>NC_138826.1:22636163-27805138 GCF_965183815.1 Platalea leucorodia
AATCTGGGCTTTCTGAGGCACAAAAGACACAGCTCAGCCTCACTTCTCCATTGTAGGTGCCAAATCAACATGGCCATCTTCACCAACAGTTCCCATTACCAGATGGGGGTATCATTTTTCCTGGAAGAAGATGTAAACAGTACTTCTCCTGGAATAAAGACCTTCTTATTCAAACACAGGACCCAATCTCAGGCTGTGTAGTCACTCTTCAGCACAGCAGACCAAACATCTGGCAGGATCAGGACAAAAGTTTCCACGGCTTTTAAAAGACACTTAATGCTGATCACAACTTTGATATTGAATATAGATCACCAAGAATTCTCTGAGTAGAGGTGAAACGTTCAGGGGCTTTTCAAAGAACAGGTCTCTCTACGTTCACATATTAGGGACACTGTCCTGGCTTCTTTGTGGTTAGGATCAACTCTTTCAGGGGCAAGGCAGGGAAGAGAGCAAGGCTCTGGCAACATACAAATATGGGGAGACATGACCACCTCATAGCACTGAGATAGATTCCTCCTGCACAACCAAGAGTGTGGTATGACACATGGACAGACTTCATGAGTAGAGTTGCTGGCAGAGTGGGAATATTTCCATGAAGGCAGCAATGTAATTTCTGCTTTTCCTGGAAGTTTTTGACCATCTCTGTTCATCGGGGAGTCATGCAGATCATCACAATCAATACTTCCTATTATGTGTTGTACAGCAAATAAACACTCACAATCAAAAAGGAAAAATATTCACTTGAAACATTTCAGAGCATTATGAAGGCTATTTTCAAATGCCTACTTGCACAGACAAGCCCTTTAGTTACGATAAACTCAACAGAGCTAGAGAAAACTAAGACTGGAAATAAAGAATGGGCAGATGGTTCCTGGGTGAGCATTTCTGAGGAAAGAACCCAGGGAAGATGAAAGCAGATGACTGCATGGTCACTTCCAGTGCACATAGCAGCAGGGACTACACAGCTGAAAATACAGCCAGGAGATTGGCAAGATCTGGCTGGAGAGGGATGCAAGTTCCCTTCCGAGGCAGTACGAGCATTTCTGCATGCT
The DNA here is from genome assembly GCF_965183815.1 of Platalea leucorodia. Taxonomy (NCBI): domain Eukaryota; kingdom Metazoa; phylum Chordata; class Aves; order Pelecaniformes; family Threskiornithidae; genus Platalea; species Platalea leucorodia. The sequence goes on from NC_138826.1 coordinate 22,637,216, forward strand.
GCTGGTTCTCTTGTCTGTGTTGGCCCAGTATGGCCCAGCCATTCAGACATGCCTGCCTCTCAAGGAAGAGCCAGGGTCACGCTTGTCAAGCTCGATCAAACACGTCCTTGCGTTCACTCCAGCAAGCAGATTAGCAAGATTTAACTTGTTCTTGGCATTATGGGAGATCGCATGGGCATCTGTGAAACATGAAAAGCAATACATGCCATTTCCCCCCTGTTCTGGTGCTCCCAGGGTGCAGAGATCTTCTTGTCCTATGCTTTCTATTCCTGCTGAAAACAGACAGGAGCTTGATCACAGCTTCATGTGGCAATGGTGAGCATTTAGATTAGTCAATGCTATCATTAGGGACCTGAATCACGTGCCAGCTGTGCTTCTGCTCCCTTTTTTCCTCATCTTTTCTCAGTTGGTCCCCAATCCCTTCCTCCTTGCCTTCCCCCTTTCACTTTGCTCCCGTCTCACTTCACGACTCCCCCAGTGCTGAGATCAGCCATACCATACTGCTTATCTTCAGCAGTCATCCACATGTTACAGAGGATCCCACCAGCCCAAACGCATTAGCCCTTAGCTAACAAAGGGCTCATGAGAAAAATATATTCCCTCAGCCTGTATTTAGAAAAAGACATTTCCTATCATGGGTGAGAAACAGACTCCACCAAGCTTGTGATGCATCATCACAGCTACCAGCAGGACACCACAGTGGAGCTGATTTCTGAGAAGAAGGGAAAATTGGAAGTTTTTTGCTGCTCATTTGCACTATGTGAATGTATCCAAACAGCTCTAAATCGGCTCCAGAACTGGAAGAGGAGAGGGAAGGGAGGAGGATGACAAGAGCATTAGAACACTTTTGCCTTGTTCTGTTATTCAAAGGTTACATTTCAATTCACCTTTTCTTTTGTCGAATTTGAAAAATAATAAACTACACAGGGCTTCCTGAGACTTTTTCCCCCCATTCCCCAGATATTCCCATAATAGGAGAGGGCAAGCAGCATTTCACAGCTCCAGTGGAGAGCAAATTAGTTTTTCTGGCAACTAAATGCAGTGTCTCCTCCACTATGCACACACACACACATTGCTGCCTACAGCATTAACAGATCCTGCCTGAAGTGCAAAGCCAAGGAACCGAAAGGATGCAATGCCAGAATTAAAACTGCCTTGTAGTGTTAAAGCCCCTAAATACACATTGCATTATGTTATCAGCTCCAACTACACAATTTCAACTACATTTCCAAGGAAATGGTCCCTTAATCTAGGGCCTAGGATGGCGTTCCCTTAATAAGTGGCTCTGCCCTTATTTTATTTTCTCTTTGTTCACTGTTAAGTGCTATGTACTATGCTCACAGCACAAACCTTTTTCTGAAGACAAAACTGTACATTTCTTTCTCCTGTGTTTTTTTTTCTGGTGCTGATCACAAGAGTGGTTGAGTGCTTTTCTGAGTTGAACCCACTTATCTTCCAAAAACGGGACTTGTTATTTCCATTCTACAGACAAGAAACTGAGGCACACAGGAACGAAGATCCAAAGGCATTTGATTCGTTTTGGAAACCCTTTATTTTTTCAGTGCACTTAGCTCACTCTGTGCAAGCACCACAGTTCCCATTATATTCAGCAATGACATCTGTGACTTAGAGCCACACCTCAGGATAAAGCAGGGGGTAGCATGACCCTAAAAATTAGTGGATTATTACTGGGGCAAAGCGATTCATCCAACATCTCTTTGGAACTCCCCTTTCAATAACCATGCAATGGACATTTCTTCACCAGACCCTGACTCATTGCAGGTTCAGTAAGTAAAGAGGCAGAGGCCATAAGGACAAATCTCTTTCACTCTGCTCCACTCCCGAGCACATCAGGTTGAACAGTGAAGAAGACAGAAATCCTATTTAAAATGTTTGTAACCAAAGATTTGTCTAGAAGGAATAAGGACAGAGATGCCTGGCAGAAGTTTTCAGATCTTCACCACACTAATGCTGACCCCAATGTGAAAAAATGCTCTTTTAATAGTATTGTGACTATATTTTTCTGTGGAAGAGGGGAAAGAAGACATTCTTAGCTTGCTTTTCCAACATGTAAGAAGACTCCATACTGCCACCCCCAAATCCAAACCAAAAGAAAAAAGACCAGGCACCACACTGTCAAGAATAATTGGCTGTGCAAACACAATTTAGGAAGCAGCAGATTTGCAGAGAAGTATCTTGGAGTGATGATGAATCACATCGATGAGTCAACTATGTCAAGATTTTCAGGAAAAAAAATCAGCTACCACACCAGGATTATGAACAGCAGTGTCCTTTGCAAGACATGTGAATTACTCTTCTGACTATAATCTATCCCAGAAAGGCCTCCTTTGGGGGGCTGCCTTCCATATGGGGCAACTTAAGCAACATGCAAATTTACTCAGGACTCTGAGTCCTCAGGAGTGGGGAACAAATGATCAGACATCTGTGAAGATGAGATGGGAGGAAAGACCAAAAGAATTGGAATTGTTCAGTTGAAAAAAAAAGATTGAGGAGAGACATGGCAGCAGTTTACTAATAGGTGAAAGAGGGAAGGAATAATTTTTTTTTCCATGTCACTGACAGATACAAAAAGAAGTTACAGGCTTAAACTGCAACAAAAAAAGATTTACTTCGGACATTGGGGAGAATGTTAGAGGAGTAAGTACTGCAATAGATTTGCCTGGAGAGAGGAGGATGACTTCACTGGAGGTTTCTAAGGACGGATTAGACAAACATCTGTCAGAATTGCTCAGATAACTGTGATCTTTCCTTGGGAGCAGAGGTATAGGTTAAAGACCTCTTGAATTAGGCTCAGTCCTCATCAAATTCCAGCACTGCAATCCAGAGCATGGGATGCTAATTCTGCTCAGAGAAGCAAATAATATGACATGGTTTAAAATTATATTTTCCCAAAAGATATGAATTAGATAATAAATGTAAAACTTCAACTGAGCAAACACCTAGCCTGCAAGATCTGAGACCGGGTGGTTAATATTTGACAAAATCATAAGCAACAGAAAATAGGGGTTGATAATGAGAAGTTTGGGCAGATCCTACCAACAGCTGGTACTCTCAGCCTCCATTGTAACTCAAGAGATTTGTACTAATTGAAGAAGCAGTGGCTTGTGGAGCTGACGAGAAAGTCCTGGAATTACTTTTCACACAAAAGTAGGGATGGGTGAAAACTCTCGCTCAGGGCCAGCTCACCCCAACGATCTCCTGAATTCTAACCTGATTCTGTTTGTACCTCAGTGGCCTGTTTGCAGCCAGCGGGTCTCTCCAGACCACGGGCTCTTTTAGGTTGTAACGACCACCGAAAGCTCACAGAGAGCCTCTCCGCTCGTCCCCTGTGGCCGCACGCTGCCGGCCGCTCCCCCCACGCTCCGCAGCAGCAGGACGGGCCGCCCCTTCGGGCCGCCGCTGGCCAGGGAGGAGCTCGCTCCCGCCAGCAGAGGCGGAGGCAGCGCCGCCCGGGAAGGCCGGGCGCCGGGCGGCGGGAGGCCGGCGGCGCCTTCAGCACCGCGGAGAGCAGCCCCGGCCCCGCCTGGCGGCAGCCGGCTCCGCCCCGCCCCCGGGGGCCGGCAGCCGCGTCCCGCCGCTGAACGCCCCGCGGCCCCCGGCGAGAGGGGCCAGGCTCCGCACCGCGGGAACCTCCCTCCCGACCTGCCTGCCGGGCAGCTCCTTACGGTGTAAGAGCTCGCCTGGTCCGTCATTTATTCAGGCTTACCTCGCTGGGGCTGAAATCTATTCCGAGGAACCATTTAAATCTGAATGATAACTGATTCCGAAACAGAACTCTGAATTATAGTTTAACCTTGCACCGATTTTTGATCTAAAATTATTATACTGAATAAAGGTGTTCCTACTATTCATTATCTCAGGGGAAAAAAACACATAGCTCCGTACTGCTGAAAGGAAACGTCCTGACATCATTTTGTTCCTATTGTAAATGGCACCAGGTCATTAACCAAGCTAGTTAAGTAACTCACCAATTTGCTAGCCATCCTGCCAACCAGAAAACCAGCCTGTTACTTGGGTAATCAGACAATTGCATTTTACATTTTCAAATAACCCTTAACAAGCAGGAACTAATTAATGTCCATAACACCCCAATGAGCTATGAATGCTTACTTCCATCTTACAGCTAGGGAAACTGAGGCAAAGAGCTTTGTCCCAGGCTACAAAACCCAGCCAGGGCAAAGGAAGAGCTAGAAGAAACTCCTAGTTCCCAGCCCTGTATTCACTCCATTCCCTGGGAAACACATGGAGGATACTTTTACCCATATGATGAAGCTACCAGCAACCACTGAATCATCAACTAAACCATCAGTCAGCCTAATAATTAGCCAATTAATTAGCAACCACCCAAAGCAGATTCCTTTACTCAGGGCTCCATCTAACACTGTACTGGCAGGAAAGTTGGATGGGGAAGTCTAAGCAAGAAATGGAATAGCAGAGCTTTACCACACACCAGGCCCTTGCCAGCTTACAAAGGGGGAACAGTGGTCGGCTTTAGAGCCTAGCACTGCAGCTGAGTTTCTTGTGGCTGATGCGCGCAGGCCAACGTTCCCAGCTCCTGGACCAGGAGAGGGGTCCCAACACGCTTGCTGGGGTCCAGGGTCAATGCACACCCTTCACTGTGTACGGGGAGCAGGCAAAGTTTCAGCTGTGCCTTCACAAACTATTTCTGAGTGGTACACTTTCAGCAAAGTGCAGTGTTGGGAGCCTGGTAAAAGAGGAATCTGTCTTTATCACACAGGGCCTGGTGCATTAGCCATCTTCCTGTTCAAGCCCTTCCTACTAAATCCATTTTCCCACCTGGAAACTACAAGAGACAGGATTCCTACTGAACTGACAGGGACATAAGAATATCGAGAGCAGGGAGGGAATCTCCCAAAAGAAAATGTGGCAAAACAGGAAAGTTTGGGCGTTTCCATTCAGGGTGGCTGGGGAATACGAAGGGCCCAGGATTACTCACCCAAGCAGTCTGGAGTCAGAGAGCAGCTGCAGTGAAAAGTTGAAAGGTCTGTATGAAAGAGAAAGGCTTTCTTTGCAGGTAAAGCTTTCAGTGTGAGGCACCTACAGAGATTTTGTGGAGGACACAAGACTGTTATTTTATTATTATTTTATTGTTGTTGTTATTACATTATTGTTGTTGTTGTTGTTATTAACCTCTGGGCTTACAGGGAAAAAAAATTCATACCTTCAAGACCACTCTACCTGTTAGCGAAGAGCCCTCAAATGTCCAGCTAAATTTTTTGGGGTGTTTTTAGCATGGAGTAAAAAGGAAATAGCAGCTAAATTTACATTTAAAGCTACTTGAGATTCTCAGCCCATGCCATCAAGGAGTGAAAGCCTAAGCAGTAGCACTGGGAAAGGAGAAGTTTTTAACCCTGAGAAAAAAGTGGGTGAAAAATAGAATCTTGTGGTTATCTTTATGTAAACTTTTCTTCAACATTCGAGGGATTTCAGGACAAATTTCTCCCAACAGAGAAAAACAATCAAAATCATATGATCTCCTGAAAGACCAAGGCCACACCAGCAGCAGTTCCGCAGGACAGAGCAGAGTATGACATTGTGCGTATTTTGCTCCCTCCTCCTGAAAATCAGAGTGAATTTTTCCAAGTGCTTGTTGCAAAAAGATACTCTCTGCACTAATTAGCTTAATCAAATAATTATTTTCCTCCTTCCAAAACAAGATGTTTTATTCAAGCATTTTGATCAGGCTTGAAGATGTAAGCCCAGGCTCATAAAAGATGCTGTAACTCTGCCTTAACCATTTGCAATCCATTAGCTGAGCTCTGCAACCCACTTCTAGCCTCTGTGAATTGCAGAGTGAAGAGCCACTGTAAGGGTGGTGTAAGCTAGTTCATTTTGCCTCCTAGCTGGGGCAGGCTGCAAGTGGGGCTCCCGAGCAGCTCTGTGGGCTTAGCTAATGGGAGAGAACTTCTTGTACTGTGATGCACTTGCAACAGTGACACCAAGTATTTGCTTTAGGCTTACCCCTCATGCTAATGCCATTAAAATGGTGTGGCTCAGCAGTTCCCAAAGGGATTATCACGAGCTCCCATTTGAGGAGCTCCTCATTTGACCAGCCCCTGAGCTGCAACTTGATCTGCGGAATGGGTGTTAGGCTCACCAAGTGCCCAGTGGGGTCACCCCCAATCTCAAACTGCTTCTTCTTATGGAAAATCTTCAGCCTGTTTTGCAAAAAGAGAGTGAAAAAAAAATTGATACAGATTCGCTCCCCACTCCAGGCTGCAGAACTGCCAGGCGGTCCCTTGGGAAGCCCAGCACTCTCCTGCATCTCCAAGGCCCACAGAGCTTGTCCATGGTGCATGAGGAACAGGCTAGTAAGGAGGCCAAGAACCATGAAGTGGCCTCCTGCAGCAGAAAAACCTGTGTGAGGATATGTGAAAAATAACCCTGACTTGCTAATCCTAGCTGTGAGCAAACAATTAGCAGGAAGCAGAGGCAAACAGGAAAGCTGATTTAATTATGTGACACTGATACAGCCAGTGAACTGGAGGGGAGGGAAGGGGGGAGGCGAGGGGGGGGGCCGGGGATGTGGGGTCAAAACAGTTTGTAAAAATCTGTTTCACAAAAGCTGTTGTTCCCCTCGGGGCAGAGAGAGATTACCGTGGCTCAGTGTCTATCAAACACGGGAAGAGAATAGGGCCAGGGGCAATGAGACAGCTTCCGAGTATGAAGGGCCCTTCTTCTTCTCCGCAGCAACCAGCAGCCTGCCAAAGAATTCCTGTAAGCTCTCGGCGGCTTTGTGTGCCTGCCCGGGCTGTGGGCAGCACTGCAGCAGGCCTGCCTATTGTCGGCAGGGCTCAAAGGGAGCAGGGGAGAGAAAAGGGGAGCTGGGAGGAGGAAGAGGGCTTAAGGGGGCTTGTTGTTATCAAAGCCGCAGAGGTTATTGTGCTGGAGCAGAATCACGCTGCTTCTGAGCCCCTTCAGCGTGGCTGTTAATGGAGGCGCTGCAGGGAGACAGAGGGTGGGATTTGCTCCATGTAAACTTGCTGGGGTCTCCCTCTGCACGCACTTTGCTTGCTCACACCCTCTGGCTCAGAGCACGCATGTGCAGAGGGAGGCAGGTGGCCCTGCACCCTCCTTTCCCATATCCACCGGCATCCAAAGACACCTGCCAAGGGAGCCGGGCTCAGGTGCGCTCCCACAGACGCACCTGCTATAGACACACGTTCGGACGTACGCAGAGCAAACACCCATGCTTACACACAACACACAGATGCACCTACTGGCCACTCATGGATTCAGAGATAAATACACGCACATCCAGATCTGCAAAGGCAACAGTTCATCACTGAAGGCATCTACAGCTGGACATATAGATACACCTGATGGCTCATACGCATACCCTCAACATCTGGGTGCAAGTCCTTAACCCAAACACAAAGCGGCAGATAAACCCATGCACGACAGTATGTAAGCACGCTTCTCCTGGCATGCACAAATGAGAAAGTCTCGAGGCCCTGTCTCAGAGACCATGAGCACATGGTAGAGTTAGCAGAAGGGATACTAAGCCACATCATTTTAAAAGCTTCATCTGCATCACAGGAAAGGAGAAGCTGAAGGCCCCTGGGGACTGAAAGCCTCAGGAAGGGGCTTGTGAGCAGGGGTCTGTCATCGGCAGTTTTGCAAATGCTGATGCCGTGTGTCACAAACTAAGAATCTCCCAAAACACTGTGCTCCAAACACCCTCCAAAGACCCTGGCTGACGAGAGGAAGGGCCTCAAACTGAAACTGGGACATGTCCCAAGGGAAAACAGAGTCAGGATGAGCAGGGTGGAAGAGCCAGATTCCCATTCAAACTCTGGCCTGACTCGGATCAGGGACAAGTGAGCACTGACACGAGGCAGTTCCGAAAGCCTGGCACACGAGTCCTACAGACTCCACAAGGGACCCAACCTCCTGCTGTGGGAACCAAGCCATCAGACATGAAATCACAAAAGAAACTTTTAATGAGGACCAGAGCCTCTATCTCCTTGTCCCCCAAAACTTGTCCAGGGGAAGTACCAACCAAAGCCCCTCCAAAGCACTATGCCAGAGGGAGGTTTCACGTATGTGTCAGACCCACAACCAAGACCCTGATGGAAGTGGGAAATCCCAGAGGCCTGACCCACTTCTTACTCTAAGCTTGGCCATAAGAGGAAATCAATCTGAAAAAAATCAACAAAGCCTCCTTTCTGGACCAGGAAATTTTCTTCATGCTCATGTCAACCAGTTTGGTAGAAGCTTTGCTCCACAGTGGCCAAATCCACACCTGACCACAGCTCCAGTCAAAACAGCCTTCACCTGCTGAGCCTGGATGTTGGAGTTGGTGCGTTACACAGCAGCCAGACCCTCTCCTGTTCCCAGGGTGGCCTCACTCATCAGTCCCAGGCAGACGACTCACCCTTCGACCCAGTGCTGATTCACCATATGGGTGCTAGTCGTACCCTGCCCAGACTCACAGAAACACTCACATGTAAGAGACCCATGCACGCACACACGCGTGCACATGTGGGGCGAGAGCAATTCAGCTGCACCCAGCACCTTCTTCTTCATCCCTTCTCCTCCCACTCCCACCCCATCGCCCAGCAGATGCTGCTGAGCTGGCCTGGGAAGGCAGGCGGGGAGCTGGGAAGAGGGATGAAGAGGTACCCCAAGAGGGAGAGCGGCAGCCTCCGACAACCCTGGTAGGAAAAGTAGGGGGGCTGAGGCTGTGGGGGAGGGGATGGAGGCAAGGCAGGGAGGGCTTCTCATTGTGAGGGAAATTTTATTTTTAACAGATGCTAAGGCAGATGGCACAGAATTAACAGAAAATGGGAGAGGAAAAAAGAGGAAGAACATTACTGGCTCCAGAGAGAGTGGACATTAAAAAAATAAAGAATAAGGGAATGAAAACAAGTTTAAGTACTCTCTCCAGAGGAGGGGGGGAGGGAAAGCGCGAGGCAGAGCAGGGACGAAGCAGCGTGATAATAACCAAAGGCGTGAAATTGCAAAAGTAAAATTTGTGGCACTCGGGAGGGGCTGATAAGGCCCCAGCTTCATTGCAAAACTCACTCAGAAATTACTGATGTGATGTTTTAGCCTTTATCATTAATAATAATCGAGAGTGGGGAGTGGGGTGGGGGTGCCTGAAACAAAGAGGGAGAGAAATCGCGTGAGCATCTGAAACCTGGGGAAGGAGGAAGAGGCAGCAATGGGAGAGCTGGGGGAGAGGAGAGGTGTGGGGGGAGAGAGGATCAGAAAAAGGGGTCCAAATGAGGGAGAAAAGGGATGAGAAGAGAAGGGAAAGCTGAAAAAGGAAAAGGAAGAGATGCCAGCCAAGAAAAAAGAGGAGGAGGAAAGAGCCGGAGGAGGAAGGTTAAAGGACATGAGGAGAACAAAGGGGAAAGGCAGGCAAACAGGAGTTGGGGAAGAAAATGCCGAAAAGTGAGAGGGGGGAAAAAGGTGGCTGTGGGGGAGAAGAGGGTGAATGAATGGAGAAATGATAGCAGAGATGAAATAGTGGGAGAAGACAGACTGCAGGACAGGGAGTAAGAGAGGGGGAGACAAAGAGATATGGCCCTGCCGCTCTCCTCCCAAATTAATCGAGGATACATCAACTCAAGCCACTAAAACAGAGCTATTATGAATGGGTTAGTCACAGGTGGAGTTAAAGGCCTACAGAGGGATATTAGCCAAAATTGAGTGGCTTTTAATTTCTTTCTAACGAGAGATTGTGGCTGGGGAGCCAGACACTGCCTCGGCTTAGCTAGGCCTGAAGGCAGCTAAACACGGGAGCCGGCAGCTTCCCACAGCCACGCTAAACCACAGGCGAGCTGACCTGTGCGGTACATGCAGCGAGGTGGAAAAGGCACACACGAGCTGACCTGCCTGCTCCGTGCGATGAAACGGCAGAGCCACACATCACGACGTGGGGACACAGACAACAAAGCTGGCAGGGACCCACCGGACCACTCTGCCTCCTATCTGCACCAGTGCAGGGCTGTGCCGACAGACGGATGGACAGAGTTCCAGTGTTTTGCAACCCGTCGGTGAGCTGGGGGGGATTCACCCTGCCCATCAGGGCTTTGCTTTTTACTGGGAGGAAGATCCCCCTGCACTGCAGCCTGCTCATTGCCCTCCTGGAGAGACCGGGGAGCTTCGACACAAGACCAGGACATCTGGGTTCTATTTCTGGCTCTGCTGCTGGCAATTCACCACATTTCTCCATTTCCCCATCTGCTATCTGGGAATAATGCAGTATTGTTAAAACTAAGCACTTAAAAATGATGAATCAGACCATCTCCCCATTCCAAAATCATGAGATTGGTTAAAAAATCATGACACCTTCAAGAAGGATAGGGCCACGTGCAGGAGGACTCACACACTTTCAGAGAACCTGGTCTATGGGACTCTAGTTTCCATGTTTTTCTACAAGATTTAGAAAGGCGTTTCTTTCTTTTCCTGAGCTTAAAGCTCACAGTTCACTGGCCACATGATGTTGGGATGGTGTGGAAAATAAAAAAATCTCCAGAACTGGTAATACTAAGTAATGTGATTTTTTTTTTTCCCTCTAGAGCCACGTACAATTTTTCCATGAAAACCTCTTACTTCCCAAGGCATCGGTTCATTAAAACCAAAGGGAGGGGTCAATTTCTAACAACTATCTCTCCCTGAAGCAATTTCAGGGGTGGGGGAGGAAGAACACAAAAAAAGTTGTGGAACCATGGCAACATCCAGCTCTGACATTTCCTAAACAAAAACATTTGCTTTATGATTGAAAATGACTTTTCATTTTTAAGTTCTGGACCATTTAGGCTTAAAAGGGACTTTCAAATGGTAAAAAGTTGCACTGGGAACAAAATATTTCATTTGATCTGATACAAAATTTTGGGGCTAGGGTATAGGGAGATAGGGTCAGGATGAGAATCAAATTATTCTTTTGTGAAAGCATTACATATTTTTACTTCTTATCCCATTTTGGAGCAGAAGTAACTGCAGTTTACAAATTCTCATAGAAAAAAAAAATTATTTCCTGCCTAGATCCAATTTCCATCTATGTGAGATGTTTTAAGGACTGCAGATAGTATGTGCTAAGTATTCTTAATTTATGTATGTATTTCAACCATCACCCATATGATCCAGCCTAAATAACCCCCATATACACTTTCATCTCATTGTCATTCAAATACTGACACATCTTCCCCTTTTCCAAGCTGAACCCAGGCTTGTTTGTGATGGTTGTGGAATTCACTCAGGAGTGGATGTGCTTTCAGGTGAAAGACGCAAACCAGATGAGCTGGAAAGTGCGTGTGACCTCTGAGCCAACAAAAACACTTCTGCAGAATATATGTGAAGGCAGCAAGAAGGACTCCGGCAAATCAGGGCGAACTCACATGACAGTGGCATAAACGCACAGTGGTACATGTGATTGTACAGGTGGTGCCGTTTATGGAACATGTATTACACATGTGTTAAGTCATAAAACCCCACAGAAGCTGCTCTTGGTGCATGGAACGTCACATGAAATCTGAGAACAACAGCCACGTCTAATGACCAGGAGCCACATCTGGAAATCACCTGCTAATTCATCTGAGAAGAATTCATAAACTTGAGACACAGCCAATCTTAGTAAATCTGTATCACTTATCTGGATCTTACTGACACTTGGATGGAGAAATTTTATCTTTCTAATAAAAGAGCCTGCAAAGGGAAGGGACAATGCTCACACAAGGGGGCAAAGGACCCAGAGGCAGGGTCGCTGGGTTCCAGGCTCAGCTCGGCTTCAGCACTTTGCCTCCAGCTCCACCAGAAAACAAGAGCAGCTGCCAGGTGCATCTGGTTTGGGGCTTTTGTTCATTTAAAACATTGCAGGCTATCTTTCTTCCAAAGACACATGAGAAAGATCGTGTGCATTCTTCTCTTGGTAAAACGGTGCGTTCAACTGGGAGAGGTCAGCAGTGCTGGAGTCTGGCTTGTCCATCTTCTGAACTTCCTCCACATCTCCAGCTGGACAATCTCTTATCTGCCCATCAGGGAAACAGTCCCATGGCATGAAGTTCAGCCTTCAGGGAGAATTTACTTTCTCACTGAGATGGAGGGATCTTAAGGAATATCTTTATAGTGGACAGAAAAACAATATCCTAGAGTGGGAAAGTCCCCGGGTATGGAGGAAAGCAGGTGTAAGTGATCAGAGCACAAGAAACAGAGAGGAGGGGGGCAGGGCCCCAGATATCAAGCACTAAGTAATACCAGTGCACGTCCTTACTCAGAGGCAGGTTTTCCGGCTCGCTCACTCACGCAGGAGCACTGGCTGAGCGTCCAGCGTTTCCTGTTGATAATTCTCCTGCCTCATCTGTCGGCACGGAGCAAGGACCGTTCCCTGCTGTCACGAAAGCCTTTTTCAATAGGCGCCGTCCCCCCTGGGCTGCCAGCTGAGGCCGCTCCCTGGAGAGCTACACCCCTCTCGGAGTCTATTAAAGCTCAATTACCAAGGGCTGACGGGCCTCGTTGTCTGGCAAAGGGAGGCAGGATGCTCCTCTCCCTTCCAGGGCTGGGGATGCTTTACTACGGCCCAGCCAGCTCGCAACTATGTATCAATTTAATAAGATCAAATCAAGTACATGAGGTGAGGGGAGGAAGGTAGCGAGAGGAAAAGCTGTGAGAAGGCAGCTCAGAAAGCCAGCGGTGCCTGCCTAGGCAAGGCTGGCCGGCCCAGCGATGACAAAGGGCGCCCTGCTGATTTACACTGCAGGCACAATGGAGCCATCTTGATTTACACCAGCAGGGACCTCCTGGCCTCACAAACCCTGTCCCACCAGCATCTTCCCATGCTAGCACGGCATGGCATCTGATCCACTGGTGCTTTCCCAGGGACCAAAACCACTCTCTCCTACATGTTCCAGGTCCATTCTGCCACCACGCTGTACCCCAGGAGGATTTGCATCTCCAGCAGTCAGGTCCTGGCTTTCCCTGCACATTGGCAAAGAGCTGTCATCACGCCAACACAAAAGTTTCTATCAGGGATAAACAGTTTCCCTCCCACCTACACCCTCCCTCCTTGGATGTGTCTTCTGGGGTCTGAGTCCATAGATGGAATTACACAAATAGATCAGTCATACAGATAGCAGTCGTGTTTCATTTGTTACTCAGAATCCTTATGGGCAAAGAAAATAAGAGAAGCTGAAAAAATGTAAAAGCACTTATTTCGTTCCTCATCCCTTAAGGACCCATGTTTTCCAAAGCTGCTTACATCAGTGAAGAAGGTGGGGGAGAGGGAAAGGAGGACACACTGTTACGCTGAAGGCCTAACTTTGGTTTAGCATGTCTCCATCATGGTCCACGGGACTCTGAATGTCACACAGAGATCAAGAGGTAAAAGCCTCAGGTGCCTCTGGAAAGCACCCTTTATCCTCATCACACCGGCAAGGAAACTGAGGCAGGGGAGAAGCCTGGCAGCCATTTACAAAACCTCTCAGAGACGTGCCTGAGAACCAGAGACAGGCGAAGCAGGGTCCCCTAAGCACCAGGCTGCCTGTCTTCCTTGGTACACTGTGACACCTGCCACCAGCTTAGGAACAAGGGAACAGAAGAGAGGAAACTCATCAAATGCAAACCATTCACAGGCATCACAGAACAGACACTCAGTCCAGAAGGGTCTGCACAATATCGCATCTCCATACTGCAAATCACCACTCACCCCAAAGACAAACTTGAGACCTCTGGTAGAAGGCAGATACCCAGCACATTGAGTCACAGGGCAAGCATAGGCCCTGCTAAAACCTCCCCTATTCCCTGTTTCTGGCAGAAGTCAGGATCTGTGGGAATGCTCTCCAGAGCTCTTCCTGAAAACCCATCCCTGGTGCTGACCAGGGAGAGCAGGATGAGGCAGTGTGGGGAAACACAGATGGCCCAGCCTCTCCAGCCCGCCGTTGCACAGCAGAGCAGGGCTGGCGCACTCCTTGTGCAGAGGAGCTCTCTTGGGTGCAGAAGTGAGCTGCCAATACCTGAACCCTAGAGCTTCTCTTGCCTTGAATTAACAAAGCATACCATGGAGTGTGGAGAGCAGTGTCAGGACCTGGCCAGTTTCAGAGGGCAGGGAGGAAGCATGTCCTCTGCTGCCAGCTGTGCCAAGCCTCCAGCTTTCTGCCTCTTGGCAGGACTCCAGAACATCCCTTGCTCTTCTGCAGCACCTTCCTTGCTGGGGCCCTCCAAAAAACTTATCTGTTTTCTAGCCAAGAGCAATGAGGCCAGAAGGAACTGATACTTTCTCACTCCCATCAAATGTGTCACTTCAAACTGGACAGAGGAGAGATGTGGGCATTTGATCTGCTAAAGAAAGCATTGGATGGGTGAGTGTCATTGTCCATAGATGGAGTAAAGGGATGGGGGAATCAACATATATTCCCATGCAGGCTGGGCACCAGGGGCGATGGTGACATCTGTCCAACAGACACTGGTTCCACTGGGATCAGGCCTCCAGGGTACATTTTCCAGGTACATGTCCAGTTCCCTTCAAGGTAGCAGCTTGAGGAGGCTATGGCTGCATGACCAGATCCCAAGGAGAAAAATCGAGTTGCTGTGTGCCCTGTAGTTCGCACAGGCAGTCATCTCCAGAGGTGCTGGCATCTTTCATTCCTTGGCAGCACTGCCACACTGGGCACCACAATACCCCGGCTCCTGGGCACACACAGTCCTGAGCTAGGCCTGCAAAGAGGACACTGCTGTCACAGTCCCTTTAGACGTTGGCAAAAACTGGGGGGCTTGCTGCAGATGCCCGCTTTCCTAGCTTTATTCTGGGCCTTTTGATATTCGCTGCTTCTCTTCAAATTTCAGCATCTGGAGTCGTGACATTTCAAAAGACACGAATTTGGAGGGGGACGTGTTGAAGGGAAGAGGTTTAGCTGTCCTTTAGTGGAAGAAAACCTAACAGATTCAACAACCCCAGAAGGCAATAAAAATAAAAAAAACATTACACCGAAGCCAATGGGGTTTTGTTTTGTAATTTACTGGCTTTGGCTCTAGACATGCTGAACAAAACCTCCCACCAAAAAACTAACCCAACCCTTCCACCTGCACAAAGAGCACAAAAGGTCCCATGTGTGCAGAGACCAGGGGCAGTGGAAACACCTTGTCCCCTTCCCATTCAGAAGAAGCCCAAAGTGGATCCCTGCAGTCTGAGCCCAGGCTCATCTGCTTCAGCCAAGAGGAATCGTACCAGGCTGGTGATTCAGGGAGAGCTGAACCTTCATTTAAGAGGAGTCTTGGCTTTGTGCCGTCCCTGGTTTAAAACCTTCGGAGCCTCAGAGGTGAACGTGTTCTTGCTGGAAAAAGAGAAGGGATAGGGCCTGAGGGAGACAACACGCACCAACAGAGCAGCCTCATCCTTGGTGTATTGAAACCCCGCTGAAGAGTGCCTCGACTTGCAGTGGAGTTGAGCAGTGGCTGGGAAACTCCAGCAGCACACCAGTGCAGGCACAAAGTAAAAGGCTCTGCCCCACGGTGCAAAGCAGGCAGGCAGAGTAAGGCAGGTGAAGTGAGGTGAGGTGGCTGATGCTACCCAGCAAGCTGGTGGAAAAGAAGAAGGACTGAATATTCCTTCGTGTCCTGCCCATGCCCATTGCTCCAGCTGCCTCCGCTGAGGCAGCAGGATCTGACACCACAAAGCGCCTGGCACTGGCATCTGACACAGCCAAGCCAGGCATCAAATTTACACTTGACTAAAACCATGGCGCGATGCGCTGCCCAGGAAGCCCTGTGTGCCACACTCCTCGACGGTCCCTTAAGGCAGCCCCTTTCCTAGAGAACCAAGGAAAAATTTCCTCCCTGCCCCCATCCCCAGACATTGCTCCCTGGAGCTTTACACCCAAAGGACCACAGACATGTGGGGGAGGGACGGGGACACAGAGAGAGGATCTCCCACCAGAGACTGGGGGGAGGATTAAAAAAAAAAAAAAAGGGAAAGAAAAAAGATGGAAGAGAGGCAGTGAGCAGAGGCAGAGAAAGAAAAAAAGAAAAAAGGAGTGGGAAGGGAGAAAGTGAGAAAAAGAGAGAGAGTGAGAAAAATGACAGGAGCTGAATTTTCGGCGCCCTCACTTTAAATCAAGATAAAAGACTGAAATGGAAAATAACAGTCCAGAGAAACCCCTGGACGGCTTTGGGCGTTAATGGAAACACATGGCTGAAGGCTGTAGTGTTGTCAGCTTCCCCGTGCTCTGACATTCCTTTCTGATAATCCGGCCTGCCATAAAATTAGAATAGCAAATACCTCCTGACAAAGATGCATGTTTCCCTCTATTGTGCCATCATAAAAAAAACTCCGCTGGTGACTCGAGGAGCCGCAAACTTCAATTTAAATTTACAGTGCGGCGGAAGGAAAGTGATATGCACTCAAAAATTTTAATAACCTATTAAGTTACGACTTCAATTTCATTTTATGAATATTTTCCTTGGGGAGCAGTGCTATCACAGAGAAAGATAGAAATTTAAAAAAGATAAATAGTGCCATTAATCTCCAACATTTCTCTTCCATTATCCTTGAAAATTAGGAGTTATTTTTGTTCAGATCTTCATGTAATTAGCTCCCTACACTTGATTCACTAGCCAGAAAATGACCATGTTCAGAAAATTAAAAATTTGTCATTAAGTGGAATTTAACATAATATCATTTATCTTTATCTATTCCCCAGCTGACAGCAGGAGCCTTGGAAGTGATACAGGCTTCTGTGTCAGAGAGTAGAGGCAAGTCCTCGACATGAGAGGGAGAGCGCGGGAGTGTGGGGGGGGAGGCTATAAGGATGTGGGAGGGTAGCAGGAGAGGGGGAGCGTGTGAGACAAAAAGGAAGCAGGAGCTGGAGCCACGGGAAGAGGGGGAGAAGAGGAGGAGTGGGACATGGGAGGAGAGGGAAAATGCGGGAGGGAGTTGGAGGAGCGGGCAGACAACCAGGCAGGGCGAGGGGCGAAGGGGGGAGCCAGGGGGGTGAGGAAGAGGAGGGCAGGGAAGGCTAGCAAGGTAGGGCTCAATGGTAGAGCTCCGAAAGGGCCACCATGAAGCCAGCTGGGCATTGCAACGAGAGCAGAGTCGGGGGCCTGGTGAAATCCTGACCTGGCAGGATCCCAGAGTGTGATCGCCGGCTTCAGCTGGGCTGGATGAACACCAAGGCACTGGTTTCCTGCTGGTGGCTTTCTCTAATTCTTCACCTGCCCCAGCCCACCAGTACCCCATGAAACACAGGGCAGGACCCAGCAGAAATCCTCACCAAGGTCAGAGAAAGGCTTTTGCTGCCTATTGAAGACCTAAAACCTATGTTGGTTACAAGATCCAAATGAATACTGGATGTCAGCAGACCTCCTCACCTTCAAGCATTTCAGAGTAACCCACCAAGTACCCTCCATCAAGTCATTATCACCTTGTACAGAAGGGAAACTGAGGCACAAAATAGGTCTTTGACTTGCCCAAGGCGGTGAGACTGGAAGCAGGGCTAGGACCAGAACCCAGCCCAGACTGGCAGACCCTTTGAGACCTCCTTTAACTCTTACTTTGCACTCCCTTCCCTCAACTAATCCTGTGTGCGCATCAGAGGTGCGACAAGTCCAGCTCTCCAGCATGGGCTGAACTACAAGAAGCCTCTTCAACTTCTGAATCCTTCCCATGGACTGAAAACATTAGCCTCCTAACCATCTCATTTAATCTCTGTCTCTTGTACTCTCAGTAGCTAGATCTGATAAAATATCTCTCTGGAGAAAATGAAAGAGAATAGGTGGAAGGAAAGAGAAGAACACCATAAAGCAAACACTATGGGCAGGAGCTATTTTAAATAACTGGCTAGCTAAAAAAGCCAAGGACATTAGCTACTCAGCAGTTCCATCACAAGAGCTTGTGCTATTTTAAGTAAATCTCTTTGCCTCTCTATTGTGGCTTAAAGTTTGGGGATTTTTCCACTCCTCCCAAAGAAGTTTTGGGGAGTTTTATTTAGCTGCATTCCCTTCTTCTATATCTTGATTTTCAAACTTTGTGCGTATATTTTATTGTTATTTTGTTTTATAAGTACAATAAAGTGGAGGAAGGAAGAGCCATAAAGATTTGCACTTCATCAGAAACAAGTTTAATGACCTTGTACTCTGCTACGTATTCTTCTGTGCAAAATGTAATACAGATTTTTGCACAAGTATCTACTGGACAGTGCATAGTATATTATAGATCTGTACAACAAGAGGACATAAACCAGCAGAGGAACATTCCAGTGCAGACACTTATCACCATGCTCTGTGGCTGTGATTTTTAATATAACCTAGGGAGCTAAGTACAAAAAAATATCCCACACAACAGCAGTCTCCCCACAGGTTCCTGCAAGCCACAGTTGGTGGCCACAAAGTACCAGCATCAACCTATTTCTTTCTACCTATATATGGATCAGATGGGTTAGGGTTACCGTGCTCATCCTGTAGCTGAAGGTGTTGAAATTACCTCGGCGCTACAGCAAACCAACAGCAGAGCTGGGCATGGAACTCAACTGTCCTGCCTTGTTTCGCAGGCAGCCGGCCACTGCCACCTCTGAAGTTTCCCACCACCAGCAATGCTGCTTTATGGCTTGGGCAAGTTCTTTATTCTGGTGCACATGTAGCCAGAGCCAACAGCAGGACTGGATAAGCATAGGTCTGCTTACTGGTTTTCACTATGGCTCTAGATCAGATCCACAGCCCGAGTAAATGAAGTAGCGCCTGTAGCACTTGCCACAGTGTAGAGGAGAGCTGTCTCTAGGGATCTGTTCTGGGACCCCTTTTCTCATCTCAACTCTGCTGCGGCCATCTCCTTCTCTGGTCTGAGGGCTGAGAGTAAGTACTCAACCCTTATCATCTGCCACAACACTGCAGAGCAAATTCCCTCCAGCCAATGGTCTGAAATGCCAAGAATCACCTCATCCCTTCAGCAGGGCTCCTCCAAACAGCTGGCTGGGACAGTCACCAGCCTGGAGGGCCCAGGCTGGAGAGGAGGAAGGCTGCATATATACACATATGGGGGAGATGTTGATCCTTGAACCTTGTGGGGCACCTCTCTGTGGCAACGCTGATCTCACCCACAGAAACTCCCGTGAAGCATTTCCCTCTGCCTGTGCTGGGGCCAGTTCCTGACCACTGATGGGGGAGATCACTGCCCTGTTGCCCAGACCTCTTTGTTGTGCATCCCAGAGCCTGCTCTTTCCACCCTAGCTTTCAAACAGCCCTTTCCCCCCAGGTCTCTTCCCTTACACCCTCCCACTTAGCCTCATGCTCCTCCTCTCCCATTCCTCCACACACTCTTCCTTTTGCCTTTTCCCTTCGTTTCCTGACTTTGCTCTCTTTCTGCCCTCTCTTTTCTCCACTTCTTGTGCTTTTTGATTCATGGTGGTCTCAAAGCAGAGGCTAAGGTCCCTTCCTCTCTTACCCACTTATATGATTTACCAAAGTGCTTTCACTTTGTTCCCTCATTCCTTGACTTGGTAGCTATCCTTGCTGCTCCCCTTAAAATCAGCTCTGCTCCTCTTTCCCCCCACCGTCTTCCTCTACCCACTTCAACTCTTTTTTATAGCCTTACAGGCTAAGCCAGGCTGTTCTCTTCCTCTCCCTCCATGCAGCCCCTGGCCCATTCCCTCCTGCCTCTCCCATGCCTTTCTCATGCTCCCCCTCCTCATCAGAGCTTCAGCGCTGCAGCCTTAAAGCAGGATAAATGGATATGGATATCGTACAATAAAACCTTCAGAATGGAGAGTTTTGTGCAAGTGAACAGCAGCCAAGCCTGAGAGACTGAAAATTGGATAAAGGGATTAAAACAGTAGCACATTAACAGGAGATTTAGAGTGTAATAAACTCATTTCATAATAATATGTGCGTTGGGGCTGGTAATAAATCATCGCGGGATCCCTGCCTTCCGCGGTGCCGGAACGAGGCAGTGACCCGAAAGCGGGGTAGGATTTCAGCGAGATGTGGATTAATTTCACAGGGTTCTTGGCCAGGAATAGAGCGGCTGTGCCATTGCTGTACAGCTGCTGCTGCTGCTACTGCTGGCTTTTTACAAAAAAACACAAAAGGCAAACAAATGAAACCAAACAAGAGGACATGCCAACACCGCCTGGCACACGTGTTTGTGGAGAGGGGTGGTCAAGTGGCCTTCACCAGCACAATCCCGAAGGCCAAACACCATTACTTCTCAGTCACCTCCACAGAGAATGTCCTGCCCCCTTCCCATGCAGACTTGTGGGGTAAAGATGATAAAACAGCAACAGTGAAGAAGCCAGCTAGACAAAAATGCTAGTCTAAGTCACCACGTTAATGGTCCAAATAACTTTGCCTAAGACACTAAAGTAAAAAGAATGTACCAACCACATGCAGTAGATATACCAGCCTGGTGGGTAGCCCAAAATGCAACCTTAGAACAGGTGGAGATAGGGAAAGGCTGAGACCTAACTCATGTCTGCTGCGCAAAGCTCATGAAAAGTTACAAAAGAGATGAAGCCTCAGACCCAGAAAGGGAGGAGAGCAGCATGCTGGAATGTTCCCAGAGAAAGAATACAGATGGATCCAAGCCATAACGCAATTAGGTGAGGCAAGGACTTTGCAGCAAGAAGTAATAAAGGAATAAAGAACAGGGAAATGCAGTACAAGTGTCCTGGAATAAAAAACAAAGGGCTTGAGGAGGCCTTGGGGAGATGGGGACAGGTTGATCATATCTTAAGGAAGATTAGGGAACAAAAAAAAGTTTCCCAAAAGAGGAGGTACTGGGCAGCTCATAACAATCAAAGCACTGGTCCAGATGACAGGGGAACTGGGCTCTACTTCTTGCCACTATAGCCATGGAGCTTGCTTGGATGGTGAGCTCTCAGGGGAGGTCCTACCTTGCTTTACCCATAAAAGCGTGGTCCAGTGTCTGTGAGAAAAATATACGGGGACACCTTGATGTTGATGCAATCGGACATGAAAACCAGAACCTGTATTAAAGAAAAGACAGGATGGGCCAATCTCAAAGGAAATTCTCTAAACATAAGCCAAGGCTAACCTGGCACAAAGAAGGGGAGGGTAAACCTAGATGAGAGAAATGGGACATTGTGAAGACTGAGGAGGAAGTAAATGGCCAGCAGGACAAAATTCAAATCTCAAAAGGAGACTTAAGGGCTGGAGACCTGCAGATTCATGGAGATTTGTGTTTGCTGGTACCCCTAGGGTTAGCACCACAATGCTTATTTAGTCAAGGCCAGAGTCAAAACTCTGCACTTCCCTGAAAATACTAACCTCTATGTTGTGCTACCCAAATACAGGGGTAACAAAAAGTCGTCAGCTCACGAATCAGCCATCTGCCTGCGTGAGCAGACTGAGGATGTTCAAACCAAACAAGGCATACAACTGTTACTCAAATGGAAGCCTAAGCCTTGCAAGAAGCTTGCATCTGAGGCGGAAAGCTACGTTCATATGCCAGTTGTTTTCTTTACATGTGTGTTGTGGCTGCTGCTAACCCACCTACTATGCACAAATCTCTCAAGGAAACCCTGTTTCTATAACAAAGGGAGTTTTGCAGCATCATGCAGGTGTGTGCAGAAGACACAGCAAACACCTATGACTTTTACAGGACCAGATTGGGAGGTAGGCTGAAGTGGCATGTCTGGATTTTTAAAGACGTATTTGACATCATGTTGAAGGACGGATTAAGGGAAAATGCAAAACAAGGAGAAAGGCAAGACTGCAGTAAAACAGGGAAATGAGACTCAATCAGACAGAAGGACTGAGTGTCTCAGAGCTGCTTGAGATTCATTCAGTCAAGGGACAAAGAATGGGCCCCAGCACTGCTTGGAAAGTCATGCCCACAGATCTCCAAGAAGAAAGCAGAAGAAAGGAATGGACAAAACATTGGGTCCCAGCAGACTCTTGCCTGAACTCCCAAACTTCTTCCAAGGAAACCAAAATACCATGTTCACAAAATGTTGCAAGGTTTGGATAAAAGCAAAACATTTCATAGCCACTGCAGTGCAGAGCAACACAGGCAGTCAGTACTAGGTCGAAGGCCCAGCTCTCACCCCACTCCAAGGGAGGCCACCAGCTTGGCTTGTGGGCAAGGGTCCTGCCCAAGGCAGATAGCCAGCCTTGGCTTGGGCCAACTACTAGTCACTGATGCAGACTGGAACAGGTCTAACAGAAGTGATCTGTACCTCCACACACGTTAAAGTGTCTACTTGGGATGAAAGAGGCGTAAGGCCTTGTTCATCTTCTGAATCACTCTGTGCTAGGACTTGAGTTTGAGTCTGCCCTTTTCCCCTGCGTGCTCAGAGCACAACTTTATTAACCATACTAGGTCACTTTCTCTCCTGCTAGTTTAGATCAAGCAGCTTAACTTCCACTCAGGAAATTCTCATAATGTCATTGGAGACTTTCCTATGCTCCCACCAGACATTTTGATTTCAATGAAACTACATTGTGTTTCAAGGAAAAAGCTTCATAGGAAGTATTGCCACCAGTCCAGTCCTCCCAGTCACCTGCTTCACACTGTTCCAGGAGGGCTAAGGGGAAATACTTATTGCACACCCCATTTTTGTTATGAACTGCTGTTGTGCACAGCACTGAGCTCAGACGTTCAGCCAACACTGCAGACAGCCTATGGCCCTAAGACCTACAGCTGGAGTCTCTTCTTGCCTTTACTTATCCCACACCGAGCACCTGTACTATAAGGCAGGGGTTGGCTTCTTACATTTCAGCATTAGACATGACAAAAACCAGAACACCTCTCATAGTAATTTTTTTAATCACTCAAAAGTAAAATGTGCAGTAAGCAAAGGGTTGAGGAATTTTTCCTCAACAGAAAAAGAACCGATTTAAAAACACATTTTGTAAAAACACATTTCAGAGATCAGTTCCAGACTGTAAAGGCCATTTTTGGCTAATAAACACAGGAACCAGTAGATTCATGTTTTGAAAATGCATTGGTTAAAACAAACTGAGTTTTAGCAAGTGCCTTAAGATAAAAAAGCCACATATTTAAAGAAAAGTTTTCAGAAACCAGAAATTTTACTCAAAATATATTTTGATTTTTATAAACACTGGAAAATGTGGTCAAAAAACCCAAGCAGGTCAGCTTCGCTGTCAGACCATCATAGTGTGAAAAAGGAAAAGCAGGAAGGAAAAGCTCACTTTGCTATTTCTATTCCTCCAGCAGTAAGGGATGATCCCAGTTTAGCAACACTGCACAGTACAAAGATGCGAGCCCCAAGACTCCGCCCAAGGCAGTCAAACAGGGCACACAAAACTACCAGTGGTACATCACCCTTACAGACACCCACCAAGAGGTGACGATCCCTGAGAGAAGAGCGTGGAGCCCAGAGCCCTTTCACACGTACCACGTAAACAGCGTGTGGCCCTCATGGGAATTTCAGCCAGGTGGGAGGGCGTCACGGTGGTAAGCGGTAGCACCACTACTGTTCATCTAAGCTGGCTTTCACTCATTACCATAGCTCTTGCCACATCACTGAAGTGTAAATTCACTCAGTAAATCATACCGGCTTCACCGTTGCAAAATAGTACTCAGGAAGCACTAATAAAGCAGGAGAAATTGGATTTGCATTGAAGTCAACCTGTCACTTCAGCTGTCAGTCACTGCCAATCAAGGGCTGTAAGCCCCATCCAGACAGACTTCCCCAGTAGCAAACTGGCCATGGGAACTTTGGAAGCCAAGGAGCAGAAGTGAACATACACTGTCCTCAGCACAGGACCTTCATATTCCCCCTCCCCACACACACACCACAGGAGCCAACAAGACCAAGTCCTGTGTGATAAAAGCTGATGGACAGTGAACCACAACAATAAGCTACTCTGAATAGCAAACTACAGAGCCAAGGGACTGTAAAGCACCTTGATTTCTCTCCTGCTGGATTAAGGGAGGTGTTTTCTCCCACACCCCTCGTAGGTGATATTTAAGAATAAGGTGAAAATTCCAGAAACCTTCCAATCGATTTGACAGACCATTTCAGCTGGAAAATACAGGTAGCTCTGAAATAGCTCTGAAAATGCTGAAGCACCCAAGTTCAATGTCCTCCAAACATTACTTCCTGGCTATGAGTCAAAACTATTTCCCTTGTGTAAAAAGGGACCAACATTAGAACAAGGGCTGAACATGGCTAAAACAGAAGATGTCCTTTTTTGGTTAAATGTAAAGGCTTGGACTGCCCCAAAATGACATTTTCATGGGAAAGGAAAGGAATGAGAGAGAAAGGAAGAAAAGGAATGTTTTCAAGTTTGGGGTTTTTTCATTTAATGAAAAAGATCACAACCCAGGAAAAATCAAAGCAAAGCAGAAGGGATTTTTTTACATGAAAGATTGTGGCTGTTTCGCAACATTCCCCTTCTTTACTAATATGAAAGATGAAATTAAAGCTATCTGATTCATTTCCCCACAATTAGGGCATAGGTGCAATGACCTGCAGCAGTTTTAGGTCTGTCCTGTTGGAAAGAGCCACCTTTCAGGACACACTGCAGCTATGTGGCTGGTGAGCTAAAGCATGCCATTGATATTTTTTTGAGGGGTCACAAAATGTCATTGCGATGTAGTTGCATGTTATTGTGCTGGCCAGAAATCACCTTCAAAACAGTTTAGTAGTATGACATGGTACGTCATCAACAGTAAATCTGGGCTGGGAGGCAATAATCCATTCCAATGCTGATCATTGAAGACATCAGAATCAATTAAATGCCTGCTGTTAATCATGCTACCTGGTGTACAGACCAACCACCTTGTTCTGTAACCTTCCATGGTTTTATTAGCTAAAGAGGCTCATATTAGATTGTTTTTTGGATAGGAGACCTGCAAAGACCATCCAGTGTTGACAGAAGTGATATGGCTGTAGTCAGGCACTGACTCCATTCACAACAGACTGAACCTGGGCAGTTCTAGTGAGTGCTGCCTGGGCAAGCCCTAAGCTCAAATCTTTGATTTTTGCAGTCATAACACTTGCCACATGTTGGAAAGACCAGCTGCATTTACCAGTGTGGCATTACCAAGTTCCTGCAGGGACAGTTCCTCCCTATTTAAATTCCAACTGGATGGCAGAGGTGTCTTCTTCAATTCCTGTGCAAAGGAGTTATTTAACATTTCCTTGGATGTAAATGAATGCAGACTACAAACAAGTTGCCTCACTTTGGCAGAATAATCGATAGCACAAATATGGGATGAGGAACAGTAAGTGAGGCAGAAATTCTGCAGAAAAAGCTCAAGCTGAACAGGAGTTATCAGTGCAAGGTTGTTCTGGAAAAAAAACAGACTCATGGACAGTTTAAAGAGGAGCACAGATGATTAGGTATGTCAGATCTCTCCGCGTTGGTGAGGTTTCAGCTGGAATATTAAATCTAGGTCTAGACTCCAGCATTCAAGAGAAATGTTGGCAAACAAGCTATTTGTGAAGAGAAGTAAGACTGGCCCAAGATCCGGAAAGCGTGACCTGAAAAGCTGGAAAGAACTGGTGGTGTTCAGTCTAGAGATGAGAAGGCTTAAGAGAAACATCTTCCTAGTAGGTAAAAAAACAGACAAATAGGAAGGCAATAAGCCCTTCTCCATGTCAACATGGAGAAGAGAACAAGGCTTAAACTGCAGCAAGATCCAGATTAGGCATGAGGACAAAGTTTCTAGTGCTGTGAACTAGTGCTAGAGGCTAGTGAAGCACTGGAGCAGATTGCTATAGGGAAGCTCCATCACTGAAAGCTTTTAGGAAAAGAAAATTACTTAGAAAGTTAGAAAATACCCACCCAAGGTAGAATGGGTCTTGCCCTAAGGTAGGCAGATGGATCTGATGATCTCATGGTGCTAATTCCAGGCTTAATTTTTCTGGTAATCATATTCAAATTAAAGAAACTAAATCACAGTGAAGTTGATTGATATGTTCAAGGCCATATATTAGACCAGTAGCAAGACAGCATTAAGACTACCAGGAACTGATACATGCACATCAGTGACGTTTGCTTCAGTACTAGCTGCAAAAAAACCTGAGAAGCAAAGGGGGAGAAGGGTAATTTACTGTGATTCCCCTTCCTCCGTGTACTAAAATATTTCCAAAATGGCCTAACTGAAAGGCTGTAATATCCATGTCTATATTTGCATAAGTAGAAACATTTCTCTTTATTAAAAATGAAATATTTTTGGTTCTTGAGGTTTTGTTTGTTTGTTTGTTTGTTTAATGTTAAGCATTAAAATTATCATTCTCTGTGAAGCAGTACTTTCCATTAAGGAATACAGACATTTTATTAAAAAATAAGTACAATATTTAGACTTGTTCAGAACTTTTTTCTCTGAGAGAATGCAACCAAATGCAAATGTTTTTCAGGTCATTCCATATCTACCTTTTCTTCAGAAAGAAAAAAAAAAAAAAAAGTTTTAGGCAAATGACTTCCCTGCTTTGGCCTTTCTGAGTCCAGATTTCAGAATCAATCTAAGCACATCTGTGTTGCTGTCTTCTGGAAGGCAACAGCAAGAATTTTGGGATCCCCAGATATGTGGAGAGGCACAGGGTTAATGGTCTTGGGGACTTTGTGGTCGAGGAGCAGTGGCACTGCTGGTTAGCAGGAAGTTTGCCTGGTTAGCCTGGGGTTTGTCTCTGACGCTGGCTTAGAGCATGTCCCTGCGTTGCCTTCCTGTTACAACTCCCGAACTGCATGGGCAGAGCTACGTGTTGGGGAAGGGGCCTGGGCACCTCAGTGCCCCACCTCATCCTGGTGAAACTGTTCCTTATATGACAATAATGCCTTTATATAGCATAGCATACTTTGTATACTGCTCAGCAGATCCCAACTTGAACTATGCGCTCGCTCTCTGACGCTCCACTTCCAGAGTAACGCACATGTGGTCCATCACAGATGAATTCTTTTACGCTTTCCTAATGTGTTAAGAAATCAGTTCCTTCTCCCATCTGAATTTGCAAAATCTGCTTCTCCTGCTCTCATAGGGCCAAAATCTTTGCTGGTGGAATTTAATGGGATCCACTGGTATTCACTGATGCTGTCCCTGGCCCTGCATGTTCCTGTTACATCGACCTAATTTATTTATTGTAGGTAGCTGGTACAACATACACAAATCTACATGGCTATTTCCCAGGACTGTGTAACCAAGTCAGCAAAATACTTATTTCAGAACATGCACAGAGTCCATCCAGGTTCTTCCACTGGAGCATGAGGAATGTCTATAGTGAGCTGCCAGTGGGATAAAGAGGAATGATATAAACCGAGAGTCATTAAACCCACCGCCTCTTTTTGAAGGGTGAAATACACACGCCTTCATCCAAACACAACCTATACGCTTCACTACAAACAGGACTTACGCAGGTTAAACTGTGCTTCTGTGCAGGACCAATTGCTGCCCCTGGGCCACATCCTCACCTCGTGTAAGTTGGTATCTTCACGTTATCCTCACAAAGCTCTGTTGAGCTGCCATTCGCTCCACCCCCAGCTAAGGATCTGGAGCTCTCCATCCAGTGACAAAACTCCACATTTTTAGTACTGCTTGGTTGCTGTCACCACCAAATAAGAGTCTGTTCGTCACATGATCTGCCCTGCCCTTTTGTCAAACCAGCAATACGGCTTACTCTCATTTCTCTCAAAGGTCCTGTGCATACAAATCTTGCTGAAAAGTAGGGAACATACTTTGTCTGAACTTCATGGTTTTTATCACCTGAGTATTAGTCATTTTCAATATGTTTCTGTTGCATTAATGGAAAAATATGGGAGCCCTCCGGTGGTAAAAATAATACCTTTAATTTCCCATAGATGATAACCAGGGACTGTAACCTAGCAGACAAAGTGCCTACTTCAGCTTTCAAAGGCACAGCTGTGAGTTCAGAACTGTATTTTCAGTACCCTTTCTGTTCACTTTATTCCACTCATGCTGCTTTAACTTAATGAATACCCATTGATTTAGCAGGACCATAATAATAATAACAACAACAATAGCTACCATCACCGATGGGTCAAATTCAGACATGCAGTAAGGTGTGCGAATGCTGTAGGAGGGAGGGCACATGAAAGGGTGAAAACTTAGGGCTTGTTTTAAAGAAGAAAAATTGACCACAGTGTAAATGCACTGATTTTCACCAGAGGTGAAGCATACTTGATTATATTCAGTTGAAACAACAAAAGCCTCGGCTTCAAAGAAAAACTTTATTCCTCATAGGTATGGTTTCAAAAGCTATGGATTCCCAACACTGAACTTCTATCAGCTATGAGGGCAGGAAGGTAAAGAAACACCTCATTAGATTCACTCAGATCTACTCCTTGATGCTACCTGCTGTCTCCCCTCATAAGTTTCAGCTGCAAAGCCACACACTTGCCAAAAAACTAGTATGCTAGAAAAGAGGAAAAAGAGGGAAAAAGGTCTAAGTTTTGCCTTGGCAAAATGAAAAAAGAAAGTGTTTCAGAGCAACCAAAACTTACAGTTTTACTCCAAGCTAGTCCTTGTAATTTGGTATTAGATTTTCTTTCTATAATTCTTTAAAGTTGTACTAAAAGTAAAGCTCAAAATAACCAACGTAACAAGAAAAATGAAAGCTTATTTTGCATGTATTTTGTATCATTAATTTTGGTCAAAAACATAGTTTTCAGCCAAAACACAACTCACCTGGGATGATGACAGTCACAGAGCCAGTGGTGAGAGGCAAAAGAAGGCATTATACATCAGAGCTACAAAACCATCAATGGGAATTTTTCCTTTATTTTGCTACACATGTGAAACTGTGTGTGAAGCACTCACATAGCTGTCTCAAAACCCTTTCTCTGGTGTTCACAACTGCAACTGAAAGGCACACAGAGACCCATGTGATGCCAACACATGCCATATCCTCATTTGGGAGACAAACCAGCTGTCTTATTTCATCAACAAAAAACAAGCAGAGATAGGGACATCGATAGTGGGGAATTCTCCAGAACAGCGGGGAATTCTCCAGAATAGTGGGGAATTCTCCAAAAGCGGCCAACCCACCCTGCAAATAGCTGGAATAAAGGGTGGTCCTCAAGGATACACCCCATCACTTTGCCAGTAAGTAGAAGCTCATGGTAGTAGCTTGCCCTGGTCACATCAGAGTCCCATGGACCTGCAGTGCCAGAGCAGAGGCTTTCCTGCCAGTTGCTCATTCCTGGCAGATGTCAGTCCATAACACCATGGACCATAACA
Source organism: Platalea leucorodia (assembly GCF_965183815.1). Lineage (NCBI taxonomy): Eukaryota > Metazoa > Chordata > Aves > Pelecaniformes > Threskiornithidae > Platalea > Platalea leucorodia. The sequence goes on from NC_138826.1 coordinate 22,666,374, forward strand.
CAGCCCATGGTCAGGTAGCCATCCATCACATTTACATGCCTCCTTATTTGTGATCACAAGGACCAAGCTCCCCGAGCCAGGGTCCAGCCTCACATTGTGCGGCAGACCTTCCTCACAGGTTGTGCTTTTCAATTAGCTATAAGCTACAGTTACAACTACAAGCTACAGGTGTAGCTCGAAAGTCCTTTAGCACTTTGCCTTGACCTTGTGCATTGCAGGGAAAGAAAAGGTAGTTTGGGTCAAAACCAAGAGTAATAGATGCTCTGGAAAATCCAATACACAAATCATATTGGCAACAATACGAGGTTCGTCTAAAGCACACAAGGGTTAAAGTATTTCCTTACCCAGCATAGCAACTCACAGTTCAGAGAGCATGCTTCCCTCAGGCCTGCACGGAGCACGGCTCTGAGCGATGGACCTGCCCCCTCAGACATGCAAGGACCTCTCATCAGGAAAGCAGAAGGCAAGATCCACAGTGCAGATCTGAGAGCAGAAAACATCAGTGGCCCTGTGCGGCAGCTGTTCTTCCCACTAGTAAATAGGCTCAGCTCACCCTGACTATCTTCAGAGCCAGTTGCCTGATGCAAACACCGTAATGTTTTGCATCAAGGTCTTGCTTCTGTACTGTTCACAGTGCTGGAAAAGGAGTTTCCCAGATGCCCCCCAGTCTTTTCTATCTGTGTGTTGAGCATGGAAGAAAGCAGAGTAAAAGATGCTGAGATAATTCTGGGGATGCACACCCCACTTTCTGAATTTTCTTTTAAATGCTTCCTTTGTTGGGTTTTTGCCCCCTTCTCACTGATGCTCTGGCTAATGGTGTTGCATAGAGGAATGAGAGAGCTTGTGTTGTCCCACAGACATCCTGGGTGGGGAGGCCAGGCTTTCCACCAAAGCCCTGTGCAAACGGCACCCACTAGTTGTCTGAGATAAAAATTGCCTTCTTTAGACTTCAGAATTAATGTGTCTTTGAGATGAACGTGGACAGCTCACAGCTATATTATACCTTCGCAGTCTTCATTCTACTTTTATGCTATTCTGAATTTATAAGACTAGAAAAAGTTAATTTAACCATTAATAGGGGTGGGGTCTCCAAGTGCAGAAGACTTATATAAATGGCCTAGATTTCATAGGTAACTTTACACCATCATCTCTCATAATCAAGAGTGTAGCCCAGGAAAGGAGGGGAGGTAAAGCGAAGAGGAAATTTGCCCTGCACACTATTGAATTGTGGATAGTCTCATTTATGGTAAATGCTCCCAGAGCCAGTCATGAGTTGGAAAGCCACCTCCAGTCTCAGTCTGACTCCCCATGGACAGGACACAGCTGTGCAGCGTGGTATCTTGAGTCTTCAACCACATGCAAAAGGTTTCAGAAATAATCTGGGTTTCACTCTTTCAATCTCACAACTGATTTTCCTCATAGCTGGCATCAATGTTGACCAAAGGGGAGCAGGATAAAAGGCAAATATTTCTGACCGAGGAAGCAATCTGCCAGCTCTCCAGTTCAAGCAAAGAACTCTTGTGTTGACTTCATCTTCCTCAGATGCAGCCCCGCATTTGGAAAGCCATTCTTAATAGCTTTTCTTTTAAGCTCTCAGATAAACACTATGCATCCTGCTGCTTAAGAGTAGTCAAGCATAGCGTTAACTTCAGCACTTCAGAGTTTTGTGCTGCATCTACCCTGCACCATCACCTGCTAACACTGGGTGAACACAGAAGAGAATGCACGTAGACAGGGAAGACCCTTGACACAGACTGCACATAGACACGGATTCCCTCTGCTGCCACTCAAGGTGCTTGGGGCAGATATGGTCAGCTGTAATCACAATGCCAAGCATAAGTGGGACTTCTCTTGAGCAAAATGAGGTGTCTTCCCTTCAGAAGTTCAGACCTCTCCAAACCCTTATTTACTAGAATCCAAGCAAGAAACTCAGACGCAAGAAAGCATTTCTGAGCCACCTCTTGGCACTGCAGATGGGAAGACTAACTACAGGTTTTCCTCTCCCCCATATTTCTTTCTGTGACTGTCAGGTCAAAGACACAATGACCTAAATTGATATGCCCCTGCTTCTCTCATTCTACAACCATGTCTATTATTGGTCTCCTCTCCTCTACTGCCATTACATGCACATGATGGTCTTTACCCATTTGGAAGATCTCCATGGCCAACTATGTATATTGGAGAGTGTTTGCCAGTAATGGGAGTAATGTCCAGCTTCCAGTGCTTGTCCCAAACCTCATCTTTAAAGTCCCACAGGAATAGCAGAAGACTACCAGAAAGCAGCTGTGTTTCAGAAAGACTGTGCTCTATTGTTCCCTAAAGGCTTAGAGCAAATGTACTCTTTTGGACCTCCCAAACATGCTAGCAGATTACCATCCATGTTTGTAATGACCCAGTATTCCAGCTAGGGATTTATTTTGTTCTCCCATCTCCCGTTTTTTTTTTTTTTTTTTAAAAAAACAGCATCACAGCATAGCAGCCACCACTGCTGCAGCAGCTCCGTGCAAGTCACATCAATTCCATTCCCAGGGGTGCAAACCAATTTCTCTTGTTTTTCCGCCCGTCTCTCTGGCTGAACCTCCAGCAGCCTTCAATCCCATTAATCCAAGCACTGCTGGCGATGACGAAGACTGATTTCACCAGCAAACGATCAATTTGTATCTCCCCCCCTTTTTTCTTTTCTTCCCTTTTTTTTTTTTTGGTGCGATGTACAAAATATCATGAAAAAGGCGTTAGTGGTGATAGTTCCACAACAGTGAAATAATAGAGTAATAAGGCAATCCACTTTTGACCTTGCAGGACAGCTAATTCATCTACCCATCTATCTTAATTATTCCCTGGGTTACAAAAGAGAAACTGTACAATTCATTCATTCCACGGTGACAATTCCATTTTCCACCCCCAGTAAAGCACCATCCTTTCTCTGCAGTGATCCTGCCATAGACCACATCCCTTCTCAGCCTACTCATATCAGCCCACATGCAAACAGTCATTAAAGGTCTGATCCAAAGCCTGTTGAAGTTGATCAAGTCAGGCCCTTGTTGGCCCCAACACAGCCTGTGCCCTTCCACACCTTCCCCTCAGTTCTAAGCAAACAAGAAATCTGCCATCTTCATAAGCCATATCAAAACTGGCAGTGGGATCTCGGGCAGAGTAGACAGGTGTTCTGACAGGCTAACTTTGCCCTGGGACACTGATCTTTTCAGCTCTTCTCTCATGTTGATGGAAAGAAGGTATCTTACAGAAAGGTGTGTATAATCTCAGAGAAGTCTATGAGATCTGTCTGCACTGGATGAGAGCAAGATAGGATCTCTGAATTTGGAGAGCACATTGTGATAAGGGTACAAAGAAGATATAGGCCAGACAGTGGAGAAGATTAAAACAGCATCTTCTAATGTCCCTGCTCTAAGTTCTGCTATGTATCATTTGCTGAATATTACGGTGGCCTGGAAGTTAATATCTGAGTTCCAAATACAACCTTACATCCATGCAATCTGATCTTTCTGCTGCTTCACCTTGGAGGTTGAATCCCACAACCTACCCATTTTTAGGCATGGCATCTACAAGTAGACTGTTTGCACATGACTCTCCAACCTGCAGGGAGAGGCTGGTGTGAATGAATGTCTCCCACCGTTCCCTGAAAGAGCCAAGGTTAGTCTTTACCTCCAACAGGCAAAGGGGTCTGTTGACATTTGCAATACCAAAATTTCACAAACCCCTTACAGCCTAACAGCCACTAAGAAGAAAGTGGAGAACTGGCCACAGGAGAAGGTAAGAAGGAAGGTGCTTCAAAGAGAGTAGTGGCAACGGAGACAAATTCCACTGACTCTTGGTTGTTCCTCCTGTGAGTTAAGGTGAAACAAAAGCAGCAGAAATCCCCATAAGGGACAGCTGCCTCCAGTCAGATCTTTTCCTTCTGGGAAGAGTCTTGGCTGATGATATAGCCTTGAAGATTTGGACTTTCCTAGCATCCCACTTCTCTACAGATGTTTTCAAGGTAATCTTTGGGCTCCACAGGTCACTCAGTTCCTCTACTCAGTGTCTCCAGATCCCTTTTGGACTTCTGAGCAAGCCAGACACTTTTCCCCTCCTCACCTTCATCTGTCTCCCTTCCATCACTTTACTCATACTGCTCAACCCTGTATCTCCGCTTGTCTTTCCAACACCCAGCTCCCCTTATGTAAAATATATACTCCTCTCTTTCTTAAAGCCATTAAACACGGCACTCTCTTTCCTCTGTCTGTAACAGGTCGTCTTAGCTTGATTTCCTTTCCTGCCTGGTTTCTCCACCTCTGTCACATTTGTCTCCAGTCTGTGCTGCCCTACCATAACAAATCCATTCCCTTTTTCATCCCCACCACCCTCTCACCTCCTGGATTCCTCTACTTGTCTTACACAGTCCACACTTTTGATTCACATTAGGAAGGCAATTTAATCTTCCACCAACTTCACTCTGCTGATATATCCTCTTTCCCCACTCTTACCTTCATTTTCCCCTTCTTACTGTTTTTTTATACTTACTGTGGTCCCTGCCCCATCATCTCACCTACCATTATCACCAACCTACTCTGCTTCCTCCTCCCCATAATCCTTTACATGAGTAGACATCCTATTTCCCTCTTTGTCACATCTAATCTGAGACTGAAATCTCTTAAGAGAAGTGAGCGTATCTTCTTATGTGAAGTTTGTACAGTGCCTTGTCAATGTACAGTGCTTTGAATGATTATTATTAATACACTACTAACACAAAAATACCACCTTGGGTTCAGGTATTCCTGAGACACAAATTGCTGCAAGCACCTAAGTACATCAATGATGTATCAGAGCTGCTTGCCCCTATCTTACAGTTTATCCCTAAGTCTGCCCCAGCAGGAACAAGACCCTGGGCTAGAGTGTAAACAGAGAGGGAAGACAATACCCTGCATCTCAGAGAGCAGAACTGGAGCCTAAAGTCAGGCATACACAGGGAGGGCAGGAAAACCCACCCCACTAACACTAAATACCCAGGACGCTGCATAGAGCTATTCAGACCCCTTAGCGCAGAGGTGCCTACTGACATCGGCTCCTCTGAAGACCCAGAGTCAGTTGATAGGAGCCTGGCACATAAATGTGGGCAGAATTTAGGCCAGCTGAGTACAGCCCAGGATGCCACTGATCAGTGAAAACAGCGAAGCAAAGACCCCAAGGCAGAGCCTGGACCAGTGGTGCTGCCCCACTGCCACGTGTATGCCATTGTGCTCAGTGCCTCGATGTGTGTTTCAATAGAGCCTGCACAGTATGTCCAGGCTCTTGGGGAAGCAGCAAGTGGACACAAATACAAGGTCTACAGTGAATAGCGTTACAGCAGGACACAGGCATCGTGTGACTGGAAGTACCAGGAGCAAAGCAAGCTGATGCACCGGCATAGCTGACACAGGTTGCTGCAAGCTGGAAACAAAAGCTACCCCAGCTCATACCATAACTATCCCACGTCCCAGCAGGGAAGCTGTACAGTGTCACAGTGCAGAGTGACACATAACTAGTTTTCCAGTTAAGATATTGACTACCAGCTGAGGAAGATGTGTTTCAGTCCCTGACTGACACAGGTTCCCTGGATGACCTTGGTTAATTCATATGACATGCTTTGAAGTCCATCTTCACACAAAGGAGGACCAGTCTTTCATCTGCTTCTTAGCATTGTCTAGACAGGATGACAAATGTGGCATGTCCAGTCTCCATCATCCACATAAAGTTCACACTCTTCTTCCACAAGGCAGTCTCTTTGGTTCCTTGAGCTTTTGTCAGGTATCTCCCTGACCTCAAGACCGTGGAGTTTTCCCTAAGCTACAACCTGAGTTTTGCTATTTCCCAGAAAGTCCTCTTCCTCCCAGTTCCGACTTTTTGCAGTATTTTCAGCAATCCTGTTCCTTCCCCCTTTCCTCAGAGACTGATCACCATTCAACCAAACCCCTGAGAGTCCAATCCTCCTCTTACCTTCAGCTGTCTTTAAATGCTATGGCTGTGAACTGTAAGGCACTCATAGGTGGCCAGTCGCTCTCTGTTAGCATGGTTACAGGATGACAAAGGGGCTGGCCCATAAGCCCTGGCATAATGTGATTTTTTTCAGCAACCCAGAATTCCCACTGGAGAAGCTTCATCATCCTCTCAAGAATTAACCTTTCTGCACCTCCCGCTGTGCTGGTGCTTGCGGTATGCAGGAACATTTCCCACCTCAGGCACAGTTACTAGTCTCTTTCCTGGCACTGGATATGGAGTATAGCTAGACAGCTGAATGCTTTGATCTTCTTGATGGCTGGTGCATGTACAAAGCTTTTGGAGTCAGAGACTTCCTTGTTCTCCAGGAGAGCAAAGTTTCTTGCTCAGCTGAAAATTAACTTCTGGGGTTGCACTTACTCACTTCCTCTTAAATGGGCTGCAAAGCAGCTCTGAAAGCAAAATACTACACTCCAGGGATCCCATGACCAACCTTTCCAGACACTCCTCAAGACAAAAGAAGGGGAGAAAAGCAAGGCGAAGGGAAGAATAAGGAGAATGGTGGTCCTGGCCAAAGAAGAAGTTTCAGAGGAGAGAAAAAGGAAGAGGGAATGACAAGGGAGTGAAGGAGAGAAAAAGGAATGGAGGGAGAGAGGGACCAGCAATAATAAGGTCATTTGTTACAGGAGCTACTCCTAGTCTGTGTGTATGTAACACAATTTGAGCTAATTGTATTGCCCTCACTTTGGGGACGCTGCTGTCTGTCTCTGAAGCTTTTTCTAATTTCCCCCCTTAATGTACGATTTCAGAATCTTTCATTCTAATGATTTTAATGCAATCAGCAAAACTATGCATGTAATTGTCTTTGGCACGGCACTCGCTGGAGTGGCACTCAGGGACAGCTCCCTGAACCCAGGACTCCGGCAGGAGAATGCAAAACAGGCCTGTTTTCAATCACCGCGGCAGAAGGCAGCCGGCAACGTCTGCGAAAGGCTGCCGAAAAAAAACATTTGTCGGAAGACAATGACAAAAAAGGGGGTCTCAGCTCGGTGCTATTCAGAGACAATTTGTAAGCACGGCTGTTGAAGTCGATCCAAAGGCTCCGGAACAGCTGGAGCTTTGCAGTGATTGATAAGTGCGCCCAGGAGAACTTCATTTCTGCCTGAATGAAGACAAAAGCCCCGCGATGCTGGGCGGATGGGTAATGTCACTATCATTAAGTAGTGAGAGTGGATATGCCAGACCTTCAGATGGGGACACAGTCAGGGCTATGAGGAGAGGTCAGGGCACCCTCCCTTCCTTCCCATCACCGCCAGCTCTTTCCCCTCCCCGACTCCCCCCTCCCCGCACACACACTTTCAGCACAAACACCCCCTTTGCTGATTGTAATGCCCATATAATAAAAGTTCCCCTAGCTTATAAGTACCACACCATAGGTCTCTCCCTCTCCATGACTGCTGTGTACACACTCCTTCCAGACCTACTAGGGCTGGTTTTGCCAGTGGGTGCTCCAGGCCATCCAGATGCACCTCGTCCATGGACAATGTCGCTGTTCTTCATGATCTCACACTCAGAAGACACCACCCTTGAGAGCCACCTTCAGTACCCCTGCTTGGGTGACTCCCATCAAAGGCTGCTTGTCTCCTTCCTCCCTGTATTGCTCACCAATACCTTCTGAAACCCAAAGCCTGCATTTCTGAAGTCAAGCCCAGTTGAAATTTTTGGGCAACACCATGAAAACAGTTAAAACATCACCACAGGAGAAGAAAGCACATGAAATACAAAGCCAATCACAATGGAATTGAATGGGCATCTATGTGCTTTGCACAGAATCTCATCGGTCCTGAGGCTTGCCTGGTTTTGGATGTTTGCTGATATGGTCTCTTCTTCCCTGCAGAGTTACCAGATCTCACATACAATAGTCAGCGTGAAGAGTATTGGAGACAAATGAGTAGATGATAATGTCAACTTTTGCTTTGTGCTTTTCTCATGGTGAAGAAAAACCTGGAAAATACAACCCAAGTTGTTCTGAAACAGGAAGCAAAATTAAAGGACCCTTTACTCATCAAATTACCCTTGGTGCTGCCCACAACCAGTCAAATTCAAGAGCTGTCTACTCAGTTTCTACATATTCAGTACCCAGGACACCAGACACCTCTGAAACTCTGCAGCACAGCTGGGAATCAGCAGTGTACCACAGAAGCCATCAGAAAACAGTCCACAGCAAGGGTGACACCCACGCAGGAAGGGGAATAAACTGCCTGAAATTGCTCTAAGTCTGTGTCACAAATCCGCAGAGGATCTAACAATCCACCTCAAACACTTGCTCTTTCCATTCCAAGTACTGAACCTGCCTCTTTTCTCCTACTGTCAATGGCCAGCCCAGGCAACGCCAGAGACAAGACAAAGACCTCTCCCAAAAACCCCACAGAATCTTTCCTTTAGTGAGAAACACTAGTCTGTCACCAACTGGGGTGCTTTAAGAAGTGTGAAGGCAAAAAAACAAAGCAGGAGTGGAGAAAAAAGGTTCCTACTGGCAGACAGCCTATCATTATTTTGCTTCCTGCTGACATTTTAGGCCACCTCCCTCTCACATAATGCAGTTAACTTCTGTTCAGATGAGACAGCCTAAGAGCGTAGAGCTACGGTTCTCCAGTGGGGACCCTGGTCCAGGACACCCTCACCCAGCCACAGCTGAGACTGACTAATCACCAATGGAGGTGAACCTGAAGAAAGATGAGAAGCTTCAGAGTCAGGAGGTCTGGGACCATTTCCAAACTCTGTTGCTGACCTGGACCCAATCACACCCACTCTGCTATCTCTCTCTCTTTTCCCACTTTTCTGCCTCTGAGAACTCTACAGTGCATGGTCCAGGCTGCTGTTCAGCTGTACAGCACCTACAGCAGCAAAACCCCACCCTGCGCTGGGGCTATAGCCTGCCCCAGCAAGAACATTTCCTACCTACCAGCACTCAGCATATTCCTGCCACGTTGCCACCATGTCAGAAGCCGGAAAAGAAAGTTACTCTGGGAAAGCGGGAACTCCAGCTATCAGATTACCACTGAACCCCTCTGTGCTTCAGATCAGATCCACCTGAACCTTTTAGGAGCTCAAGCACCACCACCATCACCCCCTTGATTCCCATATCCTTCACAGCTAAGCTGCCCTGATGGAGGGAGCTGAGACCTCAGAGATGTCCTTCTCTGCAGAAGGTAATCTCTAATTGCTCAGCTCTAGCAATCAACTATTTAGAGCCCAGGATGTGTAAACTCACATTTCTCCTACTCATTGAATGATATCTGTATTAGCAACCCTGTCTCACCTTAAACTGTTAGTTCTTTGGGTAATGGAAAGCTTTGTGTCCTGTGTTTGTACAAAACTTACCATGTGCCCAGGCCTCTCGACCACCACAGGAAGAAGCAGCAGCCCCCATACAGCTCCAGCACACACACAGAAAGCTGCCTGACATCCCTCTGTGCCTTCTGCTGGTGGTGAAAGCAGGGCCAGCTGACATTCCCTTCAATCTTCCTCCCTTTCCCAACTCCAGGAACCTTTTGCTGAAGTAACACAATTTTTTTTTTGACTGACTTACACCCAGCCAGCATCTTGCTCTCTCTGCAGGGTGATGGAATAGCACAGGCCAGTGATCAGCAGGAAAGCCGGTTCCCATCAACCTGCAGAGGAGCACCAGCCCCACTGCTATTTGTACACGTCCTCTGGAATATCCGCATTCAGCACTGTCCTTGCCAAAGCCACCACCAAAATGTGCACGTCGTTCCCTAATCTTGCTGTCCCCAGAGCTGGTGCTGGCTCCTTGTTCTGCCTTCTTGCTTGGACAGCTAAATAGTTACGCAGAGCACTGCAGCGCTAGGGGGATCTCAAGTGGTTGGTCTTTGGTGTGCACTTTGGGGGGCCCCTTGTGGACATCCTTCCTGAGCTGGTAGCCCCACTGGCTGCAGCAGAACAGCTCTTGTAGCCTCTCTGGAGCAGAAAGGTCACAGCAGACCTCTTCTGGAGAGGGAAACAGAGGCACTCAAACAGCCTTAGCAGTACCTGTCAACCAAGAAAGGAACATGATCCCAAAGTCCCAGTGGTTTACAGCTCCTCTCTTCCACTGAGCAATGCTGCTTCAGCTTCTATGCCTCCACTCTGCAGGTAGCTGTGATGATACAGGAACGTACTTCTGAAGACAGAGAGATATCTTTCTTCAGGGCCTGCACATTCAGCAGTGATGTTACCAGTAACATGTCAGAGCAAAGCTTTGGCAGTGAGCAGAAGCAAGATACCCAGCTTTAATCTGGACCTGCAGAGACTTTATTCCAACTGAGTAAAGATCCCCCAAGCCTCCACTCAAGCTCAGTCAGGCCTAAGCCTCCAGCAAAGTGACTATCAGTTGCAGTAACCTGTTCCCCACAAGACACTCCATTTCTCGCAGCTACCAGGTTCCAGCTTCTAGAAGGAGAAAAAATTGTCCAAGCATCTCACTGCTATAAGACTTCCTGTTCCTGATTTTTGGTCACAGAAAAGAATTCAGCAAAGTCTCCAAAGATATTTCCCCAGTCTCTTACACCAGTCTGGGATGTCTGTTTAGCCTGATCCTCACAATGACTGTAGTTCACTTTTCAGTTGCCACCTTTAGCATGACTGACAGTACTGTCAGGTCCAGTATAACTTTCATATGCAGGTAGAGCAACGGTGAGCATCAAATTCCTTGGATATGGTCATACTGTCAGGTACAAGACCCCAAGGCCCCTCCTTGGCTGCGCACAGCCTGCATCACATCCTTTTGAGCATAGGGACCTTGAGTGTCCAAGAGCACCAGGCACAGGAGCTCATGGCCAAGCAGACTGAGACAAGCTGTACACAGGCTGCACACAAGGCATTTACAGCGACAGTCAGGAGGTGGTCTGTGCTTTTAGACCTGCACAGATACAGCCTGTGTTCCCACGGAGGGAACACATGGCAGAACCAAAGGTAGTCCCATGATCTCAGACCTCTGTTCTGACCTGGACCCAAACAGCAACGGTACTTGGTGCTGGCAAGTTTTGATTCCTTTGTGGTCCTCCCTGCCTTAAGCCATGATGGTGGGGCCAAGCAGGACCCAAAACCTCCTCCAATATGCCTTTGTCCCCACTCTGATCTGTGCAGTAATAAATAGTGATCAGTCTTGACAGAGAGCATCAAAGTGTCTGGCATGCTGTGGAGGGCGAGGGCAAGGCAGTCTCTGCTACAGGAGATGATCCCTGGCCTGCCTCTCTTGATGACCCCAGAGAATTCACACCGCCCCGCTCCCTCCTCCTGAAAGGTGGTAACAAAGGTGTGAGTTTCTAAGCCTGACTGGCTCATGGAGTTAAAACCCAGTGAACCTGACCAGATCAGTGATAAAGCCAGAGCTCTGCTGAATTGGTCATTCTCTTGCTCTCTCCTTCTCTTGCCTGACCCCTCTTTTGCATGGTTCATAGAATCGGCAAAACTCCCTGACACAGAAACTGGAAGACACTCGATCTGTCGGTAACAATTTCCAACAGCTTTGACAGGAACAGGCAGAGCACAGGAAGAATAAAAAAAGGGAAAGAGGAGGAAAAAGAAAATAATTCCTCCTGCCTCCTATTCTCCCTTTTATTTTTCCTTTGGCTTCCCCTCTTTCCTAGTGTTGCGCAAGCATCTCCTTTTCTTTGTCTGCTGCTGGACAGATGAAGACAGTCCACAGGCTGCAGAAGGTATCCCAGCCCGAGCCATGGAACAGACTAATTCATCATAGAGGAAAGACTGTCTGCACACAGAAGGGTAGATGAACATCTCTTACTTTAAAGCCCCCACTGCTCTTGCAGCGTGCTGGTTGCCTGTCCAGGCCTGGGGTTGCCCACACTGGCAGGGAGGCTTGGAACAAGTAGGAAGATCAGTGGAGAAGATGGGCCTGGTGATGATTTATACCCACATGCTATTTATATTTTTCAGGTCAGCTTTGCTGGGAGGGGTGAAGCTTTCACTTTATTCTGCAGAGTGAGGTGTGGCCTGGGACCACCAGCGTGTTTTCACCCACTAGATGCCTGGCCCAGTCTTTGACCTTTCCTGCTCTCATCACTGTGGCTTCAAGCCTGATGGACAGCAGGCTCCACAGAGGACTGGGGAAGGGTCTGGGAGCAGTCAGAGCATACAGACTGAGACTTCTGCAGCCCCTTCTGACCCACAGACTGACACTGCCACTGTAGGAGACTGGACTCCGAAACCCAGGAATTTCCTTCCCATCCCTGAGTTCTGATGTCCTTCCCGAAGCAAGAGTCATCCTCACCAAGTGCCTAGGGAGATGCGAGTACACAGTGTGATGCCTACCTTTTCATACAACCCATACTTCAGTCTATGTCCACCCTAGCCAAAAATTAGATCAGTGAGAACTATGGGTAGTGCAATCTGTGTTGCATCTTCAGAGCTGCATTTTCTTCATCTCCCTCTCCCACTGAGGGAAATGTTTTTCAGAACAGGTGATCTTTTGAAGGAGGTACGCAAGATGGTAGGAAGGAGAAGTCATGGCTCTCATGAGCCAATGGCCAAGAAACAACAATATCGATTACACAGGGCCTAACTTTCATCACGATAAAACCAGACTATCACATTGTCATACAACCTGCACCTTCAGATAACACACACCCTTGGAAGGGTCCGTGCTTGAAAATAGGACCTTACTTGACAAAAGTCACATGTACAGAGGGAGGATGGGAGAGCACTGGAGGAGAAATAGAAGGGTTAACAACAGCAAAAATGCACAGAACATACTTGTCTACTGAATCACAGCAAGTCAGGTTTTTACATTTAGCCCAGGCACCACATATGTGAGATACCAGCAGGACATGACACAAGGGTGATATCCACCATGAAGCGTTTTCCTTCAAAAGGCAAAGCACTCTGGCTCAGAGCCTACATGGTATTTCATGGCCTAGATGAGACTGGGAACCATGAAACAAAGGCACACAGATTGATTTATTTTTAACTCTTGACACAGATGGAAATTCAAAAGAAAAGCTTCACTCCTTCCTCCGTCGTAGAAACATCATCAGCGTCTGTTTACAGCAGGAATTGGTCCCAGGGTTGAAGAGAAGCCTGAAATCTAACCTTGGAAGTGACCAGTGCTCAGATTCTCCCCGAAGGCAGGAGGCTTCGCGTCCCATCCAGCCCTTTGCTGTGCCAGGATCAAGTTTTCATGGTTGTTTCAAGTTTCGTTGGCTTTGAGTATCATGGCATATCAACAAAAGGAAGCCCAACAGGTGAAGTTGCAATTGCCCTTCCTGTCTGAGACAGCTGATCAGAGCTGTGCCAAAGGCAGCTGCTTGTTTCCTTCTCAAGAGATAATTACAGCAGCTAGAAAACACTATTTGCCATGTTGCTTTTAATTCATATCAGCAGAACTGACAGCTCCAGCCACATTCACTCAGGGGCTGCAGGTAGAAGCCTGGGAAGGATGGAACTGCTCCAGCCTCGACTGCAAAGGGCTGGGAAGCTTTCATCTCAGCCCTCACTGTCACCTCCCCTTGCTTTGCCTTGACCCACTCAGCCCCTCTGCTTTCTGTGTCTGCTCCACAAACTGTTTAGCCATCTGTAGTCAGCAGTTGCACCCATTGCTGTGAAGGGAAGGGTGACCTTGTGCTTGAGATGCTGCTGCTGTTCTTGGAAGATCGGGGTTCAGGTCTGCTGCAAGCTCCCTGACCATGTCCTGGGGAAGCTGCAAAAGCTCCCCAGGCTTTTGGTGGTTACTTATCCCCAGCTAGCCATAGAGCAGTTACCATAACCCCACTGATAAGCCAGGTGGTGTGCGGAAATGCTCCTGCTGCCAGTAAGGCTGCAGACCGGCTGAGTGCTCCAGCAACTGCTAACAGGCTGTTTATACGGCAAAATCTGGGGCAGGAGGGATGAGGGGTGGCTCTTGCACACCACAGGCTAGAAACACATGCTCTTCATTGGTGGGACTGGGAAGATTCCAGAAGTGGGATACAGAGATTCAACAGCACAATTAAAGAAAGGGACAGGTAAATTAGATATCTCATCAGAGTGAGCAGGAGGCTGTAACAGACCCTCACTTGAGAAAACCAGAATACCCTCTGTGCAAACCTGGCAGCCTCGCCCATTTAGACTGCAGAGTCTTCAGAGCAGCTGTTGCCTCCTATCATGCTTTGCACAGCACCTAGCACCACAGACCCCCAGCTGAGATGGGGCCACCAGGCCCTGAAGAGCAGCAATGAAAATACTCACAACAGACAAACTCAATTCATGGAACATCCCTCAAGCAGTAACCACACGCAGTGAGGCACAATTGATTCTAGTGCCTCTGAAAACAAGTCCTCTTTCAGCACAGAATTGGCCCATATCGCCTATAATCATACAGACTGATGAAAAATATGAGTGACAAAACCTAGGGCATCTCAGCCGTGGAAAATCAGGTCAGGGAAAGTGAGGAAGCAAATCAAGCCCTCTCTGTACAGCTGTACCCTCTTGCAAGTCGTCGTGCAGTGGGTGCTTTAAGACTCTGTCCACCACAACCACCAATTTCGGACTTATGCCAGCATGGCAGTTTGAAGTGAACAGTCAAGTAGCTGGACACCAAGGATAAATAAGATTTCTACTAATCCTGCTTTCACAGCAGGATACTAGAAAATTTAGCTGACCTTTGTTAAATAAGCTCAATGGGTCCCCTGAGAGATGGTGAATTACTGTGAGTGAGCAAAGAATGTCTGCCCCGGGCCATAGCCTGCAGAGAGAGGTTTTTCCTGCACAAGATGCTGCAACCCACCCCCTTCCCAGGAAAACGTATTTCTTTTATGCTAAGGGGGGAATAGGCCACCCCAACCCACAGCAAAGCCAGCTGTGCCCCATCTACAAAATCACTCTCAGGAGTATGGAAGACATTCTGCACCATGCAGCTTTTGAGCCGTGGCACTGGAAACTCTCACCAAGGAAGCCGCGCTGCCAACAGAGCGCCCTTAGCCCCAAGGTGTCACTGCCATGGCTGCCTGCTTCCCTGCTCGGGGGCTTGCCCTCTGGACTGCCAGCACACGCACCTGTGTGGGACTTCAGGGGGATAGTGGAGGACGGGCAGCATCTTAGAGACAAGCCCATCAGAGGCATCAATGTCACAGGGACCCTTTACTGCTATACTGTGAATCCAGGGGCACAACATGGACCAGTACAGTACCACAACCAGATGCAGCCAGACTAAATTTCATTGCTACACAGCACATTTCCTTTGGGAAATTTAAAACCTTCAAAAACACCTGTCCACCTGTTCCAGCTTGACTAGCTGGAATTTAGGCCGCCTCATCTGACCGGCTGAGGTAGTAGATGCGACAGAGCAGTGCTACACGAGGCTTTTTCATCCATGTTCTGGCTGAGGTGGATTTGATGAGACACAGGTCATACAGGGTGACACCAGCTGAGACATGAACATGCTACAGCAGGAAATGCAGACTATTTCCTTTCCAGGCGTAACCGGACAGAGAACAGTATTACAAAGCCGCATCTAGGGTCTCTCATTCAGCGTCTAAACAGCTGGACCAGAAAACTTATCTAGGCTAACCCCTTCAGAGTGAACTGAGCTAGGACAACTCCCACCTGGCAAAGATGTGTCCAGCACTACATTTCTGGGTATTCACAATTTCTCCAGGTGCCACTACTTCTTCCTTTCACAACATCAGGTAGTGAGAAGGAGTAGGGAGGGGAAAAATGCAATTAGAAACTATTTTTTTCCAGCTCTCATTCTTTAAGCAACCCCTGGTTATCTGGATAGACAAATACCTGGATTGCCTCCTCATGGCAAATTAAAAAAAAAAAAAAGTCTGTTTCAGGTTGGTTTGAGCTCCCTTTATTTTTCTCTCCCCCTATCTCCTCCTGACTCCGACCTCTCAAAAGTTCTCAACTGAAACAGATCACAAGTTCTAGTGTCCATAAAAACAGGAACATTTTTATTTTAGTTTTGAAGCCTATGTCAATGACCCTGCTGGGGGGGGCAGGGAAACAGGATCATTCATCGTAACTGAGCTACACAATTCCATTTGCCAGGCTCTGAAATGAGAGACTCGCTGCTGATGAAGTAAAAAAAGGTAAAAGCTCCTCTGTATCATTTTTCTCCTTTTCGCCACCCCAAGTCCTTCTTTTCTTTTTCTCTACACATACCACTCACGCAGCCCCCCCCCCGGCCCCCCCCCCCCATATTCCAGCAGGCTCTCCGGAGATGAAGGGGGAGAGAAGCAGAAAGGTTGGTGTCTCAAGGGAAACCCACACCTCTCAATATTCAGAATATTGAATATGAAATGTCAGAGGAGTTATCAATCTTACTTTGATGGCACGGGGAGCTTTATTTGTTAGTGCAGGATGTGAAAGAGGCCTTTCAGAGCCATTCACTGACTCTTCAAAACACATTTCACCACTGGAGCTTTGTGATTGCTCATTCTACACAGTGTTCAGGTAAGAAGGGGAACCACATGCAGTCCTGCCAATCTGTCCTAGGCAGCAAGGGAGGTGCAGGCAAGTAGAAGTACATGTAATGGCAGCAGTGCTGTGCAGAGCAGAAGCAGCATGAGGTGAGGGCCAGTTCTTAAAAGCCACATATGCTACTGCAATTGGCCTGTAACATATGATGATGCAGCCCAAAACACTTAATGGAATTAGACAAACCCTCTGCTGACACCAATGACTACAGCATCAGTGAAACCAACTGAGCCTAATCCTTTCCCTCAACTGTAGGCTCAGTCCAAGACCTCTTAGTCATCGTCAGCATGTCAGCACTCTGCCTCACCTCTTCCCTAATCCTAGTGCATGCAGAGAGAAGCTTCAGCAAGGACCAGAGAGCAGCCTAATTCTGAGATATGCCAAACAGCCCCAACTCAACAATCACATACTACACACAGTGGTATGGAGACCTGGGTCCTGGCTGACAGCAGAGCAGCAGCAGAGCTGAGATTAGGCTCCAATGAGATCAGCAGGAAATTATACTGGTAGGGCAGCTCCTAAAAAAAAATGTGTGTATATATATATGTATGTACACTGTCAGCACTACAAAGTTTCCAAGTGAAAGACAGGTCAGCCATACGACAAGCAAAGACAGGGGGCAGGACTGCTCACTGGTGAAGAAGATAACACTGTTATGGGCCATAGGCTGCAGGTTATATATTCTGGTCTGTGTGGTTCTCTGGCTCCTGGGCAACTCTGCAGCTCAGGAGGCTGACATTTCTAACCCACACCTATTTTCCATGTTGCGTGATCCATAACCTTCAAGTTTGCACACAGTCACCCTCTTGGGCAGCTAGAAGGGACAGGTTTCAGTCTTCCCCTAACTCATCTCTCCTACCACTCCCTGATTTTTCCTGAACATCAGCAGTTGTATTTGGGGTTGAACCAGATAGCACATGACCCAATTCTCTCTTCATTTGCTACTAACTACTGTAAATTGCAGACAAATCAGATACGTGTAAACTCCAGTGACCTACAAGAGATCACATATGTGTTGCTCTCTGACCAACATTTTCAAGCCTTGAAAATAAAGGTTTGATTCCTGAATGTACATTCTCTACTACTAAGGACGTTCTGCTGCTCAAAAGTTAGCATAAGCAGCACACCCGTTCAGGGAGTGGGATAGAAATCTGGATACCCCACAGTAGTCGGTGCCTACCCTTGCATTTTAGAACCAAATGGTGGACATAAGTAAAGCTCCCTTGATTTAAGCTAACTAAAGGTTCAGACTCCAACTTTTATACAGGCAAGTTTGGAAATGCTGGACTGCTGCTGTTTCCTGCAGAGCCAGCATGTGGAAATGAGGTGCTGTTGTTTATGACAGACCTCTGTGCAGAAAAAAAATCTCCTGGTCTCAAATGTGACCTTTCCATCAGAGGTCACCAAAAAGTCATCAGTGATTTCATCAGATATCACCCAACTCAATTGCCCTTACGTGCACACATAGCAGTAACAACGTACAGGTCACACTCATTTCCTTGTGTGAGTCAGTCACTCTGAGCCCAAGGCCACCAGTTAGAAGAAAGAAAGATCGCCTGAGATCCTGAATTAGATTTCTGCTCTCGGCTCAGATCTCATTCTCAGAAATATGCTTGCTGAGTGATTACAGGAATTATACACCCAGTTTAGCGTTACAGGAGGGTGTCCTAGGGACAAGGGGGCTGCACTGCAACAGTATAAATCAGTGTGGCTCTACTGACACCCCAGCACCTCCACTCGGATTGTGGATCTGCTCCAGCATATCTACCCCATGGATTTGTTTGGCTGCTGTCCAATGTTAGCACGGAAAAGACAATAAAGAGATGAAAGAATAATACAGACATGAGGGTGACTATTTTCCAAAGAGGAAACACTTGCTGTCAATGATTTACAGAGTCTTGTTGTTCATTGTTGACATATTTTATTGTCATTATTTATCACATTCACTGCTGGAGCCCTGAGGAGCCCCACACAGGAACTTGGGCCATATAGTGCAAGGTGCTGTACAAATACAGAAAGCTGCCAGGGGGGTAAAGGCACCGGAGTCCTGCCAGCTGCTGCCACTGCAGAAGATACTGCAGATTCACAGCAGGACATAAAAGAGGCAGTAGGGGGAAGATGGCAGGTGTCCAGAGTGCCAGAATATTTTTCAGCTCAGCACAGAACAAAAAGATTCTCTTCACTCCATCAAGTTTATAGAGTTAAGTTCACAAATGCTAAATGCTTGCATCATTTTTAACGCTTTCTTACTGGCCACAAGGCTGTCAAAATGCAGAGGAACTGCCTGCGCAGTCAGAATCCTGAACAGGAGATTACCCAATAATAATAATTATTATTGGTATTATTACTACAGATTTATACAGGCTGCCTCTATCAAGAGAGACATTGTATTCTCCTCGTGAAATAACATTTGCTTTGCTCTTCACAGAAGAATTAGAGGCTTTACAGGCAAAAATATACTGGCAAGCTACTCCAAAAGCACTCTGAGGGAAGACAGAGGTCTACATCAAATATGTACATTTGCACCTGCTTAGCCTACGATCACTTTTGCAGTGGTGTAAATCAGGAGCAGCGTTCATGGAGTCAGTGCACCAGACACTCCACTAATACAAATCAGTGCAGTTCACTGACTTCGTATAAAAACCCTACAGACATGATACAGGCAAGAGAGCGCAATCAGGCCCTGTCCGAGATCACCCCGTGTCCATATGCTGTTATTCATTACAAAGTATGATCTCAGTGCCTAGGGGCTCCTAGGAAGGCCAAAGTCCCCACTCCACTACATTCTGCACTGATCAGTAATGACACACAGCACCTGCTTCAACAATTTACAATGAAAGGAGACTGAAATCAGGTATATTCTGGACATACTCTCAGATGATGAAAACACTGCCGAGTCTCATAATTATATGGTGAGCCCATACAAGCCCACATTTTTTTTTTTTCAAGCCTCAGCTCCCATTCTAGCGAGTTGATGAGATCTTGCAGAGAAAGCCTTCTCTCTTACCTAAAGAAGCCTCAGAACTTAGACCTTCAAGCTGGCCTTTCTGCCCATTTCTGGTTTCCAACTGCATCTTCAGGGCATGGCACATTAGCCACCGGCTGGGTTGGCTCTCAATCCTATGTGTGCTAAATCAGTCTAGAAGGAACTAGAAGCCCGAAGAACAAAACAACGGGAAGCAAAGACTAGTTAACAAAATGCCACTACAACCCTCGTGAGTCAGAATTGACACAAACTTTCCAGACTGAGTTTCCAATGTGCCTGAACTTGAGTCAGAATTACCAACTCGACATGCACATTTATTTTACTTACTTATTATTCAGATCTAAAGAAATCATTTATCTCTGTCAGGAAAAAAGTGAAATACCAACACACACTAGGAGAGAAAATAAACACACCACTGCTCCGAGACAGTGGTGTGGGAGCTATGCAGAGCTGGCAGCCACAACCTTCGTGAGAAACAGTGTGGCTCCTCCCTGCTCTGGTGTGTTCTCGGCTGTTATTTAACCATGTTAATTTAGTTAAACGGAGTAACCCAAGTCTCCCGAAGAGCAGCTGCTGCTATTACCCATACATACAGTTATTAACCAAAAAAGAAACATAGGATAAGAGGCTGTGCTGGCCCACCAGACAGCACAGCACCTGCAGTCCAACTGGGAGGAGAGCCACGGCTGTTAGCAGCCAGCCTAAAGGCCTCTCTGAAGTACAGCATCCTTCCTGGACCATGCTACAGGTCCTAGAGATACCTACAACTCAGCAGCACTGCCAAGCTCCCGGCATCAAAGACTTCCAGGAGGTCATTGGGAGACAGCTTCAGGGCCATGCCCCACAGTGCCTGCACCAGAAGAAGGACCCTTCAGGATCTCTTTGCACCGCTGTGACTCTCTTACAACACAAAATCACAGACTGGATGAGGTGGGAAGGGACCTCTGGAGACTGTCTAGTCCAACCACCCTGTCCAAGCCAGGGTCAACAAGATGAGGTTGCTCAGGGCTGTGTCCAGTCAGATTTTAAATATCTCCAAGGATGGAGATTCCACAACTTCTCTGGGAAACCTGTTCCAGTGTTTGGCCACCCTATAAAAATGATTGTTACATGGCTCACATGAAGATATTCAGCCACCTCGTAACCTGATTTGTCCGCTGCGTGTCAGAAATGAAATGGAATAACTCCACTGTCCCTAGTCAGCATGTTACTGGTATTGTAACAAACCTACCGCAATAGTATTTGGAGCCCAGCTGGAGCTCAGGGCCCCATATGCTACATCTGTCACACCATGAACAGACATGACAGAGAAAGAGCAAGGAAACGGGATGCAGAGAGGTGGCATGGTTCAGTTTAGCTCACACACCAGGCAGGACTAAAACCAGGGTCTCTGAATCCTCTGTTCACAGCATCAGGAGAACCAGGCTAAAACATCCACAACAAAGCAGCTTTCTGTGTTCTGCTTTGCCACCAATGTTGGTGACATTTTTCATAGTAAGTACAAGCTGTTACAAGTCTAGCCTTTACCTTTTCCCGTTCATAGATCTGAAAAGGTCTTTCTACAACACAGTTCCTTGTTTGAGTATTCCTTGCACAAGGAACATGCTCAGATCTCTATTGCAGTGATCCACCTTCAGAAGAACTTTCATTCCTGTGTAAGACATCTGAGGTCACTAAAGTTATCTGCTCCTACTAGTGCAGCATGGATTAACCATGGAAATAGAAAATAGCCACAAACCAGGAATTTTCAGATGGACCAAGAGCCACATGTGTCTACAGGACTCTTAGAGGGCCATAGGTCTCCTTCTCATTAAAACTGCCAGATGCAAACCCACACCCCCTACACTATGGCCTGTGCGCTCATTCGTAGGGCTGTGTAACTTCTCCGCCCAGGGCAGGGATAGAACTGCCCTGAGAGTCACCACTTTTCCCATTTGTTACCTTCTGCCAGCACTTTTCTGGTTAAAGGCGAAGCAGAAGGAAAGTTAAAGAGCAGCAACAGCTGCTCCGGTGTCTTCCCCAGATGTTCAGCTATGTTCAGCCCGTTAACGGTTTGAGAAATCATTCGTCAGCAAAGG
The DNA here is from genome assembly GCF_965183815.1 of Platalea leucorodia. NCBI lineage: Eukaryota > Metazoa > Chordata > Aves > Pelecaniformes > Threskiornithidae > Platalea > Platalea leucorodia. The sequence continues at coordinate 22,687,887 of NC_138826.1, forward strand.
TTTTGCTGCCTTGCAGGCTTATCTCTGAAACAACATGGTACTTACCCTGCCAGACTTAGCACCTAGAAACCCCTTGTCATTTCTTAACCCACCACACTCTGTATTCTCTCTTCGGGTTGTAGAAATTATTCAGTGCCACGACGGACAGAGATGTGAAGAGGCACCCACCCAGTTAAGACTGCCTGCATGCACTCACAAAAGTCAAGCTGAATGTTTCCTGAATAAAAAAGTTAACCCAGTTTTTCTGGGTCCTGTGCTCCAGTACTTCTCCCTGCTACAGTGCGGTCTTCTGCCGATTATCATTCAATTACTGTTATGATTCTCTGTTACGGGGATTGATTGCAGAGGTCAGTAAAAGGGAGAACTACAACGAGCGTTAATGTTGAGATCAGGGTATGGTTGAGATCAGGGCGGAGCAGAGCGCCTCATGTCCAAAGTTATAGCAGGTCAAATTACGAACTGCAAAGGGCAGCTTAAGCAGGCCAACGTTAGGACCTCTTAACACCAGGTATCAAGGACTTGGAACTGAACCAGAGTGACAAGAGCTAATTGCCAGAGGGATACAGTCAGGACCAATTACAAGTGTTAACTGCCAATTAAAATGACAGGGCCAATATCAGGGCCACTACAAAGATCAATTATGGGATTACAGCAAAGGCCCACAAGTAGATAAGAACAAAGCCCACCTGCCGTCGCACAGACAAACTCAGATGAGGAGCTTCCAAAAGTGGGAGAAGAGCTTTTTCCCTTGAGGCAGCTGGAAGACAGAGGCTCAGCCTCCCACAGCTGGCACAACTGAGGTTCAGTGAAGTTCAGGAAACAAGGCTGATTTACTCCAGCTGGGGTTTCAGCCTGGAGGCCTTCAGTGTTGGTAGGAGTGGGGTAAGATTTGACTTACCTTCTCCATGGTGTTAACGGTCTCATGGTCGTAAAGAACTACCAAGAGGAGCAAGAGGCAGCTGCATTTACAAAGGGCTCACTGGAAAGGAGCACAGAGCACAGCTCTATCAGCCTGAGAAACCAGCCAGGTGTGAAATCCAGACCTCCTGTACTGCTTCTTTGCTAGTGTTAACACCAGTGAAACCAGAATCAGAGGTTTAAAGCTCAGCCTTGCTCTCTCCATGCTTAATTACCTGCTCATCCATAAGCACATTATGCAGCATGTGAAAGGGCTTCTCAGACCTCTGCTAAGCACTCCAGCTGTTTCAGAGCAACAGACAGAGCTTTATGAATAACCTTAGAGGTTTTCCCCTCTGTTTGCAGAGCTGACACATTGCTCTTAGGATCTGATCCCCCTTCTCAGCTCACACAGACCACTTCGAAGGCATCTAGCCACAACTACACCACAATCAGGACAGTGGTACAAAAATACCATCTCTCCTTTGCCCTCTAAAGCCATCTAGCTGAGGAGTGAGGTCAGAGCATAAGGTGGGCAGGCAGAGAAGCCACACTGGGCTGGAGGAACACACATGTAAGATTTCCCTGGGGCCTGAACTAACTCTATTCCAGGTTTGCTCTCCCCTGGTATCAACCCATGAATACCTAAATGATCCCAGCTTGGAACAAAATTGCTAAATGCCCATAGAGACTGATCACATCCACCTTTGGGGTAGGACACATGCCACTCCAGAATCTTTCACACATGGAGGAGACAGTGATCCTCTGCATGCCAACCCTAGAAAGATCATATTACACAGTCCTGAACACCACAGAGGCTGCCCAGATTCCTTTGGAGCTGCAGGATCCACAACGACGACATTAGCTGCAACCTCACAGCACACCTGCCCCTGCAGCATAACCCAGACGATACCAAAACCCCATCCCAAAATGCCTGGCTTTCTTATCCGAGCACCTACCCTTACATCGCCCAGCTCCCAGGCTATGCTGGAGCACTAGTTGCCCAGGCTGGCAGACGATGTCCCTTTTACCAGCTGGACAAGATCCCCTGAATCCTGTGCTGTGCAGAGGCAGCCAGTCAGAACTGTGCTACCTTCCCAGCTCACCTCCGAGATGCCGCTGTAAATCCAAAGAGACATTATCTTACCTGCCACAGTGTTACCTCCTTGACTGCCAGCAACGGCAAAGGGACTGGTGAAAAATGCTGTAAATTAATTAACATCAGACCTCTTGTAGCTGTTTGTTACTGTAAACAAACATTTTAATATGCAGTAATTAATTAAATCTGCCATGCTGTCCCCCTCGTCCCATTGATCTTTCTTCAGCTTTTCTTCTGCTCTGCCTCATCTTTTTCGCTTGGTGAAACAGATCACTTGCAAACAGAGACACCGCTTTCCCAGTGGTCCAACAGCAGCGACCCAATTCAAAGAGATCACTTTCCTCTTCTTAATCAAATGCTCGTTCCTTTTTTTGCCCACACACACTGGGTTTTTTCTCGTCCTGTGCACATTCTTTTCTCCCTCTGACACCTTCCTTCCCATTTATCAAATGTAAACATAAAACTTTTTTTTTTTTTAAGATTTAAACGACACCCCAACACCCACCAGTTGCTCCCCAGACAAAAAAAATTCTATCAGATGACATATCTCGGCACTATTCGCTTTCCTTCAGCAGAATCTTTCCAGCACCATCCTACTATAGCTCAGCTTTTTTATTCCCTCAACTCTAAGCTGAGCCCTAATTTTTCCTCTTAAGCTGTAGGCAAGCTGTACCAGGCAATGCTCAGACAAAGCACATCGCTCAGCTAAGTTTTCCTGGTAGCTCCAGCTTATATTTGATAGCCCATTAACAGTACCAGAGCAATACTGCCCTATGCTTTACCGTTCTCCCATACCTAAACACTAACAAAATCCAACTGTAACTCTAAGATTTCTGCAAAGCTATACACAGAGCCCCACAGCCACTGCCCAGTCAGACCTGGTCACTTTGAACCTGAAAGGTTAGGGTTGGGGTTTGGGTCCGGACTAAGGGTAGGAGAAGGAGAAAGCACAGGATAGCAGCTGGAGCGGGGCTGAAAACACACAGCAAAAGGAAAGTGGGTATTGTCAGGAGACCGGAGATGGGAGAAATGTTCCTACTGACCAGGGCTAGGTGGATCTCATCTTTGACTAACCAGGAAAAGGACAGTTTAAATAAAAGAACCACAGTTACAACTGGTAGAAAGAGCAAGCCCAGCACTCCAGTCAGAGTACATTGAAAAGCACCAAGGAGCAGGAAGAGCAGGGCTGCTCCATGACAGAGTATAAGCCAAGAACCAAAGGCAACCACAGTAGAGGCAACACTCACTAGCCAGAGTGCAGTTTCACAGTATCTAAACAGGACCGCCAGAACAGGGTCCATTAGCATCCCTGGACAAGACAAGGTGTTGGATTAGGTTCAGGGTCCTTCCAGGGAGCCCAATCAGAAACAGCACAAGATGGTGCTATCAACAGGACTGAAGACAAAGCTAGATCTTGGTCTGAAATCCTTCCACAAGACAGAGCTGAAGATGGGTGTGCCTAAAACACATGTTAAGCAAGAAGTGAAAGGCCAGGCCTCAGATGAAATGAAAAGTCCCAGACCAATGGGCAGAGTGTGTGGGTGTGGGTCCCAGGTGAGTCTTGTCAGGCCAATGAAGTGCACAAATAGCCCTCAGGGCACTGACTACAGCTTTTCCCCCATCGAGGTGTGTCTTTGCACCTTACAAAGACCTGGGTACTGGCTGTGAAACCATTTGGTTACTGTGGGTTGACGTGGGGCTATTTCAGTGGGACACGGAGCCAAGGCAGCAACACGGCATCGGGGACTTGGAGCTAGGTCACAGCTATGCCAGGGACATGAAAATGGAATAGGGGTGTGATGTGGGGGACCGCAAGGACATTTAGACCAGTTCCCTTTCCCATTTTCACAGCAAATAAATACCCATTTGAAGTGGGCCCAGCCCAGTCTAGGTTCCATTTGGCATATTCATCTTCTCATTTCCATGCACCCAAAATGATGGTAATATTTGAATGGCGGGAATGCATGGTTTTGTTGGATGAGGACTGGGATCTTGGGGTGTCTCTGTATGTGCATAAAGATGGAGGTGAGCGTATGAGAATGAATTTACATATAGGTATGCTTGTATAATAAATGTTATGGCAATGCACACTGTGTATGGAATGATGGTTCTCGTTGATAGGTTGTACCATCTTCACCTTTGTGCAACATCTTCAAAGACACCCAACAAAACTTTACTCCCACAGGAAAAAAAATGTTAGCATGGGTGGAGCTAAGCCAGCACTGTGTGAAGCAGGAGGCAGCTGGAGCAGAAATGAGTTACAGTTCCTCACCGATACTGGCTTATGCTGCAGCAGGGAGAAGTTGCCTTTCCTGGCAACCAGAACTACCCAAAGAACTGTGCCAGGAGCAGGGCCCAGGAGCTGTGAGCCGCTTTCTGCTATCCTGATTACTTGATGTGATCCTTATTCCTTCCAGAGAACAGAATTTCTGCAGATCAGGCAGGTCTGCCAGTAGCGCTTCACAGGCAGGAGATCACAGGGTCTGTTCTACTGCAGGGGGAGAGGTCCCTAACCTCTATGAGCTTGCCAGGGTGTGCAGTTCCTAAGGTTGCCTTGTACCTTTTAAATTGTGGGCTTCACCATGAAAGCTGGCTCCAGTGAAGCCAACCAGAGTTGTGAGTACCCAGCCCCTCTCAGGAGCAGGCCCTGCATTTGCAGTTTTATTATCCATTTTTCTTTTAATGTCCTGCACACTTGAGAGACCCTGTGTGAGAGTCAGAATGAGACAGGGAGAAAGAGAGAGGGAGAGAGAGAGAGCTCATCATGCCCATAAAGGGGACAGATTCTGATTAGCTGAAGTTATAAAATTGATTTATACTTGCAAACATTATTTCTACTTGTATTGTTTGCCTGCAAGCGTTAACATCACGTCATGGACACCGTAGCCAGACTCAGTCATCCCTTGAGACAGGACAGATGGCTAACGTCCCCTTCCCATCAAAGAAACCCCCCAATGCAGAATTGGGGTGACCAGAAAAAAGACTTTGCTCTGGCTCTTGGCACTTCCAAGCCTCACGGGAACATTCATCCTCATGCAGCCAAAACAGAGTCTCAGGCACTGAGAAGCACGATCCTGATGTCAGCTTCTTCTCCTCTCTGCTTGGCATTTCCCGAGCAGGAGAAGCACGCTGCGTCCTGCCTATATTGTGCGCTTTCCCCGCCTCCTGCCAGCCCAGATCTGGGTTTATTTCCTCATCCGTGATTATTGTAAAGAGGAGCAGAATGAAATGCAGATGCAAAACATGCTCGTAAGAATTTCCTCTCTCTCTCTCCCCCATCTGCCAGAGAATAGATTTTAATCTTTAATCCATGAGCAATCAGCGAACACTAGCGAATTGCAAATTACAGATGTTTTACTGTCTTTGGCATTTTTAGCTTCCTCGCTTCCCCACTGCCACTCAGTGTCTTTCTCACATCCTCCCCTCTTCTGCATTCATCGAATGCCACGCGCCATCACCAAAACCATATGACACTGTCATCATTTGGTAATTAAACCTTTACTCACTTTAAATACGCAAAGCTGGCTGGGGTAAGCAGCTCTTAACCCTTTCCTGACAGGCTCTGTGCATATCTGGAATGAAGGGAAGGGGGGACGATGGACAGAGCAGTAGGTGAGGGGAAGCCCAAAGTTTGAAACCACGTCCAAGTGCTGATGGCTTTCCTTGAAAGCATCCCTGCTCTCAGAGAGGCCAAAAGAGATGGCAAAGGTCTCTGCTTGTTTCCATTTACCGTGTTGCCTGGGCTGTGTGGTACTACTGATAGAGAAGAGCATAGGCTCCTCTGTTAAGCAAACCCCAGGGGCTGCTGGAAGACACTAGGTCCCTGATAATCTCCAGGAAAGCTCACTGCAACTTTAATCCTGCACAACACTTTTGTAATAAGCAATTACAGACTCAGCCCTGGACTAGCCCTGGCTGCTTCGGGTTGTTTATTAGCACAAGCTGTCCCAGTCTGAGGTCCTTGGTTTGACTCTTTGCTGCCCAAATTGAGACCTCCAAAGAAAATCAAGTGCAGGGGCAATATACATCAGATGTAGGAGCATGGGCAACCTCTCAAGAAAGTAGGAAAGTAGGTTTGTAAGCACTCTTCCTTTCTCCTTAACCCCCCAGTGAGGTCAGTACAGCTGAACCCCCCATGCATACGTCATCTAACTTGGTTCCCGGGAGTATATTTCAGCTGCGAAGGACAGGGAAGAACTTTCACGCTGCCTCAATTGCAATCTTATAGAGAAAAGACAAAGCATGGCACAAAATGCCTTCAGTAAGAGCTGCTGTAGTGGCATGGGTCTCTTGTCTTAGGGCGGCTTCCAGCAGGGGTCACAGCAGGGTCCAAAGCACAAGAGAGCGCTCATCCCTACCAGTCTCTGAGTGATCCGAATTCCCAGCGGAGGTTACATGGCAATTCTTTATCGGAGGAGTCCAAGGTAAATCGGAGATGGAGAGAGTGAGCAAGAAAGAGACAGAGGGAGGGGTGGAGGGGGAGAGAGAGAGAAAGGTGGCTGCAATTATTTTACCATAGATTGGCAGGGCCTGCTTTCCCTGTAAGAAGACTGCAACATTTGGGGAAACATAAATAACAGTTGACAAGAGACGGCACCGCAGAGACAGGCAGTAATTGTTTCACCTCCCTCTGTGCCCTGTCCACTGTAGGCTCCCAAGGAACTACCTTTGTATCTTAGCTCGAGGCAGCAGCTCAGGGCCCCTCTGGACCAGGAACAGCAAGAGCCTTAATCATTTTCTACAAGTTTGTCAATTTAACAAGTGTTTGCCCAAGGGGCACCTGTCTTCCTGCCTTCCTTTATTCCTCTCTCTGCTTGTTTGTTTGTGAGCTGGTGCATTCTGGCTGCTACCAGCAGCACACCAGCTTCACACAACTCTGGCTCTAAGCAGGATGCGGCCATCACTGGTAGCAACGTGGTTAACCCCAGTTTCAGAGGTTACTAACTGGTATCCTCTCCGCTTTCTGCCTCCATCTCTTTTTTCCCCCATCTCTCCTTCATGTATGTGCAGGCTGCTGCAGTCACAGAGAGAAACAGTGATCCTTCCCTCCTTCCCTGGCTGTCTCCCTGCACCCTGCACTAGAGACAGAGCTTACCCCACAGCAGCTGGAGTTGAATTTATCAAAAGGCTGAGCGCTGGCTGTCCTTGAAAACACTGCCTTTCAGCCGAGTCCCCACAGGACCTGGGGCAGCACCGGGGAGCTCTGGTTCATCAAGACATTTTGGAGCGGCATCGCGCTGCTGGGTGTCTCAGCTGAAAGCACATGCATGTCAGGCGAGGAGGAGGAGGAAGGCAGGAGTGAAGACCAGCTGCTGATGGGAAGGGGCCATGCTCCTCTCCCTGTGCCAGGGCCCCGGGCCCTCTCAGAGTGCGACAGGTTGAAACACAGAACTTGGGAATTTCCACAATACTTCAGACCACTAAAAAACAGGTCCTGAATCTGCTTTTCTTTCTTTTTCCTTTGAATGCAGTAATAATAAAAAGTTTCCATAAGAATGGATTAAAGTGCCTGATTTGAAATGTATTCTTTTGTTTCAGATTTCTCAGGGCAGGGTTAGTTTCACAGATTACAATTAGCCATATCCCTCAATAGCATTGTAACGTAGCATTAGAACAACTCAGCATTATCTCAGGAAAACTATTTAGTCCCTCTCACATTACTCTGAGCTGCTGTTCTCAGAAAGCATTGCACTTTAGTGCCCACAATTCCCAAGCCTTGGCCTTAACCCTAGCCCAAACCCCAGGCTTGAGAGCCAAGCCACCCATCTCTATAGTAAAGCAGAATGTGGGACACAGAAGTCCAGAGGCACCAGATCTCTTCCTTACTGTAAAGACCCAGCAGATTCTGGCAAAAAATAGGACTGTTCAATCTTTATATTCTGACCCAAACCCAAGCAATAGCTAGAATGGTCATCCCCGTAGCAAGAGAGAACAGAGGCACCAGCTCTGGTGAGAACTAAGCATCTCGCTAAGGATGGTGACCCTGCAGAACACATTGATTTTGGCTCCCTCAACCTAAAACTTCACTTGAATTATAATGGACGGCCCATCCTTACAGTAAATAGGAATTTAAGACTCAGCAGCTGTGAGAGCCCTGTAGTGTCCAACTAAACCTGATTCTAGTCATTCCGATTGAGATGGTTCTCCAGCCTGTATTTGGGGCTGCAATAAAACTTTTATTCTAGCTTGGTTGTGGGACTACAAAGATTGAAGCTTCTAGTTCAATGCCCCATAGTGCTGGGCCCTCTCTCTTCAGGAGAGGGCTGTGTTTGACAGGCAGCATTACAATAATTTTTCCTAAATTAATGGTATGGATTTCATTGTTCTGGTATTTCAGCACCAAGACCTTTTTGGAGGTCCCTTCACAACATCTTCAGGTCAGTTATTGCTGTCTTAAAGACAGGGTACTAACACAGAGTAAATTCAGCTGGTATCTCCTACAACACTAAGCTAAGCCACAAATAGGATCCAAACCTCCTGAATGTTCCTATCCTGGATTTGTTTCAGGCCTAAATATTAAATATGTGACCAAATGACCAAAACGTTTAAAGATGTCATTAAAGATGGGAGCGGGAGGACTGTGCTGGCATTTACTCCCCTGAGAGATGGGGCAGGGAAGAAAGGATTGACTGCAAAACACACCTGTGTTCCAGACATGGTTTTTATTATGGTGCTGCGTGGAAAGAGCTCAGGTAACAGGACATTATTGCAGGCAGGCAGAAGCAACAATCCCAAGAAACCTCCCTGCCACTGTCACTGATTATTTTGTTTTTTACAGTGAGGCTGGCCTTGAGCTTTGTACTTAGGTCAGACTCTCATTGTTTACAAGGGAAGACTTGCCTGGACCATGATCCACTTGAGAAAGGCAAGCAAAAGAACATCCACTTAGCCACTTGGATTCACAGCAAGCAGGTTACATCTCACAGAAACCATATGAGAGGCAGAAAGTCTCAAGTCCGATGGAAAATCTTCCAGGATGCTCACTTGCTTTTCTTGATGTTTGAGACAGTGAAGAAATGCTTTGCAAGAGCCAGAAGTACCACAACAGCTACTGTTGGGATTGCCACCTCTGAGAAGATATCATCAGTGTGAATAACAATGAACCATAGATCCCAGTGTTTCACTTCAGCTGCAGGAAACCTACAGCTGACAGCAGAATTTGTCTCTGTAAGCTGCCCTGTGCTTTCTCCATGCTTGGAACTGCATCACAGCCCCTCCAAGGCTTGCTGCCCCCCAGCCCTTCACATGCCAGCAGTGGTTTATAATTTCAGTCTCCTGACCACTGGCAGGCAAGTCTTTAAGAAAAATGGGTGCAAAACCCAGGAAATGTTTGTCCTTATTAATCACTGTTAGGGCTGACAGGGGGGAAGCAAGTCCTGGACCATAACCGGATGCAGCAAGGAGGGAATGAGAACTGGAAAGACCGCTTCCCAAACAGTAAACAAGGCCCCAGAGCAGAGCCCAGAGTGACTCAGATGCAATCAGAGAAGCTGGAGTATGTTTACAGGTTCCCTTCAATCTGACACAAAGATGGACAAGACCAAAACAGACATACCAGGGCATTTTCCACCTGCCACTCTGATCAAGAGAAGTCTCTTCTGCCTTCCCCACCCACTTCTGGGTAAAGAACGTCTTCCTGGGTCATTTATAATGAAGGTGATGGGTTTAAGAAGAGATGAGCAAGCCACAATACATGGAGCATTTGCCAAGTCCTGGTAAGAGGATAGGGAGGCAGAAATGCAGCTACCCTTCACATCAATCTCAACTCCTTCTCCAACAGCTACAGCCACAGTCTGCTGGGTGCCAGAGTCAGAGCAATGTTTTTCCCTGCGGCACTCTTCCCTGCATCTCACTGCTATTGGAGACCCTGGGCAGGACAGAACAGGTATGGGATATGCCCTTGCTGAGCACTGACCATAAAACATCCACCAGCGTGGAACCAACAGAGAGATCAGTGAGGAGTTTTTAGGAAACAGATCTGATTACCCCTGCTCAGTCCTTCCCATCTCCCTTCTACAGCTTTGCTGTACGTTTTGCTGGGGTGGAGGCAAGAGCTGAGGTTGGGCAGGCAGAACTAAAAGGAGGAGTGGGAATGAGTGCTGCAGAACAAAAAGGTACTATACTTAGCGGGATAGACGACGATGCAGGAGGAGAGTTGAAAGCAAAAAATAACAGGAAACTTTAGAAGGTCAGTATTTGACACCAGACACACTGCTGAGGTTTCATCACTGGTTTTCCCCAAGCTTAACCAGAAAGCATATGGCATGTCCTGTTTGATCCTGGGAGGTAAGTGGAGTATTTCAGTGCAGGCCACTGTGTATCTATACCCTCCTCTCTGGCACACTAGAAGATCATGTAGAATAATGCAGCCACCTCTTAGCACACTGCCCGATAACACCACAGAGCAGTCTGCACTATGAACTGCAAGGAGAGATGGAGACATTACGATATAGCATGGACATGCAGCCCAGATGACTGCCATGGAAACAACTTGGCTAGCCTGGCTCCGTCAGAGAGGAATACCTGCCCTAGGCCAGCGACCCAGCAGGGAGACCACGCTGCTGAAGAGAGTAGGAGCCCATTTCCAGACCGCTTCTTCCACTCCTCCTGCCAGCCTCAGCTGTTCCCCTGTTGTCAGGCTTTGGCCAGGTGCTTCCCATCAAAAGTATTCTCAGGATCTCCTTTCCATTTTGCCCAGGCCAAAGCAACTGAGGTTACATGGAAAGATCCCAGAGTGAGCAACATACTGCTTAAGAGCTTCAGATAGCAATGGAGTCTTTGCTCCTGGAGCTCTTGGTTGAAAAAAGCAAGGTAGGAAAATGTTTGGAAGTATTTAACCTGGCCATTTAGCAAATGGAGATGAGAAAGTCTAAATCAGAGTGTGCTAGGAAAAGCAATACAAGCCACTTCCCTTCTCAGTGCCTTTTTTGCTCCTCTCAACCTTCCCCCTCCACACACCTCACCCCCTCCCACCCCAATATCTTTAGATGTATGTATGTGCTCTGTGTGTTTGTACAGCACCTTGCACACAGCTATGCTGGCCTCTGCTGGGCTACCTGGGCTCACAGCAGTAACAATGATAAACTCCATTGGGAGAGAGTCCACTGGGGGAACTGGGAAAGGTCTGGAACACAAATTAACTTGTATCAGTAGGGGAAGGAGTGGTGGGAAGTCCAGCAGCACTGTAGTAGCCTTGAGAAAGGGGCCTGGTAAAACCCTAGTAGGAAAGCAACACCAGATGGGCTCACACAGAGCACCATCACGTGTACTGAAACCTGGCTGATGGCCCGTAAAACAAAGGTAAGGTAACACGATAACGATCAGCACAGAGGAGGGAATAGCTGAATTTGGTGTCAGGCCAATTCACAGGTTTATTAATGATATAGAGCAAAGCATATTAAACACTATAGTGGATGATACCAAATTCTCTCATTTGTCAGCTCTGCAGCTAAAACAGGGCCAAGCAAAGACTCACCACTCTTTTTATGTCTGTGGTCTAATACACATAAGGTCTTCTACCACAGCAATGGCCACGGCACCCATGATTCATTGATCACTTCCCTTTCAGGAATGAAATAAACCTCAGCATGCTCAGCACCCAAAAGGATAAGGGATCAACCTGCCCAGCAAAGCTGAAGGCAAGCTCATGTGCTGGGAATTACATGAGTGCTTGATGGTTGAATCACACTATACTTAATCATGATAAAATCCCAATATGAAAGCAGACAGGCCATGAACACCAGCTATACCATAACAACTGCCCATGGGTGCTTTCTAATACGTAGGAAATTGATGGTAGCTTAGCCCTAATCTTTTTCTTTTGTGTTTTTTTTTGTTTGTTTGTTTGTTTGTTTTTTTCTCTCTTTTTTTTTTTTTGCAGGGGGAGGGCATGGAGAAATGGGAGGTGTTTGCCCTTGATGACTTTGCCCTCAGTATGGAGTGCTGGAGGACAAGGGCATGCACAGAAACTGCCCAAAATAGCCAACACTCAAGGCATTCCCAAGCTCATTTCACCCCATGATAACTTGTTTGGTTGAATCCCAAGCAGCCACAGATAAGAATTTGCTGTTTCCTATTACTCTCTGTGGACATTTGTACAATAGGACACCATGCCAGTCACTCCCAGAAAGTGATTATCAGGCTGGCTGCCAGGATCTGTGCAATCAGCACTTTAATTAGTTTGGCTGTAGGTCCGTGATAAACACACGCCAGTCACAGAGCAGGCAGGTACTCTCCCACACTGCTCTGGTGGCATCAGAGAAACCAGCCAGAAGAAAAACAAGGAGGAAGGTGGCTTTTCAGCAAGCAGATGGGAAAGTCAAGTTAGAAAAGATAGTGAGCTGGCCCTCAGCTGCAATATACAAGTCCCATGAGCAAGTGGGGGTTAGTTCCTGAATGAGGGGAGGAAGAAGCAGCATCTCTACAGGGCACCAGAAACAGAAGAAGGTCTCACTAGATGTAATAGGAGCGAAGCAAGCAAGAGTCAACTTGCAAGTTACGTGGAAGTGCCCAGAGAGAGAGGGTGGAAGCCTTGGAATTAAATATTTAAGTCACTTGAAACTTGCCTGGATAAGGCATCTGATCACACACAGTGAACAATAAACCTCTGCTGACTGCCTGGGCAGGGATAGCCAAAGGACCAACCCGTATTCCTTGTGCAGGAGTGGTTCCCACCAGGACACAGCTGATGAAGCGTTCAGCTCTCCCAGAGCATTGCACAGTGGGTAGCAATGCAGCCAAATGCAGGCAGAGCAATACCGAGGGCTCCTTGCAGGCTCCCGAATCAGTATTGGGAAGTTTGGCTCATCATCAGCCCCTGATGTGAGTTCCTTCCTTTGCCCAAGCAGACTGCTGATTAACTAGGAATTAAGCTGGCATGAGACAAGAGCTTGTTGATGTCTCTATAATGCTTCAGCTGATAGACAAAAATAACTTTCATGTTGTCTATCCTGCTTCATCTTCTGCAAACATGCCTGGTACTGCCAAACTGTCAGCCAAGGTCCTCTCAATACTGCAGTTTTATGCTTGTACTCAACAGGACGAGATGTGCAGCTCACTCACACTCCCTTACCCACACACACATGTTCAACCATGTGCAGACTCCTGCATTCACACGTGCCCCCACACATTCACACTCACGACTCGGACACCTGCACATGTGTTCACGTACAAGAGTCTCCAGGCTGCCTGCAGATGGGCGTCCACCAAATGCTCAGGGATACACAGGTGTGCCTATACTGTGATGTACAGAAACACACTTTCTCACCTCCCTCTCAGGCACAATCATGTCAATATAAAGGTATGCGCATGTTTGAAGATGCACCACACCTCAGCACAGATACTATATGCAAATCCTAAGCCCTTTAGACCTGCTAAGACATAAATTAATATTTCCTCACATACAAGATACATGCATACAATATGCACCTTTGAAAATGCCTGCAAAAGAGCGCAAATACACCGCAAACCTACAGAAAGACAGACTTAAGTCATCTTCATGTATGTGTGTGAAGCAGCCTCACTGAGAAATGAATTGCTGACAACTCTGTAAGAAGGGGAAGAGTTCCTCTTTACTAAAGATCAAATTCTTTGTCTCTTCTCAGTTCATTATTGTGGCAGAAACAAGGAGCAGTTTTAAACTGCAGATATTTGTTACCTTCATTAACACTAAAGGTTCCTCACAAACCAGTTTAAGAGAGCAAAGAATTCTGCGCTGTTCCCTGTGCCCAGCATACAGACAGCTCCAACACCACCACTGCTACTAGTACTGCAGCAGTACCAGGTCCCAGCCAAGGGATCAGGAGCTGTACAGAGTGATCCTCACTTTAAAGAGTTTATAGCCAACACCTGAAATCCTCCGTGCCCCATGCAGCACGGCAGCCGATTACAGCGGTAAGGCCTGTTTTGCCTGGATGAGCAGTGGCTGCTCGCACTATCTCCCCTTTCACACCCTGCACTCGCTTTCCCGGCCACACGCATCTGTGCCACCGGCTTCCTGGCAAACACACCCGGCTTTCCTCTCCGGACTCACCAGCGGGCACCTGGTTCTCACCAGCCTCCGCAGAGAGCGACGGCGCGGTGCAGACAGACCTGTGTGAGCGCTGAAACCGGCGGCAGCGCAGCCATGACGGTGTGAAGCTCAGCACGAGCTGTGAAACCCTCCCGAGAAGTGAAGCAGGTATCAAGCACAGAGTCCAGCTTGGACTAATTATGGACTACAAGCAATACTCAAATTAGCAAGTTTAAAGCCAGACCAGGCATGTCCACATGACATAATGGTCTCTGACACACATTTACATTGCCAACACAATCACCAATGTGAATTTGAATTTTCACCTGCTTAGAAGTATATTTTCTCTTCTAAAGCTGCTAGTTCATCAGTTCTGGTCTTTCCAATGGTAATTTTTCATACCTTTTTTGAAAATAAATTTTCTTCAGAAGTCAGTGATCTGCTAGTAGTTGAAAAACTACGTGTATGAACGTATTCATTTCAGAATTACATCTTTTATTCTCCTTTCCCTAACCCTGTCCCTGAGAAGTGTGAGACACTATCAAGTCCAAAACTGCTGGCACTTGCACAGAACACACTTTGGCAGATCTGCCTCAAAATCACTTCAGCAGTCATGGGCTAGCTTCAAACAGAGTGTGAATGTTTTCATAACAGAAGCGGTGGGTTTGGGGAAAAAGAAAATAATTAAGTGGAAAAACTCCCCACTGTAATTCAGTTGTTAAAAGGAAGGAATTCGAGTTAACTTTGCCTTGCACGCCAATAGCAAACACAGGGGGGCTCCTGTCCCAGGCTAAGAGAACACTAAATTTAGAGACAAGGCACGCAAATTTTCATACAGGATTGTGGGCATAAGGGCTTATACAAGAGCAAGCGTGGTTGTACAAGAAAAGCATCTAGCAATGCATTCTCAGAGTATTCTCCCAGGCTGCAGGAACAAATGGTACTGGCACTAAGAGATCCTAACATATATGTTGAATGGGAGAGGAGAGAGTAAAAAGAAGTTTAAAAGGCCTCTATAAGGAATAAACAGAGACTGCAAAGGTTTTGACTAAAAAATAGCCTGCTAGTTGAAGAGGGAAGGAGCAGGTGAAAGGAACTGTTCTTAATCTCTCCATCAGGTTTTGTCTGACCTAGAAGCCTCCACTGACCCTAGAAAATGGCTTTGAAATATTGATTTCACAGGCAACTGAAGTTCAGAGGGACAGATGCCCCCCACCACCTCACAAAACATTAAACTCTTACCTTGCAAGTATTTATTGAATTCTGATTGAGCAAACACTGGGCAGTATGGGCTTTTGGCTAATCCTTTGACTTCTTCACTGCAGCCAAGGCATGAATAAAGAGCAGCAAGAACCCCAAATAATACCTCAACAGCACCTTCAGACCTCTGTTTGCAAGATCACCTCTCAAGAAGCGTAAACCTGAACAGGTAGCGCAAAGCACTGCAGCAGCTCTGTGGGACAAGCAGAAGCATCTGTTGGGGAGCAACAAGAGCCAGCTGCCCCCACAGGGAGGACAAGCCAGGGGCCGAGGGCAGCCCCAGCGCAGGCACGCAGCGGTGGGGCAGGGTCACACAGCACCTGAGCACAGCAGGCAGAGCCAGGAGTCGGCAGCAGGCTCAATCAACAGATCTGAGTAAAGCAAGCAATGATCCAGCTCCAGGGTCCATCCAGCAGAGTCCAGTCAGGAGCAAAAGCAGACAGGGTCAGACAGGACTGAAGAAAACACTGTAATATGGGTCCAGAGACCATGCAAAAGTCATGGCTGAAAGATGTGACTGGAGACAAACTGCGACATGTGTACAAAGGGGGCACCCAGGAGACAAGCTACCCACAATACCAGCCCAAAGCCCACCCAAAGGGCCACGGGGAGAGGTGCACCTACAGGATAGCCAAAGCAAGGCCCAGGTCTGAGCTTAAATGGAGCTGCTGGGCCCCACCCCATGGGCCACGTGTGGAGACTCTAGGTGAGGCTGGTCAAGGCCATTAAGGCCTATTGGGGCATTCAGGGCCCTTTCCTCAGGAGAAGGTAGACTTGTCCAAAAAGGATGTGACTAGCATAACATCCAAGCCCTGCTCAGAACAGAGTGCTGCCCAGCCCATGCTGCTCCAGAGACATCCCGAGAAAGAGTACCCGGAGACCACCTGAGCGCTTTTGCAAAGAAGAGCTGAAGAAGAGCCTGGGTGGGATTCGGGAAGTCTGGTGCAACCTGCTGGTCTCTGGACAAGAAGATCAAACCTGCTCTTGATTTTGTCCAGACCTGAGGGGACAGCTCAGACATTTTGTTTAATAGTCCTTCATTAAATTAGCAATGACCTGGTTCCCAGCTCTGCTGCTGTTTTTCTTGGTGCCTTCCATCTACTTTTGCCTTTGCTCCTCAGCAGGAACATGGAAATACTACTATCTGTTGTTCCTACTTATCTGCTCTGTACTAACTCTGAAAAGCATTTCTGAACAGCATCCCATGAGGTTCGCAGACAGGAGGTGGTTTGAAGAATAACAATTCTTTCCTAGATCAAGAGTTTAGAGCAAAGACTAGTTTGTGTTACATCTTTGCCTTACAAGGTGACACCAGAGTATTAACTAGTTAAATAATAACATTTCTGTTAAAATAAACTAACCCCCCTGGACCATTTCACTTTTTTAAGAGAAACTTGCACCTATTGGACCTGTTCACCTTAAAAAAAAATAAAGAAGCAATACCAATGAAGTTATAATACTTGTTTTAAATAGTTTAACTGAAAAATAAAAAAATTAGTTGCTTTGTGTGTGTGTTTTGGTTTCAGGTTATTCTTTAACCCTGGACCATATGAATTAATGTGATTGCCCAATTGTAGACTTCTAAGGGGGGAAAACGATCTTTATACTCTGAAATGACCAGAAAGCTTGTTGTGTGTTTTTAAAGAAGGAAGCTGTTTTGATTCACAAAGTATACAAGAATCCCATTGTCATCCCCAAACATTGTATCAATCATGAATCAGTTACAGTTTGAGATACGCGCAAATTAACAATAAACTTTACATCCTTCTCATTTGATGGCTGAGGTTTGAGCTAAGCTTTCCTTTGCAACTATATTAGGCTAAAAAGACGCTTTTTAAATACCTGAAAGCTGAGAGTTGCATATAATCACTTGACTCCAGGAGCTGGGACTGAGAGAAATTGCTGTTAGGATCATCTCAGGGATGATATCTCAAGAGCTGTCCGGGCAGCTTCTGGGAGGTAGCTGGTAGATAAGGTTGAGGCAGCCCTCACCCACACCCTGCAACGAATACACAAACCCCTCCAATATTTCATTCACGCAACACTCAGGCTGAGTCTGAGAACAAAGTTCTTAAATGCTAACAACGACCAAGGGAAATAACAACATCCAATCCATGTTCAAAACACACTCCCTGGGCTAAAGGGCACTCAGTTCATTACTGCTGTATGATTCCTTTTGCTGCTGGGTGTTGATCATTTGTGCTTGCAAGTCTAATTCATTTGTAAGGGCACCTAGAGGCTGGGGGGGGGGGGGGGGGGGGGGCGTGATTTCCAGCCTTATTTACGTCTACAGGGTTATATTCTACTAAAAGTCCATCTGAGTGCATCTCCTGTACATGTACCTCTTCGAGACCCACCTCAGACCACCCAGCAAAACAGCCAGGACGTGGGCACCTCCAGCCCAGCTGCAGTCAACAGAAACCAGCGAGTGAGCCGAGCTCGGCTGAATGACGCCGGCAGGACTCGCTCCCAGGGTGCTGCTCCGTGGAGCATCTCGATCAATCCACAGACAGAATTAGAGAAGAAGAAGGAAAATAAGTGCCCAACTTTCCCTTCTGGTGGGCAGCTCTTGAGAAGGCTGCCAGCTCCTGCCTGCAGCGCAGCCAGCTTCCAGGCTGTCAGCAGAAAGCAGCAGCAAGGGCTGGGGGGGCAGAGGGACCAGGGCTGGGCAGGCCATGCCCCCCGTCCCCCGTGGAGTGACCAGGGCTGGGCAAGCCCCATCGCCGGCCCACCCCAGGTCTGCCAGAGGTGCGTCCCAGGGGTGCCGCACGGGGCAGGGGGCCGGAGGCTCCTGAGGCGTCACCCCCTCCCCGAAAGGGGAAGCTGAAATAAAATGCAGAGAGAGCCTTGTGTGTGTTTTTATTATTATTATTTCTGATTAAAGAGGAATTCATTTCATCTTTGCCTCCTGCCAGGGGCTGAGGTGCCGCCATTGAGGTTAACGGTGCGGAAGAATACAAAAAAATTTCATTGAGGAGGATTATAAAAGTTACTAGCTGGAACATTAACAGAAGAGTAACTTGTAAAAAATGCAATATTACAATATTCACAAGGACGGTAGAGCGTGGTAAAGCTATAAAATTCAACATTAAAATCTTCTACAGCCTAGATAACCTAGTTAACAAACATTGTATTGGAACTACTTTTTTTCCGCGGTGCCGAGGGGTGCGGGGGGCCGGGGGCGGCGGGGCCGGGGGCGGCCCCGGGAGGGCAGAGCCCCTCTGCGGCTGCCGGTCCCGCCCCGAGAGAGGTGCGGGCTCGGAGGGGGATAAATGAAGGCGTGGAGCCGGCGCGGCTCCAGCCCCTGATTCAGCGCTGATGAACTTTTTGTCATTAGCAAAGCGTGGGAAGCGATTTGTCTCATCCAAAGCCGCGAACAGGAAGCACCGATTCGTGTCATTTGTCACCAGCACCAAGTGCCCATATAAATAACAGCCAATACACTCCGCCGCGCCGGCTGAATTCTGCAAGGCAAAGCACCGGCAGCGGTTTCAAAAAAAAAAAAAAAAAAAAAAAAAGGAGGGGAATCAGACATTACTATTATTATTATTGTTATTACTATTATCGCTGCTCCTAACAATAATGTTCTCATGCGAAGACGTCAGCCTTAAAGATATCCCGATGCCACCCTCCCAAAATCGGCGCGGAGAGGCGGCTGGCTTCCAAGTCTCGCTGCACCTCGGCGAAACTTGTTCCCCTCGCAAGAGGTGGGGACGGCACCTCGCCTTGCTGTCTGCTATCTTCGTGTCGTTTGTCGCCGCGTCTCCCCCCCTCCCTGCGCCCTCCGCTCTGCGGGCTGCGGCGTGGCAGCGGCAGCGAGCGGGAAAGGGCCGGGGGAGAGGAGAGGGAGCGAGAATCGCTCTGAGCGACTGCGGAGTGGAATTCAGTTCCCTGGGGAGTTAGCAGACAGTTTGTGGAGATGTTACTCCAGAGTTTCAGACTATGATAAATATGATAATTTGTATAAAATTTGAATGGGTTCTTGTTTTCAGGGAGAATGCCTCCGATGATGAATGTTCATGATTTTCAGATAGATGGCTGATAAAAAGTGTATTGAATTGTTGAAAGCGATTTTAATTTTAATTCTCTACCTGCAGATGTCTGATAATAATAATGTCTCCTAATAAAATAGGAAGGTGTCAGTTTAAGCAGCAGTATTTCGCTTCACTTCATCCTTCCCATCCCCAGACTGTGGCAACATTAACCTCTTCTTATAAAAAGGCACATAAAATTATTATAATTACAGAGTTATTAATTTTAAAAAGAGGGTTAGCAGGATTTTTTATTATTATTAATAGAGCTCGCACAGTACCCCTGCAAGTAAATCCCCGTGTGAAATGATGGATCCGATTGCTAATTCTATTATTAGATATTGCCTAGGAATTGCCTTTCGGGTTTTTAATTAGAGTAATTGAAACTAGAAGAGGCGGGGCTAATTATTTTTATTTTCCCCCTTTGTTATTATTTAAAAGTCATTGATAATGCTCCCTGCATTCAGATCTCGGCTTCAGAAGGAGACTTGCAACAAAGCAACAAAGGGAAAACAGACAGATCCCCGGGTCTGGAGGGTGAAACTCCCAAGCCAGCAGTGTGCGTGTATTAGGTTAATTGGGTTTTGTGGGTTTGGGGGGATCTCACAGGAGACCATCCTCAACCCAGCTCCTGCTGCCTCTGATCCGGGCTGATATTTCATGTCAAAAAAAAAAAAAAAGGAAAAAAAAGAAAAAAAAAAAAAAACAACCCAACAACAACAACAACTCTGGTAACATGAAATCAATGACCTGGCAGTTACACCCTAATTAGCGCCTCCTGCGAAGCAGCCCAAAGCCAGCCCCGGAGAAGGGCAGGCAGGCAGGCAGGCAGGCACACGGGGGGAGCGGGCGGCACCCGCGGCTGCGCCGGGCTGCGCCGCTCCCCTCGCCCGGGCAAGCCCGGCTCCGGCCCCGGCCCCGGCCCCAGCCTTCCCCCACGCCTCTCCCACCCGCGGCCGCGTCTCACCCACTGGCGGCGGGGAACCGCGGGGAGAACGGCGGGGGGCGGCTCGGCCGCTGCCCCCGCGGCCGGCAAAGGGGGGACGGGCCCCGCTCCGCTGCCCGCGGGGCAGCCCCCGGCTTCGCTCTCGTTTGCCCGAGCTATTTTTCTTTCGCCCTGAAAGGAGCAGACAATGTTGTCCATTCATCAGAAAGGCAGGAATTTGGTGCTTCTGGTTGACTCCGAGCCGGGTAATTCAGGGAGAAAAGCAAGCTGGATAAATGACTCGATAGTGTAAATTAGTGTGGAGGGTGCAAACCGCCTCGCAGAGAAGTGTGATTTTATAAACAACAGCATCATCTGGCAAAAGGGTAAAGAACTGTGCAGAGCTCACAGCTTTTCTCAAGCACCGCGTTGATATTTTATACATGCACAAGAGGGGAGAGAGAGAGAGAGACGTATGATATATGTGCATAAACACAGGCTATGCAAGCACACGGGAGCGTTCCCTCTCAAATCTCCGCACAGGTGCATCTCTCCACATATTAAATGTCCCCTAGCTGTCTCCAAAAGAAAGGGTTATATGCGGTAAAATATATATAAATTAAAGTCTCTTCATTTTGATATAGAGATTCGGTTTTATATTCTACATTTCGTATATATTGCCGCGTATTCCTCTCCACAGACGAACGTACTTCGGGTATATGGGCGTAGTTGTGAATATAACACATAGACTTATAGTTACGCAGGGAATCCGAGAATTGGCAATACGTCTAGCAATACGAGAACTCGTTAGATATATAGTTGCGTAAAGGATGGTGTACAGTTGCATTAAGTCCCATTAAGAGAGTGAATGTCGGGCTGCGCCGTTTCGCACACGAAATCGCAATTAGAAGTTCCTGAGTAGGGAGCAGGAGGAAACTGCCAGAAGCTGGGGTGGTCCGGTCCCCCCGCCTGGTGCCTGCGACCTCCTTCCCACCGGGGTGCTGAGGGATTTAGGAAGCCGGAGATGGGGGGAAAGGTATTTATTCAGGGCAATTAGAAAGCAGGTACCGCTTCAAAAAAAATGGATTTATTAAGGGGGAAAGGAGTTGAAATTATTGTTAGAAAAAATTGCGCATAAACGAGTCTAACAAAGTAGGGAAGCAGAAGCAGCTTGGCGTGTAAGGTATCACACTGGAACTGCTTCTGCTTCAGACCTCGGGATTAATCAAAGAAATCGGTGCGGCTGATGAGGAGTTATTCAGCAGCTGAGCTCTGGAAAACTGCATCCCTGCTTTCTTTATACATTTTATTATTTTCAATTGGGTTGAAAAATTAGGAGTGTTTAGAGAAAAGAAATACACATTTCTTCTTCCAGCGGGCTGGAAAGCTTTGATTTTATTTCCCCCCCTCTCCCCTTATCTTTCCTTCCCTTCCTATTTTTCCTTCCTCCGAAGTTTGCGGTGGGGGCCGCAGGGAAGGATGCGTTTGGGAAAGTCAGAAATTGAGGCGCTTCTTGGGGGGGACTGTTCTCCTTCGCCCCTCCCTCAGCATTCACGACGCCTCTTTCCAGCCACGACCCCGGCGCTGGAAGCCAGCAGCCCGGGCGTTTTGCACCCTCCGATGCCAGGCGGGGAAAAGAGACAAATCTGGGCTCTTCCTGACGGTTTTCCCTCATTGTGCCTTTAAACCTCCCCCTGGCCGGGCTCGGCAAATGCTCCTTTGTCCGCTTCGGAGCGGCCGTGGCGGGGGGCGGCGGGTGCCCCCCCTTTACAGGAGACACTCGTCGATGACAAAACTTTCTTCGGAAACTTGCGGGAAGACACAGCCCCTGGCCACCGGGGGAAAGATGGCAGCTGCCAGGGACGCCCGCGGCCACCCGCCCTCCCTCCGCCGCCTTCCCCGCTTCCAAACCAGACGTGAACCCGCCTGTTTCCAGGCCGGCCGCCTCCTCCCGCAATGATTTTTAAGTGCAGATCTTTAATGCTGTTGAAGCCCCGTCCCTCGGCCGGCTCGGAGGCAAAGTTGACAGCCTAAGGGGATGGTGGGGCGGGAAAGTTCCTGACACGAGTGGGACGAGGCAGGAGCGGCCGCAGCCCTGCTCACGCACTGGCTGGAGTGCCGCGGCCGGCCGTGCCCACGCAGGCAAGCACCGCTCGGGGAATAACCCCCCGGGAGCCTTTCCCACGGGCCGCCGGCCGAAAAGCAGCGGATCGCGTCTGTCCCCTGACGGCCGGCGGTGTGCGATGGCGGAGGGGGTAGGGCGGGGGGGGAAGGAGTTCTTGGGCCAATTTACCCGTTATTAAAGGACCCTTCCTGGACCTACAGAGCTCAGGGGCATTTCTCATCTCAACTCCAAATAGGGAAAAAAAAAAATGTAGTCAGCTATCTTTAATCATTGACTCGAGGGCACATTTCACATCATCTCTCAAATCTGCATTTTTTATGAAGTGGCCAAAACGTGTGCTGTGTGCCTAATTTTCTCTCCCTTATAGGCGTTAAGAAGAGTAATGAGAAATCGGCTGGAAATTAACTTGCTCCTGCCCCTGCAGCCTTCTCCCCTCATGAGAGACTGGAACTTTTCTCCCCCTCGCATACACTTTTATATCAACTGGTTCAGAGCCGGGGGGCTGCCGGGGGCGGCGGGGCAGAGGGGAGGCGGGGGGAGCTGGCCGCAGCGGAGTTAGGAGACAGACCTGCAAACTTCCCTTTCTCCGCAGCTCTCAGACCATAGCAGAGATTCTTGTCACAAGGACAATGGTTGTGTTCCCGGGATAAGGTGAAAGGCACACGAGTTATATCTCCCCCGGCTTTTCCTCTTCCCGTCGATATTCCTCTCCCAAACCTACCCCGGCCCCCGAAACACGCTGAAAACGCAGCGCGCCCCAGAGATCCGGGGACCGGGGAGGCAGCGGGTGTAGGAGGACATTTATTTCCTAGCTTTTAATACACGGAAACGCATTATCATTGTTGTCATTATTGTTCCTCTTATCATTATTAATGCCTGGGGTACTGGAGTTTTCCACCGAGGTTTGGAGTTTTCCACCGAGGTGGAGGCGGCGTGTAAGGACGGGCTGCCTGGGAAGGGAGAGCCACTTCGTTTCCTCACTTCTCCGCACCTTGAGGTCTTGCTTTTGGTGTCCCCGACCCTCGCCCCCCGCCCGGCGAGCGCTGCGGAGCTAGGCAGCCCGGCCGTGCCGCCGCCCCGCCGCGGGGCCGGCTTTCCCCCTCCCCACCCCCGGCAAGCCGTGCCCCGGGGGGGAAGAGCCGGCCCTTCCCTCCCTCGACGTGCCGGGGAACTGTTGCTTCTGCCCGCCGGGAGCCGCTCCCGTTGCTGCCCCGCGGGACCCCGGGCTGCCGAGGGAGGCCGAGGCGGGAGGGCCGGGAGCTCCGCGTCCCCCCGGGCGCGGAGGGGCGAGCGCCCGCTGCCCGCTGCCCGCCGGCCCGGCGGCAGGCACTGGCTCCCGGGGGCGGCGGGCGGAGCGGCAGGGTGCTCCTGCTCCCCGCTGCTCCCCGCGGCTCCCCCCGGCTCCCCCCTGCTCCGAGGGACCCGCAGCCCCGCGGTGGAAACTGGAAGCGAACCTAAACAGAAAAGTGCGGGGGGAAATAATTCTTACAGCTCAAAACAGCGTTAAGCTGAGATTTAGGAGCTCCATAAAATGCCAATGGGGAAATCGCCTCGGCGCGGGCTGCCATAAATGTTTCTACTTTTCTGTTCTAATTCTGATGTCTACCAACTGTTTGACGGCTCTTAAAATACTCTTTTCTCTTCTCTTTACTTCTTTCCTTTTTCTCTCTTCTCCCCTTTCCTTTCCTCTCTTATTCTCTCTCTTCCTCTGCCCCCTCACTCCCTTCTTTCTGTCCACAAACGCTAGAAGGGTTTTTTTGCCTCATTTTCTGTTTCCCTCTTCTCATATTTTCCATTCTTCGCATTAAAATTTTATATCTATTCTATTTATCCATCCATCCTCCTTTCATCTTCAAATTAAACATCCCCTTCTTTTATTCAGCCCTTTTATCTCTAATATTAGTAAAAATCAATGTCTGTCTCTCTGTCTATCCATCCATCCTGATTCCCATCTTCTGACTTAGTTCCATGCTTCTTTTATTTCCCCTTCTTTTGCACATTAATACAGGGCGCGCTCTGTGTCTCCAGACTCTCGGGTTTTTTACGTGATCTTCCACTTTTCCCTTCCTTTTCTTCAGCTCTGGCAACGGCGAGCGGGTGTCCCTTGCCTGCGTGTCCCTGTCCCCCTTTCTCCCCTAATCCACGCAGCGGCTCCCCAAGCCCTGGGGCAGCCCTGCTAGCCCAGGCTGTCCCTCAGCACAGGGCACCCGCAGGCCGCCCGGCTGGCGGGTCCCCCTCCTCGGGCTAGAAACTTGTGTTGAGCTACCGGGGAAGGGAAAACCGATCACACTAACATCTCCCAAAACCCCGGGAGAGCGCTCCCGCCCGCCCGCCCCCGGCCCCGAGCCGGCCCCGGGAGACTTCGCCCGGTTTTACCAGCCGCCGCCTCCGGCCGGGGGGGACGGGATGGGACGGGAGCCTGGAAACATTTTGGGAAGCGCTCCTGAACCTGAGCCTCACGCAGCGCAGCGTTAAAGCTCCCCGACCCCCGCGGCTGGGGCAGAAGGCCCCTCCCCTGCCCGGGCCGAGGCCGGAGCCCCGTGCCCGGAGCGGGGCCGGAGCGGGGCCCGGCACCGCCGACCTGCACCGCCCCCTCTGGCGGGGCGCGCGGGCGGCCGCCCCGCCGGGGAACGGGGAAGGGTGCCCGGGGCCGCCCCGCGGCGGGGGCGTCGGGAGCCCCGGGCCAGCCGGGGTGGGCCCCCCCGCCGGCTCCCTCCGAGCCGGTACTGGAGCTGCCGGCCTGATCCCGGCCGGGGACTCGGCTTCCCGCAGCCGGCCGGGCTTGGTGCCCCGGGGCGGCACCGGGACGCCCGCCCGCCCAGCCCGCTCCTCCCCGCGCCATGTCCCGGTCCCGGCCCCGGGCCGGGCCGGCAACTTCACGCCAAGGCCGCGGTACCGGCGTCGCCTGCCGCAGCTCCGCCGGCTGCCACCCGCCCGTCCCCGCCGCGAGCACCCCGTTACCCCGCCGGGGACACCCGAAGGCGGCGGAGCCCCCGCGGGTGCGGCCCGGGGACGGGCGGGCCGGTCCCATCCCACGGCGGCCCCAACCCACGCCTCCCCAGGCACTCACCCCCACCCGCGCCTCCCGCAAACCCCTTCCCCCTCCACTGCTCTGCCACCGGCCCAGCCCCCAGGAGGGCAGCCTCTCCCCGGGCCAGCACCATCCCTCAACTTCGGTAGCTCAAAGTGTTGCTGCTCATCCCACAGCCTCTGCAGAGAGTCCCGAACCGGAGCGCAGGCCCGCTCCGTCCTCTGCTCCTCTCCCCCTTCCCTGTGTCCTCCCCAGCACCGCCATCGAGGCACCAGGTGGCCAGCCCAGCACTAAGGCAACCGTGCGGGGCACAGCGACACGGGCATCCCCGCACCTCTGGAGTCACCCCGAAACTCCGGGGAAGGGGCCGGCTCTGCCCCGGGCTGGGCTGCCGGCCGGGCGGGCCCCGGGGAGCAGCCTCCGAGCGCTGCAGCCCCCCCGGCCGGGGTCGAGCCTCGCCCCCGCCTCTCCCTGGCAGGTTCCTCAGCGGGTCCCCTCCTTAATACCCTCTCCATCCTCCAGAGCACACCTTGCCTCAGAGAAAGGGCGAGGAGACGCCAGACAAAGGGAAAGGCACCCAGTTCCTTAGGATGCTCTCAAGCCAAACAGACAAGCGGTGCGCACCTCCCCTCGGCACTGCCAGCCCCCCCGCTCCCCGTGGCGCTGGTGCCTGCCCTGTTACCTGTTGCAGTCACTTTATGTCTCGGTCTATGGGGAAAGAGTCTGCCCCCCTCCTGCATCCCACATCCCCATCAGGAGTTTATTCCTTAAAACACTCAGTCCCGGCTCCTTTCCTAAAATGCGCAGGCAGCCGGAGCCCCGAGCCCGCAGCGCAGGGGCCGGGAGGTTTTCCCGGGGGTCACGGACAGCCCCGCTCCCGCGGCCGGGGCAAGGGGCGGCCGGTGCTCGCTGGGAGCCTGCGGAGCCGCTCTCCCTCTGCCTCCGCATTTCCCTGGGAACTTTCTATTCCGGAGTTAACTATTAACCGCAGGAAAGCAGGCAATTTTCTTCGGAATGTGAACTATTTCCTTTATCCAGCAGATAGATGGGGTGATTGATTAATATGGAAATTGATATTAAAATATGGGTCGTAGGCAGGAACACGCTCCCTGTAGTCACAGCCGCACGGCTACAGCCGCACGGAGGAACAGGGCAAGCAATGCACCAAGCTACTGCCGAGGGTTTTCCTGGTTCGCCAAGAAATGCTTTAATTGCGAAATGCAGGCGGATATAATTATAATAGCTCACATTAATGCGTTCTGAAGAGCGCTAAGTGAAAGGGCCCACGGAGAGGGCACGGGGGCGCGCACACGGGGGGAGAAGCGCCGGGGGTCCCGCCGCAGAGGAGGGAGGTGCTGGGATAGCGCCCGGTGGTCCCCTCGGGAGGAAAGGCGCGGCGGGGCCCTACGTGCTGGCAGGCTCGGTGGGGAAAGAGCCGGGATTCACCAATGTAGAGGTGGCGTATAGCCAAACAGGTACCCCATAGCCTTTTGTAGGGTACCGGTTTGCTGCGAGGGGAGGAATGAGAGGTGACAGCAGAGAAGCCTGCGGTTCCGGACCCGAGTTAGCTGACACTTCAGCACGGCTTTGAGGTAGGAAGGGCCGCCTGTGCGTAAATGTCCCCACGAACGAGCCTTCCGTCCTGAACCGCTCACTCCTTTGACCTGCAGCAGCACGTCTGCTCCTTGGTCGCCGTTTGACACCGAGGGGAACTGTCACACCCCGCACGGCCGGGAGAAGCCCGGTCCCCGTCTGTCTCGGCCCCGCCATGTGTTGCTGTTCTCCCTCGGCCAGCCCCGTTCTAATCAACCGGCGCCTCTTTTAATTACGAGGAGGACTCGCCCGGCGGCGGCCCCCGCTCTGCCCGGCGGCGCGCAGCCCCACGCCGCCCCTGCCGCCCCCCGGCCGGGCGGGACCCTCGGGCGGCGCCGGCCCGGTGGCCCGGCCCGGTGGCCCGGCCCGCCCCTCGCCCCGCAGGGTGCCTGGCACCGGCACCGTCTCCTCCCGGCCCGCTCGGCTCGGCCTCCGGGCGATATTTTTCACGCTCCTTCCCCCCCTGCCCCTCTCTCTGCCGAGTCACATCTTTCCCCCCCTCCTTCCCCTCTCTTTACCCCGGGGAGGGAGGAATTTTGCAGCCTCCTCTGCTGCTTTCCCCTCTTTCCCGGGTTTGCCCCTCGCCCCCTCGCCCTCCGTTTCCCTGCCCCCCGCCCCCCCGCCGCCGTTTGTGCCGGTGCCCGGACGATCATCGCGGTGTATGAAGTTCTAACTGGTTTGTGTCAGGCAGCTCTCTCTAAGCAGCCTGGCGTGACGGATTAAACATCAACTAGTTAAATAAAAATTAATATCAACTGCCTCCTAACTTCTAATGTCATGTTGTTTATAACTAATGAACTGATTAGGGGATAAACACATCAGGAAGACATTTCTGCTTCCCTGCTCTTTCGAGAGAGATTTGCAGAATTCAAAGTAAATCTCCCAGAGTCCCTCCTGGGTTTTTCCCACACCGGTTTGGGAAGGGAGGAGGGGGATTCCGTGGGGTTTGTCGGGGCTAGGTCGGAGGAAGCCGGTGCGTGTGTGAGGGTGAGCTGGGCCGATTTAAACACCCTCGGTGGAAGCCCGTTTCGGGGCGGCAGGGGCTCGGGCTGCGGCGAGGTGAGGAGCCGCTCCAGACAGAGCCGGCGGCTGCCGCAGACCGGGCTGGAGACGACGCCTTAGAAAAATACCCATTGCTGCCATTATTGACTTTTGGCGTCCCATTTTAATATTTAAAATGAAACTCTTTTTTCCTTGCTTGAAGCGACAATCGATGGGTTTTAAGTGTTATGAAGGAAAGCGCTTCCTCCACCTTCTTTATTTCTACAATGATCCACTTCTCTGGGGCATGCCTCCCGCCAGTCCGCGTTGTTAACATTTTCCTAAACACTTTAGAAAAAGAAACACATGCACACACAAAACCCCCAACAGCCTCATCTTGGAGAGGTCCCAAGCTTTTAAATACTGTTTGCCCAGCACCGCCGGCTCTGACAAGACAATAATAACAGGGGAAGCTTTTTAAAACCAATTTAGCAAATGCAGAAATGTAATTTTAATGAAGAATCGATAGCAGAATGGTTCATTTTTCCTGGGACTCCTTGTTGGAGCTGAGAGAGACTTTCAATCAATGGGGAGATGGAAGAGGGGGGGTAGAAAGAGAGAAAGAAAAATATTCGCTCAGTGATGTCTTTAGCACTGGGAATTTTTCTTCTTTTCTTTGGAGCTTTGTTTTATTTATTATTTCTGTTCGGTCGCGAAGCCTTTACCAAAACGCGGCCGCAGGAGCAAGGAAGAGACGAGCGGACAGCTAAATGGATGGACGGATGGAGGGGCAGATAGATAATCTCTCAGAAGCACAAAGCCAGGCGCTCACCGGGGCAGGCTCCACAGGACCGCCTGCCGCCGCCTCCAAAGTAAACGGCGGAGCCCCCGTCCCCCGCCACCCCACCTGGGGGCCGCCGGGCCCCTGGGCTGAGCGCTGCCAGCTCCCGGGGGGCTGCCCCGCCGCACGGACTCCCCCCCGGCCCCGGCCCGCTCCCCCCGCTCCCAGGGCCCACCGCCTCCCTTTTCAACTCGGAGGAAGTTCCTCCTCTGTCCCGCGTCCCCCT
Source organism: Platalea leucorodia (assembly GCF_965183815.1). Lineage (NCBI taxonomy): Eukaryota > Metazoa > Chordata > Aves > Pelecaniformes > Threskiornithidae > Platalea > Platalea leucorodia. Next base: position 22,716,906 of record NC_138826.1, read on the forward strand.
CTCCCCGCCAGCCCCTCTCCGAGCACATTTTTATGGTAATAAGACAACAAATTAATCTGCTGTTGCAACAAGACTTCCCTACAGGTAGCCAGTTTGCGGGAGGGGGGCAAGGGGAAGCAGATTCAAAGTCCAGGCGCTGCCCCCCCGCAGGACCCCCCCAGCCCCTTTCCCCCCCGGCTGCACAGCCCTGCTACACTGGAGCAGGTGAGTCCCTCTCCACTTTTATAAGCAGCAGCGCTGCATTTGCTTTGATTGTTATTTATTTTCCCCTCCTTTTAGCCTGTCCCGGCTCAGTAGAGCGGCGTTTCTTTCTCTGTGGCTGGCTATTTTTTTTTTTTTTTTTTTTTTTGGTGGTGGTGGTGCTCTGGGGTGTGTGTGTGTGTGTGTGTTGTTATCTAAACCGTTTAGTTTTGGGTGGTTGCGCCTAGATCTCGAAAGTCAGCGGGGGAAAGCAAGACACCCAAGCGGGGAGGAGAGAAGCGAAGAAAGGCCGCGGCGGATCTACTGGTTTGCAGCCGTCCCGGGGAGACGGGCCATTAGGCAGAGGAGCCATGGCTCAGAGCTCAGGGAGAGCAGGTAAGGGGGGGGGGGGGGGCGCTGAATATTCAGCAGGGAGGGATGAGACCGTCACCCCCAACTCCCTCCTTTGGCAGGAGGCAGCCTGCCTCTGCTCTCCTCCACACACACCCTCCTTGCCTCGCCAGATTTCCCTCTAACACTTGCCATCTCACCTGCCAAACGCCCCCCTTTCCTAAGGGGTGCCCGCTTCAGCCCCCCTCGAAGGGCTGGGTTCCCACCGTGTTTACCCTGAGAGCTTCGCAAGGGCCCGCAGCGGAGCCTCCAGACCCGAGCCCCGGCCCCTCCCCGCCCGGCCCGGCCCGGCCCGGCCCGGCCGCCCGGTCTCGCCGCCCCCCGGCGCCCGGCCCGGCCGTGCAAGCCCCCGCCGCCCGCTCTCAGCCCCCGGCCTGCTTCGCCCTCCGGTTTTGGCGACTTGCCCCAGCCCAGAGTTCCCTCTCGTCCGTAGAAAGTTCAGGGCATCGCCTAAACTCTTTCCCCACCGGCTCTCTCCCCACCCCGTGAAACTTCGCTCGCCGTGGCGGCTCTTTTTGCTTCTGGACCTGCGCTGCCCGCGCCTCGGGGCTCCCCGGCAGCCCAGCGCCTCGCCGGGCTCTGCGGGGCCGGGGCGCGGAGCGGCTGCGCCCCGGGAGCGGGGCTGCGGGGGGCCGGGGCGGGGCGGGGGCTCTGCGCCCCCCGAAACCTGCCCCGCCGACGGACGGGTCTCCGGATCGCCCCCCCCTCCCCGTCGTCAATTTTATGATTTGCAAACAAAGCTTCAAACAAACCCCGCCGGAGAGGAGAGGTTTTCCTCGGCGCTGCCGCTCGCGGTCACAGCACAATTCCGCGGGCTGGTTCCCTCAAATTACCTATAGAAACGGAGCTTTCAATTCAGGGATTTGCGGGAAAAAAAAGGGGCAGAAACCTCAACGGGGGCTTAAACCGCGAACCTCGCCGACGGCCAGCACAGAGCCGCGCTGCTGCCCCGCTGCCAGCCGCTGGCTGAAGGGGAGGCTTGCAAAGAAAGGCTCCGGCGCTGGCAGCGGGCTTGCGGCTCCCGCTTTCTTTTGTCATTTCTGGCGGAGTCGCAGGGTGAAAATCCCCCGTCCGGAGGGTGGTTCGGGTGCACAGACAGAGAGACACGTACGGGAGGGAAACAAAACCACCCGCCCTTCAGAGAACCGCATCTCTGTTCTGTCGACAGATTCCCCATATAGGAATGTATGTGCACCACCTCGGTAAATCTCAATGTTAAATACGTTGCAGGTGTGTATATATGCGTATATACACACATACACGTGCGAGCATATATTTTCATAATCGAAGCAATTAAATCTATTATATATGTGGTACATTATATATAAACACGACCAAGATTCACCAAAACGTAAAGGAAAAATATAAAGGCAACGAAAAAGGCCTCCTAAAAGAAAAGGCCACAGCGGCTTTTTTTCGCTGTTCTGCACCGAAAATCCTCTAAGTCGGAAACTGAAAAAAACCTTCAGAAAGTTTGCAACCCCCTCTGTTCCTTTTCCCTTCTGTGTTTTTAAAGGATCTGCCGAAGTCCCTTTGCATCTGAGGTTTAAATAGGGAGATCAATAGAAAACAGTTGTAATGATCTAATTAATTATGGCAAAATTAAAAGCGAGTAGAAAATCAATCTCTGATGGTGTTGAAGATGGAATTAAATTGATAGTCCATCTGTTCACCTCCTAGACCGTATAAATATGCAACCCAAGGACGGAGCTAATGGGATCAAGCTGCCTGGGAGACTCTCTCTCAATCTCTCTCTCTTCTTTTCACTCCTTTCCTCCCCGAAGTGCAGCCCCGCACACCCCGGCTGCCCGCGCTCCCTCTCGCAGCCCGGCGTTTGCCCCGCGTTGCTCCGCTCGCCGGCGGCGCCGCTGGTGCCGAGCAACCCAAACCGACAGCAGCCGCCCGCGAACCCGAGGGTAAAAAGCCGGGGGGGAAAAACACACACAAAACCAGGGAAGCCGAGGAGACGGCGTTCAGTGACAGCCTGGTCCCTATCGTGCTGTTTTTAAATCAAACGGACAGGCTTGATGATGATGATGATGATGGCTACGGAGCAGTCTGAGGATGCTCTCCCTCCCTCTAAGTGACTCTCTTACATCGGTCGGGGTTTCAGAAAAGTCACCCGTTTCTTTAGCCGGATTTCTGTAAACCACCGTGTGCGCGCTGGCAGGGAGAGGCGACCCATTGAATTAGTTTTGTTTGTCGGGGTTTTCTGACCCCGCGACGCTCTAAGGGCAGAGACCCAACGGGAGGACCCCGGTGCCGCCCTGTCCCAGCGCCGGCCCCCTCTGCGCACCGGCCCGTCCCCACCGGGCACCGGGCACCCCTGCCCCGGGCTTTCCTCGGGCTCCCCACGGCCGCCCGCCTGCCCACCGCCGCCGTACTCTTCTGAACTACCAGCGCCACTTAAAAAGAAAGGAGAATTGGTGTCATTGCTAAATTAGAGAGAGACCACGGAATTCCTGTATTTGCCCGTTAAAAAAAAATAATAGTAATAAAGAAATACCCTTTTCCCCCCATTTCCCCGCTGATTTGTAGGTGGGGAGCGCACGCTAACAGCAGAGAGAGCTAGGACGAGCTGTCAGGCTGGAGGAGTTCCCCACCATCCCAGCCCCTTTTTAATTGTGAAAAATGAAAGCTGGGTGCTGCGGTTCCGCTGGAAAACAACCGAACAAAACGACGACGTTTATTGCCCGGGTTAGAGCTGCGTGGGGTGGGACGGAGCGCGGGGGGGTGTGGGGGTGTCGTTTAAATAAGTGAAGCCTAAATATAAATCAGCTAAGGCGGGGGGTCCCAGGCCCGGCTCTCCCCGCGTGTGCGCACCCCACCGCCGCCCCGTGTCTCTGGCGCGCCCGTGGGGGCGAAAACCCCGACGGCACCCCACCGGGTCGTGCTAATTCAGCTCTGCCAGACCCCCAGAGCCGGCGGGGAGAGCCCCGCCGCCTTCGCCGGCCGCCCCCAGCGCCGCGCCGGGGCCGGGCTGCGGGGCTGGAGCCGGTCCCGGAGCCCAGCGCAGGGCCGGGGGAGGCGGGGGGGGCCGGGCCGGGCCGGGCCGGGCGCTGCCTGCGGGGACCTCCCTGCCAAAGTTTGCCTTCCCCTCACACTTCCCCATCCGGCCAGAAAGAGGGCCCGGGGGGGAGCAGCCCGCAGCACCAATCGGATTTATTAATTGATGTATTGAAAAGAAGGATTGATTGACATCTCCTAGTGGAAATTACAGCCCCGCTTTCCTGCTGCACGCTGCCCTCCCGGCTATCCCTTCATAAAGAAACCCTTGAGGCGAAAGGTAGATTTTCATTTAAAGTGCCCCCGTCCTCAATTTCACAGATTAGATACATTTTAAACACAGACACACATATTGCAAATTAGAAGCTAATTTAATTATAAATCAAAACTGGGCATAAATCTGCACTCACCACAAAGGATCCATTTAGCAGAATGCAACCACCTCCCCTAACCCTGGAAAACTGCCTTGCAGAAATAACACTGTATATACATTGCCAAAGTTATGGATTGTGCACAGGTCAAAGAGATCCACGGGAGGGGTAAAGCCCCGTGTGTCAGAAATTAGCCGATCACATGGTGACAATTTCTCTTTCTCCTAGAGAAAGGAATTCTCCGATAAATAAAAGTTTGCATAGATGTAGAAGGTTGTAATTCTGAACTTACAGGCTGGGAGGGAGTCGGAAGCGGCAGATTTTTGAAGTCCAGCAGGTCAGGATCAACAAACGCGCTCACACACGCACACGCACGCACACGCACACACGCACCCACGGAGCCGGGGCTCGTATTGATTGGTGACGTTTGGTTTGCAAACCTCAGAGAGGAGAAGAAGGAGAGAAGGGATCAGGGTGCAAGAGAGGAGAAGGCAAGCCAGGCAGCTAGGGAAAGCGCTCCGCGGCTCGGAGGAGCTCCGTCCCTCCCTCCCGCCCCGCCATCCCGGCTCCGCTCGTCCCCTCGCCTCCGCTGCCGCCGCTCGCCCTCGCCCGCTCCCCGACTCCGTCCCTCCCCGAGCCTGCCCAGCCGAGGCAGCCAGGGGAGCTGGAGGGGAGATTTGGCGTCGGCTCACAGTTCAGTCCTTCTCCGCCCCCTCCACCTTCCAGCTCCTCTTTTTAAGTTAAAATTCTCCCTTTCTCTCCTTCTCTTATTCTCTCCCTCTCTTCCTCCACCACGCTCAGAGACCCCCCCTTCTTCCAGCCCCTCCGTTTCCCCGCACGCTCCATCCCGCTGCCTCTCGCTCTGTGTCTTCCTCCTCAGATGCACTAAACTCCGAGGCCATTAACAGCTGATGTTAAAGAGGAATGACTCTTCCTGCCACTCTTTTTAATTAGGCGCCGAACTTGGGCTTTCGCGGCTCCCAGTCAGGGGAAGGGAAGGAGCGACACCCCCCTGTGCGAAAGGGACAGAGAACTGAAATCGCCAGGTTTCCCGGCTTTCCCAGAAAGAGGGGAGGGAGGGAAAGTTTCCCCACCAACTTACGACCAGTTTCTCCCGAAGCCCCGCAGACCCCCGCCTCCCCGCCGCCGGTTCGAGCACTGCCGGGCAAGCCGGACCCCCGCGCCCGGCCGGGCGAGCCCCAGCCTCACCTGCGGCTCCCGCACCGGGCGGAGGGGCCGCGCCAGGTCCTTTGTTGGTTGCGTTTCCAGCCTTTGTTTGGCGGTGGAAAGGCGGCTGCCTTCCCCGACCCGGCTCCCGGCGCGGCCCCTCGGACCGCGGAGCCGTCCGCGGCGGCGGGGAGCGGGGGCAGGGGCAGGGGTGGCAACCGGGCGTGGGAAGCGCTGCCAGAAACGCGACCGGGGCAGCTTTCTCGGGGGAGGTGGATTCGTGTGTGTCTAGAAACTGTCCGGGCTCAGCCTGGCTTGGAAGGAAAGGAGATGGGGAGAGGGAAAGGAAGAAAGATGGAGAGAGGGAAGGGGGAGAAATGGGGAGAAAGAAGGAAAGAAGGAAGGAAGGAAAGAGGGAAAGAAAGAGGGAAAGAAAGAGGCAAAGAGGGAAAGAAAGGGCAGGAAAGAGGGAAGGAAAGAGGGAAAGAGGGAAAGAGGGAAAGAGGGAAAGAGGGAAAGAGGGAAAGAGGGAAAGAAAGAAAGAAAGAAAGAAAGAAAGAAAGAAAGAAAGAAAGAAAGAAAGAAAGAAAGAAAGAAAGAAAGAAAGAAAGAAAGAGAAAGAAAGAAAAGAAAGAAGAAAACAAAGAAAGAAAGAAGAAAAGAAAGAAAGAAGGAAAGAAGGAAAGAAAAGAAAGAAAGAAGAAAAGAAAGAAAGAAGAAAAGAAAGAAAGAAGGAAAGAAAAGAAAGAAAGAAGAAAAGAAAGAAAGAAGAAAAGAAAGAAAGAAGGAAAGAAAAGAAAGAAAGAAAGAAGAAAAGAAAGAAAGAAGGAAAGAAAAGAAAGAAAGAAAGAAGGAAAGAAAGGAAAGAAAGAAAAAAGAAAAGAAAGAGAGAAAGAAAGAAAAAGGGAAGGAAGGAAGGAAGGAAAGAAAGAAAGAAGGAAAGAAAAGAAGGAAAGAAAAAGAAAAGAAAAGAAAAGAAAAGAAAAGAAAAGAAAAGAAAAGAAAAGAAAAGAAAAGAAAAGAAAAGAAAAGAAAAGAAAAGAAAAGAAAAGAAAAGAAAAGAAAAGAAAAGAAAAGGAAAAGAAAAGAAAGGAAAGGAAAAGAAAAGAAGACAGAAAGACAGAAAGACAGAAAGAAAGAAAGAAGAGAGAAAGATGGAGAGACAGAAGGAAAGGGGAAGGAGGGGGCAGAGAGAAGGAGAGCTGGAGAGAAGGAAGGACTGCAGCCTCCAGGGGTGTCTGTCACTTCCTCACGCGGGTGCGGAGAAGTCCGCTCCCAACTTCCCCGTCGGCCCCGCGGAGGCAGCGGGCGCAGCGGCCGCCCCTCTCCCCGGCAGCTCTCTTTGTGCGATCGTTTTTGGAGACGTGAATCCCAGGCAGTCATTACCACACTTTGGCCCCTCTGACTGCTGGAATTACCCTTTCCAGGGACTTTAATGGGCAAGCCATAGGGTTTTTCGCTGATCCGCAGCAGTTTTCGCTCCCTCCCCGTTTTTATGGGTGTATTATAGTTAGGGGTTATATAAATGTTTTTGCGTGTGATAACTGTAAATCCTAACATTTGCAAATGGCCCGGAGGCAAACTAACCTTGGACGGGCAGAGAGAGGGAGGGAGGGAGGGTCTCCCATTACTGCTGATTAAAAGGAGACTTTAATAAGCGTCTAATTCACTCATCGGGAGTTTTATGGAGAAATTAGAGGAGGACAAAAAAAGACATCTCCGGCGTGGGGGGAGGAGGCAGCAGAGGGGGGCTCCCACGCCTCTACCCCAGCGGCAGCCCAGGGCAAAGGGAAGAGGCAGCTGGGCCTCGCCAGTGCCGCGGCCTCCCATCCCGGGGGGGCAGGAGGGTCCACATCTGGGCCAGCTCCTTTGGGTTAGAGGAGCAGCGCGGACGCCCCCCGCCCTCACCCCCCACCCCCGCTCCGCCGCTCGGGGGCAAAGAAAGGAGCAGGCAGAGGAGCGGAGGGGCTCCGGGACCGGGGCACAGACAAAAGGAGAGAGAGGTGGCGGGGGTTTTGTGGCCAGCGGGCGATGCCGGCCGGCGGGGGCCGCCCCGCTGGGAGCCAGGTCGGGGGACCCCGCTCGCAGCCGGGGCTGCCCCAGCCCGGGGCCGGCTGCGAGGCTCGGGGGCAGGGGACGGACCGAGGCCCGGGCCCGGCGCCGGGAGCCGTGTGCCCGCTCCCTGCCTACCTGCTCGGGGTGGGGGGGCGGGCTCGGGCGGTCAGCGCCGGGGCTGTCCCCGTCCCCGTACGTCTGTGGCCCGGCAGGATTGGAGACTCGCCCCAGCTCCGGCCGGCCCGGTGCGCTAAGAGGCGGCTTTGTTGCAGAAGTGTCTCTTCACATTGTTGGCTTTTTTCCCCCTCTTTCTTTCTTTCCTTTTTTTCTCCCCCCCTCAATGAGGCTGTAAAAGGTCTCCGGCTTGTCTCGTTTTTGTGGCAAACGCTCTCTTGTAAAGAGGAGAGGTTAAAGTGTCGGTGACTGAATAAAGAGCAGCACACGTGGGCTATTACCATTCAGGGCAAACAAATGCAGAGAAGGGAAAAGCCAGCAGCAGGCAGGGCGAGGGGGGAGCGCGGCCCCCCCGGCGCACACACGCAGCCGCCCCGCTGGCAGGGCCCGTCCGCCGGCCTCCTCGCAGCCCCGGCGTCCCCCAGACATGCAACCCACCCATGGCTCACAAAAGAGCGAGAGAAAGAGAGAGGGGGAGACATGAGGGGGTCTTAGATGGGAAAAAAAGAAAGTAGCTTTAGGGGGAATGTGCTGTGGAGTGTGAAATTGCAGCCCGTGGTGCTCCATATTGTACCAGAAGCTCTCCAAAAACTCATCCTCCAACGTGACCAGAGGTTCTTAGAGGGGGAGAGAGAGAGGGAGAGGGGCTCGGAGACGCAGGGGGAGGGGAAGGATGGGGGTCTTTTATTCTCTTCGCGCTCTCTTCCTTATTAATTTGTTCGTTTAAAACCCAACTTTGCGTTTATTTGTTAAACTCGGCCACCACGAGCAATCTCGGGTCTCCCGGGCAGAGCGGCTGGGGGGGCGGGGAGGGGCGGCAGGGCCCTGTCTGCCTCCCCTCGCCCGGCCCGGCCCGGGGAAAACCTCCCAGGATCCCGCTCCCACACCTCCACGCTGCTGCCCGCACCTCGGCCCTGCCCCATCGCCCTCTCCCCCTCGGGGAAGATCAGAGCCCAGCACCCCCACAGGGAAGGAGCGATCCCTGGTCTGGACACCCCTTTCCCCTGGGTGCTGGCTGGGGAGAGGCAGCGGGTGCCTCCTCAGACCAGAAATCACTCTGTCCTCAGACAAAGCACCCCAAAAGTCGCCCGGGAAGGTTTTCTCGGAGCGCTCCCTTCCTTGAAGGCCCCTCTCACACTCGCACACAGGCTGACTCCTTCCCTTAAACGCTCACATCCCTGGGCTTTTTAATTTTTTTTTCTTTATCGTTTCACAGCCAGGGATGTCGCCCCCGACTTCCCCACGTGAGGTTAAATTAGTGCTCGCAGGTCAGAAAAATACATATTGACGGTCAGAGCAGATTTATCCTGTAAATTCGTAAATATGGTGCTGGAGAGTATTAAGCGTAGAGCTAAAGCACCTCCGAACTGCCAGCATTTCGGCTGAAAGCGCTCGCCCGCTTTGCAAGGGGAGGCGGACAGGCGCCGTGCTGAGCCCAGGAGCGAGTGGCATCTCGGGGTGGGATAAACACAAAACTTCTGCCCCCGCAGCACGGTGCCCGCTAGCCGTAGCTCGCCTTTAACTGGTTTCCAGCGGAACCGGCGCCAGACAACCCGTAGAACACGGGGTGGGCTCAAGTCCCGTCTCTGGAGACGAGGGCGATGGCAGACGCCGTTTTGCTCCAGGCCTGACTTTACCCGGGGCTGCCCCGCCGCCCGCCCCCGGTGTTCCCGGGCGCAGAGCCCGGCCCGGCCGGCAGCGGAGGAGAGGGGGCAACTCGCCCGGGCGCCCGGCGAGTGGGCGAAGCCGAGGCAGCACGGGAGAACCAAAAAGACTTCGGGGGGGAGCTGCCAGGGCCCTGGCGGTTATGTGTATTGGGGCCGGGGGTGGGAAATAGGATCAATGGAGAAGATTTCGGCTTGATCAGCTGGAGAAAGCCGGCTAATGAAGCAGATCGAAAGATAGCTGTCGCCGCAACTCCCCCCAAAAGTTTATTTTTCTTGAAATTTCCGCAGAGAGGCAGGCGCCTCTTTTGAAGTGTAAATGTTTCTAGCTTGGGAGGGGTGGGTTAGCGGAGAAGGGGGAGATCCTCAGATCCTCTTTGAGAAAAAGAAATAAAAGAAGGGGGGGAGGAAGGAAAAGAAAGACAAGAGGAAAAGAAAAGAAAAGAAAAGAAAAGAAAAGAAAAGAAAAGAAAAGAAAAGAAAAGAAAAGAAAAGAAAAGAAAAGAAAAGAAAAGAAAAGAAAAGAAAAGAAAAGAAAAGAAGAGAAGAGAAAAGAAGAATCGTTAATTTAAAGTGGGATGGGGAAAAAAGCACCCAGGGCTGGTGAAGTGGGAATAGGCTGGGGAGATGCGTGCGGAGCCGTGGGAGTGGGAAGAGGCCCGTGGGCTCGGCCTCGCCCGGTCCCGCAGGGCACACGGCCGTGCCCGCGGCCGGGCCGGTATTTTTAATCTGGGCAGACAGACATTGTTCGGTGGATTTAAATGTTGACAAAGCAATTCTTCCAGGAAGTCTGGTGTGGGAAGGGGCACCAGGTGATATTGTGGTATGCGCGGTGGGGGAAGGGGACAGCGAGCAGGGAGCTTTTTCCTTTTTCTTTTCTCCTTTTCTCTTTTCTTTTCTTTTCTTTTCTTTTCTTTTCTTTTCTTTTCTTTTCTTTTCTTTTCTTTTCTTTTCTCTCCCTTCCCTTCCCTTCCCTTCCTTTCCCTTCCCTTCCCTTCCCTTCCCTTCCCTTCCCTTCCCTTCCCTTCCCTTCCCTTCCCTTCCCTTCCCTTCCCTTCCCTTCCCTTCCCTTCCCTTCCCTTCCCTCTTCCCTTCCTTTCCCTTCCCTCTTTCCTTCCCTTCCCTCTTCCCTTCCCTTCCCTTCCCCCTTCCCTTCCTTTCCCGAGAAAGCAGTCTTGTTCTACCAGGCTCGGGGCTCCCCCGTTTACACGCATTACTTCTGCGCCGTGGGACTCAAGCTTCGTCTCGCAGAGCGCTCACGTTGTGTATTTCTCGAGTCTCTTATTCTGCCTTTCTCCTCCCTGAGATGGGGAAACAGCAATAGGGAGTGGGGAAACTACAGCAAGACACACTCTCGGGAGGAGATTTGGGGTCCGCCGGTTCCCCCCGCCCCGGCCCACCACCAAGCTGTTATCTCCTCACCGTACAATCAACAGTTATAAAGGCCCAGAGCATCTCTGTGAGAGACAAAATGAACTCCCCGAGACGGCACCGGGCGGGAGGCGATGAGGAAGTTCCCTGCAAGCAGAGGCCCTGGGGATGGGGCGGCTGGGAAAGGCAGGCACCGCGCCGAGGATGTACCCTTCCACCCGGCATTGCGGGGGGCGCCCACCCTCACCTCCCGGCCCCTGTGCCGTCGGGCTTGGCCGTGTGCCTGAGCCCGGCCCGGAGGGCGCGGGGCGACCGGGGCTGGTCGGGGTGGAAGGGAGGGGGAGCTGCTGGGAGACGAGGAGCGACCCAGACCGCTCGGCGGAGGAGCGCGATAAAAGGGCCGTTTCCAGCCGCCGAGGGCGCGGGAGCAGCTGGGCGGCGGAAGGGGTTAACGGCAGCGGCGACCCGCGGGAGGCGTTGCTGCCGGGGCAGTTCGCAGCCGCCGGGACTCCGCCGGCAGATCGCGGCGGCCCCGGGGATCGCGGCGGGATCGCGGCGGCCCGGCCGCCGCCGCCCCTTCCCCGCGGCGGCCGCGCCGCCAAGCCGACCGGCGGGCGCCATCTAGGGGCCGCCCCGGGAGCGCCGCCGCCCCGCACCTGCGCCCGGCCGCCCCCGCCGCCCCTGCGCGGGGGCGGCCCCGCCGCGGGCCGCGGGCCCGGCCGCCGGGGGGGCGGCTGATAAAGGCGGCCCGCGGGTGGGCGGGGGGCGCCGCGGGCCCGGCGCGGCCGCGGGCGGGCGGGCGAGCGGCGGCCGGCGGGGCCGAGCCGGGGGTGGCGGCGGTGAGGGGGGCACCCCCGGCGGGGCCGCTCGCAGACTTGGCGGCCGGCGGGAGCGCCCCGGGCGGGGCGGAGAGGCGCCTTCTCCGGACGGGCGGCGGCGGCGAGCCCCGCTCCCGGGCAGGCAGCGGAGAGCCCCGCTCCCGTGGAAAATCCACCCTGCGTGGGGCCGCTGCCCCGGGCCGGCCCTCGCCTTTCGGCTGTGCCCGCCGTGCCCCGCCGCAGGGCTGAGCGGGAGCGGAGCGCTGCCTCACGTTACACTTAACCGCCGGTGCTGTCAAAAACAACAAAATTTTTTTTTTCCAAATCATCCTTCTTGCACACAAGGGAAAGAGAGAGGGGAGTGGGGGGAGAGAAAGATAAAACATCAGCTGAAGTGCCAAAATGATTTATGGAACGGTGGAAAATATTTCATAAAGATCTCAGAGATTCTTTGCTTAAACCAGTTGGAAAACAAAGGGGCCGTTTCGTGACAAATAAGCAGAGGGATGGGGAAGGAGGAGGAGAGGAGAAGGAGAAAGTACGTTTCAGGTGATGATAAACTCGCAGCCCGAAAATCAAAATTGAGCTCACAGTAATTTCTACCTTGTCTTTTTACCCCTGTTTATTACCCTAAGAAGGCGTTTCTCCCTGCTCTCTGCTGCTCTGCTAGGTCAAAGCCACGTCTATTTTAGCCGTAGACTTTTTTGTGAAATAATTATGAAATCCCACTCTAGCATTAAAAAAAGAAAAAAGCAGCCGAGACGCGGAAAGTGGGAGGTTGGATTTGCTGTTATTTTCCCAAATGAGCATGAGGGGAAACTTTGCAATGACTGAAATGGGCCCAAGCTATTGGTTCAAAGAGGTGCAAGAAGCTCCGTCTGTCTGTCTTTCTTTCCTCTTCTTTTCATTCTTTTTCTTTCTCCTTCCTCTTTCTTTTTCTCTCTCGTTCTTTCTGTCTTTATCTTTGTTTCTCTTTCTTTCTCTCGTTCTCTCTTCCTGTCTGTCTGTCTGTCCGTCTGTCTCTTGGTCTCTCTAGCTTCTATTTATTTTTCTTCCTTTACGTCTTTCTCTCTTGATCTCCCTCTTCGCTCTCTGTCGCTCTCCTTCCCCCTTTCCTTTCCCTCTCCCCCTCACCTCCTTTCTCCCTCTCTCCCCGCCCGTCTCCCGCCCCGAGCCGCGCACCAGGGAAGCCTCGGTGCCCATCGAATCCCCCGCTCCCGTTTCACCCCGAGCAAAGTCTCCGGTACAAGGGAGCGGGGCGTGAGAAGGCGAGGGAACGGCCAAGCCGTGTGCGCGCCTGTGCGGGTGCGCGTCTGTTCGACCGGGGAGTTAAAGCTCCAGAGCCGCAAGTGGCACAAAGCGGGGCTCAACTCCCTTCCCGCGGGCCGGGCAGGGGCGCCGCCGCCCCGCACACGCGTGGCCCGGGGCGCTCCGCGGCGCGGGGCCGGGGCTCCCCCGCCGCCGGGTCCCGAAGGCGGCGGCCCCCCCGCGCCGAGCGCCGCCGGCCCGGCCCTCCTCTGCTCTCCTCTCCTCTCCCCTCTCCTCTCCTGGCCGCGCTCGGCTCGGCGCGCTGGCGAATCAGAGAGTGTCGGAATCTATTGCCTTTGTCTGACAAGTCATCCATCTCCGGGGAGGCGGGCGGGGGGCTGAGGGCGCTGCGGCTTTTAGAGAGACACACACCGGGAGCGGAGGCTCCAGTCTCCGGCCCCGGCTCCTCGCAAGCACTTCCCACCTCGGGCGAAAGTCCGCCGGGCGCCGGATCCTCCGCCCGGCCGAGAGGAGGGGGCGCGCCCGCCCGCCCGCCGCTCGCCGCCTTCCCGGGGATTGCTACTCCGCTTTGAACTTAAATGAACTAGCCCCGGACCGCGGGAGGAGGAGGAGGAGGAGGGAGAGCCGCGTCCTCCCGCGCCTTCCGCCGCCCGGCCGCCGGCCGCACCTTGCTCCGGCAGCCCTCCCCGCCGCCGGGGATGCTCTGAGCCCCCCAGCCATGACACCCACCTGCCCCCCGGCGCCGCCAGCCCCTCGCTCCCACGGACTCTGCTGACTCCGCCGCCCCGGCCCCCCGGAGCCGGCGCAGCCCTCCCGCCCCCCGGGAAGTACTTCGCTCCCCGCTCCGCCGGGCAGGGGGGCCAGCGCACCCCGCCGCTCCCCTCCTCTCCTCTCCTTGTGTGTTTTTTTGTTTTGTTTCGGTTTGGTTTGGTTTTTTGTTTTTCTTTTTTTTTTTTTCTCCCCTAAGTCTTGAAGTTGAGTTTTAGAGGCGACACGGCGGCTTCAGCCGATTTCTTCCCCTTCCTTTGCCTCCCCATGGATATGCACTGCAAGGCAGACCCCTTCTCAGCAATGCACCGTGAGTACTGGAGCCCGGCTCCTTCCGCTGCTCTCCCTCTGCCTCATCCCTCCATTCCTCCTTCCCCAACCATTCTTCCTCACCTGATCCTCCTCCCGGTCCATCCTTTCCCCGCCGGCCTCTCCTCCCCGGGCCGAACCCGGGCTCACAGAGCCCTTCGGAAGGCAGGACGGGCACCGCCGGCCCCGGCGGCAGAGCGAGGGTCCCGGGGGGAGCCGGGCTCCGTGCCGGCGGCGGGGCGGGGGCCAGGACCCCCCGCCCGGGGGGCAGGGGGCTGTGCGCGGCTGTGGCCGCGCTGCGTGCGAAGCACAACAGCCCCGAGCCAGATCTCCCCTCCGCAAAGCCACTTTCCCCGCCGCCCCGCAGGCAAGACGAGTTCATTCCGACTGGCGTCAGCCCCCGGGCCGGACCCTCTCCCTCTCCCCGTCCCTGCCCCGCCGGGCCAGGGCTCCCCGCAGCCCTGCCAGGCTCCAGACCCACCGTCTCCCCCGCGATCTGTCGCTGTTCGCTTTGATTTCGGATTTCAGTGGCAGAGAGGGGAGACGCCAGTTTCAAATTAATGGCGGGTTGGTCGGCGGCTGTTCCGTGCTTCGGTTTGGTTCGGTTTGGCGAAAGGCTGGACTGCGGGAAAAATACGACAATTGCATGGCTGGGAGATCTGGCGGCTCCGGAGGCTCCCGAGAAGTCACCATCCCTCCTGGTTTATTTACCAGATCGCCGGTGTGCATTTTAAATGCATTCCTGGCACTGAGGAAAGTGCATTCGTGATACATTTTCACTTTAAAGAACCTTTCTATAAGAGGGGGACGAAGGAAAGCGAAAGGACCCCTTTGCCAGGGACTGTAACAAGGAATTTTCAGGGATTTTAATTTCACCGCACCGAGGGAAAATAATTCCGAGATTTAAATTAAAGAAAGAAATACAAATAGAAAGCCGAGATTGAGAGCGTCTTGAGTCAGGAAATGAATAATTAAGAGCAATTTGTAACTTTTGACACCGAAACTTTTGAGGACACGCCCTGCCCGCTGCAGAAAAACAAACCGAAAAGATATAAAATGGAAATGCTTGAAGTTTAAAAAATACCGATTTTGCTGTGAGAAGGAAGGCGCAGAATTACAAACCCATGATCAGATCCCCAAACGTGGATGTAGGTAACTGTCCTCCTGTTTCCGAACCAATGATTTCCAGGATACGTTGCTTAAAATGTAGGGTTTAATTTTCGAAGACCTTTAATAGCAAATAGTCGGTGCATTAGACGTTATTTTTAGTTTTCAGCGCTGCGACCTGCTTTCGGCCGCGATTGCAGTAATTCTGCCTCCGGTACGATCGGGAACACGCAGGCAGCCGAAAGAGGCATTTCACTCTCTCTGATTTTTAAAACACTCCAATGAGATTCGTAAGCAATTTTGGCTTCCGATTAAAAAAAAAAAAAAAAAGTAAAATCAACACTGGATTTGTTCCCTAAAATGTAGTTCTAGATCTGCAGACCTAGCTGTTAGTAAGCAATTAAAATACATACGGGCGCGGGCTCCTGCCAGACAGAGACAGCAAAGCACGATCGGTAGGAAAGCGGCACGACTGGCTGGGGGGTGCCTACAGACGCCGGCCCTCACCCGCAGACAAATACATGTAAATATCTTAGTGCTTGGACAGAAATAACCCTAGAAAAGCACGGGGCAGAGCAAAACAAGCTCGTGTGAAAAACATCCGGGCTGCAATAATTTGAATTATTAATTTTTAATCTTTTTTGCATCTGTTGCCTTTTAATACTTTGTAATGCGAGTTATAAAAGGTGCTTTGAATTATTTATCGTGGAGTTGCCGAGGAAATTGCTGTCTTGTAACTTTAGAGGCAACATGTGCAGAAGGGCTTCTGAACAAATGAAGGAAACACACGGCAACATATACCCGCGGGTTTTAGCGGGGAAGGAGAAATATCCCCCCTCCCCTCTGAACCCCTAAATATGTTTTAAGAAAGACTAACAAAAGAACGCAGCAAATAACCCCGGCTCATCGGGGAAGGGACGGGGACGCCGGCCGGCGCCCTGGCCGAGGCGGCTGGGAGGGGATATGTGGGGGTGTTACTGAAGGGGTGGGGGAGATGGAAAAAACTCTATTTGTGCGAAAGGACTTGGATCGATCGCAGGGCAATGAGAGTTTCCACTAAGTTCAGAGCCAATAAGTCAGTGTCAGAAGCAGGGGAGAAAAAAACCTCAGCGAAAATACAAACAGATCATTTTTCAGCAAACTGCAAAACGAACTAAGATCTCTTGGCGAGGAAGATACAGAAGGTTAGGGCGGTGTGAAAGGAAAGCTTTAATACAGTGTGCACTCCACAGCTCTATCAGCTGGATGTTGCGGAGATAGAGACACCGGGCAGCCGCGCCCGCGGAGCTGCGCCGCCCGCCCGCCCGCATCTCCCCGCCCGCCCGGGCGAAGCGAGCCGCTCCCGCCTCCCCTGCAGACCGGCCCAGGTGCAAGCGGTTCACTGCCGCCCGTCTTGCCGAGTCCCAAAAGGAGATATCTCCCTTTATCCCCGTCACTCCCGTCCTCCTGCCCATGCTTAGCAGGTGCATACTTATTTTTTCCCCAAGTTATTTCTCGAAATGGAGAGAGATCGGGAAAAAAGCGATCCTAGCAGTCCTATCTGAGAGCGAGCGGGTTTTTTGCCTGGAACGGGGGGAACAGAGGAAAATGGAGCATTTTAATTTTTCCCTGAATTAGATTTGTGAGCGGGGGGGGAAGACGGCACGGTGCGAGTCTGTTAGGTTTGTTTTTTTTTTTTAACTGGAGGATTTTTCCCTTAAACATCGAAAGCCGAGGAGAGAGAGGGTCTGTCTGTAAACGAACATCGGCCGCGGGACGCAGAATATTTTCTTTCTCTCTCCCTCCCTCTCCCTCCATTTCTTTCCCTTTCTCTTTTCCTCGCTGAATCCCTCAACTCGCATCCGAAAATAACGGGCGCGTTGCACGGGGGCCACGCCGCGGGCGAGGGAGGGCGGGGTTGGCGAGCAGCTGGAATTGACAATGTGATAGAAAATCGTGGAAAGAAAATGAAAGGGGAGAGGAAAAGCCCAGGAGAAGAGGGAAGGGGGACTGCGGCAGGGTCCGCCCGGAGCCGCTCAGCAGCTGAGCTCCGGAGTTTGGGAGCGCATCTCTCCCCAACTCTGGGGAGAGGGGCCGGGGCGGGCGCTGCCTCCGTCCTCGCCCCGCCACCGTGGCCCGGGAAGCCGCCGCTCCGGCGCCCCGGGGGGGCCGCGGGAGGGAGAGGGGCTCTCCGGCCCTGGAGGGGAGGCGGCGTGCGGGGGGACGGTCCCCGGGTAGCCCCCGGCTCGGGAAAATTCACTCTGCCTTCTCTTTCCTTCCCATCCTTCCGCCTCTCTCTTCTTTCTTCCTTTCTCCTTTATTTCTTTCTCTTTCTTTCTCTCTCGCTCTTTTTCCTTTCTTCCCTTTTCTTGTATTTCTCTCTTTATCTTTCCTTCTCCCTTTATCTTTCTTTCTCTCATTATCCTTCTTTCTTTCTCTTTCTCTCGTTCTCTTTCTCCCTGTTTCCCCCTCTTTCTTTCTCCCTTTTTCTCCTCCTCTCTCTCTCCCCCACGCCTTGTTCCCCCCTCTCGACCCCCCGCCATCACCTCCATCCATCCGTAGTGACTGGAGATTTTGCGCTACGAGTGGCGAAGAATCCACGACTAACGGTCTGTTTCTGGTGTGCGTGGGTTGTTGTGTTTTTTTTATTTCTCTTTCCCCAGCAGGGCACGGGGGTGTGAACCAGCTCGGGGGGGTGTTTGTGAACGGCAGGCCCCTACCTGACGTGGTGAGACAAAGGATAGTGGAGCTGGCTCACCAGGGGGTCCGACCCTGTGACATTTCCAGGCAGCTGCGGGTCAGCCACGGTTGTGTCAGCAAGATCCTGGGCAGGTAAGGAAAGAGGCAGCTCCTTCCCCTCCCCTGGGCCCGGCACCGGTGCATCCCTTCCCCGCTCCGGTGTCACCTCCCGCCCTTCCCGCGGCGCCGGGCTCTCCCCGAGCGGCCCCGGCACCTCCGCGCCGTGGGAGCCCGCGGCCGAGCAGGGCTCCCTCCTCCAGCCGCGAAGGACGTGCTTCCACCCCCCCGCCCCCGGCCGTGTTTGGAAACTCCTGGGAAGACGAACAATTTGCGAGGGGTGGGCGGGAGGGCGGGAAAGAGAAGGGACGGGGGGAGAAAAACGAAGGAATGATAAAAAAACCCAAAACAACAACGACAAAAAAAATCCCCCAACCCGCAACAATCCGTGAGCGGCCTTGGCAAACACACGGGTAAATAAATAAACAACGGGGCAAATAAATAAATAAATACCCGCGGTACCCGATCGCCGCCAAACGTGGTGAGAAATACGGCCAGAGGCAGGCCGGGGGGAGCCGGCGCCCCGGGCCCGGCCGCTCGGGCGCGGAGCGGTGTCCCCGGCCGCCGGTGCCTGCGGTGCCTGCGCGCTGCCGTGCCCTCGGCAAGGGACGGGCCGGAGCCGCTGCCGCTGCCGCCGGCAGAGCGAATCGCCAGCGGGAGACGGGCTGGGGCTGCCCCGTACGAGCACACGCTTCCCAGGGACCCGGGCCGGGGGGGAATCAGCCGGGCTCCCGCACCCACAGCCCCGCCAGCGCGCCGGCGGGGAGAAGCCGCCGGGAGAGCGGGGGGGTGAGCCCGGCACTGCCCGCTCCCCGCAACCCCTCCCCGGCCCCTCGGCCCGGCCCCGAGGTCGGCGGGCTTCGCCTCCGGCCGGCCGCACCGGGGCGAGGGCTTCTGTTTTGTTTCCCGATCCCCGGGCCTGAAACGAGCCTGTGCGTGTAAGGCGGGGGAAGGGGGAGGCGGCGAAGAGCCCGGCGCCCCTCGCTTCTCACACACAAAAAAAAAGGGGGGAAAAAAAAAAAAAAAAAAAGGAGAGCGGGAGCGAGCCCGGGAGAGGAGAAGGGAGTCCCCCAGCCCCGGCCCCAGGCGGCCCGGCGCCCCGCGGAGCCGCGCCATGCGGCACCCGAGCCGCCGCCGCCCGCCGCCGCGCACCGGCGGACCGGGGCCGGGGCCGGGGCCGAGGTGGGGCGCGGGGCCGGGGCCGCGGGGCGCTCCGGGGGGCAGCCGGGCACCGGGCGCCCGGGGACGGCGGGGCTGTTCGGGCACGGCAGGTCACTGACCGTCCTTTGTGCAGGTATTACGAGACGGGGAGCATCAAGCCCGGCGTGATCGGCGGCTCCAAACCCAAAGTGGCGACCCCCAAAGTAGTGGATAAAATCGCCGAGTACAAGCGACAAAACCCGACAATGTTCGCCTGGGAGATCCGGGACAGGCTACTGGCCGAGGGCATCTGCGACAACGACACGGTCCCCAGCGTCTCCTCCATAAACAGGTAAGGGCAACCCCGCGGCCCTGCTCGCGGCCCGATCGCCTCTTTACGGCCCTGTAAACCCCGGTGCTTCCTCGGTCAGGTTGGATTCCGCCTGCTCCAGCCCCCCGCCCGCAGCGGGAGCCCCGGGCATGGCCCGCCAGCCCCCGGGCCCGGCCCCGCCGTGACCCCCCAGCCCAGCCCCGGGCAGCGGGGCCGGAGCCGGCTGCCCCCCGCCGCAGGCCCGGGCAGCGGGGGAGCGGGCCTGCCCCGGGGCTCGCTGCCGCACGCCGCCTGGCCCGGGCGGGCAGCGCTGCGGCGGGAGCAGGTGGGCTCCCCGCCGAGCAGCCCGGCGGCGCCGCAAGGGCTGGGGGCTGTTCGGGCTGGCGGGGTGACGGGCGGCGGAGCTGGGTCTTCCCCTGCCCCTCCAACACCCCTGGCGGGGTGTGCATGACCGCCAGCCTTGCCCAGGGCGTTAGGGCTCCGAGCCGAAAAGCCGCCGTGGTCCGCTGGCAAGCCGGGCTCCCGGCCCCGAGCCGCTGAGCGCCGAGGAAGGCTTCCCTTCCACCCGCTCCCCGGTTCCCTCCTCACCGCTCGCCCGAGGGAACGGCCGAAGCGGCAAGGCGGCCCCTTCCCCCGGCCGGGGAGCGCGGCTCCCGGCGGCTCCCGGCGGTCCCGGCGGTCCCGGCGCGGGCTGGTCCCGATCCCGGCCCCGGCCGCAGGCGGGAAGCAGCAGGATGGATTCAGCCCTAGCGAACCATCTCCCCCCAGCTCCTAGGGTGCGACTTCTGTTGGTGGAGGCTCTCAGATTTGGTCTCAGGTTTGAGGTGACAAAAATAACCATATGACAGGCAAGCAAAAAGGATCGATGCAGGAGAAAAAGGCCGGTGATAGATGTAATCAAGTCCTAACACACTGCGGAGCGCACAGGCTGTTCACATGCCTGCGCATTCAAACGCAACATGCATCAGATCTTCACACTTTGGCAACACACGGCACCCTTACGCACACAGCAAAAGTAACTACGCTGTTTTACTGCCACGTATGTACAGGTACCTTGACTATGCCTGCAGAAATACAGCCCCTGGAAACAGAGTAACACGGGGGTATTTGCAAAGGGTACACACGAGGGCACGAAATACCTCACCCACAGAGTAAGAACAGATGCAATTTTGCACGCAATCCCAAATATACGGCGCTTCCCACTCAAATAAATGTATATAGGATATATGTAAATATGCATGCAGGCTTTTGTAGTGTCCGCATAGATAAAAATGCACAAGTCAGTATATTGGCCCTTTTGATATATTACAAGTTTAGCCAGATATTTTTTTAAAACCTGGTGTATTTATAGCAAGGGAAGCAAAAAATAAATAGCAGGGAAAATGCAGTGGTGTTTTTTGTCTCGCGCTTTTCATGGCAGATTTATCAAAATATGTCTAATAACTCAGACTGTGTATTTCTAAATCTGGCATCCTATATAAATGGGTTTTAATATTTTGCAAATGATATGGAATTATCCCAAATCATCTTGAAAACAGCAGGTAGAATTAGCTAGTGGAATGTACCTTGGCTAAGAAAGATTCCCTCAGACACACTGTCTCTGTAATATACTGCTAGGCTGCCCTAGGAAATTATCCCTGTGTGTGCCATCTGTATTAAAATGGTTATTAAGTTATGAACAGGGTAACATAATACTGATCGGCTAATTATACACCCTCCTAAAAAACCTCCAGGTCTCTGTTACTCTCTCAGTCAGGTATTGAAATAATAACAGTTTGACATTCAGACACCTTACAAAGGCAGCTGCGGAAGGACAGCCAGCTATCCCTGGGAGGAATTAAGCTGGTGGTACCCAAGTCCAGAGGAACGGCTGTGGGCTCTTTGGAGGAACAGCATATACGGACCCGACACACATGTATACTGCGGCTAGCTCAAGGGATGTTAGCATCCAAATGTCACTGAAGTCTCAGCCTTATGCCTGCTGGACCCGACGCCTCGTGTCTGGGTTGCGATGTCCCGGGCAGAAGGCTGAGCGCCAGGCTTTGCTCCCACCTTTGCTACCGGTTTGCGGCAGGGCTTTGGGGGTTTTGTACCTCAGTTTCCCCACCCTGGAAATGAAAGCTGATCCTTCTCAGAAGGAGATGGGAACAGATGTCAGCTAGATTGCACTTACAAAATGCTTGGAGAAGGACAAGTGCTTTGTAGCTGCTAAGTATTATTATATTAAAGAGGCTCAGCTGTGACCCACCATGTTTGAATCATACTGCGATGGCATTTGAGTGTGTAGTCACCAAGGCGCAAGAGTGCTTTGTCTTCATCTGATTAAGTCTTTCCCCATTCCTTTTAAAAATTCAGGCCCAACTTCCCTGCGTTCACCTTTGTGTGAGGCTCCCCAAAACTCACACTGTGAGGAAGTGAGCCCATCATATCACAGGTCATAAAATTTGCAAGTCTGTGCTAGGCAAGAACACGGCAGCGAACTGGGAAAAAATTGCAGTGGAATAGGAAATAGCGAGTATATAAGGGCCCAATCCTGGTGCTGCGGAGAGTAGCGTGAGCTTCATCACTCCAGTGACTCTTGTGACTGCAGCTCACAAAACTCACAAAACTCAAAGAGGGGGCTAAGTTCACAATTTAAATGTACGTTTTTCTCTCTCCCGTTGTCAAAATACACGTATAGAATTGGGTCAGTCCTTTGTAACAGCACATCCCTTACCTGCAGTACGATCGCAAATTGGAGTTAATCTAACACTCCGACTCTCTGAGCAGCTTCAGATAGATGACAATTTTAAAAACCAATCTTCTAGAAATATCTGTCATCTTATTTCTGCAAGATGTGGAGTTTCCAAAGCAAAATCTACATTGGCCCAGTGTCCAGAATTGTTAGAGCTACATCCATGAGCCGTTTCCTATCTTGAGACTATAAGCAAGGCATTTACAGAAATAGAAGTTACCTATGTCCCTAGATAGATGGTGAATATTGCACTTGAAAATAGAGATGTCCTTGTACATGGAAAAAAAATTACTTTTGGTTATTATAAGATTTTCTGAAAATGTATTAATTACATTTTATTTTCTTTCTTTCTGGGGATTAGTCTAACATTAACAAAGGCTTTCGGGTGAGAGACTACAAAACAACGCAGTTTCAATTTCATTTTTGAAGTCTCCCTAAAACATTTTAAAAATCTCTTTTCCATTAATTATTTTTTGTGATACATGAATTCTATGTGCCTACGTTGCACCAATCTGTCAGTATTGCACTGAGAATATCAGGGCGCATTTGGGACGACACGTAATTCAGTACTGAGATTTATCAGAAACTTGTTCATACCAAGCTCATGCAGATAAAGGCTAGATACAAACTCTGGTGAAAAACATGACTTAACCACCCTGTCAAGATTCAGGAAAAAAATTAGTCTTCTGCTATGCAGTAGTTTTCTCTTAATTATGGCGAAAAAGTCTAGAGAGTATACTACTTAATAAGCAAAGTGCACCAGAACTGACAGGATCAAGGCAGAGCAGTTATCTCTGCACTGGGAGCTTTCCTGTTCCCGCTTCATACATTAGGTACTATACAGTATAAACCTATTGGGTATGTGTAGGTATACACACACATATATACATACGTCCATATATACATGCATATATGTAAACACACACACATATACACAGTGCATGTAATTGAAAAGCAGGCGAGAGACAGAAGCTTTTAATTCTTTGGTAAGCAATTAACGCTTACTTTAAGCCACTTGAGCACCTTGCTTCTTGAGCACCCTGCCAGCCTGAACTTTTCCATCTATCATATGACTATAGACGAGTTATCTTTGGTCACTTCGGGTTCGAATATTTTAACTGGATTTAGGCACTGCTTGTAAGCCTCGCGGTGGTCTCCTAAGTATAAACCTGGATGCAGATGTTAATGAGAATTTTTCCTTTGTTTTGTGGCACGTACAGTTGGCCTAAGAACACAGGTTTCATGAGATAATAATCACCCCAGAAAAGTCTTTTGAATTAGACAGTGTACTTTAGTCGGAACAGGACGGAGCACATTACAGACACACGTTCGCGGTTATGCAGCAAGTGATGCAATGGACATTGTAGTTTAAGCATTATTTCCTGCTTCTCTTAAATTAATAAATTTCTTACAGGTCCAGAAAGGCAAAGCAAAACAACCCCTCCACATTTTGTCCCTCTATCGCAGCTCTCCTGCGGCTGGGTTCAGTACTAGGGACTCCCAGTTAGTGCTTATCCAAGGAATGCCGAAGCCAAAGCATTACAGAGTTCAGTCAGCCTTCTGGATACACTTTGGACCCTGAGTTCCTGAGAGCAGACCTAACTAATACCCCATGGCAGAGAACAGAGTTTAGTGGATATATTATCTCAGCCAAGCCGTCAGATGTTTCTTCAATCTTCTCTTAGGTATTGGGTATACGCTAATTTCTAGTTTAAGCGCTTGGTTTGGGGAGATGTTTCCTGTTTCATTATGTAACAATTGGCTAATGATTCCTAGTTAAAGTCTCCAATAATGATGTGCTTTTTAAAAATACGTATGGAAAGACACACACATTGATTCAGGTTATAACGACCAGTGAAATATACTTGTACACTGAAATATTGTTGAGCATGTGGCCAATTTCAGTGGCTGTGGGCAGGCCTGTAGTTTAGAGCAAAGAATGGCCTATTAGGAGGCCAGATTTCTCTTACCAGTTCTGCCATTAACTTTCTGGTTGATCTTGGGCAGGTCACACGGACTCCTTATGAGGCTGCTTTGCCATCTGTAAAATGAAAATAACAGTATTTAGCTACCTTTGTAAAACTCAGTGTGACCTTTCACTAAAAATGCCCATGGAGTTCAACACGTAACGAGAAAAGGTTCAAAACCGGAGCTAGGTTGTTTTACATCAGCTGAGGCTTTAGCCCACGCAAGGGAGATAGACTTGAACAGAATCTCGATTGAGGTAAATGTAACGTCTCAAGACGAACAATCGAGTCTGGCAAAAGGCAGGCGAGGCGTATTAGGGCAGGGGCTGTGTCATATGCGGAAGAAATCAATGTTACGCAAACCGAGCTTTCTGAGTCACTCTTGCTAGCCTCGCTTGAGAACTTCCCCAAAGGACACCTTGGCCAATCTCTCCCTGTCTTTCCCACTGAACAAATCTGGAATTCCTGGAGGACAGGCAATGAGTCTAGGAAGAAGTTCGAAGAGTTCAGAGTATGTCTAATGGCAGCTGGTTCGTACTGACCAAAAGTAGTGACAACTGCATGGTCTACAGTGAACACGGGGTGAATTGCACAGTTTTAACTGGCAAATGTGTCTGTTACAAACCTACCCCCAGCATCAGCATTTAGTAGCCACATGTGAGTTTTCTCAATAGAGAGGCCAAGGATTAGACTGGCCATGTACCGGATTAGCCTCTGACTGACAACGGGTTGGTGCAAAGCAGGGGTGAAGAAAACTTGTCCGAGTTTACCAGGTCTCGTAATCTGGCACTTCTTAGTGTGCACAGAAGAAACTCTGGATCCTAGCAGGGATCCTCTCACTTAGCTGATGCTGTCTAAGGTTCCCATGCAATTTCCTGCATCAAGGGATGCTCTCAAGGTAGAAGACTTCTACTGCCAGCTGCTTTCAGCTGAGCAAAGAATGCGGTCGGGTCACACAGGGCTTCATTACAAGGAATATACTCCTTTAAATTCAGATTCTTTTCCATCAGACACAAACCTGGTATTATCTTCTTTTTATCATTGCAAATAAAGGACAGGCTCATAAAGCAGAGGTTACAGACAATGTTACTGCAGCTGAAAGAGTAAATGAATGCTCATAGCATTTCTCTCTGTTTTATTCCTCATGTCTGGCCACTGCAAGGTTGTATGGTGGGAACTACAATAAGCTAGCCACATTTTTTCTAATTTTCATATTGCAGAGATATTAGCTCAACAGAGGCAGTTAGCAAATAAGATTGGTTGTGCCTGGGAAGTTTTGAGCTCCCTGTTCTGTGAACCTCGAAGTTCAGAACACATCGATCTCTTTATCACCCCAAAATCTTAGCCCTTCCTTTTTGTATAGATGTACAGAAAGCTTGATTTTTGTTGGAAGTTAAACATTTTCAAGCTTTCGCCTCCAGTGAATGATTGCTGCATTCTGCCACAGAGGTAGCTGCATTTCAGCGCTGGGTGAATGAGTCTTATGGAGCTAAACCTCATTTACCAGAATCACTATTATGTGAAAAACTCATTTGACTTTGGGAGAAAAGAGGAGAAAATATAAGTGGCTTGGCCAAGCAGTGACGAAGTGGTGAGAACAATATAGTGATCTGAAGGGCACAGTCCCTCCAACAGGAAAGGAATTATTCACATTTAAACAAAGCAGCATAGCCAGGAATGAAGGGAGGGAAATAAGAAAGGAAACATTTAAATGGTAGCAGAAGGAATCTCCTGATAGGGAGGTCCATTAAGTTGTGGAATTGCACCCCACAGGAATTCCTGATTTCTTGGAATATATATAACTAGATGGTATTCATAACAAGCAAACATACAATAAGAAATAATCTTGGCATTGGCTAAAGAGATAGATAATGCCCTCACAGGCCAGCTGGACCCTTTATGACATGATGACATGATGCATACAAAACAAAGTTGTGTTTTCAGCAGTATATCAAATATCCCAAAAAACCAGTCTGATTCTAAAGCCCATTCAAACAAAAGATTTCCATATTACTTGAATAAAAAGATATGACTTCTAAACAGTTGAACAAGGCTGAGCTTCACTTAGATTAACTTGCCATGGTCTTTAATTAAGACATGTTGAAATTCAAATAGAGTTTAGGCTCGCTACTTACAAT
This sequence comes from Platalea leucorodia, assembly GCF_965183815.1. Taxonomy (NCBI): domain Eukaryota; kingdom Metazoa; phylum Chordata; class Aves; order Pelecaniformes; family Threskiornithidae; genus Platalea; species Platalea leucorodia. The sequence continues at coordinate 22,742,661 of NC_138826.1, forward strand.
CAGCAAAATATTTAGGGATCCCACTTTTGGGGAAGGTCTCTCTAAATGGAAAGGCAGAGGCTTTCAAAAGCACTCGTCATTGGCCTGACATCCATGCAGCTAACTAGGGCTTTAGGAAATCCCATCTGTGTGTAGATGGCTCTGATGATGATTACTACTACTCCTGAAAGCGTCAGAAAGGTTTGACATTTTCTCCCAAACAATCAGTCTTTAAACTGAGAGCTAATGGGAATGAGGATTTTTCCACTGTAATCCCAATTAATCTGCTGAAGCCTATACGCACATGGCCATATTTACCAGTCCCGACTGTTTAAAAATGCCAAGGCAGAGCCTAAATCATGCAACTGGCATAAAAATCATGAGTACTTGTAATACAATGTGGGTTTGTTTTTACTTGTTTTCTCTTTTCTACCCTAAATTTTTAAAGGGATTTGGATATCTGACTCCCATTAAATGACTTTAAAAACACCTTAACAATGCAGTCCTTTGAGACTTCAGAGAGCCGACAGGCCCCTTTTCAAGCCCCCACAAGCACTGGAAACATACTTTATTAAATGAGAACTGAAATTCTCATGCTATCACTTGACTAGAGGAGCTGGAAAACCCACAACAAACACCGTTAGGCTTGTGATGAAATACTAGACGGTATGATATTCAGCGCTAGCCTCCAATTTTCTCTAGTGCCAGTAACTGAGAGCTGATTTTGTAGCACTTATATGGCTATCTACCCAGCTGAAAATCACAAATCTAATCACTTGGTTTCCAAACTCCTCAGAGTGCACTTACAAATATTCATTTCCAATCAATTTGCACCTGCTAATATTTCTCAACGCTCACATGTGATGACAGAGTCAGAAGCAATGCTGGTGCTTACTATTTCTATTGCAATAGCATAAAGAGGCTCTGTCCATAGATCACAGCCCATTGTCCAAAACAGGCACAGCGTAAATAGGAGTTTCTTTCAAGAGGTTCTTTTAGGAAATCAGCACATACATGCGTCTTTCTTTACGCCATCCTCTGAGCTTCTACTAGGTTCATAACTCAGACAGTCCTCAAGGTTTCAGGGATCCTGAAACAAACATCTTCGTCTGTTACAGGAACTGAGACATCTGGCCAGGGCTCACCCACCAAGCCCAAGTCTAGGTAAAAGGCAGAGCAAAACGGGAGAGCCCTCTTCTTCGGGCTCCTATCTGACAAGACGGAGGCTGAACGCTAGCTAGACTGCGACAGCCTCCCCCCTCTTCCCCGATAAGTAGGCATATAAATAAATAAATAAACGGCATCCTAACTGCACTGAGAACTCAATAAAACAATCACATCAAATATGAGGAGGTATAAATCTCATGTCTGCACAGGTAACCCACTCAATTGCTTTTATTATGGCTCAGCCTGACTCCATTTATTACCATCCGTGGCCTGGGTGAAGGATGTTTGCATGGAGGGTGGTCTCCTGGTGAAATCCTATCCCTGGAGCAGTGACAATCAGCCCATACAGAGGTGGATTTTGGTGGGGAGACCAAAGGCAGATCCATCTGTCTGCATGAAAACCAATAAATAACCCTGTAACTAGACCCCTTGTCACTGGGAAATGGACAACACAATAGTTCAATCCTGGAGCCATAGGAGAGGAATAGCTGTGGTTGGGGTGTGAAGAATGACAGGATGTATGCATGAAGTGTTTGAGAAATACGGACAGAATATGTCTGTCCATACAGGTACTGAGGAGGAGTGATGGGATAGGAGGAGCGTAGAGGGTACATTTATATATACAGTAGGCAAATCTGAAAGATTGATGTGTTCAGAGGTGGGTATAGGGAAGGAAAAAGCAGAGTTATACTGTGGTTTTTTTAAAGGACATTTATATGGGGACTGTGAGTGCAATGCAGATAGGTACCTTTGGGGAAACGCGCCTGCTGGTTGGATACTACATATGAGTATATCGGTATATGGCAGGGAACATGTATCTCTGGGCAGGCACACAGACGGTGACACAAAATGCTGGTAGGCTAAAGGAAGCGTATGCGGGAGTTCAATGTGGTCGGGGAAGGATATTCCTTTGTCCTCTGTCTGGCTTGGGATTTATGTGCGTACCAGTTTTGACAGAGAGGAGAAAGAGTGATGTGCCAAAAGCCTGAGCTAACGGACTGTGAGTTCACAGATATGCTTCCCAGAAAATGCTAGGTATGAAACATTTACCCAAACCTCACTGTTAAATCAGGAAGGGAGATTCTGGTGGCTTGTCTCTGCCTGTACGAAAAATAGAAGTAGGACATTTCTTGCTGCTGTCATCCCCTAGCTCTGCAGTTCCTGTAGCGTTTCTAAAATCTGCACAGCATGTTGTTCCCCAGGCTTCTAGCAACTCCCCCAACACACACACACGCATATGCATACACACACAGATATGATGGAGTTTGCCTCTATTAATTGTTCTCTCCTGGGGGCCAATTTAGTTTTTATTCCTTTGGCTCCATTTTGAACAGTTGCTCTTCCTTCCAAGGTAAGCACCCTCCCCTCCTTGCAGGGTCCAAGGCACAGGGTTAAACTTCCATCTCTGGTTGGGAGGCAAATTGCATCAAGAATAGCTATCAGCTCTGCTCAAAATGCCCATCGCTGTATGTCAGTTGAGAGGGGTGGTATCCGTGTTTTGCAAGGCAGATTGATGTATGTTCGTTAATTTATAAAAGGAAAAGCAGAGACTGCGACCAGATGACAGACTCACAAAAGAAACCCTTGCATATCTGTCAGACAGGGTGCCCTGCACCACTTCTAGCTTCAGGGTGGTTTGGATGGTTCTGGCAACAATAACAGCCCCCACATCTCTGGTCAGGGGGGTGTTAATATCCCCGCCCTTTGATTCCTGGAACTAGTCCTCATTTTCTTCAAGCTGGGCTGAAATATGAGGGCAACCTCATCACCCCACTGCCCATTTTCAAGCTCTCTCTTTAAAATTGCAATAGAGTCTTTGGACACTAATAGTTGGGCACTTCTTAAAGGGACTATTGCCTTTCAACATACTCATGTTTCTCTAAAAATTCTTTTAAGAACAATTTTTGGTCATCTGCCTTTAAAAAGAAAGACCGCAGCACAATGTAGCTATGTAATAGTGCCTGTTGTTAATATCTGCCTAAATTTAGGCCCTTTCTTGGTTGTTTAAATTTAGACTTTTGAGCTTGAAAAATCATACATTTTTACATAAATTATACATACACAAAAAATACATATACACTTATTCATAAAATCAATAAGGAAGGGAGGAGATGTAGAAGAGAAGAGGAAAGGCAGGAATAATATTTCTGAAGAAAAGGAGATCATGTTTGCATACTGAGTGCATAGGGGAAGTGTATTTCTGGGACATGCTATGTACAAACGGCCAAGGCTGTGCAGGCAGAGGCGGAGTGGAAAATGAACAATATAACAAATTCCCTCTCCCTACAGAACAAACAGCAAATTTAGAATTTTGAAGAGACAATATCTGTGCTGTTGTCTCCGGCAGACAGACAGCCACAACACGAAGCTTCCAGAGAGGGTGGAGAGCACAGCTGGGTGGGGTTGGGGGAAGAAAGGGCAAGAGATAAGGATGGAGTGAAAGGCTAAGGCAGATTTGACTTGGATAGTGTCAAAACCAGACCTGCTGTGGTTTTACAGAAGGCAGTCTTGGCCATTGTGCCAAACAACATGCAGAGACTCATCCAGTATTGACATCCAACTCCCTTATGTGGCTTTAACAATTTCAGGCTACATGTGTGCCTGAGTCGGGGATCTGCGCATGTGGAGGCAGCAAGGATGGGGACAGAGTAAGTGTATCTGGCTGTGCGCAAAGTCTTGTGAGGTGCACGAGCTGGAGAGCAGGGAGGAACTGCGTGGCTGAGTTTGTATGCTTGCACGAGAGAGCATGTGTAAATTTGTAAAAAGATGACTGCCATGATTCTAACCCCCTTTTGCGGATTACATTAATTTTTGTGACCTGCAAATATTTAAAGAAAATACATGCCTATGGGTGACTCCGCTATGGGTCTTGGTGTCCAGCGGGCAAAACAGGGAGACATGGAATAGAAGGGAGTGTGGTGCATTTCAGGTGGAAAGGAAATGCCCCCGGCACAGTGAAAGGCAGGGGATAAAGTGATCGTGGGCAATACAGTCTTTAGAAGAGTGCAAGAGGAGGGTGCCAGCCCCATAAACGAAGCCTTTGTACTGCTTAGAGCACCACCTTTCCAAAATGAAAGCACCTTCTGCACCATTTGAATGTGCTCCTGCATCATTCTGTGCATAGTGAAGTAATTTGAGCATGGAAACCCGGGAGCATTTGTGCAGATAGACTGCTGAGTCTCTATTGTTCCACCAGACAATCTTCTCTGTAATGGATATTTGGGCGAGACATGCCCTATACCCCATGACATGTGTACAAGGAGGAGCGTGGGCATATCACTAGGGCAACATGTCCAGCTGGGAGTATAGACTTATAGTAAGTAGGCATTACTGGTCTGTGTAAGAACTAAGAATAGTCTTATCCTTGGAAACAACGTCGTTAACTCTGCAGTTACATGCAGGGAGTCACAGGGGCGAGCAAAGGCACGGCAATACATGTCTTGGGAAGCCTGACTAGTTTTGTGGGGCTCTGCACAGGATACTGTGCGACTGCTTCCCAGTTGTGTGAATGCACTGATGAACTGCGGCTGTCAACAGATGCATGGGGGGGTCCTAGCAGTGCTCATATCTTTGTCAGCAGTTCTTTTGGGTAGACCTGGGGATAAGGTGCTATGGCAGCCATGCCACCAGCGTGCTGAGAATGCAGCTGGTGGGATGGGCAGTGTCAGTAACACAAACACGTGTGTGTGTGCATACGACAGAGTGGCATCTGCTGAGATGTGTGAACACAGAAGGCATATGGCAGGGCAGGTACACATATACACAGAGATGCCACATACAAACGTGGGGACATGTGCCTGCTGGGGGCACCTAGTGCATCTGAGGGAATGAGGGGTGTATATGGCATGATATATTTGTCAGGGAGTGGACGTGTGCTAGTTCATCTGATACATGATGCAAGAAGGGCATACCTGGGGATAGTGAAGGCAGAAGGGGTTACGCTAAAGGAGATATTTCTAATGATAGCCATAGTTTAATGCACTGGACTCTGCCCTCCTCTCCTCTCCTCTCCTCTACCCTCCCCTCCCCTCCCACTCTTCTCCTCATTACCCAGGTTATCTTGTTTGGGTTAAGAGGCCAATTTCAACAGACTATAATTGAAGAGTGAAGAGAATCTGATAAGATAAGGAAGGGACATCATTCCTCAAGGGATCAATAGAGGTTTCATGTTCCTCCTTCCCCTGCTGTGTCCCTAACACGCTAACACTCTGTGTCCGTGGGCCTGGTTTATTTGCTCTGCTTGTCTGCAAGCCCGGAAAGGAAGCGTGGGAGTAGGGGGGGCTGTAGCCCCCGCCTGTCACACAGCCAGAGCAGGAGAGGGGGCATCAGGAAGGGACAATGGGGACACCAGCAGCGATATGGTCCCCGAGCCAGGAGGGGGCAGGGAGGTGACAAGCCTGATGCCCTCCTGGCTCTGGCAGGGGCAGGGGCTCACGGGGGAGGCGTTCACCTTTGGCCTTTTATCTCTGCGTTGTGCTCTGCAAGGGAAGGATATTGATAATTTGTCTGGATTTAGACTTGCTCTTCCTAGCGTCCCCGTGCAGACAAGCTCAAAGCTTTTTATAAGCAGTCGCGGGGCGACCTCTCAGGCCCCCTCAGGGTGAGAGAGGTATAATTACCCCTACCACAAGGAGGGCTGGTAGCTGCTCCTGATTAGGTTTATGTTAGGATCTGAGGTTCAGGCTTGACGGCTCCAGTATCTCACAAGCCATTCTTAGCAGTTTTTTGGACCAAACCAGCATGAGAGGATCCCCTTAAGAAACATGCAGCTGCCTCAGCAGTGAATACAGGTCCCTTCACAGCAGGGCTGCCAGGGCTCCCACGCTGCACAGGCAGAGTTTGTTCCACCCCTGCCTCATGCCCCTTGGCAGGAAGATGCATATCCCACACAAGCAATGGGAGACCCGTACAAACCCATGCGGCAGGGATCAGCGCTGCCTGGCGTGCGCGGGCAGCCGGGGCAGTGCAAAGAAGCCCCTCCGGGAGGCCCAGCCTCTCGCATCGGGCGAGTGCTGCGGGCGCTTCCCTGTCCCCATGGCCAGCGTAGGGATGCTCGGGCATGGAGAGATGAGCTGAGAGGCCAGTGCAGTGCAGGATCCAATCTAGACCCCATACAACAGGGCCGGGCAAGTTTCTGGAGAGCTTGAGACAGAGGGGTCTGTGGTTGAGATATCTTCTTCCAGCTGATTTCTCTTTTATTTTTAACACCTAGAGAAACAGACGCTGAGAGCAAGTCAGTCATGCAGTGAGCATGTGGCAGAGTTGGGAATACAACCCAGATCCCCTGACTCCCAACCTCAGGCTTTAACCACTAGACCATGCTTCCCTCTAAGCCACCTTGAACTTTCCTCAGTGAGGATGGGGGCTACTAAGCCTCTGTGGGCTGCAGTTTACCAAGCTGTCAGGAGTGTGCTCACTGGACCGCCTCACCAGAGACAGCCTTCCTCACGCACGCTAAAAAAGTTGAAAAGAAATTCATTTCATGGCCGGTGGTTGCTTAAAAAAGGCGATTCCAGCATATGTATGTGATAAATGTTAACTGTGCATTAATCGCATTAAAGAGGACCCTATAAACTTTTCATTTCTAATTAAATTCTGGCCGGTGATTCTGGCGAAGCCAGCACACTCCAGGCCTTTGTTTATGTGGAAAATTAAAATGCAAATACAATGGAATTTATTTCCATTACTAGAGTGATATGCTGGGCTCCTCTGTTTAACAGCCTCCAATTATTTTCAAACAGGTCTCTCTCTCTCCCTCTCTCCCCCCTCTCTCCCTTCCTCACTCCCTCATTTTTTCCCTCCCCCTATTACCCTGATGCTGCTGCCCCAGTGTGAGGGGTGGGAGCTGGTAAAGCAGGGGGTGGGCTAAGGATGGTGTCGTCTGTTCAAGGTCAAATGCAGGCAGGAATACAGAGGAGGAAGAGGGAAAAAGTGGGAGAGCACAAACAAGGAGGCAGGGGAAGTAACAAGGCTTGAGCTAATGCAAGGAGGAGTAAGGAGTTACTTGTTAGCAACCTCACTGAAAAATATAAGCTAAACTCACTGGCTTGCTAAATCCCAACCATATAGATGACCTGGTCACGAGTCTTTCCCTGACAGGATATTTTGGTGAGAGGGTACAGCTGAGAGCTTTCTCTGGAAGTTTTCTGGATCTTTCACAGCCTTTTTCAGACTTTGTCTGGATGTGACTGCTGCTGGGCCAAATCCTGATGGCTGAGGAAGCACAGAACAGGCCCAGTGCCAGACACATTGCCTGCGCAGAGCAAATAAATCCATGAGGCAATGACACATAATCATCAGCTGAAAAATAACTGAACTCTCTTGTTCATTTCCAAGGGACCAAATGTGGCTACACTGTCTCAGGGCATTAGTGCACAATATCCACACAGGTCAGAAGCTATTGCACAAACTCAGAGATTCATTGTACGTTTAAAATTTCTCAGCACATACATTTACTGCTAAATGCTGCTGACATAGAATCCCATTCTTTCTTACATATATAAGAGACCCAGGTCAGTTCAGACATGGGAACATCGTCAGGCAGTCACACACAGATCAGAGGCATCTGCTAACTGACACGGATGCCCTTCTATGCGTTAATATAGAAAGTCACACAAGAAGACCCTTGCAAAGGCAAGTGTGCACTTCACTGTAGACATATGTAGTCATTTATAGATCCCTTCACAGATTCAGTCAAATCTATTTGAAACTGCACAGTATAGTCTTGCATATATTTGTGAAGAAACCTAGGATATGGAGACTCATCCAAAAACATAACTGAAAAGTCTCAGCAAAACCCCTGAGTGCACCAGAAGGCGCACACACATGTAGACATACTCACGTAGCCTTAGAAATACACTGACACACACACACACGGTTATTCACAAGTACGTGGCCACAGACCTTGAAGCACGTGGCTGAGAACCAGCCAGACGTGCCACCCCGTGTGTCACCCACACGCGAGCGGCGTACCCTCGGCTCGCCCCGCTGGCAGGGAGAGCGCGGGAGCCAAAGGGATATTCTTCTAGTGCATGTGAGCATCTTAAGGAATCACCTAGTGTAAATGATCCTGCCCCAGCCGAGACAGGGAAACAGGAGAAGGACACGTTCACTTACAACACTGAAAAGAGGCCATTACCCAGTCAAACAACCCAATCCCTGACATCATTATTCAATACACAGGAGCCCTGAAATGCACACTAACTCAATCACAGAGACACACGATTACAAAATAATACTGATGGAATCAATGAGACAGACATGCGGTCATACAAAGCGCACCCACCCTGGTGTTAATACACAATAACAGCCGCCCAACAAGCGAATACAAAACAGCCATTCACGACCACAATGGCAAAACACGGGGCCGCGTTCTCAAAGGAGACTGGAAAACTCTGACAACAAAACCCACTCTTGCCAAAGGGGGCTTAGAGCAAAACTTAGGGTGTGGGCAGAATCTGGCTGTTGTCAGCCTAGCCAGTAACAAATAGTAAAAGCCTCAGCGAGGAGTGCACTGAGCACGTTCATGTCCTAGCGAGGCTGTTGGACCCTTGGGGCACTCAGGACCATGCAGGATTGCACCCACAGCCATCAAAATAGACTGATCCAGTGAAGTGACACCTTTGCTCAATGACCAAAAGCATCATGGGGTCACTCTTAGCACAAGCAGGGGCGCATGACGTTCAAGACTCACCATAACACAAGCCAACATTAAGGAAACAAAACCTACTGAATATCAGAAATGCAACGCATCCACGCTATGAATGGATGAAAATGCTGTTCAGCACCCAAACCATCTCACAGATGTGCCTCTGCAAAACAGCCCAGTCCTCTTCCCAAACCATGGCAGCACACCCAAATCTATCACAGCACGAGTGTCTTTCCCCTTCAGAGAGGAAAAAAGCGCCCACATAAAACATGCTCATAATGGCACAAATAATCGACTTTCTTTGCGCCTCGCAGACTGTGCCAGACCACGCTAACCCAAGCGCTTAACACAAGGCCAGAACGGCCAGCTTTTGCAAATCCTGCATGATCTTCTTGGGAGGGAGACAGGGGAACCGGACTCTAAGTCCTTTCCCTGGCACAGCAGGCATCAGCTCGTACCAGGTTGTGTGCACAAGAATATGCCACTATTGAAAATGCCAGCAAGGCCGGGGGAAGACTGCTGTCGGTTGTGTGTGCCTGCGTGCGTTGTGTGTACAGGAATTCCCCTTCCTCTACCAAGTGCCGCTGCTTGTAGCCATTAAAAAGCCCAGGTCCTCATGCTGGGTGTTCAGTGAGTATTGATTCAGTCTGCAAGCAATTTTAATATTTCTTCAGGGACTTTCCAGCAACAGCACAAGTCATTAATTCACCCTCCCAAATTGCTTATTCAATAGCAGGAACATGGCTCCTGAATAAAGTCCCAGAATTTATGTGACTCACATGAGTCAGGAGGTCAAACAACTGTTATGGAGCGAAGTTAAAAATCCAAATAAAATATTGACACTTTTTTGGGGAGTGGGAGGAGGGGGAAGGGGGGAAGGGAAAGAAAAGGTATTTAAAATAGGGTTTTGTTGCAATGCCCCCAGGATAAAGAACGGAAGGAGATTGAAGACAAGTTGGAGTTTGTAAAATCAATGGGATTTATTGCATATCCACTTGGCATTTAATAACTCGTTCCTTTCCACCTCCTCCTGCTCTGTATGTACATGGGGGAGATAGATAAACTCTTCAACAAAACTACAAATAGCCAGCCACAAAGTACACAGATGGACAGCCAAACACCAACACACAAAGGCAGGCATGTGCAAGGATGAATATTACTGTAAGGCAGTGGCATAGCATCAGAAGATCCTCTCGGGACCCAGGGTCTTGACTGAGCTAGACAGCCTATCACATACGGTGTTACACATGCCCATGTAGTAGCAGACAGTCTACGTCCACAGTCTTTGTAAAAAAAGATGGGATGGGAAACTGAGGCACAGAGTGAATTAAAAGAGCCTGCTCAGCCGCAGAGCCCATCAACAGGGTGGCTGGATCAGGATCCAGGTCTCCTGATGCCCGGTTAGTGTTTTCGCTGCTGAAGGATGCTGCCTTTTACGGGAATAAGAGCACACACAGTGACTGAGATCAGACTGCAAGAAGGCATCCATCTCACAGGAGGGACACACAAACCACACAAGAAGAAATGCATCCACAGACGACACGCAAGCCCATCCGTATGCGGATAGACGCATGCACAGATACAAATACATACATGCTTTTACTGAGCTCATTGCTATTCAGAAAGCACCCCAGCCAGATTACACACAGAAGTAGAAACACACCTGCAGACAGACATACATGCAAATGAATGTGCGTGCAAATACACAAGCACATACACGCATGCACTGATACATCAGTATAGCCTCGTACAGCTGTATATCCACACCAAAAAAGTCACGCAAACTGATGTGTTGCTACAAACCTAGATTTTACTCACAATGGTATCTTTTTAGATAGCTGCATATAAATGGATATGCACACACTCAAATGCATTCTGCACAAGCATATTAATGTATAGGACTGTCTCCTTATTATATTGTACTGGTAACTGTTTCAGTGAAACTATGCTAATTTTCTACCAGTCAAAGGCCTGAGACTCTAGTAGCCGTCAAACAACATTTATTCATTAGCTCTAACTCCATAAGAAACAAGGACACAAAAATATAGCCTAACCATCTAATCAAATAGTACTTGATGGCTTGGGATATTTAAGTGGGCTTTCTTTGCTTTGTTTGGGTTTTGTTTGTCTGGTTGACTTTTTAGCAAAGATTTAGGGCAGGTGCTCTCTCTGAGCTGAGATTTTCCAAAAGGCAATTTTTCAAGGGCTTTTTTGCATTGTGATGAAAATAATGTTTGACAACATTTTCCTCCTAAGACGTCTTTTGACCAAATACACAGTGTCGTTTTAAAATTAAGCAAGGTAATTAAAAGTTTGAAATTTCCATAATGATGCTTTAGAAAGATTAACATTTTTGCATTAAAGATATGCTTCTGTGTTATTTCTAAGATTGTTTTGTTCATGATTGATTTTGCAACCACCCTTTAAAAATGGCAAGATAAAATCTTTGGGCCACCTTATGCTACCTCCTGTCTTCTTAGACTACAATATATTCAAGAAAAAATGTAAAAATAGTATAGTTTTTTAAATACCATTGCCTATGTTCCTCTGTACTCCTCTACTTATGAACCCTGATTGCATCTGATCTCATCCAATCTAAGTTAGATCAGAAAATGAAATACATGCTAATTTACAGGCGGAGGTATTCTGATTCATTAGGTGAACAAGTACTTAATTCACATTAAGGGTACCATGTTTTGAAATAATGGAACTGGATAAAATCACTAAAATTCTCTAAAATATCCTGATTTTCAGAAAGAATATCTTGTAACTTGCAATACCATGTTCCACTGGAAAAACCTAAACTGTAAAATTTGAATAATTAAATATTTATAACTCAGGTCTTTAGATAGTGTTAGACAATTGCTCCTCTTCTATGTTTACCCCAGCTAGTGCCTGGCTCAGTGTGTCAAGCTTTGGACAAATCAGTCTTAGAGATCACTAAAGCTCCTGGGGAGAAAAGTTGCCTGTATGGGGATGCAGGGATGAGGAAACACTTGTGCATGTGGGAGGATCATTTAAACTGCTGCTCTTGGGAGGTTGTTTGTCAATGTGGAGTTGTTGAAGGAGTCTCAGCTGAGATGGCTTCATTGACAGGGAATAGGCAACAGGCTTGTTTACACAGGGGCAAATGAGAAAATTAATCTGAATTAACTTTGCAAGTGCATTGGTTAAAAGCATTAAAACATTGTTCGGATGCTCATTCAAAATTTGAGTGTCCTAAATTGAATTTAGTTTACTTCATTCCCAAAGTGAATTAAGCTAAACTAAATTAAAGCTGCCTTAATTCTAAACAAGGGAGTCAGAGCTGTAATGTAGTTTAACTAGACCACTTTAATTTCACACATTCAGTTAATTCAAATTAGTTATTTTGCATAGTCATATGCAGGTAAACCCTTAGACTGCTAACTCCTGTGGACAGAGACTATATTTATACAGGGGCCAGGAAAAGGGGACCCAAAAGTCCAGTGGACTCTCTATCGGCCATCGTGACTGAAACAGAAAAGGATAGTAAGAATAGGGTGCTGAAGGCCCACAGAAACCCGTAGCTCTGCAGTAAATCAGATGGATACCAGATATATGATTTAGAAATAGAGCAGATCTGCACTCACAAACTTACACAAATGCACACACAGGTACAGGCCTTATAATACAGTAAGGTTCCACATTAATTATATATCAGTATTCAGACATGTTAGATATTACATAGTGGATATTATAGTCTTGTTACAGATGAGTTCTAGGTGATTATGACTTATTATTTGTAATAACTGTGCTTGGTGCTGTACAAAAACATCCATATAGCTAGCTGTTGATAGTTACGAGCCGCAGATCTCAACAGCCTATTTGCCCATTAAACTTTGTTAAAAACTGTATTGGTTGAATAAATGTTTATTAATTCTTCATGGGGTCTGAATATATAATATGTGACCCAAATGTCTAACTCCATATAGCCACAGTTATAAATACAGACCTAGAGGCAAAGACAAACAAGTATGCATATTGTATGATAAATTAAAACATACTAAGAGACAAATGCTAGTGCATTTGCAAACACAATATAGATACATAAACAAACATATAGCTCGTATTCTCTAAACATCAGACCTGATAGCGACTTACATGAGCCAAGCAGACTGGCTACAGCTTTGTCCTTTCATTATAAAAAGATGGCTCTGTCCTATAAGTATGAAAACTAGACTACCTTCTTTGGAGATGGGCACCAATTTTATGCTGGGAGCCTATGTAGCACCCGCACCCTGAAGTGCTTGCCTGTACCTGGCTGCTTTGGGCAGCATGATAAAGCAAGGAATAAATAATACCAAGAGCAGTGAGGACTAGAACAGGAAAGGAAAGATTCAGGTTCTCTGTGGAAATTTTCAACTTTTCAATGTGGTTTTAATTTTGAATAAGAACTTGAATAAAATTCTACAGCTACATTTCAGTCTAGTTGGAACCTGCTGCTTCAATACAATCTAAATATATTATTCTAATTTTAATTTTTTTAGCATAGTCTCTCATTCACCCTAAAAAGCCATTTTAAAGGGAAAACCCCCAATTTTTCCATTCTGATAAGGCTGAAATTCTTCTCACAATTTTGGTCATTTCTTTAAAACCCAAGCTAAAAATAACATTAGATCTAAAGTGACACATTCCCAGCACTGTTTTTGTTTTGATTTTGGGCAAATGTCTTCTACTGCTAAGGGCTCCACTATGAAATTTTCACCCGTTCTGACAAACGTTAAGGGAGGAACACACAATGACGCCCCTGCAAAGGGAATCGTTTACTTACCCAACACACGCGGGCACATACTGCAGTGGAGCACTCTACAGGATACAGAGATAATACACAACGACTACACAATGCTGCCAAGCCCAAAAGTTAAGAGTCAATACCCTCCAAAACCAAGAGATTGGCATAAAAATCACAAGGCTGTAAATAAGAATGTTTGTTTTTTTTTTCCTTTGCCTCCAGTTCTGGCCCCTTGGGAGGCAGCCAGGTCCCACTTCCACCTGGTCTTTATAGCCATGAAAGCCAGAAATACCTTGGTATTAAATGAAAGCTGAAATAATTGCTTATCTTCAAGATCTGAGGTTTTACACAAAATACCAGGTATGGCATAACTTGCAAGAGAGTTGAGAATGTTATCTACATTTCTCCGATTCCTCCCAGTTCAAGACTCCTTTCCTAGTACACACATGTCTTCTGTTAATCAAAATGAATGTCCACAAGGAATTCAGCACAGACTCCTGAATTTTAATAACTGGGAATGGGCTCAAAGCAAAGATTTCAATTAAAAGTTCCCATGCTCCAGATTAAGATATTTAACCTTGGCAAGCCCATGTGTTTCTGTAGGTCTTCTTAACTCACCTGCTGGCACAGCCGCTGTTCTGACAGCTCCGGCCCGTGCTGCGTGGCAGTCACCGGTGTGCTGGCAGCTCGTGGGGCTGTGCCCTACGCCAGCTCCATGCTGCTGCAGCAACGCTGCTAGCAGGACCCAAACCAGCCAGTCCGTAGGTAACAGGAGATGTCGCTTTGAACTGCAGTTATTGCTGTGTAGGCGTACTCTTAGAAAATGATTAATTCCTAAGATTTCAAAAATTTCATGACAGAAATCTCTTGCTAGTGAAGGGGACCTAGCCACTGGCAATGCTTCTCTCCTGCTCGCTTCCTGTGGCTTGTTGTCATTTTTGAAGCTTTTGGTCTTTTGTTGCAGAGATTATGAGTTTGTTGAGCGGGAGTCGTAGGTCTGTAGCTGCAGGGATGGATACTCTCGTGGGTGCTGTGAGTTGAATGTCTGCTCCATGGTTGCCTATGATATTGGAATTTGGACTTGATGACCCAGGTGGTTCCTCCCAGGCTTGTGTTTCTGTGTCCAAGACCTGCTGAACCCTTTTTGTCCTTTAAGATTTCCTTAATTCACCTTAAACCCAGGATGTCAAACATCTACACCCAGGATCAAGTTTGCTTCCAATATTTTGTAAATTGTATGACATCGTCTAGATGTTTCGATTTTAATGAATTTCTGGCTTTCCTGACTGCAAAGAAAGCCTTCCAAATGTGAACTGAGTGTAATAAAAGTAGAAACACCTGCCTGAGGACATTTCTATGCTGCAGTCACTGCATGACTGCAGCTCATGTAGATACGCTTTAGCCAGCTTTAAGCCAGTCAGCCTGGGTCCTGATGGCTCTGTAGCCCCAGCTTTGCACAACACAGCACCTACTCAAGCACACCTTCTGTTTCCCAGGTGGGTTTTGCACACTAACACAAATCCACTTGGATAAACGGGAAAATGTTTCTTAAAGCCTAATGCAGCAATTTATTCTGGGAGGTCAGGCTAGGCAACCTATACACATAGGGGTGACCGCTGTCAACCCCATCAGTACCAGCGGCATGAGGTTGTGTGTTACTGCTCAGCAGGATGAGTTGGCAGGCCAACCCCCTGCCTGGCAGATCTCCGCCCTCCCAGAAGGCAGGCATCTTCACCTTTCTTTCCTTCCACCCCTCTTCCTTACATCTGGACTTGTACCGTGTAGCACAGCAGAACTGGAATGGGCAGAGATCTGCTAGAAGCTGAACGTTAATGCTCTGCTCAAATTAAATGAAATAAAACCATATGGTGTCATCATGGGTCACTGGTTTAAAACAACAAAAAAAATCCTAGCTCCTCTCTAAGCCCTTCAGATAGCAAAACTGCTGCTGTGAATTCTGCCTCTCCTCAGAGTGCAGCCAAGAAATGCAGTGAGAGAAAAGGGCAGGAGAGTGGGCTTTCTCGTGTTTGGAGCGAGCAGGCTAACCTGGAACCAAGTGGCACCTTTTTCCCCATGCCTTCAGGCATGATGGCAGTGTAGCTCCAGTGAAGTTGATGGACCTACACAGATTAACAGCAGATAAGGAGTCAAATCTCAGGGAAGGCTGGGATTGTGTTTTGAGATATGTAAGGCATCTCCATTTCAACTTCTCATCTATTTAGAAGCTTCAGGAAAATAGATAATCCCTCTTCAGGCCCCTTTTAGGACTATCAATCTATCTATCTATCTAATCAATCTAATTAATCTGTCATACCTGTGCTTATATACTAATGTAATACATGATCACCCTTCTTCTCTCTCCCTTTCCAAAAGGTAGGGAGAAGGAAATGTAATTTTCATGACAGTAGAGAGTTTGAATGTGTGAATATTGCTCGTGGCCCCTGAATATGGCAGGGTTTGAAGGCATTCTGCTGTCTTGGCAGGGAGCACCAGAGCCTCAGGCCAGCTAGCAAGGAAGATGAGTCCGCTGCTCCTGCCAATGTCAGCTGTTGTTCTGAGGGTTGCAAGTGTTGCGGTAGATTTTGAGAGCAGTAGGAGAAGCTACTGCCCCCCCACATCCTAGTGGAAATTATGTTGTGGCTTTTGGGGGGCAACTGCAGCTCTGATCTTCCCAACTACATCTGCTGCTGCAAATTCAAATTCGACCACCAAAGCCAGTGCAGCTGAAATACAGCTCCTGTTGCCTTTGCCTACCTCCCTTCCCTTCACGTACAGCCACTGTCAGCAGGGTACATGTCACTTCTGCTTCAAGCAGGGGAACGAAGCCAATACTGTGCTACAGCTCGCTGAAGCACTTACTTGGCCCCTGTTATTAGAGAGTCTGAGCCCTTCACTCCTCCTTCCAGCTGTCCTCACTGTGCCCCAGGTGGCACGGCAATGCTCCTATCTTCACACTTCAGGCAGGAAACAGAGCACAGAGAGAAATGCCATTTGTCCAAAGTCTTGATGAGAGGTCCATGACAGAGCAAGGGACTGAAGCCCTTTCCCTAAGTCGGATTAGGCTCTATCAGACTTTCTATTTCCCTTCCTTCACCCCCCAAATCCCTTGGTTGCTTTTCCACCATGCTATGAAGCTTGCTTTCCATTTTGAACTTTGTTTGTGCAAACAAGACTTTTTTTCCCCCTTTCTTTTGCTCAACGGTGAATTCAGCTGTGTCTTGACCCATGCACAGAAACATAAAACTCTCTCCTATTTGAGCCAAAGCCACGTTCAAAGCTTTTTATGCCTGCGCAGCACCAATCTGCACGTGGGATATCGTTGGCTCCATGGGGGCTGTCACCAAGGAGCCCAGAGCTGCCTCTTCCCATCCCATGTTCTCCCTCTTTTCCTCAGGCATGCTTTGACACCAGCATCACTAGGATGGTCACGAGCCGTTTTGTAGGAAACAATCTGATGCAGAGAAGGCATCACCGTCTCACTTAGCCCTGCACCAAGTCCCCTGCAGGCTGCCTTGTCTCTACCGCCGGCACAGCCCGTGGCTCAGCAGTACAGCCCTGCGCTAATTAAGCAGTGCGGCACAGCAGGGTGTGTGTTCCTTGGCCATCACAGCCTCCCTTGGACACACTGCAGAGAAAAGGCTGAAGCTTCGCAATGTTAGCCTTCCAAGAACTGCTTTAATTGCCCAGTAATGCACACCCTGGGGTCTTGTAATGTGCTTCTAATACGGAGCATTTAAAATATGAATACTCCAAAACAATTACAAGGAGTTTGGTGCTCTGCTGAGTGTATCCTTCCACTCTGAAAAATAATCCATGACAAAAGAACATGATCAAAGTGAGGACACCAGTGCTTTCTGAAATCTGCCAGGGTCTCCTTGGGGCGGCAGGACACTCCACTCTTTCCCTTAGTGCAACTTCACTCTGTTCTTCCGGGATTAAAAGAATTGCTAGGTTGGGACTCCAGATGATTCAGACCTACCTCATCTCCCTCTGATCAGCCCTAGCATGATTTTTTTATTTGAGATACTGTCTAAAGACTCTGCCAGCAATAGTAAGAGAGGAGAAACCAGAGAGTATGTCAGGCTATAAGAGAGTTTGAATAAAAATGTCAGAGAAGCAGGGGACATTTCCTATGATCTGTCATTCTTTTAGCAAATGATTTCTGGACAGGTTTAGAAGTTATTTTTTACTTGCTTATTTACAAGGAGTGAAAGAAAGTTCTGCTTCTCAGAAAGGACTATGGCTCAGCTCACTTTAACTTCTAATATTTCTTTCTACATTCTTGACCAAATTTGATTAGAGCTTGTTACGATTGTCATACTAGGAGAGATGATTTTTGTCTGTCCATCTGTATTCAGAATCAGCAAAAGGAATTGCATTTAAACTGCTGAAAATAACGAAATAGAAATCAAACATTGGGAATTCATGATCTAATGAGGAACATTTAAGAAAGTCAAAGGCATTTGGAAACAGGCAGTTGGTTTCAGCTGGAGCTGTATACAGTATTAACTCTAGAAAGAGTTACTACAAGCCAACTATAGTAACTCATGAATTCCAGGAATGGATGTATAATTCACAGTATGAGACTATGTACTGTAATGACATTATATGCCATTACTTAAGATAATACCGCATATTAAATTCAGATTGTGAAATGAAGTTCAGTTGCTTTACTGCAATCAAAGATCTATAAATGTCCTGTTGCTAAAACTTTAGAAGGTTATGTATTAAATCTGCGTATATTCTCCAAAACTCAAAGTAGACAACTTGTGCAAAAACCTCCCACTGGAAAATGAAAAATGGGAATTTACAGTGAGTACCAGTTTATGCCCCTAATTAAACACAAATACTGTTATTGGAGTCACTGACTGTGATGGAATTAGAGCGGGGATGAATTTAGTCCAAAGTGACAATTTCTTTTGGAGAAAAGAAAGATGTTTGAAAATATTGGCATTTACTTCAAGAAATCACACTGCTGACTGGTGTGCCAGGATTTGTGTCCTTTCTGCTTTTGGGAAGGGCTGAGGAAGTGTTCTGCAAAAAGGCTTGTCTTTCTCCAGTGTCTAGAGGCAAGAACAAGCCACCAAGGCAGCAAGAGGTGATCAAGGTTTTGCTCCCTCTTACACAGCAGTAATCCAGAAATCCTAGGTTTGAGGCAGCAGAGCTGGCTTAGTGCGCATTTCAGTCTCTGGTAAGGGTGAGAAGCTTTCAGCAATCCCAAAGTTTAAAGACAGCATTATTATGCTGCATCTGTTGCTACAGGACCAGGTCAGCTCTGTTCATCTTTCATCTGCTGTTTCATTAGGTGGTCTCGTGTAGGATAGACTCCCTCGAAACCTCTTAAAGCAGCAGCAGTGATGCCTAGCTATTCTGCTGTATATCACTGTCCTTAAATGAATCGACCCAGGGGATGCACTGGCATATTCTGTACCAAGCATTTGGGTCCTGAAATTTCTCCTTTTCCCTTACAACACTAGAGTTCGGTTGTGACTGTAGGGCAAAGGAGCACTGCTGGGGAGAACCTCTTCATGACTTGCCTCTTCTTTTAGCCATAGGAAATACCTTCTACCTGAGATCTCGTTAGACTTGCTGTGCATTTGATGCCAAGAATTATTTGACTACTGGACGTTTCACAAACAGAACGGCTCCCCTTTGCTCACTGTTTCCAGACACTTTCTCTTGACATAAAACCAGTTTCATTCTTAGGAGGGGAACGTTTTTGAGCAGAGCCTTTCACCTCTGGGTCACGAGCTGAAATCTGGCCCTGGTTGGTAGTGACCGAAAATCATTACCAGCTGACGGCTACTTGGTGAAATGAGCTGGTGAGTCTCATTCCAGTTCCTAATGGACACATCTCAGTAAACACAGTCACAACTGGCACTAACTGGCATTCTCAGCCGAGAGACCATGAACTGAACGGGGAAGGAAATTGAACCTTCCTCTTCATCCCCTGCCTGGGTTTTTGAAGCATTATGGACAGGCATTTTATACCACCATTGTTCCACAGGCTGGTTTTACTCTAAATGGCTTTTTGAAACTTTGCAATTTTCATGCAGCATGATTCAGCACAGCCTGATCGGCCATCTCAGTATAATTAGGCTCATCTTATGGTTCCCCTCAGTAGAAGCTGAGCTATCTGATGCCACCTCCCAGTACGAACGGCGAATCTGATGTCATATCTCAGTATGAATGGAACCGTCTGATGTCACCTCAGTGCTAACAGGACGTTTTATAATATGTCATCTGAGGCTGCAGGGGAAATCTTCTAATCCATTCACTATGCTACACTACAATAGAACATAACACCGTATAATGTGTAGGTTAACTTAGACACCCTCAGGCAGATTTTGGATAGACGGATGGATGGATGGATGGATAGATACATTTATACAAAGTATACATACATTATATCACTCTATTGATTTTTAAAAAGTTCCAGGTCTGCCTGGCTATAATGAGATTTTTGAACTTTGTGTTGCGATCAATGAGGGGAATATTATTGGCCTGGAGAATTGATATACCCGTTCTCTGTGGCTTGTTCTGCTCCTGGACTGCCCCTGCCCCCAAGGTGTACGATTCCATCAGACACTTAACCTCTTTTACAGTGTCATCAGGCTAAAAGGAATCTAATAGTGACACGGGACTTGTGCTCAGCACTCTGGCACTATTGCTTTCCTGTCACAAATAATTTATAGCTTTCTATTTCCATCCCTTTGCCTGCACCCCATCCCCTCTTTCTGTTTCTCTGGGCTGGGGGAAATCAATAAACTCACACAACCAGAGTGGCACTTCAGGGGGTTTTAGGGGGAATGTGAGAGAAGAGAAAAGAAAAGAAAAAAAAACAGAAAAGAAGAAAAAAGTTCTATTATTTGCCCTAGCACAGACTTCTCAGATCAGCACCTCAGCTAGTGCAAATCAGCGTGACCTCAGAGTCTGGCCCTGAGGCCCTCAGACACCTTCTGTATAGGTCCTCAACAGCTATAGATTAGGGCCCCTAGTACCACTGACCTATATGGGGTGAGGATCTGGATCTCCATCCCCAGCTAGAACCTTGACATTCCCTGTCTCCAGCTACGTCCCAGGCAGCCTCTCTGCCGCTCCAGCTACTGCCCAGGCTTCACCATGGGTGTATCCGAGTTTCCCAATGTGCTGAGGTGATATGCTCTGAAATACTTTTCTTTTCCTAAGAAGGTTTCACTCTCAGGAGTTGTGCTTTTTCAAAAATGCCCTCTCAACCTCTCTGCCTATCTCTATCCATGCCATGCCGCCCGCTACACACACATTTGCTCTTTGAAGTTTTGCCAACTTACTCTTTAGAACAAATCTTTAAGGGAAGCTCTGGCGTGGGCAGGGAGAATGTGTTATTTGCTTTCACTTTCTGGAGAGACTTTGGGGGAGAAGTTAACACTAATATAATGCAGGGCTGAGAGTTCCAGAAACTCAGGCTGGAGAGCATCTGCAGCTTCCACCCTAATTGGAGAGGCTCGTTTTAATCTCAGAAGGGAATTTGGTCTCCATGGCTTCCACAGGTCATGGCTTATTTGCCGAGTTCCTTGGTGAGACGGTCGTTCCTGAGTCACAGATACGCAGAATCGGCCAGTAGGCAGGGACCCTGCCAGTCAAGTACTAGGTGCTAGTGATTTTCTTTCACCACTGACCTCAGCTGGATTTAAACCAGCGACCTAGAGGTGAAAGATTCCATGTAACAAGAAATGGAGCACTGACAATTACAGTTCAGTTTATTCTCATCCTGAGCTGCATTATGAGCTTTGTGGCATTCACTGAGACATCTTTTTGAGTGCCCATGCAGAGTTCATTCACCACCTGATAAACACCAATTTTTGCCCTCTTTGCTGGAGCTGCTTTTTCCTGGTGATCTATATCCGATCACCCTTCCTACAGATACCTTCTGCTCCCACCTTCTCATTTATGAAGGGCAAGGGCTTTGGGCAAGCCTTCCACGAGTTCAAAGCATTCAGTTCTATGCCAGAAAGGTATTTTTTAGATACACAACAAAATTAAATCTACATCATTTGTAAATCGAGCAGTGGCTCTGTTTGTTAGCTACAAAGACTGCCCTGTGACCATGCTGACAGATCAGATCATAAATGATAATGCAGTTGCTAACACACAGGAGATCCTAGCTCGTTCACTGAGTACCATAGTTATGCAGTGAATACCCAGATTTGGGGAGAAGATGACAGAACAAAACAAGGACAATTCTCTGGGAACTGGACCATTAAATCAGTAGAATCAGGACCACAAGAAGGCAAATGAAGCCACTCTGCTGCACCCAGAGCTCAGATCAGGCCTTCAGGTTCTGACAGCTGGGATCGTGGGTATGCAAAGCCACAGAGAAATTGCAGTTGAGTTCTGAACATGTTTTGCTCTTTTGCAGGATCATCAGAACCAAAGTTCAGCAACCTTTTCACCCAACACCAGACGGGAGCGGGACAGGTGTGACTGCACCAGGACATACTATCGGTAAGAAGACTGGCTTGAGGGGTGGTGACAGGACAAGTGGAAATGAGGATGAAGTTTAGTTGAGGGAACAAAGTCTGACAAGCAGATGCTAAGCAGAGCAAAAGGGAGGAGGGGGTGGGGGGAAAGAAACCTCAATGGAAATCAGAGGTTTCTGTTCTTTGTTTCCCTCGTTGCATTGCAGAAAAGGGAATCATGGCAGAGAAACCAGCCCAAGGTAGGGGTTTGCCCAAAGTGATTCTGCCTTAACATCCATTTCACGTTCATGCTCTCTCCTTTGCCTCCCTAGAGAGAAGTATTTACCGCTATCCTGTCTAAGCACCAGTCTTCACCTTCTGTCTCCTTCTTACTCTGACTCTCTTTTCCCCTCTCTCTCCCAATTTCTCTTCTCTCCCTTCGCTGGAACTGGCCCATTTCTTAGAGCTAGTAATACACAGACACAGCTAAGATATTCCTGATGCCTCACAACTGAGTTCTTCATTGTTTTAGCTCAGCAGTCAGGTATCCCATGGGTGTATTTCACTGAGAAAATGCATTTTCTGCTGGGGGAGATGGGTTTATCGAGGTGAGCAGAAGATGGAGGCTGTAATAAAGTGACCAAATGTCTCCTAGTCTGTTGTGTTTAAAGGTACTGTGCTAGATGTGTGATGAGGTACTTTTCACTCTGTGGGCTGTATGGTGTATACGTCTGCTGTTGCTAGCATAGCTTTATCCAGTAACAATGCAGAGCAGGAAAAATCATGCAGTATTCTAGGATACTGTGAAATACAGTGGCTTATTCATAGCCTAAGACACTGTCTTAGATACTGTGGGTTACTGAGAATCAGCTGCTATACAAGTATTTATTGGAAAGTGCTGGTCTGCATGGGACAGAGCTGGCAGATATAATCCTGTACACGAATTGTTTTCAAGAGCACAGTGAAATTAATGGGCCAGTATGGAAGAGCATTTCTGGATGCCCTTTTAATCTGGACTTGCTCACTGGACTGGGAATCACTGACCACAACAGATGGAGTTGGCAGATATTATTCCTTCTTGGAAAAGTAGTGCAATGTCTAGGGAATGCATTGGCTGAGCTGGGATAGTGATTATGAGTGCTGCTACTGGAGTCTCTCATTGCTCTGGGATGTACTGAGAAGCGTGGGTCTACATTGGACAGTGTTGACAGGTTCTGCTCCATCCTGGAAGGCTTGTATTGGAGGTGTTGATTGCTTCAGGTCAGTGCTTTATAGAATCATAGAATCATAGAATGGTTTGGGTTGGAAGGGACCTTAAAGATCATCTGGTTCCAACCCCCCTGCCATGGGTAGAGACACATTCCACTAGGCCAGGTTGCTCAAATTTATGAGCTGAATGATGGGTAGTGGCCTGTAATAGAACTGGGATATTCTCCCAGTTACTGGGGCACACCGGGACATAACGGGCATGCCTACTGGATGCATAGCTCTACTTCTTCTATACTCTAAAGCCCTGATTATCATGAAGCGATCATTTCTAATCTGGATGACTTGTCATTTCTGATATATTGGAAACTCATGAGCAATCTTGGACAGCCCTGAGTGGCAGGAGGAGTCTGCCAGTTGACATTGGTCAGTGCAAAAGGAAGACACTAGATTTTTATTCATCTGGGTTGGAGTATGTATCGCCAACTCACCCTTTGTTCTAGTAGGGAACTGAATTTATTGGCCCAACACTGAAGTGCTTCTAACCTATGCTAAGAAGGTAATTTTTCAATGGGTGTTTTGGGTGGACACCTAAGAGGCTGGTCTGGCTAAGACAGAACATGCGCACTCCTGGTGGAAAAAAGCTGAGCGGAAATGATCTGGCAAAATATGCATAGACTAGGAAGTCACCAGAGAATGTGGCCTATGCAGCATTGCACTCAGTTACCAAGGCATGCGCTGGGAAGCCTGCTCTGAACTGGGATATAACAACGAGGTTTAGCTTCCTGATGGAATTCACTTGCTTGTTATTAATAGCCCTGTACTGGAAGGCTGTGAAGCTACGGGATAGGAACGGACTGGCAAAGCTGGGATGCAGCAACATTATCAGTAGGGCGAGTATGAGTCCTTCAGTGTGAGGGACTGGGAGTCTGCTTAGTGCCCAGGCTTTCCTATGAGACTGGTGGCAGGCGTAGCTTTCAGCTGGGGGATCCCTGAGTGCTGTGCTGCTCTCCTCATGGCCCTTTTTCCCTTTTCCTTTTGTCCAGTGCCCAGCACAGCATCCCCTCCAGTCTCCAGTGCCTCCAATGATCCAGTGGGCTCTTACTCCATTAACGGGATCCTGGGGATTCCTCGGTCGAATGGCGAGAAGAGGAAACGTGATGAAGGTAGGGGGAGGGGAGAAGCTCATCCTCCCTTTTATATTCTTTGTCCCCATGTACAGGCTCCAATTTCAGGCCAAGGTTTGCAGCTGCTCCAGGGGCTAGATCAGTTTTAGCAACAGAGACCAGTTCCCCACCACTGCCCTGCTGGCTTGGAATGCTCTTCTTCCGAGGCCCTTTCATGACAGGCTGCGTCTCCAGACATCTGCTCGGCAGGCAGAGAGCCGTCTCCATTGCTGGAGCTGATCCCAAGTTCATTCACTGCTGGAAACGGCTGGAACTGAACTCCCCAGGTGCCAGCAGGTGCCCGGACTTTGAACTGCGGGTAAACATGGTTTCCCCGACTCACTCATTTTCAAACAAAGTGCCATCTCGGAGAAGCACCAGCAATGTGGGAGTTATCTTTCATTCCCCTTGCAAACAAGTTCCTGCCCTGTGACGTGCCATGAGCTACATTAGCTGGTGATCATAAGGGCCCAGTTTTCAATGGGTAGCATCTACCACAGCAGAACTGCCATGCTTGCAACAGCCTGAAAGCAGAACAGGAGGTCTTCTGAGTACTGTGACCCTAAGGTTGTTATCTAAGCCTTTCGCTAGGGCTCTAAGGAATTAGGATTAAGCTATCTCCTTTTCCTTCCTACCTGCTGGGAAGGACTCAGGGCAAAGTGAATCCTGATACGAGCCAAAAGCTGGAGCCTCAGGTGTAGATAGACTTGAGTCAGGAGGGGTGGGTCTTGGTGCTCTTATGGTGGCTTTGTAAACTTTTGTTCTTAGATCTTGCTCTTTTAATTTGATGCATTCAAAAATTGAGGGCCAGGAGGTGAACTTTTCTAAGAGTAGTGCCTGACCAGTTTGTTCGGTTCAGCCCTATCTTCAGTACGTTGTTTTCCACTGTTGCCTGTTGCATGGGGGGACCTCTTAGCAGTACAGGTTGCTCAGTGTGCTGCATGTGCTGTAGCCCCACGGCTGTGCGGTGCAAGAGAACGTGAGGGTTCGCTGTGATATGTGGTGAGAAGAGACAGCTCTCCTGAGAGACATGCTGCATTTTGGGGTTTTGCTAGTAATTTTCTCAGCATTGGTTCTGGTGAGGTTCACATCTCTAAGTTTTTGATCCAAATAAACACAATAATCCCAAAAATAAAAGGCAGTCATTGTGACCCCTTTCTCCCTAATACAAAGTAAAACTAGAGGCAAGGACCCAATCCAGCTCCTATTAAAACGAATGGGGAGATTTTTGCTGATGTCATTGGAAATTGGATCAGGCCCCAGAGGAAGATCCATTTCCCAGCTAGATGGCAGTAGGGCCCAGCTAAGAGAAAAGTGTAGCTATGGAAGGGCTGAGTCAATGACTCAAAGTCAAAAAATGTCAGGAATAAGAGACTGCAAACATTGCAAACCCCTCCAGCATTTCCCATCATTACATATACAGGAAATAGTGACACTTAAAACTGAGTGACAAGTTTCTCTAATGGTTGTGCAAACCTCCTGGCAGTTATTTGGGGGTTTTGTGAACCCCTGTTCTCATACAGTCCAGCACGGTGATCACCAGCTCTCAATACAGTGCCACCGTATCTCATTTTGAAATGAAGTAGTTCAATCTGGCTTTAGCGCCTGTTCTTTCCAAATACCTGGAAAGATCGTCCCACTTTAGATGCAGCCACACAGTCACTTCCAGCCTCGGAACCTGAGCTTTTTTGAAGTAGTACAATTAAACACAGAAACAACCAAGTAGCCATCTAAGACTGTGACACTTCACAATGATATACTGACAGTAAGAACAACTCTCTGTGTCTGTCCTTAATTCATCCCAGATTTGATTTATGAAGGGCAAGCAACACTCTGCAACTCCCTGCTGTTGGCCAAGAGCCCACATATGCCACTAGGAATCAAAAAGGTACCAGCCAATCCTGGAGACGTTGCTTGTCTTTAGCTCTCAGAGTTTTAGGCGGCAGTTACATGACACAGCTGCAACTGCCTTAGAGAACAGCCTTCATCCTGCCATCCCAGATATCTGCTGCAGGGAGACGTTGCGCTCCTGTCCCAGAGAAACCTTGCATGGGACCCCCTGCCAGCTGTTGAACACCTCTAGCCAAGAGATGAGTTATCTGGGCTCACACTGGCTTTAAGAAATGCTGAAAGACATCATCACTTTGCAGGGTTGGGTCCTAGGGCTGGATGGGTCCAAGGGAAGGTTTTGCACAGCCAGTGACCTGCACTCACTCCTGAGCAATCTTCCCTGTTGCTCTGAGGGCTCTGAGTGTTCCTAGCTGAGATGGGGATTAGGAAAGCCTGGCAAGAAATCCAGTGCAGGTATTTCTTTCATGCTCAGGCTGGATGCATACACCTTCTCAGTATTTCCCAGAGCTTCTGAGCACTGTTTTGTTCCAGTTTCTTAACTGCAGGGTTTATTCTTGCATTGAAAAGCCCTTATGAGCTGCCAATGCACATCTACTTTTCCAGCATTTTGGGGGTGGCTCTTCCCTAAAGGAGGCAGAAGAAGCAGCACTGCGCTCTCTTTCTTTCCGCTCTGTTGGACCAGCTCTGCTGCAAGGATTCCTCTGTGAGGAACGCAGTTCAGCAGAAAGGGGGGAAGTACCAAGCTGCTCCTGAATCCTCAGTTCTGAAAACCTTGTTAACAACCTCTGTGATGGCTGGGGGAACAGGGTGGGAGGAAGACAGAGGAGCCTCTATCTGAGCAGACCCCCTCCCCCAGGTCCTCCTTGCTGCAGCTGGTGCCTACATTAGACAGTAGCACAGATGATTAAGAAGAGGAGAGATAATTATGTGTCAAGATGATGTAGCAGAACTCCCGAGTTGGACAGAAGGAGCCAAACGGATGCATGAGGTGGGCTCAGCGATGGACGCTGACAGCCAGGTGTGTCCCTCACAGGGAGTTAGAGGGAAGAGGAGAAATCCCAACCTACCAAATGTGCTGGTTGCAACTGCACGGGTGGCCTAGGAAGACTATGGCATTGAGAGAGAGCCAGCAGGGAGGTAGCTCTGAGTGTCTGCTAGTCACAACAAGGAACTGTCAGATCACAAGTCTTTCCTCAAAACTCAGTGTGTCTTCCTCAGGTGAGTGCCTAGCAAGGATAGTTAGGATTTGCCCTGTTAAGACCATGTATTCCTTTTGTTTCAGTTTTTGATCAGTGATTGTAAACCTTCTGACTTCCATGACAGATTAGACAAAGCAGAGAGCTGGTCTCCTACAGTTATTTAAACAAATTCACTAAAAAAGTTCACCACCACCTGTGTAGCAGTGTGCTATTTCTTGAAGTCTATGGGCACAGCCAATGTTGCTGTAATTTCCCTCTGACCTTCCTCACCACTTATACCCACCATCTTCCAGAGGCAGAAGTGACCCTGCAGCATGTAATGACTTTCCCAAGACCACTGAGGGTCTTGCAGTATCAAGCTGCAGCTGGAAACAGGAATTTCTGGCTCTTCATGATCCTAATGTTGTCCTATGCTGTGATGGCCGGCCAAGCTCAGCAGGGTCATTGTCAGATGAAGGAGCAGCAAGAAGACATCCAGAAGGACAAAGGGGAAAACGATATGCAAATATTTCTGTTGTTCCATAACCCCCTGATTGATAGCTAAAAGGATGACAATTGGGGTGACCCAGAAGCACTAACAAAAAATTAGTATCGCTCATACGGTAGTCTTGAGCAATGTCTAAGGAGAAAAAAGGAGAGATGGGGAGAAAGGGAAAGATGGATAGATGGATAGACAGACAGATAATTAGATAATATGGAAACAATATTTCACACTATTCCCTGCATACCACAGCATCTCCAGCTGGGTGAAACTTTTGGGATCTTTAGAAAACCACCCGTATCAGAGAGAGCTCTTTCTCTCCATAGCAGGCCACAAACAGACTTCCTCTATAGACCCAGATTCTCATTTGGGATTCGTCTTCCAGTGAGGCTGGTGCTGTAACATTCTCAGCATTATTAATCTTGGTCCCTGACAATATCTGTAGTATTTGACAGCATTACTGGCAATAATATCTGCAGTGCTGACAATGGCAGAGATAATATCCCCCAGTATTACTGGCATTAGCAGGGATCATATCTGCAGCCTGTTATTGGCAGGAGCAGACGTAATGTGTCCAGTATTATTAGTATCAGTAGTAATAAAACCCACAGGCTTGTTAGTACGATCAGTGCTAATATCAGCAGTAGGTTTGTGGGAGAGGAGGGGACGGAGTGATTGCTACTGTAAATGGCAATAATACTTGGGCTGTATGCAGTAAAGGAATCCCCAGCGGAGATGGGGGAGCAAACCTGAGAAGTCCGAAATTCCTCCTTTCCTTTCTTTACTTGTCATTTTGACGATTAGAGTGATTTACATTGAAGTAAGTGATGCAGGGCTGTGTCAGTTCAGGGGGACAGTAAATGGTCACCAACATTTCAGCAGGTCTGGTGGCGTTTTCCGGAGTGTTAGCTGTATCAGTGCAGGTGGTTCACCGTACTCTTCAAAATGGGGTTGAGCTCTGTGGAGCAGGATGCTGCCTACTGGCCGCAGGAGCACTTGCACTGTTAGTCCTGTACCTGCAGGAAGGGCAGCGTCGCTGCACGTCTCTTTGGTGCTGCATGCATGATTTTCTGACTGTTATTACCACGACACCCTCTACTGAGAAGCATTGCTTTTGTTACAGGTGGTTTTCTCTCCCCTCACTCCAAATGGAAGGACTCTGCAGGGCAGGCTTTTGACAGTGTTCAGCCTGGGGATTTTCCTAGCTGGTCATGATCTCATTTTCCTACTGGGAAAGTGGAAATGCCTCCTTCAGGTGGAGTGTGAGGCAGGGAGATCTGCAACAGTCCTAGTCCTGAAAGTTGTTCTTTTAGGTACTGGCCCAGGACATAGACTGTCTTGAAAAAAATTTTGAGCTCAATTGTTTAAGTGGAAAGTAGCGCAGAGAGATGTGTAATGTGTTTAAGAAGGTCTGAGTTTTTGAGCAGATATACAGCAGCTGAGTGTGCCACTGCAAGTATGATCCTATTTGTGTTGTTCAGAGTGGCAACGATAATACAATTTGGGAGACGTAGTTGTGATATTCAGGTGACTTTGTGTCATTGTCAGTGGCATCAACATCTGTTTGCGGGCAGTGTGCCTGTCGTTATGTTGTTGTAACTGTATCGCTACAGGTTGTGGGTGTGTAACACTAGCAATGAGATTAACTGTATCACTGCTCGCTATGCTGCCCCATTACACTCAAGGCTGTTACACTCTTCACAGGGGCGGCTGTGAATTATTTCTGGTGGTATGTCTGCAGCCTTGCATGCGGTAAGGTTGTTTCAGCGTGGTAATTGTCGGTACACTGGTGCAGGCTGTACTGTACTGTCACTGCAATTCATATAGTTGTTACTGCAGCTGACGTAATATGTTGACTGACAACAGACCGTCACCTGGCCATGGGACTGAAGTCAATACGGCTATGTCACTGCAGCGCTGCGTTGAGAACTGTGTGTTTTCACAAAGTATGACCACATTGTTCCACAGCACACTGGGGTTGTTTCAGGACATACAGCATGCTTATGCTGTCATCTGCAGTATGATGATGCTTTACCAGGGCTGTAGTTGTACTAGCGCAGAGAGGTCTAGCCCTTAACTGTCTTGTAGGGAAATACATTCATTTTCCTGTGCTGCCTGCATACATTTGCAAAGAGTACACTTGAGTCATTCCACTTGACTGTATCATGGCATCTGATGTATGTGCACCTCTGGGCATATTAGGTGTATTTCTGTTCTCCCAGGACTGCTGTGTTGTTGAAGACAACAGAGTGTGTTTGGACGCCTGCAGGTGACCCAACAGCACTGCTCTCTGTGCTGTGGCCGCGTGGTTTCACGCTGTGATTTCTTGTCACCGCAGCTGATGTGTTTGCGTTATTCTGTATGATTGCTTTATTGCAGGTCAGCAATAGTCTTAGTGACACTGGAGACACACACAGTTACACTGCCTCACGTGCTAACCCCACGTTCCAACCATCACACACAGTTGTGGGGTGTGTACCCCGCAGTTTATGGCTGTGCACATGGAGCGAGCAGTTTCTGGAGTGTTTCACGCTCTCACAGTGTCTTCCTCCTGCTTTCCCTGGGACTGTGTCGTTTCATGCAGTGCAGCTGAGTTTCCAGTGGCTATCAGCTTGCGGCGATGGTGTATCACCGCAAACAGCAGTGGTCACAGGGTACGGCCAGGCTCATTGTGTCTATACACACAAGTGTAGGTAACACTCCCTTCCATTCTAGATGAAAATGTAAATTGAAGAGGGAGTTGATTCTCAGCAGCCACCCACTTCTACCTCCCGAGAGTCTCTGGCTGGTGAGACTCCTAGGAGGACATAAGAAAGGCACCTGCTACTCATCCTGCACCTCTCTAAATAAACTGCAGGAGGATGGTGAGAAAAGGGAGAGTATGTGTGGAAAAAGAGAGGAGGGGGAAACTGGATAAAGGAGAGGACAACGAATAAGCAGCACAGCACTGTCAGAAATGTGGGCTGTTGCACCACGAATCTGGAGGTCAGTCTGTAAGCAAGAAAGACGGCATACGTGTGGCGGGGGTGTGTGTGTGTGTGTGTCTGCACACACCCTGAGGGTCTGGGGGGTACGCATTGCTCAGGAGGACTTCAGGTAAGGGAGAGTTAACAGCTTACATCACGGAAAGCAGTTCGGACAGAACGCGCTGCTTCTAAAGCTTATAGTGCTGCTTAGTTTGGCAGGGTTTGGTACTATCTGAAGACAAGCTGGTCTGGCTTCAGCTGTATTTGTGTGCGTCTCTGCTTGTGTATTTGTGTCTCTAGGAATGCACGCCTATTTGTTTTTTGTATTTCTGTGTTAGGATCACTGGTTTCTCCTTATCTGTGCTTATGTACTGGGGTGAGTGGCAGGTTGGACCCGTATTTTTGTGCATGCCTATGGAGACCTGGAAAATGTGTATGTTAAGCTGTGTATAATACTGCCTAGTAGGAGAATGCATACTGTGGATCATGTGGATGTCTGGGCATGTATGGCTCAGTATTAGCGCTATGTATTTCTATGAATGACAGGTATTTGTATTCACATTTTGAGCATATATGTGAATGTTGTATATTTGTATGTATATTCTGTGTGTATGTGTTGTTACATACTTGGAGTTATCACTGTATCTTTGTGGTTGCTGGATATGAATATGTAGCCTGTTGGTGCTGTGCACTTCTGTATATAGTTTGTACAGATGTGTATTTGCATTGGGGTTATATATTTGTGTGTCTGTTGTACATATATATCAGTTGTTCTTGCCTGTGTGAAGGTTGTTTATTTATGTAAATAGTTTGTATTTGTTTACATGATTTAATTTTGTATATGTGAATTTAAGGAAACTACTTTGAGTTCCAGGTTTTCGTTTAGTTAGTGTATGTATATTTTTGTAAGTTATTTGTTTATTCAGAAATTACATTTAATTGACATGCACCTGCATTAGTACCTCCTTGTGTCCCAGTTTGCATTCTTGTGTCTTTAAATGTTATTGGCTATGTTTTGTGAGTCTTACTTATGCATAGAGCTTTTCTTTTATTTGTGTGAGTGCCATGAACGTGTGCTTGTCTGGCTGTTTATTTATGGGTATTTAGTTTGTGGTTAGATCTTCTCCTTCCACTTTTTGACTCATTCCTGGGAGGGGTTGTTGCAGCTAATGCATCAGCAGGAGCCAGGCAGCTACAACTCCTCCCAGCGTCTCTGCCTGCCCCGCGTGTCCACCTGTGCAGAGGCTGCTCCCTAGCTTTGCTGGTGCCTGTCTCCCTCTAGATCTTCTTGCTCACTCTAGAGGAGTTGTACACTGGGTCTGCCCGCACTCAGGGAGGTGACTGTTACATTTTTTCACAGATGTAAAGAGTATGGGAGTCAGAGGTAGCGCGGTGCCTGGATCCATCAGGATCTTAGGTTAATGCACAGTGGATGACAGAATAAACTGCAAAAGGGGTCAGGAATAGCTGGTGATGTGCAGGCAAATGGTATTTTAGAGGGTTGTTGGTTACTGGTATAACAGTGGATCAGGGTGCCATGACAGTGGGAGATAGAGATGACGCTGTTTTGAGGTCAAGCGACATGGCAATGAGACATAAGAGCAATGCTTCTATGGAATCAAGGTGACATGGCACTGAGGCACAACAGGGATCAAGGTGGCAATGCCGATGACCCAGGCTGATCTATCAGAGCAGGGAGGGCTGGGAAACCTCCATCAAGAATCAGCTGGATAAGGCAAAGAGAACAGGAGGAGCAGGGCGAAGAAGATTGGAGGCAAATCAATGGACCTGTACCGTGGCTGTAGGAGCCAGGTCACCAGCAGTGTGGGACACTGAATGTCTCCAAGAGATCAGTTGCATCCTGGTGTGAAGGGCTGGGGCAGTCTGTCAGCAGTGGCTGTTTGCATCACAGTGAGGAGAGCAGGGATAACACAGTGATGACATCAGGTGATGGACATATCCTGTGACGGTAGCCATGGACCATAGGGACTGTGTGGGCAGGGGCACTATTCCCAGTTGCTGGAAAAACAAAGAACCTAACGGGCAGTAAAACAAAAACAAAGGAGACTTGGAAGCACCTGACAGCCCTAATTCATCACAGCCCAAGATTTTTTTTTTCTCCCTCATGTTCCCATTATATTTGTTTGTAAAAGTGGAAATCAATTTTGAAGGTAATTTTCTGGAAAGAATGGAAGGGAGGTGGGAGGGCCGGATAAGGCAGAGATGGCAAGAGGAAAAAAAAATTTAGGCCAGGCACAGCCCAGGGGCAGCTCTTGGCAAGGTGAAAGAAAATTGCATATTCAATCTCCATCCATGAATCTCCCTTGCTGCTGCCCGCCTCCTGCTCGAAAACAATGAAGGCTTTCTCCCCTACGCTGCACAACGCCTGAGTATCAGCGCTCACTTTAACTTCAGGGTCATTAATTCACCTGATTATTGCAGGAGAGGAGAGGGTTGCAGAGGCATCCGTTCTAAAGAGCCCTCCCTTAGCTCATCCTTTGATTAGTTTGGGTTGGGGGGAGTTCAGATAATGTGTTGTCTTGGACTCGGTTTAAAATGGGAGGGGTTGAAGAGGGGGTGGAAGGAGGCAGAGGTGGAAAGGGAAAGATGTGGCCCGGCTTGTTGTGGAAGGGAGGGTCGGAAAGCAGTCATTCTTGCATCCCTTTGCTGTGGTGTTATTGCAAATTAAAAGTAGCATGTTCCACTCCGTAGCTATCTTTCAGGGAGGGGAGGGGCATGGGTATATGTCGGCATGGGGATGGGGGGGATCTTATCATTGCTTCTTCAGCAGCCCAGCATAGTGTCACCCTGTGAGGTGACATTTGAATTTACAATTCCGCTGAGAAAAGCCATTAATTCACAAATTAACATTTCTCCCTCTCTCTCTCTCTCTAGCTCTCTCTCTCTTCCTCTCTCTCTCTCTATCTCACATGGATGTGCAAGCAATTGAAAAGACAAAGGAAATAGCCTTAAGGAAGAGACTTTACTGCTACTCTTTCTGTGCAGAGATTGCTACTACTGCTTCTAGATAGATAAACCAATTACCTGAGCTGCTCTGTTCATGGCAGCCTGCTATTACCTCCTTTTGTGGAGCTGACTCCATTGCTGGATTACACTGTGTGTATCTCATTAATGTAAACCAGCACGATATTGGGCACTGTCCCTGACCCTTCTTGCCAGAGCCCATTGCTCTGCAGTGGAAGAGGGAACTGGGAGAGGAGTCAAGAGCAGAGGTGATGGTAGGCACAACATTCTTCCTAATGCACAGGGACCAGGCCACACAGAGAACCTGCTTGGAATACCTGCGCTGAGCTTAGAGGAGACAGGGGCTTCCCTTGTACAGAGGAGATTGCATGACGTTAACCCTGATCTATCCCATGTCTTGATGAGCACTGAGAGTGCTGCGCAAGAGGCCTCATGTATGGGCACCAGGTACAGGCAGCGCCATGCAGCTCCATCCTCAGCATCACCCTGAGTTTCCTCCAGGCGTAGAAATGTGCATGGTAGGCAGATGCAGCACGAAAGCTGCGTACACGTAGCTATAGGCAGATGTAGCTGACTGCAGCCAGGAGCTGACTCACAGAAGTACACGACAAACCTCAGAATAAGAAGCAAAAATAAGCACTCTAGCTTATGGACTGAGAGGGCCAGATTTCTCTGTAGTGCAGCTCCACTGAAAGCCAGTCAATGATGCCTGTGGAGATGTTCTTGTCAAACACTGGACGCTACTTCCACACAGCCCCCAGTCCTCTTCTGACTCCCTTTTGTTGCTCTATCCTGCCATGCTCTTTCTCACATGCTTCCTTCTGCTATCACTGCTGCTATGGATGCTTGGACAGCACATGTGTACAGTATACACACACACACATGCAGGCACTCAGCTGCACGCTGATGCCGCTCTAGGCACACGTCTGTGACACCAGCAGCCTGCCTGTGCATACTCGCACCCTTGCAGTCACGGCTTCTCCCCACCTGCCCTGGTGAGGTCCTTTTCAGTGGCTCCAAGCCTGCCTGCTGGGGTGCATACTGGCAGGCAGCTTTCTGAGCACCTTCTGGTGCTCTCTGCAGACAACCTTGTAGGAACGCACCTGGCTACCCCTGCCCTTTAGCCTGGTCACACAGCTACCTGTGTTTGGGGAGAAAATGTCCTAGCAGTATGGCTTACATAAAGACTCGCATGTTAGTCTGCTCACTAAGCATTCTACCTATATAGAATTGGACAGAAATCTTCACCAACAGGTTTTTCACCCCATAAGGGTATGATAGGCCCCATTCCAGCCATTTTCCGAACTTTCATGAAATGCAGAAGCTTGCAGGGGGCAGTTCTCCAGGTAAAAGAAAAACAGATCAGAACTGCTGTTTCTGGAAGCCCTGTCTCCACGTGCTCAGCACGTGGAGTATGTGCCTTTCTTCAGCATTGCCTTGGCTCCTTAAATCTTCCTAAAAACTTACCCTCTTAACAAGAGCATCTGCCTCTCTGACATTCCCTGTGCCCCACACCGAGCGCAGCACATGGCCGGGGAGCAGCATCCCGCAGCCGGCGCTGGAAGACGGATCACGATCAGCGGAGGAATCGGCAGGCAGTGCCAGTAATTCAAACCATCCTGACCGTTCAGTGAACCCGAACCTGCTGACCTTGACAGCACTAGACAGCAGCGGCCTCAGGAATCCCAACCTTTAGAGAGGCATCGGCAGAGGACGGCTCCTGCTCTCTCCCTTTCCTTCTTTCTTTCTCTCTCTCTCTCTTTCCGATCACATCCCAGCAGCCAAGGGGGCCCAACAGGCAATCCCCAGTGCACCAATTAGCTCCTAATTTGGCTATGTCTGCACTCCCAAGTCTACGTCAATGTAATGTTAAGCATTGCTTGCCGTTCGTAGATGGAAATCATTCCTATAGAGGGGTGTCTTCTTGTGCTAAAGGAGAACACTAAGCACCTTGTTCTCAGTCAGGGCCAGCGAGAAACCCCTCCTCCTCCCAAAATGGGGTCTGCTGCTGTTTGGGAGGAAAGCAGGAACTCTTTGCTTCCCTAAGTGATAGCATCAGATCCTCCAGCCTTGTTTCACTGGATCCCAGGGGGAAGCAACAAGATCTCACCAAGTGATTAGCCCGTGAGAATCTTGGCAGGATACAGGTGAGGGGCAGGGAGGTGACTAGAGCGGAGGGGAGAGAGAGAGAGAGAAACCAGTGTGCTTAATTTTGCCACAAGAACTTGCATTAAAGAAAAATGCAGTTTGTGAATATTTTAAGACCTTTTCAGGGAATATTGGATTTCCTCCAGCTATCTCTGTGGCTGCCAAGTAAGACCTGAAACGAACAGCATTTTGTGTTGGCCTGCAGAGGCTAGGCTAAGCTCTAAGACCTTGCATATGGAAGACAACTCTGCTAACAGTAGATGGTCTGAAAGAAGCAGTTACATATACCTATCTATCGAGACATAGCAGACATGTCTGTCTGTCTTCCGTCTGTCTCCATCCATAATTCTTTGAAGGTGATTTTTCCATGCATCAATCAGATAAAATAAAGGACATTTTGAATAGGTGTCAAATGCAATTCATGCCCATTTTAAGGCCCTTTAAAATGTCAGAGTTTTGTCAAGGGGCTTAAAAATAATACCTAGGTCCACATTTCTCCTTTGTTTTTCCTTCATCCACCCAAGCATCCTACTGCTCCCATTGGGTTCAAGGTACAAAGTCCTCTTCCCACACAGGTCAACAGCTACAGGAAAACACACAGGAGCACAGTGCCAGAACAGGAGCTAGGTCGTGGGTATCACTGTTTCCATGTGGATGCGGAGTAGGTCAGGATTTCTTTCCCTCACTGGCTCTGCCTTTTTTGAGTTCTTAGAGATGTTATTCTGCTTTTAAGCTAGGGGATCTGCATTGGAACAGGTCTGTAGGCATCTGATTAAACCTTGATGAGGTGGTTATTGTGTATGAAATGTCCATCAAGTCTTGAGCACCTTCTAGTCTTCTTTTAGATGCTTTAGAAAAGGCTGTTATAAAGGACAGGTACATTTCCATGCTTGGTTTCCCAAAGGAGCTGTTGGTTTTTTGCTTTGGCTTTTGGCATCAAGTGTGGGAAGAGGTGGGCCTTGAACAGAAGAGTTGACCTTGCAAGCAGATCAGAACTATCCTAAGAGTTTGGGACAACTTTACTAAATCCCAGCGAACGAAAAAAATACCCCACTAGCTAATCCTCAAAGATACTTATGGCTTTTGTCTGCACAGCCCTCTCTTGTTTGTGAAACTGATTGCTACCCATGACTGAGCCCCCTCTGGTTTGGGGACTACCTCTTACAGTTTGGAACATATCTCCAACATACATCTTGTAGAGGTCATATCAGTACAGGATCCTTCATCTATCAGTAAGGGCCTTCACGTGAGTTCACACAGAAAGATTCCAAATTACTCTACTAATGCTTTACAGTTATGATAGGAATGAGCATTCAAAAAGAGTTTGCATGGTGACAGTCCAAACAGATTGCAGCATATTGCAAGCCTGTAGCTCTTTTCATTGCATGGCATTTTGCAATTACCCGTACTGTATAATACATTGTTTATTAACCTTCCTATTCTGAAGATCTCATTTACTACTGAAATGTGGCTGACTCTCAGGTGGACCATGGCAGATGTTGAACAATACAGAGCATCAACAGTGAAATTTTGCTGTGCCATGTCCAAATGAAACCACAGGAGAATTAAGATATGCTGTGGGTAATCACTCAGGCTGGATTTTGTTCAGGACAGCCAGGTTAATGTCTGCACTCTTGCAAAAAATGCCATGGGAATTTTAATGACTCTGAGTGATTGGAGCCTTTGTTTTATGGCACGTCAAAAATGGCAGCTCTAAAAACACTCTGCTTGAGCACTGGTTTAGTGCTGACTCAGAAGGGCTTCCAGTAACATGATTCACTAGCATCTGGCTCAGGGGCAGGCACAGCCTTCTTTGACTTGCGAGGTTAAGGTAAAAGTGTGTATGAGGGGAAAATAAGGTGGAATGAAAGGAAAGGAGAGTCTAGAGCAAGGGAAACAGAAGGAAAGGAGGTATTACGAGGCATGTTAGTGGGGACCAAGCCCATGGAACCCAGCAGGCTAAAGAGGAATTCATATTTTCTACACTGTGCATTAGAGGTGTCCATGGCCTGATTCAGATCTGCTGAGCCCTAGTGCTGGTGGCCTCTCAGGTGCCAGTGTGCTCCACTGGAATCTCAGGGATCTCCCAGAAACTGGGAGACGGGGCTGGATGGGGACAGCCCAGCTCTGTGCTCCCTCCCTTGTCTCTAGCGGTCCTGATAGCAGTGTTCATTTGCATGTCAGGCAAAGCACTGCTTGAGAAAAAAAAACCCTCCGAGTGTGGCGGTGTCAGCGCTCGCTGTTGTTCGACAGTGTAAAATTAAATTAATAAAGCCCCCAACACAGGAAAACATAACAGGAAATTAATGGCCTTTACTGTCGCTCTGATGCAGTCATTTGCAACCCTGCTTTCCGCACCAAAGACTTCATAAATGCAAGCAGTTTCTCTAAACAAGCATAGTTAGGGCTGCATGCGATGTAATTTTTTGCGTTGCTTCTGTCCTTTGGAGCTAACAAAAGCCACACTTTTTTATGTGCTCACCAAGGGGGATCCTGCCAAGAAGTAGCTCCCCAACAAATGGGCTTAGGAAGATGAGAGGAGGGAGCTAAGTCATCCCAATGATGCTAAGAACAGCTTCTGCCCTGGCAGAGGGAACAGCATAGCTCCCGGTGCCCCGCATTCCTGCGGCAGCAGCACTCCCCGAGGGCTCTGCACTAAAGACAATGTTGTGGACACCACAACAGCATAAATTAGGATAACCCATCTGATAACTTTCAGGATGTGTAAATCAGTATAACCACTGAATGCCAGAGACTTAGAGATTTACACTAACTAGAGGATCTGTCCCATTGTGTGATAATGCTGCTTGCTACTCCGCCAACATAAACAAAGCAAGTGTACTGGGTCCTGGAGGCAGCTGCATTTCTATCTGGCTAACAGTCAAGCCTAATAGTGCTAGTAAGAGATATTGGACCTACACTCTGTCCCTCATTACAATGGCATAAATCCCCAGTGCCTCTTCTGAGGTAAGGGAATTGTTGCGGATTTGCAACAACCCAGCTGAGAGCAGAATATGTCCACTCACCTCCAGCATACCCAAAGGTCACAAAGCTGCAGCGACTGCTCTCACAGAAGCCACTGGCTTTGACTACCCAGGCTAACACACCTCATCTGCACACCCACACATGCTGTAGTACGTGTTGTATGCACACCTGAGGCAGCTGCTTGCAGCCTAACACCTCAAAAAGCCTTTACTGGTGTATTCGGTAAGGCTGGATATGCTGATTATTACTATCTAACACACAAACCGAAGTCTGTACAGACTTAGTTTCCCAGATGCTCTGGGCCGAAGTTGCAACCATACACTTAGACGCTGTAGTAAATACATATGATTTTCATACGCATACACACACTCACTTCCTTAAATGCACATTTGCATGCTCCCATGATAATCCAAGACAGATCTGAGTACACAGTTCATTACACATTTGCACACACAATTCATTTCATTTACATTCTCATTGAGCATTGCCATTTTGCTCATGTAAGCCCTGCATTAAAGCTGCACTGCCCATCCCTGCTCCATCTGAGGTACTCTGTCATACACAACCCCTGTGTTAAATGCACTGCAGCCCCCAGCTGTCGGGCACCGGCACACATCTCACTCTTCCTCGGTCAGGCACGCTCGCTTCCCTGCATGAGCAGCCTTCCTTGCTCACCGATTCCTCATCTGAGCTATACTCTCATTTCAAAACATAAAATCCCTTTGTTTCTGAACCTTTCTGCTCTGAGCCTGAGCATGTGAGTAACAAATACACACAGTTTATGTGTTGCTGACACACTTAAATTACAGAGACACATGGACCAGCACAGTACCATCAATTAACATACTCGGATTCAGGCTTGTGGATTCCCTTGAGGCAAATGGACACAGGAATCTGAATGACTGCAGAGTTCACAAAGGCTGATACACTTCCTTGAGGTGATATTCCTCCAGCACTCATCTCCCACTATCCCTGTTTTTGCAGGATACTGTACATAACTTGAACTTGTACCGTATCTTCTTTCACTAACACAGTGTAGATCCCTGATAACATTCCTTCTCTATGCACTGCTGGACCTTGCCAGCCCCTTCCATGCTCTGTCATCTCTGTCCTGCACTCACTTGGGATCCTCTCCACCTGAATTTGAGGTTCATCTTTCTCCCCACCAGTTCAGTTATAACAATCAAAGCCCTGACAATTCTTGCAGCACAACTATGTGCTGAAATACAGAACTGGCCCGTCTAGAGATGACGCTTTTTTTCACACTGCCCAAAAGGCTGCAAAAATTATTCTGGAAGGAAATGTAAACCAAACTTCACAGCCTTCCTTTTCCAAACCCTACTGAGTAAGGCAAGAAAGTTACACAGGTGAAAAGATTGCCAGATTAGGGCTGCCAGTCATTGTCCTTCTCCCTACTCTGGGGACCACAGTATTATTTTAATAATTATTGAGGATGCAAACGGGGTCTCTAGAAACATCGTGATAGCCAGACTGGATCAGCTTGTGCAGACCAGGACACCAGTACCAGACACTTCTGACCATGTGAAAATGTGCGATCCGCTCCCTCAGCCCAGGTCTTTGTCCCTGATCTCTCCCTTGGTTGGGGGTCAGCTCGGACACAGACGCAGGAGGTCTGCTATTCCCAGCAGAAGCTCGAAGCCAGGGTTTGAAGCCCAGGTCTGATAGCGCTGGGCTCCTTCCTGGACCCACGCCGAATGCAGCGCGAGGGTCTGCGCAGGGCTGGCTGCTGTGAATGACAAGTGCTGGCTATCGATCGCGTTCTGAACTCGGCCCAGCCGATAGAAGGTAATTAATGACTCCATTTGCCTCAGTACCGAGGAGAACAATTGAGTTTGAAACTGCAACAACTGGCAGTGCGGGGAAAGGCCCCCCGGGACGTCCAGGAAAGCTGCCTGACAGGCCTAGGCTGCGTGGGGACACGGGAACACATCAGAGGGGGAAAAAAGAGAAGGGAAATCGGATAAAGGGAAAGAGCAGTCTTAACACAAAGGATGACTTGGGAAAGGGCAGCACACGTAGCCGAGAGTGCTCGGAGAGTGGGACAGGGCTGCTCTGGGTTAAGCACCCCAGCGGGGATGGTGACAAAGGCAGACTGCAGGAGAGGACAGGGTCGCCTCGCTGGCGCAGAGGGATGGCATTTCAGCAGCCGGCTCAGCACTGCTGCGTTAGACAGATGCGTTTCCCTCGGAGGCTTTGACAATTAGATGGGTTCTGCTGTGTCACCTGGCTGGCAGTTCTCATGCCAGTCACATTCGCTTTTATTATGACTGTGACTTTTATTCGTAGTGCTGCGAGGCCCCAGCTGAGATCCGGGCCCCACGAGGCAGTGGGCAGACATGTCACGGGGTGGTAATAGCCCCTGCCCCAAAAGAGAACAGTATCTCCATGTTCATGTGCCAGCTGCACAGCTTCTCATGACCCTCCTACACGTTACTGTGCCACAAAGGTCTTCCTATGTCAGCAATACTTCTGAATTACATGTTGAGGCAGCCCTGTCCCACCCTGAGCAAGGGTGCTCTCTGTCACCTGTAGCCAGGGGGGTAAGTGTATGCTTTGTGCTACTTGTACATGATGGTGTCTTTGTGGCTTCCAGACCTGGGAATGTCTCTCTGTTCTGGAGCTATTTAACGGGCATATTCCCTGTGTCAGATGTAGTTAAGGTTGTTCCTGTGTCCTCTGGCACAGTGTTTCCTTGTTATCTGTCAGGATACTTCTGTGACACCCGTGGAGCATTTCTGTGTCTTGTGTCGAAGGTTTACGCTGAACATTGGCTGCGTGCGCTCCCTCAGCGGCCCCTCGGGAGGAGAGATGTTTCCTGTCACACGTGCAAGGCCAGTCCTGATCACGCTGACAGCAACTGTGTGCTCTTGTGAGGGACACAGTGACCGAGGCCATGGTTCACCTCTTAAGCTGTTTGTTAAGATCCTTCTGATTAAAGAGAGAGATGTCCCTGCATCACAGTACCACAGTTTCCCTCGCCGGTAAAAAGGGAACTGGGAAAGGTGATGATGTTTCTTAATGGTACAGCTAGCACAGTTACCTAGGTGGCATCCCCAGACTCATCCTGCAGCTGAAGCCTTGCTTCACCACAGCACCCCTTCCAAGAGCTGCTTTCTTGGCAAATCCCCATCCCTTAAGCTTTTACTCCTAGCACTGTTCTTCATCAGCTGAAGTGACTGTTGCCCACCAGAGTGCCGTTCCTCATGGGATCTGCTAGTCTGTCCCAACTCAAATTTTCCCCATGAGCCCTCCCTTCGCTTTCACCCACAGCCCTTTGATGGACTCCATCTCTTCCCCAAAGTCCTCCTTACTGCCACGTTTGCTCACACCCACACAACTGTCAGCTCTCATACTTCGTGTATTACAGTATTTGAGGCTTCTCCTGATAGTTGAGCTCACAGACTCATATGCTTAGATGAGAATTGCAACTTTGATCTAAAACCAGAGATAAGCGTCTGTCCCTTGCAGTTTTGGGGAAAAAATGAAAATGCATCCTCTATAGGTTTTTGACACCAGAAAACAAACACAGGGGATTTACAATCCTTTGGTTTTGAAGAAAATATAATGATCAGTGACTGTGAATGTCTTGGTGTTAGCAACACAAGACATAAATCTTTCAGGATCATCTCTGTTAAACTTTCTCCACTTCATAAGTAAAATCCATATGCACAGCTCATATTATTGCTCTGTGAAGTTTAGGATTTGTGTGCCCTACCATTATTAAGTCCAACACTACTGCAAGCTGTTTAGACAAGGTCCACCTCGAGGTAGCCTACAGGCCTCTGTCAAAAGTTTCTTTTCTTTTGTAGATTTTAAAGCCTAGGCCATGGCAGAGTGCCCTCCCTGCCCCCCATATCCAGAACTCCCACCTAAACTAAAGCATTGCCTTTCTCCTTACAACTTTTCCACCTCTCCCTATCTATTTCCTTGCTTTGATCATTCTGATTTCTTATCTAACCCCATTCCTTCCCTTTCTCCTCCCTTCATCCTTTTCTTTCATTTCCCAGTGACTATACAGGTCCTTTCTTATCAGCTGGTCCTGAGTTTCCCAAATACACATACGCACTTACGTGCACACACACACACACTGACACAAATAAATAAATAAATAAAAAGGTCAGTGAGCAGAGCAGCAATAACCCCTAAAACAGTACTATCAGAGGGACATGATTGATCAATTGAATTCCATAGCGGCTGAAAAATGTGGGATTAAGTAGTGTATTATACGCACAATGAGTTGAGGCATGATGTTCATTTCAAGTTCATTTCGCCAGCCCTCTGCCACCAGATCAGGCAATCAATAGGGGCAGCAGATATCATATATCACCTCTCTCCGTGCTAGGGAGAGAGCACCATAATCTCTCGCAAATTTAGAGTGACAGATTTGTCAAGATCTGAAGGGCTCCTGAATAAATGAAGGAAAAGAGAGTCCTACAGTGACTTGGGAAAGCTGTGGTTTCAGCTTCTTCACACAAAGGCATGGCCTGTGCACACACGGGAGACACGCGTGCACAGGGCTCTGCAGGCAGACAGGAATTGCAAATACATGTGCATGTGTGCCCTAGTCTGTGTAACCACCCAGGGCAACTAACTAAGGGTAAAATCCGGTTTAATGACAATCAATGGAAGTTTTACTGTATACGTGAACACCCGTCCACTCACACCAAATACCATGCATAGTGTAGGGCTGCCATCCTTGAAAATCAAATATAGCCTAAACCAGCCGCTGCAGACAGACGGCTGCTCAGGCATGTATGGTGATACAGAATCTAAAGAACACCAGAATAATGATCTACTGCAAAAATACCCACGTGTATTAGCATCATGGTGTGCACACTCATGCACACTGACTGGCACATGTGGAAAAATCCTCAAAGGCAAACAGCTTCACAGGCTGCAGGCAGGTTGAAACAAGCGCTGATACAGAAACACACTTTTTTTTTTTTCCTGAGCCTGGACCCAGGAGTTCTGTGCCAGCTTTCTGCAGGGAGGACCAGAGAGATGTGCCTACTGGAACTGGGAGCATGAGCCTCGAGCTACCCTAGTCCTCCTGAAAGCCACCCCCTGCAGTAACAGCCCAGTCCATCTAAAACACGAAGACTGCACTGACACATGCAGTGTGCAGTCCACCAAGCCTGGTCTTTGCTTTGTTTCCTCTTAGTCAAATCTGTCATGAACTCCAGCTTTCAGGAACTTGAGAGTTTTCCCTTGTGCAAAAAAGCCCGAGGAGAGGAGAAAATGCCAGGGATCAGTGCCAGTAAAGAGCCCTGCTCTGGCTACGGGTGGAAAAGAAAGAGTGAAGGGGCTGCGCGAGGGAAGGCTGCTGGCTGGGACAAATCAATATGTAATATTTTCTATGGTCTTGCGAGTGGTACTGTACTACGTTACTGTATATAATGTACTATTGATTATATCATATCATATAATCACCTATAAACGGATATATCTCATAGCCAGAAGGCAGCAGGCTCAGTTATAACTCCGGGCCACCAGCTGGGCATTAACTGTGCCAGGAAAATACCCATCTTGGCATCACCCATGAGCTAAAAGATGAAGCAGCGGAGTGGCATGGTTCTGGCCATTGCACAGTCAATGCTACTCCAGGCTCCTGGAAGCATCGTCTGCCCATGAGTACACTTGCAATCGCGTGGAGGAGGGAAAAGGTCTATACAGATCCCTCAATCACTTTCTTGACAGACAGCAAGTTTCTGAGATTCACAGACTGGAAGCCACCCAGAAAGGCTGACG
Organism: Platalea leucorodia; assembly: GCF_965183815.1. Classification (NCBI taxonomy): domain Eukaryota; kingdom Metazoa; phylum Chordata; class Aves; order Pelecaniformes; family Threskiornithidae; genus Platalea; species Platalea leucorodia. Next base: position 22,787,402 of record NC_138826.1, read on the forward strand.
TATGAGGAATAATAGTGAAAAAGCAGGAAGGTAATCACAGCGTAAGAGGGAGAACCTGATCTTAGGTTAGACAGGGTGATAAGACAGACTTGTATCTGATGAACCACAGTAGGCAGAGATTCAGCATGAAGGGTATGAAGGTATATCAGCATGGATGAGACAGGGGATTATAACCAGTCTCACCAAAGTTAGGCTGAGAGGTGACAGCAGAAAGATACTCAGCACAGTTGGAGAAGATTATAATGAGCAGACTTGCCTAAGATGAGATGAGGGATTATGACAAAGGAAGATTCACTTCAGCTGGGACAGGAGGTTATAACAGACAGACTCACCTTGGACATGACAGATGCTAATAGCAGGAGACTCACTCACTTCAGATAAAAAGGGGTTATAACCGAGATAAATGCACCTCATTTGAGTTGGGGGATAACAGGGAAAAAAAAAAAAAAAAAAAAAACAAACACCACCAAAACCAGGTGGGTGATAAGATGGTTTATCACAGGGAAAGATTCACTTTGGATGGGGCAGGGCATTTATAATGGACTCACCTTGGAGGGGATGAGTGGGCTGTGAGAGACGTGGGATGGCACAACAGAGATAGAGACACCTGGAACGCGGCAGGAGGCACTGCAGTGAGATTGGACTGTGTCAGAGGGCTGTTGCAGGGACAGAGATGCACTTCTGGTGATGCTTTTACCAGAAAAAGCCTTTTTTCCTAGTAAGAACAAAGGATTCCCAGGAAGGCCGATTCCCACTGAGTAGGACTAGGTTTTGTAATACAATAATTCATTTTGGATAGGAAGGGGGACTGACACAGACAAAGATTCATCTCATTTTGGAAGGAGTTTTATAACAGAGATATGGGTTATGATAAATTACGAGCTACATGTAGGAGAATGGGACAGAGATCATAACAGAAATCAACGTATGTTGGATGGGACAGACACTCCGCAGGGAGAGACTCCTCTCTGGTGAAACATGGACTCAGAAACAGGATCATTCCTGTTATCTGAGGGGGATGAAAGACTCATCTGGGGTATGACAGGACAAGATGAGATGAGAAGGAAATCCTAACAGCGATATAACGTCTGTTGGGACCGGGGAGCTACAAGAGAGACTGATTCCCTTCCAAGCTGTCAGAAAGCCCTTTCTCCATTCCAGGCTTCCTCAGCCCTCTCCAGCACAGGTCCATCCTCAGCACTCTGGTTTCTCTGTGAGCTGCCTCTCCAGTAGCCTTCTAGCGATGCTAATCGCTGTGCTTTGCTCCCATTTTATGCTCAGCAATGGAGATTTGGCAATTTTTAACACTGAAAATCAGCGGAACCGAAACTCATCTCTGAGCCGAGCACCATTCTCCACAGCCTCACTCACCCTGGGCAGGATAGTCCCAAGGAGCCCGCGGGAGCAGCCCGGCTGCTCCAGCAGACAGGAGGGGTCTTCCCTCGGGTCCCTGCAGCCTCCCCTTCCCGCAGGAGTGGCACAGCTCCCTGGGTGGAGGCGGAGGGCCCCGCTCTGTCCTTGTCCCACATCCCTTGCTGATCCGAGCCAGGGTGGTGCTAACTCCCTGTTTTCTCTGTCTGTGCCCTGCAGATGTATCCGAGGGCTCAGTTCCCAATGGAGATTCCCAGAGCAGCGTGGACAGTTTGCGGAAGCACCTTCGTGGCGACACTTTCACCCAGCAGCAGCTGGAAGCTTTAGATCGAGTTTTTGAGCGTCCTTCTTACCCTGACGTCTTTCAAACATCAGAGCACATCAAATCTGAGCAGGTGAGGGCCCGGTAATGGGGACCCACAGGCACCCGTAGGATGATGGCAGGGAGATCCCCTCACCAAAATCACTCTCCCCCTCTTTGCACCTTGTTCTCACACTGACCTGTTATTGCACATACATCATGTTTACATTTTACAGCACCTTCTAGTTGTAAATATATCACTGTGCTGATGCACGTGTATACATGAGCTCCACCTCCTCTCGTGATCTTGCCGTATACACGCACACTGTGCTGTCGCTAAATCTCCATGTCCGCATTTCCCTCTGCACACACATCTGCAGGTATGCGGGCATGTTCTTGCCATGAACACGCAAACACTGCCATGCTTGTTCACCGCACGCAGCACTGCACAGAAACTCCTGCACTCTCAGATCATGCCGGTCACCAGTGTGCCACAGGCTCGGGCTTTAATGGAGCACTTTCCTTCATGGCCCAAAGCTGAGACTTGACTCCCATCTCCAACCTAGTTTTCCGCACTTCTGCAGCTCTGCCCCCACTTTCCTTTACTCCCCCGCTTGCCCGGCCTTTTATCCCAAAAGCTGTTTGTCTTAATAAAATGAAAATCAAAAGTCGTTTTAAACCGCCCCAAGCCATAAACCAACAAAGGAAGAGAAGGAGAGGCTGGCTGTGGACTCCCTTCATCCCAGAGTCCCTGGGTTTATTACAATGAATAACCTTTATTTACTTTCATTAGACTATTAAGCACCAGCACAGTCATTTTTCCCCCTGAAACTCTGAGCAGGGCCCATAAAGCAAATCCGAAGCCTAATTGAGTTCATTTTAATTTCTCTCCGATCACAGCGAATTACTCTGGTGATAAATCAGGGGGCAGGCTCACCCCCAGTAGAAGGCCTAATTTGCAGCTAATTACAAAACTGATTTCTACAGGAAGATCAATACGAGAAGGAATTGGAAATGACTAGGCAGTCCTAGGCAAGCAGGGATAGGGGCGGGGAGGGGGCAGCGTGCGGGGAGCCCACTGGAGGAGGGGGAGATGTGGGGAGGGGGTTGGGGAAGCGCATGGAAAAAAACAGAGCAGAAAGAGCAGAAAATCAGTTTTAATTTAAAGTAATATTAATCAGAGCAACTTTTCCTGCTGTTTTGTAGCCTTCCCGGTTTCTCCAGCTCCCGCGTCTGGTCCGGAGGCTGCCACAATAAAAAGGCAATTACCAGAGCCTTTCGGACAGGACACCCTTTCAGATTCAATGGCTCTCCCCCTCCCACCCTTCTGTTAGCCATGTGGCTCCCCCCTCCCCAATTTCATACCCCAATGCACAGAGTGACAGAGGCAGGGAATGAGGCTTCTTTGTTTGTTTTTAAAGAGCTAGGACAGAGGTAACAGCGGAGGGGAGGCAGACGACTCAGCAAAGAGCCTGGCTACAGTGGGCCAACACTGGCCGCTTCCTACAGCCCGCCTGTCCCAGTCATGTCATTGCAGTCCTCTGCCCCAGCTGTCCTTGTCACCAGGGCAAACACCTCCCGCCTCCGCTCAGTCAAGAGGAGGGGACGTGGATTTCCCCTTTCTTCTCCCCTGGGCTGGCACAGGCAGCCATCCCCGTCCCCACAGCACCGAACGAAGGCTCAGTCGTACGATAGATAACGTGCCAGATCCCGCACCCAGCCTCACCCCTCTTCCCCTTCACAGCGGCACATAGGAGGGTGGGATAGCTCATCCTAGGAGCCCCCCCCCAACCCTCTTGTCACTTCATCTTCTCTGTTTCCTCCTCCTCCTCCTCTTCCATCTGTGCAGGAGTTTGCATCTCTCCTCTTCCTCCCCCCCATCTGTACACCCTTCCCTTTCTCCCGGCGCATCAATAGCAAGCTGTCTTTCTCCTCTCTTCCCCAGGGTAATGAGTACTCCCTCCCAGCTCTGACCCCTGGTCTCGATGAAGTCAAATCAAGTCTATCCACCTCTGCTAACCCAGACCTGGGGACAAATGTGTCAGGACCCCAGACGTACCCTGTGGTGACCGGTAAGCTGCCTGACCAAACAGCAGAACCAAGCTTTTTATTTATTTCCCTCATCACCATTAGCTTCTGCTTTTTCTGCTAATGCAAGATATCCCTCTGTGACAAACATGGGAAGAGACAGAAAGACTGTGGAGGATGTAAGGGCTCAAGAGAAGCTTGAAATTTAGAGTATTGGTGGGTTTGGGTACACCTAGAGGTGCCCAGGTGTGACTGAAAGACAGGCAAACCCAGGCGCGAATCGGGAACTTGTGTGCCCAGATGGGGCTTAGGAATGGATGTTGGTGGAGGACAGGTATGTCCAAATATGCACTGTGGTTTTTTTCTTTGTGTCTGAGAACAAGAGGGTCGTGGCTTACCCATGATCTACACTTGATTATCTCGGGGGGAGATAATAATTTAAGTTTTATTCAGCCCTGGCATTTGCAAACTAAATACTGAGGTCTGCTGAACTGTGACTGCTAAACTCCCTCTTCCTTAAGCCCATGAGTCTCTAACAGCAGCTGGCAAAAGAAATTTGTTCACAGCCTTCCCCCTTCCCTCCCGTGTGGGCACATTAAACTTAGGTGTGACTGGGAGAGTAGGAAATGAGAGAAAGTGCAAGACAGTAGAGGAATCAGGATGCACAGAAGTAGGAGGCAATTTCTGTGGCAGCTGCTCCACAGAAACTTTCTCTTCGCTGGTGGCACGTGCAGGACCTGAGCAGCATGGGGTTGTCCTGGGGCCGCGGGGCACACCATGCTAGTGTTAGACTGCCTGCCCTGTGTGTGTCTAGAGCCATAAGGAGATATTCTGGTGCCACAGCCCTTCTTCTCAGGCTTTAGTTTCCACTGCACCCTGCTCACACAGCCACCATAGATTTGCACATCTCCTCCTGGGTAGCTAGAGCAGCTGGCAAGGCCCAAGTGACTTGCCCCGTTTTGGTATATCCCCCTTGCCCTACAACTGCTGTGGCCCCTCTAGAAACCTCGCAGTGTTAAGTTGAGAAATAACTCATGACAAAGGTCTAAGTCCTGTTAGCAAGGGAAGGAGCTGTTGCCTCTTGGCCAAAAAGCTGTCCTCTGATGGCACAGAATCAAGAGCACTGGAGTTTGTATCTCAACTTTTTCTTGCAGAAGCCCCAGCTAATAGCCCCTGAGGCCAAAGCAGCTCATGGTTGAGGCAGCAGTCATTGCTTGTTCAGCAAACACTGTGCAAAGGCATATTATTACATGCAACTTCTGGCTACCAGAACTTTGGGACCAGGCAGGATTAGTAACAGTTACCCCAAATACAGAGTAGATCCAATGTGAGGTCTGCAAAATGTCATGGAGAACCATGGGTAGGTGAACTGCATATTTAGGGAGTGTCTAGATAGTGTGATATCCCCAGACTTTTTCTGTGGCTTTTACTGCTATTAGGCTTGATCCAGGATCCTTGTAGCCATGCAGTTTCTTAGCCAACCAGAAAAAAATGGCTCAGCTGTGGCAAAATTGTTCCACCTGTCTTTGTATTTGCATATATCTGCTGGCCAGCAGGACCAGGGAGGTGATCGTCCCCCTGTACTCAGCACTGGTGAGGACGCCCCTCAAGTACTGTGTTCAGTTTTGGGCCCCTCACTACAAGAAGGACATCAAGGTGCTGGAGCGTGTCCAGAGGAGGGCAACGAAGTTGGTGAAGGGTCTAGAGAACAAGTCTTGTGAGGAGCGGATGAGGGAGCTGGGGTTGTTTAGTCTGGAGAAGAGGAGGCTCAAGGGAGACCTTATTGCTCTCTACAGCTACCTGAAAGGAGGTTGTAGCGAGGTGGGGGTGGGTCTCTTCTCCCTAGTAACAAGCGATAGGATGAGAGGAAATGGCCTCAAGTTGCGCCAGGGGAAGTTTAGGTTGGATATTAGGAAAAATTTCTTCACCGAAAGGGTAGTCAGGCACTGGAACAGGCTGCCCAGGGAAGTGGTTGAGTCTCCATCCCTGGAGGTATTTAAAAAATGTGCAGATGCAGTGCTTAGGGACATGGTTTAGCGGTGGGCTTGGCAGCGCTAGGTTAATGGTTGGCCTCAATGATCTTAAAGGTATTTTCCAACCTAAATGATTCTATGATTCTATATGCAAGAAAAAACTCAGCTGGTGTCCATCTACCATTTAGCAGATCCACATCTCTTACAGGAAATACTGTCCTGTCTGGGGGCCAAAGCCAGTAGGAGAGTAGTATTGTCCTTCCTTCATGGAAGGCAGATCCCCATAACTGGATGTAAAGGTGAGGCACCTAAAATCAGAGTTTAAGATTCAAAGGGGCCATTAAATAGTTCTTTTTAGTCCTTCTGCCTAAGTGAAGATGGTGAATTCCAGCCCATTAACATGAGAGCAGAATTTCTGAAGGCTCAGGACACTGCACAAGCTTTGGACAGGAGTCTCACAAGGGGACAGCAGGAGACAGATTTGGCCTCACAGAAGAGGCTGTGGGCTGAGGCAGAAAATCTTCTTCATGTCCCCCCCAACCCTGTGCCATCCCCACTCTCTTCCCTGCAACACTCCCAGCTCAGCTCGAGAACATCCCCATCTGATCCATCTGGATCCAAGAGTGAGAAAAGTTCATTTCAGACCCAGCTTGACATTCCCAGGTGGCAACTTAGCACTAACATCTCAATCTGTATGCGACATTTCAATCAACGCAGAGTAACAAAAGCAGAACTATTAGCATTGGGAGCTGTTCACTGGTGGTAATGATGGGGAAACTCAGAAACTGGAAATGAAAAGGGGAAAAAAACCCTCAACACCCTGGAAGGCAGCAGGGGAAGAGGGGCGGAGAATTTTTCCTCTACACTTAGGCCAAGATCCAATGTTTGGATTAATGGTGCCATTACCCAAGAAAGGACTTCAGATAATGCTCATTCTTAGAATGTTTTTGCTGGCAATTAAATGGTTGCAGTTATTGATCTTCATTGATCTGATGTCCTCAATTTGCATAATCTATTAAAGATGAATGATTCATGATATGTTTGCTGTGGGGCTGGGCAATGCTTTCAGGAAGGACCAGAGAGGTAAGGAACTCAGTGCTGCCTCCTGATCTGCCCTGGCCAGGAAGCTAAGGAAGAGGCTGGGAGCATGCAGATTTCTTTGGTATCACCCAGATCCCTCTCCTAAGAAGGGATATTGGAGTAACAGCAAGTACTGAATTACTGGCTGCCTGTTTTGCTGCTATAGTGTCATCTTTGAAATGCCTCTTTGCTCTTGTCCCAGTGCAGTCTGTGAACCCAGGTGATATCTGAAACAAATTCACCCACGCAGGGTACAAACTCTGTGTGCAGTCACGTCAGGATGTAAGATTTAGCTTCCATCTCCGAGCTCAGTCTTCCCAGACAGAAAAATGTATCACTAGCTCTTTCCAAACCAAAGCTGTCTGGCATTGGATTCTTGCCCTTTCTGAAGACTTCACAGAAAGTTCTTCTCCTCTCTCTGGCTCACGACTAGCTTTCCTCAGAAAGCTCTCTAAGCTCACACCGTTCTGAGAATACACCCCTCCAAAAGCCATCAGAACTTCAACAATATGGAACTACCTAAAATCTTGGAATGTAGTGAGATAGTTAAGCACAGATGTTGCTGAACTCCCTTTATCTGTCTCTGAGCTTCCTAGAATTCAAGAGCTAGAAATGCTGCAAAACAGGCAGCCACCTCCCCAATGTGCAGGAAGGCCTTCCCCAAAGTCCTGGGCATCTATTCAAAGACACAGCTTAGCACCACAGTTACATACAGCACAGCCTTGCCTAGTACTGTCAATATCAAACACTGCCTTTCAGACAATTATTCTAACACATCTTAGATGGTCCATTTATTATTCACATCTCCTAAAGCAAGTAAACAACATTTGTTTACTATGAAGCAGACAGGTCACCCTTATTTCTCCCCATTAAGTATCTGCAAGGAATTTCTATGAACGAGCTGACACTTAGGGACTAGCTGGGCACGAGGCTAGGAAACATGCTCCCGCTGTCCTTCATACAGAACAGACAATGTAGAAAGTTTCAACTTCCTTATGAAGTACCAGGGAGAGAAAGCTCTTAAGAGCTGCCTGAGAACACCACCCCACCTCTTCCTTCACACACAGGCCAGTGGGCCAGCTACATCTTGCCTCGATGTTGCATGGCCAGCACAGCCAGATTGGCATAGATCCCTGACAGTTTCTTGGACAGTATCTTTGGACACCAATCAGATTTCCTAGAGGCAAAGATCCAAGCTTGAACATACCAAGATAAGGCGAGTACACGCAGTTGAACACCAAGACAAGAATTCTGTTGTTCGTAGATATTCTACTTCAATTATTTCTATTGAAGGCAAACAGCCCAGGCAGATGAGTATAAACCTGTACAGGGCTAAGTAAACATAGAAAACCTCAATAGCTTTCTTTTATTCAGTAGTTTCCACAGGTCTTTGATTTTGGAAGGTATTCAGTAGCTAACACCCGAGAGGTGAGCAGAGGAGAACCTCAAGATTTTGGCACTAGCAACAGGAGTGCTTTAAAAGCACAAGGTTGTTCACAGAAGCCTTGAATCCTTTGAGAACAAAGGTTAAGATCCTTCTTTAAGTGGCATCAGAATTCATATCTTTTGGATATGAAACATGAAACAAGTTAGGAGTTGGACTCGATGACCCTTATGGGTCCCTTCCAACTCAAGATTTTCTATGATTCTGAGTGCTGTGTCTGAGTTCTGGGGACTTAGATTAATAGTTTGGGAGCGGAGTCCTTTCCAACTCAATTATCTAGCCAAAAGTTCCCCAACAGAGAGGCAGCACTATGGGAAATAAAATACAATGGACTTTTCATGTATGGCTTGAAGCTTGTTTATTAACAGACTACTAAAGGAGAGGATTTACCTACTAATGGATCGTAAAATTACAGCAAAGGTAAAGAAAAACTTCCCTTAATTGAATCCCAGCAGTTTTAACTAAATAGACCTTGTTTGCCAGCCCACTACAATCAGTGAGATCTACAAAGAAAAGTAAAGGTAAAAGAAAAGTAAAGGTAGAAGACAAGCCCAAGAAAAACAGGGGAAAAAAAGCACTTCAGCAACTTCTAGTGTTGACTGAAATGGGAATATGTGTCCCCTTCTTTTCCCGTAAGGAGGTTTCTGAGTGCTTCTGTGCTATGCTTAGCACCTATTAACAGGAATAGGTAACTTTTAAAATCATCATCACCCACCAAAACAGTACCAGGTCCTGTATGGAAAATGTTTCCTTCTCTCTGGGAAATAATTTTTTCCCTAAAGCAACAAATATCATCCAGGGTGAGAAATCCTGATGACAACTCACAATGTGTCAAACAAAGGCACCAAAAAAGCACAAACCCCATTGATCTCACTTTACTCCAGACCTCCCCTCTGTGGCGTGGGGTCAGATTTCTTTTCAGTTTAAGTTAATTTTTTAAATTCATACATGAATGTATGCGAAAAAAAATTATAATTACTGACATTAAGGCTATTTGATATGTCTGAAAGACATGCAAAAATAGTACTTAAACAGCATCTGATTTCTATGAAAGTTTTCAAGAAAGCTGTGATGCTAAGCATGGAGAAATCACTGGCTAGACACCTGGATCCAAAGTTTTTCTGAAATTATAAACAATCTTTTGAGAACTTTAGCCTCCTGCAAGGTGAAAAGATATTACTTCCTTCATTTCAGCTTAGTGAGTGAACTGAAGAGAATTTTGTTCAGTTCAATAACCAGGTCATTCAAAACTAAGAAACAAACCACAATTTAAAAAAGCAGGAACATTTGTTTTCCTCGGTCAGTGAGTGAATTAAGCTTGGTGTGAAAGGATGAGACCTATTAGTTATAAAATCAGGTTCTAAAATCAGTTCAATTTCCTCCTTATATATGTATTTTCCTTCATTTAATGTCATTTTTAATGCAAAACCTGCTTAGAAAAGCTTGCTTTTTCTGTTCTAGTATATTTAGGAAGTACGGGAACTTGTGGTCATTTTATTTAATTAGCATGAATAATTACAAATACTGTTTTTAATTTAATTCTAATTTCCATCCAAATATAACTTGACACAGATCACAAGTAAAAAGTTAATAATCTAATAAAATAATAATATGGACTCATCGTTCACTATTTTCTCATATAATAATATGTAAAGACAACTTATATTAAACAACATAATTGCTTAAATAAATGTGCATAGATGCAGTTCATCTACTTAGCAAAAACTGAAATAACCATGTTTACTGTAAGTTTTGTATTTGTCAAAATATTTGTTACAACAGATAAAATTCAACCTTTTAGAAAGCAGCCTCATAGTGCAAATGTAAAACAAGTTGATCCAGCTTGCTGTTTTAAATGATGATTAAAACTGACCTTTACATTCAGTTGTACTTATATCACTACGCTGAGAGGGGGAGCATTTCCTTCCCCTTTTCCTTGTTCGTACTGGTGAAAATTTGCTCTCTTGCTCCAGTCTACTTTAGCCTCCGACACCAGTGAGCAATGGCTTGACTGAGCTGACTTAAGAAAACCTCTTTAACAAACTGCTAGGGGCCCCAAATTGGCTTTAGTGACGGCAAATCCTACGTATGCAGACCCGCACTCTGCGGCACAGCATCACAGCTGCAGCTGCCAGCAGTCAAGCAGCCTGTTGGGCACATCTCTGGATGCCCCAATGCCCTGCAAATGGAATAGGATAATCATTCATGTGGCCGCTACAAGGTTGTTACTATCCTGCCTCATCAACATGAAGGAGGTATTTTCTGTGAGCAAGCCTCTCCTCTATGTAAGATAAGGAATCAGCAAAAGTAGAAGTCCACAGGATCTCCAAATTTCATCCACTGTTTCCTATCCCTAAGAAGAGATAATATCTTATCTAGTCAAGGAATTTGGAAAGGCAAAAGGTGTTACTACTGTTCTCCAGGATCAAATGGCTGAGGGTGATAGATGGTCAGACGAATGATCCCTGAAACAGACAGGAATAGTGGGGGGGGGAAGGAATCACATAAACTATTTCCATGCATCCAATGGAAGCTGCACTGACAGTAACTTTATGATGCTGAAGAAGGCAGCTCATGGGCTTGAAAGGCATATTGAAGTGAGGAACCCAGAAATCATGTCTCCACCTTCCTTAAATGAGCATTTAAGTGAACTGGGTAATGACAACAGCAGTGAATTGGCATTCCCAGTCTGATTTCCCTCAGCACAGGGACAGCGTTGCAGGCTGCCGCGCTCTATGCTGCTGGACAAAAAGGGACTTTTTTAGAGAAAAGAATTATATAGTCTTCCCAGCAATTCAGTTTTTGCCTTTTCTTTTGAGGCTAAATGAAGGATCCAATAAGTATGGCTATGATGAAAAAAATTTGTAATGTACATATTTGCCCACTGACAGCAGAGATTGTGCTTTATATCTGAGTTAAGCAACACCTGTCAGCAGGTGTTAATAACTTTTGATCTCCATCAGCTGTACTGGATTTAACCAGGACAGCTGCTTGTATAATTGAAATTGCCCACTGTCATCTTTTGGAGAAATGAAGAGCTTACGGCAAACTTTGGCCCTTCTTTGTAGGCTCAGGATTGCTGTGGGCTATCCGTGAGGACCTATCCTATCTTATCATCAGTAGAATATCATTGTGATGAAACCTTGGAGATACCTGTAATAGGGACTGTGTGAAAAACTAACATATTCTGTTCTAATTACATTTCCCAGCATATATGTCAAAAGCATCTTGTTTAAGAGGTCCCATTCAAGTCCCAACCCACCAAGGAATAAGCATATGCTACACTTTAAGGCAGGAAGTAATTGCCCAACCTGATGGGCTGGGACTCAAGAAAGGGGACAAGAGTATGAACTCCACTGAACTCCTCTGTTGACAAGTGCACAAGTTGCACGTCTTCCCTGCCCCCCGCCCCAAGACTTTAAAGCACATCTTCCTTCATCAGCTCCATCTGCAAACAACTGTACTTAGAGCCACATGAAGCTGACTTCAGTGGAGTTCCCAAGTGATTAATACTAACAGTACTCAACTAGCTAGTTCACTAGTCCGATCACAGGTCTACTGGAAGCTCCATGTTTTACTCCGTACAAAGACTATAAAACTTTTTCTCTCCAAAGTAACATAAAGAGTTAGCAAGTCAGTTTACTTGGAGAGCAGCAGTTAACTAGATCAGACACAAAATCGAGATTTATAAAATTCAGTTTTATAAAAAATGGGGCAAATAGATTTCAAAACTTGACATCAGTGATGTCACAACAGTTTTGACTCTCTGGGGAAAGCAATCCAAGATTGTTTCTTTAAACATGTATTTCAACAACCCACAAGTAAAGTATTGGGCTAAGAACACGGACGGATCTGTGCAGAAACAGGAAATAAACCTGAATACGCAAGGCTCCCTCTCCAGTCAGCAGGAATACAAAGAGAAGACAAGAAAGGTACCACAAGAAGCAGATTAGTCTCTGCACATTTTTCAGTTGTTCTAGCAAAGGTCTGTTACAATCACAGAGAAGGGAAGAAAAACAGGATGATCTTTATCTTCAGTGCAACTTGCATAATGCTCTTGCAACAGAAAAGAAATGAAAGAAAAAGTGGTTCTTCTGACATGACAGAAAGCAAAGTGAAAGATATGCTGTGCCAGTCCAGTTTGGTCTTTTGCATGACTTCTAGAATTTCTGAGGCAAGATTCTCACATGGGATAAAGCGATATGACTCCACTGGCTGTAGTGTAAACTCACCAGTTTATGAATGTTGAGGACCCAGTCCCATTCTGTTTGCCATAATGAAACCTTTCTAAGGAATGGAGAATGCAAATACAGAAAAAGATGTTTCAGTGGTGGGTATAAGCATAGGATTCAAAACACCTGAGATAAGATTCAGCTTTGGCATAGGGTTCCTACATGAACTTGGGTATGTCTTCTCTGGGCTCAGTTCCTCACAGATAAAACAGTGATCCCTAAGGGATGCTGTAAGGATATGTGTTCCAAAGAGTGAGGCACTGGGGTCATATCAGTATTTGATAGGGACCCCAGGAAAAGATGAAGAACGCTAAACAGTGTCAAGATAGTGAGCAGTGTTGTTAAGTGGGTGTGTACAAGCCATCCCTTACAGGGGGATGTGCCATCTTGATATTCTTTGTTTACTGAAAAGAAAAGGAGCACTGGATGCAGGTAGCTTATCCTCCAGGAAGCCAGCAATGAAAAACAAGCAGCTTATCTAGTCCTGCAAACCCCCCTGCTTCCCTTCCCTTCAGCAGCAGAGAGAGCACGATAAAAGCTGAGAGGAGTCTCTGTAGGAACCCAAAGCTGTGAATCTTCCTCTCACCCTGTCTGGCCAAAATCCCTTCATTCACAGGGGGAATTTAGGCCAGAGATCACCAGTTCTAGCTCTCCGCCAGAATAACAGAGGAGAGGGTTAGAAAGGAAGAAAAACAGCCATAACTCAACAAGTACAGTCAGAAAGAGAGGAGCAGGAGATGCAGAAAATATGTAGCCCTCTGCTATGTTTCCAGCTATATCCCCACCCTGCTGACCCTTTCAAATTTCCCCCAACCATGACATTGGGTGGTATTTTTTTGTTGCTTATAAACAAGGATATCGTTTGCCATTTACAAGAAGAAAGGAGCCTGGGACAGGAATAGATTTCTGCTGCTTTGGGGGGTTGCAAACTCATTCCGCCCCCCATTTGATTACAGGTCGGTATTCCAGCCTTAGGAATAAGACACTGACAGATACCTTGGGGTTTCCTGATGCAGCCTTACTGAGGGAGACCCCCCAAGACACAGACAAGCCAGTACGGCACTGCTCCACAGATTGCTGGCCCTAGCAGGACTTGGGAGAGGAAGGGGCAAGTTCTCCATCACAAATAAGAAAGAATTAGAGAATGCAGAAAATCAGAAGTGAAAACAAAAAAGGTGCAGCTGAAGTTTGAGGTGGTTAAAATGAAAGATGGAACTGTGCCATTCACAGGTGGATAGATAGATCAATCAATTGATCTCATCTACACTGACACACTTTGGAGCTATAATTCACTGCTGGGGCAATTATTCCAGCACAGCCGTGGCAGGAGTTATATCGGAGACAGAATTCAGGTGCTTTTAGTCAGGAGAGAGTTGGACAACAAAGGAGTAAAAATGGGTAAATGCCACCCACCAGTGAAGATACATGGGATATAAGTTATATCTGTGCAGTTGCAGAGCACAGAGGGAAAGATAGACAGGTAGATAAATAGACACATAAAAGTCTGAGTTTTGGTTGTGCAATCATTCGCTGTCTGACCTTATCCTCGCCTACTCTCCACTACTCTTAGAGAAGAGTGTTCAGCATTATTGTGTCCCAGTCTCTTTGCCATGTTACTGTTGACTTCTTTATCCCCTCGCACTGACTGAGTGGTGCTGCCGCTGGAAGGTGCGAGGAATTTTTCTTCATAAGCCTTGATGTGTTCAAGAGAGGGCTGGGCTCATCTCCGCTGTGAGTCTGACAGGGGCTTTAACAGCCTCACAACACCGGGACAAATAGCTCCTGGTCCCTTAACCCTTCTCAGCTTTGCAAGGCAAGGCTTGGCACCGTTGTTCCCATTGCAAGGGCTTTAGACAGTCTTTCAGGCTGAAATCCTCCCTGTGGTGGCTGGGCAGAGCGGAAATCCAGGGGCTGGATCAGATTGGCCTAATGCTACAGCAGCTTAAGCGGTCTGTTTTACCAGAGATTATGGTTTCACTTACACAGAGCGCCTGAAAAATGCTGCGGTTTAGGAAGGATTATAGCTGAAAATTCCATGCTTTAAAAGAGAAATAAAGCAGGGGAGGGACTAGGAAACCCAATGTGCCTGGGGGCTGTGCAAACAGGATTAACCTCTGCCCATAGCACCTCTTGCTTCTGCCCACCCATGCTTTCTGTGTCCATCCTCTTCTCTGCCCTTTCCTCCCCAGCGGCTCCCCACACCTGCTCTCTCTTGCACAGTATGGAGAGCTGAAAAAGGAGCCCAGCAAATGCCCAGGACCAAAGTGTCCCTAGTTTATTTAGGTATGACTGTCAAATGGCTTCCTTGAAAAATATCGCTTTCACTTGCAGCCCCTCAAAGCCAGGGGAACATTTGGCGCTCTGCCTGCAGATAGATCTATTAATCCAAATTATCTAGTATCAACATTATTTGGATAAAAGCTTCAGCACTCCCAGGCTGCTGGTGGTGACTCAGCCTCTCTGGCCTGAAGGTAAATCTGTGCACTCCTTGCCATCTGATGACAGAGGATGCAGGAGAAAAATAGCTTTGGGGGTTCTCCATCTACAGAGACTGGCACTGGCACATGAAGGCCCACTGGTAGGGTTGTAGGATAGTATACAGTTTCAAGAAGCAGAAGCTGGGCGCTGATGTGCTGCCTAGTCTGGTGACTTTAACTGTGCAACAAGAACCAGATACTCCAGCTTCTATTCCCCATATCCTCCACAAAAAGTCCTTGCCAAACAGAGCTACTTATAGCAAAAAGGGAGAAGAAATTATAACCCTCACTCAGCATACCAGAAACTTCACATAAGTAAACTAAATAAAGATGAACTGTACACCATTTGGCCAAGACTGATCCCTCCCAATCAACTGAACCATCAACATATGTCTTTGCTACAAAGGAGTCTCAGTGATCAGAGACCTTTGCTGGCCATCCAGGTTAGAGGTACTTGGATGAGAACACAGATGGCAAACTATCATTTTTGCCAGGTAGCAAAGCTCTAGGAAACAAATGCCTCAGGATAAACAGCATTCACAGATAGAAACTGCGCAGCCCTTTATTGTCTAGGTGAGCATTGCAGCCTCACAATAAGGTGCCTAGTGTTAATTAAGCCAGTTCTACATTAATGAAGTCAGATTTATGACCTAATTATATGTCACATTTATATTTCTCTGTATAAATCAAAACCACCAGAACTAACTTATTTCATAGGCCATTGGCAATACTTGCCATCGCGGCAGAGAGATGGCTTTCATTTATTGGCTTTAATTTGTTTACCTGAGGGTGGATGGTTTGCTAGGTGATTTGGATCGGATCTGATCACATCATCCATACTTCTCTTTCAGGTGTTCAAATACAGGACTCTATCACTGCTGACCCAACAACAGTGGGTGTTCTGGAGTACCCATGCTTTAGGTCACAGAGTTCTCCAATTCCCAAACCTCTTACTTGGCAGCCAAGTTAGAAGCAGTTTCAAAGCTGTATCTATTGTGCCTATGCAAATCTGCACATCAAAAATGGAGGTCCAGTGCAAACAACAATGAAAATGAGGCCTTGTATAAGTCCCTCACATTTCCTCTCCATTATATCTTTCTGTCAAAGCATCTGTTTGGCAACACTATACTCTGTGAACAACCAGAGTCAAGTACTGACTGGTTTTCTGGTCAAAGCCCCAAAGTGTGCCACTGTGAACGAGATCAATTGATCGATCAATCGATCGATCTATCCACCTATTAATTGCACAGTCCCATTTTTCATTTTAACGACCTCAAACTTCAGCTGAACCTTTTTTGTCAAAGCTTTTACAGAGTTTGCCTTAACAAACTTTGGCCATTACACCAAGCATCCTGTTTAATAGATGCTTATAACCATGCTGCTCTCCTGGGGAAGGTTACCCTGAGTTTGAAGAGACAAAGTGGTATAATTCCCTGGGCCAAGCTGTGTAAGTGTAGCATCTTCATACGCCCTCGGCCAGCGAGAGGAAGCTGTAGGAAAGGGAGCACAGAAGCTTCAGAGCATTCTTCTCCTTCCCAGCCCTACGCTTCTTCCTGTCCTCTCTCTCCTGCATGTTCCCTCCCTCACCTCTCTTTTTCCTGCATCCCATTCCTCCCATCTGCCACTGCACTCCGTTCTCCTCATCTCCTGCTGCCCCTGCAGAGGCATCCCTGCAGTCAGAGCCTAGCCCCCGGGTGCGTTTACTGCTGTTGTCTCAGCACTGGCTCCTCTGATCTACTCCTAACCTTTTTATTTTTATTTTTGTTTTTAAATTAATTTCCCTGTAGATTTTAACCACTCCATTTTCATTTACCCATTTTGTTCTTCCTCTCCTCCCTTCCCCACCCTCCTCTTCCTCCCCCTGTTCCCTTTGTCTGTCTGTGTCCATCCCTTACCCTACCACAGAAAACCTCTCCTCTCCCCTCAGTATAAAGCAAGAGCCTCATGGAGCCTCTCTCACCCCTTTCACCCCCACCACGCCGGTCGGCTCTGGGCAGGCTGATCTTCAGCCCTTCCACATGGCCCTTTCAGACGATGCGTCCACGCCTTGCTACAGTGCCTTCCTTCATCATGGTGCCCACTTTGGGCAGTCCAGCAGCCAGCCTCTGATAGCAGGTAACCGGCCTTGGCCACAAACTCAGTGGGGATGCTGCAGGCAAGGGGTTCAGTTTCGTCTGACGGGGAGACCAGTAAATGCTGCAAGCTCTTTGAGTGCAAGCGGGAACCAGAGCAACCGTGTTCCAGTTCTGTGTATGCAGCACGTGTTCTCAGCTCCATGGAGAGTCACAAAAAGATTTCATGCCTGTCCCTCATTTTTTAGAATAACATGGGAAAAGAAGCTGTAACTACCTAGAAGTGACTGGGTGTCCCAGTTGGATGGGTTTGGGACTTAATACAGAAACACTTGTACAGCAAAATCCTGTGTTGCCTCAATAGCCATAAAGCCCCTGAGTCCTGCAGGCCCAGCAAGGGTACTGTGTGCTAGCCTACGGTAGATGATTGCAGCTTGAATAATCTAGCCAGCTCTAGGACTGTTAGCACGGTCGTTCAGCATGGGCTGTACGAACTACTAAGTTAGATAAATACCTAGGCAGTTGGTGAGCACTACCATAGCTATGTCACGAGCAATATTTGAATCACCTGGTTTGGGAGCGTCAATGTAAGCTGGTGCCTTCACACAGCAGACAAGTAGTTAAGAAACAGGGCATCACATCTGAATGTCAAGACCAGGAAGGGTGGGTAAGAGACTATAATGTCTTACAGCCAAAGGAATACAGACCTGAGGTAGGTACTAGGGGAAATTCCTGTGCAAGGTGACTGAAGCAACATTGCTGGAGAAGCTCAGGGGTGGCTTGGATGAAATAGTGGGAATCTGTTTAGGCGACCACTGAGGCTGTTGTCACTCCACTGTCAAAGAACGTAATTTGGGCTTCTTCAGAACAGATGAAGTCCTAGGGCAGACCAGACTTCCTAATGCTCAAGAAACACATCTTACCTCTGCCTCCTTCATGTTCCTATATTATTTTTCTCTTTTGACCTAACATCCTCCCTTTATCTTGTCAGGTGAGACTTGCATTTCTAAACGTCCCTGTAGAAAAGCAGCAAGTAACAGCAGAGAAGACTTTTGTGTTCATAACACTGTCTTGGTCCAATCTTACTGCAGCTGATAAGAGCCTCTGAGCTCTGGGCACTTCCTAAGCCAAGGAGTCTCCTGACAGACCCTCTCCAACAATATAGTTCTCTGGGGATGCAGTCATATATGACCACCTGCTAGCCTAGACGGCACTGTGTTTCAGGAGAGGCACCTGCCTTAGGACCCTTATGGAGAATTAGACATGGGAGAAAGTGCTCAAAAGCTCAAACAATGCCGCAGTGATGAAGGTGCTGTTCCTCACTCAGCAGGCTCTTGGAGAAGGGAGAATGGCTGAAGTTGGAAGTATGTTATGAGCAGGATAGGTGCTAGCTTTGCCATAGCCCTGGCGTACCAGAATTTAATAATCCTGTCTACCTGTTGGTAACGAGAGGAGGTAACAGAAGGGGCCTGCTTGTATGTAACAGCATTTTGAGAGTCTCTCTGTGGGACACTTATTTGTGTTGCTGACGCTGTACTTATTTGTTATCGTCTTTTTCAAGACTGGGATTTTGACAGATGATCACTTCCCAACAAATTTTCCACACTGAGTTTTGAACATCAGCCTCTGTGCGCTCATGTCTGAATAAAAACACAGGGGCGTATGTGCACAGATCGAGTAGCAGAGTGAGTGTGTATGCGCTCCCACATGAATGGAAGTGTCAAAATGAATTAATTTTGCCTGCTGCTACATAATGTTCTCTGTAACTTTTCAGTGACAGTTTTCTCACTCATCACCTGTTGTTATTTCTCAGGCTAGTCAATATATGAAACCAAAAGGACATGAATTTTAAGCATAAAACTTTCTTGCCTTAAAAGAATGTGAGAAAAAAAAAAAAGAACTACATCTAGTGGGTGTTAATCATACAGCTTAACACACAGCTACAAATCTCTAAAGGAATGATGGTGAAAGAAGAGTAGAAGAGTGTAGAATATAAATCCCTGAGGCATTATATATTTATTTTTATCAATAATGGGGAGTGGCTGGAAAATGGCTCAGCCGTTGTCTGGTAGTTCTGTGCCATTATCTAACAGGAGGTGAGCTAGGAACATCAGCCACCGATCAGGAACCTCTTCAGGGAGAAAGAATGAACTTGCATTTCTTTTTTCTTGAGCAGATCACCTCAGTAATCTTTAGTCAAGACCTATGAAAGCAATGACACTGGTTTAGCCTGCCTCATCCCACAGAAACTTCCCCCCTTCAGGTTAATGCTCCATGTTGATTAGTTTTTGCTTTGCTGTGCAACTGTTATTTATTTCTGATTCCCCAGCCAAGGTTCATGCTTGTTCCAGGGCCTGCTTTATCAGTTACTATTCTGCCACCAGCAAAGCTAAACCAACTCTTACTCTTCTTTCGCTGGCATATCCCAGCACAGTTCCAGTGACTCCAGCCGTGTTAATGGGCCATACTTAACCTGTTACTTCTAAAGGTGAATCAGGCTCCAGCCCTCCAGTTAGAACAGACAGCAGAGACAAAATCTAACAAAGGAACAACAAATGGCACAAACCTCTTGGTGAGCTACAGTTCACCTAGGGAATGTGAAAGGGTCTGGATGCCTGGAACAGGCTAAGATCTCAGTAGGCAGTGTTGGAGGTTGAGCAGTAAATCTCCCAGCAGCTGTGGGAGAAAGATTATCTTAATTTATTTAGCCTTTTTTTGGGGTTGGGTTTGTTTTTTTTTTTTTTTTGTTTTGGCTTGAAACTCCCAGCAGCTTCTGAGATGATTTCAGTTCATTTAAATGCAATAAGCACTAACAGCAAAATGCCCTTCTGGCTGGCCCATTTTCAGGCTAACCAGTCCAAATGAGGAAATGCCTCTGGCATCAACCAAGAAGCCTCCAGCTGCACTTCCTAAGAGATGAAAAATAAACTACGATCATCCACCTAGTCCACACCCCTCTCTACTTCTTTGGTGGAGAAAAGATATCACGACTTTCAAAAACTCGTACCTGTGATAAAAATGAAGTGCAACTCAAATTGATTCTCACGATCCTATTATTATATATATTACACCAGCACCTGGAAGGAGTCCAACCAGTATTGATCTCATGCTAAGCACTGTGCAAATGTACTAAAAGTGTGCCCTTGCACCAAAGAGTTTGCAGCATAAAAAGAAGCACAGAGAGGTGAAGTGACTTGGCTAAAATCATCAGCAGGTGAATGGCAGAGGTGGGAAGAGAGACAGGCACAGAACACTCTCGGATCACTTTCCAATGCCTTGCACATTGATCATGCCCTAAAGCAACATCACCACAGTTTTGGAACTGCATCCACTGCATATAGACAGGACCTCAGCTCCTCTGGCAAGGAATATGCTGCCATTCTCTGTGCAGCTTAGGGCCATTTTGATTTAGTTAAAATAGATCCAAAATCTACAATGAAACAAAACAAATTTTTCTGAGCCTCACAAAGCTAAGTTTTAACATCCATCCTTACAGTGTGAGATCAAAAGTGCCACAACCTTCCCCCAAAATTTTCAGTGACTGGACAGCACTCATGTAAGAGAAGGCTGCACAGCACTTGCCTATCAAGCTGCTAGTCATGTGATGGTGGGACAAAAGGTGATATCAAATCAATATTGAAAGATCTTATCCCTGTTGATCACTTGTCCTGATTCTTTCCCTTTCCAGGTCGTGATATGGCAAGCACCACCTTACCTGGCTACCCACCCCATGTTCCCCCAACTGGACAAGGCAGCTACCCAACCTCAACTCTTGCAGGAATGGTTCCTGGTAAGTCAGCCTCCAGACTTCAATAACGGTGCACATATGTTTGAATGGTATACTAGCATTGTAAGAGATTTCACAGCTGGCTTTGCTATTGCTTTGCTGATATTAGGGCCTATTCTTTTCATAAAGAAATCATCAGGTGCCTATAACCAATGTAGCTAACAACACTTTCTGTAATGTCTCTCTTTCCCCCTAGTAACTGATTCACTGCTGCTATGGGCAACTAGATATCTATAACCTGTGGCAATTAATTGGTAATTAATTAACCTTAGTATTCATTAACTAATGTAATTATTTTCCAATGACCCGTGCAGATTATTATGTACTGCTCGTGGCTCAGGATATTCAGCTATCCACTAACTTAGGGTAACAACTTACCTTCTATTTAAAGCCAGGGCATCAAACTGAATATCATCAATGGTAATTTAATACCTGCAGTTTTTGGAGACCTACTGTCCATAGCCTAAACTAGCTAAGAAATCAGCAATGATTAAATATAATTTCATGAGAAACTAACTATTCACTTTCAACAACCACCTACTTGCCCACCTCCTGTTTGTAAGATAGTTTCTTGGATTGGAGGCACTATCTACCTAATCCTACATCCAAAGGCAAACTGTTTCTTTGCTACCCAGTGTCTTTGGAGAAATACCTTCTCTTGGTAAATGGATTCTCCCA
This sequence comes from Platalea leucorodia, assembly GCF_965183815.1. Taxonomy (NCBI): domain Eukaryota; kingdom Metazoa; phylum Chordata; class Aves; order Pelecaniformes; family Threskiornithidae; genus Platalea; species Platalea leucorodia. The sequence goes on from NC_138826.1 coordinate 22,808,845, forward strand.
CTGTTTAGGGAGAACATTTCACCATTTACCCTAGGGCAGTTGAAGATTTTATTTCCCCAGGCTCTATTCCCTACTCCTCTGATGACAGTCATCCCCAGTAGATAAATGAAGGGGCAGGATTTTTGTTTCTCAGCCATGGTAGCTCAGAACTTCATCTGCCACCGATTTCTGTTTATGTTACTGCCCTGGGTTGTGAGTTGTGACAGCTAATAAGCAGGTACACAGCCCATTCTGCAACCTCTGCTACTGGAGGGATGACTCCAGAACCGAGGCAGCAGAAAGCTGAGGACAGAAAGCTCTTAAATCACTACGATATTATTTGCCAGGGCTTATGAGTGAAAAGCCTAACTTAACCCTCATCCAAATCTTGGAACAGCTAGCTAAATGAACATACACTGCAGCGAGGACAGTGAAAATATCACTGATAGGAAATTTTTGCAGGTCAAAGTCTTAACATCTGTAAATGACAAATCACTGCTTACATACCATGAAGTACTGGCTAATACCTATGGTCACATGCCAGAGCTAACAAGCTACCTACCGCTTATGATCCTAAGGCACAACAAAATCTCAGGCTATGCTATGAAGATGATGTGAATGACCTCCAGATCAGGAAAAGATAGTGGATTCGTCCCCTCCTCACGCCCAATTTAGTTCCTTGGTATAGTTGACCAGCTTGCTGAACTTTTAGGGTGGCTCAGAGTTGGCAAATTTTAGGGCATCTCCTTCCACACTAAATTTTTCAGGGAGATGGTTTAGGTCCAGAATCAGAGAAGCACTAAGACAATATAAATCAATTACCGCCGCCCCCAGTAACAGTAGGTAGACTCAGTTGTCAACATTTAAGTCAGTTATAGGTCAAAACTTACAGAAGGTCATGGCATATAGAAATGATTAATAACACCAAAAGAGCTGGCTCTTTGAATAGGTACTTCTAAGTAACAGGCTATTCTTAACTTCTAACTGTTCTCAACTTCTCAACTGTTCAGTGATTGCTGTGTAAGTTTAACATCCTCATCACAAGGATGATACTAACATCTAAACTGGGACAAAAATTTTAATACCACTAACGACAGGGGTCACTCATCCAAGAACAGGTTATTTCAGCTCCTTGATGTGGAGGCTACTTATCCATAAGACAGCAGTGTCCCCAAAAACACACAAATACCCCCAAAAAGAAAAGGAACAGGATGATAAAGAAAAAAGTTGAGTTACACTTCAGAGAAAAAAAGATTATTCAAGTCAAATGGATATCTTTACATTAAATCTGATGTCAACATTCAATTAGAGGAAGTTTTTCCAGTGGCCTACTTGGGCATCCTGCAGTACTTACTGCATCTTTCCACAGAGCATCAAGTTCTGGCTGTTTCAGTCATACTCCACTGGTCAGACCCAGCCTGGCAGCCCTTCTATTCCTGTCTGCTAATGTGACTGAAGCCAACAAGCTGGAGATAAAGAGGCTTCCTGGGAAGAAACATAAGACTTGACTTTAATGGGTCACACTGCAGATCTCTGCAGCCACTACTCTCTGTCAGGGGCCAAAAGTGAATGCCTGGGGAAGGGTATAAGAGTAGAGCAAGCACATATTGGTACTTTCTCAAAAGATCTCCCAGCCTCCAACAAGTTGCAGCTCAGAGGCTTCCTAAGCCAGACTTAGTATCTTGCTATTTAATATTAAACATCCTTGATAGATTTCCCCTCCACAAACTTAAACAGTGTCTCTTGAACCCATATAAGCCTTTAACATCTGTAGCAACCTATGGCAAGAAGTTCTGTAGCTTAACTACATATTGTGTGAAAACTACCTCTCTTATTTGTTCTGAACCTGCCACCTGCTAGGCTCACTTCATGCCTCGTGGTTTCTGTATTAGAAGACTAAACGTGCCAGGATTTAAATACAGATACCAAGAAATACTCTTAGTAAAGGTTCCCAGAGCACAGATTGCACAGAATATAGGCCTCATGAGATCGATCCTCTGTGCTTGCTTGCAACCTCTGTTAAGAGCCCAGGTTAAACGGAGAAAACAAATATGATGTCGCCAATGGTTTGTTACATGCCCCTAGGCCAAGAAAGATCAGGGACCAGTGCTTTAACTATATTGGAAATAAGAAGCCAGCAAGATGACCACTCAGGGAGTATCTTTAAGAAACATACTGACACAGAAACAAACCTTATTGTCCAGATGTGAGTGAATATGAGAAAGAGGCCCTGTCTTCTCTAAAGAAAGGTGCAGAGCTAAAAATAGAACTGGTCAGAAAGCAGAATTTCCACCCCATGCAAAACTGATTTTTTGACGTTTGTTTTCATCTTGCATTGGGATGAGGAGTCAGAATCTTGAAATAGTTCAATTTGCAAACATCAGGATGAAACATTTCAATAAAGTCAACATGTTCTAGATGTCAAGACTTATTAAAATAATAAAAGAGTTGAAAGGAAATTAAATGAGATGAGAAAGGCAAAATGAAACAAAACAAGAAAGTTGAAACATAATACTTTGTTTCAATTTGCAATCATTTCAGAACTTTTCTTTCCAAAACTCCATTGAAGCTGACAAGCTCGTGCAAAACATTTCCATTTCGATGAGACAGCATTTTCCAGTGGAAAACTGTTTCTGAGAAGATTGTTTGACCAGTGCTAACCAAAGCTGCTCTGTTCTATCCATGACAACCTTTCACTAGATTTCTACTTGTACAGTCTAGAGAAGAGCTTGTCTCTAGTAGTAGTACATCCATGCAACGTGGTCAGTCATGCCTGCAAATATCTCTGAGGTTTATGCGGATGACATGGTAAGATACATGTCCTGCATTTGTCCTTGCCTGTAACTTCAGGTCCCAGGCTGCAGACATGGATGAAAGGCAGTAGTCTCTGAGCACACACCTACAGCAGGGGTTAGTCACTCAAAGAAGGATGAATTGTGCTACACTTAACCTGTGCGTCTGAGAGATGTTTCCTGCACAGGTAACAGAGTACCTTTGATCCCTGCCTCAATTCTTCCTCTTTCCCAGAAAGGCCATCAAGTTTCTGCAAACTGTTTTGGTGAAGTGAGCATCCGCTGAAGGGAACTGCGGTTTACACAGAGCAGTGTAGAGCCTGCAGAGGGCTGGTGATGGCAACGGCAGGGAGTCGTTAAACAGAATCCAATGCTGATGAGGAAATTACACTTGTTTCATTAGCGATTGGGGAAGGCGATAGCTCAGTTCCTCTTGGTCACAGTTGAGCTCAAAAGCTCATTATCCTGCTGCATGCATGCTTTCACTCCTCGTCAATAAACACTGTTTCCAGTGGCTGCCCTCCCTCCTCCCCAGCTCTCCATAGCTGGGGCTCTTTCTCCTCTACTTAACCTGTGCTTTAGGAACGCTATGAACAGTTTAGGGTGACAACTCAGAAGAGGGTGAGAGAGAAGCTTTGAAACATCAGAACTTCTCTCCATGCAGAAAAGTGATGTTTATATGAGGCATATCAAAGCAGAAATTCTCATCTGGATAGTTTATTTCATTCTTCGGGGGGCAAACTCATTCCAGCATATCCCACAGATGAGTCACTTCAGTAGAGCTAAATCTGGACTACGCATTGCTTTTTGCCTTTGTATCCTATCCCACAGCATCTTGGTCACCTTAGCAGGTTTCACCTATTCCTTCCCAGTTAGCTGTCAGGATTTTCAGTGCAGAATGTTTCTAGATATGGAAACATGCTGAGTTATTATCCTTAAAACAGTATTTAGCAAGGTCTGTCACGCAAAATGAGGTTTTATGCTGAAACTAAAAACTACTGTGACTAGTACTTTGGATTGTTTTTGATACATACACATTTTCGTACGGACTACTTTGGTTATTACCCTGAGTATCTTTAAAAAACCCTAAATTCTCCTCAAGTTTAAACCAGTGCAAATCCCCTGAATTCAACAGACTTAATTTCCACCATCTGAGAATCTGTGGTTTTGGCTTTAACTCTCCGGTGAGGGGAGATCTGCAGAGATTACAGTATAATTAATTGACATTTCTTTGGTAATTGTATCACAGGCATCCAGCACGTCTTGCGTTGCCTTCTTTCCCTACTCCATGGTATCTAGCAGGAACCCCAGGTGCTTTCGAAACACTTCTGCTGTCACAACTCCACCCCCGCCTCAGGGCAGACCAGCAGCTACTAGTCACGCTTTCTTTCACTATCTTTTCAGCGCATAATGCCTTTCAGATGGCACTAATTGTCCCCAGCCTGTCGGTACTGCATTAAATTGAGGTTATGATCAGATAGTGGCATGTTTTTACTTAACAGAATCATATATTTTTAAGTTTGGGGAGATTTATTTATTTTGAATACAGCACCATGCTTCCTCAGCTACCAAATATAATTCCCTCAGCCCTGCACAGCCTTATATAAAACAAGGAGACCCAGCTCCTTATGCACAATAAAACTGAATATTTAAGAAGACTCTACAACATTCAAATCTTGGGTCAGAGTCTTATTAGATCACAAAGCCCACAAGTATTTTGGTTTTGTCCCATTTTACTGAATGTGAAAAAGGGAGATGTAGCCCAGCTTGTCTTTCAGATTCAGAATAGCACCTAAAGCACTAATCATTAGAAAATTATTTTCTCGAACTGGAATTCAGCAAGTTTTCTCTGTAACTCACTCACTAAGCATAAAGGTGTTGTTCATCATATACAAATCACTTTTCTGACTAACACCATCATATAGAGTAAGAAAGAAAGAGCGGTTCATATGTTTTCCATTTTATTTTATATTTAAGCCCACTCGTACTCTCAGAACATTTCCAATAACAAATGATACTCTTCACCCTCAGCACCTTAAGAAGAAAACTTAGCAATACATATTGCCACCAACAGCACTGCTGGTTCCAGTGAGCTTGTCCCGTCAATCTCCCATGCCTGCTGTTGTGACACTACTGGAGAACCTTAGATTTTATTTAAAAGAAAGCTGATAGTTAATTGAAGAAAAAGCTTGCATATGCAATCCTACTGCAACCTGAGAATCAGAAGTCAGAAGGCAATGAAAAATCAACCAGTTTAATTATTTATTTGTATTATTGAATTTCATTATTTTAAACTAATTTCTTGATTCTGAAGAGATGATTTTTAATTGTATGGGTCAGCAACATTGCACTGAACAAACACTGCAGTGTCCTGAAGGGCACAGTCCCAGCTGGGCAAGGAAGCTACCTACATACACTAGTTTTCCTACCGGCATACAGATTCAACATGAACACTAACTTGATGGAACAGCAGACATAAATCTTCATTCTTGACTGTGTTTCACACCTTCCTTGCTTTGTTGCAGGGAGCGAGTTCTCAGGGAACCCCTACAGCCACCCTCAGTACACAACCTACAACGAGGCCTGGCGGTTCAGCAACCCTGCGTTACTAAGTGAGTACCTCTTTCCCACAGCACCCCCCCAGCCTCGCGCTCCTTCTGTTTGTCTCTTTGTTTTCTTTTCTTTGTTTTGTTTTGTTTGTTTGTTTCTTTCTTTCTGAAGAGGGCTTTCAAGTATTTGGCCAGGTGAGAGGCCTTTTTCTTCACTCTCCAGTCCAGTGTCTAGATGGGTATATACCTCACATGTGTTTTGTATCTGTTCTGAAGCTGATTCCTCTTGCATGAGACAGTTCAGAATTCCAGTTCAGCTCTTTCTTCTCCATGGCCTGCATCCACAGTTTATTCCAGATGAGATCAGAAGTCAAATTCAGGCTCTGCTACTCTCAGGCTCCAATCAGCATCCATTCAAGGTCTGATTAAAAATCCAGATGAGGTTTCACTCATCTCCCAAGCTAAACCCACAGTCGGTTCCTGGGGATCTGGAAATCTAATAGAAATTCTTCCTATTGGACCAGTTGGAACAGCATCCAGCGCGGGAGACAGGCTGCATCACTAAATTTATAATGGCCACTAGAGTTTTCTTGCAGGGATATATCCATCTCCAGTGACTCTAATATGCCCAGAAACAGTCAGGTTTTTTTCAGAGGGGAACAAACCTCCCATAAGACCATATCTGCTAACACTTTTCTTTACAAGGGAACAGGAAAAGATTTATTATATGTAAAATAAATCAGCTGCGATTATTACCTACATATTTACTGAGGTTTAACAACTGGATAATAGATACACATTTTATTCCCATGTTGTTAAACCTCAGTAAATGTGATCTTAATAATCAATCACTATTAAAACACACATTCAATAAGCATCTAGAGAGCTTTCATGCCAAATGTGACCAAAATCCCAAGCAATAAACCATTGTAATTTTGTTTCATTTCTCCCCCCCGAATTTTAAAAGTGACCCGCTATACTTTGTCAGGTATGCTCAGAACATCTGGCCCTGACACTTTCCTTGTGGCTGCAGATCAGGTGCGGCGTATTTGTGCTGCAATGCTCACGGGCTTCCCTCTCGGCAACTTATTGATGGTCAGAAGGAGCAAAAAGATCTCCTTCCTGTAGAGCGGCTTCAGACCAGAGGCCACGGTAGTATCTACCCACTGAAATGTGGCTCTTGGCTGGCTTCCGCTAATTGCCTTTCCCTAATCCTATCAAAAGCTGAGTCTCCAAGTTTGTTCTTTTGGTTACTTTCTTGTTCTTTTGGTTACTTTCCTTTTCTTTCCTCCTTTCCTTTTCTTTTCAGTTCTCCTTTGTTTCTTTTCTTCGTTTGGTTGTTTTATTTTTTATTTTACTTTATTTTATTTTTTTTTACTGTTTGTCCTTTCAACCAGTCCATTCTTCTCCTGTGTTAACTTTCAGGTTCCCCTTATTATTATAGTGCCACATCCCGGGGCTCCGCACCTCCCACTGCTGCCGCTGCCTATGACCGCCACTAGTTACCATGGAAACCACATGAAACTGCAGGGCGACAGCTTAGGCCTCCACATTGTACCTGTCTGATCACCTCCCTCCATCCCTGGGAAGGGTGAAGAGACCTTCTCCGTTCCTCCCCACAGCCCAGTTCCTTCCTCTTTGCCGCGAAGGCGCCGGACCAAGCGCTCACCACACACGATTGAGACCCCCCCGCCCTCCCCCCCGACCGCGCCCCCCACCCGGGAAGAGCCTGCGGCCAAGCGGCTTCTCCTGCGGGAGCCCTCCACTGCGCCTGGGCAAAGCTCAGCCACGCCGAGTCCCCTTGGCTTCCAGGACTTGAGGGGGACTGGGAAGCAATGCAGCTGGCAACCATTGCCTTACAGGACCCCCTTCTTCTGGGAGCGGTAAGGGCCGGGGGAAGCGGGGAAGAACGCCGCTCATGAAACACTGTTCCCCAAAGATACGCTCTTCTGTGGTGGACTCTTCAACATGCGTAACCTGTGATGCTCACCCTGTTCCCCAGGACAGAGGGAACAGTCTGGCTAGAGCAGAGAGGGCAGCACAGAGACCTGGCCCATCTGGCAATGAGGAAAAGGACCAAGTAACTCTCTGCACCCCACGAGGGGTTCTCTGTGCACCTCGCCCCCACTCTCCAGCGTGGCTTCCCCCATAGTTGGCTGCACCTCACGCGCGGTGACTTTGCGGGCCAGAATTGGGAGGAACCTCACGCATACACCCACAATTTCTGTGACACACAATCAGCTCAGACAGGAGGATGGAGCAACATTTACAAACCAACCGACGAAATGAAGAAATATATAAATAGATATATAAATATAACTGTGTTTTTATGCTTTGTCATGAAGGTCTGTAAAAAGGAAAAAAAAAAAAGAACAAATCCCCAATTTTCTAAAAAACCCAAGCAAACAAAAACAACAAAAAAACCAAAATAATATTTAAAAAACCCTACAAAAATAAAACTCCAAGTCCCATCCCTCCCCGCCGCCTGAATGGCAGACAAGTTCCTCTGACGTTTGATGCTCCTCTTTCACTCTAGGGTTTTGTTTCCTTTCTGTTTTGCACTACAATGGGATGGTGGTATTGGAGAGGATTGGATGCCAGCTCCACCCCCGTCGCCTCCTCCTCCTCCCCCTTTCCCAAATCCTGTCTCTGGGGAGCAGTGTGGACAAGTCACATCTGACAAAGTTACCAAACACATCAGTCGACAAAACAGCACTCTGAGTCAACAAACGTTTTCCATGTCACTGGTTGGCAAACAAAGAAAACAAGCCCAGCTGCGCTCTAACTGCGCTGCGTGGTGGAAAGTGTGGGGCTTCATGTGGGCCCATCTGATTGCCCTCTGGACAGCTGAGACTGAGATGGACAAATTCAGGATTGGCTGGGATTATTGCTTGGTTCCCTAGCCCTTAGCCGCCGCTCCTTTTACCTTAACCCCTGTACCCGTGACGACTTCAGTTCACCCGCATCCCAACTTTCGAAATTTTAGATATGCCCAACACCCATTCTCCAGATCCCCGCAGCCGGTGAGAACAGCCTCATTATCTGTGCCCAACACCTAATTTCCTAACCACTATAGCCTTGCTATATGGGCCCCCTTCGATTCCCAGTCCATCTGCTCATACACCTACTAATTTATAGGCCCCATTCAAATCCATATGCCTGCATCCTACCAGCCAGTCCCAACATACAGCCCCATCTTTTCATCTTCAATCCTATATTGTGCACCCTAATATCTACCCCTTATCCCAAATGCTCACCTGATGATTCTCTAGGGATTCTCTGCTCTTTTTGGTTCCCAAGTGACTGGCAAACACTGTTCTGCAAAAGGCTAACTGTCAATAGAAATGCTTATTACTCCTGTATCGTCAGCACACTACTCATAAACTGTTCCTTGCACTGACACTTCCTAAAAAGTACTCAAAGAAAACACGAAGGCAGCTGTAGCCTGTCCCCAGGGCATTAAGTCTGCCAAAGTAGATCCTTGTTGTTTTAGAGAGGTTTCAGATAAAACTCGTGGGCTACTGTCCATGGACAAAGACAGGATTGAGAATCAAACCCCCGAAGGGCATAAAAGTGAACAGTGGAGCAATCTGTACAGCCAACATTATGTATAAAATCCAAAGTTCCCAGCCTCAGAGGAGATGTGGTTGCGGACTCGGTATTCTGTCTCCAAGTTTTAACTTGTATGTATGAAATCCATCATCAGTAAACAGCTGTGTTGATCCCAAAGGCCCCTTTCACCTAACACTTTTAGCCCTTGCATGGCTCTAGCTGATTATAGGTCTGTGTCTTCTTTAACGGGATGCCCAAATGATAAGGGTATCGGGGGGGGGGGGGGGGGGGGAATGTTTACATAGAAGATATAGAGCTAAAATCTGTTCCTGTACGGAATAAAATCAAAGAGGTTACTCCTGATCTATTAAAAGTGTCATTCTGCATGTCTTACCTCTGAGTAACCTGCTGCAAATAGCAGAGTTGTTACACTGTCACCGAGACCAGAATTTGGCCCGTTATCTCATCTTATTCTATGTAACAAGAAAATTCTGAGTAATTTCTAAAAATTAACTTTTACCACTCCTTCTGTTTTCCTCCACAGACACCAGATAGATGCTGGACCCCGTTAGTAAAGTCTCCCTTTTAGTCTCTCAGTACAGCCTTTGCTCTGCTTGTGCACCACCCGGTTTCACTCAGCAGGTGGGCGGAGCAGAGGCAGTAAATCCCATGTCCAGCGAGGAGAACCTCCTGAGGAGGCTAGAGAAAAGGAGACTGTCACACCTCACACTTGGCAACCTGCAGCCCAGGGGCCACCTCAAGAGAAGCTAGCAGCTCAGAAATGCTTATTTCTATAATGGTGTTTCACTAAACTTGAGAGACGAGCTAGGGTATGAAAGCAAGATTTGGTTGGCTCACTCATGGCTGGCTTGATTTGACCCTCAGAGGGCCAAATCCATTGTTGGTGTTACTCCACTGATAAAAGAGGATTTCCACCAGGCATTGGATTGGTCTGGAAAGTTCATAAGTACGGCATGTAGTTTGACCAGGAGAATTAAAAGGAAAGCAGAATTATGCAAAGGACTGGGCAGTCTAATCCTCTTCCACCACCATCTGTAGACCCCCATGCGAATGTACTGAACTACATTTGCCAAAGAGTTTCTTGTGTTGGTTGTTTTGATTTACAGTCGGTGGATGCATTGTAAAGCAGTATTATAGCTAAAGTCTAGTAGCTGACATGGGGAATTATGTGGTGATATTATGCAGAAGAAAACCATCAATATTCATATAGATTCCATTAGACTGGACTATGCAGGAAACGCAAAAATTCTACCAATTATTTAATATTATGTTATTTGCAAAAACAATTGCTGCTTTGTAGGAAGATAATGTGTGTAATGTGAAGGCAATTCCTCTTGTATATAAGTTCATCTCCATCTTCATCATGGTAGTTATTAAAACAGCCTCGTCTCATCCTGTAGATAAGGAACACGCTGTCTGTACTGTGCAAGTCTCGTTGTGCTCACTGAAAACAAAACGATGTGTTCAATAAAGCACAGCACAAATCCAGAACCTGAGGGAACAGCCAAACCTTGGAAGGACCCCTTCCCCAACAGGCCAACAGTTGCTTTGTTATAGGTGGATTTTTTTTTTTTTTTTCATTTTTCTTTAAAAAGTTGTACAGGAAAAAATGAAAAAGAATTGGAGGAAGAAATCACTATGCAAAATCCAGTGAAGTCTATGACTCATCTCTCTCTCCTCCATTCTGCTGTCTCTCCCCTTTCTCCCATTTCTTTCTCACACCCTCCTTCCATTCCATTTCTCTCTCTCTCTTTTTATTATTTTTCATTCCCAATGCACTTTTCTATCCAGAGAGGGAACAGCATTACTGATATGAGAGCAGGCATCTGGGAACTCAAATTCCCCAATTCTCCTCGTGGCTCTAGAGAATCTTTGTCAAGTCCAATTTCCCCCCATGCCTCAATTCCAACGTTCTGTAAAATGGGGATAACAATGGTTCCTAGTTCGCAGGGGGATTGCGCAGCTGAATTAATTAGCACCGGCTCAGTGCTTTGAGATCCTGGAAAGAAAATTCTATCAAACTGTTAAGTATTATTCTGAATAATAATGAATGTTTCCATTACATTTCTCTCTCTTCCTTTTTCTCACAAACCATTCTTCGTTTCTTTCTTCTTCTTCCTTAGCTCTCCCTTCACTTCTTTCTTCTCCTATCATTCTTAGTTCTGCTGCTACATTTGCTTTATCTAACAGACCAAGCAGAAACGTTGTGTGACTGGATCTCCTTCTGTCACCATTTTTTCACGGGGGAGGAATCTCGCGAGATCTCAAATGCCATGCTTCGCTGGAAGCAACAGGGACCATGGCATCTAAAACTGGGCAGCACTTCCAAGTCCTGTTCTCTGAAGCTCCCACGTCCTTTTGGCCCAATGGGATGTGGGGTGAGAAGGAGGGAGGTTCGCGCAGGGTGGATGCATTAAAGCTGACACCCTTGTGACCTGTAAATCTGTTGGGGAGGGTTGGTGGCAATGAGCCCTGCTGTGGAAACAGGGAGAAGTCTGCATGCTTTCTGACTCCTCGGTAGCGATGATTCAAATTCAGAGTAAGACTTCAGAATTAATTACAACATGAATGTGAGGATGTTAAACAAACAACAAAAGGAAAACAAAAACCCCTGCACCTCTTTCTCCTCTTGAGTATATAATTGTATATGCACATGAACGTTTTCCTGAAGGAATTTTTGGTTTGCTGAACTGTTGGAAAAAACCCACCCTTCTGTCCCTAAGGAAAAGCACCCCTCTGGGAAAAGAAATAAGAATCATAGCTGCCCCCTTTGGCACTGACAGAATAAGGGCTTCTGAGGGACCCCACAAATACCACAGTGTGCTCCTTGGCTGGGCCCAGGACGGTGGCAAACTTGCAAAGCAGGAAGGAGGGACCAAACAATGACAATTACAGAAGTGACGACAAATCCAACCATAAGCAGCTCTGCTGACGCTCTCCAGGCTAAGCTAGACATGAGACCGTGGAGGGGAGGGGGCCAGTGCCAGGTGCAGGGTCATATCCATTCTAGGCTGCTGCAGCCACTCTTGGCTTTTCCTCATCGCTTCAGTTCTGTTTGACTCTTTTCTTTTCTCTTTTTGTGCACATGAGAAATAAAAACAATTTTTTTTTTGTATGTCATTTTTGTGGCTTCTGGCTTGTTTCTCTTTCCCTCTCCTTCTCTCTCTCTCTCCCTCCCCCCTCCCCAGCACTTCTCTCTCCAGTGGATTCCCCTTGAGGTCTCCAGGATGTTACATTCGTTGCACCTAGCACCCTTCAGGCACCATGTAAACAACACTATGATTGCTAACAACCACCACACCGCGTGATGGAAGGCACCGCACATGCTTGCAACACCCTACAGTGCAATCCAGCCTCTGAGCCCCCACCAGCCGCCACCACCCCGCTCCTGGTCATTGCCAGCAGGACTCCTTCTTCTATTGATCTCACTCAATTGACTCCCAATGATCCATAACACATCAGGTGTCCCCAGGTAGTTCAGAAAATCAAAATGCTATTGGGTAGCCGCAACATCAGAAAGATGCGGGGTAACCCAGAGTCCCCTTCCCCTCTATGCCTGTTTCCTCATAGCCCCAGCTGGGGATGAGCAACGCCAGCTCAGCGTGCCCCCAGGAGGATTTAAGTCTTCCAGAATCAGCTCCGATGCTCCATCAGAGCACTGCAGGGGCTGTGTGCGAGATCTCAGTAAAGGGAGGGTGGCTGACAGCTCTCAGGTCTTACCCCCACTTCTCTGCTACCCCGGTTTTAGTTTCACGAGAGGAATTCTGTTAACCTGATGTTTTATTACAGCTTGCGCTCTCTTAATCTCTATCTGTCTTGGTCAACCGGGGGGCAAAACAAAATGCAAAGTCATTAATAACCCATTCTCCAAGCTATTCATCGTCCGCCTAACAAAGAGCTAGGCATTATATTAAGGTATGCTATAAACATACCAAATACTGAGGTATTCACTCAATTTTTCCTCAGTCAAGCATTAATTCTCCGGGAAGTCAGATGCAGTTTAAGGTCATAGAGGCGGAGTAAAAATGTAGCAAGGAGTCAGGCTAGGCTAAATCAATTTTGCTTCTACAATTTTTAGTCATCTGAAAATATTTTCACAACAGCTCATGAAAGCCAGTGGGCCACGTTTTCTGCTGGTGTGTGTGTATCTTAAGGAAAACCTGTGCAGAAATGCTGTCATGAAATCAAATGCTTTCATGAAGATTTTGCTCGTCAGAGAGTTAAAACACTTCCTTTTGTTTCAGTTTGTAATTTTCCCTTGCAGTATTAATAGAATAGGCTGAAAATCCTCCAACGGGGCATTTTCCATAAGTGAAAGTCAATTTGTTGAAATCCAAACAGTCTGTAAAAGCAATTCAATCTTCACAACCCTGCAGCAAAACTGCCTGGCAACTATCTTGAAGTCAGAGACCCCAGGTTTCCAGGGTCTGCCGCCTGCAAGACAGACAGGCCTGGGATGGGATGCAGGGATAGGCTCGCGCTCAAAATAGGAACAGAACTGGATTCCAAAATTCTGACATCTTTTATGCATCAGAATTATCTTTCTCCACCGAAGTTTAGGTGATAAGAATCAAACAGTGGATTAACAGATGAGATTCTGGACGTTAAACTGACTGGAATCAAAGGAAATGACTAACGTACATTTGCCATAAGAGGTGAAAGACAGGCTAAGAATCACCAAACAGATGTGCCAGAAGAAAGCAAAATGGATTTTCAAAATTCATCCTGGTAAAATAATCTTAGAAGAAAGCTTTAGAAGCTAGCATGATCATCTCATTTGTATCGCACTTAATACAGCCCAGAGAACTGCACCTTGACATTCCTGCCTAAGTCTCCGTAACTGGTAGTTGAACTATAGCAAAACTTTTGCAGCTTCCAAGAACTTCTGTATCTTGCAAAAAGGAATACTTGCATGAAAGAGCTATTTCTACCATTCCAAGTAGTATTATGTTCCTTTAATAATCCTGCATAATCAATGGGAGTTCTCAGTGTGAAAATGTTGCGTGATAAAACTAAAAAGAGCACCACAGTCTGTCTCCTAATGAGGATAATGATATTGTAAGAGATTATGCAACACTTAAGTAAAGAAATCCTCTTTATAATTATGTCGACAAGAAAAATAAAGAAAAGTTTGAACTTTCTGAGATGATGACAACCTTCTTTAAAAATAAGTATGTTCTTTAATGAGGTGTAGGCAAGGAAAGATAATACACATCTGAAGGTATTAATTGAGGTAGCAGATGAATTTACTGGACACACAATCAGTACTGAAAAACTGTAAGGACCTGGGGAATGGCAAAAATGGAAGAACAACAAATACGGCACCAATGCTTTAAAGGAAAAAATTGATCTTGAAAACTATCATCTAGTAAATCTACACAATGATGCTTGTATCCAAAGGACAATACTTTAAAATATTAAGGGAAGGATCATCTCACTAAACAAGTAGTGGTTAATGAAGACATGCATAGTAAACAGTCTGTACATAAATTCTTGTCTGCTTTAGAAAAAAAAGCTGGGAACATCCTCAGGACAGTTAATTTACGCAGGAGCTGTCTGCAGCGAAGCAAAGGAAGTTTGTTAGAGCCTGTATCGCCAGTCCCTCGTACTTGAAAATCACAAACCAAGTACACACAAAAATCACAAGATTGACTGGAAATCATGTAACTTGTATACAACACCAGATACCATTTTGTATATATGTATATTTCTATACATGTATATAAAATAAAAACAAAAGAACTTTTATTTGACTTCTAATTTTACTGTTCTCAAGACGTCTATAGCTACATTATTAATTGTGCCTCTTCCACTGCGAGGGTCAGAAATTCACTTCTTTTAGTGAAGGGACCCTGTGGTCTAGTGCTTGAGGAAGCAGCTCAAATGTCACAAGACCTGGAAATGGCCCTGTAACTCCTGGCAAGGCTGACAGAGCTGGTCTGATACCAAAGCTTGTCAAAGACCTGGGTTTTTTCCTGCCTTCTGCTGTGTGACATTTTGGTGGAAGCTGCCCATCCAAAGCATGTTTGATCATTTGGGTTCAAAACTACCTGCAAATTCATTCCATAGCAGCTGCTGGGAGAGGACCTTTTTCCACTGTTCCTTATCCCTCTAGCAGGAGAACCCCCCTTGTCAACCCTGGCTGCTTCTTGCAACCCTTGCCTCCTGCCACCTCTTCCATCCATTCCTTCCAGATCCCTTTCAGTGTCTTGCCAGTTCTCCTGCCCCAGACATGTTGTCCCTCAGCATTGCCCCTCATGTGGAAAACATGGGTTCTCTGTAATCCTCCTCCCTCGTTCTCTGCCCCCTACCCTCTCAGGTATAAACCCTTGCCATACACAAAGGGGAGGCCATCCTGCACCCCACACTCCCTGCTCAGGCACTGTTGGCTTCTCTACACACCCTTTTCCCCCACACGTTCAGGGGACCTTCTCTATCCCAACTGTTTTCTGCTGCTCTCCACAGTCCCCTTTACTACTCTGACAAGAACACCAGGTTTCGGGACAGAGGCAACATCCATCCTTACTATAGGCAGCCTACCTTTCTGCTGTCAGCATTGGTAAGTACATGCTGACCAGCTGAAACTGAAACCGCCTGCGGCTTCCGTGTCTGGGACAAAAACTGTAAGGGACTGTCTTGACGCAATGCAACGCATGGCCGTGGTTTCACCGAGAACTATGCACTAGTCTTTGCTGAAGGACAAGCTTTCCATTATGAAACATAACAAAAGTGGCTTCACTTCTAAACTGTCTCCTTTCAAAACATATTATTTGCATCAGAATTACTCTGGCTTTCCCCCTGTGCCTGTTCAAAAGGAGACGAATCATTCTGTTTTAAAGAGACACACCAACAACGAAATATTAAAAACATAATGACTTTCAGCCTGAGACCAATTTCAAACACACCCTGTTGAACACTTATGAAAGGAAGACAAACAAAACCTACACAGAAAACCCAAAGGGTGTAAGACTGAACGGTGTGAAATTTCACACAGATATACTACCTCTGTGTACAGAAGAAAGAAGCATTTTTCCTCCACGTCAGCCTCCATCAGAATGCAGTTTTAACTACAGACTTGCATTTGGCACCTCCTTAATACGCCAGCAATGGTTAGTTATAGCGCCTAGCTAATAAGGCAGCTTCCACATATGCACTTTTCAGACTCATATATGAAAGTCAAATCATCATTTACAAGCAAATCAATCCAAAGCTCCTTATTTTCACGCCCCTTTCTCTAACATCTAACTATTGTTTTTAACTTATGTTTTTTAAATCTCTAGTTTATTTTTAAGGAAATTGCTTTTAATGTAACTGGGAAAACTGAGCTTATGGACCTAGATGCACTATACTGGCAGCTATTCTTCTACTGATTGTTTTTTGTTCTTACTGTTTGCTAATTGAAAAAGATTGAAAATCACTTCTCTATATACGCTTCAAATCTCAGAGCATGACATAAAATCTAGGAATCCAAATTTCTACCAAGCGATGCCTAGCTAACAAACAGTTAGCTGTCTAACCCATCGGGAAAGTTTATATATCCTATCCCCTGTTAAAGCTGAGTAGAAATAGGATAATAGCTTGCTAACGCTATCAGCTGAGACAACCTTTTATCTCAAGCAGACATGGTCCACACTCAGAAGTCCCAGACAGACTCTGCACGGAATCATTCTTCTTAAATGTCATGAATTGCCCGTTTTAAACTGAAAAGTCCTAGAGAAAAAAATAGCAGTAGAAGAATTGAGCCAAGGCTGCAAAGCTGGGTACCCAAAATTTAGCAAGTGCCATAATACAGGAAAGACCAGACAGAACTCTGCAGGCAACATGCCAGAGGGAACAGGAGAGAAATTAAATGAACTTGTCATACTTTTTGCTCTCTAACTTTGTAGAGTCCATTAGTAACACAGGGTAAGATTATCACAAGAGGTTCGCACTACCACAAACAGAAACCCCTTGTACACTCCCACTCCCTGTGCACTGGTCTCCCCTACTATCCACCTTTGTCCAGCGATCCATTTACATCACACAAGTGTAATACACTAGTAGGTTAAATTTGCTAATAAACCAGGATGTGAGCATGTTATACCTATTTAGTATTCAGTTTGCTCTTTTATAAATGATTTGGTAGAGAATCAGGCCCTCCTCTCTAGCTGACTCTCATCTGATTCTAATTCAATTTCTCTGCCTATTGTTTATTTCACCGCTCCCCTGTGAAGTGTCAAATGCTGATGTTCCGTCAGCCTAGAACTGTCGTTTATATTTGTCATTCAGTCCTTGTTAAAAAATAAAACAGGACTGCGCCTGCCTTGGCGCACTCTGCCTGGGAATTCCCTGTGGTAAAATTAGTCCATTTAGATGGAAAGTTTTGTGTCACTCCCCTGTCTAAATTGGCAGATCTGGCTCTTTTGCAAAAACCAATAAACTGTGAACCTTGATGCATCTGTCAATCAAACTCATCTTTCGTGAGCAAAGCCAGATGACAACAAAAGCTGGGCAGGCTCCTCCGATTGGTTCTTCTCATTTAGGCATATCAGGAGGCACCTGTCACTCCTCTGGCTCAGCATCGTGCTCAGAGGGACTCCATTCACCGCAAGATGAAGCCTTATTGGGGGCTGGGTTGGGGCTGGGATGGGAAAGGAGGAAGGGGGAGTTTACCCTCCCCACTTTCAATACAATCTGCAGCTTGGCTCTTTCCTCACGGCTCTGGTGAGAGGCAAGGCACTGGCATCACTTTTTGTTCTGGACACGGTTTTTTCACATCTTAAGTGAAAGCTTTCATTTCTTAAACTATGCAGGTTTTCTGGTGGCTAAAAGGATGCAGCAGGAGTGGTAAATGTGACATGCTACATCCCTGGGGCTCTGGGGACTGAGCCACGATACCACAGAGGAGAGACAGGACGTATTCCAAACCCTTTTCCAGAGCTGCTGTCTGCACCCTGCCTATCTGGTCACCCACCGAGGAGAAGCAGAAAGGGTATTTCTACCTCTCTCCTAGGAAAGGAGGGGATCTGACTGATTGAACGAGGCTTTGCATGTCAAAGGAAGCATTTCTGATAAAGGCATAAAAGAGGAAGAAAAATGGCAGCAAAGAGCAATAGCTCACACTATGGTGCTTCAGAGGAGCTGGGGCACTTAGGAGCTGACGATGCCTGTGGGAACGATCCCCAGAGAGATCAGACTTCAGGGGACATCTCAACTTGTCCAGTTTTCACTGGAAAATTCTGAACTCTGCTGTCTGCCCCAAAGAATGGTGCCAAATTTTTATTAATTGTTTATTTTGCATTTGAAAAGAGAATTTAACCTAATTTTTCGAAGCGTAATCATTTGCTTATTTGCATTAGGTTGCCACTGAACCACTCAAGAAACTTGTTCTTCCACAGAGCTGCTGCTTGATGATGGATTTATGTTGCTTCTTAAGCACCCCAGCACAAACGCCATCTCAGGCACCTGTATTTTCTCTTTCTACTTTATTTTGCTCAGAACAGCTCTGCCATCACATGTCACTTACATTATTTGCAGGTATCAATGTAATTCTCTTGGCAATGCAGTAGCCAGCCAGTTCTCTCAAAACCAGAATATGGTACATGACTAATTCTCACAGTTGCCTCACGAGCCTCATGAAAGTTCTGTGCTTTTGCTCCAGTTACAGGATATAAGATGAAAATCTCAGCCCTTCTATAAACAGTTGTGAGTTCATTTGGTTCTACCATCCAGTTTCAATTACAGGCTCAAAAAGACAAGACAAAGAGCTTAAAAACAAACAGCAAAAAAGCTCTTTATGACATTTAAGCTCATGTCATTATTCTTGCAGGTGGAGGAAAGCAATTCTTGCTTACTGAGTGTTTGAGACTTGCCAAACTGGGCATACAAAGTACTGATTTTCATGTGAGAGATGAATCTGGTAAAACATTGACCAGATGATGCTAGTTAGCATTCATATACACGTTTGCTGGGCTACACATATAAGGTCAAAATACAATCTGAACATCATTGTTTGGGGTCTTGAAAAGACTGCTAAAAGATTGCTTATAGCAGGCAGCTTAAGGGGTACTGAATGAGTACACAGAGTAGCATAGCCACAGGCTGCAGTCATGGAAAGAAACATTACAGTCCCTATTGTGATTATGAACCATATTACAACATCACCTAGAGATACCGAGACAACGACTCTGTGCGTTATGTACCATACAAAGTACGACATCATTCCTGTCCTGACCAACCTACTTCTCATTAGACAAAATAGAGAGGGGAGACAAGTCATTCAATGCTGCTCACCTGATCGTTGCCAGAAAGGGAATGACACACAAATCTCGTCAGCCATGCCAGCACGCTGGATCCTCCTGCCCTTTATGCAGGTGTGGATAAAAGCAGAGGGGGCCACCACCAATTGCCCTAGCAGAAGGATGCTGGGAAGCAATCACGTTCTGGGAAGAGGCAAGAAATGGCTGCTCAGACCCACCTCACTGACATACTTTGAAAGGTTTGCCAGATTCTTGAGAAAGTAAATGAAAGAAAAGATGATGAATCTTCAACAGAGGTTTTCTACCTGCTGCATCCTTTTCTGGCAGGGGAATACATACACATAATGTAAAGAATGTCTAAGCAAATGAGTTGGAAAACGCTGTGACAAAACAGAAGAGAAACTTTAGCATGTTACACAGTGGAAAGAAAGTGCTAACAGATAGCTCGCAGAAGCACACCGATAGCCCAAAGAATGGCCAGAAAGCTATTAATACAGGGAGATGCTTGGCCAAGATTCCCAAAAGCAGCTCTCTAAAATGTAACCTGTATTCAGGGATCTAACCAAACACCACAACTTTCCCAAATCACCGACAGCCCAGCACTTTCCCAGTTCATGAGCATCTGTGCTTGTTGCAGATGCACTCACAGGAGTGGAGTGAGATTTTCTTCCATGATTTATTCCCATCCCACTACTCTACTTTGAGGATTCACTGGCCAGTAACCATAAGAAACTGGCCAGTAGTCTGAACTGTATAATCTTTTGTTATGTTAATCTTTTGTTATTCTGACCTCTGTCAGAATATTCAAGAGGCTCGGTTTCTATAGTTGTGACCAGCTCTTCAAAAGGTTCCAAATGTGAGCTAGGCATGTAAGTATGTGCAGCTCAGTATTTTTACTAGAAGACTTTGAGGAGTGCTTGGGACACTCAGCTGTACATTACACACTGAGCTTTCTTGAAAATTTTTGTAATAACAGTTGTTAAAGATCCCTGAAAATCTATCCATCATTTTTTCTGTGTCCAATCAGACCTGAGCTTTAATTAATGAATTTATTTTTAACTTGCCCTTCTTTGAAAATTCTCTTCTCTAAGTTCATTAAGAAAAATCTTCCCCTGTTCTTCTACCAGCTAGGATACATATTCACTATCCAACTTTTTTTAAGTTTTACTATAAATCAGAAGTGACTTAAATTATACCCTCTGCTCCAACTATTTCATGGTGCTCCCCCTTCTGTCTATATCAGGCGATCACTCTCTCTAGATTAAGGTTATCGCTGTCTGTAACAGGAATTCTCTTACTCCTTTGTGTTTGCACAGCAGGTAACATAGTGGGCTCCCGGCCCACACCAGAGGTCTCAAAGAGCTACCACAAAACAGACTGTAAACAGCAAAATATTTTTTGGGGAAAGGCCACAAAGTACCATTCCTGGGAAACATCCTGGTGGTGTCAAACGTTCATCTCCTTGGAGGCAACTCCTCTGCCATTACTGACTTCCCAGAAAATCCTGCTCTGCATCAAGGTGCCACATGAAAAGTTCCCACCAAAAGGAGGGGAGAGAGAGTGGAAACAAAACTGAAGGGAACTCAGAACAGTCTTTGATTCTGGAAACCTGGCACAGTCTTTATCGTATCTCCAGTATTGCCCTGTGTGTCTTTCTGTTTTTATCCTTGAGTACGGATTGCCTATTTTGACCCCTTTTTGTTTGTTTATTCATGTGTTTTACCGCTTCATGTGCATTTTCCTTGGCTGATACAGCAAAAGCAAAAAAAAATCAGTAACATTTTTATTTGCTCTGAGACCTGTTTGCCTTCACAAACTGAGAGCGCAGACATCACCTGTTCTCTCAAAAGAGAGGGAGACACCAGAACATTTGGGACCCATGATGAAGGATTTGGCAGGGGAAGGCAGATGCTTATGTGGTTATATCACAGGGCTGGGCTTCATCATTTTTGTGTTCCATTCAAAGGTGACTGTGAGGAAAGGAGGCAAGGCTTTTTGGAGCCCTTCCTTCTGAGTGAGTCATGCATCAGCAAAGGTACTAGATTTGTGTCATCTCTGAACTACAAGGGCTTTAATACAGGAAAAGCAAAAGCATCGATGCATCTCTTCCCTTGCACAGCCACTCAGAATACAGAGAAGTTGAGCCTGGATTATTTGGTTACATATGCACAGAACTGCATGTGTGTTTTTTGTGCAATACATATCTGCATACTGTAACGGTGAGCATCAGAGCTCGCATTAAATGGCCAACCAAAAGCCTCAAAAGGCAGCTGGAATTTTGCTACTGAGTTTGGTTTATGCTCCAGAACAGCAGAAGGGTTCTCATGCTCTTAATTTGCCAAAGCAGACACTTCTCAGTTTGAAATTCCCCATGCTGCTAACAGAGGAAATACATACTGACAAAAATCATAAAGCTGCAAGCTTTCTTATGCTCCTTCTTCTCAGCCATGAGTGTCATAGTTGCAGTCCTCTCACTTTGTCCCATTAACCCAATTTCAAAGTGACAAAAGCGTGGTGAATCTGTAAGCCACTGATCATCTGGTTTGCTTAGCAAAGATGGAGAATGTTTTTCCTGACACTGTTTCTACCTAGGCACTCAAAACTAGCCAGTGGTCTGTCTAACATGGCTTGCTCCTAAACTGATCAACCTTGAAAAAAAAAAAAAAGGCAGGATTCTAATTTCAGTTAGCAGGGCCAAAATAATAACAACTATTGTTTCTGCATCTATCCCCATTGTATTATGTTTTTCCCCCCCAAGCGAGCTTTTCTCAGCCATCTCTTATTCAAATGCTGAACAAGTCACCTAAGATACAGCTCAGCCTGAAGAGGCCAAAGAGAGAAGAAAATGGTCATTAGAAGGAGAGACGGAAACAGTCTGAAAACAAAAGCACTAGTCATCACCTTTTTGTGAACATGACCCATACCTCCTCCACGGAGGATTTAATGTCCCTGGAATAAAGATGGTGCGAAAGAGCTCCTTCACCTTCTGAGCTGCCAAAGTAGTAGACTACTACTCATAGTAGTTTCTGCTGTGAATTCCAGCATGACTCCAGTGTTTGAAAACACACAATACTGATAGAGACCAACTTGTTTCTGTAATCAATTATGATCCTCAACTCAAGCAATGAGATTTTACCTTTCTGTCCAAGGTCACTACCTTTTCTCAGTCCTACAGCCAGATACATGTTTATCTACATTGAGGTTAAGTCCCTCAGACTCAATGGAGAGCTCCTATCTAGCTTAGTTAATGGTACAATATTGGTATGACAAGTTACTTGTGCCATGCTAAAGACAGAGATCGACTCTACAAATGTCAGCGAGAATCTGTCAGTTCTGCTCATGACTGAGTATCCACGTGGCTGAGAGGTTAGTCCCCTGAATTTCCTTTTACTAGCCATAGACAGAGTTGGTTAAAGACAAATTGCTATGCAGACTAGTGCCATCTCTAGCAACGTATCAAGGTCTCCTGTTTCTCTCCCAAGATCAGGGAGTGGTGTTGTGTCTTAGAACACCTCTGTTAGGATCTTTAGGAGCAACAGACTTCCCACAGCTTCAACTGGAATCACGAGCACACAGAAGGCATTCAGGGATCCCTTATCTTCAAGTGACCACAATAATTCTTCCTTACAAGTCTCACATGACTACAAAAAGCTCTTGTTTCTGATCAGACTGTCTACAACTTTCCGTAAATTTCCATTCCAGATTAATCACTACATAACGAGGCAAAGCATTATCATCACTGTTATTTTCTCCACTAAGTATACAAGAATCTTTACCAAGTTCTTCTGGGCTCCAGGCAGAAATCTTAGCTGAATCATTTACTCAAGGATCCTTCCAAATTTAAATCCCTTTCCTGTCTTCAGGAATTTTCTGTTCTGTTTTACAATTATGCCATTTTATTATCTTTATCTGTGCTCCATGTGGTCTGTTACTGTGCTGCTCAGGGCATTCTTTGACCTCTGCATCCCCTGGTGTCAGGAAGACTCTTAATTGGAATTCAGCAAAATGGTTCCTGAACAATCCCCGGCAGGCAAGCCAGAGGCTTCCTTAGCAGAACCAGACCCTACAGGTCACAAGAACACAAGAAAAAGATGACACTTGATTAGATTACAAAGCAGCAGATTCAAAGTTGATTAAAATTTTTCCCCAACAGTTTGTATTTTGACCAACTGAATTTGTAACCACAGGAAGTTACCAAGATTCCAGAAAAGACTGGACAGTTTTATAGATAAAAACAAATCTAGAGTTACAAGCATTCAACAAGGATTCTAGAAAGATACGAACATTTCTGGGATTAAGCCAACCTGCAGATTACTTGAGCTCCCAACAAACTGCAGATGCTTCCTACGTCTGCCCATTGCACAATTGTTCTGCCTTCCTCTTAAGAATCTGTTGAGACTACTGCTAGAGATGGCAGACCAGACGAAACATGAGCCTGGCCCAGTCCTACAAATCCTATACTCCCAAATCCACAGATATAGCATTAAAAGTGAGGAAACTCAGCCTGCAACTCTGGCCTACATTTCTAATCATAGCCACTGCTGCAGGAGCTACATACTGAATAATTTTTAAGTCATCTGTCTTGTCATCTTAGCTAGCTACCTACTGTATCCTGGTTAGTTCTAAATGCAACCTGCTTGGAGCTTATTTTGGTCCATTTTGTCTCCACTACTTTATGCAGACCTCAGTTTTGAATCATTGCCTTTTCAACCACAAGAGTTTTTTCATCTCCATTTCACAATACAGAAAGATTTGTATTGTTTCAGGTTTTACTCTCTCAATTTTTAGGGATAATTTTTTTATAAAAATGTTTGTGCTTCTGTCCCAAAGGTTCAGTGGCATAAGTGAAAATACGCCCATTTACTCCATTGATGTGTCCTATGTCATGTTCACCTGACTGGCTCGGGACCGCCTGATCATAACCATTTTTCTCAGAAGCTTGATTTGCCTTCTGTATCTACCACTGTCAATCAGAAGTCTGAAGTCAAAAGAGTTGCACTCATGTAAACAGTGTGTAAGTGAAACTGGAATCAGGCACTGAGTTTTAAGATAGTTTTCAAGTTCATTGCCACAGCTACCCCATAGGAGACTCCTAGTGCACTGTGATCATCTTGTCTGGTCTCTGATATGAGATACCCATAGGGCTACTTTGAATTAATACCTGCTGAGGGTCCAATAGCTGGGGTTGAGTTAGGGGAATCTGTTTCCGAGGAACATTTGCTACCAAGTATAAAGGTTTGAGTGCTGGAAAATACAGTGAACCCTAGCTAAAATATTTTGACAGGTGATTACCTGCACTGTTGGAAATACTCACATTATTTCTGGTTGAATTTACCTACTATCAACTTACAGATGCTGGAGCTTGTCAAATCTTTGTATACTATGTTGCAGAGCCTTTGCTACCAAAGTGTAAGTTCTTCATTTTGGTTCATATTTATAAACTGTAATACTACTAATCTTATTTTTAATGAGGGGAAAAAAACCCTTTATAAATAACCTGTATTTAAGTGTCATATCTCTGTGTGGAGGCCCTCTTTAGAAAAAGACACTCAACTCCTATACAAGCACCTTCTCATTAGCAATCAACGATGTTTCTGTTCTGTGGGATTGCAACCAACCAGGTTCTCCCTCCACAGATACCCCCAATTCACACTGGTCCTTTCTGAGCACCACATATATCTCCTAAGTTTTCTGATTAAGCTCTGTCTGTTTGCATGACTTCTATGCAGAAAAATCACTGCTCAGTTATTATCGTATATGTTAGTTCCTATACGTATTTTTGTTTGTTGTCTTAAACTACAACAAAGAGTGGGTCCTCACCCCAAACAACTTACACTTTAGGATCTCACATAAAAAATTGCTACCTTCATGTGTTTCCCCCTTAAACTCACTATCTCAAGTCACAACTGCTATTTTTGGATCAGCTCATCTCTAACGGGAGTATTTCTTGGTTTGATCCCCTGCACTACAGATGAATCTCAGCTTTGTTTACCTGAGTAACTACAGTGGAAACCTGTTACAAAAGCCTTGACAAGGAGCTGCCTGCACCATTTCCTTGGAGTGATCATACCAAGAGAAGGAAAATAAAAGTGTTTGAAAATAAATCTTCCCTCTACCCAGTATGCCTTTGCATGGTTGTCTTTTCCCGTACACTTGCTCTTAGCGCAGTAACTTTAACTGGCTTTCTACTTGGCAGGGAACTTGGGGGCCCTACAAAAAGTCTCTCTCTTAAACCCTCTGCAGTTTGACCATGCCAGCTCCCTGCTTCCTACCTCTCCTCACCCTACCTGCTCCATTTTAGCACTCTAGAAGATCTGATGCTCAGATGTTCTCAGGTAGGATGTAGGCGAGAGGTTTGACCCAACCCAGGGTAAAAACAACCACGTAAAGACAATCATAAACAGGCAGTCAGTCTCCTCGATGCTCAGTTGCACCATTTTTAGCAGGTGGGAATGATATTTGCATTTGCATTATATCTGAACAAAATAAGAGAGAGACCATCTACCACCACACCACTCGTGTTTCATCACCCCCAGTTTGGGGCTTGCTACTCCAATTCAGTTCTGTCTCCAGGCTGTTTATGATATGGGCATTCGTTTTGTCAGCTGGATTGATGAAACCATTGGTCCCAAGACAAAGATGATGACTGAATGCTGGTAAACTGAGCCACAGTGCTCCAAGAAACAAAGGCAGGTCCCACTAGCCTGCAGCTAAAGGCTCTGGATGGCAATTTCAGAAATGCTGAGCTCTGACTTAATGCTGCTCCCAGTGCGATCAGCAGGAAAGCTACTAGTAACTCTTCCACTGATCTCAGCATTGAGTATTTTGGAACATCCCACTCACAGTGTAGGGAAGGCTGGGGGAGGAGACAGAGGTGAAGATGACACTAATGGAGCCTATCTTCTGCACATGCATGCAACCAACATTTCACAGACATACCTCCCTCTGATCAAGTCTTTAGTACACCTCTTTAGGTCACTCAAAGATTCCTAGAAAAGACATCATTTTTAAAATCTGTTTAATCTTTATTCAAATACTTTTGTTTCATCCAAATTGGATTTCTTTCTGGCTT
This sequence comes from Platalea leucorodia, assembly GCF_965183815.1. NCBI lineage: Eukaryota > Metazoa > Chordata > Aves > Pelecaniformes > Threskiornithidae > Platalea > Platalea leucorodia. Next base: position 22,835,048 of record NC_138826.1, read on the forward strand.
TGGTTGGTTTTAACATTGTCCATGCTGTAGCACATGCATGTGCACACATGCCCACGCTTCTGCATTCAGAAGTTCTGAAGCCAGAGGGACTAAAATGATCATCTAGATCGTGCTGACTAGAAACTGAATCCATAAGCCAGAGTCACGACATTTTAATGACAATGTAATTGCAATGTGATTTTAATTATATTGGGAAGTCCCTCATCGTCTGTATCGTGGACGATGTGAAATGATGTAACCTGAGACTGTCAAAAGCACATATGGGACCAGCCACCCCTGTCTGACCCATACTGAGGGGAAACTGGGAACCCAAATCACCAATGCTTTGTAAGATGTGATTCCTTCTTGGATATCCCTGGCTAGTAGACACAATGGCAGATACCAACACATTGTGAGGTGCTGGACACTACTGAGTACCTACTGAAACAGTATTTGGGCACGTATCAGCATTTTGAGGGTTAACCAGGTTTGTCCCTAGCTTCCCACTCACTTTGGTATGAGGGAGAAGTAGAGATGTGGGCATTACATATGGAGGCTTCTGGCTGAGCCCCAGAGACACCACACAACAACTACTAGCTTTTCCTGTTGTGGTTCTCCCCCCAGCCATGATGCATATTGTGGAAAAACAGCATCCTGACTCCCGTCATGAGACAAGTGGCATTCCCTTCCTCCCCCCTTCTCCCCATCCCTCTTGTGCATTATGCATTGCGCTGAGTTGGACTGGAGGGAGCCAAAGAGGAACAGAATTTTTCCTCTCTCTTTCATTTTATTTTTTTAAACAATCTCCTCCTCCACCTCCCCTTTCTTCTACTCCTCCTCTTCTTCATCCTCCCACCCACCCCCACCCTGTCCATCTCCCCTCATCCCACTCACACACCACTCCCCCCCTTTACCGGTATCCAACACTGTCAACCCAAACACATGATAAATTGCCCTGTCAACAGAATTCATTCAGGGACCAATTAATTCCACAGAAATGAACCAGGAGCCATCAGTTGCTGAAAAACTCCAAGTGCAGGGAGCGAGGAAGCTAGCTTTGTGAGTGAGAGAGAGAGGCTTGGGAAGTTAGTCTGACAGAAATTGGTCATTTAATGCTTAAGTGCACCGTAGACAGCCCTGTCATAGCAGCCGGCATGGCAAAAACTCCCCCAGTGCTTTATTTATTAATTATGTGGAGCAGCACGGGGGTCACTTCACTGTCTCGATACAGACTCATCAACTTTACTTCTTGTCACTGGAAGAGATCCCACAGCATGTGGGATAGAGGGCCAGGACTTATCCTGGCTCTGTCTCCTGCCATCCTGCCACAATACAGGCTAGAAGCAAGTTTGCAAGAGCACCACCTGTGCCCTCAGTGAGAGTGGGCAGCAGCGGGCAGGGACACGAGAACAGTCAGAAGTGGGAGGCAAGCCATTACCCTGCTGCTGCCCAGCTCTGGAGCAGAGGTGGTAGGAGCCTGGAGATTTCATTTGCAAAGCTTCCTCATTATCCTACTTCAAATTCTCCTTAGCCATGATGCCTGCAAAAATCTGACAGCAGTTAGGCTGCTGATGTATTATGAGTACTGCCTATCCTGCTGATCAATAGTGTCTCCTTGCTCCTTACTGTATTCCCTCAGCTGTCCACACTAGCCATTGCTTCTTGACTCATACTTGTAAGCTCTCTGAGGGCAGGACCATGTTTTTCTAGCATGTGAGTACAGCACCAGGCAATGCCAGATTCTGATCTCTGAGAAGTGCTCCTCGAATGGTAGTAACAGAAATAATAATAATAACAATTCTATCCTTTTACAGAATCACAGAAAATAAGGCTGGAGTTGACCTTGGGAGATCGTCAAGACCATTCCTCTGCCAAGGCAGGATCAACCATCGTTAAAGTACTTCTAAATCTTTTTGTCTAGCCTGTTTTTAAGAACAACAATGAAGGTTACACAACCTCCCTAAGCAATCCACCCCAGTGCTCCGCTACCCCATTCCCCTCTCCACCCTGCTGTGGCTTTGAGATTTGAAAACACTCACTTCCCTCATAGAAAACATCAAGCCAGGCCCTGAGATATATCTCCACCTTTAAACAAGAGACAGAAATATGTCTCTACCATATGGCAGAGATTTACAAATGATGCATGGGCTGCTTTTCACATTCTCTTGTCTGGTTGGAAAACAATGGGATGCATTCTAGTTTAATCAAATACAACACATATTTTCCAATTGGGTCAGTAGAACCAAAACTTCATCCTCCATAGAAAAGGTGAAGAACGCAAAGAAATCCTGGGAGCGGTGATATTGCACTGGCGCTGCAGAGTTTAGGCCTCCCACTAGCAACTCTGCTGCTTCAAGTGTCCTACTGAAAAAGAAACATCTCTTCCTCTGCACAGGATTACTGGTGTTCAGTCAAGAACTGCAGTGTCAGAACACTTCCAGTCCACACATTATTTACTATGGTGCCTGGAGACACAGAGCTATACCTCAAAGTTTTGGCTTCCTGGTCTGGATTTTCCCAACCTTTGGGAGTGTTCAAATATGGGGCTTAAGTGCATTTCTTCTGCAGATGTATCTCTAAACACACACCTGTCCCCCCATGCCTATCAGTGCAATAGGGACACGCGAACTACAGCAGAAGTCTGAGTTAGTGAATCACTGCAGTTCTATCTTGGCAAAAAGCTGTTGCCTTCACCTCTCCTAACCCCACCACGGTCCACTTTAAAGAGGCAAGAAATCCTTGCCCTGCCTATCAGGGTGCACAGAGGGGAGAACAGACCCAGCCGTTCAGATGGACCTTCCATCACATCAGATGGCACGTTAGATTTAGTTTAACATCACAAACTACAAAATGTATCCTCCTGATTTAGAGCTACCAGTCAGATCCTTCCAAAGCTTGGAGGACACCTTGGAGGGATATCTTAGACTGCTCCCTTGCACCCATCCTTACCCCAGAGGCAACCTTCCAAGATGACAACTCCACAACCACCTTATAGCACCACGGGCCAGCTGACAGACTGGAATAACTGTGGCAGTTTCCTTAAAAGAAAGATATTTTACACAAGCCAGGGGGAGATATCTATTCTGTCCTCAAGACCCAACAATATCTCTAAAGAGCATATCTTGAACAACAAAAGCCAGGGAGAGAACATCTGATCCAATGACAATTTGTATTTATCTATATCTCTATTTATAACTCCAGTCTCTCAGTACTTATGCAGTAATGGATAAATCTTAGTGTGTTATGGAAGATACAGCCTGATCAGGAAACTCAGTTGACAAAGGACTGTTTCAGTCACACAGGATCCTTACAAATCCTTTCCAAGATCAACTGTAGTAGTGTTTCTCAATCAGGCTTTAAGTGTGCTTTTTAGCATTCATTTCTTGCTAGCAACCGATATTTCATACAGAAATTTAGATGAAAAATGTTTTCTGTTCCTTAGTTTCACATGAGAAGAGGAAGAGAATCTTTTATTTCAGCTAAGGAGTAATGTACATGGGCGAAGATGGTTTTAGCTGACCTGCAGGATGTACGGTCTGCAGTAATCTTTACCACTGACTCTTGGGTAACTGCCTGCGGTGCGAGTATTAGCATGCATACAGAAACAGTAACCGCTCCCTTCACTTTTTGTAATCATTACAATACAGTATTAGTCAGAAAAAAAGCAGTCATTTTCCCATGGAACAAAACTAGACTCAATAACCCCAGAGATCCCTGCTAGTTCTGTTCATTCCATTCCTGTGCTTCATCTGAAAAGTGATGGGGAAAACAGTGAATTTAAAAAGTGAACCTTAGGTATACAATTATCATTTGTTGGCCTTTAAAAACCTCGTATTTCAGATATTCAGAATGGGGATCATATTACAAGCTAATTCTCTCAAGTTACAGCTAATATTCAGAATGGAACATTTGATTAACATAATTTTCACTAGATTGTAGCTTCTCTGTAACAAGAACCATGAATGCCTAGAAACCACAATTAATGCTGAGGTCACTCAGACATTGTAGTGATACTATAAATAACCAAAACAACAGATAGATAAATATTTTAAAATGTTCCTACCTGGTGCCAGAAATAAACTACACCTTCACAGAGCAGGCACGACAGGAGAAATCAGATATGAAATAGTTTTGATAGTGGAGGACCGAATAATAATCAGGTCAGAAAACATACTTTTGTCTTGGGACAGACTTTCTTTGGGAGATCCTGATCACCTTTATTGTCTAAAAAGATAGGCAATAAAAATAAAACCCATTCTGTGGAATGAGAGGATATTTTGGGCTTCCATTTGCTTACCCCAAGAGACATCCCCATTACAGGAGCACCCTGTATTCTGCTGTTCAGGTTTGTTCAATGCTTTGTCCTCAAAGAGCTCACTCTGCAGGCCAAAGAACTCAGTTAGCAGGTCCCTGCACTGCAGCTCTGCTGTGGACATCGTTCCGTATAATCACTTCCTCCCTGAAGCACGCGTTTTTCTCAAGGCATCATCTCCTGGCAGTATGTGGCAACTTACCTGCCTAAGCAGTAACACCACAGGTCATCAGTTCCCAGTGTGAAATTGTCAAACCACTTCATTGTCTATTGGGGAGTTATTCTGTGATGCAGCTGATAATGATTCATGAGGAGGGGTCTGGGGGGTTTCAGTGGGTACAGGCTACCATCATCCACAGTTATGCACATCAAGGATGCAGGCCTTGCAATATAACTAGCACTGATAAGCAGGAAAAAATGTTATGTGATTCTAGGAGATCAATGTGGACTGTTGCTGGTACCTTTTCTTAGAAGAACAGCCTGCCTCTGTAAATCCATAGGCTGTTAACTTAGTCAACAGCAGAGGATGAAAAGTGAGATTTGGCTGATGAACTTTCTAGTAAGAGGGGCTGCTAGCTGCAAGCATTCAAGAACTCAGAGGACAACCTTAAAATCTCAGAAGCAAAAAACGTTGGGAAATATTTTTAATCCTTTCACCTTCTCAGCCACATGGATAGTAAAGTGCCGTTCTAAAAATAGAAGTTACTTTTTAATGTAATAATTTCTCTCCTGGCATTGGCATTTAAAAGAAAACACACAACTAAAATATTACAAAGACATCACAGTTGATAAAGCTGGACTGAGTAATCCCAGCCTTGGATATGCAAGACGGCTTAATATGCAGAAGGTGGTATGAAGACTGTACATGTAAGACAGCTACATCTGCCCATGATACCCAACCGGCTCTTCTAACATGGCGATTGCTGGACTCGCTCCCCAGAAGAGGAAGCTATTGGTAGCTTAAAAGGACAGCAGAGAGCTCTGACTCTGCCTCACTTACCCTTCTCAAGCCATTTTTTTTCTTTTAAGCTGATGTGTGGCACTGTGTGCTGTGCACTGCTGCCCGCAGAGTTTTGGGGGGCGGTCAGTGCTGGGGCCCCGTCACTTCAACAGAGCGGTTACAGCATCACAGCACAAAAGGGTGCACACTGCCCCCACCTTCCTGGAAATCTCAAGTTTATGCTACCTTATTTGACTCATTTAGGCTGAACTGAATGTTCTTCCCATTGATACAGCTGGAACCACTCAACACCATCCAGATGGGTTTGCCAGTAGTTGTTCTTAAGTGCACTTATAGCCACATGCCCAAAATGCTGGGGAAGTGCAGGACTGCAAGGATGGGCCCAATTAGATGCAAACTTACCGAAGCCTGTAAGGACTGAAGGCCCACACATTCGAGCCTATATGTGAGAACCTGTTGTAACAAGAACGGAGAAATCCTACCATAAAGGTGGCAGGAGCCGCTGTCATTGTGCGAGCAGAGGAACCTTGGTTTGGCCCTGGAGCTTACGAGTGCTTGTTTTCCAGCAGGTAAAGCCAAGCTGCCTTCGCTTTCTGCATGATGAGAGTTTTCAAAGAACACCTGAATAATTCAGGGAGGTTTTGATCTGAGTGCGGACGGACACAGGCATAAACCGTTTCCAGAGCCAGCTGGGAAGCAGTATTCCTGGCACTTCTCACCTCCTGCCACTTCTCCCTGACATCTGATCCTAGGCCAGCAGCTCTCCCAGCTCTCATTGTATTGGCAGCTCAGTGACGTGTTTGGCGTCAGTGGAGACCCCACAGCTCTCTCAGCCCCCACAGTCCCTTTCTCAGTGTGTGATACTCATTTACCACTTGAGAGGCATGGTGAGGCGTGAGAGCACACGTTGCTCCACGGGTCTCCTTTCAAGGATGGATGAGATTGCCCTTTGGGGAGAAAAGTTCAGTATGTCCACATCGCCGCTTGGCTGAAATCGCCTCTGATCCAGAGGCAAAGGTCTCTGCAAGGGACGCCTGGGGTGTATTTTTGGGTTGGGACAGAGTCGAAGTTGGGGTAGACCTTTTGTATGCAGCCATGAGAGAAGATGACGACAAGAGCTTTTACTAAGCCTCTGTGGTCTCGCTGTTGCTCCCTTCCTTTTTCAGGTAATTCTGCATCTTGAGTCAGGCTTTATTCAGCCTGTCAGGGTTCACCCTGACCTGAACAGGATCATCTGTGATTTGCAACAGCCCAACCAGGAAAAGAATCTGGTCCTTTAAAGCTACAAGGTATATACCTTTCATACAGCATTTACAGTTTCCAGTGTAACAGTGACTTGATGCTACACTAATGACTTGATTTTGACCCACTACATGGAGAACATACGTTAAAAAATAATCTATTCATGTTGACTTTAACAGATCAATTCTGGATTTACACCATCATGAGGAAAGTGAGAATCAGAGCGAGTGTGAGCAGATGCATTCAGCGAGACAGAGCTTTTTAACAGTCACTTTCCTATGACCACTCTTTAAAGTATGCTCTTCTATCTCTCTCTCTGACTAAACTATAAACCACTATACGAGTCATGAAAGTTTTTCTGATGTCGATATATCTCCCTATATTGATTTGTACGCCTGGACCTTCACTGTGCTAAGGAGCCAGTCTGCAGTTCTGCCTTCCACTGGACTGTGTGCATGTTCTGACCCAAAGGGACGGGGCTGAACAGAAAAAAGCAGAAGTTAATACAACTAGAGGGTCCCTACGCAGTTCTTGGGCGATGTAAAAGCATGGCTCTGTCATACAAACAAGACAATACAATTCTTACCACTGACAGTAACTGCCTTTCTAGCAGCTTTCTAAGGACATGTCTGAATGGATACCACCACCACAGTTTCTCAGCTCTGCACAGGCATTGCTCACGTCAGCCTCGGACTAACACAGGACTTCCCAGGAACTCAGAACCATGCCCATTTTACAGCTGGGGAGCTGAGGCATAGGAATTAATTACTGTGTGCATGGTCACACTGCAACTCAGAGCTCAGCAAAGAATCGAAGTGAAGTCATTTACATGCTACTTAATGTCACTTAGTATTTGATCCGCTAGACTGTTCTTACCACAGCTGATCACCCTTTTGTATGTAAATCAGCCACTAGAGCTAGAGGAAAAGCACTGTAAACTTAGATATTGAGAGAGGGAAAGAAACTGCTGAAAAAAATGTAACAAAGAGAACAATGTATCTGGCAGGGTTTGCAAAGGGAAAAAATATGCTGTGATTAGCAGCTGAATGTGCAGGGGTATGGAAACTTCCCCTTGTAATGCTGATGGCTCTACTCCCTAGAATTTTCTATCACCTTTCAGCCAAGCAGTGACATGTGTCTGTGAGTCCAGAAATGGGCTCTTTGTCCTAAGATGAACTGCATGTCCTTCAGGACCAGGACTATATTTTTGTTGTGTGTTGTGCATTACTTGTGCAGCAGGGCTCTGGTCCTTGCTTTTTCAGGAATACCACAAGTGATAACTTGGAGTGGGGGTGGACAGGTTGGGTACATCCAGTCCTGCAATTCCCAAGCCTCTTTTCTGCTCCTCGATTTACCCATCACGGAATGACAAGTTTCACAGCACAAGGACAAGAATTAGATGCTGTGCCCCAATGAGAAGAGAGAAAAGGTTATGAGTAGGAGTTAAGGGATGGAATTAAAGAAGATAAACAGTCCTGGAGTGCAAAGATGCTGGCAAGCAATATTATCTGAATGTATTGTCCCAATCAAGCCCATAAGTCTATTCAAAGGAGTACCATTACACACACAGTGTTTGCAAACTCAGGCCATGATTAAACAGCAATGACATGTAGCAGCCTATGAAGGAAAGCAGCGGGTGCTAAAATGCTTAGCTGTTTTTCTTTTGAGAAATCAAGTGTGCTTCAAAGATAACAGGCCATGAAGATTAAGCTGCTACCGCACCAAAGGAGAAAAGCAGATGGAGCCACCAGCACTGCCACAGACGAGTACACAGAGATGTTTAAAGGCTGGAGATTTTATCAGCCCCTGCTCAAGGAGGACTGTAGGTTTCAGCTGTGGAAGGTGAAGAGAGGCAAAGAGGAAAGGAAGGGGAGGAACATGAGGTAGAAGGATTTCATTAATTAAAAGAGATTAATTAGCACCATAAAAGCAGGCACCATGGATTACAGCAACTGTCAGCAAAGAGCAGTGACAGCTGCAGCAGAGCTGGCCGGCCACTCCCGTCCCCAGCCACTGGCCATCTCCCCACCTCAAGCTGCTGGGGCAGCAAAGCGAGCCTGCTCAGAAATCACAGAGGGCTCCCAAAATGAGGGGTAACTTGGAGGATGGATCTCATCCGGACAGTGGAATGAGCTGGTGCTGGGTTTTTTAATACTTTCCATGTCACCTTGAGCAAATCACTGATCTTGCTATGCTCCAGTTCCTGAAATAGGGAGATATTTCTTCTGAACTGCCAATTTAAATTGTAAGACCTTTGGGGCAGAGAGTAGAGCATACCTTCTATTATATTTATAAGGGATCAGTAAGTATTGAAGAAGTGCTGCAGTAAAGAGCTAGTCAGCTAGTAACCAGAGTCCAGATGCATATAGCTAAAGTTGGAAAAAAAGCTCAGGCACTCTCTCCCCCCGCAATGTACCTTTCATATCAATTAAGTATTTCATAATTTCACTATGCCAGAGGTATTTTTAAACTAAAAATCTAGAAGCAAATATTATCAGTTTATTTTCTGATACACATTTGTACTTTTATTGAAAACATTTTCACTTCAACATTTTCTTCTATTTGTAAAAGATCAGAATACAGAAAGGCTTTAAAAATCATACCATCTTGATTTTTCCAAAGTGAACTATTTACATTGCTTTTAAAATTACTTCATTCTGTTTAGTCCAACTTCTCAAAAACTACTCTTGTTCTGGATCACAGCCCACTTTTTGATGTATTAAAATTCCTAAGAAACTTTGTATTTACAACCATCATTATAACCACCTCCAGCACGTTCCACTGCAGCACCACCAGTAACATATCCTGGTAAAGCATCTTTGTATTTGCTATTCAGCATTTATTAATTATGTAAAAATATATTTATTTGGAAGGCAAATAAAGTGTGCTATGGGGTGCAGTTCAATTACATATATGCACAGCACTGGAAGATCTGATCTCCACTAAAAGTCCCATTTGTTCCTTAAAACCACAGCAGGTACTTCCATGTATGTCAGAAATAGAAACTAGAAATCTGAGGGAAGAGCACTCTGGAGAGGCTCCTACTTTCAGCTTTCTAACTCTCATAGACACAAAAGTGTCCTTGCAGAAATTTCTTAGCTTCTCATTGCCTCAGTTTCTCCACATACAAACTAAAGATAATATCTAATCCAGCCTCACAATGTGCTGTAGAGCAAACGCATTTGTCCGTATCTGTGGGGCAGGGAGAGGCTTGGGAGGGAAGCACAAAGCAACTGAAACAGAGCTGGTACCTCTGGTACGGGAACATATGCGGTTCCTCCCCAAAAACCTGAATGTCCCAGGCAGACTTAGAGAATCTTCAAAGACAGAAAACTAAACCCCAGCAATGAGCTGGTTTGGTTTTTTTTTTTCCTGTGCTCTCAACTACCACTGCAAGTCACAGACATCATCTGGACTCTTATGGGGGAAAAAAAATGTGAAAACTGCTGGTCCGCTGCTGTTCATCCTACCATTTGGATTGTAACTTGCGAGGGACCCATTCTTGGCTCCAAGCACAGGGTGCAGAACTAGAAGATGAAGCTGTAGATTTACTATGTGACATTGGGCGAGTCACTTCTCTTTCCCCGTGTCTCAGTTTCCCCAATAGCAAGAAGGGGAGGGAGGGAGGTAAATGACCTACCTCCTGGGACCATTGGAGGAGGGAGACAGTTCACCCTCATCCCATGCACACAGTGTCTGCCAAAAAGATGCATCATAAGCATCTTCTGACCCAGATCCTCTATCTACTGTCTGTGAGAGCTCCCTGCCCCTTTAAGGTGCTGGAGCCAGCAGTCCTGCAAGGCTCTGTACCTGCCTGCTATGCTCACAGCAGCCATCGCAGCACAGAGAGTCAGACTCTGGGCTGCTCCAGTCTATTTTATCACAATTTACTTGGTAACAGGTTACAAATGTGGCATCTGATGAAAATAATGAGCCTTGATGTCACTTAGTGCACGAGGCTCCCTGCGTGTGTGCAGGGAATAGCAAACAAGAGCCAGCCTGGCCTCCTCGCAAGTGCCAGCACAATTGGTCCCACGGCAGCATCCTCCCGCTGCGCTCTGCCTCCACGAGCCTCACCCACCAGCCACATTCAGGCACTGGAAAGACTCAATGCAGCATCAAGGTCAAGCCCAAAGCAATCCACAGCAGGGCCACCCTCTACTGTGACAGGTCAATGTCCCTTGGGAACTCACCCAGTGGCCAGCAAGCCAGGTCTCAAGGACCCCAGTTATGCCCCCAGGTGCATCTATGTCCCACTTCCAGAGGCACAGGTCAGTCAAGGGCAGGGACCAGCCCACCATGGGGAAACGTTCCCTCTTCTCATCTTAGCACTGTTAGTATGATGGGAAAAAATTTCAATGGAAAAAATCCCACTGGAAATCTAGAGGAAGGTCACCTAGCTCTTAAGTGACTACTCCTGGTCTTAGGGGCTGGTCAAACCAAGCTGTACCAAAGACTTGCTAGGTGGCCCTGACCAAAGTTCCTTTGCTCTTCTGAGTCTTGTTTTTTTTTGCTGCTGAATGGAGATGAAAGCACTCCTCTATACTCCATGGGATGGCCTTGAGGGTAAATTTGATAAAGACAGCCTGGGGCTATGGACAAAGATAAAGGACCTAGTGGCTGGTGGGGAATGGTACAAGCAGATGTGATATAGAGCAGGGAGAGAAGGGTCAGAGAAGATGGGATAACCATGGAAAAGAGCATGAAACAAAGGCTAAAGCAGATATAGCCATGGAAAGTGAAAAATTAAAAGGGAAGGGCTGTGGAACAGAGCCAGGACATAGCTGTTCATTCATACTCCAAAGTTTTGCCCCCCCCCCCCCCCTTTTTTTTTTAAGCTGGGATTTACCAGAGATTTTCAAAGTTTCTACTTAAATCCAAAAAAAACCCCAACCCTCAAAAAACAAAAAAACCCAAACAACCCATGCCTTTAGATAGAGAAGTAGGACAAGAAACCACTCTCTTGGACTCAGTATTTTTGGATGCTTTGGCTGCATCCTGACCAAATGCCTGACCATATACTAAATCTGTCCCATTACAGATACAAATGCTTGAAAATCCCCTAGAGGAGTTACCTGCCCAGAGGAAAGGGGCCTTGTAGCCCCTAACATTTACTATTATCACTAATTAAGTTTTATTTCAATATATAGAAATACACCATGACTACATGAAGACTCCTAGTCTCTTGGGAATACAAGACAGTATAGGGGGGGGAAAAAGAAAAAAAAATTTCACTGTTTCACTCTTTTTCTGCACAGCAGTACCAATTTTAAAAGCTACCCAAGATGCAGAAGGCTCTTACAATACCAGTGCTGGACTAAGGGGCAAGAGGTGAGGCTTGCAGTCCTCATTTTGCTCCCCTCTGAGAGTTCAAAATCCAGATCTTGATTCCCTATGTGTGAGGATACAGTCTTCCCAAATTCCAGACCATTTGGATTATAAAGCCTCTGGGATATAATCTGCTTGCCTTTTTTTTTTTTTTGGCTTTTTTTTTTTTTTTAAACGAAACACAAAACCTATCATGACAAGGGCTCTGATCTCATGAGAGCCTTTCATTGCTACTGTAATATAAACACTAACCCCACTCCTCTCATTAAAATCTCATCCTCTTCCCCAGAGCTTCAACACTGCTCATAGTCAGGTCACTGCACATAGCCTATGTGTAAAGGGAAATGGCAGTAGGACAAGAGAGGGTGGATGAGGACATGCTGAGTACTTATATTTGTTGAGCTGGTCACAGTGACACCTAGCTTTTTTTCCCTGAGTTGACAGCATAAGGCATACAAGAAATGAAAATCATAGCTTTTGGTGTGCATTATCTTGCACTGAGTCTAACATAGAAGTAGCTGAACAGGGAGAAAACATAAGATATAAAAGGTTTTTTTTAATCTAGCAGAGACAAGAACCAGTGGCTTGGAAGTTAGAACATGGGCAAATTCAGATGAAAAATACAGCCCACAGTTTTAGTTTACAGTGATTAACTATTGGAACAAAGTGCCAACTAAAATAGTGAGTTCTTATTCTCTTAATGTCATCTGTACAACATGTGCCTCGCTCAGGAGAGCGGAGTAGCTTATTTCAGGATTCCTTCTATGTGTAAATCTATTCTTTCTGTTACCTACTCATCTGCTGCTGTCAGGTCCCTCTTTGTCATCTTTCCCGATCTTGATCGGCATACCGACCTTTGTCACACCTACAAGTTCCTCTTCCCTTTGCTCATTCCTTTTTCAGCTCATTAGCAAACATATTAACCAATGCTGGCATTGGTACAGATTACCTGTTTTGCCTGAATACTTCTTTCAGCAATATAAGGGTTCTCACCACATCCCTTGCCAGTCTGCTTCCAAATGGATTCTTATATTTGGAGAAAAATTTTTTCTACTACCAGTTCAGCGTATGGGAGTCTGGTATATGGCAGCCAAGGCATTTTCTCTAAATCTCTGTCCACAGTCATCTGAGAGTTCCCCATCTGTAAGGAAGTCTGAGCATTCCTATTTTGCAGATGTAAAAGTATGCCACAAGAGACCAATGTCCAGATGCACAAAGCCTTTAAATGCCTAATTCTCACTGATCTCAGTGCTGAGTTACCCTTATGGATAAGAGCTGAAATGACTTTGCAGGGAAAGAGCTCTACTTACAAATCCTATGTCTTAGCCAAAGTGCTTTGGAAGCACAAAAATAGACCCCCAACCCCAGACAGCCTTCACGCTCACCCACGCACAATATTGTACAGTCAGAAGACAGACACAGTAAAGCCAACATGTGAAGTAGCTACCGTCCCTCTTCTCTTCAAAACACCTGCATAACCAAGGCCAGCTCAACTCTGCACCCAGAGAACAGCCTTCTCTGTCTCTACGTACTATGACCCCTAACCCCTGGGGCCTGCTGACTGCGACAGATAGGAAAGCTCTCTGCAGCAGAGTGTCTGCTGGAATGTTTTTTAATTATCTCTGGAAAGTATGGACTGTGTATCATCATTAACTGGACTAAACACTGACGGTCAGTGAGTCAGGTACCAGTAAACGGTGCAATTAACAGCCAGAGGAGAGAAGTGTATTCAATCTGAAAGCTTTCTTTCTCAATCCATCTCCACTCATCACCCAAAGTGCTGAGCAGCAGACTTTTACTTTCAATTACATTAATCAGGTTAATTCCAAGTTAAAGTCAACATTTTAATCAAGAGGCAGCAAACTCGCACAGGGAAGTAGAGGGCTGAAGGGAAGAAAGGAGGGAAAAGAAGGGCAAGAGGAAGAAAGAGGAGGAGGGAGGGAAAGAAGGAAGGATAGAAGATGTAGAGAGAAAGCAGGATATTACAGTGATGGGCACCACTGAAAGAATTAACTCTGATAAATAAGGAATAAGCTTTTATTTGGACCTCTAACTTAAAGGGGGTTAGCATTTACCTCCTTTGTAACTTTGGGATACTGGGCTGTTGCAGAGGGAAATCTGGAATGTAAATCAGAGCAGCCTCTGGAGTGCTGTATTTCATGGCAAGGACTGTCCATACGAATATCTTTTCTAAAGAGTCTGTAATGACCTGAGTCACAGACCCATCCCACTGTTGCTTCTGTCTGCCCAGGCATAACTCTCCCACATGTCCTGTAATGCATAAAAACATTGCATGCCTAAAAACCCTACCAAGTGCTCCAGCACATTGAACAGAAATTCCACTTGTACCTGCAGCCGGATCAATCGCACTAATGCTACTGGGGAATCCAGTAGTGCACAGATCAGATACTAACGACTGAAGAAATATGGCATTAAGTGTTTCAAAGAAGCCTGCTCTGATGAGCCCTTTGTATGTCACTACTAGAGATTTTTTAAACTAGAGTGAAGGGTGAGAGATGCCCAGCTTCCACTGGATTTCAAAAGGACCTGGGAGCCTAATTTCATTTAGCTCCTTCACAGATCAAGTGATCCAGATCTGCAAAGGAAACCACAGAAAGGACGCTGGAAGGTTCACCTGGGCTGAGGGTCCTCACTCTTGCCAGGGGAAACATAATGTGCGTGGGGTAAGATGCAGAGACTTAAAGAGTTTTGTTTCTGGCCCATCACACCCTTTCTTTCACAGTTACACGAGTTCGCAGTTTACAGAGGAAGTTGAAGGTGTGGCTCCTGTTCTACAGAGCCCTTCTGAGTCCTGACAGAGGAGCAGTCCCGCTGACTGTGGTGTTTCATGACAATCTCCCGACAGCAAAGCCACCAGTCCTTAGACTGAATTACAGAAGGCACTCACTCTGGACCTGAGCAAACTCTGTTAATCCTCAGCTCACAGCACAATGCCAGTTTCTTCTCTTGGAGGCTTGACCAAGAAATCAGAGGGAGATTCAGAAGATGGGAAAACGGAGGCTGGAGGAAAACCCACTGCCTGTAGGAAGGGGGCATATGATACAACAGATGGATTACCAGGAACACTTACTCACCTCCTGACTCTAGTACAGACTTCTCTCCTGACCTTGGGTAAGCCGCTTCTCCCAGCCACGATTTATCCGTGCAATGGCGACAGCAGTGCTGCATTATCTCCCCAAAGCACTTTGACAAAAGAGCTGTAATTGAGCTTTTTTTTTTTTTTTTAAAAAAGAGGAGATTGCAGGCATGTAACTGTAATTTTTAATTAAATCCTGCCCAGGACCATGTTGTACCTTTGAGCCATCCAGATAGTATCTTTAACATCTCCAAAAAATACAGAATAATTATGTTAGGAATTTGAAACAACAAAACGCTGCAAAAGGATTGAGAAGCACACAAGGGAAAGACAGACGTAAAGTGAGGAAAAGCCCACAATGGGAAGATGTCTGTATGTGTTACCTACTAAAATTCAAGCTTAGGGGTCTTTCAAATAGCAGCAGGCGTTGCGGTTCCGTTCCCATGCTTGTGAGGTTTGATAACATAATGAGCGCCACGTGCCCCAACAGAGCAGAATGGTACCTGCCTTTGGAAGGGAGCGAGAGACAATGAAACATTGCCATCCGTTCCCAAAAGCCATCAGGAGCAGAGCTCCAGGACTTTCTCCCCAGCAGGAGCTCAGTTCCAGCACTTCTGAATTTAAATTTTAAAAAGTTCCTCGCTGTTTCGCTTGAACAGGAAAACAAATGATGCAAAAATAGAAAGATTGGAGTAAATAAAATAAGAGCAAGCAGTTAATTAGCGGGTCTGATCAAGAATGCCCTGCCGTGCTCATTCTTCCTCCAGCATTCCCCACTCCCCCTCTGTGCTCGGCGCTCTGCTCAGACCCGCACTGCAGCAGTAGAGGCATGCCCCGGCGCTGCCTGCTCCCCTCACCTCTGCTCACCAGTTCAGAACTGCTTTGCAGCACAGCTGGAGCTGAAATGTACCAGTCTCCCTAGAAACATCTCATTCTTTGCCCTCCCTCCTCTCGCCATCACAGCCAGGAAGCACAACAGGTTTCAGCAGTGGCAGGAAAACACCCCTTTCCTCTAAGAGTAGGAAAGAAGGTAGGAATGGGATGACTTAGCAAATTAGACTGGGATCCAGGCAGAATATGAACTGATAAGGAAAGATTCTGCCAGTCCAATGGAAACAGCAAATTCCCTTTATCTGCAGGCAAACTCCTGAATCTGAGACCCACTGCTAAAGTCAGCCAGGGCCAGGAGAAGCAGGAATTTTTGGCACAGGGGAGCTGGAGCTCTGGGCATATGGTTCTGCTCCTGGCTGCACTGCTGAGCTGTTTGTAACCGTGGCTCAGCCGCGCCGCCACACCTACGGTTGGTCTAACATCTCTACACAGACCTTCCCTAGGCTGCATACCTCTCATGAAGCAACTCTGATAGCTAGGGTTTAAACCTTGATCAATAGCTGGTTGGCAAAACCACACCTGAAGATGCAGTAATAATGGCAAAAATGGAGTTACAGCCATAACTTGTTTCACTTGGATTCAGTAGGAAAGTACACAGCTCAGTTTTGCAACCACAGTAGAAATGCTTCACTGGTACGTTATACCGGTATTTCTACACCATTAAAATCTCCACGTGTACATATGGCTTTACCATATGCCTGTAGATAGTCCAGTTCTTGACAGACAATTCTAGGGGCTACTGAAATGTTACTAAGAATAGGGTACCTTCCTAAAAAAATCTAATCCTGAGTGCTGAGGAACTCTCCTATCCACCTCCATAAGGCAGGGCAATACCATCACACCCTAGTGCAGGTAGGGAAAACAAAACACAGAACAGAAAAGAGTGATTTTCATAATGAGACTCAACAATCCTGACCTCTTTCTACACAGCAGTCCTATCCTTCAGCATCCTCAAAACAGGGTTAGGCTGCTGTATTCACTAACCTAATTCACTGCCAACTGTGTTGGCACATCCCACGCTATGGCCTTCCTGGGGCTCAAACCTTCATTTTTAGCCCTGCACATACACCTCGTGGCTTACACACCTGTCTATCTTACTATGCGCTTTGAAATTGGATCCACATTGCCACGATGCCTGCTGATTCCTCTCATCCTGAGGCTCTGGGAAGTGATGTGGAGTAGAAAGCAGAGTTAGTGGTCCTGAACCCATTGGCGGAGCTCTCATTTCAGCGTAGTCCAAGGACAAAATGTAAATCATAGCTCCCAGGGACGGAAAATGTCTGGGAGGTCATGTTCTTCTCTGAACACACTGTGCCTTGCTGGGGGCTTCAAAGTCCCCAAAACCCTGCCGCTCCTCAGTGGTGAGGGAAATTCAGGGGAGAAGAAAGGAGAGTCTCCTTTTCCATCCCCTTTTCGCCACCAAGAGGCTCTTGTCGAAGGACAGGCTATGGATTCCTTTCCCTCCAGCCTCTCCAGCAGCACGAGGCCTGGGCTGGGTGGATTCGGACTCAATCATAATTGCATTTGCATAATACATTTTACCTTTCTCTCCTCCGCTGTAGTTTTCTGAACTTGCCAAGTTGCAAGCTGACCCTTGTGAGCCAAGGCATGATTAACTGAGAAATTCACAGCAGCGCCACTTTAATCAAAGGGGACAGAGGTTACAACAGCTCAATATTAGTGATAACCAGCCTTTGATCCACAGAGCCAGGCCAAGCCTGGCAAGCAAGCTGTGAGGAAATGCACCGTCAGGGCTTTTGTGGGGAAATAATACCTTATTAACCCCTTCATCTAACCTGCTGTGGGTGAGCAGAGAGAATCACCAGAAAAAAGTCTCTTCCAGAGTCTTAATTACAGCCCACAAAGCTGCTCCTTTTTAAGTCTGTACCTCAAGGTGTTAGATTCTAGCAAAGAGCCAACTCCACCTCACAAAACTGACAGACTGACTTGTAAGGGCGATGACAGCTTCTAAATGCTCCTGCTTCTACTCCGGACTGACCACCGGTATGGAGCTGCCACGGAGGCAGCGCAGGCTACTGGCTTTAGCGCTCTCCCGCGCGCCCAGAGACACAGCCTGCGTTCCCGAGTCTGCTCCCCGCTGCCGTGCAGCCCTGGCCAAGTCACTCGACCCTCTGTGCCTTTCCTTCCCTTTCCCAGCTTCCACCTGCCTTCCCTCTTTTGCCTGGGGAAAAGCCATTTCTTGACATGCAGTTCCAGTAGTTATCTAAAATAATGTAGCTAATCTGATCGAACCCTAATGTGGCCTTCTACAAATAATTCAAGATCATTCTCATAGTCAGGTTGTGCCAAAGATATTATGTGATCTAAACAATGGGAAAAGTACCATTCCATAAGAGATTTGTTAAAATTCAATACATAGACCTGAAACAGAAAACAGACTCAGAATCCCAGGGGAGAAGAAAGCCCCAGTTGTGATATCTATGGAGAAACTGAAAATTCCCAATTTTTTTTAAAACTTTCAATTTTGAAATTTGTTTAACCTAGGACTGGAAATGATCCACACAAAAAGAAATCTGTCATAGAATAAATTTCCTGATAGAAACAAATTTGGGTTAATCAAAATGTTTTATTCCAATAAAATAAAAAAAAAAATTAATATTCTTGTTTAAAGAACCATCTAAGTATTATAGAATCAAACACATTTTTGAACAAAAGTTATTTTGAAGTGAAAAAAACCTTTCACTTTCAAAGGAGTGAAATGGAAGGTGTCAATCGTACTGAGAGGCTTCCATCAAAAACTTTTGGGAAACAAAATCTCAGTGAAACTGATGTTTCAGTGGTAAGTTTCTGTTTTCAGCTAAACAGTCTTCTCTGGTGGAAAACACTCTCTTAAAACCAAACAATTCCCCTGATTGTCTTTTTTTGAGGGGACACAACTAAAATAAAATGCCATCTTCCCGAACAATTTTTATTCACCCACTCTTACCATCTTCCCTCAAACAAAGACTTGGTTGGAGACCCAGGTGGCAGTCTCACCTTTGCTGCACAGACCAAAAGGACGCAAAGTTTCCCAACCAAGACCTTTGTCCGATGTTAGTTAAGTGAGGGAACAGCCCTCCTCAAACTGGGGGCCAGCAATGGTGAAAAAATTAGCTCACGTACTGCCAAAGCAATGTGATGTGGAAACCAAGCGCGCTCCCATTGAAAATCAGGCTTTCCAATACAGTCAAATTATAATTTTGGGTCATGATTTTAAAAAGTTACTTGGGTCCATTGTTGAAAGATTATCTCTAGGCGCCTTCAGGAGTCCTCATTTTTGAAAAGCGAGGGGCTGAGAATCAGACAACTTTCCCAGACTGCTATCGTAGCCACAGATGGCTACAACCGACTGTTTCGTTTAACAGACTTAAACCCAGCAGGCCCTCTGCAAAGCCGCACCTTAGCTGGAGGAAGTTGGCTCTCATCGTGTGGATCCCAGTTCTACGAGCCTCAGCTCCCTCCCCTGCCGCTTCTTCCTCGTCACTTCCTCACGGACCATCCTCTGCTATTCCCGTCACTTCTAATTTCCTTCTTCTTCTTCAACACATTGGGTTTGTGTCTCATTCACCTCTGCATTAAGTATCTCTAAAGAACATGGAAGGGAGCAACAGCAAATCTCATTCTGACAGAAGGAAAAGCATTTCAGCAAAGGCACGCTATATGCCAAAAGCCTGCACTGCAAACTCTCCCCTGTACCTCAGCAAAACGAACAGACCGTCAGTTACCAAGAGCATGAACCCAGCCTCTCCCCTGGCCAGTGCAGGATACAGCCCACCGGTAGAGGATAACAACAGATACCACACCAAGCCCACTCAGCACATCGACCTCTGCCTGCTTATGTGCTAGCACGAGGCTTTGGCCGCTTCCCTCCTCCTTTCTTCTCTACCCGCCCCTGCACATCCATTCATTAATTGATCCCCGATCATCTCACGAATATATTTCCCTCTTTCCCCAGGGCAGGTCCACCCCCTTTTCCCTGTTCTCTGCCATTAAGATGGGTCTCACATCACCATGCACAGCGGCACACGCACAGCTCCAAACACCTCAGGGCAGGCACATCATTTCCAATTGTGAGCAAATGCTGTTGGTTTTCATTAATCTGCAGACACTATATTTGCCAATTTCTCCAACTTTTCTTTCTCACTCTCTCTTTCTGCTCCGAGGCAGGTGAGTGCATCAATTTTCTTCTCATCTGTGGCAGTTAAATTAAATGGAATCGGCCTGATTGCTGAAAATCAAAGAGAAGGCTGATAAAGCAATTAAATCCCTCTAATTCCTCCTCTTGAAAAGGTGCAGCTTGGCTCAGAAGCTAATTAACTTCATAATGAAAATCCTTCTTCACCTTTTAGGCTTTCTTTCCTTCTTGTTTTTGGTAGAGATGGTAGGTTGCCTATAGAAGAAAGGGGATGCTATAGCGATAAACATGGCTTCCTTGGACATGGCAGACAATTGGGTGCATGCATCATGTCACAGTCTCTCCAAGGGCTTAATGTGAGCAAATTCTGCTGTGTAGAGCAGGACGTGCCGCGGTTCTTGCTCTGCAGTTGTACAAAAGCTCTCATGATAGTCTTCTTGTCACAACCTTTCAGGTTTACCCTGTGTCCAGCCCATGAAGACTATCAAAGCCAAATGCATTTGTAACAGCTTCAGCTACAGCAATTTCAATTTTTAGCTCTGATATTAATTTGTTAAATTTCTGATAGGACAAGCAAAGCAGCAGCTTCACGTTAGACAATTCATCTTAAGTGTTACAGTCATAGAAAACAGGCAGGCATGGATCTTTAGAGCCATGCACTCCATCTCCTTAATCCACTTCCACTTAGCATTCAGCATTTGGATGTTTGCTCCTTGCCACTTCCCTTCTGTTGGGAGCTGGAAGGCTCTCTGAGGTCTAAGCATGTATCTTTCAACTCTCTTACTCTTTTAAGTGTCAGCTGACACTTTTTCTGCTTTTCTCTGAGCATGCTCCTCTTGGCCCAAGTCCTCTTGGTACCAAAGAACCCTACCTTATCCTACATCCAGGCACAATCCAGTGTGCAAGTGGGATCATCCTCCTCCAGGGCAATACACCCTAGGCATGAATCTCATACAAGTGATGTATTTCAAGTTGGGTCTCCCAGGACCCACACAAGGGGAGACCATTGCATCAGTGCTCTGTGGCGTGCTGATTCTCCAGGCACAGCCTGATCCTTCCCTGAGCCTTATTCCTTTTAATTTGTCGACGTGGGAGTCAGTAACTCCAATGAAAATTAAGTGGACAAATATATCTTCTTCAGTATTGTGCTACTTTAACTATATATAAAATATTACAAATGTGTAAGGGGAGGACAACTGGGGCATCGGCTTCCTCGGTTCAGGATACATCTCGGTACACACTGGCATCTAACTTCCCACCAGGCAATCTCTATCAATGTTTCTACTTTCCAGACTTATTCCTGCTATTAAAAATCTGTGCTTCAGGTTAAATTCACATCCCCTTTGTTATAAAATCAGCTTCAGTTTTGCAGGTTAAATAACTCTTTACTAATTCTTGCTAATTTTTACCAAACATGTAATTAATGTATTCTGTATATTGCCGTTCACTGAAATTTGGCCAAATATAAAGGGAAGTATATTCTATTAATATTAATGGCAATACCATATCACCCCCAGGGAAAAGATAATTTTGCTGTTACTTTTCTCTTTCTGTAGAGAGGAAGAGATATCAAATTTGTTCAGAACTGAAAAGGGAATTTTGCTTCCTAAAAATAATTAACTGACCTGTCACCTGTCCCTGATGAAACTTGCCACAGGGTTTTTAATTACCACAAATGATCTGATCAATGCTGCTGCACCATACACAGAGAACAGTACCCTTAAAATAGCGTAGAATGCCCAGCAAAGCCTTGAGACCGTCTTTCGTATATACTGAAAACAGTCGTCTTTTGGCATCATAATTGGGAGCAGCTGATTTATAGGACAGAAATGCGTTAGAGCATAGAGCTTAGACTCTTACCTAGTCTGATATTTGCCAGGACATGTTAACATTGTGTAAAGAAATATTCTGTGCACCCCCTGTTGACTCCCCAGTGTTCTCCTCAGCAGCCCTAAAGGTAGCATTTCTGAACGGACTCCAAGCCAAATCCCAGTGGAACTTCTGTCCCATCCTGCTTGGTTTGCGAGCTCTAACCAGATCACATCCCAAGGTGGCATGGCCTCAAGCTGTTGGCATCCCTGTGTTATCCTCTCTTTGACAAATGGTTTATTTTTGCTGCAGCAGTAAATCTGGCGGCCGTTGTTTACTCCTCTGTCTATGCACTCATCAGCAGGAATGTACGCAGCTCTGCAAACCCCAAGCCCTTAGGTAACAAATGGCTGTGCACTCCATTAGTGCTCCCTCTCCACCATGGAGATCCCTGCTCACAGACATTAGAAGATATGCAGAGGGAGCCTCTGACCCTATGCCAAACAAATGGGGACAGATGCTTGGGTTCACAAGAGCCCAACTCACCAGGCAGAGCAGCAGCCGCTGCCTATCGTCCAGTCAAGAGAGCAGACCTTTTCAGTCAGGTCCTACTGTTAGACCCCATGCTTTACTGACAGCCAGTATTTTGCTTTTAACATCCCCAGAGATGCTCTATTACCTAAGGGAAATCCATCACACGCTTAAGGATGTATTGTATGTTTGGTTGTCAGCAATGTTCATATTGCTAAAGAATCAATACTTCGTGATTGCCAGTACCACTTTAATCCAGGGATCTCAAAACATGTTAGTAATACCAGCCCCTTGGCATCTCTGAAAGGTAACCCACTATCAGCTGCCCTTCCTGCAAATGAGGGAGTAGAGGTATAAACACACAACAATTTGTCAAGGTCACACAGGAAACCAGTGGCAAAGTGAGGATTCCGGCATCCTGATTCTAAGTACTTGCACTAATGAGAAGATTAAATAGTTACACATTTGGTCCAGCACAAGTTAAAGAGGGCATGGAAGACACAGAAGAACCTTAAATAGGTATTCCGTAGCGAGGCTGCTGAAAGGGGAGAATAATAAATCCATCTACAGGCACATGCATGCATCTCTATCTGATGCAGTTACTCGTGTTCTACATATGTGATTCTGCACCCATTTTCCCTGGAAAAGCTACCACTGACTGACAGTGGAGGATCAGATCCTCTGTTTATCATTTGGAATAAACATATGGTGTACTTTGGAAAGAGTTGTGTGTCACCAGGTGTATACTGAGTGTTTATTTTCTCTCTCCTTGTAAATTTTCCTTCCTTATTAACAAGGCACCCTTTAGGTTTACCTAAAACTCCAGGGCTCCTTCTTGGGCCACTCTGCTCCAAGCACCATAAAAGAAACAGACACAGTCAATCACCTGCCTGTGCACTGCAGGAACACGGCACACCGAGGGGAAACGCGCCACGTAAGGAGACCTTTGCACACCTTCAATACTGGTAAGCAAGATTTGTACGAAAGCACGCTCACTGGAATACATGTACACAACTGAGAGGCATAAATACACGCAATCATTGGCTGCATAAAGACAGGCAAGACAGAAGCATACTTAAAATCCAACACATCAAACACACAGAAACAAGACACAAACACACACAGCTAAAGACAGATGGATACACACACGAACAGGAACACACAAACTCAACCCTCCTGCACACATACGGACGCTCGCAGAATGGGGGAGACACAGAAACGAAAGTACCTGCATTCACACACACACGTATCCAGAGCCATATCCAGATACCGCCCTGCACGCGGACTGACCAAGTCACAACATCGCTCACCAAGAAATTCACAGCCACTTCCACTATATAGGAGTAAAGGTGTTTTTTCATCCTTTCTTTCTCCACTGTCGGGAGCAGTACATGGGATGCAGGGCCCAGGACTATGATGAAGAGTGACATCATTCAGCGTGGGCAGCCTTAGCCAGGGCACGGGGCACTGGGGGCATCAAGTCTAGGTTAGGCATTAGGGAATGTGCCTGGGATGACTGCGCAGGAGGTTTGTATTTCAATAAACCAGGGGCTGTAACACTCTCTGAACTGAACAGCTTAAAGCCTTGTTAAAAGCAATGGTGCAGCATTCTAACCGGAGGGGCCGTGTTGTCATACAAATGAGATGAGTTTATTTTCTGAGCCGTACCATTTGTTCTGACAGGCAGGGCGGCTGTAAAAGCTGGCGAGGGCACAGCAGGGGGCCCGGCTCTGCGCACAGCGAGAGACCGAGGAGAGGAGAGGCAGAACTGCACCAGAGTTTGGACCCAGCCCAAGTCCCTGCCTCTACCTTCTGTAAGCAACAGCCTCGCAAAGAAAGAGACTGAGAGATGAACCAGCCGGCTGTAATATTGTGGAACAAATGCATTCTAATGAGAGGTGCCTGGCAGCCCCACGGGCACTCCACGTGCGCCCATCTCCTCCTGCCCTCGCCACCTCCCGCCTGGCTGCTTGACGCTGCCCAGACCTGTTTTCTAACAGCCAAAGATGCTGCACAGAGGACTCGGACACACACAGCGGGGAGCGCACCCAAGTCAAGCACTCTCCTGTGCTGCTCCGTGCCAAGACGCTGTGAAATGTTTACGGAGGTGCCACCTGTGTCTCTCTGCTGGAATGAGCCAGGGAAGTCTCCTGGATGCTGCCCATGGCATCTGGGCTCTTGGTGCATCTCCTGCATCCAGTGCCTCTCTCTCCCTGAGGCTCTTGGAAGGCCCCCACAGGGCAAGAAGAAGCTTTGCAAAGAGAGTAACAATAACTGTATCCCTGCCTCTCTAGTAGGGAAAATAAACTATGTAAAACAAAGCGACTAGTTTGAAATCTGACAACGAGCCAGAAAGTCAGGTCTCTCTTAGTAAAACTACTAGAGAACATGTCCTTATTCTGGGAATACATCAACCCAGCAGCAATGGGGCTGGTGCAGGGTATGCTACAGACACTGCCAGCAGAGACCTAGGAAACACAGGCACCAGCATTCCCGAGCGGCGGCTGTATCTCAGAGATCAACAGCAGGCATATGGCGTCGCAGTTCCACTTGCAGGGTGCCATTTGTATTTGAGAGACTACTGACATTAATCCCATGACAGATACCAGGGACTTTGTATCCCTTCCCCTCTGACCAGCTTGCCAAGTTTCTAGAGCAAAGCTTTTCCTTGCAATGGCAAAAGGATGCCATTTTCTTTTGGCTGCTGGGACACCATGAAAACCAAACTGCTGCCACTCTCTCCCTGTCACCAACAACAGATACGTGGAAAGGCAGGGAAGTCAGCTGTCATGGAGTTTTTTTGGTCACTAAGGCAACAGTTTTCAGTTTAAGAACAGAGAATATAGTCCCTCTCAGATCTGGAAAGCAACAGTGAGCCTCGGTCTCAATGGCTCATCCATATCTTAGTCTGTCCTCTGTGGCTGATAGTGAAAGTGTTAGTTTTGCAATATTTACAGGTCAAAAAGTACACTCATCTTCCAGCTCTATTTCTTGTATTTTACCAATTAGGCTGCAGAAATTGGGAACTTCTGTTCCCTGGCATTAGCTTGCAGTGACAAGAAGCAAAGATTCCCTATCCCATTCCCAGTTCCAGGAGGCATTTAGCCACCCACAGTAAGAAGCAGACAACGGGAGATCAGGGATGATATTTCCACTTCAATGTATAGTATTTTCTCGGAACCCTTTTAAATGGGTGGAGAACCTCACAAGGACAGAATTTTTAAGTTCTGGCTGCAAAAAATGATGCAAATCTTTTCTGGGTGCCATATAACGAGAGCAAAGAGACTGCTCTAAGAACAAACTCAGCACTATGAGGATAGCCTGCCTGCTGGAAGTAGCATGGCAGGGATAACAGCTGGAGAATAAATACGAGATGGAAGCACCTCATCCAAACAATTCCAGATGTCTGCGATCAGACTGGGAATATCCATGAAGCCAAAGGTATGGAGGCATGCAGATCTCTTTTGGATTCTCGGGGGATTCTCATATCTAACTTTCAGAGTCAACTTTGAATATCCCATTACATGGCTACAAATAGACTTTCTTGCTTTAACCCTTTTCACTAACCCCTTACTTGTTAATATTAGGTATCTAGAATGTGAATTAGAGTAAGCAAAAGAAAGGTAAAATTGGCTTCTTGCTCCTACTTGTATCAATTTCCTGTGCATCTTCTACAGTACATAGCAGACTTCCCAGTTCTGTTACTAATGAGGAGTTAATACAACTCTGGAGCTATGTTCTTTGTGCAGCGATAGCAGCATAATCCTGATCAGTGGTTTGGATCAGGCCTACTTGATGGGGCAATAAGTGAACTGACCATTTTGGTTGCACTCAGTTGAGTTCAAAGGAGGAGAAGTTTTTGGATCGTCTCCCTGTTATCAGTACCTGGCGACTCCATCTCCTCTTCACACTGTGTGCCAACCCAACTTATTCCAAGGCTTGTTGGGGTGGGGGATAGAAAGGGAGAAGGCGGCAGACAGCCAGAGGGCGGTCTCAGTCCTGAGGCGTCAGAGTGTGACAGCCCCGTTTGGCCAATACCCTAGAAAATGAATTCAAGACCTTCAGGGCTAAAAGCACCCAGTTCAACTCTGACACTCTATACATCAGGTACCAGAGGGAACACATAATGCGCACTCATCTCCTGGATACACACGCAGACAGTACCTGCAATTCCTGCTCAACAGAAGCTGAAGGTTGTATGTGCTTCAGGCCCCAAATCTCTGGCTGAGCTGGGACAGAACTAGAGCTCACAGCTAATATTTTACATATCTCTGCCACTGCGATCCAGCTCTAAACAGCCCTATTGGCAATGAACACCTGCAACATCAAGCAGGAGAGCAGCTTATTTCCAGGAGCGCCCCCTGCCAATCCCCACGTACTCTTGGGGTCTATTTTCAAAGAGAGATAAATGGTGCTTTTAATTAGCACCTTCCATTTTCATTTGAGCCTCAGGGTTTTTGGAGCTGGTCCCAAGGGGGAGACCAGGAATCCCAGGAAAATCAATCTTAATTCAAACCAGTAATAAAAAGCAGAACACTTGCTTCAGAGGGCTTGCAAAGAATCTCTTCAGCGTAAACTCCCCTTGCGTAACCTTCGGCCTCTTAATGCAGTGGGGAAGAGGCTCTTAGAAGTGCTTTCATTCTTGCTTCATTCTACTTTTTTTACATTTCCCATCTGAACAGGTAAAAACAGAGAACAGAAGCCTGGAATGGTGACATCTGGGCAGTAAAAACTTCAGGAAGAGACCTGAAAAAGTGAAAGAACAGTCCAGAGGCCTCTAATAGAATAGCAGCTGAGCTATCTATGATGCTGTTTCTCAAGGAGATGATGGAAATACTTCATTCTTCCTTGTCTGCCCATCATTCAGGAAAAGCCATCAGATAGCTGGGGATAATGTAACTTAAGCAACATAAAATTGGCTTTGTAAGAAAATAACATTAAAAAGATTTTGTGAAGCTTATCAGAACAATCTAAACACCTTTCCACTTGCGTAGGGCCAAATACCAGAAGAGCTCAGCACACTGCCAGGTAAACTACTCCATAGACGCCTCCCTCTGCTCCTCTCCTGCCTCTTCCACCAATGCAGAATCTTGGCACGTTATGCCCTTCACTGTATAACTCTGCAACCATCTCATTACACAATGCTGCCATTTCCACACCTTAAGTGGTTTTCTCAGAATCACGTAGGAAGTTCGTGCTCACGTAGAGAATTGCTTCTCCTTACCTGAAGACAGCATCCTGGGCATAGCTAACCTACCGCTGATGCCCAGCACGCAGCAGGAGGTGCCAGGAGTTACGCAGTTTTAGTCCCTGCATTCTGATTCCATCTTTCTGGATGTCGCTAGCCACACCGACGCACCCGATACTCTCAGCAGTGCCTTCCTCAGCCAGACTACTCGAGCCTGTCCAGAGGTATTACTGAACATGCCCACCGCATCCCTCTGTCATCTTTACCACAGTGCCTTTCAGGTGCAGCAAGCAGTCACAGCTGAGCTCTCTGTATGTCCAGTCTTTCATTCTTGATGCCAAGGGAGGCGAATAAGTAACTCATGCCATTTCAGAGCGAGTAAAGCCCCTGCTTAGCCATCTCAAACGAATTTTAATCTACAAATAGTACAAGATGAAAGCCATCAGAAGAGACTGACAGGACCCCCAGAAGCCTGCTAGTCAAGACCTGCTTGTTAAACTAAATGCCTCTATTAGGTCAACAGTGCAGCAAACACCATCAAAAAGTAAGTTACACACCTCAGAAGGAATGCTTATTCTCAGATGCAGAGCTGGCATCAACATACCAGAAAACCAAACCCGAGGACCAGAGATACTACTAATGACAATGAACACAGAAGTTTCCATACTGGCAGGAGATTCACAGCTCTGCAGCTGGGAAGCAGCAGCTCAGACAACCGGCAGGGCTGCAGATCCAATTCCTTGCAGACAAGGAGATAGGATGGGGTTGGTATCTTTACCCACGCTGAAAATGCAAAAGGCCTCTCAGAGACAGAGGAGTTCAGATATGAGAATAGACCTTCTGAACTTGTTGATCAAGAGTCTGAAAAAACCAGGATGCCACTAAGTCCTCATTCTGGAACCCTTCCCAAGCGCTAGCCAGGAGCTGCCACAAGCTCCAAGACTGCTGGCTCCAGAACCCACTTAGGATGCCAGAATCCTGGCTGTGCAGCCTGCCACATGCTTGCAGAAACCTGCTTCCCTAATTTAATGCAAGCTTGTCGAGTTTTGTTTCTGGAACCCATCCTGAGCAGCAGCCAGGAACAGCAACAGGGCCAGGCTCTGTAATAGTATTGTCTCACTCCATGTTCTAGCATGACCACACACCAGCAGCATCCTGGTTCTCCAGCCCACTGTGGATGCAGTCAGAGTGCAGTGTGTTGGGAAACGTAGAAACACTGATCAAATTCTTCTCGTGAAGTTCTGTATCAGTAAATCCCTCCAGTCCTACCAAGGACATCCACATTCAGTAAAAACATTATTTTGGAACTCATTTCCAGACATTTCCAAGAATTTTTAGGAGGCTGCAATGCACAGCAGTACAAATTTTTTTCCACCAACCTTATTATTGTTAAAATTAAAGTGCAAAACCTAGAGATCTAGTGACTCTTTCTTCAGTGGAGAGTTCCAGCTGAGGTCCAGAGGGCAGATCCACACATACATATCTGCATCTGCCTCTTTAAATCTGCTTAAAGAAGAGAAAAGAACAGCAGACAGCACTGGTCTGGGATGTACCCAGCTGGCCAGCCCGTGGGGCTTCTTCAATAAGCTTTAGAGTCCAAACGAGGCGTAAGTCTATTAAAAAAGAGCCTGTGCACAGATCAGAAATCCTCAGAGAGTTGTGGCCTGTCACTCTGGGGCAGTTGGTTTCTCTCTGATATCTGCACTGGGAAAAAGGAGCATCATGAGAAAGGAAGGACAAAAGGAAAAGACACTACAACAGAAACAAAAATTTACTGCTTAGTATCTTCGCAGAGATATTACTGCATTTGTATGTCAGAACTCTAAATACTCTTTCTTCTCCTGCACACCCTGCCAGTCCAATACCAGTCATTACAGGTCCTACATCCCATCCTATACGCTCTCCCCCATCAAGTCATACTCCATCCAGGCCTGGGAAGCACAGTGAATGGGGATGGCTTCCAAGCTTTTCTCACCAGCTCCTCATGAAACCACAGCTGGGGCACTGATACAGTACCCACCACTGCTGCTTGTGCCTACTTAAACTTCCACCAGTTCTTTACCCTCACATGCTACTATATGCACAGTACACAGAAAAGCCGCTTAAAAAAAAGGGGGGGGGGGGGGGGGGCGGGCACAGGGAAGACCACTGACCCAGCTCAACATCCAAGACAGGAGAGAGGGCTTCCTCTCTCTGGGCATTTTTCCCGCACCCCCTCTACACCTTTTATAGTTTCCTGCTATTGCTTGCAAAGGCTGAGCCTCCAAACTCTGCAGCCTGCGGAAGCAGGCTGAGAGCAGCTGTAGCCAACACAGCTGGAATGATACAGAGGCTGGAGCACTGGGGCTTTGGTTGTGCTTGCTGACAGGGAGGTAAGCATACATGTTAGCTGCGACGAGATATTTGAGGGAGACAAAGACTATTACAAGTGCAGCTACACCGTGGTACATAACCTGGGCCTAGCTACAGATAGCTCCACAGCTGCAAAGTACATGCGATGTCAGCTTAGCACGCAAACGGAGGATTCCCATGGCAAATGCGAACGCCCAAGGAGCTGAAGTGTCACTACTGCAGGTCCTGTGTGGTCACCTGTTCCTCATCAATGGCACAAGGAGCCTCGCCAGGCCAGGGAACACGTCAACAGGGCACTGCTGAGCACCAGCCAGCCTTGCCTGGTGAAGTACCACTTGGGGACATAAATCAAGCTACCCAAAGATAGTTTACTGACTGCTTTCTAGGTCTCAAAATTTGTGTTTCTTCTGCACAGGAATGAAAACAAAACCTTTTGAATGTGACTTTTGGGGCTTCCCCCCACCCCCAGTTGGAAACATCCAGTTGTCATTGAAAAAAAGTCATGTCATGTTTTCATTTAGGTAAAGTTTCCTTAGTCAGAGGGGACATGGGGCTCTTAATCTAAATCAGAACCAGGGTCAAAACTGGACTGAAAGTGGTATATCACTGCAGAATATTTCCGCTCCAGCTTATTTCAAGGAAATTACATGGAATCAAAATTGCCCAGATTAGCTCTAGGCAGAGGAAGCCAGGCCAAAGCCAGAGAAACCCCGAGGCCGCTCCAGGTGATTAATCCAGGATCTGGGTGGCGAGCTGCAAGCAGAAAGGTTTACAGCTACCTTTGCACTCCCATCCTGAGTTTCAGCTAAGGCAGCTTGGATGCAGCGCAGGATCAGCGCCTATTCTCTCTCCCTGTATCTCCCTCTTTCCCCTCCCTGTCTCTTTCTCTCTCAGTAAATCCCAGAGGGCACATTTCCGTGCCAGAATAAGCCTCTTTGTGAGGAGCGAAGGGAATGCACAGAGCCGCTAATGAGAACAAAACTGGAAAGCGAAACCCGGGGCTGGGGAGAGCCTTCCTCCCTCCTCCGCGCCGGGAGCCGGGCGGCGGGGCGGCTGGCGCGGCGGCCCGGCCCGGCCCGGCCCGGGGGAGGAGGGCTGGGTGCCGGGTGCCCTGACCCCTCTGGCTCCTCTGCCCGCCCGCCTGCTCCAACTTCCCTGCCTTTTTAAGGCAGGCTGCAGAAAAGGCAGCAGAACAGCCTTTATCATGCAAATAACAAGAGTAAATGGGCAAATTCCCCAGTGGGCACTTGAGTGAAATGCAGAGCTTCTGGCAGCGGGGAGGGGGGCCAGGGGAGGGGGTGCTTATTTGCAGGTCTCTGTTCTAATTTAACTGCAATGGCAGCTAAAGGAGACACCAGGGACCTGCTCTCATCCTCGGCGCTTCCCGCCGCCTGCCAGGGCCACGGGCAGGGAGCGGGAAAGGGGAAGGATGGGGAGCGGCGCCGCGGCCGAGCCTGCGGGGAGGCTGCCGAGGGCTGAAGCGCTCTGAAGCCGGGGTGATGCCCTCTTTGCGGGGCACCTCCTCCGCCCTCCCGAGGTAATCCTGAGAGGCGGGCAGGGAGGAGCGTGAGCGAGGGCTCCACGGGGAGACGCCTTTGATCTGCTCCCTCCTAAGCCTCCGGGGAGAGCCGGCTTCACCCCGGCTCCGGGAGACCCCCCCTGCGGTCCTGCCCCGTACGCTGCCCGCCGGGACACCCCAGCCAGCGCTCCCAGGGCTGCGGACAGCCGCCGCGCCAGCCCCGCAGGGCGGGGGCTGCGGGACGCCCAGCCTGGCAGGCACGGATCAGGAGCCACCTCCTCATGGGAACAGAAAACGTGAACTCAAGAGTCAGCGCTGACTGCCGGCAGCATCCCCTGGCATCGCCGGTCGGGGTTAGGTGTCCAGCCAAGGAGCCAGCCCCAACACAGGATGACGGAGGAAAACGGGCTGGAGTCCAGGTACCAAACAGCTGATAACAGACCTGCCGGTGCTGGTAGCGCTGCAACGAGCTTCTGGCTTCACCGGAGCGAGAATTGTGTATCAAGTCACTTCTTCTCTGGGCTGGGACCACAGAAGACTGATGGCCCCAGACCACTTTGTGCTGTGCTCCCTTCTGCAAAATGGGAATAGTACCCTTTACGCAGACATACAGTCTCATGAGCTGGGTGGGTAGTGAAGCTTGTGCTGGTTATACTGAAAAAATCTTTGGGAGGACACCAGAGTCCTCAGAGAACGGTGAAAGGGGGGACAACTACACTGCAGAAAAAGAGAATCAAAAGATAAGGGACAGCAGATGAATGCAAAAACCATGCAAATGAGAAGGAGCAGATGTAGTCAGAGCCAGAGGAGAGAGAGGGCATTAGGGAAAAGCCACCACAACTTTCCAAACTTTTCCTGCAGCTAAGAAACAGGCCCCACCGTGACTGGAGTTGAACCCTAAATCACCCTCAACTGTTTTCAAAGGATGTTTGGGGGACATTCAGCCCATCAACTGCAAAGCCTGGAGCTTGAGAAGCATCCCTGCTTTTCCAAAGGCTGGAACTGATGATCCCTTTTCCCATTCCAGTTTTCATCACAATCTGATCTGCTCATACCAAGGATCTCAAAACATTTTGCATCAGTTCTCAGTGTGAACCTTGCAGCTGCGCGGGGATGGTGGGAAAACGCCTTCTGTCCTTCAGACAAAGTGAGAAACTGAGACAGGCAGAAGCTAAGTGACTGAGCCAGGACAATGTGACACATCGGTGGCAGAGCCCAAGTTAAAAGGCGGATTTCCCTGCACAAAGCCACCCCTTAGGATCCAAGCTACAAAACTCCTTTTTCATAAGCTCTGGGATCTAACCTTCTCCCTCCCCACACTATATCCAAAAAGCCAAAACAGGGGAGCCACCTGTCCTGCAGACAGCACCTCCCAGTTCCAGCGGCTTGCCAGAGCTGTCGCACGTGGGAGCGGGTGAGGATGCCCAGCTGGCTCCCTCCGAGCAGCCCCAGCCGAGACCCAGGGTCCCGCTCGCTGGCCTCGGGGAGCGCGGGGGACAAGGCGGCAGCCACGACTCATTTGGCATTCTGAGAGGCTGGTGCGCAGCATCCCCATGCCAGCAGGGGGTAAATGAGAGCTCAGACATGAGTTATTGGAGCACTTACGTTCCCAGATTCTCCCAAACGTCGGGAAAAGGACAAACTGTTTAGTTGTAAAGAGCCTGGGGGGTGTGAACGGGGGAGGAGAAGGAGGAGGGAGCTGAGTCGAACTAGTTTCAGGAAGCAGAGACTTTGAAATTGAACTCATAAGAGCTATGGAGAGGGAGGGAGGGTGGGGGGGCCAACCCCCAAGGTTTACCCTAGGAGTCCATAGGCCTCCAGTGTGGATTCTGGCAGCAAACTCAGGAGCTACCTGGCACCCCTCACCACCAGTCAGTGGGATCATAAGGCCAGGAACAACACAGTCCACAGTCAACTGTTACCACTTGGTTGCCTGCTGGGCTGCATTATTTGGGAGGCAGCTTCAATTGTTCAGGAGAAGAAAGAAGGAAAGCTGGGAAGAAGGGGCAGCAGTAATTTTTGTCAGAAAGGGACTGTTTGTAGGTACCACAAATATTGGAGACACACCAAACTTTTGATAGACCTGAGCCACATCTAGACTTAACTACAATAAGCCTCAATCAAACAAGCATCCTTTAACTAAGCAGTACTGGTCACAAACTAACTAGTTGCAGAGTGGGGAGGTCCCAGCCACAGCTGCATGCCGTAATATTCAGGAGAAACACAGTGAAACTAAGGGCTCAGTATGCCCAGAGACATGCATAGGACATCCTAGAGGAAACTTGGACCTAGTTCAGTTTCTATAGCTGAATCTTCCAGTAATTAGAGAGATACAACAACAGGTTAGAGAGATTCAACTTTGCCATAAAAGAGCTACGAACTCCCCAGCAGCTAGCACTCTTCGTGGCAATCCTCACCATCCTGAGTATGGTGCAAATCAGATTCACATCAACTGTTGGACTGATCAACACAGTGAGATGAGAGGAACCAGCCTGGCATTCACCTACTGAACAGTGCAGAGAAGAGAATACAA
This sequence comes from Platalea leucorodia, assembly GCF_965183815.1. NCBI lineage: Eukaryota > Metazoa > Chordata > Aves > Pelecaniformes > Threskiornithidae > Platalea > Platalea leucorodia. The sequence goes on from NC_138826.1 coordinate 22,868,925, forward strand.
AAAAAGCAGAGCCTGAAGGGGAAGAGATGTTGGAGAAAGCTTGCCTAAATTATGACAAATTTCTTTGTGATGTTCTGACTTTTCCTTAGTATCATTATGCTGAGACAGTGTGTCTTGTCACGATGAAATTTCACTAGCTGCATACTTCTCAGAATCACAGGAAATATATTTCCCCAGCCTCACTGACCAGTTCTTTGGACTCACTGAGGATTTTGGTGAGTGTTTTTTTTCCAAACTATAAGCAATAAGCATGCTGATGTTGTGTTAGGAGAAATGTCTTGTCAAAAAGTACATTTTCAGCTCCTTCTGACTTCTCCTAACTTCTCCGTCTTGCCAGGTTTAGATATGGCCTCAGCATGGCACTACCGTATCAAATCACCTCCATCCTATTGAGGACCATGTCCAAGTCACTGAGGCAGCATCCTCCAGAAGCTCCCTCTTCTATGCTCCCCTTGGCACATGTGAAGGAAGATCCCCACCACAGAGCTACACTGTGTGTGCCTAAGGGAACTGCCCTGCTCGCTGACTGCCAGGCAAACTTAGGGTCCTCAACGTTTTGCAAGATCACACCCTAGATGAAAAAACATCCAAAGTGAAGATCCAGCCTCCTCCCAGCTTTAGGAAAAGCTAGGTTGTAAGAAAACAGTTTCACAGCCAGAACGTCCTGCCAGATGCTACTACAATTTTGGTGACAATAAAGTCATCTGCTATGAGAACTTGGTCATCATCTTCATGTTGCCCTTCTCAAGATACCCCTTCTCAGAGGAGTACCACACTGGTAACAGCACAGGAGAAACCCAGTTTCATCTGGTACATTTCCCATGACTGTTCCTGGACCCTTTGAAGAATCCAGTCAAACAATCTGCTTTCTTGGTTTCACACTTTTTTTCCCCTATATTTGTAGATTAGATTTGAAGGCACTTCCTAAAATCTGCTACTATGTCCACCTTGCCTACTGGTGGCATCCCTTCTCTCCCTTCCCTTTAGCACCATTCCACTTATTTTTTAATGTATTTTCTCTCCACAGTTTTTCCTCTCAAATTCTCCCAGCTAAGAAATACCCTATTTCATCTCTTAGATGCTCACAAAAATAGCAGATCCTGATTCCTTTTGTCCCAGGCCTCCCTTCCCTGTTTTAACACCACCCCCCCACCCCCAATTCTGTCTCCCAAGAACACTCCCCTGGCCGCACCTTCAAATCCTCCTCTTCCCACACATGCACCCCACCCTGCTTGCTCATTCATTTTCCATCTGCATCTCTCTCCTCCCGGATTCTTCCCTAAGTCTCGGTGATAAAAGTGCCAGATTGGAGTTGCTGTGTAAAGAGGGTTCATTTGCCATTTGCCACCATATGGGCCCAAAAGCAAAATCGTCAGCTAAGCGATTAAATCAAGTATGTCGAACAAAATGTTATGAACTGACATTATGGGTATATAATTTTATGCCATTTGTTGCCATCTGTTTATCTAAACAGCCCCCGTTCCACACAAACACACAGAAGTCTCTGCCACGCTCACAAGGCTTCGGCGCAGGGGTCACAGTGCCTCCCTTTTCCTCCTTTCCTCTTTCTCTTATTCTGTCCTTCCATCCTCTCTGTCTGTCTGCATTCACCAGGGACTTGGTCTTGGAGTCTGGCCATAGACAGATCTTCCACTGCACTCCAGCACAGATTTAAAGGAAACCACCCACAATAATCAAGGAGGTTGCCTTAGAGAACGAGGAGCACTCTCTTGCCTTCAGACTCTCTCCAAGTTCATTTCTATACAAGAAAATTAAGAAAGTATTGGACCAGAAGAGGGGGAAGGAGAGAAAGAGATGGGGGACCAAGTGGTGGTCAGCAGAAGGGTGTTACCTGTTTGCCCTCAGCTGGGACAGAGGAGGGGCAAGAGAAGAGCAGGCTATGCCAGTTCTTTGCTCAGCCAAGCTTTCTCTCTGCTTCATTTTACTTTTTCCTGTGTCTCCAAGTGGATCACAGTCTATTTCAAGGTTAGGTAGATGTGGTGGCTGTGACAGACTGCAGACTGACCCGGTGACCCCTGAGCCATCCGGCTCTCTGTAAGAACGTGAAGGCACTGATTAAAGTTCCTACTTACTTCTCTAGCAAATGCTTAGCAAGCATAGCACAGGAGGAAACCATAAGAAGCTCCCCATTCTCTGGACTGAATTTATTCCTCAGTTTTAAGGTTGTTCTGAGGAAACTAGAGACAGATATCAAAGAGATTACATGAAGGCAAAGTTTAACTCTTTCAAAAGGGGAGAAGCTACTGGCTCTACTCATTCAGCCAGAACAGACAGAAGATTCAGCACGATAGTTTATCTCAAGTCCTTGGAAATAGAATTCCCCCATTTGCACCACTTTTCGAACCCAAGTTTCCCTTATCCACATCACCGGTCATGCAGATGATGCACTGGGCCTCATGATAACCACTGAGAAGACAGGGCAGTAACTATGCCTGAGCCAAGAATAGGTCAATGTATCAAGTCTGTTCTCAAGGGCTACCTTGTGAGTTTAAAAGGGAGCCGAGCAAGGAAAATATCTTCAATCACTTACCAGTGTGTCTGGCTAATGGTTTTAAAGAACTTCCGTGCTACCTTTTTTATGAACTGATCTAACATGGTGTCCTTCCTTTCCAGATGTCCTTAGTCTTTGGGGGAAAGAGCATGCCAGTACTTGTTCCTGTAGTTCTGAATGTGACAGGTGGGTGGGGACATTTAGCTGTCCTCCTTCCGGAACAAAACCCAGTCCCCAGTACAGCCTGTAAAGAGAGCCAGCTCCTTCTCTGCAAATCCCTCTTTCTCCCTCACATAATTTCAACCAGTTTGAGGGTTCTTTGGGGGAGAAGGGTTAGAAGAGGAAAATACAAATCTCTCTTCACCTTCTAAGTCTCCCATCTCATTCACAGGGATACTGAAGTAAGCATATGTCTCTCAGCATGGTGTAAATGGGAAGGGATTATGCCTCCATTACTAATGAAAAACAGAGACCAGGCGTTTTTCAAGCATCTGGAGCACAGGTTTTGCTCAGAAGCCAGCACTTGGCCTCAAAAGTTTATGTATTTCCTAGGCAGTGGGTAGGTTTAGCTACAAAGTGATTTGGCCATGATGTATCCCTTTATCTTGGTTGCATTCACTACTGACCGTGCTACATTTAACACCTCCAGGCCATCTGACCACTGTATGCTGGAGCTACCCTGGCATATAGCAAGGGTCAGCTCTGCAGCTGCACACTGGAACATGGAAAGCCACTGCTGCTTCTCCCCAGGAAAACTTCACATCCACAGGGAAAACTAAAAACCTACTTTAAAATGCTCAAGAGATTCCTACAGTTCTAGTGGATTTTGGATAAGGCCCTAAATGCTGGCAGTTCACAAATAATTATACAGCAAGCCCATGCTAATAAACAGGAACTCCGCTCTTTCCAAGGCCGTTGCTGGTCTTGTCTTACCACTCAACTGAGGAAGTACAGATACACAGCGCTACCAAGGAGGTTCTCGGCGCTTGGCAGCATCAAGTCCTCTATGCCCAGCTGCTCTGCTGGAAGCACAGTATACTGATATGTTCAGGCCAGCTCTAGGCTGAACACAGGCAGCTGTCTGCCTAGCTGTTAATGCAGCTTTGCACTGCATGTGCGTGGATGTATTTCCTTCCTGCTAGGAGAGAAACAGTGGAACACCTCAAAGATTCCTGGAGAGCCTCAACTAGTCCAGAGACAGCATTTCACCTGCTTAGAAGAGCAGGCTGGCACAAGTACAGCCCACCTGTGCTCTGGGTACTGTACCAGCTTCCCATCTGCTCCCAAGTGCATCTGAAGGTGGTCATTTTAATCTAATAAGCATTTGATTACTTTTTTCTAAGGGGCCACCTCTCTGCCAGCACATCCCCAACTACTGCCCTCATCAGATGGGCCCCTTACAGCTCTTGTGACTGCTGGGTATGGCTGTCAGTGGAGGTGTAGTAGTCAGCTAATGCAGGCAGCTACACTGCTCTCTGCCCAAAAGTTCGATTTCCAATGAGGGTTAGAAGGAGAGAGAAGAGTGAATGGCAGAGTAGCTGGTCACCACTGCTTCCCAGTACAAGAAGCACGAGTTTTGCTATGCTGTGTTAGACAGGCGTGATCAGCCTGCTGCTGCGATAAACTTTATCGGCTCTGCTTTCCTGCAAGTGATGCCCAGCCTCCTACCCAAAGCCCACACTAACCAAGACAGTTGGTTAGATTTCAGGCTACCTCTAGTAGTGCAGAATCATTGTGTGGCTCTGGATCAGTCCTTGCAGGAGAGAAAGCAGCCACCAGCAACAGGCAGGGAGACAGGGAGAGGAGAGCACCACCAGAGCAACTAATTCCTCCAAGGTGGTATGGACACCATGACATTTAAGATGAATGCATTACCAGCTTGAGAACAATCGAGACGTTTAATAATCTTCAGCTGGATATCTGGGCTTAAGCCAATATGTTGTCAAACCCACCATAAATAACTCATTTTAAAGGCCAGAATAAGGGCGGGGAGTGGGAAGTGAGGGCAGAATCATATAGAAAAATCACAAATTGGAATGGGTACAATTTTCAGTACTGATTGTAATAATATCAGGTAAAAGAGCACCTGATACCGGACAAAAAAGTACGTTATGTCCTGGATATCATCAAGCAAATGTATTCATTGGAGAGCCAGGAGGCCAAAACTACCAAAGGAGAGGCGAAGATGTATTGCAAGGAATCAGAACAAACACAGTAAGAAATACAAGTGGAAAAGCCAAGCTGCCTCAGATTCTACAACTGCTAAACCAAAAGCTAAAATAAACTGGGAATCATAGTGTAAACAGAAGAATCATCAAAATGAGGAAACTCCTTGACTACAGTGGGAAAAGGATGAAGAGTCTTTTAGTAATGTACAGAGCTAAAAGGTAACTAACAATGTAAAAAGGAACATATTTTATTGTCTATAAGAAGAAAAATATTGGAGAAAGATTGCCAAATCTTTTTCTACAGTGGATACATCAGCAGGATTCAAAAAACAGTGCTCTCATTTGTGCAGACTGCACACTCCTTTAGAGAAATGCTGTTTCTGCAGACTGCCATTTGGGTTGTTACTAGAACAACAAACTGTTGATGGTATGGATACAGATGGCATTTTAAGCTGGGGTAAAACAGCAGAAGAAAATGATCAAAGGCTCAAGGCGATTGTGAAGAGAGCAAAAGCTGCTGGGCTGAATGGGCATGAAATATGTAAATCCCATTTAAGAGAGATAACATGCCCTCCAGCAAAAGCAGAAAAGCATGCAGGTAGATCACGATAAAGTTGAAATCACCATCAATATCCATCCTTCAACATACAAAGGGGTACCAACATACCTTGAAAGGGTAAACCGTGCAAGGAATACATGCCCAAACTAGCTGTATTAACCAGCGATGCTACAGCACCGCTCTGCAGAACTGTCCAAAGAACATAGGATGAAAATCTCAATAAAACCGGTGAGAAATTGAAAGAGCTAAAGGAAATGCCCCTGTAGGCATTGGGACAGTAAGCCAGAATTAATCTGTCAGTGGACATTTCAAAGTGGGTAGTGACATTGTCATTTTACAGCATAACATTCAGTATCGAAAGGAGCAGCATATGCCTCTTTGGCACTAACAGAAACTAGATGGATGTAAGAAGGAGACAATGGAACAGGGTGCACTTTTGCTTCTTTCCTCCCTTTTTTTCTTTTTTAATATAACTGTGTGTTCTCTGATGTAACCAATAATTCCATTTTGTTATTGCCCAGAGAAGCCTTTAAAAATAAAGACATACTTTCAAATGAAAGCAGTGGAGAGTTCTGCTGACCACTGACCCGATCTCCAGGACATTTAACAGAAGTCCAGGAAAGGAAAGTCCAGAGATTAATTGTGTGCATAACTTTGTCTCAAATTTTGGACCATGATTTCCAGGAGGACAGGCTGCATTTTGTCTGAGATGATTAACACATTGTTTGGGAAAGCATGCTTCCAATTACTTGCACAGTTTAAGGTGGAGCACTTCTAGGACTAGAGGGGATTCTCTAAAAATGCTAATTCCCAAAATGGTATGCTGTCTTTGCAATGTCAGGATTGTATTGATCATTTGGGAACTGAGAAATGTTAAGGCATCTCTGAATTATTTTATACCAACCACAGGTGAGCAGAATTCCAGGGGCAGGGGAAACTATGACAAGCAGAAGAGCTCATGTGGATGATATGGAATAACATAACCGTCTTGAAAAAGTATTATGCATTTGAAGCCAAACACTTCCACTTCCCCAGCTTAGCTTTATGAGAACGTACTAAAGCTAAATGTACATGTTGCAAGTAATTTTTCTAATCCTGGTGTACCTGACATAGTAACATCTGACAGGTAGCTGGCACTCACTGAGGAGGGATTACAAGAATTCAAGCACTATGCAGTAAAGTGCCAAGCAAGTTACACAATGCATAGTCCTCCTCAGCCCCAGTCCAGTCCAGTCCCAGGATACTGGAAAACAACACCAAGATAATCAAGTACCTCTTGAAAAAGAGTGAAGAGCCAGACACCAGCCTTTATTTAACTTTGCTTTGTTACTGGCTAGCACTGGTAAACACTCTCATTTTACCTCCTGACATTTTACACAGAAGAAAGCCTTAAGAAAAGGAATGATGAAACTGATACTACAGAACCTCAGAATCACAGATGTGTGAAATAGATATATAATTAATCTGAAACCCAGTATGATTTCCAGGGAGATGGTTTTCATTAAATGAAAATTTTTATAATTTCAAAGCAATTGCAGTAATACTTTCAGTCAAAATGTGAACAACAGCTCCCACAAAAATGCTGATAGTATTGGCAACACATTGTGAAATGCATTGGTTTTGTTAAGCAAGCAGTTGAAAAATCAATAAATGGGAAGTTTGATTGACACTATCAGATGTCTTCTTCAGACAAACAGCAGATCACAACAAATACCAGCTCATACCCAGTGGGTTTTAGGATTCTACCCTAGGCAGACAAATAAGGACAACTTCTCTTCGTTATTAGCTACTTCAGATCTTTGGAGAAAGCCCAGTTAACAGTAAAGAATTGATCACATACTTAAAGGGAATTTTCCCCACATAGAGCACTTTACCTATAAGCTCTCTGGGACAAGGTTGTCTTTTATTTTGCTTCTATACATTACTGGTGCTAGGGAATCCATGACCAAGGCTCTACAAGTCACTTAGCCTTTCACGGCAGCATAAGTGAGAATGCATTTTGAAGACTCACCAAAGCCCCTCTTTTCTCTACACAGCATCCAAGTCACTCCTGTTGACTTGCAGAGTCCCAAATTCCTTTCTCCAAATTTCCCCTCTTCTTCCTGACATGAGCTGCCTCATACACCTCCACTTCTACTGGTCAAGACCTAACTACCAAAGTGCCACAATCATGTTGTAAATACTTTGGGTGAGACGCAAGCAAACTGTCAACGACCTCCTAGGACCAGGGTAAGATCTAACAACATGTGAGCTCTGGTATTTTACACAGATGGATGGGTGAGCAGATAATCCCCTTCTACAATATCTACCAGGGATCCGATAAAATCATCAGATGCAGTAAGTGTCCCATCCTTCCCAATACAGTCTAGGTTTTGCTTACATCCCACTTTTACCAGGAAACTCAGGTGGAATCCTTTGGATCTGATACCATAGACCATCTGTGAATACATACACCTGGCACATGCAGTGGACAGATACCCTGGGCTAGACTCTTACAGACATTTCAAAACTAAGCACATAGCTGGTAGCTCTTGAAGTCTTCCTTCTAATTCAAGCTTAGCAATAATTTTAGGGACTAAAACTCATATCCTGAATTGTAATTTGCCATCAAATTAGAATGAAAGGAGAGGAAGCTAGAAGTTAAGCTTCGGAACCAGGGAACAAATCACCCACCACTCTGTGACAGACAAGCTGTTGGAGGTCTTCATAAAACAAGTTTGAGTGGTGTCTGCCCATTCCAGAGCTGAATGGGGTCCAGAAAAATTGACTCTTTCGGAAATTAGAAAGAATTGAGAGGTGAATCTAGATCCTTTTTATCCCTTGGCCTCTCTTGTAAAATGACGCAGGGCACTTACCACACCAAGACTGCTGAGCGTTTGATTTCACTGCAGTATACCTATTAGTCTGCTTTCTGCATATTGGACTACAGTTCCGTCACTCAAACCACCCCTGATTTCAGCAAGAATTGATTCTGGCCCTGTTCTTCTTTCTGTGGCACTGGCTGACATCAGGAAAATGAACCATGCTGAAAAAGACTATATATTAGCCTTCCCATCAATGCCATTGGGGTAGTGCAAAGAGCCTGGGTTGACATCTCACGGAAAGCAGGGGTCCTCTGTTTACACAGCAGCAACTGAAAAATCCTTACTGCATGCAGAGACAACACAGTAGCGGAAATTAAGTCAGTACCCAGCCGGTGCCTAGCAGCTACTAGTTACAGGATTAGGCCTTAACACAGCAAGAGTAAACTGATCTAGAATGAGTGTTGCTTACGTACACAAAGTCTAGAGATGCAAGTTGCAAGCAAGACATCTTGCAATGCCTTTCAAAGATGAAGCCTTGCTCCTCCAGCTCAGCAGAAGAAAGAATCCTACCCCTTTGCCTTCCTCCAGATAAGGAAACATCTCCATTGTTTCTCTAAAGATGCCAAATAAATGCCTCATGCATTTGTCCCTCTCTCTTTCCAGTAGGAACAGAATTGCATCCTAGCATGGTAGGAACACTAAGCGGAAGGAGAAAGGATCTAGTGGGACAGATGGATGAGCAGAGATGTAATTCCAGAGGAAAGCTGCTGTCATCCCATTAAAGATGAGGTTAAAGGTAGCAGCAATGAAAGAGTGGGAGATATTTCACTGGGGGAAATGGAGTGGCACCGAGCTTTGAAATTGCACTGCGTGAGAATATTAATAAAAAAGTTAATGACGCAATGTGCTTTTTGCTCCACATTAATTACACTTTTACATTCCAGTTTTTAATGCATTTTGCACTAGACTTTATTTTACATTCCAGGAAGGGGAAAATATAATTGCAGCTTTAATTTCTATAGCCAAACCCTGATAAGATCACAGCTGTGAAAATCTCATAAAAAGCTTTAAATTAAGTTAAAAAAACAGTCCCCTTCCCTCCTCCCCCTGCTTCTCTTCCTGCATGAGGTGCCATCAGCAGCGATGGTGAAAGGGTTGGTTCAAGGTAGGATTGCTCCCAGGCACAAAGACCTTTTCTGAAGTCAGCACCAGTTACGAGGCCTGGACCATCCAACACCAGGTACCACCGCTCGGGCTCATCTACCTCTCTGTGCCGTCAGCGGGGATAAACCCCCTGCCAGTGGCCATTTGGGTGTGCAGGGCCCCAGCTGTAATATACATAGCATTACTGTTGCAATATACATAGTTCTGGTTATTACCAAAGGCACAGTCGCTGTGCTGCGGCTGTACGTGCACAGACAAGACTGAAAAGACCACACCGCTACAGACTGAGAACTGAGGCTTGGTGAAATAACTAGTCTACATGAGATAAATCAGAAAGTCTGTGTGAATGACAGGAATCGCAGGTTATTGTTTGAATCATGTCTGAGATGCCTCCCACCACTGCAGAAATAAAGATGGAAGCAATAAGATATCGTGAAGGTGAAGTAGCCTGACGCTCCCACCTTCTTCCTTTGCAATGGACAGGCTCTGGGTCTGGCCACTGAGTGTCTTTGTAGACACAGTGACCCCTCTACGGCTAGAGACTGTGTCAAGTCCTACGGAATCACTCCACTTATGCCCCTGCCTTTGACTTTGACTCTCCCTTCACTCAGAAATCCCTGCAGATCTCAGGATCCAACACAGGCATTGTGCAAATCACAGCACAACTACATACCTACGTCACAGCCAGTCGTTTCATTCAGGAGCGTGAAGAAGGGCCATCTCATCACTGTGCCTACGGCCCTAAGTGCTGCTAAAGCAGCACAGCCGCATTGTGTGCGCACGGCACTCTTACTGCGTTGGTACAAAGATATAAAAGTCTGTATATGCTCAGAGCAGCCTGTTGGTATAGTGTACCTTCGTTCCCCTACCAGGAAATTGCTTTAGTTATGGAGACAAGCGGAGACCTTGCTTGCACCTGGACAAAACCGAAGGGGAACCAGACCCTCATGTGTTCCTAGTACCAGTAACCTACAAGTTGAAACAGTTGAGTAGCCCTTTCCATCCATTTCCTCTTTGCTATTTGTGCTGTGGATCCTGCCCCATCACTTTGATCCTCCAGATCCTCATCCCCACTGACTTTGTCATGTACAAAAAGGTATCTCTTCCAATGTAATGTCAGTGTTTCTAAATTTGTGGATCCCTATCTCAAGATCTTTAACATAAGCTACAGTATCACAAAAGTGAAAGATCAGATAATCCATCCTCCTGCCCTTGAAACAATTACTTATACAAGCATCTTCCTTGACATGTATTCCTACATGGACCCAAGTCACTTCTGTTGGAAGCTTGGGACCTTGCTGAACCACTTCTCCTGGGACCTCTTTCCCTCTAAACTGTTCAAACTGGATACCCCTGATTTTTCTTTCCTGAATTCAAACCTGGTCCTCCGATTAGACTAGTCTCTGTATTCCTGTCCACTATTGCCACCTAAGCCTGTTCTTGTGACTTTATTGGAGAGAGAAGAAATCTCACCCATGAGAGTTTCTGCAGTAAAAGGGGGTAGTCAGAGTACCTCATTCCAAAGCCCCATGCAGACTGGACAACAAGACGTAAAGAAAGGTTCACTTCTCCATAAAGGTTTTGTTGAACCTCTTGAGCTCCTTCTCCAGGATAAGTTCACAATTTACACCTCTGTAAACAAAAGCAGAATCCATCACTCACAGCCATATTATTTTCCTTGATTGTTCCCTACATGCAAAAAGCAGAAGAGGAATGTGTTTTCACAAGTGAAAAAGAGAGAGAGAAGAAAATAGGAGAGATTGAGAGAAAGGAAGAGAGAGAGGCTCTAAAACCTCATTTTCCTGGTAATTTACTCTTCTATTCAGTTGAGTCCTGCTGCTCGTAAGCCTATTCCTGTTACAATATTAGATATAAACAAGTAAACTGTGTAATGGATCACATTAAGCAGGCCCTGCATCTTGAGGCAGGATTTAATTTGCATGGCAGATTATCTTGTCTGCAGTAGGAGAGGCACCCTGGGGCACTGACTGCATTAATAGGATCTAGTCTCTTAAAATCCATTAAGTCAATTGAGTGGACCAGTCTATAATCTCATTTCAAATCCAGCGTGAAAATGCTTAAACACTAGCCCTATGACACCGACAGCAGAGAAGTGACTAAAGGGACATTGGGGACCGCACTGTGCCATATTGCCTGCCTGCTGGGAGTGGGGAAGGGAGGGGAAAAGGGTAGGGCTCATTCTCTTTTAGCAAACTCCATTCAGAAAGATGCTGACAGCAGGAGTGAGGTGAGGAGAGGAGGCAGGAGCTATGTAAGAGGAAAGACTGCAGAGTTTGTCCCAAGTAATGATAGTCGGTTGTTAAACAATGTGAATTGGCTGATGAAGTTCTGGATACCTTAACTGCACCGACACAGTCAGAAATACTGGACTGCGAAGGGGGTATGCCTTTACAGGGATGTTCTGTTATGACTCTCTAAGAATAGGGATTTTCAAACTGTACAGAAAACAGGCTGAGTCTGGGAAATGTGGCATTGCAATTAAAATACAGGACTAAAATATGAGAACGTCAAAGCTGTGGAAACCTAGGCTCTCTGCTCTGGACTGCCACCAGTGGGCAACATTCTTGAACTCAGACACATTTGCACAAGGTTATTCTTGGCCCAGCTGATCCAAATAAACTTTTCCCATTTGCCCCATGGGAGAAAATTAGATAAAGGCTCAATTTGTCTTAAAAAGCCTGGCCATAAGCTCCCTGAGGTAAGAACTGCTTTTTGTTTGGATATATGTAAAATATTTAGCATAAGGTGTCTCCAGTCTGAGGTCTGGGCACCCTGGCCACATTACACTGGCACTGGAACCACAAATAGTAATAATAGTCGTAGAGGACAGACAAAGCCAGATATATTGAAAACAGACAGATAGAAACTCAAAAGAAAGAAAAAGACATAATGGCGTAACCTGGAAATTGAAATAGTAAGAAACCTCCAGGACCAGTTGGCATTTATGCAAACACTCTAAAGAAATCAAAGTATAAAGAAGTTACTAACAAAAATATTCAATTTATCATTAAAAACAGCCACTCTCCCACCAGGCTGGAGGGGAGCCAACACTCTGCGCTTCTTTTAAAAAAGGTGCTAAGGGCAATCATGGGAATTATAGACCTCAGTGAGCCTTACGCCAGTACCAGGAAAAATAGCTGAGAAAATCATTAAAGACAGAGTTATAAAGCACCAGGCTAGGTAAGCGTAATGTGGTAAAGAAGCAGCTCAGCTTCTCCAAGTTGACTTTCTGACCTGCTAGTGTTCCTTGGAAATGTCAGCAGCTCTGAAGAAGCAATCATAAGTCGGAATCACCTAGCTATTAAGGATTTCACAAAAAACACATTCAAAAATTTTAGGGCTCCACTCCTGCTGACACACATAAGCCTCAAGGGTGGGATTTTACAGCACACCATTGATTTCAAAAGAAGAATGAAAGTGGTACTAAGTTCTTTTAAGAATCCCATTCCTCATAAACTGTGGCAGTGTCTCTAAGAGGGATCAAATTTAGGCACTAAAACCCAAAAGACAGGCCTCTCCCACACAAGCTACAGGTGAGCTATAGCAGTTGGCTCTAGCAGGCTGCTGAAGTGTCTGGTTCCTGGGGAACATGAAGGACCAAGTGTCCTGTATATCTGCAATAGATTTCAGATGACCATACCAAGTACGTCCTCAATGCTGAAGCATGTGGAGAACAGGCTACTGCTGAAAGGGCTATACCAGCACTGTTCAATAGCCCACTATTGAAGAGTGGCAGAATATTGCCCAGAGCCATTCCAAGTTGCCGTGAGTGAGGTCAGCCCCGCGAGCCCACGGGATCCAAGAGGTCAGAGGCAAACTGATCATGTTCTTAAGCATTTAGGCAAAACCCAAAATGGCACCTGTAAGGAAAACCTGCTCCATAGCCAATAAATCACCCGCTTCCAGTCCCACAATTGTGTGGCTTTGCTCTGATGTATTTACAACGTCTTGAATGTAGTTGATTTACATGCTTCCACTTCTCCTTACCCATTCCCAGCTGGAGACCTCCCAGCTTGCTGTGCCTGGCAGCACTCACACTGTTACAGGTCTCAGCACTAGTCCTTCCTTTGCCAACACGCCACTTCTCCTTCCTAGCCCTTTAAATGCTGCCAGACCTGCTGCCCAAGGCAATCGTGTCATGGGAGGGACTGATATTAATCCAGTGGTGGCTACCAGTCATAACGAGCTGAGTATATTCTCGATTTCAAGAAATCTCTCCACTCTGATTGCTAGACACTATATTTAAAAGAGATCACTATATACCCATCCTGTTCTTATTCCCTTCCTTAAATATTCACTTCACAGGGAGACAGGATCCCATGGAAGGTGGATCTTTGGTTTGGCCCAGTGCACCAGATTTTATATTCTGAGCACTGGACTCTTGCACACCAGAGTTCTCCCAGATTTGCAGAGGCACAAGCACAGCCCCACTATTTTCCTTCAGAGCTGCTTACTCTGAGTGCCACCCTCCCTAAATGAACACAAACATTCACACAGCAGCTTCTGCTCAAACTCAACATTTTCTCAGCAGTCCTCACCCAAACTGCTGAACATAACCTCCAGGGTCGTGAGGGATAATAGCAGTCACACTCCTTTGAACTCTAAAATTGCACTAGGCAGTGCCACAAGACCCCTGATGGGGTAGATGCCCGCAGACAAATATCTCTTCTACAGAGAAGCTGATATAAGAAGGGGGAGCACTTTTGTCTGGGGTGAACAACTGCTATGTGCCCCAGAGAGACGCAGAAGGAAATTTTCAGCTCATGGGGTTTTATTGCTGGTTTGGGGCCCTTCCCTGCTGCCCCTAAAGGAGGCTTGTGGCTTAAAGACACAACCAAGGCTGTCACCTCTTCTTAAACATATACCATGACACAAGTGAACTGCAACTTGCAGAGCAAACCACATCATCCTGCCCACTCCCAATTGCTCATCTGATGCCCTGCATTATCACAGATCGAACTATTCTTTTTCTTTGAAGGAAAGAGAACCATCAGCTGTTTGCAAACCACAGTATCATCTCTCTCTCCCACAGAAACCACAGATCAAAGGCCTCCCCTTTTCCAAACCACAGAGAGGTCCCAGGGGCCCGAAGAAGCAGATGTCTAGCAGTTCACTTTCTGCTAGACACACATATGCAGGACTGTGCAGTCTCTGCAATATGTGGTAGAAGGGAAAACATTTCCCCTTAGATACTGCAGGTAGATATCTGATATACACAAAACCACCCAGTCACTCATATCTGCCTGTAGGGAGGCACAGGAGAAACCGAGGAGAGCAGGTGAGGACTGTTACACAGAGCTAGCGATACACAGGTCCAATGTGGAGCACTGGCTTATAAATGGAGTATAAACAGCAGGGCAAGGATGACAAGTTTGCTTCTGTACCTTGAAAAGCAAGACCCAAATTACAGCAAGATACACCAGGAATAATTTTAACACCACTCCTTCTGCTCTTCAACTTCAGCTTCCATTTTACAACGAAGCAGCTCACCTCTGCGCCGAGCGTATAGGAGAACTTGAATGTGTACCCTTCCTGAAGCCATCGGTATCTGCTCGACTCTGCAAGATATTGAAACAACAGTTCCGAGAAGCGCAGACTGCCCCATTCATCTCCCTGAGTGGCTCACTTGCCTCCTGATGACAATCTGCTAAATATCTCCACTTAATTAGTTCGCTGTTCCTTGAAGCAAGTAAGAATGCTATGTGAAGATTGTGCTAGGACTATCTTTATATAAGCTACTCAAAGACACAGTTCATTTTGTTGAAAAAAGAGCTGGCAGTTTTGGGGGACACCTCAACTTATCTTTCTCTCATCAAGAATGACTCAGATTCAACAGGCCCAAAAAGACACCAAGACAGACAAGCAAAATGAAACTACACGGTTCTTCAAGGTGCCCTCCAGAGCCCACAGTGCGACTGAGTGGATGCTGTGTACTTCTGGCGTGCTTCAGAAAAGGGTCTATCTGCATTTGGGGCTGAGAAAGGTCATGAATTGCACTTAAGTGAGGATGCAGGGGGAAACGTACAGTTTCAGGAGACATAGGAACATTAGAGAGGTCTCTGGCTTGGAGAAGTGAGGAACAGAGAACAAACCAACGGCAGTCTCTCTGGTCAATTTAAGTATGTGACCCTAAACAGAAGGAAATAAAATAAAGGATAGATACAAGAAGAATAAATCTTTGAAAATAAGTCAAATATTATGTCAGCACTACAGCTTTACCCAGGACTGGCAAGTATGGTGCAAATGTGCAGTAAAGAGTGTGAGAATAGACAGTAGAATCTGGCACCATGATGGGAGCTTTATTTAAGGTGAAAAGAAAGATGGGTTTCCATGGGCCTCAGCAAGTCAGAGATGAGAGAGGAGCTTCCATCCAATAATAAATTCATTAATTTTCCTTATTAAATGTGCTGAGCCAAGACATATCCCCCAACTGGGAAAAACTAGGAGCTGCCGTCTCCTGGAGTGTCACCGTACACTGGGTGAGCTGCAGGCAATCACTAAAGCCTGACAAGGGTATATCTGCTGACAACTAAGGACTGAGTGATCAGAAATCCAACCTCTTTGGCAGCCCACTGCACTGCAGAAAAACAGATGTGAAAGCTGAAGTGTATGGGCCAGACTTATCCCTGGGTAAGTCCACAGAATTCAACTGACTTATCAGAAATGGCTTTGGTCCAACGTGTGTGTGACAGTCAAAAGAGGGCATGGCCTACAAGAAGCTTTGGCTCAAACCCTGCATGCAGATCATCTGGAGTGCCTTTAACTGAAATTAAACATGAAGATTATCAGCTTGCATTGAGTGCAGAAAATAGACTCCTCAGCCAGAAGGAGAAAGGAAAAGTGTTAGGAAAGGTCACTAGCAACCCATTCTCCATGTTCTGGATGGTGGCATTTGTTTCCCTGTTACCACAACAGTGGTTCTTCCCAACTATATGCTACAGCATCAGTAACTGACTGCCTTGCTTGCAGTATAGATTCCCTTGCTTCCTATCCCACAGTGTACAGCTTCTATATCCTCCAAGCATGTGGAAAGCTGACCTTACATAGTGGATATTTTATTTTAATGAGAGAGTTCTGCTAGAGCCTTCTCTTTCTATGCAAAATGGCCTAGAAAGGCAACATAAAAGCACCACAGAGTTTGGTTTTATTTGCTTTGTAATGGTGACATTTTAGCACATACAAACATATTTATGTTCTCCCAAGCTCAAGCAGTGGAGTCTAAGAGGGCATCCTGCTCTAGACTAGGACGTGCCCATCCAAGAGCACAAGCCCTTCTGGGCCTGTAGCTAGGAAGCATGCAAGGTCCATACATACCAAGGGATCCAGGCACCAGGCTACAAGGTGTGCAAGATGAAAGCAAATGTTGGTAAGCAGTTAGTGAGGGAATCCCACTCACTCCTTCCCCTGGGTGCTGTGTCTACTTTCCTATTCTATGGTCTCTATAACATGTGTGTGCAAAGCCTTCCTTCTTCCCTAACTACAGACCTATAGATCCGGGTGGTCCCAGATTCCCAGGAAAAAGGTCTTTCAACATGTGGCAAGGCAGAAGTTGAAGGTAGTTAGGCTGTTTGTCTCCTTAGTGCTGCAATAATTTCCCAGCTGATTTCTGAACTCCAGAAGAAAGGGCAAGGATGGAGGGGAGGAGGGGAAGCAGAGGAAACGACTTCATCATTCAACAAGAGTTTGTGAGAAAGAAGGTTATATTGGGGGACCACCAAACGCGACGTCTTTCATTGCCCCACCTCCCACAATGCAAAGGTGCAGTGTTACCTCTTCTCCCACCCCCCCACCTCATCTACCCCCAGCCAAAGTATTCCCGAGCTCACCATATAATGCAGTTTTTCATGGCATGCCTGCTTATCAGGGCTCTGAAACTATGTGAGACATGCATGCAGACAATGGGCCTGTCTCTCAGCCACGGAGGGCTCTGAAGGGATCCCTTTCAGCGCTCACAGATTGCTCTGTGTTCCCTTAATTGACAGACCCGGCCAAGTCTGACAGCAGCGGCGTGCAGCTGGTGCGGGCTGCTCTGTCTCAGGTAGGCCACCTTTCAGCAGGGAAATTGCTTTTGATTGGCTTTATTGGAAGTAGCTTCTCCTGTTCAGCTGGCAAAAGTCTCTTGTATTTTAATGGCTGACAGTTTAGGACCAAACTCTCTTTCCCAGAAGGTTACCTCTTTTCCCCATTTCCAAAGTCTCTTAGACCTAAATAAGCTCTCTTGGAAAGGACTGGACCTCAAACATAAGGAACAACTTTATTTGGCCAAAACCGCTAAGGATCCGGGACTTTCTGGAGCCCAGTTTCTTTCACCTCTCAAATCTCCGAGATTTTGGCTAGAGCCTGCAAAAACTAAGATCACAAAGCAAGAACAACAGAGGAGCTGACAAGCGCTAACAGGAAGTATCTTGACTTTAGTGCGTGCTCTGGAGCTTCAGCGTGAGAACCTAGGCTGCGAATTTCAAGAAGTCCTGCAGGAATTAGTCTCTACCTTCTCCTAGAAGTCAGTGGAGGCTGGACAAGAAATTCCACTCAGGCTACTTTCAGCCTCAGGTATCTGCAGCACCAGTTATTTACAAAGAATCTTTAGTGTGCAAATGAGCATCTCCTAGTGGAAAAAAAGAGGGTGATGAGACTGGTATGCTCATCTTTAAATTGGTAGCCTGAATATGACTATCCTGTCTATTCCTCCACTTTCTGGTATGCTAGATGAGGCTGTACAGGCTAAGACGTCACATGCTTCATGGGCTACCAATGCAGTCCCTAGTTCCTTTCTGCATTCAAGATATCCCAGCTAGGAGAACTGAATAAGACTTCAGCTTTATCAGGGGAAAGGGTAAAAGTAATTTCCAATGCCTTCTGTAGCCTTTTCTTTTCCAAAGTTTTGTTGGCCTTAAGATTTTTTTTTTTTTTTTTTTTTTTTTTTTTTTTTTTTTTAACATTTGCATTTGGCTTTCCACTGCATTTTATTATAGCCCTTCTGCCAGGCTTTGGTTAACAACATATAAAACCAGGTTCAATTTTTAGGGGTCATTAGTAAAGACCACTTTAAGAACACACTCAGAAACCTGGGAAAATTAAACTAAACTACTTGGGCACTCAATGAGCTATGCTTCTCCACAAATGATGACTCAAATGACCTAACCAACCAGTTCTTCAACGAAGGGAGAAAAGAAAGAGAAATGGAAAGAAAAACATGATTTCAAATAATTACCAACTGCACCTTTCTCAAAGAACAGCATGAAGAATTTGAAGTTCTCCTCTCTGATTTCCTGGTGCAGGAACAGCTGGGGCAGCGGGTTGCTTCCTACTACCTGCAGTAATGCACAATCTAGCATGCCCGTGCCAAGTCTCAGGACTCTGTCCTCTGCTCTCCCAGGTGGTAAGGTGGCACCAGGTTGCAGCGGACCTATAGGCCGTGTTGCCACACAGCCACCCCAGCCCATTTCTCCCACCCATTCCTCCTTCCCTAGCCGGTCTTGTTACCACCGTCCCCACCAGGCATTTCTGCCTAGCCACTGCTCTTCTCATCAGTTGCCCTCACTTGCTGCTTCCTCATTTGTGTGGTATTTGTGCTTTAACAGGCCTACCATAGCATACACTCCACAAACGACCTGTATGGTCTGATAAAAACTTTTAAAACAGCTCCTTTCCTTAAATACAAGGCTTTTGCATTCCAGGGTTGTAAGATAGAGTATCCACTTCCATAAGGCACCCTCGGGCAATTGCTTTGTTCAGCTTCGTACAGTGTTGCAACTACATAATTTCCCGCCAATTATGACAGCATCTTTTTAAACAGAAACAATGCAAATACAAGAAAACATAAAAGCAGGTTAAAGCTGTGCCAGACCTGCACACAGATCCCTTTCCTCTCTCTCTACCTCATGACAACAGGATGTTCCTGTCCTTCAGAGCTTCATCCTTCCATCTTTTTCTAGGAAACACTTATTCTCTTGGGGTATACTAGAAATGGGATCTCTGAGATCCTGCCTGTTCAAGAGACGGAGGTGCTCCCGGAGAAGGCACAGGTGCTGGTGCAGTAGACTCCATGCTTGAAAGTTATTTCCCACTTTAGCCAGCTGTGCTACCTCTGCTGAAGCCTCTACAAATGGTCAGCACAGATGAGGACTGAGGGAACTGACATCCACCATCAGATACAATGACTGCATGTTCATTGGCCTTGCCCTGTCCGGGTCTTAGCCTAGACACCAAAGCAAGAGGGAAGCTTGTTATGTGATCAAAGCACTGGACTAGGATTTGGGGAATCTGCATTCCCGTTTAACAGTGACATAAAATGCTCTAAATTTCCTTTCAAAAACTCCACTTGTTTCCCTGAAAAGCACAGACCACATTTCCTACAGGACTTAAGGTTTCTGGTGCTGCTTCTCAGCTATGCAGGGCATTTAAAAACAGTGGTGTTTAATCATTTATATATTATTGATACAGAGAGAACACGAATTTCTAGCAGAACGTCCACACATTAAACTATCAGAAATATCACAGTGTTATGCAAAACACCATCACAAGTTGCTCCTATAAATATCACCTATCAACGCCTACCACTATAGCATCTGGGCATTTTCTACATGACACCAGTGAAATCCTCCTGTCTTTGCCGCATACATCTCTGTATGATGTATTGCTGCTTATTGCTTGCTGATTTGTGTTATGCTGATCTGTGCTTTCCTTTGCTCAGTGTTATCTGGAGTGGTTGCTTGAACAGAAGGGGATGTGAAGTCACTGGGAGGCTTTTTCACTGAAGACTGTGTTGTAGGATTTCCTAAAGATGCTCAGAAACTGGATTCATCTGCTCCCTGAAGTCTGATCTCCTTTCCAAGGAAAGATCTGCTGCATCTCACCTCTAGCATGTTCTGTCCCTATAAGCTGCAATATACTAGCTGCTAGATGAAAATTTGACCTTTAAGGTAGGTAAGGCTTATACCTTATGAACAAATGAGTATGGCTGAGATCATCTTGACTGAAGACAGTGTCAATTAGACTGTGTACATGTACATCAACAGGGCAAGCTGCAGGCTCTATTGTACACCATAGAAGCACAGGACAAATGGTACAGGTCCCACATGGGACCTCCCCTAACTTCCAAGAAACTCGGCTCTGTGTGCACTACATGACAGAGAGCGAAGCAGAGTTTCTGCTGGCCATAGACAACATGTTGAGTCTGATGTTCCTTTTTTTCAGGCAGACAAGAATTCAGACTTTTGCTAGGTGGGCTGACATGCTACATGCTAGGATAGACAACACAGGCACACCTGCACTGTCATAGACAACATTATCCTCATACTTAACATCACCCCTTTGGCAACCACAGGCTTATATTTTGATTTATAAACCAGTGATCTTTCCCAGGGCTTATACCACTCTTTCAGTACTTGACAGCACATGCTGCCAGGTCCAGCAAGGACCCTTTCTCTAGGGCTATTGGGACAAACTAAAAAAGAGTGGTCACAAAAGCACTGAGAAAGACGACAGTGGCACAAATTCCCGTTGAAGGGGGATCGATCTGCGAGGCTTTTTTTCCCATGTGAAAGCGCTTCACTGGGAAAGTCTCCAAGCCAAAGAGGAGAGGCCCAGAGAGAGGGAAGAGCAAGAGGCCCTGAGGGCAGCCAGGGAAAAATGCTTCTGACTCTGCTAGGTGACATCTGGATAAATAGCAAACACTGTCATCCCCTGATGCTACCTGGGCTAGGGAGGCAACCAACCACTAAGGGTCTGAAAGGCCTTCAAGTTACTGTGCTGAAAAGTCCATCATAACCGCTCCAGTGGGAGTCTGATCACAGACATTTCAAGTAACTGTGCTTATAGCCTTAGCTCTGCTAAGCTCCCAGTGCTGGCTAGCCCAGGCGAGGGCAGGAGGTCCAAGGAACATGGCTCACAAGGCAGAGGCTCCGGGGCTCTCCCAGTCCCTGGGGCCAGAGAAGGGGAAAGGCTGTGACGGATGGGAGCACACTGGGTGGCAGGGAAGAGAGATGTTCCAGGGCTACATGTAATGACTGCCATGGGGCCAAGCACATAGCCAGGGCTCTCAAGCAACCCTTGCAGGATAACGTCCGTCATTTCCACCGGTGGGGGAGGCGAGGAAGAGAGCTAGGAGGGTAGCTCAGCTGCAGCAAAGCCACACAAAGTTGGTCTGTTCGGCTGCCTTTGTGGCACTGTTGTATTTATTGAAGGCAGCAGCAGTTTGTTCTGTCCTTTCAGTTACTGTACGGGACCCGATCGGGGTGCAGATGGGACTACAAAGCAGCCCTTGTTGTCAGTAATGTGACTCACATGTCAGGCTCTTATTTGCTGTCAGTGGCTTTATTAAAGTCTACAGTTTCAGACCCTAGACCCTTGCCTATTGTATCCCCTGGCCCCAGAGATTCTCTTAGGGAGCGCTCACAATTACCAACTCTCTCACAAGAGCACACAAACACACTGAGCTGGCATAGCAACTGTGCACTCAGGGGTGATGCCCAGGCTAAAGACAAGCTGGGGCGCTTTTCATCTTTAAAACTAATACATGTACAGAAATGGACAGGACAGAGCGGAGGCCGTGTCTGGAACAGGATCTCTCCCTCTAAGACCACTTGGTAACACACACATTCATTCACATTCATTTATTCATATGTTCTGCACTTACAGATAAGCTAATACTCACACTCATGCTCACATATGCATTCATGGCTATGTTCTCCCCAATGGCAACATACACATCCACATATGTGCTCACTTACATGTTTGCACATGCATGCTTGTGCACTGCCATAGATACACAGATGGGCCTAACATTTGCACATTGCACACCACACACAGCCGTGTCAACGAGCCCCCACACGGGTACTCATAGTCCTCAGTGGCACACAGGCAGGTACACATACTCTCACCACCGCATCCTCACACTCACCTACACACAGCTCACAGACTGTAGTCTCACATTGATGCGTATATTTTCACAGACTCGGCGGGCACTAGCGTGCCTGCACAGTCACTGGTGCACCCAGATGAGAATTCCCACAGAGGCACTGACATCCCTTCATTTACAATTGCTTCAAGTAGAACAAAATTCCCATTTCAGATACTGAGCTGAAGTTAAAGACTGTTTCCTAGGCAAATCTTACTGTAAAAGGCTCAGGCTCTGACCTCTACATAAATTAAAAGCAATTCCTCTGACTTTACTAGATGCTAGGGCTGCTGAGAGCAGAATCCTCACGTCCTTCTGACATGAAATTGCCTTTCAATGCCAAGGTTCTTCCCCTCCACCAAAGGGTTCCCTTTCTAACCTTAAACTAGAAAGCAGGAGACTGGCCACCAGCCTGGCTGCAGTACACAAAGTCTGTCCCCCCGAGTCAGACATCTACAGGAGAAACCAAGAACTAGGCTATCAAGACTACTAAAAACTTCTAGAATAAGAATGGGGAAAACCGGGACAGAAGCAGCCAGGAAAAGATCTTGCTTAAAAAGAAAAAAACAAAAAAACCCCCTCAACATGAGTTTGAGAACAAGAATACAAATACTATGATAACAAAGGAGGACTGGCTCGGACATCCCGGGGTGTCAGTGGGAATCCTTCTGCTGGCTTCTCTATTGGATTGGACATGCTGTCACACTAGCAGTTTCTGTTCAAGAGTCCCTTCAACAGCAATGAAGTAACCATCACACATACATGTACTATGCACCCCAAGCCAGAAAAGTCATATAAGCCCATGCTTATTCTCGTTTCTGTTTAAAAAAGAGCTTATATATATGCTTAACATTAATAGCAAGCTAACTTCAATGAGAATCAAGTACATGATTCCCTGCATAAACTCCCTGTGATACAAGGCAGTATAATTCTCCCATATTATGAAAAGGCCATGAGAGAAATACATTTTTTGTTCAAGTCACAGAACAGTCCTTCTGAGTCCTCTTCAAGTGACTTAAGCACAAAACCAGCTTCCATTCTACACAAGTCTCAGTTCCACATAATCACGACAAAACTTGTGGGCTCTGATCTGCAATGGCAAACTTGACCATCTGTGGGCTTTACGGACGTTGGACACTGCACAAGGATCGTGATGCTGGAGCACTGGATTCTCCACACTCCAGCACAAACCATGTCAGCCAACCACTTAAGTAGCTCTGAATGATTCACTAGCTTTGGTATTTTTTATTGTCTGCTGTTAAATTTCTGTGTTGTTTCTGTATTGGTGTGCACTGGTATGTAGCTGTTTTATTTTACCCAAAGAAAGGTGAATTTCAATGATCAGGTAAGGGGTCAGAAGTGCTTTAGATGTGAGTGAAAGCTGTAATTTAAAAATTGTCTATTAATACTGTAATTGCCATTATTGCTGTAACTTTAATGTCATAAGATAAATCCTTTTACTGCAGAATTCACATAGGATACTTCAAACGAAAATACTCTATATTTACAACTCTGGAAATAGATATGAAGAAAACAAGTCCAAAAGAACAGTTATATTGATTAGTAAGGGCTCTGGATATGCACAGATTTATTTCTGCATTTTATTTTATACATCTAGGCAATTATTCTGAAATCCAACTAAACACATTAAAAAAAAAAAATCTTTTCATGATTGGAGACAATAAATATATACCAGGGACCTGATATTTCAGAAAAGGTCTGTTTCTTAAAGAATCCAAGTCTGAGTTTCTAAACAATACAAATCTTGTTCCAAAAATAAACCTTAAAATACAGAATATAAAGAAAACAGAGCTGTACCAAAATACAAGGTGCTAGAAGCCTATTTATTTGCTATTTGATATCATGCGGAGTGAACCACACAGATTGCACTATTATAAAACACAAAGATACTTTAAATCACCTAACTACAGATATATATATATATATTTGACTCAGATATATAGATATGTATTTATTTGATCTCATGTTGACAATACAAAGGTTGGTATTTCTGTTTCTTTGTGGAATTCTGTATGCTTCAAAACAACCTTACTTTTAGTCACAGAGCAAGCTGCATGGGAGTGGGTCTGGACTGGTAGGAATGGCTCTGTATTTGTGCCAGCATTAAGGAGAATGCTGTATAATGTTTGTAAAATGAGATCAAGGCTGGTGATAAGTGTAAAATATCAATTAAAGCAATACAGATGTACAATTGTACTATTGCACTGTTTCTGTCAGGAGGATCACAAACTGCTTTGCAAATTATTATTGTTCTGCTATTGCTGCATGTGATGGTAGCCCCAGTGGACTTGATCAGAAACCAGTACCTCCCCAAACTGGGCATAACAACGATGTTTCCCCTACACTCTATAACCTATCCAGAGGTTATAATCTGAACACCTGCTTGAAAACTGTGGTATATTAAAACATAGTGGATCCTGGGATGCTACACGTTCACTTGCTTACTAGTATGCTTCCCCCCTGCCCCCGCCCCCCAATAGTTTGATTACATGCTTCTGTGGAAGGGCCTTTTAAGATCACTTTGACCCTACTTAGTTGACTTTAATAGTAGTTGGGCTGCAATTTCAAGTTCTTGACTATGCAGCTCCTATTCAGGTCATACCAAATTATAGGAGCTAAAAACAGAGTATAAAGGCACAGCCCCTAGATGATCCAAGACACAGATATAACTAAGCAGTCCACATAACCACTAAGCTTTATAGTCGTCGTCTCTCTGGCCTGGAAACTTGCTGTGCCCTTTTGCTGTGTTACTGCACAGTTGACCTTTGTAGCCTAACTGCACAGCTGCCTTGTCTTAGTACCCGTCCACTGCTGCTTCTTTCTTTAACACAGCAATCAGAAGCTATTTGTCTTCCCTCTCAAGGACTGTCACAGCTACCTATACTTTTAACATCTCTTATTTTGGGCAAGAAAAGAGACCTTCAGCTCCTACCTGCCTCTACTCCCACACCCACTGTTAATGGCTGGATCTCCAAATCATTGCCCTTGTGCCTCCTCCTGGGTTGCCCTTCATGAACGGACAGAGCTCCTTATAAATGCCTCTAGGTTGTTTCATTGGTCTCCATCAAAATCCTATCTGTAAGGTCTGTTATAACGACATTTTCAAAAAACTTAGTCCCATTTGTTTATGCTGCTAGGGCTAATTCAGACAGTCTCCATACATTCTCCAAGCCATGTCTTATTCTCATCACCAGTTGTCTTTTATTTTACAGTTTCTTTCTGAATCTCTAGAGCAAAGACTGCCTTTTCTTCTCTGTTTTCAGCAGCTGTTCAAGCAAAACATCAAGAGTTTAGGGAATGAACTTGGACATGAGAGTCCTACAGTTAGTTTCTGACTGCTGTTTCACCTGATAACCTTTGTCTTTGCTTCCCTCTCTAGTAAAGAGTCTGCTTACCTCCAAGAGCATTTGCCACACATGCAAAGTATTATGAATTAAAGATCAGGTCCCACAGGTCTTAATCAGTTTATACTCAAGCAAAATTCCCACTATCATCAGAGAACACCCCAGTGTGTGATTTAATCCCAACAATCACACCCAAATTATTACTCCAAAGACTCAGGCTGCCTATTTGGATTCTTATACCTCCACTGCCACCATGCAGTCAGACCAGAACAGCAAACTCCAGATGATGGTGTAATTCAAAGCCCCTTGGGGTAACTGTCTCACCATCTCTGGTGGTAACTGGGCAAAACACTAAAGGTCATCAGCCTGTTACAACCTCTACTAAAAAGCTCCATCTTCTAGCTCATGAATTAAAAGATCCGAGACTGAACACTGGCAGCTGACAACACATCCTTGGTATGGCGTTATATCAGCTGCATTAAATTGGGTTTGTGGAAGTGCAAGAACTGCAGGATATTGAAGTGACTAGGAAAATGTAACAGCATTTCCTCTAATTCAGGCACATGGCCCAATCCTGTAGATATTTCGCCTTAAGGGTTTTTATCTACTGACATAGCTTAGGACTGTGCTGGCTCTCTCTTCAACTTTCTATCTGCTGGCCCTGCTTGCTAGATAAATAGCTATACTCGTATAGAAAAACCTGCACTAATAAAAACGTAGACAGCCAGAAATCTGCTGCCAACAAGCAAAATATCCTATATTTCACTGCTCTGCCATGGGAGAGTCATATCTCACTGAACAAATACTCATTCCCAAACACTGTGCTAATGCATAAGAGAGTCTCTAACATATCTTGGAAAAATGACTGAAAAACAAGGCAGTCCGAGCTTCAGATTCTCTTTGCTTTGTTTTGCATCTCCTCTCCTCTTTCCTCCCCACACACTTGGGACCATTTGAAGAGAAGAGGATTTTAGATTTTTCCATGTGCTTTTGTTCTTTAACTCTTCCCTCTCTCCAAATAAGTCGAGTGGAACAGTGCTTTGGTCCGTGGGGTTTTTTTTGGTTGGTTTTGTTTGGGTTTTTTGTTTGTTTGGTTGGTTGGTTTTTTTTAAACGAAGTTCAATCAGAAGCAAAAGCACTGGCTTCTCTGGTGTCAGTTGTGACCTGATCAGATGGTTATAATCTTCTGTCTTAGACTGCTAGAGTTTTGAAGCAAGGAATCATCTTTTGTTTGTTCTGCATTTGTATGTTGCCTAGCACAGTGATGCCTTAGTAGGTAATATGGATCCTTGGCATTCCAGCAATACGAATAATAAATACTAGTAGGTGAGGCTTGCAGCAGTGAAGGTGGGGGGTGGCTTCCCTGATTTAAGTCAGCAAAATTAGAAATAGGTTATTTGTCCCCAAGTCACACTTGGATTCAAAGCGCTCTGGGACTGTTTTGTGACTGCAAGGCCCTTAAGCACAAGGAGGTCCCCCAGTATAAATGAATACTCGGGAACAATTCAGCTTCTGGATTGCCAAGAATCAAGAGGCCACCTCTGTCAAATAAGTAATAAAGCCATGCCCTTACATAATTTTATAGCTTGGGGCAAGCAAAGACTTTTTCTTTAGAAAGATTAAGTTGCAAAGCAACTATCTTCCTAAATTCCTTTTCTGATTTATAACAAATGGGGAATTCTTCTCTGCTTGGTCACCAAAATGTTTGTGTCATTCTGATGCAAACTCTTAAGCAACTTCCACCTCCTAGGCCAGCAGAGGCTACCATCCTTAAGAAGAGTCTCTCAGTATTTACTGGTGACACAGTCATATAATTGCATTTGTTCTTATAACTCAGGATGACTGTGTGCTTTGAGATCCTTTAGAATGACAGGCACTACAATGGTAATATAATCAGTTATTGTATGACAGACAGCATTTTGGAAAGTCACTGACCCAAACGTAGCTTCTTATAAAACATACGCAGCCCTGTATGAGGCTTCACTATCTGGAAAGTATAGGCAAAGAAAGGAAGCCAAACATTTCTTAATAAAGCGAGTGTTAACTATTCTAGCACTTTCAAAACTCATGCTCTTGGCTGCATAGAGCTTTGGTAGGTGTCATTATGGTAAATTAAAATAAAAAAGAAAAAAATGTATGAACAGAACCGCTTGGTATATAAGAGAAGAAGAGGAATGTTACACTGCAGGATTAGAAAAGGACACATGCTGCTTACCTGTACCTGCCTCAGCTCCCCACTTGGGCGTTATAGGGCCTGAGCTCCCACCTGAACATGGCAGGCAGGGAGCGCTGTGTAACATGGCCTCTCTGGAACTAGTCCTTGTCTTCTGTCACCCCAGCTTGTGTATGCAGATGACATTTATATATTTTGAGCAGCATTAAGAAGGCTGATTCTAGCTTCTGTAGCTATATGTGTATAGCAAATAGCAGGATAGAGAGTGATCTTGGATACATTAGAAGTAATATTGAAAATACCATTGCTGGGAAAGAATCAAAAAGTTCCTATTCATGATTCAGTTGTTCTGCTTGGAGTTCAGGATTAAAATCAAGTTCTCTTCCAGTCCCAAACATAATTCCACTAAGAAACACGTTTCACATCAACAAACGCTAATAGAAAATGTTCCCCACTGCTCACATGAAACTGTTATGCAGATGAAACATGTTTCCTGCCAATAACGACAAGTTACCTGCGGTTAAAACAGCAGCTAATCAGCTTTACTCACCATTAACGTGAAACGAACACTATGCCAAGACTACAAAATGTTGGATCAAAACAGCCATGGTGGTGAGTTGGCTATACCAAGTGAGAGGTCCTTATCATGTTCTCTAAGCACTGTGTAAGCACAAGTCTTTGAAGACTGCCTTGTCACACTAAGGCATCACTGGTGGAAGATGCTTATTCATAATATCGGGGGGGGGGGTGGGGGGGTGAAGTTATCTGTGGCTTTCACTTGCTCTCCAACTTAACATGCATTTCCCTTTATTTTACCTTCCAGCAACACCAGCTGCTCACAGGGTTGCCCTATAAAGAACATGTTGGTGACCAATGGCCTCCCCTACTCAAGCCTGACTGCCTACTTAAACACAAAGCTGAAGGCATTTCACTTCCCGAAAATGAACACGCAAATTAATGTCCAGTTCAGTTTCTTAGTTCAGCATTTTGGTCCAAACAAGATTACTACAAATTCATGTACATCAGGTGGCATTGTGGCAAGAAAGATGACATATAATCACAAAAATTGAGAGTAGGAGTCCTCTGTAAAATCTAACTCCAGTGTCTCGAGTTCCTTGCTATGGCCACTTATGTCACAAATGTAATTAGCAGCATTAGAACAAGTCATGATCAGACATGCCAATGCCACTATATTTGATACTGAATTAAAACCAGAGAGACTTGCAGTCGTTCATTCAGCTCCTCCAGCACCATGACTCCCACCACGTTCCCAGATGCCATTCCCACATGCTAGCTCACACCCTCTGGCTGGAATAAAGCATATACAAGCCTAGTAGAGGCCCAGGGATATAGCCAACAGCGCACATTGTTTATAGATCAGTCTTGATTTTTACTCAGCAAGGCTCTACACGCACTCTAGTATAAAAGCACAAGGATACTTTAGCCCTCATAGAAAAGCAGCATTAGGCACTTTCTATTGTAAAGATCTGTATGTACCAGACCATATCCATCAGCTGGCATAAATCGGCATCGGTCCCCTTGAATACAAAGAAATTACATTATTTATTCACCACTCAAGGGCTGAGATCACTTATTTCTGGAATACTGAATTTTCAGTTCTCTGTAGCCAAATCACTGAACACACAGATTATCCATACCAGAGTCACTCAGACAGCTCGGGTTAAGTAGGGTCATATCTCAGGTGCAAGGCTCTCCCTTGACCATGCAAACACAGCACTCTGGTGTCAGTAGCCTCAAATGTCTTATTCCTAATTTTGAAGCAAGGGAAAAATGTTTGGTTTGTAGTAAAGGCTGGTGGGTTTTGTTAGGAACAGGATTAAAGAAATGCGGACAGAGATCTGGATATTTGCTGAATTCTGCAAGGTAAGACTAGCACAAGTAGATTCACATTGTCTGGTAGCAATGAGAGTAGAGTGTATAATGCTGGTATGTTTGGGATTTGAGTTAAAATTAGGGACAGCAGGATCTGAAGAGCCAAATTTATTACTGACCTGTGTCAGACCTATAGAGGAAAGCCAAGGTCTGATACCACTAGATAAGAATACCGAATTCTGGGTTTCTAAGCTGTGGTCAAAAGTAGGATTAGAGTTGGGGATACAGTCTGGAACAAGAGAGGTTAGAGGGGCAAATTAATTGTCTAAATCTTTAAGACTCACAAAACTGGATGAAAGTTGGTGTCGCTACAGTCAAATATTTATTCTTAATTTTCCACTGATGGCAAGTGTCTGGGCAGAGGTCAAGGCAGGGTTAGGATTACAATTAGGCTCTAGCTTAGCATTCCAGAAATGAGGCTCTGCTAAACAATTTTTGTTGCTCAATTCTGCCAAACCTGCTCAGGGATAAGTAGATTAAAATGTATCATTTTTAATTGTCAGACAGAATGGGGTTACTGAGCCATGATCAACGCTGGAGCCGGAATGGCATCATTGCTTGAGGTAAGATAAGTGGTAAAATCGGTATCAGCATATTTAAACATCTTCTGATTAACTTTTGGACATAACTGAATTTCTAGGCCATCACCCGTGCCAGGAATAAAGTGAGGACTAAAACTAAGATTTAGCATACAGTTATGTGCAGTCAGGTTTACTGATGAATTCTGTCCAGCCTGTGGTAGGATTGCAGCCTGCCTCAGCAGATTTGAATTTTTCATAGTTAATGTTCAGAGATCAACAGGTTCTTTAGCCATAAATGATGCTGTGAGTAGCTCACGTTTAGGGCTTGGGACAGGAGGCTCTGCAGTATCATATCTCCATTGCAGAACTCTCCCAGGCCCTCAGTGATAAGATAAAAGGCTGATAAAGTCAAACACTTTGTGTTTAATTTCTGGGCAGCACTACGTCCCTGTGTCAAAATGATCAGTAAGGTTATGGCTTATCTTGGTCTCAGGATTCATGATGGGAAGTTTTGGTGCCTAGTTTTGTCTGGTCCTTGAAGAAAAATTGAGGGCAGCTGCCAGAACCTTTAAATGTGTTATGCTCAGTTATTAGTAAGCCATGGATACCTAGGCTCTCAACAACCCTAGGCATTGCGGTTTGAATCTGGAGTCAAAGGCCATGCAGAAACAGGTTTATTGCTACATTTTCCTAGATCCATAGATAAAAGAGCCAGATTCAGTAAATTCATGCACCTCATTCCTAAATTTCAAACACAACTGAATTCACACAATATGACTGATGCTAAGCACAGGTTGGTGTGTTAGGGGCAGGCTAGGAGAAGGAAGCTTAATAGAGAATTCTGCCAGCCCCATAAAGATTAAATGAGAACAGTCAGCAGTAGGACCAAGCGTGTGGTCCGAATGTTCAGGCAGCCACTACTGCTTACTCTATCCGACACCAGTGTTTGGGAAAGCTGCAGCAGAGGACTTTGGACAGGCAGGTGTGCAAAACAAGCCTTGCGACAGGAGCTCCAGTGGTGCACTGCTTCAGTATGTTTAGACTGAAGAAGTAAAAATGAGTGGTGACGTCAGCAGATTTTACTACCTAAGCTTAATTTCCAAGCCATGCAGGCTATGAACAACACTATAGTAGGGTTCATGGGGATTACTATTTGGGATAGGATGCTCAGCAGTGCACAGGAAATTACTCAGTTCTGCCTCGTCTGCCGAGGCAATTTCACAGTGAAATATGGAAATCTGCCTTTAAAAAAACCGACAACCCAAAACCTGCCTTTTCCTGCCCCCAGTGTAAATATGGAGCTCTTGCCAATCATTTTGTTGTATTTGCCAAAATTTCTATCATTTTCTTTGGAGATGCATTTCTGTTTACCTGTTTCATCTCCATCTTAACAATCACAAACCCACTTCTCTTTACAACAAAAACATACGTCTCTCTTCTTCTGTGTACAGTTGTTGCATTTCACACCTTGTGAAGGTCTTGTGAAGGTTTCGCACATTTCACTGTGATGAGGCACTAGAGGACAGATCTATGCAGGGATCAATAGCAGCCTAGGTTACTGCTAGTTTAGACCTTGTTGTCTTGTTGAGACATACATCTCGTTTTTATCTCATATCCTAAGCTTTGGCGGGTTAGGCGTTTCCTCCTGAGCAACTCGGACGCGATGTAGCACACAACAGGGGACCACGAGTTCGCGCGGGTTTAGGGTCTAAGCAGAGAGCATCCACTCCTCCCGCTGAGTCGGCGCCAAGCTCACCGTGCCTGCCTGCGCGGGGGAAACGACCCTCTCGGCAGGCAGCCGCCCTCCTCCCAGCGCACACCCGCACACCGGCCGGACGCCGCCGCTCCGGCCGCGCCCGCGCCCCTCGGCAGCCGTGAGGCGAGCGGCCGCCCCGCGCCTCCCGCCCAAAAGGCGGCCTGCGGCGCCCCCTGCTGCCCGCCCGCCCGCCGCGCCCCGCGCTGCCCGCCCCGCGCTGCCCGCCCCGCAGCCCCGGCCCCCCCCGCCCCGGCCGCCGCGGAGACAGCAGGGCTCTCCGCCCGGAGGCCCTGGTCAGCACGGGCCAGGATCCCCCAAACCGTCTGCATCCCCCTCCCTCCCCCGCCTTATTCCCGCAGTGCTAAAACAGCAAGTTTGCGTGCAAAAACCCACCCGGCCCCGTTGCACCAGATGCACATTCATTTCTATTCCTTCTCATTCTTCACAGAACACGGTATAATCTTTGATCATCATTTGTTTAAATTGTATAAGTAATCTGCCCGGTTTTAATAGGATTTTTCTATGAATCGGCAACAAACCATGAAATGTGATATTTTCACCATGACCGACCCAGGAAATTAGTCAACTTTGTCCTTGATTTACATGGGGCCTGGCCAACTTCTCACACATCACGGTGGCAGGAGCTCGCTGCCTGCTCCCTCTGCATTTCCATTCTTTCTTTATTCCCTTCCTCTTTCTAAGCAGAGTTATATATACCACAGATGCCCAGCCTTGCCATCCATAAACACAGCCTGAATTCAGCAACGTCTCCATGGCTGCTGAAGTAGCCCAAATTAATGAGCGAGGCCCCAGAAAACGGAGATTGGAGAACAGCACCAGAGATTTATTATTATTATTAAACACAATACATTTGGGAGATCTTGTTTTCAGCCCCTGCTTCTGATCCTTTTCAGGGCAATGGGACCATTTCTCCAAGTTTTACACAGCAAATATAAAAACAGCAAGCTTCCTCAAAAGAAAGCTAAGATTCTTATATAATGCTTCATTCTAGGAGCTGGGGCTTACAGGACAAAACAATTGCTGTGGTACTCAAAATAAAATGGCCAGACTTAGAAACATTGAGCCACTTCGAATATAGCTGTTTGAGCCAATCCTTCTGTCCATCCATCCACACAAACATTTTGCTTTATTTTAAATAATGTCCAATTTCCTTCCTAGCCTATACAAAACCCACTTTTATTTCATCGTAATTTCAGGTTTTGGGCTGTTTTTTCACCTCGTTGTTTGATGGTGTGTGTACACACAAGCTTTTGACAGAAAGTGAAGCTGCAAGACAGTAATTTGGCACCGAGACTGTGATGCAAAAACACCCAGCATGGTCCCTGCCTGGGTGACAAATTCCTCAGCTTGGGCACACGAGTTCAGTCCTCCCCATAACGACTGGTTCCCAGTTCCCGTGCAATACTGCTCTGCTGGAGACTACGGCTGTACGGAGAAAGGTGTTCTTACAAGTGCTCAAGGCTTATGAGCGACTTTCCAAAAAAATCTGAAGACACTGGAAGACAGCCTGCAGGAGCCTACTGCTAGCTATTTAAATGGGTGGGCGAAAGAAAGTGGTTCTTCAACTACTTCCCCGGGCAGCCACAAGACAGACAGCACATCTATACTGAGAGAACGTGTGGACACGTTGCCGCTTATGCTCAGTAGCGCTTGGCCTCTGTGATCGCAGCCCACCGGGCACCCTGCGTGAACACGCAAACGCTAAGAACGTCCCCAGCTGCAACAGGTAAATATTACAGCATTACAGAACATATCACAATTATATTCAAAGTTTTCTTCCTTCTCCCCATATAAGCACGGTCCCTGGGCATGTGATAGCACACAGCATTTGTTCTGGGTTCCCCAGTGCAGTGCCTAAGCCATTAGAGCAGCTGCATCTGTGGTCCGGTAGGTAGCTCACGCAGTCCTGGGGAAGCCAGGGTTATGGGCCACACGCTGTTCCTATGGCACCTTCTGCTCTCACATTGGCCCTTTTCCCCCACTACCTATCTGCGCACTGGTTAAAATCTCTTGCAGGCAGGGACTGTCTCTCAGTGCACGCACATTTCTTACACAGCAGGGTAGGAACCGGCCATCAGCTGGCTCTTGGGGTGTTTTCCCCGAAGCAATACTGCTTTTTGGCTCACCCGGAAAAGCCACCACATTCCTCATCATGGAGCTAAACCAGCAGAGCTGCTGCCCCTTCCTGCCCGTCCTCGGCCTCAGCTCCTCTGGGCAGCCAGATTCGGTGCCCTGGAGGCGTTTAGACCCGACTTTCCAATCCAGGCCTCCCTGCCCCCACATCCCGTGCGCTCCCCAGGACGTCACCCCTCTCCGCTCCCCGGCCTGTGAACAGCCCCGAAGGTTAGGTTTTATATTTCTTACCCGCTGGCCCCTCCACTCCCACCAAGTCAAACTTCAACCAAACAAAAAAGAAAACAGAGGGAGAGAAAAGGAAGAAAGAAAGGCCCCAAGAGGCTCCCGGTTGTTCCAATCAGGTCACTGTTTCCATACCAATTAGGACAGATGCAAAGCACATTATTAAAAATAGGTCTGCAGACCCATCTATGTTGATTATTGTCCTCCATTTCCGTCCCCAGCCAACTCCGTTAATTAATAAAGAAACTGCCAGGGAAGGAGGGGGAGAAAGGGTGGCAGGGATTCCCCTGACTGGAGCCTCCTGTTCAGAGAGTTCAAGAGAGAAATTGGACACTTGAGCCCCTCTGCCATTTTCCATTGTGTGTGTTTTTCCTAATGAACGGTTTAGTGATGCAGGGCTGGAAGTCAGCTTTACCCCACCCCCACTAACTACCATCCATCATTAAGTGACCCAGTAAGAGGCATTTAGTACTTAACCCTCTCTAGAAGAAGTCAGATTGTTGTGGGGCTGGCTTTTCCCTCTCCAACCATCCCTTCACTCCTCATCAGTTTGTCTGCCTCTGAAACCATCTTGGCATTTTTCGGAGGGGATTTTTCTTCCATAGAGGAGCCCTAGGAAAAGACAGCAGTAGCCACCCCACAGCCAGCCTTTGTACAGAAGAGGAAGCGCTCATGTGGTGGAAAACCTGGGATGAGATCCTGGCTTTGTTGGCACTGGTGGGGCCAGGATTTCGCTCTCACAACTGTAAAACCATCTGCCTCTGAGAGGGCAAAGTAGTTGATGGAGAGATGGCCCTGTAGTCTGTGCAAGGGATATTGCTGATCAATATACACATCGGTGATTTGCAAGAGGAGAAAGAATACACAGTCAGTAAAAGTCAAGGAGGGCTGTGAGAAACATAAGTGATAGATAATACTTGCAACAGAGAGCACGCTTGTCTCCTTCTAATTCTGCTAGCCCTGCAGGACTCTTCTCCAGCCAAAACTAATTTATCTTCATAACCCTTCCTCAAAAAGCAGGACAGTGTTATTAGTCCCATTTTGACAGTGGGGAAACTGAGTCAAGGACAAACTAACCTGACCAAATCATTAAATGAGTCAGACAGAGCTAAAAATGGAACTGTGCAGTCCAAGGTTTCTCAGCCAGTGCCTTTGCTTTAAAGCAGAAGTTAGGGGAAGGCAGAGAGGTTAAATGAACCATTATCATAATTAGACTTGATGAAAGCAAATCTGGGGTTGGGCCCAAGATGGCAGATCACGTTTACCTTGAATGAATGTATGTCAGTGCCTCTCCTAAAAATTCTCTATGAAAACGCCCTCGTGAGCTCTGAACCTGTGAGGTAGGAGTCCCAGATATAATTTAGAATGCAAAAGGCCCTGCATGATCTTGGTCACATCACCTGATCTAATGACTTCTAAAGGCTCTCTCCATCTCTAAAACTAGGGCTGTCACAACCATTTGGACTGTAAGCTATTTTTGCAGGGTCTGTTTCTTACTAACACACTTTTACAACACTCATTTATGTGATATTGGGAACTGCTGATACTTCTGGAATAAGAACAGCCACAAATCGCAGCCATCTCCGCATCTCTGAGCTGACAGGCAGAACACATTCACAAGCACAAGCAGGAAGGAGAACTGTAAAGCATAAGCAAAACACCCACCTGCAGATGCCAGCAAGGCTGTTCATCTGCAGACTGACTGCAATCTCCAATTAAATACCAAGCTACTTTCACACAGACTGTTCTTTCGTTAGACTGAAGGGTTTTGTTTTCCTTTTCCTCAGTCACTCTTTACTAGAGACTTTCCACATCACATGTTTTATTTTTCACAAGGGCTCTAATGCACCACATAATAAAAACTCATGTCATGAGTCCAGAAAATCCACTGCAGGCTTCAAAAATACACACACACACACAAAAAAAAAAAAAAAAAAAAAAAAGAGGCTTGGATAGAAAAGAGGTTTGGGATTTTTTTCAGCCTAACCATTTTTATGACATCCCCCGCCCAGCAAATTGAATTGCTGGAAACATCAGATGATTGATTTAACACTGAGGTGCGATAATGTGCTTTCCTACACGACAGAACTGAGCTTCTACTGTCGTATCAGGCCTACTATCATGGAGGAAGGAGACCACAAACAGAGAACCACTTAGTCTGATATCCCCATTTCTATAAGGACCACTAATAACTCAGGATGCCAATAATCAACAGCCAGCATGATACATTTCAAATTCACCTGAAAAAAAAAATTATGAGAAATAAGGTACTCCTAGAAATCCAGAGCATCACCAAGATGCCTATAGAGGGGAAAGAGGTCTGGGAACTGACTGCTGCAGTGAGCTGTATGCTGGAAGTGAAATCCACCTGTGTATGATGAGACGCTTCTGTGTACATAGATGATAAATTGCAGTCAGTCATCCAGTCACAGAAACAAAAGCTACAGGAGGTCTGTATGTAGCAAGAAGCAGTCTTTTGATCCTACTGTACTAGGAACATTGTATTTTCATCATTTTGGTTTCTGCAGAGTACAAAATACATGCAAGGCTGGGTACTACATCTTCAATAACTACATTGGAAATATGCCAGCTTGGCCTGCACACCTGTGACTGAACCAAGGATACCTAGAACTAGAAATAGGACCTGTATTCTTCCTGGGTCAAGTCCAGAGAGAAAAAAAATCTGTAACACACTGAGGGGCCACAGAAACTGGATTATTCTCTGTCCCACCTGAAACACATCCCATGATTCGGCAAGTACCTTTCACTCCTCCAAACGTTTGAATCTGGCCACTGGGAGCAAAGAATGTATCTGCACCCTCCCTCATCCACGGGCTGCTGTATCGTGCCAATGGAGAGCTCTCAGAACTCCCTCTTTGTTTTTCTCCTTCCCACAAGTAGAGCCCTTGTTCTGTGAGTGGGACTCACAGGTTAACCTTTCCTTGGCTGTCCACAAGGTGCAGGACTGGCAGAACCATGGGAGAAACTCTTCTTCCTTGGGAAAACTTTGTCCTTCATGTCATTTTTTATGGAGCTGAGGCCCCGAGTAGCCAAAATCTGACCCTTAAATGAGTCAATGGGACACCCCATCAGCTATGGAAGTGGCATCATCCTGCCTTACATTTATCTGGTGGAGCCAATCTCAGAGGCACTTCATTTCTGAAGCACTTTTAGGCCCTGGTACAGTTTACGCAGGGCACACTCTGCTCTCCAGCTAAGCAAACATTGTTTTGTTTTCTTTAGCCCTTGAGAGCTCTTGCCTCCAGAATCCCCCCAAGGGGAAAGGAGCAGAGCCTCTTGTGTCGGTTGAGTGCTCACATGAGAGGCTGGTAAAGCAAGTGGTCTCTCTCGGCCCATGTACAGAGGAAGCACAACCCATGATGCAGCATAAGATGCGGAGCTTATCCCGTACCTGGACCTGCTCGCTGTCCGTTTTCTCCCCTCCTCCTTTACCAATTTGCAAGCAAGTCTCTGACCTGATTGGAACAAACCCTTCAGCAGATGTTTCCCTAACTTGCTGAGAGGCATGTTGGTGGCTCCTTGCTGGAGAGCCCTTAGATCAGGCTGAGAGCATCCAAGTGAGTCTAAAGCATGCAGGAGGGCCCTTCAACCACAGAGAGCCCAGCCATCCTCCAGCTGCTAAATAAATATAAGCAGCAGTGACAGAAAACCAGCACTCTACAAAATTGTTATGGGATTTGCCAGAAAAACTTAATACCAGCAAGAGCAACGTAATGCTGAGGGGGGAAGGGACTATTAATAAAGGGCAAGGGAACGCTGGGGGTGAGCAATGGTACTACCCAGAGGCAAGCCAGTGCTGACAGGGCAAAAGTTGGCATGAGCAGAGATCTAATAATATTGAATTTGCCTCTTCTCTGTCAGCAATTTGTACATCAGACACCAAAGAAGTACCGATGATAAGAAATAGTGACAGAGACCTAAATAACAAATAAAATAATCAAAGCCAACACAAGTAGAGACCATCCAGACTTCACCTGAGGTAGATATGCTTAGTGCTGCATTCCTGAACCAGAGCAAGAAAAGCCAGAGCAGGAGAAAAGCCAAGCTGGAGAAGCAGTCAGCATCTAATCCAATTAATGGCACCACAACAACAAAAATAGCTTTAGGCCCAACTCAAGACACGTGTGAACTGGTGTTCAGTGAGATATGGGTAGAACTGAACATGCTTTCATGCTCCTTACTTAGCACATGGAAGAGGCAAGATGACCAAACGTGCAGTCCCTTATCTGCTATATACTGTGCAAACAGCTAGCTATTCATCAGAGATTTCTCCTCTTCTGTGAGTTTGCCCTCCCTTCAGCCCAGCAACTTCTATAGCCTTTGGCCTACAGTGCAAGGCTACCACTTTCTCGTCCAGAATATTTGATTATTTTATAAAAAGTGGAAGATCTTCACCAGAAGCAACTTAAGAAGCCTCACCATGGAAAAATTCAACAGCCTAGCATTTATGACCTGCATCCAGCTTTGAGTCCTGTATTCATACAGGGAGAGCAGACCTAAACAAGGAGATATTCACAGCTATGAACCTCATGTAAAGACAGTTACCTCTCTCTCCGGGCAAGGGGCAAGTGCTTAACTGCCAGACGACTCACCCCACCCTGCTCCTCAGTACTTCTGACCCACTAGCTTACACAGATCCCCATTCCCATGTACTGCCTCCTTACACCTACATGTGCTCAGGTGTCTGAATTTCACTGCAAACAAGCTGCCTGGAAACCAAGCAGTGCAAGGTCTAAGCTCTTTTGTGGGTTCTGCCCCTAAACTTTGTGTTTCATTTCCCCATCTCTGAAATGGGAATAGCAGCAAATAAAGATGGTGAAGTGTTCAGGTAATGTTATAATGCAACAAAACTCAGTAACTGAGCTACCAAGTTTAAGGAAGGGAAAATTAAAATCCCAGTTAGAGGAAAGATATTTTCCAATTCTTCAACCACACCACAGCCTTTGCAGTCTGCTGTCAAATCCCAGTTATGGCCTCTCCAGCACTGCCTCTGCCCTATGCAGAGAACCACACAGTTCCCCACACTACTCTAGTGAAATTTCAATGATAGGACAAAATAGATGGGAAGCCAGAGGTTTTATTGAATGAAATATTATGGCACTGACTCATGACTCATTTTAGTACTCCAGTCCATAGAAACCTCTGAAGACAGCTGCTTTCCCAACACATTCATCTTTTTCACAGAATCCAATGCTCTTAATGCCACCCCTGCCCCCTGCACACACAGTCTTGTGTGTCAAGAACATTCACCCCTGATTTCTCAAAATAGTTTGCAAAATCCCATCCCTTTCTCTTTATAGTATATACAAGAAATGAATGAACAAAATTCACCTTGTAGTTATGTCCTGGATAAGATTTGACTTCAGAGCCCTGGATTCAGACACCCTGTATAATAGCAGGCAGATGATCATGTTCCAAAGCTGATCAGAGTTAACAGACATCCTACTATCGTTTCAGTGGTTTTTGAATGAGACTCTTAAGTGTTTTTTTCGACTCAGCCTGAATTGTGTATTTACACTGTAAGCTCCCCAAGGCAGAGACTGTCTCTCATTTAACTGTGCCTTTTGGCACAACTGAAATTTAAGTGACACTTAACAGTTATGCCCTGGTCCTGCTGCAGCACACTGACTTGGGGATTGGGAAAGGGTCAAAAGGGGGCCCATCATCTTCAGTACATTTCCTGCCTTGAGTTGTATAGCCTTATTTTTTTTGTAACTGATTAAACAAATACACCAGAGAAGCAAGTTTCAAAGAGAGAGAGAAAAGTCCAGTGCTCTTATTCCTGCGCTCAGGCCATTAGATCCAACAACTCCCAGAAGAAACCTAGGCTTGACATTGCTGCTCAGAACTTCAGGAAAGACCTGGAAGTGTCTCATGTCAAAACTTGCAGGCCACAAGAATACACTGGTCTTTGACTACAGTGCTGATTCACTGCTCAAATCACAGTCCAGCCCTTAGAGGAAAACAGTTTTTGACCCTGTATCTGCATCCTCTTTGCCATTGCCAAAAGCACGTGCCCTGTCCAAGGAGAATTAGCTCTAGCGCACATCACCACCACTAAGTTTGTTTATGTTAAAGTAAACATGACTCGTCCTTCCGCCCCCAGTGTTATACCTTTTCCTCCAGAATCTTCCCCGTGTTCCCACTCTCCTTCCCCCACAAACATGGCTCCTAAAGTCCTGCCAGGAGACATGAGGCTCAGCAAAGCATGGCCCACACAGCAAAGCCCCAGAATGACTCCTAGGCTTCATCCCACCATCACCTGCCCCTGTGGCCCTAGCAAAGCTGGTGACATAACAGCTGGAACGTCCCCCAAATCTTCACTAATTATCCCCACAGACTTCAATGTCCTCCAGAACCATTTGGAGGATCTTCCTAATTACTAGCCAGACAATGGAGAATGGAGTCGGGTCCCTGGGATCCGCCAGCCTGCCAGTCCCAGCCATGCATGTTCCTATTTGGCCTCTGGGGCTGACTGCTCCATATGGAGGCCTCCACCCCACACTCCACCGCTTCCATCTCCACCCAGCTCCCTCCCTGCCCCCACCACCGCCACCCCCAGCATGTGGATTTTATGAATGAAACTTTCTGACAGTTATGGGGTTGGCAGAGGCCTATTCAGCAAGCTGGGGAATGTGTGAACATCAGGCTTCATTAGAGACTTCTCCCAGTCAGCTGATAGCTCATTAACTTAAAGTGGCCTCTTGTTTTAAAACCTCAGAGACCAGGAGGTGGGGTGTTGAGAAGGGGGGGATGGTTGTCATTGTTCCTCTTGCCTCTCTCCCCCTCTGCCCCCTGTGAGATTAGGCGCCCTTGGAGGGGAGAGAGAGAGGCTAAAACAACTTTAATTAGTTATTTTCAAAGATTTTCTCCCCCTTTCTTCCTTTTTGTGTGTGTGTGTGGAGCAGGGGGGGTCTCTCAGCTGGGTTTTTCTGCATGGAGGAGCTCACGTCATTATGCTTAAATCCAGCTCCTCCATCCTTTGTCTCCTGGCCAACAATAGAAGAGGGCTTGTAAAAAGCCCCTTCCAAAACTCCTGGAGACTGCCTGAAAAGGAAGATGGGGTGAGGACTCCTCTCTTTCCTCCCTTGGGCACAAAAGTGACAGTCTGGTGCCTGTGCCAACAGCTTTCCTGTGTTAGAAGCTAGTACTGGGGTAAGTAGGCCAAACAGAGTGCTGATTCCTAAACTGCTGCTCTGTCAGATGAAAAGTGGAGCCCAGACTCACATCACAAAGTGTCTGGTAACTTCCCTGTGTGGATTTAAGGTCAGGCTGGAGCTCTGGATATCGAGGTCAGTCTTAGGACTTTATCCCAAGTCCTGATTCTCCTCTGTCTTTTAAAGAGATCATAAAATAAGAGCAGCAATAGGACAAACCCTCCTTCATGACCCCACTTCAGAAGAGCCTGAAATAAACAACTAGATTACCATTATTGTCACTCATAGGGCTGTCTGAGGAAACTGGCTGAGACCAGCACATTTACTTCATATAGGCAACCAAACTACAAACCACAGTGTCTTTCAGCAACTCAAGCTAGATGGAGTTTAGCAGAACAGAGAAGGTGCCATCCCCTCAGCTGTGGCATAAGGAGCAACAAGAAAAAAAAATAAGAAAAGTGTGTTTGTTCGTTAGCACCAGAGCCCAGAACAGTATCCTAGAGCAGCAGTTGCTACAGTGCCAACCTCCAGCTTCTCTTACAGCTCTTCTTTCAGTACTGCAAAGAAACATTTCTTTTCATAAATTCTCTTCAGGCCCACCCACAAAAGACATATGCCCCTGAAGAGGATATCAGTTGAAGTTTCAGTGAGTAGATGAGTTCATATGTGAGGCAGAAAAAAATCAACCATGAATTGTGATCTAACCAGGACATTTATACACTCCGTAAAACTCATTTAACAATACCTCCATTGCCTGTTTAAATTAGGAGTTCCCAAGAATTTGGACTAATAGACTGATAACTCTCAAACTTTATTCTTACGTTCCAGCACAGACACAAGAACTGATGAGTTGGTAAACGTTGCAGTTGAAGGGGATACCAAGGAGTAGGTGCAGCTTCCCTACCATGGCTTCATGAATCAGATTCAAAACCAACAGTTTGGACTATAGGCTTTTCAGGTTAAAGATTTCTACTGCAGTTTTAAGCACTCAGTGCGCAATTTGGTCAGCTTTTTTACATGAAGCTAAACAGCTTTTGCAAGTTCTTAGAAACAAGGACCACCACTTCCTTGCACCTAATGCAAAAACAGAGCATAAACCTGTTCCCTTTCAAGTCAATGGCATTTACCTATTACCTTCTGGGGAAACAGAGAGCAGGATTTTGCCCCCATTTAAACACCTACAGGACAAGCAAAATGGTTTGGAGTCATTTGTGCTGTGATCCTGTCAGTTCTCATAAGCAAAGTA
This sequence comes from Platalea leucorodia, assembly GCF_965183815.1. Taxonomy (NCBI): domain Eukaryota; kingdom Metazoa; phylum Chordata; class Aves; order Pelecaniformes; family Threskiornithidae; genus Platalea; species Platalea leucorodia. Next base: position 22,911,562 of record NC_138826.1, read on the forward strand.
AGACTGGCTGGCTGACTGCTTCGTAGTCCTCCAAAGAGCTGTGCTGTGTACCGCAGTGCTGCTAAAGCAGCAAGCTGGTGTCTCCAGTCGGTGGTAGCAGGCACTATGCTGCAGGACTTAAAAGAAAGACTTTCCACTAAGACTGTAAACCAGAGGTTCCTGCAACATTTTTGTTGCAAGACTTTACAAGACTTCTTTTTGGCAAGGTTTGTAAGGATGATGACAACTCTTTCCCTCCGTTTTATTCCTTCTCTTCTATTTTTCCTGTCCTAATTTGCCCCCCATGGTTTGTGGGGATTTTTTAAGTTAAACATCTCCAACATCCCATCTTAGAAGTGACTGTATTTTGAAAGTAGTAAACATGATTCTTACGTACTAATTCGAGGTGGAATCATATTCTATCATCAGTTGTCTAATGAGCCTGGCATCTTTGAATTAAATAAACTCCGCAAGTATTACTTTTTATTGTGCTTTCATTAAAGCAAAGAAGTTTCTTCCCCTGCTGACTGCAAGGATTTTAAAACATAGATTCATTTGTGTTTGTGGGAATTTCTAACTCTGCTCTCTGCATCAAAAAAAGTACTACATTTTGCGATGAGTCACATCAATTTTCACTTGCCATGAACTGGTAGGCCCAAATGTCTCCAGGCAAGGCCACTCCCCAGATTTTGTTCCATCATTGTTAAATTTAGAGCAACAAAGCCTTCAGCTCTTTGCTGCAGTTACCACCAGAAACAGCTGTACTCATCAAAATGTTGTTTTTTCCCCCCAGGAAAGCTTAAGGATTACTCACAGGACACTTATCAGTAGAATGAAATCAAATTTATAGTAAAAGGAAAGCAAAGATAGTAGTACTATAAATGTAGACAGAAAGGAGAGAGCGCTACAATACTACGTTTTGTTTATCCCTCAGCGATACAGCAGCATACCAACATCACAACGCACTAAGTACTACGCATATGCCGTTAAAATATAAGCTAAAGAGATGTTTGAATATGTGTGGGTTTCCAGCCTTTGGATCTAAACCCAGAAGCCCACACAGCCTGCACAAAAAAGCCTAACACAGACAAGAGCAGCTCATCAACCCAGGCTGCGGCTCGCTGACGAGAGAGGGACACCGTGCTGGGCAAGTCTACGTTAGACAAGACAGAAGAGAATGCGAGAAGGAATTGTTGTCTTCCTCACTTTACATTTGGGTAATGCAAAGACAGCATATGTCTTCTCATGATCAAAACGTACATTTGTAACAGAACCAGAAGCAAAAGCTACACTGCCTGACTACCACCCCACAGACTTCATTTAAAAAAAAATAAAAATCTTGTAATAAAGAAAACGGGACAAGGTAGAAAAAAAAGCCTGTTTTTTCAGACCAATGGATATATTGACATCATTTCAACCTATAAACTTTACCTACTCTGTATCTTTAGAGCATCATGACTGCAACAAAATACTGTTTCACTGAAAAACTGCATTTACCACCTCTTTTGGAACATTTTCCATGGCAAAATGGAAGCTGGGCAGAATGTGCAAAGCAGTATGACAGCTCTTATGAGGCTAGCAGTTAGAAAAGACTGAGCAAAAGATGGATCAGAGCATACCAACCAGTGGGCAGCAGAAGTTTTGTGCATAGCAGTGGCATTCAAATAGGAATGGTCATAAGACATCCAGCACTGACATTTTAAAATTCTTTCCCAGCATGAAGGCTGCATCATGACATGATCCAAATTTAACCTCGATAGGCTCTATGCTGCCACAGCTGGGATGCTCCCAGTACCCAAGGTAGCTAATGCAGGCTTTGCTGAATTGATTTATTTCTTGGCACCAGTCAGAAACTGAAACCACCTTTTACTTCTCAGTTTAATGAACAATTCCTGCCATATGGAGCCTTAGGTTGTTATATTGCTGTAGTATTGAGAGACTTTAGCCAAGATAAGGACCATCTCCCTTGCTGGAAGAAACACTTCTTACTCAAGAAGTTTGTGATATGAGTGGACTAAACAGGAAAAGTCTAGACAAACAAAGAGATGAAACGACTTGCCAGGTCACTGGACAGGACAATGCAATATCTAGGACAGGGCTTAGTTGCCTGGTGCTTCTGCTTCTATATTAAGGTACCCCCTGGAATGAAGCAGCCTGGTGCACACAAACTACTCGCCCCCTTGATCTTTTTCCTAGTAACGGATCTACTACAGGGCGGTGTGGCACAATCGTTCCCTCCATGCACGTGGCACAGACTCCAGGATTAGCACAATAACGACCGCAGCATCACAGGCTGTGTATTATTGCTGTGCTATGCCAGATAAGAATTTCGCTTAGGTACTGGTAGCTTCCTTAAGGCAGTAAAAAGATGCTAAAAATCTCCTACCAGCATGTCCCAGGGCACTAGACTTCTCTTCACCACGAGCACTTTTCCATTTCAAATCACCAGTCACAGGATATGAAGAAGGGAAGGCAAACTTAACAGCTGAACCAAAATGAGTGTTCTTGTATGAGCTGTTAACTGCCCTGACACTTGCTAAGGCTACAAGTATTTGATTTTAGTTCTCTGCTTTCACTGGGGCTCTGAAAGTGCCCCAGCAGGTACTGGTCTTAGGTTTACAGATACTGTCCCACTCATCTAACTAGGAATTTTGGGGCACTGAGTATCCCAGCTGCCTTTTTTCTTTTATACCAAGATGCCACACGCTCTCTGCCTTTTTTCCTCTCCCCTCTCATTCAGTGATGCCCAAAAAACAAGCATAGTACTAATCCTTCTATATCAGACAGTGCAATGCATTCATCTTCCCTGAAGATGAAAAAGTATGTCTTATCCCACAACTGGCTGGAGGAGGAAGATGCTCTGTTCAGTGGAGCATCTCCTGGCTGGTGGGAAGCGACATGCATTCTCTGTACCCAAAACTACATGAGGATGAACTTTTGACTTCAACCCCCACCAGGACTGACGAACTTGAAGCTTCTTTGTCTTCTCTCCTTGTAAAACAATCCCTTTTTACTGTGATGTCTGTGCGAAGGTGGCAACTAAGGCTCAGACTTCTGTCATGGCCCATATCATTCCAGATTTAGCCTGACATCATCAAAGCTCATGCTGAACTGCCAACTTCTCTCCTTGTTTTCATCAATTTGATGCTTTTTTTCTAAACATATCCGTATGTCACAACTCTGACGGCATGCCTTTCCTAGCTGTCTTTTCCTCCTCCACTGTCACTATTTCATTTATGTATACAAAGATTCCTGGATCAAATACAGATCACTCAACATCGTGACATTCTCAAGAGCCAGCTATGAACTCTGATTATCACGGAAAATTTCTCCTAAAACAAGTATCAAACAGAGTCTATTTTCTCTTCTCAGTGAGACCTCAGCCAGCGTAATCCTGACATGTGGAACTTCCACATGCTCAGCCACTGGACAATCCTATGGCATAAGGAGACAGTGAGTCATCGCTCAGAGCCGCAAGTTTCTGCAGGTGTGCTGCACTGGCAGGGAAAGTTGAAGTCATAGCTAAGAGAATGGTACGTTACTGAAATATGATACTCAATTGTGATAGAAGGCAATGGTGAAACATTACAAAACCCGACATACTAGTAAAATGCAAAGCAATGATATGTCCTCACTCCCCAAAAGTGATTTAAGGGAGCTCAGAACGTTTCAGAGGACAGGGCACCCCACAGCACAGCCCTTCAAGTACTGAACTGGTGGCAACTGCACAATCAATAAACAACAGTGGCTGGATAATGAAACACTTGCCTGTATCCCGTCAGCTAATATCAAGGTAGAGTAGAATGCTTTTTATTTTAGCCCAGTTCAGGCAGGTTCTCACAACATTTGGTTAGTTATGAAATTCTACTAGGCAAGAGGAAAAAATACCAGTAACAAGTCTGTCATGAAAGCCAGCATAAGAAAAAAAATTCTGCCATGAGGGAACACTGAAACACGGCACTAGCACTGCAACTAGGGACAGGGGCAGGGAGAGGATTCTTGCAGAAATATCATTATGAGGGATCAAGAAGAAAAGGCCATCTACTTGGTGCCCATTCTGAAGGATGCAATGTCATCAAGGAAGAAAGCAGAGAAGGAAAGAAAGAAATAAATCAATATGAAGTTCTTTCAGGAATGCAATGAACACAGGGGGTGCCTCTGTTTGGCAGCCCCAGGACACTTGCAGCCCTGGCTCGGATTGTGTGGATATGTTTTTGACTTGTCCCGGTCAGCAGATTAATGGCATTAACGAAGTTTCCATTAGCATCGGAGATTGGGGAGGAGGGTGAAGAGACAGAGGCGTCCAAGCGGAAAGCCACATGACTGCAGAATTGATAAGGCTAAAGATGAAACGGAGCTTCATTGGCAGAAGAGAGGCCAGGAAATGCCACTACAAATTAGCCCCAGGCCTCATTTCTTTTCCCTTCATTATCCAAACCCCTTCAGGAGAAGAATGGAGGAGGTTATGACCCTCTCCCAACACACACATACACAGATATTGAGTGAGTCTCTCTCAATGAACATAGACGTGGGTATATCTGTGTGTGTCTAAGGGTCTGTGTGTGTGGTATATTCGTGTCTAGGCAAATCTGTATTAATATATTAAGTAAAAAAAAACAAACAAGAAGTATCTGGATTTGCATCAATATATATCTACGTATCTGTATGCATAAGGGCATGTGTTGTCATATCTACAATCTTCGCAGCTAAACCATGTAATTTTTTTCATATTAGTGAGCTTTTACTGAAAGCAATGCCATTGAAAGCAAAGACATTGTGCAATTCAGTGAAAATTCCAGCACCTGAACACGCTGTTATGTGCCCACAGTAACTGATACATGACTTCGAGTTATTTGGCATATGTAAGTTTCTACATATATGTTTTCCTGCAGACTTATCCTTGTACCTGCTTCTGAAGGTCTATGTACAGGCTGTTCTCTGGGGGCACCTGCACTCTTCCACAGGTATCTTTCTTGTTCTGTGTGTATATATCCTCCGTGTGTGCTTCTGTATTCCACCAATTATGTGGTTGCTTGTCTCTGTGCCCCAGCTGTGTCTTTTCTGTGCACAAGTGCCTTTTTCAGAAGCCTGCATACCTCAAATTTAAGTTCTGGTCTGCATATGTGCTCCTGTGTGTCTTTCTGTTTGTGTATCTTTGAATACATGTGCATGGGAATACATGTGTGTGTATTTGTGAACATTTTTCTGTAAATTACGTGTAAACTATTCTGTGTAAAACTGTGGAGAAGTTTTACTGCCTGTCCCTGCGCATATCATTCTTGAGTGTATATATTAAAAAAAAAAAAAAAAAAAAAAAAAATCTATTTGTTGCTATTGACTACTTATTACACCTGAAAATTAATGAATACAGGTAAATACAACAATGAATACTAAGAAGTATTTGTCATAAGAAACACAAAAATTCCATCTTACAGCTATGAGAACTACCTAAGGACAATGGAGCAGAGGGTGAGATCCTTTTTAACTAGTCATTCATATCCAGCAAATTTAGGGAGAGGAAGATGATTTCCTGCATAGATTAGAGAACAACATTTCTCCAAGTCTAATGACATCTATGTGTTTTTAGTAAGAAAGGTAGGTTCTCTTCAAAGAGACTGTTAGCCATAGGCTACTAACATGAGAGACAACTTTGCCTAGGGGTAAACAAGAAAACAACCTCCTTCTGCGTTTGGAAAACAAAAAGAGGAGAGGAAAAAAGCTGGGGAAGGATGTGTAAATGGAGCTTTGTGCGATGGTGCACTGTTATGTGAGCTGTATGTGACAATAGCCCTGAAACCCTATGCGAGCAAACTCATAAAAGAGGTCACTGTCTCTTTAATTAAAGCTCCCTGGTTTGAGGTTAAAAACAAACCCAGTGTTTTATGACCAGGTGTGCGTGTGAAAGAGATGGGAACCTGATCCCCAGCCCAGTGACACAGCAGCAGAGAGGAGATAAGGGAGGAAAGCTTTTTATTAAGGTGTCACTTGAATGCTGCACCAGGCAAGGCAAACGCTGGAGAGGCAGAACACACAAGCCCCTGGGGACCAAGGCTGCAACAAGGCAGCACCAGGCAAGGTGAACGCTGGAGGGGCAGGACAAGCCCCCAGGACCAAGCCTTCCAAACCATCAGGAACAGGAGAGGGGGATCTAGGAGTATCAGCTGAAGAGGGAACTGGAAAAGCACCAAGAAGGTTTGGGGAAAATAGCAACCGTTATCAATCTCTAAGACCTACAGAGGCAAAGACGACAGTGATTGTGTGGTATCTCTTGGCTCGCAAATAACAGGGGAGCAAGAGCAACTACAAAGCTGTTGTTGGTGGGGCTTGAGAGGGGCCAACCCTTCGTAAAGCAGTCTGCAGGCAAGAGCGTCATATTGTTTGTGGAAACAACAGGGACTAAACTGATCCTAGCATCTAATAAAATGCCAAACCAAGATAAGAAGCAGAGAGGCTGCACTGTCTTCCTGAGCCTTTCCTGTCAGTGATGCATGTATTGCTCAAGACACTCATGCCCATGACACCATTACTGACAGCAAATCACACGTGGAAACTGGGGCTTCCATTTGCCATATAATCTAATCTTTAGATCTTACCTCTAAGGTACCTGTCACTATAATATTGAACTCTAACGAAGTGCCTATATCCCATGGGTCCATTTGGTTACAGGTCCTTTCTTTACAGAGCCTCCAGCTGTCAGTCCCTATCCCTAAAACTTATCAACAAGGAAAATGTAAGTCAGTTCTCTTTTATACTGGCATCGAGAGCTACAAATGCCCAGCTTGAAACAGGAGATAATCCAGAACCAAGTCCCTGGGTTGCAGGCCACAGGCTCTCCTGGATAGAAACATAACACAAGCCCTATATACCACTGTCTCTGGGCGCTTGAAACCATGTGTTTTGAGACACAAAATCTGAACTCCAACTTCAACATTGCCATAATTGTCCCAAAAGTTAAGTGACACAGCTATGAGATCCTTGGCAGACAGATTTGCTACAGTAATTACTAAAAGAAAGCTGAAATGTAACATGGAACAAAAAACCTTGCGAACCTCCTGTCTCATTACACAGCTACATAAATAACAGCAACAAAACATGTTCTTGAAGTGCTGTAATATGAACAAATGAAAGGCTAACTTGGTATTTTCTCTATTCGAATAGATGCGATTTTCTCTAAAATTGTTTTAATTTGTATTTTCCTTTAAGAAAACATAGATAAAATTTTAGTAGATACAATCAGAAGACAGTAGAAGGTCAGCACATCATTTACTGCCTTCAGTGAAAATATCAGAGACCTATGGATAGGAAAAGCAAAATGAGAAACAGAAGAACAAAAAGGATAAAGGAGAGAGCTGACTACAATCATAGAGTGATATTTTATTCACATTTATCAGTCTTCTGCTGTGAATTTTAAGTTTACTTCCAGATGAGATTAAGTATCCTATCTCCAAGCTATCGGCAGGGAAATTAAGGCACAGAGAGGAAGTTTGACTGCCACAGAATTAGGAACAGAACCAAAGTCTCAGCCTTGTTCAAGAAAAAGAACGATTGATCACTGGACCAAGCTTCCAACAGCACTTCCTCCATTTCTTAAGACTTTTCAGAGCAGAAAGATGCCTTTTTTCACAACGTACCAGTTACTAGGTTTGATCCTGAACAACTGGGTGAAATTCTACAGCCTGTGGTATGCAGCAGGCCACAGTATACAAGCTAACAGTCCTTCTGAGCTTGAAAAATGATGAAACTGAAGAATAAATTAATCCCTGGTGTAAATCCACTGGAATCAATTTAATTTTACCAGGAATGGGTTTAAACCAATTATGGTAACCTGTTTGCTAACAGAAGACAGACAAGACCCTGAACTACAATTCTATCATTTTTGTTCCCTTGTAACGCACACAATTCTCCCATACAGTGCTCCCACAGTCATGATTGCCCCTCATTTTTACACCTGCCTTTAAGCCTGACTTCTAATTTCCAGAGTAGTGGGGCAAATTCATTGGTGGTGTAACTCTTTTACTATGAGTAAAGTTAGACTACAACAGGATTTACCCCTCTCCAGTTTCACAATCCATCTTTATTCAACAGTCTGCATGTAAATCGTCCAAGCTGACATGTATTCTGTTTATGAAACAGTTCAGAAATAAAACATAGATGATGTAGAAGAAAAAGAATTTTTTGTCTAAGATGGAATGATTGAGCAAGAACTTAAAATGCAGATTTACATTATTGTCTTTGTGCCTCAGTACTTCACCTGCCAAACTAGAATAACAACACTGCCCTCACTTACCAAGGCCCTAAGAAACAGGAAAGTGTCTTGAGATATTTAGATATAGTCTTGTTTAGGTATTCTTTGCTTAAGGCTCCAAGAAGGAAAGTATATCCTTGGGATTAAAGGTATCCATATGAGACTGTGCAATATAAATTCAATTCCAAACTCAGCTACAGTTGTCTGACTGTAAACAAACCATTTGCTTTGTTTCTCAATATTCCTTACTTATCTCAGTTTTTCTATCTATCTGCCCTACCCAAACATTTTCAAGTCTTATGAAGATCTTGTCATATGTTTCTCAAATCCAACACTCCGTGCTTGTATGGGTCATTCTAGATGCTACCATGAAGTAAATAAGAGTAATAATAACATTTAGAAAGATGTACATACACAGCTTCCTAACCCAGAAAGAGCTATAAACTGGTACAGTCGGGGGCGGGGGGGGGCGGTGTCGGGAAGAATGACAGCAAAAACTGTGGTAAAATGTAATAGGAAAAAAGAGGAAGAGAATAAAGAACAGGCTGAATGTGAGCATCATATAAGAGCTTAGGCCTCCTACAAAATACCCTTAATTAAGCAAAGCTCTTGGATAACTCCCGTTTAAGAATTACTTTCATAAAGAGATTCCCTCTCTTTTTATTGCAGACTCTGTTCATGTCTATGCACTGTGGGGTAAGACGGTTCAGAATTTTTCTTCTAATAGTACTTTCATATAGTTCACCAAGCAAATTGTGGAAGTGCCAAGACAAAACAGCAGTGAAATATCCTTCTAAGTGAGAAAGGTGAGATAATGACAAGAAAAGGAATTAAAGGAGACCCTTGCAGATAAAAAGTAATATATACCTGTATAGATATGTTTTGCTATTTTTCCTATCCTGCTTTGTAGGGCTGCAAGAGATCAGAACAAGAGGAAGGGAAAGTAGAAACTACATAAGAAACTAATGATCTTTTACATACAATTACCTAAAAGCAAAGCTCTGCTGGTTGGGACTACACACCAATGGAGACTCAGTGGAAGAATCCCTCCAGGGAACTCCATATACTCTGTAGAGGAGAGCTAGAATGCAAGACTGGCTTCATTTACTCTGAGCAAGAGGTCCTTGCTGCAATGGCCCCCAGGCTCCCCATCCTCCTGTCAGCCAGCTCAGGGACCAGCCTAGTGTGTCCCACAGCTCCCTCCCTATTGGTGTGCCTACCTGCCTCCGCAGAGAAACCAGGGGGAACTGGTGTATAAACTGGTGCATGCTCAGGCATACCCCTCCCTTCCCATACGGGACAAAGACAGGCACACTTGGACTCTGAAGCATTTCTGGGTTCTCCAGCTTGCACATATCCATAGCAACGCAAACTGAGATGCAACAGAGAGTGGCTCAGAGACAGTTGTGGGAGAGGCCACAAAAGCAACCAACTTAAACACCTCACGAAAAAGACCAAATATCAGCATCACTTTGCTCCTAGAAAGGAAAGCGTGTGTTAACATCAACCATTGACTATCAGTTCCATACCCACCAAGTTCCCCTCTTTGCTGTTTTTCACAATAAAATAAAATTAATATAGTCCCCCCCAGACTCTTCTTCTAAAAGCCTGACACACCATCTCTTTCTTCCACAAACCTTTTACCCTAGAAATGGGATTACTAAAGTTCCCTCTACATTTTGTCCAAGAAAGTGAAATAAGGTTAAAGTAAAAGCAGGGGCAGCACTATGAAATGATAGGCATTCACCTATTCTGTGCTACAGCTAGTGCACAACACAGATATCCTGAAACTCTTCAGAGCTAGATAAAGACCTGGAGAAGTCACTGTAGAGATGATCCTGTAGTGCTTCCCTGCAAGGGAACGAATGGCTGATCTAATATCCCCTTTTACATTTCTCATTCCCCACTCCTTGCCTCATCCCATTTTTCCCCTGTTCTTTAAATTATTTGGTTTCACAAACTGTATGAAACAGTGAGGCAACCACAAGTAGAATTTAAAGGTAACGTTGCCTGAGATTTCAAGAGAGCCAGGCTTTCACTCCCAGTGTCTACCACTGGCTTTTTGACAGTACTTTGAACAACAGAGTAGAGGCCAACAGTTCTTACCCATGCTAGTACAAATCCTAACAAGCCAGTTCTCTTCAGAACCCAGTCCCTCTTCCTCCATTCCTACCTCTTTCTTTTTCTGCTGCTATTCTCCCCACTGGCTTTTGCTCATTCCTCCCCATGTCTTTCCTCCACTTCTGTTTCCCCTCTCCCCCATTTCCATTCCAAAAGTTCTCAGTTAAAAGCATTGCCTGAAGCAAGATCACATCTCCAATAAGAGAGGCAACTTCATTACAGTTTAACATAAAAAGATCAGCTGATATCGATCCATAATTTGGACAAGTGCCACGCTATTGACAGGAAGACAAAATAAGTTAGAATGGCCATGTTTCAAAAATTCTGTATGTACACTCAATCACTAGAACAGAAATTGCAGCTGGGTATATAATAACACAGCCGTGTTCTCTATTTCCCCTGTAGATCAATGCTAATACGAGGAGGGCCACAGAAGATGGATGTTGCCGACAGAAAACCTTGAAATTCCAGGATAGGACTTGGGTGGCTTCATGGATAAAAGAGTGTGCGTGCAATGGCAGTGTAATTTGAATATGAAAGACCAAACTCCTTCCTTAATACCTGAGAATGCTCTACTTCAAAGTAGTCACTTCTTGCATTTAAATTCACGTTAGGGAAAACAGAAACTGACTCAACATCCTGCCTTAGATAAGTACCCAGGCTCTAGTTCACACACCTAGGGGACCCCAGATGGATTACTTAGTGGGGTTAGACAACCACGGGACAACACACCTTCACATACTCATAGACAGACAGAAAAATACGTATGAGCTTTCTATACATTACTGAACAATCACTCTGCTAGAAGGTAATTTTTCCAGAAGGTAGGCAGTAGCAGGAGAGACAGAATATTTCTTTCTGTTACTTTTTACTAGAAACCATTTTGCCAGGCTACTGAAGTGCCACAAAATTTCTAGCCCGTGCTGGCTGTATTTCACTAGTAAAGTTTATGACCCCCACATAGCAGATGTTTAAACTGGTCAGCAAGGAGCAAATACAGGAACTTCAGGACCAAAAATACAATCCTCTACCATTTGAGCTAACTCAAAGAGATATTTACTGTAACAGGTATTTATTCTTTGTACAGACCAATTGGTAAAGAGAATAAAACAGCCGGACAAGGCATTATACGTGCACTCTGTCAAGAGCAATTCTTTCTGAGTACTTAACTCTGTTAAGGTCAAATTCCCCACACACAGCTCCACCATAACAAGGTTGAACCCAATCACAGTTCACACAGGAGGGCTGCACAAGACAAGGCCACCAAAGCAATGCTAATGTCCCTGGGAAGTTAGCACTCCAAAAAACTCAGCTGTGAGACATGTACCTCTACCATTCCTGCCTGAAAGACTCCTGTAGCTAATAGCAGCGAAGATCTTATTTTCTCTGTAAGCCTGCTATTTGAGACCAACGTAACTCACTTAGCAATGCATTGCACACTATTCCTGATTATGTAGAAATACCAAGTAATTGAAGAGAAATAATACGCATCAATGACTAGGATTTTTACCAGGATTTATCCCTTCCTGTTTCCTCCAGACTGACATGTATTCATCTTGAAGGCTGAGGACTACAAGCCACACAGTTAACTCGCAACTCTGACGTTACATTGGTAAACCCTTCCATATAAAAGGAGATATATAAACATATGTATCTTTCTCTGCTTTCATCACCCCTATTCAGGAAGCTTCTTCAGTACTTTGAAGCAACATGTTCATGTTGCTAACATTACATTGTATGAACAGAGAGTATTTTTTAAAAGATGTATAGTCTGGGTCATTCACAGAAAGTGTTCACTTTCAAAGCATTCACTTTCAAATTGTTCAGTAAAGCAGACTCACTTCCCAGAAAAGATGCTGCCCCATCAAAAATTTAGTTCACATTTCAGCCTTGATCTGAATCCAAACTCCACAACTAGCCTTTATCTTGACAACAAGCCAAACCTTTCTTCAGATACTCCTGCAACTTCTGAGCTGCACAAACCCCATGCTGAGGTTTGTGACTCACGCCCATCATTAGTTTAGTCAGATTATAGACAGTTTTGATATCTGGTTCTCAGTACAATGCTGCAATGTTTAGGACATGTACGGGAATGGTGAAGGAGGGGATTGTTAACCACGTTTCTATTGATCACAGACTTTTATAGACCTACCTGCAGAGGGACTGTACCAGCAGAAATGCTCTAAGAGCCACAGGTCTTCAGATCATCCTTAAACTCTCATGAAATCCCATCCAGTGAGCTATAACTGCCCTTTCACCTCACTCGTCCTCCTTCCTTCTGAGCCCATCTGGCTAATAGGTCAGAAGTGAGGACACCTGTGCACAAAGCCATTGAAGCTGGGAGATCATTTGCTAACTCTGGAGGTTTAGTTCCCATCTGAAGCACCTGCTGTTGGCCCTGACTCACGTGGGGGCTGAATCCACTACCGGTGGCCCCTGATTCACCTTTTCGCTATTTGTCCTGGTAGCGTCATTGGAGGGGAATGCAAGGAGCACGGCCGGGCTCCCTCCCGCACGGGGCTTTGCGGGCGCTAACGCTCCTCGCCCTCTCCGCCGGGACGCCGCGGAGCTGCGAGGCCCCTGCCGCGGCCGCAGAGTGGCACCTAGCGCTCATCCTCAGCAGCCGCCCTCGGCAGCTTCCCGGCGCTGCCGGCCTCCTCACGCACCTCAGTCCGCCTGCTGCCGCCCCAAAACCGGGGTCAAGGACTCGGTCTTGGACAGCAAGCAAAATCACCGGGCTACCTCAAGGAAATGAGTGCACTTCTCTCAGACTGCAGGCCTAACCGATTCCACGGGAAGCAATCAGGAGTACAGTAAAATAAGAAAGGGAGTAAACTTATCCTTCTGGTTAACCAGACCGTGCTGTATGAAGAGGGTAATTTCTGTACAGCCCAAACTAGAAGATGGCAAGTTCTATTTAACAACATTCACCCTCCAGCGTATGCTTGTTACAGCGGTTTTGCTAGTATGTGCCTACGGAAACCTGACTGAAATTACTAAGCGTTTCTTTGAAGGCCATGCCTGCTCTCAGATACTGCAACTTTTGTTCACCGCTGCTCAGAACGAATTTGTCTCCTAACCCTAATTTTTCAAACTCATTTTCCCCTCTTCTTCTCTTTGCCAGTCAAATCTTAATCAGAACCCTCCAAGAGCAGGGCATCAAAAGAAGACAAGGAACTGAACACACATCCAGGGAATAGTTTCCAGATATCAGAAATAACAGCCATCAGACACAAATTGCCTGGAGCTCTTGAGGGAACTCCTGAAGGCAGCATCCTTTTTCTTAATATTATTATTTTTATTACATGATTTACTCAAGCAAAATTTTATGGTGTATAATTTAATCAGAATGCTCTGCAGGCAGGTACATTATCCCAGCTGAGTACGCTTCCTCTTTTCAGTCTGCCTGAGATGAAGTTGTTGGATACGTTAAAGAAAAGCTACATAATTATATAAGAAGTGTGTAGCTTTTTAATACACTTTTCAGTAGCAGATTTCAAAGTGTTGAAAGAAAAAAAAGGTGACATGTTTCTTGCCTTACTTTGTCCATCTGTGAAATGAGGGTAATACCTAAGGGAGGTGAGGATCAGAACCCGAGTGTCCTGAGCTCTTCCCAGTACAGAAATAGCTACATTTTTCCCATTCCATCCGAACAAAAGAAATACATCTGAACAAAAGAACTTAGAGATAGCAGTAAGACAGAGTGTTTAAATCATGTTCTGATCCTCTCCATATTTTAGTTCTGCCAACTGCAAAAGTCAGGCATTTATTATGTAAATGCAGAGACATTCAGACATAGCTAAATATGTAGCATAATTGTCCAGTTCTTAAAATTCCTCTAAATTAAGGAAAGCCTTCACACTTGCATTCTGGCTGAGTTAGCTGCTACAAAAAATAGAAGACAAAAATGACTTTCACATATGAATGCAACAGAAGAACAGATCCTGTCGATATTTTATCTATAATAACACATGACAAACTAACAAGCTTCCAATAAATTAAATTTAAAACAGTTTGGGCTTGGACTGGCAAACTGTCCAATATCTACGTTGGCACATGGCTGAGAAGAAGTATTCTAGGGTCAGAAAGTTCTTGGCAGTAGGGCCTGCATTCACAGGTAAAGTGCAAGAAATCACAACAGTATTCATACTGCAAGTGCCAGTTGCTTCAGAACAGCACAACATCGGTAGCAGACTGTTGTCCAAGGCTAGAAATAGTACTGAGAAAGCCCTGTATCACACTTGCCAAAAAATAAAAAAGAAAGCATGCATTCTGAGAGTCATACACAATGACTGAGACCCAGCCTATTACTGAACTCTAACTAGCTACACCTACAAGAAGCTCAGAAAAGCCGTCCAATGTGGAGCACGCAGCACTTACAAGATCCGCACCCAGGACACTGTGTCCGAATACCTAGCAGTCTAAAAGCTCCTCCTAGCTGTGGGATCATCTGACATTGCCAGCTGGGAAGTTCTTCTTGCTATAACTACCACCAACTTTAGAATTACTTTTTCCACTGGCTTAAGTACATCACCATCCTATGTAACAGCATCAAGGGCCTTTTGCCTAACAAAAGCCTCTTCAGGGCTCTTCAGTATCACCTTCTTACTGCTCCTTTACAGTTGACCAAATAGAAGGAGCAGATTGAGACACCCTGGCCCTTTATAGACTAGCTTTGCTCAACACATTGTAATCAGAGACTGAAAAAATCCTTTGTTCCCCAATTATTTTTTCACATCCTCAGAAATGCTCCTAAGTAGCACACTTCTAACTGTAGGATGAGTCAGGGAACACAAATTCCTGATCCCTTTTTCTGGCTCTGCCACAGACTCATACTGAGACTTTTAGAAATACATGTCATCTTTCTGTACTCCAGCCTACTGTATATAAAATTATAAGACACAAATGTAAAGCACAGTCAGTTCCCTGACAGAAGGATGACAGACAAATTATTCATTTACTTATTATTCACATACTTCACTATTTATTTTTAGATAAATTGCTCAGTTCTCTGTCACCCACAAAAAAAAAGTTTTTATACCTGTGAACACTAGAAAGCTAAATAAGTCACAATACAGGAATGAAACAGCTTCATTTGTCAGAGCCAACCTCAGAATTGTCTGTTATTTGACTACAAGACCTTTGTAACTATGATGAGATGTACATGTAGCAGTAAATAAGAGGAGGTAAAGAGTGACAAAAAGAACCAAGGAAATATTTGCATAGAAGTTTCCTGTTACCAAGGAAGGGTAAAGACAAAAAGGCTCTAACAAATCTAATTGTAACCTCGAGATGCAGATTAATTTACCTGTGAGACTCTAAAATTATAACATGAGTCTTCCCAGGAGCAACGGAAAGAAACGTCTTTTGGATTTCAAATTAAGCACATTTGTAATCAACTGCGAAAGAAATACGAGAGCATGGCAATAGCATTTTCAGAGTAATGACTTACGCTTTCAGTTGTCTGCCTTCTATAATATACCCAGCAGAGGGCTCCAGGACCCCAGTCTTGCCCGTTGTCCTGAAAAGCAGCAGTCCTCCGAAGTTCCTGTGAAATTGGAATGAAGAGAGTTGGAGCAGAAAATCTGGGAGCGGTGTGTGCTCTCAAAGGGATGTACAGAAGTTGTTTAAATTTCTGTAAGGCTCTGAGAATGAACATTCATTGCTGTTTAAAAAAAAAAAAAAGACTTTATTCTTAAAATACACTTATTCTGAATTGCAAAAAATGGGTCTCTGTAGAGGACTGAAGATAAATCGCTATTAAAATGCAGTTTGGTTTAGTAAGAATAAAAGCAGTAGACAAAAATTAAAGCTATGCACTGATATTCTAGGCTTAACAACAGGGAAGAGAAAATATTTTGAACAGTCTCAAGGACACATTTGAACATGTGATAAGATTAACTAAAAAAATGGGAAATAAAGCCAGAATATCAAGAAACACAAACCAGTAATGAGCTCCTTTCTTCAGATTAAGCCCCATTGCTGCAGCCTTTCAAAGCTAGAGTAGACAAAAACTGCAGAATACCCATCGTAGGCAACATGCCTGCATTAAGCAGGGGCAAACCCAGGTGGAAAGGATACTTTTTTGTTCTCTAATTTCAATTCAAATATAAAAGAGAAGTGTGTGTAACAGTTAAAATTACTCACATACGAATATCATCCACCCACATATTAAAATGCCATGGAACAAACTTATTTCAAGTACATTATACAACAAGGAGTTAATAATAAGCTGGAGAAGGAACAATTTTCCTCTGGCTTGATCAAACACGTGCATTATTCATCACATTTGTGAAAGGATATGAATCCCATCAAATAATTAGATGGTGTGTTAACCTCCCTGGTTTGCGGCAGCCTGTGACTGACAAGTACAAGGGCTCTCCAAGAACAGTTTCCTGTAATGTCGCTCCCTTCCGCCTGGACCTTCGGTGAAGGGTGCATTTTGTGTGTTTGTATACAGAATCCCTGTGGAGTTATTGTTGAGCTTTAGGTCAAAACCCTCTGAATTTAACTTTAAATTGGAGAGCTATTAGATGCCATATTTGTTCCGGTACCTATTAGCAGTACTACAATATTGGTCATCTTCCATTAGTGTAAATAAAAAAAAAAAAAAAAAAAGGAACTTCCCTCTTACATCATTTTGGATTAGAGTAAGGTGAGGTGAAATATCAAATTGCAGCAAAGTATGCTACAAGAGAGAAGTCTAAGTAGTTATAGGAGAATTTTAGTGGCATTTTAACTTAGATTTTCTCAGACCTCTGCTTTGAAGCCCAGTGTGGTTTTCTCCTCCCTGCGTTACCCCCAGGATAGACTGCCCTGATCATCAGCCAGATTGATAGTCAACTTCAAAGTATCTGCAGTAGAAAAACAAACAAACAGAGGTCCTGTCTGTTGTTGTTCTGAAACCTATGATTTACAAATCATAGGATTTGTAAGGATTTACAAATTGTCTGAACTGATGGTATCTGAGAACTCTCAAAATTTCTCAGGGACCTTGAGGTTTCCAAGCAAGTCAAGGAAACTACAAAGCAGACTGAGGCAAAACAAATAAATCCTTAAATTCTGCTGACGAATAGGGTGCCGTGAACCACCTGTGGAAAAAGCTGGCAGAACCTCACGTGCTCTCATAACATAAATTAGTTTAGGAAGTTCTGTTCTAGTTCAGTCAAGAATTGACCAGCAAAGTTAGGTCAGACAAGGTAACTGCAATTATTTCTCTTAGCTTTAAAGACTGTTAATTTCTAGGGGCTTTACATGTGCTGCTTCATTTTCTTCAAAAAATTCCCCTTCCACTTCACTGTGATGTAATCCAGTTTCCGCTGTGTGCCTGCCGCAGAAGCAGCTGCATTATCAGCATGTCCTTTATATAGTGGGGTCAGACAAGTTGAAACCCTTCCCAGAAATCAGAGACCTGTTGGGGGATTTTCAAACTATTTCCCAAACTAAGATCAAAGCACAGATTGGAGGACAGATAATGAAGCATATATGATTAATTTCAGTTAACATATGGATAAGTGCAGCAAAAAACAGTCAAAAGCAGGAGAATGTAAAGACAGTGGATACTCCTACAATTAAGTATACTCATAGGTGTCAAGGGAGGAATGTATATACATTTAAACGGAAATAAACAATGGAAACAGACTCTGCTCCTAATGACACTGGAGTGAGTGTGATGTTCCCTACCCAGCTGGCGTTACGCTGGATTTTTCCTGGTACCGCCAAAGGCAGAATCAGGCTCATTTGTTTGGTATTTAGCAACACCTTACAGAGGAGCGTGAGTCAGAGAATAATTATGCTTTGCTGCTTTAGGATTTTTATGAAGGAGAAGCACCTGGCATCACAGAATTACTTCTCCAGAGCTGCTCCAGGAATCAGCTACTGTCATTGTCAGAACCAAGTAAACAGACGGGCAGCTCACCTGGCTGGGGAAGGGGGACTGCGGCCAGCACGCAGGGCAAAAGCCGCAGCCCTGCCCGCAGCGTGGCTCTGCTGTGACTTCTCCAAGAGCCTGAGGCCACCCTAACGTACAGCAGTCCTCCAAATCACCAGAATAAAGGCGTAAGCGGTGGCTTGTCGAGCACAAAGCAGCTTTTTAGCAGAAGAGAAAACGGAGCCAGGAGCAGCTCCCAACTTTTGGAAAGACAGCAGCTTGGGGAACGTCCCCCAGCTGGCGCTTCCACCTGACAAGAGCTTTGGCTAGGGGGAAGCACCCCAAGGGGCAGGGCACCCTTGCCCAAACGCTTGAAAACGTGCTGTTTTCGTCAGGGAACGCATCTCTTGCGCTTGGCGGGGAGGAGAATTTCACTTCGTCTTTGCCAAGGTGACTCTGCAAAGCACCGCCGCGTTCCCGGCCCCACAGAGACGCTCCGGCGCCACCGAGGCCCGGGCGTGCCCGCGGCTGCCACCCTCTGCCGTAGCTTCTTTCCTCTCTGCCGTCGCCCCCCCGGCACCCCGCTTGGCTCGGGGCCCCAGCCTGGACCCTGGCGGGGGCGGCCCGGCGCACACCGACGCCCGGGGGCACCGCGGCTGCTCAGCCCCCCGCGGCGGGCGGCTCGGGGGGAGCCGAGCCGAGCACTGAGGAGAAGCCGCCTCGCGGCTCCTGCCCGCAACCAAGATGGCGGCGCGGGGAGCGCGCCAGCACGGCGCCGCTCTACCCTCCCGCCTCCACCTCTATGACTGGCCACGTGACGCTTTCAACCGCGCCGCGCGGGACCTGCGCCGGGAGGGAGCGAGGCCGCGGCGGGGGCGCGCGGGCGATCAGGTGACCCCTGCCCCCACCCCTCCCGCCGGCGGCGCGCGCCCGGCCCCTCCCTCCGCGGGGCCCCCGGGGCGGCGGCGGCCCGGGACCCGGGCACCGGCGGCAGCCTCCGGGGCACCGCTGTCGGCGGGCTGCCAGGAGCCAGCCCGCCCTCCCCCCCCCCCCCCGCGCCTCGGGGAGCGCGGGAGCCCGAGCAATCCGGGCGTTTGGCTTAATCCCGGGGTCCGCGACGCGGGGAGGCGCCGGCAGGTGCGGGGAGCCGGCTGCTGCCCGGGGAGGGGAGCGCGGCGGCGGGAGCGCCCGCAGGCCCTCAGCCGCGGGCCGGGGGCCGAGCGGCAGCCCGGGGCCGTGCCTCCCGCCGCGGGGTGGAGCCCAGCCGCAGCGGGGCCGTGCGGCGGCGGGGGCCGTGCGGCGGCGGGGCGCAGCCGGCCCGCGGAGCGCGCTTCGGGCGCTGCCCGGCCGGGCTCCCCCGCGCTGCCCGGGGGCATTCCTGCCCGCTAGCGAGGGGCGCGGGCGCGGCGACAGCGAGTAACGCCCCGAGCTGCTGAGCCGGTGGTGGGAATGGCGTTACAGCGGGCCATCCACCGCAGCCGCCGCCCCGCGCGGGGCTGCCCGGGGCTTTGCCCGGGGCGCTGTGCCGCGCCGCGCCGGGCCGCGCCGGCCGTGCCGCAAGCCGCGGAAGGAGCAGCAGGGAAACCCCACGCGAGGTGTCTGGTCTGCCCTGTTCACGGCAGCAGGAACAAGTTCTGTCTCGCAGTGGCGATGGGGCCGCCGGTGCTTCTGCAGTACCTCTGTCACGTTCAGAGACCGCTGCAGGCCTTGGTACAGAAGTTGTAAATGTTGAAAAACATCCCAACATGGCAGTGAATTTGAAGGCTGGCGCTGTTCTCCCATCCGAGTTAGCCTTTCACATAGTACGTTTTATTCCAAAGGATAAAGCTGTACCCTTCGCGTTAGGGGAAACGGTCACAAGTAATGTAAAGCATAAAGACACCAACATACAGAGAACGATCCTGTTGTGCTCCCTGTCCAGCTAATCCAGCTTTCCTTTCCCATAAAGGGCTCCCTCATTCTTGGCTTGGGCCAAGCAGTCATAGGATGGACTGTCGACTCTTCTGCAAGCACTGAAGTGACTCCTGAACACCAGCCGTGAGCCGTCGTCCTTGCACGGGCGATACCCCTGCTCAGGTAAGGGCCCTGTGTCAGCAGAGCACCATCCAAGTGCAGCCCTCCGGCGTAGCTCTCGGGGGGAGGGGAAAGTCTGGCCACTGGCATTACTATCTTCTATTACTGTAATTTGGTGGGACTAAGTTATTAACAAAAGCCTTATTTTAATGTTAGAGCATTACGCAGGTAATTGTGTTAACGTGCACAATGATCTCAGCCTGCTTTCCCGTAGCAACCACACCATGAAAGTCCATTCAGGGACTTCTTTAGCAAGGAAAACAGAAAATGGAAGCACTGAAATTACATCTGTAAGGTGTTACTCAGCCTGGAAAGTTTTCTTTTAAGCCAGCAAAGTTTCAGGAGGTAAAGTAGTTCAGTGGCATATAGCCACAGCTCACTCTCTGTCCTGCAGGTCTGGCTTTTGAGAGATTTCCCCTGAGGCTGTATAGCACAGGCTACACTGAGAGCTCCTTATATCCCAGGGATCCACACTTCCCCAAGCACAGGCACGCACACACTCTCGTGTATGAGACATGCTCTGTGCTTTCTCATAACAAGTTTTCAGAGAGAGCACAGTGAACCATCCCTGTCCCATTACTTACTTAAACTTACTTAAATAATTACTGAAACTTGAGGTAAAGGAACTGTCTCAAGGTGTTTTAGTCAGTCCCTCAGCTGATTCAGTTTTACCTAAACTTTCTCTACCCTGTTCTGAGAAACACCCAAAGCATACTACACCCATCTCCTGCTTGCAGAAACGTCAACTCATTGGTAGGCAAATTTATGATCTTGTAAAAGTTGATATACATCCGAATGGCAGTTCCTCTTAGCCCAGAAACATTTTCCTAAATTGCTCTCCTCAAATCTGTCATGTTAATATAAAGTCCAAGGCACGATCAATCATTCCCGTCCCATCACATTGACCATTTGAGAATGATTACTGAAATTTGACTTGAAAGAGCCTTTGGAAATGATCTAGCTGTATGCAAACAATTCAGATTTTCACCCTTTTTAAGGAAGGCAGATGCATATGAATTGTACAAAAAGCAGCCAACTTTTCTTGCATAGCATAAGTAGATATTTCAGGCACCACAAGGATGATGGTACTTTTAGAGGGGTGTTATTTCTGCAGCTGTTCTAGAAAAAAAACCCAAATTTGACATTAATGTATTAGGAACGAAAATGCAAGGGTGATGGAGTTCTCAAGACAGACAGTAGGGTGTCAAACTCTGTTGAGCTGCTGGCCAAAGTACCTAGTACAGAAAACAAATAATTTTCACATTTTAAGAACTGTTACCACTTTTCTCTGCCCGAGGTGAGGAAATAAGTATGCCACATGATATTGTGTGGATCAAGTAAGCACTCTTGATATTTCAAGCCAAGCCTGTCTTAATGAGATGACATACAGTACTCCACTGCTCACTCTTTAATAATAAACCCCTATGTTTGAAGACTGAAAAGTGACAAGAATTTCTGAGGGTTGAAGGTCCCTTGTTCTGACAGTGCAAAACTGTGGGGCTGTAGCTGAGGGCAGAGCAATAGGAATACCGTTTCTTGACCATATGTTTTAGAAAATAGATTCTGTGCAACATGTTAAGCAGACTCCACATTATAATGACAAGAAATGCAGAAGGACTTCCATAAACATAATTGAATCAGCTGACAACTACCGAAGTGATCTTAAAATCCACATTGCAGTTAGGCTGGAAGTTTAAAGCGATGATGCCACCTTTTCAGTAAAATTGAGCTCGAGAGAGAGTGATTTCTCCTGCTTTGGGTTTTAGATCGTTCAGTGCATTATAAATCACTCCTCCACAAAACTCTGCACATAGGATAAGCCCTTCTAGTAAATCTCCCCCTTAACTATTACAGGTCACCACTGGAAGAAATGTTGCATTTGAAGGTATAATGCATAGGGTGGTTTGGTGTCCTGAGTTACGTAATTCTAAACTTGGCTATGCAGGAACATCAGTTTGTTCATTGAAGAATCTATTTTAAAATGTTTGTACAAAGGTTTTTAATCAGCTTCCTCTGTTTCAAGAAAATACCCACCTAATCTGAAAGGCCAGAGGACCTTCAGGACTTGTCTTCCACAAGCCTCATTCGGCCAAGACCATTGTGCATTACAGATCCCCCAGATGCTCAGTTTTGTAAGGACGGTCTCTTTACTGGGGAATAAAATCTTTCTCCTGTGACAATAAATGATCAAATGCAAGTGCGTTTGTCTGTCTTGGTGCCTCTGGTTTTATAGGAGCAGAGATGGGTTCTTCAGGTGAAAGGGCAATGGCTGACCTTTGAAGAAATACTTGATCACCTACCTGCTTTCTATCCTTCAGTGTAAGGCGGTGCTTTTGGCATTTAAAGGGTTTCCTTTCCGCAAAGGCAGGCCAAGGGTGGCAGCTTGCCTTCTCTGGATGTAAACCTTAAATCCGAGTCTGCTGGTGGATGGATTTGTCTGAGATGCCAGAGAGAATTTATACCCAATGGTTAAAACCTGCTGCCTTCTTTCCACTCACAAAGACACAAGGAAATAGCTTTTGTTCAGATACAGCACGGTAGCTCCACAGGAAAATATCTGAATATTTTCAAACACTTCACACCAGCATTTCTTGTGGGTATCAATCAGAGGTTGGGGAATGGATTCAAGACCAGTTAGTGACTGGCCATAGCTACGATACTCCTGTTGCTGAATTATTTTTTGTTGTGCTTCTCTTGTCCCAGTCTGACACTTGCCTGCAAGTGCCTTTGATTAAGGAGATGAGTGACTTTGCCTGTTCTATTGATCAGAATAAATTACCAGCAGCTAATTTATGGACCTCACAAAAGTGCCTTTGACATGGTGAATTGTGCTCTGTTGTTCAGGTAATTGGGTTGTCAGGAAATGTTATTGGCTACTATACAGTTCTCTCTTATAGAATATTTGCCTGTTTCATGGAAATGGACAAAATCTTTTAGACTTCCAGTTCCCAGGATGTCATGAACACTCTAAGTAAGAAGGAAATAAGCATTCTTCTTGATAGTAGTGATGGTAGAAAAAACATTTTGACTGCTATACGTTGATTTTCCATCCCTGTTTTCTGTAAAAAAGAAAATAACTTGTACTTGCAAGTTCAGCAGGCTTGGTGGTGGCCAGCATTTGCAGGTTCAGCTTAAAATGTGGGACAAACATGCTGCTTAGGACAGTATTCTTGCCAACAATGAGACTCAAAGTCTTATCATTGGCTTTTTGATGTCTGAGGACGATAGATCAAAGCTCACCTTTTTTCTGGGTATGTTGCAAAGATGACAAAGATAAACTTGGTTCTGTCACACCGCTACAGAACACACAAAACACACAGAAGCAATGAGCAGGGAGCAGGAAGGTGTTTTTACACATGGTTGTTTTTACAGCCAGCTTCTACACTTGCAGGCCATGACATCTGCAAAAGAGAAAAATGCAAACAAAGGATCCTCGGGAAGCTGAAAAATAAAAGCTCAGGAGCTCACTTGGGGTGCTTGCGTGAAGAGCTCCTACCTGAAAAAGTCTGGGCAGCTGTTTTCCTCTAATGCTGTGAAATGGGAATTTTCTAATTGAAATTACAGGAGGCAAAGAAACTTTTTAGCTTAAGACAGAAACAGCAAACATAATCCTTTCTGATTATGCCTTCCCCTGGCTATTTCTGCATGCGTTGTGTTTGAATATATGTATGTTGGTCATATAGTGGTACGGCATTTTTAACTCATCATTCATTGCCCCAAGTGAGAGACATATAAAGAAGGGTTTGGTTTCTTTTTCAGTTACTGGATCTAGATCAGTGGGAGGGTTGATACTAACAGTAGCTGCAGGAGAGTTTAGGTGATTAGATGGCTTTGTGTTTAGCTTTGAACAGTGAAAATTAGGGCAGTTCTTCTATATGAGTATGTCTCACTGGTCATGTCCCACTGCTGTGATGTTCTTCCCATATTTGTCTTCCTTCTGTCCCAAGGGAATGGCGCTGACACAGGGATTCAGCAAGAAGTGGCCCTTCAGGTAGCAAAACCTGCATCTGTTCGAAGCCCTAAAGAGTAGGAGAGCACAGACTGGGAATATTTGATGAGGAGTCACTGCAGGAAGATGCAGTGTGGCATGCCATATACCCAGTAGAGCACTTTTGCATAAGCCTGTGTCACAGCTTTCTCCCTCAATCTCGAGAGTCAAGTCACTAGAGCCTCAATGTGCCCATAGCCAGAGGCAGGTCTGGCTGGCCCAGGTGTGCTCCCCGGGCCAGCCACAAACAGAGGAGTGCATATGTGCTCTTGGCACCTTGCAGTGGTGGCCAAGTGCAGTGCAGAGCCTGAACGGGCCCCGAGACTGCAGGTGGACCTGCCAACAGGCTGCTGGGCTTTGGTTCTCTCTAGGTCCCACGGGAGCAGTGCTGAGCACCATGGGGTGGTTTTTCTTTATATCCTCTTAGCTCTGGAATTCTCATCTCTGGAAATGCCAAACCTTTTTGACTCCCGTGGGAATCATCTCTCAGCAACCCGCACGACTGGTCTGCGAGGTCTGTGTCAAACAGGCCTGGTCAGGTCCTGGTGTGGTTGGAATGAGGGAGCTGCACTGGTGGGAGCATGACGACCTTTGGAAGCTCTCTGGCTGATGACCACATCAGTTTCTTTATATGCAGGGCTAGTTTCCTTCCTCAGGAAGAACTCGGTGCTTACACCAGGAGTTCATCCACCCAGCAGCTTTGTAGACCCAAGGGGAAAGGAATGGTTAAGAAATGGCTTTTCTGCACCCGATTCAGTACAGGCCCAGTACTGATAGCTGAAGGAGGGCTGTGGGCAGCCCCCCTCTGCCATTGCTTCTGTAGGAGCTCTGTGATTCTTAGAACTCCCCTGAGTTTTGGGTTATCAAGCACCCCTTGTTGCAGCTGCATCAACTGCAGAATGGCTCATTTACCAAGCACAACAACGGGCTCCTGTTTGGGCAGGATTCCACTGGCAGTCCGTGCCTGACCTGGAGACCTTTGATATTTTGGCTGGCAGACTAGTTGTTTGTGCCCTGCTTGGTATTTCCCTGTGAAATACTCTCTAGGTTGTCCTTTCTTTAGGAGACATTATCCTTCCTCCCACTCATTTTTGAGTTCAAGCATCACTGCGAATGCTCTTAGCTGGAAGGTCCACCCCTTTCTGCACTGAGCATGCAAACCCACTACCTGCTGCTTCCTCGCCGGACAGCACAGCGTTCCAGCTCAGGAGGTGTCTCTGAGGTCTTGCAGCTGGACATATCTGCATTTCCAGCTTTGCTTCCTGGAGGGGACATTTTAAATGTACAGTACAGCTGCACACTGCCAGCATCAACACGAGCAGGAGAGGCCCAAGAGATTGGGCTGCTTTGGGCTGGTATTTCCAGTGGATCCTCGTACTGCTGCTTTTTGTGGATATCTTTGCCTGCAGTTACCCAGGGATGACAGGACACGTTGGAGGAGTTCATGAATTTTTCTGATGGGAAGAGCACACTTGCCTATACCATGCTTACCTTTTGATCATGTTGATATTTTGATCTACTTCTTGCCTTTGAAATTATGTGGAGTTTTCCTTTTCCTCCTCTTTTTTAGAGAAGAAGGTTTAGAGAGACATGGAGCTTGAAAGAATCATTCGAGACACACTGACATGCTTCATCCAGTCCCACATCCCTGCTGCAGACCTCAGGTATGTTGAGATAGGAAGATCCAATATAATTGTTTTAGCTTGAGCTCTGTGCTAATTGTCCCTCTGCACATTATACTGAACTCCAAGTGGAGCTTTGTAGCTTTCCTGTGCTTTGTGTTGCTTTTCCTTAAGTCAGATCCAGGATGCAGGTCATTTGCCCAGGCTCTGATGTGAATGCTTGAACAGCTATCGTTTAGCATTGCAATCTAGCAATGTCATTTCTTTGACAACCAAGATGATTAATTTCCTGTCCAGTAATACACATTAGAATATGGGATTCCCTTCATTCCATGGTGCTCCCAAAGGGCTTTCTGAGCAGCATAATGCTATATCAGGGCTCTCCCTCTTTTGAACTCCGCCTGCATGCAGAGATACAGCCACCTTGAGGCTGCAACACAGCAGCTGGTTTTGCAGCTGGTGGCAGCAGTGGCATGAGTGTGGAGAGCAGCAAGCAGAGAACACTGCATCCCATAGAAACTGCAACTTGACAGAATATGCTGATCTCACCTGAAATACCAGTCAGCATAGAAAAGTCAGGGTTTGAGCACTTGTAATATTCTGGTTAGCTCAGATGAAGCACCTACAGGAGCACAGCCTCTGGGCACGTGCTGGGGCTTTCACTCAGTGCTGCCCAGG
Organism: Platalea leucorodia; assembly: GCF_965183815.1. NCBI lineage: Eukaryota > Metazoa > Chordata > Aves > Pelecaniformes > Threskiornithidae > Platalea > Platalea leucorodia. Next base: position 22,938,138 of record NC_138826.1, read on the forward strand.
AAGGAGGACAGCATGCAGTATTTTATCTGTAAATGCTTCCCACTCAACCACTGACCACCTGCTACCTGGCTTTACTAGTGGGATCTGCCCATAAGATGCAGTCCACATAGGTCCTTCTGCTGCTCTATTAGAAAGACACAAGGTCAGGGGGAATGGGGATGAGAGAAAGAGAGAGAAAAAATGGGCCTGTTGACCCTGCTGCCATGTCCTGTGTTCTCTCTGTCTCCAGTGGGATGGATGATGTTTTCTTCTCTTACATCACGGGTGTCCTGGAAGAGTTGGGCTCACCAGAGTCCTCTGAGGAGACCTTTGACATGGACACCTTTGTGGAAATGATGGAGGCATATATTCCTGGTTTTGCAGAAATCCACAGGTATGTGAATGTTACTGATTTGTATGTGCATGCCATGCACTGGGGGCCTGGACCCAAGCCCCTAAGGACCATAAATTCTTTTGTTATACCTACTCGAAGAGGTATTAGTACCAAACCGTTATGATTAAGTCAGGCTTTGCCTGAATCCACAAATGCTAATCCCAGTATAGTTTGCAAGTAGGTCCTTGGCCATGTAAAATACCGGTTTATTTTATTAGGCTTCCCATCAAGCTTTGTCTTTCTATAAAGAGGTAGCCAAGTAGGATAGGCTACTGTTTTTATTCCTCACACTACACAGCTTCTGTCTCTTGCAGTGGTGATATCTGTGAAATGATGTTCTCTCTGTCAGAAAGGCTTGGTGAAGCTCGCAACAAAGGTGAGTTACACAGACAATTTCAGCACAGGAAAGTATATTCTGCATGTTTTCCGTATTAGTGTTTGGAGTTGAGCAATGTCACCGGATAAAATACAGTCTTGTTTGCTACATTTAGGATCTCATAGGGTAGCCTGAATGGGTTGACAATTTTTTTGTAATGTTCAGTCAGGTTTTTGATATTAATACATGGGAGGTTTGAGTCATATGGAATACTGTCCAGGACATACTGGGATGAAAAACACTGGACCAGATCTCCAGATACCTCTGTTGAGATCAAATCCAGAGTAATAAGGAAAAAATCGCAGATACAGGGCTGCTTGTTGAAATTCTACTGTAGGTTAATTCTGAAAGTGAGGATTTCTGCCTGCCTCTGATAGCTATCTGCCTAAGCGACACTGTCCCTGGGCAGCCCATGTCAGGTGCATCATCAAATAGAGAATCCAGCTGATTGTGTGTATCCCTTCTAGACTTTGAGCATCCTCAAAGCTCACTTCCCATTCACCCATGAACCCTGGCACAGATGCAAAATCAGCAATGATGTGCTCTAGCCTGCACTATGCAGGACTGCAGAAGGCTACACTATCCCAATGGCCCGTTCTAACCTCAGCATTCCCAGATCAGATGGATTGCTATATTAATCAGCCCCAAAGGTACTTCCCACTAAAGAACAGATGGGTAAAGTGCCTGGATATTAAACCTTTCAGGTCACACCAGTCTGGAGTTTGCTTATCTAGCAACAACACTGCTGTCTTAACAGGAGCCAGAAGGCTACACAGCATAGAACAGACAGTCCTGTCTTATCTTACTTGCCGCTTTCTTGAACTTCACAAAACCTACTGCTCTGCTCTGGTCCCCTGCATCCTACCCCCTGAGGATCCTGATGTAGCCAGAGTGTGGAAGGACAGCACTATCCCAGTTTTAGAGAGGACAGAACAGAGGTGAAATGATGCTTATTACAGTGACACAGAAAGAGCCTGTAAAGAGAGATGCATAAGAGTAACCTGATCACAGGATGTGCTGGCTCACATACAGCCTGGGGACTACCAGTGTGTATTCCCAAATTTAAAATCAAAACCACACCTTAGTTCAAAGTTAGAGCAAACACCAGGCAATTCTTAGAAATGTCACAAAAATACTGTAAGTATCCACAGCCAAAGTGCTAGAGGGCCAAGAATTGACAGGTAGAATTGAATTCACAAGCAGCCCGTGCCCAGTAAGGCCTGGGAATGCAGCACTCGGGCACTCCAGTGTGCACTAGCACTGCCTTCCTGCAGGTCAGTGAGAGCAGAGCTGCGGCCGTCCCCGCTGAGAGCAAGAGGAACAGTAGTGCTTCCCAGTCTTGTCACTTAAGAAGCACTTAAGAAGTGCTTCCCACTTGTCACTTTGACATACAACGCACTGGCAGTCGAATGCCAACAGAAAGCACAGAGCTCTAGCCTTAAGGGGGCGGTTCCTCAGGAGATATCACTGTGTCTTTAAGAAAAAGCTGGCCAAAAGGCTGTGGAAAGCGGGAGTGAAGCACCCTCTGAAGACCTGACCAAGGGCCAGGAGCCTGGAGCTGGAGCCTGCAACGGGGAAAGGCTGTGCACTTCAACAGACGGAGCCGAGGCCCAGGTATGAGCACCCGGCAGAGGAGCAGGAGCACTGGGGACAGTCACCCAGCATTAGGCTACCAGCACTGCCTGAGGGCATTTTCTGGCTCTGGAAGGAACCAGAGCATAGGGTGTGACACAGCATCATTGGTGTCTCTGATCCCCTCCATTGTATGGCCTGAGCAAGACTCCGTCAGTAAGTGGAAAAAGAAAATTATGTGCTGACAGAAGAGTATGAGCCATCGCTCTGGCTCATCCTTTCCAGCCACTTTCTAGCCACCTCCAGCAATGGTTGAGAGAACCTGTCCCAGTGCCCCCGGAGACCCCACAGCAGCAGTGTAGGGACACCTCTGCAGCACTAGCGAGGCTCCACCCCACTTCACCCTGTTCCCCTAGCCTCACTCCACAGTTTGAGCTGGATCATTTCTCTTCCCAGCTATCGCACAGTATCTGCAGAGGCAGCAGTCACATCTGGGTGTCAGTCCTGAAGATGCCGGTCCCACCCTCAATGGCCTCCTGTGCTGTGCACTTACTGAGCTGTACAGCACTGAGTCATTGGCCCAGCGGTCCTGGTCCTGCAGCACCATTCAGCATGACCCATGCTACAGGCATTGCAGCACCTGGCAGGTCCCCCCACCTCCTTCCCCCATGCTCTGCTTGCTGTTTCTCCAGTCCTGATCTCTTCCTGCTCTGTAGCGACTCTGTCCACAGCCTTTTAGCAAATGCTGCTGCTGCGCTTCCTTATGATGTAGCCACAGGTCACTGTGTTTAACAGTCCCTTCCCTTTCTGATCAAAGCACACATAACATATCAAAGCAGGAGTTGTTCAAGCATTCGCACCACAGTGTCCAGAAAGCTCACTTCTAAGGAGACACATAGCGTGGCCACACAGATGAGCCAGTTCACAGCAGCCCTACTTTAAAGAAAGTTGAAATACAGGGGGAGGAGATTAAGGAAGAGTGATGCTTTGTCCTTGCAAAGATACAATCCCCTGTTAGCTTCAGGAACGGGATTTAGTCACGCTTGTAAGGAGAGCCTTCAGCTAAGGGCAAGCTGAATTTCCTGACAATGCAAAACCAGAGAGGCCCTTTACAATAGCCCTCTCCTCACTGTATCCCCAACTTACCTCTGTCTCTTGCTCCACCTAGGAAGGCGATGACTTGAAGGATGGGGTGGAGCTGCTACTGGAGATGTTCCCAGCCTGTACCGTGAGCCAGGCAGAGAAGGCACTCGCCATGGCCTTGGGGAACTTGGAGGAGGCAGTGCAGTTAATTGTGGAGGAGAAGGTGGAAATTGGCCCAGCAGGTGCGAGTGTGAAGGTACTGTACTCTGAGCTGGGTGGCAGCGGGCCAAGGAGCAGGGCAGAGCTCAGGGACAAAGAGGTGTCCCAGCTGTCTGCTGCAAGCGGAAGCTTTGACCGCAGGAACTTTCTGTGTGATGAGCCAGGAGGATTACCTAGAGCAACACCCCCTCTCCCTGCCTTGGCTCTCTGAGTACAGGCTGTGCCCACAGCTGAGCCAGCACCCCAGCAGAGCTGAGGCTGGCACCCCCCTTCCCACAGGGGCTGGAGAGCTGCACCAGCGGCTGGGCTCACTGAGCTAGCAGGGTGGTAGCTGTACGCCCCATGTGTTGTGCTACTCACACGCCTGCCTTGTCTCCTCCCAGGAACTGGCACGGCCCCGCAGAGCGCCCAACCACGAGGAACTAAAACAGGTTATCCTACAGAAGTAAGTACCCAGCAGCAAAGGACCCCTTATTCTGCTCCCAGTAAAGGAGGTGGTGGCAGTTTGGGGAAGGTCAGAATGACAATGTGTAAAGACCTTGGGGTGTACGATGCTCAGAAAGGATGCCGTGAAGCCGATTTGGGTATAGCTGAGCACATCTAAGCACAAACATAATCATCAGGTGGGAAAAAAAAAAAAAACAACTTTGCGTTTCTTTTAGAGCTCTGGCACTGAAACAGGTTACCTGCACCAGCTGGGTCACAGCACTGGCTGTGTGAGGTTTCAGCCTCCTACAGGTATAATGTAAATCACATTACTGTCAGCTGAGGTTCCAGTTAAAGGTTCAAGGCACAAACATTGTGCTGCAGTTCAGGTAACATGATGACTTGTAGAACTACAGCAACTCATTCATACCTCCATCCGTGGAGACAGTCCAAACAAGGCTAAAGATATCTTTAAGAGACTGCCTGTACAGCAATACTGGGAAGATTAAATCTCAGTTGCTGAAGGTGTGAATTCAATGCATTTAAAGAAACCTCTCTGAAGTCCCCCTCTGGACTTCTTGGGAACGAAAGTGGCTTTAGATTGGTTTACCTTTATTCATTTCCAAAAGCATTTAATTCTCAATAGGAGAACCCACACTGTGGTTTCATCGATCTGCTTTAAGATGTCAGCTTTCATGCGTATCCTCCTGTGGGCGTGCAGATTCCACATGTCTATCCAGCCACATCTTTTCCACCACTTTACATCCTCCCCAGTGACAGAATAAAGAGCCGATGGGCTAGGGAAGATAAAGCAAGAATGGCATCCAGGTAGAATTAGCAGTCCCTGTCCTTGCCTGTCTCCTGTGCAGGCTTGTTTCAGAGTAACATGCAAGGGAACAAAAAAGCACCAGCTGCTACTTGTGTTTCTGGGAACTTCACTTTAATGACATTTTGGCAACATCCTGTACTTTAAACATCACTCAAGCACAGGTACAGAGAGCAGATCACCATAGCTGAAGATACACAGGAGGAACTGTACTAACTACGGAGGGAGAAATCATGGTCAGCTCTGCTGTCCGCCTCCTAAACCAGCACCAAAGTCTCAAGAGTAGTAACTCAACAGTACAGAAAGCAAATGCTTGGGCCCTGATGTTTCAGTCACACAGAGAATGAGGTGATGCTTTTATGAAGTTGCTTCCAGCACAGACCTGTTTCGTAGTCAAGTAGTAGGTGGAGTGTGAAAGGAACACCATCGCTTCAGGGCAGAAGCAACCAGATTGGTCCTGTAATCTCACCTCTGTCTCCTTTGGCTGCTGTCACTCTGGCTGAGAGGGAGCAAAGCGGCCCCAATGGCAAAGCACACCAGACCTCCGCAGCTCTCTCAGTTCTGCAGGGGCTATTGGCATTCTCAACAGCCTGAATTTTCAATACCCTTCACATACAGCCAAGGATGCTACTCCAGGAGAATCCTGCTGGGTTCTCACCAGAAGGATGACACACTTCTTGCCCATTTCATCCAGAGGGGAATGTTAAGTGCTCCTAGCTGCAATCTAGGCAAGTAGGACACATTGCACAGCCACAAACCAGCCAGGGGAGAAAGGACATGGGCTGTCAATAGCCCCAGGCAATGCATGTTACAGCATTCAATAAGTGCTTCTTGTGTTTCAGATACATGATGGTGGATAGCGCAGACGATCAGAAAACACATCGGCCAGCTCCACCCAAAGAGGTAAGAAGAGCAGTCCCAGCTCACCAGCAGTTTGAATGTCCTTTGGCTACAAGGTTTAAAAATCAGGCTGCAAGTCCAAAAAGCAAAGGGGCAGGCCAAAGGCAGGATTGTTCACACAGCCCACTAGTCAGCAAAAAGGGAAGATTAGCTTAGCTACAGTGCTGCAGGGTCTGTCAGTTCCTACCATTCCTGACTAGCATGGCTCCTGCTCCCCCCATCAGACAGCTTCCTTCCCAGTTTTGGCCAAGATTCTTAACACTAAGGATGGGTAAAGCAGCCCACCGCAGTCTTCCTGCACCCACCCCGGAGAGCACAGCTCTGCTTCTGCTTGTCCCCTCCCTTTCCCTAGCAGTGTGGCTGTCCGTCCACTTGGTGTGAATGTCTTTACTCTCCAGGCTCCCAAGAAGTTGATCCGCTATATCGATAACCAGGTGGTGAGCACAAAGGGAGAGAGGTACAAAGACATCAAGAAGCCTGAGAGCGAGGAGATGAAGAGAACCTACATCAGCCTCAAACCAGCCAGGAAGTACAAGTTCCACTGACAGCCAGGTCCTCCCGCTCTTCAGCCTCCACCTCCCCGGCCAGGCATGGCAGGATGGACACGTGGCACTAGGGATGAGTGGACTCCACCTGCCACTAACTGGAACTAACCTGGGAGCCAGGACACTGCTTTCAGCTTCCTCAACTAACCCGGTTGACGAGGAGCCTTCTCTCCTTGTGTAGCTGTCCCTCTGCCCCCAGGGGCACACCACAGTGGCTCTCTGGGGCCTGGGCATTCTCTGCTATTCCTTGCATGGGACATTTTTAGATCTAAGATGTGGCTTGTGCTTTTGCAGCAAGCTTTTTACAAGTCTGTGTGCACTGTTGCTTTAAATTGAGTGCCAGTGTTAATAAAGATGATGCGAGTTGGTGTGTAGTTCAGCCAGAGCATGCACATACTTTACAGACACTGCCTTCAGTCCTTCCTGGGGCCAAAGATAGGAGCAGGGTCATCCTCTCTTCCTCTAATTACTCTCTTCATCATGGTCACCACAAGATGTGGCTGCTGTTTGGTTAACCAAACAGTTAATGTGTGGATACAAGGGCTGAGGCTGAACTCCAGACCAGAGCTAGGCTCTCCCTGCCAACACAACCTGCAGCACAGCCAGGGCTCCTGCCATTTCTCACCACTGTTGAATGCCAAAGCTCCAGCTGCACGACATGGAGCAGGATATAGTAGCAGGCCTGGGCACTACTGAAATGTTAAGTCAGAATCTGGAAGAAACCAATAGCAATGACCAATTGCTTTCAGTGACAACACAGCTAGGTTGGGTACTTTTCTGTCACTGAAACTGCAGTTAGGAGCATGTTCCCCCTGAAAACAACTCCCACCTTGCACCAGCCTAAACCAGCACCTAGGCCTGGACAGACACACTGCCTGCACCACGGCCATGCCAGCCCTTTGGTGCCAGGCTGGCCGGTAGCTGCAGGCTGGAGCTGGGCTCACTGCCCTCCTCCCAAAGCCCAGAGGGGCCTGCCCTCTCCCAAGAGGAGGGCTGGTGGCTTTTCTGTTTTCTGCTCCAGCTGGCCTGGTTTGTTCTCAACAGCTCTGCTGGCATGCCCTGCACACCTACCCCAGGGGACAGTCCCCATCAAACACTCTCCTGCTCTCTGGACAGCTGCCACTTAGAGATTTAAAATACAACAAATAATAAATCCTATCTATTAGCTGGCCTGGCCAAGGCCTGTTCAGCACCATGGTGTTCCTGCAAGTCACTCACTCTCTCCATGCCACTGCAGAGGGAGTTACTTTCCCTGGAGGCACCAACAAAGCCCACTCACAAACAGCCGGTGGCTGCTAAGCAGCCCCAGAGGAAAGAGTGAGCCCCACTCGGGCCAGCCTCGCCAACGGGACCGACCTCTCCCTCTGCATGTCTCCGCAGCAGCTGGTTCCGGCATCCTCCTGGGATCCCAGCGTCGTGCAGTCCCCCCCTCCCCGGCAGCAGCAGTTCTAGATCTGGAGGTTAATGAAAGGGGCAAAGCCAACCACGTCCTGCAGGAGAACAAGAGCCCTCTGCAGCGGAGGCTCCACATCCAGCTCCACCCCACGGCTTCGGAGGATGCTCAGGCTGGACTCGGCCACGTTGTGGCAATGCTTCACCTTCAGCGAGCGCAGCTTGGGACAGTACTCAGCCAGGACCCTGCCAAGAAAGAGAGCACGTGCAGGTTGCAAGCCAGGACTCCCGAGTGCACCACTCACCCTCTTCTCTACTCCCAGCAGCCCAGCGCTCACGACTGTGCCACACACGCACCATCCTTTGGGAGCAGCACCCTGGTGATTGGAGAGAAACTCAAGGGACATGGTTGGATCCCAGACCTACCCCCCGTGACATGCTGGGGAATTTGATGTTAGTAGAACACAGTGCCTCTCCTGAAGGGCCTGCTAGTGGCTTCTCCCCCAGACTGAGCTCTCATTGCTTTCAGCATGATGAAATATGACTTTTCTCTCTGGTTCTCTCCCTCTCCCCACCCCAGACACCTGCCATACCCACCCTGGCTCCCCACATTGCTCAGTACCTGATGGAGTCATTCTTGACTCGCAGACACCCCGTGAGGTCCAGGTGCTCCAGCTCGGGGCAGCACTTGGCAATCTCCTCAACTGCCATGTCTCCCACATTGGCATTGACAGCCAGCGACAGAGACTTGAGCCTGCTGCACTTCTGCGCCAGGTAGCAGATGGCCTCGTCCTTCAGCTGGCGACAGGCCGTCAGGTCCACAGCCTCCAGCGCCTTGCAGTGGTCAGCCAGGCTGCGCAGGGACAGGCTGTCCACCCACTCGCAGTGAGCCAGGGAGAGCCGGCGCAGGTTGGGGCAGCTCAGCGAGATGGCCACCAGCGCGTGGCGGCTGAGCTGGGCACAGCCCTTCAGCTGGATCTGGTGCAGGTGGTGGTTCTGCCCAATGACCGGGAGCAGCTCCCTGTCTGTCAGCCAGTCGGAGCAGTTCTGGAGCGCCAGCTGCTGCAGTACTTCGTTGTCCTTCAGCAGGTTAACGAAAGCAGCTCGAGGGATGGCAGGTCCGATCTGCATGGGGAACCCAGGAAGAATGAGGCATCTCCCAAGGTTTGAGATCAGCCTGATCCTCACCGAATACTCCCCTCCCTCCCCTCCTCTCTTTCAGTCTGACAATGGCGACCAAAGACACCCCCTCTCTTCATCCCAGGGTAAACCCTGCCATCAGGCTCTCTTCCCTTCATGCCAAGGTTACTGCCACAAGCCAGAAGATGCTCTGGCTTCTGCATCCCCCATCATCACCCCTGCATTTATAAACTCGTGATGAGCTCCACACCTCCGCTCTCCAAAAACTCTTTGCTAGACCACTCCGTGTCCTCGCAGAACAGCAGCTACTCCTGTCTTTCCAAGTCCCAGGCAGTGTCTCCCAGGGCCAGCACAAGCTTTCCCTGAAGACCAGGCACAGAGTTATCTCCCGTCAGACCCACCCTATTGCGCAACCTCCATGAGCACTGACAGGCCATGAGGACCAACAGGCTGTGCCACTCCAGAGCTGGCTTGTGTTTTTGCCAGCCGGTGCCCCATAATGGCCTGGGTGGAGCTTCCAGGCTCACTCCTCCCAAGGCTTCTTGCTAAAGACACTGGCATTGCTGGGCCCTGAATCACCACCTCTCCTCCCTGAGCCCATCTGTCCAGTCTGACACCCGAGCCATTAACCCGAGCTCCAGAGCTGAAACCAGCCTCCTTGCCAGGGGTTTCTCCTCCCCACATAGTCAGATGCTCCCCTGCTAGCTCCAGAGCAGTAGGACATCTGTGTCTCCCCCAGCCTCAGAGCCATCCAATACCTGGCTTGAGTCAAAGCAGCGCATGTTGGCCAGGTACAGCTGGATGAGGGACTGGAACGACTTGCTGACCCTCTGCAGGCTCAGGAGCTGCTGCAGTGGCAGATGACAGAGGATATGTGGAACCAAGATGTCTTCCCAGGGCAGGTCCAGGAGGCATCCCCTGGAGGGGGTCAAACTCATCATCAGACACCAGGGAGCCGGGCTACGGTGGGAGCCAGGCGAGATCACCTCACACCTACTGCCGGGTGCCTCTAGGAGGAACAGCCAGAAAGAAAGGCTCAGCGGCGTCTCCCACAGCCAGCCCACAGGGTAAAACCCCGTGGCTAGCCGTCAGCGGGGCACGCACTTGCCACCTGCGTCACCTCCTCCCCAGCCTGGGACGTTCACTGCTCAGGCATCCGAGTCCACCTGCCTGCACTGCCCTGCAGGAGGGCTCGGGTGGGGCTTTCCACCAGCTGCCCAAGGAGTCCCCGTCCCTCGGCAAAGCAGCGAGCGCCTGCTGCAGCGTTACCGCACCGCCCGCTCGGTAGCTGTGCCTGGCTTTCACGCCTGAGCAGCACCCGGCCTGGCACCTGCTCCTTCCCGTGGGGAGCCACAGGGCCCCGGCCCCCCCCGGAGAGCTCCCCCCGAGGAGCGGGGACACGGCAGCTCTGCGGAGACCGGGCCGCTGGGGAGGCCTCGGACGCGGCGGGGGAGGGCAGGAGCCCAGGACGGCGCAGAGGGGAGCCGTCAGCCCGGAGCCCCCCGAGCTGCGGCTGGAGGCCGCCGTTAGTCTCGGCCCCATCAGAACCGGCGGCTGGGGGAGCTTGGACCCCCCCCCGCCGCCCCACGGGGCCCCGCTCGGCCCCAGAGCCGCCGCCCCCGGGCCCGGCCCGCCGCCTGCCCGCACACACCCTGCCCCCCGCAGGCGGCGCGGCGGCAGCCCAGCCCCAGCCCCCCCGGCCCGGTACCTGCCGCCCCGCCGGGGCTGCCCCGGCCGCTCCATGCAGCCGCGCCTCACCCCGCCCCCGACGCCGGCGTCCAGGAGCGACGTCACGCCGGCGGGCGGAAGTGCGCGCGCCCCGCCGCCCCGCCCCCTGCCCCGCCCCCTTACCTCGCCCCGGCGGCAGCGCGCGGGGCAGCGGGGCCCGCGGGCAGAAGCGGGCAGCGGCGGCGCTCGGCCCTGCCAGGCCGCGGCAGCGGGCGGAGCAGAGCGGCTCCGGCGCTGCGGGCGGGCCAGCGGGGCCCGGCGGTGACAGGTCCCACCGGCGCCCCAGCGGCCCCCGCAGGCTGCTCCCAGCGGCGCGGCGCTCACACCGGCCCCGGTACCCCAGCTCCCCCGTGCACGCCGTCTGTCCCAGTTCCCCAGTTATCCCAGTTCCCCGGCGCACACCAGTTCCCACGGCGGCGGCTCCCCGGCGCACATCGGTCGCTCCAGCCCCGCGGCTGCCCCGGCTCCCCGGTGCGCACCGGCCGCCCCCGGTCCCCAGCGCAGCCCCTGCCCGCGGCGGGCGGCCTGGCGCATGCGCAGCGCGGCGGCGCTGTCCGTTCAGCACCACGCGGAGCCGGGACCCGCCGGGACCCGCCGCTGCCGGTGAGCGACGGCGCCGCCCCCCGGCCCCGCCGGGCCCCCCCGCCCCGCCCCGGACCCCCAGACCCCCGCCCGGCCCCGCCGCTCTGTCGGCGGGCTCTGCCGCCCCCTCCCCGCCCGCAGGGGCGAAGGGACCCCCGGGAAGGGCCGGTCCCCGAGGCTCACAGTTCTCACAGCACCCCCGACCGGCAGCCGCCGGGCCCCGCTCCTCCGCCGGTACCGGGCTGCCCCCCCCCCCCCCCCCCCCGCCCCGGGCGTGGGACGGGACGGCACTGCCCGCCCGCGGCCCGCCGCCCCCAGCCCGCATCCCCCCCACCCGGCCAAACGGCTCCCCGCGCTTCGCTCCCCCGCCGGTGCCCCGCCGGCCGCCGCAGCCCCGGGGAGCGAGCGGGGTCCGTCCCCTCGCCGGCGGCCCCCGCGGAGAGGCGGCCCGGGCTCCCGCCGGCGCAGTTGCCATAACGACTCCAGGCAGGGCTCCCGCAGAAACAGCCGCTGCCATTTCCCCGCTGCTCTCTCCCCCGCCGCCGGTTTGGGGGGGGCACCGTGGGTACGGCGCTGCTGCCGCCAGACACCACGCCTCAGAGCCGGCCCTGCACGGGGGACCCCATCCCTGGCTCGTCTCTGAGCGCCGCCGCCTTGTGCGGCATCGAGCTGCTGATCGCTGCTGGCAACAGGCACTATAAAAAGATCCACTCGGCAAAGGAGCAGGGCCCACATACAGCAAACGAGTCCCAGATCCTTGGTCCCAAATTCCCTGGAACAAGTCCCAGGTTCCCTGGAAAGCAATGACCTGTCTATGCACTCTGGTCTGCTCACTCCCTCCCAATGTGGTGGATGGTTTGGGGAAAGGTCTTCTTACCCCGGTGCCTGTCCTCTGAGGGCAGCTGCCCACGCTACCCATCTGCCCCCGGACACGTAGCACCTGCCCCTTGAGGGTCCCAGTGGCTCCCTGAGTTAGCACAGTGCTTTTCTCACTTACAGAAGGACCAGTGAGACAGGGATTTTCAGTTTTCTAAAGGAGCTGAGAATGCCCCCAGCCATGGCCTGGGACAGCCCTTCCCTGCCCTGCGGTGGGGGCACAGAAAGCTCTGGGAGTGCTGATCCTGCTTCTAGACCAGGAGAGTTCATTTTGCCCTCAGGAGGTTTCAGCCTTGGGCTCACCTTGCTCTTGGTTCCTGCTGTGAAATAGAAGCGTGGCATGTGGCAGGGAGTCCCTCAGCATTGCCCCTCTAAGTGAATGACTGTGACTGAAGCTGGCTACAAGGAGGCTTTTTTAAATAGTGGTCTTGGTCTGGATAGGAGGTGAGGGAGGACCAGCGAGCAAGGGAGTGCAATGCTCAATTACATCTGGCCTTCACTGAAGGCTTTCTGTGCCAAAACAGACCTGGCTGGGAGCCCCCAGCTTGTGTCAAGTCCTTGCTCGGAGGAGCTGTGTTGTGGATTGCTTGTTATCCTTCCTGAGCAACACGTGTGCTGGGCTGGCAAATGGGACCCGCTCTGCTCCCACACCAACCTCTGTTTATGTTTTTCATTTCATCCGATCCAGCTGGGCTGACTGAGTCACTTCCCCGGGAACTTGCTGGTAGCAGGGCTCGGAGGAGGGCTGAGAGTCAGCCCAGACAGATTCCGGGTACCACAAGGGGGTTGGGAGGCACCATTACAGCGGAGGCAGAAGTGAGACCCGGTTGTGTTTGTTTGGCCTCTGTTGCATCCCAACCTTTTCCTGGCTTGCGGCTGCACAAGCTTGGCCCTGCCCATGGAGGAAGTGAAGACTCTCCTACCTTTAATACCCAGTGCCAAGGCAGAGCCTCAAGAGCTGGTTAGTGCAGGGCCATCTCCACTGAGCCACTCATGGGACTGCTCAGGAATCACACCTAATCCAGCTCTCTTCAGCCTGCTTGCAGGGCAGCAGTCACCATGCCAGGACCGGGGCATTGCAGCCTCTCAGGTGGTGCTGGCTCTTTTCCAGATGCAGCTCTCATGGTCAGTATTGCCCTAGGAAGCAATGAACAGCTTTCAGATCCTGCAGCCTGAAAACAGGTTCCCTAACACAACACCACAGCAGGTGCTGTGGGGTGTTTGCTCTGACAAACCTCTTCAGCCCCCTAAGCCTAGTGCAGCCCTGAGTTTGCTGTCTCAGCATTTAGGGGAGTGCAAGCAAGATAGAGAAGAGCAGGCTGAATATGCCAGCTGTGTCAGGGCACAGCAAGGGTGGCTGCTCCTGAAAGGGCAGGAGCCTCACCAGCCAGAGACCAGGCACTCAATACCTGGCCAGTGCCCAGTGAGAGCATCCAGGGTCAGACACAGTCTTATGATCAACAGGGTTGAGCTTATGGCTACTCAGGTGTTTGTGCCATGTACTAGGAGTCACAGTTTCCAGCTGTGAAATGCTCAGACTGCTCTCTTTCTTCTCCACAGGTCAGTTGGAGGTGCAGAAAGAGCATCAGAGCCTGTTACTGCATTGCATGGGTGTATGCTGAGACATAGCTTTACACCATCAGGATGTCTAGTGGAGCTAGCAACCTAGGACTGCACCAATGGTAAGGGTCCCAAACCAGTACCCTTCTTGTGTTCATGTCTGTTAAGTTTTCCTGTATGCAGAGTGTGGTATGGCTGTACAGCACTGTAGCACAGGGCTTGGGTGGTGTTATCCACTGTAGCTTAGCAGTGAAAGGACAACTCAAAGCAGGCAAGACTGAAGGATCAGAGCTTTGTTCTGCTCTGCTATCTCAGTCAAGAGTTGCATCAAGCTCTGCCTTTCTGGTGGCATATGCTTTGCCTATGGTGGGTCTGTGTTTTTCTTGAGAGGTGCTTGTAAGTCTCATTTTTAAGCTTCAGCTAGATGCACGCTTCTGGTTAAGCCCTAATACTGTAAACTGGTCTGCCAAAACAGCTTCCTGAGTTGGGTCTGATGTCAGAGGGGGTCCCTTGAGACCAGGGGAATTCACCTTGCTGGTCAAGCAGTAGGATGAGGGCAGAGCTTGGGCTAAAAACTTCCTGCTATAAGCTTGGATAACTGCCAGCTTCTAGATTTTAAAGAGGATGTGGGAAAGATTATCACAACTGCTCCTGTAAGATCAATCAGTTCTCCTAATTCTGAAAGGAAATAAAAAGGGCTGTGGTCCTGTTCGTGTGCAAGTTAACTGGTGTCTGTAAGTGCTATGAGTTCAGTGATAAGCCTGGTGGAGATGGGTTGTGAGAGATGGGGAAATGGAGTTGACAAGCACTTAAGTGAACCCAGCTGGCCTGCCTTCAGCTTATGTTCTGTTAGCTGCATGGCACAGTGCATGCCTGGTATCATTCAGGCAGCCGCAGCTCCTGGCTTAAAGAGGGTGCCCTTTGCAAGATCAGTGAGCTGAGCTTAGAGGTGCTTCCCTTTCAAGGGGGAACTGCATCTGTCATGACTCACCAGGCACGTGCCCATCACTTCTGTCTTGTCCCCACATAAGGTGTTGGCTTAGACCAAATGCATCTGAAGTTGCCTGTTCCCAGAAGCAGTGCAGGGCTGTGACACCGGCAGTGCCTGCAGGGCAGCTGGGAAAGTGTATTGTACAGGGCTGAGCACAGGTACCTTCAATGTGCAGGGGACACTGGCCAGTCCCGTGGTTCTTCTGTTATCTCAGTGACCACAGATGTCCTGTGAGGGACAGCAGGGCTCCTGCGTCAGGCCTTGAGCTGATCTGTAGTGACGAGAAACCAAGCTGAGCCCTGGGGGGAGGAAGGAGATTAGCTCACAACTGCTGCTGCAGCTTTCTTGCATCTTCTGTAGAAACATACGGTGCTGGCTGCTCTCAGGGCCAGGGCATGGCCTCGGGTCTGATCCTGCTGACATCTTCATCCTCCTGAACACCCTCCTGAAGTGAGCAGAGACTTCAGCCAGCTCCACTGCTGTGAGGCAGCACTGGTGCCTAGCTGTACTTTTGAAGAGTCTAG
This sequence comes from Platalea leucorodia, assembly GCF_965183815.1. Taxonomy (NCBI): domain Eukaryota; kingdom Metazoa; phylum Chordata; class Aves; order Pelecaniformes; family Threskiornithidae; genus Platalea; species Platalea leucorodia. The sequence continues at coordinate 22,953,251 of NC_138826.1, forward strand.
AGGAGCAGTTTGGTCTTGACCTCATCCTTTGGGAAGCAGGGGTGAGGTTTAGGGAATTGGAGCCTGAAGGGAGGGAACCTTGTGGTTTGAAGCACTAACCTCATGTCAGGAATCCAGGCTTTGGTTCCCAGAGGTGCTCCTGATTTGCTGGTTGATCTTGGGCAAGTCGTTCTCACCCATGCCCATTGACTTTCCCCTTGCATTGAAAATGTGGTTATTTCCATGTTATTACCATGCCAAAGGTATGTTAAGAGGTTGGCTGGGTTTCCTTAAGCCTGCTGGGGTCCCTGGAGGCTGGTGCTGTGGGAGGGTACAACTTATTTTCAGGAGATTGGTATGGTGCCAAGTCAACACTAACCTTCTGTCCTAAGATCTATCTTCTCATCTGATGGCTTGGCACCTTGCTGGCTGAATACCTTTAGCCTTGCAATGACTTTGGGAGCATTTCCTTTACAGTTTTCTACTAGTCTCAGGTGGAGCAAGAGGCAAAGTCATTTCAAGGACCCTAGTAACTCTGCAGTGTTAGCGACTTAAGATGTGAGAGATAGCTGCATGCAGCACCCCAGAAGTTGGGTAAAGTCTCTCAACACTGTTTTTGCTTGGACTCTTACCAGGATCTTTCAAAGGATCTGTCTATATTCTCTCTGGCTGCAGGGTAAGTCTGACACCCTCCATCACTCTCAGGGCTGGAGTGGACCACAGCTGAACTTCTTGGTTGCATGGGAGAAGGTGTTGAGCTCACAGGGCAAACTCTGCTCTTAGTGAGTGCTGAGACTGCACAGTGCCACCAGGAGCCACTCTTAAGCTGGTGAAACAGGAACCCACGCCTTCTGTTCAGACCTTCCTTGTACATGCCACCTTCCCCTTCCTCTTTTTGAGAAGAGAATCTGATGATACAGTCAGGGCTAAAAAAAATAAATGGAAGTAAAGCAAGGCCAAGCTGTGCAAGTCAGGGTTGGAAGAGGAACATGCATGAGGAGCTCCTAGCTACACACCAATGCAGGGCTGTTCTGCAGCATCTCCCTCATGAATCCACTGCTTCCAAGTTTTCAGCATGTCCGTTGCATGTGTCTCCACACATCTCCATGTTGTCAGGCTTCACTCAGTTTCTTCGCTATGCTTGTAATTACTCCCCCTTAACTGACCTTGTAGGGTTTCCAGACCTTTTACACAATTCTGTATTTGACCACATTCTCCCTGTGCTGGGTCAGGCTGGGGCTCGCTGTCTCTTTTCCACATAAAATACTCCCTGTGTTCATTGCTCTTACTCCTCCTTACACCTTTTCCCGTGTGAATCTTGAGGCTGAAGATGGGGGAAGGGATCACATCTTACTGTTGCAGAGATTAGCTGGAGAGCAGATCCAAAGATCTGTGCTGCAGCACAAGCTGTGTCCTGGGAGGCTACACCAGAGAACTGGTGATTTTGGTGGTTTCAGACTAAATTTGCCCCTTTGCTGCAGTGACCCACCACGGTGAGGTGGGGCTGATGAGTGACCTGCTGGCACCCAGGAAGCTCTGTCCCCAGCACAGAGCATGCCCCACCAGCCAGAAATCTCCTCACTGCTTTTCTTCAAGACCATCTTTTCCCTGAGCATCTTTTTACCAAGAGATACTCCCACACAATTGTTCCCCTAACTGCTGTGTAGGGAAATTATTTATGGCTCAAGCTGTGCTGAGGCCCCACCTCCCACATCCCCAGGACAGGTTTTACTGTGCTGGCATTTTTGCCTTCATCCTGACTGAGCAACGCTGGTGCAGGGGGAAGCCCGCTCGCTGCGCTGGTGCTGCCCAGGCCTGGGACAGGCTCAGGGGATTTCTGTAACAGCAGGTGTTCCCAGGGCGTCACAGAAATATTTTCTTACAGCTCACTTTGAGGCCCAGCACACAGCTTTTGCCACCTCCTCTCTGCTCGCCTCTGCTCTTCCAAGACCGTGTCCCTCCTGCAGGAGGGGCAGCCCCAGGTAGGGAGCTGCGACACTGGGGAGGGCACTGGCAGTCGTGCAGGCAGCAGCTATCCCTTGCACAGACTGTAGTCTGCACTGGCTCTTCTCTCTGGTAAGACATTTTGCAGTCTGTGTCCTCTTCCACAGTGCCTTTCACCCTGAAAAATCCTGCTGTGCTCCCATGTGCCTGCCCCATGCAAGGGAGGTGCAAGAGGCACAGAATGGTGCGGGTGTACTCACCCCTCATCCAGGTCTGGGCAGAAGCCTGAGGTTTGGGCAGGGGGGGCAGGCAGGATCTCCAGCACTGCCTTTTTGCCCCGAGTAAGCTGTAAAGCAGCATTTGTATACCAGACTGTTAAGGAAGGGTATTTTCACCATTTATCCTTGACCACCAGCCTGGTGGAATAACAGATAAATGCATCAGCCCATCAAAGACATGACTTATACTGTAGTAGCTTTTTTAATATACAGCTAGGATGTGGTTGGGTGTTGGCACCGGAGGCAGAAGGCATTCATTAGAGCTGTGTAGTTAAGTCTAGGCCCTGAGGGAACACATGCAACCTAATTGGTTGCCCCAGAGCCCTCAATGCAGAGATGAGGGGAGTTCAGCTTCCCTTGCCCTCACTGGGACCTATCTCCTGCAGGACTGGAGTTGCTGTTTCCTTGGTGCTTCCAGTGAGCTGGGTGAGGAGCACCCACCTGCTGACAGAGTGGCTGTCCACAGTTCCAGGGCTCTGCTGTGCCCCGGGGCCAAAGCACAGCCCCACTGACTTTGGCAGCAGTGAGTCAGAATATGGCCCTTATGCCCTTTGCAGTGCCTGAAGCACAGGCTGTGCCGAAGGAAATGGCTCTGACAGCCCCCCTGCGCTCAGGGGAGCAGCCCAGAGGTGCATCAAGATGTTTGCTCCAAGTGGAGCTGCAGCTACGGGAGAAGTTGCCAGGCCATGAGTGGCTGGGCCAGGAGAAGGAAAGCGGTGTCTGTGTGTCTGCAAGAGCCAGTAGCCAAGGGGGCTTGGGGACCGCTCCGTGGGAAGAGCTGCCACAGCGAAGGTGAGGATGCCACTGCCCTTGTCCTGCATCCACTTGCAGCTGTGAGAGCAAATGTGTTGTGATGGCGAAGAAGTCATGCAGTTACCCACCACAGAGACGGGCTTGGGAAACCTTGATGCTTGCCACCAGATGATGTACCTGCATGGTCCAGCTGTGCCACATGGCTTTCTAGAGACCACCAGGAGTAGTCTGTGTGCCTCAGGACAGGCTGAGGATCAGCAGTGTGTCACTCACCTGGAGCCAGCTGGGGAGGGAGCCCTTGTCTACCCCCTTTCCATCCAAATGTCATCTGGATCTGTATAGCTGCTAGGACAATATGATATCCCAAGCTGGTCTCTTCCAAGCAAGCAGTTCCTCATTGTGCTGCCCTGGTGACACCCACACCCTTCTGGGGTTGGGAGGGAGTTCGCAGGGAGTTGCAGGTTTGTGAAGATGAGCAAGAGCAATGCTGGCAATAGTTAGAAAGAAAACTCCTGGAAGCTGCCTGTGGCCGGGCTTGAGGAACTGGCAAGAGACCAGGAGGCTGAAAGGGATGACATGGAACCGGCTGGACTCATGCAGGAAGGATGTGGTACCTGCAGGCAAGGACTGGATGCTGAAGTGCCCCAGTGGCTGTAAAGATGGTTCCCAGTGCGTGGCACTCTTGGCACTCTAGCTAAGCCCACTGGGTTGGGGCTGTGGGGTAGAGCATGGGGACTCTACCTGTCCCCTTCTCTGTCATCTGCCAGAGGCGTTCCCTGCTCCCCCCTGCCCCTCATCAGCTGGGGAGGGATTCACAGCAGGAGGGGCTGGGGGAGCCAGGGCGAAATCCTGATCCAGCCAGGTTTATGTCAGTGCTGGCCGCACCCACAAATGTGGGCGCATGTCCTTCAGGAGTTACAGGGCTGTGCAGAGGTGAGGGGGATACGGAGCAGAGAGCGGTAGGGAGAGCAACAGCTACTGTGGGGAAACACACATGGTTTGGAAGGAAATGTGTTTTCCCTGGATGGCCTGGATCTCCAGCCAGGGTGGCAGGAGAGGACCTCTCCCTTACCCCTCACAGCTCTCAGCAGGGCTCCCTGCAGGTGCTGGGACAGTGCATATGTGCCTTGTCCTGGTATAGACACACCGGGAAAGCTCAGAGCTCTTCCACTTGGTTAAATTTGTCACTCTGGCTGCAGCTTAGAGAAAAGCCTTCCTTCTCCCCATGCTCCTGCCATCAAGAAGCTGCTGAAGGAATCAGGTCATTGATCCTGCAGCAGCAAGGCCCCTAATTAGCCAAGCTTCTCAGAGTCTGCGGGAAAGCCGGCTGTGTGTGAGGCAGCTCAGGGACCCACGGTCCCCGGCGTGGGGGAGAGGGGCCCTGCTCAGGCAGGAGCCTGGAGAAGGAGGGAGAAAATGGCAGTGCTTCAATGCATTAAATATGAGGAGAGCTTGCTGAGCCGGCTGCTTTCTCCCCACGTCCCTGTGCCTGGGAGGGGAGAAGAGGATGTACTTTCTGGGTGACAGCAAGGGCAGGTGGGCATGGAGCTGGGTTCACTGCAGGCAGGGAAAGCAGCAAGGAAGGGCAGCTCTCCCGAAATCCCTCTTGCAGGCACGGCGTGCATGTGAGGCCCCAGCTCCCCTGGGCCTTTCCTCTTGCACACATTTAAAAACGATTGCTGGGCTGGGTAATAAAGTGCCGTTTAATAGTGGATTGATCTGGCAGCCTGGGCGGGCAGGGAGCACTGGCTGCCAGCCCTGGCGGCTGCTGTGTGCAGACCCAGCACGGTGGCAGCACGGTGGCCGGGGCCCTGCCACAGCGTCCCTTGCCTTGGCACCCAGCTCCAGTGCTGGCAGAGCCCCTGGGTGGGATGCAAAGGGTGGGGCGCTTTTCCCCTTGTAGCATGAAGTGGTTTCCCAAGACTGGGGTTGTATTTGCTATCCTTGGGGTGGTTGGTGACACAGTGGCGTCAGGTCCCTGGTGGCCTGGGACACCTTGATACCTGCGGCTGTGCTGCGCTTGGGGTGAGACACCGCCCCCACCCCCGGAGAGATGAGTCCCCAGCATGGGACCTGCTCCCCAGGGCAAGGGCCAGCAGCCCGCTGGGGGTGGCTGGTGTCCCAGGACACGGCAGCTTTTGTCTTCTCATCCTTGGGGTCCCCAAGCAGCGGTGGGGCGCGGGGACAGCCTGTGCTCTGCGGCACAGGGCACAGCACGCAGGGCCGTGCATGCTCATGCACGAGGACACATGCCCACGGCCACACGGGAACATGCACGCTGCTGAGCAGGGACACGCCACGCGTGGCGATGTGCATGCTGACGAATGGGGCCGTGCACACCAGGACACGGGGACGTGCGTGGTGTGACACGGGGACACGCACGGCAGCACACGGGGTGGCACACGGAGGCATGCACACCGGGGCACGGGGGTGGGCGCGGTGTCGCACCGGGACGGGCCCGCCCGCCCGCGGGGCCGCGCCCCGGGGCCGCGGTGGGGCCGGCCGCTCCGCGCGTCCCGGTGCCACCGGGTGGGGCGGGGCGTGGCGCCCGGCGGGGGTTTCCCATTGGCTGCCGGGGCTGTCAGCGGGGCGGAGTGACAGGCACGGGCCGGGATTAGCGCGGCGGGGAGCGGCGGGCTGGGGCTGGTGGCACCGTATCGTACCGTAGTGTACCGCACCGCGCCGCGCCCGACGGGCCGTGCCGTGCCGTGCCGTGCCGTGCCGTGCCGGCGGCAGCGCGGAGCAGCGGCGCGCAGGATGCGGCGGCGGCGGCGGCACTGCTGGTAAGGCGCGGGGAGCGGAGCGGGGCGCGGCGGGGGCCGGAGGCCGGAGCGGGGAAAGTTGCAGCAGTTGTTGCGGGGGCCAGGGCGGCTCTGCGCCCTCCCGGCAGCGGTGACCGGCGGGCGGCGGCACCAGGCGGCGGGCGGCGGCACCAGGCTGCGGTGGCACCGGGGGATGCCCGGCGGGGCCGGGACCCGCCCGCCGCTGCCGCCGAGCGGCCCCGCCGGGCAGGTGCGGCGGGACGGGCGCGGGGCCCCTGCCCGGGCAGGGGGAGCCCGGCCGGGGCGCGGCGGGCGGCTCCGCGGGGGGAGCGGGCGGCTCCGCCGGCCCCCCTGGCCGGGGGGGCTCGCTCCTCATCCGGATGGATGTCACATCCACTCAGCGCTGATCCCGCCGAGACGGGAGGTGCTGGGCGAGGGAGGCCGGGCTGGGGGGGGCGGGGAGGGAAGGGCAGGCTCAGCCCCATCTTGGAGGGTGGGCACGTCCCCCGCACCGACACCCCCTCGGGAAGGGGTCCCCTGTTCGTCCCACAGCCCCAGGGCCGCCAGGCACCCCTCCTCGGTCACCAGTGCGCCCCCGAAACTGCTCCGTGTCCCTCCAGGGCGCAGAGGCACCTCCTGGGGCCCATCCTGCCCCAGCTCTGTCAGATGGGCCGGCACCCACAGCCTGGCTTCCCCCATTCCCTGCCACCACCGCTGACAGCGGTGCCGTGTCCGGCACACAGATACGGCCCATCGTCTGAATTCAGCCCCCAGCGCTGCACCTCTCGCTTCCCTCCCATCCCTGTCCCGTTCTTTGCCCGTTCCCCTTGCATCCTCCCCCAGCTCCTGCGCGTCGTCCCCACGCTCCCCCGGCGTGGGTGTGCGCTTCCCCCGCAGCGTAAGCAGTTCCTGCTGTCTGCTGCCTTCACCCCGCATCGCCCCGCTCAGCCAGGCAAGCGCCTGCTTGCCTGTAGCCATCCCCTGTTGCAGCAGGTACAGCTCAAAGCAAGGGCCGGGAAAAATCCCTGGACATCGCTTTGGCCACTAAGAAGGGACAGCCAGAAGGAGCAAGTTTCTTGTATGTATGAGATGTTTTATTGAACAAATGAAATCCCCCACTGAGGTGCAGCTCCTGGCTATCACACTGCAGTTCCTGAGTTTTTCTCTTTGAACGCATGCCCTGGGCTGCCCGGGCAGCCTCCCTGTAAGCTTTCCTTTGCAGGACTTCTCCTGCCTTCAGGCAGTGGGACCAGCAAGGCTCCCTCCCGCCCACCAGTGCCTTACAGCCCATCCCATTCATCACAGTGATTTAAAGAGCATCAATTTGATTCACGGTTTAAATCAGCAAATAGGAAGCCTTAGCTCCATCATTGATTTTTTCATCTCTGTTGCATTTGTGCTTTTTACCTTTCATTATTAAAGAAAAGCTCACTCCGCTGGATGGTGTAGCCACCGGCTTCAGTGGCTCGCAGGCAGGCATGGCCTTTACTCTGAATTTGATATTTCTTCTTTGATAACCAGGAGGACACACTGTGCTTATCCCCGTTATTTTAGCAATAACTCACATGTATTGAGATAGGCTGTTTTTTATAGATTTGTTGTGTTACACTGGATGCCAACTATTTCTAGTGATAACTTTTTTCCTTGGCATGTGGGTCAGTCTGCGTTGAGATAAAAAATGGAATTTAATTTGAAATATATAAACCCTACATCTTTATTATTTATCAGTTAACTTCAGCAACCTTGAATGTGAACACAACCATAACGGGGAAAAAGACTGTAAAAACACTAACTGACATATTAAACAGGAGAGTGGTTTTTTTGCGGTGAGTGAATTACAGATTGCTGCTGCTCAGCAGGAGCCAGATTTTTTAGCAGTGTGATAGTGCTGATAAATGGGCGCCTGCCCCACGGGGGTGATTTGGGCTATTTTATTAAGAGTTATGTCTCTGCATCTCTGGAGCCTAAATTCCTTCAGGAATTTAATCCTGTCTAGTTTGTACTTGGAAAGAGGGAGAAGAAATCATGCTTTCCTTCGTTTGCAACTGGCATTTGGTTTCTCACTTTCAAATGATGAGATCTAAGTGAGGAACTTAGTATCCTGGCATCTGTCAGAAGGCAAAAGCAGCCAAGGCAGAGTCTTCTCTACACACCAGAATTTGGAGAAACTTGGGCAAGGATGAGCACAAGTTTTAGCTCCACTGGGAGAAAGAAAACCGTCAGCAGCCCTGCCAGCGGCGCTGACGGGGGCTCTGGGTCCTGCTTGCCCTGCAGCCAGCCGCCCTGCTGCTGTGGGGTGGCTGGTCTCACCTCCCGATAAAGGATCTCTGGGCAGAGGCAGGCAGGCAGGCGAGCTGTGTGCAGGACATGTGTGCTCCATTCCCCCAGGGCAGGATTGTCGTAACCACTGTTTTTTGGATCTGCGGGTGTTGACAGCTCTGTCTGTGCCACTGATAGCGGCTGCAGCATGTGCTGGTGTGACACACTTTAAACCCACGCTGACCTCCAAAGAGAGAGGCTTCTTGCCCATGCTGTTCCTGTTAAACTCCTGGAGCAAGTGTAATTGGAGGATGTCTCAGCGATCCAGTATATAATTTTTTTCCCCCTTATTAAAGTGATTTTAGTAGGCTGTGGGTAGTAAATATATTCAACCTAAAGCAGGATGAATGAAAGCCTTTTTAAAGTGTATAGCATGCTCTCCCACCGTGTCTGAGGGGTGCTGGTCTGTGGGGGAAGTGCCTGAGCATCCTGACACCCTGGAAGAAAGAAAACACCCCAGGATGTCTGGGGACCGAGCAAAGGGCTGCTGGCATCACTGTAGTGCTGGTGTGATGCCCACAACGGACCTTGCCTGCTTCTTGCAGCAGGAGGGGATTTGAAGGGGGCTGTCTCACCTGGAGCATCTCTTTCTCCTGCTGTGAGCGCAGGGCACCTTTTGCCTGTCCTCCCCGTGGCCCCAGACTCCTCCTTGTGTCCTCCCTCCCCTAACCAGCTCTCCTCGCCCTTGTTTCAGGGCTGCCTGAGGATGCGTCGCCCCTCGACCCGGCCATCATCTCAGGGGTGCCGGGAACCCGCCTCGCCATACCCGTGCTGCCCTGCCGGGCTCCGGACCTGACACCTCCGTGCCCTCCTCCGGTGGGATGGCCCAGGCGGGGGGACCCGTCCGCTTCCACCCCGAGGAGGGCTGCGCTGCCTCACCCCCGCTGTTCACCCGCGGGGTGGACCGGAGGCCCTGGCTGGCAGGAGGGAGCCCCGAGGCTGGGAGACGCAGTCCCCCGCGCTGCCTCACCCCCAACCTCAACGCCGGCCGCCTGCACCTCCTACGCAAGGGTCTGGCCCCTGACGCCCGCCGCTACCCCCTCGGCCTCTACAACAGCACCGGCTCCTTGGCCCGCAAGCCGGCGGAGGCGGCTGTCTTTGGCAATGGGAGCTGCCCGGGCGCAGGGCGGCTGACGGCCCCCTGCACCCCACGGCGGGGCCGGCCCAGCGCAGTGCTCTCCTCCCCGGGCAGCCGGAGCCCGCTGGTGGCAGCAGCCCCGGAGGGACACAGCTCCGTTGTCACCTTCCGCTTCATCGAGAAGGCCAGCGTGCGGACCCTGGGCGGCCTGCCACTCCCCCAGCCCTGCTGGGACAACGGCCCCCACAGCCTCAGCCGCAGCCTGGAGCTCGGCGGGGACACGGAGTCCCCCCAGCCCCAGCCCTTGCCCCAGCAGCGGCTCCTGCGCACGCTGAAGCTGGAGGCCTCTGCGTCCGACCCGCTCCTGGCCGGGGGCAGGACCTTGGGGGCAACGTGTCCCTGTGGGAAGGAGCCCTGCACCCTCGACGCCGACTGCTCCTGCCGCTCCCTCACCAACGGGCTGCTGGAGGACTTCCCTGCCTTTGCCAGGAGCCCCATGAAGCCAGAGCCCCGACCCCAGGTAAGTGCTGGGGTGACCCGTGCCGGGCACAGGCTCTGCCGCAGGGTCCACCGCCCGCTCACCACTCTCCCCTCTGCAGGGCAGCGCATGGCCGTACCCCCGGCAGAGCTCGGCCCATGCCCAGCGCATCGCCAGGGCCAAGTGGGAATTCTTCTATGGCTCCTTGGACACTCCGAAGACAGGTAAGAAGTCAGGAGGGGATGCCCTTGGCTGGACCGACCTCTCCTTTGCGAGTCTGAATCGTTGCCAGGACTCCCCTTGGGGCTGCCCATCCCTCAGGACTTGTCTGTGCCCACCGGACAGCCGAGATCCCTGCCAAGATCAGCCAGTCTGTGTCCTCCTGGGGCCAGATCCTGCACGCACCAATCTCCCTGCAGAGTCCCCTGCAGCCATGCAAAGCATCATGCAAAGGGGCTGACGCAGAGCCCTGACCCCTGGCAGCCGTCGGCTGCCTCTGCAGAAGGGCTTCGGGGTTCGGATGGGTGCTCAGGGCTGGCTGCAGGTGCACTAGCGCTGACAGCACCCTGTCTCTGCCTCTCCCACCCTTTTTCCTCCTGGCTCCCCCTCTCCGTTCCCCGGTGCCCATCACATGTATGACCCCGCTTGCTGTGCAGGTGATGCCGCAGGAGTAGCTCCCCAGCGCTCCCTGGCACAGCTCCCCACGGCTCTGAGTGCTTGGGGCTCCCTTGCAGGCTCCTCTGCCCCTGACTCCGCTCCCCTGACCGAGCCCCCCCAGAAGCCCGTCTGCCTGCTGCCTGCCGAGCCGCCGGGGTCAGGGCCCGAACACAGCCTGAGCCACGTGGAGGTGGAGATAGAGATGTCTCCTCCAGGCGGCCAGAAGCCCAGCTCCTGCGAAACTGGGATTATAAGGAGGACAGTGAAGTACTCTGAGACAGACCTGGACACCGTGCCACTGAGGTGCTATCGTGAAACCAACATCGACGATATCCTGGCCGAGAAGGAGGAGGTGGATTCGGCGATTGAGAGCCAGAAGGACAGTGAGAGCAACCCAAGCTTCGAGGGCACCCCAGGCAGGAGGAACAGCACGCCAGAGGAGCCCCCCGCCCTGGGCACCGGCTGCCCGAAGGACGGGCTGCAAGACAGGCATGCAGATGAGGACGATGAGGTGTTTGAGGCAACGAGGAAGGAGAACAGGGAAAGGTGAGGCTCCGTGTGTGAGGGCAAAAATCTCCTCTCGCCCTCCTTATTATCCCTTGCATGGCAAAAGGCTCTGCTGAAAGAGTGTCTGAGCCAAAAATCCCAGTAGCTCCATCCGAGCTGTGTGTGGGGGTCAAATGGGGTCTTGGATCCCCAGGCTGGGGTGGGACTGGGGCTGGGAGGGGACCCTCACCACCCCATGGGAAGTGTGGGGCAGCGCTGGTGATCCAGGCCCGGGCGCTGTGCCGTGGGCCCCACTCCCCTGGGGTGAGCCCTGCAGCTCGGGTCACCCGGCTGAGCCAAGGCTTCCTGGCGCAAGTCCCGCCAGGTTAATTACGTCCTGTCCCAGTACTGCCGGCATTGGGATGATGGTGTCAGGGCACCTGAGCCCAGGCTGTGACCTGGAGCTGCCATGTGCTGGCAGGTGCTGCCGGGTTGCCCTCCCCTCTGCAGCCGGCTCTGCTTCAGAGGCAGGAGCGATCCCTTTTGCTTGGCCTCAGTAGGTATTTGCCATGTTTGGGAAAGAGTGGGGGATGCATTGGGCTGGAAAAAGCCTTTTGTTTTCTTTTGTGTTGTTTTTCACTTGTGTGGCAAAACACCCTGTGCTGGAAGGCTGATGGAGCGGGTGACGCCAAGGTTATCACTCAGTTGCCCACCTGTGGGCAGCTAATGCCATCTGAGCTGCCATCTGCCCTGTGCTGGACACTAGCAATTAGGACCTATGGGAGATGGTGTTTTGGCCTGGCAGCATGAGACCCTGCCCATGGGGCATACTCTGGAGTGGTGGTTTGACCATGAGGAGTGACAGGCAACATCTGCCTGCCGCAGGAGGCATCAGGAGGGGAAGGAGCTCCAGAGCGCTGTGCAGGACAGCCGCCTGGAGGGGAATGGCCCTGGCAGGGAACGGGAGATGCCTGCACAGGCAGCGGCAGCCAAGAGCATCCCCTGACACGTGTATCGGCAAAGAGTTTTGGCTGAGATGAGGGGGCTCAGCATCATCAGCAAGTGCTGTGCAAGGGTGGGGAGAGGTCTCGCCTGGGAAGCGCAAAGCCAGGGCGATGCCTGGGATGCTGTGTGGCAGCATGCACTCACCTAGCTGTGCAAAAGGCAGGCAGGGAGCATTTAGGTGGAAGAAAAGGAAAAGGGAGTGTTTGATCTTGGCAGTGGGAAAAGATAATGAAAAAATAAGCCCCAGTGGTGCCCCTGCACTGGGAAGGAGAAGCACGAAGGTGCTGGGCTGATGGGGAGGGAAGGTGTGCATCCCAAGGGGAGCTGGGCTCCTGCCAGTTTGTCCAGCCCTTGCATCTCTAGTGGAGGGGATGGATACATTCCTCCCTGCTGCCTGCCCTGTCCTCAAAAACTTTGGGTTCTAGAGAAAAGCTGAAAATAAGCCATTTTTTATATTTTTTTTTCCAAATGAATAGTGATGGAAATTTTGAGTAAGGTGTAAAGTTATTATCACTGCAAGCGAGTTCTTCAAGTTATTGTAACAATTATCTTGCATAGTGATATTTTATTTCCAAATATGTACTAGGCCACTACAAGTCCTATGAACTGTAATCCTGCTTTTTGCCCTCTGGGACACCTTACTATAGCTCTCCAGACAGCGCTGGAAAGCTTGGATGTGTCCTTAAATGCATTGATGCCCCTAAAGACGGTGTTCCCGGTATAATTACCGATGTGTAAAATAAGGACGTCATGTTCATTTTACATGGCTTCTTTGTAGACCAGTGGCTCTTTTGATTTGCAGCCCCCTGAATATTCCCCAGGCAGGTGCAGACCCTGCAGGCAGTGTCTTGAAAATCACGAGCCTCAAACCGCAAGCTTGTTTAGTCCCTGCATCGCAGCCCTGGGTTTTTGCTTACGCACTGTTTCTGAGCTCTGCAGCTGCAGTCCTCCTCCCTGTTTACCAGTCACCAGTATTGATGTTTTCTACTTCAAGCTTTCTGCTTTGCCTGCTCACAGGAGGGGTGATGCCAGGGTGATTAAGAAGCCCCCCTAGGCTCCCTTGAGTAGGCACCGTTCTGCTGCTGCAGGAGCTGCTGTACCCCAGGCCTGGCCGTGTAGCTGGGAGGAACCAGCCCCACAAAATTACTGAAGCACCTTCAGATGCTGATTTACAGCATTTAGACATGTAAATCCCTTTGAAAATCTAGCCTTAAAGGCTTAGCACCCTCTGCAAGGGGGATTTTGGCTTGGTGCTATCTTCTTGTCCTTCATATTCTGGCCAAAGGGCATCTTCTTTGGTGATTTATCCTCCCAAAATAAGAGAGCGTGCTAATGGCTGGCCAGACATTGGGCTAAAAAAACCCAACACCAAATCAAACAAGACATGGAAAGCGAAGGAAGAAACGGTGTCTTCTTCCAGCAAATCCGCTCCCTGAATATATTTAGAGTCAGATCTACCAACTCTAATGACTAGTCTAAGCCTTTACTGTCTTTATTCCCATTAGTCCCTGAGAGCCAAGACCTGTCAGTGAGAGCGGCTCAATTCCCTTCCTCCCCGAGCATCTGCAGACGTGCCGGCTAAGCTGGAGGCAGGGCCCGGCTTGGCCCACAGCATGGGTGCCTTGGGCTGATAAGAGAGAAGAGGCTTTGCCGGGGGGGTGCTCCACTCCCCCGAGAGGGCGGAGGGCTGGCAGGAGGCAGAAACACCTTTTCTCCCTGCAAGCAGAGCAGCCTCGCCTGGGAAAGCCCTTGGATCTGCTACCTGGGGAGCCTTTCCAAAGCCTTTGTGCTTGAGAAAAATAGCTGCAGGGCGAGCCTTGTTGGGGTTTAAAAAACGGTTATTGCCCTGATTTCATCAAATGCTTAAGCATAGGCTTAGCCTGCCTCAGTAGCCACAAGCCTCTGATGTGTTGTGCTGAGGCTGAGCCTCTGTCCCAGAGCCCAGTGTGGGCACAGAGCCACAGCTCAGGGTGATGCTCCCACGTCCCACAGGCTCCTGCTGGCGGGGCTGGAGAGGGGATGCTCGGGGTGATGCCAGCAGGCGCCTGCCGATGAGTGGGGGGAGACGCCTGCAGCTCATGGGGGAGGACTGTGGTCAGCGTGACCCCAGTGTGACGGCGTGGACGTGGCAGGGGAGTGTGGGCAGCTGGCCAGGCATTGCAGCGCCTGTGGTCAGCACCTGTGGCTAAGCACAGGTTGGAGTTGGACACTGAGCCCCAAAAGTGGGCAGCTGCCGAGCTGGAGGAGATGTGCGAAGGAGCCTGGGGGAGTGCAAGGAGCCGCTGGGGCTGGTTCACACAAGAGCTTTGTCCAAAGAGGAATAAAGCGAGGGGCTGCTGGCTGGTGCTGTACAGCCTCACTTTCTTTGGGCTGAGCGGGGATCCCGCCACAGTGCCTGCAGTGCCTGTGCAGGCAGGAGGAGTGGGGCATGGCTGAGGCAGTCAGGGATCTGGAGGGTCACAGGAGCATTTGGCAGAGAGAGAAAACTGCTGAGGGCCTGAGGAGAGATATTTTGGCATGGCTCTGCAGCACCAGGCAGGGTGAGCCTCTTCCCCTCCATCAGCTGTCAGACACAGCTGCTGAAGCCCGGTTGCTCAGACCCCCGTGGTCCCCACGGGCAGGCCTTCGCCTGAAGTGCTGCTGGCTTTGGCGCTGATGTGCAATGCAGCACGGCCATTGGCTCCTGGGATCCGCTTGCCCTCCGTACCCACCTGGCCCTCTCCCAAGGAAGGCTCACCACCTCTCCTGCCCGAGCTCAAGGCTGGAAACCTATTTGCTTTCCTGCTGCCCATCACCCTTGCGCAGATGCTCGATTACAGCCTCTGCGTCTCCTCCCCTCCTCTGCTCCTCCCAGCTGCATTTGTCTGGTTTGGTGATGGTTTGGTGACCCTTCCCGGGGGCTGGAGCGGGGTGCGAGGGGGGCGGCAGCTGGGGAGGACTTGGCAGCACAGTGGGGGCTGATGAAGCGTCTAGGTCTGAGCAGGAGTGGTGTGCGCAGGCAGCATTTCACCCATGCTGCTGAGACTAGAACCTTCTGGAGCTGAATGGCTTTGCGCTTAATATTTCGGGGGGGGAGAGATTGCTTCCAGAGCTCGGATGGTGTGGACAAAACCAGCTGTGTTTTTCCTGTGGCTTGGTGGCAATATCACAAGAATGAGCCCAGCTCCCTCTCCTGGGAAAAAAGTCCCTTCCGTCCGCTGATGTCCTCCCCAGCACAGCCCGTCGCCCTCCTTATGGATTCGAGGTGCAAAATGAAGTCAGCGGTGTTAGCTTGGTTTGGTAGCACACAGCTGGGTGAATTCACTGGACAGTGAATGCACGTTCGCATCTGTAGAGCTCATCTGCAGATGTTAAAGAGGTCTCCTCTGCCTTGTCCTTGCCGGAAAGCCACCCCAGAGGTGGCTGCTCCTGGGGCTCCTACAGGAATGGTAGGAGCATGGAGCAGTGCTGCAGAGCCAGGGAAATGCTGGTGGATGGGGGAGAGGAGCCTCCATCCTGCCTTGCTTACCTGCGTCCGGCTTAGCTGTGCTCCCCTTGAAGCCATCTGGCACTTTGAGGGAGTCAAGCTGCTGGCTCTTGGCCTGCTGAAGTAATCAGGGTGAGATTTTTGAGCGGTATGTGAAGGCTAATGAATGAAAATCATTTGGTGCTTGTAACAGCAATGCATCTTTTGAGCCCTCTGTACGAAGCTGTTTGTTCGTAACAAATGTTATGACAAGCTGGAGCAGTTCCTCTCCTTTAATCAGAGGAGAGAGTGGCATAACAAGTGCTTTTCTGCTGCTTTAATAAAATCATAGTGGCTTATGAGTAAAGTAGGCTTTTAGGGCTGTGTTTATGCTTGTACGGCTGAAGCATTGATGTTCCCTGGGTTGGAAATGTCCCTGTTGTCACGTGCTCAGACGGATGGGCAGGCTGCACTTCACCTCATTTACAGGACAAAACACTCAGGGCTTCAGGGTTAAGAAAATCCTGTGTTGGACTGGATGCAGATCTGCATTAGAGACAGGCTGGGCCTTCCTGCGGGGCTGATCCCTGACAAGATGATAAGCCAGGACCAAGCCTGGCCTCTAGGACATGGGCCAGCTCAGGTCCCCAAGACCAGAGCTGGGTGTGAGTCTCCCTCCGTACTGCCTGGGGAAACCTGGGGCTCAGCTTCGCCTTGTGCTGGGTCCCAGATGTCTCCTGGGACTCAACATCGCCTTGTGCTGGGTCCCAAATGCCTCCTGGAACCAGCCAGCAGACCTTGCAGGCTGGTGTTGATCATGCTCTGAGCGCAGTGCTCAGCAACCACGGTGCTGCATTCGTGGAAGAAGGTGTCGCGCTGTCCTGAGCAGCTTCAGGAGGAGCCTTCTGGGTGCTGGGAGCTCTGAAGGCTCCTGGAAAATTCAGCCACTTCTAGATTTGGTTGGAAATGGAGCTGAACCACATCCTGCTTCTGGTGCTTGAGCCCTTTATTGGATCTAAGCTCAAGTTGAGTAACTGGGAGCAGTAGCAATCTCATAAGCTTCTTATGAGGATGAGCCACTAAAGGAACAAAAGTCTGTGGCACGTTAAAGGAGAAGCATATGTCTGGAGGGAGGCCAGCCCAGTCCCTCTTCCCATGATGTCTTGGGCAGGCGAGGCGTTTCCTTGGAGGTCTACAGATGTTCGGAGGAGATTTCTGCCCTCCCCAGTTTCCTTCTGGAGCAGCGTGTGGGCTTTTGTTTCAGGGCTTTGATCCCTTCCTCCTCAGTGACCAGTTCTTCTCGCTTTCTTTCCCTCTAGGATCATGGATCAAGACACACAGGGTATGCTCAAGTCTCCAGTGCCCTTCCTCCTAGGGCACAGCCTCTCCAAGGATGGCATGGACTCTTTCAGCAAGCATTTTGAGAGCATCATGGAGTCCCATCGAGCCAAAGGCACATCTTACACCAGCCTCGACTCCATTGACATCCTCTCCTCCCCAGCCCGCACCCATGGGACCTTTTTCACTTTTGACCTCCCAACCCTCACCCCAGAAATACAGGGACAGATCCGAGACAGCGCCAAGCTGATCGAGGAGAACTTTGCTCCTCTGGCTCACTTGGAGCCGGACTCTGGGACCAGTTCAGCCACAGATGCCCCCTGGACGGAGAGGGAGGAGGAGCGGGGGAGGCGAAGGAAAGGTGCTCGGCACAGCCCTTGCCGCTCAGAGGACAGCTTTGGTACTCCCTTGGCCTCCAACATGAGGTGAGTGACCAAAGCTGCTTGCTGTCCAGCTGGGCCACCAAGGCTCGGTGTGGAGTCTAACCCTGTGCGGCGTGTTTTGCAGCCGGAGCCTTACCTGTGTTGCTGGGGAAGGGGGGAAGGGTCAGGACTGGGTGTGCTGGATTTTCTGTCAAGTGACCGATCAGGCCAGTGATCACCATGGTGTTGTGGTAGGCGTGTCAGTGGGAGTACATCTCCTTTTTCATCTTTGCCAGCTTTGTTGGTGCTGGCGGGCTGTGAGGTTTTCTCCAGCCTAGCAAGCAGGGAGTCCCAGGACTTCAGTCTCGTTGTGGTTCCTGTTGCAGGACAGTTCAGCATCCATGGTGGCTGTGGGGAAAGGACAGTCAGAAGTCAAGTACCAGTAGAAATTCAACAGCCTTTCCCTCCTGGAGGCCAAGACTTCCTGATACTGCTGCGTCTCTCACCATCTGAGTAGCAGCCTCCTGTTTCCTGAGAGCAAGAGTCCCATGGTCTTGTACCTATTGTCCTGGCCTCCTGAATCTCCTCAGTCTTGTGTATGTTTGGAGACGGAGGGCAGAGATGAGCACAGCCCACCAGAGGCTCCTCGTACATTGCTCCGAGCCTGCCTGCACCCAGGCTCAGGATGGCTGCCCCACACCTGGGGAGATCTCTGGTGGAGCAGGCTGGGGGAGCTTAGCCCCACCACTTCCAACTTGTCCCTATGTGAGACCATGTCCAGGCTGAGAATCTACCTTCCTGCACTCCTCCCCCTTCCAGCAAGGTCTTGGGCTGAGGCACTTGCGATGTGGCAGGTTGGCAGGCGGCGCCTTTTCCCTTTGCCAGGGTACGCTCATCTGGAGCGTGGTCAGGTCCGGTCTGGATGTCAGGTCTGGTTCACTGGTTCAGCTGCAGAGCCGGTGGCTCTCGGAGAACTTGGTGTCTCAGTCATGCCAGTGCTGACCTTCCTGTTTGCATTGCCTTCCTGCATGGTGACCTTCTGTGCAATGCCAGAGCCTCCTGAATCCCTCATCCACTTTCTAGGCCTTGGCCTTTTCCACACCAAACTTTTTTGGGTTTGGTCTTTTCCAAACCAAACCTATGTCACTTCTGGTCGCAACCTGCACCATCCTCACAGGCTCAGCTTGGGGTGGCCAGGTGGGGATCTGAGTTCTGTGTCCTCTCTGGTGTCTGCAGTCAAGAGAGGAGAGTGGTGTATTGCATCTGCTCTGTGGTCCCTGGATCACTCCAAGGGCATTTTGGGGCAGAGAGGTGCCGGGGTAAGCCTTCCCTTTCTTTGTGACACTGAAGCCAGGGACATGGTGGCACAGAGGCCAGGCAAGGTTTTGATGTCCGAGAGGCACGAAGCAGCGAAGGGTGGCAGTATCCAGCCGTGATCAGTGCTCTCCGCAGGAAGAATTGTCTTCCTATTCCTCTGCCAAGGCAAGGGACCCAAACAGAGCACCCTGGAGAAACTGAGAGGACAGTGTCTGACTTACCATCCGCAGGGTGCCATTGTACCACAGCAAGCCCGCTGCAGGGGCACGGGGAGGTGTGAGGGTGCAGAGACACAGCGGCAGCAGGAACGGCAATAACGTGGCTTAACAGAGGTTTTTCCTCACTGGTTTATAGTCAGTGGAGCGCAGAGCGTGCTGGCAGTGCCGAAGATGCTGCGGTGCTGTCCTCCCCTCCTAGCTCAGGTTTTGGAGCAGCGCTGGGCTGCGGCACAGGCCATGGAGGGGTGTTGTGTGTGTGTCCCCCAAACTGCCCTAGATCTTTGCTGAGCCCACCTTTGCTGAGCCTCTTGTCTTCTCTTCCAGCCCTCACAAGCAGGAGTACCTCTGCTTTGGTGGCAGGGGAGCGCGGGGGGAACCCGGCTGCAGCCCTCACTGCACTCCCTGGCCGGGGGACCCCGAGGCTTGGCCTTTCCATAGCACCATAAGCACCAGCCTCACCTTCTGTTACACAGGCACACAGAGCCCCAAGCAACTACTTTCCCCATTTAGAAGTGGTTCCCTTTTTTATCAGTAGGTCCCTGCACAGCTCTTCTCCTAGTCCCGTTCAGGCCCCGTTTCTTGCGCATCTCCTGGGCTGTGGGTGATGTTCAGATGGGCCATGCTGCCTGCAGCAAGTGAGCCGGTGCCCTGGCTCCAGCAGCAGCCTGAAGTGGAGGCTGCAGGAAAGATGGTGAGAAATAATGCGTGTCGCTAATTAGATGATGAGGCATTTGGCTATTTATCAAACATACATAAAATTATACATGTTCCTTTTCTGGATTAAGTAAAGGTGGCCCATCCACCTTGGTAAAGACTGGTACTTAATGTCTTTTGGCAGGAATTTAGATGATGCGTCATGATTCCGAGCCTGTTATCATCCCTACGTACTATCACACCCTAATGTGTCGTCTTTGGCAGTCTCCAGTGGGGTCTGGCTCCCGCCTTAGATAGAAAGATAGAAGAACTCAGTTTATTTACAGTCCATTAAACAATACAATTACAATTCATTAATTCATTATGATCTTATAACAGTGTGTACTTACAAATATATGCACAATATCTACTGATGAAAATAACATCCAATTCGATAAACAATGAGTGACCTTTTCCTGTCAAGAACCTGAGAGTCCTAATTCTTTCAATAACTCATTATTGCCTTGATACCATTTTCCATGTGCTCCTAAGGGAAATCCCGTAAATTTAGTAATGTTAGTGTTTGTCAGTTCTTGAATTTGCTCTTTTAGGTGTTGATATTTCTTAACTGGATCCCTGCATCCAGTGAGAAATAAGGTGTGCAGGCCCCCGGCAGGCAGCAGCCCAGCTCTCTGCTCCCCGGCATGGAGCGAGCCTCCCCTTGCAGCCCCCGTGGGCGATGCAGACAGGGAGACAGGTGTGGTTGGGATCTGGTGTCGTGCGGTGGAGAGGAGCGGAGACTGGGACTGACAGCACGAGCTAGACTGGGAAGCAGGGAAGGCATGGGGTACCAGGGGCTAGGGCAGCCCATCATCTGCAGGCTCAGTCCTCAGGCAGCAGGGCTTTCTGGCAAGGGAGAGGTGGAAGAAGTTTTCTCTTTCCCCATCACTGGTGCCACCAACTTTCTAGACTCTGAGTGGAGCTGATCATGAAGCTGAAGCTTTCCAAGTAGTTTGAAGAAGTGTCTGGGCTGGTTGCTCAAAGGTTCCCATGAGCTGGAGTCAGCAGCTCCTGGTGCCTGGCAGGGCTGATCTGCTCGAGTGGGGATTATCCTTGTGATGCTCCCATTAAGGGGTCTTTAATGGAAATTGCTGGGGAAAGGAGCTCAGGAACCTCTGCAGCCATCGTAATGCAACATTGGTGGGGCGAGAGCAGGGGATTTGCCACCACCTATAGTCACAAGCAGTACAGATTGACTGCCACCAGCTCAGGTGGACTGGGGACCCCAGGCAGGGGGGCTCTGTGGTGGGAGGCTGGGCTTTATGCTGGCTGTCGGCCTCAGGGTTGGCAGAGGTGACCTCGGGCTGCAGGGCTTTGGCGTGAGGGGTGACTGGTGAAGAAGGCCAGCGAGTCTAGACCTGTATGTGCCCTATGACTGTCCCTCTTGTGCCTCAGAAACCTTTGACATTATTTGTTGCAACGGTTGGGGTCTGGATGGCCCTGCAGCCCGTGACTTTCCATCTCTCTCGGTGGCAGAAGCAGCCAAGCTGGTGATGCCCCCTGCATTGCCCAGGAGACACAGTGTCCCCCACGGCTGGTGGTCTTGGTTCACGCAGCCTTGCAGCTCATGCCAAGGCTCTGGTGTCCCTCGGCACACGATAGTCAGACCACACTTTTATCTTGACCTTGCGCATGGGGAGTGTGCCTAAGTGCAGACCTGGCGAGGCCTCCCCGGGGCGCTGGGATGCCTCCGCGTCCTCCAGAGGCCTTGGCTAAAAGGGAGGGAGCAGTGGCTGAACAGCAAGGGTCCCAGTGTGGGAACCCCCTCCCCACCCCTCCACAGCAGGACACCTCACGGTGACACCCCCAGTGTGTGAGTAGGTTATCTCCCCCTTTGGGTGGGAGGTGAAGGTGTGCAGGTCCCCTGCTCTTGCTGGGCAGAGGGCTGCAGTTAAAGCAGTCTGTCCCCGGGGTGGCGGCGGTGACCTGCAGAGCATGGTGTGAGGCCGAGCCCTCCAGGGCTGGTGGGGTCCTCCTGGGGCTGGTGGGGCTGGCCAGGGGCAGAGGCAGCGCTGGCGAGATGACGGGGCGGGAGCTGGGGCAGCCCTGGGGACTGCAGGGAGGTTGCTTCTGTGGTGGCAGCCAGACTTTTGCAACTGTGGATCCAGTTCCCCAGGCTTTGCCGTACTGCCGGCTGCGAGCAGAGCCTGGAGTGCCGCCTCTCCTGCTGCAATCCCATACACAGGCAGCCCGGGGCTGCCGGCCCCGCAGGCGGGATGGGATGTAAATGGGCAAATTGCATCTCCCTGGGGGTAGAAGTCCCCTGAAATCCAGCCACCCAGCTTCCCTTGCCCGTCCCACTGCTCCGGAGCCAGCCTTGGCCCCAGGCACAGCCGTGCCGGTCCCTGAGGAGCACCAGCGGAGGGGGGGGGACGAGACTTGCCCCCCGTGCCACCCCCGTGGGAGGCGAGCGAGGCAGGCTCTGCCGGGACCCGAATCGGGGCCATCGCCTGAGGGGGAACAGAAAGAAGGGCAGGCAGGAGAAGCAGCGGCGAAGCGGGGGACTGCAAACCGCCTGGTGAAAAGGGCCGGATACCACAGCGAGGGGCAGCACGCCCGGAGCCTCGCTAGAGGGAGAGCTCAGCCCTGGAGCTGCGGCTGCGTGGGCGGCCCGGGAGGCCGTGGGGCTGGCAGCCGCCCCGGGCGGAGGATGCGCCGGCAGCGAACCCTCCTCCCTGCCCGATCGCGGCTGCTGGCCTGTGCTGGAGCGCCGGGGTCCTGCCAATAAGCTCCGCTGTGTTTCTTTATAAGGTCCCTTTTGTTACTGCAGCAGTCGGCGAGACGGTGCGTCCCCCCCCCCCCCCTTCCAGAGCCCAGCCCAGGTCTGTCAGCTGGCCTGAGCTCCCAGTTGGCACTGGGCAAACTGGTGAGATGATGCCCTGAGGGCTGTGCCCAGTTTGGGGCCCCGTGGGGTGGATTCGGCGGGTGGGGGGAGAGGGCTGCGCAGAGGAAGGAGGGCAGCGAGGAAAGGATGGAGATAGGGGAAGGGAGGGATGGTGTGGGATGGCAGCACAGGAGGGGGACAGGGATGGGGCGCAGGCTGAAGAGGTCACCCCACAAGCATTGGCACGGCAAGAAATGGGGCACAAGCCTGGGGGGAGATTTTCCCCCAAGCATTTCCATGTCAAGCCATGAAGAGCAGCAGGAGCTGGGACACAGGATGGGGTGGCAATGCTGGGGGCTGGGGTGGGTGCTCCATGGCGTGGAGGATGGGGGCAGCAGGCAGGGTCCTGGGGCTGGCAGGGCTGCCCACAGAGGCATGGGCAGTGGCACAGCCCTGTGGGATGCAACCCCTCGTGTCAGGCATTAATCCCAGCCCCCAGGTCTGACCCAGAGCCCCTAGGCTGGGCTTTGCCCAAGGGTCTGAGAGACCCAGGTTTCCGTGCACTGACCCCTGTGTCTCTGTGTCTCTGAAGGAGACGATAACCCTCCACCCAGCAGGTGAGTAACTGGATTTTAAGGCTCTCAAGCTGGCTCCAGGAATTGGTGGGATTGCAGAGTCAGCCCTTGTCTTCTGCAGGAGCAGTTGTGCCCCCCACAAGAGGGGCTGGTGGGATGGGGTGATGGAGGACAGGCAAGCATCTCCAGAGAGGGCTGGTGCTGCAGGGGAGGCTCTGGAAGTCTGCAGAGAAACAGGACTGAGGAGGGGCACAGCTGCCCAAAGTTCAGTCCTACCTGTATCTGGCAGCAGTAATGCTGGCGGGTGCCTCTGTGGCTGGGTGATTTGAGGACCAGGTTGGACTCCAGAGCTGCTAGAAAGCAGGACCAGCCCCGCCTGTGGTTGGAGGCTGGCCTGGCTGACCTTCAAGTGTCCTCCCAGCCCTAACTTCAATTCTGCGAAGAATGAACCAGCCCAGATCTTGGCTGTCATAAATCAAAGTCGCTCCGCTGAGACCGATGGAGGGAGCTGCGTTTATTTAGCTCAGCCAAAGATCCGGTCTGGTACATTCTTAGCAGCAATATTAGGCAGGCTGGGCTCGCTTGGTAGAGGCATCGGGCATCAAGCCATGCATGCAGGGCATCGGGAATCGAGGTCAGAGTGCTGCTCTGCCCCATACATGTATCCCTCATGGACTCAACCTGGCTCCCTGCCCTCTCCCTTCATGGTGCAGGATGCAAACCAGCCTCCCGTGGGGAGCAAGTGGCACTTGGTTTGTGGTTGGAGGTTTTGAGTTTCCCACAGCAGGTGTCTCACCTGGAAATGTGTCAGGCAGGACCTGGACAACCCAGGAGCTCAGCTGAGCACCCCCAGCTGAAACCAATGGCCACCCGGCCCAGCCTGTCCCCAGGGATATCTCTCCTTCCCCGCTTCTGGGGAGCAGGGCATTGGTGCAGGAAGGGTCCCACCATGCAGATACATCCCTGCTGTCAGCCAGGAGCTGGAGGTCAGCCCTCCGGGGCAGGCTTCACTGAGCTAGTGCCTTATTGCTGCCCCACATCCAGGAGAGAAGATTTGCTGCTGGTTGCTGAGTGCCATGGAGCGAACATGGTGCCGGGTGAGCCTGGTTTGTGGTGGCAAGGTGGAGAGGACGTCAGGACTCCTGCAGTGATACACTGCATTGCAGCCAGGGAAGGTGCTGTGGTCTCTCCTGCTGGGCTCTGGGCAGTCAACCAGAGGAGGAATATTGGGGTGAGACAAGGATCCATCTCCCAGAAAGGAGCATTTGGCCTCAGGAAGGAACATTTGGGAGCTGGAGAAGCATCTGGCCCTGGAGAAGGAGTGTCTGTGGTGTGGCGGCCCCAAGCAGGACCATGGTGCCGCAGCTGCTCCCTGGGGCTGGGAGCAGAACCTGGTCCTTGTGCTGAGCTGGGGTGGGAGGTGGTGGAGGAAGAGCCTGTGTCCCAGGGCGAGCCCTGAGCTGGATCACGTGCCTTCCTTGCAGGGACCCCCAGAAGCACCTTGCTGCTGCCGACACAGGCACTGGGGACCTGGGCTTTCTAGCGAACACCTCTGAGGTGGCAGGGGACCTGTGCTCCTGGCGACACAGGGGGTGGCAGTGGCTGTCCCAGGCGGGCAGCAGGGAGAGAGATGAGCTAGCGCTGGGTCCGCTCGGGGATGACTCATTTCAGGCACACTGAGGTTACTCGCACAATACCAAATTTGATGTTTATTCCTTAAGTGTGGGCCAGTTCTTGGGTTGAAAATGTATCTAATGTAGAAAATATTATCTCAGTGTTTCTTCAAGCTGAACTGAAATGTCACTTCAGAAAGTACACTAAAAAAAACCCACCCTGAGACATTAGCTCATTGGCAAGAAAATCAGCATCACCTCAGTTGCCTCAGACATGGACATGTCTCTTTGCTCTGTTTTCCATTTGCTTGAGGATTGGGCTCTTGGTTTTCTTTAAGATGCACATTCCTCAAGCCAGCTGAGGCTTTGAGTGGTGACAGACGGGTGCCACGAATGGACACTTGCAGCCTATCGAGGCTGATGGTCCATATTTAAGAGCATGAGAGTGGCTTGAGTGTTGGAAGAAAACCCATTTCATGGCATGGCTGAGTAGTGCCTCATCCTGAGAGCAAGGTTATGCTTTGCTGATGTAAAAACCCAAATCAGTATGGGGACTTGGTGAGGGAGGGGACAGTAGATCCCGCTGGTAGAGCTGCTTTGAGACCCAGGCTGTGATCCCTGTGTGCCCATTGCAAGAAGCAAGGCAAGAATTGCAGCCATGGGTTGGGAGCCTGCAGGGAGATACAGATGTTGAAGGACAAGAGAGGTTTTGTAAATGGCCCCATGCCTGAATGCTCAGCACTAGGTAGGAAAGCAGAGGACCACAGATTGGGAAGAGGGGTCAGGGGGAGAGACTCAGAGCTCTAGGTTTGCCACTGCAGGCTCCAGGAACCGGCTGTGTGAGGGAGGACAACTTCTCAGGCAGGACAGGCAAGGTCCAGAAGGGTATTGGGAGTTTTTAGTGGTGGTGGTTGAGAAGAATGAAAAGGTCTTCAGAGGGTGACTGAGCAGCTGCTTGCTCTGGAGGTGCAGTTGGAGCATGGGGAGTGGTGGAGGGGTGGCTTTGAGTTTTGTAGCTCAGCCTGTGGCTGAAAAAGCAGCCTTGGAGCTGCTGGGCTGGGAAGGGGACAGTGCCTGTGCCCCTGTGATAGCAGAAAGAGTTTTAGCGAAAAATACAGTCACCACAACCCATGGCTGGCAGGTGCCGGTTGCTGGGATGGATTCATCTCTTCGGCTGCTGGGAAGCAAAGAGCCCGTGAGCCCTGTCCTTGGCTGAGGACACAGCAGCTGCAGCCGCACAAGGAGACAGAGTGGGGCCGAGGTGTGTGCCCAGCACTGGCCCAGCAGCACCCAGCCTGCTCTGCTGTCGGGCACTCCCTGGGGCAGCTTTGGCCCTGCCAGCCAGTGCAGGCACAGCCGGGCACAGCTGGAGGGCAGCGGGCACCAGGGCCCACGCCAGCAGCACCTTTGGATGCGGCCACACAATTTTGGGAGGAGGAGAGGTTTTAGGCAGGTGGGAGGGATGCCTGCAGGACGGGGTGTGCTGGTGATGCAGACAGTGATGCTGGAAGCCTCCCTGCCCAGCGCAGCTCCCCAGAGCAGGTGGACTCAGAGCTGGTGAGCTCCTAGGGACCTCGTGGCTGCTCTTGTGGCTGCTCCCACCAGGGTGGCATGGGGCAATGGTCAGGCTTCCTGGGGAGGGCTGGGGCCAAATGGGCACGGATCTGTCCTGGGCCACCCGTCCAGGTCTTACCACAATCACTGCCCGGCACTGCCAGGCTCAGCCATGGTACGAGCCAAGTGCATCTTCCCAGGGACTTGCAGGGCGTCAGAGCCGCTTTCACCAGGGAAGTGTCGGGCCCATGGGCTTGAGCACAGAGCAGCTTCCCCCGCTGCACGTGGCTGGGGATGCTGGGATGCTGGGAAGAAGGCACCTGAGAGCCCCCCGAGGCACGGGGCAGCCTGCCAGTGCTGCGCAGGGCTCCCCTGGGATGGGCAGTGCTGAGCAGCAAGGAGGCTCATCCTTCGTGGAAGAAACGGAGCCTCAAGGAGATTGGCCTGGGTAATTGGCCCAGGAGAGCAGGCCTCTTAAAAGTCAATTAGAGACTTTTAAAAATAAATCAGACTGGAACATTGTAAGGGCTGCCAGAAAATTTGGGCGAGGTCAGAGTTGCCTAGCGTTTGTTGTTGATTAGATTCAACCAGTTTTTTCGTTGGGATAACTTCTGTGCCGCTGAGTCAGACTGCTTCGGGGGCTAAGCCAAGAGCGTCTCCTAACGTGGCCATTTAAGGCATGGTGGGCTGAGAGCTGATGGGCAGCCTGACGAAGACAGTACACCCCGCTGTGTGCTGGGAGGCTCGAGGGGGGGGGTGTTTCCTTCATCTTCGCCCTCTCTGCCTCAGTTTTCCCTTCTGTGAAGTGCTTTGAAGTCTGTGGGTGGGAAGAGGCGAGCAAAGAAATTACAGTCATCTTGTCTTGGGTAGAAACTGTGCTCAAGAGCAGCACGAGGAGTTTGTCCAGGTTAAAAAATGAGTGCAGATCTGTAGGACAGCATGTGATGTGCACATGTTTCTGCTCAAAGTCTCCACTACGGCTGAGCTTGGCAGAGCCTGAGCCCACACATGCAGTTTCACAGGCTCAGGGTGGGGAACTTTGGAGCAGTTGTCCTGTCTCTCTACATCCAGTTTGGACATGGGTTTGGGTGCCTTGTTCCTGTCATCAGTCACTGGAGCTGTCCTGTCACCCCCTGTCTCCTCCAGCCGCATCACCAGACCTTCCCTTAGCTCCCAGACCCGACCTTGGAGTGTCTCTAAGCAGTGTTGTTCATCCTGGGTCCCAGCAGTGAGTAGCTGGTCTCCAAAGCAGGGTGAGGAGCCTGCATTTCCCAAGAAGCTGAACGAGAAGAGGATCTGTAGGCAGGCTAATGTGGAGTGTCCCTTCCCATTGCAGTGACCACCCCCTGAGCCAGCTGGTTTCAGACTCAGACTCGGAGATGGACAGCGTGGAGCAGCTGGCCCTGGGCAGCACGGACACCCTCTCCAACGGGCACAAGGCTGATCTGGAGGCTGCTAAACGCCTGGCCAAGAGGCTCTACAACCTGGATGGCTTTAAAAAAGCAGATGTGGCCCGTCACTTGGGGAAGAAGTACGTGTGGGTATTCGCAAGGAATGGCCCATTCTACAAGGGACCCACCTGCGCCCGTGGTGTACCCATGGCTGCTGCCCTTGCAGGGCACTGGGCTGGCAGGGAAGAGCTGGCAGGACCCCAGAGCCCACTGCCTGTGACTGGTACACCTGCTACAGATACCAGGTGTTCCCTCTAAAGGTCTTAAAACCTAAAAGACATCCAGGTTTTGGTACCTTCCTACCATGACTGCATCTTGGATGCTTCAGTAAGGTGATGGGGGGATGGCTAGCTGACCTCTCATGGTCCCTTCCAGCTCTAGCTTCTCCAGTTTCTCTTACATGCCCAGTACTCCCATTGGATCTGTGGGTGACTCCTCTGAGTTTCATGGGAATGTGGGGTGTCTCTGTCCCCAGCATGCCTCCCACAGCCCTGGGGAGCTCCCAGCCTCCTGGAATCCACCCCAACCCCTATGTGCCTTTTGCTGTCCCCACGATCTGGTCGATCCCACTCTTGCTCACCCCTTTTCTATTTCAGCAACGAGTTCAGCAAGATGGTGGCAGGGGAATATCTGAAGTTCTTCGTGTTCACGGGGATGAGCCTGGACCAGGCTCTCAGGTCAGAGCTGAGTGCATGTACATGTGTGTGTGTGTGGTGGCCAAGTGGGGTCCTAGCAGACCGTGCCCTCTGCAGCTCCACACCCGCACAGGGATCTGCAGGAGCAAGCAGACCCCACATCTCCCACCTGGAGATCCCCTTACCTTTTATATAGCGGGGGCTGAGTCCCAAAGTGGTCTCTCAGCCACGCAACTGCAAAAGAGCATCCCCCTTAACTCACCAGTCAGTGCAGCTGGGTGACAGTCAGGTTCACCTAGGACTGGCTTTCCAGGCCTTAAGCTCAGAGCTTCTTGGTGTCACCCCCACCTCCTTCCCCGGCATAGTGCCCAGGGCCGGCTGCAGGTCTCTGCGATGTGCTGGCAGGGTACGATGCTGTGGGCTTGGAGGGGAGTCCTGCAGCTGGTTGAGAGGGATGTGCAATGGCAGGGCTTCATCTGGCACACAGCGGGGTCTCCAGACCAGAAAGCACAGCTCCACTCCTGCGCAAGGTGGGTTGGAGAAGCTGCTGGTGGGCTTCAAGTGTGACCAATGCTGCTGCTGCTGCTTCTTCAGGTCCTTTCTAAAGGAGCTGGCCTTGATGGGAGAGACTCAAGAGCGAGAACGAGTGCTGGCTCATTTTTCCCAGCGCTATTACGAGTGTAATCCCAATGCCATCTCTTCGGAGGGTAAGAAACTGTGCGTATCTGTGTGCGCGTGTGTGTGTTTCAAGCGAGCCCATGCATTCGTCAAGTCGGTGAAGGTGCTCAAACTGAAACAGAGCAGGCTGAGAGCCTGTACTGACGCCTTAGGAGACAGCCCCAGAGATGTCATTTCCCTCAAATGACAGATGCTTTAGATTTTTTTTTTTTTTTTAAAAAAAACCTGCTCCAGTTGGATCACGCATAATTAGGGCTCAACCCATCCTTAATTCTGACCTTGAGCAGATTAGCACAAGAGGCAAGAGAAGGCCCTCCTCACCAAATACACCCCAGCTCTCAGACCCTCGGCTCGGGGAATAGCCAGGTGAGAAAACTCGGGTGCCCAGCACTCAGGGCGGCACAGACACCCACTTTGTACTGTTTAAATGTCTTTTCGCCTCTCCTGTGTGTGTTCACGTGCTGGGTCTGCTCTGGGCTGGCTCTGGGGCAAGGTGAGGTTTGGGCTGCCTGGCTGGCAGAGGGCTGTGCCGGTCCCACCTTGCCGTGCTAGGAGCTCTGCAGGATTAGCTGCAGCATCACTGTCTGGCTGAAAGGGCTACAGGCTTGAAAGGGAGTTTGTACGCTCAGGTTTGGGACCAGCTTTAATTCAGTGGCCTCCTACCTGCTCGCCCGCGTGCTGCCAGCACTACGCTGACTGCTGTGTGCCCTGCGTGCCTGGGGCGGGCGGAGCAGGCTCGGGGCTGCCTTGGGCGCTCAGAGCCCCCGTGCCCTGCCTGAGATGCTGAGGGGCTGGAGCACCAGCTGTGGGGCCAAGCCAGGGGCTCTAATTCCTGTCCTGTGCTTGTGCTGCAGATGGAGCCCACACCCTCACCTGCGCCCTGATGCTGCTAAACACAGATCTGCATGGACACGTAAGTTCCCGCTGCCATCGGCCCCGTCTGTCCCTGCACTGTCTGTCCCCACCGCCCTGAACTGCAGGTAGGGGACCCTGGACCCACAAGGGCTGGTCACCCCTAATGTGTTTGGGGAGGAGAGGGGAGAAAGGATGAGTGAGAGAGGGAGCTGGTGAACGAGAGAGTGGGGCTTTGGAGGAGACATGCTGAGCTGGAAGATGTGGAGGTGGGATGAGGACAGAAGAGGAAAGTGGACAGGGAAAGAGGGTTGGAGTGAGACTCCAAAACTAGCTGCCATAGGAGCAGGTAGCACCCAACTTAGAAAAAGGAGGCTATTTAAGACTCCCAGAGTCTAGGCAAAGCTGGCAGCTTCCCCACACGTTCAAGCAGCCTCCCTGAGAGCTGGCTGGTCCTTCACCTCACTGCGGAGACAGGGAGTTTGTTCCTGGGCTGTGGGGCCTGCTCCAGCCAGCACCGGCCCCCCAGCCCAAAGGTAACCCCCCCCCCGTGTTTCTCTTCCCCTGGCTCCCCCAGAACATCGGGAAGAGAATGTCCTGCTCTGACTTCATTGGCAACTTGGAGGGGCTCAACGGAGGCACTGACTTCCCCAAGGAGCTGCTCAAGGTAAATTCAGTTGCTCTCTCTGGCCAGCCACACAGCAGGAGCAAAAGTGAGAGTTTTGGGTGGGATCACATAGATGACTATGTGGGATGCTGTGAATGTGTCCATCCTCATGCAGGAACAGTGGTGGTCCCTTAGCCTGCAGCTTTCCTTCTGCCTTGCTGAGGGGGACATGGGCTGCCCCGTTCCCCCAGTAGGACACCGGAGCTCCAGCTGGGGTCCTGGTGCCCTCACTGCTCCTGCTCTGCCTGTGTCGCAGGCAAGGGGGCACATGTGGGGCCAGCTTACTAGGGCTGGTGTGCCCAGCTGCAGCCAGAGGCTTTGTGGCGTTGACCCCATGGTACTCAGCCCTTCCTGGCTCCCTGGAGCGCTGGAGCCCAAAGCCGTGGCCAGGCCCTGGGACTGGAGCCATCTGTGGTGGCAGAGGGAATGTTTCCCTCTGGGAAATGGGCAAGGCATGGCGATGGCGAGGGTAGGCTGGTGCTTAAAGTCCCAGAGCTGGGAACTCACCACACTGGTGTGAGCGGGGGGACTCCTGCCTTCTCCCTGCCTGACCCAGTTCTCAGCGGGGCTTGGTCCAGGAGGGCAGTGTTCAGTGAGCACCTCCGGCCTCAGAGTGCTGCGCTTCTCCAGCATCGCCTGTTCTCGGGAAGGTTTTCTGAGCTGCCATCTCTCCATCTCAGGCCCTGGGAATAGGATTAGCTCCCATGGGACCCACTGGGCAGAAACCATTGCTGTTGGTGAAGCGCTACAGTTGGTAAATACTCATGATGTGGAAGATGAGTTCCCACAGGGTGCTGGAGCCACAATGGGGGGAGATGGTCGATGAAAAAAGGCAATGGAGGGTGAAAAGCTGAGCTCCCTTTTCAGCCTCCGTGGGTCTATTCCTGGCTGTGTCGCTCACCCCATCATTAAGGGGTTACCAGCAGCTCTCAATAGGGCTGTCCTCCCTCTCAGCCCACGCTTCACCAGTAAAAGGAGTTACTCAGGAAAAATTCTCCTCTAATTTTAAACCCAGATCCAGAAAAGGCTTTAAGCACCCAAAATGGAATAGAAACATCCACAATGAGGACCCCTGCCCTCCAGTGTGGGAGCCCCGGAGCATCCAAGCTCCGCAGGCTCCTTGGCGTGCCCCCTTTGCAGCCCCCGGCGCCCCACGGTTGGGTACCCCCACTTCAGGCACTGCCGCATCCCTGTTAAACTTCACCCCCAAAAGTACCAGCAGTTTAAACATGCAAGATCAAGTTATCCCATCAGATCCCAGCCATTGGGATATAGGGTGGTGAGCAAGTGCCATGAAGCTACAGGCTTTCTCTCATGGGCAGGGGCCAAGACCTTTACTGGAGGTAAGGCAGTGGTGGGAGGCTGCAGCGCTGCAGCACAGCCCCGCACAGCTCTGCCTGCAGCCCAGCAGCGGGGAGGCTGCTCTGCTAAAAATGGCCTGTTCCCTCTGCAGCTGTGGTGCTTCCCACCGCCGCTTTTCAGCCGCCTCTGTACAGGAGCCGTGCTGGGGAGGGGGAGCAAAAGGCAGCGCGAGGAACCGCGTGTGGGGCAGGCTGCAGCTCCTCGCCTGAAGCACCACTCCGCTTTGGGGAGCCCCTGCCTGTGCAAGGGGGAGTGGGGTCCTGGGATGGGTGAGATGGGGAAAGCGCTGTCAGCCTGCTCTGGGGAGGGGCCTGGCAAGGAAAGGCTCCTGTATGGGCTGTGCCTCTCCTGGGCAGCCTTTGCCAGGCTCAGCCGGAGAAGACACCCTCTCCCTTCTGCCCACTGCTTTCAGCTGCTTGGTGCTTGGGTCCCTGTGCAGGCTCAAGGGGCAGAGAAACAGGGAAAGCCTCTCCCACTGCCCTCCCTGCGGCAGCCTGCACTAGTCATGTTACCCAGGGTAGGATGCTGCCTCCTCGGCAGACCTGGCTGGCAGGCCGTGCCTGGGGACCGAGGCTCCTGTGCACGTGTACCGCACAGCTGGCTGGCTAATTTTAGCCCTCCAGGAGCACATGCGTTTCCTAAGGGCAGCAGGGGTGGGGAAGGGCTGACAGGCTTCAGAGGAGCTTCCCAAAGCTCAGGGCTGGGTCTTGGGCAGCTCCAACAGCGCAGAAGAAGGATCCTGGGGGCTCTTCCAAGCCTGCCTGGGGAGATAGCGCAGGCTGCTGCCCCATAGGCTTCACAGCTGGAGGGCTCGAGGTGGCCCCCACCCACATCACTTGCCACTGGAGAAATGGGGACAGCAGAGCAGGACCTAGGTGGCTGCAGGGGACACAAGGCCACCATCCCCTGTGACTCTGGGGACAGCATCAGGAACAGACCCGTGGGGAGCTTGGGCTGCGCGGAGTCCCAAGACAAACACAGCACGATGCCTGAGAGCGGGTGGCAGCTTGAGTCAGACAAGAACTTTATCTGCTACTAGATAATACATGTAAACAATCCCAGTTTTATGCAGAAGAAATGAAAACACTTCAAAGCTTGTGCTTTCACAGCTGAGCACCACGTCCCCCTCACTGGCAGCGCCTCGCCGTGCCCTGCATGGCACTGCTGCTGGAGCTAAGGCAGTGATGCCTTACTGGCACTCAGCTGCTGCTGCTGGAAACCCTTTCCTCTGGCTCTGAAAGCTCCCCTGGAGAATCGTGCTCCGCGGGCAGGGCTGCCCAGCTCTCCGACTCGGGTGTCCTCCCCACTGGGGATACAAGAACCCATATAATGCCATGCCCGAGGACACCCACGTCTGCAGGCTTGGACCCGAACTCCTGTGGCCAAATGAAGGCAGCTGCCCGCCCCGCGAGGAAGGAGGTAAAGCGGGGTGTCCTGGAGCTGGTGATATTTTGGTTAGCTCTTGAGATGTTGCTCTTCTCTTGTCAGTGTGATTTTAGCCCAGGCCCCCTGGGATTTCACTCGCTGTTGCTGGTTGTCTGTTATATTTCAGATGTGGATTTGACCTTTACATGATTGATCACTTTGCAGAGCCTTAGCTCTTCCCTATCTTCCTTACTCTTATTAGCTTAACCTTGTGCTTTGCTGGCTGGTAGCAACACCGTAGGGCCAGATCAGACCCCATTTCTCCTTGGTACTGCTTAGCGATTGCAGGAGTGAGCCAAAGCTGTGCCGCCTTCCAGCCTAGGAGCCGGAGCACTTCACAGATGTTAATGAATTAAGCCTGACAATGCAGTCGGGTCCCCGGGGGAGGAAGGTAGGATGGGCCCCCACCTTCCAGCTTGGAGGTACAACGGCAGGGCTCAGACGCTCAGAGTGCTGGGTAAGTGATTAGCAATGTGGGAAGAAAGCCCCGGCTCCCACCTCTGAGCTGTAATCTCAGGAACGCTTGCTCAGTCTAATCCCCTGGGCTATTTTTTTTTTTGCCTGTTTCCCCTGGGAGCGATATGCTGCCCCTGTCTCCCGCGCCCCCCCCCCGGCCTCAGGGGCAGCCCAGCACGTCTGACGGGCTGGGCACGCATGCCCATACAAGTTTTGCCCAGCGACCACTATGCCAAGCAGTCAGGACCGAGTGGAAAATTTCGCCTTCTCCACTGGCCGCATCTCCTGCTCAGTCAAGCCTAACTAAATTACGCATCGATCCTCACGCCTTCTGCAAGGATGCCCAGCTCTTTGCTTCTTCACGGGGACAGCTCCCTGGAGCATCTGCGTCCTGCCCTTAACCAGCCGGGTGGCTCTAGCTACTCATGTTTCTGGCCTGACCTCGAAGGGCTGGGCAGGGGTGTTAAGCGTGGGGTGGGCGCAGAAGATGGAAGGTGTGAGATCTCCTACCAGCCCAGCCCTGTGGAGGCCCCTGCTGCAGGCCGGGCTGCAGCAGCAGCTCTGAAGCCTGCCCGGCTGGCACAGCACCGAGGTGCCGCCTGCCCGGTGGGGCCCGGGAAGCCCCGGGGATGTCACCGCCGCTGCCCCCCAGCCCCATGAGTCCAGCCGCCTGCTCCCGCTCTCCCTTGTGGGGCGGAAAGGAGGCAGGGAGGGCCGGCTGGTGCTCCGGGGGCGGCTCCGGCAACTGGTGTGCCATCGGCGCCAGGGACGGTGTCCCACCAGGCGGGACGCTGGCCGCTGCCTCCGCGGGCCCGGCTCCACCGCTCGGCTCGGCCCGGCCCGGCTCGGCTCGGCTCGGCTCGGCCCGGCCCCGCTCGGCTCGGCTCGGCCCGGCCCGGCTCGGCTCGGGTCGGCCCGGCCCGGTTCGGCTCGGCACGGCTCGGCCCCGCTCGGCTCGGCCCGGTACGGCTCGGCTCGGCACGGCCCGGTACGGCTCGGCCCCGCTCGGCTCGGCTCGGCTCGGCCCGGCTCGGCTCGGCTCGGCCCGGTTCGGCTCGGCTCGGCCCGGCTCGGCTCGGCCCGGCTCGGCTCGGCTCGGCTCGGGTCGGCACGGCCCGGTTCGGCTCGGCCCGGCTCGGCTCGGCTCGGCACGGCTCGGCTCGGCCCCGCTCGGCTCGGCCCGGCCCGGCACGGCTCGGCTCGGCTCGGCTCGGCCCGGCTCGGCTCGGCCCGGCTCGGCTCGGCTCGGCTCGGCCCGGTTCGGCTCGGCCCGGTTCGGCTCGGCTCGGCTCGGCCCGGCTCGGCTCGGCACGGCTCGGCTCGGCCCCGCTCGGCTCGGCCCGGCACGGCCCGGCACGGCACGGCTCGGCTCGGCTCGGCTCGGCTCGGCCCGGCCCGGCTCGGCTCGGCCCGGCTCGGCTCGGCTCGGCTCGGCTCGGGTCGGCACGGCCCGGTTCGGCTCGGCCCGGCTCGGCCCCGCTCGGCTCGGCCCGGCCCGGTTCGGCCCGGCCCGGCTCGGCTCGGCTCGGCCCGGCTCGGCCCGGCTCGGCTCGGCTCGGCTCGGCCCGGCTCGGCTCGGCTCGGCTCGGCTCGGCTCGGCCCGGTTCGGCTCGGCTCGGCTCGGCTCGGCTCGGCCCGGCCCGGCTCGGCTCGGCCCGGCTCGGCTCGGCACGGCCCGGCTCGGCACGGCTCGGCTCGGCTCGGCTCGGCTCGGCTCGGCCCGGCTCGGCTCGGCTCGGGTCGGCTCGGCTCGGCCCGGTTCGGCTCGGCTCGGCTCGGCTCGGCCCGGCTCGGCTCGGCACGGCTCGGCTCGGCTCGGCACGGCCCGGCTCGGCTCGGCTCGGCACGGCCCGGCTCGGCTCGGCTCGGCTCGGCACGGCCCGGCTCGGCTCGGCTCGGCTCGGCTCGGCCCGGTTCGGCTCGGCTCGGCTCGGCCCGGCTCGGCTCGGCCCGGCTCGGCTCGGCTCGGCTCGGCTCGGCTCGGCTCGGCTCGGCACGGCCCGGCTCGGCTCGGCTCGGCTCGGCCCGGCTCGGCTCGGCTCGGCTCGGCTCGGCTCGGCACGGCCCGGCTCGGCTCGGCACGGCCCGGCTCGGCTCGGCTCGGCTCGGCTCGGCTCGGCCCGGCTCGGCTCGGCTCGGCTCGGCCCGGTTCGGCTCGGCTCGGCTCGGCCCGGCTCGGCTCGGCTCGGCTCGGCTCGGGTCGGCACGGCCCGGTTCGGCTCGGCCCGGCTCGGCCCCGCTCGGCTCGGCCCGGCCCGGTTCGGCCCGGCCCGGCTCGGCTCGGCTCGGCCCGGCTCGGCCCGGCTCGGCTCGGCTCGGCTCGGCCCGGCTCGGCTCGGCTCGGCTCGGCCCGGTTCGGCTCGGCTCGGCTCGGCTCGGCTCGGCCCGGCCCGGCTCGGCTCGGCCCGGCTCGGCTCGGCACGGCCCGGCTCGGCACGGCTCGGCTCGGCTCGGCTCGGCTCGGCTCGGCTCGGCCCGGCTCGGCTCGGCTCGGCTCGGGTCGGCTCGGCCCGGTTCGGCTCGGCTCGGCTCGGCTCGGCTCGGCCCGGCTCGGCTCGGCACGGCTCGGCTCGGCTCGGCACGGCCCGGCTCGGCTCGGCTCGGCACGGCCCGGCTCGGCTCGGCTCGGCTCGGCACGGCCCGGCTCGGCTCGGCTCGGCTCGGCTCGGCTCGGCCCGGTTCGGCTCGGCTCGGCTCGGCCCGGCTCGGCTCGGCCCGGCTCGGCTCGGCTCGGCTCGGCTCGGCTCGGCTCGGCACGGCCCGGCTCGGCTCGGCTCGGCTCGGCCCGGCTCGGCTCGGCTCGGCTCGGCTCGGCACGGCCCGGCTCGGCTCGGCACGGCCCGGCTCGGCTCGGCTCGGCTCGGCTCGGCTCGGCCCGGCTCGGCTCGGCTCGGCTCGGCTCGGCCCGGTTCGGCTCGGCTCGGCTCGGCCCGGCTCGGCTCGGCTCGGCTCGGCTCGGCTCGGCTCGGCACGGCCCGGCTCGGCTCGGCTCGGCTCGGCCCGGCTCGGCTCGGCTCGGCTCGGCTCGGCACGGCCCGGCTCGGCTCGGCTCGGCTCGGCTCGGCTCGGCCCGGCCCGGCCGTGCGCCGCGGGCCGCCATTGGCTGCGGCGGGCGGGGCGGGGCGGGGCCGGGCCCCGCCCCTCTCGGGCAGCCGCCGCCGAGCCCTGCCCGGCCCGGCCCGGCTTCAACAGGCGGCGGCGGCGGAGCGGGCCGCGGCAGGCAGGGCAGGCAGGGCGGGCAGGGCCGGGCAGGGCCGCCGGGCACCCCGCCGCCCCCCCGCCGCCGCCGGCAGGATGATCGGCGTCAACAGCATCAACAGCAGCGCGGGGCGCATGCGGTCCCGCTCCATGTGCTCGGTGCGCTACGGGCGCAACTACCGCGGCGTGGAGACCTTCTGCTACGGCTGGCCCCAGCGCTCCCGCACCCTCAAGCCGGTGCTCTACACCGACCTGGTGGTCAGCCGCCTCCAGAGCCGCCGCAAGAAGAAGCCGGTAAGCGGCGGGCCGGAGGAGCGGGGGGCGCCGCGGGGGGATGCGCAGCGCCCGGCGGGGAGGCGGGCGGGCGGGCGGACGGACGGACACGCCCGGACAGCCGCCGGCCCGCCCGCTGCGAGTGCCCCAGCCCTGGCATGGATGTAGCGAGCGGCCAGCCCGGTCTCCCTCCCCTGCCTGCTTTCAGCGGAGACGGGTCCCCATCAGCCCCCCTCCGCCCGAGGGTCCCCGTCTCCAGCCCTGCCGTCCTCCCCCCATCCCACCCCGGGCACGGGGGGAGCGGGAGCACGGCAAGACCTGGGTGACATTGCGCCGCTTACGATGGCTTGACAGCAACGCTTGCTCGAAAACATCGCTGCAAGAAGAATCCAGGACAGAGCCGTACCACTGGGACCAGCCCTCCAGCTTAGCATAAGTGACAAGCTCTGCGGGCTCCCCGCCAAGGGCTGCGCTGAGCCGTGCCAGCCCGGCCAGGGCAGACTGGCACCCGGCTGGGGCGGCGGGGAGAGCCGCAAGGCAGCGCCGCAGCCCCGGCTCCCAGCCGAGCAGAGCTGGAGAGGAAGGAGTGGCTGCCTGGACAAAAAAGGGCTTTCTACTGCCAAGAGCTCGCTCGCTGTGAGCCGGCATCTGTTTTGGAGGTGTTACGCTGGTGTGCATCAGTCCTAGGTGGGGAGAAGCGAACAGGCTGTCTCTGAGTGCATCCTACCTCGGTTGGGTGCCTGCCTGTGGTGTAGCAGCGAGAGAAGAGTCCTTTCCGGCCCCCGCGTTGCAGGCAGGCTGGGGCAAAGAGGCAGGGGTACCCCAGAGCCACCAGGGCTGCCCCCGTGGCCAAAACCAGCCCAGCGGGGACATCAGGGCTGTGACAAGCGGCAATGCTGTCATAGCGCAGTACGGTCTGGGGGCAGCATTAAGTTGTGACGCACTCGGATGGAAACATGCAGTTGGAAGGGAGACGCTCGGTCACTGCTTCCCGTGCTGTGGGGCTGCGCTGGGAGGGATAGAGGGGTCTGCCATCCTGGGGGTGCGTAGTTGGCTGGGCAAGGAATGTTTTAAAAGATGTTGGTGTAGCTTATGATGTTGCTGAGTCGAAAGCATGGGGCAGGGATGGGTAGCTGTCCCCCGCTGCCTGCTGTTGCTGCCTGCAGCAGGGTGGAACGTGACGCACAGGACGCTGTCCCCATGGCAGCCTGCCCAATGGGTCTGTCCCCAAGTCACTCTGCTGTGTGTGCCTGTGGGAGCCCCTCTGCAGTGGAGGGGAGGGGGGGACACACGGGGTGTGTGCAGCAGGGTTGGTGTGTGCCAGGTGATGAGTTGTTCTTGAGCAAGGGTTGTGTGTGCTCGGCAGGCAGCGGGGGTGGAGAGGGGGGCAGTGAAGGTGAATAAGGGACCTGACATAGGTACGGTTCCCACTGATATATGTCGCTGATCTGACGGTGCTGTTCGTATCCATGCAGCTGTGGGGTCTGGGTGCCTGGGGGACCTGACAGAGCTTTGTGGCTGGGTGTAGAGAGAGATATTTTGCTAAGGAAAAGTTGGGGAAAGCCAGCAACTGAGCTCTCGTGTTGAAATGCTGCCAGGCACGGAGAGAGGGAGAATGACTGCAGGGAGGGCGCTTGGTGGCTGTGAAGTCTGTCTTGCAGAATGTCATGCAGCCGTGGCTGGTCACAGGGCTGGCAGGAGGAAGGGGGGCCTTGACTTGCACAGGGCATCTTGCAGCACTGAGGGCTGAGCACTGTGTTGTTTAGCACAGGAACCAGCAGCCTGGAAAGGGGATGTGTCCGTAAGAGTTATGATCCACAAAAGAGGTACCCCAGAAAGGGTTAAAACTCTCTGCCAGATGCCTAAATTCCTGCCTTAACCCTCCTCTGTTACTTGAGTGCTGGGCTACAGCCCTCGGTACAGTCCAGTCTGTGCCAAAGCTGTGTCCAGGCCAGCTTGTTGCCCAGCTCCCCAAAGAGCACTGATCTCCCCTCTGGTCTGCTCTGAGCTGGGGAGTTGAAGGGGGAATGGCTTCTCCCTGCCGTGCTTGCACAGGGCTGACACTAAGGCCGGGCTGGAGCATCAGAGCCACCTGCCTCGTGCCCAGCACAGCCCCCCACCCCTCCTGGAGATGTTTGCTAGAGCAGGACTCGGGACGTCC
The DNA here is from genome assembly GCF_965183815.1 of Platalea leucorodia. Classification (NCBI taxonomy): domain Eukaryota; kingdom Metazoa; phylum Chordata; class Aves; order Pelecaniformes; family Threskiornithidae; genus Platalea; species Platalea leucorodia. The sequence goes on from NC_138826.1 coordinate 22,992,087, forward strand.
TCTCAGCCTGCTTTTGGGAGGGAGGGCACCAAAGAAAGATGTTGGTTCAGTTAGAAATCCCCCTGGGACAGTATATTCCTAGGTCTCTTCGGCGCTGTGCATGTCTAGGGCAGAGCTGGCTGGCCCTTTGTGCTGCAGCAGTGAGCTCATAACCTGGCGATGACCAAAAAACCCCAGCCACGCTTGGGGTCGGCTGCAGTGGCATGGGGCCGGTACCCTGCTTTCTCCTGAGCCGTGCTTACAAGTTCAGCGCTGCCAAGAGGTGCCGTGCTTTTGGCCCAGGGGGGATGAATCCACGGAGCAAAGACAGCCTGGCGAGAGGGACCTGCTGAGCGATGAAACTGGTGTCTGGTCTCTGCTGACGTAGTTGTGAATTAGGCTTCAGGAGCCTGCGCCACTTGTGCTTCCCCAGCAGAAATGATCCGTGCACCAAAGAGCCCCGAGTTTAGTGGACTGACGGGCAGTGGTACTGCCACAGGACCAGAAAAGCGGGATGGGCTCTGTGGCTGGAGTGCATATTCTCAGCTAGGACTTGGGCTCAGTCCACCAGCTTTGTTCCTGAGACTGGTGTCAGCTGGGGGTGGTGTTTAGCCAAGCAGAGTCTTGGCAGGATTTAAGTGTAGACGTAAAGCTTTGCATTGCCCTCTCAATCCACCCAGCCCCACCGTTTGCCTCTCACTGTCCCCCCGCACAGGAGTGCTGAGCAGTCCCTGCTCCCCATCTCTGAGGTGGGGGTACTTGGCAGCTCCTGCCCACAGCGGGCTTGTGGGATGCTGTCGGGGCTTGTAGCAGGACTGCTTGAGCCTTTTGAAGCCACAAGGCAGTTCAGCCTTTGAAGTGTGCACCGACAGTCCCAGAGCCCAGGTTTTTTAGTGCGGTGCTCTGCCGGGCTGTTCTCCGGCATCCAGAATTGCTCCTCGAGCATCTTCTGACATCAGCTCGTTCAGTTGGAGTTTAGCAGCAATCCACCTGCAAGCCCTGCGCAGGGCTGGGGGCCTGGGGGCCACTGTCCCCTTCAGTGCAGCACCTTGCCCTGTCCTCCAAAATCCCCGCTCAGCTGGCTCACGTCTGCTTTCCTTGGGGCGCAGAGCTGGCCCCTCCTGTATGGTCACTGAGCCGGGTGGAAGCCAAGCCACACGTCCCGTCCTGCCTGCTCTTTCCGAGGAGCTTTTCTGCAGTTTCCAGTCCCCACTTCTCTGTGCCAGTTTTCTAGTCTCCTTTTTTGTGTCTGTTGGTTCTCAGCATCTCTCGGCTGCATCCCTGGCAGTGAGTAAGATCCCTTCCCTTCTGTTTCCCGTGGCGATTCCTTATCATCCACATTGCTCTGAGACACCTGCTTCTTCCCCTGCTCTGCTCCCAGGTTTTGTTCTGCAGGACTTTGGCTTGTTTTTTTTCTTCCAGGCTCTTTTCTAGGTCTCTTTGCTACCCGTGCTCCTCTGGCCGCATTGCTGCCAGCCCTCCGGCAGGTACCCCCTGCTCACACCTCAGCATCCTGCCCCTCCGGTGCCAGGGCTGCACAAATGGGGCCAGGGTCTAATCTCCTCTTGGGCACTGAGGCCGTACGCCCTCCGTGAGCCTCCTGTCTTCCCAGGAGGCAAGTGGTCCCCGCTTGCTGCCTGCAGATCAGGGCGATCCCTTTCATTCTCTGAGAAACAAGCTGATGCTGCGCCAGCATTTCCCCGACAGGGAAGTGCGGGAGGAGCCGGGTCCCTGCTCCGTCCTGGCCGCTGTGCCTCTCGGGGGAGTGATGGATGTCCCTTCCCCAGACACCGCTGGGGCCTGTCTGCTGGCTGGCTTTCCCGGGCCCCTGCACGCCTCCAGTTGTACTTTCTCAGCCACCAGCAAGATCTCTCAGCAACAGTCTCGGGCCAAGTGATGGATGTTGATAGCTGCCTGAACAGCCTGTGCGAGACTCGATTATTTTCCTCCGAGGATGATGCCTTCCAGATCTTGCTCCGAAACCCTCTGCAAGCACTGTGTTGAAACCCTCTCCGGAGCCTCCCTGGCTGCAGAGCTGTGCCAAGTGCTTCTGGCTTGCACCCAGCCCAGACCGGACAAATGCTTGGGAGTGGGGCCCTGGAGCATCCTGCTGCAGGCACGCTTAGCTTGTTCCTGTGCTGAGATGCAGGCAGCGGGTCCTGCCTTGCTCAGCTTGGCACTGTTTGGGCCAGCAGGGAGGGCAGTGTGCTTGGGGGTGCTGGGGAGGGGGTAGGGACAGACCACAGCCACCCCAAGCAGCAGCAGCCCAGCAGCAGGCAAACACCCATCCTCCCTTGACCAGCCACGAGGTCCTTTGAGGTCTTCATGAATAGTGGTGTACTGGTGTCTCTGCAAGCCCAGGGCCAGCACCCTGCTGAAGTCTCTCCCAAAGCTTAAGCGTGCTCCTGAGCAGCCTCCCATGGGAGCATCGCATTGCTGTGGAGCACTGGGTGCTGCCATGAGCCTGCCTCAGCCAGCCCAGGACAGGCGGCTGACAGCAGGGAGGTCACTGGCTGTGTTGTGTCGTGGCATGGAGCTGCTGGAGGTGCTAGGGCAGGCTGGTCATGCTGAGCAGGGTGCAGGCATGCACACACCATCGAAATCCAGCCTGAAACCTTGCTCTCCTGGGGCCTTGGCCTCCTGAAGGCCATCCCTTTGGCCAGCTTGGGATAGCCTGGAGCGGGGAGAAGTGGGTCTCCCAAGGGATTGGAAATGTTTGGCACGCCTCACTGTCATGCTGCGCCACTGTCACAGGCAGGCAGAGAGGGAGGGGAGGAGAGGGGAGGCAGCCACGGCCATGACCCAGCACCATGCCCAGGCTGTGCGTGGGTTTGCAGGTCCTGTGGTGCCCAGGAGAAGGTACCTGTAGCCCTGAAACAAGGCCAGTCAGCTGGCCAGGCCAGGGTGGGGCTGGACCAGGATGAACTGGCCTGGGGCTGCCTTAACCTCCAGTGCCCCTGAGCCGGTCTGGCGTGCCCCCTCCATCCCCAGAGCAGCTCCCCTGACCTGGCACCACTCTCCTGCTGATCCGCCACTCTTCTCTCTGCAGACATTGTACGGCTCCATCAAGAACGAGAAGCTGCAGTGGGCCATGTGAGTATCACTCCCGGGGGATGCTGGTGCTGGGCGGGCAGCGGGGTCACCCTGCCGGCATGGGGGGCTTCCTTGCCCTTGCTGCCCTCCCCGCCGGAGCATCGCCCTGCCCTAGAGGCCCCATCAGCTATGATGCTGTAGGGATGTGAGGATGTGGGATGGGATGAGTTGAGATGGGATGAGGGTGCCTGGAGAGCTGCGGTGGCAGCGTACCCCTGGCCGCCCTCAGCACCTCGATGGGGACCCATTCCCTGGCATGCTGGGGAAAGGCTGCCTGAGGCCAGCTCCCTGCAGCTTTGGCATTGCTCTGTGCCTTGGCGGCTGTGCCCGGGGTGGGAGCGGGCAGGCCCTGGGGGGGCTGTGGCTGTGCCGGGGCCCCGCAGGATGCCTGCACCCTCGCCCACAGCTGCCATCTCCAGCAGCAAGAGCAGCAGCGCCCGCGCTGCGGGGATTAATCAGCCCGGCAGTACCGCCAGCGCTGAGCCAATGCGCTCGGGCTGCTGCCATGGAGACGCCGGCAGATGCTGAGGGGTTTAATTAGCAGCAAGCAGGTCTGAGGGAGGGGGGAGGCAGCAGCTCTGGGCTCCCACATCTTCCTGCCGGGCAGGGGAGCGGCACCAGTGCAGCCTGCCCGCAGCAGCCTGCCCGCAGTGCGAGGGGCCATGACCTGGAGCCCCGGTGCTGCCCGAGGCCTCCCCACCGCAGTCTCCCCGCACCCCTTTGCTGGTGGCTCTGAGCCCCGTAGCCCAGCTGCTGCCCTGAAGGAGTGGGGACCACAGCCTGGGTCTCTGAGGCGGTTTCCCTCTAGAGCCCCTGTCCTGCCAGCTCCTGCCTGCGAGCCTGTACACCATGGGCCGGGGCGCTGTGGTGGTGCCAAGTCCCAGGGCACTGCTCCTCCACGGCCCCCAGCTCGTTGGCTTGGCCGGGATCAGTCCTAGCCCTGTCCAAAAATGCTCCTTGCTCCCTGGGGCAGGCAGGAGCCCCCACCCTGAGCCAGCAGCAGACACCCCCATGCCTTGTCTTTTGAGGTGCCAGGCAGCACCTCAGCTGCCAGCCTAGAGGGGCAGGGGCACAGGCACAGAGGCATGACTTGGTTTGGGATGCTCTCCAGTGGTGATGGGAGACTGCTCAGCCTGGTCTGCCTCTCCTGGCCTCCCTCTTAGAAGCCAGGCCTAAAAGTGGCACCGGCAAGTGGGAGGCCTGGTATTTGCTTTCCCCAGCAAGGTAACAAACCCTTTCCCCACGCAATCTGTGCCTGGCAGAGATGAGGAGGAGCTGAGAAAGTCCCTCTCGGAGCTGGCAGACCCCAACCCTAAGTCCATCAAGCGCATCAGTAGCTGCAGTAACCCCTTTCTGGACTTCTCCCAAGACTCCAGCATTGCCACCTACAAACATGGACTGTTAGTGCGCAAGATCCACGCTGATCCCGACTGCAAGAAAAGTAGGTGCCTGGGGAGCCCGTGGGAGGGGCTCAGGGCAAGGCGGCACTGGCGAGCTCCAGAAACCCTAGCGGGGAGCGGGGCGGGAAGCACTACGTGACATCTGACTGTAGCATCAAGCCAGCCTCCACCATCAGCCCCCTGCACCCTCTCTGTCCAGCTGTGCCGGGCATAATTCCGCCCCTAGGCTGGGAAGCCTGAAAGCCTCTCCCTGCCTGTCTGCCTCTGTCATCAGGACTGGGCAGAGGCTCCCATGGCCCTGGGAAGGGGGGAGGTGGGGTGGGCTCCCCTGGGGATGGGCCTTTGCTGCAGGGTGGCGGGGACAAAGCAAGGTGTCCTGTGGTGCAGCAAACAAGCAGCACAGCGGGCTGCTGCTGGTTGGGCACTGCCAGGCACGTTCACCGTTTCCACCATAAAATCCCCTCTAAGCCGTGGCTGTCTAATGCCGCCTTGATCTGATTGATTAGATGCAGCCAGCATTACCTGGCGGGCAGCACCGTCTCCTCCCCGTCCCTGAGCAGGGAGGCAGCGGTGTAGCCGAGCGCGAGCGGCGAGGCGGGCGGCGAGGCGGGGAGCGCAGTGGCGCTGGCCCCGGGAGGCAGCAGGCAGCCCCCCTGCCCGCAGCACCATCTGCCAGCCACGCGGCCAGCACGGGCTCAGGTGCGCGGGGACAGTCCTGGCGTGCTGCCCGTCCCCGGGGTGGGGTGACGTGCGTCGTGGCAGGGCTGGCTGGAGGAGGATGCGGGGGGAAATGCCTTTCTCTACTCGGTGCTGGGGCTGATGTCTGGGCTCCTCTCTCCTCCCTGGCAGCGCCCCGAGGGAAGCGCGGCTGGAAGCCCTTCCACGCCATCCTGAAGGGGATGATTCTCTACCTGCAGAAGGTAGGCAGCAGTGGGGCTGCCTGTGTCCGTGCCCTGGAGAGGGATTGTCCCCAACCCGGGGGGGGAGGGGAGGTCATGGCAGTCCCCACAGCAGTGAGAGAGGAGCTCCAGCACATGGCATTGCAAAGCCTGGCCTAAGCGGACTCAGCACCATGCGTGCTTGAGCCGTTGCTTGGGGACCTGGTGTCATCCCTGTTCCCGGGGTGCTCGGGCTCAGCCTGGGAAGTGAAAGTGGCTGCCAACCGAGGGCCCTGTGTGCGGGGACTTGGCTGGGCAGAGAGGAGGCACCGGGGCCTTTGCCCTGGGGGGTGGTTTGGGCTGCAAATCCAGTCTCCTGCAGGCACATGTACTGCCCGGCTGCAGCGCAGTGGGGAGCAGCCACCAGGTTGTTGCCAAGCCCATGCACTCGGGTTGTGCAGCCTCTCCCCATGGGTATAGCACAAGCTGGAGGCAGAGCCTGCAGCAGCCTGGTGGAGGGTGATGTCCAAGCCCCACCACTGCAAGCACTCACCTGCAGTCCCCACAGTCTCGTAGAGTTGACTCATGGTGGGGTGCATCCCTAAGCTGGCTCTGAAATGCCCTGTGATTTGCAGGAGGAGTATAAGCCAGGGAAGGCGCTGGCAGAAGAGGAGCTGAAGAACGCGATTAGCATCCACCATTCGCTTGCCACGCGGGCGTCTGACTACAGCAAGCGACCCAATGTCTTCTACCTCAGGACAGCTGACTGGAGGGTCTTCCTCTTCCAAGCACAGTGAGTTTCCCCAGGATCACCGGCTGGGCCCCACGTTGGGGTGCAGGGGCTCATCCAACTGGGGCAGAGGGTGGGATGGGGCTTAGGGCCACATTGCTCTCTCCTGTCCTGGCTCTTTATAGAGGGAAAGGGACCTGGTGTCAGCACTGTGCTTTGCCCAGCTCCTCAGCTCCTCTTTTTCCCACCCTGATGGGCTTGCGATGGCCCGAGTGGCTGGGGGCAGAGCTCCAGGTGCTGTGGCTGGCCAGGGCCAGGCCTGGGGGACCTGGAGCAGGTCCCTCTGCCTGTGACACGGCTAGTGCCACTTAGCACCCATCTGTCGTTTGGCCTTTCTCCCCAGGAACCCTGAACAGATGCACTCGTGGATCACGCGCATCAATGTGGTGGCAGCCATGTTCTCCGCACCCCCCTTCCCTGCAGCCATCGGCTCCCAGAAGAAGTTCAGCCGCCCGCTGCTGCCCAGCTCCTGCACCAGGCTGTCCCAGGTGGGCCGTGGCATGGGGGCAGCCGGGAGCATGGGGCAGACCCCCTGGGTCTGCTGGTGGCACTGTCCCCTGTGGAGGGACCCATGTGATGCCACGTGCCCGGCTGCCTCCCAGCGGGGTACAGGGCCGAGGGAGCATGGCCAAGGAGACGTGGAGCAAGGGGATGCTGAGGTTGGGGGCAGGCAGTGAGGTCTTGTTCCTGGCAGTGGGGATGGGAGACAGATGATGGAGTCAGACCACGGAGGAGAACGTGGTCCCACACCACGGCTTGCAGGGTCCTGCCAGGTCCAGGACCTTGAACGGCGACTGGCCAGGGGATTAGCTGGTGCTCGTGTGTGCCAGGGCAGTTATTCATAGAGTGGAAAGGATTAAAAAAAACCCCACCAGCCTAGTTTTAGAGGGGATTAAATTCTTCTGCTTTAAGACTGCAGCCAGCCTCCTGTGAGGTGGGAGCAGATTGCCCCCAAGGGCCTGTGCTTTTGCCTGCCATTTAAAAAAAACAAACAAACAAACAAACAAAAACAACAAAAAACCAACCAGGAGCAGAAGCTGAGATCCTGGCTGGACCTAGGAGGGGAAAAACTTTTCTGGGCCCACTGCTGGGGGGCAGAGCAGAGGGCAGAGCAGGGCACTGACATGATACCACCCATCCCCAGGAGGAGCAGGTGAAAAGCCATGAGACGAAGTTCAAGACGATGTCAGCGGAGCTGCTGGAGCATCGCTCCTCGCTGCCTGAGAAGAAAGTGAAGGGCAAGGAGTACGAGGAGCTGAAGCAGAAGGAAGAGTACCTAGAGTTTGAGGTGAGCTGGGTGACAACCCCCTACCCCTAGCCCCTCTGCTTCTGTCTGCTTGGCCATCCTGAGTGATCCAGAGCCCCTTGCTCAACTCCCCGTCAGCTGAATTGCACTGTGCCACTGCCATGCTCTGGGACCGTGAGCATCCCCCTGCCCTGGGATGCTGGCTGGGGTGGAGGGACCACGAGCATCCCCCCACCCTGGGATGCTGGCTATGGGGCAGTGCCCAGCTCACCAACCCTTCTCTCTGCTGCACTGTGCCCCCCAGAAATCCCGCTATGGCACCTACGCCATGCTGCTGCGGGCCAAGCTGAAGGCTGGCTCTGAGGACCTGGCAGCGTTCGAGTCCACCCTCTTTGATGCAGCGGGCGGGGAGGACGATGGCCTGAAAAAGTCCCGCTCCAGCCCCTCGCTCAATGCAGAGCCCTCTGGCACAGCTACCAAGGTGAAGCGCAACGTCTCGGAGCGCACCAGCCGCCAGCCCCCTGGCCACCCCCAGAAGTCATAAGCAAGGGGCATCAGCCGCCTGTGCTGCAGCGCTGTTCCTGCCCCCCGGCGCCAGGATGGAGGCCACGTGCCTGCCAAGACCCTGCATGAGTCCGTCCATCTGCGGCACGAGCTTGGGGGTGACAGCCCTTCCCTGGCCGCCAGCACCAGCCAGGCAGGGCTGCGGCCCATCCGACAGGGACGGTGGCAGAGCAGGACAGTCCCCGGTCCTTGCCCGCAGGAGCTGCCCGCACTGTCGGCCCCATCAGACTCATTCCTGCCCCTCCTTGTCCTGCATTTGGCTGCAGGACCCAGTCCCCCCACCCTGGGGAGGGGGAACAGCTGAAACCCACCCACTGGGCTCCATTCTTCAGTGGGTTAAAAAAAAAAAAAAAAAAAAAAAAAAAAACAAACAAAAGCGCAGCAAAACAAAGCCAGCAGCCGCTTCTCCTCCAGCTCTGTTGTGCCATGGGGGGGCAGACAGGAGGGGGCCAGCCCTGGCCTGTCTCCTCTCCTGGGGCTGGTGGCCAGGGGAGCCAGGGCGATGGCACCTGTCCCCCTCCCTGCCATTCCAGCCACCTTTGCACCCTCCCCGCTTTCTTACAACTTTTGAATGGTTTTTGTGATACAGTTTTGCACTTTTTAGTACCAGATCGAGCTGACCACCAGGGAGGGTTTTTTGGGGCTACTTTTGATGCTTTTTTGGGAACTGTTTAAAAAAACAAACAAAACCACAAACCCAGCCATGTCCTGTAGGCACTGCACTCTGGGGGGAGGATGTTTTTACAGGGACTCAGGAGGAGACCCAGCTCCCCCCTGCAGCAAGCCGAGCATGTGCTCCTGCGTGTGCTGCAGCCTGTGCCCCAGCCCCGGCACCAGCAACCCTTTGGAGAGAGACAGTCCTGTGGCCACCAGCGCCAAGGAGGCAGCCTTGGGGTGGCAGCACCCATTGCTGCACTCGTGGCTGCATGGGGGAGCTGATGTGCTGGTGCTTCATGACCCCCCCGGCAGCCTGGACCGGCCCTGTTTGTGCTGCCTGGGTGTGAGCATCGTACCCGGGGCATGTTGGGGAGCAGTCTAAGTACTCCTGGCAGGGGGAGGTGAACCTCAAAGCCAGGGTTGAGTTGGGGCTCCCCGCTGCCCTGTCGGGCCAACGCAGCCTAGAGCAGGCTTTTCTTCCCCTGCTGCTGCTCCAAAGCATGGCTGGGGCCTCAGAGGCTGCTGGCAAAGCCCCATCCATAGCGCTGTGACGTTCTCATGCTGCAGCAGCAGTGGTGCAGCCCCTTCCTTGGCCACGGGCTCCCTCCTCTCCAAGGCAAGGGGCAGGCTAGGGCAGCCCCCACCACCCTGGGGTGGGCTGGAGGATGCTCTTCCGCAGTGAGGTGCCAGTGGTGGAGCATGGCCGCAGGAGCACCCAGGGTGCACAGGGAGGGGTCCGGGGACAGTGGAAGGGCTGCGTGCAGGGGCTGTCACACATGTTGTTCTCGTCTGCCTAGGACCTGGCTGGTTTCAGCACTGACTTTGCGAATGTGTCAAACTTTTTATTCTGCTCTTTTGAGTCTATTGCAAAAAAAAAAAAAAAAAAAAAAAAAAAAAAGGAAAAAAAAATCCACCCTTGCCCCAGGTGGCTTGGGGGGAGAAAAACCTTTGTACAGCTTCTCAAGGTTACTGAAGTAAAACTCGCTCTTCACTTCTTGTGTGCACTGTGGTTTCTCCCCCCTGGCTGGGGACAGCCCTGGCATGGAGGGATGCTGAGGAGGGGCTGGCAGCTGCCTCCTTGCTGCCAGACTCCCAGCCCCACGCGGAGCTCAGGGGGGTTAGCACCCTGCCTGCTCAGGGTCGGGGCTGGAGAGAGGGAGGGCAAAGGCTAATGGAAACTGTCCCTTTATTCAGAAGAGGGACCATTAAATAAGAGCTGAGAGGGGCAGGAGCTGGCTGTGTCCTGTCCCCCCGAGTCCAGGCAGCTGGGCCCCAAGTCCGGAAGGCACTTGCGTGGGCAGGGCAGGGTGGGGGGCGATGCGGCCCCCCCGGGTGGGTGCAGGGGCTGCCAGCCCCTCAGTGCACCTGCGGCTGCTGGCTGTGGGGCAGCTCTCCCCCCGACCCCGGCTTCAGGACCAGCGCGGGTGCCTGCTCCTCCTCCACCGACTCACTGCCATAGGCACTGTCTTCCTTCAGCTCTGCAAAGCAAGCCCCAGGTGCTGTCAGTGATGGGGGGATTGGGGGGGGCAGCAGGGACCCTCCCCAGCCCCACACTCCCCATACCTGTGCTTTGCAGCTTCTCCAGTGCCTCTGTTTTGTGGAGCATCCTCACAGCCTTGCGGAGCCCCATGGAGTCCAGCGCCTCCAGCAGCCCCCCCAGGCTGCCCCCTGCCAGCTGCGGAGAGAGGGCACTGAGCAGGGCTGGTGGCCTGACGGACAGGGGGGACGGGGGCACCCTGCCCGGGCACTGACCTCGTAACTGCGCAGGAGGCTGACGCTGGGTGAGGGGGTGTCTTTGTAGGTCTCCACCAGGCTGCAGAGCCCCAGGCGCTTGGCCAGCTCGATCCAGTCCGATCCGCTGCAGTCCTGGTTCAGCAGCTGCTCCAGCCCCTGCAGCGCCTCACTGTCCAGCGACAGGACCTTCCCTGCGTGCGAGAGGTGGCTCCATCATATGCTGCCCATCCCCACTGCCAGGAGGGTCCTGCCCTGCCCGGGCACAGCACTTTTGTGGGGAGAGGGGCTGCTCACCTGCGCACGGGGCAGCGGGCAGCTCCACCTCTGGGCCCTGCTGGGAGGCCTGCAGCAGGATCTCCCGCACCTGCAGGACGGACACACGGATGTGAGCATCCCCTAGAGCACCGGCCAACGCACCCCACCTCCCCACGCCCTGGCTCTCCCCGGGACGTGGCAGAGCACAGGCATCCTTGCAGGAGCATCTCCTGGAGCTCTGCCCCATCCCTGCGGTGGCCCCCGTGGAAATGCTCCCAGGGGTTTGATCCCCCGTGCCACACACCTTCTGGCTTCGAGTCAGGTCCAGGGGCGTGTGGCAGCGGCGGTGCCTGTGCCCTGCCTGCCCGTGCCCCTGCGTGGGGGGCTCAGGGTTGGTGCCACGCTCCACAGCCAGGGCTGGCTCCTCCAGCTCCATGGCCAGCTCCTGCTCCTCAGGGTCGGCATCCGTGTCACTGCTGGCCTCCGACGAGGATGGGCTGATGGGCTCGTCGTTCTCACACAGCACGTCTGCCCCTGTCAGGGAAGGGTGGACTGAGCCCCCAGAAGGGCAGGTTGGCCCAGGGCCCAGGGCTCTGCTCTGTGCCCGGGCACTCCCCAGCATGGGCAGCCGAGGCTGCGGGGAGGGGAGCGAGGGCAGTGCCTTACCAGCTTTAAGGAGCAGTTTGGTGAGGGTGGGGGAGCCCAGGCCGGCAGCTAGGTGCAGGGGGGTGTTCCTGGCGAAGGTCAGGCTATTAACATCTGCTCCCAGCTACAAAGAAAGGCCCAAGGCTGTGAGGATGGGCTGCCTAGGTGCTGCCCCCCCACACCTCCAGTCACCCCTTAGACCACAGGGGAAGCTGCACTCCATCCCCACCCCACAGCCACCAACCCACCAGCACCCCCGTACCTTCTTCACCAGGTGGGTGGCCATGTTCAGGTTCTCCATCTCCACAGCCAGGTGAAGCGGGGTCCTCCCACCCTGCCTCTCTACCTCATTCACGTCCGCTCCCTTCCTGACCAGCAGGTCCAGGCACGCCAGACTCTTTGCCTTCACCGCCAGGTGCACGGGCAGGAAGCCTGCAACGGGGGAGAGGCTCAGCTGTGCTCCGGCCGAGCCCACAACAGCACCACCGGGTTCCTGCCCATCATCTCCCAGCCCCACTCACCCTGGAAGTTGGGCAGGCGGAGCAGGCAAGGGGTAGCCGAGCCCAGGTGGGCCAGCAGCGTCCTCAGCATCTCTTCATCGCCTGTCTGGAGTGCCAGGTGCAGCAGGGAATTGCCATAGCGGTCAAGCAAGGTGGGGTCAGCGCGGGCTTGCAGCAGGAGCTGGACCACTTGGGGCTGCTTGGTGATGACTGCTAGATGCAGTGGTGTCTGCGGGACAGCAGCAGCCTCTCAGCAGCGCTCACAGGAGTCGAGTCCCACAGCACCGTCCCTGCCAGCGTGGCTGCACTGTGCTCAGCCCTGCAGCCTCCCCACAGTGGGAGCAGCAATGGGAGCCCCCGGGGTTGGAAAGGGGAGCAAGCCCCCGGTAGAGGAGAACCGGCTGCTCTGGGAAACATGTACCTGCTGGAGGTTGTTGGAGATGTTGATGATCTGCTGGTTGGGGATGCTAACAATGACCTCGATCAGCTGCTTGATCACAGCCGTCTGCTCATGGATAATAGCAAGGTGCAAAGGCCTGGGGAGAGAGCGGGATGGTCCCTGGCTCAGCTCCATGCTTCTCCAGGTCCTCCCTGCCACCTCCCACCCCCCAGAGCCCCCATAATGGCTCTGACAGCCAACAGAGCTCTCACACTCTCTCCCCAAACCCCTCATGCACTCACGTGTCTCCGTTCTCGTCCTGTGATGCAGCCAGGTGCCTCTGGACCGCCAGCAGCATGCGGGGATCGGCGGTGACTGAGTAGTCGAGCAGGGCATGGGCATTGCGATGCGCCAGTGCCAGCATCCACAGCTGGCAGAGCTGGGCTGGGGGGCGAAACAGGATGTCACCTCCAGGAGCAGCAGCCCCATCCACCCTCCTGCACCCCCCCCCAGATGTCACCTTTCCCGAGCAATGTCCCTCAACCTCTCGCTCCAGCCCAGCCCCCTCCTACCATGCTTCTGCAGCTCCTTGCAGTACACACTCTCCGCAGGTGCCTGCCTGTCGCTCCCGGGCCCCTCCGCCTCAGGCCCCTTCATCTGCACGCCCCCCTGGTAGCCCCCCACGGGGTGGGGGCCGGGCGAGTAGATGCTGTTGTAGGCCAGCCCAGGGGAGTAGGGGAAGCTGAGGTTCCCACCTGCGGAGCAAGGGGGAGGCCGGGTGAGGCCAGAGGGGAGTGGGGAGCCCCCAGGGCCAGGCCATGGCTGCCCGAGCGGCAAAGGGCAAGAGGCGTCCCCACTCACCTCCTCCAGAGCCAAAGCCCCCGGCCCCTCCACCGGCACCCCCCATGTGCGAGCCCCCGCCAAAGTGCTGGGGAAACTGAGGCAGGACTTTCTTGCGCTTCCTCTCCACTTCTTCCTTATCTGCGGGGAGAGAGGGGCAGCGGGGTGAGGGGCAGCCGCGGCGGCGGGGGGCACGCCGGCCTGCCTGGGCCGTGCTCACCTTCCACCACGGGGTAGTAGGTGAACTGCTTGGAGTCGCTCACGTCGCCCCCCCGCTTTCGCTTCAGCTGCAGGAAGACGGTGACGGGACGGTCGATCTTGGGCTTGTGGTATGGGGGTGTGCGGAAGACGATGGCATACTGTGGGCAGGACAGATGGACGTGGGGTCCCGCTCCTCCCCAGAGCCAGGGACGGGGCTCTCCCACCCTGCATGGCACCTGCCTGCCTCGGGGCACGGCAGGAGGCCCCCTCGCCTCCCCCGTACCTGCTTGTGCACGTCAGTAGGGGAGAAGTCCCCGAAGGCCTGCCAGCCGTTCTCGTCATCCTCGTAGAAACGCACCTCGATGTCATCTGGGGAGAGAAGGGCACCGCCTGTCTCCCCGCCCTGGCCAGGCTCCGGGGACACGGACTCCCGGCCGCCCAGGGGCCCCGGATCTCTCCCACCGCAGCCCCTCCAGAAGGTTTTGGCTGGAGGGAATGGCTTTTACCTTTCTGAACTTTATCACACAGCAAGTAGACCTCGTCCCCGCCCCGCACCGAGCCTGCCGTCTTATCCATCCGTGAGATCTTCAGGTTGGAAGCTCCTGGGGACTCTGCAGAGCGAGAGGAGGCGTTGGGAGCTGCCATGGCAGACAGAGCATCCCTCACCTCCTTACCCCGTCCTGCCCCATCCCCTCCCCGCCCTGGCCCCATGCTCACTGCTGTCATGGATGGGGTCTGAGATGACAGGCTGGAGGGCCAACGTGAAGTTCCCACTGCTGTCACGGAGGTAGGCAGTGAAGCGCAACCGCACGATGCTCAGGTCCATCACCTTCTTCAGCTCCTTCGCCTCCAGCTCAATCTCACGCAGCTCCGCTTCTGCCGGGGCAGGGGGAGATGCCATCAGGCTGGGCAAGGGGACAGGGCTCCGGGTCCCCCTGCCCGTCCCCCACCAGCCCCCCAGCTGTCACCCCACAGTGGGTCCCCACTCCCTCAGGGGCGCCGAGTCCCACCGAGCCCCCAGGCTGCCCTCACCCGTCAGCACATGGCTCCTGTTACGCATCTTCTGCTGCTTCAGCTTTTCCTTCATGATCTCCATCATGTTCTTCTTGGTGACGTGCAGCACGCCCAGGTTGCTGAACCTGGAGGAGAGGAGGGATCCCGCTGGGATCTTAGGAGTGCCCTGGCTGGGAGCAGCCGTCCCGGGGGGCACACAGGCTCCTGTGTGCTGAAGGCAAGGAGCTAAGCAAAGCATAGAGCGGTGCCACCTGGGGCAGCAGGGGCTCAACATGTGCAGGGCAAAGAGGAGCAACAGCAGAGGGCAAGGAAGGAGCCCAGAAAAGAGGTGGCTGGGAAACTCCAGGCTCCTACAGGGGACAAGGCCAAAGAGGGGGACCAGGAGGGCTGGAGGCCAGAGGGATGCAGACGGCACCAGGCTGAGCCAGCAGCCGGGGCTGGATTTACAACAGCTACAAGAAACTTCATATGCAGCAGTAAAGTGCACGCAGCTCCGGCCCCTCTTGTCCTGCTCCAGCAGAAGACCCAGGAAAAACACCCTCTTCTCCAAACCTGGCTGCTGGGTCAGTGTCAGGGCACACGGCCACCTGAGCAGCCAGGAGCTTGCCTGCTCCTACCTCAGCAGCTGCCTGGGCAGGGAGCCGCCTGCCAGCGCTTACCGAATAACCCCATGACTCAGGCTGGCTACAGAAGTCATTTGCAAAGCTGGGGAGCTGCAACCCCGAGGACAGAAGCGCAAAACAAGCTGCATGTGCCGGACCCAGAGCTGGGCAAAATGCTCAGGGGACAGAGCTGCACCGATGACCTTGTCTAAACTCACTCCTGGCCCCATCCAGCAAACCCAGCTCCTGGATGCACTAATCCTCCTCTTCTCCCCAGCCCATAAGCTGCAGACAGCTCCCCAGCCACCCTGTGTATGCACGAGGCCACCCCGGGTCTCCCTCCGCACGTACTGAGCCGTCATGTCCTTGGGTCCCACGATCGCAATGCAGTTGCCGGCCTCGTTGCACTGCTTGCCCACTAGGCTGTGGGCATGCACACGGGGAGGGTCACTGTGCGTCACCAGGTCCACCTCGATCCGAGCCATCCCTGTGTAGTTGCAGATCTGCGGGGAGAAAGGAGATGGGAGTCAGGTACAATATCCCGGGAGCCTGCAGGACTCTCCGCAAACCCCTGCTATCCCTCCCCACGGCCACCACCCCTCCTGCTGCAGCCCTCCCATCCCTCCAGCGCCAGGAGACGCGCAGAGCTTAATATACAGGTCACGTCCTTCCTTCGAGGCACCCTCCCGGTGCTCGCACACAGCGGCTGAAGACACTGCCCCGTCCCCTCCCCAGGGCTGTGCTCACCTTGACGGTGGGATAGGTCTTGCGCCCCTTCTCGCTGGATGCTCCTGGCAGCCCCCCATGTGAAGGGCCCTCGCAGCCGTACCGAAACCGGAACCCCCGCTGCAGAGGCAAAGAGGGGGTCAGCCAAGGGTGGCCCACACCTGACGCCGTGAGAGCAGGGGGCGAGAGCTACACCTGCCCTTACCTGGGTGACATCCTTACCTGCTTTGGCTGCTCGATGATGACAAGGTAGGGACCTTCCACTGAAGGACAGAGAGAAACACAGGATAACCAAAGCACCAGTGAGAAACACAGGATAACCAAAGTGCGTGCTCCCAGTAAGGATGCTGGAGGTAGGGGGACGGTGCTGAAGGTGAGGTGACCCCTGTCTGTCCCATGGGGGTGCTCAGGGGCTCTGGCCCCTGTGCTGTCAGAGCCCAGCCAGGAGCAGCAGTCAGAGCGGCAGGGAGAGGAGGAAAGGGCCAGAGGACGCTCTGGCACTCGGGGAGCAGGGGAGCCCCTGGGGACCCATCACAGCCCAACCTCAAGTCCCTGGTAGACTGAGCAGCGGGGTCAGAGACCGAACAGTCCCTGTCCTGGCGGCACAGGGCAGGGATTCCCAGCCAGCCCACAGTGGGGCCAGCAGGGACACAACCTGTGGTGCTGCTGGGAACTACGAGGCGTGAGTCAGCCTGCTGGGAAACCCCGCTGCAGCCGGGGACCCCGGGGAGGGCACAGCCAGAGGGGCCCTTACCCGTCTCCATCAGGGGCTCCTTCTGCTCCATCATGTGGGAGCTGAAATTGAAGTCATCGTAGTCAACCCCATCCAGGCACTGGGTGGCGGGAGGGAAGATGAGTGTGATGAGTGTGTGGGAGCTGGAACCCCAATCGCCCCAGGGGGCAGGCGCAGTCCCCCATCGCCCACCTTGCGGGGGGAGGGGGCAGGCACAGATCCCCCATCCCTCCCGGGGAAGAGGGGTGGGCAGGTGCGGACCCCGCACTGCCCACTCCTGGGGGCACCAGCAGATCCCCTTTGCCCACCCTGGGGGCAGACACAGGCCCCCCACCTCCCACCCCAGTGGCACCTGCAGACCCCCCCATTGCCCACCCTGGGGGCGGACACAGACCCCCATCTCCCACCCCGGGGGCACCCGCAGACCCCCACCTCCCACCCCGCCCGCGGGTCAGGCGCTGCCCCCAGCCCAGCCCCGGGACCGGGACCGGGAGCGGGCAGGGACTCCCCCGCGGGGCCGGGCCGATCCGTGCCGCACTCACGGGCTGGAACTGCTCGTCCATGTCTGCGCGGGGCCGGCCGCCGGCCTGCGGGGAGAGCGCGGGGGTGAGCGGGGACCGGCGGCGGCAGGAAGGCACCGCCGCTCCGGAAAGTCCCTAGAAACCCCGCCGAGCCGGGAAATGACGGGACCGCGCGTCACCGCCCCGCCCCGCCCCGCCGCCGGGCTCGGCAGGGCCCGGGGCCCGCCGCGGCTCCCGACGGCCCGGCCCGGGGCCCGCCGCGGCTCGGAGCGGCGCTCGGCTCGGCACGGCCCGGGGCACGGCTGCCCTTGCGCCCGCCGGCGGCTCCCGCGGCCCGGCCCGGGGGCGGTGGGACGGGCCGCCTCCTCGCCGCCCGGGAGTTTTGGGCTCCGGGCTCGGGGCGGGCTGGAAATCCCGGCGGCTGCCCGCCCGCCTCCCCCGGCTGCTCTCGCCTGGCGCTGCCTGGAACCCCCGGAGCGCCCGAAGGTCCCGAGCGTCTCCCCCGGGAGCACGGAGGGGTTTGCCCCCGGCTCCCTCCAGCCGCCTGCCCCGCCTTGGGCACCGGTCCCCGGTGACCCGCCATCGCGCCCTTGCCCAACGGCACCTGCGGCGCAGCATGGCTGAAACCACCCGGACCGTGCCCTAAAACCCGGTGGCAGCCCCTGGGGCCTCCCAGGTCCCTACCCTGCATCATCTCACCTTGACGATGCACCTCCCGCACGGGGATGTCTCCTCCAAGCCCCCCCGGACTCAAAGCGCTGCCCCAAAGCCTGGTGTCTCCCCCCTGGCCAGGGGAAGCTCTCCACGACTGCAGACTGAAGCAGGCGCAGGGCACCTCCTTGCCAGGCACCCAAAGGGGTGCTTTCCCACTCCCCCGCTGCCCCAATTTCCACTTACACGGCAGCCCCTGCATCCTTCCCGTGGAGGTGGCCCGAGAGAGGCATTTGCCGTCCGTGTTGCCATTCCCTCTTTCCCGCTAGGAAGCGTCTGGTTTCAAAGCAGGAGCAGCAGCCCCAGAGCCCCCTGTGGGAGCATCTCCCGCCGCCCCGGCACCCAGCGCTGCATGCTCCCCGACGACCCCAGCAAGGCACCGCCAGCAGCAGGGCCCCTTCCCCGCAACCCACAGCGCTCGCACCCTCTTACTCACCGGAGAGGAAGAGGCTGGTCTCAGCAACCCATCCAGCCCCAGCATCGCCGTGGGGACTGCCGGCTACCGCAGACTGGGGTCCTGCTGGGGGTCAAGGTCTGCCTGACTGTGGAAAACCACTGGAGACTTCTAGCAAAGGGGCAGGATCAGAGCAGAGCCTCCAGGCACGCTGTCTTGCTCCACATTCCTTCTCCTCGCTAAGCAATGGAAAGAAAAAAAAGAAAAAAAAACCCCGTATCTGACTCTGCGGTGCCCTCATAGCATGAATTTCTGAATCAGTGGTTGCTGCAGGTCCCGCTCAGGGGATTTTGGGTGTGTGGGAGAAGAGGGGAAGGAAGGGGATTGTTCAACCCGTGCGTGACTCATATTCTTCAGAAGCTGAAAAGAGCCTTTTCAAGGAGATTTTCCAGCTGCTCAGGTCCTCCAAAGGGGCTGCCCTGTGGCCCAGATCTGAGGTTTTCCCCAGCTGGCCTGCCACCTGAGCCCAGCCGAGCTCCGGCAGCCCCTGCCCAGCCTGCCTGCGGGATGCAGCCCAGACAGCGGTGCAGCCCGGGATGTGGGGTCCAAGGGACCTGTAGGTGCAGCAGGGGGTGCAAGGAGGGTGAAGATGGAGATCCAGCACGGTGAAGCAAGGTGGGACCTTCCTCCTGCCGTTCTGCAGGGGCTTCCGAAAGCCTGGGAGCACAGACACAACCCCCACTGGCCTGCGGGAAGCAGCATGCACTGCCTGCTGTCAGGATCCCACCAGACATCCTGCCTGGGCAGCCTCAGCCTGCCACCACCAGCCAGTCACCTCATCTGCTGGCACAGATTTCTCAGAGAGGTGAAGGAGGGGACAAACATCCTTCCTCAGTGTGCTGGGAACAGCCACCTCAAACCCTACCCGCTGAGCCTGGCTGGGGGAGCCCAGGCCCGAAGGTGCCAGAGAAGAACAGACTGTGCCCCTTGAACAGAACAGCTCCCCTTCTCCAGTGCCATCAGCCCCATCCCCTCTAGAGGGGTTTTCACAGCTCACTCATCACCGCCCCGGACGCTTCCACTTGTTGCAGCAAACAGCATGACTAAGGAACATCATGGGGTTGCGCCTGCGTCTCCCCAGCCCGCACAGCTCTGGCTCACTCAGGAGGTTGCTGGCCATAGGCCTGCACAATTGCACAGCGCGCATTAGAGGAAGCCCACCTTGCTCGTCGAGCAGAGCTGGAGCATCGTCACCTGCTTCCTTGTTCCTGGAAGCGCAACCTCAGGCAACCTCAGAGCTGCTCTCGAGGTAAGTCCTGCCTCCTGTGCCAAGCAGCCGTGCCCTTCAGGCCCCCAGGACCCCAGATTTCCCCTAGGAGCGTAGCATGTTCAGCTATACCTGAGCCGAGCAGCAACCTGATTGCGATGCACTGCCTGGAGCAGCACTAGCTCCCTGTCCCGGAGCACAGCACTGCACAGCACCCTTGCTGGATGGCACAGCCTCCCCGTGCCAGCCAGACTGCTTCAATTAAGGGCCAGCCGCCAGCAAGCGGCACGAGTTAAAGCCGTTCCTCCATGCCTGCAGCTCCTTGAACGTGACCTAGTAATGCAGGTGCTATTTTCTTTCCTCCCGTGACAGCCGGCTGACTTGCAGAGCTGATGCCCTGCAGGCGGGAGGGAAACATCCATCCGTCTGTCTGTGGCAGGAGTGTTTTGCAGCCATGGGAGAGGGTGCTCCAGAAACGCAGGAGGCAGCACGAGCATGGCTCTGCTCCGAACCGCCCTGACGTACAGCTGACATGTTCCAGCCACCCAGCTGACTGCTCCTCTAACATACTATTCCCTGTGCATTTTGTTTCCCCCAGGGCCTGCTAATGCCTGCAAATGATGGCCCTAAATACCTGACCTTGCTTTCTGCACAAATCCTTTGCTCTGCTCCAGCCCAGGAGTCCCAACAGCTGCTGGCAAGGGTCTGGCAAGAGGCTGCCGAGTCCTTCTTGCACAGCATTCACAGGGACTTTGTTCTGAGACCCTTCCTGGAAACCAAGTCCTTGACCTGCAAGTGTGGCAGAGAGAAATCCCCTCTCCCTGAAAGCTGTCCAAGCTTTCCCCTCCCTGGCGGCCTGCCCTCGAGTACCGAAGCCATCCGTATCTCTCTGCATAAAATGCCTTTGCTCCATTTGTGGCTATCAAGTTGGTTTTGGCAAACCCCAGCCACCCACTGATCTTCTGGTTTTCTCCTCTAGGGCCTGTAAATCAGCTGCTTTGCTGTTGTGTTATGAACCATCGGCTCCAGTTGTATATCTGTGCACCCTCAGAAACCCCCTCTCAGCGCCAGCCAGGCGTTTGCCGTCTCTCACTCTCCCTGGTTTCCACTCTGCCCGTGGTATCGCTACTGCGTTGGCGTTCATGGCTCCTTTTGGGGTAGAGCTAGCTGGGCCTGCGGGCCCGGGGCAGGCAGCAAGCCAGCCCTGCTCACTGTGCAGGCAGGGATCAGTGCACAGAGGGAGAGCCACAGGCTGGGGCAGTATTCGCTGGCAACGCAGAAACAGGAAAATAAGCAACTTCCCCACTGGCAGGGAAACGGGTGTCAGCACCAGTGCTGGGGCTGGCTTTCTCCTCCCCACGCCAAGAAAGCAGATCTCTCTCTCCAGCCTGTATCTTCCCAAAATCTCCTCTCCCAGCTAGCCCCAGAGCCGGCTGAGAAGCAGCCAGGGACTGGCGTGGCTGCCACGGCGAGTGGGAGGCCAGGAGCTGCCGAGGGCTGGCCGCTGCAGACCCCTCAGCAGGGACGGGCAGCCCTGGCACTGAACCTTCAAACCCCTCGACCAGCTCGGCTCCCTTTCCACTGGGAATCGGGATACACCCGCACCCGCCAGCCCAGCGTGCACATCGCCAGAGCCGAGGGGCTCAGCCCAGCCCAGGCAGGGCGCGGGAGGCTGCCGTGCCCGACGGCCCCTCAGGCTCAGCAGCGAGGCTCCGCGTCCCCACGGGTGCATCCCCACGGGCCGGGCACACGGGCGCTTTCGGCCGAGCCCCTCTCCCCACCGATGCAAGCAGCCCTGCCCGCTGCCCGGCAGGCACACGGCTCAGCCGGCCCTCACCGCGGCCCCAGGGCACCGGCACCCCGGGGCAGCAGCCCCCACCCCAGGCCTCCCCCGCGGCGGCCCGGCCCCGCGGAGCCAGCGCCCGGCCCGGCCCGCACCGCCCCGGCCGCTTACCTCCAGCCCCAGCCCCGGCGCGGCCGCCTCGGCCCGGCTTCGGCCCCGGGAAAGTCCCGGCCCGGCTCCGCCTCCGCCTCCCGGGGCTTCCCGGGACGGGCTCCGCCCCGGGAGGGCAGCGGCGGGGCGGGGCCGGGGGACCCCCCGACGGGACGGGACGGGACGGGACGGGACGGGACGGGACGGGACGTACCTCTCCACGCTGCTGCGTCCCGGGTGAAACCGCTTGCCCTCCGCCAGCCTGGCACCCGGGACAGGGAACCGAGCCCCGGGCTCAGGGCTGTCCCCCGAGACCCGCAGGGCCCTTCGTCCCCCGTCGCTTGGGACCCTGGCCCCAAAGCCGGTCGCTACCCCAGTCCTGCGCAGCAGGGAAGGACGGTCTGCCTTGCCCTGGGCTGATTTTCACTTTTATTATTGTAAATTCACTGTTCTCTCTTTATATATATTTAAACATATATTAGATATAAAAGTCGGAAATGCTCCTCTTTGAACTACATATACGGGTGGATTTATAGGCCGATTTTGAAAAGGTGGGCAAGTCAGGAAGCCCAACCTGATCAACGCGCACAGCAGCAGCAAATGCCCCTCTCCAGGGACAAGGGAAAATTTATATATATATATATGTATATATATATATGTAGATCTATATATACACAGACATACACACACACATGCATTCATCCCCCTGCACACCCCACCCCTCCACCCCAGCCCCCTGCCCCCTGCCCAGGACGCCCCAGGCTGGGGCTCAGCCCGAGGAGGCTGGGGCCGAGCGGGACGGCCTCTCACCAGGCAGGCGCTGGCTGGGCTGAGCGCTGGGGAAGGCACCGGAGGACGGATTTGGGTGTCCCAGCAGAACGGGGTGCAGGCTGCCTCTGTTCCTACTGAAGTGGCTCCCCTTTCCGTGCCTGCGCTCCCCGGGTGGGAGGGCTGGCAGCAGCCCACCCCCGGGCTGGGAGACCGGGGCTGGGGCGTGCAGGCTCCCCGGCGGGACAGCTCAGGTTGGCAGCACTACGGAGGGGAAATCCGCCGCTCTGCAGGCACCGTGCTCACAGGACATCCCCGGTGTGACAGTAAATGCAGAGACCCATTTCCTAACCTAGCTGACCGCCAGGGAGCACGGGAATGCCGCAGCCCAGGAGGTGAAACCTGCCTCAGCAATTCTCCTCCAAGCTGAAAAATGTGGGAAAGTCATCGGCTGGAGGCAGAGAAGGCCCTGAGCAGTGAGAGCCCAGGCTGGGAGGGCCAGCGCAGTGCAACTGGGGCTGCTGGTGTCATCCTGCAGCAGCGCAGGGCACTACCCCCACCCTGGCAGGCAGGGAGAGACCCCCGCTGCCATCCTCGCTGCGGGTGCAGACAGACCGGCACTGCCATCAACTCCCGAGGAAAGGAAAAGGCACTCTGGGTTTTTGGCTCCTCTGACAGTCAGAGTGGCTGGCTGGAAGGCTTGCTCTGCTGAACCCTACCCCTGTGGCCGTGGAGGGAGGAACGGCGATTCCCCCCTCCCCAGCACACCAGGTTTGTGTGGTGAGGAGAGGGTGAGCCCTCTGTTCCCCCACGTCCCTTACAGGAGGAGGCCTCTGTGGGATTGCCTCCGACAGCCCCTGACTCAGACAGGGCAACCCCAGAGGCTCAGGGGCAGATCCCAGCTCCGCCGACAGCAGCACCGGGCCGGCATCCCTGCACCCCAGCAGTGACCCCAAACCCTGTGGGCAGGGAGGGGGCAGCTCCTGCAGGGGACATCGGCTGCCAGAGGAGCCCTGGCTGCAGCTCCCACCAGGAGGAGAGGGAACTGCATGCCCACGCATGCACACACACGCACACATGCACCCCAAGGCAGCCAGGGTCTCGGAGACATTCAAGGTGGGGGACCCATCGGCAGAGCCGATTTGGGGGCCCCCACCATGAGCCTGCCTCCCCTGGGGGTCAGGCCATAGCCAGGCCCTCCACGTGGCTGTGGATGTGGGCTGTGCTGGACACGCCGCTCTCGCCTTTGTAACTTTTGGGGGCCCGGCTGGCTTTCAGCAGGACCAGGAAGGTGTCTGTGGAGATGGCCCCAAACTCAAAAGTGAAGGTGCCATAGAAGACCAGGACATCGATGATGAACATCCACTCGCACAGGGCAGCCACGTGCTGCAGCACAAAGCTCTCCTGGATGAAGAACACGCCACCTGAGGGCATCCCTGTCAAGGAAAGCACAGCTGGACCCCCACCACCCCATGGAGGACCACCTCCCGCTGCCACTGCACGCTGGGGCGGCCCTGAGCAGCCCCCCTCTGCAGGAAACACACCACCACCACCCCTAAACCCAAGAAACCCCACATGCTTCCCCCAGCACCGGGAGGGCCTCGGCAACAGGTGAGGTGGTGGCACAGGTGCCCAAACCAGCCTCAGTAAATCATGGGACTGACACCAGGCGGGGATTTTCTGAAGAGGCCAGGGCAGGGGGAACTCAGGTTGTAGCCCTCAGGGCAAGCCGAGTGCCCGGCTGCCTCACCCCCCCCACACACACCCTCGCCTCTTCCTCAAACCAGGCTGATGCTCCCATCCTCCGGTGGAATGCAGGCAAAGCTGATAAAATTCATTAGCCCTCCATCCCCTGGGTAAGGGGGTTTGGGCTGCTGCATCCCAGCCCCGCAGCACCCCTCCATCCCTCTGCACTGATGGCTGGCTCACCCCAGAGAGGGGCCTGCTCCCTCTCCTCCAGGTCCTACTGCTGTCAGAGCTTCTTTATGCTTTTCTCATCCCCACTGAGGATCTCTAGAGAAATGTACTGCCAGAGCCACCACGGGTGAGGGGAGAAGGCAGGCACATCCCCCAGCCCCCAGGTGAAGCCTCCGGCAGTACCCTGACCTGACCCAAGGACCTGACGTGCACAGGGCAGAACCATCTGCTCACTCCCTCCATCCCACCAGGAGAGGTCCCAGCCCTTTCCCCACACTGTCCCTACCACAGCTCACTGCTTTCCCACTTCCAGTCCCCAGTGCTCACAGAGCAGTACGGCCACGGCAGACGGGCACCAGTCCTGTCTCCCTTGTCCTTACATGCCCTGCTCGTCCCTCCCAGCTGGCACAGCCCCATGGCACTCCTGCCCTTCCCAGCTCCCTGCCTGCTTCCCAGCCCGCCTGCCTGCTACGGTGACAAAGTGGGACCCTCTGGCACATCCCAGGCCCACCAGCACCCCCCAGGCTCCTCCTGCACTGCTCGCTCCGGCCAGACCCCAGCCAGACTCTGGGACCCATGGACACCACATGCTTTTTCCCCTTCCTGCCCAATAACCACCTCCTTGTTTCCCAATTTATCCCTAACCTCAGTCCCAAATAAGCTCCTGGCTCCCCAGCCACACACTCGGGACCATTCTTCCAGCCCCGCTCCGCCTGCTGCCATGCCCTCCCTTCTCGGTGTGGTGTTTGCAGACCCAGTGCCTGCTCACCGAGCCCTCCCTCGTCCCACGGGCAGGTCGGCTGGCGGGTGCCGGTGAGCCCGGCCTGGCACCTGCACAGAGAGCTTTTGTACTCAGCCTCAGCCATATAGGTAACTCAGGTGGACTTTGCATTGCGGAGGACTCAACATACCTTTGTCTCATTAAAAAAAAAAAAAAGAAAATTAATTAGCCCTTCCACTCTGTGAAGTGTGGGGCTGGAGCCTGCAGTGGTGGCTGGGTTGGGCTGCAGCAGCCAGAGCAGGGCTGGTTTGGGGTACCCCAGCGTCCCAAGAGATGCCCACCAGCATGCATTCCCCTCCTCAGCCCCTGCACGGCCCCGATACTGCTGCTCCTCCAGCCTACACCTGCAGTGAGCTGCCCGCCCTCAGCCCCCTGCCCAGCCCCTCTCCTGGCATTGTGCCTCGCTGCCAAAGGATGGAGGACGTGGGGCATGTACCCCCCACGAGGACCACATTTTGCCAGCCCATCCCGGATCTCCTCCCCACACCCTTCAGAAGGATACTGAAGACAAGGGTGAGGAAGGCCACAGCGGCAAGGATGCTACGTAAGTGGCCAGTCCAGTACTGCCCGCGGGTTTTGGCCATGCGGTAGGTGAGGATGGACTGCAGGAGCAGGAACAGCATGCTGGTGGGAAAGGCCACCCCCGCCCCGATGTAGTGCAGCACCTTGGCATGATCCACCTGCGCGGGAGAGACCATCAGTGCCAGTACCCCGGGACGCTCCCCCAGCACGGCTGTTCCAGGGGATGGACTTGTGCCCAGGCAGGGGTGCAGGCAGTGCCAGGAGCAGGTCCAGGCAGCTTGCCCGTGCCCGACTCCTGGCTGAAGAGCAGATTTAGACCCACTGTCTGCTGCTGGGATTTCAAAGCGCTTCTGTTTCTTTCATCCATGGGGTGGTAACTCCCAAGCCCCTTGGGCCAACAGCCCTGACGTGCCTGCGGGCATGGGGCAGGGGCTGCCCTCTGCCCTGAGCAGCATCTGGGGCTGCCTGCACCCCCTCCTGGGGGGTCACAGTCCTACCTTCAACTGGGGCACAAGGGGGACTGGGGCCAGCGAAGCTTCTCCCGGGGGGGTGGCGCCGGCAGCAGCCTCCTGCCAAGCGGAAGGGACCGGCTGCCACAGGCAGAGAGGAGGCAGCTGCCGGGAGGCCGGTGCCTGGCAGCGCAGGCGTGGGGGTGAGCGCCGCCATCAGCTGCCAAGCCCTGGCCTGCTCCGGACCCTGCGAGCGCAGGCTCTGCCCAGGCAGTTCCCTGGCATCGCCCCCCGAGCAGCAAACATCCACAGCGGGACGGCCAGGCGGCGGGAGCATCGGCAGCTTGGCTGGGACGTCCCTGCCCATGCAGGGTCACGCATCCACGGAGGGGACAGACCATGCAGAGGGTCTCAGATAAGGGTTAAACCAAACCCGGCAGCTTAACCTGGACCCAAAACTATGAGTGCACAAGCAAAGAGGAGTCCCAGTGCCTGGGGAAGCACAGTGCCTGGTGGAAGTGAAGGAGTGCACGGATGGGGCGGCTGGACCAAAACAACCACCCCAAATCCTACACCGCTGAGCGCTGCCACTGCCCCGCTCCAGCCAAGGGCCCCTCCTGCCCCTGGAGACCCCCCCGGGGAGATGCCTTACCTGGAAGTTGCCGACCATGGTGAGGCCAGCGGCACAGACCCAGCCGGTGGCCAGCCCCAGGGTGTTGAGGAGGGATGGCCCGAGGCGCTCCAGGAGGTGGGCGTAGCGCAGCAGCCCCACCAGGATCACTGCAGGAGGGTGACACAGCCCCATCGCACGCCGCTGCCTGCAGCACCCCCCCATCTGCCCCTGTCCCCCCCCCAGCCGGGGGGTGAGCTCTGCAGGGCACCCCACTCCCAGCCCCACTCCCCCAGCAGCGGGCACTTACCCATGAAGGAGCCCAGGCTGCAGATGAGGCTGAAGAAGCAGCTCTCAGGAGGCAGGGTGCCACACTTGCTGTGGGGACAAGGCAAGGCCCAGGAGGCCCTCAGCCAGGGGGCACTGGGGTGCTGCGCTTGTCCCCGTCCCCAGGACACGCTCCTGGGTTGCCCCAGAGCGACTCTTGGAGCAGCTCTGACCCCCAGCCAGCCACGTGCTCCCACCCCACAGCTGCTCACCTGACAAGGGGGATGTGGTCCAGCGTGCAGCAGGAGCCAGGGCTGTCCACACCGCACGACTGGTTGTAATTCCTGCCAGGAGCAAAGGGACAGGCTAGGAGAGCTGAGCTGCTGCCCCGGACACTCCTGCCTCCTGCCCACAGGCCCTGCAAGGGCAGCAGAGCTGCTCCCCAGCAAGCGCAGCCCGAACCCCGGGGATGTGCCCACACCCTGGGAACAAGCCCCTCCAGGGAGTGACCCACCACCCAACAGGGTCCTCTGGGAGCATCACGCCTGGGTTTCCACAGCCTGTCCCCTGCCTGCTGGCTCTGCTGCCCACCCGGAGTCCCTGCCTGCGAGGGGGAGGCCATGGCAGGGCAAGGGGCTGCATGCACCCGCTGGGTGCATGGGCAGGGGTGCTGGGCTCGGGGTGTTCCTGCAGCCCCACGCCCCAGGCGGAAGCAGGAGCACCCATGTGCCAGCCCCGTCGCACACGTCCTGGGGTGGGAGCAAGGGTGGAGTCGGGCACGCAGCCACTGACAGCTCCGGGCTTGCACAGGACGGGCGGGAACGCCAAGCTGAGCGGGAAACAGCCCCCATGGACACAAGCACCCCAGGGCAGTGCCACCTGGGAGGGAGGGAGCTGCCTGAGGAGCCGTGAGGAGCTGCCTGAGGGGGGACACGACAGGAGCAAGCCCCCAGGCTGCCCTGGGGAGCCCAGCACACCGGCAGGGCATCCCCCCGGGGGCCTGTTAGCAGCCCCCAGGGCTGCCGGGCTGGGGCAGGGCTCTGCTGACCGCAACTGCTCCAGAGCCCTGGAAGTGCCTCCTGCAGCTACAGACCCTATGAGCCCGGGGAACCAAGGACCCAGAGCTCTTATCAGCCCAAGACACCTTCCCATACCACAGCTGCTGCCTGTCACCATAACCAAATTCCTTCCCCCCCACGGGGGGTACGTGCCCCCTTGCCCTCCCAGCTGGCACAGACTTGCAGTGGGTTTTTGGGCACCTGTTTGCTGCAGCATCACCCAGGCACCCAGCATCTCTGCCTGGCACAGCTGAGCAGGGTCCCCTCCGCACCCCGAAGGCAGGGAGCCCAAAGCCCTGTGCCCCAAGAGGCCCCCTCAGACACCCCCAGCCCCACGGCAGGGACGGGAGCCATGGGGGTGCCAGCGCTGCCTTGCCCCTGGCCCAGGCTGACCATCAGCCACCTCCAGCTGCTCAGCAAGCACACGGTTAAAAAGGCCTTTTTGGAAAGGGCCGGGCTGGGCTCTGGTGTTTTTTCAGTCTCCTCATTTACTGGTGGCTTTGTTTTCCAACCGTGAAACCCCAGCAAGGCGTGGAGCCCCACGGCCTCCTCAAGGGCTGCTCTTGGGACTGTGTTTGGTTTGGGAGGGTTTTTTTTATTATTATTTTGTTTAAAGTGAGCAGCCTGAGGCCGGGAAGCATTATTCATCATTAAGGGCTGGCTGTGCGGCAGAGACAACCCGACACACACATTCTTCCCAGGGCAGAATCAGCCATCAGGCAGGAAATGGCAGCGGGGGTTTTTTTTTTCCCCTTCTCCTTCAAACACTCCAGCAAGAATTAAACTAACATGGATTTTTCTGGGCAGATTTTTAAGGAGACACAACAAGCCAAAAACCCTGCAGAAGAAGTTGCCAAGAGAGCAAACAGGGTTTTTTTCCCAGCCCTCGCCTCTCCCGCTCCTCATCCCCCATCCTGGGGTGCTGCAGGCAGCTCTGCCTGTGGGGTGGCCGGGCAGCGCAGGGCTCTCCCGTCCCCCTGGCACTGCCAGATTTAGCCTCAAGCAAGCAAGCCTCCAGCTTTTCCATGGAGACACACAGCCCTCTGTAATTCCCTGACCACTTATTTTCATACTTTCTCCATGCTGTGTTTTTTCAATGGCCTCCTTCTCCCTGGCTGGTTTGCAGCAGGGCTGGACCATTCACCGGAGCAGCCGTAACCGCAGGCGAGCCTTGGCGGGGGAGGGAGGGCAGCTTTCGATAGCCCTGCTTGGCCCTGGCATCCTCACTGCTTTGCAAAGGCAGGGCCCAAGCCTGCCAGCAGCTAATCCCCAAGAGGCTCTGCGCCCAAAAGCCACTCGCACGGCCGGACAGGAGACACATGCCCTGGGGTGACTGCGCCCCATCACTGTCACCACCATATCTTCTGGGGGAGAAGGTGGCTCTGTGCCCAACTCGATGCTCCCACCTCTCCCGCCATCTCAGCCCCCTCTGTGGGCCAGCCTGGCCCCTGGACCCCCCTTTCAGCACAGTTACAGCGCAGGGGGGCCTCGGCTTCCCCGTGGTCCAGCACAGCACGGCACGGTCCCAGCAGGACAGGCCTGGAGGAGGACCCGACATTACCGGAGTCTTTAACTGAGCTGGTCCTCGGCGAAGGGCCCCCGATGCCCCCCCAGGCCTTACCAGTTGTGGACGGGGCAGATGTGGTTGTTGGAGAGCGCCATGGCGTACCTGGGGGAGAGACAGCAACAGGGATTACCACAGCCGCCCACCTCCCTGCATCCCTGCTCCCGGCCAGCACCCGGCGCCAGCCCCAGGGACCAGCCACGGGAGTGGGGCGTACGAGCCCTTGCTGCCTGCCAGGGGCCAGCGCTCACCCTGGGGCACCTCCTGGCTTTACAAAGCAGGAAAAAGAAAAGCAAGTGCATGACCCAAGCCCATGTTCCAGGGAGCTCTTGCTGCCAGAACCAGGTCCCCCTGCCCAGTACCCACATCCCCACAGAGATCTGCCTCCTGCTCTGGTTCAGTGTGGATGCAGCTGCTCCTGCGGGGCCTCTTCCCCTGTGCACTGCTGTGCTCCCCGGGCTCTGGGGGGGCGGCTCTGCCGCAGAGCCCCCCACCCCGGCATCGGGGCTCTCCACCAGCCTACAGCTGTGCAGGGTGTCACTTGATGGCCACTGGGCTCTGCCGTGCTTCCCCCGGCCCCTGGCTGGCGAGCACCAGGAGCTAAAAGAAGTCTGGAAAAGTAGCTGGTGCGTTGGCAGGGCATTTTGGGCAGATGAGCTCCATCGAGCATTTCACTGTGGAGTCACCCCTGAACTTCGGTCAGTGTAACAAGGGGTTCATAACATGCATCCTGCTCAGCTCCAGGGTGGTCTCGGCCCCGTGGCCTCCCCAGCCGGCAAGGAGCCCTCCTGGCCAGCAGTCATAGCAGAGGGTGGCCCCACGCTGTTCAAATCGCCGCCACCAGCAGCAGTAAACAGCTCAGGTTAAAAATAGGCCCCTACACCGGTAAGAAAACCCGTCTCCCGCCCGAGCTGGCCACGTAACAGCCAGGCTACGAAAAGGGTGATCCCAGCAGAAAGGCACCAGGGCAAAGAGCGGGACAGCTGGGGGAACCAAGGGTCAGCGCTGCCCTCCCCAAGGGCCGCCCACCAACAGCATCGCCCCCCGCAGACCCCTCGCCCAGCCACTTCCCAGCACAGGTCTCCCCCAAGCACCCAGTCCCTGTCCCAGCCCTCCGTGCCCTCCTGGGAGGAGGCAATAAGCCAAGAGAGGCACAAACGGGGCTGCCCTCCCCCAGCGGGATGTGCCCCCCCGCCCGGTCCCCCCTCACGGCTCTGCATCCCAGGCGCAGCCGGCGGGGCCCCGCATGGGCCACGCGCTCCCATCTGCAACCGCCTGGCCTCACCCTGCCCTTGTGCTGATGAGGGACACAGCGTCCCCCGGGAGGCTGCAGGACATGTTTGGGGACACAGAACAGGGCTGAGACCCCTCCTCCCAGGGCAGCTCTGGCTGTGAGGACCACAAGCAGCACCTCCCACCCGTGCTGCTCCGGCCTGGAGGAGCATCTGCCCCCCAGGGTCACCCACAGGAGACGGCCAGGGCTTCGCGGGGCATCCAGGGGAAGAACTTGGAGCATGAGTTCCCTGCACCAGGGTCAGCATTCAGCTTTGTTGTGAAGGATGTGGGATACCACAGGGGGGAAGCTCTCAGAGAGACCCGCGTGGTATGGGGTGCATTTGCTCCATCCCACACCCCAGAAAGTCCTATCACCTCTGCTGGGGCTCCCTGTGCCTTTGGGGAAAAGTCCCCGCCCAGTGGCCCCGCGGCAGTGGCACAGGGGGCCTGATGGAGCAGGACAGGACAGCCCTGTGTGACCAGCTGAGATCCCAGGGCCAAGGCCCGGGGACGGGAGCGGCGGGGTGGGCTTGTGCTGCTCACCCAGGTGACACAGCCTCTGCCCCCCGCACAAGGGACAAATGTCCCCTGGCCCTCCCATCCATCCCATCTGGGGGCAGGATGGGATGGGTGCTCATGTGCTGGTTACGGCCCTGGCGCTGCAGGACCTGGGCTGGTGGCATCGCTCCCAGGGCAATTCCCGTGCCGCCTCAGCATCGGCCGCGCGCCGGCCTGGACAGGGGCACGCGACCCCACGGGGTGTCAGGGGCGCGAGGCCAGGGAGGCCCACGCCAGCGCCGCTGCAGGGGATGCAGTGACCGGGCAGGGTGGCTGTGGGGGGACGGGGAGGTGCGGGAGCGACCGGGCGTGCAGAAGCGCCTCGACATGACACGAACCCACCGGTGCCCCGCAACCCCCCGCCCCGCAGCGTCCTCCAGTCCCCTGCCCCGCGGCATCCCGCCCCGCAGCCCGGGCGACCCCGGCCCCACCGCCGGGGGGGCGGTTGTGGGCTGGCGGCGGCCCCGGTCCGTCCCGCGGCACTCACACGATCCACATGCCGGTGATGGTGAAGGCGGGCAGCGTGACGGGCAGGATCGCCCAGGCCGGCATCCTGGGGCCGGGCATGCCCCGCCGGGCTACGGGCGAGCGGGGCCGCCGGGGGAGCCTCCCCGCTGCCTCCTGCTCCCCATGGGCGGCCGGGCCGGGGCCGGGCCGGGGCCGGGCGGGCGGAGCGGAGCCGCGCCGCGCCGGGACAGCCCAGCCGCGCCGGGACAGCCCAGCCCGGCCCGGCCCCGCCCCGCGGGCAGCGGGGGCCGCTCGGCGGCAGCGCCCGCCCCGTCCGGCGGGGCGCGGAGCGGGGCGCGCGGAGCGGGGCGCGCGGAGCGGGGCGCGCGGAGCGGGGCGCGCGGAGCGGGGCGCGCGGAGCGGGGGGGCCGGCGCGGCCCCGGGCGCCACGTGGCGGCCGCGCCGCCGGCCCGGGGGGACGCGGCGGCAGCCCCGGGCGGGCGGGGCTGGGGAAGGGCAGGCGGCGGGCGCGGAGCGGGGGTCGCAGGGAGCCGCTAACGCTGGGGACCGCAGGGCAGGCGGGCTGCGGCCGGAGCAACCCCGGGAGCGCGGTCCGCTGTCCCCTGTCCTCTGCAGGACGCGGCCGGGGTGGAGAGACGGGCTCCCGCTCCGTGAGACCCCCAGGGCAGGGACGTGCCCCACAGCGCTGGCATCGGCCCCAAGAAAAGAGCACGGAGGGGACAGCAGGGCGCTGCACAGCGGCAAACGCTCCCTCCCTGGAGCTGCAGCCTGGAGCAGCCTTTGCCAAGGCTGAATCGGATAGCAGCAGCTGGCTGCAGGGCGCTGGGGGCTCTCCCCCCAGCCCCAGATGATGCTCCCTCTGCCCCAGACACCATCCCTGTGCCCACGTCCGCGAGCAGGGCACTGTCTCAGTGCAGGGGTGAGGCAGGAGGTAGAGCACCAGGTAACGGCCGGGCACAGAAGACCTTGCTCAGTCCCCTCTTCTTCCTGGTGGGAAGAGGGTTAACACGGGCTCAGCCTTCCCTCCTGAAGACAAGGGTCAGTTTGCGCTGCTGCGTTGACTGATCTTGCGCTCTCTCCAAACGGCTAGCGACACTGCGGCTGCCTCACACACACTGCACGCCACCGCCCGCGCACGCTGTCCCGACCCGGTTAGCCTGACCTCTCCTTTCCCAGACGCTTTCTACAAATGGCTCAACTAGGGATCAAGTTTAGCAGCCACCCACCAACCCTGCTGCCCAGAGAAATTTTCATTTTTGTTATGTGAAAAACTTGGAACAGAGAAGAGGAAGCACGACTTCCCTTGGCAGAGCAGCCGTGCTGCGGCAAGGCCGCGGCACGGCCACAGCAGCCCCATTTCCCTATCGTAACTCAGCAATAACCCACCCTCCCACCCCGTGGCTGCTTGCGGGCGTGTGTTTGCAAGTCCCAAAACATACAGCATAGCCAAAGGGTGCATGCACCCCTTGGGCCCTGGAGCAGCGGGTGCTTGTGAAGCCTGCACCTTCCCGCTGCCTTCTGCAGAGGAGCTGCCCAGGAACAGCACCCGCCCTGGCCTGGGTGGGAGAGGAGCGTCGGCTGCCCACCACCGCGCCTGGGCCAGGGTGCAAGTTATGCAAGTGGAGGAGTAGTACTGCACACTGGGACTTGTAGTCTCAGGGGATCTCATCTCCCTGCGCGTTGAATCGTGCTCCAGGCAGCCTCCTTGCAGGCCCAGGGTCTCCCCTTGCAGTTCAGCACATCATTTCCCTGACCAGAACTGCGCTCCAGAACTTTGCCCCCGAGCCGGTCGTGCTCCCAAAGCTGCCCCCTGAACTTCTGCCTGCTGGCGGACAGCGGGCCTGGCCCTCCCTCTCCCGGCAGCCCCCACGGCCGCCCAGACAGAGGGTGGTGGGAACAATGCCGGCCCGGGCGGCGGGCGCCGGGCCAGCGGCACAGCTGCTGCCGCCTCCAGCAGCCTTGACGGGCCTCAGATTGCTCCCGGGCCACGTGGCGAGCGGTACAAACCCTGCCGGGCTGCCTTCCGCGCAGGTGGGGCAAAGGAGCGGGGCACAGGATACTTGAGGCTCTGCAGCGGGCACAGATTTTCCCATAGGAGTTCAAAAGCTGGCATTTCTAGGAGTGAGGGTAACTTCTGAAAAAGCCAGCTCACTGTTGGAAGATACTTCATGGAAGTCTTTCCTACAGACCAGATCTTCCGAGTATGCTCAGATTCCATTTAAAAATTGAATCTAAAAGCAGCGTTGCTTCAGTTTCAGAAGCTTCAGTGCCAAATTTATGTTTTACAGCCAGGGCTTATCTTTCAATAGGGCTTTTTCCCACTAGGAAGCTTCACACCAATGAGGACACCACCAGCTCCACAGTAACGCGTCCTACTGACACACTAAATCCCAATCCTCATTTCTATTCTGTTTCAGCAGTGGAAGTTCTTGATGTAAATGGGAACAGAAGATGTACGTAAATCCAAACTAGGGTGATGTTTGTCCAGCCTCTTCTGGAAAACAGTGAGTCAGACCCATAAAAATGAGAAAGAAATCCAAGACTAGAAAAAGTATATGCTGGGACAAACCTGAAGGCTAGCGTTGTGAACACCGCTCCTCACCAACAGCCGCTGGTAGTATGGCTGTCTTTTATGTAATTTTAGTTACAAATAGAGTTCAAGAGACTATCAATAAAATATGTATCACAGCACATGCTAGCTGTCAGTTGATTCTGATCTCCTTTCGGTTCAAACACTTTCCCTGTTATGTTTTCTCTGTAACACATGAAACCTCATTACTGCAAAATCCAAACAACATTCAAAGAATTTTCTTCTGGTTTTCCAGTCCCTTCCTATTTACAGTCTAGTGAAAACTGTTTAAAGTGCAATTCTGTCTGTCTTTCCAGCCGACATTCTTTCCATTCCAGTCCCGCTTCCTGCAGTTTCCTCGGGTGGCTTTTGCTTTGCACCGCAATTGTCTGAATTAAGATGTAATGCGCTCAGTAGAAACTGGGTTTGCAAACACGGTTTAAAACATAGCATCCCCCCAAACAACTATCTGAAGGCAGCAGGAAAAACTGGGCTTTGCCATTAGCTGACACCACTCCAAGAAGTCAAAGGACCGTCCAGGGATCAGAGGGCAGTAGCGCTGACATCAAGGCACTTGACGATTGAGCAATGGTTTATAAAGAGTTCATCATCTAAAGGTTTCAGTGTGCATTCTGGAGACAGCTCAGAAAAACAGAGCTGTAAACAGAAGTGAAGGCTCAGAAATCCAAGACAGAGAGGCGGGCTGGATACAGAAGGCCCATGGGCAGCGCAAGAATGAAAACACCTAAGGGCTGGAAGGACACAATCTGGAAGCAGTGGAGGGTGAGGAAGAGAGGGCTGCAGCAGTGAAAATATTCTAGGAATAGTGGAATGGGGTAAGGGAACCAGGATTTATTAACAGGACTTTCCTAGTATGCGCATTACTCTTCCATTACGCAATATTTAGACCTTTGCTCATCAACTCAAACAAACTCCAAGTTTTCAAACCCCTTATCAAGCCTGTAGGAGTCTCTTGGAATCCTTGCGATAGGGAAGGCATTGGTGCCTGACGCAGTTCTAAGGACACTGTGGCACTGTGTGGATTGCAACACAAAGTAGAAAATGTCAGGAGGGAAGTATGTGTGATTGCCCATATCCATGGCAAGCGTTAGCCCTGGAAGAGCCCAGGATCTCTCACGCCCTCTCCAAGTCAAAGTCTTATCAGTGGAAACGAGGATTTCTTCTTCATCAGACAGAAAATGCTCCTTTCTCCAAAGTCAGCCAGGTTGTCACTGAGGTCTGTGTTCTGGCTGCGTGCTGAGATGCCGCAGGGCACCTGCTCCTCAGCCCTAGTCTCTGTCCTCAGTCCTGATGGTACATGAGCACACATGAACATAACACCAGAAACTTTACAGCAGACACTTCTTGCCAGAAGGAAGAACAATCTAGCCGTTACAGCTCTGCTTTGCCCACGATAGGAACCATTTCTGCTTAGCCCACGATAGGAACCATTTCTGCTTAGCCCCTTGATGGCCAACCTCCACTCCACCCCCTTGGGTGGAAATGTCGATCTGCTGGAGGGTAGGAAGGCCCTACAGAGGGATCTGGACAGGCTGGATCGTTGGGCCGGGGCCAACTGTATGAGATTCAACAGGGCTCAGTGCCGGGTTGTGCACTTCAGTCACAATAACCCCATGCAATGCTACAGGCTAAGGGAGGAGTGGCTGGAGAGCTGCCTGGCAGAAAAGGACCTGGGGGTGTTGGTTGACAGCCACCTGAACATGAGCCAGCAGCGTGCTCAGGTGGCCAAGAGGGCCAATGGCATCCTGGCCTGTATCAAGAATAGTGTGGCCAGCAGGACCAGGGCAGTGATAGTGCCCCTGTACTCGGCACTGGTGAGGCCGCACCTCGAGTACTGTGTTCAGTTTTGGGCCCCTCACTACAAGGAGGACATCGAGGTGCTGGAGCGTGTCCAGAGGAGGGCAACGAAGTTGGTGAAGGGTCTAGAGCACAAGTCTTATGAGGAGTGGCTGAGGGAGGGAGCTGGGGTTGTTTAGTCCGGAGAAAAGGAGGCTCAAGGGAGACCTTATCGCTCTCTACAACTACCTGAAAGGAGGTTGTAGCGAGGTGGGGGTCGGTCTCTTCTCCCTAGTAACAAGGGATAGGACGAGAGGAAATGGCCTCAAGCTGCGCCAGGGGAGGTTTAGGTTGGATATTAGGAGAAACTTCTTCACCGAAAGGGTGGTCAGGCACTGGAACAGGCTGCCCAGGGAAGTGGTTGAGTCTCCATCCCTGGAGGTATTTAAAAGATGGGTAGACGTGGTGCTTGAGGACATGGTTTAGTGATGGACTTGGCAGTGACAGGTTAACAGTTGGACTCGATGATCTTAAGGGTCTTTTCCAACCTTAACGATTCTATGATTCTATGATTCATGAGCTGACCATTTGTTAGGGCAAGTCCCTCTGTGCTCCCTGCAGACAGAGCACTCTGTTGGAGGACCCTTGTAGATGGAGCCAGGGGGCTAGTAGCCGGGCACAGCACCTTGACAACTAAACTCCACTCTTCCCAAAGCTCTGAGCTGCAGAACCACGACAGAAAAGGAGTGCAACACTGGAGCATTCATTTACAGGATATATTTATTACACTGTAAAAAGTCCATTGGATTTGTAGCCATTTACTCTATATGTACACTGGCTGTACTCCCACCCCAACCATAGGTTCCTCTCAGTACAGTATACACTGGGTTGGAGTCATGCCCATGCCCCTCCCAGTCACCAGTGGGATTTCAGAGATTGGTATTATTGAGAATTTAGCCAACTAATCGAGAGAGGAGGAAGAACGGAGATGCAGCGCTTGCCAGGCAGCCAGCTCTGCTCTGGGCATGAGGGGGTGGAAGAGTGGGACATCCTTGCTGCAAGGCAGAAGCACAAGAACGACTACCAGGGCCTCAGGTGCAGGGGTGTTCTAGGTGGAGAAGAAGGTGGGCTCCCAACGACTAGAAGATGCAGAAGGGTGCAATCTCTGCAGAGCTTCCAAGAGAAAGCACAGCAGACTTGCTGGGCATCTGTCAGCAGGTGCCACAGATCCCCACATCTTCTCTAGCTGAAGAGGATGTTCTCCTAAGGAATGGGGCTGGACACCAAGAGGCCAATGTAGTGAGTGGTGGACAATGCAGCACTGCCGTGCACCCCGGGGGAGTGGCTCCCCAAGCACTGTTTGAGAGATGGCCATGGTGCTCTGCAATCAGCTCACGGGACTCTGCATTTCCTTCTTGTCTGCTCAACTAGGCAGAGCCTTCTGAATTTGCCCTCTCCCACCAGAAAGCCTGATTACATTTACAGAAGGAGGGAGGAAAGCAGTGCTGCCCCTACCAGACGGCTGCCTACTCCCGATCTGGCGTGGGGACTGCTGTGATCCATGTTGCAGAAGGAAAGCATGTGGCTACAGCAGACAAACCCTATGTAGCAAGCTGGGAGCTGCACTGTAAGCAACCACATTTCTACACAAAATTCTCAACCTGCTGAACCCAGGCATGCCCAGAGCCCAAACAAAGCAGTGCGACCAGAAGCATGGGCAGGAAAGCTAGGGAATGGCTGGGGAATTGTCCAGGGACTGGACTGAATAATTTGAGAGGCAGTAGTGTACTGCAGCCCCTCTCTGGTGTGACATCAAAGAGTTTTCCCTCTTCACCAGATGAACTGGTGGCAGCTTGGTCCCAGGCTGCTGGGTGCAGGCATTGCCTAGCCCCTGAGATTGTGAAGGCAGGAAGGAGACTGGTCAGTGGAACCGGGCACCCCTCCAAGAAGACAGGAATTTCTAGGTGGATTTCTAGGTGGTTGCCACAAGAGAGCAGCATGGGATGTGCTCCAGGGGGATTGTGGCAGCAGCCCTTCTGCTCAGGTTAGCATCATCTTCTAAAACAAACATGCCCGCTACCAGAGAACATTTGGCCAGCATCCTCCACCCACAGAGCTTCCTCAGCAGACAGTTCTCAGACACTTTCAAACTAATTGACTTCAGAGGTTGTCATGGGGTCAGTGGGCCGTGGAGTAGCTAAGAGGGGAACAGGAGAGGTGGCTTCAATAAGGGCTGGGTTGAGAATGATTGGAAGAGTCATAGGTGGCACCCCAACCTGCAGGGGGGAGGCAAGAGGCTGCAGGATGAGTGGTGGCTGCGCTGTCGTAGGAGGTATGTCTGTAACGGGGCTTGTCTTTGTTGGAGCTGATGCTGGGAAAGAAGGAGAGGCAGAGGTGCTGATGGTGGGTGAGGCAGGTGCAGTGGCTCTCTCAGACTCTGGAAAAAGGAAGAGACAAAATACATCCTTACACAGGCCCTGACAAAGTCACCTTTCAGCTCAAAGCTAAGCAGGGCTGAAGATCAACTCAGGGGCCTTTTCAGACTTGCACCTTCCATATACCTTCATACAAGGCCCTGAGGAGCAGGTGCCAATCACAGGCATTCTGCCCCAACCTCTGCCCACCCCAATATCCTCAGCAAGAAGTCCACAACCTATCCATTTGGAAGCACAACAGTTCCACAACACCAGAGGCCTAAGCACTGTAGATCACGCTAAACCAAGGAAAAGCAGATCCACGCTGGGACGGTGGTTCCAGAAAGAAGAAAACCAGACTCACCACTGGCACCAAGCTCACAGGGCTTCTCCAAAGGAGCCAGGTGGGTGGCTGGTCTTACATCCCCCACAGGAGAAGGGGGCAGGGCAGACACTATTGATTTCTGATGCTGCTGCTCCATTGGTATGCTGGGGACAGGATCTAGGAAAATAAAACAAGCAGTGAGCCCACACACCAGTTTGCTCACTCCTTTTGCCCACCCTCAGTTTTCCCTCCTTGTGCCAAGCTCCCACAGCCTCCTGCAACTATCATTTCATCAGCATCCAGGCACTATGGCAGCTGGGTACCGGACAAGGTGCAAGCACTGGGTCCAAGACCTGTTTTCTTAAGGTTTATCAGCCCCTCATACCTTGGATGACTGTCTGTTTGAAAAGCTCATCCCGCAGCCTAGGTAAGAAACAGTCAATCCGCTCCCAGGTGATCTCCCAGAGATCTGAGTATCCCGTCCGTGAGTCAGCACTGTGGAATATCCCAGCTGTATCCATTACAAGCAGCATATTCTTCAGAGACTCTGGGATGGCCTCCAGCTGTAATCAGAGACATTCCTCAGTACACAGAGAATGGACATATAGCAATGAACAAAAGCGCAAAACAGCTGACAGGCTGCCTTGGAAACAGAGGCCAAGGGGAGAGACCATGGAACGAAATGGTTTTGGAAGGATTAAAAGGTTAAAAAAAACCCAAACCAAAACACCTTTCAAGTTTAAGAAGGTTAAAACCGATGAATGGTTGTTCAAAGCACTGCAGCATCACTTTCAGCACCTTACCAGTAAGTCACTGGAGCCAGCATGCATGTATTTGTCCATAAAGTCCAGGATTGTCAGCCACAGGGCAGCAAAGGTGGTCAGTGAGAGCAGCGGGGAGAGGTGCTGTAGGAACACCTAGAAAAAACACACAACTACTGTCAACAAGTAGTATGAGGGCTGCTGCTCATAGCTTGACAAGCCAGTCTTGCAAATCTGGAATTCCCCCTCCTTGTGGCAGGCTAGGAGCATGCACAGGCCCAGCCTGAGGATGCCAGAGGCCTCCGCTCTTCTGAGCTGCATGTGTAGAGGACTGGATCTTGTCTTCTTTGCATGAGGCCACTGCAGTCTGCACAACCATGTCTTCCAGCCCTTCCAGACTCTCTGCCTTAGGTCAGTACTATTAGCTTGTGACATGCATCATTTCACCACTAGAACAGACTGTCTTCAACTAATGTCAGGTGAAATACTTCTCTCTCCATTCTTCATAAAGTCACAAACTCCTTCCTGACAACTTTGCCGAAGGCCATGATCATGGAGACAGTTCTGGAAAGAAGGCATGTCCCAACAGCAGAAGGTGGTGGAGAAGCCCGGCACTGAAGACAAACTAGCAAACTGACATCTATCCAGATCAGAGATGCTGAGAAGCTAATACAGCAAACAGTTTGGTTTTCTTGAGGCACATGGTTTCCCCTGAGCTTCCACACAGCAGAAGCACGCTCACCTTGGAGAGCAGTGTTGAGGCTCTCATCCTAGTTTCTTCCATCCCACCAACATCAGCTGGGCTGATGTTCTCAAGTAGCTTGGTTAGCAGAGGGAACAGCACCTGTTGGATCAGACACATTGATATTTCAGAGCTGAAAAATGACTGATGAGATTTGCATAGACAGCCTTACAGGAAGGAGCTGACTCTTGGGACTGGTGGCTTCTAGGCAGAGAGCATGGGAGAAGTAATGGGAAGTGGAAATGAGTGGATTCACTTCAATACTCCAAGAGGCTCTGTCAAAAGTCTAAGCAGAGAGGAACTTTTCACAGGATCAGAGTAGGGAACCCCTTGTCTGTTGTGGTGAACAAGCTGCTCAAGAAGGTGGTGCTAAAGTAGGACACCATTCTGCCACTCCTGCACACAGCTTTGGTCTTCATGACAATGCTGTCATGCCTACATGCCCAGCCCGGCCAGGAGGTTACCTTGTTGAAGCAGGACTCCCATTCCAGGGCATCCAGGGCCTGCAGGTCATGTACCAGGAGGGCCCGCTGCAAGTAAGTGAGTGCCTGCATCCGTACCTGGCGTCGGGCATCACAGCACAGCCAAGCAATACCTGCAAGAGAGGGATTCAGGGAAAAGCCCACAGATGAAGTGTCACATCCCTGCTTCCCTAGTCTAGGGTGAAAAGTCTAATGAAAATCAAACACTCTCTGGGGAAAAAAAAAAAAAAAAAAAAAGGATTATACTTGTTCCAGGCCACAGACTGGGAATCTACTGTCGGGTCCAGAATCAAGCTGGCAGCTAACTCATGCTAAAGATACCTTTCTGGATCTGATCCAAGTTCTTTTTCAATTACAGCAGACCCTAAAAACAACCTCCACCTGCTTTCTCCGGTTAGTTCTTGGCTCCGAAGCTTTCCTGAGTGCTGCCATTATTTTGGAAGTGTCTCTGCTCACTCTTATCACAAGGGGATGGCTTTACCCTGTAGCAAAGGACACCAGCAGTTGGACCACAGTGTTCGGGAATCTGCTTCGATTTTCCTCCCTGCTGTCTCTAGATGGCGTTGCTCCTCTGCCCAGGAGCTGTAGATGGTGGCCGCTCGTGTGTGCAAGGTGTGCATGAGGTCCAGGAGCTGCAAGCCAAGCATCACATTAAGCAACACACAGGACTTAAATTTTTGATGCAATCCTGGTCTCTGCTCTTCCCCAAACCAATGCTAAAAGGCTCACAGCTACTCAAGCTGCGAGTAGTATGTACATAACCATGTATAGCTATGAAGTTGGTGTCAGGCCCAGCTGTCTGTGCTCTCCCTAAGTGGTCAAGTGCCAGGCATCTTCAAGATTTGTGTCAGTTCAGTAGCCATGTCAATCCCATCTTCAAGGAACAGCATCCCAATCGTGCCAGGAGAAAGAATGGAGCCTTTCCTGGCACACAGCATTGACTCTCCCAGGCAGAGGGAGAAACCCAGGGATTCAGCTATGCTGTCCAGGGACAACTCTCTGCAACTTTTTTTTTTTTTAAAAACAAAACAAAACAAACAAAAAAAGCATGAAGCCCAAGCAAAGCTCCCTCAGAACAGCTCCATATGGGAAAATGACAGCATTTTAGTCACTTTACCACTGAAGTGAGGCCCAACAGCCTGGCAGTCAGCAGGCCTGTGCTTTCATACCTTTGAAGCATTAGCTAGAGAGAGAAATGACTCCCTCATCCCAGTCCTCTGTACTTGAAATCCCAGTGCCTCATCCCACAGGGCTTTCCCCTCTCCACAAGCTCAGATGCCCCATCAGGCTCCCCACTAATTGTAAATGAACCTCATGCCTCCAAATGCCCTTGATCCACATCCATCTTACCTACTATAGTGACTCACGGCTCCAGACCCCACCCTCCTCACTTTTCAGAGGACCTCTCTCTCCGCTGCTATTCAGCTTTTGCCTGTCCAAATTGCAGCCTTCCTCTTTCACTGCAGAACCACACAGTGCCACCACAGCCACCCTCTGCCATCCAGTGTGCACTAAGCCACGATGCAGCCCTCCCTCACCCCATGAAGAATCCCAGTGACTCCC
Source organism: Platalea leucorodia (assembly GCF_965183815.1). Taxonomy (NCBI): domain Eukaryota; kingdom Metazoa; phylum Chordata; class Aves; order Pelecaniformes; family Threskiornithidae; genus Platalea; species Platalea leucorodia. The sequence goes on from NC_138826.1 coordinate 23,034,039, forward strand.
TAGCAAGGCCCTGTGTGTGGGAAAGGAGAGGAGGAAATCCTTGCTATACTTACGTCCTGACTAACCTGTAAAGACACAGTGTGGTAACTGGCAGGGATGCTCTCATCCTCGTCCTCATCACTGTGTGTGTGAGCCTGGTGCTGGCTCAAGACCCGTGATCGCCGTGTGGAGCTCTCCTTTGGCTTTTTTTTTAACCGACTGGATTTACTGTCATACCTGTGGCTCTTCCCCCTCTTCTCCTGGGACTTGTAGCCTAGAAAGTGAAAGGCAGCAACATACCATATACACGCTCCACCACAAAACTTTCTGCCTTTCAACACACACAGCAGCCACCTTTCGATATCCCCAGTGGAGGGCCCTGTCCGGTGAAATGACAACTACCCGCATGAAGAGGTACCCAGCACCCCTCAGGAACAGCCTTCAGCAACAGCTGATACTGCTAGCTCCACATCAGCTTCAGGCCTCCTCTCCATCCCAGAGAGAGGGATAAGAATAAGGTCCCTGCTACCAGCAGGAGCCAGGACACATTTCTCACAGCAGACCATTTTCTGGGGGCTGGGGACTCATTCCTTGACCGTATACTTCACACTTCTTGCTGACTGGCCACCCCAAGCCCAATCCTGATTGCCAAACCAAGGGCTATCTTACCCCCATTCAAGCTCGCCTCCACAAAGATGCGGATGGTTTTGACACAGAGCTCGAAGTTCTCAGGTGTAACGTGGGCAGCATCTCGCACGATGAAGGACAGGGACTCTACGCACTTCATGAGAGACTTTGTGTCATGTGGGCCCAAATCCAACCCCACAGTCAGGCTGTACTGGTTGACAAGAGGAGATGGCCCCAGCCTGCTGAGCCCAGCAGTGGATCTGGAGGTGTCGATGTCATCTTTCCCCACCTGTAGGGCACAGCAAGAGAGTAGCAGGAGAGGGTAGCATAACAAGCAGCACCTCATGCACACGCTAAAAGGGCTTTTCTTCTGAAGCCAACAGGTGATGTTTCTGTAGGATTCATTTCCCTTTCTTCCTCGTTTGCCTCCAAGCTTTCTCCTTTCCATCTGCATCTCCTCCCCATCCTCCCTTTACATTGTCAGCTCACCTTAGCTCTCTTTTCTACTGTCTTATTCTTTCTCTCCCTACCGCACCCTCTGTCCACAACCATGCTAGGAGTAGTCTTCTTCAGACACCAGAAGCCCATTGGCTACTCACCACTAGCCAGCCACTGTTCATGACATCCACATCTGTCACCGAGCGATGCATCTTGCCTGGCTTCCCGTGGTCTGTGTATACCTCCGAATCAGAGGTGTAGCCACGGTCCAGGCTCATGTCACTTGGATGATAGGAAGAGGAGACTTCGCTGTCTGACTGAGCACCTTCAAGACAAAAGGTATGAGGTTTAGATCAAAGCCAAATCAAGAACTTCGAAGAGTAGCTGTGGATAAGGGAGAAGCAATCCAGATCAGTCATATCAGCATCAGCTAGAAACAACCAGTGTGCCCTGGAAGAAGCTGGGCCAGGCCCCTCCTCCTGTGAGATGAGGAACAGCTATGACAGGAGCATGCACAGGAGACAGCAGGAAACACAGATCTTTGACGCTGTTTCTCCCCTGTAGGTATATTTGGCTTTCCCCTTCAGAGGGAAGGGGCTTTCCCTCCTCTGCTATGTCACTTGTCAGCCTGACCGTGGATTTAAAAACGGCAGGAAGTCCAATGCTTTGACCCTGAGGGAAGAATCAGATGTACCACACACTTTAAGAACTACTGGAGGTGCTAGGTTCAGCCAAGACAACGCAAAAAGCATAACATGACTCACGTAGGGCCTCTGGGGTCACTCAGCTCCACACTAATACTGGTAAAGTCTTTCTCATGAACAGCAATCTACATTAGCATGTTCTACACCTGTCAGATCTACCCTCCCTGACCTTTAGGATAACCTTAAATTTCACATGTCCCAAGCACAGAAATCTTTGCAAAAGCCAAATTTAAGCCATTGATATAATGTTATTTAGAAGCAAAAATTCATTCTCCCCATCATTCAACACTATCTAGAAACTCACTAGCAGAGAGACAGACTTGCTGTGAACACAGTGCACCAAACATTTTCAGGAGGTAAAGAGAACTAGTTCTGATATGCAAGGTGCCACAGTCAAGCAGTTTGCTCAATCAGCAAAGACAGAAGTGTGGGGCAGGGGGAAGATGGGAGAAGGCAGCCCAGCATTAGCCCAGAAAGCAAAGGCCGTAAGGGTTTTGCAAAATCAGATTTCTTCCATCTGTCTAGCACAAAGCATCAGGACCTAGCAAGGAAGTTCTAGAAAAGCAAAGAGGAAAACAAAGGCTTCTGGAAAAGCCTTTTCTTGCTGTTTGCTTTAAAAGTCTGAAGCTGTCAGCCTCAAATACATTGCCAGCTGGCTAAAGCAAAACAGGAACAGTTTGCTGAAAAGACTGTCTTTCTAACACAGTTAAGAGAAGTGGGAAATAGTGGGCTGGTCTTGTGGGAATGGTTCAGGCACTCTGAACACAAATGGATTTGGAAATAGAATTTTAAAGAACAACTCCCTTTACAAGATCCTTGAAATGGGGACAGAAAGGAGTCAGTCCCACAAAAGAAGCAAGTATGACAGGAACAACAGCTGGGTTTACATTACACACCCAGATGAGACATAAAGGCTATACTACCCAAGGCACCAGACCACAACCAGCAGAAAATGCTCCTTGGGTAGAGCAAAAACCTTCTACAGCTGCTACAACTGATCAGTTTTCCTCCCACTGCTCCCCCAGGGACTAGCACCTGGACTGCTGCTCACTGAGTAGGAAGAGATGGCAGAGTAGAGACAGGGACAGACCATGGGGTAGGAGTGAACAGCAGGTGCTGGTCTTTAATCTTGCTAATGTAGTTTAATATCAGCTTTGTTTTCTTGCAATCCCCTTTGCTAATTGAAAAGCTTGAGGAAGCAGCTGCTTATCTGGCAGGCAGGCATCAGATTTCCTAGCAAAAGCTGGCCTGTCTTACCTGTGTCGTTATCTGCCCTTGCTGTAACCTGCAGGGCTGCAGGCGGCTTCACCCCAGACCCAATACACTCCAGGAGGGTGAAGAGCGTGTACCAGTCATCCCCGGAGTGAATGTTGGCAGCATTGGTCTTCAGGAGTTCATGGAGGCCGTAGGCAACCTCATGGCTAACTCTGGACAGCACATTTGGCTTCATCATGAGCAGGATACGTAATGAGAGGAGAACCTGGCCAGAGAAGGAGAGAAGAATAACAGACCCTATTATTTACACTCCATTCTCCAGCAAAGTCCCCCTTCATTTACTTAGAGCTACTTACAACTGCTGTTTGTTGTTACCTGCAGTACAGACAGGTTAAATTGTGTTGCCAGGTGTAGCCACAAAACCTCAGTAACTGACTTTCAAAAATCCCTTACCTGTGCACTGATTTCTTCCCGACGAAGGAGCCGAATTGCCAGTCTCAGCAGCCCCACCACTGCCCTCTCCACCAAGAAGCAGAACTCCATCGCATGGACACAGAGATGATAGAGGTGGTCTCGGACAGTTTGCCAGACACAGGTCACACGGTCCCTAGCCACAACAAGGAGGAGGGAAAGGGTAGGATGAAAGGAGATGAGACAAGCAGGATCCAGCTACCCCTCCCAGAACTCCAGACAACCCGGTATTTCTTCATTTCAATGAAAAACTCCAGCCGGGAGATATAAGGACAGACACATAGAAACAACAAAGCCGTCAAATTTCTTATTTACTTCATTACTTGCAAAGCAATCAGATGGGATAATTCTCCCTCCAGAGTTTAGTTTATGTTCTCCAGATCTCAGTATATCAAGCAATAATTCATGGGCGAATAGCCCCTCTGTTTGCACATGCTAGAGCAGAATTGCTAAGCCCTGAAATTACAGCCACATGCTGCTTCAGCTGGCAAATCAAGCACATAAGGAACTCATTCCCTGGACCCAGGCAGCAGCTGCAGTAAAGCAGGGACATTTACAGTGAATCTGCATGTATTTCAAGGTCATACCTATTCTCTAGCACAATTCTCAGAAGCATCTCCAAACAGAAGGCAGCATCCTCTTCATCATATGTCTCCTCATCAGGAGTCACAGAGATTAGAGCCTAGAAAAGCCAGGAAATGTTTGTGAATCACAAGCCCCCAAAACTGGGGGACCAACAAGTGAGGACCAACAGAATGCTTTGAGTCTGGGCAAAACTGCACACCACTGTCTGGTGAGGTCATGCATAGTCTATCAAAAATGCACTGGATAGAGATCAACCTAAATATATGGAAAATTATATTTTTTTAATTATGCAAGATGCAATACGAACTTAAAAGATGTTAAACTCTGACGGAGTCTCTCAGATGGAGAGGAATTCTGAAAGACAGCAGCTTCTTCCTAAGAATTTGTGAAGCACAGAAAAGGCAGACATACCTAGGAATGACTACAAATACTGGAACTATTCCTCTCAAGCCATCAGCTTGCATATGAAGGCAGAATTCCTGACATAATAGGGATAAGAGCAAAATGTTCCTCTGGAACTGAGAGGGCACAAAAAAACTGAGTCACCACGTCTCCATGTGGGCCAGCAACATAGTGGTCTTTGTGTGATCCAAACAGCAAGTTCTGCTTTAGCTGTTTTAAGTATTGTTCTTTGGGGTTTACTCACTTAACATCTTTATTTTGAAACCCAATACCTATTCTTCTGAACCTCTGCAGCAAGCCTTGATAAATACACCTTTGTTTTAGCACAAGTCTCCATCGGGTCATGTGCCCTATTGATGAAACCAGTGAATTGCAATTACAGCAGCCTGAAGGGAAAGGCACTTGCACTTCAAGGAGCCGTGGAATTAGGCAACACACACTGCCAGCCCACACAGCATCCCTGCAAGGGTTGCACTGCACTATTTGCTTTTGGAAATGGTGAGCAGCAGCCAGATTCGTTCCACACCCTGGAGTGGTCTCAAACTCCACACTAGCCTGGAGAAGCCACTACCAGAACCAGGTAAGTAACTACCCTCCCCCAGAGAGAAGAGCTTCTCTAGCCCAAAGGCTAGTGAGTCCAGCCTTATTACATCTCCCACAGCAGCCAGGTACCATACTACCTAGGGGCACGCAGTCAAATATTTCTGTACAGCTCTTTCCTCTAAAGTGGCCTTTTAGAATGTCCTCATTAGGCACATAGCACTCCAGAAAAGATGAAAAAGCATAGCCTTAAGCTCCTACACAGAGCTACACATACTTTCAAACACTTACTGTGACCTCCTCAAGGCTTTTAGAATGCATTCCACAATTTAATGTCTTCATCTACTACTAAAGCAATTGTGGCTGCCAGCACAAAAGTTACATGTAACAGCTGAACTAATGACTGGTTTCATATCCCAAATAGGTCCAAGACCTCCTTTGGGGACAGAGGAGCTGGGTTAGTACACAGCACATATCCATGATCATGCATGGCATACTCGTTCCATCACCAGTCCAATCCCTTGCCCTTTATCTCTCTCACCTTCATGAGCTCCTGGAGGGATTCAAGTTGGAGGAATTTGCTTTCTGTGATCAACTTCTCAGGATCACATTGCTGCAAAAGACAGAAAAGAGCACTGTGCATCTGGGGGATGGGGAAGGCATACGAGCAGATCCTCTAGAAACACAGCTTGTTCCCAGGAAAGATACAGATAGTGGCTTTAACACAACTACCTGGAGGAAAACTCCTGCCAGCTAGTTCGCTCCTTTAACATCAATTACCTTTAACAGACCTGATCTGTACTAGACAGGTTTTAACAGATAACTACTCTGTCCCCACGCTGCTCAACCCCCAGGTTCAAATTTTGTTGGCACCATGCACCTTAACAATGTCTTGGAAAGACTAGTCATTTGAGAATTTATTAATTTGTCTTCAATTATAGGACTGTGACGCCAAGGGCAGATCCCAGCCTCTTGTGGGGAATCATTCCTGTTTTCATGTGTTACTACATTTGTGCATAACAGCACATAAGACCCTTTAGCTGTCAATGCAGCTACGCTCCTCTGTAGTTTCTTAAAATTCACAAATTCTCTGGAACTGCAATACTGCCTAGAAGCATGCATATTTATGCTTCTGTTGCCTGTTACCCACATAGCACTGTCACCACAAACAAAAGCAGTTTCTTTTACAGCCTGTATGTTACCTTTATGCATTCCAGAGACGTTCGCTTTGCCTCCTGTGTCTCTGTAGATGGTCCTCTCATACCAGATTGCTCTGTCCCACTGAGGGTGAGCCAACTAACAAAACTCAGGACTGTAGATTCACCACTGCAAATCAGAAGATACCAGCATCAGTGAGAAAACAAGACATCATACTGTTCTCCAGCTTTGGTACAAAAAGGACTGGGCTATCGACACCACGCACCGGTTAGATGGTGTCTCCTCACGTTGCAGATAGATTTTGCCATTAGGATCCACAAAGTCTTCAACCTGGAAGACACACCAGAACACATATATGATCAATTGTCTGCTTCTTTGTAGCCTTCCTCCCCAACCCCATAATGTTTCACTTAGTGATGAAACGCTACACCCAACTGCCCATATGTAGACAGTCAACCCCAGCTCTTCACCCCCTCATCCCTTCAGTAAAGCGTCACCCCCATCTGGCAATACCAACGCTGTGCTCTAATACTTCATGCCTATAAGCATGTCCTCCTTCTGCACAATATTCAAAATCTGTTCAAGTAAAATGAATGATGGAATTTCTCAAATACAACAAAAGTAAAATGAGAAAAAAAAAATCATACACTACACCCTTTGCAGGCTTTCCAGCTCTGTACACACTTTACCAAAGCCAGGCCTTTGCAAGAGAGCTCTCCTCCTCTTTGAACTGCTTCTGTGAAAAGCCAGCTTCCCACTTGCCTACTCTTCAATTACCCGTGGGCCGGCTATTATTACCTCCACCATGGCCTTGGGCAGCAGCTCTGCTCGGAAAAGCTGTAGCATGGCCTCCATGATGTTTTTCCAGCCCTCCCGCAGAATGTCACCATGGCGATGGGCCAAGTGAAACACAGTCTTTGCTGCAATATGGGCCTTGGGATTACTTCCAAAAACAGTGGGCAGGTTCTCAATAGACTGCAGGAAAGAAGAGGGGGTGGCAATCAGTCAGCAAGAGATGTTTTCTTTTCAACACAAATTAGGGCAGACTGTTCAGAACTGGTTATGGGAAAGACAACAATTCTGTGTATGATGCTTGGATAACTCCTCAGCTCATATTCACTTCGCACAAAAACAAGGACAAGACGGCTTACCTGATACAAGCTGAATCACTGAACCACCTAGACATAAGCTCTCCAAGAATGACAACAATACAGCACATTTTGAAAGTGCTTGCTGAAAACTCACTAACACTAATTTATTCTGCTATGGAAACTCATTCCAGGATCAAAACCTTCTATAAAAACTACTACATCTCCTCTGGAAGCAGCAATTACTCAGCTCTACTGCTAGAGAAGGAAACTGTGGCCAAAAGCATTACTGACTAGCAAAGCTACTCCTACCACTACTTAACAGCAAGATTCAAAGTAAGAGTGATGAACCCTGACATACAGTCTCTGCCAGTAATTGCTGGATCACAATTCCGCATAATCTGTTCAACGCACTCACTGCTTTTCAAAATACAAAAAGTGTGCTAAGTCATTTAAACCAACCAAGTACGTGCTGCCAAAGCAAGAAAAAACCCAGCAACCATGTGAGCTAGTATCAGACACTAACATACTCCATGTTTCTGCAGTTACTTAAGCTCATTGCAATGTTCTTTTTGACAAGAGATGGGCTTTGCCATTCCCTTGCTTATGTGGACAAAAAACATACTTATTTCTTCATCAAGAAAGGAGAGAGAAGACAGGAGGTAGGATGGATTGAGAATGTGGCTCTTCCAATCTCAGACCTGAAATTCAGAAAAACTAGCTCTTGCTTCAGCCAGACTGCTGACAAAGCTATTACCAAAACGGGTCTTTGATATAGAGGTGAACTCCATTAGAAGTGCCAATCTGGAAGTCTGGCAGAAATGCGACAACCAATTTGTTTTTTCCATTGTTGCTATGGGGAAACCACATGAATACACACATCACTGAAGTCTCAGAGTGCAAACAGCAATATGCCTGGTTTTGCACTGTGGCAACAAGCCACAACCACAGAATTAAAACACACAGGGGTTTTGCTACTACTTATACACTGAGTCAGTATGAGTCTTAACTGTGGATCAAGAAGTGGGGCACTCGCTCTTCTTAAATCACTTAATCCCCCTCCATGTTCCTTCCCATTCCTCTTCTTTCAACCAAAGTGGCCATGCATAGCAATTGCAGTGCTTGGAGAGGATGCCTGATCACTAGGATGATCTGACCTGGGAAGTGACTAGCAGCTAAGTGACACTTTGATGTTTTTCCCTTGCTTTCTAACAGTTGCTCTTTGTTTTGCCTCCTCGGCCCCTGAAGACAGCCCCTCCTTCTCCCCTTCCACCAGACTGTCTCTCAAATATTTGTTCAGTTGTCATATTCCACTACTATCTCCAAGTCTTACAGGAATTTAGGACAGCAGAAAGTAATTGGTGTACTTGGAATCTGGCCAAAGATAAGAACTCGCAGCCTTCTTTGAATCCAGAAGTCCCTGATTCTATGTCATCACCAAAAGACATGCTTGCTTACACAGACCTCGGACTGCTCCAGATTCTAGTCTCACAACTAGATGGGATGCAGCTGGCAATAGCTGGTGCCTCTGAGGGCTTAGTCTAGTTGCTTCTACCATGTAAATCTGTGTCAAACAGTTGTTTCATGGCAGACATTCCTCTGCTTGCGTTATCTACTGGTAGTCTCGAGGTCTGGTATGCCTGGAGAGGATCAAGTATTTCATCTTTACCGTTGTGAGCTGTGGAGGAAGAGGGAATCTGAAACAACCCCACCGCTAGGGATTTCTTTGTCTTTTAATAGTCAACCTGGTACTTTTTCACTGCTACCAATGCCAGAATGCAAGTGATACAAAACACCCAGTCCAAAAAATTCCATTTCCCTGCAGCTTAACTCCATTCATTGGATTAATTTGCAGGACTGTTCCCTTTCTGCTATCCCTTAAGGGGATTTAAAAAAAAAAAAATCACCTGTCTTGGCCTTTTTACTCCCATGCTTTCAGTCTCGAATGGTCTTGTTTCCCTTTTTTGTATGGGTGGCAATTCTATTCTGCTCACTGTGGGCCTTGCACTGGTTCTCAGAGCAATGCTGTGAGATTCTTTACGAGTTCTGACCCTTTAAAGGAGTTGCTGTCGTCTTCTCCTTAGTACAAAGCATGGTCTGCCACACACTGTCTATCAAACACCTTGGGGTAAATCAGGCTGATGCTGTAATACACACACAGATTTGGGAGGGGGAAAAAAAAAAAGCTTACACCAACCACTGTACCTTGAATTTATTCTCACAGTACAATCCACAGAAACGGTCCTTAGGGCTTGCCAAAAGTGGGGCTAACAGCCAATCTTATTACCAGACTCCACACGCCAACTGACAATTCAAAGCATTTGTTTTTTCTAACCCCTTTATGCTGGGTGGATGCACAGCTCCTACATTTTGGAAGAACAGCTCACACAACACTCCCTCTTGGCATCGCATAAACCCTATAACTAAATATTCAATAGCTGAAATGCATAAACTTGCTTGGGATCATGGATGATCACTGTCTTGATCACAGGGAGATCTAAGCCTGCTCAGATCAAGTAGGTGGAACAAACACTTCTACATCACGGCATTCTGCTCTGCACGAACTGCCACTTGTGAGTGAGTAGAAGGAAATTTGCATATTTGAACCTGTCCTGTGGAAGTCCTACTTCACTACACACTTTTCATTGCCTCCTCCAGAAAACTCTGGGCAGGAGCTCACAGATATCTACAGATACTGTGATAACTAAAATAAGCAAATATTACTGCTTAACAGAGGAAGAGAGCTCCAATATACTAAAAGCCATGCTTCTTTCCCCTCCTTGCAAACTTACCTCGCTGCTGAGGGCTGTAAACTTGCACAGAGAAATTATGAGATTGTCAAACACATCACTAAGACCATAGTGAGCAGAAATCATTGCACATTTCCTGGGGAAAGAAGAAAACAGAAAATAATGTAGTAAGCCAGCACAGATAAGCCTGTCTACAGGACAGCAAATCAGAGAGCCTCTCTGTTGACATTTTAGACCTTCCTCTCCACCCACTCATAACGAATGCTGATGTATAGAAGTCTACTATTATCCCTCGAGTAATCTCAGTCCTCATCCATAGATCCTGATATTTGTCTGTGCTGATGCAAGGATCACTTTCAAGAAGCGAGTCTAAAGAGACAGACCACTTGCACCTGAGCCAATATACCTAATCTCCTGTCTTGACATAGGAGAGAGTTGCTGAGATTGGCGGTAGTGTTGAAGGTCTAGTTTCCAAGAGATCATGGCTACAGCAGTATATTAACAGAGCTTTAAAACTATGCTTAAGGCATCATTTGGTCTGGATCTAAGCATGACCCAATATCGTTCCAATACAGTTTCTCACAGATAGCAAGTTTTTTTTGAATACTGGTCATCTGGGAAAGAAAAAAAGGAAAAACAAAACAAATCAAACAAAAAAATCCCCCATCCCATTTAGTCACAGCTATGGCCTCAGACACTAGAGGTTTTGTTCATATACAGGGATTTTGCCAGCATCACTGTGCAAGTTAAGAGTGACTTCTTCACTTCTAAGCAGCACAGCTATGTCAGCAGGTCTTTTAAATGTAACCAGGTTGGAGTTTAAAAATACATACTGCAGGCACTTTGATTTATTACAACACAGCAGTCAAGCCAAATAGTGAGTGGCAACCAGGAGAGGCCAAGATGGGATGAATCAATACAAATAACAGAACAAAACTAGAGGACCATACGTCACAATAAAATGCTCTTCAATTACTAGGAAAAGTAACAGTTGATATTCACTGTGATGTCTCTAGCAGGTAAACAGGAGACAATGGCCACACTTTAACTCTTCTGGGTCTTCATGAATGCAAGAGTTACCTGAAACCAGAGATAGCCTTCTGGATGATTGTTTCTTCTAAGCTCTTGTCAAAAACATAAGAAAGTGCTGCAATGGTTGGTCCCCATGTCATGGTGAAGAGATCATGGTCATAGCTTCCGGGAGGCACATGGAGAAATATTCCCTCATCAGTGGCACCACGATGTAGCAGGACATTCCAGATATAGTTTTCCTTCACCAGGCCCGTCTGTTCTTCTGGCATCACTATCTCATCATTTCTAAAAGGGAGGAAGGCAGAAAGGTTGAATTTTTCATTCTGAGCCAAACCTAACATTTACACATTGCCTTTCATTACATGGTCCCAAAGCTAAGTGGAGTGATTTTGCCAGCTCCTGAAACATTCTATTTTCCTAGGTCTGCCTGCTTCCCCTGCCCATCTTTGGTATCCTGGATATAAAGTCTGGTGGCTCTCAGCAGCACCCAGCAGCAACTGTGTAAGGATAGTACTGAAGAAGCAGCTACCTAACACTACAAGTGCAAAACGCAACACATACTGCAGTTAAATTATGGGAAATTTTGGACAGCATATTGGCATACCTTCACCCTCCCATCCCAACTCCCACCCCGTTAGAGTGCTCTGCGTATCTCATTACTCCCAGATTAAAAAAATTAAATCGTTATACCACTGCAGTCAACAGTAGGCATGAGTACCTTTGTATAAGAATAATGCAAATATTCATACTATGCCAAAATCAAATATCAGAAAGCCAAGTAGTACAAAATTAAAGATAAAGCAAGAAACCAAATGTATGATGGGTGATTCATAACTAGGGTACCACAGCTCCTTACTCTAACTGGATTAAAGCCATACAAGAATAAAACAATTATGATTAATGCCAAGTAGTACTTGCAATCCCAGGTTAAAATATATCAAGCCTAAATACATACTCCCTAGACCTGGGTAACATTGCACAACAGATAACCCTCTGCAAGGGTCTACGAATAGTAGATTGCAGCCAATCTGAGAAGTAGAGGTCTTTCTGCAACAATCAAAAAATTACGTGCTTCAGTTACCAAAGAAGCAATTTTCATGTGCTAACAACAACTACAAAAGACCTTCTTGATTTATGCATAAGAAATAAGCTCTTCTCAGTTTCAAGTGCCTGCATATTTTGACAAGAGCAATCATTACTGAGATTATATAGGAAAATATGTTTGCAGTCAATAGTGTATTTTTTCTAAGAACACATAGTTGATTAATATTAACAGAGGCAAGTGAATAGGTTTACTTGGAAAGTCTCAGGAAATGCAATTGTGCTCAAAAGTGAAATGCTGAGATCATGCACTACTCTCTACAGATTACAGTCTGATTTTTTTTTTTTGTCCCCTAATAATACAAAGAAAACAAACAGTTCCTCAATCTCAACTATGACACTGGGGCAATCTATCTGAAATGGAGCAATACTGAAATGATACACCGATGTTTTTAGCCATAGAATATACTGAAAAAGCTGAAGTATCTGGCGAAGGGAGGATAATGGGGAATAGACTGGGATAGAGGCACTAGATAACTGAAAGATATGACAATATCCTCAGGGTACTACTCAAAACACTAAGAACACCCTCAGGGAAGAGAGGCCAATCAAAACTAGAGCTCTATTTGAAAGCTAGAGCTACCTCTTGAAGAATTTCTAGATACTTGGCAGCATCCCCACCCTCCTGGAGAAGGCTCAAAAGGGAGGGTCAGCCTGATAGTACTGCCCAGCTTCCAGCCCAAGCCACTGCCTGCCACTGCAGATTGAAACCAGCTGAGAGTCAGAGTTGCATCCTGCCTCCTCAGAGATGTAAGCCTCTCAGCTTCAAATTGGCTGGGCCTGGATTTACTGACAGGCTAGATTTCTGAGCTGTTATTAAGGCTCCCCGCACAGAGCTTGTCGGTGCACAAAAGGGCCTCAGCCACCAGGAATTCTCCACAAATACTGGTCAGTGTGCCAAGAGCTTCAGGGGTGGCAGAAGAGATTGGTGCAGACAGCAGCCTCATATGAAGAGGTCAAAAGTAGAACATACAAAACTGAGACCTGGACATGTTATGTCAGGGCACCAGTGCTGTCCTGGGGATGAGATACTATCTCTAGTACTACATAAAAAGTTCTAAAGAAGTCTAAAGGTCTGGTCTGGAGAACAGAGCCTTCTTAGATACAGCATTTCACGTGTGCTGGTCTTGCTCAGCTTTTCTTTTGCATGTTGATAGAAGTAACGCATTTTTTTAACTTTAGCTTAAGCTCTGTGGATTAAAATACCATGGCAAGAATCCAAAGATACAAATCCAGTACAATCACTGTGACAGGCTTGTTACCACAGCCCCACATGGAGCTGAAAGTTGGTCTGAGGCAAACAGGCACATGATCAGTGAGTCTCTCTCCATACTCTCCAGAGGTCTCACAGACCAAACAACTCTAGTTTGCTCTCTGCATACAAGGAGATGACAGGTTGATTCTTACTTGATGGCATGGTACATGTCTTCCAATATGTCTTGTTCAAAGTCTTTGCCTCCATTCACACCTTTCAGGTTCTTCCGAAACTCCTGAAAAAAGTTACACCAATGTTAATTCCTACCATCTTCAGCTTTAACTGCTTGGCTAGGATCAGTACTCCGCTTGTTTTTCATGGGAACAGAAGGACATTTTCCTGTGTTCTTCAACATGCAGCCTCAAAGTCTAAATGCCATTCTTAGTGGCAGTAGTGTGCAGGAACCCCTGTCTCTGTTCACAAGAAAAGAACAGAAACACAACATAACACATGCTTAGCTGAGGCTGGACATCAGAATGACAGGTCTGTACTACTGCATTGACACTCACGGAACTTGAACTCTCTAGAAGCCCACAGCGGTTCAACAATCTTCTCATTCTTACTATGTCTTAGGATACACTTTGCTCACACACACACAAGCCTCCTGATGAACTTGGCAAGTTGTCTGCTAAGCTCATATTTCTTCAGACTGCCCCTTGCCCACAGCTCCCCTCTCCAACTGTACTCAACGTCAGTGCTGCACACCAGCTTATTGTGTACAGGAGTGATGAATGCCAGGGAAAAAAAGAGAATGCCATTGAGATAAAAACAGGTACTACAGTGCTATCAAAACCAGAGAAGACAGGTGCCTACACTGGTAACACCCACCTCCAGAGTCATTGGGACATTCTGCTTGCGGACATTATGGTTGTGCTGGTCAGTGTTCAGCATAATAACTGCATAGGCCAGGGCAAAGCAGGCATCACTATTAGCAAATGGGGACCCATTTGATTTCTGAAAGGCAAATGTATGCATAAATTAGTCCTACAGGAACAGCGATATCAGTGACCCAAGACAGCCATTTTCCTACCCATGGTACTGAATCATCTCTGGGACAAACAAAAACCCCAGGCTCTGGCTCCAGCTTCTAAAAAGCAACCTGGAAATCTATGTGCCACTACTGTCTCCTACAAAAAACCAGCTGCTGCCAGTTTGATCTGACATGTCCACCATGGCAAGCAGATGCACAAGAAAGAACACAGTTTTGAGCTTTCTGCCCACCAAGTACACACCCTCCAATGTTCTGTGAAGGCCTCCAACAGTCTCTGGATTACGGGCGCCTCTCCTGGTAATCTGAAGGCCTCTAGATAAAGTCGCAAAGCTTCATCCAGCCTTAAACCTTGAAAGCTGAAAGTCCTGCAAGAAGAATTAAATGCACTGAGAAACTGAAACAGGATGGGAAAGGCAGGAGAAACTTACTGACTACAATCTTGTTTGTTTCAGCATACCAGATTTCACAGATAACAGACAGTAAAGAGGAGAGGGTGAGGAGAGAAGAAATATACCATGAACAGGCAAAAAACAACAAAAAGAGAGTCAACAACCCTACAGGTGATTGTGAAGACTAGAGAGATGATTAAATACATAGAGACTGGTCCTACTGAAAGAAACTCGAGTATCATACTATTATATGTATCCAAGGTGTTACCATATGCCAGAGATGCATAGAATTAAGGCATGGTGGTGCACAGAGAACCAAGAGATACAAATCCAAAGCCTCCAGGAACTACTATTCTACTGCTTTTTCTAATCACTGAACTCTTAACTTTCGCCCCATTCTGATTAAAGAGACACAGAAAGCTACTCACCCAACAAAGCTTTCCAGCAAGTCTATGTTCTTACGGTCACTCACAAATTCCCCAATCATCTTTTTGTCCAGGCGAGGATTTTCCCGTAGCCACCTGGCCACCTCATTGTTGTTGATGGGCGTAGCAAGAAGGTTCTTCTCCTGCAGAAACTGTATCCCTTTCTTCGGCTTTTGGTTGAACTGCTCTGTGCCGGTTATCAGTAGCTGAAGGAGACATTCTGATAATTACAACCTTGAACTGCATTTCTTACTTGAAATTGTTCTTGGCAGTTGAACCAAAAGCAAAGTAGAAAATAGATCAACCTCAGCATCATCAAGTTTATTGTACTGTGTAATCCAGCAAGAAGGCTAACCAAGGCCAGAAAACCTGCATTCATCACAAGGATTCACTACACTATCAAATAATACTGGACAGAGCAAGCATGAGCTGCTGTCTTTGAAAAGCTTTGACATTTCACCGAGCAATTAGCTCTGCTACCCCAAATGCCTCACCTGCTCTAGTATGTAAACAGAGCAGAGGAAGGTCTCTGACAAACCCCAGACATGTGGCAAAATCAGCTCTACCCAGTTACAACAGCAGCACTGCTCCATGACCTCTTCTGTCCCCTCTGGCTCCAAGCTCTCGTACTCTACTGCACTGCCAGGAGACAGGCAGCAAGAATCCTTGGCACTTATTCAGCAGGTGCAAGGAAGAAGTGCTGCAAAAGCTTAAACTAAGAACCAGAAAACTTTCTGCTAGTGAGACATGGTCCCAGGAACATCTGGTGTTCCAGCATGAGAAGGCCATCTGTAGGCTGGGAAGAGCAGGTACATTTTTGGTTTTGAAGGAAAGTCAACTACTCTGCCCTGCTTGATTCTAATTTTAGGAAACTAGACTGTACCACAATCACAGTGTAATAAAACACCTGACTAAGAAAGGGTTAACTGAATGTTCTTGGTGGTGTTCAGAAAAACCAAAAGCACAAACAGCTCTATGAACTTTACTAAGGCACCAGAATAAATGTCAGTTCCCTGTTAGCTCCTATCACGATCAAACTGCTAGCGATGACCTAGTGAACTAAATTCGTGACCATCATGATTACTAGCTCCCCTGGGTTTCTCAGTACCTCAGAAGCCACCAACCCTCTGTTCTGTGCTTCCCCTGCCTGTGTGAACATCGTCAAATTGCAGTGAAACACAGACCTTGAAATAGCATGGAGCGCACAAGGACCCAGTGAGGGCATAACAAAATAATAACCGTGTGCTGCCCCAGTATAACAGGCCTGAAGGGACTGTATGACGGTAGCAGCATTTCTGTTCAGCTGTAAATCCTGTAACCCAAGCCCTAGGGTATTCTGTGGACTGGTTATACTTCTTAAGACCACCTGAAAAGAGACCGGACTGCTGGCAGTTTGCACTGCGTTTATAATCATGTCAGTCCTATGCTTCTGAGCTTCTGGTCATTGCCTTTGGAAATATCAAAGAAAACTTTCCATTTGATGTATAATTTGTTTTCTGCTTTTATTTATTTTTTTTCCTCCTTCCAGCTGTGGTAATGTTTGGTACTTCAGAGGTTAAAGGAAGCAAAACATGCTGGTCCAGGTCAGCATCAACATTACTTAAGCTGAATGTTTTGTGTGTCCTGTTTACATGCTCAGGATGAAACCATTAGCAGATTTAGGGTCAGGAAAGGATTTTCCTTAGGCAAACTAACAGAGATTTATGAACACCTTTCTGCCCTCTGCTGTAGCGTAAGGCACTGCCCTTTTTCTAGGACCACATGGAACTTTCTTTAAGGAACTCTCAGCCACTGACAATGCTCTTGATTTCTTCTAACCTTGTTTTCCAGCACAGTAAAGTTGGAGTATTATCAGGGGTTTTTAGTTAGAATAGTGGAAGCACTGTGCAAGCTCCCTTCTCAACAATGGACTTTCACACAAAGTCCATCAGCAAAGCTGCCATGAAAGCTAGATTTAGTGCAAAGCAAAAGGGTTACAAATGAAACAGTAACTAAACCAATATTCATTTCTTAGAAATTAGCTAATGCCAAAACTCGGTGGTTCCTTCAAAGACTGTGCTGACAATCACTTCCCCCCACTCTCCCTGTGGCTTGGGAAGCCAGTTAGCATTATCCCACTTCAGCACTCTGTTGTAGATAAAGAACCAAGTTCCTAAGTACTGCAGCGGGCTTCCTAGAGAGAAACCAATGCCTTAAATTACATTCAGATCCAGAGACTGCCAGAGCAGATCCCAAAGCACAGATTAGTATGGCAGTAGAAAGAGATCTGTTGTACTTTCTTCAGTATTTTTGTTTAAGTAAGTTTATGACCACCACTCCCTTAAAATAATGTAAAATAAAAACACCTATGCTAGAGAGAGAAGTCTGAAGCCTTTTAGTCAGGTATGAATCAAAAACCTTTCTCTTTACCACCAATGAATCATTCAAAGACATTGATTTCTTTTTCCACTGTATCATCTGGCTCCTTACCCCACAACTGCCATGGCCACTCATGTTTCATCCAGAATATGTGTCATTTTCATATTGAAATTTAGTAATCTCTCACATCCTAAATAACCTAACCACCTCAGGTATATGTTGTGCAAAGAGAACAAAATCTGTACAAAGAACATCTGTGAATGAAAAAAAAAAAAAAAAAACCACAACCAAAAAAACCTCTCCCATGTAACCCACAGGAACTTTAGATATCATATTCATCTGCTGTCTGTGGAGGTGAACGAGCAGGCCAGTACTTGATGTTTGACATGAGACAGCAGATAAATACACAGCCAGCAGCATGGAGCACCTTTGTTAACACTAGACCTAGACTGGAACCACTCAGGGAATGGAAAAGCTGTATAAAGTTTAGACTATAACTTGGACTAATGAGGTTCAAAGAAACAGACTTCTAGACAAAGAATGGCTTTGCCACAATCAAGACAATCTTTTCAGTCATCCTTATGATAAAGCAAAGATGGGAATAAACAAATCAGAATAGCAGGCTAGACTCTTAATTGCTACTATGGGCCTCTTGGTACACTCCCCATTTACAGCTTTGATAAGAGTAGGGAACCTGCCCTTTTTGATGAAAGTACTTTATTATCTCCATATAACGCAAACTAGATCCAGCAACTTTCCAAATCAGAAATCGGATGGACCTAGCTTACAAATTGTGCCACAAAATTTCCCCAACACCTCTTGCAACATTTAGCACAACTAAACCAGAACAGTTAATAATCACTGCTGTCTCTGCAGTGTAGCAGGATTTTCAGTGACTGACTAATTCTGATCAGCAGAGACTAGAACTCAAAATTTCTGAGATATGACCAGTCATGCAAAGCCCACATGGGATGGGAAACAAGGAGAACACTCTAAGATCCATTTGTAGTATATTCCAAATCATACCTTCTTTTTGTTCTTAATCTGCATAAGTTCCTGAGGGCTTGGAAGGATACAAGAAAATCGAGTAGGCTTCCTGGGGATACTCTTCTCAGCTAGAAGGACAAAGCATCATTACAGTCAAACCTATTCTCAAGAGTAGCACTCAGCCCACTATAGTGTCCCATGCTAACTTTCAGTCATGGAGTCTTGCTGCAATGTGCTGCCCTGCAAATGGCAGTCACACTCCTACTATTCAATTACTACCTTCCTCCCACCCACGTTTTCTTCAGCATAATTGCATAGTAGCTTCTTGTCCTGGACAATTTCACACATCTACAAGATTTAATTTTCTGACTATTTTGACTACCTACATTACCGATCCCCTGGAGAGCCCCTGACTACCTTAAAAATACTAAGCACTGGTATGAATTTCACACACTTTTGCCCCAAAGTAACCCACCAGATCTAACCCTCTCCCAGAAGAAATGCAACAGTTAATAGGCACAAATATACTAAACAAATATTCACCACATATCTCCTTCTAATTTTGAACACACAATAGCTACAGTGGTCTATAGTATAGCAGGACCAGTCACCAAGCATGAGGACCATTCTCAGCATATACACACTCAGAGTGTCAGGATACCATGGAGACTATTACCTGCCTCACTTGCTCCTTCCAACTCCATGCAGCCCTCCTTCATCTGGTCAGCCATAAGGCACCCACTGGTGGGAGGACATGCCCCAGGTGGCTCTGAGACTGCACTGGAAGATTTTCCCTCACTGAATACCCTCTCATTATCTGTAGAAATTAAAAAAAAAAAAAAAATCCACACATAAACAAACCCATAAGCCAAGGAAAAAGCTAGCAACAGAAATAATGAACTGATCACTCTAAACTGAACATGTGCTTATTCAAAGGAGTTCCCCCCAGTAACTGCAATTCTTCAGTATCCTCAGTATTTTGCCTACATGAATTCCATGGCATACCCTCCTTCTGTTGTAACTGCCAGTCTTGACATGGCCTTTATATAAAGCTTCACATGAGGGGCACATTTTAGTATCTGTAAATTTTACAAATAGCAAGGTTATTAACATCAGTGTGTAGTTATAAAACATGCAACAGGAAGACTGAAAACACATATTTAAGGAGCTTACTATGTCAGCTACCAAAATGAGATCTGCAAGTTTAGCACAAGACTAAGCTTAATATCAAAATATCAAAGAAAGGGGTCTTACTATTGCTTGTTTCTTTGGTGCTGTTCATGGTTTCTGGGCTGGGTTTGACAACCTCCTTCTCTTGCTGATGTATGTTACTCAGCACTTTGGCCTGGCAATGTGCCTCAGTGCTATCTATCACTGTCAGCAATGCTTCCAGAGACAGAAGATGGACAGTATAGAGCTGTCCAGAAACTGGGAAGGCATTCTGGGAAACAAAACATAAGTATTAGTCAACTTTCACGGCCCTCTCACCATAATGGGGGAAGGAAGTTTCCCCCACAGCTTGGGGAAACCTAAAGCATACAACAGAACACTCTAAACTTTTCACACAAAGCTTTCTAGCATATACTTAATGGTTTATCTGCTCTGACGTTATTAAAGTATCACAGCTATTCTTTTCTCTTCTGCTTCCAAATGTTAAATGGCCTTCACCTCTACAGACTACTCACCCCAAATCTTTCGACCACTCCCATTCTTAAGTTCTGCATCTGCGCTTACCCTCGGTTCAGAGTTACCGGCTTCCCCTTGGGCAACCCCCTGCGCCCCCCTCCCGCCCGCCGAGGCCGGCAGCCCCCGGCCCGCGGTTCAGCACCTTGGAGAGCAGCTTGGTGAGCTCCTCGAAGAGGTTGGCACAGTAGTAGTCACAGTCGTAGTTAATGTAGAGCTCCGTCACGAAACTGGGAATCCTCCACAGCTGAACAATGGCTTCCAAAGCCATCTCCTTCATTTCATAGGGCATCTTTGGGTTTTCCACAGTGATTATTTCCATCAGCTTCTTGACATACATCTGGCAGAAACACAGGGCAGCTCAGTTTAAGGAAAGAAAAAAGAAAGCAGGACAGTGAATAGCTTTGAGGACTACAGAAATAGATTTAAGCTTCATCTTCCCCCATGACACTCCACTTTTAATGACGGCTTATTCTGAAGAAGGTTGTAAAAAGGTTTCAAATAGTTCTACCATTCACCGCACCTGGATTTACTGTTCTAAAAAAACAGTATGAAGGCAGGCAGTGCAGTACACCAGTCTTGAAAACATTATCTAACAAGAGAAGGCCTACACAGCCTACCCATAACCCACTGAGTCATTTATACAAAGGTAAATTGATATTTAGACTGTATCTTACTGCCCAGCTGTATGCATTTAACTGAAGTCCAAGAAACTATTACTAGGCACCTAGTGATACTCAAAAAACTCACCTCCAGCTGGAATTTCAGATGCTCTCTCATGCTCTCAAAGAGAAGAAAGCACACCCTGAGAGAGGTTGCATACAGATTGAGCCGTTCAACACTCAGTAGCTGAACAAGAAACAAATAAAAAAAAAACCTTTAAGAATTACAAAGGCTAGTCATTATGTGCTATAAGTAGCAGTACTGTGGCACTGCAGACATGACCTGGAACAGCCTTGAAATCCACATTTCACCTCCCATAGCAATGGTATTTCAAAAACCAATCCCTTATTCAAGCTCCTGGTCTCACTTTTTGCTAGTGAGGATCAATATACTTAATTCCCTTTTGCTTGTGGTAGCACCTTTCCTACCACAACTTTGCTTTTTTGCCAAGTTCACAGATCCTCTTAGTGGAGAAGGAACTTGGGAGAAGACCTGCCTCTGAGATGGCCCTTGTGCAATTAATAGCTTGGTACTTCTGCTTCCTAATAAGCTGGTAACTTGCATCCATGATTACCTCAAAACCAATTATATCAAAACACGGTGTTATCCCACAGTAACAGTTCATTCAAATCACCTTCATCCTTCTTGGCCCTGGTCTGAAGAGAACAGCACACGACAACCTCTCTGGCTTTGCAACAGCACTGTTTCACTGGTGCAATTCAGAAGTCTCATTGCAATGCAGCAGAGAGCTTATTTGAAGACCGAAACCTGCCAAAACCTCAGAATACTAAATTCCAATAGACTGTTTGATGCAAATTAGTATCTGACTCCCCAGTGCCATATGCCATGCTAGCATAAGCCAGACTCACTTGGAATAGGTGTCGGCACAACTCCTCCTTCACAAGTCCCAAGAGGGACTGGCAGTTTGCAATGGGTGCTGACTCCAGGGCAACAGTTAGCAGCTGCAGCCCCATGTGGATCATCACCTCAGAGTTGTGGCGGTCATGAGGGTTGGTGAGTGAGATAAGAAAGCGGAACAGTTCTCTAATACATGGTAGTCCATATGGGACCAGTGCTGCTCCTAAAGAAAAATGAGAGAGATTAGCACTCGTAACTTTGCTTTTGTTTTTTGCACATGCCTAACAAGTGTTACAAATTAAATTGTTACAGACCAGCTGAGGAGCAGGAGCTCATAACCCTCTTAGCAGAAAGTGAAAAAGAATAGCGGAAAGGAAAAAGGACTTTAGCAACATTGCCCACCTCTCACCTTCTTTTTGGGAAGACTGAGTAAAACGTACTCCTCGGGGATTTACGTAGTCCATGTCATGAACTGAGGCAGAGTCAGAATGTTCTGCTACAGGTGTGCATTCCTCTAGGACCTCAGGGATAGACTCGACAGAAGCTGACTGGATCTTCTCCTCCCTCACACTTTCATTCTTCATTGATATCAGTCATTTGAGAATGAAAGAAGCGAAACAAGAGTTAACAAGCACTAGACAAGCTAAAAAAAGGCTTATTTGTTCACTGTTCATTCAGAACTATTAAAACTACATGCATCATTCACAGAAGAGAAGCAGGAAAACAAAATTTAAGAGAAAAGAGTGCCTCTAGATAATCTGCAGCCCTCTCTGCCCTTTCACTTCCATCTAGTTCTTATCTATTTTCCATAACTGTAGGTTGAGGGACTAAGTACTTGACTTTGAAGGTATTCCTATAACCTATCAGTCCTTACTGCCCCTGAGGTTAGGATTTGGCTCATTTTTTGGTTTTAAATGCTACGTGACTTCAGCACACTATTTCTATCCATGCTTTCTTAGCATTTTTATCATTCAAAATATTTGCAGCTCTGAAAGGTTCCCTGCAGCTCTAATCCATCCTCTCAACAGTATTACTGTTGCAGGGGAAGTGGAGACAACACAGAGGAAAACTCACTGACAAAGGCCTTGGTTCAGGTTAGTTATATTTCACAGCAACAGCAATGCACATGCATAAACACCAACAGCTGAATTTCTACAAACTCAAGAAAAATTGTTCACTAAAGAGAGTAAAATGAGTTCTCCTGCGGATTTCTTCTATGTTCCTCTAACAGTTTCTCCTTTAATTAAGGTTGATGATAGTGGCAGGAGTACAACTAGATATGTAGGTGCACTGTTGGGCTGCACAGTTATAATTTCTGAGCCAATGGGCATGGTCTCAAGAGAAAACAAAAAATGAGTGTTTGTGAATTTACAAATCACTGACAGCGAAAGATGTTTTATTTGACCCTAAGCCTTGAAATAGAATATATACACTATGACCAAGAAGAGAGATAGAAAGAGTGTAAGCGTGCTAAATCCACAACTGATCATGCCGGGAGTTAGAACTTTTCTTTATAAGTTATATCCATGTACCTGGAGTTCGGGCTGATTTTGATTTTCAGTGACTTTGGTCTCATTTGAAGGCATTCCTGCATTAAGTCCTAAAGAAGTGACTTGGTCCAAGTCTGTCAGGTCTTCCTTGGAAGTAGTCTGCGAGGACAACTCCAAACCACTGTCTGTAGCAGGGCTGACCACAGATGAAACATTTTCTGAGCTCCCAGAGGAGCTGGGAGAAGGAGCATCTATGAAAGTAACTCCGCTTGCTGATGAGAAACAGAAGCAAAAAGATCAGTGTCATTCTGCCTCTCAACCACAAGTTCATACGTTGAATACAGCAACAAAGAATTACTTTGATTACTACTTCACACCACAAATGATCTCAGATAGTTACGCATTAATGTAGAGAGTGTAGATAAATTAAGTTCTCTTTTGCCAGGTATTAATGAATCAAGTACATGAACAGGTGAGATACTAGCAGTTCTCAAAATTAAAATACAATAGCTGGAATCTAAGAGACTCAGGAAATAAGATAATTCACAGTTAGATAAAGGGTGCAGAGGGTTTCTATAATTAAGAAGAAATCTGAGAATAGTCCAAAAGGTGTACTTTACTTTTTGATGCAATGGCACAACCACTTTAAAGACTTGCATCAAGTATCAGTCATTCCTTCAAAGTGAGAAATTTTGACTTGATTGGAAGGCAAGACCTATTTCTTTAATTTTCCCTAAACAAATGGAATTGCAATAGAATTCAAATGGGTCTGAAACAGAGCAGTGAAATGTTTTCACTTTTTCTTTATATGAGAGAGTGCTCCAAGAATCTAAGTTTTCCTTCAAAAGAAACCCACATATTTGCAGCTCTTATGGTTCTGAGAAGAACTTAAAAAATGTAAAACAAATATTTAAAAAAGAGAAGATATACTGCAGGGCAGTGTAATAAAATAAAGGCACAAACCAGAGTTATGTTATGAATTTACATGTGAAATGTGTACGGTTTTGCACAGTGGTGTTTTATTGCTAACTTGATTTTTTGAAGTGTCTTAAGTAAGTAGCAGGACGTTACTTGATTCTTAAGAAATGAAATGGAATACATGATCAATTTTGCAATCCTTTCTTCTTCACCTGCTAAGCTAGGATTCTGGCCTAAGAAGCACATTTAATACATTACCTAGTACTACAAGGTCAGAGTTAATGACATGCTTTGTAACACAATTCAACTTTCTCTCTAAAATGTTACGGGAGTTATAATACTGTTTAACGGAATTTAATATCTATTTGGAAACTTAAATATAATGATGATTTATGTAGGGATAAGCTATGATCTGGATGGATGTTCTGGGTTATATGCAATTTCATCGCATTTATTATTTCCTTAGTTTTTACCAATCATGCCGCTTTGTAGAAACACACTTGGAATTGTTCACACTACACTGAATAGTTTCCTGTGACAGAGTAAGTGTCAGAACTAGGTATTTTACACAGCTATTGTTTCAATTTTCCTGTCTGCTTCCTTTCACTGTTAATGTTTATGTCTGAGCCATCAAATTGGAGAGTGCACAAGAGAGAGTACTTCGCAGCCAGAGGGACTCATTTATCCAGAGGAGAGGTTAAAAACAGTTATAACTATTCAGTCTACTCCTATACAACAGTAGGATATGGAAGCCCCCCAACACTATATTCTTGAGCTCGCAGCACTAGTCACATACTATATCACTTCTGCAGGCTGAATCAAAGCACGTGAAAAAAGATTCATGTGTATACCCATTAGTTTCCTGCACACAATCCCCTTTCAGGTACTTTTGCTGTTCCCTCTACTTTTTTCCCTTCATAATAACAGTCGTGTACACCCCATATTTCCCTGTCCCTTAATGAGTGTAGCCTTTTATTCAAATTTCATGGACTGTGGGTGCACACTTTCAGTCTTGACATATGCAGTGAGAGATCTCTTCATTCACCCATCCTTGATACCTAGATTTCTGCACATCCCTCAGTTCTATCTGTGTATTTTCCCCAGTCACACTTTGCTCTTCCCTCGTTACTACCACCACACCCACACCTTTCGGTGCACCCTTCAGGAACACAGGAAAGAACATGTTACTTAAGTCAGCAATCTCCTGTTGCAGGAAACCTTCTCCCCAGCTCCATTCCCCTTAGCTCTCCTCTTGCCAGTGTTCTTGTTCTCAATCTCTTCCATGCACCTGCTGCACTCTCCAACTCCTCCGCACCACATGGCTGCCCATAACCTCAGCCACCTCTCCAGGTCCCCATTCCCTTTTGCACAAACTACTGCTGTAAGGCACGGTGAAGGCAGAGAAATGCTTTCAAGTTAGCCACAAGACCAGGCTTTCCTTCATCAATATGTATTCCATCTCCTTCCAACTCTCCTGGACCTGAAAAGCTATGATATGTTTTATTGCTATGCTCACTGAGAACTAATACAAAAAAATCTAATGCAGAACAACATGTTAAGATAAATGAAATAAAGGCAGATTCCAAAAAAGCTCTAGGACAGATGCTGTCTGGTCTCTGGAAACAGATTTCAACTTACCTGCGATGTTACTAGCATTGGCTGCTGGTTGTTCTGTCCCAGGAGAAACCTTAGTTACATGGCGAGGAGGCCTTGGTGATCTCTTCTGCTTTTTCCATTTTGATGATTCGCTCATTCCTCCAGCTCTCATTTTCAACTGAAAACCATAAATCATTAAGAAAATCAGTACAGCAAAACCACATAGCACAATGGATTACACAAGCCAACCCACAAAGGCTGTCTCAGACCCCTCAAAGTCAGGCCACAGCACTTAAATATATCACTCAAATTAATCAGCACCTCAAGATCATGCAAACCAGCCCCTGACTCCCCACTACTCTCATATTAGCCAACACTTCACGCCTGAATCAAGGGATAATTTACTGCAGTTACTCTGCTATAATATATACTTAACAGTTCAATTATCGCAGCACTCCCTCTTCCCTATCAATACCTCCTAGCTTTGCATTAGGACAAAGAATTCTCTTAGACCTACAGGCACATGTCAAATCTCTTTGCTTTTGCCAATGTTTCCAGACTTCTAAAGGGCATCAATTACATTACATATGCAAGTACTAGTTAGGTTTGACGTTCAATTAAAATTTCACCAACCACACAAGAATGCTGAGAATGAAGCCTGAGCACCCAGTGCCACGCTGCACAGTCTGCAGCTCTGTCACTTATCTTTTACCTCAATTCACTCTTCATCTTCACAGCAATGCCATGTTCACTTTCCTCCAGGTATCTTTCACTGTTAACAAGTGTTTCTCTAACACTCCACTTGCTCCTGGTGCACGACACATTGCAAATACCACCCTAGCAGTTTAGAAACAAACCATATTCTGCTTTTACCTGCCTTCTGTCATTACTCCTCTTCAGATCTAAATCTAACCTAACCCTTGACATCCTTCTTGACCAGGGTCCTACTTCTACACAGATGTTTGATCGGGCAAACAAGAACCACAGCAGGAGCAATGCAGACCGCGTGGCACTTGCTGCGGTGTGCTGTTATTGCAGGCATGCACAGATGCTCCAGAACTTCCTAAAAACAACACGATATTTAGTCACATTGACAATGGCAACAGCAGGCCCGAAAACAGCTTCCTTCTAAAGTAAGTTCCTCTAAGTGCAGGATTGCACTTACTCTTGGGTTTGGTAGCTGCAGTCAACTTTTCCGATGCTGTCAGACCTCTTCAATTTGGGGTGAAAATTTAACCACTGAGCAGGTACCTTGCATGTAGTGGAAACCATACAGCAAGTCTCAATACCAGTCCTTACTTTGTATTCTTCTTTGTAAATTTATCACAGTTACGTTATATTTTAGGCTATAATATTCCTTATTTCTTATATCCCTAGCATCAGATTTATATTCTCTAGAAGACAGCTATATTCTCTAGTCTCTTCCTTTTTCTGCAACTTGCCTCCTTCCAGCTACTACTCTTCTTAAATGCCAATAAACCTTCTAGGTTCTGCTACTGTTTTTCCATCTCTTTCCCAGCTAGAATTCTAACTCATTGTACATGGCCTGTAATTTTTCTCATTTAAACAAAGCTTGTGAAAATGTTACGTCCCAGTGCAGTAAACCATTTGTGTAACTTTTCTTTGCACCACAAATTCTATTTGTTTGACAACTAATCCCCAAGTTTTAGCAATGCTACAGTTTCCTTGAGCTTGTTAATTAACAACAGACTCAGAATTACTTTGCTCCTTGTTATTTCTTCCAAATTTTGCAGCAAAACTCTCCTTCTAAATCACAGCTTCTGACAAACACTTACGTGACAAGCACACAGCTAAAACCAAAATTTTGTAGATTTCAAAACTTTTTAAAATGCTTATGGATCACAATCCTTTCAAGTAAAAATTGTCAGCTCTCTCATCTTTCCTATTCACTACCTCATAAGACTATATAAAATGTGTTATCTTTCATTCTTGTGAATTCCTAATGTTTCACCTCTATTTGTTTCCCTTTCCATTTAAAAATCTCTCCGAGACTTAAATATTACCAATAGTTTTATTCATTAAAGGCTTAAGCTTCTAATTAGACCAGGTAGTTTTACTTTACCTACCAACTATTCTAGAAATAGCCATTTTTGTTCCTTTTCAGTAACTTATAAAATAAAATCTGAAGATTTATGGTTCATTGTATCAAACTACTTCAAGTAGGAAGGAAACCTGGAAGCATTACATGTTAAACCCAAGAAAGTCCGTTTCACATAATTTCAAAATAACAGACTTTGCTTCTAGCTACTATATGCTGTTGCCATGATTTGCCAGGTAAGAAGTCACTTGCTAATAAAAATGGGGGGGGGGGGGGGGAAGAGGGCACAGAATTGAATCAGCAAAATGGAGCGAAGATATTGCTAGGAGCTAACCATGTCGGTCCCACTCCTTTTACCCTCAGTCATGCTCCTGAGAAAGAGGTCACTTTTGAACCATCTTATCAGAAGGTTCAAGCTGACAATTTAATTACTATTTCTGATCTCCCCTTTCACACAACACCAAATACCATCTCATTTTAACACTAGCCCTCTCGAAAAAGCACTTTTCCTCAGACACAATACCCATTTTTAGTGATTGTCCTGTGCTTTGTATTAACTCCAAGATTTCTTCTCTTGAGGTTCATAAGAGACATATGCTTGTCTGTCATCATTTTGATGAACCTATGCTATCTTTCAGAGACTGAGTCACAACAGCCTCATATGGATGGGAAACCATTTAGTCAGGGAAACAAAAAGACTCAGTTGATTTTTAAAGAACTCCAAACATTTAATCGAAGTATAAAGCATTCAGACAAGAATCTAAGTTTATTTGGGGTTTTGGGTAGGTTGGGGGGCACTGTTTTGTTTTGGCTTTTTTTGACAATTTAACAGACAATTGAGATTACCCAGTAGGTCTTTTCCATCTCATGCCATCCAGTATTCCACATTCTACACAAACAGGTATCCTTTTATTAGAATTACCTACTAGGATTACCTAGGACTACCCCCTATATCACCCCCCCCCCTTTTTTTTTCTTTTGCTATCTCCTATAAATAAGAGATAGCAAACTGCAATGACAATTGCATAGCTTAAAAAAATTGCAGAAGCAAACAGAAATGCTTAATAGAAATGTTTTACCAGTGTCAAGGGACTACATGTTGTTTTAACAAACAAACTCTGAGTTGGTGAATTCTAAAACAATACATGTATCAAAGGACAGCAAAGTAACATCTTTCATTCTGTATTTTGTATTGAATTAAAATGTAACAATGCCACGACTGCTTGCTTTTTATGTTAGTACAAAAATGTCAAAAAACTTGTATAGTTTGTCTTTGACTAAAGGAACTATTTCTAATGCTTGCTTTTTACCTTCAATACTGAGGCATTTCCTGATTTCGCTAGAAAGCTTGGTTGCATGTTAACAGGCTGAGATTTTAAGCCTAAGGTTGCCTTCTTGACTAAATGCTGCACGTAAATGTCATTTAATAGATCTAAACTCTCCTTCCCTCTCCAATGCTCAGTGATATTATAGTTCAATTAGTTTTCTAATTATCAATGTCCTTTAGATTAGATTAAGCTTGTACTTCCACAGTAAAAAACAACTGAAGTTAGTATTTAAAAAACATTCTTTAGAAATCCGAGCAGAGAGGGAGCTCAGAGCTACAGCTTATTCATCTTGGAACTCAGAACAGATTCCATTACATTTATCTGAGTTACCTTTGCATAAAGAAACGTGTACACAAAATTAAAAAAAAAAAAAAAAAAAAAAAATTACAAGACTCCAAACGCTTCCTTTGATAGATGAGGTTTTAACAATAAAACTCCAGCTAAGGTCTAGGAAGGTGAAGAAAAATGTAATACTACAAAATTCTTTTTAAAGGGTCTGTGAGATCTCATTTTTCTACAAGCCACCTTACCTGCACTCGTTTGTTTTTCCATAAGATACTGTAAGCCTCAAGAGAAAAGGGCAGGGGCCAATGATTAGTAACTAAAGTGATTATACTAAAACATGAGCTCATTCTAGATGCAGCATGGAACTGGTCAGCACACCAAGTAGCGTTCAAGACACAAAAGCATGCAGAGAGAACGCAGTCCACGATCCAAGTCCTGGAGACACTGATGCAGTCCAGTTATCTCACTTACCTACCTGCCTGCACTGCAACAACTAATGAAGTTTATCTGGTGAAACTTATTTATGCATCTTAGGAACTATGAACATAATCCGCTCCCAATATCTGTGAAAACTCAGATGTGGGTTCTTCCTGACTCCCAACGCAGAACCCAATGTTTAGCTACACCACTTTCTATTGCAAAGGGAAACATTCCTTAGTCTTTTCTTCTGTGTAACTTTGCATAAATCTGCAAGACTCCAGCCGCTGCTTTTCCAAACTATCCTGACCATAGACACAGGACAAAGGAATGTCAAACATCTCCAAATGTTCTACTCAGCTCATTTGGCACCAAATAGCTTTAAGGGCAGACAAGAACTAAAGCTACATTAAGTTCATGAACCAACATGGACAACTGAGAAGGGTCCCATCTACTCTAGTTTCTCAGGGTTTCTATGATCAGTCTAAAACCAACAATCTGCAGGCCTACAATATTTCTTTAGGATTATTTTCCAGGGGAACTAGCAGGGACTAACACATTTCATAATTCAGTTCAGCCCCACTCATCCCACATTAGCAAATACTGTGCTGGGAACCATATTTAATTTCAGAAGAAACATGGCCAAAGATGTTGAAAGTGTACAGCAATCTCCTGTCTCCTTGAAAAAAACTTCAGAGAGCATTGAACTCTGTGGTCCTGTACCAAGTAACAAAGCTCAGAGATTCACCTTGAGTAAAACTGTCTAAGGCATGCTGGGTCAAGAGACTCCTCAGGTATGCTGCTACATCTACAACCAAGGTCAGCAGCCAGGACACACAACACTTGAGCCCTCAGAGGACAATCTACATTTTCGATGTTTCTTTTGTTCAGTTTTTCACTGTCAGAGAGAACTCAAATCTTGCCCACGCCCTCCCACTCCCTTCCTTCAGAGGATGCCATGATGGTATCTTAGGTGGCACTCCCCAAGACACTGAATGCTGCAGTAAAACAAGGGTTGGTCTCTCCCTCCCAAGCCTGCCCCAGCTGCAGCCACAACACTGCAAAGCAACCACTGCATGCATTGTCCCCCAAAGCCATGCTGTGTCAAATGAGTGGAGGGAGATTTGCTGCACACAACAAAACTATCTCTCAGGTGGTGTTTACAAGAGAAGGAAGAGGGGAGTAAGGTAAGAAGGGAAAAGGGAGAGAGAGACCTTCAGGTTCTTAAAGAGCAATACCCTCTCTAATTGGTTCAGGGCTTTGGGCTGTTCCCCACTACTTAGCTCCAGTTTGTTGAGGAGACATGAAGAGATCTGTGAAAGATAGGCAAATGCATGGTTTAAACAAAGCAAAATAAACCCAAAGAGAAGAATAACCTGGCAGAGTGCAAGGCTGCAGGGCAGACTCCTGGCATGCACAGCAAAGAGACAGTACAAAGTAATTGCACAGATCAAGACACAAGACAGAGCATCGCTTAACCGAGCTGGGAGCAGCCATCACTTGATAAGGGTAGCCCTCCTAAATTCAAATTCACCTTCATGTTACACCTTCTCTACAGAGACCATGACAAATTCTGATACCTGAAGTACATTAACCTGACCTCTTTTAGCTTTCCTTAGGCCAGCCTACCATCATCACAAATCTTGCTGCTTTTGTCCACAGCAAGGGAAACAAGCAATCATTAGGTTACTACAAAAGAACTAAAGCCCCAAGCTAGTTTCAGATTCCTACAAGTAAGCATTCAGTCTCTCAGAACACTGCTGTACTGGCTCTGAAACATACATTTGTACGCCCAATGTTGCCACTTTTCTCAACTCATTAAAAATAAAAACAGAGTGGAAGTTACAATGTTACACATAGTTATATTCAGTATAAGTTCAAAGGTGGTTATTTCTTCTCTAGCACTCTTCTTCCCATCCTCTTGCTCTCAACAGTAGAATCCTGTATGTTTATTGACATTCTTTATATGGAGTATAAAGATTATATGTATGAAGTATATATGGAGTTCCTCAAGCGGACCTCCCTCCACCTAAGAAATTATTACATTGATAATCACATATGGTCACATTTATGGTATTTGCCATACTGAACCCAGCTGCTAAAAACCTCACTGTATAGAAGGAGATGGTGGTGTTGAACAAACCTGGACCTTCCACCCTCAGAAAACTGTGCATTTAGGGAAAGGGAGAAAAACAGTCTGCTTTGATTTGGTTGCTAATAGAGATGGCATTGCCTGTGTGAACTAAGGTTTTTACTACAGAATGCTGCCCCTTCTAGAAGCCACCAAAGTTTTTTCTACAATAGCCCAATTTTTTAATGCTTTCATGCTGTTTTGCCAGCCTCAAAAAGTTTCCTTTCTACATAGGGAGAACTGGACAAATACATCCCGAGAGCTCAGTATTAGAGCTGTAGTGAATGAAGAAAGATGAGAAAGAAGCTGGAGAGAGAGCAGAAGACAGCAAATGATCAGAAGACGTCACCATCAGGTCCCACAACTTGCTGTGGTTTTCTAGCCCACAGCAGCTGATGGCTGTTCCCAGAATCCAGACTGACTCACTTAGAGGCAGCAGTATCATTAACAAGATTCACTACTGCACAATGTGGCCTTAATCCCACAGAATTAGTGAAGCTATGTCCATTTATGCGGTTAAACATGCTCTTTCAGTGAACTAGGGACTTGCAGGAATGAAGAAACACAAGTGTGAAAACAAACAATATAGAGATGAGCACAAGCCCAAGACAAGAGCAGAACAGCCAACACAGTACTGAGTCTTACCTTCTTCATGTTCGTTCCCATGTAGCTTTTAGGCTCTTCTTTAAACTGAGGCAATCTGAAAGACAAAGAACAAGCCAAAATATATAAACTTTTTTGGGTTAATAAAAAGGGAAAAAAAAAAATAGACTGGTCTTTCCAGAGACATGCTAGAAAACCAAAATGAGTTTTTCTCCGCAAAAAGAGACATTCTTACTTCTTTTCCTGCCAAAATCTGCTGAGGGAAAAAAAAACAAGTATAGATAAGAGGTGCTTTGCATGCTATTACTGCTAATGGCAGTTTTGCTATATTGATTTTCATTGTTAATGGTCATGTAAGCACAGTTTCTTTTCCTTCAGTGTATGTTTTCAGCAGTGGACTAATTAGATTGGTTCAAAACAGGTTTCTCTGACGCTGCTAAAAACAGCTTCTGAGCCAGTGTCATGCACATCAGGACTCTTGCAGTGTGCATGTTTTTACTAGTCATGGTAACCCTTTTCATTAACTTTGTAGAAACCCCAGTAGTTATCCTCTATTCTGGATTACATAAACACAATTATAGTGCACAGCGGATCTATGTTTAAGCTGAATGCTTTGAGCTAAGCAGTCCCTGTCTCAGAAGTAAAGGAGGTAGACAGCTCTCACCTGTGCTACCAAATGACAAATGCATGCATCTCTGCAACTCCACACACCCTCCTCTCCCTTCTGTTCCTTTACTACACTTTTATCTTTGCTCGCTGAAGGGATAAAAGCCTTGCAGCATAGCTTTGGCTCTCTCTTTTTCTGGAAAGCAAGATGGCCAAACCATCCCTGCAGTTGCTGTCTTTGCCTTGCTTCTATATTCAAATGTCCACAGGCACAGATGGCGGTTGTGTCTCCAAGCCTTATCAAGAAGGACAGAGGAGAGGACACAAAATAAGTAACGAATATGCACTAAGTAAAATTCACATATGCATTTGGAAAAAAAGTAATGCGGTCTCTCCTTTTTCGAAAGATTGATTCTGACTCTGCCCCACATTCATCCAGTGCACTGCACAACACAGGGTGCACAAAGGGGGGAAAAAAAAAAAACAAAAAACAAAAAACCAAACCAAACAAAACTTAGGAACCCACTGGAACAGAGTGCGACAATGGGAAAAAAAAAATATTATGAGAGCTGCATTTCACAAGCTGTCACTTTTACTACAATCCTTTCCTACTAAAAGTATTTCTATATCCTGCACGTTTCCTTTTTACAATACCCAAAGAAAGTCTATGATTACTTCACTATCTGGAGAAACAGTTTTGAAGTTAAATAACTTACTTGAGTTTAAAAGAAGTAATCTTAATTACCTGAAGGGTGCTGAAAAGGGCAGAACATTTGTCCAAGACATATGATCTCAAGAGTTTAAAATTCTCTTTGATATACGAGGTCAAACTCTCAGCTCGAAATCAACATGTGACTATTCAACATCATTTCTATTCTGTCTCCTGAAGAGAGCTATATTTTTTAGAGCACTTTTTTTTTTTTTTGAGTGAAGTTTGTATTCTCTGTCCTCAAACTGGTTCCCTATCCTAAAGCTCTTCATTACTTGGCTGTCCATCTCTCCTCAAAGGACACCTTAAACCAGGCAACCTTCCCTACCTCTGTCTCCCTGCAGTCTGACAGGGTCAGCCCAAGAGAAAAGTGCCAAATCCTTTATCCCCTTCCACCTCTAAATAATGACCATTTTGGATGATTTTTCTGAGGGCCCTTAAGTGGAAGTGTGGAATCTTTCTGTCCTTAGAGGGCCATCTCGGCAATGCTGAGGCAAACACAAGCAGGTTTACCTTGTGAAGAGCAGCTGCACCATGTCGACCAGAGTGTGCTCTGCAGATTTTCTCAATAACTCTGCGAAGACAAAAACAAATAACACAGGTGTCATTACTCAGTGTGATATTATCAAGAGGCTTCTTCAAGCAGACTCCCCTCCGAGCCTTGTTTACAGAGATTACGGCAAATTTATTAAAACCAGCTCCAACACTGCATTACTGCAAATGGGCATATAATCACAAGGTGGCGCCACAAAGCTGGGGAAAAAGAGCAGTCAAAACTTGTACAGAGAGCTCCTAACAAATTTTCCATGAAGTTGTAGAAAGACGCAATAATATAAAGCTCAGCAGCTTTCCACGGCTGCATGTTCTACAATAGAACTAGTTAATACTGAGGAAACCCAATCATTCCTTAAGTGCAGAAGTTTGAAGAAACCTACCACTGAGTCTCATTTCAAAGCATATGCGGAAACAGGACTGCATGATCTCACACACAGATTCATTGGTGAGGTGGGCTCCCACCGGAGTCAGCAGCAAGGTCCTCAAAACCTGCAAAGAACAGCGCATGTTTGTCCCATAGTACAATGACACTTGCATGCATTTCCAAGAGAAGGCTGGCTTCCTCAAGAAGGACTGCCATGAGCACAAAACCTAACGGTTTTCCAGGAGTCATTTCAAACCGAATGCTGTGCTCAAGAAACGGACAGATTAGGAGACAAGAATGATCTCCTGACCCACTTCTAAAAGAGGCCTGATATGCTGCATGCTACCCAATATTGAAATTTGGTAACTAGCTATCTGCTCAAAAATACATAGACCAAAGAGGTTTATGGTTCATAGGTTTGTCTCTATAAAGAATTTTTCTCAAAAATAAGTTTGAGAGCTCCATATGCTTAATTTACCCCTCACTAACACAGACCATGCACAAGGTAGGATTATCAACACTCCACATTATCAAGCCCTTAATTTAAAAATCATTTCGTTTAAGCTTTTAATTATTTTCATTTGGAAAAGCTTTTACCACAGGTATATGAGCCATCTGTTTAAAAATAAAGTCTGTCACTAAGCTCCTGCAGAGTCAAAACATTGCTCCCTCCTCTTCATCTCCATGTAACACGATATGTTCCACAACGGGCAGCAACCATTATGGTAATTACCATTTCTCTCCACTTACTTACCTGTAGGATTTTCATCAAGACAACCTCATCGCTCGCATGATCGGTGCCCACAAACCGGGCATGAGTGACAGCATCTGCCATGTTCTCCATCCCCTCCGCTGTGCCCTCATGGCTGGGATCTGAGTAACAGAATAAAAATATATGACAGCGAAAGGCCACCTACAGCCTACCACCTCTGTGGGGAGACATCCACACAGAGATACTTTGTTGCCATCTGCTTCCTTAATTTGTGTGAACTGGAGTGAGTTGACCCTACAAGAGCAAAACTCACCTCCCAGTAACAGAAAGACTTTAAAACTGGGAGCTTTCAGAAAGACCTTATCAAGAGTCTATTTACATTTGCAAAAAGATGTAACCTAACAAAGAAAAGAATTACAATTCAGTTTTTACTGGCTCCATATTTTTTTAGACGTTAATTTAAGATTATGTCCTGTTCCCTACAATATAGCACGATCAGCTGTTAAATGCATTCAGTTCCTCCTTGGGAATGAAGAGAAAACAGGTCTTAAACATAGGGAACCTCAAATTTACTCCCATGAGGAGAAAATGCCAAACAGGTTCCACTAGATTGAGAAGGAAAAATTGTCTCTTGTTCTACATCCCTCCCAAGGAATAGGAGCTGGGGAAGGAATGGACCAGTAGCTTTCCCCAGAGACAACAGTAGGCAGACACAATCATAGTTTAGATATCGGAGTTGCAGGCCTCCCGCTTCAATCATTCATCAAGGCTCCTTCTCTCCGTTTCAGTCTTCTGTAGCTACAAACAATGGTGCAGTTGAGAGAATGTTTAGGACGAGATTGTTGCTAGTAACCGTATCTTGTGCCACATTACAGTGGCTTCAGAAAAGCTGCCTCCGGCTTTGATTTCATTCTCACTTAAACAATACCGCACTGGGCAAGAATCTTGTTACCTTCCTACCTAAACAGTCATTAGGAAAGAAAGGAGACAACCTAAACACTAGTTAATACCTCATTAATTGGCAATGGGGCCTCTTGAACTCCAGCAAGAATGAAGCTGACAGAGGAACCAAGGAAGACCTTGTATGCTTCGCAGAGAAGCTTTGCAGGCTCCCTTTTTGACTCCAGTTGTGTTCACACCTAGGAGAGGCTAAGCCCTAGGCATTAAAGAAAGCTGCCCTTATTGTGGTCAAAAGAGAGCAGCCTCCATCACGCTGTGGGGATTCTGAGGGGCTGCAAGATAAGAAACTTCTCAAGGTTGCACAAAACTGAAATGGCATCAGCGTACTTCAGAATCCCATAAATCTGCATAGGAGCAGCACTTCTCCTTTGCCATCCCTTACACATCCCTATTAAGAGCAGAGCTTGCCTACTTTTGACAGTTGTCTCACACAAACACACACACACACAAAAAACCTTGCATAGTTGAGAGTGAGCCTCTCTCCTCTCCTTCTGCTAGTCAAACCTCATTGAGCTATCAAGGAGTCTGTTCTAAGACCAATCAGTCATTTTTTTACCTGCTTCAGCAGCAGCACTCAACAGGATACCAAACGCTGATCCTGGGAAGCATTAGGTAATAGGCCTGGCTGTCAAAGGCAGTTCTCTGTGTACCTTTGATAATGGCTTATAATCCAGTTAGAAGCTACTAGAGGCAATAAAATCAGCCATATGTTGGTACCCTGTGCACTCATTCACAAATGGAAATAATAGTTTAAATCACCAATGGGGATGCAGGATCATTCTAAATTGCCTCAATTAAATCAGGTAAAGAGCAGTGATGTTACAACACCAGCACCTACATTAGCATTACAGTTAACCAACCTCAACGACTACAGTGGAAAGCAGCTAAGCGGGCATCAAGAGGAAAAAGCCACTTGCTGCAGAAAAGGCTCCCACAGGCAGAACACACAGATTCACTTCACTGTCACCTCTTCCAGTAGATGTGAGTTGCTGTAAGCTTAGGGATACATTTAGTCATAGTTCTGGGTAAATTGTGTGAATAGGAAATGCAAGCAAGTTGTGCGTATGCTTCTTTAACAGATCTATGACTACTGCTTCGCTGTTCTAGCCCCTACCTTCAACACTAATATACACACACCTCTCTCCCAACACACATCACGCCTGACTACTTCAGTCTTGGCTCCCTGGAACAGCTCCACAAATTCAGGTCAATTTATAAAGCCTCTTGAGTTCAATTAAAAGCACAGATACTTCTACTTTGCAGAAACAAGATACAGAAAAGATCAGCCTGCTTCTTCGTTCCCTTGTGAGAAAACTGCACAGAAAGATGTGTCAATGCCTGCTTAGAATCACTAACAAAAATAAGCTTGTGTGAAGCAAAATATCAGTATGAAAATTGCCACCTACAATGCAAAGATCCAGAGAGCCCACCTAGACTCACACATTTTATATGGGGTGTACTCTCAAAACAGGCAGGCAGAAGAACAAGCAGAAAGCAGAAAATCCAGGCTCTCAGCCATCACGGAAATCCAGGAAAGCCAGAAGCCTGCTCAGGAACACCTTTAATAGAACTAAAATAAATCACCAAGGAGACAGAGAAGGTAGAGGGGAGAACAAGCTTTAAACTCCCCAAACAGCAAGTCCTCTCGCTGGAAGCTGAGCAACAGCTACTCACTGACAGATACATAGTTTTCAGGAACACCAGGGAAAGTTAACTTTAGAAATGGAACCAGAAGCTGCTGCGGACACACTGTGATAATAACAAGAGCACATACCTTTTCTGAGGAAAATACAACAAATACAGTTCTGAAATTCAGCCACTAGTCTTCCTATAGCTAAGGTTTGAGCTCATCAAAAAGGCTGACAGCTAGAAAGCTAGTGCAAAACTGCTGAGTAAGGAAATAACTAATCTGAGGGATAAAAATCAATGGGAGTTTAGTATCGTTGCACAGTTTTCCTCTACTTTAAAAATTACTATGTAATATACTGATTATAACTCTTGAAACAGTAGTATTTATTTCAGATCAGAGGATAATCTCTGTAAGGGTAACTATTCCTACCAAAACACGCATGGTGGATATCAAGTCATTTTATCTAACTGAGATGTCATTGCATGCTATACCATTAGTGAACTGCTGCATCCAACCACCTCAGAACAGATCTTTGCAATTCAGACTACTAGAGATCAGAAGTCTCAAAGGCTACTCAAGATTTATTCCTTTTTAACTGGTTTTAAAACAACATACCCCTCAGAAATATTGGCCTGAAAAGTAGGCAGATAACCACCTGCTGACATGTGAAAAAATAAGAAAAACAGCGAGACGGCACAAAGATTAGCAATGAAGTGCTTTGGAAATAGGAAAAGAAAGCAGTTTTAAACAAAGATAATTATCAGAGAAGTTTGGTCCTCTCACTGCCCACTAGTTTTTGACCCAGTGTGTAGAGCAAAAGCCATCCACTCACAGAACAGACAAAGCTAACGATGCTTTTGAAAGAAGTGCTGGTTTCACCTGTCAATTATACAGCCCCAAAATGCACCACAAATATCAGCCACACTGAAATCTCCCCACTGTGGTTATGCCGGAGTCCTTCCTTCCTTGTTCCATACAGTTTAAAACAGATTCGTATGTTCAGGACAGTTTTAAGCTTTTCCCATCTTTAGGTAAACAGTCTTTAGACTACCTTTAGTCTTATATTACAAAAAGAAATATAAGACCAAAAAGCTTTAATTTAACAACACAACCCTAGCCAGATGTTCAGTCAGCACCACTAATCCCAGCCTCACTGGTATCTGGAGCAGCACAAAGGACAAGGCCGCTGTGAATGTCACCTGAAGCAGCAACGGAGGTCTTAGATTACAGGTTCTGCTCCACAACAAAAGCCAGGCAGAGGGTCTTTTCCACTGTCTACTACAAAGACACACGCTTACCAAGAGTTACAGGGATGAGCCCCTGCTGGAGTGACCTAATCAATATTCTAAATAACAAGTAGCTAGAGAAAGGCTACAAATTCTTAACCACATTTTTTCCTGTTTCTGCCTCAAATCAAGTATTTGTAGCCAGTTGCCTGTGCAGACATTTGCCTGGACACGTGATACCAGCCTGATGTTCTGATCCCACCCAGACTATAAAAGCCCAGAAGAAGAGTCCGTCCCTCATTCTATGTTGAAACTAACATAT
The DNA here is from genome assembly GCF_965183815.1 of Platalea leucorodia. Lineage (NCBI taxonomy): Eukaryota > Metazoa > Chordata > Aves > Pelecaniformes > Threskiornithidae > Platalea > Platalea leucorodia. Next base: position 23,073,649 of record NC_138826.1, read on the forward strand.
TTTGCATTATTGCTTGGTCCTTCAGAGGGACATGTTTTAAAGGCTTATTTATTAAGATTTCTTTCTTGTCCTACAATGTGCCATCAATATTGAATCATTTTAGCTATTTTTTGCCATTTAATTATACCTAATACTGCCCACTAATTGATATTGTGATACACTAAATTGCCATCACACTCTTAAATTTTTTTTTTGCTGCAAGTCGACATTTTTCCTCATTTTAATTTTGGGTCTTTCCCACAAGTGGTCTGCATCTACATCAAGCCCTTTCTTTCTCTAACTTCCCTCATGCTAACTCCAAAGAACAAAATATTTAAAACAACAGTGCCAAAAATTCAACAGTGTTCACTTACGATGTAAGGGAGGAAAAGAATTGAGAAATCTGAACTTGGGAGAGAGAACCACAGGTAAAATAATTTTCTCCAAGCAAGACTACATATAAACAAACATAGATAATTTTTGTCATTCACAGAAGTATGATCAGAAAGTACTAACAGAATTTACACAGAAAAGTCAAGCACCACTAACAACAGGATGACACATTGAAGACAGACAGAAAGCCAGCTAATGAGTTGCTACAAGCCAGCTGAGCCACGGGAACTGACCACATGCACATTATTAGTCTTTCACAAATATAAAGGAGAACGTGCACATTTGAAAGTCTGGGCAGCGGCAAAACTGTCTCTACCATGACAATTGCGACAAGTGAAGAGTACTGGCACACCACTGGACAGGGCCTGAGACTGGGCCAAAAAAATCCATCCTCACTCTAGAAGAGAAATATTAGTCCACAAAACTAAATAAATTCTACTGTGTTTATGCATATTACAACCCTGTAATCCAAACTGGTATTCTCCCCTCCCTGGCCCTTTTGCTCAGACTGCATTAAAAAGCAGTTGGTGACCACCACAGTCCAGCAGCGTGCCATAACCACATGCAGCAGTCAGGTCAGACTAGAAGCTTTGGCTCTGTTTCCAGCCATTGCTGTAGTGCCATGAAAGACCAGCAGGTATGATGTTAAGAAACCTGCAGCTGCCTATTTCCCCAGCATTAATGATAATTCTCTTATTTCCCCAATCTCCTCATTAAGACTGCAAGCATGTATCCTGGCCAAAGACGCATCTCAAGGAGATGCATTTGGCTGGAATACTGGTAAATCCCAGGAAGCCATATAACGTACCTATTAGTGCATATGAGAGGAACTTATTCACAGAGGTGAGGGCCAATCCAGTTATGGGGCCTGTAGTGTCTTCAGAACGGATTACTTCCAGGAAAGGCCGAAGAAAGATGTTGGGTTCAATTTCAGATAGCTCTGTTAAAATAAAAATAATTTTAAAGAGACATTAAATTAGACTTGATTCATTAGGATTAATTTTCTCTTTAAGAATCTACAGCAAGCTTAATCTCAGAGGAAAGAAGTCTGCAATAGCTTAGTTTCAGAAAGCTGGTGGGAAAGTCAGAGTTGCTTTTAAATATATATATACACACGCACACATATACGCATACACACATATAGGTATGTATATTTAAAAGCAATGGTTTGTGAAGTTCACTTTCTTATGAACTTCAAAACAGCCTTCTGGAGCCTTCTAAAACAAATCCTATTGTAAGAACACTTTGTGAATGCTGCAGAGCCACTGCTGTCTAAATTCATGCTTGAATTAATTGGCAGATACGGTCGCATTTTCCTACTACTCCTGGAATTGTGTGATCACATGAACTATATAGAACCTGCCCCCCCTTACGCCACTTCTGTAACATCCTACTACACATACAGCCTCATGCTAATCACATGCACAGTACAAATATACAACCAGGTCAGTTGGATCTCTTGCAGCTCTTTGCCTGAACACAAACTGCATTTCTGCAACACTAGAAGTTTGCTTGGTGAAGACAAGAAAAACCCAGAAGATAAACAAATTTAAAAACTCTTCTGTCTTGTTCTCAGAATACCTGTATAAGCCCCTCAATCAAAGAAGAAAAAAGGGCATTCTTCTCTACTTGCTGCTTTGGACAGCAAGTATCCTCTCTAAAGCTGCAACACAAGAAGGCAGATGCACTGAGCTGTTGAGCGAACAACTAACAAGCTTCCTAAACTTTCAAGATCATCAATGGAAGCTTTGGAAATGAAAAGGAAATACAGAAAAGAATAGCCAGAACTATGGAATGGGGGGGAAAACAAACAAACCCAAATCAACCCCAAAAAAACAAACAAAACAAAAACCAAAACCAAACAAAAAACCCCAACACAAGGAATCAAGATAAGAGGAGTCCTGAGGAGGATTTAGGAGAAAAAGCATTAAAAAGCAGGTGAAGGCAACCACAATACAGCCAGTACACAGGCAATGAAGAGTGTATTAAAAGTAACTTGGATAACCCTGAGACCAGAAATACTTAAGTACAAACACTTGGCTCAACTTGCTGAAACCTACATTTTATTCCTAATAAAAGTTAACAAGTCTAATGGCTAATAGTGTCACAGGAACACTGGCATTTATATTCTTGATGATCCAATATTGCACTTATCTGTCATATGAGCTTCTTTGAGGCGGGGGAGAAAAAAAGCCTGTAATTCCTGAATCCTTAGACAAGCTGCTGCTTTTCTAGCTACCAACATAACTCAATTAATTTACTTAAAAGAAAAAAAAAAATCCAAACCCTCCTGATTCTAAGACAAGTGAAATTCCATTTTTATCACAGTTCCTATTGAAAAGCCTTAAGTATCAAAGTAAAAAGCCTATCGGAAAGCATGTTAACATAACTATGACAAATTATAGCGAAGAAGCAAAGGAGGAAGAATAATGCAGGGGTTTTTGTTTTAAATAGTTAAGACCATGAAGAACACTATCAAAGTGCAATAGTTTTGCTGTTAACTTAAGCAAAACTGCAATTAAAAAAAGGAGCTTTGGGAATCATTACACAGTCTCTTACCTTTCAGCCACCAGTTCAAATCAGGCCAACACCACTAACTTGTGAAAGGTTAAAAGGAACGTGATGATTCAATCTTTTTGGCTTAAGAACAACTCCCCCAACTTGTCAGATAATATCCTGGTGTGACATTACAATTGTGTCACCTCTCAATAGCTCATGGAAATGCAGAGGATCATAAAACATGCTTTCATCAATGTTTATTTAAGTGTGCTTTATAGAGCGCTTGTCTGGTTACAAGCACTTGGACAACATTAAATATAGTAAGACTACTAGGGATCAACACTCAAACTCTTCTTCCCCAAAACTGATCCTTCCCATAGAACAGTCAGCACCATCATAATCCTGTCAATTCCTCCAGCCTCCTTCAATCCAGTGAGCCCCAGGATGGAAAAGCTGCACCTTGATTAGTAAGAAAAATGGGACTTCAGCAGATGTACCTAGCTGCACAGGTGGAACGAGATAATGAAGACAAACTTGCTAGCAGAGGATAATAGGATATCACACTCTCCATTAATCCATTTTTGGGACAACAAATAGATGTTTTCTTTACAAAAGTGGGGGGAGTTTCATTTTTTTCTTTCAATTAAAGTTGCAAATCTTAATGTGGTTAAAGATTAGATTCCCCTGCAGTCTAACTGAAATTCTCAACTTACATGAAGATCACAAAATGGCTTGTCACAATTAGGATTTAACTTAGGCACATACTGTTGATTACACAGCAACTCTGGCCAGCTTCCCTGATATTCAGAGATTCTAGCTTTTATGGTAACACAGCATTTTACATTAAGCTCTCTGAAACTGACTGTGTACGCTGTAAAACTGTTTCAGATTGGATAGTTGGTGCTGCATTATTGAAAAATTTTTTAAAAATATACTAAACAAGAAGAGAATATTTTTAGTGCAAGCCTTACCCACTACTGGACTACTGTCTGAAAGATCTAAATTCCAGTGAAACACCAATCACATGGCCAATTTTTTGCATCTGAGGAGTATTCACTTGATTACTACAATGAGCTCTTCTTACCAGCAGCATTTGCAGGCATTGAGGACTTACAGGGGTCACCAGCTCCCTTTTCAAAGCAGAACTCAGTCTCGGTAGCAGTGCTTGCTTTAATAGGAAGATTGGGAGCACAGAAAAACACTCGTACTGTAGCTATTCTTGCTATAACCTGTCTTGAAGCAGATTATTCTCATTGACTGAAGTATCAGTTCAAGCATCTGAAAGTGGCACTAAAGCTACTTGGAAGCTTTTAACCAAGTAAAATTTTTGCAAACAAGTCAGTAAATCAAAGATCAATCCTTTTCTTTTAACTCAATCCTGTTGAGCTCAGTGAAGTTAGTCCAGAAGCTCTCTCCCTGAAACATTTTCATAGCCTTATATCCTGAACATGGCAGCATACAGAACCAACCTGCCAGCCCTTTCAGATCAATAACTACAACTGCAAGGTGCACCCCGTGCTAGCTTTTACTACCACAGCTCAAGTTTAATCTAGAGCACAGAACAGTAGGAACTGAATAACGCTCTTTTCACAATACTTCGGTAAGGTAGGACCATAGTCTTTAAAGGGAATTGTTCTGCCGAGCAAGTTAAAACTTCATGAAAGAGATACTACATAAAGCCTTGATCTTTTTCGGCACCTAACTGTAAAAGCAATGCTATGCTCTCCTGAAAATATCTAAGAACCTCAGAAAGGGCAGTAAAGTCAATTGTAACTTTAATAATTCCTTTGCCAAAACAAAGGCTATATAAAGTAAATATTGAATGTTTGGAAGTACATACTCGAACTTTTATAAAAGCTTGCCAAAAAAAAAGCAGATCTGATTTTTCAACTCTCTGGTTCTTGCTCTTGCCAGATTCATGTTCAGGCATTACAAGCGAGGAAATCATAACCAGTGAGAGACTTGAGAACTGCTGATAGAGATGTTTTCCCAAGTATATTTCCTAGCAAGAGAAATTTCTCAGTGTTTGAACTAGAAAACACAGGATGGTTCTCTGCTTAGGTAACTACTTTCGCCTCTGGGGAAAAAAACAAGCAAATAAAAAACTCACCATCCCTGCAAGCATGCCCTGAGCCTCGGGTATTACAAGAGCAAAAACTGAACAAGTGTCCACAAGGAGATCAAAATTTCACTAGGGACTCCTACAGGCAGCCTTCCTTTTCAATCTACTCAAAGCTAGGGAAAATCATATTAAAACATGATTTAGTCTTACTTGAAGAGTCTGGGCTGCTTTGGGGACCAGCTGGAAAGCACTTCCCATTCTTTTCACACAGGTCCCTTCAATGAAATTTCAGGGAAGGAAACGGAGACCAGCACCAGCACTACAACCAAAAATGCTCAGCCAGCCCAAAGCAGTGCATGGAGATTGAGAAGAAGGGAAAGACTATCTTAAGTAGCGTATCAGAAAGCCATCTCTTCAGGCTGGCAATTTTAATATGAGGAGGGAATTCCTTTGAGACCACAGTGCTTTCCTTCATTCATCCTATGGATTATTTGCACTTAGACACACATATCTATAAAGATATTTAAACAACTAATTCATGTTTAAGCACCCAACTCCCATTTCAGCAATCCCATCTAGCCATTCGGGCACTTAGCAAACAAGCTGCATCAGACCTCCGGCATCCCCTTTCTCCTGAAGTGCAGGAGCAGGTCCCCCTCGGAAGAGATTTCTTACTGTTAGCACACTGTTGGCACATTCCTGATCTAAAACGCTCACATAAGCTGCTTTCTCTGGCAGTTCAACTCTTCACTCCTGAATGACTCTTATCAGGATGGGCTATGCGTTCCGAATCAGAGTAAATGAACGAGAAAAAATTGTTTATGACAAGTTATTTCAACATCATTTGTCCCCAGGACAGGCAACTGCAACCCAAACCACATGACCTGGACTCCTCTTATGCAGCAGCTGTTGGCCTTTGACGCCCAGCCTTCAGAAAGGCTGTCTCAGTTGTATCCCACGCACCTCTCCAATGCAGACAAGCTCAGACAAGAGCAATGCTTCGAGCATGTGCTATTACCTTCCCTGCTTACGCGCTGAACTGTACAATGAACAGGCATCCTCTTTTCTTCTTAAGGTGAGAAAAACACAAAAGTAACACTGTAACAGACAAGAAATCCAGCTCTTCAGGACTCCTGCCTAGGAGCTCAATGAGTTTATGCCACAGAAAACTGAGGTACCAGCAAGTGCTTCCTGGCTCACCTTCAAAAACACTTTCTGCAAACACTGACTTTCTGGCCTACGTGACTTTATATGCACTTCATTCTCAGTTCACCCACCAAACACCAAAACATTTTGTCTTTTCACCCAAGGGTGCAAAGTCCCTGAAGTCTTTCTCAGCAAGTTAGAGAGAAGAAAAGTTACAAGGAAAAAGGACAAAATTGTACTTGCCTTTTAAAACCATCTAGAAGTATTGAGTAGCCATACTCTTCAGATTTTCAAAAACATTTCTGAAGTCTTAACTGCTGGAATAAATACTGGCTTAATCTCACCCAGATCAAAATGCAGGATCACAGGGAAAGGAGAAATTCCTTTGAGTTAGTCCTGTGATTATCTGTTGGTTAATGTAGAGATTAACAAATCTAGTCAACAGAAATACAGTAACTTGCTCCTCCCTAAAAATTTGCAGATCTCGAATTTGCTTTACATAGAGTCAGTCAGGTAACAGCCACAGAACAGTATATACATATTGGTTCTAGGTCCCTTGGCAAAACTACAATTTCAGCAGCTCTACAGCTCATGAGCGGAGCAGGCGCATGTTTCACCACTTCGAAAACAAATTCTCCAGACTGACTGTAACACATGCAACCCTGCACCTGCAATGAAAGACATGGCCTGACTTCTTCTAGCTGGGAAGTTTAGTCCAACATTTAACTCCAGTTCACTAACAGCCAATGAATGTAGGGCAACAAGTGTAAAAAAGCTAAGCTAGATGATCCGCATTCATTTGTTCCTGAACGTATGTTCCCCTCTGCACAGTCCTGGTACAGTCAAGGTTTCCAGTGAAAAGAATCCTTTGCCATCTCTCCCCCCAGGGGGTTTTTGTTGTTGTTTTGGTCTTGTTTTTCTTGCAAGGTCTAGACCAGCCCTTGCAACACGGTGCAATGCATAGCACATTTCTAGAGATTTTCTTATCTGAAATGAGAACGGATTGCTAGTTATATAGTCTGACCTAGCAGCTAATGTGATCAGAAGAAACTCTAGTCCTACTTCCTGAAAATAACGATGGCAATCTCCACTAACCTTGATAAATAAGAGGTCATCAAAAAGAGTAGCCACCTGACGTTCCCTACAGATTCCCCAAAATATCATTGTCTTATCCCAATCTAAGCTTTCAATAGATGAAGAGAACTGGATTCTGACAGCTAGGGAGAAGCTGAGGAGCCAGGAGCCTACATCCTAGTTTCCAGAATGCATAAATACTGCAAGCTATTTTAAAAGGCTGCTGGGATTGCACAACACAGCATACAAGCTCACCGTGGGGATGTGTGGAAGCAAGCTTTGTGCATCTCTGAAATCAATACTTCACTATAGTAAGTGTTACCAAAAGCTTTACATATCACAGAAGTAAACATAGGCCCAAAATTAAGGATATTCAAGCCAATGAAGGAGAAGTGAGAATTAACTGCAATCCTTTTCAGTATACCTGTAAAATATACTCTTCAAAGCTAATTCTCTGTGAATTAAAGTGGTCACTCAGGGGCCCAGGCCCACCATATTAAGAGGGAAACACTGCCATTCACAGCCACACATGAATGCAAGGCTAGAATTACAAATGCAGTTTGACAGGGGGAACCCAGAGCTGTCAAGCCTGTTCTGTTTGCCTAATTTCATTACAATGGCACAAATGCTTTCATTTGTCACACTCCAGCTTCATGTGTTTATCTCCCTTTCATTAAACATGACTTTAACAAATGATTGTTCCATAGTGCCAAGATCTCAAGCGCCCCTCAGAACTGAGATTTTTATTTCAGGGAAGGATGACAGAATGCATACTGAGCATTTGACTCTTGATAGGGCAGCATAAATTCAATTGAAATATTGTCTCCTATAGGAATTACTTACATCTACCAGCAAAGCAGGAGCACTGACAGTCCCACCAGTGTTAGCCATTAGTTATCAGGGGTTTCATCTGATGCCATGCTTCAAATTCAGCTGTTCTGACCACCCATTAAAAATCCCTGGGCATTTTTTTCCATAAGCAGGTACTTGCGAGAGTATCTTCAGCCAAAATTACCCTGAGAATTCCAGCTGTGTCTCCACTGTTATTCCAAGTGGTTTTCACCCAGCCATAGCATTCTGTTCCAGAGGGTATTCCAGAGTATTCTGTTCCAGATATTATGAGAAGTAGAAGATACTCACCTCATTCACAAGGAAAACAAATGCCATCAACAGGATGTATGGTGCTACACAAAGTGCAAGCTTTCATGGTTTCTATCCAGATGGACTTAAAGTACAGACATGACTACTCACTTCTCCTTGAATTTTTAACGCCAGTCATACGGATTGCTGAGTGCAGAAAAAAATTAAGTTGTTGGGACAGCAGGTTATTTCAGAAGCTGAAGTTGTTGAATTCTGCTCTTAATTCTTAGCACTGACGAGACAGCAGAGATGGGAATAATTGCATCTTGACAAACTTTTTTCTGAGCTATGGTTGACACGTATTAGTCAGAGGTTATATTCAAAAGGCTCTGCTTCAAAACAAGAATAGCTCTTAAAGTGAACTGAGGGGTAATTTGGCATAGCAAGGTTGAAGGTCACCAGGAGAAGACCTTGCTACGAATCCTAAAGTATTTCCTCCCACCCTGTGACCCAAATACCTCTGAAAGGACCATGACTATTCTGATGAAAGGCAACAAATCAATTAACTCTACACAGTAAAAAGGCTACTGTTTCCAAACTGGTCTCCCATGATTGTGTTTATTGCCAGTGTGAACAGTAATACCCATCTCCCTTTAAGTGTAATTTCAATGTTAATCCATACTTGTTTTCTAGAAACCCTTCCTCCTATGTCATACTAGAGGATGAGCACTAGAGCAACACCAGATTACGCTAGCACATTCCAGAGAAAGATTAGATGAAGGCCCACGGTTTGTAAAGCCACATATGCAAATTCAGAATTACTTAAATTTTGATCTCTGTTACAGAGAGACTGATTGCTCTCAGGGAAAGGAGATGGGGGAATCCAGCTGACCTGAGCCTCTGATAGGTTCTGGAATATACAACTACTTTTGTGGCTTTTTCAGACAAATGCAAGCTCCAAACTGCTACTGCCAATTGTAACAGCACTTAATCCTAACTCCAGAAAACTGAACTCCTCAATACCTCTACAAAAACTGATTTGAGATCCTATTCCTTTCTGAAGGTTTTTTTTTCCCCACAGGGGTAAGTTACTTAACACGAATCTCTGAACAACTTCCAGGGAAGAGAAATCAAGCTTCCCACACACCTACAAGGAAAAAGTCCTTCAGTAAGCTAAATCACAATGAGTTTCACAGGTAACTGGGAGTTTAACATCTGTTCTTTAAAAAAAGAAAACATCCCATAACAATGGGGTGAGTGAAATGCAGGTAAGATTCACCTTTTGTCTCTGTTTAGAACCAGCTGAAATTGCTTCAAAAGATTTCTTACAGAAAATCACCACGCACATGACAACAGCCCGTTCTTGTGATGAACCTGCACCAGCTCTGAGCTTCAGAACCCATGGGCACTCCTCTGATGCAATGACATTCAACTCTAAATGAAATTACTAAACCAAACTAAACCAAAGCAAAAAGCAGTCATCCCATGACAAATTCATCCGCCCTTGACCAAACGCTGATAGCTATTGATCTTGCTGCTGTTGTGAATTAGGGCCAGGTTTCCCAAGGTTCCCTCCTAATACGAGAAAGAGAGCATGGCCACTCTAACAAGGCCGACTAGGCTAAATGAAACCTATGGGGAATTGCATTGCACACTGCCAAGTCCAGAGGATGGACTGATCCGTCCATCTTACTGACAGCACAAGTTTGATGTATGTCAAGTGTAAGCACTCTTTTTCCTCTCTAAAAGAAATTGGCACATGTCGAAGGAAGAGCAATTAGGTTGTGACACTCTACAGAACTCTATTCAGTCACTGGACTTGCTTCACTATGGTATTTTATATGTCTTGCACGGTACCAGGCCCAAACTAAGTAGGCAATTTAAAAGCCCAGGAGAAATTAAAACTTCTTCCCTGGTATTTTAAAGCACAGTAATTCTCCACAGCTTTGTGTGTCTACCACACTATGAATAGCGCTCTCATTGCAAATCCACCATGTTGTGAAAAGGAGAGCTTCACTATTTCTAAGAGGCTGGAAGAAAAGATTACAGTTTTATCATCAATTAGTTGTCTGGACATTGCCCCGTTCTGTTTACCCCTTCCTCAAGGGAAGCCCATGAGTGCCAAGGGGAAAAATTAAAAGGAAATTGAAGAACAACAAATCTGAAACAAGCTAAGACATTTCTTGTGCTGTCAGAGAATTGAAAAAGCAGCAGTGAGACAGACAAAATCCAAAGAATGAAATGAAGAAAAGCTTGATGGCCCAAGAGGAAAGAGAATCTTTTTAATGACAAAAATCTCTCCAAGGTTTAATGTACCTTGCTGTTATAATTTACACAAATTCTTCTATCCAACCTGAACCAATCTACGAGACATTGTGCTTCACCATGTTATTACCAGAAAGTAAAATTCCCAAGTGCTCATGGCAAGACACAATTGCCCAGAGCTCAAGTACCAATGCACTAAGTTTCCACAGATGCAAAATGGGAGCCTCAGGGAGAGCAGGGTGCAAAACATCACAGGAGTATTAGTTTCAAACCTACAGGGGTGGAAAAGGGACACCAGAGAACAAAAGCAAGAGGGAGAAGACACTGGCCCAGTGGCAGTCAATCCAACTGTTGCCTTAAGACATTGCAACAGTAAAAACATTAAGCAATGGGTTTTTTTCCCCCCACAGCAATAATTGAAGCAATCAGAGTACACACAGTGTACACACACAAGCAGAAATTCAGGCTGCCTCCATTAAAAGGCAGCTTAATTCCTAGAATAATGAAAACAAGTAAATATTATGTTCTTGAGAATGGACTGGGGAAAGAAATTAATTTCTGCATACTGCTATGTGCTAGAGTGATCTACTTATACAAGGTGCTGATACTACCTGAAGGGAAGCAGAAGCCTGAGATTTAACACTCCTTTACAGCTTTTGCAACTCTGAATGCAATTCAACTTCAGTGACCACCAAATAGGATGTATCTTTAGATGGGCATCATGGAAACAGTATTACATCAGTCCCCAACTCCATTAAATACATTTTTTTCCATGTCCTGGAATCAGGCATCAGCTGTAAAACAATAAAATGTCTGTGAGGAATCAAAATGACCTAAAAAAAAAAAAAAACCTATGTGAAGAAATTAAGAGATTCCACACATTCATGAAAAGTTAGTTGCCCTTATTGCAGCCTGGACAGACGAATACATAAGCAGTTAATTTCTCTACCAGTTGGGAGCCTAGGCATTATACTTCACCATATCTGAATATGAAGACAGTAATTCAGCTTCCATTAACAAAACCCATTAACTACTAGGGTCAAAGCACCATCCCAGAGGAAAGAGCAGAGTTTATTAACAGCTGAGACGTGGGAAAGTATTTTTTGATTACTATTCTGCCTGCTCCTCCAGACTCAGAGTATCTATATACTTAGTTAAACAGAAATTATATGCCTTCAGCAGAAAAAAGGTACAGGTAGTTTGGAAAAATTGGAAAAATTTTTCTGCTCACATCCTTAACGTTCCCAATTTAGACAGTTTTTCAGGGCAGAAAGAGTCCATGGGTATACTGACAGCTCGTATCTCTCATGAGAAGACCACAAACACCAAATAAAAGATTCAGGTACAGTATAGCTTGACATTAGCAACGCCATGGTCCTGCTCCCTAATGCATCAGCTTCTCTGAAGCAGTCATTTAACAGATGACAGATAACTGGTATCCTGAGCAGCAGGCTTGTATAAGGAGTATGAGAAACTCCTTGGTATACAGCCCACTAGCACTACACCTTAGAAAGAGAAAACTGGTTACAGTCTCTAATAAAGTGCCAAATAGATCTGGTTTAGGCCCTTGCTAATGTTTTTGATCTAGTACATGCCCATGACAGAAGAAACCACTAGAGTGCTTCAGAAGCTCAACTGAGTGATCCTGTCCTAACTTTATAAAGGCCATCACTGACTGCACGCTGTCCAGCAAAAGTGATCTAAAAGCGACAGCACAGCACAAAACTTCAACTCACACAGATAAAGGGGGCTGTTTGTTCAAGCCAACCCCTGGTTCACACACTTATGTAGGCTTCTTCAATCTCTCTCCCCTTCCCTTAGGGCACAACGCAGCCTGGCTCTCCAAGCGCAATACACAACACACACTGAACAGGTCACTGGACACAGCTCTGCTTTAACCTCTCACCCCTAGCATTTCTGCTACCACGACCTCTGGGATGGAACCATTATACTTCAACAGCGTTTGTTCCCAGGACTTAGTAAAAAGGCAAAGACAGAAGAATTTCCTTTTGATTTTCAAGCCTAGACCTATCGAATTTGCTCTGACAGGACACAAGCACATATGCAAATAAACCGAGCATCAGCTGGTAGCAAGGTCCTTGATCACGGATAGGTAAATCGGTCTACTCTCAGCCTCTGCCACTCGTTTCCCCTTCATGCTCTTGGGCAAGTCACTTCATCTCTGCTTCAATTCCTCATATGAAAAGCAGACACATTTGGCCTTTTAAGTGCTGTGCCATTAGATTACCTGGAAATAATCTCACAAAAGCAGCTCACAGTAATAGCAATCCAATAAAGGCTTCCTGCCCTATCATCCCATGTTTCCCCAAAACCAAAAGTTAACTAAGACTCTTCGTGAAGGAAGCTATTTTTCAAGTTCATATTTACGTTAGGGAAATATGACAAGCGCTGTATAACACAAGTTAAGATCAAAATAATCTTTCTAATCTATCACACAGAAAACCAGTAGTTCAGTTTGTGAAGTATCAAGGAAATTAACAGGGACATACTAGAGTCACATCTAGAAACAACTTGGCAGTGCTTGGCCACTCACTTTTGGGGTGTCAGTTTCAAGGAAGTTTATTACAAAAAAAAAGCAACTAACTTTCAGAGGAGCTAATGAATGAGGGGAAGAAAACGTACATCATTCTCTAAAAAGCAGCAGTTAAACAGCTAGTCAATTCTCACGGCCTTGTCAGAATGAAACTGCTTGACACAGAGCAGCATTTTGTTCAGCTTTGAGGCCAGTGCTTAAAACCAGAAAGTGACTCTAGGTAACAGAAGGACTCCGAGGGCCCTTCCAAAAACTTGGGATGAAATCCCAAAGCTCTGGGAGAGAGCAAGGCGAGCACCTGTTTTCCTGAACAGTCAATTTTTTTTATGCTGCATACTTCACACAGAAGCTGCATTATTCTGGAGAAGCTGCATTCCAGCCAAAAGTGCACAGTTAATGTTTTTTGCAGCCCCCAGCCTCCAGTGATGGATGACCATTTTATAATGAAATACTTTATGCTCAATCAACTTACAAATAACGGATGTTTTATCACACTGAATTAAAAAGAATGTTTTTAACAAAAAAAAAAAAAGGCGCAACAGACAAGAGGATCAGTGATGAGCAGAAGCAAAAGTTATTCCTGTTAATGGTGGTTAAAAAAAAAATCCAACTGATGTTTCACTTTAACTCTTTCACTGCTCTCCAATAACAAGTGGAAATGATACATGAGCTAGTATTTGCTCTGAAAACACCTACACGTAAGTCCTGGTCCAGACTATTGAGACATGAGAACATAAGGCTTCTACAAAAAGGTTTTGGTCCGTAACGTCTCAATTAGGTTTCTGAAAGGCTAAGGCTAATAAGTAAGCACTGTCTGAAGACAAACCATTCAAAATACTTTAATCTCTCATGCCCATTCAGTGTTAAAAAAATCACTCCTCAGATACCCCTTAATCAGCTGTGGGTTTTCCTCCTCATAGCACTGCTTCCACCTGTCAATGCTGATAAACCAGAGATAAACCAGAGAAGTAAATGCCCTGCACTCAAAGACTACTGCAATTTCTAGATTAAGGTTTGGAACCAAACATCCAAATTCAACTGATAATCTTATTCAAGACTTAGTGCTTGCTGTTATACCACAACTGTTACTGTTGTTACACACTACAGGTCAAGAAACCCCAGAGCTTACAGGGCCATATTTGAACCAACATCAGCCCTTGAAAAAGCCTACAGCAGAAGCACCCATTGTGCCTTTTCTCCCAAAATAGCACATGAAAAAAAGTCTCTCATCTAGTCCAAACATGCCAGAATGTCACTTCATTCTCATATTACCTTACACTTTTAGGAAAAAAGTCTCTTCTAATAGGAATAAAGCAATGGAAGAATGCAGAAGAGTATGAGATGCAGTGGACACAAGCTGCAACAAGGGAAATGCCCATCAGATATTGTGAAAGACATTTTCTAAAGAAGGGTGGTCAAATACCAGAACAGGTTGCCCAGAGAAGTTGTGGGAGCTCCATCCCTGGAGAGATTAAGAATTGAGCTGACTCTAACCCTGAACATAATCTCACTTCCAAGCTGGTCCTGCTTGCAGCAGGGGATTGGAGCAGATGACCTGCAGAGGTCTCTTCCTACCTAAATTATTCAAATTCTGACTTGTGCTTACCAGAAACAAAAAAAGCCTCTTACATTGTACATTACGAATATAGCCACTCTAACATTCACTGAGTGAAGGGTTTCCCTTCCCAGATCTTCTACTGGCTAGTATCAGCAATAATTAAACACAAAGCGGGAGCTCATTCCAGAACTGTCCCTAGAAAACATTCATGATTTTCTAAACCAGTCTTCTATACAGAAGCTGTGGACTCAGGCTGTGACTGAACTGGCAGGGGGGGGACGGGGGGGGACGACAGACATCAAAAAAACAAACCCCCACACCCCCCCAGTTTACCAAATTTGGGGACTTCCAGAAAACCAACAGAAACAGAACATGTTGCTCCCGCCTTCTTTTAAAAAGATATAGTATCTGCTGCATATGTTAAGGTCATCAAACAAACAGCACCTTGGTCCTGAGTCACAACTGCAGATCTAGACCAATTCCCACAGTCGCGCTGCAACCACCTCAAGTGCCACTAAGTTCAGAGTTAATTTATGGACCCTTCACATTACTGTTTGAAGCACTACAAATATTAATCAGTCCAAGATTTTAGTCACAAAATCAATTCTCCTTCCCTCCCCATTCCTCAGCTGAAGGCTGGCACTCAATGAATCAGACCAAAGGGAGAATAGAATTTCCAGCACCTGCTTCAGCTTTTAAGTGTCCAATTGAAACTGCTGTGATCTGGCAGCAGGCAGTCTGAAGATGTCATTTTCCTGGTTTGTGAAGGACTGAATCACAGTACAAAAAGAATCCAAACAGAGAAATGAGTGAAAAGAGCAACAGTGGGCAAAGGAAGCCACAACATAACTTAATATGGCCAAAGAGAAAGAGCAGCTGAAGAGACTGTGCTACAAAGTACCATGTCCCCTCTACAACTGAGCATCTTATTCACCCTCTGCCTCATGATGATTACTATGGGCAGTGCTGAGTATGCATTATTTTCCACATTTGTGACAACACTCTTTCAAAGAATGCTGTAAAGTATGACTCAACACTGTTGTGTTATTTGGAATCAGTTTATTACTAGACACGACAGACTAGGGTTGTTTACCACAGTAATATTAGGATTTTAAATCTAGACATATAAAATACATTCCCTCTTGAGAGGAAAATCACCAGGTTCATTTTACCAGCACGCTGATGGGAAACTTCCTTCTTTTACATAAGGACACATTGATAACTCAAAAACATAATTCAAGACATGCTTTTCTCATGCAGAGAAATAAAGTCAAACTCATTTATTCCTTATTATAATAGGTCTCTTAACAAGTGATGGCAAAACTGAAACAAGAATATACCTACAAGCAGATTCCTTCCATAAACAGGAAAGAAACCCTCACTGTTAGCACAGCAATCTGCTTCAAGACAAAAAAAAAAAAAAGGCACACCCTTTAGCCCTGGTCAACACATAGCATCTGTACCATTTCCCTTAAGAATGTAATTTAAGCCGAGGAGTTAGAATGGCAAAACTCCTAAGATAAACGCAGCTTTAGTGGGGCAAGAGCCTTTGCAACAGTAAGGCAGCACTCACAGTAGGTAGGCTGCACTTAAGACTACTGTCAGCAGTTTAACTTCAGTTTAGATTTGCCACTAGCAGAGGGCAAAAGTGGAGGGGTGCAAGGACTGTATAACAAGTTTGCAAAAACACAACTGTCTCAATTGTTTTAAAGAAATTATTAAAATACTTCTACATACATCCCATCAACACCCAACCTTACTTGATCTTATTCCCTTCACCAATACGATCATTGAGATCTAATTCTTCTTCCAGCTCTCAAGGCTTCCTTGGTCACAGAAACCACTCACTGAAATTTCCCAAAATGCTGGAGAGGCAGAAAGCAGAGTGGAGAAAGGGTTAACCCACAGCTGGGAGAAAGTTTCCCTGGAAAATTGGAACACATGCTGTGGCTGTGACTAAATTTCACACTGGTTCTGTTGAGTACAAACATCCACAACTGTGTGCATTTGAGAGAGTAGGAGAAAAAGAAATGCTCCTTATATATTAGCTTCACCTGCTAGGTTCCTTCAAATGGACAGTGACACGCTCTAGGGAACAGCAGAATCCTTCAGATTCACTTCACATTTCAAGCAGAGATGAGGTGCTGGGGGGGCGGGGGGGGCAGGGCGGAATAAATGGAAGGAAGTAGTCCTTCCCTTCCCTACGGCCACATTTTTTGGAACATACTGGAAAGTCAAGCCTATGGTCTGGCAGAGTTGGTTCCGCTGTTTAACACTAGACATGTCAGAACAGAAGTCACCTGAGCTGACACTGAAGACATCTGTGCCATCCGAGTACATAAAAAGAGGAATTGTACAGGGTGAACAGGGAAGAGCGTGTGTGCGCACACACACGCACATGGATTTTAAAGATCAACTGATTATGGTTTAAACAAACAGGCAGCACTTAGCTGCTCAGAGATAACTACACAGTGGAGATTAAGAATTACCAAGATCAACCAGCACAGAACCACAGAAAGGTTCGGATTGGAAGAGGTCTTCGGAGGTCACCTACTCCAACCTCCTGCTCATGCAAAGGACAGCTCTGGAGTTTTATCAGGTTGCTCAAGACCTTGTTCAGTCAAACTTTAGTAAGTCTCCATGGATGGAGATTCCAGTCTCTCTTTCCATGTCCCAGTACTTAACTCTCTCTAGAAAGAATTTCCCCCTATGCCCGACTGGAATTTCTCCTGTTAAAAATTCATTACCATGGATCTCTCGGCCCCTCTGAGAAGAAGTGGCTCCGTCTTTTCTGTGATCCTCCTTTAGGTAGTAGAAGACTGCAGTTAGGTCCCCCTCAGCCTTTTCCAGACTAAATAAACCCACATATTTTTAGAATACTACAGCCATGGGACTATGTGATAAAGAAAATGTCTTAAAGCAGTGGACTGCAAAAGGAACAAGCAAAGCAGGCTGCAGTCCTCTAGAGTCAACAGTGAAAAGAACACGGTATTTCATGATGTGGATGACTCTCACAGCAATTCTAACTGGTTAAGCACACTAGAGTTAGAAAATTACTTCATAAGCTTCAGAAATAAGAGGCTATGATCTATTCTGCTTGTTCATAAAGAAAGATGGGGGGTAGGACAGAAATGGCATATTGTTTTCATCCACATTGGTATGAAGACTAGGAAATTGAGAACTATTCTACTGGAGAGCCAGATCAGTGTTTTAGGGAATACTCCGATGTCCAGAGAAAGTCTGGCAGACTGCATGGACAAAATCAATTGTAATAATTGTAATAGGGGGTAATCAATTGTAATAGGGGGTTTTATTCTAACAAACACTGTTCTGTTACAGAATGGCAGGAAAGCATTTAAGAAACGAAAAAGGAAAAAATAAAAGATGCATCTTCACTGAAAGGAGAGCTCTCAAGAGGGGTTATCAATGCCAGAAGACAGGCACCGAGGGGCTAGCATTTATACTTATCTTCCCTATAATCAGCAAATAACAGTAGATTAAATATACAATAACACTTTCTTCTCCTCAGAGAATTTTTCGCCAAACAACACAGGGAGAAGCAGAAAGCTGTCAGACAAAGTATCTAAAGTAGAAGTAGACATAACAGTACTGTCATCTCCATGATGCCCAACACTGTGTCAGGTAGGGACAGAGAACTTCTGCTCTGCCCATTTCAAAACGGGATTATTATGTGTCTCTATTTCTGAAATGCCCACAAAGTTCTGTTCAAGTAAGTAAGGACTGTTTTCTAGCCACGCCTCCTTGACAGGATCTAGTAAATGCAGGGTGAGCAGACTAGAGTAAATCACTGCTTCAGTTGTCACTATCCATTTCACCACGTAAACTAACTTTAAAAGTTACAAAACACCCTCAAAGCAAGGTATTAATCACTTGCTCTCACCATGGCTAAGTAACAGACTTCCCAGCTGACCTTAAGTACCTACTTTCACACTCCAAATTATTTTCATTAATGGACACACCAGCTTTTTTTAAAAAACAACAACAAACAAAAACCAACATCCCTCTTTCCCCAGTGTCCTCTTCCAATGAAACTCACCAAGGCTCCAAGTAAAACAGACATGATTCATCCCTAAGTCATATCACGTGAAAGTAAAAGTACTTTGTGAGTTTATTTTCTTTAGCTGAATTGCAATCGGGTGTTCATTTATATTCTTTTACATATACTGACAGTGACTTGTACTTCCTGTCCCAACTATCTACCACAGTGTTCACACAAGCAATATGTACTTATATGGGTCGGTCTCTTCTCCCAAGTAACAAGTGATAGGATGAGAGGAAACGGCCTCAAGTTGCGCCAGGGGAGGTTTAGATTGGATATTTGGAAAAATTTCTTCACTGAAAGGGCAGTCAGACACTGGAGCAGGCTGCCCAGGGAAGCGGCTGAATCCCCAACCCTAGAGGTATTTAAAAGACGGGTAGATGTGGTGCTTAGGGACATGGTTTAGTGGCGGACTTGGCAGTGTTAACGGTTGGACTTGATGATCTTAAAGGTCCTTTCCAACCTAAATGATTCTATGATTCTATGTTGCTGTGCAGTCCCCATCCCTGGAGATATTCAAAAGCCACCTGGACACGGCCCTGAGCAACCAGCTCTGGGTGGCCTTGCTTGAGCAGGGGAGTTGGACCAGATGACCTCCAGAGATCCCTTCCAACCTCAGCCATTCTGTGATTCTACCATGACAGCCATGCTACTGAAAATGTTTCATAAGCGCTCAGCTCCAAAGAGAATCCTGTGATTACCAGGGACATAGTTTTCTGCTAAGGATTTCTATCCTTTAGATTTACAGAGGGCCACTTGAAAAAACAAAACTTCAATGATGCAAAGCTCAAAATATTTTAAATAACTCTAAAATTAATTATAAAAGATCTCATGACTTAAAGCTTTTACTCATGGCTGCCAAGGCTTGAGGCCATCAAAACCAGAAACCGACTGGAAAGCTTATTCAGCTGTTCTTTTTAAGGTACCCCATACGATACGCAAGGGGGAGGGGGCAAATTACTTAGTAGCATATCAGACTGTGCAGTCTTTATTCTTGCACTTATATGCACAAATGACGACTGGTGTGGCTGCCTAGAGAGACAGACTTGAGAAGAGATTAGAAACTGACCTATAATTCAAGATGTCAATATTATATTATTAACCACGCCATCTGGGAAAGCTCCTAAAGTGTGTTTGATTTGGGGTGTGGTTCTTTTTAATTTCAGAAATTTCAGGCACTAAAGGTAACTCTTAAAAAGGAGATGATTTAAGTTATCTTAACTTTGAAATTAGCTTTTCTACCACCTTAACATTTTCGTCTTTCAATAACTATTATCTTGTGTAGAGCAGTCCCTTATATTTTCCAGTTCTCCTTGAAAGTGTAAGCAGCTGCCTTGCTTATAAAGAAGCAAAGTTCTTCAGACTATTAAAACAAAAATTGTATTTTTAGACTTTGCTCAATTCTAAATCCTTTTATTCAAAATGCTATACATTGTTTATTAACTGAATTTACAGGCATTTATTTACTTTAGAAAGTCATTGGTGCGGAGCATTTAAGAAGTATCAGACCTTCACATTTTACTTGTTACTATACAAATTAATGTATGATGATAGTCTAACAGAAGTCAGCTGAGAGTTACTTCTGCCCTAACTGTACTAACAGGCAATCATCAGTCACTAAGCCATGCTGTTACCCATTGCATAGTCAATGCTGCATTTCACTAAAAACAAAACAAAACAAACCCAAAAAAAACCAACAAAAAAACCCCCACCAAACTTCTGCTTCACTGTATTCTAAATAGCTCCTGCAACCACTGAACAAACATCAGCATATACAAATGTGCACTATTTGGACAGCAAGAAACTAGAACAAAACAAAGCACTTTTCACAGGCTAACAGAAATCACAACTGCAGCCTATTTAAAATAAATTTTTCTGAGTTAATCAACTATCTCAGAAATAATTTGACTAATGTATGAACAGCCACCAGGTAAGCTAACAAAAAAACCTCCCTGCCTCCTCATTATTAGGCTTTTTAGAAGCAACAATTTTATATCTTGCTCTGCTCTACATTGAAATTTTAATGTCCTGGAATAAGTCTTAGCAGTTTCTTAGCTTTTTAGTATGTTTTCAGAGTAACAATCAACTCAGCAATCCAGAAGACATGAGACTTCAAAGGATTCATCGATCCTCCTATACATACCGGAATTTCACTGTCTTAAAAACACATCTTTTGCACTGTCCTGTTAGCCACTGAAGAGCTACAGCAGCGCTAGGGAGGGGGCCTGGGGTGAGGCTGGGGAGAAGGTACCTCAAAGTCAGAGAGGAAAACACAGGAATGTCAGGGATCTATTACTATTACTCAGTAAAATCCAAAACCTAGATAAAATAAAACAACATAAATGGATTTGATAAATCATTAACAGGACAGCAATTATTTTGACAATCTTATAACTTTGTATCAGGCAATCGTATTTCAGAACCAGACATACAACAAAAAACCCTGAACATACAAGACGAAAACATACATTTCGCCAAGCTTCATATTTAGCATACTTTGAATTTCCTTAGCTACAACCAGATTTATTCTATCAGAAATTGTATATGGTCTCTGAAGAAGTAGTGCATGACCTTGCATCTCTTAAGAGAAGTCACAGCTGTATTCCCACATTGACTGATAAAGACAACTGAACAGGCAAGCAGAGTCCCATCCCCTCTTTGAAACAGGCCAGACATTTTAACTCATCTCACTGAAAAATGATTTGCTGCCATCATAATTAAGCATTTCTGGCTTTCTATTACATGGTTCAAAACAAAACAGATCACACTTAAAGTGCCAGACAACTTCATACTCTGACCCCAAGTGACAAAAGGTAAGAAAAATACCATGAGGTCTCATACATCCCCTTTTAAAGGCTAACGTCCTAGTAACACAGATCTTAGTGTGGTCAGAATTGGGTTAGGTCTCAAAGAAAATTTAGTCCAAAACCAGAAGTCTTTGAAGTCGGGAAGAAATGTCAGGTACAGAAATTAAAAAAAGTATAGTAGTTGTGGAAGCAGAACAGCTGGTTAGAAAAAGTATGGTTAATAAAGCTCAGGAGCAGCAGGAAGGAAAAAGAAATCTTGTTGGAAAAAATTATGATAACATGAACAATGTATCAGACTGATACTTCGAGCAACAGACGGGCCCTGAGTTAGCAAGTGATCAATAATATCTGTCCCACTGCACAGAAAGGCTAGTCTGTTAAACACGAGTGTGATTCTAAACAGACATCTTCCAAGTCTCTGCCTAGGTAAGCATTTCAACTTGAAATGCAACTTTCTGTTCTTACTAATATTAAAGAAGTCAGTAGGACAAACTGCAAGCTCTCCTTCCACAGAGACAATCCCTCTTCAGTTCAAGTACTCTTTAGCTGTAAGACTCCACTTCTTTTTCTGAAAATTTAAGTGAAAAATAAAATCTACTAATAAATAATTTCTGAATTCATGTCAAGTACAGCTCAGCAAGCTCTGTCCCTCACACCCAGCTCTGCCTCTCCAGCCCGCAGCTCTGGATTAACAAATCTGCCCCTTTGCATGACAGCCTGGGAAGGATTAATCTGATCACAACCCAGTTTACTTCCCACCCTGTTAAATGCTACCGGTCCAGCCGTGTTGGGCCGATATTTTCATCTTTTCTCCATGAGCGAGCTATTGAAAGCACCTCAAAAGAGGCAGTGTCAAGAAAAGCTTCACATTTCATGTGTTTAACTAAAAAGATTTAAAGTGCAAAAAGCAAACGATAGGCATAAAGAGCATTAAAATTTTTGCATACAGATCTTAATCTTTCCTTGCAGCTTTTGCATGGCCTCTTCAGCTCGTGCTAAGTTTTTTTTTTTTTTTAGGATAAGCAAGGAATCCTGTACTGCTCACAACGCAGCATCTTGCAGCCTGTCAGCTTTAGCAGGCACTGATCAGACTGACCGTAGATCATTCCCCAAACACTCACAATCTTCTGCTTCCAGCATCTAGAAATTGATTGACTTTACCTTTGATCTCTCTTCCCTACCATGTCAAAATGGGCATGTCACCAGGGCTGAGGTCAGGAAGTCATCGCTTCAGAGCTATATACACAGACACTCCTTGTCCAGACCACTGTTTTCTGCTGAGTTTCTTTAAACAACCCTTTCTTAATCAAAACCACTAAATAACCCATCAAAAACAGTTCTGCAGAGACCTCTATCATGCACATAAGGAAAAAAGCCAGCTATTTTTCCAAACCATTCTAACAGGAGCCTCTGTTATTTTGAAATACCAGGTTAATGCTCATTAGCTTAGTACTAATTAACTGTCTTCCTATTCTATAGCTCGAATGTTTGCAGACAGGATGTTAATTGGCACACCGCATTGGGAGGATCAGGGCGGACAACTAAGAGGATCTGCTGTTTTCTCACAGTACAGCAAGGAGGCTGAGCAATTTCTGCTGTTGAGTGCAGTGTATAAATATATCCGTGCTTCCCCCAATCACTTAATTCTATTTTTTAAGCCTCATTGAAGTTGCGGTTACCACTTGGCACATAATGTGTCCAGCTAGAAAAATCATTACTACTAATCCAAAAAAGGTAAACTCCATTGAACCATATGATAAGTATCCCTTGCACTCCTGTTTCTTCCTAGCCTGTCCTGCAATTGTGTCCCAATCTGCCAGCATTAACACAGATACACAGCGGTATTTATTTGATGCCTATTCCACCAAGCTGTATTCACACTAAATCCTCCATGTGTATTTAATAAATCACACTAGTTAGGTGGGCAGGATTAGTTCCAAGTCACCTAATGACTATATCATGAGCTGCAGTATTAAAGGGATTAATATTAATCTTAGCCATTTCAATTCACTGTGAGAGGCCAGTCCCCGCTCCAACAGGAGCCGCAGCAGGCAGCGCAAGAAATTCTAAACAAGAGCATGAAGATTAATGAGGGCTTCCTCATTCTGCTTGTGAGTCTTCTCTACCAGGATACAGGGCAGCGAATCCCCAGCAAAGACAGGCTCATAAATAAACACACAACACCACAAATACTTTGAGCAGCTGAGCCCGGCATAGAGTTGTTTTCACTCGCTATCTGCTTCTCCTGTAACCCACACCTCCAAGCACACTCAGGAATTTGAAAGGCTTGCACAGCAGCCAATTTGTTTTCTTTCACATAAAAGCACACACCTCATTACTCATTAAAAAATTACTCATTTTAAATGAGTTTGTAGAACTAACAGCTAAAATGAGCTGTGTTCAGAGAGGATGAGAGCAGCAGGGTAATCTGAAAGGGTAACTCATTGCACTGAGGTTAAAAAGGATGTCAGACTCCAACAGATTTGACCTGCTTTACTCTTGGCAATAATGATCATTAGAAGCAGAAGGAGTTCTTAAAAACAGAGAGAAAGCCCTTTCTACAGTGTTCGTGTTAAACTAAAACATAAAAATGGACTGATACAACTAAACAAACTGATTTTCTGACAGTGCTGCATTTCATCATAGCACTGGCAAAACTCCCAAAGTGCAGGTCCTGGCTTCACCTTCATTGTCACGTAAGAATATCAACCATAATCATTAGCACAAAAATTCCAAGTCAATCTTGGTCTACTGCAAATTTAGATATAGTTGAGTGCTGAAAAAGGAGTAGCCTTTTACAGCTCACAGTTAATTCGGAGTGCCACAGAAGCTACAAGAGTCAGTCAAACAGCTGCATCCTGGAGACTAGCTGGGAAAAACATTAGATTGAAGGGGAGTTGAGTCAGCAATATTCCCTGCCTTCACTGAAAAACACTAGACGCTCAAAAAAAAGTCAGAGATCAGGTTAAACTGAAGTATAGGCCTGTCACAAGCTATTAACAGCTTAGCAGGTCCTCCAGGCGCACCAGCAGCCTCAAAAACTCAGTGTGGAAA
The DNA here is from genome assembly GCF_965183815.1 of Platalea leucorodia. Classification (NCBI taxonomy): domain Eukaryota; kingdom Metazoa; phylum Chordata; class Aves; order Pelecaniformes; family Threskiornithidae; genus Platalea; species Platalea leucorodia. The sequence goes on from NC_138826.1 coordinate 23,098,180, forward strand.
CAGTGCAGAGCTGAATACGGTACACCCACTTGGAGGCAAGTGGCTCACAACCGGCGGAACAGGAAAGGACCACTGCATTAAATACGACCAAGAAAAAGTCTTGAACTTGTGTTACACTAACATGTAAGTGATGTGAGGGAATTGTGCCCATTTATCCAAGCTTATAAACGCCAGCAAACAGACTTAAAGTAGAACCACATCACGTGCAGCTTAGCAGATGGGAAGGGATCCATAAAGCGCACCGTCCAACCCTTCCAGAGGCAGAACGGAGCAGAGATGGAGTTGACATTTTCTGTATTTGTAAACAATCTGCTGTTCTTTCCCATTAGAAATATCTGGCAGCAAGGAAGGGCACAGTGCACACTCTTACACCTGTTTGTTTTGTTTGGTTTTGGGGGGCTTTCATTTGTTTGTTTGTTTTTAAGGAAAGCACAAAGGAGGAAAATTCAAGATTCAACAAGATGCAATGCACACAAGTTTTATACTCCATTAGCTCTCAGCGATCAATGAAGTCTATTCCCGACGCACCTTTTAAAAGGTATGCTACAGGCCATGCAGATAAAACCATTTCAGATGCTTGAGGAAGGACTTTGTGTAGTGGGCCATGCTATTTTGGAATGGATGGAACATTTTACATTCCAAACACACATTCAGATATAGCCAGACTCTTGAATATATTTTTCAAAATAAGTAACCAGATAGCCAATATAGCCACATAAATGTTTAACAGTTTTTAACTCTAGAATGGCTGATTTAAAAACTGACGTATATTGAGATTGATACTCAAAACCCCACAAAACTGAAATCTCAATCTCATGATTCAAATTTGTTATAAAAAAAAAAAACAAAAAAAAAAAAACAACACAAAACAAAGAGTCTGAGAAATATGAAATATCTGTCCCCAGGTTTGAAGGTTTTAAGTTCCTATTAAGCTGCCCTCAAACACCATTATTGTTAGTCTAACAGTAAAGTAACATCTGCCAAAATTCTAAGGCTGCAAGAAGCTAGAGCACTTGACATGTTTTCATCTGTGCACACCCTTAATACTGGATGTGCAGACTCTAAGGCAGAGAACCAGCCAAAAGAAACAAAGTAGTAAACCCTATACTCTTGTGACCAAATGGGAGTCATTAGTCATTAGTAGTCTTTCCACATTTACTCTAATCCAATCTGAAATACATATTCAAAAACTGTAGTTGCTTGCTTAAAAATTCTATTTCTGGGTTCTCTTAAACAAGGGAGTCTTCATCAAACCTACTTTTAGAAGACAGGTTTGAGTGAAACATAGCTTGTAGTTTGCTTTTTGAGCTGTGAAAGCTGTTAACTCTCTTAAGTCAGTTGACACAACCTTGTGAGCAAGAAAGCAGTTTCGTTTCTAGAAGTCTTTGGTCTTTAGAACCAAAAATAAAAAAAACACTTTTACATATTAAATACCTTCTAAGTTATTTGTTTTCTGGCATTTTACGGTTTGGTGGGATTTCTTTTAAGTGCAGAAAGCAAGGCATTTAAAATAGAGCCCTCTACACTCAAACCCCCTTAACACTGTCGAGAACACAATCTGGAACTTTCACCTTATTTTACAAAACCAATAAAAACAAACTCTGCTTACAGCTTCAGAAGAGGGGTAGATGGCAGGATATTTTTAGCACTTTGGCAGAGACAAAGACAGTCCCAGTACCAGACATTCTTGTAGTGCTAACAGGCTGCAAAACCCTCATACGAAAGATGCTATTCAGACCTGTGGACACTGTATAAATATAGGCATATGTGAGAACTATTTCTGTGCACGATAGCAAATTTTTCCTCCCCATGAAGTCCTCTATAGATGAAGCCATTCTGCCTGCTGCTGTGTCCACAGTCCATTCTGCACACAAGGTCAGGCCCATCCAGTGGAGCTGCATCAGTCTCCTGGAATGCTGAAGTCCACATATTTGCCATTCAACATGAAAACTGCTTTTCAAGTTCAATCAGCTATAAATGTTGCTTTGTTTTAATTTTCCACTGAACTTCCTGGAACCTATTATCAGACTGTCAGGGATGTATATTTAGCAATGGCAACACGGCCTCTTTGCCACTGCCCCACTGCTCATGTCACCTCCAATAAACAGAAAAACAATCCCCCAGCAAATGACATTTTTTTGCAGGCTATTTACTGCCAGCACGAGGTAGTGGGTGAAACTGGAAGTGCATGAGGAGGCCTTCATCCACTTTTTTTTTTTTTTTTTTAAATCAAGTGATCCCTAAGGAGAAGGACAAAAGGAACCATTAATTTATCACTTACACATTAAGTCTCACCTACTACTCTGAGCTCATACCCACACAGCTCTTAGTCTAAGTGAAAAATGTTTGCGAAGAAAAGCTGACTTAGCGAAAATAATTGCCTTTTATACCTGCAATTGTCTAAATTTCAGAGTCCTTTGAAATGGTCATGCATGAAATGACTGCATTTGCATAAATGATTATTCTTATGCAGTATTGCTTGAGTGCTAGAGCTTAAAAAGAAAAAAAGATGACATAGAATGATGAAGTCTGGTTCACCTCCCTGCTGGAAGACTACCTCATAGAGAAGGGTTCTCATTCCTGTTTTTGCAGAATAAATTTAGCAATATCAACTTCTCTCAAAAGAAACAGAAGACAATCACCAACTGGGAAAGGAACACATACAAAACTGAAACAGCTAATGGACTGCAGCATTTTGTTAGCACCCTTTATGACAGATGGCAAGTTACATGTGGAACTAAGAAAAGTAACAGTAACTCAAGGCATTTCATATGGAAAAATAAGTGTGCTTCAAGAAATCAGAAAGTCACCAAATCAAAGTATTGAAAACCCTTGATACAGCTAATAAATGCATACAACTAACTCTAGAGTGTCAATAATTAGTTTAGCCTTCCACTCGTATTTATGGCAATCTTCACTTGAGGCTTGAAAGCAAATACTGCTTTAAACCTGTGGAGATAGGTAAAGCCAAGCTCTGGGATCTAAGACTTTACCTCCCTGTAGATAAAACCACTAGGTTCTGCACAGGAAGGGAATACACATGCTGGTCATTTCTAATTTCAAGTCTGAATAACTAAAGGTTTAGGAAACCAATAACTGAAAAGAACTGAATGAAAAATTCCAATCTTTCTCAACATTTGGAGTACTTTGAATAGTCAGACAACGTATCAAAAATCTCTATAAAATTTGGTACACCAACACAAGAATTACAATTGTTGCACCCTGAAACATGCCAATTTTTAAATTAGTTCATAAACGGACTCTTCCAGAAATAAATTTTCACCAGCACTATGAGTACAGATACATCAAAAACCATACAGCAAGAAGTGCCACCTGTGCACCGTAAGCACAAACAGTCTCTTTTCCTTCTTCTCCTACTCAGTTGCTCCATGAGACTTCTCCAAGGATCTCCACTCAAACCAAGGGGCATCCTTCATAATGCACACACAAAATTAAATCTATATGACAAATAGTAAGAAAAAGTGCAACAGAGAAAAAGTTGCAAAAAAAGAGAACACTGTAAGAGAAAAACAGCTGTCTAGCCACCCCAAAACCATCATGTGTACAAAGTAGTTGGCAGCTGTAAAACAGTGACCATTGAAACTTTTCCCTTTTCAGCTGAAAAACCTTTGCAACAAAAAAGGCCAGCCAGCAAAGCTTGTAGAGCAGTACATGGAATTACTTTTCCTAAGGTTCACTTCAAACAAGAATTTTGACTGCACAATTACTAGACAATTGACAAAGTAGCGATACAAAACAGCTTAGAGCAAAATTTGTATGACATTTTAATGCACCAAACCACTAGGCAGCTTCCTGCCACAAACAGCAATAGGTAGAAATGAATTAACAAAACACTTTTTTTATTAAAGTTAACAGTTATTTTATATTTACTGCCTATTCTTCAGACTGGAATATCTTCCCTCTATTTTCTGTCAGAGCTAGTTATGGACAAATAAACAATATTTCAAAAGCAATACCAGCAAACTTTATTGACTGAGGTCACTTAAGTGCATAAAACATAACCTATCAGACAAGAAAAAAAACCCAAAAACCTACACTTGTAAATTGCATAAAGGCGAATTAAGAGGCAAAAGTCTACTTATGACAAGAACTTTCTTTTTCGGGTCATGTAGGGATTGTGATAAACATCTCCCTGAAGGCCAACTCTTGTGAGACCTATAAGACGTTAGCTCTGCTATACTTGCTTTACATACTTTTATCTTAAAAGAATAGATAATGACTAACTTTTGCTAGGGAAGGAGGCTGAATATTAGGAATAAAAAACCCCCTAAAACTCAAGCGGCGGACTGCTGAGGCTGGTATTGCACTAACAGATAAAGACTGACTCAGTGCTGAGAATTTCTTACAAGCAGGTATCTAACACCGGGGAGGCCTGCACAGTGCCAATGGCCACCCATCTTCTCAGAGAGCCGAACAAGGCAGACTGTTGTCTACTTCTGAAAAGAACCTAAGAATTACTGTAATAAATGCGTAGGTGCAACTACCCCACGCAGAAGAATTAGATGAAACACCCAGTAAACATTAAATTATCATTAAACAGAAGCTCCACTAACACAAACACTCATCAGCCTAATTTTACACAAATACCCGACTACTTTCAGCATAAGAGTAATATAATGTAAGCTCCCCAGGGCTAGAATTTATGGCTTTACACAGCACCTGCAATGACCAGGCCTCACTTCTAACTGGGTTCTTTGGATGGTGTAACAAATTAAGTACTAAGAACATCCATCAAAAACATACACAACTTGGTACAGGAAGACCGTTGTAAACATTCAGACCCAGTGCAACCAGATTAGTAAATGGAAATTCTACATGAACTCCGAGTGGAATCTCTTTCCACCTTTCAGATAATTTATAGCTTAATGTCAGCTAAACATAGTAACTAATCCCATTTGTCCACTGAAAGTAAATTCTTGGCTGCTCTTCCAACGTCATTGCAGACATTGCTGTCAATCCCCAAACTGTTGCCTGTCCAATCAAAGTGTCAGCACTTACCTGCTGCTCAACACTTCGGACACATGGACTGTCATATCAGTCAGTGACTGATCAGGCGCAGAAATCAGATAGAGCTTTCTCTTGACAACCAGATATGATTAGAGTCCAAGCTACGCATCAGTCTCTGAAGCCTAACAAATGCGTGCCCGTGTTAGTGGAAGGCAGCTTTACTGTTTATGACAAAGCTGCTATCATCTTTGCAAACACTTGGTAAGAACAGGGCAGTGAGAACAGCAATAGCTGCAAAAAACACCCCCCTCCTCCCTTTCTGTAAGTGATTAAGGTCAAAAATGCTAAACAACCAGTCCAAGGATCAAAAGTCCTCTGCAGACTCACAGGGGAAGTAAAAAAAAACAAGGAGAAAGAATGATCACCTTGAGCCTGAATTCGCACTACAAAGCCTAAATCAAGAGATGAAGAAAGGAAATAATCTTGAAATAATCTCCAAACGCACTTTAATTTTTACACCAAGTGCAATATATCAACTAAAAAATGATAGCAGAAACAAAATGGTATCATTCACCTTATAGAAGCTACTGGGTAGCTGAGAAAGAATCTTCATTTATACCTGTGGTTTTGGAGGTTCAGAAGGTATTTAAATCTTGCATGTGAATCTTTTTTTTTTTTTTTTTTTAGCCACCTCTTCCCTGACCTTGGCTGCATATGAACCAATGAATGAAAAGTCATTTAGAATTTCTATTTAGAATTGTAGATGCTTCCAGCACCTTGCGCTGTGTGCCCGTTTTGTCTTCGCCAGATAGGGCTCCATACAAGTCACCTAGCACGCTCACCTAGTGGGAAGAAGACACAGCCATCTTGTCGAGACACTGTTCCCTCAGTGAGTCCACAGCGCTAAGGCAGCACTGAGCAAATGTAAGCGAGGAAGTATTACACCGTGCTATTTCTAGCTCACGCCAATCACTTCAAAACCAGCAACATGGCCCCAATAAAACAGGTCCAGCTATTCCAGTACTAAGTTTATCAGTAATAATGTCAAAGCTGCACAAAACTTTTCTTCCCACCACAAGTGCAAAAAGCCTATGCCAGGATGACCTTAGATTTTTTTTAGCTCATGAGTCAAGTTTGCCCAGTGCTGTCATCTTCTAATACAGAGCACGAACTGGACAGCAGGAAATGACTCCAGAAGCCACAGCTGTTGCAGAGTCCAGTCTTCGTCTTCCAGCCATGAGAACTACTTCGTTTCCTTCTTTGATCAATGTGCCTAATGACTAAAAAAGGATGGTGCCCCAAATCTGCTAATAATAAAGAAATTTCCACCATTCACATTGCCGCTTCAAAGGCGGAGAAAGTCTACGAAAGAACTGTTACGTCTCTGTCCATCTGCTTAGGAGCTCAAGTCCTTAGAGACTTGCTTCTCTAGCACTGTGCCGAACCAACAAATCATGTTCAACAGTCCAAAAGGCTCAGAAAAATTCAGTACAATCCACCACAATATAATAGAGAATAATAACTGTTCTTTACAACGGAAATATTTCAGGATAGAAGTGACTGACTGCAAATCCACACTGCCATGAAGACTTGACACCACTGGGAGTAAGAAGATTATTAAAGATTTTCTAGCCAGTATTCCAAAAAAGTTACTAAATTCCACTGCCCAAAACTGTCTTCCAGTTCCTTTCTCTACAAGAAGCAAATTAAAATCTCGGGGAAAGAGAGGAGTGCAGAAGCACATAGGTCTGAATTTTGTTTTAATCTCCTATTCTTAGCTCTCTATTTGGCTAAGTTAAAACATAAAATGAAAGTGAAAAGCAAAAACTGCCAGTAAGAAAATCCCTTCTCATTTCAATTTACTTCAGCATGCCACACACAAAAGGCTAGCTTTGCAGTTTGACACCAGATTAGATCCACAAGAAACACGGATATAATTCCTCGGGGTGTGTACAGAGTTCCTAAGGAACCTGTGAAGGTTAATTCTGTCGTCCAATTCCCCATCTCTAAAGTGGCAGGAATGCTTCCTCTCTCCTGCTCTTTGCCACTTTTAACATGCTCAACACTTAAAAACACCTGGCCTAACCATACTTGGAGCTTCTGAGAACTACCAAAGTACAAATAATATTATTAAAATAAATACATTAAAGCAGTAGCTCACATTTCAATTTAATCAATAGAGTTCAATTAGTCACTAGACTCCTGTGAACTATTTTCACTGAAATCACTGTTGAATACCATTCTACATCCATTGCACACCAGGAACTGTTGCTTTGCAGACTCCTGATATACTACAATCAACAGTCTGAGAACAAACAGACTCCACTATATTGGAGACTGATTGCAACTCCGTAACTAGAGTAGCATATGAGTTTTTTCCCAGGAGATTAACTCCTTTACTGTATAGTCCCTCCCTCCAAGAGCATCCACGATATTTCACAGAGCCCTGAAAAAGACTTGGTCAACTCACAGAGTGAAAGCAGAGGAGTTCTATCCCTGGATGAATAACTGTTTTCATAATGAAAACAACAGCCTCACAGTTTAAGTAATTACTTAAAACAAAAAAGCCAGCAAAAAAAAAAAATCCCCTACCCACTCCATGTGCATTACTTTTATCCATGTATATCCCCCAATAACAGAAAACAGGAACTGTCAAATTGCTCCCCAGTTACTCTGCTCCCATTAGTCTAGGAAAATCTGCAGCTGAACTATGGTATGAACAATAACTAGTCCTAATCGTCAGAGCAATAATACTTCAGGATTCAGAAGCAAAACTGCTTGGATGTATGGGGAAGAAGAAGAATATTCATTTCCCAATTCTAGTTAAATCCCTCTACGTATTCAAGAAGAGAAGGCATTCAGTCCTCTTCACAAACAAAGTGGACATCAGAGGAAAGCATTAATGTACAATTCGATGACCCACCAATACCTACTCCATCATCTCTTCTCTAAGGGAGAGGAAGGGATACAACCTAATGAATAAGAATGAGACATTCATTAGGGTTTTGTTTACACATTATTATTCAATACTAACTTTCAAAATGGACTATGATAAACAGGAGAAAGGTAATCTATACATGGAATTATGCAGAAAAGCTGCTGTGCTTTAAATTCACCTTCTCCCTTAAAACAAATTAACATTTAAAGTATAGATAAATTTTTACCGGGGAGTAAGGTGATTGCTTACAGAAGGGGTTCAGGGCGGGGGGAATTACTTGCACACAATACAACAATAGTGCAAAGATAACAGAAAACTGGGTATTTTCATGCATAAATAAACACATTATTGTAGTACCCTCTGCATGACTTGCATTTGAACATCTAATTTACCAATAATCTTTAAAAACTCAAGGAAGAGTGGAAAAAAACAACACCTGTAGAATTCTAATTTGGGGGCAAAAGTACATACTCATCTTCACTTTTACATATTGTCCTTCATCTCACACTTTACCCTTCATTTACTTAGTCTGCCTACCAATACACGTTCAGTGCTAGAAAATAACTCATTGACACTACAAGACTAGAATGAAAACTTAATTCTGTTGCCTGCAGGCTGCACATAGGCAAACCACCGATTCTGCCTAGCAAAAGAAATGAAATTAGGAAGGTATCCTTAACCAGTACGAGGACTGCTGGCCTCTGCCTCTCCTCTCTCTCCTCCACTTCATAATGCCTATTATCTAACTGAAAAGGAAAACTTTGATCCTAATGGTTTCCGACACCTGATGAGAATAAAGAAACACAAAGGGACCTGGTGATGTGTTATTTAACGCATGACTGTTTTAATAGGGCTGTCTAAGTTTTGGAGGCACAGGGCCGATATCCAATGCCCCTCACAGCAACTCATCAGCTATTTGCCACATTCCATTCACCACATCACATGACTGCGTTATTGGCAGTTCCTGAAGGTTAATCAACTTTTGTATACTACGATAATTTCCCGGGTTAGAAAAGGTTAATTAGAGGCAGAGCGAAGAGCAGAACAATTGCAATATTATGAAATTTTTACTGTTCACAAAATCTCAGAAGTAAGTATGAGTTACAACCAGTTACACAATATTACTGTATTTTTCAACGTTGTACCTCTCAATGCGTTACATATTGTGTCTTTACCCTAATTTTCTCAAATGTGAAATTTAAGACACAGACTGCCAAGGTGATTTTTCCAGTTCCCATTCATCTAAATATCAATTCACCTAAATACCTTCTTGGTGCGTATATCCAAAGTCCTTTACACCAACTTGAAACTTCTGCATAGAAGTCAGCTGCCCAGGAAGAGCGATGGTTACCTCCACTGTTGTAACTGTCTGCATCTCAGGCTGCAGAAGTTTCAGGTAACTAAAGGACAACCTCTTTATTAAAATCTACTTTTGACATTTGTGCCTAGGCTAGTTAGATTCCCTATTCCCAAGTTTGAAAAAAATCATTTTCCATTAAAACCCAAGACAAAACACTTACATCTCTATTTTTAACTAATTTCACTGTAAAGAAGCTTACTGACAAGTTCTCGGAAATCCATTCTATACTCAATACCCCACACATTCACCGAGGATGTACTGAATGTCTTGTCACGGAAGAAACCAACTAAATCCTAGCCTTCTATTTAAAACTTAGTCTTAGGTAGGAAACCAAAGCTAGTATTTGCCCAGACAAAGCCGACATGCTACAATTATTTGGGGTTGAAGGGGAAGGCAGCACTAGTAGATGAGACAAATTTGTACTTGCAATGGTAAGGTAGTAAGATAAGTACTTTTCTGACACAAACTGGTCCCATATTTCAGTCTCTAAACTGGATTTTCCTATGAAGAAAAGAAAGTGCCCCCCAGTCTCCCTTCCCCAAGGGGGCTCATGCACAAGCTTCAAAAATTTAAATGCCAAGTTTTAAACATGAAACTGCCCCTGTTCTGTAAAAAAGGTAACTGTCCAGGTAGCCAGTTGCGTACTTCTCCTTACCACCAAATCTAACTCCATCATATCAAGGTAAAAAACAAACCCCATCACCAAGTAATCTGCCTGATAGATTTCATGCTTGCTATTCCAAATACTGACTGCTCAAACAGATACCACCCACCGTTCTAAAACCAAGGGATTACACTAAAAATTGTGAGAGAAGACCCTCAACACGAACAAAGACAAAGAACAATGAAGCCAGATTTGGTTACCCTAGAAATTATTAGCCTCCACAAATGCTGGAATTTATTTTTGCTATAACTAACAGCAGATGAAATACAAGTGCCATCCAGAACCAGGGGATGCACTGCTCTGTTAATGCAACACAGCAAACAGCCACATCTCCTTTCTAACACCGGGAAGTAGCCAACAGTATACATGCTAAGGTTAAAATGTGCTACAGAAGAACAGAGACCCTGTTTCACCACTGCTTCATCAGCCACAATCAGAATTACTACCATTCTGATTTATACTACCACCAAAAACCCATGCAGCAGACCAATCACCAAGCAATTGCCTTCCAGCCTCTTGCAAACCCAACTGGTCAAAGTTAATCCAGCAATACAGCAGCTGCAGTTCAGAAGCTGGTTTTGTATCCTACACAATGCTTCTGTCAACACTTCAGAGACCCCAGACCTGATTAATTACATTTGTCTGGGACCCTCCGTCCACCCAGCATATTGTTGAAAGCTGCTGAAGCAGGACAACAGTTGCACCCTTCTTCACACCAGGCATAAGCCAACCTTGTCATTCCCTGTTTAAAGTGCCATTAACTGGCCAGATTTACAGCTCCTAACCAGCCGCTCCAAGGCAGCTCATTGTAATGCCATCTACTAATCACTACAATTTGCCCCAAGTCATGTGGAAACTTGCAGTCTTTTGCTCCTTCCAGTCCAGATTACACAGATAACAACATTTCATCCCAAAAGACTACCTCTCTGCTCTCAGCCACAAGTCACTTCAAAGCCCACACAGGCACCAGAATTGCACGTTTGTTTCTGGTAACATGAGCAGCAGCAGGAATTATGCTATCATTCCAATCATTTATGTATAGAAATAAAACCTTCAGATATTATAAAGCCTAAACTAAAAAAACCAAACCAAACCAAAACAACAACTAAAAAACCAACGAAAACAAAAAACAAACCGTTAAAAATGTGACCTTCAGTGTTACATGGGTGGCTTAAAAGAAAATTCACTACTATCCTTTCTACACCTGGTCATCTACCAGTCCGTGAATCCTGGAACATCATCCTTTAAGCAGCAATTTCCACAGTGACTGCACACTACATTCTTCTTTACAGACATGTATTACTAACAATAGAAGGGATACATCAATGTGATTGAAATTTCAAAAGGGAAGAGAAAATGACAAGATGTCCTTCAAATGCCTTCAATAGATGTAAGTCATCTCCAAACAGTCAAGAGAAGTGACCAGCATGAAGCTGGAGATGAGTCAGGTCAGGCAGCTGTCATCAGCCTCCATCACTACTTAAACACCAAGGAAACCTTCCCATCGGTCTTTCAAGGGGCAATGGGTGGAGGTGTCATCCCCAATATTTTCCAACAAAGACAACAGGAAAAAGTTACTCAAAAGAGATAAATTAAGTACACATCTCATTGAAATAAACTGCATCCCACTTTCTAACAAATTAACAGATTAATCCTTTATGCTTCCAGACAGCTCATTATCCATGTAGAAATCTCTCTCTCTCTCTCTCTCTCAGCTTATTTCAAGTCACATCTGGCCTATATTATCAGCACAATCAAGACTCTGCAGGCCAGGTTATCTACACAAAAGGCAATTACCTCTTGTTTTGTTTTAATTTTATTCATGCCTTTTTAGTTAGCTGTTACCTTAACACTCGCCAAATGCCCTTCCCCATCAGTTTTCTGAGGGTCCAGAAAGTTGAGCAGAACACATTTAAATTGCTCATTGAAAAGAAAAAAAGAAAAGCCTCTGAGATACCAAAGTCTCTTAATGCAATCACCAAGGACAAGCTTTATGCACTTTACTCCCCTTCCCTCTCGTTTGAACCACAAGCTTATGTTTAAAATTGCTACTTGGGTCAAATCCTTCTGAAGGCCTGGCTCATCTCTAAAGCACCAAGGTTAATCTTCAGCAGATTCCATTACAGCCCATTCAGCTATTCTAGCAATGCTGTTTGAACACACTTCCTCCACAGAGCAGGTCTTTTTCCAAGGTGGTGTTAGCTGTCTTGTTATTTTGAGAAAGCAGATTATGTCCTTTTCTTCAACCCCCATACCCAGGCCTTCTAATCCTGGACAACATGGAAACCAACGCAGGCTTTACCCACTCCAAGAATGAGGGGCATAAACACAGCAGTGCAGTCACTAACGACAGTGACAAGCAGGCTTCCTTTTGCTGGTGTCAAGCTCAAGTCATCCTTGCCCACCACAGTTTTTCACGCAGCAGCCAAAAAGCCATTTGCACAGGAGAGGTGATGAGTTAACGCATTATTGTAAGTGGTTGCCAAAATACTTCTTCATTAGACAGCCTTTAAGTCTACCTCACTTGGCTAGCAGGCAGCATACTAAAATGCTTAGTACCACCACCTTTCTGCTTCCGAACAGCAAGCTCAAGAATGAAATAGTATTCCAGCACTGAGGGCAGTCAGAACCAAGACCTTTTTCTAAACAGAAGCAAGCAGGCACAGCCTCAGAGATCAGTCCCTAGGGCTCCAAAACAGCTGTTTGCCACTCTCATCATGAGGCTGAGAACTTTGCAAGAAGCAAGCAGCTAAGTCTATATCTATTTAGCCAATTTACATCTAAGGCAGTGCAGAAACTCTTGGCTAACTGCAGAACATCTCCAGGGAAGTGCCTTTGCAATAGCTAAAAAAAAAAAACCAACCACATTAATATTAAAGCAAGCTGACAGTGATTTGTGCTAAAATATTTAACATTTTTCTTTATTTTTCCTAACACCAGATCACAGTCTAACCATTGTTGGTATCTCAGGTGTGTTAAATCCAGTAAACGTGCTAAGTCATGAAAATGGCTCTGACAACCCTCCTCCCTGCCCCATACTTTTGCATCAATACAAAAAAAGCCCACAGGAAAAGCATCCTTGAAGTTATCTACACTGTGTTGCTAGCTGCGATGGAAAGGAACTGTAAGATCCAGGTTCTGAATATACTGCATATCTGCACTGTCTAAGGATGTATATTATACTGGCAAAATTTAGCATGATAAAAGTTAACAAACCTGCTTTGTACGTAACTCTACACAAAACATGCTATGTAAGCAGAATGACTTCTGTACATCTAACAATCCATATCTTAAATTTATATAAACACAGTGACAGTCGTTAGGGAACACAGTTCTTATTCATAACAAGATTCTGCCCGGCCCAGCCTTTGCCACCTCCCTCCAAAATTATCAACCCCTACAACAGACCTGAACAAAGGAAACATATGGCCACTCCACAGCCACCTCAGTATGAAGTCCCGCAGATGATAAAAAGGCACAACCCCTGACCGTTATCCCTATCTTGACACAAATTTTTTTTATGGATAATTACACAACAAAAACTCCACCCTGCCAGCATAGCATTTTGCTCAATGGAATGGTTTACAATATTGTATAAAACACCACAGTATGACTTGCCAGATCTCATCTGTCAACTGCCTTAGTCAACGGAAGCTACTCTGGGTAAGAAAAGGAACTTTTCCCTCTCCTAAACCTTCTCCATTCACCCACACTGAAGAAAAGCAAGGATGAGGACTTCACAGCTACTGAACGATGCCTATGAGTAGCTCTCCAGGGAGCAAATCACTGCCAGTCATCCCTAAAGAAAGGGGATACCTAGTCTTCATTCACATCCCAAAGATCAGCAGCACATCACATAGCTTTTTCAAAGCTGAGTTGCATATAATTGTATAAAACCAAACTAAAAATGGCTTCAAGAGGATTTAACACTGCGGGCTCCATTACTTCATTGACTGGATCAGAACAGGAAAGGCTCAAAATGAAGTATTTTACTGTCTCACCAGAAAGGACTAGTGCTAGATGAGTAAATGTGGTACGCCCAGATATGAGAGCTCTTCAGCCTTGAGCCATGTGCCCAGGAAGCACCCAGGACAAGATTCAGGACACTGCTCCGCAGCTATGAGGGCACCAGCCACCCTATGAAGACAGCCCACCCAATGACACAAACAGATGCAATTTCTACCATGTACCCCCTGTGCAGTGCCAAGGGTTAGTATTCAGATGGCAGGTTCAGCCCCGAAGAGATGCATCTCTGAATTGAATTTAGGTTCAGAAGGCTTGTACTGAGCTTTATGTGCCTCTGAATCCTGGGGTGAGTCTTGCTCACTAAACGCTGATATTTGTATGAATAAAAATGAAGGGATTTAACAAATCTTGTTCCTGCACACAGTTGTCAAAAAATCTGACCTTTAGAACAGGAAAAAGAGGGGGGATTTAAAGGTTTAAAGAAGAGGCAGTGGCTGCCTGATGTATAACAAACCTTTGAAAAATTATGAAGCAGTGAAAATCCCCTACAGGTCCCAACAAAATGTGTCCAATTTGCATTCCTACAAGCCTTCCATACACACCACTCTGCTCCTGTGTGTACACAGGCAAATAAATCCCTAGGAATAATACAACTGGGACCTGAATCTGATCTCCGATATATTATTGCTCCAGAGCTCCATTCCAACCTTCACAAACGGCTTTTTTTGTTCCAGATAACTAAATCAAAGCAATCCTGATAAGCTTTCAAAGCAGGGAATGTGAGGAATGGTTTAATGAATGTTACAACTCAACCTATTACAGGCTACAGAGCATTACAGAAGATGACGGGGGGGGGAAAGCACATATGACACTCCATGTCTGGAAGTCTCATAAATTCAAATCCAGAAGCACCTGCCTTTCTAAGCCCCTTTATATTAAGCCCGACAAAAACTCAGTGCTGACTGTGCAAAGGGACATAAAGCACAGGAAGTGAGAAGAACTGTGTCAGACAAATACAGCGGTTTTCCTATTGAAAAGCTACATTAGCTGTAAGTTTGACGCAGAAAGGTTAGAGTCTTAATGGGCTTACATGGGAACAGATAGAAAAAAAAAAAGCATAAACAGAAAGTAGCAGCAAAAGAGAAAAAGGGAACGTGAGTCATGGGAGACAAAGATAAAAAAATTTTGGAAAAGCATGCTCTTTTTGCAAAGCAGTTTTGTGGCATTTACATTTGGCCCTAGGTGCTATTTGTGCACTGCAAGAAACTCAGGCAGCTTCTGCAGGTATAAAACTTCAGCTATGCATGCATAGGGTATGCTTGAAAGGTCTATGTCCTGGTCCCAAGTTTTGCCTTGCTTTCACTGCTTTTTCTCTCTCTAAGCATAAATGATTCTTCTCCCAAAACCAAAAATAAGGTTGCAGCATAAATATTTTACAACAGCCTGTTGTAGCTAATAAAGTTCTGTGCAGTTTAAGTTTGTGGGCTCAGAATGAAAGACTAAATTAAACTAATACTTCAGGTGATTTTCATGAAGTGGAATTTCAGCTCAGAAAATACCAGACACTAAGGTATCTCACAAAGGCAATAATCATCTCCATTCCCATACAGCTTACCACCTAAAAGGTGTTCAAGAGGAGGTGAAGAACAACGTAACTATACTCCCACTGAGATTCTATATACCGCCACGTCCCTGTTTGCTCCTTTCATCATCTTATTATGTGCATTCTTGTCCCAGAATTAGTAGTTAAAACAGTACAACAGTTTAAAGGTTTCACATTAAACAACTGTCTTCTTCATACAGTTAAACAGCTGAGATTATCAGAACAGGTTAACAATTCAGCATTTACTGCCAATAAATAAGGCTTAAATACCATAAGCTTTCAGTATTACCTAGACAGTTGCAACTGACTGTTGTAGAATGCAAAATAGTTATACTTACAGAGATTAAATACTTCCTATTTACATGACAACACCTACCAACACAGCTAGATCAGAGTTACATGTAATTCTACAGCCATCCTGAATAAATCATCACACAGACGCATCCAGAGCAAAGCCATTCTTATCATGGAACAGTGGTCCCAGAAGAAATCCCTGCAGAAAAAGCTCCTGTAGAAGAGTTTTAACTATTCTAGTCACTTTCCTCACAGCAGCCGGTCTAAAAACTTCTATACTTGTTCCAGAATTGCAGCCTCTGAGCATTTTTCTGGTTTTCACTTATTACTGAATCTTTCTCTCTTTCCTTTCCTTCCAACTTCATCTAGCACAAATTATCTACTATTATTCTTTCTGCTTCAACTTCTAATCCACATTTGGTTCCCTTACAATGTTGCAGAGCACTCCATGCAAGAGGTATGTAATGACTAAAAGTAACCAACAGAAATCTGTACATTTTCTACTGCTTTAAAGACATTTAGTCATCTTGCTCATTAACAAATCAAAGAAAATGGATTACTTTCCATGGACTACGAATACTTGGGCTTTCTGTTCACATCTCTTCATGTTCAGAAACATTAAGTGTTTGTAGGAAATTTAAACTCTGCTAATACACTGATACCCCATTTCTTATGCTTATTCAAACTAACACCCCTCTTGTATGCCTCCCAATACTACTCCATATTTCATTGCACATACTACTTTACAATTTCAAAGCCCTTTACAAATAATCTCCTTGTGCTTTGGTCCTTCTAGATTTCTTTCAAATTTATGTAACTGCAATTCTTTTTAATATCACAGTCCGATTCTTTTAATACACTTTTAATGCACTGTAGACAATCTCAGCTTCTTGCCTTTAGTTCACAGCAGAACTCAGCCATTTTAAAACAAAACATAAATGTCGGGAAAGGAACAACATCCTTTTATTAAATGCTGGTAGACACATAAGCAAAGATAATATATTCTGAATATACGTTATACTTGATTTAATTTCTGTTGCTAGATACCTGATTAAAAAGTAGTTTGTTGCCATACATACTGACAGTTGATAGGCAGAAAAAAAACCCAACAGTTTACCAGTACCAGATGATCAGACAATACCAAAGTCCTTTGATGTGAAATTTCACCTGCAACATGAAGTTCAGCCCTTTCAGTTTTATTCCAGGGTGAGCCAGGCAAAGGAAAAATAAAATGGAATAAAGATTAAAAGGGCTTTGAGGAACAGCATCTGGGCAGTTTGAAGAGAAACACAGACTTCCAAGGGGTAGACTTAAGTCTCAATTGCTGGAAGCTGGAACACCTGGGATAAGAGGCACGCATGCAGACAATAGGGCAACAAGATAAGCACTGACTTTTGGGGTTTGTGGTTTGTTTTTTGTTTTGTTTTGTTTTGTTTGGTGGGTTTTTTTTGTTTTTTTTTTTTTTTTTAAGTGTACTGGTACTTCTGCTGAGGTTTACATTGCAAAAGGCCTAGGCAAGTCAGGTGTGCTACGTAACACAGCTAGTAAATGGAGTAACAAGTCTTGAGTCAGCTCTGTGAATGCGAAATTGTGAGGTTTTATCCCTGTGTAAGTCATGACAAGCAGCACAGTATTTGGACCTGATGCAATCAGAAGAAATAATGAAGTAATCCTGAGGGCTTACAAATATTTTTGAAGAACATTGTACATTGACAAAACAGTTTTCTCTACTTAGTCATGCAGGTTTTACTCAAAAAGCACAGAATCCCATATCTTATCCTACTGCTTGTAACTACAGAAAGTTTTTGGACAGCCTCTAGTCTGAATCAGTTGCATCCTCCAGCAAACTACTAATTTTTTCCTATACGCCAAAGAAAATTCCAACATCAGTTTAGCTCTTCAGACTTCTGAGGATAAAAATTGAAGCTTATTATATGGAAGTTTGTGGGGCAGATTTTAGAACAGACTCAGTGAAAAAGTTAGCATTCATGTAACAATTTTTACAACTACAGTTATTTACCCCTACGCCCTTGGACACAAATTCTCTGCCTCCACATTCGTGTGGTATGCTGTGCACCTGTTGGTTGCTAACCCCACCCCAGACACAGCCACATCACAGGGCAGCGGACTGAGCGCTCCCTACGGTGTGAAGCGGCGTGCAACCTCTCAGGACAAGCTACAGAGTCAGTAACTAACCACAGGCAGTAACCATGCACAGAATTGTCATGGGTCCCATCTTCCATAAATTCTTGAGTAAGTAGATGAAAAAACAGCTCACTGAACCAAGAATATGCTGCAAACAGTATAGATGAAGTTATTCAATGCATTACGGAGAGGGAGAAAGCATAGTCAGCTATTACTGATGTTTAAGTAGGGTTTGGGGTTTTGTTTCCTCCAATCTGTAGTCATCTCCAACTTCCCTTGATAAACTTCAGAAAGTCTGTAATTTACTGTTCCATTTTCTACTGCTTGCATCTGTTAAGATTTTAATTGTCATTGCCCATGATTATGCCTTTCTGTATAAAATATAGCCTACACCCTCCTATGCTTGCACAGATTTCTGTAGGCTATTCTCTAGCGCCACTGGTTCAATTTTCTCCACAAACAGTATAATTTGTGTTGAGACTTGAATCAATATCACAATGGTTCAAGAAGCTTTATGCCTTTGCCAATCAGCTTTTGCTGGAGGAAAGCCTTGTAATTGGCTGCTTCTATCCCTGCTCATTTTCTACATATCAACTGCCAACAGAATAAAAGAATTTCAGAACATGGGTTTTCAGCCCATTTTCAAGGGGGGGGGGGGGGGGCAGGGGTAGAGGTTTTTTTGTTTGGGTTTTGTTTGTTTGTTTTCTGGAACCATGTGGGCTAGAAACAATTTTGCACCTAAGCAAAAGTCAGGATTTTTCAGTATGACCATGTCCTGAAACTCTGGAGTTACTTTTCACGTTTGATGTCCCTGCCTATTTTCAAAAAGAGTTTGAACTAGAACAAAGTGTGCGCCACTACTATTGAAACACCATAGGATATATTGGTATCAGTTCTCTATAGCTGCTCCTACCGATTTTACCATTTCTGGTAACACTCCCACCATAGGAACACATGACAACAGAACACAGCAAATATGTCAGATCCTGCTTACACCTTAGCTACACTGAAACCTTAGCTACACTGCAGTACCTTAGCTGCACTGAAAGAAATAGGTAAGTCTCAGAAATATAGGAAATTGTTATTCAGACGACAGACAGACAGCACTTCCTTTCCCAGAACAATCTGTCTCCTGCCCTGACAACCCGTTCCTGCTATATTTACCCGACCAAATTTTGCCAGTGATATATTTCCAGATGCACTTGAGCCACATGTCCCTGTCAGTCAGCCCAAGCACAGAGGAATCTGAGCAGAGAACAGCTCCTAGAAATCACTACTTAATCCATGCTTCCTCTCTTGCTTGCTTTTAGAGTTAAAGGAGACAAAATGTGTAAAGCATTATTCTTGGTTTATTTTGGAAGCAGTTGAGGGGACAAGAGGTACTTCATTTGATACAGCTATTTACTTCAACTGCTTTTTTTAAGGCTGACAGAGACACCTGAACAGTAAAAAAAAAATAAAAATCTGAAACATGCAGTTAAAAATAACTGGCTGTTTCAACCCATTGATACTGGGTGTCTAGAAAGAAATTGTAAGGCTGTCTGAAAAAAGGCTAGATGCTAAACAAGGATCTTACAGCTCTAATGTGCCATGGGAGAGCCAATTCCTCATCCAGAAAAAAAAAAAATGCCATCTTTGCTGGAGAAAAGCAAAACATATCACGCAAGGCAAATCAGTTCTAGATTTCAGATAGTTCAATTTAAGAATGCTGACCAGCTAAAATGAGTTGAGTTGTGAAGCAAAAAGAACAAGACCTAATGAAAAGCTAGCTTTATTTCTTCTGAGCTAAGCCACTTTACTACCTTAACAGTTATATTCTTCCTGTATTCTACCGTATACTTCTGATATCATGCTATCTCTTCCAACCCTAACTGCACAGCTAGGTTCTTTTATTTTCATAATTTTATAAAATACTTAACACCTGACTTCTGATAATTATCTTGGCTCTTGCTGAATCTCTAAGTTCCCTAAGATCCTCTGAGCAAAGGACCAAATAAACTCTCTTCCCCACCTCCACATTTTTAAAAAATGCTCTTCACAGCTCCTACCTCAATATGGCTTCGATTCCAAAGTGCATTTTTTGAGACTACAGCAATGGGGGGGAACAAAACCAAATAAAACCCACAAAACATCAAAGTCACCTCTCAGGATCTTATTAGCAAGAAGATTCTGTCATCACAGCGTTGGCCAGTCAGTGGAACCCAGGTATTTCTCAGTCCTAGGTACTACGAGTCTCCCAGAGAATGAGATGGGAGCTAAATCAGTGATACAAGTGGAAGAGGTGAACAGAGGAGCTGAAAGGGTTTAAAATTGGAAATATCCTTCCTTTGGCTCCCTCCTCCCCTTTTCTTTAAAGCGCAGACAGGCAGTTTCAACCTTTCCATCTTTTATTTAACTGGCTTAACAGAGGGTCCTAACAGGTCACAAATAAGCTTTTTAAATAAAAAGCACAAGTTGAAATCAACTGTGGATATATCAAAACTCTTGGCCGGGCCAATTTTATTACTCGATGTGGAATTAAAAACCACTGCAGCCTTCTTTTACTAGCAGATTCACATAGCAAGACTTCTTCAGCTAGCTGAATGCAGGTAGAGGTTCCTCAGAATGAAAGCACTTTCGATCCATTCATTCTTCTAAAACAAACAAACAAACAAACACCTAGGTTTGTATCCAAAACTAGTATTGCTTAAGGACAAGTACATCCTTTAGAACAGTCTCAATTATTTTCACTACAGCATTAAAACTTTAACATTTGTAAATGTTTTTGCTAGAAAGATTATTCCTGCTTCCTTAAATCCTGTATGTTTTCTGGTACCCTTTCTTTTTCAAATCTGTAGCACTGGAACACTTTTCAAACATCCAACTGGCACATCATATGAGAGGAGTGGAGACCAGCACAACAAGAAAGAAAATGAGCATCTTATGCGTGGCATTGAAAGATGTTTAAAAAAATACTGGCCAGTGCTGAGTAGGATCGAGTGAAATGTGGGCAAAATATGAACTGCATTACATGTTAGAGTTTATTAGCAGCCTCATACAGCTGCTCAAATTCAGGCATCTAATACGGGGATGTGAACAGCTGGTACCATCACCTGCTGTTCCTGCAGAGTGAAAGGGAGTGTGTGACCTTCCGCTGCAGCACATGGGTCTTGTGCATGTGAACAAGTACCAGTATGGGTTGCGAAACTCAATAGCATTAAAAACTGACATCCAAAAAGAAACTACAATTTAAAGGCAGCTGAATGAGAATGAACTTCGCTTTCACATTTTTACTGGATTGTTAGTAAAAGCAGAAGGGAGAAAACAGTTCGGAAAATTTAAGTGGATGTTGCCTCTGACACAAAACTTTAACAGTCATTTACCAAACAACCATTAAATTAAGCATTCCAGGGTGCCTATGATGGTGTCGTTCCCCCCCCCCCCCCCATTATTTAATAGTATATTTCTTCAGCAATTTCTTTTTCTCTGAAGAAATTTTGTTTTTCAATTATTGAACTATCATTCAGCTACCCTGTTAGAGTTCCTCTATTGCTTTCTACAATGTCTGAATCTTTTCATTTCTTCCTCTCCTGTTTCCAAAACTCTTGGCAAAGCCTTTTCCCCATGAAAACATTACTTTTTTATTGACCAAACGTGGATATTTCTTCCCTTATGTTCTTAATGAAGCAGAAGCCTTCATGATGAAAGTGTTCGAATTCCTGTATCACGCAAAGAAGTCATATGCTTTCAGAAAAATTTGTTGTTTAGAATTTCTCTCTTTGCCAAACCAAAATCTAGTTTTCCTACAATATCACAGTACTCCTGTTTCAACTGAAAAAGTCTCTTCCTGTTGACCATATTTTAACAGACTGGAAAATATTTGAGCACCTTTATGCTCAAATATTTTCTACACCTTTGTGTTCATCATCAACAATGTCACCAAAGTAAATATTCCCAGGACTGTGCTCTCCCCACTCCCTGTACCACCTGATCACTTCACATTTGAAGTGCTAATTTCATACTGAGGCAGAATGTATTTAAGAGAGGGGAAGCACAGAAGTAGAATGTGACAGTGCTTGTTAGATCTTAAGTCTGATTGAATATATTTGCACTTCCGACACTGAAAAACCAAATGTTTTAACCAAGAGCAGAGTATGCAAAGGAAAACATAGTATTTCTGAATGACAAATGTGAAAACCTCAGACTGAAGTGAAAACCAGCTAATGATGTCTCCTCCCATGCTGCCATGACAGCCATCTTAGTTATTACAGGACTATTACGGGCCACTATAAACTGTCTAATCCCGCTTTGAAGAACATCCAAGTTCCTAAGTGCAGTTACTAAAGATGCTTACATAAGCAACCATATTTTACCACTGCCACTCGTTTTATTTCTAGAATAAAGCCCCTCCCCTAGGCTATACCCAGGTCTAATAGACCATTCTCCTTCAATATGCCATGATCAAGATAACAACCATATCTTGATTTATTTCAACAGTAACTCATATTTACAATTTGCCACCTAAATTATTTAAGCAGTTAATCAAGAGGTAAATGGAATCTAATTCAACAGTCACTTGGCAGATTTCATTGCTGTATCAAGAAAAACGACTATTTCCTGAAAAGTAATGGGGCACAAAGACAAATTTTAATAAAAAACTTCTTCCCAGAATTAAGTTAAACATGATCAAAAGTGAACAGCATTGTTTTGAAGTCTCTCATGTCATTTAAGTAGCACACGTCGAAAATTATTTACAGTCATGCAAGCATTCAGACTCTTGCACCAAGTAAAGACAGCATACACTTTCTGAAAGACTGCTCTGTTTATAACTTACTGTTTCAATATGGCTAGGAATAAGTTTCGGCTTACTTCTACAAGGACAGAACTGGAAATTAGAACTTCTGAAGTGCTTATATTAGGGTACAGATAGAGGATCAAACAATCAAAGTACTACCATCACTGAAGAATTCAACATATTCAGCTAACAAGCATTAATCAAGTGCATCCCTTGAGTATTACAATTGTGTAATTGTGATTACAGTGCAAAATACATTAGCATAAGCTGTCATCAAAACAGTTTATCAATCTATTCATTTTAATAGGATAGCTAAAGCCAATATCTGGCACATATATGTGCAAGCTCTCATCTAACGTGTTTTACATTTCTACCCATCTCACATTGTCTCTTTTTTTTGTCATAATGTCTTGCCCTGTTCCTCAACTATCAAGGAAATATGCACCTCCTCTTTCTTTCACAACGTGCTTGAATACAAAAGTAGTTTGAACTGACAAGTTTTAACTTCACAATTGCACCATGCAAAGAGCACAGACACATTCATTTAATGAAGTTCAAGTGATGAGAAGTCTATGTCTATCCATGCCCTTAAACTAAACAAGAAACATCCAGATATAATTAGGAGTTCAAAGTAAGAGCAAGTTGCTTTAACACTTCCAATGGCATTTCCAAGTCACATGGATACAGTACATCATACAATACTAATGCAGATCTATCAATTTTCTACAATAACTATGACTAGTTGATAAATGTTCCTTCTCAAGATGGGTTTTATTTCCTACAGTTTTGTGATGACACATATTTATTCACTGTCCCTAGAAGATTTACATATATTTAACTCACTCACAATTTAGCCTTCCTCACTCTGTTACCAAATTCAGATTTCCATCCGCTCCCAAACTTTTTCCACAGAAAGTATCTGTTGATACCACCAACACTCGAATGAATGCATACTTCAAACTCATCCATGACATGACATTTCCATCTCTTTCACCTCAGAATCCATCATATCACAAGACCTCAGACCCGACCTTTAAGCCACTGTATTATAGGCAATATATACCAAAATTTTTCTTTGTAGCTTTTAGAGGTGCTGTAAAGCAAGTCAAAATCATGTCATCTAAAAGATGACAGGAATTTTGACAGGACTGCACGCAGCTGTAAGTTTTATAGCTCTTCCCTGGACATATCTGCTCTCATGTATCATTTTCTAAAGGCAAATTACAAAAGCAAGATCTTGACTATCCATCTGAAATTTTTTTTTAAGAACTTACAATGAGAAGGTCCATAACATGTTGGAAGAAATTTTTTTTTCCTGATTGCAAAAAATACCCTTCAGCAATAATCTATTCCACAACACTCAGCAGACAAGCTAAGTACAGTTACCTTAAAAAGAAAAAGCTCTTGCAAGTTTACCTCAAGGGGGCAAGCCACCAACTACACATCCCTCACTATTAATGTTCCCTAACCAATCAACTTGCTATTTTAATAACAATGTGCTCCATCACTTCTGCTACTTTTATACTTACCTTTAAATCTCTCCCATTCTACCTCTCTTCTTGCTGGCTTTTTTCTTCCACGCTAATTATTGAGAGAAGCACTTTATCACACGTCCCTGAACTATCCCTGAAAAAAGCCCAATTGAATCTTCTTTCAAACCTCTCCTTCAAACTCACATCTTGCTATAAACCATATTAGGGATCAGCCAACGACAGCATGTTTAGAGGACAAATGGAGGTAGTCATTAAGAAAAACCATCAAATGTTTAACAACTTTGTGTACTTAACGACTTCTCTCTGCTTCTACCCTCTTAAGCTACAAACTCTTTGAGTTGAGGAATGCTTCAGCATGCTTGTTGTGTATGTATGGCCAATGCTTCTTGGCAGCCCTATTACATATTATGCAACTATATAAATATGCACCTGCACTTTTTGACACAAGTTATTGCTTCTTTGAAGTAAATCACCTTTGAGATATTGTTTTTAACAGATTAGATGGCAGCAGTTTAGCAAGAAGACAGTTAAAAGAAGGAAAGGTGACAGAACAGAAGAGCTATATATTTAATAAACTTCTACTGGAATTCAGCAATTTCATGTACACTCCTACTTCTAGAGGGTTTTTACTATAACGGAAATAGCCTTAATGTCTCCTAATTGGCCACAATTCCTTTTAGCTACTCTTGACCAAAACAAAGACATCATCATCAAAAAACGTGGAATAAAACCTCCATGGACAACTTAAGAGGAACCTTAACTTCAATGGAGCATCTGGTACTGCCTTTCTACCAAATCAAACTGCAATTTATTGCCCTCTAATGTATGTACATTAGGCCATTTCCTTTATGGCTCCACTTTACACAGAAGCAGTAACTGAAGGAAATAATGGAGTGCCCAACAAGTGGGAAAGTAATTGCTCAACAAGCGTGGAACAAGAGAGTCAGTTGCGCACCGTGCACATGTGGCAGCTCTTCAGAGCCCAGCCCTGCAGTGGTAACAGAAGGCTGGTGTTGCAGAACAAGCCCACTGTGGGAACTCTGCCAAGCAACAGCCAGGAGCGCTTGTCCATCTAAATCCTTGGGTCCTTAAGGATTAGGGGTCAGGAAACAATTCCTTCCAACAGCACCACCTCCTGCCTGTACCTGCCAGTCATTAGCCATGCACAGATGGAAGACTTAAGCTCCAAGCTCTAGTCTTACTCAAAGAACGGTATTAAAAGGATGCTTAGGTGGTCTTGTAAGGGTGATGGTGCTGGACTGCAGAAGGGACAGTTCAGATGTCCTGACTTTAAGAGAAGTGCAGAAATACCTTGTGCGAGGACCATCTTACTGGGTTGGTTGGGGTTTTTGCTCTAGATATCCCCAGAGTCACTCCACTTCCTTTGAATTTATTCAATAAGTTTCTTACTACTCAGAAACACAAAACAGAAGATGAACACAAGAGGTAAAAAGTTATCAGACTAAGGGTGCTACACAACCACAGTTTAGCCCTTTCTGCCTGTTCAGTCTTAGTTATACAATCTTTCAATTACAAGCTTCCCCTTCTCAGGAGTCCCAGTTTCATTCAGTAACCTACGTTGAAGGGCCCAGTGAACAATTCAACAGAATCAATTAGAGTTCAGTGTGACCACATCCGTACCTGACTCCTCACACACTCTGCATAAATGCCGTACCGCACACAACTGCAAAGCCTTGGAAAAGGTTATGGTGCTTGTCTTGGTGCCTCTATAAGCTTCACAAATACTAACAGTTACTCTTCATCAAGCACATTCCTGTTTATTATTTCTCCAGTTAACACCAAGAAAATCTATGCCAAAAATATCAATAGAAACCTATTATCTGAGGGGCATTCAAAGACCTCAGCCATAAGACAGCAATTTGATTCATTTGATGCTACAATGAGATTAAAAAGATGATTAATTTCTCTCAAAGAGAGTATTTGGAACTACCTGCAGCTTCAAAGCAAAACTATTGCAGTAGTTTACATTCTCTGTGCACTTTGAAGGATGCCTGCATTCATGAAGACTAGGAACTTGCTTTTAAAATGACAACTTTTACTGCATCGTCTGAACACAATTTGCAAAAATCAAGTCTGGATTCAGCCTGCAAGCAAAGCATCAAATTAAGGTTGTCACCTTAATCTTCATATTTCATATACTAAGAAGGTGACAGAAAATATTAAGAGAAATTAATTAACACTTCTGCACACTGTGTCAGGTCATTCGATATGGATTAAAATTGTATTGCCATCCACTAATTAGAGTGAGGCTGAGTTAAAGTTATGGAGGAAACCTTATTCTATCAATTTCCTAACCTTTCTTATACCCTTTCCATTCTTCTTAAAAATTTTATAGAGAATGCAACAAAAGCTAAATGTTAGCCTGATTTGCTTGGTCTTCCAAAATACCAAGTCAACATGTATGGATACCTGTTATTAAAAAAAAAAAAAATTAAGTTATCACAGGAACAGACATAATCTAGGGGACCAGTGAGTCTGCTAGATCTTTTATATGAAGCTGATATGCAACAGAAAAAGCTTAGGTGATTTTTTTTTTTTTAATGTCTGCTCTAGATAACATTGCAATCCTTCAATGCAAACAAAGGGAGAAGTATCACAGCTTACAGTTCATCAGTATTTGTTATTTGCTAATAAGTCCAGACACTTCCTGCAGAAACTCAAGATATAAATAATAAATAAAATACAGCATTGCACTGATCTCTAAAGTGCAAAGTAACAAGCATTGCAGCACTATACATATCACACATCCATATAACCTAATTCCTACACTACTTCTTAAAAACAACAAAAAAAAAATTTTTCTGATTTCTTAACTTGAATAGACCACAATAAATATCTCAGATTCTATTCAATTGCACTGCAATAGCATTGAGAACAGGCCGCACATTTGTATTTACTACTGATTTACCACTTCTTAAAACTAGATCTTTCAGAAAAAGTCCAGACATCAATCCCAAATCAGGATATAATTCCTGTAGTGTTTTATATGAATGTCAGATTTTCCCTAAAAACTGAATTTCCAGAGCTCAGACATGAGCAAATGAGTGTGCAATCAAATCTACATACCAGAAAACTGATGGCTACAGTAACAAGTATATTAAGTCAGTACACTGGGCAAAGGTTCTCTTACGGTTACAGTCATTTGACCTTTAGCCAGCTCTTAATGCCCCAGCCAACCCTCTAAAGATGGAGATTTGCAGCAGCTTCTTGTCTGAAATAAGCCATGAAAAGATTCTTCTGAACCCACTGTACAAGCATTCATTTAAAATGTCATGAATGTGCATGAAATCAGAGTGCTCCTAACAGCTTACTTTGCAGCTTCTGTTTAAATGCACTAACTCTGAACCACCAGAGGATAAAAGGACTCAAACCTTCCAGTCTGGCACTCATGGACCTAAAATATACACAAGCACCTCTTCACAGGTGTGTTTACCTAGTTTAAACCTTATTTAAATAGACTCTCGATGCACACACTTTCCACAAACACCTGCTTCTCCCACTGCAGTGCTGACTTGTACAAGGCAGTTGTATTCAGTCATTTTCTGTCCTAAAGCCATCCTACACACCAGTGAGCAGTACTTCAGTCACGAAAATCCTGGTTACTGACTCATCCCCCCAGTCAGAGCAAAGCACAAATTTTGCAATGAGGAGAACGACTACAGAAGTACCTGTTCTTACCTCTACATCATACTGGAATGGTCTGAAGACTTCAACAGCCACAGCAAGATTTAAGGAAACCCAATCCTCATCAGATCATGGAAAAGCAGGCTTATAATTAATTCATGTGCCCAGCCATTTGTGCTTATAAAACCTCTCCCTAGTGAGCTCAAGAGCATCCTAAGTTGGAAACACTCATGAAAGAGAAGATGCTCAGTTATCGCTGGATGTCAAAAAGGAGCTCCCTTTTGCTGACCTAAATCCATAACAAAACTGACAAAATGAACAAATATTTCAACATCCAGACACATTTTCTAGACACTCAGCTTAAAAAGCAGTCAAATGAAAGTTGTGGTGATAGTGACCCTAGATCCAAACTTGTATCAATACTAAGGCTTCCATCAGTTTTAAAATAACCTTTGAAGCTACAGCTGTATTTCAATTTTGCATGCATGGACAAAGCTTGATAGTCACTGCTTCCATATGGTCGTAACTCAGAACACCGACTTTTGCTTTTTCTAAGCATTGGAAATACAAGACATCACATCAAACTTAGGCTTACGGTGCTTATCTTAGTACAACAAGCATTCAGCTATTAAATTTATCTTGGAGTAACTTATACATCACCCAAGATGACAGAACCTCTATTTTTCCTGGTTTTTGGGCAACTGCTACCAATAATAATTAAAATATATGCAGCCCATAAAAGTGTAAAAATGGCATACAATAAACCAAATTATATTTGGATCAGAGCAGACATGCTGTTCATTTTCAATTTGTTAAACTGTTTTTATAAATCTGCATAAAATTGCCACAGAAATTAAGTTTCTCTGTCAGAATTTTAAAGAGCAACATCATTCCACACAATTCAGGTCCAAGGCCCTTAGCTAGGTATGCTGAACTGTAGAAGTGCAGTTACTCTTACCATAATCATGGGATTGTTTGTGCTGAGCAACAGCATCTTCTCTAGATGCTTCCTTCAAGAGCCCATTTAGACATTACAAAGGGATAGGAAACCACTACTTAGTTGGAGGCGAGCTTTTACTATTTTGGTGATCAAACAGAACACATTATGTAATTTAGTTACTCTTGAGGAGCAATACTTTGAAATGGGAATCTCTAGGTGCTGGAGGCATACGGTGCATCTTTATACCCTTGACCAGGGTATTTCAGCATCACAGTCATGACAGAGTTAATACCCACTAGCTCAGAGGAGAACAAAAGGTACTCCACTGCAACATGCCTAACATTTACATTGCCTCTCTTTGCTCATTAAACAGGTTTTGGTTAAATAATGAACAAACTGTATTACAGACTCCGATGAGAATTCCAAAATTATAAATCAACTGGTAAAGCCCAGAGGAGAATGAAGGGAGTGGGAGGGAAGGAAGGATAATATTGACTAATATAAAGGGCGCAGCTTGACAGTGGATATTCCTGCCACACCTGATCAAACATGCTCCATGGGGGAGGGGAAGGGAGGGCGAGAGCAAGAGGGGAGATGGGACAAGGCAGCCTGAAATTTGCATCCGGAACAGATTAAAATGGGTTCTTGGGGGATTGAGAAAATACATAATATATATTACTATAAATGCAAAATTGTACTAAAAGCTAACTCAAATGTCAAAGATTACAGCTTGAATAAATTTAAATATAAAAGCAATGCGTTTCCATGAGCTAATGAAAGAGACATGAAAGGAAGGTCTAGGCAGGGGGAAAAAAAAAAAAAAAACAAACCACCCACAAAAAAACCTAAGCTTGGACTTCTCAGTGCCTGGAAGATGAGGCAGGAGACTCTATATCATTCAAAGTATTGCTTGGGAACCAGTCCATGTCTAAAACCGAAAAAAATGGAGCACAGCAATGATGTCCTATCTCAAGACACTAGTGGGTAAATAGCAGTCACTGAAGCTGAAATGACCTGTTTAAAAGAACCCCATGTAGTCAAACCAACACGCTGTCATCACCACATATGAACAATTATTATCTCAGCATGAACCACACTTACATGATGGCTAATACTCACAGGGAGTCTCTGAATCTCTCTGTACATTAAACTTCGCTTTCTCTAACACAAGCAGATAGGGGGCTTGCATTTTTTCCCCAACAAGTCAACAGCACATTGTATCTAGCTACTCTAGATAAATGGCCAGTCCCTGACATTTACTCATACTGCATTTATTTGAGCATCCTGACATTCCCTGCTCTTGTTGATGAGAACAGATATTTGCAATAATGGCGAAGAACATCAGGAGTCTTATTTTAAAGAAAATTTTATCTCATAGAAGGGAGAGAAGGAAAATTTCCTCCCAAAACACTTTTGGTGACTGTCTGCATATCCTACAGAAGATCGGTGAGTTCACAAAAACCCATAAATCCAGACTGTCATGTAGTCTGGGTACAAGCGTAACATCTAGAACAAAGATACTATCCAGAAATGCAAGCTGTGCAAGAGTTCCCTAAGATGTCATAACCTGACAGAAGAGTCCTGCTCACAACCAAGGGAAGTTCACCTAGCAAAGAAAAGCAAAGCATTACACTTAGAGGCAGCCACAAAAGAGGAAGGAATAAGGGCTCAGAACTGGCACATGTCCTCAGCACCTCTCATCAGCACCTGGAAGTGGCAATACTGTACTTCTAGGAAACATACTTTTTATGGGATTCCAGGCTCAGCGCTGACACAAGAATGGGCATGCTTTGCAATTAGAAATGCAAAAAGTCCATCTCAAACTTAGGTTGAGTGCAGTTCTGAACACTCATTGTAATAAAGGGACCAGAAATAAAGCTTACTTTCAAGTATTACAATCAGTAAGACAAATCCTGGGAAGAACCAGCAGAATGCACATGCAGCTCAGTATTAGCGTCACTTCCAGACTCTCAACGTATACTTAGGTTACACTTAAACAATCACTCCTGAAACTAGAAAAAGAGAAAATGTGGGGGGAAAGGGGAGAAAGACATGTTGGGAGAAAAAACCTGGTCAAAATACCCATCACAGTCTTGTGTTCTACTTCTGTAATCGATATAGATTTCCAGTTCCTTTCAGTGCAACTGGTCACAAAGTAAGCCTTTCACTTCAAGATTCAAGAGACCCAAATGGAAAGTGAAGTCTGTGCTTCACTTATTACTGATAACAGATAATGAAAATCAACAAACCAAAGAATGTGAGGAGAAAATAGATAATAGGAGGCTACTTTCTAAGCAGATTTTTTCCTATCATTCACAGATCAGAAAGCACAAAGGATAGAAAGACTACGCATAATAATACACCAGATTTCATATATTACTACAAGCTCCAGTATGTTGAAGAAACATGCATATTTATATATAAAAATGTGTGTATGTACACACATACAAAAATATATATATATATACATACACACACACACACACACATATACATACATATATATATAACTCCAGATAGTGGCAGCAGTGGTATTTGTGTACTAGTTTACATTAGTATTACTTGTCTAGAAGTATATACATATTTGCTCTTTTCTTGTTATTCAATATACAACCTCTGGATAGTAAATAAGACAAACAAGTACACCTGTGCATTTACTTGCATATACCCTAGCAGGTACCTGCTGATTTCTGTATAAGCTTACCTGTTATATTATTCAGCACTTCTTTTAAGACGCTAAAGCTATGCAGCAGGGGATCCCTTTCTTCATCCTATAGGTTATATATAGGAAGGAAGTCATTAATGAGGCAAATATATTCCTGAAGACAAATCTTAATAATGGGTCTGTGAAGACCTTGCCTTCATATTCAGAGAAGTACTGTGGGTTGAGCTTATCACTGTCAGCCCGTTTACTCCATCAAAATCAAGAGAAGCATTTTTATTTTCCTGCTAGTGCTCCCCAACGTCATACAGCTCAAATGTCAAAGCATAGGTTCAAGACTGAGCATTCTGGTTTGGTTTTATTGTCCTTAGAAGTATTTCTGATTAGCCTTCCGCTGTTCAATAAATTTCAGAGCAAATCTACCTCATACCATATTGAAATGGCTCATCTGGATTTGCTATAATGTTAATCTATGCAGATTGTAATGGGAACAGAAATACAATGACATTTGGTGCCATTAAAATAACTTGAAGAAAGAATCACAGTGCAAAATGTATATGAATAGCTGCATCCTTCAGTCTTAGTCTATCTTTACGATATTAAAATAAGGAGAAGCAGCAGTTTCTCCAAGCTGTGTACATCCACAGCCACACCTCCTACTGGATGGCAGTGAGCTCTCATGAAGAAATGCCTGTTAGAAAGAAAAAGGGCCCTGCCCTTTGACAAACTGAAACCACTTGTGCTGGATGACAGCCATCTGCTATTCATGTGACATTCTGAAGTGCACCACAGATAGAGTACGCCACATGCACACATTTACACTGCGGAAGCCATAAACCGACCAACGCATAATGCATCATTAGACTTGGAAACATTGTATTCGTGGCTTTTAATAAAACAGGTTTGAAGCTATTAACAGCTTTCAGTCAGGATTATAGCTAGCAGTCACAAAACAGAGCTAAAAAAAGATACTATGCCATATGAAAAATTAAAAAACACCCTACATATAATGACTTCTCCAATTTTTATTTCATGGCTTTCATAGTGAAGACTGTCTTCTCTAAGATCGCACAAAAGATATATAAAAATATTGTGCTAAATAAAATAACACTATATATTCAACATCCCTGACATACCAGGCGATAAAAGTCGAAATGAGATGATTCCCACGTGGAATACAATGTGGGTTTTTTTGTTTGTTTACAGGATGTATAGGTAGAAGATTTCCAGCTTTGTACCTCTTACAGTCGCTGGCACACAAGAAGCCAAAACTGCTCAGCATGAAACAACGTAGACAGTTATTCGAACTTTACTTACAAAAGCACTATAATGAGTGCAAAAAAACCCCAGAAGCACTTTTCTGAAACCAGGTAGTTTCTGCCATAGCCTGAACAGGTAGCAACAATTCAAGGTAACTTACCAGATGTGTGTGAGTGCTCCATCGGGCATTACGCTTTATGGCTCCCACCACCGCGTTGATTTCACCTTGCACAATGTAAATGTTCTTATCCACCATCCTGACAATCCTGAAAATAGAAGTAATTCAAATTAATCTCCAGCCCCTCAGAATCATTCTCTTCCTCAGATGAAACATCCAGTTGGCCCTAGTCAAGCAGGAGGCCTGCAGAGGTGCAAGAAACTCTTCAGATTTTTGTTCTGTGCATGCAGACAAATACAGTTATTTTGACAAAAGGAAGACACTTCTCCACAGAGTGCATTTCCAAGACCATGAGAGCAGACAGTTCGTTGTAACAAGGCATCTGTGAAGCAAGAGACAACTTTGCCAAGGCACGTTCCTTGTTTTTTTCCAGTCTATGCAAGTTCACAGAAAGATAAAGCGTTAGGGTACCAGGACAGACATCCATGACAATGCAATAACACACACATCTCCAGTACTTATGCAAAGTCCTGCAGCTCTACACAGAACACAAAGCCAATCTTGTACTCTGTTAAATAAGCATTAGCGGCTTGAATAAGCTGGCCAGAGCAAAACTCTTTGGGACTTTAAACTTTGACAAAATAAAGTAATTTATAACAGATGTTGATTTCACACTTGCTTCATGAAAAAAGCTTTCAAGAAAGCAGGCAAGTAAAAACAGTCATGGGTAAGACCCCACAAAGAGATGAGCAAAACTAGAGACAAAACTGGATGGAACATGGGGAGAAAAAGTGAGAAAGCTAAAGGCAGACATTTACTCTCATGTAGCCTGAGGTCTTACAGGGAAAAACTTAAACTGATGTACCCAGAGAAAGAGCCACAAGATGGGAAAAAATTTTACAAGCAAGAAATATTTGTAATGGTCTGAGAAAAAGAAACAAAGAGTGGATTACTATAGGATTGTTCTCTCTCTGCTAGCTGGAGCTCAGATACAGTCAAGCATAAAGAAATAAGAATGGAAGGGAATGAACAGACACAACTGTTTATAAAGAATAAACAGGACTTATAAAGAGGCCAGAGAGTCGGATGATGCCATGTCTGCAAATGATAAGGATTTAGTGAAATGGTAGCCAAGTAATGAGACCTTTTCAGAAGATCTGAAAAGAAAATGAGGAATCCAGCTTGAAATCACAACAGGCCATCCATAGGGAAGCAAAAGACTGAAAACAGATGAAACATTGATCACAACACTTCAAATCAGACAGGCTTATTTAAAGGACTCAATTGGCGAGGGCGGCGGAAGGGAATAAGACACAGCAAATATGAGAATGATTTTTGCCCGTGCGGCAAAAGCACAGCTGGAAGGAAACAGTTTTGGTGTGTTACTCCAGACCTGAGAAACACCACCACGGAAATTTCAGAACGTACATCCTGGATCTGTCAGGCTTCACATTAATTAAGATGTTTGAATTATCAACAACACTTCAAATATACAAATATCCTCTGAGTGAAAGAGGCTAATTTGCTTCAGGACTCTGTAAATAATGGAAAGAAAGCAAAATATTATAAAAAGACACCTTCTCAAGGAAGAGCATCAGATTTGTTGTTTCATTTTTTTATATGTTTGCAATAGGATGAATAATCTTATGGCAAAACTGTTTCTTACTTCATTAGATTAATTATACATAATGGTATTCCTAAGTGTTACACAATAAATTAAGGACAAAGACAAAAATATTTTATAATATAGGAACTGCCACGACAGACGAGATCAATGGTTTATCTCATTCACTACAAGATGATTCAGAAAAATAAACAAATAGCTCTGCCAAGTAGTTTGCTTGTGCCCTGAATAATGAAGGTTTATATCCTCCCTCCACAGCTGTATATAACAGAACTACAGATATTCTTCCTACTCGTGTGTCTAATGCTTGAGAGATGTTCCCGATCTCAACAGTAACTTATTCCAATGCAATTTATATGACTGCACTGAAATATTGCATAAAAATACCCTTGATCACAATTTTTTCTACTTCAGCACGTTGTCTTTGTTTTAGTACAAGGCATTAATGAGATATTTTCTCCTCTATGTAAAATTCCTCACTTACTTACTTCTTCTTTCAGTAATTCCAATATTTTCCATATTTCTACATAGGCAGTTTCAGGGATCAAAACTCTGGTCCACAAAAGTACTTTTGGGGAAATACTTTATACCTTCAAATTTGTCAAAACTCAAGTTTTTCCTGTCTTCACTGTTACAAAACAATATTGAATATATAAACTTTGTAGTGCCATTCCAGGCATTTAGCAAACTGACATGGAAACAAAGGCTACCCCAACCTGATTTGGAAAAGCATGTAAAGAAATACCAGACATATGTATCACATGCCTTGCACATACACAGATATTCAATAGTTCTGCCAATATTTAAAGTGATGCCAAAGCTTAAATGCTATTCTGCATACTGCTGAATCTGCTTGTAGGACTCCTATTCTTCTCTTCTACTTTTAACCTAAAAGAACCAAGATGGAAAAGTTTGTTAAACTCAGTCCTTCCTGAATGTAGGAGACTTAAAATGCTCAGCTGTTCCCAAACCTGGTGCTATCTCCAGGCAGCAAAATACGAAGAAGATAGACACAAACCTCTAACACACACCTTTGCCTTTTAACCTGCTGGGAAACTGAATGTGCTGATCCTTTCAAGCAAGGGCGCAAAAAATCCATGTTGCTTGGCAGGGTTCTCCCAACATATTAAAATCCTGCAAAACTTAAGGGGTTGGCTTGGTTTTTTTTTTTCCAATTGTATCCTTTCATTGCTAACTATTGGAGAAGACTTGAAGAGACTGCACTCCTTTCCTCACTGCAGATTCCATTAAACGTAGCTTTATTCAAAAGTACAAAAATTCACTTTACACATGCAAAAAAACTTACTGGTCTAATGCAATTGAAATACCCTATCACGCTGGAGACACAAATTCACTCTCAGATCTCTGAACATCACACATACAGCCCACTTCACCACAAACACTGGGTAAAGACGAGGGAAAATCCTGCTTTACATTTAAGCCTGCAGTTAAGCAAGCAATAGCACACACACATTCCAAAGTAAACCACAGCCATCTTCATTCACCCAAAGGGCCTTTGCAACTGTGTGCTGGAGAAGGAAACAGAAAATAATTATGGGGTGGGGGGAAAGCCAGACAACTATTTTCAGAGAGATGCACCTCGTAAGCTAAACCCACCAAAAGCACCATCCAACCCTGTAAAAGTTTAAAAGTTTATTTCAAGCAATGGAAATAGCTTCTCTACACTCCGCACTTCCCAAAGCCTACCCCTTTTGAACTATCAGATAATTTCAGTATGCATTCTTTCAACTATATCATCATCACAAGCAACAACTGCTCACACTTCAGAGCTCAGTATAGATGTACTACATTGAAAGAAGTTTTAAGATTGAAATTAATGCTGTGAAGCTGCAGAGAGAAAGTTACAAGATTTACCAGACTAGCACTGAATGATCAACTGGGTTTAGGAGAGCATGGTGGTAGTCAAGCAAAACCACCAAGTGCTTGGTCAACACATAAAAAAAAATTGCTAACATGAATTTGGGCTTAATGTTACAAAGGTATGGTCTGAAGAGTGGGATATTGTAAAACTGTTGGTTGGACAGGTTAACAGAACTGCTAATACTGAAGATCATTACAAAAGTTGAAACAACCTCCCTAGCAAAGCCATGGTTGCGACACCTCCTGATGTCTTCAGATCAAGACTGGATGCTTTTCTCGAAAGCAATCTTTAATCAAACACAAAATAGCAGACTCAGTACAGAAACAAATAGATTAAGTTCTGTGGTCTTGAGTTATGCAGGAAAAACAGGAAAGGTACCTATTAAATTTCAAATGCTTTTTAGCTCCTTATCTCTTCAGTGAGTCCTAAATAAACTCCTGTTTCTTTCTCATGATAGGTTCATACATCTGCCTAAATCTGCAGACCAGTCCTCAAATTTCGCTCCTGTGCAGAACTTTGACAGGCAGCACAGTGAAAATGATAGGTCCAAACCAAGGCAACACAGCTGCCCAGCCCGCCATGAGAAATGGGGAAGCTGTTAGCATTCACAGCCTCACTGTTAACAAGGTTAGGAACACTATGAGCGGAAAAAGGTAGATGCCTGAGCATGTCATAAAAGAATAAAATCTAACATTCATATGCTTCTCAAAGCCTTCAGCAATGTTCTATGGACAGTAATTATCACTATTCTGAGACTCCTGAAATGGTATCAGATGTGAAATCTTCATATAAAAACACTGACAAGATGTACATCTGCAAATGTTCTCTCACATGTGCACTGAACACTCCGCTGCTCAGCCTTGGAACACGCTACCCCAAAACATCCCCGTGCATAGGAACCCAATTTTTTCCTGGGTATTACCATAAGAAGTCTCAGGTACACTTTTAGGAAACACTCCTTCCCCTACAGGGAAATGTCTGCAACTCTTCTGGAAACAAGCAAGAGTTAGCATCAGAAGTGAGAAAGTCTGGCAGACTTCCATCAAGTCACTTCTTCCTATCACTAACTTTAGCCTTCAGCTATAGTAACTGACTCAAATCTGGTGAAACTACTCCAATAAATAGCAATAATAAAAACCAACATAATCACTACACGTGCAAGAAAGGTAGTATTTCGAAGTAAGCTTCCATTGACCTAAATTTGCACTGTTTATGATAATGCATGAATAATCTATATAGTCTCTGACCTAGATTTGGCCACTCGAGTCCTGATACAATACACTCCTACGAAACCAGAACACACAACACCCTTCAGTCCATGAATCACAAACAATTCCTGCCTAACTCAGAGCTAGCTCGGTTACCCAGAAGCCCAGCTGACAATGAAAAAGCTCCTTTTCTTCCTTCTAAACCGCACACGGAAGGTGCGTGAATCTCTATCAGGAAATTTAACGTGCTTGGGTTTTCCATGTAATAACTACTCTGCAATAAACATCGCAGGCAAAGTTCAGAGAACTCAGGATGGTTCTCCAAAGGCTAGCCCCTAGTGCCTGGACAAAAATAACTGAAAAGTATTAATTTATAAGTATGACAACACACTGCAGTCTAGTGATGCCAAAATTCTGGGCAATTAAGAGTGCCCTTTAAAAGAGAAGCAGCGGTAACATGACAGCGGTGGCACATCAGAAAGGAAGGTGGGACAGGCTTCTCTGCAAGTCTCCACATTTAGTTGCAACAGTGAGATAGCGCCTAGGAATCAAGAAGAGAAGGCAGCTCACATTCATCTGTCAAAACTGCAGAGTAAAAATGAAACCTAAGGTAAATATGGAGAGGGGGATTTTCTTTCTTCCAATTACTTCATACTGTTGAAACTAAGAAGCGTGGTACCGGCTGAACTCGTAACACACACCCTAAGTTAGCTCTGAGCCTTCCTCCTGCACAGCTAAGAGGCTGGCTGCGTGCTGGGAAACGTCTCTGCTTCCACCGATTTACAAGCGGACCAACTCCGCGCCCGGTAAGCGGGCGCCCGTGCAGGTGCAGTGGACACCCGGCACCCCCTCCCCGGCCCGGCCCGGCCCGGCCCCCCGGGCGCTGCGGTGCGGCCAGGAGCCCCGTTCCCAGCCCGGACCGTGCTCTGCCATTACGCCTCCAGCCCGCGGCCGGTGGTTGCCCAGAGCCGGGCAGCCCCCCCCGGCTCGGCCGCCCCCCGCCCTGCGGGGCACCCCGGGCACGACGTCACGCGTGTCGTGTCACGTCACGGCCCGGGGGCGGAGGGGGCAGCTGCCAACCCCCGCCGCGGCCCGGCCCCCCCGGCCCCGCCGCACCCCCCGCGGCAGCCTGCCCCCGACCCCCGCCCGCCCCCGGGGCTGCCGCGGCTCCGCCCACGCCCCCCGCCGGCTCCGCACGGTTCCCCCGCGGCAGCCTCCCCTCCCGCCCGCCGCCGCGTCGCGACAGTATCGCGACAGGCACTCGCCGCCCGGCACTGACCCCCGCATCCAAAATGGCGGCGCCTGCTCCCCGCGGCGACGGCCGCTTCACATATCGGTCAGGCGGGCGGCGCCGCGAGCGGGAGGGCTCGGCCCTCCCTCTGTCCGCCCCTCCCTCCCTCCCGGCGGCGGCGGGAGGCGGCGGCAGTGCCGGCGGGGCCGCCGAGCGCGGGGTCCTCCGGGCCACGGGCAAGCGAAACCGGCTCCGCACCGCTCTCACTGACGTGGAAACAGGCGCACCGCAACCCGCTGCCTGGTTACTGCGCCGACAGACAGCCCGGAGAGCCAACCCGCGTGCGATGCGGCCGGCAGCTCCCTAAGGTGCCCAATGGGATCACGGTCTGAAACCGGAGGAGGCGGACCCTCCGGTGACAAGCGGAAGAGAGCCAATGAGAGGAGAGAGGGTAGAACTAGCAGACCCGCTGGCCAATCGGGAAGGAGTCCTGCGGTCGCGGGGCGCGGCCTCACCCGAGCGAGCGCAGCAAGGGTGGTTGAGCGGGAGGCAGGGGAAGGGCTGCCCTCGCAAAGCATTGTGGGCCGGGCCGCCCGCGCCGCCGCCTCCGCCGCCGCCGCCCCCCCCCCCCCCCCCCCGGGCCGCGCCTGTCCCCCGGGCCGCCCCGGGCCTGGCCGCCCGGCGTCTGGCTGCGTGTGCCTGGGGGTGCGGCTCCCGGCCGGGACAGGACACCCGGGCAGGGTGGGTGGCCGCGAAAGGGCCCTTCAGACGCGGCCCGGCGTGTCTTCCTGGGCGAGGAGCGCAGCGAGCGAAGCGTTGCCGGCGGCACGGGGCCTGCAGCGCGGTGCTTGGGCCGGCCGCCTCTTGTCGGCATGGTGAGGCAGTGGCTGCAGCGGTGCTGCGGCTCCGTGCTTCGCAGGGATTTCCCAGCGTGCTCCTACAGCCTCTGCCAGCTTCTGCTCGGAGCCGGCTGGGAGGAGGCGCCCAGCCAGCGGCTTCTTTCCTCCTGGACGCCTCCCTGGGTCGCAGTTCTACTGTTCCTGTTGCTGGAACACCTCCCCCAGACCAGGCCCTGAGTGGGCGGCAGGAAGATTCACACGGACGAAACACAGCATGCAGCTATTACGAGAGTACACACAACAGCACCCAGAGGGGTACACGCAGCTTTTTCTTCCTCCACGGTCCTGCTTGCCTGGTAACTTCCCTCAAACCTGAACACAACTGATTAGTTGCTCAAGTTGGGCTAGAAGCTGTGTGCTACAGACTTGGTCCATCAAGCCCAGCAAGCCTGGCAGGGACTACAATTCAGTTTAACTGCTGTTTGAAACCAGTTTATTGGCCAACACTTTGCAGCGAGAGCAATCACAGCTTGCAACCGTACAGCGCCCAGCACAATGAATTCTTGGTGCTGGTCCAACCTTCTCTGCCACTTTCCATGCCTATGCCCCAGTGTCAATGCAGTGTACTTTAATGGCAGTAGTTTGCAGCAGTCACTCTGCTTGTTTAAGCCTCTGCCCATCGAACTTGGGGCAGAGGACAGAAGGTCCTTGCAGTTATCTAACAGTTTTATAGCACTAGCATCTGCAGCCAGGTCAGCCTGGGGATCTGTTGTGGCAGGTGTTAGAGTGGTCAAAGCAGCAGCCACCCCAAAATCTTGCACTCTGTCTGTAGGGAAAACGCAAATCAAACCGAAGGTGAAGGAAAGGTGAAAGGGTCAAAAAGTATTCATTCACTGTCCTAATCACAACTTCATCTGCTGCAGCATGGCTGAAGGAGGGAAGTTCTCAGACCAGGGAACATGCAACAGGACTCATCCCTGGCCAGCAAAACCCAAATCTGAGGCTGACTCCAATGCCACCCTAAAAGATGGCCAGATGTTGGTATGTCGCTCTCTTGAGGGGACAACCTCTGGAGAGGGTATTGTGGGATGGGACACTCTGGAAATGGTGGTTGCCATATCCTTCCCTCTCCACATGAACAACTGCCCAAACATTGCCTGATCAAGAATCAATGTATCTTAGACTGAAACTGCCATTGTCTCCCAGCTCTGACAGCTGGAGGCCAGGGGACCTGCTTCAGCTGGGCTTTACCTGATAAAATGTAGGAAGTCTTTGGAGTTGGAAGTTTAAGCTGTAATTGCATTAAGCAACCACATTTATTCCCCAAAAGTGGAACAAGAAACAGCATGTTCCAGTGGCCTAACCACGGGCTCAGAGGCTAAAACGTATCACCCCAGCCTCTGCTGCAGCCATGGTATGTGCAGTTTTTAGCTAGAGTTCCTTAGCTGTAAAGCAAGTGGTCAAATACTCACCTAGCGCAGAGAGATTGCAAAAGCCACCTAAGCAATGAGTGAAGGTTTGCAGAACAAGCAGATTAGTTGCTAGTGCTTTCTTCTTCCCTTCTGCCCGGCTCCAGCAGCTGCTAAAGCCCCTGTGGTATCTGCCAGCCATTTGCAAATTCACAGGAGTTTGTCATTGCCACTCTGTCCATCCACTCCCTGCTCAGGGAGGGGGCTTTCAGGTGCTGGCTTGGCCATTGCACACAGTGCAGCTCAGCCTGGGAGGGCCAAGCCTGCCTGCCCTCCCAGGGAAGGCGCTGGAGCCCTCTCCATGCCTTCTTGCTCCTTCCAGTGCCCGCTGCGCAGCTCAGGCTCCCACCCGGTCTGATCTGGTGAATCGGACCCTGCTAAGGTGTTATTTATGGAAGCCTGTCACGGAGCTTGAAACAGAGCCAGCCAGGAGCCTTCTGCTTCACCCGAATGCATCTTAGTGCATTAATAAAGAGCAAACATTGCAATGTGCTTTGCATTTTTACTTACAATCCAGCACTGCATTGTCTGGAAAGAAAAAACAATATGGTACGGCCCCACGCTGCCTGGGGAGAAGAGAGTTCACTCGCACGCACTACAGCACTGCGTTAGTCAGCCCTCAGACAGACCAGCACCGCCCTGGCCACACAGAAAATCCTGCTGATGTGACAGTGCGGCACCAACACCCCCAGCTCGGCAGCAGCGGGGAAACCTGGGTTGCCTGGACTGCCTGATCCAGCAGCACTTTGCCAGAGCAGTGCACAGCTGTGTACAGATCATGTGTGGGCAACTTGGAGCACTCTGTTTGCACCAAGGGATCCAGGTGTAGGACCAGGACACGGGACAGTCCCTTGTCCCTTTATTCCCAAGATAATGCACTAGTTCTTACAGACAGCATGGTACGATGAAACCAAAGATCAGACGAGCACAGTCTGTGCAAATCCCTCAGGTTCCTGCTGTCTGATTAGGAAAGGTGGGCTTTATCCTCACTGCAAAGATGCAGCTTTTCAGCAGAGTTTCTGTCTTGAGTATTCCTCCTCAGCCCACAGGGAGCATATGGAGGGGCTGCAAACTCACTGACAATCATCCCTCAGGCCTTGCCCAGGTACCTGGTCAGCTCACCTGCTTTCATCCAAGACACCTGAGCAGCCAGCTCCTTGCAAAGAGCAGTCTCTCCATGGGGCATGCCAAATGCCTTCATTTGGGTCCAGACTGCCAGTGTAATAGCCTGCTCCCCACAAGCCTTTGATGAGACTGTCACAAATCCGTGTTGCCAACCACCTCCGCCTCTGCAATCTGCACCGATGGACAGGACCAACTTTTCACGGTCCATTACTCTTGCTCAGCCCCTGCCAGTTCATAGTCATCTGCAGAGCCCAGACATCAGACCCATGGGCACATGCAACGCAGAAATTTTCCAACAGGTTAAATAATCTGAGAGAGGTTGAACTTCCATCCCCTCCTCTTGGAGGCCTTTGCTGTTTCTCAGAGGCTTAGTAAGGTCTCCAGAAAAAGGGCAGAAAGGGGGAGTTGACTCAGAAGGTACAAGCAGTCGTCACAGCTAGAAACTACTTGCAGCCACTCTCCCCAGAGCTGAGCATCCCAAAACCACTACCGAATGCTGAACACAGTGCTTCTAAGCAGCTGCTCCTTTCCAGAGCAAGCTCAGGTAGAGGCTAGCCCAAAGCCAGCTGAAGGCTCTCCAAAGGAAAACTGATGTGCTGCATCTGGTGCAACCTGCACTCAGGCCAGGACCTACAACTGAAGCAACAGAGCTAAATTGAGACACTCAAAAATATTAAAACCCTTCTCTAGAAACTATACAAAGTACAATATTGAAGATGCAGAGCAGCCTCCTTAGGCTAAAATACCCTGCCAGCTGTTCTACTTAGCCCATGTCTCAGGAACACTCCTGCACTTCCCGGTGACATGAAACTCCCCTGATGAACATCCCAGTGTAATGTTTTCCATTGTCTCTTCTTGGCTGAGGCAAGCCATGCCTTTTTGGCAGGAGCAACCCGGGCTCAGTTAGTCATATCTTCGTCACCTCTTGGCTAGACTGCAGTTACGTGATACACCTGGGCATGAAGCCCACAGCACTTGGCAAATGCCAAACAGAAGAGCATGCTGCAGTGGGAGCCCTGGCTACCACAAAGCATCAAACCTACCCTCTGCTCCCTAGGCCACCTTTTGGCTTGGAAGCTAAGCCGAATTCAAGCCTGAGTCCTGATCTTCAAGGCATTTGGTGGCATGGACCCAGCATGGCTAAAAGATCAGTTAAGACACAAAGATGGAAACCATGATCAACAATCAACAACTCCGCCACTCTCCGAGAGCAGTGGGCCCATCCAGCATGAGGACCAGGTTTGCCTGTGACGGAGACAGGGTTTTCTCTGAGAACAAGCTCTTCCCGGCTGGTGAAAAATGAAGTATGTCTAAGATGCTGAGTAATTCCCTCCTTTTGCATATCCCGTCTCTCTGCCAAGATGTGAGTCAGGTTCACTCTGGGTTTAGTTTGCTTTTGCCTTTTTTTTTTTCTTTTAATTTTTATTTTATATAAAATAGTAACATCTGTCTCCTGAAACCAGGTGAAGTTCTTGGTCTCTTCCCCAGCAGTGAATTCTCCAGCTGGCAAGACAAGACACACTACAGCTAGGAAGTCTTGGCACTAACCAGCAAGATCTGCTACTACATTTCAACAGCAAAGGCTAGAGCGCTCCCTCCCAAAGAGACCCTTCAGGGGTCACTCCAGCAGTTGCACCGAGGTTGTCCTAATGAAACACTCCTAGTGCAGGTCCCTGGATGGTCTAATCCAGCAGTCTTTGTACTGCGCTCCACAGGGAGAAAGCTTGTGACAGAGCACCGGTTCATATTTCCAATTGCCCAAGGGAAATAGCTAAAAATACCTTTGTTTCATTATTACTTGAAAGCGTAAGTGCTAACTGTATTTACTGTGGGCTACTGATGGTGAAAGGTTTGGAGGGAGAGGGAGGCAATTCAAAATGTGGTCCCTTCATTGCTGCAGACCTTGAGCAGGGTTTTCAGCTTCCCTGCGGCATGTGGTGATAGAGACAGACCGCCCCGTGGAAAGTGCTAGTGCTGCTATGCTGTGTCGGCTTCTCTTGATGGAGACAAGCCTATGCCGGGATGGATTAAAATCCGGGCTGGAAAAAGATGTGGTCTAGCTTGCTGTCATTTTTGGCAGGCAAAAAAGCAGTAAGGCAAACACAGACCCCAGATTACTACCATTAAAAAAACACGGTAATTTCTCATAAGCGTGTCAACGTTGTGACTCCTTTTAAACTCTCCATGTTTCTACTGAATTAACATGTTTGTGCATGGTTTTTGAACTGTAATCCATAATGCCTGGGTCTACTTAACCTCTCTTTACATCCTGTGCTTTTTCATGTGCATTTGTCTTCCCGTACAGATCTATATGCCACGTTATGCATTTAGCAGGCTCCCTAAATGTGGCTTGTAAATCACCCAGGGTTAAAATTCACTCCTGTTCTCACAACATTATTTCCTAATCTCTAAAACATGTCAGTGGAAGAGCTTGAGGGTGACCTTTGGCATCATAAATCGGAGAGCAGGTTGACATGGAAATGACCTCAAGAAAATCGGACCGTAGAATCACGCATCCAGCTCGGTAAGAGCCTGGCAGGGACAAGCCTCTCCCCTGGGCCCCGGCGTCCCAGGGCAGGACGGAGGGGCTAAGCCCGGCGTCTGCAACCCTCTCCCTGCCAGCACTGGGAGAGAGGGGACGCGGCTGCTTGGAGCGA
This sequence comes from Platalea leucorodia, assembly GCF_965183815.1. Taxonomy (NCBI): domain Eukaryota; kingdom Metazoa; phylum Chordata; class Aves; order Pelecaniformes; family Threskiornithidae; genus Platalea; species Platalea leucorodia. The sequence continues at coordinate 23,143,045 of NC_138826.1, forward strand.
AATGTGCGTGCCAACACGTCCGAGGCTTGCCGGAGCGGGACGAGCGTCTGGGAACACTTCGGGGGGGATCGCACCCTGCACCCCTGCACCGGGATTTTGCCGTGGACTTCGGGAGGAGCCAGGCTGGAGCCTTACCGACCGGTAGCGTGTGGGCTCCCGTTGAGCCATCAGCGGGCGGGACCGCGGGGTTTCCCGCACAGCCGGCAGCCCCTGCGTGTCCCGGGAAAAGCAGCACGGTATCGCCAGCGCAGCGCTTCTCGGTACGGCCGAGAGCCGGAACAGTGCGTGCGGTAACTACCCCGTCATGAGCATCCCCTGCAACTGCTGCTCCGCCGCGCAGGGCAACGCTTCCAGCAGCCGACTACGGACTTGGCTCCCCCCAGAAAACTCTGCCTGGCTGGTGGCTCTGCCTGTGAAGCCCGACCAGGCTCGCCGCGCCGGTACTGAGCGGAGCGGATGCCCAGCACGGGCTCCAGTGTACCGGACCGCCAAGCAGTGAGCAACGCACGCAGGCAACGGTAACGGCAGCGCTAACAACGATACCTAAGCGCACATACACACGTATATACATACACACGTATATACACCCACAGGCAGGCGCTACGTGCCCTCGGGGCTGGCAGCGCCGGCAGCCCAGCGCCCGGCAGATGCCCCGGCGCGGCCCGGGCGGCGGCCCCGCTGCGGCGGGACGGGGCCGGGGGCGGGGCCAGCGCGGCGGGGGCGGGGCCTGCCGCCCTTCTCGGCCAGTCCGGGGGCCGGGGTGGGGCGGGTGGTAAATGAGGCGCGGGGCGATTGGTCGGTGGGAGCGCGGGGCGGGGCGCGGGGCGGGGCCGGGGGGGCGGCGCTGGACGGGGCGGGCGGCGGCGGGCGCGCAGCTGGAATGGGGCGGGCGGGAGCGGGGCGCCCGGTGCAGCTGGCGGGGGGCGCCGGCCGCCCGCCATAAAGTGAATGGCCAGGGTGAATGGGAGGCAGTCGGCCGGCGCCCTCCGCCTCCGCCCTCCCCGTGAGCCGCGGGCCGGCAGCGAGGCGCAGAGTGCCCGGGGAGCCGGGGGGATTTACTTTCTGACAGCGGCAGAGCAGCCCGGGCCGCGGGGCGGGGGCCAGCTTCGCCCCTCTCGCAGGATTAAGGCCGCCCAGCCGAGCCCGCATCTGGAGCCGCTGTAAGTGCCCCTCCGTCCCCGGCCTCCCGGGCGGGGTTCTCCCCTTCTTTCCCCGTGAGCCCCTCGGTGCCAGCCCCGGGCGTGCGGCGCCGGCCGGCCGCAGCCCTTCCGACGCCGGCGCAGGGTAAGAGCATCCCCGGCGGGGCGGCTTGGCGGGCTCTGCCCGGCAGCGCGGGGGCGGCCCCGCTCCCGCCCGGGGTCCGCTTTCCGCCGCCTCCCGCGCGGCAAGGGGCCGGCAGCCAGGGGCAGAGGGAGAGCGGGCGGATCGAGCCCTGCCCTGCCATCCAGAAGCGGTCCCGGGGCCGTGTGCGGCAGAGCTGCCCCCCGGCGCTGCCGGGACCGCTGCCCGCCCGGCGGCGGGGCGCGGCGCCTCCCCCGCGCTGCCCTTGCCGGGCCCGGGGCCCCCTGCCCGCCGCCAGCGGGGTGCCGCAGCCCCGGCCGCCCCCTCGGGGCCGCCGCGGGCCCCTCCCGGCAAGCGCTGCCGGAGCCTCTCGCCGTTGCTAAACTTAGTCATTTTCCACTCGGGCGAGCGGGGCAGGGGCTGTTTAAATTAGCCGGGGCTCGCTGTAAATAACGGCGCTGCGGGCTGCGGCTCAGCTGTCTGCCGGGTCCGGGGGAGAAGGGCGCGGGGAGCAGAGGCGGGGAGACGCCGCCGGGGAAAAGGAAGGCAGCCCGACGGCTTTTGGACAGTTGGATAAATGATATTTATGTAACTGGCTGGCTCCTGTTTACAGCAGAGCCGACCTCCCTGCAGCGCCGGGGAGAGGGCGAGCCGGCCCCCGCGGACGGGGCGAACCTGCCCCGGGACGCCGCTGGCTGCTGCGCCCCGGCGGCCGGGGCTCCCGGGGCCCGACCGGGAATAACGGACCCGGCCGGGCTGCAGGGGAAAAGAGCGGGGGGGAGCGCCGACCCCCGCGGCGGCTCCGCCGGGAGCTTCGAGCCGCCCCGGCGGAGCGCGGCCGGCCGGCGCCGGGAGGCTGCGGGCAGAGCCGGCCGTCGGACCTCCGGGCGCTTGCACCGGCTCCGCTGCCTCCCCCGCGCCGGGGGCACGGTGCAACCCGGCGTCCCTCCGTCCCGCCGGGTGCCCGGGAAGCCCGGCCGACCACAGCGGGCGCCCGACGGAGCCCGGTACCGGCCGCTCCCCCCGGCTATTCCCCGCTCAACGAGTGCGGCCCCGGGGGAAGGGCTAGCCCGCCAGCACGGCACCCCCTCGTCCTTCCCCCCGTCCTCCTCCTCGGAGCGGAGGAGAGGGACGGCTTCGCCGCGGCTCTGGCGGGGGAGGGCGGCCGAGGCGGGGGCCGACGCCCGCGCTCCGCCGCAGCTGCTGGAGCGGCCCCGGGGGGGCGGCGGGGCCCCGGGGGGCGGCGGGCCCGGTGCCGCCGAGCCGGGCACAGCTGTCGGCCCCTCTCCCGGCGCCCCCGCGGCTGGACAGCTGAGGGGACGGGCTGGGGGGGCGGCTCTGCCCCGCCGGCAGCGCCAGGGCCCTGCAGAGGCGCTGGCGGGGGTCGGTGCAGCCCCCCCTCTCCCTTCCCCGCCGGGGCTGGGCAGCCCCGAGCAGCCGTTCCCCCGGCCGGAGCTCCTGGGGCTCCGCACACCTTTCCCACCCGGCCCGGCGGGTTCCGAGATGCGGAGCTCGGCTCCGCACGGGCGGCCGCTGTTGCAGGACCCCGCGGCCCGGCAGAGCCCGGGGGTGAGCCCTCAGCCACCGCACCCGGCTGATGCTTCGGGCTGGCGGTGCAGGAATCAAAAGCAGTCCCCCACCTGCCTCCCCGTTCCCTCGCCTTAGAGGGAGGCAGCCTCCTGACCAATGGGCCCGTAATCCATGCACTTTCTAAGTGGAGACTAGTGCTGAAGGCAAAGGGGGGAATTCGGCATCCCCCAGGTGAGCTTGTGGGTCCCCTGTGCCTGGCCTGTGGTCTGGAGGATGCTAGGGATGAAATGGCTCTACGCCCTCTGCCATTGCTGAAAATGCTAAAAGCAACAGCTCAGGAAGGTGCCTTTCAGGAGTGTCACCCCTGTTCCTGCCCCATCTTCCAAAGGCAGGGAAAGGACCACCTTTTTGGCTATGGGATTGGGTCTTCCTGCGTCCCTGCACTCCCTCCCAGCCCCTGGGCCTGTCAGTGAGCTGGAGGGATGGGTGTTGGTGCAGGTTTCAATAGTGCCTTGCTGTGAGGGACAAAGAGCTGCCTGCTGGCTCCTGAGGGACCAGCAGAGCATGGTAGCTGCTTTCAGTAGAGCAGGGTTTGATTTTTCATTAGCAAAGGGTCACACCATGCCAGGTACACCTTACAGGGAGCCCTCATGGGGAGATGGCTTTCCCCGCCAGCCTGGAGAGGGGTCTGGGTGAGGGCAGCGTTTTTCCTGCTGTTACTGGTGTTACTGGGCTTGCGTGACCTGCAGCACAGGCTCCCCCAGTAAAAGCCCACTTACATTTCTGAGTTGTCTCCTGTCCGAGGCACTGGTTTAAAAACCAGTATCTCTCTCTGGCAGAGAAACCGTTGCAAGCCTCACTTAATATCTATTACATTTCTATAAGGGCTTAATTCAGGCAATTAATAGATCTGCAAATTGTGACTGGATTGCAAAAGTATCGGTTAATGTACCCTACGGAGAGTTGGCAAAAAAGAGTGGCATCTTCTCTCTCTGTCAGATGCTACCCAAAACCTTGAGATTGAGAGGTGAGGCTGACTTTGGAGACTGCCAAAGAGAAAAAGCCAGAAACCTGATCTAGGAGGCCGCTCGGAAAGGAAGATGAGATGAACTGGGGACATGAGGTCTGTCTCGTGACCTGGCACATGTGCCCCGGCTCTGGGGACAGGGGAGGTGCCTGGGCTGGGAACGCAGTCCCAGATGGGGAGAACCGGTGGTTTCATGCTGTGTGCCCTGCGTCAGGAAGGCAGCGGGATGAGACTGCGGCGCCGTGGAGGGAGGGCGGTCAGAAACGGGAGGCTGTGGCATCTCCGAGCAGGCTCAGCAATTATCGGGCTGTTTGAAAATGGGAGATTGGTATTTACTTAGGGCCTGATGGCAGAGGGGGCAAAGCTCTCCCTCTTGCTGTGGGCCGCTGGGGCCGAGGGCAGCGGGCTGTGCCAAGCCCGGGCATTTGCTGTTGGCAGGGGGACAACCTCCACCAACTGGCATAGAAGTTAGTGCTGAGGCCGTAGGAAAAAACCTCGCTGGTCAACACCCGGCTGAAATGGGCTGGGGTTTCAGGCAGCTGGAGAAAGAGGATTTCTGAGGCTAGCCCGCCGTACTTCTCTTCCTCCCCTTTGTGTGCTGCTCCCCCTCGCCAGCACCCCTGCCCTCCTCCTGCCTCACCTCTGAATATTAATGCTTCTGGCAGATTGGATAATAATGTGACTGGGAATTGAATGAAGCTGGTTATTAGCTCTGGGCTTCCTTGGGGCATTTAAGGGAGTCCACAGGCTGTTCCTGGAGGCTCAGCAGCATAAGGGACTGGGGCCGGACTCAGCGCAGAGAGGGTCGCTTCTGTGGGAAAGGATTTGCTCAAAATCCTCGTCTCCCTCTGATCCCAGAGGAGGACAGGTACGGCAGCCTGGCCAGAGCTGCAAATTCCCCTGGGATGGTTAGCAACGGATCTGCAGTTTTTCAGCAACAATTAAATATTAAAAGTTGTTTTCAGGAAGGAACTAAGAGATCTAGCTGGGCAGAAGCTGAGAAATGCTTCTGTTACTATTAGGCTTTAAAAAGAGATGGGGAGCGAGCAAGGGAGGTATCCCCTCTTCCCTCCCCACCAGTGTCGGAGTATTTCCCGGCAGCTTCGGGAAGAGGGCCAATCCTCCGCACACCGAACAGGAAATTTCCTGCTGATTTGCAGGGTACAAGTTCAAGCTCAGAGCCCTCATTTCTGAAGAGCTGCACCTTACGATGTCTCTCCTCGGGAGCTACCTAGCCTTTCCATAGGTGGATCTCTGGATGCTTTAGCACGAAGGGAAATATCCCTGTTGTGCAGAGGAGAAACTGAGTTCTGGCAGAATTATCTGATCTGAGCAAGAAATACAACCTCTGTCCCTTGACCCTCAATCCGATGCTCTTTGCTATCTCCGAAACCGCAGCTCCACCAGAAAATAAACATTTACACCCTGTTAACTAGTGCAAAAGAGGAGGGAAACCAGAGCTGAATTTGCAGAAGCTGCTATTAATTTTGTCCATCTGATTTTTCAACTGTTGAAAGTGTTCAGAGATGCATTAATGGGGCTGTAGCTGCTGGGGATCTCAGCTGATGTGGGGAGCTGGGTCCTGCCTGCATTAAATTAACCCCTCAAAATCACCACCAGAGCTACTGTGATTGAGACACCTGTTTGTAAACCCCTGTCAAACAAGTTCCACAATCCCAAATCTAAGAGCCTAAGAAACACTTTGGGCTCCAGGGTATAGCATGTATGCTCCTCTGTTTCACATAGCCCTGATCCTGCAGATGACTCTTATTAAATAAACGCATTTATTTGCTACTTGGGGAACTTCAGTGGGGCGGCATGGGCTGGAAGGCTCAGCGCCTGCAGAGCTGCCTGCAGAAACTGGAGAAGTACAAAGATGAAATAAAACGAATGACGGGAGAGTTTGCAGTTACTTTCACCTCTCTTTCTCCCTCTTCGTTCCTTCTTCCCCTCAGCCTCATTTCAAGCAAAAGCACCCCCACCCCATCGCCTTTTCTCCCCCTTCCAATGCTGCCATTTATGCAAGTCTAATTTTCTTTCAAAAGCTTATTATAAATGACCAGTGGGAAGCATGAGGATTTAACTGTAAATCAAGTTGACCTGTCTCTGTGTAGACATTTTTATTTACTCCTCTTTCTGAAAAACAAATAAACAGAGAATCCCTCCCAAATAAAGCAGCTTCCCCACTTAGATTTGAACACACTTTAAAAGAAATCTCTTTTGTTTTAGCCATTTTTATTTCCTGTTTGTTTCTGAGCTTAGACGTGACAATGAAAACCACATGAAATTCCCTTTTGTTTCCATCAGTTTTATTTTTGGTGCTACAATATCCCAACTTCCAGTTCTACAAATTGGGGTTGGGTTTTTTTTTTTGTATGCATTTATTGCAAGGTTATTTTTTTGAAGTAAATTCATGGAAGTTTTTCTCCAAAATAAAATAAGTAAGACTTTCTAGAGGACAGGATGTACCAGGATAATTAAAAAATAAAATCTAAATCTTTAAGCTAAATTAATCGAGCCATACAGGTCAGTCTGGGTATGGATCCATATCTAAGCAGGGGGAAATTCCAAAGTGACGAACAATACGCACTTTCGTGTCCTATTTAAAAGGGTTTTGCAGCTTAATTTGTGTCGGGTGGGTTTTAATGACGGCGTTTAAAAAACCCCAGTGCTTGAGCCCAGATGTCCCCCTAGTCCCAGGCCACGGCGGGAGGCGGGAGGCCGTTCCCGCTGCCCCGGAGCCGCAGGTGGGGTGTGCTGGCCGGCTGTCGCAGGGCGCTGGGTGAGGCGGGGGTACCTCTGGGTGCAAGGTCCCCGTCCCCAGAGCAGGCGGGCCGGCCGGGTGGTGTGACCCAAGCGGCAGTGTTTTGAGACAGCTCACTTCCCTCTGCCCCGTCCCTTTTCTCTCTGAACCGCTTTGATGGGATTGCCCGAGGGCCAGACTGGATGAGTAACTAGGGCTCTGCAGCTTGCTTTCCTACCCACCCAAACTGCCTACCTCCCAAGGCTCTGCATGGGACGCAGCCTCTAGCAGATGGAAAAATTAAGGATTTAGGGAGGAGAAAAAAAAAAAAAAAAAAAAGACAGACTTTGTACGCAGTGCATTTCAGGATCCTGAAATTCAAACCTCTTGTTTTGCTGCTTGTGATGTCTGCTGTGCTCCCTAATTTAGGGATACGGGGTGGTTTGCCACGGTCCTGAGCGGGGCACCTGGGCGAGAGGCTGCGGGGACGAAGGGCTGCCAGCCCTCCCTGCTCGCCCACCCGCCGTTCCTCGTTGCCCCCCGTGCGCACAGCGTGACCGTTTGCTGCAGGCACACGGCGTGGAAACCAGGCGGCCTGCGGGCCCGATCCTGCCAGCACAGGCCGCTTGCAAAACACTGCAGGATCGGACCCAGCAGTGTTTGCAGTGGGGAGGGCTAATCGCCTCCCTCGGCCCCCTTCAAACAATGTCTGGGTAAACAGGCTGACCTTCAGGGCATGTTGCAAGGTCCATAAAGGCGGAGTGGGGGGGAGCGAGCTCCAGCATCCCTCCCGGAGCTGCCCTCCCCCTGCCCCAGCCCTAGCAGCCGCAGTATCCCGAGGAAGAGGGGAGGGATACTGCGGGCTGAGATCATCTGCTTGTTTTATTCACGGCAGCCTGCGTCCTGCAAGGGTTTTCCTGCCAGAGAGCTTTAAAAAAAAAATTAAATATAAATTGCTTGGGGAAAAAAGAAAGACAAATCATCAGGAAACCTTACAGCCAGGCGCAGCAGACATCAGCTCCCTCCGGCACTGCGGGTTTGCACTGTGAGACAACACATCCCTCGGAGCGAGCCAGCCGCTTCTGGGCTCTGGTTGCCTTAACCAACAGAGCCGCTTGTTGGCCATGGCCGCTGGTGGGGCCATCACGGCACGCTTAGCAGTCGCTACTTTTCCCTTTCCAGCCCTGCAGCCCTCTGGGCTCCGCCAGGTTGTTTTAAAACAACCATCCAGCGCCACCCCCCCAAAACAAAAAGCTTCTTTCTAGCTGCTGGTTTTGCCAAGCTTTGTCACAGAACAAATGTTTAGGATCAAGTCAAACTTCTCCAGAAAGGATTTTTAGCAGAAGTGCTGACGGATGGTGGACACAGGAAGCTCTACAGTGCACCGAGGCCGGCCAGCCGTAAGGGTGTGATGTGCCGATGGCATGGCGGGATCCTTCCTGACCTTCAACCCCCTGCATCACCCGCTTGATTAGGGGCTTTCTTGAGCTTGTTTTCTAATTGCGAGACTCATTTACATCTTCGGTAATGTCTGAGTCATCTGCTGCCCTCCATCTGCATACAAAACTCCTGACAGCAGCTAGCGTCATAGAGCTCCAGTCCTTGATCTTGCTATCTGAATCTCCCTAAAATGGGCCAATTTTATGGCTGCAGAGATACAGAAATGACCCTGCCATGCTGCTGCAAGCGCAGCCCCCACGGGAATCAAGCCAGTTTCCTTTGACTGCTGGAATAATTAGTCAAATTCATACAATCGCCCAAATAAATACAGCAACGCATACCGATCTGCTGATGCCAGCCCCTGCTGCCCTTTGCTGCTGCGCGAGCAGCGCGTGCCCGGCGCCCGAGCTGCAGACAGGCTGCCTGTGCCTCTCGCTCCTGCCCGGGATCCTAGTTTGCAACTGACTCGTCTTGCTCCTGGCTCCGCTTCTGCTCAGTTTGCGGGTGCAAGGGGAGATCACAGTCCCTTGTACGCTGGGGCTGTGCAGCCATTTCTCCCGTGCAGATGCAGGCAGATCCTACAGCGCTGGCAGGAGTCGCTTTGGAGCCAGCCCGCCGGGGCTGCGGGAGCGGGCAAGAATGAGCGGCGGCGGTACGTCCGGGCCAGGCAAATGCCGGTGCTCTGCTTTAGCGGGTCCTTTGTTTCAGTTGTGAGATTCTCCCAGGCAGAGTTTCTTACTGAAATCAGTCTCTTTTCTCCCTTCCCCAAAGCAAAGGGATTAATTTCTCCAAAGGACTTTCCTTCCCTTGTGCTCACGGTCCCCGCACTCCTGCGCCGTGGAGCCTCACTGCTCCAGCAGCTTTGTGCGATCACAATTTGTTCAGGCAACACTGCGCCTTTGCTGATTTATTTTGTTCCAGCTGCCTAACAAACAAAATAAGCCATAACAAAGCACGGCTTTATTAATACAACTGCATAGCCTGTCAGAGAGAAAATCCCATTCCTCGCTGATGGAGCCAAGGTGCCGAAAGCCCCACCGAGGCAGGGCATTCAAGGGATACCAGAATCCCAGACGGACACCGCGAGACCTGCTGTGCAATGCTTACAAGAGCACAAGAAGCGTGAACATTTAGTTTAGGAAAAAACAACTTTGCAGAAAGTCTTGCAGGACTTTCCTTCTGTGTTCAGATTAGCTCTTCATTTCCAAATTTTGTGTGCCATTTTGAAAAGCAACTAGGTAGGCTAAGAGCAGCACTGGCATCCAAAGATAGCAATGCAAATAGCTTAATTTAAGCCAAGCCCAAGCGTGTCGCCCTGTCTGTGCAGACCCCCACGCTTCAGCTCAGCGGGGTCTGTACCAGTCTGGTCCGGGGGCCACAGACAAACCCATCGGGGAGGACAGTGCGTACCGGGCACAGTTACACCAGGGCGCTTCCCCAGCACGGGGACACGGTGCGGCCCATCAAATAAGCGAACAGGACACATTCCATTGTGGGCTTTTTTTGCTGCGGACATGGGTATGGAGCTGTCAATCCTTGGGACATTTCCATTGTGATAATCCTCCGGAATACGGGCACTTTATTAACCCTCTGCTGCCTAGAGCAGAGGTTTCAGCCATCACCCTCCTCCTCAGCTGGAGGCTCCTGTCGAAGCGGAGGAAGCGAGTGGCTTGCTCTCACCTTGCAGGCTGCCGCCAGCCCCTGGGGAATGCATTAGGCAGTGTCCAGCAAGGCTGGGCATTTCCCTAGCACCTCTTATCTGAGGATCTGGAAGCACTTAAAGGAATTTTGCTTCATTGCCTCTACCAGCTCAGATAGGCTCATTAACATCATTTCTGAGATGAAGGATGGAGTCCCAGGACAGCCGAGTGGTTTTACCTACATCATAAGCCAAGTCAGCGACAGTACCTTATCTCCCCATCCTATCCCCGCCTCACGTTATCGGGAACTTCTCCGTGGAGCCATGCACAAAAAGAGCACAGAGTGGAAACAGCCAGGACACCCCCCTCAGAAAGCCAGCCTGTGCCGCCGGCTGTGGGCGGGAAGCCCGGCAGCCAGAGCCCGGGCTGCTGTGGCTAGCGTGGCACCACGCGATGCCAGTGATGCTCTTGCAGCCCCGAGTGTGTGCGGGGCAGTGCCAGCCAACCCAGGCAACTTGCTCTGACAGCAGTAAGATACCAAGCGCCTCAAGGAGCTTTGGCAATTCCTACTGATGGGAGGAAAAAAAAAATCCAAACCATGTTCCAGGCTTCAAAGCAGCACACACCGCTACGAAACCACCCAGCGCCGGAGCTCAGGGGTTAGTGCCCAACTGCAAGGACTAAATCGAGAAATAGAGTTTATTATAACCTGTGAGTCAGCGCTTGCTGGAGGTTGATGATCCATTTCTGAGTGTGCGCCCGAAAGTGCTGCTCAGCCAGCCTGGAGCTGTGCACAGCCTGAAGTTTTTGGAGGCAGGCAGCTTGCTCTCCTGTCCCGTAATGGCTCCGTGCTCTGGGTCACCGGTTGGCTGCTGCTGTTTATCTTCCAGTGATTAATGGTCGCTCTTGGTTCCTGCTGCAATTCCATTAAGATTAGACTTAAAGCTACACTGAGATGTTTAGCAGTGGGCGACCCTGGTCTCCCCATAGTTGTATTTCTATAGTCCTGAGGAAATGAAGATTAACTCTTGTCTTACGTCCCATCCTTTTTGCTTTCTAGCTGCAGGGACAGAGCCCCTTGCAGGCAGCACTTGTGTTGGCCGGCGAAGAGAGCCCGGCTCTTGGATCACCATGTGATTCATGTGCTGTGCACTGTGGCACTTGAAATCCCAGCCTGCAGGAGCTCTGATGGCACCATCCCCTGAACAAATGCATGGATCCAGAAAACAAAATGCTCTTCCAGGAGAGGACAGGCGCAGCCTCAACCCTTTCCCCTTTGACATGGGGCAGAGGAAGAGGCAGGGGCGGCTCCACCTTAGCTCAGCCCCTCCTGGGGACCAAAGCACAGAGGCAGATCATCTTCCTGAAAATGTACAGTTAAACACAGTCTCAAATGTTTATCTCTGCTAAAAGCAAGCCAACACACAGGGAACGCGAGCATGAGAGGAGTGAAGCAATCGGCCAGACTCCACTGGGAATCTAGTTACTCCCAGCAGTTTGACTTCTGGGATTGATGGAGCAGGAAGAGACAGCTCTGACCCTGAGACATCTAGTGTAACATCATACCTTCACCTCAGGGGATGGAAGAAAGACAAGACACAACCCCACAACTGACTGCAGAGCACCTTTCAGCCTGAGGGGTAACCCTGAACCCTTTGTGGAGATCAGCAATCCCAAGCAGGGGCTGCAGCTACCGCGGCCCTGGCCGGAGGCGCAGGCGGTGGGGGCAGCTCACAGGTCTGCCAGGCCATGCCGATCTGCTGGAGGGAGCCCGGCTGGCTGGGCTTCCTCCCTGCCCACAGGTCACCAGTGGTCCGTGTGCTGCTGCCTAGGGATCCTAAGTATCAGGTCCCTGCTGAAGCACCCCTGCACACCCACAGGAAGCCAAATAACATCAAACCAACCCAAAAGACAGCTTTTCCCCTCCAGATCAACCTGCCAAAGCAGGTTCAGCAGGTAGCCTGCTCCCTGACGGTAGCACAGGGACTTGAGCAGCACGCACTTGTCAATCTGAAGGCAGCTCTCAGCAGGCAACATCCACATCACAAAAGCCACCACTATAATTAGCCTTACTTGGCTCGCAGTCAGCCTTTATGTTTCCTTCCCGCCCCTCCAAAAAAAACAAGCAAAGGCATCTTTGCTCCTGGGTGATGGAGCAGCGTGTTACTGAGAACCAGGAGAGAGGTCACGGGGACCCTCGCTTGCTCTTGGGTAAGCAGGGTTGCCCTCCTCACGTAGAAGCACCAATAGTCCTGGCTTGGGCAGCCTGGCACTGATACAGAAATAGAAAGGGGGTGAATTTGAAAGGAGAAAAAGCCTAGAGCCAGAGCCGCTCTCTCCCCCTGCCCTCTACTGTGCCTGTGGGGCAGGGACGGCAGCTCCCCACCCGGCTGGAGGGACCTGCGGAGGCGGCTGCCGGCATCGTCACACGGGAGCCAGGGAGAAGATGCACACAAGCAGCGACTGGAAGAAAAGGCATGTTTGTTACAGATTTGGGAACCTTTATCTTGGGAGCAATTACATATGTTGATAAAAGTTGTTACGGGTGCCAGAACAGGCTAGGAGCCAGGGCTAGTTTTACAAAACTGAAACGTCTGAGCAAGCCTGGCTGCATGTTGCTAATACCAGAGCTGTCCCTAAAGAAACCATTCTTTTATGTTAAAAGAAAATGAGATGAAGACTCAGACGGAGATGATAAATTTGATTTTGTCTAAAGACATTTTTGAGGTGCCGATTTCAGGAGCTCCCTGAGACCAGGCAAACAACTTAGTAGAAATGCCATGAAGGTTTAGCATTGACTTTCTTAATGTCTCTGCCTACAGCGAGATCTAGCCAATGTGGAAGAAAGCTCCTTTAATTAAATCTGAAAGGGCTGTATAATCTACAATAATACCTACAGCCTTTTTTGTCAGTGGCATGGGGTTGCCTTTGGGTAAATACATTGGTGCAGAGCTCATGGGCTGTCCCCATCACAGACTTTTCCTGCGGTCCTTCATAACTATGCTGAGCAGATCCTCCCTCTCCCTTTGCTCTTGCTTCTCCGTGACCTGCTCGCAGTGAGCTGAGGCGGCCTTCCTTGATGCCACCACGTAGGACACACACAATAGGTGTGTAATTACATGTACACATACAAAATCTCCTTTCTAAAGTCCTCCTAGTTTTAAATTCAGTTCAAAAAGCAAACTTATTGTGAGCCACAAGTCCCAATTTCAACTTGAATATGGGCCACATTTTAAAAACCAGTTTTAATCTAGGTGCCCACTGCATTTCTGAGGCAGGCCAAGCATGCTATGTTGTGCCTAGCAGCTTGGATCAACCCCGTAACCACTGCACTGGTGCGATTCAGGATGGGGCACGAATTTTCAATACTGGGACTGGGTTCCCCTAAGCCTTGTACCTTGTGTTGTCATTTACACCTATGGAACCAGCTGTAAAAATACTCCCCCCTGGTTTTCCCATTTCCACTCTAGTTGGCACAGATGAAAGCAATGCAAAATGTGCAAAAAGAATCTCAAAGCAAACAGGACCCTGCACAGGAGGACCCTGTTCTTCAGTTACAGCAAGGCAGGAGTCTGAATTCCTCCTTAAATCTGGTCCAGTACAGAGTCAAGCCCTAGAAGAGAGGAAATTGTGCTTGACAGATGCAATCATATGCAAATGGCTGTAGAAGAGGGGAAATTATCATCTACAAACATTGGGCAGAAATTCCATCTGCCGCCGCCTCAAGAAGGGCTCTTAATAAATTCTGAGACAGCAAAGTGACACACATCTTAATCAAGACTTAATCCATGGAATTAATTCACTGCGCGTTTCTGCATAATTCTGAGAGTAATGCTAAAAGCCATGGCAATATCAGCAGCAGATGGACTCCCCCTACTCCATGCAAAGGTATTAAAGAAAACACAGCCCCTGTCACATCACTTCGTGTACGTACACATGGCAAAAAGCAACAGGGCTGTGCCCTGCTGCTGCCAGGAGCTTACACAGCCGGCAGACATCAAAGGTCAGGCTCACCGCGAGGTGGAAATGGAAACCAGCCTCACGGTAAAGATGGAGCCACTGCCACTTCTCTCCCACAAGAGAGGAGAAGCCCGGAGCGAGGCAAAGGTCTGGAAAACTGGGACCAGGTTGCTTCATTAGATATTGCTTTTGGAGAGTGCTGATTGAGGCCAGTGTCAAGACAGATTCATCAGCGCCTGGAGGTCAAGCGAAGGGGAGAATGAGGGAAACTGCTGGGGGTTTTGCGAGTGAGATCTGCTGCAGAAACCAGGCGGATAACCATTAGAAACGTCTCCCTGCCCTCTCACCACAGCCTGGGAAGCACGCTGCAGGTATCAGGTCAGCCTTGCCAAGGGCCCTGGCGGCAGCCCTGCTCAAATTGACGGGAGGTTTTAGACAGCTCTGAAAATACATTCTTAGTCACTGTCATCCACCTCCAAAGGAGGTGCAACAGCTATGTGATTAATCTCTTGTTTACATGTCTAAATGCTAGTGCAGTCCAGACGAAATACTGCCTTCAGCAGGCTCCCTCCCTGACACGCGTGGATTTGCGGGGCCGGGCAATCCTTCATCAGCTAGAATCCAGTCTTCACAGCTGACCTCCACCTGCAGTTTGGAAGTCCCAAAGGCCTGGTCCAAATCCCCCTAAACCTGGAGGTCCCAGATCCCAGCATGGTGCATCAGCTGCTGTTATGTTTTAGAGCGAGAGGCTCCCTAGCTGGGAAGGCAAGGTATTAGCTGGGGTGACCGGAGTTTCAGGAGCTGCTGTGGTCCCCTCAAAGTGGTCCAGCCTTCAGAAACCATTACACCTGCATCGGTGGCAATGCATCGTCCTGCACAGAGCAGTAGGGTTATGATCCGAAACTCAGATTAAGGGCTAACATAGGGCCAGCTCACCTTTCTAAGGTGATGCGGCTGGGGTTGTAGCACTTACTGCTTCATACCTGCCCCTTCATGAGCCACCAGTGCAGTCCAGAACAAAGTGGTTCCCTCAGCTGAGCTCTTCTGGGCAATACAGGTGGAGGGTGCGGGGGCCCCGAGGAAGAACATGATGAGAATAATTGATCCTGGGACAGAGAGGTGTGGAAAGAGGTGGCAGAGGAGTCCCAGTGGTGCCTGCAGTTGTGGGGAGCAGCACCGCCAGCTTCCCAGCTGGGATGCTTTCAGCCAGGGGAGGTGGCTCACAGGCACAGGACAGTCACTTGAGGGGACATGGGGAGCCTTCAGCCAGGATGACCTAAGGCTGGAAGTGAGCTGCTGCTGCAGCCAGGATCACTCATTCTCAGGCACCCGAGGGTGTGTAATGCGATTCCCGTGTTGATTCAGGCTCCAGAGGTCCTTATGTACCCCAAAGGAGTCCACTTGCACTGCTTGAGGCAGCGGCTGTGCAGGCAGACATGCCTTCCTATTGGCGCCACGTACAGGAGTGCTTTTCTTTTGGGATGTGTGTGTGTACATCTGCGTTAGTGCTCTCTGGACAGCTTTATTTGGGCTTGACCGGTTTGTGGAGAAGCGAGGGAGAAAGAGGAGGGAAGCTGGGCAGGGAGGATGGGATGTCTGGGGAAGGTGCTAACAGCCCTTGGCTGGCCCAGAACCACTTCCTCAGATCTCCGTTACACAGCATGCTCCTGGCGTTGCTATTTCAGTCTGAATGTCACCTATAAATTGGAGGCTCTTTCTCTGAAGGCTGCAAATAGAAGTGTCACTAGATGATCTTTAATTTATAGGGAAGCTCAGCAGAAAGCCTGGCATGTCCATTTTCCAGCCAGGAAACTCAAAGGGGTCCAAGGATCACACAGGGATCCTTTGCTTTTCCTAGACCTTTCCTCAAGGGTTGGCAAGTCCCTCCCGGAGGGGGTGGGGAGAGGTCACACACAGATTCATCTCCCTAATCATCCTGTGCCCGCTCCTTTTTCAGATTCCTCCTCCTCCACCACCCATCCCTGCCCCATGGATTTCAACCTGCTGGCAGATGCAGAGGCTCGCAGCCCAGCCTTGTCTCTCTCGGACTCTGGAACCCCTCAACACGAGCACAGCTGCAAAGGGCAGGACCACAGCGGTGAGTGCAAGGCTCAAGGTGCAAGAAAGGCCCTGATCCATCCTTGTGGGTGGATCCAGGTGGCCAGTGGCTTGCAGGAGCCGGCTGCAGTGCTCCCAGGGACACGCTGAGCTTCCTCTCATATCACTAGCCAGCATAGTGCCGGGGCGGCACAGCCATCCCGGCAAGCAGGGGGAAGGCATAGGGGTGCATATCAGTGACAGCTATCGGAAGGGTGAGAGCACCATCCCGGCAATGGGGTTGCCTGGTCCCGGCTGCAAGAAGCCGCTGCTGACAGAGGGCACAGCCCGCAGCAGGTAGGAGTCGGGCAAGCCAGGTCACTGCCCAACCAAGATTTTATTGTATTCGCCTAAACCAGGTCCCCAGAGTAGTAGAGCTCTCCCTGCAACAGAGGAAATCTCATCCAAGGCACAGAAGGCTACACCTAGTGATAAACTGCCCTTTTTTTTTTTTTTAAATTCTGTTTAAATTGCTTAGGTTGAAACTTTCCATGCTACAGGTTGACCTTGGGCTGAACTCTCCAGGTTCAGGCAATAAGAAGGAAGAGGAATACTGTCTTGCCCCCACTTTAACTGAAAAAGCCTGATCACCTGTGCCTTGGTGCAAGGCTCCCCAGTGGGCTGCTCCTGTCCCAAGGAGGTGCCTCTGACCAAAGGCTGAACAAACCCCAAGCCTACTGCATCCTTTGTCAGGCTCTGAAGAAGAAACATCAGCATTCACACCTGCTCGGAAATCAGCTACCAAATGCTATGGCTTCCCCTGGATTTTGCATCTGTCCTGTGACTGCTCCATCCCTTGCCACTCTGGATGCGGCAGGACAATGCAAAGCTGCCAGTGCGAGGGGAAGCGAGGGCCGGGGACAGCCTGCTGCTCCCCGCGTAAAGCCTCCAGGCTCACCCGTGTGCAAAAGCTAATAAGCATAATGATGCAGATTAAAATTCCCCAGAGTATCATGAAGGGAGTTACACTGGGATAACTATGGTCAGAGAATCCACCCACCAAATTCCCCACTGCACGCGTACCTTAGTTGGGCACATCCCCAAGCTCAGTGGCTCCTCGTCAGCTGCTTTGGATGCACGGCGGTCGTCTCCATTCAAGTGGCCTTCCCGATCGAGCCCACCCTGGCACGCCGCAGAACTGCCAATTTAGGAGCTGACTTTTTTTTCCATTAGGCGTGAGCAGCTAATTCCAGCTATGACTGCAGTCGTTTCATTGAGTGGGCGAACGTGCACAAGATATATTCCACAACCTATTTTGGGTTAACAATAAATGCTGGGTGCCTGGCTACGTCACTCCCCACGTCTTAAACAGTCTAGAAATAAAACGGTTCTGGGAGGTGGGTGTTTGCCAGCGCTACCTGCACACAGAGGCTGGCAGCTTGTGCATTCACACCAGAGAGGCCAGCGGCAGCCACAAGTCAGCAGTGCCAGGCGGAGCAGAGCGCACCACCGAGGGCTGCCCGGGCTGGGGCCAGGCTGCGCTTCTGGCACTTCTTGCCTCTCCTCAAGAGGGCAGCCTCCCTGCTCCTCCTTGGCTCTGCTTCCTTCATCCAGAGAGTAAGAGAGCATAAGCCTTGCTTGTCTGGGCTCAGCTCTTGGAGATCCTGAGTGTCCTCCGATGGTGCGGTGTGGTTTGTCGCACCCCCTTCTGTTAGGTTCATCAGGCAGCACAGGTCAGGAGGAGGGCAAGGATGAGGAGGGAGGAGGTGAGGAACTGCCTTGCATCTCCCTGCGTTCTGCTCCTCAGCATGGATTCAGGGCACCCACAGGGTCCGTTGTTTCCCTTTTGCCACACTTTTGGTCCCCACTGCAATGCCCCAGCTCTGCACCATTTACAGAGCGCACTTTTCCCCTGCATAGAGAAGAAACAGAAACGGAGATGGCACTCTCTGTAAGCAATGCTCAGGATGAGCCACAGGTAGCAGGTACAGAAACAGAGAGAACAGTAAGAGGAATGTGTAGCTGCAAAGATTTTTCCAGGCTCAAAGTCAGGATTCCTACATCTCCTTGGACTTCACAAGATTTATGGAAAGTTCTACGCTAGAAAGTATGGAGAAGACAAATACCAAAGCAAGATACTTGGTGAGCTCTTCCACCCAGATGCAGCCCATAAGCCAGTGTTACCTTTGCTCCATTCTTCCTTCTCGGTATAGTTTCCTCCTGCGCGAAGAAGGGCAGTCCTGAGCAGGAGCTCCTGATTAGGGCACGGCCTCCTGCTTCGCAGCAGCCCCTTTGGAAATCCACATTTGTCAGGGGCTCCTGTGGGAACATATCCCCTGTATGCATCAGGCTCTTAATTAGCCCAGACTTAGCAGATGAACAAACAAACCAAATGTTGTCCCTTCATCTGTACTGAGCCATTCCTAATAACTAGCTCAGATGTGGTGGCATCACTCCCCTTTTAATCTGTTTTAGAGATGGATAATATGGGAATCTCCCTCTTCCAACACTGGCTTAGAGCACTGAGCTAGAGAAATCAGATTTATCTCCTTAGCAAGAACGACTATAAAAAAAGATCCACATCAAGAGCATGCTTCCAAGAGTTCTGCTGAACATGGGATCCCCACATGAAGATGCTCATGGGAATGAGGAGAGTACCACGAGACCACAGCCAGCTCCTACCGCTTCCACTTTTCAGGTCCTGTGGCTTTGTCTGTTTCAAGAGTGCACTGGGAAAGTTCTCTTGAGGGTACACCCTGGATGGAAACACAAGCTGGTCCTGGCACTGGGAACAGGAGACAGTACCTTGCTGCTCAGCAGAACCAGTTTGCACCCTGCTCTTGTGAGCAATAGTCAGCTCGGTCTCCTTGCATTGGCTTTCCTGCTGGTGGATAGCATTAGACATGCCACAGAAGCAGAGGCGGCTGGTGGGGAGCCTGTGGGGAACCCCATGCAATGCATACCCATAGAAACAAACCTTTTCTGACCGCACACAGGCTTTCTTCTGTGAAGAGTAAGTGCCTCTCCTGCAATTGTCTCCGTGACTCCAGCATTGCTCCCTTTGGAGGAAGGCAGGTGCAAGGAGGGTTTTCCCAGGAACAGCAGGGAGAGGTTTCCGAATTAACACACTGCCACGGGAACGGGGTAATGGCACCCGGTTCCTGGGACAGGGGTGTCTCCCAGGGCCGGGCTCCATTAAAGCACCTGCTGTTGGGTACAGCACTGCCCTGCAGCAGAGTCCTTTCTCTGTCGGGTCTCAGATGCTTTTCAGCCTCTCTTAGGCTTTCTCCTTTCCATTTAGCTTTTGTGGCACAAGTTTTTCCAGAGCACATCCATCTGACTTGAGGAACCCTTTTTTTCCTCACCCAGCTGTATTCCAGGTTACTGTTTTCTTGCCTCCTGCTTTTTAAGGGGCTGTACAAGACACCTTCCATATTAGGATTTTTCTGGACTTTGAAGCCTTTCAAGCTAGCTTCCACTTTAAAAACCACAACCAAACAAAAAATCCTTTTAATCTGAATCTCAGTGGAGTGATGCCAGGATTTTTTAAAGGTTCTTCTCCCAGATGCAACAGTTTGGCGACTGTTTGCAATAATTTCTACTTAGTTTAGCTGAGTATTTCCTACTGTAAAACAACACCTCCCCTCCCTGCTGAAAACCTGATTTTCAGTTGGAACGGCTTCACCTTGCTTCTAGATGAGAGGAAGGAGGATGTGTACATCAGAAATTATTTATTTTCACTGGAATAATTTTCTTCTATGGTGATTTGTCTTGGTTCCCAGCAGAATTAAGCATGAGCTGTAGCTTTCCTCCCTGTAGTTGTCCTCCATAGATTGCCCAAGCGCTCAAATGTGACATTTTCTTTTGATGATGGAAGATATTTACGCTTGCATTCTGCCCCTGTTTGCAGAGTACCGACAGCCCCAGGAGGGGCAGTGGCACAGAGAAGTACCTGGCTGCCCACCTCCGGCCACGGCAGCCCAAAGCTCAGCATTAAGGCCTGGGCTTAATGCCTAGGAGGAGGCTGAGCTGTACCTTTCAGTTAGATACTGGTGTGAACACTGGAGAGTTTCAAGATGTTCATTTAAGGGGCAAGGAAATGAAAGACGCTGCCTCTAGGAGAAGGATCTCCGAGTGAGGAGGGCAGGGGTGGAAGAACAGGGAGATGCTGGAGTACTTCATGGTGAGGTCTGAGAGAGGCCTTTTCCTACTTTTTAAAAATAAAAATACCTGCACCTAAATAAGAAGGTAGAGGAGTAAGAAGGGAGGAAGAATAAAAATTTGTGCTCCTCGGGTTTAATTAGAGAGCCTCAACTTGCTACCATTGGCAGTTTGCCTTTTCCCATCCCTTGTCCACAAAAACACTACTGGATCTTTTGCTGTGTCATAAGTGGCAATTTCCGTTCAGTTTTTCTAAAGGGTGCCTTAGGCAGAGAGTTTTAAGCAGAATAGGAAACTGCTGGCCTGGGTAAGTTCTACCACTATCACCCCTCTTAACTGTGACAAATGAAAACCGGAGATTGGAGTTTAGAAAATCCAAATCCAGTCACTTGGAAGCAGACATCCATTACAGCAGTTAAATGAGGGCAAGCTGTGCTGCATCAAGGGGCCATTGGTTTTGGTGCAGGGTGGATGCCTGCTTGCAAGGGCAAGGGAGGGAGACAGGAGCACACCTGTGGGTGCAGCTGGAGCTGCTGGTGGCCACAGCGGAGGGGGACCTCACTGAGCATGCACTATTTGCCCCAAGGACGGGCTCCCCAAATGCATCCAAGCCCCCAGGTTAACTCAGGGGATCTCTCCCATCTTTCTATTTCTTGCACAGACACCGAGAAGTCCCAGCAAAACCAGACGGACGACTCCAACCCTGAAGACGGCTCACTCAAGAAGAAGCAGCGGAGGCAGAGGACACACTTCACCAGCCAGCAGCTCCAGGAGTTGGAAGCCACTTTCCAGAGAAACCGTTACCCAGACATGAGCACCAGGGAGGAGATTGCAGTCTGGACCAACCTGACGGAGGCACGAGTCCGGGTAGGACTGCAGCCCTCCCACCTTCCCAGGCCTGAGCTTGTGGGGAGGAAGCCAGCTGTGATGCAAGCCACCAAGCTGTCCCCAAACCAAGGAAGGAATTAGGGATACTAGAAAATTGCCCTGTCTTGAAAACACCTCACCAGGCTCTACACCTGAGATTTGACACATCCAGCCGCACACATACCCCATGCTGGTGGTGCCTTCCCCATCCAGTGCCACCTTGCAATAACACAGGGAGATGCAAAGCCCGGGCTCTGCCCCACAGAGTCCCACCAGCTGGCTGCCCCAATCCAGCAGACCCCTTCCTTGCAGTGCCATCATCCCCCAGCCTTAGCCTTGCTGGAGGGCGATCTTTGGGGTTCCAAAACCACTCTGCAGTCACAGGCATAGTGTGGCAGGGCTCCAGCTGGAATGAGAGCTTCTCTCTGCTACTAGAAATATGAGTTAGCAGCACCATGAATAGCCTTCCAGCAGCTTCTGTGTTCTAGGAACTTATATTGTTTGAGTCCCTCCAATACTAACAGATTTTCCTGTTAGAAGACAGACTTCTAACACCCCACCCCAAGCTGGTCCTGAGGTGAAGTCAAAACAAGAGAAGTTATTTCCTCCACTCAGCAGCTCTCAAACCACATCCCCCAAATACTTTGCTCCCAAGTCACACAACCCCAACCCCTCCTCCTGGGAGCTGGGGTCACTTGGAAATACAGCAAGTATTTTCCTCCCTTTTCCTCATATAAACGGCATCCATTTGTTGAGTGACGTGGGTTATTCTGTGCGTTGTAAAATGGCAGTGGTTGGGTTTTGATCTAGGTGGTGGTTCTCGCTGGGAGATGACCCTGCAGCCCAGAGGTCTTGCTGCAACCCTTTCCTGGTGCTCAGCCTCCCAGTTCCCTGGGAGCATCCCCGGCCCTTCAACAGCTCTTGCCTTGCTGTGCAAAGAGACCAGAGCAAAGCCTCTTCCAGGGACAGCTCAGAGTGATTCCCATCCCCTCTCTCTCTCTCACACACACAGGTCTGGTTCAAAAACCGCAGAGCTAAGTGGAGGAAACGGGAGAGGAACCAACAGGCTGAACTGTGCAAGAACAGCTTCGGAGCCCAGTTCAACGGACTGATGCAGCCTTATGACGACATGTATTCCAGCTATTCCTACAACAACTGGGCCACCAAGGGGCTCGCCACCAGCCCACTCTCAGCCAAGAGCTTCCCATTCTTCAACTCCATGAACGTCAGTCCCCTCTCCTCCCAGCCCATGTTCTCCCCACCCAGCTCCATCGCCTCGATGACTATGCCTTCGTCCATGGTCCCTTCCGCCGTGACCGGAGTACCGGCCTCCAGCCTCAACAACCTGGGAAACATCAACAACCTGAACAGCCCGAGTCTCAACTCTGCTGTCTCATCCAGTGCCTGTCCTTATGCCTCAACAGCCAGCCCCTACATGTACAGGGACACATGCAACTCCAGCCTGGCCAGCCTGCGGCTGAAGGCCAAGCAGCATGCTAACTTCACCTACCCGGCGGTGCAGACGGCAGCTTCCAATCTGAGCCCTTGCCAATACGCCGTGGACAGGCCCGTATGAAGGGCTGCCCTCCGCCAACCGGGGACTTGACCTTAGCCTGACAAAAGGAGACCTTTAGCCCTACAACAGCGTACGTCCTGCAGAGAATGAGAGTGAACACGAGAGAGCAAGAGAGCGAGCGAGAGCGAGTGGCGAGCAGGCAGATGGACCTCTATGAAGATTTGTCTAACTATCGTATGGTGAATTTTGACTGTCTTTCCCCTCCCAAACCCCTTCCCCTCTTGCCCACCAAACCTCCTCCTTCATGGTAAAGAAACCAAAAGAGTCTACTGGAAGCCCCATGGGGAAAGAGGAGCCCTGACATGCGGGGTGCTTGACCCATGGACAGCAGAACCAAGTGTGTTTCAGTCTGCCCCTCCAAGCCCCCCAGGGGTGAGCTCCCCAAATCCCCAGGACAGCACGGGCAGCTGGACACCACCCCTGCAGGGAACAGCCAGGGACAGGGCAATGCAGGGACTGCCATTCGGTGCTTGGCTGACCCCTTCTCCCTGCACGCGTGCGAGATTTCAGTCAAAGGCGTCTTGCCCGCTTATTTATCACACAGCCAGTAAGGAAAGCCTTGACTGAGTCGATTGGCATCTCTCTTTATAATGCATATATACACATTATGGCCTTTCAGACTTGAAGCCTTTAGGAACTGGGAGTTGTAAGGATATAAAATATGTGTATGTATATATATCTTATATATATACAAATACATATATAGACATTAAAATACGCTTTTTTGTTTTGTACATGAAATAACCTACAAAGTAGACTTTAAAACCAAAAACCCTGTAAAGCAAGCACATCCACCGAGGCGGCATCCTGCCTATCATGCTTTACTGCTTCAGTCATTTTCAGTCAGACAGGAACATCTTTGCCAGTGTACATCCAAAGCATCCCCTTTTGCAACAGTCAGCTCCCCCTTGCACATCTTTTCCCTTTCCCTTCTCCAAATCCCATTTCCAAAAAAAGATAATAAAATAAAAGTTGGCACAATCCCTTTAAGGCTTCTGCCTGTCTGGTTATTGAGAGCATGAACCTGCGTCTGAAGACTCAGAAATCAAGCACCAGCAGCCCAGGCAAGAGTGAGCATCCTTGGGAGTGCCAGCACGAGGCAGCCCAAGTTGGAACAGGGACCTGAGGTTTGGAGGAGCCATCTCTGTTCCTCACTTACAAATCATCTGGCTCCTCAAGACAGCAAAAGCCCACGGACACAGTATGAAGGCGAAAGAAAGCCCCTTCCGTGCTCCCTGTCTGCATGCACCCACTGTGGCAGGAAGGTCAAGTCTCTCCTGGCTCAGGCTTCCCCGCTGTGCTGGATGGGGCCAGTGCATCTGGGCCCCCAGCAGCCCAGGGTAGGGGAGCCCTGCCAGGCACTCCCGCTCTGAACAGCGGTCCCCAGGGGAGAGGCTGGCTGCAGCAACCTGCCCTGCTAGCCTGCCCCTGCGCAGTTTCTGTTGGGAAAGCTGTAAAACAGAGGTGGGTCTCCCGACATGTACATGTACCAGGGGGACCTGCTGCTTCAGCCAGTGCAGAGTGATGCAGCGGGTTCCTCCAGGGGCCCAAGGAAGCTCCACGAGCAGCAGGGGAGCAGGACATTCCTACCCAGTGCAGCCTCCTTTCCCTTCATCAGGCACATGCTCCAAGGGGAAAGCACAACCCCAATATTTTACTTTTTTCTTAGGGAGAAAAAAAACCAAACCAAACACATCGCCATAACAAACTATCTTACTTGGATGAATGGGACAGGCAAACCTGGCATAAATCAGGTTTCTTCAATGTCGTTAGCATGCAGAGAGGAAGCAAGTTCTTTGGTAAGAAGGGATCCTCACTAGGACACTGTAAGAGGTCCCTCACAAGCAAATCATATGAGCCACTCAGTCTTTGCCAAAGCCTATTCCACGGGGAGCAACTGCTGCTGAAGGTATTGGTGAGCAGATGCTGAAAGCAGTCACAGATGTCAGCCCAATTTCATTGTAACAAAATTATTCTTTGCTCTGAGCTAATCCAAAATGAGGGAGCCAAGTTACCCTGCACTGAAACAGCTACCCCTGAAAGCACAGCCCTATCTGCAATGTGCAAAGAACAAGCATAAACATCTAAAACATAGACGTAGTGCATCCAAGATGACCATTCATTGTAACCTGGATCCTACCTTGTCGCTGGGCTGCAGTGCTGCTGAGGTGGCTCCAGTGGTTAGTCTCCGTTCTGTGCCAGAGCCTCCGTCCAGCAGCCTTCCCACCAAACACATGCCTCATCTTGGTGCTATTGTGCTTAACTCTTCTCTGCTACAGCTCTTCCCCCTAAGGGAAAAAAGAAGGGCCTGGGCTTCTCTCTAATATCCTCTCCTCCACTGAGCCTGACTTGCAGCTGAGTCCAACTCCTCCCCCTGATAACCCAAGCCAGGTGGTACCACAATCTTCTCCTACTCCTCGATGAAGGAGGTGAGCTCTTTGCACACCTGGTCCTTCCCCTACGCCCTTTCCATGCACCCTGCCTCTCCACCCCATGCTGATCCCAAGCACAGGTGGGAACACCACAAAGCCAGAACAAGCACCTCTCATAAAGACACAGCTTTGCCTGGAGAAGAAATTGAAGGGAGACCCAGCTTCCCCTTCACTTGGGTGATGTGTCTATGGAGGGAATGAAAATTCTCCCTTCTCTTCTCCCCAGCTGAAGCCAAGAGCAACATGAGCTCCTCCTTCCCTTTTAACCTGCTCTAGTAGCTGCTCTTTGCCTTGAGCAGTTTCTGTGCAGCTTTGGTTGTTCTCTATGTTGCTATGATGCTTGTGAAGATCCTCTACTTGTCCCACAGAGAAGATGAGGTTCGGTTGGGGTAGGGGTGTACAAGGATGGCTGCTGCAGACTGTTGCAGGATTCAGCCGATGAAAGATATGCCCAAATATACAGAGCAGAAGGCAAATTCCAGCACATGGTTCTCATGATCTCCTGTTGGAGCCAGTGGGGAAAAGCCAAGACCTAGTTTAGGTACTGATTTTTCAGCCTAAGGTTTTCCATGCAGTCATTTCAATTAATGTTATGCCAGACCAGTCTGATTTCTGAGCAGGACAGACTCAGTCAGTACCCACACAAGGCAACTGGTGCATGCAAGTGTGCGGCCAGTGGCTCTGCAGGCTGGCTAGATGGTTCAAGTTCCTCCTTCCTAATCCTGTAGGGAGAAGATGGTAGGGTCTGTTTCTGCAGTCAGAGGTATTGCACCGTGTAGGATCCAGACCAGATGGCAAACCACACACCAGCTCTGTGCTGAGAACGCTTTGTACGGTGGCACCAAATAACTGACATAACCTCGGGAAAACCTTAAAGTCTGCAGACACCAGAGATTGCCAACAGTAAATAAAGAAGCGAGCAAGTTGGCAGCAGAGAGCTCTGGGAGAGATCCCCTGCTTTCCAAATGCCACCTGCCTTCCTGATGCAGCAGAGCCAGTACAGCCTCCCACATTCGGCTCCCTCCCCATGGGGCCAGGTCATGGACATCGTGCTCTCTGGTCCAGCACAAATATCGCAGGTGTCTTACAGACCTTCTCCAGGACCTCTCCTTCTTACAAGTCCCCAGTACCTCCCTAGCTGTATCTCCTTGGTACCGCAACCCAAACAGGTGGTTTTTAGCAGGATCCTGCTTATTCTAAAGATCTGCTGGGCAAGTAAGTTTGTCACTGGATACTTCCCAATCTGCAGATTTAGCAAGTGCACATTCTCCTTCATCATCCAGGTCATTAATGGACATGCTGTACAAAACCAGACCCGGAACAGATGTCCCTGACCTTCACTCAACAGATCCTTTTCAACAGTGAGCGGTAGATACTCTCTGGGTATAATTATCCAATGGGTTTTGTACCTACCCAACATCCCATCTACATCGTCCTTAAAAGCCACTTAAATGGCAGCCAGGGCTCTTCTTCACCATGCCCTTACCCTGTCATAGAGGAAAATCAGATTATTTTGACCAGATTCTGTTCCTGATAGGTCCATGTGGCTCCTGCTCATCTCCACTGCTTACAAGTAGTGAGATTATTTGTTCCAGCATTTTTTGGGCGGTGGGTGGGTGAGGGGATTTAACTGTCAGCAGTTCCTGGCTTTTGACCCCAGTCCCCAATTTGAAGGAGGGGTACAAAGCTTGCATTTTACAGTCTTTCCATGCCTCACTGTCCCCCAGTAGTTCTCATAGATAACAGCAAATATTTCTGGGATTGCTTTGCGTGAAGTTCACCATGCCCAGATGGTCTGAAAAATTCCTGTTTACCTAAATACTCTCTTACTTGCACTTCCCTTATTCAGGGCCAGACTGTTAGCCCCCATCATCGGCATGGCTTGTGCTATCCATTTCCCCGTAGCTGTCTTTATCTGAAGGCTAGCACGAAGTGCACCCAACAGTTGGGTCTCCTCAGCGGCCGCCGCCAGTGTTTCCCCTCTCTGCTGAACCGCGGCACAGCACCGCCTTTGGTTAGTCTCTTACTGTTAGTACAGTGGAGAGCTGTTTCCTGACATCTCTCGCTTGGTGCATGCCAGCTTTTACCACGGTCTCCCAACAGAGCTCCGACCTGCAGACTGGATGTGAACATCCAAGCTCCTGCTGGAGGTATTAAGAACTGGGCTCAGGTAGATGGACAGCTGTAAGAGGCGGATCTAATGTCTGTCTTAATTGCCTTTCAGGAGCTGGTTGCAGGCAGGCACGGGAAAGGCCGGGGCGGGGGTGGGTTCCTGGCCGCCCGCGGAGGCCGGAGCCCCGCGGGGCGCGACGGGGGCGGGCGGCGTCCCCCGCCCGCCGGGCCGGGCCGGGCCGGGCCGGGCCAAGCAGGGCCGGTGCTGTCCCCTAGCGGCTGCTGGCGGCCAGGGCAGCCCGGGGCTGGCCCCGCCGCCCCCGCCGGCGGCAGCGCCCGGGCAGCGCGGGGGTGAGGGGTGCCGCGCTCCTGCCCGCCTCCGGGGGACGGGAACAGCCTCCGGAAAAATCCTTCCCCTCTCCCGCTCCCCGCCGGCTCTCCAGCCCTGCTTCACCGCCTCTTGCAGCCTGGGGCTCCGTCTCCTCCTGCCCTTGAAGTCTTCCTCTCTGCAGCACGTCCCCTGCCCGGCCTGTGCCAGGGCTGCCCCCCCGCACCCCGCATCCTCCCCACATCCCTTCGGCCGCCCCGAAGCCAAGCTGCTCCAGCTGCACAAGGGTCCCCAAAGGCGCCTTCAGCGGGGACCACGGCTCCCCCGAGCAACGACTCCCACACAAGAGAGGCAGCTAATTGCTGTCTGTGCCCTCAAAGTAAAAAAGAACAAAAATAGACAAAAACTCGAGATACGTCCCCTCCAAAACAGGCCTGCTGGCTATTTCAGCTCACCAGCCACACATAAGAAGGACTTTTCTTCACAGAGTACCAGGAGGAGTCATTTCCACAAAGCTTCAGGGAAATAGCACTGACCTGAGGAAGGAGGACGCCGTTATTAGCTCCCCAAGCCCCAGCAAGTGCTGCCGCTTTCCTCGCTCCCACAGCTCAGCACTCCAAACAACTTGCCAAAGAGCAGCAGCAGCAATATAAAACACAGGAGAAATCAAAGTCTTCCCCTGCCTAGGTCTGGGCAATTTATTGTTATTTCTTGTTTAGCCAGAGAGAACAGCAGAGCGAAGGGGCTGATGCTGGGCCCATGGTGTGCATTCCCTGGGGAGGGCATAGAGCAGGCGTTGGAAAGGGGGTACCCTCATTCTGGGAGGAGGAATGTGGCCATTTGAAAAGCTGCAATACCTCTTGGAGGGGGAGAGAGGGTCCCTACAAGACACTCTCAGCAAACCCTCCTTCTGCTGGGGTGATTCCTGCCCTGTGAAAGATGCCTCCCTCCCCAGCAGCCCGCACAGATGGACCGGCAGCAAAGAGCTCTTCCAGAAGTGAGGCCTTCTGGAGATGGATGCAGAGCCCTGCCTCCAGTGCCCTGCTTAGCACCGCTGAGCGGGGCAGTGCCAGCAGAGCGAGGGCGGTCAGGCAGCTGACCTCATCCCACAGAGCATCACCTCTGAAGCTCCAAAAGCACATCAGGCAGTTTAGGCAGAAAAGAGCAACTGTAGAAACACTTCTTCAATGCTCTTGTGCTTGGAGGGATGCTTGGTGCAGCTGAAGGAGCACTGCTGGGACAGCCGTAGGCACATGCGAGGGGAGAGCTGTCAGCTGTCTCACCAGGACCACAGCTGCCACAGAAAGTGCCCCAAATAGCACCATGCAGGAGAGAGGTCACCCCATTACTCCCATGTGTTCACCATCCCCTCTCTAAAGAGAGCTTCCAAACGTGGAGGCTGGTTTATTCCTCTTCCCCAAACACCATCACCTCAGCTGCCTGCTTCTGCATTTCCCAAAGCCAGGGAAGGTGCTGCTTCACTCCTACCCACCGTGCTGGGAAGTCCAGAGCAGGAGCCCTGCTCGTCGGGGAAGGCTGCGCAGGGCACAGGCTGCTGCTGTCTCCCGGGGTGGGAAGTGCAGCCCACAGCCCTGCGGTAGATTTCCAGCCCACTGCCTCAAAGGACTAAATCCCATTCACCAGGTAGGAGCCAGCATCCACCCAGCGGCTCGGACACCCCGGTGCTCCTGGCCAGACTCAGGCTCTGAGGCTCGTCTTGGCTTTATGAAGCACAGTGCCTTCAAGCAGCCACAGGCTCAGTTCAGATGGTAAAACAAAAGCCTGATTTTTTATCATCTCCCTCTCATTTCTCATTCCCTGGTGGTGAGCAAAGGGGCTCGGGCAGCAGGACCAGCTGCTGATGACTGCAGAAGGGAGAAGCACAGCGGGACAGAGCCTGCAGGACAGCTCGCTGTTGCTAACCCTCAGAAAGACACAGGATTGAGATGGAGAAGCAGCACCTCTCTCACAGCTCAGAACAAAGGTCAGGTATGAAAAAGGTATCAAATAAATCAATACATACATGACAGCATTTATTAGTCATTTTTACACATCAGACAGTGGCAGCTGCGCCCTGAGAGGAGCTGGCTCTGGGACCTTTCTGCCTCCAGCCTGCGGGGCTGGCCCTGGGCTGGGACCGTAGGCAATGCCTGACACGCTCTGCAGGGTGGAGCTGGGCCCTGCTCAGCTCCCAGGCTCTGAGGCACCAGCCAGTCAGGTTAGATAGGTTGTTTAATCTTGTACAAGGGGCACACCCCGGATAACAGCCATTAAAGTTCATGGGATTCAGTGCCTTGTGCCACAGAGGAGAAGGAAGAGCCCAGGCAGAGCCCCTCATGCCTCACTGGATAACCCCATTGCCCAGAAGCTCCTTTCAGCTGCACCACCGGTATGGGGGGTAACATTTAAACCTGCGTCTTCCAGTTCAGCATTTACAGCAGATCAGGTAAGGCATTAGTCAGGTTGTCGCTTGGGCTCAATTCACACTCTTGGTGTTGCTTTTCCAGCTGTATGTTTTGTGCTTCTATGAGCAGCGGCTGGGATTTGGCTGCAGGAGGCACCACCACTCATCTCCTCACCCAGGGCCCTCCTGGGGAGCTCCAGGGAGTATGTGGCACTTGGGAAGGACCCTGCTGAGACCCTCCTGGGGCTATGGGTCACAAGCTCCCCCCAAGGGGTCCTGTCAGCCTCCTGCTCCAAGCTAAGAGGAGATGCTGCACCACAGAGATGGAAGGAAGGACTTGTGCAAGGCCATGGTACAAACATGTGACAAGGTTGGTCCCAGGGCACTTGAGTGCCTTGGCCCACATCCTGCCCTCCTAGTACCAGCGTATGGAGGCAGAGCAGGATCTTCATCATGGCCCAGGACAGAACCAAGAGGGGCACTGGATGAGGAAGGGAATGGTTCCTCCTCTCCCTGTGTTAACATGTGAAAAATGCACACAAAAAGACTGCATTAGTAGACATACAAAAAAGAAACTGCAGAGAGCAACAAGTGTTTGAAGATCTCACATTCCCACCTGCAGTCCCTGCAGCTCAGCAGCCATCCAGCACGAGTTAGAGACCTTTCTGGAAACATCAGGCCACTTGTCTTTCATCTTTCATCTCCCACTTTGGGCAGTAGCATCACCAAGCAGAACACTAACACCACAGGTACATGCTGAAGGCAACTTTCATCTGTTCCAAGAGCCTCTACACACGGAAAGACTAGGTGCAGCCACCAACAGAGCCAAGGATAAGAGCATAACACAGGCAGCACAGTAACACAAGCAGGTTATTTTTTGCTCCAGCTTCTAATGCACACAAGTTGACATTCAGTCTCGTTATTCAGCAGCAAAGCCATGCTGGGCATCTTATAAATGTATTCCCCCCCCACCCCCCCATGCTCTGGACAATGGTTTCACTGTTGCTGACTCCTTTGCCTGCATATTCCCTGTGGATTGGCTATTCTTAGATGGAGTACAGTGGTTGATGGACTGTAAGTATAAAATACCTGCTTGTTTGACCTACGCTTTAGCAGTTGTTAAACAAGACCTCCTTTATGTAAGACACCATATTGCAAGAGGAAAAGTCTCTAAATACCCCTTGGGAGATGGAAGGGTGAGTTGGATTAGCTGAGTAGACGAGGTGCTGATGTTGACATAATTTCTTATTCTAACCTAGTCCTGGGATCAGTAGTGAAATTTTTCATTATGAAATTGCTTCATGCCACATGAACAAGAAGCATGCCTCTCCTAGAGCAGGTCTGTCCATCTGTCTCTTAGGTGGTGGCATGTTCAGTTAAGATGCAGGAGGAGTTTGTGACTGCAGCTGTTTGGTACTAGCTGAGCAGGCAGCTGGCAGCCCTCCCCAGGTGCCTCCTTGGCAGAAGGGAACAAGAGCAACACATGCAAAGAACAGAAGCAGACAACAGGGATAAGGCCCTCAGCATCCTCCAAGGTACCTGTCTTGCCTAGCAAGGTAGGGCTTTCTCTTTGGCAGGCTGAAAGCTCACCTGAGCAATCCAGATACAGCTGCAACATTCCCTTTATCCTCTTTCCTCTCCAATACCAAATACACCTGTCTGCACTTCCAGCTCTGGGTGGCCTAGCATGCAGACAGCTGCCAAGACCAGTGCCTGGTCACTGGCACTGTGCTCAGAACCACTGTTGGTCTCAGGATGGTTTAGAAGCTGACATACAATGTAGACATCTAAGTGATTTGTAAATAAAGAGCTGAGCTTATTTCCACATATCACAGTGAGCTCCACAGAGCTCAGCTGCTGCAGGTGAGGAAGAGGAGCCCCAGCAACACTTCACATATAACTGTTCTCATTCAGGAACATCAGGGCTGCAATCCTGAATCAGTGGGAGAGAGGAACTTTGTCCTTCTCTTCTCCAGATGAGTGGGGAGGAGACAGAGACCCTATGGAGCAGAAGGCTCCAAACCTTTAATCTAAGCCCATGATGGCTAGGTGGGACCTGAAAGAGAAAGGACGATTTCCTGAGGACCATGAAATAAGGCTATGGATTCTTCTGGAGAGGGGGTTTCCCATTAGATCACTTCTACAGCATTCCAGAAAGAAATCTTATTTGAAGTAGCCTTAAATACATTAAATGCTCATTTAAAGCTCAAATTGCTATTTGCAACAAGAGTTTCGGCCCTCTGGTAAAGATTCACTTTTTCATCAGTACTTGCAGAGGGAGGACTAAGTTTCTGGTACGGTGACTGAGCATCACCTATAGTCTCATTTGACCTGTGGACAAGATTACAAGAAAATTGATTTTTGCCCAAAGATCACATTTTATATCCCGAGTCTTAAACAATTCCCTATATCAGGACAGTAAGTGACAAATTGACTACTTTGCTGGTAGATAGCACATTTGACTTCCACCAAGCCTGAAGAGCATGTAGGTGTTTGTGAAGGACTCCAGGTACCATCCAGGATGAGTGACAGCATGTCAAATCCTGGTAGGATCCAAAGCGTAGGAAGCAGTTTCCAGGAAGATAAAGTAGGTATTCTCTTTCCTAAGAATCTCACAGACAAATTAACAAAAAACAAGCTTTGGGAAAGGTAAACAACAACAAGCACGTATGGCTCCTTGGCCTCGCAGATCAATCACTTCTGTAGCAAGTGGCACAAAAAAGGCTGTACAGAGCAGTCTGTAAAAGGACTGAAATGCAGTGGATGTGTAGGGGAGACAAGAACGCAACTACACTAACTGGCAAAATGTTATCAGCGTGGGGGACAGGGGCAGTGTGGCCACCAAGGTCTTCACTTGCTCGTTAGCTAGCTGACTCTGTAGCTGTACTGTCCCAGTTACCTGCCTGCTCCACACAGGTGGGGGCATGGAAACAAGGAGGCAGAGTAGTTGAATTATTTTATTTATTTATTTTAATTCCAGGTAGGATATGCCAGTTCAGGCTGGCCTTAAATAAGAGAACCCTGACAGTCTCTGCAGGACAAGAGAGAGCACACACAAAACCATGCTGCTCTGAGCTACACTGCCATCCCCACCAGTGTAGAGGACAGCCAGTTTTCCGCACAGGAGGCAAGGGTGAGCAGGCCAAGATGGCACATAACCACCTCCAAATCAGATGGTCATACTGCTTGTGATTGTTACTTGTGGTTTACACATCAGAGCACAGTGGAAGGCATTGAGGCATTGCTCCTTGTACAAGCACTGCAAGCTTTCATTAAATCTTAGGATAATGTCCTGATTCCATATGTCCCTTTTGACTGTGGAGAATGTATCATACATGGGCCCTCCCAGGGGCAGCTTCTCCACCACGCTGACCACACTATGAAAACAAAGAACAATCCTTGTGTTCTTGAGCAAAATATCTTTTAACCCTTTTGACGCCAACAGAGCGTAGCATGGCAGGTAAGCCATGATTTCGTTACACATACTGCAGTTTGCTTTAAGTAGGTTTAAGAGGTGGGGAGAAATGGTGAGGATAAGGAAACAAACTTTGTCTCCTGGTTGACTCCCTAACTTTGGAAAGCAACCTAGGTTTAACACATATTGCAGCAATGAACTTGACAGAAGATGCTGGAGGAATTACCTTGGGCTGTTAGGCTTACATTCAGCTAACGCAAACCTTATGCCCACATAAGTGGTGAAACACAGGAACAGGTTGCCCAGAGAGGTGGTAGATGCCCCATCCCTGGAGACATTCGAGGCCAGGTTGGACAGGGCTCTGAGCAACCCGATTGCAGGGGGGTTGGACCAGATGACCTTTAAAGGTCCCTTCCAACCCAAACTATTCTATGATTCTGTAATAACCCCTAGATGCAAAAGCTGATGCAAAATGAGATATTATTTAAATTTTCTTCACTTCAAATTTGGGCAGCTCTGAAGAGCTTTTTTTAAAAAGGGCAACAGCGGGTAATGCAACACAATAAACAGCGTAGCTGTTCAAAAGCCAAAGCTCCGAGTACATGAACGCACGCATTTTTGCGTAGATTGAGCAGTCTGCAAAAGACTGTTTATAGCTGGTTTGGGTAAAACCCAGGCAGTGGGCATAACTTGTTCCAACGAGAGGGAAGAGCTGCAGTGCAAGCATCAAAGGTGGAGTGCTTCAGTTAGTGGCGTGGGCAGGAGGTGGTGCTGACTCAGGGAGGACTCGCAGATCTGTGCAGATTGACCAATTTCCCTGCATTGCCCCTCTTCCCCAAATTTAGCTGTAACCCTTCCTCCCAGCCACCACAACACAGGTGCATTTCTTGGGAGATGGAACAGAAAACAAGGAGGGTAAAACCCAGCAGCTGGAGCTGCAGGAAGAGCTGGGCGAGACCCCGGCCCCATGCTCAACGCAGAGCTGCGTGACCCCTGAGCCTGCCTGGAGCTGAAGTCGGCTCGGTGCCTCACAGGTCTGCTAGCACAGGGGCAGCCTCCGGCACCAGTCACCAGAGCCCTTGACACCATGGTCTCCAGCAAAGGGTCTCTCAGCTCTTTGGCCATTAGAGGGGAGCAAAAGCCCGCAAAAGTGCAAGGAGGCATCGTGCACTGAGCAGAGCCCTTCCCTCCCCAAAAGCAAGAGCAGGCAGGAGGCTGGCTGTGCTCCTTCCTGACGCTCTTGAGCTGTTAGCCCTCCTCCCCAGGAGAAGCAGGGCCCTCAGGCCCAGGGAGAAGAGAGGATCCCCTGCTCCTTGCAAGTAGTCCATCTGTATTCCTTTTGCTTCCCCAGTCTCAGGTCAGCTGCATTTCCTTGTGAGAGTCACCCAAATAGGCAGATACAAACAGTTTAGGTTCGAATTCTTGACAGTATCAGAGGAAATAGTCCTTCCTTGCAGGTCCCAAAATGGCATTTGACTGGCAGTCATTAAGAGACACAGCTCAGCAGTAATGTCTCTTCTTTACCCTGGCAAGATACGGCCATAAGAAGCAGACCCCATGTCTGTACAGTGTTTTGGCATGGTCCTTCTGAAGGATGTGTATGATGATCGAGAAAGTTGGACATCTTAGAACAGTTTT
This sequence comes from Platalea leucorodia, assembly GCF_965183815.1. Lineage (NCBI taxonomy): Eukaryota > Metazoa > Chordata > Aves > Pelecaniformes > Threskiornithidae > Platalea > Platalea leucorodia. The sequence continues at coordinate 23,177,636 of NC_138826.1, forward strand.
GCATAGAGCTAGCCAAAGCATTGTCTCCTTGATGCGTATGTACTCTAAAAGACTGCTTCTGGGGAACACGCTGGATGGGACCAACTTCCCCCTGCCAGGCAAGACAGCATTTTCCAAACAGGACAAAACCAAAGCAGACCCACTAAATGGGAGGACAAGGACTCTCAGAAGGGACTACTTGGAGTCCTTACTAGTGCTCCAGGTTATATCTTGCTCTCTGACCTAGTTGCTCTCACCACTGTGAAACATTTCCAAAGAGAAAATAACGTAAGGGATAGCTAATGTCCTAAGGGTTAAACAAAATGATGGTGACATCAAGAGCTATTAACCCAAAGATGTCATAATCTGCAATCACCCTTTGGAAGAATGCTATCACAGCCCTAAGCTGAAGGTTACAAATCCCATATGAAACACTAATGATGAAAATCAGCTCTAAGGAGATTTGTTGGCTTTGTGGTAGCATGTACCATTTACAAAACCTTTTGCTCTTTGAAGCCTCTAAGTAGGCCAACTGGTGTTTGGAAACAGTGATTAAGACAAGTGCATTAAATGAGCAGCTGGGATTTTGCCTAGAGTCGATATGTCTTCAAACTTTGTTCTGAAAACAACATTTGAATACACATGCAGAATCTGGAGAACCTGAGATTGGTAGAGAATTTGTCAATTTAACTCATCAATGTCTGTTTTCACAGCTGAAAATTCAGAGGCTGAAGGAGAGCAGTCTGACGACCTAACAAGTTCTCTAACAAATACATGTACAAAAATCCTATTGAAGGACTTCTGATTAAGATCAAAGGTGTCCTTTAAACAATGTAATCAGCTACATCTTTATCACAGAAGTCTCAAAGCTCAGGCTGAGTTTAAAAAAACATCTGTAGGCATTCATGCCCGTACCTATTTGTGTTTTCTGAACTGTTCATTAAAGAGAGACTTTGTACAAAACGATGTTCACAATTTCTCAGCTAGAACAGGTTTGGTGCTTTAAACAAGAGTAAAATAAATCACAGCACAATAACAACATCATTGCATTAACCAAATTGTTATCATGAGTTGTTGCCTACATTGGTTATGGTGTGTAAGAGCTCTCCACCCTGCATTCTCAAACATACAAAGCACCTTCTCCTTTGCTAAGCCAAACAGATTATCCCCGGAGTCATTCACGCAGCCAGACCTTGCCAATGGCTCTGTGTCGGCCACACTCCATCATTCTCCTGCTCCAAAGCCCAATTAAGTCATCCGCACTTACACTTAGTAGAAGTTACACCAACACCAGACACACACAAAACATCACCTCTTTCCTCCAGTTGAAATCTATCAAGGCTGCAGAGTTTTGGTCTATTTGTCAGTCCCAGGCAAAGTTGAGAGAGCAAACTGGAAGTTCAGTACTTTGCTTTGTAAAACCCGTTGGCTACAGAAGTGGGACTAAAATGCTATTCCTGTAACTAGAGCAGAAAGTCCTCGTTTCTGCCTTTTCACAAAAGTAAAATAAAACTAAAAAATCATCATTCATCCTACTTGATTCTGTCTCGGGGACTATTTTGGTCCCTGGTAAAGCTTTGCTCGCCACCGCCAGCTACTTACCTTCTTTTTTGCAGCTTTTTGGAGAACCCCTCGTGAAACGTGCTTGGAAAGTCCTGCTAAGGAGAGCCCGTGCTCTTTTATCCAGCACTGAACTGATACAGTCAGAGGATTCCTTGGGAGGCAAGGTATGACCTGCAAAGGAGGACAGTCTTCAAGCCTTTGGTTTGACATCTGGGTTTTTTTTCAACCCATTCGGTGCAAGGTTTGCTGTAATACAACATCCCTGATCAGACTCCACTTCTTACAATATAGGTGCTCCATTTGCTACTGGGCAGTCCTGACAAATCGTGGATGGGTTGTAATCCAAACATTGAGCTGTGAAACGCGTCTGCATGCTGCCCAAAAGGTCTGCAGTTGTTTCTTCAGGTCCTGCCCACTTCCTAACCCAAACTACAGGCAGGGAAAGGATGGCCCAACTGACTCAGAGGAGCTAAGGCTGAATGAGAAATCAGCTTTGCATACAGAGCCGAGGCCTGAGGGAACACACACAGGTCTGAAGGTGGGGTATTACAAAAACATGTTTCTTCTGAAACAAGAACATGGCCCTGAAGGCCACCTCAGCCAGATCTGGGACAAGGAGGAGGATATTTTTACTGTTAGGCTATTGCGGGCAGCAGCACAACACAGAGGCTCACGTACAGCTTGAAGGGCTCTCCTCCCTGTCGGCTCCAGCCCTGTGCTACTCAACTTTCCACCCCAGCCACACTGCTTACAATTAATTGTTTCAGACTTCATCTGAGATTTCTCCAGGCCTGATCCTAATTCAGCCAATTTTTTTACTATCTGCAGTTACTCTCATCTTTGTTCATTCATCTCCTGCCAAAATATGTCTTTAGCACCATCCCTCACTCTGCTGATCCAGGAGGCAAGTGCAAGAGAAGAGAGCAAAGCAATTCATTTTTAAGATCACCTTTTACCAATCTCTGTCTTTTGTTCTTGCTGAGGCCCTTAGCCTCTTGCCAGTTTAGTTTTAATGAAAATTAACCATTCAACCCTTCTTCCCAGTTACCTTAGATTTTAGAAAGACTGGCCTTAATAGCAGTCCATGCACTTCATTGGTAGGTTCAGGGCACAGGCATTAATGCTTCCCTGTCTAGAGTCCAAAATCCAGCATTACCACTGCTTGAACTGATAGATCACCTCAGCCAAAGCTTTGCACAAAGGGCACTGAAGTTTAACTCCAGCTGAAGTCTCTGTTGAACTCCTATCGTTGGGATTATAACACTGAGTTTATCAGTTGCAGAGCATGTAATGTTGTTTCTATTTTTTTTTTTCCTCTTTTTTTGGCAAGATACACAGGCTAATCTGTGTTGCTTTCAAGACTAGTTCAGCTAGTATTCTTCTATTACTTGACATATTTTTCTAAGAGCAGACAATAGATATCTGAGGCTGCCCTCACCCTCGTGAATGCTACCGTTCTGTTTTCAATAAACTCCTCCAAGCCTCCTTGTTCTCTTGGAATTTATAAAAAAAAAAAGCCATCTCATTTCCTTTGAGCACACTCACCTCTTCCAAGCAGGATCACTCTGGTCTGCCAGGATTACCAATAACAGAAAACTCAACTCTGCAAAGGTCTTTACTGACATTGCTGAGTTTTATGCTAGCACATGGTTCGATCTCAAAGAGCTCGCCTTACAAGAACACATATAACTGAATTCAAAGGAGACAGGGATTAGATTAGTCAACAGCATTGCTACCATAGCACTGGTACAAATTTATAATTAAACAATAATTCAAAAGTATTCCTTAAGAAGGTTGCTACACAGCCATTATTGCTACAGACACCAGCAAGGATAGCTGTAAGAAGCTGAGTAGGAACTAGCTTCAGCTGTATCCCACCTAGAGTCTTTTATAGCAGCAGGTAGAGTGGCCCTGCTGAGAGTAAACAGGTTCAGCTGGAGGGTGAGAGGCATCTTACCCAGCAGCAATCTCTGAGCAAGAGGGAAGAAGCTGGGAGAGGAAGGAGGAGCTTCCTGAACCCCAATAGACCCATCAGCTCTTTGGAGCATTTGGCTGCCCTCAGCTGTCCTGGAAGGCACAGTGCCCAGCTCCTGGCCAGCTGGGTGGTGCAGGAGCACCTGTGGCATATGCAATGTCTCCCTGGCATTTGCAAGCCTTCGGGGGGCCCTTCCAAAGCACAGCTTGGGAGGGACCACGGGTCTTTCTATTGTTTGAGATCATTCTTTACCTGAGTGGCCTGGAGAACAGCTGCTTTCCATTGCACTGCCTTCGGGACTTGCTTCCTTTGCTCTCCAGACAAGCAGGGGCTGCTATGAGTATCAGGGCCCTGCACAAGCTTCCTCCATCCTGCGGTTTGGCTGGCCCTGGCAAGGAGGTGCTGCCCCACTGACCTTGCCGTCACACGGGGCTCCCTGAGCCTTGCAGAGCAGCTGGTCCTTCCTGCACCCCAACAAGAAGTAACCCATTCACATACCCCCCTGCACCTCTAGGATGATGCACGTTGTGACCTGCAATTTATACTACATCTCTCCTCTCTGAAAGGCACCAAATCTGATTTACAAGCCCAAAAGTGTCAATGCATCCACTAAAGCCTGCCAAAAATTCATCACCTCACTGTCCAAAAGTTCTGCCCTATTTGCAAGTGGAATTTCTCTCACTTCCAGTACCAGGAGAGGGCACAGACCACCCAAGGAGCTGCTGCTGCAGGGTCCTCGCGCAGTGTGACCAAGCAGGTTTTTACTGTAAGCCAACCGCAGAGGAGGCCCCCACTGCCACCATGCCTGCTGCTGCTCTGCAGCTCACCTCCCTCTCCCATCCCTGCCTGACACCACTGCCTAGGTGGGACAGTGGGAGTACTCCTGTCGGGTACTGCTGGTGGCTTGTGTCACGTTGTCACTTATGCACCTTGCTGGGAGCTTGTGCCAAGCTTAGCAGCTGGCTTTTCTCTGCCAGGAACGAGGAATAGCAATCTGCAGGTTGATGCCTAGGGAGAGTGGTGCTTTATTTTGGAATATCCCTTCCCGTGTGTTGCCCCTTGGGCTGACACCACAGCAGCAAATAGCTACTGCCTGGAGATGATTTGTATCTCCAGCAGCCCGAAACGCTCCGGCCCCTGCAACACAGCCAGTGAGCCAGGCAATCCCCACTGCTGAAGTACATGTCATCCCTCCAAGGAAACCTCCCTCCTCAAATAAATCGGGGTTGAGACCTTTGCACCAATCTGATCATTCCCTGCTCCCAGGAACAGGGGTGGTTTTATGTACCAGGAGCAAGCCCTGCTGTGCAGCTCCACCTGCTGTGACACAGCCCCAGGAAGGTCCCTGCGGGGACAGGGGGGACTTGCCCACTCCAACAGTGGTCTCAATGGCAAATGGGCACTGCTGGGGACTGGACACCCACAGAGCTTGGGCTCATTCCCTTCCTCTGTGGGAAGTACTTGCAATGTGGAAGCATCAGAGGAAGGCATTGCCCATGATCTCAAGAACATCAAAGAGGTGTGTGGAGACCATGAGGGAGAGGTCCATGGGCAGAGCCTGCCTCTTGGGGGCGAGTGGCTGGGGCTGAGCCATGCACAGGTCCCTGCATCAGCCAAAGAGAAGGGGTTCCTGGCACGGAGGTGCTCTTTGCTCACTGTCATTTAATGGTGGGGTGAGTCAGTCAAAATCATCGTCTTCAAGGAGCCCGTCCTCCTTGAGGCTTTCCTTTCACAGCCGGAGCGATTTCACACTCACCTGCAGAGGGAGATGGCTCCTCTTTATTAGCCAAATTTTGTTGACACAGTTTGGTACCACCACCTTACCAGGCTAGAAAAACCAGCCACGGAGCTGACGTGGCCCTGCTGTGGCCCACGAACAGGCTCTCTGGTAGGGATGCTGCCAGGGCAACATGTGAGGACTGTCCCACATACAAAAGCACTGGGGATGAAGCAGCAGTAGCTTATTAGCTGTTTGCAAAGTCCTGCAGGAGAGCAGCATTTGAGGCAGTGCCAGGCCCCGCTGTGTGCTCCAGTGGTGGCACAGCCACTGACGCTGGCCTAAGACAGGGGTTGCAACAGGAGCGGTGCGAGCACGTGGCTTCACCCCTCTCCCATCGCCAGCAAGGAGCTGCTCCCAGCAGACATGCTGCCCCCAGCCCAGGGCTTGGGCAGAACTGCATGGCCATCACCTGGAAAACACGCTCATTTGCCAGCCCAGGGTGTCTCAAACGCTGGGATGGCTCCCGCTCGCAAGGCTGCCATGCCTCATGGGTTGAGCAGGTTTGCGAGGAGCTGCTGGGGCTGGGCAAACCTGAAAAGCTAGCTCACAAGTGCCGCAAACACCTCCCTGCCCGCGGAGCCACTCGGGGCCCTCACAGGGAGTTCTGCACGCAGTAGCGAGACCGCTGGTGTTTCAGCATCCCGCTCGGGCTCCCCCGTGCCTTGCCAAGAGCAAGACGGAGGGGCAGAAGGCAGCTTTGCACTGCACAGGGCTCAACTGCGTTTGTAACTCCTGGGTGAGGCTTCTTCAGCCTGCCGAAAAGTATTGACTCATGTCCTACTTTTCCTTGAGGGGGTGGGTGGGAGGGAGAAAGGCTTGTTCCCTGCTTGCTGCCTCATAAACCACGGTCTTAATTTCCTAAGTTACGCCACAGCCCTACCTGCCTGCCTCAGTGCCTGTGACAGGGGAGGACACTTGATAACTGAGAGGCACCTTGCCCAGAGATCATGTACCAAGCTGAAGGCAGAGCTGCCTGAAGGATGAAGCTCACCTACATCCTTTTCCCCACCAAGGCTTTTAATGTATGTGACAGGCTACTTATTATCCATAATTGAACTTAATAACTAGCTTAAGGCTTTGTTATACTTTCCTTATGTATTCAATACTGAAAGAATAACAAGGAGAAAAGTAGAGAGAAAGCTATGCATTTAATAGGAAGAGAGAAGATTTCCAGCTTTATTCCCACCCTCTGTAAAAGCCAGAGGAGCCCTCATCTTTAATGAATATATCCAAATACTTCCGACACGCCCCCCCAAACTCCTGACAGTTTCTAAGCCCACAGATGGCTTTTCCTGGGGAAGACTTCTTTCAATTCAGGGATGCTTTTTGAATGTCCCCTTCTAACTCACAGGATCCTTGGGCAGGTTTGTGCTTTACTCCATTAAAAGTAGTTCTTACCAAATTGTTGAATAATTTTTTAATACACTATATATATTTTGACTCTCTCTCTGCTATACCTTTGGAAGTGAAAGTAGTCATGAAAAGCTCAAGGAATTAAGGACATATCTGATAGGAGGCAATACTGCATGTGGTGCTGGCTTGAACTTCTTTCTGAAACTGAACAGCAAGAAGGCAGCATCCTCAGTAAGCTGGAAAATAGACGCATGTCTTCATAAGCCCACACAGGCTCCTTGGGTCTCAAACATTTCTCTCTGCTCTTTTACTTGCAAGCAAAACAACGTGCAAGTCTCTGGCCCCGTCAGGTCACGGTGCCCATATCCTCTGCAGTGCCAGCACTGGTGATCTGCATCTGCCCTGGAGGATTTTGCTGGGCAAGGCTGATGCTGGTACCCTTTTCTGCTGCTCCTCCAAGGCCAGAAGTGACTGCTGTGGGGCACAGCCAAACCAAAGCAGCCCCTTGCCTCCAGCGTGTTTTGCCACATGGCCGGGCTGTGGAGGATGGGGACAAGCCACTCAGCTGAGGCATCAGTTTGCAAACATGGTGCATTTGTCCTCTCGCTCTTTTTTCTTCTCTAAGTTCAAACCAATCCAATGCTGTCACCAAGCCACCAGCTTCCCAACTCATTTGCTATATTCAGCCTAATCTAAATAGCCAAACTCTCACATAGGCAGCAGTAATGATCTCCCTCTTCCATCTCAGAGATGACAAAGAACTGAGCAAAATGCCCCACCTCCACCCCCTTGTCCCACACTCATCTGCTAGATGACGACAACAAAGCCACCACAGTGCAACTGGCAACAGGCAGGCATGCTGCAAAACTTGTGCCAATATCTTTTTTCCCCCCAAAAAAAACCAAACCCCATCAACCTTTAAATTTCAACTTGCAGGCAGAAAGGTACCAGGTAGCCAGTGTTTCTACCACTTATCTACAACCCCTGCTTTTGCCCTACTGTCTGTTAGTAGTTCACCTTGCTCTGATCTCCTCCCATCCCCATTGGGGACAATTAGACTCCATATCCTCAGCTCAGAGGGCATGAAGCCACATGGGACTGTTACAGAGCAAGACCGATGGGTTGCCATGCCCACCACTGACCATGGTCAGGCCTGGGCATCCCAGGAGGCAGCAAGAAACTCCAGGAAGAGCAACTTCTGCTGTGGGATAGTTACAGGTCCCAGCTTAGGTCTATGGGCTCTTCTCATCTGTCCTTGATAGCAAATGAGATTCTTGTCCAAAGCCTTCTTCACTGCAGCCCCTCTGTAAGCAGAAGGTTGGGGAGGGAAGGCACCACTGCTGAGCCTCAGAGGAGCCACCAAGTCAGAGCTGGGCACTGTCCCAACCCAGAGCATCCCAGGAACCCAGCCAAACTGCGGTTTGCTAGGTTGCACATGGCAATACGCCTTTCATCTGGAAAGAGAAACATGTGCAATAGCAAGCAAGAGCAGAGCCTGGAAACACCAGTGAGGGTAGCTGTGGCAATGAGGTTACTCTCCAGCTTGTGCCAGCACTGCAATGGCCCCAGCTGAGAGCATGGAGCAGAGCCCTCAACCCTTGGCATTGGACCATCAGCCAATGCTGCGGGTGGGTTGTGCAATTGCACCCAAGCATGGGTTTGCCTTAGAGCCCAGCGTGAGTAGTAACACATGGGTATCGCTCCATACCATGTTCCCAAGCGGGGCAACAGTATGCCTGTTCACACTGAAATGAGCAGGTGCTTCTGTTTTCTTCACAAAGAGCAGAGCTTGTTGCTTCTATAAACGAGCTGTATGGCCCATTGCCTATAACCAGCTCTCTGTGCTACTGACTGCTCTTCCTGTGGTGCTGGCACTTGCATCCGTTCCAAATTCTTCTTTTATCACAGGTCTGGAGACTCCATGGGCATGGGTGTGTGTCACATGCTGGCAGAGGAGGGAAGGCACTGCCTGAAATCCTGTGGGAAGACCAAAACGAGTTGCTGACAGAGGTTTGTAGGGATCCAGAGGTATGTGGACACCATAGCAGCAGTGACAACAAGAAAAAGTGCTTTAATCTTGCTTGAACAACATCCTGAGAGAACTGCCATACAGGGGAAAGAATATTACTTTATTTAAAAAAAAAAAAAAATAATTTAGCTCAAACACAAACAGGATTGCAGAAGGTTGATGGAAGCAGGAAGAACAATATTTACCCATAGAATTTAAAACAGACCAATTTCATTCTCTTGTAGATGATACTTTCAGTGCCCTTCTCTGTCCACAGCTCTGCTTCAGGTCCTCACCTGCACATAAAGGAATCCTGACTCCTGGGGCTCTTGGTAACAAGGCAGAGGAGAAACGGTGTCTGCCACACATGAAATGCTATTCCTACCTCCAGAGCCTCCACGGAGATCCAAAAAGCCAAGAGCAACACCAGCATCTAAACCAACGTGCAATACAAAGGGAACAACTTGCAGTCCTCCCTGGAAGTCTACCTACCCATGCCCCATTCCCAGCGTCCTGACCAAGTGCTTCCACCCACGCCTGAATTCGTGCCCCCGCCCACAGGTGCTGTACACAGAGGTGTGCACGCAGGACTTTGCAATACTCCTCCCTCCCCATTCTCTTCTCATCCAGACCTGCTGATCTTTCACCTCTCCGTGCCTGCGTGCCGTACATTTCTTGGCACAGCAGCAGTTCGTTTCACAGTGACAGGATGTGCTCCGGAACACGCTGAGCCACTACTGCAATTTCTTCTCTTCTGTGAAGTGGCCTTTCATGCAATTGCCGTTCTGATACACAGGGCTGGCCCCCTTCCTTCTGCACCATACCACAGATTTGTAGAGAACGAATCCAATACTGGCCAGACACAGCAAGAGAAGAGCCAAGATGTCCAGGCAGAAGTATTCATATATGGAGAGGTCGTAGACAGCAGGGCGAAGATACGGTGCCCCATCATGACGAAGGATGTACTCCAGCCAGTACACTGTCCTATTGAGAGCATGCATCGGTCTGTCCAGGTGCAGAGCTGAGATGAGCTTGGCTGCTTTTCTGTAGCTGCAAGGGAAGAAGACAAGAAGTTATCCTTCTGACAGGAGCTTCATAGCTGAGAAGTGGTCTGAGGTGTCAAGTCCCAAATGATACCTTGGGAGAGTGGCAAATTCCTTCAAGAATTCTCTTCCTATCTGCCTCTGAAAGCCACTCTGATGGCAATCGTTAGCCACGGCAGCACAAGCCAGACTGCATTTTCTTTGTGTAACAAGTTGTTAACAAGACTGGCAGTTCAGCTCCCAAGTCCCTGCTCAGTGGGTTCATGTGAATCGTTGCTTTCTGAGGGGAGCCTGCACCCAAAGACCTCACCCAGCATCAAGCAACAATCGCACACTTGATGATTGGCCAAATCCTTCAAGGCACCAAGTGGCAACACCTTAACAACTGACACTGAGGTCAGTAGTTGAGAGATCCTAATAGCTAACAAAACCAAACCAAACAAAAAAATGAAGCGCTCAGACAGCATTTCAAACACTAGCAGCTGCATGTGTCCTGTTAGAAAGTGAGAGCCCTGCGTCACTGTACTGCCGAAGATCTAGGAAAGGGCAGAGTATCTGGCTGTCAGAAGGAACAGAGGGAGCATTACCTGTAGTCCACTCTCTGCGCTAACAGTTTCTGAAGAAAGCTGTTTGGACAAGGCCAGGGAGCTCCCAAGGTGAGGTTGTGATCTCACTTTCCCTGATGACAGGCTGGCATTAAAAGGAGAAGAGGCTTGTGCCTCAGCATCTCAGAAAGCTTTCTAAGAAAATTACAGTCAGAGCCAAACAGGACTAGATCATGCTCTCTAACAGCAAATGGTGGAGTATCTCCACCTGGATGCATCTCAGGATTTCAAGGCACTAACACGTCTGGCCAGCTGAGCAATGCTTGCAACTCTGCTTGGTCCAGAAGCCACCACAGCCACCACACAAAGACACACTGGTCCCTACATACAGCCTGCACCAAGAAGAGCTCGATGCTTTTGGATGCCTCACCTGGGATCAGAGATAACTGTGACAACAGCCTGGTAAAGATCCTCTTCTTTTACTCTGCTCCAGTCCATGAGGATACCCATGCCCTTCGCCTGCACTCTGGTCATGATGTCAAATTGGTCCCCATAGAAAGGAAATCCCACCACTGGCACACCGTGATAAATTGCCTCAAATACACCATTCATCCCACAGTGGCTGACGAAGGCTTTCACGTTGGGATGGCCTGCAGGCAAAGAAATGGGAGCAGGTCAGTGCCTTCCATGCTGAAACAGGGCTACCGGTCGCTTCCTCAACACGCAGCATTGATGTATATTGAGGGAAAATCAGGCACGCTGAGCAGAGAGGATGTTTGGGAACACACCTGGCTTTTGGCAGCCCAGAACTTGCCAAGTAGTGCCTGGAGGAGGAGGGAGATAGGGGCCAAGATGCAGCTTCAAGCAGGTGTTAGGTGGGGACCATGTTTAGTACAGATCAGACTTGCAACAAGCAACAGACTTAGACCCACACAGGTGCTGTTGTCCTTGTATGCCTTTGCTGTGGTTTGGGCTAAACTCCAGGGATGTTGCTAGCGGCACACACACACACAGAGCCCAGCCTTACCTAGCAGGTCGTTCTGGGGCAGCCACCCCATCATCAGCGTATTCTCACCCAAGTTTCTTGGCTTCTGCCCAAAGTATCTGTGGGAGGGGATAAAGGAAGGGGGGGGGGAAGGGAAAAGAAATACACAGAGAACAATTATAAATTCAATCAGATCAAGAGATGGAAAGCAAATTCTGTGTTTTGAGATGAATCACCCCTCAACATTGATTTTCATCCAACTTGAGTTAATAGGAATCCCATTCCCTCCTCACCTCCACACCACCCTCTGCGGGAGGCGAGCGAATGCGCCAGCCATCTTCTCCACCAAATCACTCGGAAGGGCTCGGATCCCGATGCCAAAGGAGACAACAACAACACCCGCATCTGCTGCTTCCACCCAGAGACGCAGACCCTGTGGGCAAAACACACACAGCTGCCTTGAAGTCTTGTTGGAGAAAGGCCCTTCCCAGTGTTGCCTCTGCCAGTAGAAAGTTGTCTTCAGAGAGGATGAAGCCAAATCCACCTGGAGCACAAAGCTACGTGGTTTTCACCAGGCAACGAACTCTAAAACCGCTGTGATTTCTGCACCCAGCCAGGCAGAAATTACTTGAGCACCTGCTGGACTCGGAAGCTCTGCAGGGAGGTGTTCAAAACTTCCATTTCATAGCACTACCTCCTGCTTTGGAGGTAACACAATTACTTTTTGGCAAGGAGAGCTCTGAAAACATAGGAGCCCCATATGAGTAGCCAGAGCAGAGAAGGAAATTGGAATCAATAGAGGAAGGCTATCTCCCATCACCACTAAGGCAGGAGGCCTGTCAGGGTCTCTAGCTGTAGGCTGATACAACAGATGAAACATCATTCAGGCAGAGTTGGGAACACCTTGCTGCAGATTCCCCACAAACTCTCCAATGTTGAAGGTTCCTGGAGGTGGCAGAAGGTTTTGCCATCTTGCCAGGAGACTTCTACCCATCCTTGATAGCTACTTGCAGGTAGCAGATTTAGGTTTTGGTCACTAGCCAGAGAGGTAGCTACAGATCCAGCAAAAACCACAGCTGTTTGTCCTTCATTTAGAGGCTACCTGTAATGCTACATAAACAGGTGTGTATCTAGAACAGAGTTTGTACTTTTTTCAACCAGGGCCAGAAGGCTGCAGGGAGAAGAAATCAGCCACCACAGGTGCTGTGGAGCAAACACCAGCTATTCCCTTTTATGCCAGCCTGGGCTGAGCCTATTTCTCATTATGGATTCTGTCCTGCTTCAAGTTTCCTATCTATCACAGTCAGAAGCATTTTAGGGAAGTTTCATAAAATCTGTCTTTGAATATGAATACTTCCTTGAAATACCATAGAAGAACATAAAGGGCAAAAAAATAGTTCTTCCAGTTATTAAAGGAGAAAAATAGGATGATTAATTCAGAATACCTTATTAGTAGTAGTCTACAGGTTGGGGGATCATGGTACGGAAGAGTTACAAACCACATTTTAGTGTTACTCTCTAGGGATATTTGTCCTTTGTTATATGCTTCTGGGAGTCAAACCAATCTTTGCAGAAATGCTTAAAAAGCCCTAAAACAACCCAACAACCAAGAATAAAAAAGTTTTCAACTACGGGATTTTGGTTTCTCCATTCTCTTGAGTTTCACATCCTTTGAGCAATACAACCACTAAGACTGCTAAAAGAAGAGAAAGTGCTAGTTTTACTTTTCTAAATAAAAGTACAATGACTCATAAAACACATGATTATGTTATCCATTATAATTGAGCCTTAACATTTGACTTTCAGAAACAGCATTAAAGTTGCTAGGGAAGCATGGTTGACCACCAAAAGTTCTCACCGTCTCTCAAATATATATCTATATTTCACCGAGTCCTAATTAGAGGAACTCGCAATCATAGTGTTTCAAATATGAGGAAATAAACACCTTAATTACATAACTCTGCTCCAGTTCAGATGGAAGATTCCTTAAGCTACACCTAGACCTGCAGAGGCCCTCTCTTCTGCTGCCATCCCGTAACCTGGCCACAGACATGCCTACCTGCTAGCATGACAGCCACCACCTACTGCAGAGCTCCGGACTTATCTCCATCATTCTTCCCTTAGGCGCCCGGGGATCTGCTCTGGAAGCTGTGAAGCACATGAGTAATGCCCCAGCAAACAACTCAATTCTTCTTAAGGCAGGTGTGTACACAGCCGGATCGGACCAAGCCAGTGTTTTGCAAGACTTGTGAGGTAGCCACTCTCTGACACAGCTTTTGGAACACGTCGCAACGTGCGTTGCATTACCTGCATGCTGTGCCACATGGGGAAAAGGTGACATGCAGCCATACGCATCTGGAGAACTTCTGTTCTAAAGCACCTGACCTCACTTTTTCCTTTTAACTGGAAAAAATTGGCACCCACAGTCTCAATTAAAGCTGCCACCAGAGATCTTGACAGCTCTCTAATCATTTGAAAGCTGAATCTTATCTCCATTTAAGTCCCTTAGTCAGGACACCAGGACAACCTGACTGCCCGAGGTCTATTTCCCCGCCGTGTTTGTAAAAGTGGTAAGGCAATGGGAGGAATGGCAGATAGTTCCTGCTCTGTTCCAATACTTGTCTGTTGTTGGAGGCTTTAAGAGCTTGTCCCTCTCAATTTATTATTGGGCTGGACCTTGAGAGAAAGGGGATGATACACTTCAGTTTTGTACACTTTGGGATTCCACACTGAATTTCATGAGGGAAAAAGCACAGCTCTCTCCTATGGGTTCTTAGGACTACAAGCTCGAGGGCAGAAATGCCCTGCGAGAAATAGGATTAAGGAGGAAATTCTGGATTGACATAAATCAGTGATGAAGCAATGAAGAATAATTGTTCTTCCCATTTCCGCTTCAAGTATAGGAACAAACAAACTACTCATGATCAAGTCCCAGGGGCAACACTGCCAATTTAGGACTTCCACACACCATTTTACATGGACAGTGAAGCCAAATCCCGCTTCAGGGTGGACAACTTAATTCTACATCTTCCTTGCAACCCCAGAGTCCTCGGTGTTCCCTGTCTCCCTGCTGCACCTAAGCACCAAAACACAGCGGCTTTCCAGACTCCTAGGGCTTCAGAGCGTTTACAATGTTGTTCAAAAGAAGATTTGCACTGAATAACTCCCCAGGTTAACGTGCAATCACGGCTCAAAGCTTTCCTGCACTTACCACTGGAAGGGGCTTTGCAGGCTCAGCGAGGATCCCCCCCGTGAAAATTACATGAGGGAGCGTTGGACGGGGAAAGTCCAGCACCACATCATTACAGAGGAAGAAGAGACTAGTTCCATGGACAAGGTCCAACATGGATGTCTTGGGCTCCACCCTATGCTTCTCCATGAGACGTTCAAACTTGGGCAGGATGACCAGCTTTGTAGCCACGCGAGTGATCACGTAGACTAGGAGATTCCAAGTCCTACCAAAGAAGCCCATCCTGTCTGTCATCAGGGAGTTGAACTCAGGAACATAGGCAATGGGGGAAGTGGCACCAATCTCCGCTGGGAACCAGAAACCAGTGGAGATCACAGCATATTTGACATGTAGGATGTGGGCCAGGATAAAGCCACACATCTCATTGGGGTCCACCAACAGCAGGTCAAAGTTCTCATGCTGGAGTTTCTGCAGAAGGGTAGAGTTTCCCAGCACCAGGTCACAGTTTTCCAGGTACTTCTTCAAAAAGGAAAACATCTCCAGAGAGGTCATCTTCCCTTGGAAGACACGCTTTATCTTCTCCTGCACCCAAGCATCCGCACTCTCTGTGCTGAAGATACCCCAGTACCTCTGCACACGGAAGCCAGGCAGGTAGGTTTCCACATCCCGACCCTCATGAAGAAGTAGCACAGGGTCATGGCCCCGGTCAGTCAGTGCCTCTGCCACTCGCATGAAGACTCGCAAGTGGCTGTCAAAGACTATGGTGGGCATGATCAGCACCTTGGCACAGCGAGATGGCTCCAGAGTGAATGTAGCCATTAGGAAGAGAAGAGCAGCAGGGCACGGTAGCACCTTCATCATCTTTATCGCTGCAAGGAGAGAAACATGCCATTAATATAGTATGAAACACTCTGTCAACTGGACAACTAACAATGGGGATTGTAGCTGCAAGCCAGAAGTACATGATCTGGGAGATGAGAGCAGTCTAGAGTTCATCACTGGAAAAAAAAAAAAAACAAAATCACAAACAAACAACAACAAAAAAAAAGCGCCACAAAAATAAAAACAACACCAGTCAGATATCACGGTGTATCAGGGGAGTTTTCCAGAAATTCAAAACCTCTTCCCTGTGCTCCTAAGGCTCAAAAACTAGCAGACTGACTTGCAGAGAGTTAGAGATGGAGAGTGGCTGGAAGAGCTCTGCTGGGTCACTGCACCAGCAGAGACACTCGCTGCTCAATCCCCAGTTACCGCTACAGAACCAGCACAGCTGGATTTCATTTCTATTTCTGCCCAGCCAGAATGGCTGGTTCCCTCTGAGCCCTTGATGTCTGTGCAAGCTCGCTGGGAGGCCTGCAAAGCCCGGTGGGAATGCCGAGAGGCACACTCTGGCTTTGGCCCTCGCAAGGCTGGCAAGCCACCTTGTTCAGTGCAGACGGGGTGGGAGAGAGACCAGGTCACAGCAGGACCCTCTGAGAGGTGCCGCAATCCCAGAGAGCGCAGCAGGGGTCTGGACGGAGAGCTGCCCCGCTATGATTCAGCCGTGGGAGGATGGGGAGGCTCCGGGGAAAGGGCTGGGAAGGGAAAGCAGGCGCCAGGATACTGATGCACCGGCAGAAGGCAAACCCAGAAAGCAACCCCAGAGATAACGTGCAACACCCGTGGCACACTGACACCCCTTAATCATGCTCCTACGGCTGCCGTCCCATTTCCAGTTTGGTGAAACACCCAGCATTTCTGTTGTGCAAGGGCTGTTGCTACATCACTGGAAGCGAACGTGCCTCACCCACACCTTACATTATTTTGGGAGAAAAATTACGTGATAATTATTTGGGAACAGTCAGAAGCAGAGCCGTGTCCTGAGGACCCAGTTCAGACATGCTAGGAAGGGGGCGGGAGAGAGAAGGAGAACAATTGTAAGTGGATTTTGGGGGCCCCCACACGCTACGCCCCAGGGGGGTTGCAGGGATGTGTTAGAGCAGAATTTGGTCCAAGATTTTTCTGCCAGCCTCTCCACTATTGCTTGATCAATTAAGAGGCGGGAAAGAAAGTCCTGGATAAGATCCTGCTAAATACAATCTTCAGACTCCCCTCATCAGCTGGATATCTCTGGCCAGAGATAGCATGTGGGGGTGCCAACATGGGAGAGTAAAAGTGCCATGCTCCCCCCCGCCCCATTCCTTTCCTGTCCCATGTGGGGACAGGACATGGGAAAGAAACAGAGCAGCTGCTGGCTGAGACCCTCCCCTGTTTCAAAGGCAACTCCTACTAGGGCTTGGACTGCCACCCTTCCCACCCAGGGCCAGCTGGGCAGCTCTGCCTGCAGGAGCGATGAGAAACCTGATTGATGCTAGCAGCTACTAAGGGGATGGTTGGACCCACAGAGCAAGAGCTCCAGGAGGATGGAGACAAAGGTGATGGCCTTGAGAGTAGACAGCAGAAGTCCTGCAAGGAAAATAAGGATCTGCTCAGGATCCTGCCTCCCTGCCAGTGGGAACAGGCTGGCTTGTGCCGGCAGCGCTGGCCATTGTGGAGCTACAGCCCACGAAGCTGGTCTGGTTCTCAGCTTACCTGAGAGGCCCAAAAGGGATTTATCCTAGTCAACGCTAGGGGAGACAAAGCATTTGGCTATGACATTGTATAGCAGATCCAGAGCGCATGCAGCTTCCAGGGAGAGAGGGAGGGACGGCAGCCCTGTGCTGCTGGCCTTCTCCAGGACAGCGGGGAGCTCAGGACAGGCTCCATGACGGGAACAGGTACAGGCTTGTCCTGTCGCACCTGGTGGGTCATACACACGCATAAGTGTACTGAGAAGAGCAGAAAAGGTGGTTTTACATGTGGGGTGGGGTGTTTTCTCACTGGGCAACAAATAAAAGGTGAAGAGACAGGGCAGGTGAAAGAAATAGTCATTTGAAGAAAAAAAATTTGTCACCCATCTTCTGCAAGGACCATGTCCTGCCATGGACCTACATGCCAGGCATTGCTGAGACCCTCAGCTCTGCCAGGACCCTCTGTGAGCTACCAAAATCCAAACGACAAGCAAGGTGTCAGTCTCGGCCCTCAGGCCAGGGGCAGATGCTGACACAGGAGACTTGCAGACTGCTCTTGGCTGCTTCATCCCTTCCAACATCAGGAGCAATCCCTAAAAGTGCTGGCTTAGGAATCCCTTGCCCCTTCCCAGGCAACAAGGGAGGCTGTAAATCTTGGTGGGAAGATGCCAGGCTGCAGTAAGGGACCTTTTTTCTACCCCAGCTCTTGCCACCAGAGCAAAGCTGTGCTCTGTCCATGCCCAGAGAGGCACCCTGGCCAAGGAACCAGCTCCAGCCCTAGATCTGTGCTGGATGCATCAGGCAGGTTTTCAGCCAGGCACATCACCGCTTTTCAGTGCTCCTGGGATATAACAAAGGCATAACTACCAGCTCAAAGGGCAGCACTCTGCTGGCTCCATCCCTTGTTCAGCAACTAGCCACGGTTAGGATCTCAGGTTGACAGCAAAGGGGAAAGAAGACCTAAAATCTTATGCACACAAGGGATAGATGAGGGAAGGCTCAAAATCCACCTGCTCCCCTCCCCACTTTACCTCTTGCCACACTGGACACACAGCTACGGCTGCCCCGCAAGCTTTGCAGCAGGACCCTCCAGCAATGGCAGGTACTGCGACCAGCGCAGCTCTGTCCGCAGCACAGGGCGCTGGCTGCAGCCCAGCCCTCTGGCTATGGGAGCTCAGCTGCCTGCACCCACTGTCGGGCTGCAGACAGGTGGTCTTCAACAGAGATGGGAGATGAATTCACACCCTGAGCCTCGGCAGAGGTGCGAAATCCAAGTAAACGACAGATCCCACACTAGATCCGAGAGCAGAGCAGACAAAACTGCTTCCTTGTTTGTGGTCTGAAGCCCTGGGCTAGGGGCTAAATCAGGTAAATATTGCAAGAAATAGCACTGCCACTGAAAGGAGAAGGCTTGTAGAGAGAGAATATACCCTTCCCTGTTTTCATGACAAGCGCTTGGTAAAGCCATACTGACTGACTGATTTACACAGAGCAATCCCCCTAACACCACAAGTAACACTAACAGCCAGAAGTCAGCGTTCAAGAAAACTATTAAAAAAGCCCATGCCATAGAGGCTTTCAGTTTCACAGCTGCAGCACGCAGGGCAGGGCAGGGCAGGCATCTTGGTAAGAGCCAGGACCAGAGCCTGCTGCAGGAGGGGTGGGCAGGGGGAAGCCCTCACGCGACTGCCACTGCCGGCAGCAGCATCCCCGCCTGCCCGGCACGCCTGGCCACCCTCAGCTGCTGGGAGGGTGCTTTCAAAGCCATTGCAAACCATTGAAATTTAAACGGGAAACAGCAGAAAGGGAGCAGAGAGAACACATCCCTCTGAAATCCCCCTGAGAATTTGCCCTTTGATTTTCACCTATTTAGCACGTTTGACAGTGTATGATTTTGATATCAATGGAAGATTACATCAGTTTAACTTAAGTGAAGTAACTGAACAGCTACAGCTCTATAGATAGATGTTTCTTTAATTCAGGTGCCTTTTATTAGGTTGAAGTACTAAAACCTCTGACAGCAAGCAGTCTAGGCAGAGAAGCCCATGAAGAAAGGGCAGTGAACAGACTCCAGTGCAAGGACCCTGCCGTTTACATCTCTCCCTCTCCTCCAGTATTTTGTATTACCTAGTTCCTGCCTAGGACTTGGAAGCCCATATCCATGGGGCTGAATTATTCCCCCTCCTGCATCCTAGTCTCTATCTTGCCTGCATTAAGAAGAAATGTTTTCACTGTAAACTTCTCAAGAATTAATGAAGCAGCACAATTCATTTGAAGCCAAAAGGAAAAGGCATCTTCACTTGGATGCTCAAAACTCTTCCTGGACTAAGAAACCAAAGTTTGCCTCATCTGTTGGGTATGATCCAGAAAAAACAGGACCATCTGCTACCATCAAGTTGATGAGAGCCAACCCAGTTGTGGCTAATTTATGGAAGCCAAAACTCCGTGCAAGCAGGCAGGTATGCAGCTCTGAGAGCAACTCTGCCACTGCAGGAAGATGTTGCACTACAAGCAGGAGCTGCCCAGGGGAATCTCTAGTAAAAACCTAGAAGATACAATGCTGTATAAAGTAAACTTAAATAAAGCATATGTTGAAGCAGAGAAATCTAACCATCAATCACATCCAACCCAGTGTTTGGTGGGCTTCTGTGCTCTGGTTTTGGATTATCACAGACTCCCGCTTCACCAGAGTCACCTGGGTAAATAACACTAACACTAAAATACTAATATTAGTATTACGGTATACTAATATTAGCATTACAGTATACTAATAGTAGTATTAGTATTTTAGTATAGAAAACAATGAGCAAGAAAAAAAACTTCCTTTCAAATATAAGCCTCCCCAGGCAGCCTACAGACCTGAGGTTTTTTAAATATTGTTCGCACACAGAGTGAATAGTGCACAGATGGTCTGCTCAAACCAGTGTATCTTTCTAGCATTTTTTCTTTCGACATCTTCATGGCAGCCCACAAGAAACACAGAGAATGAAGAAAGCCCAGATCCCCAAAAGACCAAAGGGAACAACCACAGCAGTGATCAGGTCAGCATCAGAATAACTCATACTTTGTACCACACTCGGTGCTACTGCTTTCACACAATGGCATCAGAAGTGCTCTGCTCATCCTCATCCATTTTGGACAAAGATTGATGTAGTCCCCAATCAGTTCCAAACTTTTGGGACCTTGGGCCATCTTCAACATCCTTCCTGGATCATCGGAGTTTTATGGAGGAAGCTCTACAGGCAAGGTGGGAATCTGTGGGCTAGCAGGAGGTTGGCAGTCCATAGGTCACAGCCAGCAAACCATAGTACTAAAATACTGGTCCATAAAAACTGAGAAAAGAAATAAAGATCTGTATCTCAGCTTGTCAAGGCATTTGAAACTACACACATCTTCGAGAACTTGAGCTGAGGGACGGTGTCAAACACTGCCCATCTGCTTTCCCACCTGGCCTCTCATCATATATTAAATCTGTCTGGGTGGGAAGTGAGATTCCCCCCGCTCCCTATCCACAGGCCTCCTGGTTGTCTTCTGGAAGGGACAGAGATGGTTCATGACACCACGGTGCTCTGCAACGGCAAGTTCTTCCGGACAGCCTTGTCTCCTCGCTTACAACACGGTTGCAAGACAGAGAAGCAGCTGATGTGAGGCTGTGCTCCCCGTGAGCGGTCTCAGGACTGCAGCACGGAAGCACCTAAGAACATTATTTGTAATCCCTGGGTGCAAGAGACAGAAAGGCTTGGGGCCATTTCCAAATATGTGAGCCATAGACCCACATGACACTCCAGTGCACATCTTGGTCTTAAGAAGGGGTTATGTCTGTACGACAGTCAAGTTGAACAAGTTCTTGAGACTGAAGAGAAAACTGGAGAGATACAAGTGCACCAAACTTTAGAGAAGCGGTCAAGAGGGGTGGGGAAGAAAAGTCTTCCATTGACTGCCCTGTCATTTCAGCTTCTTTCTGCAGAGAAGCGCCACATTAAAAGAAGTCATTAAACACTCCAGAAGGTTGTGAAACCTTGTGTAGGAAGCACAGGGGATTGATAAAGTCCTGACAGACGAGTCTGATCACATTTGACAGAATTACAGAAGCAGAGAAACTAGAGATGAGTCTTATCTTCAATAAAACAATTGACGCCTTCATGTAAAAAAAAAAAAAAACCAAAAACCAAACCAAACAGCTCCTTGGCCCTGAGCACACCGGGGGAATGAGACCTGGCTGAGCTGCCATAAACAAGGGTTGAGGAGGGATGCATAGGAAGAGGAGGCAGAACAGGAGAGGGAAGACACTCCTGAGATCTAATCTCCTAGAGGAAGACGAAGCAAGTTACACAAAAGCGCTTTGAACATTTGTCCAGGTGCCACGGCTCTGATCCTGCACAGTTAAGCAGGTGCTTAACTCGTGCCCTTCAATAGCCCTGCTGAAGTTACCCAGGCTGCTCACACACGCGTCCCGGCAGAGCCAGGGCCAAGCTGACAGCTGGGAGCTCAGACCGTTTCCCTTTCTCCTTTCCAGCAGCAGAGGAGCAGCCGGGTGCCTCGGCCATTAGCTCAGAAAGTTCAGTCCAGCCCTTCAGCGTTCACCCGCAGCGCGACTGGCCGCCGTGCAGCACCCGGGGCCGCTGCCCCCGCCCGCGCCCCCAGCGCGCACCGAGCCAAGCCGCCTGCGCAGCCCACCGGCCCCGCTGCCGCCGCCAGCGCAGGCGGCGGCAGGAGCCCCCTCCTCGCGGGGCAGCCGGGCAGGGCGGCCGCCGGCGCAGCCCTTGGCCGTGCTGGCACCGCCGGCGGCGGGGCGCTCCCCGGGGCCGGCGGCGGGGCGCTCCCCGGGGCTCGCCGCGGGCGCCCCGGCAGGGAGGCAGCGCGGACCCGCGGGGCCGAGAGCCGCCCCGGGGGACGGGGGGCGAGGAGCACCGGCCGCAGCGGCTCCCCTGCCGGCGCCTCTCGGCCCGCCCGCCCCGCACCCGGGCCCGGGCCCGGGCCCCTCCGTCGCGCCGGCACCCACCTGCAGCCAGTCCGCTGGGAGCGCAGCCCGACCGCGGCGCAGGGCGAGGCGCGGCGCGGCGCTGGGAGGGGAGCAGCTGCCGCCCGCCCTCCCCTTTCAGGCCGGCGGCGGGCGCGGGCGGGGCCGGGCCGGGCCGGGCGCTTGGCCGCAGGGGCCGCGGGGAGCACGCAGGGCCGCCACCGCCGCTCCGGCAGCCGCAGCAGGCGGGCAGGCAGCGCCGGGCAGGCAGCGCCGGGCAGCTCGCGCTCGTGCCTCCCGCCAGGCCAGCGTGTCAAAAGGGCGCCAGACCCTACTTGGGCGCCCACGGGGCCAGGAGCCCCCCTGCGGGCTCCCAGAGAGGGGGAACAGGGGGCTGCACAGGCATCAGCCAGGACAGCGCGACGGAAAGGATGGCGCGCAGGGGAACGAGGCGGCCGGGGACAGTGTGGCAGGGCGCCCGTACAGGCACAGCACACGCCGGAGGGGGATGTCCTGTTAGCCCAGTCCCAGCGTTAACCACAGCTGAAACTGCACGAGTGGTGCACAGGGAAACTAGGCCTAAGTGCTCCACAAGGTGTTTCCTTTACACCAGGACAGCAGCAGAGCTGTAGGTTAAGCCTGCCCAGCAGCTGCAAAACCTCACGAAGGGAGCGTTTTTTCCCTAAGCGTCAAGCACGTGGAAGAGCAGGTAGCTTTGGGAGCTTCACAAAGCATTTCCCTCCCCCAGCACTTGTTGCGCTTGCTCAGCCAGGTGCCGATCTCCAGCAAGACTAATGACGTTCTTTGCAGCTGCTGCTGAAACTGCAGACAGCATTACACCTTCTCCGACAACATCAGGCTCGAGGTGGAGGGCCGTGGCAGACGGCGCGGGTTACAGGTTATCCGCCTGGCGATTACGTTCATCCCAACCCTTCCACAGAGGCATAGCACAACAGGTAAAAATAAGCATTACAGCACACAAGACCTCCACCGGGCCCTACCTGATAAGTTTCTTGTCCCTGCACACATGGTCACAGAGCAGGAAGAGATTGCAGGGGACACAGAAATTACTTCTTTTAACCAGGTATATACAAAATTTTCCAGTTATACCTATTGTTTCTTATTCCCGTAGGCTGGTGCTGCTTAAGTTGTATCGCCAGCTGCCATCCAGCTAACGCGGTAGCGGTACTGGAGAAGAGCTAATGAGAGATTCTGGTGTGAGGGCACTCAAGCAGCCTCAGTTTGTCGTGGTGTAAGTAAATATTCTTCCACTTGTTTTCTCCAGATTTCTTGCGGAGTTACTCAACAGCCAGCTGCACAGGCCGCCTTTTGCTTCTGAAGACCCGTTACATGCACATGAGCAGGTCACCAAGGAGACAGGAATGGCTGTAGATGGGTGTAGTCAGACTTGCCCATTCAGCTTCAAGAGGCAGTGCGACACTGCCCCCAGCACTGATACCCGCCCTTTTCCCACCTGCTACTCCACACCGTTAACTATCAGATCCACTCAGATTACAAAGGCAGCAATCTTTATTTTCAGAGACATTTGTTTGCTCACACTTGAAAATACCCCCAAAACATAAAAGCTTTTAAAAAGTTTAGGAGTTCCAAATATAAGTTCCTGATAAACAGAAGAAAGAGGACAAATGACAAGTCACAAGCAAGATGATGTTCAAATCCCCAGGCAGAAAATACTCTCTTCCCACCCTCCTTTGGCCTCTAACCTTTAATTCCTTGTAATAACCGTGGTCTCCCGGGCCCCTCAGCACTGTAGCCTAGAATCCAGGCACCAGAGTGACTGTGCAAGCCAGAGGGGAAGTCCTGAAAAATGCTCATCGCTGCATGCTACAAGCTGCAGCTCATGTAGACGGGGGTGGCTCGCGAAGTCTCACCCAACCCTCAATTAGGTGACACTACTCTGCACACAAATGGAGCTTCCCGTAACAACGGGACTCTTCTCATTGTCACCCTTTGGGAAGGGAACAGAAACATGGAAATCGGGCCCTGCATAACCTCTCTCGGTGGCTGGCAGTTTCATGAGACGGGGTGAGCAGTTCTCACAGCCCCCTACCCCATTCCCAAACACGCACTACCGCTGTTCAATTCATACTGGCTATGAGCTCAGCAGACCGCTCCACAAACTAAAATTAACTTAACCTTCCTAATAAGGTAAAAAAGTAGTTGGGGGAACCATTTTCCACCAGATGTGAGTTGCACCAGAAATAAGGAGGCAGTCACACAACTGGAGGGAAAGCAAGTTCTCCTCTCAACAGCAGTAAGCCATTATATTCTCTCAGTTGCTCGTGAAAACTCAGTTTAGGCTGCAAATTACTGAACTTGTTTGAGGCTCCCCGTACCAAACTTGTAGCTAACACGTCAAACCTTACAGCACCAGGCTTTATTTGCCTTAGTGCTATGGGGAAACTGGCATTTTACTTCTTGAGATGGATTTAACAGATGGAAAACAGCTCCGAGAGCAAGTGATCCAACCCAGAAAAGAAATTTAAGGCATCAATGATACATTCATCTCGACTCCTAACAAGCTGCACGGCACATTGCTGGGAGTAAGCGTAAGGTGGCACGTTTTATGTTCAGAGAGAACGAGGAGTAATGCCACACTGCAGTCAGAGCCTCTGAAACAAAAACACAGCAAAAAGCAGAGCTGGGTAGAAAAGAGGGCTTCATCTCCTCTGCCTCCTTACCCATTCCCACTGAGCCAAACGTCACAGACTCCATGCAGTTAAGGGCTTCTGCACATCTCCACTCCCCAGCTAGATTCCCAATGAGAGCGTTATCAGGAGTGCCACAGTAGTACTACAGACCTTGGCCTTTCTGACAACAGCCCCCAACTTGCAACTGCAAACAATACAGCTACTTAACTACTAAGCTGTACTTAAGACTCTGCTTCTCCAAGTACTCTGGTTAGCGGCCTCAACAGGAGTGGAAGGAAGAGGACGGTAGGAGTTTACTGCAAGGTGAAACCATAAAAGAAGGAAACAGCAAAGAGGAACCCTGTCACACTACAACTGTGAACTTGAAATGTTAGGTGGGAGCGGGGATTACAGCCAGAGGGTTCAAATCAGTTGTTGCTCTTATATGTAACTTGCCTTTGGCTAGTTACGATACTTGCCATTTCACAGGTATCCGAGTTAACCTCCTACTTCTTTTTCAGCCAGTTTAAGATACAGGAGAATGATTTCTCCTTCTAATAGATGGGCAGGAAACCAAAATGAAAAAAAAAAAAAAAAAAATCACTGCCAGCCTTTTAAAATAAGACTGTAAAAATTTAAGTCTTGGAGGTCACCCTAGTGGTGCCAATAACACCAGCTCAAGGACGGTTCCAAATTAGGGACCTAAACCAGAATTAGAAATAAAAAGGGGAAACACCCAACCATTTTCCCACATCCCCACGCTGGAGCTGCCTGCCCTAGGGGAGGTAGCATTCCAGACATCCATAATGTCCACATGACCATCCAAGCCGTTCTGGTGAGCAGATGGTTTATGAATTCCCAAGGAAACATTCTCAGTCACTTTCAAACTTGACGGAATTGACTTGGGTCGATATAGTGCCCCCACGGTAGCTGCCTCGTTTTTTCTTTGTCTTCTCATGGCGGAAAGATTTGCCTTTAGTGAATTTCAGGATATTGTTAGCCTTCTCACCCCAGTCACCAGCTGCTCCTTTCTGTGAGGGATGAAGGGAGAGAGGAAAAAGAAATTCAGGGCAGTACCCAAGAGAGTAAAGGCAATGCTTTGCACTTCATCCTACCCAGCAAACACCAGTTCATTAACACTGGAGCTGATGCCACTCTCCCACGCACCTCCTGCCAGTGCTCACATGCTTCCTAACAGCACCTCCTGGTGGAAAAAATTCCGACCAAAAAGACTGCCCACACGCACACCAAGGCCGCTCTGCCGACGTGTATTTGCAGAGGCCAAGTGTTACCACTCTGGGCACTACCTAGCCCTACCTTTGCTTCAAATGAGTTGTCAGCAACACGGGCATCCAGCTCAATCTCTTCTTCCCTTACGCGGCGGAATGGAGAGGCTGGCTGTTAAAGAGAAAGAAAACAAGATACAATAAGTGTATACACGCACATGATATTCCCTTAGTGAAAATGTCCTTCCCTCCTTGCCCTGCAAGTATGGAGCCCTGTTCAGGTCACCTCAATCTAAGTGTTTCTTAGATTCCTAATTCTTTCCCTTCTTCAGATCAGGCAACTCAGGGATGCTCCCATGCAAGCATATCCAATCAACCTTTGACAGAATAATATTGTGCACATACATGCACTCCCTAGAGTTCACCAGACAAGGTTCAAGTGCTTGAGAAGGGAGCAAAAATACAAATAATCCTGTGAGCCCAACTTCCCCCCAAACCCCAAAACAAGCCTACTTGTTCAGGAGGCAAAGATGCCTCTCCCACCAGTCACCACAGTCCACCCTCACTCACCCGTTTCACCTTGGGAACTGTGTGTGGTGTTTTGGCTTTGATCTTTGCCTTTTCACCTTGTGGCGTCTCTGGCTCCTGAACATCTTCCCTCTTCTGTTTCTTCCTGATCGTGCCTGTTAGATGCACAGCAGTAAAACTTCCAAGGGAGTAACTGCAGTGTTGGGAAAGGTAATGGCATCTCTCCCCAGAAAGCAAACCCAGTGTTGACAGAGGTGTGAGAATCAGTCCCTGCATTACCTCACCCAGAAAACAGACTGCTACAACAGACACTAATAGCCATTCTGGGTCAGCAAGGGTTGTGCCATCCTATCCTAACCGATAAGGATAATTTTGTGGAATAGGGTACCTCTATATTAATGATTTAGTGCACTTGAGAAAGTTCTGTTTAAAATTTGCCAGTTCTTGGAGTCACACAGTATGCACTTGCACACATCACTACTGCATTCAAAGTTGTTTTCCTCCTGGAGGGATAAAGATTGAGACTGTGCTTTGGGGCATCGCCTATGATGTCCCACTCAACACAGACAAGGTCCTCCAGCAGTCTGCCTTGCTGTCACTAACAATCTTCTGCATGCACAGATGGCAACTGGCAACAACCGTACAGAAATGTACTTCATGTTACCACACACTCCATTGCCAGCAGATAGGCAATACAGACAGAAAGGATCACACCAAATTAAAAACTAGCCCTTCCCTCTCAGTACTGCACCAGATGGCATACTCTAATAGCACATAGAGATTAGACTGAATATTGTTTAGGAAAGGCTCCCGTTCACGCTTAGCTCAGTAACATTGCTTGACAGACCCACTTCCCAGACCGTAGGTAGTACCTCCATTGACTTTGCCAGTCTCTTCTTCAGAGCTGCTTTCACTGCTGCTACTGCTGCCACCAGCTGCCTTAGACTTCAGGTGGTTTGCCGCTGGTGTGGATGCTTTTGCTTTTGCTTTCTCTGTGGAGGCAGTGGTCTTAGAATTGTTCTGTGCCCCTTTCCCTGCCTTTTTGGGCTTCTCTTCCTCTTCGCTGGAACTATCAGATGAGCTGCTACCACTACTGGAAGCAGCTGCCTTCTTCCCCACAGTTGCTTTTGCTGCCCCTGTAGATTTGGTGGCTGGTTTCACTGCTGGCTTCTTTTCTTCTTCTTCTTCACTGCTCGAGCTATCAGAGTCAGAAGTGCCTGCTTTGGGAGCTGGGGCAGAAGGTTTGGACACTGGCTTACCCACTTTGCCAGCTAATTTAGCTGGAGTGCCTTTCTTCTTCTTCTTCTCATCCTTAGAACTGCTGGAGCTGGTATCTGAATCAGAGCTACTTTGTGCTTTCTTTGTGGCAGCTTGTGACTTCTTTGTTGCAGGGGTTGCTGCTTTAGTTGCAGGCTTCACAGGGGCCTTCTTGTCAGAGCTATCAGAATCTAGAATGGAAAGGAAAAGAATAATGAAGGCTAAGAGACATTCCTTCAACATGAAGCTAACATACAGATTCACGTATGTGCACTTCGTTAGCTACTTGAAACAACACTGCAATGAGTATTCCTGTCCAACTGCACCCTCGTACCCTGCCTAGAAGCACAGAGGTCTGAGCAAGCACAACGTGCATGTGGAAATTCTCCTTTTCTCCTACCCCAATACCTGAGCTATCTGATGAGGAACTGGAGTCTTTCTTTGCTTGTCCAGGCTTGACAGCTACTTTTGCTGGTTTGGAAGTATTCTTTATCACAGGTTGTTTAGCTGGGAGCTTACTCCCTACCTTCTTCTTGTCATCTTCAGAGCTAGAATCTAACCAAAGGAAAAAAAAAAAAATGTTCTTTAAGTTAATAAGTTTCTAGTGCTTAGAAGAAAGAACAAACTCAGGGAGAAGAAACATCGAGAAAAGAAGCTATGTGGTAAAGATCAAAGAACAGGCAAGGAATTAGGAGATAAAATTGGGAAGGTGAGGCAGCAACAGCACAGTATCTCATTTTAGCTTTCTATTTCCTGTATTAGATATGTTTAGCAGCAGTCTGAGGATGGACTGGAGACTCCTGCATACAAATATGCCTTTGTATTGTGTGTCACAGCAATATGGAATGCTAAGCCTGATCTATTCCAACATTTCTGAACACTTTAATAACGGTAATCAAAACCTCGTCCACTTGTGAGAAACTAGGCAACAAAACCAGAAAACACAGAACCCCTGCCACTTCTTGAAAGGTCACAGTCTAGTGCTAGCTGTCTGCACAGACAGGCAGCTGCCACCCACAGTCCCTGCCGTGGCACCAGAGATGTTGAGATATAACAGGAGCACCTTGAACTTGGAGGGAAAATGTAACACACGGGGAACTTACATGGGAAATACAGCATCGCAAACCTTAAACCTGATCAACGGAAGATACAAAGCACACTGCTCCCATTTCTAAGGTCACATTAGGAAAATGCATCTTTTGAGTCTATTTTGAACTTGGTATGGCAACAACATTTTTTATTTCAGAAACTCCTCCCAAATACAGTGGGATAACAGAAACCAAAAATCTTAAGACACAGATCCTCAAAAAGTGTAACCATTAACCTTCCTAGAGAAACCTGATACACATGATGCCCCAGCGTTTCCATCCAGCAACATGCAGACCTTTCTGCACTTGTCAATGGTCTCACTGGTGTCTCATGGTCAGACTCCACTATGCATAGCAGGCTGCTGTTTTTCAATTTCACATCTTATTAGCTATGGAGACTGTGAAGCTTTCAAGCTCGTACGCTAGGGATCTTAGCAGATACACCACTATACAGCAAGCTGACCAATAAAAACATTAACACAAAAAAAAAATCAAAACTTTATTTCTTGAATTACCTGAGTCACTGTCAGAACTGGATTCAGCCTTCTTGGTAGTCACAGCTTTGTTTGTGGGGCCAGGGGTTGTTTTAGCTACTACTGCTTTGCCTGCAAAAGCAACTTTAAAATTAACAAGTCACATCCACACCAAACTTTTGTCCCAAGATCCAAACCTTTCCAGATGTGAAAAAGCTCCCTTCTCAGTGCACCAGCCATTCAGCCAGCATGTGGAAGCCAAGCAAGGACCTGGCCAGCTGCAGTAATGGGCCTGGCTTACTCCTGATAAACTAGATCCTGATGACTTTTCAAACGAACACGCGTAAAGTAATCCAAGATCCACAGACTGTACACAGTGTTGTTTGTGGTGCTTTCAAATTACTCAGAAGCTTCCAGAGAAGCAAACAGCAACATAGACCAAAGTCAAATGGCTTTTTCAAGGAAACCAAGACATTGCCAAAACATTGTCCGCACCATGTAGTACTTCCTCTGCAGCTTCCTCTCCTCACAACATACCTGCTCCTCCCTTTCGGGGCACCTGCTCTGCCTCATCACTACTGTCTGAAGAGTCACTGCTCTCAGCCTTTTTTGCAGGAGTCTTGGCAAGGCCCTTCTTCATCTGCGTAGCTTGAGGAGGCGGTACAGCACTGTACTGACCTATGAAGAGAGACAGCATTCAGATGCCTGCATGATAATGCGAGCAGCACATGAGATGTTTGCTGTAGTTAGAATAAAGCACTTCTGCTATTTGGTTCCATTTATTCCCCTTCTGTAGCTACAACCAAAGATACTAGCTTATAATCTGAAAGGTTACGCCCACCCAACTGCTACCTCCTGTTTCTACTGTGAGTTTAGCTCTCCTCTTGGGGTTCAGCTGACCCAACCATCTCTGCAGAAGTTTTCTCTGCACTTTTAGAAGAATGGGAGCTTGTGTTGCGAAACTTTTTCAGAAAAAAAACAAAGAAAGATGCCAATGTTGATTGTTTTCATTTACTGCCTTCTCAAATCCTCTGGTTAGAGAATCAGACTGCATTTCGATGCTTGATCCTCCACTCAGGTCAGCTCTCTACTGGAATCCTAAAAGAACTACACTATATTGAACAGAGGCCCATTTAGCCCATCAGCTGGATTGCAACTGAACAACCCTGGATACTTCACAAAAAAACCCTAAAAAAGCTTAAATTGCTACAGTTACAGAATAACCAAAACACTGGCAAATTAATTCCCAAATCCTGGCAGACGGGAAACCTGCAAAAAGAAAGTATTTAAAGGCTACCTGAACAGAAGACATGCAGCAAACCAAGCAGAGTCTGTCACAATCTCTCTCACTCCCCATCCCTTGCTGAGGGAGGAGCTGAATTGTAAGCTTAGTCCCAACAGCACACATGAAAAGAGCTGTTGTATTTCTGGTTCACAATACCACCACCAGCACCACCTGGAACCTTGTGTGCAGCAAGACTTGCCTGTGCCCGGCACACACTTCTCCCGGGACAGCAGGACTAGCAGAAAGCATCCTTCCATGTAGCAGCAATGGTATTTAGTACTTACCAGACTTTGGCTTTTGTTTTGCAGGTGGCTTTTCATCATCTGAGCTGTCAGATGAGTCCTCACTACTGGAACTTTCCTTGGCACGTTTGTTTTTCCCTGGACATGCTTGAGTGGCTGCAGGTTTCGGCAGAGGTGATTTCTTGGCAACAGCCTTATCACAAGAAGGAAAGAAAAACATGTTAAAAAAAGAAGTTACAGAAATCTTGTGGGGACAGCTGGATGTGGATCTTGTTTAACCCTATGCCTCACTTAAGAGGGCAAATTTCGAAGACAAAATGAGAGAGATTAATGAAGATTCTCAAATGCAAATTTCAGGAAACACATGAGCATCACTACCTTTCTGGCCACTCTGCTGTTGTTTTCTGCTGCATGAATCCCTAATGAGGAGCTCCTCTGACTAAGGGGCACAGAAGTGACTGAAACGGTAGCAACTGCCACTTGATTAAACACAGCTATGATTACTTGTGTTGCAGAAAACATTTTTAAACACTCCCTAGTGGAAAACTCAAAGTACAGATAGCTATGCACAAGAGAGTCATGCAAAAGTGAACATATAATGGAGATTACAATATGGTTATGACACAATGAGATGTTTTCCTGTAAAAGGAAGGAGCAGAGGAAGCAGTAAGGAGGTATTACAGAAGAAAGCCAGTGCCTGGAGAGGTGCTAGAACACATTATCCCACTGCATAAAGTAGAAGGAAATATAAGAGCCCCAGATGCTGCGCTCAGCATCTGTGTAGTCTGTGCCTTTATCTACACATTTCACAGTCCCTGCAAGACAGAGATACACCCAGTCTTACTAGACTTCTACACGGTTCGTGAAGTTTTTCATGGTCTAATTTACCTTCTTCGGTGCAGGCTTTTCCTCATCAGAATCTTCACTGCTGCTGCTACTGCTTGCTGCTTTTCCATTGACCACCTTGGTGGCCGCCTGGGCAGCTTTACCTCCTTTTGAGATAAGCAAAAAGGGACATTAGAACATATGCTATGGTAGATGAGGGGTAATTACATTCAGCATAAAGGATCCTAGAGAGAAAAGAACCACAGGAAACCAAGAGGGCAGATTAAGGCCATACTGCAAAACTGTTGTTTTATCCTACTGCAAGCTTAGAGTAAGTTTTCAGAAAACTGTCCATTCTAGCTCACTGGAAGTTCCAGGACTAAAGGCTAAGTAAAGATCTTCCCTGCTCTTTGAGAGGAAGACACTGGCAAAAGCACAACTGTCCTGGTTTTGGCTGGGATAGAGTTAATTTTCGTCTTAGTTGCTGGTATAGTGCTGTGTTTTGGATTTAGTATGAGAATAATATTGATAACACACTGATGTTTTAGTCGTTGCTAAGTAATGCTTACACTAGTCAAAGACTTTTCAGCTTCCCATGCTCTGCCAGGTGCAAAAGAAGCTGAGAGGGGGCACAGCCAGGACAGCTGACCCAGACTGGCCAAAGGGCTGTTCCATACCATATGATGTAATACTCAGTATATAAACTGGGGGAAATTGGCCAGGAGGGGGAGACTGCTGCTCGGGGATGGGCTGGGCATCAGTCGGCAGGTGGTGAGCAACTGCATCATGCATCGCTTGCTTTGTATATTATTACTACAGTTTACTTTATTTCAATTATTAAACTGGTCTTACCTCAACCCATGAGTTTTCTCACTTTTACTCTTCCAATTCTCTCCCCCATCCCACCAGGGAGCAGGGAGTGAGCCAGCGGCTGTGTGGTGTTTAGTTGCTGGCTGGGGTTAAACCACGACAACAACTTAAACAGTTAAGGTTGCTGATTACTGCTCCTTATGCAAACAATGCAGCATTTGGGACAAGATGTTTTATTTGCAATCAGTTCTACACCTCTTCCATGTCAGACTGGACTGAAGAGCAAACGGCAGTGACAGCAGATTTTCAGACTGCTATGTTAACACGTGTGCCTTGGCATGCAGGTACAGCCCCCATCACTCCTCCCCTGGCTTTTTTGTTTTTGCACTTTGACTCATGATACAAAATAAGAGGTACCTGATTTAGGCGTTGCGGGTTTTGGTGGCTGTTTCTTTGGTGGTTCTTCATCTGAGCTGCTTGAGTCGGAGCTGGAACTCTCTGCTTTCTTCTGAGGCTGGATTTTGGCTCCAGCTGGCTTCACCACAGGTTTTGCACCTTTCTAAACAACAGGAGGGAAAACTGATTAGCCCTTGTAGCCGTGGAAAGAAAAAGAGGCTAATAAGTGGGACACATGTACCGAGACTATAAACAGTTGTCTTTCACAGAGGTTACCATTTTGACTTGGAAACACCACTCTGCCTAATGGTTAGGGCCTGAAAATTCCTGTATAACAATTTTGCTCCAGGAAACCTCCCAGCAGCCCATGGGAGACTTCCTTTGCACCTCCGTCTCCAGGTTCTGCCTCCTCAAAATGGGGCAGCTCTGGGGCTGGCACTGTTCTCTTCCTTCTCCAGACCACACTGGTTTAAAGACTGAAAATACTGACTGGGCAACTCTGGCTGGTCTCCTCTAGTGTACACTGACATCATTAGTCCTCCCTCCCCACTTCTCAAGACCATGACTGCAGCAAGAAAAAGGAAAGAGAAGATTCTCTTTTTATAAAATTTATTTTAGCGACTGTAAATAAATCTTTCTCTGCAAAAAAAGTAAGTCCTGGCAGTCTTAGGGTAAAAGCAAGGAGCAGACTTGGATATGAAACAGTGGGTGCTGGACATGAAATTAATTTTTCACAGGACCAGTCCAAATGGCACACCGACCACTACAGAAATGTCTTCTTACATTGCGCCTGCAGCAGTCTAGGCACTTCATAGTTCAGGAAAAGCGAGCCCAATTTCAGAGAGAATTCTGCTGGTCAAATCTGCTATTACCCACCACTGTCAAACACGCGTTAAAGAGGCTGGAAAGAAAAGCTGACCTTTGCTGGCTTCTCCTCCTCCTCTGAGTCTGAATCGTCACTGGAGTCCTCGCTGCTGCTCTCTGCCTTCTTGGCTGGAGGAACTGCTTTTGCCTTGGGCACAGCTGCTGCTTTAGCTGCAAATAAGGGACAGCACACATCGATGATAGGTTAATTCACAACTTTCATGTACCTATATCCTGTACTATTGTATATCAGGGCAAAAGGATATGCTAAGGTCATTAAACCATGACTGAAGTTCATAACACTGACTTTATTTCTTGAGCAGGGTGTGGCAGAAGACTCCAAAACGGGTAGGTAAGAGGATAAAACCCATTCTAGATTTAATCTTTGTCACATACACATTTAAGTGCAGACTTCTATCACCAAAAATGACACCCCACAAAGAAAGCGTCCCCACAAACTGAGATAACATTAACTGTGTCTGCACACCTTCCAGTTTACAAAAATGCGCTGAACAAGCGCAGACTTCCAAAGAGAACCACTGCAATGCTGTGTTAAGGTTCCAGACACTTTGCTTAACGTGTTTTAGCCAAATCTACTCCTTCTTGGTTACTGACTGCTTTTTAATAACGTGAAGCAAAAGAAATAATTTTGCCTCAAGTTATATTTGCAACTGTCTTTATCAAATAAAAATCAGATCTAAGTTCAACTTCAGCTTTAGGATGGCTCAAGTTGAATACCAGTTTTCTTTCTGTGTCTCTCCCTCTCCCTGTCTACTCCTTCTCTCCCACAAATCTACTGCTAGATACACGCAACCTTGCATACACTGTGATTAAGGCAAGGCGTAAGAACAATTTCAGATAAAAAGGGAAAAATACAGCTCACCACATACCAAAGTGCAGTGGAGGGATGTATTTTTTGATAGCACTAGGACAGAGGCTTGAGAGAAAGGAGGGTGGTAACCTCACACAAGCAGCAGGTGAGTAAGGATGCTTGGCATTTCTCTGGAACTCGAGGATACCGTGTACAACTGCGCTGCATCAAACAGGTCACGGTGTCCACCAATACAGAGGAGCCTGATAAATCCTAGCCGTGCCAGAGTTTTGTCAAATTACATGTATTTTAACAAATGTGAAAGCACTTATAAAACCTGAATCAGTTTTCCTACAATAGCAAGATAAGAAACCATTCTTTAAAGCTCTCAGTGAAACTGAGAGTCCCTGGAAAATAGCACAGAAAAAAAATCATGAGGTAGCTACCTTCCATGAAGAGAGTACCAGCCCAATCTACATGCACTCAAAAACCAATTTCACTCAATAATTTCACTCAATATTTAGATCAACACATAATTGGAAAGTACCGAAGCAAGGAGGAGTAACCCTGCCGCGATATGCTATCAGTGAGTGTTTGGAAAGCAGAATCTCAATATAGACAAGGTAATGAAGGCGCTACTTCAATAGCGCCTTCAAAACTCAATACAGCCCAATGCCTTTACCAGTCGCAGACAAAAGAGAGTGATTAAAACCTTCTAGCAGACACAAACCCTCACGTACTTAAATTATAACTAGATAAAGAGATCATCCTTAGCTAGGATGAACATACCTTACATGTCATGAGCAAAAGACCTGCCAGAATCAAGATCAGTCAATACAAACCCAGTCCTTGATAGCCGCTGAAGGACCTCAAATGAGCTGCTGAAGCTGAGCTCCGCATCCAGGTGAGGAGCCAATGTCAAACACAGCCCTGGCCTGGCCTAGGGCCGCTCACAAACCCCACCTGGTTTCTTGGCTGGCGGCCTCTGGTCCTCCTCGCTGGAGCTGTCGTCGCTGCTGGCGGACGGCTTCCTCTTCGCCTGGGGGCCGTTGGGAACGAGCTTTCTCTTCTTGGCCGCTGGAGACCTACAGGGAGAAAGGCTGAGCTGGGGGCTACGAGGCGAGGGCCGGGCGGTGGCTGCTGCCGGAGGGAGCGCGGCAGCGCGGCGGAGCGCCCCCCCCCCCCCCCCCCCGGTAAGCGGGGCCCCGCCGGCGGAGGGGCACTTACTTCACCCAGTAACTGAAGATGTCCAGGAGGGAGGCTGCGTTGGGGTCCTGCTCCTTCTAAACCAAGAGAGAGGCCGGTCAGTCAGTCGGTCAGTCAGTCAGTCGGTCGGTCGGTCGGTCGGTCAGTCAGCCGCCCGCCCCTCCCGCCGCCCGCCGCCCCCGCTCACCGCCGCCGCCTCCCTGGCGAAGGCGCGCGCGGCGCCCTCGAAGCGGTGCTCGCGCAGGAAGGCGAGCACGAAGGGGAAGAGGTCGCTGGGCACCGCCGGCCGCTCCGCCATGCTGCCCCGCCGCCACGTGCCGCCTGCGCGCACGCGCGCGCAGCGCCACGCACAGACCTGCACGCACGCGCGCGCAAGCGCCCCGGCTCCGCCCTCCCCGCCATCTCGGCCGGGCCGCGGCCGGGCGCAGGCCGTCCCCGCCGCGCAGGTCCGGGTGCTCGGCGGCGGCCGCCGGCGGGAAGGAGGGGCCCGCGAGGCACGGCCGTCCTCCCGGCGTGAGGGGGTTTGGAAAGGCCCCGCCCGCGTCTGGGTGAAGGCAGCACGCAGGGCGGGAAGGCCGCCGGTGGTGCAGAGGCAGGCTTAGAGCCCGCGGCGGAGGTAGAAACTCAGGAGCATGCACGTGACATTGGAAGAGGAAAGCCTTCAGTCCACTTCAACTCCCTCCTCCGCATCAGTCTGCTCCTAGTTGTAATCCACGTTAAATACGATCACTGGAGGGAGAAGGGTAGGGAGCAGGGCTGCTCCTCGAAGGAGAGCAAACGGAGCTGCGGGCAGCCTCAGTGCTGCTGGCGCCCTCGCCGGCAGGGTGCGGCCGCACGCAGCTTGAACGCGGCAGGCAGAGCCAGATGCCGACTGCGGGACTCGTCGGCTGTCCCGGGAAAGGCGAGCTATGAACCAGGGCCGGGATCCACAGGAGGAATCCGTTCAGGAGCAAAGGGAGATGGTGCCAGAGGAGGCACTGGGGTAAAAGTAACGCTGTGGGTCTAAAGGGACTGTCTGCGAGATAGAGGCAGAGAGGGAATTGGGGGTAAGCTTACTTACAACTTAAGTTTGAAGGGTACCAAGGAGGTAAGGTTGGAGATAAGACTTGAAACAGGTACACCTACAAAATAGGATAGGCAAGGCCTGAAGACCCAGGCCTGAGCTTAAATGGAGCTCCTGGACCTATGGGCAAAGGGTGGGTGTGGAAGCCCCAGGTGAGGCTGATCAGGACAAGCATGGCCTGTTAGTGTATTCAGGACCCTGATGAGGAGGAGATTTCATTCAGCTGTCGTGTATTGCCATGGCTTTAAATTAGTCGTTTCTCTGTGGAAGTTTTTTCTTGTGTGAAACTGGAGGTTTGCTCTGATGAATGCAGTGCTCTGTTCTCCTTGCCTTTGTGATGGGGCTTTTTTTTAGTTCTCTTCAATAGAGTGTACTATAAAGCCTGCTGAGGGCAAAGGAAGAAGAGAGTCCTATGCTGAAAATCTTGAATTAGGGCTGCCAGGGTCTAACAAGCACTACTAGGTAGGTAGTGTTATGCTCTTTACGTTTCCACTACCTAGCCCATTGCTCTTAACAGGTCCCCCATTTGCAGTGCTGGGGAAATAAAAGCAGCTCATGTAGTGGTAGATTGTACTGTAAGATTCTGTCATTTGGCACAGGTGCTGTTGCCTGTAGTGTAGAAAAGGGACGTTCAGCTGAGGACTTGCTAAATATGTGTACTTCGTTTTCAAATGGCCTGATCTGGCCTGCCCCTGTTATATATGGAATAACTTGGGTCTGTGTTGCAGAAAGGAAACTGTTTCTAGGAACCAATATTTCTCTCAGTTCTTGTAGCTTCTATCCACAGTAAGCTACAGCTGCAAGCTTCATCTGCAAAGCTCAGCACAAGTTCTGTGCTTTTGTCTGCATCAGAAAGGAAGAGATGCGGCCATTGCTGGTAAACTGTCCTTATTTTAAGTCCTGCTGTTTGAAGTAACTGCTGTGAGGAACTAGGGAAATTATTGGCTGTGTTTGCTTCACTGGCCCAGTTTGCTTTTTGCCTGGTTAGGAAGCATCTCCCTCTTTTGCCAGGCCTTTGCTAGTTAGGTGTGTTCCCAGATGCTGTGTGACTGCTTCTCTTCAGAGGTGTGTGTGGCTGTCTAGGTGTGTTCCCCTGTGTTGTGCCTGCAGCTCTCCACATGACCTGGCAGGGCAGTAACCATGCAAGGAGAGCCATTCTGCTCTTCTATTCCTCGAGGCAGTAGTGGGAGATCCTGGGATCTAAAAAGGAAGCAAATCCCACTGATTTATGCTATTGCTTGTGAATTCCGTTGCTCTCCTCACCTATTCCTTGTAGGGCTTTTCAGTCCTTCCCCTTGGCTGGCATATCTCTTTTGTTAAGGCTGCAGGGAGAGCTATTCACCTCAGAAGAGAGCATTCCCGTGAGAGGTCTCTGCTTTTCCCGCTCTTTTCATGGCCAAGAAAAAGTGAAGAGCGATGGCATGGGTATTCAAACACTTGCCGAATCCTTTCCTTCTTACCCTTCAAAGGTACCTAGCAAAAAAGCAATGGCTCCAGAAAGAGCAATCTAGTCCTTTTCTTTGGACAGGGATAAGACAGACCCTTGAAAATAATGCTGCAAATGCAACTGTGTTCGCATGCTGCAGTGAACTGAAGGGAGAAGGGTTAAGACTTGCACAGCCGATTTTGAGCAAGGGAGGTTGAAAAGCTCCCTCTATTTCCTCATTTTGTTCTTAATTCATTACAAGGTGTGTAACTCTTTCCCTTAGGCCAGCCTAATGTTCTAGGGTGTGAAGGGGCTTTTGCCTCAATTTGTCATCTGAGTTTTCAGGTGGAGGTTGCTGTAAAGGTTGCTGAAACAATGTGCTAGCAGTTATTTTACTTAAGCTCCTTTGGGGAGGCATATTAGCAGCTTAGGAAGTTTGACCTCAGGAGGTTTCCTGTGGGCTTTGAATTGATTAAATAAAATACATAGCATCCTAAGTGAACACTGATACATATGGAGAAGACCTATGGGTTCTCACTAAGCAGGAAGCTGACTCTGCTAGTCCTTTGTATGACACTGCAAGGCTTTAAAGAGAAAAAGAATTTAAAAGTTTGTTCCAAGGAGCATGTTGAAATCCTCATCTAACATCAGAGATAGGATTTTGGTTTTAACTTTTTATTCTGGAAGTTAGAAGATAAACAGCTTTACAAGGGGAAATAATGTGGAACAGTCATTTTAAAGTCATATACATGGTTATCCATCTGTTTTACTAGTTCTTAGTACATGCATATTATTCCATAGCAGTCAAAGAATTTGCGTAGACACTCTAGTTTCTAACTAGTAAATTTTTGTCCCTCACCTATATCCCAAGTAGATTCTGTATTTGCACACTTCTCCAGTGCCCAGATGTTCTTTATTCTGCTGTACATTTTCAGGAGGATTCAGATGGGAAAGTGCTGGTTTCTTCTCTGCATACCTGCAGTTTATTTCTCATAAGGCTGTATCATCAGGAAGTGTTTTTTATCCTAGCACTTTCTTATTGTGGGAGCAAACGCTCTGTTTTTGGAAGACAGGCTGTGGCACACCCTTTG
Organism: Platalea leucorodia; assembly: GCF_965183815.1. NCBI lineage: Eukaryota > Metazoa > Chordata > Aves > Pelecaniformes > Threskiornithidae > Platalea > Platalea leucorodia. The sequence continues at coordinate 23,216,808 of NC_138826.1, forward strand.
TAAGCTTAAATTAGGTTTTGGGTAAAGCAGGATTTGGAGGTAACGGGGAGAGTTTGACCGACTTCTAAGATAGAGCTGATTAGTAGGAAGCAGTAGGTTCCTTACTGTTCGTAACCAGCTCTGTTCTAACACTAGTGTTCATGACATTAAGTAAGCTGCACACAGAATGTCCCCTGACTGCTTGGGGGTGGCTGTCCTGACTGGGAAACCTGCAAGGAGCCTGCTTTTGCTTTACTGAAGTGCAACGATGAAAGACTTCACTGGTTCTCAGCAAATAAATGTTTCTGAATGCAAATCAGTGCAAGTGAGTTTCCTGAGTTTGCAAGGGAATAGTCTAAAATAATTATTTAGGTAGAATCTGTTGCTTTGTCTTCAGTGACAAAACTGAGTCCTCTCTGAACTCCAACAGTGTCCTGCTGCTGCTTATTTTCTGGGTACTGAAACATGGGCATAGTTGTATGGAGTTTGGTAAATCTACGTTAAAAGACTGCATCTTCTAGAGGAAAACACAGAATATCGAGTTGCTTCATTCTTTACATGAACAACTTCTTTTTCTCCTGGGAAAAAACAAAACTCCTTGCTCATAGGAGACAGAAGTCAAAGCCCAAGTTAAGGGCGTGCATAAAGCAGCTCTCGCTTGTTCTCTTCCACAGCCTTTGCTCGAGGTGTCTCGTGGCTAGGGACAGGGACCTTCTCTGTCAGCGTGGCACGTCACCTTTCCTCACTGTAGCGCCGTTCCTTGGCCACCCGTGGAATGGGTGATGGGGGCCAGTGGGAAAAGGCAGCCCCCCTCCCATGGCGGGAGAATCCCGCCCTGGGCCTGGAGGGCGATGCCCGAACGGAGCCGAAAGCAGCCGCCGGCGGGGCCGGGCCGGGGCCGCCCTGTGCCCGGCTCTGCAGGGGGCGTCGCGGGCCGCCCTCCCGCCCCGGCCGGGCAGCGGGGCGGGGCCGGGCCGGGCGGCGGGACGGGGCGCCCGGCCGGGGCCGAGGAAGTGGCCGCGGGAGGGACGCGCCGCGCCGCGCCGCCGGCGATGTGAGGGAAGGGGAGCGGCCCCTTCCCCGCCAGCCCCGGACCATGGCGGGCCCCGGTAGGTGCCGCGGCTCCTCGCCCCGGGAGCCGGGGGAGCGGCGGGGTCTCCGCGCCCGGCCGTGCTGCGCGGCGGGGGCGGGCCGGGCGGGCGCTGCTCCCCGCTCTGCCCCCCGCTCTGCCCCGGCGAGCCGAGGCTCTCCGCGGCCGCCCGGCCCCGCGAGCGGGCCGTCCCGCGGCGGCGCCGGTGAGCGGGGGGCCGGCGGGGAGGTAGCGGAGCTGCTGCGCGGCCCTGCCCGCCCCGGCGCCCCTCCGCTGCGGGGGAACGGGGGAGGAGGGTCCGAGCCCCGGGGCTCTTCAGAGCTGCGGCGGCTCCTTTGTCCGCAGCCAGGTTGCTGCGCTTTCCGCCTTCTCTTGCTTCGCTTGGCTGGTGCTCGGGGCAGGGGCTGGCAGAGCTCGCCTGCGTCTTGAGCGCGCTTCGGGCTGGCCGCTCGGCCAGCCCTGAGGGAGGGTCTTGTGTAGAGGAGTCAGTCCCTGCTCAGCCTTTACCACCTAGATGGTTTTCTGCGATGTTTTGTAGAGAAGTTAGTTCTTCCTAAATACTGCCTTATTCCCCTGCATTTGCATACTTCCTTTTTGGGGTATGACTTGATGTCCCTTGCCACAGTGGCACAGGATCCAAACAAACTGAGCTAGGTTGCCATCAATGAAAATGTTTTAGCTAACGTGTGCATGTAAAACGGGTGAGAATAGAGCTGAGAACTCCAGGGGGAGAGGGGTTTAGCCTATATTGTGTAAGTCTTGCTTGTGCCCAATTTGCAAGTTCCCCTCCCTGCAGGGAAGTGTACGTGTTTTATCTAAAAAAGGAAAAACGTGCCATTCTCAGGGTGTGAAGTAACGTTAGTGTTTCACTGACGCATATCTCCTTGTGATGTAAAAATAAGCTAAAGGGAGGCCTCAGGAGACTTGTGGGCAAAACTACTTTTCTCCTTATAAACAGAAGGTGATTTCACAGGGACTCTTAAAAGTACAACAACTTCAGGTTCGCATATCTTAATGCAAATCTTGTGTTCCTATCACTGAAGTTTGGTTTGCAAAACTTTTATCTGCTTTGATTCTGCTATTTCCTCTTGCTTGTTTGCAGCACTTTATTTAAAGCAAAGGTTTTGTATTCCAGTCGAAGGGAGAGGTCTTGCTAGGATGTTAATAATTATTGCATGTGATCACTATTACTTCGTTATGCATTCCAGCTAGGCAAAGAATGCATTCATTTCCTCATACATCACTTAAATACACGCACTTCAGACACTGAAATATGAAAGGTGCTGAGGACTTCTGTTAATGGCCCACCAGCAGCTTCTAATACCTCTTGGAAGCGCTCTCTCTTTTAAGAATTTGATTATTAAGACACCTTGGGTTGGATTTCGTTTATATCAAAGGCAATTGTCTTTCATAGGAAGTGGATCCCTCTTGGATTCATGTTTTCGACTGCCATATTCCTGTATCCTCCATACACATGAATCCCAAAGCAAACTGATAACAGGCTGTGCAGCGCTTTTTCATTTAGTCAGAATTTGAGGTGGAAAATAGATTTGCTTGCCACTGCATATGATCATCTGAGTTGGAATAAAGGATTTGTCTGTCAGTTTTTTACCTGGTCTGTGGACAATGAGAAGTCATAGTCTTCTTAGGAGAGGGGTGTAAAAGGTGACACAGAAAAGCTGTGCAGTATTAGAGGCCCTGAATTTGCTTTATGGGGACCCGCAAGTACAATGAAAAACTATTTATGATCTGTAAATTGAAAAAGGTCAAACCTTTTGGCTTGTAGAATGTAATGCCACTTGATGACATCTGATTCAAGTTTAGGAAGTGTTAAGGGGGCAAGATGTAGTCTTACCCAGAGCTGATACACCAGCTTCCCACCGTATTCTTTAGCCATTTCAGTGGTAATCAGAACCTTACGATAGGGCCATAAGCCACTATCCCATATTTGCTCTGAACTTGAAGATTGTCACCTCACTACTCCCAAACATGGTCCGAAGATGAGCCTGATTTGTTTGCTTCTCAGAGAGGGACTACGAAGACGTGATATAGTCTGTCACTACAGTATACTTTTATTCTCTTGCCACGGGCAAGATTTGGACTGAATTGCTTCATCCCCTTCCATCCTGCGTGCGGTTTATAAGCTAGGGGAAGCTTTGTATCACGTTCTGTCTCTGTGCTATTTAGTCTGTGGGCCTTCTACCTCAATGAGAGGTCTTAGGCATTTCTGCAGTACTGGTTTGTAGTCTCATCAGTCTTTTATCATTGCTGTATAATGGAGTGTGCAACTAAGCACTGAAGAGGCAGCTACAGCTGGAGAGGAGTCCAAAGGTTATGTTTTGTCATTGCAAACTGGAACAGAACCATACCTGGATGTTTTTCTACGAAATAAACAAATATGCCTGCAATATTATTAATAGTGCTAACATTTTGTAAACAGAAGCAAAAGTCACTCTTATACCCTAAGTTTAGGAATGTAGAAACAAGGTATTGTTAAAATTTAAACTACATTACACTTCAGAGTATGAAAGATTTTTGAAAAGGTTGGCTGGCACAAATCTTTCTTCATCTTGCTATTGCATATACTGTTCGTATCTTTCTTACTTGAATTGAAGGCTTCCTTGTGTTTGTTTTTCCCAAACCAGCCTGTTGAACACACTGTCAAAGCATCTAAGTTCAGGGTTTAAAGAAATAAAGTGCTTAGTGTTCACCTAGGGATTTCCTTATATATGTACAGTAGGCAGAGTATACGTTGTACTTTGAAGTGTGCTCTGTGAGTTTTTCTGTAACTGCTGTGTGAAGAGTTGTGGGAAAAACTCCCCCAAACATTCTGTATTCTCCATTTATTATACTTTTCCCTGAGGACTGGACAGTAGTTGGTGCTGCAAAGGGAGGTATTTAGTTAGACAAATAATAGCATGATCCAGGAAAGCGAGTCCTGTGTCATCCTTCTTTTCAAAGAAGATGTTGCAATCGAAACGTTCCAGTTTTTTTGTTTTCTTTATAACAGTCCCATTGCTGACTTATGCTTATTTAGCTCTTTAAGACCCAGTTCCAGTATTTTCGCTTATGAACATAGAGTTTCCATGGCTCTAAAAGTGGAGTCAGTAATTTTATTTCTCAGTTCTCCTTTTAAAACCATTGTTCCTCAGTTTATCCTAGAAGTGTAAAAGGCTATAAGAGTTGAGGTAAAAGGGCCTGAGGAGAGCTGGCACAGCTCTGTTAAGGGGAATGGTGTGCCAGTGGAGCAGCGCTATCCAGGGAATCCATACCTGTCCTAAACAGTAGGTGAAGTTCCTTCCTGCTGGGTGCAGAGGCTACACTGCTCTGGGTGGTGTTGTCTCTGGGGATATAAATGCAGGCAGGGGACTTGCAGAGAGTCTGTCAAGTTTGCATCTTTTGCCTACATATCGGAGAAGGAAGGCTTCTCAGATACTTAGTGCCCCTGCAGCACAATGCATGTTTAAAAGCAATGACCCCACCACCATCATCTTATGTCCTCTCTAAGCACAGCTGCTTCCTTTCATTGAAAGACTGGAGAAGGGCCTGTTTGCTAACAGGTTTAGTTGCGGAAGCTGCGCTTTTTTAAAAAATGCATGGTAGAATTAGGTGTCCCATTTTACAGAATGTTAAAATGCCCTGGAAGCCAGTGCCGCTTTCCCCAGAGTCCGGAGGTGGGATTTCTCCCAGAGAGCACCAGGGTAGGACGTTAGGAGCCCTGGGCACGCCCCAGAGAGTCGCTGCGTTGTCTCGCCATCTGACGAGGCTGGGCTCAGCTGGCTGTGCTGCGGTGTGTGGGCTCTGTTCATGTCAGATAGTTGTGCTGCCCTTTCCCACTGTACTGCATGTAAATCAACACGTGGCACTGGAAGCAGAAGTCTGCGGTACTCCTCCCTTTCTAGAATAAAACAAGTGTCCTCCTGAATTCTGCTTGGTTTTGCTGTTTCTCCTCATGTGATTCTGTTGTCTTTGTCAGGTGGTGTTCAACCAGAAGCAGTATTCTGGCGATAGTGGTGATCTCACTGGTGTGAAAGCCATCTTTTTTCACAGCAGTTTTGCAATCTTAGCTTAACAGTCCCAAGGCTTTCGGTCTGTTTGTCTGCTTTATGAGTTTGCTGGATCCCCTCCATTGAGAATGCTGTCTCCTACAAGCCTCCATCTGGGGTTCAGGAGCTGTAGTCACACAGAAACATGCAGCCGTCCTAGTGAATACTGCTGAACTGCAGTGTCCGTGTTCTCCATAGCTAGGGCATCGTCCTTTCACTGCTAGAGACTTTCCATTTATGCAGGTAACCGTAATGCTATTGGTTGAGCACAGGGCACATCTCCATGCTTTACTTCTCAACTGTACCAATTCTGCTCAACTACAATTTACAGTTTGTAATTGTATGGTTTAGAGCTGGGGTACCGTAGCCTAAGACATCATTTCAGCCTTCATTTCTTAATGTTCCGGGGAAGGTGGCAGAATGGAGTCTTTGGAGGCTGTTCAATTTTGGTTGAATTTTAATAAGGTGACTGCAAAACCGTCATCTTCAATTCTGGTGAATTCACTCTCTGCAGATTCTCTCTTTGGCATGCCAAATTTTAGGCATTGCCTTCTACTTTAATTAGAAAAATCTGCCTTTGCTTGCTTCTGGATGGAGATGGGTTGGAAATGTTGACACTTGTAAAGAGTCAAACTGGAATTATAAGACAATTTACTAATAAAGTTTGAAATGCTCAGCACTGAAATTTGCCGTGGGACCAGAGCCGTAATCATCAGATTTGGGTAAACTTCTTCACAGGTGAACGGGCAAATTAAATTCAGACTTAAAAGTTTTCTTGAGGTTGGTGGGAGAGCACTGCATCATGTCATATTGGTTCAATCGGCATGTGATCTTCTTAGCAAGCTGGAAACAGTTTTAAAAGTGCTTTCATTCCAGAGCACAGAAATGCAGGAGTGTGTAGGCAGGAGCTGTCTCTAGAGAATTATGGAATAAATCAACTTTGGTGAGCGCATTTTGCGCTGTGTTATGGCCACCACTATTGTATTAGTTCTTTTCCTCTGAAGAGAGGGTTTGTCATGCCAAAATGGTTGGGAAGCTTTTGTATGACAGTTCTGGGGGAAGGACTCTAACACAGGCTTGCAAAGTGTCTGAAGCCTGAATGATAGGATTGCTGTGCCGCGAGCACTGGGGCTGGCGTACCCTTCACTTGCGTGCATACCTTGCAGGCAGTTTGCTTTCTGCTGCGATGAAAGCAAATGTCTAACACCATGGAAGCCATAGTGACTTCCTGTAAGCGTTGTGGGACCTCATTTAAATAAAGGCCTTTCTTATTTTAGATGTGCCCTGTTTAGTGTATACTCCGCTTGAGCGATTAATAGTCTGCAGTTGTGTTGCAGAGACCCTATGGTTGCCTAAAATGATTTAACTTCATGTGCAAAGGTGAACTCTCCTTTTCAAGCTAGTTAGTTGTGGAGGTCGGGTTTTTGTGGGTTTTTTTTCCTATCAACGTGCTTTAAATCTGTAAATCTCCACGTGGTTTGTTTCACTTGAAACTAAATAGGAAATCCCCTTCTTCATAGGAGGGTTTTTGAGAATGAAAAAACTACTTAGATTTTAGTGGGGTAAATGCAAGTAGGAGTTCAGCCACCCTTAGAATTGCTCTGTGGCTGTGAACACCTCACTTTGGATATATTTACTGTTCCTTTGAAGTGCTTTGGAGCTTCTGACGTGATTTATAGGGACAGCTCTGTGGGTTTTTTGCTGCAAAGCTGTGGGTCAGTTCTTGCTTTGAATTTAATCCTCCTCCCTGTGATCATCTTGCACCTGCACAGGCACCCCTGGAGGATATGATGTGCTGATCGTATATGCAAGTGATGCCACCGAATGGTGTCAGTACCTTCAGAACCTCTTCCTCTTTACTCGGCACGTTAGAAAACATCGGATTCTGAGCTACCAGCTGGAAGGCGAGTCTGCCATCTCCCACCAGGAGCTGGACCTGTTCAGCAGAAGTCGGAGCATCATCCTTTTGCTATCTGCTGAGCTGGTGCAGAGTTTTTATCTCCCTCCCGTCCTGCAGAGCCTTCAGGAAGCTTTATGGCCCCCCTACAAAGTAGTGAAGCTGTTCTGCGGTGTTACAGACTGTGATGACTATTTGACCTTTTTCAAGGACTGGTCTCAGTGGCAAGAACTCACAAATGATGATGAGCCTGATGCTTACCTTGCAGCTATCAAGAAGGCTATTTCAGAAGGTAAGGTAGCAGCCGTGGAGTTGCGCTTTCTGGTCAGGGGTTGGAGGAGGGAGATACATGATATTGTTTATCCTTATTTTAACACTGGTAATGTGTTTTACTGAAATAGAAAACTAAAGCAAATTGCACAACACTTCCTTGTAAACTAGGAAGTTTTGTAAGCCAATTTTTCTATGCCTGGTCAATTGGTCCCTATTTTGGGAGAGATTGCCAGTGACTCAGAGAACTTCTGAATGTGGAGGTTATCTTAGGTGCCTGGTTTTGAATGCAAATCAAAAATAAAAACTGAGTATCTTTAAAGTTCTGCCTGTAAATATTGTGCCCTGCAGCTTATTGACCCCAATCAATGGAAAATTATATTTTCCTTCAGACTTACGTTTCTGTCATACCAGAACCAAAATAAGGTTGTCTAATATGTATTCTTTAGCACGGGGCCTGAAGTCAGAGGTATAACCATACTGGCAACAGATCAGCTTGTTACTTATGATGGAATGGCAGAGATTAATTGGAGAATTGCACTGATGGCCTTAAAAACAACCCAACCAGTCTGAAAGTGATCACCTCATAACAAGCACAGAGGACTTACTGGCACAGAAGTGTTAACAGCTGGAGACTACAGAAGCCCAGTGTACTGAGTTTTAATTGAGTCTGAACTTTCCTAAACTCTAGAGGAGTGTGTGGTACTCCTTTCTCATAGTTTCTGTTGAAATGAAGGTGGAGAGCTCCGGGGAGTCGTGCTGGTCAGGATGTTTTTATGACACTGCCGTACTTAAGAGTTATGGTGTTCTTTGCCAGCCTTAGCAGGATTGGAGTCCTGTGGTTGCATCTTGGATTAAGATTTTTCTGTATTTAGTGGCATAAATGAGGCAGTGCAGTCTTCTAGTGTGTCTGGTGGTGTGTGTATAAAGGTGCTTTATGCCAGGATAACAATGGCAATAGTCATGATGACAAATTTATCACAGTAAAAATAAATTTTGAAAGTCATGATCTTGGCCAAAACAGTCCCCCTGAAAAAAGATGACTTAGGGATTGTGCTGAAGATGGCATTCTCAGGTGACCAGGTCACAACAGATGTTTCCTAGTGCCTTTTAAAAACCTGCATAAACTGAAGTTTGCATCTCCCTTTCAAACACCCCTAAAACATCTTGGTTTCCCAATGGATAACCTAGGGCTAAAGTAGTCTGGCTCCTTTGCTTTCAGCTTGGAAGAAGACAGGAAACAGTGTCTGAGCTCTGAAAAATAAAGCTGACCAGAGATTAAATTAGCTTTTCTGACACTTTCTGGCAAAAGTAGAAGTTTAGTTACTGTTTTCCTCCAAACTTGGGTCTAGAGCATGGCACCAATATTTTATTGATTTTAAACGTGCTATTCACAGATAGGGAGATTTAAACAACACCTCCCTGGATTACTGGTGTTAATGGTTTTATTTAACATGTGTGAGGACTGTCAGAGTTATTTTAGGCCAGAGTGGGAGTAAGTTCTAGTGTAGCTGAAGAGTGTGTGAGAGTACAAAGGGATGTCGATCCTGAAATCTCTTCCCGGAGCCAGCTCTCACCAGTCTCCTCTGGCTTGCTGCATTCCGAGTGCGCAAAGTGCAACACGGGGCAGAAGAGACTCCTGCTTCCTGGGCTGCGGGTAGAGCGGGAAGCGCGAGTGTCTCTGTTCTTCGTTAGATGGACTGGCTGTAGTGGGAGGTTTCACGTAGCCAAGTGGATCCCTACTAGTGAGAGGCTTTCACCAATCTTGCTTGTTTTGGGTGTATTAAAAATCAAAGAGAATTTGAGGTGAGGTGAAGGGAAGGGGTCGGGCGTGGGAATGGATCAGCTAGAAACCACTCTGGATCAACTGCTTCTCTCTATAGAGAAGTGTTTGTCAAAGGGAAGCACCCTGGTTTTTATGCTGGGAAAGCATATCTGTTGGCAGTGGTGCGCTGAATGCGGAGCCTTGTCAACTAAAGAGCAGCCTCCGTTCTCTTTGACGTCGGATGCGGTCAACGAATTGCATTAAGCTGGCCTGGCTCTCTTCCTCCACTTCAACAAGTGGCTCTCCCCAGGTGAGCTAGCGCTCTCTGTGTGCAGCTGGCTGCCCCTTGGCACGCTGGGGGCTGTGCCAGGGGGACCTGGGTGGTGGATCTTCCCAGCACTTCTCAGAGCCCACCCTGGGAGGGGGCAGAGGTGAGTCTTACTGGTAGCGCTATGCTGTCTGTCTGAGCAGCCAGGGAAGTACGTCTTGTGTGCCTGGCTGTTTAGTGGGCTGGCTGCCATACATCTGTGGCAAAACTTCTTTGGGCTAAGGTGTTACAGTCTGACTTTTCATGGTTGGATGTAGAGCCCTTCTCCAGAGGTGTCATCTCTGCTGAAAGTTGGCATGTGCTGAAAGAAGCTGTGCTTTAGCTTTATGTAAATGGTGTTTTGAAAGGAAGATTGTGCTTTGGATTTTTGTTGTTGTTTCTACATAACAAAAAAAAAAATCAGCTTATTTTCTGTTTTCTCACTTGAACAATCATACACTGATCTCAAACTGACTTCAGTATATCTAGAAAATATTTGACTGAGAGAAAAAATGAGATAAAACCAAACTCGTTTGCTGTGGAGTCTGCTGTAGCATTTTCCAAATAGTTTGGTGCACAAAGATTCAGAATTTCTGGACTTCTGTTACTGTTACGGGAGCCCTACCTGATGTGAGCTGTCAGCTGCATGCAAGGGTTGGGTAATGTCAGGCTGTTTCTTCATGCACATCAGAGCAGTTGCCAAGGCAAGCCATCCACTGTCACTCTGACTCTTGTGAAGGAAGAACCTACTTAAGATAGGCTGGTTTCATGGCAGAGGTGTTTGGATGAATATATCAGGTCCTGCCTCTGTGTGGGAAAAAAATGACCTCTTCCATATATATCAGATCCTGCCTCTGTGTGGAAGGTGACCTCTTCCATCCTGTGATGCTACAGACCAAGTTTTGTGAATGGCCGCAAATGCAAATGCTCTGATGCTTCCTCTGAAGAGAAGACAACCCCAGGTGTACATAGTTCCCTTTTTGGGTGAAACTGTGAAAACTTTCTTCTTCGTTGGTAATAAAAAATTAGCATCTTCCTTATAGTTTAGTTGCAGCCAACCCCAGCATGAGTGACTTAAAGTAAGAGTGTTTGTGACAGCAGAGCTCTCCCATAGAGAAACACAGCCTGCGCTCTGCTCCCAGGACTTAATTGTTAGGATTTTAGATGAAGGCTTTGAAGTTAGGAGCTCTTAGAAGGTCTTAGTTAAGTCCATTCTCTACAGCAGACTGTGAACTTTTCCTGAGTAAGGCAGCCCTCAATTTCTACAGCACTTAGCAGAGCAAGTTTATGACCAGATTTGAAATGATTTGTCTGGGTGTCTTCCTCTGGGAAGTACTTCTCTACACACGTGTTCACCAGTAGTTCTAACAGCAGCGTTGGCACACATTGAAAACCTAAGCCTGATGCAAAAATGACCAAGCTTCAGCTTCTTAATAGCTGAATCCTGAGGTAGTGGAGCATATGATACAGGGAACAGCGAGGGCAAATACTTCTCTAGAGCCTGCACACTTGCCCTGCTCAGGCTATGCTGTTGCCTCTAGCACAGCGATCAGGCTGTGGTTTGTTTAGTGCATCATGGGAACATGACACCCCCAGACAGTCACACACTGAAAGCTATTTTAATTTTTATTAGTTTAGTACAAATTCAGAAATGAGGAAACACTCATCTTGCCTTGTTGAGAACTGTGTGCTGACACTGACTCTTGCTCTCTTGTAGGTGGGGCATTTTTAACTTCTACTGTTTCTCAATCCTGGCAAACTACAGAGGGCATGAAGGTTTCCATTTGCAGCCACTCCTGTTATCTGTGGGGAAGTTTTTCAGGCTATGCAATAACTGTGCTAAGGACGTGGAAATGCTCAGGATGGCACTGTAGAAGCCAGCTCAGGTCTGACAGGGTATAGTCACCAGCCAGGGTGCAGTGACCAGCCTGCTACTTAAGCCCTCTTGTCTGGCTTGTGATACCACACCACGCTGTGCTGTGTGCGTTGGGCAGCTGGAAGTCTGTGCCACACAGTTGGAGTCCGTGACCTTTCTCTTCCTCCTGTGTTCTCAAAGCTCAGTTGACATCTGTTTTGTACTACGCACATTTCAGCTTCTCCAGTTTATTTCAGCCCCTACCTATGTTGTCTTGAAAAATTTCAAATTTCCTGCTTTAGAAGTTTATGTTTCCAAAGCATTTACTAATTAATCAGTGGCTTTGAACTTTCTGTACCCAAACAAACTCTTGCAGGGAAAAACCCAGGGAAGTCAACATCTGCCTGAGATTGCTAAGGTGATAACTGAATGTAACAGTAGCTGTGAACCGTACTGTTGAAGGGCAAGTGCAGCCTTGACTGAGCAGAGCTCTCATGCAATGAAATGGACAAGAAAGAAAGATCAGTACCAGCAAACTCCTTGCAAAATAGGAGGGTCAGAAGTGCATGTGAGGAAGCATGTGGTGAGTATGGAGGACAGTGGACAGTTAGAAGGAAGATGAGAATTTTGCTAGAGCCCTGTAGATGAGGAAGAGTTGGAATCTCATCGAGAGATGCCAGAGACCAAGGCAGTGAGCTTTTGTTGGGATGTTATCATTCTCCCTCATGTACATGTCAAGGAATTGAATTAACGTCCTGGCTTTCTTCTTTTGCGCTGGCAAAACCACGAATGAAACTTGAGAGCATATCACAGAATCGTTCAGGTTGGAAGGGACCTCTTGAGATCATGTAGTCCAACCTCCCTGCTCAAGCACGGTCAGATAAAGCAGGTTGCCTGAGACCATGTCCAGTCAGGTTTTGAATGTCTCTGCAAGTGGAGACTTCACAACCTCTCTGAGCAACCTGTTCCAGTGTTTGACCACCCTCAGAGTAACAAAGTGTTTTCTTGTGTTCAGATGGAATTTCATGTGTTTCAGTTTGTGCCCATTGCCTCTTGTCCTGTCAGTGGGCACTATGTAGAAGAATCTGGCTCCCTTTTTTTCATTCCCTCCCATCAGGTAAACATTGATAAGATCCCCCCGAGTCTTCCTTTCTCTAGGCTGAAGAGTTCCAGCTCTTGTAGCCTGTCCTCATATGAAAGATGCTGTGGTCCCCTAATCATCCTTGTGGTCCTGTGCTGGTCTCAAGCTGTAAAGGTAAAGTAACCTTGGAATAGGCTACTGGGAGTTTGAGGTCAGGTTGGACAGATGCGTAAGATGTTCTCAAGTGTGTCTCAACCCAGGGGGGTGAAGTGGTAGTATGTGGGAGATTCCCTTCAGCCTGACACTTCTGTAATTACTTGATTGCTAGCTTTTGCTCATCGCTGCCATTTAGGGCTAGAGCCCTAAATTCACAATGAATTTTTAAGTTTGGCAGGAGCTGCTCTCCCTGTTATATTGGGGGTTAATATAAATGATCTGTTCAGTGATGATACATAAATTCCTATTTGTTAGGTATCTCAAGATTTCTGCTGAAAGGCAGGTTTTTCCTAGAGTAACTCCTTGGCCAATAGTCTTTCTGTGGAAGGGTGTCAGACTTTGTTCATTTGATTGCTCAGCTAACCTCCATGTTAGGCCTTGATGCACTTATGAGCACTGGTTTACCATGGAACTATTTCAGGACACAAGCACAGTGCAATCCAGTGTTATCTCGTATGTTACCCTTATACTTGAGATGTCCTGAGGAATGACAAAGCAAATATCATAACCTAGAAGAACAGTCTGTGGCTTTTGTGGATAAATTTGAACACTCTTTCCTTTAGTTCCCACCCTTAAAATTATGTTAACTCACATTGAATACTTTTAAGGGCAACTTTTCACTAGAAACCACAAAAGCCACCAGACAGTAGCAGAGCTGCACACTTTAGCATAGGACAGCGGTGATCTTATCTCACGTGCCTACTACAACAATTCATTGAGATGCAGGTGCTTTGTATTGTACAGAGGCATTGGTAACTATTCCTTTGACAGTAGCAGCTACTGTGTCTGTTGTGCTGTGTTTGTTTCTAGCAGGTAGCACTTCAGTCAGGACTACTCTGTCAGCCTAACACTGAGACTTGCAGGTGAGGCAGTAGTGAAGGGGATGCTATAAACTGGGAACTGCAGCCTCCCTCCCCACAGGTCCATTCAGTCCTGTATGGGAACATGTTCCTACAAGAGGGAGCGCTGTAGTGTGATTTCCTTGCCTGTGGAGTTTGCTGTTGCATGTGGAGGCAGAACAAGACCTGAATGCTGTAGCAGCTCTTCCCTGTGCTGCTTGTTAAATTTCATAAAGCATGGCCATTGAGGAACATTGGATGCAGAACATAATCCTGCTAGGAAGAGGCACGACATGGCCAAGTACTTTATGGGAAAGTTGTGCCACCGCCTTAAAGGATACATCCTGGAAATAAAGCAGCTAAAGAGAGTTCTGCGAGTTAATTTGACATCCCTGGTCATCTTCTTAGAGAAGGATCATGAAGCTATGTCAGATCAATGCCTCTATGAAACTACCTCCTTAATCTTTGGCCTTACAGAAGATGGTGCTTTGGGATCTGTTATATTGCTAGAGAGCTAATACTGTATGTCTGAGGCTCCAGCTTGTGAGCAGACCCCAGTTCATGCAGCTCTAACTTACTGCGATGTTCCTCTAGCTCTGCTGGAGTCTCTTTACTTGTCTGTATGAGATCCTAGATGAGATCCTAGCATTGTATTTTTCTCACCAGCTGATCTCTTCAAGCCCTCATACTGTGCTCCCACGTCCTCACAATGTTCCTGAAGAGTTTCCAGTCCCATGCATGCAATCGCCATTCTCTGCAAGATCCATTTTGGCCCTTAGGAGGTTCTAGAAACTGCAGATTGGATGTGGATGCCTATGCCAAGTTTTTGATATCTGCTTGCATCTTCAGAGTCTGTTTGGATATCAGAAGTACAGTAAAGGAAGCAAGCTGGAGGTAGGAAGGGGCAGGAATTGATGTACAGACCTAAAGGGACAGAGAAATGTGAAGCTGGAGACCATTTGGTGTTTACTTCTGGCTCTCAGTGCTCTGTGGAGGAATATGTTCTGAGTAGTCCTATCTCAGAGAATTACATCCAGCATTTATTTCTGCCAGCTTGTTGGAGTGACCTTGGAGACATGAGGTAGCATGATTATCTGCTGTGCTGCAATCCTCCCTCCCTCCCTTGCTTCCTTTTTCCCCCCTCCTTGAAGGGGAAAAATTAAGTGAATTCTTAAAACTGTATTTTTCTCTGTTATATTGTCTTGAAATAGAAGATATGCTTCTTTGACCCTGCTCTTTGAAGAGGAACGAGTGAGGTGTTAGTCAGCCCTCTGGGTGCAATGAGAATCCGCTTCATTATATGGGAGCTCTGCAGCCTGTCTGGTTCTCACTGCCTGTCAGGGAGAGGAAACTGTGACGCTCTTGCACAGGAGTTAAGGTTGAGAGAACACACTGGTAGCTTGCTCTTCCTTGCAGATGGTTATAAATGACCGATGCTGGAAATGCCAAGACTTCTGAGAGCTGGTTAAAGCAATCAGAGAAACCGTAACTGAGCCCCCAAGTGATACTGAGAGAAAAGCACAAATGTCCTTATCCATCTGTAGCAAATGGGATCAAGCAGTTGAAATAGTCTTCCCAGCTGCAGGATGGATGTGTTGTTTGTCATCAAGGTGCTTCATAAAGTTCAAGTTTATGCACATTAAAAGCAATACTTCACGGCTCATCTTTCATGACAGCATGAGATTCAAGCAGTACTAACGTAGGTGCATACTAGCTTTCTAGACAGAGACATTGAAATGATAACCCGGCACTAGTAAAGTACAGAAACTGGTGTGGTTAGGAAGCATTGGGCTATAATAGACTTCATGCACATCGGAAATACTAATCGTGTTTCTCTGTTGCTTCTAGTTCTGATAATCTCCCCTCAAGTTGCTTTAAGGTAGTGACTAAGCCTAATTCTAAGTATCTGCCAATGTGAACTGCAAGGCTTTAAAACACCTGCTTAAAATAAGAGCCCAGTGACCATCACTGATGGCTTCTTCCAAGTTTGGAACAGCTGAAGTAATTTCTGCAACATCTTTGCAGAAGTGTGTGGTTAAACCAAAGGTGCTTTACGGAGCAGGTCTGAAGAGATGTGTGGGGCAGACTTCAGGTTGTTTCAAAGACCTTTGTTGTGCGCTTGGACAGTTGTTTTGCTTCTAGGGTTGCATTTTGTAGGATTTTCATGGCTATTCATTATTACCACAGAAAACTTTCAACGTGTTTTTCAAAAGTGACTTGAGAATAACAGTGGATCTTGAGTTTCCCAGGGGGAAGTTTCATCAGTGGCATAGGCTGGCCTTAGCATGGACTGCTGCAAAAGAGAGTGGTCTGACTCATTCTCCTCCTTTCATCTGGCCGGATGATCTGGTGTGGCATTGGACTGCAAGGGTGGTATTCCAAGACAGACTATTTGAAGGAGAGGGAGGGCAGGACTGCCCTTCCGGTCCTAATGTGGCCTTAGATCTACAGAAGCCGCTTGTAGAACCATACCTTCAGTCAAACAGTGATCTCCTGGTGGGATGTTTCCAAAGCAGCTAACCAGCTCTCTTAGGTGGAATTCCAGCTTGGTGGGCTTTTCTGTGGACAGTCTTTTCTGTCATGCAAGTGTTATGGATTGTGCTTAAATTGAAGCAAGGAGATACTGCAAGAGGAGAGAGAACTAATCAGCAACTTGGATGTTCGTGTTTCTTGCATGTGCTTGCTCAGGAAGACTTGAATCAGTGACGGATGTAATGTGATTCTTGGCACCCTCAAAAATCAGCAGCCATGCTCACACTTTTTTGGTATGTGTTGTCTCCTCCTGGCACAGATGGTTGAAGTAAACTATTCTGGCCCCTCTTTCTTGAGATTTTGGTCATGTACACAGTGTCTGTTGTCTGGGTGGCCAGAACCCTGCATCTTCCTCAGAAGCTCTTTCCCATCTCTGTCCTGTTCCTCTGCACCCCGGCTAGTTCTTTAGGTTTATATGCTTAATCCTGACACACACAAAATGACCACTAGGCCTGTGAGACCCTCAGGCTGAGAGCTCAAAGAATTATAATGAGTTGGCTTGCAGTTTCTGAACCATAATAGCCAGGCATGCTTTTAGCTTGAGGCAGGCATAGTGTGGTACATGTTTGCTTGAACCTTAGTGAAAGAACAAGCTAAATACACTTTGCATTTGTAGCACACTCTAGACATGGTTAGATAAACTATGTTATCTCTGTGTTACAAGGGGAACTCTGCGTTTCACCCCTGAGCTGGCAGCTACTGTCTTTGCAGTAGGTATGAGTGAAATGTATAAATGTTCCTCCTCATCCTGAAGTTCAGGGACTAGCAGCTTAGCTTACACCCCCGTTGTCAGCTGCTGAAGCAGAGATCCTCGTCCTGCGTCTTGCTGACGCAGCCAAACACGTGCTCTTTTCCACTGGTTCTGCTGCGTGGGCCATAGCCTCTGATGAAAATAAAGACAAGAAGGAGAAAGAGAGCTGTGATGGGTGCAGTTGTATTTTAAACTGCTATAGCTCTTTCTGTTGTGAACATCTGCCCCCAGGCAAACGCACAGTTTTTTTTTCTTTTCTTTTTTTTTTTTTTGTGTAGCTCAGCAGACTCATTAAGCGGGGATAACTCTCTGGAGTGAGGTGTGCATTTGAGCTGAAACAAAGTCTGTTCTGGACAAGTAACAGCACTGTAGGGGCAGTGTTGGTACTCATGCTGTATTAGGTAATGGAAGAAGACATTTCTTCTCTGGGACTGTGCAAGGTCATCTGATGAGGTTTCTAAGAGCAGAATTTGGCACAATCTCAGAACAATATTTTGAGGGGTCTGTATTTGGGGAACGTCTGTTTGTTACCGGGGCTGGAGGAAAACCTGTGCTGAATTCAGACTGTGTGCTTTCCCTGAGGTCTTGCACGTTGCAGCTATGAGTTGCTGTTATCTCAGGTGCATCCAGTTCTTTACATTAAAGGTCCTGCTCTCAGCTCAGGGCTGCTAGTGAATGAACAAGAGCTCTAAGTTTGAAAGAGTTCTGCAGGAGGTCACAAATTGCAATTTCCTCTTTAATCTGTGATAGGATTAGAGTGTTGTCTTGTCATCCTGGGGGAATTGCTGAGCTTCTGTGAAACTTCCCTGTGCTTAGATCTTTTGTGGATGGTGCCTTCATGCAACCTGCAGCATTACAGACCAAGAGCATACCTTCCTGAGCTACTGAGGAAGAGGGGGCTGCAGACCAGTGATCCCAAACTGAACTATAAGAGCCTATCCAATAGTCATCTGCAGTCAAGGCAGAGGAGGCTGAGGGGCATTGCTGGGGCAGACAATGTGTGGTAGGCAGTTTCCCAGCTATTACCTGTGTGGCACTGTATCCTTGACAAGAATTCCAGTGGCATGTTAATCCAGTTCCCATTTCCATCCGTTGCTAATGCAGGAAGGACTTCCCATCTGGGATTCCTACCCCTGCTTCTGCACATAAGGAAATGTCATGTGAGGTGCGATGGTTATATGCATCAGTCTGATCACAGTTGCTTCACAGCTGACTTTGCCTCCTCAGTGCCATTTTTCAGCTGACATTAATAATGAGTGCCAGGAATAATTAAAAACTGTGCCCAGCCCAAGCAGCCAACTGGAAGTTACTGGTGACACTTGTCCCTAAATTGGAATATTCCCACAGAAGGTACCTTTGATCCTGCGGGTTACCTTCCTGTTCTCTGCCAATTCCTCATCTGCTTGAGGTTTTTATTTTACCACTCTCTCCTAGTGTCTGGTATTTTTTCATATTTTTTCTTCTTGCTTTCTCTTCTGTGTCCTGTCCAGTCTTGTGGCTTTTCAGACTTTCCTTTCTTAACCTCACTGTTCTCAGAATTGTGTGCTGAGTTTCCTGTTCCTGCAACCCAAGTATGGTATTTATTGGCCACTTTCTCATCCCTACCTTCCAGTATTTACAGGAGTGACACGGAGTTGCCCTTGGCATTGTAAACAACTCTTGGTGACTCAGCTTTCTCCAAATCCTTTTCGTTTCAAAGATGAAATTAAAAAATAACTTGGAAGCAGCATTTGGGAACATCGAACCAAGAAAAGTGAACAGATTCATGCACTTGGGTTAAATTTTCATGAAGATCATGAAAGGTTCTTGTACTCCACTGCGAAGACATTATTCTCCTTTCAGTCACTCGTCTGTAGTTCTAAAATATAACAAAGGAAACCTGTTCCTTGAAGTTTGGATGAGATGTGCTTTATAGAGGAACTGTGGAGTAATGTATGTTTTTGAGTATTAAGGATATATATTGTCTTAGTAGGTTACAAAGGTAAAAACTGTACCTTCTGGCTTCTCACAGTTTGCTGAAGCACTGATCCTGTCCCGGTTGTGTTCTTCGTAATGATACAGCTTCCCTAAGAGATGAACAAGTGTGTGTGCGCACACTGGCTCAAGCAAAACTTGGCATAGTAAAACACAGCTTGTTTCCTTGATGGAGGATGAGAACTAGTTTATTGTAACTTCCAACTTTACAGAACAAATGAAACATGACAATTTCTTTGTAGAACTGAAAATCTGTCTTTAGGCACTGTGCTTGTAGATGAGCTGCTTGGGGTGAGGGGTTTGGAGAGAAGGGGGAGATGTCCCATACTTTATTTGTTCTGTATGGACAGTTTTACAAAGTCTTACATTTTCCTGTGTTTTTTCTTCTCACCTGTTGCTTTTCTGCATGCTTCTCTCCACTCTGTTGAAAGGGGAAATGTTACTGCAGGATAACCCAGTTTTGAGGGGTTATCACAAGATGTTTTCACTCTTGAGCCTGTATCTCCTTGGTAAAGCAGGGGCTCTGAGGTTAGCATGATGAAAGATAACTTTCCCTGCTTTCCCTGACTACTTTGTCAGTACTCCGCTTCTCGCAAATGCAGCTGAGTTGCTCTGGGAGACTTAATGTCCTTGTTTGCACTTGGAAAAGGAGGCTAGCCAGCTGCAAGCTTCAGGTGATAGCGGGAGCTCTCTTCGAGGGCCTTCCCTCTTGCTCTGAGTGTACTGAGATGAAAGTCCAAGGCCTCGTGAAGGCTAGTTGTCTCAGCTGGTGAGCTCGTCGATGGACGGAGTGGGAAGTGTTCACAGATGCCAGCGAGGGGGTAGTCTGCACATGCAGAACCTATAGGGACAGGCTGTTGCCCAGTTGTGCCATTTACATTAATATCTGGGTGACAGACTGGTCTGGACAGGCTGCTGACTCCTTCTGAGCATTCACGTGTCCTGTGGTGTAAGGGCTGACTTCTGAGAAACCACAGCTGTCGGCTCCATGCCGATAGCCCGCCGGCTTAGCCAGGAGGAAATGGATGACAGAGCGAGCTGTGTGCACTGTACAGCAACAGGTCAAAATAACTGGCTACTTCACTTTAGTTTCTAAAGCTGGTAAATGGCTCGTGAAGTATGTGGCAATGCCTGCGTTTTCCCCGGGCTTTTCCCAGGGGTGAGTTTCTGCAGGGCAGCTGTGCAGGGAGCCTGGCAGGGCAGGCGAGAAGGGGCCGGCATGGGGCTGCTCTCTGTAGCTCAGCTACTGACGCTTCCTGGAGGGGGGCACATTCTTCAAGGGGAAATGTGGTTGGGTTTCTTGGACCGCGTCTCCTCCTCTTGCTGCTAGTCTCACAAGTATTTCACAAACTGTCAAGCGTGGCCTGAGGTAGCCTTCATTTAAAGGGGAACAGAAAGGCCCTCCAGTCAAGGCAGAGCCGTTTATAACCACAAGCTGGTGACCTACAGCAGCTGCTCATGGAGAAGCTCAATTCAGGTATGCACTTAACTTCCTAATGAGTCTGTTGATCTCCTCAGTGAAGGCCTCGCTAGCCTGGGTATCATTACAGTGATATAATTGCTGAATCTGTATATGCAAATGGGTTGTCATTACTCAAGTGTTGTAGTGAGTGGGAAGCCTGATCTAACAACACGTCCCTTTAGAGCACTGATATTATCGAATGTAATGGGACAGTTTCTTCTTCCAATGCTTGCATGTTCACAAGTCAGTAGCACGTGAGTGGAACTTGCAAGATGACCATAGCATCGCTTCATTGCTTATGTGGGAAGTTGGCAATTTGCAATTTCAGAATTTTCTGAATGAAGAAACAGATGAATAATTCACACCGAAAACTCCGAGTGCCTGTTCCGTCAGCTGTTAATCCAATTACTGATTAACGTTGCTTGCTTCTTCCTGTATTACCTAACAGCTCTGTTCTTACATACAACCTCTGGGCAGTCAACTGTTACAAGAATGCGGAAGTGCAAGACAGGATCAGGCAATGCCAGAACCTCTTAAAAGCTCAAGTTATTCTTTATCTGTTAATTTGTTGCTAGTATCAAATAACATCAGTAAAGCAGAGAGACCAGGGGGCTTGTTCTCTCCTTGCTCCCTTCTTATCCTTGCTTACTGTAACTTACTGATGCTGTAGTTGAGACCCACAGCTTTAGGTTTCATTTTCCTCTGAAATGGACCATATGTTGGGCAAGTGAGGTACAAATTACCACACTAATGGTTCCATATTGGGGTGGGGATGATGCCCTGAGTGTCAGGATGCTGGCAAGTGTCAGCTTGTGCATATGTTCCAGGAACGCTTTGCTGTAATTTGGTCATCATTGGCTCTCTCTTATCTGCGGTGAGGTTAGTCTGTCTGGTTTAGTCATATTGGAAACAGAGATTACAGAGACACTGTTCTAGTTGCCTCCTCTCCTCCTCCCCAAAAGACATGGTGTCTTGCTCTGCATATGCCAAACACCCGATGTGATAACTCTCATGTAAGGGAAGGATGTGGGACCAGTGCTTTATTTTCTCCTGTGCAGCTGGGCAGCCTGGCACTCCCAGGTGGGAGCAGTCCACCTTTCCCTAAGATAAGGGTTTCCAAAACTGGGGTCTGGCTCTTGCAACTGATGACTTTGGACAGTATCAATTAAAATATTGAGTTAAGGAGTTTAAAACCTCGGTCTGTTTTCTGTAATATTTAGTACCACTGCCTGAAGATCCCAAAGACCACCTTGAGTACATAGCCTTGTGTCAAAGTTTCTTAGTCAAATCTGCAGATTTGTGTCAGTGCAGTATTAAAATGTATTTGCTAAATTACATGTACCATTCTAGGTTTGTTTAAGAAGTGTTGATGTTGGTGGTGATGCCTTGTTTGAACTTTACAGAGCTGCAGATTTTTGGCGCTACTCTTTCTACAACAAACATTAAAGTAGCAATCTACTTGTACTCATGTGAGTAGGCTTACTTGCCATGTGGAGTGGTTCACATACTTGAAGTTAAGTGTATGTGCACCACTATTTGTGACAAAAATTTCAGCTGAATGATTTGCTAAAATTTTGTGGCTTAAAATCTGTCTCCTGAAAGCAAAGTTGCATTTGTGTAATTCATAAAATCCCATTTAAATGTACAGAAAGTATTAAAAAAAAAAAAGTGCATGACAAAGAATTTCAGATATCCCAAGTTTAAGTCTTTGGTAATAATAATAATAATGAAGTCTAGATTTAAATGCCTGACTGACTGCTAGCTTCACTGTTTGAAACTAGCAGGACATGAACTCCTAATAGAAGCCTGCTTTAATAACTTTGGCTCTCTTGATTTGTGGAAACTTGATATACCCAGAGGCTGGGGGATTCCGAGTAAAACCTGGACTATTGGCAGCTTCACTGTTTGGATGCCACAGGTTAGACAGTGCGGTTGGTCGCTTAGGTCTTACTCATCAGGACTGAGCAATTTAAATAGAACATTTCTTACTTATATAAAAGCTCTGCCAGTCCAAATCTGAGATTTTATCTGGTATATAATTTGTACTGCTCTTTACAGGTGTGTTTTACAGTAAGTAGTAAGTAACAAATACCTTCCAAAATGTTGTCTTAAATCCTTAACTGCTCAACAGTTTTCCAAGGTTTGGAAAATTTTGGCCATGGGAGACAGAGTTTTAAGAATTCATGCTAGTCTTCTGAAAAAGGGAAGTCAGTGGCTTTCACCCCATGTTTTGGGAGACAAGGGAAAAAAGGTGTGAATCGTGAATCAAGAGGTAGAAACTAGATAAGAAAGCACTCTCTACTAAGTAGATACAAAATCATCTGTTGTTTCCTGTCTCTGGTTGGGAAAAGTATTTCCTGGCAGGGGTAAGAGACCTCTAATCTACTTTAATTCTTGCTAGGTTTTTTTGCAGCCAGTGATATCAATTCAGTTTGTTTGCTCTTCCATCAATATCCGTGCTGTTACTGGAATCAGGAGTGAGAACATTGTTTTGTACACACAGATTGTAGGGTTACATGTGTTTATTTCTACTCTTGGATCTGTTTGGATAGAGTACTGTTATTCTTCAATGCAAAGACTCCGGTGCATTTCAGTTTTGCTTTTGTGATACAGGAGCTTATAGTTCTTGCTTGAGGAACAGGATCCCTTCAGACTAATGCCTCATGTTGTATTTTGTCAACACAATAATGAACTTGGGAGTTGGTGCAAGTATGAGCAACATAATCAGGATCCAGAAAACTAAAGATACTACTGAAATGAAAGAAAAGTTGGTTTTCTTCATTTACTTTAGAAGGGGAAGACTAAAGGCTGCTGCCCATCCTGCAGTGTACTCAGAGTGCAGCTGTAGTCTGATGAGTCCAGTTGCTGATCATTGTTATGTTAGACATTGACATACTAATTTTCCTATCTAACATGAGAAGGGACTTGTTCTCAGCAGAGTGGCATTGCTGTTTGTTTTGTAAGCATGTTTAGTGCTACCCCAGCACTTTTGTGTCTTTGTGAATGTTCCCCAGCCATCCTCTTAAGGGAAAAAAAAAGAGGAAGCTGTGTAGTTTCCCTTTCTTCAACTAGATTCCCTTTTCTGAGCATTACATTGAGAACAATAGCAAGTTCCACCCCACCACCTCCCTGGCTGTTTCTCAGGATGGATGTGTATGATATACATTTTCAGCAAAGGGGAGTGATGTAACAGGACTCTGTATGCTTTATTTTAGACTCAGGCTGTGACTCTGTGACTGATACAGAAACAGAAGACGAGAAGAACCCAGTTTACTGCCACAGACTTGCCATGAGTGAAGAACATGGATCATCCAAGAGCACTGGGGACCATCCGGTGGTGCAGCCTGACCGCATACGGTGTGGGGTACTGTATGTCCACTCCTTGGGCTATGGTGCAATCCTGTGGGCTGGCGCAATCCATTACGCTGCTCTGTCATGGACAGCTTTACAGGCCTGGGAATTAGTCCCTAATTCCTTTTCTGTCACCTTCCCTCTCAGCCACCTGTCCTCAGTGTCTCTGTTTTGTGAGCTCAGTTCCCTAGACCCAGAAGTAGCTTGGTAACATGCAGTGCCCAGTGTTGTCTAGGCTGCAATGTCACTTATTGACAGATAGTCTCATTAATATAGCTGCTTGTCTTGTGTGCTGTGAGGCGGGTTCACACTCTTGACTTCCCACCTTCCATTCTGCTGAGATTTAGGGGTGGCATGTGGAGTAAGGTGATTGTAATGAACCAATTAACTCCACAGCCTGGATGTAATCTGGTAGGACAATTTTGACGCATGTCCTGCAATTGACTCCAAAGAGCTTGGATCATGGCTTCCTGTCTGAAAAACAGCATTCCTTAGTATAGCATCCCCTCAGATGGAAAAAGTCTAAGTTTCTTCCTTTGTTTCTGTTTAGAACGGAGCTGTGCTGCTTGAGGGAAGAGACTGATAGAGTTGAAACTAAATCATTTTATAAATCTAGCTTTAATCAGTTCGTAAACCTAGCTGATAAATCTGGAATTTTATCAGCTTGATGCATGTATTTATGCTGGTGCAAGCTGTGACAGAAGCCACCTGCCCAGTTACTCCATGACTGGAAGATGCTCCTGAAAACCATTCAGGACTGTGAAAATGACAGATGATAATTTGCATGTTAGTTGCAATGACAACAAAATCCCTAGCAAAGGGACTCAACAAAGTAAGTGTTCTATGTTGTGAACCTGCATGTTGTAATGCCTTTTCTCTTAGGTGCGGACAACAGTTTATATTATCATGAAATGTAAACTAGATGGCGAAGTGAAAACTGAAGTTGAATTCTCTCCAGAGAATGCGTCATCTGTGCGTGTGCTGGCTGAGATGGAGAATGAGTACACAATCTCTGTGGAGGCTCCAGGTAAGCTGGGCTGAGATTTTTGCCCCCTTCTTCCCCTATTGCTTCCTTTCTATCTCAATCTGCCTGTCCTGAAAAGTGCCAGAGGGATAAGGGTAAAGGTTTCAACGCAAGAAAACTTGAGGCCAGGAAATCTTGAACTTGCATTCTCATCTGTGATACTTTTGTGATGAGGAGCTGAGATAGACTGCTGCTTGGGGGCTCTGTTTTGCTCTCAGCAGCGGCAGGGTTGCAGTGTGGAAACACCTTACTGGGAGTTCTGAGAGCAGATTGCAGCTTGTAAAGCACTTTGAACTTGACTGCGTGTTATAACTACCGCTACATGAGCATTGGCAGGGCACCAAGAGAAGGTAAGTGCCAGTAAATAATTGCATGACTGTAACAGCATGTGCTTAATGTGTGAAGATCTCTCTGTGATCAGAGATGAAACTATTTATCCTGGTTTGCCTTTTAATTTAGGTATGTTCTGTCACTCTAGATATTTACATTTACAAAACTGTAGGTTGTCTAAACTTTAGGTTCATTAAACTTTAGGGGCAAAATTTTAGAGCCTTTACAGATTGGTAGTAGTTTCCCAGCATGATTTTATTTAATCTATTTTAGTCTGTCCTCTTGAAGAGTCATTGTGCCAGCTCTGAGAATAGAGACTAATAGTCATTATAGCAACTCCCATGAAGTCAGTGAGGTGAATTGATTTAAAGAAGGTGACGTCACCCACATAAAAATGTTCAACTTAATCTGTCTTAAATCAAGACTTATAATTTAAACATGGACCTGGAAACTAACTTGCACTTTGAATTATAAACATGACCTTCACATTGATGGAGTGTACAACTATGTAAGCTCTGCAGTTTCTAACAGTAAGAGAATTATATTTTTAATTCCTTTCACACGTGACTGTAACTATTTCATCATTTCCTGAGTTGTTAACAGCCAAGCATATATACAGGGAAAGATTCATTTCAGTGGGATTCAAAATATTTGTGTTTCAAAGAGAAAGTTCAGACCTATGAGTGCACACTGGACAAAACATCTAGAAGCTCCCCAGGTGCAGGTAGGAGATAAATTCTGTGCAAGGGTAAAGTTGCAAAGCTGGAATTCTTTTAAGTTGATTTCATTCAGAGACTAGCGAGGCTGACAGAGGTTGCAAAATCCCTAGTGACTTTTCTGGTTTCTCTCCCCTTCTTCCCCAGCTCTCATATTTGGTGGCACCATTTAGAGACTGCTCCAGAGAAAGCCGGGGTGGAGAGATGTGAGGCTTTCTAGTTTGCGGTGATGTACTGTTAACATTAGCGATCCAGACTACTGTTAGCAGAGGACCTAGCAGGTCACAGGTGATGTGCTAACACAGGTGATGTGCATTGACATAGCTATGAAGAAAGTAGTTCTGAAGTAATTTCCTACCTAATGTTCAGACCAACATCATCTCCTTTTTTTCATGACTCTTCATGTATTCAATACAACAGAAACTGTGTTGGTATCCAGCTGGCAATATCTCCAAACTCCTCCTATCCTCAGCGTATTTGATGCAGACTTATTCTCATTGTTTGTTCTTAATGGTGATTTCTTCTCTTTCTTTTCAAAGATTTAACCTCTGGGACAGTGCCTCTGCAGATATATTCAGGGGACTTGATGGTGGGAGAAACAAGTGTCACCTATCATACCGACATGGAGGAAATCAGCAGTCTGTTGGCTAATGCAGCCAACCCCGTACAGTTCATGTGCCAGGTAGTGACTCTAGCAGACAGCTGCTTTGGAAACCAGTTCTTTCAGAGGCTGGACAAGTGGACATAAGCAAAAGTGCTTGCCATGAAGTAGCTCTTCTGAAATGAAGAAATGCAAGGTGGTTTAGGGATTTTCATATAACCTTAACATCCCCTTTTAGTGAAAGCATGGGTGTTTTTTCTGTCTCTGGAGCAAATAGCTGGCTAAGGTGACTCAGGCTATCCAACTAACAAAAAAATGCAGTAAATCAACACTCACATTTAGACTTTGATGACTTGAAAAGATTGGGATAACAGAACTTGATATGACAGAAAGTACCGTAAAGAAATAAATTGTTTGGAAATTTGTACCTAAGGGTTCTTGGAAAATGTGTGAAAAGGTAGCAAAGATTCATACTAACTGAATGGAGTAGAGTAATGTAAAATGATTTGTTTATTCTTAGCACTTAATTCTTTAAAGCCACTCCTCAGTCCTTGTATCATATTTTGCACAGTTTGGGTACCTGAACCCTATTAGAGGGGTAAAGCTTCCACAAGCAGGTTCTCCAGATGTGTTGTCTTTGCTGCCTGCCTGCATGTCCCTGATCAGCCACGTAGCAGAAGCCTACAGAGTGGTGGTGTTAGTCACCAGCATACCTGGGGCAGAGGAGACTGTCTTTCCCTTTCTTTTTAGTTCAAGTTGTGGAGCAGTTGGTACTGGGCTGTGCCTCTACTTGGGGATTAGGCATGCTTCCCAGTCTTTGGCTAAGAACCAGTCCAAAAGCCAAACCCAGAGTGTACACCAGAGCAATTCAAAATGGACTAGTTCATGCTTAGAGCAGAAGTGACACTTCATTTGAACAGTTTCAGAAGTAAGATTATACCTGTCAAGGAAGTAGGAAGTAGTAGTTTTCTGCACTTCCAGTTGCATGAGTGACTTTCTCATTGTGCTCTTTTCTTGTTGTGGAGTGTTAAGTTCTCATCTGCTCAGATTAATGATACTCTGTTTCTGGACCAGGAAGCTATTCATGTTCTTTGCTTGACCTGAACATTGTTACCTTCAGTGTTTATGCCTACTGTTTTCTGATATGTGCTAAATAAAGAAACACCTTATAAATCTCACCTTAACCGAATCTCCAAACTCCCCAAACAAAATCACTTTCTATTTATCTTTAGGCCTTTAAAATCGTGCCATACAGCATAGAAGCACTGGATAAACTGTTGACTGAGTCACTCAAGAAGAACATTCCTGCCAGTGGCTTACACCTGTTTGGAATCAACCAGCTGGAAGAAGAAGATATGACAACAAGTAAGTTGGAAGATTTTTGTTTTCTTTTTGAACTTCATCTGTATCAGTTGTTTTTCCTTGGAGTGCCTTAACACTGCCATGTGTGGTACCTGCACGGGCTGTCTCAAAAATCTTGGATCTCAGCCAGGAAGCTAAATTCCTGATGATGCCTATAGAAGGGGGATTGCCATTTGGTTTTGGTGACCCTTTTTTTATTACATGCACCAGTCCAACTTCCTTGCGCTGCAACAGATGCAGCTATATAGACAGCTTCAAACACAACCAAAGTGAAAAGACAATGCTCCCCAAAATATCTCCCATCTTTTCTCCCTTGTACTTCTCCCAGCCCCATGTGGCATTTCTCCCCAGCTCAGTCTTTTTCCCCCAACCCCATGACTCTGCTCTAAGGTGCACAGTGGGCACTCAGCAGTTGGATTGGTGTGGCACTGTGACATGGTTGCCTTACAGAGCTGGATCCTACTGGAATGATGATCTAAGAGGTCTTGGCAAACCTGTGATCCTACATACATTAAGCTATTACAGTGCCATATTCCCCACTAAAGGTCATAGGACTTAAGCCTGGAGATGTGCTAGATACCTCAGTTAATTTGTGCAGAGTTAGCTCCATTTTTAAACTATATATACTTTTCAGGGCTTTCACACCTCTTTCGGTCTATGTGTTTGCTAGGAATTTTGTTTCTCACCTATTCGCTCTGTAGCTGCTAGAGAGAAACTTAGATTCTAACAGCCTCCTGTTCTGACAGATCAGAGAGATGAGGAGTTGCCAACACTGCTTCACTTTTCTGCAAGATACGGGCTGAAGAACCTCACTGCCTTGCTGCTTACATGCCCTGGAGCACTGCAGGCCTACAGTGTAGCCAACAAATATGGCCATTATCCAAACACCATAGCAGAAAAGCACGGCTTTAAGGATCTCCGCCAATTCATTGATGAATATGTGGTAAGAGGAAGCAGCAGTCCTTCTGCATTGTCCCACTGCAGGTGTGGGCAGTGGCACCAAGCTTGGCACTTAGTGTTGTGGGAGCAGGAGTGGTGGGGTAATAAAGGGTGCAGTGTGGTGTGGTAGGGTGTAGAAGATGGACATCCAGCCACGCTGAAAGCTTCCAGGCTGGAGGGTTGGGTGCATCTCTGGAGCTGGGGAAGTTCTTGGGGCTTTTGCACAGAGCAAATAAGACAGAAGCAGAGACTTTCATGTTGGGTTTCCTTATCATCCATGCATCTAATGAAGTTTCTGCAGGGATGTGGTTGGTGCCTGGTGTACTCTTCTAACCTCTGATCTTGGGAAAACTACAGGCCCTTCATCCCACTTAGTAATACGGGAACACAATATGTTTGGAAAGGTACAATCTGAGGTGCTCTCTGATTAGTCATAGTACAGTCTGGATTGCTTATTAGCTCATTCACAGGTGATCTGTGTAGTCTGCCTTCTCCACTTGAACTCCACTTCTTCCTGCATTAGGATAGCTGTCCATTCCCTACTTGTTCTCTCTGGGAGCCCAGTTCACAATTCAGTTCTCTTTGAGCTAACCCCATCCCCAGAAAACAGCACTCTGACTTTTCCAGATTATGACGTGGACCTGACTCCAGCTGCACCAGGAAATTGTTTCTGTGGGGCCCTTCAGTGTGCATGGGGTTTATCCTTTCTTTTACATTTGAGTTGTTTCCAACCTGTATGCTTCAAAATAACAAGCAGCTCCTTGACTTAGATCACGTGAATTCTTGAGCAGATTTTATTTGCCTTTGCCTTCAGTTGAAAAGTTGTGCGTCATTGTCCCTAGCAATGGTCTGAATGGTGGGTGATAGATCTGCCAGCCTTAGAGTGGTTTTGCCAGCCAATTACAGTAGTGTTTAAGCCCTATTTAGGAGGCATGGGTGGTTCTTAGACTTGGGGCTTGCTTCTTGACATAAGCATGAATTTATTGTTATACATTAGAGCTAAATAAAGGTCATTCCCTGTTCTGAGATCAGGAGGGTTGCAGAAACTGTAAATTGTGTGATTAAAATCTTTGCACTGGGGTAAGTAAGAGATACTTAGGAAGTCCTTTCAACCTTTTATTACAGTACTGTGCTCCTCCCATGTCCTCCTCTCCACCAGCACAGTGACAGAGCTGCATTAAGAGTAGGCCCTGGTTACTGACCATCAAGCTATTGGTGCAGCTTAGTACCAGAGCACACGAATGATTTGCACCAGTGTGTCAACTGCAAGGTAGTGACTAGAAGCACTACTAGTATGGGTATCCAAAAATCCCAGTAAACCCCTTTACTCACCTAATTTTCTCTCTGGCAAAATTTCCTCTGCATCTCCCCAAAGCATTTCATGAGCTACCTACATTTTGACTGTGGAGGGAAGCATGTGTAGACAGTTTTGACATATGTGCCCTGTGGACTGAAGTCCCATGAGGTAGCAGTTGTGGATGGAAGAATATCTTGTAGTACTGCAACCAGTTAAGATGGCTGTGCTTGTGACATAGTTGGAACTTGGGGAGGAGGCTGGGATGAAGCTTTACATTTTGCTGCCTTGCGTGGCTTGGTGAAGATCTGCGCTGCCCTCCCCCCCGTCCCCCCACCCCGTGTTGCAAATATGTGAGAAAGGGTTCTGCTGTCCTGTGAATCGGAAGTTGCCTGTGTTACATGAACAGCTGCCTGCTGTGAGGTTTCCTGTTAATCTCACAGAAAAGGGTCTGTGTACTCCCACTCTGGGTGTTACGTGCTACTGCTAATGCCAAGAAACTGAAACTGAATCTACACCAAAGCTAAAACTTTGCTTTCTTGTAAGTGCTCTGTGTGTGGCAAGCTTTCCTCCTTATGGTCAGCTATGCTTACCGCAAAATAGCCTTTGACAAGCATTTGTATTTTTAGAATGAGCTTTGCTTATGTTCTCAGAGTTTGCGGACATCAGGTAGGACATGAAATCGAGGGGGTGAGAGGCTGTAATGGATGTTCAGAATGTGTCAGCTCCAACTTGTTTCACCTTCCTCACCTATTACTACAACATAGATCTTGAAGACTGGGCCCAGACAGCTGTAGTGGGGATTTAAGTCCTTTGAGAAGCCTTAGTCTTTGGGAATGGGCTGCTTTTAGAAGGTTTTTTTCCATCAGTGATGGGAAAGTGAAATTTCTTTTGCTTGCTTTGATTCTCCAGATTCTTTATTTAAATGAAACTTGGTAATTTTTTTTCTTGCCCTCCTTCCTCTCCAGGAAACTGCAGATATGCTGAAGAGCCACATTAAGGAAGAGCTGATGCAAGGCGAGGAAGATGAGTCTGTTTATGAGTCCATGGCTCATCTGTCCACTGATCTGTTAATGAAATGTTCCTTGAATCCTGGCTCCGATGAAGAGCTTTATGAATCCATGGCTGGATTTGTCCCTGGTGCCCCAGAAGATCTTTGTATGTATATTCATAGAATCACAGAATCGTAGGATGGTTTGGGTTGGAAGGGACCTCTGAAGGTCATCTAGTCCAACTCCCCTGCAATGAGCAGAGACATCTTCAACTAGATCAAGTTGCTCAGAGCCCCTGTCCAAGAGGCCTAAGCTGATCTGTCTCTCTTATACATAGTAGCACCTCAGTTGAGTTTCAGAGTAAGGGCTGGTTATAGCTTTTCTGCTCTCACCGCAAGGAAACCATACTCCAGTTCTGATGTTGGCTGGCTGATAAAATTGCTCTAAACCTTTCTTTGATTGCCAGTGTGCAAGATCAAGAGCTGTTTCCTCAGTGCTTTGAGGACTCCCTGAACCCTGAGCAAGTGAATTAGCATTTGGAAGAGACCAAATATTCTACCATGTCCTCCTTCTCTCTCCTGAGATCCAGGGAGGTAGGGACACTCTGACTTACAGACGCTGGTGGAAAAGAACACTATGTAAGCTGTGATTTTACAGAAAACTGAGAAACTGAAAAACAAGAGCTGAGCTTCTACCTCAACAGCTTGAGAACAAAAGAAAGCGAACATCTCGAAATATGTGTACTGAAAAGATTATAATTGAAAAATCATTATTCTAATCCACTTGGTTTATTCCTAAAAATATAGAGCTAATTCTGATAAATATGCAGATGTTTAACTTTTTACCATTCCATTAATATTCAGTGAGGCTGACTGCAAATATCAAGTTAAGTACCTATGTTAAGCAATTGTAAATTTGCTGTTCTTACTTATCTGCCTATTTGGTCCAGCTTCATCCCACTGATATATTTTATGATTCCCATGATGAGCAGAGAATCTAGCTTATTATAGTTTAAGTACCTGCATAAGGACTTCTAGTATTTCTGCAGTTTTAAGTGTAAGTGTGCTGCCTCAGGGGAAAAGCTTTCTGACTGAAACACATTTGCTTATAGACTATATCTGTCCTGGGTTGGTTTTCTCCTCTTTTAGATTAAATGATGTTATAAAAGACATTTTTGTTGATTGTGCAGTGCAGAAGACTTGGTTGGTTCTCTGCCTGAAATCATAAACTCTTCCCTGCATAGTTTTGTTTGGCTGCTGCAGGGATGGTTTTGCTACCAAAACCAGGATTATTCTGCCTTCAGCTGGAGATAAGCAGTAAGGCCGGTTGGACTCCTAAGGAACAAAGCTGCTGTTGTTTGCAGTAATGGGAGTGAGAGTTTCTAGATGTTTGGAAGCTCTGCCTGCAATCAGTGCACCTCTGAATGGAGTTGATTGACTCAGTCTGTGGAGAGGGAAAAAAAAAACATGCTTAAAACCACTAAGCCCAACTTGTCTTCTTCCACCCCTGAAATGTCCAGATCTCCCAGAAACTATGCAGGGGATATTCCTTTCTTTCATGGATGCAAAGCAAGCTCCCTGTAATTTACCACTTTTGAACTGGACTCTGAAAAGCCTCTCTGAAAATATTCTCGTATTGGTTCAGATTTAGATCAGAATTGCTTTCTGTGAAGAAAACCATTTGCCAGCCCTGCAGACTGTTGGTGGAAGAACTAATTGTATTAAGCAGCTTGTTTCTTCTTCCCTCTGAAGTTCACCACCTCCCTCAGTTGCTTGTGTGTGTGTCCCCTTGCCTGTTTCTGTCAAACAAGCCACATTAAGTTAAACAGTTCAAGTACACAGGCTTTCCTGACCTCTCTTACTCTGATTGACAGATCTCAGGAGGGAGTTTGGCTGGTGTTTTGGATGAATACGTGAAACAGAGCCTGCTTGGCTGACAGGCATGGAGATGGAGAGCTAGGAAAGATTGCCATGGGATGGGAAAGGTTGTGCATATGAAGCCTAAGTCAGGCTGCTTTCCTTAAGCCTCCTCAGTGGCAAAGGCCCAGCAGGCATATGTCCTTTAGGGGAAGCTTCTGCAAGCACAGCCACATCAGCAGGGTGGCAGAGGTCTCTGGGATCAGCACCAGAAAGTTCTCCTGGTGTGCAAATGTGCTGCAGGCTCTGCAGGGCTAGTAGGACTAGAAAGGTAAAAACCCAAGCTGTCCCTAAAGTAGGTACTTAGGATTCCTTTACTGAAAAGCAGAGCTGAATGTGTCTGCATTTTAAAATGTTTTCCTCATTGGTGAGATGCTGTATATGGCTTATCTGTAATACCTCATCAAAGAATGTGAGTGTGTTTCCTGCTTCTTCTGGAGTTCTAGTGCATTGCTCCTGCACACAAATCTGTTACCTTCCACTCAGGAGTCTTTTACTGAAAATCTCTGTTTTTCTTATGTAGTCTGTTAGTCTTTGCCTGAAGAATATTTACAGCTTGTCTGAACAGTGCTTAAAATCTAGCTGTATTGCAGCAGGTGAGGTTAAATTGGCACAGTGCTCGACACTTAGGTTGGCTCTCTCAAAGTGAAGGTGTTTCAATATTATTTAGAATACCAGCACACAGGCAAACCCTCACTGAAATTAGTGGGAGTGCTGGCTGGTTTAGCACTGCCATCACAAATAAGGACTTAAAGCTTTTGTACTGACTTAAAGGTTTGTGAGGATGAGAAACTGCCTAGGAAATCTTAAATCAGCTTCTACTGAGGTACTTTCTCCAGGTCAGAGTAGCCCTTACGTGAGTAGTTATGGCTGTGGTATAGAGGACAATGCCTGGGCTATTTTAAGTGTAGCCATACTGTGGCAGCATGCCCATTTATTGTGATCAAGATATGCTTCCACCACAGTTTTTCAGAGACTGATCAAAGGAAGGTTAGATACCACGGCATCAATTTGTCTGGCAAGAACTGGTTTGAGAATAAGGTAACACAGGACTGGAGCCATTGTAATGAGTTAAAAGTAGAAGCAAATACTTGAATACCTGAGTGTTCTGTTAGTTCTTGTATTCTTCATCCCACTTCTGATTTTTCAGTGCATTTTTATGTGTTGTTTTTTTTCTCTCTGCATTTGGTCCTGGGGAGACATTTACAGATAAGGTACAGAAGCTGTGCAAGGGCCCAATTTTGCTTAAACTGATGCTGCATGAGAGTTGCATACACCTGTGATGGGTTGCTAGTTGTCCCTTCAAGTTTTGAGATAAATGATGGAATTAAAAAAAAATGGAAAAGGTTTTGTTCATCTACAGAAGACTGCCTCCCCTTCTGCTGGAGGGGAGCGTTCTTTCCCAGGTAGGTCTTAGTGCCCTGAGCAGTGTAGAACATAAAGTACTCCTAACTGAATCAGTGGGAACTTACTAGCTCCTGCTGTTACCTTGTTTGCTGTTTTTTAATAATGAGATTGAATTGCCTTATTTAACTTCTTATCATTAATTTAATTGTTCCTGCTTCAGAAGAGGACTTCCCTCTTATTACACTTTTCAAATACCTGTAAAGTCAAACATAATTTTCCAGAATATGCTCCAGGTTGGTGCAGGTTGCAGGTAACTGTCATTTAGCTGAGTCACTCACACACTGTAACAAACAGCAGCTGAACAGCAAAAAGGGAGTTATCTCCATCATATCAGTCTGGTAGTATGAACTACAGCATCAGATAAAGTGCTTTGCTTTTTCTGCTTTCCTTTCACCAGCACCTCGTGCTGATTTTTGCAAAACAGATTATTTTGAGTAGGCTGGATTTGTGTGCAGGAGGGGCTCTGAGAGCAAGGACTCTTGAAAGTGCTGAAAACCTGTTTGATTTGTGTGAAGATTAAACTGCCTGGGGGTGTGCGTGTGTTATTATAGTGTTTTACTGGAGGAAAGAGTTAGGCTGTATTTCGTCTGTCCAAGGTCAGACAGTGGCAGTGGCCAAGGGCTGGTGGAAACAAGTCCGGACTCTTAGCACTGTTTCCATATCTATGAACTATGTGGACACTCAGACCATAGACAGTGTGAGTTTCATTCAGAGATTTAATCCTTTGTCCTAGAAAGTTTCAGCTGACTAAAATCTATTGTCCTGTAATTTGCAGGCCTCCAACGACTAAAGAGTAGGTGTTAGTTCACATATAAATAAGTTGTGATGCCTTTATTCTGCTCTCTTGCATATCCTCTTCCTCCTTCATCTTTTTTATTCTCTTGAGACCAAGCTTTCGACACTGTCCTCACTGATTTTTATTTTTTCCTTAGTTAATGCAGGAAACAGCAGCCTCCTTGTCATCCTTGAGCAAACTGAGAGAGTTGCGCACAAAAATATAACTGCTTATGAAGTTCTGACTTGTGATTTATGCCAACACATTGAAGCCTTTGTCTTGCATAGTAAAGGACTGGCCTCTGTAAAGAGGTAGCTTACTGCACGTGCAGGAATACCTGGCATCTAGTGTTTGCAAATGCTTGAAGGGGAAGGGTGTTACTACTTTCTAAAGGGTTCCCACACGGATATTTTAGGTGTTGTGAAGGGTCTGTAGGTCATAACTCATCTTCTGTATGTCTGTCTGTTCGCAGGTTGGTTAAGCTCCCTTCTGAAGCCTTAAACCCTGCAAAGAGAAACTGAAACTCTTTGGATAAATATCTTTTAGCTACTAATTTCTGGCATCTAGGAACTACTTAATCCTCTTCCCACTAACCCTTCAAGCCAACTTTCCCCAATAGCCTCAGGAAAATCTAGGGACCTTTCCTGTGATACTCAAAGTTTGTGTGCGCCACCTTCTTGTCGCTTCTGTCTCACTAGCCTGTTTTTGCAGCAAGTGGAACAGAGGGTGTCACTGATGAAGTTAAGAAACTCGTGTCTTCTAAGGAGAACTAATTAGTTGATGAATTTAACTACATTGACTATGTGATAGAAAACAAACCCTGCAGTATCCTGTTGCATTGCTGGTTTAGTAATCCTGCAGAGCGCAGCCAAAACTGGGAAGATAGTGTTCCCTCCACAGAGAATGCAAGGAACTTTGTACACCTGTCACATTCTGTTCTGCCCCCAAATCCATAAAGTAGTAGCTTTCCTCTGGGCCTGTATTTGCTACAGGTTCCTTTCTAAAAGCTATGTTCAAAATAATCAAGGTGGCTGCAAGGTGGAAAACCACTCTACAGAAAAATACAGCCTGTAGTGCTGATTCTTCAGGATGCTCAAGTGTCAAATCTGTGCTTCCATGTAGTGCAGCGATACTTAAGTGACCTTTATATTAGGTTGGTGGTGAGCAGATTAGCTCCCGCAGCATGCAACTTGGCATGGACTTCGGAGCTTTTGAGAAGCTGCTGGTGTGGTTAGTCCACACAGCATGCACTATTGCTGTGGCTGCGCTGGAGGTATTCCTGTGAGGTTAAAGCTAGCTCAGGTGCATTCACATGACTGTCAGTAGGTCCTTTGACAATTATTGTTTAAAAAACCCCACAACATTCTAACAAAGCAAAATCTTGCTAGCATATTCTTATCCCTTTCTCATAATCTCCTCAGATTTGTGGGGAAAAAAAACCAAGAAAGGTTAACAAATACTAAAAAGATTTATAGAGAAATATTTCATATTCTGTCATGTAACCCAAACTATCTAGTTTACATAGTAACAGATATTTCACAATATGTCTCAACAATTCACTTATATCAATAAGCCTCAACAATTCATTTTGTTTTTAATATCATGAGGAGCATGGTTACCGAACATTTTATTTTAGTTTTGGGATTAGTTTTAGGGTTACAATGAGGTTGACCCTTTTTTTTAATCACAATTCTTCATGTCAAAACACTGACTTAACAAAGTATCTTATTGTTTGCTGTCACTCCTTTCTCAATACTAAATTATCATCTGACCCTCTAAGCACCTTCCAGTCCAACTAATTAACTCAGCCAGCTGTTTTGACTTTTATCCAATAAACAAAACAAATACTATCTTCTGTGTCATGGGCAAATTGCCATTAATGTCTTGTTTTGCCAAGTCACAGTTTCCACTCATTGTGGCCTCTCAGGAGCACTGTGCAGAGGCCAAAACCTTCACCTGGCCAACACGCCCTCAATAATAGCTAATCCTCAGTGCCTGCTTGGAGCCTTGACAGAACTTCTCAATAAGCAATGTTAGTCATCCTCAAACATAAGCATCAGGCAGCTGGCGAAGATTTGTGCAAAGTAGACTGAACATAGCAACTTAGGAGCCTTTTTTGAGGCAAATGTCTGGTCAGTTGCCTGGCTTCCTCTTTGATTTTCACCATAAACCAAAGGTCCAGTCAGAAATATCACATCATTTTACTACATTATATTACATTGTTCCACATGTTTAAGGGCATAATCAACAGGTTAATCTTTCTGATTTTTTTCAGATGTAGAGATGCTTCAGTCCAAACCAGACACTCCAGTTGCTGGAGATGAAGTTTCTCTAACCACAAAAGACTCAATGCTCCGCAAGTTTTTAGAAGGTGAGACCTGTTTGGAGAGAGGGATGGCAGTAGCACAGTTAAAGCAATTAAATGAAACTTGAGATTTCTCCTTGTATCTGTTAAGGATAGGAGCTAGTCCACACTGTTTCACATGGACAGCTTTGCCTTAGTGGGTACAAATGAGGCACAACAGAAAAAGCAGCTTGTGAGGTGATTTCACAAAAGCAGTCAGTTTCTTCCCAAAGAGGAGGAGTGATTTCGAGTTCCAGTCCCTGCCTACCAGTGAGTGCAAGGACACAGCTGGTATCTATTCAGGAATGGCTGTCTTTTGTCCTTATCTTAGTGATGGGAATTAATTCTGGGTAGGTGCAGGCTCCCCTCGTGGGCAGAGGCTGAGTATAAAGTAGAGCAGCACAAGCTAGTGATTAATTTTAACATAGATGCTTTATTCAAAAGTCCATCCATTGAAAACAGCAGCCTGGAAAGAGGAAAAGAACTGCTGGCTCCCAAACCTGATCTACACTCTGCCTCTTCAGTGCTCCCTCTGCCTTCTCTGACCAAAGCCAGACCTTAGCTCCATGCTATCCTCACTGAACATGATTGGGTTGTCCAAGCCTTTTTCTGACTCACTGGGTTTCATGGGATACAGGCTCACTTTTTGTGGGTGACCTAGCTGGACTCAGAGCAAGATTAAATCTGGGGCTCTTAACATCTTGTTCTGTTTTCCCTGCCAACACCGATGCTCTGGCAGTCCCATTGCATTGACTCAACTAGGTGTTACAACATGACTAAAGGAAAGTCAGCCCAGTGGTTAGGGCATTCACTTGTGACTTGGTAACAGAGTAGGGAGTTAGTCCAGGGGCTCTTAATTCTTTTTGCTAGCATGCAAACGGAGGGAAACTAGCTTTTAAATCAGGTATGACAGCATTTGATGATTTTGCAGTGATGTTAGGAGTGAGAATAGAATGGAGATGATGAGGTGGTATAATGGTAGCTCGGCTTGTTAAGTACAGACGTGCGTACCCAGCTCCCTCTGAGACACATTGTTCTGAGATCAAATATATTGTCAGTTGATTGCAATTGCTCGTTTCAGACAAAGGAATAATTCTTTGTAGTACTTTGTAGACCACCACAAGGAGCTTTTGGAAACCAGTGCTCTATCTGATTTGTTAACTGTTATAGTATGTTAATTAACTGGAATTAATTGAACTAACTGTTCACGGAGTTCTTAAAAACAGTTATGAGGTTTTCCACTATGGTTTCTTCACCAAAACAGATGGTACAGGCTTAGTGGCAAACACTTATATGCTACTAGATGTTAATGACTTTATCAAGTCCTGCCTTCAAGGGCTTTTGCACTTTAAGTCACTGCAAAACTGCATGTTTTTGCCTGTGAAATGGCCAGCTTGGTAAGAATGTGGTACATAGTGCATCTGGAGGGATCCTGCGTTCAGTGAAGCAGTCAGGTTGTTTTTCTTACGAGCTCTACTCTGTTGTAGGCAGTAGCATGGATGTGCCAGATTCAGAGGAAGGAGTTTACCAGCGGTACGGTGAAGATGTATACTACTCAGTGGAACAAGATACTTTTCCACAGGAAATGGCTAGCAGACCTCCAGTTCCTGTTCCAAGACCAGAATCCAGCTCTCCACAGCCAGACAATGAGCTGTACATCTCCAAAAGTGAGTTGGGTACCAGGACTGAAACTGTAGACTAGTCAACTCTAGAATGACCTTGACATGGGCTCCAGTTGCTGAATGAATACCAAGACAATCTGCACATTTTTAAGACCCCTGGATTATTTGGCTCTGGAGCTGGATTGCTTTTGGGATCCAATTTCAGATCCGTTTTTCATCTTCTGCCTACTCTGAAAATGTGGGGATGTTGTATCCTGCGGCCTTGGCCTGAGCTTGCTCTTAATGAAAGCAGTAGGATGACAGGTTACCCCCAAACAGTACAAACAAATCCAACTAAATGTGGAAGAGTAATTTCAGTGACTCCTCCTTCATCCCATGACAAGACTGTGGGGAAAGCATGTCCAGATTTCTCTTAGAGGTGGCTGAAATAAATTCTTTGACGTCAATAGAAGGGGAATTCTACTGTACAAGTCCTTATCTTGTTTTCTTCGATGGACTTAGTAGGGTAACAGAAGCTGTAATGCAGTGCAGAATTATGTATGCTTCCCATATTCATCCTTGCTATTTCTGTCTTCATGAAATGCATTTCAGTATCTGAAGAGTGTTTGTTTTACAGTTTTTGCACAGAAGGCTCAAAGACCTGAGAATCTCTATGTCCCTAGAGGAAGGGTTAAGAAAGGTAAGTCAGAAGTTCACTCTGAAAATCTTTCCAGTAATCCAAAAGCAAATCTGCTGAGGTAGCTTCATTTGCGTCAAATGTGACAGAATAGTCTGTTTTACAAGGCTTTGGGCATAATAGCCCTGTATGAATGACCCAACCTTTCTGACCTTATGTGACATTGAAAACTTTTTATAACTGCAGAGTGTGAGGGGGGTACCCTTTTATCACATACTGTTCGTATCCCCTGTCTTGGAGTTTATCCCCAGTCAGGATCATAGCAATCATTGAAGTCCTTTTCTGTGTTGTGACCCACAGTACTTCATGGAGTCGATGTCCCACTTTTCATCTTCTGGATATAGCCACTGCCTGTTGATCATTATTTCCTGGGATTTAACCTTTACTGAACTGCTTGCCATTGATCTCTGCATTTCCAAAACTGTGGCTGTATTCTTTCGTCTCTTATCCTGTGCACTATCAGAGTGCCA
Organism: Platalea leucorodia; assembly: GCF_965183815.1. NCBI lineage: Eukaryota > Metazoa > Chordata > Aves > Pelecaniformes > Threskiornithidae > Platalea > Platalea leucorodia. Next base: position 23,256,691 of record NC_138826.1, read on the forward strand.
GGAACCACATCTGAGCTTTTAGCTCATGTGTTGGGAACTCCTCTTCGTGTTGCAAATGAGTTACAAAGAGCCAGCATCAGTAGGATGAGTTTCCACCTTTCTGTTTGTGGAGTTACACCGCACAGATTACCTAGGAGTCTAGCTTTGTGACTGTCAAGGTGAAAGCTCTGTTTTGTGGGTTGCTGACAAGAGAGAGATTTTTGCAGTGAGGAAGCAGGGCACTTTAGAGTACAACTTAAATTATGTTTTTAAGAACACAGATTATCCCTGGGACATACTTGCGTAACAAGGCTACTTCTCAGCTGCGCTTTTAGCCCTGACAAATACCAGGATAGTATAAGGACAGAACACACTTCTAGTCAGGGAAGCATTTAGTCTGTAATACTGATTTTTTTTTTTTTTTTTTTTTCTCTGCTATGTCAAGGGTGCTTGAGTTTCTTTGTATTCAGTGAGGAGGAGAGATGCCACAAGTTCAATAATATTTTTGGTGTTCTTCTCTCTTCAGAGACAATAGTCAGGCCTGTAAGGGACCTGTCTCAATCAAGCATATATGATCCATTTGCTGGAATGAAAACCCCAGGTCAACGGCAGCTGATTACATTACAGGAGCAAGTGAAAATGGGCATACTCACCGTTGATGAAGCTGTACTTCATTTTAAAGAGTGGCAACTGAACCAGAAAAAGAGATCAGAATCATTCCGGTTCCAGCAGGTACAGGCTTATTCCCCTGTTTAAGAAATACAGCTGTCTCTCTAGGTATATATCACAAGCTGTTCAGTGTGGGTACGTTTCTTTCCTGGTTGGAGCAGGAAGACTGCTAACACAGTCCCCCAGCTAGCATAGTTCTCTCCTGACACGGAGGGGCTGTTCCCATGCAGCAGCAAGCAGGTAGCTGTTTTACAGATCTGTTTGTCTTGCAGTAGTATTGTTAGTTTTTGGAGATCTGTACACTAGGAACTGAGCCAAATCCAGTTGGCTAAATTACCTTTCTAGAGGTCACCTAGCACCCACCAGCTGGCAGAGGACTTCTGTGATGAACATTTAGCTTGTCAGTTCTCATCCATTTCAGATCAGTGAAGACTCGGCGTCCCAGATGGTGTATTGGCTTTAAAGTCCTGTCTTGTAGTTGTTCTGATCCCTCTCTGGGTGTTTGATGGCTCCAGGACTACCTGTTCTTTGCAGCTGGGCAAGGCCTAGCAACAGTCATTAGTGAAAGCACAGTGTTTGGGTGGCTTAGCTGAATGAGGGAGTCGTTATGTTGGCAGCAGCAACATAATGACTGGTGGAACTAGCAGTCATAGTTTAATATTTCCATTCTCAAGTTAGAGTGGTGCTCCCTCTTTAAAACGCCTGCCTGCCTCTTTTGGAGCCTTTTGTTCATGCTGTGGCAGTCTGCTCTCACACTTGAGGTGTGCTGGTCTCCGGTGTGTGACGCTGTTGTGGGAGCTGTCAGAACAAAGCCAACATTTTTGTCCTCCTGATTCTCACTGGGAAGGGTCTTCTCTACCCAGAAACAGTCAGAGGAATCCCTTCTTCTGTCAATAAAGAATGCAGTGCTACTTCAGTAGATGTCTGTAGCAGTGATGAAGTGGCATGCTCTGTGCCCCATCCCATGAGCAGCTTTCAAAGTCTCTGCTCCAGATCTCGCCTCATGGTACAGCAATTGCTCCATCTGATTTTCTGCCTATTCAGGGGTTTCCTTCTCTTACATACATACATATTTCCCTGCTGGAAAAGTTGTCTTTTTTTTTTTTTTTTTTTTTTTCTCCTCACCTTTCCTTACTGTAAGGTGCAGTATGCTACCACACAATGGTGAAGAGACTTTGCTCCCAGTTACATTTCCAGGTGTGCCCTCTTGCTTCAGTGGGGACATCCTGAACTGTCCTACAGTCTGGGATGCATGGCAGCCTCCTCTGTCCCTGCAGTCAGAATTACCTGTTCATTAGTACAGAAAGGACTGTGCAGTTATTTGATTGTGGGTCTTGTTTCTGTGCCAGTGTCACAGTGGAAACAGAAAATAGAGGGAGTTCTAAACCAAATGTGCTGCTTACCTGCAAGTGCCAGTGAGTCTGTGAACTTGACCTTAACATACACAATAAACATCTGAAAAAACTTGGCTTCTGAAAGGCACACGTGGATTTCTGAAGGGAATAGATTAAAACCTGTTGACATGGTTTGGACTTCAGCCAGGTCTAGCAGGCTTTGTTACAGCTTGGTTGCAAAGTTAGCTGAAATATAATACTGGTATTGTCAGAAAGCTGCTCATCCTCCTTTATCCAAAGCCCTGAAAAGAATATCTTGTGATGTTTTTAGGAAAATCTGAAACGGCTACGAGACAGCATAACTAGGAGGCAAATGGAGAAGCAAAAAAAAGACAAAAGTGCAGGTAACGGTCTCTGATTCTGATGTTCTTTGGTAATGAAGCAGCTAACAATATTAACAGGCTCTTCAGGCAGAAATGTCTCTGTGTGTATTGTAGTTATGGGATATTTTAATATTCACATCCATGTGCCTGTTGGCTAAAACATGGGGAAGTTGCTTTACTCCTCAATTTCCCAGACTGAGGAAAGGATGCCCACATCTGTGGAATGAATCTTGATTCATTCATGTACAATTATGATCGCCCTTATGTGATTGTGTTTAACTTTGTTCTTGGGTGCAAAGCTGTCTCTTAACAGGCTATACTTGCACAGACCCGTCTGAGCTGTTCATTTTCCCTTCCAGATTTGGAAATTACAGTACCCATTCGACATTCTCATAATACTTTGGGGAAACCAGAATGTGGAATATATGAATATGCCCCCAGGAAAAACGTTTTCCCACCAAAAAAGGAGTTAAAGCGAGGAGATTGGAAAACAGAAAGCACGTCCAGCACAACAAGTAAGCAAACCCTGCGTATCACCCTCTCTACAGGAAAGTGGGATGGGAAGTACTTCCCCAGCCTGACTCTGGGGTCAGCTCAGGGGACAGGACTTCTCTTCCTGAATCACAGTACTGACACCGCCACCGCAAACCCTGTATGCCTCAGGCTGGCTGTTCTCAGAACTGTAAAAGCAACTCCAGGTACACCAAGTGGTTTGGGCATCTTGTGTCTGCATCTCTGCAGGAGGAGAACCTGAAAGCTGAGCGAAAGATTCCCTAGAGCCTTCTCAGGGAAGGCATATCGCCCGTCTTCAGTTCTTAAAAGTAGATGGCAGCTGCTCCCTTAGAAAAAAGGACACTCCGTTGCTGTGACTCTCAGCAGGCAGCATGCTCTTCTGCTCTGTCTGAAGGGCATAGTTATATTGCAGGCTGGGAACCAGTCTCTATATGTTGTTTCCTCAATTGTTGTAGATAAAGGACAGCATTTTTCATTCGTAACTGTGGGACCTCTCGAATGACTTGGACAGTCTGCGCATTTTTATTATCTTTGGTTTTCATTAGGTTTAATTTGTACAAATTAAATCCCTGCATTCTCGCTGTTACTGCAGACTGAGCAATTCTTGCAGAAATCATTAAGATAATTTTGGTCCCCTGAAAGGCAAACTGAGTCCCAGTGAGGTTACTACCTTTGTGGCTTTTGGCAAGATACAGCTGGCACAAATCCAGAGTAGGTGCCAGAGGCAGCTGACTGAGCCAGTAACTTGCATACGAACAGTTGTGAGAGAAATGTTAAGGAGGCTGCAGAGTTCACTGTGTGCAGTTTGGCTGTCTTTCCCGTGGCATGATTGTGAGAATGGACCCTAACGCAGTATTTAGCACTCTTAAGTGCTGCTGTTTGTACCAGATGATAAGAAGAGTTACCTCACCAAGGCTAGGGAGGGACTGCACCTTATGAGAAAAACCTCTCTAGCCTCCATTTCAATGTATAGGTTTCTGAACATTAGTGTCCCAGTATTGCACAGCCCTGTAGAACATTATGTATTTATGACTGAAACCAGCCATAGCAGTGTAGGATATGTTTGTGAGTTGCTGTCCCCTTCAGAGATGGCATGACTGATTGCAAAAACATTCTCTACGTGCAAGTTAAATGGTTTTGCATAAATGGTTGCTGAAGGTTGTTTGAACAAATTTGTCATGTTTAGCTCTGAAATAGACTAGGAAACATTCTTGTGATGAGTAAGGATTGTTGTGAGAGGAGGTGGTGAACAGCTATTGAGAACAATAACCTCTCAAGTAGTCACTTATTCCAGGAATGAATGTGTGACAGTGCTCAGAGCCATCTGCCTCCACGCAGTTGTTAAGGACTTGGGGACTGATAATTTAAATATACATAAAAGTTGGGTGTGTAACACTTGTTAAAATATTTACCTGACTTGCCAGCTGATACTGGCACTGGCTGTTTTCAGTTAGATTATGGTTGTGAGTATTTAACCAGAAGCCTGGACCTAGATAGGGCAGAGATCTGCTAGAAGGAAAACAAGACTGAATGGTTTGGCCCTGTGGTCTGTGTTGTACGAAATGCCATTCTTTGCATCCTGAACACGTGAAAAATAACAATGGAAATAATCTAAACCAGCATTAAATGGTGTGTGCAAGAGGTAAGCATGAGGTTAGGAGGAATCCTGAGTTAGTGATTTGCAGTTAAATCACCTGGATTTAATAATCAGTTTGTTTTCTCTTGCTTACTCACTCCAGGTAGTGCAAGTAACCGCTCCAGCACTCGGAGCATATTGAGTGTCAGCAGTGGGATGGAAGGGGACAGTGAGGTAAGCTCTCACCTCTGCTATGTACTGGTCCACTGTTCATGGCTTTATTTTCATGCAAAAGAGGAGCTCAGGGATGGTATTGCATTTGCAGAAATGGCAAAATGTAGCCTGTTCTGTTGTGAAGCTAACAAGAACCAAATTCTGCTGGTCTGTAACCTCTTTATTTCATTTTGTAGGACAATGAAGTCCCAGAAACAACTAGAAGCCGCAGCCCGGGTGCCCACCAAGCAGAGAGGCTGCCTTTCCCAGAAAGGCCTCCCAGAGTGCCTCCTCGAGGTGCAAGCAGGTAAAGCTAAAATGCAGCTGAAACATGAGCTTTCAGTGAATAAATACAGAAGCCTTGGGCAGAAAGCAAGGCAGGAAGCGAATGTGTCTTTCAGCAAAATCTACCAGGCTATTATCTATAAACACACATTGTCAGGAATTGTAAGATTCTTGTTTCTCATCTGTAATACTTGGTGGGATTGGTTTCCTAGTTGGTAACATGCCTATTGCAATGCTGTTACTGCGGTTCACACACTGCAAGGGGCAGCACTATTGAAGCACACAACGCTTGCCATAATAAGACTGACCCAGGTGGAGTAGCATTCTGCCCCTGGCAGAGATTTCGTACCTGATCCTCCTGAGAAGATCTTCTTGGAACATACAAAATGTAGTGCAGAGGGAATTCCCTTTTGGCATTCTCTTGGACTTTTTTTTTCTTTTTACAAATTTCAGATCTCTCCAAAGCAGACTTGTTTACATGTATGATTGTAAACAATTGTAAACCAGTGCAGGTCTATGAAGTCCAGGCCCCAGAGGCTTATCTAAGTACAGATGCTAATAAAATTCTCCAACTGTTAAAATAATAATTACTAATGTGTGGGTGCAGTAAGTTCTGTATGTTGGCTTGGCTCTGGCAAGAGTATAGCTGGAATTTATCTGTAGTTAGTGTGAAAAAAAGATTTTGAATCTTTTGATCTTTTTATATTGCTCTCCATCTAATTTTCAGGAGAAAGCTACTATACTATCAAAGTTTTACTCCAACCAAGTATTATAGCATCTCTTTCCAGTAATAGTAGAATTACTGCAGCTGAAGAGCAGAAGTAGTAACTTGGACAGGAACGGGGCTCAGGCACCTTGGCATCTGCTCTGTTGCTGAATCACTGATAGCCTGTTTTTCTTCTTGTATGACTATTGCTTGTACAGTATTCTTAGATACGATGTTATTGCATGTAGTGTGTTGTTCCAGAACCCTATTCTCTACTATTTTTTTAATGCATTTGTATTCTCTTTTTTATAGGCCTGTAAGCTGTGAAGGCTTTTATCCTCCACCTGTGCCCCCAAGAGGTCGCTGAATCTCTCAACATCTGTGGAATATGAGATTTTTTCTGTTTGTATGTGTGTGTGTACAGATATTTTTGGGTTGTCTTAAATTATTTATAAGTGGGAGACAAATGTTTTCTTCCCCTTCCTTCTCTCTAAAGTTCTGGTGATTTTTCCCATGATTTTCACTGAGACTTCTTGGCCTCTTATAACAGAACTTTGGTGTTTTGGGACTTCAAGAAAAACCATCATGGTTGGGTAGGAGAACGCTGATGTGTGTCTTGGCAGCCCTGCACCAACATGAAGTTTCCCTTTGACCAAGAAAGAACACGTCCTTTTAGAAACTAAATCCTGATAAGCATTGTTACCAAAACCCTCGATACAGCCTCAAGAGCTTGACTGGAAAACATGCTTGAAAAAGTAAAGAAAGTAATTTGTTCAAAGACTTTGAAGAACTCTCATTACAGCAAGAGCAGGTGAACGTGCTGCTGTTTGGCGTAACATTTTGGGTATGAACATATTGACCTTTCAGAAGGTGTAGAATCTCCCTCCAGCAATCATTAAACCATGGGCGGATGAGAAGTTGTCTTTATTCAAGAATGTATTTTGCATACAGCCTTGAAAGTGCCTTCCCCTTTCCCCTTCCCTCCCTGAAGAGGACAGACATTAACAAGGTGGTGTGTGCGCTGCATTTACCATGAAAATTCCCAAGGCAGCTGGTAAGGGACCTGCTGCATCACAAAACAGTTGTACTTAAACCCTTTTTGGGGAGGGGGTGGGTATGTTGTTACTTGAAATCACATGACTGACCTCTCAAATTAGAGGAAGGAATTGGCAGCAATGGTGTGTTCTGTACGTCTTACATGTGTTCATTGCAGAAGCAATATAAAGGCGTTTCACTTCATGCTCTGGAATAGTACAGCGAGTCTCCAATAATAAGTGCACACACCTCACAAATACCAGCCATGTAGTTAGCCTGTTGCAGTGGAAACAGGCAGCTTGGGGGCTGGACGCTGCTTGCTCTACTCTTCCTTTCTAGCAATGTGAATCTGCAACAGCTGTGTCCAGCCTTTTTTCTGCCTGAGGGCTTACAAACAAAGGGTGTTCCAAATGTAGAAAGCATGTCAAGCGGAAATTAATTTTGATTCCGCATCTCAAGGGACTCAAATGATGGAAGTGAGGTGTTTTGGTTTAAGTTGTTTTTTTGGTGTTTGTGGGGTTTTTTTTGGGGGGGGGGGGGGGGGATGTTGGTTGTTTTTGTTTCGTTTTGGTGTGGTGTTTGGGTTTTTTGGTGTTTTTTTGTTTTTGTTTTTCCCCCCCTTCCAGGCCTTGCAATCCTTTGTGCATATTCAGGCCCCTGGGGGACAAGTATAGGGCTCTGGTTGTCCATGAGTGATGCAGATGAGAATTCTGCAAGATAACATTCAAGGTAGAGAATTAAGCATCATTACCTGGTTTTCAAGCCATTCCCCCTCTTCCAGCCTTGAGAGCCACATAGATAACATCTGTATTAGGTCATCCCTCAGGTACAGGTAGGACATGTAAGCTCCCATTAATCTGTAAGCGAGCAGGTGACAGAGTTGTAGCTCCTTTCTGTTGCAGGGTGGCAGTGCCAATGTGCAGAGCTGCAGGAGTGACAGACAGCAACTGTGACTCAGCCAGCACTGAGTGAAGGTGGAGAAGCCCCTGCTGCTCTCAGGGGTATAGGCATAAGCTAAATATCATCTGCACATTAAACTCATAGGGCGTGACTCCAAGCGCAGTTCATATAGCCTCTCCTTTTGATGATAGAGGGGTGCAGGTGTTGTGCTGCAGGCCTGTAGCTACAAAGGTGACCTTTTTTTATTTTTCTTTTTTAAAGGACCTCAGTGCCTTCTCCAGTGACTCTGACACTACAGGCGCTCACTGAGAGTTTGCTCTTTGTTCACAGTAGCCAGGGGAATGCAGAGGTGGGAGGTGCCTTCCTGTGCTCTGCCTGGAACAGAACAAAGTTCCCAGCACTATTCGGTTGAATTAGAAGCAGGGAAGGAGGTTTTGGTGCTGAAATGAGGAAAATGGTAGCATGGATAGGTGAAGGAAGCAGGGATAAAAGAAATAAACTAAAAGAGGAAGTTCAACAGCTTGATTGTCTTCAGCTGTCACGCATGCTTTGGTTTGCACGTAGCTCCCTGGTTTTGCTTAAAAGTTCCCCATCTCCTTAGTGCTGGCTGCAGCTGTGCTCCAGAGCTTGGAGCTGTGATGTGTTAAGAGGAATTAATCTGCTTCCATATCTGCCAGGCACAACATAAGGTAGGATGTGGGGAAAACTAACAAGGCAGGAAGGGAAGAGCAAAATATGAAAGTGTGTCATGCAGAAGATTTCCTTTTAAAGCTGTTCGACCAAAGCAGCCCAGGGATACGCCTTCCCCAGCTAATTTTTAATTCTGCGCCCCCTGCATGCGATAGCCAAATGTCTTCCATGGAAGGGGTTTATCTGAACAGTATCTGCGTGTTTGCACAATCCTAATAACATGGCTTCAAACTGCATTTTTATTGCTAGTACTGCAGTGAGATGGTTTATATCTGAATTGCTGAGAAGTAGCTCATAAGTAGCCTTTCAGTCCCTCTCCCATTTGCAGCTTAGATCCTTCCTTAGTCTGACCTGACCTATTGTACAAAACCAAATGCTAGTGGGGCTCTGGTTTGGAGGAGAGGTGAGCTGGGACAGGTGGGGCTGAGTAATATTATAAATGCAGTCTGTGCAGGCCCCTTCTGCCCTGCGTAAGGGGGGGAAATTGAGATGCAACTGTAGGCATTCCCTTCTCACTTTCTCTTTGTAACTTCTCCTGGATCAGTTAGAGATCTCACTGATCAGCAACCACAGCAAAACTATCACCCTGTCAAGGAGAAAAGGAACAGCACTAAAATGGCTTCAATGTTACATGCAGGTAAACAACTGAGATGCAGGCATGACTTTCATGTTTCTTGCAGGCCAGCAGAGGTGCATCTTCTTAACTGCCAAAACGTGTGTTCCACATTGGTTTGGTTTCATTTAGTTGCTTTAATCCTCTTATGGCTCAGTGTGTGGAGTCCTTGTATGGGTAGACTCCAGTTGTGCTGGTGAGCATGCGGTGGGTATTGCTTCCACCCAAGACGAGAATTGCACTGAAACTGAACCTCTGAAGAGACCGGAGAAGAAAACTGCGTGCAACCAGATTGTTGGTTACTCAAGAATATATTTGGCGGGGAGAGCGGGAATGAAGCGTGTTTCTGTTGAATGTTAGAGCTCAAGGATGGAACAGATAATAAAATTGCTGGTAAAAAGTAAATGGCCTGGCCACCTATAGGGGCATCAACCAATCCACCAAGTGCAAGTGGCAGCTGGCTGGCCCAAGGAAAGTGTTTGCTCTTTGCACAGTGTGCCTCACAAAACCCACTGCAGCAGATGGCTCTGGCTGGCCCTGTTGTTGACTGAGAGACTTAAGTACTGAATAAACTGAAGATGCTGAAGCCTCCTCTCTCTGTCTCCCAAGGGTAAGCTACTCTGTTTTGGACTGAGATGCAAGAACTAGAAAGAAACATATGGTGGTATCAAAGCTGTCGAGGTTTTTCTTTTTTCTTTTTTTTTTTTTTTTAATATAAACAGGGGGTTTGAATGGGTTTTGACAAGTATCTCTCTCTACAGGGACCTTGCTTCTACTGAAATAGGCAGGAGATTGCAAACGTACTGTCTGGAAAAGGCTTCATATAAATGTAGCTTGCTAAAATATGTTCAGGGAAGGGAGACTGAATGTGTAAGGCCACAAGGGGAAAAGCTTTTAGTGTAGATATGGTGGTGGGAGGTAAACAGGGAAATCTGTTTCTGCATCGTTCCTACAACGCATGGATGGCATGTGACAGCACGGAGCAGCTCCTGCACTCAGCTGATGTCCTTCGCCGTCTTTGTTGGCTTGTGCAATATTTGAGAAGATGCTGTAGCTTTTTTGTTTTTTTAAATATTATGCCTGATAACCTCTGAAAATTGTTTCTGTATTTGTTCAGTTCAAAAATTGTCTGATCGATGAACGCTTAATACCGTGAGCTTTTTGGCTTGGGGGTTTTACTTGGTTTGGGTTTTTTTTCGCTTCGGACTCGCAGCCTGAGCTGGCCCAAGCCCGCGGGCGGGGCTGCAGGCCGCACCCCAGCCGCCACCGGCCCCGGCCCCGGCCCCCGGCTGCGGCTGCCGCAGCTTCGCCGCCTCGGCTCCTGCCCCGCTGCGGCGCTCGGCGCTGCTGCCTTCGCCGCGCCGCCTGCTTGGGCAAGCGGCGGAGAAAAGGGGACCGCTTATTTTTGAGGGCACTTGCGCACAGCCCTGCGTCACGTCGTTCTCAAATGATGCTAGATTATTTCCTTGACCAAAATGATTTTATCAATTAAAAAGTAGCTGAGCCTCAAGGCGCCCGTGCCGAAGGCCGTCGGGTCTTCAACGCCCGCGCTGCGCGGGCAGGGCGGGTCCCGGCTGCCCTCCCGTTGCTTCCGCAGCCCCCGCTCCGCCCGCAGGCACCGGCCCGCCGCCCTCCGCGGGGGCAGCGCCGGGGGCGAGGCCGGGCCCCTCCCGCCCCGCGCGGCGGCCCGGCGCTCGGCTTGGCCCTGCCGGCCGCCGTAGGCGCCGCGCTTCCGGCGTGCGGCCGGATGACGTGGCCGGGCGGAGCGGAAGTGGCGTCGCAGGTCGGCGTTGGCGGCGGGGCGCGGGCCGGCTCCGCGGCGGGGCCTGCTGCGTGCGCGGGGACGCCGAGGCCCGAGATGGCGGCGCCCGGGCTGCAGCTCTGCGCGGCCGCCGCGCTGCTCCTCCTCCTCCTCCTCTGCCTGCCGCTGCGCGCCCGCGCCGACGAGCACGAGCACACGGTGAGGCGGGGCCCGGCCTCCCCTGGGGGCGCCGCGGCGCTCGGGCCGCAGCCCCGGCCTCCCTCCCTCCCTCCCCGCCCGCCGCCCAGGGTCGGCGGCGCCCGCAGCGGCCCGGAGAGCGCGGCCCGGCGGGCGGGGCGGGGCGGGGAGCGACGGGCCGCGGCCTGGGGGGAGCGGGCGCGGCGGGTGGCGGCGGCGGCCCTCGCAGCAAGCGGGTGGCTGCCGCCCCGTGGGGCTTCCTTCTTGGCTTCGTCGCCGCTCGGGTTATTTCGAGCCGAGTTTATGGGGGATCGGGTCCTGTTCTGTGTAATTCGGTGCGAACGGGGCCCCGGGGTGCTCGGGAAAGGGCTACCGGAGTCTTCTGATCCGGTTTGGACATCCCTGCGCTAGCCGCTGGCGTGGCAGGCGTGCGGCCGGGGGCCGTGGCGCTGGGCTGACTGCCGCCGGTCCCACCTGTTCCTGGAGCAGATAAACGCCTCGGCAGGTACGCCTGCTTTGTTTAGAGAGGGCTGCCGTGCTGTTTGACTTGCACTCTGCGGGAGCAGTCCTTTCTTCCGGGAGGATGTTTGCTTCAGGACAACAGTACAAGCCGAGCGCGGTTCGGCAGTGACAGCCCTGTGGGCGCACGCTGCGGAGGGACAGCTCGCTTCTGGGAGAGGGAGCTGTATGGCGGGGCGAGGCTGAGCAGTAAGGGCGGGACGGGGGCTCTCAGACTTGGAGCACTGACGTGGACCCCTAAGGAGAAAGGGTGCCTAAAGTACTGCTGGCTTGAGCGCTCACCCGTTGGTATGAGGATAGTTTTTTCTAAAGTGCTTGCGATATCACCCAAAAAGAATCTCTAGGAAGTAAGTACCACTGCTTCATCAGTTTCTGATTTCGCATCGGAGTGTTGTTTCCCATGGCTTTAGGCGTGGGAGGGTGGAAGTCTGAGCTGAGATGTGATTTTGGAATGAGACTTTGCTGAAAACCATCCCTGTTTCCTCTAAAGTGGAGTGGGTTAGAGTGTGGCTGTAATTAAACATGCTGGCTGTCTGTCAGAACTTTTGTGCTCTTGAGTAGCCTGGCTGGTGAACACTTGCTCAGTGTCTTAACGTAGCTTTCTGTCGGTGTGGTATGATAAGCTTAATAGGTGTTTTTAATAAAACAAATAACGTTGATAGTTTTTGTATAAGCAATAGTTAATTAGTTGCCTAATTCCATGCATTTATGAGACTTGAAAACTGTTTAGGATTGTCTTTATTTTTTAAAAGCTAATGGGATTTATCAGTGCTGCAGTTAATGACAGAAAAGTCAAGCTAATATTGAGTACATTCAAGGAGCAGATATTCTTTGAACTAGCTTAGGTCCCAGTTTTGTTGCTGATCCTGTGTTTTAGGGTTGGGTTTCTGCTGAGGTGAGATGGTTTTCAGCATAGCACTGTGTTTATTTTAAATGATGTTTGACTTGAGGGATTCCTAATTATTCATTTAATATTGGTAGTCTTCTGGGGGAAAAAAGTGTTTCAAAAAGCTGTCATTGAATTTATTGATTTTTGAGCTCTCCCTTCAAAAGTGAATTCTTCTGATGGTTTTTAGGTCTTCTGAATGATTACCTAAACAATTACTAATGGAAATCACAAATTCCTTTTGAAGTCTTGTAATTTTTTCATCTATATTACTCAACTCTTCAAGATTATAACTCTGTCTCTTGGTTTAGTATTCTAGTTCACGTGATGTCCAGTTTAGTAATGTCACATGATAGGTTAGGAATAGTTGATGTGGGATGACAGGTACCTTTTTTTGGAAGGCTGTCTCCTTGCTTAGATATTTTGATACTTTAATATTGTACAGGAGATTGGAGTGGAAGCATTATTAGCAGGAATGAAACATGAACAGGGTTTTGTAGTAGGACACTGATTTTGAGATTAAGAACCTGATGGAAATGTTCCCTAAATACTGCATTTTAATGAATTTCACTTTTGAATATGATTGCAGTTGGAAGATTAATCTTTCTACAGCCAAAGTGCTTTATTACATTTTGGAGGCTTTGGTTGCTGTTGGGGAAGTGGAGGAGAAATAGTAGTATACTGATTCAGGACTTAGTGAAAATTTACATTTTGAAGTTACCAACTTTAAGACTTGAGTCCCATTGGTAGGAATACACACCATTATGTGCTGCCATTTACTTATTAATGCTTTAGTGTCCGACTTCTTGCGCCCAAGCACTTGGTCATATCTGTGTGAGGGTATGTCATTACACCTCGCCACAATTTGCTTTTAACTGCTGATGTGCAGGGCCTTGTCTGTATTGAGCCTGCTGTACATTTAGAAGTACTGACTTAAGTATTTAATGCTCTGTGTTGGCAGGTTAATTTTTTAATTCCTTTACTGCTGCTACAACATACAATAGTATACAATATTTATAAAAGAATACACATGTGTGCTATAATATGTATTTTTGTATTAATATAAATTGGCTGTTCATGTTTTATATGTGTCCTTTATTTTATAACTGTAGGACTGCATAAGCAAATATTATAAAAGGTAATTGTGAGAGGACTCCGCATGAAGCTCTAGGACTGAGTATTAGTGTTTCTGGAGATACTAGGTATGGATAGCTTCATTGGATCAACAGCTAAATCCTTTATCTTAAATTAGTCTTTAAAAATGGTCTCTGCATTTCTTTAGGGGAAGAATAGTATAAATATAATTACAAGTAAAGACTTGGGTATTTAAAATCAATAGTAAGTGAAGGGAAATTGGGATTTGACACAGCATTTAGAATCTTCATTATCAAAAGACAGTGCAGCAGTGTAACTTCAGACCACAACAGAACGATTTATCAGAAACTAACTGAAAATTTGTCTGCTGATTCTTTAACTTATTTCCATGCTTCAGAGTGTGTCTTGTACCTGCTTTTTGCTTGTATTCTGATAATTGCACCATTTTTTGACAGTTGGCCTTTTACTTGTGGAGGTGACAGTATAGATGAGATATTGGTGGCCTCATCATAATATATGCTGATCCTGCAGAAGCAGGGTTGGTGGGCTCCTGCCTGGCCTTTGCTTTCACGTCTTCTGTTGCTAGACTTGTTGGAGTTGATGATAAAATAGACAAACTGTAAAAATATTCTGAAATACCCTGGGTTTTTTTGTTGCGGGGAAATGGACTAGGGAGTAGGTAGCATTTTAATTATAATGTTGCTTCGATTTAATTGTCGGTGCTCCGTAAGCATGGAAATACATGACAAACATTGAAAAAATAAACAAAACCCAGCCTGTACTGCATAGCAAAATTCCTAATTTATAGTGATTGAGAAAAGCATTTTTGTTTGACTTTTAACCTGATGAAGCATGCTAAAGCCCGGAGACTGTAAAGCTTGTTTAAAATTAATACATAAAATTATGGAATTTGTATAGTATCTGTAAATTGTCATTTAGAGAAACACGGTAGAAAACACTTCCGTGCATGTAAAATACCTCTTTGCATACAAAGTTGTGTGCAGAGGAGTAGCCTGATTCCTTTTTGAAGTTCTCGTGGTTCCATTTTGAAGAGGTGAAATAAACGTCACAGAAGCAGGACGTGGTGTACCTGAGCAACCTTGTACATCTAGGAAGTATAACAGTAAAAGGACTGCTTGTGCAATAGTTCAGACTGTGCTGCCGGTGCAGTTGTAGCCACGTTTTGGTGAGGCCTAAAATTCAGAGAGAAATGAAGAGATGTTAACAGAAATAACCTGCTCTATCCGAAGGAGAGCGTGAGGCTGAAATCCAGAGTTTAATAGACTATGGATGTGAGCTGCAAAAATTGCGCATTGTCACAGTGCTTGTTAGATAGAATATCTGCAAGATACTGGGGACTAGAAGCCTGCAATATTACTCGCCAGTTGAGTCTTACTTGCTGCCTATCTTATTTCTTGTCCTGCTTCTGCAGCTTTGCTCTGCCAGTAAGAGATAATCTTGATCCTTTTTTCCCCCTGAAATATGTGCTGGTGTTTAAGGAACTGCATTCTGGAAATCCTTGCTCCAAACTTTTAACTTGAGAAAAGGAGTAACGTTGCATACTTTCTGAAAGAAACAATCTTGATTTGAATATATTTTGCTGAATCATCACATAAGATTTGGTAGTTGTAATCCTCTCTGTGCCTCCATCATTTTTTTGCGAAGTTTTTCATGGTTTACAAATATCAACAACATGCCAGTCTCATATCCTTTTCTACAGCCTTTCATATACTGCCTTAATATGGCCTTAATTGTTTTATAGAATAGTTTGTTTCTGTGGCTACCATGCTAATTTCTACGGTTATGCAAAGAGAACATTAAGTTGCGTTCCACATTACAAGTGCCCTATTGGGTAACAGGAAAGAAAGATGCATATACTGTGCTGAAGATAGTCTCAGTATAGTCTCTGTGCTTGGATAGGTTTTAAACCATACAGATGTATGGAAATTGTCTTCGTGTTAAGCCTCAAAGTGGCACACAGACTCGAGTTTTCAGTAGTTGTATTACCACGGAAAAAGTCCACGCTTGGCCAGGTCAAACTGTGCAAGCTTCGTGCCAGTGTAATGTTCTGCAGGGGACTAGAATGGTAGTGTTGCCTTGTTGCCGGTGTGGATGGGTTTAACGTGATTTTAGCTTACACATGCACAACATCTCTATAGCCCAGTGCTCTGAACAGGCACTGTGACCATATTGTGCTGCTTTGGAACAGATGTCCCCAGCTGTGATGAGGGTTGTAGCTGATACATGGTAGCGCTTGAGGTGCAGATTGCTCCTCCACCACCTGGGTGGCAATTATGGAAAAAAGTTTCTGAAGGTTTACCTCCCATTAATCAGATTTTACCAGCATATGGTAGGTAACTTGCATTGATGCTGAAACTTGTTCAGGCTGCCGCTGTGTTTTCGCACAGTTGAAATAGATCATCATATACTCCATAGAATAACTGAAATTACTGAGCTGATATTAAGCGTAGTGCAGAAAAAGATGCAAAGCCAAGCTTGCTATGCTTACAGAATGAGTACTACATTTTTCATAAATTATACTAAGTAAAAGGTATTTAAAATTGTGGTTTGTAGTCTTCTCTCATATTTGGAAGTAGTGAACTCTCTAAATTCTGGCACCATTGCTAAGTTGCTAAATGGTTGTGCCTGTGAATTTTATTAGGATCTCTGAGCTATATGCAGTATATTGTCCCTTTGTATGAACCAAAACGAGAAGAGCTTGCTGAGGTATGCCAGGGTAGAGATTGCAGCATCTTATTTGTTGACCTTTTCTGCCTTGTCAGTAACTATGTTCGTAATAGGACACTGGTGTCCATCTTTTGGCGTGTGAAAAGCTGCCTTTCCACCATCTAATTCTGTGCAAACAAGTCAGGAAAGGGAAGGAAGAACAAAAAAGAATTTCTGAAATAGCAGTACTTCAGTACAGCAAAATAAGTCCTTCATGTTAGGAAGTCCTTCATGTTTGGCACTTGTTTTCATAAGGGATAAAGATAAAATTGCATTGATGCATAAGTGTAACTCTAGATATTAGATTTATGTCACTCAAATTATCTGGAGTCTACTCTGCAAATCATCAGTTTTACTTCAAATTATCTTACCATTTGACATGTTACTTCATTACTACTTGCCCCTGTTGCAAGCCTCAGTAGTTTAGATACAGCTGTAATAAGAGTATGTTTCTTTTCTAAAAGTCCTATGGCAGTGATGGGTCAAATAGTCACTGAGGACCTTTATCATATGTGGAATGAGAGCAAGAAGTTTTTATTTAGATCTTTTACAATGACAGCTATTCTTGGTGAATTTAACTCGTCACTCATGTGATGTGGATATTCTTGCACATTGTAGCCAACTTCCTCTTTTGTTTGTTCCACACCTGTATTGATAGGAGTTCTTGATACTTTTTTTCATGTTTTCTGGTATCTGGAGGAATCTCAGTGAGTCAGAGTACTTTGATGATTATGTAGCAGAAGATAAGGAACGTATCACACTTACAGTTGGTTATGCAAGTTTTATATTGCTGTATAACAATTTTTGAAAGAGACTGTTGGACTCTTCGCATCCTGTCTTATTCTGTGTTGGTTTTGACTCTGAGTTATTGCTGACTTGCCTGCTAAGGTTAACAGAAGGCAATAGGATTTTGATTTGCTCTGTTGTGTTCAGAAGCTACAGCTGAACAATTGCTCATCAGCCAGTATCAGAACAGTAAAAATAAGAATTCAGGGTTCTTCTTTTTTGTCATTTTTTCTGCTGTGTCTAAGGCTGATCAGTTCCTGATGAAATGAGAATAGTTTCTTGAATATGTTCTTTCTGCCAAGAATGAAAGGTGGTGCTATGGAGCTGAAATTTTCTTCCTGTTTTCTATGGCTGTGCATTCTCCACAGTTTGCAGGAGACTCCACGTACACTGAAAGAGGGTATAAAAGAGCATGACGGTAGTTGAAACTAGTGCAAGACTGACGATGAATGTGTTGACCAAAATCTGACTGGTACTGATACAGCGCACCTGAGTGCTTTGGCTCCCTTGGAACCAGGGCTTTCTTTTGCTCTCTCTCTTGTAGTGTGATGTTTTTGCTGGAAGGTATGTTGTATGTTAGCCTTCTCTGAACCTAGAAATCCTCATACAGAGGTGACAGAAGAGTCCTACAAGATACTCAAGTTCTTTGTCTTGCCTAAATAAGAATTGTTTTCCTGTATGTGTGTTGACACTGTTAGTTGTTATAGATGCTTTGATATTGTGAAGGCAATAATGAAGAAAAAAAAAAAAACAACCACCAACCAAAAAAAAACCCCAAAACCCAAACGACCACAAGCTTTGAACTTTTTGATAGCACTGAATTCTTGCCACCAAATTACCCTACCACTAGGGTAAGATTATAAGGATGAGATATTTTGTGACAGGGAAATGTGTTTAAATGTGAAAGCTCATCTTTATAATTGAGAATGAGCAAAACCCAACAAATGTAGGGAGAAGAAAATCTGAGTTTCTACTAGACATCACCACCACTCTCAAATGCAGGCTGAAGTTGCTTAGGCTGGGTTTCTTACTACAGCCCTCTCAATTTGGGAGGGCACTGGGAGCACCTGATGGATTGCAAATTGCTATAACTAGGGACTTGCTGATTGTGAGTGAGGTGTAGCTTGGGATGGCTGAGGTGCTGTGTTCATTTATGTAGCAGTCCTGAACAGCTTTCTCTTGTGCTGTTCTGGGATGGTTGTGAGAATGGAGGAAGTAATAAATGTAGACTGAATTCTTTGCTTATGTTTGGTTTGGTTCCTCTTCTCTCCAGAGCAGACTGATGGCATCCTGGAGGCAGTGTGGGAGAGCCTTGCAGGCCCTGAAGGAGGTCTAAGCATCATGCGGATAAGAGACAAAGACCAAATTTGTTATTGTAGATGTTGTAATTACAACGTAGTTACATTATTAGATCAGAAAATGTAATAAGATTTTGAATAATATGTTCTTAAGAAGTTGGTTTCTGTCACTTGAACGTGATCTGGTATAGTTCTAAAAATGCAGAGGTCCCAACTCTGTATGCAGCAGGTCAGAAACAAGAAGCTAAGTAAAGCAGTGGTCAATGCTTGCTGTATTCAGGTACTGTCAAATATGAATTCACAGACCTAAGGATGTTGTCATATTCTATTACTGAAAGTTGTACGTAGACATAGCTCGGTTCACATGTGAAGCGGTTGCGTTACAAGGAATAATGCTAAACTGGGCTCTTGACAAGTTAAGACCATTTTGAGAAAGGGCTGAAAATATGTTCTGCAGCTGTTAGAGGAAGAAACAGAAGACGTGCTAGGCATAACAGACTAGAAAGAGACATGGAGCAACTTGTCCTTTGCTACATTGGCGAGAGCTAGAGGCAGTATCATAGTGCAGATTCTCCACCCTCTGCTTCTGCTGCCGAGGGGGCTGGAACTGTGATTTTTCTTTCTTTCTTCCTTCTTTCCCAACTTACTTTGAAGTTGGACAACTGTGCTGCCCTGGTATAACCTTCCTGGTTGCTGGCAGAGAGGAGGAATGTCTACCTTCTCTTGCTGTGTTGTTTGCTCTTTCTTTGCTCTGTCGTTGACATTCTTTACCTGTCAGAATTGTACTGAAGTATGTGCTCTGCAAATGGGCAGGTTTGTGAAATTGATAAGTGTTTGGTCTCTGCTGCAGCTCAGAATGAAATTAGTAAGATATTTAAAGTTTCTTGTTGGAGATCACTTGCATAAGAGTCTGGAATGACCCTCGTGCATCTTTGTAAACAAAAAAGGTGAGGCTTGTAATTGAGATGACATGTTAGTACAAAGGGATTAAATTGTTTTTCAGAGCATGTTTGTTTAAATCCTCGAATTTAACTTTTAAACACCTCATCTGAAGAATTCATTGCGTTCCACGTGTAGCTAATTATTTCTGAGTTAACCTGTCAGTATGACTGGTTATTCAGAATAAATGGAGCTGAAGAACCTTTGTTCATTTGTTAAAAAGGGAGATGCAGAACTGTATTCAGTATTTCAGCTGTGCTCTATGAAATAGTTACAGCTAATGAACACTTGACTTTTTTTTCCTCTCCAATGTGTTCTGTGTTTGCATATTGGTCTTAAAATAGTACTGTATTCTTCTGTACTTTAAAAAAAATCAGAATCTATATGGTGATTGTGCTTGCAGGTGTGTACAATTACAAGTGGGGTTTTTTCCTGCCTTAAAAGTTAGGTCACTGTCCCTCCTAATCTGTTGAAATTGTAGTAGGTGAAGGAGTTGTGTTCGGTGAGAGGCTTTGTAGTAACCAGCAAACCTGATACCTCATCCAGATGCATTCAGATATAATGCAAGTAATAATTTCAAATCACTTAATTCTCCTGAATTTATGCAGTATCTGAATACTGATAGATGAATGGCTTTAAGGACTTTTTTGTTGTTGAAAAGTTACAAGGGCTTGAAAAAAATTACTGGCTCCTAGCCAAGGAATAAGCTTTACTGGCTTACAGTAGCTGTGGAAAGTGAAGGGTGGATGTTCCCACAAAGAATTTCATGGCAGCCACCAGACTCCTTGCTATTCTGTTTTTTTCACTGTGAGAATGTTGGAAATACATCAAAATACAGTTCTTTTGTCTGACTTAATTTTGTCTCTTGGCTACTGTAAGTGTGCCACAGTTTAATTTTAGTGCTTTCTGTGAGGCGTTGAGCTCTTCTGGGAATTTTGAATATAATTTATACCATTACAAAAACGAAAAAGAGTTGCATTTTAGGAAAATACAGTATATCTGTCACCATGGGTAGATTGTCTGATTTATTTGCTGAGATCTTGTTTAACAAGATGTTCGTCTGATATTTCCTTTCTTATTTTTGAGACTTCGGCTTTTCTCCACTTCTGCTCTCTGCATCTTCTGCTTCTCTATTAAATTTGTGTGAATCCCCCTCTTCTGCTACTTCAGTGACAGGCTCTAAGAAACTGTATGATCAACTAAGCCTTTTTTTTTTTGTGGGAAAGCAGGCTGGAAATCTTATCCTAGAATCCCTGCCACCCAAAAGACAAAAATACTTGACTGTCTTTAAATGTAACTGTTGCCTGTGATTGAATAATCCTGCCTTGCTAGTTAATATGAATGAGAGTGTTTCTTGAATATTTTTATTCTGCTGGGCTTCTCATCTAACTCAATAACTTTATCTTTCAGTACCAAGATAAAGAGGAAGTTGTTTTATGGATGAATACAGTAGGACCCTACCACAATCGCCAAGAAACATACAAATACTTCTCTCTTCCTTTCTGCGTGGGATCAAAAAAAAGCATCGGCCATTACCATGAAACCCTAGGAGAAGCACTTCAAGGAGTTGAATTGGAATTTAGTGGTCTTGACATCAAATTTAAAGGTAAGCAATTGAAAGTGCATGTAGTCACTTAAAAAAAACCACAAACCCTTAAAACTTGGGTTTTTTTAATTCAAAGAACTGAAAGTTTGCTGCTGCTAGCAACAGAGTGTATTTCATATTGTTGCTTGAAACACCCTACAAGGTTGTCTACTACTGTCGGCTTTTCAGTTTACAGTAAAGTTTTCATCTGTGTGCCGTTTAAGGAAGATGCTTGCAGGAGATACGTGCTTCTGAAGTAACTGATTACATTTTATAAAGTAAAACTTAAGCTTTCTGTGTATGAATGATTAAAAGTATATTTACTGGAATTAATATTCTGGAATTGTCAATTCAGAAGATATAATTTTTTCCTGTGATGTTGAATACTTGCAGACTCTCTGCAGTTGGACAGGAGTAGCAAGGGCTCAACATCTCAGAGTTCTACCTTAACACAAAGTTAATTATTGTATCCTTCTGGTTACTGTCTAGTTTAAAATACCTTTGACAAATACCTTTATATTATTGGCTCTAACTCATCATATGCCAGTCAGGATAGAGCTGGTCTGGTTTTTTTTCTGTTGTTTCCTGCCCTCTCCCTCTTTCCATACTATTCCAGAGATGACATTTAACTTCTTTTGCAAATATGTTTCTTGGTGTTAGGGGCTGAGTTTTCTATTGCATAATTTCTCTCTGTGTGTTCTTTGGTACCCAGAGTCCTTTCAGGTTGTCTGTATTGAATTTTAACACTTATATATTTAAACCAATTTGAGTTTCTGTGTATATGTATTTTTTTCCCTTGAGGGCTACACTTCATTGCATCACCAGTGCTTAACTGGATGGAGAACTTAAGCATAGTATCTCTTGTCTGAGCATTTGCAATCAGATGGGACTTAAGTTTCTGTAAGTCACAAAAGTTTTATCTGAAACTGGACATCTGCAAAATAAGAGGCTTGATTATGTTTTTGTTATAAGTAGGACAAGTGGAATAAAAGTTTGTTAAAACCATAAATTCTTCATAAATTTTTAAGTTGCATAAGGGATAGCATCTCTGCATTAAAGGAATTTGGAGTTGAATCTTTCCTTTAAGAAGGGAACTGTACCTGCACAAACACTGGAAAACAGTCCTATTACTCATTTGCAAGACTTGCAAATTTTGAAAATTTTATTCAATATGGGGGAAATAGTTTTCCTGTCAAACCTCCATAGCATATGCTCAGGAACACAAAATGGAAAGGACAGAGAAGGCAACTGGCAGCAATTCAATATAGCTGTGAAGTTTAAGTAAAACTTCTATCATCAGAATATGATAAATATTTATTTTTATAGACCGTTATACATGTAATTTTTACTTTAATTTTTCCTCAAATAACATGAGATCGATGAAACTTTCAGTTTATCTTTTGTCTCCTCTCGTGAGCACTTCATAGTCTGTAGTCAGGTGTAGGTTAGCTTTCCACAGTATTTTCTGCCATTTCTGAGGGAAAATCTGCAGAAGCAGAGCATTGGACAAATCCATTCTTCTGTGAATACACTCTCAAATACTTCTGTAAAATACTTTAATAATGGAGAAATTAATGAGTTTCAGTTTTGGTAATTCTTTAACACTTAGAAAAAAGGTACTTAACATATGTTTTCCTAAACAAAAATAAGTACAACATGGGTAACATTGAACCTCCAGCTCCTCAATACATAGAAACTGGTACCATTCCCATTTGGTTGAGAGAAGTCTTAGAATTCAAAACTACAGGGAGCCACAGTCATCCCAGACTAACACAAATTCAGAATGGTGGAAAAGTGCTGTGGGTTTTGTACCTTGTGATTGTTTTCGTTTTGATTATGTCCCTGCCAGATTAGTTTATCTGTTCTCTTCCATAGTTCTTCAGAACAGGTAAACCTGTTTTCCTTAAGTCTTGTTTTGCTTTCAGGTTAGGAGTTCTAAATTCTGATTCACAACTACTTGCGCTGATGTTTTGACATGGAAAGCTTTGGATTTTCTCTAGTATTATTTATTGCAATTTCTTCAGGGTTTTAAGGTCTGATCTTCCGCTCATACTATTTTTTCAGGTGTCTTTTCACACATCTAATTGCTTTACCAGTGCATACTAGGTATATAGTTGCTATATTGGGGTATATTCTTCCAGACAGACTGGGCCTGATATTGTTCAAAAGAAGCTTTGAGTGGATATGGAAGAGTAGAGATTTCAAAAAGAATCAGGTGGTTATGGCTTGTAAGTATAAGTGATTGATGTGATAGTACGTTTCCCAGCAGGTGGGGAACTCCTCTCCATCCATGTCCTTTGTTGCTTTTAAAAAAACTATTAGTATTAACACACTGGCGCTCTGTGTAGGTTGCTAATCTGTATTGGACCTGCAGTGAATTTAATTCCGAACCAAAGTGGCTGCAGGTCAGATGTTTTCTATAAAGCAGATGGTGCATGGTGGCTGGTTGATGACTAAGTATGTGTACGTGATCTGGGAAGCTGTCCATGTGCACTTCTAGTTTTTTCCACTTACAATCTGTGTTCTCTGGATAAAAGATGAAGACAATAATCTCCTTGCTGTTAGCTGGCGTCCAGCAGCTTCTGTATCAGGAGGTGCTTTCGTATTTGTAGCAGTGGATCCATGAAGTGAAATCTGAATGGGAGTCAACTCTATTTTACTATATTTAATCTGCTATTAAAAGTATTAAAATAGCCTATTTTCCAAATTTCAGAGTAGCAAGTATAAATTAATTGTAGCAATAGTTATTAGTACTTATTTAATATAAAATCATGCAAAATTTGTTGGAATTCAAATCCTCTTGATATACAGGTTTTTAAAGTAAAAACCCAGAACAGAGGATTGCTATCTGAGATTCATTTTCACAGGCTTAAAAGCTGTCATAAACCCAGTTCAATTTATATCCAATGCATGTAGGAAAATTTATATTTCATAGACTGGTATAAAGAATTCTTTTCCAATTTGGTTGTTGAAATGTGATGGTAGCTCAGTTTTTTGGTGACTCTTTAGTACTGGGTCTTGTTCTTGGCTGAAGTGGTGTTCACTTTTTTTTTTTTAAATACTTGCAAATGGATTATGTCAGTGAAATGTGAAATTTGAAATTTTTTTTTTGTAACGGATAAATTTTATCTCATTGTTGTGATTGATCCATCCTTCCGCCTCTGCCAGTGGTCCAGAAGTGGCTGCAATGAAATTGAAACACAGTTGTTGGTGATTTGTGGGTTTTTTTTCTTAACAAATAGAAGCTTATGTTTTGGCATCAATAGATTCATATGTTCTTAAGTAAAAGATAAGGCTTCAAGGAGTGTTGAGTATCTAACATGTACAGCTGAAATAATTAAGAGCTGCTCAAGTACCTTTCAATAATCATTTAGATGCTTGAATATGCATCTGAATACCTAACCATAGGGACCTGCTTTTCAAAATGTTGGCGTGACCATCTGAAAGACTTGTATAGATTTTCTTCATGAATATGTGAATCAGATATAAGTTCTGAGTTAGCAGGTAGTCCTGGTTTTCCTCATGTGTGTTTAGAATTATGGCAAGATTAACAATTACAGGTATTTTTCCTCTTTAAATAATTTTGTAAGAGTTTACAAAATTAAATTAGATTTGGATTTTATACTTCCAGGTGTTTATCCTCTGGAGTGAGTAAAGGGAAATTAGAATTGTTCTAATAAATTAGCTTCTGCAATAAAATCAATTCTCTTCTTCTCAACATAGTTGGAGTGGACAGCAGTAGCAGGTAAGTGTGAAACTGCATGTTGTTCATCATGTTCGAAGAATTATTTAGGCTGCAGCTGTCAGTAACTGAAGTACTGTAGACTGTGTGAGTAAAACTGTCCGTCGAAGCAGTGGACCTTGCCTGTATTTTTGAAATAGAATAAGAAAGTTACGTCTCTGCAGAAATGTTTTCTGCTGAGAATGGAGGTTTGCACTTGAATGCTCGTAGTGGTGACTCGTGGGGCAAATCTACAGTGTATTCAAGAATCCATGAAGTAGTGTTTCTTCTTGTATTTAAAAATGTGTCGTGTGAAAGGACACCTGCAACCATACAGGACAGCGGGATTTCCCTTTTTTTACAAATATGGAAAATGTCGTTCTTATATCACAGGTCTCCAATCTGTATAAATATCTTTCTGAAGAAAGTAATGAATTATTAACGTACACTTATAATATGACCTTAGGTTTTCAGTTGAGTTAATTCTCAAGCTAAATCTAGAGTAATAATGCTTTTTAGGTAATATGTCAAGTTCTTTATTCAAGCTTTTGAATTGACATCCTCTACGTTACACCTGAGACTTAGTGAATTATTGAATGTATTGAACATTGGCACCATAACGATTTCAATTAGAAAATTAGTTTTTGACATTGCCCTACAATACCAATTAGAGAAGATGAATTTAAAGGGGGAAATTATTTTTTTACCATACTTGAATTTTGCGCTTATTTAGGAATGTTATTAAATGACCATGCTTCTAAGTGAGAACTGCTTGCCCAAAACTTCCTTCTACAACACCTCTAGAAAATATGACAGCCATTCAGGATGATGTTCAGTGTTGTACTAGGAGATGGTCAGATATAATGAGGTTTTATATGGTTTATATGTTTGATTAAAACCCAGTTGATCTGACTGCTCATAGGAAATTTGAGATCTGGCATAAGCGCACCTGCTTTTGTAATGAGTCTTGCTTTCGTGCTCTTTTAAAATTTGCTTAATGTGCTATTGACATTGCTGAAGCTATATTATATAGCAGATGTTACCTCTTTGACATCCCTGATGTAGACGCAACACAGAACATACCTCTAACTACACACTCCTCTTGGATATACACACAACCATGACTTGGGTAAGAACTATCTAACATACCCAAAACTTCAGGTCTGATAAAGCTGTAACGAAGTAGACTTCAGCTTCCCCAGCCACTGAATACTCTTCTAAGCTACTTTCATTTAATCATTTAACACAGTGGACCTAAGCTTAACCATCTAATCCTGTCCTGTAACTAATCAACAGCTTCACCATTCTCAGTGGCTGGAGAAAGGAGCACTTGTCTTCATTCCTCTTGCCTGCATTCAGTTGTTTTAGGGGGCGGTGAGAACAACTGTACTGTGTAGTATGGCTGAGGGTAAAATCATATACCATATGAAAAGTCACACCTATGTTTTGCAAGAGTTGAATGAGGTTGTTTCTAATGATTCTACTGGGTTTTTGTGTGTGCGCACTGGAGTAACTCGTAAGGTAGTTGATCCAGAGCTGATTGTAGTATCACTGTGATGTCTTTTGGCATTCTGAATACCGGGAGTAAAATCCATAAAAATGGATGAAGACATTTTTTTGGTGGCATGCTGCTACCTGCAGCCTGGTCAGATGTCAGTGCAGTCATTTAATTTCAAATATTTCAAAGTCATCTTTTTTTTTCCTTTTTTTTTTTTTTTTTTTACAGCAGCAAAAGCCACCGTTTACATCCTAGAGTATTAGGTGCAGAATGGCTCATTTCAGTTAGTTTAAAAAAAAAAAAACCAAAAAAAAAGTGGTAAATTCCAGGGGTCTGAAAGCACATAGAGTAACTTGGTATTAGATTACAGTCTAATACCAAATTTGTCTTGGTTAATAACTGCAAACAAAGGCTGCTGTATTCAGGCTGTAAAATAGGAAAGATCTCCAAAAAGAGCACTTGTAGTTCATGTGATTTTTATTTCAGTAGTAGCACTTGCTCCCATCCCCGTGTTGTCCTTCAGTTGTTCTGCTACCGCTGTGTGTGTGAGTGAACCAGTCAGGAGAGAGCCACCTAAAACCAGCCTGGCCCCCATGGCACTTGCCCAGGTCAGGCTTCTGTGCTCTGGCACTAGGTAATGCTTCATTTAACAGCCTCTACCAGTTTTCTCTTTTACCCTTGTTCTAATTTGCATATATGTTCATTTGACCTCTGTGTGTTGAACAATCCTTTGTGAGTTAAAAAATTTGACATTAGAAAGGTATTATCCTTTATTTGAGTATAGTATGAAACTGCTAGAGAGTGACGATAAATTGCCAAGTATTTTGGAAAGAATTAATCCCTACTTAGCAACAAATCCAGAAGACAGGGATTCTGATTTTTTTTTTCCCTTTTAATTAATGTCAAGATGACTCAAAAAATCTGTTAAAGTGAAAAAGTGCCAAGCAGAGGCATTTTTTTGGGGGAACATAGCCCAAAAAGTATAGGATCCAGCTCAGTAGAGGCATAAATGCAAACTGAGGCCTGGATTTGTAAATCTGTGTTTCAGCTGTGGTGCCAACTTTAATGGTTTCCCTCTCCTGAATGTACCAGTATGGGTCCTGAAGATGTAATCCATGGTCTAAAAGTCTTCTTGGGACAGTTGTTGACTTGAATGGTTTTGTTTTTCTCTTTTTTCCCAGCAAAAGGTTTATTGCCTAGGAAGTCAGTCTGAAAAATGTTTTGTTTTTTTTTCAGTGAGAAAATGAAGCTTAGAGTGCTTTCTTTAGGTCTTGTAAGAAACAAAAGCAGAAAATACTAACGTTTTCATAAGAAATAGGAGAAAGAGATGCATCCATTCCAGAATAGCCAGGGGCACTGTTTTCTCCAGGGCTAGAGGAAATCACTGCAACTATGCAGGACTGCTGTTAGCTGGTTTCTTACTGTCTTGCTTCACCAGGCTTTGCTTCAGTTTTGCTTGACCAGACATACGGTGCATATTTTATTTTGACAAATTGTCGTTATCAGAGAAATAATGTTTTGCATTGGAATTATTCTACTTGCTGATGCTTTTTCTGTGCAGGTGATTTGATTTTCTTTTTAAGGCTGATACTGCAGTTAGTGTATAGGAGAAAGTAAGCTGAATTTTGATACAGATTAGAGCTGTACTTGGGGCACAAATTAATTTTATCTACTAGAAATGGGTTCTCAATTCCAGTGATGACAAAAAGAGGAGGGAGGGGGAGCTGGAATTATTTACGTTTGCTTTGTTTCACTATTTGCAGAGTGAAAACATTCACTAAGAAGTGAATGGGGTTTTTGGTCTCTAAATCTGTTGCTGCCTGAATTCTTGTAAATATGAGCCCTTTTGTCTTGTTTCACTTGAAAATATTAAGGAAGGAAATTGGGATGTGAAAGAATGGCTGCTGACTACATTACTTATGAGTTGTAGATGGGGAAAAATAGCTTTCTGGCTTGAAGAGGTGGATTTATTTTATTTCCAAATGCAGCCTTTTGTGCATTCTTTGCGTTATTCCTATTTTTGTTTTCTGTCCTTGTTCTTTACCTTTATCCTGATTGCATTGTTTCTTCCTTTATGGTAGTTTCTTGAAAATTGCTGAGAACTTTAAAAAGTTCTAGTTTTTACAAACAGTATTCCTAGTCAGTGAGCCTGGTTATACTAAAATAGAGAGATAATATCGTATGTAGATTCAGGTATTTGTTAATACTTTCATACCTCTTTTTAAAGAGGTCTCATGAAATATCCAGGTAAAGCTTCCATCAGCAAATGGATCTTCATGTAGTGTGGGTGAAGTAGCAAAAGGATACTTTGAAACCTTTCCTTATACAGTCTGCGGGAAGCTTCTGCACCTGGAAGGGTAGAATTACAAATCCAATCATGTAATTGCTGTAATGGTTCCTTTTTAAACGTCCTTTTTTGTTACCTACTTGAGGATAGCCAGGAAGGGTTAAAGACTCCAGCAATTTCCATCCTTCCATTTGCTTGGTTTGCCTTCACTTTGAGCCATCTCATTAATAAATCATTAACTGTGCTTTAATTTTTTGCAGACGATGTAATGCAGGCTACTTACTGTGAAATTGACTTGGACAAAGGCAGAAGAGATGCATTTGTGTATGCTATCAAAAATCACTATTGGTACCAGATGTATATTGATGACTTGCCGATATGGGGTGAGTGATATTATGCATAAACAACTTGATTACAACTACAGGAGTCCTGTGCTAGTGGGTTTCATGGAGTAATTTAATGACTAAGCTTCATTACAAGAATCTCACAAGTATGTAGAACTTATGTAACCAAATAATACAAATAAGTTGAAGGATTATTGCATTGAAAGAACAGTTGGATGGCTTATACTAGTGAACTACAAAAACAATGAAAAGCTCTTTTGTTTCCCAAGCACTGATGTAATAATACCAAGTTCTTAGGGTTCAGTTCTTTTAAATGTTCAAATAAGTGGTAATTAGATAGGTCAGATATAAGATCCATGTTAATGTGTTCATGAATAACAATTTTTGTAAAACTCTTTCAATGTTTTAGCTTTATTTTGCTGGTTCTTGTGTTTATTAATAATGCAAGAGTTGTTTGATTTACTTTTATGGTAATTAAGTGGATTTTAAACAGTTTTGCATGTGCAGTCTGTGGTTATATGAAGTAGTTTTATTTGTTCTTAAACAGTTCTTAGAATTGCTCTTGCTGAGTGTTATTAATCTGGGCTTAGATGTACTTGTGTCTTGAATCAAAATTTGTGTCTCCTTATTGCCATTGTTTCCTAAGCTCTCTGTTTTTGTCACTCCCTTGTAACCTGTGATCACATACCTAGTAAAGAGTGCTCTGCAGATTGCATTTTGCACTGATAGCAATCAGCCAAACTCCCCAAGCCCTAATCTCCCTGTTGTAGATGTAAACTGAAGGGAAAGGAAAAGCACCACAAAATACTTTGCTAAGGTAAGGTCTTTGTTGCCTGTGTTCTGAGAAAGAGGTAAAAAAAGGCCAAAATAAACAGAACTCCACAACACCTACAAAAGTACATTTCAAGCCACATGACAGAAGTTCATTGATAGATAGTATGCTGAATAATGTTACCCATCATTCATTCATTCTGCCAGAGGCTGGTTTTTTAGCTCTTTCTTATAATTTTAATTGTTTTTAGAAAGTAGCTAGCTGTTGAAACATGAACCCCAGCCAGAAATGTTAGTGTTTTATTTATTTATTATTTATCTGTTAGTCAGGAAGGCTCTTGCATTTTTTCATGTATCTGTTTGTAAGAGATAACATTATAATGCCTGACAGGAGAAGTACTCATATATTCCCTTAATTCTTTTCAGCTGATTTGCTTAGTGTGTGTAACAGCTCTGCGGCAGGGCTTGGAGTAGGCCCTAATTAATCTGTGTGGCCTTTACTATTCTTTTTGCACAATTGCTGGTAGGCTTTTTAAAACCATCCATGAGTGACAGTTGTTGCTACAATATTTTTTTATGCTTTTGGCCTTTCAGCAAAAGATCAAGGAATGATTTTCCTAGACTAGCGGCAGCTGTGTGGGCTTTAGGCTGTCCAAGGATGATGGATGCTAAGCTGACTTCTTTGGAATCCTGTGTGGCTAGTGAGTCTTCGAGACTCTTTTTTAGGACTGATTTTTCTGATCTTATTTGGGATTTTTTTTTCTCAGCTCAAATACTGAAGAACAAATATACTTACTACATCTTCTACACACTGACTAAATTTTGTGCTCTCAGCTGAAAAATCTGTTTTACTATGATTCGAGTGTTTTTAATGTTATTCAGCAGTAGGCTTTGTATGCACAAGAAGTCATTCCTAATGCTACAGCTAACAAACATGCAGAATATAGGTATCGTCTTTGTATGACATTAAGAAGCTGGTTTTGATAGTTGTTTGGAACCAGGACCTCAAGTTGTGAAAATTAATAGATGACTGCAGCATCGTAAGTACTGGTGATATTATGCAAGGATATAATCTGACATCAGGTGTGAAAGGAAGCGGTGCCGAAGATTTTGGTCTATGTCTCCTGAGGGCTAGGTAAAACTAGCAGGACTGCAGATTGGTCAGTCAATATTAGCCTGGCTTTTATTCCAAAAAATTAATTGGTTCTTGATGGGAGGCTGAGAAAGGACTGGGTGCACCTGAACTGATCAGAAGTGTTTATCTGCAGGTCAGAACAAGTCTTTCTGACCTTTGGCTTCCAAGTACAGTTTAGAAAACTGTGAATATAGCTTATCTGCATAAATTCTCGTTTTGATGGGTCTCTGTTCAGCAATAGGAATATTCCAGACTGAGTGCTGCCTAAAACTTAAAGCTCTGAGACTTGCTGCTCACTGAACAGTTTTTATTATAAATATTTCTGTTATGAATATGGCATGAGTGATACTGTACACATGGCTCCTCCAGCTTGTTGGTGTCTTCGACTGTGTTGTATAGACTTGCGTAGTACCACATAATGTGGTGGCAGAGATACTAAGAAAACTAGTATCTTTTGCTTGATTGAGTGTCATTGCATAGTTGTTAATTTCAGTAACTGTAATGAAAAACATTAGGACTACTTAAAATACATGGGAGTGAGAACTTTAGTAATTATGATGGCATCTCTGAAATACTGTGAATACTGAGAAGTTTTTTTTGTTTTATTAAGATAGTGTCCAGAACTGGTTACCTTCAGCTTGCATTAAAAATATCTTGTCCTGAAGTGGCTTTTTTGTTACTATGTGAAGGCTATCATGTTGATCCACTTCATTTGGATTACCTTTCCTGAGAACCCTACTAGCCAGCATGTGTTGTATGTACTGTGTCACCCAATCCACTATTTTTTTCATTGTTGATTTGTGTCTTGTAGCCGGATTAAACCAAAATTTTGTTCCCTAAATGTAAATGGCTAGAGGTGGGGTTTTTTTTGGTGCTAACAAGAGAAAGTAAATATTCTCTGAAGAGTTTAAAAGAAAAGGATTCAGATGGTACTAATGTTTGCTGAGAATTCTAGGCAACTTCTGTTTAATTCTGTTCTTAAAGCAGACCACTCACTTCTCTGGGCTTATCCAGATGGATTTGTGGCACACCTCCTGTCTCCTGGCAAACTTTAGTTAAGTTCATGTTTTATGTTCTTCGTGGTTTTCCACCTTGGCAAGGCTTACTGATGTCAAAGTCATATGCACAACCGTTAATATTTGAAATTCTCCTTAGGAAGTTCTCAAAATATCCAGTAAGGAGTACTCTATTTTCAGTAAAGACTAGGCATAAAATAACTTTTCTTAACTGCTGATAACTAAAGGTAATGACTTCAAACTGCTGTTTGAGGGCTTTGGAAGGTTTACACTTTTTTTTCTGGCCTGAAAAAGGGAGCCAGATATTTTTAAGTGCATTCAGGTAAAATGATTCCATTTTCTATTTTTTCCTGAATTGCTGCCCCACAGTGAGGTGGCTAGGCTTGACTGTCTTTGTTTCAGGACATCTGCCAAAGTATACGGAGCACTGTGTTAGTTCACTCCTTCAGGTAGTGATTGATCAGAATGTCCTTTAAGTAGTTTAGAGGTCTGTATTGTTACGGGTTTGGATACTACCATGGGAACAGATGGTATGCCAGGTGCTAGGCTGTATGGCATAGGCACAAACTGGCACGTTTCATGTGGATGGCATATACAAGGCAATCCTGACGGATGAGCATGAGTAAAAAACATGACAGAAAAATCCCACCTTGACAATTAAAAGCACAGGTAATGCACACGTGCCATTCCTTCATATACCTGCTGCTTCATGATAACCTGTTCCATATCCTTCACCTACTTGTTCTCCCACTCCCCCCCACCTTTGTATATCTTGAGTGCTGCTTTTATTGTGGCTTTCCATCTTGTGTACAATCTTTGATAGGATGGTCTTGACATTAAAGATGACGCTTGTAGCCTGTGGACTTGGTGACTGCTAGACTTGACTTCTTTTTTTTCCCCCCAGCATAGTACATTCTCTGGAATTTTTCTGTAGTAGATTAGATATTTTGCAGTAACTTACTGAAAAGTAAGAACTTAATCATGGCTAATATTGAGTTCAGTTGAGTTCTTATGCTCCGGGAGCATCTCAGCAGCTTTCTATGTTGGAGGTAAAAAAAATCTTCAAGTAAATGATAACTTTCTGAATTTTTCAGTGAAAGTAACAGAGAGAGTAGTCAAAAGCTATCATTCTTGGCAAGCATTGGAAGCTTGTGTGCAAATAAGAGCATAAAGTATGTTTTGGGGAGTCAACTAATGAGGAATGCAGAATGAAAGTAAAATTTTTAAGAGGAAGAAAAAGGAGTGAAGTGATAGATGGGAGAAGGGAAAATAAAGAGGTCTTGGTTAAGTTCTGTTCACAGAAATTAAATCTGTATTCAGCTAGTTGTTTATCTGGTAAGAATTCCAAATAAAACTAGAGGAACTGTTGTTGTGTCTTCTGTTTCTTCTGCAGTGTTTGTAGCTGCATGCTTTTTTCTTTTAATGCCATTACAAACTGCTTCTTGGAGATACCTGTGGATTGAAGGTGTAATCCAGGTATTACGGTTGAAAAGAAAAGCATAAGGTCTGCTGTGTTCTCTTTACTGTAGTTATGTTGCTTTTTTAGCTGGCAAAACTTTTGTAATGCGTATTTTTAAAAAAATAATTACAGAATATTTGAAAAGCATACCTGTAATAGATGCTTACACTTGTTTCCTATGCAGGTATTGTTGGAGAAGCAGATGAAAATGGAGAAGATTATTATCTTTGGACTTACAAAAAACTTGAAATCGGTTACAATGGAAATAGAATTGTAGATGTCAATCTGACTAGTGAAGGAAAGGTGAAATTGGTACCAAACACAAAAATCCAGATGTCATATTCAGTAAGTAATTTGGTGATGCATCTGTAATAAATTCTACATGGTGAAATAGCTCAAAAATAGATACTTGTATACCTACAACTATGTATTGATACATCAGGCTATATTAGAGGAAGATGCATCTTCAGTCCTTCAAATTTTTTTCTTCATTACTGAAAAACCTTGATGGGTTTGTTAAGAATGATGATTTTTGAAACACTTCAAAGAACCTGAAACTTCTATAATCTGCAGAAAAGTGTTTTGGTGGGAAAAGATGTCCCAAAAGGTATGGAGACTAGAAGTATAGAGGACTTCCCAGTAGGTACACATTTTCTTAAGGTTTGGAGCTCTGACATTTGCATTGTAGATTTGAACTGGATTCTGAGCTAGGACCAAAACCCACTGTAAACCTTCATACTTTGCAAGCAGTTAGTATCAAAGCTTATTTTGTTTTTGCAATTCCAGTAGAAATTTGTCTTATTTATATAACCGTATTAGTAAGGTTTTCTCTAAGCTCTCTGCTATTATATTAAATTGCTATGATAAAAGGTAATGAATAAACAGTTTGCTGATCTGAGATAACAATTTATTTCAGTTTCCCTCCTTATTTATTTGATGTTACTTAAATCTGTAATGGTTCACTTCTCATGTTCACCACATTTGTATACTGAAGCTAGTTCTTAATAATACATTGCTTTTCTACAATGTGTTAGCAGTAGGTGTCAGCATAAGATTTTATTTCAGGGGATATTCTTACCACTATTACATTTGTATTGTGCTGAATAACTTCTACAGTTTGAAGTGCAGATAATTGGTTTTTATATGTGCTTTCTAGAATTATGTTTACACTACTCTCCCTATTTCTACTGCAAAATTGGTGATAGAAATACTGAAATTCCACCAGCATTATGAAGTCCTTGCTCTGTGAATTTTGAGGTGGACAGCACTGAGTAGCTGCCAGTAAGGAAAGTAACATTAGATGTTCCCTTAAAATACTTTTAGTGTACAGAACTCAAGACTTACCTATCCAATTCTGTTGGCACCATTGGGCAATTGCTGGCCTGGGGGGTGTGTGGTGGTTAATTCACAGGTTGTCTCCATGGATTTGTTCTTAAGCAGTGCTTCTTAGTGGCAGATGCTCTAATGAGAAGTGTATCTGCTTAAAACATTGTTGAAAACTGTTAATCTTTTGAGCTACTAATCTTGAACAAGGTTGTAATTTGAACTGAAGAACATCAATATCATACCTCAAAGTGAGTAATACTTGAGTCTTGGGTTTTTTAATCTATTTTAGGACTGTGGTGAGTGATAGGGATATTCAATCTACATTTGTATGCTTTCTTCTGTATTGAATAAGAGAACAGCTGTGGAAAGGATAGTTCCTTATGTATTTTAAAAAGATATGCTCAAGGGGGCTGCATTTGTTTCAAGATGACTAAAAATCCTGATATGTCCTAATCTTGGCATGCTTTTGAAAAAAATTTAGTGTAGATTTGTGTTTAATTTCTGAAATTGCATTTAAAAGTTAAAATGAAAAAAATTTTGCAAAAATTCTGAAAAATACTTTGTGCTACCATATTAGCACCATGTAGTTCATTAGTACAATTAAATCTTCCAAATCCAAAGCAGTGCTCTGTGCAGCTAGTGGAGTAACTGATAGCAGTAATATGCTGCTACCCTGTGATAGTATGGCCATAAATGCATACTTTTCTAGCTGGTTTCAGAGTTATTTATTGTCAATTGAAGTGTTAGATTGCAGAATCCTGGGGTCTTACAGATTTTAGATTGCAGCTTTTAAAATTTTAATGTCTGTCCTTTAGGGTCCAGCTTGATCCCTTTTATCCAGTTCCCTTCCAGCCAGCTTGTATCTCAGTTTATGCCTTTTTCTTTCCTATTGGCATCTGCTTTAAAGCTGCTCTTATATCTTCTCATTTCCCTCACTTCTGCTAGACTGCATCTTTTTTCTTGGGCACTGTACTCGGAGAATTTAGGTACAGATGATTTCACTGAACACCAGTCTCAGTACATGGCAGAAAAACGGCTGCCGTTGGGGGAGCAGAAGTAGAGGGCGTTGTCATTGCTCGATGAACACTAGTAATGTTCTCCACAAGCCTCTCTTCATACAACGCAGCACATGGAAATGTTGAGAAAAGGGAGTGTGCTGTCAGCAAAAAAAAAAAAAAAAAAAAAAAAAAAATCTTTGGAAAAATTCCACTACTTTCTAGCACATCATTCTTGAACATATTTAAACATGCTTTCTTTCTGTAAGCTTTGTTCTGAAATCTTGGGCAAATTTTGGATGATTTTTCAAAGGTATTCCCTCATTGTTTTGTGAGTATCTACTGTGGGGGAAGAAAACATCATCATTGAACTATTCATTTGACAAAACTGAAAAATAGGGTCATTTGATGGACTTTGGTTATGGCACCTTCAGTATGAATATCTTTATGAGCTCCTTCTATAATCATGAAAAGGGTTTGTTGTATTTGACAACTAGAAGTTTGCATCTTTGGTTAGTCTCGCAGAGATAGTAAGAGCTGAAGCACTGCAAGACTGATTCTTCCTTGTTCTTAAACATAAGCATAGACAAGATTAGATCCCTGAGGCAAGGTGGCTGATGTTCATTCTATGTCTGACCTGTGGATATCAGCCTTTAAGAACATCAGTCCATTGTTTTTGCCAAAACTTAGATTCATGTTGAAGAAAACATCTGAAGTGGATGACTTTTAAAACGTGTTTGGGGTTTCTGCATGTGAGTATAGCTGAACATATTATAATGAGCTTTTCAAGTGTAAATTTTTCTCTCTTTAGGTGAAATGGAAGAAATCAGATGTGAAGTTTGAAGACCGATTTGACAAGTATCTTGACCCATCTTTCTTTCAGCACAGAGTATGTATTGTTCTAAGACAACCTTAACAAAATATCCCTTCAAAATGGTTGCTTTAGTTCAGAAGATGTCACGGAATTTTTGGATGACGTCTTTGAATTTTTGGATGTCCCAGATGAAACAGGCAGGTCTAGGACTTACAGGTTTTAGGTGATAGTTCTGTTGCTCAAATAGGATGGCTTCAGTTTTTTAGAGTGCTTCAGTAAATGTGCAGGCAAGCTTCAAGCCTGCAGCAAATACAAGGCAGTTCAAGAAAATATATTCACGTGATCGGAAGCAATGAAGTTTCAGGGACACAACTGTACGACTTGTAAGCTGAATAACTGCAATTGTCATATATACATTTTTTACTAAGGTAAGTGCAAAGCAAAAAGCATTAGCCTAAACCAGTTGGCGATATCAGTTGTGATGGTTTAAACCCATGGTTGTAATCTCCTTCAGGCTAGTATACTGAGCTATACTAGTTTCTGAAATTAGAGGTTTTGGATTATGTTTGGAGCTCAGTGAAAACAAGAAGATGTGCTTGTCAGATGCATAATAATGTTGCTGCACATTTTGGTCCTGTGCGAAGTAATGGTTCCTTTGGCTTTTTGACTGTGAGTGTCTCTTTTACTACTTAAACTTCTTCTCTAGGAAGGCAGCAGTACATCGCGTTGCCTTGCCTTTACCAATGGAGCACGCACAGCCAGTTCTTCGAACTTTGCTGGTGCTTAACTAAGCTGTGATAACTTCGTCATGAGCAAGCTTGACTGTTGAAAAGCTTTATGTATGCTGTTTCACAGGCCAGTTTTAGTGGGACTTTCTACAAATGGAGTGTTACTTACAATATGGGTTTATTGTTACTTAGCTAGGGCTGACAAGCTGTCCTGCTAGGCAACCATTTTTCCTTATTGGAACAAATTTGAAACACATTTACAGTTCTAAACCTTAGGGATGTGTTTTCTTTTTGTAGATTCACTGGTTTTCAATTTTCAATTCTTTTATGATGGTGATCTTTCTGGTTGGCCTAGTGTCTATGATATTAATGAGAACTTTGCGAAAAGATTATGCAAGATACAGCAAGGAGGAAGAAATGGATGATATGGTAAGATCTGCATTCATGCTTTTTTAATTTTTTTTTTTTTAAGGCTCATTGTTTTCTCTTTGTACATTCATTGTGCTAGCAGCTCTGAATGGCTTTCTTCACTTGGACAGAAAACTGCCTTGTGTGTGTCTTGAAAGCGTTACTGGTTTTCTTTATAACATGCTCCTAGGTTGCAACCCAGAATTCTGTCTGTAGTCACTGTGTTAATGTTCATATCCGCACTTAGGTTAAACAAGGTCCATTCTGAGTGTGCAATAGAAGCCTGTGTATACTCCTAAGCACTTCAGAGGATTTTAGGGACAGGGAGGGAATCTGGTAGATTTTACTGCATCATCAGGTAGTAGTTTTTGTTGTCTTCATAAGCATCTGAAAAGTAAACTTTTCTCCTAGATTTGATACATTCAGGAGAGAAGACGTACTTGAAGTTGCTTTAATAAATGAAACCTTTAATTTATGCCTAGCTTATGTGTTTGTCATTAATTGTTATGACTAGACTTACAATTTTTTTGTTGTTGTTCCTAGGACAGAGATCTAGGTGATGAGTACGGGTGGAAGCAGGTCCATGGAGATGTTTTTAGACCATCCAGTCATCCTCTAATATTTTCATCGCTTATTGGTTCTGGTTGTCAAATTTTTGCTGTCTCTCTTATAGTCATTGTTGTTGCAATGATAGAAGATTTATACACAGAGTAAGTATAATTGTGCCATGCCTTCTGCATATAAATGCTTAAATATACAAAATAATTACAAAAATGAATGTTCTAACTGGCCTGGAAAAAAGTGTTTGAGACTCTCTAGTCATTAGATCAGATGTAGTATTCAGAAGGGCTCTTTCAAGTTGTAATGAAACTTTGTCCTACCCTTATCATGTGAGTTGATCTCCTTTAGTTTTACTTTTTTAATGCTTGCTTTTACATGATTTATTATGAAACTAGTTTGTTGTTCTGCAGCATCACGGGTAATTCTGTGGGAAATAAATGTTAAAAGGTACATATTTCACTCTTGGTTTCATCTGGAGTGACAAGATATTACTATATTTTTTATCTTGTTTTCCCTGCTGTGTCCTGTAAAGACTGAAGCAGGAGTGTGCTGTGTTGTGAATAGTCCTATTTACTGCTGACAATGCATTAAGCCAGTCCACAAATCTTCTCAGGAATGGAGATTTAATTTCTTAAGTTCTGTCGAACAGATACTGCTCAGCCTGTGTTGCATGTAAAACCTCCAGCAATAGGTGGGCTGTGGTCCTGACTGGAGAGAATTCATTTAAAACAAACAAATAGTACTCTGGTTTCAGTTGAACACACCACTTATGGTTCACCTAGTTCTCTTCCTTTACCTTTCACTGGTTTGAGATTTTCTGGTGTCCTGGATGAACTTAATCTGTTTCTGCAGTGATAGTATTTTGGATACTGGGGAGAATTTTTTTTTTTAAACAAGTGCTTTGTTTTAAGCAATGACTAAAATATCAAATCTCTATTCTGTTTTGCCTTGAATATCACTTGTAACTATTGATTTTAACAAGTTGTAATACTTCTAACGTGCCACTAGAGAGAACTCTTGGTTTTGATTTTAGCTGCCTTTTAAAAAGCCACTCTGTAGTACCAGTACCATGGCATATTTTCATTTTTATATGGTGTTATTCCCCCTGTGTGCCTTATGGTTACATTTCTGGATAGACTTACATACACATTTTTAATTGTACAGCATGTCAGCCCTTTAAGGGAGGGAATTAAACCATTTCAGAATGTTTGTGCACTGTAGGGATGCTGTAAGTTAGTAATGGCAATTGTAAAATGTGTCAGAACGGTAATTTTTAAAAATATATGTGCACTTAGTCTTTTATTGCAATAGGCCTTTATATCACTTTCAAAGTGAATTTAATTCTGGGTCTGTAACAGAACAATTGACCAAATCTGGTGCAGAGAATTCTTATGTTTAGGAAAACAGTGATGTGAGTGAAAAAGGCTGTAAACCAGAATTATGAGAATTATTGCCTGTCAGTATTCTTCAGGTCTGTTAAAACTCTTAAGGATCATGCAGCTGATGCCAACTAAAAGTCTCTCAGTGAAATTTGGTCGTGTCAGCTATTCATTTATTTATACAGGTTTGTGTTTTGAGAAGCTTTTCCATTAGAATATTTGAAACACAAGTGAATAAGCTTGAGAATAGGAAATTTTTGATACAATTTTAGATGAACATCTGCTGGTCATTTTACAGGTAGCCTGGATTTACATGTGTCACTTCAAACTATGCATGGTCTTCTGGGGTTTTGCATGTGTATATGAATTGGCTTAAGTTAGGAGAAGTGTTAGAATTGGTTTCTGTCTAACCAGTAGCTTTCTAAAATGGAATTATTGCTTACTTTTTTTAAGAAGCAAATGTTAGCATAACACTCCTTTAGTGTGTGTGACCAGCAGGTATATTTGCTCAGTTCAGTCCATGCAGTCATGGAAGCTGGTTGTACTAAGGATTACTGCTTTGAGTAGGGCAGGCATCCAGTAATGGTTCATCAAAAGCCAAGATGCCAGTAGTCTAGAATCTCTCAGAACAACTAATTTGAAGACAGTATAGGAACTGGCTGAAAACCTTCTACTGCTTTTCGCTATCGAAGAGTAGCAGAGGGACATGGGGAAACAGCTCTATTCATGAATAACATTTATATCTTGCTATTCTTAGACATGATTTTTTAAAAATATATTTGGAGATGGCTTTTGTGATTTAAAATTATTAGCTTTGCCTGTAAAATTTCAGAAAAATTATGCCAAAATGAGTACTCCAACATTTAATGAGGTGATAATTTAAAAATTACTAAACTCTTCTGACTGGACTACTTCATGCTGATTTGTGGCTTCATTATAGTATTTATAGTTTCTAAATCAGGTCTTCTAATTTTCTGTAAGATGATCACTTTCGATATTACAAGTTAATTTCTGAAGGGTGGCAGAAACATCATTCACAATCTTAGCATATTTTTGTTAATGCTGGCCTTTATATTAAGCAAAGAGTACCTTTTATCTGCAAAAGTTGAATGTTACACTTAGTGTATGTCACGTAAACAGTCCAGTTCTTTATACACAAGGTACACACATCCAATTGAATTAGAATTGTCCAGAAGCTTTGGATACAAACAGTTCTCATTCTTAGGCAGATTTTACAATTTAAGCGGTTTTAAATTTTTACATTACCTAAAAATACAAAATAACCGCTTCTATTAAATGTACATATTTTACTGTAATCTTTTGCTCTAATACTGTTTGTTTTTCTATTTCATTTACCAAAAAAATCACTTCTTGTAGGAGAGGATCAATGCTTAGTACAGCTATATTTGTTTATGCTGCAACATCGCCAGTAAATGGATATTTTGGAGGAAGCCTTTATGCTAGACAAGGAGGTAAATTGTTTTCATGTTTCAGCATTTTCATTACATTGTTAAATGGAGAAGTTGTTATTTTCTGATTTGCACCAATATAGAAGTGTCCTTGTGGAGTTAGGTCATTCAGTTGGAATCCATTAAATTCTTAATAAACAGAAAATGTTTTGAGTATATTTAACTTTCATATTATTTCCTATTCAGTATTGGCTGCATTTTCTAACTAAAGATAGCTGAAGTCTTTGGTTAATTTAAAAGTAATAGGAGCTAAAGAACTGTTAACAGTTGTATCTTATTAATGGATTGTTATACTCTTGTATATAATCGTTTCGCTCATGACATCTAGAGTATAATAGTCTCCCCCTTTTCTGTAACATGCTGTTAAACAGCTCATGTCATCTTTTCCAGATGACTCCTACATAGCCCTCCTCTGTAGGTACCAAGAGGACTATGTTTACTAACACAGAAAGAATGGGTATACAGTACTTACTACACCAGTAATTGTGGATGGGGAAAACTGTTTATAGCATCTTTTAAAGAAGGTTATTCTACTTTTCGGTATGAGCTCTGCTTTATACTTCAGAATTTCAAAATGACTATCTGTAGAGAGCAGAAACCCAATAAAATTGACATAACAGATTTGGACAGGCTATCTTCAAGTGCCTCCCCACTATGCCTCTGAGTTATGACCAAATACCTCCTTGCAGTCCACTAGCATAATCCATTCCCTATGCTGCAATAAAAGAGTAATCAATATCTATTATCTTCTATAGTGCTTTAGGAAAGATAATTCTGGTAAGTTCGCAAAAGAAAATTTGTATCTTTTTAGCACGACATACTTGTTAGTTCTCAGTCTCAAGTGCACCCTACTCTGAGTTTGGATGTTAGATTTTTTTTTTTTTTTTTTTTTTTTTTCATGTGGCTTGTGTATAGACCTAGTGATCTGTAGAAAAACAGATCTAGGTAAATTAGGGTTGCTGTTCTAAAATGTACTGTGCTGTATAGTTGAGCCAGATTTGCATTTTTTTCTACAGATCAAACATGTATCAAACCATGAAATGCTGATTATGTTGGCCCATGGTGAAAATACATATGATGGTCCTGAAAAGCATATGCTAGTTTTCTGACTGTTTTTTATGTAGTGCATATTACAGATGCATCTATGGTGTATTATATTTAAATATAGACAGTATTTAAGAGCACAGAAAGTAAAGGGAATATAGACAGTGAAAATTCTTAAGGTATGACCCAAGAGGGTTTTTTTGAGCTCTAAATGTACTAATAACTGCTAACAAGTGTTGCTGTTCCCTTTATGCCTGGGGTTTAGAAATCGCTCTCCTTCTACCTTTTCTGCTGTTGAAGATGTCTGAGTTCAATTTTGCTGTATATTAAATGTTGTGGCATTTTGCTTTATACCAGGGATAGCCAGTTCCTTAATGCATCCTGAATGTGTGGAGTCAGCTTAGTTGGGTCAAGATAACCCAGAGCAGGTGCTGCCTGAAAGCAGCTGTAGTGCTGAGTTGTCCCAGGAGCAGTGCTGAGCTCTCAGGGTGTGAGCAGGCTCTACACAGGGCCAGCTCTGCTATCTCTGTCTCTACTAATCTACGGCTTACATATACACTTACGTTTCATACCCCGGTTTCTTTGGCCAACTTAGTCAGCATATGCTCTTCTTCAGCTGAAATGTTCTCACGCTGTATCCCTT
The DNA here is from genome assembly GCF_965183815.1 of Platalea leucorodia. Classification (NCBI taxonomy): domain Eukaryota; kingdom Metazoa; phylum Chordata; class Aves; order Pelecaniformes; family Threskiornithidae; genus Platalea; species Platalea leucorodia. Next base: position 23,298,959 of record NC_138826.1, read on the forward strand.
TTCCTGTCTTTTCACCTGGCCTAATAAATGGATTAATGTGTTGCATCTTGTGAATTGCCAGGAGTCAAATGAAACTTAGTTGACTCTTGGCTCTTTTATTGATGAAGTATGTTGTTACTTAATTCTTTCACCTTTTTGGGGGAGAAGTCGTCAAAAACCTAAATTCTGGAGAGCTTGCTGATAACTTTTTAAACAAAATACGGTGTATATCACCCGTCCCATTGGAATGTCCCTTCTTACAGGAAGGCGATGGATAAAGCAGATGTTCATTGGAGCCTTCCTTATTCCAGCAATGGTGTGTGGAACTGCCTTCTTCATTAACTTCATTGCCATCTATTATCATGCTTCAAGAGCTATACCCTTTGGAACCATGGTGAGTCATTTTAACTGTAGACACAGGAAAACTACCTTTTAGTCTAAATTCAATTGTGAGTCATAGCTTTAGCTTCCTAGTTAGAAATTTATTCTGGGAGGGTTTTAAGGTGCTTCAAGTATAATTTGTTTTAATCACAATAGCAACAGCTGCTGGATGCCGACGACAGTCTTCTCTCTGCTTAAAATGGCACTTCTGTTTTGTATTCAAGCTTAGTGTTATAACAACATGGGAAGTGAGCAGCTTTAATTTTCTTCTAGATGGCCAATGCAAACTGGTGATAAGGTAAAATGCAATACAAAAGGATTCCAAGTGAAAGCTACTTCCAAATCATTGCAGTCAAGCATAAAAAATATCAGCCAACAACATGAGATGAGATGTCCTGAGGAGATCTGGCTTTATGAAAAGGAATAACTGTTTTCACTTTGTGAAGTGGTATTTAGTATCCAGTTATGGTCTTGTGTCTGTGTATTTACCATGTCACTTGAAAAACAATGCTGGTTGGATTACTTGTCTCATTTAATCATGATGACTCTTCTTGTTTCTTGTGGCTTTTGTCAGGATTTTGTTTGTTGTCATGTCCCTTTCAAGTAACCTCAAATAACCCTGTGAATACAATGTAGGAAATAATCACTTGACACTTTGGCAGAATTTCTGTTTAAACTTGCAAGGGGTATTATTTGAGAGCAGAATTTTTTTGAAATATACACCATAAAATTGCTTTTTCTAATTTTATGCAGTAGGACTGGTAACTTAAAAAATATCTTGATACAGGAAGGCTTGTTTTCTTTTCAGTACCTGTAGCAAATCTTGGGATTTAACCTTTTTTTTATAGGTCACTTCTTTGCATATCAGTTTTTGTGATATGTTAAATTGTTGAGTCTATTAAGAGATGCTCGAGTAGCCTTGGATTTCTTCTTAGTTTAAATTGACCACAAAACGAAGCACAGTATCACAAGTTCTGTCTTATAAATTTTATTATTTGGGATATAATCAAATTCAGTATGTGACTGAAAATACTTCTTAAGAACACATTGTTAATGAATGAATGTGGTAGGAATCATAAATGATAATAAAAAGAGAGACAATTCTCAGTTTCAGGCAAAGGCTTTCAATAATTTTCTACTCATGGAGGAGTCATTACTTTACATGTATATTGCTGGTTCTAGTTACCTCTTTGTTAGTAGTATTTTCAATGCATGTCTAAATACCAGCTCTTTACATTGAATTCGTTGTTATAAAACCACTAAATATAATATCAAGCTAAACATATTTATAAACTGTTCACTTAATTGTTCTGGTTTTCTTCTTCAAGAAATTAGACTAAAATTCTATCTTTGGATATGTTTGTATTAGTCGATCAGTGCCCCAAAGGAATATTGTATTGGTTTTTCTTTCCTAAGCTAGCAGCCATATACAAGACTGTCAGAAAAGTTTACAACATTTATCTTTGATATGTGGAAAGAGGCTCTGTTTTACTGCTGAGCAAGCATTTATGATACCACATTTCTCACTTGTATTCCCATTTAGAGGTCAGGAATGCTGAGGGAAGGGAATTCCACCTGTGCTGAAGTTTGTCTTGTAAATCTGTTCAACTGATTTGTATTTTAAGATCATGGAAACATGTACACACAAGAGCAAATGGGCATATAAATCTTCAGGGGTCGCTTATTCAGGATGTTAGGACTCTTTATAGACAGTGATTTTAATGATCTCAAGGTTTTATGAACGTGTTTGAATCATTATGACTGTGGCAATAAAACTTCAGTGGAGTTAGCAGACACTGAGTTGGAGCAGGTTATGAATCGGAAACTTCATCAGAATAAGCAATGCTCTAATGACTTCAAATCAACTAATGAAGCTGGTTTGTAGAAGGAAATGAAAATTATTTGAAATTACCATGTTATACTTCAGGCTGAAGTCCCTGGGAAGCCCTCTGGCTTTATGGATAAGATACCTTTGTGTCTTTCCACCTTTGGTTTCACTGTAGAGAAGCTTCCAGAATTCTCTAGTGCAAACTTGCTGCTGCTTTCTTGGGGAAATAAAACCTCTGCTATCTAAATGTACTAGAACACAGAAATTACTTCCTTTACTGTGGCATGTCTTGAAATCACCTTCCTTGATTTAAATTGCTGGCAAGAATTACCACCTCTTCTTGACTACTGTAAATCTGGAAAAAGCAGAAACCGAGTTGTTGAAAAAAAGTCTCCGAGCTAAAAGGTTGCTAAGACTATGCTTAAATATGACATCCTGTGCTTTGCCCGTTTTGCATTGCCGCTTCACAGTGAACCGGTAGGTAGTCTCCTCTCTGTGACTTAATTCCTCCCTCCAGGCAGATTTTTCTATGGAATGTAGGCAAGGGCAGCTGATAGTGTCAAAACCAAGACATCCAAGCTAACGCACAGTTGCTGCATCTTTGATCTACTTGGTATCTGCTCTTCTGCATTTTGACTTGAACTGCTCAAATTGATTGGGCTCTTCAGGACCTTCATACACCTCACTGTCATTGCAGTCTGTTTTGAACTTCAAAGCTTCGTTCACCTTCTATATCTCATTCCCAATGTCTGGGATCTCCTCGAAGATGTGGCAGGGACTGGGAAGATCCAAAGCTTGTTTCTGAAATCTTTCCGCAGTCTTGGGACTCTGCCTTTAGCCCTTTTGGATATATATGCAAGCCATCTACCTATACTGTGACAAACCTTCTGTAGTGAAATACACCACGAGCCTGAACAAAGGCTTAATCTCTTCCCTGGGATAGCTTTCAGCTGCCCTTCCCTTCAAAATGCAATAAAGCATGTGACAGATTTTATTCAAATATGAGAGCTTTTTAAAACTTAATGGTTTAAAGCTTTCAACTCCCTAAGCATATGAAGGAAATATAAAAGTCTACTTTTTTCTCTCATCTGTTCAACTTTATAGAAATGCAGTGGGTACTGTTCAATTCTTTGTTCTTTTGGGGCCCAAATTTGATTTTTGGGGGTATTTTGTTTATTATATCCTGTTACTGGTGAACATAGAGTTCTTCTGAAGGTGTTATACACCTTGATTTACCTTCTGTTGGTTTTTGTCAGTCTGTTTGGTGTATTTATCAATCATCTTTCTATTTTGTTGTGTTTGAATTATATGCAAAAAATGGAGCATGGAGCAATTGAAAAGAGTTTTAAATAATGGCAAGTGAAGTGACCTCTCCGTATATGTTTATGAGGAGTGTGGTGGTAGTTCTATGCAGAAATACTTAGCAAGTAATGCAGAATTTCTGGAGAGTACACCGTGACTGAATTTGAAGGGACCATCTTAATTCTGCCATTTCATAAGTTGTGACTGCTTACGTTGTTCTGTGTGTGGTACATAATTTAAAGATTTCCATTAAGGCTACTATGACTAATGTAATATTCTGACTGCAGAATCTGTGCAGCTTCTATTAAACTGTTCAAGGTGTACCATTTTTGTTTTGTTTGAGCAATAGGCTCCTGTGTGGCTAACGTTTCCAGTATGCATTTTTAATGATTTAATTAAATAAGGTTACGGACACTGAATTTCTCTTGGGATCGAGATCCTAGTGTTTGCATCTTTTATACCTTGTTTAAACTCAAAAAAGTGTTTCCTCCAACAGATAGCTTAATCCAGGCTCCAGCCATCCCTGACAGCTTTAAGTTGGTGAGAGTATTGGCTGCCACTGAAAAAGGAGGACCTGGTAGCACCAAAGATTTTCGTGCCTTGAGCCAGATTAGGAAATACACCTGGCTAAAAATAGAAAAAATTCTAGTTATACACATTCAGCAGGGTGCTTCCTCAGATTGCTTGAAAGTGACCGTGGAACCCTTGGTCAAAAAACCTCACTTTTGCTGAAGACACAGCTTAATGCTTCTGCCTAATTTTTCAACAGTTCAATTTATTACCCAAAGTAGCACCCTAGATTAACAGCTTAGTTTTAATAAAATTAATAACACTTTATTTTGAAGCTTTCTATTCTTTTCTTGTTCTGTGTAATGTTTGGGTGGATGATGTGCAGAAAACTGTTTCACTGTACAGATTCAGTAACCTTTATACGGGGCGAGAGTCTCATGACTGAGAGTGCAGTTATGGTAGCTGACAGGAAGGATCAAGCTGCTGCTTTGACAGTTAATTTTTATTGCTTTTCTCCCTTGTGCATTAAGCAGTCAAGGCACCACAGCCTGCCAGTAGCTGTTTAATATTAGATATGCTCATAAAAATTTTAATTATCACCTTTGAATGAAGTTTAATCTACAGTTGTCAGAAAATATGAAACACATGGCACTAGAACATAAATTATATCCCTCTTGACAATGTTTCCTTTCAAATAAGGAAAACTGAATCCTGCACATTCAGTCAAGGGCAGTAGAATATTCTTTCCCCATGAAAACAAAACACAAAGGCATTAGAAAGAATGCAGGCTTGGTGAGGCTGATGATCTCTTATATGACACCTAAAATCTGTGAACTAAATTAGACGCTGGTGTATAAATAAGATATTTTGTACAACAAAAATGCAACAGTCAAAATGAAATAGGTATGTTTTAATGTATTGGATTGGTAGAAAAACTCTTGTAATTTATCTTCAGTAATATGGATTATGGAGAGTGTGTGCTTGTTTGCTTGTTGGAAAACTGGGTTTGTAGATGCAGTAGATTTGCCTGTTTGCATAATTTGTGTTTTCTGAAGTGGTAGTGAAAACTGTTCTCTGAATTTGTCTTGGCTGGTGTTACTTCTCTTAAAAGGCTCACTAAGACCTAACTTTATCTCTGCCTGTCATGCAACAGCTATTATTGAGGTTTTGGTTTTTTTAGTATGTTACCAGTGACCTCTGTGGGAGGGCAGAGCATGTGTATGCGTTGATCCTGCCTTCGTTTCCTCTTACCATTTGTGATGGTGAAATGGAGGCCAATAAGCGTCTGAGCTGCTTTCGCCATTGTAGTCTCATTCTCCAAAACCTTTGAGGCAGAAATCTCATAATGTCATCTCTGTTTCAGTTAAGACACTTGTGTACCCTGGTGCCCTGTGATTGCTTCAGTTTGGATTTAAACTCTCCAGGTTTAGACATTGCCCAGCCTGCATCATCTCTCACATCCAGAGAAGACTTACTGCCAAGAATGAAGAAAGTAATTTTCAGCAAGCATAAGCCTGAGCAGGTAGACTACCTTGGAGTCAGACAGTGAGTTGAAAGCAAGAAAGAAGATGCTACTGAGGTCAGCACAGTGTGTGCCGATTTTAACCAGCACCAGTTGTGTTGGTCAGCCTACTAAGACCAGCAGGTTTCTGTCACAGGGGAGGGGTTATCTCAGAAGACAGAACATTCACATCTTTATCAACGTGGACAGCTTATCAGAGGCAGGTGGAAGTGGGAGGCATTCCTGAGCCTGCACTATGGTCCATCCTTGCTTGCGTAGTTGGGCCTCCTTTGCACTGCAAAATTATCTCAGATAATTTTTAGACTCCTGAATGGCTCCAGGAAAAAAGGAAAAAATGCACTTCAATCCAGCTGTTCTCAGAACATTGCATAGCATTAAGACAGGCAGTTCATTGTTTAACAAAACGTTGACTTTACCTAATGCTGCTTACTAGATTTCACTGAAGATGCTAGCTGTTCTGTCTGAAATCAGTTCATTTTTCAGCCAAATGGTTAATAAAATGGAAGATGTTACAACATTATCAATCATGGCTTGACTGATCTGATAATGAAACCACAAGCACTCAAATTTTCTGATGGATGCCAGTTACAAGCATACTGTGGACAGGTTGGCAGTACTTACTGAAGCCATTATTCAAGAAACCTTGGTCTGTCTCAGCTTGTTTTATGCAGATAAACATTTTAGATTCCAGATCTGCTGCTGAGTCAGTCTCCTGGGCAGCACAACAGCCAAGCCCTGCAGGAACAAGTTGGGCCTCCTCCTTGCCCACCTGATTTGAAGCCATTCAGCTCTGCAGTTGGTGTCACTGGAATGAGATGCTACTGACTGCCTTTTTTCATCTAGGAGTTTGCCAGCTAAGCAGTAGTTAGGCCTGGATGTTCCTTGCTTGGTTCCTTTTCTGAGGTTATGTTGTTTCCATGTGGATTCCCTATGGTATATGTGTTTTGCAAGATGGACAGTTACAAGCTACTAAGTTTTGTTCCAGGTGAGCTTGGAACCCAAGCTTGGACAGTTTCTTTCCACAGTAAAGCAGTGGATTCACTTTCTACCATTATCCCCAGGGAAGGGTAATTTCCAAGATCAAGAAATGAAGCTACAGACACCTTGATAACTGCACTGTAAAAGACAGCTGTGGCTGGATGAGCAATACAGATGCCCTTTCACGCTGCCTGTGTCTGAGTTTCCTGCCTCGGCCAGGTTTGAAACCTACCAGCTGGAGCGCCATGGAGGAGCGCGGACAGGGGCCACCTGACACACCTGGAGGTCCTTGTGCAGGCAGGAAGCAGAGCAAGCTCTTCTTGGAAACGGAAATGGTTTCGGTATGGTCAAGTTGGAAATCCGTTGGATCCTATCCAGGCCTTAATTCTTGAACGTCTCTTCTACCCACTGCACTTCAAACAAGCTGGGACTTTTTGGTCAGAGTTTTAGTAAATGTAGGACTCAAGATGTTCTTCTTTGATATTTCTGATACTTTTTGCCATTTTTCTCTGAAAATTCTTATCTGCTCGTTCTTTTAGACTGAGCAGTTTTCAAGTGTAGAACCTGCATCTGTTAAGTGAGTTAGCTGTATACTTCTGTAATTTATTCTTAGGCAACCTCAGTGTCCTACCTAAGACACTATGCTTGATTACCTGTGTTTTTTTCAGTAATGGAAGACAGGTGGGAGATACTAAAGATGTATTACTTGTGTAAAATCTGCTTTATTATTGGCAAGTATAAATACTATTTAGCTTTTCCTTATTTACCGTTGTAGCTTCATATTTTAGTGGCTCATGATGTAATCTTTTTAATAACCTCTCCTCAAAGATATACAAAGCAGTCTAGAGAGTGCTTCTGCTTGTTGACCACCTGTTTGGTGTACCCCTTCTTTGAAGCATGAAGGCTTGCTCCATCCAACCCCAGGCAACGTTTTCCATTCACATCTGGCCTAGGCTAGTAATGGTATGCAAGTCAGTAACAGAGGCATAACCCACTGACTTTTGTCAAATACTGCTTTAAACTCATGTGATTGACTTAATGCTAGGTTTGTATTGAGTTAATGTAGTGCAGCTCCTCATCTCAGGAAGTCTAATGGTTCTTGGCTGCTTGCAGTAGATTTCCATAGATACAACATAGGTGAACAGCCTTTATCTATCCTGGAGTAACTGCTTCTTAAACAAGTCAGTGTGTGGCTCTTAGACCTGGTCCTCTGTCCATTGTTTTGGATTAATCTGCTCCCATGGATGGGATGTCCTGATGGGGTGAAAGAGGAGTATAGCTTCTTTGCTCAGGAGGCACCAGGGTGTACACAGAGCCTCAGGCAACAGTGCTTTTAAAAGGCAGTATTTTCATATGTTTGGGTAGAGAAGGTCACAAGGTCAATACTCGGAACTATGGTTATTGCATTACAGGCAACTGTTCTGGCTTTAATTGTCAATATCAAAAAGTTAACAAACTGTCTAATGCTAATTCATTTTGTACTAAAGAGTTATGAGTAGAGAATGTCTTGCTAACACCTTAAATGTTCCCGTTTTGGAAGATAAAAATATGTTGCCTTCAAGGAATAGCAAAAGTAGAGCTACATACATATACTGGAAAAAAGATGATTCATAATAAAATTTTAGGGAGGCTCTTCCATTGGAAAGAGCTGGAACATTGGCTTGACTTCGCTGTGTTGTGCATAAACCTAATCTCTATATGTAAATAGGGCCGTTGTGCTTCTAAATGATGTATTTGTGCATACCAGTGGTCACTTGTGTCTTTGGCAGTCTGTGTTCTTAATTACCTGGTCGGTGGATAGTGGAGAAAATTGAACCCAAAATTCTGATTGGTAGCGTTCTGACATGGCTTTGCAATTCTTGTTTGGGTTTCTTTTTTGTATTGGATTAAAAATTTTGCACCTAGCAGATGTAGTTTTGTAAGCAACTGCCTAACTGCTAGATGTTAACTCCCAGGGATAGCATACTCTGCAAAAGTTTGAGAAGCTGACAAAATTTTCTGTGATGAAGTACCATGAAGATTTCCATTTAATTTCTTTGCCATGTATTGAGTATAATGATGAGATGAAAACAGTAAAAAAATCTGTAATGTTTCTGTTCTCTCAGTTGATGCAAGAAAATATACTTAATAATGTTTATTAGGAAGTTTCTCAGAAAATAAATACTTCCGTTTGATAAAATAGATGTATATTGACTAATGCTTCATACCTACGAGTATGATTCTACAGCAATAGCTACTAAGGACGAATATATACGGAGTGGGTTGGTTATCTTCTTTTGTCATCTTATACCTGGGTTTTTTAATTATTATTTTACTTTTTGCTTACAGGTGGCAGTGTGCTGTATTTGTTTCTTTGTTATTCTTCCATTGAACCTCGTTGGTACAATTCTTGGCCGAAATCTGTCAGGACAGCCTAATTTTCCATGTCGTGTCAATGCAGTGCCTCGTCCCATACCAGAGAAAAAATGGTAAAGACAAGAATGCGTGTTAACTAGGTGTATTCAATTCAGTAGATATAAAATGACTTTTCAAATGTGATCATTAAAAGGTTTTCTAGAATAACTTTTTTTATTTATATTGAGCTATGTCTAGAAGAACGCCTCTACTGACATTTCCTTGATGTGATTTTTCTGTTGAATAAAAACACCAAGTGCAGTAATGGTTTATAGTTGTAGCAGATTTTACAGTCCTGGATCACTGATTCACATTTGGCTTGAAATGCTCTTCAGTCTCTTATGTAAAATGGATGGTCCCAACCAGGTTCTTGTATGGGTATCTTGAAACATAAACCTTTCTTCTTTAGTTAATGCCTCTTACAGATTTAGGATTGAATGTGCCTTGGAGACAGAACTGTTCTGTTTAATGGTCTCCATGTACAAGCTGAGACATATTTGCAGGGTGATGGTGGGAAGAAGCTTGTAATGCTGTTCCCAATTCTGCACTTTTATTGATTGCACAGAGCCTAAAATACTTCAGGTATACGGTTTGAATTGTGAATAAACCTTTATTTTTGAAGTGAATATAAAGGGGTGGGTGCCTAGTCTCAAAAAGTAGAATTAGGTTTTTTGGAAAATCATGAATGCAGTCACTTTTTCCTATTAATTTAATTCTGAGATGGAAGCAGCAAGCTATGGAAATGGAAATATCCTCAGAGGATTTTTTTAATAGATTTTTCTTGCTTTCCCTGTTCAGAGGAATGGAACAGACAAAGCGAAGGGGGCACTGAAACGTGTACGCCCGCGATATCCAGGAAGTGCAGCACTCTTAGTCTCTTGTTAGTGGCAGGCTGTGCAGCTCAGATGCTAGGATTTGATTTATATTGTGATCTGTATCTTGGGAATCCGATGGATTTTTCTGTATCAGCATGACAGATAAAAAGAAATAAGATACTTCTGTTGAAGATGATGAAATTGCACACTGTCAACTTAGACAAGTCTCCCTATAAATAATAAAAGAAGCTGCAAATTAAATCACTGGTTACTAGCTAGATTCAGCATCATTGCAAGTACTACACTGAGGTCACCTTTAGAAAGTGACAGTATCATCTACAGGTAGCTGAGTATTCATTTTTGACCATAGGCTCATGACTCGGTATAGCATTTAAAATAAACAATGGTTCTTAATTATATAACCATTATCCTGCAACATTTTCTCTGCGCTTTTTGCTGTATTTATAGCTGTCAACAGCATTGAGTTTTCGCTGCCTTCATTCAAGGCTAGCGGATCTTACGGGACTTGACTGCTTAGGCCCTTTTTGGGCAAGAGAGATTCTTTCTGTAGCCTTTTAAGGCTGGTTAGATGCCTAACCTTATGCCTGTAGGTGATAGGCATGAGCCTTATGTTTTGTTTCAGCTTTCCCCAAGAATAACTCCTCCTTCTCTCCATACACATGACATCTTTGGGGGAATCTTCTTTCTAATATGCTGGTATGAGACCGAAATGTTCTTGTTAGCATGCCTTTTAAATAATTCTCTGTGCTGTATGAATTATCTGGTTATATGTCTTCATATGTTTGTAAATGAAAGATTAAAATTGTCCCTAAACTAATCTTAATATCTTTCAGGTTCATGGAACCAGCTGTTATTGTTTGCCTGGGTGGAATCCTCCCTTTTGGATCAATTTTTATTGAAATGTGAGTATGTCAGCTATTTGCCAAATTGATTAAAAAGTATAATAATTTAAGTTCAATTACAATATCATTTGAATATTTTCTTTACTCTCTTCAGGTACTTCATTTTTACTTCATTCTGGGCTTACAAGATCTACTATGTTTATGGCTTTATGATGTTGGTTCTGGTTATCCTCTGCATTGTAACAGTTTGTGTGACTATCGTTTGTACTTATTTCCTGCTAAATGCAGAGGATTACAGGTGGTAAGTATTGCGTTATTTGCATAGTTTACCAGATTGTGAGAGTTTTATAGAAAAGTAATGTTCTTCAGTCTAGATGGGTCTTTTCAAAGTGTCCCGTGTCCAGATTTTAGCTGTAGGGAATAAAAGCAGTTCTTGGATCCTTTCTGTAGAGGAGCTTTCTGTGCGTATGTGCATCTGTGCGTGCATGTATGTATGTATGTATGTATTAAAAAAATAAGGCACACAGGAATATGAAGGATTATCACTTGGTATCAGTGATAGCTGTTGCCATAGAAGCTTTTGTCACTTATAGCAGACAATATGTAGATTTTGTTAAATAAGTCTGTAGAACCAGTACACTTTATTTTCAGGGTAAGGTTTTAGCGCATTGTGCATCTTCTTGGGAAGCCTTTTGGTTAGATATATGATGGACATGCATGTTTACTTTCAGGCAATGGACAAGCTTTCTTTCTGCGGCATCAACTGCGATTTATGTTTACATGTACTCCTTTTACTACTACTTTTTCAAGACAAAGTAAGTGGTAGTTTTCTTGCTTGAATATCAGATTACTGTATTGCCCGATAAGTGTATTGAGAAAAACTGGGGCAAATACCTAGCGTAAATTCCTATCTTTCTTTTTCAGGATGTATGGCTTGTTTCAAACATCATTTTACTTTGGTTATATGGCAGTATTTAGCACAGCTTTGGGAATAATGTGTGGTAAGTTTCAAATATATTGGCAGTTTTCTATCAGAATTTTTCAGACTGTCATGTTTCTGATTTTAGCTCTGTGGTTTTGGTGGTGGAGCGTGTATGTCTGCAAGATCTGCTCAAAAAAGCTTACAATCTTTAAAAAGAATCTTGGAGTTCTCTGCTTATACTTGGTTCCTACCTAATATAGGAGATTTCTGTGGATTGTGTCTCCTGATAGGAAGATAATTTATGTACTGTACAAAGAATTTCACACTCAGTGCAAGCTTGAAAGACTCAATATTTGGCAAGAAATTCTGCAAAATAAATTCAAATTAAGTTGAGTCCATGCTAGCATTTTGTTTTGGAGTTTTTACTATTGCCCCAAGACAAGGAGCTAGGTACACCCGTTGAGGCATCAATGGTATCGCGATACTGATGACGCTACCATCTGTATCTTGTGGCACGTATATATCAGGGTGACCAGAATAGAAAGGACTGACACCTCAGGATAGCATTTGAGAAGTAAGTATTGGAATATTCACAGGTGAGGAGAGTGCAGAGTGCTCCTGCGTGCAGCTGGATTTCATTGCTCTTTAAGATACTGTTTTGACAGTCGTTTAGAAAAAAACAGTTCTCGGCATGGAGGTCATCTGATAAAGTCAAATATACTTATTCACCCGTTAGCTTTACTTTTATCCTTTGCTTTATGACTTTCAGAAAGTGCTACTTAGTTCTTTTGCACTTTCCTATGATGTTATTTGCTTTTTATGTGTGATCCTTTATTTAATACTTTCCTTCTTAGCAGTGAATGAATAGTCCTATAGACTCTAGTGGAAGGATTTCTTTGAGTTAGATATTTAAGACACATGATGTCTTACAGGAACTTACTTTCTGTAAAGTATACATTTCTTGATATCCCTAGAAGGTGGGTAATTTCACAATGCTTTATAAAAAGGGGAGGGAAATCATCTCTTAACTGCCGAGTACCTGTTCCCCTTTTCTCTCATACAATCTAATCTTGCTTCATCAGGTTCTTGGCACATTACAAGACTTCCCCGCTGTTCTGGTAGTCTTGCAGCCATTTTTTTTTTTCCTTTAATAGGCTTATACTTTTCAGCTCTAATCTTTTCTTTTTAAAGTGCTCAAGCTGGTATTGATTAAAATGTCTATGATGCAGAAGCCAAGCTTGCCCACCAGTTTCTGTAATTAAAATGTTTTTTAAAACATGGAAAAGGAAGATTGTCAAATGCTTTCTTGTCGTGGTAGGACACTACTAGATGGAATATTAGAGTAAAATCCAAATTTATTGAAAATCAGAAAAAACTTTCACACATTATCTCTACAGCTCTATTGAGATTTCTTTTTGTCTTTTTAACTGTGTTGGAAGAGGAGCTGTGAGATTCCTTTTTACTGAGAACCCCCATTTTCAGCATGTGGAAGGAAAAAAAAAAAAAAAATCCCCTGTCAAAAAGCATTTGTCTAGGGAACTTGCTGCCATTGAGGTCTAACAAAGACATTTGTGTTAGAGAATTGTGCAGCGTGTGTGCTGCTGACTGTATGTCTCCTGTGAAAAGTGTGTAGAGCTGTGCTTTGGATGCTCATGTGAATAGGCGTGTTCAGTATCACACAGTTGGATATGAGATGAGCTAGTTAGGGTCCAAAGCAGCCACAGGGAAACTCTGAAGGCTTGTATCATCCAACTCTGTTTTTAGTGCCTCTGGCAATGCCTAGTGAACTCAAATCCCACACATCGTGGGATTCTTTGATCCACAAAGTCTGCTGCCCTCTGCAGAGCATCTGAGTTCTGGGAGTGGACAGTAGGGAGCCCATGAGAACTTCCAAACCTTTTGAGCTCCTCGTGCTTCCCTCTTAGTGACAGAAAAGAATAAAACTTATTCTCCAACTCAGTGGATGGCTTAGGAGCTAAGTAGTATAGAAAGGCCTCTTGCACAATACCACACTTCAGCATCCAGATAAATAGTGTAAGTGTGATTGAAGGACCTTCTAAAAAGAATTCTTTGCTTGCAACGTCACAACTGTAGTAAGTGTTAATTGGTTTGAAGTAATAGATGGGAATTAATCTTTTTCTGTTTGTGGTTGCTATTCCTTGCTATTTGGGTTTTTCTCTTTATTTAAAAGCTTGTTGTTCTGCTGAAATATGCTTGCAGTCTGTTTCTACTAAACCTATAGAGGCCATAACCAAGTTAAACACCTTATTAGATGATATTTATAATAAATAAATAAAATAATTCCCTTTACTATGGATTTTTTTATTCAAATCAGCCAACTGTCCTGCATTTGTTTCAGGAGGACATTCTTTATTCATCATTGTCTAGGGTGTCCCCCTCTCCCTCTCCGCCCCATATTTTATTCAATGCCTGTGAAGTAGCCTTGAGGCTTAACCCCTGCCTTGGTATTGGCCATTAGTGGCCTGCATGGATAAGGCTCCTGTGATTCAGAATAGGTTATGATTTGTTTATGGAGTTGAGAGCTTGTGGTCTCATGTGACTGCTGCTCTCTACTCCTGCCTCTCACTTCCATCTCATGCACGCATTTTCTAGATCCCAAATGAAACACGATTAGTGCTTTGTTCTCCCAAATCTTTGTGATATCTGGCATCACATCACTAGAGAAGCCCTCAAAGAACAAGTTCCGGAATGTATCTGAGTTTAGCTACTGAAATGGGCATTGGATCTGTTGCCAGTGTCTGCTTTAACAGGCAAAACATGATGAGTCTTAAAACAGGAGTCCAGTGCTGTTATTTTGTCCATTTACTGCATAAGACAGAAGATGAGTTTCTTGACAGGCTACAGAAAAATCTGCGTGTGCTCCCATATGACTCTAAGCCCACGTCACCTCCTCTGCACAGCCCGTGCGAGGCTCTGTCAGAATGCTGTACTGGTCTCTCCTTGAACTGCCAGGCCTTCTCTGGACTCTGCTGAGTCCTCAGCACACTTAACGCTTGCAAGCAGCAACCTGATCTTGTGTGTGCTGTATTTGTTTTAATCGAACTCTACTTTGTCCAAGTTAGCGATACAAATCCCTCGTTTGCTGGCCAGTGGAATGGTTGTCATGATATTTATTCAGCTTGAAATGCTATGCAGCACAGAAGTTGACTCTAAAAGGTCTTTACTACTCCGATAGCATTGGAACGATCCATCGGGTTTGCCTTGTGCAGATTTCCTGATTAGTTTGAACGTTGGGCTTTTGGGGGTCTAAAAACCAAAATTCTGTGTGGGTTTAATGGCTGACTTCATGAATTATCTGAGCAGTCCCCAGGATTTAAAGAGCTCTCCAGGTTCTGAATAAATCTGTGGTCAGCCGTGTTACCTGCAGGTCTGTACGGCCTTAATTTCTAAAGGCAAAACAACTTTATATTTTTATTGAAAAATGAAGTTTTGGCAGAAATTTTTTAGAGTTGGTTAGGTTTTTGTATTTAACACATCTTATGGAAGTCTGGTGCATCCCAGATCACTGAAAATGTTTCACGCTTTGTTCTGGGCTTTTCTTCATTACTTCAGGGAGTCCGTTCTTCACTGAGCATCCAAGTGTTTGATGTTAGGAGTTCTCTTATCTGTACTGAGTTATAGGCCCTCACTTCTCTATCCTTTTCTTCCCATGTTTTATTATCTGTTATTCTGGCAGTCTGATAGCAGTTCTCTCTAATTCTTGCTTGATTTTTCAACTTCACTTCTAACCCGAGAATTAGCCAAACTGACTTCCACAAGGCTGATTTACTGTCATTTTGCTTGGAAGAAATGAAGGAGAAGCACTGGGGTATTCCCTGTGGCAATCCTAAGACAACAGTATTTACTGAGCCTGGCAAACCTGAGGTTCTGGGTTTGACCAGGTAGGTTGCTGAATCTCTTTCTCAGAAGAGTTCTTGGTCCAGTGCATTTCTTTCACTTTTCTAGGTGTTGTTAGTCCTGCAGTATTTTGGGTTTAGCATAAACTGTTGCCCCTATCAAAAACTCAGTGACCTATTCTTTTATTACTGCTGTGACAATGCATATTCTGCTCATGACTGTTACTAATTTGAAAACCACAGGTTGCAATTTCCTTTAACTACTAACTGCTACTAGTTTAATATCTTTGTACAGACCTCCTTGGAGTTTAAGACTCCTGGGATGGGGATCTATTATTATTTGTGCCTTGTGGGAAGGAAAAAGCCATCTGCCAATAAAACACTCATCCAGAAGGCATGTAACTTATAATAAAAACCCGCCCTCCCATCCACCTTCCCTGCAGAGTGGGTGATTGTATGTTTTTTACCCTCTGTTCAGAAAAAGGGACCCGGTTATTGGCAGCAGTAGGGGGGCTGCTATATTTATCGAGGCCAAGTGAGCGTGGCCTCTTGGTAAGATGCCTTAATGGATTTAGATTGCTAGACTGGGGGAGTTCTTGCCAGACGTTCACTGGGAGCATGGATAATTAGAGTTTGAGAACAAGTATTGCAGGTAAGTAATTTTCTGTGTGCGGAGTGCATGCTTTATGTGACTTTAAGTGTGTGTGGTTTATATTGCTGGCTTATTTTGATGATCAGCTCTCTAACATATTCAACGTTTTTGCTTTATTTTGCAGGAGCTATTGGTTACATGGGAACAAGTGCCTTTGTTCGTAAAATCTACACTAATGTGAAAATTGACTAAGGAAATAAGAAAATTGAACTATGGATCAGTTCCTGTTTTCATGGGGACGAACTTGCACAACAAAAAGCGCGAGAAGAGATTTGGGTTTTAACACTGGGCACTATATGGGTCTCCATTTTGTGGATGGCTTAAAGTAACATCTATTTCATTGATCCTAGGTTCTTACTGACTGCTTTCTCCAACTGTTCACAGCAAATGCTTGGATTATATGCAGTAGGCATTACTACAGTACGTGGCTAATCTTCCCAAAAAACAAAAAACAAAAAACCTAGCTCATTAAAGATGAATAGACTAGCTCTCTTCAGTGAAGAGGACAAACGGTTTATTTAAAGCATTTGTTCCATTCAATAAAAAGAGGGAAACTTGGCTGCTAAAACTACTTGATTAGTAGTCTTCCTGGTACTTAACATTTCTAAATTATGTAAAAATGCCGTTCCAGAAAGATTACTCTTCTGATTTTTACTGCCATTGCCAGGATAGGAGGTATGTTTTATATTTTGACTCCAGGTGCTTTTTGGTTTATTTGCGATATCAACTATGCCCTACACTCATTTGTTTAAGAAATAATTTAAAAATATATAAAAAACCCATATGCATGTAATATATCAGCTATTGTTCTAGTTGGACCAACTTCCCTTTATTTATCTTTAAAGTAATATCCAGCTACATCTTAAATCCATCCAAAGAAAATACAGTCTGAAGACGGGATGTGTTCTCTGCAATGCAATTTACTGTACAGTTAGAAAGCAAAATGTTAAATGAAGAGGATTGTTTTTTAATAAACACTTTGAGGTCTAGATTAAAACAAAACCAACATTTTAACTGAATGTCTAAAGTGATTCTCCTTTTTTCCAAGTTAGTCTTGCGGGGTTTTTTTTGTTGGTTTTTTTTTGTTTGTTTTGGGTTTGAATGAAGATTTTCCTTTAGGCATTATACAAGGGGTAATAAGTGTATATAACATTAAATAATGTAACTTAGGTGTAGATCCCAAATGTATTTGGATGTACAGATTTACTACAGAGTACTTTTCTGATGATTCGGTGTAAAAATGTGTGAATTTGGGTGGCTTTTTACATCTTGCCTGCCATTGCATGAAAAGTTGGGGTTTCTTCACAATGTGTGTATGTCATGCTTTTCTGTTCTATTTCCTTTCTCAAGCTCTTACAGGAATTAAATTTGTAATTTAGAACATTTTAATTTTTGTTAATCCTATCTGGACACTTGTGTAATATCAAAAGCACAGTTGCTTTAGAGTGTTCAGAAAACTAAAATAAACTTTTCAGACAAAAATGTTCTGATTGTGAAAATAGATGAGTTTGCAATTGAAGATGTTTGAATAGGCAATACTGCTGAACGCCAGTTTCTGTATACAATATTAGTGTGGTTTTCAAATATCAAAACCCCATGCTTTGAATTTAGAATTTGCTTACAACTGTATTGTACAATACAGCTCCAAAGTGGATGACCAGCCCAAAAAGATTCTTCTTGGCTGAACTGTTTGTGGAGAAACCTGTTTTGTGATCCAGCTAGTGTACTGAGAAAAGGGGGGTAAGCGTGGACTTGAAATAAATGGGCAAATAAAGGTTAAGTCTTTCTAATATGACTGTTAATTATGCACTGTATTTAGCTAGAAGTATCCTAAATGTGTTTGTGACAGATATGAGAGCCAGTTGGCTTGATTTTTTTATTTTTTTTTTTTTTAGGCATCTACTATATAGGGATGTTTTCATCAGTGTGGCTGTCTGAAATAGAGCACCTGCCATGGAGAAGGCAACTTCCTGAATTAAAAAAATGAGCAAAGTATTTGTATTGATTAGCACTGTATTGTCTCTATATAAAAAGTACTGATAATGCAGTAGCCACAATGAGAAGCAACCGTGCTTTGGCAGGGTTGGGTTGGAGGCTGGGGGAACTGAACTGATGGGTAATAGTGAGAAGCAATGCATCCTGCTGTATATGGCTTCTGAAAAGTATTTGAGCTTTCAGTACTGATGTCCCTGCCCAATTTTAACCAATCTGTCAGAAAATTTTTGCTTCAAGTGAATGGTTGTTGGTGTCTGTAGCTGAACGCTCTGCCATTTAACAGAAGATTTTTTTTTTTCTTTCTCCAAGTACAGGGTGATTTTGAGCTTATAAACTGGATCAACAGTTAGTTTTCCTTTGTTCCAAAACGCAGAGACTTAAAGCAAAGAATGGGTTTTGTACTAGTTCTTGCTAGTGCATACAGCTGTGGGAAGCCCTCTTTTCATCCATGTTCTTCTAAATCTGAAGTGAGAAGCCATTATCTTCACACAATAAATACATTAAGTACTCTGCCGACATACAAGTTTTTTTTAAAGGGAATATTTTGATAATGGGTCTGTTTCTCTATTTAGAGCACTGCTATGTGATTAGTCTATCAGAAATGTCACTAAACCGTTTGTGAATTTCATTTAATCACTTTTTAATGCCACAGAATGGTGGGCTGCCTACTTGCTTTCTCTATCCTCTGGCATTATTAGCTTTTGCATATCCAGATAGGATTGTATAGCTCTTAAAGTGACATTGAAAAGATACTTACTGCACAGGCACTGCTTTTGTTTCTGCAAGCACGTTCCTCTGGAGAAGTACTGTGTTTAAATAATTGACATTTTTATACTTCCACCCTAGCATGTGAGTAAGTTGGGAATTTTCTTTGTTTTCCCCCTTCCTTTTGGTTTCTGAAGGAGTGCAAAATGTGACCAGTTTTCAACAGCTTGTCTTTATGATTGCTGTTTGGGGCAAGGCTATTTATTTGCCCCCCCAAAACTGTGGATATAGCTTGAACCATCTTGCTTAATAGAAATCGAAAGCTCTCTGCTTAGATGATGTAGTCCTTCCTCTTTTATGGAAGAAATAAAGATCTTACAGCCAACACTCCTCTTTCCATGATTGTTTCTTAGGAGTTTCTGGTTCTTGAAGCTTTTTGATAACTCTTCAGTTGGCCACTCAGTGCTTCTCTTCCCACTTCTGGTACAGAGGCCAGAGAATTGGGTAAATAGTTGTGTAGCAATAGCCAGTCTTGATCAAATGCTTTAGATAAATAAAATTGTAAATCTTTTCAATTGAGGCAGAGTGCATATAGAAAGCACCTCTGGTACTCCATGTATGACAAGTGGTGAATGCTGGACTGGAGATAATGGAGACTGCAAATAAACATTACATTATGCTCTTTTTTTGATGTCTGAATGTTTTGAACCAACAGTGTCTATTAATTCCTCTCCAGACTTACATTCCAAAGTGTGTAAAGGGCACACAATTAAATTGTTTTCTGTATGATGGTCTAGGTGTATTTCTTTGACAAGTTTCAGGTTAAAAAACAAAACCCCTAATACTTTTTACACTTTTGGTGCTAAAACTGGGAAAAATTGGTAGCGTATTCTTACCAATATCATTAGTGCAGAAGTAACACAATTGAGACTGTTAACATTTTGCTCTGGCTTCAGCATCAGCAGTATCTAGCCAAATCTGCCCAATGAAGTATATATACACAGCTTCACTGAAGACAGCAAAATTGCATAACTGTGAGTGCATCAGCAATTTCTCCACTGGAATGTGTCTGAAAAGCATAAGCTTAGGAAAAAAACAAGTCTCCGCTCCAGTCTGTGGACAAGGAAACTGAATAGTTGGAGCTTGAGTTGAGGGGTCCTCTTATCTTGAATTAATTCTTAACTGTGCAGCTTGTGGTTCATTTTAAGAGTCGGTTGGACCTTGTAGGTTGGAGAAGGATTCCATTTTTGGATCCCTTGGGTCTTTTCTGGCTAAATGCAGTATGGTAGCACCAGTCTTGCAATGGCTGTTAGCACTGCTGCTGTCTAAAACAAGTATCTTGTACCAGAGTTAGCACTGAAGTCACGAACGCCACTGCTGTTGTTGGACTTCTGTTGGAATAAAGGCACATTTTAAAATTTTGAAGCAGCACATTTATGGTTTGCAGTCTTCAGGAGCATCTTTTCTCAAAAAAAAAAAAAAAAAAAAAGTTTTGATGCCATTTGTTTTCCAAAGGCGGAGGTATAGAAATGAGCCTTGCAAAGGAACATTTGCTTTTTGCTAAATAGCTTCAGGGAGAAAAAGCTAATTTTCTGAGGAGACATCTGCATGCGAGTTCTACAAGTAGTTCCTCACATCTCACAGTTTTGTGCAGGAGGTGCTTTTTCAGTTGGGGGAAGGGGCTGTTACAGTATTTACTTTTATGACTAGTTCTGTGGTTCTGAAATGTTCTTCAATTTTGGGTTATGGCATGTGGAACAAAAAAAAAGAGGGGAGAACCCATGAACCTGGAAGGCTTTGTGCAGTTCCAGTAAATTCAAGCAGTTCTTGGACAGAATCACTTAAAAGGGCAGAAACTCAGTTGGGAAAAGGATAAGAAAAAGTTGGTTTATCGTTGGACTAACCTATTTCAAAGGCAAACCTCTGGAGACAAATTTGCTGTTACAGTATCATTTGCCCCCAGCCCCATATCAATTACAGCCTTTTCATTTTCATCAGCGTATTCTCCATGGTGCAAGGCTTTTGCAATAAACCAAGGATTCATCTATCCTGAGCAAGGGAGATGATGTTAATTGCTACCAGCATTTTTGGCTTGTTGATAGGTTAATTTTCTTACCAGCTCCTAGTAATACAATACAGAACAATATGTCGAATATTTCTGGAGGTTCTACCATGCTGAGGCTTCATTTCTTATGGAAAACAAACCCATGGGAACTTTCCGTACTTTCTACATGGAAGATCTTCTTCAAGACCTTGGGCTTGGAGCATTCCAAAACATAACTATACAAGTTCATACTTGTCCTTCAGCTGGCATTGCATGGCTACAGCATTCCAGAAAATAGATGCATTTTTAGAATTGGGAGTTTATGTGCAATAAACAAAATAATTTTACAGAAACGTTCTTTTTTTTTGGGGGGGGTGGGGTGGTGGTGTTCTATTACAAAATAGTCCTAACTTAGAAATAAACTCTCCTAATATTGTGAGACATGCTTAGCCGTATGATGCAGTAGTTACCTTGATAGATTCCAGTTCACCAGGAGCATAGACTTAAGCCCTGTAAACTTGAAATACTATGCTTGGTCCGGGCCAAAATGTCCAGTCTCTAGTAGTTCTGTCTAACAAGCTGACCAAACTAGAAACACGTGCTACACTTAGGCACCAGGCTGTGAAAATTTTTTCTGAAGGCTGTGCATGGCAAGCTTTTGCTTGGTTTCTGAAAAGTTTTGGGAGCTATAGTAACTAACTTGCTGAGAATCTTCCAAACATGGCTGAGAACATCATGTAATACTGAACTCAAGGAAGCCTTTGTGGCTGCTCGTTCTCATTTCCCAAAGGTTTGCCTCAGAAATTTCAGAGTTGTGTGACGTACTAAAGCACTAGACAAGGCACGGTGGTTTTCTGGGCTACTAGAGGTATAATGATCCCTTTGAGTTCATTATATGCTATTTTTTCATTCTGAATAACTACAGTCTTGGTTTAGCCATATGACTTCATTGGGCTGAGAAAAATGGATTACATTATTAGCTTAGTGTGAGGCTTTTCTTGCTTTGCTACAGAGAAGTAGCTACAAGAATGGGATGGAAATTTTCTTCTCATTTCCCTTCTAATGTCTGACCAGGAGTTGGCAGGTGAATTAGTGAACATTACTTACTCTTTGTTTTAAAGGGATCGGACAGTTTTGCAGAGATGGACACCCATTTACCTGCAAGAATTGGAGACTTTTATAATAAAATGTTGAAGAGATGCTATTAGGTTACTTCAGTTCTGCATTTGGACTCTGCAGAAGCATTTTTAGTAATTTTGAATTGCTTAGCTGAAAGTTGATTTTTTTGTTGAGAGGGGTTTTTTTCTGTTTATCTCACTACCTGAAAGAGATCAAACACCCACCTTTGTCTGAATCTGAAATGTACCACATTTTTGTATGATTATGTATAGCGAAATAAATAACAAAAAAGGAAATCACTAGTCCTGGTTTTAGCGATCTGAAGAGTGACATGTGAGACAAACCTGATATAAAGTATTGCTTGCCTAACGAAGGGAAATATCTGCATGTTCTGTGCCATAGCCAGGTGTGTGATTTGGATGAAGATGTTACTGCAGATAAATCTATGTACAGAAATCCTGTGCAGAAACTGATTGGGAAACTTCTCTAAGGCAATTCTCCATGAAGTAGCATCTCTGCTTTTTTGGCAGATTCATTAAATTTTACCCACTGTTGTGAAACAGCCTAAACTCAGGTAGCAGATCGCTATCAGGCTCCGTAAAGCAGGCCTGCAGGTGAACAGGTAAATGCAACTATCCCGTCTTTGTCTCATAGCAGAGGCTTGGAGAAATGTTTTTATTTTCCCAAGCCATCCCTTTGGGGAAAGAGAACAAAATTATTTAAGACAGATTTTTTCCTACAGCAAAAAATTCTTTGGAAAGACCAGTGGATTCACCTTCAAGAATTTTGAACTCAAGAGATGCTTTTCCAAAGGTGTTCCCATGCCCTCTTCCTTAACCTTGCAGCAGAGATCACCAAAGCCACCGGCTTTGCTCGGTGCTTTCCAAGCACAACTGACTCCTGTATGAACCCTGAAAACGGATTTTAAGTGAAGTAATGAAACATCAGTTTCACATGCCTCAGTTTGGGAACCAGTGGTCAAGCCAAAATTCATACTTCCAGATAAGACAGATTTCTCCCACAGCTTGTCTCTGACTACAGCTCAAAAGTAACTCCAGA
Source organism: Platalea leucorodia (assembly GCF_965183815.1). Classification (NCBI taxonomy): domain Eukaryota; kingdom Metazoa; phylum Chordata; class Aves; order Pelecaniformes; family Threskiornithidae; genus Platalea; species Platalea leucorodia. Next base: position 23,321,884 of record NC_138826.1, read on the forward strand.
AGTAGCTTGTTTTTCCTCACACAGTTTAAGGATTGCAGTAATGATGGGAAAATGGTGCTTTTTGAGATGGGATGACTTAAAATCCTGTCTGCTGCTACTCTGGTGAACAAAAAGGAATTTTCCAACCATCGATAGCTTCCCGAAGTGTCACTGCTTGTGTATAACAGGGCTACGTTGTTAAATGTATGTTGAGTTGTTAACGCGCAGGTGCACGTGCCTGTGACTGCAGTGCGCTATCTGTACAGTGGATTTCAGAACCCCTGGAGCACGTTTAGGCACATAGGTGTCAGCACCTTTAAAGATTTCTTTTGGGTGGGGAATCATTTAGCCTTAGGTGAGATATTTCCTGGGTGGCAATGCAATAAACTTGATAAAAAAGAATGACCCACCCCCAACCTACTGCAGGAGAGACTAAAATGGGTGATGGAAGGAAGAGAGAGCAGGGGTCAATATTCATTTTATCACCTGGATTTCTCAATGACAGCGGTCAAGCTGGTGAAGAAGGGATGTCCTAAGAGAGGTCAGCTCTAGGAGTGATAAGGGGAGTCGAGAGCAACAGACTGGTAGGTAAAACCAGATGGAGAAAATGGGCCAGAGGAGATGGGGAAAGTGAACAGGCTTCATCAGGGTGGGAAGACTGTAAAGGCACTAAGAGAGTAAATGAGCCTTTGATAGAGTGTCATGAAGCAGCAGGAGGGTGACGGCTCTGCAGAGCGCCCAGTGTTGCCTGTAGGAAGCAATGCACGGCACGTCGGGCTAAACCTGCAGCAGGGGTTGGTTCCTACTGAAAAGGAAGCAATGAAAAAAGTCTAAGCAGAACTGAGGAGTACTGGAAATGCAGAGGAAAGAGAATGCTTTGGGCTGAGAGAGTACTCCAGCTCTCCAGGGCTCCATCTGCCCTTGTGGTGACATACATGGAGGAAGAAATACCTTAGCGTGTTTGGGGAGCTAAGACCAGGAAATGAAATCTCTGCTTGTAAACCTGGAGACAGCTGCGGAATCCAGAGCAAGACAGGCTCCAAAGGACTGGTGCCTCAGTCACTTTGTGAGAAGATTTGATGGACCCAAGTGTTGGCAAAAGAGAAGCAGGAGGTCTTGTGGAAAAACTAACAAACCTGTGTGTTTTGTTTTGGCCTCGGGATGTGTTGTGTGCAGGGATATTCCATCAGCGCTAGTAGCTGCCACATAGCTTTGCTCATGGATGCTGTGCAGAAAGAGCTGTGTGCATTCTTGCTCAGCGAGGCTTGAAAAGATACTCGATTTTGTTTGCATGTGTTGGCAGGGGGGGATTCTCCAAAGGACAAGGCTGCCTTTGACAGTGATGGATATAGATTGTTTTCTTTTGAGATAGTTAACTGTTGGTGTCACGAGTTGTGCTGCTGGTGTGAAACTTTGCTGACTGTTTTACCAGCTCTGATGAAAAAGATACTTTCACAGGGCTTTTTATGTGCACTGATGAGGTACCTGCAAATCAAGATGACAGGAACTGATCTTCTAAACACTGAGAAGCAGTCATTACTCTGTGTGCACTTGCTTTGGCTGCTGGTGGCAAAATGCTATAATTGTTACTGAGAGCCATTTCTAGAAGGGTCAAGCAGTTCTCATGTTAGGGAAGGGACTTCCAGAAAGAGTCTGCTGTAGTGGGAGAACTTTTCTGTTTGTGTATGGATAATAGTAACAGACTCCTCTGAACTCCCTTACGGGCCCATTCTAATTGCACAATTAAGGATCCACATTTTATTTTGCTCTTTTCCTCTTCCTCCTTCAAAGCGGTAGGATGTCCTCTTGTATGTCCATCCATGTCTATTAGAGAGCTTCTATACGCAGAAGAGGTTGGGCTCCCCAGCACAGGTTGCCATCCTGGAAGAGGTTAGGAACAGTTTCCATGTGGTCAAAAAACTCTTCTTAGTGGGTGACAGCCCAAATCTCCGTGCTGCTGACAAGGGCAGTGCTTGCTCTGCTGATCTATGATGCTGGTGAGGAAAGCTGTGGACCCACCCTTGCAAGCATTCGAGCCTTTATTTTCCAGCTTCCCATACCCTCAGGAAGTGGTGCTGCCAGGACCTTCTCTACAGATGAGAGAGAAAGGATCACCTAGTGCTCTTACCCTATAGGAATCGTGAATTCTTCTGAAGCACAGAAGGGGATCAGCCTTGCCTTTTAAAATAACCACTAGGCTCTGCTCTTTGTCTGACAAAGACAGTAGCAGCCTAATGCAGAACAAGTAAAAGTTGTTAGTGTTAGTGAATATTTGTCTATGCTCCTTTTAAAAAACCTACGGTGATGGAAATGCCCTTGGTTCTTCATGGCAATCTGCTCTAGGGCTTCCCTGTTTTACTGCTAGAAAGCTTGCCTGAAACCGAAATCTTCCTTGGTGCAGCTGATGCTTATTCTTCCTTTACATACTTGAAGAGGGCTACTGTCTTCCTCTGTCCTCCGTGCAGGTCTCAGCTCAGGTCTTCCAGAGTTGTACCTAAAGCCCCTGGTAATCTTCTGCTAAGATGGTGAGAGCAAGAGCAGCAGCAAGATGCTTCGATGCATATGAGGCCTTGAGTGCTAGACTGGTTTCCAAAATCACCATTCCTTTCTTTGTTTCTGTTCAGGACACTCATCAACGGATGGGTCAGCTGCATTTCAAATCCTCATGAGTTTGATGAGAACATGTACTCATTTAGGGCTCCTGTTCAAAGTGCCCTTATTCTCCAGGCTTGATCTCAACAGGTGGATTTGGTGTTCCAGCCCCAGTTTGGTGACCATCAATGAGGAGTGAAGGGCGGAGAGTTCGGAATGAGCATCCTCAGGGAAAGCAAATGGCCAGGCAGCTGTGGTGTTATCTGGCATTAGCAGTAAGTCCTATCACAACCTTGACTCATCCATTGAAATGTGTTCTTGTTATTCCTGTTTTCGCCTCATTTTGCCAAGATTGGTACAGCAAAAGGGTGTTTCACTCTTCCAGTGAAAATCTGAGACATTTCCCATGCGTGTTTTCTCTGCCTACGCTATGAGTGATGGCCCCTGGAGTAGCTTGGGATTTTCCCTCATGGGTGACCCAGACTCCCCCACCCTGTCCTTCAGGTTTCTCATCTGATCCTCTGGGACCTGCTTGGAAGCACGAACTGGAGAAAATGCAGTGTGTCTTCTGCTCAGCTATTGCCAGAACCACTGATGTTAAAGGCTGAATGCAGGTCTTGGGTGTTAGCATGGATGAGCTGCTGCATTTATTGGGGCCAAGGAAATAAATGGTCAGCTTGCTCCATCTCATATCGCAGTTCAAAAGACAACAAGAGAGATTCCGAGGTGTTGGTGGATACCTGACTGCCATCACCTTGATTACAGCCCCCAGGAAATGCAGATTAGTCAGAAAAACGTTGGTGTTAGAAGTTTTCCTCAGGGTGTTTCTTGTGCAGAGGCTACGATCACGTCCATCATGTGCACAAAAACGTCTCATGCTATAAAGATTTTTAGAGTGCCCTTACTGTAATGCCTTGTACCTTGCTGGTAGTTGTTTACATGACATCTGTTTTTTATCTTTCTTGACCTCTCCCGCTGGGCGGCTATGTGGGCTATGTCTCCTCAGTGCCGTGTGTTACAGAAGACAGGCAGAGAACCTGATGCTTGGGGTGGAAAGTGGGCAGCTCGTGCCAGCCTCTCCTTCCCGCGGGAGGGAGTCCCCCCCACGCTCCCCAGCCAGCTGTTTGTCTTTCTTACCCGATGGGCTTTTCACCAGTTGTAGAAAAATCCAGTGCGTTCGATCAGCGGAGCTTTTGACCATGGTCTTCATGCCAGGGTTTGATGCAGCCTTTTTGGCCTCCGTGAAGGTTTGGAGAGGATGTTAATTTCCTGACTTTATCTTTTATGGGAAGCCAATATTAAGTGAGGGGTAGAGGAGGGAGGCAGGAACGGTTTGCTGTAGCCTGCGTTGCTGCTGAGGAGATGCCTGAATCATGTCGTACTTTTTTATGCTCAGGTATCATTCATTGCTGTAGACTAGAAGAGAAGTGACAAATTTATGGACAGCCGATGGCAAGCCATCATCTGCCTGAGTGAAGGGAGGGTTTGGAGCCAGTGCTGTAATGGGAAACACTGCTCGAAGATCCTGCTGTGGGAGCTTGGAAGTACGCAGTTGAAGGAGCAGAGTTATGGCACAGGGAGATTGTGGTATGCACGTTCACCCCAGGAACCCCCCACTGAGCTTGTACACTTGTCAGCTCTCCTCTGCTCACCGCTATAGCATCTGTACTGTCTTTGCATAATGCTGCATCTGTTGAGTGGCATGAGGATAGGTGAGTAACCCGTTAACTATTGCTGCAGCCTCGGACCATAACGTCTTGTCCAAGCAGCAGCTGTGTATGCAGTGCTGAATTCAGACTGAAGCACCTGGCCCCTGCAAGATGACTCTTAAGACTCTTCAGGATCCAGTGAGGTGGCTGGGCTTTGGGCATCTGCCATTTCCCTGCGGGGTCACTGTAAATAGCAGAGATATCCCACCTGGGCAGATTACCTCCACCACAACCCAGCAGCCCTGAAGAGCGATGCTTTCCAAAGTGTTACCCCATGCTCTGCTGTTAAAGATGTCTGAGATAACGCACAACCTCGGGCAGCTGTGGTCCACCAGCTCAGATACCACGGTGTAGATTTGGATGCAGCTGAGCATCTCGCACATGATCTATCCGCCTTATTTCCCAAGTATATGGATCATCCCAAAGCCCAAATTTCCAGTAAAACAGCCCAGTTGCCCCTGAAAGCTGCTGTAATGCGCTTAAAAAGTGGGTGAGAGGGATAAACGCACACCCTGACATTTTGTCCCATCTTTCTTAGTTTCTCCCATTCTTTAGTTTGGTTGGGGTTTTTTGCCCCATCTTTCTCCACCCATGGTCTTGCAACTCCGCTTACGCAGGGATTTTTAAGGCTGCGATGCGCAGCGTTGTTTCTCCCGGCAGCGGATGAGCTGTTTCTCTTCGGCTGCCCCTGAAGTGATGATTATTTCAAGGGAAAAGAATAATAGGAATAGGAATTATAATATTAATACATTTTATTATTTGTGTTTATTTTATAAGTTGAGGTTTTGCCACCCAAGTGCGGCAACAGAGAGAGGGAACGGGTTTTCCCGCCCACGACGGACCCCGCAGCCCCCCCCCCCGGACCGGGGCGCGGGTCCCCCCGGGACCCCCGGTCCGGGCGGGGCTGCGGGGGTCCGTCGTGGGCGGGGCAGAGGCGCGGGCGCAGACGTGATTGGCTGGCCTTGCCTTGAGTGACGGCGGCGGCGCTCCCCGCCCGCCTCCGGCGGCGGCGGCGGGGCTGCTGTCGCCGTGCAGTGCCCGCAGCCCGGGCAGCCGTGGCCGCCCGCTCCGCCGCTATGGGCCGCGGGGCCGTCCCGCTCCGCCGCTTGCTGCTATCGCTGCTACTTCTGCCTGCCGCGGGGACGGGCGGAGGGGGAGCCGCCTTAACGGTGGGGGAACCGGAGACGGCGGAGGAGCTGATGGAGTACCGCGACCCTTGCAAAGCCGGTAGGGGAGCGGGCGGGCTGCAACTCCGGGAGAAGTTTGCAAGCACGGCGGTGGCGGACAGGTGTCCCTGCGAAGTGCTCCTCGGTACCCCGGTGCCGCCCGGCGGGACCGGCCCCGGGCTCAGCTGCCCGCGGCGGGAACCCCCCGGCCGGGAGCCGCCTCGGCGTCCCGCTGCCCTCCCAAACCCCGGCGGGCACCCGGCGAGCTCCCCCGCTGCTCCCCCTCCCGCCGGACCGGGGGGTTCTGGTTGCCCCCCAGCCTGCGCCCCCGCCGCCCCCGTTACCGGCGGGTCGCAGCCCCGGGTAGGAGGCCACGGCTGGGGTTTTTAAAAAATTATCCCCCGCTCCCCCCATCCCTTCGCCCACCCATCTGTGATCCGCCCCTCCCACGCCAGAGCTCCCCTGCAAAGCCAGGGAAATGCCCAGCGGTGCTTTGCGTTTTGGTGGTGGGTTTTTTGGTCCCGTCCCGTCCCCCGTCCCCCCCCCCCCCCCAGCTTTTTCTATGCATTTTTGCAGCCTGTTGGCAGCTGTTTCAACTTGTCCCGGGGTCTGTCCGGCCCAAAGTTGCGGTGGGTGTCCCGGAGAGGCCGGAGCACGCCGGCCTTCGCGGGCGGCCTCCCTGCCTGCGCCTGTGGGTGCCGGTGCAGGGGCTCCCCGGGGCTCCCCGGCGGGCAGGGAGCCGGTGCCGCCAGCCCGGGCACCAGCCGAGCCTCCCGGTGCATCCAGGTACTTTCTAGTCACCTGTGCGCAAGTTACCGCGTCCTCTCCAGGAAGCCTCCAGCTGCTCCCTCCATCCCTTTTTCAGAGTTTTTCGTTCCCGTGTTAGACTGCACTCAGTTGTTTCTGAGCTTGTTGTAACCCTTTTTAACCATTTGATTTCTTCAAGAGCTTCTGTCATCCCTAATACCTTAATTCGAAGGGAATATGAACCCAGGTTTTCTCTTTGGAAAGTGGGGTGGTACTCTTGATGTGCCTGTTACTCCTTTTGGTTCCAGCTATCAGCGAATGTTGTGGTCTTGTGAATTGCTTCTCTGCCGGGAAATTGGCAATCGATACCTTGTTAGTCTTGTTCCATTTACAGATAACTTTGTGCAAAGTCCTATTTTCTTAATACTGTAGGAGTGGAAAAAAGGAAGGAGTTTCTTTGTGTGTGGTGTTCTTGGTCTTTCTTTTGAGTTGGGGCTTTGCCCCCCGCATGCTCTCCGAGCTGTTCCTCAGTGTCCCTTGGTGATAGCTTCCCTTGTTATCAGCTCTCTCCTGACTGCTTTTAGGGGACTTGTAGCTGTATCTGCTCGCATAGACGAGCTCCGTCAAGGCAACGTCTATCAGAGTCCCTCTGTCTTCTGTAGCAAGTTCTTTAACTGGCCTTGTACACAGGCTGTGTTGTGAGTGGTGGATTTTATTCCAAAATTCAACTCAGTCCTCTTCGCAGAGTATTTTTTGCACAAAACATTCCCTTGATCTGCAAGTAATTTGTGATTTGATATGTGGTTTGGTGGTGTTCTTAAAATTCTTTTTAATCAGTATGGGACTCAGCCCACCCAAACAGGCTTTACTGTATTTGTGTCTACTTCTAAGTGGTAATGAATTAATCTCTCTCTCTTTCCAGTGAAACTAGGTGTTAGTGATACGGCTATGTTTCAGACCTGGAGAGCAGCAGGTACAGTGCTTTGGCCTTCCCGTCTGAAAATATATTATCCTTGCTTTCTCCTCAAAAGTATGGCATCGTCTCCAGTGTGGCTCACTTGCAGTTGGGACTGTTGGGTATTACTGTCAGGTCAAGTACATGGAGGATGAGGAATCTCCTATAGGGACCACACAGAGAACATTTACTTTAATTGACTTACCTACATCAGACAGGGAACTGGTGGCAGAAAAGGGAAAAAAAAAAATTAATTTCCCAACCTGTCGCTTACCTGCCTTTGCTGTAAGACACTTTCTTTCTCCTGCAGTCCCCCATCTTCCAGGCTCTCTACCTCTCACTGCTGCACATACGCAGAGAAGTGCCTGGACCGCAAACGGCAGCCTCCCTTCGTTGTACATCCTCACCTCCTCTCCTGGTGGACAGAAACACCTTATGTGTGTTATTCCTGTCAATTCAATTCAGCCAGGATCAATTGCAGAAATGATCTTTATATTGTGACTCCTCAGGGTTTGCCTCTAATACTTTTCCAATGTCTTCCTTCCAATAGAGAAGAAGGAGTGAACAAGGCCTCTGGAGGTCACACAGTCCTTTTCTGGAGCCCAGGGCCAGGCTCGTGTTTCTGACAGTGCTGGCACACGTCTGTCTGTGGTGGAGGCTGCCAGGCAGCCTAGCCCGGCATTGCTTTGGCTTTCCTGTTGTCTGACCTGAGGCTCCAGTACTGCAGTTTAAGTCTGCTTTTCTCCCCCAGTCTGCGTGGGTGTGGAGGACAGGACGGTGCCTTCTGCTTTGCTGCAGCCTTTTTCACCAGTGAGCACTGTTACCGGCTTTCTCATGTTTCAGTCTTCTTTTCTATGGACCATATGACTCTGACCCTTTCAGTCTGTCCTGACTGACTGCTTTCTGGCTCTCTGATCCAGTTACTCTCCATGTGGGCTGTATCAACCTGAAGTGCAGAGCACTTAGGCTACAAGACGCTCCTCACATGCCATGTACCTATCTCTGTGTGCTGAACGGCTCCAGTTTTTAAAGTCAGCCCCAAAACAGAGCAAGCGAGACTTTTACCATGTGGACCTGTGTTAGACCAGGCCTCTCCTCCTCCCCCTGCCTTGCATTCGCAGCCTTCTTCCTCTTCCAGTGCTAGACCATTAATAGAGCTAAGGAGGTGTTCACTGCTGAAAACGCCATCCCAAAGGGTCAGTCCAGCCAAGGTTAACGACTGAAGAGATCCATTTCTCTAAGTGAGATGAGGTGAAGACACCTCTAATGGAGTTGTCCCTCCAAGATGGGCTATGTCAGGGCTGTTGTCTAATGCCTATATAGGAAGTCTATCGCACTCTCTTCTTGATGTGCTATAGCAGTGGCAAGTCGTCTTAACCTCATTGGGCCTGAGTTTCTCCACTGGTGGGACAGTGTCAATATTTGTCTAAAAGCATGGCTGGCAAGAGGGCAGTGATTGCAGACCTGCTGTGAAAAGCTTGGGTGCCTGGTATGTTTTGCAAGGGAAAGTTTTTGATGGTCTGTGGAAACAGAGCTGGCACTGTGGGGCTTGCAGTGATGTTTCCATTGCTGCTGTAGGCACGGGCTCCTGTGCACAGTCTTGTGGCTACAGATTGTATGCAGGCTCTTAGCCCATTGTGAAGACAAACTGCTGCTCCACTTACGTGTCTTCCAAAGCTGTTAAAACTGTAGTGCTTTACTTCTTTTTTGCTGCAGGCTAATGGCTGTGACCCAGAGGCCGTAATGGATTTAGATCTGGCAGGTTACAAAATGAAAGCTTGCCAATTCCTCATCCTTGCAGCTCGTGCCCTGAGGTTCAGTGCAGACTGTCGATGGTTGATCTGCTAGACTGGGAGTGAAAAGGCTGGCACATGCTCCTCTCTGTTGCATTAGCTAAGGGCGTAATAATCTCCAGCAGCAACGCAGAATGAACAGCACAGGGCAGTAACCTCCTAAATCACTGCAACTACCGAGCTACTGCCATAAACATGCGTCCAGTTACCAGGGCTCAGCTGATGGGCCATCACTCCACTGCTGCTCAGCCTCTTAACTCCAGCCATCCAGGATTTCCTTTTCTTTTCCTAATCTGTGGCTGCTTTCCTGCCTTTTTGATAGGGTAGGAAGAGAGGGCAAAACGCCTTAATGGCTGATAAAGGGGCAGTTGAGGCAGGGCTGCAGCGTTGGTTTGAGTTTCCAGGGGAGGTGACAGTGCTGACTCTGCTGGGTGGGTTTTGCTGAGTGTTGCGGCAGGTCACTGGAGCTTGTCAAAGGGAACAGTGCAAAGGTTCCTGCCCAGATCTGCTCTGTTATAGATGGAAAAATGTTGTAAGCCTGACATGTGCTTCAGATAGATCTGCTGCTCAGAGGGTCTGACTAAAGATACCCAGGCCAGGGTGCAGGTCTGAGTGAGGCTTCCTGACAGACAGACAGCAGGAGGAACTATGGATGCCTGGTAAACAAAACAAGCACATCCTTCTGGGGCTCCTCAGGCAAACTGGAACCAAAGGAATTAAATAGGCTGTAATTTGTTCTGGTAGTTATTTTGGTGCAAGCTTATATGAACTTTAATTTGAGGTGAAGAGCAGAATCTCTGAGGTTCAAAGTGACCTCTGGAGATGGTATACTCCAACTTAAGTCAGCAAGGGGAGGTGGGAGACATAAATAGGAAGGAGAGCTGGGCACTGAATAATTTGTTCCCTGGATATTTACAGGGTTGATGATCCGTTCCCTCCAGCAGCAAGCCTGTGATGAGGCTCTTTTCCACTTGCCAAATCAGCAGGTGAGGAGAAAAAGCTGCAGTTTGGTCTCAGCAGTTTCATCTCAGCGCCTTGGTGCCTGGGTACTTTGGCTCCTAGTGTGGTGCCTCCTGCCCTTCGTGAGCCGGAGGTGCAGTGTTGCTTCCCAAGGCCTGGCATCTCCCTCGGTAGCTCATCTTCCAGATGGGGTCCTCTGAGGGTGTCCTGTGTTGGAGTTCCCTGTTCCTTGGCGCCGTTCTGTCTGCTCTGGCTAGGCCGTTTATTCTCATGTGACATGTCCTGTCTATAGGCTGACCAAGTCCGGACATGGGCCAACCTGCAAATCTTGACTCCCAGGCCAAACAGTCAATGCAGTGTTGCTCTGTGCAGATGTGTGTGTTAGGAGACAGGCAGACCTGCCTGCCTAGCCATGTGCTCCTGGGCCAGATGCCTAAAGTTTCTAGGGCTCCTGCTGCCTGTGCATGCCTCGAGTACCCTTCAGGAGGGTTTGCGTTGCTGAGGAGAACTTGCATATAGGCACAAATGAGCCTTGTGTGCAAGTTCAGCTTCCTTCCATGAGGCTTTGATCAGAGAGATGGCTTTTGCTCTGGGCCGTTGCTTGCAGAGCTCCTGAGCAGGGAGACCTGGCGTGAGGGAGCTGTGAAATGGGTGTGGGGCTCTGGCAGGGAGATGGCACCAGCAAAGTGAGTTAGTCCCAAGGGATTTTGTGGACTGCTGGGAGTGTGAGCTCAGAAGGGGAAGAACTGAGGCAAGGGGTGTGAGGGGGGCCTGTTAGGGAACTTCGCAGTAGTCCCATCTTCCCTGTTTCTTTATCACTAGAAGAGTTGTTAGAGAAGCAGTTTGGCAATGATAGAGCTGATTTCCTGCTGAACCACTGCTCCTTCAAGGGCGGATGCTGTTTGCCCAGTCACAGGGTACCACTGTGCATCCCTGTTCCTGCTCCACCTGCTGATTTGATCCACCAGCTTCTAAATGCTCCACACTAGAGGTCTTACCCTGAGTGCTGTCCTGAAGCTCTGACAGAGATATGTAACTTGTGCTTTGCTGTCATTCGTTCCTTCTCTCCCTCTGTATAGGCACAGTGCCTTTTGTTCTGGAGGCAGTGAATTTCCTTTGGGTTGTGGTGCAAACATCTGAAGTCGTGTGCAGACATTTCTGCAGGAAGCTGAGGAATTTGCTGTTAGGAACCGAAAGCCTTGGGGGGAGTAATCAAATGAGAAAGGGGAGACAGGATCTGTAAAGTCCGGGTCACTTGAATATTGCTTGGGTTTCGAGTGGGATGCAGATGCTCTTTTCTCTGTTGGATGCACAGATCCATCATGTTAGTTGTAGAGGAAGAAGAAAGCTCTCACAAGTCATTCTCCTTACATTTTTTCCCTGGTAGGTTGCAGGAAGGGTTAAATGCTCTAGGAGGAAGTTGACTGAGACTTTTTGGGTGGTCTGGGAAAGAATGAGAGAACAGACTATTCAGTCTTTAATTTACCTGTTTTGGGGAGGTGACAGCAGTTACAGAATGGAAAACAGGTGGGCGAAGACTACTGGAGATATTCTGTCTTTATACACGTTCAGTGATGCAGCCGTTTGCCATTGGGGAGGCTGTATTTTGCAGTGAGGTAGAGCTGTGGCAGAAGCTTCCTCCTCAAAGGGAAGGTTTAAGGTGGCTTTTATTATAATCCTAGCCAAGCACAAGCTAATGGCTGTGGCTTAAAGAAAAAGGAGCACTTGAGATCCAGGTCTGAAGTTCTTCCAGTGTTTAGCTGTCTACTTGGGATCTGATGAAAGCACACTTGATCTTTGACACTTCTTGGGGTGTGTTGGATCTGCTTGTCCTGTGTGAGATGTAGCACTCAGTGCTATACCAATACCTTGGGATTTGGCAATGGACAAGAGAAGGGATGGGCAAACTTAGGATGGGGGGCTTTTATTTCCTTAAAGAAGGCTTGTAGGGTGGGGAAGAGGTGTTTGGAGTTGTTGTGGATACTTCTCTGCAAAGACCTTGTAGAGCTTTTCTTGAACTTTGTAGTCTGGGTGCAGTTCACAGCTGTATGCCCTTGACCATAGCCTGCACAGGTTTGATCAATGAAGACAGTTTGTTCCTCAGGTGTTTTGTGGCATAAGATTAGTAAGTCACAGAGTCCCAGGCAAAGGCATTTAGAAACTGTGCTGCACATCTTCCAGGCTTCAAAAGTCCACAAAGCCGAGGAGGACTTTGGTTTGAGGCACTTTCCACTTGTGTAATTATATTCTACTTTCACAGTCGTGCTTGGCGTTTTAGTTCTCCTCCTGTCCTAATCTCCTGTGTAGTGTGTCTATGCCTTGCTGGACGGCTAACCCAAGAACTAGCTGCATTTTACTGGTAAGCCCCCTCTTTCTCACTGCTAAAACTGTGCTAAAAAGGTTGTGGCTGTGGGGTACCTTGTCTCCTCTCCCAAGCCAGCAGTAACTCATGCTGGTCTCCCAGTGGTTTGTAGGTTCTTCCATCCTCGCTCAGCTGAACAGACACACCGGTGCTATGGTGTGTGTTTACCTGTCGTGTTGCATGTGATGAACCAGTTCTGTGCAACGGGCCATTTGCTGTAATAGGTGGGCCACTGTGCCCATCTCCCCTTGCCCTGGAGAAACCAGAGGGAAATGGTGCAGCCGGCTTCTGTGAATCAGAGCCCAGAGCTGTCTGTGCCAAGGAGATAGTGCTGGGGTAGGGGAGAACACTGACCCGACGAGGAGGTCTGTATGCTCTTTTTGGAGATGGGCAACCTTGGAAGGAAGGGGGCACCTCTGACACTGAATGACCTGGTTGTCCTGGATCACGAGTATTGCAGGTACAAACCTGCAACAAAACTGCTTTCAACTAGTGCTGAAATGTGCTTTCACTGCTCAGAAAGAATGGATGATTGAGTAGAAACTGGCTGTTGTTTTGATTCAGCTATTAGGTCTTCTGCCTTTTTTTCCCCCCTCCTTTGTTGTAGTTGAGCTCCCAGAAATGCTGATCTCCAAGGGCGCGTGTACTTTGATGTTCAGATCCACTCTAGCACTTCCTGAACAGGAAGGTTCCCTGTCAATAGAAACTGCTTAAATGTACAAGGAAGCCCTTGATTAAAGAACTCTCAATGATTGATTGCTCTTTCTTGGCCAGTTTGTGTCAGCCCAGCTTGGAATGGAGAGAAATGTTTAACTGCGTGTTGAGAAGGAAGCCCAGCCACTGGTAAATCACCCTCTGGTTTGACTGATATAAATTGTCAGAGACCTGCAGCTGCTGCCGGTCCATGAATCAGCTCAGCTTTAGACCCGAACGGAAATTCACATCCTCTCAAGTCATTTTGTATTCGTGCAAATGTCAGCACCCAAGGAAAAAGCATCTGTTTAACCTCCCCATCCACAAACCCCAAAACTATTTGCAGAGCAAACTGTATTTATCTCCTCCTGTGGAGAGTTAGTGTTGGAGTATGGTGGAGTCCCTTTGGTTATTAGAAGCTGGTTGATATGGTCCTGGAGGGTGCTGAGAATTACTTTTCTCCAGTCCTCATGTCATAGCTGTGGGTGTTGCCTGTCTCCCACGCCTCGTCAGTGCGACTTTGAACTTAGATAGCATTGCCTGCAAATAGCATTGCCTAATCAGCAGTGTTTTCATTTGCTCTGAACTTTGGCAAAATTAGCTGTTTTCCTTGGTATTTTGCGTGCTGAATTTCAGGTGAGACCTGCCGGGGGTTGCTCATTCATTTCTGTGAGCAGAGTTTGGAGAAAAGGGATTTGTTTACAAACTGCGCCCTGCCTCCCGCTACTACTGGCTGTACCTGACAGAAGGGCCTGGCCCTGCTCCAGGGGCAGGTGTCTGTTGTGGAAGTAGAGGACTGTCCACACTGATGTGTGTGTTGACAGGATGCTGTGTGATGAAGGTATTGGTTCACTAAGGCATTGGTTTTGCTTTGAAATTCCCCAGATATAAAAACACTAAGATGCACTGGGCTTGCAAAGTCAAAACTCCCCCTTGCAGAAATTCCAGCATTAGGTCTACTTTGGAGCTTGTGATGTAGCTCCTTGGGCATGAAGGTAGACTCGAATGATGTGAACTGGAACTCTGCCTCTCTCTGAGAGGCAGCTGGCCTGTGCAACATGTCTACCCTGAGACTGCATCAAATAGGGATAACAAAGGGGACTTTTGGCTTCATTGTCCACGTCTCTGTTGCAGAAGTTGACGGGTGGGTAGCAAATGAGGCAACTGCTGCAGGAGAGGCTTGGATAGCTACGTGGCAGAGGTATTTGAGCTGTACTGGAGTCAAGAGGCCACAGACTGAGAAAAAGCTGTTAGTAAATGATCCTGGCAGGCAGTGGGGGAACCTAGTACAGTGACCTACAAGTTAGGTGGCCTTGAAAAGGTTGGAAGTCATGCAGCTGCATTTCCCTTGCTGAGAATCTTGGGCCAAAGTAAGGCTATTCCTTGGGTGGCCTATTGTCAGTAGCTCAAGCTAGATGTGGACAGGGGAGTGATAAGATAGCACGGGTCTGCACTTCTTTTATGGAGCCTGTCAGTTGAGCTTCAGTCAGAAGAAACTGCAGTTCAAAGTTATATGCACCTGGCTTTGAATGTGTGTGATACTCTAGAGGTCTAGTTCAGGCTTCTGTAGCCACCAGATCTTGTACCCTGCCATTGTCCAGACACTCCTCTGTTGGTTTGTCTGCTGCCTCTGCGTTCCCGACAAGAGTGAGGCGCAGGTCTTTACCTAAAAGTGACTTTTGAGCTCTTGGCCCAGTGGCCAAAACTTCTTTCTCAGTTATTTGCACAGTGTGACTTCTTGTGCAGGCTGTTTTTGTGGTCCTATTGCAGTTACTCAGAGACTTACAGACCAGTTTGTTTTGTCCCTGCTGGCACCACTGACCTGGGAAGGCAGAGATGCTCCGATTCTTGGGGCTGACCCTTCAGGGTGGCTGGGGTGGCCTGTTGGGCTGTTTTTGCAGTGGAGAGAAGCCTGTTATTTGCTGTGCTGTTGATGTTGGAAGTGTATTTTGCTGTGAGCTGCAGCTGGCCCGTGTATCAAGCTGCTGATGTGTTGTGCAGTTGACCACTGCCTGGATTTAATCTCTAACCTTTGATTGTTCTTGAAAGCATGTTCTAGGGATTGCATTCCCACCCACACTGCTCCTGTGACCCCTTCCATTTCCTGGGTGTCTAAGTACAGAACAGAAAAGATTCATTAACCTGGCAAGTAACCTCTTTTTATGGGGGAAGTGATTTTCCGTCACGCTCTGTTAGATCCTATTGATTTCTGGTTTTCCCCTCTTTGGCCTCTTCTGCCATATATTCTCTTCTTTGTCATGCTTCAGTAAGAAGGTGATATGTGATACGCGTTTTTTTTTTTTTTTTTTTTTTTCCTCTCCTGTTTCCTGGGCAGAGAGTGGGATCTCCTAAGGCCATTGCTCGAGTGCCCAAGTCCCTGCCTTTTCTTGGAAAGCTTTGTTGTCAAGGTAAATGGCTGGTTAGTAATGGGATGTTGACATGAGGAGTAAAACTTCCTGGCTGCCCTCTTTTTTGTCTTGACATTGAGAAGAGCATTCTGTGTTCTTTTGCCCTCTTTGCCCATTGTACAGTCCCTCATCTCCTGGCGGAGGTGAGTTTGCCATGGGGTTTGCAATCATGCGTGAAATGGAGACCCTCAAATCATCAAGTGTGCCAGCTCCTGTCCTCCTGGGTGGTGTCAGCAGCTGGATCCCCGTGCTTTGTGGTGCCTGCGTATTTCATAGCTACACCTCTGCTTGGTGTGAAATGGAAGGAGCGGCCAGGTTTGGGCTGTCCCACTGGCTCATCGTTATGGAGGCAGATTGTGGCAAGTGTGAGGGGAAGAGGCATGTCCTTGGAGCTGGGTGAGCGGGCATGAGGGTGTCCCCTGTTTCAGGAGGAACAGGACATTCTGTGCAAAATTCCACACAGGGAATGGGAAAAGTGTTTAAGTGTTTTCTTCCCCACTAGTTCCCTTCCTCCTGTGCACATTTGTGTATTCCTCCCTCTGGACAGTCATCTTTATGCTAATGCAGCTATTGCAAAGAAAATATTACGAAGGTAAATGCTAAATACATGCTCTCTGAGCAGGATACCTCAGTTTTGAGAAGGCTGTTGCAGTTTACTAATGTATTTGATTTTTAGACAGAGCCTTTCTGTGATTCAAGGCAGATATTTCACTAGTTGGAGAAATAGTTTTCCTTCCAAAAGTACACTTTCAGCTTTTGTATTAATTTCTCAACTTTCATGGTTCTTGCTAAATTCCTCTTCTTTGTGTATGAATATTTTCTGGTAGTCCTGTGTGGAAGTATTGCAATTGAAGCATCAAAGACTTTAAAATCTAAGGGAGCATTGTTGTTTCTTTTAGACTTTCGTATTGTTACAAGAAGCCGCATTCTGAAGAGGCGGTTGGCCTTTGCACTGCCTGTCCTTTTGCTGCTCAGGTTCAGCTGGTCAGAATGAGGAGCTCTGCCCAAGGGGAGAAATAAAGCTTGCTGTGGCAAGGTTTGGCATCTAGGTTGTCCTAAAGGAAGATGCATGAAGAACAGATCCTATTATTTTACAAATATTAGGCTGCACTTTCCCTAAAATAGGCGATTAAACCCTGAGGAGTCAGTGAAGGGGTACGAGCTCTGTTTGCAGACGAAGCAGACTGACCCACGGTGATGTGGAGTGGAGAGATGTGCTCCTAGCTCTCAGCAAAACAGCCTGGCTGTTTGGTGCCAGGCTGTTTGCAGGCTTGCTTTCATGGTTCAGTACATTATGTGGGAGAAGGGGGAAAAGCTAATGGGAAGTTTTTGTAGGGAAAGAGGGTGATACTTTGGTGAGTGGAACACACCAGGAAACTCCTGAAGACCTTACCGGATCGTAGTCTTTGCTTTTAGTTGTGAGCAGAAGTGGGGAAACAAACCAACAAGCTCAAGAGTCTTAATATGCATTTGACTCAGCATTTAAAGTTGTTTTCCTCGTATTGCTTTCAAGGCTTTGAACTTTCAGTTTCTATGTTGTGGGTTTGTTTGTTTGTTTGTTTAAGTTTCCTCATGTCCTTCATTAACCCCAAAGACTCCTAACATACCCTGGAAGGGGGAACAGTAATCTGTACATGTTAGTACAATTGGTATTAGAGACTTTGGAAGGTCTTGTAGCAAAACTGGGAAAGCTGGCAATGTTGCTATCAGCAGAAGGCACCATCAAAGGATCAACTGGATGTGGGGCTGGCTAGGGAGGTTTGGGACTCTTTAAAATGTGCTTTGGAAGGATGTTTGCTATCTGGTGTGAATGCTGGGCTGGAGCTTAGTGACCTCTCCCTGCAGGACTGTCTGCAGAATGCCAAAATGCCCTTTCAGTCAATATGAAGGCTCAAGGCGTTGTGTTTAGGGGCGTACAGGTCTTCCTTCCGTGTAAGGAGTGGACCTTTTCTCTGCTCCATGATGCTACTATGTGATGCAGGCAGCTGCTGCTTCCTCGAGGGCTGGCCTGAGGATGCTGTTGTCCTCTGGAGAGAGAAACTCTGTAATAAGCCATGTCCTGGAGAGGCTGGAGGTGAGGGATGGGGTTGTGTTGCAGGTAGTGCCTCTTCTCTCATTCTTCTGCTGGCGGTGAGGCAGAGAGGGTGACAGATACCTCAGAAGTCCTACGCATCCTGGGGCTCTTGTTACTCATTATCAAAAACCTGCCAGCAATGTCTGTTACACTATCACAAGCCAAGGTCCTGGCGTTGTCTCCATCCCCCTGCCTTGCCCCGAATTTTGCTAACATGCATGAATGCAGAGTCCTGAAATTCAGGTTCATGGTTCCAAAGTTCATGGTCTTGAGAATAAACAAAAAACTATTGTGGTGGCTGAGAGCTGGGTACCCCCTTAACCCAGAATCATGAATATTTATCATGCTGGATTACAAAAGAACATAGAGACTATATTGTATTTCCTATAACTTTATTTCCATGGCATCTTTTCTTGGCGGGTCACTTTAATGTAAGCTTTGCTTATTTAGTTGCACACTTTAAGCCGATTAACTTCTTACTAATAAAATGTGTGTTGACTCCCTTTGTCCCAGCTCCTGTTTGTTTGTACCTACACTCCTATGACAAAGAGTCACAGAGAACTGCTTTAAGCTCTGCTAAATCCCCCTGCTGGAAGCTTTGAACGAGCTGAATGTGTCTGGGGGTGATTTCAGCCTTTCATTTTCTCTCTCGCCCTCTCGCTGCCTCGAAGTTGGGCCCTGCAAAGCAAGCTCTTCTGAACACCACCTCCATTTCTGAAACCATTCGTGGTGCTCTGGGGTTTGGCAGGAACAATCCAGCCTGTTATTGTCGCTCTCCAAGCTGGGTCAGAATAAAACTACTAGTGAGGGGAATCGGAGAAGCTTTCCAGCCATGAAGACTGATCTGTGGCTCTGCATGTTCAATAGTTCCCAGCTGGTAACCACATTATTCCCTCTCTGCTTACATACCTTGCCCTGTCATTCAATGCCCAACATGCTGCATGTTTTACTGTGACTTCTCTCTAGGAACATCCCAGAGAGATGATTACATCCTGCCATTAAAATGCTCTATAAAAATTCTCCTTTTCCACCAAAGGCAGTTCAGACCAGAATTTTAAAGTTAGTTGGGAGCCTAAAGGTATGGATAAGCACTTGGAAAATACTTTCTAAAGGCCTTTTATAAATCTGCTCCTTTGTGTTTGGAGCTTTGCTAAAGCTAAAATGATCCCTTAGAAATGTGCTGTTATGGATGGCTGATCTGCCTCCAAACAAACTCAGTAGCCTGTTTCCTTTGGGCCAGCAGCAAATGCCAAGGGAGGTATAGAAAAGCAGGGCAGAACAGAGTGATATGTCCAAAAAGGCTCCCTGACTGTAGTAGACTCCACAGTCCCTGAGCCAGAGGTGGTTCATTGTCTTTAATGATCTCGGATAGATTTGTCTTCCATCTGCTTTCTTTTTGAACCTGCGTAGGCTTTCAGCATCCGTAGCCTCCTGGGATGAGAAGTGCCAGAGCTCAACTGCAGCATCCCTTTACTCTTTTCTTATCCACATGTGAGTCAGTGCATCAGGTGTTGCAGCTGGTTTAGTTAGTGTTGCCTACCAGTTTCCATTCTTGTCTTCTTTTAGACCAAAGCTTTCCATATGTTGTCTCTGTCTTGGGGGATTCAGAGAAACCCAGCTGTTTTTAATAGCAGAAAATACTTATCCTTTGCTATTGCAAGAAAATCCTTTCTTGAAGAACTCCAAGCTCGTGCTGGCTGGGGAAAAGGAGGGGAAATATTAAGGGCAGTAGTAGCCATGCTCCACACCCCAGGGAAATTGCTTCTCTGCAATGTCTCTGCAGCACGTTTTGCAGGTGAGTGTTGGACCACTCAATTGTTTGAGGGACAATTTTGAATGTGCCCATTAATTCATTTGCAGTGGAAAGGCATGACCAGAGGAGGTGCATGCCATTGCTCCTGAATGGCTGTCCTCTCCAGGGAAGTGTCTAACAAATCGGGGGGGGGGGGGGGGGTGTGATGGAAGGAAGGACAGTGTAGGAACCCAGCGGTAATGTACTCGCCACTGTAGTATCTGGACATCTTCTAATACTGGAAGTTTGAAACTTCTATTACTTTGCTAGAGTTTTTAGTCAGTTTTGTGGCTGAAGGCATGGTTTCAAAAAGCACCTTGTGTTTGTGATGGCCCTGATTTCAGAGAAGGACGTTGTACCTTTACTGCTAGACCCCTGAGAAGGATGATAAACAAGTTGTCCTTTACCCAGCATCAGCTAGGCATTTGGCTGCTGTGATAGGGGTGTATGGTAGACATAGACTGGTAGCTCTCTGTTGTGGCATCTACACATGGCTGCTGGTGGTGTTCACCACATGGACAGTCAGTGGGTGAACCAGTGAGGTTATGAAGAATAAAAAAGAGAATCCTTGTAGAGTCAGTAGCAGATCTCCAGTAGTGCTCATTCAGCTGTGTTGGACAGGGTGGAGAGGTAGAGCTGTATAAGAATAAACATGCATCCTCTATCCATGTCCACAGAAGGAAATATGAAGGCGGTGCTGTGGGTGAGTTGGTTCCGTGGCTTGCCCCGAATGCAGAGCATGCCATTCCTGAAGCTTTGATTATATGAGCTTTTAACTGGCTTTCACCTAGTTTGGGATTCTGTTTAGGAGCTAGGGGTGACTAGGGAAAAAGCGACTTTTAAGAGCGATTGATAGGAGCACTTCCTAGCTTCTGAAAATTCACAACCTGTCCTCATTCTGATGGCACCTGGAAAGCACACTGTGACAGTGCATGTCCTTTGGGTAGTTTATACGCAGTACTCTCTGCTGATGGCAGAAGCATGTCTATTTGGTGCAGTGCATTGTTTTTTTCTCTTGGGGGAATATTTTGGGTTTTATTTATCACTTCTAGATCTGTGAAGTTCCTTGAGCTGTCTTCCCCAAACTTCCCGATGGCTATTTGCCCTGCATCTAGGACTAGTGGAGCAGATAAGGTTTCATGTGAATCGTGATTGATTTTGCAACATCTAGTATGTGGTTGTAAAAGGGCCTATGAGCAATAAGCCCAGAGAAATATATTGATGTGTTCCCCCTTTCCCTTGCTCTCCGACCCATTGTGCCACTTTCTGTCACTGATCTTGTGACCTTTCATGTGCAGTCAGACCTGGTGAGGAGACAAAACCAGCCTTAGCATGTGAAGCCATCACCACCCACGGAAATACTGGTTCCTCATCTGATAATACCCAGTTCCTTCGTGACAGCTGTGCCATTCCTGCAGTAGGGGCACCTTTGAAAGGACACAGTGAACTATACTCATCCTGCCTAGCCAGCATTAAATAAAAACAAAGTATGAATCTCTGTGCTGGATGCAAGCTTTTTCTTTGTGGTGCTGACAGTATCTTTTTGTTGCTGCAGTTCCTGCTAGGGAAACAAAAAATTTAAGGATCTTTAGTGTTCTCAATTTCCTCCTGGCTGAGTAAAATAAAAATTGGATTAACATGTTTGTATATGTCCTGGTTTTGGCTGGGATAGAGTTAATTTTCTTCCTAGTAGCTGGTATAGTGCTGTGTTTTGGATTTAGGATGAGAATAATGTTGATAACACGCTGATGTTTTAGTTGTTGCTAAGTAGTGCTTATACTAAGTCAAGGACTTTCAGCTTCCCATGCTCTGCCAGGTGCACAAGAAGCTGGGAGGGAGCACAGCCAGGACAGCTGACCCCAACTGGCCAAGGGGCTGTTCCATACCGTATGGCGTCATGCTCAGTATATAAACTGGGGGAGTTGGCTGGCGGGGGGACACACCGCTGCTTAGGGACTGGCCGGGCATTGGTTGGCAGGTGGTGAGCAATTGCATCATGCATCACTTGCTTTGTATATTCTTTTATTAGTAGTATTTTACTTTATTTTATTTCAATTATTAAACTGTTCTTATCTCAACCCATGAGTTTTCTCATTTTTACTCTTCCGATTCTCTCCCCCATCCCACCAGGGGTGGGTGGTGGTGAGCGAGCAGCTGCGTGGTGCTTAGTTGCCAGCTGGGACTGAACCATGACAGCGTCACCTCTCTGTCAGCATCATAGTTCAACAGTCTCCATTGTGTTGATGTATCTCCGGAGTGGTGTGTGTACTGCACGACTGCTGAGTGTGGAGTATTTGAGTGTGTCTGATGAAGACAGATGCAGGGCAGTAATGTCCCAATAAATGAATGAAACATGGACATGGGGCTACTTGTATATTTGAGTGAGGAGAAGAAATTGTCATGTGTTGGTTGCTTTCTTTGAGGTATCGTACATTAGGAACTGAGTTACATTTTCTGGACTACCTTAAATATTACATTTCTAAACTTCCTCAGACTTCTAGACCCTGGTAATACCCGTTTTACCAGTGGATTTGCCTGCTCTCAGCTCTTCAGTGTCTGATGGTGAAGGAGCTTTATCCTCTCTTGCAGGTGCATGAAGAGTGGGAGAAGGTTTGCTCCCCACTATGCTGCAGGTCTGTGCAAAATCTGGAGGGGAATCAGAGGAGTACAGCTTGAAGACCTCCATGCTAGGCAATGCTGCTTAATGGTGGTTTTAATCTTGTGCAAGGTTAATATTAAAGTACAGGTGTGTACCATGCAGAGAAGCACTGGCATTTGATGGGTTAAAAGTTGTGGTGTTGATGTGGCTGCAGAGGGATAACTGACAGGAGTGGGAACAGATCTGCTGCTGCTGGGTTGTTAGAATAGCTCAATAGCTGGAAACTTTTTTTGATGGGGGCAGCCCTTCTGGAAAGTGCTTGCATTTTAATTTCCACTGATCAGAGCTGGCACGGGAATCCTGCTCCCCGGGAGAGCAAGCCGGGCGCAGATCTCCCTGCTCATCCTTTCTGCTAATGGTAGGAGGGAAAGGGGTTTGCTACAGCTCCCTCAGGCTCTCCTGCTGAGCTAATCCCCTCTCCCTGGCATCTTCTGGAGGAGCAGGAGGCGTTGAAAACCAGCAGATGCTGGAGCAAATGCCTGGGCACCAAGTCCTCTTTCTGA
Organism: Platalea leucorodia; assembly: GCF_965183815.1. NCBI lineage: Eukaryota > Metazoa > Chordata > Aves > Pelecaniformes > Threskiornithidae > Platalea > Platalea leucorodia. The sequence goes on from NC_138826.1 coordinate 23,344,276, forward strand.
CCCAGCACAAGTATCCTTCTGCAATAAATGAGCCACTTCCCTCTTCTGGTACCTTCCTGTTTCCAGCGGTGCTGGTTACCCTGCTTTCTGCCGATGCCCAGGGGTGCTCACGGCAAGGCCTGGCTTACTGCTGTGGGAAACGAACCAGTTTCTACTTTGCAGTTCTTTGGGCTGGAGTTTTTCCTGACATTGGTCTGCTTGGGGCTGCGAAGTGTTTTCAGAGTCTGAGCCAAAAAAGGGCTTCGCTGCCTCAGAGCTAGGCTAATGCAGGGAGACCTTACTGGCACTGTTAAATCCTGGCAACAGCCTCAAAGCAGCTCTGTCCCCTCTCCCCTTTGCTCCTGCTTTTGTCAAACTGCAACCTCCCACTTCAAAGACAGGCACGCTCCTGACACAAGACTGTTTGCTATACAGAGGGCACAAACAGCTTGTCAGGGGAAGAAGTTGTCTTCATTCCCTGTGTAAACTCATTTTATTAAGGCTGGGAAATGTCAAAATCGAAGTTGCTTTTGCACCTTCAATCCAGCCCTGCTTATGCGTTGTGATAGTCGCTGATTATATGACTGCATTACGCTGCTCCTGGAATAGATCCAGCTGTGGGGTGAAGGGGACTAATGATGACAGGGATCCTTTCTTTTGCAGAGCCAGGGAGGTGCACATTGAGCAAGGATGAAAAAAAACCTCTGTCTTTTAGACAGCTGAGTGGCACCATGGCAGAGCGTGTGCCGATGCTCTGCATCAGCATTCCTACGTGGTCCTGAGGGGGACAGTCTTCCCTCCCATCTTCTTTCTTCTCCCAGTATCGGTGAGCTGTGGAAAGTGAGCAGAATCGGGGACTGAGCTGGTTGAGAACAAACTGGCTGTAGCTAATCTTCACTGAGAGACCCTCCAGTCTCCATCAAGTTGTAGAAGATTTTATGTATTAGTGATCAAATGTGGCTGGAAAGCACTAAGAATGAGTTAGCAGTTTATGGAGGTGTGGAAGGTAGACCATATTTGCCTATGCATAAAGCATAAGCCTTGTTGAATGTCGTCTTCTGCTGGATACCTTAAGCGAGTCTTGTTGCATGAGGGGACAGAGCTCAGTTAGGCTCGCCTCTCTTTCTGGTTTTCCCTAGGAGGTGAAGGATTAATGATGCCTCCTTCAACTTACTTAACACCGTGGTTTTATGCTGACTCCTCACATCTGCTGTGATGTGATACAATGCTGAATGCCATGAAGGGCCTTTAAATGGCAAATAGCTTCCACCTGAGATCCTCCTGACTTCAGAGCCTTTGATTCCAGTCTGGAGCTGGGTCTACTAGCAATTATATTTTGTATGAATTCCACCACCTTGACTTTGGAGATGGCCGGTGTGTTGATTTTCCTTCTATAACCAATCTCCAGTGTACTGATTTCTGTTCATGAGGGGAGGCTTGTGTTCTGCAGCGATCTCCCCAAAAGCTACATCTTACCGTGAGGAGACAGACTGCGGCGGAGCGCCTGGGTATGTTCCTAGCACTCTCTGAGGGCAGCCTGCCATTACTGTAGCCTTATATTTGCATGTGCTTCAGGCTTCCTGCAGAGTCCAGGGCATGAAATAACTCCTGTAATTTGGACCCACGGGAAGAGGTTGAACTGGAGAGGACCCTGCACTACCAGTGGAGGAGGCAGAGGCGGCTCCTGTTAGCATGCTGAATTGCACAGCATTTTCATTCATTCCAGCTGTTTAACGGGATTACGTGAAGAGTGGCTTCTGCCTGCAGGCACTTAGTGCCTATGGAAATCTGCAGCTGTCTGGATCGGTTATGTGCAAATCCGATGCCTCCCCTTTATGCATAGGAATTTATGAATGACGGAAACCATGTGAATCAATTGCATGAGTAATTTTTCATGTGCTTCACCGTACGTCAGATTCGAGGGGGACTTTTGGTTAACTGTGTCTGTGGTCCCTGACGGCTTCCCCAAAGAGGAAGGAGATGCTTCAGGATGGCCACTAGGTGTAGGAGTAGGATAGCTTTGGTGAATGTGAATCTCCTTGCCTTGGGCCATGGGAAACAGTCCAGTGTGCCAGTGGACGTGGAGCTGAACACCTTTGTCTTCTGCTTGGTCCGACTGCCCTTTCTGTAGCATGACTGCCTTGTGAAGTGACAAGGACTTGAAGCCCTTCAGCCTCGAGAGAGGGAAGGTAACTCCAGCACCTTGGTGCTGGCCACCAGCAGATGGTCTATCTAATGGTGGAGCACTGGGCTGGGGAGCTGGGACATCCAGCTCTACCTTGGATTCTGTGACCAAAAAAAATTGCTTCACTTCTTCAGGACAGGCTGAGAAACATATCTTTGGATGGCTCTTTGGGACGTCTCTTTGGTGCTTGCTTCAGCAAGCTTTGTCTAAAGAGGTGAGGTGGGTTTTACTGTGCAAGGCCTGTTCCAGTAGGCACAGATTCTGCACTCCGCTTTCTTGGGGTACAAGTATAACGTGCAATAATTACTGATAAGGAAAATAGTGGCATCGACGTACTTTCCCCTTTGAATTTTTAAATCCTTCTAGTAGCCTCCTCTGCATTTCCAAATAAATATATTTATTGTCTGCTTCCCTGACCAGATCTGCCTTTTGGAGAGCAGTACCCCTGAGTGACAGCCTTATCTGTCTATCTGCCCAATCCTCCCATCTACACAGCTACAGACCGTTAGTTTGGATATGGTCTAGCTGTAATATGGCAAATGACCTGTTGCCACACTGGAACTGAGCAGGAAGCCACAATGAGTACATTAAAAGTGAGATGCTAATTTCAGATGGCACAGCAAAATGTGGAAACATGAAATTATAGCTTACATGGAGCCCCAGAGCTTCATTTATGCTTTGAGGAGTTCTGACAGCTACAGCCTGGCACCTAAGGGTAATGTCTGGATGATGGCTAAGCAAAAAGCATGCCTATCCTATGAGTAAGTAACTTCTCTGGAACCAGGAGCGGGGATGGTTGCACTGCATGACCTGATAGATCTTCTTCACGTGTTGAGGTGTTCATTCCAGGTCTTTTCCCGAGTCTGCTCACTGTGGTCCATAAAGCATGTTGCTGCGGTGGCATCATCCTGGGAGGAGGCAGCGTTCAGACTGGTCAGCAGCATCTGACTGCAGAAAGGCCTGGGGAAGCCCAGGCAGACCTGGGAACAAAGGAGCTGTTGCTCCGAGCTGCGTGATGAAACCTTTCTCTGTGGAAGCTAGACAATCTCCCCATTTACTTGGAAGTGGCATTTGGTCACAGTTTTTTGGCAACATATGGAAAATGTTTAAATTAGCTGTATGAGCCATACGTGAAACAGATGCATATTCTTGAGCAGGCTTTTGTCACTGATGTTTGAGCGAGTGAAGGGTGCAGCTGGCTCACTTGGGAAGTGGGGAGCATGTCCTCACCCAGATGTAGTTAAGTGCTTGAAGTGAAACAGAGAACCAGAATGTTACAGGATGTATGTTGATAAAGACTTACTTCTCATGGGCACCTACTGCATAAATAAGATAAATGGATGTAATGACACTTAACCCTTCGCTGCTTTTCTGATTGCTCACTGCTGGTGCAGGATCAGTTGTGTCAACAGAAGACTATATGGTCCATGGCTGTCTTGTTTGTGTCTTCCACTTGTATGCTGGTATATCGACACACTAGTTTAAAGCTCTGAGGTCTGATCAGAGCAGAATTCTACACCTTTCTGAGTGATCTTAGTAAACAGAGAGTAATGAGATATTGTTGAAGAAAGCAGAACATTACGACTGCTGTGGCTTTTGGTTGTGAATCTTGAGAGGAATTTTGTATGGGGAGAAATTGCACCCAAAACTGATGCCTCCATAACTGGAGCTGTGACAGCCTCTTAACTTCAAATCCTTGTGGAACTCTGTATACTGGGAGGATTGTGTTGCTGCACAGTCCTAGATGCTCACTGCATTGTGTATGGCTGGGACAATAAAAAGTGGCCTTGAATATTAAGAGCATTTACTTTATACATGCAACTGCAATGGAATAGACCAAGGTGGGAGTTCCTGAGACTGCAGTGATGGTTGCTGTGGATGTTTGGGTGGCTGAGTTTAGCTGATGTGGGACAGTAACACTGAAAGACAAGAACAGAGTTTATGGCAGTGGGGTTCAGAAAAGGGTGAGGAAGCAGTGAAAGCAGAGCTCTGAGAGAACTGCTGATAGGGCTGACTGGAAAGGAAGAGGTTTTGGGGCATCAGAAGGAACCACCCAAAGGAAGGCTGTGGCAGGATGCAAATCTCTCCTTCGAAGGGCAACGCTGTGATTTTTGTGTGCCACACAGGGATGTCTGCACAGTGCAATATTCATATACGGTTGTGCTGCTGACGGTCTTGTAACGCTCGCCATCCCAAAGCAGACTTGAAGAGTGTCTGCTGGGGTGAGCTGCTTGGATCCTTTGCCAGCTGTCTCTAAAGGTGCAAATCCAGAGAGGTATTTGGACAGGCTGCTGACAAGGCTTACGAGCTGCGGAAGGGGAAGCAGGAGATCCTGTTTACTCTATACGCATGATGAGAAACGGCAATCACTGTTTTTTCGTGCTTTCTTGTAGGAGTTTAGAACAGGCAGGGAATTGCCAGAGAGGTATGGGGTGTTTTAGGGGACTCTAATTGTCTCCCTGAACCAAGTGTCGTTGCAGCAGCCTGTGCAGCACAGTTCCCATCTGGGGCATCGCTGTATCCTGCAGGTTTGTCCCCTTCTGGGAAAGCCACCTCTTTGGATGACATGGCACTAGAGGTCAGGTTTCTGTGACCAAGGTGAATTACTTGGCAAATGCCTGTTTCTGGGCAAATTGGTGGTACGGGGAGTTTCCCTGAGGTGCATAGTGCAGGTGCGAGTGACCCTTCTCAGACACTGATGGGCTGAGCCCTTCCCCAGGCTTCTGGGCACCAGCAGACACCTACAAGCACAGGCCACACCTGTGCAGAGGGGACTCCCTTTGCTGTAAGCATCAAAGGCTTCAAATGTAAAACCAATGTGTTTTCAAACTTAACAGGTGAACCAAACAGCTGTTTGTGATGACAAATGCTGATATTGTGGCTTATGGATGAACCTGGGTGAAACATCTCCTGGGATGTGTTTTGACCTCTGCTTTTTTTTTTTTGTTTGTTTGTTTTATTCATATGTTTCTTCGAACGGGTTTTGCCCGCGGTGAGCCTTAGCCGGAAACATCCTTGTCACAGGCGTTACTCTAGTAATGTTTTGCGTACTGCAGGGGGTGGAGCACTTCATTTTGCGAGGTTATTTTTAACTCCTAAATACTTGCGGCGAGGCCAGTCCAGGATGGTGGCTGGATTCTTCACAAGGAAGGGCTGCGCTCTGCTGCCAGGGTGAGCGATTTCCACTCCTCCTGCTTGGGGTGCCGCTGTAATTTTCTGTGCGTAGTATCTCCCTCTGGGGAGCGTTTGTAAAGTTTGATTTTTAGAGGGAAGAGGGAGGAAAGGAGGTAAAATCTGCTGGTGTCCTTTTGTTGTGTGTTGGTTGTTTTGTTGGCGGCATTTGTTGTTGGGAGGGGAAAAATACTTTTTTATATTTTGTCCCTTACTAACACAACATAAATGCCATGTTTCAGACTGCATCACAGCTCAGCATGTGCCTGGGACAGTGCTGGTGGCAACATGCTTCCTCCTTGGGTTCTCTCCTAAACTTGTGTTGCTGACTGCTTTGCTGTGTTGTGCTACAAGGCAGACTCACCTGTTTCCTCTGCTATCACCTCTTGCTTTTCCTTGACACTCTGATTTCACAGCTTGTGGGGGTCCCGGTCCTGTGGGGTGCTCAGCCTTTCATTGCCTGGAGTGAGCTCAGCGGTCTGTGGAGGTTCTTGCTGGTTTGCAGAGCAGGACTGTGGCATTTGCCCAGTTCCTGAAATCTCATACATGGACAATGGGGGTTTTTTTGTCTGTTCTGCTGGGCACCTATGCTCGGCTTAGGGCAAGAACCCCACTATAGTCTAGGGGTGCCTTTGGTTACATCCCATGCCCCCACCACACTATTCAATGCTGCAGCCACTCTGGCTGCTAATCTCATTCTGATCTCTTCATTGTTGTTTTTTTTGGCAACACAAATTCCCCACTCAGGCCTGAGAATTTAACATCAGCACATTTGCATGACTGATCGGATTTGTCTCGCTTCTATGACGACATTGTTTCTATGGAAAATTAATGGATTCTCACGTTGTATTTTTAATGGCTGAAACCAACCCCCTGCTACCCTCCCATCCCCGAAGCTCTCAGAGGGGAAGTCTGTAAACAGCTCAAATTAGCTATCCTCCGTAAATAGCCCCCATTTCTTTCCTGCCTGCTGTCCATTTCTTTTCTCTCTTCCAACAGTGCTGCAACACTCCTCTCCTGGTGTTGGTGGATAAAGAACAATGAGTAAAATGAGTCTATGTTTGCTTTCCTTGTCTGGCCCTTGAATAGATGTGATCTATCATGAACTGCCCCCTTTCATCCAGAACCATGTGGTTTTAAATGGTCAGCCTGCCTCAAAGTTTGCTCCAAGCAGGCCTGGGTTGTTATGTTCCTTTTCTGAGGATGCAGCTCGGCTAATAGCTCTGCTTCTGTTCATTTTTGTGATAAGCCCATTTTTCTGTGGGTGGGCAGGTGGCAGTGAATTTCCTGCCTGTCTGTTTGGGGTCACCCGTTCCCCTGCTGCATTGCTTGGGGTGAAAACAGTGAGGTTTTGACACCTAGCGTGTCAGGGAAAAGGGGCAGGTTTTGCAAAGGATCCTGCCACCTGAAGGAAGAACATCCCTCCCCAGATGATGCAGTTAAATAAACTGTAACGGTTCACTCTGTGTTGTGGACATGGCTGGTGAAATGTCCTCAGTGGGGGACAGTGCTTAGCCACTGAACCACTCCAAATGAAGCTTAGGTTTACAGCAGTTTTAATCTTAAATTTTCTTCTGCCATCTCTAAAGTTATTTTTCCTCAACTTAATTTCAAGGAATAAATCCAGGGCAAGTCCCATGGTACAAGAATTACCTAAGGAGAAGGTCTGACCTGGATTGTCTCCTCCTGGAAGACTGAAGCTGGTGGCCAGAAAGCTCAGAAAGGCTCTTGTGGGACAGCTCCTGAGGGGGGTGCAATGTTTTAGGTCAAGGTCCCCTAACCCATGGTACTGAGAAAGTAGTGTTGAACAGGGACCCGGATGCCTGAGACAGAAACTGCTGGCAGCTAGTCCCCATGCCTCTTCCTGGGGTGACACTGGGGTGAGCAGGTGATCCCTAACCATCTCTAGCCTTAAGTGGTTGACTGCTGAAAATTGTGGCCTGTGTCCCCCACAAGGTGAAGATCCTTTCAAAAAGAGCTTGTTCCATTGCTGCATAGCTGGACTGCACTTGGTTGTCCTTATTTCCCTGTCTACCCCAGACTTGGCTTGTGCACAAAAGTGTACTTGCTGCGAAAGGTCTTGCTTTCAGCCCCACAAGCCCAAGGTGAGGTCGTATCTCTCTCTGAGGGTAGATGGAGTTATTGGGGAGCTCAACTGAGTTTGGTGTTCCTACCTTCCGGTTTTAGGTCCCGATATCTGGAGGACAAGACCAGCCTGGTGCCTCAGTCAGGAGGTTGTGTTTGCAAGCAGAACAGGCTTTGCCTTAGCGCTTTGGTAATGAAGATGCACTATTACAAATGGCAGGCAGGAAACTGTGGGGACCTGATTGCTTAGTTACTTAGGACAAAAACGTTGCCAATTTTTTAGGCAAAAATGCTGAAGGTATGGAGATAAGGTAAGCTGGTTGATTTGAATTCTCATGGTGGAGGAAGAAAAGGGGGCAGGAGAGAATCTGCTCTGTGCTGGCGGAGGCTGAGCTGAAGCAACTGGCTGTGCAAAGTGTTACTTTTCTGTATGCGATTGTTGCTTGGGGCTTTGGATTATATTAGCGTGGAAAAAATGCCTCTGAGTGAAGGGCCACAAATCATAGCTGGGCCAATAGGGAGGGAAAGAGGACTATAAAACAGGAAATCAATTTAATACTCGGTGGGTGTTTGCAGCGTGCTCACCCTTCCTTCAAATTGCCAAAGGAAAGATTAATTAAAGTTATATTGAGCAGCAAAAATGATGGAGGGTGTGAGATGGGCCTTGCGTGGTACAGCTTTGTCCATAATTAATTGACAAAGGCATTCTTGGATTTCATTATCCAGAACCTTGCCATCTCCTGCTCTTAAAGGGCAGCTGAAGCAATGATGGATTTCCAAGCCAGTGTTGCTGCCTTGCAGGTTGAGCTAATGAGGAACACTTCGTAGGCATTTGGGAAAGGTGCTGCCTCTGTCAAGTAGTGCCACCGTGCTATTTATGGGTCCTGTCACTTAGGATCAGAGCACGAAATGGTTTTATCTGCTTGTGGCTTTGGTTCCTGGTTCCCCCTTCTGCCAAGGTCGGTCTCTCCTCCCAAGTAACAAGCGATAGGACTACAGGAAATGGCCTCAGGCTGCACCAGGGGAGGTTTAGGTTGGATATTAGGAAAAATTTCTTCACTGAAAGGGTAGTCAGGCACTGGAACAGGCTGTCGAGGAAACTGGTTGAGTCCCCATCCCTGGAGGTATTTAAAAGACGTGTAGATGTGGTGCTTAGGGACATGGTTTAGTGGTGGATTTGGCAGTGCTAGGTTAACGGTTGGACTTGATGATCTTAAAGGTATTTTCCAACCTAAATGATTCTATGATTCTAAGGTTGGGAGCTGTGTGCACTGCAGGGTGGAGGTGTTGGCAGGGGATGGAGATAGCTGGTGGCTACATCTCTTGTCTCTGTCTGCTGCCTTTATTTAGTCAGAATAACTTTTGAGCAGGGTGCGATGAAACTGTAAGAGGCCAGGGCTGTCTGGGCTGCTTGCTAACTGATGATCAGGGACAGAAGAGTATGTGGCTTCCCTTTCCCTGCATCATGATCCAGCTGCCATCTGTGTCCCTTGTGTACTTTTCATGAAAAGTTGCACCTGATCAGTGCTATCTTTGTGAGAGGCTTTTCCTGCTTGCACCAGCTGCTTTTCGGGGCTGTTGTGTGTTATTTTCTACTGCTTTGGAGACACCAGGGCTTTGCCTTTGTGATAGAGTTTCAGAAGCCAACTCCTGTAAGCTGAGATGCTGCCCACACTGCCAGGTTCTACCTATCTGTGACTAGAGCACTTCCTCCCAGATTTTCCCTTGAAGATCGTAATTTGGTTTGTCAAAGCTCCCCTTGAATCTAGCTGGATATGAAGCTTTCTGCTCTTGTCTATCTGAAAAGGAGCTGTGGCAGTCCTCTCTAAGGGTATTTAAACACTTTGTGGTGCAAGAAGGAGTTTCTACATACCATGCTGTTGTAAGGGGAAGGCTCTGCCATCTGCCCAGCAGGCCAAGGTCTGGTAATCCTGGAAGTTTTTCTCTGTTGATTTCCATAAGAAATTACTGAATATGCTCACTAGTGCAGGGCTGGGAGATGTAGAGCAGGCTGAAGCTTTGGATTAATTGGATACAGCAGCTCCAGTCTTTATTGACAGTATGAGCACCATGGCCATGCCTGAGTTCTGTCTGTTGTGCATTATTGCTGTGATGGCTGATAGTGCCTGGCTGTGGGATACTGCAGAAAAGAACTTTTTTTTGTTTAAAAAAATATGTGTATGAATAACAGTCTCTTGATGCAAGGCCAGCACTAGATGTTCCTAAAATCAATTGTAATTGATTAGGCCAAGAAGAGGAAAAAGTGATTGCAGCTTAGTGCAAATGCTGGGTTTGGCACTTCTAATACCAGCTAGGATGGAAGAAACAATGGCTGAGTTGGTTAAATTACATGAAGTTGGCAAATGAAGGGTTTGTTTTTTGGTTTGCTTTTTTTGTTGTTTGTTTTGTTTTGTTTGTTTGTTTTTTGGCAAGGGCATCTTGCCAGGCTATTGGCTTAAAGAGAAGATACCCGGTCTGTTCTGAGTCACCACTGGCTTTTCCCCTATGTGGCTCTGAACTTTGTTAACTTGGAGAACAAACAGACCCACCAACACTACCTCTGTTTAAAAGCAATTTCCCTGCACTCTCTTCTGGCTAGGAAGGTGTTAGCTGCTCAGCTTATGGATGTAAGTAGCTAAAGACACAAAATATACGCTTTCTCATCAGCCCTGGATGCTCTAAAAAGAGACTGTTGCTTCATAGTCCACTAGCTCAGTGCAGTAAAAGATGGGGTTTTTTTTTTCTAGCCTACCTTATATGCAGGCTGCTTCCTCAAACACTAAACAATAGCAAATGGAGAGATGTCCGGGCAAGGATGGGGGTGGCATCCAGCTGAGGGCTAGACACTAGGGTGGAGGGAAGAAATGATGAGCTGGCAGAAGCTGCAGAGAAAGAATCTCCCTTTGAAGCGGTGGCACAGGGTGGGGGCATGCTGCTTGCACTTGGGAACAAGCAGGATCTGAAAGTCCTTCCTGGCTTGTGAGAAAGGAAGGTGCTGAAATTGAGCCCCCTCCTCAGCAGAATGGAGCATTCATGGCCATGGTGGAGTTGGACAGGAGCTGGGAAGGGTACCTGTGTCCCTCAGCAGGAGGGGGACAGGGTTGCCTGGGCAGAAGGACAACCAGGTGGTGGGGGTAGGGATCAAAATACATTCATTTGGGTGTCTGTGATAGCTTCTTCCTAAAGTCTGCTGCCTGCCTACATGTAAAATGTGTCCAAGAGGCACTCTGCAGGCTGCATACAACTTTCGCAGAGAACAATTCAGAGATGCACAGCTAAAGCCCTGTCTCCTATCAGCATTGCAATGGGACATGCACAGTCATCTAGAGCAGAAAGCAGAGAGAGCAAAAATGTTAGGAAGCTCCCACAGCTCAATTTAATTTGCATGGAAACAGGAGGGGTTAAGCCAGTCCCTTGGGTTTTGCACATCGGATTGCAGGGGAGTAGCATCCTTTACCCTGTAAGGCACACTGAAGAACTGGGCAGCAAACATTCCCCTGCAGTGTTTTCCTATGAAGAGGCAGGTGTTTAACCATTTAAGAGCCCGTAGAGGGAGCTGCTTTGCTGGCTGTGGCATAGATTTCCCACTCTGTGTTCACATATGCCTTCCTGCATTGCTCATTGTACCAGGAATGGATTGATAGATCACTGGACTGCAGTGACTGCCATGTCAATGTGGAAAAGATGAAGACCTTGAGTGAGGAAGCAACCAACAGCAGGAGAGTTATGAATATTAAAAGAGAAAGATCTTTCTTCTAACCTAATTATGGCAGGCAGTATAACCCATGCCACTGAATTGTTCAGTTCTTGGTTAAAATAATGTGGCATTCAGCCAAGGGAGAGCATCTATTGGTCCTTAAAGCTGGTCATTGTGTAGGCTCACATGTATGTTCGCAGCTTTGGACAAACTCAAGTCCAAAGTATTTCTTTGTTCCTGCATCGTCACCTTCCAGAAAAGGAAATTCATTGAACATGAATCAGAATTTCTGGCCTAACTTGGTCTCCTGAAGATAACTTCCCAAGAGAGGGTGCTGTGGGAGCACTACACATGATAATTCAGGCAACTCAGGTTTCTGTGGAAGTCTGAACAGGGATTCAGACTCCGATTGCCAGACGGTTTTGATATTCTTGAAATACTTGTTGCCGTTTAGAAGTGGACCGCCGTCTTAGACATTCCTCCACAAACTGAGACTTGTTTCTGAAACAAAACATGCTCCCTGGGCAGGGGAACTCCTGCTCACTGAAAACTGAATTGCTGAGTCCCTTTCATCAGGAAACCCCACTCATGCCAGGCCGCAGCTCTGGCTCCAGACACCCGTGCTGTGTGGAGGGGTTTACCGCCAGAGCCTTCAAGCCAGCTTATCCCTGAAGCTGGTCACTGGGAAACTTCTGATCGTTCCTACTGAGGAGAAACAAACTGATCCAGATGAAAATGTAATGGCCAAATGTAGCAGTCTTGATGCTTTTCTTTTGCTCATTACTGCCACTTGTTTCCCATCCTCCTTTGGCTTGAGTGTTCGATGCTCAGGATCTGGCCCTATTTCCAAAGTGTTGGCTTGGGATTTTTTCTCTCTCTTCTTTCACTGGTTTTTGCCTTATTTTGAGGCTTTGCTTTTCGCTCTGACACAGTTGTTACTTTGCCCAAAGCAATGTGTTGAGCTTTTTCTTCAAGGTACAAATCTTTCTTAGCATACTTCAGAATACTGTTCTACTGGTTCCTGTGCCAGCAGACAGTTCAACAACAGCAGCAGACCTGTCTTCCTGTGAAGAAAGAAATATGGAGGTGCTGCGAACACACTTTGATCTGTTGATTTATTTATTTATTGTTAGACTGCAGAGTGTTAGCCCTAATGGAAGTGTGGCCAGCCCTGAAAATTAAAACTCCCAGCGTTCAGACCTGTCAGGTTGGAAAGCATCAGCAAATGCTCAAAAATAACTTGCATGTTTTTGCCAGTGCATGAATAGTCATATTGTTGTTTGCCAGGAGGTGGCAAAGGAGGTATTGCCTGCCTGTGTCTGCATAGGCCCAGGACTCCTTGCCCATAGCTCATGTTGCTAAGGTGGGACATTGGTTTTCCCTTGTACTATTTGGATGTGGTACAATCAACTCTAGAACTAGAGGAGCTGGTGCCCTAGGATCTTTCAGTAATGAAGATGATGGAGAGCAGAGATCTGGGTGAGGATAGACATTGCCCCTTACAAATACGTGTGTGATTAATCTCATGAGTGGGTTCAGAGCACATCCTTTGATTGCACTGTGAGCCACAAACAGCCAGTGTGACTCATCACTTTGGTGACACAGTTGAGCCTGTGTCAGGCAGACACAAGCAGGCTACCCGGGTTGCCTGACAGTGGCATCTGTTGATGCTCACAAAATTGGAGATGACAAGGTTAATTGTGCAAATGCTGCTTCCTTGGATATTTTGCACTGGCATGAGTAGTTGTGAGGCATCCCCACTTGGGAACCCAGCTATCATCTACACACAGAGGTTGTGAACACTGGTGAAAACTGAGTTTGAGTGGTGAGTATTGATGAAACAAGTCTGAGGGATCTACCTGGCTTCATATCGCTATTTGTTTTCCATGCTCCTTGCTGTACTGCACTGTGGGAAACCTGCTGAGCAAGAGTAAAGTCCTTCCAGCAAAACTGTGTTAAAACTATGCTGGAAGAGCTAAAATGAAGTCTGTCAGTGTGAGCTGTGCCAGCTGGCTGCAAATTCAGACAAGACCCTTGAGCTGATGACATACATTAACTTAGCGTGGCTCTGGCCCCACAGAAAGAGGGCTCCTTTGGCTCAAGTTAGAGGGCATAGCCCTTAGTCTAGGTTCAGACCCCATTCAGCACCTGAAACCTGCCATTTTTTAATAAAAGGCTCAGTTGGTGAAAGAGTCTATGTTTGAGGTGGAGCGGGATGGAGGGAGCTTTCTTGGCAGGCAGGGTATGCCTGTTTCCAAGGCCTCTTTTTCTGTGAATCTCTGTCACAGCTGATCCTGATGGGTGCCACAGGGAAAACTGCTGTGGTCTCCCATAGCGTCCAGAGGCTGACCGCTTTGCTGATCCCTGTCATCAGGGTAAATGTATCGCCTATACTGATGCCCTGGTGCAGGAATGGGGGCTTCCTGTCAAGGGGTCATGGCAGGCAAACAGGTGAAAGTTTTGCTCCAGATTGGTGGCTGGAGATCAGTTCAAACACAGACATTGGGTGACATTTCTCAAGTGTGGAGTTAAATTCGTCTTCTGCCAGCTGAAGTGGCTCTCATATACTTGTATAAACTTGGAGCTGACTGCAGCGAGGGTGATGGATACCTGTCCCCGCGTATTTGTCTTGAAGTGTTAAGAGATTGGCCTGTTTTTAACAAATCACAATATTGCATTTTGTTTTGAGATGTATTTTTAGGAACAATGTTATTCAGTTTTCTGGCTGAATACCAGAAGCTTTTCTTGGTGATTTTTTTTTTTTTTCCTATTTGTTGTCTTTGGGGAAAAAAAATAAAAAAAGAAGTAGTAGAAAGGACAAGAATTTTGTTAAAAGGCCTGGATGAAACACGCTTTTCATGAAAAAGGAATATTTTAAACTGAACACTTTTGTATTGAGTTCTCATAAGAGACAGAAAAACAATTTTTCTCCCCTGAAATCAAATTGTGCTACTCAGAACTAGGAAAAGGAGAAAACACAAGCAGCAAATGGGAGAAGGGAATTGCTTTGGGGTGTTGGGGGAAAAAAACAGGTTGGAGGTGATTTGCAGGGAAGAGTGGTGAAGATTTTAGAAAGAGGACACTTTGGGCTGTCACATTGCTTTGGAGTGGGAGCCTGCCAGAGCCCCCCCCCAAAAGTTAGGTGGAAAATGAGGACTGTGAAGGCATTGGTGGGTTTGGACTCTGTGGTTGTGTGTGAAACACCTGGAGAAACTGTTCAGCCTGTCCTCTGCCTAGAAGGAGGTGTTCTCCTTCCCAGTGCCATCTGCCATACCTTCCAGGCGTCATGGCACCTCTGTGCTCCGCACGCAATGCAGCATGTGGACTGTTTTCCTGGGGGAGAAATGTGCTGAAAATGAAGACAGCTTGCCAGGCTGCTTTTTTCATTTGGGGGCTGGATTTGTTTGTTAAACACACCCGTCCTTCCCCTTTGCCCCAACAGACAAATGCTGCCCGGTTGCATATGCTGGGAGGTGGTGAGGTTAAATGTTTGGGGTGGTTGGTGCAGGTTACTAGTCCAGTGTGGAAGCAGTCTCTCTCATATTGGCTCCATCAACCTCAATAAGAGCTGCTCTGTTCTTACTATCCAGAGCGATTAATGCATCTTCTTAACAAAAAGCTGTCACGCCGTTGCACCGAGCGTTACGAGTTTGCACCTGGCTGTACGCTGCAGAGCTCTCTGCCAAGAGAAATACTGGTTTCCAAGTTTGTTAGCCTGCTGTTTGGAGATTCTAATTTTTTTTGTTTGTTTTTGTTTTCTTTTTTGGAAATCCTCCCACATTAAATTAAAAAGGAGACCTTGGTAAAGGAAATCAGAAGGGATGCTTTGAGATGCTTTATTTGCCAGCAGTCTCTGAACTTGTGACCCTTTAAAATAAAGTACTTGGGCTTTCCTGTGGGACGGCTCCCTTGGGGTGGAAGCAAGCATCTTTCAGGCTTGCATGCCTTTAGGACAGAGCCTTTGACAGCACAGGAGAAGTTGCAGCACAGCATTCTCAGCCGGGACTTCCAGCGAGGAAAGTTGTTCAGCTGGTTCGGGACTGTGATAAATCATGGTTCCCCTGGAGCACGCTGGGACTGCAGAGAGCTGGAAATAAATGCTAGGGAAATACAGCTTTTGTAGTGGGCCACCTTTCAGGATGATGTATGACTTTGTAACAGAAAGAGATTCCTTTGCTAGGGCTGGGAGAAAACTGCCGCCTGCCATTGGGAAGGAAAATGTAACAATTCTGTTGACGTAAATCCATGCCGCAGGCTTGCCCTGGGAGCTGTGCTTTGGCATGGGCTAGCTTAGCCTGAGAAACAAACTGTGTGGTACTAATGGAAAAGAGCCACTGAGAGCCCAAGGTGGTGGCAATTAGTTTGGGGCTGAAATGGAATGATAGGTTTGGCAGGAGGGTAGCGAATGGGTATCTAGTTGGCCAGTATAATTGTGACTTGCTGAATGTGACTGGGGAGGGAATTAGATGGCATGGGATGCTGTTTGCATCTCTGCCCCTTGACTGCTACATTGTCCTGAACAAATAATTTCTCTGGATGGATAAAATGTCTTTTCTTTGAATTGCAGCTACAGGAGCATAGGTCTCTGCTTTCTTCTACTGGCCATTCCCAATCAGCTTGGGATGTTTGGCCATGCTGGTAGACTTGTTAGCTGGTGGGGATCTGACAGTATTTTAGGTTCTTCTCTGTTCATTGTGAGGGCTTGGATTGCCAAGAAGTTGAGGAGAATCCGAGTTCTGTGTTTGTGTAGTAAACAGAGGCTCTGTCCTATTTATAATTGATGTTAGTCTGTGTGTAGGTTTGTCTGCACTAACTATGGTCTATTCTGGAGCTGTTGCCGTATTTCTGTACTGTGGGGTTTGGTAGCACTGTTCAGGATACCCAACCAAAAAGCCAGAGCCAGCCTCCTTTGAGGCTGTCTCCCATTCTTCTGCTGTGGCCAGGTAACCAGGGGGAGACAGCTTTGTTCCAGGGAAAGGGGGAAGCATCTGAGTCCCCCTTCGCTCATGCCAGGGCTTTGCTCCTCGTAGCAGCTCTTGGCTGGGGCAGTTTGTGGTAGCTGGGATGTGCCCAGTAGCACGCAAAGACTTCTTGCCATTCCCATGTCCTAGAAAAGTGACACTCGTAAATGTTATTGTGCTGACTGAGGTGCTGAGATGCAGAATAGAGGAGGTAAGTGCTGCTTCAGAACGAGTGCCATGCTGTATCAGAAAAAAATTTTCTGAGTTACCCTTTCATAATTCAGTTGCCACAGATCTGATGGCAGGTTTCTGATAGTCAGGCAAAGGTCCCTGTTTCATTTGGCCTTGGCAGTAAAAGTGAGACGATGGGTAAAACCCATTGGTTTCTTAGGTCTAACATACTTTGATCAGTGATGTTGCTAGTGTAGCAATGGGATGTTTTTTCACCCCAAGTAATGTAAATGTTGTTGACTTAACAAGAGAAGAAAAAATGATTCCATCAAATCTGGTCGCTGTTGCAGAGGCTCAACATTGCTCCTTGTCTGACTTGCTGAGTTCTCTTGAACTGTACCACTGATTAATTTGGTCTGGGTTTTTTTTTTTTATTTTTTTATTTTTCATCAGCCTACGCAGGCTTCTCGTGTGAGTTTTAACAGCTCTGTTCGTAACCTGTTTGTTATCTCTGAAAGATCTGTTCTGCTTGGTCAATTGCTTCATCACCTGTGTTTATTTTGTTCAAATTCCCCAAATGGTAACTATACACCGCAGCATCAGCTGGGTTGGGATACTCCCGGGGTATAATTTTTTCCACTCAAATGATTTCCAGTCTGTTTCTCTGAGCTGTAAATGTCAAGGTATCAGTTTGTTTACCTTATTTTCATTGTTTCTGGCTGAAACTCAAGGATTTTTACAAAATTAAAAACTCTGCAAACTTACATCTGGGTAACTGAGCCACAAAGGGACAAATAACTGGTGTTTCTCCACCAAAGTGGAAATGGTAGGCTGGCTCTCAGCTTGGATTTAGACCAGTGCAGTGTGTCTGAGCACTAACTATGTGTCTGAGGTCCTGCAGGCTGACAACTGTAGCCTTTAGATACACGCTGCTGAGCTGGAGTGCTTTACTGCCGTCCTCCTGTCTTATGCAAATTGTTAGCCTGGGGATGGTGCGGATGCAACATCTCAGTCAGTATCTCAGCTGCGACTTAGTTAGCTCCTTCACACTAACTAGGGAAACACCAGTGATTGTCCCTTGTGTAGGCTTTAATGAAGGGTGAACACCACCACCGTAGTGCCTGGTTGAGAGCTAGACCTATAACAACGAGTAACACAACGAATCCCAGCTTATCATCTCCTTTTGGTGGATCTGCACAGTGGCTTAATTTAAATGCTGTCACCTGGCCTCCACTGATGTCCACTCCGTCTGTACTTTTAAAACTGCTGCTTTGTATTACCTTTTCCTGGTCCAGGGAGTAATAGCCTTTTAGGTGCGATACGGGCCACATAGGAACTGTACTTTCCTTCCAAAATAAAAACCAAACTAATTGCAGTTTGTTTCTCTCCAGCTGCCTTTTGGGGAGATATCGCTTTAGATGAAGATGATCTGAAGCTGTTTCAAATAGACAGAACTGTTGACTTAACAAAACACTCAGATGGCAACGCAAGACACACTTCAGGTAAGGGCAGCCCCGGGGTGGCGATGCCTTCTTTCCCTTGGTTTTATCCTTAGGGAGGAGGGAGTTCCCTCTCACTCATGATGCCTGTTCTCACAGCCAGGGAGATGCCTGCAGAGCTTAGTTATGTGACTGAGGGTGGGATACAACTCGGAGCTTTGTTAAATAAAAAATGAGTCACATTTGATGTAGCCAGTACTATCTTGTCTGAGGGAGAAGATTTTCAAATTTACAGCACTGGCGTCTTTCCACGAGGAACAGTCTTTCTGCTAATTTGGAAGGAAATGTGTTTGAAATAGGGACGCTCAGTTTGGCATTAGTTTTGACTCTTATTGTCCTCCCCCTTTTTCCTGCAATGTGTGATCTTAATGGAATAATGCATTTTTTTTTAAGCTGTCTACCTAGGTAAAACCCACTGCAGTCTTGCATACAGACTACCCTTGAAGTGATGTTATAATTGAAATAGGTTAACAATTGTGTTGATTTTCTGTAAAGCCAATAGATGGGGTAACATATGCTAATGTTGCCCCCCTACACAGCTCTTATGTATGCTCAGTCTTGTGCCAGACCAGAGTTGTTTTTTGACTCGGTAGCTCTGACTGGACTCCAGCTCTAACAGTCTCTGAAATGCTGTGCAACTGGTTTGGAGGGCTGCCTGCAGTATTGTTGCCTCTACTCTACTTTATCCTGGCAAGAGAGAAATTGTTGGAAGTTTGAGCTCTGAGTTGCACCAGAGGGGGCTGGAGACAGAGCAGGTCAGGACAAACTTCTTTTGTCTGTCTGCTGATATGCTGTTAGGTTAGCAAGTAGGATGAAAGGTTGGATAGAGACAGAAATCACTGAAATCACATGTTCGCCTGACCCCTGTGCATCTCAGTTCATGCTGTACCATTCATAAGGACTGCTGGCTGGTTCTGTATCCTTGTGACTGCCTAGCTTTAGTTTCATAGCAGGTGTAGGTCCTGTCCTGGGGATCAGTGCTCCAGCTTGCTGTTGGAATGAGTGTGAAAGATGTCACATCCATCTGCCAACACAGAGGCATGCTTTTGATGTTGATGTAACTGATTAAACGCATGCAGATGCTGGAATTCTGGGCAGAGGAGGGCTGTCCAGTTCTTCAGATTACGGATTGCTCCCTGGAAATGCAGTTATCCTGTGTTATCGTGTCACTTAGCCCATTCATGTCATGTTTTGGGCTGTGGCATATTCTCAGGTGATAGGTGATTACGAGTAGGTTGCCTTCAGAGCACAGGGTACCTCAGAAAATGAGGACTAAGTAAGTGGGACAGGCAGCATTCATCTCTTCCACATCCCTTTGTCAGCTCCTGAAGTTAGACGAGGAAACCACTGGGGAAGCAAAGCCAGACAGTGTTTGATGGTATTAGTTTGCAATGGTAGTTTTTTTAGTTGTCATATCTAGCACGTTTCTTGCACTAAGCACTGGTGCCAGACCCACACCATCTGGCAAATGAACTGAATTTTATAACCCACATCTGTATCATGTAATGCAGGCGCTGGTCTCTTGAAACCAAAGCTCATGTTGTGTGGTTGGATTAATCTCTTCGTGGCACCTTTTACTGACTGAGGCAAAGCTGGTGCATCATACGATGCTTTGCGTTAGGCAAATGGTGATGTCACGTCACTCACTTGGCCCTGTCCTCATCTCCGGCAGGCTTCATTCATCCTGGCTTTCAGCCCCTGGAAGTGGAAGCTGATAAATGGGCAGCCCCCATGACTGCCATGCTTTCTGCAGAGCATTCACAGAGGGATACCTGTGTTCACCTGCCCTGCGAGGGGGCTCTCTACAAGGGCAGGAAGGGTTGATTCTTCTCTTGTGGGGCTTGCTTGACACTCATGTGGATTGTAAAAGGGTGGTCTACTTCAGCATGATGTGGATTGGAACCCATTCTTCCCTGGGAGAAAGTCCTGCGCTCTGCTTTTTTATTTCTAGTGGGAAGAATGCAACCTCTGTACAGAAACAGCCTAAGACCTTTTATGAATGGGACCCCTTGAATTATAACATTTCAGAGTTTCCTAAAGCTGTTAATCGGATTAGTTGTATAGTGGAGGAAGTACTTAATACATATATGCAGACACACAGGCTCTTCGTATCTGGGAGCTGCAGTTCTGAACACGCTATTAGGCCAGGCATTCTTCTTCCCCTGTGTTGTTTCCTTGTCCCCAGAAAATGCTGTTTGGCTGGGAGGGGGGGGTGAAAATTGTGCCATTTGACACTCTTAGGCTGTTTATGGGCATACGCTCTGCTAGCTTGTGTGGAGCATCTGCAGCTGTCAGGCTCTGGAGGAAGAATGGGGTTCCTGCGTTCAGGGACATGGTCACAGGGGACGTGGTTCTTCACTGGATCCAACTGGAGGTGATCTGTTTTAGTAAAAGCTCTGCCTTGGTTTGTGAGGGTTGAGACTGTCAGATGTTTAAAGCTTTCCCATTCCAACTCCTCCTCTTCACCTTCTTCCAGTCTCCTGTGTAGAAAGATAGCTATGCCCTTCTCTAGGCCCTTGAGAGAGAGGCAGGGAATCTGATCTGAGGACAGCCTGGATTCTGCCACAGATCTCTATGCTGAGCTTAATTTCACAGCATGGATGCGTTCCAGGCTTGTTTTCTGCGTTAATTTCCTACTTGCAGAAACGCCATAATCGCTGTTCAGACCCTCAAAATTTGTGAGCCTACTTGAGAGTGGGATGTCTTTTATTTTGTTGAATCAGCACTGCCCCTGGTTTGGCTTCTGGGAGAATGGGATGCCTTGAAGTTCAGTGTTTCCAAGCATTTTCTCAGCAAATATTGGAGGTAGTGTTTCATTCCCAAATAGCATTGTCCTCCTGGTGAAGTCACAGAGCAGGGTCATGGTTCCTTCCCTCTGAGGGACGCTGGCTCAGATCTGTCTGGCTCATGTGGGATTCTCAGTTAGGGGTAGCTGTCCCCTTGGTACCTTGCTTCAGAGCTCCAGCAATGATGTCTCTCTTCGGCCTTGTCTGGATGTCTCTGTCCAGTGTGCCTGGATTATTTTGTGTGAGTGGTCACGTATAGGGAATTGGCATTACAGAGGGAATTGCATCACATGTGTTATGCACTTAAAGCCTTCTGGAGTGCAGAATATGACCTGATAGTCCTTATTGATATGAGCAGTCTCCTTTGTTCCAAAGGAGCTTCCTTTCCAAGAATTTGTCAGGGAGAGCACAGGTTGAGCAGCTGAAAACTGCAGAAGGCTTTGCAATAGCATCTTGTGTGCAAGCATCATTCTCTGATATGTTTATAGCAGTGGCGTTTTCTTCAGACCCTGTTGAGGGAAAGGCAGGCACGATGGTGGTCTACAGCTAAGTGTAACCCATTTAATCCAAGCAGGTTTTAGGTGTCTACATGTTGATCTCTGTCGACTTGGTTAAAAACTCTGAGCCATGGCTTAGTAGAGAGTATTTGCAAACAGTGCAGAGTCACTCTGAGTGAATGCCAGGAGACGTGCTCCTCTAAGAGGGCTCAGGACTACCACCTAGTTAGTTGCTCATCTGGACCCTTTTAGGATTTCCCTGAAGGTTCCAAAGTGCTTTCCTCCAACCCAATTTTAAATCATCCCAGTAATATGACATCTGTGCTCCTTTCCATAGGTCTCAGCTCTGCTTTACCTGAAGCTTAGTTTTACTCTCATCAGTGATCTGGTAAAAGAACTGTTTAAAGTTGCACAATTTGACCTTTCTTTGAGTTGAGATAAAATTTTTCTAATTTTCTAAACCAGGAGAAAAAAATGTTTGTGTTTTCCTCCCAGTAGCTGCTCTCCTTTGAACCTAGGTCCTAAGCTCAGAGAATTGCTTGTGTTTTTTTGTCTGCTGCTTCTTGTATTGTTAGAGATTCTGCAGGCCAAACTGTGCTTTCCACATCAACCATTCATCCTGCTATTACCATCTGTAATGCCAGATTAAAAATCTGCCAAAGAGGAAATTTCCTCCTCCCCCTTAAAAATGTTTTGCAGCTAGATAGGAGGAAAAACAGTAAGGGATGTTGTTACAGGAAAAGTGTTACTTTGCATTTAAATTGTTTAAGTTATCTACCTCCCTCTCTCTGTTTCTGTGGTATAAAGTTTAGATGTCATGTTTACTATGAAAATCTGTTGTTCTCATGCAGTGATGTTAAAATGGATACCCTTAGGATCTGGCCCCGTAGAGGTACAGTAATGGTTCAAAACATAATGCAATGAATCCAGTACCTGGAGATCTGCCAGTGAGCGCTATTCTCGGCAAGCCCATGCTTCACCAACTCCTAATCACTTTGATGAAAGACTTTTTTTCAAAGAGCTTACAGTTTTGAAAAGTTTCTCATAGATATTTTTTTTTTTTACCTTTAGTGAAAATATTTGCTTTTACAATATATTTTGAGTTTAGAAGAAACTTGAGACAAAGCTTTGAGGATTCCTGTGCTGCTGAGAACCCCCAGATGGCTTTGAAATGTGGGGAAGCAAGAAGGCCCTGTGTAACTGCACAGTGTTGCTTTTCTTTTGGACCCAAGTGAGTCTGCTGTTGCAAGGTGATTGCCTTTGCTTTATTGCTTTATCTGCTGAAGCGTCCGCCACAGAGGAAGAAAGACTTTTCGTGCCATGCCCATGGGAAGGATGTACCTATTTAATCCTAATGGGCTTAATTTAAGTCTTTTCAGGCAGCTTAGGGATTAAGAGGACTTTTCTGATATATTACCTCTTTTCCTGATTTTTTCTATCACAGAGGCAGTTTCTAGTCCTGAAAGACACCTCTGTGAGTGAGAAAGGCAAGTTTGTCTCTTCTGGGTTTGGCACCAGCAGATCAGAAGACACGGGAGTCTGGCTGCCCTCGCTGATGCCATGCTGCGCTGGACTTGCTGCTGAGGCACTGACTCTGCATCCCGCTGCTGCCAAGAATGCTTTTCAAGAACAGTCAAAACAGGTTTTCTTTGCCTCTGATCCTGAGAGGTTTTTAGGCTCATGGCTTGAAGGCCTTGATGAGGCTTTCACACTGCCACAAATCAGTGGCAGGAAGGATTTACAGAGCATCTTTGCTAGCTAGAGTGAGTAATACTTCAGAAAACAGTGCAGCTGGGACAGGATATGTTTGATCCCAGGGTTTCTACTGAAATCAGAGAGGAGACAGAGGCTGCCGTGAATAGCTGCAGGCTCTGGCAGCAAATTCATGCAAGTTATTCTCTGGCGAATGAGGCAAAGAGGAGTTCTGCATTAAACCTTCTTTTAATAAGAGCAGGGAGTTAGATTGTTGGCACACGCCAGCTCCACTGTTCTTGAGCGTGCTGTGGAAATGCAGGCAGCTACTCCGCTGCTTCACCAGGTCTGCATCAGGCCCACATCTGCAGCAGGCTGCTTTGCTTTTTCGTGTTTTGGGATGCCTGTGGTCAGCTTGTTTCATGGGACTCTTCCTGTTTCAGGGCTGACTCATAGATTTTTTTTTTTTTTTTTTTTAATGGTAGCATGACAACCCAGGAATCACAGATTTAAATGTACTGTGCATAAACTGCTTTGGGGTATGGAGGCAAACCTTGAAGAGATCTAGAAGGGAGCAGAAGAACGTGCAGTCCTGTGTGAGTGCATGCCTGAAAGTCTGTATGGTACAGCGAGGGTGACCACAGTGCTTTTCAAGTTACATAGCAGCTTTTCATTCACGTGTGGTGGGCTGTCAGCCCCTGAAACATGTTTCACTGTTCTCTGGTTACATTCCTGAGGCAAGGGGTTGATTCCCACGTGAGCTGGGATTGCTTGCAGGACAGGTTGCTTGAGTGCAGCTCTCCTGCTAAGAGCTGTACTGTTTAGCCTCAGGCTAGAGAATAAGACTTCTCCACTGGAATGCTTAAGGTGCTGGAAGCAGTCACAAGCAGGGCTTCTGCTGCTTCACGCTGGGAGGAGAGATTGCTCAATCTAGGGGCTGTGGCCAGTATTAGTGCTGCACATTACTTCCAAGTCCTGTTTGATGCTACTGATGTGTTTCTAGAGAAATTTAAGTTACTGCAAAATGCACTTCCAGAAAAATGCAGGTATCTTGGACCATGACTGACTGAAATTTGAGGGAAGATCTGATTTATGGATTTGAAGGAGAGATGGTTAAATTCAACTGGCTTGGCACATGCATGCCAAGCTCAGAGCTGTTTTTCGCTTGTAACTCATGTTTGGTGCTCTGCTGTAGTGGCACTTGGTTCAGGGTAGAAGGGGTGGACTTCAGCATTGCTGGATTGCTAAAATTCGTTTAGGCTTAGAGCATATCTATGGGTTTTGCTAACTTAATCTGAGCTGTGTTGGTCATAACTGGCCAGGAGAAATGCAAATAACAATGTATGTGCTGTAACATAACCCACATCTGTGAACTCTCTACAGGGGTTTGCTCTTCCACTGGGAAATCTTTAGTGAAGGTTGCTTCCTCTTATGTGGGTAGAGGAACATCTTTGTTCCAAGAGACCTGTCTGAGGGCTCTGTCCATCTGTTTGCATACCTCCTTTCAGTTTTCCACAACACGTGACGTGCACTCTAGGGATGTCTCTTTGCAGTCCCTGCAGTCTCTTAACAGGAAGAGGAGCCTCAGCCTGCTCTGTAGAAAGGTAGGTGCCAAATGCCTGATGCTTGGCCTGATGCTGAGGTTCGTTGAGCTGTGCCAAATGATTTTCCTATGACTAGTCCCAATGTTTACCTTTTTGAGTCCATTCAGCCAGGGGTTTTACCAGAGCAGACAACCATGAAATGAATTTCCTGTAGTTCTGTAGTCTGCTAAGGCAATGCAGGCGCTCCTCTTTGGAAGAATTGGGTAAGTCCTCTCGGGCTGAGAGTGCTCTTGTTCACGCTGCTTTTCTGGGTTACCCCGTTTCCCAATTCCACATTTCTGTGCATTAAGCCAGTGATCTTCTCTTTGCAGAAAAGCAGATACTGTGTTTTTTCATTCCAGCCCAGAGTTTTGCAGTCCTACTGCAACCTTCTCAGACCTGCCTGATTTTCTCCGGCGTAAAGATAATTGCCTAGAAAGCCCATGACCCTTGGCTGTTGTGGATGAACCTTCTAATTCCCCCGTAGTTGAGGCTGTCCTGCTAACAAATACTAATCTTTAGGGTTGATATTTTAACTCCAAATGCTTTTCTTTTTTGATTCCTGAGTTCCAACTTGAAGTCCTTTTTGGAAAATCTTGAGAAGGCTTTTTCTCTCTAATTGTTGATCTTAAGGGTGCCCTTTTGCTAGTCACAGGAACAGAGTCTGCCAGTTTGGTGCCTGACAGTAGGAGAGGAGAGAAGGTGATCAAGTCAAGGTGCCAAAGCATGGGAGGTGTATATGTGCATAGAGGTCGGATCTCCCTTGCAAGGTTGGAGAAGCAGCCCTGAGTCACCCTGGTCCGTGGCTGTCAGGAGTGGGGAAGTTGGCTTGTCAGGCATGTCTGCCCGTTGTCATCCTGCCACTGCTACTGGATTTGTGTGGCAGTTGGACAGTGCCTGTGGGATGATCGCACAGGCTTCAGGTCCAGAGCCCTGGGGATATGCTGCATGGCACATGTGCTGGCCCGTCCAGTGAGCTGCATTGGAGTTCACAGGCGTGAATTCTGCTCTGGAGGGCTTTGCATGTTGCAATTCCAGAAGCACAGCACAGGCCAGCTTTGTGCTTTTGGCTGGGCTGTTTAGCCCTTTCTGTACTTTACTTCCTTCAGTAAGGAAGAATTCCACTATTTGTTCAATGTGGGGGCATGAGAGAGCTGCAGAGCAGCAGCTCCTTTCTTTGCTCCTGCCCTTGTACACGCAGGGGATTCTTCTGATTTCCTTACTCCACAGGCTCCTGTGTGTTGGACATTCAGCTCTCCTGCTTTAGAGATCCCGTCATCCTTGGGTTGCCCATAGCCCCTTGCCCCTTCCCATAGTGCTGTATTCTCCTCCCTCAGGAGGCAGTTTCACCTTGCCCCTACCCAGAGAGGGTTCAGTGTGTTTGGCAGTTTCTCCTTTCCTATATTCACTGAAGGGAGTTTGTTCTTCTCCTTACTTGCCTCCTCAGACCTCTCCCTTAGGTGATACCCATAGAGAGCTGTCTCACATGCTGACAAATTCTGTCTTACTGTTCCTTTATCCCGGCTTCCCAATGTGGTTTTTGTTCCTACTTGTGCTGTATTTTGTACAGTCCCTATGTGACCTTGAAGTATGATGGGTGGGAGAGAGTGGTCCTTGGGTGCTAGATAACATTTGAGTCAACGTCAGATGTTAATGGAGGGCTGTCAGCTGCCTCCCTGGGCAGTGAGGTGCTGTTTATGATGTGCCTGAATAGCAACAAGAGGTGCTAGACTCTTTACCTGTCCCACCAAAAGGCATGCAGGCTCTGATTTTCTTCGGACTAGGGTCTTTCCAGTATGACACGTTGCTTCAAAACCAGTGGGGACCAGTGGGGCTTGCAGTGTTCCTTCACACAGTGGGCTGTGGTGTTCCAAACTTGGCCTGTGACAAACAGAGAAATGCTTCACTTGCTGCAAGAGAAATAAAGTCCATCTCTTCTCTCCCCTTTGCTTGCGATAAAGGTCCTGCAGGGCAGGGTAAAGAGAGTCCCAAGCAATAGGTGAAGATGCCATCTGGCCCTTGCCAGAGCACAACCTGAATGACACAGCCCTGCTACCTGCTCTGCGTTCCCCATGGAGTAAGATGTATTTTTTCCTCTTGTCTAGGTTCCTGATGGCAGCTCGTCACATGCACCACAAAGTTTGTTTCGTAAATGCACTGTTCCCTAAAATCAAGTTTTCTGGATGGTGGCCTCCCGCCTGTCAAAATAAGTGGTTTTATTTCTGCTGTGCAGCCAACATTCATCCTTACATAGTTTGTTTTTTTTTTTTTTAGTGATTTTATGAGCTCTGCAACGCTGCTCAAATTAATCCACACAAGCAATAAAGCTTTCTCCATTGTAACAAAAATCCCCAGCTATTTCAAACTCTGCCACTTATTCATTCCTAGTGGAAACTTTGGTGGTGTTTATCCTGTGAGTCCAATTTATATGCTGCTTTCAGAAATCAACCAGGAAGGCAATAACTCAGTGCCACTCTTGTCAAATGCTGCACATCAGAAATTAATCAGCTTGGATTTTGTTGATGAGCAATTAACTTTCTTTAAACACCCAAAGACATCTGCAGAAACTATATACACTGATGCCACGCTGCACACTGCTTCCAAACAGCCTGTTTCTATAGCTCCTTCCTATTCAACGTGGTGCCACCATCAGCTTTGGGCATAGCTGCAGATCTGGGCATAGCTGCAGCAGTGTCGCTGCACAGACAGTGCTGAATCGCTGCTGCTCCCTGCTTGACTTTGCCTGTCTTTGGCTCCCAGCCCCACTGCTTTCCCCATCCCCTAAGTTGTCTTTTAGGCACATCTCAAGCACCTGGAAGCTGGTGCTAGATGGCCTTATTAACCCTTTACGGAGCTGGGGTGCTCACCATGTAGAGCATTTATAACATCTGATTTCTGTTTGCAACTGTCTTGCTCTCCATCGCTCTTAATTAAATTTTCTTTCGCTCTTGTCTACAGCTGGTGTAACACGCTGGGAGGCTGTTCCTTTTACTGATGCCAGAAGAGTCTGAATAGTCTTTTGTGTTTAAGTGGAGGTTATTAAATAGCTTTATATTAATTAACTGTGATGCAGGGAACACATGGGCAAATGTACTTGAGGAGATCAGTTTATCCATATGGAAATTACATTGGAAGTTAAATCCATTACCCTAATTGTAAAATTCGACAGTGCTTAGCCAATAACTGCGGAATTGCCTAAATCATGCATTTGTTTCAGAGCTGGGCAAATGCCTAATTTCCTTGAATACTTGCTCAAATGAAAAATTGAATTTGCCTCAACTGCGTAGGCTGCCTTGTCGTTTCCAAGAGTGTTTTAGCAA
The DNA here is from genome assembly GCF_965183815.1 of Platalea leucorodia. Classification (NCBI taxonomy): domain Eukaryota; kingdom Metazoa; phylum Chordata; class Aves; order Pelecaniformes; family Threskiornithidae; genus Platalea; species Platalea leucorodia. The sequence goes on from NC_138826.1 coordinate 23,371,902, forward strand.
ATGAATTTGGGGGCAGAAATGGTCAGTGAAAGAGTAGGGTCTAATAAGCTCTGAGAGGAGTCATTGCAGGATGGTCACTCCACAAGGCTGGCTTGGATGCCTTGACCCTCAGGCTCTTTCCTCTCAAGCAGGGATGTTGCTGTGCCCACAAAATAAAAGTTGCTTACCCCGTTCAGTGAAATAGCTGGCAGGTCCAAGAAACAATCGGTAGCCAAAATGGGTTGATGGATAATAGCAAACAACAAATAAATTAGAAGAAGTTGTAAACTGCTTGTGGGTGATTGCGAACAGAAAGGGGTTACATTTGTGGAAGAAATGTGTTCACTTCAAGCTGCTTGTTCAGGCCTAATTTGGAAAGAAGGCTGGCGTTTGTAGCTACAGTGGACAAAAAAACCTTCGCTGCAGCTCCCCTTTTCAAATGGCAAGGACAAAGTATTTATTCAGCTGTCAAGTGGGGAAAGAAAGCAAATTAGTTTTAGGCTGAAATGCTGGACTGTGTTTGCTGCTGTAGTTCTGAGGCCAGATGGTGACTTGGACAGCCCTGGGGAACGGGTAACAAGTTTCTCCGGGGCAAAGATCAGAAGCAAAAGGAAATATTCAGATTACCTTGCTGTTCCACTTCCTAGAATGGAGAAGATAGTGTGAGATGTATAAAGCTGTGCTGGGGAGGGGATTAGCCACTCTTCTTTTTGCAGTTGATGGTATTGCTGAATCCTGGAGTCAGTTTGTGGCAGAGAGTGGGCTTGAGACCTGAATCCCCCACCGAACTGCAGCCGTCTCTGGGACGGACGGGGCAGCTGCTCTGCCAGCAGCTCTCAGTGGGCAGCTCACTGCAGTGAGGAAAGCTCCTCTGCCACTTACCCCCCCAGCTCCCCCAAGGCTTCTTTAATGACTGTAAATGATTCGGGCATCTGTTTGACCATGGGGCTGGCAGTGGCCTAAGGCTACCCAGCAGTGGCCAGTTTGGCTTGTGCTCCCCAGGCTTTTCAAGCCCCACTTGCCCCGTTGCCTCAGTGCTGGCTCATGCCTCAGTTTCCATGCTCTTGGCAGTCAGTTTGGGGTGTCCTTTAAACAAGCTGTGGTGGAGCTGGTAGGTAACCAAGCAGATGGGGTGTCTCAGCTATATCTGCTTAGGGTGCTCAACTGTCTGTTAAACATGATGCAGGCTCCTGGAGGGTAAGAAGGCACCAAAAACTCTCTAAGAAGCTCCAGGATTGGGAGTGTCCGAATATCCAGGCAGAAAGCAAGCTGGAAGAAAGGTCTCTGTACTGGCACCACACACTCTCCATGGAAGGAGTTTTAATTGCATTCAAACGTAATTTATCTTCCAGTGTAGTGTTTTCATTTTGAGTTAATTTTTATCCAGTATAAACAAGGTAGGGGGAAAACAAAAGGATTAGGAAGGCTGAGTGGGAGGAGCGGTCTGGCTGGGCTGCGGAGAGCCCCGGGCTCTGACTGGGAGCCCACAGCTGGAACGGGGCAGGGGGATGCTGCAAGGCAGCGTAGGGGGCTGTGCGTGGCCGTGCCCGAAGGGGCCCAGAGTAGTGTGAAGCTGAAGCAATTAGACTGTGCAGGTCAGAGGGAAAGGGATGTTAGCAGAGGGGGGCCGGGAGGGTTTGTACTGCCTGCTAGAACAGTAATGGGCAAACCCAAGCCAGCTCTTACAGTTTCCTTATCACCTGCAAGTTCACTTCTGTTTTTCTTTCCTTTCAAAGGAGAGACAGCGAAGGAGGAGGATTATTGTGAATTGAGAGCAATGTGATGGAGAGGCAGACACCTGTTAGAAATAGATCTTGATCCATCAGATTGACGAGAAATCAAGTGCAATGGGGTGGATTTTTTGCATCAAGTGCAAATGGTTGGTGCTACATATTACTGCTTTGACATGCTGGGAGGTGAGAAGTTGCACACTGTATGTGGGGACCTGGCCATACCACAGAGACATGCGCATGGCCAAAGTACTTGTGTACTCACTTTAGCTTTTAATTTTCACTTGCCCCAGTAAAAGCACTGTAAGCCAGGGACTTGCAGGACTCTTTCACTGGAAGAGATCGGTGACATGACACAGGTTGTAGGTAACTTTTTGCTTTCCTTTCTCTCTCATCTGTCTGTCTTTTTACCTCAGAGAACAGAGGTGGTTGTTACAGCCTGCAGGAAAAAGGCCCCTTCCAGTCTTCTCAGCCTGGAGACAAGGACGGTCCCCTTAAACATTGACTCTCAGTTGAAAGGTTGGTGGAGAGGTTGGGTCAGGTTGTCCCATTTCTTGCAATGCCTTCTTTAAAAAGAAGATGCATCACAATACAAAAGTGATGCTGCCACTTCCAGAACAGCAGGGGGTGCCCAGGAAAAACACAGGGTTTTGGGGAACGGTGCTGCCTATGCTTCTGCTCTGCCTGCTGTGCTGCTCCAAACATGGATGGCCAGCAGAAAGGCTTGGTGCATTAAGTGCTTTGCAGCTCATGTTTGTGGCAGCCCTGCATTTGCTTAGCTATGTTCACCTTCCTCTTCTCATGAACTTCCCTGGGAGGCCAATGTCCTTGCCCTGCACAAGCATTCACAGAGCTGATGTGGAGATGACACATCTGCTTGTCAAGCCTCTGGACCCTGGGACTCTCCTGAGTTATTGCAGCTAGTCAGCTTACTCTGAATATGAAAAACAGATTCCTGCAGGGAATTTGGGGTTCAGAATTCTTCTCCTCTTTAATTTATTTTTCTTTAAGTAAATTGAGGCAACTTCAGCTATTCCACTGACAGGAAATGCTGAAGGATCTATCTCAAATCATTTGCTCAGATCTCCAGGGCCTGGGGGTTTATGAAAGGTTTTTGGTATAGACCCTCCACCAGCTCTGGGAAACATCTGTTCCGCATTCTGAATCCATTTTCCCAGCAGAGCTTGTTTTAATAAAATCATCACTTTCTCTGTGGTTAGAAAATCCAGTGCAATAAAGTGTTTTTTCTATGCTAAAAAGTTCTTGACCACTGGTTAATGAGGAAGTTGAAAAGCAGCATGTAAAATCAAGTTTGACTTATCCTGTTCTTCCAGAAGCTTCTCTGATGGTCATAATATGACAGAGTTCACCAGAACTGAAGCTCTGAACAGTGACGAGCGTTTAATGTTACCTGTGCTTCTTAGTTCTGTTGATGTTTCATTGTAGTCTCTGTTTGAAATCCAGTCTCTAAGCTGTGGCATGTGACTAGCATATATATTGAATGAGACTATGAATGTGAGGTGTTTTAAGGCATAGGCAGGGGAGGTGAAATTGTTAATAATTTTAAAAATATATTTTATGATACTTTTTTCCCTTGTTTGTGTCCCAGCTCTGAAATGGCCTTTCCTCCACAGTAAGATGTAGTAGAAAAAGTCTGGCTGTGGTTCGATTCACCTGAGACCAGATAATTATGTGTACATTCATAGAATCATAGAATACCAGGTTGGAAGGGACCTCAAGGATCATCTGGTCCAACCTTTCTAGCACAATCTAGACAAGATGGCCCAGCACCATGTCCAGCTGAGTCTTAAACATGTTCAGTGTAGGGGAGTCAACCACTTCCCTGGGGAGATTATTGCAATGATTGACTGTTCTCATTGTGAAAAATTTACCTCTCGTGACCAATCAGAATCTCCCTGGGAGTAACTTGTACCCGTTACCCTTTGTCCTCACTGTGTGACTCCTTGTAAAAAGGGAGTCTCCGTCTTCTTTGTAGCTCCCCTTTAAGTACTGGTACATGGCGATGAGATCACCTCTCAGCCTCCTTTTCTCAAGGCTGAACAAACCCAGCTCTCTCAGCCTATCCTCATAGGGCAGCTTCCCAGACCCTTGATCATCTTGGTGTCCCTTCTCTGGACCCCCTCCAGCCTGTCCACATCTTTTTTGTATAACGGGGACCAGAACTGTACACAGTATTCCAGGTGTGGCCTGACAAGTGCTGAGCAGAGTGGGATAATGACTTCTTTATCTCTGCTGGTGATGCCCTTTTTGATGCAACCCAGCATCCTATTGGCCCTCTTGGCCGCAGCAGCACAGTGTTCACTCATGTTCAGCTTCCTGTCCACCAGGACCCCCCAGGTCCCTTTCCACGGAGCTGCTCTCTAGCCAGGTAGATCCCAGTCTGAGCTGCACTCCTGGATTATGTTTTCCCAGGTGCAAGACCTTACACTTGTCTTTGTTAAACTTCATAAGGTTCTTGTTAGCCCACTCTTCCAGCCTATCCAGATCTTCCTGCAGGGTGACTCTCCTTTCCAGAGTGTCTACTTCCCCACTCAGTTTGGTGTCATCTGTGAACTTCATCAGGCTACACTTGATCCCGTTATCCAGATCACTTATGAAGATATTGAATAGTGTTGGGCCCAATATCGATCCCTGGGGGACCCCACTTGTGATGAGTTGCCAGTCTGAAAAAGAGCCGTTTACCACCACCCTTTGGGTGCCACCCATCAGCCAATTCCTCACCCACTGCACAGACCACTTGTCCAGGCCATAACACATCAGTTTCTCCAGGAGGCGACCATGGGGAACCATCTTGAAGGCCTTGGAGAAGTCCAAGTAGACAACGTCAACCGCTCGCCCCATGTCAACCGAGCAGGTCACTTTATCATAGAAGGCCACCAGATTTGTCATACACGATCTGCCTTTTGTGAAGCCGTGTTGGCTTTTCCCAATCACGTGCTTCATTTGACTTGTGATGGCCCCCAGGAAGATCTGTTCAATGACTTTCCCAGGGACTGAAGTAAGACTGATGGGCCTATAATTACCCGGATCCTCCCTTGAGCCCTTCTTGTAGATAGGGGTAACATTTGCCTTCCTCCAGTCCTCTGGGACATCCCCCCCATCACCACGACTTCTCAAAGATTATAGAGAGTGGCCCTGCAATGACATCAGCCAGCTCTCTCAACACCCTCAGGTGGATGGCGTCAGGGCCCATCGATTTGTAGGGGTCAAGCTCCTGTAATAATTCACATACTAACTCCTTCACCACTGATGGTGGGTCTATGTTTGGATCCTCCTGGATTTTTGTTCCCAATGCCTGGGATCCAACAGTGTTGGTGAAGACAGAGGTGAAGAAGGTGTTGAGAACCTCTGCCTTTTCAGCATTGTTGGTGACTGATTTACCTCTACTGTTTAACAGTGGGCCTATGTTTTCCTTCTGTTTCTGCTTGCAACTTACATACCAGAAGAACCCTTTCTTGTTATTTTTGATGTCTCTGGCCAGTTCCAATTCAAGTTGAGCTTTTGCCTTTCTAACTGCATCTCTGCACACTCTAGCAATGCCCTTATAGTTCTCAGTGGACAATCTTCCACTTCTCCATCTCTGGTACGCATCTCTCTTGGTTTTAAGCAGACCCAGGAGCTCGTGGTTGAGCCAAGGGGGCCTCTTGCTCTGCTTACTTCCTTTTCTTTTATAGGGGATAAACTGATTTTGTGCTTCCCAGAGAGCATTCTTGAAGAACTCCCAGCACTCACTTGGTCCTTTATCCTCCATGGAAGCTTCCCACGGAATCCCTCCCAGCTGAGCCCTGAGTGAGGTGAAGTTTGCTCTTCTAAAATCTAGAACCTTTGTCTTGGTGCTAACCTTCAGCATGCTCAGCCAGATCCTGAACTCCACAATACTGTGATCACTGCAGCCAAGGTTGTTACTGACCGAGATATTACAAAGCAGGTTTTCTTGGTTTGTGAATAGCAGGTCCAGTAGTGCCTCCTTCCTGGTTGGCACATCTAACATTTGTAAGAGGAAAAGTCAAGTTATTCTTTGCTAAATCAGAAAAATAGGAGAACCTGCCAAAGTCCTCAGTGCTCATTGGGGACTCCTTTGTCCTCAACGGAGGTGGTGAACATAGCAGTGGTAGCTACCTTCCAAGTTCAGCTATGGAGCCCTTCCCCTGTGTGGACAGCAACCAGGGAAGGAAAAGGAGATCCAGTGAACATGAAGAGGGCCTTCACTGGTCTAGAGAGGAAAAATTACCCAGGCTTGGAACCGCTCTGAAGGTGGGAGGTTTTGATTTTAATGGGAACTTTTCCACTTTGGAAAAAAGGGACATGTTGCAAGCTTCATCCCATCCAGCTTCCCACATAGGAACATTTTGTGTTCTCAAACTGCAGTTTTTCAGAACCTACAATTCCTATTGGCAGTAGTTGGGTTTTAGACTAAAATTCTAGATAGGCATTGTCTGAAAATGAAGCTTGACTTATCTCGGGATAGACTGATGTTTCTCCTTTGCTTTCAAGTGGGTAACTCATCTGGCCCCAGAGTAGTGGTTTTAGATAAAAGCTAGAAGACAGGTGGTGTTAAAATGTTTTAGAAGTCAGCTGCCTCTCAAGCAGCTTTGAGGTCTTAGAGGGACTCAGTAGGAGGGTGGTGAGTATTTCTAGGCCTACTACATGCGTCCTGGTTCACCAGCAGACTGCTTAGCTGCTTTGTCTAGCTTTCCTCTCCTTTTTTAGACAAGAAGCCCCTCATGGTTTGTAACCAAGTGGAAGCAAGCACAAAAGGTTTATTTAGTAAAGGGATCTGACTGCCCCCTCTTTGGTGGTTCAGACTACCTGGGCTTTAAAAAAACAAAGCATAACATGCACAGCAATAAATACTTTCAACCCTAAGTTGCATCTTGTAGAAGAAAAATTTTGAGGTCCAATATATCACTACTTCTCCTAGTCATACCCTCTCTTGTGGGAAGTATGGGTACTGAATGGAGTCTGCTTCCTGCTCTTTCCTCAGGTTACACATCTTTTATCCTGTGCTGCTTGTACAAGGGAACTGCAAACAGTATACTTTTGATGGCATGCTTTGTGCGCTCTCTCTCTCTTAATATTTTGTCTTTTAGTTTGGTTCCAGCTGAACAACTTGGACTTCTTTTAACAAAATTGGATTTTCATTTTCCTCTTCTGGAAGAGTGGGAGAAACTGCTTTCTTCCCAGCGATGCCGCAGCCTGCTGCTTTCTGCTTCACTGAACCCTTACCTACCACATCAGGCTGCCTCTCTAGTTCCTGCATACAATTTAGCCACCTGCTCTTCAGCCAGGGTTGCAAGCGTGGTGGATTTATCTCCAATTTGTGGTGCGTTTCAGCTATTGGATGTTTCTTTCAGTCAGCCAGGCTCCCTTGGCAGTGCCGGCCTGTGGGAAACAGAAAAACGACTTGTTGGACAAGTGCGCTGTAGGTAGAAGATGAAATATTTCCAGACTGGGTGGAGAATCTCTTGTGTCTTCTCTGCCAGGTTTTGCACAGAATCTAAGTTATCTCGTTAGCGAGTCCTGCAGTGTCCTGCTGGGGATGTAGCTGTTAAGCAGGACAAATTGTTAGGAAGGATTGAATCACAAAAATGTGGGAGCTAAAAGAGCTTAGGAGATCTAGTACAGCTCCCTGCACAAAGGCATGATCTAACACATTCTGTATCATCCCTGGTTGTGGGAGAAGCAGACGAAGCTTAGACAGTCAGGCTAGAGAAGGGTGATGGCTGGTCTGGCACAGCAGAAGGTGGGAAGTTCTGAGGATGGAAGTGATTTTGGAGGGCTTGTTAACTGCTGGATATACATTAAAAAACAGAAAAGTCAATCCTGTTTTGCTCATCTCATTACAGTTTACTGTAAGTGGTAGACCAAGCCTGCCTTTTTATTATTGTATGGGGTTTCCACGGAGCATTGTGTCAAACTGAAAATCTCCATTCTCTTCTTCAGTGTTTCTAATGATAATAGGCTTCAATACATACACGGGCATTTCATGCTCTGGAGCAGTAATGCTGGAATCCATTCCGCTCTTGGAGGTGACAGAATAGTCCAACAGAGAGGTACAACTTCAGGGACGTGTTGAGGGGGCAACAGGACCTGCACATTGCCTGAAACCTATGTGCAGGTGCTTCTAGATGCCAGGTGCATTTCTTGGCTTCCTTATTTATTGATTATGGCATGTCAGTTACTTATCTTTGTTTTGCTAGGATCATGCATTAGCGTTCTCTTGGGAAGAATCAGAAGAGAGGACTAAATGTCTGTCAAGTCACTTTAATCTTTGGGATATGTTTAGATATCATAAGGATAGGAAATGTCTAAAAGCTCAAGTGAATTGGAACAGGATCTTCCAAAACTCTCATGTATGATTCAAAAACACCCTTGTGGGAGAGAAGGGTATGGGTGCTCCCTGTCTGTACTAGTGAGGTTAGTAGTGTTTGAAAATATCCGATGTATCTGCACACCCATATCTGGCCTTTGTGTAGTGCTTTCCCTTTTCATCAGCTACAATGAGACAAAATATGCAAAGATGTTGTAGATTTCATTAGTCACACTAGTTTATTCAAACATCGCCTTTGCATAAGAAACCAAGGCTTGCACTGATCTCTGGGAAAGAATGTGCTCACAGCTTGGAAAAGCAGTCTGCGCAAATGACACTGCAGCACAGCAGAGGTCAGCAGCTCGGGTGCAGGAGAGGGGGCCCGGCTGTAGGGTTTGGTGCCATCATTTGCAATTCAATCCCATACAGTTCCCTCTTAGGGGAACAATTCACTAAATGCAGAGTTGTTCTTTTTTCCTAATTCACCATATAATTCACCTCCCAAGTTCAATTAAGAAGCAATCTGTTTGTGACTGGAAGCAAGCTGCATTTATTTAGAAATACAAAATTATCCTTTGCTTCAGCAAAGACCACATGCCTTAATAATTCTGGTGGTGAATGGCTGGTTGGGCTTTCCTTTAAATGGAATAGGATATTGTGTGAAGAATAGCATACTTTGGGGGAGTGAGAAGTCCTGGGGATGTAAAATTTAACTGAGAAGAGGAACTTTTGTTGAGCTTGGGCTTAAGGAAGTGACGAGGACTGGGCATGAAAGAAAACAAAGGGAAATCTTAGGATGGGACATTGAGGCTGGAAAAGAGTGATAGAGTTCAGAGCAATCCATCTTGTTGAATCAGACTTGTTCCTGTTCACACATCTAGTGGCTTTTGTCCAGTCAAGCTCTGTTAAATTATGGCACTTCCTTTGGGAGACAATCCCGTGATTTAGTGCCTGTCTTGGACCAGGAAGCTTTAACCTATAGTCAGCTGAGAGTCTGAGTATTTTACTTTCTTCTGGTTCATTTTATTGCTGTCTTTCATCATCCCTTTCCTGATATTCTAATTAGTTACAGCAGTATAAAGTTAGAATTTGGTACCATCCTCTCAGCCCTCCTCCAAGGTGTCAGAGATGTACCTTTTCCCCTGTCCTTGCCCCCTTGGAGGGGCTGGAGAAGGGTTTGCAAGAAGCCAGCTCCAGAGCAAAAAGAAGAGTTTTCCAGCTGGCAAAGCAAGACTGGTTCAAGGGCTGGAAGATGTCCAGCTTTCTTGAAAGTGGGACATCTCTCTTGAAGTGTCCACATGGCATCCAGCAGCACTGTATGACTAACAGTATCTCCCTTTCTTCAAATGGTGGTTGATCATGCTATTCCTGCTTTACCTTACCACCAAGATTGTAGAAACTTACTCTTGCTAATACCTCTGCAGAGATCAGCTCATTCAGCCTCCCTTCTGCTCACAGGGGAACCATGACAGCAAGATGGGGAAAGAGGAAGGGGGACAACAGTGGTGGTATCAGCACCACCTTTTTAAGGCTGTGAGTGTAGCCCCAAAGCACGTTTTATTTATCTGTTATACATCTTGCTGTCTCACGTGTTGTGCTTTCTCACCCTAGGTGCTATTTTTGAGTTCTCCCTCCTACTACAGTCACCATGGAGAGCTTTCCTGCCAAAAAGATGCTGGGTTGGTTTTCCATGTTGAATCTATGACTGTTCAGTGGCTTGCTGCCCAGGTTTCTATACTCTGTATAGTTGCTCTCTGGCTTCTGTGGTGTTCCCAAGTTTGACCTTGCAAAATGGAAAGCCCAAGAAACCTGGAAGACAGACAGCTATAGAAAGAAGACCTTTGTTCTTCTCTCTTCCCCCTCCCCCATTTTCCAACAACTTTTCTGTCCCTTTCACTGCATTTTTCTTGTACTGTCCCTGTCCTGAAGGTCATCTTGCTGCTCGATGATCTCCTAGTGCTGCCTCCCTCCCCACACTCAGCAGCTGCTGGTACTACATAGAATGCAAGTCTCAAGACATTATGATTGTTGGTCAACCTGCATTTAAGAGGTGGCCAATATTTGAAAGCTATCCCAGGAACTTTAAATGCTTCCTGGACAATTGCATTTGGCATAGCTCAGGGTACCAATGTAGCGAGAGGCTGGAGCAGGTATGCTGAAACAGTGTGAAACATCCCAAGTCCCTTCCTTGTAGAATTCTGGTTTAAACTGTGAAGATTTGCACCTATTGAAATGTCCAGATGCTGATTTTTTAGAAATTTGTATGTATTTTTTTGCAAAAGGGCAAGAGACATCTAAACAAGCCTTGAGAGGCTTTGAGGTACACAGTTTGGTGCACCTCACGTTGGAGATTCCATCCTTTCCCCCCACTCCCCTTGGTGGGACAATCAGCATATCCCTGGCTAGATTTTATGGTAGGGTGCAAAATCATTAAGTACTCTGAACTTTTTATTCATTTAGACATTTTTAAGAAACTGAAAAATACCACAGAAAACAAATATTGTGAAAATATCTCTGCTTCTTCACCCATTTTGAAATATTTAGCTGTCTGAGGTTTTTTGGGGGGGGTGGGGTGGTTTTGTTTTTTGGTTTGGTTTTTTTTTTTTTTTTTTTTTTTTTTTTGCTTTGCTGGCTAGTATTGGGGGAGTTAGTTAAGAAACAGGCATTTTAGGGGAAGTTGAAGGTGATGGTGGTGGGAAGAAAGATTAGAAAATATTTTGCGAACAGAAAAATATAGTTACAGAATCAAGACAAAAGATCCGTAATTCAGGGTCTTTCCAGTGCTCTAAAACCTGCTTTGATTAAAGCAGTTATCCATGAGCTGCCTGTGAGCATTCAGAACTTCCCTGTGTCTGGTACCTTGCTAGCCCAGTAGCCAAGTGAATATGAATTGGAACTCGGTCCTTCTCCTGTGTTACCTGGTTGTGATTCTCTCTTTGTGCTGCTAATGGGAGGGTTGTCTGTAGACCTTAGGATTGTAGGTACCAGGGTGGACGTAACAGTGCTTACAGAAATCAGACTTCAGTGGTAACATTGTGTAAGGGAGAGAGATCTCAATTTGCTTCCTGCAGCACAGGTGAGTTTGCACAGTTGGTATTTTCCTTTAAAGTGAGCAGAACTATTCTGAAGTCCTCTGAAACAGAAGTGTGAACAAGTTATTGTTTATTTTACATCAGTTTCTGGCACTGGGTAACATTTTAAATCTTTTTCTGTGGCAGAATACTTCCCTCCAGTATTGAGGGAAGATCCTATTTCTATGTCATACATCAGAAAAACTAAAATCAAGTACTGGGCTATTGCTAAATATCACGGTAACTTAATGGTCAAAAGACCAGTAGGGGCTATAGACAGGACTCTCTATCTCTGTTCGCTAGCAATGTGACTTTCCTGGGGAGCTCGGATCTCTCCCTGAGCCTTCATCTTATGATAGAGGATTCTGGATGCACTGGGCCCCCTCAGCCCTCTTGGTGTGCCGGACAGCCTAACCTGGTGGAGCCGCTTCTGCAGCCCCTGCGCCCTGCTGCCTGCAATGCTCTGTTATAGCATGCTGGTGGGGAGAGGAGGCAGCAGTGCTGTGTGGAGGAGAGGGCTAGGCACAGAGAAGGGCTTTTCTTTTCAGGTGACGCTGAATTCAGGCCAGATGTATAAGAGTTGATAGAGCTTGTTGGTCTGAATGTGGGTGATTCTTTGCCTTGACAGCATACCTTTTTTAATTCGAGAATTAATAGTAGTACTTACAAGGAGGATGGTAGCAATAGTATAGCTCCTGTTCTCAGTAAATCTCTGTGGAACTAGCCTTCTCTAGAAGGGACTTTCTGCCTATTCAGTATATGGAGAAACCAAGGCACAGGATGGTAATGAGTTGCAAGGTGTCACTGTAAGCTAGAAACAACTCTAGGAAAAGAGCCCAGCTTTATCAGGCTCTTAGTCCTTGTTCCTTGTACAGGGAAAGCAGACAGCTTCTGTGGCTGCAGACCCACAAATGGCATCACTGACAGCTGCTGTCCGTCCCGTGTCAGAGCTCTGCCAGCCTACTCACCATGAGATGTGTCTCTGCTCTTTTTCCTTTGCAGGAGGCCTGGGAGAACAGTCTCTTGTGTCAAATGAGAATGCCACTTCGACCGATCGTAGTAACAAAGCAGTTAAAAAGGGTAATGTGGTACCCCACCCAGACCTTTGGGTATCTTTTATTTACTTTTTTATCCCCTGTAAAACCACATTTTGTCCTGTGTACATGTGTGTGCCTCCATGCCTAGGAGCCCAGCCTTGCCCAGGCCTCTGCATTTGTTGCTGTTGGTGGACTCTCTGCAAGGGTGGGTTTGCTTTGTATAGTGTGGTGGGTTGACAGCGGCCAGCAGCCAAGCACCCACACAGCTGTCACTATCCCCCTTCTCCAGGATAGGTGAGAGAGCAGAAAGAGCAAAAGTGAGAAAACTCATTGGTTGAGATAAAGACAGTTTAATAAGTGAAAGAAAGAGGAAAAAACCAAACAAACTCAAGTGATATAAAGGCAATTGCTCACCCCCATTCACAAGCAGACTGATGGCCAGCCAGTTTCTGAGCAATGGCTACCTTGGAAGACAAAACCCCACAGTTTTTAATTGCTGAGCATGATGACATATGGTATGGGATATCCATTTGGCCGATTTGGGTCAGCTGTCCCAGCTGCATCTTCTCCCGGCTTCTTGCCTATCCCATGTCTGCTTGCTTGGGGAGTGGAGAGGGCTCAGCAGAGTGAGAAAAAGAAAGCCTTGATACTGTGCAAGCACTGTTCAGCAATAGCCTGAACATTGGTGTGTGTTATCAACAGTGTTTTAGTCGCAAATCCAAAACATTGTACCTTATGGGCTGCTATGAGGAAAGTTAACTCCATCCCAGCCAGACCCAGTACATACAGGTAGCCATGACTGTCACTGGGACAGCAAAACCACTTTACTCCAAGGCAGAGAGTGTAATGCTAGCTAGCTGCTCCTTGCTGTAGGGATGTTTCAGCTAAACCCGTTTAAGCTTCTGTTCCCCTGAAGCAGGGCTATCACCCAGGCCAAGCTTTGCCGTTGGCTTCTTCCACTCATGTAAGTCAGGTATTGCTTACAGGATCAGTCCAGACCTCTGATCTTTGGGCATTTCCACAGGGTTGCCCTGCTCTATACAAGATGATTGCAACCCACTGTGTGCAGGAGGGACTACTGTTTCCCCCTTACAAATAGAGGCACTGAGACAGAAAGACCATGCAGCAGGTCAGTCCATGGGGGGATGTTCACACTCATGGCTGCTGTGTTCATAGCCTAGTGCTATATTCCCTCGCTGGAAATTCCCTCATGTCTCCTGAGCTGCTGGCAGGCCTGAGGCAGTGGAGCAGTGGGCAAGAGCACTTGAGGAGGGTGCTTCTGCTTACAAAGCTGTGTTGGTGCTTCTGTCTGCCTGTTTCCACTTAGAGATGGGCTGGTGCTGCTGTTGGCGTAAAGCTGAGCTGTCTCTGCTGGCCCGATGAGGCTGGGAGACCCCTGAGTAAGTTTTAGAGAGCAGCAGGGGCTGTTTCATGGCACTTGCAGATGTAGAGTGCTGCCTGGGCTGTGGACAGTGTAAGGAGCCTCCCACCCATAGCTGGTGTATAGAAACCTCTGAGTGTTGTTCATCGGGGGGGGGGGAGGCAGGATTTTAGAAAGGATCTCTGTTGTCCCAGGCTTAGCAATAGTACTAGTCAGTAAGAGAGGTTATGTCCAGGTAGACTAAGCATTAGAAACGCTGCACAGCAAACAGGGAGCGAACAGGTAGGAAGCTCTGAATGGAGGATATTTTCTGCTGGATCAGACCCCCACCACATTAAAAGTGCAACCTGTGTAGATGTAACCAGTATCTGAGCAGAGCTGCAGCAGCACAGATGCAGGGCGAGGTACAGGTCCTGCCTAGAAGCCTATGTGAATCCTCAGACAGGTTTTATGGCCAGCACCAAGCACCACACAGCCAGGGCTCCTCTGCCTTTTTAGCAAGAAATGAGACGTGTTCTGTTTTCCCTTTTGTATTTTTGCTCCTTTTCATTAAAATTAAGAGATACAACATGGATGGAGATTTGTGCTAAATATAGAATGCCTCAGCTTTTCCACCGTGGGCATCCCTCCTCCGGCAGAGACTGTCCAATCTGTATATGTTTCCAAACCACCCAAGACCTAGCATGTGAAAACAAACACTTCTATGTAATACTTTTCAGCTTTGAGTATAGGTTTCAGTCTAAGGGGCCTATCCTCTTCTCCTAAGGCCAACTCGAATGATTAGTTGTTGCTGTTGTGAAGCTAGCCCTGCCAGAACAAACCTTTCTCTGCAGATCTGGATGAGCAGAGCAGGTTGAGAATATACAGTGATGTCTGGGATCATTTGACCTCCCTCCTCGCATTCCCCTTGTTTGAGTACTGTGTCCCCAAGAAGTTGCTGTTGGAAAGAGCGGGTAGCTAGAGACGGGGGGGGGGTTCCCTTTATATTCTTCTGGGAGAATAGGTTTGGCATAGTGCATAGGGAGGCTCCAAGGCAAGAAGGGCCAGGTTGCTACGGATTAACTGTCTCTAAGTCCAAAACAAATCACTGGCAAATCTGGCTATGGCTTCTGGTTTGGATTAACATCTTGCTTTTTCTGTTTTTCTTTTTCTGAAGCTCCAGGGTATTACCTGAGGGCTGCACGTGGAACTAAAGAGGATTTAAACAGTGTTGCCACTCTGTCTTGCAGACGGCAGGCAGAACACAACGCTTGCGAGGAGACCGAAGAGGAAGGAATATAAAGATGAGTCTGGGATGGATACACATTCCTCTCCCAGAGTGCGCAGGGCAACCACATCCAGGGCTGAGAGGATCTGGCCAGGGGGGGTCATCCCCTATGTGATCGGAGGAAATTTCACTGGTCAGTAGTGAAAACGTTGCTCCCTGTTTGCTCAGGGGTGAGTGTCTCAAAATGCGTGGGAGATCTCGGGAGCAGAGTTTTCCCACAAATGTTTCACGTCCTTGGGAGCCTCTCTCCTGAGGCAGGGTGGGCATGTGGTTGCACAAGGAATTGTGCACTGTGGAAGCCTGAGACTGAAGTGTGCAGTAAGATTGTTCTCTTGGAGTCCAAGAAATAATTGGGTGACTTGGTCACTTTTCTTGATTGCTTCAGGGGCCAGCACCTGTGAGCTGTGCTCATACCCTGTGTTTCCAGAAAGGGATCCTCTCTGCTGTTGGAAGAGCAGGAGCAGAAGTACAGTGGGTTGCTTTCTGAATCCTCACTCAGAGAACTTTCCCTCTGCACTCTGCTTTCTGACCTGCTGTTTTCTGGGAACCAAACTTCAGGGTCTCCTCTAGCTGTGTGAGGGAGAGGGAACAGTGAGCTGAGTCCTATAGTGGATGAGGAGCTCTCCAGAGGATCTTTATAGCATATCTGGGGCACTGTCCAAACTAAGATGTCTCTTGGGGTGCAGCAAATCTCCTGCAAGTCTCTCATGTGAAGCAGACGGACAACTTGCTCTCATGCCGCCTCTCTGTAGCTCAGTGGTTCCCCATAGGATTGGTTTCCTTGACTCATGGATGAAAAATGCTCTGTGCCTCACTGGAGCCAGCTCCTTCCTGTCTCCCCTAGGCTGCCTCCACCATCTCCCACTTAGATGCAGCAGAACTTATTCCTTGAGCTCCTGTGATGTACTTTGTCCCAGCAGCAAAGGGCAGTTTGGGAACCACTCCACAGGGTGCATTTGCCTCCCCAGTCCTGCCCCTCCTGCCAGTTTGGGGTGATCCTCGAGACCTATTTAACATGTTCACCCAGGCCCTGTCTCATACTGGCACCCACACTGCTGCCAGGTGTTTGTGAAGCCCCAGCCGGAAGGGTCTGTTCACCTTCTACAAAAGGAGGGGTTCATGCAACCTGGCAGGATATTGAGTAGCCTGCTAGCCACAACTGTCCCCCTACTTTTGTCAGAGAACAGCCATCCCCATCCCTCAGGGTCTGATGAGAAAGTCTTCTCTGTGTTGTGTGTGTCCCTCTGCCCTAACCAGTCCAGAGTAGGTAATGCCATGCTTCCATTTGGGTGACTGTGTAAGAAGCAGCTCTCACCATAGCACAGTTCTCTCTTGTGGTCAGCTTGGTGTTTTGGCTCAGGTTAATCCCACCTTGGCACTCCTGTCTGTATTCCTTGTGCCTTTCTGATGTAGTTTGGGCCTTCCCCCCTCTTTAGTCCCTCTTGAGAGTGGGAGCTTGCTCTGCAGCTCTGTGTGTGCAGAGGCTATGCTGGATAGGCAGTGTAGGGAGGCTTCCTGGCCATGTACTGCTCTGGGTCATCACTTCCCAGCTGTCTGTGTGACTGTTCTGGATGCTGCTGAGTGACCACTGGAAGTATCCCCTCCCTGGGGAGGGAAGGTCCCGTGGCTGTCTTCTTGCTAGTGTGCAACAGGCATAATAGCCTACTTCTCAGGTGTCTCTCTGTGCAAGTCCTGAGCTGTCCCTCAGTTCAAGCACAGAGCAGCAGTGTATCTCTATATCTTCTTACACTGCCCTGAGACTGCCTCTAGCTCCTATACAGTTCTTGCTTCTAATTTTAAATACCTGGTAACAGTTTTGCCTTAGTTTTGAGGAGCATCTGTAGCACTCATGAGATTCCTGGGACTTGAAAGCTGTGTGTGGTCATGTTATGTTGCAGCATGAGAGCAAATTTGGCACACCACTGAGTGGTGTGCCAAATCCAGCAGCTCTGCTGGGATGACCTCTACCTAGTGAGGTGACATTTCTCATATGCAGAATTATTGATGTGCTTAACCAAGTTTGCTACCTGTTTGATTAGAGCAATTAGTTCATCAAATGGAAGGAGGGAAAAGTATGATACAGTAAGTTAGCGGTATAGTAGGAAGTGGGTCCCAGATTCCTAGAGGAATAAGATTGACTGTTGGAGAGATTGACTGTTCCCCTCTCCAGATGAAGTCCATTAGAAATTTTCCTGAAAGCCAGGCCTTCACTGTTTGCTCTTCTTGGATTTCTTCTTCAGGAACCCAAAGAGCTATCTTTAAGCAAGCGATGAGGCACTGGGAGAAGCACACTTGTGTGACGTTTGTGGAGAGAACTGATGAAGAGAGTTTCATTGTGTTCACGTACAGAACGTGCGGGTAAGCAATACACACATTCCCTGCAGCTGTCTGTGTTGCAAACATCCCTTTCATTGATAGGTGGCTTTGTAAGTCTAGCTCTGGTCAGAATAAACCAATGGCTACATTGGGGAATCTGTCACAGAGATCCATCCTTACTCCCTGTAAGGTTTGCCAGGATAATGTAGTATTTGCTCAGAAAGAGGTGCTAAGCCTTTCTGGATTCTTTTTCCTGGGATAACACTTAAGTGTATGTATGCATTTTTATCGATATACACTTATGTGTTTTCTTTATACATACACACACACATAAATGTAAGTACACATAGTGTATGCAACTGCTGGCCTGTCCTGGACCCTGCCAGATGCCATGTCCTGTAGCTATATCTCAGACTTCCCCAATTCATTGATGTGCTGCGTGGGTTTGTGGGTTTTCTTTTCCAGATGCTGCTCATATGTGGGTCGCCGAGGAGGAGGCCCTCAGGCTATATCCATTGGGAAGAACTGTGACAAGTTTGGTATTGTGGCTCATGAGCTGGGTCATGTAGTGGGTTTCTGGCATGAGCACACACGGCCTGACAGGGACCAGCATGTCACGATCATCAGAGAGAACATACAACAAGGTAAAATAGCACTGCAGGTTATTCCACGTGGCTTTTGGGTGGGTGGAAACCTTTCTTGCTGAACTTGTGGAAAACCCTAGTGGTCTGTGAGCTGGGATGGAGAAGAAGAAAAATTATTAATCCTTGCCTAGAATAAGAGTCAAAATAGTTGGGTGAATAGACATTTCGGATGTCCAGCTGGAATTGTTGGAACACAGGAGTATATCGCTTTCATTCTAGGCACCCAGAGGTGGAAGGCTTTTTTTTTTTCCTAAGTGATTTAGTTTTTTGCCTTTGTGTTTGACATCACAGGTCAGGAGTACAACTTTTTAAAGATGGAAGCTGGGGAAGTGAACTCACTGGGAGAGACCTATGACTTCGACAGCATCATGCACTATGCTAGGAACACATTCTCCAGGTGATAAATCCAAGGTTAAATGTCCTTAGGACTATTTTCAGTAGTTGTGATTAGCTCTGTGGGATACATGGAGTCTAGAAGGAGACCTGTGATCTATTGCAGAGATATGTGGCAGTTGCAGTGAGTTCAACTGCATTATAAAGCTTGGAAAATATTTGAAAAAGCAAGCGGGGTGAAGAGAAGTATGGTGGACTCCTGTTTTCCTCTCCCCACTATATTCACCCAGTTCTGACAATCTCAGAGACCTTCCAAAGCCATGTTAGCATGTTTTGCAACCTTCCCAGACAGCCTGTATGTATGTGTGTATGTATCTGCCCACCTTCAAGGGGGTAAAGCTAAAAACACCTTTGAATCTCTTGGTTGTCCAGCTCATGCTTTGGAGTCACAATATTGCCTTCTGAATCCCTAGCAACTTTGCCAAGGGAGAATTTAAACTCTAAAACATGATCTTTAATTGCTTGGCTATTTTTTTAACCATTTATGCATGTGCTTTAGATCATGGCCTCTGCAGCTCTGTGATTCTATGTGACTGGGTTCTTCATAGAGAATTTTTCAGTCCTGGTCCTGTCCCAATTAACTGGCCAATTTCTGTGTAGGCTGTTTGCCCTTGACTCCCATCTCATCCCTCCAGATGGAGCCCATTTTGTGATCAGACATGTCTACTGGATAGAGAGGTGAAATGACCATAGTTATTTATGTCCTGGATTTGGAATGAGAGCTACTGGATGACCAGCTCCATTCTGCTGCATTATTTGAAGTTTTTTCCATAAATCCCACTACTGCTCCTTCCCAAGAGCTTTCCTTCACTACATACCATGACTAAGGGGATGGGAGGCAGAGCACAAATATTCACACTCTGGAGAACTTTTTGCTGCAAAAATTAAATGTGTCTTTGGGGCTTTTTAAATTTTCTTGCTCCCCAGTTATAGGGAATTGCCAAGCCTTTTGTGCTTTTGTTTCTGAAACTTCACGTCAACCAGGGGAAAATTATCAAACTAGCTGAAATGTTGCTTGTTCTGGCAGGGGGAGATGGTGGCTGGGCAAGGGTGCTTTGCAGCCTTCAGAGATTTCTTTGGATCAGATACCCAAAGCAAACAATTTTTCTTGCCTTGAGGCATCTGCTGGACCCTTCCAGCATTTGCTAGACTCTAAATGGTTAGAATTGTCTTGCACAAAAGCAGGATTAAGTTATTACCGCCATTTATATTGTGGATGCCTTTGAGTCTGTGTCTCTTGAAAACCAGGGTCCTTCAGAACACTGCTGGGCCAAAAAGGGATAAAAATGGCAAGAGTCCTTCTAAATTTAAATTGGTGCTTAATAGGATTTTTAAGTCTGTTTTCTTTAAGCCCTTTGTCTCCGTGACCCACCCTCACCCTGGTAGCAGTCTTTGTGCAGTAATTGAACTGAGCACTGAGTGCTTCTGTGGGCTGATTGTGCTCTCACCGTAAATAGGCAGTGCTGGGAACAGGCTTTTACTTTACCAAGACCTGTCTTGACATCTGCTCCCCTAAGGGAACGATGCTTACTTTGACCAATCAGTAGAGATTTGTGAGTATATGCACGTCTCCTTCCCACCTTACTGAGGTTTGCGGCTGCTGGACGATTGCAACCAAAACTGATGAAAGCATAGAGCCCATGAAGATATTAAGTTCCAGCAAGTTGCATTAAGATCGGTGGCTAGGAATGGGAGATAGCCCCTGCGTGATGCTGCTAAGGGAACAGCTGTAATGGGTGTGTTAATGCATTAGCATACCCCAGAAAGTCCACATAGGAAAAAGATGGTCTGAGCACCCCACCAGTGGAGATGGGGCATGTAAGTGAGGAGGAGGTGAAGGACACAGAGCCGTGTCTGTGACTCATTGTCTTGAAGCAACTCTTAGTGGCACTTAGCACAACCTTGTTGGTTATGACTCCTGTGAATATTGATGATAGCAAATCATATGGTGTTTGCCATGGTCAAATGCTGCTGCAGATCCTAGGCCCTTTTTATTCTAAACTTTATACCTAGAACAGAAAGGGACAGTTTTTCTGAGATGCAATGAGTCCTAGCAGTGGAAATTGTTTCCAGTGCTGCTTTTGAAAATTGCTGCAGGAGTCACTGCTCATTTTCAGTTCACAGCGAAACATGTTTCTCATTTGCGTCTGTGGCTAATAGGAATAGGCGTACGGCACAAGAGGCTGTAATGACAGCAGTAACAAGTTTTTACCATGGGAACTTCTCTTCTTGTCTATGTCAGAAAGTTGCCTGTTTTGCAGAGTATGGCTGCAGGCTTTTATTTCCTGGTGGATTCCTTACAGACATGGCAGCAAATTAAACTGAATATTGCTGTCTCATTAAACAATTTCTTTTACTGCTGTCAAGACCCATAAATGGCAGCTTAGCAATAAGAAAGTTTAAACCTCCACAGAGCCCTAGGCAAACAGTGGGTTACCTTAATTCAGTAAGCCTCTTTTTAGTAGACATGGCAGCACAGCCTGGAGTTACAAAGTGTGACCTCTGCAAAGCTCCCATTTGAATCAGGATGCACATAGCACTGCCTGCATGTCAAGGGGCATCTTCTTGATCTATTGGCAACACACCATCCTAATCCTGCACAAGACATATACACACAACATCCTCCACAGGTTTCACTGTATGAAGTAGGGTTATGTTGTCTCTCCTCTGCAGATGGGGATATAAATACAGAGTTGGGACAAAATATAGCTACCTGCAGCTGAGTGCTTAACCTGCCTTGAACATTTGCTTCCTTAAGTGGTGTTTAAAGCACCTGTATCTATTGCCCTCAGATGGGATGGTGAATATTCAGCATTTCTCAAGATCAGTTGATAATTTCATAATGTTTATGTAACACTTTACACATTCAGGATACTGCTAATGACTCTTAATAGCATCTCTGCTTAAACTCTGTCATTCTTAGCTAGTAGCAATGGTGGGTTGTTGTGCTTGACTTACCACTGCATTGCACAGCTAATGCATCCTCTGCCTGTACCTGGACAGCAGGAGAATGGGGCATCTGGAATTCCTGGGTTCTTTTCCTACCTCTGGGAGGAGAGGTTCGGTATCTTATTCAAGAACGGTTCTGGTTTTAGAGTGCCTGAGCTCCTCTGTTTAATGATGTCTGCTTGGTATTTATTAATTTGTGAGCCAAAGTATCAGTGCTCTTAGAGATGCTCACCACAAGCGCAACTTAACATCAGAAAGTGTTGTTAAGCAGATGGGGTTTGGGTGGACAGCATGGGGCTGCTGGGACCTGTGTGGTTTAGGCCAGAAAGATTCTCTGTTGTTCTCCGTTCCTTTGACTGTAAAATGAGAGGAACTATACTTACTGCCTCCTATTTGGGGTCATATTCAGCAATGCATGTGAAGGAAGCACAAAATTCAGTTGGTGGAAGAAGCAGAACCAGAAATCTTACTGGCCCAACCTAGGGTACAGCCTTCTGGAAGAAAATGTGTTTGGCAGGTAATAAGGGATCACAAGTTAATTTGAAGCTGTGGGTTGTTTGCATTGTGTGAGCAATACCTAGGTGTATGCTATGTGCAGGAGGCTGGGGGCTGTGAGTACGTAGTCGTGAGTGCTGGAATGGGAAAAAGAATCAAAAGTTTGAGTGCACAAGTGGTGGTTTCCTCTATTAAACTTTGTCATTCTTCCCTGGTTGAGCCTGGAGATCTACAGAAAGCATTTCACTGGCCACAGAAGTATGTCCCTGCCAAATGCTGAGTTCTTCTGTGAACTCCTGAGGAGGCTTGAAAACGTACTGCGAGCAAACCGGAGGCTTGAAAACGTACTGCGAGCAAACCGACCTGTTCCTCTGTTCATGGTGTTCCTGGAATTGGAGGATTTATTTTTGATACACAAACTTAAATAAATTCAGCCCGAGGCATGCAGCTGGCATGTAGAATGCCAGCCTGAATTTGTCAATCAAAATTTGATAGGCTCACCTCAGAGCTTGTAAGCACTGATTTTAGTGCTGATCAGGAATTTTCCTACCACTGAAAAAAACCCAACATCCCCCATGCTAGAACTGATTCTAGTTTTTAAAACAGATTAAATTCCTTCCCCTCTATTTCTTCCTTCAGTTTGAATATTTACAAAAGAATTTTCCTGCACAAAATGTGTTTAATAGAATGATGTTTTCTGTTCAAGAACATTGGCTGCAGCTCTGGACAGCTGTGATCCAAATACTCTGTTTGCAGTATTTATTTAAAATTAAACCAATAAAAAAAAAAAACCTCTCAAACTCCTTTCCAAGGCTCTCACGCAGCTGAGCAGCCCAATGAACAGAATTACTTGTGTAATTAGATTAGTAATTAGTAATTACTTGTGTAAGTTAGAGCTTAACTCATACTTGAAGACTCTTGTATCAGGACTAGGCAGGACTAAAATTATTGCTTCTGCCCTGATTTCCCATCGGACTCTATGGACAGTTCTATCCTGTCCTTCAGAAAGAGAAGTGTGCCTCACTGAGCTGGTGCTGAACTTTCAAGCTTGCTGTTAGCCTTGGCACCTCCAAGCCTGTTAGGCATTCAGGGGTGCAGTGAAATGGTTCCTGTGGACTGGAAAGCCTGGCTGTGAGAGCTTGGACTTTATTAACCTGGAGTTCAGGTTTCTGATTCCTCCCTCCCACTTTAGCCCTGCAGTCCTAATGCTGCCTTGGGGTCTCTCTTGCATGCAAGCCCTTGCTTGGATGCATGGGCTTTGTGTTTTGATGGAAGTGAGGCCCAAGCTTAAATCCTTTACTGGACTGAGTTCAGAAGTGCAGTAGAGAGCTCCTGAGTATGACGTACCACATGGAAGAAATAATAGTGAGGAAAAAGAGGCAGAGACGAGTGGAGTTATTAGCTTGGAAACTTGTGCGGAACAAAGGTAGAGCACTTGATCTTTTTCTCTTGTCTGTGGCAATGGCAGTCACTGCCAGCCCAGCCCCATCTGCTACTGAACAAACTCCCCTTCCCTCTGCTCCTTTGGCTTAAGGGTCCGATCTGTGCTTCTGCTGAGCCAGATGTGCCATGAGCCTTCTGCAAGAATATTTCATGGCCTTTTCTGATTTATGGCAAGAAATGTGTCTATACTCAAACAGAGGCAGCAGCAATCTTGACATATCAAAAGAGGAATTTACTGACTTGGCAGACTTGCCTGCACATTTGGAAGCTATCTGCTGTAGTGAGAAGGCCACCTCAAGACAAGCAGTTATCACAATCTGCATTACTCTTGCTTGTTAGTGTGGGATATATGGTCAAGGGGATGGTTGTGGGAGGCCTGCCAGGATGACTTTCTGTGCATCGTGTCACTCTCCCTACTTCACTGCTCTTTGTCTCTCTGTTCTTCCCTTTAGAGGGGTTTTCCTCGACACCATCCTTCCCCGTCGTGATGATAACGGGGTCCGGCCAACTATTGGTCAGCGTATTCGCCTGAGTCAGGGAGACATCGCTCAGGCGAGGAAGTTGTACAAATGCCCAGGTAAATATGGCTTGTGGAGATGGCTTCAGCTTTATTGTAGACACATGGTTTATCTGGAAGGCTTTGGAGTTCAAGAGCACCTTAACGATGCCTTTGATGAAAGAGACTCGGGAAATGTAGACCATCAAATGTTTCAGGCTGGAGCTGTGGAAGAACTGAACTTGCCTAACATG
The DNA here is from genome assembly GCF_965183815.1 of Platalea leucorodia. Classification (NCBI taxonomy): domain Eukaryota; kingdom Metazoa; phylum Chordata; class Aves; order Pelecaniformes; family Threskiornithidae; genus Platalea; species Platalea leucorodia. The sequence goes on from NC_138826.1 coordinate 23,395,688, forward strand.
TGTCTCCTATTAGTACTTTGCCAGTATTCCTGTTTGGTTTAAGGCTTCAGGTTGGTCCAGTGTAGACTCTGTTCATAGAAAATGAAATCGATGTACAAGACCACGGACAGAGTGGGGACTAGGAGTTAGCAAAGTGGCAGAGGGATATCTGGTAGACTGGTGTCTCTACATATCAACCATCAGACTTCTGTTGAGTTATTTATATAGTTGTCGTCCCAGAGATGAGCCTTAAGGAAACCTTCAGTGTATCTCTGTGATTATGTGTGATGCACTGAGGCTTTGGCGATAACATGGAAGAAAGCTCAGAGACGCTGATTTGTGAAACAACTGGGTGCTGGAAGCTGGTGCTTTGGGCTGTTTAGGGGATGGCTGTATCCCTCTTTCTGCTGCAAAAGGGTTGATAGACTGGGAACAGCTTTGATAGAGAACCCATCTACGTATGTGTGACATACTGAAGACCAATAGCCTGGGTCCTGCTTTATGTGGGGTCTGCAAAGATTGGCAAAAAGAGCATTGGGGTCACAGATATGAATGGGAGACTAAATTTGCCTATCAAAACAAAAGGATCCTTTTAAGGTGGAGATGTTAGTGAAAGTTTATGCAACAGTTTTAGCTGAACAGGTTAACAGAGAAAACCAGATTTCAGAGAAGCAATCTGTCGGATTTAAGGACAGGTTGAATGTGAGGATGTAAAGAGAGGCTTCAAGCAAAGATGGCACCCGGTCTAGTGCCTGTGGCATGGAGTGCAGTGACTGAGAAGGGAGATAGCAAGGGAGGTGTGATGCTCGGAGGTAGAAAATTTAACAAACTCTGTTGAATTTCTGCAGGTAATGACACCTCCATGAGAAGATATTGGAGAATGAGAGAGTTGCCCTAATTTTGCAGAATGACTCTGTAACATTTGTAATAATGCAGGGAAGAAAAAAAGGACTTTTGCAGGCATGGCCCAGGAGTTTATCTAAATGGGTTGGTCTGGCCAGCATATTGGTCCAGTTGAGAGTGGCTTTGACTGATCATAAACCTAATATGATCATAAATGATTAATCCTCTTGGAATAAGCATATCACAGAGAGAGGGGAGAAGGTGTGGAGGAGGGATAAGTTTTACCAGTACACAGGGTTGCATGTTAAGTGAGTGGCTGGCTAGCACTGCTCTGTGAACCATTCATGAGGCCATGGAAAATGGTCAATAGCTGGTGTGCAAATCTGCTGCTTCTCTGTATCCAGCTACAGGTCATTGAGTATGAGTTCATAAGGGTCTAGAATAAATTCTGAGGGCTTCAGGGTCTGTGATGTTTGGGGATCACAGCTTACCTTATAACCTATATATATATAAAGTGGTATAACTTTCTTAGGTGTGCTAGTTCTAATTAACTTTTTTTTCTTTTTACCACTCATAGTTTTCTCTAATTTGCTTTTGGTTGAACAAGATGTAGGTCTTGGAAAATTATCTCATAGGTCAGTTTAGGGATTGGTTTGTTTGAATACTAAAAAAAAAAAAAATTAGGGATGTTTTGCACCATGTTTTTTGATTGAGTCAGACTTAATCCAAGCAGGCTTTTCATTCCCATAGCTGGAAGCATCGACTACAGATTCAGATTTCTCGAGGCAAGCTGAAAAGCTGCTTTGACCTGAGGTTAAAGTCAAACTAAAAGCTACAAAGCAACTTTCTTTAAAATGAGGACCCTTCTGAGCCTCAAGTTTTCTACTTGCAAAGTAGAACTTTTCTACTTTTTAGGTTTTTTTCCACAAAGCTTTAACAGAGGTTATTGCAGTTCAGAACATATTTGGCAGCAGAACGAATAGAGCGTTAAGCCTACTAAACACATTTTGTTTGAATGTCTATTGGTTTGGGTTTTTTTTTTTTTTTTTTTTTGCATCAAAATTTATACACAGGTTGCATTTGAAGGGAAGGGGTATGGTATATTTAATGACAGTAACGTCTTCAGCTGCCATTTGAATCTGTAGCTTGAAAAGTTCTCTTCCTCTGCAAAATGCAAAGCACAGAAGTTCAAAACCAAAGGACTTAAGTTGTACATTCAAGCAGGGTCTGAATGAGACTTTAGGTTGAGGACAACTTTGTTCAGTAGTCAAGCTGAGGATTTTACGTAAAATGCAGCAACATAATCCAGAAGTTGAATGGCAGATGGTTTCCCTTCTAGAAAGAGAGTCTCCATCTAAGAATGTCTGAGAAAATCCCCCCAAAAAAGAGCTAGCATGGTGGAGGATGAGTTACAAGCACATACTGGTATGAGCCAGAATGACTGCTGTGTCTATTGTAAGAAACAGGGTTTTCCAACTCATTAGACTGGAGCTCTTGTGGCTGCTACAGTTAGGGCTGGCTTAGCTTTTCCATTCTAAAACCCTGCTGTTTTAAATTGCTCTTAATTCTCCAAAGCTTATACCTGCTGGGTTAAAGTTAGTGCCAAGCCAGGTGAAACCAAATGAAATTCGCTGAAGGAATTTCTGGAAGGCAAGATGCATTCTGCTACATAGTAGTAAATGCTAGATTTGATATGGCTGCATGGTTGAGGATTTGATGAGTGTAGTCACTACAAAAGACTTTAAAACAGCACGTCCTGCTGTCTTGTGCTGTGCTAAAGGAAACAGGCCTGTGTGGCTGTGCTAACTGTGCAGGAATGGTTAAACTATACATTGAGAATGGTCCTGCATTATATCATCCCATCCGATTCTCTGTACATTTTCAAAAATGTAGTGTACGAGTAACCAGCTGATGAGCAGTAAGTACCTGTCACTCAACTACTTCATTTACAAATGACTTCTGAAGCATTCACCTTTTCTACTTCGCTTTTCGCCTCTGTTCCTTTCTAGCTGCTTATGTGTGCAACAGCCTCTTCACCATGGGCAAAAAACACCTCAGCTCAGTTTCTTGGATCCCAGAAATACCAAACACTAATCTTATTGGACCTGTTGGCTTCTTTGCTACTAAGTGGAGCACAGTTGTATTGCTTTTTGGTGTGCTCTGCAAGAGATTGTGCTCTACTCACAAATATGCGTTGCTCATTATGATTGTGCTTCCCCTTGCACGTGTGAGCAATCGCTCTCCACTGCGCTGAAAGGCCAGCCTCTCCCAGTGCGTCTGGAGAGTTTCCTCTGCAAGGTTTGGATAGTTAGCTAGGTCTCCATTCATGATGTTTTAGCAGAGTAGTGTTTGGTAGTAGATACGTGAGTACCTGTTCCATAATTACGCAGTCTTGCCAGGAACTGTGTAATTACACTTAGGAGAATTAAGTCTGGGCTGTCAGAAACCTTCACTGTGGTTCAGCTGAGAGCAGTAATCCTCTTTGTCCTGTGTCATTATGGTCATGTAGTATGTGTTCCCAGTGATTTAGAGCTCTCTCTATCATTTCATGTTTGTTTAAATAGATTTTTGAGCAGAGAAAAAGAACATTTATTTATCTTGGTGAGTTATGGATTGGAATCCCTCTTTATTGGGACACCTTGTCAGATGTTGGCATTCCTAGAGCCATCCTAAGGTGGTGGCGACTCCAGGCCATACGTTGACCAGTGGTGGTGCCAGAGGATCAGCTGAAGAATGGCTTGCTGTCCTCAGAAAATAAGCATGGCTGGGACTCAGCTTCTTTGACATGTTTATCTGCTGGGGCAGCATGCATTTCCTGGTTGAGGGTCCTAGGAGCATCCTGGGAGCTGGAATTATCCTAACAGATTGTCACACAGATAACAAAGCAAGGTATCTTTGCAAGAGGTAGAAAGGAAGAAAGTGTATTTATTCTGCAAACAGAAATCCAGATTTCTTCTCCAATTCATGCAGGTCATCACTTTTTACAAGCATCTCTCTCTGCCCACCTGAAGAATACAGATAGCATCGCCTGCCAAACATTTTGGGAGAGGTGGGAGGATATTAGCTATTTCTGCAGAATTGAAACTAAAACTTGCTGTGCAATGCTCCTTTGTAGTTGCATAATGGTAGGGGGAGTTCTCAGGGCTCAAAACTGCTTGAGAAGGAAGGAGCAATGTAGAGGTTTTGACCTTTCATTTATTTTCTTCATTCCTCTGGGGCAGATGTGTGCGTTTACCTGCCTGTTTTGCTCAGTGGTGCTTTTTTCTAGTAGTTTAAAATACTTTTGGCTTTCCTGACAGGAATCACTGACAGATCCCATGCTGACCTGTGCCTTGAAATATGTGCAACTTGTTCCTAGGAGTGACTCCACCTTCCAGAGCACCCCTACGAGCTGTTTGGTTGGGCAAAACCCCTTTTTGTGTCCCCACCTATTGTTCGTCTAGTCTGATCTGTCAAGCTGTGGATCAAACTACTTCAGAGAAATTGAGAAATTTTGGCCTAGGTGACTCCCTCTCCCCCTTTTTGAAGATATTAAACTTTTTGAATGGGACCAGTCTCTTTTCACCTCCAACTTCCGACCCGCCCATCTAAATGTAATCTTGGCTGAAAAATTAGTGAGTTTGTGATAGCATCAGGCAGAGGAACATCCCCTAGCATTTCCATGAGAAAGGGAGCCAGATGTTTGGCCTTGTCGCATCTTTGAAAGCACTGCTGCTTAATGAGGGATTTTTGGGAGCTGCCTTACCGTCACTGAGGAAACCAAGTTGCAGGTCAAGGGCAGCTTTATAACATCAGTGCATTATGAAATTGGAAAAACAACAGGAAAGCAGGCAAGCCAAGGTCCCTGCTCCTTGCGATAGGTATTTACATATGTCTAGTGAGCACTCTGAAGGAAATGGGAGATTTGATATTTGTGATCCTCCCACCTAGCCAGTCAGCTGCTCTGCAGATGTAGATGGTCACTCCTTGTTCCAGCTCAGTCTTTCTGGCTCAGAGAGCAGGAACTACAGTAGTCGCAGCTTTCCCAGATGTTGGAAGCTGTGGTTCCCTATAGGAGCATATGTGCGTGCATATTGCTTCCCAAAAGTCACTCTGGGATCTACATTTCATCAACAGCAGCAGGCCACAAAAACGGGAAGGTGGAGAGCAGAGAGAGCTGCAGTGCAGTGTGACAGCAGGGTAGGTGCTGGACAGCCAAAGCATGAGGGCAGTGGGGCTTGCCCTGCTTTTGTTAGGATGTTTTAACCCAAAAAAAAGACACTTAACAATGGTAACTAAGGAAAACTTCATTGAGCAGCTTGTAATGAAAACAGATTCGCTGGCAGCAGTCTTGGGGTTGCGAGGTGGGGGTAATATTTTGCATTTGATTAGTGGATGAGATATTCCTTAGTAGGGTTGAAACCTGAAAGTGCTGGCATGTGGAAGGCAGATGAAGGAAGAAGGGTGGCTCTTTAAAAGCTGTTTCCTCTGTATGCTTGCACTGATCATCTTCTACCCTGGTAATTCTGACAAATTTCACATTACCCCTTTGGAAAGGTCTCAGGTGGTCAAGGACCTTTGGCCAATACCATGAATGAACATCCTTAGAGTACCAGCCACCAACCTGCACACAGCAGCCATGAGCAGACATTTTGGTAGACCCTGATGTCTTTCAGAGAGTCACTCCTTGTTGCTGTTTTGGTTTTTTTTTTTCCCCCCTCCTCTCCCGCAGCTTGTGGAGAGACCTTGCAGGACTCAACAGGGAATTTCTCAGCCCCTGGCTTTCCAAATGGCTACCCCTCCTATTCCCACTGTGTCTGGAGGATTTCGGTGACCCCAGGGGAGAAGGTAGGTGCCACACCAGCACAAGGTGTACTCTGTGCTTTCTTTGCCTGTGGTTTTGCCTGTGATGACAATGTTAGCAGCTGCCAAAAGATCTCTGCATGCCTGGAGTGCAGGGATGGAGCCTGAAAAGGCTTCTGAGCACCATTGCTGTCCTCCCAGAGATGGGGTCAGGAATACCTGATCCTGAGGAGAGAAAAGGTAATGCTGAAGCAGAGCCCCCTCATAGGTCTGGGCTGCTTGTTGATCTCTGATCGATCCTTCCTCTCGATTCGAGGCTGAACCCTGTATGGACATTTTCTGCGACTCACTAGCTCCGGCTGAGCTCACCTTTCAAAGCTAGGTGCTAGTCAGATGAGTTAGATAAAATGTGCCAGCAAGCTGGGGTCCCGAAGGGAGCCGAGGAGCTGTGAGTGACATAAGTGGCCTGCCCCTGTCACGCAGGCATAATGTCCCTGTCAGGGGACTCCTGCTCCCTGCCTTGAAACGCCGAGCCCTGCTGCGCATCAGTTGCCTACCCTGTCCACTTTCTTCCCAGCTCCTTTTGTTTTATTGATCTTCTGTGGAAATGAAATCTTTCCTTAATCCACTAACACCAGCCCTTCAAGCCTTTCATGCCGTACCAGGCTGCAAGAATGCGCAGCCCGGCTTGGGACCTCCTTGGCAGAGTGGCTGCGCTGAGGACCACCTTCGAGACGCCCTTAAGACTCGGACTCAATCAAAGAAGAGCTTGCTCATTTTGCAGCAGCCGTCTTGTTCTGAGACCCGGTTCTGACACCTGCAATCCCAGTCCCATGCAGTGCTGAGCTCCTGCCATTAGCTGCAGGGAGATCTTCACCAGGGGCAGAGGTGCCAAGAACCGTCCAGGTTTTGAAACTACGGCACTAGGAGTTTTGTGGTGTAAATCTTACTGTAGAATCTCCCTTTGTCTCTCAGCCTCTTCAGAAGAGTTGTATTGGGTAGGACCCAACATCTAAATGCTGAACCGCTAATGTTAAAAAACAAAAAAACAAACAAAAAAAAAACCCAAAAAACCAAAAACAAACAAAAAAACCAAAACATCAAGCTCAGATTAAATGCTTCAATTTATCTGTTTGATCAAATGCAGCAATACCAGAAGTAGCATCATGGCACTGGGGCATTAGCTTAGAACAGATATTGGGCGTGTAGTATTCATCTGCATAGAAACAGATGAATCTCCTTTTGCTGTCCAAAGTCAGAAAACAAATGTGAACAAAGTAAGCAACATCATTACAGACTGCACTCTGCACATCCAGACAGAGCTTTAGGAGAGAATATCAATTTTAATCTAATGACATTTCTGTGGCAGACTATAGATGTAAATTAATACATGGGTCAAATCTTGCAAGGACAAAAATGCCACAAGTACACCCCATTGGTGACTTCCATAGGTGTAGAGCAAGGCCTGTAATCCATGTTACAGAGGAAGGAGATCAAAGGGATATAATTGTAATGATAAGCTCTGCTTGTTAAAGCCACTGAACACAATTGCATCGTGGTGATGGTGTGAGTGCAATTGTCAGAATGTGGAAACTTGTCAGCAAAATTAGCTATTTCTTACAAGTGTCGTTTATATAAGGTATAGACCCCAAACATCTGTGCTTTGGGGCAATGTGTTTCTCTATGACGTTCACCTTAATCAAAAGCAAAGATTCAATTTTTAATTTTAAAAAACCCAAACTGGGCTTTTTTAAAGTAGCATTTTAATAACTGAGGAGCAGTGACTGTGAATTACAGAATGGGTAGTAAAGTGCTGTCTGCTGTCATGTACTTTCATGGTTTCATTAAAATACCTTGAGAAGCCTTTCTTTTTTAAGGAAAGCTGATTAAAAAATCCAACTGACTGTCCAACTGTCTTTTCCTGCATACTCACTTAGGCAGCACTGTAGCAGAGGTAAAGCATATCATCTGTAGGGTCTTCTCTTTAAAGTAGCTCCCTTCCCAAAGAGAAGTGTGTACTCTCTCCTTTCAGATCATGTTAAACTTCACATCAATGGACCTATTTAAAAGTCGCCTTTGCTGGTATGATTATGTGGAGGTGCGCGATGGCTACTGGAGGAAGGCTCCATTACTGGGTGAGTAGCTGTTTTATTTCAATTGCATTTCATGTGTTCTTCCTGGTGCTTAGGGGTGGGGGGAAGCAAACAGAAACAAACCTTCCTTTACCTGGAAGGAGCCTTCGTCCAGCCAGTGCACTGACATTCATGTCTCTATCCAGAGATGTTGGTGTGCTGTGTTCACACCAAATGATCCATGCTCCAAGCCTTTTGGTAGCAAAGACTTTATTCCTTCCTTTTCTAGCTTGAGAAGTGAGGCAGAGAGGGAAGTGAGCCAGGGGCATGGCTGGGACTAAAAATGTGGTCTCTGGAGTTTTATTATTGCTGTTTCCTAGGACCGGGGTGGAACTGTCAGGCAGACAGAATGAAGCAGCCATACAGCTCCTGGCCCAAGCTCCTGCCATTATTTCTCAAGTATTTGTGTTTACAAATACACAGTAGTCTGTACTTTGAGCCTCTGTGCTTCTAGCAGGGAACTTGCTAGACCATGTGTAGAAGGTCAAACTGTGCAAGGGCTCTACTCTGCTCCTGCTCCCAAAGATCTCAAGGAAGTGCAGCTCCTCTGTGTCCTCCCTATTCCTCTGCCTCCTGGTATCATAACTGCAAGTGTTCTGTCAGCCTGAGTGGGCAGTCAGGAGTCCCACCTGCTTTGCCACTGGCTCTGATGCTGACTCCATCCCCTAACCTTGGTGTCCCAACATGTAAAATGCTGCACTGCCAACAGCCCCTCCTGCCTGAAGGGAAAGAAGCAATCAGGTTGTGTAGCATCACCAGCTGTGTTAGAGGTGCTGTGCCCCATGCTGCAGCACAGGACTGGGCTAGTCGGTGTGGGGTCAGTGGGCTTAGGGAGGTCTGGGTGCTCGCCTTGGCCCCACTGGACATCCCAGCCCTGGTACCAGGTGAGGTGCTGAGGCTGAAGCTGTGCTGGTCTCCAGAGGCTTCTGCGGGCCTGCCTCTCAGCGCAGAGCTGGCAGCTGGTTTTACTGCTTCCTGCCTGTTTTGGGGTTGGCAGCATTTATTGCTGTTTTCTGCTGCACATGCGTCAGGTAACATTGCTCCAGCAGCTGCAACTTAGCTCCTCATTATTTATTTTTTCTGCCGAGTAATTTAAAGGTATTTCAGAAGCCAAGCACTTCCCCGCCCCCTAGTGCAGGTGGACTCGCGAGCGTTTCCATCTGGAAGGAGACACTGTGGCCACTGCTCCCGCAAGGGGTTGAGCCCATGAAATTAGCTCGGAAGAGGCAGACAGACGGCAATTCAGCAGGGGGCGGGGAGGGGGATTAGTGTGAATTGTGAAAGCACGGGCTTCTTGTAGAGAGAAAAAAATACATGTGCGCTGCATATTTTCCCAGGGAAGTGTGTGAAAACCCAGCCTTTAAATGGTGTATAACTTTTTATGAATGGGCCCTTTATCACACTCTGAGGAGTTTGCTCATTCTCGTTCCTCATCTGCGTTTCCTCTCCTTGACACCCTTGTTAAACTCCAAGTCTAAATCCAGGAGGCAGTTGCTCAGTGACCCTAGAGGAAGGAGCTTTGCAGTGCTGATGGTGTTTGTTAGCATCCCTTTTGGGAGTGGAGATGGGAGATGCTATTGGTATGCTGCAGGGCTGTCACGCTGCCCCAACAGCACTGGGCAACTTGGGGGCACAGGGGCTCAGGATTAAGTAGCTGAGTAAAGCTGGGGTCCAAGATAATATTTGGATGAGTGACTCGCAAGAGAAAAAAGTTGGCGGTGAGACTGCCATTGAAGAGAAATAAAGTTTGCAACTCACCTTCTGATTTGCATTGACTGGCCTGTAACAAAGGCATAGCTCTTGCATCCTTGAAGGTCATAGCCTTCCCGAGGCTGTCAAGTGGTGAAGGTGGGGCAGGCAGAGCCAAAAGTGGCAGTAGCTGAGTGTGGGCAGCTGACTAAGCAGGAGGCCCCTAGGCTTTTAATGCGCAGGATTCATGCCAGCCACTCTGCACTCCATACATAGGGAAAGCAACAGCCTTCTCTGCCTGCCAGCCAACAAGCCTTGAACTGTCTGTCTCCTTATTCAGTGTAGGGAACCACCAGTGCGGCCTGCTAATGGGAACTAAGGTGCTGTCTTGCAGGTAAGGCATTAACCAGGTTTTTAGCCAGTGGAGGTTGTTGAAAGAAGCCTTTGCCTGATGTTGCAAGGCCAGGATCCCTATCACCGTTGTCCTGACTGAGTTCAACCTGAGGAACCACTCTGCGCCTCTGTCAAATTCCCACTGGGGATTCAGTTGGAGAGGGTGCCGAGGCCACGTTGAATTCAGTATATAGCCCTGCTGGTGTCAGCTGAAGTGAAAAACCACATTTGCACTGAGTGCTCTCAATGCATACTTGGTGCTTGCTCTGTTTCTGTGAGGAGCTTCTGGCTGGAACAGGTAGAGGAGCACCAAATTAGGGTTGTTGAGGTTGTTTGGGCTGCAGGTGCCATCTGCAGCTATTCTGTTTCAGGATTCATCCTTGCTGGCAAGATTCGAGTATTTACCAGTGCTGGTGCATGCCAGAGAGCTCAGAGCTGGGTGAACCATGGAGTAAAAAGGCTCTTGGTCTCTTTCTCTTGAAAGAGATTGAATGACTGCAGAGGCTTAACTGGGAAGAGGTGAGAGCAGAGGATAAGATAACGGTTGTTTTCTCATCAGCATGGCCACATCCCACTCTCAGTTTGACGTGGACAATTTGCTCTTGGGTGCAAAATGCTGAAGAAGTGTCTGGGGTCTAGCAGGTGGAAAAGACGTACCCTAATGTAGCATCTCTTGAAGGACAGGGGATGGTTCCCCACCCTTGCAGCTCATTTGCCCAATTATGTGATCAAAACAAGAGCCCTTTTGAATTTACCAGGGCTATAGAAGCTGCATCTCTGACTACTGGATTCTGCTCCAAGCTGAAGAAAACCTTTATTAATTTAATAATTGAAGAGAATATGAATTAATGGGGGGGAGGGGGGGAACAGAAACTCATTCAAAAGCACAAGTGGTGGGACTGAAAGGGTGTTTTACACAAGCACAGCTCCTTTAACCACAGACTCTTTGCTTCCTGGAGCCACAGGTGCCTGCTACGCTGTGCTGCCCGTCAGCCAGGAGATCTTGATCATCTCTTTCCTGCCTTCTAGGTAGATTTTGTGGCGACAAGATCCCTGAACCAGTAATCTCCACAGACAGCAGGCTGTGGATCGAGTTCCGGAGCAGCAGCAACATCCTGGGCAAAGGCTTCTTTGTGGTCTATGAAGGTACAGCCTTTCGCTAGAAGTCTGTCGCATCGCACGGAGCAGCCGGGACAGGATGCAGGGGTTTATGGGATCAGTAGGAGTTCTGCTTCACCGTGTGGCTACACACAGCCCCTGCTCTTATATTTATGGGAATTGGCAGATTTTGCAGGCTGTTTCAGGAGACAAGGCATGGATCTTCCAACTAGATCATCACATTTTTGGGGGGGCGACAGGATGGCAGCGCAGAGCAACAGCTTCCGTTTATAGGCCAGGTTCTATTTGCCCTAACCAGCCCCTGCAAGCAGCAGTGCTGGGTGTAGCAGGAGTTCCTTCCAGTAATTTAACAGGCAAAGTTCTGTTTTGGATCATATATTTTTATATCACTTAATGCAGCTTATTTTGTTGTTGTGTTTTTGTTTTTTTTCTCAAATGCAAAGATTGTTCTTTGCTTTCTTCCTTGTATGTTTTACTTACAGAAGATCAGAAATTAGTGTGTCAGATCTTCTGCATGTCAGGTACTTTGGAAACTTGCATGGCACTGAGATGCTGAAACCACTTCAGAGGAGGAGCAATACTACCAAAGTCACTAACAAATCAGTAACATCCCTTCTCCATATATGCGTTTTTTTGGGTTTTTTTTTACAATAATGTTTCTAATATGTATCAAAATCCTTCACTGTTCTCTGGGCAACAGGCATTTTCTTAGAAGTACTAGTGTTGTCAACAGTACTGAGGTTGACTGTATTGGTACCGACGTTGCATCATCTTCTTTCTACAGCCACAGGAACAAGCATGACACTGGAAGCCCAGTGCCCAAGTGTCCAATATACTCATGAATAATGATACTAACAGAGGGAAGTGGAAAAAACACGGGACTGTTGGGAAAGTGCAAATAAAGCATATGAGGATTTCACAACAGTGTGGGGCTAACAAATCTGTTTCACAGGAGAAATATCTGGTTTCTGCAGGAATCATTGCCCCAGAGACAGAGGTAGCTTGCTTGATATTTTTTTCTTTTTATGTCTCTCCTGAGAAGCAGCTGTTGCCTGGACCATGTGGTTTGTAACACCCCTTTTATGGTAGCTTGCTGAAATTAGAAGTGATCAAACTAGTGTGTCTCTAATAGACTGTTTTATTTTGGCTTATTGCTTTGGTGGGCTAGTCAGCTTAATTCTTACAGTGTGTTATTCCCAGTGATATCTGCTCCAACTTTAAAAGAAAGAGAAAAAAAAAAAACAAAACAAGCTGAGGAATGTTTTTGGGAAGCAACTTCTCTGTTCTTCATCATGCATGTTAATATAGCATCATGCGTCATATTGCTAAATGAAAGAAAAAAAATTTTACATTGGCTACATGCCAAAGTCAGTTTGAAAAACTTTCTTTTCTCTTGATAATTTTCCTTATTTCCTGTTGATTAATAAGTGACCCCTAAAGGTTCAGTAAACATGAGCAATAATTGCTTCACTTGACTTTTGAGGAGAGCAAATGAAAGTGGAATGTGCATCTAGTGGTCAAACTTTGCATCCCTCTGACTGTTCATATTTTCCTGCCTCTTCAAGGCTCTGGCTTTTTACGTAACCCTTTCCTGCAAGAAACTTCCCATTGGAAAGGTATGAAACCTATTGCTAAGCCTGAGAGCCAGCACATAGTATGACTGGTGGAAGCCAGCTTGTACCACACAAACAGTGATGGCCCATTGTATAGTTCTTTTCTTAGCTCAGCTTCCTCTTGTCAGAGCAGCAGGTAGTGAGATTATCTCCATCTCTCTCCATAATTTATTTGCTGAAATGGGAGAGTTTCCAAAAGTCTTCCTTAATCCCTGTTTCCCTCTGATGCAAGCTCTGGTAATGGCTTGTTTCTTTCCTCTGTTGTCAGGTATCTTGCTAAGCTGTTTTGTGACTTCTGTGTCTAGGCAATAAGGGTAATTTTTATTTCCAGGAGGGATTGCCCTTAAATGTTTCATTTCTATTCAATTTTTGTCCAAAAGCTCTCTGTGTTGCTGTTAGTTCCTCTTTTTCTTTTGAACTCTTCTCCCTCACATACTAAAAAGCCAAAGTGGGTTTTACCACTGCTTCTCTGTCCTCTGCTTTAGTGAGTGCGTGTAATTGCTCATGCATCTGAACTTTGCTGGGAGCTCTCTGGGTGAGGACGGATTTTGGGGTTTGAATTCCACTAGGTCTTGGCCCTAAAGTTTTCAGCAGATGAGAGGGAAGAGGCAGAAGCATGTAGCCACATGATGGGAGAGTTACTTGATACTAAATGACAGTTAATGTAGTGAAAGTGTCCTCATAGTTCAATCATATTGTTCCTTTTCTTTTATGAGATTCAAGATGGGAAGATGCTGGCGGTTTTGCCCTACAGCACTGCTGGCAGCCCCAGATTTGTCATTGTTACTGCCTTCTCAGGCTCTATCAGCAGATGTTCTTTCCATTTTGCAGTAAAGCTCTTCCAGTATACTTAGCTGCTCAACTGAATTTCCATGTGAACCAATGCAGTGGATAGAGAAAATACTGTTTGCTGGCTGACAGTTTTATGGCTGTTAAAAGAAATTGTCAGTTCTCTGCTCTTGTAGTCCTCTTTCTGTTAGGTGCGGGAGACAGTTCTCTAAAGGGTCCCTCAGAGGTTCTCTCTAGCACCACTTGTAGCTCTGAATATGTGAACTCAAACTACAATCTAAATTGTGGTCTGTGAATTCTGGGTGCAACTATTTGGTGGTGCCTTAGCACTGATTCTTTAAAAAAGAAGTTAGCGGTGCAGTAGTGAAACAGTGCTTTTAACTAGGTCGCAGTTAAGCATTAGCAGCTTACAAGGCAAACCCAAGACAATGTTACCCAATGCAAGCAATTTCCAGGACACTATAGGGAGACCCACATCTGAATTGCTGATGCAGCGCGTTCTGGGGAGACCCCAAGTGTGAAGACAGTTGATGTCTTGCAACTGTCATTGCAGTGCTATCTCTCTTGTACCTACTGTCAGTGCTTTTTGTTTGATTGATTTTAAACGCAGCCAAAACATTCATATGCCTTCTTTAGACATGTGTGTCTTGCATCATGGGGTAACACAGGTTTTAGCCTGTAATCTTACTTTCATTTGTTACGTAGTCTTGCAGATAATTATGCCAAACTGCTATTGTCTTTGAGTTCTCTGCTAGTTTTGTATTAAACTAGATTTTCCATTAAATTTTCTGTTCTTGGTCTTTAAACTTACTCATTCTTACATTTAGCACAAAACTTAATTTTTCATGCACAGCAGTCAGCCTGATGGTCTCCTGGTGAACAGCTCAACTCATGCTTGTTAATATTGCCATCGTGTGGCTGGATTAGATTTGCAACATTTTTTTATTTGGAGTTTTTTTGCCAACTTTTCTTGGTCCTTAGTGCTGGTAGCAGGTTTTAAGCAGTTATGAAGGTGACCAGGAGTGTGAAACACACAAATCCATAAAAATTCTCTGTACCAGTGAGTTCACCTTCTAAGGATGTTGACACAGCAAGATGGGAGACACTGTCACTAAGACAAAATGTTAGATTTGTAAGAACTTCCATGACTTGTGTGTTGCCTTTGCAGCACAAGCAGTACTGATACAGATGTGAATGAGGGAGAAGGCTATGTATGTAGCAGGCTTTACTTAAGGAAAAACCTGCAATCTCGTGGTTTTGCTGTTTGTTTTTTATGAAGCTATTTGTGGTGGAGAAATTCACAAAGATGCTGGCCAGATTCAGTCTCCCAATTACCCAGATGACTACAGACCTTCCAAAGAGTGCATCTGGAAGATCACAGTTTCTGAGGGCTTTCATATAGGAATCACATTCCAAGCCTTTGAGGTGAGAAATGTCATTGTATATTATATTACAGATATTATTTTGCCTCTGTAGATAATTTAAAATTAAGAAGGAAGTGATGTAAATATAATAATAATAATAATAATAATAAATTTCTTTTGAATGCTTTAGAACATAATTTCTCCTCACCAGAAGTTTGCTCAGAGATTTTGAAGCCAAGTTTTAAATATGAGTTTTCAAAACCTGTTACTCTAGACAGAAGGAATTAGAAGGGGCACAAAATTGCTGATGAAGTTAAGTAGGGACTCATGAGTCCTTAAATTTTCACTCTGGTCAAATGAAATTGTATGGTCACAATCCAGGCAAAAACTTCTGTTGGTGTCATTTGGACTTGTCAGGTTGCAGGATGTTTGTGACTCTCCAGAGAAACATCATGTTCGCAGATGGCAGACAGGCTTTGAAGAGCTCAGGAAAGGTTTTCTCCTACTGGTTATAGGGTGTCTTACACTCTTAGCCATGTGCCCAATGATCTGTTTCTGACTACTGATGTATAAGTCACAGACAGGAGTGGGCAGGACCTGGGTTGGTACCTAAATCCTGTCTAGCCCATAGGCTCCTGTGGCTTGTGCACACTTAGTATGCTTATCCTGGAAAGGGCTGACACCACTACCTCCTGTCTGTGACCCCACAGCTATTCCTTGAACCTTTTTGTTTGTTCTGCTCTGTTCCTTATAGCTTCTCATGGAAAAGCAGCTTGTAGATAGTCAGGGACCAGGTTTCACCAGAGGGTAGCCGTGAAATAGCAGTAGAACTGAGATGTGCCTGGGCTTGAATCCAATTTCAACTGCAGGATTGTTCAGTGGCAGCCATGAGGCAAGTGCTTAGTTGTGACCAGTTGTCTGGGATGCTCCTTTGGAAGCTGATCTGTGGCCAAAGTTTAACTGGTTAGCTAGCCTGACTCAGAGCACTCACTAGTGAGCTACAGGCTCACACCCTTTTCCCATTGCAGATTGAGTGGCACGACGCATGTTCTTATGACTACCTGGAGATCCGAGATGGCCTCACTGAATATAGCCCACTGATTGGTCACTTCTGTGGCTACGAGAAGCCAGAAGATATCAAATCCAGCTCAAATAAAGTATGGATGAAGTTTGCGTCTGATGCAACCATCAATAAAGCAGGCTTTGCAGCAAATTTCTTTAAAGGTATGTGATCTAGTACCTCTCAAGGTCAAAGCTGGGGACCATTCATGCCTTAACTTACTGCCATCCCAAAGTGATCAGTTACCATTGTATCTACTTGTAGTTAAGAGCTGTTAGACAATATCAAGTTTATATACAAATTTCTTTGAGAGTCTAGAGGGGTTTGATGCTGAGGCATGAACACCACCTCCCTGATTAAGACAGAAAGAAAGCTTACTGGGCCAGTACCAGGACAGGCAGTAACACCTTGTGTTGCACAGCTGGACAGAATACGACCTCCATTTATCCATGCCAGGGGACACTGACGTTTTCAAAGAAGGTACTAGTACTGTACAAAGAGTGTTAAAAACAACTCTCTGCTTAAGTTCTATTCCAAAAGAAACTTCAGGAGGGAGAGTAAATTTGATTGCAAGTAGAATCCCAGGGAAAATTTTGGAGTGCTTTAGGAGACAAGCATGTTCCTAAACTGAGATCCTCTTCAGGAAGATGCGAATGAAGACTAAAATTCTTAAGAGCTGAACTCAAGCCACGGTCCTTTCCCAGCATCCTAGTGACTTGATAGAGGCAAGAACCAAATAACTAACCACTTGAGAAAATACCTGCAGAGCTGCTGTGAGGTAAATAGTTTCTCTTAGGTTCAGTGACAGCTGTACAGAATAATAGCTGCAATGCCAATATTTGGATTGCATAAATCCTTTATTTATTTCTACTTTAACTTCTGTCATGCATTAAAGGTGTCATGGTCCATTTGGATCTCTCAAATTACAGGACAATGAGCTCTGTGAATTAAACTTTATTTCATGAACTCATTAAGAAATACAACAAACAAACACGGCAGGGCTCAATCCCCTTTGCTCAGACTAGTCTGTCACATGAATTCACTTATTCACCATTGAAGTCATAAAGTTTCATAACTTATAACCCGTAATTCTTAATCCATGCACTTATGCACAAAAAAAGAATTAGTTAAATAAAGTTTAGTTCACAGAGTGCATTGTCCTGCAAATTTGAGAGAACCAAACAGACCGTGACAAAGGGTGATTGCAAGATCACTGGCAAATACTGTGATGTTTAATTCCAGTCCCTGAACAACTCTCACAGTGCCTAGACTTCCTTGTTTAAATTTCTCAGATTCCATAAAGACACAGAGAATACTTCTTCCTAAAGACACTTTGGCTTCTTTCAGGAGCTGATAGTGCAGGCTGACTGTGGCAGAGATATCTTCTAGGCATTAGCACTACATGGAGACTTCTTGGCCTGCAGCAAGTCATTCTGTAGAATCCGAGGTTCTCCTGCAAGTTTGTAAGGGCAGAAAGTTGCGCACCTGAACCTGGGATGCTTTCTTTGTGATACAGATAGTCAGAAATAAATGTATTTCTTTTTTATGTAAAAAAAATGCATAAGCATGCACTGCTAGTACAATTGCAGACACAGGTGTTGTCTGTGGAGTTTTTGCTGGCAGACTAGATCTTGCAGTGTCTGCTCAGACTTCACATGTTTGAACCAGAAGCTGTGTAGCTTGTGGATGGTTAGGGAGTTGTTAAGTCCATGCCAGTAAGCCCAGCTGAGGCACAAAGTGTATTTGCTTGGACGAAGCACCACAGTGGCCATAGCTACACAACTTCTAGCCAGCTTTCATTATGGACAGAGTTGATGTCAGTTTGCAAAAGCTGGGTAGACATACCTGCAGGCTACATGTGGAGTTTCAAGCTGGACTCTGAAGTCTGCAGCCTTTACCTCCATATCCAGAGGGATTGTGACTACCAGCCACTCCATGAACAAAGTAAATGAACGAATTAGATGGCTCTGCAGGCACTCTTCAGACTACCACCCGCAGCTGATTGAGTAATGGGTTAGCTTTGCCTTAATGAATTATGAAAGGAATAGAGCTTCAGTTACATGTCTTACAACATTGAAAGAAAATAACTCAGCTTAAAAGAAACCAGAGTTAAGGAGGGAACTGAATATTATGCTTTGTGAGAACTGGCAGTGGTAACTTCTAACTTTTCAGAGAAAATAAACCTGCAAACAGCTCAGAGAGTGTAAGACAGCTCAGAGAGGGCAAGTCATTGGTCTCATAGAATCATAGAATCGTTAAGGTTGGAAAAGACCCTTAAGATCATTGAGTTGAACTGTTAACCTGTCACTGCCAAGAGACAATGTCAGGAAGATATGAAGAGCAATTACCTCATGTCCATCCCATCACGTATATCTCAAGGGAAAGCTCTAGGATTATTCTTTATTACTTATCTTCATTTTGGTAACAAATCGTTTGTATCACTGAAGCCTATTTTATTGAAGTGTTAGTAGTGATGCGCTGTCTTGCACTCACATTATTGTACCTTTCTTCTTCATGGCAAACGTTAGAGGAAAGACAATACTTTGCAAAATATACCTGCCCATAGTCAGAAGATGTCCCTCCCATGGTAAAGGCTGATCACAGGGGAGTTGATGATCGTAGGAGTTACGCCCTTGACAGAAAAGAGAGGCTGCGCTTTAACAGCCAGATTAGAAGCTATTGAACTTGTACCCAAGCATAGAGCAGCAAAGAAATACTCTACTTTCTTCATAATAAATCCACAAACAGCAACCAGAAAATAAAATGCTTGGACAGGAGCTGTTGCAGTGGGGGGTTCCTGACTATGGGAAGGCTTTGCAGGAAGACAGTGTTATCAATAGAATAGAATATTTCAGTTGGAAGGGACCTACAATGATCATCTAGTCAAGACTGTTCCCATTTGATCTACATAGCAGTAACTGTTACTGGAGTGTTATATTGGGTGTAGGTGTCAAGGCGTTGGCACTGGGAGGCTGCAGGGGCTGCCCCATGCCAGACAGATGGTTGAAGCTGGCTCTGCAGTGGACCCACCACAGGACACAGCTGAGCCCATCAGCTGAGCTGGTGGTGCCTCTGTGAAACCATGTTTAAGAAAGGTCAGAAATGATGGGGAGAGAGAGGAGGAGGGAACAAAAAGTGCAAAACAGCAGAGGTAACACCGAGGTCAGAGGAGGTGAAGGTGCTTCATGGCAGATCAGATATTCCCTGCAGGCCATGGAGGACCCATGCTGGAGCAGGGGGCAAGTATGAGAAGGAAAGAGCAGCAGAGTCATGTACTGACTGTAGCTCCCCATCCCCTCCTGCCTTTGCATGCTCGTGGCTTTGATGAAGGGACTGAGTGTAAGCTGTGGTGATACAAGGCAGGGGGAGAGGAGTCTGGAGTGAAGTTGAGCCTGGGAAAGGGGGGTGGAAAGGTGTTTTCCCTAAGTTCCCTAAGTTTTCCCCAAATGCTTTATCATTTGTTTCTTTTTTTTTTTTCAGTTTTTGTTTCCCAATACCCAAATCAGTACTCAAATATTTATATTAATTGGCAATAAATTAACTTAAATTCCCCAAAGTTGAGTCTGGTTTGCCCACAACAGTAATTGGTGGGTAATTTCCCTGTCTCAACCCAGGAGCTTTCTCGCTCCTGTTCTTCCTATTTTCTCCCCCATTCCACTGGAGTGGGGGGCCGGGGAGTGAGCAAGCAGCTGGGTGTGAGTGTGGCTGCTAGCTGAGGCCAACCCATAACAACCATGTTAATAAAACCATGTTAATAAATTAAGGGATGCACATGGAATCAGGGGTCAGGGTGAGAAGCCAGTACCTCTGGCTATCCATATATTAAAATGTCAGTTCAGGTTATTGGGATGTGATTGGAAGAACCTGGCTTCAAAGTCTAGAGTAGCAAGACTTCATGTGTCTATGAAAAGGAAGACCTACTTGCATCTCCTCCCAGCTCCTTTGCTGCACTCCATTTAGTGGGTTATGGCCTCCTGCAGCTCCAGTACTGTGGGCACCATAATGGGCTGGTTCCTGGTAGCTCAAGTCACTCAAGGGCATGAGGAATTTAAAAAACAAAACAAAGCAAAAAAACAGGGGCAAATGAGAACAAAATGCAGTGAAGTCTTTACAGGAGAGCATATTGTCCTGCTCCTGTCTAGGAAAGGCACTCTTGACTAGTAACAGTAATTATAATCCTTTATGGTTTTGGTGGTAGGAGTGCTTTAACACTTGTCAGGTTCGCTGCAGTGCCCGCTCCGTGGGCTCGGCTCATCAGCTAGTGCTCTGGTCCTTCCGTCCAGAAGTGTTGCATGAGGAATATGATGGGGTTTGGGTGGTCAGGGAAGCGTAACTTGTTCTGGTTTTCTCCTGACAGAGATGGATGAATGTTCTCTGCCGGACAATGGTGGGTGTGAGCAGCACTGTGAGAACACACTGGGCAGTTATAAATGCACCTGTGAGCCTGGCTATGAGTTGACAGCTGATAAAAAAAGCTGTGAAGGTGAGTAACCTACAGATTGAGGCATCTATCTATAGGATGGGTACTACAGCTAATAATGAAATTGAACAATCTTGGAGATGATTCTCCTTGCCCCTACATCCTCTTTGTTTCTGTTTTTCTTACCCCACCTGAAAAAAATTATTTTTGTCAACATTTTTCATGAAAAACAAGTTTTGGTTGGAAAAAGTGAAAATACTCTGATTCTCTACTGCTAAACATCTCTAAAACCAGTTGTTCTTCATGCCCAGAGATCCCTGTTCAGACCAGATCTCCCATGGTGCAGCATAAGGGAGGGTGGGCATTACAACCTAACTGTTGAATGGCCCAAAAGTATTTCAATCTAAGGCTGAATTTATTATTTTTTTAAAGAAATTTCTTTTGTAGAATAAAATATTAATGTTTTGCCTGCATGCAAAACAGACATTCTCCATACTGAGGAGTCATTTCCCTTCTTCTGTTATGGGGGAAAAAAAACCATGTCTTTGATAGAAACTGTTTCTTTCGGCTTTCTATTTATACAGTTAATCTCTTGCAACAAGTGTTTGCTCCCACCAACAATACAGCTGTTGGTGTGGTGAGAATCCACCCATTGTTCTTGTCTCGTAGCTCTGCCTTTCAGCTGAGATGCGTAGGGAGCTCCACACACTGTGAGTGGTGCTCTCAAAGTCACCCGGTTTGCCCTGACTTCTGCTTTTATTAAACTGTTTGGGGAAGGCTGCTGTCGACTTGGTGAGGGCAGAGTTAGGTGCATGGTGCAAAAGGCGTTAGGAAGTTTTACTTTATTTGTTTAAATAATTTCTTGCAATTTTGAGCAAGCCAGTTGGTATAACTTGGCAAGCATTTTTTGAACTTCACTCTTAACTTCCTATTTTAAACTTCCTTTGTGGGCAATACAGGAAGGATAGTCTTTGAAATTGTAGTGATGCACATCACAGTAAATTGCTTTTGTTTCTCCAAACGCACTTGCTTGCTACACTTTTTGTATTGAAGCTGCTCCCTTGGGTTAGTTCTCTTAATGCAAAATGATGCTGGGAACAAGATGCAGGAAGCTTTTATCCCTGTGGGTTTTGAAGATGTGGCCGTGTCTCATTACTCCCAAGAAACAGCAAGAAAAAAATTGCTTCATTGCAAATAGAATTTTGCAGCAAAAGAGCAAACTGAGGTTGATTCCTTTGAGGTAAAAGCCATGCCCTCCCACAAGAGGATGAAGATGAGATGTCCTAAATTTTTAAAGAAAATGGGATAATAGAGCCAAGTCTTTGGCTTTGTCTTCAACTTTCTCTAGAGAAGATGTAGTCCACATGTAATAAGCCACTGAAGAGTTGACAGGGGTGTCTTCCCTAGGATTCTGTTACCTTCTAATTATTCCATTACTGATAAACTTGAAATAATAAGGTTTGTAGGACTGAGTGTGCGTGAATTTACCAAGCTGGCCTTTATCATGTATGTATTGTGCAAGTCAAGTCAACAGATCCACAGTAAGCCCAAGACTATGGAGGAAAAAGCAGATCAATCTTACATGGTTTAAGTGGCTCTCGGGGCCATAGCCTGGCTGTGTGTGTTTCACTGGTGATTTATAGCAGGTGAGGTTTCTGTCTTCTTTGCAGCTCCCACCATTTTAAACCTGTTCTGGAGGCTGGGATTCGAAATGT
Source organism: Platalea leucorodia (assembly GCF_965183815.1). Classification (NCBI taxonomy): domain Eukaryota; kingdom Metazoa; phylum Chordata; class Aves; order Pelecaniformes; family Threskiornithidae; genus Platalea; species Platalea leucorodia. The sequence continues at coordinate 23,417,586 of NC_138826.1, forward strand.
GCCACGAACCAGGATCTGATTCATTTCATAGTTAACAGTGTGGCCCAATCTGTGTGTCTGAACAGAACCAAGTAAAACTTGTGTTCATTTATTGCCTCTCCAGCTGCCTGTGGGGGCTTCATCACCAAGCTCAATGGGACCATTACTAGCCCTGGATGGCCCAAGGAATATCCTACTAACAAAAACTGCGTCTGGCAGGTGGTAGCTCCAGCCCAGTACCGGATCTCTCTGCAGTTCGAAGTGTTTGAGCTGGAAGGCAATGATGTACGTAACCAGTCCCTGCATCTCAGAGGTGTGACTATTGGCTAACTCAGAACTGGATAAATCCTTGGGGTACAAGGAAGAGGAGACTGTCTTACTGGCGGAGCTTCTGGTTGTTTCCCCGCCCTTGATATAATAAGCCAATAACAGTGATTGTTCTCCTTAAAGTCCAGATCTGCTTTCTCTATGGAGTGGAAGGATTAAAGCTGTTCTGTTATAAACGGGCTTCTTTTCTCTACCAGTTTTGCATAATTGTAGGTGTTTTCCATCCCTAATAGGTGTCACATCCCCCCCTTTCCCAGAGTTGCCTTTGCAGGAAAATAATTGGAAATGAACAATTAAGTAGAGTTCTTCAAGGGTAAACAAAACAACCAGTAAAAGAGTCTGTCCTCTGCCCTGCCAAGGGCAGGGTGGAATTTGAACACAGCATTCAGGTCTCACTTTCCCCACTGTAAATGGGAGCAGTGGCTCTTCCTTAAATCAGCAGGCTGCTGAAGTTCATTCAACACTGTCACGCTCTTGGGTAAGGTGGGAGTAATTATTTTAGCTGAATTAAACTGAACCTTTGCTATTCTGATAAACACACCCATGCTTTAAGACCAGGGCATCCAGGGAAGGGGGTGAGAACACTGACAGAGGAGAATTTGGGGAAATTAGGAGTGTATTTGAGTATAAGGCTGTTTCTGTTCCCTCTCAGTCAAGCCTCTGTTCCCTTCCTCTGAAATCCTCTATTCCAAGTCCATGGACCTGAGAAATCTCCTTGTCTCTTGACAGGTCTGTAAATATGACTATGTTGAGGTTCGTAGTGGGTTGGCTTCTGACTCCAAGCTGCATGGCAAATTCTGTGGCTCAGAGAAGCCTGAAGTAATCACATCCTATGGCAACAACATGAGACTGGAGTTCAAATCAGACAACACGGTCTCCAAGAAAGGCTTTAAAGTTCACTACTTCTCTGGTACGTGGCTGTATTCTTTTACTTGCTTAGCTGTCTCCTCTGACTGAACCTCTTGGTTTTGGTGAATTTTCTTCAACCTCCTGTCAAATCAGGCAGAGCCCGACATGGTTAGTTACATCTAAAAAGCATGTTTGCTCTGTGCTGTGTCACCTTTCATCTTGGTTTCTCAGTGCAGTGTATGGTCCGGTATCATTGCGTGGCATCATCAAGATGCATGGATTCTGTCAATGCCTCCAGTCCTTCCATGGCAGGAAGCAATGGGGAACCTGATCCTGAAAGTTATTTCTGTCCCTGGCATCGTTAGAGAATAGCTTTTTCCTCTGAAACTAGGAGAGTTACAGAAAACTTCTGTAAATTTTCTATAGCAATCCTTCCCATCAAAGCAGTGCATGCTAGTGGAAGTTTCTAATCCTCTGTTCTGAATCCTTCATAGCTCTTGGTGTCAGCGATGCACCTTGTTAGCAGGCCGTTCCAGAGGTTAACTGTACATTGTATGGAAGTGGAAAGTCAGTTCCATTCTGTGTTTTCAGCAGAGATTAAGGAATATTATTATTTTTGAGAAAGATTATCAGGCAAAATGACCTTGAATTAAGACAGTTGCAGAGTAGAATCGGGGCTAGGGGTTTGGCTTATTAAATCTAACAAGAGGAAGGGTGAAGTGGGATACGTTTTATCTAGAAATACTTTTAGGAGTGAGGACACAGATGAGGTTAATGAGGTCCAGGGAAAGCATTGGCCCAAGAAAAAGTAGAGATAAACTGCTTTTAAATTAAATTGGACTGGAAACTGGGAGCAGATCCTATACTCAGAACAGTGAGATTCAGGAATGCATAGTCCTGAATACAGGAGTGAAAATCCACTTGGACATATTTCAGCTTCAGAGGGCAGCTCTTACCTTAGATCCTCTTCTCCTCCTGGCTGCTTGTGCTCTTGGACAGAGATATTTAAAGATGGAGGCTCCTCAGAGCATGTAGGAACTTGAAAATATAAAGAGTGGCCAGTGGATGTTTTTCATCTAGGTTGGTGAATTTATGTGATATTTTTCCTGGACCCTATTCTAAAATAATGAGACGTTGCTATAGGTTTCTTTTAGATAGGAGTCTTTAATCATTCAAAACCTACATTATATAATAAAACAAATTTGTGATGCATTTTATGGAATGAAAGACAATTGAAGAGAATTGTATCTGGGCTAAAAAGCTGACTGGACTAATCCAGCAGCAGAGGTTGGAGGTTTGCACTGGTATCTGCCTGTCTGGGTATTGGTCTCCCAGCTGGTAGCTGCGGTAGTGTGTTTCTCAATGGCAACTCCGTGTTTGTCGGTTTGATCCTGCCCAGACAAAGACGAATGCTCCAAAGACAATGGTGGTTGCCAGCACGAATGTATCAACACCTTTGGGAGCTACATATGCCAGTGCAGAAATGGCTTCATGCTGCATGAAAATGGCCACGATTGTAAAGAAGGTAAGGTCCCCACTCCCTGCCCTCAGGAAAGACAAGGTGTCTCAAACACGGTTTGAGCCAGGGTGCCTCCTGCCTAGTGTTGGAAGGGTGTTTGTACCGTGTACCATGCTGGGGAACTGAAAAAGCCCCAGCTAGCTGAAAAACTACCTAGGAAAAGGAAGAAGAGGGCTTGTTTTCAGCTGGATCTGTTCCCCAGTCTGGCCCTCCATATGGCCATGGGGTTGGACAGGGTGGGGGACAAGAAGCTGGGCTAGTGAAAGGAGCAGCTGTGGGACATCACCATTAGACTAGTCACTGCTGCTTCATTTAATTATTGGGTTGAGTCAGAAGAGACAGGCTGAGCTGATGTAATCATTTACTGCTGCCAAAAATACCTCTCTTCCTTTACCCTCACCAGTGCTGTGTGCTGCTGTGGCCTTTCTGCGTGTTGTCTCTGGTCCTTGTCTGATCTCTCCGTGGGCTGATTCAGCTTTCCAAGTCAGTAAAACAAACAACTCAAGTCTGAGACAGCACCAGTGTCAAGATGGTGGAGGGGTTGGAGACCATGTCACTGGGAGCAGGGCGGACAAGATGGAGCAGCAGTAGAATATGTTTGGGAGTGAGAAGGTGAATGAGGTTAATGAGGCCCAGGGGAATAAGATGGTCCATTTCACCAGCTGCCAAGTTATCTCAAAAAAGTATAGGCCTTTCTGAGGACAAACCCACCAGAACTATGCAGTAATCTTAAAAGATACTGTTCAGTGACTGAAGCCTTCCCTGTTTCTGCCTTGTTGAGGGTCTTGATGGGCAAGGAGGAGCATGTGGGACGTTAATGCCTCCATTTTATGATCTCCCCCTCTCAAGCTGGTTGCGAACACAAGCTGAGTGGTGCAGAGGGAACGATGAGCAGTCCAAACTGGCCTGACAAGTACCCCAGCCGAAAAGAGTGCACCTGGGACATCTCTGCAACGCCTGGCCACCGAGTGAAAGTGGTGAGTAACCAGTGAGTGGGAGTGCGAGGGGAGAAGCGGGCTGGATTGTGAGCAGCTGAAGTGACTTTCCCTGGCCACTGTGTGAGTGGGAGGTTGATCCCCATAGGTTCTGTGTGGGGTGCTTGGAGGAGGGTCTCCCGGGAGGCTTGCCCCTGGCCTGTAAAAGGGCAGAAGGTCTCAGAGGGACATGAGACAGGGGTGGAGGCAGCTTGGAGTGGATTCCAGAAGATGACAACTGTGGAGCATTGCTCCCTCTGTTACCAGAAGGTATAACATGCCCTCCTGCCCCTACCCCTCCTTGTGAGCCACTCTGTTAGGACCATATCTGCATAAGGTTGTGGCAGGGCCAGTCCCCAGCCTCTCTGAGGGAGAAGCATCAGGCCGATTTTACAACGTGGCCTGATCCATATGGCAGGACATGCCCAAAACTGCAGATGGCCCATGCACCAGGGGAAATAATGCCTGTGCTCCATGGAAGTAATATTGAAGAACTGCCCATTCAGTGTGCTAGACAGAGTTGCCAGCAGGAAAAATAAGAGTGTATAAGGCTTGCAGGTGAAAACTATTGTCATGCACCCATGTGAGGCAGCAAAGCTAAGGCTACACAGCACTTTCATATCAACTTCTGAGCTTTGCCACCTTGAGATCACTCTTGTCTGAAAGAACACTATTCTATTTTAGTTTGTGGGAGGAGTGGGACAGAAATACCATTTGACCTGTTTCACTTGGCATTTCATCCTCTGCTAAATTGCATATGCAGATTTACAAATGTCTGTCTTAATTCTCCTTATTCTTGCTGTAGACCTTCAATGAGTTTGAGATTGAACAGCACCAAGAATGTGCCTATGACCACTTAGAAATGTATGATGGGCCCAACAGCAAGTCACCTATCCTTGGTCGCTTCTGTGGCAGCAAGAAACCAGACCCTGTAGTGGCTTCTACCAACAAGATGTTCCTCAGGTTTTACTCTGATGCTTCTGTGCAAAGAAAAGGTTTCCAGGCAAAGCACAGCACAGGTAAGCTGGTTGCCTGCCAATACGCCAGTGCGATAAGATGACATCAAGTCTCACTGCATTTTTTTATCAGGCAAAACCAGACACACTTTTCTCCCAAATAAGCTTAGCCTGAATTTTAAGTGGTTGTATATTGTGCTAACCAGTTCCCAGACCATTGTTGGCACCATACCATAAATGCCAGCTTCCTTATCAGCTCAGAGGTCTCTTGATGTCAGACGTTCCTGCTCATGTTCTTTTGTTTAAATTGGAGGTGTTTCATTGAGCAGCAACCCCTTCTGTTCCTCATCAACCTTCAGAAAAGGAGGTGATGCAACTTAGCCTGTGTATTGGCCCACACACAGAACAGGCCCATATTAGGTTGATTGTGGTGGAAGCAGAGATGTGCTGTGGACAGACACAGCTTTATCCTCTTATCTGTGGCAACCCAGAAGTGAACCTGTTGTACCAAGGTTCACTTTTTTGAAACCCCTGCCACTGTAAACAGGTGAACCGTGGTTTGAATGGCAGTGCATGAGAGACTGGTGAAGAGGTGTCTTCCTGATTTGGTGCAGTTTCCCTACAGCCAAGCACACGCATTTTGCACAAGCCCAGGGCCACTGTTGCGCATTGTGCAGGCAGAAAAGGATTGTTTTGGTCCCCAGTTTTTTAATGTGCTTCAGCTTCCTGCTGGCAAAATACTTTGGGTCAGAATTTCAGCTATAGGACAAGTGCAAAGAACATGTTAAGTCTTCCTTTAAGCAATTGCTTTCTAAAATAATACATTTTTCCAGAGTATAATGTGGCAGGAACCCTATCCTGCTGGTTTTAACAGGTTGCCTCTTTCTATGCATGTTCTGTACCAAAAGAACCAAGCTTCTCTACACTATGTGGGTCATTGGATTCATGGATGACTGGAGAATTCACTGGTTTATGGTAGTTTGGTGCAGTGGTTAATTACCTTCCCTGTTGTACATGCACTTCGAGCTGGAGGTCTTCTCTCAGCTGGCCCAAAAGTGGGATAGTGAGTCTTTGTTATGAGGTAAGGCCTTTGAGACAATGTTTTGTGCCCTTTTCTTCCTCCAGAGTGTGGCGGGCTCTTAAAGGCTGAAGTACAAACTAAGGAGCTATATTCTCATGCTCAGTTTGGGGACAACAACTACCCAGGTCAAACCAACTGTGAATGGGTGATTGTAGCTGAAGATGGTTATGGGGTGGAGCTGATATTCCAGACATTTGAGGTCGAGGAGGAGGCCGACTGTGGGTATGACTACATGGAGATTTATGATGGTTACGACAGCACTGCACCCCGCCTGGGACGCTTCTGTGGCTCAGGGGTAAGCCGTGGTGGTGGGGATTTCATAGGCATAACTGGAGGTAGCGAGGAAGGGTACTCTCATGCCCTTTTAGGACAGGGGCAGCTCTCACAAACTGGTGATTAGAATGCCTTGTGTTGTCTGGGTTTTGCTGCTTCTCCTGTTGCTAGAGATCACAGCCATTTTATCTGATGCACAGATTTGGTCTGAAAACCTTGCCAACTGACTTTCCCTTGTTAGCCCAGGGCCATGTGCAGGAGCACGGGACTGCTGCACTGCTGTGCCCCAGCCCTGCCACAAAAGCGTTGTGTAAATGGGAAACAACTTCCAAAGACCAGTTTCATCCCCAGTCACTTCCTGCTTGAAGCCAAGTCACGTTGGGGCCATACTATGGCATGGGTGAAGGGTGGAGGGACTTGCAGAGCTGCTTGTTGACTCCAGGGTGGTATGCTGTCTCCTAAACTGTTATGTGTCCCCATTAACAGGAGTGACTCTGTTAGCATGAGCAATGGTGTGTGGTATTTAAAATCAGAGGGTCTATGCTTGATTTCTCTAGGACTTCAGCAATGAAATGGAGAAAGTTCTTACCGAATTTAAAAAGAGACAACCGGGGAGAAGGTGTGTGGAAGCAGTCCTTGTAAACTGGGGAAATGGTCTGGAAAATAAACAAAGGCATAGCAGCTTGGTGTGAAGAAGTTCAGGGCAGCAGGGTAGTAATCTACCTACCTGCACACTGACAAATGGAGAATGGCTGGGAAAGTGTTGGTCCTACAGAGCAGCACAGGGAGGTTGTAGCAGGTCACAACAGTGGGGGAGATAACCAGAGTTATCATGTAAGATAAGTGGCTAAGTTATTTTGCTGCTAATGAACCTTGGGAGAGCCTAAGCTGCCAAACAGGGTCCAGTTTGGATTGTCATTTCCTGATAAGATAAGGACAAATTAGAGCAAACTCAGAAGAATTGGAACAAGATATCCAGGGAGTCCTGTGAAAAAACAACTGGAAGAACTAGGATTGTAGAGCGGACTGGCATCAGTCTTCAAACATGAAAGGCAAGCACGCAAAGAGCAGGGGAATATGCTCAGGAAGTCAGAGTAGAGCAGGAGGTACAGAGCGCTCAGTCTTCGTGTTTACTGGCTACTCTGTCTTCACTATGAGCTTACACTCTAGCATCATAGCACAGACAGTTATTTAGCCTGCAGAATTGACCACTCTGTGCTGTCTTCTTTCCTTTTCTGCAGCCTCTGGAAGAAATCTACTCTGCAGGGGACTCCATCATGATTCGATTCCATACAGACGACACCATCAACAAGAAAGGCTTTCATGCCCAATACATAAGTACCAAATTTCAGGATGCGTTGCACATGAGAAAGTAGTCTGACTGCTCCTCACAGATATTCCCCATCTGAAGACTGAGACATTTAACTGTGATCTTTGTCTTTTTTTTTTAAAGCTTCTGTGCACCTGGCCAAAAGCAGTGTACAGTATTTTCTGTAACTAAAACTAAATCCATTCTCAAAGGTTTGCCTCTGCAATTATTAGCATGACCCTTTCTTGTTAACATACCCAGGACCAAAAATTGTCTTCTAATCATACCTGCCAGGGCACAAACATTGTATTTTGCACAGCTTGCCATGGGGCTGAGTGAAGACTGAGCTTGAATTGAGAAAAGCCTTCATCTCTTGCGTATCCTGTTTCTAGGTGACGTTTCCCAAGCATCCTGTACACATGAGCTGTCTGAACACATTTTCTGGAGCAGGTGATGTGGACAGTCACCCAGCAGGATTTTCTCAAAGGACTTTGGGAGCCGCCCACTCTCCCCTACCAGCCCAAAATACTCTGTGCAATAAGTGAACAACCAGATGGCTGGAACTCCATCACTCCTCCTGTCCCGTCTATTTATTGTCTTGGTTATTGTGGGTTGAGAGCTAGGCAGGGGCACAGGGACAGTCTCTTTAGGGCTGCTGGCTACTTGGATCACGGTGAACGAGAAGGGCCCAGTGCCTGATTAGCAGTAATTTTCATGGTATATGTTGAATGGGAGTGCTTTGATGTAGCGGCCAAGGGAAAGGTGGTGGTTGACAGGGAAGTGCTGTGGTGAGATGCAAGGCATGACTGTGTGATGGTGACAAAGCTTAGCAACTGGAGTGCTGACAGTGTGCTCCAGTTGCACCACTAGGCAAGGCAGCTCGGAGGGCCGTGGCAGCAGTCCAGGCCTTAAATAAGGAATCTCTCCTCCTCACTCCACCCATCTGCTTTCTCAGCCTTCTTTATGCTGCTTCATTTCCTTAGGACCGCTTCCCTGTGAGCCCTGCCTTTTCGCAGCTGAGCTGCTCTCCCCAGGGCTCCCCACTGCAACCTAGGAGTGCTCTGCAACATCAGCTAGCCGGAGCATCTCACCGAAGGAAACACTGGGCCAGAGATAGTCAGGGTGTCCCTGAGGCAGAGGGACACAGGACATGCTACAGATCAGCTCTGGTGAGCTCTGGAAGCCTGTCAGACATGTGCAAGCTCCAGGCATGGAACTAGGAGTGGAAGAGCCCTGCTGATTTCTGCTTCCTCGCTGTTCCTCGCTGGTCCGTGGCCCAGTCTCTTACCTTCATGGCAGGGGTGCAAGCGAGATGGTGACTTAAGCACTTTGAGCTATAAGGCTCAGACATGCTCTGTGTTGCAGTTATTTATGTACACGGAAGCTACCAAGCCACAGGCTTGCAGAATTAACAGGTAGTTTGGCACTTGTTTGGGAAAAAGTAGGGGGAAACTGTGCTTTTGGGAGAACCACTGTAATTGAGCTGTTGATATGGGAAGAAAAAAAAAGACTTTATTCTGAATGATATTTCATTAAGGCACTCATGGGCAATTATGAGCTAAAAGCTGAGGTATGTTAGCTTTAATAAAGTATTTATAATCCAAGGATTACTATGTTTACATAACCAATATACTGTCAGGCTCTGGGGTGACACCTCCTCTCTGGTGTATGACTGTGGAGAAGCGTGGGGCCAGCGCCACTGTCAGGCACCAACGACATTCCTGGAGATGAGGGCATTTCCAGATGGATAATAAGTAGACCCAACCCCCTCCAGAAGTCCTTGAACAGGATGTGGTCCAAGTATTGTGAATACTAGGAGAAGCAAATGCATGAAAATATTTTCCTGCTTAGAACAAGAAAAATAAAGTAATTTATACACACACACACACAAGATTATATGTATATAAAATGTGCATGTAGAAGACCAGTAGTCAAAGCCTTAATAAGTGTCATGTGAACAATACTGTACTGTCGACTATAGCTTTATTGCAGGCTGTATAAAACCATGTTATTTCTGGGTTGGTTTGTTTGTTTGTTTGTTTTTAGCTCTGTTTTGTTCCTCTTTTCAAATTTTGTGGCCTTTTTACAGGCAAGACCTCTGATCTCAAGCTGTTTGACCACGCAGGTCTGGGGAAGTGAGCTCTGCTAGATGGGGTCTGCATTTGTACTTCTCATCCTTGCCCCTGTTCAAGCAAAATCGCAGTGACTCAGGTGTAGAAATAAAAGCGTGACACTGATCCCTGTGAAACAGAAGGAAAGTTTCAGGTGTCAAGCAGCGGTTCAGGTTTCCTGGCTCTCTAATGGAAGCAATGACTCTGGAGAGAAGTGACTGTAGCAGCTTCCCATGTACTTTAACATCTCTGTTCCATGTTCTGGTAATTTCCCATCTTCCCCAGCCTGGTTCATTGCAGATGCTTGCAATGTGGTTTGACGGATCTACTACACTTGTTAGCATTCATGCAGGTGTCTCTTGTGACAGTGTGCTCACAACTGTTGTACTGTGCATTTCAACCAATGATCTATGTAGAATATTTCTGCTGTACTGACTGGGCTTAACAGTCAATAATTCTAAGTGTGTGAAAGTTTCTTAAGAAAAAAGAAAAAAATGTCAGACCCTCTGAGGTGTGTATATGTATTCTGGTCTTTGTGTGCTTTTACATTTCACTAATTAAAATAATTTTTTAAGAGGGGGAGGAGAGGAGGGTGTGGGGGCAATCACAAATGTACCTGTGCCCAGAACGAGTCTCTGCATTCATTAGACTGTGAATTCAGTTGCACGTTCTGTTGTATGCATGCATTTACCACTTCCTCAAGGGGAGGAAATTTCTTAATACATTCCTTGTTCTGCCAACTGTTGTTTGTGTCTACTGCTAATACCGGGTGGGATTTACTTTCTGCAGGAAGTGAATTTCCCTGGAGCCTTTAGCTTTGTCTTGGCTTTTGCAGTCAAGAGACCATTTAGGAAGTGGGGCAGAGGAACAAGTTGGTCAGCCAAAGGGGCTACATCATTGTGCTTCATGTTTTGCACTCATGCTTTAGTGGGCTGAGATGCAGATCTGCAGCGATAAACATTAGGGTTCAGGGAATTAGTCCATAAGTGGGCTTCAAAAGAGGAGGCTCATTTACTACACTACAGGCTATGGCCTTCAGCAGCAGGTCCCAAAGACCCTGGGATATGAAACTCCTGTGCAAAGGACAGCAGGATGAGCGTGAAGCAGATGTTTCTTACTGCAAAGTTGTGGTCTACAATCTCACTGTGGCAGCAAAATGCTCAGTAGCTGGGCAGCGCCGAAAATGCTTTTCTTCGTCTTTCTGTCCTCTGCTTGATGTCTACCCTGCTTGCTAAGGATCATGTCGGTGTTCTTTCCCAAATGTGTAACCAGTTCATGCATATCCCACCACCCAGAACATTTCCTGTTGTGTGTGTCACAGCCACTCAAACGTTTGTGGTGACTGGATTTCCTCCCAGCTGCTCCCAAAGGCAAAGCAGTAACAGAGATGAAGTAGGAATAAGAATCCACATGCAGCCTCTTGCACCAGAGTATCATGGCATGGTATGACCCTGGAATGAGCCTGGAGGCTGACAGTCGAGTCACCAGGTGGACATTGTTTCCCATTTTAGAAGGCACAGGAAGCCTTCAGTCACACACAGAGTTACAGTCCAAAATGGTGTTGAAACATTAAAAATGATGCAGCCCAATTGAAGTGGGAAATAGAAGTAAAGTAGAAGGTGGAATATGAACTGTAGTCACAGCCGTTAGAGAAACACACAGACATTTGCAATCGCAGCAAGATAGGTTCTTACTGTGTGCACTATCTATCCATTTTATATGTAAAGATCTTTTGCAGGCTTATATCTTCCCTTCTGTTTGACTAGCATGTTCCCTTAATGTCTCTTTCCACACTGATTGCCTGCCACCAGTGCTGTGTGACATGGCCGGTCCTCGTTTTCTCTGCTTATTTCTAGAAACAGGACTTAATTTTGCAGAAGGTGCTAAGGACCATCCAGTCACCATGTGTGAAATGCTGAAGGGAATATGCATTGTCTGTGAGGAGATTCTTTGTCTTTTAAAAATATGAGTAGCCAGTGGTACAGCACACTTCAGACACAGAACGATGCCTCAGACCAGGCAGGCTCGTTGGTCTCAGCATCAAGCCAGCAGAAATCCTCTACTTTGTCCTGGTGTTTCCAGTGAACGTCTTCTGGCAGATGAGGTGCAAGCCCTAGAAAGCAAAAGTAGGATTCCCCTCAGGCTGGCCTGGGGTACATATTAAACATGCTCTTGGAGCCAACAGCAGTTTTATTTGCTATGGGGCAGACAGAGGAGGTGGAGTCCCTGGTGCCCTGAAGCTCAGCTTCCCAGGCACGTGCCAGACCCTGCCCCTGTCAGGGACCTGGCTCTAGCAGGTGTGCTGGGACCCAGCCAGGTTGTCTGAGTCAGCCTGAGAGAAATGCCATCGTCTCTTCCTCTTTGCAGGTCCACAGTTCAGTTTTTAACAGGAAGAGAAACTCATCCTAAAAGGAGCGCTAACCCTGGCATCGGGCAGTCTGCTGTTAACGCACGCAGGGATTTCTCGGGGAGAAGAGGAAAATGGTGAGTGGGAGTCATCCTGTTGAGTCTTGTTTGGATGGAAGTAGCAGGGGGAAGTCAGAGTACAGGAGAGGTGAGGCCACGGGACTGCTTAGCTGTTGGATGATAAGCTCCCTGGGAGCGTTTAACCCGCCTGTTCTCTGCCCCAACCAGATCAATCAAGCTGGCCCCTTCATTAGCGCTGCTTTTCCTTACGGTGCGACCAGCGGTTTCAGACATCTGCTTGGGTTTTAGCATCTACCCCAGCTTTTCTGTCCTGGAGGTATCACCTGGTCTTAGGGTGGCTGGAGCAAAGAGGAGGCTTGTGCCCCAGATCATGCAGCGGACGCTTCTTGAGGGGATTTCCTGTCCTGGGAGATAGGACCGGCTGAAACTCACACTGTTTAGAAATGGCCAAGTGAGAGGGGCTGGGAGCAAAACCTGCTTCCTTCGAGCAGCTAGCTGGCTCTGAGACTAAAGCCACATTCTCTCTGAAATTCAATATTTAATTAATTCCATGAGCATTCACTGAAAACATGATCTCAAAGCATCTTGGATTGACAGCAGAGCTAGGGGAGTGCAGCACAAAGTTACTTGTTAACGTCATACAAACAGAAATAGATTAGTGACTTTGGTCTCTCTCACCTTTGTTGATCTTTCACTTCCCCATATTGGTCCCCTTTGTCTCTCTTCCACAGCCCTGCCCGGTGAATAGCACATAGCTTGTCCCGGCTCCATCCAGGAGCTGGCCACGTGTTACCCCTGGAGCTGTATAGGCTCCAGAAGAGGAGATGGTCCCTGCCCAGGAGCAAGCACAGTTTGAGCAAGTGTGAGAACAGCTGGGGGGTGGGGGGGGAGTATTATCCATATGCTGGAGAGTTGATGGAGGTGGAAGCATCTGTGATAAATCTGAGAGGTAAATCCAGAGCATCTGATTGCTGGATGTGTGTGTTAACTGCATTCATCCATCTCCTCTCTGCTCCCTTCAGTGAGAAGCTCTCTGTACAGAGCCACAGGGGTCCAGTAATGCTGATTTTGCCTAGGGAAGAGGCCTGTCTCCTTGTGGTCTCTCCATCAGTTTCCAGGACTGTAGGCTGCTATGAGTTACTGAGTGGCAAGAAGGGAGAGGTTGCAGCAGTTATTTTTACCTCAGCTGCAGTATAAGGCTTTCTCTCACCCGAGATGGGCTCTTGGCAGACAGTAGCTGCTGTAGTTAATGCTGCTGGGAAATCTACCTGACTCACATCAGGGTCACTGGCACTCATAGCCCTGTAAACATCACTCTGCAGTAAAGGCAATCTATGAGCAAAAGCAGGGGCAAAGCAAGCATAGAAAGATATCACAATATTGAATTACATTCACTTTACACTTACTTAGAAATTTTAGGGCAGTGGTCAGGAGTTTTAATCAAGAGGATTAGAGGTGTCCTCTTCTTTCTTCTTTGAACTAAATAAATTGGAAGTCAATAGTAATTTTCACATAAAGGACAGCCTTGTCTCTCCTGACATGGCTAGCATACACGCTTGCATACTGATCCATTTTTGTAAGTGACTTGAGACAATGGCTTTAAGCCATTGTACAATTGAGAGAAACAGCCTATTTCTCAGTGTCTTGCTAGATTTTTCTGTATTTCCTTGCTAGCAAGTTAGACACTTTGGTTTCCAAATACAACAGTCTTAGTAAGATACCCTGAATCCTGCATTTTGTAAGTAAAGGCAGCTCGCAGCAGAGCACAAAGGCCCAGTACCCTGCAAGTCATCTGTTAGAGATTTAAGTGCAGAACCAGCCTTTTTCTTTAAATAAGGGCTTACTTCATACAGTCTGTCTGCTAGTGTCCCACCTTAAGAAACTAAGTATTTAACCCTGGTCTGGAACTGTGATTGAATAAGCTAGGAAAAACATTTCTACTCAAATCAAGGGCTACCCGTGAGGTTATGACCTATTCCTAGCTGGCAACTTAAATTTGTAAATAGTCAGTTGCACACACAAATATAGTTTCACAAATAACTTCAGCACAGAAAGGTGACCATATGTAAATGTGCTCTTTATGTGGCTCCTTCTATTCAGACTTTCATTTAACCTGCATGAACAGTCCTGGAAATGATAATGAAGTCCATTAAGTGCACTACCTTTAACTAAGAAGGAGGAAATAAAATAAATTTACAGCTTCAGAGAAGAGGCAGATATGAAAATCCAAAACAAACATCAACAGGTCAGCTGTTCACAAAGGTGTGTTTCAGTGATGAAGTTCAAGGAAGGCAGAGCAGAAAATTTGGGTGAGAAATGTTTCTGCTATATTTCATTCCTATCTGGCAGCCTGGGTACAGCAATACCTGGACCTCTAAGGAGTTTGAAGGAGAACGTTTTCACTGGGTGGCCGATTGCTAGCTGTGTCTACATGCTCAGAGGCATTTCCCAACATCTGTGGTCCCCTAAGCTAAGCTGTTCAAAGGTTACACTTCCATTACAATGTCCACAGCTTGCATATAAAGGCCACACTTGTCAACAAGCCTCCAGCTGGAGTCTGTAATGGGAGGATGACTTCCGAATATTTCAATAACTCATCCCCTCTTTGACTTTGCTGTAGATTATGGTCCTCAACACCCAGTGCCCCTGTCCTAGTTTTGGCTGGGAGAGTTAAATCACAACAGCCCCACTCCTGGGCTGCAGGACTGAGACTGAGCCAAGTCTCTCACAGCTTGCTTGCATTGAGCCTTCCTTCTCCATCACCTGCAGTATCCAGGCTTTTATCAGCAAGCTTTCACTGCATTGACCTCCCTGTTCTGAAGTAACCAGGCCCTACTCAGTGCACGGCCGCAGAACTTCCCGCAGTCAGAAAAAGGACAACTTTCTGCCAGCTCTACTGGCTTTTTGTGGATGCAGAGTGAAGCTCTCCTTCAGTCTTTTCCTGTCACCTTCCAGAGCACCAGAGCTTAAGTTCCAAGGGAGACCTCAGCAGCTTTGCTCTTTCACTCCAGTTTATTTAATTCTTACCTGTTTCTGGAACTGGCTGGGGTTCAGGAATAACACTGCACCTAAGTGTCTTAAGAGAGCTGTTTCATACAGATATGCATACTACTTGCCCCTGGATTATAGGGGAGGAGAGGCCCCTGCACTGCTTGTCCTGATAACCCCCCTCGGGAGCTAAGCCTCTCCACAGTACCATTCCCAACACTGTCACTAGCACCCATCCCTACAGGCAGCCTCACCTGCCCACAGACCTCACCATGTAATGGATCCAGTATTGTATCCAGCAGCAGAGCTGCATCAGCAAGAGAGATTAAGAACAGCTTTCAACCATCTCCAAGCCTCTTTCTGCATTCCTCCCAGATGGCGGAGTCTCTATATCCTGACAGACAGACAGCACATCTAGAATCATAGAATCGTTAAGGTTGGAAAAGACCCTTAAGATTATCGAGTCCAACCGTTAACCTAGCACTGCCAAGTCCACCACTAAACCATGTCCCTAAGCACCACGTCTACCTGTCTTTTAAATACCTCCAGGGATGGAGACTCAACCACTTCCCTGGGCAGCCTGTTCCAGTGCCTGACCACCCTTTCGGTGAAGAAGTTTCTCCTAATATCCAACCCAAACCTCCCCTGGCGCAGCTTGAGGCCTTTTCCTCTCGTTCTATCACTCGTTACTAGGGAGAAGAGACCGACCCCCACCTCACTACAACCTCCTTTCAGGTAGTTGTAGAGAGCAATAAGGTCTCCCCTCAGCCTCCTCTTCTCCAGACTAAACAACCCCAGCTCCCTCAGCCACTCCTCATAAGACTTGTGCTCTAGACCCTTCACCAGCTTCATTGCCCTCCTCTGGACACGCTCCAGCACCTCGATGTCCTTCTTGTAGTGAGGGGCCCAAAACTGAACACAGCACTGGAGGTGCGGCCTCACCAGTGCCGAGTACAGGGGCGCTATCACCTCCCTCATCTAGCAGAGATTCTTCTGAATACTTCCCTTTTTGTGTGTGGAAACAATTTAGTCAGGAAGGAGTTAATGTGTTTCTATCATTTCCAGCTGTCCTTGAATCAATGGGAGCAGGCACATGTGATTAGTTTGGGGTTCAAAGGCTGCAGGTGCAAGTCCTTGCTACTTTATAAGCTGCCACTGTACTTCAGTTCCCAAGCCATAGCGGGGTTAAACAGCCTTACCCTTTCTCACTGGGGAGCTGTCAGGGTAAATGCATTGGTACAAACAATTCATGCAAACCAGTTCATGTTACCTCATATCACTTTCTTCAGTAGCATGGCATGTTTGTTTTTTTTCTCTGGAGTAACTAGCATGCCTTCCCTGTTCATCTCAAATGAGTATATTCTCATGCCATCATTTCCAGTCACTTCAGAAGCACCCCTCCCTACTCCCACACCTGGCCAGGGGCAGCTCCCAGTTGCTAATACTCAGTTCTGGTTTTCTTCTTTTTTTTTTTTTTATTTCTTTGCAGGAGACAACATCATATTTCTCACCATTGTACAACACAACAGTAAATTCAGTAAGTACACTGCATGGGATGAAGATCAACTGACTACTCACCGTCATGTTATCTGTAGGAGCTGGGGGGTGGGATTCTGGATGAGAAATTGCTGCTTTTATGGGTGAGTGTTGATGCGGATCTTCTGACAGACTGTCCTGATGCCGCTGACATTATATTGTAGCAGAAAAGACAGGTGAGATGCTTAAACTACGCAGATTTCTGCATTTGTGCCTGTTTTCTTTCAAAGGCTGCAGGTGCAAGTCCTTGCTATTTTACAAGCTGCCACTGTACTTCAGTTCCCAAGCCATAGTGGGGTTAAACAGCCTTACCCTTTCTCACTGGGGAGCTGTCAGGGTAAATGCATTAAATGATAAGGCCCTGACTACTCAGAGGCCCTCTACGGTACAAACAATTCAGGCAAACCAGTTCATGTTACCTCATATCACTTTCTTCAGTAGCATGGCATGTTTGTTTTTTTTCTCTGGAGTAACTAGCATGCCTTCCCTGTTCATCTCAAATGAGTATATTCTCATGCCATCATTTCCAGTCACTTCAGAAGCACCCCTCCCTACTCCCACACCTGGCCAGGGGCAGCTCCCAGTTGCTAATACTCAGTTCTGGTTTTCTTCTTTTTTTTTTTTTTATTTCTTTGCAGGAGACAACATCATATTTCTCACCATTGTACAACACAACAGTAAATTCAGTAAGTACACTGCATGGGATGAAGATCAACTGACTACTCACCGTCATGTTATCTGTAGGAGCTGGGGGGTGGGATTCTGGATGAGAAATTGCTGCTTTTATGGGTGAGTGTTGATGCAGATCTTCTGACAGACTGTCCTGATGCCGCTGACATTATATTGTAGCAGAAAAGACAGGTGAGATGCTTAAACTACGCAGATTTCTGCATTTGTGCCTGTTTTCTTGTTTATTTAGAAATTAGTAAATCCAGTGAGAGGTGAGTTTGCTAGGCCTGTAATGCAGCTGAACTTTCTTCCTGCTCCTTTCACCAAAGGGAATGTGACTGTCATTTCAGATTTCATTTCTGTTTTCTGCTGGTGACAGAGGGGTTAAAGAGAGGAGCAGGCCATTAGCCATCACAGCCGTTACCACAGGGTCCTTTACATGTCCTGCCACTCAGTTAAGATACACGTCACTGCTAATTCTTTGCTAAAAGACACGGCGTTCCTCTCTCTTCCCCCAAAAAGCTGGGGCAAAGATCTGGGCTTTCTAATCCTGCCTTCCCACTTGCTGTACTGTGAGATATAGTCTCTGTCCTGACACACAGACCCTTTCTGGTTTTGCATCTTCCCAGCCAGGGATCAATTGTGTTTTGCTGCTGAATTATAGGCATTGAGGACAATTAGTCCAGCCACAACCTGCCTTAGAATGAGGAAGGGCAATTTTTCTGGCTGCTGAGTTACTGAAAGATGGATGTAGATGTGAGTATCGATCATGGTTGTTCCTGGCTAAGCATCTGTTAGCTGCAGGGGCCAGAGGAGACCTGGCTGACCTGAGGCCTTTGAGGAGGCACATACAGCTCTTGAGCTCTGGCCTGTACCCAGAGGCTGCTCCCCGCGGCTGCTCTGGATGCTGGGTCCTTTGGCTCTCACCTGGAGCAATGTCAGCTTGAGATGGTGGGTCAGTCTGGCAGAGGGGATAACAAGTGAGGCACTTGCCGTCATCACTGCCTGTGTGATGGACTTCTTTCTTGCTGGAGCTGCCTTGTCATATGGAGCTGGGTGTGACATGTTGCAATGGCTAGAAAAAGCCACATGGTTTTGGTTTGGGGTACACCAGGTTTGCCAGTGCCCTGCACCGCATGCCTTGCATCTGTGAGCCAAGGCACTGATTGATCCTCCAGGTGAGGCCATGCAGGCAGCTGCCTCTAGCATTGTGGCAAGGACAGAGAGCAGACTTGCAAAAGCACATCTTTTCTTGGGGCTTCCCACTCCCCTTTGCTTTTCATTCTGAATCCAGATTTCTCTGCCATATATTTGTGCTTATCTCTTGTGTGTGCTTTTTTCCAGCCTCAAGCCCCTTTTTGAGGAAAAACATATATTCCTTCCATTCAGTCAGAGCCATTGTTGGAAGGACCAGAGTTTGGGTTCTTGCTTATGACTGGGAAGTACAGGCCATGACCTCAGGGTGCAGCTGGGTGCTCCATGTGTTTCTGACCACATGCTGTTGTTGAAGTCTTGCAACGGCTCACTTCACCTCTCTCCCTGCTTGCTTTGTATGAAACACTTTTTTGTAAATGTTCTATAACCATCTTATTTCTAGACTTCTGCATATACATCTGGAAGCACAGCTGTCCAGGCAGATTGTTCTTCTGGGGTAAGAGTTATTTATTTAATCCGATTGATTGTGTGGAACTTTCCCTCTGAAATCAAATCTCTGCTTCCCCTGTCCATCTCTGTGCGCAGGGCTGGATGCCACTGTTTTGATCTGGGGCTCCAGTTTTGCTTCTCGCATTGGCTTTTCTCAATGTTGTATGGTAGCCACTCGCTCAGCACAGAGTTAAAGGATCCCACTGCATGCATTTGTCCTGACTGTCTGTCTTTGTTTAGTATGAGCCCTGGGTGGTTGGAGTAGCCGCAGGGATACCCAGCTTCCTGGTCTTGGTCCTTGCAATCATCTTGGCGGTGGTCTGTGTTCTCCAGTGGAAGAACTACAGCTGGAATCAGGTGACTACCTTCCATCTCCTGGGTGCTTTGCTACCTCCCAGCCTAGACCTCCACATCAGAAAACTGATTCAACACATTCTGAAGCTCTCAGGAAGTTCAGGACCATGTCCCTAGGCACTGAGACTGTCTCTGCTCTGTCTCTCAAAGGCTGGACCTCAGCTTAGGAGTTGCAGGTTCATAAAGATAAAAGAGATATTCATGGAAAATACTGAAGAGGCACCTCCAAGTGGTCTATTAACTAGCAGGAAATGAAAAAAAAATCTATCAATCACCACTGTTCTTCAGTGGATTTCTCTGTCATTTCCCACAGGAAATTATTCATTTAGGGATCCTCTCACTCCAAAATGGTGTTACTTAGCTCCAGAAATGCTGCCAAGGTGTTTCATAGTATGTATAGCTTGGTCAGTGTTTTTTCTGTGTTCCAGCCCATGGGGTGGGTGGGTCTTCACACCTTGCCTACCTCCTCACTGCTGGGGTAGGGTCAAGAGTTTCTGTAGCACCACGCTTCCTTCCTCTGAGGTGAAAAAGCACCTGCACCACCAAAGAGACAGTCAACCTGCCCATGGAGGAACAAAGACATGAAGCACTCTGGCAGCCAAACATTGACAGTTCTACCTAAAAGGGCCCTTTCCTTCCCATGCCACTTTACAGATGTTTTTAACCAGCTCTAGTACTTGCATGGATCTTTATGTTTCCTTACATCAGAAAGAAAGGTGTAACAGTACTGAGGGAGTACATTTCCCTGTAGTTGTTGTTGGTAAACATCTTCCCCCTGCCCCGCCCCCCCCCGATGTAAATGTGGAAGTGAGGGCTTTCCCCTGTGTTCAAGGACCAGAAAACTTTTGGATGTTCTAGTAAAGGCAACGCTCAGGCTTTGAGGTTTCCCCTCTGCCAGGTCATTCTCATGGGCAGGCATCAAGTGGACTTTATAATTGTTCCAAATGAAAGAGAGTTTTGGCATCCAGCTTAGAATATGTTGGATATGATCCTTGATATTATCCCCTGTGTGGTTATTTATCCTCTGAGTATGTCCTGAGAACATATTCTCACTGCCCTGTGCTTCTTATGCAGTTGTTTGTGAATAGTAGATAGATGTTGTTTGCCACTGTTTCGTTCATTGCTTCAGACGAATCAACATCCTGATGGTCAGGAAGAATATGAATATGAATCATCCCCTCCCAGACCTCCAGACGTAAGTCATCTATTAACTGATTCTCAACATAGCACACACGCTGCTGAGTGAGTTAACTAAATGCAGGACTGGCTTTAAGGGTAGTCCTAGACTAATAGAGAGTTCACGGTAAGCTCTCTCGCCATGCTTGCCTGGGGCTCCTGCTGTTTCTGGTTGCATGTCTGTCCATTTGATGCAATCCCAGATGAGAGGCCAGCAATGGTTTGCCATTGGTTTAGAGCACACAGACATTAGACCTGCATCCTGCATGGGCAAAAATGGAGGGAGAAGGAGGGATGAACCTGAGATGTGAACAAATGTGACATTTTCTTCAAAATACTGCCAAACATTTCCAAAAAGAGAGGCAGGAATTCTTGCATACTGTATTCTCTGCAGTACTCACAAGGTCTCTGAGTACCTTGTGACAATCATCACAGAAATTATATTTTGCTTCTAGGACTTTTATATGACCATGATGCAGGGGACAACAAATGTCTATGTAAATGAACATCCAGACAAACACCGCAAACCAGACATCCAAACACAACCAAAGCCCATGAGGATGAAGAAGGCCAGAAGAGAGCCATCTGTGGTGGAACCCATTTATGAAAACGATCCGCCCTATCACTGAAAGAAAAGCACCAAATAGTCGCTGGGACCAGAAATAACAGACACAATCCTTTTCCTGGACACCAGGGGTCACACGGTTGCAGTTTATGAACAAGACAGATTTCTCTTTGTGCATACATGAAATTCTATGGAGGACAGGACAAAGAGACTTTGGATGGGGAAAGAACTTGTTTGCAATGATGCCTCTGAGATGTGGAAGCAAAAAGAGTTTCCCCTGAAATACCCAGGCTCTCTGGGAGAGATGGTTTTGCTATCCTCCTAAATTTAAGTTAATTAATTTTAATAAAGAACATGTACATCCTTGCAGTGATACTGATGGTAGAAAAGAACAGCCAGAGAGTTGGCTGGAGTCCTTATCACTCAGGTGCCTGAGCTCCTCGCAACAGTCTGCAAAGACAGGGGTGCACTCTTCATTTGGCAGGAGGAGTCCAGACCATAAAGTGAGATGAAGTGATAATGCCCAAGAAAACTGGAAGAATGCAACTCCAGCTGCAGAACAGCCCTCGTGATGGCAACTTCCCCGAGTTCTCAACTGTTCCTTACCTGCAATGGTCTCTCACTCACGCTGTTCTCTCCTCGGTACCTTGGCATTTCAGTTAGGATGTGGGGTGGGAGTGTGATTCAGGCAGGAGGCACCAACCAGAGAAATAATCTCCTCAGCAGCCCCATCTTGATTCATGTGGGGGTGCTGGGTGGCCACAATGACAGGTGGGTTTGTGCTGGCAACTGCCTTGGGGAGAGCAGGAGGCCTGGGGGAGATGGTGGGAGAAGGACAGAGGAGCCATAGGGAAGGTGCTCCCAGCTTGTGGAAAGGCTGGGCCGTAGAGTGCCCGAGAAATGAGAGGAGCAGCCAGAGGTCCCACCAAGGGGATGAAGGCAGCCAGAGTTTCAGCCTCTGAACTGGGGTGGGGAGCGCTCTCCTCCAGGAGGGATGCTGCAGCCATCCTTCGTCCAGCTGTGGGCAGCAGGACTGACAGCCCCAAGAACAGCAGACAGAGCTGCTGATAGCCCCCAGGCCACAGTACCCCCTTCCCCTCCCATACCGTGAGCCTTCCCAAATTGTGTCGTGCTGCAAATGGCCATGGGTTCCTTTCAGGCAGCAGCAGTGGGTCCAGTGGCTGAAGCAGGCAGAACCCTTGCCCCAAGAGGGACAGTCCTTCCTGCAGGGCGCTGGCCACAGGCGCTGCAGACCTACTCTGCAGTGTGGCAGCAGATGTGGGTGCTGCCCTAACCCGAAGAAAATAACGGCTCAAATCCTCATAAATAGATTTTTCTTTATTGGGTCATTAACATACATACATGCAGCGCTGTCCATCTGCAAAGCACGCTGCTCTTGGTGGGACATGTGCTGCAGGAGAAGCAGGTCGTGGGCAGCCATGGGAGCCATGTTTGTGAGAAAGTCATCTGTTTGATGCGGCCAGTGCGCTCAATGAACCCGTGGACAGAGTGTCAGTGCAACAGGCTGTAATGTCACCCAGGGCCTCCCTGTGATGTGGTGGAGCGGTTCTGGGAGGCTTTGAAGGTGTCTACTCTGTGCACGCACCTGTGTTTGGGCTGCCTTCCTGGAGGCCTTGGGAAGGTGGGCCAATGCTCCTGCTGTTGGTTTTAGTAAGGGAGATGTAAAGGAGCAGCCAGGCTCAGGACACTGTGGAGAGTGGTTTTGTACTTTTCAGCGGGGGAGAGCACAGAGCTGGTAGACAGGAGGTACGTTGCCTGTCCCACTCAGTGTTGGGGTTATGTTGAGTTCCTGGGGGTTGACGACAGGCTTCAAGGTAAAGTTCTGCAAGATGGTGGCCATGAATAAGAATATCTCCATGCGTGCCAGGCCCTCTCCAGGGCATATTCGCTTCCCTAGAAGTGAAAACAGCAAATAGTGCTCAACAGGTGTTGCTGAGTAGACCAGAGTTTGTACTAAGCAGATGTGCTGCACAGCTTTATTTACCAGATACAGCCACAGCAGTGAGATGACTGTCAGGATTACTAAGGACATTTGCAAGCGAAGAGTTGCTTGGAGAAAGACCCTTGGCAGTTTGGTTGGGTGTGTGAAGGAAGACCAGGAGCAGGAGAACTCTTAAACACGGAGGGGGCATCACAGGAGGCAAGATGAGAGAGAGCAAGGCAACGTAAAGCACGGGTGAGAAAGCAGAGGGTTCGGGCTATTGGTAGATGAGTGGTTGCATGTAGCCTGAGAGGTACTTAAGAGGTGCTGGGGAAAAGTGGAGCTACCACAGAAAGACAGGTTGGTTAAGGATGTCTTTGGTGGTTGTGTAGGAAGGTGACAGGTATTTTAGAAAGTGCCAATGGGTCCCATTCATGTCATTACATCAGCAACTCCTAGTAGGAGGTTTGAGAAGCCACCAGGCCCAAACAAGATGGGAGAGGCAGCTGGAGAAGGGAGCAGCAGGGAGGAGTTATCCAGAGAGCAATGAGCCCCAAGGAAGCACCAGTGGGACCGTGCTGGGAAGAGGAAGTGTGTTACAGGGAAAGGCAGGGTGGTCCCCAGAGGAGGAGGAGGTCAACAGAGGGAGGAAGAGAGAGAAAGCCTGTGCTTTACCTGCTGAGAAGGGCATGAAGAACTCACTCTTCCTAAAGGTGCCATTCTCGTTCAAGAAATGTCCAGGGTTGAACTCATTTGGATTTGGAAACTCTTTACTGTCATGGAGGACAGAACTGAGGATTGGAAAGATTGTGGTGCCCTGAGGTAACACAAGGAGAAGAGAAGGACATGAAGGGGAGGCGAGTTAGGTCACTTAATCCAACTGCCTGCCAAGTTAAAACTGGGCTTCCCATCACAGCCCTACCTGTGCCTTTGGTTTCCCTTTGGGGACCCTTCCTTTGGGGATGCGGCTTTAGGGAGACCCTGCCAGATGTCACAGCAGGTACCGTTGTTGGCTGCCCTTCCTGAACGCTCCCTCTCACTTTCAGACCATTTATCCTCACCTTGCTGTGTTCATCTGGGGACACACCACCTAATTCTTCCACTTTCTTAGTGTTTCACAATAACGAACTTGTAGATGCACTATGTTCCTTCTTTTCTGCAAGCCCCGAAAAGCAAAAGCACACAAGGTCGTGGAAATGAAGCTCTCTTCCCCTCTCCTGACAAATTTTTCCTGCCACCATCCTCTTCCTTCCCTCTTCCTGACCAGCCATTGGCGGGGGGGGGGGGGGGGGGGGGGGGGGGGGGGGGGGGGCGATAAATGATCCAGCAGTGATGACACAAGAGCCCTCTGCTGGAAGCTGAGCAGTTCCCTGGGTCCTGCCTTTTGATTTTACACAGACAGCTGAAAATCAAAACCCCAACAGCCCATGTGCTGCTCTTCCCCTGCTGAACACAGTCACCCAGAAGAGCAATGAGCATCACCGCCACGGGCTGGGCCAGGCCAGGCCATGGGTTGCTCTAGCCCATCAGCCTGCCTCTGCCAGTGGCCAGCAGTGACTGCCTCAAGAAGTGTGTAAGAACAGGGCAAACAGTTTTTGCCTGTTCCCTTGAATGCAGACATATCCTCCAGCACTTTGTGGCTCAGGGGCTTTCTGTGCTCAATAACCACTGATTGACTTTGCTTCCAACCATGTGCACAGGCTCTCCTGGATGGTGGTGAGCAGTTCCATGGCTTTGCTGCCTTTTGTGTGAGGAGTCACTGCTCTATTTTTTTGTGAATGCACTGTGTTTCTGCAGATAGGTAAAGCTGCAGAGCAAGTGAGCAAAGATGTTGGGCAGAGCTACTGTTCCAGTCTTAGCCCGTGGAGTGGCAACAAGGGATTGCAAGTGAGCTATAGGAGCCTGAGGATAAAACCTTCATGAAGGGCTGGGTGACAATGAGGTCAGGCCACAGCATTTCTAGCTTCTGGCTTGTAACTGACAGCCTAAGAGCAAACATACTGCCACCTTGTTGTTGAACTTGAGGGAGCTTGCCCACTAACCTTGGGAATAACGTACTCTCTGAAGCAGGTGTCTTTGGTCACAGTGTGAGGGAGACTCAGGGGGACGAGGGCGATGAACCGCTGAATTTCATGGACCACTGCATCTGTGTAGGGCATCTGGGTCCGGTCAGCCACACAAGGTCTTCGTGATCGTCCTACTACCCAGTCAATCTCTTCTTGAACTTTCTCTGTCATGAAAGGCACAAACCATAAAATGGGTGAATAAACCAAAACCTACCTAAACAGGTTTCCCTAAACTGTCCACAAATCACAGATGACAGGAGCATGGATGTTGGTTTTGGTGTTGACTACAACACAGCTCTACTGTGGCGCATGCAAAGAATGTCCTTGTGACTTGGCTAAATAGGAGTACTGGGAGATAAAGATGTAGACACAGTCAAGTCCCTGGCTGTGAGGGGAGTGCATCTGATGATGATGCCAGTGAAGCTGAGGGATCTCTAATGGCCACCCCAGGGAATGACAGTGCAAGGACTTTGCCCTTTTGGGTAAAATATGAGAGAGAGAGGAGAAAAGTTGGGAGAAGGATGTGGTGTTAGACATGCACCCAGCCCAGCGGAACAGCTAGAGAAGAAGAGGTCACAGACTGGTACCTTGTATCTTTGGGTATTTGAGAAGAAGCAGAAGCCCATATCTTATGGTGGTGCTAGTTGTCTCAGTTCCGGCAGTGAACAAGTCGAAGGTTGTGGTTATCAGGTTCTTCATGTGGAAATTGGAATTGGGATGCTCTTTCTCCTAGGGAGAAGGCTGCGGTGTTTCTCTGGCTGAGTTAAGTGGCCTTTCTTGTGTGATCCCAGGCCTTCCTTTTCACCGAGAGCTGTTGCATTTCTCTGCTAAGGTGCAGCAGCCATCTGGGACAGTGCAATGCTATCTTTGTGCAGTAAGCTCAACCCCAGAGCAACATTCTTTCAAGCTGTGCGCTGAATGGTACAGAGCTGCCTGTTTGCCCTTGCTGCACCAACTGCTTTCCAGTGAAAGAACTGCAAGACCAGGCTGCAAATGTCCCTGTGTTTTGGTGAGAGCAGATGAAGGTCTTGCTGTCTAAGCAGCTGCAGGTAGTGGCTGGTGAGTGTGCAGACCCAGAGCTATAAGCTCTAGCACAGACAATATCTGGGGTAATGTTGGTGTCTTCCCACTGCACAGCCCAGCTGCCTGGGAAGGGGTCATCCCATCTGTGCTACTTAGGAGAGGGAAGGGGCTCAGCGTAGGTGTGTTTGGGGGTGAGCTGGGGCTGTATGCTGTCTCCTTACCTCCTGCATTTTGCTGAGGAAGCAGTCGATGAAATCCTGAGGGGAGCTGGGATCTAGTGAGGCTTGGTGCATCTTTACCTCCTCTGACACAAAGGCTTTTAGAGCATCAAATTCGCTGAATATTTTGTTGTGTGGGCCAGGCAAGTAATCCAGGACCTTTGAAAACATCTGGTAGAGCTGTAAGGAAAGAAAAAGGAAGGTTCCTAGCATGACCATTGCCCCATCCTTTGATATTAGCAAAAAGTCTAGGAAGGCTGCAACCCTCTCAACTGAGCCAAGCAGAAGGGCTATGAGGCTGGGCAGTCTGACAGGGCAGTAGGGGCTTGCTTAGTAGTAGTAGGAACCTTAGAGGTGGAGAAGAAGCGTGTTCAGGACTAGGGGGAAGCTGCATTTAGCTGGCAAAGCCAGCTCCATTGGTGAGGGTGCTTCTTGCTCTTGAATGAATTCCCTCCTGTGCAGCAGAGCATTGACGGGGTCCCAGTTAGAAGACTGAAATGGGACTTCATTGGGAGGGAGGCCAACTGCTCCCCTGCGAGCATGTTGCCACTGTGAAATGGCTATGGAATGTACCTGTCCCCAGAGGGAGTTAATCATCTCAAAGATGTTGTTCATGTTGTTCATCAGGGCCAGGAACTTCTTGTCTTTATAGTCATACCGTTGCCCAAAGACAATGGAGCATATGACATTGGAAACAGCACAGCTCAGCATGAAGGTTGGGTCAAAAGGTGCTCCTGTGATTTCAGAAAAGTTACAAACCATAAAAAATCCCCAAAACTATGGCTACTTAGGGCTACTGTGGGTAACCTGAGCTCTGGTTGTCAGTGGAAATACCAGATCACAGTGGTCCTCCAAAAAGTACAGTACGTGATCATGGAATTATTTGCTGCTTTGTAATGTGGGGTAGCTGGTACATGGACCAAACACATGTGAACTTCAATTCTATGCTAAAGACATGGGCTCCCTTAATACAGTCCTTTTTTTTCAAACATAAGCTATATTAAAAATGGACCATACCCTTTGTTTTGTTGATCTCTTCCAGCAAGTATCCAGTTTCCTCCTGGATCCTCTCTTCAATGGTCCTCTTCCCCATTCCAAAGCTGCGCAGAGTGCTGAGAGCAAAACGCCGGACTTGTAACCACTCCTCATTGTTGCTAAAAATAATTCCTGCAGAGGAAGAAAGAAGAGGGAAGACCTGGCTTGGGCGTGCTGGGTGTGAGATGAACAGAGGCTTACGGTAACAATGAATCCTGTCCCTGGGAGACCACTGACCTGGTAGTGTCATACAGTACTGTGGTTTGGAGGCAATCTCTGGAGGTCTTGTAGTCCAGCTGCCTGCTTTTGGCCTTTTCCACCACATACCCAACCTCCTTGTGAACAATTCATCACTCATATCTGCACATAATTTCCCTTGCTGCAGCTGGTGGCTGTTGCCGTTTGCCCTTTCACTGCTCACCACCGAGATCAATCCGGCTCCCTTTCCCTGCTGCCATCTTGGGGTGGTGGAAGCCAGCAATTACAGCCTACTCTGCCTTCCCTTCTCCAGGTGGGACCCACCCACTCCCCGCAGTCTTCCCTCATTCATGGTACACTCCAGCTCTAATCTCCCAAATGCACCCTCAGCCCTTCCCTTCTCAGAAGGAGCTTGATCAGCAAAGATACCTAATCCATTGTTAGCCCGGTCTCCTATTGGCATGTGTCCTCTGGCAGCAAACTCGTCTGCGCGATCAATCAAGGCTTCTTTCACCACATCATGTCCGTGCAGCACCACTACTGGGTCAGAGCCCAGGTGCACTGTGAACACTGGTCCATACTCTTCACTGAGCTGTCAAAATGCAAGGGAGAACACAGCCATGGAGCAGATAGGAAGGAGGAGTTGAAAAGTGGCCTTGCTGCTGCATCCCACTGCAGGCAGTGCAGCCTCAGAGCCCAGCAACGTCAAGATTTGGTCCTCTCATGATAAATGCGGGTGTGGAGAGGGTTCCCAGCTATCAGGCCCTGAACAACAATGGCAACAGCAGTAAGGGGGAGCAGCTGAGATCCCCATGACTTTTCTGCTCCTCTGGGATTGTCATTCATCAAGCCATGGCCACAGGTTGTCCCCATGCACAGGTCCCACACATTTCTCGACCACAGAAGAAAGTAAGAGAGAAGAAGAAAGTGACCTTACCTTCTGGAGGGTTTTGGCCAAGTTCTTTGGTTTCACCTGCAGCACATTACCCAGCACGGGAAGGGGAGCTGGTCCTGGAGGCATCTTCCCCTTTCCAGACCTCCCTCTCCATGTTGCAAAGGAGAGCAGGCAAGCAATGCAAACCAGGAGGACAACAGTGGCTGCTGCCAGGAGCCCCATTTCCTTCTGCGGCTCAGGAGGGAGTGACTCTGGCTGCCGGAGCCCGAGTTTATATACTGAAGGGCTGTGTAGCTATGTTAGCACAACAGCATGTTTTGGATCACGTGGCTGAGTTAGCCAATGTTACTAGTCAATCATTTGTTAGACTGCCCTGTGTTATGAAACTAGGACTTCTCTCAGTGTTAACTGGGCATTGAAGACACGCCTTATCTCAAACAGCTGCAGAGGCCAACAGAGGTTAAGAAATGTATAATGTGCTCATAAAACTTGTTTTGTTTTGCCTAAAGTTCATTGTTAAAGAGATCACACTAAGGGTACACTCTTCTACTGAGGCGCTCCCAGAAATTCACTGTCACAAGAGCATCTTCCAAGTATTTCAGTGTCATTTGGATTTTCTGTTCTTTGGTATTGATTGTTCCTGAAGTCTTCCTGACATTATCAGTGGAGTTTGCACTGCGTGTGATGTGCCAAAAAACATACTGACATGCTCTCCTCAGTGCACAGCAATTGCCTCAGTCTCTTGCCCTTAGAGGTGTCTGGCCTCACAAGAAAGGAAAGTATAAAATACCCATCTAGCAAGGGTAGAAAGGTCTCCAGACATCACAATAGAAAAGAAAGGACTTGCTGGGAGAGATAAGATAAAGACATAAGAAAAGGGGACTAGACCTTGGGATTCTGACCTCTTCAAGGTCTCCTAGAGGAGAGAAAGAGTGAGAGAAGCTGGTAGAGAAGAGAGAAATCAAGAACTTGAGTCTCTGGGGGAATGGCTTCCCAAGCTGACAAAGCTGCACTTGTGAGAGGCTGGGTATAGGTCAGCGCAACCCGGCAACTAGTCCTTGCACTTGCAATGACTAAAGCAGCCCACCCAACCTACTGCTGGAAGCTGGCATGCACAAGTTCTTGTTTTGTTGATGTTTGACTCCGATATGAGGAACTGCTCCCCTGGAAGGGCCAGAGGTGCTCTGGGAGGCTGCAGAGCATGTCTGATGTGTTGTGAGGACTTCAAAAATTGCTGGAGGCTTCCTACCCAAGATTACTCCAGGGGCTCCATACCTGCGAGGTCCCAACAGCAGTGGCAATGGCAGGTAGAAAGGACCCTCAGGGCTGTGGCACTGCCTGCGCTCTTGCTCAGTCTGGCCGTATCCTTCTGTCTCTCCTGAGCTGTGACACTTTCTCAGGAAGACAGATCTCATCCAACTGAGCAGAAGGTGTTGCGAGGATATGGTATGTAGGACTTGGTGGGAATTAGCAGGGGGCCTCGGTGAACTGGGTGCTCGGTTGGAGTGTGCTAGGTTTGCTGTGCAGCAGTGCATTAACGTGAGTTTCCCCTACACTCAGAGGTGCTAGTGAAGCTCTCCATCCCTTGCAAAAGTTTCTGTAGCTTCCCAATGAGTTCTTAAGTCATCCTTGCTTTCTCACATAGGTGCAATAATTTGCTAGTTCATCTTTTAAAATCTCATTTCACTTCTGAAAGACCCGTACTTGATACTTTGGTGTAAAAACTGAATTGCCCACCAGTCTGGGCTAGTTGCTGATCTGCTGGCCTAAACTCCTGCATCAGCTCAGATGTTGCCAGGGCAGTTCATGGAAGTTCATGTAGCTCTAGCGACTTCCACCTGGTAAAAGCAGAGTTCATGGGAGTCTGCACTGCTACATGAGGTCTCTCTGCTGCCAGCATTCATGACCTTACCACCATCCCTGTAAAGTTCCCTCATTCCTGAGGACAAGGGCTCACTTCTCAGCTCTGCCTCACAGTTTGCGACATTGGGCAAAAGCCCTGGAACTATGAATACGTTCAAGATTTCTCATTTTTATCACGATAAAATTGTTATATTCCAAATATTCCCACCACCCTGGCAGACACACTGGGGATTTACAAGGGAGGAAAACTTCTAAGACTAGTCACTCAGACCTTTCCCTGTGGGAAACCATGGGCCTTTTCATGCCACAGTAATGTCCAAGGGTTTTCTGAGTACTTCCTTCTTTTCGCAGACGCTAAGAGTAGGCAGGGCTGGTCTATCCTCTCCGTCAATGTGAAAGTCCAGGAAGGCCAGGCTGAAATCCCCTTCTCTCCATCTTCCCCAGGAACTTTGGTTTTAAGTTCATTGGAGGTACGTGCTAGGGATATTCAAAGAAAAGGCCTTTGAATAGCTTTTTCTTTGAAAGTTATAGCTTTGCCTCTTTTTTTCTAAAATAAAGCACAAGCTTGAAAAACTGTCATCATCATGTAGAATCTCCTGCAGGCTTGCTGCCTGCACCTTCTCTTTTTGGACCTCGGTTGCCACACCTGCCCATTGTGCAGCTAGCACCCCTCATCCCCGGGATGCTTGGTGCAGATATCCCTGCTGTCTGCAAATGCTGTTGAGCTTCTGTGGAGGAGTGTTTTGACTGAGTCACTCCTCCATGCACTGCCATTTTGTACCACGTACAGTGCACGGTACAGGCCAGACACACAGTGATCTCGTCGGAAGCAGTCCCACAATGCACAGGGCATTTTGTACTCCTCTTCCCAGCACTTCTTGGTGGTGGTATTTAATACCTTCTTTTCTTCCCACAGGTCTCTAGAGAGCTTTCTACAGCCAGGGCATCTCCTACACTGCTGTTATGTCTGCCTCAGTCTCCCAGGCTCAAAATTGTTAGGAGGAGAGGATTTTGCTGATGGACATCTGAGGAAGAATTTAGCTTGCTGGAGTTATGATCAGCTTCAGGCTGGTGGCCCACAGAGACGTTTGGCTCACCTGCCTTCATCCTCTGCATGTCATGTTTGTGGTGGTCTTGGGTGCTAGCTAAATTGGTGCTTACAGCTGGGTCATTGTAATGCATGAGAACTATGAAATGGATGAGGAAGAGATTTGCAAGGAGAGACCTGCCTGTTTCCTCTCAGCCAGGCTGCTTTCCACTGCCTATAACAACTTCTTCCAAACAAAGCATTTAATTTCCATGAATTTCAGGCTTATTTCACTTGCC
Organism: Platalea leucorodia; assembly: GCF_965183815.1. Classification (NCBI taxonomy): domain Eukaryota; kingdom Metazoa; phylum Chordata; class Aves; order Pelecaniformes; family Threskiornithidae; genus Platalea; species Platalea leucorodia. Next base: position 23,448,889 of record NC_138826.1, read on the forward strand.
TCCCATCTCTACATCATCCAACACGGCTGTCCAGTGTGTGTGTAGAAATTAGGAAAAGGCACTTACCTGAAACTGTTCTCAGCATGGGTATTGCTTGGTGGATCTACAGCACTCCCGGTGTTGTTTCACATAGAGTTATTCTTCAAGTACATGTAGACATTTTTCCTGTCAGCATAAACAAAGTATTGGTGGGTTAAAGTGTAATGAAAACTATCTATAGCTCCAAAGTACTTTGTTTATTGTTAGTGTTTACCCAATTATCAGCAGGTAACGCAGTCCAATGGTGCATTCAGCAGTCACACAGTGGCTGTGAGATTTGGGCAAGATGTCTTGGCACAATGCTCAGCTTCTACAGAGATGAAGCCTCCCTTCCTGCCAAAGTCCAAATGTTTTCCCCGGGTACCTCTCTGCCGTGGCTGCCTAGTGGGACCAGCACATTTGGTTCATGAGTGCTGCTCAAACAGCAGCCACGCAGACAGCCTGTCGAGATCCATTTGCTTGAGTCCCTGCTGTGCAGAGCAGCTGAAAAAGTCTTGTACTTTGTGGAACAGTCCTCCTGGTTGGTGCATGAAATAAGCAGTGTGCAGGGTAGGCACAATGGCTTTCTTCACCCAGCTGCCCAGCTGGGATCACGCCATCCTGTACAGCTGTAGAGGAAAGATAGATAGGCTATGGGCTAAGGTGGAAGAGCAGCGGAAACTCCTCCGTTGGACTCAGCTACTACCCATGCCTGTTGACGAAGGCTGCCTGGAGGGGCGAGTGTGCTGCCTGCTGCGTGGTGCTGTGCAGACATCTGGGAGCTGGAGGGTCTGCTGAGAGCGGAAGCGTGGGTGACTGCCAGTGGAAGTGCATTATTAAGGGTCAAGATTAGAAATCCTACTCATCTAACCCACACACCGTGCTGGGATGTGTGTGATGATCTAGTCCCAAAAAAATAAGCAGATTACAAAAGAACATGATGGCACAGCCTATGCCAGTGCTCCTGCTGCAAAAAGTGGGGCGCAAAAAGGCATGCACAAACTATATGTGCAACACCTCTGCAAAAGTGTAAAGACATTCACACCTCAATTGCATGAATGCAGAAACATCTGTATGGAATGATGGACAATAAGGCTTTTACTCAGTGTGGGTGCTGTAGCCTGATGTATGGCTAGGGAGAAGGCTCTACATAAGACACGTTGCAGTCACAAGCAGGCAATGGGTGCTGGCAGGCAGAGCTTTCTCTGGGATCACAGAGGATCCCCTTACCTGTGTTTCAGGCCCATCTTAGGGGCTCACCTGTCAGCTTTTGGGGGTGAGGGTCACACAGAGCATATGCTCCTGCCACCTAGCAGCCAGGCCTGGAACAGTCCTGCAGCTACCACCATACAACCACACTGCAAACAGGGCTGTAGTCCACAGCCAGGAGTGTTTAACGGGAATCACCTCCTTTTAGGTGTGCAAAGCCTCCTGAGCTCTATAGTTTTCCACAGACTTCATGTGGAGGGCTATTTCTGTGCTTATATATCTACACCCTGTGTTGGGCATTTGAAGCAGTGGCACCTTTAAAAAAGCAAGAGAGTGTTGTCAGTCAGCTTCTTGCTCTTATGCCATGTAATGAGCAATTAGAGCAGTAGTAGGGTACATAGGGAAAAGCAGGCAGATCTCCTGGATGGGCCAGTGGTGGGAAAAATTCAGGGTGACAAAAAAGGGTTTGAAGACCCTCCTGGGGCTCTACAGTAAATTGCACAGATGAGCTCCTCTCAGCTTAGTGATACGAATACAGACCCATCTCTTGACATAAGCCCAGCTCCCACCCTGTGGTTTTCTTCAAAGGGTGCAAGCACACTGTGATGAGTTCAGAGCCAGGTGAGGGCAATGGAAGGTGTTAAACTCCTGGGCTGGGTCCACCTGGACACTTCAGGAATTTCTGATCCCAGCTGGCTCCACAATTTAAAAGGGCTAGGCAGTAAACTGCTTTATGGTCCTTAGCAAGAGAGCAGGATGGGTGTTGCAGGACAGTCTAGGACTGCATTTGGAGCTGTGCTTTTCTGGGGGTTTCTTGGTCCTTTTGTGTTGGTTGTGGGGGCTCAGGGTAGTGTTTTTTCTGATCCCACCCTGCTGGCTTGTGGCCAGGAAAGCTTGGAGCTCACCTTACCTCCAGGCTGGGAAGGGAATGCTTCCTTTGTGCTGACTACTTGGGGTAAGTGACAGTGGTGTCAAGAGGCTTTTTTACTGCTGTGTCTTTGCACAGTGCAGAGGTATGCCTGGAATGAGGAGAAAGGGGTAGGTTTTGATGTGAAGTGTGTCTAACAGCTTCAGTGCCTTTTGTGTAACCAGGGGCCTATTCATATGATCCAGCAGTCAAGGGTTTCTGTGGAATGCTGTGCCTGGATCTAGATGGCCTTGGCTGGATTCCCCCACACACCCCTGCTGGCCTGGTCCCTAATACTGGCTAGGGCCTTGTTTCCTACAGAAAGGTAGGATCGTAGTGGACCCTGTCTTCACTGTGGGATACTGAAGCCCCTGCTGCTGTCTTCTCTTTCCCTAGATACTGAGGGGAAGGCACATGTTCTGCAGAATGACTCTGACTGTGGGGTCTTGGTATCTGAGACTCCAGATGGCTCCAAGAAAGTATCAGTCTCATATACTGGCTGTTATGTCTTTGAATGGGTGAGTGACCTTAGGGGTTCTGCTGGGACTGTGGCTACCGCTGCTCTGCCTGCCTTGATTGGTGTGACTCTCCCCAGGATGGCAATTACCTCATGCTGGTTGGGCTTGAAGGAACAGATGCTGCTGGACAGAAGGCTCTTCATGAAGAGAAGCTGCTCAGGTGTCCTGTGGACCTTCCTGGTAAGACTCTGACAGGTCCTTAGGAATCCCTGCTTATATCTTGTGGCGATGAGTGCCCTTGCTTTTGGATGGCTGTTCTTAGCCTGTGGGCTGGGAAAGGGGACTTATTGCAGTGCGGAAGACCCCCTGGAGAAGGGTTTGGATACAGGAGCCACCAACTTGCTGGGGATTTTTGCCTCCTTTGCAGGGTCATCAGGTGAATGTTCCTTGTGTCTCTTAGCCATATTCTGACTGCATGAGCCCCTGCAAGTTCAGGGATTGAGCCAGTGACTAGGTACGATGACTTTGCTAACTACCAGAGTTGATCCAGAACACTTCATCTTGACAGATCCCATGCATTCCAGTCTCCTATACATGGCTTCAGGGGGAATCTGTGTTCCAGGGAAATGCAGGTCCCTTCTGAGCAGGCTTCTGTGCCAGCTCCAGGCCATGTGTTTGACCCTCACCTGAGTCTAAATTCCCTTGATTTGTATGCAGAGTCACATGGACACCTTCCACCAGTGTCCTCTGTGTCTTCGTCCCCCTGCTCTTGTGCTTTAGCTGCAAACTCCTGTTGTTTCTTCTAGCCCTGGATGCTCCAAGCAGTAGTGTCTGCTCTGCTGTCCTCAGCCAAGACCGGCTGCCATGTGCCTCCTTGCCTATCAGCCAGGGAGACTGTGAAGTGCGAGGCTGTTGCTACGACCCTAGGGACAGGGTGAAGCCTTGTTACTTTGGTAACACAGGTAAGTGTGAGCAACTGTCCTCCCCTCCTCTTGAAAGAGCTGCAAACTGGGATTCCTCACTTCTCTGGCAGAGCAGGATTGGTGTGTACCAGTCCTGCAGATGGCTTAGGGCTCTGTTTTGGCTGTCAAGAATACTCTGGCCCATTGAAGTGTCCAGCCCTTTAATGTGTATTGCAACAGACCTGGGTTTATGGCCAGAATCAGTGTTGCTGTTGGAGCTGGTTGCACTTGTCTTGCTGTGCTTAGCACTTGCTTTGGGTGTTACAGGCAGAACTTGCAGGACTTGCTGGCCTTGTCTTTGCTGTGATGTTTGAGCCTCCTCTCCATCCCTTTTCTCTCTGAGCTCAAGACCAATTGTATCTTTTCCTCCAGTGACAGCTCATTGCACACCAGATGGCCAGTTTTCCATTGCCATCTCTCGGGATGTGACCCTGCCACCTGTTATCCTGGACTCAGTGCAACTGGCCAGTGGACACAGCACTGGCTGTGTCCCTGTTGTGAAAAACAATGCCTTTCTTGTGTACCAGTTCCCACTCTCTGCCTGTGGCACCACCTTTCAGGTAAGAGCTGCAGCTGGCACTAGGCTGGAGTAGCAGGAGCTTGCAGACCTGGGACAACTTGATGTGGCTTTGGCTACTTAATGAGCACCTCACAGACTTACAGAGGCCAAATGCTGTTCTGGCATTAATCCAGCGTGACTTTACTGCAGCAACAGTGCCTGGTCTGTCATTCCAGGTGACTGGAGACCAGGCCATATATGAGAATGAGTTGGTGGCATCCAGGGATGTGAAGACTGGGAGCCTTGGCACTGTCACTAGGGATAGCACTTTCAGGTAATACCGTGGGGATGGTATTGCTGGGTGTCACTGTGTTCAATGTCACTAGGGAAATTCCTGCTTGTCACAAGCTCTGAATTCACAACAGGGCGCTGGAGTAGGCTAAGGACAGGTATGTCTCTAGTTAGTGGGAATAAAGCTGGTGCTGCTCAGTGACACTCTGTAGACTCAAATCTGAACTCTGAAGAGAATTTCAAGTACTTGTTAAAAGGAATTGTTGGAGGAAAGATTGTGACTAATTAAAGCAGATATTATGTTGCCATCTTGGAGAAAGGAGATATTGGAGTGACCTTTCTTATCTGCATGATTTGGGGTTTTCCTGTCCCACCAGGTTACATGTCCGCTGTAGTTACGCCATCACTGGGAGCTTCATTCCCTTGAGTGTTCAGGTCTTCACATTGCCACCACTCCCTGCTGTGTCCCAGCCAGGTCCTCTGTCCTTGGAGCTGCGTGTTGCCTCAGGTATGAGGGGTTTGCAGGACTTGCTCAGGCCTCTTGGTGCAGGGCTCTGGCCTCTGCCGAGTAATAAGGGAGTGTTGATGGGTGAACCCAGCACTGCTTTTCCCCTGGCTTCTTCCCTGCTATGGTAGGAACTTATTGACATGGCTATAAAGGATGCTTTCAGGTTGCCTTTTTCTGTTTGTTCCTACTCTAAAGTGATTCTTGGGTTTCTTCTGTCCCAGACGGAAGCTATACTTACTACTATACTGACAGTGACTATCCTGTTGTGAAGACTCTGAGAGACCCTGTTTATGCAGAAGTCAGGATCCTACAGCGAACAGACCCAGACCTGGTTTTGATTCTGCACCACTGCTGGGCCACACCAAGTATCAATCCCCAGCAACAGCTGCAGTGGCCTGTTTTGGTGGATGGGTAAGTGACTTGTAAATAGCTTTGGATCAGGGGAATGACTTGCACTTTTTTCACTGCTGGCCTCCCCTTCTCAGGTGCCCTTATGCAGGGGACAACTATCAGACACAGCTGGTACCTCTGAGTCTTGCCTCAGGACTACTGTTCCCTTCTCATTACCAGCGTTTCACCCTCTACACATTCACCTTTGTGGACTCCACTTCCCAAGAAATGCTCTCTGGGCTGGTAAGATCCTGTCCTGGTTGCGTAGCTTCCTATTGAAAACAAGTAACATGTGTGAGCAATAAGAACCATTTCAAAACTATGAGACTCTTGGCCTTGCCGGGGGGAGGGGGGGGGGGGGGGCAGGGGGCAGCGGCAGCTAAAGACTAGGAAAATCCCTTCCTGGAACAGGAGGGGAGAGGTTGATGCAAGAAACTCTTTATTCCCTAAGATCAATGTGGTAGAGGTAAGATGCATCACTGGAAGTCTGTGACAGAAAATGAGACTACTGAAAGGGTAGGTCTGCTTGAGCAAGTACTAGCTTGCCACCCACACTGTTCTGTTGAACTAACTTTGGGTGTGTGCTCTAACTATGCTAATTAATATTCTCTAAACTAAATTTCTTGGCCGAAATGACTTGGAAATAGCTTTTGGTACCTGGAAAGCATCTGGGCTCTGAATCTCATGGCTTCTGAGCAGTTAAGTCACATGAAGTTCACCATGCCTTGTACTGTTTGCTCAGTGCTCCTGGGATCAGTACTCAAAACTGGTCCCAGCTGTACTTAGCAGTGGTCACAGTGTAGTGGTACTTGGATAGATGTGTCCCAGGTGTCAGGGAGAAGTGCTGTAATGCCAGATCTGACCAAGTTTGAAGATGTATGGTAAAGGTATCAAAGCTGCCTTGCAGCAGAGAGCTCCAAGGCTACAGCCTGTATGTGAAGCAAGCCAAAGCAATCTTTCTGCCTTCTCCCTTCTGTGACCAGGTCCACTGGGTCTGGCTGGGATGGAGTTCACTTTCCTCATAGCAGCCCATATGGTGCTGTGTTTTTGGATTTGTGGCTAAAACAGTGTTGATAGCTAGAACATTGGTGTGTTATTTGCTGAATAGTTCTTGCACAGCATCAAGGCTTTTTTTTCCTTGCTCTGCTGTTTCTCATCCCAAGTGAGGAGGCGTGGGGTTGGCTAGATGCTGGTAGGCAGCACAGCTGGGATAGCTGACCCAAATTGGCCAAAGGGATATTCCATGCTGTATGATGTCATGCTCAGCAATAAACACTGGAGGATTTTGTCTTCCAATGTAGCTGATGCTCAGAGGCTGGCTGGGCATCAGTCTGCTTGTGGCAGTGGGGTGGATGATTCTCCTTTGCATCACTTGTGCTTTGATTTTCTTCTTCCCTCTCCCCCTCTCCTTCACTTATCAAACTGTCTTTATCTCTCCAGCCATGGGTTTTCTTGCTTTTGCTCTTCCTATTCTCTCCCCACCCTGCTGGGGCAGGGTAGGGGGAGTGAGGAAGTCTCTGTGTGGGTGCTTAGCTGCTGGCCAGGGTCAATGCACCACACCAGGATATTGCCTGTCTACAGATACTGCCTGAGTGATTCCAGGCTGTGTCCCGTTCTTTCTAGGTGTACCTGCACTGCAGTGCTTCCGTGTGCCACCAGTCTGTACAGGAGTCCTGCACCACTACTTGTCCTGCTAGAGCCAGTAAGCATCCTAGCTTTTCTGCTTCCCCGTTCAAAGTTCCAACAAGGGTCTAGCCTTGGTAGGAGGACACGTAGGCTGTGCACTAGTTGCCTCGAGCCATGGACAGCTTGACAAGGCATCTCCTGCTCCTTTCCACTGAGGAAGGGCCCTTGCCCTTATGCCAAAAAGGCAGAGGTCTTCATAGGCTCTTAATTCTGTGTTGACTCACATGGAAGGCTTGGCCTTCAGAGCTTCTCCTGTGTTGAGAAGGTGACCTGGACTAAGTTTGCTGATCCTCAGGGTACTACATCTTCTCACCTAAAAACCTTCATGTTCCTCTGTAGGGGGTAAAAGGAGTGCTGAGCATCCTCTTCAGGACAGTGCCTCCCATGTCTCCAGCAAAGGCCCTGTAATTTTCCTCCAGGATGAGCTAAGATGGGACACAGCCAAGGATGGCCTTGGTAAGTGTGCCAGCTCAGCATAGCCAGGCTGGGAAAGGGGGTGGTCTAAGTCTTTCCTGCAGAAAGACTGAGCCCCTAAGGCATTCCTGTGCCTTGCTCTGGGAGTGTTAACTGGGGCCTCTCTCCCCCCACAGGAGCAGCTGTACATGCTGCAGCCCCCTGGGCTCTGGGGTTTGCTGCTGTGGCAACTGGGGCAGCTCTGTGCATGGTGCTTGTGGCTGCTGTGCTGTGGCAAAGGAAGGAGCCTGTAACACATGAAATCAATGTATTGCAATAAAGTGGCTGTCAAACCCACTTGGTCTGTGGGACTCCTTCTCCCTGGTCCAGAGCACATGGAGTTGAACAGGAATGTGTCATGGGGACACTGGCTGTAAGCCTTTGTTTGCAAGACAAAAATTATCCTGATGGCTGTGAGAGAGCTTTCCAAATGCTGTTTCTCTGAATCCATCTCTCTTATTCGCTATTATTCTGCTCTGGGATTACTGTTAACTGTCTGCGGCTGTCAAGAGGGAGCCCTTGTCATGGCCTGGGCTGCTGGGAAGCTGCAGACCGAGACAGAAGTGATGCTGGGTGGTGTCTGTATTTCTGTCAGTGGCTAAGGTGGCCTTCAAATGTACTTATCTTGGCTCCTCTCAAACACTGAGTAGAAGTGCAGCAAAACTAATTAAAAGCAAATCCTGCAGCTGCTTCTCCTTTGGGGATGCAGAGCTGGTATTTGACTGTGCAGAGGAGCTGGGAATTGCCTGCTCGCCCCTGACCTCACTGGGTAAGTCAGGGCTGTGATCACGTGGCAGGACTCAGAGGCAGGGATGGCAAAGCACTATGCAAATGGACCTTCCTTATGATGCTGTACTTGAACCTACCTCTCTTGCTCTGGAAACAAAAGGGCAGGTAGGATTTTTTTCTTTCTGGAGAATGAGAACAGGGAAACTTCATTATGACTGAAAAAATCAAAGGGCCTAAGTGGTTTGAACTTCAGGAAAAAATTAAAACTTGATTTAAAGATTAATCTTAAACCTTCATGCAAGAGCAGACAGTTGGGAGTCTTCGAAGCTCTCGGATCAAAGCTAATTTGACACCACTGTTGGCATAACAGTGCCACAGATGAGCTGCTTTGAGGTGAGGAAACTTCCTGTTCTGAGCACCAGGAGCAGTTCAGTGTGGTGCGGTCAGTCACAGCAGCTGAGCAGGATCATTCTTGGCTTCATGAGGTCCTGGGCAAAAAAACAGCCCAGCAAACCTCTCCTGATGGAGGAGGGGGAAAGGGGCTTCACCACCCCCCCTTCCTGCCCACGCTGGGGGAACTCTGGTGCTTGCACTCACACTGAGTCCCCTTATAGCTGATGGGGTAGTCCTTGAGCAAGTATGCTTGAGGGGAAGGAAATTTTTTTTCTTTTTTTCCCCACAGGCTTGATTAGAAATTCCCTCCCTTGAAAGACAGGGGAGTAGTCTTAATCATATTGCTTAGGGGCCTTTAAAGGGGAAGAGCAGCTCTTGCATACATGGAAACAAAGAACTGAACAGTATCATGCTTGAGGTAGCAGATATTGTTCTATTTAATTGGCTTCTGCCAATACTGTGTGATTGGAAGGTGTTAACAGGTGGTAGCGACTGCTTTTTAATTCGTTTCTTGCCTCCAACAAGAAATTTCAGGAATAATCTTACAATATTTTTATTTTTCTAGCAGAACTGCTCTTCCCTGCTACTTCCAGGAAAACAAGTGCTCTTAGTCTTGCCTGCTTTTAAAATCTAATTGGAAGAAGAGAAGATAAGATTCCTTCAAGTTGTATGGTGGGAGAGTGAAGGAGATCACAGGCTGGAGAAATCATCAACTGGAGATAGGTCAAATAGCCTCCTCCTTTAGGGAGTGCCTTTTGCAACTACCTGGCCTTGGGACAGGTGGAGCTCTGTCTGGCAAAGCAGAAGTTAAACTCATAATGTGCCTTATGACAAGTCTTTAGCAGCTGTCTGTAATGTTAATTGGGCCATCAGAGGAGTAATAGAGACCACACCTTTTCAGTACACCAGGCAGGGTGCTCTGGCACTGCTCTTAACTGTGTGTGCCAGCCAAGGTGTAAACACCTTCCTGGCTGCCGCTGGAGTCTTCCCATGCCTCAGTAAGGCAGACAGAAATATTTGCTTAGAGAGCTTAGATGCCTGTGCGGAGGCTGAAGGTGCTAGGAGAGGAGAGTCCCTGCCCAGCTGCTCCCTGCTGCCCTCCACGGGGTTGCTGAACCATCCCAAAGTGGCAGGGAGCTCTGGGGATCAGGTAGATTCTGTGGCAGCGACCATCCCTTCTGGTGCAGAGCTGGATCTTGCTGTAATGGACCTGCTGCTTAGTGTAGGGTGCATGCAGTGATAAGTGCAGGTAGGTGAGTGCAGAATGAACTTAATTCCCTTATCCGCTCTGTGGGAAGTCTTCTGTGCTTGAGGCTTGCTATTCGGTCTCTAGCAGGAGGGGAAGGGCACAAGCAGCAGCGGGATGCGAGTTGTCAGTGTGAAGCACTGGCACAGGGTGAAAGCCAGGCAGCACGGTGGCTTCCTCCTCTGGTGCATTGTCCCCCTCTTCCTAGCCTGTTCTCCTTCTCCACCCGGGTGTTAGGGGCTTTCATTGCTCCTTTGTTCTGCAACTTTCTGGCAAAAGTGTACTCTTTTTCCTTCTACCTTCACAGTACCTTTTGAGTTAACTGCATGTGACTTGTGCCAGCACCCTCTTCAGCTTCACTGCATGCTGCTTGGTTATACAGCTGGACTAAAGGTGTTGTGGGTTGCTGTAGACATTGGCTTAGACTCCTGCAGGTGAAGGAAAGCTGTTCTGTCCAGGAGGGTGCTGTGGGCTGTGAATGAAGGAGGAGCTGAGGAGAAGCAGCCCTGAGGCCAGCCAGCACATGTCCCTTAAGGCTGTTGTGCAGCGCTGCTAATGAAAACAGATTTTCAGAAAGAAACTCCTGACGCTGAGCATCAGCACACTTTGTCCCCAGTGCCTTCACCCTTCCCTCTGGAAGTGGGGTGTGCTGCTCTGCTGTGTCTGCCCACTCTGTGGCTTTGGAAGCAAAGCCCAGCAACAGCCCCTAATACAGGGCTGCTCAAAATGAACATCTATGCTCAGCCATATCTGAACTTTCCAAAGGCTGTCCTTGCCCTCTGGATCTTTGAGAACAGCACCAGCCTCAAAAGAACAAACTTGCTCCTTTTCCAGAGCTAAGGAAGTTCTTTAAAAGCTTGGAGGTAACAATTTCTTTCTTGACCAGACCTTAACTGTGTGGAAGTTGCTATATTCAACCCAGGTGTTCATTAATAAATACCTGAAAACAATTATCATAATAGCGATGCTTTTATTAAATTTCTTATGCTTGTATTACAATGCATCTTGGAGTGGAGAACTATACAGTATGTTACACATTATAAATATATTTTCTGAAAATACATGAATATATTTCATATAATGCTGTAATAAAAAAAGAGTTGCTAGTTCATTTTAGTTAAAAACAAACACCACCCCCACCCCCCAAAAAAACCCAACAAACCTATGCTGTGAATGGAGGTGGTAGTGGTGGGGAATACCAGTTCATGATGCTATGTCTTAAAACACTTTAAATTCAGTTTGCACTGATTCACATTCCTTACAGTCTCTGTACAGCTGGAGGGATAATGGAGGGTGTAAGTTAACACAGGATTTTAGTCCCCTGTACTTCTGGAGATATACAGACTATTCACAGAATAGAGAACCAGGTCTGGGCTGCTGCCTTCACTCACCCCTGCAAACTACAGCTGCTCTGGGAGAGCATGGCTGGGATGCTTTGAATCTCAGAAGAGATCCTGCTCTGGTTTTGAGGACTCCAAGGGCTCCAGCTGATCTGGGTGAACAAGGGGGAAGCATCTGTTACTGAAAGGCTAAGCCTGCTGAAGTTGATCCATTCCTGCTAGCTTCTCAAATCTTGGTTCGTAGGCAACTTTGGGTAGGGGAAGGACGCTTAAACAGTAATTGCTTGACTTGCAATTATATTGTAATTTAGGGGGTAGAATAATCTTTTAACAGGAGGCAAAGTTGGTTTATTTAAATCTTTACTCCATGTGCATTAAGTATTGTGCTAGTACCAATAAGACCTGGTCTGCAGAGACTACTGCAATGATAGGACCTTCAGAAGCATGTGCTGCCTGTCCCTTGAGTCTGGAATCAGTGGACATGCTGCAAGAAGGCAGCCACAAAACACAGCCATAGCGTTGCGCAGTTGGTAACGTGGCCCAAGAAGGCAGCCACCAAACACAGCCATAGCGTCACGCAGTTGGTAATGTGGCCCAAAAGAGCAGCAGCTTATAAAGGATGTATGTATTTGAATAACTTTTCCTTTCAGCTCTGCTCTCCCTCTTGCCTTTTCCCAGCAGAGAGAGCACAGGCTGAGTCATACAACAGCATAACCACCCTACCTGCAGCCTCAGGCCCCCACCTGCACAGCCAGAGGACTTAACTTGTAACTTAAAAGTAGGAATTCAAGCCTGGATCCCCCGTTTCCCCCCCCCCCCCCCCAAAAGACTGATAGCACAAGGGCTGGGCTGCCTGGTGAAGCTGAGGTGTTGCCTTGGATGCACCCTCCAAGTCTCTCGAAAGGCTGATTCCTGCGGTGCCCCTCACTCTGGTCTCTGCAATGAGCCTGCGTGATGCCAACTTCTGTATAGGGTAGCACTGGAGTTGAGGGGCCTCTGCAGAAGGAGCAGACCCACAGGATTAGAAGCTAGTGGTGGATTCAAGAATGGCCTCGTAGGAAGTCTTGGTTTTAAAGCCTTGGTTTTCCTGTTGGATTCCAGTAAAATGGCACAGCTGGCCAGATGCTGCTCTGAAGGGAGGAGCTGTGTTGGGGAGCAGAGACTGCAATTCAACCCCCCCAGAGGGACGAGGCTGTCCTTCCAACAGCCACTTCTGCACCAGGCAAGGAGTCCCTGGCACTCTTCTAGATGCTTCTGTGTCCCATAAAACCTACATTTATTTCAGCTGGAGAAGGTCCCTAGAAAGCAATGATAATTTAAAAGCTTCAGTGTTTCAGGTAATTCTGTTCCTAACCCAGAGAGGAGGAACAATTTCCAAATCTTACTTAAAAGTCTCTGTTGGTTATGTTGCTAAGATGCTAACAGCAATTTTCATCTATGGCTTGACTTTTGTAAGTATACTTCAGATTCAGGAGCAAAGCCGTGCATAGCTGAGGATGCATCTGTCCACAGACCCTTCTCAACCTCCCCCTTCCCTCTTTCCCTTCCAATGCTCAAATCGGAGTTGCTCTGTTGACAACTGTAGGATGCAGGTTGCACAAAGTAACCCTGCAGTTCTTGGTTTTGTGTCCATTGGTGTTCCCACTTTGCCTTTCTGAAACAGAAACACACAGTGAATGTGAGAGATTAGAAGTTTCTCTGCATTTAACCCATGGGCTGAGTTGGGAAGGTGCAAGATGAGGCTGAGCCTGGTTCTCTTTTAGTCTTGATTATGGGCAGATTGTCTCTTTCCCAAGGCATCTAGTTGCTTATTATTTGGCAGTCTTTTGGCTGACTGCAAATAAATTAATTTGCTCTTGTACTTTTTGTAAAAAGGCTGCGTGATGTAGCCTATATGACTACAGATGCCTCTGAACTGTGGGTTTAAAAAAAAAAAAAAAAAAAAAGTGGGGTACTATTAAAATGAAGGCATATGGGCCAGTCCTCAGCTGGCATAAATCCATATAATTTGAATGTCAAAAATCTGACCTGTTCCTGTCTTTGCATGTTGGAGCATGTTTGGATGAAGGAACAGGACTGTCTAATTTCTGTGCTGAGAAGAGGCAAAAAAATCCCCAACCCACAAAGACACACATGCTGCTTTACTTATTTTACCTTGTTCCATTTGACTCGGGTTATCAGAAAGGCCATATGTTTTCATTCTTTGTATTTTGCCCCAGAACGATCATGGAGTTCCTCTCAGTTTTCCTCAGCTCTGAAGACATAATATCTGGCCTTAACAAATGGAAAAATACAATTAAAGTTGACAGCGGTCAGAACGCATGGCTGTGTTTTTAGCATTAATATGCTGTGCATATGTACCCAACATCCAAGCTGCACCTAAAGCAGCTTCCCCCTTTCCAGTTTGAAATTCCAAAACAGATGCTGTCCAAATATTTGTGGCAGCATCCAAAAAAAGAAGCTACAAAATGTAGCACTTGGCATGGAGTCACAATGTAATGGATGGGCACAAACATAATTTTGTTGAGAGCAACCAGTATTTTCTGCCTAGCTGGAAGAGAGGGGGAGAGACTGGTGGGTGAATGTCACAGGGAAGTTAAAAATTCTGGCCTGAAGTAGTAAGTAGGAAATGAGACATTTTGAAGAACAACACTAAGCTAGCTGCTGTAGACTGTCTCCAGCTTAATTTTTTGTTCGTTATTTATTACATACGATTGAAATAAGTGTAATGCATCCTGTTTGGTTGTAATGGCTTAGTTAGCTCAGGCATCCAGGACTTATGAAAGACAGACCTTTTGGAACACTTTAAAAATAGCTGCTGTTTAAGAAATAAAAGCTGTAGTTTTGGGTTTTTTTAATGCAATATTTCAAAGCTATTTACAGAAAATAAATAGCTAATAGCTATTTATTTCAAATAATAGTAATAATAGCTATTTACTTCAAATCTTTGATTTGAAAAATTTTTCAACTTGAAGTCCTGGCTGATGTGGTGCAGACTCTTTATTTTGCCAGCTACTAATCTGTTTTCTTTTTAATCTAAATGTTGTATGATTTTTTGTTTTGTTCAGGTCTTAATTCTTTTACAATGGAATGATCAAATTTCTGCCTTGATATGATTCTTTAATTCTTTGGCTGCTTCTCAACCCTGAGTGCAGACATCTCCCTTGGTAGCAATTTCCCATGTGAAGAGCAGCGTTCAGACCTGGGTCTGAGGCTCTAGGGCCCTTTTCAGCCTTTGCTATACAATATTGAAGATGGGGTTTTGTAATGTTAGAACTGCACTGTCCTTCCTAACTTACTTCACCCTAACCACAAAGTAGTCATCATACAGTAGCAAGTTTTTGGTGGCTGTCAAACTGAAACTAGCATTCAAACTTTTACTGCCATGAAAGATATCGTAATTTGAGGTTAGCTCATTCCCACACAGCTGTATTAAAGCTGCAACTCCCATAGATGCACAGGTGGGTGTGTCCGCACAGGAATGCCAGGCTGGGATTGCCCAAACCTTCCCAAATTAGATCCTGCCCTGGAAAGGGGTTGGGGATAGCATCAGAAAAGCTCCTGAGCTTTCATTGAGATGGCTGCCTCTTTATCTCTGCCAGGGCTGGAACAACTGCTGGGCCAGTCTGCTTCCCGGCAGCAGTCATGGCAAGTAGCAGGAGACTGTATGTCTTGTCTGTTTGTCTTCAAAGGGAGCTAGGGAAAGTAAGGAAAAACGATATAAAGGTGCTAATGTGCTCCTCCTTGGCCCTGGATTTTTGGGGATCATCTGTAACACCATTCTAGCCAGAGTCAACTTCACACATTTTATAATGTCAGATGGAGTGACAACATACAGGCTATAAATCGATCAAGGTAGTCTCCTGCAGAATTTGCAGCCCAGCTTTCAGAGGCCAGGCTGGATTCTCTCCTTACTGTTCAAAGCAGCATCAGACTGTAATTGTTTAACAAGGGCAAGTATTTGACTGTATGATGCTCCACTACCATTTGAGAACAGTTTTCTGTCACTAGAACCAGTCACAGTGGAAAGGCAAAAAGTTCTTGTCTTGGGGGTCATTTGAGCTGGAAGTAAGTTCCTTGCTCTTTGTGGAGGGATCATTCTGCAGTGATTTGGGGATGAGATCTACTTTTCCTGCCATAGGTCGGATCCAGATCCACGATCAAGTCATTCATCAACCTGTTCTGGTCCTTTGCACAAAATAGACATTGCTTTGTGGGAGTAAACGTACTAGCAGGAAAAAGAAAATGAAATGAAAACCTGAGCCTGTTTAGAACAATGTATGACAAACCACCGAGTCTTGTGCCAGTATGTTTACCTTGGCAGGCCTGCCTCTCTCCCGCTGCAAGAACCAAGTTTTTTCTCTACTATGAGAATTCTTTTGTGGATGTTAAAAAAAAAAAAAAAGACAGAAAATGAAAACAAAACAACCACCCTGGAGCAGATCATTCATCATATGCAGAGTGGGAGCATGAAAGGGGATTTGCTTTGACCTAGTTACAAAAACAAAAACAAAGAGACTTTCTCTAATTGCCCAAATGACTCAAGTGGGACTGGGTGTCAAAAGCAACAAATCTCTGCTTCCTTCAGAGCTGTATGTTAATACAGGGTACCAGGCTCCAACCTGTTCCAGTTCAAGACCTTGGGAGATGTCTCTGAGCCCAAGGAAGCCTGGGAAGCAAAAGCCAGCCAATTCCATATGCCTGCATGTACAAACAGGACCAGGAGCCAGGACAAACATGTTTCATAAATTATAACAAAGACAGTGGCTTTAAATGCTGAAAGTATCAGGGCTTCAATGTTAGCTTTGCCAGGAGCTGCAGACAAGTGAGACTTTCGTGCTTTACTGTTCTGGTACTGCTGTAGGAATGGCCTGGCTTTCTGTCCAGCAGTATTTGCAGGGCTGTCATTGATCCACTAAGCATAGCTTTTTATTTCAAAGGAGCCTGAGAGCAACTACGTACCCAAAATGCCACAGGAGCAAGGTGCCCAGCTTTTCAAGGTACCAGTGAAAAGCCCAGTGGCAGTGCATTGCTATTGTAGCGTGGGGGGTAAAAAGAGCAAGAGCAAATACAGATAGGGCTGGGGAATAAGAGCTAGGAAGCAGGAGAAGAGGAAATGGAGGGAGATAAGGGGCATGAGCAGAGGCAAGAGTTTTATATAGATATATGGGAGAAGAAAGTTAGTGAAAGAAAAGAGATGGCCATTCATCAGCTACAGAAAGCAGCCTGGAAAAATTGGCATACAAGATCTCTGAGGCTGCCCAGTTACAGCCGGGTAAAAAATCATCCATTTGGCATCTTGTTGTACAGCATTTCCATGACAGTAGTGGTTGCCCAGTATACATGTGAAAGTAGCAAAAGCTATTTCTGTTAGGAGTTATCGGGCTGGGCCTTCCTTGGAAGTACATCGATTTAGCCAGCTGAGGACCTAGCCTGCAATTCGCATGCAGCGAGCGCTGGCAGTGTCCTCAGCGCTGCAGAGAAAGGGCCAAGCAGGAGCTTACAGAGACAGGACTTTTCTGAAGCCCAGATAAAGTCCTGGTTCTATTCAGGTTTAGCGGGAAGGTTCACACGAGTTTGTATTTTTTCCCCAGCTGGTTCACCATCTATTTTAGATGGAACTGTTTGATCTCTTTCTGCTTTGTGTTTCTTTCAGTTTCCCAAACAATAGGAGGAAGCTTGCCTGTTACATGTGCTTGGGCCCCAACCAAGCTTTTCCCAGCTGGAAAAATCACTGCATGAACTACAGAGGGGTTTTTTCCAGCTGTAATTACAAGATTCCCAGTTCCCTTATGCATTTTGTAAGGTAGGTACAGGCTGTCTAAGGGGAACAATGGGACATTCCTGAGTGCTTAAACAACTGCGGTTTCCCCACCATCACCCCCCCTAAAACCTGAGGAAGGCTTAAGCACATTTGAGCTGTTCCGCTCAAGGTTACTGAGACCTCAGCTGAAAAAACACAGAGTGGTGCACAGTGTAATGCTCCTGCTTTGGTGAGTAGGATACCCAGGCTCTTCCTGTTATCTGATTATATACACAGACACCCCAAATTCACCAAACCAGCTGGGAGGACTTGGCAAGCGCACAGGGAATATCTGTGCAAGGGGTAGCTGGCAGCACAGTCGTCGCCTCAGATAGACACACACCACACAGTATAGCTCAGAGGCCAGGCTGTAACTAGCCTGGTAGACAAACTTGCCCAAGGGACCCGCATGGATCTCTTAATAGAAATGAGATGTCATGCTTGACTCAAATGCTCATCTACAGCAACAAGCAGGTCCCACCCATGAGCACACGCTCAGTAAACTTCATCTCCCCTTCCTCTGACAGGAAACCTTGCCGCTGATCCTGACTGTCCCATCCCATCACACATCAGATGCAATATGGGTTACTGTTCCACTGGATGAAAGGTGTGAAGGTGGATAGAGGGAGAGCATCGACCTCCACTGTAATGCTTAGGAGGGAGCAGAAAGACAAATAATTAGGCTACAGAATGGCTCTGGCTAATTGCCAACATCCCCTTGCCCTGTTGGGGTTAAGCATCTTCTTTTAGGGACCCTAATGTTTCCATTATTCTCACACAGGTAACATTATCCAGTTGGGATCTTAGAGCACTTGGGCACTAAGGAAGCAAACGGCTGTGCTGGCCAGGACCACCATATGCAATGGAGAGAAGGTAAGGAGGGGTCTTCTCTGGCCAGCAACAACCAGAGGTAAATCTCCCACCGCCTCCTCCCAATACTAAGTGAAAATCTCTCACAGCTCTGCCTTACCTGTACAACTGTGGGCAGGACCTCTTCAGAGCAGCAGAGGACAGCCCCAGCTTGTTCTGGTTTCTCAGCCGTGTCTTCCTCATAAGATCTCTCATTCTCCCCCAAGCATGGCTCTCACCCTAGGGAGCAAAAAGAAACCACAGCTTGAAGGACCAGAGACTAGTTGCTGGCAGACCTCATCCGGCCAACATATCATACTTTGGGGTACTCCAGGGTGGTAGGAAGAGGGGAGCTTCTTTATTTTGGACAGGTAAGAGTCAGGTCCCACAAAAGAATTTTTAACACCCTGCAGTGATGCCCAGTGGCCAGCCTGTACCTGTATAGGACACAATGAGACAGGATGGATCAGCTGTCAGCAATACCATCCTTTTTGTATTTTGTTTGGTAACATTTCCGTGTCTAGAACCCTGCTGTTCTTTCTGACTTAAGGTTTCAGAGAGGGAGGGCACTTCACTGGTGACTGCTGAGTAGCTGCCTAAAGGCACGTTTTACCTTATTGTTACACTGTACTAAAGGGAAAGATAGGTTTGGTTTCCTACCTACTCACATGCACCCAGGGGGGCCCTTACAACAAAAACAACCGAAAAAAGCAGCTCGACTCCCTTCTCCTTTCTGTTGGGCCAGGTGCATTGGTATCAGCTCTTTTCAAGGTGGTGACTTTTGTGGACCATGAATTAGAAGAGATCAAGTCTTTGTTTCCCTGTCACGTCCGCAAGCCACGGCTATTGGGCACTTACATTTGAAATGCTAATAGAGATTATCAGGAGGTCAGGGAGTCTCATGAGGCCCTCCCTAATGTTTGTTCTCTCTGGGCTGAGCTCATCTGGACTCATGAACTGAAAGGGAGCCACGCATCAAAAAATTTCATGTTTTGTTGCTACATTGTTTTAAATTTCCTAAAGTAATGGCTGGAAAACCTTGGGAACAGAAGAAAAAAGATCATGCCCCAGGACTAGTGCAATGGGGAGAAACGATTCCCGTTTCAGTTTAGTTCTCAAACCATTGTCACGTTCAGGGCATTGTTCCGAGGTGCCTTCCCACTGTGCCACCAGCAGAGCCATTGCTCCATGAGCTGTGGCCACCTTGGGAGCACAACCTGGCGGCTGCCCAGCCGCACACACCAGCCCAGGCAGAGCCTATTGCGGTAATTCTTCTTGGGGCTCTGCTAAGTTTTCAGTTCAAAACTTGAGATGAGGTCATGGGCTCAGCTGAAAACGGCAACACCGATTTCTGTGCTATTGAGTTAATTGCCTATAAGTGAGACTGTTTACTCATGGAAATATCAAACCTTTGTGTTTACTACTAGGATTAATGTATGCTGTGGAAGGGTTTTGGAGGCCTCAGCAGTTAGTCCCTCATTGTGCTGGTCTTGTCCCAGAAAAGCAAGCACTGCTAATATGACAGAAAGACTGAGCAGTTGCCTGTTTCTGAAGGCTAGCTCGCTGTTGCCTGCAATGGGGGTGGGAGAACAACGCACCACATGCAGTAAGTCATAATACATGTGTGGCCATTACTTTGATAGTAAACATCGGGGGTCAGCAAGCCTCTTTTGTTCATGTATAATGTTGTGCACTACAGGGGCTCGGTCCATGGTAATGCAGGTACAAGTTAAATATTCTGCAAAGGCAGTACGTACCGAGCTGTTCTTGACGTCCAGACCCTAAAAACAAAAGGCAAATACATTGATAAATAACAAGACAGCAAGACCATCTCACAGTGCTGGGAACAGACTGTTCTCAGCTCTGCCCTGGAGTCCACCCATAGCCCTGGTAAAGTCCTTTATCTCTTTACGATTCAGTCCCTCACGTGTGTGATAATCCCTTCTTTCCTCCTCCACCTCTCGCCTGTCTTTTTTATTTAGACTGCCAGTTCATGTGTATAGCACCCAGTAGCCTGGGAACTAGTGTAGCAGGATTCTCATACAGTACCTGCAATGTAGAAGTAAATGGGGTATTTCATGCTCAGGGTACAAAATGCAGTATGAAGTGGCAATACTAAGGTGTGGTGTAACAAGAGCATGAGGATTCAGTTTAAAGAACGTGGATCTTGATTCTGCAGTCCTGTGAAGCCATCAGGGCTTCCCCTGTGCTTAAAATAATGCTCATACTCCAGAAGTTGGCTGGACACAAGCCAGAGCATGGAGCACCTTTCAGGATTCAGCCTTGATTTATTTTCTGAAGTTCATTGAAGTGTTTGCAACCTATTAGCAACTTTGGGGTGGAAATTTCATGACAAGGTCCTTCCCATGAGAGACCTATTCCTTCCTCTTTCCTGTCAGGCTGGGAATACTCTGATTAGAGCCTCTGCCCTGGCATTTCAGCACTTCTGATCCCCACCGGAACCTGAAAGTGCTGAGGCAGCCACAAACAATGGGAAAGAAAGGGAGAGGAAAAGCATAAAAGCATTCATCCCGGCTTCCTTGGACTTCAGTGATCCAGGCTCCCTTGGACTTTAGTGACATGGCTTCCCTGAAACACGCTCTGGGGACTGGAGCTAATTACACTGATGTGTTGCCAGTCTGGTAATAAGTGTTGCCGGGTAAGGATTGACCCACTAAAATTTTTATATGTGGTAATGAATGTGTGCTTGGTTTAATCTTACTAGCAACGGTAGTGAAGATACCTACGACAGAGTTCACGTGTTGAGTTATCTGGAGTTAGCAAGGGCTAAAGCCCATGCTGCTGTCTGCAGTGCTCCTCACCCCTGCACCAGTGCTCTGTTTGTGCCTTTCTTGGCATAAAGACACAGCCATTGTCTTTATTTAAGGCTGGGAGCAGAGAGGCACAGACCGCCCTGGCCCTCACTGCCCCAGCCCCGTTCAGGAGCAGACTGGGTTGGCTTGTTCTCCCACCACCCCACTCTGATCTGCCTGAGCAGAACTTCTCCCTCCTTCTCCCACAGGTCCCACTCGGAATCTGGCTCCAAGCTTATCACTCACCTTTCTTACTGCAGGGTCCTTTGACGGAAAAGCCTGTCCCTCAGCCATACTACCAGCTTCTCTGAACTCATTCTCCTTGTTGTTCCTATTGTTTGACGACTTCCTGAGCCCCGCCATCGGCTGGCTGTTTCCTGATTCCGGGTATCTCTCACTTCCTGCAATGAAATGCAAGGACTTGCTCACATTTCTCAGCAGTGTCCTGCTAGGACGGCCTCTGGGCAGTGCTGCCAGCAAGCTGTGACTCCAGATGGGATGAGAACCCTAAGGACTTAATGATGGGATGAGACCCCATGTGTCTTCATGCTACACTGCAGTGGAAAGAAGGTAAATGCTCCAATAAAGTGTCTGACCATGGCAGGACTTTCTAATGGCTTCCTCATGGTCTTATTTTCCTTCCAGGCCTGCTCTGAAACTGCCAGGAAAGAGCATTTTGGAGCCTCAGCACTGGAGATCCCAAAGGCCATTTACACTCTGACTCAATCCTGCTAGGAGGCATGTTGATGTTCTGCATTTCACCAGGTATTAGAGGCAGGCTGAAGTCCAAGGTTTGAAATAAACTAATCAATCAGCCTCGCTTAGTGGGCTGGTTCACATCTAACATTGGATCCAGACTTTTCAGCTGGCTTTATCATCAGTAGGCTGAGCCCAGTCTTTCTCAGCTTTCTGGAAAAGTTGGTCACTGGATCCAAGCTTTGCAGCTGGGGCTTATTTCCACTTGGTCTATAGAATAAGTCATCCTCCAGGAATGTGTTCTGTGCCTGCTTGAGAGGGTAGGAGACTAACAACAGGCATAAGGCTTTCCATCTTAGATCAAGTCCTACCTTGTCTGGGAGGATTTTAAAGCCACATGGAGAGGCTCCACTAATGGACCCATTCAGGCATGCTAAGTTTCCAAAAGAGAGACCCATTTTATAATGATTTGTCATAATCTTTGTAGCCACAGCTGCAGAGCAAAAAGTCCTGCTTCACACATGTGAAGCAGCAAGTGTTAAAATCCTAGGTGTAGACAAAGCATTTTTAAAATGCATCTCTTAGCTTTCCAGCTAAGGATTAGTTCCACTAACAACTTGCTCTGTTCCCATCTGTCTTTCCTAGGGAAAAGGAAGTTGCTGGTCAGCTTATTTCATCAACTGGTGGCAAGCAGGAGGGCAGGTTAGAGGTATTTGAACTCACCATTGCACCTGCTCAGCTTTTCAGTGTTTGCTCCTATTTCTGGGATGATGGAAAGATCAGAAGGGTTTCCAGTCTGAACCAAGAGGCTGTGAGGTCTGCTCCTCCCGGCAAAAAGCATCTTCATGTCTTGGTACGAGTTGAGGAAGACACTGGCAGCTCCACAGGAGCAATGCTGCAGAAGGTACTCCTACACCAGACAAAAAGAAAGTATGCAGACTCTCAGGCTGCAACGGCCCAAGGTAAGAGAGTGGTGCAATGGTACAGACAAATTGCAATCATTCCAGCCCAGGGATTCCCAGCCTTGTCCTGAAACCCATCAGAACCCAGACAAATTATTTAATTCTCTAAAAGGCTGAGCAGCCTGGAGTTGGTAATATTGATTTTTCATGGGTTTATTGGTGTTTAACTTAAATTGCCTGATACTCAGCATCTTTTGGGTTTGTTTCCCCAAAGGAACTGAATAAAAGTTTCTAAGCACAGAGCTGCTCAGCTAAGGCATTTGTGTAAATAAACAGATCTATTATAACAGCGACTCGCATTTTGAGATAATGTTATTTGTTTTGGAATGTGCACAGACACCAGTATCTTGTATTTTTATTGATGGGATGCCATAGTTTGCTTGCATGTTACCAGTCAGATTCACTGCTTGTGGTACTTCAGCTAGTGTACTTCTGCTGTAGCTGGTGTGGTGGGAAAGGGAGATTTTCCACCTTGCACAACCATGTTGCATAAGAGTTTAGTAGGGCAGGGAGCAAGGAGAGCTTTATCCAGCTGAAGTGGAAAGGAAACCAAACTGTTTATTGGCGTTGGAACCAGGGCAGGCCAACACCAGTTTAGCGCCTGTGGAGGACCCCCAAGCAATTGACAGTTTTAATGTAACATCTCATCTGGTTATGTTGCCACAGCAGCATGGCACTTTGCATTACCTATACCTTTGGGAGGTGCTTTGAAAATCTGATGAAAGATGTTGCTTTTGGCCCACGGCATTAAAGATTTCCTTGTAAAGCAAAGGATGTGGAGTAACGGTGTTCCCTTTGTGTCCCAGGATCAAAATGTCATCAGTCTCTGTGGTGATGACTGTACAGCTCTCAAGAACAGCATTGGGAGCACTGGCTATCTACAATCCTCATGACCAGCTCTTAATACCACACTAACCCATCTCTGCTCTGGGGCTTGTGTCTTCCCTAGCCGTGTCTGGGGCATGGAAACCTTTCCATGCTGATAGTCTGCATGGAGAGTGAAAGTGGTTTCGGAAGTAGCTGTAGGACACCCTCCAAAATGCGATGTGGTCAGAAGCCTCCATGTCTCATGGCAAATGGGGGAAGTAGCGTTCCTCTTCTACACAGAGGAGCTGCGACTCTGAAGAGGAAAAGCACAGAGAGCTGCTCAGATATAGGAGATGCAGGCACCACAGAGATACCCAAGAGAGAGCACCCAGTTTTGTAGAGCACGTTGCAAGTGCTGAATGTTACATCCGGGGGTTCAGTTTCCCCCTGAACGGTATGGGACAAATACGGCTGAGAAGGCACTGCTGAGAGATCTTGGAAAATACCAAAAAGATCAAAGTTTCAAATATTTAAATGAAAGCACGGTGCCTTTTATTTCAGTGGGAGCTGGGGAGGAGGGGGCACATAAACCAGATGAGGATTTGACCCTGAATTTGCAGCTTGGAAGAGTTACTTTAAGCAATGACTCACAGTTGTAAAGCTTCAGGAAATGTGTTAACAATTCCCAGGCTCTATGTAGGAGGCTGCATTCCTCTGAGCGTGAGAGATGGGTACATGGAAATGACGGGCTACTCTGTTCTGCAACCTGACTCACAACTTGGCTTTGCCTCTGAGGAGGAGTCAGTCACCTACTGCAGATCCAGTCCCAGCAGGTGGGAAAACAGCACTGGGGGAGGAATGATGCTGTTGGGAGAATAAAAGACTCGCCACAGCATGGCTGGGAAGAAATAGCTGAGTGTGACAAACCCCTTCTATTCCTTTGGGGAGTGATAAGATAAATAGAAAGGGAGGGGAGAAAAAAAGCTGGAAACCTGGTGTGATGGCCAAAGAAAAAGAACTGAGAAGCAGAGATGGGGTGGAGCTGAACAAAATATGCAGGGGCTAAAAAATGCTGTTTAGGAGGATGCTGAAATGATTTGCAAATTTCAGTCAAATTCCCCAGCTAGCTCTGGCTGATAAAAAAAGACAAATGGGAACACTGAGATGGTTTATGTCAGAGATTCTTCATTTGGCAGCTCAAAAGCTCAAGAATGGAAAGAGAGCATGGAGTTGGGTTAGCAGTACCACTGCTGCTCTTTTCCATTGTGTCTGTTTTGTGGGAAATTCTGGGATTTTGACAGTTTGAAACCAGAATGAAAAGAAAGAGCTTTTAATTCAAAACACAATTGCTAAGGAGGTCCATGGAAATGTTTTGTTTTGATAGCATTGACAGGGGAGGATGTGTTCTTGGTAAGTTTTCAACTCTAGAGAAGTAAAAGTTACTGACTTCGAGCTGGCCACCTCATGAGGTGAGAGGGATGCTTTTTAACTCAATAGAAGCAAGCACATCTGGGAAAAAAAGTTGAATAAGAAGAGAAACCCAAGCCCACTCTAAGGGAAGCTGAGCCCACTGTGGTGGGCGAGGGCTCCCTGAAGACCAGAGCACCCACCCCAGGTGAGTGTGGGGTCAAGTAAATTAGCATCTTCCCTCACACAGACTTGGAACTTTCCGTCTGGGCCTTGAGTATATCATTTAATGGAAGATACTGTGGTGTCTGCTTACCTCTTTTATCTGGCTCATCTTCTGCTCTTTCTGCAAGCTGCACACTTGCTTTTGGAGACGCAGGTTGTGCTCCTGCAGCTGCCCAATCTTCTCAATCAGTTGGCAAATGTGTTCCAGGTATCCCAGACCAGACCCCAGGGCTTTGCTGTTACCTTGGTTCACCTGCAATGACAATGCATCTTGGACCGTGGAGTAACAGCAGAGCAATCCTTACTAGCAGTTGGGAGCCCAGCATGCTCCTTACAGTTGTGTGGGCCGTGGTAAAGATACTCAGGCTTCATCTTGCAAGAGGCTTTGGTTATATCCAGATCTGAGCTACAGCATTGCTTGCTGACAGCTCTTTTCTGGATTAGTCAGCAAGATGCTCCATCAGGGGGACTCTTCTGACTGATCACAGGCTGATGCGGAGGAAAACCTCATGACAGCCTGTTTCTAGTTCCATTTCCTAGGCTAATTTTTGTCTTTTACTGGCCACAGGACCCTTACAAACAAAAATAGTTCTACTGCATGGTATAGATGGTTGGGGTTAGTATGGCTCACTTAGCCCATAGTCCTCAGTGCAAGTCACACTTATAGGTACTGAGGCTGAGCTTGGCTTCTACCTAAAGGCACATATCTGCAGGTTGCAGTGATTTGCTGCTTTGCGATCAGCTTGGGGGTACATTTTGTCTGCCTTTGGCAATCTGCAACCATTATAGCACAGCTGAACTCAGACCCTCCTCACTGGTGGATCAGTGAAAGGGACATGTGCCTGAACCAAGCTGCCAAAGTGAAAGAACATCTTTCCACTGGTCTTTAGCGGATCCCAGCTTACATCCCTGCTGCTACTTTCTCAGTCATTAAGAGATGCCTGAAGAAAGTCTGCAGGATCAAGCTTGCTGTCTGGCTATGGCAGGATATTCTGTACCACTGATCTCTCCACACCCAGGACCTGCAGAGTCTCACTGCTGCTCAGCCAAGGGCAATGCCGGAGACAGACAGTAATCCTGTGGCAGAGGAAAGGCAACGGTGCTTCCCAGGCTCCCGCTCTGCACCTCACTGTTTCTGGCCCCAGGACTTCCCCATGCACGGCAAGTGTCCTCTCCTGTGCCGCAAGCGGACTCTGCCGAACGTGCTGCTAACAAATACATGCAGAGGCTCACTTCCACCTTGGCGCTGCCTGCTGATGTGCATGTGATATCAGTAAGTAAAATAAGCCTCGATCTTTACAAAAGCAGTGCTCTAAGTTTATCTTACTTCAAAAAATAATTTCCCTCTACAAAAGCAGGAAGCTTACTCTGTCTCCTTTCCCACAACAATCTACATTTTTGGGGAAATGCCAGCCTTGGGACTCTTCCTGTCTTTTCATTATGTCAGAAAGCTCATGGTGTGTTCAAAAATAATCAACATTAGAATTTACTTCTTTTTAAACAAATGATGATACAATGTTATTTATAAACAGGTATTATTATGTCCAGATGCTTTTGTGTCTGAGGTTGGGACAGAGGTCACATGAAATCATATGAAAAACTGTAATGACTCGAAGCCAACCAGTCATTCACATTCATGATTTTTATTCTCCTTTTGGGCAGAGCCTGCAGAAGTGGTGGCAAGACAAAGGTTACTCAGCCATAAAACTGAGTCCTTAGCGTGTCTGTGCAGTGGGAAGGAATGCAGCCCCAGGACCCACAGGGAGACCAAAGCCTATGTGGTGCCTGCTGAGAAAAGCTTGAATCAAATGCACTATAATTCACGTATCTGAAAGCAGCTAGGGATTTTGGGGTGCCCAGCTTCAGAAGCATGATTTTCAGAAAGTACATGAGTATTAGCTTCTGAAAATCTGAGTTTTTTTAAGCTGTCCCAAAATAGGTAGTCAAAAGTTCCTCACTCTCCTTGAAAATGTAGGCTTTCTGCCACTCTGTACCATCTTTTTGCACATGTAACAGCTCCCCTTTTCTGCCAGTTCGCTGCTGCAGTGACTGATGGTATGTCTATATTGCCCTATGGAGGCAGTGAGCCAAATCCAACCCCTTTTATAGCTGTAGAAACACAAGGGAAGACTACAAGGGACAGAGGAGCTCTTGGAAAAGCAGATAAAGCAAAACATTTGGCTGTAACCTCAGGATTGGGGAGAGAGCATGAAGCATTTGACTGTCACCTCTTTCAGGCAGGGAGCCTCTCTTTGTTCCATATTTGTCCAGTGCTTAAGACTGTAAGGTCCTGCTTCGTGTTCACTAGGTTTATAAGGCAAAAAGGGCAGGGGAGGAGAAGAGAAGATGGCCCTGATTTCCAGTGCCCTGTGCCTGGAGCTGAAGGCACTTGAAAGCAAAGGTGTTTTTTGGGCAGGCATGGAGAAAATCTGGCTTTTAGCAGAAGTTAGAGAGAACTTCCAACTCCTGAGAATAAATACAGGTCCCCAGAAAATGAGAGAGGGAAATGGTGTAGAGCAGTTGCTCCACATCTTGGGGCAAGGTGGATTTACCCCTGTAGAGGACCAGACTGAAGGCTGGACTCAATATGCTGGAGGCCCCTGTTTCACAGCCATCCTTCAGAAGCTGCTCAGGGCAGGCAGTTTGGGCTATTTAATAGGAAATTAATTTGCATTTTATTGAAGTGATCCCAGTAAGCGCAAATGAGCAAAAGGCAAATCAGGCAGAGCCTGCAGTGCCTGCCCATCCCTGCAGGGCCAGCCGCCTCTGTGGTCAGCATGCAAGGGTAAAAGCTTTTAAGGGGGATGCTTCACCTTGCTTGCCCTGCCACAAGACCCATTAGCATCAGGATTGCTCAGATATGGCAGGCGTTCAATACAGAAAATTTGTGTAATTTAGCTGGCTGCCCCTAAAACGATTGCTCAGAGAGGGCCTTTCTAGGGACCCTTCCAGCACTTTCTTTTCCGTAGTCTGATAATACCTAAACAGCCCTCGGTATCTTCTGGTCATGCCAAGTGCAGTGTAGAACCTGCTCTGTCACATTCTGGTCTAAATATTTTCCTCTCAGCACCTGTGAGAGAGTTTTATGCTAGCAGTGGAGGGTGAGGAACCATAGGAAAACTGAAGACATTTTCCAGGATGAGTCTCTTCCAGTCTCTGTCCTCCCCGTTGAAGCTTCCCAAAACATTCACCTAACGGGACTGAAGTTTTTCCCATTCCCCATAAGGAGATTGTCAAATAGTATTGGAACAAAAGCCATGTGCCCATTTTTGAGTTGATGAAACCTATGAAGAAGGAAAAACATCTCACCTACTTTTTTGAAGGTGAAGATGCAGGGGATCAAGCAGACAAAATACAGGATAAGCATCTGCACTGGGAACTTTGGCTTATCTAGAGCCCTCCAGTCAATATTGTGACTGGTATAAAAATCACATTTTTCTTCTGAAGCCACCAGAGCTGCAGAGGTGGGAGCCTGTCCCTCTGTCTCTGTGTATGTGTAACATCGTGCTCACCGCAGCATCTGAGCACTACAAAGGTTTGAAGTTCAGTGAGAGCTGCAAGAAAGACAGTTGTTTTCAAGCCTCTTGTCTAATTGAGGTATAGTCAAAATCTGCATTTCTGATCATCTAATCAGCACTTTATCCTGCCTCATTTCAGCTATTATCTGTTACTTTGATGTGTGCGATGGGCTTTTCTTCAATTGGGCTCAATGGAAAACTGTCCTGGGCTGGACCTGGCAGCAGGAGCCAAAGCTGATGGGCAGGACGAGCTTGTGGGCGAAGCTCTTCTTCATTCGGACGAGTTCGCTGATGTTTCTTGCAGTGACTTAGGTTTCTGCGCTTCAGGCAATGCTCTTCACTTGTGGATAGTTTTGAGTTATACCATGCTCCATCCTCCCATAAATCCCTCACTGCCCACTCCCACTGCATTAGCATGGCCAGTACAGAGGCAGTACGGTCACTGCACCGACCGCCAAGGAACGTAATTACAAACCTCCCACCATGGGCTTGGAGCAACTGATTAGTGACGCCGCAGGCTGAGCGGGAAGCATTTGTCACTGGCAGCTGACAGCACCAAAAGGCTTGTGAATAACAGGAAAGAGAGGGATCGTGCTGTATATTTCTGACGGCTCCACCCTGCTCTCCAGGAGGGGCTGTGCTTGCTGATAGCTTCTGGTTTCCTCCGAGCAGCACGCACAGGCTATGGGGCTGACCATCACAGGTTGCCCTATTCTCCCCTTGAATCATACCACTCTCTGCAGAGAAATATTTTGACTGCTTTGCCCCAGGATAATTAGCACTGTGTGAATTATGGGGTTTTTTCATTTAATGATGACAATGTTCCCACCGTCTCTCCTTTTCTAGGGGTATGGGCTGACTGTAAATGTAAACTTTATGGACTGTGAGGAAGTGTTTGCAAAGCAAAAGCATCAAAAGCTATGTATCTTCAAACTGACCCCAAACATTTAATCTGTCTTAAAAGGAAATGCTTTTATTTAGGCTTCAAAGTTCGTTCACTTGTTGTTTGACAGCTCCCACTTTCTTTCATCTTTCTAAACGTAGGCAAATTTCAAAACAACGACAGTTCAAAACAAAAGATCAGAAAGCTTTGTTTAAGAAATGCCAGACTGAAATGATTTGATGTATATTTTCAGCCAAAGCCATTCACCAAATGAATCCAAACGGTCAAAACATTTGGTCATTTCCAGTCTCTCTTTTTCAGCATTTTCCTTCCTGTTCTCTTGGAAGTGGCCTCAGCAGTGAGGGAGGCCGGGAGGACATCAAGGCACATCCTCATCCAGCGAATGAATCCTTGCTGGGCTCTGGTGTGCTGGCAAGCACAGTGCCGTTGGCAATGCCACAGCCATCTGGGCTGGGGAATCTCAACTGCTCTCCTCTTACTTGAAAGTTATATTCCCAAAACCAGCAAAAGAACTGAGGAAGTTGCTGTCACCTATAATTAAACAATGCTCTCACACGGCATTAAATAGAGATACAAGAGTACGTATACTGGCTTATATCAACATGAACTTAATGCAGCAGGAATTGATTCAATGGAACAATTTGGTTTGCCATCTTCTTTGCCAAGCAGAGTGGGAATACCCTGTACTGGCCTGCTATCTTTCAGACAACATTGATTGCCTTTCCAGGAGTATCTGAGTCCCTGAGACAACATCAGGCCAGATAAGAGACTGGTTCCTAAGTACCATGTTGTATTTTGGACAGGTTACAGGCAAATGTGAAAACCACAGAGTAAGCCTGGAGCAGAGCCTCAGCTGGGGTGAACCAAGATGCATCGGTCAGCTCTATGGGCAGATGATCAGCTGGACATTGTTTCTGAGTGGGTCTCACTCTGTCCTGCCTCTTGCATGACAGGAGGACAGGTCAACCTTCTGCAGGTTTGGCGAGGGCAGAAGGCTCTGCAGCTGCAGGAGCTGCACTGCCCTGTGCTCCGAGGCACACAGCACAGCAGCAGCCGCAGGGCTGCACAAGCAGCCGCGGGCATTTCTTGCCTCAGTCAGCTTGGGTGCTACCTGGCATCCCAGCAGTGTGAAGAGTGCTGCTCTTGAGATACAGCAGCCTGGAGGTGCTCTGTGAAGAGGGGCAAACTTCCCCAGCATCTAGGTCACAGCTGTATTTATACAGCTCGAAAAACAAACAAAGAAAAGTGCTCTGGGGCACAGAGCTTTAGCACTCAGCCAGTGAGGATATTAAAAAGGAGGGGAGATAAGCCACCAAGAGCTTCATTTCCTCTTCAGCTTCTTTCTAATTTATTCTCTTGTTTATTTAAATGCTCTGCTTTGGGAAACAGGCTCCATTTCACAAAGGTTTTAAAGGAATTTCATGGGCAGCCAGAGCTGTCAGACAAGACCAAGCTGGCTGCAAACCCTGTGACAGAGAATTTAGGTAACTTTTTATAAAGTCTCCTTGTGGTCAAACTCTCCTGCTTCAGTCCTTTTTTGAACTCCATCAAAAGGCCAGGTCACTGTTTAGGAACTGTGCAAAATAGACATCTGTCTTCTGCCGTGTGTGAGACAGCTCTGGGGACGAAGAGGCTGCTCAGCTGGATTGTGTGTTGCTTGCAGTGCCTTGATATGCAATGTTAAGAGAGATGGGCCATCTCTGACCTTCCTCACTGCTCGGAAGGATTTGGCATGCTGGAGAGGAAGGCCATTGCCTGGTGGTTCAGGGCCCAGGCAGAGAGGTCATGGTGAAACTATATGCACAGCACACAGCACTTCTCACTTGGCTTCCTCCCACCCATCTCCCATTCCAGTTCATCACTATTACCACAATGAACACACCGAGAAGAAATCCCTGTTATGCACCGTTTGATGTTTTTGGTGTGTCTGTGTGACCGTCTTCACCTAATCTGCCCTTCTCCTTTCCCTTTGCTCATAGGGCTCTTTGGTCTGTCTCTCTGTCAAGAATCAGCTCCCCGGTTAGATCTTTCCTTTGCTGGTTCATGGAAGCCACCACAGCGGGCAGGCAAGGCAGTGATCTGTCTGCGTGTCATCAGCATGGGGCTTCAGGCAAAGCACTGGGGTGAGTGCTTGCCAGCATCCGCTATGGGAGAAGGTGCACAGAAGGGCTTTTTATTCTCCTGTCAGTGGCACAGTGGAAAGGCACAAAGGGGAAAAGAGGGAGTCTGGAGTGGGACAAGCTGCTGAAATTATGTCTTTGCAGTTTGGTCTATCACAGCTGTGCTGGTGAGTTCAAATGGGATCTTCATCTCCAGCCCAGGAAAGATTTGAATTTGTGCGTTAGCTCCCTACTCACTCATAGAGAGAGCTGGCTCAAGAGGGCAGGACAGGCCTCAACAGGAATGAACTACCCCTTAGACAAGTTGTTTCCAAATTTCAGTGCCCCAGCAGCAGCCCAGCTGTTCCCAGGAACAGGAATAACCTGACCTTGAAAAAGACACTATGTTCTGATCCCCATCCCATGTATCAGACGATGATGACTAACTTCACTAACTTCACATTTTAAGACCAGAATCAAGTCCATCCTCTAATCTAGGGCTTTTTGAAGCATCAGATCTCCATGAGCCATTAGTCACCCTTACCCAGACCGGATATATGTGAATTACTTCAGAATTTCACTGCTATGAAAAGAGCTCTTAAAAATCAATTACCATGATTTTCAGGGGAGATTTTCTAACTCACTCAGATGTGTCCTAGTTCGTGACAAACAATAGGACTCAAACACTGACTGAGGTATTTGGACAGCTCTAAGATTCAGTTTAGGTGTTTCTTACCTCACTCAGTCTACAGCATTCATCCATGTATTCATCCAGACTGTCACTTGTGGGGTACTTCTTCAGCTGATGTCCATGGATCTGAAGGTCTTGCATGCTGCCAAAGTTCTCTGGGAAATTGTCGGCAATTGTCTTTGGCTCTTCTATGGGACCTGGGGTGGGAAGAGTGCTTTCCCTGGGAAGGTCCGTCTCTGGGGTAGGTTCCTTTTCCAGAGATTGCCTTTCGTTCTGGTCAAAATGTTCATCAGGACTTTCTTCCTGAGGGACACTGAAGTCTTCAAGGGAAGCTGTAGGACCCTGCACAGCATCTGCCTCCTGGCTGCAGTACTCAGCTTGCTTTTCGCTCTCTGGATCTTGGTGGCTGACTTTTCTGGCACGCTCTTTACATGTTCTCATTATCAGATGGTCAATTTCTGGAGAAGAAGAGGTGCTAAGCACGCCTGAGTCACAAAATGAGTCTCTGCTGTGAAGCACAAAGCTCTTCTCTGAACCCGTTGGCGTTGATGGAGAATTAGCCCCGCTTGGCAATTCAACCCCTGAGTCCTCAGATTCAAATTTGGAGAATCTGTGAAGTCGGCACTTGGACTCGAAGGCGCTGAGGTCAGGCAGTGTGGCTACATAGTCTGTGCTTGTCGGGCCATCTGCATAGTCTGGATCTGCTGGTGCAGCCACTGCATTTGGGTTTCCCTGGCAGTTCAGTGGGAGGCTGGTCCCAGGGAGATGGGACTCTTCTGTGCAGGCTGTGTCAGCTGGAGCCTCTGGGATTAAACCTGGGTTTTGAATTCCTTCATTGCTCAGTATCTTCATATGTGTTAGCACGACTTTGTCCTCAGCAGGTGGGCTCTTCTTACCTGCTTAAAAGAGAACATGAAGGTCACAACAGGCTACAAAACTCTGTATCATGCATCCCCTGAGGGATGTGAAATGTAAAACTGTCTATAGTAAGGTGGTAGAGGGGGGCAGCCCTAATTTATTTTTCTTGAGCTATGTGAAGCTTTCTTGTAGGCTTTGCTACAACAGAGGTGTTGTGTTTCATAGACCTGGAGTCCTTCGGGGGGAGTCATAAATGCACACAGAGTCCTGATTTAGTAGATAGGTAGAAAACACCACATGTAGCCAGATAACATTTTAGCGATTACCTGTATACAGCAGAGAAGTGCATGTTCTTTCAGCATGCTAGACATTAAATTAAGACAAAAGTATTTCCTCTGATTCAATGTATTCTGAACCAGCAGAAAAAGGGTAAAATGAAATCTGTCTTTCTGCGGACTTAAGTCAATTTGGGGTTGCAAAAAGCAATTTGCAAACTGTTTGGTATTCTCTGCACACATACAGGTGACGAAAAGCAAGTACTGATAGGAAAAGCAAACGAGGCACTGTAGATCTCTTTCACTCCCTGTATGGTTTTAGCTATGAAGTCATTTCTTTAAATGAACCCTTACCTTCTTTGTGAAAAGAAAGGACATGGAGGCAGCTGTGTTCATGAGCTTTTTGCACATGGACAAAGGAGACTTGTTTTCACAATTATTTCACACAGTAACGTGGTAGAACAGTCTCTGGATGAAAGGCTGATCTACAGAAGTTGTAGATCTGCCCCCAGGTTTTCTTACTGTGTTTCTGAATCTAATATTTCACAGTGCAGACTTCTGATTCACACTGGGATGAGAGCCAGTGTGAAAGCTCTGCATCCATCCTTTAGCAAACTGCAAATCTCAGCTCCAAATCTATCTGTTCATGGATTTGGGACCAGGAATTGCTGCAGTACAAAACTCTAGTTTCTCTGGTATCTTTTCCCTTATTAGTGCCTGACCCAGAGCACCTCAGAGGGCTACAATGCACACACTTTTCAGGATATCTTACTTCCTACTTCATTTCCTTTCATTCCCCTCTCTTTCTTACTTCCTTCCTTTTCACCTGACATCAAACCAGCAGCTGCCTCACAAACTCGCTCCTGGTAACGTAACTATTCCTAGGTAAGCAGAGAAGGCTGGGACCCCTCGCTAGCGGTAGAGTGGGGAGAGCTCTACTGTGCAGCCCTCCTTCAGAGTAACCCAGAAAACTCCCCGTTTCAGAAATAACCTGTTTTCCAGCCTTCCCTCCTCCAGCTTGCTTTCCACAATGTCCACAGACAAGGGAGACTTTTACTCATTGAGGCCAAGCTAGCTATTACATGAATCATTTTCTATTTTATTTAAATTCCTTCTATTTGATCTTGAGGATTTCTTGGGATAGCACTGAAATATGCCCTTTGCTGTCCATAGGCAGCCATAGGTTTAATATTTTACACTGGATTTTCAAAAGGGCTGACAGTGATAAATTATCCCATCTGATGGGCTTTTTATGGCATTTCGGTACATAGTGCTTATAGCCCCTTATAGAAGATCTTGTTTATCATATACAGAATTGCAACTGCCTCCCTTGGGAGGATTCACAGCCGTTTCTCCACTGTAAAGAGCCACATTTGGGACAGTCAGTGCCAGACCGTCAGCAATGCAACCCAAGTACATTGCTGTGGTGGGGGACAAGAGAAAGACATTGCCCACAGAAATGCCACAGGAAAGCTCAGCAGGAGCTGTCTGTGCTGGGCTGGGTAACAACCCTTCCACTTTTGGGATGAGCATGATGGACCCTGAACTGTGGACAAGGAATAGGGAGACTGGTTTTTGCAGCTTCACGCACATCAAAACACCACCTATAAGAGCAAGCTCAGTGCCAAGCCTTGGAAGGAGGAGGTGGAGCTGAGTTGTTCTTGATTTGGAGTGAAGAGGACCTACCTGCTCAGCTACAAACACTTCTCGGCAGTGAGAGACAAAGCATTGTATCTGCATGAAAAATTCTGATGGCATCACCATCCCAGATGGCACAACAAAACCACTGAGAGTCAGGAGGAGAGGAGTTGCATTGCCGCACTTTCTTTTTAAGAACAAATCATACAGCTGTCACTCTGACCAGGAATTACCATATGCAATGGTAGTCCCTTCCCACAGACTCTGATTGCCATCACTTATTAATCACGCCATGCTTTGATTGGAGATTCTCTCACTGTCTTTCAATCTGTCCCTTTTTTTCTTGCTTAACCAGTTTCACTGTGGCCTACACAAATATTTCTTTGTCTGAAATCAGGAAGCAGCATATTAAAATAAGGTCTTGCTGCCTACAGAAGGAGATGTCATATGCTTTAATTCATATTTTTTATGGCTACAAAAGCTACAATGTGTACCAGAAAGTTTGGCTGGGGTAGAAAAAAATAAAGAAGGAGATGAAATCTCTGACCCCCTGCGTGAGGGTCCCCTCGATGCCAACAGCTCCAGTGCTGAGAAAGGTCTGTGCT
Source organism: Platalea leucorodia (assembly GCF_965183815.1). Classification (NCBI taxonomy): domain Eukaryota; kingdom Metazoa; phylum Chordata; class Aves; order Pelecaniformes; family Threskiornithidae; genus Platalea; species Platalea leucorodia. The sequence goes on from NC_138826.1 coordinate 23,484,128, forward strand.
GTGGACAACATGGTCCTTTGCTCTCCCCATCCTGTGGTCACTAGCCACATCGAATGGTTTCACAACAATTTCTTGTTTATCTCTTCTAGGTTGCAAACCATTGGTCTCGGCACTGGCAGGTCCTAGTACCACAGTGTTTGAACATTTCTGATTTATCCTCCCAGCCCCTTGCGATGATGCAAAACGTTATCACCCCTACTACCATAAGTTCAGACTGGATGCAAAGGATGGCAGGATTTTGCAACACACTTAGGCACCTCATTCTCATTCATTCAATGATACTTTCCCATGGTCAATGAGGTCACCTATGCTACAGCGGAGAGATCTCCCATGATTGAGGCACTGACCTGAAACTCAAGTTTTTCTTGCTGCACCTCACTGAGGGAATAGTCTCTTCTTCCTCCCTGTTAACTGGGTTATGGAAACTAAACTATAGGGCTTCCAACAAGCAGATTGTTTCTGCTACAGATCTTGAAAGAGGCATACAAAAATGCTCAGCTCTTTCAAGCACATTGCCAACAAACACCAGAATGGTGCAATTAAAGCTCATCTGTGCAATCACAAAATAAAAAAAGTGAGCCAGACCCTCAGCTGCTATAAATTAGCTCATTACCAGGGCCCCTAACAGAGTTGTGTCAGCTAATTCTGGCTGAGGAGTTGGCCTGTAAGTGCTTTGTATAACAATACCAGGGGCCCAGAGCAAAGCAGGGAAGATGGACTCCTGCCTGGTACTGGAGGGAGTATGCTGCAAGGGTATGGTTACAACACTGCGTGGAGGCTTCTGAAAGGAGGTGTGAAGAACTTCAGAGAGCTTAACGGCGGCATTAAGGTTGGTAAGATGTATTTACTTGTGCTGGAGGCCAGCCAGGTTTGACACTGCTGCTCCTGGGAAATCAGCCAAGATTGCTGTTGTTGGTTTTTGTTTCCTTTCCCCTGGATTGGTTTTCCACACCCCTTCTGGGCTGGGGGGTAAGGTACCGAAAGATGCTACTTTCAGACAGCTGGCTGGGACACTGGTATGGCAGCAGGGGGGGGAATGGAGTTGTGTGTGCACGCTTAGGAATCAGTATGGCTTCCTGCAGCATCTCTGGCAATGCATGCCTAGGCCAAACATTGTCTTAGGTTAACTTGTGCTACTTGCCTAGTAGCCCTCTCAAATGGTTATATGGCTCTATAATCACACTAGAGATAAACAGTGTTCCCTGGGTTGTAATATAACCCTGTAACTGATGGTGTAACCTTGGGCAAGTTGCTGGACTTCCCGTGTCTGAACAGTTGGGGAATAAGACTGCTTCCCATTTAATGGGGAGGTGGTAACAGTGAACTAGCTAATATCTGAAAGTAATTAGTAGGGAGTGAAAGGAATTGATGTGTCCCAGCTAAGTCTCTAGAACTTTGCTTTGCTTTGCTTCATTTCCAAATTGCTTTCTAGGATGCTTCTCTGTCGCCAGCAGCCTAGCAGAGAAACTTAAATCCTTCAAAGCTGAATACACTCCCATCAGCTGCTGTCCCAAGGCTTTGCTTTCCTTTAAGTTTTAAGTCCGAGTGTATTTTTCCTGTTACACAATAACTAGCAGCTGCCAGGGCACAGCCTAGTGCATTAATATAGAGATTTCTGACCTGAGGGAGGAGGGTGGATATCTAAACGTGAAATTGCTTTCAAGAAGTTTCTTTATCCCAAGTAAGTTGCATGCAAGAGATGCACTCCAACAACTGCCCAGGCAAAACTCCCAGTCCTGCCCAGGCCCAATTCCTGCAAAAGCTCCCACCTTTCTAGTAAACTAAGCCAAAGTCTTTATTCAAATCCCTATGCTCCAAAGCATTGAAATCCAGGTCCAATTTTTTCTTTTTTGCATCTATGCATGTGGCTCACAGCCACGATTCACTGGCAATTCCTTCAGTGCCAGCCCTGTTAAGCTCTGCTGCGTCCCTGAGAGGGCTCTTTGGCCTCTGATGCACTGACTCAAGTGTCATAGCACGTGATCTTCTGATGCATCTGTACTGGTGGTGGGAAGTGGCCAGGCTGGCAGTGAGATGAGTGCTGCTAGTGGCAGTACAGAGCTATACAATACAGCGCTGCCCTGTGCTGCTCTCCTCCCTTCTGGTCTGTGTCCACCCATCTTCTCAAAATGTTCATCCTCATTTGTAGGCTGCTTGGCATGGGAAGAGTCTCTGTTAAAGATGTGCACAATGACTGGCACAACTGGAGCCAAACCTTTGCTTGTCTCCATCTGCTGTTGTGTTACAAATGATAGCAGCATTAGAGCCATCACAACCCTCTGCTTGTCCCCAGAGCTGCTGCAAGGTTCATGTGCATAGTGAACCCATCCATGGTTGGTGGTGCTGGCAGAGTTGCAGTCTGAGTTGTACAGGGAGAGGCACAAAGTGAGCAGTCCAGAGACTGCTCCCCACTCATATCTACCACAAGACATTAAACTCCTTCTAGATTTAAATCCAGAAGACCAGAACTTTCCAACTGTAGTGTGCCACAAGAACAAAGTACCAGAAACAAAGGGCATCGCCAATGACTTGGGTTGCTGGAGTAGCAGAGATTTGGCACAGCTGCCCTGCAAAGGAAGACCAAAGTCAAACCCCATCATTCCTACCAGTCTGCTTAGCCCTGAGCACAGGAGCGAGATACACGTGTGAAGCCCCAGAAAAGGTTCTTCAGCATCCCGTAAAGGACCTGCACAGCCTGCCTAGTAACTCCTTTCTAGCTCCAGCTGTGCCAAGGATTAAATCCTCTGCCATGCAGGACAGGTTCTGTGATGGGGCTGTGGCCTCCAAGTAACAGACTGAGAGATGCTCATCAGCTTTTGAAGAATCATTAGGCAGCAGTGACCAGTGAGCTGGAGTCAAACTCATGACCTAGAAATCAAAGGCTGCCTCTCCTATTCAGTCCTTGCATTCCCTCATTTTCCTTCCTTCCTGTACAAAACGTCTCCCTTTAGTCCTCTCACTGTGACACATTCTCTAACACCCCTGGCAGTACAGCTCAGGTGGTATTTCCCTTTCACTGCGAAGAGGGGATTTTTTTTCTCTCACCAGTGATGAGGTCTTGATTTCCCAGCATTTAAGAGAAAAGGGGTCACTTCCTTTCTGAAACAATAGGCATTTTTTGCTGCTTACTCTTCCCCCATATGTGCTGAGGGGTGGGGCTGGGTGGTGGGGCTGTGCTGGCACCTCCTTCGCAGCACTAGCCCACCAGCTGGCCCCGACCCAGAGCACACAGGAGCTGTGTTACTTTCCTAGCTGGGCAATGGCTGTCCCTTGCGTAGCCCTGTGGGCACAGGGAGTCATTGCAAGGACAGGACCCCAATACTTAGAAGAATTGGTTTACTCTTATGCTGCCAAAAAACCCCAAACAAAACAACCCAAGAAACAAACAAGCCCCACTTAAAAAAACCCAGCAACCGCTACCAGTCGACCCTCTAGGAGGGAAATCTATCTCCAAAGAGCTTTGCCGTGGACTTCCATGGGGCGAGGATCTCCCTGCTTCCTGGTGCTTTACAGGCCTGTTGAAGACCTGATGCCAGTCCTGCCAGATGGCAGATGGCAGGGGTGCTGCTTGGCACCGAGTTTCTGCAGGCAATCTGCCTTCCCAACACCTTTCAAGCAAAGCTAGTCTGTGGGCATGCTGCTGTATCTTGGGCTGCCCAATCTGAGCAAGGGCTTCTCCTAAACAATTAGGACAATCATGAGCCTAAGAATTTCTATGGGGAGCGTATGGAAAGGTCTTGTGTCTTCAGTGTACCTGTTACAACCTCTATCTACAATGGCAGAAACTTGTGAAGGCTTGAAAATCACTGTGATAGAAATACCTTTTTTACTGTAATTGTGACTGAAAAATCCACGTTTGCAGAGGAACACACTCCCATGTGGTAACTGAATATTTGCATGATAGACCCAATTCTCAAAATTTCAATTTATCCAATTGGGGAACTGAAATGTCTGTGGATTTCATGGGAGTATATATACACTTTGATTTGCTTGAAATGTTGAATGCAAAGGAATAATTACAACAAAGCTGAGATCTCGGACAGTCCTTGAACAAAAAGCACAAAGTTCTTGAATCATTTGGCTCCAAGGTGCTCTCCAGTCTCACTGTTAGTTAAGTGTGTGAAGTGCCTCCGGATGATAGTTTGGTAATATAATGTGACCAGAAATGTTACAGATTCCCCCATAGCTGCAGCTGTTAACGATAAATCCATATAAAATAGATGCTGAGAGAAAGATAACAGGGTTCAAGGACTCTGACTGAAGAGGCATTCATTGCTTTAATATGTATGTTTTAGAAGAGGAGGAGATAATTATAGCTCTTTTCAGGCATTTGAGGAGGAATGAGAGGGAGATTGATTGTTTACTGATGGATATAGTTGGGTGAAATAAAGAGGAAATGGATTTCCAAGTAGAGAGGCCACTTGACATTTTTACAGCTTGCTTCTATTCATTCCAAGTGACCTGTGAAGTTTTTGAAACAGAGCAACAGGTCTGATGGATTAGTGACCTCTGGCAGAAAGTCCCGGGGCACAGCAGGTCCCCGCAGACCACCTGGTTTACTGGAGTTACTTGTGTAGGCTGGCAGTCACCAGTTTTTAGACCAACACTTGACTTTGCACATAGCGCCAGCTGAAGAGCGTCTCCCACTCGTTATGGCATTTACCCTGCAACTTATTTCTTTGGATATAGAGCCCAGTGGGAAAACCAGGCCAAGGATAACTTTGGTGCACAAGGATCTGTGCCCAAGTTCTCCCTACTCTGCAATGTAACCGCTCCTGGGGTGGGGGGGAAGGCTCAGCTCCCACAGTCACCTATGGTGCTTATTTGTGAGACTTTGTCAGGGAGATGACAGCTCTCACTAAAGACCTGCAAATCCTTCTCCTTGGAAATTCCTGTGTGCTCCTTCAGGAGAAAGGTTCAAAACCTTAAATACAGGAAATGATGCTTTCATAAGCAGCACTGTATAACAGCAAATTTGGCATGCAGCTCACTAATGTGTCCGAGCAGAAAATGAAAACAATGGAAACAAATACACCACACCTTGGCAAAAACTGTCAAATTTGGGAGATCTTTCCTTGCCCATCTGATTTGCAGGCTGCCTCATATTGCAAAGGAGTATTCAGCCAGAAAGGAACTAGGAGATAGGAGGCCCTTTGCAAGGATGGAACTTGCCCCCCAGGGATGACAGGTATGTAGTAATTCAGGTTTTATTGCCTATAATAAGCTTGGATAAACAACTGTTCAATAGCCCCACAGACCAAAGCCATTAAGACCCCAGTGCTTCAACTGAAGCTAAAGGAACTCATGAATCGTATCAGAAAGGTCACTGTTAACCCATTCTTCATGTGCAGTCATTGCTGTCCCTAGGCAAAACCCCAGAGAGCTTCTGTTCAAATGAGGTAGCAGTGGGCAGGTGTAACCATACTCTTTGGTATGTCTGAAATCTTTTATGGTTCCAATGAGAGTGCTGACAATTTTTGGGTTTGTTGCTCTTTCTGGGGCCACACAAGGACCGTGGTGAGATGACAAGGAGGAGGTGGTGGTGATGCAGGGCTCTGTAGCTGCAGTAAACTGAACTTGCTGATACAAGAGGTTCTGCCACCCTGATACTTCTGCTCTAACAGCTCCCCCTAAGGAGGGGGGAAAGGTTCAACCTATACCCCTGTTATTGAGCTGCACTCAAAAAAAAAAAAAAAAAAGTTTTGTTCAGTTTATATTCTCTATCTTAAGCTGCATTTGGAGATGCAACTTTGAAGTCCCTGCCGCAAAGCTTGCAAGAAACAGCATATTCTCAGCTCTTTCTGAGTAGACATGGGGTCCAAACCAGGACACAAATAATATTTGGTGCCTCTTCCCAGACGAGGTGATTAGGGAGCACTGTCCTTGTTTCTTATTTGGAGAAATTCTAGCTGAATCTCTTTTTTTGATTCTCAGTGCTCTGTGTGATGAGTCTGTTCCCCCACCAAAGCTTCCACCTACTCCTACAATAATACTGCTGTGTCTGGGTGATGAGGGACACTTCCATGTGGAAGAGCAAGCTTCCTTTCCCCTCCTAACCCTGCCGTCAGGCTTGCACTATATAGCTTGGGGGGAACAAGTTCATGGTCTAATTACATCCAGGGGGAAAAAAAAAAAAGAGCAGTTTCCACCATCCTGTAAAATGGCATCTCTTCAAACACTCTCCACATCTTGTGGTGATGCAGGAGTGCTGTTGCAGCAGCACTGCTCTAGAGCCCTTTGTATTGTCGGTTAAAAATGCAGTCTCCAGACCAAAGCCAGGCAGAGCAATGAGCTTCAGCAGCCCTTGCTAGCACAGTGCCCAGCAGTTACCGGCTCGGGCACCTCAGAGAGGCTCCAGCTCACACCGAGCTCTGAGTAGTTGCCCCGAGCAGGAGCGCTGGGAAGCGCAATCCCAGCAGCGAGTGCCTGAGCAGATGCCCACGAACGTGGCAGCTCTGGTGACTCTGCAGGAGCTCCTGCACTGCAGCAGTCCAAGGAGGCGGGAGTTCAGCATACAGGTGGGAAGTCAGGACCCCAGGAGGCATAACCACTCCAACGCTGTGTTTTGCAACATCTTTACCATCCTGCTGTTGCACAGTGCAATGCACTTAAACTCTGGCAAACCCTGTTTGTAGCCACCTCCATGCCAAGCAAACCAACCCAGTGCAGTGATGTTAATGGAGACAGAAACTGCAGATCTCTCTTTACAGCTGGTACAAGCCAAGCTGAACGGTAAGCAGGGATGCTAAGGGGGTTCTGCTACCTGGGGCTTGTGATCTCAAAGCCTGCAGCACTGGCTAAGGAATAAAACACACCAGACCCATTGTGCCTGAAAAAGGCAGTCTGAGACCGCATCATTTGTTTTGACAACAGACTTACAAAGTTACAAGTGATCTGCTGCAGGTCCGTAGTTGCCGTTCCTGCCTGGGTCACCTCATCTGCACAGAGCAGGAGGCAGCAAATAAAACCTCTCAAACTCGGGATAATCCCTGTTGGATGGGGACGTAGCAGCCTGGGAAGCGATCCGATCTCCACTGCCAGCGCAGCGGCGGGCTGAGGGCAGCCCCGATCCGCCTCACGTCGGTGCAAAACCCCAGCCGTACCGGCGGGACGGGTGCGCCCGGCCGCCCAGGTGCCCGTCCCCGGTGCTCGCCCTTACTGCTCCCCTCCGAAGCAGTTCGCCCTCCTTCCCGCACAGACCGCTCCGACTCACAGCGCTCCCGCTTCTCTCCCAAGCCATTCCACCCTTACAGATGCAAAATAAGCCCGTTTTCAGAGGAAAACAAATCGGTTCCTAAAGCGCGATCCTTCCCCCCGGCAGCCCCGGGGCAGGAGCTGACCGGCCGGAGGCTGAAGCGAGGAGGGGGCTTATCGCAGCCTTACCTGCGTGGGGGCAGAGGCAGCCGGAGAGCAGGGAGCGCAGCATGGGGCCGGGGCCGGGGCCGGGGCGGCAGCGGGGCGGTGCGGGCAGCCCGTCCGGCGGGGCCCGGGAGCGGGGCGGGCCGGGCTGGGCTTGCCCTAAGTACGCGGCCGCCGAGGGGAAGGAAGGGGGTGGCGGAGGAGCGGGTTCGGGGAGGTGTGCCGGCAGCCGCCGGCTGGCCCCGGGCGGGCCGGGGCAGCCCCGGGGGGCGGCGGGACTCACCTCTCCTCCAGGGCGCGCCCAGGGTGAAGCTGCGGTGCCAGCTGAACATCCCGGCAGCGGCCGCCCTCAGGGGCGGGCGGGGGACGGGGACGGGGGTGCCATCGCCGCCGGCCCTCCCCGGGCTGATGCGCGTCCCCGGTGGGCGAGCGGGGCCCGGGCTAGGGCATGGCGGGGCGGCGGGCAGCAGGCAGGGCTGCCGGCGCGGAGGCTGCGGGGCGGCGAGCGGGCGCCCGGCCAGCAGTGACTTATAAAGGGAGCAGCCCAGAGGAATGCATCTCCTTTGGCTGATAAGCCGAGATGACTGGAGGGGTTTGAACTACCTTTGCAACCCCCAGAGGAGAGAGGAGGAGAAAGGAAAAACAGGGTCGGGAGAGAAGAAAAAGAAAAATATTTCGGCACTTGCATAATGTCAATAAACAACCCCCCTCTCAAGTGGCAGGGAAGGAAAGGCTGGAATGTTTTGGGTGGGGAGGAGAGAGAGTAGAGTGGGTTTCGTGGGCTTTTTTCTTTTCAGTTTTTTTCTTTCTCTATTTAAATCGCATGTTATGTGTTCGTAATGTAAAACTGCCTCGGTTGTAGCTGGGGCTGCAGGCTATGGGTAAGAGGGGTGAGGGGGAAGCGGCAGGACTGTCCCGAATGCGAGCTCCCATGGGCAGGTTTGTGGTGCCACCCCACTGGAGTGAACTTTAAACACGCAGGCCAGGCGCGAAGAGCTCTGGCATGCCCTGGGCATGGCTGCGCTCACCGGAGTGCTGCCTTGGGAAACTCCTAGGCTAGGTTTAAGCAATACAAGCTCCCTACAACCAACAGCCCCATAACCTATACGGGGCCTCTGCTTGCTAAGAGAGCACCAGCTCCTGCATTACTCTCCCATCCAGACTTCTGCTGACTCTGGCACCGTCAGGAGAAAATGTGCTGCTCCACCGGTTAAACCGGCCTAATTCTGTGGACTTCAGCTGCCCACAGGATCAGCGGCCCCAAGGAGACCACAGAGAGCCAGTGGGTGCTACAGCCCTGCTACAAATGCCATGAGAAAGCCAGGCGGGAGGGGAGCTGTCAGGGGAGATCCAGTCCAGCTGCCCTCTCACTCTGCTCCCCCCAGGTGCTGATCCTCCTGTGCCTCTGCAACAAACACCACAGGCCAGATATCCACTGAAACGAATTGTCTTTTTGCTGTAGCAGTCACTGGAGTTTGCTGATTGGCACCAGACACAATTTAAAGACAGGTTATTTAATTGCCCCCTTTCCCTTACCACATTGCTCTTGTGTTTAGTTATTATTTTATTGCTCCCAAACTCTTGTCATCCAGCAGAAGGCATCCTTCTTCCCCAGGCTGGGAGATTCATTATACTGCTCCCCCCTTGCCTCCCACTGCCATGGGATAGTGTGTTTGTGGGCTGCACCCAATTTCCCGTGGCACTCCAGGCACTTATCGTGCACCCAGCCCCTGCTCCTGGTTTTCTGGGAAAGCCAAAGAGGGTTGTGTCCAGGGCTGGTGAGAAGGAAAGGCCATAAATTCTGTTGGGGAAGAAGGTCCCTATTTCTTGCACTGAGACAGTCCCAGGCCAGGGAGATGTGCACCACTGTGGTTACTACTGTGTGCTTGGCACGCAATGTGCTGCCATGCTCTATCCATGCTACCGGCCTGGGCTCACTGTCTCAGCTCCCAGCTTCAGTGGGCAGACTTGAATTATTATCGCAGTGGAAGGGTAATTTACAGGTGCCTTAGCATGAATTCAGTAGCATTGTTAGCAGCCACAGGAATTTTAGGGACAAAGCATTACCCTCTCACCTCCAGCTCTGCTGTTCATATACTGTTGCACACTCCTTTCTTCCTGCCATAGAGTTCCATTGTTTTGTACACTGCTGAACACACTCGTATAATATCCAGAGGCTTATTTTTTTAAATAAGTAGTTTGGAGAAGGAAAAAATGCTACCATGCTGATGTCTGTATATAGCTGCTACTCAAAGTGCTCTGAAATGTCTCTACTTTGCAGTGAGCAAAATGTTTGATGCTGTCAGAAGACTAGGTTCCTAAGGAGAGTCTCAAGCTGGCCGTTTCTAAGCTCAGTTTACCCCCTTGTGTTCAACAAATGCTTGGGGCCAACAGAAATGACTGTGTTGCTAAAATATAATAAATAAAAGAATCCAGTGACAGTAAGCTTTTTGAACAAGAATAAAACATCTGCTGGCATGTGCACAAGCCAAGCACTCCAGCCCTGAGCTAGGGAAAAATGTGGAAAGAAAATGGCTGGCAATGAGTGCAAGATTTTAATGCTCTGGCTACTCTTACAAGAGAGTGTATTTGTGTGCATGTAACTGATAATTAATATTGGAAGTGCCCTGTGTTGACACAATATGTGACAGTGTTCAGAGTCTAGAGGGCCCCACAAAGCTGTTGTTAGGTGTTGTATGTGGTTAGTTTTGTCTACACTTGAAAAATTAATAACTGTGTTTTATGTACTTATTTTTTCAACTCAGGTTCATTGGCTATATTAGCATCAAAATGTTTTTACACTTGAATAGCTTAGCACTGGATCAGGAAAAAGCTACAGCATGCTTAGGACTTTTATTCCAGTGTAAATGCACCTACCTGAAGGGAGATTTTACCATTTTGTGGTTGTAGTATTAACAGCAGTGAAACCTCCCAAAGGGCAGACAGCATCAAAACCAGCCCACAAGCAAGAAATGAAAGCCGTGCCTGGTTTTGGTGTCCAAACTTGAAGCAAGTGCAGAAAAGAGAAACTGATTATTAATGTGCTTTTGTCTAAACCTTGTGAACACCCTGGACATGGGAAAGGTCATACCCCTCTGTACAAAAATACATTGAGTCCAGTTGCTACCGTAGTCCAGCAAGAAAGGAACGATGCTCCTATCCTGCAGCTCCATCCCTTGTCAGGCAGCAAGAGCATTGCCAGGTCTCACTATTTAACTGGGAGTTTTGAGACAGGCTGGCTCCCTTTCCTTAAAGTCCAGCCTGTTAGTAAGGGCAGCGTGGGGTGCCAGGGTCGAGCTGTATGTTGCTGTGCTGGGGGCAGAGCACAGGGATGGGGAGGAACAGCCAGGAGGGGAAAAGGACCTGCCTCAGCCGCAGGGACAGCCTGGTCCGAGGACTGGGGCCACCTTACCAGGCACCTCGTGAGGATGCTGTGGTTCATGGCACACGCTGCATCTGCCCTTTCCCTCCGGCTGCCAGGCTTTGTGCCAGGGCTCCTTCCCACCCACTCGTGTGCTGAGTGTGTGGGATGGGCTCTCTGAATTGCAACCAGGCAGGAAATTCCCTCTCGAGCTGCGGAGGATGTAACGGGAAGAGGAAAAACCTCTTAGTCAGCATCAGCTTCATTTCTGATGGATGCATCAATTTCCTCAGCCATTAAGAAAACTCTCCACCCAAAGAAGTCCTCGAGTGTGGAAAGCTGTTGTGTCTCTGGATCCCCGGGGCATACAGCTGCATCCTATCTTTCTTGTCACCTTTGTGAGACTTGGGGCTGCTGGGAAGCGACTTCAGAGCAGAAGGCACTTCCCTACCATGGGGAACCCAGGCACGAGCTCGCAGGGAGCCGCTCAGCCTTTGCACCAAGGAGGGTGGGTGAGGGTGTGTGGCAAGGTCTGTTTATAGTGCAGTTCCTAGATTAGGCACCTGGAAAGCAAGAGAGATATATTTAATGGTGACTCTTAAAACTACGGGCCATTGTGCTGTTCCTCCATGCCCCAGTTACTACTGTGCACTACAGGGGTTGAAATCACCCCCAAATCTCCCACGAAAGTGATTCCTACAGTGTCCATTGAGATGCTCTCCGGTTGCAAAGGAGGATGCCTGTCAAAAGTGATCTTTGCTTCAAGAAACTCACTAAGAGCCAGTTTTTGCAGTAGCAGGACAGAGCCCTGAGCATGTGCAGCCCTGCATGGGTGAGCTCTCCTGGCTGGGGCAGGTGTTCCTCTGCTGTTTGGCTTTAGGCAAGTCCCCTGTGCAAATAACTTCATCTCCTTTTGCTGCAGCTTGTCTGGCAGAACAGGATTTTTGTCAGTAGTTTCAGGACCCATCTTCTTTAAGTTGTGCAGCCCCCAAATCACAGGATTTCTCAATCATGTAAAAGGCCCCCTCCACCTGGCGTGAAGTATTCGTGGTGAAGAAAAACACATTCCAATAGCATTGTCACTGTGGTTTCACACTGAAGCACACAATGAAATAACTGTCAACCTTTCATCATATGTATATATTAGACCTCATTTTCCATCCCGTTCCCTGACCCCCTTAGTTAAAGGCCAGATCTGGACAGGTTGCTCGACTACCTCCAGGTTTGGTTTGTACACCTGCAGTGTGGCACAAAAGGACCCTGTGCAATGCAATCACCACCTCGACTTGAATACATTTTCTTTCATTCTGGTACAAGCAAGGTGTTGGGATGTAGCTGACAGAGAGACATCGGATCCGTGTGACAGCCTGGGAAAAAGGGGGGATATAACGTTGTGCTATGGAGGGGCTCCCCATCAGCAGAGAAGGGACAGAGAGGGGATGATCTGTGCAGCAGCCATCAGGGTTGGCTTGGACTTGTCCCTGATGGGTGACTGTAAGGGGTTGCTCTTTGTCTTAGGTTTTAGCTGCCCGATCAGCCATGCCAGCGGTGCTGTATTGATCTCGTTTAAGTGAGGACTGGCAGCACCTCCCATGTGAGGGTGTGCAGTGCTGCCCCAGGGGTACCCTGGTGCCATGGGGCTGGCTGCCCAGCAGAGCCCCACGCTGGGCCGTGCGCCAGCATGCATGGCTTGGGGAGCCCACACTGCCTCAGACAGCAGCCCCTCACACAAGAGCTGGGTCAAGGGCCAAAAAAAAAAAAAGAGGGGGGGGTTCTCAAAGGAAATGCATATTTGCATTCTTGTAAACAGAAGTTTCCAGAAGACTCCAGTTTCCTGTGAAACAGTTGTGCTGCTAACGTGGCAATGGCCTGCACGTGTATAGCTGGTCCAGGTGAAGGTTTGGGGTCAGGAAAGAGGAAGTCGTTTTACTGCAATGCTCTTACGATGCAAAAAATAGCTTGCTGGGGTAGTGAGCAGCTCTTGAGTCTGTTAGCCGTAACGTGTTAACGCCTGCAAATCTTGTGTCTTGCTCCAGACACTTGTTTAGATACATTGCAGTTTTTGCGCTTTCTTTGGGGAATCTGACAAATGCAGTAAATACTCAAAATGAGCAAAGCCTGTCTGTACAAGCAATGCCCCTCTGCATCTTCTTTGCCTCTCACATGGACACTGCTGCCCTGAGTTGTTCCTCAACCACAGAGGAAGGGAGACAGCTGCCACCCAGCTCAGCACCTACTGCCACGATTCTGCTTGCTGGTGTATCCACCAGCCTTTCCAGAGCAGACAAGGCTCAATGCCGGGCCCGTTTTGGATCCTGGACCAAGTATGTGGTCCCTGCTCCTCCCTGCTGTGAAAGGAACCCTGGTGAGCTAGGTGGGAAGCAGCTGCCCAGCACTGTGCCCCAGGGAGCCGGGCCCAGTGGCTTGCCAGGCATATCACTTCCTTGTGTGCACGATGGAAACACCTTTGTGCTCACCGAGTTGGGCTGACGGGACCTTTGACTTTAAAAGCTGTTGCAACGTGCTTAGACTCAGGATGCTGCTCTCTAACTCTCTGGAGACAGCACAGTCCCCCTTGCTCTCCTGTGGATTGCCTGCCCTGAGGGTCCACACCTTTCCCAGCCACGGGACAAGCTGGCATACCTTGTCACCACCTTCCAAAGGCAGGCTGAGATGCGCTGCGCTGCACTGGCTTTCTGGGTTATGGCACAACCCAAACCCTCCATTTTCCTCCCGTGATGCTGCAGGCTGGCCAGTGGCACGCAGGCACAGAGGGGTCCCCATCAGCTCTTCCTTCCCCGGCACACCTGCACCCCTCTCCGCCAGTAGTTTTGGGTCAGGTGCCTGAGTCGGCAGGCGCTGGGGCTCAGCAAGGAGAGAAGGGTGCCTGGCTCAGGATGGGACAGGCAGCAGAGTGGTGGTGGGCACCTTGGGGCCACACGCTGGTGGGGCAGCCAGGCGCTAGTGGAGGAGCAGAGGGGAGCGATGCTGGGGAGCTGGGTGAGGGGCAGGAAAAGCGGCAGAGGTGCTTGAGGAGCAGCGGCAGCCCCTCGGGAAGGAAGGAAGGAAAGGCGGAGGCTGAGCTGGGTCGGGGAGAGAGGCGCCTTGTTTTTCTGCTGGGACCTTGGTGTCCTTGGGGTACCAGGGGCTGCTTCAGTGGCCCCGACAAAGGGCAAGTCACAGCCAGGGGCACTCTGCTCCTGGGCTCTGCCGGGGGCATTGCCCTCCTCCAAGGGTGGGGGACACAGCCCACTTTTGCTGCACTGCCTTTACTTCTATGATTCTTTAATTTATCTTTGTGATGGAGGGCAGCATCTCCTCCAGCTCAGCAGCCCTCAGCTCAGTCTCTCTGTGGGACAGTCCTGGCAGGTGCTACGGGGTTACTGTGAGGAGCACTCTGGCAACCTCCTGTCCCATTTCACCTACCAGCATCCTCCTGCTTCATGCCAAGCAGTGGGCAGCACCCCTCCCCAGAGCCCTGCTATCACGGGAGCTGCCTCGGGGCCAGCCTTGTCCTTCCTCTCACCGCCTCACAGGTAATGCCAGAACAGATGGATGGGGAGTTGTAGGGTGATCACAGCCCCAGGAGCAGACAACAGGTGAGGGTGTCTGCCTTGAGGAGCTGTGCCTGCTGCCACCTGGCTCTTGTCCTCCCTGGGGGCTGTGAGCCTCTGCCCAGCAGTGAGCCCAGTCTCAGCCATCCATCTAGCTCATGGCATCCCCCAGTGCTGGGCCAAGCTTTCTCCCCACTCCCACAGGTCCTTTCACAAAGACCATCCTACAGGAGTGAGTGGCACTGTGTCCAACCTCGCATCTGTGTGTGCAGGCACCAGCCTGAAAATTCAGCGATGGGGCAGGGTAAGGTGAAGGTCAGGGCACGGCAGCATAGCACAGCAGGGCTGGGTGCATGGCAGCAGGAGCTCTTCCCCTCTGCAAATCCCTGGCTGAGCACACTGGAAGAGCTGCATAGTTTCATGCTCTGCTTTGTCGAGGGGAGACTGGTAAAACTAGATGGGAATCCAGGGGACCGTGACAGAAAAGATCAGAGGGCGTGAGGGAAGGGTCAGGGAGTTTCCCACCATGAAATCGGGGGAAAAGGTGACAAGGAGGAACGCAGAAGAGCGGTTTTGTTGACCTGGGCCTCCCTTTCCACCCTCCAAGGTGTTTGCAGCCCTGTAAAGCTCCATCCAGGCCTGGCCTTGGCCTGTTTCTCTATCCCCATCACAAGTCTGCCCGGTGCAGAACGAAGCGTACCCTCTGCCCTTGCTCGGTCTGCTGTCGGGAGGCAGCCAGGCTGGGCAGGATCTGCCAGGCACACACCAACACCGTGTCGTGAGCCAGAGCTGGGGAATGAGAGTATCCAGAGCATCCCTCTGCTTGTTTGTTTCTTTGCTTTTTATCCCTGGAGAATCCCAATGTCTGTGAAAGTGCTGCTTAAACCTTGCAATTCACAGGGCTGAGGGTTTGGCAATCTCTGCCTCATTTGCCTTGTTGCAAATGCTGCATCATTGTAAATGCTGCAATTGCTTTAGTTTTGAAATGCTCACTCTCAGTTTAGAGCAATCTGTTTCAGTGGAGTGCAAGAGCAGACTTAGATGTGACTTGCTAAATACATCACCAGAGTTTAAAGCAGTACAAATAGCAATTAATGAGATCCTGGGCAATTTGCATTGCTTTCCCCTGAATATATGTGCACACATCAGTAGAACTAAATATTTTTCTTGTGTAGCAGTTTAATTAGAACTTATTAAAGTAAACATGTCCTGAAGGTTTGAATATGATAGCAGCATTGCATTACAAATGTAATTTTGATTAAATAATGGCTTCTTTGCTTGAACAGGATAACTATCCACCCGAAACACAGAGGTGAAACTTTAGTTAATAATAAAACTCCCACCAACTTCAATAGAGCTATATTTCACCTTAATTGTACTCATAATTATGCTTTCACAGTTTGATTACAGAATTGACTGTTTCCCGCTTGGTGGGGGTATACATTGTTTTACACCTCCTACGACAAAAAAATGGGAACTGAGGACAGTTGACATGCAGTACATGAACCTTGGCTCAGGAATGAGGTGATTTGCCCCATCCAGTGAAATGATGGAGCTCCCTTGTCCCTGGATGCGACAGGAGCACTGCCACATGGGCTTTCACTAAAGATGATACCGTAACATTAGCCTGATCAGTGGTTGCCAGTTCCTGTGGATCTGGCTACTCCAGTATTCAGGAGAAGTAACTGAGGCCAGCTGTGAATAGGTTTAAATATGCTGCACGAGACCTAACCTCTACTGGAAAAGTTTACAGGGGCTTCCCAGGCTGAAAAAGGTTGAAAACAACTGTCCTTGATGAGAAGATAGTACTCAGTAGCCAAGGAGCTGTCTGGATAACCCCGGGACATACTTCACAAATAGCATCTGTTTCTGCAAACCTGCTATTTAAAAAATCTCTTGCTGAAGCCAAATCAATGCTCTTTCATTTGTGTACAGCTCTGATATCCAGTTCTTGGGTGTGTATTTCCTCTGGACATCCCGGAGGATATCTCTGGCTCCACTGTTTGTGAACTGAAGTTGGTAACGTGACTGTGGACCTTACGCCATGGTCTGTGTACATGACTGTGTGCAAGCAGCAGGTGTGTGCTGCTGCTTGGCCCCACATCTGGCGCCTCCTTCATGCAGTGGAAAGAGCACAGGAGCTCAGGTTTGACACCAGCTTTGAGGTGCTCTGCCTCCTCAGCACGTCAGTTCAGTGCTCTGTGCTTTTCCCTTCCCTACCTAAAAAAAGAAGGTAAAGCCAATCTCCATTGTAAAGCTCTGTGGGCATTAAAGCTGTGAGTCTGTATTAAACTGGGTGTTTCCATGAGCAATGAGTGACCACAGCTGTCCAGAGTAACAAAAGCAAGTTCGTCATAAAGAGGCATTTTTGCCCCTCCGAACTAACCCCAAAGCAGCGCTCTTCTAGGTCCAGATGCAAAATGCCAGTGATATGTTCATATCCCATCTGTTCAGGTCTAATCTAAGCCCACTGAAGAAAATTAAATATTACCAAGGACTTCTAGGGTTTGGGACCAGGACCTTTGTGACTTTTCTCTTAGCAGTGCTACTTGTGCTTTTATCTATAAAACTCTGCTTCTCTTTGTATGCTTGTTTAGTGTGGGATGAATGGAGACAGTTTGCTGGTTTACTGCAGACTTCCCTGTGCTTACTAATTTAAGACTGCCATTCAGACTGAAATTTCCAGGTTGGCTCATGATGAATCCGTAGTCTATATGCAGCGCTTGAGAGATATTTC
Organism: Platalea leucorodia; assembly: GCF_965183815.1. Classification (NCBI taxonomy): domain Eukaryota; kingdom Metazoa; phylum Chordata; class Aves; order Pelecaniformes; family Threskiornithidae; genus Platalea; species Platalea leucorodia. The sequence continues at coordinate 23,501,139 of NC_138826.1, forward strand.
CGTATCCTGAAATAACAGGAGGCTTGTGATACATCACTTCATGACTCTGCGGTGCTCCGCAACTCACAGGATGGAGGACAGATGTCACCAAATTGTTGTACACTGAAACAGTCGCTGCGCAATTGAACTGATGAGTTAAGACACACAGCTTTCCATGCCAGGTAAAAATAATGGGCATGTGTATTTTCAGTGGATTGGTGTAAGGAGAGCTTTCTTTGGTGCCTTCCACAGAGTTCCTGGCAGTGCTCTTAACAAAAAAAAAAGAGTGTGAGAGCGAATCCTGACCTCCAGATGACCCAGCTTTGAATCTGGGTGATTTGCACTCCGACAGCACAATTTGCTTGCTCCTGAGTTAGTTTTAATGTGAAGGAACAAGCAAAGACACAATAAAATATTGTCCCAAGTTTGCAAACTGAATCAATCAAGCTCCAGTCTGTCAAAATCAGCAGTAGGTGGGGGCCAAACTTACCCTTGCCCCGATAACCCGTGTTCGTGAAGGCTGAGAAGGCGGCAGGAAACAAGGGAAGGGCTGCAAAGGGCTGCAGAGCAGATTTCAGGTAAGCTTGGCTGCCAGGGAGGCACCGAACTAGAGTCTGATTTTTCAGCAAAGTTTCCACATCTAACTGTTTCAGGGATATTTAAAGTCATGTTTTCAAAGCACACCATTACAGAGAGCCCTCTGGGAAGAGCTGGCTGATCATTTTAGTGCCCAAAAATGCAGGGTAAGCTGTTCTGAAAATCTGGCTGTTTGTGGCTGCTGAACTCTTTTAAAAGCCAAGCCCTTTTTTCATATAAACACCAAACTGCCTGATGTCAAGTCAGGTTTGTAAGATAAGATAAGAGTGCTTCAGTGAGGAATAAATGGAGGAGAGTTTATGGAAACTGAGTTATGGTAAATAGAGAGCATCAAGAAGAAAGGGGTTTTATGTGGTGCTGTGCATAGCAGAGGTGGATAGAGAGTGTATATATATTTTTCAGAGCTGTGGGAGAAGACGACAAGTGGGAGGCCAGGGGTTCCCCACCCCTGTCATTGCAGCGGCCAGGAACCCCACGCCACAGGTCTGAGCAAGCGGATCTGGAAGCCAGTGGGGTGCAGCAGCACGGGATCAGCGTTTCAGAGGCAAGCTCAGAGGGCGATGAGAGGAATGGAGGGAATGTGATAAGACCGGGGGAGGATTTGGTGAGAGAAGGGGAAGGAATGAGCAGGGGAAAGGAGGGTGTGTGGGGAGGCCAGGAGTGCCCCTTTCCACTGTCTCCCAGGTTCCCCATACTGGAGGCAGGTTTAGGTCCCTCAGCTGAAACACCAGGGAACTGCTGTACTGAGGTGTGTCCCCGTTCCTCTTATGGATGAAGCAGATCCCCTGACTAGTGTCCCTTCAGCCATCCCTGATGGCAGGTACAGGGGACAGTGTGCTGCCAGCAGCCACTCATCCTGGCCACCAGCAACCTCAGAAATAGCAAGCCTTTGTTGTCATTGTCCTTGTGTTTATAGATGACTTGGCCCAAGCAAAGATGAAAGCCAGTGGAAATCCATAAGTTGCTGTGGATGTTCCTGTGAAGACAGTAGATGTCCGCAGGTTCATACCTTAGAGACTTTTTTTATTAACAGAGAGCTCTTGCTTTTTGAAAAGGTGGGCCAGTGTAATTCCACAACACAGTAAAAAGCTCAGGGGATCGCACGTGGTTACTCTGCCAGCCCCCGGGAAGCTGCTGAGCTGCGCTGTGTGGCCACAGTGCTGCTGGGTGCTGAAGGCAGAGCAGCCATAGCAGTGCACCGCCGCTCCCCGTCAGATCTGGTGTAATGTGTCTGGCTCCAGCACTAACCCAAGTGTCTGTACATTCTTATCAGCAAGCCTTGCAGGTAGCGTTACGTGTTTTTCCACTTGAAATAGAAATATTCCTTAACTCTGAACCTCCCTGGTCTCTCTCTTCATATGCTAGTCTCTCTTGGTGGCAATAGATTGATATATTTATATTTAACCTTTCTGGCTATATAAATTCATGCCTGCAATGGCTCACAACTGTTAGAATTTTAAAAAACGACAATTAGAGAAAATCCATCATGATGCAAATGTACAAGTGAGTTTGTAACTTACTTGCTATCCCCACACATGAGAGCTAATGACCTGGCAGTTCTGAGGTATGAACATAACCCAAGCCCTATATCTGAACACCTGTACCCTTACAGAGATTTAACACAAATTTGGATTGGGTAGCTCACAAACACTTTGAGAAGGCTCTAGGAGAAACAGAGGCGATCTTTAAAGCAATGGGTGGAGGAAGACAGTGGGATATAAGACAGACAAAGCTAGACAAGCTAGACAGCTCTAGTTAACATCTGATTGTGATTTTTTTTTTAGGGGATCCTTTGGCATAGATCCTGAACTTTTTGGATCATCGATCAGTTTTAACTCTCAGTTTCTTGCAAGCCATCATACATTTAGCTGAAAGCACTAGAAGGATGGTGCTCTGCAGATTTTCCGGCCTCCCAGAGCAGACCAGACTTCACTGCTGGCACAGAAAATACTATGTGGAAAGAACTGTGGTGAAGAAAAGATTTTGCAATGTCAGCAGTACCCAAAGGGAGGACGAGGTGGAGCTCTCAATGAGTAATGTGAGGTTTGGTACCAGCAGGTCTAAATATCTCAGATAAAAGTTGTGATTTCATCCTGGTATTTTGGTGAAGATCTGGCCTACCAAGTGTGCTGTGGCCACTCTGTTTTCCCCTCGCAAAAAAGGAGCAGTCTTCCCTCCCTTGCTATCAGGGTGCTGGCCTCCTGCAAGGGAGAGTGTTACATCCCTGTTTTCACTCCATCCTACCAGCCAGCCGACGGGCCTCCTGATCTTTCCAGTTTTGCTTCCCAGGTGGGAACCTGTATTGCGTGGGCACATCTTGGGCAACCTCTGCCTCTTCAAAACCCTCCTCCTTTTCCCCAAAGCAGATGCTGCTTTCCCACCATCACACACACTAGCCATGCTCTCTGCTATGAAGCGCACTAACACGGGATTAAGTCAATGTAAGGCGTGTCGCCAAATGTCACACCTGCCTGAGAGGCAGGCAGCTGAATTCTGTTTGTGCTGCAGCAAAGGGGATATTTTGACCTCATGGTCAGACGATGTGCTGGTGAAAAAGATGTGTGATTGGTGCGCTGTCATTTTGAGTTGGAGGAAAACATGGCGAGGAGCCTGCATTAATCAGTATTAAACCACACTTGGCAGATGCTGACTCCTCCACCGAGTATCTGTTGCTAGAGGGCATGAAAATATACCTGTTGAGTTGGATGGGTGAGGTGCCAAGATAGTACTAGGGAGCAAGGTTTACACTGAGATGGTGCAGAAACCAGCATGATGTTCTTGGGTGAAAAATCACTTAAAAGCAAGCAGTGGTGTCCATGAATTACATCTCCCTTTTTACCCTTTTCACTTGGGCACTGAAGTCAGCTGGTATTAAAGAGAAAATGGTTGGACTGCTCTAGGCAGGGAAATGCAACTGTGATTGCTGACGACTGTCTGAGAGTTCTGGGAAGAAATATCCCAGCATATGGAAGTGGCAATGTGTTTCTACTGGTGTTTCACCAGTAGATCTTGTGTTTTGCAGCGGAAGTCTCTACGGTTATTTCCACTTTTCTGTGGGAAATACAGAGTTCAGGTACCTGAGGCACAGGGAAGAGAGGGGAGTCGGGCATTGTAGGAAATCTGTATAAAGTGTTACCCTCTTTAGGGACACACGATAATTAAAGCAAACATACAGAGAGCCTTTGGCTGGCATGAGGTCTCAATAAACTAAAACCAAGCTACCTGCAATTCATTGCCTTGATTTTGTGACAGTCATTTGAGTATAAGAGCAAGTCCTGTACAGGGATGGGTATTTTTTTCCCCATTTACCTCTTTCCAGCAGGTGAAAACTGGAGTTTCCTATAAAAAATGCAGGATACTAGTATAGCTGGCAACAGCAATAACTCCCGTGGGCTCTCAGGTTGGCATTCATCTGCTAGCAACCTCTGCCTCAGACAGTCTTGAGGGCATATTCAATGTTCATATTCATGTTCTCGTGGGCATCAGGGGAAATGAAGTGTCACTTCAGCTTCTTTCCCCACAAATCTTTGGTTTTCCCACCACCACCCTCCAGCACTGAACACAATAGTTCATTAAACCTAAATTGATGCCTTCAGTATTACTGGAATACAAGTAAAGAAAATTTCAACACAGCATTAAAAATATGTCACCTTCACTGTGGCATTGTACGGGAACTGACATGACTTCTTATTTTGTTTGCCCATGGAAGGGAACTGTCATTTTCATTGCTAAAATATTTGTCCATTGGATGGAAATAATTACAAATGGAACAAAACAAAATGTTTTTATTAAATACAGGGCTGGTCTTGTTTTTTCCAGTAAATGTTTGATGTTTTCAATTCTCTTCCCCCTCTCCTGGGGATAATATAATGGACAGTTATAGATCACCTTCCATCTCAGAAGATCCCAGATTGCGTAGGGATTGCTTCCTTTGCCACTGAAATGCTGCTACCCATGGGGCAAGCACCATTGAAAAATGTATCCCCATGGGGATCCGTAGTGAGGGTGAGTCATCTTCTGCAGAGCAGGGGAGTTTTCAGGAGACAGATTCCAATTCATAATTTGTGCCAAACCCAGGGGTTAACACTGAAGTGTCAGATCTGGCTACCCCATGGCTGAGGAATGAAAACCAGCAGCTGTCTGAATTCCAGGGATGGTGCTGGGAATAGCTGCAATGAAACAAAGTCCCACCAACTTTGATCTTGGATCTCCTGCACAGGATTAAACTGAGTTTGGGCCTGAGGCACAGGCATTTGGGGAAGCAGCAGGGGGAATTTTCTATGTTTTCATGGGAGTTTACCGAGTACATGATGATAAAGTGAAGATAACTCTCTTTTATCATCATGATCAATTTCTTTTAACTGCGAGTGCTTCGAGGCCCCTGCAGGATCACAGCGAGGACATCGGCACACTTGCGGTGCTCCCTGCATGGTGCTGCTTTGTTTGGGTTGAAGAGGTGACGCTTTGCCCTGGATCAACCTTGTAAATAAGAATGGAGCAAGAAAAGATTTGTTTGTGCAGATCCAAACACTTTCCTCATTCCTCGCGCTTTCTCCCAAGTTTGATGTGATCGGTTCATATACCTGCCACTTCCCTGGGATATCAGCAGCTGCCAGAACCCCCTCTGGCTGCTGTCAGTCTGGCTCAAGACACCTTTGCAGGAGTGGCTCCAAGAGAAGAGAGTCCTGCCCATACAGATACAGCATTCGATCTCCACTGTTGTCAGAGCGAGGAATCATATTTCCCTCACCCCTGCCCTCTGGGTAAGAAAAGGCAAACATATCATAAAGGTACCATAATAAGTCTGCTAGAGATGTCTTTGCAGCCTCTTTCTCCTCCCCAAACTGGAATGTGCCTAAGCTCCTTATGGTCTGCTTATTTCTTTTTTCTGGCAGCCCTTGGGGAAGGCACCTAATACCTTTTTACAAACATTATTTATGGACTCGGAACGCCAGGAACGTGTCTTTACAAATAGTCTGTACAATATGTCCTGAGCCCTCCTGTCTGGCACCTAATTTTGTCAGTCCACAATGCTCATATTTCTTTGGCTTTTTGCTGTAAGCCAGATTTACTGATCCTGGGTTGTTTCCATGTGAGCAGAGTACTGTAATGACCGATGAGCTGCACTCGAATGACTTGCACGGTAGCATCCCAATTGTTCACAGTTCTGGGTGATTCCTGCTTAGGCCCTAGGGTCAATGTTTAGTGTTTCAGGAAAAGAGAAAGGTCAGTGCTAGCCCCGCAGTACCTGCGTTACATTGCACAGCACCCTAGGATGCTACAGGGTGAGCTCGCTTGATCTATAGTGGACCATCTCTTACTTAGCACCATTCCCTTCTGCGAGGCCTGTATTAATTAGGTGTATCTATAGGTTCAAGTGGAAGCCCTGCTTATGTACCCAGCACTATGGTTAAAGAGCAGGTTCGTACCAAAGAGGCAGCTGTAGATATACTTTTTATCAAAACCACCAAAAAACCTTCCTTTGGATGAAAACCACTGGCTTTGTTAGTATTTCTGCCTTTTCAGGATCAAGACCACAACATAAAATCTGCTGAGAGAAGATTGGTGGGTTTTACTTCTTCTCTTACCTAAAAGAAAGAGGGAAAGGCTGCACCTTTATAATGCTTCCTATTCCCTGTGAATCTGGAACACTTCATAAATGAGGTGGATCTTGGTCTCAGTGTAACAGGATTAAAGGAAATGTCTCACTCCCAGTCAAGAGTTTGAGACAAAACGGAAAACAGTGTATCCAGCTCAAACCATAGGGCAGGAACTGATCTGAGAGAGAATTTCGGCTGGGTGCAAATATTAACATCTCTATTATTCAGTGAATACTATGTGACCCTTAATGACTGTAGTTGCATGAAAAGTCCAGTTTTACATTTAAATCCAAGCGCAATATCTCCACCAGCACAGGACCTGTAGCTATCCTGTGTTGTTTCCACATGTAGTCTGTACCATAATGCCTTCTGTGACTTGGGGGTTAAAAAAGAAGAGCATCACTAGGCTACCACTTATCATGGCTTGTTTTCTGCTAATCCCTTACGTTGAGTCATTCGTTCTTGGGCTGTGCAGCCTGACTGGATCACAGCAGAAGCTTTCATGAACAGCAGACACTAGAGGTGCAGAAAATCTCAGGTGAAATCCTGGGAATTTTGACAGAAATTTGGCGAGGAGAGGATATGCGCTGACATGGCAAAATATTCAGTGGGTTCATTGAGGCTGGGATTCCCTCCAGTTACCCCTGGATGTTTTGCTGGCCATCTCAGCCCCTCTCCAAGGCCTCACCTACAGCTACTCCTGAACCACTGCACCCCTAGGCTTGTCTGCAAGGAAGGCTCTGTCTTCTAGACCAGTGTTTTCTGAACGCTGACAGAAAGGATGGGACTTGCTGACTTCAGACAAGATGCCAAAGCATGCAGAGGAGACTCTACTGTAAACAATCTCTTAAAATTAATTTTAAAAGGAGAAAGGGATGAGGGGAGGAAAAACAAAATACTCAGAGATGCTGACTTGCCATCTACAGTCATCCTCCCTTGCTGGTGATTAATCATCTCCCCCTTCAAGCCCAACAGACCAGCTACACACATTCCTCATTCTCTTTATTGCTGGAAAGAAATTTGATATTTGGCATGCCTTTTGTAGGATTCAAAATACCTTTGTGCTGTGGTGAGTGTGAGGGAAGGGAGTTTCGCTTCGCAGCAGATATGCTAAAAGCATGTATTACGGGCTGGGCTCTCCACCCCAGCCAGGTTGCAGGGAGCCATTTGTGGCTGCCTGATCCCACAGCTCTGGCACATGGTGGACTTACCAGGCTGGAGACTCTGGGTCTGTGTATGTTGCTGCCTGTTGCTGGAGATCAATATGCTCTTGCAGAGTTCAAGTCCCTTCTGAGTCATCAAGGGGGAATCAGAAGTATGGAGGAATCAGAAGAAATGGGATTTCAAATGAGACAGTAACTTCCCTTTACTGTCTGCATGCTGTGAACTAAGTGAATGTTGGGTCCTATATTACAAAACATAAATAAATCACATTAGTAAGTACAGTTGCAGGCAAACTATGTACAATGTAGATTCCCCTGAAGACAATGTAAGCCTAGTAAAGAAGGTGTTGGCTAAGCCCTGGGAAAAGGTTCTTAATGGCACTGACAGGTCCCTTTCTACCACGGCTGTGGTTCAAGAGGCCTTCAAGGCAGCAATGTGAATGGAAATCTGGCCCTCCTTACTGCTGGGGTTAAACCATGGTCTTACTAATGACGCAGCATTTCCTGATATTTGTAATGACAAATGCATAAAGAAAATTTGCCCGGTGATAAAGCTTGTAGCTAGCCCAGTTCTGAAGGAGTTACAAAAAGACAAGACTGATCACCTCATGCAAACCAGCTGTCATGCAATGCGGCTGAATCACAGTGATCAAAAGCCACAAAAGAGGGAGCTGATTTACTACCCATGGACAGAGTTTCATGAACATCGTGGTGCTTGGACCACTCTCACATGTCGTCAGTGCTGGAGTTTGCCTGTACACATGTGTCTCCCCGCTCTCTGCTCTCAACCTGTAGTAAGATCTCAACATGAATGTTTGGTACATTGAGCTCACAGATGTTTGTGTTCCCCCTTTGCCTGCCAGCAAAACTTTCACAGGAGTTTTCCTTTAGTGTGACTTAGAGATCATTGTCTCATGTGGCACTCAAAAATGTCATCATTCCTGGTTGGAGTTGACTCCGATCATGAGGAGAAACAGGGAGTTGGCATGTTCAAATGTAGGCGAGGACTCTCTCGCCTGTGGGTTGCTGTGCAGCACGCGCAAAGCTGCACCCTGTGATCAGCTTTTCCAGATTCCCTTAGAAACAGTCTGTGAACTCCCAGCATCCAGTGGGTCACAGGCTGCAGTCAGTCGGGCTGTGACCCCCAGGCTTCACTGGCAGATTTGCAAGAGTGCCGGGCAGGTAGCAAGCTGCAGCACAGCAGGATTTCTGTGCTCTCCCTCTCTGCCTCACCCGTAACATGTGGTTTAGGGACCAGGAGCTTTGTCCAATGGGGTTGGATGCCTTCCAGGGTTTGGAGCCACCTTGCCCACCTGGGGTGCCTGGAAATGATGCCGTAAGCTCTGATCCTCATACATGTTCATGTCAAGTGAGAGCAGCCTGTAGTTTTGGGGCAGAAGGTTATCAGGATGACTGCTGTTTCTCATCGTGCATGAAGTTGGTGCCTGTGTGAATGCACAGCCACAAATCATTGCAAAGAGCCAAGCAGCTACGGGCAGAGAAACTAGGAGAGGATTTTGTTACGGTTACCCAAATGTAAGCCAGGAAACACACTGCTGACAGAACTTATGCTTGAAAGATTTGGACCAGGTGATGAGCTGGATAAAACTGTAATTTCGTAGTGGTGTCGTATTCTCAGTTATGAGTCTCTGTAACATCCAGCCCTAATCATAGTGAAAAAACACAAGCAATCTTTTAAGCAATGCATGAATACAAGTTGCGTATTCAAACGCCAGGCTACGAGCTCACTGTAACTGTCAGACTAATGTAGTGATTTTTTCATCACTTTTTCAGCCACTCTTTAAGGAAGGATCCTGGCCCCCAAGAAAACTGCTTACGTGCTGAAGCATAACATCACGCTATCAATCCTTTTCCCTGACAACCCTAATCCTGCTCTGTCTTGTCTGGGCTGCATGCTGCAGCAGGAGCTAGAAAACTGAGAGCTGTAGGCTGAAAAACCTTGGGATGTTGATGTACAGAATGGTGGGTGGTGTTATTTAGATGTCTTTGTAAACAAATAAATATGGCTGATTAAAGCTGGATGGCCATAGAGGTTTCTGCCTCCCTCTGTACACCCCACCCTTTTCTTGGCAGTTACGGGGATTTCAGGCTATTGAAAAGGCCAGCTTGGAAATGGGTGTTTCGGGAGCTACTTCACATGTGGTTCAGCTCCTGCTGATGGAGACATAGCAAATCTGGAGGAAGGCTGCATCACTGTAGCATGATATTCTCATTATTTGGTGAGATGTTTCAGTCCAGCCATCAGCAAATGTCATTCCTAGTACCCTGCAGCTCTGACTGCCATCTCAGAGGAGAACTTGATTGCTTACTAACACAGAGGGCTGGCACACAAACATGCTCCTACTTCACTGATCAACACATCTTACCTTATATATTTCAGGCCCACAAGCTACATAATTAAACTTGAAGGCAACAGCAGTTTCGTGGAGACTCTGCAGCCATCTAGCGTTTTTGTACATATAGCATTGGTTACCTGCCGAGACACCAGATCGCTTCAGTGCTTTTTTCCTACATATCTCCCAGCTGGATGTTTAAGTTACAGGAGATTTAGTTAAACTTGCCAATCCACTAATCTTGATGATCTCTGAAATTTCTGACCACCTGAAGATTGTGCTTGTGGATGGAGGAAAGAATCCTGCTACTGCATTTCTTTTAGCCGTAAGCAAGTATGGGTGCTACTATCAGGAAGAGAAACCAGGGTGTCCATGGCTGCTACTGCTGCGTTTCAGCAGTCATTGATTCTTAAGCAAAAAAAAAAAAAGGAAAAAAGAAAAAAATAAATTTGAATTTGAAGATCAGTGAGCAAACTTCAGCGATGCCACTGCTATCTGCCACAGTGCTTTGGAGGCTTTTTTATTTGCTTAGGAACAGGAAAGCCTTGTACATATATTGTGAACAAGTAAGACAAGGGCAAAATAGCCTGAACCTGTATGTCTCACTTTTCTCATCTAGAGAAAACCATCTTATTTCAAAGTCCCAGCTTCCTCTTCCAGACAGGGCAATTAGTACAAGGAACTACTTTTACAGTTTGTAGTAAATTAGGTAGGCAACCTGTGGAGGCAAGGAGCATGATGAAACAACACGCATTCTTGTATTGCATACCAGAGTGACAAGTAAATCTCAGAGGTGACAACCCAGGGTTACTGCGTCTTAGCAGCAGCCGCTTGGCCAACCTGAGAACAGAACCGTCTTTGTTTACAATCTGCATTTTTCTAACTCTTATCTGCTGTCTTGCACTGTAATTTCCCCCAGCCCCCTCTGTGCCACTAGGTTCATCTTTCTCCGCACCTTGCATTATGCTGTATAAGTGTCCAGGTGTGTTATGAGGGACTTTGATCTTCTGAAACAAAAGGTGATGGACTGCTGACTTTCTGCACTGCAGTAACAAGTCGCCAACTACTGAGGTAAAAGAAATTGCTTCTGGATAGAAGTTACACGTTACAACGTCTGTTCTTGGGCTAAGCAGTGAGTGGAGATGTATGCCATGGAGACACATCATTTTCTGGATCCTGCTACACCTATGGAAGGTGTTACCAGCTCCCTAAGAATCTACCCCATCAACAATTTACATAAACACTGCCTTATTCCCTCATTACCTCAGACCATTAATACCAAATACTGAAGTCTCGAGAGCAATTGGAGAGGAGCAGTGACGAGCAGCACCTACTCATTCCACAGTAATAGCTGGATCTGGAGGAGGATGTTTGTCGGCATCGCCTTACTCACGTGTGCTAAGCCAGCATAAGTGCCCTTGTCTGCAAGACTGGACATGAATCTTTTGCACACTCCCCTTCCAAGTGTCTGTCTGTCTGTGGGATGATAAAAACAGACCATGGTATGTGTCCAACAGGCTCCAGCCACAACTGAGTGATCTGGTAGCATTTACCTGGAATATTTTTTTAAAAGGCATGTTTTACAAAGTCTTTCACTCCATCGAGTTCTGTGAGTATTGGATATCTGTATGTCACCAGAGAGATGTCTAATTAATTGCTCTTCTGTCATTTATTTCTGATGACTTTTACCAATAGACAGGGAAAGTAATATTCCAGCCCTAAATTACACAGAAACACCCTGCACACAAAGGCAAATACTCCCCTAGAAGCTAAAACAGAGCCGCTCCCCTGTTGCAGGGCATAGCAGGATCCCCTGGCCAGGGGTGGATGCAGCCCCGGCAGCAGTGGTGGGAGGGAGGGTGAGGATTGCTACACAAAGGCACAGTCTCTCCCTGCAAAAATGAACGGCAATCGTGATGCTGAGCCGTCCCCCATGAGCCACAACTCCACTACCCACCAGCAAACCGCCTCCTCCCCAAACAGCTTAGAGACAGGGTGTTGGGCAGGGCAGGAAATGGCTGAAACAAAATTGTCTGATTTAAGTGGTAATCTGAGGTAAGGTGGTGTATGTCTCACTGTCTCACAATTCTAAAAATGGCTTTAATGATATTACAAAATAATATGTATGGATATAGCAGTGAGATGGAACATTTGTATTCTATTACGTGTTTTAGTGAGAGGCTTGTTTTCTTTGGGTAAGAGATATAAATTGTGCTCCTTACAATTTCTGGGCAGGACAGATCTTGTGGTGTTTTCTAAAAGAAGCAGAGATGTTAATGTTTATATCCCAGCCAAAATCTTCACACTTTCATTTGCCACAGTGCTCCTGAAGTTCTAGTTACACCTTCATCCCTGCTTTCTGCCTGCGACTGGTGTTGAGAGCCACTGAAGCCACCACCACATTCCAGCTTGGATGCATTTCGGTTGTCATCTAGGTGATTATTCTACTCTAACGATATAGTTTGGAAAGCACTTTAGGTCTCACAGAATGAAAGGCGCCTTGGAAAATGAAGTTTTTCTTTGTTTATTCACTGTGATGTCTTGAGAATAGTTGGAAGTGAAACAGAAGCTTGAAAGGCTGCATTCAATTGCCACAATGCCAATAAAATAACTTTATTAGGGGTTAATAACATTCCTCCCTGCTAACGTTCCCTCACATCGGTGCAGAACCATCTCGAGTTAGCCTCCCAACTATGGCTTGCAAAACAGAATCACTTTTCCATAAACCGCGTTACAACATCCAGAATCAGCCGCTAAGGCTTTGGGAATGGGAAGAATGCCATCCACCTCAGTTATTGCTAGACTTGTTTGTTCTTCTGCTTCTTCGTTCCTCCCCTCTCCCTTCCCAGGTCTCTTTTTAGAACCAGGAGCTCTGGTCCGCATGTGTGTGGAGCGAGTTTAAAATAGTGATCCATTTGACAGTCAGGTGGAAGAAATTACTAGCACGGCATTTTTTTATGGATCTGAGGTGATGAGATAAGCCCAAAGTTATTTTGGCAGCTTGTGTTACTGTGTTCCGAACACTAGAAACATTTAATGTAGACTTATGTTTCGGGAAAGAGGTTTTCCCGTCGGCTGAGGGAAGCACCGCTCCCGTTCGGGTTTTAAGCGTTCCCCTGCCCTCTCGAGGCACGAACGGGAACTGCTCCAGCAAACACGTAGGGCCTGCACTAACGGGCATCATCAGCCCTTGCCACGTCCGTGCTCCCAGGGGGATCCAGAGACGCGCACCGGTGCCGCTCCTGCTGGCAGAGGGACGCAGGGCGATGGAGCCCGGGCGGCTTCATTACGCCGTGCCCGCCCGGCGGCTGCCTCCGGCCGGGCTGCACAGCGCCGGGCGGGAAGCAGGCGTTCGCTGAAGCGCCACCGCCGGCACGGCCGAGGCCCCGAGGGCCCAGGGCTCCCTGCAGCCTGTGCGGCCCCCGCGCTGGGCAGGGAGGCCCGAGAGCGCTTCAGCCCTGGGGCCCGAGGCGGGCAGGGGAGCGGAAGGACGCCCGGACGTGCGCGTCGCCTGCCAGGAGCCAAGATGGCCTCCGGGCGGGGGGCGGGGCGAGCGGCCTCGCGAGAGCGCCGCTGCCTCTCGCGCGGCTTGGGCAGCGCGCGGTTTTTGGTCTCGCGAGGCGGGCGGGCGGCGCGCGGCGAGACAGCGAGCGCGGGAGTTCGGCGGGGCGCGCGGGACGGCGGTGGCTGCGCGTGCCGCACCGCCTGCCGCCCAACGGCCGCGGCGCGCGGCCATGCCGGCCCAGAACACGGCGAGCAGCGGCGGTGAGGGCGCGGGGCGGCGGCGGGCGGGGGGCGGGCCGGGCCGGGCCGGGCCGGGCCCCCGTGGGTAACCGTGCGCTCGTTGCAGAACCGCTGGGAGCGGAGATGGGGGAGCAGGCGGAGGCGGCGGTGATCACGCCGGCCATGCTGAAGGAGGAGGAGCAGCTGGAGGCGGCGGGGCTGGAGAAGGAGCGGCAGATGCTGGAGAAGGTGAGGGGCGGCCCGGGGGCGGCCGGGCCCCGCACGGCAGCTGGGGCTGCCCCGCGGCTGGGGGGGTTCCCCGGGCGGTTGGGTTTGCCCGGGCCCGAGCGCCGCGCCCCCGCGGCGCTGGTCCGCTCGGCCGTGGCTTGTGGGCCGGGGCCGCGCGTCTGCAGCTCCTTTGATTTCAAAACAAACAAACGTGAGAGGCTGTGAAAGTTCCGGGCGGCGGCTGTGATTCACGGGCGCCTTTGATCAACCGCCGGAGGCTTCTTTTTTTTATTTTGAAGGCTAACGGTGGACTCTTGCAGTCAGCAAGAAGCTTATTGCATTTTATACTCATTTAAGTTTGCAATGAGAAGATTGTACCTCTTTGCTTCTGTCGTTCCGAGCCTAGAAATGTAAGAGATCGTGCCTTTAAAGTAAGGTGATTTCAGAAAGGGTAGTAAGTTCACATTCTTCTGAATTTCTGTCTGAAATATTAAAGGCAAGATCTTTTTGTTTGTGTTTTCTGCATGTGTACATAACGCTTCTTTTCCTCTTTTTGCTCCTTACGTTATTAAAAATACCCACCAAACAAACGACCTGATTAGAGCTCTGCAGGACACTTTATGTAAATACCATTTATCCTTTCCAGAAATAAGCCCGGTTATGCGTTTCTTTTGGTAGCAGGTATAGTTTAGGCAGCTGCTGTCACTGGCAGCTCATTCTCTTTGCAGTGGTGTTTGAAGGCCGCAACTGAACTGCATCAAGGAAGCAGCCTAACTTAAAAAGCCTAGCCAAAAAGGATCGGGTTTATGCCAGTCGCTTTCCTGGTCTGCTCTCCTGCACTTCCCTGCACGCAGTTGTGCAGGCACCCCTAAGTTGCGGGGAGCAGGAGCTGCTTGAGCTGGCATTGCTACCAGGACAAATGTACATGTAATCATCCTGAGAGCTGATGTTTGGTTTATGTACTTGTGTTAGCTTATGTTGTGGGAAATGTAGAATGCTTCAAGGAAATGATACATCCCTAACACAAATGACATAATCGCTACTACATTTCACTTCTCTCTTGCTGTGAATGTTTTCAAATGTTGATATTAAGCAATCTGTTTTGGAGAGAAAACATGAAAACATGATGTTGAAAACCTATGCTGATACAAATTATTAAGGTATCAGAATGCTATATAAGGTATTGTATTTCAGGCATAAGGAAATATAAGTTTGAAAGAACTCTTCTCTTAAATGCTTTTTTGGGAATTGTATTCTAAAGAACTAATGCTATTACTCAAAATACTTGAGAAATCAGTGTTTGGGTTTTTCCGTCTTTCAAAGTCCTCTCATTTTCCCCTTTCCTGTTAATTGTGTAGCTTTGTATTCAGCCCACAGGAGACTGATGTCTTAAAAATTGAAGCATTATTCTAAGGGCATAAAAATACAATTTCTAAGGCCTGGAACTAATCTTAGTTACTCTTTTCACTAAGAAAAGTTGTGATTTATAAAGGTATGTTTTTAGGCTGCAGCATTTTGTGATACTGTAGTTAGAAAATAATACTTTATTCTCCCAGAAGTCTCATAATCTTCTTTCTTGCAAACAATAAGTCATGACAGAGCCTGTCTGAACTCTTCAGGTGTTCTTTGATCAGACTTGGAACTAAAAATTTGGAGGCAATGCTTTTGGAGAGTACAGAGGAAACCCCTGTAGAGCAAATTATCTCATTGCACAGGAAGTATTGAGAAAAGGACTTAGAATTTAATTCCTTTCACAACCAACCACTTCTGTAACAATTCTATAATGTGATAGGGCTGCGTTTCTTCTGTGTTCTCTCCATTTCTTGAGAATCCACAGAGCTTACCTCTAGCAAGGGTATCCCTCCATTGTCGTGTGTGCTTCTGTCATGCTTTCTCTGTGCAACCTGGGGCCAGTCAGACCAAGGGAAATTATTCGTGTCGTTAAACCCAGGCTTACCGACATCTTGGGGGCAGTTGATGTTCTTGAAGCTTCTGGGGTTTTTATGCTTGTCACTTCAGCAAACCCCCTGCCAGGTGATTTGTACAGCAGTTCAACAACAGTCACTTGTTCTTTCTGTGGGCTGATGGCAAAATACCACTATGCAAATATATAAGAAGGTAGAGTGATGAAAGAATGGCAATTTTTTTACCTTTTCAGTCAAAAAGGGACACCCCCCCACACACACACGTTGTTACGCTTGAAGATTGAGTCAAAGGACAGTGGAGAAATCGTAAGAGTTCAATGCTGTTCATCACCTTTGAGGTTTTTTTTTTTCCTTGAAATTTTCGCAGTTGGTCAAGGCAAGAGTTCTTCAGATTGACCAGTTAATGGAAAGATGCTGTGTTCACTCCAATAAAAAGTGAGCAATAGCAATTTGCTAATGAAGTAGTTTAGTTTTAATTATATTCTCTCTTGGCATTGCCATCAAGGGTTGATCTTTCTGAGCTCAGCTACTTTTCATCTGAAGGAAAAAACCTGGATTGAGGAGAGCAGAAGCGAATGAAAACTGAGAATCACAAGAAGGCAACCTCTTTCCCCAAAGTACTTGTCGAGGTCAATCTTCCTCTCAAAGAATACGGTGATAGCTACCTGATACTGTTTGGAAAACAAAGGTGTGAGTTTTGGGGGAGAGAAACATGCTCCCCTGTTTCTGTGTCACGCAGTTTGTTCCAGGATTCAGCTAATATCCTTTTTCCCTGCCTGTTGGTCTGTTTAGTTTCAGAAGATTCCCTTGCCTTTCTGTCTCAGCGTGCCCTTCCCCCAGTGTTTCTTCTGGAGGCAATTGCATAGATAAGCATCTTGTAAAGCTCTGCATCTTGGCTTTCTGGGGTTTCTCTTGGAGATGCTAATTTTACTTTTTTACTTGTTTGATATCTCAATCTAACAGGCAGTGTTAGATGAATGCAGAGGGGTGAATGCTTTTTTACTTTTTGAGGAGTCTTGATCTGAGCTTTAAAGAGTAATTTGCAAACTTCTAAATGCACAGCCTTGACTAATTCAACAGAAGTTAACTTTTAAAAGCATGTGTGGATTTTGTAAGCAAAGCAAGGAGAAGTTACTGTTTTCACACTGGGAATTGACTTGACCTCTGTAAATTAGGCATGATGTTTTTTTAGCTGTCTGACTATCTTGTTCCTAATGAGAAACTGTACCTTTGTGCAAATGGCATGTGGAGGAGTCCTAACTAATCCTTGGGAAACTGCTGAATTTTGCCAGGTACGGTTGTTTTTTCCTCCCAGATATTGCAGGCTGCAAATAAACCTTTGCTCTAAATCTATAAATTGGAGTTGGGACACCTTTGGGCCCTGAATGCCTTGTGCTACTGCACTGGAAGCATGTGTGTTGCAGAGCTCTGTTTACATATGCAAGTGAATGCAACCCTCAGTTACTTTGATCTTACAGCACTTCATAGGTACATGTGAGTCCATATGCTTGTGAATCATAATGTATAATGACTACAAGGGAAAGGTTTTGTGTGTGTGAGACAATTGTAGTTATCCTGTAACCCTTCATTATATTAAAAGCATTAACTCTGAAGCATCTATAAATACTTGATATCTCTCTGTGTTGGCCAGGCTCGCACTTCTTGGGACAGGGAGTCAAGTGAAATGCGCTATAAGAGGCTTCAACATTTGCTTGAAAAAAGCAACATCTATTCCAAATTCTTGCTAACCAAAATGGAACAGCAGCAACTGGAGGTAGGTCTATTCTTGTCTGCAGTGGGGATTCTCAAGATGGACTGCCATCTGTTTGGGGTTTTTTTTTTTTGCCATCCAGCTGTTTGAACTGAAGTAAAAATGCTGTTAAGATTGCAATAATAACATGAAAATCTACTGGAACTACTGCCCAGGAACAAAGTGGTGTTTTACATTGTTTTCAGAATTTGTTCTACAAATTAATAGATAAATCAGACTGGAAAGAGCATGAATTATAATTTGAAATCACAGTGTAAAGGTGCACTGATATCTTTAGAATTCTTCTGTTGGCCTGAGTGCTAGGAAAAGAAAATAAATATTTGAAATAAGAAACAAAGTTTAAGGGAGCTAGAAAAACTGGAGGGAGGATAGAAGATGCAAAGAATTGACAAGTAGGAAGTTGTGCACCCTATTTGTGTTAGTTACTGAAGGCTGAGGATGAGGTGTGTTTTCAGGATGCTAATGCAGGCCTCTCTCAAACAGACTTGTAAATTACAGTGATTTGAGGCCATGGTGTTCCCAAACAAGAGCTGCCATAAAATGATTTGATGTATTTTCTTTTTTTTAATCCATGGGCTGCTGAGTTCGTATCTAGCTTTATCTTGACTTCCTTAACTGTACTGTTATGGACAATCTTGTAAAAGTTTATGCTTGAGAGAGAGGGAGAATCTTAGGAAAAGATTCAGGGCAACAATGTTCTCAGAAAAGTGACACTGTCAGACTGCAGGAACCTCCTTCTAAAATACGTTTCTAGTTTAACTGTCAGCTTGAATTCATGGTTACTGCATTGAAAGAATGCGTGTTTCAGTACTAAGTCTTGCTCCATCTGATAAATACTGAAGTTTTTTTTCCAGGGTCCTTTTGCTTTCAGCAAGTAGAAATAGTAGATGAAATGAAAATCTTAAATTCTTCAAGACATGAAAGCACTTCTTCCTTAAAGGCATTGTAGGCTACTGACATTGCTTTCTGTTTTGCAACAAACACAAGTGGCAATACATAGAAGTTAAAGGGGGGCTGCATACATGGAAAACTTACTGCAATAGATGTGATCTTAAGGAGTTTGCGATTGGGAATGTTTTTGTTGGAGTGTTTCTGAATTACTGTATTTAAGTGTTTAAAGTATTCACTGACAAGCAATTCAGAGCAGTTGCACTTTCTTGTCCACGTTTTGCCTTATCATTATTATCATTATTGCATATATCAACTATGTTAGAATAGAGGCTTTTAGTGAGATTGCAAAAACAAAGCCTGTAGAGTACACAGAACTCTACATTACCAATGTAATCTGTGCTTGTTATCACTTCTGTAATGGATAGTTCTCTTCTGGATGTTATTGAAAGATAAGAAATGTGTGTGGTTTTGGGTTTTTTTTTTAGGAACAGAGGAGGAAAGAGAAGTTAGAAAAAAAGAGAGAGATGATGTTAAAATCTGCCAAGGTAAGATTAACTAGCTATTTTATGCAACTTTCTGAATAAAAGTCTGACAAATTACAATGTAAATTTTGATCAAGGTAGGTAAACTAAATAAGTTAGATTAGCCAGTATTTGACTTGCAAGATCTATCTAGTATACCATATTGGTTTTTTAACCATAATCTGATCTGAATTCTCTCAGTGCCAGGAGGCACACAAGGCACGAACATCATTCTTCCACTTCGATCGGTCTGCGGCTGCGTGCTCTGGAGTCCCAAGGCCACAGCGCAGTCTTCTGTTGGTTTTTTCCTCAAGACATGACCGATCCAGTTCCATCTCCTCCTCCTCACTTCATTACTGATTTTCTCCATCTCCGCCATTTCGTTTTTTTTTGAAAGTTGATGCTCGTCGTTTCTGTAACTTTTTTTTTATTTTTTTTTTCCGGGAGGAGGTAGTTGGCCTCCTGCCCAACCCCCACGACTTGGAGGGCCAGTGGTTTTTCTGTCAGGGTGGCCTTCCCTTAGGCTGCGTTGGTTCGCGGCACCTTCTTCAATTTTATCTGGTGCACCCTCCAGAGAGGGATCCCCTATCCACCACCCAGGGGACGCGCCTTCTAGCCGTGCAGCCCCAGCCGAAGGTTTTAACCATAATAAGACTGTTTAAAAGTGCTTAAAAATTGCATACCGTGACAGTCATTTTAAGGAGATGTTTCTGAATAATTTATACTAAAAAAATGGTTTGCATTTGTCTTGAGGAAGTTTTTAGTTTTAGCAATGATTGTTTATTCAGCCAAGATGCTGAATAAGTAATAAAAAAGATAAGCAGGAACTTTTTTTTGCTGTATTTTTAAAAACTGCTTAATAGTAAATGTGTTTCAAGAAGCTTTCAAAGGCAATGGTTTGAGGCTGATTACATCTGTTTATCTGTGTCATGATAGTTAGAGATGCATAAGATGATGAACCTCTTCCTACGTTTATTTTCTAGGGTCAAAATCCAGTTGACGGCAAAGAGGAGAAATCAGGTAATGTATTAGGCTTTGCCTTTTGTCAGTACTGGTGGTTTTAGTTTTTTTTAATATTTGATGTGTTGTATAAACTCAAATGTTGTCTTATAGGTGCAAAAAAGAAGAGAGGGAGAGAAGATGGGACATACAACATCTCAGAAATTATGTCTAAAGAGGTAGGCCATAACTATAAATAGGCTTGTCTGGATTTTTGTAGCACAAATTTTAACTGGTGCGGCAATTGCTGTATGACATCTGCATTTTAGAGCAATGCATTCTCGTACATTGCCATCAGAGATTACCAACCAACGGCCAACAGTAGTCTGTCTGTAACATATGACTCATCCAACAAAGATCTATGTAACAAGCAGTGTTGTCAGAACTGTAGAATTCAGATGTCTTTTTTTTTTTTTAAGTCTTTGGGGAGGCCAGCTGTGACGAGACTACATTGCCAGTTGAATTTTCAGTTACCCTTTGTAATTAGAATGCATTCTCTGATGTGTGGCCTTGTTTAGAGTCACTTGTATGATTAATGATGTTGTATGGAAAGCTTTTTAAAGTATGTCCAGATTCTTCAATTAAAAGATCTCATGAAATAAAAATTGTAGTAGCCTTTAAAGTTGAAAAGTGTATAAGCATAGTTTTTTCTTTGTTCCCAGGAAATATTATCAGTGGCAAAAAAAAGTAAAGTGGAAAATCAGGTACGTTGGCACATGTTATTGCAGTTTAAGTGTGTTAAGCCCAAAGGGAGGGAGGGCTTTTTATACTTTATAGCATATCTTTAAACATCTCTCTGCTAGATATTAAAGTCCTGAATTAGAAGTTTAAAAAAGTTGTGCAAGCGAATGCATATAAATACTTATTTTCAGAAATCTGAGATGAAAACTTCTAGTTGATTTTTTTTTTTTTAACATGTAATTTGAATGTATTTATACTTTATAGAATGCCTGTAGTTTCAAAAATAAAGGAAATAGGAATCTACTAAGAAGTATTTGTGCTGGTGCATAAGACCTTAAGGCATAGTCATTTTTAAGCATTCAAGCATGGAGATAACAGGTGTGGTCTCTTCCGCTTCTGTTGTAGTTTAAAAGCTACACGCACAGTATGAATTTCTTTACAATGTTTTCTAGAATCCACTTACAGAAGGGAGATAGCTGCATTAAATGCCAGCTGCTGTGAGGAAGATTTTAAGTCTGCATGCTTTTAAGGGTAGAAAATTACAAGCCCAATCACTTCAGTAGCTATCACTGCTCTTCAATTCTAAAGTAAAGAATGCATATAAGGCATTGAAATTTTGCATGTTGACCTCTACCTACATAGTAATATTAATCATAAAAATAAATTATACTCTTGAGTTGACAGTTACTCTAAGTATTTGTCAGGAGGTAGCTTACTTCACTGCACATTAAGACTGGTGTACACTGGGCAAAAGTATGTCTTAGCTGGCCTTTGATGTGCATTCCACTTGTCACGTGTTCCTTGAACTTTCCTCTGTAGGATGAAAGCTCTTCTGACAACCTGTGTCCAGAAGACCTGCAGAAAAACGGAGACTCAAATAGCGTCATTAAGGATAGATTGTGTCAAGCTGTACGACACAGTGCCAAGCAATTCCTTGATCCAGTACGGAAATTTAATGGACAACCAGTACCTTTTCAGCAGCCAAAGATTTTTACTGGAGGTGTGATGAGGTGGTACCAAGTGGAAGGCATGGAGTGGCTAAGGGTATGGAGTGATTGTTGAAATTCAGTATGTTGCTCATGGGAAACAGAGAAATGGAGGGGACAAGACAGTAGAAGTCTGTCATCATAGTTGGTGCAGGGAAGGTGAAGAAGACAGACAGTTCTTTATGATTTCTCATGACACAGGAATCTGATGTTATCATAAGTTGTCAAGCAGCAGATAGAATGTTTCGGCGTGGGGAGGATATTTGTCTTTGTAAATGTTTCTTTAGACTTTCTGGTTGGTGTTCTCCGTCTTCCATTTCTTCATCTGTTTTCTTGTTCAACTCAAAACAGAAGGGCTATGCATACTACTAAGGGACAGTCTTACTATTTTTCTCTCTCACGGGCTTCAATACCTACCCCATAGGTGTTTAAAGACCCACTACCTTGCAGGCCTGACACAGATGAGTTTTCCATTCTCTGCATCTTGCAGTCTAACTAGTAATATTAACATAGCATTTTAAAAATGTTTTGTCTTTAGCCTTTGAAATCAAAAACTAAAGAAACTTGCCATAAGAATTGCCTGCATACATATTTAGCTTGTACCCATTTTTGCTTGCAAGCCAAATCAGAACAAGTTTGCTTTTTAATTATCAGAGCCAGACAGAACCAATTTTCATTCTGCTACTGATCTCATATTTCCTTTAGATTTTTTTTTTTTTTTTTCTTCCCTACAAGCCTATATATCTTGTTTTAACAGGCTTAGACTGGTCTCATAAGTGGGTGCCACTAAACTCACTTTGTTCTGTCACTGGGAAGTACGTAGGGAAGACAGGCCTGCTCTGGGAGGGGAAGAACAGCTTCCTTGAGCCCTTAGTTTTCATAACCTTCTTTATGAATCTTTATGAAGAGTAGATAGAGTAGCCAAAGAACAGTTTTGTGTCTGTCTTTCTGTTCTTTTGTGAGAGGTCGCTCAGTCACTTGTCAGAATAGGCAGTGTCTGCGCAAAGAACTTCTGCTGGACCAGCTGACTGTTGGTCAGGAATTGCACCTTTTTCCTATGGTGAATTAGCTGTGCCTATAGAAGCTACTTGAACAGATAAAACTGAAACATCAGCACAACAACTTGGTCTTTTGGGGGGGGGCTAAGGGAATTCTTTAGAGCTGGGATGAGTAAAAATTTGGGTAGTGTGAGCTGTACTTGCAGTTGGAAGTGCTTTTTGATATAACACTACATCCTTTCCTTTGATACTGTTCTGGTTTTTGCCTCCTAGTCAGGCACTTAATTAACTAGAAGCATGTACACCTATGTATGAATGTTTGGGGTTTACGGGATGGTTGTATTGATTTTCATCATGGAGAAACGTTATTTGTCTGTGATACAAAATGTGCCTAGTAGAGAGTTTCTACAGGTGTTACATTCCTAAAGATGTCTATTGTTCTTAAGTTGTGTTGGCTATTTTGCATTTAAATTTCTTTTTCTGTGCATGCAGATGCTTTGGGAAAATGGTATCAATGGCATTTTAGCTGATGAAATGGGGTTGGGGAAGACAATCCAGTGTATTGCAACAATAGCACTGATGGTGGAGCGAGGAGTCCCTGGTCCATTCTTAGTATGTGGTCCTTTGTCTACTCTTCCAAATTGGATGTCTGAATTCAAGAGGTTTACTCCAGAGGTAAAAGAAATGGAAGATTTTTCTTTTTCTTCTTAAGGTGTAAAAGAACAAATTATTTAATTCTTATTCTAATTATTTGCCTTGAAACTTTCTCTATGGAGAACATTAGTTTAATTGTAGTTGTTTATGTGGTTACTACACATTGTGCCATGACTTGCTACGCACTCACAGCCTTCTTGTGACAGAGCTAATTATCTCTACTATCTTCTGTTTAGGTTTAAATGAGCTTAGTTCACCTGACTTGTAAACCTCTTTTTTCAGATTCCACTAATGCTCTATCATGGAGCTCAGCAGGAACGTCGTAAACTGGTTCGTAAAATTCATGGGCGACAAGGATCACTGCAAATCCATCCTGTGGTCATTACTTCCTTTGAAATAGCAATGCGAGACAGAAATGCCCTGCAGGTATGAAAGTTCTCCTGAAAGCCCTAGGACTGGTGGAATGCTTCATCACTAATAGCAATGCTTTTGAATATAGTAAAAAAAACCAACCAAACAAACAAACAAAAAAAACCCGCATGCTGCCTGTACAATGAGTGTCATACTGTAGCATTTATATTGGCATTCACTTCTGTTTCCTTGGTAGCAGTGGCTCTGGAATTTTATGCTTAAGAAGTTCTTCAAACAGAACACTATCCAAAAAGTGAAGTAAGCAGATAGTTACAGCATACGTACACTTTTCATTACCTCTCTGTAGGTGATGGTGAGGGGGACTTGGAGTAAAACTATGCTTAGTGTATAAATATCATGGTTAACATCATAATGGTGTTTTCAGCAAGATGAGTTTCTTGTAGATGTTTTATTGTAATCACCTGAGCTTTCTAAATGCAGTCACCGTGAGGCACATGTATGGCATTAACTGTTTGGACTCAGCTCTTCTAGTCTGGCAAAGTGAGAAACAACAGTAAAAAATCTTTGTAATGGGCAGCATGAGTCAGTCTTATTAGTGCTGCTTATTTCATCTGGCACATGTTTTGATGGAGTAAAGCTAAGATTTTCTGAAATATCTTTTTGTAGCACTGCTTCTGGAAATACCTGATAGTAGATGAAGGTCACAGGATTAAAAATATGAACTGCCGCCTTATCAGAGAATTGAAACGATTTAATGCGGACAATAAACTCCTGTTGACTGGTACTCCCCTGCAAAACAACTTGGCAGAGCTTTGGTCCTTGCTTAACTTCCTGTTGCCAGATGTGTTTGATGATTTGAAAAGGTAGGTTGCGATCTGATGGTGAAAACTATTCCCGTTTGTTCTGTTTAGGCATTATTGTGACTCTTTAATTATTAAACTTGCATCAGCATGTGAAGAGCTATTTTATGGTATGGTTGTAATTTGGTATGATTATTTGGTGGTAAAGGCTTTGAAATGTGTCTTGCCTTCGCACTTAGTTTTTTCAGAAAGTAAGGAAGTAATTGTCGGCTCTGTGGGTAGTGGAAGCTCAATTCTGAGCTAAGACATGAGCATTTGGGGGGAGAGATGTTTGTCTAATTGTAAGTGCCTGGTGCTGCTTGAGATTCTCCGAGGTGCTGGAGAAAGCTGTGTGAGGCTGGCAGACATGGGACCCATGGGAGACTGATCCTTTTCTGAAGCAGTAGGGTGGAAGCACATTGCCAAAACAGTCTAGACTAATTTTGGAAAAAGTTACAGAGTAGATAGAATATAATAGATCATAGTGAATATTCCAACTAATACAAGTATTTTTAGCAATCACTTAAAACTTTAAGCATCTGAATTGGCAGGTATATTTCACAAATACCTCCTGTTCACCCTTTGTTTAAGATGGATGTTAGCACTTTGTTTTTCTTAAATTGCAGGATAAGAGAAGAATAGTATACTTAAATAATGAAGAATAATAGCTATGAAGTAAGCTATTCCTCTTTTTTTTTCTTTGTTTTTATAGCTTTGAATCCTGGTTTGATATTACCAGCATTACAGAAACTGCCGAAGATATTATTGCTAAAGAAAGGGAGCAAAACATCTTGCATATGCTGCATCAGGTTTTCACTTATTCTTTGTGTTGGTTTTTTTTTTTTCATGGTTTATTTCTAACATTGACCGTTACTATGATGTATGTCAAAATCTTGTTTGTGGAGCTGAATTCTGGGCCTGAGGCTTTTATTGTGCGACTCCTGGACTTCCTTAGACTTGCTGGGTTTTTTCCAATCTTTGCGGCACTTATAAATGTTGAAAGGAACAATATACCTCTTTGATAATGACTCATTTTTATTCTTGGAACTGAACTGAGTTTAGTCAAGCTTAATTGCAGTTCCTTTCTTCTGTTTGCCAAAAGATTTAATTGGTATATTTATTTTGTTGAAAGATAACTTTGAGGGAATTTATGTAACTTTTAGGTGTTGAACAGAATACCTTTTGACAAATTAGTTGTATAATGTGCCTGTCTTCAAAACCAAACTAACACTCAAAACTTTTTTTTTTTTTAAGGGGGTGTGTGGAAATAAATGCTTACAGAACTATCATTTTGCCATCATAAGCTGATGGTGAGAGATATAAATTGTATCTTCTAGATATAATTGTCAATGACAATTTATTATTTGTTATTTGGGGCTTTCCTGGAATAACTTGATTTAAGAAATATAACAATCAAAATGAGCTGTTTCATAATAAAATTATTTTCAGTTAATTAAAATTATTTGAAAGGTCTGTAATGTAGTTACTACTGCACCCTTATTAAACCCTTCAAAATTTTTCAAATGTCAAGGGATGTGTTGTTTGTTTTACCAGCAAAAAGTTTTGGAGTAGGCATCCATATTAAAATATGAAATGTGAAACTCTGCAAATTAACTCCCTTGCTTTAAATTGTCAAAACAACATTATATCAGTAGACCTGTGTGTGTTACGTGGTTTTGGGTTTGGTGTTTTTTTGTTGTTTTTTGGGTTTTTTGTTTTTTTTTTTTAAACTAGCCACGTTGAGAGCTTTGAGAACTGTAACACTTCTGCTCAACATTTCAGATTCTGACACCTTTCTTACTGAGAAGACTGAAATCCGATGTTGCTCTTGAGGTTCCTCCTAAACGAGAAGTTGTGGTATATGCACCACTGGCAAAGAAGCAAGAAACTTTCTATACTGCTATTGTAAATCGCACCATTAGGAAACTGCTTGGAAATAATGAGGTATCTACTGATATGGATGTTAGAAATGTGCTTTCTGTTAATGGTTTGTAGGCAAGAACACATCGGTATTGCTCCATTGTAACTGAACGCACTTTTTGCTTAAATTTTTAGTCTGGTCCTTTTGTTGTCTATTTCAATGGCAGTTATTGTGACTGGCCTCAGTGGGCACAGAACTAATACTATATGAGTGTAAATATGTTCTTGATTACTTGTAGCTTGGGGGAAAAAGAAGACAGTTTTCATAGTGTTGACAGTTTCTGCTGTAAAGGCACTAATGCAGCTTTTAAAAATCAAGGAGAAGCTTTCAAAATATACGCTTATAGACCTGTAAAATTTGGGCTGCATTTTCTACTTACTTAGACTCACCAGCTGTAAGTTTTGCTAAGTATTGCATGATGCATAGCACTGAGACCTCTTCAGTATTGAGAATTCTTGGGTCAGCATAGGCCTTTGAATCTGAAGCTATCTGCTGTTCATGGCAATGTTACAATTTCCCACAGGAAGAAGTAGTTGAGTTGAGCCCTACAGGCCGACCAAAACGCCGCAGTCGAAAACTGGTTGATTATTGTGAAGAACATAATGGTTCACCTGATGACTTGGAAAAATTGATCAGCAAAATGCAAGAGGAAGTAGAAAAAGAGAGGTGCCTGCCCTAAAAGATTAATTGTTTTTTATTATACTGAATATCTCCCTCTTAGTTTGCTTCCAGAGCTTTGCTTATTCAAATTGATCAAGAAGAATGTCATTTCATAATTCACTATCCTTTTTAGCTTTATGATTTGTTTTTTGCTTTTACATAATATTCGGTGGGCCATGAGCGCAATGATTAGGTTGTACCATCACTCACTGACTCATTAGAGTTATAGTTAACTACAAGGCATTTACTCCTAGACTTGTGGCCTTTGCAGGATCTGGTGATAAAATTGCTTCTTGAGTCCCTGTTTTCATTAGTCGCAGTCTAGGTAGGTCCTGTGACGATAGTGCTATTGATAATCCATAAAGAGCTAAAATGGTCTAGTGTGAAATGCAATTCCTTTGGGCGGTCAAAACATTTTGTTAGTGAAGAACTGTGGTTTCACCAGAGACTCAAGGTCTAAGGTGGTGTTGGGTGCCAGCCAGGGAAGAACTGCTTCATCTTAGTTATTTGGTAGTTGAAATTTCATTGTAATAACTTAGGTCCTGGCTAAAGCTAGTAATGAGGGCAAAGAGCTGAAGAGCTTGGTTTATTGCTAGGTTTTGCAGGCTTTGCAAGGTTCAGGTAAACCTTTTGTCTCCAATGTCCAATTACGTTCACAGGTGTATCTTTCATTGGCTCAAAGACAGGACAAGGGATAGTGGTGGTGTGCTAACTACATTTAACTCCTAGGTTTTTGTGGAATTACTCAGGAATACTTGAAGCAAAGTTTGGCCTCAAGATTGGAGAAAAGGGAGGAGTAGTTTCCTTGCTAAATTTTGTAAAATATGTAGGCTTAAGCTGAGGCCTGGAACCCAAATGGCCAGCATGGTTATTGCTGTTTTGGTGATTAAGATCACAGTTGAGGTTCAGGACTGAGGGAGCTGAGGAATCGTGTTCCTTCCTGGGTTTGGCAAGGTCTGTTGGTTGCTCTAAATTGGTTGGAAGTCCTTTGGGCATAGGGAAAACCAGGTTAGTCTTCAGAGTTTAAATTTATTTATATTGCTAGATTTTTATTGTAGTCCAGCGTACTTTGCAAGAACAGACACTTATATATATGTTTGTATTAGTTTTATGGTATGCATGGATCCCTTTTGTTGGAGATGGTACTTAAACGTGAAAGAGCTAAATAGCTGTTCTCGTTGTGAATCCTGCAAAGTGTATGTGTGGCAGAGAGCTGATTTTGGAATAGCTTATGTATTGTTCCATGGGAGATCTGACCATTTGTTCTAGAGAGGGCTTGCCTCTGTTCCCTTTTCTGATGGGTGACTTGCACGAGTTTTTTTTTCTGCTTCTGATTACTACTGACTGCCCTTTTGTATTTTAAACCAATAATGGCAAACCCTTGCACCTTCGATGCCAAGTGTGGCGCTAAAAGAAGTTTTGTCTGGTAATAGCTTTACTAACTATGAGGGATTCTGAGGACACTTGACACAGCATGTGAATCCATTGCTTGATTTTGGTTTTATTATTTTGTTTTTCTCTTCGGTATCTGTAGCATCATAAGGTGACACTTTCTGTACTAATAAGATGACGTATCTTTTCAAGGCCAGTGGTAGAAGTGAGTATTCCCATGGATTCAGAGGTGAACCTTAAACTGCAGAATATTATGATGTTACTGAGGAAATGTTGTAATCACCCCTATCTTATTGAATATCCATTGGACCCTGCTACACAACAATTCAAGGTACATATTTTAAAAGGATTATGAGAAAAATTATTCCAGGCATTAAAAAGCAATAGACTGTGAGCTGACAGGAGTAAAAAATGACCTTTTCAATGTATTTGGCATATGCCTCCCCATTGAATTCCAGCAGTGTACTGAATCATTATTTGAAGCTTCCTGCAGTAGCAGTTGCAGAGACCAGTTCAGCCTCTGTGCCTAATTAGCCTTTGCATAGTGATGCCGTAGTGTTCTTCATTATGGCAATGCTCATCTGCTGGGAGCAAAGTTATTGAATTCAAACAGTAGCTGGGTTCCGTTGACTCAGGGTGTTTTAGGATCTGCCTCAAGTTCTCCTCACAAAGGTTAATTTTCAAAACAAAAAATGCTGACCTTGGTTAACTGTTCATGACATAGATTGTACACACTGCAGGAGGTGTGGTGGTAACTTTTAAGTGTGAGGTGTTGAAGGGCTGAACCAAGTACAACAGAGTTGTCTGCTCAGAGAATACAGCGTCCTTTCTCTTCCTCAAAAGGGAAAAAATCCAAATTATATCACAAAGGCCAGCTGGTAGTTTAATTGCACAAAGCAGTTGGCAATATAGGAAAGTATGAAGTAATTTGAATTGAAAAAATCTTGAAGAACTGGAAGTTGCTTGCACATTTTAAGTGTAGGTTTGTGGACGTGTGTAGTCATGTTTCCTGTTCAGTGAGTGGTAACAGATTCAGCTGCGCTTGGGAGCAAGCTGTTGAAGTTTATCAATGTAAAGTCAGTGCGTAAAAAGCAGATAGCCCAGTCTGCGTGATGAGGGAAAATTAGTTAATGTGTAGAAAACGAAGACTCTCTGACAGTTGACACCACTTGCAGGAGCTAGTACCGGCTCAGGAAAATGGATTAGGAATTATCGAGGTGCCTGCTGTATGGCTCAGACCTGAGAAGTTTCTACATCCCTGCTCTAAGCCCATAGCAAGAATTAGATCTAACAAATTCTCTTGAGCAAAAGAGGAGTCTAAGGTAGCAGTGTGAAAACTTGTTCTGTGAACTTTTGTCACTTGGCTGAGGTGTAGGAACTTGTTCAGCAGTGCTTCGTTATATCCAGTAGGTGGAAGCCTTGTGCATTAGTTACAAGCTGGGAAAGAAACAGCAGTGCTTTTCCACTTTGAAAAATTGAAAACCATCAGGGTTTCTTCCTCCAGAAAAGGGATGAAAACTAATTAGTCTTTTTAAAAATTATTTGGGCATATGAAATAGTGGGGTTTGATTTAGTTTCATCATGATTTAACTGATTCAATGTAGTTTGCTAAAATTAGTGTTGCTTCCAGTCTTAGGGCTTTTAGTTAAAAAGATGGTATAAGCTTGTTTCTGTGAGAAGCTTTCAGACAGCTTTTGTTGGTGCTTCTGAGTTGGGGAAACGTTTGGTATCCTTCCTTCCTAATATATGATCCCCTCTCCCTTGTTCCAAGGTTGATGAAGACCTAGTAAAGAATTCAGGCAAGTTTCTACTCTTGGACCGAATGCTTCCAGAACTGAAAAAGAGAGGACATAAGGTAAAGCTAATGATTCGGGGGGGGGGTGGGGGCGCACGGGCATAGTTGTCGCCTTATGACCAAAAAATGGCATTAAGGAATCTTCCTGGTTTTGTAGGTCTTGTTGTTCTCGCAAATGACTATGATGCTTGACATTTTGATGGATTACTGCTATCTGAGAGACTTCAAATTTAGTCGATTGGATGGGTCTATGTCCTACTCGGACAGAGAAGAAAATGTAAGTAGATGTACATGCCCTTTGAGCCTGTTCGCAAATTCTGCTTGTTCCTGTGACACTGGAATACGATTTTGCAC
Source organism: Platalea leucorodia (assembly GCF_965183815.1). Lineage (NCBI taxonomy): Eukaryota > Metazoa > Chordata > Aves > Pelecaniformes > Threskiornithidae > Platalea > Platalea leucorodia. The sequence continues at coordinate 23,531,542 of NC_138826.1, forward strand.
AGCATTTAGCCTTTAATAGGCAGAAGGCATCTATGGTGAAAACTGACATCCTTGCTGCTGCTTTAATATCCGCAGCTCAGAAATACTGAAGCAATGAAATGTGTTACTAGCCAATATCTTGGGATATGCCTAGAATGATGAGTGCTCACGTACTCTGTTGCCCAAATGTGAAGTATGTAATATGTCTAGATTGGGGCAGATGCTAATCCCAGTTTTACCCCTGCATGTATTGTTTCCTAGCACCCAGGATGTGATGCCAGCATCTATGGGAACGTACTGCAAGTCTAAAGCCAAATAAAGTAGATTTCCAAGAAATGAGTTTTTGTACCTAGTGGGACACCTGTAACTTCAGCCTGAAATTGTACATGGATTTGTTCCAGCATAATCCTTTGTTCCTGCATGCTGGTAATGGTTTCAGATAACCACAGATTGCCTTACCACTGAGGTATATATTTATCCTGAAGAGCAGCCACGCAGGGTGGTTCTGGAAAACCACCTCTCTCAGGGTTTGCAGGGATGTAAAAGAGCAAGACATATATGGAGGAAGCACACAGGATGTATCTAGGGGATGTGCTGCAATTGCCATCTGTTCTCCAAAGTATGCACTAGTGTTTATGAAGATAGGGAAAAACAGTGGCAGATGACAGATCTAGCTCAAATTGTGCTTCCCTTTGGCCCATTTTATTTTTCTTTGCTACAGTGTGGCTGAGGAAAACCAAACCCCTAAACACTTATATTATTACTGTTAGAGCTGATTCATAAAGAGGAAAGGCTAACTAGCAACAGGTCAGCAAACTATAGCGACTTCTTTTAAGCTGGTAAAATTTTGTACTGCTGTATGGGAAATTTTAGGAATTGATTCTGTGCCTACCACAGTGTGGTATGGGTGCAGAATGAGAGAAATCTTCTAGGTCACCAGTCGAAGTTCAGCAAGGCTGTTCCCAGCTCTGTGATTTGCTGCTGCTGCTGCTGCTGTAGATGCTGATGTCCAGGAGAGCCCAGAGGATATGGGGCTTCCAGAGAGCTTGGGTAGCTGTCTCCACCTGGCAGTGGAATGATGGTTTCTTTTTCTCTGCTTTGATCAAAGTCCTGAAAATTACTATACACTTCCAGTTTTCTACCAGCACGTGGGTGGTCAGACTAAGTAGACTAGGTTTTGACTGGTATTGCAGACCTGGTAGGAGCTGTGCTGACACTTGGAAACATCTTGGAGGGAAAGTAGGCTAGATGCTGAGTAGCAGGCCAGAAAATTACTTTTAGTTTTGAAGTAAGAGGAGGAGGTATACAGGGTGGTTGGAAGTTACAGTCAAGTTGGCATCGGTATTTTAAATTGTTGCTTGTGTCAAGAAGTAGGCATGGTTTTAGGCTCTGCCAGCTTGGACTGTGCTCACTTTGCTCATCACTGGGTGGTAGGTTACGTGGAGGGAATGTGATTTGGACCATACCTCTCTATAGTCATCTCCACTCTCTGTGTTAGACAGCTCGTTGACTGGAACCATCAGATAAGAAAATACAGTTGCTTCACTTCTTGGTCTTGTCCTGTCCCAAATGCAAGCAATGTTTCTTAAAGCCTTAGTTTGGCCTCTGGCAGTGTGTGGCCTCTGACAGTGTGTGGTATATTCTGTCTGTGTTCATCTTTTTAAACACAGGTGTCTCAAAATAAAACATTAGCTATGTTGTCTTTGATCCATCTGCTGTTTTTTAATAGACAAATTCTCTTCCAGATGCGTCAATTTAATACTGACCCTGAAGTCTTCCTGTTCTTAGTGAGTACAAGAGCTGGAGGCTTGGGCATTAACTTAACTGCGGCAGACACAGTTATCATATACGATAGTGACTGGGTATGTTGACAGATCGTTAACCTAGTGATATGTGTCATAAAATGCTTTCTCTATTGCTGCTTTTGATAATCATTTACTAATCTATTATGGTATAGACCATTTCTGTAACTTTAATGAGGTGTTACATGAAGATAACAGTAAGTAGTGTATGCAAACATGTTGTATATGAAATGTGCAGCCCCATTTGAAAAGTCCTAGCTTATCAAATACAACATTAGAGTTGGTTTCCAAAACTAGCCTGTTTGCCCCTGAGTTAAACCAAAAGGAGGGTTTTTTCTGTTACTGTTGAAGATTCATTTCCTTCTTTCGATCTATTATTTGTCTGAATGTAGCCAGACCTTCCACAGGTTCCTTGTTTCCAACAGCTGCCATGTTAGTACCAGCCCTTTGAATTTCCTTCTGTGACTTGCCACATGTGTTTTAGCCAGCTAGGATTCTGCTGCTCCTGTGAGTCTGGAGGCTGGGAAGAAGAGAGGCATGGAAGGAAATGACTGAGGACCCCTGCATCTTCACTTTGTTTTAATAGACAGCTCTGCTGTTTGCATGACTATTCAGCTTCAGGAGAGCTCAAGCAGCTTCAGAAATGGCTGAAAACTTTTAAAATCCCTTTTCTTATCCCCCAACGAAAACCCCCACGAACCTATAACTAACACACTCAGCTGAATTTGTGATACAAAACATGTCCCTCTATTGAAAACTGCAGGACATAGTGCAGGAGCAGTCTGAGCTAGTTGGGTTACTCTGGCTGTGCAGCTACAGCAGCAGAGCTTGTCATGGACGAGTTTAAGAGTAAAGAGATGTAGAGTTGTGTTATACCATGGCTGCCCTGCTTATTTCTTCCACTCTGACTCTTAGAGCTCACTATTGAAAACGCTGCCTGTGGTAAATCTTCTAAAAAAAGGTTAATGATGTAGCTAACTTGTTCCTTTATCTGCTCAGAACCCCCAGTCAGACTTGCAGGCCCAAGACAGGTGTCACAGAATTGGCCAGACAAAGCCAGTGGTTGTTTATCGTCTTGTGACAGCAAATACTATTGACCAGAAGATTGTGGAGAGAGCTGCTGCCAAGAGGAAGCTGGAGAAGCTGATTATCCACAAAAGTTAGTATCTTCCTCTTATGCCTTCCTGTAGCATGTGTTGCTTCTTTAAATCTCAAGAGAGAACTCTTACTGCTCTGTTTTGTGGCTGCTTAGTATTTTTTTCTTAAATGCAAAAAGCTTCATCCTCCCAACAAGTATGACTTTTCAAAATGTATTCTTAGACACATTGTAGATAACTTCTGCAGCAAATTAAAGGAAAGCACTTCTAGTATTTCTGGAATCACCATGTTATGACTACTCTTTTGCTAGTAGGTAAGGAAAAAAAGAAGGGTGATGGGACAGCAAGCCTACCTGGAAGAAATATAGGTAAAACCAGGCAATAAGAGTAGAGCTCTGGGCTTGTTGGCAGCTTGTCAGCAAGATGATGGTTTGTTCAACCCAAATGTTTTTGGACTTTTAGCATCAAAAATGCTAGGGGTAGATGACAAGTCTGAGTTGATTATCCTTTTAAAATCAAATTAAATGAACCCAGAATATAAATGGAAAAGCAAATAAAAACATTCTTGCTGCTTGCAGTAATTTATAAAAATTATTCATTTGGAGCAATATGCCTACCTAATGACATCTAGAGCAGTGTTTCATGATGTGAAGTTTTGCAATAGATTTTTCCAGTTGCACTGGCAAACTTGCTTGAGTAGGGAGTGTTCCTATTAAAATTGGTAAAAAGAGTAGAGACTATAGAAGGTTGGTTTCTGGGGGGTTTCCTACTAAACTTGGTTGAGACTGCAAATCCTAGAGCTGTAAAATCACTGTAAAAAATTTCAGCATCCTGTTTGCATCTATCCTTCTGAATTTAAGAACAGTATAACCACAGTAAAATAGTCCTGTTTGAACAATTAACCAGTGCTGAATAAAACAATAGTCCTTGATTTTATGTGCAGAACAATGGTGATTCTTGTTGTGTTCTTGATTATATAGCTGGTCATACTCAAAAGTCTTTAGAAAGTGGTTGGGTTGAAGTGTCTCTTTTGGGGGTAAATTTTCTTGTTTGGGTCCTGTAGGAATCCTGCTTTGCTTCTGTAGCTTATACTGTTTGTGATATTTGGACAATTGCTTCCTATAGCGTGTTCAAAACACTAAGCTCGCTTAAAAATACAATTATTGTAACTTGGTATGGGCTTCTAACAATACATAGCCTTATATTAAATTTTAAAGGAGGAACTTCTCATAGTAAATTAATGGGGAAAAAAAAGGTGTTTTTAGAGGGCATAAAGGGGCAGAAAGGCCACACCTGTAACTGTCTACTGCACAGTTAACTGCTTGTCAAGCCTAAGCTGTGGTTTACCTCTGGTTTTGGATGATGTTAGCTAATCTTTGTTAGATGCTTTCTTTATCCTAGCTTTAGCCTTTCCCTTTGTAATCTGTTTGCCACTGCAGTCTTGGTGTGACTGCCAGGACTGCCGTTTGACTCTTTGTAGGCGTGTTAATGACCAATTTCAGTAAGAAAAAATTGGTTTTTAATGATTTGATTGTGGTCCAACCTGAAGTTAAAACCAAAGTAGCAAGATGAGCGCACAAAACAGAATGGGCTCTCATAGTAGATGACTGCCATATACTAAAGTACCAATGGGAACTGGGACTGGTTGTGCTGGAAGGAAGCAAAGTGTCAAGTTGGATCATGCCTTAAGTTTTGCAATAAGTTGAATATTTATCTTGGTAACTGTTGGTGAATCATATCTAAATCTTGCAGCTTAGGTAGGGGTGTCCCCTCCAGGAACCTTTGGATCCACTGTGTAGATGTAAAGGTGATGTAATGAATCCTGTAACTTTGAATATCTAAAAAAGTGTTGGAACTTTGGAGGAGTGAACGAGGAAGGGATATCACACAGCTTACTTAAGTCAGGCCTTTCAGTGGTGTCTAACCATGTAGGGTGTGTGGAGTACTGGAGCTTAAGAACTGGAATTTGTTGCAAAACAGAATGCTTTTTTGGCCTCAGCACCAGGTTACTCTTTCTGTCTTGTGCTTCTGTTTTATTGAAGAAAGTTGCCTAGGAAACTGTATGAGAACCAGCATGATTTTAGTTAAATTAGTAGATGTCAGACTAAGAGGAAGTGATGGGCATAAACTTCTATTTAAAGTGTTAAGTGCTTGATAGGGTTTCTCTGTGTCACTATTCTTGCAACCCAAGACCTGTACAGCACTAATTCAATGCCATGTATTTTGTGAAACTCTGAAAACTAAAAGGGAAAGATGGCATCACTAATAATGCATGACAGGACCTGGATCCTGTGTGTCACAGCAGGAGATATTAATGGGGGAGAGAATCCTATAGCTCAGACCCCTCTAGAACTTGCATCTGATTTGCGCTTCACAGAGAAACAGGCAGTCCTTGGAGGGAGATGGGAAAAGGTGTGGGGAGGACTGCTGAAACCAAGATATAGGAAAGAACAGCAGTGAGTGTGATGAAAGGGATCGATGAAGACTCATTAATAAAATGGGTACATGTGTTGATAAAAACTGAGGAGACTTGGCACAGAACAATAAGCCTTGCCTGTCTCCTTGAAATGTGCAAGACTGAGCTTGACTTCATCCGTGCTCAGCTTTAATCAAGTAAGAATCTTGTATAATTTTTTTGGATATTTGGGCTGACATCCAGATTTGTGTGTAGATAGGCATTAGCATAGTCTCTTCAAGAAACCAACCTGTCAGGTGTATTGTTTTGTCATCTCTGTCTAGTCCATTAAACTGAGGGATGTTCTCTCTGCAAACCACATCTTTCACGTATTTCCTGTCTTGTGGTTAATACTGCTTACTTTGTTTCAACCAGCTTACAATACAAAGGGAACAAACTTCACCATCCACCATCTAACTTTATTTACAGTGTTTTTACTGTAAGTAGAACTAATGGCTTTTCTGCTCTGTGTGTGCGTGTGTGCATGTCGAATTGGCGTTTCAATCAGTTCTTCTGCATACTACAGCTAGAAGGTGAAAGGCCTGCATGTAAACTCTTCATGTACCTCTGACTTTTTTCACCAGTTAGGCTATTAGCATAAGGTGTGTTTACCTGAGGGCTGAAACAATGAAACATAGCATTAGTTTTGATGTGCAAGAGTAATTTGTTTGATATGTGCATCCAGCATTGATTTAACAATTTACAGAATTTGTTCCTGTCTCTATGTACTTTCTTAAAATTTCTCATTTCTACAGATCAGTTTAAAGGTGGCAAATCTGGTCTAGCACAGTCAAAGAGCTGCCTGGACCCTCAGGAATTAATAGAATTGTTGAAATCCAGAGACTATGAGAGGTATGCAGATTTCATATTTTTCTTGGACCATGAGTTTGTAACTTGCAGCTTGCAAGCAGCTGTCAATAGCTTTCATGTCTTATGAAGTGGTATGTGGATCTTCATAGTGGAAAGAATGTCCTAGGGATTCTGCTATGTGGGAAAACTGACTTCTATGCAATACTAACTGTAACATGCTTTTATCTGTATTAAGAGAGATTATTTCTTCTTCAACAGGGAGGTTAAAGGATCTAAAGAAAAAGTAATCAGTGATAAAGATCTAGAGTTACTCTTGGATAGAAGTGATCTTATTGGTAAGTCAGAGTTTTCATCTGGTTTTGTTCGTGTTTTTTTTTTTTTTTTTTTTCCCTGTTCAACAGTAAATTCATATTTTGTAAGAGGCTTTATATGTAGAAAGTTGCCATAGCTTCACTTCCCTACAACTGTGTTGTACATCTGAAGAAGGACCCTTTGGCTCCTTTGCTGACATTTCCAATAGGATTTGCTGAAGAAGAAATAACAGAACTTAAACAAAAGTATTCCAGAAACCCGTATTCGTGCATAGTGTGCCCTGAGCATACTGTGAATGAAAAGCATAGATTAGGAGGTGTTCTGCAAAGCAGCTTTCCCTGTAAGTTGCTGTAATTGATCAAAATAGAAATTATTCTCAGAAAAGATTTATGTCAGCGAACTTGCTTAAAAACGTATTTTGATACTATCATAATTCAAAATATAGTCTCACATTTTTTGGGGAAAAAAAATTGAGCTTTTCAGAGTTACCATGGCTTGTCAGTGGATCAAATATTTAAAAAAAAATAAATTTTTGAGGTTGTCTGCAAATTCTGTGCTTGACATGGCCAAGGCATTATAAAAAAAACCCCTTAAGTTTTCTGAGAAAGGAAAAAATTCTTGCCCAATTCGTCTAAACAGTAGATTTAGTATGCTTTGTTTCCTTCAGCATCTTCAGGAGAGAGAAGCCTCAAAGCATCATAGATACAGGAAAAAATCAGTCATTACAGAATTTGGAAGTAAAAGTGATAGCTAGCCTTAAATAAGTGTGTTATGTATAGTTTGAGTAAAATAACTGCCATAGGAGAACTGTTGCTATACTTAAAATTTTTTTCCTAGATTGTCTAAAGAAATTGTTTTATAAAACTGCTTAGTCAGTTAACTGACTGCTGATATAGAAAATTATTCTGGATGCCCTGATAGTATGGTCTATCTCTATCTTTACAAGTTCAGGCTGTGAAATAATCTGATTTCTGCTTGCATGTTGGAAAAGGTGCTATTTATTTTGTTATTAATATGCATCATGTTTATAATGGTTGCTTTTTTTCCTTGGCTATACTAAGCAAAATTAGTATATTAACATTATCGAAAAATGTTTATACAAAGATATTAGTCTAGCAATATGTACTGAATATTTACTACAGCTAATTGCAATTAATGCTTTAGAAACTGAAATGGCACCTCCTACCCCTGTAAGCCATAATTATTAAATTTGATATAAAGACAATACTTTTTCATTAGCTTTATATTCACTGGAACGGCAACATAGTGATTGCAAGTGCTAGGAAAACAAGATGTAGTTCTTTGAATATTGCTTAGCAGAGTCGTACCTTTCTGTGTTTCTCCTAGTAACGTCACTAAATAGGTTTACTGCATTCTGTTTTCTTCTCGGGAAAATGAGACTAGTTCAGGCAGATTTTAAAACTGCTTATCTCCATTCAGATTTAGCCAGAGGTGCTGGATTTTTTTTTGTTGTTGTTGTTAAAGTACATGACTTAAAAATATTTTCAAGCACAAACTTCAGTAGCAAACTGTTGATGAAGGGAACAAAATGTTTTTATTGACTTGCTTTCCAAACCCAAACAAAAATACATACAACTTTTATGTCTGCAATAGTAAGGTTGCAGACACTTCACCTATTATTGTTGATCTTTGTTTTGTTTTAATTCTAGATCAAATGAAGACCTCTGAAAAAATGAAAAAGGAAAAAATGGGTGTCTTCAAGGTCCTAGAAGAATCGTCAGATTCCAATGCAGAATGTGTGTTTTAATGCGCAAATGTGGCCTGTAGTCTTACAGGAGAAACGTATGACTGACCTAAGATCTTCCAGAGATGTCACTTACACGTACTGATCCTTTACACTGACTTTCTTTAAGGCCTTGTTCAAATCCCTCGTTTTCTTTCAGTGAATTTTAACATGTTCTACAGTATAATGCAGGTGATAGTTTCATGTTGTAGCTTTGGTAGGCTCTCATAAAGAATTAAAAAAATGAGCGTGTTTCACATTTGCAGCTAGCTCTTGTGATCAGTGGTAAAAACTGGCAAATTTGTTTAAAAAAAAAAAAAAAGCTTCCTGTGGAAGTCCTGCACCACTTTTTTTAATATGGTGTCAATTATGGTTTTATTTAGAAGGGAGAGAACATGTGCCTTTGTTACAGCCAATTGTGTAGCTTCTGTTTTTAACTTCTGTGAGTATTTTGATTAAATAAATGTCTGGTTTGTCCCAAAAGTGTAGGGTTTTTAGCATAGCTTCTTAAATAAGCAAAGCATATGTTGTGTCCATTCACTCTTTCCCTACTCATTTAGCACAGTAGCCAATCTCACACATTTAAAAAAAAAAAAAAAAAACCAAAAACAAAACAACCCTAAAACAACCCCACAAAACAGGCAGCTTGAATGAGCCCCAAAACCCCTGAGTTTTTCTGGTGCAGACATTATTTCTGTATTGACTGGCTTGTCAGCTTGCACAGCTAAGGTGCCTGTTTGAAGCATGTGGAGGGAGCTAAGGGTACTGGAAGGGGAAAGTGCAGAATGTCTCTGTGAGTTTGTGGGTGACCGAGGAGTACTTTCTGGGAAGGGAGGGTTTGAGACTACAGTGGAGCAGAAAAGACAGGTGAAGGATATTACTTGCATATGTAGCCTCTAAGAGCCAGCTGTAAGCAATGATTTTCAACTTGGGCATTAAGTGGCTTTTAAACTTTCAATTCTGCTTTGTGAAAATGTCATCTACGTGCAATTAGAAGCTGCAGTCATGGAATTGCAGTTGGAGCTGTCACAGTTGCAGTTGTGCTAGTTATGCCAAGGCATAGGTAACTTGGAATAAAATAAAATCCTACCTAATGTATCAGACTTTGGAAACTAGTTTCCAGTCACTTTATGATCATTCTTACTCTCCATAGAGAGTAATGTTAGCCTGATTTAGAGAAAGTTATTTTATATTAGTGAGAGATGTTTATCCGTACCTCTATAAGGGAACAAATAAATCTGTTAATGAGTAGGCTGGCTTTGACCTTTGCCTGTTGAAAGCCCTGTCTTGTTTCTAATTGCTGGAGACAAAAGTTTCTAAGTTTTCTGCCCAGTTACTTATTAGCCTGAATAATGCAAAGTCCAACATGTGCTGTCTCCACGTGTTACTTATATTTGCTGGGCTACTATGCTAGTCTCCTTCGTGCATTGTTTTATGCTAGCGAAGACCTACTACAAGATTTAAGAGTAAATGATGTATCTACAAAAGTATCTAAGTGGAATAATTGTAAAAGTTTTAATAATAACTGACATAACTGCTTCCATGCGGGCTTACCTAACTTCTGAAGACTGATTTACCCTGCTCAGCCTGCACAGCTACCTGAATGTCACTGCAGAGCAATATGGTGGAAAATAAAAATGAACAAGAGTTTCTATCCCATAGCCAGCACAGCTAGGATTTAATAATAATTTAATAATAATTACTGCCTTCCTAAAAATGCATAAACTGGCACTAATACTAATGGTAGCATTAGTGAAAAGTGGTCACTGTTTAGCAATGTGTGGAGCTTGATGTTATTTAGAGAGACTGCAGATCTGTAGCTGTTTTTCTAGCCTACCTTCAAAAAGTGAAAGCAATGCATTTTTTGCTTGCTGCCAGAGGAGCCCATCTCTCTGTCCCCCCCCCCCTTTTTTTTTTGGCTCCCAAAGTACTGTGAATGTTGTTGATCAAAGCAAGCCCAGTACCTTCTTGGCATGACCTTGCATGTCTTATTCCTGCAGTTGAGAGTAATGTTCACGCTTGCTATCCGCCTGAACTATGAAGGGGCAGTCCAGTATTTGTGCCCTTAATGCCCAGGGGCAAAGCCTGGGGCACGCTGTGAGGGATGCTGGTGTTTGTTTCAAAAAGCCATCTTCCTTTGTACAGATGGGGGGAGATCAGAAGCAAATGCAGTAATGACAACGTGAGGAGGGTTGGGGTGAGGGGGGTGACTGGTGCTAACATTTTTAAATTGTTCTAGGTGAAATAACATCCCCTTGATATTGTCCATTAAAGGGAAAAAATATTTCAGTAGATAGAAGACAAATCCTTGAAGCATAGATTTGTCGTGGTGACTTGGAAGCGGTGCTCTTGCCCCATGCTGCACCCAGGTATGCTCAGTTGTTGTTCCTCCTGTTGGGGGTGTCTGTGGATGTTTGAGTTGTTGAGACCAAATGTATGGACAGAAAGATGGGGTCTCAGCTTGCTTGTGTGTTGCTACTGTGTGTCTATATGCACGTTTCTCTTTTTTTTCTTTTTTAAATCTGGCAAGCAACTCATATTCTTTGCCAGGGAGAGCTGGGGAGAGGCTGCTCATGGTTTTTCCAGGGATGACAAGAAAATGTGTGGTAAACCTATCTCACATGTTAGAATCTATTCAATGGCATTTCACCAGTACTCGAATGCACTCCGCACATACCATCATTCAGGTATTTTTACTTACCTGCCTAGCAAAGATGATGTTTGAGCTGCCAAGACCCCACCTTGACAACAGTCACAGGGTTGCCATTAGCAAATGAAACTTAAATGTGCAAGCCGGAGCAACTGCCCATGCTGCTCAGTGCTGAGGGGAGTGTGGTGGTGATGGGGTGGGGTGGGGTGGGAGGAGGAGACAATGAGAGGTCTGTCTTGATGATGCTGTTTGTTTGTTTTTAACCCTTTTCTATCTGCTTTATCTCCTGGGGGCCAGCTCTGTTGAGTCACTGCCAGCAGTGGGGTCTTTTCAGCTGTGTAAAAACTGTGGTTTTTAAAAGTAGTGATTTGTGTTCTCGGCTTGGAAGGGAGGTGTGCTCCTTCATCCCACGCAAGCTCTCCTCTCCAGCCTGCCGTGGCCCATGGCTCATGCTGTGCTCCCCGGCTTTCCACTCCAGGCTGAGCTTGGCACCCCGTGCCGCCGGGCTCCCACAAGCCAACAGGGAGCAGCAGTACACAACCCCCGTCTGCTGCACAAGGAGGAATGGGAGATGTGGGGTGGCAGGGAGAGGCCACAGCCAGAAACCCAAGTAATCTGTATTAAAAATGACAGGTTGTGCTTTGTGCTGTGCTGCACACCTACGTGAGACGGTCGCTCTTTGGCAGGATGCTAGCTCACTTAAAAACTGCCTGACACTCTCCAATAGGAACCTTTTACACATTATCTTACATTATTGCTAACTTCTGGAGCAGGCGGCTCAGTGTGGTTGCAGGCGTGACCCCATTTAACCTATTTTGTTATTGTTGACAAACTCCAGATGCCAACTGTTAAACTCCAGAGGAATTTGGAAAGTCAGACTACAGTGAACACTGCAGTTGCCAAATATTTTGTCCTACATTCTTTTTTCAGCAAGCTACAGCAGAGAGTGATGGAAGTCCTCCCCAAGTAACGATGTGAATTGCCTCGCTAGCCTGTTCTCATAGTAATAAATTGGATCAACACTGGTATCTGCATTAGAAGCCTACACCTCCAGAGCTATCCCACAAACGTTTTGTAGTTCCCGGCACCCCGCACAATCAGTGTTTTCCCAGCAGTGCTGCCAGGCTTCACTGCAGGGGCTCGGCCTGGGCGATAAAGCACACAGCCCTGGACAAAGCAGAGCTTGTGGTCTGTTTGCAGCGCGGGGCCGGGGTGGGGAGGGCAGGGGAAATGCCAGGCATGGTTCAGGCTCTTCCGTCCTGACCCCCTGACGCAAGAGCAAGCTCGTGAGGTTATCTGGAATGAGCCACGTTTTGGTGATGGACGTTTGTACAGTATGAAAACAGTTGGTGACTTTGCACACGCTGGAGGGCTCAGCCCACACCCTGGCGTTGGGGTGCAGCACACTAGATGGCCCCAGCGGCCAGCATTTTCTTCCCACAAGGCAAGCAGCCAGCCAGGGGTGGCGGGCAGCCAGGAGCCCCCAGCCTGCTGAGAAAGTGTGCAGCACGGAGCGTGCAGTGCTGGGAGCAGCCATGGTTCCACACCAGGGCAGGGCCTGAGCACCGATCTGAGATGCGGCCAGAGCAATCTGTTCCTACGGGTTTACTCCTTCAGCCCTTTTTGGCTTTTTGTCCAGTGCAGCCTGCCTGCACCTGCCAGCGCTGCAGCACAGAGGGAAATGCGCTGCGGAGGGGAAAGAATTAACCCCCATTAGCAGCAGCGAGGGGAGATGCCACCCCAGCAGGCCAAAAAACCCACTCTCACCCTGAAAAATAAAGCTGCTTGTGCTAGCATCTGGAGTTTGCGCAGGTCGGTGTGCAGGCATGTGCCGGCAGCACAGAGAAGGCAGGCTTTTCCCAGGGATGAGCTGGACAAGGAGTTTGCTGGTTGAGCTATGCCATCCTAGCTTGCCACTGCCCATAGAAGGAGCCTGAGGGGATGAGCTAAAATTAGCTGGGTCGGTGAATTAGTCCCCTCCCAAACCTGCCAAAAAGCTGTACAGTTGAGCTGGACAGTGGGAGGCTTATAATCTTGGTGCCAGGTCAGCTTTACCTTAGATAAGGATTTGGTTTTGGGTTGTGTTTTGGTTTGGTTTTGTTGGGTCTTTTGGCTTTTTTTTTTTTGCAAGGCAGCTGTGCTGTGGTGTGATTCATCGTGAAGGAGAGGAAACATGGGGCGCAGCAGTAAAGCGTTGCTGGAGATGGCCAGGACTTTCCAGGACAGGCGCATGACCCTGTCCATAGCTGTTGCAGATGCACCCACTAATCCCAGGGGTGGAGGCGGCCCTGTGCCTGCCAGAGAGAGACTGTATGCAGCTACAAACCCTTCTGTTTTCAACCTCCGGCAATTTGTTTTAAAGCAAAGATGACACTACATCTTAGAAACCATTTATTTTTACACCAGAAGAACAGCCATTATCTCATTCAGAAGTGTGAGCAGAGAAGTAACTTCACCGCAGACCAGCTTTTTGCTATACATGGGTGGAGGCACCGTTGCTCGGGCACCATCAGCCCCTCATCCAGTGCACATGGGGCATGTGCCCCCCTCCCCACACCAACCCCAAAGGCACCCTCCAGCAGCCATGCATGTCTGGTGGCACGGGGAGCCGGGCGACGCCTCTGGCAGCCACACGGGGCCTTGCACAGGGACTGTCCCAAATGTCTGCAGACAGAAACAACCATGGCCATGGGGTCTGCCCTGGGTTGGAGCAGGGGTGTGTGGTGGTGAGACTCACCCTGACCAACCTATACCCAGCCCCGAGCCTGCGGTGCGGGGGCGGGAGCCGGCACAGAATGGACAGGGACAGATGGAACAGGGACAGGGACTATGGCCACTCAAACCTTTCCCTCTTTGCTCCAGGACTCCCTGGTTTCCAGCAAGCATCAAGTGGACATTTTTTCATAGAGCTCAGTTTGTGACTGTGGGGAACGGAGGGGCGCCTGCGTGATGCAGTAACGGAAAGCATTGATGTGCCCAGTCCCGTCATCGTGAAGCAGTGCTGGACCCAGAGGATCCAGCTATCAGCTGCCTTGCACCAGGGACAGGCCACCAGTGCCAGCTATGGTCTGTGGCTTGGCTGTGCCCACCTGGCCCTTGCTGGATGCCAGCAGGCATCTGCTAACAGCAGCTGGGCAGCATGCGAGACTAGTTTGACTCAATTTTGTAATTCCCTCCCACTGTTCTCCAGGGTAAACACAGCCATGCACACTGGGCACCTATTCTGCTGCCCCGGGAACTCTGGTCCAGTGCAGAGGGATACCAGGAGAAAGCAGACACATCTGCCTTGTGGATTCACCCCGTTTATTGAATGCAAGCAGAAGGCAAATAACTGGGACACAGAAGAGTTGTAATCTGACTTTGGCCTCGGATTTTTCTGTGCAATTGACAGCACAAAGGAGGAGAAAAAAAAATAATTCTGTGTATTAAAAAAACCCAAACAGTGAAAGAGGAGACGAAAAGAATGTTGAACAATTAGTGACATCTCATGTGAACAGATGGAGGATTAATAATGGCAAGGAAATTCAAAGCCATGCCTAGCATTCCTTATTGCAAACAAGATTCAGCAGGGGGGCAGGGACAATGCTTTCCAAGGAAAAGCAGCAGAGGAGAAACCATCCACACTGGCTTTGTGAGCAGCGCAGTTTACTTTGGGAAGACGGTGACCACCTCATAGCCCTCTGGGGGAACCACCCGCTCCCGGGCGTGCTTCTCGCAGTAGATTTGGTCTTCCACAAAGAAGTGTCCTTTCTGCTTGAGGTTGGTGCCGCAGTCACTGCACACATAGCACTCGGGGTGACGCTGTTTGTCCCGGATCTTCACAAACACCCCTCTGGGGAAGGAACCAGCACCTCTCAGCGCCAGGCACCCACTGCTGCCTCCCTCTTTCCCAGCCACCTCCCACCCAGCCCAGACCCACACCAGCGCTGAAGGTGGACAATTTTCTCCTGCTCCCAACAAGTCAAAATATGGGCCCTACCTCTGGTCAGGCAGATGTTAACAGCACTTTTAGAGTCCAACATGTGCCAGCATGGGAGCCCTCCTCTGCAGAGTGTTTCCTAGCATTGGCCTGCCTAAGTTTCACGGGGACTTTCCTATCACCTGTGGTGGCAAGAATCACTGTGATGGCATCTTCGGCTGATGGCTGGAGACAGCGCAACAGCCTTCAAATGCCCAGGATCGAATGACAGGCATTGGCTTGACCATCTGGGGGAGCAAAATCCAGGTCCAAACCAACTGGATTGCAGAACAAATCCAGAAATGACTGCCACCACCAACTGAGGGGGATGAAGGCTGCACAGCCAGCCACTGCCCTTTTTTGCTAGTGATGGATGTGCCAGGTATATATGGGAGAAGCACAGAGACAAGATCCTGGCTCTGATCTCAGACGCTGCTGCTCGGGAGCTTCAGTGAATGGATACAGCCAAATGTGGGCCAGCTCTTACTGGAAAATTTCATAGCTTAGCCTGGCAGATGAGGAGGAGAACTACATAGCAACTCGTTAACTACCACCAGCAGCAACACAACAATTTGCCAGGAGTATCATTTTGTTCCAGCAGCCATCTATATTTTCCATAATTCATTAGCTTTTAGTGCTATTCATAGCCTTGTGCTTTCTCTCTAGAGCTACCCAGCTGGTAGAATAATTGTAGGGTTTGTCTTTGATTCATATTTTACAGGCTAGGATTGCCTCTGTAATGACTCTGCCAGTCCTTAGTGCTCCAGGCATGCCAGGACCATGCAATCACAGTGTACTTCGTCTCAGCAACAATCTGATAGCCTGGGAGAAATCTGAATTCTTCCATGACAATGCAGGTGGGCTACTAGCACTTGCCTGCTGGAGTCAACTGGTAAGCTAAGGGGGTTGTAGGGAAGAATTTGTGGTTGAGAAACTGAATGGTGAATCAAAGGTGTGGGTTGGGTCCCCTGTGCTGTCACACTTATGGTACAGCAGCTCTGTATCAAACTCATGCCCCTGCTGTGCTGGAAGTTGGATATACCCACATGAAGACAACTAAATTATGTCTGCGTAGACACAGCAGAGGTGTGTGATCTTAGAGCAGAGTGGGGAGGGGAATGCAGCTTTCCCAGTCCACATTGCCTCTGACCACCAGGGCAAGTCCCCACTCCACGGCTGGGAGTGCCAAGATATGAGTATCATTAAATACACTGGCCCTGAATGGAAAGGTAATTTGGTTTCTGGGTGCTGTAAACAGATTTCAGGTAGGAAGCAAAACACTGCAGCAACTGTCTCACAGGGACTTGCTTTGGTTTCTATCGATATGGATCTGCAGAGGGAAACCCAACTCCTCCCTCACTGCAGGGAACTGCAGAATTAGCATTATCAAAGCTGGTGAGAATAAACGTGCCCTGAGCTGGCTCCTGGATGCACTGGATGTGGGTAGGTGGTGTTTCGGGTGCAGCGCCTCAGCCCCTTGCACAGGCATGGGATGCTCAGCCACGGCCTGCAACCCCAGGTACAGGCTTACTTACACAATGCCAGATCCACACTTCTCACACATGGGCAGCTTCTGGGCATTCCCAATCGACGAGGCCACCTTTGTGGTGGGGGCTTTGACACTCCTAAATCCAGATGGTTTGGTAGGGTCTCCTGGGGGGTGGAAGGAGAGTGCTTCAGAGCATGTGAGATGCGTGGCTCTAGGCTCTTCCTCCCAAGCAGATGCTCTGCTAGGGAGGGGTGATGTTCTTTAACCCCAGATCTGAGGCAGGGATACATGCATGGAAAGTGGGGGGGGGATTTAGGGTGTGTGGTGAGGAGAGAGAGAAGGGACACAGCTGAACCTGGCCCTGGAAACCTGAGGGCCTGAAGACTGTGGGCAGTCAGACGAGACGATACTGTCTCTTCTCATCTTGAAAGCCTATCAGACTTTAGCTGCTGTGTCTCGCATGCACAGATGCACAAAGCAAAGCAAAGCCTCAGCCCCAGCCTTGGCAGCACCAGAGTCTGCCTGTTGTGTCCTGATCACACACACAGGGTCAAGCTGATCGCCGGATTTGGGCTCAGAAAGAGGAGGTGGGTGTCCTGGCAGACTAGGGAGGACTGTCAAAGTCCTTTTCCAGTCTGCTGTCTGGTGTACAGTGGGACTGGCTCCCCCAAGACTCCTGGAAGAGTTGGTTAACAAACTCCTTGCTGTGGCAGGACCCTGGGACACTGGGGATAACCTTGTGCTCTCCTGCCGCTGCGTAGCATGCTCCAGGGACAGCATCTCCCTAGTGCAACCTCTCTGGGGCAGGGATGTCCTGCAGGTCCTTCACAGGAGACATCTGCTGACCTGGATGCCTACAACAGCAGTGGATCCTAGATGCAGGATACACAGCAAGTCTTTCTTTACATATCTGCAGTGAAAAAGGAGCCTCTTCTTACAAAATGGCACCATTGATATGACTAGTCCTATCTATATGACTTTTGCAAGAGGTTCAATAGCAGGCAACAAGGGAAAGACGGCTGCAGAGACTCTCACAATGTTTCACCAGAAACAGAGGGGGGTCGATGGGCAGACCCGTGCCACCTCGGACTAGGAGGGATGCTGATAAAACCCTTCTGACTAATGTCAAGCCAAGAGCACACTGCACCGGTTGTTCCTGGTGTAAGGGAAGGACAAACTCTCCAAAGGCACACCCTGGTGACCAGCAAGGTCAGGCACATGTCACAGTCCAGGGCAGCACCACTGACAGAAGAGCTGAGGGGAAAAGCTGGGGAACTGCCCACTGCACCTCCCTGTCACCCAGCCAAGCACAGAGAACAGCCCAAGTGCCACTGCTCACCCGTGGGGCGGGTGACACTGCGCTGCTTTGCCTCTGGGGCAGCCTTCAGCTCAGAGGTTTGTACCCAGCTCTGTGCAGAGATGCTGGTCCCTCCAAACACAGCAGGAAGCACCTGGCCTCTGACAGAATACCGCAAGTGACCCTTGCTGGGAAGGAACCGGCAGCAACCACATTTTCAGGCTCTTCTCTATCACTGCTGCTCATTCCCTCTGCCTCAAACAGCACTTCGCTCACATCAAAAACATCATTGACAGCATGTTTTTAAATCTCTCTAAAGGAATGAGCTTAATCAAATACCCACAGGAAACATAACCTGTTCTGCCCTGCAAAACACCCTCCACCTAAGAGCGCAGGGTCAGGTCTAAACACAGACCAGCCGTGGTGCTTCCACACACCAGCACCCACACACAGACCCCGTGTCCGGGGCCAGGCTCTCAGCTGGTGTAAGCCAGCACAGCCGATGCAGTCAGCGATGCCCTGAGGGACTTGTCCCAGCTGAGGAGATAGCTCCCTGCTGCTACTCACAAGCCACTGCCTGAAGGCAGGCTTGGAGAAGCAGCCAACAAACATGCTATTTATCTGCTGTTTATCGCTGCAGACATGAGCTGACTCAGCAGCAGTGGTGTTTGAGCCCGGCCGAGCAGCGCGGCAGGCCGGGGCACTGTCTCCTCGGGGACAGACATTCCTTTGGGGCTGCATAACCTCCGAGCCCTGCTCTGCATGGGTGATTATCAGCTCACGGTGGAGCAATGCCAAAGCCTATCCTGGCCTGTGATCGGGCAGGCAAACCTTGTGCCAGAGAATCCCAATAATGCTGCAAATAAATCTTCAAAGAAAAAGATAAAATAGAGTGGGTTTTGCTTCTTATCTTCTTCAGCACTACTAAGCACAGAGGAGGACCTTGGATGCGAGAGAAGTCACGGTTACTCCAGTCCCTTCCATGCAGGAGCTGAACCCTGAAGGGCAAGTTGCAAACACTCAATATTTAAGAGATGCTTTCAGGTAGGTATTTTAACAGCATATTAAAGACTACAAAATCCTGGTTTCTTTCTTCCTATTGTTTCCTTATTTCCTTCATTTTGCTCTTTCCTTACAGATCCCTCAGACTTACCAGCACTTGGCTGATCTGTTTCCCTTTGTGGCAAATATCTCAGCAACAGGCTTTTGTTGGATGAAACTGAATGTTCCACTGCCAAGCTAATAACACAAAAGACAAAGTCTCAACTGGCCTAAGGAAAAAAAAGTCATTCTTGGAATTCTTTTCCTATTTATTTGTTTAATTTATTTTATTCAAGGGGAGAAGAGCGTATGATTTGGCCCCCACCTAAGTTAACTGGCTTTTTTATCTTAAAGTCTATAGCCCTGAACCACACAAGTCCAGATGTCAGCTCAAGAATGCCAAGCAGAGCGAAGTTTCAGAGATTAAAAGCTATGAACTGCTCACTGTAACCCAGCCTCCATATTTTTACATTCAGCTGCAAAAGTGGATCCTTTTTCTTGTGTAGAGGGATGGAGATCAGAACCTTTAAGACTCACTGAAGAGTGCTGTATCTTGTGGTACCATTCAAAGTCTTGAATCTAAGATGGTCTTTAATCAGTGAATATTATCTTAAAGGGCAAAACCTTAGAAAGTAGAGTTTTTGCAACTTTTAAAATTCCTTCTTGACAACTGAATGGTGTAGGGATTTATTTCTTGAGCACTCACTCAATGAGTAAGCAACAATACGGGCCCATAGACACTGAAACTAATCAAGGAGAGGAAATTTAGGAGTAAAGCTAGTGAAAGGGTCTGTTTCTGTGGAAGCCATCTACACACGCTACCTTGAACAATCACCAGCTAAGGAAGAAGGAAAACAAAGTTTTAGATGTTACTCTTAAACACTGTACACAGCCCAAGGAATGGCAAAAGGGAAAACACACTCAAATTAGGCGTGTAGTGAGTGCTTACCTTTCTCTTCTGACTCCAAAATCTCTTGCAACACGAGGAAGGAAGCAGATTGTCTGGGTGGCTCATTTGACTCTTGATTCTCCTGGAGCATCTTGTAAACCTCAGATTCTCTGTCGATGACAATGCCGCCTGGGGGCTGGTTATGCTGAGCTAAACTGTGGAAGGAACAGAGAATACGCTTGTTGAATTGCTGAAAACTAAAGCCAGGTCCTTCAGCAAAATTGTCACAATGCATCATATGAACATGAAGAATGAACATGCAAAACAAACATAAAACAGGACGCCATAGAACACAGAGGTGCTAGATGTGCTCGCACAAAACAGCTGCAGCCCGGGCGGGATCCAAATGCTGGGCTATCCGTGTACGCCACTGTCAACAGGTTCTCACCGACCACCTCCAGCCAGTCCCCAAGTGTTCTTCCTGCATCGCAAGTACTATATACTCCAGAAACTAAAACTTTCTGCCCAGGAAATCACTGCTCTGTTCTTCCTGCATCGCAAGTACTATATACTCCAGAAACTAAAACTTTCTGCCCAGGAAATCACTGCTCTGTTAATAGGAAAATAAAGAACTCGTACTGGGATAGGGATCCCACATGGTAGCTGTGCCATCTATGCATTTTCCTTGCATGCATAAATTACCTTAGACTGCTACCTTACACCACTGTGAATCTCAAATTAAGTAAAGTTTATTCCATTAAAATGAAATCTTTGCAAATACACTACAAATTGGTCCTAAAGGCCACCTTCACAAAGTAACAGCTGTAGGATCTAACTAAAAGATCCTCTGATTGCAATAATTTAATTTGGTTTTCAAGTGAGTGTTATTTCCATTTTATAGGTGGAGACTCTGAGCCACAGCCCATTTACAGCATTTAACTAAGGTTAATGAGCAGGTTAAGGGCGGAGGACATTTCTGCCTGCTGAGACTAAGCCTTTCTTTCAGCTGCCTCCTGAGGCACTGCGGCTGCCACTCACATCACCAGGGACTTGCACCTCAGCCTAGAGCCCGAGGTGCTTCAGGGGCAGCTTTTCACAGTGCACGGTGGCTGAAAGGGTGGTCATCATTGTGCCACTGGAAGGGTCTTTAGGGGGAAAAAAAAGAGGCTGGAAGCAGTACCTAGGATGTTCTCCACATCCACTGGGTACAGGGTAAACTATGGGCTTAAAACTGCAGGAGGATATTCGGAATATCCCTTGGGAAAAGCCTTCCAAAAGACAGATGCTGAAATACCAGAGGAGATTGACGTGGACTGGTGAGCAACCTCCATACGAAAGGATTTAAAAAGAGTCTGGGCAAATATCCACTGGGAATGATTTAAATCAATGGTTTAAATTGACCAAATGCTGGGCTAGGTGATGGACTAAATGACACAGGACGTTCCTGCCTGCCTTGTATTCTGTGGCTGGAATAAAACATCTCTGGAAAAATGACACAACTGACAAGTCTCCTCTGAGCTCAATTACATAACGCAGCCTTATAAATGTAAATGGTCTATTAGGTTTCACCATCCCTGCACCCTGTGATTGCCTGAAAAGTACATAAACATCCTGAAGTTCAGACTAAATTGCAGAGGGAAATCTTCTTCTTGAGGAGGCAACTGCATGCTTTCCATGCCAATGTGCAATTGAGTCATCTGGGAGTTACTCTACATAATAAACTCTTCAAGCATCAGAGGCAAAATCATAGCACGTGTTATAAAATGCTATTTCCATAGAAAGAATTTAATAAAATGTTTCCATCTTTAGTAATTTTCAGTGGAGCAGGAAGCACATTAGACTTGCAAGCAGTTGAACCCTTGAAGCCTGAATCTCATTTACTGAAGCCTCTCATTGAAAATCAAATAACGATGTGCCTTCTATTACACAGAAAATGTCCTAGGTTATCCCAAATGAATCCATGCTCCACATTACATTCATCTTATCTAAATTCATATACTCCCACCACTCTATCCACCCATAAAAACATTAGGCGAGAAGCCTGTCATTCATTGCAGTTTGCATACCAAGAATGTTTCACTAACATGCATTCAAAAACCAAAGGCTAAATCATCTTAAAGCGCGCTACAGTCAAACAACGCCATCACATTTCAACCATGCATTGTGACAGTGTGCAAAACATACAGCTCAGCTCTCCCAAGGTATGCACCCTGTAGATATACTTGCATACACAAGACTTCCAAAAGACTATAAAAAAACCCAACTCCTAGAATTTGTCCCAGCATAGTGAAATACTCAACTTGTCAGGACAGAAGGCTATGCTGCTTAAAGAAAAAAAAAACACCAAAAAGCACATGCATCTTTTGAATGGGCAAGGCCACAGGCATTGGAATTGTGCCTGCAGGATAATGAGTCTCCGTATGTCAGCTGATTTATGGCACCTCCTGTTACACAGGTACTTTATCTGCAGTAATCACCAGCAACTGGTGTCCTTTTCCACACACAGGAGTTCCCCGATGCAGAAACTTTGTAAGGGACAACTCCAACAACCTTTACTGGATTTCAGACTCACACAACCGTTAGTGGATTTCACTGCTTCTACGACGGGCAACTTGCAATGCTGGCTGAATAAGACTCGATCACTGAGCTTTGAAAATCGGCAAGAAAATGGTAATAAAAACCATAAAGACACAGCCTTGTACAGTGTCTTCAGAAAAAGCACAGTTTATTCTTTAGTAACGTCATTTTACTATTTTATGCTAGCACAGTTTGTAAAGTCTACAAGGACTTCAAAGCTGGGCTACAGGAAGGCCCAGTACTTGGAGCGCTCGCTTTTGCCATGAAACAATTGCTGACGCCTGGGGCTCCTTTGTCAATGTTATCAGCTGTCCGGACAGCACAGCCAGCCAGCAGAGCGTGACCGCTCCTGGCGTGCATGCTATCTACGAGCCAGAGCGGTGACTTACAGCAAGTAACTGTACTGACTAACAAGGCAGGGGTAAATCCACAGCCTCCCATTATCTGTTGGCTGCTGGCACACTGCAAAACTTGGCTGTGTGGGTCCATGGGTGAGGACGCCAACTTTTCTTCTTTGAAGCACGTTGTGCTCAGCCCAGGAGGAGACTGTGAGCAACCGAGGAGCTATGAGATCTGGCTGTGCCCTTTTGCTCTGTCCCACAGAGGCCATGGGACTGACCACCTCCCTGGACCACACGTCACACAGCTGCAAGCTGCTTGGACACATAGTGGGGTAACTCTGCTGAAGGTTCACATCTACTGAAACAACTCAGCCTTGATTGGAGCCCTCCTGTGAGATGGCTAAATGTGCTTTCTGCTTCACCCATCTCGATACTGAAGTCCTCCCTGTAAAACCCTGTGGGCTGTCATTTAGAGGCACAGGCCAGCTGGTTTCCAACTGCCACAAAGCAAACGCCAAAGAGCACCCAGGCCTTGTGATGCTGAGGCTCTCCACAGCTCCTGCAGACTTCAGAGCATGTTGAGCACCCTCTGCTCCTACAGGCAAAGAAGCAGTCCCAAGAGCAGCAACTTGTGCAGACAAGTGGGCAGGGGAGGGAACACAGACTGGGTCCTCCATGTGCCTGGTGCCTGCTCAGGCTGCTCCAAACTCATGAGTGTTATCAGCCAAAGATGGAGACCCATGGGGACCTGCTTCAGCCTGAAATAAAACACGCCCAGCACACGTCCATGGCCCAGCCCACAGCCAGTGAAACAAAAGCACAAGGACACGTGCGGCAGCACCTTCCAGTCGCAAACAACAACAGTTGCTTCAGTGCAGGAGAAACACCAGCTTTCAGGATAAAGCATCCTCCTGCCCTCAGCAAATCCATCTGCTGCAGGTGGCTCCTCCAGGAAAGCCACCGGCTGCTGTCAAGGCCCTGCTGCGCAGGTGCGCAGGGGGCAATGGACACACTGACAGGCTGAAATGATGTTTTGGTGCTTCCTGTGGTGTCGGACACAGACACAATGCAGAGAAAGCTCCTGTGAAAAGTCATGCACTAATGTCAGAAAGGTGAAATGTAAAAGCTGTTTCCTTGTGACCAGCCAATGGCATGAGCCACAGACAGGGACGAGGCATTCGTGTACACCGAGATGCGGATGAACGGATGCGCCGAGCCGGCCGCAGAGGCAGCAGGCCGGTTACCTGGGGAAATCGGGGCTAATGGAAGAGATCTGCCCCTGCAGGGAATCCATGATGTTGCTCTGCGAATAGAGCTGCAGGGGAGAATTGAACTGCACATGCAGCACTTTGAGTCCCGGCACCTCCACTTCCACGGGGCTGTTGGGGCAGACCTGGGCCACGTGCTTCAGCTGCTCTGGCCCCACTCGAACTTGGCTGGGGACGGAGGAGGTGCTGTGCCTCCGCTGCGGCAGCTCGGAGCTCTGCGCCTGCAGAGGGTTATAGACGGAGGCGAAGGGAGCCTGCATTGCGCTCGATGGCGATGGGCGCCTATGGGCCCATGCATTCACATGGGCAGTTTGAGTTGTGGTTGTTTGGGGGGTTCATTTGGGTTTTAGATTGTGGAATTGAGGGAAAAATGCAGAGGAGGAAGAAAGGAAAGAAGGAAGAAATTAATGAAGGGCTAAACCAAATACTCCAAGCGACACAAACAGTTGCAGAATACTGTCTGTTCCTTGTGCCGGAGGGACACACCACTGAATACATGACTTTATATTAAACGCTTTTGGCTAATGCTGTGGCTCTGGTCTCACATTCCAGGTGTGTCCATACAAAAACTAAAATGCATTCGCTCTACTGATGAGCAAATGCAGGGGTTGTAAAAGCAACGAAGACATGGCACAGCAGGGGTTTCACTATGAACGAGCTACCTGAGCACACACACATGGCCCCACTGTCCAGCCAAGGAATGCCACCTTCACTGCTGCCCTTCCCAAAGCTAGCCTGGGCACGCTACTGAGGGGCAATCTCACCTCTGATCCCAAAACAGATGTGCTTAGCAGTGGGGCTTCTCCCTGCCCTCCCTGCCTGCTTTGCGACACCAAATCCAGTGAAGATGTTCGCTGGTGTTTCTGTCTGTACCACAGCCCTGCATTTACATCACGCACCCTCTAAGGATGGACCATGAACCACGTCCCCACATCACCATGTGCAGTGGCAGGATCAGGCTGCTGGGTTCAGATAGGCTCTGTGTCTGCTGGGTGCAGGATGGGGATGCAGATAAATGCCAGGTAAACCCAGAGCAAGATTGGCCATGTACAAATAATTCGGCAAAACAGACAGCCAAGAATTTAAAGGCAGCTGGAAGGCTGTGTGAAGGGAGAACCTATACATCCTGTGCTTGTGCACTGGGGAGACCACAGTGGGTTTTTAATGGCAGGGTGAGGCCCCCCGGCTCCCACTGAAAAGCAGCAGCAATTCATTTGCTTTTGATGACTCTGTAAACAAAAGTGTATTAGCATCAAAGGTCTCATCCACAGTCCCCCCAGCATTCCTTTGCAACTTGCTGTATTTCAGCAAGAGAAGGACGAAAGTGATGCCATCTACTCCACAGGCAGCAGGGCTGGCAATGGACCTTCCTGCTAGGAGGTGAGCCACAGCACTAGAAGAAACCCACCTCTTTGCTGATCCCTGCAAGAAAAAGGGATCACCCACAAGTTTCCAGCCAAATATACCTGGCTTCCAGGGAGTGCTCTCACCTGGAGAGGACTCCAGACTAGACCAGAGGTGGTATCTGACTGCCAAATGGTCCCATCGGGTTAACACAAAGTCAGATTTCCCTTGTCCTTGCTCTGCCTTTGCTCAGCCCCTGAATGAGGCTGCTGCAGTCTACCAGAAGCAAATGAGGAACAAACATCTGTCACTTCATCTGCCAGCTGCAGCACTGTAACTCTGCCTAGAAGGGCCCATGCTGCAGATGGGGCTGCCAGTGCAAGAAGCCAGTTTCAGTCAGGGGCAAGTTTTCAGCCTTGTGTTAAACCACAATCTCAGGTCTTTGTGCCCTGCAAAAGCAGAGGCTGAAGTTACTTTTGTCTCCCCATTCACAAGTCAGGAATTTAGCAGAGTATCACCTAAAGCATTGGTCTTGCATCTTTCGTTGTAAAAGCGGCCAAAGTCTTCCCGGCAGTTTGGTACTGCTATACAGACACTTAGGGCAGTTAAACAGCTTGACCAACACAGCCGGAAAGATTTCAGAAAGCTCCTGGTTTATGCTTCCAATGAAAAAAAGAGGAACTTTGGACTTCTGGGATAAAGTAATGTCTCTGGTGAAGCTCAGATGCAACCACAAAAATCAATAGGCCCTTTTAAGGTTGGGACCTCTTCCAATCCCATACGCAAAATCACTCACACAGGTATGAATGTTTCAGCTACTTTTTAAAACTCCTGTGAAAAGCAAGGTTCAATAATAAAAAATAGAAAGATCCAAACTTAGGCAGAGCCTGTCAATGAATCCCAGGACAGCCAGGAACGGGGACGTGTGTGCTTCCTGCGCTAGCTGGTACCCTTCCTGCCCAGCATTGCCCGCAAAGCCAGCACAAAACGCTATCTCTACAAAGTGCTCGTAACAAGCTATCATCAGGCACCTGTTCAGACCAGCAGGCTGGTATGTCATGCTGAACGCACGCGGAAACTGCGTCGGTCTCTGCTAAACAAAGAAACACAATAGCATTAATTTCATTTCTGCATCTCATGAAATGTTCCCCACTCCATCCGAGCCCTGCCCCTGGGAACCACATCCATGCTCGTGCCTCTGCTCCTTCCCTTGCCCTGAAAGAGAGCTTTTCTGGGTTAACAAATTGGTACCCTCGCAGCGAACTCACGTCTCCTGGAGCCCTGCCCTGCGGGCACGGGCAGGGAGAGGAGACGAGGAAGATACTTACGGCTTGGTAGGCTCCAGGGCCCCAGGTGATGTCTTTGACTCCACTGCACTGTTGAAGGTCTGGATGTTCTCTGAGGAGTAGAGGCCTGCTGGGCTGTTGTACTGAGCAGTGATCACTCTGGGGGCAGAAGCCGTGGCAGCAGTGAAGGGCACCGCGCTCCGGTTGTGTGCACTTCCTATGTGCCTTATTTCCTGCATGCAAAGGAGCAGAGGCAAAAATCAGAGGTGCTCAGGCGTGCAGGTGGGATGTGATGGGGCAGCTTGGAGCGAGCAGCTGCTGCAATGGTGGCCTTTGCATGTGGTGTCAGCTGAGGAGCACGCAAACATGACCACCAAAGCAGGTGAGTGTTCTCCACACATCATGAGGGCCTCCGGCCCCGTCCTGGATGGCTTCAGGCTGACCTTCAGGGCATTTCAGAGTTGAGATGCTGGAAACTTAAGAGCTCAGAAACACTGCCAGAGCTATTAGCTCAAGCTGCCACATGCCTGGGAGCTCCTGCAAGCCTACAGTAAGCCACAGGACCCACCTTCTCATGCAAGACTACAAATTTCAAGCATTCCTTGCAATTCCTGAAAGCAGGACTGATTTCTATGGAGAAGTGAAGATGAGAGGCAGAAAGAGAAGCACTCTTCAACGACATCTGAAAGCTTGGCTTTCCTTAGTTAAGGGGAACCCAGAAAGAATGGCTTTGGCATTGCTACAAATGCTCTGGAGCATGTCTGCTCCTTCAGCCAGGACTGAGGTTCACAGCTGCCTTTGACAAACAACTTTGGCCTTTCTGGACAAGAAATTCCCACAATAAAGGTGGGAAGATGATTCTTGTTAATACAAAAGACTGTCCACAGACAAGTGACAGCTAAATGCCAGAGATCTCTTCAGTGCCAGAAGTATGAGACATCACCCAGACGTTCTGGGTTTGCTGCATACTGGAGCCTTCCAGAGGTACTAGTGGATACTTAGAAACACTGGTTAGAATTTAATAAGAAAGGGGCCAAACCCAATTTAAATAAGACATGAGGTAAGACTCTTCTGAATCACAGGCAGTGCTAACAAAAATGGGGAAAATTGTAAGC
Source organism: Platalea leucorodia (assembly GCF_965183815.1). NCBI lineage: Eukaryota > Metazoa > Chordata > Aves > Pelecaniformes > Threskiornithidae > Platalea > Platalea leucorodia. Next base: position 23,558,996 of record NC_138826.1, read on the forward strand.
CACATCACCAGTTCAGCAGGCTGGGAATTAGCAGCCTTGGGGCAGACATAACAACATCCAGGGCTTATTTCTCCCGAGAGAAGATGCTTGACCAAAGCAACGAGTAAGCACAGCGGGACCTCACTAGAGCAGGCAGAAGAAAGGACTAACATTCACAGAGGTGGCTGAAATATCCAGGGCTAAAAGACGGCACCAAAGTGCGTTTTGAAATGTTTCAGCCAGCTGTAGAGATTGGGAATGGCTTCACTACAGGGCTAACACCCAATGGCACAGGATGAAACAGGGCCCTTCTTAACAGGCTGGGCCCACGGTTCCCAGCTCTAATTAATACAACCAGTTCCCCCTCCCACTCCATACAGGCACTGACTTCTACAGTAACGAAGTGAGCCTTCACCACCCTTTGAACATCTCATGGCATTTGTTTGATAAAGCTATAGTTACAGCATAAACACTCACTAGAAACAAGGATGACTAAATTCCCCTATAGATTTTTTTTCGTTAAATCACTTTTATGTCCCCAGACTTCCTTAAGCAGCTGGCTAGCGTTCCCAGACTGACAGATGGGAGTCATCTCGCTTCATGGCACTCAAATGCTATTTATGGCATCAACCACAGCATAGGATCCCTCAGACAAGAGCGGCGTGGATCCAAACGCACTCATGAGTTACAAGTCATTTGAAATCAGTGGGGTAGCTCAACATGTTCAGGTGTGGGGTGGCAGGACTGCTCCCCACGGCTTTCTGGCCGATGCGTATGGCTATCAGCCATGAAACTTTCCCACACACCAAAGGAAGAAAGACCCTGGAGTAATTAGCTAATCTCCCTTTGTTGCAATCTCATTCAGAGCACATAATAGTGCTCATAAAAATAAGTCTTTCCCATGGCAGAAACTGTGGGTTTTAGCAAAAAAAAAAAAAATTACTTCAGCCTGTATATCACACCGTGGGGAAAAGTATCAGTGATCTTATATCAGCATTAAATACACATGTTAGCTCACCATTCAGAGGCCACAAGTAGGAGAGGCTTTCAGATGTGCACATAAATAGTCAGTTTAATGAAAGACAGAGGCAGAAGTTTTAGGCTAAAGGGGTTATACTCTTAGGTCAAATAGGCTCAAAGTTGAAAACATGTCACAACCTGTATTGTAGAAATGTTTAAGTATTAACCAAGAATTAGAGAAAGGGAAGTAATTTAGAGTATTTTTTTAAATTCTGATTTCCTAAGGAAGTAAGGTGTCTCAGTTACGTACTCCACATGCACGTGGGCATGTTCCCACCCCCCACCAAGGACCTTCGAATCTGTCAGCCAAGACCAAATCAGTTTGACAGTGATGGAGGCCTCAAGGATGTTTAAGTTCCTACAAGTGCTGAGAACATAGACAGCCAGATGGAGGAGAGAGACTGAAATCACATTAGTGCCTTGACTCCAAGAAGAACTGCAATGTGCACTCAGGCACAGAATCCACATAGGAGATTTTGGCCTACTTTTGGCCACCAGCTGGGTTTTCTGCTGTGTAGTAACATCCAAGACCATAAATGAAGCTTTCAAAAGTGTCAGGACATCTGTAGTAGCTCTCGTGGATAAAGTCCGCTGACTATAAGGGAGTTTATAACAGGTTAAATAGAGATATCGGTGCAGAAGGTGGTATCTGAAGATTAGATTAGAAAAATTCCATCTGGAGAACAGCACAGGTGTATAACCCGAGAGTCTACAGACAAGTATTACAAGGGCAGTAACATTATAAAAGGCATTTGGATAATCCAAGTTCTCCAGCACTTCCTGTCACACCGTGCTGCTCTTCCTGCTCGAGCTGTGGAAGGAATCTGCAAAGAACAAGTGCTTTCATGATCCCAAGATCAAAAGATAACGTGTTCTCACTGTCAAATGTATTTACCTAGGGATTTGCCAGAACTGCCAATCCAGGCCCTGTGCTGTGCAGCAGTTTTGTTAAAGCCCCAGCTCCTGGAATCATGTGTTTATGCGAGAGCCTCTGACTTAATACTGTAAAAAAAAATCAGAAATGTGACACTCCCAAAAACCTGTCAACCAGGAGGCAAATGAAAAATGTTAGTACAAAAAACACTGCTATGCTGTGTACATGTGTGGGGGCAGTGCCTGGTTTATGCAGTTGAGATGCCTGGGGTTTGCAGCATCTCTAAGGCTGTGGCGTTCCCAGGACAAACGCAAGGAAAATGGGGCAAGCAGCATTAAACAGCATCCCTGGCTGGGGCACAGACTGCAAGAGCAGTAAGCAATGGTCTGTTTGCAAGGGAAGAACTTGCAGTCAGACACAAGGACATGCTCTTATCCAGTCAGAGCATGACCTGCTCTTTCTTTGTCAGTAGTACGGAGGAGTGTGACTAATATTAGATCTTTTCGGAGACATCTTCAGTGGGCATCTGCAGGCAGATCCGGAAGCGCTTGCCTCACCCTTCCTGCAAGTCATGGCGATGCCTCAGTCCCCTGGCGCCGGCCCTGTCTGCAGTGGGCTGCAGTCAGCAGCGAGCAGGGGTACTGGCAGCGGTTATTTTGGTCTGAAGCTGGGGTATGGAAGCTCCCAAGCCTCCAGGTAGGATATTCAAGAGCAATATTTTACTACTATACTGTGATAGTTAAAACACTTTGTCTGCACAGATACCAGTCTCCTTCCTTTGCTGAGGTATGTCTTCAGAGGGGCTGGTGGAGTGGCTAGCCCAAGCTACAATGGGTTAGCCCAGATTTCTCTGCCAGGGTGCGGCTTCTGAACTCAGAGAGGTCTCATCTTGCTTCACTTTCAAAATGAAGTGGATTTCCAAGGAGGAAAATAAGCCACTTAACATGAGGACATTGTAAACCAGAAGACAACGGGTTGAGTACAAAGAGGATTGCGGCAGTTCCACTAATCCACTTGCAGTTTACACACTTAGTTCAATAGATCGATCTTCTGCAAGTCCCCTGTTGGGCAGAAACTGACTTCCAACATGAGCAGGGCCACTCAGGGAAGCACTGCTGGAGGAGCCATTCCTCCAATAGCCTCCTCCCTACCAGAAACTAACTCCTCTATGCCAACAAGCTCCAAGTGTCTTTGAAGCATGATCCTGTGTGCTGCCAAGTCCTCCAGGCACCAGGGCAAATCCCCCCATCCAAGAGAAAAAAAAAAAAAAAAAACAAAAACCTCCCACTCCCAAGGACAAACAAGGTTTTTAGTACCCCAGCTTCAGGTCAAACACACAGGTCTCCTGCCAGATGGGTTTTCTGGTGCCAGCTGTTGGTGGCAGGACACCCCCATGCACTGCAGGTGTTGCACCACAGTCCTTCCAGCTGGGTGCCAAGGGGCTTCCCCTGCCACCCCAGCCCTCCTGGCAGGGAGCTGCCAGCCACAGTGCCAGGCTGCTGGGATGGGGAAAACGTCCCTGTGCCGGGGCAGGAAGCGGATCAGCATTTCCTACCGCACCGGCTGCAGGCTGCGTCATGGGGAATTATCTGGGAAAACAATGGCCCCTTCCTCCCTCTCGTCCCGCTTGCGCCAGGCCATGCTCAGCGACGCTGAAGCCCAGCCTGTGAAATCCCCACAGCTGTGCCAGCCATCACCTCCATGCCTGGGGCCGGCCAGTGGCTGGCAGCATGGGCGGCTGCTTCCTCCTCACTGTGCACCAGAGATGGATGTGGTTGCCACTGTAGGGCCTGCTTTTCCCAGGAATCGCAGCACAGGGCTCCAGGGAAATTCCCAGCTGTCAGTGAAGCAGACGGATGGACAGCCCAGAATGAGGCCCCTCCAGCAGCTGAGCTGGGACACATCCCATGCACCAGGGGCATAAAGCCACCTGGACGCCTCCATGGCCCCAGTTGCCCTCGGGCAGGTTGGGGGCAGTCTGGGGTGAGGGTGGGCTCTTGGGTCCCATCCGCTGCGCAGTGACGTGGCCAAGGCCACCCCAGCTGCACTGACCTCACCGCCACCAGAAACAGGAAAAACCTGGAGGCTTTTTGTACTTGCTAAATAAACTCAACCGAGACGTGAGGGGTCAGGCAGCCTGTCCCTGAAGCGGGTTTTTCTTCTCCCCACAGCACAGTCTGAAGGCAGCCGGCAGGGCTGGGGCCTCAGAGGTGCTGGATACTGCCCGCTGCCACAGCACCCGCAGCACACCCGCTCCCCTGCCTGCCCCCTGCCCCTTCCCAGGCCACCTCACTGCAGCCCCTGGAGGAAAGGCAGGTCGAGTACGACGTGGGGGGCTGCTTGAAGCCACCAAAAACTAGTTTCAGGTGAGAAGTCGTGATTTAGAAACTGGCCAGTGTAGTTATTTCCTGACGCTCCAACTCTCGAGTCAGGGGATTCACTCCAACCTCATGTTACAAATTAAAAAAAATTAGTACCCAGGCTCTGCAGTTGCTGGGAGAAGCGAAAGCCCCCACGGCCCCACAGGCCCCCAAAGCAGCTGAGTGAGCCGGCAGAACCTGCTGCTCCACCAGGCCCCATAAACGCGGGATGTTTTTGCGTCCCAAGTCAGAGCCCGGAGGCTCGGGGCGGGCAATCCTGGATTGCACACCTCAAGAGCCACGCCAAGAGGAAACAAGATTAAACATTTCTCAGTATAAATGTTTACTCAGCTCTAAGAAAACGGGCCCCTGACCAAACCTCAGCGAACGAGAGCACTCCGGTCCTGCGGGCAGGGAAGGAGAGCAGATATTGGCAGCCAAACTCCCTGGCTCCATCCTCACCCTTGCGAAGCCGCCCGGGGAGCTCTGGCCGTGCTCGTGCCCAGCCGGCGTGCCGGGGGGAGGCTGTTCACACCAAACATGCAGCAATAGCTCAGAAGAGGACGTCTTCATGGCAAACTCTACCCCACGCTATGTTTCATCAGCTGCAATCACAAGTATTTAGAAGTGCCTTTACTTTCACCTCTCCCTCTGTTATTTTTTGGGGTTTTTCAGCTATGGAAAGATCTTTTGCAATGCTTTGAAATCCGATTAGAAATTAGGAAGGGTTTGGGGTTTTGCTATTGTAGGGGGGTAAAACAACAAGGCTGGCTTCCCACATCCTCTCCCTCTGCGTCCCCGACACATTCCACATCCATGCGGTAACGCCTTTTAACCAAAAACAGCAGGTCGCGATACGCCAGCGAGGTTCCCTCGTCCGAAACACCATGTTGTTACTTTATATGCCTATTGATTCATGCATTGCCCACACACGCACAGCCTTATCAAAGGCCAAGCCAGCCACACACCCAGTTTCTATAGCCCCTGCCTTTGCCGTATCCAAGGAGACAGAATACACAAGACGGAAACAATGACATCACTCTGCGAGGACGAGGAGGACAGGGCAGGCACTCTCAAGAAACCTTGGGAAGACAGAAGTGGCTGTCTGTCATTGTCATCCCACAAATACCACGATTCACTTCCAGAGCTCCTCCGGCTGCATGTCTGGAGGTTATTTCTCATTTAAAAAAAAAAAAAAAAAAACCTAAACAAAACATCCTCACGTTTGAAAGCCCGTATCTACTGTGGTTAAGAAGAGCTGATCTATCCATCTCAAACCAAGAGTTTTCACTGACATTCTTGAGGGGTGACGTTAATGCTTGTGCCTTGCTGCAAATGGGGTATGTGGCCTTCAGGGAGATGGACAAGCTTTTTTGGAGACAGTCCTGGTGCTGACTGCCCTCAAAGCTAGTCTCTCAGCTCATTCCCTACATAAGCTCACTCAGTGCAAACAGAGAGCTAGGCCCCATTGACCTCAGTATCCTACAAATACAATACAAAAAAAAAAAAGACAAACCTTCTCCCACAGAGCCCAGGTCTGACAAGACATGGCACAGTCTGAGGGATAAAGACTTTTATTGCTCATTTTACCAAGAGGCAATACAGCCACGCACACCAGCGCATGGGTCCGGAGCTTAATGCCTGGCCCACGGTCACCAGAGAGCATGGCAGAGTCTGAAAGTTATGCTCGTCTCGGGTCAGTGTCACAAGCATTAAAATTACCTTAGTCACCAAGTAACTTGTTCTTTCTTGCTGTGACCACTTTTGTCAAGAAAAGTTAAGCAGAGGGGAGAGGCAGATGTGTTATTTTAATCTTTCCCACTGCAGTGAGGAAAAACTCTTGATGGGAAAATGACACTGAGTGATCGCCCTTAGGATCTGGGTGAGAAGTGCAAGTGAAATAATTGAGTAAATATACTAAGACGACTCCATCATTTCCTTCCCCTAATGTTGCCATGGTCACACCCAAAACAAAGCTGGTTCAGCCGCTGAGCCATCACCACCGATGGGCTGCTGCACCTTTTGATGAAATGTAATTTTGTCATCACTCTTGCCTCAGTTTAAATTAATTTAGAAGAATAAAGATAATGGTAATCAAATAATAACAAGGCTGTAGCTCTTTCATGGGCAAAGGTCAGCTTAGACAATGAAGTCAGTCTTGGGATTCAGGACTTTGGGGAATGCATGGGAGGTTGTGGAATGCCTTTTTATTTTCCAAAGGCAGATAAAAGTATCTTGAGCTTGCATTCCAAGTAAGGGAAAACACTTCCACAGGATGATACAGCATTTCACCAAGTATCAGCCTCCACAAGTAAGCAAAAAGTCAATTTCAAATGGGGTAAAAAATGCGTAAGCGGCGATCTTAAAATATGGATTTAGTCATACAGTTCTTGAGACAAACTGAAAATTAATTTCTCTTCCAATAAAATGGGAAGAAGAAAAGAAGGTGGACAAGTGTGAGAAATTTCAGTTAAGATACTGAAGGTAGGAGAGGCAACATCAAACTACCCAATTTTAAGAAAGGTGGAAACTTATTTGAATAAGTGCAGTCCAATTCTACAGCAAAGGTTTTAAAGCTTTTTTTTTTTGAGCCTGAAGTACGTCTATTCACATGTATGATTATATTTCTGCATTCAAAAGTCTGTGTGCAAAACCAGTGAGAAACATCTTCAGAGGACCCTGGATCAGGACTTAAATGAACCACTTGGACGCAGTATGTCGTATTTTCTTTGGTAAGTGAATTAATAAGCATTCTGTGCAAGACTATTGCCAAGGAAAGCAAACATATTGTTTTCACTGGCGAGCGAGTTAAAAAAACCTGAACAGCTCAGACAGCGCTGCCTTCAAAGATTGAGCTCTACTCACAACTTCTACCAATCCTGTTGGAAAAATGAGATCAGCATCTTTGTGGTAAAATTCATAGCAGTTTGCCATGCCAGTATATATATACACAGCATCTTCTGCACTCTGCTGCTGCTGATTTGCAGCAGGCCTGGCTGAAATCTCTGGTGATGCTGCGAAGACACAGCCCCAGAGTGACTTGGCCGATGCCTGCCACGGCTCTGGCAGGAGTCAGCACGCTCCGCTGACATCACGCTCCAAGCAGACAGACCTCGCCACAACCCTCCCTTGCTGCAGTCAGCTACTGAAAAAGGAAACGGGTGTGTATTTAAAAAAAAAAAAAAACAACACCAAAAACAAACTTAAAACTTGATGGTGTTCATGACACTTTTCCTTGGCACAGTGGACTAGGATGTTCAGGCACTGTTAAGCAGGAAAGGTAAATGGGAGCTTGTGGTTTGGAGACATGAGACCTATATCGTCCCTCATGCTGCTAAATTCCTCTGCTTGAATATGCAGCAGGCAAAGCCCTTTAAAGGAAAGCCCCATGCTCTGAAAAACAGCAAGCACCATTCATGTAGACAACTGCAAATGACTTAACTGGCTTTTTAAGGAAGGGAAGAAGAAAGGCAAGACTTCTGTGAGAGCTTGAATGTTCTTTTACACCAGGAAATAAAACTCTTCTAGTATCAGCCATCACAAGGGGTCAAAAGCCTAATTTTCAGGCAACAGTTGGTTCCTAGTGCAAGATGAAGACAAGGGTCACTGCTCAGAGATAAGGTTTGTAACAGGAATCTCTCCACAGTCAGTTTCCCACCAAATTCCCCTGCTCAAGTCAGTTACATGCTGGTATCAACAAAATCAACAAAGTGTGTGGCACCACACTTACAAACTGGAAGCATCGGGATATCCATATAATGGCCAGAGCTAGAACCAGGATTAGGACTAAGGTTAGGGTTTAGGAGGGGATATGCTCCACCATCAGAATTATTGCCGAGTCCTGCACAGTCTGACCTTTGTGATGCCGTTTATTTGGACTTCAGAAAGCAAGAGATGACTTGTAAGTCAAAGACTAGAGTTAAGGTTAGTCACTCTCACCCATGTTTCTTATTGAGTTGCAGGAGGCTCCCTGAAACAGCCCAGAGCTGACTTATACGCAAACACTCCACCCAGGGGACAGCTGATTAAAGGGGAGCCATTGATTACGGTTAAAACTGCCAGAGCAAATGAGTTTAAGTAAGAGGTGGCATCAGTTAATTAAAAAAGCCTATATGTTTAGTACTTGACCAGCAGTGGGTATCTATTCCGTCACCCAGGCTGGACCGGGGGGAAAAGTGTCGTGGTGCAGCTAGTGCCAGGGGGGCTGCAGCTGCAGGTTACTTGCTTCGGTTAACTAAGCTTAGTGAGCTACGTTAAACTCCTTCCTGGCACGCGTAGTGCCCTGTGTTTAATTCAGGGCATTTAGCTAAATTCCGGTTAATGGCTGGGTTCGGGACTTGGACTCCAGGATCAGGTCTTCTGCTGAATTAAACAATAGCCCTCTGCAGCCTTGCAGCAAAGCCTCAGTGCAGACTCTGTCCCACTCCCTGGGCAAGAGATAGCCCCCAAGGCACAAGGTTTGCAGCAGCACACTTCCAGAGCTTGGGCAGCAGAAGACACGGACCAGATCTCAACTCAACAGTGTCACAGGCAGGTGTCACTGCACGGCCCCGGCCCAACGTAAGTCCAAATGGCTCAGTCTCATGCTGTGCCTTGGCTGAGTTGTGACATACCTGGAGAATGCTGCCTCGCATTCTCGGGCCAAGCAACACACAGCAGCTTGGCATGAGAGGGAGCACGGACAGATCCCAGGCCAAGGTCTGGGCAGGGTGTTGCTGCACATGTGCTACTTTAGGTTCAGATCCTTTCCAACCCAAACAGACATATTAGCACTTAATTAACTGCAGAGTCAAACTAGTTTTATCTCTACTTATTTTGCAAAATGACTTACATGGGATGTGTGCTAGGGCCAGAATCCACATCACTGCCTCAGTGAAAATCAAGAGACATGCCATTGATTTTAGTGCAGTTATTGTAGATTTGTGCAGCGTAATCCTCTAAACCTAGCCCAGGCAACGTCCTCGCACAGGTCACTGTTATTACTACATTTACTTGACAGAGGCAGCAGACCGATGAAGCAAGGCTGCCAAAAGCTTACAAAACCAACCTCCTAGACAGAGGCTGCAAGATCTGCCCCACAGATACAAATATGAAAGGCTGGTGTGTTTCTCTTCCACTGTCTTCACGGCTAGACTGCTAGTAAGAACCTGCTAATAGGAGGAAAAAACGAAAAACACCTCCCCCCCCCCCCCAAAAAAAAAACACAACAGAAAACACTAAGAATGGATCATTTTCCTCCCCTCTTATCTATGAAAATCAACAGGCTTAGCAACAGCAGCGACGATTTATTGAGCCACACCTCTGCACTGCCTTCTGTGCCCTATGGTAGGTGCGAGCATGCAGATGGCAGGAGACAACTCCTCTGATCCAGGCAGCTTACCCTTGGCAAGGTATCCGACTAGCTCTCGCAGCAGCAGGCTTCTGACCACGAGGGAGGGAGTCTGCCTCTGAAGGTTTCCAAGGGCCACATGATTTCTAGGAGGTACGGGGCACATGCTATCCCCAGTGCGACCAACGGAGTGACACACGCTCAGCTCCTTGGAGGACCAGGCCAGAAACTGCTCCGAAGTCAGACAGGAGTAAGCGGGAACAAGAGCATGCAGATACTCCATTACTTACCTGCGGCTGAGAGGCCAGATTCATCTTATAAGGATGTGTCTTTCCCTCCTCATTTACAAGCGGTGACCAGACTTTTGACTCCGTTCTGCAACACAGATTTTTAATAGTTAATCTACTTTCATCACTGAGCATCATTACTGTTATTAAAAAACATTTCCCCAGTCTTTTGTATACAGCACTATCCACACCAGGAGGAATCTAGACAGCCTCATTTTAGGCACGTAACTTGGATGACTTAGTTACGTTGTATGAGGTCCTTGGAGAAAGACAGGATCTCAGCAGCGACTGCCCCGGCTTATCCTTTGGGACTCCACTGGCAACACAACAAGCATGGGCTCCAACCCAGGCAGCAGAGTTGGGGGTCACCCAAACAGCAGAAGCTGGAGATATGCCTTAGATGCAGATCCTTTATTTAAGTGGGACAATTCAGATTACTGTGTGTTTCAGCTTTTATGGGTAGCCAGGAAGAGGAACGATTCTTGTCTGTATTGACTATACAGAGAACATTTTGTTCTTGAAGTTGCGCTGCCTTGGATAAGCTAGAAATATTTTTTGGTTTGAGTCTCTGGAATTTTCTTCTTATTTATACAGTGGTATCCATGCTGAACAAACAGAGGCTTTTGGGAATTATGAAAAAAAAATGGGTCCAAGTCTGCAATGGGACTAAGAACTGAGATGACATAATGTATCCAAGAGAAAGTCTGCATAACCTTTGCTGGTCTGTGGTCTGACCCAATTACTGACAGAAGCCTGAAACACAAATCTGTGACCAAAACCAACCACTTTTACCAGCATCATTCTGCAGTTTTGCTATGTCCCAAAGAACAACAGTCAAACAAGCGGTGGGAAAGAAGTGCTTAGATTTGCTTGAGATACTTGATGGGAAACATGCTACCTACTTTTCTCAGAAGTACAGACAGTAGTTAGCATCTCAGATGGACTAAACAATGCCGCTTTTCCCAAACTTTTTAATAGTAGGGAATGAGTGACTGCAGTACTACTGAATGAAAACTGTTGTTCAATGCTAAACATTGCATAATGCAGCAACCAGATGGCTGATAAACTCTTAGGATGAGTTTTGAAAAACCATGTCCTGTTTTGACAGGAGCCCTTTGTAGAATCTGCAACTGCAGATAGATGTACTTCCTAGATATTTGTGGGCCCCAGGGCCAGCTACAATTTGAGTACTTAGTTAGCAAAACAGGAATGCTTCCACTGAGAATTAACTGGATAACTGGAAGGACACTTTAAACAGAAAAGGCTTATAAAACTGGCAAGGATAGAGAAACAGGGTGTAGAGCTACCCACGATAAATTCAATCCGTTCTACACCATTCCTCTAGAAGCCCTCCAATGTCAGGACATTTTTTAAGCAGCCCAAACTTCACTGTGATGCACATGTATATCCCAGACATTTCCTGCAAAAATAGTATTTTAAGACTCACATCCAGAGGGCAGGTCAGTGGGAGGAGACAGGAAGCAGCATTCTCACCCAGGGAAGAGGAGAAATTTTATTGACCAGCTATTGCATCTATTGCACTCTGGACTTTACACAGAAAAAACCTGAAGTCTGCTGTGCTGTACCTCCTTTCACAGGAAAGTACAAAGGCACAGGTCACACCAGATATCATCCTTTACAAGCATTCAGGCACAGCAAACCTTTGACTCCAGGCTATTGCACCCTGTGGGCTCAGCTGCAGGGCTGATACCTGACAACCTGTGGCACCCAAATCCTGGCGTCTGGCGAGCTGGGGCACACACAGGCTAACAAAGATGAATTTAACAGCTAATTGGGATCAGATCTATGCCAATCTGATCACTACCTTGTCTCAACAGCTGCTGTTACTGGATGCACAACATACCCCAGATGAGTATAAAAAACCATTCCCTCCTTGCTCCTGGCAACCCATGCTTTAAGGTGCCTAAGGAACCAGACAGTTTACCCAGATTATGGCTGTCAAGCCTGACAAAGTCACAGCCATCTTTAGGATGGTTGCATTTTGCACTTGAAGACTGTGTTCGCAGAGGAGAGCAGCCCATTGACCAAGGCAAAGCCTTATTCCTTAAAAGTATTTGGAGATTATGTGTGGAAAAGTTTCATCTCCTCTGGAAAAACAGGGGACACAAAGTATATGGAAATCCAATACCTTGTGTAAGCAAGTGGACATTGGCTGGAGATGAAAGAACAGTTCAGAAAGCATTAACACTTCAGCTGATTTCTAGCATGAGGCATCCCCATACCAATTCTCACTAGCAGTGATCTAAGTACTTTTGAGGTAAAATTTTCGTTTGCAGCAGCTTAATATCATCAGATTTCAGAAGCCCCCAAAGGCCTTATTCAGACTGCAAATTTAAGCTTAGAGCAGGCCAATATATGAACACAGAACAGAAACCTCCTGCTGCCCCGGGCACTCACTTTCGTCCCACTGCCCCTCACTCGATGCATTTGAGGTGAGGCAGCACGTTGGTCTTCAGCGTAGGGGAGGCAGCTATGGCCAACTACTGCAGCCAATGGGTTTTTTTTGGACCTGATTTTTCTCCCTTATTTATTAGCAAGGCAAAAAGCACAAGTTTGTTTCCCAGCCTGCTGCCATTCTGATCTGTCACTGGATATAAATGGAAGCAGCAAGGTCACTCCAGGCTTTAGTTTCAATCCAGTTTAAAAGCTATCCAAACAGAAAGGTTAAATAGCCCACGCGGTTGTCCGTCTAAGGCTGGGAGGATAAAGCTTCCCTTTGTCTTCACAACAGCTGCAGCAGAGCCCTTCAGCCACTCTCAACAGCCCATTTATGGCCCCAGCAAAGCCACAAAGAGGAGACAGCTTTGCTCTCCCTGGCTTTGCCTAGCAGGGCTTTCAAGGCGCATGCCCTATCCCACCGCACTGCCTGTGGAGACCACGATCTGCGGGTCATCGGTAGGACTGCTATGGTCCCAGCTCTCAGCAAGGGTTTCCTGGCTCTGCTCCTGGTGTCACTGCCTGCACTTTTACTGAAGTGTAGCAGGAGAAAGGTCCTACTGCTGGACCAGGACTTATTTTCTGAAAGACTGGGAAGTGTGGGCACAATGCACGGACAGTAGGGTGGATTGGTTAGATTCATCATGTTTGTATCTTACCTATATGTTTTCATATCTTATTTAGATGAAGCAGGGAACAGGCGGCAGAGTAGATAGCTCAAACCCAGCCTTGGCAACGGTGCCTTCCGTTCACAGCAGGCTGCCACAGGTAGGACGGTTGTGGCTTTCTGGAGGAATTTTTTCAAATTTGGGGGAGAGGACCCCCAGCCACAAAATCACCTCCACGCTCCCCTCGGAGAGGCTGTACCCCTACCACAGAGCATGGCCACGCTAGCAGGGCTGCCAGACCTGCCACCCACTGGTGGTGGGGCTAGATGTCCAACAGTCTGCTGGGGAATCGCACCCTGTCTTCAGTGAAAGCCAGCAGGCTTCGGCATCCCCAGCAGATCTCACAGACTCGTGCTTAAATTGACAAATATTTATTTTAGAATATGGCTTCTAACACATTCTTTCAAATGAGACTCCAGCAGAGAGCAACACTCAAACAGTGCAGAAAGAGAAGACAAAGCCATGACACTAACAAGCCTGGGAACAAGTGCCAGACAAATTAATTGTAGGCACATGGATATACAAACTTCGTCACGTTTGCAGTTTACATTTCCATGCTATTTCCTTACTACAGGAGAGAGCGCAACCAAGACAGGGCCAGGGAATGAGCCATGCATTTGCTGTTTCATCTAGGCAGAAAACAAGACCCAAGATTAGAAAGTAATTTCTCTGATGCTGGTTTGGATGGGGAGGTGCTGGTAGGTAGGGGAGGAAGGAAACTGCATGCAAGTCAAGGCAGGAATCTGGAGAGGTATTTATTAAATACAACATTTTTCAAGAAGCTTGGCTTGAACATGGTGTAATATAAACATTACAAGAGCCTAGATTTTGCTATCAATGCTTTGCGTGCAAACTGGGCCATAGCTTCAAGGGAAAAATTGAGAGCCGGAAAATGAGGATCTAATTCTGTGTGTCAGGAGCTGCGTAAGTTGTGTAAAGGAGAGAGGCACACTTACATTCCCATTTCAAACACTGGGATGGACACAACTAAAACACCAAAGTAGCAACTAAATCCGTAAAGACAGAAAAGTTCCTTGCGCAACACAAAGTTTACTAGCTGAAAAATGAGGAAAGACCAAAAGAATTCCTCTTTCAACCCTCCCCAGAGTTTTCAATAGGCATTTTAATAATGTTTAGAGACTAACTACAAGAGCTTTCAGGCTAGCAGGAAGATACCTTTTAATCAGCCTTTTAGCTACAATAGCTGCAAAGTACATGCCCTTGGATTTAAACACGAGCAGTCACTCTTAGCAGCCATCCATTAAAGGACATACTCACTTTCGTAAGCAAAACTGTACTTGGGCTGCATGCAGCCTATTGCCAATTCAAACAGCACTGCTAGTCACAACTTCCTCGAGACAAGAGGCCCCAAGGCCACTTCTTCATGCATGGCCCTCTGCTCCGTGCATTTCAGGTGTCTCTTCACACTGGCCCTCTGCTCCGTGCATTTCAGGTGTCTCTTCACACAACCACTAAAACCAAAAGGGATACTCCGGCTACACAGAAGCAGCAACAGAGGTGCATCACAAGCAGTTTCATTGCAGAGTTACGAAGGATAAAACACACCTGACTGCTCAGACTCACAGTTCTTCCACCAGCCAGCTACAGAGCTAACTACTTCTGCCTTGCCAAAGAGGCTATAAAAACATGACAAATGCCAGGCTTGACTTGCCAAAATTACTTTGAACGTGCCAATCATTAGTAAAAGCTTCTGGCATGCACTCAGGAGGGCTGGGGAGCACCACACCAGCCATGGAGAGGTTGTGAGCTGCCGTGGAGGGCCAAGCAATCTCCATGCCCTTATATAGCTGCACACAGAGCATCAGGCTTTTCCCAGGGCCAAAAGAATTATTAGAAGATGACAGAGCTGGAAAACTCTGGTTGGCAGGGAAGCAAAAAGCAAACCTAAGTGAGTCAATGGATTCCACCGACTTCCTAGAACACAAATTCGAGCCTATTGTGGCTTTGTGCAACTAGTCCCCACGGCTGAGAACTAGGAGCACGCGGAGCAGGCAAGAGTGCAACCGAACCTTCCGAATAAAATGCAGATGACAGTGCACACATGCTCGCTTCTTCTTCATAAGCATCTACACATGATCCCTTCTGAACAATGCATTTCACGTGTGCTGGTAGCAGATCCGACTTCCCTGATCCTAGCACTTTTCAAAGAACAAATACATGGCTTCATTCCTTGGCATCATTTTTAGCAGAGTAACAGACTGTTTTGCAAACAAAAAAAGGTACATTCATATATGCTGGCAGCGGAGCTGCAGAAAAGCAGCTTGAAATTTGAAGAGAAGGACAGTAGCAGCAGAACAAGAGATTACATGTTCGCAATCCCTTTTCACAAATATTCTTCTCTTATTACCACCCACAACCTGCCTCCGGACATAGAGGGAAAGGCAGGCTCACTGTAGAAACACTTCTTTTCTGCTAAAAAAACCCATAAATACACACTTTAACTTTGAGTTGCTCAGGTCTTCATATGAGCACAGCTCTA
This sequence comes from Platalea leucorodia, assembly GCF_965183815.1. Lineage (NCBI taxonomy): Eukaryota > Metazoa > Chordata > Aves > Pelecaniformes > Threskiornithidae > Platalea > Platalea leucorodia. The sequence goes on from NC_138826.1 coordinate 23,574,470, forward strand.
CCACCCATTGGGTGACTACAACCACAGGCAAAGAGCCATTTGTTTTAGAAACAATTTTTACCTGTGCTGCAATGAGCATTTGTCTGCTTTTGTACATAGAATACAATGAGCATTTATCTGCTTTTGTATATCTGCAGCTACAGCTACACAGAGCTGTCTGCAAATTCATCATAAGCATTACCAGTGACACCAGTGATGCCTGGAACTTTTGCCTATCAGGTGAAATTTGTGGTAGGAGAACTTGTTTCTCTTGAGCCTTCTCTTCTTTGAGTGCTCTTTGTCAGAGCAAGTGCTTTTCCCAAAATACACTAAGTTGCCAAAGGAAGTTGATAGCTTTCTCCAGTCTGTTGGACACGTCTTGCTGCTTACCCCCATTAAAGGAAAATCAGAGGTGTGCTTGGAAGGGGTGCAGCCTGGCAGGAGATTTTGCTCAACCCTAGAATGTCAGTGCTACGATGTACACACCCTAACTGAAGAAGGGGAAAAAGAAAAAAGAAAGGCAGCTCTTCTCAAAGGCTCAAGATCCAAAGCTTCCTTTTTCCTGTGAATGGGAGAGGCTTGAAACTCTGCCTGTGAAATTTCTCAGTTTAGCAACCAGGTGGTTTTGAGTTGCCTGAAGTACACGGTCTGCTGTAGGTCAGTCTTTCTGCACACACCATACAAAGCCATGGTGCTAGGCTTGATTTTACACCACTGAAGGCAATAATGGAACCTTTACTTTGGTTTCTTGGGCACTACATTTCTAAAAGCACTCTCTAGCCTGAAACAAAAAGTAAAATGAATGAACAAACACAGGCTCAGAAGAGAGCAGTGAGCTGCTAGACATGCTAAGTTCAGCAGGAATTTGGTGTATGCGCCAACATTGTTGAACACTCACTTTTGAGGCAGAAAACAGACCTTTCCAACTCTGTTCACATGTCAAACAGCAAAGCACCTGGCAGTGCCGCTTAGAAAAGCATTTTCAGAGAAAGCAATTTGTGGCTGGTTTTAAATCCTAGGAAATTAACAGATTTGCACCTTTGGGCGAAAAAGCAGACCAGGCATGTTTTCTTCAGCTAGTAATTTGATCCATTTTTAACGGTGACATGTGTTAGACTAGATTTCCTGCCTACAACCTGATCCGAAATATTTTTGGACTGTTACCATCGTTAAGGAAAATACCGAAACAGGAAACATTGGAATGCTGTTGATATTCACAATCAAGTACACAGTGCAAACAGCATTTCCTTTACCAGAAGTGTTTAAGTCCTTTCAATTATCTACATTTACACTTCTCTTAAGTAATCATTAGTACAGCCAAACATGAAGACATTTTAATTGCTCAGCTACCATTAAAAGAGAAGAGGGTTGCATAGATGCAAAACACACACATATAAGGTTTGTTTTGGTCCACAGAAAACTACGAGAAAACAAGCATAGCGCAATACTTCCCTAAAACACTCTTCCAGCCTCCAGCTCCTTGCAGTTTAAGGGCTTTCTGCAGTAGAGATACTGCCATATAATATCTTTTATAGATTTGTCTTCCCTGAATTCATCCAGTCTCTTCTTGAACCCACATGCACTTTTAGCATTCACAGCACAGTCACAAATGAAGTCCCCACTGTCACAACAGTGTTGACCCTTTGGTGGAACTGAAATGCCTGATGTGAGCTCAGACCCATGTCTGTAAAATCCTGCCTGGCACAACCCTGCTGCCACCCCAAATGCAGGTCAGAGAGCATTTTGCACATGAAATCATTTAAATGAGTAATCATTTAAAATTCATCAGATATGAAATTAAAAATCGCTAAGGATTTATGCTTTCACAAGACATGTCTGTGACAGTGAGTAGAAAAGAAGGACTGGAAGATGTCCTGCTCCAGAAAACCTGCTGCAGCTGTGCACACCCTCAGTACCGGCTGTGTGTGATGCTCCAGCCCATGGAGCTCCTGCCCTGTCAGACCAGTGGTCCTTGCCAGCATGGCTACTTTGTAGAACCAATTCAGCTAACGAGCTATGACTGCAGAGCATGGAGATCAGACCCAAGAGTTGGTGGTGCTGAAGTGCAAATGATATACTTACCTTTTTGTACTTGGCCAACTACTTACAGAGCCACTTCAGAGAAAAAACCTCCAGCTCTGACCTGATTGTACTGTCAGCCTTCCCGACTGACTGACTGTCTTACTGACAGAGTTTGGCCCACCAACGTTCAGGAAGCCTAGGCCATACCACTTGGCCAGGTGGCACTCATTTTCCCAAATGCCTTCCACCCTCTCCACCTCCATAGCAACGCTCTTCCCTTCTTCACAGAGGAGGGCTGACCACGGACCCATAGTCTGCCTTCCCCACCTATTTCCTCTGCCCTAAGTTGAACAGGAAGATGAAGCATGGGCTCCAACTGATACAAAATGCCTTCTCTGTCACCCCTCAAGGCCTCCTCTCAAGATCTACCATTTTAAGGTCTTGGCCTTAGACTGCAAAGTAAATAAGGGCTCCAGCCTCAGCAACAAAGACTACGCTGCGTTTCTGACCACTGAGTCCAGCTGCATTTGGGACAACACAGTTATGGGGGCCCAGGAGACAGCTGGGTGCTAGGGATAAAAATATTCTCAACAGAGTACAACCAGGAAAGACCAGATGATGATACACACAACTGTCTCTTGGCATTAAGAGAGAGCTATCTCCTCTGAGAAAGTGCTCTGCAGTATCATATTCCCCAATACAAACACACCTCTAGCAGCTATCAAATCTCCAAACAAGTAAGCAATTCTTCCCTAAGCAGAACTTTACTCCCACAGAAGGAGGACCAAAGACTTAAAGTCCCCTAGAATCATCTAAAATGGATTTTACATAGAGCAATGGGTAGTAATATCAAACCCTAATGTGGGAAAGTCATTAGATCACTGCTTTTCACTTGTGGTCTTGACACTCTTGCCCATTTTGTCAGCAGTACTCATTGATCAGTACAGCAGCAGAAGCGTCCAACACACGCTCATGCTACCTCTTGAAAGGGGGTCTTGAAAAAGAGTTCGGTTGTGCTAACTCAAAGCCCCTACATGGTTTTACCCAGCTGCACATCCAGCTAGAAATCTCTCCCTAGGCAGCTTCCACACCCAAGGCCAATGAAACATGCATGGGGTAGCTATAAAGATAACGACTTTGTAATTAACATTAGCAAACACATTTTACAGACTCAATGATCTGGAAGAGCGAACTTGCCCGCAGGCTGAAAGAGCCCTTGCCTCCCCCTCTCAGCCAGAACCACATGGCAGTGGTTTGCTAAGTCAAGCAGCCGGATATTTTGGAGAGGAAAAGGAGGACTCCTTCGCAGGAAGATTACAGGCTGCCAAGTTAGAGGCCAATATGAGGAACTCTGGGGCTAACAGGCTGCTGCAAAGCTCACCACCCATTCACACTGCCTGCACTGTGCTCTGTTCTTCCCTCTGTGAATTCCCTCAATGAATTGTCAGGCTTTTTTTGGCCAAGACCCATCACTTCTTCCTGAACTGGGAAATGCCTGCTGAACTCCTGGCATTATCCAAGCTACGGTAAAAGATTTCTGTTTATCACAGAAAAGGCCTGAACAACTGAACTACCGTGTCATTTAAGGCATGCTTTTGCACTCCTTCTGAAAGCACTTCCCCTGCATCTGCCATGAAGCTGATGTACGATCGCTCTGGGGGAAGGCAGCCGCAGGAAAAAAATCACTCCAGAGCAACTAGAAGTGCCATGATGCATCTACTATTTGACTTCAAGAAGTGCTGGTATCCATGCCTACAATTTGAACCAAGAGGAAGGCTAAACCCCAGCACCCCAAAAAAATAGGCTCCAGTACTTTTAAGAAGCAATGGGGCAACGCAAAGCAGACCCCTGCCTTCCCAGGCTCCATTTCTTCTCTGTACAAAGATGGCCCACGAACAAAGCACGGCTGGGGCAAGAAATGAAGCTGTCCATTGCTTTGCAGCTCGAGATGGTGGGAAAGCTGAAGCCAGCTCGTGCTCTACTCTGGTGACAGAGACTGTGGCTCAGCTGCCTCCTTCCTTTATTTTTTCAGGACTCACGAGAGATTGATGCCTGACAGGCACTTTGATGCAGCCTGGGTCATCACTATTTAGCACTATCAGTGCTGTTTGATCAAGAAGCTCCAAAATGTACAACATTTCTGAGTCTGTGTCTGGCAAAAACTAGGCAATTAATAGCTTGGACAACACACAGCCATATATTTCAACTATTAAATTAATGCAACAGGAAGAAGGGTCATCTCTGGTCACACCTCCTCTGCTATGAGTGAAGTTTTCATGAGACCTGTCTTTGCTTTCTTGCTGTCAGGAGCCACAGAATAGGTTGACAGTCTCTGCCACAAATTATCAGCCAGTTTCTCACTGGGAAAGTTGTTTTCAGTAGGTCAAAGTGCAGCAAACGCAAGCAGCATTAAGATTAAAGGCTGAAATGCAGTTCCCTCTTGCAATCCAGCACCTGGCCAGACAAAGCACTAAAAGGTCAAATTAAACAAACCAGCCAGAGAGGTCTACTGTCAACGCAAAACATAGCTACTGCCCACCCTGCACCCCTCCCTCTCCCCATCCCCAGTCTCGCTCAGCAACGTACCTGCTGACCGTCAGAGTTAGTTCATCTGTGCAACCCTTGATTTTGTTCTGCGCCTCAAGGTGCGTCATGTCCTCTGTGTTCACTCCATCAATGGCTATGATCTGGTCTCCTATACACAAGTTGGCTATTGCAGCTTTGCTACCTGGAGTCACCTAAGAGAAAACAAAAAGAATGAATTGGACTTTCCAGGGAGCAGCTTTCCATAGCAACATTTGAAAAACAGTTGGAGCACTCAGGACTTCTCTTGCTGGTACCTGGAAGCAAGGACGTGAAAACTGATGAAAGTAAATTCTCAGCAGAAAGCTATCTGGATCTGGGCCTCTTGGATACTCTCAGTACTAAAGTTAGGGGCAGAATTCTGTTTTGGCAGCCACAGATAGAAACTTGGGGGAGACAACAGGTGAACAACAGAAATTGTATTTTCACTCAAGGCAATTGGCTTCATGCTAGAGAGCAAGAACACATAGAATGCAACTCTGTTCTTTGCTGGACAGAGAAGTGCTCTCCAAAACATAAGGTGCTGAGGACAGCCAAGAAGCCTGAGCCTCTAAAACAGAGGTGACAGAAGAGAGTATCGGAGTCATTGCAATACAGTCAACACCAATCACAAACACCTTCGGCTGCATCATGATCTCATTTGCTTCCCTCCTTGCAAGAAAGGTTTGGGCTCAAGATTTTTCATTGCTTCTTTAGTTTTAATCTATTTTAGCCCAGGAACAGCTGCAACAGACTCTGACTGACTTCAGTGAGATCAATCCCAAAGCAGTGTTTGATCTAACAAGCAGACTGGGAGGGAGAAAGGCATCAGAAACTTCACCATTAAATCACAATCTGACCTTACTTGCTGAAAAACTGGAAGCATCATCCCCAGCCTGACCACAGCTCACCTTGATACATTCTGCCATATACATCTCCCTTTCCTCTGCATTTGTGGTGCTTTGCTTCCCAGGTACACCACTGCACTGCTAAAGAGGTGTTGTGCTCTGCCTGAGAAATGACTGATGGGAAAGAGCTCAAGGTAATGTCACTGAGATCCCAGCCAGAAGACACTATGCAGCAATGCCACCAATATGATACCCCTTGTGAAAAAAGAAGGTGCCAGCTAAAACTTGGCATTTTCAAGCTAAGCAACTAAACAGATCATTCATTTTCCCCCTACTTCTGCTGAAGAGGTCCTCTTAACAACAGAGACCTCTCTGGGCCAAAATTATTGCCTGGGTGTAGGGTGAAGAATGTCACATTTGTTTGTGGCTTTGCAAACACTACACAAGATTTTGTGCAGGTTTAATGACTTTGTGGAAGGAGCATAATGACTACTGTGGGCTTTCATCCATTATTTAATAGGCAGAGGAAATGAGAAGGGTGGACTGCTCCCAGACACGAGTACGGATTAAAACATGCCTTGCAGCTGGGACACACCTCATTTATGAGTCCGTTGCAACTGGTATTCATTCTACACATTCATGCTAGGTTTCAGCATGCTGGAAAGCAGCTGAGCAAACACAGCAGAGCCGTCAGACATAAATAAGTATTGTTCACAAGATATAGAGAGCCCTCCTAATGTGGGATTGGATGGCAAATCATTCCCCCTAGGGAAACATTCACCTCCTAGAGGTGTCACACATGAGCTGCAATCACTGCTTTCCCTGGGCCAAAACCGAGGCTGTTCAGCACATCTCACAGCTGTAGTGGGATATTTTCCCTAACCAGAAGGAAGATAACAAGATGCCTTTCTTTTTTCACCTGTCTACTAGGACAATATTTCACGGAAAAGGGAAGGACACAGATTTGTATCACAGATGTCCAGGTTGGCCAAGGTGCTCAACATTAACCCAAAGACCTTCAGATGAGTCAACTGAATAGTGCCTGTCTACCCACTCACTACTTCAATGCTGTAAGCAGACTACAAACTGACAGAGTAAGTGCTAATGAAAAGACCAGACAAGCCACCAGACAGATATAGAAAACCTACTTTAAATGTGAAGATCATCACCTCCCAAGCTGCAGCCTGCAGCTGACTGGTGGCCTACAAGACCACCAAGTGCAGCCTGCTGCCACTCCACTGGACCCACTGCCCTGAGAGTACCTTCATGTAAATGTGACAGGGACAGCTAGCAGCCATGAAGAAATCTTGAGTACTGGAAGTGGCCCACACTCCCACTGGATTTAGGAGCTGCTGCTTCAGAAACCATGAGACAGATCCCTGAAGTCATCATTACACTGAAGGGAGTCCACAAGGGACACGTGGTGAGTCCTCTCCTGGTCACTGGGCCTTAACCAAGTCACTTGGTTTCTCAGTGCCTTTATTTCCTCTGCTACCAAAGGAGGGAGAGGGGCACATTACTCCCCCTGTGAGGAGCACCGAGCTCAGCACGCTATTTACCGTGATTCATTTTCGATCAGACAAGACTGCCAAGGAGTCAAAAATAACGGTGGATTAACACCACCGCGGGAACACTGCTGGAGGCTTGTCTGTACAGCTTGCATTTAAAGGCTGATAATCGACACAACATGTGGCAGGCTGCTAGAAATGATCCCATACCACAAGGAGCAGCTGAGCCAGAGGAGCCAGGGACACTGAAATACTGAAGCCTCCTGAAGAAACCCCAAGAGCCACCAGGATGAGCAAGTGGCATTCGCAGGAATGTCTCAGCGCTTTGCCAGCACTTGCAGTGTCACGTTCCCCTTCTGTGTCCACTTTGGAGGAATCTGAAATTTGAGTGCTCTTCTCCATCAGGTAAGAGCCACTCGTAGCACAAAGGTGATTACATCAACTCAGGTACTGTACAAACCTCTCCCCTAAGGGGAAGCCACAAGGATGCACAGTAATGAAAACAATAAGTGAATTTGCCAACAGGAAACATGTTTTAAAATCCATTTTCTTCAGTTCTGGAAATAACTTGCCCTGAAATGCAACCTTCCATAAACCGCTCCCCCGCAACATCGAGCTCGTACTCCCTGCCAGGATTGCTCATAGCAAACATGTCTGCACAAGGGCATGGTACTGCAGGGAATCCATCCCCCATCCTTTTAGGATGATTAATAGCTACTAATAACGTTCCCTTCCCCCTTCGCAGTAAGGTCTGGGCTTATCTCAGTACTGTCAATGCTGCTTTTGAGATTTGCTCACCTACCAGTTAAGTCATGAAAGCAAAAAGCATTTCTGTTATTAAGTGAGGAGCAGAGAGCTGCCACTGGGAAGACTTATTCCTGCTTTTATTTTTGTCACGTCCCTCCCTGGTCCATGGGGAGCAGCAGGGGCAGGTGTGTGGCTGGGGGGGAGGTAGGCAGTGGCACTCAGAGCACTGACAGCTACCAGCCAGCTTACACAACCCAACCGAAACAACTCCGAAAATGAACAAAAGCTTTCAGGCTCACAGGTATCCAGTAAATGTTGTGCTGCCTGAAACTGCTGTGCTCCTGCTCTCCTCTCAGATGACTTAAAGCCTCTTTCCTTTCCCTCCCCTCCTGACCAAGCATGGAGCAGACACCAGCAGGAACCGAGGGGATTGCACACCTTGCACAGGCAGGTGACCCAATAATGAGCAGATACAGCTGCACTTCTGCATGGGAAGGTGAGGAGGGCTGAAAGACACTGCGAGGAACAAAACCTGCAAACACAACTTTACACAAGTGTCATGCAAAGGCGTAACCTCTTGTCTCCTTCAAGAGAGATCCCTGCCTGGCTTGGGCTTCCCCCACTGGGGTCAAGCAGCCTCTGGCAGAGGGGACACGGGCAGCATCACAGGGCCCCAGGTGCCCCGCAGCTCTAGAGACACTATCATCGGGTGAATAAAGCTTTGTACACCTTGTAACATCATTCCCAAGGGTTTCCTTTGGAAAGGAGGCATGCCCTACCTTGTGGTGATTGCTCCCAGGCACTTGTGTAACACTTTGCCATTAGGTCATTTCAGTGTTGAACAGACAATGCTGAGACAGGCTGAGCAGCACTGCTTCATCCCGTATCCAAAATAAGTCCCAGAGCTCACCAGAGTGTGCCTGTGGTGATGCTCTGTTTGCCTGGCATCTCTGTGTAAGAAATCTGGGCTACTACAGAAGTAATCTAGACACTTATAACCAGACACATCAAACTAGGTCCCTGATACCAGCTCAGACACATTTGCCAGCATACGGATGAAACAAATAATCCCCATAATAAAAGCTCTGCAATCATGAAAAGGGTAGAAAAATTATCTGCCCCCCTCACCTTCCCTGCACACACATCTTGGGCTCCACCTTGCCAACACCACTGGGACTTTGCGAAGTTCAGACTTCTGTCTCCCAGGTGGTTTGCCTGCTATTGTTTCCCTGCACCGGTGGCCAGGCAGCAAACAAAGGACTCTGCTATGACATGTCAGGTCTTCAGCTAGTCTTTGGGCAAGTGTGTTCACAATAGAAAAGACAACGGACACTTTCATTTAGCAGAGGGAATGAGACATATTTGGCTACTTACCCAGCTCCCAGGCCCTCTTTATAAAACTTCTGTCTGTCCCAGAAGTAGCCAAACACAACCACATTTTACATTTGATGCAATTGCCTCCATACATGCTACCTAACAAGCTTTGCAGTCCCCGGACAGGGATATGTGGTGCCTTTTTTCCTTCTGCAGGCGAGGATCTGAGAGGCAGCAATGGGTTTACTAAGGGAAGCTGCGGCCCTCAGCAAACGAGAGGGAGGAAGGGTGGGAAGCATTTCTTTGAAAACCAGCATAACGCAGCTCCATGTGAGTCAAGATAGATGGGTGGGTCTAAAATTCATTCAATTCTTTCTGGCCTTCTCCCCCCATCTATTCAGGCACACTACTTGCTCACTCCATCAGCCCTTCACAGTTTCTCACAGACCCTACAGCCTCCGGCACCACCTATCACTCCACACCTAGACACACATTGCAAGGAGTGATGAAGAGATAAGAAACGAGAAAATTAACATTGGCCAAGAAAAAGATTTGGATAAACAGCACCTATCTGAGCTTGAGAGGAAAACTCAGCTGCGTCTTTGCTGGGCAGAACAGACATGCAGCAACATACTTCTAAGGCCACCAGTGACAACTAGACATCTCTGACATGCGGTTTAATCCTCCCCACCCACACACACTGCTGTTTTACCATGAGTAATGTCCTCAGCGCTGGAGTATTATGCTAAGCAGCCACAGTTTCTCCCAGCAAAAGCATGCAGCTGGGTCAGCAGAGATCAGAGGCTATGAGAAAATTCAGGCAAGCACGTTCCTCACCCCTTGTCTTTAGGGGAGGGGGAACGACATGCCAGTTCCTTACAAGCAACTCCACAAGACTTTCCTCCCAAGCTGCTACTGCTCTCTGCACTATTACGGTCCAACACTGCCACAGCCCAAAGCTCACCAGCTGCTCTGTGCTGGCCCAGGCCACACCATCAGCCGGAGAGAGGAAGGGGAAGGGGGACATGCCTCTGGCTGGGGAAACCCCTGAGCATCAGCCCGCCCCAGCAGGGCTGGGGCTCCCACTGCACAAGCCCTTCTGGCAGCCTAGCTCGCCCTCACCCTCCTGCCTGCCCTCAGCTCCTGCCTATTTCTGATGGCCAGATGAGGATTATTAACACAGAAAAGGCATTAGACACAGCACAGAGAGGGCTGACCTCAGGAAGGCAGTGTAAAGAGACAGGTGAGATGATTTGCTCAGACGGATGCACAGTCAGTGGCCAAGGAGTCACTCAGCCCCACAGCTTGCTTTGCAATATGCCTCACATTAAAAAAAAAAAAAAAGTATAAAGATTTATTACAAGACCTCAAAAAGGTTACATAGAGCTGCTCATCAGCTGAGCCTTTCCTGATGGTTTATTTCATCTTCTAAATAAAACAACATGTCCAGTAATCAGCAACAATCTAAGATACTGTGTCACTGTCCAGAACAACATTAATTGTTTATGCAGTTAAGGCCTCCTTTAATTTCCCTGTTTATACTGAAAAAAAAATATATAAATCCATTTGCTGCAGTTATTTTGATGTTGCACCCTTCAAACCCAAAGCATTTTACAAGCCAAATACATCTCTTGACGGACAAAGTGATTTTTGAGGGTGAAAGGGAGCTTGCAACCACATATAACTTGACACCTGGGAACAAGCAGATCAGGGAACAAAAAGGACTGTCTTTCTCCCAAGAAGTCCAACATTTACCTTTGTCAATTTAAGTTCTGAGACTTAAAGCTCTCACATAGGATTAGGGCTGGTACATCCCCTCCCAACATGAAGTTCTCTCTCTTGGTTCTTTGGAGAACTCATGAAGAACAAGGCGGGCCAGATGTAGCCCACCAAATGATGCTGGACGCAAAGAGGGACGGAGAAAATGGTACTCTGAAGTTTGGTGACATCAAGCTACCGCACAACCCGTGGCAAATTGGTCTGAAAAGGTGAACTGCAGAAAGTATAGCTCTGGCTCCTAGGAGAGGCAAGGGTACTGCTCCTGCATGTAACTCTGGCAGAAGGCGTTTGATTAGTATCCTGATTCTCTTAAATGTTTTTCTAAAGATAAAACTGTCCCCCAGACTCAGGAAACAGTGCTGGAAAAGATCAAGCTTGTCCTGTGCCCCAAAGCACTCTGTCTTTACTGCTAGAAAATTCTGCTGCTTTCCACTTGCTACAATTAAGGACTATTTCTTCTCATCTGAATGCCAGCAATCAGGTAGATCAGCAAAGTCCTTTCCTGTCCTCAGCAGCTGTTTGTATCTTTGAAGCCCAGGCTTGTCCAGCCTCAGCAGCTGCCTGAGAAGCTGCCAGGGTTCAGGCTGACTCTGAAGTCTGTAGAGGCATTACTAGGGATGTGAACCTGTGCTCTCCATACCCCACACGCTCAGAGAGACGAGACAGGACTCCCGCCAGCAGCAAACGCACAAGGCATTGTGCTGCCCTCTAAACATCAACCCAGCTACTTCTGGAGGGCCAGAAGCTCTTGGCAGGTGACCCTAATGACCGGTTTATGTGCAGCTCTGCATGGCATGGCAGGGCTGGCGCCGCTGCAGCCCCCACCCCACCCGGCAGCCAGGAGCAGCAGTGCAAGAGAGAACATCAGTGCAGGAAACGTAAAGCCACGTTCACCTTCCTATAAACCCCAGCAGCTTTCCCCAGCTGGCTCCCTCTGCCAAGCCAGCCTCAGAACAAGAGCCAAGTGTAACGCCGGCGTATTTGCAGTTACGGGCACAAAACCTGGGCCGGGCGGCAGAGGAACTGCAGTCATAGGTGTCCACAGCAGGGATCAGCCAAGGCTCCCCGGGCTGAGGAGGAAAGCCAGCCCAACCCTAAATCCTATCGCATCCACCATGGCCCATGTTTCCTTTGGCAGAGGGGGAGGCATTCCAGCCCTCCAGGCACGTAAGCCTCCCGTCCAGCCTCGGCTCTCCCTGTGGCTCAGACCATGGCCGCAGTTTATTTTTCTTTCTTTCCGTCCAGGGAAGATGCTGCAGCCCGGCTGCCCAGGCAGGCACTTGTACCACACAGCTGAGCCCCAGCACGGTCCAGAAGGAGGACGGTCTCCATGTGGCCACTGCCACACTCGTCCCGCTGAGCGGCTCGGCCCCCACAAGAGATGCCCGTTAGCAAGGTGTCCTGTACCACTGGGGCTTTCTCTCACCAGTGGCTCATGATACCTTTGCTCAGCTGCTTCCTAACGGGGTGACTGGCTGAAAGCAGGGGTAAGGACATCAGCCAGTACCAAAGTCAAACCCGATGTCTTCTCACACCATGGCATTCAGTCCCGTGCCTGATTTTGGACTATCAAGTCCGGTTTTATCACTAAATCAAGTTTTAAGTTACTAAAACTGTCTCAGAGGGCCATGCTTAAAAAAAAAAAACAAACACCCCAAACCCAAGAAATACCTGATTATCTTCCAATTCTGTACTTGCTATAAATCCTGAGCTTTTAAAATATCATGAATAGATAAAACAGACTAAACAGGGATGAATTCCTGTTACTGTGGTTGAAATCAGCAACAGGCACAATGCTGAGATTTCATCTTTTTAATATATTTGCAGAACCAGACTGTCTTGAAACCCCTTTTTCATTGGGAAAACGCTCAGTTTCATAACAAAATGTAGCTCCAGAAGTGCACCAGCTTTGGCCTGTTTCACAGACTTTGCCAGATTCCCCTCCTTAAAGGGGCTGGGGGCTCCTGACATGACAAAACGTAAAGCAAAACTCCCCTCTGCCTGTATTTTAGGTCAGATGTTCAAGATCAACACACCACTAGCACAAACCACAAAAATCATCTCAAGAATAAGGTTTATCCGACAGTTCCATGTATACATTCAACTGGAAACAGAAATCCCCAATGTTTATAAAAATTAAACGCAGCCAAACAGGAAATTGCTCACGTTACCTGAGGGATGGAGGGGGACGGGGTCTATCAGCTGCGCTGCTTTCAGCCCGCTCCACTTCATTGGCATGTCTCCTCATGCAACACGTTGCTTGCTTCCTCCACCAGTCTCACAGGGATTTGACTAGGAACTACCCTGTGCACAGGGCAGCTCCACAGACACTGTTATCCTGCAGCACATCCATCCACAGCTCAGAAAGGATTTGGGAAAAGCTCTACCCCATTGACTCATTGCATGGTGTCATCCAAAGGGTGACAAAGACAAGGGTCCCTCCTACTCCCATAAGGCAATCCAGCAGGCTTTGGTCTAGGGTTCATTACACTGATCAATAGAAGGTTTTTTTCTGAACAAAGACTGTAATAAAGTGTCCACCATAACCCTGCAGTTTTAAAAATAAACATAAACCAGAAACATCTGTGAAGAATCCCTCCAGAAGAGACTGGGGACTCCACAAGAAAGTCTCACACACAGCATTTGTGAAATCCCCACACTCGTCTCTCACCAGGAAGACTGGTCCAACACAACTGAGAAACCAGAAGCATTTGCACGAGAAGATACTCATGATCTATTTGAGCCCAAAGCAGTTTTGAACACATAGTTCAAGTGGAAAGGGGGGGTAGGGCAGTGACAAAAGATAAGAGCAGCTGTGGAAATACCATAATGTTTCATCTTCTGTTCTCCTGAGGCACAACTGGCCATTGGTGCCATGCAGCAGCTGCCAGCCAGAAGCTCTCGGCCAGGCTGCTCTGCTGGCTCCCACATTCATGGCACTGGTGCTCCTCACCTGTCTTGGAGCCCGGACTACAGCACCAAACTCCAATGACTCCGCCCTGGGGAACAAGCTGCCTTGGCAATTCAAACGGTGCCGCCTCCCACCAGCACGACGGGGATAAACCCCCCCTGCGTCAGAGGGGAGCCTGAGAAACCAAACTAGTAAGGAGCTGAGGTATAATGGTGATGAGGGCCATAAATACCAAGACAAGCTGAAGAGCTCACCATGAGGACAACACTGCCAGAAGCCAAATCTGAGCTCCTGGCAGGCAACGCAGGCTGAATTTAGGCACCTTGGTTCAATGAGAGCTGCAAGACACCCAGTTCAGGCCCATGACTGGATGGGTGTCTCTCTCTTGGCACCCCACCATGCCAGCACAGGCCTGGAGCCGCAGGGTGACCCCATCAGTGCATCAATGGGATGGGCAGCCCTGGATGAGGCAGAGCCAGGCTCCACTGGCCACACGGGAGGGGGCTTGTCCCCCACGTAGCACACACAAATTGCTGCGCTCCCAGCTGGCAGCGGCAGGACAACGCTGCTCCCCGTGCAATCAAGGATGCATGCCTGCCCCGGGGCGGGCAGCCCAGCCCTGTGCACCACCGCGAACAGCGCTCCCCACGAGCGCGTCTGTGCCACGGACCTACAGCCTACCTGCTGCAGCACAAAGCAAACACGTAACAGCGCTGGGGAGGGACAGCCGCATTCTCCCCTGCTCCCAGGGCGATGCTCTCATCACAGGCTACAGCCTCCCCACCCTCTCATTCCCCTCAGGTAGCCCACCCATCTCACACCTCAGTGGGACCAAGGCCCTCATAACCCTTGGCAGATGCTGGTCCTACAGCTAGAGCTCGCTGACAGAGCTTGCCCCGTCCTGTGAGAAGAGGGGGGCTCCACGCCCAGAAATGCTCTCTGGTCAGAGCACAGGTGCCGAATGCAATAAGCAAGAAGAAAAATGAAGTTATAGCCCCATAAAGTCACCACACAAGGAGGATCAGACTCTTTAAAACAGGACCAGATCTTTTTTTACATGGTGAAGGAGGGATCTGCTGAGACCTTTTTTCCTGAGCCAAGGGGACGAGCCCAGTAGCCTTAGGAGCAGAACTACAGGAAAGATTAATGGCTTGAAATCTTGGAGGGGAAATTAAAAATGTCAGAGGGGCCACAAGAGAAAGCCGTGATAAGAGCTGCCAATTGTCAGCATTTACGTCACTGCCACCAGAGAGGTTATTTTATTACATTTTAGTCTACAGGGTCACAGTTTCTCATGAGGTGGTTATTTTTGCCGCTTTGCTGATCTATGTCCCTTGGTATGTACCCATAAGCACTGACAAAGGCGACGAGAAGAGGTAAGAGCAGCGAGGTAGGACTTCAGACATACTTCTGCCTGAGAGCCTTTTGCTGGAAGGAAACGGCGCAATTACAATAACAATGAAGTAAATATCACTTCCCTTACGCTAAAGCTGCTTTCATGTCCAAAAAATGCTTTAGAAGAATGAAGCATTATTACTGTAATTGAAAGAGCTTACACAGAAAATTAATAACCTTCCCCCCCTCTGTGTGTTTGACAGCACTCGCCAGCTCAGAGCCAGAGCCAGCAGCCGCCCCCGTGGCACCCAGGGTCCTTCAGGCAGCAGGACCCCGTGGCAGGAGGCCACAGGGCAGGAGGTATTTAGAAAAAAATCACACGTGTCACCATCCTGTTCTTCTTTAAGGGCAGTTCACAGAAGTTCAAGTTCTTGTACGTCCCGCTTCCCATGGCCCTTCCTCACCTGGGGCCCACGGGGACTTCAAAGCCAGGCAAAGGTGGCGGCAGAGGCCAGAGCTGCCAGCGGCTCATCGGACGCCTCTGGTTTGCAGGATTGCTGGAAATCGGAGCAATTCCTTCTCGCCTAGAGGGAGGCCAGCGGCCAGCCCCAACAAGACGCTGAGCAGCACACCCCACGCAACGCCACGAAGGGACGGGGAGTTTGGGGTTTATTGCCCCCGCGCAGGAAGAGACGGGGACGCACCTGCCCTTGCTTTTTGTGGGTCTGCAGCGAGCAGCTCGGGGCAGGGCCCAGCTCCCTGCCAGGAGCAGCCGGCAGCGGGGCGGGAGCACCTGCGCACAGCGACGCTTGGGCGCAGGTGGGTACGTGGACAGAAAAGTGAGGTAGCTGGAGCCGAACCCTGACGCTTTACAGGCAAACGCTGGAGCAGAGGAGGGCAAATTAAGTTAGACCACTAAAACTGTTTGGATGTGAAACTTTAATTGTTATTTCTTTACTAATTTTTCTTTAAGTGGGGGTAAGACTTATAACAGAAACAGGCAGAGGCACTTAACATAGGTTAATACGGCTTCTGTAAACAAAGGCTTTTCTTTTAACTATACATGGCAAACAAAAGCAGGGGAGCATTCACCACCACCTCAGTGTGACGGCTTTCCCATAGGATGGGCTGCAAAACCCAAATTACGGGCTGGCGGGAGCAGAGAGGATTCCCTCTGCTTGCGGGAAGGGGTTTGCTACGGACAAACTGAGGAGGGAGGGTCGGTAAGAAGGGAAGCCTCCAGTCAAAGCCAGGTTAAGGGGCTGCGTGGGCCATTACAGATTTCTCCATAAACATTGAGAAAAAATAGAGAGGGGGAAGAAAAAGAAAAGATCCCCCCCCGCCACGGCTGTGCCACCAACCCTGCCTTTGTACCACCAGCCACCTGCCAGCCCCAGCCTCCCCCGGACGCGGACGCGGACCCGCCGCCGAGCCGAGCCCACCCCGGGCGGCCCCGACCCCCAGCACCGGCCGCCCCCCCGAGCCGCCGCCGCCGCGCCCTACCCGGGAGATGGTGAGGGGCTGCTCGAAGTCCCGGCCGCCCACCAGGCGGAAGCCCCAGGGCCCGGGGCCCGACAGCACGATGCGGTGCGTCCCCATGTGCGCGGCTGCACCTCGCGGGACGCCCGGCAGCCCCGCCGCCGGCACCGGCCCGGCCCGGCCCCGCCCCGCCGGCCCCGCCCCGCGGCTGCCGGGCCCCGCCGGGGGCGGGCGGGCTGTCCCGCCCCGCGGGCACCGCCGCGCTTTGAGCCGCAGCCCTCCCGGGAGAGGTTCGCCGCGCCGAGCCGCTGCCGGAGGACGAGAATTTCGGTCTTCGGAAGCCCCGACCGTCTCCTGCCCCGTCTCACCCCCCACCGGCGGAGCCGCGCCGCTGCCGCCGCAGGAGCTGACCGCGGTCGGAAGGCGGGACGGCTGCAGAGCAAGGCACCGGCGGGCAACCGCCTGCGAGACTGCCCCGGTGCGGCACCTCCCGGGCAAACACGGCTCGTTCTGCCCCAGCCCCGTGTGGTGTTAACTCTGAAACCTAATGGAGGCGATGGAAATAAGTGGCGTTGTGTGCAGTTTCCCAGCTGGGAGCTGAGTGAGGGCGGAGCCTGGGAAATGTATTACCTTTCCCCTAATTTAGCTCTGATTCGTCACTTGTTTATGCAGTTTTGTTTACCTCTAGCCCCTTAGGGGTGGTACACCAACAAAAGAAGGAATTCTTCTGTATGGGTTTATCAGCCAACCTCCTTAGCTGTGATTCAGGAAAAAGAGTTGCCCCCACCGATCTGACGATGGACAGGTCGGAGAGGTTGGTTACAGCAGCGGTGCTGGCATTTACAAACTGAGCGCAAGTATTGCTGCTTATTTAGTAAATAAATACAGCTCAGGCACGGCAGAGCAGCTGGGATTCAGCTACCGCCAGGGAGTGCGGAGCAGTCAGCAAGTGGGGATGAGGTGCATCACCCAGGTGCTGGCCCTACAAGACGCAGCCATGAATGATCCCGTCGCAAGGCACGCCTTTGCCTCTGCAATCCCCTTTCTTGGCTTCCTCCCTTTTCCTGCATTAACTTGTCATTTCACGGGTTATTTCCTTCCAAGTTACGTGCATCTGGACTATTAATCTCATCTCTATCAGAGAGCCATAGTTCTTCCACCACATTGTTACACATCTCGTGGCAGCAAAGAAAGTGACACTGAGAGCTCCTTTCCCCCAGGTGCGGGGGATTGCCAGAGGCCTGTGACACACCACTGGGTCCTCTTCCCCTCTCTGCACGCCCAGCTTCTGCAGTCACAAAAGCATCTCTAGCTTGCTCCTTACCACATATATTAGGATAGAGAGCAACATCAGTAAATATCGAGGTACGATAGCTATAGGTCAGTCCCTCTTTCTCCCCTCCCTGGCCGCAGCACCGTAAAGCAAGGGCTAGCGATGCTAGTGACTGCAGCAAAGCGGTGGTCAGGCTGCCCTTTTGCTTTGTTTATAAGATAACCTGCAAAACAGAAAAATGGGCTTGTGTCTATGTGCTTTCTAAGGACACGTAAAATAGCGTGAGGCTTTTGCTGTCTTGTTAGTTTGGTCTGAGGATTGGCTTGTTTATAATTTGACTTCCTAAAATCATTGCAAATGCAGCCACGATGTGTATCTGTCTGCCTGGCCATCCGGTCGCATCACCGCAGAGTTTGAATCTGTTGCCCAATTTTGGCTCAGTCTGAGGTGGAGGTCTCAAGGAAGTTAAAACTCCTTGTGAAAGACCAGCCTTCAGGGTGGGCACAGCCCCGCGCGAAGGCAGCGTGCAGGAGCCAGACGTGTGGAGGTGCAGGGTGCACTTTTGGGGTACTTGTGCGTTACTGAGCCCCAGTGAGCCCACCCAGGCAGCTCAGCTCTGGCCTTCCCTCGCTCTGCTCCTGCAGGGACTGTTCCTACACGAGGCACATCCAAAAAGCCCGGGCTAGCTCTCCTGCTGCAGGGCTGGGAGACGTGATGTGTTCGTCACAGGCCTTGCACAAACCCCTTGAACTCGTGCTGCAGCCATACCTGCCTGGTCAGAGTGCAGCTACCGCAGAAGTCAGTGTCTTATGGCCTTTGACCCAATCAGGGTTAAAAATGCAGATGTAAACCCAACATCAACTGACATCCCTTGCCACAGAGGGTGGCATTTGGGGTGTCTTGTCCTACTTAACCTGTGTGGTCTTCTTATTTGAGAGAGACTCACAAAGATCCTTTGTAAACCAGTGGGCTTGGGTGTGCTCCTGCGCTCCCATGTCTGCATGCATGCCACAGTGGCTGCACCCTGACCCCGCATTACAGTGAGATCTGGATGGAAACCAGCTTTTTCTCTGCTTTTACACCTTGGTTTCTTCAAGAAAAAGTCACAGCCTTCCTATGGCTCAGGTGGGAGAACCGGTGAGGTCAGGCCAAGTCACGAGCAGGATCCTCAGGTGCAGGATGCTTGGGAAGCCCATGGCAGACACCTACCGCTCAGTGTGGACACAGCCAAAGACAGCCACAGAGGGGCACCAGTACAAAAGTGCATTGCTACAGGAAGAGCAGGAATAGACTTTATTTAATAATTTGTACAAGGAACACAATAGTAATTCAATAATTCCATTTATTAATTGTCAAATAGTAATCCACTGCAATAAGAAACAAAAAAATCAACACAAAAATAAGTTGCAGTTTGTGTGTGCGTGTGTGTGTGTGTGTAACTTAGAATGGCAAGAGCAAGAACAAAAAATAAACCTTTAAATGAGTATGTTATATACAGTCAGTATCATCATGTTACTTTGCTGGATAGATTAATTTGGTGTTATCCAATCTTAGCAACAGGCCTAAATATTGCTGCAAATAACTGGAGGGCAAACCCAAAGCAGAAAAACAAACCCATAAATAAGATGCAGGATTAAAGGTATCTCCCGCAGAAAAGAAACAGTGGTACTTTGTGTCATATCTGAAATCCTTTCATAATAGATATTTTGTGCTGAAACTCTTTATGTGAACATACATGGAATTCCATAATTTAAATAAAAGTGGAAAAAAATCCCAACCTTTCACAACTGCCTTTTTTTTCCCTCCCTTCACTTAATGTGTTTAAATTATTTTTCTATACAAGGTAAGTACATTGTCTGTACAAAGTTAAATATACATATTTACAGTCAAACTTCTGAGACAGTGAGTCTTCTCTTCCACTGACCTAGGTGGAAGACAAGCCTACTTGATTTCAAACCCAGGAGCATGGCTAGTTTATCAAAACATTGCAAGTCCTGCTAACAGTTAGTAGTAGTTACTCTTAATAAATCTGTATAAAAGCGTCAGCATAAAAATAGGCATTTTATATTATTAAATACGGCTTATGACAAAATAGCAATCTAACCCTTTGCTATTTGTATGGTAATTGTAGGAAGCAGAGTCTGATAGAACCGGTTTTGTTTATGCTTTTTCTTAATAACAAAATGTCTATCAAAAGAGTATTCATAGTGGATTTACAGGCAAGCATACAGCCAAGCCATGTTTTTTTTCCTCAAGGAAATACAAATCTATGTAACTGGTAATAACTGCTGGGAACAGCTTTCCAAACTGATCAGACCTTTTTGTATGACTAAGAGGCAGCCAAAATGCATGTATGTATTTGAGACCTACCATCGATACTGTAACCAAAAAGGAGAGAAAAAAAAAAAAAAAGGCACCCTCAGTGATATGTTGCTCAGATTTATCAGAGCCTCTAAGATTTAATGCCAGAAAAGAAGCAAAGTCTTCATCCCAAAGAGTACGCTTTGAGAAGTGTGTGATCCTTTAGGGCCAGCAACAGGGCAGGAGGAGCAGAGAAAGTGAACGGCCATAGGACTCATAAACAGGATTTGCTCTCACGGATGTTCTGTTTATTGGTTCTATTCTTTGTGCAGATAAATGTCAAAGCCAGGCTGATTTCCCTTTAAAAAACAGGACTCGGTTCGTTTTGATGCACACAATACACTCACACACACACACACACCCTGCACAAAAGAAAAAAACCCTGCAGAGATAGGTAATACGTTATTAAAGGGTTTGGGATTTTTGCGCACTTGCATTATGCTTTGGCTGACCTCTCTGGATTAAACCACCAGTCCCAAACTCCTTTTCCACACAGAGCTCTGCAGTTTAACCATATCAGCTGTCCTCTGCCTCTGCTGGGCCTTAAGGTGCATGACATGAAGGAAGGGTTTTCTATGGAAGTTGAAGGCAGAGCAAAGTGAGTCTTCAGCGAGGCAGAAACCGGGCAGAGCGCCGGGCCTCCCTGAACCTTGCCAGTGAAAGGGAGCGGCTGCAAGGCTGCATACTGCCCCAAAGCACTATCCTACCTCAACACACAAACAAAACCTATACCGTGTGCTTCCCTGAAGCCTTCTCAGAGGTAAGTACTCCATACAAATTAAGATTATCACCAGAACTCTTGCTGGGGAGGGGAGAGGAATACACAAAGGCAGCACTGTAAACTAGAAACTGTCTCTTCTTCAGCAAACAAATCACACCCTGAATCTGTGGAAGCAGGGCTACACATTCAACTCAATACTGTACCACATAACCACATCCTCCTAACACGTCTCATCTCTTGTCTATTACATTCATAAACTGTCTGTTTCTTCACTGTTTAAAAACACCATCTGGAAAACAACCCCATCACTGTCACGGTGGGATCACTGTTATTTTACAGGTACAGAAGCTTCACGTAGTTGCCTGGGAAGGTGCCGAATTGCCTTGTTCTCCTGGACGTACCTGTCGCAAAATCAAACACAAGGAAGCCAGAGTAAGATGGAGCCATGCAAGGAAAGCTTAGGGGTTTAAAAAGGTGGCAATCTGCAGGCATTGCTTTCTAAAACTAAATAGAGGTCCCGGTCAAAGAGCCTTTTGGTATAGACAAGATCACAACTAGTTCTGCTACTAATCATCTTTGGTCTTCCCTTTTAACACTTAAAAAGGTGCTGGTGAAAGCTCCTGGGCCTATAGGCTAGGAGCCAAGCTCCTATCAGTGTAAATGAGCTAATCTCCCTTCAGAAGAGATAACAAGCCTAGATTTGCAGTGTTGAGATGGAGAACACTGTCCAGACTTGCATTCTTTGAAGGTAAAGGGCTTGATTTTGCTAAACATACATCTACAGATGAGGCTGGATTTTCAGGGACTGCAACTCCCATCCATGTGTTCCCTTCGTCTCTTTCTTGCCACTTTCTGTAACTTGCCATGGCTCCCCTCAGCTTTGGAAAAGCTACAGAAATCCAGCTTTCTTTGGTTCCCTCTGTTGCTCTGCCATCTGTGCGAGCAAGAAGGATCAGGAGGAAGAGGGGAACAGGGAAATTAAGAGACAAAAAAGGAAAAACCAGAGACCTAGCAAGGAGAACAAAGCTCCACCACCCTGCACCCTAATTTTAGCGTTCTTGGTGGGAAAAGATGAGAAATTATGACAAAAGTTGAGCTGATTTTTTTTTCACCATTTTGACCCTGCAAATGAGAGCAACTTGAGATGCTCTGCAAAATTGCTCATCTGTGTCTCAAAAAGCTCTGCTGACATGCAAGTGTCACACTCACCCACAAACCAGCCGTCGTCACATTTCTCCATGACATCGACAATGTCACCATCCCTCAGTTCCAGCTCATCATCGTTCTGAGGAGTGTAGCTGTAGAGGGCTTGGTAGCTAACTCTAAAACCAGAAAGATACTGCACATTAGCCATTGGATTTCCCTGACATCCCTTCAGAAGGAGACGTCTCCCTTCCCCTTTCTAATTCCTATTATATTGTCTTCAATGCAGTCTGGATCTGTGTTTTCCATTGGAGAAGTGGAAGCCAACTGCATTAAACTGGCTGTTGTCACAAGGCCATGGCAGTAAAAAGTGTCATGCCTGCACTGTGTGGGATATGTGGAGAGCTTCCGTTTCTTTTTTGCCATATAGACGTCTCCATAGACTGTAACATCCAGAGTCTTCCTAATGTATAGCACCTAGAGAGCATGAGTGCAGACACCCTACTGAATGCAAGCCAAAACCTGGATACACTCATTCCTGGGCTGAGACATCTGTTCCCTTGCCCAGACACACAGGCAGGGCCATGAATGACCAAATGGCACAGTGAAGGACTTCAGAAAAAGATACTGCCTACTCTACTGCACTAAGGTTGCTGGATAAATCGTGGCTGAGGAGGTACAGTGCAAACAGAATCTAAGGTTGACTGCTGCCCTGAGATACCACTTGCACCAGAGCCACTCTGTATTTATCAGAAAGGAACCTTATGGAGTGGAAACAACCTTTGGGCAAATTTGGGGAGTCTTGGATCCGCTGCCTGTGGGGAGTGACAATAGAGCTGCTGCGAGACTTTCCGTTCTGCATAAAGGGGCAGGGGAAAGCAAAGGCTCCTTTCAGGAGCCAACTGCCTAGGAGCTTCAGTCCCCAGCACACAGTGCAGGCTATCGTCAGGGAAAGGCCCCACCAAGCTTAATGGCAGCTCCAGATTTAAACCCACCACACAGCTTTGAAAATCTCAGCCTTGGTCTCTCAGATCATTCGGCCATCAATTCATCTGCAGAACTGGCCAGCCATGCACCAAGTGGCATTGGTGCTGGGACTGCTCGCTGCACTCTGAGAAGCTAAGAACAGGGGTGAACACATTGACCCACGCCATATGAGCTGGGTGTAGCCAGTGGATATTAATTTGTCTTCAGCTTCGGGATACAAAGCCATTGAGATCGTCTCCATAACCAGTATGAATCAAGTGCCCAAAGGAGACCCAGTCCTGGATTATGAGGTCACTGTTTCAGGTGCTATACAGACACAAAGGTCCCAGTTTTAAACTACTCATTATGACGATACATGGCTATTTTTGGAAAAGCTGACACTTTCCCATAATTCTAATTTAACTCCTGAAACGCTGAAGCTTTCACACCATCTTCACCACCAGTCAGAGATAAGGCCCCTGGAAGAGATGGGAGCCAAAAGGACTTACATGTCTCGTGGTGTTTGACTTCTGTCAGGGCTGGCTCCTTGCTGCTGTGCTTGAGGTTGCTGAGAAATGATGAGAGATGGTTTATGGTCATTAGAGGTCACCTTGTGGCGAGAGTCAAGAGGCTGAGAAATAGTACTGCAGTAATGAACAGACTTTTCTGCAATGTTTATGATCTCATTGCAAACAGCTTCCTGCGTGGTAGGCAGCATTGACATCCAAGAACACCCAAAGGACAGTCAACAGGGGGGAGGGAGGGGAAAATATAGACAAGAAGAGATGGGACATCCCAGATGCAGCACATAAGTCCAGTAAAAAAAAAAAAAAAAAAGATTTGTAGATCCGGGTAAATATCCAGGTAGTGGAGTGCAGAAGGGATCCAGGTGTAAGCATGGAAAAACAGGCAAGATACAGAAGAATTTGGCATTTAGTTTTAAGATTTGTAACAAATACATATACATATATTTTTAAAAGCAGCAGCATAAGAGGTTGCAATTAGTTATGCAGTGGCACCATTACAAATGCTACGAAGTCAGTTCAAGAATGCAAGGCGGGCCGCTCCATTCATGCATTTTGCTTCATTTAACTTATACTGAGGGACTGGCAGCACAATTAGCTCAACTTCTCATTGGCTATGACGGTTTTTCTAATTGCTAAATTCCCCTTTTCTGTTGCAAACAAAACAATATATGCAAGTAGATAAATATGTACCTACTTTGCCGCTAAAAATAGTGCTGGCATTTTATCTCTACTGAGGTGTTACTGTCTGGGTGAAGAGAGTCTAGGACTACACATCTGATTTAAACAGTGGCCTTACCACATAGCTCTTTTCAGACTCTGTGAGATCTGGTCCAGCTCTCAATGAATGGTGGGAAGGCTGTGTGATCACCAAGCAAATGATAAGGAAGACATTTTAGCAGATGTTATATCGGTCAGAATTAAAAAAAAATAAATGGAGTGCAGACAACAAAAGAAAATGAACAACTCTTCCCCTCCCCACCCCAACACCATGCTTCTTGGACAACAAGGTCTTTCATTTACACAAGAGACATTAAGGCTACAGTAACACCACTGCACTGCAGCACACAGAATGCTGCCAAGAGAAAGGTGACAGCGAAACAGCAGCTCAGAGCAGGGAATCAGAGTGGAAGGTTATGGACACCGCTACAACCAGAAATGGTACATAGTGTCATACTGCATTCCTGTAGGGGAGAAAAAAAAACAAGGACAGAAGCACATACTTGAGACCATCAAACTTGAACGGCCAAAAGCATGCTGAGAGGAATGTGCTGCTGTTTTTAGCAAAGTCCTCAATGACTTTGACACAGGAGAGAACCGTAACTTGCTTGCTTCTTAAAAAAGACCAGCTCAGGTCCTCGGAAGGCACAATGCCATGTAGCCCCATGAAAATCACTCTAGCTTGTACCAAGCAAGGATCTCAGCTGCTCTGTTAATTCCCACAACGAGGCAGAGCTTCAGATCAGAGGAGGCCCTGACTGGAAAACCCAGCTCCAAACACCACCACCTGTGAAGCTTCTGGACTCCGCCCTGCCTCTCTCCCCAGCCACAACTCTTCACAGGGACTCGCGTGTCCCAGGGCGCAGCACGGAAAATCACGGTGTTTGGGGTTGGAGGTTTTACAGGGAAAGGGAAGGTCACTGAGAAAGTTGCTCACGTATCCAGAGCCTGGTTTTGCACACTTTTTGCATATTCAAACTCCTACTGAAAGCAAGGGGCATGCTGTGAGCAAATGGGACGTCTGAACTAGCGTAGGGTTATTTGTTCTACCTGCAGGACTACTTGGCAAAGTGGATTGGATAAGATATGGAGCATTGCCACCCTCTGTGATCATTCAACACAATTTTCAACCCAAATTCCAAAGGCCTCAATTTTTATGCTTTCCCTCCTCCTCTTTATTCATTTCAACGATGCCCTTCAGTAAAAGGCTTGCTTTCTCACAGCATCCCGAGACAGAGCAGAAGCAGAGGATAAAGAGGTTTGTGACACCTTCAGCCCAAGCACGCTCAAAGAGCTTGGAGCAGTGCAGGGCGATGAGCTCATCCCTGTGTAATTCCTGTTCTCAAAGCTCCTCTGAACCATATCTTGGACCTCTGGAGCTGTGGCCATCATTGTATCAAAGCAAACCATCTCTTCTCTCGAGGACTGTGACCCACTCTAGGCCAACCCAACCCCACAGCAACTCCTCTGTAGTCAGCTGTACTGTCTGGGGCTGGAATCTGGGATCGCTGCCCTAAGAAACAGTGCTCTGTTACCATATACATTTCCATAGAGAGAAAATTAAATATAAGTTGGATGGGCTAATTGCAGTGGAATTCGCATTCACAGCATTTACTGTGGAGCCTGAAATTGTCACAGGCTTTCTAGAAATCATTCCTGCCTATCATCAGCTCTAAAAGGCAAATTAGACATTTAATATTGTGTAGGCCAACTGGATATAGTGCATCAAATCTGATGAGATCAGAGCTAACTCAGGTGGTCAACTAGCTGGGAAAACCAATTTCCAGGCTGAGGTGAGAGGCAGCTGTAAGAATGATTTTTTTTTTTTTTTTTTTAATTCAAGAAAGTGCTTCTCTGCTCCACACTAATAAATTGACTGCTGGAATTGCTCCATGAGCTCCTAAGACCACGTGGTCCATTTCTCATTGATTACTTATGACCTCCCTGCCCAGGTTTTCTTCCAAAAAGCATTAATAACTATGAATTAAATTAGTTATTTGAAAGCTAAAAAATTGACACTACCTCTGAATGCTCCATGGTGCAGGCTTGTATGTGTAATACCAGGAGGTGCAGTCTACCAGCATCAGAAACTTGGCCATGTTCCCTTTCCTGGAAGGATCCTCACGGGGACTTCCATGAGGCAGCTGGGCAGGGGCAGAGGCCAAGCTGTCCCCTGCCCTCCTAGCAGCCCCCAGCTCCTGACAAGACGCACGACTAAGTGGATCCTCTCTGGCCTCTGCTCCAGAGATCCAGGCAGCTCCTACCAAAGCAGTGGGGGTCTCTGCACTAACTCCCAGGGCTACAGCAGAGTCCTACAGTGAGATGATGAAACACCCCAAAGTCAGCAGCTATGTAGCATTAGCCAAACAGGATGAAAACCTGACCAGTTCAGATCCTATAATTTTAGGCTGTAAATGTACCACCTCACTGCTTCAGACAAGTGACAGTGATAGCATGGCCTAGATAGCTTTTTTTTTTTTAAAAAAAAAAAAAAAAAAAAAACCTACATTATTCTTGCAGGGAAAGAAGAGAATAAAGAAAAAAAAAAAGGTGTTATAGGCCCAAATGCTCTTCAAACACGGGTTCAGAAAGCCCATGTACTACCTACAGCGGTGGCTCCAGGTGCCAGAGGTGGCTGAGGAATCAGCGAGTGTGGGGCACAGCTCCAAAGTGTAAAACGCAGAGGTTCCCCCAAAACACTGAGCCAGCCCTTCTGCTGCTGGAGATAAACTGAGGGCCCTAAAAGTGACCAAGTATTCACAATCCATGAGGACAACTCAAATCCTACCCCCTCAGTCACACTACGTCCTTTGTAGTGAATAAAGTTAATAAACTTAGTAGTGAATAAAGTTAAGTGAATAAACTTAAGCAGGTGCTTAAGTGTCTATATCTCCATGTCTACAAACTATACAAATATGCAGTACTGTCAGTCTGAAGCACAGCTGGCCACTGTTTCCACCTCATACAGAGTTTGAGGATGGATCTAAAGAGCACCAGAGGTTTGTAAGAATATCAGAAAAAGGTTCTATGTTAAGAGCCTAGAAAAGCCCTGAGAAAGATGCTGGGGCTACTCAATAGTGCTCTCCCTGCTCCTAGCAATGTCAAGTGTCATCAGCACGTCATTGCAGCTCTTGTTTATGCGTCTTCTTCCATACCTTTCTGGTGGGAGTTAAAGGACTACATAAGCAAAGAGAAAGCTAAGCAGAACAGACTAACAGACAGACAAGACAGACAAAT
Organism: Platalea leucorodia; assembly: GCF_965183815.1. Taxonomy (NCBI): domain Eukaryota; kingdom Metazoa; phylum Chordata; class Aves; order Pelecaniformes; family Threskiornithidae; genus Platalea; species Platalea leucorodia. The sequence goes on from NC_138826.1 coordinate 23,601,899, forward strand.
TGGTAACCCCTCAGAGAAGGGCACACATCAGCAGTGATGCTCCCACACGTGAATGGAGAACCATGAGCAGGCAGGACTCCCCAGCCCAGCCAAAAGGAAAACCTCTGCACACACCAAGCCCCAGCTCTGGTGAAAGCGAGGGGAAAGCTGGCCAAAGAGCTCTCACAAAGGACCCTGAAAAGGCTGCAGTGCGGAGCAGCCTGATCTAAAGGCTGTCAAAGTCAGTGGAAAGACCATGCTAAGTCTGTGCTGGGGAACATGGGGTCTGAGCATCCTCCTCATACGCTCTCCTCTCTAGCAGCACAAAGTGGGTGAAATTACTCACCGCTCTGCCTGAGTGGTTTTGTACAAGTGGAAAGGAGCAGGCAGCCCCCCACCGACATCCCTCACACTGCTGGGCGATGCAGGGACCTTCGTCCAGCCACTCCTGCCTTCCCCACCCCACGGCTGGCTGCAGTCCGGCCCCAGGGCCAAAGCTGCTGCACTGCTCACGCACTCACTAGCACCACTGCTGACTGTCACACTAAGAGGACCTCAGAGTAAAACAGGAATTAAACCAGAAAATTTCTGAGGGTCCCCTGAAATAAATTAATTTGATAGATTACATTACTGCTTAATATCATGTTTTACTGGAATACTGAAACAAATTATCTCTAAGTTATACTTGAAATATCTTTCACATGCTGTAGGGTTGTTCTTTCTTCTTTTTAGTTTAGACTGTGAAACTAAACAAAAGGGAATAACTTCAGAATAGCTAAAAGAGCCGTTACACTTTATATTATTACTCAACAGAACAGGCAAGAACACAGTCCTTACACCAGTCCTGTACCAAAGGGGTCTTAAACCTGCAAAAAACCCTGGTTCAGAATTTCATAACTGGGGAGGTTCTCTATAATGAGAAAGAAAACTAAAATTCAAAATGGTAAAATACCTCAGACACCAGGGATGGACAGTAATGGAAACAAAAACCAAATGTAATGTCTCATTTCCATGTCTACTAAGTGCTTTTCTCATTTGATTAAAATCAATGAAAAGGTGACAGATTTTTGAAAAGGCCTCCAGGGTATTACCCGCAGTTCTGCTGAAGCCATTAGCCTCTGTATGGGTCACACAGATAATGAGAAGCCATTTGCACATATAAATACTGCTCCTGCTCCCTAAACAACTGTAGGCCCAGAGCTGGAAAGGAGGTCAAGACTACCGATAATGTCACATACAGCTTTAACTTGACACTGACAATGCTCTGATTGTCAAGGCATATAAAATACAAATTTTGGCTTGACTTCGACTCCAAAGAAAGGCCACAGGGTCCTATTACAACCAGGTGCAACACCCAAAATAGAACTGCATGCTAGTCGCCACTCAGGAGAAACATCTTTCCCTAAATGTGGCTCTTTGCTCCTGCTCTTTTGAATCGCATACATCCAGTGCAAGCACCAGCAGGACCAAGCAGATCAGAGGTCAGGAGAAAGGCCAACACAGAAAACTTTTGTGGATTTTTAACATGAAGCAGAATATGTATCCTATTGGACTCAGATATTGAAACTGAAAGGGAAGCAGGAGGTGGTTGTTCATTAAAAAGTTGTGCAAGCTCACGATCAAAGGGAAATGAGGTGAGAGGAAAATTTCAGGGTTAAAGCTGTATCTCACTCTCACAAACTGATCAAGAAAATAAGTAACATTGGCAACTACTTCCCACACTCATCCTGCATGAGCAGCCTGCCCAGTTCACTGATCAAGCCAAAGATTGCTTCCCCAGTACCAATCACTACAAGCTCAGTCCAGTTTTTGCTAATTGCGAGCTTTCTGATTCAAATATTGCCATCTTGTGGAAGCTGCCTGAAAGGACTGACAAAGACACCAGGAGCTGCGAGCACTGCTCGTTCCCGGACCCTGGACATCCCAGTCACACAGCACTGAGGCTGAGTTGGTTATGCTGCACAGACCCTACCGCATTCCTCTTTGAAAACGTTTGTAGCTCTCACTGATAGAGCTGAGAACCTCTGAATCCTACCTGAGAAGGCTGGAACAGGTGCCTGACATTGTGGATATCAAGTTGTGCATGCCTTACCCCCCAGCTCTGAGACACTCAAATCCTCAATCCTGATCTCAGGTGGTTAAACAAAACCTGAACCAAAGTATCTCACACTACATCATTCCCACTAACAAGACCACCAATACTGCCTTATAATGCAATTGAGCTGTAAGAACTCAAGGTCAGAACTAAGTAAGCCCTGGGTTAATCCTTTGCAGGAACAGAAAATCAGATCCTCAGCTGGTACAAACTGGCAGAAACCCAGACTTGAGCTATATGGATTTGCACCAGCTGAAGATTTTGCCCATACCTGCCCTTCTGCACAGCCTGGAAGTAATTTTTAAATGAATTTTTTTTTCTTTTTAAATAAAAATTCTGAATTAAATGACAGGAGAAATATCTCACCTGTGGAATCAATGAATGTCTAAACAAGCATATGATAAAACAATGGCATGGCATGGAATCAACTGTAAGTAATGGAACAGTAATCAGGAAAGATGATTACCTGTGGCTTATTGACTCTGCGTGTAAGTCTGGGAGGTGGCTGTGTTGTGACAGTAGAGGAAGAGAGGGCAGAGGAAGAGAGAGGAGCAGATGAAGAGAATGCTTTTGAGTCTGCAGTCTTTTGAAGAAAAGAAAAGTTGGTCAGCTTGGCACACACTCTCTTATCACAATCACTGCTAGTGATAAGAGCATCTACTATCCAGTAAATTTGATGCACACACAGCAAACATAACTCCATGCAAGGACAAGTGCAGTTTCCAGTTGGTTTGTCTGAGCTGACCACCTCATTCCATTTTAAACATGCAGGTTATGCCTGTAAAAAACGCTACTAAAAATATATCCAGATGGTAAACAGCACAGTCTTTATACAGCTTTCAATAATACTTCTGGTTATGATTCAAGCAGAAATCAAACAATTTGTCATAAGATTTCCCAGTGTGAAATGTGTCATCTTAGAAACCCTAGTTCCTCATTATTTAACGTTGGCTAGATAGGGTATGTCATGGAGGCTATTGCAGTGCATCCAAGACAGTATTTATAATTCTATGATTTTGAGCTCTCCAAACTTCCACTCTTATACAAGGTAGCATGGGGGTGCTGTAATGTATTTTGGCTAGCTGTAGCCCATAATGGACCCCAAGTCAACTGAGAGCTGCAAAGGCAGATCTCCTATACAAAGACTGGGGGCAGAAGATACATTGTAGAATCTACTGGAAGGTTCCTCTATGTTCCTTCTCCTCGTAACATACAGCTACTTATAAGTAAAAGCTCTTGGGGAAAAATATCACTAGGTCTAATTCTCATTTGTGGCTAGACCCTTTCACATCTTTTTGGAAACGCAAAGGTAATAAATTCTACTCAGTGCATAAATAACAATTAGGCCTCCCTTAGTCATGCACATCCCAGACTAAGGTTCACTAAACCACAGGCTCCAGGATCAACAGGGGACAGCTTTTGTGATTCTAGGAGCCAGGCTGACATTTACAAGGTTTTTCAGTCCTTAGCTTTAGGAGGAACAAATAAATTCTACCACCAAAGATGATCCATTGCACACTGGAAAATCTCTGAATAGCAAGGAATTGCCTGTATTCTACACAGTGAGATATATGGGCATGAGGCCTGTGCGATACTTTCATCTGACACATCTGGTAATAGCCGCTATCTGGGACAATCACCTCATTAGATGTGACCAATTGAGTCAGTCCTGTGTTATTATCTATTCTAAAATAATTTTCACTACACTGCTGCTGAGCCCTCTTCTAAAACTTTTGATCTGCTATCCAGTGAATGCCACTGGTGACCCCTGGAAGAAGGTCTGATCCTAAGACCAAAACGACACGTGGCAGCCACTGGCTCTGCCTGGCCGGCAGAGCAGCACAAACCTCAACACACCAGTCAAAATCAGGGGTTCAGAGCAGCACACACACATGCAGGAGAAGTACCTTCTTTTCCCCGCTTTGAAACTTTCCCAGATCACCTTTCCTCACGCCTCTGTTCTCTGTTTTACCTCCCTGCACAATAGCCATTAGCTCCTGACACAACTGGTTGTCCTCAGAGGAACCCACAGGTCTCTTTTCTGGGCTCACACGCATGTCTAGTTGGGATGGTTTCAGGCAACGCTCGACAGAGATCTTGGGAACAGCATGAGCACCCTGCTCAGGGTTGCTGCTGCCCTCTCTAGTCTTTTGGAGCCAGGCTTGGCTGCCAGTGGTGTCACGCTGCTCTGCGAGGACGCTTTTGGGGCTCTCCACTGCCCAGCCGGGGGAGTTAGAGTAGCTCACGCTGGGAGAAGCGGAGCCAACAAACTTTTCTTCGCTTTGCGGAGTGGCCTGATAGGAACTGCGAGCGGAGGACTGAGGTCTGGATGAGTAAGAGGGCCATGGGGATTTAATGGACCTGGGAGTCGAGGAGCCAGAGAGATGAGAATGGTGGAGGCTGACCGTGGGGGAAGGGCTGGCTGCAGCAGAAGGCGAGAGATAGTCAGTGTGAGAGAGGGAGGCTTCAGGCGGAGGAGGCAATGGAGGAGTTATGGCAGGAGTGGTGCTAGGAGACACTCCCACGGTCAGAGCAATCCACTCAGATGTGACCGCCTGCACCTCTGGAGATAAGGCGCGGCGCGCAAAAGGCAAAGGCGGAGGAGTTGGTGTATGGAGCAGCTCAGAGCTGGGAGACTTGAAGGAGACAAAAGCAGGAGAGAAAAAGAAAGAAATGAACAAAAAAATAATAAAGGAAAATACAAAAAGACCGAGCAAAAGTAAAAGGAGAGAGAGTGAGTGTGAAGAGGAGCAGATCTGTGACCAAGCATGGTGCATAAGTTTTCCATAGACAGGTGCACTGTGTTGGAGAACACGCTGTCCACAGCTACTCCAACCACAGAGCCCAGTCTGTATCTGTGCTGCTAATACCCTTCTCCAGCCTTTTCCAGGACCCCAGACACAAAATGTCTTGTGGAAGACCTTAGACTTCATACCATATGCCCTAAGTCCCTCAGGGAGCAGTTGAAGCCACCATCCATGATGGCAGTGTGCAGCATCTGACTGGCCTGGCAGTAATAGCTGGGGCCCCAGCAACTCACACTGTGGACCCAGTCAGAATTCACTGCTGCAATGAATTTTGACTTTATCCAACTCTAGCACAAGCAATGCCTGCTCCTCAAGAAACCTGCACTGCTGAAGCTGTGGAGGAGAAAGGGATCAAAAAAGCCAGCTGTGGCTATTTGGTCTTTAGGTGATTAAAGTAGGTCCTATGTCTATAAAGGCAGAACACATGACTGAGTTCTGCCCTTAGCTATTACCACCAGCAACATCAGTGAGATCAGCTACACTAGCACTGATCAGAGCATTTCTCAGTCCTCTGCCAAGTTAGGCAAAAAAGTAAGGAAGAGAATTGATTTGCCAGGGGAGGAATCAAAAGAATAGCAAAGGAAACCAAAAAAGGGTGGATACAATCCCTTCCATCAAAGGCAGAAGCTTGCAGAGAGCTGGTGGCAGACAGGTCACAGCTATGGAGAGAGTGCCAAGCTGAAACAGAAAAGCTCAGCTGAGGTCCACTTTGACAGGGAACCCCAAACAAGCAACAAGTCTTTCCTCTTTACACAGCAGCTAAGAATAAAAACACTCCTTTTAGGGAAGACCCAGACAGACACCAGGCATGAGCCATGGCAGCCTGTCCCATCCGTCCGGTACCGTATGTCCCTTCCTCCCAATCCCAGTTCTCCACTTTTGTTCCTTGCAGTCTTGACCTCAGAATGACCTTGCTTTGGTCCCGTGGGTGAGAGGGGGATGCACCAGAACCTCATGGATGTGACCCAGACACATATGCTGACCTTCAAAAGCATGAGTATTTGTAGGATGAGAGCAAAACAAAGGGATTTAGAGACTCACTGCCTCCCTGATACGTTTTCCATGGCAAACATTCTGGGATACCCATACAATTACCTGCTGCCATTTTGATTTCTGGTTTGAACTGCAGTATGGTTTACAGTGAATCTAATATTCATGGAAGATCCCAGACTGGCCTGCTCTCAAAACCTGAATTCATTTAGTACCAATTTCAAATAATACAGGCCGCTCTCCTGACCCTGTCTCCCAAAACCATGGTCGTGAGTTCAGGAGTAAGTATACAGCTTGATTCAAGCTGACTGGGATCAACATAATGACTCCTACAGACTGTAACAGTCTGTGACGCCCTTTTAATAGTCATAATGAAAAATTCATTCATCACAGTGGAGGTCTGTAAAGTGTAAACACACACTCAGGAGGAGCTGGATCACCAATTCATTCCATCTCTGGCAGTGAAATTTATTCAGACAGCTGTGAACTGTGGCCCTTTCAACCTGGCCTGAATTCAAGCTACAGATGAGAGATGAAAAGCTGAGTCTCCAAATCCCTTAATGACCCATTCATTAACCTTTCTGGTAAACAAAACATCACCTTTTCCTGCAGTTGCAGCATACTGCAGGGAGCACATGGCTTTTACTGTGCAAAACACTAGTCTTAGCTACAGCTTTTTTCAGCTATTGCTTCTTGCACAGCAATGGCAACATCCCTCTGTTCTGCAAGGTGCTGTAACTGGCTGCATCTAGTCCAAATACCTGTGGTGAAGCTGTCATGCTGCGGTTAGGGGAGAGGGACATTGGTGGGTCAGGATAGTCGATGGCATTCTTGACCACTGGCCGTTTTAGCACCTCCACGTAAGTGACAGGGAAGATGCCTTGACGACTGGTGCCAGAGATTTTTCCTTCATACCAATTCTCATCCACTCGTCGAATCAACGTGATCCTTTCACCCTATGGGAAGGAATAGTAATGCAGTCCTGACTTTAACATAGTTCATCGTTCCAAAGCAGATTACATATTTAATCTTGTTGCAGCCGACGTAAAACAATTGGTGGCTCTCAGTCTCCCCTGTTTCCCAGTTATGTGATTTTAACCCTAACCTCTGGGTGGGAATGATATTTTTCAATTCAGAGAAGGAGAAAATGCAGATCTTTTGGTGCTGACTTGGGCTGTCTGCAGCCTCAGTTACGCTCACATTTTCAAGACCCTTGATGAACTTGCTAAAGCCAGTTAAAAAAAGGGAAACCAGCAGTTTCAGGCTGACCACGAGACTCTCAGGGGTATTAGGTGTATAGGGAGTATGCACAGGTCTGCAGTTTAAACTAGGTCTCTCTATGCTCTCTCCTGTTCTGCTGACAAATGAAGTGACTTCCAGATCCTTAATATAAACTGCAAGCCCCACCTTCATGTATAATTAAAAGACAAGACAGACAAGATCTAATCTGAGCATCAAAACAGAAAGCTGTTTGAGATGGAGAAACGCTGCTACTTAATCTAAATACAGCTGACTTTGCTCTGAACAGCCATTACACAACCCACTCCTATTCCTTCACTCTGCAGTCAGGTCTAGCCAGTCACTTCAATACCGCAGAATCTCGCTTGCCTGTGCTCAATGATTTGGCTTGTAGTATGGAGGAAGGTGAACCCAGTTTCCTTCTTTTCTATATCACCATTCTCATGTGACTGTGTGCATCTCCACTGGAGAGGATCAGACTGGAGACTTGTCAGCAAATACCTAATTTGCCTTGCAGAGCCAGGCTTCCAAGCACTTGTGCTCAAAGTATCTTCTCAGCTAGCACTAAAGAAGCAGTTGGCGCTTCTTCATTCAGCCTACCTGCAACACTCTCACTGCAATGCACTAAATAATTATGGAGTAAAAACATGGGTGACAAGAAGGAATCCTTCCTGAATAGGGAGTTCATCTTATTGGAGCTTTGGAAACTGCAAGTTACTAGTGTTAAAAAGCTTCAGCATTTGTGTGGATTCAATTCATCAACAGAACAAAAGTCCTACCTTTCTGAAGGACATTTCCACTTGGGTATCCCCATTGAAGTTGAACTTAGCAATAGCATCTCCATATTCCAACACTTGCAATGGTGATGGCTTTTTGGGCTGAGCTTTCTCAGCTGGTGGGAGGAGCTAGAATCAAGAAACAGAATCAAATGAGTTACATACAAAAAGCCCATAAACTGGTCACTGGTAGAAAGGGAGCAGGCAAAGAGAACACCTGCAAGGAAAGCAGCTACCTCTATGTATGATCGTGGGAAGATGCCAACTCTGCCATGGTGTTCACCTTCATACCAGTTCTGGTCAATCTGCTTGTAAATGTAAACAATATCTCCTTTTTGCAGAGGAAGTTCCCTGTTAAAAACACAAGCACTCCATCAGAACTTCACTGGAGAACAGATGTGTTCTTTTTCTGTCCAGCAGGTACCAAGGTCTGCATCAGCCCTGTTGATACAAATCACGCTCCACCCAAAGTAACAGCTACATGTTGAGAATTATCCTGTTCATATCGTGGTGTGCAGGGACTCTCTTGCTCTTTGGGCATCCTGTCAAAAAAGCTGGCCTATGAGGGCCCTACTAACCACACAACCTCCAGCAGCAATGGGGTCAAGCTCAAGCAAAAGATGCCACTGGCTGCTTTCCACGTTGGATATAGTGAGCAATGCTCAATTCCTGTTTTGAAACAGGTCATGTCACAAGTGCCTTCCAAAGAGACACATGATTTTAATGGAAGCTAGTTTGCTGATGAGATGAACCCCTTCACATGCCAATACTGATTCTGCAACAATTACACTTCTGGTCAGCCTGTGATTGTGCAACTGCTGACCTCACCTGGGCTAACAACTGGGATTTCAATCTACTGTCTTCAGTGCTAAAATTATGAATGTCTGCAGCTCGGGGAACTCCCACTGTGGGCAGCTTGTATTAGGCTCATAAACCTACTACTTGCATCCCCACAGGACAACAACCAACCCAGCCTTTCCTAACATGATTTTCACAAGCTCTCCTTTACTTTTGTCTGGCACCCTGTTATGTTTTGCTCAAGGGACACAACAGTTACACCTTACATCTGCCTCAGTTTTATTACAGGTGCTGGGGAGATGCTGTGTAAATCATTACAAATCATCACCTATAGAACATATAACAAAATATTCCCAAGATATTAGCACCTGGAAAAAAAAAAAAGGCAGGTCCTTCACTGAATTTTTTTCTTCTTTCTTCCCTCCTCAGCAATGTTAAAATGAGAGCTTCCCCAGGCTCATGCAGAGGGAAAGGCCTTCCAGGCCTCTTCGCAGCAGTGTTCCCCAAAAAGAATGAGTAGTGCTGTGTGATTCACCTGAGCAACCGCAACAGGGCTCAGAGGTACAACAATGCCACCAGAAACATCCACTGGTGTATCCACAGATGCCAGGGGAGCAGTGACCACTCTGTACACTTGTAAGTCCCAAATCAGAAAAATCTTGAGTCAAGGGCCCACCTACGTGCTTAAAGCTAGGCATCTCTTTAAGTCCCTTGCAGACTTTGGGCTATGCTTAGCATAGTGCAAAGGATGCTGCTGTTCTGTATATCTATGTTCCGACCATCTGTATGCCAGATTTACACAGTAAGCTACTGACCAACACAGTTCTTCCAGCTCCTAAATTGGAGCACAGCCAGGGATGTTAGGCAGGGGAATCGCATCCTTCTCCAGTACAAAGGCAGTGACAGAGCTGCTGCCGAAAGGTCTCACACAGCCGTCCTGCTTACAAGATGCGAGGAGGAACATCAGCCAGAGCGCTCCCCCATGGCTCCACCCACCCTCAGAGCAGAGCGCTTGCTTGTTAGAGTAAAGAATGCGGGTTTGCCCTAGGAATCACATAGGATACAGATGCACTGAGAAAGAAGACATTTTCCTAAACGTCCTTTAGAGGCTACGACTTGCAAGATTCCTATTACTTTTCCCTGCCTTACTATGGACACCTTTGCTTTGAGCTCCTGGAAAGACACAAAACATGAATCCAATTGCATGACACTTCATAAATGCTGCATCCTAGGGGAAAAAGCAGAGGAAGAACACTCAAGGCAGTAGTAACAAGCTGTACTCACTTTAGCGTCTGTGCTTTAAAGTCAAACTTGGCTCTAGCAGGTCTCATCTAGAGATCAAAAAAATCAACACATTAAAATAATAATTAGGTTTTCAACCCTCTTCTGAGGAAAAGCATCCAAACTCTTCTATAGCTAACATTAGCCTGGGGAAGAAATTGAATGCAGGTATTCTGCTACAAGCTTGTGTGCAGCTGGTACTTCAGTCCAAATATGCTGGATGGGTCTCTCCCACCAGGGTAAAAAGTGCCAACGTCTGGTATAACAGTAATTAAGAGCTCTACAGAAAATTGATTTAACAGCAGTAAACTTTTAAATGTGGCAAACCCTGGTGAATGAAAGCTGCTCCAGTAACTACAGTTACTGGGGCTCTAGGACCAAATTTCCCTCGACATGTGAACGGAAAAGCAAAATTTACTAGCTGGGAAAAAAAAAAAAAGGTAGGATTTTATTTGATGTGGCTCTTATTGATTATTATCTGGCCCTGCTGAATCCTGCAATGGGACCCATGTACTCTGTATAAATTGGTAGGAAAGAGACAAAGGTGAGGAGGAAATAGGAATAAATTAAGCAGTCTAAAAAAATGTCTTCAGTGGCTATAAAGCCAAAGAGGACGTTGACAGCAGGCCTAGGCTTTAAGGCTTGATTTACTTGGCTGGTTTTCTAATGGCCACAAAATATTCAGACAATTTTAAAGTAATTTCAGTAACAGAGCATAAAATAAGAAGTAGTCATATTCGTGTGGCACCAGACCATTTGAAACTACATAAAGGGCAGACAAGGGTACTCCATCCACGTGGTTACCGCTTCATGCACCGCAGCAGTGCAGCACCTCTGGGGAAACAGAGCTGCTGTCCAGAGCCCCCGGCAGGAATCCCTAAGGCAGGAAAAGGCATTTGGCCAGGACATCTGGACTAGCATCCAGCACTTGGGAAAAGTGCCCTGGGCTCATGGGAAAGCTGCCTACCTCCTCCTTTGTCTCTTTCAGAAAGACCGACCACGTTGTAGGCAGTGAAACATGCTGAGACTTTTTCCAATTGTTTCTAAAGGACATTAAGCATCTTTCAAGAGGAGAAGAAACAATCCATTTCTAAAAAAAACTATGAGACAGTCACATGGCCAGGATCAACAAGACATGAAGTTTCTAAGCATAAGGCACAGACAAGAAGACAATGTAGCAATATGATGCAAAAGATATAGAATGCCTTTGATTCACTAAAAGTAGCTGCTATTTAAAGGCATGCATCACAGGTGTGCACCAGCAATTCTCAGCAGGCATGCTTTAACATATGCAGCTTGGTAGAGATACCAATTAATTTACCAGGCACAAGAGTCAAAGCAGATCTAAATGAAGCCAGAATGGGAAAGGGGAAGGTGGAAAAAAAAAAAAAACAAACGACATTCTCTGAAGAGCTAATGTCGGCCTAAAGCACAACATTGTGAGAGGCAAATATTGCTTTGGGTCAAGCAGCAGACTGAGGTAACTAAAACAGACCTCTGACCCAGATTTCCTCTTTGCTGTATCGTCTACATTTAGGAGGTCCCCAAATCGCTCATTAGTGATAAACTGATGGTGCGTTGGAATGACCCCTGTGTGCCTTCTAGCTGCAATATCAGCTTCTTCTTGCTCACGTTTAAGCCGTCTCTGGTCCTCTAAAAGTTTCTGCCATAAAATTGCATAAAATGGGCAGTAAATCATCTAGTTAAAGGCATTCAAAAGCTGCCATAAATGTGACAAATAAAATTTCTGAGGTCCCAGCAAATAGCTGGGATTTTACAATTCAAAATAAAATACTGATTCTAATAACTACACAATATCCTTTTGTTTTGCAAGCACAGAAAGTACATCACCACTATGGTATAACTGAAATCCAGCTCATCCAGAGGATCTATCCAAAGCTGATGGAAGTCAGTGAGTTTTTCTAAGTTTTGGGCAGGTCCTGGGAGCTTCTAAGACGACTGCTGAATAATGCAGAGGGCTGATTCAAACCCCCCTCCACCAACACCGAGTTTCTCTCATTGACTTCCAAGAGACCTAAATCAGCCCCACAAGCAGTTCCGAGGCACCAAAATCCCCTGAGCTTTGCAAGGAGCTTGGGAAAGTGCCTAACCACCTTCAGGTATGAGGTTCTCCCATACTTCCTTTGGGCTCATATAATACACTTCGTAAAATAAAGTAAATAAAGCCCAAAGAATTATTTTGGACTTCTGAAGCCTCTGGCACAGTAATGGAAACGTGCATTCTTGAGTACCTGGGCAGAAGGATTCTTCCACCTTTTGGGGCTGACTGTAGGCTGAAGAGTTCAGCTCTGTGCTAACTCATTTGAATCCAGCAGGTCTTAGTGAATTCAGAGTTTTGCTCTTACATGAGTTTTTGTGCTGGATTTTGGAAGAGGGGGGATTACTAACTGTTTCACAGGAGAAGACAGCAAAAATATATTTTTCACATAGGAATTAAGAGCAGGTTTCACCATATTTCAAAGCACACATAAACATTATTTTAACTCAGAAAGTTAACACTAAAAATCTAACTTCTTTTTTTAACTCAGCTTGAATACAGTCAGTGCTGAAAAGTCTATGTGGTTTTCCTACTATTTCAGCTTGCCCCAGTGTTGCCCGGCCATTTCGAAAAGGACTGGTACATTCTGTCATCAACAACTTGACACACCACAAAGAATTCTAGTTTGCACTGGGGGGAAACTTCACACTTTCTGATAGCTTAAAATATCTTATGTTTGCTGTTCAAAATCTGAGGACCCCCACAAGAAAAACACTGTTCTCACCAGTTTGATTAATACCGACTCAAGTGGCTTGCTTAGAGAACAATAAAACCTTAACTCACTTACAGAATAATCATTTCATCTTTATCTGCGAGTACTAGGGTGTTGTACCACATCTCACATACATCTCCAACCTTTTAACATTCTTTAAAGCCCCCATGCATAATTTTGTGCAATTGATAAGAACTATCAGGTTCATTTTAAACAAAAGCTAAACTGGACTACACATTATACATTAAATCAGTGGCAGAGGTAGTATTAAAATTAAAACATACTAGTTCCAGCTTGTTCCTCTAACTTCCAATATACATAGCCATGGACATACAAGCTGTCCTTATGTACGGCTAAATGCTATATTTCTTGTATGTGGGGCTGCAAACTGTTATCAGGCCATAAAGGAGGGCATTACCTCTTTATCGTCATGCCGTCTGCGGATAATTTCTTCTGGAGTTTCCATGTAATCAACTGGTGCAAAATGCCTTGGTGATTCTGAATCTACTTTGAAACAACATAAGGAAGTTAAAATACAGATGGGCTTACCTAGCATAACCAGAAAGGAAAAAAATAGATATTTTTAAACAATTTGTTTCCATTATGACAGTAAGGATTCTCAATTGCCATTGACCACATTGCCAATTAGATATTGATAATTTATCCATTTAAATTTTTTTCCCTTTTGGGCTGTACTTGTGAACAAAGATCCAAAAACAAGGAGAAAATAACAGTACAGGAAAGAGTAAAGACATAGAAGGACTTTGTGAAGAAAAGATTCGCTGCCATCAAAGTATGATTTGGCATTTTACTGTTGAGAAAAGTTTAATACACACACACGCACGCACACACACAACTAGACCTTGAGAAACTGCTCCTTAAAGCAAATCGTCTGGGTTTGTTTTATATTCCCATGTGTGCAAATGATATAGGACTAGATAGATCTCATGTTGAGATTCTTGCATCCCTGGAGTTGCTTGAGAGAGAAACTGAACCCGATGTGATTAGAAAGGCAGCGGAAATCGTTTCTCAGAAGTGCAGCTGTTAACAAGTCCTGAACAAAAATGCTCAGCAAGACACGCAAAGGACGTTAGACACACTAGGGGGAAAAAAAAAGAGAGAGTCAGGGGATGCAAAGGCAGGGAGTAAAAATGCAAGGGTTGTGGAAGAAAAGTGGAGGAGAAAGGAAAGCAAGAAGACAGATGAAGGGACACTGGTAAAGAACACAAAAAGCCACCTCCTAGGTACGTCCCAAGTTCACTTTGCGGGTTGTTGTTTGTGTCCAGGCTGTGACAGAGAGCATATGGAACAGGGTTCCCATTGTTTAAGGAGTCAGGAGTGCCAGCCCGGCCCATGAAGCTATCTCGGCTAGATCCCATGGTGGGGAAGTAGCTAAGCCTCTCCACAATGTCAAAGGAAGACAGGCGCCTGGGGGCTAGAGGCCTGCTTCTGGAGCACAGTTGGTGCTGGGAGTGGTGACTCTTGTCTCCTATGCTCCCCTGGAGCTGTATGGGATCATCTGGGTTCTCAGGGCTGGGCACTGCCAGGCTTCCTGGGCAGTCAGGGGGTGGAGTCCTGCAGGATTTGTGTTGGAAGGGCTTTTTCAATCGGAAGGGAAGCGGGCTCATTAGGTAGACGTTTCTGGGGAGCATGTGTCTGTCCCCATAGATGTCCCCTTTGCAATCAGGGTTCCTGGAGGCCTGCTGCTGCTCATGCCTTCGGATGGTAGTGAACCTGGTGTAGGAAGCTGGGCATGCGCCTTTGCATCTGTTGATTTTATGCTTCTGAGGCCCATTGAGGTTGCTGCTGCTGCTGCCGCTGTCATTGGATGCATTTGAGAGGAGATCTATCTCATCCGTGCAAGCTGAAAGTGTGTCCATAGGGATGGCATCACTGACATCCGAAGCAGTGTCCTCCACATTACTGCAGGAGTGGGAGGATTTATCTGCCAAGCTGGCAGCATCCTTCTCTTCTTGGTGTGCTTTTGGCAAATCCAGAAGAAACTCTGCAGAGTAGGCAGAACTCAGACAAGTTTTAGACTGCAGAGAAGCAGTGAATTTGGTTTGTCCAGTGGAAAAGTCAAGCGAGGGCATTGATCGAGATCTCTGGATCAGCTGCTCAAAGGCACTGATACGGGAGGAAACGGTGTGTTTGGGGATCTGCTCTGAATCCTCTCGACTAAGGTTGTGCTCCATCCTGTCCATTGCTTCATTCTCAAACTGAGATGCAATATCCCTGACGCTGCAGGAGGAGACTGTGCCCAAATGGATCCTGGACCGGTTGATCTGATGCATGTCTTTATACAGCATTGTAAACTCCATCCCACTCTTCCTGGAGGTAGGGAACAGGTAGCCTTTCCTAGAGTTGGTGCCATACTCCTGCAGGCTCATGGTACTGCCGGACTTGATGGCATACTCCTGCTTCGACTTCATCAACATGTTTTCTATGCTTTCCCCTATGTCTACCATGAAAGCTTTTTTATTATCGAACAAGGCAATGGAGCTACGAAGGTTTTCGCAGCTTTGAGCTTTCTCATGAGACAGCAAGATACCCTTCTTGTCCTGCACAAGAGCAGCTGGAGCTGCTAGTTTGGGTTTGAATTTAGAAGGGAGGATTTCAGTAATGCAGGCTTTTGCAGCTGATAAGGGCTTCTTATGTTTACATGCGTGACCTAACATACCGGTATAACTAGCGTTAAAGGTTCGGCTATTAACTGAAGAGGGTGCGGTCATATGAGCATTCCCACCTTTACGATCCACTGGTAAGCATGCAGAATAAAATAAATACAACCTGTTAGCTTAAGTGCTAGAAAGCTATTGAGAAAGGAGAAAGAACATGCTTGGATTTCATAAAATGCACTTTAAAGAAACACAGTTCCAAAAAAAGAAAAGCAGGAAGAAACTGCACAACAAGCCGCGCTTACAGGAGCAGGTGAAGTGCTGCTAGTATCTCTAAAATGAGAGGCTTGGCCAGAAGCAGATCTAGAGCACTTTGAAGGTACCCTCCTAAAAAGTGCTATGCATCATCAGCTTCCAGGGAAGCTGCAGCACTATGGAAAAGGGTAGCTGAACTCTGGGCAGCATCAGGGTGTCAGCAAGAATGCAGAGGCACTAACATTACAAATATGGCTTAATACCAAGCCTGTAATCACACCTGCTATCGTCTCACCACACTGCTTGCCAAACAGTTTATTCCTGGGAGGGAGAAGACAATCAGTGGCTGACTGTGGTAGCACAAGCAGGCCACATCAGCTGGCCTTGCCCAAGAGCTGCCTGCTTAGAGATTCCCCATACTAGGAATAAGCTGAGTGTCCTTCAGACAATGTGGTTGGCCATGTTTGCTTTAAAAATCAAGGAGTCAGATCAGGACATTATTGTTTTTTAAAGTCAGATCCAGTCTGGGTTCAGCTTAGACTGTAGTTTTTAGGTCTGTTTCCGATTTGAGTTCAAACTCAAATGTCAAAATAACCATTTGGGTTCAATTGCAGTTTGGGGAACAATAACTGTTTGAACAGATTTTTTTGTCCAGATCCAGTTTGACTCCCTGCCCTACAGGCCTGACATAATGCTGGAAAGCAGCTGGAAGACAGAGACAGAGAGAGAACTTTTTGGTGTGATGTACTATTTTTAGGGAGAGCAGTTCAGAAACCGAACACATTCCTTCCCCAGTCCTCTCCCCATCTCAAGCCATTTTTAGGTTGAAGTTGGCTCAGAGATACATTCCCCAGTACAGCTCCCTGATGGGAGTCAGGCTCTTCCTTGTCCTAATCTTCTAGAGAGCCCATGATGCGGGGAGGAAAGGGGAGGAGATGCAGCCGTCTCTGCTGCCTCACTTTCTCGGAGCCCGCAGGGCATTGCTGGTTCACAGTGTCCTGTGCATTCTCTGCAGGCCCCTCGCAGGCAGGAGGCTGTGGAGCGCACGGCGCCAGCTACATCAGGGTAGCCGGGCCAGCAGAGATGGTGTGGCCTGCTGAGATACCACAGCAGGAAGAGCAGAAAAGGCAAGGAAGGGCTCTAGCATGGCAAGGCAGTGGGAGCAGATAGATAGCAAGGCCAGCCTGAGCAGCCTCGAGGAAGAACATGAGGGTGTGGGGTGTGGCTGAGGTGCTAGATGGAGGGAGCTGGTCCCTATTGGCAAGGGGAACCTGGATCAGATTAAGGGGTCATGAAAAATATTGGCCAGTGTGGGCTGAGAGAAAAAAAAGGAGGGAAAACAGAGGATGGCAAAGAGGAAGTACAGAGGAAACCTCAACTGGCTTGAATAAGACTCTAAACCCTGCAGCAGTTTGCCCCATATCACCTGGCTTTTGACACTCTGCAGAATGGAGAAGAGGTTAGTGCCCTGACCACCTACCTTTTGTGGAAGCAGAGCTAGAAGGTCGCTTGAGACCACTCAGCCCCTGGAAGGGGATATCTCCACCTTCCAGCACACTCTTGTAAATCTGCCTTTCATTCTCCAAGCCAGCAGGGTCCCCCAGTGCTGGTTCTGACTCCCTCTTCACTGCATGGTAGTTGGGTGAATATGTGGAGCTGGAAAACACAAAAAAGGGGAAGAGACACCAGTGGGTCACTTCTGTTTGCTGAGAGCTTCATGCAAAGTAAGAGAAAACCACACTTGTGAACACAGAATAGCCTGTGTATGAAGAACGGGTGCTGAATGAAGAAGTTATGAATACATTGAGATAATGTTCTAGGTTCGGCACTACCATAGCATTCCCCACCTGAGGGAACTCTCCCAGCTCAGCCCCCCAGAAAACAGGTGGCAGGAAAGCACTCCTCCTTTATTTTACAGATGAGGCAACAGAGTCACAGAGCAGATGCATGATTTCTTTGCAGACACAAAGAAGTTCAGTGGCTAGCTGGAAGTAGCACAAATATCTTCCAGCTCTCAGTCATCTCTCCTTAAACACTAGCCACATCTGTCCTCTGGTTACAAAGCACAGCTGCTCAGGAGTTCATCTCAACCAGTCCAGCCTCCCAGTTAACACTGTAGTTCAAGACTCCCAGAGCAATTTCTCAAGCCCATCAGTGAGGGACCATGCAGAGAAGTAATGGTACAGGGCTATAGACACTACTGTTTTAAATGCCAAAGACGTTCCCAGGTGTGCACAGTTCTGCTCAGCTTTGCCTCAGGCTTCCACTACAGGGCATAAAAAATCCTGGACTTGAGGTCTACCATGCAGATATATAAATAAAATGCTGTTAAAATGCATACAATTTTAATTTCTCAGGCCTTTAAAAACTGGACATTTATTACAAATCCCTTTCTTCAGTCATGAATCTAAGCACAAGTATGCCTCCACATCTGATTTCTAGATTTCACTGTTTTCTCTCTAAAAAAATAACTGACAATGCCATGGCATAAAAGGCCTTTCCAGGTACAAAAGACTTGCTGAGCAATCAGGCAGACAATGTTCTCCTAAAAGCTAAGCTCATCTGATATCAGTTCTTGTGCTCAACCAGGCTCTTCAGAATAAGATGCAGTCTCACACAAAGCTATTCTGGGGCCAAAGCATGACTCCTGGAAAGTTTGAAAAAATAAAAAAATAGTGCATTTGCAAATTCATGGAAACATTTTGAAAGCTGGTTTACATCCTGATGTCCAGGATTGATTCAAATTTATGTGGGTGTGGAAATGCTTGTGGTTACGCCTGCTTGTTGTGGATAAATCTGTACATGCATCTCTTTATTTTGGATAGACACTGTACTTACGGGGTAAAGAGAAAGCTTTCAAAAACATCAGAGGACTGTCTATGGAGGTGGAATTACACAATGTCTGGATCACAAAGAAGATTTTAGTTTCCGGACAAGGAAAACTAGGTCATATGTGGTCCCATAAATTACTTTCTGGAGTAAAAGCTCATGAAAAGCACCACAAAAGAGATAGGGAACATGGTCACTTTTTCAACCTAGGCAATGTTCAAACAGAACCACAGCTACAGAGCTGTGTGTCTTCTGGGGGTTATCCCAGTGTCTCTCTTTGTCAGGTTCCCAAGGAAGCCCTGCCAGTTGCTGCAGGGAATAATGACTGCCTTGAGGTTCCTCACCTGGGAGGTAAAAGCATTTTAGCCTAGTTGTTAAAAACCAAAGGGTTAAAATGATCCTCCTTTGGGAATACACCTGGGGGGAGAGAGGAGGCATTTGGCAGAGTCTCTACCAGTTGCTCTCTCATTAGGGCCAGCAAGCAGTACTGTGGGGGCCAAGGCAGTCTGCAAGATCAGAATCAGGTGAACAGAGGGAGGAGCAACACTGCAAAAAAGACAATAAACTCCAGGTAACTTTTCTCCCTGCTCTGTAAAGGCAGGGCAGGGAAGAATGTATGACTCCACTGGGCCTCACTGTTGTGTCCCATTCCCAGCCTACCCAGGTTGCTTCCCCTCCACTGGCTCAGATGCTGGCACTCCTACATGCTTTGGGTGGTGTCAGAAAGGGCACAGACAGTGCTGCTGTGGGCAGAAACCTTACCAGTCTTTGGCAAATATAAGCTATTCTTTTATGCTAATCTCTGAGATTTCCATTTATTTTATTGCTCTCTCAGGCAGAAGGGAACTGAGTTGAAAGAAGTACAGGACACCTCTAAGGCAGACCCAGAGGGGTGGTGAACACATGTGGTATTAATGGGCATCTGGAGAACAACATGCCTTTCCTAACAAACCATCCACACAGAGGGGATCACTGTCCCTGTGGACAACATTAAGCACTCAGTCCAATTACAAGCAGCAGCAGGTTTGCAATAGGAGCTGGCTCCACGGCTCAAGTAACTCAGTACAGCTCACCATCTTGCTCTGGATTTTTTTTTTTGTGTGTGTGTTCCTCTTTTAAAACAAACCAGCTCCATGTACAACTCATTTAGACAGAGTACACTGTTTATCACGTATTCCTCCAGAAAAGCAGTGCCACATAAGATCTTTGAGAAATATCGTTACTGCTACCACTGTTCCCTTCCTAGAAGCTGGAAAATTATTGCCTTCCATCAACAGCATCCTTTTGATCTGGTACTCGTAACTGGGAATATCTAACGGAAGCCAATATATCATACATGTGCAACAGAAACAAACTTCATTTATTCCACACAATAAAGTTACTTGCATGAAGTTACAGTCAATTTGCAAACTTCATCAAGATGGAGTTAAAGGTCTGTTCTTTCTTTTTTTTTAAGTCACTGCGTAGCACAATCTGCAGTTCTTACCTAGACAATGCAATCACTCATGTAATCACTTCAAAATTAATTCAAGATCAAAGAGCAGATATTGTACCTGGACTCATCTAAAGCATGTGTATAATTCTCATGGTACATGCATTTGTCTATATCCATCACCAAAAAATAAAGCCAACCCACTTCCAATGCCCTAAACCCTGTCCTACATGCCCTCCAATTGTAAAAGAGACATCGAAAAGCAATTGGAAAACTTACTAGGAAGAATGGTCTGTGGAAGTTTCCAGAGGAGTAACACCTGCTGTATTCTGCAAAAGTCCAAACAAAGGAGTCACTGATACACACTTACATGTGACGAGAAAGAAAAAGGCTTGCTTAAGTAATTTTCCATCTATTGCTTGAATATTAGCTTTTAGGAGACATTGAGGTTTAAGTCTAAATGCAATTTAAGCTGTCAATGTCTTTGCAGAAAAGCGACAATTTTCCTGAGTTCCTTCAGGGCAGTGACAGGTTTTTAGCACAGCCGATGCCTTTTTGCAGCGCCTATTCTTTTGTCTGCAAATGAGTCTTTGTGAATAAAGCCAAAAGCAAGAAGAGATAACCAGCTGGGCCATGACCAGGAGACACATGCTCATAATTATTTCCCCAAGCTTTTCCCCCAACCCGTCACTGCCCGCCTTTGCTTTAAAGGTATATTACATTTCTGCAGCACAATACATTCCTCAGCGTTCAAAAAATATCAAAGCACTAACAAGAAAAGCAACATTTCAGTTCCGTTTCCTTACTTAAGAGAAGCAATGCCAGCTGCACAGGTTCAATAGCAAAAGCTAGTTCTTATCCGTTTGCTTTAAATCCACCTAACACTTCCTAGGCACATTATTTAAAAAATTAAAGGCAATTCTAGAAGAAATGCTCTATTTGGCGTCCCCTCATCTATCTGAGGATTCCCACGTAGGAAGAAAAAGCAAATCTTGGGTTTGAAAAAGCAGCTTTTTCAAGTCCTGGTGAAATGCCGCAGCTTCAAAAAAAAAAAATCAACAACAGAAAAAAATAGAAAAAATGGCATGTTACCAAATTAATCTATCATTTCATGATTCGAGTCCTGCAGACCCTCAAAACAGCAGCAGCAGCTGACCTGCCCTAGAAGGCCATGGCAAGGTGCAGCGTGAGGAAAATTGTGTAAAATCTCTTGGGAATATCCAAATCTTGGGTAGGCGTGAGCTCCTAGCAGAGAGCAGGGCTTGTATGAGGGGAGCGTAGATGGCAACACGCTTGAAAGGCACGAGATGATGACGTGACCCAACCAAGAATTTTAAGCTGATTGCTGCTGCCTATTCATGTGAAAAATAGAGAGGGGTATTTTGCAGACACTGAACTCAAAACCCTAAAGGAGGACGGGGGTGGGGGTGGGGGGCAGCTGAAAGGGAACAGGGGGAGAGAGGAAATCACTGTATCTGAAATGGATTTCAAGCCGGATTCTCAGCATCACGTTCTATTATTTCTGACAGCGACACAGCAAGCCATGCAGTCAGAATGGTCAGAACCATTATTTATCCCAACCTCATTTAATAATCATCCAGCAGTGAATAGATTAGAGCAGAGAGTTTGGAAACAGGGATTGGCAGCATGAAAAGAATAGGAAATACCTTCTGTGGCTTTTTATGTGGCGCTTTATAAAGCTTCTCCATTTTTTCTAAATCTGCCTCTAACTCAGTCTGGTAGAGGTAGAGGTCTTTTTCTAGATCAGTCTGGTTAAAGAAGGAGAAGAAGAATGGGAAAATAATGCTTAGGGTTAGGGGAAACCAAAGGAATGTTAATTTTGAAAAAATAAAAAAAGGCGAGCCTTTTTAATTGAAAAAAGACAAAGATGGTATGGACAATACACAGAAATTCACTAGTAATTAATCACGTTTCAATCATTACAGAGGAAATAGTTTTAGGCATTTAACAGTCAAAATTAAGAGATGCACAGGCCTGCTAGAATCTAATTCTACAAACCATAAAGTTATAAAACCCACCTGTAAAAAAAAAAAAAGATACTGTAACAATATGCAATATGCTGTTAGTATAATTATCATTGCAAGTCAAGATAGCAAAACCACCACTCTAAATTATGGCTGATTATATTTTAAGAATTGCTTATTAAATCAATTTACTAGCTACTTAATTGTTAGGCTAATGAGCTCAAACCCAATTAAAAAAATCACTCACAAGCACACAAAACCCAAGCAATGCTACCAAAAAAAAAAACGAAAAAGAAAACCACATACACACATACATACGCGCTAGATGCTGTAGTACAACGTATGTGAGACACAATTACCTTTCTATCCTCTCTAGTAAGGATAGAGCAATCTCCAGGAGTATAATCCCAAATCTTTTTTGGAGGCTGATGGAAAGCAGAGGAAGGAAATGAGGAAATGAAGATAAGGAAAGACATCACAGAGAATATGGAAACTGGATTAGAACAGAGGGGGAATACAATAGGGGATTTGCATCAACACTGAAAAGAAATTAAAAAAAAAAAAAACCACAACAGAGAGAGATTGAAAGAGGGATAAATCTGCTATAGCACAAATATCAAGAGATCATGAGAGGCAAAAGGGAGCATACATGCAGTCTGGGAGGGGCTGTTTTCAGTAGTGTTTGAGGAAATTTCTATTTTTGCAAGGTGCTCTAAGGGATTTTGGACTCTCTAGAGGGAGCCCACAGCTGGTGGTTAAAGCATTCTTAACACAAAAACAAAGCAACACGGGGAAAAAAACCACACAGTCATAAAAAGCATTTGTTTTGCTCATTCTTCTTTTCAAAAGGAAAGGGTAAAACAAGGGCCTTTGATAAAGAAAAGGGAGAATCTTTCCCACCCCCGTCAGACTATGAATACATACCATGTGAACAAATGGCTGAATTTCCAGTGGTGGCATTGTGGGGCAATGAGAATGCAGAGTTGTTATTATTTCACTGGTTTGGGGGTTTGTTTGTGGGAGGGGTTGGTGGAGAGAGTGGGAAACATGGAAGTTTGGGAACTAGTTATTTAAAATTCATCCTATAGGTGAAGGCACCAATTTCAAAATAGGATTTTCCTGTTTGGATGCACATGTAAATATCCAGGAGGATTATTGAAAGACGTTTGTCCTGACACTCCTATCCAAATAATGCCACGCTAATATCCTCATTTCACCAGATATGCACCTCTCACTGATATGCTCAAGGAGACTTTGTTCTTACTTTGTGAAATCAGAATACATTTGCTGTTTCCAAACAAAAATAACCTCTGTTGGTTGGCAAGCTTAGCATCATCCTACGTGTCCATACTGACTTCTGTGACTAGATTGTCTCTGAGTCACTGACAGGGGATCTCCTAGTGTCAGTTTATCAAAGGCGAGACTGAGCTACAGCACTTGGGTCTTGGTGCAAATTCCTTCTGGTTTCTAGACTGCCTGAATCGGTAGTTTGAATCCAGCCCACTTCTACATTTGGACAGCCACTATGTGGATTGCAAACACTGTAAATACCTATTTCTTATCCATCAGATCAGCAGCTGCAGGTAGGCAGATGGTGCTGCAAAGAGTTAGTTTTGAGATTTGAAGGGAGGAACTGGAGGCAAGGAGGTGAGAAAGCAGGACATGCACCCCTTTTTCCAGTCCCCCTGCTTCTCCATTTATAGCAAAGAGATTACTTAGTGCTGTCTCAGGAACGGCTGGGAGAAAGTGCCCGTGTGTGTGAGCCCGCAATCACAATGGAAGACAACTGAGCTCTAGACTGACCGAATGTCAAGTTTTGTGGATGGGCTCCATGGAGCTGCGGAGCTACAGGTCAGGAGGAAGGAAGGACAGACTGCGTGGGGATTCAGTCTCAGCAGCACACTGAAAAAACATCCATGCTGCAGAGACTGGTCTACCTGTCTGCAGGGCACGTGCCTGTCCACGGACCGGCCTAGAAATGCATCTGGGATGCTGGTCCAGCAAAGTGTCACTTCAGCTGCCTTAGGAAGCGCATGTGCTTTCCTCAATGGGGAAAGCCCCATCCTGGTCATTCTGATATGTTTGGAGAGCAACACCCACAGGCTCAACAAGAATCCTGTGCTCCCTTTTATCAAGGATTTTCCTGCCCATGTCATATAGCTGCAAATAAAGTCAGAAAGCCAGTGGACACCATCCTGTATAAGTACACATTATCTCCAGCATTGGAAAAAAAAGCTGGGACAAACAGAGAATCTTTGAAAATCCCAGGTGCTGGTAAACATCCATTAAAATGCTCTGATTAGGTATGGGACTTAGCCACTAGCTGGTCACAAAAATCTGGTCCTGTTGTGACCTGAGTAAGCAAAGCTACATAAACCATGCTCTTTTGGCTCAGGTGACGAAGGTCAGGCGGAGCTTTGCTGAATTTCTGTCATGTTCCAGAGCAGGTAGCTGTAAAAGTCTGAAATGACATCCTCAACTCAAGTGCCTGATGTAATGCCAAAGCGCTACGTACATAGTAGCACATTCATGGGTTGGCGTAGTTGATCAGGGAGCATAGTTGCATGGCTTTGGAGCTAGAGTAAGTTGACATGGGATATCATTTCAACACAAGCTGTAAGAAAGCAGCCCTTGACAACAGTGCCCTGAGCAAGGTGGGGAACTTGTCACCAGAAAGATGCTCTGCTGAACGGGAGATGGATTGCTGCTGTAGCCTGAAATGCCCTCTTCTAAGTAAGGCCAAGGCTGCATAACTAAAAGCACAAACACACACTTCTAAGGAACAGATATACCCTCACTTCTAGAAAGGCCCAAGGGCATAAATGTTCTCCTTTCTCTGACACGTTTTCCATTAATTTACACTAACTCGAAGGATCATAGAGATGACAAACCTTCATTCATTGCAAAAGCATATGGCTATTAATTACACAGTAGAAAAGAGAAGCAGGTTTCTTCTTGCTTTGTGGAAATCTTAAACCATGACAACTTGTGAAGGGTTCCTTAGGCTGACATCACTTAAAAGCCTCAGTGAGGTGGGATTTACCTGACTTCTACTGCCTAAAAGTTAGGGGGGTCTCAGCTCCTTCTTTAGCTTAGGAAGGAAGGTCCATAGCTATAAAACATAGTTTTCTATGACAGAATGGACTACCCAGCCACTGTACATGTTTGGTTTTCAGCAAAAACTACACTATTTCTATGATATGGTCAGACTGGGCACCCAACCTCACGCAGCTACATTCTGTGCAGAGGAATTCTGTTGCCTCTGGGAGAACAAAGACCAGATTTAAAGAAAACCTGCTCTCTGATGTCTATGTGCAGTTGCTTTTGAAGCCAGTACTGAACCTTAAGATGTATTTCTGTTTTGTTGTACATGCAGGGAAATCTCAGCAGCACTCAAAAATGGTGTGCATGGGCATTTGACAGCTGACCTCAAGGAGAAAGGAGAAACAACCACTATACCTGAATAGATGCAAGAGGTTGATACTGACCCTCTGGTGCAGTAAGAGTAGCTTATCAAACAGTATTCAATAATGAAGTCAGTAGTGTTTAATCAGTAAGAACCAGGCCATAAAATGCTTTAAAGTCACATTTTTTCCAGTAGCCATGACCACTGATGTATTCCCTCCATCAAAATGTCCTTTGTCCTATGGAATAATTAAGCTTTCCTTCATCTTTTTCCAGAGTGGGAAATCAAGGCTTTTTTTTTTTTCCCCTACACATAGCAACACAGCTCCATTTGAAAAGAAAGCATGCTGTTCTCAGACTTCTTTGGTTTCAGGGAATGGCAAGGGCTATTCAACACAGACTGATGCACTCTATTTAGGCAGTGGACAGCTACATGTATAAGGAAATGAGCAGGAAACAGGGTCATGATCTGTTTATGTATAGCTGGAAATTACTGACCTACAGTTTACAAGCCAAGGCCAGGAATAAATGAATGATTCTCCTTGACTTAAAGCTACCTATCAGCCATCCTAGATCTTGTTAGGCAGAGGGAGAATAAAGGCTTTGAATAAGGACTTTCAATCATGAGAACAGGGCATTACTTCTAATGTTAACAACAAAAATGCAGTTTGAACTATGATGTGTGAAAAAAAAAAATTGCCTTGTTGATACATACGGCTGGAAGGTGGGGAGTGTTTGTAAATGGTTTCAAAATACTTAAAAGTGGTCACAGAACAGCTGCTTTACATCAGTAGCGGGATGATATTACGAACAATCACATTTTTAAATGAATAAGGCAACTGTTCCAGGTTTAGGGCCTAGCAAAGAGATGTGACAATCATTTAAAAAAAAAAAAAAAAAAAAAAAAAAAAAAAAAGGGCAGGTTGACTTCATTGGTCATCGCAACTATCAAACTTACCGGTTTCCCAAACTCCAATTCCGAAAAGAATTTATACCAAGGTTCATTCTTTAAATCTATCTCTTCTGGGCTTATTTCCCGAGTCTAAAGGAGTTGGTGATAGGGGAATGGAAGAAAGAGAAGGATAACATTATGCAAAGAATACACGAAAAGGGACTGTTAGAGATGCAGATCCCATGGTTTCCATTCTAAAATGTAGATATTTAGCCTTATAATTTGGAATTTCTATAGCACCTCTCTCACAAGGGCCATGAACTGCTTTGCAAACATCAGTTAAGCCTAATGGCATCATTGTGAGCAACATGAATATGAATGAATCGCATTTTACAGATCAGGAGACCCACACAGAGAGAGATTATGCAGCTTGCTCAGAGTCACAGGGAGACTCAATGGAAGAGCTAGGAGTCACCAGTCCCTCAGTCCTACTGTCAGACACTTCCATCAAGTCCAAAGCTGCACGTACTTTAAAACAGATTTTTAATCTTCATTTGTTTAAAAAAAGAGAGATTCAGTGAGACCTGAATCAAATACTGCATCTTTAACAGCACATGAATATGTGAGAAACCCTGTTCTATACACTGCAAACAGAGTGAAAGGTGGTTTTCTAAATCAAAGCAGACACAAGTCAGAGAGAGCACATCCCTGAAAAATCTCTGAAGAGATGGATAGAGAGACAATATTACTTGTTTCTTCACAAATAAATGTTAGAGAATCAGACAAAACCACAACAAAGGAAAATCAGACAGGACAGAAAACAGTACAGTTGAAAAGGAAATTCCCTTTTGTTCATACAATCTGTTTTAATGAAACAAAAAAAAGTTGAAATAGTTGTAGCTGTTTAAAAACACTACTGGTGAGATAAGAGAATAAAGTCCACTGCTGAGGGATATGAGGTGTCACTCCTCAAAAGATATCTAGCTAACTCTTACATTTTCGTGTACCTAGTCTTAGACATAATGGATCTCAGTGCATTAAAAACAGAAATACATTATGTCTGATATGCCAGTGTGATCTCAAGTGCTCCATCACAACAAGCGATGAGCCACACAGATGCACAGAAGGCCAACACAAAGTGTCCTGATGCAAATCGTCCTGTGAGGGGGTTACTGAGGCAGAGGGGAACTCCCAACAGTGCTGGGCTTTGCTAGGTGTCCCAGACTCTGCCACAGCCATTAGGCATCACAAAAAAAGCTCTAGGACAAGAGCCCAGGATTGATGCTGAAAGAGGGGCAATGCTTCAATCTGAAAGATAAATGGTTACATCATGTTTGATCTCCAATGGCCTGGAGGAAGATTTGGCTATTCCTTAAAGGCAAAACAGAAGCAATGCCTCCATTTTTGTCGTTACTGTACTCCAATAAAAGTACTCATCTTGTTATGTAACTACATTAAAAAAAAGCCCACTGACATCAACAGGAGGCTCTTCATTGCTCTGAAATGGTTTTGAATTGTGATTTTGATAGTCACAGCTCTGGGTGTGATTACCAGGAGATGTCCACAAATCTCCTGCAGCCTCCTTGAAAGGTCTAGTCGCTAACCACTGTATTACTGTTGTATTTAATGAGACTGATGGAGACAACAAAGCCACTATTTCAAGACCTTCTTTCTTCTGTGATCTATAGCTTGAAATTAAAGCTCAAAAAATAACATTGGAAGGAACACAGCTACCTCATTCTTCTTGTTTTTGATGAGCTCTGTACAATTTTTCTCAATTACACTGATGATGGTCCTGCTTGTGGCTTTTAGACTCCGATTCAACAGCTCAATTAAGTACCTGATGAAGTCTGAACATGTAAACAGTGCCACTGGTGATGACAGACCTTTTGCAAAGGCTTAAGTACACAGATGAAGCAGGTCTTTTGCCACAAAGTTTAATCTTGGCTGTTTACCGTGAGACAAAATTGCCACTTAAGTCAGCAGAAATCTTGCTCCAGGATGGACTGCAGGAACGGAGATGTCATACTGTGTTCAAATCACTCCTCACTGGCACTTCTCTAATAGGCTGAGCCAATGCCCAGTAGCATCAAGAGTCATCCATCGCCCATTTCAATAAGCACTAGCATCACACTCCTATCAGGAGCAACTTTGTTGAAGTCAATGAAGGGACATGGGTGTGAAAAGAAGTTGGTTGCAGGATCTTCAAAAAGTGATGGACCTTGATTGCACTTGGAAGGAAAAAATAAAACCCACCAAAATACTAAGGAGAAACATCAGGTCCCAGAGCAGACTTGATTCTTACATTTCTATTGATTTAAATTGCTGTTCACTCTTGTGTAAAATCCTTGGCAGGTTTTTCAGGAGCATTCCTTTACCTGCTCCATGCATGGATCAATGACTGAGCTGTTAAGGCACAAAGTCCAGTTTACATTTGGAATCTCACATGCAGTCAGCGCTTCTAATTGAATCCTTCAAATTAATGCCTATATAGAACAATTATATCTTTATGTACTAAACTGGCTATTCACTAGTAACCTCATTCAGTATTTTCTAGCACTTACAGTGTCACATTTGTACCACTAAAGGACACCTTAAGTGAGCTGTGGTGATTTATGCAGGACTGGCTGACCAGGTTAGCACCACTTCTCAGCCATGCCTGCAGAATGAGACCTTTGTATGTCCCCTAGCTGTCACAATTCACAGTATTACTTACTCATTCAAGCTGAAATTGGTAACAGCTCACTTAATGCTCCAGGTTAAACACTGGCATAGCTGGGGAGCCAGCTCACATTCAGTTCTGCCACCTCTGCCACAGAAGTGGTGAGATCCAGCTGAGGAAGAGAGCAGCCCAGGGGGGATGGCCATGTCCTAATGCACCTCAGAGGCATCCCCTGAGGCACATTACAGGCACTCTAAAAATTAGTCGTTTGGTGTTTAAAGCATCAGAGGAACATAGAAACTGAACCAGCCCGCTTTGTTGCATAATGCCTTCAACCCTCCTGCATCAACTAATGCTGTGCCCTAGAAAAAGTACAGCTGGCAAAACAGCTGCTGAACAGATCACAGTGTCAAACATGGATTAAAAACTAGGGTTAGTGATCCATACTTAACACAGAAAACAACACGTCCAAAAGGAAAGAAGCCTCTCAATCCCCCTGGATCTTGCTTTATAGAGAACAAAAATGTTAGGAAGTTATGCAAAACAGTTTTCAAAACAAAATATACAGGAAATACATCACACGAGCACTGCAATATAAGCATAAGGAATCCTATCCAAATGGAACTGGACAAGCACTTGGGGAGTATTTTACAATCATAGGATAAAGCCACAAACTAGGATTAAAAAAAAAACATTACCATCTTTTCATTGTTCAGAACTGAGGACTTTCCTGGCTGATAGTCATAAATGCTCCTGGGCTCTGCACGGTATTTTCTGGTGTCCACCTTCTTGTCTGGAGGCTCCCAGTCAGTCCTGAGGAAACAAAGATCAATTAACCCAGAACACTGTGGTTTCTGTGGAGACAAGTACTTCCTTTAGACAGACGCCTTTCCCTGTTAATCGTGGTTTAATCAGGGTACTTTTTTTTAATCTAGGAAAGGAGCCTGCTGCAAGAGGAACAGTTCAGATAGGGCTCTGGGCATATATTTGTTTAACTATAGCAGGCAGAGTCTGATACAGCTCAGCTGCTGAAACTATTGGAGCAGAGAGGGAAGAAACTATTGCAGCAGAGCAGAAGAAATTCCAAGTACTTTCAATAAACCTCCAGACTTCCGTATCTGATTGGAAATAGTTTAGTGATAGGCTTCAACTAAGCTCACAAATATGAACTTTGAGCAGAACTCAGATTAAATCTCTTTTGCTAAACTTCTTCATTTTAGCCACATCACTGATTACCTGACTACTACTGCTCTGGATTCTGGGGCAACTCTGAGGTCCAAGAGGGGGTCTTTTCTAGAGACATGAATGAGTTATCTCAGACTGGTGTATCTAAAGGTGGCTAAGAACAGTCCATTGACTATCCAAATCACTAAGATTTTGTGCAGTGTCCACACCGGCACAGTTCAGCCAATAGTAGTCACAAAGCACTCAGGGTCCGTATCCTACAACATCCAGCTCCTCTGAAAAGTAATATATTCGAACACCTCATACAGAATAACCAATGCCCCTGAAAAAGCCCAGAAATCAGGCCATTTAAGCAGGTAAACTAATTCTGATCTTGCTCTTGATATGTTCCCTTTGATGAGCAGTGTTGTACGTGGATTCATCTCACCTAGCATTCACCAAACAAAAGTGAGGCATCTAACGAAAGCTGCTGCTCCAGGTTTCCTCCTGCTTACCTTACTGACCTCATTTAGGATAGGAACAACCCACTGAGTTGCCCAAACTCTCTCCACTGGCTTAAGAGGGGCAGAGACAACCAATTTAAATTTTTAGTTGTTTGTTTGTTTGTTTGTTTTAAGTAAGGCAAGATGACAGCCAAAATGACTGGCCTACAAACAGTGTACAAATTTCAACAAGGTTGATCTTTGCTGTCTAGAATAAACTTGATTGCTTAAGATTCCAACCCCAGAGAAACTTCTCCCTCATGAAACACTGTTCTGTCACTAGATAACAGGAAGCACTAATTATTGTAATCCTTCCATTTGCAAGAGTTTTCTCAGAGGGCCAATGTACTATGGCTTCAACTCCTATGTAAGGAAGACACGTTCTATCAGCAAACTTTGTCTCCTGATCCGGTGGCCTGAGATACTCACTGAAACAGCAATCTCAAATTATAGCGTTGCTTATTTGAGGCAGCAAGTGAAAAACATTAAGAGCATGTGGAAGTTGGTGAGGGAGGGAGGAGTTCACAAGCTGAGAGAATTCAGCAGGACATAAAATATTAATTGCTCATTCTGCTTTCCCTTCATTTGTTAAATGCATTCATTACTGTCACAAAAAGGTTTAAAATACATGGTAATAAACAAAGCAAAAAACCAGGAGGGAAGTCATCCTGAAAGACCAGAAATGACACTGCTAACTAGAACCTACTTCCAGTAAATTTCATATGGGTGGGACTCCTCAGAGATGGAAAACGTAACAAAACTTTTACCAAGGCTCAACATAAATCCAAATTTTGCTTCTTCACAATTATTGTTACTTGCTTGTATTCTGAGGTGTCTTTACAGTGTCACACTGAGCCAAGAGTTTCCACTGTGCCTCTGTGGTAGGCACTGTATAGGCATGACACCCAGGGAAACACTCTCACCCAGGCAGGAAACTATGCAACAGACTGTGGGATGCCTGGTAAAAAAAGACAGACAAAATGGGGGACCGTGCTGTGACAATGAAGGAGTTCACTGCTGCCTAGCAGAAGAGTCAGAGTCAAAATTACATCTCCACTTCCCCCAAAAAGTTTAACTGGACTCCTGGACCTAAAACTTCCACCTTTGTTCCCTTCCCATTCGCAGCTTTCAGAGATTCTTCCAGTACTGATCCAAACATATCTTAGTTCAGGTCACCTTTCTGGGCTTGATTTCAGCGATGAAGTACGGTTTGGCAGTGGCAAAGTGGCAGACCTCTTAACAACCTTCTCTGAATCAATATTGTCCGCCTCACTCTTGGAGCGGGGAACTGAAAGCTGGGTTCTGCCTGTA
The DNA here is from genome assembly GCF_965183815.1 of Platalea leucorodia. Classification (NCBI taxonomy): domain Eukaryota; kingdom Metazoa; phylum Chordata; class Aves; order Pelecaniformes; family Threskiornithidae; genus Platalea; species Platalea leucorodia. Next base: position 23,633,691 of record NC_138826.1, read on the forward strand.
GGATAAGTCAAATATAGGAATATTGGTGAACAGGATAGGAGGCAAATACATGCTTTACATGCCCTGTCTGTTTGACAGATTACGCAAGAAATGTCAATTACTTACTGTCCTCAGAATAAGAATAACGAGGAGAGTATGAATCAGAATCTTCATCTGAAAGACAAAAGCATTTTGCAAGTGAGCTGAAAAAGCCCCAAAGAAGCAGCGCCAGAGATCCTTTTCATTTCTTCTACTAATACATTGGCCATAATTTGAGTGATATGCCCAATACTTACCACAGAGAGAGGATCCTAAAAAAGAAAATCCCAATGAGGTTTAAATTGCATTTAAATATAATTCCTAGATTAGATATAAATATTAATGTACTACTTACACTAATACGTTTCTCCAGGCTCTCAAAACACTTTAGAAAACAATCACTTTTTAATCACAAAACTCCTCTACAGCAAGGGCTATTAGATCCACTTTATCAAAAGCTGAAAGATAAATAGAGGATCTAAAAGCTGTAGTATATGCCTAAAATAACTCACTAGGTGCTAGACACAGTAACAGAGCTGAGGAGCCCTTCTCCCAGTCACACATGATAATCGCTGGGACATCTTCCTTGTATTAACTTGCACACTGAGTTGAAGTATGTTCACTGACTCAGATTATCTTTTAAGTGCAGATAACGTTCCTGGCACGAGACACACATGTATACTTGCACCAAGGGACTGTCCTTGTTCTGAAGAGCTTACTTTTTAAATAGGAACGACACATCTATAGAATACAATAGAGATATTCAAGCAGCTCTAAAAGAGCTAGCAACGACATCAGTGTAACTGAGTGGTGTGGTCTGGCCCCTAAGCTGAACAACCTTCTCTCTTTGACAGAGAAAGCATTACACTGCATCAACACAGCAATGTCGTTCCCAGGACACAACTGCTGCCTTGGGCTGCGGAACCACATACTACCTTATTCAAAGATAACATGGTACTGTAGCACGCAAGGCAGATGTGCCCAAAAAGAAGGTGGGAGGATGGCAGCATTACTACCCCCCACTCTACAGGTGATGGCCAGAGAGACTTTAACTTGATCAAAAACCTAGCGGTATCTTTCCACCATCTTCAACAGGCTTTGGAATGAATCCTCAATGAATTGCAGGTAGTAGCAGGGGGAGTTGGGATCAGAGCTGGAAACTGGACCCACAGGCCCATCACCTTTCTCTGTTGATGAGGGTTCAAACTTGCGGGGATGTGCATATGAGACATCTACAGGACTTCCAAGGCAAAATGCAGGAAAGTACAATGCAATGACTGCAAAGAGAACTGTGAGCAAAGGTATTACTAACACCTCTGTGAAGAAACCACTAAAAGTGACAGAGATAAAAAGACAGAAAAACAAAATAGATGAAGCTAGAATAAGCTAGATAAGAAAAGAACATACTAAAAAATTGTTGTGTGAATTTAGCGATGCCAATCAACAAATTGAAACAATTTCCAGATCTTGTCTCAAGGAGGACATCAATCAGCCGCTACAGCCAATCTCATCTGCTGGAAAAACCAATCTGGCTAACACAGCTGACCTGAAATTGCACTCAAGTCTTAATCAAGCCTTTCAGGAAGGCTCAAAGAAGTCTTAACTTTTAGCCTCTCTGCTGAGTTCTCTTGGTGAATGAATTAGAAGGTTTAAGTTCCAAACAGATGGTTATTGACTCTGGTGTGCTTATCATAACCTTCAGGTTTAAAGAATAGTGAAGGTTGATTTTCAGGCCAATTCCCATATTTTAAACCTAAATGACAGAAAACAAATATTTATTTAATGTAATTACACTGAATTGTTGACAAAATTGACTGGTATTCCTATATAAAAGTTGAGTTTATTCAGATAGCAAAATACTTCGTAAATCACAAAACTCTCGGTCCCTACAAATACAGATGAACAAATGTCTAAAACTATCTTCACAGCCATTCACCTCTCACAGTCTTATTTAGTGCTGGTGATCAATGAAAAAATTGATGTACTTACTTGAAGAGAAATATCAGTAATCGTTATAGCTCATCATTCAGATAGGAAAACGATACAATAAAAAAATTCACTTCAGATAAGTGCTATTTTCCAATTGCTATATTCTAATATCTACAATAATAAGGAGAACAGGTATGTTTTGTCTCTTCTTCTCATGAAAAAGAGTGTCTACATTTCTTCCCTTTCTACAGCAAGGAATACTGAAGCACAGAAATCTGGAATGACTTCATAAAGATTAAAGTGTAAATCAGAAATGAGCATTAAAACAAGATCTCTTGGCTCTCAGAGCTGCATTCTACCTGTGGGACCCTCCTTAACGGAGCAGGGTATCACCACTTTGTAGTTTGAAAATCTGATTCCTTTAGCGAGAAGAGGCTGTTCCCCTGTAGTTCCTAGAGAATCTGCAAGTTTGGTTTTTTTTTTTTCATGGGTTGGCCATATTCTCTATGTTTCTAGAGACTCGAAAGGTATTTTAGATGGGAGCCCAAATCTTGATGTTTCTAAGAGATCCTATGCATCAATCCAAAGCAAAAAGCTCTGACACTGATTGTATGAAATTGAGGCTTCAATTCATCTCTGTATAAACACTTTGCCACCAAGTATGTAGCTTTGAAATGTTTTCTAAACATGAAACGTGCACTCCAACCCATCTACATCATCAGATGTTCCAGATTCCTTATGAAGGAAAGAATCCAGGCAAATACTAGAGAAACATTTCCCAACATATTGAGATTTTATTTTCAGCAAGTGTTTCGTCCAAAAAAACTTTAACTACCTAAACCAGCAAATTACTTTCATAACGCACATTTGTAAGTGCATAGGGGACATTTACAGGAAACCAGACTCTTAATATATTGTCATCATTGGTTTTGCAAACTGTGTTAGTTCAGACAAGAGCAAAATGCATTTTCAAACTTCATTACAAACATGAAAATTGAGTTTCCATAAAACTCCTTTATCAATTAGTCACTGGGACTCTTTGTTTCTCTCTCATCCATACCCACATACCATTCTGCCAATAGAAAATAATTTACACTGCATTACGATTTCCAAGACAGGACTCTTCACCTATAGGTTTCACCAAGAAATGAGCAAGTATCTTAGATACCTGTATGACACTAGTCCACATTCATTTTAACAGTGAAATGCACCTTACATATCCTAGTCGTCTTTAAGCATCTCAGCTAGAACACATATTGTACGTTTTCTTCTTACACAGTACTCACCAGATGTCTAATATAAACATTGAATGAAATGGTTAATTAACAGTCTCGCCAGGGTTGCCTTGAGGCACAGGCTAAGTAGGCAAGTTCCTAAATTGCAGGATCTAAAGTGACACCAAAGCACCAAGTCAACAAGGCTGTCACCAACAATTTCCCAATCAGGAAATGTCTGTTTGTCTGTCCAATGTGTGCAGCGGATTGCAGTGTTTCTCATATATAAGTGTTTTCATGCATACGCACACAGTTACACAATTATCACTGCAATAGATGCTATTTCACCATCCCTGAGACATGACTGCAAAGGATTCTGGTTTGTACATGAAGTTTAAAGGAATGTGCTGAGCACATGAAGAGGATAAGACAGCGTTATTTCAAGTCGCAAGATGTGCTGATGAGACTGTCAAACTCTGCCCTTGCCTAGATATGCCAAGTGCACCTAAGGCCAGCCCTGAACCTATGTTACCAAGTTATATTTATTTTAGAAGACTACATTGAGGGACTGATCCAAAACCCACTGAAGCAAGCAGTCTTTTTACCAATAGACTTCAGTGGCATTTTGGGTCTGGCCCTAATACTGTGTTAATATTCAAAATCAGAAGTAAATAATTAAAGAAATGTATTGATGCGAGGGGGGGGGAGAAATCTCAGTTAAACCACATCTTTACATGTAAGTCAGCATTCTAGGCATGTTAAATAATCACTGCACGCACATGGCTCAATATAACTGATAAGCACACAAAACCAAGCAAACCCCAAGTCTGTAGCATTAGTCAAATACTAGTTACAAAGCCAGAGGAGCACTGCAAAGCCAAAAAGGCATCATACAGTCAAGGCAATGCTTAGAGTGCAGCAAATCATTATGAGGCAGCATAATGCTCAGCAACTAGAAAAAACTCCAGGAAGAAAATAAACGGATAAGGCAGCATTTGTGCAGAAAAATATATATGGTCCTTTATTATTACCTTCAGAGATAGGACTAGGAGTAGACGCAGGAAACTGGTATGTAGGAGAATAAGGATTGTCTTCTGCAGCAGAGAAAAGCAGTGGATTTTGAGACTATCCACAGTGAAGTGGAGGTACTGCTTCATCCCCCAATTTCATATCATCGTATGATTTTATTGCGTACTTTAATAATACTAGAGTAAATGGCATCATACTTTAAAAAAAGATTAATGGATTAGCAAAAATTTAGTTATTTTATGCATCACACAAGAAGGTATACTGGGTGTAACTGAATTTCCAGCCAGTGTAACACATGGGTAACGGAAATCTAGAACCTGAATCTAGTTACTATTAGGGTGCTATAGTACAGTTAACTCAAAGCACAAGACAACAGATACTCTGACTAAACTTCTGGTACCTTCAGTTTTTTGCTGGATTTCAGGAAGTTCAGGAAATATGTAGGTAGGGCAATAAGGGTTTTCTTCAGGAGTGTCTAAGGAGAGGAACATGATTTGCAAAAAAGAACAGAGAGGACAGATTTAAAGGGGAAGAAGGGAGAGACAAGAATCCATACAAGCTGACTGCAGAACAGTCCCTCTCGTGCTGATGTTCTACCATGACACAACCTAGATGCCTCTCTGCTCATTGCTGCCTTGCATGTCTGGGCCCTGCGAGAGATCCTGGAAGCCAAGGAGACTGAACTCATTCTCCTCCTTCTGAAGCACAGGCTCTGGCTGAGCTGAAGAACCTCTGTTAGGAGCACTGGGATTAGGAAACAGTTCAACTCTTTCTCATTCCATCCAATACAACACAGCATCTATCTATGCATAAAGCTCATCATGAAAGCACCTGCAGCGGCAAATACAGCTCCAGTTTTGCATGCTCTATGTTTTATTATATAAGCGCAGTTCTGAATTGCATTTGCCTGCACATCAGGCTGTTCAGAGGGTTCAGCTTGCAAATGCTACTGCAGCCATTTCTCACACGAAGAAAGAACATGAATGTATCAGCAGCCAGGCATAGACACGCCCCGAAGTAGGGGATCCCTTGAGAGTGCACCACTACCAAGTTTGCAAGTGCTCACCACAATTTTAGGTTTTGAAAGGAGAAAATTTAAGGTTTTGAAAAAGCAGGGTTCAGATTCTGAACTCACCAAAAATCAATGGAAACCTTTCCATTGGTTTCAGTGAGCTTCAAATCAAGCTTTGTTATGCAGGTACTAAAGCTTTACAGTGTAAAAAGTTTTCTCTTATGCACAGAGCAGTTTCAATGATAACCTACTGTCCTTTAAAACTGTGCGGGGTGGGGTTAGTTGCTAAAACTGGAGTTCAGGGATCTATTTTCTCTAAGTATGGAATTATTAGCAGCTTTCTGATCTCAAATAGCACTCTTGATTTCATAAGGGCACTGCAGTTCACCTTTCAGAACAACTCAGACCTTTCTTTGGACTTCACTGTTCTCTCACCTTTGACTTCAGAGATTTCAAATACATTGGTTGAGTTCTGTGGTGCAGAACAAACACTAGTTAACATAAAACACTTCCATTTAACATCCAGTATAATTCTTCACGTGAATGAAACAAAATGTTGTCGAGGTGGTCTTTTAAAGTAAATAAAAAACATCTGTGTTACAGTACCTCTATTTAGCTTGTGGATCTGTTTGAACATCGTCTTGTACCAGTCCTTTGATCTGTCTGTGTTCTATTGGAAAAATAAATATACACATAAATAATCACAACCATGAATTCTATCAGCCTTTCAAAGTTCTTACGAATCTTTCAGCAATGAAAAACGTTTACACTCTGCTATATGAAGGCTATATGAAATGAATACTTTGAAATATGAGTGATTTCACTCAGATATATAATCTCATATGTAATGAAGCTACAGGTTTCACTCAAGTTACTAATAATGCATAAGCTTTGCAGGGCTAGATTGTAACCTGTGTAGAACTGTAGATTGTGTGGAAGGTTTTGCATATTAATCTGATTTGACATCTAAAAGTAGACATCTTGCCTATTTTAGTCATATGTACCAATTTCTTAAGTATCCAATGAACAGTTAGAAACATTTAGTGTTCAAGTCACTCCAGACACTAGTTGTAACAATAGGTTAATAATTCTTTTCATGATAATTTTCCCTGAACACTGAATGAACTTAAACATGTTGTATAAAAGAGATATCTGCCTTTAAGATGGCTAAAATGAGACAAAACTCTTCCTTAGCTGCTAGCTGTGAATAACAGAGAAGAGCAGAAAACAATATTCTCAAATATTATGAAAAGAGATATTAGTTTTTAATTTTTTTCCCGCTGAGGCAGCTGAAACAGGTCATTGACAGCAAATGGAAGTGTTCATAATAAAATACATTGGAACTAGAATTCTATCTTCCCTTAAATCTCTGCAGTCTCTGGAGCTTTAGTGAATTCCCTGAGTGCTCAGGTAGGCAGAACCTGGCCCAGATATTGTGCATCGACCACATGCTCAGTGTTGTCTTACCCTCAGTGGAATGCCAATATCATCAACAGAGGTATCAGCCATGTGCTGAGGGCTCTTGACAATGCTTCTCTTCTCCTCCATTGCCTTCTTCTCACTTGGTACTGTCTCCTGAACCGGCTTGTCCCGTACGAGTGCTGAATCAACTTTATCAGAAACTAGTCTGTCTGGCACTGAATCTGGAAATGACAATGGGGGATTCTTATCTCATCCCAGCATTTCACCACATCACCATATTCCACTCTTTTAAGGCAAAAATTCTAGCAAGTAGTTGATGAGACAGACTGTGTCACTGCTAGCTGTGGTTAGCATCTGGACTGAAGGAAATCTACCAAGGAAATGTTTGATGCCAGCAAGAGCAGGCTAGCATCCCTCAGGTAGCTACCTTCACACATCTCATGACAGTCTCAGCTGTCACATAAGACAATGAAAAATTTTGGTTTCAAGGACTGTTTGGCAGTTAGTTTTTTGTGTCTTTTTGACTAATTAGCAACTCTGCAATCTCATTCTTCATCAAAAAACATCAGTGATACAGTCTCCTAGACATCTTTTTCTGCTGGTGATTTCAATCTAATGGAGCATCCTATGTGGTAGTGGAGCACTACTTTTTAACAGCTTGCACTCACCTGCCTGACAATCCCATTCATTACAGTCAGCATATGATGCTTCCAATTCATCTTTGTGCACTAACCAGAATTTATAAACAACAAATTTCACTGTTCTTTAAGCATACACATGATTCCTCTTGATCGTGAGTCTGCAATGATGGGGGGGAGACAACTAATTGTTCCAGACCCCCTTGCTTCCACCTGGAATTCCTTGACACTGCCTGCCTGACACCCACATGTAGCAGCAGGCACCACCACCACCACCGCCACTGGCCAAGGAACCAAGGGAGCTCAGGTTGCTCTGAAGCTCTACTGTGCTCTGGAGAGCTGCAGCACAGCAACCCTTAGGCTCTGCTGAGGACTTTTTTTGTGTGGATTTTCTGGAGAGGAAATACCTGTGATTTTACAGTCTGCCTCATCAAGACTTTGCCAAGTCCCATCTTTTTTACATCACTGCATGCATTGAAAAGAGAGAGAGAGAGAGAGAGATGTTTATTCACATGCACATCACCATACTGCCCAAAGCCATTAAATGTGCAGAAATCCAAAGGGGGCAGTTAGCAGAGGAAAGGCTCGTGCATAACAAAGCATCGGTCTGTTGGTACCTTGAGCAAACACAATTCTGCCCTGCAAAACTCAGTACGTGAAGGATTTGTGTTTGAGTGGTTGGTTTGAAATTACCATCAAACTTCAAGCCTTCCTCCTCTTTAAGAAAAAATGAAATAATGTTTATAAATGTTCAAAATGGGGCAAAGCATCTATTAAATTCTTGTTTAGCATTTTCATCCTATTTCCCTTCCCTGTGAACATGTGTGCATTGTCTTTTGGTCCTTTCGTGTTCCTGGTGTACAGGGCTCTCCATTTTGTAGGAAGTATTTGGTCCATTTCCACTACTAAACTACTAAGCCTCTAGGAACAGACCATGGAGAGAGCAACTGAAACTAGACCATTCTTCCATGACCTTGAAGACCAAAAAAAAGTGAGTTTTTGGATGTGGATGAGGATGTGGAAAGGATGCAAACTTTAGGAAAGGTCACAGCTTTCCTCCATTACTTATCGTTGTCACTGCTGATGTTACAAGTCCTGAGCTTCTGGTCTAGAAAAGTCATTATTTTCTGCAGACTAAAGAATTCAATGCCAGAGAAGGTCACAAAGTCCTTCTCTAACAGGACTGGCAAATATATTTTTTTTCTCTTTGATTCCCTAGCTCCCTGCACTGGAAAAGTAGTTGGCTGTTTGCCAGGCAGACTCCATCTGAAACGATGATGATAATATTCAAAATACCTAATATAGATGTAAACAACAGGGTAAATGTATCACAATCTGATTTCCCAGTGCCACAGCCACGATCTAAACAAAATATTTATTTTGATGATTTAGCAAAAATAAACCCCACCATCTGGCCTGTGCCAGCCATGTCCCAATCATGAATTCACATCTTTAATACCATAACATGAAGGCTGGGAGCTATCTAGCGTGGCGTAGCTAGGGGGAAAATCTACCAGCCAGTTAAATGTATTTTGAAGGAGTTTTCAAAAATATTTTTTGGAGTGCACATAGAACTGGTTCAAGGTGCTGGACTGACAGCCCTGGAGACAGGAAAGGTCTGTCTGACAGCATGAGTTGTATTAGGGCAAGCCCTCCCTCCCTGAGCACCCTGCCAGGTAAGTCCTGCCTAGGTCCATAGGACTCAACCAAGAGGTCCAGCTTAGCTGCTGGTCCAGTTTGGCTGCTCAGCTGATACTGCAAACACAGACACCTGCTGCACGGGTGTCTTTGCAGGGGGAGGAACTAAAGCAGACATCTTTCACCACAGATTTCCTACAATACCCTACAACTTGGAGAATGACAGGTAAACTTCACACTGACTTATTTGCCATGCAGTTCCAATGATTTCAAAAGAGTTTATGGAGGTATATATCAGGCTTTGAGGTATTTAAAAATCAGAGAGCCAAATTTGGTGCCTAATCGCCCAAATAACCAGATTGCACCAGTCAGCACACTCCATGGCACCTGAGCCATCCTTTTTCAAGAGCAGCAGCAGCAATATATGGGGTTGCACAGCAAGAAAGTTTTTCTGCTGTGACCAACAGGACATAAAAAGCAGGGGGAGAGGTGGCAGCCAGCAGCTTTGTCTGGTTGTTTTGGTACACTGAGAGCAGGTGCAGACCCAGCTGTGCCACAATGGGCTTCACCCTCCCAGACCGAGGATCATTCAGGCTGTAACAAACTGCTCTGTGGCTATCTCTAGTTTAGAAAACAAAGGAGTTCCTGATAATGAAGGGAAACACCTTGCGAAAGGGAAAACCAACAGGAAACCTCTGTCCAGACTTGCAGGCAAGTGTTAAACTCGCAGCTGAGTGGTGTCCGATCAGACAACACCTACACTAAGGGAAGCAACTGAGAGAAACCGGTGTAAGCTGTTACGCAGCCTGTCACCTCAGCAGGGTGGCAGCAGAGAGGAGGGACAGGCTGGTGTTGCAGCCGAAGGAACCTGGTGGATGAAGTCAGACCAGGTCAGCAGCTGCCTCATGGGCAGACGCTGTCCTTATGGGACACGCTCCGCTAGTCCACGGCCCACGCAGCAGAGCAAGAGCATGCAGTATTGGCTTCCATGTGTTTCTATTTGTGATATTTAAAGTGCTTAGGCACTGTCTATGACTGCCTTCTCTCCCACCTCTTCATTTACCCTGCCATGGCCATAACCAAAGAATAATAATATGGGCAAGTGGTACATAATGCAGTGTTCCTACAATGTCCACTGCAGACTGAGCTACTTCTGTTTGGGGTGTGGGGAGGGAAAGATGAGCAGGAAAACAACTTGCTCTTCTTTCAAGGAGAGAATCTCACACCCATTGCAAGAGCAGAGAGCTGCCCAGGGAGAGGAGGGTGACAGCACACGTGCATACCTGCACGCTACAATTTTATCATCTATTTCTTGACATCTGGCACAAATACTTCTGCCCTTGGAGTCATGTAAATACTTATTTTTATTTCTCTTCCTCTCCCCTCACCACAAGCAAAACGAACTCTAATGGCTGTGTAGAGAAACTTGAAAATATGCCCCAAGGGAATAAACCTAAACGCTCAAAAGCCAGCCCCAAAAGTCAGCTAGAACAATCAAACTGTATGAAAATCTTACGACTTAGGAGGAACAGACGAGTAATTTAGGGTTTTGGTATATTAACATGTGGCCACACAGGTAGCATTTGGGGAAAAGACTGAAATTGAATATTCAGTGACATAGGCTAAGCCAGGACAAATATTTATACTAATTCCTCTGCAGTTCTTGGGAAGTGTGTTTGCTAAAGGTACTCCACAAGCTAACACAGCAGCAGCTTTGCTCCAGCAGAGGCAGCAGCTGGGGGGTAGCAGACCTTTCACATCATACCTGCCAGGCTACTAAGCCTTTTTTGCTGTTCTGTGGTAAAGGAAGAAGAAACAAAACAAAAAGAAATACAGAACAAATGGGTGAGATAAACAGCAAGTGCTCTGGTGCTGCATTTCTGACAGGCAAGAAATACGCTGTAGACAGAATGGCAGCAGCTGCTGGAGAGAATCTGTTTTCAAACACCCTGCCAAAGTGACAGCCCACAGTCCCTTCTCCACACAGCAGCCTCGTGGAATAATATAAATCTCATGATGCAGCAACCAATACATTTGCAAAGAGCACTTTTTTTTTTCCTTAATATCAGAGAATGAAAAAAGTTGGACAGGAGACAATTCGAAAAACAGTAAGGACTCAGAGTCAAAACAACTTGACAACTAACTCTGTTACCATTAGCATGAAGTACATTTTGAAACAATAATGCCGTAGCATTTCGAAGGGATATAGGAAAGGATCGAGTTGTTGTTGGTGCTTGCTCAGTCTCATCACATACTACCAAGCCACAGATTCAGTGATTTGCACACAGACGCAGCTTGGTTAAGGCTTTGATTCTCAGAATGGTCCCCTTGGTTTAGGGTCTTTCATACTGAGTTCCCAGACTGGGACATTTGTGGTATCTTCCAGCACATTTGACCACCCTCAAGTTGATGCTCACAGCTGCTTTCTAAAGGGATGCCCAAATGACTCGCCCAAGTCAGGGCTGGGAATAAACCAAGAATTCTTAGTGCTCTGTTCTCTGCTCTTTCTACTCCCTAGCAATTAATCCTTTCATTTAAAGCATGGAAGCCATTTGAAAAGAATAAACTATTTTACTGACATACAAAATACAAACACTCTTGAAAGCTCATATTGTTAATACAAAGATTTCAAAACTTTAATATATTAATCACATCTGTTATATATTCATAATAAACCATGCCATGCAATGCCTGCGCAGGAAATAACTGTGCTTTGAGGTGGCGTGGGACACTTGCCAAGCAAGTCTGCAGTACTAACGATCCTCCAGGTGTACGCTGTTTGCTAGCAGAACCCACCATCACTGGATATTTGTACTAAGTGGATCATCTCAGCAAGGAAGACCAATATTTCTCCTCACTAAGTGCAGCTCCCTCACTAATACCTATGAACTTTGTTCTTTAACCCCAACACTTCTGCTCTGCTAACCACCGATGGCAAGCTGCTGGTGTGCCTTATGCTCACATGATAGCTGCCAACATATGAACCAAGCCCCTACGTGCAATGGGTAAAAGGAAGGGTTAGCAATCTGAACTTGAAAAGTAGATGGGAACCACCTGCTGCAGGGTTCACTCTTCTAAGCAGGCCATCAGGGGTAGGCTGCTGTATTATGAGAAAGGAGAAAAGATGTGAGTGAGGATGATCTCAGCTTCAGCCACCACCTTCGCTAAGGAGAACTGTGTTCAGTCACTATGGTCTCCTGACAAAAACATGTGGTTTAGAGAGTCAATGCTTGAGGGCTCTTTCCTATCTCTTCTTCCACAGGGAAGAGAATACCATGGATGAATAGACTTTTCATGAAAGAAAAAAAAAAAAAAAAAAAGTACTTTTTACATGAAGAGGAAGTTTCCTTCTCACTTATGTCTCTGAGTAGGAAGGAGAACTGCTGATGGATAGAAGCAGGAGTAGGAGGTGTCTGCTATTTCACTCTCCCACCTGACCAGAGCCAGCTTGTAGCCCCAGGCACATACCAGCTAACTGAAGCTTTCACCCTTGATCTTGTGTTTTGGGACTGTAAGCAAAGGCCAAAAACTTGTAGGCTTCCCGCTGAAAGGGTCGAGCAGAGGAATATAACTGCTGGCAACAGTGAAGGAATGATTATAGGTGCCTTCGAAGTTCCCCAAGGGGGGAGCACTGGAGGAGATTAGCACTTGAAACCAGTAACAGAAGGGGAAGAGGAAACAAGTATTTGAGTACATGCACATTTAGTGCAAAATAAAGGTGTCAAAACGAAAATTAATCAAGACACCAACAGATATGAAGGGAACAAATTCTTACCTTGGTGCTAGGAATGAACAAGAGGATCTGAAATTACTTGTTTATAAGCATAAATCTTATTCAGTTGGTATTACTGAAATCCAGTAGAAAAAATTCTGAGATGTCTCATCACAACTTACTGAGTAAGATCGAGCAGACAAAAAAAGGATATAGTGTAGTTTCTGTGCTTCAAATGCTGTAACTTTTTTCTAAGTATCTGATAGCTCCAAATCAAAGGGTCTTACATGCTTACAGATTAATTAATGAACTAGCAGGTAAAGCATAAAATAGGACAGTAGGTGATGTCTGCTACAACAGTCACTCCAGAGAATAAGATAACCAGCTTCTTAAAAAAGCAGTCAATAATCCACTGAGGAGAAAGCAAGCCACATTATCCATCTGGAAGACTAACTAAACTACTGGAGATCTCAGACTGCCAGCATTAAAATGACCTTGAAATTTCTAATTCAGAGGGTATTTCATAGCACACAAGAGGAATTTATATTAAACCTCATCTTGACATGAAGAAATTGATTTCAGCACAAAACATAATTAACCATTCAGGGGAAGGTGGATCATAACCTAGTAACAATTTGTTACATGCCATGAGACCAAACCAGTTTTGAATAGATAAGGTCCATAAAGATGAAACCAAATATGAATCATGTCAGCCAGACAGAAACATAATAGATAACTAAGATCCGAGAATTTAAAAACACTAAGTTAGCGCAAAGAAATCTTAATGCTATGCTGGGATAAAGCCTAGATAGGAATGGAAGCATAAGGAACTGTAAGAAGCCCTCAACACATAAAAGGATGGAAAACTAAGAAAATGTATACCTATGAGTAGGTAACATATGCTGGGATGTGAAAGAAAATGACAATGGAAGTAAAAGAATTAACAGAATGTCTCAGAGACTCAAAAATAGGTTTTGAGGTACATGAAGAATAAACAGAAACCTAGCAATAATCTTGTTCTTTTACCAAATAAGCACAGTGGAACTGTTAATAAGAAGGCAGAAAAGATGACACATCCAATTACTATTTCCATTCTGCATTTGAAAGAAGAAAAAAAAAAAAAAAAAAAGGAGAAAAAAGTCTGACGTCCTGCCACCTGATGGAGAAATACTTTCCACTTCAACAGTAACTAAGGACTATGCTGAATGACAACAACTGAGGTCAGATGCTTGAAAATTAGCACGTTCATATAAACTGTACTGAAGAGTTTTAGAGCAGTTTTCTGCTCTTAAGAGAGCAGTTATGGAGAGAGCAGCTCATTGGACCATTAACATTCATCCTCAGTATGTCTTGGAATACAAAGGAAACTCCACAGGACAAAGAAGAAAGCAAATGTTGTGACAGCCTTCGAAAAGCATTAGTGTGATGGCTGGGACATGTGTCTGTCAAGTTGACAATAATGCCAGAAAAAATATTGTAATGACTTATGTGGGATTTTACTAATAAATACATAGTACAACACATGCGATACAGATTTATAACTAAGATGCCTTGTTATATCAGTTCAATATGATTCTTGCAAATTACAAGTTTGACTAATAAAGACTGAAAAACACACATTAGAATGAGATACTTCACAGACTTGATCAGGTTGCTTATCAGGCCACATATCACAGTCAACAAAAATGTGATGAGAAAAGGCTCTTCAGTCTATCAGGATACAGTATCATGAGTGCTAATGGTCAGAGGCAAGACATATTTGGCAGGACAAATTGTTAACTGTGAAGGTAATTAGTACACAGAATAATTTGACATCAGTTGTCTCAGAGCCAGTGTGTGTGGATCGTCATATCGTGCAGATTTGTGTCTCTTAAAATCTACAGATAGAAAATATCCTTGTGTGGTACACACTGAAATGCTCCAGATTTAATGCAAAAACAACCAAAAGAGTATCCCACCTCAAGAAAGTCAACAAAAAGTTTTGAGATAAAAAAGGATGCCTCAAATAATATTTTCTCCTCTTCAAGCAGCTGAGGAATCCAGACACCCTCATTCAGAAGCACATAAGCAAAGTTGCTTCAGATGCTGGCAAAAAGGAAGAGACAACCCAGTTGTTACCCCTATAATCATCTGGGCTACAGTGAGGACACTATCTTCAGGGTCAAAGACTGAAGTCTGTTTTAAAAAGGCACTGAAATAAAAATATATGAGGGGCTGCTAAGGAGCACATCAATGCATGCCTGTAATTAGAATGACTACAATATAAGGAGTGCAGGCCTTGCCCCTGTTTTCTGATATTTTTTTTTTTTTCTTTGCAAAAGGCAAGTCATAGCATTGTAGATTAGAATCTGCCTGTCCTGGAGTTTCCTTAGTCCACTGGAAACCAAGGCAAATTGGACTTCATCCGCGTGGCCCTTTATAAGCTACAGTCTTTAGTGATGCACAGTGAACTGGGAGGCTGTGGTAACGCCAATCACCAGGAGAACTAAAAAGGAGAAGCAAAGTTTCCCTCTAATGCCAGCGGTAAAGAGATGCAACTATCCATTCAGAGGGAACTGCTGTGAGGCAGAGAAAGGCTTAGATTAGTAAACATGGGAGTGCTCAAACAAGGTTGTTTTGTTCATATGCAAACCCAGACCTCAAGAACTACTGCAGTATGAGTCTGAGTTGATTCAGTTATGGATACAGGAACAAATTGCCAAGTTGAAACTTATGGGCAAACAGATTATTTACCATTGGGTAAATTCAGCTGAGAATTCAGAGGTCAAATCTCTCCCACAGTAACTGAAAATATGGCTGCTTGCACAGTGCAGTAGCTGGGAAGTAACACATCCCCTTTTCCAGTGAGGGAGAACCTACCTCAAGCTACCTTGCTTCTACTGACAGATAGATGCAACCATACCCCCTTTTCCACCATGACAGGACACCTGATGGGGGATAAGCTGTTACCCTGCAATAACTTATTCATATGTCTATAGCCCAGTTATAAGCCTCTTCCCCAACCTCAGAATGGCTTCTGACCTACAGGTTTTAATTAGAAAAAGTAGGCATTGTCCCACGCCTCTAACCTCTTACTTGCCTGTTGTATGCCTCAGTCACTACAACTTTCTGGAGGCAGCTTTGTTAGCTCTTAGTAGTCTGGACTTAATTGTCCACAGCACACACATTCTCCAGTTCCTTGTAGCATAACAGGTTGCTCAGACTGAGCCACAAATATGCAAGTCTCCTTACCTCGATTGTGCTGCAAGAGGACAATAGTGGGATTGACGATTGTGGTAGAGGGATAGGCAGAGGAAGACTTGTTGATTGAAGTGAAGGAGGTTGGATAGTCAGTGCCAGTGCCAGGCTGGGGCACTTCGTTTAGCACAGGACCTGGGTCCTGAAAAGGAGAGCAACACATCATTAGCAGCATATAGAAGGCTGCTACGCTG
The DNA here is from genome assembly GCF_965183815.1 of Platalea leucorodia. NCBI lineage: Eukaryota > Metazoa > Chordata > Aves > Pelecaniformes > Threskiornithidae > Platalea > Platalea leucorodia. Next base: position 23,649,734 of record NC_138826.1, read on the forward strand.
GGAAAATCTGGGGGGGGGGGGGGAAAAAGCAACCAACATTTTAAGCTGAATGAGAAGCATAATCACAGCAAATTTTAGTAAAAAAGGCATAAGCACAAGTGTTACCCTGCTCCTTGTACGCACCCTGCTCGTTGTTAATGCAATTAGTTTACTAAGGCAGTACTATAATTATTTGGTGTTGGGTTTCACAACTCCAACCCCAAAAGGAGGCACTATGTTCATCCAGCAGACTCCCTGGAGCAAAGAAAGGGTGCCAGAAATGAGCAAATCTGGTTGGGGGGAAGACGTAGACGTCTTTCCCCAGGTATGTACACATACAAACATTTGTTTTAGAAGTATTCCTTTCATAGCAAGAAGTCAGACATGCAAAACTCATGCAATTCTGGAGTGAAACATTACTGCAGCTGGCTGGGTCCGAGGAATAAGGTTAGCACCATCACTGAGGAAACGGTGTGACACCTACCTGGTTAAAATAATGAAATACAAAAACGCCAAAACTGATAGAGGGTAAAAAGTAGGACTCTAGCAAGGAAGATACTCAACATGGCTTTGCTGCTGGAGCACAGAAAGCATCCAGCTCCAATGTTTGCTTATTTCAAACCCACCTCTGGTATCACCACAGCTCTGGCTGTTCTGTACAAATACAGGCTGCGTCAGTAGGGACACTTTAAAAACTAGTTCATCTTTGAAAAATCTCAGTCCAGGGATACCAGGCTTTTGTTGGTAGTAAAGGGAAAAGACAAAGAAGGGACGATGACTAAGACTGTGTGTACCAGTTTAGGCTGAGATTTTTTAAAGCTTCTTAAGGAATTTGGACACACAATTACCGTTAACAGGGAATGAGCATCCAAACAAAGAGAGTATGGAACAGTGTACCAGATTTCTGCACCCCTGCGCCTCCACTGTCACACTGAAATGCTGCAGGCCACTGATGTGTAAAATGGAGCTGAGCATTCAGGGGAATTTTCATCACTATTAAAAAACCCCTAAATATGCACAGAATATTGCTCCAGAAGAATCCCTGCTCCTGGCTTTTCTGGCCAAGTGCAACTCCATGGCCTTCATAACCACCAGTGTCAGGGGAAAGGACTTACAGGATCAGGCAGTGGGCTGAACAGGGGCCAGAGTGAGGCCTAGCACCAGAGCTCAGAGATAAATCATGGTGAGAATTGGCCATAACCAGAACAAGCATCTACAGTCTCTCCAACCTAGAGGGGAAATAGGGAAGAACAATCCTGTTCTGCTGGATGGAGGCGACCTTGCTCCAAGCAGCATCTGATCAGGCTGTGGACATTTCATGAGGACAGAAAAGAATCAATGGTCTTCAGAAATAGATGTCCCTAAGAGAGAGATCCAGCCCCATTTTGCTGTCTGTGATAATATTCCAAATAATGCAATTTGGGAAAAGGAGTGGGAGTCAGGGTGAAGTATGAGAGAGTTGGGTTTGAGCTTCATTTTGATAACTAAAATATAAAGAACTCCTCAAAGAAGAGGGATGTCAGATCAGGATAAGCTCAGCAACCCCAGCTAAGTCACCAAAGTGGGTGAACAAAGACCATTTAAATCATTGTGGAAAACGGCTCTGTGACTACATGCCTGAAGTGAGCATGCCCAAAAATGTTTCAAAACTCTCATCTCATGAAAATCAGGTACAACAAAATTTCCACTACTCCTCCTCTATGATTTGGATGCCTGCTGAATGTTTCTGGAGCTTGCAGATAGGCTCCATTTAAAAAAAAAAAAAAAAAAAAAGGAAAAAACCAAAAACCAACAAATTTTCATTCGTCTCTGCAGTAAAAACCCACCAATTTCAACAGAAGCAGAAAGGCCAATGCCGAGAGCTTTTGAAAATATCATCCTTGGTTGTTTTTTTTCTTTTTTCCCCCCACATGCTTGTTTGCTAGATCCCTATAGAGTCAGAGGGAAGAGAAAGCATTATCATGAGAGGAGGGGGTTTCTGGTGAACTTCTTACTTGTCCTTAAAAGCAACCATATTAAAAAAATAGTGGTTGTAAAACTTCCAGTACAAGGAGGGTCAGATACTTTTTGCCTCCTCTGCAACTTTAACTGAGAGCTACTTTTCCTCCTTGTCCTTGAGGACTTTTTAAAACAGGTGATGAGCTTAAAGAGAAACAAAACCTAATCCAAGAAGAACACAGTAAATTCCAAGCTAAAACTGTTGCGGATTGAATTCTTCAAAATTTTCTAAGACAAGCGATTCCAAATTGAAGAGACACTCTCCCCCTAATCTATCCCATAGCATCTACATGCTTGGAAGACTCTTAGCTCAGTAACTGATATTATTGCTTGTAGGTCATTGGATACTGGCAGCAATCTTAAACTGATTTCAGCAGGGATTTGTGTAGAGACCATATGGTCTTGTGGCTCCAAGTGGAACAGAAAGCCAGCCCTAACCTTTAACTGGTCTACTGTTGGTGCTTTAAATGTTACTCAAACACAATTAAGGATGCTATTAAAAGAGCCCGAAGAGATCAGTTAGTTGCAGCTATTCTGTTTATACAGATTTCATTATTCTGAGCAAATCCTGTGAAGACTCTTAAGGTGTGCATCCCCTAGCAGAATGGGCACAAAGACAGACAGGCAAATGTTGTTGCAAGAAGTCAATAGAAAGTTCAAAGCTGCACAAGGCAGGCAACACGCATGCACTAGCACAGGACGTAAACAAGGTTTCAGTTGTCATGCTGCTGGCAGGGAGTGAGTCATCACTCCTCTCTCAAGTTTAGTATTGCAAGGAGAAAGTAATTTTAATCTGGGAATATAAATTTAGGAAAAGGGCGAGGAAGGTACTTGGCAAGCTTACTGTATGTGAGATGACTCCAGTGATTTCAGGCTTCAAGCCCCTGTGCAAAGCCCCCGTGACTGGAGGGACAAGTGAAGGTGGTGATGAGAAGAATGGCAGTTTCGGGTAAACAGAGGGTAATGTGCCAGATGCAGAGGGTGCTTGGTTATGGTGGGAACCCCTCTGGAGATGTGGGGGAATGAAATCATCTAGAGTCGGAAAAGTCAAGGGTGAGCCAGGAGAAACAGTCTCAGGGAATACGGAGCCTTGCCCGAAAGGAACCAGAGGCGGTGGTGGAGTGCTGGAGCTGCCTTCTTGCTGTCTGTCTGGATTAACCTGGAGGAGGGGGACTACTATAACCCCAGGCTGAGCTGTGGTGGTGGCAGTGGCATCCTGTAGGAAACAAGGTGTTGTTATGCAACGGGGGAGATTGGTACTTTAGTCTAACGCAGCCATATAGCGTCATGCAAGGATGCACCCAAAATGATATGAAGCCCAACAGATTTTCTTTCCTTAGGGAGACACAATTCTTCAGGCTTGCAGCCCTGGCCTCTATGAACACACATGGTTTTTCACAAAAATCTTCCTTCCCCTCACCACCCCTCTTCCCCAGTTCTGTGCAGTGAGGCTAAACCAAACCACAGAACAGCTCTGCATTCACCATCACTTGAGAAGCACTAACCATCACATTACAGAGTTTGCTTCGTTTACACCTCCCTAAAATAGAAAGATCCTCGCCTGCCCAACCCAACCCCCTACAAACACCACACACGCACAAACACACAGATCAATGTTGGGGGGGGGGGGCACGCATAGGGTGTTACGTATTATCAAGTAGAAGACCATAAGACTCAGGTGGCACAAGGAGTGCTCAGAAATTAGGTAGGAGGGGAATAAAGCATTAAGGGAACATTTTAATGAATTAAAGCACCGTTCACACGGCTGAAAGAAAATAAGGTTATGGAGAAAACATGTACCATGCTGCGTCCCATTGCCTTGTATGGTGGCTGTCGCTGCTGAGTAAGGTAAGGCTCTTTTCTCATCCTGTCCTCTGTGGCAGCTGTGCTCTGGGGCTCTAGCACTCTGTCCCTCACAGCTTGCGGAGGTGATGACTGAGTCCAGGAAGGTTGGCCCGCATCATAACTAACTGCGTCTTTACTGAGGACAATGTAAAAGTACGGCCTGGGAGGAACAGGAGGAGGAGGAGGAGCAGGAAGAGACTTTCCAGTATCTGTTACAGAGGAAACAATGTTGGTGGCTGGTGCCTGAGTGAGCTCAGCGCCCAAACTGGTGCTGGCTGCTGGGTCATGTGCAGTGCCAGTGGAATTTTCAGATGCGGCTGAGCAAGTGCTGTTAGATAAACAAGCTACATATAGTTTGGTGACCTTTTTATCCGCCTTCGTCTCATGACTGGAATTCATTCCAGCCTTACTACTGGGATCTGCCCTGTCAGGGTTACGTTGTATGGATGATGCATCCGATGAGGAGCGACCTCCCAAGAGTGGCTGCCCAGCATGCACCTCATCTTTGGGGCCTGAAGAGGGAGAATTCCCTGCTGGCAAGCCTTGCTTCCCACTGGGGACAGCCCCATAGGGGGTAGGTGATGAGAAATAACACCGTGCACTGGCACTTGGTGATGCACGTTGCGTATAAGGCTTGGGTGCATTCAGGTACACGCAGTCCATGATGGGCACTGGCAACAGGTTGGTCACTTTAGTGTCAGTGCGAGGACGCCATGCAAAGCTTTCCTCTTTGGGAAGAGGAGGACGGGGAGGAGCAGGGGCCTGCCCAGGCAGAGTCAAGAAAGAAGAGAGGGAGAGAGGAAGCAACACCAAATGAAAGGAAAAAGGAAGGAAAAAATAAATAAATTTGAAGAATGAATTCGGTCATTAGACTTGGGTTAAGCAGGTTTTAATACAGCAAGAACAAAAAGCAAATACAGTATCTGGAAGGCCAGTGCAGAACTCACTCACACACATCATCTCACACATTCTCTCTTTCTTAGCACTGCTCACTGCAGCAGGCAAACCCTACCCAGCTCTCAAGTCCCTGCCTGCATGTTTCTCTCTCTGGGCTAAATAAATCTCAGTGCCATATTGTTTTGAGAGGCCTGCACAGCAATACCCACCATGCCCCTGGGAAAGCCTGAGTCAAGATTTAACATCCTGCCTAACTAAACCCAGGCTCATGCCTGTGTAACTAAATACTTCCCAGCACCGGGGACATTTGAAGCGCAAAGCCACATTCAGAGCTCTAGGCCATCTCTGCTTCATGTTAAGTACACTGCCAAAAAATGAACATTGTGAAGTTTCACCAGTGCTAATGAAGCAGACATCATGTGAGTACTACAGCCTGCCACAGCTGGCTAAGTAAAAAGTCAGCATTTCTTCCTTCTAAAAGCTAGCTCTTGAATTCTCTTCAGGATTTTTCAGTCCTGAAAATGATTTCAGGAAGACCAGAACAACTACAGTTTCTTGAAGAACTGAGTTCATAAGAATATGCCTCCAGAATCAAGATCACTGACAGAGAAATCCTGCTTCTAGTAAATAATAAAAAAAAGCTTTATTGTTTTTGGTACTTTGCAACATATAGGTTGCTAACTCCACAACTGCCTGCCGACTGCAACTCCAACTTCAATTACAGTGAATTTTTTCTAAAAGCCAAACTGTTTTGAAGTAAAATAACTTAGCAATAGAAAGGTTTCCTTTTATTTATTGCTTTGTTGCCAGTAGCTGAAAACTATAAACTACTGAAAGGAAGAGAACTAAAACACCCACCTAGTGAACAGTAGTTCCCTGCATTCTTGCAAATTAACCCTCTGGAGACTATGAAAGTAGGTTTTACCCACACCCTGTTTTCATATCTTTATAGGCAAAGGCTGGCTAAACTGTTGCTAAAGTGGCCAAAACCAGAGAATGAAGATGCCTTTAACAGCTTGCAACATTCAAATCTGAAAAAAATACCTCCTTTAAAATTCATCCACATATGACAGGTTGTGGCCAGCACCTCTTATTACATAGATATAGACCTAGAGTAGCTTCATAAAATCACAGGTGCTGTCCCAAGATCTACTGTCCTCGTGCTGCCCCTCTTTCCCCCCCTTCCCTGATGTGTAAGGGAGTAGAGAAGTGCATTGGTAAGTGCTCCTTCTGAAAAGCTTCTGGTTCTGGAACAGGCTCACTCCTTTTGATTCCTTAAGGACAGTAGTTTCAGTCTGGAGTCTTTAGAGTGCCACAATATTTCCCTAGGTTAGGTGAAGCCTCACTTTACCACTGCGTAGTATTATCAGGAAATACCAATTAATCGCCTGCAATTGCTGTTTTCCATTTTCTTCCATTTCAGCTTAGTTTGGACAGCAGTCCTTGAGACTTCTATAAGAAGTACTATGTGCATCAGCACTCTCTCTGTTCATCAACAAGATCAATGAGGGACTACAGGACAGCTGTAAGTATCAGGCAGTAAATGGGTCTCTCCTTTAGGGTGCCGCTCCTTCCCATGCCTTCATCTGAGTTGCGCCTTCTTCCACTTTCACTTACAATTTCAGGAACGGTGTCTGTCCTGTGGCATTGCTGTAGGTCCCTGATGATGAGAGCAGTCACCCTGACAGGGACTTTGTTTCAAACAAGAAAGTGGTTTCTAACAAAGGGTTTCCTTATCAGCTTTCAGACTGCTTCTATGCAGACCAACCATCCAAAAGAAAAAGGATGAAATTACACTTCTCTTAAGACATTGACTTCAACAATTCACCTTCAGGTACAAATAACTTTTCTCTTGTTGGCTTGTATCAGTTACAGTGTTAAAAATGAAAGGCATTTCCCCAATATCTTTTTTTTTAACATAGGGTGTAACTCTGCTTTCAGCTTACAGCAACCTCTAGGAAACAGACCAACAAAAAAGCAAAACAGTAATAGATGACTACTTCACCTTTTTTCTCGCAAACAAATAGCGTTGTCCTCCTCCTTCATCCACCAAGGAAACACTGTGGTGTGCCTGAATACACGAGCTCCCCAGCACTCTGCTGACATCAGTGTTGCCCCCATTTTAAAGGTAGGAAAAGCTGAGGCACAGCAACTTACCCAAGATTGCAGCAAAATTTGGAGTTCAACCCAGGACTCCTGACCACGAATCCAGTGCTTGAACCCAGAAGATCACCCTCAGGGTCACAGAAGAAAGGCTTACCTGTGGCTTGCTGTCTGAGGAAAGGTTCGGACGCACACTCCTATAACCCTTGGCAGCCAGAGAAGATGGCTGGGCATCCCCATTGGCATCAGTGTTAGATGACGACCTCCAATCATCTACGAGAGGAAACAAAACTCAGATTACAGAGGATTCCCTCCAGCTACAGAACGAGCGAAAGGAGGGGACTCTTTTCTTCCCTTTTTTTTTTTCCCCCCTTTCTTTTTTTTTTTTTCCCAGGCAACAAGAAATATTTCCAAGAAAGCAACAGAAGCAACAACATAGCAGCCAATGTTTGTACCTGTTTCTGGGTTTTCTGGCTCCAGACCTAAGCGTTTCAAAGGAAGGAGGGATAGAAGAGGTGGGGGTGGAGGACAGGCATAAAGGAAAAGAAAGGGGAAAAAACAAACCATTACATTTACAGAAAACACGTACCAATTGAAGTGTCGAGCTACTTCATTTCACACATAAAATGCTTTCTGACAGGGCTGCCTAATTACCATAGAGACCAGCCCTAAACATGATGCCCTCCTTGTTTCTGACCTTTGTAAACACAAGGCAATTCATTCAGAGCAATGAAGAAACAATTGTTCATTGACATTCTTATTTCAGAGGCAAAAAGGCAGCCCAGCTAGCTACTTTCTAAAGCTGCAGCTTGACATCCAAATTACTGGAAATGTAGGGACCCCGTATTCAGCCATGATACAGCTATGAAGACATATCTATCCCTTATTAACATCACTATATATTATTAACTGAGATAAAGGACTGCCAACAAATGGTTCAGGTTTTGTAGACTAAGTGCATGTGCATGAAGGGAGTTATAAAATATGATGTCACTTTACTACCCAGTCCCTGCAGGTAGGTGCACTGGTCTCATCACCTATTTACCCACCTCCCACTGGGCACCTCCCCACCCCTCTACCCATTTTGCTGTTTAAGTTATATGCAAAAAGCTCTTCCAGCTCCAAAGTACATTTCACTAAGCGACTGAGAGAGTAAGAACAGGAAGTATTAATGAGCTGATTTCCATAGTAATGGGCTCATTGCCATTCAGGCTGCTGGAAATTTATGAAGCCATCAACAGAAAGGAGAGAGGCAGTGGTGGGGGGTAGGAGTGAAGAAACAGAGAATGGCAAGCATGAAAAGAGGGTAGGTCATGGGTGGAGCAGAATGGGAGGAGAAGACAGAGCAGAAAGTAGCACATTGGGGCTGGAATTAATGGAATTGCCCTTTGTCCAACAATACAGTCAGAAACGATGTATGCTTTGCTTTCAAGAGCAAGTTCGACCCCCTCCCCCCTTAACGGCATCTTCCCTTTGGGAGTTCATCCTCTCTGCCAGACCCACGATGCTGGCCAGGTTTGTTATGCTTTGCCTGTCTCCTACAATTAAGTAATTACATGTCTGCTATTGAAAGATGGCAGAACTCTGTGACAACACTGTCTGTCTGGGACGCTGTCCCCGCTCCCTTGACAACCCAAGTGAATGCTACAGTGGCAGTAGCACCACTTGCCCTCTTTCTGTTCCACCTCACGCCTGGGATAAAAGGAGGTGACATGGGCCTTCCAGGAGAGGAGAAAAAAAAAAAAAAAAAAATCTGAGAGCTTTTGGCACTCCTGACAGCAGAAGGGAGCTGTAAACAAACTTAAGCCAATGAGTGAGTAGTCACGAAACCTGCACTAGGAGAGAACAGGAGTCAGTTTCCCTCCACTGGTCTGGTTCTCGCAAGAGGTTTCCAACTATGCTATGGGATTTTGGGCTTTAAATCGTAGCTTAAAAAAGTCACGCCAAGACCCCAGACTGAGCTCACTTGATCTTATTGTGAGTAACATATTCCAGTTAACCTTCCACCCACTTACTTTCAGGTTGCTCAACAACCTGAGGACATGGCGAAGTGATATTCTGATTCTCTTCGTAGGCTGGAGATGCGCGGAGGGTCACAGCTCCTTTTCCGCTGCAGACTTTAGTGGGATCCGTTTCTACAGGAAATGCACATACACAGTGGAGACACATTGAAACAGACGATACAAAGCTATTAGGAGCCATCAGAGCTCTATGGAGTAATTTTAGCACGGCTGCCTCTGGGTGAATCAATCTAGTAACGTTTATGGAGATGAAGATTAGCTCTGGATTTAAAGCATTGAGAAATCAAAGCAGTTTCATATTCATGTAACTGATGAATGTAGAAGTAAGTTCTGAGTCAGTGTACCAGAGCTGCAGAAAGGAGGAAAAACGGATGAGTGCTTGAACCAAATTTCACAGGTCCATTTGCTTTATTTGGTCTGCTTTGTGTGGAGATATTGTACTAGCAAGGACATACTACCATTATACCTGTGGCTCTTCTATAGGGATGTCCCAGTGGTATAAAGCAATACAATTTGCGTGCTGAAGCCTTAAAAATGCCTTTTGTGCAGGATTGAAAGAGAAGAAAGAAGTCTTATGACCACTGGAGGATAAAATCTTGTAACTATGCTGAATATGATCTAAAGGCAGGGTACTGCAAGCCACCTCCTTGCCATCTCTCCCCGTTTCATGGCAGTGTTTCACCTTCTGACATAGGAACCCAAATCCCAAAAGCTAGAAGGAGATTTAACATATACCTGTTCAGATCACCCTGTGAGCCAGACACCAGATCATGATAGCATCCTTTCTGAGGCCCGATCCAGCACAACTTCTGTGCAGGCTTACCTTTGTGCACTTCAGTCCATGGATTTGGTTTTTTTTTTCCTCCTGTCATCCTATGAAGTAATAACAAACCAGGACTTCAAGGCTATCTTCCTTCCCTTACTTAAAATCCTTCCAGAGAGTTGTTTCTGCTAAGATACCTATAGAAACAATATGCCTAAAGAGTCTCTCACTTAACTTCCACAGGAAAACACATCACCTCCCTTTCTCATGCACTATTACTGACCCTGCAGCTGCCATCAGGCTTCACTTTGACCTACCTAACAGAGGTACTAGCCCTACCACGACACCGCGCAGGGAGCCTGAAGAGGTACTGAGCATATGCTGCGTAACACAAATGATAACACAATGATTTTTATTTTAATGGGGTGAGGATCATGCTATCTCTGCACGGGGAGGGATGCAGCTCCTCTCTAGGAACTGTTACTATAATGAAAGTTATGCCTTCAGACTGGACAGAGGGAGCAAAGACTGCTTCTTATTGCCCTGACAACAGCCCACGTTTGTGCAGATCAATATTCCCTGGCTGATTTCAGTACAATAATGCCCCATTAAATCCACACCAGTACAGTGCCTAGAGACCATGACAACACCTCAGCTAAGGTTGCAAAACACACAAACCACAGCCAAGGTGGCCACAATATAGAGAAACATCAATAGTGCCAGATGGACAACAGCAGTAGGGGGAAAGACTCAACCAATGTCAAACACCTGGCTCACATCGAAAGCCCTCTACGCTGGAATCGCCACAGTTCAAGCTTTTATGTGGGCTTCCAATGCTTTAGGGCTTTCACAAAAAGCATAGCTTCAGATCCACACTTAGGACTGAAGAAAGGATGGAATAAGTAGCGAATCAGAGGATACTTCCTACAGTTCAGACTTTACTTCCTTCAGGCAGCATTGAGGCAGCCTCTGTGAGGGGAAAGACTATCCACACAGAGATATCAAATGCCGCTTAATCCTTAAATATGCCACATTTGCACTCATACCACACAACTGATCATGCCTTAAGGTCACCCACATGCCTGGTGAAATAGAAGTTGACTTCTCTGACTGATTTTTGCATGATCCAGATAGGGTCAGGATTCCTTTTGTCCAGAGTCCAGTTCCAGCTATCGTTCCCATCTGCACAACATGCAGCCTGAGAACTCTACGGACCCACTTTCAAACCAGAGGACAAAGGTTTAAGCTCTCGGACTCCAGTTTCAAGAGTGCTGTAACTCTGAGGCATGGACACACTGTTGGGAGTCACCAGGCCTGATTTAGACATCCACAGAGAGTGCAGGGTAGCTGTTCTCCTACGCTGCTACACCTAGATTCCCTTCACAGGCACTTGAGAGAAATGGAAACACTTAGTTCACCATGCCATAAATGTCTCCATCATATTGGAGAAGAATCAAATTTGGGAATCAAAACACTTTTTATTTTCATATAACATATTAAACCTGTATACTGAATCAAAACAATAAGAATCAGAAAAAATGTTCTGAACTCAACAAAATTAAAATGTTTTGAAAAGGTTTGAAAATAAAATAGTCAGACTATTTCAATTTGGGAGAGGAAGACAAATACCTAAGATGTTGAATTCCCTCACAATTTAGGTGAAGTGACAGAAAACAAAAACCTGAATCTCTCAGCAATAGAAATCCAGCAGATGGTAATAAACGTATTAGCACTGTACTAGTCCAACAGAGGACGTGTGACATATTAGGAGAGACAAGCAGTATCAGCTAGACTAGTCTGACTGTCCAAATCCAGCAAAGTACAAAAATAATCTTGTACTTTTAGTGGGAAAACATGTGCTTGGGAAGGGGGTGACAGACAGCCTAACATCCTTATTTATCCATATAAAGATTCTGTAAAGTCAATGTATATACAGAAAAACAAAACCATCCCACCAACATTGAATGATGCTTAAACCTATAAAATACCATCTCTGACATCCATTTACTTTCATAAAGACTAAAGATAGGCAGGAAACATTCTTTGGTTCATCAGGAGTTTGGTTCAAAACAAGGCTGTAATAACAATATTATTCATAACCAAGCATTAGCAGAAGAGCTTACAATGATCCCAGATTCAAGTAGACACAATTATGTCTGCAGAGGAGCAGCATAATTGAGAACAGTGTATTATGCCATCAAGAGCTAACTTTATTACCTACTGATGAAATCTGCAGCTCTGGAAACAGTGAGAAGAGGACGAAGCTGAAAACTAGCCAAAGCGCGTGGGTGAAGCGGGGCGGGGCGGGAGAGAGAGAAAGAATGATGGCCAACTAATGCATGGCGGGGGGGAGAAAGGAAGAAGATACCTGTAGGCAGCACTAGGTGAGGAGAACTTTTCACTTTCTTCACAGGGATTATTTTAACGGCAGAAATAGAGCGTGTACATAAAGGGACGTCAACAGCTGCAAACACAAAAGTGTAAATGGCACATCCAAAAAGGGAAGAACAGAGTTTGGGAAGCATGCCACAAAATTTTCTAATGTACTTGGAGACACAATAGCAGGAAATTTCAAATACAAAAGCAGTCCAGAGAGCAGTGATGCAACCGTTAAAAATATCCCTTCGTTCGCCCTCATTCAGGACGTGTCTGTTTTATGCAGCATACAGAACTGCTTGCTGAATTGACTAACTGCTGACTGCCGCTATGCTGCAGGCGAAAAGAATCTGGAAGCATTAGTTTTTAGAAGCCATAAAAAATTTTAGTGTAATCATTTAGCTGAGATACACTACATGCAAAAATAAAACTGTTAAGTTAACATTAATATGGCTCAGTTAAAACAAAGTGAAAAAACAAGGATTGAAAAGTTGAGAGAGGAACATTAAACTAGCCACATTACATGAATTCTGGATTTTATGGCACATATTTTACAAGTTCAGCAACAGAAGGAATCAAAATGTGAAATAATCTTGAAAACAGTCCCATGTCAAAGGGTAGCATGAAAATACCCCTTAAAAAAAAAAAAAAATCCATCCATTTAAACAGTAAATTGAAGAGATTTCTACTGGACTCCATCAGCTAGCACACTAATTATACTAGATGTAGTAACATAGGGGAAAACCATACGTCACACTGTGCAAAACTGTAGCAATTGTTACAAAACTGTCCAAAACAGTTGGTATTTTCTCTCTCAGCCTCTGTACTGCAGCTAATGTGGAAGTCTTAAAAAAAAAAAGGGAGGGGAGCTGGTAAAAAAAAGCAAAGGCAAAACTACTGAGAGGTGAAGCTCAACAGGATCTGGCAAGATAAACATCTTGTAAATCATGGCTCTACCAGAATAACTTGAGTTGCGCTTTTGATTTCTGCAGAGCCAGGATTTTCTCCTTTAAAACCTATTAGCTTTCTGCACGTATTAACTGAAAAATGCTAGATGCCTCCTCACATTCCGTGCCATCTCTCAGGCCTGCAAGATCAGGAGTAAGAGGAACCACATTTCTAATACTTTACACACTGATACTGGGCCAGCTTGAGGGAGGCTTTGACACCAGGGTGGCGTGTACACCCCCTCTTGTGGCAGATCTTTCTGGTCCCTAGCAAAACTGGAAAGCACAGACTTCACCAACTTAGAAAAGGGCTCTCAAGCAAAAGGATGGGGGAAGAGCTTCACAGAATTTTTTCAAACCTCATAAAATCATTAATTTTTAATTTGATGGGATTGTTCTAAATTCTTTTTTTTTTTATAAAAGAGAAACCCAAATCAAACCCTGTTCTCCATGCTCCTCCCTGAGCACCAGAGACCCTGCAAATACAATAGATCCCAAATCCAAACAGCCTGTGGTTTAGGAAACAACCCTAATTCTGTTCTGCTCTGTAACTGACTGAATCCATCCATCCACAATGCAGTCAAAATACTAACCACTATAAGAAGACATAAAAGGAAAAGAAAGGAAATGAAACCCGTAGAAAACCAACCCATACAACCACATACTTTCACCCTGCCAAAACACACACCATCACTATACAATATTGAATGCTATAAAGGACACTGCAAACCTGCTGATGTTAACATGAAGACTGGTTTGTTTAGGTAACTTTGGGTTTTAAATCATTGTTGCTAATGACAGATTTTTTTTATTACTTAAATGGTTAGTTCCTGCCCTTTAATCCTGGGCTCAAACCTTCACCTCCTACTGAAGTTAACAGGATTCACACATAGGCACCCACAAACCCATGGTGTCCAAACACACTAAGATATTGATTCACAGGTGCCCACAAGTACTACAAGTACTGCACAGCTTTCCTCAAAACAGCACTAAAAATATACAAAGAGGCAAATCCAGCCTGCCACCTTTAAGAGACAAAGAACGCTTGTTCAGCTAAGAAATGCTGCTGCTGCTGCTATGGTGCAGCACAAGGCTTTTCTTGTATCAGTCGCCAAGCAAACTAAATTTGGAAACCCCTGCTGTAGTGAATGTCCGGGGAATTCAACCACATCACGCAGCTGACATGCAGGGGGAGCTGCAGAGATGTCTCTGAAGCTCTTAACCCACCTTTTTCTTGTCCATTGCTGCTCAGCCCATTGACAACAGTTTTTGCAACATCAATTTCTTCGTGTTCTGTAAGATAAATGAAGAAGCAGATTACTTCTGGGTTAAAACCTCTGCAACTGAATTTAACCTCTGACTATGAGGGGATGCCATGGGTCAGCACTATTTGATTCAGGAACTAGGAAGTATTCCTGCTATCTCAGGAGACGTTGCTTGGAGACACAAAACTCCCTCGGATGACACCCCTGTTTCTCCTTTCCCTCTGCCTACCTGGATCGCAGCCTCTTTTAAACAGGGACTGTCTCTGTATGTGCATATGGCATCCAGCTCAGTGACGAGATTTTCAAGAGAGATTTTTCAAGTCTGCAACATCCTCAGCTGACACGAATAAAACTGGCTCTTGTGAATTCAGAGAAACACAGAAGATAGTGCTAGAAAGGACCTCCAAGGGTCATCTAAAGCTATGTTCCTGACCCATGACAGAAACAAATCTACCTCTGTCACTGCTGACCAATGTTTGCCTAACGAGTTCTTACAAACTTCCAGCATCACCCTACAGCAACCTGTTCCAGTGCTTCACAACCTGGAAACCTATCAATGCTTAAGCCAAATTCCCAAATTCATGGTTTTCAGACCCCGATTAGTCTCCTACCTTTCCTCTGGACTCTGTCCAAATGGTTCACATTTTTCTCAAAATGTGGTGCTACAAACTGGACACGATACTCCAGCTGAGACTTAATAAGGTGCTAAAATCGAGTGGGAATATTATTCCACAGGTCCTACATACGGCACTTCAGTATGGCATCTGCTTTGTTTTTCACTCTGATTTAGCCTGTTACCCAGACAAGCCCAAAAGTTTTCCTCTTCCCAACCAGCCCCCATTTCCTGGTCCCTCATTTTTCTTTGAACAGCTGACTTTTTCCTATCCAGATGTCAAACTTTGCATTCACCCCTACTAAAACATATCAAATTCTTTCAGATAATTTTTTCAGGTAATGGATACTTTTGAATTCTTGTATTCCAAAGTGAAAGAAGCTAAAGTGACCTACTCCAGCTCAAGATGCTTCTAGTCATTTTTTGAGCATTATGGGCCAAATTGAAACCACAAACATGAAGCCAGGACGCTTTTTACAACGAAGCCATTTCACTGTTGCTTTAATAGTCAGATTCCCTGAGCTTTCAAGGGCTTTGACTCTTTTCTGGAAGGCAGAAGAAGAGTCCAAAAAAAAAAGTAATTGCATCAGAAACAGACAGGAATATTTCTTCTAATAAAAAGGAATGCCAATGAGGGCAAGTGGAAAACAACACAGACTTACCAGAGCTCATTGTGGCGGAGGGACTTGCCTTTTTCACTTCTGGATTTTGTTTATCTCTGTTTAAAGTGAAAGGCAGAATGGTTACGCTATATTTCATGTCTGCCCAGACAGCACTGGACATGATGCTGAACATTCATCACAAAAGTCAAGGTAATAGTCACGGTTTCTTCAAAAAATTTAGTTTCAAAACCCAAATGGATTTATGTAAACCACCAGTTACATTTTTTGCTGATAATTATCAGAAATTAAAGAGTATTTCCACCCAATATAGGAACTACTTTCAGACTTTAAGACTAACCCTCAACATTAAATCATAAGATACTGGTTAAAGCCTAAGAGTCCATACACAGCAAAGCGCAAATCTGGCTAGCTTCTAATATATAAAGTGTACATCACCTTTAAGAAAAAATAGAAAAAAAAAAATCTCAGTGAGACTAAAAGCTTTAAGCTAAAACCCTCAACTTAGACCATTGCCAGGTTTCAAGGCGATCTGTTGCTCAGATCAAAGTCAGTCTCTCCTTTGAAAGATGTTACAATAAAGAAGAGATATATTTGCCGAAACACATAATAACTTCCGCACCAATCATTTCGAGTCCTGCAGTGCCGCTGATATTTTCAGGATCAGACTCCAGTAAGTGAAACTTTAAAATTAGAAGCTTTAATCCTCCTGGGACCAAAGGCAGTAAAATTACCAACCCAAGAGAAAAACTACCAGATGGGGACCGGAGGAGAAAAAAGTCAGTTTTCATGGTCATGACAGTCTATGGAGGACAACTGTGGGGCCTATTCGTACCCAGTGCCCACTCCTGCAGGGACTTGACACCTGCAGCGAAAGAACAGGTTTCAATGTCACACCACAGATGTTGGTTTGAATAGTCAAAGAGCGGCATTTCTACAAAACAAGCCCGTGTTTGCCAAGATGTCTCAACTCTCTGAAGGTCCTAGGCTGAATTACAAACCCTTCAATTTTGTGTTCCGATCTTTTTCCCCCCTCAAAAGTCAGCACTAAAGAGAGTGAGATCAAGTGTAACTCCAGCCAATTAATGGCTTCCAGGACACAAATAGAAATAGGTATCTGAAGCTACAAAATCATGCACAAACAAAGACCCTAATCTGTGAAGTTTAAGGAAAAATTGCTCAGAGAAACAAGAAACTAAATAAGAGACTTGGAGATACTTGTTTTCCTGTTACATGAACTGGAGGCAGCAGTGGAACATTGTAAGAGGTGGAAACCGCCTTCAGGGAATTGAATTTGCTCTCTTGCCTCAGGCATCCCCATTCTTAACTAGCATTTGTTTCATACCAGCCAGAATATAATGAGCATGTTCAACAGATACTCAAAAGGAAAGAAAAGAAAATTCAACAAGCAAATATAGTAACAGAGCAGCCTGTAAAACCAGCCAGTATCTGGGCTCTCCAGCATACCACCCTAGCAAAAGCTGCCAACACTTAATTATTTAAATATTTCCTTCATTAAAATATCCACATAAGATCTACATCAGGAGTTCGTGAAGGCTCAGCAGGATGCAGCCTAACTCCAAGCTGATCCCAGTAAAACACAATGTGAAGTGGAGGGCGCAGTCTAAAATGGGTCAACAAAAATCCTAAGCCCAACTTAAAGGTCTGCTGCCTGACTTTGCCTGCCCGTACAGTATCTGCTTTTTCTTTCTACCATTTCATACTACCAGTAAGTACTGTGAAATTCTAATGGGTGACACAGCCTGAAAGTTTAGGCAAATGTACTTAATAATAATGGTCTTTCTGATCTCCATATGCTTCTGTCACAGCAAGATGCCTTAGTTCAAGCAAAGCAGAAAGAAACAGCCTAAAATGATAGGCTATCCAGGCTAAGGAGGTTTGCAGCAATATCACACTCTTCTACGTATGGAAAACTGTTACGAGTTAAGCTCACTGGATAAATACAAGTCCCTCCATAGGGCAGGGCGCAAACTACAAGAAGGGGCAGTATTGCAGTAAGTCTCAACTCAGCTTTAGGATTAAAGCCATTCTGAAGCTGAGGAAGTTGCTGGTACCCAGAAATTTTTCTCGGCACTGGCCCTCTCCATGGGCTTCATGCAAGTCAACAGAAAGTTTCTTCCACTCCAAGCATCCCCAAGAAGTTGCATGCTTTCCTCTGGTATACAAGATAAAAAAGGTGGGGGGTGGGGGGAAGATCTAGCATATTACCTTTTCAGGAGACGAAAGAGTAAATACTAGCTCACATGCCTGGGCAAAGGCAGCGTCCACTGCTGCTGCAATCCCAGAGCAACACAGGTCCCCTTCCACAATGGCAGTGTCCGAGCAATTAAACTTGTGACCCCATGCTTTATACTTTTAAAACTGTCTCATCTCTGTTTAGAAACAGTGACATCACAACTGCCACAAAATTCTGATTTCAGTGATGTCTTTTTGACTCAAGAGTCTTGACGTTGCTTACAGTGTGAAGCACCGGCTTTCATTGCATTAAGAAAAGCATTAAGGAAAGAATTCAGACCAAGAAAAGCACAATTATTTGGCCTTAAAAGAACAAATTACTCTTCACAAGAAGTGATTTGAGGTTAAAAATAAAGTGATAATTAAAGAAGTAAGTTTGCTAAAATTAAATGGAGGAGGTGTACAAACTCATTAGAGCTAGATCTAGAAAAGTGACTTTTCCACATATCCCCACACTTACTAGCAATTATGGAATTCAATTAAAATAAAAAGCATTCAGTGTTCATTTACTGTGAAACTAATCAGCATTATTCAAGCACTCAAATGAACTTAATGCAGGTTCCCATACACAGAACGGATTCAGTGTGCTCGGGGTGAGCACAACCAATGCTGAGCACCGTAACTCCAGAAACTCCATCTAAAAGTTGATTTTGATCAGTTGAGGATCTGCATACAGATTTGCTGCATGCAGGTAGAAATAACTGTTGTTTAGATTGAGGAAATTATGGTGCACATTTGGAGCTGCAAACATGTTTCAGTGCCTTTTTGCATCAGGGCTACAGAGTCATTCTACCTGTCTCCCATATGCTTAACCCAAACCACATACTGAAGTCCTATTAGGACTATCTTAGCCTTAAGGCTGCTCTTGGGACCAGATACACGGTCCAGCCAGGTAGCACATCTGGCTCCACAGCCCCAATATAGCAAAGCATTGCCCTCTGTAACAGGCGGGAAGGTACCTGCTGTAAGTCAGTGTGCCGTGAGTGTTTGGATGGTACAGCCATAGACAGAGCAGTCCCTGCCAGGTTGGCCAGACAGGCTGGCTGTGGGAGCAGGTGAACCTGGAAACATTTGCTGCTCCCAGTTCCCCTCAAGAACATCCTGTAGACACGGCCAAGCCGTTCCTGGACACATACATGCAAGGATGCACAGCAGGGCTTCAGAAGGGAGCCTTTCAAAACGAACCAAAAATGAAATTCCCTCGTATCAATATTAAAAACAGAAACCGGTACTGCCAGATCAGGCAAAACAATATAAATTCAAAAACAAGCAAACAAACAACTCCAAAACCTCCCAGAGTCTCCCTCCAGCTCCCTGCTCTAACCAGCTAACCAGTGTCTCCTTGCCAGACTGGAATTTATGCCTTTCCTGAAATGTGACAGACAGAGCAACAAAGGCTTCAAAGCTGCAGACATTCAAAACACAATGAAAGGTAATGAATTCCTCAGGGCATAAGCCAGCAGCTGTAACCCTGAACATGCCAATGTCCCTATGTAACATCCACCAACTCCTTGCCAGTTCGGTCATACCTCTAGACAGACGTTTAACGCTTCCTTCCTCCCTTTCACCCCCAGCACATTTCTTCCAAGGCTGCAGCTCCTTCCCTACTTGGTGTGGAAAAGAGAGCAGTGCATTTAGAAGCCTATTTAGGAAGAATGCAGATAAGTGGCAACTACTTCTGCACAGCACATCTCTGGATTATCTCACATGCTCTAAACATTCGAGTACTCCCCCTACAACGGCAGGGGGTAACAAACAGCTCATTAATAGTTCCGAGTAAGGACACACACTCTTAAGTCACTGGTATCTCAGCTAAGAGTCGCAGGCGGTGGTTATTTTTGGTGCTCTGATGTGCATGGCGTGGGGAAAAGTCATTTCCTTTTGTTTCTTCTCTTGTTATTATTGACAGCTCTGATGACTTGCATAGGATTTTAAAACAATTGCTAAACATGAGATGAGCATTCAAAACTTATTGGGTAGGTCCTTTATATTCCTGAGATTTGGACTCCTGCTTTATTTTCTCAGTTCTGAGTTTTTTTACATTTCAGCATTTTCTCTCCATATACAAGAGCTTTGTACATATACAAGTGTTTTGTGGCTGCACTTAAATGAAAAATCAAGTTCTTATTTATGTTAGTATAATCTAGGAGTTGAGACTTTTAGAAAAATGGTAAGCTTTCAGACTTAAGGGATGATCAGCAATCACAAAACTTACTTTTCACCTGGTCAGGTCTCACACACCACTAACAGCACTCATTTGTTTATCCCCTGGCTCAGACCCTTTCTCACATTGCCACCAGTGTCCCCGACCCAGATGATCTGTTCAAGCAGCCACGCCAGCAATGTGGAGTCCCAAATCTGGAAAGTGGGCAAAGGGCTGCACTGCAGCCAGTGCCTCCTACCAGGAGGCTCCTCTGCTTAAAGGAACTGGCTGGAAAGCACATCCCTTCCGTACTTCTCACTTTGTATCACATAAAATGTGGCAGGAAAAAATAACTAGAATACAGGAGGCAGCTCCAGGTTAACCCAGGCAATCAGCTCTCTCTCCAAATATCATCATTCTCTTATCCTGAAATACAGAGAGAAATATATTGCCTGTCATTTTTATTTTAAGGGTTAAAGAACATCCTGTCATTCCTTCAGAAGACATTGCGCTCCTAAGAATAAATGTCATGAAAAGACTATGAATAAGCAAGCAGTGCACACAGAAGAATCATACCAATTCTGTACAAGACAACAGCCTTCCCACACTCTTCAGTGAGTGTTAACACTGCAGAGAGAGAGAGCAGTGAAAGCTCACTAAATGAAACAAATGGCAGCAGAGAACACGAGCTTGGATAAGGTGTTCTTATAAATAATTGAACTTACAGCTGTTAGAATAAACAAACATAGCACATTTCATATGCAGTATCGCTGCTTTTTTTTTTTTTAATATGGTGCATGTTTGTTTCCTTCCTAATGGGCAAAATCAAGTTATCTGGGGCATATGTGCCAGTTTTTGTGCAATTCAAGAGAAATGTGCCACTCTGAATAATAAAAGTCATAGGAAATGTAAACTAGGAGATGTGGCTTTAAGAACTCAGAGATGCTTTTGAACTAAGTCATCTTACAGTCATCAACTTCAGAGTAAACAAAGTTTAGCTGCAACCTGAGTTAACTCAGTTCAAGGTCACCGCTTTTGGAGCAGGGGGCAGAAAAGGATCTCCTGGGTCATCAGGCCTACTCCCATGCTATTGCAGGCAACTGTGTCATACAATCCTGTGCAAGAACATTTCACGTTCCAGCTTAAAACTGGTAAGGTTTCCTGCCTCCACTGCTCCTCCTGGAAGCCTGCTCCAGAACTCATTCCTCTTATGGCTTGAATGCTGTTTCTGATTTGCAACCTAAATTTAATTCATGAACAGCTACAGCTAAATTGTTTTGCACTAACACGATTTTTCTGTTTAAGCAGCTCTTCCTCCTTGCACTCACCCCCATCCACTCATTTTTAGAAAGTGATTGCACCTCTGGGTGTTCATTTTGCAAGCCTGTAAACAAGCATTTCCAAAGCAATGGGTCTGCATGTTGTCACCCATCTCATTAAAATCTAGCAAATAGCGGAAGATTTTAAGAGGTTGGCGGTCCAAAGTCTAAACTCTGCTTAATGTCACAGAATCAGAGAGCAAAGCCTACAGCTGACATGCCGAACAGCTGAAAAGCAAAGTTTAAAAGGTAAATCAGCTTTTTTGGTCTGTTCTAATTCTGCCCTGTCTACTAAAGCCAATTCTACGGTCAGTGCTCGTTCAGATAGTGATTTGATGTCTCCAGGGTCCTCCCTGAAAAGAAACAGGCTGGAATAATTTCACATCAGCCACTGAACCTTCATTAAGTGACAATGACTTATACCTGCAGGGTTGTGGGGGTGAAAGGTGACTCCTGCTTGAGCCAACAGCCTCCTGCTCTGCTACAGACACAGGGCATGGAAAACAGCCATCCAGAGGGTTGTTTGGCACAAAGTAGACAGAACAGTAACTTGACACGCAGTGCATCACTGGTTCCCTCTGGATAAGTTAACTGCTCTTATCAGTAGCCTTACAGTCAAAAACATTTCTTCTCATGACAATAGATTTTAAATACACTGTAACTGGGCTTTGACTTCCTCCCCAGTCTGTCATGACTGCCTTCTGTTTTTTGTATTTGATGCCTGAGATCATGGTGACAGTAGCTGTGCCCTGTTTATCATTCACGTCTGCTGAAGAAACGAGTGCCTTTGTGCCACACCCATATGCCCAAGCAGCTCACGTGTACATTTTAAAGCTTCTGAAAGAAAAATAAAAATTTCTAGGATATTTTAAACAAAAATCTTGTATTCATCTTAGCAGGAGACACAAGGCAGAGCATCTGAGAGCAGCAGAAGCTGAGATTTCTGCTCAGATTTATCTGTGATATGTATGCTAACGCCTCATAGACGGAAGCACTTTACAAACAAGCTCATGTACATTCTGTACAGGGGAACTCACCGGGCACAGCTCGCAGGTCGCCAACTCCAGAGGGAAGGCTGTAAATGATTTAACAGCATACCGCAACCTGGGACCGTTCAGGACACTTAACTCAACTGAGATTCATACAGGAATTTGGGCAGGGAGCTTGTTAACTACTGAAATTGGGATTTGTTTACAGTTAAGGCGTCATTAATTCAATGACACCAGATTTACCTTTTTGCAAAAAGGAAATCTTTCAGACTCTGCAATGACCGCACCTAGCCAAGAGGATGCTGGTTTTATACTACAGCTGGAAGAAACAGAAGATTCAGTGAGTTCAAGCTGTTGTGAGACAGCGTGTAAGAGCTGTGCAGCTGGGGTGCTCAGCGTACTGCACTTAACTCTCTGTACACCTCTGATATGGGGCCACTTGTGCCTCTGCGGAACAATGGCTGTAAATAAACAGACCCAAATTCCAGAAGCCCTAATTATGTATAACAATGGATCCATTCAGCTGACCACCGGATTGAGGGACACGAACACTACATTGCATTTACTACAATGAATGGCATTCTATAAATATGATCAATTAGATCATCTAAACAACATCCAGCAGCTTCTCTTGCATGATTTTGTATAACAAAGACTACAAAGGCTGTCTTCACCTCTGTCACACACTCTCAAACAGTGAAGCAGTAAATAAGAGGAAGTTGCATTAAGTAGAAATACTAATTAGAGATTGACTAGTGTCACAAAGTTCAAATCCAGATTACAAACAATTCACAAAAACAAGGGTAGAGAGAAGATTCTGATGCACCTCTGACATATAAACCAGATACTTTAATGCTACAGACCACCTTATACCATCCCAGACACATCCCGAGATTCCTAGTTGTGTAAGGCAGAGGAATTGCACAGGCATTAATGAGTGCTCACTGCAGCAACCACACCAAACATTAATTTTCGGTTATGACTTCTGCTAGCAGTAGCTGTTTTGAAGCTCTGCACAAACACTCACTAAGCAACAGCTAACACTTTTCCAGGTATACAGGTGATACTCCTATTTTACGCAGAGATGGAAGATTCAGGCCTCTATTCTACACAACATCTGAAATCAGCTGAGCTGGCACAGTGTAGTAAAGTGCATGTATCAGTCTTACAGGTTGCTTTTTATATTTTCAGAATAAGCAAAACCAGTTTGAGAGTTGGTCTCATTTGCACACAACTGCAATGACCTCCAGGGAACCACATAAAGCTAAGTCTAGCAAACGCATATGGGGAGCCAGGCATACAATACTTCCAACGCACCTTTGACAAGCCTGGGGATGCAAGTTGAAATTAGACAGGGTCACTCTCCTTAGCCTTTGCCAACCTGGAGGCATTGCTTCACCAGAAAAATTGCCAGGGAACCGATTCATGTACCTGAGTATCAGGCACAAAAAGGTTCCAGTAAAACTCAGAAGGCTGGCCACTGTCACGCATCCAAGGCCAGACAGTGAACTCGTGCCTGCCAGGGAATTCAGGCTGGAGTGCTGGCTTGCTAGCCTTGTTGGACTGTGCTGCCTCTAAAGGCACCTACATGCTGGAATGAAGAACACAGTGACTGCTCCCCTACTCAGTACTGTAAACGCTCTGAGAAAACCAAACTGCTGGGTTAAGCAACAGTCAGACATTAAAAAGTGTCTCCAGAAATAGCAGAAAGTCACATTCCTGAAGCCAGTCCTCATTTCACTTCCCTCTGACTCCTCTAGCCTCAGGTGATCGAATTCACATATTGCTGAGAATTCCACATCCATTTCTCATCACTTTCATTTTAGCAACAGCCTCAGAATCAGCGTTCAGGAATTGCTTTCAATCCCCCTTCCCATAAAAGTAGTCAGGAGAAAGATCCAGTCATTAGGGTAAGGAGGCAAGGACCTGCCTGTTTCCCTTAATGAGAACACAAACCCATGTAATGACTACCTTGGTAGCTCCTCTCTTTTCAAGCAGCAACTGGAAATACCTATCCAAATGAAAGAAGCAATCTGAAAATCAGTGTGTGCTGCCCCAACAGACCTACTCACTCAGTGCACATTAACATATGCCAGTGCCATGTAAAGTCCTGGGAGTTCAGCTCACAGCAGCTCTAGGAGGGCTGGCTTTGACCAGTGTCAAAACATAAAAAAACATACCAGTGTCCTTACCTTGATTCAGGCTTTTCAGTTAATGGTGCCATTTTCTTAGTCCCTTGATTTCACTCCATAAGAGGCACGAAAGAGTTAAGGAAACCTTTCACTGTGTGGCCCAGTCACTTGGCTGCTGAGGTGTAACAAGAAATTTGTGGAGGCATCTCTCTCTCTCTCTGGCACCCTTAAATACTTTGCTCCTCCTACTGCTGTGCTTTAATTAGCCAGCTGGTTCTTAGTCACCCCATCCTGTCACTAGGCTTGCTCACCATCAACCACCCCCACCCAGCCTGCCTGTCACTCCCCTGCCACTGTCATCAGGAGAGACACTGACTCTTCCTGCAGCTCTGGAGCTGGGGAAAGGAAAGAGAAAAAGGTTGGAGGTGACACTCCATGCTAGCACGGGTATGGAATGCACTTCAGAAGGGAAGTGACAGGCAGACCTTGAAGAAATATTGAAGTACAGAGAAAGTACTTGAAAAAGCACCTTTTTTTTTTTTAAAAAAAAGAAAAAACAGAACAAAACAAAACAAAAAACCACAAAAAAAACCCCATGCAGCATCTGCTTGTCAAGGCAGGAATATTTTCATTAGCACTGGACATAGCAGATCCTATTTCAATGGCTAGGAGCTGAAGGGGCAGCTAAAGTTTCTGCACTTGGCAGCTGAGATTTGTAGCATAAGTACCTGACATGACACAAAGTGAAACTAACTGCTTGCATGGCTATTACATGCCCACTCCGTGGGCATCGTAACAGGCATCAAGGGAGCTTTTAAGCCACAAACTGTACTAGGGTGTCCCTAGAGTGGAGTGTCCCCACTACAGTGCAGCTTGGCTCCCATTTAGAAAGCCCAAGACTTGCTCTGGAGTGGAGCTGGTGCCAGCTTTTAGGAGGGTGAGGGTATACTCACACATCCCCAGGTCTGGGCAGCATGTTGGTAAGGAAGGTGAGTAGCAGCACAGGATTGCCCTTCCTTCCATGGTGAATGTCTCCAGAACAAATGACTGGGACCAAGCCTTCCTGAAATCAGACCTTGAAGGCTGGTTCATGCAAGACCAAGTGGTGGCTTAATAGTGGAAATAATTTGAAAGAGAGAGACTCAAGTCTCTTGGTACTGTCCTTTGTCACCAGACCACAGCAACCAGTGCACCAAGCACTGCTGGCTTTCATGACTGACACTCCAGAGTGTCTCCGTCTGCAGCCTGTCTCTGGATTTTGATTCCTCAAATATGCATATACAGGCATTGATCTGCTGCCAAACTCACAGATTGAAATAATGTACCGAAAATTATTGCAAGGTGAGCATCTCAGCATTCAAACAAGACCTAGAAAGCAAGACAGATGGCAAGAGTTGCTGATTGCAGAAAGGCATAGAGCAAAGGTTACTGTGTGGGTCAACGCTTACTCTACCTTCAGATTCTTTCAGTAAAATGTTAGTGAAGGACACAGAACAAAGGTCGCCAAATACCTACACACGTAAACCCATACTGATGCACTGTGAAATGCTGACTGAGGTTCTGTCAGCAACACAAGCTCCCCTTTCTCCTCCCCAATACACCTTTTAGCATCCCAATACTTACCTCCCACCAAATGAAGCATTTAATTGTTAGCCAGTATAGCCACAATTCTGACTTGGTATATTGATTAAGGGGCTAGACGAGGTTGGAAAATGCTGCTCTATCTTACTCCATTTAAGACCAATTCCATACCTCAGTGGTAGTTCTAATTAGAGTAAACAAAGGGCCCCCGAGCCCACATTTACTACCACGTCCCAAAAGACTAATGCTGGGGAGCTCGTATCTGGGGTTTTGGTTTCATTTACCCCAGCAGATATCAGAGGCTATTTGTAAAATTCAGGTCTGGATCTAGGTTTAGACTCCAGCCCCTTTAAAAGTCAGGTGTATTTGGTTTGGGTGGAGAAGGAAGAGTATTATTTCAGACATATCAATAGTCAGAATAAAGGATGATGGAAAATGGTATGCTTTGAATGGTCAGACCCTACTGTCCTCTCTGCAAAAAAACCAAAAAAACCCCATGTTGTTCTCAACAGCAAACCAGGAAAGCCAACAAAAAAGCCTGCAACATTGTCCAAAGTAAGCTGTGCAGTCATCACCAGCTCTAATTACTTGAAACATACTTGTTTATACAACAGTACACAACAGGAGACCTCCCTCACCACCCGAAGATAACCTCCTTGATCTCCTTCATGTCTGTTGGGGAGCCTGGACCACATGAGAGAGTGTCAGTTGGAAGCCCTGCGTGCTGTGTAGCAGGGGTTTATAAACAAGCCTCTGATAGTTTGTCTTCAGGTATTAAAAATGACCATGATTAAAATGTTGAGAGAGTAGAAACCATACTGTAAAAACAACAGCTAGTGAAGGAAAGAATGGCACCTAGGGAGAGAGAAAGTAGGGAAGGATCCAGGGGCTGGCTCAGGTCCAAACTTAGACAGGAAAGTTCAGGTCAAGGATTGGGTCTGAAACACTTCTGGTCTTTGCAGGAACCAGCTTAGACAACCTCCAAACAGCTTGGCGAGGAGGGAGTAGTTTCTGCTACAACCACCTGGATGGAAAACTGAATTTTCACAGAGTTTGCTATTCCACTTGGGTGAAGGGAGAACTGGGCAGCAAGCTTTGCACGGCTGTACAGCCACATCGCTTGGTTGTTTCCAAAGTCAACCTTGAGCGCAGGATAAAAAGCTTTATGAAGTGTTGCTGTTTTACCATCAACCCACAGTAATAGCGTACTATGCATTGCAATTTTTTTGGCACCTACTGCTGCACAATCACTGCTGTATTTTTCCCCCATAATAGCCATCTCTTTGCGAAAGACAACATCACGGTAACAGCTGAAGGAAATAGCAAAAGGGACAAAACAATTTGCACAACAAAGGAAGTCTTGGCATAACAGGGGCAGATGCCAGTTCTAGGATGTTCTGGACCACTGCTCTAGTAGCCACTGGACAAGCCTACCCTCCTCACATCTGTTTTGCTACCAAAGTCATAAACAAATCCTTTCACTGGAGGGAGTAGGTTGTTCCAGTTATAAGCTACCCTGGAGAGTTTGCTGCATAATCCATGCAGTTTCTGTGTTTTGATAAATGTCACACAGCCATTCTAGTTCTTTTATGCCACCTCAATATGCCATAGGGCTGGGCTTTCCAGCCACCAGAAGAGGTCAAAGAGGTCCTATGACATGCAGTTTAGAAAAGGAGTTACTTTTGACAGATCCAGGAGATGCTAAGAAAAAGTGCTTGAGCTTACTTGGTTCTGCAGACGGAGAAGGAAGGCAAGCAAACTTGCATCATGCTCGTGCTTTTAGTTCAGTTCCCTCCGACTTCTGAGGTTTGAATTGCAAAACAAAACTCAGCCAAAATAACACGCTGCTGCTAGAGTTCCACCCAGTACTGTGAACGAGCACAAACTCATTCACCCAGCATCCTCGCCCTGCTGGGCTGGAGCTTCTGCTTTGTTACAAAACAGCCACCGATGTTCTGGTTAGGATAGTTTTACAGCACCCTCCCTGCTATCAGAGATGAGCCCTAGCTTGCCCCAAAGCTCCCAACACCCAGATCCCCTTGGATGCCTCAGACCTGAGCCTCAACTCTGCAGCTCAGTCCTCCCCACCTGAAACCTATGGGAACCAGTGTCACCACAGAATGAAATACTGCTGCCAGCAGCCCCTACAACCTGCCAGGCAGCTTAGTGCAACTGCACAAGGACTCAGGAAGCACTTAGAGCTGAATCTGCATGGCATGAAGGGGTTCAGACTGTCAACAGAGACTGAGCAAAATTCCTTGTAAAG
Organism: Platalea leucorodia; assembly: GCF_965183815.1. Lineage (NCBI taxonomy): Eukaryota > Metazoa > Chordata > Aves > Pelecaniformes > Threskiornithidae > Platalea > Platalea leucorodia. Next base: position 23,677,847 of record NC_138826.1, read on the forward strand.
ATGTATAAAGGCCTTTTAAGAGCTCTAGATAGGAACTTAATCTGCCAGTAGGAGCAAGTCTGCAGGGCAGAAGAAGTTAAGGGCTAGAAAGAGGCCCTTGTAACAATAATGTGTGTATTAATCCAGTGGAAGCACATAAACTGCTAAGCGTACAGAAAGAACAGCACAAGCTACAAGACAAACTGTTAGAAAATTTTCTCAAATGGCTGAGAAAAGCAAATGCATAATTTGGCTTCCTTGCTGAAGACTGAAGAACTGTTCTAGTGTCCCTTCTGGCTGTTGGAGATAAGGGATATGCTGTAGACTGGTGGTCCCTCATTTAAAACTAAAAAAAAAATACTATGTGGTAGGATCACAGTTTACCAGGATTTGGGATCTACAGCATCTTAAGGGAGACGCCTGTGAGAGGCATGACTCCTGCTGCTGTCTTCTACTGACTGGAGAACTCAGCAGGAGCTGGAAAGCACTGCCTCACACCAACACAAGCTAGGAGTGATCAGCTGTTTAGCAGTCACCTGAGTAGCAGTTTCTCCCAGCTCTCACTGATCTGCTGACCTATTTAAACTCTCATGCATAAAAGAAAGTACAACCTTGCCTATCTACCTTGAGCAGTTGCTGACCCTGGTCCAAGCGATTTTTTGGAATTCAGGACCTGCTAAATACAACACTGCAGGGGAAAAACTTAGGGCTCAGCTATGCTTACTGAAGTTCCAGGGAAATTAATGGCAGTTACAGCATGCAATCAACAAAACATGCACCCCCACCTGCACATAAGCATCTCCAGCCCTTTATACCCTATGCTGCCACTTACACGCAGGCAAAATGGAAAAAAAACTTGCATGCTGTGATTTGTGGCATATGTGCCAAACTGGGGCATGGGACACAAGGATTAGGCTCATTGATCACTGGATTGCGTGTGGCAGGAGAACCCAGGCTCTGTTCCTCTACTGCAGAAGACCATCAATGGCACTTCATATAACAAGTTTAGTTTAGGCCAGAGCCATCTTTACTGATCCAACCAGCACTTCATTCAATGAAAGGCACTGCTGGCTGTGAAGGTAACAGAATACAGCCCAATCAATATTAAAAACTTTTGTAACGGAACTAGCTGTTTACCAGTCCTTTTAACCTTTGTGCTGTAAAGCTTAAATTAACCCTAAGGTACGGTCAGGACAAAATCATGTCCTGTATTGCTCCTATGCAAGGAAGACGATTTTTGTAAAATTCTCTCATTCTTCTTCAGACACAAAATACTCAGATATTTAGCATAATCTCTGGGCCAGCCCCAGAGCCTACTGCCTCTTCCAATGACAGCAATTTGGTAGGTTGGTGAGGGTAAAAAAGGAGAGGTAGGAGTGCAGTAAAGAAGGGAACTAAGCAGAACTAGCAGAAGCAGCAAAGAACATTCAGACTGTGCTCTCTCTCTCCATCTCAGTATTTTCCTGCGATGCTTTTCCCTGCATCCTAATTGCTAAAGACAAGCAAATATCAAATCAGGCTACCCACAGCTGATCCTCTGTTCTCCAGGAACAGAACTACAGAGCCAAAAGAAGCAACATGTCTTCCAGCAGACAAGCCTGGGCATTCACGGAAATTAAGTCCCAGCAGTTCTACCCAACGTACTTGCTGTGTGCGTCATTAGTAAGTAGAGATCCAGCCCAAAACACCAGGCTGAGGAGGAATCTGGATTTGCCTCTAACTCAGCCAGCTGGCTGGGATTATTAACCAGTTACATTTGTAACTATGAAAGCTAATGAGAGAATAATCATATCTCACAGTTCACAGCCAAAAATCATTGCCTTTGGGAGTTAATGAGGGTTTAAGTTCCCCCTACTCGATGATTCCTTTCCCTCAAACTGTGGCTGCCACAGAGTTTTGAAGGCCTCTCTGACTTTAAATCTATCCTCTAAGGTCAACACCTGGGTATAGGTGTATTGAGAGGCAATGTGCTTGAACCTCTTAAAGGAGAGGAAGACAAAAGCTAACCTTCGCCCATCCTCTCCACCGCACCATTTCTTGTCAGAGCAAAGAAACAGCAACTGGATGACTAAGTAATGATAATGACTGCTGCTCAGTGCACTGCTGGGCTCTGATTAGATTCTTCTTGGCTTCTAACGAGATTAAAAAAAAAATAAAATTGGCCATTTAGAGAAGCAGGACTGGCCTATTAGCATCAGTACAGGGCTCAGTCAAGATGCTCCTGGGTCATTGTCTCTATCCAGAAAGCCCAGATTCTTCACTGTGGTGACTTGGAATGAAATAAACAACGACATTGTCCATCAGGCCACGAGCTGCTCCCACGACCCTTTGTGTCAAAAGTTCCTTAGCCCAAAAAACACAGCTCAAAAGGCCTTGGGGAACATCCACCTCTGGAGGCCCGGGGGCGTTGAAGTTTTCACATCCTATACTAACTGCCCTGTACTGAACAGGCAGGAGCTATGAATCTATGAGCAGATTGGGAAGACATTAAGGAAAACATTTGAAACACACTGTCCCTTCCAGCATCTCTGCCTCATCGACTCTCCATCTGTTCCCAAAAGTTCAACGGAAAAAATGAAAACTCCATCTTCCTGCTTTCTATAAACTCACTCTCACTGTTACTGCTCTGGTTTCTGGCACAGCGCTGCACCATTTAAACCTCTTTTATAGCATAAGATGGGCAGAGCCAGTGTGGAGCTGGTGTGACCAGCTGGCTGGAGCCAAAATGACGTTCCGGGCAACACCTTCCTCTAGAAGACATCCTGCTCTGTCCCCAGGGGAAGTAGCAAAAGGAGGACTCGTTGCACCTTACAGCAGCCTGTTTCTTGAAGCGATGAATTCGGGAACTGAATAAGGCAGCAGTTATTGACCAGCAGGCCCTGGGAAATCTGGCCATCAGTGAGAACAGCAGCTCTCTAGCAACCTCTGCAATAGTTCTGCACATGCACTAAGGGCAGTTTTTCTCCTTTGCGGGAGAAACAATTAGAGAGCTTTGGACCTACTTGGTAGCTTTTTCTGCGCTTTGCCTCCCCCACCTATGACAGCAAAAGATACAGTCAAGATTTCCTCACTGTGTTTTCACAGACTTACTTTGTTTCCTGGTGCACTGGCTAGATAGTTTTTTTCCCCCCTCTGTGCCTTTGGTCCAGCTTGTCAGGCCTGGAATTGTTTTATCTCTGCTAAGTGCCAGATGCCCGGACTAAAGGTCTGAAGTGAATAGTCGATCTGCAGCATGCATTGCAGGTCACATTAAAAACCAACACAATGCCTTAATTAGATCTTAAGAAAAAATGCAAAATAGTGTGGTATACAAGCACTACCCTGCATTCCCATGAGCCTCCAACTAAAGGAGAAGAGTCATCAGACTACAGAAGAGCAAATATTTTCTCTCATATAGAAAGGTAATGTAAAAAGAGCCATTTAGTGCTCCACCTAACCTGGAATGGGGGTCATGTAATGAGTAAGCCATTCTCCTCCAAACTCCTACATGGGCTATGCAGGCCTTGGTACTCAATGCTATGTACTCCTTGAAGCACAGATGTGCCATGCCTGGATGTCACTTGACAGCCAGTAGGATTGAGCAGGCATCAGGGATAAGGGAAGAAAGAAAGATGTCATCACTTGGTTGATGACATAGGTCAGCCACAGCACAACCATGAAGCACTGCAGCTCCTAAGCATGTCTCTGAGAATCAAGGCTTCTTGGATATGATCATTTTCCAGATCAATGCCTGACTGCATCTTTCTGGCTGGAGGAGAACCAAGTACCACATTCCCTTCCCTCTAAAGCAGCCACACTGAGGGGAGGGAGCTTCCCTCCCTCTTGCAGCCAAAGCACAGGATCATATTCAGGCCTGGTGTAAAACAGCCCATCTCTAGAAAAGACCAAGTAATTGTGCCAGTTCAACAGTGGGGTCTGTGTGATTTTGCTTATAAGGCAGCAGGAGAAGAACGACATAAAACTTGGCTTGCTACTTCCCAAAAGCTTCTCCAGCTTCCTCTTCAACAGCCTGGACTTTCACTCCTCAAGAGAGGACTAGTTCATAAAAGACACAGTGCAGTCAGGCCGACAAAAGCCTCTGCATGTTCAGCATGCAAGAGATTCATGCAGCCTTACTGGAAGGGCTCTGTATCACTGGAGGAGAGAGAGATAAGCAACTCTTGAGAATCACAATGTCAGTATGGATGCGACTCTGGCATGGAGACAAACATCAGGTACAGTGTTATATGGGAAAGGAGTTGAGATGATCATACGGACCTGAAATTTGAGACCACGAGTGCACCCATGCAGAGGAGAGGGAAGGGGAGAAACAGGAGAGCGCTCCCCTGATGCTTTCAGCCTTTTTAGAAGCAAAGAAAGAAGTGGCCCAAAAGAGCTGTATTTGCCATTTCTGGGATGCCAGAGATTCAGTCTTCTGTAACCGCTGCTTTGACCTCTGCCTTCCTGATCACAAACAGGCTCCATATCAGAATCATCCTAAGGGGAAAAAATGGTCTCAAGAGCTTGACATGTGAGCCTCAGCCTTGATTGTGTCTAAGACTTCTGCTTCAATGCAGAGTTCTTAAAGGCTGAGGCGCTTTTGCCTCAGGCAAGTAAGAATATCAAACCTTATCTCAGAACTGTCAAGTCTCTTTCAACCCAGGACTTAATCTTAGACCAAACGGTACCAAAGACCCCACACCATCTTCTCTAAAGAAAAAAAAAAAAAAAAAAAAAAAAATCAGCTTCACCAGTCTTTGTAGCTGTCCTGTCTGCAGCTACTCTAAATCTAGCCCAGTAGCCCCTTGGGGATCTGACCTTATGTTATGTCATCAGCTCCATAATTCCCCCCAAACTCTGATCTTAGTCCAACAGCTCCTGTCTGCTCCAGAACTACACCAAGTCCAGTCAACACATCCCAACACTCACTCAAACCTAACCCAATGGCCTCTTACAGATCAGGCAATGAATCCAGCTCACTATTGCTGTGCAGGAAAGCACCAGTGCTAAACCTGATTTTGTAGCCTATTCAAGGCCAACTGCTAAGCTTTGGTCTTTATCCTAAAACCTAACCCTCACTCCAATTCCAAAATCCCACTACTTCCGTATGTTTCTGACCTAGACTGAGTCACAAAATATTTACTGGCACCAGCATCAAAATAAACAGAAAAGGATGTCACAAATGCAGATAGTAAACCAGGAACACATCTAATGGTGGCAAAGGTGAATTTAATCCTTGCTGGGACTGCTATGTTTTATCTAATGCATCCGTGATTCACCACAAAAATAGCACTTGGAGCTTGATCCTCTTTCAAGAACTGGAGCTTCTGACTGGCTCACCTACCAAAAAAACCCCATATAATACAGCGGTGCTCTCACCAACATGTAGCTTTCTGCTGCACAACGCAGGTAGGCTGCTAATAGGAAGAAAAACTCCTTTACTGCAAGTGATAGAGACAAATGCGATTTTGGTGCCCCAAGTCAGGATGAGGTTTCCCAGTAACGTGCTCCTTCCCCTCCGCTTCAGGGTACTCACACCAGTCAGCTTGCTGAACTCTTCAGGCCCAGCTTAGAAGGACAGGATCCTGTGACAGCGACTTCCACTCCGTCTTCTCTTCACATGCAACTGCTATGTAACAGCACATACCTACAAAAGTCAAAGAGGAAGAAAATGCAATTAGTGCCACTACTCCTGCTGTCCAACACAATTACCGAGATGTCTGTACCAAAGCGATCAGCCATGCACAGAAATGATGTTACTTTTAGATGAAGCATTTCCCTCCACTTACAATGCAGGAAGCATAGTTAGTATAAACAGCAGGCTGACCAGATCCACATCCTACCATCCCCTATGTGAGAACTGATATTTACGGTTGTCTCCAGGGAAGGCTGAAACCACATCCTTTTTCCTGCCTTTCTGCTAGAGATCCCCCTGCAAGCAGCAAGGACAGCTGAATAGCACAAATACTCACGCCTCCCTACAACCTACAGTCTGTTTACTAATGTAAATCACTGCTGATTTCAGCTTAATTTAGTATACTGGTTTGCAAAATGAGAAGTGAATACAAAAAGACAAAAATACAAAAATACACATCTTATGCAGCTATCCCTGATGCATAAATAGGCTTGTCCAATACAGAGCCTGGGCTGGGACCTAGGGGTAGCAAGAGCCATGAAATGTAACTCCCCACTGCCAGGAATAAAAACCTTCAGAAGGAAGGGCAGGTAGAAGAAACATACTAAGAAGCATACATCAGATTGTCTTTGGACAAATTCCTTGGTGAGGGTACACAGCTAGACAGACAGCCACAGAGGCGGAATTCACAGAGGACAATTTGGTTTTTTGCATGCATTGACAGTTACTAAATGTGACTACTTAACTCCAGTCCAATATTAAATCTAAATGGTTAGATTTGACATTGATTTGATAGATGGCTGTGCAACTTTATTGTTTCACTCAATAACATTAACAGCAGCCTGGCTTTAGCGAGATGTCTTTGCAGGTTGATTTATAAGGTAGGTATTGACACCACTCAACTTTAATCATGTCATTTATCAGGCTGAACTAGTCAGCCAGTCACCCTAAGCTTCTTCTGTACTGAGTGAAGAGAGGGGTTCTTCCAGAGGGCCACCCAGCCTCCTTCTGCATTACCTTCTTCATACTTCTCTGTATTCAACAACTTTAAAAAGAACTTGAGAAGACCAACTAGCAAACTTACATGCCTACGTTGGATGACTGAAAAAATCCTAATGTGTGTTTTATTCAGGCCCTGAGGGGAGTGGAGACATGTTTCTTTCAACAAGCAATGCAAGACCAGAACCTTCAAGGGCCTGGTACAACCAGCCTGTCAGCCAATAAGCCTTACCAGTCAGATGTCCTCACGATAGTGCAGGTGGGGCATAAACGACACAGAGAAAATAGAAGGAGATGCTCAGAGGTAAAAACTCTCATAGAGTATCAGGGACTTTGCCTGGGAGCCATCTCAGAACATGCTCACAGAGCTCCACTAATATGATGTTTTTACAAGCCTCAAGACTTCTTTCAAGACGCGCTACTATCCCCAACAATGAGCCTAGAAGAACCAGGCTAGTTTTTCAATAAAACTAGAATAGTCCTAGGAAAACACAAGTCAAAACAAATTAGAGTTTTCTGTCCAGGACAGTCTAGTGGTTTCTCCATCTCCAACAAGTAGAAAGGAATCAATGAAAGGACACATGTTTGAAAGGTGTATTATTGCTAGTACTCAGAAGAAAAATTCTTATAAAGTTGTCCAGAGCATGCACCAACAGAGAGTTAATATTCCAGTGGCAACGTCAAGCCTTGTATTTGCTGTGACACAAGAAGCTGCCCTGCTGGCATTAAGTACAGTTTGTTTGCTTTCCCAACCTGCCCTGTCCTTGTGAGTTGGCAAAAGGCTGAAGCTGGCTGGCGTCCCAGCTACCAAAAGCTGCCCAAACCAGAGAACTCGTTTCTCATCACAAGGACTAAGAGCTAGCTTCAGAGGCGGAGGAGAGAGTAAGAGGCATGAAAAGCAACTGCTAGAAACTCCTCTGGTGCCGAGAGCTGTTACATCTAAGGCTCTAACCTGGCACATAGCCAGGGAGTGCAGCAAGACACGGGAATACAGATGCAGGTTATGTCTGGTCTGTGCCCCAGTCTAGAAGAGATAGCTAAACATTCAAACTTTCCCCTTGGAAATATGCCCCGCATTAGCTCCTGGAGGACCACAAGAAGCTATTTTTGGTGAAATATCAATGCAGGACTCACAGAAGGATTCAGTTTGGACAAACTGCTGTAGTGACAAAACGTCCCTTCCTGTCAGTGGCAGCAAAATTAGGGCAGCTGACAGCGTCAGAGACGAAGGACACTGCCAAAGTTTTCAACATTTTTTAATTTTAATTTTGTTACACTTCAGCTGTGTTCTGGCTTTATCTGCTATTAGAGTTTGATTTCCACTGTAACAGAAAAGTCTGCTGAAAGACTTTCCACTGAATAATGCAAAAGGTACTTGGACTCTTCCTGCACAAGCAGCCAGCACACCAGGCCCCTGACGGTGACTGAACTGCTCAGCAAACTACAAAAAGCAGCATACAACAGGATCAGCACTCCCACCCAGAAACTTTGAAGGAATGCACCCATTTAACAGGTGAGCTGAAACCAAGCAAACTGAGGAGAAAACAAAAACCCACCACAAAACCAAAAAACCTCACCACACTGCTGGTAAAGAGGTTTCCTGTAGGGTTTTTCTGTTTGTGTTTGTTTGTTTGTTTGTTTGTTTAAGACGAGGTTTCCGTAACTCTAAACACTCCTTGAGTTTAGAGTGTTCAGATCCACAGTCAAATAAATCACTATGGCTTAGGGAAAACTGCAGTTTGTGTAGTTCTGATGCATCGGGCTACAGCCTCAGTGTGTCCTGGTAGCCAAACCTGCCGTAAGGGGCTTTTCAGAGTGACGAGGGAAGGGAATAGCAGGAACAAGATGGGGATGAGCCTAAAGTACAAAAGTACCAAGGTCCACATTTTTACGGGTGTTTCTGGAGGCTGCTCTATTCATGCTGAGGGCTGATACAGTGGCTGACAATACTATGGTAATGCAGAATCAAGCTATCCAGCTACTTCTCCCTTTCTCAGATCAACAGCCAGTAACCTGGCACTTCTTAAAAGGGCTGGACACAGGCCACATTCAAACTGCATCCCCATGGAGAAAGGGACACTGCCAAAAGCAAAAAGGAGAGGTGAGAAACAGGAGAAAAATTCCTTGTTGCAGACAGGGGCCAGGCATGATCCAGCAAGACAAGTCTACGTGTACGCTTGTGAGCCCTGGTAATGGCACCTAGTCACAACTAACCCACTGCAGACATGGACATCAGCTCAGCACGCTCCTATTCCTGCATCACTTTTCCACACTTCGCAGCTCAATCTCACACACGACCAAGCAGAGAGCACAGCTTCCAGTACCCCCAAAGGCAGCAATGGAAAACACTGTCCAAGTGATCTCGCACCTGAACACGACAGGAGGGCAGCAGACACACACAGCTTTGAGCTCAAGAACTGGAGGTGCCAAGCAAAAGAAACACAGGAGTTTCACATTGTTTTCAAGGTAAAAAGAGAAAGGGGCTGACCCTGCTTGACTTCATCACGTTGTTTGTACAGCGCCCTATGCTTTGGGCACTGAACTGCAAAAATCAAAGCAAGTACAATGGCAATGAAAATATAATCAAACACATCAGTGTGGGGCCAGCTTTGCAATGGAAAAGCAAAGGGTTGGAAAGAAAAAAAAAAAAAAAAAAAACAACAAACAGTACTCAGATCTAAAGGCCATTTAGAAAACAACAACTTTAAGCAACTCTGTAAGACTAGCAGGATAAAAACAATATTATTTTGCCATTGTCCACATAAGAACAGCCAGCCCCTTTTCCAAGGAGTTTAAATGGACAAGACAGATGAAGGGGAAACAGATGCATGGATGAGAAGTGACTTGACCTGATCACGTAACACCAGGATCAGTGCCAAGAACAAACTGTAGCTCCTGCTTCCCTAGCACAATGCTCTTTTCACTGGTCTATACTGCCTCTAAGGCTGGAAATTGACACCCATCTTTTGAAGGCGTTTCCATTGAAAACTGCTTGTCACCATCCCACCTGCTGGAGGTTACCACTCCCTGTGGTGCTGGTAGCAGAAGTGTCCATGTGAGCACTCCATAATACGCAGAAGACAGAATCCACCAAGTTAAACTGAACAATCAGTGAAGATAAATTAAGCTCATCTATTTTCTCAATGCTGATCAGACAGTGCTCACATGCCCTCTTCAGCTGGCAAAGCTATGAGTGAAGTCAACCATCAGTATCGGTACAGCAATGAGCAGCAGTGTGGAAGGTAGGACAAGGGTCCCTGTCTTCAACCTGAGCAACAGTTTGCTAAGCTGATGCTTGTCCTTGGTCTCAGATATGGTTACGTTCTTCCACTCCGGAAGGCGTAAGACTTGTGGTTCAGATAAGAAGAGCTACCAATGGATTTTTTAAAAATTTCTCATCTGAGCCACTCCATCTTGTGAGTTCCAGCTTGGTAAGTATCAAATACAACAAAAATGCCATCTTCAGCTAGTGCAAAGATCACATTCTGGTAACATTTTTGCTAATTACAATTAATAATAATACTGAGAATCAGCCTGTTACTGACAACATCTCTAATGTTACTAGCCTTTGGATAGTTTATTAGATTTTACCAAACAAGCCATTTGTATGCGACCTATACGGACTGCTTAGGGAGAGATGGCCAGAGTTCAGCCTCTGTCTATGGACCGGAATGACTCACAGAATATTGCTTTAGACCAACAGGAAGAGTGAAGACAACAGTGATGCTGTTACTAATCTACAAGCCAAGCCAAATCCTGCAAAAGCATGTGATTCCCAGTGAAGTCAACAAAAGAGGTACAAGTACATTCCAGGGTAGATCTTGATCTCTAAAAACTGTTTTAGATTTTCTCCGATATAAAAAAGAACCCTTTTAACTGACAGACCTTTCATCTTAGCAAGCTTATGTAAACCAGTGGCTTTCCTCACCCACTGCTCAACAAACATGACCCATATATATGTGATCTCCAAATGCAAATTCCTCACACAGACTGCTTGGGTTCAACTCTGTTCAGAAAACACTGTCAGCACCTAACAGACTAGCTCAAGCTGCCTTCTCAGAAGAAGCAACTTCTGGCTGCTGCTGGAATTCCTCTTTCAGGTTTGTTCAGTCCATGCCCGAAAGTCTGCTTTTACCTGCCCAAATGAGTCAGCAAAATCCATTTCACCTCTTCTCCAAAGCAGTGCAGGCAACGTACCGCTTCATAGCACTAGCAGTGCACCCTGTCCAGCAGCAGTGCCCGCCTGGTGCAAAGCACCCCTCTTTGCTCAGGTGTGGCTGTCTTTCTGCTTTGGCATACCAGCAGGCAGCATACCAATGTTGCTTTGCAGAGAGAAACTGCTCAGAAGCAGCTAATATATACCAGTAAGGAATACAATAATGCAGCCTTCCCCCCCAAAAAAAGCCACATAAGCATGCAGGAAGCTGGGGAGAATGGTCGGTGGCAGCTCTCAGTCTAACACAGAGTTTAAGAACACATCTGCATACAAAGGGAGAAGAGAAGGGGATTCCTACGGAGGAGGTATCCCAGTTTCTCAAGTCTTCTGCATCTCCAGCTCAAAGCTGAGAACAGGAATAAACAGAAAACAAACATACACTGCAAAACAAAGGAACAAAGTCATGGTACATCTTCATGACAATCACAGAGAACCAAGCTTGTAGATCAACACTGATCCACTCTCAGATTTGGTCCTTAAGATGTAATTTCAGCAATGTGCAGTTGCTTACCCCTATGATCCATTGGTTACCACTTGAAAAGGAGAAAAAAAAAAAAAAAAAATAAAGGTGTCACCAACATGTAGAGGGTGAACAGAAAGAACAACACTGCAGCGACGCCAAAGCTTAGGGCACATTCTCACTTTGTTACCATTTTCCATTAGCTAATATTGTCAGCTCTGCAGAGGTGAGATATGACCTACCCCAGAGTAATACCATCCAGATACAGAGGTTACGCTCAACTGACCCCAACCTAAGTGAGATTAGAGTCAACCCCTCCCCTTCCCACCTCTTTCATCACCTCTATATTTAACTGCAGATTAGCTCATTTCCTCTTTCCACATGTGAGATTAAAGTGCACCAAGTGCTGTCAGCTCAAGCAGAGCCTCAATGCATCCTCATGTAAATCACCACTCAGTACATGTATTAAAGCATGTCAAGGAGGAGAATGAGTCACACACTTCATACTCACAAAACTAAGCACTTGCTTCTCAAGAAGTAAAACTGGCAGGCAGCCCAGGCCCCAAAATAGTAAGAGATACCTCCAATTCTAATCTTCCCCTGTCTGTTACATAAATCTTAAAGACATAAGAAGTGCCACTATTTACCAATGTGTTTGAATGAAATGTGGGTCAGTGACCAAGGAAAGGGGTCAAACACATAGTGACTTGGCCTCTGGGCACTGTGTTGATTACACTTCTCTAGGAGGAAACAATAGCTCCTCATTCCAGAGAGGGGGAAAATAACGCAACAAAATCTCACCGAGGTCACACTCACCATGTCTGGTTCAAAAAGGCTGAGAACTATGTAACTGCCTAGAGAAAAAGAAACCACAGCAGGGAAGGGGGAGAGAAAGAGAAGGCAGTGAATGATTTCCCCACTCTGTGCAGTATCACCCACGAAAGGCTTTGTACCAAGGATGAAAATGCTGCAGAGAGGTACTCCATGCAGGGAGGGGGGTGACAGCCACAGCTCTGGAGGGTGCAGGGATCCCACCCTTGCTGGGTCACAGCACCGCTGCACTCTGACCCTGGCCATAGCTAGCACCCAGTACTCCCATGGAAGGCAGGTGCCTTTTCATCTCGCAACCTTCCTTTGCATCTCAAGAACATTGTGCAAGAAAGACAGTATTTTATTTCTACCTGACCTCTCTGCAAATCACTTGGAGCCCTAAGGTATAAGATCTTTATCACAGCTTGAGGCAAACATTAAGTGGCTGTAAATAAAGCTGGGACTTTAAATCCAGCCACATGAGTTAACTCCACGGTGAATATAATTTTTCACAGCTAACAACTATGGCAATGAATTTTACCTCAATGAACACGGAAAGGGTGAAGCATGCAAAATTCAGAACAGTAGTAAGTTTTTTTCGCCTTAGATTTTATATCGATAATCCTTTAAAGTACAAGCACTTATTTTCCTCATCTCCCCAATGCTAAAATCTGTCTTGTTCTAACACTTCAAGGGACGAGGCTCCCTTAATTTTCAGTGGCTGCAATAACGGGCCTCAGCATATCTGCCAAGAATAATAGAAAATCAATGCGGACAGCGAGTGGGGAAACACGCAGAAAAGCCACTGGCATTTGCTTCAGCAGAACAGCTGGAATAAGTTGTCAATTCCCCTTACTGTATCCTCCAACTGCACTGCCTGGCAAAGGAGGCTATTAAAGGAAAGAAAATGCTTACAACAAGTTTATAACACATCTCAAAAGCAATCACTGTGTCTCCGTTATTCAAGAAACTTCAGAACGACAAACAGATGGAAATGAGAAAAGGAACAGTGGAATGACATAAAGAGGGTTCGGCTGTAGATTGCTGAAGCAATGGGGCATGTCAGGCAGATGTACCATTGCCAGAGCAGAATTTGTCTGATCTAACGTAGGGACTGCATTGCCTGCAAATGAAATCACAACATGCTGGACAAAGACAGATACAACTGTTACGGCTTGGTGCTGCCATGCATATACCAAAAGAGAGACGATCATACACCAAAATATAGAGAACAAAGGGTAAGGTGGCTGAATTCTCCCATGAAAAGAAAGATCTACTCTGCAGAGATCAATCACCACTAAGGTGGTGGTGATTCTTTTTCAGCTCAGGCATTCCCAGAGGGTTATAAATAGGTTGCAATGATTTGCAAACATCTTCCATTTATTTAAGGGTAGATGTTGGGCTGAAGGTGTCCTGAAATCAATTTTTCTGGCAATATGAGGTCACTGTATAAAATTTACGGCAAACTTAGGGCACATCTAAAAAACAATAGCAGGCTTCCAGCGATTTGAGAAACTGAAATGCTGAACAGATGGAAATGAGAAAAGGAATGGTGCACTGCATGGGGTCACTATCAGCTCACAGAAAAGCTGACACAGGCATACTGTCCATGAGCTGTGTAACTGATGTGAAATGCCCCTCTGCTTTCTCTGTACGTTAGCTCCATGTTGTGATGAAGCTGCAAGCGTGTCTCATGGAAGCAAGTGGCATTGCTTGCTTCTATCCCCATCTGTGCATGTGCTTACACACACACCCCCCGCATTTGCATATGTGCCTATTTTATTTTTGCACTGAGTCTTTATAAATTGAGTTCTTTTTGTTGCTCTTCTAACTCAGAAATTAGACTCAGACCCTGAAAAACATGTTCTGTTCTGGGCAAAACAAAGGGCAAATGCTAAAGCTCTCGATCAGGACTACAGGAAAAGAAAAACGCTTCCTGTTCTAAAGAACAAATTCATGTTTCATATTTCTTTAAACCTCATGTTGTTCTGATGTCTTTATACATAACAGAAGAAAAGAAAATCTACTGTAATCACTATGAGAAAAATTCACATGAGATTCCCTGCCAGCTTTTATCTTGTGCTTGAATACTGCAAGTGACAAAGTAGCTGGCAAAGTTACATCAGGTATGATTGCATCCTTAAAATGGGTGAAAACATCTCAGTAAGAAACATCTCCTGCTCAAGATGGTCTTTCCAGGAGTCTACAACTGATTAAACAGCAGCTCTCACAGGATCAGTGCTTGGGCCAGAGCACGCCGAGTTACAGCTACTACACACTGCAGGGTCCTGCTCTGGGACGCTGACGGGGGGAATGCAGAAGGCAGTTTCAAGGCTGCTGTGGTTGCTGCTGGACTACGCAGCACCCTGCCTATGGTGGTAAGGCCCCAAAAACATGATTTAAGATAATGCCTACTTGTCTCAAGCACAGGAAGGGAGTAATGGAAGGAGCAGCCCTAGACCAGGTACATGGAAGCTGTTAAAGTCCCGAGGACCGCATCGGTACCTGGGCTGGGATTCGTAACGCTCCAGGCAACAGCCACAGAAGAATCAGGCAGACTCTTGGAGCAGCTGCCCAGAAAATCTGACTCGATAACCAATGTATAATTCAGTAACACCAAGGAACCTTGAAAGATTAGACAACTGAATCAAATCAACGCTTAAGAGACTAAAAATTATAAACATACATTGAGGTTACACAGAAAGATTAGAGGAATATTTAGCTGGAAAAGACAGAAGGAAAGAAGAAAAGCTGATTGATTTCAGGCTGCAAGTAAAATAATGAATGAATAACTGTGAAGCAAGATTGGGATATGCCGATTTATCTTGCTCCATGCTATAAAAAGGCAGTAAATGTAATAGATATTCTTTTATAAAAATAGTTTTTAAAAGGTGGCATAAAATCAGCCTGAGGAATTTATTACCACAGGGCAAGGAGGGAATACTGTAGGGAAATAGCTTTACTGGCTTTCAAAAAGGATTAGACAATTATATTAACATAAATAATACCTACAGCTGGGAGAGCTACATGAAGAGTTACAAGGATAATCAGCCCAAAGGCATTGCTCTCTTCCATTTGCAGCTCCGTACTTGTGCCTTCAGGCAGGGTCTGCCCTTTCTGAGTCGTTGTTAGAATTAAAAAGGCTGTAAAATTCCTATTTGGCCCTTACATGGTCTTGTGTGTGACGGGTGCCCAAACCGTGGGGGAGCACTGGTTCAAGTTCTCAGAAGTTTTGGGTTGTGCCAATGCCAGTGGGCAAGCCTACGGTTTTGTCTGGTACAACGACTGGTATTTCTATTCATCTAGCAAGCTGGAAAGCTAATGAGCACAGCAGCAAGTTGCTTACTTTATCTCAAGAGTCCTTCTCCCCCTAAAGTCTGCCCCAGCTGTGACTCAGTCTGCTCCTATGAATGAAGATAAGCACCAAAAAACTCCATCTTTGGTCTTCGTACTCAGACCACTACAAAATGCACAAACTTTGACAGAGGTTCATTTCTCGTAAAGTGGCTTTAAAAGCCACCCTGTCTTCAGAAAAGCCTTGGTGCTAAAATACCAGCCCAGATTTTTAACATCCACTGTTCCAGTAACTGAAATAGTTCCAAAACGTCGCTACAAAAATCCTGAAGTCTTCTCACATAGCTCTAGTCAAGTAATAACATTCAGTCTTTAACCAAAAATCTCCTGGGGGATTCTCGAAGCTTGAACCCATCCAGAATTGCCCACAATCATGTATGGAGCTGCTTTACATCATATAAAATCTCCCAGTCAGTTAAGAATGGCCACAGCACAAAGTGCCACCTCCCTGTTCGATACACCCTTGGGCACTGCATGTCTAGCATGGTGTTGTCAGCCCTTACAATGTGTGATGTTTTCATAAAGCCTCACCTGATGGAAACAGAAGATTGCATGAGAATCTCAGCTTTCATCTAAAATAAATAAAAAAACAATCCTCAAAATAAAATCAGGGAGTTACTGACACTCACGGTGAAGAGAAAAACTTGAAGAACCAGGAAGGATCAGAAACAGAAGGTAAATAAAAGTCATTCTAACATACATTCTTACAGGGCAAACAAAACCCCTTCATGATTCTTTAAGTTCCTATTTTAACGCAAAGGCCTACAATATCAAAGGACAAGGGAGGGGAGAGTCATAAAATAAGAAGCTGAAATGCTGCCAAGTAGAAGGATTTTCTAAATACTTGGTGACATTTCTCAGGAGCCACCGCCTCCCTTTGATCATCGCACAAGGGTGCTGGGGGCAGGACGATGCTGTGCTCAGCTGATAATCCCCCAGCAGAACTCAGTCACTTCCACCTGTGCACAGAGACCCAGAGCAGCAAACACCTCAGACTGCCACTACAACGTGCCAGGTGTCAGGTGTAGCTAGAAAGAGCCAAACCTGAATAAAATCAGATATTTTCTTCAGTCTCCTAGCATTGAAGCCTAACATGTCCACTAATCCCAAAAGCTCAAGAGAGGGGAGAGTTGAATCTCAAAGAGGACACTGCTTTCCCATCTGTCTTCCATGAACATACTTGATGGGAAGTTCAGTCCTCCTCCCCTGATGCAGGAGGACGCGCCTCAGTCAGCCAGGACTTGAGAAACGTGAGAACAGGGTGTCGAGCTCAGCGAAAAGAAGGTGTAAGAGTCAAAGCAGTAGCTCTCCTTGGGTCCAGCTCCTTTCACAGTTTACTCTGCAGCAGGCATGAAACAGAATTTAATCCTGCCTCCCAGGAGGATTCCCTTCCCTGTGAAGTCCAGGGACACTAACCAGTTGCAAGCGTGGACGGAACACAGAAGGCCTAGCCATGCCAACTCTTGAGCTTTGACTGCTATTCCCATGATAGCTGCTGGGTTTTTCTGTGAAGTCTGAGCTGCTGGAGCTCACACAGTATCCAGGAATCTTAGGTTTCAACCAAAAAAAAAAAAAAAAAAAAAAAAATGTTCTGGGAATGCCTACTTCGCACGACGCAGGGCTATAGAGAGATACATGAGCAAGCCCTGAGCTAGCTGCTACCTAGCTATGTCAGCACTGTGCTCCCAGGCACGAGGCATGCTGCTCCAGGTCCCCAGGTGAGATCAATTAAGTGTTCACGTGGTTATTTCTACTGTAAATATACACCAGGCCTAGGCAGTGTTTACTTCTCACATTCCTAAAGACTGACTTCCCTGTAGAGGCCTCATTTATTGCCTCTGAAGGCCCAGGCTGTCAGCGTCATCCTCCAGAGCCAATAACTACCTGCACTTTCTGCAAAAGTGAGCACTGTTCTTCCACTGCAGAAGAGCTGTAATGGTTCCATCACCTTGCAGAGTATGTATAGCCATCCTTAAAGGGCTATTTCCTTTTTCTTTGTTTGCTTTTTTTTTTTTTTTTTTTTTTTTAAATTAAAGAACTATATGAATATTTAAGAACCCCAGTCGTCTTTGTGGCTACAGAAAATAAGTTTGAAAAACATTATCAAAGACTCGGAAGAAAACAAAAATCGAAATGGCATAGAAAGATCCCGGTGCTATTTAAAAATCCAAGTACCTCATAACAGATTAACCACAACCACCTTGTTATTGCATTGAAAGCACTTCTATTCATTCTTCTACTTCACAGCTAAACATCCCATGGGATGTGAGATATAATGGTAAGCCAGTTAAGAATGGAGCACACCTGCTCAGGCTGTGCAGAACGTCTCTCAGAATTTCTCTATCTACAAGAAGAGCGCTAACAACAACATCACTGCTTCCTCGTCCTGCACTGATATGTTGGCCCCTCACTTAGAGTTGTCACTCAGGATGGTGAAAGGATAGTACAACGGCATGACCTATGTATCTTTGTACCTACTCCAAGAGGTTACTCACCAGAATAGATGCTATCCATGAACCTAAATAACCGGCCTTTTTCTTGTATTTCCCATGAGATATTATCAAAGTATTCATATCTGTGAACCAGCCAAGCTTTGATTACTCTCCTCTTGTTTACAGCTTTGCATAAAATGCAAGCCATCACGTCAAGTTGTTTTTCAAATTCTCTAAGCATACTAAACTTTCAGAACTAATCTTATAAACTAGATTCTCTGGGCTTTCAGAGCTTCCCTAATATAGTCATTAAATATCTGAGAGATGAGAACACCTCACAAATACTCAAATGAACTATAAACTCTTCAGACTTATCATTTAAAAAAAAAAGTCAGAGACAAAAGATATGGCAGATTACAAATTGGTGCCAAGAGACAACTAAGCCATGTGCTTGACAAGAGCAGCAAAGATGTCTAGGATAGCACAGACAGAACAGTCAAATACGCTTGCAGAATTTCAAAAGGGAGGAAGGATACTGTTGTGAGGCTGACTACGACAAAATTATTCAGTACTCTTGTGATTTGTAAAATGGTTCTGAGGTGACATTGCTCTATTTTTAAAAACAAGAAAAAGTATTAAAATCTGAGAGAAGCACATGAGTAACTTATCTGGTATTAGACATCCAGATCAAACTCAGCTTGTTTCTTATGCAGTGCTGCATAAAATTCTAGCTACTCTTACCAACATCTTTGCAAATGTTCATACATTTAATCCAAGTCAAAACTTTCAACCTGAGACAGTGCTGCCATTTATGAGACCACATCCTGGTTCGATGAATTCTCTATTAACCCTGCGCCAGATCTTGTGCAGAGCCTCTTCCCCTTCAGACCTAAGGACTGAAATTTATACCTAAAGACTCCTTTGACTTCATGGAACTTCACAGGCTAGACCAAATCAGTGCTGTGGAGACACAAGCATGCTAATAGAAAAAGGATAAACTCTCTTCTCAGTCCTTTCACTCACCCATCATCTATCACACCTGCACTTTTTTAACAAAGGCAGGGAATTTAGCAGGCACTCCCCGTGTAAGCAGCTCGCTTGTCCTAGCCAAGGGGCTGCTAAATAGAGCCTGGCCATGCATTCCGAAGTGTAGAATGCTTTGGCTCAAGCAGATAATTTCCTCTGGATGGTAAGGGCTAGAAAGACCTTTTGAACATGACTTCATAGTAAAAGTGACCCATGTTTCAGAAGACCAGTAACTCAGCTGCTTTGTATTTGGCTATAATATGATAAGATATATTTTCTCCCATCCATCCATTCAGATAATACAGGGCTTGGCTTTATTGTAAGACATCTGGGCTAGCTATAACAATGCTGGGCCAAAACATTTTCAACAAGTTATTCAAACATTATTAGCTTTGTCCTAAAAAGAGCAAGGTACTCACTTGTCTTGGGTTTTACTAACTAAACAGATGTTCAAACACTAACAAAGACATGCAATGTCCATTAGCTAAGCTGCCAGGATCTTGGGAACTTCCATTGCATTGTACTCCTGTTCTCAGCAAGTGTAAGCCAGCATTGTTCCACCACATTTCCCTATAATCAGAGCAAACAGAGCTGCTCCCAGCATGACAGGACTGGAATGAGTTAGGAAGATATCCCCATTCCAAAGATCAATATCAAGAGGCACACAGCATTATAGACTCATTTCTTTGTTTCCTGACTGCTAAAATCTGTGAGGCCTGTACGCAGTGAGGGTGACCATGCTTAACTGTTATACAGTCATTTGTAATGTGTGCTCATGGCCAACATATTTCACTCCTGAAACATGTTCAAACCTTTGAAGAAGAACTATTTCATTCTAAACTCTCCATAGCTCACATATGGTATAGAAGCTCCCAGCTGTGTTATGTGCCAAGAGAAGCTGAATAAACTTCCACAGTAATTATTAACATTTTTCTCCTCATTTCCCACATTTTATTGAGCCAGACACTTCCTGTGTTTTTTAAAGTAGGGCTCAACAGAATAGAGCAAGGAGGCTCTCTAACAGTTAGAAGTATGCACTCCTTAGACCATCAAGGCACATCCATGCCATGGAGGTAACTACATGAACAGTCTGTGTCTGTTGAGCCTTAGCTTCACCCCAAAGTCACCTCCACACTGGAAGAATTACTTAACCAGGCCCACAGCTCCTTGAGCCAGCAATTATCACACCTCTTTGTCTTGTTGATGATGTAGTGATGATAAGCCTTTTATGTTCAGGAGATGAGCCTGGCATACTCTATGGCAAAACACTCATTGCTTTCCAGGCACTTTTACGTAAGTGAATTCTTGAGCCCCATGTCAAAAGCAATAAAGCAGCAGCTCTTTGTTTAACAGGAATAAGACCAGGACCCTTGAAAAAGGAGGGAGGTGATGAAGGGAAAGCAGATCTGCTGTGGTACTGATATAAAGTATGATCCATGACTAACTTTACCAAGGTTGTGTCAGTGCAGTTATATCCATGTACTGAGATCCTGCTGTTTCTTTTTAGAGAATGAGGGAGTGATCTCTGTGCAGGAGGTGCAGTTCTTCCATAACTTACATTCACAGTATGCACACATTTCCGTCACAGTGTACCAGTGATATGTTCTTCACATGGACCTGACCTGACTTCTTGTACAAATTAATCCTCTCTTGCTTTGCTATTGGAAAATTGTCATGTAATAACAAGGAAAGAGGAATGCTGCATATGCTCTCTGAAGAGGCGGGTGACTAAACATATTTTAATGCAGTTTAGATTACATATCTGAGAGTGAGTTATCTCAGTTGTACAGAGTGAGATCTTCCATAGAAGACTGACTGATTCGCTGAGGTCACTGGTACATGTGTTTCCTGGAAGGAGACAGAATTCTGCAATACAAAGAAATTCTACTCTAGTAACTTCTGTGAACCAAATTTGGATGTATACTGGCCCATTTTATTCTCCTTGCCATTTGCGTAATTCATGGGAAAGCATTCAGGAAGCCTAACTCCAGATAAATAAAAGGACAAATTCTAACTTACAGCTTCCAGAAGTCAAAAGTCCATATATAGAAGATGATACAACAGATTTGATACTGGTAACTAAATAGTATCTGCAGTTAATTAGCTTGCAGTGTTTGAGATGTTTCCTGTGATAGCTTTAAGGAAACAAACAAGACTGGAACAGTTGACAATTTATCTTCATGCATAACTAAATTGTATCACAAATCAGAGACCTCCTTATCAGCAGAAAAGCAGCACTGGCCCTAACCGTATCAGGAAGTTCCAATAGCACTCTGCATTCAACAAAACACTGCAGGAGCTCTTCTGAAACAGGAGCCTAAACTCACTTTCAGCTTCTGTCAAATCTCATCGTTTCACTGTGTCACACAGAGAACTGTCCTAGGGGTTCAATCCAGAGGTAGGTCTGTCACCACCACACGCTGGTCTCAAGCAGGTGGGAGACAAGGCATCTCCTTGGGGGTTCACAGCTTTTCCAATCTCCATTTGCCATTCAAAGCTCTGTGCTTTCCTAGCCCTAGGGTTCCTCCTTAGCCCAGACTGAGTAGGATGTATTTCACATCTTTGCTGAAGTAAATCACACAAATGCTTTGCATATTTGGCAAGCGATATCCTTCTCCAATCTCTTCTACAACTAGATGCCAAGTCATGCTGTTTTACTGACTCAACTGCTAAAAATCAGAACAGCACTTTCCATAAAGCCCACATTGCTCTAAGACCGTAGTTTGAGGGGTTGGAGATGTGTCTTTTATTCTGAGGATGACTTAAAGTCCAACTGCCTCACCATGAGGCCCTTTTGGGGGTATCAGTGCCCTTAAAGCAGTATTTTGTCACACATCCCGCTCCAAGTGTAAGCCATCCCTCATTCTTGGCTCCTGCACACGGAGAACAAAGGATGTCTTCTGTGGGCCAGAGGTAGCCATGTCTTGCAGCAAGTTGGCTTGCAGAAGGCAGAAGGCTGTACAGTCAATACTGTTGTTTACTGATCACGGTACGTTATAACACATCTTGTGACACACATAGTAATTGCCCAGAGTTGCAGAGAGGCCGTATTTGATTATGAATTGTTTGTGACAGGTGACAACGCTGTTGGCAATTAGTCCGAATTGCCATGCAAATTGCCAACAGCAGCCTATTACCAGATATAGACCTGTGAGGAGAATCACTGTGAAAACAGACTGAGTGCACCGTTACCTTCAGGGCTGGCTGCCAGTTCCAAGTGTCAGGGCTGTGCTACTGCAGGCCTCAGAATCCTGTCCACCGTATGAGCCACTTGACATCTTAATAGGCTTGCCAAATCGAGGAGGGTTAGCTATTCAAACCCCTGTCTCTCTCTTGCATCAACAAGTCACTTGTATTTTAAACACTGCTAACAGCACTTACTGACTATCCAGAAGGGTGATCAACATTCAGGAAAACAGCCTTGCGTCTGTCAATGCCAGCATGATAAGTAAGGTGAAGAGGAAACAGAATGAAAATATTTAAGCCTTATTTAGTCTCAGCAAAACCTTGGGTAGTTCAACCTGATCTACTGCCAACCCGCTACATCTGGACTTGGTTTCTGATGAAAGCATCTACAGAAACAAATAAAGTGATATAATCCAGTCCTAAATAATAAGCAAAGCTTAGAAATAGTCTGTCATGACAAATGGAAACTATGCTGTTACAAATAGCAAGAACTTGCCCGTGATGCAGTAAGAGAACTGCTATCAGTGCTAAAGTCCTGGCACTCTCTTCTTAAAGAGAATTATGAGGGGAATGGTAATGCTGCATTTCAGTCAGAAGAAAATGATACATTTCTATAACATATGTCATCTCAACAACTTCATAGCAACTCTAAGCCGAGAAGTCCCTATTGCTATGACTATGTAAGAGTTGTCCCTGCTCTGTCAATGGAGAAATTGAAGCACAGGCAGGATGTTTTGTCTGAAGTCCCAAAGGAAGCCACAAGCGGCCTGATGAACTGAGTCCACAGTGCAGTCAATTGCCAGTAGACTCCTGAAACAACAAAGAGCATCCTTAATAATACAGCAAGCCTTCTCCAGGCTCTGCTTCTCTAAATAACCAAAGTGATTTGGGGCTTCATGTCTACAATCAAGATATTAAGAGTTAATTAATATGCTTATACAGTAAAGCGCTGACATCCTTCAACAGACACGCTCCGCAAGCGTGCCTAGAAGCACGTAAACAACCTAATAAAGAAACTGGATGACTGGGAAGAGAACCGCTCTCCATGTAATAACCACTCCATGACAAACGGATCTTCAAACCAGTCCAGGAGTGAACAGAAGTCACCTCTATATCGTAACTTTGTTGGAGTGTGTGAAACAAGTTAGCTGCCCTTGCAAAGAGGAACTTGTCACACACGCATGGAAGCGCCTTCCATCCAAACTGGCCCTATCAGGAAATGGCTCAGGTCGCATCAGCGTAGCGGCTCAGCAGACGGCAGAGCGGAATCTCACATTGCTACTACCCATGGTACACCAAGCCCCTGATTCAAGGAATTCAATATGCCTGGCAATCAAACCAGAGTTTCTTACCCCACCAATGCAAAAAGAGGAGACAAGGACAGACAGTATCTTACTACAACTCCTTCCTCCCACCCCTGACAAAATGAATGCAAACAGAACGCCAGCCCTCCTACCAGAATGATAAACCGGGTCTCTCCACATACCATCATTAAGGAATCCTCAGCACAGCTTGGGTACCAGCAGGTCCAGGTTTCAAAAAAATCTACAAAACTAGGATTTATTCCTGCAACTACTTAACTCTTTGCACATGATCACTTTCACTAAACAGAATTAGGTATTACCATAACTTTAAGGATGTAAACAGCTACAATTGCAGGTGGCTTCTGAGGCAGCACACCATTTATGCAAGTGCCATTGGACTTTACTAAATGGGTTTGCCTCCATACTTAACTTCCTCTGGATACTCACATTCTTTGCTAGAACAGAGCTACATTCACATCGTATGTCTTCAGTTCTCATTTGCATACAGATCTGCAGTTTATCTTTTCAAACAAAAACGTATTGACTGAAGACAAAGACCAGAAGGTAAATCTAAAGAGTTTTCCCCTACTCTATGTTAAAATACACAGGTAAAAAACCAATAGGTATAGCAACTTCTGGTTAAATATTTTCTTTAAACAAGGGTGTTGTTTGCACAGTATCTTACAAAATAGGCTCAGCACCAGATCTTTCAACTGCTGTTGTAATATAAATATTAAATAGTTATACTAACATCATAGGAAGGCCCTTTCTATTACAAGAATATTTACAGGATAGTTTTAGAGCCACATAGACTGGAGTAATACAGTGAAAGACTACTACAGGCCTCAGAAACACAAATTCATAACAATAATTTCTCAGAACAATTATGTGATATGTTCAGAGCAGAACTGTCCATCCCTAATTAGCAACTTTACACATGCAAAAAGGTGAAATCCCATTTGGCTCCAAGTAAACACCAAGTGTACCATGCATTCAAAGTATCTGTAGCATAAAACTCTTGTATTTTCAATTTTTTCCGAAATTTTAGAACCTGCTGAGAGCTGCAGTTTTAATTATCTCTTTATGACCGTCTACTTTCTATTTCCCATCAAGACCAGCTATCCGGTGCTTTCCAGCAGCAAGAATCTCCTGAAAAAGTGTTGCCGAAACGTGGCTTGCACACCAGCATGCGCATACATGAACTTTGTAAAACGTAATCCTCACTCAGGATAAAATTAGTGATGCCATGGATTCTAAACATGGGCATTTCCACATGTACAAACATGAGGGATAAATAGTAATGACAGGATCCACTTCACCTAGCTAGTGTTAACCTAGACCTCCTATTAGAGGAGTGAGATTTACCTCCCCCTAGCAAACACAGCAATAAACCCTCTGTCACAGCTTCAGGTGGTAATAGCGGAGATCATGGCAACTAGCTAGATTTAGATCTCAGCACATAGGCAGTAGCCCCTATTTGCAGGGCTTCTCCTCATTCCCTGCTATATGGAGATGCTTATTCCTTTACAAAAGGAAAGGCAACAACTGGCACTGAACAGCCATGCACATTTCTTTTCCCACCAGAACGGCATATATATAGTTAGATAGTGTCAGCTTGTAATAGACTTAAAGTTGTGGGTTTTAAAGTTGTGGCTTGCGTTTTGGCAGAGATGTTGTTTGGACCCAACCACATTTGGTGCAAATACCACAGCTGAAGGTGTTAATTCCAGACTGGAAATGTGGTTGCACTTAAAATATAGACCAGGCTATGTTGGAATATTTGGGATCCTGTGGCATTAAGATAACTAATCGAATGCCAGATGGCACAGTTCCTTGGTGAAAGTGGTGGGTTTGGAACGCTAAAACAGCAATTTCATAACATGGCCACCCTTTCACCTTCCCAGAGGTTCCATGGAGGCTGTGTGGCTGAGTATTCAAATGTGACTAAAATCCTGGCACCGCTCTCTACTCTGACACAGATGAGGCCAGGGCCCTTTTCTTAAAAGCTGGGTTTGGGTCTAGATTCCTCAGAGGAAATCTGCACCCTGGCTGCAGCCATAGCCCTAAGGATGGTTATTCACCGTTGGTGGTCTCTGGATACAACCTCTTTGGAGTACTGGGGGATCTGGACAACTGAGTCAATTATAAAATACTGTAGCCAATAAAGTAATGCATTTAAACACAAGATGCTTAACATAAGCTGCACTGGACATCAGAGATGGTAAGGTGTCCCCTCAGCTAGCTACACAGATATTGGAAAAGTGCCGATTTACTCATTTCCAACCTGCTTTACTGCTCCTGTGTTAACAAACCTGTTAGCTTTTCTAATTGTAAATCAGGTTGCATTCCAGAAAAAGTCAATATTATTACCTGTATTTAATAATCTGTTCTGGCAGATCCTGTTTATTCCAATGTTGACAGAGACAAAAATACACCAAGAAAAGGAAATACAGATTAAGCCCATGAAAGATTTGTGTACATTATTGATCGTGTAAGTCCAGAAACAGTACTATGGAAAGGGAATGAAATGTTTCCTGAAGTAACATTTTAGACCATGATCATTTTCGCACCATACTCATTTAGTTAGAAACAGCAAAAGACCTATGCCTCAAGATAACGCCCCACTTCCATAGAATAACCACGTTGCATTCTTTATTTAGGATCCGATTTTGCAATTTCATACACAAACAGCCTTTTCATGAACAAGTCCACTGACAGCAAGGCAGTCGCTCACATAGGCAGAGATTTCTCTTGCAAGCAAGGGTTTGCAGGCATCTGTTCATATGTGTTTGTATGGCAATCCATGTTCCTATTAAATTGACACTTACTATTGTGGTCTCTTAATTTATCTAACAACCATCTCAGCTCATGTAACAAGAACACCCTTAAAATATATTTTTATTTTTACTTGTTAGCACTTTAATACAAACTGAGTGATGTTATCCTGAGCTACAGGGTGTAGTATTAATTTGAGCTCTAGAACGTCAACAGGAGGAAAAAAGGCAGTTCATTGCAGTAACAAAACGCTCCATTATCAGTCTGCAAAATACACGTGGCATTTAGAAGACAGCGATCTTCATATCCCCGTGAACTTTCGCAAGAATCTGTTACAAAATGCCATGAGCAACTGATAGATTGTTGCAGTGCTGGGACGGAAAGAAATTGGCTCCCATCAACAGTCTTGTGACCTACAGCATGATGAACATGGGACTGAACACCCTCCCGCAATGATGTGCATCAGAAATCCACACCACACTCGAGGCTCTTAAATTCACAATCAATACATTGTTTTTCTTAATAAAACTAAATTACTTGGATTTGGGGATGTTCCTCAGAGAGATGTAAAACACCATACAAATTTTTTCACTGATCAGCAGACAAATTGGTTCAAGTTAATGATGCAAGTTGACACTTACATAGCGCTTCAAACATCTTCAAACGGCTGTGGAAACATTAAATTTGCTGCATTTGTATGAGGTCAGTATGTGTTATTAGGCTTATTTTAACAATGGGGAAATGAAGAAGCACAACATGAGATTTTTAAAAAGCTGCTGTGTTTGTTTAATTTTGCTTCCACTGATGTTTATGGAAAAATTGCCAGAGCCAAATTTGTATTTGCATGGGGTCCCTTTATACCCCTCTGGCAGGGCAAAAAGGCTACTTTTAAAGATCCTGACCTTGCCAGGCAGTGTAATGAAGCCTTAGTGGAAATAAGAATTAGGCCTCCATCAGCTTGAATGGGAATGGATTTGCGTAAGCGCTATGTGCTTTTGAAAATCCTACCCACAGCAGCTAGATGATTTGACCAATACGACACAAGAGGCTTGTGGCAGAGACCGTATGACAACTCAGTTTGTCCGACATTAGTGAGCACTAGACGCACTCAGCCCCTCTGATTATGTTTCTTGCTTGGAAGAGGGGTCAGTCACACAGAAAACTTTAAATTATTTTAGAGGATATTTTAAAAATAGAAGTGGGTGCAAAACATTTGATCTGATAGTTCTGCTGACCATCCATTACTAACCTGCTCAAAAGTAAGTGCCGCCTGTGCTAAGCTACTTTAAGGGGATAATGAGATAGATCTGCAATGGGTGTCCACTGTTAAAAGAAGGTGATATTAACCAAGTTACTTCATTAACACATTTGTAAAAGGTGGACAAAGGCAGAAAGGCTGAAGGAATCTTGTAGAAATAAGAACCCAGAAAAGGATCCTGACTAAGGAGATGGGCCTGGATGGAAGACTGAGGCTAGCTACCTTTGCTGGATGCAAACACACTACATTCACTGTATATGGATACTTACTTCCACTTGCTTCCAGCATGATGGAGGCTGAGAAATGCCCTCTGTGTGAACATAGATGTATCACTTAGGACTGAAATGCTGTTTCAAGAAAACCACCCAAGTTTGTTTAAAACTCTATCAGTTCAGTAAGTTGTTCCCTCCGTCCTCCCCCTCCACCCCCAACCAGTGGTTACACTTTAACCATGTATGGAAGAGATTTCAGAGGTCTGAGTCATTAAAACCTACAGAGAATAAAAGAACTTGGCAAATATGAAAGCAAAGCATTTTAAATGGCTCTGAAACAGCCTGCTCTCCCTTGCTACTGAAGATGTGATAGATGAGTTGCCATTTATGTGTAGGAGCTGACAATTTGAGGTTTTGGACAAGTCTATAAACTTAATTACATGCAACGTGCCCCAAAAAGGTTCAGATACAAATTATCATGTCAAAAACTGTGGGAAACCTTTTGATCTTCTTTAAAAAACAAAACAAAAAAACAACAACAAAAAAACCCCACCAACATTTAAAGTAGTATTGTGTGTTATCTGCAGACAAACTTCCTGCCAAATATTCTTCTCCCTGCCAAAAACTATGGTATTTTTGGATAGTTTCTTATTTACAACCCTTCAGCGTGCATGAAACAGTGACGTTTTGCCATTTTTAGGAGTGGCTGATCACATGAAAAGCTCTAACACAATGTAAAGTTACAATCTCCTCTTACAGCATGAGTTATTGGGAAGAACATTACAGCAGTCTTCCTCTTCTCTGTAAGAAACAGACATTTCAGGAAGGGGAAAAAAAAAAACAACCAACAAACCAAAAAAACCACAAACCAAAACAAAACCCAAACCCACGACTTTGAGGAAAGATCCAGGATACAGGAGGTGTTGTGTAGAAGCTTACACAAAGGTAAGACATTACCCATAAGCATGTGGGATTTACCAGGGACAATATCCTGCTCCTGGTAATACTGTAAGATGCAACTATAATTAATGGGTATGTTTTTTTCTGCCCCTCCGTATTTTTAGAAGACTGTTATCCACACATCTACCAGATTTGCCTTTATGAAAAACAGATTTTCTGACACGCAACTTCCAAACCTTTTAGGATGTTCCCATTCAGAGTGTTCCTAACTAATCACAATTCAGTGTAAGTTTCCTCTCTGAAGATCATTCAGCAGGACTCAGATTCTCAAAGAGCTCATTGAAGAACTGGGATTCAGGAAATCTGAGCTTTATTCCCAGCCTTCTGCAATCACTACACTACAGAGCAGTGTCTCATTTTCTCAGTTAAAAAAACAGAACTAAAACCACCAGTCTCCTTTTCAAGCATTAAATTAAAAAAAAAAAAAAAATCTATCAATACAAATTTTTAGACTTCTATCACCATGTTAAGTACTCAGTCCATCCACTCCAAAACAACCAGATTTTGACATTTATTTGCTGTGTGCTCCTGTAATATTTCAGCTAACATTTATACCAATTCAACCACAGCATCATTTCTCAAGAGCAGAGACTTCACTTACTCCCGTGTCAATCCACAATAACTGATTTCAAATGCAGTTACACCAGGTCTCAGTTCTATTGCTGTAAATCCAAGCTATGGTCCTCATCATGGAATCTGATCCATGCCAGTACTCGCAGCCACACAGATCCCCACCCGAAAGAGTACCTTCATCTGCCCGATCACAAAAAAAATTTGGGATGAATAATGCAAAGAACGAGAGGTCCAAGTGATTCCTAGTGCCATTTGATTTCTGATGGCATCATTAATGATTACTTTACTTCTACGAATCCCACCTTCCCTGCTACCCCAGCCATTCCCTGATTCACAATATAAATAAATTGGGAAGAATGAGAATACTGAGCACATTGAAAGAAAAATCCACCTATACTTTTTTAAGTACTTCATGGATAACAGTCTTTCTATGCAAACTATCTACAAGAAAGTATATCATTACAGACAATTAGTACTCTGTTCTCCAAAAAATATATTCATTTCATATAATCTTTAAAGAATCACTCACACATCATGCAGAAAATCATATTTAAACAATACTCCCTACAAATCTTTTCACATTTTACCTACTTTCCCTTACTCTTTAATGAGGACCCAGATTTGCTGTTTACCCATTTTTCTTCAACTTTTTTTTACTCCAGCATCGGAATCAGCAGAGTTGAAAATTATTTTGTTACACAGAATATATCAGGACACTGAGTGAGGATGAAGACTCTGAAGAGGTATCTGAGAGTGAGCTGCAAAACAGGTTAGCACAGACTTGAGTGCCAAAGCTTCTCATAACCTGGCACGATGACGAGAGGTAGACAAAAAAGAAATAGGCTTCAGAGTTTATTCTCTGTGAAAATTAAGTGGGTCTTAAGAGTCTTGGGAGCTCATAACATACAACTGTGGGAATTCAGAAACTAATCAAGTCAGGGGCTGGATGGGGTTTCTTGTACAACAGGACACCCCTGAGTT
Source organism: Platalea leucorodia (assembly GCF_965183815.1). Taxonomy (NCBI): domain Eukaryota; kingdom Metazoa; phylum Chordata; class Aves; order Pelecaniformes; family Threskiornithidae; genus Platalea; species Platalea leucorodia. The sequence goes on from NC_138826.1 coordinate 23,707,986, forward strand.
ATGTGCTTTTGGCCCTGGAGAATCTACCACATACAGAGCCAGCAGATTTTAAGGGCACCTAAAACTAATTTAGAAAGTTACATTGAAACATATTCATGTGCTAAACATTACTGCAGCTTGCCTAGTAGGGGACATCAACACATAAATCTCTGCTTCCCTCCATTCAGATATTACCAGAACTTAAAAATAAGAGACAAAGATCTCACCTCTGTTGATTAATTGGAATGAAGTAAAACAGACAAGCTCTATGTGATAGATGTGACTCTTTCCTAATTAAAGATCTGCTGAAAGCTTTATTCAGCATATGCCTTCTCTATGGATGCATACAGATGATGTAATTACCTGAAATAATCTGTTTTCCTATTTCAGTATTTTTGTTACAGCATTATCTAAAGGTCCAGTGAAATCCTATCCCTAATGTGCTAGGTGTGTATAAGACTATGGTCCTTATCAGACTAGTTCACAGACAAACGAAGCATTATTACATTCACAGGTGGGGAAACTTAATGCAGACAGATCAAATAACAGAGTTAGATATTAAACTTATTCCTCCCAGCGAGCCCCAGTTCACTGCCAAAGCTCATTTTTATCTGCCACAGGGCAGGCTGGACAAGGCTGCTGTGCCCACTTATGCCTTTGTCTAGTTATTTCTCTCTCTCTCTTCTTGGCCAGGAACTATTGTTGTGCAAGGCAGTAAATTATCATATGATGGTTGCATAGAGAGGATACTTTGTATAAGGGGAGACAATTCAGCCACTTCAGAGGAGTCTTATAAGAGAAGCCTCTCCTGTAGAACAGGCAGAAACGTCTCTACAAGGTGCTTTAAAAGCTATTAACCACGCTCTGGGTTCTGGCTCTTCCTCTAAACGACGGCCTCTATTGAGCTGCTTGCCTCAGGAAGTTGTGGAATAACACGCTTTGTCATTTAAACTTCAAGGAAATCATCTGGTAAAGCTTAATGGGAAACTGAGGCACGGTGTTCAGTACTGTTCAGCCCTCTGAGCTCAGAGCATTAACAGCCACCTCCAGTCACTGATGGGAGAGCTGGGAAGGCACTCATGGGTGCTTGAGAAGGCCTTGCAGAGTGGGACTCCTCTTCACTTGGGAGCAGCAGTAGGCAGCCCTTTACTTGCAACAATACGTAATATAGTTCCAGCCTTTCAGAACGACCATAAATTACTAAGCCAGAAGATGAATACCTGAAGGAAACATTAAAGTTGAAGTCCATCATGAGAAAGAGACAGGGTTACTATCTTCAGCTATCACCCAAATTTACCTAAATCTTTTAAATGATCCTGGAACTACTGTAACCTCTATCTGCTTAATTTAAGCCTGGTTTTCCTAACCAGAAATACCTAACCCAGCCATACCCCATTTTGGGGAAGCATAGGCTATTTGCTGCCATGCAAATCTCAGGTGTGGTGAATATTGCAAGGACAGATGCAAGTGATTACTGGAGTAGAATAAAATTGCAAAATGAGACTGAAGATCCAGCCCAGATATCAACCACAATGCTTGTCTTAAAGTCCAAGCATCTGCATGCTCACAGAGACTGGAACTTTTAAAATGAAAGGAATTCTCCCATATTTATACGAGCATAACCAAGACAGACCTAACCCTAGGTCTCACGTCAAATGTTTTAAGTGTGCTACTAATTATTGAGTCAAATCATTAAGTTTGAGTCTGGCCCTAAATGGTTCCAGCTGCAGCAGAGAAATCTAGAACCAAACCCAAACTTTAAGTTTCTAAAGCTTAACATCAGCCTCGATTTTCTGTTAATTTAAGATGCAAAATTCTATTAAATTTCAGCCCCAAATTAAGTTGTTAGGAAGGCTTGAAGTTGAGCCCATCTTACTCCCAGTTTTAGTAAAAAATTTCTAAACTTGAATTTGCAGTTAGATGCATGGCATCTCTTTTACTTTTGTTTCAGGATATTCATTTGGGGAAAATTAACAAGCAAGAGATGCCTATCTGAGAACAGAATCAATCAGGAATGCAGTTACAACAGAAAGAATTTCAGCAGACCATAAAAGAGAAAGAGAAGAAAAAAGAAAACCCTGCTACAAGAATAGTCCAGCAAAATGCAACTGTAGTGAGTTTGGGCTGCTTCCCAGTACTCCAGAGGGAATTCTGCTATTTGCTGAGTTTAGTGAATGTAATCCAGTGCCAAAGGAAAACCAGAAAGAAAAAAAAAGTGCCGCTGCTTTCACCATTTTCTCAGTTCTGCTTCATATGAGAAAGCATACAAAAGACAGAGAAATTATTGTATTACTGTGAAAGCAGACAGAAACTTGCAAAGCAGATGTTCTCAGCACACATAAGAGGGACCGATTAGACATTGAATAAAACTATACAACCAGGATAAAAAAAAGTCACTCAGCAGGCAGAGATAAATCAAGAAATAGGGGACTCAAAAAGTAGTTTGGAAACAACATCTGTAGTAACAAGTCTCGTTTTGTTATACAGTAAAATGGAATCAATACTTTCCACTATACATCATACACAACACCATTTGAGTTACTTTCTTCCAACAATCTCAGTATGCAACTTTAGGGAATTTACAAATCATTCAAAGAGATATAAACAGTTAACAGGAAATGTAAAATGAAGTAATTCAAACAGAATCTACCTCCAAAACCAACAGATACTCTACAAGTTATTTGTAGCGGAAAACTTAGAAGAGATTGGAAAGGTCTTAAATCTTCCAAGGTTTTAAATACTTACTTCTTGCAGCCAAAATCACATCAGTTGAATATCCAGGAAAATTTTAAAAAGCTTGCATTACGGAGCTTAACCAGCTGAGAACATGATGTAGCCTTTCCTTTGGACTGTCCAGCCATAGGCATTTACTCATTCAACAGAAGCACAGAGCGCGATACTGTAGTGCAGCCTTTCACGTAGGGATGCCAAGGAGGGGGGAGGGAGGGAAAAGCCCTTCCCCAAAGGTATTAGTTCAGCCCACTCATTAAAATACAGAGTGGAAACAGCTGCCGTAGAAAGGAAGAGGATGTCCAGGCAGTTTTTTATCAAGTTTCTTAGGTGTAAAATGGTTTTGTTCTGGAATCTCAGTAAGAAAAACAATTTTTCTTCTGAGTTTCATTCTTCCTCTGCATTGCTCTTAAAGAAACTGGCTCTAACTCAGCTCAGAAATAAGTATAACATAGTGGATAGTCAGCTCTCCATTTTCAGAATTACAGCTCACTTGGGGAAAACAGATCCCTAAAAGATCCTCCCTCTCCTCCCTGCAAGGACTATACGAGTACATGTGTGCTTTATAACACTTAAATCTACATGTAATGTAATAATTAATCTCGAATGATTGCCCACCAAGAAGTCCCAAGCAAACAATAAATACTAGCTCACAAACAGCAACATTTAGAATTGATAGCATGCCTCTTACAGATTATCACCTCAAAATTAAAACTAGATAAGGAACAGAGAAGGGTGGTAAGAACAATGAGAGCTCCTCAACTGTTTCTTGACATGGAGACATTGAGGATCCTTCAGTCTGAGAACGTGTTGGCAGAGGGGAGATGAGATAGCTCTTTAAATCTTGAAACGCACCAAAAATGCTCATCTGGGAATGGCGGCTCATTCCTTCTGGGAACACAAGAAGTAAGGGGCACTGAAGGAAATCTTTAAGCAGAATTTTTATAACGAACAAAAGGAAGCACTTTTTCATGTCATACATAATTAGATTGCAGAGCTCCTTGCCCCAGGATTTTGTGGAGGTCCACTGTGTAAGCAAGCTCAAAAAATGAAAATTGGAAAAATGAAAGAATGATCTTAAGCTAAAACTCTTAGCTTGGGAAGTGACTAACCACAAGTCACTAGAAGGTGAGGATATCTCGGGTGAAGTAGCAATTTGCATTTGTCCTCTACGTTAACCCTTCCCCTAGACCTGTGACACTAGCCACTGTCAGAGCAGCAGACCGCATTAGAAGGATCTTTGAGCCACAACTGTACCCGTTCTTATATTCCCATTTACCTAATTTTCACAACAGCCCTTAATGAGAAATTGTCTGTATTATTAGGTCCATTTCACAGATGGGGAATTAACTACGTACATTAAGGCCCAAAGCATCACAGCTCTTTGGAAATTTTGACTAGTAACCACAACTCAACAGTTAGGTACTACCCTTAAAAATCATCCTCAAGTGACTCTGTACTTCTCAAGGGCAGCACCTGAGGTGGCCTGCCTTTCAAATCACTGCACTTGTGACTCTTCCCTATTCACTCCAGTATAACTACTCCAGTATAACTACTTTCATGAGCAAAGTTATTGACCAACAGGAGTTTTTCCATAACAGATTTCAGCAGCTATTACTCCTATTTTCTGCTCTCTGTCTCTTTGCCTACAGTTACAAAAACTAATGTGTTCTTACAGTGAAATCCTATTGTACCAAAGCTATTTTAAATACATACGTGCCTTTTATATATTGTCAAATAGCATTTTTCAATGTAAGGCAAGCAGACTGCTGCTTATAGCAGCAACTAGCAAATAGTCTGTGCAATCAAGGTTGTGGGTTTTTTTCAATAAGAGACAGACTTTAAAAGTACCCTTGTAGTGGCCAAGCATTCACTGTGTGGCAAAAGGCGTAACTGCCTGCTGGTTCAACAGCTGGTCTTAATTAATATTGAGAAACAAGATACTTCTATGCAAAATAAGCGAATTGACTTGAGATCCTTTTCAGATCGTGTCTGAGAAAAGCAGCCACAAACTCTGCTTCCCTTCTCTGCTCCTAATTTTAAACAGGGGCTTCATAGCTGTTTGTCTTTGTGTGTTTAACGTTTCCTGGAGGCCAGCAAAGGCATGCAAAATATTTTAGTTCAGGGCCTCTATATGGTTGTAATAGGAAATAGATGTCTCCCTTAAAGAGATGGGTTAGTATAGAAACAGAGATTATCTGAAAGACAGCAGAGTCTTAAGCGTTTATTTCAAAGGGAAGGAAAGGACAAATAAATATTTACTGCTTTCCATCCACATCATAGAATACAGATGCTGCCTAGTTTTGGTTACTTCTTGTCCAAATCATCCAGGTTAAGGTCTGGTACTGTTTTCTTTGTCAGAATTTTTCTTCATATTAAAAAGAAAGTTCTGATGCTGTCTTTGCCAGATAGTTCCTTTAAGCTGCAGAAGAGCCTCACAAAAAGAAAGCTGGTTTCTAAATCCCAGGCTGGTGAAAGTTTCCTGCTTGTACAAGAAGTGTGGTCACCAGAAATTAGCAAATCACAGACTTTTTGGTCTACCTGAGAAAATGCATGTTTCCTGTGCAAGGCTTCACACCTATGTTGAAAAAGTCTTTTGGAAAACTCTGAGTGCTTCAGCACTAACAGGTTGAGAAATGGTGAAGACGTAGATGTAAAGAAGGCTTCGCTTCTTACTCCTGTCCCCTCTCTCACTTCACCCAACCTAAAGAGTACATACCATCCCCTCCCAAGCAGGGCAGGGGATGATAGAACAAGAACAGATGTTCTCTTTCCTCCTGCACAGGCTCTAATCAATAATCTTCAGGTCCTGATCTTTGACCCATTCATGGCAGCAAACTGTGTTCCTGAGTCTCCTTCACCACTGTTTCTTGATAGGTCCATCCTTTCTCTCTTTCACTTTACCATGTACCTACTGCTAGAGAATCAGCAGAATTAAAAATAACTTTGGGACAATTTGCCTTTCCTAGGTGCAGTCTTACCTTTCCCTCTTCAAGGCTTGACTAGAACTGATGAGATAGCTCTTCCTCACCCATTCTTTCCCTCTTTTAATTAAAAGTTGCATGGTAAATCAAGAGGAATCAAGGGGGGCTTAGAGGAAATCTCATTATCTTCACTTAGTTGCAACTACACCTCTTATGTCAGAAGACATTAAGGAAACTACTGATGGAGTCACTGAGGTAGGTGCAATACAGTGGAATGCTGGTTATCAAAACAGCCACCAAGGTAAAATCAGATACTCTGTTCAGCAGATGAATGAGAGATCAATACACTGATGGGACATGTTCTGGGATGCTTCTGTGTTCACAGGCATTCCTCTTTGTACAGCAACTCCACCAAAATCTCCCAAAATAACTCAATAGCTGGATAGGAAGTCCCTTAGGTGTTATGGAGGGAGATGGTGGTTCAATAAATGATATTTTCCTCTGAACAGGTGCCTTAGCACAAAGCCTTCAAACGCAAGTGTTTTTACAGGCAAGGAAAGTCCCCAGAGTGGTCTGAAGGTGCAACCAGACAGCTTTCAGCTGCCCAGTTGATGAGAGTTACACCTGCATTATGAGCTGAAACAGTGTAGCAATTTATTGCAGCAACTGCAATCCAACAAGATTTTGTGTGCAGTTCCTCAGAGTTTTCATCTTGTCTCATTTAAAAAAAATAATATTTTTTTAAAGCAATAAATCAAGTCTGGGATATCAGTGAGTTTCTCCCAATTCTGTTTCCTCCTTATCCTCTTTCCCACTGGATGGAGCAAAGAGATGAAAAAGAAAGGAGAGCAAAGGTATTTAGGTTAGGGAAGGAGAAACAGAAAGGATGGGAGAACAATTTTTCAAGGGAAAGAAGGGATTTCAGAGCTAAAAAGTGAAAAAGTTTTTGTTCCATTCTGAAAACATAATGCACTTAATCCTGCCATTAAAACTTAAGATCTTCTTTTGCCACATTTTTTTTTTTACAGTTTTCATCAGCAATTGCTTCTTTCTGGAAACACTCATAATTATTTCAAATTAAATATTGAGTTGCAATATAAATGGACTGGATGGCTAAACGTATCAAAACAACTACCTTTCAGCTTTTGTTTCTGGAATGGCATGCACTGTATTACTAGTGATGCTATTATCTTTGGAAAATTCACAGTGATTTTATTAATACCCAGATTATTAACTTTGGCTTTAGACCATTGTTTCTATCACATAATCAGGGGGTTCATGGGATATTCTAATATCCATCCTGAGCAGAGAAGGCCCAAATTTATCAGGATCCATTAAAAAAATGCACATGCTTTATAGAACCAAACTGAGATTAACCTAACTCGGAAATCTGGCAGGGTGAGGCAACGTGATCAAGCATCAGAGTTGCTGAACAGAACCTCGACAGTCTCAATCTGTTCTTTGGATTGTGAAGCCTCTCCCTTCCCCACCCACCCTGAAAGCACTCTGCTTTGGGAATGGCTTTTCTCAACAGGGAAGCGAAACTTTCTTTTAATGTGGTTCATGGAAAGTTTTGTTGGTTTTCATTCTCCAGCCCATCTAGGCTGGAAAAAAAATATTAGTCCCAACCAAAACACAATATAACTCTGCCTATCTGTGGACAGTTCTTTTCAACTTGCAAGGAAGCAATCCCACAATTGCAATTTCTTGTGGCTCATTATGGGAACAGTGGTGTAGCACAACCACAGAAAGAGTTGTGCTGGAATGGTTTAAGCATAGTTATTGTAGAGCACTTTGAGATGCTTTCATCCAAAAAAAGGTTTTAAGAAAACAGGGATTAGATCAATTCTAGGGCAATTGTCGTCTCTAAGTATAGGAAGGACTTCCCATAAATTCAAAGGGTAACAGAGACAATTGGATACATAGGATGAATTTTATTCCAATTTGTCTTTAGTGGTGTATCATGGGATACAGAAACTGAGCTGTGGAGTATAAACAGTACAGCCCCCAGGCATAATAACTGAATTTATTTCTGATCCAAAGTCTGCTATCAGTAACATGAATCCTATTATTGCTTTCAATGGGCTTTGGATGAGTCTCCCATGAAAAAGATAGGAACTCAGACAACTAAAGAAACAAGGACAGGACAGTGTAATTTCAGCAATGTAGGGGAAAAAAAATTACTTTCCAGAAAAAAGGACCCAGGAGATGCCACAGTTGGTCAGATCACTGATTTACTTAATCCAAAAGGCTTTATCAGTACCAGAAGTCTCAGGGTCACATACAAGAAACCAACCGGCAATTCTGGGAAAGCTGCAGCTGGGCATCTCTCCTGTTTGAGAAGACACAAAGCAGCTTCCCCAGGTCAGTGAGGCACCATTTTGTCTTTGCTGGGTAAGTTTTTAGCTGGACCAGTTCCCAATTTACCTGACTATGTCCCATCAACACTAGAGCTAACACAAGGTAAGGGTGAGGTTGGGGTAGGGGTAGAGTGGGGCATATTCCTTCAGTGGCAGCCAGGACTTGGATCAGTTTACACCAGTCACGAAACCACAGCTCCATAGAAGAACTTAAAGTGAAATCTTTTACAGTTCAATGCAAAAAAGTAAAAGCCAAGAGAACAAGTCAGGCTCAGGTAAACCAGATATTTGGGAACAAGTATGATTGTCTGTACTGCCAGAGCAATGCACCTGGCACCTCTGAACACCTAGAACCAAACATCTGAATGTACTCTCAAGTGCTCTGCTCAAGGTCACCTAAAGAACCTGGGGCACAGTAAGAAGCAGAGTCTGGAAGCCCTAACCTAGCACCTCCCCTCTTTGGGTGGCTTAATGTTCTCTGGACAATTCCTTTCCCTCCTGATTACAGGCTATGTCCCCTCCATGAAGATCACACCATTTCTGATTAATCATTCAGTATATTTACCACCTACCCTGCTTTCAGCACAAGTCCAAAGTGCTCTGTTCCTTTCCCTGAGCTGGGTCTAGGTTAAAGGCAGTGTACTATTCACAGACACTCCAAATTTTCACTTTCAGTCTAGACTAGAGAGGTGTCTCAGCCACAATGTTGCAGTCTGCGTCTTCACTCTGCTTCTTTCTTGGATTTGGCTGAAGCCTTATCACTAGCTCTGCCTCCTCTTTGGATTTGGGTGAAGCCTTATCCTAGCTCTGCCTCCTCTTCTCTCCTGTTTCTCACTGCAGCCCTGGTGGTCCCTTGAATGCAGCACAGCTGCTTCTCCTTCCCTCTTGCTGAAGCTTATTTCTAAAGTATCTCCTTGGAGCAGATGTTTCCCATGTGTTTCACCCTTTATTTTCTTCCCCACCCCGACTTGTTCCAATGCAAGTAACAATTTATCTCCTTGATCTTTCAGATCCACTCCTAAAATAGTGCAAGCATCCCTTAATTGACCTGCCCAGCTTGGTTCTGGGGCAGGCAAAAAACAGCAGTCTCTGCCTTTTCCCCTATGATAATACACGGGGAGGAGAAAAAAAGAAGGTTTAACCTTGGCACAGCCTTTGGCTCCCATTTCACCTTCAGACTCTCAGCTTTGGCATTTTTTGTTTTTCTGCTAGGGATGAAATCTTATTTCTTGGAAATATTCTGTTAAGCAGGATTAATATCTGCATCGTTTGCCACTTTCCCTTCTACCTCATCCCCCTGTTTTCTAGCTGCCACTAAAGTCTCACTTACAGATACAAATCTTAAGTTTGTAGATAATTCACAGGTCCCATCCCCCTTCTCTGTGACATTTCCCTCTCTCCAGCTGTCTTTTCTTGGCATCAGTGCCTGCAGTGGCACTAGACTTTTATACAAATTACCTTTGCTCTGCTTCATGCTTCCAAAATTCATTTCAATATCAGGCCAATTCAAGCCAGTTTCACAAGCTTATGTTAACTGTAGATCAAACCTAAAAGGAACACACTCCAGCTGGACTGGTACTATGACCCCAATTTTAGGGCACTACAACTTCTGCTCACTTGTATGTAGAGACAGGTTTTATGGGGAGAGGGACGGGTGCAGCACGTCCATCCCCTCCCGTGAAATGTGTTTCTCTGAGCAGGACTACTCACTTTAGGCCAAGTCCTGAACACTGCCATCGGTCTACAAAAGGAGCACGTACCCGCGCTCCGCAGGCTGGTCAGCCAGCCCTGCCCCAAGGAGCAGGTGAGCATCAGACTATGAAGTGCTAGCAGCTGCCGATAGATCAGATCAGCAGAAGAACCCAAGCACCAGGAAACGTGACACTAGAAACTGAAGTCATGCAGATTTTGTCCAAACTAGGGTCAAAGCCCTCTGGATGGAGGCTTACACAGAGACAGCCCACAAAGTACTTGTTGACAGGAACTTCATTCTTTAAAGTTCTCACTCCGATCTCAGTCCCGAGCAGGGAGTACCCAGTAGCTGTGCTGTTTCTCTCTGTCCCACAGCCGTGGCACTTGTCACGCTGCAGAACCGCTCACTAATGGACTTGAGCTGGCAGAGTCGGCAGGCAGGACAGAGGGCACGACCAGCCCCCTCGCTTCACTGGCAACTGTGTCGGAGAACAAAAGCTGGTGACAGGACATCCCTTTCCTGACAGTATTACTCCTGAATTTGCTGTCTCTGTGCAACCAGCACTGCAGCGTGTGATTTCCCACATTCCACGAGTGCTCTGATAAAAATTGCTGCATTCAGCCAAATGTTTAGTAACTTCTCTGATATCTGTATATTAAAAACAAGCATGGGGGTGAGGAAAAGCAAAGAGAAGTGTAATGGTCTGACAACACTAAGTGCAGTGCTGGCAAAGAAAAATTTTCCTCTCCAAATGCCACATGCAGATTTGTTGCAGGGACAAAATGGGCGCATAGGCACTGAAAAGCCCTAGGCAAAGACTTTCATTTCATTTCCAGCCTTACCCAGGGTCTCTCTGCAGGACTGGAGCTGAGTCACTTCACCTTCCAGTGTTTCAAAAACCCGTATCAAGGTTCTATATTCAGAGTGGCAATTGTCTTTCACTATACTTGCACTACGCCCAGATCTCAGGTGAACTCTCAAGGCAGAAACCAACATGATTTTGTAGCACTGCCATGAAATTATTTTTACAAACTACTAAGAACTTGCACTCACTAGTTTTAACAGGCTAAAAGCTTCCCAGCAATATAGACAAGATTGAATGTGTCTGAATGATGGATCTGGCTGTGTCAAAACTGCTGTGGAGCCCTGCTGTTCCTAGTACTGCAAACAGACAGCAAGGAGGAAAAGTAGCAACTGCTGCTGCTGGAAGGTGCCACTCCTTTCTCAACACCAACTATCTCTCCGTTTCACGTACTCCTTCTCTCAGACAGTTTTTGTTTTCCAGACCAGAGAGGACCTGGCTTTCCCTCCCCCCCCCCCCCCCTTTTTTTTTTTTTTTAAAAAAAAGAGCAATCTAGTGCCCTAGACAGCTTTGCTTAGAGCCAGCCCCAGATAATAATAAAATTATTTCTCTCTTCCCATACAGTCCACTAGACCTATAGATTTACTGACATTCCATTTGGCTGGAAGCTCATTATGCAGTGTTTCCTGCAGCTCCCATATAGGACAGATTCCAGGCAACAGATAAAAACATCTGTACCACCCTTTGTTTTTCAATTCCTTGATATTGCTGTAAAAAAAGAAAAGGAAAAACTACAAGAAGCCTCAATAATTCAGTATTAACCTAGAGAAAAGAAATCCAGTTCTGGAAGCACCAAAATCAATAAAAGAAGCTTCCCAGGTGGAGCACCTGGGGCGGGGGGCGCAGCGCACGGAAGTGCAGAGCTCCAAACCAACAGGTAATGAAGGAACACTTGCATTTTGGTCAGGGCAGACCAAAGAAACTATACTTACTACTTTTACAGGCAGACACTTTCGCAGACTTTATTCCATTCTGCTGGTATGCAGAGGACATTGGTAGAAAGCCACCCAAAGTGCCCCAGCCTCAAAATCTGCAAGATGCTTTCAATCAGATCTGGATACTGAAACCATCTCTGCTTGAATGTTAAAAAGCGGCAACAGAGAATTCTCCTATCCATTCCTGCCTATTTCATGCTCAAGCTTATCTCATAGCTAACAACTTATTTTCCATTCTTTACTACCTCCTAAACTTGTTATATTGCTTCAATTCCTATTTTCACTCTTTTTACACCTTCTGATTTGTTAGTTCCTAGACCTGCAAATCCTCTTCTCCAGTCACCATCGTCTCAGAAATCACTTTTCCTTCAAACATTTCTCACCCTTCCTCCTACAAGCAGCTGTGCTGTATGCCATCATCTAGGCATGATTTAGACTGGAGGCTCTACAGTGCAAAGAACAGGTCTTATTTATGTTTGTGAATCCGTGTCTAACTTTATGCTGCTGTATAAATGTTTAATAGGTAATAATGCATTTGCTGGAACAAGCTGTGCAATAATACCCAGTGAGACTGTCAGAAGCTTCTGGAATTAAAAAAAAATGCAGCTGTTTGGTGACACTGCAGTTTCAAAGCTAAAGGATGCAACAGTTGAAGTGGTCTAAGAAAACATTGTAGCACTGGAAATGGCTCTATCTACTCTTTCCATGGTTCAATCAGGATAGAGTTTGGGAGCTCAGCACTATGGACATGAGCCTATGCTTAACTACAACCACTGCGCCTTATCTCCTTTACGTTATCTCCCTCCAGACCCCCATGTTAACATAATGGTAAGCAAATATTTCAAATCTCTACTTTCTCTTTAATGTTGGCTGAAGAGACAGGAATGGTCCTGTCCATTTTTCACACCGCTTTTGGTGTGATTTTTTTCTGGGTTTGACTGTATCGTGTCCTGTGTTAGAATTAATTGTGAAAGAGAAACCCCAGTGGCAGATCGGATGCATAGTTTTTATTTCAGTGACCAAATAGGAGCTAGGTGATTCATTGCTGACACCACACAAGCAGCAAATGCTCAAACAAACAAGAAATGTGTGATGTCTTGGCCTCGGGGCCAATGAATAAAATATGGCGATGCTAATGGGGCAAACCCAATGGGGCAGCAGGGATGTCAGGCCTTCATGTCATCTAGCCTCAGGTTAGTGCTCATGGAGACAAACCAACCACATCAGAAATTTCCACAGCCTGTACAAACAGAAATCTTTGGGGTTTGTTCCCTCTATATCAGGTTGCTCCTAATGGTGAAGCTGGTGATGACAAGTCTTATCCCATAATCTCAACAATCTGTGCGCTGTTGACATGAAATCCAGGGATATAAATCCAGGGAGGGGCAAGGCCACTTAGAGAAACAAGTTAGGGACAAAGACTTTCAGAAAGATCAGAACAGAAACACTTTAGAAAATCTGCCCCCTGATGACTGGAAGCTGAACCCTTTACAGAAATTCCCACTCAGTTGCAAGTGCTCAGTTCTTGAGACAAAAAACCACCAAAACCTGGCCGCAGCTCTCTACCTAACCTATTGTAACTGGTGTCAAGAACACTTCCCCAGAAGATATAATCATTTTCATGAACTTTTCAGCTCATCAAATATCAGAGCTCACGTGTCAGAGGATTTTCACATGAAAGCTGTGTTCCACAAGGCCAAACTACTTAGTAAAATGAAACTAAAATGGGGAGGGGACCTTTAGACAGGCTAAGTTAAAACCACACTCTTATTCAACCTGGTAAGAGACCAGCAAAAAAAAAAAACCCAAAACAACCCACTTTTAAGCAGAAGAATGTAAACCTCTTGGTGAAGTCCTCACTGTTTGAGCAACATTATTTTCAAATTAAAACAACTATTGTATTACCAGCTGGACAAGTGGTACAATGCCGTCATGCTTAACTATGCTGGTTTAGGTTGGGATAGAGTCAACTTTCTTCAGAGTAGCTAGTATGGGGCTATGTTTTGGATTTGTGCTGAAAACAGTGTTGATAACACAGGGGTGTTTTCGTTATTGCTGAGCAGTGCTTACACAGAGTCAAGGCCTTTTCTGCTTCTCACCCCACCCCACCAGCGAGCAGGCTGGGGGTGCACAAGAAGCTGGGAGGGGACACGGCTGGGACAGCTGACCCCAACTGACCAAAGGGATATCCCATACCATATGAGGTCATGCTCAGCATTTAAAGCTGGGGGAAGAAGAAGGAAGGGGGGGATGTTCGAAGTGATGGCATTTGTCTTCCCAGTAACCATTATGTGTGATGGAGCCCTGATTTCCTGGAGATGGCTGAACACCTGCCTGCTGATGTGAAGTAGCAAATGAATTTCTTGTTTCGCCTTGCTCGTGTGCACGGCTTTTGCTTTACCTATTGAACTGTCTTATCTCAACCCACGAGTTTTCTCACTTTTACCCTTCTGATTCTCTCCCCCATCCCACCGGGGGGGAGTGAGTGAGCGACTGTGTGGTGCTTAGTTGTCAGCTGGGGTTAAACGACGACATTAACTCAAACTAATCTGAAGCAAAGAGGAGAAAATGGATATGCATTTGTTGTTTTATTTTGCCTTTAAAGAACATGGTTTCAAGTACCAAAACATCAAAAGAATGGTTAACTGAGCAACTAATCTTACGCGACCAATTCAGAGCTTACAGCTTGTAGGAACCACAAACCTGTTGCTGAGAGTATGCCCTCCCCACATGCACTGGTTTTGTCAAGGAATCCAGACCTAATTCAAAAAAATGTGTTTCTGTAGAAACCATAAAACTTCTTTCACAGCCATTTTGCTTTCTCTCTAGTTCCTTTAAAATGCAACAAGCTCTGACTCATATATAATTAGAATAATTTGCATTCATTCTAGTACTGAACAGATTTATGATACCTTGTATATTCACAGAACAGTCACATCTTCAAAAGGTTTCAAGGATGAACTGCTAAGCCTCAGGGATTAAAAAGCCCTTTAAGACTGGGGTCAAGCTAGGCATTTAGGTTCAAAAATAATAAATAAATCCATTTGGAGACAAAGGCCTATTGTATACCACGCTTCCAGGAAAACCCACGGGTGGCTGAGAATTACTTGGGAAAACTTTGCGTAAATTAATTCTGAATCATTCTCAGTTCTTTCTTCCACACTGAAAAGAGGGGTCTATGGAGGGAGAAAAGCATTGTTGAGTTCACACAGGGTCAGGGAATATCTGGCTTTCCACATACAGAACTAGAAAATGTTCATGGTTCTTGGGACACTGAAAGAGAGAACCAGCACCTTCCCTGCCCATGGCTCATTGAGAACCTGGGGCACCATCAGCTCCAACTACAAGGAGGGGGCGGGGGTGGGGGTGTTGTGTTTAGAAGGTATGGTGGGGAGTACAAATTGCAGTAGTCAAAGCTTAAGTGGTGTGATGGTTCAAAGGAACCACTTTCCACCCTTTTCTCAAAAGGAACAAAAAACAAGAAACAAACAAACAAACAAAAATCAGTCCCACTGTTCCTCGTCATACATTGCTGTCTCTGCTACCAGGCAGACACTGTCAAGCTGACATGTAGAGTTCATTAGAAAACACAGAATTTTACTTGGGAGTTCTGCAGTGTCCTATA
This sequence comes from Platalea leucorodia, assembly GCF_965183815.1. Classification (NCBI taxonomy): domain Eukaryota; kingdom Metazoa; phylum Chordata; class Aves; order Pelecaniformes; family Threskiornithidae; genus Platalea; species Platalea leucorodia. Next base: position 23,723,094 of record NC_138826.1, read on the forward strand.
GAATTATACAGAATTATATAGAAATTAATCACCAGGCTACATAGGACAAGGGGTAATGGTCTTAAACTAAAAGAGGGTAGATTTAGACTAGACACAAGGAAGACATTTTTTACGATGAGGGTGGTGAAACACAGGAACAGGTTGCCCAGAGAGGTGGTAGATGGCCCATCCCTGGAAACATTCAAGGTCAGGTTGGATGGGGCTCTGAGCAACCCAATCTAGTTGAAGATGTCCGTGCTTATTGCAGGGGGGTTGGACTAGATGACCTTTAAAGGTCCCTTCCAACCCAAACTATTCTATGATTCTATAATTCTTTGCATTAGTTCAGAAAAAACATAGAAATACCATGGTATATTATGGACTTTTACAGTAATGTTTACAGAAAAACACTATTCTTTATTCTTAACTCTGCAATCATATGTTAACAATTATTGCCACAAAAGCTATTTCATTGCTTCCAAGTTATACAACAAACTAGACAGCAGGGACAGCTTTGAACCTTTGAACATCAGGTTCTTATTTACTATGTTATCCTATTTTTAGGTCAAAATTTTACACATGTGCTGAAAGCTCATTCTCTGTGTCAGGCAATTCTCCTGATAAAACTGCTTCAGGTACCAAGCTGCTGAGGAGGACCAGTACAACCTTGATTCAGTGCTTAATTAGAAAACAAGACCTTCTTACAGAGAGCTAGGAAGACTCACAGACTCAGCAAGGGAAGGACACATTGCTTCCATTATGCCACGTTACTTGCCCGGGAGTGATAACTGAGTTAAGGTATAACCTTGGGAAATCATATTAATTAACAGACACTGGCCATGATTTTGAAGTCAGTGTAGACCTGCTAATAAATAGCTCTGTTCTTGTTCTGGAGTCTCTGAAACCAAGTGTTATCCATTACCAGCCCAACCCTGAACATGGCTTGCTACAGTCAATACAAGCAGGACTGTCACTGTTGTACACATTAACCTGAATTCGCAAGCTTAGTTCTGATTCAGTGCCACTTTCTGGGGAAGACCTTCGTACTGTGTTTAAAATATTGCATCCAAATATCAAGGAAGTAGTTGTCTTCTGCCAATAGCTTTGAAACTCACTTTTCTGAAAGTTTCCATAGGGCATTTGAGATTAATACTGGGAAGAGTAACTATGCATAAAGTACATACCTTTGGCAGAGCTTGGAGAAAGAGAAGCCACAGCTCTACAGGTATGTTCTGGACTCCTCCTGGAAAAGAAAAAAAAAAAACAAAACAGTAAGTGTTACAGAACACAATAATCTAATGCAGCTGTTAGAAAAATGAACTATAAAATGTTCTCTCAGTCTAAAATAAAAGAAACCACCACCCTGGGGTCTGCTAGAAAAAATTGACAATTATTTCTAGCCTATCTACTTCAACTAGTATTGTTATTTTTTTAAAGCTAAGAGTCACCATTTGTCCATGAATCAGCTTTTATGAGGCAAGAGCCTCCACGTCTATATGAAACCCAAGGCAACATCATCTGTGTTTATTGTTCTGTAAAGAGAAACAGTGCCAAACTTCATGCGACACCCACTTTAGCTGCTGAAATCCAGAGAACTGAATGTGCTGCTGTTAGCATTTAGAGACAGGAATATGTTTTGATCTAATACATCAGACACAGGCTCACTTGGTGACAAGAAGGTACGGGATTCCATAACAAGTTAAAATAGAGCCAAATATGAAAACACCGTATGCAACTCATACAGAATAACTTCTACTCATCTTCTTTGAAATTTTTCAAGAGTGTTCTAAACATTCTAAAAATAGCATGGAAGTTGGTAAATAGTTAAATTCTCCCATTTTGTCACATAAATGGCAGCTTGATTTGATGTATACAAATGTTCTAACACTACTCTTACTATGTTGTGTTTAATAAAAAGTTACGTATGAGTCAAGACTAGGACAAAAGTTCTCATGTACAGAGAAGTCTGCTTTACAACTGCGGCCATCACTATTCAGACAGGTGTTTTTCTACTGGTCAAGGACACAGCCTGTGGATACCTATATGTAGGGATACAGTGGGTGTGCCACAGAGCCAGTTCCTTTCTGTGGACATTATGCTGCTGCTTCTCCATCTTGCAGTCTCTCAGGCAAGTGCCTCCTCCTGCCTGAAGATGTTGACCTTTGCCTGTCTATGCCTGCAGGTCTCCCTAAAAATCAATTGAGAGCAGAGCTGCCCAGAAAGACAGATCTGCAGAAGTTATTTGGAGTATTTCAATGAGATCTAAGCCCTGTAGAAGATCTGGTTTCAGGATCTCTCTGCTCAAGGTTAAATCTAGGTTTTTCTCACCTCATTAAGGCCATATAGGGGGAACTCACCTGCCAATCTCCCCACCTGCAACAGGCACTTCTCTACATGTTTTCACGAGCAGGCAATAGCAGCTGGGAAATTCATTCTCTGCTGCTGCCACCAAGGACAAATGATTAGAAATACCAGCAAGCGGCAGAATTCAACTCACACTTTCCGAGTCCGCTGTGAATTACACAAGCAGGGCCCATGCTCGAAGCTGTCTTTCACCTGGTGCTACAGAGCCTCAGGACAGGTAGAGCTCACAGTTTTGCATCATCATTGTATTTGGATCCTGATAAGGGAACATTTACGTCTTCTGTATACCCTCAGGGAAAAGCTGCCTCTTCTCAATACAGAAGAAGGTGCTTTTTGAAACTGAAAAGTTCTTCCCTGCTTCTTTGTTTGCTTCTCAAATGGTAGATCAGTAGCGACCTCTGGACGGGGAAAAGACACCAGCTTCTCCCCAGTGGGGAGGGCACTGTAGGATGAAAAGTATTCATTCAGCTGGATATATCATGTCCAAACTTCCCTTTCTCACCCTGGAAGTTTTACGTGTGAGTCAGGACAGCTGTAGTCCTGAAGCAGGAGGGAAAAAAACCCAACATCTCTCCAATACACCTTCTGTCACTGGGAAGGGCTCCTGCCTACACTGGCAGGTAACTCCTCACATCAAATATTAGTCCATCGTCCTGTGCAGTAGAAACCCTTCTGGGGAGCTGCTCTACACTAGATGCACAGCACACCACTGCTTTTCTATCCTACTGTTCCTTTCTCAGTCACAAGATTTATGCACATGTTGATATGTTCTTGTGGGTACTCCAGTCAGTGAGGGATTTTTCCCTCCCCACAATGTTGCTCTGGGGAGTAAATAAAATTCCCATCAACTTTCCTACCTCTTCCTCCCTCTTAGAAAGCAACCTGCCTCACCAGCTACTTGAGCCCTGAAGTACAGACTAGAGCCCTAGGAACATCTCCATCCCTCTTCTCCCCATCTCCTCAGGTTCTGAGCCTCATTTTCCTCAAGAGTCAATAGATCAAGCCCACCACGCTGGATAGTGCAACCCATAACCATGCCATAAAATTGTTGGGTATACCAATCAGATATCATGTGGTACCATTGATACCCTAAAGCCCCTTCCACCAGCAGAGACATTTTGCCTGCATGCCTAGCCCGGCTGTCTGTCTTCCTGTGTCATACAGCTCTTAATTTTTCACTTACTGTCTGTAAAGCGGGAAGAGTAACACTAGTATTCTACCCAATTTGGGCACTATGATGTCCTGACATCCCTGCAGAGGAACTCTAATGAAGAAAAAAGAGAGGCACACTAGCAGTGGCACAGCTGTATCTTCTTCCCTTTCTATCCTATACTTACTCTGGATCAAATCCCCTGTCCAACGCTTATCTTTTAGCCACAGGACCAATCAAAGCCACACAAGTCATAATCTGACTTTGTCATGCTCTAATGCTGGTGCTGTTATGGAAAACACAGAGGTTACCATTTTTTCCCCTGTGTTAACTTATGAGGGGCAAATGCTGACTACAGGGTGCCTGTAATGTGTCATATTTGGATTGTTTACCTGCACAAAAGCTTTTTGACTCAAATCGTGCCCTCCCCTCAGCCTCACTTCACAAATAAATGCCTCTGAAAATAGAAACAGAACAAAAAAAAAAGTCAGACCTCTTTTAAAAAAAAAGTACTGGACATTTTTGGCTAGAATGTAGAGTCAAAGGCTGAGAACAGTAAGCGAGATACATATACCCTCATTCCAGCAACATCGCTCAAGGAAAATCATGGACTTTCCATACACCACAATACAGCAAAATGCCTAAGTATACCAGAGCAAACATTATTATAAATAGCAGTAAGCGTTGCCATTACATAAGTAACTCTGACATGAACCATTCTTATCTAGTGTTAATTCAGAGCACCAAAGGACTGTTGCTTCCATTGGTTTGCAATGGAGGAGAAATTCTTTGAGAGTCCAATTAAGTTCAGTCACTAACACATGCTTCCTACGGATATCCCTGAGGATCAGACACACATTGCAACTACATTCCTAACAGCTAGGAAGCCAGTAACAGCAAAATGAAATTCTGCTATTAAACTGCTGATTTACAGCTTGAAGAAAGTATCCAGGATGCCATCCGCTCCCTGCAAAATGGTCTGGTGAGGGCAAAATATGCACAGATTTCCTTTCTGGCAAGCACGATGGTCTAACTTTTGCTTAGGCGGCAGTCATGCAGCTTCCAAACAGCTTGAGCAAGATGACAGTACAGTATCTGAATTATTAACTTTTAAATTAAGTAGTATGCAAAATGTACAGAACATATGTTCTGACTAAGGCCCTATTTTAGGGCTCAAGTAAATTTTCTAAATGACTTAAAAGTGTGAAATGTTTGGATATCCAGGTAGGAGCAACAAAAGTACGTATCTTAGATACCATCCATAAAGATGCTGTGATACTGGAAGTTACTGGAGGTAGAAGGAGATATTCTGGGCAACCTTCCCTGCATCTCGTGCAGAAATCTCATTCATAACTATTCCACTTCATTGCCTCCTCCCAAACCACCCTTTGCAGCACTTCTTAATTACTGTTCACCATGAGCTTGTTGCTTTTCACTCATGCTCTGTTCAACCTCCCAGCTGATACTTCCGCCACACCTGTTAAGCATTTAAGCAGAAACAAATTAGAAGACCTGGCAGAGGTCTGCCTGGTATCCAACAAATCTGGACAGTCTCTTGTATGCAAAACCCAGGAGGAAGCTTAAACAGAGATATTTTGTACCCTAATATGAGCTATTCTGTGACAGAAAGGGTACGAACATTTCCCTCTTCTTCTTTGATTTTGATGCAGTGAATATTGTCCAGAATTTACTGCATCGAGAGTCAACTGCTGAATGTCTGCCCCTCTCTAACAACATCGTATCTTCAGGTGGACAACATGTCTTCCTGCCCCTTGTCCTTTCCTTCCCAGAGCACATGGTTCAGTGACAGAGAGGCAGGACTTCAGCAGTGCCCACTCTTACAGGGTGCCAAAGGCAACGTGGGGATCAGCCAGGCTGGTGGGAGGCCAAGATCAGTGCCAGGCTGTTCAAAACTTCACTCTTCATCGTAGCTGCATGCCGGGCCTTTTGATCGAGAGGGGTCATTCAACTGTAGCATTATTATTAAACAGCTCACTTCTGAGTATCTCAGGCAAAATTTTAAGACCCATGGGAACACAGGTTCTTCCAAAATGAGCTCCCGCCTTGTGAAACAGGTCCAGTGGGCTCCAGAGAACTTGGTACTATCCTGTACTATTTTGAGCACTGTGAAGGTGTTTCAAAGTTAAGGATTTACATAGATTCTGGAATGACTGTAGTTCTTAAGTCTTCCAGGGAAAGGCTATGGTGAGATCCCTGGAATAAGTACTAAAACTTTCTGGAGCTGAACTCTGTAGCTCAAGCATGCTGACAAACAGGATACACATTTAAAAAAATTAAAATAATAATAATAAAAAATATATCAGTGCTCACACTATGCAGAAGCACATGCTCATTAGAAAACAAAGAGCACGTATATCCATCCTTCTACCCACAAGAGTCTAACTCAGCGTCAATTCTTGCCTGCAAAAATTAGTCTGGCACATCAAAGGATGGCTGCTGTGCCACTTGAAATAACGTGAAGTCTGTCATTTTCCACACACCTCCTGTGAAGGAGAAACATGCCCAGTTCTGCAGTGTACGTGATGCATCACAGAGTCAGCATTCACGTCTGTAAAACCCGAGTGCAGGGGAGAAGGGAGGAAGGAGAGGGAACAGAACAGAGTGTCACTGCCTCTGCCATTTTGGAGCACTTGTCTCTTTTCATCACAAATGAAAGCAGTCCCTGTGCAAGGTACTGAAGGTTTAACTCACAGCGTACAATGAAATGATATAATTTTCCCCAACTTAGTTACTGACTTGCCACGCCTTTTTAAACAGAAAGCCAGGAAGAGCATCAAGGAACCCAGCAGCAGCGTTGCTGTTGAAAGGTCTTACAACAAACATGCCTCTGGAAAAAATGACTTAAGTAATGCAAAGAAGAACAGAAGATTGCAAAAGGAAGCTGATGATGAAGGGAGACTTTTTCCCCCCTGTAGCCTTATGAGGACTGTAATCCTAAGCAACCAACCGGAGTTGTTCAAAAGCATGTGGAGGAGGATAGGGGGAAGAAAGGATAGCATTGTTTATAGTACATAGACATAGAGACTGCAGCAGGAGCCAAATGAGGAGAAAAACTTCTGTGTAAGAACGGAAGAGTGAAAGGAAATGGGTAGGTAAGGACAATTGTAGGATTTGTACAGTACAGAAGAGAATCCCTTCCATGTAGGATGCAACTTCTTCCATGGAAAAGATGTTTCATCCATGGAGCTGGATGACATAACTCCTCTGGAATAGCAACCTTTCAATGTTTGTTATCTGTGGTTCTGTTACTAGATGGGTTGCGGTTCTTATAATTAGCACTTTATCAGCTAAAGTCAAAACATTCCTTGCATCAATCTATTTAGTATTATGTCACCTTTATGAGATGGGTACAACCAAGAGTGAAAGGAATGTCTGGTGTGAATCATAAATACTTTAAAGGGTTCTCGAACTCAACAGTTTCTGAAAATAAACTTCCTGGAATAAGCTTCTGGGTCACTTCATATCAGCAAGCCTTTCTGATACCCTGGCCATTTCCCCTCTTTTATAGCTAACAAAATGGAGGTGCACAGAGGCACCAGACAGCTTCTTTAAAGAAATCTTATTTACAAAGCTAAAAGGCAGCAGTTGTTTTTTCACCAGTTGTCAAGCACTTCAGATCTCACTAGGAAAATTACATCCCACCTGCAGAATGCTATAGAACAATTTGAAAACCTATTAAAAGGCATCTAATAAATCCCACAGAATTTCAAAAAAATGCCTACAAAAATCCCACTGCATTCATGTAGAGCCCACACAGGCTTCTCTATGGACAGATTAAGGAAAGTGGTCTGCTTGTTGACTTGCTTAAGTATGACATTAATTACTCAGTCCACAAGTGCGAACATACTTTCCTAACTTAATTGCGTCAGGACCAGAAATAGATGCAGAGCCCACATTTTTTGACTAATGGCATTCTTTTACCACAATTACTTCAATGTGGACTCCTTTTCTATAGCACCAGGTAAGTTGAACCAGGCTGCCACTTGCCTATGGTTTTCCGTGGACTGCTTCAAGGATGCCCATGAAGAAAAGCAAGTCTGCTTTCAACAGGCTTAAGTCAGGTAGGCAGGGATCTGGGGCTAACAAAAAGTCCTAAAGGGTCCACACACAGAGAAGTGTTGAAAAACAATTATTTACACCGACAGTATATTAATTATTGCCCTGAAAGTAATTCCATTAAGCTTCTTTACGTAATCTAAATATTCACACCATTATTTGGTGCTATCAGAACAACACCTAAATCATCTGGAAATGCAAGTTGCAGCAAAGCAAAAATACACCAAAATAAAGTGAAAAAGGATCCCCAGGATTTGATAGAGCTATGACCAGCATCCAAAAGAAACACATTTCACCACTAAACTTTTTCATGTTACTTCCAACTGATTTTTGACACTGGAATTGGCTTTTAAGAGATGCAAAGGAGATAAATGTCTCATTACCAAAAATAAATCCGTCTGTTACAGATGACAAAGAGAGGCAAAAGCACTGCACTGCCTATTATGGTACTGAGCAACAGATTTCACTCCCTCTGCTATATGCCCATTAATTAAAAATCTGACAAGCTCTTCCAAAGAATTTCTGAGCTTCTTTGGTCCTCTCTTTAATTCTTCCATAACTCTTTGTATATATAAACATGTCAGGCCTGGAAAGAAGTGGAGTATGCACACAAGTTACCACAGAGCTCTTTTTCTGGTAAAATACAAATACTGGTAAGGAAACAATAACAGACAAAAGGGGAATAATGCAAGAAATTAATGCAATGAAACAAATGTGCCTGCAATTCTCTATCCAGTCACCAGATGAAGCCGCTTAAAACACCAACATGTTTGTCTGCCTTTTTGGCCACAGAGACCTCGTATGTCCATGCCAGAACTAGATGCATCAGCTCGCAGTGAGCTAAATCACTCTGCATTACAGCCTCTGTTTCACGAACATGCGAGACACTACTTTAATAGGAAATGGTAGCTTGCTTTGGCGCTAACAGTGTGTTGCACACAGCCATAATGCAGTGAGGCCTTTGTTCCCTTTGCAATGTGTTGCCTTTGTACAATTCCCTCCCCACGGTCAGGCAGAGTAGCCATTTTATTCTCACAATTGATATAACATGGACAGACCTCTCACGCTGTCAAACACACACACTTGCGCTCTCACAGATAGCCATACTCACAGATTTTTGCCTTTTCTTCTTGTCCTCCTTTGATGAGATAAAAATCACCCCACAAAGCAAAACTGCACATCTGTGCAATCAGAACAGTTTCTGTTCAGACCGTTCTTATGCTTTAAATCAAACAGCTTGGAAAAAATTCCTCTGCGATATTGCTGCTTATGAGGTTCAAAGCTAGATGCAAATGTAAAAATTGAAGCATAGAAGGCCTTCCACCATATCATACAGAAAATGTGATCCTGTGTTTTACTCAGCTATTCATCTGTCCTCTAAAGCAAATCCAGTTGAAGCAATTCTTCACTGGCATGCAGGAGGGCTAGATAGCCTAATAAGTCTCTTCAACCTCTAAGCAATTCAGGCCTTGCATGGCTTGTTTTTATTGACTTATCTTACTGGCTGTTTGTGGGCAGAAGCACGTGCCTCATGCAAATGCCAAGACCTCTCTTGCTTTGGGATGCTATTGCGCAAATGCAAGTAATCGGAATTAAAACAAAAAACATCATTTTATTTCTGAAGGATTTACTCCCTATCATCATGCATAGTTTTTACATATACAGAGAGAAGCTTCAGCAATACCACCTCACAAACATTATATTAACCAATCTAGCCCTTCCAGTTCAGGATCATGGGCTTTACTGCTCCTGCTTCACCACAGCTGATACCTGAGCTGCTCTGCAAAGATTAGAGCTTTAACACCTTGAGGAGGGATTCCCGGTGCACTGAGGCAGAAGTCTCGACACCTGAGACAACCAGCAAGACAGAATAAATACATGTTCTGAATACATCAAACTGTTAAGAGTGAAAGACTCATGAAAACCATTTCCTTTGTGCACCTTTGTATCTCAGAAGAGACTAGTGGTGACATTTCAAGTCAGCAGAAGAAAATGTCACATATGCAGCCTTAGCTAATTAGGTCCTTAGCTAATACAAATGGGCGAGGCTATGTGTCTTCATAACCCAAGAGGAACCCCAATTCTGAGCATGCCTTAAGGAGTTACTGTAGCATCAATATCAAACGACAACATTTATTAACATTGTCTTTCTCACTAAAAGAGCAAGCAATTAAACTTCCGTTTCCAACCCAAAGTACAGAGGCAAGGGGGGGGTAAAAAAAAAAAATCAACCTCTTACCTTGAAAAAACTTATTATACGTTTCAGCACTAATTCACCACATGAGATTCTTCCCCTAAGTCTATCACCTGGTAAGGAGAAGCAGCCTGGGTGAGAGCACTTAAGAAATAACAGACTCCCAATTTCTAACTATTAACCATATTAAAATGACCAAGCAAGCTGTAGTTTTGAAAGGTAGCAGCAACACTTAACTACAGGAAAGGAAAGTCTGCTTTCACTGCTTGGAAATGTTCCTGATTTTTTCAGTGGGAATGTTCAGTAGCACATGTTAATATTTAACTCTGTGTTTTTCCAGTATCACACCAGTCTTCCTCCAGGGACGCAGAGGAAGGCAGTGGCATAGCTGAACTGTTACTCCCCTTTAAAAGCAAGAGAAGTGACCACCACAGAAAAGAGAAAACAGCAACAGAAAATACATGAAAAAGGAGAAAAGTTTCTGAATAGAAATTTTCTGTATCACACATCACAAGAACATCTCAATGAATCAGCAATTCACATAGAAAATAAGTGATGAAAAAGACATTAATAAAAATCACCAACTGTCCTTACAGCTGTTTGGAAAGCAACCGTACTACTTCACTTGGTCACTTAGTATTTCTAAAAGTGCAACAGGTCAATCTCAAGAAAACCTTCAAACGTTGGCCAGTGAATACCTGCTCCTATTTATAGCATTGCTGCTCCAGCTGCCAGGGCAAACACGAGCTCAGCTGGGGATGTCCCTGCCACCCTACTGCAAGCCATTCTTATTGTCTAGTTTTCTCTAATCTTGATATGAGACACACCTTCCTTCTGCCTGCCCATTTTTTGCTGCTTTCTTCCCAAGTGTTTTCCAAGTCCGTTTCCTTGGTTTTTGAGTCAGCTAGAAACAAGACTTTCAAATTAAATGCTGAAAGGAATCTGCCCACATTCACAGTGAGACAGGAGGAGGAAACAACTAGACGTTCAGGGATGGTAGCACCTGTTGCCTCTGGTGAACATGAGTCCCACACCCTCCCTTGTGGCAGAGCACAGGGGCATAGGATAGTTGCAGCCCTGTTCGTCAAACACAGTGGGCAAGAGGGCACGGTACTGGCATTTCTAATGGAAATCAGTGCTACCTAGGAGTGACCACCATGTTTGAAAGGAGAGACGTGCTGTTTTGCTGCTTCGAAGACTCCGGGCAGAAAAAGCCTTTAATGTTAGAAAACACAATGAGCAAATAAAAGTTGGCATGTATTTCCAGATGCCAGCCTCATTGTAATGAGATGCAGAAGGAAAGCCAATACTCCTACAGACAGTAAAAACCTCATCATATCAGTGCCTTCTATCCCCCACCACTCTATTCAGCATCTTTAAGTGGGAGGTATTCTGCAGCCTTTCACACTTGACCTCTTAATTAAACCATGCTAAAATTAACATCTCAGACATGATATACCCTTTACCCACCTACATCAGTAATTAAACTAATTCTCAAGGGAGCAAGAGCATTTGTTATGTGTAATGTAACTTTAGCTGGGGTATTCCAAAGAAGGAAAAAGAGCTGATGTAATAAATGCAGTCATTTATATTTTAAGGGAGCTATTGTAAATGAAAGAAGAACACCTGTGACAGCTTGAGGCAGCCCCAGCCAAATGAAATCTTTTGTGTCACAGGGACAGAACATTGCATATGGCCTCCCCATCTCCAGCTGCAATACTGAATAACTAAGTGGCAAAGCAGACACAGTTTATGCCTTCTCTGACTCTCGGATGCTAGCACTATAATCCGCTTTCAAAACCGATGGAACTGTACCTTATAGTAATTTCATATTAGTTCTACATGAAAAGCAGGATAGGTCAAAGTAGGTCTAAGGTCTTTCTTATGGGCCATACAGTCTCTTTGTTCTGCATTTGTGGAAATCCTAGAAGTAGGAGACCTTGACTCATGACTGAGACAAGTCTAGACTCTATCACAATACAAACAATTGAATAATAATATAGAAAGAGTTTACACAATTAAAGATTAAAATGACACCCCATCAGAGTGGCAGAATTTAATATTCTCTTCACGCTGATGTATAAAGGACCAAGCAATAAGAAAAAGGTCCAAGAAAGTAGCTAAAAATGTATATGGAACCAATGAGGTATAGAGGATGCTTGAAGAGCTAAAACACAAAACCTGTTCATTTAGGAAGTAAGACTGATTGCTGACATCTTCTCAGATCCAAGTTTGAGGGCTTGAGTTTGTGCTTGAGCCTGAAGCATGAAAAACACTATTTCAGTTGTCAAATCTGGTACTTGCTCAAAGGGCCTATTTACTCAGCAGAGAAATAACTGTTGAGAAACATGGCCCAGTAAAGGTCTGTTCCCCTACACAGTGACTAGGTAACCTTTTCTAAGAATTTATCTTAAGCTGCATAGGGGCAATCCAGGCCTCACTGAGCTTCAGAGAGTCATCCTAGGTGTCTCCTCCACTCGAGGACTAAATTCATAGTGTTCAGGTTATAAGCAGCCAGCATGCACATGACATGCTGTCTCTCCCCAAAATACAGCCAAATCCACACCAGTTAAGGTCAAAATTTCCCCAGTCCTTCCTTGCAGTACTACTAAGCAATTAAGCAAACTGTATAAACGACAGTCTAAACCCTCATCCTCAAGTTTAGTTGATCCCACGATTCATCCACTCGGAGCTACTCAGTTAAGACTGATTGCCTGTCAGAAAAAAAAAAAAAATACCAAACACAAACACCAAACACCCAAACCAAAACACACCAATCTATTATTTCAGAACAAGAGAGAGTAGAAACCATTCCCAACTCTCACACCTATGGTAGAACTAGTAAATCACCTGCAAAAGTGAATCCTGACTCATTAAGAGGCATCCCACAGCAGTGTCTATACCTGTTTCTGTGAAGGAAAGAGAGACCATATAATGTCCTTTTGATATAAGCAATAAGGTTGGTAGGGGAGGTTGCTTTTGGGTGGGGGTGTTTGGGTTTTAGTGAGCTTTTATTTGTTGGGGTTTTTTGTTTGGTTGATTTGGTTTGGGTTTGGTTGGTTTTGGTTTTCTTGGTTTTTTGTTTTGGTTTTTTTTGGTTGTTTTTTTTTTTTTTTTTACACAGGCAATAATGTGTTGGTATTGAGGCCATTCCTTGATTTTTAATATAAAAATCAGGCTACAAAATTATTCTCATAAAACTGGTAATATAACAATCAAGACAGTCAAAACCCAAACTCCAGTGGCAAAGATTTTTAAGAATACATTTGTACTTGAGTACCTGAAAACAAAACACTACCCCCTAGAGGTTTTAAAGCCTTCCCTCTCTCCCCCATGCTGCTAAACTAAAAAACAAGAGCTTTCTCACATGCAGACCCCAGCAGCAATCTCCCCGACATGAAGGAGGCTGTTGCTTTAGCTGCTTGGAAGTCTACACTGCAGTGACTCGTTGGCCTCTGTCTGGAGTTCATCAAACGAGTGGCCACCCCTCCAACCCCCAAGGGAAACATATCCACTTCTGCAACTGGTATTAAGCATTTGACTGCTTACTGCAGTCTCATCAAAGACCGAGAAATGGGATCAGCAAATTTAGCCTTGCATATTTGAGAATTGCTGTATCACTGCTCATCCAAATTTCAGGCACACAAACAAGTCATTGTGGTGGTTGTGAATTCTGCACCAAGTTATCAAAATATTGAGTCCAAGCAAGACACCATGAAGAAAAAGACTTCATTTCTGATCTATTTCAACTACCTTTTTTTGGCTTACACCACTCTCTATGACGAATCTTTAAAATATTGCTAAGGAAATGAGACAGCTAATTGACCATTGTCTTAAGTATACACTGAACATCTTATAGCACAGCCAGTTTATTGCAGTTCTACTATGCAAAGCATCAAATACGGAGCACATGACAGCTAAAATAATCAGAGGCATTCACTTGTGAATAAACAAGGCCAAAGCAGAACATGAATATAGGAAGACAGGATTTTAAACCTTTCATAAACAGATTGTTATCAGCCCATGGAAGGCAAAATTGACTGGGCAAGTTCCCATCATATCCAGGGTACCATCTGGAAAATGAAGAGAACATTTTTAGATGTAATTAAGATAACTTATTATGATATTAACAGCATTAATTGGAGTATATACCGGCTCAAAAGACCAGATCCTCAACAAGTACAGCGAGAGTACCTTCTGAAGTCGATGGTGTTACACCAGTGTATAGTGTAATACCATGATACCAATACTAACACATGATTTTACTTCTCCTCTTTCTGCTTTTATTTGCCAACATCAGAGTTTCAAATCCTCAAATACCTGAGTTTCTCTTAGCTATAGATTCTACACAAGCTTCTGATCTACATTACACTGGATCCAATACCTTCCCTCTAAATAGTATTACCCTAAACTTACAGAAGTGTAATTAAGAATGAGATGCAGTATCATTAATACCTGAGGCATTGTAACTAGTCTAATTCCTTAAATTGTTTCAGGTAAAACAATATTCAATACAAGTGTACCATAGGAGTACTGTACAGCCCACATGATCCAGATCTTAAATTTGCAGATTTGACTTTTCACACCATGCAATGGAAATGCACTGATGCCAAGAACTGACACCTTTCTTTGTCCACCTCAGTGCAGAGTCAATTATTTGACCCTTCAACAAATCTTATGAATTATATGCCAGGATAATGCGGAGTCCTTATATTCACAACACTGGGACATTCAGCTGAAAAATCTTATATTTGTATGAGCAAGAGATCTGGGAGGAAAAGACTACAATAATGTAAGGAAATAAGTCAAATATTTTTTTCACTATAGAAGAATTTTTGAAAGTTTCACATTGGAAATGACACAGTGAAACTTGTTCCTAAACCTCCTGACATATAACAGTAGCCACAGACTATGAGACAGTTTAATAAACAAAAGAACTTCAGTGGTCTGATTAAGATAAAGGTTCATAATTAGCCAGAAGATGACATGCTTTCCATTTATGTACACACAGCAAACTGCTTCAACTTCATGGGGAGTACCATGGCATTAGGAGCAAAATTCATCTTTCCAGTGTGTCTGGAGGGACTAGTTTCCAGCAGATGCTTCTAAGGTCATAATTTCTGCTAGAAGTATCCCCAAAAATGTTGGGAATGAAAGGGAGAATAATGCTCCAAAACTACATTGCCAAAAATGTTGCTGTCTCCATCCAGAGACACTGGAGTGCATTAGCTTTGAGGTCACTAGAATATTTCTGCTCTGTTGGAGAAGGAACAGGGCAAGAAACAGTAAATCATTCACTTGAGAAACTCTCCCAGAAATTCTCTGGGGACCAAAAGGACCTAGGCTGTCCATTGTCACCATATGGCGCATGGACACCCCCCTCCCGAAAATTTGGTCTGAAGGAAAAACATGCTGGACTGAACTGCACAGAGCATTTGAAAAATGTATGTGTAAAGAAATCACTGTGTACAAGGGATAACATAAGACCTGTAAAGATTCCCTGGCCAAGTCTTCTTAGGACTTTATACCATCATCCACTGAAACAAACTTCCATAATTTATGTTTTACCTGACAGCAACTCTCCTAAGCTGGCTGCTCTGACTCTATCAGCCTGTGATCCACACAGCCCATTTCCAGAGAGCCCTGACTACCCTCCTGGTTCACCGACAACTAGCTCTTCCCCTCATCTTCCCTTACTTTCTTCTGTAATGAAGCCAAATGCCAGGGCTCTCCTGAGCGACAACTGCAAACTGTTACCTACTATCAAGTAGACCGTTACAGCTTGTATTAGTTTCCCCACACATAAACTCTGCTGTCATGAGAACAGCACAGTAGGAAGACACACCGTGATCAGGTCCCCGGAGAGGGCTTGGGGCTCTGCACCACAGACAAGCTACAGAATGAAGATGATTTTTCTAGTCTTTGGACATCACAGAAACTTATACTTTCAGTGGGGCTGGGTTTAGAGGACAGACGGATCTTTGTCTGGCTGTTTTATAACAGTGCTAAACTAAGTCAGGTCAAGGGCACTACATTCAGCTCAACCCTATTATGAAAAGGACAAATCATGTCCCACACAAAGGGATAGGGCATCCAGGAGCAGCTAACAACTCCATCAGTGTAGAGCTACAATGTTCCTGCAGTTTACATTTCTGAAGATCAAAGGAGTTGCAGGTACATACACCCTTCAGTCATTACTGCAACCATCAAGCGTAGGACACTGTTTGCTTTGCTAGCTCAGGTATGGACAGCAGTGTAGCCACAACTGCAGACAGCTCAGAGAAAGCTGGCAGTCCAGGCTGAAAAGCAGAGTGAAAGCCTGAGAAGTTAGTTCATTTGGAATGGCTAGTACCTGACCCGGTATCTGACCTAACTCCACATGGGAGGGAATGTAGTGGGAAGTCAGAGGTAGCGCACATACTTTATTTCACCTCTTGCTACTTGTTTTCTGAATCTCCTTCATCTAGTCTCAAATAAAAACTTCAGGGGGGAAAAAAAAAAAAAAGGTTAAGTTTCTTGCTACACCTCATCCTTGTAATGACACTTTGATGACATTACACTGAGTGCTTGTGATTATATGCTAATATCACGATTAGATTCCAGCTAATCATCACTTCAAGACAGCAAAATTGTCCACCTTTCCTATCAGAGACAACAGCTTAGGGACTCTATGCCATTTACAGTTTCCTTGTTACTCTGAGGCTGCCAGAAAATGAAAATTATAGTTGCAAAATAGCAGTATTTTTCATTAAAATCCCAAGGAGTTAATTACATAAATACTGTTATACACTGCTCTTCACAGTCTCTCCCCAGGAAACTTGTTAGGCCCTTTTAATAATGCACAAGCATCATCTAATTCCCATGAAACGCAGGAAATCATGTTCAAGCACAGCCACAGATGTCACTGTGAGGTGTTCCTGCACAAAGATAACAAGGATCAACTTCTACACATATCCAGTGGCAGAAACTGGCCTTTATTACAGTTGCATGTCCAATGATATCAGAAAGGATAAAATATTTCATGAGGACAAGGGCAACAGTGCTCCGTTCAAGGGCTTGTCATCACTTCCGATTAGAAGCTCATGAACGCAAAGCCTGTTTGCACTTTAAAGATGCAGGCAAAATAGCACCAGCCTCAGCAGTGCAAGTGAGAAATAAAACAAAAATGAAGGAGAAAAGGAGGAAAAAAATCTCCAAATTTTAAAAAGCAAGGCTGCCCTGCAATCACACTTCCACAGTGAGAAAGAAAACACTTCTAGCCTCCTTTAGGGACTAAATGTACATGCTCCAAAGAATGGAGAATGTTTTCTCATTTTTTCCCAGCTTTGTTTTTCATCCAGGTTACATTTCATTAAGATATAAGAAGGAGCTAGTACATTTTCTCCTCCACAGCCTAATAACTCCTGCCTGGTTTCAATCTTTTGTAACTACCGGGTATTACTACATATTCCCTCAGGAAGTTAGGACAGCCCTAATTAGTCTATGATAATGAAAGATACCTTTTAACTGCTATATCCTTTCTACCACATACTGGAGGCCATCGGAAATTTTCACAAACTAAAGCATGCAGGGATCTGACCCAGACCAGCTGTGCTTGCATTCCGATTAACCCTAGTGGCCCATGGCCACCAGCTGGGACTACCACATAATCCAGGCATGCTGACAGTGAGAAGACACTGGGCACCAATTAAAATACCAGTGGCTATCATCACTGCGAGCACTAGTGCAGCTGAGGGAAGGGAAACGCTACTGCAGATAAGGCCGGCAACTTCTAAGGATGTTTCCTGTTTTTGCCATGCTATGCTAAAGCTAAATAAAAAATGCAATAATAAAGAAAAAGGTGATTTAAGCTTCGTGTTTTTTAGTTCAAAAGCTAAGAAAATAAAAGTTTTCTCCAACTGCACCCACATGCTCCTCTCGAGCATTTTGTGCCTGAACCAAGGCATATAACAAGATCCCTATTTTTATAGCTGAAGAACACAGGAACAGAGCTTCTAATTTAGTTACAGTTCATACTATCACCCAAAACCATATCATCACACCCACATGGGCACCTGGAGCCAGCCTTCAAGTGTAAAGAAGGTGGTTCCATTTTGCAACATGATCGATTCCATTACAACTGAACAGACCATCAAATACACGGAGACTACTGGCAGCAAGACAGTGGAAGGTTGCAGTGCCAAAGACCATGCTGGTTTTGTTTCACAAAGGAAAGTACGGTGACCCTGTGGTGAAGGCTGAAGAGCTGAGTTCAGCTTCCTTGGAAGGAAGCTTTCTGAATAATGCAGACAAGTCATTTAACCTCCTAGTGCCACCCTCCATCTAAAATTTAAGGCTAGCATTCATCTTGTACCTTGCAGCAATATAACACCTGATTCTGCAAAGCGACAGTGACTTAAATCTAAATCAACAGAACAACTGAAGTTGCCCGTCTACTTGCCAACATGATGCACGTGCACAAAAAAGCAATTCTTAAGTGTGGGGAATTTTTCCATCTTGAATTATTTTTTCCTCTTCCTTAGAATGAAGGAGTACCAAGTCTTTGTCCATTCTTTGCAAAAGGGTGCAGAGCACTTGTCTAGGGCAAGCTGTGGATCCTGGGAGCCTGGAACCTGCAGCCCAGAGGCAGTTCACTCAGCATCTCCCCAAGGCAGTGACTCTGGGACAAGGTATCACAGCAAATGGACAACCATGGAACCAGACAAGCACCCAGACAGGAAATGTGTTTGGCAGATAGGATCCTGTCAGCATTTTGTCAAAGTTGAGCTATCTCTGAAGCACATTTCAATTTCAGAGACTTTGTGACTAGCTAAAAATATTGCACTGGAATTCTTCCAACACCTTGTAGTCATTGGAACCAAGCTGTGATGTGCTTTAATGTGCATCAACATTATCTAAGTTTCAGACAGTATTTACAGGTTTAACATGAAGAGCTCTGATGATCAGAATATTTCTTGGTTTCATGCACTGGCTGAGAATGTTCACTCTGATGAGTGATATTTGGGGTTTACCCAAACTGAGGTAAAATTTGGGTAATTTGGGTTTTTTGGGTTTTTTAAGCTGCTATTTTATGTCTTGCTTGGCAGGAGTCCATCAGAGCTAGAATATTCCTATGTTTTGCTCTGGGATGATCTGAATAAAAGACGCATTTACTGTTCAATATTTCAAATAAAAAGGCTTCAGTGCTTTCACAGGATGTAAACCATAACTGACTCAGCTATGCCATTAAAAAAAGAAAACAACACAAAAAACCCAAACAAGCTTCATCAATGTTAGAAGGACAACATATTCCCTACGGAAACATGTTTAGCATTTTGCTAGATAGATGTAACCAAATTTTAATGACAATGAAGAAGGTACTGTAACAGTACAACAAAACATAACATTAAAGAGTATTTATATGCTTTTCCTGACCCCTTAGGACATTACAATTCTGCCATTTTGACAACATATTTTTCCTCTTTATTTAAATCATCACAGAGGTTTGGTGATTTGCCAAGAAACCCGCTGAAGTCAAGGTGATTTGCTGTGTGAATTTAATATATAAAAAATACCTCCCCTGTGTATCTCCTGACAATATTTGTTTCAGTGTATACTGTTGCACCAAGTATCTGGAATGCTACACTTCCTCGGAAAGTTCTCGGAGCCCTGATGCCCAAAGTCATTTTGGTTTACTTATGTGTATTTCGTGGTATGTGTAAGTCAAACAGAGCTGATGCATGACGGGAATTAAATGTTCTTCCCATAATGAGACACTGAAAAATGCTGTGCCAAATTGATTCTAATAGCACAACCATATTTCAACCCATAATTTTATCTGTCCTGTGGCTCTGCACACACTGTAATATGTACACTCAAAATATACTGCAAGTTGAACCAAGATAACAAGATGAGGAAAGACTTCCAAATTAAGTTGTTATTTGAGGCATTTTGGGGTTCGGTTTTTTTCTTTTTTTCTTTTTAAACTCACAATACATCCAGCTTCCATTGCTGAGTTAGTACTGCTGAACTGATAGAACATTTTACTTTAAGAACTACTTTGTTGTTGATGGTTGACAGGTAGATAGACTCAGATTCGGGATGCAGATATCAAAGTGAGAATAAATGAATTGGAAGAGGTCTGAGCCAGAACCAGATAAACTGAGGTTCAGCAGCAGCCATTACAACAGTTTAAGAGTGTGAGAAACTGCTCAATAATGTCATAAGGAAGAATTACACAGTATTGTTTTAGACTAAGTGAAAAGTGCTTTCCATGTCTTCTCAAGCTTACACTTCACTATACAATTCTTCAGCTAGGCAGATAAACAAAGATACTTTCATTTGACCACAGATGAAATGTGTCTGCACTACAACGTCCGGTTGAACTCTAAGCTTTTTGAGGCAAGAACTAAATTTACTTTTGTTTAGAGCCTGAGAAATGGAGGCTGTGGTCCTAACTGTGTCCTACCAGCACTACTGTAATACAAACAATAAAATATTGTCTCCTGTTCAATTGCAATTGAGTCACAGCTGCCTACATACTAAAACCTCTTAGGCTACATACTAAAAGTTGTTCACTGCCTGAAAGTCATAACATAATACACTACTCATTGACAGTTACTGATCAAAACTTGAATGAGTGGTTCCAGAGAAACTGGAAGAACAATGCATAAAAGATGATCAACTAAAGTACAAACCAACTTCATGAATCTATACCTACATCGAAGAAGGAGAAACCGGTATTTTCATAGGAACTTCCTCAT
Organism: Platalea leucorodia; assembly: GCF_965183815.1. Lineage (NCBI taxonomy): Eukaryota > Metazoa > Chordata > Aves > Pelecaniformes > Threskiornithidae > Platalea > Platalea leucorodia. Next base: position 23,743,600 of record NC_138826.1, read on the forward strand.
ACACAGCACTAGGTAGATTTACTCTAGCTGAAATGCCAGCCCAGTGTCTTTATTAGTGCTCATTTAGCTTATTTACACTTAATGTGTAGAAAGAATCCCTTATAGACATATTCAGCCTAGTGTACAATGGAAGCAACCTTGCTACAGACTGCTGAGATGCAATACGATGGAGTGCTGAGGGCAGAAACGTACCAATATACTGATGCTCTGACTAGTTCATTAGATACAGTTCATGACATCCCACATAGAAGAAATTCTGGCTATGTTAACTTTGGCTGAGACTCGAATTAATGATGGGAACCTGAAATGCATCTAGGTAGTGCTCTTTACAAGGAGACAAGATGACAGAACACTTTGCCTAATTAAACTTGGCTGCCTCTTCAGATCCATGGAAGCAGATCCAAGAACTTGGGGGTCACTTGCAGGAACAGTTCTACCAGGGTATCTGAATTTGACCTTATAATCTTTTGCCATGCCATGTAAAATCCATATAAATTACGCAGACCTAGCAAAAAGGCTGACAGACAGGCAGATCAGCGATGCAAACAGGTCTTCACCTTTGTTTGGTACAGTAGTTAAAACAGAGCTTCAGTTTTTCTTCCTAACTATGAGGTGCTACATCCATCAAATGTAGGTATACGGAAATAGGAGATACAACATCCTTACCACCTTTCACAGACATCCAGGTTGCAGTAAAAGACAGTTTTATCATTTTGATTTTAGTAGTCAAAGAGCAGTTAAATTAACTGGCCTTGGGAAAACTGGCCTTGGAGAAGTCTGTAAGCTACTGAGAAAATTAGCCTCTTTTCCTTTGACTCTGTCTCTACAGAGAAGAGATCATGGACTTTAAACTCCAAGATAACAAATAAAGTTAAATACCACTTCCTGAGCCTGGATCTTGTTCTTGGCACTACACAAAGAATAATATCCACAGATCTTCACAACAATAGTGCTTTTTTTTATTGGTGGTGGTTTTTAAACTGTTTTTTCCATGATACGCACATTTCCCACAGCTCACACTGAGGTATCTGATCAGGCTTTAGACTCTTATCTTACAGTCCCTGTCTCTTGTTAGTGAGTTCATCTCTCTGGGAATAGTGCTACAAAAAGCACTGAAAAGAGAAAGACATTGCAAAGGAACTTGTATGAAAAGCAATTTTGCTTCCTGTGTTTTAAACCTAAATGCCTTTTCATTCTGATTCCCCAACAAATCATTTTAGTTCATGTTTAATGAAAAAAAAAAAAAAACCAACCCTGTTCAAGGTAGATTATTATAGATGAACTGCTACTGTCAATGAACCATTCGAGCTCTCAATAGGAAAGCGTAATGCCTGCCAAACAAATAAACATAATATTTAGGACACTTGAAGCATGCTATCGAATGGACAGATTGTTACACTGTACAGATCACCTCACCCAGCAGACACACACAGGAGTTACTCTGTTCTCAAGCTGCAATGTCATTTACCAAAACACTTTGTTTGTCTGAGCATTGAATATCCTATTTGTGAGGACTTTGGACTAATTCGGGATCCCTACCCACAGGCAACCTGATGCCTGTTAAGCAGTGAACCAGACTAGTTAGACCACAGCACAACCTTTTGTTGCACACAGAAGAGAAAGACCACCTTGAAGGACACATTCATTTGAGGATTTAGGCATTAAAGATGCACATCCATATTTCTAATGGTTTGAGTTTGTTTACCCTTCATCCACCTGTACTTGCTCCAGATACCGCACAATCTTAATTTCTGCTCTTGTTTATTTCTAAGTCTTTAACACTTGGTTCCTCTCCTGCTTCCACATGTCTCTAGACAGTAATGAAAGCCGGAATGAGTTATGCATTGCTTGTATTACCATAGCACCTAAAAACACTGTGCAAATACATAACATGTACTGCCTCAAAGACTTACAGCCTACGAATCGGACACCACAACCCTTTTCATTATATTTGACTCTTCCCCATATAGCATGCTCAATAATCTAGCACCGCTTTGCCCCATAGCAGTCACAATAAAAACACAGTAAACATGGGGCTTCCACACCAAGCCATTTCAAAGATAACTTAAACTAGAATAAACTAGCAAACTTTCCAAAAGTGGACTTACAATAAATATTCAGACTTCCATTTCTAGTGTGAGGATGGATCTGAGGCTTTTCTTGTACAATATATTTTCCTACGTAACAGAAGTCTCTGCATTAGTGGCAATTAAATATTCATTAACTAACTGTACTTGGCATGCAAGCCAGTGCAAACCGAAACTGCCAAACTGGCAAAAAAGGAGACAGACGCATTCAAGAACCTGTAGTGGAAAACTTTAAAGGGTATATTAATGGACTTCCATTTAACAACTTACTACAGAGTTTCAGCATTTTCAAATGACAGCAGTATGTCGTTATAACGATGAATACAGTAATATTTTCCCAGCTGTATTTACAGCCTTTTGCAAACTACTGCTCAAAAACAGGTGTTTTGTCCTCTCCATATGGTACATTCTCAGAAGAGTGGTATTGACTTTTTCTATTCAGGATATTCAGAGAGGCCCAAGGTATTTGGGAACCCAACTGTTACTAAGAATCTCATGCCTTTCACCACCTATGAAATTCCCAGTCAAAGAAACAAGGGAATTTATCTTGACTTTTCAAAGTTAGTTTTCGAGACAAAAAAGTTATTTGGAATTTGGAGCTTAAATTTTACGTCATGGTATGCTTCCTTCAGCATCACTGTGCCTAACCAACAACTTTTTGTTGGTATTTTGCTACCGATTACCCTCCTTTGTCCCAATACTAGAATGTGCTAGGAACATCATCCACATAGAAACCAAAGCCGAAACACTTTAACTCAGAAGTATGAACATCCACCGCTTCAGATTAAAAGACTTTGTCCATCAGCTCAGAGGAAGCAGCAAATACACAAAGCTCTACAATGTGGTCCAGCTCTGGGGTATACAGAGCCACCCTTTACTACTGAGAGCCACTCTAGCATGACGTTGTTGCATGTTAGTAAAGGTTTCACTGGCTCTCTACCTTTACCCCTGTTAATAACAGTGTTCTTCAGTATGCAGTAAATTCTGGATATATTTGACAATGAAATAATTTCCAAGGGTTACAGAGGAAAACCAAATATTTGACATTTCAAAGTAAATAAAGAAAAATACCTCTCAACAGTGTTTCTGGGGAATAGTTTTGCATTCATCTTCGAAGAAATCTTAACAGAGAATGAAAAAACATGGCCATGGTGTGATGCTAGGAGATGTAAGACCTAGACAGACCACTCAAAATTTTCCCCTTGGAATTCACTGCTCATCTTAAACAACCTTGTTGAATGGTCACACACAAATCTGAGTTAGATCAGTCTCTCTCAAACTTGTTCAGCAGTCTTGAGACAAATGGCATTATTCAGACTGCCCATTACATGTCCCCAACTTTGGTGTTGTGACTACTAAGCCATTTTAGTTCAGACTGCAATAAGCACTTCAGACTACCTAAAATTCAAGAAGAGCCTAACCCCTTACACCATCAATGGATGAAAGTAAACATAACGTCTACACTGCATACTTATCACTGGCATTTGAATATAGCCCAAAGTGATATCCCAGGTAGGTCATAAGATTCTAAACCCATATAATCTGTATGAGTTTTAAATCTGACATAGGTGGGCATAACACCAAAGTCAAGGACAGATGAGCTGGATCAACTTACAGTTTAGCTGAATTTAGCCACATGCTTGTCTCTTGTGCAAGAACCTTCTCAACTGACTGTTAAGAACTTAGTAACAATTCTCTGATACATACAAAATCGATAATGATCACATTAACTCCAAATATCTAAAAATCAGACTGCTGCACAACTGAATTTTTGAAGACCTGTTCAGGATTTACAGGGCCCAGTCCTGCAACTTCTGAAGTTTTTGAATGTTTTCTCATTTCTCTGCTAGAAGAAAGATCAAGGTAATACTAAGTTTAAAAGATAAGTTTAAAACATTTTCAAGACATTTCTTTGGAAACAAACAGAAGTTGCTAAAGGACAGCCTACTGAACTACTGAACAAACTTACTTTTGCAAGAACTCGAAGCTGAATGAAAGCAATCCAAGGAATGGCAATAGTCGGAGGGGACACTAAGGTTCAAGCTGATGAGATATCTACCATGGATTTCTCTGACAGTTGCTAACATCTCTTGTAAGTCTTTATTCATATCAACAGATGAAGCATGAAATGGCTCCAGACTGTAGCCCAGCTGGTGCTGGAAGTGGCACAGGCTATATATGCATCCTATCAGCCCCACATCCACTCCAGCCCAGCCCTACGATATGGGCTCACTCAAGCTGGTGACTCATAGCACTCTGGAAGACAAAGATCAGTAACAAATTCGGAGCCTTTCAATTCTTCTTCAGTAATTTGAATACTAGTAATTTCAAAAATCTATCAAAAACTATTGTGTTCTGACTGTTGTTTTCTGGCCTTCAGGGATGCTTGCAGGCTAGTTCCTAGTATCCAGCAGGCAGCTATACAAAGGTATTTAGGCACCTAGAGATACATGAAGCCTCCTAATCAGATCTACAGTGTGAATTAGGAGTCTAATTTACTTAGGCAATTCTGAAATCCCATTTAGAGTCTAACAGCTCTTAAGCAAATAAATACCTTTGAAAATCTGGCTCCAAGTCACTTAAAGTATAAAGATTATAACAATGGATGACAGCAGTTGGTTGTCTCGATGCAAAGGCTGCATGCCTTGTCAGAGATGCAATTTGTCCTTTAATTCCAGAGATAAATCCTCTGGAAGAGGAATAAAGGACTTTCTAGAATATATATGGAGGAAACTGGGCAGCCATATTAGAATGACTATTTGCTGCTTACAGCAGGAGAAGATACTGGTTCTGCACTTTCAAAGCAGTATTCAATGGCATAAAAGCCTATTATTTCTAATTATATCTAGTATTCTAGATATATACACCACTTTTATAACATTTCCTCCAAGTTAAAAGATCACATCATATCAATTATTACCAGGTAGAATTCTGAACAAGCAACAAATGGTGTCTCAAACATAAAAGACTCAAAATTATTTCTTTAGCAGGGCATAATGCCAAATGAAAAATACAGTCAAACAAATATACTTTCCTTACCACCCTTTGGGGATCCACCCTAAGGGAAGCTGTCCTGTGAGCAAATACCCAGCTGCCATTCCCAGAGCAGCACAGTTCTATACCATATCCTTACATCGGGCTTCTACAGAACTGCCACGACATAGTCCCAAGGATAAAAGCTTAAACAAAGACTTTTGATTCCACTGCTGAACCAGCAGATCTTCTTCACGTGCCTATCACTCTGTTCTAACAGGAGAAATTAATGAGTTTCTGAAGGCTGAGATGTGAAAGCTGGAACCAGTGCCTGCAATGGTTTAAAAATGGCTTGGTTCTGTTAAAGGCAATGTGGATTAACACCAAAAGGGGTTGTCATTTTTTTAACAGAGCCTCTTCTAGGCACAGAAGGGTTTCACTCCTCAGTAGCTAAACTGAGAACACAGTGATTTCAAGATGTTGGTTTTAAATAAAGCGTTTAAAAAAACACTACCCCAGCCTGCAACTGAAAATTCCAGTCTTTTCCTTGAAACAATGCAGAGCAGAATTGCAGAACAGCGTAGCTCCCTCATTAAACTGGGCAATGCACATAAACACAAATGAAATTATGGCTCACTAAAAAATATTTTCTAGCTACTCACTAAAATAGCTTTGGGAGACCAGGTCCATACATGGAATAAAATGGCTTTCACTGCAGTCCTAAGCCAAACTCTCCTCTGGAATGACATTTTAGGTAATATAAACAGTTTAAAGGCAAATGTAGAGCAGAGCAGCCTAGCTTTATACAATCAGTGCAACAAAACTGAGATTTATTCTGTGCAGAATTAAGCTCTTTATATTGTTTCTACTTAAAAAGGAAAAGTACTGAATGCAACAGTTCCTAGAAATTTATCTTTCACTACAAACACTTTCATAATCTATTTTTGATTTCACCAGGCAATAGCAGGCCCAAGCAAAGTGGGCAGAATTTTGGCCCTACTCATTTGAAAAGAGAGCAAGCTTCACCTTTTCTACTGTTCAAGCAACTTAACTGGTGGCAGAAGTCCTCCCACCGCTTTTCCAATAAACTTTGTAACAATAGTTACATAAAGCTCTTGGAGTGCATGACTTAGATGCAAACTGATGCGTTTCAAAATACCTGCTTACATCCTTCAGCTTAGATCAGATACACAGAATCTGTATTTAGAGATAAAAACCCTTTCAAGAACTCTGTAATGTTCAGAGCACCATGGGATGAGTCATTAATCCTCACGATTTCCTGGTGCACTATGTACAGCAATTCTCATTTTATCTGGGAGCACAGGGGAGAAACGAGAGAAAAAAGTTGATCAGCAGCACACAGCATATATTGCTTTCATCTTTTAGTTCTACTTCACAAGCTTTTCTGAATGTCTGAAAATAAAGTCTAACAGAACTGCTAGAAGAACTGTGTGGATTTACATAGAAACAGAACGACCAAAATTAACTAATGGAAAGCATTGTAAAGCCACCTGAAACACAGCCCGCAGTAGTGCCTGTTCCCTACACCCGACTCCCTTCTCCAGGACCCAGACACATCTCTCTCCTCACGGTATCCTGGCGCAGCATCTTGTAGCTGAAGACTCCGCAGCACACCACAAACATTTGTCAAAGCATGTTTCAACTTATGTTACACGTGCGGGGGTGGATTTGGTGCGATAAATAGCATTCCTCCTCATTACACACGTGAATTAATGAAGGTGTAACACGGTGGGCGGACGTCAACAGGAACATGGGTTAGCGAGGGATGCCAGACAGCCTGGGCAAGCTGGGGAGATGCTATTCAGGCAGAACAACAGCGTGCAAATCGCCGCCTGCATCGGCTACCTGTCACGGCACTTCTTGTTCACGAACCACGAGGCAGAGGAACGAAGGAATTTGCCCAACGTGGCAGTCAGACTCTGACAGAGCTGGTATCAGAACCAGACAGTGATTTAGAGCTCCTTTCTCTAAACATTAAACCACAGGCTTTCTCTATTACCACCTATGAAATACACGTGCAAGTACACCATACAATGCATGTCATAGTGCACCAGAACATGTCTGATAGTAAGTGTGGGGACATTTTATGCCAAAGCCCAGTACCTGCATGCAATAACCTGCATCTCAGATGCATCAAAATAATGGCTAAGAGGCTGAAAAGCCTGTCTGAAAAAGAAATCAGAACAAGGGTCACAAAAGAGAAAAATAAGCAGATGGTTATATCCTAAAACAGGATAGACAAGCATTTAGGAAAAATGGAATGCCTAAGCTTAGCCAGGACAATAGCAAAAACCAGCAAGAAATTGTTGCTAAATACTACTTTAGATAAAATTTCAGAATAGCAGCAAACACACACAAGAACATTCACACGAGCAAAGAATTACAGAAGCAGGAAATTTTTCCTAATTCTCGTCTCTGCAGACGAGAAAACACAACTGTAATAATTTAGAGGGCAAATTTCATGCAGCACATTTGGAGACAGAAATTGCAATCACGGGTTCTGGCCAGCCTGGGTCTGACACACATTTTATCATTATTGGAGAACTTCAGTGGACGATTTTTGCATCTCATAACAGCCATTCAGAACACTACTTGCTGCTAGGACTTGCACTATAGCTCATTAGAGTTACAAGAGTTACAACAATGAGCTCTGAATTAAGATTTTTGTGGCGTGACTGATTCTGGGCTTCAAATTGCAGAATCTGGCTGTCTTAGATGATGACCACCTTGAAACCAGGGCTACAGCTAAGCATTCAGAAATCAGGAGAGCTGGCTCTCCAACTCAAGAATTTTGTTTTAATCATAAGGTTTTGCTTTGTTTTTCAGATAACGTCATAAATGATACATTTTGAATCTTTATTATATTTCTTTTTTTCTTCTTTGGTTCAGAGCTTTTAGAAATCATATTTTCATGTTTTTCTCTGAAAATTTCTTCTGTTGCTTTCCAGATAAATAATAATCCTGCACTAGGACACCTCAGTACTGTCACGAAAATAATTCTTCATTTTTCCTTTTCCAAGCAGGTTAAGAGGGAGGTTGGAAAGGAGAAAAAGACCATATTTAATCATCTGAAGTACTTAACAAATCATTTTAAATGCCTGAAAAACATCCATAACTAATAAACTAATTTAAATCTAACCATCTGAGCCTGAGCCATCCAATTTTTATCTCAATTTTGAAATACCACACATATACAACCTTAAAGGATGCTCAGATAAGGGATTCTGGTTCAGACCTTACTAGTGAAAGAAGAGGAAGACAAAAAGGAATTCTGTGAGCACCCACATTGCTCAGATACTGGGGGGGGGGGGGGGGAGGGGGGGGCAATCAGCTGTAGAGATACCCACATATGAAAGTCACAGAATTTTTTTAGATACTTTCTTCAATCATTCAACAATCTCTTACTGCCACTGAGCTCTTTACTGCTTATCACCATGCTGCGCAGGAGGCGAAATAAAAAGACCAGTGTCTAATGTTCCAGACAGAAACTATGACAATATATAAACAAAATGCTGAATTTAAATTCTAGTACAGACTGATTAGATTGAAAGACAAGCTAGATTGAAATGATGTCAGGTTCAGTGAACCAAGTGTAAGGTCTTTATGATTACATTGGCATTTTTGCCTCAGTGGCAGGCATCAGTGGCTATATTGGATTATGTCACCTGAGAATTTAAATACAATCATACATTTCTAATGAAAAAATGGCACATGTGAGTAATACGGCTCCATATTACCTTAATTACATATTGCAATTATAATTACAGCAGCACTGCTACTGGGATGAAGTTATTGCGACTGAGCCTCTCCATACTCCATGCACGCCTTTCACGGGAGCCTCACGCAGCCTCACCTGCACTTGCACTAGAAAATTAGCGACAAAGACCAGAATGTGAACTCTGTCTGGGTATAAGGACAGGGCTTTCATTGCCCTGAGTTGACTCAGAAAAAGAAAGAACAAAATTTAATTTCTACGTAGAATATTGAGGCTCCTTGAAGCAGGAGCTAAAAACAAGTGAAGACATTTTCCCCTCAGAGAAAATGCACGGCCACTGTACTTTATGGAAAATACATATTAGTGATCATTCCAAACTCACAATGATGATGATGTCCCTTAAGGCCAAGAAGGACCAACTGAACTAAACCCACAGTACTCTTCTGCTGTTCCTATGCTTCTTGACAAGAAGAAGCTGGAATTCCTGCCTATCTTGGAGTACCTAGAAAGACAGTGTGGTATAAGCAAGGACAGACTATCTAGTTACCAACCTTGACAGCATCCCAGCAACATGGTACACACCGCAGGACTTGCTTCAGAACACTGCTTTCCTTTTCAAGTATTTTCCTTTCCTCTTAGTAAGAGATTTTACAGATAGGCATGCTGGTATGATGAATTTCACACAGAGAAGGCATCACTGTCCTTCTACATTAACTTTGCAAGGTTGTCTTACTCAATTTAGTGACAGTGCCCATCAGAACCACAGACCTGAAAGGCTGCACTGGAGTAATCAAACGCAGCTCTAGTGACAGCTGTTTGCTCAAATCCAGATCAAAACTCTACTCCTAATCTTGCCTGGAACTTAAGCCTGAATTTAAAGTAAACCAGTACAGAAAAAAATATCATTGCCTCATCCATTTCCTAAAAGAAAGCGTCAACAATGTGGGGAAGAGCCGAGGCTGTAAAGACTCAGGATTCTCCTCTGGCATTTTGCATTCTCCTCAACGTCTTCTCATGGTTGCCCTCTCTCTCACAGAGAAGCACTGAGAGACACGTTGCCCATGGTATTTATAAACCAACAGCTTGTGCAAAGGAGGAGCACACTACCGCACTAAGGCTGTGCAACTTCCTCAACTATGGAAACAACACGTGAGTTACCTGTGGCTTCAGTGATGACACAGTACTCGTGTCATTTGCAGTTCCTCAGCGAGGATAGCAAGCCCATGTTCTTGCTCCAAAAGCACAGATTCCTAGGCAGGGAGATAATGCTTTCCAATACTCCCCAATTGCTAGTCCAAAGGCAGCAGAGGACTTAGAATACACAGTTAAAACAGCTACCACCTATTCTGCAGAGCACATATAGACATACAAATCAAGCACAAAACCAGCCCATCACAAAGCACTAGTAGAATACTTCATAATTCCAAACAACATCTAATGGGAAACACTTTCAGATATATGAATTAGTTTAAGAAAAAAGAGATCTCATTTTTTATACCTCTCAAGCTTCTCAGGGAATCAAATCAATTAAATTGGCTAGCTACATTCAGGCAATTGAAAAACATTTCCCAGAAGACATACATACATAGTATTAACAAGATACACAGAGTTAAGTAAGAGAGAAGCAGGAGTCTAGAGTTTGTTTTCTGTCTGGAACTGAAGGACAGGGTGTGACTTTATGACTTATCTTGTTTCCTCAGAAGGGAGAACAACCCTGGTCTGTATTGCCAGACAGATTCTGCCTAGCAGCCTTCCCGGCCCTTCCCTCCACCTCAGCCCTGTGCATCTCCCTTGCCCCCAGTCACACACTCACATAAATGCTGACCCTTTATCAAAGTCAGCTTTTATAAAGCAAGCCACAGTGGCATGATTAGGACCTGATAAAATGAAAAACAAAACACTCCTGCACAAAGAAATGGAATGATTCCCTGAAGCCAGGGTAATTACTAATCATCGACAGCAGCAAAAAAGGGCGTTTTCTAAACTTCTCCATGTCCAGTGGCACAGAAATTGCGAAGCTATCCGGTGAGGGGAAAAAAGCTGCAACTCAGATTTTTCACTTACAGCAGCAGCCTGGCTAATTTCATACAAAAAGACTTGTTCAACATATTTAGTTAATATTTACTACCATAAATAATATCTTGCTTATCAGTCTTATTTATGTAACATTGACTTCCATGGTAAAATACATAAAAGATGATCTTTCCAGTTCTGTGCCCTCTTTTTTTAATTCCTAAGGCCTGAAAACTGTTTAAAATAAAGAAGAGAAATGTTTGGGACTTTTCTGCCACTTGTTCTTTTCATTTAAAATATCACTTGCCATTTTCTGTGGTTTCCTTAGATGTCTTAGATGTAAACTTGAAGCTCCTTCAGCCATCTATCTGAACAAGCTGCTACATTTCGGAAAAACAGCAATTTTTTTCTCCCAAATATTTATTCAGGTGTTCAAAAGCTTGGGGGTTTTGTTTGTTTATTTTAAACTTTTAAGCCATCTAAATAAAAATACCTCTTCCCTGGACAGTTAGTCAGCTTTCATATCATCTTTGAGATAATTCTACCAGATCATCAATTATGCATACACTCTGGAAGAAATTAATTAAAAAAAAAAAAAAAAAATAAAAAGGAAACAAGACATGCTTTTCTATATATAGAAGAAAGCCAGAGGTAGAAAACAGGCGGACCCTTTGGGCCTCTTTTATACAGAACAGGAAAAAAAAAAACCACAATAGATCACAAGTGTACTTTTTATCTTTTATAGATTACTTAATGATGGCTTGCAAAAGTCCCCAGAAGGACATTAAATATTTCATTCATTTAGTTCATCCACTAAATATGGGGGGGTTACAGAAATCAAAACCCCTCTGCTTGAGGACAACCATCTAGCAGGCAGTTAGCTGCTCTGCAATCATATCATAAACATAATTTTTAGATTCAAAATTAAATTTTCTTATGAAATATTAAAGTGTCAGGAAGGGAAATTATCATAAGATTTGCATAACAAACTAAATTTCTTTGGATTAAAAAACATTTTAAAATCTAGAAAGGTTTTTTTAGATTAAGGAAGGAAATCAGCTGCTGCGTAAGTGTCCAGCTGACAAGAGTATGTGTGCTGAATCTCTTGTTCCTTCAGCCAACTTTATTTGTTTTCTGTTTTCTTGTGCTCCTGTGCTTTTGTGGTTCTGGCTTTCCTAATTTGGGGATCCAAAAGTTAACTGAGGACTAGTCATGTAGATTCCTTCTATAGTAAATGGAGTTGGGATAACTCATTGTTCGAAGTAACCAGAGAAGGCTACCATGAAATAAGTAGAGACCCACCCATTTTATCATTCTGCTGCTCCTTGTCCATGGCCTGTTCTTAAGATGGTCCTCTTATTCTGGTTGGGACAGCACAGAGCACAAGAGTCTCCTGGTCCACACCTAGGGCTCCCAGACATGAGAGCCCAACTCCCAGCAGGGAGACTGCCCACCATATTTTAATAGTTGCAGTGAACCTTCTGTACAGCCCTTCTCTCAACATAAGCCCACATCTGTGATACATGCTATGCCAGCAGCTGCCACAGCAAAAAAAATAGTTAATTCTGCCACATCCACATCCCTGCTTGATTCTGACTTCGCCCTTAAAAAAAAAAGCCAGGTGCAAACTGATAGACTCAAATACCCTTTACATCACAGGCTCATCATCCTTAATAATGCTAATAAAAATGGAGTAAACTTACATGGGTACTTTAGAAGGGCTCGAGCATGTAATTCACACCCAAGGATGTGAACACTGTGTGCATACTGAGTGAACCCAGCATCACCCGGTCTGAAACTCAGGGAACAGTGGCTCTTTTATAGGAACCATTAGGGACTTTGGGAAGATCTATGGGACTTGTTAACTTTACCTGACATGTAGGATGAGTGTCTGGGGTATAAAACAGCTTGGGGAAAGTGACAGTCTTATTGTAGTTCTTTTAATGTCCAGGGTATCCAGTGAATTGAATTATGTGTGATTACCGAATTATTTGTGATTGGATAGCTGCTCCTCTATTACACTTAGTATCTGCCTCAGAGTCCCCCTGTGCTATCGCTGTTCTGGGAGCATAAACTAGAGTCTTCTACCCTTGACCATGCCAGGACACTTTTTGCACATGTTCTCTGTTGCATACAACTAAAGAAGAAATTTTTCCCACTCAGACTCAGATCTGGCCTTAGGTCAGGCTCCAAATACTTCAGCTATGCTTCTGGGTTCAGGTCTCAGCATTAGGCACCAGCACTGTGCCCAGCTGGGGTTACAATGCAGTTCTTCAAGTCAGCGGGTATCATAGCATGTAGCACGCATCCAGAATGGCTTAATGGAAACAGAAGCTCTCAGTGGGAAATTATAGCTTTTACAGGAACATATGGTTCACTCAGTGGCTATAAAAGTGTTTATCTCAACATTTCATGGAGGGGAAAGCAAAATGGAATTGAAAGATAACATACACTGCTTCTATAAATCTTGTGACTAGCAGACTTGCACAAAACACTGACCAAGCAAAAGAAAATGTAGAAAGCTCCAATATTTAGAGTGGAAGCTTATGGTAGTCAAGATGATTAAGTCAACTCCAGCAATGAATTTTTTTTTCCCCACAAGATAGCGTCTCGCACATCTATTGTACTTTCCACTCATAATGACTCAGTCGCCCCCATAAACCACACGCGGTGAAAGTTCCTGTACTCACTGCAGGGAACACAGACACTTCTGGGGTAGGTTACAACAGATGCTTGAAACTGTGCCTCTATGGCATATCCCAAATATCACCAGAGTTAATGTCTCTGTACACTTGCAAAGTGCCAGGCAGAGATGGTCAGACCTCTTGCTCACATTTTCTCTTATGAGTCCACTAACTACTTGCCATGGATGGTACCACAATCAGCACACACCTAGCAGGACTGCCTTGCACTGAGCCATCAACATTGCTTCCTGCATCATTTATGTTTTCATGTAAATTCAAATATCAGATGTGGATAGAACATCCCTATCCTGCCCAAAAATCACCTTGAGCACCAGCACAAATAAACCAAGTTCTTACTGTACAGTAGAAGGCAACCCTGACTGGCTGGCAAAAATCCTCCAGCCACATCACAGATGGGAGAGTAGAAGCATAAAAGAACGTTGTGTAATTTACCCATCACCCTGCTCTGTATCAGTAACAGAGCTGGAAATAGAAACCTCCCCTATTAGACACTACATCAAGAGGCACGACAGGTGCTTCACAGAGCCCTGTTCCAAAGCATGTGTAAACTAGAACGTGGGCATAACGTCACAGGGAGGCAAGGACGGGTGCTGAGACAGGCTCAGTTAAGCTTACTGGTGAATGCTTTCCCCTGCATCTACCCTGTATGCAGTCAGCAGCTTGCAGGAGATGAATTTTTATCATTCTGTCTGCACCTACGTGATGACAAGAGGAGGTAACATAACAGTGACTCGCTTCTAATAGAGCCTTACTAATGAAAGGCAGGGATCCCAAGGCTCCTTATTCAAGCAAAATGGTCTTCATTTCAGTGGGAGCCTTCCCAAATACAAAATGAATTGCATTCTCAGACTTGGCCTTAGTTTACTAAGCCATTAGAAACAGAATTAATTAATTATATCTGAATTAATACAAAGACAGACCATGGTCTGGCAAGAAGCCAAGTAAAGCAGACTTTTCACAGGATTAAGCTTTGTCTGAGAAGCTAACTGTCAACCAGAGGCTAGTTTGGCATCAAGGAGTCACCTAAGATAAGGAGGTCTGTGACATCCAGCAGCTCAAGCAGCGAGGATTTCTTGTCACTCATTGCTACAAGGCAAACAGAGGCTCTGGGGTGTCCTTGGACTCAGGATTCACAAAGGACTTCTGTTGCCAGGTGACTGAATTCTTGTCTTAGCTGATGTGCCAGAGAAGCAGCATGATATTTTTGAAGGTCATGAGTCTATATGAAATTATTATGGTTGATTTTTTTTTTTTTAATTCAACAGCTAGATTTCACTTGAAAAAACCTCACTCAATTTACTTATATGAGTATATAACCTAGATGGATTCCAATTGCTGAGCAGTGAGCCGCTATCCACTAACAGTGATTTTGCTTTAGCTCATGTAGCAGGGAACATACTAGAGCACATGGGTCTTAATTAAAGCCCGTTATCAGCCTGAAATTCCTACAGACTTCTCCCCTCTTCATCACAAAGGTGGGAGACCTGGTGGCCTACTACTCCTACAGTACTGCAAAACACTACGGATAAAACCTATGATAGACAGGCATGAAATCCTTTATCATAAAATTTTAGTCTTCCTGTAAAAGAAAAGAAACTATCTATGTAGAAACATCCATCATATCTCTTGGCCAAGGGCTTATAAGCTTTTATAAGAGAACAAGGGCATATCATGAATTAGTCACAGGATTCCACAGGGCTGAACTACAAGCCTTTACGAATACCAGGCTCTGTAAATTAGATTATATTTAAAAAAACAAACAAACAAACAAACAAACAAAAAAAACCAACCACAACACAGTGCTTCACCTAAGAAGGCAGCAGGACAATGTTTGACAAAAAAAGAGGAGAAATGTCACATTTAATAAAAAAAATAAACCCACCCAGTTCCAGTGACAATCAAAAAGTAAATTAAAATGTTCACATAAACACATTAAGATTGCAGAAATTTTCAACAGTTCTGTTTTGGCAGGGAGAGGTGGAGACGCCTGCATTGTCTTCTCTTACTGGACCTTGAGCTCGTAATATCCTAGGCCCTCTCCAGAGCTCCTCTATCAACTCTCTTTGAGGAATCTGTATAAGCTCTAGACCACCAGGAAACACTGACCCGCTCACGACTGGTTCCCTGAGGGCTGGCCTCTGGAAGTTGCCAGCGTCATCTGTTCACAGCAGGGAATCTCTGCAGCAGTGGGGAGAATCACAGGGCAAAGAGCGCGGTGTTCAACAGGAGTTTTCGGCATCTGCTGTGAATCATGCCAACTGCGGTACCGCAGCAAGGGGCTATTCCATCCGTTGAGCCTAAAGCGTTGCTCAAAAGTAACAACGAACTACAATGCCCTTGCAGTATTTCCACGTTCCCTCTCTCTCTCTCTATTAATTCCAGGCCAACTTATTTAAATTTGAAAACCAAAAGGGAGAAATTATTTAACATCCTGTCCTGACGACTCAGCCCAAAACCTTTCTGGATGAATCTAGTTCACTGAAGCCAATGAGATTGTTTCCATCAACTCCAATAAGTCTGGATCAGATCTTGGGTCCCTTGCGCTGGCAAGGGCTGGAACACAGCTAACAGTTATAGTCTGATGAAGCATGAGTCACAAATACCACAGCTCACACTGTGTCTGAGCTCTACTGAGTGCAGTGTCAGCAGCAGAACATTTGTTTGGGTCAACACAATGAGCGCATGTCTGACACTATGGTGTTCAGTAGGCACAAGTACGCACATCTGAGCACGCTCATAGATTGTTTGTTCTAGTAAAAAACAATGCAAGACAGCAAGAGAGAACAAAAGTGAAGGCTGTGAGATGGCAAAGGATTGTTGTCCTGTCTTTAATAAGGCCTCACAACATAGCAGGTGATTCTCCAGAGGCCATCTCCCAACCTTACGAATGCACACGTTAGGACACTAATACTATAATCCCTCCTCCAAGGGAGGAGATAGAGGAGATGAGGGGAGATGTTGAGGTGCTTCTACTCCTGCCAGCAATCTGATTGCAAAACAAGAGACTTGGGGGTTTTATTTTCCTCAAAATTCCACCCAAAGAGAAACAGCCGTACAAAATATGTAGACTGAGGAAAAAGACTTACTGGCAGGAGTGCCACAAGTTAAAGGCAGCTGCAGGGAGAAGGAACACCTCTGCCTCATTCATTTCCTGCACTGAACAGAATGATTTTATGTGGAACATCTGACTACTAAGTCTATCCCACTTTCCACCCTTCAGAGCTAAATAACAGGATTCCCTTCTGTCCCTCCATAGCTTCTAATCCAAGAATCTCCAGCTAATTTACTTGCTTGATAAATCCTCTCTCTTAGAGTTCTTACTGTTTGGTTTCATTACTAAGATACAGACTAGCATTTTTATAGAAGACCACAACCATCATGTACATGCCTCATAGTTTTCAGCTAATTAGAAATCAAACATAAGCAACATGATTTAAGTCTAATAATCACTCATTCAGTATCATAAGCACGAAGACTGATGGCCAGTCCTTTGCCCCATTCATATCCATTTGTTATACAATGGGGTGCAGTGACCCAGGAATTGTAATAGGAAAACAGTCTTTGGTGGCTTTGTTTCATTTTTCTAAGTATAAATAATTTTTAAGGAAACAAGCACAGCCTTGTGATTAAAATATTTATACTGTTTTTAGAACAGTGTTCCAGAGACCACCTAGCAAACTGAAGCAATAAATTATATATATTTTAAGAACACCTTTATTAAAAACTTACTGTTAATAAGTATACCCAAGCTTGAAGATCTCTTCTATCATGAGTATCAGTCTTACAGTCAGTAAGATAGCCATGTCTCTGTGAAGATGTTGTTAAGTTTCTTTTCTTTTTAAGTACTTTCAGGCATTTTTTCTATCGATAATATATCTCATGGTTGAATGAGCAGTGTATTATTTATGAAAGTCTTCACAGAGGAAGTCTCACAAAACTATGTGGACTGCTATGAAAGAAAGTTAGAAAGTCTGTGCGTTTTCTACAGCTAGCTTTGTCTCATACCTATCTGAGGCAGGAGAGGACTCAATATCAAATATGCAAAATGACCAATGATGCCAGATCACAGACCAAAGCTGAGCTACGAAGCCAAGGAAAGGAAAAGGTAGCAGCCCACCAGGCCCCATCTCATTGCTCACACAAGAGACCATGCCAACAGCACTACGCTCCATTGCCTCTCCATCCTCCTCCTAGCCTTCCCGCTCTCAGTCTTCTCACTTAGCCCAACAGCGTGCTGGGTCAATGCTGTCTCTGGCGTATTTGCACAAGGCCTATTGTTATGAGGACTTTGATCTTAGTTGGTGCCAGTGCTGTTTGAATCCAAGCAATAAAATAGAATCTGCTGCAAAAAAGGTCAAGAACACCTAACAATTATGATAATGTTTATATTATAGCACTGCCATATGTGTAACTAAGCACCACTTTTAGGAGAACAACAACACAATTTGTACAGGTCTTCGAAACATCTAGATGTTAGAACTGCAAGCAAAGATCGTACAAGTATTTTGTTGACATGCCCAAGGTGCTAAATTCATATCCAAATATCTTCAGTGCCTGAGGAAACATGATTTCCAGGTTTGGGATCTGATTCCATGATTTTTTCTACATTTGTATAGTTGGCTGTAAAGATTCCTAACTCACAGATATGCTAAGAGATGGTGCCTAATAATATGGCCAGGTAAGACACAAAGTGTAAATTCTTCATGAATGTGTGTCTACCCTAGTCTTATAGTACCATGCTATCCTTGCTTGGTACATCTCACCTTCTAGAAAGTAAACTTTCTGCCATACAGATTTGCATTATTCTACATTCATACATCTTGCACAAGGGGAGCACAAATTTGCTGGACATATATATCTCAAACAAACAAACAAACAAAAAAAATCTTTGTTTACTTACCCAACAAAACAGATTCAGAGAGCTACTGTAGAGAAAGCAAGAAAAAACTGGAGCACATATACAGTGAGGAAACAAATATTTATATCTTTTATAGGAAGCCATATAAGTCCTTAGCATATATTGTGACTAGTTTTTCCTCTGCTGTTGTAAACTCTTAGAAGAAGATAAGTATCAATAGACAAGATAAAAAGATAAAAAATAAAAAGGTGTAAAATATTTAGTGGGTTCTTTTAATAATTAATCAGCTTAAGAGCTTTCAGTCTAGCTGTACTGAAAGCACAGCCAGACCTTTCAAGAGAAGAAACAAAAGGAAATATCTAGTCACCTATTAAAATGTATTATCAGAGTGCTATATAGCTTTTAACTGTCATCCAATATGTTTGCGCATGTGACATATTCTTTCCCAATTTTGCAGACTTGTGCCCAACATGTTTCTCAGAAGATTTCTTCTCGAGACACATGTTATACTGGTACGGGATGCTAAGCAGTAATTCATCGCAATTTTCTTTGCAACGCAAGACTTGACTGGTAACTCTAAGATGATATAGAGAATACTACTGGCAGTATCTCTCACTCTACGTGATGGAGGGGACTCCATTGTAATTAACACGAAGATCTTCTCTAAGGCTTCCGGAGACAGAGGTTGGATCCTCATAGCTGTCTAGAGCAGTGAATCCACTTACTTCTTGGAAGGAACCTCAGGAAGGGCCTTCAGTGACCTTGCCGGTATTCCCAGAGAAAAGCTTAGACATAGCCAGCACTGTGAGGAGACCCTACGCAGTACAGCCTCTAGTCATGCCATCTACCCTTGCAGTGATGACTTCGGGTGGGCAAGATGAGGTGGGAATCATTTGAAAATACCCCACAGCCTCACATTACCGGATGCAAGGACTTATCATAGAATCATAGAATCGTTAAGGTTGGAAAGGACTTCTGAGATCATCCAGTCCGACCTGTTAGCCTAACTGCCTGGTCCACCTCTAAACCATGTCCCTAACATGTCCCCACCTCCCTAACCATGTCCCATGTCCCTGACTTGTAGCATTTTTAGGCAGCCTGAACTCACACTCAATTCAGACCCTTTGCAAGGGACAGCATGATGTCAGACCCCAGGTGCCGGTGCATTACCAGCATCTAGGACCTGGGTCATCCTCCAAGGCACAGTGTAGACACTGACAGACCACATCAGTCTTCCTGGCTCTTTTCTCCCCTACCAAGCACTGGCTCGGCTGCTTCCTATCATGACCATACAAATCTCAACTCTGAGTTAAGCAAAAGACTGCCAACCACACTTCAATATCCACCAAGTGTTTGTGGAGCTCAGTGCTGCATGACTGCTACTCTCTCAGTACAGCTTATGTTTTATGACTGGCTCATCCCCAACACACGAGAACGGCTTTCCATGAGGATGAGAGGTACTTCATGTGCAAAGAAATTTCACCCAAGTTTTCAGAAAAATAACCATTTGTAAAAGCAACACTTCATTCCACGAAATTCTACAAAATTAGCCAATAAAAGGGAGTTACAAGTACCATCATTGCAAAGACATGTCTTATTTGAACAACTGCTTCCAAATAGTTTTTCACAGTAGCTAGAGATCTCAGACAGAACACACTGCAACAAAGACCATGGAGAGAAGGAAGCAGACCTAGTACAATCTAGTACTATCCCTTGCTTAAATAACATCAATGATAAATGGATAAATACCTATAAATTCACCTAGACTGGGATAGTTTTGTAAATATATAATTATCTACCATAAATGCTGTATAAACTCTCAGATGAATTGATCTGAATATTTTTGAGATAATGACAGCTATAATTCCACATTATATCAAATAAGATTCTGTTCCAATGCAGGGCTCTGCTTTTTCTTATCTCTTCTAAACTGTGGGCTTGAGCTAAGCGAGGGCTAACACTACTTTACATGTCTTTACTGTTATTGACGTATAGCTGGGCAAAATTCTAAGTGCATAGTCCCTAAGTCTGGCCTCATTTCTCACTTAGGGTCTCACATGACTAACTGGCCCTGCTTGACTCAGAAGAACCATGCCTATGATTATAAAAAGGCATTTGACTGTGAGGACCATTAAGCTTGGCCTTCCTGCAAGGGCACTGCTGGTTTCTCTTGTAACAGCAACGCTGCAGGCGCTGGAAAGTGGGCTGAAACTCACAAAACTCGTAATAATAACTGAAAAACTGCTACTTTTGACCTTTACATGGTAGGATCAATACAGACATAGAAACAAAGAAAAATGGACTCATATTCTGTTATCAGCCTCCCTTTCCACACAGTCATCTTCATCCTAATTGCGTTCATTCTGCTCTAGGAAAAACATAATTTCTGCTCCTTATGTGAATGAGTGTTGCAGTGTTTATTCAAAACCAGAATAGCCTTCTGGTCTTGGGGTGGATTTCATTCATATTATGGAAATAATTGATTCTTTGAAAGACCAGAATAGCTATAAACCAAACCTGTAGGCAAACTACGTTTTCATGTATGCTGCTGTTTCCTGTTTTCCCATTTTGATGGAGGCATTGAAAACCCCCAGCTGTTACAGTACTGAATAATTTTCTCTTGGTTCTCAGGATAAGAGGAAGTGGAATTATTTCAGAAGTCATCTCAACAAAGAATAATTTTAGCAACAGTTTGCTTTCTAAGATAAGGCCACTCACTTCAAAGTTTTTATTGTTTATGACAAGGGCAAACATCAACAAACTGTTACAAGATTGGCTATGGATATAGAACATAATTTCTTGTAGAAATTGCTTCACCTCTCCACGTCTCTTTTCCTTCAGCTGTAAAGTGACGGCAGAGTTGCCTGCCTGTGCTGGCATCTGTAGATAAGAAACAGATTTAGTGCTACGCTATAATTCTCCTGCTAGAGAGACTTCACACAGGATATGGAACAAACTTGCCTAAAAATCAATCCAGATCATCTCCTCTTACTGTGAATGGGGAATAAACCCAAACACCCAGGTTTACATTGTACACACTGGACAGGTGTAAAAGTAATGGGAGAGAGAGAGAATAAAACACTGACTGACATATAGGCATTCACACACCCAAATTCAGATATGAAGTGTCTGCTCTGAGAAGCACATCACAAACAAGTTTTTCTACCTAATTATTCTTATCTAATACTATTTGTTACACATTCCAATGAATAGCATCTATGATGCAGGGATTCAAAATTACTTAATCATGCTTCCTGACATCTTAGTGAGACCATGAGAAAGCATATATAAAGGCATTATTCCTTCTAGTATTTAAATAGCATTTCTCTCTTGGATGGCATGTAGTGTCTGTTTTAGCAACACTCAGAAACCGCACACAACAAGGAGAATGAGGCATAACTATATCTAGTTATGCAAAGTGGCCGACCATTGCTATCCGAGCTGCAGTTTGGCATGGATCAATTTTCACGCAAAAAGAACTGTGAAGAGCTGAAGAACCCGAGCATGCATGGCATCAGTATGACACCTTCTTTGAAAGACACCTCCAGTAGCACATTTGCCTTTACTGCCATGCTTGGATAAGTACTGTCTTAGCTGAGTGTGAAGACACAACATCATCACTTCCCAAACCCTCTCCTCTAACTGATCCAAATACCAAGTCAGTTTTTGGAAAAACCTGCTTATATTGCGGCTCATAGAAGGGTCACAGTATAGTCTGCACAGGACCAGAGGCCAGAATCATATTGAAGTCGAAAGTCAGGTTCATAAATCCCTATTTAGATATACAGACTAAGTGCCAATCACCAAAGGAAAAGGAAAAAGGGAAGGGAAGCATCTGGGTACCCAGGACTGTTGAAAATGCAGGCTTTTGTTTAGCTCCTACTTCACAAATCTTGAGCAGCAAGTAAAAGCCCCAACATATTCTTTTACACAATAAGAGCAAAGAATAAAACAACCTACCCATGACTGAGAACTTCAAAGGCCTGAATTAAAAACAATTTTCAAAGAACACTGAACATTATCCTTGCTGCCAATGCATTTCCCAATGCTGAATAAATCCAAAGCAAAAATCTCACAAAAAAAAAAAGAAGCTTCTCTGCCAAAAACTTCTTGTCCACTTTTAAAGCCACAAGCAGTTTCCATAATCCTATAGGTAGCCTCTGCTCTGACATAAATTACGCTAAGCAATGAAAGTGCTGACCCTGTCGTAACACTTGCACCACAAACACCACACATCATTGTACAACCTAATTCCATAATGCTCATTCACATATATAGCTCCACGGAAGTTAATGGGATTATGGAAGGGATTGAAGACTTCAGGATCAGACCAACAGAACCTCTCTGGCTCATTGCAAAGGACTCAGTAAAGAGAGAAAACGCGATGACTGTTCATCCATCTTAGGAGATGCACACTGTAGTCTTTGCTTAAAACAAAACAAACAGAAACATCAACAGCCCTGCTTTGGTATCCCTATCTGCCCTGTTCTGTAACAGACCAAAGAGGCATTTAGTGAAGTTAAGGACCAGAAAACTGAAAAACACCAAAGAAACACAGAGGAACAGATAATTAACCAGTGCAGCTCTCTGCCATTGAGACAAAGCATTCTGTAGTAGTTTCATCAATTAATGAGCACATCGTACACAGTAACACATCAGCATAAATAAATTCTGTGACCAACATCTGCTGCCATCTCTTAATAGTGACCCGAGTGTCTGTGCACACATGCATACGCCCAAGTACACACACACAGAGCACATTCTCAAAAATAGGACATGTAATTTGCACGAAGGTTTCACATTCCTGTTTTTTCCCCAGATTCAGCCTTTGCAAAAACAGTAAACTCGTAATTCAACATTTGCAGAGTGCTTCAAAGTTTCTCTGAGCTCTCCTTTTCCCCCCCACTCCAAATATTTTCCCTCCCCTACAAACAGAAAATACAAGAAAAGACCTGTTTATCACATGACCTTCCTTTGGAGGAATCCTTACATTTGTACTCTTTGAATCACTTACGTATTGAAGAAAAAGGAAGCTGCAAATAATATTCACATGGAGCACACAATTCTTACCTTCCTGACTTTTAGGTTAGCCTTCTGACCATGTGAAATTTATTAGGCAGTGTTTCTTTCTTCTTATAGACAGCTTAGGTTTGAGCTTGTGTGTATGTGTGTGTTTCTGTTTATGTTTACAAAAAATCTGATGTATTCCAAAGAAGGCACACTTGCTGTGCTTTGACTGCCTAAATATCACTCCTTTTTACAGCATTATCAATCACTATTGGCTTTATAGAACAGGATTATCTTTAAAAATAACTACTCCTATTTAAAGATAATAAGTATACTTACTGTACAAGAAAAGGGGAGCATAAAAGAAATGGGAGTCAGTAGGGACACTAATGTGACACATACGTATTTTCTGTATGTGTGTATGTGCAGCAGAACCAACATGGTCCAGCCTTTAGAAGTCAAGAGATACTAACTCTGCTAGTAACCTTGAGCAAGCTAAACCTCCCCTTGCCTTCCCATACCTCCTAGGCAGAGAAGCTGTCCAGGACGCATACTGGTTCTTTTTATGACATGGTAGCAACAAATACAAGAAAGAACAATCTTTCAGTAGCATAATCCATAAAAATAAAATACTAATGTACCAAATATTGCCCCAGAACAGCAGCAGTAACAGCACTACCAGGCAGAATAAAGAAGCAGCAACTACAAGTAAGCAAACACTGATCTTTGGGTAGAAGAGTGAAGAGCACATTCTGCTTAGAACAAATCCCTCTAGCAATCGTCTGGGCTCCACTCTGATCCCCTTGATTCGGGGGCTATGATGAATACCTATACGTGGAGATGTAGCAACCATGGCACTGACACGAGCCCAGGGCACTTACTGGTTAAAAATCAAACATGGGTAACAGCAGGAGCATAGGCAGTTTTGCTGAAATGAGATCTGCGCAGCAGGGCAGGCATGGCTTTTCTTCATTACCCTAATAGCCTAATAAATAAATAAGGGATAGTTGTGTCCATGGTAATCACACTGGTGATTTTTTTTCCCCTTCCTTTCCAAGACACCTTAGGAGAGAGGTAGCCATACCAGGGCTGCAGAATCTGATCTGTAAATAAAAAACTGAGACCTAAATGAAGCCCTTTCTGCGATAGGATTTCATCAAAACTACTGTGAATTCTCAGGCATCTAAACCATCTACCATTCATCAGGCACTGGTGATACCAGAAGCTGCTGCCAATTATTTTTTCTCTCCTGAATTTCTTATAAACAAATTGCAAAAGGTATTTACACCTCTGCATAGAAGCTCACAAAATACAAGTCCTCAGAAACGGCAGAGTGAATGAGACTAACCAGTAGCCTCTTCTCAACTTAAAGACACAATGGGTTCATACCCCGCCATTCCCGGCTTCTGTTTTATCCAAACTACAGAAAGTGTTGGCTTCCTGAAGTATAGTATTCTCAGCATGTCACACGCAGGGCAGCATCCATGCGCCGCTGACTTGGTAATTGCATTATCTGCAGCCGCTGATGAATGAACAACCGTAATGCATACATCCTGGGTTTAGCTCTCTCGGGACAAGGAGATACAGACTCCCCATACCAGATTCACTCAGTTTGATGAGTCCAAAGGCACACAGAAAATGCCCGTGTGCATTCCCTCTCGTTCTAAAAGCAATGTTAGATCCTGCTCCCCCTTCCCACTGACAGAAAAATAACATTTCTATTTACAAGCACGAGAAACTCGTTCCCAAATCTACTTCTCTGCATCTGCAATCTATTTTACCTGCAAATAACAAGGCTAGAATAAAGGCTTGCAAAAATCGTGGCGTAACACCGACCACATCTCCAGATATTGGGAAAAAAGAGAGAGAGAGACGCTACTATCCCGCAGCATAATGGCCCTTTAAAGAACACCTCGTCCTTATGGGTATAAATAATCTCAAGAATAAAATGGAGCCAAGGCGATTTTCATGGCAGAGGGGGGGGGACTGACCAGCTGCCGCGGCGGCGAAAGCCCCGGCTGCTCCCCAAAGTTAACCGCGCAGACGAGCTTACCTCGGAGAGGCAGCGGCAGCCTCCCGCCCGCCGAGCCGGGACGCCGCAGCCCCGCCGCCCCGCTCGCCCGGCCGCCGCTCCCCCGGCAGGCGGCGGCGCCGCTGGGCACCGCCCCCCGCCCGCCCGCGGCGCGGGAACCACCCGCTCGGCGCCGGCACCGAGCGAGCCCGCCACCGGCGCAGCAGAAAGCGCGGGGGGAGAGGGCCTGGCTTCCCCGTGGGGGGAAGGAAACCCCGAACCCAAGCCCGAGGCCGGCGTGAGCTGCCCGGCCGGCAGCCCGGGGGCAGGCGGCAGCCCCCCGCCCGACCTGTTGCGTGTGTCGGTCGCTGTTGGCCCCCGGGGCGGTGAAATTTGCTGGGGATCGAGGGCTGGGAAAGCCGTTCCTCCGTGCGGATAGGTACGAGGCTTAGCGAGCGGTAAATGAAGGGATTTTCAATGCAGCCATCGTTGTATTGATCGCATGTAATATAAATCACAGAAAAATAGGAGGTGAAGGAAGGGGGAAGAGGCGACTGACTGGTAAATCACTGAGTGCTTCATCTGGAAAAAAAGATCAAACAGAGGAGAGGGGAAATCCCTAACAAATCCCTGTCTCATTCACCCTGCATTGCATGCAATTAATATTACCATTTAGGTTTCATTAATGCTTAGGGCGCTACTCCAGCATCAGCTTAGGTGCCCCGCAAAAGTGAGAGAAAGCCTGTTCATACTCAAGAGCCTGCGTACCAAACGCGTAAGGGTACCAACCCGCAGAAGGCCTGGCTGTGCCGCCTTTGTGTAAGGAGGAAACACAGTGGACATAGAGGGAATTTCATCCTTCTTAGGCTGTCATGACATCTCGTGGGTTTTTTCTTCTTCAGAGGTTATAATTCTATTTTCTTTCTTTTTCACCTTCAAAGTTCTTACTGTCTTTAATATACTGACAGCCATAGGAATCTGATTTATTTGTCTTTACTTGAATACTACCCACAAATCAAAAATATCCCCAAATAATTCAAATCAATTGCCAAAACTAATTAATTCGATCTCAATCTGTCAATTGGTTTGAGAAAAGATCAAACATATTTTGGCTCCAATTGCCAGAAGACGCAAAGGAAGTTTAGCACCAAACTTTGCTCCCTCTAAAAGCACACTAACCTCTCGAGGGCAGCTGGAAAAACCTCCTTCATTTCAGAGATGACTACATTCAAAAGGCAGGCTAGCTGCCTTCCAGATGGGGACTGGAAGTTTGCGGCAATGATCCCGAGCAGCCCTCCGCTTCTTGCAATCCCCAGGAGAGAGGAACGTGACCGTCATCTCAGAGCAGAATGGACAGCCGGGAAATCTCCCATCTGAAATCCAGCTTGGGCAGAAAATAAATGGTGTGGCAAGTGCTCTTGCCACACCTGTCTGTTTCTCTCTCATCCAGCAGAGAGAAGTGATAAAATTTGTGGCATCCTGCCAAAATCATTGTACCAACTTAGGCACAAAACCTTGTATTACCCAGGCTGAATATCATCAAGAAGGAAACAAAAAGCTTGAGATTTTATTCACTGATATTCCCACCCCTCCAAAAAAAAAAAGACTCCCTGCATCATAAGAATAGTCCGTGAGAATAACACAAAGCAAGGCCTGGGGTTGACCTAATAGCTGAAATGCTCAGTTTCCATTTAGGACTGACTGAAGTGCAAAATGCATGCAAGTCTGTATACACATCTCCATGCAAAAGAGGCAGAGCCCAGGGTCAATGTAGGTAGACAGCCAGTTAATCATTGTAGCCTTGATCTCTCCTGACCTGTTCGGGGTCTGCAAGGGTTGTTTGCCTGTCTCTGCTCTTGAAACAGTGCTTCTAAGGACCAGCTCAAGTATCTTTAATTTAAGTGGGTTGGGGACTTGCTAGTTTGTCCCTGGACCCAGGAACGTCAATATGCCAATCTAGAATACCTGTTCTGTTCCAGGCTCTTGCGTGGGAAAGGCAGACAGGTGCTCAGCAGGACAGGTTCATCTATCAGGCAGATCCACCAGCAGCATAAAGCAAAGCTGGCTGTTCCTTCTACCGCATTAGCACCTCTCAGTGCAAGAAGTCCTGGACAATATTATTATCTGCACTGTTGAAGTACCACTCCTGCTATCCTTAGAAAGATTATACAGTTGCTTATGGACTCCGCGCAGCACTACGAATGAGTTGACGGGATCACAGGGAATGCACGAATGAAGGTCTTTTCTGCTTGCACAGAGGCGTCAGGTCTGTTATGACATATGCTTAGCATTGACATGGCTGCTAAACGAGTCCTACCCACAGCAGCAGGCAACTGCAAGTCAAACTGTGGAGAAACTATGATTTTAAGTGAAAGCATACTTACATACCTGACCCAATTTTCAAAATCTGTTGAGCTTTTCTGAACATCCACCTAAATAAGAGCAGATATCTTTCAAAAAATGCTCAAAAAACAAGCCTGCACCATTTAGGTCATACAGATAAAAAACCCCATCAGAACTATCTGTGAGATGCCAGCATTTCCTCTGTAACAGGAGAGGGCTTTGTACCTTACTGGTGTCAGCAGGTGACTTTACAGATGCCCATCTGCTAAGCGTTTTGTAAATAGCAAACATTTGCCTCCTGAAATGCGCCATCTTCCTGCTTCGCTCAAAAGCAGGAAGCTTGCCTTCCTGCTTGTGCCCCTGCTGCTGTATTAAAAGATGACCTGTAATTGACTGTTATGTTACTAGCAGCCAAGCTAGTAACATAACAGTCAGTCTAAGATGACACATGAACATGAGAGCACGAACACAAGTATGTAGCAAGGGCAATCGTTTTGTTAGGAAGTGAACTCAGCCCTTCCTGCGAGGAGCTATGTTACCAGAGGGAGCAAATCTTTCCTCACAAAGTTACTGGTTTGAATCCAATGCAGAGGCAGCTCAGCCTGAATGAATGAATATACCCCACTGCAACTGCATCCTCAGCAAACTGCCCCAGAGAGCAAGGACTGAACTCTGTTTTTCTCTGGAACGGTGTCTCTCGAGGACAAGTACAAGGAGGAAGCTAACACTGCCAGTACTTCAGGTAGAGGCCTGTAAGAACAACTGTCTTCACAGTAACATAAATTGACAGGCACCCCTCTCTTTAAAGGGTTTGTCCTGTGTGCAAATACAAAGACTGCACCACACTTAGAACCCTGAGACATTACCCAGGTGCTTTGGAATTTTAATGCTAATCTAAATACCCTCACTGAAACAAGATAAATGTAATGGCTAAATAACTGGTATGAGAAAACAGAGATAAACGGATTATGGGGCAACACAGACAAAAAGCACTCAAAAGTATATCAGAATCCTTCTTACTAGGAAGACTTTGGCTACACCACACATTTGCTTTCCCCCTGCTTTCCACTGAAATTTTGAACTGCGAGTTTAAAAAAAAATAAAAAAAGTGACCCTTCACTAGACAGCTAGCATTTGAGTCCACAAGCTGGTTCCAGGAGCTG
Source organism: Platalea leucorodia (assembly GCF_965183815.1). Classification (NCBI taxonomy): domain Eukaryota; kingdom Metazoa; phylum Chordata; class Aves; order Pelecaniformes; family Threskiornithidae; genus Platalea; species Platalea leucorodia. The sequence continues at coordinate 23,772,496 of NC_138826.1, forward strand.
TGATACCTCTCTTGAAATTTTTCTGTGCTCCCACAAACCATGTAACTTGGTAGGTTCTTAATGAGAGATGTTCATGTGTAATAAATATATAGGCACAAATACTCCTAACTTACTGAAGTGTGTGGGACTTCTGTGATCATCTTTCATGATGATGAGTTTATCACATTGACCAAGAAATTCCCAAACTGTGCCTCTAGATTATGTCAGAGGAGGCACACATTAGGTCTTTGCATGAACAGGCCCACTGCTGGCATTTAGTGCTGGAATGGGGATCCCCTGCCTGAGGTGGCACAGGAACTGGATGGGACAGAGGTTACTAGCAGCGTGCTGGCAGTGATACGAGAGGAAGAAAAACCCCTGCTTGACTCAAACCCAAATAAACTTTCCACAGCACTAAAGCTACACCATCTTTTTATTTGTAAAATTTTAAAAACATTTTAAAAATAAAATCTGTGACACCACTGCTCCCAATCCCTGCTGTTTCCATAGCCATAGTTTGAGCAAAAGTGCACTTCGAGGGTGAACTACCCCACTTTATGAGACAGGAGCTCAGACAAGCAAATCAAGGGATGTAACTCAGGTCAGTCTCTCAGTGTCCCAGCCTCAATGCAGGTGTACTGACTCCACGCCCCTCTGCTGGGCTCCCACCATTCACCATCACACTATTTAAACCAGACATAAAGTCATGCTGATTCTGTGAAGGCATCCAGACAGAGCAACTGCAACATTTTCCAAAGGCAAAATCATAGAGTGTAGTGAAAGGGAAATTGTATTGACTTTTTGCATTGCTAACAAGGGATTTGCAAGCACACAGGCTATGTTTGCTCAACCAGAGTTGAAAAGAAAACCAGAATCATATGAAATATCCCTCTAATCCATGAACCCAGTGAACAGGATGGCCCTGGCTATTGTGTCAGTACATACGGCTTGGGGTCCTTAATCCTTCAAATTATTGGCATGGTGCACTTGTTCTGTGACAGCTCTTTCAGATCTTTTCCCATCTTTATTGTTTTGTTTTCTGCTTGAGTAAATAGTAGGGCAAAAGTGAGACACATTTGTTTCTGCTGTCAGGATGAATGGCCTGGATCTCCACCGCCCTGCTTTTTCTGTCGACATTGTATCTTGGTTAATGCACATCGGCTACCATCAAGGAAGAAGTCCTCTCTCATTTGGTCTTGTATGAAAAGTGCGGAGTGGAAATGATGGCATGAAGTACAAAGCTGTCAAGGATGAGGGACAAAAGTACAGAAAAAATTTAAAAGCCAGAATCTGCCTTATTTACATCACAGACCACCATTCATATCCATGGTGAGCAAATGCAAAGTGAACAAATTGCCTCCATTTTACAAATGGAGAAACTGAGGCAGGGAGTGGCAATATGACCGTGGTCACCCCACAAACCAGTGGCAGAGCAGAGACAAGGTCCCGGGCTTTCTTAGTCCTAATTTCATCATGTATCCACTAGGTAGCGCTGCCTTGGTTTTGCATCAGAATCATTACAAATTATTAAAGCAGGATTATGGTGATTTATACCACCTTTGCACAGACGAACAAGGGAAACAAAGAAACAACACTGTGGAAAGGTTCAGCTATGAGGTGATCTTGAACAGCTCAGGGATTTTGTGTCACAGTTTTCAACCTTGGCTGTGGTAAACGCTGCAGGCTCCCAGCTGATACGGGAGGGGTCAAGACAGCATTGTCTTCTGGAAATCCTTTAGAAAAAAAGATTTACACTCGTTCAATGAGCAGCCTTTATTTGTCCTCAAAAGACTCTGAGTTACTTGTAAACCATTTTAGAGTCTCTAGAGAGTCCCACTACCTTTATTCTTCATAATATAAATGTAGTCACTGTAAAGAACTATGATTCTTGTTGGTATTGATAGTAAAAAGGGAAGAAAGCAGCATTCTGTTTGTGCTTGCTCTAGAGCCTCACTGGAGAGACAGGACAAAGATAACCTTGGCATCTGTTGTTATATTCCAAATCCCAGGAGGAATGAGGGCTCTGAATGCTGGTTTAACACTTCTCTTGCTGGGAACTATGTAAAGGGAACAAAAGCAGGCTCTGCAAACCGAGGCAGTTTTCTTCTGAGAAGAGATAAAGTTTGACTTTTCTCTCTTCCACCACCACAGCCTTATTCCTTCTCTCTGTCTGGTAGACAGGGTGGTATGGAAGAGGATGTATAGACATAATCATTCAGAGACCTGGCCCTGTTTCCAGCTTTGCCACTACTGCATGCAGCCCTGTACAAAACACTTGTCCACGCTATCACATTGCCCGTATTTCCAGCCGCTTCAATTCAAGAAGGGGCTGCCACACATACCAGCGTCCACAGACATGTTCGCCGTCCCTAGTGCAGGAAGTCAAGAAAGTTTTTATTTGTCTGAGTCTATTACAGACTACATGTGCAAGAAACCCATGCTACCTCAAAGGGAGTGTCTTGCTGTGCAGTTGCGACAGGGTGTGTGGGCATACATTTCTGCCTGGCCTAATTAACCATGAAACATTTCAACAACCGATTCTTCTTTGGCAGGCTATGCAGGGTCATTTGTATCTATTAATATCTACACACACATATGCACATGTACACACAGAGAACATAAAGCCATCTTTGTTAGTTAAACACAGCTCATCATTCTAACAGGTAATGTCGTATTCCCTGGTAAGATATAAATAATGCTTAGAATAAGGTTTGCCATAGAAATAGTAATAATTTATGAACATGAAATGCTTTCCATAAATGCATTATAATGACTACTTCAACTTTTTGTGGTGAAGAATAGTTCTGAGAACAGACTAGAATGTTTATGAACAAATAATAACAACAACAACATTAAAGGGATACGAACAGACTCCAAGTGCATTTCAGGTTTTGGTTTGAGCAATTCTAAACCTATTTTTTCTTTCACTGATATGTTCTCATCTCTAATCAGAATTCATAGGGACATCCCATCCTAAAGAGGGATCAGATCTGACCTAGGGAACAACAAGCTTCATCAGTAGGGAGACTTTTCCCATCTATCTCTACAGGTAGCAAAACACCTTTATCTAGCTGGGAACTTAAGCCAGCGCAATGCATAAAGTGTGCCAGATCTCAAAAGTAAATAGTGAGGAAAAGGCTAAGCAATCAATAAAACTATGCAATGTCCATGACTAGCTGTAAAAAATATCCTCCTCAGATTGGCTGCCTTTCCTGTGATCCCTCTTTCCAAGATTTAATATTATTCCTACCTTAAAAGAGCAGAAATAGTCTGTGGCTCAGGACAATTTCTTCCCTTCCACTCACAGAAGAATTTAGAGGGCTTTTCTCCCCATTCTTGCCCCATCCACCCTGGGAAAAGAGAGTGAAGAAATGAAAAAACTTTAAAAACCTGTAGGAGAAGGGTGAGCTGTGTTGTTGGGGGCAGATTTTAAAAGTGAAATTGCTGAAAGAATGTAGGTTTAGAGACAGATTTAACTGTTTACATGGACAAATGGAAGAGCAAAAGTACAGGTGATTATAGATTTTTTTCCTTCATTCAGAACTATTTAAGGCTGATTGCTCTGGATGAAATACCAATCCAGCTTCTGTAGCCTAATTTTTAATTTTAAATGCAAATTGAACTGAACAGATCTGGAAAAGTTCTGATATTTCTTTTAGGGTTTCTGCCTTCTTTGCGTTTTTTTATACCTGTTTCTAACCAAAAGATAGGTAAAGAAACAACCCAACAGATGTGCTGAATCTAAACATCTTTGGAAATTAATAAAGCAAGAGAACCTAAGGTTGTTACACTTTAGACCAAGGCTCATCGCCAAATCTCTGACCTGTGGATTTTTACTGAGCACCACTGGCAGCCAGGTTTATTTCTCCGTATTTTCACTTGTAAAACTGAAGTCTTGAAAGCAATCTGGGAGAGTAACAAAGCACTTATTCTCTGCTGGGATTTAATTTGCTTTCTGTCTGTATTTCTGTCAACCACGAAGGAATCTTTATCTATCCCCAGCAAGCCTAAAACATTTGCAGTGTGAAGGAACTGAGCACAACAACATTAAACAGAAACAAAGAGATGGAAACAACACCAGAAACAAAGCTAAAGTTGAGAAAAAAATAGCATTAGAAAAATCAGATTCCTTCATCTCTCCCTCATCATGGAGATTTAAGCTTATACAGAACATTAGATCTAAGTTCAGATCTATCTTGCATAAAGAATCATAATAAAGAGTGGTAAACTTAACACTCAAATCTTGAAATAATAATAGTCATCATCACGATCTTGCTTTCCATTAAAGACTCTAAAGGCATTTTGGGAGCACCACTGAACTAATTTTCACAGTCCAGCTATTGCACAGACACATTTTTTTTCAAATTTCTTTTTTATCAAAGAATAAAGTAGTATGGTGTGAGTACTCCCTCTCTGCCTTAAAATTTAAGCTAAACTAACCTGGAAAGCTTCACTCAAAAGCCCAACTCAAAACATCCTCTAGAGGACTTGCTTAGAGCTGCAGAGTCCTTCTCCATTCCCAAGCTCCCACAATACTCTGTTTCCCACCAGGGCAGCCTCTTATCCTAATGGGTGGACATTTAACACAAAACCTGTATAATGCCAGGGACTGAGTAAAGTAGTAACTCCAGGTATTTGTCCTTTGACCAATCTACTTGAAGCTGGGAATGCTGAGTCCCAGCCTGTCATGGGTAGCCTGCTTTCAGTACCCAGTTTAGTTATAGGCCTTGTATTCTTCATGCCAGATTTAAGTGTAATGCCTTGTTGACTCATCCCCTTTCTCTTTCAGTTCCCAAAACTATCAATGTAATTCACACTCTGAAAATCAGGATTTTCTAGTCTCCTAAGTAGCCACCATCCCACTGAGCTAAATTAAGTGCTGTTCATAAACCTTAGACATGGACTTGCTTCCTAACAGCTGATCTACCAAGTGGCTTAAGCAAAGATACCAGTATTAAAGTCCAAGGACAGAGCATACATCCTGCTCTGCTGCCCCTTTGACAGGATGATTATTTCCAATTAAGGGACAAAAAGGAAAATGGGGGGCAGTACTGGTTTAAAAGTTATCACAAGTAGTTGACCAAAACTCGAGTCCTCACATTTGTGTTCTGCTACACAGTCTGTCTGCCTCAATCTGAGGCTTAAAACTGATGAGTGAGAAGAAAGCTGTGTGTGTGTATTCCTTAATGTTCTGAAATGTTTAGATAATATCAAGGCATTGTGCTAGCATTTGTTTGAAATAAACATATACAAATTACAGAGAATTACTGAAAGACACACCCTGAGTCACTGGGCTTTCACTGTTATTTGTTCACTGAATAAACTGCTCCACTCTGGGAGTGTGAGTGCTTTATATTGCAAGCACAAAGGATCAAAGAGCCACATCTTTATGACATATACCTTATAAGCATATAGAAATACTTCTGCCATTTAATTTGGGATACCCTTAATGACCAAGCTGGGAGTCAGCTTTCCTCTGTAGCTTTCAAAGCAGTCTCACGTGGAAAGCAAAGCTCTTTATTTCTGCGACTCAGAAAATTAAATGACTGGCACACAGTCTAACACGAGGCCATGGATCTGGGACAGAAATCCCGCTGTTCTGACTCCCAGTTTGAGGTCCTGTGCACCAAGCACTCCACCACGGGACACTGACTGCAAGGTGTAATCATTTCTCTTAACACAAATGAAGAGATGTTTTGTATTCCAGAATAGAAATCTGTCCTGTCATACCTATGAATTACCCTGCAAACTACCTTCATTATCTCCAAGCCATTAAAATAATCACAGTTTTATTTTGCAAACCCAGCACTTCCATTAGTTGCTAAACTAGTGCTTTCCTTTGGGATTGCACAGTATTTTAGGAAACCTATCTGTACAAAAGCCTTTGAGAATGTTTATCAATAGAAACCAGATCTATGACAAATAAATCAATAAACGTTTAAAAAACAGGTAATATGGTGCAGCTGAAGGAGGGAGATAGAGTTTCCACCTAAGGATTATGAATATGAAACCCCATTGGGTTAAATAGTGACATAGATTGCTACTACTGGGGTATTTCAGTGGTGTGTTTGGAATATTGTCTTTGTGCTTAGACTGTTTCGAGACCATCCCTAACAAATAAGCAGCTTCCTTATTTAGCTGGCACCTTGCTTGACTGATCCTGATGGGACGGACAAAGGAAAAGAGACTGAGTATCATTCGGCACACAAACTCCAGAAGTGATGAGAGGATAACATCGAGGACTACTGGGCAAAGCCTCGGGGGTACTGATTTAGATTCTGGACTACAATGATCAATCTCCTGTGTCAAGTCAATCTGATTGCCATTATTACCCAGAACCTTGGGGACAGATTTTTGTCTTCTGCATATTAACTAAGGGAACATATGCAAATGTAACAAGCATTAAAACCATCAGTCATACAGCTTGACTTATATAAATATATTCAGATATGGCATCAGTACCACTCTTGCTTTACTGGCTGTAGCAACCATTTTAAGAACATTGCCATGTGCCATTTTATCTCACTGTGTACAAGGAGTGTACTCTTTTTTTCTTCAACAAGAACTTTACTGTGATTGATATAAGGACACATTCACTAGCAATTTTGATAGTCGGACACACTCACAGCCCAAGGTATGGACAAATATAAGCCTGCCAGGTACATTCTTGTTTGAAAACCCACGTATGTATGTATGTATGTATATTCTTGTTCTCATGCCACACAACGCATTATGTGAAAATCGTTCTACTTTGTGAACATCATCTTCTGGTGACGCTGGAAGCTACACAGATTAAAGAAATTGCTCTGCCTTCCACTGAGCATTTAATTTGCCTGAATATAAGCTGTTATGATAAACAGATTGTAATGAATGTCGTCTTGGAAAATTAACTGCATATAGTAAAGAAAGACTATCACTAGCATCCTAGTGCTTCAAAAAAAATAAAAAGACACACATCCCTTCATGAGTTGGATACATCAACAGAGTCATCCCATGCCTTCACTGACTAGGCAAATACAGTCTTTGGCAGAAGAACAACAGTCCAATAGAGACTACTGCAGTAGAATCAGAAAGAGGACATCTTGCATATGGTTTGCAGAAAATGTCAGATGTTAACTTAATTTGAATGCACTTTTCATGTTATTAGAAATTACTAGACTAGATGGTAAAGATCTAGAGAAAGACACTTTAAAAGGACTATTGTCAATGACAAACCCTGCTACATTGGGTTTTATGAGATTAACCTTCAAAGGTTCATGGAAGAAAATGCAATGCAAAAGGATCACCTTGGCAAAGGGAATGGTGATCTGATGGCTACTCTGCAGAGTAACTTTCAACCTCAAGGTACAACTCCTGCCTTTGATGTCAGCATTTTTGATGGAGCAATATTTGTGAACATGTTGGAACCTGATGCTAGCAACACACTTAATGGTTATGCTCTGAAATGTTTTGTCATACCTTTGAGTCACAGCAGCAGGATTGTAGGCTGAGCTGTTTGTGCTGCCAAAAGTCTCAAGGCTCAGACTAGAAGCAGAAAAGGAGAGGGATTCAAAAGGTTTTCCAAACCTCTAGCACCAAGCTAGCAACAGCTCTGGCCCAAAACATTACATGAGCTACGTGCTGAACAGGACCCTGATGGGTTTATGCACATGATATTGGCACCTGAGTTTCTTTGACCCTCAGAACGTGCACGGATTGAGAGCACACTGAGAAAGGCCTCTCCAAAAGTGTTTGGCAACACTGAATTGCACTTTCCCAGGGGCCCCAATGGGGTATGCAAAGCATGCACTGAAGATTGGGAAAGACTTTATTGTTTCCTTATTCATTTTATGCTGCACACTTCTGTAAAGTTATTTTTCTAGCATTTCTGAATGTTTATAAATCTGTGTATATTCCTGAAACAAAACAATGTCTTCTTACATATACACCAATCTGGGTTACTACTATTAGGAAAGACTTATCATTAAATAGCAAAATTGCACTGGTGACATGCCACACAACATGTTAATTCTAGTATTTTTACACGAACTTAATCCACTACAATTCATTACTTTAGCTTTTAGGAACCCTTAGACAGGAATACAAGCATATGAAAATAAAAAGTAACTGGGATGTGTTAACAGGATAAATAGTCAGTACTGGGAAAACACCAGGACTCAGATTTTAGGCAAGCCACCACTGGCACCATGGAAAAGTCTAGCAGAAACTTCAGATTTTAATGTCTTTACTAGCTGACATCCTAAAACTGTCACAAACTTCAGGCTTCATCGTGTAACCCAGAACTTTTCATAAGTTCTGGGGTTTTTCTTTGTTGTGCTTAGACAGAGTAATTATAGGAGGAGCCTATAAAAATCCAGTATCACTTTAAATCTTGCTAAACTCTTGGCCTCAATGACATTCATCAACAGTAAGTTCCACTCCTTAATTACATGCTGTGTGAAAAAATATTTCCTTTATTACTACATCACATTTCTTTGTGTTTTGTTGTTGTTCCAGCTTTGCTGCAGCGGCCAGACACATTACAAACCTAGAAGAACCATACAATTAAGCAACTTGGATGTTTGAACTGACTGAACAGCTCAAAGCAGCTACACATTATTTATACACATCCTGGAACATGTAAAGAGATTTATATCACCTATGTGAAGCATATTTTATTTAAAGAACAATAGACCAAATCCCTGTCTTGTGAAACTCCAATTAAACTGATGAGGTTAACCTCAAGCTGGATACATATTAAAACAGATTCCGAAGGATGTATTATCAACAGAGATCTGACCTGATCTCCCTTTAAAATAAATCACCATGTAATCAGTTTCTGTGCAAAAACAAAAGTCAGTGTTCCCCCCCCCAAAAAGCTGCTCCGTATTAAATTAATGGACCCCTTTGACTTCTCAGCCTTCGAAGGTTGTGTCTGTGTGTGGTCTCTTCACTCTGTGAAGTATAACCAGCAACTCACGTGTGTCTGCCACATTTGCTCAACAGCCGTGAGTGGCCCAGAGTATCGGCTGCAAAATGAGGCACACATGGCAATGATTAATGGGGGCTGAGAAGTAAATGAACTGCCCAAGTTGTGGAGGGAGCTTTGAAAGGGGCACAGAATGGAGGAGAACAAAGCATCCCTCGAGTTTGAAAATTCATTCACAACTAACTGTAAATGAAGAGATAGTGCCTACTCTTAGAAGCAAGAGAAAACAGATTAGACAAACACATTATGACCAGGATTTACAACGCAATAAAAATGAAGAATATCATATCTGGAAAGATCATAATAAAAGCATCAGCTTCCCAGCAGTTCTCAAACTGGCAGCAGGGCTACTAGACTATTAAAGAGAGCTTCAAACAGCAGTTGATAAAGAAATAAGGGGAGAGTAAGAAAAATAGTATCCCTTATGTTAACCTATAGAGCTCTATGATGTTACTTTGCAGATTGCATCTTTCACCTACAAATATCTACAAATTTTATGTGAGATATATGTACAAGAACACAGAGCTGTGCACAGAAATATGCATGGTGATATGAATGTCATAGCTGACAAGCAGGATTCAGGCTTACTTTTGTGTTAATACTTGAGAACTGGCCCTTTCTCCAGAGTTAGACTGGAAGGGTCTGAAGTTGCTCAAGATGCCAGCAGCCTTACGGTGAAAATATAGGACAAAAGAATATATTAGTGTTGGCCAAAAGGCTGGGGATGAGCAGTCTTCAAGTTGTCTTGACCATGGCCTTTTTCCTCCTGCCATGCCCCTTTTCCATTTATTGGCAAGTGTTATGTTTATGTGTGTGTATGGATGGGGGAAAAAAAGGAGTTTTCACACGTGCTGAGTTTGCTTGCCATGTGGCTAGCAGTGCAGTGCAGCGCAGCCCTACGGCACTGCCATCCCACCCAGCTGCCTCAGTCTGCAGAAAAAACATGGCAACTGGAAAGCAGCAATCAGCCCTACGGCCTTTACTCCAGGGACCATTAAGTGTTGCTGACCAGTCTCTGGGCTCCCTCAAAACAGAAGGAAATGTTCTTGAAATATCTCTCCTTTCTTATGCCTGATCAGACCAAGTACAAAACACTGGGTAATTTCCTGTTGATTCCACGATTTCCTCTGGGATGGGGACACAAGGCACCCTTTGGTCACTCATCTTGTCCAACATACAGATGGGTCTCAGGAGAGATGGAATCATAAACCTTTCTGAAGCAGGCTGCCTTCTTAAGGAGCAAAACTACAACTAACCTGAAACAAGCAAGCAAGCAAGCTTTCACACAACTTGGGTTTCCACTTTTTTTCTGCCTGAAGATCTCTATAGATCACAGGAACGTGTATGAGTAATATATGTTACAGGTAAGCTTCTCAATACATCACAGCATACACCACTTCACTGTCTCTGCTAGTGGCTCTGATAAGAAGGATGAGGCTATCCAGTCCCAGAGTTTGAGGCATTCAGTTCCAGAGTTTGAGTGTATTTCACCCACCTTGTGCAGCTTTCCTAATGCTTAGCTGAGAAAGAGGCTTTGATTCAACTGGCCATGTGCATTGGTCAGTTCAGATAGGGAAGATGATAGGATATTATAAAAAAACAGTCAAAGGAAACGACAGAAGTGATATCTGTTTTCTCATTTTTTTTCTACTAACATTTGCAATTACCTGTATGTTTTTAGCTCTTTGGCTCCTTCAACATATTCAAACAGTTGTGGCAGCCAATGGTATTTCATTTACCAGTTTTTGAGGTAAGAGGCAAAAGCTGTTCCTTTTCCAGTTAGACATTAGAGGATTACAAGGATGTCATGAGGTTATGCAGGGAGAAAATCAGAAGGGCCAAAGACCAACTAGAACTTAATCTGGCTACTGCTGTAAAAGACAATAAAAAATGTTTCTATAAATACATTGGCAACAAAAGGAGGGCTAAGGATAATCTCCATCCTTTACTGGACGTGGGGGGAAACACAGTGACAAAGGATGAGGAAAAGGCCGAGATACTTAATGCCTTCTTTGCCTCAGTCTTTAATAGTAAGACCAGTTGTTCTCTGGGTACCCAGCTCCTCGAGCTGGAAGACAGGGACAGGGAGCAGAATGAAGCCCCCATAATCCAAGGGGAAATGGTTAGCGACCTGCTACACCACTTAGGCACACACAAGTCTACGGGGCCAGATGATGTCCACCAAAGGGTACTGAGGGAGCTGGTGAAAGTGCTCACACCAAGTCACTTTCCATCATCTATCAGCAGTCCTGGCTAATTGGGGAGGTCCCAGTTGACTGGAGGTTAGCAAACGTGACGCGCATCTACAAGAAGGGCCGAAAGGAGGATCCGGGGAACTACAGGCCTCTTCTCCCAAGTAACAAGCAATAGGACAAGAGGAAATGGCCTCAAGTTGCGCCAGGGCAGGTTTAGGTTGGATATTAGGAAAAATTTCTTCACCGAAAGGGTTGTCAAGCACTGGAACAGGCTGCCCAGGGAAGTGGTTGAGTCACCATCCCTCAGTCTACAAAGACATGTAGATGTAGTGCTTAGGGACATAGTTCAGCGGTGGACTCGATGATCTTAAAGGTCTTTTCCAACCTAAACAATTCTATGATTCTATGATTATTCATTGCCTCTCAGCCAGGACAGACTGCAATCACTCTAGTGAAATACACTCTAGTGAAAGACCGCTCTGAAATTGTAACTAATGGAGAACTGTGCTGCATGGGGGTCATATTTTCATTAGTTTGGGTACTACCTCCTTCTCTGTGTGACAACATTGCTTTTATACTGACTGAAATGGCTCAGGAGCGCAGTGCCCAGATGTAAATGTGGGACAGGTTATTCTTAGAAAAGAGACTCCCCAGGCTGAGACCCATCAGTCTCCCTAGTTATCGGCAGAAGAGACGCACATTGGCTTCTGGGGCATAGTGCAGGTTTGGTCTAATTTGACAAGGGAATGGTCTGAGGGACAGAGGAATAAAGTGGGAAACCCTGGGTGACAGGGCAAAAAGCACTGTCAGAAGCTGAAGGCCAGTGGAAATACTTGTATTAACTTACTGACTTGTCCGTTGTGCAGAGCTCTGGAGGGGTAATTTTAAAAACTCATATACATTATTTTTGAAAGAATTATCCTGTTAAAGCATGAGTTAGTACTACCAGATATCTCTCATCCAAGTATCACCTGGATTGCATTTATTAGTTAAATCTGATTATGATGCCACAAAAATAATGTCTTAATGCATAGGACAATGGATACAACAGCAGTATATACTACATACTTGTTTATATACTCTCAGGTCACTCCTAGGGTGAATAAAACACTCATACACTGCTCTCTGGTTCTGTGACAAGAGCAGAGCTCCTTTAGTGAATTATGATATTGTATTAATTCATTCCAGGTCCAGCTGTTAGCCAGCACAGCTACAGTTCCATTTTGATGTTCTGAGGTTTGCACATGTAATAAATCACCATGGCAGCACAGGGATTTATGTGAGCAATTCCTCATACACTTATACAAATTCATACACCTATCAAAGGCTGTCTTGTTTTGCAGCTCATTTCAGATGCCACCTGCAAAAGCTTGCTAAGTTTCAGGATCTGACACGTTCATTGGGTCAATTTATACAACAAGAAAGATGCAGTAGGACCAAAGATTCACAGGATCTTTTGGAGAAATGCTTAACATGGAGATTCTTATTGTTACCTCCTTGTTTGCCCTTTACAGCCCCAAACACATTCACTACACTCATGTACTGAAATCAGAGTTACAGTAATCTATGCATCTTGACTGTCCCCACATTTTAAGGCATTCACCATGTCCCAGTTACACTGGCATGGCAGTTTCAAGCAAGCAGAAGAACCAAACACATATTCAGCAAAGCTGATACATAGAAGAAAGAAATTCCTCCTGGCCTGGAGTTATGCTGAACAAAAGGGACAGGACAAGATTTTCAGAGAAGCTCAGGGCACTGGACACCAAAAACCCATTAAAAATTGGCTAAGTGACTTCATCTTCTTTAAAAATACTAGCTGTAATTATTCAAAGAACACATCAGTTAATACATTTGGATGTCATGACTCTGGTTTATAAAAATAGGAGCCTAAATCAGGCTCCTGAACCCATACTGAGGCATTGAAGTAAGCGTCCTGGTTTGCAAAAGTGCTGAATACCAGCCACTCCCACTGACTCACCAAATGTGCTCAGCACCTTGCTAGAAAATCAGCCTCAAATTAGAGCACTGACACAGAGCTATTAATCAGACAAGGCTCAAACCAAAAACAGTTCATCAGGGGAAGCAAGGAATGGAGAAAAATTAAGACTACAGGGAAGAGTGAAGAGATTGTTCTGCAAAGGCAGCTTTAGATTGTTCCAGGAGATTTTCCTTCAGAAGTCTGACATTATTAATGCACGTAACATAAAACAGTTCCACAAACAGAAGCTCTTTGCTTTAGTCTGCTCCGACAACAATAACACCAGTTTCATATAATGCACAAGGCAACCCCAGAGATTTGCACTAAATCATGTTGACAAGGAAATCAAGACAGAAACCATGCAGAAGAGCTTTGGAAAATAAATCAAAAAGGCTAGCCTGATTCTGCAGCACAGCTCTGTGCATAAATAAGCCAGCTTTCTCCAAAGTCACCTCGGATTGCTGCTATGGTATGTGAAAACGAAGAAAGGCAGGATGGGGGCAATGTAGAGATTACGTGTCATCTATGGCTATGAAAAAGAAATAATCTTCACTTAACAGCTTGGGAATTCTGTCCTAAGTACATCAGCACCACTATTGCTTCAGCGATGGCAGGTTTGGGCCCCTGTTGTTGAATATAGCATATTCCTCTAAAATGTTTGAACTGCCACTAAATTAATTTTATGCTTACTAGAACACAGGTTTTCTCAAACAATGTATTTTCTGATTTATATAACAAGTTTTCTTTACACAGATTTATGTGCTTCCCACTTATATATTTTCCTATCTTGCCCTAATATAGTTTTATAAAAGGGTAAAAGTTTGGCCCCTTTCCAGAGACACATGGCAGCCATAAAGCTTTCCTAATGTGTCCCTTGAGAAGTCTGTGGGCAGAGGAGTCCCACATGGGACAGATCTACCAGAAAAATCTCTCACACCATGCCCCGTTCTCAGCCACCAGTGCTGGGGGTTTAGCCATATGAAAGAGGACATGTCCCAAAAATGTCAAAGCTGTGGTGCACCCTGAGAGCTGTGAAAGACAAGAACATTCAGAAAAGCTTCAAGGTTACCCTGAGTTAGATGGAGGCTTGTCTAGCTTTGAAGTTTGTGAGTGATTTAAGTCACCAAAGTCCTTCCAGTTTTTGGCTGGATCAGTGATTCTGGCCTACATATTTTGGTAGATGTCCTCCTCTGTAATTATATTTGATACAATCTTGTTTTGACAAATATGCACTCCAAACATATTATTATTTCTCAACATATTTTCCACAAAGCTCTACATCTATTTTGCACCTTATATCCATTATTTTAGGCAGTTCCCACCCCGGACTCTTTGCACTCCATGTTCCCAAGACAAGAAATTGAGTGACTAAGGGAAAAATGTGTGAAAGCAGGTGGCATGAATAACAATGAAGATGGGTGTGCTCACATAAATCAGCAGTCACCATGGTCACAGATGGCCTCCAGCTTCACGACTGCCAGGTGACAGTGATTTGTAGGCAGTGCAGCAAAGACAGGCCTTGAAGAGGCTTTTGGAGGACAGTTAGGGGGTAGTTGAAGTTTGGCAGAGGAGTTCCTCCCATTTACAAGAGAAGGTGCCTGAGTGGAAAAATGCAGACAAGTAAGAAGATAAATATTGGTGGAATAAAGCAGAGGCACAGGAAATCGCACAGGTATTGCATTAAATAGTGGATGAAGTCTTAGCAATGAAAAAGAAACTGCTCCTTTGGCCTTGTTGTAAGTACCAAAGCTGGTATTTTTTTCTAGTGAAACATGATTTTTGGTTTGATTTTAAGTGTCCAGCTCATACTACCTTAACAAGTTTGTTGGTTTTTTTCCACTTGGAGAAATAATGAACACCCACGTTCTGAAAATAGCAAGAACTTTCACTGGAAGTGTGGTGAAAGGCCAAGTATATTAGTATACTATTAAGAAACAAGGTGCATGGGAAATCAATCTGATACAACAGAATTTAATACTTTGTATCCCTGCTTAAACTGATAGTATCCTTCACTAATACCATGTTTGGGTAGTTCTTACTGAATCCAAGCTAGCAGTTAGGTTACTAGTAAGATCCTTTGGGGCAAGTTTTGTAGGCAAAGGTAATCTCTCTTCCTAAACTGATACAGTTCAGAAAAAACAGACAAGCTTCTGGTGCTGTCTGCTTCCTAAGTCTTTGACAGAAACACTCCATCACTCCCAGTGGATTTACGTTCTCTGACCGTCTGACACAAACCTTTGAATATGCCATTTAACTTACTAGTAATACAACTATAGAGGATAATACAGTCTTGGGTGAGACATGGACATGTTCAGACTACTTACTTTACTTCTGTATCAAATTTGTTCTTGCCAGGAGCTGTTCACTGAAAAAGTTTGTTCCCAAGGACCTACTGTCTGAGGAGCCTAAATCTGATGTTCCCAATAAGTATCATTCTAGGAAAAATTTGCAAGCCTGGATCCCAGCCTATTTAGGTCCTGACAGAGACCATGCATTTCATTTGCATCTGGAAGTGAGCAAGAGGAGGGGGCACTTGCAAAGACTATTCAAGTATTATTGAAGATCTAGGAAACCATTACTTAATTTCTCTGGGTATCAGCAGAGAAAGAGGAGGGGGGAAAAAACCCTATTCATTGATTTCCTTAGATTTCTAGGAAGGCAAAGAGAAATTTCACACCTTCCTTAGTGCCATGTATTGAGGGCAAGTATCCAAGCAAAAAACATTACAGTTTTAGGAGCCACTCACTGGCTCATTGACTTGTCTCAGTATTACGCTAATCTACAGAACCAGCTCTGTCTTTACCAGACAAAGATTCTGCTTCTGGGCATGTAGCTGACTTCAGAAAGTGACTGTTTAGAGACCAAGCAATATATTTCAAAGAGAAACTTCAAACAAGCTCAGTGTGCTTGAAATATATACACTGTACACCGTTACCTAAAAAAAAAATCCAACACAAACAACAAAATCAAAGAAGAGAAAGAGTGCCTAACCATTAGTGACTTGGTAAGAAGGACTCTTCCACTAGCAGGTATCTGGTGTTGTTACTTAATGACCAACCCCAACTTCAGCACTTTTAATGCATGAAATGAGTTATAGATCGTTGTATTGGTCTGCTGCAAGTGGGAGGAAGCAGGAGCTCCCCAGGAGGGTACCGAACCACAGGCTGCTCTCACACATTCAGGGGGCAGAGCAGGAACATGGGGGAACGCAGGACGTCCCTGTTCCACTTCGTGTGTCCAAACCAATGCTGAGCACTTCACAAATGCTGTGCAAGGTTCATACGCAAGCTCAAAGAAGGTCAAAACTTCTAATGCAATCCATGTATCCATGGAGTAAATCTAAACATTAGCTACTATTTCCTCTCCCTCAGCTGTTTTGAGCTTGTGTCAGACAGGAGTTTGGACATGGATAATACTTTTTCCAACTGTAGACTACAAAATCCAGGAATCATTTGAGAGCAAGTTTCTCTTACTGGGACCACAAAGCAGCCAAAGTCACAGTTCATAAGCTCTACAAAATCCTGATCCAAATCTTGCTGAAAGCTTACAAAATTCAAATGCCACTTTCTTGGTCTATCCCTGACAGAGGAGAGGAAACTAAAGCCATCTAAACGAACATGAAGAGTCTTGGCAAACCGGTTCTGTAACTTCATGAAAAAGTCAGGACATAGCTGTGGAGCGTGTGTTCATCCAAAGCTGCTAGGCCATGAAAAGGTGGGGCTGTCACCAGCAGAACTACATTTAGTGGGAGGTGTTATGCAGCATGATGACAGTATCATTTATGTCCTGTTTAATGTTTCTAATAACAGATAAGACTACACTAATAATTCATATTTCGTCTCTCTCCTATTCTGTTAATGCTCATCAGTAAATCAGAAAATTATGATTCATTTTGAAAGCATTGCTGCTTTATTCCCTAAAATGCATATTTTTAAACCAAATTCTCTGTGCATCACCATATTTATACACTGCAGTTATTATCCAATGGAAATTTAAATAAAATGGAATTGTCCACTAATAAAATAATTGTATATGAAGATAATTTGTAACTCTCTTGAATTTGAATGCTAAATGTACTCTACCTTCTGGCTCAGTAAGTTTGTCTTTCTCTGCATCCAAATTAGTATCCCAAATGATATATCAGTGGCCCAAAAGCAAACCAAAATTATTCAGTCTCCTCTTTTCCATGAATTATGCTATTTCTGTAAAGACACGTACATTATCTTGCCGGAGTGTGCAAACATGCTGGGATGGTTAATGTGGTTTTGGTCAACTTTGACAACACTGATTGGAGTTCTGGTGTGTATTCTCCTTTTTGTCAACTCATTAAGTTTGATGTACCCAAAAGTGCTGTCAGCTGAACGCTCTGCTATTTGACAGTGTTTGTGAACATGCCATGGTATAACTGAAGTCTCCCAGCATCAGCATTTTCTTATCAAAGTCTGAAACATGTGCCTTGGCCTCATCTTCTATGTCAAACTTCACAGTGTGAACCAATGGCCCAGTACAGAAATAACCATGTCTAGTGTAGCACTGGAGCATTGTTAAGGAAAATCTTTAAGAGACTAGAAGCCAGGTGGAATGGATGTTTTCCTTCAAAGCCCTGCAAGCCACAATCTTGTTTTACTTGTTCACAAGAAGCTGTTGCCATTTCTGTTTGACAGAATGTCTTGTTTTCCTCTGTCATGTTACCTTTTTTTCCTTACTACTTGAACTGCTGCTTCAAGGGAGACATTGATTAAAGGACTTTATTGGCGTGGAAATAAGGGAATACTGAGGTTCTGTTGGGACCCTGTGTAGTCAGCACTTGTGCAGTAATGAGAATAACCACAAGATTTTTGGAGCCTGGGGGCACGTACACTATTTGCTCCCTCCTGCTCCAGTGAGCGAAGATCCTGTAGGTCCTTGGGGCCTGAAAGTATAAGTCCCTCTATCTTCCCTGCCCCTATTTGTCAGTACTCATAATTTTCATGAACCTAAGTAATAATGACCTCAAGAATCCCAAGAGAAAAGTTCATGCAGTGAGTGCTATCTTTTTCTTCCCTATAGTGGAAGCAGCCATATCATTGCAAAATAATGGATAGCACCTTAATTGCTTTTATATAAATGACATGTTCTGACTCTTTTCTTTCATCTTTCTTTTTTCCTGTTTCCTTCTATACCAAAAGGCATGTTTGCTTTCCTCCACTGCCTGGTCTCCTTAGATTGGCTTTTTCAAGGTGCTTCTCTACATAACAGCACTTCTTTTACTCTGACAGAAACAATTTTGTATCTACCTGCAAACTCTCCTAAATGAAATAGTCTTGCTCTCTGCTCTGTGTGATTATTATTTCTGTAAAAATGAGATCTATGCAATATAGTTGCATTCGCATTTCTGACAAACATTTATACGTACTCTTGCAATTGCATCAAGGCATCTGTGAAGCACTCAGCAGAGAGGGATGGCTTTGCCACTTGCCAAGAGGTTTTTCTTTTTTAGATCAAGATATAGAGAGGTCTTTTTGCTTTAGAGGGAGAGGGTAATAAGTTTCACACAGTGCAGGGTCAAGTGCACAAGCAGCGAGTGATCTATCACATGTAGGCTTCCTTTTATGTTCTGTTATCAGATCTATCTCTTTCAGAAGTTGCCAATGCTGTAGATCCCTGTTACCAAAATATAAATGCAGGGCTACTTAGTTCTGCACCTTGAAACTTAGAGCCTCCACAGCATTTCAACTTTCAAATGTTTTCTTGTAATCACAGATAAGGTAAGATTCTGTTAATTATTCTTATTGACTAATGAGGAAGCCCTTGAAGAGACAGGTGAAACTTGCTCAAAGCCAGTCAGTAAGTAGCAGAGCTGCAACAAGTATCTCCTGACCTCTGATCGCGAACCTCAAAACACACAGGCTCTGGTTAGTCTGAGCTGCAAGTCAGCATACGCAAGCAGAGTGTAAACTAACCAAATGTGATTATAGTTTTATTTTGCAAAAAGCATTACGCATAGTGGGCTCTCTTTTTCAATAACTGCATTTCGGGATAATTCAATGGCTGTAGTTTCCAAAAATCATTGTTGGTGAGTGACGTCTTTAATAACACCCACAGCTTTCTACAAAGTATTAAAATGAGAGATGTTTATTTAAAGCTGACACTCTGAATGCACAAATCAAGTATCTCAGTGACATAAATGTCAAATAAATTAAATTATGTCCTGTAGCGTTTTTTACATGACATTAGGAATGCAGTAGCATGGAAGTTAAGAACGGAGCTGTACTATGTAAAGAAAAGCAACAAGACTAGACAGGATAGCAGCAAATAGACTAAAAAATGTTTTAAGTGATTGCTGATTGTGGGTACCCAATTTGATTTTTCTTGGGCCTGTACTTTTATCCTTCCAAGTGCTGAATGTCTGCACTATACAGCATTTTTTAAAACAGCTTTTAAGTTATATGGATTTAAATTTAAATATATCAGGGGTGAGGATTCATTCAAATGTTGGCCTTTTTTTTTCCAACTCTAACATCAGCGGAGCTGTCTTCAACAATTTCTGTCATTTATTTAGTTAGTTTCTCTGACAAAGAGGAATCACTTAATTGGAGCTCAACAATATTTTGGTCTCCCTGATTATCTAACTAAATAGACTTAAAACAAACCAAGGATGGGTTCAGCACAGCTAACATGGAACGGGGAAATGAAGCTGGTCTGACACTGCCTTTTGGGCAACAACAGAAAAGGCCCTTCCCTGACTCAACTTCTGCCTCTGCATAGCGCTGGTTGAGATTTATTCATCCTTTGTAATACTTGGGCAAACACTTTTTTTTTTTTCTTCCTCTTGCCCCTCTATGGATAGAGCTCAATCTCACACAGTATTCTGTTCACAGATTCTTCTGTTTCAAGGCAACTGCTAAAATGTACCTCAGGAAATAATTTCTGTTAGCGTTTTTGCTGAAGGCAGCATCAAGAGCCCTGGCTGGTGGTGCCAGAGTGCAGCCTCCTTGTCACAGCCTTCATGTCACATCACACACATCAAAGCTATAGCATAAGGATATTATTGAAGTTTCCCCAGAAACGCCATTTGATCACACAGCAGTGTATGTCTCACAAAACCATCTCTTCATTTATGGTGAGTGCTGAGAAAAAGCTAGAAAGCTCCAGTGCTAACCTGTTTTCATCTACTCATGGTTAAAATTAATGTTAGAGTTATAATCAAAGGCAAAGTCATCCAGTAACCTATTACCACACACCCCTATCTCCCAGATGCACACCTTGTTTTCACTCACGTAATTGCTACATAAAGACTGTAAGTATCTCAAATACAATAGGAATGGGAAAGATAAATATTTAAAATAAGCGCTTGTTTCAGGGGAAGGGGGTTATTATGCACATGCTTTTATATACCAAACACCACTTAAAGACTGGACTGTACAGATGAACGAGTAATTGTTTTTAGCTGTCATACCTCACACACGGCTTCTCACAATAAGCACAAACTTCCTTTAAAAGTAATTGCAATGAAGAGCAGATCAAGCACCAATCTGTTTGCTTTGTGCTGATCCACACTTAGTAAAGCACCTAACAAGAAAACTTGTTCTCCAGCTGCTGGTTATGGAGGTAAAAAAATGCATTTTGCAAACTTGCATTTGTTACAAGTTTCTGTGAATTTCACAACCTGAATGAGAGCAGTAGTGCTTGAATGAACTCTAGCAATCCGTTTCAGAACCAGCAAAGAAACTTGTCTCCCAAGTCAGTGCATCACTGGTGTGATGCTGATGCTGCAGCCTCAGTTCTGGAGGGGAGGCTGCACGCTGAAGGTCAGAGTGCATCTAAGTGGACAGTACTGGTCTGGCAAATCCAGGGTTTTCCTCTTACTTCTCGTAGCTACTCAAGGGCCTCTTAGGTGACAGTTTACCTTCTAGTGCTCCAGCCAACACAGCTGCCACAGACGGAGACCTCTCTGACAGAAACATTGTAGCCCGGTGTCTTCCAGACAAGAACCACCAAATCCTTCGGGAGTGTAAACCAGCTCTATCCCATTGAAAGCTGTCCTATTTATAGATCCTCTAGGAATCTGTCCGCACATAAGCAACTTCAGCAGTAATGCAGTTCATAGCATAGATGGCATGAACTTTGCCACTACATTTTATATAATTTTGCCAATGAGCATATCCAATCTCAGCTTAAAATCATCTGAGGCTTTCAAAGCAGTACGTCACTGCACCGGGAGACTGCTAGCATTGACAAAGAAGTGTCAGCCAAGTCACTTCTATGGGAATTCCAGAGACCAAATCTCTTCCTATTGCAGCGTGTCCCAGGAGGCTGCGGAGAATGGCTTTCCCCAGCAAAGATGACCCTGCATCTGCGCAACAACGATAAGAGTTCAAACCACGGGCAATCTTTCCTGTGTTGCCTTCAGCAACACTGATATCAAAATAATGTTATATACTATAGTGATAAGAACACCTGGAGTCCTGGCTGGGCTATTTTAAAAGAGAAACATGGCTTTCTATTTTGCTAGCACAGATACAGCCCAAATAAAGCCTTCAGCAACAATACCTGCCTGCCTTTCAAATGGTTGTGCTGGGAGCTTGCTGATACTGTTCTTATGTGCTTCTGCAGCAGTGTTAGCCAAACATTGCCTCATTCTGTTTAAGCTGTCTGGCTTGGGTAATGGGGCAGTCAGTGTTTTTGTGGCAATCCCGTCTGCTCCCTCCCGGTCATGAAGGATCTTACAGATAAGCCACCAGTAGAGGTGATTCACTGCAGTCCTCCCAACATCATGT
Organism: Platalea leucorodia; assembly: GCF_965183815.1. Taxonomy (NCBI): domain Eukaryota; kingdom Metazoa; phylum Chordata; class Aves; order Pelecaniformes; family Threskiornithidae; genus Platalea; species Platalea leucorodia. The sequence continues at coordinate 23,794,378 of NC_138826.1, forward strand.
ATTGTATTTCCCTGTTGTCACTGGCTTGCAGTCCGGTTTCAGGCAAGTCCCTTTGCCCCAGGCTCATTTCTCTTCCATAGTTCACAGGACAAAAGACGGGATGAAAATTACTGTCCTAAAGACCTTCAAGTTGGACCAGGCCTGGCACACCATCTCTCACATGAAGACACCAGAAACACTGTGCAAGGCCAGCACGGTTTCAAGTAACTACTAGCGCTGTCGTCAGGACTCCATCCACTGTGCACTTTCTGCAGCCACATGTGCTGCCACAGCAAAAGTCTGTTTGGAAACCTCTCATCTAGCATGTGTTGATCTGCATTACAAAGTGTTTCATAACAAAAGCTTATAGGAATTAAATACCAGAAAATATGTGGGCATCATATTGCAGTTTACTACCACAATAATTATGTGGCTTGCACTCAGGTTTTACTACTGCTTTCCAAGCAAACTATCAGGAAACATGAAGGAACTTTCTATGCTTAAGTAAATACTGTTCAAGGAACAAGACAGCCTCCAGCAGGGAAAGGAACTACTGCAGTATTGGCTGGGACAGATGCCACAGTATTTTATTTTATTAAAAGAACTGGAAATTTGGTGATAATTTTTATTCACGTGATCTGTATTCAAACACTCGTTAAAATGTTGGTTGTTCAAAACATACAATAAAATCGCAACACTTAGCACAACCCATTTTAGTTGCTCTGACAAGTCTTCTAGAATCTGCGGACTTGTTAAAATGTTTTCCAATATGCATAAATATTCTATTTTCATTACAGCTGTTGTTAACCTAGTATCAAGCCTCCACTAAACATTTCTAAGCCCAAAGATCTGTACCCAAAGAGCAAGGATGCAGGGGTACTGCTTGAGGCTTCTCACTTCTAACAAGCCAAATTGACCTCTTGAAGAAACAGCAACTGCTTCTGCATTTAGTTTCTGTCACTAATCTCTCCAATTCTTTGTGAAACAGACCCAGTCAATATTATTTATTTTTAATAAAGAAGAGATCACTGGGATTGATGGAAGGAGAGACTAAGGTGAAATACCTATGTAGTACACTTGGATAGCTACTTATGCCCCTGTTAGGAGTAGGATGGTCGCACAGGATCTAGAGAAGGCAAAGGCAACACATTAAGTTATTGAAAGAGACTGGTTACAGTTAGATGAACAGTTTCAGGAAGAGGTTATAGTTTCATACAGTACTCGGGAAGGTAAATCCTTTCCGGGGGACAGTAGAGCATTACTGTTGGAGACGGTACTACTCCCAGAAATCTCATGGTTATGGATTAACTGTGCTAACTAGACACAACTGCAAGCCACATACATAGTGCCTAACAGGACACACAAGAACTATGCACTGAAATCCATGAGAGGGGAACATCAAAAAAGGTATCCTAATACCACTTCTCAGAAATTAGCTGTTCTATATCTAGTGTTATCTTTGAAAGACCCAACTGTGTAGCTGTTACAGCTGCCCTATGTCTGACACTCAGCACTAAGCAGGCTTAAAACCTAGTGAATCCACTCAGCAGGGGATTTCTCCTGTGAGAGGGAATCCTTTTGTAGCACAAGACAATTGCAGCTGTTCCTTCCTCAGCTCCTGCTATAGGAAATGCAGCTGGGAAAGTTACCAAGGCCTGGGCAGCAACAATTCCTCTGTTCCCAGGTTCTGGGACAACAGGTCCAGCAACCATTCGTGTAACTTTTAGAGCAAGGTACAAACGGACAAATTTTGCTGGGACAAGCTTAGCACAGTTTGCCAAAAAACTGAGAAACTACTGTGTTCTCTGCACCCCTAACCTTGTCCCCAACCCTATTCCCATCTGCATTCAGCACTTAATTACATTTGAGAAAACAGTCCTGTAGGATGCAAGTCTTTCAGGGAGCTGGTGTTTCCAATTAATTCAGAACCTCGCTAGATAACATCTGTTCACTGTTACAGTGGCTGGCACAGAGCTCTATGCTGGACTACCATTTCAAATGCATATGCCAAGATCTTCTGCAGAAGGGAAGCAGAACATGATTAAAACTCTAATGATTTTTTTCTAAAATTGGAATACCCATTTCAAACCCTGTAGATAAGCATTTGTAGATATGCCTGTACAATGAGGAGTCCTGTTACCTTAGGCTGGATGACACTCAAAACAAAAATGCTTGCCCTATTTCTATTAATTAGTCAAAGTGATAGGAAGGGGATTTTGGTAATGTTTTTAAAGATGCATTTACAGCAATAGGGAACACAGTCTTCTGTACTCCTTATCTCCTGCCCATCACTCAAATATGAATATTCAACACCTGCCCTTAACCGAGGCACATTGTGGGGCTTTACTCAATTTGAGTTTTCTTAGTTCTCTTACTTAGATCGAACTGCTTAGGAAGTACTGGAGTAGTCAGACACCAATTCAAGAAGGGCACTTGAGAAGAAGGGGCCTAAGTTTCATTAAAGTCAACAGATCTAAGCACCTGGGCTGTTGCAGCTTTGCTTATCAGCATTCATTCAAGAAACTATGCAAGTGATGCACTTCAGCACTCCAGAGTTCCTGGTGCAGCATTCTAGTCATGCTCCTGGAGCACACAAGTGGAAGTCTAGCAAAATTATACTTCTCAGACAGCTAAATTAGATTATTTGGAACTCCAAGACTCTGCAAATTAGGGTTGCTGGTATCCATCCATCTAGCTTAGACAGCTCTCTTAAGTAGTAATTTTCCCTCTACTTTCTTTTCTTACATTGCCTGCAATGCAGAAAAAGCCCTGTGCAGGATTCTGCCAAGAGCACAAGCAAAACACTAGACAGGACAAGATACATAAGACAAGAAAATTCAAGAATTTGACTTTTTGAAAAGTGTTTTCAGCTAAGGTGTGGATTAGCCCTTCTTTGACTTAATCAGCCTTCCCATGGTGGCTATGGCAGTCACACTTCAGCAGACTTAAGACAACACATGGGGAAAAGAAAACGAATTCACTTGTAAAGGAACTCCATTAGTGTCTGATATTATTCTAGGTGTGAATTAGCCTAAGTAGTTTATCCCCAAGCAATTTCCATTTTCAAACTCCTGTGCCAACTAATACTTTGCCAAAAGCAGAAAACTGACGGCCAAATCTTATCTTTTAGTTAAGCACAGCGCTGCATCTTGAAAACCCATTTTGGGAGAACGGCTGGGCTTGGAGGTGATAAACAGGATAGGAGAGTTCAATGCTATGTGGCTGCTCCTCAGTTCCTTCCAAAAATAAACTACTACACCCTTTAAAACAAAACCTTGACCATGCAAGATATTAAAGCCCTTTGCTCAAGCACTCTTTGTACACAGCAGGAGGAGATGTTATCAGGAGCAGGCCAGCCAACAGAAACAACTGCTAAAGCAAAATCCTTTTGTGACTGGTCCATTGTTTTAGAACACCCAGCAAGCAGCAAAGGGTCTCCTTCACTGGAATGGAACAACCCTGTGTAACAGCAAGAAACTTTGCAAGTATCATTAGCTACTATTCAAAACAGCAAGACAGTGAAAAACCACAACGCAAGGGCTTACATATGCTTTATCACTTCTCTGCCATCCCCTCTCCCTACGCACAACCACTGTCCCAAACAATAAAAGGGAAGGAGGTTGCTGTCTAGTGAATGGAACAGGATATTGTAAGGCAGGACCTCCTGGAGCCAGGCTCAGAGTTAAGTGCAAGCTGCTGTAAAATGCACAGCAGGAACGTTTAGTCAGACTGAAGTTCTGGCTACACTGCTGTACCAGGGAGCAAGGACACACAATGATGTTTATCATGCCTCCCACAGATGATTTGCATTTGGAATAACACTGCCTCTTTATGCATCTGGGCACAGACAGCCTCTGGCCCATGCAGGTGCATTAATACAGTGTCAAAAGCCATCCATGCCATTTGGACATGACTAACTGTTTCCTCACTGGGGTTCCAGAGACTCACAAGTGTCAGATTTGGCGACTGGTCTTTACCATATCATCAACAGAACAACCCTCATTCAAAGAGTATGACAAAAGTCATACAGAGGACAAACAAGAATTATGTTGCTATAGCTGTTACAGCCAGAGCAAGAAGATGTATAAAACAGGAAAAGTAGCTAGTAGGAGAATGTAAGAAGATACAAGATAGAGCAGTCCCACCCGATGATGTGCTGCCAATATTTTAAAATAACAGCTCCCAGAAGCATCTCCCTGTCATGTGATGGATCCCACACAGCAGGAGTGGCTGTGCTGCAGAGAGAAGTGCTGGGTGGGTCGAGGAATCTGTTTGCTCTTCTCTTGTTTTCCCCATTTAAACGACATTTTCATAAACACAACGAAGGAGGGAGGTGGCTCCACTTGGCAGACAGGCTCCTCCTGAGTAAATTTGCTGGAAGTGTTTATTTTCTGCTCCTGAAAGCTGTACTGAGCATACTCAATAGCTGTGCACAGAGCTCAGCAGGTACAAGCCAAAGCAGTGCTGAAGGCTTTGTGCAGGGAACAAGATTGATACTTCCCGCAATATTCCTCTCCCCCCTTCCAAAATACCTGCTCTTCCAGTATAAGAAGATGCATTTTAAAAGTCATATAGTTTTACTCCCCAAAATTGCTTGCACGAACCTCAAAAAGGGATGAATGCGTAATAACCAGAAAATGCAATTTGGCATAAGAAATCACTTTCCTCTTCAACAAGGGCTGGTTCCTGAAATTCCAGTGACCATCCTCCCAACACACAGTTGTCCCAAACCTTACAGAATGACACAGACTTACTGAGTGGGATAAGTATGCCTTAGATTCTTTCCCTATAATCTCCCTCCTTTAGGTGCTCACTTGTTTCCTGGCCACTTTTTGGGTCCTCAGAAACGGAAAAGATGTAAAAACTTCTGCAGTGCAGCAAGGGTCACCCCCATTCTCACTAGGTGATGCAGTGTGGGAGGAACTTGCTCTTAAATCACCCATTTCGGTCTTCTTCCCCCCCCCACCTATAGATGATGCTTAATTATAACTGATACATATCTCTGCTGCAGGGATTTCTTTATGTATTTCAGTCACCTAATGCTAAAATGCCCAATCTTATTTTAGTCCCAGGCCAGGTTCCCAAAAATCAGAGCCAGCCAGCTCATTTTATGCTCGGTAAGGAGACAAATGTATCTACCTTACATACTTCTGCCTTTTCATACTTAATAACCAGGTGTTGAATTGCACTCTAGGGAAGAGTCCTATCGGGGCTGAGAGACTGAGGTATTACAAAGCTGCTTACATTGAGGCCACTCACGACTTATGCCAGCATCAGTCTCTAGGGTTAAGCTTGCAGATACTAGTTTGCTATAGACAGAAATAGTAAGTGATCTAATCAAGTATTTTGCTATTTAATATGTAGCCTAATTAAGATATTATAATATATTCAGGAAGTAACATAAGGTCCATGCCCTGTAAGAGATTTCTTGTAATATGAGAAAATCACTTTTGTATAGGTTTAGAGTAATTAATGAGAGGAAACTAGCATTCGAAAAATAAATTAGTAAGAACCAGAAACATGCAGGAATGTTGGCAAAGAAATACAGAGGCCCATCAGCAAATAAAAGCAGCACTGTGATCTGGGCTGAAAATAGTTCCCCAAGTAAATTTATCATCTTTGGTACATTAATAAATCAATGTGCATGGCATTTGGAAAATGGCACACAGTGCTAAAGATGCTGAAAGTACTGGTAAGGGAAACAGCCCATATTACCACCAGGTATTTAAAAGGGCCAGGTTCTTCACTTTAGCGTGAAACAAAGGTAATCTTGTTTCAGAGAAGGCAAGACAAAAAAGGATTTGTGCTCTGTGCAGGACTGCTATTCACTGCGGGCAAAACGTAGCGACAGCAAGCAAAGTCCTTGTTTCCAGTAGCTTAAACGTAATCTTCTGTTCTAGCAGGCTGAACTTGTCCAAAGGGTCTGAGTGAGGGTGAGAGTCAGAATCCATTGCCTGAGAGGGCTAAAAGTCAGCTCAGCATCCTTATCAGAGGGTTCAGCTGGCTCCCACTGGAACCAGAAAAAGGAAACCTATCACTATAATATACCGCATCCTCTCCATAATGTGTGTCTAAACCCAACTACAATGCAGCCTGACGTAGGCACAGAGTTTGCCTTGCCTAGACAGCTCCCCTCCCTGTGCGAGGATTCACATCAGCCCATGACGTTCCTCATTTTAGGACTCTCGACCCCTCTGGTCTGTGTTTTGATTACAAACCACTATTGGCAGCTGGCAGCCAAGACTCCCAGGGTGCATGTAGGTCACACAAAAACACTAAGCATTCTCCAAAAGGTGTGCTAAGTTCCTATACTTCAAACTGCAGAACATCTGTATCTGTAGGAGGCCACAGGCTAGGTAGCTAGGGACAAACCACCAAGCTGAATGAGAAGATTAATGCATAGTTTCCCACAGCTAGCATCAACTTATGTGAACAAAAATTACCAGAGCCAAGCCACAACGTTGCTGTGGTATACCATGATCCAATATTCAGTCTTTCAGGGATTCACCTTCCCCCACCCCCTTAATGCTGATAGTGACACTGTTTTCCAGGGGGTCGGTGTTCTGTGACTGCAACACAAGTATACCATGCACTACCTGTTAAGGAGGAGGAAGACAATAACTCAACTATTTGAAAACTTTAGAGTGGGAGCCAGTCTTGACAAAAGGATGTCCAAATACGTAAAGTCCACTACATTCTAGGCACATTTTGCAATTGTTTGTTTATCCACAGTATTAACGGTTTACCTATCATTTCTAGCTTAAATTTGCTGACTTCCACTTACCACAACTATCTATCCATGCTTTAGTCTGAGCTACCTACATTGGTTTTCCTTTGTGAGATATTTCACTCTGCCGACTTCAGCTAAACCCATGAACGCCAAGCATATTTCATTATTCAAATTGCATCAGATTTGTACCTAATGTAGAAAATTTCAGAGCCTTACTGAGAAAGCCACATTCAGTTCATTGTATTTTTTAACAGCAGCTACTAGGAACCCCGACAGATAGCTGAAAAGCAACTCTTGTTTTTATCAGGAGGTAAACTCAGCTGCTTCAGCAAGACAGAAACTAAGTTCTGGCTTATTTCAGAGACTCCACCTCCATAATTCCCTCCGTAGGATATGGAATGGCTACAAAGAGGACAAATTCAGTGCCTGATAACAGCATTAGATTAGAAAACGTTACTGACTGCATATCCCCATGCAAAGAGTAGTGTTACAGTTGTGCTTTTTTTTTTTTTTAATACAGTGACCTTGTCTAGTCATCACTTGCCTTTCAAACTTTCTCCTCAAGCTTTTGAATCCACAGTTGTGTCTTCATCAGACCAGTAAGAGGTTTTCAGTTGGTTTGCACTTTTTTTAAAATTAAACTAGTCACCATGGTCAGCTTAGAAGCTTTACCCAAAGTGTAGTTTAACACAATTACACATGACTTTCCAGGTCTTCATAACTCAGTGAAGGCAAAATGTTTAAGACGATTTTCTTCTTGAGAGATAATCCTGGGGTACATGGTGATTATCATGGTTTACTAGACAAAAGGAACCTGATGATCTAAGGTGTTTTGTATTTAGGATTTTACTCTTGAGTCATTTTTCAATGTTTCAAATGCTCAAGAAACACATTTAACAGGCAAAGGAATTGCCACTTGAAACATTACAAAAGACAAGAAAAAAGTTTTCATCTATTGGATTGTGCGAATTCTACAAGACAGCAGAGGAACATTCACGTCAATAGTGCTGACTGAACATCTTTTGCAAATAAAAGGTAAAATTAAAAATGGCCATCATTTTACCCTTATCACAGATAATAATATAGTGACTATTAGCGCTGAGCCAGTCTGAGTGGCGTATTGTAGATAATGAAGCCAATCTCAATCAGCATCTCAGTGTTACCTCACATTAGAAGTTAAGGAATGAGTAAGCATATTAATGTAGTCACGTATCTTTAAAATATGCATTTTAAGTGTTCCCTGAGTATAGTAAGCCTTAAGCAAGTAATCCCTGTAGAGAATATTCTGATAGTTATTTTGTGCATCGATGTTACTAGGCAACATTCATATCATCTTACGCAGTTGGCCATACTTGTGCAAGATCACGCAAAGAAGGATGACACTGCAAAACCGTAGGCAGAGCTGGATCCAGACACTTTGAAGACGCTAGAGCAATGCAGCAACATGACTGTGAAAGTGTTATGTGACTGCCAGTTTGTGTGCATTAGGCAGTACTATAAGAAGCCTATGGACTTTTTAGTCTCCCACATCCTTTCTCCCGGGAAATTTACACCTACTTGTACCAAAAAGACTGATTTTTCACAGGCTGTCTCTTGTGAAATCATTTTTGCCTCTGCAGTTGAGAACAACATGACCTTCTTTTTAGGCTTCCTATTCATAGCTGTAAAAAGGTTCTAGCAAATTAGATTCAGGGAATCTCAATGAAGAAGGTAAGAAAGATTTTTCCCAGAACTTTTGCATCACTGCTGGGCACAGATATTTTATGACCAGGTAAAGACAGACATCTGTGCTCCTTAAGATTCAGCTTCAGAGAATGTAAGCTCAATTCTTGAAGTTGGGAAGCAACATCCTATGACAAAGTAGCAGCAAGTCTGTAATGTTACTGTTACAAGGTGCTTTATGTGAAAAGCACGGACAGGACCAAAAGAGTTTATTATAAATTGTAATAAGTATAGAGGATGCAATGATCACAGCAGATCCACACCCTCTTATGTCTGCAACCCTTGTCTCAACTTGATGTTGCACACCTGTGTTTAGCTATAGCATTTGAAACATTTTCTTACCAAAGTTTCAGCATTAGACTATAGTTTCATTATTGCATAAATGATCCTGTTGAATTCGGTGGAATGATTCCTGAAAAGTGGTCAACTGCATTGGGAAAGATAATAAGAGTATGAATCTATTTGCAAAAGTTGTTTTGATGCAGATTTTTCAGTGTGCTCTTCTACAAAGTCCTGGTTCTAATAAATTTTGCAAAACATGCATGAAAACTGATGTAAATAATTGCTCATGACAACATTTTTGCTTAACAAACATTTACTATATTTTTTGGTAGAAAAACATTTGACCACACTTTGAATTTAGAAGTGGGCTCCTTATTCATTGTTTGAACTCCTAATAGCATGAGCAAATCAACAGTTTTATGCCAGCCAACTCGAGGCTGTTTCACATCAATCACCCACCATTCATGTTGATTCCCCTATCCTATATGGTATTGATTTGTGGCTCCCTGCATGACTCAAATCACAGTGACTACACAAAATCATGCACAAGTACTCACACAAGCACTTTTTGCAAAGATTTTAATCTTTTCTTTCTAGGAATGTTCTTGTAAGTGAAAGTTTGCATGGATAAATACTAATAGGAAACCAGTAAAGTAAGATTCAAGGGTTTTCTGGGAGGGCTGTTTGGTTGGTTGGTTTTTGGGGGGGGGCGGGGTTTGCAGGTGTTTGCCAGCCTTCATTCTTGCAGAAAAATAGTTGTGGCATTTTCCTATTTCTGCCATGCATGTGTTTATATCCTACACCAACAAAAGTATTACCAGGTGCACAAGTGCAAGCTGAAGTCAGCTGGGCTGTGTCAGAGCCTAAGCTGGTAATCATTGCAGCTCTTTTGAATCAGCTGAGGGATAACTAACACCAACTGAGGACCTGGCCCCTTACATGCTGTCAAAAGGGGAGGGCTGTGGAAAGTGATTCCCACAGAATCACGTTTTGTGTACATTTCCTGACATTCTTTACCTGTAGTTTTCCATTGGTCTAGTTCGTAATTTTATGAAATGTCACTCCAATTATATTTGTTTTTACAGTTATATAATTCCCCACACCCTCCCCCACCCCTGACTCCACTACTGCTAAAGATTCAAGTATAAATAAACTCTAGAAATGATTCTCTAGCTTTTAGGCACTAAGGAATTATATTCCCTTCTATTGCATGGTAACCAGCTGGGCTGTCAATTGAACAGTTAAAAAAAAAACACATAAAGGTTTTGTAATCTTCTCCTGTTGATACAGCTGCACTATGTCACAACAGAAACTAGTCCAGACTTGCTAACTACAGTAGTATAAGTGCTCACTGTTACTGCTATGCAGCTTATCAGATCCATGAAAACAGTAAGATGCGATATGCTAAAAGGATATTTACCACAACAGTTTCATACACTAAGAAGTCAATGTCCCACTCCTGCAAACTGCATGTCTTCTGCAAGGCTCCATAAGGAATCAAAGACTCAACTGCATCAAGTGTTTATATAGCAGAGCCCATTTTTTTTCTGGATTCATGTCCTAGGTGGAACTCTGGCCTCAAAAGAGACTGTTATCTCTGTCCATCATATCCATTGACTACAGCTTTAATGTTTTTTTTAAATTATTATTATTTTACAAAGTCTTTATTAAAGGCTCTTGCTATAACTGCATTCACTTCAGGAGTCTTTAGGATTTCAGCCCCTTTAAATGCGCAAATAATTTTCCAAATCTTCTGACCTAGCCAGCCAACCTTTTTAATCCATCAACTTATAGAGAAATAAAGTAAACAAGACTCACGGGGTCAAGATTAGAATTCCACGTGATATTCAGAAGGGCTACAGAACTAAATTCTAGACTGAAGAGAACTGGCAACTGCTTTATGCCAAATTCATCAGTAGCATAAACAGATGCAATTTCCAAACTTATGCCAAGTTGCAGCTACTTATTCTGAGAACATGACCTTTTTCATTCCAGTTATTCCTACCTCCTCCTGCCCCCCAGTTCCTTCTTTATTTTGGCACACAGCTCAAGACTGCACGCACCAGTTATGTTTTTATAATACTCCAGTCTTAGTTTCCAGTAAGAGGTAAGAACAGCCAAAATGCACATCACAGGGCCCTTATAAATAGTTAAAATCTAAACAACAGTCCTAAAAGGAGAACAGGTTGAATATGGCAGCAAGAGGCTAGATCTTACAACTTGTAAAAATGCTGAAAATCAAACTTAGTTTGACTGAGGAATCAGGGTGCACAAGACAGGACAGTTTCAAATATGATTCTGCATTGATTAATAGCAATGAGTTCAGCTATGTATTATATTTTGGTCAAGCATAAAGCACTGAGCACTTGTAAATATGTGTTAAACAGCAGGCTAAAGGTTAAAGAGGGATTCAGTTAGCTATTACTACACAGAGACCTTGTTAATCCATGGATGCCTCATCCAGATGTCTAGCTATCCAAAGGCTTAAAGTGTAAGGCAACATTGTTGACCTATTGGTTTGCTTTTCTATTAATCTAATGGGGGCTTTAAAAGCTATCTGGATAAGCCAGGCCTGGCTGTCTAGCCATCATTTAAAGATTTTGCTGTCTCTTTTCATGCCAAGTCTCAGATTTCTTCAGGACAAAACTGCTGAAAATAGCAACTTTGAACAAAGTTATGGATAAGGATGTTTGTTGCTTGACTTTAAACCCACTTAAAGGCTGGATCAAAACTCCTGTCTTATATTGCTTCACTTTCAGTTGAACAAGGATTTGACATTCTCTCTTGCAGTAAGTCACTTCAAAGTTATTTTAGTTTTATATCCTAGCAGCTCAATGAGATCTCTATTTCAAGTGACTTTAGCACAAGAAGTATTGGGCTAACAGCTCTGAAGACAAAAGACCTGGCTACAGACAGCACACGCCACAGGAGAGTAGCAGAGCAGCCTTTCATCCCCCTAACCATGATCCAGCTGGTGGATATAAATGCGGACTTGATATAAATGTTGACTTCAAGTTCAGCAACATGTCTCTCTGCATACTATAATGGTAGTCTCTCTCAAAAGCTATAGATGTCTAATTTGCAGATGCACTGAGCTGAACAAACCCAGGGGTGAGAGCAATGAGAAGACACCAAGATTTAAAACACTGTCCTAGAAATGGAAGGTCCACATGCTGCCATCCACCATTTGAACCAGCTAATTGTTATTGCATAGAGGGTCACTCTAGATCCAGTTTAGGAGTTGAGTTGGGTCAGGTATATACAGCTTTTAAAGAGTGAAGAGTATATATAGGAGTATAACTGCTAGGTACATGCACATTCTTGAAGTTGGCCTGTGACTGCCAAAGCCATTTGGATGCAAATACTAAATACATAATTGCAGCCTATTATTCCCTACATAATACCTGCAACATCAGGACTTGGAGTGATCATTTGTGTGGAGTGATCCCAGCTAGAACAACCAGAGCAACTGCAGAGTTAACCATAAACAACCCATTTCCAGTGTTAATAGAAGTCAGGAGGACAAAAAAAGAAATAACATCACATAGCTATTGTTACAGCTAATATTACATATAAAGGCTTAGAGCTAACAAAATGTCATGGGCTGCATTCTTCAGCAAGTTTCAGTTCCCATTTCAAAAGTTGTTTCTATGGCAACTGAATTGTTAATCCACGTGGTTTATATTCCAATTCATGCTACAGATCACGTTTGACAAACTTCATAAGCTATCAATTTATGTCTAATTGGTTCCTTGTTTAGGGATATAAAGTGCCATTTGCTGGGTTGCAGGGATTACATGTTTTTTGTATTCTCACACACTTTTAATTACAAAGATGAAAACCCAAATATTTTAAACAGAACTTCAGTAATGCATTACAGTATAATTTAAAAGAAGCAAACAGGTTCAATATTTGTGATATTGAGTGCCTAGAGCGTCCCTGTTGTTACTTTCCCCACTCATTTCGTATTGCATAAGCATCAGTGGGCAGGACTTGTCTGCACCTCACAACAACCTGCTGAAGCTCCAGCTAACTGCTAGCCTTGGCACGGGTTACAGTAGCGCGGGACAGAGAATGGAACAGCAAAGGATGCACAGAGCTCACAAGGCCTGGCTCCATATCAAGGTCAGTCACTAGCAGCTGTTCTAGTACGAGTGTGTTTCTTTAAAAATAAAAGGTGCCACATCTCTTTTAAGGGATATTTTATAGCAAGTGTACTCCCTTTAAGGCATTATTGTTATTTCTCCCCATTCATATGGTTATTTCATCCCCATGTTTACCGGCTTCCAACTATGAATTATTTTAAAATATTAAAGCTCACCAGTTATAACATTCCAAAATATAGTAATCAATTTCATAAGACTGCTTAAATTAAAAGTGAAGTTAATTTGAAGCTGAGTCTTGAAAAAACAATATTTAGCAGTTTTGAATATTTAGCAGTCTTAAAATTAGAACTTGTCACATTTTTCCAATAATTAGTATTTGTAGTATAATTATAGTTTGCCTATCATTTTAGTAATCCTTAAAGAGCTTAGCTGCAAATAGAGTCCTTATCCAATGTACAAGAATATCTCTAACCAGTGGAAAACACTCAAAATCCCTTCAGCTACACACTTTAAGAGATCCCCATGGGTGAGGGAGGAAACGGGGGGATGAAGACAACACACACACATCATTGCCAGATATTCAAAGCCTGCAAAATGAAGTATAATTTGAGATCACAGTCAAGTGCCTTCAGAGAGGCTCCGCCATTCAGAAGTTATTTGGGATATTAAGCATTCAGTACTTCCATCTTTCCAAAACTTCTATACAGCCTGCTTCTCTGAATGTCCTCCAAGTCTGACTCTCAGCTCAGCTCAACTTTGGAGGAAGCAATTTCATTTTCCAGTTCTATCACTTAACCCTGAACCTTTTCCTCAGGCCACGTATTGTCAGCATTGTACCAATAAGTCTCTCAGAAGTAAAGTTTTCCACTGTCATAGCCTCTGGACCCAGACAAGGATTTCCAGAAGACCTCTACCTAGAAACTCTGGCCCAGTCAGATGAGTTATTGCAAAACCATGCCTCCAACAAGCCCTATCCTGGACATACTATCAGCTGAAAGATTTAAGACATATCAGTGTCTACCTGCTGTTTACAAAAGAGCCTTTGCAGAAGTTTGTACACGGTATGCCATTTCTTTGTCTGGGTCACAAGTACAAAACACAATATTACCCTGTCCTGTAATTTCAATGGCAAAGACTCAAATAAATCCATGATTTATTACCCCCACAGAATTTCTACTATTTTAAGTGTAGTGTTCAGACAACACAAGAGGATTATTTGAACCTAGTATAGTTAGTTTTGTTAAGATCAAACATAAGGCTTTTTCAGGTGGAAATCCACACTAGAAGAGTGTGTGTTCAGTAGCTATATTTCTTAGTGGTTTTCTGCAGAGTTCAAGCTACTGAACAGCTAAGTCATTCATTTAGCATATGAATAAGAGATATCCCTTAAAATACAAGGCTTTTCAAGCAGTCCAGCTTAAAGCTGTGGGGATCCATTGTGAAGTCTGTTCAGAACAGTAGTTAAGTTTCTGGGACAGCTCTATTTTCATGGAGTGGAAACTACATTAACAAATCCAAGGTTCAGTACTTTTGTTCCTTCCTAGTCTGCCATAGCTCTTTTAGTTCAGCGCCTCTCCAATTTCAACTATGATATCCTTCCAAAAGCAACATTTCTGTACTCAGATTTTTGCACGCAGCATCAGTTCTTTAAATACCAAAACCTAAGAATTTAAGTCACACTGCAAAAATGGAAAAAAATGTTCTGCAGAACTGGGGGGGGGAAGATTCCTCATATAGCTTTTCAGTAGAGCTGTACACTTTGCAAATCAATTTTGTTGTGCCAACCACTAATTTTTGCTTTTATACTCTGATATTATTCTGCAGTTGCCAGCAAACTTAGCAAGACAATGCTTCACCACCTGATCAACTGCATTAGAAAAATAATGGCATTTATAATTTAAAATGGACAGTAGATTACTTAGTCTTGGTATAATTTTGGACATTTAATTCACAGCAAATATCTTCAGCTGATATTCCCCCTCTTCTCCCCCTCAATTTCCTTCTCCACAAACAACTACCCATTGAGGACAAGTGTTTGATCCTTGAATGAAATAGAAAACTGGCAGTTTAGGGCTCTGTAGAGTCTCTCCTCAAACTGTGAAAAATACTTGAGAGCCTAGTAACAGTAGAAATCAGTAAACAGGTGGTCTTCTCTGTTATAGGGGAACCAGGCAATTTTATGCTCACCAGCAAGTTGGAATTCATGCTGCATGACGAGTTTGGAAGTATCATTTCTGAGAATGGAAGGAGATTTTGAATATCAGTAACTAGCTGTAGTAAGTGTTCTCAATAGTCCCAGCTACTTTTTCCCTCTGAAAAGGGAAAGGGGGGGATAAAAAAATCCACAAGTGGTATGAGTTTTTCTAATAGAATTCAACAGATTTCTGGAAAACATTGAATAGGAACAAAACAAACTTGCAGGATCCCTGTAGCTCATAAGTAGAGTCATCACTCTACCAGAGTTTCCTTAATCTGCAGTACATGAATAATATTATGTATTATGTACAATGTTATGTAAGGTGTGATATATTAAAAAAAAAAAAAAAAACAGCCTACAAGAACACAGCACCCTCCCAAATTCCAGACTATGCTAAGCAAGCATAAATATCACTAAGGCAATGCTATTCAGCATTCAACGCTTAGCCTTTATTTCTATGTCTCCTTCTCATTCCTTTCCAGCTGTCCTCTTGGGATAAGGTTGATGAGGGGAAGCTTAATGGTAAAAGAAATCAGAAGGAAAAGCAAGAACAAATTACCACTTAAGCTACTTCTGTACTATGTCTTTCACTCACACTTTGAATTTGGGCAAGTCAAGATCCTTCTTAACTCATGCCGCTACCGACTACCCTAGATAACCTTCTGTTTCACATTGGGCCTGCAGAAGGGCAGTGCAGATATGTACTGCTGCCAGACTGGTTTCCAGCTCCTTTCGGGCAGTACGTGCAGATCACTGAAGCAGTCTTCCAGGAAGACCTTAAAAAAAATTTGGTGATGACTTACTCAACATGCTACTCTGGGTTTGCTGTGATGCATCCTGAAGTCTTCTGTAAAAGCCTTTCTCCATCCATTTCCATAAAGAAAGTTCCCTCCAACATACACACACTACTTCTCCAAAACAAAAATCAGCTCACAAGAAACTGGAGTCTCTTGTTCTCTACATTGACGCTACCTTAAAAATCCATGGAGGGGAGACATTTCTAGATCTCTAGCTACTGCCCTTTGCCTTTTGTTATAACAACTGCTCTTAATATGCCCTTGGGACTGCTCTGCAGTCCCAAGAATGCCCATATGAACAGCCTGGCATGAGCCAGCATTCCTGGTACACTAGCCAAAACCACAATACTTACAGATCATTCTCTCAGCTGCCAGGAAGAATCTTCTTCTGGCAGAATGCAAATGAACTAACAGTTTAGAAAAGCCTGTGTAGGAAAGAAGGAATCAAACACTAGAAAGTTAATAGTATAGGCTATCAGGTTTCCAGGAAGCAGCAGAGAACCTTCCGGTTTTGTGCCCTGTAATGCACTGTGCTACCAGAACAAACCAGTTAGCGACAAAGAGAAGCAAATAGCAGAGATGGGACCACATGAGGAACTCAAGTCTTCAGGTTCTGCTGCCCCTGGGCAGTTTCCTACACTGTTCGTTGCATAACATGAATGACAGAGTGATACCGATACAAGCACAAGCTCACAGAGCATATTGCCTACTGAGTTTTGCTTGTTATGGCCAGTTTACTCACATCCTGCCTGAGAGCGGCAACAAAATTTGATACCACTGTAGAAGCTTCCTTCTGGTACTAAGAAAT
Source organism: Platalea leucorodia (assembly GCF_965183815.1). Lineage (NCBI taxonomy): Eukaryota > Metazoa > Chordata > Aves > Pelecaniformes > Threskiornithidae > Platalea > Platalea leucorodia. The sequence goes on from NC_138826.1 coordinate 23,810,999, forward strand.
ATTTGCTATAAATGGTAAAGCAGTCCTGTAACTTCAAACTTGCTCATTTTTATTTGCTCATTAAGTGCCTTTTTAGGAGAAAACTCTGTTGTTTAATTAACAGAGCCTGTTTGAGGGTAATTGCTACACCCATCACTGCTCTAACAGTAAGAAGTCTTCAGAGATTATACAGCAAACATGGATCATATGAATCAAGCTAGACATTCTCCATTTACACCTGGTAGGAGTCCACAGCACAGATTAAATTCTTTTGAAAAGCAGGTGAGTACCCTTGCCATCATTTAATACTAACTACCAGCCATCAAGAGACAGGATTTTTTTTTATCAGCCACAGTCTCCAGCCCTGGATCAAAACTCCCATTATGCAGTGGTTAATGGACACCAGATTTACAAGAACATTAGGCTGTGAACTATGTATTCAGACTGGCATTTATGTCATGCTGTCCCCTGCAACTGTGGGGCAAAAAAGACAGGGACAAGGACTAAATACATGCAGGGAATAGTCAGAAATAGACTGAACTCAGCTAACAGAGGAGAGTTCTTTTTTGTCCTCTGATTTCTTCTACTGACAACAAAGCTTTCCTTGTTTTCTGAAAGTCATCACATACAACTCCCTTGAGCTAAAAAGTAGCGGATGCTGTTAAGAGGTGAATAAAAAATGAAAACCATCTTTTTTCTGCTTGTATGTTATCTCATGGAAGTAGTCTGTGCACAGGTCTTCCACGTGGTAGGAAGCACCAAACTACTGCCTGTCTGGGCACATTGTTACCTCTTCTGTAAATCCAGAATGCAAAACCTTATAACCTTCATCAGAAACAGAAAGATTGCCACCATGTGGATCTCTGGCCCCACTGGTTGTCAGTTATTCCAACAAAGTTCACTCTGGGTCCTGCTGTAAGCCAGTGTACCAAAATGCCATTCTGTAATTCTCAGACATGCAAGATGTTCCCCATTGCCACTGCGTTGCATGTTTTAATGTTAACTGGGGTGGGAGAAAAATTGTTACAGAGTTTGGCAGTGTAAAGTAATCAGTTATGTTTAGTATTTCCAGGGTCATAGCTAGATAGGTTTTAGGCAAATAGTGATTAAAACAAAACCTAAACATCTGGGGGGAGGGGGGAGAAATGAGATGGTGATTGGGGAGGAATGAAAAAGACAATTTATCAACTTCGCAATAAACTTCAGAACTCTAAAAAATAAAAATATTTTTAAAAGCATTCTTTCCAGGTCGTTTTAATTCACTGCAAGAGGATAACACCACTCCTTATGTGGAAAGAACAAGGAGTTGCATCTCAAGACAACTTAAAGCTGGATGCTTTAAATCTGAACCCTTGCTAGAAATGGATTCACTGCTCAGAGAGCTCTCGAGTTGGAACTTACTGGCTTGTGCCTATTTTGGAAAATATTCTGCACTGCCAAAAGAGAAAGGTCAACCTCAAATACCACAAACTGCATTCCAGTATTCCACAATATGATCTCTCACTTGCCCATCACAAACCATCTTCTCTATCTTCCAGGTGACCTATATTTATTGATCAAATTTTCAAGTCGTTTTGACAAATTTAGGGCTCATGACTTAAACTGAACTTTACTGGTATTCACCCTACGGGAAGATTAAATGAGGAATGAAGGGAAGGACTAGATACTAAGTTTATACCCTTGTGTCTTCTACAGTGCACTTATTTAGTAGTTTTCCATTCTATGGCTGTTGCTTTGATTTTCTGAAGAATTTTGTGCTCAGCCGTACACACCTAACTGTGCAGCTCCTGTCAGCATGCCCAACCAGCTTTGCAATGATTACTGGTATTTATACTGAACATATTCCACATCCCACCAAAACTGACTTGGATTTCCTTCAGACAGGTATTGTGACAGAAAACACTTGCCCAATTTCCTCTCCAGGCAGTTGCTTTATCACACAGACAATTGCCTGGAAATTAATTCATCTCTGGGGATACATGGGGGTCTAGTACAGAATCACCCATGTATATTCTCATTGTATAATATTCTATTAACATCAGATTATTTTCCAAAAATTATACTGAACTGATTCTTAGAACTCCTACCAATAAATTCTGAACCAGTAGACACGGGGAACCTACATGCCGAATTTGCCCTTTTGATCATATGTTAAACTCAACAAAGAAGATCCAAAATTCCAAAGTGGTCTCCAACTTTGAAAAGTAATTTGATCCAAAAGACACAAATCCAAGCTTCCCAAGGGCTATGCTGTATAAAAGCTGTGTTTTTTCAGCTGGAGATGGTATTGAGCTACTTTAATTTCATCAGTTATCTTTTAAATAAATATATAATGCTAGATATATGCAACGTCAAAACAGAACTGTATATTCCATGTAATACTCCATTATTTTTTGGAAGTCTGTTAATTCATGCCAGTAGAAATTGCATTTCCAGAACAGTACACTTGAGCCAGATCAGACAGGCTCTTCTTTTTTTTATTTTTTTTTTGCTACTGCAACAGAGTGCTCAACGAGGAAGCACACAATAGAGAAAACATCCTTCTTCCCACCCTTCAAAATAAAATTGGCTGCAACCCCCCCTCGCCCTGAAACACCACAATAGTATTTAGCTGATGTAAAGAATAGCATGAAATAGTGCTTTGCTTTACACCAAGAGCTCATTTAGGATATGGTCCCTGCAAGTGTCAACTCTGACCCTGCTGCTTGGCTTGGATAATGAGCCAGTGGCCGAAGACTTAAGATAATTTTACTGGTGACAGCATTGGTGTGCTTAAGGGTCATGAGGGGGTCCTCTGAGCCTTATGAACTGAAAACTCACTATCCTAAAGAGCTTAGAATATTATATATGATGGGAAGAAGAAAGTATTTGTCACATTTTATAGACAGGAAATAAAACCACACGGTTACAACACAATCACAAGAAGTTGGTGGTTAGATCTAAATATTTAAACCAACACAATTGTTCAATTATTTTGCCAGACCCTTCCCTTCTCCAGTCTAACAGTACCTGCTAGCAGAGCAGCCTGTCTATAGAGATAACAAGACAAACTCAGCAGATAGGATACCATGGTTAACTAGTAATAAGCATCAGAACCAGCTTCTGTGACCATGATTTGAAGGAATGGAAAGACAATTCAGCCTAACTTCAAGCTTCCAAACTCTTTTTCTTGTAAGCATAAGATTAAGACTGAAGAAAATAAACAGCTGGTTTACAAGTCTGCAGGAAACCCAAGATAATTCTTCACAGAGCTGTAAACACAATGCTTTCCTGCATACAGAAACGGTTTGACAGAGGCAGAATTTTCTGAGGAGCAGCAAGACTTTTAATAGAGGCTTTAGCAAATAAATACACTAAGACCAACTTCACATTTCTTAGCTATGTCAAAGATTCTTGCATACCTCCATCTTGTAGCTTCATATGTTTCCTTCTTCACAGATCCATCTTCTTGCTGTTAAAAGATTTCCAACAGCAATGGATACTGGATCTTGCTGTTCATCCAGAATCTCATACAAGCAGTCTTGGTTGCAAGTTTTTTCATCTCTTTTCCTATGCATTTGCTTTTTCCTCAGCACCGGGGTCTCCACTGAAACCAAGAAGAAAGCTTTCTCACCAGATAAACAGACCTTTCACAGACAAATCCCCAGAATACTTCATTTTGATGTCTTAACACTAGCACCACCACTGCTACGTCAGTTATCCATTATCCACACTTCCTCCAATTCCCAGCTTTCTCCTAGCTCCCAGCTCTCCAGGAAACCCTTTTGTCCCTTCTCCATCCTAAGAAGAGAAATGGCCTACTAGGAAGCAAAATTACAGTATACATCTTCAAACCAATGGCATTGTACATACAAAGTTGACAGACTGCAACATCCTGCCTTTCTACTGTCATAGCTGTGTTCTCTGCTGTAAATGCTCTCATGCATTGATATTTATTAGTATCAAATACCATCTCAACAAAACTGAGGCCCACTGAGCTGACTGTTGGTCTCAAACATCTGGTGATGCTTTGAAGATCTGTCTAAATATTTCTAACAGTGCCTGCTATAGCTAAAAAGCCCCACAAAATGTGGATAAACAGCTTAGCCTTACACACATAAAGCACAGCTTATAAGGTTCTTCATATGCTGCAGATCGAACCTCTCAGCACCTCTGGCACATTATTACATCTGCCAGCTCTGCCTTGCCACTGTCTGCTGCAAGTATCCCTTTTTGTGGGACCTCAGTAGTGCCACACACTATGGTGCTCCACAGTGCTTTGCAGAAGAGATTAAAAGCCACACCCATTGCCCTCCCTGACATGTAGAGAAGGCAGCCAGAGTTCATCAAAGTGGAGGCAAAAAGGTTAGTCTCTTTAGGGAGTTGAAAACATCAAGATCACCTATGGGAAATGCTTTGAATGCCTGCATGCTCGGGTTGCATAACAGACTGGGGAATGTGCTCCTGGAATTGGTTCCCTCCCTCTGAGCACAGGAGAACCACCCAGAGATGTTTGGATTGAGGGTGGATCTATCAATTATTCAGATGTTCATGGAGCCAGTCCTCAAGCTGCATCCCTTAGTTTGAAAAGGCAACAGATGACATACAGAGGAACTTGTTAGTTTTGGTGCTTTAGAAAACATTTTTTTATTCCTTTGGGAAGACACCTTCATGGTGCAGAGTATCTTCCCATCCCTTGCAATGGCCAAGAGGGAATTGCAAGTATGTATTACTGGAGACAAGAGCGCTGGCCTGTAAACCCAAACCAACCAAACATGGTAGTTCCTATTCACTTGCTTGCTCTTCATACAGTTGTCAGATACAAAGAATCCCAGCAAAGAAGGTCACTTGCCCAAATAAAGTTCTAAAAATTACTATAATACAAAGTCATCAACTTTCATCTAATTCAGTCATATGGACAGACAGCTAGAGAGCTGATATATAACCCTCATTATTTTCCTGCTACAACTAATAGTGACTTCAAGTCCCACCACATGAGGCTATTTCCTTACTACATAAAGGAAGGTGAACTCCTTAATTGATCCTTGTAGGACAGAAATACCACTGAAGTCCATCAGCAAAACTGAAAACAGGAAATGTCAGCTAAAACAGAGGATGCAACACAAACAATGCCATTTAAAAAAAAAAAAAAAGTGACAAAAACCTCAAGATAAGTTCCTCCTAAGTAAGAAACAGCTTTTTTATTCAACATAATGCCACCAGCTGACTTACCCTTACCCTGTATTCACATAGCCAAGTGGAGGTATGATAGCTTTTCATGGAAATGCACTTGCAATTGTACACTTTTGACTAAGTGCTCAAGGAACATGCTGAAGTACCTGACCAATGCTTTAGAAGATTCAGATGAGTAAGCCCAGGCCTTCAAAAATGCTTATATTGGAACAGGATACTTCAGAAGTAACGTTCTGGAGACTTCCAAGCACAACTAGTTTTCATACAATGGGCAAGTCTTAGATCAACAAAAAGCAGTTGAAACTCTGTTATTGGTTGGACCAAGTGCAACCAAGGACTTCACTACCCTAAAACACATTGTCCTGTTCACAACACAATAGCTAACCTTATGTAGGTATCTTCCACTTACAGCCATAAATTGCATAAACACAATCAGAAAAAATGCTTATAGGCACATTTGTTATTAGCTTCTCTCTAACTGAGAAACAAATTGGTTTAATTTGTGTCATACTGGACTTTATAAGCACATGCTACCTTGCTATGAGCTGCAACAGCAAAGCAACCCTTATATTTGTTTATGCATCAATGTCCTCATCCTCTCCACTCCTGACCCACACACCAAAAACAGAGAGTAGAACAGGATCGCAGACCCCCAGTGCAAGCATGCATCCCAAGTCAGCTGTATTTAATTCTTCTCTAGTTGCCAGTGTGCTTGTCTGTGCTAAATTTCAACCCAATCTCAGGACTGAGAAACCCAAGCACCTCTTCAAGTAAAAACACATACAGGACATAGAAAGCACCAGTAGAGCTGGAGTACAGATCTGATTTTAAAAAGGAGCCTCAAATGGCTGAAATCTCTGGATTTGGCAGGGAAAAAAAAACACAGCAGATTTTTGTTACCTTTTTGGACAACACAACACATCCTGTTATAGTTCTATGTACACACAGTACTTCTGTTTTGCCAGTTGCTGGAGGACGACACAGCAGGTAGGACCTCACTGGCAGATCTGGTCAAAAATTAAAAAGAAATCAAATTCGCGCAAGCCCTGTCTACTCTGATTTCTAGTCTAGTCTGACTTGTCTAGCAATCTAGTACACTAACCAGGACTACAGACAATAAGGGCTTTTAGGCTTCTTTTCCAAGGTAACCTAGAACCTAAAGAACTCGAGGCAAAGCACAGGCTTTCTGGGCTTCCAGTACTCCTTCTCCCAAAGCAGAAGCTCTGGGCTGGAAACCTCAAAGCTTCAAGATTCTAATCAGCTGTTCTGCCTTGCTCAACACTTCATTGTGTAATAAGCAAACAGGTGATTTCAATTGGCAGCTGCCATTTCCAAGGGTGTATGTAAAAATTTCTAATTTGCAGATTACTGCAATCATTGTTTTTATTCTGAATTGGGATAAACTTGAGCTAAGATTTCCTATGAGCCAGAAATACTGCAAGTTAATAATGCTCAAGAATAAACACTGCTTGTAATTTGGTTTTGTAGAGCATCAGTAAGCATTTGGAGCATTGCAAATGGCTTCTTAAGGGTAGCACTCAAAAACTCCACAAACACACTAAAGAAGTTCACCTCAGGAATTTAGGTTTTGTTGAATTGAAGTGTTTCACAATGTCAGAGATGAACTGGAGAGAAAAAACTGTGATAAATGATACAGGCATCATTTAAAAGACAGTGTCCTGGGCTTACAGATCACCAATTCTGATAACAGAATGAACAATACAATCTGAGGTCAAACCAGACTGAAAAAAAAAAATTCTCCCATTACAGAGAATAACATGCCTGCTCCTTGAGCCAGCAAATTTTTTCAGGGCATTTTCTACCCAATGATCAGCATGGCTTTCTTGTTGTGACTTTGTCTATGCTTATAGAGAGACAGCTGGTTTCAGATTATGCTCAGTCCCTCTGTGAAGATAGCTTCTTACACTTACATTAAAGCAGGCACATCTAGCTTCTGCTAGATGGAACCTGAATGTCTTATTTATGTCCTAGACCCCTCACTGTTAAATGCAGAGTCTTAGCCAAACTTGTAGGAGTTCTTTAACATCAGGTATTGGAGGCTTATTCCCACTTTCACAGAGACTGAACAATTCTTGATATATAGCCTGTCAACTGCTGCATCCCACAGCAGGTTGCTATGGTTTCATTAACTTGAAGCTGAAGCCAATACCCCAGTTCTTTAGAGCAACCCACTAAGGCTTCTTTAAATGTAGGATGGAGAAAGCCTCTTCTACCAGACCTCACAAGGTCTGGACCAGTAAGCAAATCAAAGCTCAAATGTCCCCCAAAAGCTGCTCTAGCCAACCCATACAAACCAAGCAGTTTGCAGTGCAGCAACCTTGTTCAAGACGTGCCCAAACTGACTCCTAGGAAATACTGGGAAAGAGATTTTTCTGGGAGTGTTCTTTCCCAAGGTGCACTCTTGGTAACAGTGCTGCCACATATTTAATACAAAGTCAGACTTCTAGGGAGGGTCAGATGCTCTTAGTCAAGTTGAGATTTTCAATGGATTCCCCTGAATCCTAACTTCCCAAGACCTTTGCCTGCTATCACCATGCTCATACCATCTCATTAGAGTAATATCAGGATAATAATTTACCAGGATTGTGACAAGCCCAAGTCTGTGCTTTGGGAACCCCTTTTGTCCAATAAAAGATATTGAAATCAATGTGAGCCAACACCTTCCAAAGGATGTCTCCTGTTCATTATGAGTACTTTTTGGCCACTAATGTTATCTTAGTTTGTTATATAGCACAGCACAGCATGCTTCTGAGAAAGCATATGCTGGCTATTTTTAAAATACAAATTATTCTTTTTTTTTTTTTCTTTTAAGCAATCTATCTTTCTCCCACTACTATTTTCACTGTGATCCTGGATTTCAGATGTTAGGAGTTACAGTTATGGAATGAGATTACCAGTTCCTTGGATTCAGCCATGCTGGAGTTTATGCAAAGGAGCATCAGTCATATTGTGTTATTTCCATGGGCACAGGCTTCACAGGAGCAGTTAAGGCAAAGCTCCTTCTGAATTTTGCCTAGGGAAGAAACCCAGTGTCAAAGCCAGCCTAAATAAATTAAGACACATACACAAACACACACCTGCTTCTTTGAATTTAGGGATTTATGAACAGGGTTGGTATCCTTGCCACTTGCTCTCCTCTCCGCCTCAAGCTCTAGAAAATTTTAATTTCACAAGACATGCTGGTTTCAATTACACCAGATAGAAGGCCTACTCCAGGCATGCATCAAAGCCAATGAGATAAGAATCCGTCCCAACCTCTACTGCAACACAACCAGCATTTATTTAGCTTTTTTCTTGAGCACGGATGCTTGGTATTTCTTAACTTGAACAAAGCTGTCTAGACTGACTGACTGTTTCCAGAAGAGCAGCAATTAGCTGCTTATATCCTGGTGATATCTGTGATTACAGTCTGACTTAAGAACCCAGGACTTCAGTTCTGGTTATGGATCAGGCATCTCTGTACCCCAGGAAAGCTGTTTAGCTTGTTTGTCCTCATCTGCTCTCACTGTCAGGATCTGGAGAATGACCAAGTACTTACTTAAGCTGCAGTTTCACAGAAACTGTCATAGAACGGCATCATCAGGCTGTAGTTTTACAACAACCTGAACCAATCCAACTGCTGGCCACCAGAGTCCTGCTCTGTCCATGCCTCAGAGTCCTATGCCCCTTCTTCGCATTAACAGAAAAGACACAAAGAAAGTTTTTAAATTTCTCACCAGATCCGAGAGCAAAGACAGCATTATATGAGGACAGACAAAGGCCAGAACAAGCCTGGAAGGAAAGGAGGACTGTGTGGCCAGTTAGATCAACCTCAGTCATCACAGGAGCACAGCTTTTGCAATTCTCAAATCTCACTTGCATGTGAAACTTTTTTTTTTTTTTTTTTTGCAAGCTCAAGGACTGTCATTATGGAAAGTGTGAATGGAAGGCCACAGCAGAGCCTCTTGATCCAAAAAGTATTCGCTATTCAAGCTAAACAGAGTCCATTAGGAAAGGACAAGATTAGACTCCTCAGCTGTTATGAACAGAAGAAGGTCTATTGTTGACTACAGCAGTACTCACAGCAAGAAAACGGATTAAGCCCCAGAAGCTGAAGTGAGGTGGCAGACAGACAAGATAGGTCCTCTAGTTGGCAGAGCGCTAGGACAGAAGGGATGCAGCTTGCCTACCCAGCAAGTCAGAAGCAGAACTAGCTAGCTGCCCTTTCCTTTTCCTGTATACTCTTTCAACAATTTTAGCCGTTCAGTCTAGTGCTTTCTAGGCTAAGCATCTGTTAGAGCTTATCTTGGCTCAGCTTCACATCTCAGTCTTGTTCTTGGGAAGGTATTTTGCCAAATGAAATAGCAACCTTTTGGCTCCAGTGCTTGTGAGCAGATATTTAAAATATTGGTTTTGTCAAGGACAACTTCTTTTGATGGGCTGCAAAAGAGCCAAATTCAAATTGAGACATTATTACAATCCCTTACAATCCCTGGAAGCTCTGGTTTGCATTTGATTAAAAGGCAACGGAAACCAAAGATTTCATTTTAATGAAGCAGTCTTGAGGCTTTGCAAAAGTTCTACCCAAAACCCAGCAGAACTTCTGTGGTGACACGGACTGGACATACCGCTTGAAACAATTAAGTACCCTGTTCTATTTGCCTAGCATGTGTCCTGTAATTGACTTCAGCTGACAAAACAAATGCATTTAGCAACAATTAAGATACACTAAAATCAGTACTGTTATGAACCCACGGTCAGAATTATGTCTTAGGAAAGGCTTGCTATCACACAGGAAATACAATTCTAGTTCCCATGCTGAACAAAGATGATGAAGACTGAACACTACCTTACATAAGCCCTGTTAAATACTGGACTATGCTACAAGTCGCTGTCTACGCAGGCAGTTATATTTGCTTGGAGTACCTCAGTTGCAACAGAATATTGAACAACAGTTTTAGTTGAAGGGATACTCTTCCAATGCTATTGACATGAAACGTAACAGCATAGAGAGCTTCCATGAGAAAGCAGACTGAAGAAAAAGCACACAAAAATAAAAGTTTTCAAGGGAAAGGAATAAAAAGAGAAGCAAGAAGTGTTCCAGCCTAAAAAAGGCTTCTGCAAAGCTCTGGCTAGCATGCAGTCTCACCACCTTTGGAGAGTTCTGTTATAGGATTCACAGTCACCCAAGGGTAACAAGCACATCAAGGTGAAGCTTTGTCTAACTTGCTGTAGCCAACCATCAGCAGCTCTACAATTCTTAACCAACAACTTATATATTTCTGTGGGCCTTTGTATACCTGTAAAAAAGTACAAGGCTCCCACAAAAATGAGAACTATGCTCCACACACTACATTTTTCCCCACAGCCCTCGGACTTGCTGTAGATGGTGGCGTGACTGATCATTTGACTACCATCTGTCCAACATATGCTTTTTAGAGAAACCACCCTGCAAATATAATTAGCTGGCTCTAGGCTACCATTATTCATAATGAATACCCTGTTGTATATTGAAGCTATCCCTAATGCTATTCCCTTAAAAAGATTTAGAATACTGACTCAGAGCCTGGGATCTCTGCTGGGAATGTTGTTTGTTCCCGTGTGCTTGTCCTTCTGCGAAGTTATAGGTCTGCATTACAAGTATCACCATACAGTGATAGCTGCGGTACCTGAGCTAGTTAGCTTGGTTGTGGGAAATAATATAGCTGACTGAGCACAGAAATTAAGTGGCCCCACTGTGAAGGGTGTATTAGTCCAGGGAGGCTGCTGTACTAACATGGCCTTAGGGCTTCTCATACCTAAACTATTTTGAGTGTGTCTGCATTGGAATGTATTTGCCATGTATTGGTCTAACATATATAACACAAACATATGTATGCTTGTGTTTTAATTTTTATTTTCTTCTTTGACAGTGATGCTATATTGCCATCAGCTTTCAACATTCAAATATCCTATCTAAAGATCCCCAAAATTGTGAAAGTGGGTGAAAGTTTTTGCATATTGACAAAACAATATTTGCTTGATACAGTATTCCTATAGTCATAATTTTCTTTTGTAACATTGAGAATTAAAAACATAATACAAAACTCTAAAAGCTGGTATTATCACTTACTTTAGGACTACAGTATCTTGTCTTAAAAAAAAAAGAAAAAAAAAAAAAACAACAAAAGGCAAACCCAGCAATTATTGCAAGACTTGCAAAAAAATTACGTGTTTGGCATCACGCTTCTGGTGGCAACACAGTAGCATGGCACCTTACACAAGAGAAAGAGGTCAGAGCTCAGAACAGCCATCGACAGAACTGCAGGTGCTTCAGTCATTTTAATGCCCAGAGGTTGCTACAAACTACACTTAGGATTCCCCTCCTGTCCCCTAAAGGCATAAGTAAGCTCAGCCAAACCACTGATTTCTACCTGAACTGCAAACTCTTTGGAGCTATATATCCTTTTGTGCCTGTATAGCTCCATCTGAACAGAAATAATAATCCAGGCTGCTACAAATCCAGATCCCAGACTCAAAAAAGCTACTGAAGCTTTAAGGTGCCATGACCCAAATTCTGCTTGCAAAGTGAGTTTCTGGTGAACTCCCTCTAGACTCATAAATATAGTTCTGTTTCCAATAATGTGTTTCTATTTAACATGTTTTCTGCATTTAAAACCATAATCTTTTGATAACTTTGGGAATATGTGGAAGATATTAAAAAAAAAATATTCAAAAAACCCAGAAAGCAGTTGGGCATCCCTGAAGTTGATTGTTTATATGAATCAGCCATAGAACAAATAAAAGGCCAGTCTGACCACAGTAATAACTCCCAATGCTGATTCTAAGAAATTAAAAGCAGACCTGGAAGTTGAAATCTAAATGTGTTTTCAATTGATCTTTGTTCCTGACTGTGTTTAATGGTCAGCTGTTTGAGAAACCCTCTGGGGTTCTAGTAGGTGATTTCAAACTGAGAAACAGCAAACAGTACCACAGAGAGCGAGATGCTTCTCTTTTCAAGAGAGTGAATTTAAACACTGCTGAAAGGTTGCAGACTGCCAGTCTCAGAAACATTTTACAGAAGAAATATGGAGAAGCTTTTTTCACTCCCTCTATCTACAGTACTCATACCTCTCCCAGGACAGAATATCCAAGCTTCTAACAAACTAATTCTCCATAATTCTCCTGTAAAGCAAGGCGGTGTTATTATCCGTATCTTACTCTGATGCAGAAAGACTCTAGGCTATATTCAGATGATCAATATTTCATCCATGCCCCTAAGTTTATTGTTTCCTGCAGGCTAGATTTCTTTGAAGGCCACATCAGTCAACACAGGACCCAGTGCAGGGACTGAGGTAAAATCTGACTCAGTTCCACTGGGCATCACTGTACGTCTAACCTCTACCACTCTGAGAGCATGTGTTTCTAAGTCCAATGCTCTAGACTTTCATTTTGCTGGAGAGATGCTGTGCTACCCCCAAAACGAGTCTTTAGCTTCTGTTCTTCTGTTTCTAATCATTTCTTCAATTCCTAAAAATAAAAATATTTTTTTAAAAGTAAAAAAATACAGAAACAAACAAAGCCCTTCCCCAAAAATTAGATCCTTGATAGAGATAAAACTTTTTTTTTTTTTTTGAGCTCTACAGACAAGAGATATTTGAAGCCATAGGGGCAGGCACGTTCAGAATGAAATAGAAGGCATTAATGAACTAGAGTACAGTGATTAGAGTGCAGAAGCAAGAACAGAAAAGCAAGCTGCTAGCCCAGCCTCCCTTTCATTCCCAAATACTCAGAATTCAGCTGCCCCACTGCTGGCTAGCACTACCACAAGCTGATGCCACCTCAGTTCTTCGTTTCATGTTGTCATCCTGTTTTCACAGGTTAGGGCTGTGTTCAGATGGTTTGCATTAAGCAGGTAAATTAGATGCTTATGTTGGACATCTAGGCTCTGTCTCCATAAAATCAATACTCAGAGTGACAATTGACTTAAGAGGGCAACTACAAGCATCTATACTAGACTTTAGCAAGGTGACTGAATTGCCTTCTGAAGGTACTTCTCTTACCATTGACCACAGAGAGAACATACAGAGTCCAGGCTCCAAACATGAGCAATCATCTGAGACAGAAGATAGACTCTGGAAATACTACCCATGCTTCTGTCCTTTGGCCAGGAGTTTTTCAAAAAGTATCACCCAGTAACTTTTTGGCTACCTACTTTTTAAAACATCAAATGAGGTATAAGAGAAATGATAACTGAATGGTCAGGCTGCAACACCTACACGTTCTTATCTTTAAAGCCATTGGGAGACTTCTTACTAGGAAGTCAAAGCAATGTCTTTTTCTGGTTAGGTTTCTCCTACCATTCAAAAATCTTTTCTTTCAGAAATGAGGAATGGATTCGCTTCTCATATTCGCTAAACTGGGACAAGACATAAAAATGCAAAAGGTTGTTACTTCCACTGTCTTTAAGATAAGATGTACTTACTGAACCTGACCATTCTGTTAACGGACTCTACAGAATATCCCAAGGTGTATACAGATGAAATGTAAGATACTGGCACATTTAAAAATGAGACAATTTATTAATACTTGGTAAGGAAAATGCCTAACAACAAAAGGATCCGGGAGAGAAGTTTTACAGTATTTTTGGAGAGAGACAGAATCCACTGTAGACTTCAGAGGGCAGAGAATGAAAACGAAAGATTTCTAGACAGAGCAAGCTAAGGGAAGATGACTGGGCATGGTGACGGATAACTCCCATAAATTTTGCCATTGGCAGAAAGCAGCCTTGCTGGCAGCCATGGAAACAAACGACTGGGGTGATATTTCAGTGATGGATCAGCTCTTGTTATTTATTCCAGTGCAAAAAAAGAGATGCAAAGGGATGTCATTCAGAATAGTACGTAACAAATCCCAAATGTTGGAGAGAATTAGAAGAGAAAATCCCTAGCACATCTAAAAACAACTTTGGAAATTCTGAACTTTTCCAATCAAATAATACTGGGTGAAAGAAATTCACTGTGAAGTTGTAGCTGGAAACAGAAATTTGACTTTTCAGAAGGGGGCTAAAAATCTCACCTGAACAGCCTAATTAATTGTGTTTGTGTACTCCCCTATCTGCCACAATAACTCAAGTTGAGCAGAGCTGTAAAGGCTTGTGATTCAGCTGGAGTACTGGGCAGCTTGGAATCAATTCTCTATTTGTCTGGACCAGTCCAACCAGCCCTATCCAGTTCACTCAGCCAATGCTGTAGCATGTTTTCTCATGCAGAAAGACAAACTGGCAAACAGAATATTGAAGGTGAATTTCTATATCAGCATTTGGGGTATTTCAAATCTACAGACAGATTGGTTAGGACACCATTTAGCAAAAGCAGCCCTTGCAAACACTACAGTATAGTCCAAACTTTCATGATGAACAGGTTTGATATAAAATGCAATCAAATTTTCCTGCTACACCTGAGGTCTCAGCAGCATGAACTCACCTCAGCTAAAGAATTATTTCCATTTATTATTGGAAAACAGTATAGAGACGGTTACTGTTCTCCTCCTGCTTAGGCTACTTGAACACTTCCTCCCTCTCCAAAGTGCACAGCCTCTGGGTCAGGAAATGCACTCTTCAGCTTCCTCTCAAAGCTGTTTCCTCAAAGGGTAAGGTCTTTCCTGCCTTTCCTGAGTCGGCTGTCTGTGCATGTCCTGTATACAAACCTAGCCACTACAATATCATTAGTCATATTTTGCAGAAATAGAAAACTGAAATCTAAATGTTAAATGATTCCCCGAAGTCAGTGGCAGAGATAGGAGGAGAATAATACTATCTAGTTGTTATCAAACACTTCACATCGGAAGAGCTAAAACACTACCCAAAGTATGCCTCTGTCATTACTTCAGTTACATGGATGACTTGCCTTAACATCGCCCAAGATGCCAGTAACAGAAATGCAATGGGCCCTCCGGTCTCCCAGGCTCCTACACAGAAACTGTCCCCTAGATTTTATTACTGCTGTTCCTTTTCAGCTCCCATTTCTGTATGTAATGATTATCTTCTTAACTTCTCCCTCATTGCCCCCTTATTCATCCAACACATCATGATGCAGCTGCCTCATACTGGAAAAAAAGCAGAGAGCTGTGAAGGACAGACAACACTGTCAGACTCTGGTGATGTAAAAATCATATAATCCTTGGAGTTCACAAAATAACAACATTTGCCATTTTATCTCTCAGCAGGCTTTCCTACACCATCAAATGAAATATGTATTTTCCAGTCCAGTTAATTCACCTCTGCCTGCAGATTCCACCTCAAGACACCAAAGCAAATGTTTGTGCTGAGTGGCACAGTGAACAGTGCCAGTCCCAAAGGTCTAGCTCAGTGCTTCTGGGGACCTATGCAATTTTGGTCTGGGCTCAAATGTATGCAAAATGGTGACTTTGACCCATGCTGTAAAGGACACCAAGGAAAGGACATGCTTACTCCTGAGAGAAGTAAAGCTGTAAGGTGATTTTATAAGAACAAAGGACTGGGAGAAGAGATTATTTTCCCAACAAATAGCACACTGATGCATTAGCTGTAACAAGTGTTAGAAATTTTTAATATTTGAGATCTGCCTGAACAAGAACTTTCATACTTATCTGCTATCAGTGACATTACACTTCATTTTATTTGGATATCAGTAGCTATTCAAGGACACAGCACTGCTGCGTTACAAATGCTTTTAAGTCAAGCATAGTAGCAGCAAGTTACCAGACAAAGGGACAATGTGTTAAAGGCTGCCTGCCAGAGATTACTTATTCAAGTTGATTACATGGAAAGGACAGTAGCGCTGCCACACTTCTGCCCCATACTCCCCGGGAAAAAAAAAAAGAAAAGCCAGGAGTCATAGCTAGGTTTTCTTCAGTTCCCACTGCATGGGGTAGGCAGGCAGAATGTAATGTAATACAATGACACAGGATTTGATCTTGCAAGGTAGTGCACCTAACTGCTTTGCTAGGTCAGGGCAAGCACATTCTACCTTAGTTTTAAGTACGAGTAGTATATATAAATGCCTCTCACTTGAAAGCTGACTCTTGAACATGATTTGAGTCAAAAGCAGAAAATAATCACAGTCATAGATCATCAAGTAGCAGGAATGTCCTGAGAGGTTAGAGAGTTCGTGCTTTCATCAAAGACCCAAAATACCTTTCATTACCATATATTTCAGTAAAATTTGGGGTTGTACAGCACATCATATGGGGTTGATTGCACCACCATAACGTCCATAAGTAAATCTCTCTGTGACATTCTTAGGTGAAATGGCACAGAAGAATTAAGGTAGAATTAAGGTAAAATTAATGAATTCCACCTCATTGAGTCTACCTTAATTCTATTAATTGAAGAAAGGAACTCGCAAATCAAATACGTATAATAAATATTGCTGGAAAAAGTACTATGCACAAATTCCCACTTCAAACCAGGCAGAGTTAAGTCACTAATTAATTAGCATCAAGTGATTACAAAGGATGTGGTTGGCATTCATGACTATCTAATTGCTTTAGTATCAGAGGAAAATAAAACTGCATCTCTCGGCAATAATCAGTAAATCCAATTAGGGAGGGACCTCGTCTCGGGGCAATGGTGCCCGGCCACGGGGAGGGGGCGGGCCGCAACGGCCCCGCGCGAGGCAGCGCCGGTGCGCGCGCCGGACCGCGTGCGCCTGCCGCCATCTGCCGGGGAGGCCCCGCTCCGGCCGCGCGGCCCGGCCCGGCCCGGCCGCAGGGCGGCAGCCCGGGCCCCGGCACCCCGAGGGCCGCGGCCTTACGTCAGGGAGGCCCGGAAAGCCCAGCACGGCGGGTTCTCGGGCTGCAAACGCGGAGCCAGCAAGAGACTCCCGCATGCAGGGCCAGCACAAGGCCTTTCGCAAAACGCCTGGACGAATTGCCTTTCTTCCGTCTGGCAGGAGAGGCAGTGCCGCTTTCATCAGATCAGTTGGTCTTGCTGGAAAGCAAAGCAGACCGTCTCTCAGGCGCTTCCTGCAGGTCTGCCTTCTGCGAGCCGCCACAAGATCTCGATCATTCATTGCCCATAAATCTCACATGTCAAGGAGTTTCACATTTCCCAAACATTCCTATTTCTAGTCACCCAGTTTCTTTTTCTCCATGTCCCACATCATACATTATTCTTATTTCATCCTTTTATTTCCTTGTGTTTTTCTTAGATTTTCAAAACCAAAACCTAGACAATAGTACACTTCAGGTAAGATTCTGTTTCTCATGTCTCTATCCGTGCATCTGAAGCATTCCTGATGATCTGCCAAAAAAATTGGCCTGCTCTAGTTACGTCTAGCAACATCTCTCTCTATGCAAATGTTTGCAATATGCACATGTAAGCTGGAGCATCACTATTCAATATTTCTGATTTTCCCCACCAAATTGCGGCATGGCAGTTGGACGATGCAGCAATGCCCGCACAGGGATTACGCCTCGTAAGCTTTTCCATTATCGTTTGAACAGCCTTAGTCCTGCCGTGGGTGTCTGAATATCCTGCGGCTAGTACAGAGAAAGGGGTAACAGTGGATGCAGGACTACCTTTATACACACCTTCATTTAATAATCAAAGAATTATATGATCTTGACCTGGCCCTGAGAACAGCTGAAACAAACTTTTCCAAAAATAATCCAGCCAAGGGTGCATGCTCACAGGATAAATTTCATAAGGGCTTTTATAAGTTTAGTCACTGTTTTCTATATACAAATGTGATACGGATCTTCATGATAAAAGGCTTTTATATAAACTATTTGGGCTAGCATTTCCAGTCAAACTCATCTGGGAAAATAGGGTGAACACCTGATTGTACATACCTGGGGAGAGGCACGGTATGAGACAACAGAAGACACTTTTGGAACATCCTATCAGCATTTGGAATGAAAGCAGTTGGCCATTGATCCCAACAGTATGGACTAAATTAAAAAAAAAAAGGGGGGGGGCACCAAAAACCACTGTCTCTTCAGGAGAAGCCTGTTCCAAGTTATTACTGCTACATTCCCACTGAAGGCTGAGGGACTACAGTACTACAATAACGGAAATCTGCCTTTTAGATCAAAATGCCTTTTACCGTGGCTTTTAAATGTAGTTCACCTTCTCTCTTCTTTGACAGATCTCTCACTGGTCATCAGAAGCAATGGAACTGGTACATACAAGAATCATGAACAGCTAAATAAATTGTCTTGGGACATATTTCGACAATTTGAAATTTTCAACACTTGTCTGAGCCAATTAGTTTGTACCGTTTGGGGTTTGCTAAGGTTTGGGGGTATTTGTTTATTTCCACAGCCACCCTTTGTTCAGTACACGTCTATTTTCCCTTCTTCAATGAGTGTAAAACGCTGACCGTGAAAGGATCTGTTGCCCTAAGTATGCCAGCCTGTGTACATTTCCTTCTGCTACTTCTCACTACAAGCAATTCTGTGAAATTACTTTTACTTTAGCTTGGATTTCTATATTTCCACATAGTGAAAAATAAAAAGCACATGGCAGTCCCCAATGTGCTGTTTTTTGAACACCTGATAACTTCCCTTACCACTCTAACTTTAGAGAAGGTATATTCTTTTATCAGTGTGGTATGCAATTAACACTATGCCTCATTATTTGTAGGTACTATTTGGATTTTCACTCTAGGCATTACCTCAGCAGTCCCATGCGTCAGTGTTATTTCTCTGATAATTAAGGTAACCCCATAAAACATTACACAAAAGCAGGGAGGGGCTTGAATCCCCCTTGCTAATATGAAGCTGAATCAGCTGACACATTACACTGGGAAATGACTGCTACCAACAACTCTGTCATCTGCTGGCATTCCCAAACGCATAGGAAGCGGATGAGTATCCAAGACACTCCATTAAGACTAAATAAAGGAACTATTACTTTTTTTAATAGGAAAAAAAAAAAAAACCCAAAAAAAACCAAAACCTGAAATCATTGCTGATGACTACATCATATAAAAGTCCTGGAGAGAAGGCAGAACATATGGATCCTGAAAAACACAGATAACCAGTAGACAACAAAAGTGCTGGTAACTCAACTGTGAGAGGAGGTAAAGGGGGAGCTCTGTGAGCACAATGAAGGCTGGAGACACACATGTGAAATTCCAGGCAGGGAAATGGACTTCTGTCCTTTGATCTCAAAGTTATTTGGAAAATGAGACCTGATACTCATTTTTTCCTAAATAAGCATGATTATGTAAAAGTTAAGTTCAATAACAGATTTTTCTCTTGGCAGAAATCACTGAAAGACTCTACTAACTTCTTAAGCAGAATGCACAATAGAAAATTATTCTTATAATAATGGAATAAAAATGTCGTATTCAGTCCCATGAAACCAACCAGATAAAACTACGTCCTGAGATGATGAATCAAATAAATTGTAAATATTTTATTTTACCTGTAATGCAATGTAAGAAATATTTTTCCTTAGAGCAAGAGATGATGTTACTTCCAGTAATACAAGCAAAATGAGAAGATAGCTACTGATAAAGAAATTATACATCATCTGTGAAAATGCAGCTGACATGACAGCAAATGCAATAATAATGTCTCAGTCACACATAAGGACTATAAAGAGAAATCATACAAGAGCAGAGCTAGGAGGTTAATTATATTCACCACCAAAATCAGATGCAGGGAAACCAAGCAAGGAAAAATGTAAAATCAGAAGGCCCTGAGTTACCAAGCTGATCCATGTTCATGTGTGAATGTGTCTTCTGTTTTTCCTCTAGGCAGAAAAATTTTACTGTAATCATCTCACTAGATGGACACTAAGCTTTCAACAACAGGCGCCATTAATATGTGTCACTGGTAACTACCCTCCTCTAAAAGTAAACCAATACTTTGTGAAACAATATTAATTATGAAGGTCTCTGGTTTTCAGTAGTCATTCAGCAATGAAAAATAGTTTTGTAGCTTGCACACATCTACCCCAAGCACTATCACATGATTGATTTTCTTATCATTAGATTTATACAGTCTTTGTATTAAGTGGGCTTTGTGTGAGCCAACCACTGATCTTTGACTTTTGAGATACAGGCTGTCCATCTTTACTCACTACATACAGTCTCTAGCATTCTGTCCAGCAGTTTGACGTCAACATATTAAAAGAAGGTTATCACAGTTCCCAGTTTTTTGCACAACTGCAGCTCCATATTAAGCTGCCTGATTTTTAAGGTGGCAACATAGAAGTATAATGGGCACATCTTAAAGAGCCTTGCTTGCTTCACCTGAATCTGCAGCTAAGTCAAATTAAGCACCAAAGATAGTTTGATGCAAACAAGAATGAGATCAAACAGCTGCTCTCTAACAAGAACGCCTCACACCTTAGACTTGTCAATGACACATCAAAGCTCCAGGAACAGAAACATTTTAAAGCTTTTTGCAATTTGACCCAGGCACGCCTACAAGAAATGAAGGCTGCTCCTAAGAATAGGAGATCCAGTTTTTACTGGTACACAGACTAGGAAGTGCTTTTATGAAGAGAGAAAATCTGCTCATGTTCCCATGCATTAGCTCTCCTTTGTAGCTTTGACAGGTGTTCCCCATTTATGTAAGAGAAGCAAATTGCTAGCACATAGGCAGAATGTGTTACCTTTTTATTGAGCTGCTCCTTTTATACTCAGAAGCCTGCCTTCAATGACAGAGTTGAAACTGCTCATCAACTGATGATGTTCACCCTCAGCTAATGAAGGAGAGAAAACTCCAAAAGCCACCAGTCATGATAAAATTATTTTTATGTTAAAATTACTTTAACTGGTAACCCAAATATGGAAAAGAGTGTCAGGAGCCCAAAGCAGATCTATAAAAGAGTAAAGATGATTGCACCTGAGGTAGTAACCACCACTGCACTTTTCTCGCTGCTACACCTGGGAAACAGCTATCTGGAAGTGTTCTCAATTATTCAAACAGCCACCTGATAAACAAAGTGGTGCCAGAGAACTGATGCAGTTTTTGACAGGCATAGTTCCACCGGACTAAGCATTTTATCAGGAGGTGAGACCTCTGGATCTTTCAGTGTTTATATATGTGTATACACAGACATACAGTTTACTTGTGGAAAAGACAGCTTGAGACCAAAAAAACCCAAACATTTCAATGATACTTGAAGTTATCCCTTAAAGTTTGTCAAACTAATATTAAAAACTGTGATAAAAGGTTTGGAACTAAGAGACTTAGAGGTAAATCTGTTACTATGTTGCTACAGCTGTTAACGTAACAGCTGCAAGCATATGGCCAAGAAAGGGAAAAGGAAGCTGTGAAAGAACCCATTCTCCTCACCAGGTACCAACAGCATACCTGCTTCATTTTACAACCATACCTACCCCAACCATACAGGTTTGTTGCTTGAGAGCAAACATATGAGGCACTACAAGTAACAGGCTAATTATATGCAGGAAGTCAATTTGTTGGGTAACTATTAAACCTTGGACAGAGGTAACCAGCATTTGCTCTCTACATGACACTTGCCAACCACTTACTCTTCTGTGCCTCACTGGCAACAAAGACCTGGAAAACAGGGCCAACATCCTAAGGGCTGTATAGCCCTCACATACAGCACTACTGGATAACCTTCTTCACTGTGGGGGCAGCTTGGTGCTGTGCCTGCAGGCTGCTGTGCTTTCCACATCCCCATACAGCTGTAAGGCAGCAGCAGAAGCGCTACTGCTTCTACCCTCACTGCAGGCAGGCCGAGGCAGCAGCAGCGGCCCTGCCACTGTGACCAGGCCCGCACTGCTACTGCCACCGCCCCAACGCCTCAGCGGCCACCCGCAGCTGACGGCAGCACGGGCCTGAAGCGCGACCGGGAACGCACCAGGGAAACACAGCCAGCGGAGGCAGCCCAGGGGTCCAGGGGCAGCCCTGAGGCCACTGAGGTGGCGGGGCCCGGAAGGCCACGGGGAGGTCCAGGACACGCTGCCCTGCTCAGCCTACCTCCAGCAGGGCCCTTGGCCCCAGGCACCGCCAGGGCTCCCCGCTGCCAGACCGGCCGGGCGAGCGCTCTGCGCTGCGCAGACAAGCAGAAACCCCGCCTTCCCCTAACAACCAGGCGCCACAGCCAATAAATAGGCCTTCCCACCCTGACAGACAGACGGTAAGGGCGGTGGCAGCCAATGAGAGAGCAGATAGGCACTGAGGCGCGGGACGCGAGAACCCAATCGAAAAACTCTCCGGCCCCGAGAGGGTGGGAACAAGAGTAAGCTTCAGTCACAGACGGTGCGCTCTTCCTCCAATCAGAGCGTCTTCCCTCATCGCTCTCCCCAGATTGGCTAACACATGGCAGGAGGGCCTTAGCGAACCCCTTTCCCCAATAGGAAGGTAGCACTGCGTGACAGGCGTTCAGACCAGCCAATTATTGCCAGCGCGGACACCCCCCCCCACCTCCCTCTTGCAAAATGGCGGCGACAGCTCCCGCTCCGGCTCCGGCTGCTCCCACGGCCGCCCCGGCGCAGAGCCCGACGGCGGCGCCCGCCGCCCCGGCGGGAAACGCTCCCCCCGCCGCCGCGCCGCCCCCGCCCGCCGCCCCGGCGGCCCCGCCGCCGGCCGCGCCGCTGTCGGCCGCGCTCTCGGGCCCCTTCCCCGGCGGCCGCGTGGTGCGGCTGCACCCGGTCGTGCTGGCCTCCATCGTGGACAGCTTCGAGCGGCGCAACGAGGGCGCGGCGCGGGTCATCGGGACGCTGCTGGGTAAGAGCCGCCGCCCCGCCCCGCCCGCCGCCGGCCTGGGGGCGAGCAGCCCGCCGCCCCCGCGGCGCCCCCCTAACCGCGCTGCCCCCCCGCAGGGACCGTGGACAAGCACTCGGTGGAAGTCACCAACTGCTTCTCCGTCCCTCACAACGAGTCCGAGGATGAGGTAGGGAGCGCGGGACCGCCCGCCGCCCTGCGGCCTCGCCGGGGGCTCCGCCCGGGCTGTGCCGCAGAGCGGTCGGCGGGGCGCGGAGCGGCCCGGGTGCTTCCCTGCGCTCCCTCTGATGGCGGCGTTGGGGCTCGGGCCCCCGTTGTCCTCTGCCAAGGGCTAAGCATCCCTGCACCCAGCTGACTTGGTCCTGTCCCGTTTCTCAGGTGGCAGTCGATATGGAGTTTGCCAAAAACATGTATGAGTTGCACAAGAAGGTGTCTCCTAGCGAGATCATCTTGGGCTGGTAAGTCCTCCTTCTGCAAGAACATGCAAGTAGCTGTGTCGGTCCCTTCAACTACCTGAAACCTTGTCACAGGTTGGGAAGCAGAAGCCCTAGTGCTTGTGACAGTAACGTTGCAACTCTTGTAACAGAGTCAGTTGTAAAGCTGCTGCAATTCATAACAGGAAGACACGGTACAGGAGACTTACAGGGTTTATTTTTATTTATATCTAGAAAAGGTATCACAGAGGAGTGAGGAGTTAGAGAATACTTGCACAGATTTGTTAGAAGAACTTAGCCACCTGTAACAGAACCTGCACCACAGAAGATAACTGGTTAGAAAGAAGGGAGAACACAAAAGAGTAGTTCAAAGTACCGAAGGCCTCAGGAGGAATCAGTGATATCAGCTTGAGCGTCCAGAAGTTCTCTGCTGAGCAAAGGTGGAAGCACTTGTGTGGGGACGCCAAGGAAGATCAGTAGGGTGTTATGGGAAGAGAGGCTGTGTCTGAGTGTGTGGATAGGCAGCTTTATTAGTCTTTTCATGCTTCTCTCATTCTTTGAAATAGCTTAGTTCTGTTCTTGTGGAGCAAACTTCCTCAACAACCTTTTAATGGCACAGCAAACTGCAGGTCTAATGACAGGAGTTTTCCTGTGTATGCGAGAAGCTAATTGCAGAGCAGCTAAAGAGCTAGATTAACAAGCTCTACCTCCTGCAGAGAGGATTGATTTGGGGAAGATCTGCTTGGTTGGTCCAGATTTAGTTGGCATGCTTTGGCTTACACAGAAATCAAGAGTTGGTCCAGAGCATAGTGACAGATAACTGAATCTTGGGCGTCTGATGTCAGCTGTACCAACTCTTTATGGCTGGTACTGCAGCACTGGCCCTGTGCATGTTTCGGGCATGTGTGTGCTCAGCCTGTGATTCCTACAATTCTAGGACAGCTGGTCATAAAACTACAAATTCCCTAGTTAAACCACTTGTATTTTGTATGCTTCTGCAGCCCAATGTTTAGAAATCAGTGTTTTAGGATACAAACCTGCTAAATACCAACAATACCAAACATTGGGCACTTGAATGTTGGAAGAATGCCTCCTCAACATGTGCTCTTTTGAAGGTATGCAACAGGTCATGACATCACGGAACACTCTGTCCTGATCCACGAATATTACAGCCGGGAAGCGCACAATCCAATCCACCTCACGGTGGACACGAGTCTCCAGAATTCACGCATGAGCATTAAAGCCTATGTCAGGTACTCCGGGAGGCTGCATTTCTGGGAGGGGAGCGATCTGAATTACTGAGAGAGACCATGTCAGGGTAACAAGGAATGTAGTGGGCTGCAGTGTCTCATTTTGGAAATATTGTGCAGTAGCTAAAACACAGCAGTGAGCCAGGGATCATGGCTCACCTCCCATTGGAATGTCTTGACCATCATATGTAAGTTGAAAGACCTAACCTTTCATAAGCTGGTACCTTGTTGGGCTGGGGAATTGTGACTTAATTAACAGCGTTCTGAACATCTTCGTGGCATTTCACAGGATTCATATAGCTAGCATTAATGTGACTAACTTCCATCACGCTGTCTGAATGCTAGCCTGTAGTCACTGGGCTTTGTTACTTGGCAGTTTTTATTTATACAGGTTGGAGGATTAGTGCAGTTAAAACATAATTGAAACGGCATCTTCTTGATCAGTCTTTCTTCCCCTTAACCCCTTCCATTTTTATCAATTGATAATGGAGATTAAATATGGAGAAATGAAACTATTCCACCTCACTGTTCTTCCCAGTACTGGCTGAAGAGCTCTCCTCTTTAAGGATAAAACCCCAGCCTTTCTTTGTAGCGGAAGTCTACTGCTTCTTGACTGTGCATCTTCAAAAAGGAAGCTGTTCCATGACACCTTACTTACTTAAAGCATAAAATGAAGTTCAAATACTTTGAATAATAGGAATAATAAAGGTGTTGAGAGTGCTTTGTACTTGAATTTTTGTCATACTTATGTTTGTTCCTGAAGTGATTTCTCAAAGAGCATGGAGTATTTTAGGATAGAAGAATACCTGCTCTATAAGCAAGAAGGAACTGTGGCTAAGAAGATAGTACTTAGCCCTTCACGCTTACATGCTGACAAACTTCAGACCCGCTAGGAATATTCTTGGATGAAAATGAGCAATTAATAGTATGCCAGCACTGATTTCCTGTCCTCAGTTATCCATGGTCTTAATATTGCTGATTTTGGTGAGAATGAGTAACCTACTCATGTTCACACTTCAGTGCTAACAGAGGTCATTGAGATGGAAATCTATTACTTCCTCCCTTAAATACGTCCATGCTGAAAATGGTTTGTTGTTTTGTTTTTGTTTTTGTTTTTTCTAGTGCCCCAATGGGAGTCCCTGGTAAAACTATGGGCGTGATGTTCACACCTCTAACAGTGAAATATGTTTATTATGATACAGAGCGGATAGGAGGTGAATGTTTTCTTCCTGTTTTGGTTATAACCATTGTTGTCACACTGTTTAAATGCTTGTTTTACCCTGGTAAAATGGCCATTCTACTGGGAATTAGACTGTCTTGCTGAAGCTGTCATAAAAGTCTTTGAAAAGTTAAGGATTTAAGCTGTTTTCTGTGGCAGTTGGTTTTTTCACTAATCCTGCTTTTGCTTTCAGTGGACCTTATCATGAAGACTTGTTTTAGCCCTAATCGAGTGATTGGCTTATCCAGTGACTTACAGCAGGTGGGGTCAGCATCCGCCAGGATTCAGGATACCCTGACCATGGTGCTCCAGTATGCGGAGGATGTATTGGTAAGGCCAGCTTTTTCTGAGTCAGCAGATAAGTTTGATGTAGGCTTGTGCATCTTGTTCTTCTTTTTATGTATTCTCGTTCTGGGCCATAAACTTACTGAGTTTTACTCACATCAACGTGTATGTGTCTTATGCTTAGTCTGGCAAAGTGGCTGCTGACAACACTGTCGGGCGATTCCTGATGGATCTTATTAACCAGGTGCCAAAGATTTCACCAGAGGACTTTGAGACAATGTTGAACAGCAATATCAATGTAAGTTCATCATCTAATTTTTTCAGTGTATTGCCAGCAATTTTGAAAATTTGTCATACAGACACAAATTTGTCTGTGATCAAAACAATCTATCTTTTCATACAAACACGTTAATAGAAAATACAGCCCTTTCTTGTCAGTAATTTGATGTTTTAAGAGCTAAAGGTGGATAAAGGAGCTCACCATAATAATCTTGCAAGCAACTGCAAATGAGAGAGTAAGTAAGTTTTAAAGTACTTAGGAATTATGCAAGCCATCTGAAAGCCAGCACCAATTCTTCTTTTAGAATGATTGGATAATATGAATTACCAAGCTTAAAGCAGTAGGGATTTCGAGGATGACTGGTGACTTGCCAGCTTCCTTTGCCTGAGCTGAAGTTCTGTCTCCTTGCGTAACACTTAGGACATGAACAAGGTTTTAGTGTGCTACCTTATTTCTGTAACAGGTTTTTAGAAAGCGAAAGCTAAGTTTCTGGATGTGTTGTTCACCCACAGTCTGCAAGACCAGAACTAATTTTTAATTTTGCTTATACCCTTTGACTTGCCTGGTTAACATGGGTGAACTCAGAGTTAAAATTTCACAAGCAGTGTTTCATATTCTGGGAATACCAAAACCTTCTTCCTGCGAGGGAAGCATTCCTCAGGGTAGGACTTTCAGGACTAACAATATTTCTGGTAGCTGATTGTAAACTGCTTTATAAGTGTTAAAAATTCAACTCCCTAACGGGCTACCATCTTTGTTAATATTTCTGATCACTGTTTTTTTTCTTTTTTCCCCTCTCAGGACCTACTGATGGTAACCTACTTGGCAAACCTCACACAGTCACAGATTGCTCTCAACGAAAAACTTCTGAGTTTATAAAGAAACTCCTGCCACCCTACACTTCAAAGAGTCTGAAGAATGAGCAGATACACTTTTCTAATGTGGTGTTACAAATTTCCTTGGACCGTAATTTAATTACCTAGATGGCTTGGTTTACATCTTTATTTCCATTGCCCTGAAAAATCGCTAACGTGGTTTAGGAAATGAATGGGAACAGCTGCAGTTTAGTTGAGCCCAGTATTTTAAAATGGAATACGTGAATCTTTTGTGCCCTGGGTTTATCTACTTGTATAACAAAATGCAGCTTTATTGTAAGAATGTATTTGAAATAAAAGTTTCATTGCAATGGCAAGAATGGCTTCTGTCCAGAAAAAAACTGTTCTTATTGTATAACGAATCCCCATTTGAAAGAAAGGGGGGATAACATCACATCAGGAAAAGAAAACTAGAGTGGATGCAAGTCAACTCCAATTCTGCAGGCTTCTTTGCGGGCTTTTTTTGCCAACTGTTAAAGCACACTGAAAGCGTGGCTTTTTGTATTGCACATAATATGCTTTTCCATGGAGGACTACAGAATGGTCACTGGTTTATTAGTGGTGTATATGCCCTTCTTCAGCAGGGTACTGACAGATTATGAGACTGAATTCAGTTTACATTATGGTATTTCTATGCATATCTGATCCTTTGGGAAAGGAAAAGCCGGTCAATAGCATTAGGCCCTCCAGGTGAGGCTTCAGAGAATTAAACTAGCAACTGAGTTCATGGTTAAAAAGGCTTGAAAAGCATTTGTAGCTGAACAAGTGTGGCTACTGGAGTTGCCATCTGTGCAAAAAAAAGACAAGAACAGCAAAAGTACACTTCCATGAAGTTCTGAGGTTAAAATTTGGGTGTCACCAAATAGGAATTTTCTGTTTGTGACCCTGTACTGCTGCTAAAAATATGCGAACAGAAACTTCCCATTTTCTCCCCAAAACCTATTTCACGTTAAATGAGTTCTAGCTGAAAGAAAGCCAATACCAATCTGAGCTGTAACAGTCTCAGCTAGTAGCATTACCTTTAGAATTCTGTTCAGCTGTACTGAGGAGGTTTTGCCTAATAGAGTAAAAGTGTCCCTCTTCTACAATGTAACTGTTCCCAGCTAATTACTAATGACTATTTCTGATGCCTCACATCTGTTTCGGTAAATGAATTTGAAATGTTAGAGAAGCCTGGAAAGCCAGTGTTCCCCAAAATAATTTTTGTGC
Organism: Platalea leucorodia; assembly: GCF_965183815.1. NCBI lineage: Eukaryota > Metazoa > Chordata > Aves > Pelecaniformes > Threskiornithidae > Platalea > Platalea leucorodia. The sequence continues at coordinate 23,839,378 of NC_138826.1, forward strand.
TAATTTGCCAGATAAATCCGAGAATGGGACTTGGGTTACAAATCTGTAGATCCTGTACTGGTTGTTCCAATCTGGAGAATTCCCGCAGTGACAATGCCAAATTCTAATTGCAAGGACAAGGTACATGAAAACTGAAGGTATAGCAAAGATTTTAATCTCTTTGAAAATATTATTCGTGAGCATTAAATAAGTGTTAAAACTTGGCTCTTGTTTTTTATTAGTCTGAATAAAAATGTTTTGTTTTCCCTTCTTTAAACTTAATACTCATAACTAGGCATTTAACTATTATTTCACAAATTTTCAGGTCAAGGTGTTTTTTAAAGTAAGCCTTGAAATAGGTGGAGGAAAAGAGCAAGCAGCAAAGCTGGATAAGTCTCTCAATTACTGCAAAAAAGTTGCAGGGGGGAAAAGCATAATATTCTCTCTCTGATCTCTCCTCTACAGTAAACTCTTGCCATTCCCTGTTAGGAAAACTGATTAAATGTAAGAAGAAAGATTCTAAATGCTCTACAAGTTGAAAATAAGCTGCTATGCACAAAATGCAAAGTTCTGAGAAGAAAGATAAATTTGTGATCATTGATATCGAAAAGGTATTGTGGAATTTGCCAGTTCTTACAAGTACCTGAAGACTAATGAGGATATGTCATAAGGGACTGAGGTTACGTCTTCCTAGGCAGAAAGATTCACTGCAGAGTAGAGGTGTCAGAAGAGCCCACGATCCATAGATTCCGTTGTAGAATTCCAGACAGCACAGTGACATGCTTGGAACTGGAGTAGGAAAAAAGCAGTTGCCCTTTTGAGAACTCTGTATCTGATGCCATCCATTCTGTCCCTTTTTACTGGGCGAACAGCACATTGTGAACCTTACTCTGACTCTGGAATTTGAATGCCTGATTTCAAATTTCAGTGGCCACTCTTATGCAGGACAATATTGCAAACACAAATGTAATGCATCATTTTGCTTAATTGTAAAGCCTGGGCTGTATTATTACCTAGGAGACTGAGGCATTCCTTCTCTGGAGTTTGAAAATCTAGGCAGGCATTCCTAAAGGTATTTTATTTGAATTGTTCCACTTTATGGAAATCTAAAAACATGATGTTCAATAGAAAATCTGGTGGGAAAAGCTTGGGAGTCAAAAAATATCACCAAGGACTTCAAGCTTTAACTTGCTATTGATTTGTAAACCACAGACTTCTTGGATTTATTAGTGGACTTTTTCCTTTTTGTTTGTTTGTTTGTTTGTTTAGGATGCATTGCTCCAAATAACTTTGACAAAATCTAGCTTTAAATAGTCAAGATAAATAGTTCTCTGGGTATGCTTCTCTATACACCATATATTATATTTAGTCATATTAGTGCCCTCACTAATATAATAAAAAACTTTTCTATCCTCTGTGACATGTTCAGCCTTTTTCTTTTCTTAGATGGCTTCTCTGAATGAGTACAACTTCAGTGGACATTACTGTGTTACATGTTTATTTCTGACAATATGTGCATGTTTTCCCAGTAAGTATTAGGCTTTAAAATACCTTGCTTAAATGGCTCTGTTACCAGCTCCTAGCACTCAAGTATTTAATTGCTCAAATGGTAAGATTTTTTTTTTTGTATCCTGGCTCAGTTGAGATGATCTTGGGTTTTTACCTCAGCATGAAGTTCTTCTTAAAAACATCTTTTCCTCAATACACACAACAATATTCAGAACAGAGTTTACTGTTACAACCGATTCCCTTGTTCCCTTTGGGTATATTGTGGACTTAGAAAAGTTGGAGGAATGTATAAAATCAGTCCACCTTGCTGCCTTGGGCCCTTCTCAGACATGTAATCTCAGTCAGCCTCAACAAAGGAACGGAGTTTCGGCAAAGCATCTCTTGGCAGCACAGAGAGGCAATGAAACCTTGTGGTTTTTCAGTGAGCATGGTGACCTCTGACAACCTGCAGTTTAATTAGCATGCAAGACATTATGTTTTGTTCTGACATCTTCCTAGCGTAGTAAGACTGTGCTTGTTCGTATCTTTGAGCAAGTGCCCGTGAAACCCACAAGCACATGAAAATACTCTGTGCTACTTATCAAAATCAATACTTGCAGGATGAATTATCTTTAACAGAAATGCCTTCTTAAAATTGCTGGTAATGCTCCAATATTTCTTAACTGATCAGTCTCAGCAGTAGAAAGGTGGTGGTGTACCACAATGGAAATTGCAGGTACCTGGTGGTAATGAGCTTCCCTGCAAGTGACATTTAGATGATTCTTCAAGAGGTATTAGTGGAGAGGCAGTACACAACCGCCAGGTTTCCTGTGGCTGCTATCAGGTACTTAGGATCAATGTTGCACAGAACAGTTCTGGTGGTGACGGGGACTAGGATTAGAGTAAGATCTAAAGGGAGTCCTCGTGGACTGTATTGTGTTACTGTTAGTTTGCTGGTTCAGTTAAAAAGCAATTGAAATGTGACATTCTAAATTCATGTGACTGAAGAAAAGGGTTAATACTATGTGTTTCGCTGGGTAGGGAAAGAAGTTTGTGCTGCTCATTTGGTGTTTTTAACAGACACTTCATTGTTGCCATCTTCTCTGGTTCTGTGTGTCCACCAATTTTACTTTAGAAGGGGCTTCCTGAATTGCAAATTCAGTTCTGTCCCATCTTGACCAACCATATCTTAAATTCTATTTTAAATATACTTAAATATAACTCCTTTCTCCTTACTAAAGTTCTTATTTCATGCTCTTTCTGGTATTTATACGTAGTCTGTTATAGGTAGCCATCATACTGTAGCCTTCATTTTACTTAGCATTAAGCTTTATCTGCTTTCTTCTGATGCACTGCCTATGCTCTGATCACTTAGCTACCCACTTAAAACTTAACTTTAGTCTTTCTTGAACTTGAGTTGGTAAAGACCATACCCATATCAGCATATAAATCAATGAATATAAGAATACATTAATACTTCCCTGTTATAAATTCCTTGTTTGCCTCCTGGTGTCTGTCATGCAGTGTGATTGAGCACCCTAATCTCTTGCCCCTGCTGTCATTTGCAGCTGAACTCCAATTTGCCAAGAATATTATTAATTTAAATGCATGACCTGGCATTATGACACTTTTTAATTAAAAAATTGTAGATTCACATATTTCTCCTGGTTTGGATTATTCTCAGTATTGGTGATACCTCACAGTTTTGTCAGCAGGTATCATTAGCTTACTCCTAACTTTTGTGCTCTACTCAGTTAAGAAAAGACTTGGAATTGATCCCAGACCAACTTAACAGAATTCTACAAATTCCCTTTTCAACACAGCCTTTGTTCTTTCTTACAAGTTCTTTATCCTTGCTCACGATAATTCCCCTCTTCTGTAGTTTAACTAATTATGGGTTCTTGTCAAGCCTTCCATGGACATCCAAGTTGTTTATACTGGATTCCTCACTTGGAATGTACATTGTGTCAAACTGACCCAGTATGTCCAGTGATTGACCTTTGATAAACCATGTGTTTGGTTGTGAGCCTTGGAAAGTGGAGGTAAGACTAATTGTTCTACATTGTTGAGAATAACAAACTTTTTATTTTGCTATCTGCAATTTGATACTTAAAAGAAAAATCCTTGCTGCCAGACTTACAATTTCACTTGGTGATTATTTCCGTATGCTGGGATGAAGGTCACTAAGTTTGCCTTGTTAGCTGAGTCATTTAAGTTTCTTGGCAGAATACTTAAGTCTGCTACAAAGAGGAAGTAGTGTTTTGGTGTGTGATTTTGTGAACCGGTGGACATATGCCATCTAGATCTAAAAGGCATGGTTTTAATCCTAAGGGTTTTAATCCTAAGGATTAAAAAGTTGATGGTAAAAAACATTGGACATGCACTCTTTTAAGCAATCTACCAGAACAACCTGCTGTTCTCCCTCTGTGCTTTCAGGAAGGGTGAAGCTTCTATTTTTAGTGCGGTTCCACACAGCAGAACTAGAGACCCTGGTGGTAACTCGGGTGTAAGGTTTGTGTGAAATCTTGATGTTTGGACTACAGCGGGCGGAGCCCTAGCATGACTCACTGGGTAGCGACTCTCCTTGAGCAGCTAACCAAACACATGGCTCTTCCTGAAGTGAGCCGAACTTGCTCTGCTCCCTGTGCACAGGGAAGGTTAACTCAACAGCTAACTTTGACTATCTGCATTTTAATTACTGCAGTCACAAGGTAGTGTAACAGGAAAAGTATTTTTAGTACATAATTTAGACTTGGATCACTGCAGTATCCTGTTGGTTTGTTATACTTTGCCCTGTGGTTCAAAGCTGACCAGATCTTGTTGCTTACAACAAACTGTGGGAAAGTGTTTGTGGTTTTTTTTTTTTTTTTTAACTGTCTTGGCTGAAATAGAACATCAAAAGTAATGCTTCATATTAAAGTGGAGAATAATGGTTCAACCAGGATACACAGCACAGAGAAGCAGCAATCCTTTAGTGACCTATGTCACCAACAATAAATTACTGGGAGGGAGGTTTCAGCTCTACTGATAGCACTCAGCACGACTACGTAGTTGAGAGCCAAGTCCCTCCAGACCAGAATTCTGTCCCGTATCATGTCTTAGAAGATGATGTAAGGATATTATAGAAGAGAGGAGCAAGAGTTTGTCTCCCAACTTCACTGAAGTTGAATTTTCTAATAGTGAGAAGTTGCCTTGACTCTGCGTGGGGTTTTAGAAGCTTTCCTAAATGTGCTGACTCTAGCTATAGTAACAAGCCAAGGGATTTCCTTAGAAATAGGGAGTGAAATTAGATGACCACAATGGTTCCATTCCATGCTTTAGAAGTCATTCAAGATATTCTTGTTAACATATAAACACGCAACTCATTTAATAGATTCTTCAGACATATGCCGTTTTGTTAAAATGTTTTCTGTTGTTCTTTTCCCACTTGTTTGTGAAAACAGATTGTTCCTTTCCTGAATAGCTCAAATCCAAACAGTCCACTAAATGGAAGAGGTAAAGAATTGTGTATTTTATAAATGTACTTGGTTCCCATGGAAACAGGGATTTAAATATATACCTGTCCTGAAAGAAATGTGCTTAACAGAGGTGAAATAAAGTAGACATACACTGGGAGTATCAGCTGAAGAATGCTGTGAGGATTAAATTCTTAAAGCTGCTCCTGATGTGTTCTGGGCAAACAAGAGAGAACAAGCCCAGTTTTGCTGAAGACAGGTCATTTACTAGATTCTTTATGTGGCTTTAGGTGCTTTTCATTTGAAGCGGGCAAGCGTGGTAAATTATTACCCACCTATTTTCTGCTGCCTGCACTTAATGCTGTTTGACAGACAAACAGTGGCTGTTGTTTCATCTAGAGCTCAAGTAGTGCACCAGGTTACAGGAAAAACATTGTTTGCATTTTAATAGTCTCTGCACTGCTAACATGTTTATCATAAAAAAGTAGAAAGTTATTTTGAATAATCTCGAGTAACTGGTGCATAATATCATAGGTGGATCCTTCATAAATTGTATCTTGCTGGTCAGAATCTCTTACAAATAATTAAGCACCAGGTAAAGGAAGGACCATGAATATGCAGCGTCTGTTCTAAGTATAATATGAATAAACATTACAATAGAAACAAAACACTAAGTGCGCTTCCCACAATTGCATACAAATAACTATAATTAAGATTTCTTTCAGAGAAAGGTATGTAGCAGTCAGGACAATCTTACCTTTATGCCCTCTTGGGACCTAGATCCTGATGCTGAGTAACTACATAAAAAGGAGCAACTCCTCCAGCTCCACTTATGTCTTTTATACACTTTGCCTGTTACACACTGTTCTGGTGGCCTAGATGGCCTGGCTAACTACCTGCCAGCTCCTGAATCACGACCTAAAGACTCATGTGTTACTGGATAACAGACTCGATTTAGAGCTACGTGCATTAGGGCTGAACTCCATTGCAGTGGTGCTGTGGGGAAACTGCGGTGCGGGCTTCTCCCGTCCTTGTCTAGGCGGGTGGCTGGGGGCTCCCGCGGGACGGCACCGCCTGCCGCTTCCCGCGCCGGATGCTTCCCCTGACACGGCTCCACTGGCAAGGCGCTCGGCGGTTCCCTGGCACTTGCGCCGTTCAACTTACCTCTCAGCCGCTTTGAAGGAGAACGGGGCGTACTGCAGCCTTCCTTCACCAAGACGGGGCAAACCTGCACAGACAGGAGAGAGGTCCGGGGTTAGCAGGGCGACCACCACCGGCAGCCGCTGCCGGGACTCGGGCGCGACGCCCCTGCCCGCGGGGAGCTGGCCCCGTGGGCCGGGCCGGGGCGGGCTCGGTGCCGGGGGCGGGGCGGGTGCCGCCCGGCCCCACAGCCTCCATTTTGCGGTGTAGCTGCGGGAGAGAGGCCGGCGGCTCCGCGGGCTTCCCTCAGGTGAGGCGGCCGGCGGGGGGAGGGGAGGAGTCGGCCGGCCGCGACTCGCGCGCCCCTCGCCTCAGGCCCCGGCCCCGGCGGCTCTCCTCACACCGCCTGCGGGCGGGCTCGGCCCCAGCCCCGCTGCGCCCTGCGGCAGGGGCGTGCTGGGGCCCGGGGCGACCCGAGCGGTAGCCCGGGGCAGGGCTCCCGGAGCCGCGGCCGCCCGCCGGCTCGGGGCTCGGCAGGTGTACGGCCGAGGGAGGCGCCGGCCCGCCCCAGAGCGCCGCACCCCTCTGGCCGGGGGCCTGCCCTCCCGGTGCGGAGCGGGGACGAGGTCCCGGTCGCCTCCGGAGAAGCAACACCTACCTCCGCCCGCAGGCGCGCCTCGCCGGACGGCTCGCCGCGCCGGCCCGGGGCTGGCGGAGCGGGGAGAGACCCGGGCGGTACGTGACCGCCCTTCCCGCCCAGAAACAGAGAGGGGCGGTGGCTCCCCCGGCGGGCAGGGCCGGCCCCGGGCGGGGCGGGGGACGGTGGCGGCCCCACCGGGGTCCTTTAAAGGCTGCGGGGGCGGGTGCGGTGCTGGCGGGGGCGTCCTCGGCTGGGGGCGCAGGTGTGCGCGGGGCGGGGCCTGGCCGGGCCGGGCCGGGCCGGGCCGGGCCCGGGCGGGGCCTCCTCCGAGCTGGGGGGCCCCCGCGGCGGCCGGGCTGCGGCAGCGGCAGCGGGGAGGCTGCTCCGCTTGTACCGGCTGAGCTGCTGCCGGCACGCCGAGCTCTGCGCGTCCCCTGATGCTACCTCTGCCCCCTCAAAAACAGAGACCCCCCCGATCTCGAGGCCAGCCCGCAGAGGAGGAGCGGCGGGTGCTGGCGGGTGGTGCCGCCGCCGCTGACTCACCCCCGGGCGGGCGGTGACAGCGCCCGGCCCGCGGCTTAACCCGCCAGCGGCCGGGCCTCGCCTTGTGCCCCGGCCGGGGAGAGCGGGGTGGAAATTAAAACCTGATGGGCGGATCTGTTGTTATTCTGGTTGTAAGAGTAGTAATATCAGAGCCTCTCTTCTGCTTGAGGATGCTTGTGCTTGAGATAAATGAGGCCACGCGCTACGGCAGTGGCAGGCCAGTGTTTACTAAGTACTTAATGTTGTGTAAGTAAGTGACTTAATTTATTTCCTGGAAAACAACCTACGGAAAGCTGTTTCAGTAAATATTGCTGTCTGGTCATAGTAAGTTTTGAAGGGACTCTTGTAACTGGTGTCAGAGACAAGTCTGAAATCCCACTTCAGCATCATGTCCATCTAGTTATAAAAGGCCTGAAGTAATTGAAGCAGCGGTCCTTATTTGACCCTTTCATTACTCTAATATTTTTTTTTTCATATGATTAAAAAAATTCAGCTAGATCAAGCAAATGCAAAGAAAACATTTTTATTTTGTGTTAGTAATTCAGAAGAATGACAAATAGAAATCAAGGTCTTGTTAAGAGGGTGATGATTAAGTGAAATACCAGATTCCCAGTACCTGGCCCAAAAGAACTTGCATCACAAATTGAATCCTAGAAAAGAACCAATACAACAAAAGTAAGGAAAGTGCTAAACAATTTACCAGTGCACAGGTTTACACGGGTGGTTAATTTGCTAATCAAAAATATGACATAGCCTTCATGGCTTGTTTGCTTGAAAATGAGATGTTGGAAACTCATGCCTTAAAAAGCTTTTTGTCAGAATGTGTTTTCTAGTAAATCAGAGACATAGCTGAAAACTTAAATTCATTCTAAATTAAGTATCTTACCAATAAGTCTAAAATTTAGCATATTTTAATATGGTTGAAAGATTGTTGGGTCCCATTTATTGTACAAATTAAACTTTCTACAGCTGTTGAAACATCTGAGTTGCCATCACCAGCTGTTGATTTTGCATCATGAAAAACACAGTAAGTTGTACAGTGGAAATGATGATTGGAAATTTGGCTGGTTATCTCAGTTGGTTAGAGCGGCTGTGTGGTGCTTAGTTGCTGGCTGGGGTTAAGCCATGACAATGACGCAGTGCACCTCAACAAGTTTTGCAGGCTTTACAATCCCACCTTCTTAACGGTGTAACTTTAGTTGAATTACATGAAGCTGAAAAGTTGAAGAAATTTTTGTTTGTTTTTTTTAATATTCAGTTTTGTGACACAATATTTTCCTGTAAGCGGAAAGAGTGAATCTGAAATCAGAAGGAAGTGTTGCCCGTCATCTTGTTCCTGAAAGGAGTTAGAATTAGTGTTAGAGTCAGAAACACCAAAATAAATGTGCTGTTGAAAGCCAAATTTAAAGTCCATTCAAGCAGCTGTCAGTAAGAAATACTGTACAGGTACTGGTTTAAGGCGTTTCTTCTTAGGGAAATAAATAGCCATTAGCAGTGTTTATGATTAAAACATAGATTTACAAATACACCTCATGTTGTTCTTCCCCCTTTATTTATTTGGAAGTGATGATACGAGTTTATCAGCGTGAGACTGCATAGGTGTGCTCCTCTGCAAGTTGTTTTTGGCTCTTACTTGAACTAACCTATGTAAAGTTTTAATGTTTTCCACATTAAGCCTCAGGTGTTTCATCCTATGACCACCTATTGCCTTAATGGTCCAACGCAGTAAGAATTTTGCTTTCAAATCCGCTTGGTTTGGCCAGTGAATAGCTAGAAATGTGAATAGCCATTCGTGGTGTTGCATTCGTTTTTATATTTCCTGTGTCTTTTGATTTGTGCAGCTAAGGTGCATGCTGTCTTAGAAACACACTGTGAGTAACTCTCAGGCCCTGATCAGGGAATCTGGCTGGTTAGTATTAACATGATTTTTTTTCCTGCCATTAAATGTTTTGTAACCTGGCTAATGGCCTCGAAACTCCCTGCCCAACTGGTTGGCAACGTGGGGGATGATCTCTGTCCCATTCTGTTCCTAGTCCCCAAGCCTCTCTATTAAAAATGGGACTAAAATAAACAGTTACTGGCAGGAAACAGAAATCTTCTATGCAAAAGAAGTAATGCTGGGGGATTACACGTTTCTATCAAATTATCATTTTACATGGGATAGACAGGGTACTGCTCTTCTCACAGGAACTACCCCTGTGAGTGGAGGAGTGCGGGGTGATGGGAGGCAGGTGCTTGGCGCAGTGCAGGACTGGGGCCCTGCTCTAGCCTGACCCTTCTGTTTCTGTTGTGGCAAACGGCTCAGCCCCCTCCTGCTGGCACCTCAAAGCGTATCCTGTATTTCAAAGTTCTTTTTGGAGGTTCAAGCCTCTTGCTATGCTTCAATGTCTATCTGACCCTAAATAAGAGTTGTAGTTAATTACAAGGTTGAAGATGCTTTCCTTCTGAATCCTGCTTGCTATGGCCATGTTTGAAAAGGGAAAAGTTTTGTGGGTTTAATAGCTGACAAGGACTCCTGAGCAATTCTAAACCTACTAAACATAATGTTCAAGTGATTTAACAGGTAATTAGCAAGCAAATAACTACTACAAACTCGTATGTAGTGCCTTGACAATGAAAATATCTTTTTTTTTTTCCCAGAATGTCATACCCAGGTTATCCCCCTTCTGGCGGCTACCCTGCTTTCCCTGGTTATCCTGTAAGTATGGCTCTTGAATGTGTTGCATTCCTCATGTGTTTACATTCTGTGAATACCCCTTCTTACTATGCTCTGTGTGTGTGTAAATAGTAGCTGTCAGTTCATATACAGTATTCTCTAGAGATTATGGTCTTTATTTTTGTCTATATATCCCTGAGGATGACTTTAGAGTTGTCTTATAAGAATTCCAAGAAGGAAGTTTAAGATTTTTTTTTTAATATGTTGCCTATTGTTCCAGAAAGGTTTTTGATTGTTTGGTCTTGTTTTAGTCTTGTGAGTTTGTTTTTTGTTAATATAGCTAACTATTTCAGCAAATAATTTTTTTAAAGTATCAGTAGTTCTTACATAAATATGAGGGTCTTTACGTACAGGGTCAGAGGTAATCACTGAACTAATCTCTATGACAGTCTCTACCAAATATTCCGTGTACCCATATCCCAGGATTTACAGAGATGCTGAACAAACTTCAGTGGCCATTACCCTCAGGAAGAGCTTGAAATGCTTTACTCAAGCAGCCCAGCTTTCATATGACACCAAGTAAATATTTTTCTGAGGATAAAGGACACCGTATCTTGACTTTGACCCCCTCTTCTTCAGCCGCAGGACTTTGTTCCACCTTCAGCTCATGACTGAATGGACTAAAAATTCCAATGAAACTTAATGGAAGGCTGGAATGTATCAGGTGTGGCTAAACTGCAGTCTCTTTGATATGCCTGCATCGTTTTTCAAAGCTAGGTGCAACTGTGTGCTTTTATTAGTATGGCACTGATGATACTGTAATTGTGGGAGTTTTATACGGTCTGTGTTTTATGTAGTACAGAACTAGACTTAAGCATGGAGCTCAGCCTGGATCCCACTAAGATACTGAAAAGCTATAAATACGTGCAATAAATTCTCCAATTATTTTGCTTTACAATTTACCCTCACTCCATCTGAAACACTGAATTCAGTCAAACTAAAGACAAACATGTTAGAAACCAGACTTTCTTAACTCCAGGATTTCTTTTCCCCCCTCAAGGTTCTGCTGAACCCTCATGATTGTAGCTGTAATTTATTTTTAACTACATCTGAAAATACTTTTTTTCTTAGCTAGCATCTAAAATATAGCCAACTTCAATGGATTAATATAAAAGACCCTTTAGATTTGATATCAACGATTCTAGGTTTCCTAGTCTCATTGATGACGCCCAGAGTGATAACCAGTGAAAAAAAAACAATGTGAAATTATTTTCTTCTGCAGTAGTGATAGTTATCTGAACAGGGCTTTTGAGGATCCTAATTTTGGATTTGTGAATCTGAATTCCATTAAAATCTTTTTGTTGAGTCTGGCAGAGAAAGGTTAGACTGTACTGCTGGGGAAGAGAATATTATATAGTCTGGGCACAGTAATCTGGGGGTGGAAATTGTGGGGCAACCAAACCCGAGGACAACGTTTGAGCTAGACTTACTGCTTCGCAGTTTATTTCTGTTTTCTGGGCTCAAGAATGAGTGTGTACTGTATGCAATGTGTGACCCATATTTCTAAAGCTAGTCGGTAAAGAAGGAGGAGTACATAAGAAGGAGCGATAGAGACATTGGAGCCAGACTCTTCTCAGAGGTGCACAGTGAAAGGGCAGCTGGCAACAACCACAGGTTGTAATTGTAGTTTAATTTGAGGAAAACATTTTTCCCCATGAGAGTAGTCAAACACTGGGACAGGGGCCCAGAGAGACTGTGGATTCGCTGTTCCTTGGAGATGCTGGAAACTTGACAAGGCCTTGTGTGACCTCATCTAACTCTGAAGCTGGCCCTGCTTTGAAGGTGGATGGGATCAGAGGCTGTTCAGAGGTGCCTTCCACCTGCAGCACTCTCTGATTCTGTGCCAACATGGGAGACGCATCAGAAAACCCAACCAGGAGGCCCCCATCCAGGCTTCAGGAATTCTGCTGCTGCTGCTTCAAGTGCTGAATCTAATTATATAATTCACGTTATTATACACATAGACATTTTGGTAGCTTGAGAGTTTTTACACTAATGTCCTGTTAGCAGGTGTAGAGACATCCCATTTTTGTGTTTCAGCCGACAGGACAAGAGTCTGTCTATCCGCCAGCCGGTCAGTACTCCTATCCCGCCGTTCCTGGAGGATACCCTCCGGCAGGAGGAGGGACCTATCCTGCAGCACCACCGAGTGCTGGGTATCCAGGGGCAGCAGGATACCCTGCCCCAGGGGGCTACCCTGCCCCAGGGGGCTACCCAGGAGCACCCCAGGCTGGAGGAATGCCACCTTATCCTGGAGGTAAGATACTTTGATAGAGTACCCCTCGGGAGTGATTTCTGGTGCAACCATTCCCTGTGCTTGGTAGAAGTAGTAAAGAAAAGCAGCTTTGTTCAGCAATCAATTTGGGCAGCAGCGTGTAGGCAGCCAGCCAGATTGCTGTCTAGCAGTAAATACCTGCATGCTGATGGCAGGGCCTCGATGGTTTTGGGCCACTGCACAGACACAGAGAAATTAGTCTCTTGCATAGCTCTGCGCAATAACCTGGCTCATGTTGTGTCAGAAGTCGAGTACAAAACATTAAGCGTGCCAATATCTTTCTTCTAGCTCCTACAGGCCCTGGGTTTGGTGTGCCTCCCACCGGCCCTGGCTTTGGTGGCTATCCGCAGCCTCCTGCCCAGAGCTATGCTGGAGGTGGACCAGCACAAATTCCAGGTATGTCATATATAAGAAACTTCAAGCATCCAAGGTTAAACCAAGAGATCCCAGAATAGGTAGTAACAAGTTAGGCCCTTACCTTTGTTACTTTTAGCTGTTGAGGTTTGTATGCTGTACACCTCCTACCACCTTTCTTGACAAGAGCACTGGAGGGCTGATGAGAACCATCTCTATAGGTGTTACATCCAAAAGGGATGGCTGTCACTGATTAATGGTCATGATGGAGTCGGTTAGCTGCTTATCCTTCTTCAAATGGCAAGTATCTGATGAGAACTGTGAAATCCAGAGTCCACATTCCATGAGTACCTAGCTGTTCTGTTAATCTCAAAGAAATGGATGCATTTTTCAGATCTGTGTGTTCATGGTGATCCCTGGGATAGTGGGGGAAGTGGAAAGGAGAATGCACACCATTGCTTAAAAACGGTGCAGCGTTTTTAATGCTTTGAGTGGTCAGTTACCATCAAGACAGTTTTTGTCCTGGAAAGTGTCAGTTGTGTTTGCAAGAAATTTAGAGCAGCAACCCCTTTTTTTTTAATGATTGCTTTGTTAACTCTAGTAATAACTAAGCTGCTGTTAAAATGATAACAATTGTACCTATGTATTATGGATAAAAATAAAATTCCAGTACAAAAAAATGCAGTTGTAGTTTTTGTATTCACAGTGCTTTTGATCACAAAATGAGATTCCTTCAATTCTTTTTGCACTGATGAATTCTTAATGTTTATCATTTATATACTAGACATTTTAAAGTGTATAATATGATTTTAAAAGAGACCATGGGACACACATTATTCATTTGCATGGGCTATCTTGGCTTTTGTAAAAGATAGCAATGTTTAATAAGGAGAGATCCTTCAGTTCCCACAGCATCAGTAAATTTAGTATTTTTAGAATTGCGTTGCTCATGTATGTACCAGAATGTGTCTGTGATTGCTTCTTCCCATCATTCCCAAGGGAAGAAGTTCAGTTACTGATCACGATAGGGATCATCATTACTTAGGAAACAGGTTTTGTGCAGTTGTAGGTCTGTAAATGTCTTTATTTCCAGATTAATAGCATTTACATAATAAAGAGGAGACCGAATTAATTCCTTTTATCTTGTTCTTTAATTTATTTTCAGTAGGATATCCTGGTGGACAAGCACCATCACCAATGCCTGGTCCGGTATGTGCTGCATCCCCTTCTATAATCAATCTTATGTGGCTTCTGTAGTTGTAATGTTTTTACAACTGGTTTCTAACAATTTACGACATGTTCTGCATCAAGAGTTCCCAGTTACACTCAGAGCACAACCTGAACAAAATCATAACCCTGTATCTGTATATACTCACTCATCAAGTAGATCTTCATGCGTACAATTGGGTAAAAGCATCGCTTTGGTATTGGTGGGCCAAAGCTGTTCAACACAACTAAATGTCGCCCTGATTCTGCGTCAGAGAAAAAATGGGGAACTAGCGGACAACTTCTTCTGAAGTACTGATTCCAAAGTTACGATTTTAATTTGAATTTATATTGTGCAGGATAGCTAGTTACACGTGACTCTCTATTTTCAGCCTGCAGCAATGGTTCAGTATACCCAGGGCACAATTCAAGCTGCTCCGAACTTTGATGCTGGAAGGGACGCAGAAATTCTACGCAAAGCTATGAAGGGGCTTGGTAAGTAAGCAGCAGAAGCTTAAATTTCTGTTGAGCTAACTTCTTAATGCCATTTTGTCCTTTTCTTCAATTTTTATTTAACCATACGTTTTTTCTCCCCAAGCTTTTCAAAAGTCACACTTTCAAAATGAGTTGGGCAATTTAGTAGAGGAAGCTACATAGAAAATTTGGTAGACTTAAATGGTAGTCATTTATTATGTAACTATGCCCAAATGAAAGATTATAAAACACATAGTCTCGGAGGGATTATTATGAGCTCTTACATGAAATTGCCCTTCTGTTTCCAAGGAACTGATGAGCAGGCTATCATCAACGTTGTTGCTAACCGCTCCAATGATCAAAGGCAAAAAATCAAGGCAGCTTTCAAGACTATGTATGGCAAGGTATGTTCACTAGTTCTTTGACTCAGTACACAAAACCAAACTTTCAGCTGCTGCTTTAACTGCGTGATTGCATTTTAGTCCTGGGGAGTGGCTTGGGCATTTTTTAAATGCATTTCTTTTGGTTATATTCCTTGTGTACCAGGGGACATCTGGTGCTTGCCACGGTGTTGTCCTGATACCTGGCAGAAGCAGGGGTGGGGGAAGGTTGGGGGCTGCCTCTGTCCCTGACTAAACAAGAAGCTTCTCTGCTTTTGTAATGCTTGATAGATAGAAATCATCTTAAACTGTCCTTATGTTAGTGTCTGAAACTACTGAGTTTTTTATGCACACAAACCAGCACTGAAATCTGTTTTTTCATAAGAAACAAAGTGAGAAACTGGTTGAGGATTGGTTAGTCAATAGAAGGCCAAGATAATTTAATTTCTTCCCTCTGTCATTTTTGCAACTTAAGAGTGAAATTGTATAGTTGTGGCATTTTTCAGGACCTGACTAGGCCCTAATTAGTGAGGAGATAATGGAGAAGAGCTGAGCTGTCAAAGTTTTGGACAGAGGGAAGTTCTTTATAAGAAATAAAACAAAGCTTGACAGGAAAAACAGCACAAAGGTAGAAAGCAGTCACTAAAGTAAGTTCTAGTTTGATCTTTTTTCAGTATATAATCTACATGGCTAACACTCTTCAAAGCCCTTTTTGTGTTTATAATTGAACAGGATTTAATTAAAGATCTGAAGTCTGAGTTGAGTGGAAATGTGGAAGAATTGATTCTAGCACTCTTCATGCCTAGCACCTACTATGATGCCTGGAGTTTACGTCATGCAATGAAGGTATGGTTTTCCTGTGAATGAAGTAGTTTAAAACCGTCTTAAAATGCTCATCTAAGAAAAGAGAATACCTGATCCCTGCATTGTTGAAAAATCCTGTAGTCACAAACAAATTTTGGGACTGTGGGGCCTAAAATTCTTTCCTGCTGCATCCCCCGGTTCCAGCCAATTTCTGCAGGATTAGCCAATTCAGAGCAGCTCTCCATCCAGCAGAGGATGAAATGCCGCAGGACAGAACTTTATTCTCTTGCCACTTGGTCATAATTTTTTGCTAGAACGTAGAAGGGGCCAGGGTGCCGTTAAAATTGTAACCACTGTTTACACTGAAGGCATGTACCTCTCCTTACTAGGAACAAACCATTGTTACTGAAACATACTTTTGGATTATCCCAGTTTTTTTCCAAAAGGACAACAATGAAAAAATATTTTCTTAAGGTCAGATGATGCATGTATCTGTTCAAGTATTAACACTGCATTAGAGATTATGTGAGCTAGTTGGTTTAAACTTTTAACAAAGGTAGACTGGTACTTCCAGTTTGCCAGAATTTCTTTCTTGTCTGAGCTGCAGCAGCGAGCAGGTGTCCGGTACTGGAAATAAGTTAACTTAACCCATGTATGAATGCAGACCTTCTAAAGAGCGTGGAGCTTAAATGAAGGTCTGGCTTTAGTGGAGGCAATAGCTACTCTTGACCATTTTAAAAAATTGATAATATAACATTACCTAGAAGCCTCACATAGATCCACTCCTATCTAATCCTTGCCTGAATAGAGCTGACCGTGCCAGTAAGATCTCATTATACACCAAACTCACAGTTAATTTTTATGCTAGGGAGAGGGAAGCACCTATGAAAAGTTCCTGCTGGTGCTCCATGTTGAGGAAGCACCCACATTTGGAATAAGGAACACACTCGTATGCTGACCAAAACAGAATTTACGTGTGTATCTTTGGCTTTAATGATTATCATGAGGCTCTGCCTTCTTCCAGTGTGTTTCCAGATTAAGGTTGCCAGAGAATTTCCTTCCTAAACCATTTTCCAGTTAACTTGGGCTGATGTCACTGTTGCAGATGTATAGTTTTGGGGTATTTTTTTGAACTGGTGCAGAATTGAATGTTTGAGGAAGCTTCATTCCATTTTCAGTACACAGAAGACTTGGTGCTTTCACACTGCAAGCATACTGTCCTTACAATGTAGACTGTATTAAGTTTTGAAATAACAGATGACTGCTTGATTTCATAGTTGAAGAAAACTGAATAGGTAGTGCTTTGTAGTTATGCCCTCTTTTCCTCTGCCTACAGGGAGCAGGCACTCAGGAGAAAGTGCTGATTGAGATCCTTTGCACAAGGACAAACCAGGAAATACGAGAAATAGTGAACTGCTATAAATCAGAATTTGGAAGAGACATTGAAGATGACATCAGAGCAGACACTTCAGGACACTTTGAACGATTACTTATATCTATGTGCCAAGTGAGCTTTAATTTTTTTTTTTTTTGGTAAGATAACGGTGTACAGTCTGAGTTTGATGCAAGTAATCATAACGGCTCCATAAATAGCCTGTGTCTGCTTAGCAAGAGCCAAGTTTTTAAGAAATTAGCCCTGGGCCATTAATTTATTCCCTGCTGACAAGATATGACACTTCAGTCTCTCCTCAAGGAAGAGACACTTCCTATCTAGAAATCTATGATGAATTGTGTGACCTAATTTAGCACCCTATATTCATCTCAGAGAACATATGTGTAAATACTTTGTTGTGCAGATGCAATCAAGTGGCACTATAAAGCAGTGCTCCACACTGCTGTTAAAGCAAGATGCTTTTTATTTTTTGCATACGTTAACAAAATAGTTTGGGTGAATCTGACAGGATAACCTTTACAGTATGTGGAATACCTGTGAGAGTCCCTGTGAACAAGCTAAGAGGTACCATAGGGCAAAACCTACCTCCCAAGTTACACCATAGCCTTCCTTCCCTTCCCTTCCCATCACCAGAATTAGGGAGGTGCTGCTGCTGAACTCAGGTGAACACTGGAGCTTGCTTATCCCATATCATTTACTAGGGCTCTTTTTGTGTTGAAGAATAGTAACTTGCAGTTATCTGTGTTTAGGAAGAAATATGTACTAACACAACTTCCCACGTTTCTCTGATCAATCTGCCTATATTTGCTGTTAGAATTTCTACGACACTTCTCTATCTCGTTTCCCTCTACCTTCTGGGAGAGTTCAGCATTGCACTAGGTATTTGGATTAAAAAGCCAAAATCCACAAGAAAGCAAACCTTGAGAAGCTTATGCTGCTAATTTTTATTTTGATCAATCCAGTAGTTTACAGTAACTGACAACCACATCGTTTAAATATTATATTAACCGCTACAGATACAACAGTATTTGAGAGCATGTATTCAGCCTACTCAGCCAATGTATTTAGCAGTATCCATCCATGCACTGGGCAGCAAAAAAAAAACAACAAACCACAAAAACCACCAAAGCACATAAAATGTCATGTAAGCCCTACTGACATGTTACAACTATAGTGAGTGCTTTCTGGAGACATTCTTACTTGAAATCAGCAAATTCTAAATAAAACTGAAGACCTGAGATATTTCAGGTGTGCATATTCAGTAAGGTAATTCATTAGTTCGTTTGGGAAGATTCTTTGCAACTTGAAGCCTAGAAACAAACAAACCAAGAGAAAGCTTACATTATTAAGTGAAATAGAGAATTAAGTATGGTACGTACTTAGTTAGAACTATGAGATGGTATGTAGGGGTGAAATTATCTGAGTCAGTATAGCTACACTTTAAAGCATGCCCCACAGGTAGGGTGCTGGGCCACTTTTGTATTTGTTGCCTATAAGAAATATTAAACCAAAGAGTAGTTTTAAAGCAATCATGTCATGTATTTCAAAGTGGTGTTACTCTTTCTGCTTCAAGCTTTGAAGATACATGCCTGGGGTCTACACTGCAAGCAGTTGAAGCATAGCTTTCTCTCTGTAATTTCATTTGACGTCTGTTGTCTTTGCTTTTAGGGTAATCGGGATGAGAATCCAACCGTGGATTACCAAAAAGCTCAAGAAGATGCGCAGCGTCTGTACCAAGCAGGTGAAGGAAAACTCGGGACTGATGAATCTTGCTTTAATATGGTTCTGGCAAGCAGAAGTTTTCCCCAACTGAAAGCAACAGTTGAGGCATACTCCAGGGTAGGAGTTCTTCACTGATTTCAAATGAGCTTGGTCAGTCTATTTTAAATTAAGGTTGCATTTGTTACTGCATTTCATTATCCTCATATTAATCTCATTTATTTGTAGATTGCTAATCGTGATTTATTAAGCAGCATTGACCGAGAATTTTCTGGAAACGTGGAACGTGGTTTGAAGACTATTTGTAAGTGACATGTTCTTCCCTCCCCTTATCCCTTAGGAATTAAACCTTTTAAATGTAATTGAAGAAGAATCCAGTTTGACACTGGTCATATGGCAAATGAACACACAATCTGAGACTGTGCTAGCCCAAAAGTATCCTCAATTACTCAAATTGTTCACTTTACACTTAATTGGAGAAAATACACATCCACCATGAAGAAGTCGGTTTGAAACAAGAAAAGGCTACATAGGAACTACTTGTCACTTCTCTGGGAAGGCAGGCAATGACACAGAAACAAGGGTCACTGGCTGGTGCTTGTAGTTGTATTTTTCAGAGCTCTGCAAAATGATGCGAGTAGCAGGGTAACCGAGCCGTGACTCTGGTTGTGTGGCCCCTCAGCAGAGACAGCTGAACCACCCGCACACAGGAGCTCAGAACCAACGTGAACTTACTTCAGGCACAGTTCCCTTTCCACCCCTCTTCCCCACCACCACCTACCCCCAAAAAGCTCAGCATTTGCTAAGGAACACTTCGGCAAAATACAAGACCTGCTTTGAATTCATTTTTTCCTGCTGACTTGTTATAGGAAAGCAGTTCAAATTCAGCACAATTTGCCGACAGTGAGAATCGGTACGGTTTACTAGTAAATCTGCAGGCACCGGTCCTACCAACGCGTACCAAAACAACAGCATTTCTGTAGCCATAACAGATAAGCAAAAACTTCCCAGGTTATATTCTGCTCAAGAGTTTTATGGGAAAAATTCAGCTCTGAGAATCACGTAGAAGAATAAAGGCTCGTCTCTGAGAGCGGACAATCTAACTGAAACAAGATCCATTCTGTAACTACTAGAGTGAGAACTTTTTACAGCTGTTCTTTTCTTAGTGAGATTCTAGCACTGGAACATGAGTAAAATACCTTGTGTCCTAGTACCAGCTATCCAAGGGGAAGACCTGTTTTTAAATTACCTGTTTGAGAATTAAGGTTTCAGCCAGGTTTGAAAAGCACTTCCAGAGAAGTTAACTGCTCATAACCATAAGCTTTTGTGTGAAGGAATAACTCATTTGGTCAGCTTGAAAATAAGCTTAGCTCTATAAAACAGTTCCTGTAATCCACAGTAACTGGGTCTTCATCAATAGCTACCTGTAGCCGTCTACAGCAAAAATCCTGAACTGACCCTGTCAGGTAGCGCTATACAGCATACAATACTGGAACTAATCCTAAAAATATACTTTATTGCAGTGCAATGTGCTTTAAATCGCCCAGCCTTTTTTGCAGAAAGACTTTATTATTCCATGAAAGGAGCTGGCACAGATGATTCCACCCTCATCAGAATTATAGTCACTCGCAGTGAGGTAAGAAGCTTTCTCCTCTGTAAGCGTGGCAGGTAGCGGAAAGCTATCTACCCTAACCAGCTTTTCACTTCGTCCTTCTTTCACAGCTGTAGAAATCACGTATTGCAATGAAGCTTTTATGGGGTTCAGATTTAGATGAACGTGTTCATTTGTTTTAAAGCCAGCTTTTATATAGTAATTTAATTATATCTGGCTAGATAGTAACACTGCTTGTCTTCTGTCTGAACTGCGGGTGCCTGCCCAAGTAGCAGGTGAGCACCTCAAGTTCAAAGGCTCAGCTGAGTTCGGGTACCGCAGCCCAACCAAGGGAGGAACGACGGCCGGGCTCTCTGCTCTGGGAGGGACCGGCGGGCTTGCGAGACATGCAGAGGTCATCAAGCGCACCGTTCACCCTTGGCGTGGGTTCTGTGGTCCGCGAGGGAGGAGGCGCGGGGTGACTGTCTAGGAGTTAAAATCATACACTGTGTTTAAGTTTTGTGCCTGTTTTTTTTTTCCTTCTTTGCATAGATTGACCTTGTGCAAATTAAACAGATGTTCACACAAATGTATCAGAAGACTTTGGCTACGATGATAGCAAGCGATACAAGCGGCGATTACAGGCGTTTGCTGCTGGCAATTGTTGGTCAATAGAAGAGGATTACCTGCTTTTTTGTTTTCTTTTTTAAAACAAACTGAAGGACATGTAACATCCTTATGCAGACACTAACTATCCTTGTGTGTAAAAGAATAATTTTAAACTTTGTATAATCAAATATGCCTTCTTGATGATCCAATAAGCTTGTTGCACTTAAAATTGCCTTAATTTACAGCACATAATATTCTTTATTGTATAATAAAAGATATATCTTGTCTATTAGCCCCTAAGTCCTTTTGACCCAGACAAAACCACCTCCCCTCTGTCAGACTCCTGCAAGATTAAGCTCTTTGTCTCAGCCAAATCTCCAGCACTCAACAAGTTTCTTGAAATACCTCAACTTAACTGCTGAGCTAACTGTGGATGACAAAAAAAGCTTGAGGCTGTGATGTAAAGCATTTTACAGCCCCCTCCTTTAACGTCCTTCCATCCGAGGTGACGTTGAAAAACATGCAAGTGCTCAGTTTAAGTCACAGTACCCTGACAGTTTAAGAGCCTGGGCAGAATCTGACTGTACCTCCCCCATTTAATTTCTTAAATGAGTTACCATCAGTGGTCCGTTACCACTACGCGTAAGGCAGCAAGGCAAAGGAGAAATCATCTCGGATCTGATTTTGAATGATCTCCTTGTAAAGGAGTGGGTTACACAGCAAATGACTGAGCAGTGACAAAAGGCAGCACCTCAGCGCGAACACCACAGAACACGCGTAAATCCAAACTGAAAGCGACTCTGACCTGGGCAATACAAATGGCTGTGGATGTTTTCAAAGGATTGGCAAAGAACAGCTCTGAATAGCACGTTCGGTTTTTTTAGAAAGCCACGGTCAATCCGTCCCCAGCCCTGAACTTCACAGAAGCTCCAAGTCCAGCAGCTAGCAGCGTGCTTCCTAACACTTCTAAGCAAGGCTTCAACAAGTAACCGTCGTCTTACAGGACACCCTCGCACAAAGAGCAAACCCTATTTCTGTTATCCCGCAAACAAGAAGAGCTAGGGCTGGTAGAGGTGACTCTAATACGGCAAACCTGTCACTCGTACAGAGCACGTACATAAAGGGTTTTGCAGAACAATAATAGACAGCAAGTTTACCATACCAGAAAAGCTGAAGTGTTTCACTTACATCAATGTTCTGCAACCTAAACCTGACTTTAAAGTCTTTAGACTATAAACTTCTTCTGACATTAAACAGAAATACAGTTCAGTTTAAAATTCCCGGGTCAGATTAAAATGAATTATTTCAAATGCGAACAACAGATGGAAGTTGATTTGGGGAGGCTGAAAGACACTGCACTCTGCAGTACTTTGGTCATCCTTGGTGCGAGTATCCCCCGGGAGATCTGCACCTACGCCGGTCAGCCGCTCTCCAAGCTTGACCAAGATTCTCATAACCTTTGGTTCTTGTTTCTTTGCTCTTGAGCAAACTTCCTTACAAGTGAAGCTTAGCATTTAATAAAGCCTATTTGTGCATCTCTATCTTTTTATGTGCCTAAAAAAATCCCCACCATTTCAGTTGTCATTCCAAGCAGAATATCGATTAAGTCTGGCTCATGCATACCACTGCTGCTACAAGAAAAGGAACAGGTGAGTAGGGCTCTACGTCCTAATGACGTTCACCCGTTTTATGGCAAAAAGTTATTTTCATTACATGCTAGCAACAAAGAATTGTTCAATGGGTAACAAGAACTGAAGGATGGATAACGAAATTGTAGAAAAAAAATAGGCAAGGAAAGAATGAACAGATACTGTCTGTCCCGCCTCTGAAAAAGCCTTATTCTTCTATGTAACTAACAACATGGCGTTGCAAGAGTAAATGTTAGAAAAAAGAAAGCTGTTTATGAGACCATTCCTCTCAAAAAGTGTTCAGCCTCAAGCCAGACGGGACCTGCCTCTTTCTAAAAGAAAAAGAGCCCCAATCCCAACCAGCTGTCTTTTCGCTAGGGAGGCCAGTCTTCACAACTCAATAGATGTGACTGGGGCAATTTTTCCATTTCACAATCGGAATTTAATAAGCTTTGAAAGCAAAGCTGTTCTTTAACACTACAAGTAATTTCGGGTGGTGGAGTTGTGCGTTTGCCGCTAAACTAAACAGAGGGAGGCTGTGTGAGCCAGGCTGGGCGGCCCGGGCTGGCTCACCCGGCGGCAGCAAGCCTCCAACAGCGCGAGCCCCTGCTTTGAAACGAGCCCCCAGCGCCTCGCTGGGGTGCGTTCCGGACTTCTGCTCCTCCGTTTGACTCGAACGCTCTGCGCTTCTCAGCGCAGTCCGGGGCCCCAGCCCACCCGCGAACGCCGCTCCGCCCTGCGGCGGCCTGCGGACTGGAGCGCCGCAGCCGATGGTCTGACCCAGCAGCTGAGGGGAGCAGCGGCCTCTGCCCTGCGCGCCACGCCGCGTCCCCCGAGCCCAGCGCAGGGCAGGAAAGCTCCAGCTCGGACCAGGAACCAACCACGCCTCTCACGGCTTTCGCCACCCGTGTCCTTTGGCTGACAGAGCCGTTTCCAAGCCTTCTCCCCTCCCTACCCAAGAACAAATTAAGGACACACAGACTTCTGGGTTTTTTCCTCCTTAAAACACTGAACGCGGAAAACGAGCAATGCTACTTACAGTTTTCTGGGAGGGAGGACGTAATTTCTTCTCCCCAACAATGCAAGAATTAGAGACAGCTCCAGACTCCACCTTTCAGAAACACAGCAGCAAAAAATGAGTACCTGCTTTCCAAACAAAGAAAAGCCACAGACATAATCCTGCCACCCGACCACTTGCTTCAAGGGGGACAGGAGACACACAGCATGAGAGGAGAAATCAGGCCAACAACAACTGCCCAAGAAATTCTCCTTTATTGCAGATCTGCCTTCACACCTGGCAAAAACTACTACAGACAACGGCTACTGCAAGGGAAGCCTCGGGGAAGCAAGCCCGACTGCAGCTGGGCACTTACAAGTGTCAGAACCAGGTCTCTCCCAGGACAGTGAGGTCTTCCCAGACAAAGACTGAATCTGTATTTTCTCCACATGCACAACTCCAGCTCGTCACGATGCTAATCACAACTACCATCGGAGTATCAAATCATGACAAACGCTGTCTTGCGAGGCTGAGAAATTTTCCACTAGCACTTACAAGGAGGAAGGGACCATCACAAGGTTCATCACGTGTTTGTTCTGTTCTAATACGGCATCATACCTAGACTATACAGCTCGCTAGTATGGGGGTGCTTGGTTTAAAAAAACAAAAAACAACAAACCAAACTTACCATTTTTTAACTAGATCTTCTGCACTCAAACTTTGGGAAGAGTTTCCAATTAGAACGCATCTGCAATAAAATAAAATCAAACGTTAAAACTCCATTAGCAATAGCATGTTTATTATTTTTAGGGTGCTTCTTATCTTTTATCTTAATTCTCATCCTGCTCAGCAGCTTGTCCTTACTTTAAAAAGAACATACCAGAAGGACTAAATCAGGTATCTGTATTGACTGGCAAACCAGTCAGTCCTCCCCCTCGGCCCAAAAAGCAGCCCCAATACACACGCGTGTCTCGAACGTTTAGTTCAAACCATCACACAAAACGCAGCTACACTTCACAGCCTTTCTAGAATCAACTAACACTGCTCTGACAAGCTTGTACAAGCCAGCAATGGACGTCCAGCTTAGCGGACAGAAAATATCTAGGTATTTTATTTATGAGAGAGAATGCAAAAGCAAAAAAAGAAGCAGCAATAACAGTTAAATGAAATAGCATTTACATTAAACTAGTTCTCCGCAAGTTAAATCTGACCTTTTAGGCTATTTTTTCAATAGCTTAAATTTCAGAGATTTCTCTCTAAAGAATTTTCAAGGTCAGATTAGACCTATGTATGCCAAATAAAACCAATACACAATGATAGGAGCCGCAGCCCATGCACAAAATTTATTGTGTGCTACTGTTTATAAAATACTTGAATAGTTCAGAACATGCATAAAATCTCCAACTTAGGGGTATGTACAGATTGTACTTTATGGCAAACAAAAAAAAAAAGGGGAGATGAACTCTAGTGACGTAAGTTTCAAGTTGTGTTCCAGGGGATGAGAAGGACATGTAGCAAATGTCAAAATATATAACAAAGTACAGTGGCAATCAGTACAGTCCATTATTTGTGAACAAATTAGCACAGGGCTTCAATTTTTATTTTAACCAAGCAGTCCTGTAGATACCAAAATACATGCAGTCTCGAGTTTACACTTTCACTAATGCCTTAGCAGTTGAACAGAGCAATTGCTTACGCGCTGCTTTGCCTAAACAAAAAGTATGGCCGGTACAGTTTCAGTTTCCTTTACAGATTTAAAAATAAGAAAAAGCTTGCAGCTATTCAGCCCAGTGATTATTAGCTATTTATGCAACCGTAATACTCACAATAAACTAAAAGTACCCATAACATCTAGGTAACCTATAGATGTACATCATAGGTCTATATATTAAATATTTGCCAAATGAAAACATGCATACACAAAATACAATGCCAAGCTTTACAGACTTGATATGAATCAAAATTTACTTAAACAATGTACAAAGTTCAATTAAAAGTACCTTAAAATTAACACTTCCATATTTTTCTTACTTTAAAATTAGTATATATAATAATCTTTTTAAAATTCAAGGTGGGGAAGAGTCTTGAAAAAGCTGGGCAAAAAAGTTTCTAAATTAAATATTTTTTTTTTAAATCTGTGTTCAAGTAATAAACATTCCTACATAGAAATCTTCTGATAAGCTGTAACTAAAAAATACAGTGAATACAATATAGAATTAGCAACATCTAAGGAGTAAACCTGAGGTCAGCATTTTACAGAACGACCAACTGAGATTTTTTTTTTTTTTTTGGCATTTTTTCTGTCTATTTAAAACACAGTTTTTGCAGCCTCAGATATTTTAAGACCATTCTAATCTATTGTTTTAAAGACATTTCATGAAACCGATGTCCATTAATAAATAGTTAGCTCTTAGGGTTGTATTTGAAAGTCTGATTTAAAAAAAAACCAAACAAACAAACTACCTCTACTGAAAGAAAAAAATCCCATTTGTAAACTTAAAAGTGTTGACAACGATAAGCATAAGATGCTAGTCTAGATGTGCTTTCGTGATAACAGCCCGATTCTTTCCCCGGAGCTCCTCCGAAGCTTCAGCAGCCGGTGAGGGACGCTGTGTCGGGAGGCGAGGCACGCTCCCAGGAGGTCGGGTCCCCACGTGAAGAGAGGGGCTGTTGTCTCAAAAGCATGACGGTCTGTCTTCAGCAGGATCAAGTCAGATGGTTTCCCACCTCATGTCAAGTAGTCACTTCAAGCGATCCCCCTGGCTATTTCATCTGTTGTCACATCAAAAAGCAGTAATCTAGGAATTCTCAGGCAAGACACGAGTGAGTAAACCAGAAGCTGACGTGGTCACTGTGCATTGTTGTTGCCAGTCCCATTGTTTCCATTGGCATTTGTTGTGTTTATAGTATTAATACCATCTTGCTGAAGAGCATCTTTTCTTGGTGGCATTCTCTCATTGATCCTATCCAAACCTTTTGCTTCTTCAAAACTGCAGATTTTATGTTGCGGAGAGAATCCTCGTATTGCTTAACAAAATGCAAATTTGATATGTCAGTAATGGAAAAATAAGTTGAAAGCATATACTTTTTCTAACAAATGATGTTTAAAAACAGGTAAGAAATCAGCCAAAGAAACTTATGGCTCTGCATCTGTATTAGTAAAAGCTTCTCTAACCTACTTCCCTGAAACGTTCAATGGCAATCAGGATTTGAGTTTGTAACGAAAAGAACAAAGCATGGCAAATATTCTGCAAGTAGGAATCAAGGGGCTTAAGCCCACTTGATTGCTTCTGCGTGTCCCTGGCATGGCCAGCTATCAACACCAACTGCTTTTGCTGCCCGGTGCGTCAGGCTTATCTTAACATCCCCCTTCTCTTCGGTGGAATGCCAGTAAGATCTAAGCAGCACAGCAAGTGCAGTGGAGGCAAAGCAGCAAAGGGTTACAAAAGCAATAGTAGATTTACATCCTGCGCACGCATCGATGGCCCGATCCTGCAGTTTTCACGCAGGCAAAACTGCGGGATGTGGTTCACGCTCTGCGCTAACCATGTGGATGATGGAGATGGACGCAACCACAACCACCGAGTTAGCGCTGTGGTTACACAATGGTATCGTTTAAATACAAATGTATTTAAGGTAAGTATAGAAAACAGGTATTATTTTGCTACTGATTATTTTAATGAATGAGGTCTGCAGTTGAATTTAGACCTGAAAATGGTTGACCACATAATAAGACTGAAGTCTTTGGGATGAAATAATTCTTTGGAGATTTAAGTACAGCTTTCCACTCACAACAACGGGACCTCTTGCACGTGTGTGTGAGAACAGAATATGGCACTTGTTTATATTTTTGGAGATCTGACTTCCTTAATTAAAAAACAAAGAATACAGTCATTAAATGGTGCTTTGCGACCAACTCTGAAAACCCCCGAAGGTAGCGCTCTCAGCTGCTATGCTGTTTATCATCCACGTCATTGAATATTGAGCAAGAGGAAATTAATCTCTGAAAAGACAACAATCTGACGTTGAATACTCGGAACACCAAATAATTTGATGGCATTTTGCTCAATACCACTAGCAAAGGACGTATATACAACTTATTTAGCACAGAAGCACTGATAATCCATGGAATTTAATATGCCTCATACTGGCAGAATGGTGTATATACTGGAAATAAATTTGGTCAACAAATTACGTTCAAAATCTATAAAAAGAAACATTACATTTATATGTCTTGCACTACCAGATGTGTTATGGGAAGTTTTAAAAAATATGTTCAAAGCCATTAAAATAGATTTTATGAGAAAAGGCATGCATAAACAACCCTCCTTCCACGTATAACCCCCCCGCAATCAAACAAAACCCTGCAGTTGAATGCAGAAAAAAACCACTGAACACTATCATTTTTAAGGACTTCAAGACAACACCACGTTATCACAACATGCTATTATACAAAAACCTACTGCATATTTTGTAAAAACAAAGAAAAAAACGACCAAAAAACCCCAAAAATTTCCCTAAAATATTAAAGATAATCATCATCCTAAAGCCAGAAATGAATGTTACATGTAAAAGGGATGAATCAATGCGGTTGATTCATCTCTGCTTGTGCAAGTCGAAAGTAAAACACACCCCCACAGAGTATTTTGAATTCCCTCCCAGACACCACAGATCTCTGCCAATGGCAAAGACTCTGATCATACCTTTTTCAGCCTCAATTGCCTCTACAGTGGCTGTACAGAAGTGAGCAGATGCATGCAAAATGAATGAGAAAGATGAAGAGTGTAATATCGCATAGCAGAAAAGGCAATGATCAATTTAATATAGTATGCTACGCCAGATTAGATTACAATTAGTTAAAATGATAATTAAGGTTTTGAGGGGTTGTTTTTAAGTTTAAGTGAAACTTCTCCTAAATTTTAACTAATACAATTTATCAACTAAAAGTATATCAAAGCAACACTAATTAACTGATGTTATTAACTGCACATTTCTATAAGTTTTTTGGGTTTGTTTTTTTTTTTTTTTTTTTTAGACAGCAACAGAAAATTTCAACTGATGCTAAAGTTGTGGTATGGTTTAAAAAAAAATACTAATTATCTATTTGAAACTACTATTTCTAAAAATTAAAAGGCATTAGTGAGCTTCATTAAATTACCAGGAAGGACACTACAAAAATAACACTAGCAGCGTTCTAATAAGAATTTTTTTTTCTCTTTATGTTTAGCTCCCTGAAGTTTAACTAGTACTTCAATTTCTCACCGTATTTTAAGCTAAGATGGGTATCTCTGAGAACTGAACTGTAAAATTTAAATCATAAAAGACAAATCTAGCAAGTCATATTTAGAAAGTCTCGTAAATTGTTTAGTTGAATCAACAACAAAGTCTACAGCAGGGAGAGGTCTGGATTTAACACAGTCTTGGTGGGTAAACTAATGTGCATATGAAAAAAAACTAGCTTACTAGTTGCTTTTTGACCTAAATAACCATGACATCTGCTGTAACTTCTTAGGTGTAAGATCTTTCCCAGTTCTTTTAGCTCTAGAAGTCAATGAGGTTATTAGGATATCAAAATCAAAAAGGGTATCAAAAGGGCAGACTTGCTAAAGAAACCACTTTGTAACTACGACCTAAACTGTAGCTAAGTTTCAATAATGGTAACAACTGTTTACCTCTCCTACTATGTGCCACGCTTGTAACACCATAATTTCAGAAATACTAACGACAAATAGCACACATAGTGGCAAACCTACTTGTGTAGTACTTGATACATATTGTTAACAACAAAAATCATATCAGTATTCAAGCAAATGCTGGGGAAACTAGCTATATAAGAAAATATGGCATTAGATCAGAATAGAATTCTTTTTATTTATTTTAATTTATAGAATTTAAAGATAAATAATTTACAGAATTAAAGCCAATTAAGTTTAATACTTCTCATTTCCTATCCAACAAAAACAAGAAAAACATTTCAATTGCCTACACTATGTTGTTATGTATCAATTGCCTACACTATGCATTAACCTCACGGTTGCATAAAATTGTAATTTCCACTGAGATAATTAAAAAAAAAATAATTAGATACTTGCATTAATTGCTACTACAATAATGTGGAATACTTAAGCGTAACGCAGCATTTCAACTTCTACATACTGCACATTCCACGGTACCAAAAAAAAAATTTCCTGCACTTAAATCTACAGAGACAAGGGCAGTCCCAGAATTAAATCAAAAAGCCACCTGAATGGATGGTTATTTATGTTTATGTTACAGGAAAGAAACTTTCTCAAATTGTAAAAATAAACTAGTTTAAGAATTATTTTAGAAAGCCACCAAATACATACTTTCATACTATAATCAATTTGCCATACAAATACAAAACTACGTAAAAAAACCACCTCTTTCCACCATTTCCTGTTACCTGTGAAGTCTTTGTTTTCAATCTTTTCCTGAAAAGATCACGAATACTGATTTATCTCTGTAAATTATGTAGCTTGGTCATAAACACAAATTTCAAAATTTACTCCTAGTTCATTCTACTTGTAGTACTATTATTCCAAAAAGATCTTGGAATATACATCACAGTTAAGAAAAAGATAATTTTCAACTTGACGTAAAAGAACAAACTGACTGGAAAATATAAGCACTTAAAAAAACACACTGTAAAGACTCAATTTGGAAAATAATTTTGTTGGATTCTCTTTTGCAGGTACATCTAAATTAAAACTATATGCTTTGTAAACCCTGATAAACCTCAAATAAATACTGTATTATACTAACCTAACAAGTAATCTTAAAGTCTTTGCTCAGAAAATGCTCGACTTGAGAGCAAATTTTAAGACAGGGTTCAATGGCATTTCCATCCTCAGTTCCAGCTCTCCCCCTGCTTTACTTAGGGGACAGATCCGATACAGAATCCTTGCCAACTTTCAACACAAAACCACAAAACTACCTTACTGCCCCTCTGACTAATAGCAAGGGCAGCAATGACAGATAAGAAGTATTTGGCTAGTTCAACTGATTTCCATGGAAGTACTTACAATTTTTAATTTAGGCGTGTCTTTAGTATGTTGCTGAATAAGCCTTTAGGTGTTTAGGGTTTTTTTTTTAACAGATGTTGACTCAATTTGGAAAATAAATTTGTCGGATTCAGTTCACAGAATATTCAGTTCACAGAATAAGTCACTAGGAAATGCTGCTTTAAAGAACAGTACTTAATAGGGTCTTTAATATTTCAGCTACTATAATGCAAGCAACGTAAATAATAAAAACCATAAATCTACATTAAAAAAAATATGTAGAAACGTACAAAGGCCATGATTTCCCAAAGCCTGTTTTTATCCTAGTACATTAAAGCTATCTTAAAAAATAATGTATAATTTGTTTTCCAAAAATATATCCATATATTTCTGGAAAAAAAAATCAATATTGACTTCTTCCATAGGATATAGTTTTGCACCTGTTTCCAAAATTATCTTTTTTAATTGACTTGTCTTTGTTTAACCCTTTCACTACAGTTATAATTTGTATTTCACCCTCAGACTGCTTTTTTGCAGTAAGAATCTGTTCAAGCATTGCCCATAAAGCAGTTGTATTAGACTGACTAACGTGTTCGGTCCCCTACTCCGCATTATGTCAAAGCCAACAAGCTTCTCTCCTCTGAGAACGGCCAGTATCTCACAAAAGATAGCATGTGTAGCTGAACAAATTCCCAAAACAGTAGTGGTATTTGCTAAGATCCAGTACTGAATATGTTACTGACATTAAGAATTATAATCGGCATATATGCAAAAATTGCATATGCATTGCATTAATGGTGACTTACATGTATGTCTATATATATATATATACTTGCCCTGATAAAAAAATTTCAGCCCAGCTCTCTAGAGAAATGTAGATATACACTGCAATTTCTTATAGCTTTCAAAGCTTCTTATAGATTTAATAGCAACCAGCACAACTAGACCTTTTCTCAATGTGCCATTGAAAAACGAGCACTCATACGACTAAAACCTGGAAAACCCATGACATATTGGACAATTTTGTGAATTTTCAAGCAAACAAAAGAATAGAATAAAAAAACCCCCTACAATTAACATGTTCTTTTATTTTCTCAAATCTAGACTAGTTTAAATTATTGATAGTATATTGATCAACATAGCGCAATATACTTCAACAATTAAATATTTGTAGTAAGAAATCCTACTATACTACCAGTGACCATATTTTTGCCAAGAATATGAATTCACTGATATTATGATGGTTTAGAAAAGTGTCAATTAGTGGAGTTTTATTTTATTTTTGGTTTACTTCTAGCTTTGCAATTAAGCACAATAATTTGAAAACCTCTAGTTTTTCAAGACTGAATCAACAAAATTCTTATCAGTAAGAAGTTACTGCAATTTAAGGAGAACTAACAGTTGGCATGAGTTATTTTGAACAATCAACACGACTAAAACAAATGAGGTATACTAATGTAGTGCACCAAGGAATATTGCCATCAGAAGTTCTAGTGAAGAAAAAAACACACCCACAAAAATCCAAAACGCATTTTGCATACTTTCCAAATGTCCCACATTTTCGGTAATGGTAGGAAGTCATATGTTTTATGTTAAAAAAATTTTCTAGTCAGTTTGATCCTCTCTGGTATTTGTAATGCAACATGGATAAAAATCTGTTAAATGAGCGAGAGGAATGCAGACTCATTTTTTTAAGCATAATAAAGTATCTTATAAAACAATGAAAATTAAAACTAGAACATATGCTTTTGGAATAATTGGATGGATTAGGAAACATACACCATTTCTTGTTATAGACATTCACAAAACAATCACATACATACACTGGACATATAAACTTACTTGTAGACATTATATGTCCACTGAAAAATTACTTAAAATGTGACATTCATGTTTCAAAGCTATTAAAAAACAGCTTTGATAGTTTAATAGAAAATGTACTGAATGGCTTTAAAAAAAAAAAACTACATAGAAAATTTAAAAAATTCAAATAAGCAGCCTAAATCACAAAATTAGAAAAGCAGCTACTCTTGGAAAACAGATTGTGTAAAAAGTGGTATTCATATATCACTATCTTTCAATAGTTATAAAATTCAGTGGTCCCATACAACAGTTTTATACTTTCTGTTAAAGCCTGAAGATGGCCAATAAAAAGTCTTTGAATAATTTATGTTAAGAGTGCTGCTGATATGAAGTCCAGTTTCAGACTGGTATATTTTAGTTATCCACCACTGTGAACAGAAACCTGGACTTCATTCTTTTAATACATTTGGTACAATCTCGTAGCATTCTCCCTAAGCCTAGTTAATCATTTATGGGCCTTGAGAAAAATATGATCCAATGATTCAACAAACTAAAAAAAAAAGAAGAAAAACCTTTTACAAAATATTCAATGAGCCAGATTACAGGTATATTTTGTATAGAGTTCTTTTTATTTTCATGCAAAAAAAAAAATATATGCACACTTAATAACACCCTTTTATTTTGATTTATTTACAAGTTTTAAATTCAATCCCTTTATTCTCAACTGATTTTATAACAATTACTGAATATTTTTCAAGTACATTATTGTTCAAAATGCACAGACAATGTGCAGCAGCAAATGCAGCAAACCTCAAAAACAAGGTGCTACAACATTGCTTCTACATCAAGAGACAGACAAGTGTCTGGGATAGTGGTTTAATTTTAACACTTATACAGACATACATCTATACCTAGAGAGAGACAGACAGATCTAAGAAAGCAGCTACATCTGCAGAGGAAGGAAACAGCATGTTACAAGGACAATTCAGGGAGATCAATTATACATAGAACATTTGACAAACAACATAGAGAACAAACTTTGGCATTAATTACCAGGGTACAAAACGTAGCACATTTCAATCTATCAATGGAGTGTAATATGGAACTCTGCAGCCTGTAGCTGTTTGTTAATATTAATATCAACAAGTACTTGACGTTGTCAATGAAAATACTAACACATCTATAATAAAACCATTTTAATGGAAAGCAGACAAATAATGATGCAAAATTACATTGCCATTTTTGTATCTGTAATGATCAAATGCCTCAATACCAGATCTATAAGGTGACCCCACTTCAGGCATCTGTGCCACCTGAAAAATTGTAAACTAAGGAAGCTCAAAGTCTGAAAAATGTGGCCTGACACCGCTGAACTCATTTGCTTTTAGTTTTATACCCTGGTTAAGTATCCATTTCACATTGCCTGATTAACACATAACACTATGCTTGTATCAGCCGCTAAGACAAGAACTGAAAAGCATAAGAAACTCCCTGCATGCATTATGTGTAGTGTTAGCAAAAGAGTGAGATGTGCCCCAGTCCATCTGAGGCACAGCAAGTTGCATAACATCATTACCACTTTGCAGGGTCTGTCGTCCTCCAGCCAACACTCCACTAGGTAACATTCCAGTGGGAGTCAAACCCTTGAGTGTCAGCACACTTTCACTCTCCTCCCTGGTGTGAGAAAAAACAGTAACAAAACCTTAAATATCCACTCATGAAAACTTGCATTAAAGTAAAATAAGGGATGGGGAGAGGGAGAGCCTATTTTTGCTGTGCTTTACGTATGTCAAGACTGAACGTAAATTCAAATTCAAGCAACTAGAAATGGGAAAGTATTTCTATTCCATACCAGTCTTTTCTCTGCCTAGGAGTTAGAAATACTGATTACTTCTGAACTAAATTCTGAGCAATTACTCACATGCAAGCTCATTAGCTTTGAAATTAGCACTGAATGCCTCATGAGGTACTGAACATATCCCAGTGCCATAAAACAATCCACAACTTTGTTCAAAGTGTCTATTCTTCAGGAAATAACAAGTTTAAAATATTATCCCTATTTGAACAATTACGGTCTAGGGAAAACTATAAATTTTGGGTAAATGTGATTATGGAATCTCTAGATCTAGACAGGTACAAGAAAATAATATTTTTTAAAGGCTGAAAACAAACAAACAAAAATCTGAAACAAAACGCCCTAGTCCTCAACTTTCTGGTATGCCAGAAATTTTCTGAGCCAGTCCTGACCTCCTCCATTACATCCTTGATTTCAATCTCTCTATTTTGGTATTGTCTTTCCAACACTCGTAATTAATGGCTGGGCAAATAACTTGTAAACTAAAGATCGTGTTCTCTACTTTCTTGAAATATGCCTCAAAAATAACTTTAAAATATTTTTTTAACCGAACATACCAACCTCAATGGGGTGCATCAATATGCCAAATAAGATTCTGATGCATAATTATCTCCCTGAAAAATGTCTGCCATCCATTATCCTGGAACAGAGATGTTTTCCTAATATACATAATAAGAGAGGTTTTAGGAATGCAGAAGTCATGCAAGTACCTGAGAACAGAGAAGACTCTTGCCATCTTGCCAATTGCACGTATTTTGTTTCTGATTATTTCTTTCCGTGCGGCAGCTGTACCTACTTTCAATGGAATAAGAGAGAGTCTCAAGCTCATGAGTATTTACAGGGTCACCATCACAAAGCGCACCAAATTCAACACAACTGTTTAAGTTCAGTACTCTTCACAGGAGGCCAGTACCCAAACACTTAAGGGCACAAAGTCATAAAATTATGGCTTCAGAATGCCATCAAAACCACCATCACCTCTGTGTCCACAAAACACACACAAACAAGTTTAGGATGCTCACAGTGATTTCCTAAAGCTAGCAAGCATCTAAATTGCTGCCACTACAGTGTAGTAAATAGCATAACTCATTTGCCTAAATTTTACACTTGAAATTCTTCACTGACATCTGTGTATATCAAGATGTAGGCATGTAGCCCAATATAGAAGCCAAAGACATATTAAAGCCACAAAAAAATAAAGATTTGTTGCTAATTCTTACACAGCTGTCAGAGAGAAAACAGTATAGTTTGTTTGCTTGTTTTTATGTCAGCTCCCCAAAACAGAGCCCCACACAAAACCCCACAAAATAAAAAGCCAAAGAATTGCAGTGTTACCTCCCTGACCACTTAAGTCTATGTTCCATATCATCTTAGGTTTGCATCATATGCAGAAATTACAAATACCAAAGATCTGGAGTAAATACTGCATATTCTACAGAGCAGAGATACCATTTGTGACAGACAAAAGTGAAGACAAAACTCAAAGGAGGCTTGCGATTGGGAAGGAGAGCCACCTTTGCCTGCCTTGACATTATAAAAACGGAAGCTCCTTTCTCCAACACTAGGTATTACTGGTTTGTTTCAACATATAAAAGTCATCCTTCCCCTCATCCTCCTTTCCTTTTGCTGACTCCTCAATTCCACTAAAACAGTACGGGTAGATGAGGAGATACCAAAACTAAAATCCTTACTTCTCCTCAGCCATTGGGGAAGGAGAGTATTAATCACACCAAGATAAGAGTAACTCAGTCATACTTTGAATTCAACCACAGGGGACCAAAAGTGAACAAACTCAGCTCTGTTAGGTATTCCAGATCTTCCATATATCATTGTTCTTCAACCCTGGGAGAAAGGTACTCATTAAAAAGTTGCCAAACTCATTTGCAAGAACGCAGAAGAGATGATCACAGAAGTGGGCAGAGGAAAGCTGCATATCCACAAATTTGTCTACTTGCATTCAAAAAAGGCAGCTGTGGAAGAAGCCTTTTTTCATCCCTGCTCACCCGTATTTAGCTTCCACATGAGAGTACATACACTCTCGCACAACAGAGTCACCCTTTTCAGATCACAGCTGCAAGAACGCAAGGCCTTCTGTTGCACAAGAGTGGGTAGATTTCCCACCCTGAACACCAAACCAAATAAAATACATAAGATAAGGCATATAGGGGCAAACAACAACAACAAAATCACACAAGAAGGAAAATGTACAGTAGCAACAAAGAAAAAAGGGAGCAAGAGACAACCTTTGTATGAACACAATGAAAGAATCTCACGGTATGACAAATACCTGCCAATCCATTTAAATGAAATGAAAAAGCAAGGAACTACTAAGTAAAGCTTTTTTAGATAAAGGAACAACCTTAATGAACTGCAGAGTCCAAATTTAAAAAAAAAAAAGAAGACAAAAAAAAAACCCCACAGAAAGCTCAGGAAAAACTTTGAATAGGATAGGCTGAAACATTCAATTTTTACTGAAAATAATTTATTTAAAATTTTAAGTTTTAATTTTTAAAGTTCTGGAAGTTTTTACTTGTTCTCTTTGAACACTATTAAATAACAGCTTGAGGATCTAGAATGAGAAGGGGACTCAGAGTTTTTGAAAAGGCTAGGGCTAAATGAGGGACCATCAATCTTTCCCTACAACTCCCTCAATTCTCCTCCCACCTACACCTATTTGAGGGCTACACTGCTGCAGAACTGTAACATGCAGGCTGAAAAGATTTCAGGCAGTGCTAGTGCCCGTATCTCAACTCTGGAAGCTCCCTGTGCCTTAAAAGGAGAAAGACTGGTTTTGGGTAGTTCTGGTGTTTGTTTGTTTTTTGTTTTAACATGATCTTTCATTGTCCCAGCCCTCGAGAAGCAACACAGCCAAGCCAAAAGGCCAAACATATTACTCCAGGCTGCAGCACTGCGCTAACGTGGCCACTGAATCCTGGTTAGTTCAGAGAAGAGACAGTAAGGTGGCAGCTGCTTGCAGAAGAGTGTCTTGATTACACTCTGAATTAGAGGACATATGACAAAGAACTCTCCCATTCTCCATTCCCAATGCCTGCACAAGAAACAAATTTTGAAATGCTATTATGTTCCAAAGAATTCACATAACCTTTGGAAACATCTATATAATCTAATGCATTATCAAGTATTAGAAATATTATCTGGAAGTGACAAATTTATACAGAGAGCAAATTGATTATTAGGTAAGTAATGGTCAGAAGAATTTTTCTGCACAGAATTATCTACCCTGGAATTTCTGAAAAACAGGTGATAGACCATGAATTTAAGTTCATAGGCTTCTTTGTATATTTTTGTATCCAGCCATCTTCAAAATTGCACATACAATCAAAAAGTACCTTTTTGACATCTCAGTTGAAGGGAACTAAAAGTACTATACAAGCCAGGTTTTGGAACATTGTATAAACACATTCCATGCACAATCTTAAAAAAAGCTCACAATAAAATCATTAAAGAGCAAGACAGACAACTGAACGCTCCCTACACATGCAGGACCAAAGATAAAATTTTAGAAATAGGTAAAAGAATGAAATTCTACAAAAAAAAGGAATGGAGGAAAGGAGGAAAAAAATTCATGCACAGAAAGACAGATGTCTTGGAATATGACTTCTGATAACAAAATACACAAGCCTTTATAAACATCCCATTAAAACGGGCAATAATAATAAAATGTTACATATGTCTCTCAAAAGAAAGGTATTTTCTGCATTAATACTTGTACTGCCAGGTTCTATGAAGTCATATTTCAAAACATTCCTACTCTGTCTGGTCTGTACCTTTTTTATTGCCATATATGAGTCGCTCTTCAGATGGAGAGTCCAGAAAAAAAGGAAGTGAACGATGGAGAAAAAGGTGAGTGAGACAAATAAAATAAAGATATTTAACTTGGCAGTGGTAATAAAGAAGGAATGGAGAAGAAATGTGAAAAAATAAAATGGAAAATTGCAACACTTAAAAATGCATTCATTGAACAAGAAGTGGAATTGTCGAGCGTATTTTAAAATTTGATGATAAACAAGTGAAAGCTTGAAAGTCAACAGTTAAAAAAAAAAATCCATTCACATAGAAAGATCAAGCGTAGACAGTACCTAGGTGGCATTAAGAGATGCATCAAGCAAAGAAATTGTTAAAGGAGACAGAAGAATAAAATAATTCAAATTAGGAAACTGTAACTATTGTACTGAAGACAGGGCATATGCAATCTACTGATGACTGC
This sequence comes from Platalea leucorodia, assembly GCF_965183815.1. Taxonomy (NCBI): domain Eukaryota; kingdom Metazoa; phylum Chordata; class Aves; order Pelecaniformes; family Threskiornithidae; genus Platalea; species Platalea leucorodia. The sequence goes on from NC_138826.1 coordinate 23,877,677, forward strand.
ACTAATGCTGGACAACCTAAATCCTAACATCTCAGAATACCACCAAACCCTCCCCTGCAAATGCTTGGTGTAACTGCTTTATGCTCAATTTAGTAGGATTACTTGAATGAAAAACATAAATCAACTGTTTGCAGGATCACATTTGAGACTACTTCTAAGTTTTCACATTTCTGGCAACAATCTAAAAGGCAGCAAAGTTCAAGTGGCTCATAACCAATGCATTCCAAACTAAAACACACAGCTGCTTGGCACAACACTACTCTGCTACTGAATTTGAACACAGTAGTTCTCAAACACTAAGAATGGGGTCATGTCTCTAATATTTTTATAAATGATCTTCAGTGTTCCTCAAAGGCTGCTGAAACTTTCCTTCCTCCTCCCCCATCATCAAACAATCCACCAAATCAGTTCTGTTACTGGATAAAATGAAGCAAGTCTGAGAAACTTTTAGGTGTGACATTAAGCACTACTGTAAAAAAACAACAAAGTGCGATATGCTAGGTCTTCATGTTAATGTTGCTTCTTAATCATCATGCTACAAACATCTCCTTAACAATCTACTGTATCCTAGTTTACAAGATAGAAAGATGTTATAATTCATTACATGAATACATATTAGACAACGTACATATAAAAATTCTCCTAACTTTTATGCTTTAAACTTAAACACCAAGACTTAAACTTGTATTTCATACTTTCTGTATAGTACTTTGCCATAAGAAATACTATATCTGACTTTCACTTATATCAACTCTTTATTGAAGAGCAATCATTAAGAAATTTAAGATCTTATAATAAATTTATTCTAAATATTAGCAAAGTAAGTTTAGTATGTTTCAAATTTAAAGTGCCAAGAAACGCTCAGGATTTTCCATGAAAAGTTTCAAACAGAAATCAGACATGAGTATTTGCAAAGGATACCACTACTGCTTCTTGATCACAAACACAAAACCACAATTCCCTTCTCTGCCCCCCCAAAGTGTCATTATCTAAAGAAAAACTTGAAAGCAATTTTGTTCAAATTCCAGGTAATATTACACCAGTTTAAGTTAACTAGTGTTTCACAAGTTATTACCATTAAAAAGATTTATATATCTTAAAGTAACCCCTACCGTCAAATTGATCTTCTCCCTCTGTCATCAGTTCATCATCAGAGCAAATGCTCAAAACATTCACCAACATTTCTGTTACTGTATAGGAAAAAATAAATCTTAATTCATTCCCTGTAGAATTTAAAATATTTCCGTGCACACAAGACATAACTAGTCACCAGCAACTATAGTGAATGAACTTCCCACATCATAGCCATTGCTTAGTAATCTGGTTTCAAAAATATGCGTTTTTCTTGATGTGCGCTGTCACAGAATTTAAAAAGCTCATAAGAATAAGCAGTTAAAAATTATACCACCTAACAATCAAAGAACACAGCAGAGCTTTCTCTCCTATCTTACAAGGAGTTCTTTTAGATAAGAATCTCGTGTATTAGTATTTTTACATTGGGATGAGTATTTGAACTAGATTTTATGCAAAATTTATTTAAATATGAAAACATTTTGACTGCTCAAATTTAGGTTTAAAATGAGAAAGCTATTCCATTTCTGACACCTGCAGGCATGTAGCAGAAGAACTGGAGCAGAAAAATATGATATAAATATGGTGCAAATTACACGTCTTTTCAAACTCCTCTTAAAAATATCAACATAGCAGATACACAAACTTGTCTCAAAAAACTTGTATTTTCTTTCTCCAGGAATCTCCCTATTCTACCACTCAATCTTTCCCACATATATCAGACTCTTTCTTAAAACAGTCAAACTTCTCCTCCCCCTGGAGTGTTCAGAAACCTATTCCAGAAGGTTCAGTCAGATGGTTAAAAACCCTGTACATTGCTGTCTACATTTATTCATGACTAATTCATACAATCCCTGTGTTATCTGCTATGGTATTCTTCTCCATTCTTGGGAAAGAGTAACTCTCTAATGAAAAAACAAAACAAAACAAAACAAAACAAAAACAAATTATTCTGATTTCGATCTGTTCAACACAGACTAGACAATATTGACACTGTATCCTTTACCAAAAGTGGAAGCATGTCCAAAGGCAAGACAAACTACAAGGGCCATGGTTCCAGCAGTCTTAAGCATACAGTGGGTCAATGAGCAACTTATTTAACAGTACTTGAGTGTCTCATTACCAGCATCATAACAAAAGCAAAATAAACAGTATTAACCCTTTGCTGTTGAAAACGTTATCTACCGCATCATCAGGTAAGAGAGAGAGAAACAAAAAATCTCCTTTCAAATGTCAGGTCCCTCCGTTTAAAAATAAAAAAAATTGTTGAGTGGGTTAAACACACTAAAAAGTGTCCAAATTATTTATGTTTAACGGCTCACTAAAGACAATATAAACAAATCTAGAATCCTAGGTTTATATGACCATAAATATATAATCTCAAGAATACTTTTCAAAGAAATTTAAAGAGCTTTCCAGATCTCTCTTATAAAAGAGCAGTTCCTGTCATGGAAGGATTTTAAACAGACCCAAATAGCATCTAACCTCATTGCTTTTTAACTGAAGACTACTTGGAGCCCCAGTGTCCTAGATTCAGAGTCATCAACTCTAGAGGGGGAAGGGGGGGGGGGGGGGGGGGGGGAAGAGGATCTGTGCTAAATTATCTTTTTTACAAGAAAAATTATAACTGAAAAAGTTATCTTTAATGAAGGTCAAACTAGCTATATAGAAAAGTTAAAATTTTACATGAACATCTCAACATAGTTTATACCTATAACTATACAAGATTAATAATGTATGTAACCTAGCATTTTGTAGAATATGAACAATTTTCATATTGACTTCACATGCAGTTCAAAGGTACTATTCAACAATGCAGGTATACATCTTCAAGGGAAGTTATCATTTTTGTTAACACCTCTGCTTTACTACATGCAGTTTTAACTATCTTGACTGAAACAGGCGAAGAAAACAACCAAAACCTGTAGAACAAGTTGTATTTCAGTCTATCCTTTCTCAGAAACGGCATTTTCACATGCCGAAAAAACCCTCCAAATCAGTTTAACAACTTCACCAAATCTTCTACCTGATAAAGACAAATACAGATACCCATTTTTAAAAAAATTATGCAATTATCTTAATTGGTAAATATACTTAAAAAAAAAAAAAAAATCTTCCCAACACCAGTCTGGGAGAAATAGGAAAGATATTCATTGATGTGTAACTTTTGCCTACCTTTTTCTCCAACAAATGGCAAAGACCATGTGAAAACATCCATAAAATTTGGTAGCCAGTAAGGATGAGGAGAACAATTGAACTGACGAATATTCATCACATTGTTTTCATACTTTAATACAGCAGCTAAAATAAAATTCAGACATTTTGAAAAGAATGTTTAAAACTTGCGAGTACCACAAATGTAAAGTCACAGGTTTGTTTTAGCTCTATTTTATACTATAGACAAAATAATCCCAGAGATACTCCATTCTCTTTCTTTCACAGGATTTACAGGACAGATTTCTAATGGAGAACTTTGGATTTTTATTGCACATGTTGCAGTTTAAGGCACTCTTACATGTCAATATAGTTCTTTACTATCCTGTTATAGGTCTGTAACGAGCAAAGATTTTAAAAGGTCCTGAAAAGGTATAATTTCAGCAACTTTAACAAAATCCTAACTCAGAACAGCAGTATATCCAAGTTCAGGTTTTATTCTTCCTATGTGTCTTCCCACATTGTAAGCTTGGAGTAAAACCATCGAAATCTAGAAGAGCAGGGAGAAGGGGAAGCAGAGAAATAAAACAGAAAAACAGAAGCATTCTAAAGCTAAATAAGCGTTGACTGCATTTCTCCATACTTACGCTTGCATTACACTGGGAATAGCTGATGTCAAAAAGGATTCTTAAAACACAGTATCCACAGAGATGTTGAAAAAATGTAAAAAGCCAGTTGAAGCTATTTTTGTTTCTCCTTTACTCTACAATCAGTGCAAGTAACAACAGCTCGTATTTTCCTCTACACAGTTAATCACCTTACATAAGTGGTATGGGTTGGGGGCGTGGTTCTTTGGAGGTGGGTGGGAGAAAATGCAATGTATTTCATAAAAAAGGTCTTGCTTTCAAAGGAACACTATTTGAACATCTGGAGGTTGTTCATTCATCACATACTTGAAATGCCATACTTCAACATCATACTTGAATTTCAGCAGGCTTTATTTTTAATTATTTCTGTTGTTGAACTTTGTTCTCATCTATGAATAATATTAATTCACAGCTAAGCTCTTCTCTGTAATTCTGACTTGTAAATCTTCCTCCACACTATTAAGCATGTTTCTCCTGTGCAACTTGATCTTAAGCAGAGGATGGACAAAAATTAATTCCTTCTGTTTTACACCTCCCTAATAACATTTCCAATGGTGATCAGTATTTAGATCTGTACTTGCTCTTTCTTTGTTTCCCATACACGGCCATTATGGCCCTGCACCATCACAATTAGACTCTCAGATGCCGTGATACACAAACTACCTTATGCATAGACTGCTGATCAGTGCTTCTTCCCTTCCTTACTTAGTTCACAAACTAAAGACAACCCGAGGAGTGAAAACTCACAGCACAGGAAAGCCTTGCCTGACTGGAAAACACCAGGTGATACATTCAGAAGTACTACATAGCAACAGTTTTTACAAAGGAAACATTTGCCCACACTAGTGCTTCAAGGTACCCTTATAGGAGATCACCATTTATGTCATGTGCTCTTCTTCATAATATAACTTTTATTAATGGATTTTTTTTGTCCTTTAATTTCTTACCTGGCAAAAAACTGTTGATATTAGATGACTTACCTAGTAAGACATTTTTATTTTAGTATTACATACAGTTATTAATAACAAGTTCTTACCTTTATTATTGTAGACATCCAGGTAATTAGGTGCTGAAAAAATTGTTATTAATGATGGGAACCCTGTAGTTTGACTTTTCCTGTACATTCTATAACTGCAAAACCAAACAGATTATTTTACATCTTACAGCAACAAGCAATTAATTTTTATTTTACACTGTGAATAATTTCTTGAAGGACTTACCCTGCATCTTGTGCTTCATGTGCTCTAATGATTGACAATAAATTATTATTTTGCAAAAATTCACAAACTGCTGGATAGCTGTGAAATGAAAACAACTATGAGTAAAAGAAATTATCTTAAAATACGCAGCAAGAGTCAGCATTAAAACATCAAATAGATCATAGCATGCTCTCACCTATAAAAGTATGAGCATCCTCTGACTGTATTGTGACTGAAATGCTCTTGTGAATTTTCATTCCCAAAATCTTCTGAAGGATCTGACCACAATAAGTCACACATTGGTCCAAACGCTGGAGGCTCTTTGAATCTATCTAACTGTTTGAGAAAAGGCAACAGGACAAAGACTCTTTGAATATTAAACCAGTAAGTTTTACACATTTGTTAAACTACATATCCATCAATACCAAGTGTTTTTAGAATAAATCCCAACCACATCAAAGAGAAGTAGTTTCTGCATATTTTTTCCTCTCCTCCTCATGAAATAAGGCAGAGGCATGCCAAAAGAACCAAACCTGTTAAGAGCAATAAGATTTATTAGTTGTAAAAAGAAGGGAGATAAATTCCAGACTGATGGATATGTGTGATACAAGGTCAAGTTACAGACAAGGAACAAAATGGTCCTTTTTCATGCACATGCCATATCTACCAATCTGGAGACACTACCAGGAATTAGCAAAGAGAAACAGTACAGAAAACAGGAATGATAAAAGAAAAGCATGAATAATTAGCACTGACTAGAAGAGACTAAATATATCATCCAAAACCAAAAAAACCCCAACCAAAAAAAACCCTGAAACACCCGTCTCCATAATGAATCGTTTAACAATACAATGAAGAGGTGACTAGCTTAGCCGTCTTAGACTTCTTTCATACATGTAGGCTTTATTTCTCAGCTATAGCCCTGGCATAATGGGCCATAAGCATTTTGGAGATGCCTTTGCTTGCTTGTTCTCTTTTTTCTAGCTGCTTCTTTACAGATTTCCACTTGGAAACACCTGCTTTAGCAGCCTGCAACTTTCCTAGTAACCACAGTGAAAAGGGGCAGAGGTAAGGAGGACAGCACATTTGTTAACATAAAAGGAAAATACTCTGCTTAAGTAAGTAAGAGTCAATCAATCTCTGATGTCCCAGAAATGAAATTAGATATCCCAGATTCAATGCCAAGTTTCTTTGATCTTTATGTAGCTGGAGTTTGTTCACAAGATGATTTTATCCAAGAAATGTAGGAACAGTTCTTTGATGGACAGTGCATTTATCTCACTTTACCTCCCATACCAAAGAAGATGACTTTGATGGTACTAGAGAACACTTAACTCTTCATGACAGGTTCGAAGGGAGGTTTGGTGAGCACCTGGTGAATTTGAGTCTAACGGTCCATAGGAATCCATTCAAATATGGAACCAGCAGTAGTGCCAAGCTCTCTCATGCCCTGGAAAATCAGAGCTCCCGAGGCTGCCACCTGTAACATAAGTGGAGAGGTCCAGATCTTTACAAATTCCTGCCAGATAATGGCAAGGCAGGTATTAACTGAAGTTGTTGTTGGAATTTATTCAATATTAAAAATCCAGTGGTTTAACATTTCCCACACTGGATGATAAACCCGGTATGGAATAGTTCTTCCAGATTGAAGAAGTCAGTCCATCAACTTCTGCAAGTACCTGAATTTCTGTAGATTAAACCATCAAGTTTCTAAACCTCCAGCAATAAATTTGGGTCCAGAAGCTAACAGAAGCATTCACGCAAGGAAGATTCGACTGCCGATTGATGTTTCCTGCAATACAGAAGGCTGAAAGTCTAGAAAGCATTTCTAAGAAATTTTCTTGAGTTATTCTTCAAGGATTTTCCTTATGACTTTAGCCAAATGGATAGAGACATTATAAATAAAAAGTTTTGTTGCTGCAAGCAATGCACCTCTCTCCCAAACTACTTCCTCATAGCATTGGAACAATAAGTTAGCCATTTCTTGAAGTAAGGAGGTCACTTCATAAAAAATAAATATACTTACATACACACCAAATCAGTGTCTCCTTCACTAGACAGTCTACCACCTGGCATGGTTCTCAAGACATCTCAAAATTTAAGGAAATGTCACTGCAAGCTACTCAACCCAGATTGCATATATCAAATCAGAACAATCAACTTAAGGGTTTCTCTACACATCAGGACAGCAAGAAAGTTAACAAAGAACATGAGTCAATTCAAAACAATTGTTACTGATTAACTATTTCTGAGGATGTTGCAACTATGGCAAAACAGAATCTCAATACAAATTAGCTTAACATATTTCTAAATATGACTAAGTTAACTGAGAAAGACAATTTCATTCAAGAATAAGAATCACTGCATCTGGTGTTAAAATGGAAATAGGTAGTGTATTTTTTTAATACATACCATAAGAAATTTAAATCTAAATTAATTTCTAGGTATTATGCAGTCAGGGCTACTAAACTGAAGCGCATCATACCTCCACATGGATGTTCAAATTCAGGAGTAGCAAAACCTTGGAGGTAGATTAAGGTACAGCACATTAAAACCACTTTACTTCTGAGGCGAAAGACCCTCACAGAAGTTTCACATACTTGAAGATACGGACACCAGTTTTAATTAATCTGTCCTAATTTTCCTAAGAACTATCACATAGTAAAGCCCTAAAAACAATGTGAAGGCCAGTGAAGAGTGGCAGTCATCTTATATATTACTAAAGAAAAGGAAATTTCAGCAGACCACAGAAAGGAAGCAAGGTATTATAAAGACAGATTCCCAGCAGTGCCCCCATATATTTCAAGGCGCTTTGCTGATCAAGCCTTAGTATCACCAAGAACTAAACAAAAGAATGACCATCTGTTGTAAATGAGGAAGAAAATTCTCTGACTCTCTTTTTTAAATTAAGAGTCCCCATAACCTTATCTGGACACTTCCCTCCTTACAAATCACTAGGCTTAAAATCACAATTCCTGGAATTTTGTTTCAGCAGAAGTCTTGGCAGTGTAAATGAAATCAACTAAACAGCATCTCTAAGTTGATGGACACGTGTCTGAAAGAGACACTCTTTATCAACACAATCAGAACATTTGTGTAAACAAAGTTCAGAGAACAAAAATCAGATTACTGCAAGTTTCACAAAGTTCCATTTTCCCAGGAATAAGAAGCACTTACAGCAATCTTTCTGGTTAGGCTTTACTGTCATAGCTACTATGATAGCTGTCCTCTACTGGAAATAAGTTTATGCCAGCAAAAATAATAATTTAATTTGTGTAGTTTAATCACCTTCCTGAACGTCAATAATACTGATAAAAGACGTCACCCAGAAGAAATTGCATCTGCACAGAATCTTCCTTTTTTCTTAGGTGATTCCAATACTGTTTAGAGAGCTGTGATTTCCCTTCTTATGCCAGATGATTATGCCTACACATGTTTGCAGAGAAGACCTCTCCTTAATAAGAAGTTTTGCTAATAAACCAGAAGGCTTGTAATAGTATACAATTGTCTCAACTGTTTACAGAAGTCATTTCACACACCACACTTGTACCACAAGTATAGGATATTTTCCTAGATATAAAAAGAGCATTTCACATTACCCATTTAATTTAAATACATTTACAATATCAGTGCATGCCAAGCTCTAATGCAGCTATTGAAGCTGCTGCCAACCCATGAATAGTGCCTTTTCCAAGTTACCAGATGATTCTTTAAAAAACAAAAAAGGCCCAAAAAACAGCTGTAATAACACTGCCTTACATTTATAAATGTGGTTTTCATCAGAAGCAACACACAATGTAGATTTTCATATATATAAAAACATACAAGTTTATATTTCATCCTAATGTAGCCTTGAGTGTTATACAAGCACATATGAAAGTACAGGCCAAGATGACAGAATTACCTTTTAATTAAATTTACTTGACACTTGGAAACCTGATTAGCTGCAAGACTGAGACTAAAAATGAATCAATCCTATTATGACAGTGGCTTTCCAAAGCGTTTTTCCAGACTATGTTTCCGTTACACTACTTTCCAAAAAGCTTTGACCATGTTTCTTTTCATCTGTAATGTGAGAAGTGTTAAGGCCTTGTCAGAATAGCACCGTTTACTTATTTTGTTTTCTTACTTCTCTTTATCTACACAATGCATACAGATTTCTCTGAAAATGGAATGTGCCTCAGTACATTTTCCCCCTTATACCACTGAGCTTTTAAATATGCGTCCTTTCTGTTTCTACCATTTTCTTCTCCTCTCACATCATTCTGCTTGGCAGTGTATTATCTGTAAATGAAATATGCTGACACTCCAGCCTCTGAAATGGGCCAGTCAGTAAAAAAAAAAAAAAATCTGGTGAATTCAGAAATGAGATTCAGCTGGACAGCAGCCTATAAAACTGAGGAGAGGGAGAGGTAAAAAAGAAAAATGGAGCACAAGTAAAGGAGAAAATGCTAAGAAAATGAGAAATAACAATAAATGAAGATAAAAGACAAAATGGGCCATCAATATTTATATACTATAAAACCAAATTAGGAACATACTTTTTCCTTCTGATATTTAGATCTTTTTTGAAATAGGCCCCCACATACCTTCTTCCATATGTGGATAAACCACCTTTTTTCTTCCATCCTTACCTGCCAATTGCAGGGGGGATGGACTAGATGACCTTTAAAGGTCCCTTACATCCCAAAGTGTTCTATGATTCTATGATAATCCCAAAGCTTTCTTAGAACCACCTATTTATATTTTAAGCTAAAATCAACTACACTTTAGCTGTTACTAATCATAACAGGAATGGTTTTGATTTCCAAATGCAGCAGTCAAGATGTCGGCAAAGTTAACTCAAATAAGTCAAAAAGGAGTATGCAAACAGGAAAGCAATTGAGTTTGAAAATTCCCATCTGATACAATCTTCACCTGACATCAGCAGTCCATGCAAGTTGAAACCCAGTTATTAGAAACAGATACCTCATGTCATCACAATCTTCTTTGCTTTAAATTGCACACCACTATTTAGTGTTTCCATTCCACAATTTTTAAAACTTGCTTTCATTCTTCTTGCCGATATACTCAGCATATTTACCACAGTGAGAAGCACTCCACAGCTGTTACTCAAATGCCTACCAAATTTGCCATTTTAAATAGCAATCTGAATTTCTATTAAATACTGCAATTACACACTCTTTCAAAACCAAAATCCACATGATCAAGAGAGTGGCAAAAAAAAGTTTTCAAAGAAATATAAGAATAACTGAAATATGATGTTTGATATACCAAACAATTTTAAGACTACAATTAACTTCTACGAGTTTTGTCCTGAGAGCCATGAGAACGCTAGTTCTTATCTAGAAAGAATTACAAAGCACTGTTTTAATTGGATATGAAGCTCTTTACATGTACTACCTGTCTCAGGAAACTATGTGGAGTTTTTGAGGGGGTTTTTTGTGTGTATTTTGTAACAGTCCCAGCTGTCCCAATGAGATCTACTAATGGAAAATGCACTAGATAATCCAAGAGTTTTTAATTATGATACTGCTTTGCCTGCATTTCAGTTCCTGATTTACACTTCCAAAAGAGCCAAGAACAGAAAACAATATACCGACAATTTCACAAACATGACTTTGTATAGTATCATATAAATACCTCTATTTCCACTTATTTTCAAATACACAAAATACTCACTCTCCTAATGTCATCTAGTGTATTAATTTCTGGTGAAAGTCCACCATGAACACAAAGAAACTGTTGATTTAAAAGAGCAGCAAGAGGGAGACAATCAAAAGCTTCCATACAAGCATCGTAGACTCTCTCCGAGTACTTTATTTTACCTGCAGGAAAGAAAATATAAAACATTAAGAAATCCATATCAGACAGATGAAGTAATTTAGTGGATCATAATTCTAAGAGCAAATCTCAAAGTGAATATGTAAAAAAAAAAAAACAAAAAAACAACAACCAAAAAAAACCAAAGCAATGAATATTTTTGGGTTTAAATGAGCATTTCCAAACACCACAACAGCAAGCACATTTCTAAGACATTCTCTTCCAGAACTATAAACTTTTTTCATTTCTTCTGTTATCTCAAGTGTGGAGAAACTATTTTTGTTTTCAAAAAAATCACAGAATTATTTTGCATTATACAATTATACAGCATACTTCAGTGTAAAACACTACTGAGAAGTTTGTGATATCTCATTTACAGTGAAAAGCTAAGAACTGCTTATAGATTACATCACTTTTACCTACATCAAAGAGGGTTTTACCGGGGCAAATGATCCATTTATCACTGGATCAATACTTACACAAGCCTCCAAATGGAGGAGCAGCTTACATCACCAAAAGAGTTATCTTACTAGCACAGCTGAAATCAATTCCCCAGAAGGAAAAACTACTTGGCAGTAGGGTTTTCTTGTTAGCTTCACAATGCTGCTCAGCAAGTGACTTTGTACTCCCGATTATAGCCAAGACAGCAAAATAACCTTCCTCTCTCCAGGATTTTAAAATCAGGATTGATACATCAAAATTTACTCCATAATATATCTTTACAGACAGCAGTTTTCTACATAACTTGCGCTCCCCTGCAAGCAATTCTACAGAAGTCAATGGGGCTTCCAAATGTTTGCAAGACCTTAATTAAACTAAGAGACAAACACCTCTCAAGCAAAATGACAGACCGTAGATCGGCAGGTTGCAAGTAAGCTAATTTTACATTCTTAGGCAGTACTTACATTCTTGCTTAAAGGTAAAATACTCTGTTAGGTGTCTGCATTCATGGTTGCCTCTCAAAAGAAATAACGTGCTTGGGTAGAGAATTTTCAGGACCCATAAGTACAGCACACACTGTCGAAAAACAAAGATATCCAGTAAAATACACTAGTTTATAAGAACTTTAAAAATTATTACTGAGAAACATTGAGTAAGAATGTTAACAGCTTCAAAAGCAAGTACAGCTTAATGTGCCATTTTAAAATACAGCACTACTTTCCCGAGTCCAGTTCTGGACATGAGTTACGCAAATTGCTTATTACTTTTCTTAAAAACAGCCGCAGAGAATGCTGAAAAATACTTATATTTACTGGACAATCAATGATAAAATAAACTCAGCAGAACTATACTGCAGAACACTTTCATCTAGACAAATAACGTATGTGTTTATGCCTAAAATCTGATTTTATAATATGATTCTAAACACTGGCATAAGAAGGAAAGCAGACATTTATTAATAGAAATTGAAATAAAAAAATGCACAAAACTGTTTACATTACAGTCAGGTATATAATTTGGAGATCATGTTTAAGCTAAGAATGGACAGAGTAAACCTTTTTTTTCCCCCCAAGACTGGGAAAGCTGGTTGTTTATTCAGTGTTCAAGCAGCAAATTCAAAGAATTATAGTAAGTTCCCATATATCATTATTATTGCAATATCAGCAGTGAACAGAGTTGAGGACAGAGCTACAAAACATGCACATTTTTTTCAGTTTAGAGTCTGTTACCACCCAGCAGTCTTGAATGTCCGAAATGCATTTCTTAAATTTCAAATCCGATTCTTGTATTTTTAACTGAGCACAGAAATCTCAAAACCCCAGAAGTTCTGGACTACATTGAAGTCCCCTTCAAGTTGTTATTATTATTGTTCTTAATCAATACGAGTACCCTGAAGCTACCATTCTTCAAAGTTATTTTGCATAGAATAGTAAGTACATGAAGGAAGAAAACAAAAGAACACCCTAAAAAACACAGCAAACATGGAGAAATACATCAGTCTTCTATTGTGAAGTTTAGCTAAACTAATTCCTGAATTTTTCTTATCTTCTTAGTAAAAATATGCAAAATAGTAATTTTTCTAATGATACCACTTGCTTTCCAATGTTTTTAGTAACTCTAAAATATCCTGATATATTGCAAAGTCCCCAGACTCTTTAAAACTGCAGAGAGCATAATCAGTTTCTTACAAAACAACTGCTTATCATCAAACGAATACGTGAATTAATATGGAAAATTCTACAATTGTGAACTGTTTTAGTTTAGTCAGTTTCTATGAAAAATTTATACAAGCTGGCAACCTTGAAAACATTTAATAGAAAAGTGGCAAAATAGTGCCTTCCTTTCAGTGAATGGATACTACATTTGATTGAATTGCTGAGATTTACATGTTCTCAAGCATCTTACCTATTAAGTACAAAAATATTTATTTTTTAACCTTTCCTATACTGGCATATTTATTTTTTATTATTAAATACAGACAGACTAATGTCAGAGTTCTCTATGTCCTGTTACTTCCAGTACAGAAAAGAAGAATTTGCACACACTTACGTGAAGGACTCCATCTTGAGCCCAGCAGTTTGTTACACACAACCACGGTACCATGTAATTATCTTTCATATTAGAAGTGATGACATTTTTTAGTTGGAAATGGGTTACTACTAAAATATCAATGCAATTAAAGATGTTTCAGGACAGACTGATTAAGAATTTATTAGTGAAAAATCAAATTTCACTGTTCATACATTTTTAGAAAATTTCACCTTCACTTTTCTGTGAAAAGTCAAATATTTTACCAAAAGTATATTACATTTCCAATCACTAAGATTTTAGAGTAACCATATATGAAAATTACTGGAGGTCAACTTAGACTTCCTAAATGTTAATTAAGGCAAAAACTTAAGTAGGAAAATTGTTTTTAAGGTTAAAGTGAAGAACAAATGGCTGATTTTCATGTACTACTTATTTCTTTCTCAACAGCACTACAAAGCACTGCCCCACCTTCATGCACGTGCAGCAATTCAACTTCATTCAGATAATCTGCCATGTACTTCACTGATGTTCCAACAGCCACTCAGAGCAGAAGAGAGCAGATTATCTCAATGAAGAAAGACAAGCCTTTTAAGAACCCTGGAGTGGTTTTCAAGAGTATATTTAGCATCTCTTTACATATTCCGCAAGTATATTTAACATGCCAAACATTGTATTAAAAATTAAATTAAAATCATATGAGGAAAAAAATTAAGCCTGTTCTCATTAATATATTCAAGAACATCCATTCTTCAAAAGTTTTGGTAAGTGTAATGGTTGAAAAGCCTTCACACCATGTTTTGATATATTAACATATATTGTTGCTATGTAAATGTCCTTTTCAAGGACAATTACATGATTTGTTATCATCAAGAACAGGCCAAGAAGATCAAATTAATAAACAGGGAATGTCTGTTGGAATTTTTCCTTATAAATGACTGAGGCAATCACTCTTGCTGCATCTCCGGTTTGTCCACCATCTCTAACAACCCCAAAAGGCACTGTGCCCGCCCGCCCTAGTATATATCCACACATGTTATTAGAACAGAATAATTGTTATACAGAAATGAAGTATCACACACCATGACTTGCAAACTACTATTTCAAATGGTACACCACTCTTAGATTTGCTATCTATGAAGAGATTCTAAGCTCAGGCACTTCCCAAGCTGGCTCCAGAAGAACAGTTAACTTAAAAATCATCGCTCTGAAACTAATTGATATGAATAAGTGAGTATTTCTGGAGTGTAGCATACTTAATAAACATGCTGAAAATAAAAAAATTATTTGTATTCAAAATACCTGAAAAATTAATGGCAGAAACACAGGTCATCCTTAGGGAATGTCTGTAATAGCCCTCAGAATTTTAGTAAAGAAAAATATTAATAATCATTAAAAACCATTTGATTACATAAGTAAAATGAATCTACTTTATACAGATAAACAGTTATAACAAATTAAAAGACCTTGCAGTCATGACTCACCTGTTCTCCAAAAAGATACAAACACACTTTCCTGCATATTACCAGAGAAGCAGGATTATGTAAAATAATGCTACAGAATTCAACTTTTTAAAAACTAACTAAAGAAAGAAGAGGAAAAATGAGTAAATCTGGTGATTTCAACAGGACAGTCCAAACGGCTGGTCAATATCCTCCTGTAAACAGGCCTTTGTCATAGGAGAAAGCACAGCAAGGAAGAACACATTCACATGTTAAAGCAGGCCTAAAATTTCATTTGAAAACCTCCGTGAAAGTGTGCTTATAGAAAAATTTCGGACAAAACAGATTAATATATTCAGTTACCTCTATACTAAAATAACCTCTGTCTACATAGTCACCGAGGAAGAGGTATCTTGTGTTAGCAGGTGATCCTCCCACTTCAAACAGCTTCATTAGATCAAAGAACTGGCCATGAATATCACCACACACTGCAAGCAAAAATTTTGTTCAAATTAATTTAAAAAAAATCTAACAGAAAAGTTCCTAAGTTATAGTTAAGTAAACAGCCACAAAGTACTTCTAATTAAGAGGAAAGGCAGGTATAAAGCAGGAATATCAGAAATTTTTGAAGCTTCCCCCTTTGCTTTTCATTAAGATGCTGTCCTCGCTACCTGTGACAACACCGATGATAGCCCTATGAGTCTAGCAGATTGTGGAATATTTTTCAAACACAGTTAAGGCACTGAGCATTGAGGTCTTGAAAGTTGTCAGCAGCTCTTTACTGTCCTCCCCAACCCCTTAGGCATCTTTACAAATTCTCCTTGGTATGCGTATTTGAAAATGCCTGCTGCTTTGCAAGAATTTGCTGTGTCCGTGTGGGATTGCAAAAAGCAGGGAGTATGCTTTTGTTTCTGAGTCAGACTAACATACCTTTTAATATCATCATATCTTCTCTTTGCTCAGTTACTTTTCTCCTTCAAATAACCATGTTCACTATTTCAACAGTGGATTTTTCTTGTGTTTTTATAATATGAGACAGGACAAGACCAGTGGTCAGCAACCTAAGGCAGAAGTGCCAAAGATAGCAGATGGGAAGATTTTGAAGAGCATACAGCAAAGCCAGGTCATCTCACATTTAAAAAAAAAAAAAAAAAAAAAAGTATGGAAGAGACAACTGCTCCTAACTCCTCATTCCCACAGGAGTTCCCAGCTCGTGAGTCAGGAGCTGCCTTCTCACTTCTGCATGAGGTATTGCTGGTAACAGTTAACAGGAATTTGAGAGACTATGCCTTCCGTTGATGCAAAATGTCACTGATCAACTGAAGAATAGCATCTTCCAACTTCTCAGAGTTTATCAGTAAATTTTTGGGGGGAAAAAAAGTTCTAATTTTGGAAAGAAATATTGGATATGGCACACCACACTTTAAAGGTTGTTATTCCCTTGGAGCAAACCATTTGTCATTGTGACCGACAAAATATTAGACTAAATAGAATGTGTCCTCTTTTATGTCACTTTTCTTAAGATTTCTACTCAAACACTGCAAGAATTTTCCTTCTTTTTCAGCTGCCAATATACCAGAAGTGCTGGGTAACTACCTGAATAAACGGAAATATAAAAACTCTAAATATATGGATAACACTGTAGTTTTGAGCTGTATCTGGAGCTTCAAAAGACTCTGAGTTCAGACAGTCACTTAGTGGTTTCCACCATTTCAATCCTTTTTTAAAAAAAAGTCAATAACAATGATGTACTGTTTAAATGCTTTCATTTACCCCATACTAACAAATTAAAGCAAGCTGATGCTCTAAAAGAAGCTTTTCAGACACTAATTTTAGATAGGTCCATTCAGAAGAAAACACATTCAAATAAAAGAAAATCTGGTCCGAACACAAAAATAAAATCTACTTTCATTATCATAAATAACAGATATGCAATGTAAACTATTTTTTATGACTCTGGATTGTTTATAAATAAAAGTACCAAAGGACATCAGTTCCACCTTTCACCAGGTCAAACAGAAATACAACTAGTCAAACCATGAAAATACTCCAAAAAACCCTAAGAGTCAGTTTTGCATCACAGTGGATCTGGTCCTACTGCATTAAAGATGCTAAAACAATTTTTCAACACTTTCCAGTACTATTACCCTCACAAAAACATGGGTCTATATGCATTCGTCAGTCTCACCTACAAAGGAACTATGAAAGGTGTATTTCTCACTCAGAATTCCAGTTCACAGTATTTGCTTCAAACCACAGCAATTAGCTTCTCTTCACATATTTAGATTTCAGGATAATTCTGAGTTCATTTTTCTATTCCAGGTAGATGTCTTTATTTTTGCTTACAACATTGCAGGCATGAGCATTCTATTTTGTCATTTTAATACCAATCATACTATTTTTTTCCAGTAGGTTTAATGCCTTCATTTTGTAAAATAATGTACAGTGTACTTTTTCAGACCGTTTGAGTACTGTTAAGCAAACAGTTGTGAGGGATAATTCAGTAAGATTATACAGAAATTTTATTTTAGCAATTTTTAAGACAAACTCTACTACTGAAAAAATTTGGCTTTTTTTCAAATTTAATTATGAGTGAAATTATCTAGAAGAATTACCTGTAATTGGCGCTTCAACTTCTATCATAGTTTTTTCCCTTCGTAATATTGTAGCACCCTCATTGATGATTCTAAGTGCAATTTCTTCATCCACTCGGCCTTCTTTTATCAAGTGGTTCTTCAAAATGTCAACCCTTGGCCTTCCATCTGTGTCAAACACTTCTTCAGATGTCAAGCGATGTGTTGGTGGAAAAGGGACAGCTACAATTTAAAAAGAAGAAACAGTAGTCACAACAACGCTATTTTCAAAATATACTCCATCTACGATTGGATCTATCATGGAATAGCTGCTAACCAAAGTAGCAAATCTGTGTTTCAATCAACTTGATGACATAATTAAAAACTGGATGGAATAGTGCTTCTGTGTATGTATTTAAAAAATTAACATCTACAATGTGCAAGTTTGTAGAAACTACAAAAGAGCATTAGAAGGCATAATAATACGTATAACATTTGGAAGAGTCAAAGCTGCCTTTGCAAAGGGACATCATCTCCCTCCAATACACTGCCATTCTCTGAAGGACTCAACAAGTATTGGGGATGCAGGAGATCCACTTAATATCCACTCAGACTCGCAAAAGGCATTTTAAAATAAGCCCATCATCAAGGCCTTAAAAAACTAAACAAACAAAAAACCCCAAAACAAACACCCCTCCCCCCAAACAACCCCAAAGTTAGCAAGAAAAGGATACAGTACTGTTTAAAGGACTATAAATAAAAGGAGGTAATAGCCAGGACCTGGAAAGGAAGAAAGTCACCAAAAGAGCCCCACCAGAATCTGTGCTATTTAACAAATTCATAAATTACACCGAAAAGAAGGTAACTCATGGAGTGATGCAGCCTTCAGGTGACAGTAAGTATTCCAGACAATGAAGAACAGGGCAGGCTATGAAGAGCTACAGAAGCCGTCCATGCTACTGACCAGCGCAGCAAAATATGATGCATTAAATATTAATAAATACAAATTAATGAAGGAAATAAATCCTAACTTTACATATAAAAATCACAGATTATAAAATTACTATTACTATTCAGAAGCAAGATCCTTCCTATACTTCTAGGAAAATACTCGATGCTGAAAAGTTGAAGAAACGCAGAAAACTGAACGTTAAGAATTATTAGCAAAGCAACAGAAAACAAAAGAAGATGCAATTACGCCACTGATAAATCTGGTATGCGACTCTGGTTTGCCCACCTTATAAAGGAGAAAGAATAATTAAAAAAGGATTCAAGGAACAATAACGGAAATCCAAAAGTTAGAATGATTTCTGCTACAGGAGTAACTAAGTAGACTAGGATTCTTCAGCCTAAAACCATGAGAACTAAGGGGGGCTCTAACAGAGGTCTACAACAGCATTAATGGAGGTGGTGAAGGGAGAACAGCACTCGCATGCTCTCGGCCCCTGAATGGCAGAAAGGTGCAGGATGGACTCTGCCAGTTTGAAGTTCTGTCAAACCACTGACTAAGCAGCAGAACACGTTCATACTATCAGAAAAAAATGTAATTTGGGGAGCCTACAACATTGCCATTGTGGGTTGAAATTCCTTCTTTGAGCTTGTTTTCCTTATTTTCCTGTTGCACTGTCTCTAAAAATATTAAACTAAGAGTAGAGGCTGTCCATATACTAGACACAACTTTAGAAACTACTGCAAGTATCCGAAGTCCTTGGATCCTGGCTCACGGGTCAAAAGCAGCCCTATGTGATCCACATCTCAAAGCAGTGGAGCAGATGAGAGGTCTGAGGTTGGGGACCAAACCAGGCCCAGCAACTGCCCAGACAGCACATTTGATGGCCGGCAGCTTACATGAATTCAAACAGTGGCAGTTCAGTTACTGCACAAATGAAATACGGATGTGGGACATGGGACAAGAGGATACATCAAAACTGCCGTGCATCAGAATATCATCGCACTCATGCAGGATTACAGGAAATAAAACTAATCTGGGGGGGGGGAAAAAAACCAAACCCAACAATAACCAAAAAAACCACCAAAACCATACCACTATTGAAAAAATGAAATAAAAGAGAAAAGGAGCAAAATCATTCAGTTTCTTTCCATTTAAACATTATTTCAACATGTTAAAAAAGAAAAATTGGAGCAACACATCTATTCAAAGATAAGAACAACTAGTAGTATGAATACACTTATAGATTATTCATACTTTATTTTCTTATTCTCCAAAGTTAAACTTTACATTCCAAAAATCAATACTTAAACACTAAAACATTCACTGATTTCATTTAAATTGACTTCTAGATTACCAGCAACACATTGCTACCCTTCTGTTTTATGCAATAATAAAAATCCATCAATGAAACAACTGATGCATAAATCACACACACGTATTCTCTGAAATTAAGTTACACTAGAAAATAAACTGGAGAAGTGTCTATGCTTCCTCTTGTAAAAGTTTCTAAGTAGGAAGATGCTGAAAAATGTGCCTTGACATTACACGGTGTAGAACAAATCTGGCACTTTATTTTTGGACATAAAGTATTTTATTAGCAGAAAAGCAATGGCATGCCTTTCCTTCCAGTCTCCTCTAGTAACAATTCAGATTTCATTTGGAAGTGTTAAAATTCCATGTAGTCCAAATGTTAATAAACTTAACGTATTTAAGAAATCAAAAGACAACCACTTCTGTTCCATGCACAACAATTGTTTAAAAACATAAATCTGTCTCCGAAAAGAGAAATCCATTGTTCCAACAAGACAAATTTAATTCACTTTTAGAAGCACTTAATTATGACCATGCAATCATCAACTCTATCATTCACTGTTTCTTTAAAAATTGACTTTCCAACCTTCATATTCTCTTAATGCTATTTTTGCATGATTTAGAAGTTTATATTAATCTGTACATGTGTACATGAATTAGTTTCAGGCCATTTCTTCCCCCACTTTTTTCAATACATTATTTGTGTGGGCCCACAACTGCCTTCAGCAATACAAACTTGACCTCATCCTTTTATGAGAGACCAGACAATTCATGCAGTAGATTTCTCCTGCTTTAACTGTTGCAAAAGCATTTGCGATCATACCTTCCCAGAACCAAAGTCAATCACCTCCAAGACACAGTTTTGTAGGAACTGTGCGTCATTAGTTCTAGTATTATTCCTAGATAACGATCTCCTTAAGTGAAAGATGACCCTTTTTTCTTTTTGGAGGTTTTGGGGTAGATGCAGGGTGTGGTAGAGAATGGTCTGTTGCGGTGACCAGCTGTTCTTCATTCTCTTATGTGCAAATCAGTACTGACTTATTATGACTGCCACTGGCTGCAGAATTCGGAGAGATGGTGTTGACGTCTTCCTTATAACAGTTTGGAAATATTTCAGGGGTTCTAAGCATATGGCATAAGAAATTTTCTTCTCTTAATAAAGTTCTTATGTCCATGTAATACATTTCAGATCAGATTTGCACAAAAATTAATTCTGTCTCTTTTAACAAACTACAGCTTTGAGTTTGTCTAGCAAGTTACATTTTCTGGGAGGCTGTAAAAACAGATGTTTCTGTCCAGCGTCTGGAAAGAACTGTCTCAAATCATTTGAATTAATACAGCTATGAAGACTCAAATTACAAACTCTGTATATCCAGGGGTTATCCATAATGTCCAAAAATCACAAGTGTTAGTATCAAAAGTATTTAAGCATCTGTAAAGTTGTATTTGCCTCATGAAAAAAATGAAGTCTTAAAACTAGTTCCTCAGAGTTCAACAAAATCCTTTTCACACAATACTGTATTTTCCTATTGCTCAAGAAGGATTTTTTTTAGAATAATCTTCAGAGAAGGCAGAATAAAACATGGCTAAAGATTTTATCTGTATCACCCAGCTGAATAAAACAGTAACACTTACTATAAAAACTGTTTCTTTCCATTTTATACTTTAATTTTTGTCTCAACAATAGTTAACACTATATTAGAGCTCATACCTTTGAAAAATACTACAAGTAACATCTTTTAATAGGTTAAGGATGATAACTTTGAAGCATGTAGACAATTTCTGAAAACTAATGGGTTTAATTAAACCTTTGATGAAGTAGTAATAGAATGTTATAGCCTAAGGAAAAAGAATTGCAGCATGATGTGTTCCAAGACAGAAATATAATCCATGTTTCAAAGGCTTTGTGCACAACCTGCGCTCTCAGGGCTGTAACGGAGTGGTAATTAAGAGGAATTACCCTAAGGAAATAACATGGTGTTGGTCATTAAAGGATTCCCTTCTTCCATTCCCAGCAAAGCTAAGCAATAGAAAAGCATTTAGAGATGAATCTCTAAAGCAATACACGCTGCAGTACAAAATAACAGACTATATCCTATTAGTAAAAGTATAGATCTTAGTAACAAAAATAACACATCGTGATTTACAACATGCAGGATTTTCTAAAACAAACTGTTCCTTACTAGTCAAAATTAATCAATTTCACTTTTAAAATATGTATGGATGATATAATTTTATTGATTCAAAATTTTAAACACTAATGCTGGGGAAAAAAAAAACAGTGAGTAGTTTTGGGGGGTTGTTAACAAAAAGGTTTTGACGGCTTTTATTAGTATTTGTATATGCATTTACAAAGAGGAAAAAAATCACCTTTCCTTTATACTGCAGTACTACTTAAAACAGAAATATCAAAGCAAAACCTCTAAATCTAGTTCTACAATTACTTTCTACAAGCCTCTGGGTACATTTATACCTTACAATAAAGCATGCCACAGAGATCCAAAAGTTACCACCAATTCGAATGGATAAATTCACAGTACCTTGTAAAGCTGTTCAAAAGTAGAAAAACTACGTTAGCATGGCACTTTACCCAATATAATAATCCCTGCTGAGAGGTGCAGTACGGCAACTAACACAAACATGCTACTTCCAGACCCAAAGCAGATCTCACATTGCCTAGTAACTGAGTACAACAGGAGCTGCTAATAAAATCTTACATGTAGATACTGTAAATTTAAGCCACGCTGATATATATGCCCATTTTAATAACCTTAATCTGGCTTGTATCAGAGGCACCCTGTTGGAACAGGCTCATGAAACAAGATGAGATCAAAGCCTCTAGACTAATGATAGGAAAAAGTATCAGGGATCAACCATACAAGGTACTTTACTTCTACAAGCAAAGCAATTTCTGCTCTTAAAACCTTAAAACTTATATAATTCTTTTTTTCTCTGACAGTGAAAGAAAATTAGCCATTTTTCCTCTACAGTCAGGAGCCCATGACATGTTCCATGAACTCAGCTTTGGCTGTAAAAGCGTGCTCAACGTCCCAGATTTCATTTTCTGTTTTAAGAGTGTTTTTGATTTCACACATAAAAGTCTCACCTCACATTACTAAGGTTACTAAACACAGACATTGTGTTTGTAAAGTATTTGTTGCTTTGGTGGTAGGTGTACATGAAACAGTAAACAATGTTTGTCTCCACTAAGTGATATCATATATCAATACAAGCATGGTGTTCTGTGAAAAGATAGGCCAGTATCCTTCATTTTGTCAGCAGGTTTATTACCACGACAGCATAGTTGTCTGCGGTTTTTCTGTCATTTGGTCAAGTTTTGTGGGCTTTTGGTTTTATAAATGCATTGCTGTCTGTGCATTGTCACTCAGAAGAATCACAAAGCCTAACACCTAGCACATCTTTCACTCTGCCCCTGGATTTTTCACGCCTCTGCCAACATCTATACAGAAGAAAGAGATGTAGCACCCATGACTGCTATGAGGACAGAATATATCCAATTATCCTTCTGCATTTGGCAGAACAGATTTGAAAAGAAACGGCATAAAGACATCACAGATGGTCTATGGACCAGCAACCTTAAAAATATTAGTTAAGCACAAATACGCAGCAGCGTCTACTTGAATCAGAAAGCTAGAATCAATAGTTGTCAAAAGATATGAGTTACCCTATTCATCCCAAACAAGAAAGCACACATTCAGCAAAGTCAGTTTCTTGCAAATTATGGTATTTTTCCTACATGCCACAAAAAGCATCCCTTTGAATGCATGCCGCCTGCTATATTAACAAGCTTTCTAGGAACAAGGAAAAATGACCCTGTAAACCTTGAAACCCTACAAAAGCATTGCAAGCACTACTTATTTTATCCTCGCTTACCATGTACTGGTAGTCTTAAAAGTTTCATAGAATTTTAAATCTCAAATGAACTATTGATATACTTAGTATACCACGGTGCATTCATCTTTTATACTGTCTGTGTAATTTTCAGTTAACTTGGTTGATGCTTTTGGAAGTTTCTCTCAGGAAAAATGTAACTATTTGTTTGAAACATATTTAAAGATGCTCCTCCCATTAAAATGGCCATTGGGTATTATGCCAAAAGATTATTTAGTGCTTAAATGTGCTTCTGGCAATGATGGATTCATAGGTCTTTCCCTCCTCATACTCTCTGTTTTCCAAACAGGGTGGTTTAAGGATTTCCTCTAGAGCTTCATCCAGACCATCATGTTTATGATCACAGACAGAACTATTTTTCACTGTTTTGGCCAGACCCTGAATAGAAGTTTTTATAGTTTTTGCCTCCACTGCACCTTATTGCTATGAATTCCACAATTTAAATTACACATCATATGAAAAAGTATTTCACCTATATATTATATGAAAAAGTGTTTCTTTTATAGTCACTTCTGGAAAATTTTATTTAGTACTGCTTTTCTCCTTTTTACAGGGAGACAAGAATTATAGTTGTTCCCTATTCAACTTTTCCATGAAATATCATTCATGATGCAAGCAGTATCTAACTCTATCCCCTACTCAGCTACCCCTTTTCCAAGTCACAGATTTCTCATCTTTGTTGCTCCACCTTGCATGAAAGCCACTCTGTGCCTCTGAACATATCTTTAGATAAAGAAGAAAATCAGGAAGGGGGACCAAAATTACATGCTGCTGTTCCAGATGCACATATAACACAAGATGCGTACAATGGCATGACGTGCATTCTCTTTTTTCTAAACCGGTCTTCTAATAATCCCTAAATTCCTATCAGCCTGTTTGACTGCCACTGCGCTAACATTTTCACAGTATTATCCATACAGACCTTAATGTTTCTCTCCCGAGTTCCCCGCCCTCTACGTTTAAGGAAGAATTGTTCTTTCCCTTGTAGAGTCTACTCTGCCTTTATCAGAACAGCATCTCCTGCACCTTCTTTGCTCTGGCACTCAGTCTAACAAGAGCTTTCTGAAACGTCTCTGGAAGTTTACTATCCTGAATAAGTGTTATTATTTGCCACTCACTCTGTTTTCTAAATAACTTATAAACACATTTAAAGAGCACAGATGACAGATGTTAACCTCCCCCAACCATGTAAGTTTATTACCTACATCCTAACATCCTTTCCTAACTAATTTTGATCCAAAAGAGGACATTTCCTCTTTTGCTTCCTTTAAAGGCTCCTCTGAAAGAACCTGATGAATAGTTTGGCCTGCATCAACCAGCTCACTGGCTCCTCCAAAAAATTCTAACAATTTCTCTTGACTTCCATCTATGAAAACTGTACCAACTCCTCTTTAATACTGTATTTCCCCAGGGACACAGTTAGTCCACTCTTTCCTACAAGTGCTATGAGTCTGCTTAAATTAAAGTTACTGATCTACAGCTCTCCAGTTCAATCTAGAGCTTTTAAAAAAATGCTGCTATGCTCCATTTCTCAGACTCAAAAGATGAGTTATGCCACAGGCTACAGAAAATAAATCCGTGATGTAGCACCCAAAAACCCCAAAGAATTCCTTTAGATACCACTAGACAAATATCTTTTGGTCCTGGGATTTTTTTTTTTTTTTAACATCTGTTTTGTTGATATGTTCTGAAACCACTTACATTTCAATGAGACAATTCTTTGGCCCCATTCGGCCGTAAGAATTGACTCATGTGTGAAAGAGTTCTTAGTTCTTTACGCAATAAACACACATGTAAGTACTTGCCAGATTTTTCTGCTCTGGCCTTACCTTCCCAAGCCTCAACTGCCAATTGGCCTTACTGAAATTAAGGCAGGTTTCCATTTCTGGGTGGGTTTTGTTGTTGTAATTTTTAAGATTCATTCATTCTAACCATCCTGTCTCTCAAGGATAACGCCAGTCAAACACTAACTTATCAGAATTCAGTTCCATTCCATTGTCTCTCCCAAAACAAAACTGTGATTTTATTTTTTTTTTTAAGTATGATCTTTTAACACTCTCTTTACTCTGCTGCTTTTCTAGATCATTTTAGAATAATTTCTGACCAGCAGCATAAAGGCATTCCAAGTGCCTTATAATATTTTTAAAACAACCTTCATGCTGCCTGTAAGCATTTACCCTTTTACCTGGTTTTTTTTTACCAGACTCTTAATTTTAAAGTTAAATACTGCAATGATTTCTTTTTCTCCTGCATGGAAATCATTGTTTAAAAGTAGCTATTAGTGTCTTAATTTAGGACCCTGTTCAAGGCGATGAGTTAGTTCTCTTTGGGATTCTCTGAAGAGTTGTTTCCATGAGCTACCATTTCAAATCCAAAATGACTGTTCAGCAATCAGACAGACTGTATCATGACTTTTATCCAAAACAAAGGAATACTGAAGCCTCCCATTTCCACAAGAACAGACATCATCTCTAAATTTAGCAAAAAATACCCATTAGCTCAGCACAACAAGGTCCTATGGATTGCTTCCCAAAGCCTAGTAACACCCGTAGCGAGCAAAGCGCAACGCCAGGGAAGACAGAATACTTCCAACTACCACTTTGCAGTGCAGCTACTCACAGGTGGGTCAGAGAAGCCCTGGCGCTTTTCCCTCAAAGGAAAGCCAATGAAGGCTCATCCCTGCCATGCCCAGGACCACTCTATCAAACTGAGCTCACAAGCACTTCTTCCTCCCTATCAGTGAAAAATACTTTACTACAAGGTAGTGGGACAGTTGTTTCAGTAGAAAAGATACAGTACGTTGACAAATTTAAAGTATGAAGTCACTTGCGCTGAAAGGTCAAGTGCGCGGCCTGAAGTCAGTCAATTATCATCCAAAAAGAAAGGCAAACCCAAACCCAAAAGTATCAACAGCAGTTTCAAGATTCCACACCACCACCCCCCCAATTTTGACAGAACGTAATAGAGGAAACCACTATCTTCCACAAGACCGTAAAATACTAAGTATCATTCTTCAAAGATGAAGACGATGCCTGAGAAAAGAGTGAATCAAGACAATAGGCACATTTTCTCATCTCTATTAAAAAAAAGCAGTAACAAAAGCCTCGCCACAAGACACCTTTTGGGAACCAAATGCCAAAACCTGACTTTAGACGTTTCAATTCCATAGCTAACCATTAATTTATAGGAAACTCTGTAAGTACAAATTACTTAGACGATTTAACTAAGCCATGAAAAGAGAAAATTTGAGCTTTTTATACACTTTAAAAGCAACCAATGATCTTTGATGATACAGTTCATACTTGGGAAGGTATGCCAGACCAACACAGCTACACTGTACAGACTGCATATTTAAAGCCATTATTATATTTATCATATATATGTCTAATATGAACATTACACCTGATAAGCTTTCAGATATTTTTTTAGATATAAGTACTTCACACTAATTGCTAAATATACAGGTCAAAATATAAAGGAGGACACATCCTAATTATTATCTTACCTCATTAGAAAAGATTAGTTACTGATGATACAATAATTTAACCATTTTTTCTTGGGTGAGCATCTCTTGCCCGTTTCTGCCAACATATATTATTAGTGGTAAATGATTTAATTTCTCATGACCTCTGAAATTTAATGGTTTCTGTTATTTTTCCCCTCTTCCAGTAATACAGAGGAAGAAAATAAAGCTAAAATAAAAGCTAGAGACGAAACAATGCAAATACCAGCAAGCATTAAGTCCTGAATTCACATTTCCTCCCATAAAGACCTAGTATATGGAGAGCATGAAAGCTGAAATACGGACCAATACACAGACACGCCAGACAATATTACTACATTTTTCTCTGTGGCTGTTCTCGAGGACCTGAGACATTATAAATGAAATGTCTCAGCAAGGAGAGACAGAAAGCCTGGGTGCCCCAAGGGTGTTTTTTCTTGGGAACACAGCTGGCACACAAAAAAGTAACATTTTCAGAATACTTTTACACTTTTTTGTTCCTCCTATAATGGATCACATTAAACAAAATAAACGTGAAAAATTATTGCCTTAAAAAGAATCCCTAAACCTTATTCCAGTAAATAAATTCATTAATAATTACCAATAAATAAGTTGAAAAATTAAAAAAAGAGGCAATTTCTGCAACGATTCATAAGCATGACAGAAATTAAAAGTATAAGATGTTATGCAACCATTTGAACCTTTGTCTTAACAGTTTCACCAGCATGCCTGGTCCACACATTTTCAGTATAAAAAATTAACACTTTTAGGTTCCCTGGTATGCAGTGTTTTCTTGACAAAAGCAGAGGCCCCACCTTAGGAGAGTATCACCGTATCTGTACTCTATTCATCATACAACAGGTAACAGTATGGTGAACATTTCTTGGTATGCAAGTGGCAAGACATCTGTTTGTGAACAGGGATGTGACATAGTTGTCACATTTTAACATGGTTTCAACAAACGTATTTATGTTGCATAGATACTCCCACTCAACACTGACATAACCTGCAATCTTGCACCCCTGAAGTTGCTGTCTAAAAAAAAAAAAATATTTCCAACTGCACTGCATCTAGTGAGGGGGGAAAAACCAAACCACCCTCTCCTTCATATCAAGAACGCAGACAACTTGGCACAGCTGTCCAGGCTTTCTCCAGAAGCCAGTGATTCAGCATTACAGGTATGGACAGGACAGGTCAACAGAAGGAACAGAAAAATGCTGCTATATGAACATTTAATTGGTTGTAATTATGTCAGATGTAACTATCAAAGCCTGATTACCTTTACAATAGTTCTGTAACCCCAGGCTGTGATCCTGTTAGAATGAAGCAAGTCTTAACTATGATTTTAAACAACCAGATGCATAGGTCACATTTAACAAGCTGAATTATTAAGTGATTGGAAACCAGCAGGTTTTCCAGCACACTCTGAAGTATCTAATCACTTACCATTAGTTCTCTTGCATTGTTTGAAGAACTTAATTTGTTACAACAAATTGCAATAAAGGTACAAAAATTCAGCAAGTCTAAACGCTGTAGATTAAAGCGGCGCTAATGAGGTCAAGTTTCCAATAGTCTAGTTTTAACATTTTCTACTTTTACTCTTGCAATTTGTCCCACAAATCAACAGGTTAAGCAATCCAAAATGAGTAACAACTTACTGCGAGCAAAGCTTTCCAGCTTACTGGAAAACATGCCGATTTCCAAAACATACTATGGGATTCCAAGGCTTTAATTAAGACCTGCTGAAGACAAAGACATCCTTTTCATTTCTCAAGACCCCCTGTTATATAAAAAGTTAAACGAACAGATCTCCACCCCTTTGAACTCAGTCAGACCCTGCGTTCCTAGGAATGCCAATCTTAAAAGCAGACTGCTTTGTGTACAACCACAAACTCCAATAGCCCAGGTCTGCCACCACAAATGTCCACACTGCCATCGTCAAATACAGTTCAATATCAAAACCTTTGAGATCAAAATAAAATGATCTGTAATTTGAGTAAACAAAACCGAGAAATTCTTTGAAGTGTTACCTATGCTATCCTCTTAACCGACAATTTAGATCTAATGAATACATTTCAGGACGCTTTAGTTGCAAAGGATTATTCTCCCCACAAATACTAAAATGACACACTTGATGTGCTCCGGAGCAAGGATCTTGATATTTTACAGCATTCTGGTCGCTAGACCATCTTAGTTTTACACAGATGTATCTACTTTAAAACGGTTCATTTTTTCTTCAGAGAAGTATAACCTTCGGCATTTAAAGCCTTCCCACGAGACCGTGCTACCAAGAAAGGCCACGAAGAAATAGATCAGGGTGAATTTTTTTTCCCTCAGAACCGGGAACCCGAGACCGGCAGCCAATAGAAAGGGCGGCAGCACCTTCCCACTCCCTCTTCCTCGGCGCTGTCAGCTCCTGCAATTACAAGGATCTCCTCTGCGCAGACAGAGGAGAACCCCCGCAGAGGACGAGGCGTGAGGGGGCCAGACCCCGCCGGGGAAGCCGGTGGCCCCCGGCCAGCACAGCACACGCACGCTCGTCCCAACAGCGCCCGAGCAGCGCGTCCGGGCGGGACGCGCCAGGGCCGCAGCCCTCGGCCACCGCTTCCACCCGCGGCGCCCAGACCCTCGCCCCACGGGCGGCCCCAGGAGACGGCCCGCGCCGGGGCTCGCCGCGGGCAGGGCCAGCCCCGGGGCTTCACCGCAGGCAGGGCCAGCCCCGCTGCCTTCCCGGGCAGCCTCCGCGCCCAGCTCGGCCTCCCCGCCTACAAGCAAAGCCGACCCCGACTGCTTCCACGCCCCCGCTCGGGGCCGGGCGGCCCTCCCGCGGACACGCCGCTCCCGTCCCCACCTGCGGGCAGCCCGGCGAGCACAGGCGAAGGCACCTCTCTGCACGGGCGGCCCCGGACACTCGGGCGGCCTCCGCCCCGCCGGGGGTCGCGGCCCCCGCCCCCCGCCGCGCCGGGCAGCCATGTTCCCCGCACCCCCGCCGGGCCGGGGCCCGGGCGCGGGCGGCGCCAGGCCGCGGGTCGGAGGAACGCTCACCCTTGACGGCGCGCTCGCTGGTGGCGTGGGGCGGCAGCAGCAGCACCTTGCTTCCCTCCTTGGCAGACATCGCTGGGTGCTGCCGGGCTCCGGCGGCGGCTGCTGGGCGCGGCGGCGCCTTCGTCCGCCTCCTCCGCCGGCGGGCTGGCGGGGAGAGGGGCGCTCGGCGGCCGGCGGCGAGGCGGGGCGGGGGCGGCTAGAGGCCCCGGGCGGCGGCGGCGGCCCAGCGGAACATGGCGGCAGGCGCGGCTCCCAGCTCCTCGCGCAGCGAAGGGACAGTCCGCCTCGGGCCCGGCATGCACCGCGCCGCCACCCCACGAGGGGACTACGGGAGCGTGGCGAAACTCCTGGCTCCGCCGCGCCGCCAGCGCGGCCGTTAGGGAGCGTGGCGAAACTCCGCTCTCCCCGGGGCGGCGCCTCCGCCGCGGGGCGCGGGCAGGGGCGGAGGCTGCGGCCCGGCGCCTCCGGGCTCTCCCCCCTGGCCGGGGGAGGCGGGCGAGGAGCCGGCAGCGCCCCGCCGCGCCCCCGCCCCCGGGACGGGCGGGCGTCGGGCCGAGCCCGGGGGGCGGCAACGGGGCCGCGCGGCGGCGGAGAGAGGGGCGGCGCGGCGGGCGGCCGGCCCGGCCTCCAGCGGCCCCTCAGCGGGCCAGGGCCGGCGGCCACCATGGAGAGCTCCGCGGGGCCGACCCCCGCTCCTCGAGCGCGGCTGGGGGAGCCATTTTGTCAGGCGGCGAAGCCCGAGGGCGCGGAGGGGCCGCCTTCCCCGGCCGGGCTGAACGGGGGTCCTCGGTCCCCCCCGGGCACCTCCTCAGAGCGGGGGGCCGCGTCCGTCCCCCCACCGGTGCGCCTCTCGCCTGCAACACCGTCGGAAGGGGCCCCCCAGCCTCGCCTCTCAGGCCGTGTTAGGTGCAGGGCCAGCCTAGGACAGGAGATGGAGGAGGAGGAAAAAGAAGTTTTCCCCAAGGAAGAACCTGGGCACGGCTCACCGCAAGCTCCCACCTCCAGATAATTCAGCCAGCCTTCTCTGCTCCACCCTCGGAGCTGAGCGACGGTGGACAAGGGAGGCAGCCGGGAGCAGTGGCGGCCCTGGGCGCGCAGCACTAGCTGCCCCCGCACCCCTCAAAGCTGCACGGGGGGTGACGGCACTGCAGCGCTGGCCTGGTCCTTGCACACGCACTAGGCCACAGCCCTTCCATTCTATACAAACCATGCAAATTTTGTGTAGAGCAATAGGTCGAACCATCTGCAGGGCATAAGACAGAGTTTTGCTTTGGCAGAAAAGTTGGTACAGCTGTACTAAATCTAAGCTATTCTCGTCGTTCTTTATGACTATTCCATATTAAATTAACTGTACTGATGAAAAAAGCTAAGTAGGTTCCTGCGCTCCTTTGTACCAGCTGTTAATTTCATCCTCTCTCCTCCAGTTTAGTGTATCCTCAGTTGTACCAGCGCAGGTAGTTGAAATCACAGAAATTAGCTAGGTTTAAAAAACAAAACCAAACAAAAACACACCCAAAAAATTCAAACCCAAAAATCTCTGAATTTGGCATCACTTAAATATCTGCCAACAAACCCAGTCAGGATCTAGCAAACATCTAAAGATATACATATAGCCATATTCAGTCAAATGCAGTGTACCTATCTAAAGAGTTCCTGCTTTGCATCTCGGCTAATAATAGAGCTCTTATGCATTATTTGTACTGCGCTGTGCAAACTATTTCACACAATAAATCAGGGATTTAAGAAAGAAAAGCCATTCGGAGGTAATAGTTTCCAGCAAGGTCTTGGTTCGTGCCTCATTGAGGTCCAAGGGAGAAGGATGACATCTGAGGTGAGTACCTGCCATCTTGAGCGTGAAAAGCCCTTTGGCTCAAGCGAAAAGTACATTAAAATTGATGGGTTACACAAGAGCTTGGTTTGACCTTGCTTTTTTATTATGTGGCCAAGACAGTCCAAGCAAGAAACTTTGAATGAAATACCACTGTAAAGACATTCAAGGAAGCAACTGAAAATTTTAACCCATTTTAAGGGCCTGTTTTTTAAACAGAACAAAAGCTCATTTGCTTCAATAGTGTGCACACATATCCATCCAGAATATGCACTGAGAGCATGGGATAGGAAGGGCAGTAAGTAAATGTTGCTCCTATTGACTTAGCATTAGCTTAAAGTAGATCTGCTGGAACAAGGAGCAGGGGGAATAAATTCAGTCTCTTATTTAGAATCAAGAGAAGCTCAGTAATAAACGCAGTTTGAATGTTTGACAGCGTGAAACAGCAGAGAGATTCTCATATTATAAAGAAATTGATTTGTCCGTACATTTCCAAACACACAGGGAGCCCGAGACCTTGCTGAGTGTTGTCAGGAATCGCCTCTTCACCTCACCTCAAGTGCAGTTGCAAGAGAGATGCCTCTTACTTCTTTCAATTGCTCGCTTCTCTCATGAGCCCGCAGCCACACGCGTCTTGTCTCCTGGGGTATGAAGTAGAAGGGGCTGACACAGTCAGAACTCTAGTTGAGGAAAAAGCATAGCATGATTTTATTTTGTTATGATGCTGTGCCAGAAGGAGACATAATCAGCTTCTAGGCAGCATACCTAGTGCCCTGCATGCTGAAACACTTCCAGCCATATCCAGGCATCACCTGAAGAAAAGGCTTATACAGATGAAATCTTGCTGGTTTCTAACACACCCCCCACCCCCCAAAATACATCAGGTTGATGTGATAAATGGTGTTGTGTCTCCCTACAAATCACATCTCCTTAAAACATTAAAAATAATAATTTGACTGGCCAATTTTTTTGGATAACAACAGCTAGAAAGAGAAGTTAGCTAAGAGAAGTTAGCTAGCAGAGTTAGCTTGGGGTTTTATTGTTGTCATTTTTCTAACATATTCCATCTTACCTCATTAAAATACAGAGCATGTGCCTTTATCATTAGGACAATACCAAAACCTATACTAGGGAGAAAGAGAACTACAGAACTCTACCTAAACCCTTTAGCTTGTCAGTGAAGCTTTTTCATGTAGTATTGTCTCTAAGTCTGCTAGAGACTCTGGAAGGGGCATTCACAGTGCCCCAACTTACCTCATGGTGAAAGCAAAGCCAATTCATTCCATTCATCTTGTGTTCAAGGAATCAAGCAATTTCTACTACCACCACAAGTCGCATTATGATTGTAGGAACTCTGAAACACAATCACAAACAGAAACATGGCCTTGCAGGTAGAAGTCAGTGTACCTTTATAATCCTGACAGTTTCCCACAAATACCAGACAAATAAAAGTATTTCTGAAAAGCAAAGTCACGTTTTACTTCCTGTTTAGCTTTGCCTCCAAGTGGCCGTTCCATTCCACACATTTTAATACCTAACTTAAAATAAAAAAAAAATAAATAAAATAAATAAATTAAAAAAAAAAAAAAAGGTGCCTAATTCCTATTCTGACTGGATATTCCAAACCATTAGCTAGCACTGGACTGTTTTCTGAACAACTGCTTTCGTAACAGAGAAACAATTCAGCAAGAGAAGCACGTGGAATGATGAAGCCAATCCATCTTGTTCTGTACCATGGGGAATGGAGCCATTTGGGATGCAGATGATCCCTGTCTTCCTCCCGCTCCATCTCAAAGCGGTACACGCTGAAGCTGCATGCAAAAGATGTTTAAACAAAAAGACGCTATGTTAAAACCTAGGCTTTTCTGATGCCTCCCCTGAGTACTGCAAGGCATAGTAGCAACTACATTTTAGTAAATTATTGCCTCAGACAACAAGTGCCATTTACTGAAGTTCGGACAAAAGTTAGATGTAAAAAAGACTATGTGAAATTCTGTAACCATCTCATGCAGGAGGTCAGATGATCGGAACAGTCCCTTCTGACTCCAACAGCGACATATCTTTAAAACTAGCACAATGCAATGTCCCAGAATCATCTAATTACCCAACAAGGACTTTTTGAAAACTCTAAGAAGGAAATTGAATCACAGGAGAGAGAGATATATTCCAGATCCCAAGAGAAAGATGCATAGAGCAAATCTTGCAGAGATAAACCAGGTCTGAGGGGGGAAGACGTGCTATAAGCAGGAGAATAAGATGAGGAAGACAAAACTTTTAAGAGGTTGTTCCATTTCATTGACTCTGACTGGTGACTGCTTGAAATTGTCCTTTCTGAATTGCCAGAAATGGTATTGCGGTTGGTATAAACTGTGAGACTGCCTCCAAACAAGCCATGTTTTGTTTTAAATACATTTTGACATATTGCTGTACTGAGTTTCAGTATGAATACTTGAAAGCTTTCTTTTAAGAAGACACAAGATTTCCCTGCTGCCCCAAGCCAGTTTTTTTGGCAAACCTTATTATCCATAACACGAGGGCATTGTTCAGAAAGGTGGAAAGCATAGCCTTAAGCCATTTTCTCCAGCATCACGATATCATTATCACTGCAATAGTCTAGTTGCCAATGTCATCCAGTACTGAGAAGCTGCACTGACTTAAAAAGAAAAAAAAAAAAAAAAACCACAACCCAAACAAATTATCAGATAATTGCTGGTATAAATTACAAGCTACTTGACTATTATAGTTCTACCCTGTTACACTCCCTTCCTGCACACATTTCCTTCATTCCCTGATAACCTCTACGAACAGGCTACATTTAAAAAGCTAGTCAATGCCACAGTCATTCCCTGCATCATATCACAACTGTAAAAAATAGGCTAAGGCAAACCAGCCTGTGCCACTAAGCCTGACTCTAGAATTTTAGGTGATTTTTTCGTACTAAAACCTATCAATCAGCCACATCTCTAATTTAAATCTCACACCTCTGGAGTGATAGTACCTCAAACTCTTCCTTAGGTTCCTCAAATCATCGCTCACTTGCTCTGCTTAAAGCATTCCTTCCCCCGCCCTTATTATCTAGTTCAAACTTTTCCTTCCTTAGCCTTAAGCGATCACTCTTTCTCCTACCATCTGAGACCAAGCAATTCCCTCTCTTCATTTATCTTACTACCTTGATGATATTAATAGACTATGATCCAGTCACCTCTACTCACTCTAAAAATTGAGTTCACTCTGCTTTTTGCTGCCCTCCTTTGTGTTCTCTCTAGTTTTCTCAGAGCCTCCACAAGCAAGAGACTGAACTGACAAAGTATTCAAGGTAAGCAGGTCTACATATAGGACCTTATCAAAAAAACAACAATCTTGTTGCTCTATAACAGGAACTATGATGTAAAACAGTGTGTTTTGTTTTTTTTTTTTTGAGCTTCAATGAAGCATGTTGATCCATGAACACTATGTCCTACAGATCACAGAAATCCCATTAAGCAATTTGAAAGGAAACTGGGCAGAGGGAACAAACCCACAACAGGCAGAGATATGATGACTCAGTTGCTGAAAAGTACACGCACTCTTTCCTCACAAACACATCTGGCCATCGTTACCAGATGGCAAAAGTGCAACTATGCCCTCAACTTACCCCTCTGCATCCTTTCCCCAAGCTACTGAGACCAAACACCATTAAGTATTAATAAGAATTAACTGTTCCATTGGGACTGGATAGCTTAAGAAAGAGTTGAACAAAAAATGACCCTCATAACTAGGCAAACCTGAGGTCATGATAATGGTTAAATGAATGCACAAAAGGATATCCCAGAAAAATCCCACATTAGGATTTAAAAGCTTTTCAACTACATATTTTGTCCCGGTAACTTTATATGCAACTAGAAAATTATAAAACCACTGGAGAGATGTGAGCTTCTCTCTCCCATAAACTGAGATGTTATAAATTTATTTTCTGGTCTGTACCATCTCAGTTCCTCATATGAATTACATCCTTGTGTTCAAATCGGTAGTTTGTTGTGAAAAATCAGTTGAGACTCCCACACCCATACCTTCCTCTCCCTCTTCAGATGAGTAAGGTGTCATAAGCACGTGACTGTTATATCTGCTACATTAAATAGCTTCTTCTAAGCCTCTAAGGGCAGTAAGGCAAAACCAGTGCCAAAGTGGTTCTTTAATGTCAACTGAGGGGTTTTTTGTTGTTTTTTTTTGTTTGTTTGTTTTTGTTTTTTGTTTTTTTTTTTTTTTTGATCTATCTGGAGAAACCACCTGAACTACCAAAACAAATGGAAAATTTATTTATGCATTATTTCATCCGATCAGGAACAATTAATACATAGGGTCATGAACAATCAGTTATTTCTTCTTAAATGTACTTAAAAATACATGCCTGATTTCTAAAAACTTGTAGCTGACTTAATGGTATAATGTTAACTTGCATTTGATTGATATATTTTATATATAAAAAAAGTCAGTCTCAATCTTTACAAAAAGCTTAAGTTTAGTATGCTGTATTGGAACTACAGGAATTTGAAAACAAATTATTTTCAAACAACAAAACACGTAGCTCCATAGCAAACAGCACCCAGAGATTTTTTAAATAGCATATAAGTATGACGGTAGGTTATACAATTATATATATGATTGTGTGTGTTTGTGTGTGTGTGTGTATATATATATATATATATATATATATATAACCAACACCTTGCCAGACAAGAGAAGTAGAAATACACATTCATTAGTTAACTTAGCCTTATGTGCAGCATTCCAGCCAAGTAATTCAAGGTTAGTAAGTCAAGATTTGTAAATCAAAGCAAGTTACTTGTGTTCAGCTACTGTTTGCTCTTCACATAGATATTGCACGTTAACATGCGCATGCTTTAACGTGCTTTAAGCTACTTAAGACAGTCTTGAATAGTTAGATTTTTTTTTTTTTTTGTAATTAGCAAGAGTTCTATGCTTGGAACTCCCTCAATTGGCGGTCACGTAACAATTAACTGGTATAAATTTTGAGTAAAAAGCCTGGAATGATAGATAATCCTAGATTGCCATCAAAATCACTTTGCCTGAGTAGTAAAAAAGTTACGCTAAAATTTAACAACATGAAATGATTTTTAGATTTATTACTAAAGTGCAGTTTCATTGTACTCACTTTTCTCATGTATTCATATTCAAAATTATTTTGATTAGTGATACATACACATAAAGCTTCTCAAGCCTCTGATTCACTGGTGAATCATCTGGGACTGGGCCATCCCAAACTCAAGATAACCCTCCTTCAATAAATCTAATGGAAGTTAGTTTACAAATAGACACTTGATCTTATTCATGAGTATATGCAGTGCTTACTCACTCAAGAATGAATACTAAAACAATTCTGTTGATGCCAATAAGGACGTTTAGGTTTCTTCAGCTGAACTCATCCATTTACATCTGCTTCCATAAAGATGCTAGCAAACATATTCAGTGTTCTGAAGTGACTGTATAGCTGGTTTTAGTTGGTAATTTTCCGTTAATCAAATAGCAATCTTAAAAACATTTCCAAGTTATATTTTGTTGGTTTTAAAGGATAAAAAAAATCCTGCGATGAACTAGAATGATGCAGATAGAAAATAATTTCAGCAGTAGTGCAAGAGGATAAAAAAAAAAAAATTAATCTAACATGCTTTTTCTAAAACATTTTCTGAAGATTTAAAGGTAACTCCATCAGTGATAGCTGGCAATGGAGGAATAACTAGCATAAAATGAGCATTACAGATATCTCACTAGGCTTGAAAAGGTTCTGGACTATGCAGTGATAAAATTCTAGAGGCAGCAAGTACAGATGGATGAAAATCTCATACTTGTGCTTCTTGCCACCCATAGTGCTAAACGGGAGAAAGCACAGCGGCAGGAGGCTCCAGAATGCACCTAACGTGAGTGAGGTATTTGTAAAACCTAAGCACATTTTTATCCTTGCCCCAGCTGGCATAAACACTAATTTAACCTACACTGTTTGCCCAATGTCTGTCTATTTATACATATAGCAGTGGTATGTAAGTGTTTCTGCACAGTTTCATTTACCGTGGCATGAACGTCATTAGACTCCCATAAAGAACATTGCCTATTCTCTATACCAGTCAATCTTC
Source organism: Platalea leucorodia (assembly GCF_965183815.1). Lineage (NCBI taxonomy): Eukaryota > Metazoa > Chordata > Aves > Pelecaniformes > Threskiornithidae > Platalea > Platalea leucorodia. The sequence continues at coordinate 23,915,733 of NC_138826.1, forward strand.
CCTTCTCAAAGGCTTCAGCAGCAGGCTGGTGCTGAAGATCCTCTCTGTGCAGGAATCTATCCATTAAAAGAAAGTTCAGACAGACGAACTGCTGCCTCTTCTTTGAGTGGAGAGATGTAATGCACGTGTTTTCTTTCCATTTGCCTTCTTCACCTATCCGTCCGTTCCTCCCTATTCCAACCCACCCTCTCGCTCTTGTCTTTTGCTTTCCTTCGTCTCTTCTCCCCACCCCCTACCCTGGACCTCTCCCCAATGACATTAGATGCAAAACCCGCATGACTGCCCGTTATCTGGAACCCTGCCTACACTTTATACATCCTACCCCAGCCATCACTGGTAAGCCCATTTCAGCAATGTTGGCAATCATGGAAAGTATCAGTAAAACACTTCATTCCCTCTTTCCAGACTCCCCGCATTTTAACGCGGGTGCATCAGCCTTTGTTTAGGAAGGACCAGGCACTTACCTTGCGCTTTTGCAGCTTACTTCTCTAAAGCAGAGTGCATTTTGGTTACCTCACTAGTGCTGTACGCTCCAGCACATACTCCCATTTGAACAAATCTGCTGCTCAGCAGGTCTGAGTATGATTTCCATAAACAGTGTGCACAAACTCTATTGCCTTCAAGAGAAGAAACTGTACTAGGTAGTTCCTTTTCAATACACAGAAGGATTATATTTACACAAATTTGCTACTGCTAGAACACCAAGTCACTCTTAGTTTTATTATTGCTCTTTTGAGCCCCCTACACAGCCGGGTCTAAACGTGTATTACAAACACAATGAGAGATCATACAAATATAGGGAGTAAGAATTTTGGTTTTAGGAGAACTGAAATTAAATTATTTTAAAATGTAAGTTTGAGTGCGTGGGGGTTTCATTTCACTTAATTCCATCCATCAACCTACTCTGCAGCCAGTGACAGATATTCTGTGAAGAAAGCCCTGGTTATGTTGCATCAAAGCTTACAAACTTCATAAACTCTAAGAAGAAAGACTGTTCCAAAATAGCTGCTAAATTCCTTGTGGAAGCTCCCTCCTCACAGGCAACAGTGAACTTTAATGAGCTATTAAACTAATACAGAATTGATTTTTCCAGAGTTTAAATAGCCAGTAAATACCACTGAAGGGACTTACAAGTTAGCAGCTAGTCAAATGAATTACCAGGTAAATATTAACTTACTAACCTCACTAAGACTTGCAGGGACAAGCTACAGATGAAGTAAAGGTATTCTTCCAGCTTCACATTTTCTCCCATTCCCATGTTACGTATTGCTGAATCTACTTCAGTTTGTTTCTATTCCGATATACTAACATACCGGTTGGTATGGAGGTATTTCAGAGGTTATGTCCCAACTTTTCCTTTTCAGGCCTCTGGTTGAGTTAATTTCATAGTAAGTAATTAATATACACAGGACATTTACAAATTGGTTTTGAAACCTGGTAGATAGAACTATGATGATGGCATAAAAGCAACAGTGCCCTTTATAAAGAAAAGCTGGATACCATCAGTGATTAAAATGAGTTGCATCAACTCCGGATTATTCTGCAGAGCTTTATGGAAGTGTACTTCCTCCTTCCCGGTAGCTAGGATTAGAATAAATAAATAAATCTAAGCATGCACATTTTCTTTATTTGAAAATGTTTCATACTCCATATTGATTCTTGAAGAGGTGACTTTGCACTGTATTTTGGCAGATTATTTTTTTTAGATCATTGTGTTCAAGACTACTCAAGCCTCACTCTGCAGCCTGAATTTTTTAAAGCTGTAGTCAAGCGAAGTGTCAAATACTTATCCATGTCCTCATTTGCATCCTGGGGCTACTGTAACTTTCTCCAACTGCTGAAGGTAACAAAACGCTGAAAACAAACAGGGGCTCCTTCTGCCCAGCTTCCCTCTACTCCAATAGTCTCATTCTACCAATGAGAGAGGGAGAACTGCAACAGGAATGTTTCTGTCCACATATCCACCTCTGCATTGCAGTCACTTCCTAAAATCATAATTTCTACAGCTAGAAACTTAGCAGCTGGCTACGGTGTGTCCATGTGCAGCCAGAGAGACTAACAATTCTGTATCTGTTGGGAAACCTTAATCAAATAGTTGTTTCAGTTAAGTAATACTCCATTGTTTTATATTTAGAAAATTAGTAACAAGCTAGTACTGTTGAAAGTTTCATGTTATTGAACTGGCAAAACCATTATGTGAAACAGTCGGAAGTCGGTAGGGCTTTTTTGGAATGGAGGGGTGGAAGAAGAGAGTGCTTTGTTCTGGTAACCACAGCTAGTGAGGGCAGTTACGTACAAAGAAGTGTGCAACATAATCCCAAGTGTAAAACACAATTTAGCATGATGTAGTTATGTGAGATTGTAACAATAACAGACATAACAGCAATTATTTAGAAACAAGAAACTGAGAAATGACATTTATTAAAGTGAATAAGACTCAATCTCAGACTAAACAGCAAAAACTGATGAAATTCCATCGAGCACTAAGGTGCAAACCATGAAATTAAAACGAAGACCCTCAGCTAGATAAAGAGGGAGAGCAGGTTACCACGGAGTACCACGCACTAGAGGGCAGCCTAGACCTTCCGCTGGCTGGCTGGGCGAGAGCCACCGCAGCTGCGGTCCCGCTCCCCGTACAGGCGGACAACAGAGCCCTCCGCATTTTGGAACAACTCATCACCACCACGCCTGAAAGCATTTGCAAGAGCAGGAGTACAACTCTTATTAAAATGACTCTTCTCGCTACACCAATAATTTCTAATGACTTTTTTTTTTGTGTGTAAGAGTCCTATCTGCATATGCTACCATCTTGCATGGATTCTGTAGTTTTCCCTCCAACAAAGTCTGAAAATACTTTTCAAAGGACACTGTTAATTACTGTCCGTTATGAGGGGAAAGTTAAGCACAGAGTAGTGATGAAACATCAAATCCAGGGACAAAGCTATACATGTCTTCCAATCTAACAAGTATTTATTACATAAACTTTGTTAATGAACTAGAATAAACAATTTACCCATGTTTGTTAGTGTATAAGAAAATAAATCAGCAGTTTCAGGCCAACTGATGAGTAAAGCCAAATAGCAAAGAAAGCTCATACACAGACAGGTAAATAGAACTATTTTCATAGATTTATTTGAAAAATACTTACAAAAGCAAGTATGTTTGACACTAAAATAGTTAAACTTATTCTGTGTTTACATTGGTGTAATTAAGCGTGCAGCATTAACAGTCTTTTCTGTTTGAAGCATTGTTAGTTTGCCTTAAGGAAGTGGGGAAAATTCTGGTTTACTGATGAACAATGTCTCCCTGCCACTTCCTCAGCAGCAACTACAGCTGTGATCTCTGCCCGAGATCTCAGCACACTGAAAACTGTGTTTGCTTTACTAACTGCCAGCCTGCCAAGTGCAGATTTACTGGAACCTGGAAGGTGGGTCAGCTTTTTTCCCCTAGGAAGGAACAAGAGAGAGGAAGGAGAGGAAAACAAAAGGATTGGTTTTTTATGTGAAGAATTTACCAAAGCTACATTTCATGAAAGAGTCCTTAAAAACGTCCTTTTGTTAGCGGCCGTCTTCCTTCAAAACATGCGCATACTTCTCAACTTACCCGTAAACCAATGCCCCTGAAGCTTCCCATTCCTATAGCACTTTTTTGCTAGGAGAGGCCAGGACTAGAATAGCTAGGGTTCCCCATCCAGACAGCAGTTCAGTAGTGTCAGAAATGAAATACAGTGCAATTAGTTTCCACATACTGTATAGCTACATTTTAAGACAAAACTGGCACAGATACTGATTGAAAGAGTTTGCTGTCTCCATGTAATCCATGCTCTGGCAACAGCTATTGTCTGTTCACAGAGCGGTTTATCAGGGCACATGGAGTGGACAGGGTCTCACCAGCCATTATTTTGCATGGTGCCAGTAGCTGCTGCTGCTCGAGCCAGCATATTTCTGTGTGCTTCTGAAGCAGAAGAAAAAGTCCCATCCATCACATGCATTGGCAGCATTCGCCTTCTGCCAGGCTGAGGGGTGTAGCTGTTCTGTCTCCAGTCTTCCTCTGGGGGCATATCAACTCTCCTTGGACCCGGGGCCTTAATGCAAGAAGGGGGCACAGGACAACCTTGAGAGGCACCGGGATCCCAAGAAGGCTCATGTGGTATTCTTAAAGTGCTGTAGTCTGTGCTGGCTGGTAGCCTGCAACCGATGGCATAAGATTCATGCATTTGATGTTGCAAAGGCTGCTGGAGGAAGCCTTCCTGTAAACTCTTGCCTGGCTGGCCAGCATGTTTCCCCCAGAGCGTCATTCGTTTATCTGGTAACGTGGCTGTTTGCCTGGCAGGGTAGCTCGTGTTCAGCCAGTGGCCAGAGACACTTGATGCTCCACCTCCTAAATGCGGATTAACAAGAGGCTTTTGCCCCTGGGAGAGGGTGCCTTTGGGTGCACAAGGGAGACTCCCATAGCTCAGTGCCACACCTGGGTAGTCTTCACCTTGGAAAGCTTCACCCCTGTCAGGCACAACCAAAAGTTTCTGGATGATGTTCTTTTGATCTCCTAGGGAAAAAGAAAAAGGTTTGCTTAGTTATCTTTTTTTGTTTCATTCTCTCTGAACTTTCAGCTGTGACCAACAGGTGACAGAAGAAAAATGAAATCACTAGTACATCCAGTTACTGGTTGACATGCAATTCTGAATAAAAGCTAGCCGCGCACTTTATAGCATTCACTTTCCTCACTGCATTTCCTCCTTATCCTACCACAGCTGCTGTCACAGACTTCAGATTTCTTTAATAGCCCTTGTGTCATCAAGGAGGTGCCCAACATAACATTTCGAGGCCGGCAGATCAAACTGGTTTTGATGGCTGTCACAGGGAAAATAATTCTCATGCAGGAATTAGTTATTTCTATTGCCACAATTACATGTGTGATTTGCTGGAATGAGTAGCTTGTGGAAGTACTCTCACACATGAGAACAAGGTGGTGGGTCTTACTGCTACTTTTACGCTAAAGAAAATACGTCACAAAAATGTGAATATGATTTTATATAAAGTTACCATAATGTTTCCATAAAGATTATTCCGTTTTGTTAGGTCTGCTTAGCACAGAATCACGGAACAACTCAAAAGGGCAGAGAAGAAGAAAAAGAACATGATTCGTCCTTCCAGATTTCTGGAGGAATTCAGGTAGATGGTGAAACATCATTATGAAAGACAAGATCTGAAGAGTTGTATTTCAGCAATATTTCTGACCACGAAGGAGGATGAAAAGTCCTGTGATTACCTGACGGTTTACGTGCCTTGCCCACCATGCTGGGCATCAGTACATCATGGGGTAGGTGCTGCACCTGGTTTGGGTTGTGCTGGGGATCAAAGGGAAACACAGGAGGATCATGGGGGAAAGGAAGGGAAGTGGAGCTGGAAGAACGGTGGCTGGTGTCCACTGGCATTTTCCTCGTATTTGGTGCTTCCTTTTATAAAATGAGAAAGGAGAACATAACATGATGAGTAAACACAGAGTTGGGTTGAATCAAGCAAAGATGGTGTTGATCCAAGGAAAGGGATGAGTCATCGGAACAAAAACATGCATCTGTATGTGAAAAAGAAATACAAATAAAAGCTGCATCAATCCAGTAAGGCTCTTACTGCAGTAGTGGGCTACTAAGGAGGATCATTTGACTGGAAATATACCAAAGAGAAAAAGCCAAAACAAACACAAACCAGTCATGGAGGTGTGGTTTACAAACCGAATCCACAGAACAAGGGCAGGCCAGTCAGCATTGGAACTGCCATGCTACACAAGCCATGAAATAAAGAAGGGTATTGCTGATCCTGCCTTCCTATTTTCTAGCAGGCTTTACTGAAAGCTCCGATTCCAGACTACGAACAGATCTACCTGTCGCAGCTGAAGTATTTACCAGTGCTGTACCACTTCCCTCTATTAGGAGGTACCTACGCCAAAGCAGGCCTGGCTGAATGGCACGACAACAAACCATCACAGATTTGAGCCCAGTGACTAACTTGAAGAGTGGTGACAGACAGCCATCCTATCAGCTGCTTCTGTTGTGGGGATAAAAACATTCAGCGGGGCGGGGTGGTGGTGGTGGTGGTGTCTTGGACAGCTAGAGGTTTTTCATTGCTTCTGCCAGCACCTACAGGTATGCATTAAAGCCCTCAACTAAAGCACGCTGAGGAGCAAACATTCAGAAGCTGACATATTCTTACCTTATGGCACACAGCAGAAAGATACAATCAAACCAACCAGTCTACATAACTGATTTTGCAACTGAGACTCTTCTACACTTATTTTGCAGTTGGTTTCAAATCAAAATTTAAGCACAGTTCGCAAAAAAATTCAATCCAAGCCAAACCTTCACATTATATCTGGCTATGCTGCTGAACACCAACAATAATCTGTTACTGTTTTCCTCACTAACAGTTTTAACTTGCACCTAAGACTACTTAACAGAGATAAAAAAGGAAAAAAAAAATATCAATCTCTCTAGTTACTTCCTGTATGTAACTGGCTACATGTTATGTACCAAGCCTTGAACTGTCTCCCCTCTACACTTACTTTTACTCTCTTAAAATGCTACTTGCTGAATATACCCACAAGAGAGCAGAAACTTTCACATGGTTAGTGGTGTCTTTTTAAAATTATAGGTCTATTAGAAGCGTTCTTGAAAGCACTCTAAGTCAACTGAAAAAAATGTTTATACTGGATGTCTTTGTATACTGACAAGTAATATTAGCTCACATGCATACCAGCTGCAGCAGGTACTACTCTGCCATGACTCCTGAAGAAGATGGCTTTGTTACTTAAATAAAAGCTCATTCTTCTTCCAAGAAGAGAACAAAAATTCACAAAGACAAGCTTTCATCATGGCTTATTATTCAGTTGTCTGCTGTCTTATTTGTTAACTACTAAATGCAGACAGAGAAAACAGCAACCCTACGCACAGAGGATGGCTTTTTGGAAAGCTGCACATCATTCTACTTACAAAACTGTGAGAAGAGACCAAGGTCTCTTCTCTGTTTGAGATGACTGTCCCACTGAGACTGCGAGCAATGCGACGGAAATTCTCTGCACTGTACATTTCCTCCTCTTCTGGTTCCCTGCTATGTTCTCTGGTATACGTGACCTGCAGACAATATCACGCATTTCAGAAAAGGCTCTCCATAATATCTATTTTGTATAATAATTACAGGGAAGAGATCAATATAAATCTAATAGGCTACTTATATTTCAATGAAACACCATGACCTTTTCTTTTTTGACATCCTTTGTTCAGGTACTACCTTGAAAACTTAAAGCAAATGAGTCTGTTTGGATCTGGTGATTAAAAAATATTATTCCTTATAGCTTTCTTTCTTAGTAAATATATACTGATTGATTTGTTTAATTGAGATTCATTCTTTTATAAATATCTAAAGCCAGGACAAAAAGTCTCTACTGGGATGAATCTACCTAAAGGACTGACTGCTGCTACGAGCATCACTGCCCCTGTAGAGATAATCATGGCTGCAACTGACAGCCATCCTATGATAAAGTACTGCAGTCTTCTCATAACCGAAAAAAAATGTAGGATTATTTGACAAGTGCTGGAAGCTTGTTAATCTTATGTTAGCAAGTGAAATGTTTATTTCTTCTTTTTTTTCTTCTGTTCTATATAAGCAAGACCATTTAAGCTTCCTTTAATGAGTATGAAAGTATTACAGGAAATGTCATTTCTCCTTGAAAATACTTGTATGTTTTCATGTACAGGCACTGATATGTAACTGCCAGTTATTTAAACAGTTTATCCCCAGAAAAAAAAAAAAAGAAAAAGCATCTTCTCCCACTCTGAGGTAACCAACTAACAACTGTAGCAAATACTAAATTATCCCCCACTTTCAAAATACGTAGTGGCACAGTAAAAAAAAAAAGTCTGTGCCCCTGCAAGTGGTAACATCAAGAAGCAGTTATTGTAAGTTGTGATGCAAGGCAGTTCCTGTCAATATGTTCAAAGACACTAGATCTTAAAGTTTTCCGGGATATATTCCTCAAAGTCAAAATTTAGATAATTTGATTGCATGCAAGCTGCATGTAGCATGAAGTCACTCATTTTTTAGCTAGTTAATCCTCAGCTAGACTGCACTTAAAATTCTCTCTAACATTAGTATCAATGAACCCGGTACCTTTTTCATAATATATTCCACTTCCCCCACTGTAAATTCTTTCACTTGCACAGGCCAAGCCCTTTCCCCTCTAGCACATCTTAAGTAACAACATGTCACCTTGGAGACAGAAGAGACAGCGGATCCACACAGACTGCGCTCGATCTCTGCTGTTGGGGTTTTCGAGAGACCCATGCCAGCTGTAGCATGCACCTTCCTCACATTCAGGTTCGCAGAGACTGGGAAGGAAAACGCTGTGGTTAAGTTCAATGCTTGATTGCCCGTTATGGCATGTTTCTGACTATCTTAGGTCTGACTCCAGCAAAGACAGACACACTATACACACAGAACAAGAAGTCGTCAGAGATCCTTTGAACATTAAATACATAAGCTAACTCCCAGCATTTCAAGGGGAGACAGTCTATCAGGATACTCATGCCTGGCTCACTTGCACTTTTGCAGGCTTCTGGGGAGCAGTTAATTGAACTATTTAAGAGTTAAATGATTTAACTGCACATCAGCACATGTCTGATACAGAGGTGAGATAGTTTAGGGGGCCTAAAGGGAGAGAAAATCAGCTACCAGGAGCAAGTTACCTGAAGTTACTCAGGATAAACAAGACTCATCAGCTTTAAGTTCCCTGCAGATTCACCTGCTTGTTCCCACCCAATGCTACAGTTCGTCAGCCATTTCTTGTGCTGGTTAAATAGTCAAGTGTTATTTTTAACCAGGATTGCTACAGTTACTTCACTTCAGTGCAATCCTCACCAACCACTTATAATCCTAAAATTCCTCATGGAATAGACAGGCACATCAATGGCCTAATAAAAATGGTCACAGATGATGCACTGGTAACGACACATTTTCTGCACTGAGGTGGCATTTGGAGGATCAGGTCTTTGCTTTAATCTCTGTTGTAAAGCTCCAGTAATGAAACAGAGGCATTTTCACCATGATTCTGAATGCAAAGGTCTGACAAAACCAGTTGATATGGGGCAGAAAGCTTAAACAGCATCTGCAAATGACTAGGTAATCCAAGTCAAAAGTGAGGAAGAGCTGTCCTAGACCCACTCAGGTGATTTTCATCCAGTTCATCACAGTAGATGCACCGATTCAAACTTTTTGTTTTTATACAGAATTTGCAGAACTTAGGAAGAAACATCCGAAAGTCACAGCAAACCAGAAGTAAAGATCTCAAACACAAACTTCACTTTAGAAGAATATCCATCTCGCATATCCCTCATATAGGTAGTGGGAAAATAGGCAAGAAAAGTGTCAGCATAAGAAACAGGGCATTTGATGACAGAACTCTGAAGCTCCAGCTAACACTAAAGCAACGGGGCTTTATCCTGTTAGATTTCCAGAAAAAGCTTCCAAAATCAGTAAGCTAAGTAGGAACACATAAGACCTTCTGATTCAAGCCTGTGTAAGAGAGTATCTGCAAGGTTGTGAGGTTGGATCTTGCCTAACTCTGAAAGAAAACCAATGGACAACAAATGGGAAATGGCCACCTTCGGATGTGTCACCTGGTTTGTCAGTGGACTGCAAGACAAGAGAGTTCATAGAAAACTCGAGCTGTTGAACAAAAACCTGTTCAAGAGTTTACTGCAGTAGTCACTCTGGTCACAGCCAGGCTTGATTTGTCAGGAACGACGGAGGCTCCACCTCCATGGGTGCACAGCAGGGGAAAACCTGTCTTGTGATGTATTACAATATATATCACATACATAAAAATATATATCACTTTGGTACCCAAGTTTCAGGCTGCTTGGTATTTAACCAGCAAATTCATAGCTCTAATGCTTTGACAGGGATTATAAAGAAATTTGTTTCACTTGTGCTAAGCAGAGAATCAAGGTTGGCCTATCTCAGGTAGGAGATTAGATCAGCCTAAGTGGAACTGGACTGCTGTCATCAGAGTCTAACTGAATGTCTCCAGTAACAGCTGGATGTTATCACCCACAGCAACAGAATCTGTTCATTTTTCTTTCGGCACCAACTAATCCACAATGTCTCAAGGATCTTAGTGCAGATCGTATACACCCAGTGCTCCTTTCACAAGTAATTTTCTAGAACTTAAAGCAGGTAGTCCTTAGCAAAACACAAGTTCAACTCTCATAGATCTGGAAACACTTTTAAAAGTTATTCCCCTCAATCAAGTACAGACTAAATTCTCAAATACAGTACAATCAGTTAAAATTTACAAATGTGGAGAACATTAACGTCAGGCATAGAAACAGTTTAATAAATTCCAGAGGTGATGTAGGACTTTCAAACAGCAAAATTCAGCAGCCTGATCTAAGCAGCTAGCTCCCTACTTGAAATCAGGATCAGTTATTTCTATGTTACTCTTAACAGATGTTGCTCTCAGTTTGCCAAGATCAACAGCTACTCTGCAGCCTCCCCAGGCAGTGCTATCACTGCTTCTCTACCTGTACAGTTAGAATGTTTTCAGAGTCCACAACCTGAATCCTTCTGCATCTGTGCACAAATTCACGCCCATTTAACTAAATCAACTGGAAAACGTACCTTCACCTATATTGGAGTACATAGGCAGGTCAACCAAGAAAAACAGCTGCATCATTCTTACCTGATTGGTCAAATGGATACCTAGCACTGTCCTGTCTTCCCAAGAAAGGCCTAGCGGCCTGAGATGCCTGCAGACTAGTCTGATAGAGGGATTCCAGTTCTGAGAGCTCCTGTTCTGTGTCTTGATTCCACTGTGGATGCAGATGTACTGGGATCCTGCTCAAGTCATCTCCAACTGCTCTCTGATCAGAAAGGGGTGGACTCCTCCCAGGTACAGGAAGCCATTCAGTATTCTTATTAGCCTTCTGAGAACTGTAATACCTAGTAACATTATCCACCCAACGGTCCACAGGCATAGAGGCAACCATGCTACTAGTAGCTCCATCATCCACCTGTTTCATTCCTCCATCATGACAGTGCCTTTCCAGGTAGGGTGCGGGGTCTGCTATATTCTGTCCACCTCTTCTACACAGCTCTTCACTGTGAGAACAAATACTCTTAGAAGGAACATGTTGGGCACTAAAACCCTCCAAAGAAACTACCCCGTCCCTAATATCCACAGTTGACTGTAATTTTTCAGAAGACTGGTTTTTGTTCTCTTGGTTTTGATGGATTAGCTGTCTGTAACCAGAGGATGAAGGGTTGATGAAAGATTTTTGTGTTAACTTTGGAGACTTCTCATCCTGACACACTGCAGCAATCCAGCCTTTTTCATGGGTACCTTTTCTCTGGGAGACTGCATGCATTTTCTGAAACTGCTCTGCCAAGGAACGAACATGTCCCTTTGTACTAAAAGCCTCAGATTTGTAACCTTCGTCTGTGCCATATTCATCCTGTGAGGGTAATAAAATCTCATGGCTGTTTGCTCTGGAGTACTTATTTGTTTTCTGCAAAGGATCCAAGGAGCACTGCTGTGCAGGGGGTGAAGTTGCAGGGGTCATTGCATGATAGGCCCCTAAATGATCAATGCTGGGCCGCACTGGAGAACTTGCAAGTTTGGAACAAGGACTGTGCTGGCTGTCCTTTTCAGGAGATGCTGCTTGTGGTGGATGTGGACAGGGAAACAGTGTAGGCAAAGACCCAGAGTTTACTGTGTTAGCCTTGGATTTGTACTGAGGTGTGAGAACAGGCGTTATGTTATGAACCTCTTCTAACTTGCTGCTACTGCAGCATTCCCTATAGTCTTTTGGCCCTGTGGCTGTGGTGTCAGCAAATTCCACACTATGGTGGGCATCATTCTCAGTTCTTGCAGACCTCTCTGCCAACCCTTGCCTATAGGGAAAAGAGGGAACTTGGTCATGAAAATCAGCAGAAGCAGACTGGAAGTTTGGAGAGATCCTGTTGGATGGATTGCTTTCAGAAGGGGGCAAGGAGGAAGACTCTGGATATAATGATGAGTGCAATTCATGGCAGGAAGCAGGTGGGTGGAAGAAAGAACTGGACCCAAATTCCACTTCTTTGTTGGGTTCCAGTGGTACCTCCTGGCTCAGCAGTACTTGGAGCGGGCCAGTCTGTTCACTAAAACACACAGAAGGGTAAATGATTAGCAGTAGTCATTTGCTTACATTTATCCCTAGGGTGCAGAACTTGCACTAGGTGACATATACCTCAACACACTTTTCTTTGCTAACTGTATTCTGATGAAGACTTTGCATTAATTCAGTAGATACATACATGTTAGTCCTTTGCTTCTAACCCTGATTTCCTACTACAAGTCATCTAATGAATCCATTTCATATTTTTAAGAGTATTTTGCTACAGTTAGGCTCTATATAAAGTACTCTTGTACAGCACCCCAGGCACTTTAACCAGCAGACTGAGCGTGTGGGTAGGGATAATTGTAAGAATAATAAAAATAGCATTTATGTACAATAAAACAACTGTTTCCAACATTAAAGTCTTAGATATTTTTGAAAATACTTTGGACACGTTCATGACCTGAACGTGAACTGGCAATTTTTCCATAAGATTCCCTCTCTCCAGGCAACTTCATGAAGAATGACTTGACAAATGGAAGGAACAGGTTGAAATCTCTCTCATATTATCTTTGTATTCTGGTCTTTGAGATATTTATCCAACATATTAAATAAAGTTCAAGCTAAATATGTAACTATTATTTTGTAATAATTTGTATTCTAAGTATACTTCTAAAAAGTAATTTGTATTCTTTTATGTACCAATGCAAGACAATTATATCCTTGGGTTATACATGCCCTTGGCATTTTTCTGCCTTTAGTTAGCACTTTAATATGGAGACAGAAAAACCAGGACCAAGTCATGTGCTTGTGAGAAAATGACAGGCTACAAACAGCTCCAACAGAACTTAAGGAAACTGTAGCATCATTGTTTTGTTTCCTCCTTGAGATGCATAGAATGAAAGTTATCACAAAGCCCTAGTTGATATGTGTAGCAGAATGACCTTGTCTGTGAGTAATTGCAAACTTTGCACTGTCTACAATGTTATTTATATCAAAGGAAGAGTACAGAACTCTGGCTATGATTAGATTCTTTTCATTGGCTGCAATATTAACATTTGGTTGGATATAACTTTTTGCAAAAGTAATGTTCTTTTCACAGAGCAGCAGTGAGCAAGTTCAGCATTAACAAAATTAGTTTAGAAAGTTTCTTTCTTTCATTTTCTTCAAATCTGCCAAAGTGCATAATTGGGGCTCTGCATTTCTCCTGTAAAAGGAGATATAAAGGACTCTTGATTGACAAAAAGATCAGCCCTCATTACATATAATTCAGCTACTGCAGGAAAAGAAAAGAACATTATGAACTATAGCCTGGCAGGTGTGCAACTTAACTCAGTTTTAGTACATAGCTGCATGTAGTATTTTAAAAAAAAGGAAAAGAAAAAGGATTCTCATCTAAGATTTCATCTAAGCTTCTGATAATATGACATATAAGAAAGGGGAGAGGGAAGAAAAGTAACAGTTCAAGAAACAGCCTAGAAATTGGATAGGGATGGTCTAGTGCTAGGAGGGAATGGCATGGGAAGAAATAAGGATTAAGCTGCATGCTAAAGAGGGTAGGAAGAAAGGATCAGTTACAGCAGAGTTAATTATGCTATAGTTAAAGTCAGTATGGAAGAAAGAATCATGAAGAGATGCTGAAGAGGCTGCTAAGCCAGGCTACAGGATGCTGGGAAGCACAGAAAGAAAATGAAGAATGATATAGCATCAGGGAAAGTAGTCAAGGTGACAGTATTGGGAGCTGGATCCAAGAGTTGTTCCAGCGCACCGCTAGAGAAGTGGACTATGAAGAAAAGATCAGTGTACTTGACACTTTTCAAACTACAGAGCACTAAAACATGCTGGTTGCTGTTCCCAACATAAATGCAATTATAGCAAGATTTTTACTGTAGTACACTCTTTTACTGAGTCCTGAAACTGCTCCTGGTTGTACACAGTTGCACATTTCATCCTAACACCCCCCCCCCCCGCTTTTTAGCCAGGTTATTGTCTATTGTATTCTTTCCCTTGCTGCATAAAATACTGACGCTGCCAGGCACTGACTGCTACAATTCTCTGTCACAGATCACACTTTGAACACGTGCACATTGAACTATTCTATGGAGACTGGGGGGAAAAAAAAGAAGGGGTAGGTGAACATCTTATAATAGGATTTAGCCTAAAGAAGAAAGGAATAGGAAGTAACACTGTAGGATTTGGACTATCCAGGGGAATATATATAGTTTGCTATTTCTTTCCAGACCGCACTGCTCACAGATGCAGCTCAGATCTGGGTCTAGGTGATTTACTTGGACTACCTTGTAGACTGGGCCATGGTGCCGCCCTGTGGCGGGTGCCAGGCTGGCGGCGGCAGCGGCTGCGATGGCTGTTGGTGCTGCATGCGATCCTGGAGGCTCCGGGCTTTTCGGATACTGATTTGCAGCTTCTTATCGACTAGGGCTCTGCTGTGAGTGCTAGCGCTGGCATCATGCATGGCAAGTCTTAGTTTAGCTAAAATGCAAAAGAAAACATAGCAGAAAACAAACAGAAAAAAGGAATAAAATTGAAAAAGAAAAAAAAAGATGCAGCAAGAACATAAAATATGGACCATGCAAATACTGCCGCAAAAGAGTTCACAAGGATGCTATTGTTTCCATTAATGCACATTCAGCTTAGCCAGGTGTCCAAACACGTTAATTGAAACTAAACCAAAATAAAGTAAAAAAAAAAAAAATTATCCATGTCTTAGCCCAACTTCTCATCCCCTTCACACAGGCTCTTTCCAACCCTACCACATTGATGCTTCATTCTGTCACCTACCCTTCTCCTGTATCCACCATACCTGGGACTCCCTCCATGTGCAGGAATACCCAGCTGGGATTTGAGATTCAGCATATACCTTGCTGGAATGGAAGCTAATAGAGCTATCCCAACAGCTGTATGCTGCGCCCCTTATTCTGTAGTCCGTAAGAGCCGACTTCTAAATGCAAATGCACAGGAGCTACCCACTCTGTCTGCAGCCATTCTATACAGACAGAGAGGAGCATGGGGTGAGACAGCCAGCCAGTCATAATGGAAAAAGACCAAAAATAAAATGAAATCACATAGCACGCATTCTCAAAGGTCGCAATGCATTTAAGCACTTCAATGTCCTAATGCTTTTTTCTTTATGAAAGTCAGGTACAGCATAGCTCATATCTGTTAATACAGAGGACTCAAGAGTGGGCTACCATTTTCTTCCTATGCTACACCCTCCATGAGAAACAAGGGAGCTTAATGGCCTTTGTAATTTGTTCTGAGGATAGGCAAAAATTGTTAATTGAGGACCAAGTGGCAGGGGGAGTTATCTACCAGGTGCTTGCTGAAATGCACCATTTAGCACCAAAAAGGGTACATCAGCACCCCAGTGCTGTTACTGCCATAGCGCTGGAGAGAACAACAAAAATGGATGCAACCATGAAAAAAAACAGAGGTGAAGAGGAATAGGACTAAAGCCCCCAAAAGGGAATGCTTGAAAAAAAGGAAAGATTCTGTCTCCCTGCACATTCCTAAAGACCAGCTGGATCCCCATATTACTACCTGACCATTTAACATGATTCAACGTTTCAGACTTTTATCTATGATACTAGTAAACTGTCAAAAGCGCAATAAGCTCAGGCGGTTAGAGTTACTTACATATAGCTTCATTACAGAGAGCCAAAGCTGCAGCACAATCCCCCTTCTGCTCCTGATTCAGCGACTCTTCAAAGATTGAGTCTGCCTCCTGCATCGACTTCTCAAAGCCATCACTCCTCCCTGCAATGGGCAGCACCCTTCATTTTGGTTTCATTCGTTGCAGAACCCTCACTTACCCTCATCCCATTCGTGACTGCCAAATTCTTCCACATATGGAGTGTCTTGCAGAGGCTGCACATATCCCAGACCGCACCACCTAACCTTCCCTAAGCAGAAGTACAACTTGAGCACCCTGATATGCTTCACATCCACACAGTAAAACAACGTGAACCAGATTTTTTTCCTCAAATTTTGTTTACTTGAGAGAGTTGTACGGGCTTATTATATTATTTTCAACAGTCTAAATCAGTACAAAAGATGGTATAAGACAAATCACAGAGTCAATTCAGATGACTTCTGTCAAGTAAGAATTAATCTAAATTTAGAATTAAATCTAAACCAAAATATATCAGTAAAAGAAACATAGCAGGTCAGGGCTTTCCTCGTGCGTGATCTTAAGTCCCCTGCCAAAAATCATCTGTATCTTCTTCAGATATCCAATTACTTCCATACAAAATGGAAACAAGCTGAAACAACTGAGACATCTGGGCAACAAAAACCTCAGACTTGAGTGCGAGTGTAAATGCCTGCATGAAATACTTCTACAAATGTGTGTTCAGTGCATACACCCAGCTGCTGAAAGAGACATATGGAATATGAAAGCCCAACAGTCTTGCAGCTTTAGGAGGAAAAACACATGTGTAAGAAGCCGAGAAGAAAGGGACAATTGTCAAGAATTCTTTTTGCAACAATTTAGAAAACAGTGTTGGAGAAGAAAAGGATAAATCATCCTTGGACACAAGTGAGAAAAATGAAACACTGTGTCCTCGCATCAGAATACCCAGTTCTGAGAGGAGGAAATGCCCAAACAATCTGGTCTCACCTATTAGGCATTATGCAAGTTATGCACTAAAATGTAGACATTCAAATGAGGCAGGGGAAAACAGAAAATAAAACTTGACTTTTTGTTTTGTTTAGGTGTTGTTTTTTTTTTTAATGGAATGTCTCTATCATTGCGGTAGAGAACATGAGTATCTTTATCGGCCAACAATAAACTATAATTTCTCAACTTGCATAACATATGCTATGGCCTGGCCTGCTCTCCAACACCCTTGTGCACAGATGCGAACACAAACTCTCTTATACCATAAACCCCAAAGAACTCACATGAAAAGCCAAGTAGTGCAGAGGGAAGTAAGAGTTGTTAGAGCAGTGAGTTAATCAAGCAGCACATTCAGTTTCAAAATCAAGGCTACTGAGGCTTGTAATCAAGGCCAGTATACTAAAGTTAGCTTTCTTTGCATGAATTTAGCAGTTTACTTGAGGGAAAATGAGTCACAAGTGTTCTGGAGTTCTGCATACAAGCAAGCCTTCCAGGCAGTCAAGCAGTCTGTTAATGTTAAGCTATTACATCTCTGACTGGGGTGGGGAAAGGCTTAAAAGGAATAAACAAAAACTTTCCCAGATCTCAAGTCAGTGCCTGTAAACTCCTCAAATGTTCTACTAAAGTCTTTTTTGATTAAGCATTATTCTAGTTTACTTTCTTTTTAACAATGAAAAGCTAAGCAATTTTTGCTTCTACCAAGTAATACAATAAGAGATCAAAGAGGGGTAACATCTTGGAGAACATGCTATTTTCTTTCAGGCAGGAGAGGCAGAGAAGACAACATCCTCATGCTCAACAAGAGAGGTTTACTTTTCAATTTTTACATCATTAGCGTTTATGTTACAAAAGTAAACACTAATACTAATAAAAAAAGATATCCATCTACTCTGGTGCATCAGAATTTTTCACCTGGTTACTGGCAGGTCACAGCAGGACTGTAAAGGATAACTAAGTGGCTCACTCATGGTCAGCAAAAATTATAAAAACATTCCCATAGTCAGACATTCTCATAGAGATCGTGTTTTTCAGCTGCCATTGACACAGTGGCATTCTGGCTGCTGAGCAGTTGGCACAGCTGTAGGCTGCAGCACACTGGCTGTACTGTGCCCAGAGCTGGCATTGCTGTGGGGTGCCCCTCTCCTTCCTCTTTGTCCTGTAGCAGTAAACCAGCACCTCAACTCTTATCTACAACAGGTTAGAGCAACCAGCGTGGGGATGCAAGGAGGCCTGGCAACACAGGAGGCCACAGTGGGTTTGCCACAGTCATGCATGCATTTGTGGGAGCAGAGCCTAGGTGTTCACTACACCTTCCTTAGCTCTGCTGACCTACCAACACCCCCCCACTTAAATGCTCTACCAGGCTTCACTCTCGACTGGGTCAGTGCACTTCATCCCACCTTCTCTCTGATTCCTCTCACTGGCTGATGGAGACCGAGGGCTAAAAAGGCGCTACATGTGAACCCTGTCACCAAGTTCCCTCTGCCGCAGCTCCATCCTTCCAATTAAACCTTTTCTGCTGCCATCCCCTGCCAGAAACATGAGGAGTCATGGAAAAGACAGCCAAACCTAGTATTTGGCTTTTTAATGTTTTTTTTAAATTCTTTTTCCTTAGAAAAGATATGTAAGCTAAACCCAGCTCAAGATTTTCAACATTACATCCAGCTTAAGCCTGCCACAGTACTTGTTCCCACCCCTGTGCTGTGGCTGCACAGCTGGGCAGGAAGAAAGAGTAGAAAGCACAAGGGCAGGAACAAGCAGAATTGCTTAGGGCAGTGATGCTACCAGGAGCAAAACAATGGCATAAACGGACAAGCTATTCTGCAGGTGGACCTGAGGCATCTGAAAGGGACAAACAGCGCTGCTTATTCCAAGATGTTGGTTGAGGCCTTGCAGCTAAATCTAGATATCAATAGCAGTAATGGTGTGTATCACCACATAAAAATGGAAAAGTGCAAATATATTAAAAACACCTCTGCGTTACTTTGTTGTCTCATTTAAGAAGGAATTTGGTCAAAATATCAAAAAGGTTTTTTGCATCCTACAGGTTTGGAATTGATGGTCTTTCACTAACTGACAGTACAAAATTGTAATGGGATGGGGCAGGGGAGAGAGAGAGAGAGAGAGAGAGAGAGACTGACTTACAATAGGAAATTAAGTTCAAAGGTTCAAAAAACTTCAGCACTACAATCTTGCAAAATATACTGCATTCAAAAAGTTACCCTGATTCTGCAGTTCATCTAGATCCATGAACCTGCTGGGACGGGGATTAAAGCCCATTGCTGCCTCCATTTCCTTTTCTCTTTTTCTGCGTAGTTCTTGTTCATGTGCTCTCCTTGCCACCTCCTCTTGCAATTCATCCAGTTCACTCTTTAAAGGGACAAACATCTCCCCACCTTCCAAAAAAAAAAACCAAACCAAACACCACCAAACTCAAAATAAAAACATGTTTTGATGGTAAAATCTCTTAAAAGTATCCCTTAAAAGACAAAGAAATATTAATGGAGAATACAATTAACATCAGAAAATAACAGACTGACCAAGCAAAGACCACAGAATTTCAGATTACAAATTTTGCTTAAGTTCTACTTTTAAAACCCTGCCCTAGCCATTTGGTTTCCAATTGCTTTCTCTGTGTCAGTGACTGGCAGAAATGCTGCAGTATTGCTTCAAGCTCCCTTGCAGCACAGCCCATCCCTGGATTCACTGACCCAAGAAACAGCAAACAGAATAGAGAGTCATTGGAAGAGATAACCCTAAGCTGATGCTGAAATCTTGAGGCTTCTTACTGTGCTTATAATTTGTAAATAATGCTATGTCAAATTAGCCAGATCATTAGCTTTAGTAAGTAAAATGGATTCCAACTGAGACACTTTTCATCTAACTGCATAAGCAGATGAAAATGGCAAGAAAATAAAGCATATCAATGTCCTTGTCAACACAGCAGAAATCAATCAGTCATCATTCTCACTTCAACTATGAACTGTATTCAAAAAGTGTCTCGTCTCCTCTCCTTCCCTTCCCTTCTCCAGACATTCTCTGGAATAAAGTATTTGCTCAGAAAGATACATAATCAGAATGCATATCTCCAGAAATGCTCAGCCTTAGCCCAAACATCTTGTAAATATTCATTCTCATTTCTGACAATTTTGAATTTTGTACAGCATTATGAGCTGCTTCTCAGGACTCATCAATCCTTCTAAGCTATTATGAGTTATGCTTGGGAAGATATTTTCCACTGATGGCAGAATACTGAGTTATGGGAAAGAATAGGAAAAATAGCTTTACTTTATCAGTTAAGCCAATACTCAAAAAAGATGCCAGAGCAACATGATCAAAGGAGTATTCCAAAAAAGTTTTTTGCAACCCCCTTTGGTAAATTTTATAAGTTGTATCTTGTAAAACTGTGTTATGTTCCTCAGTATTTCTTTTCCATTTCCTCAATTTCACTGCGAAAATAAACATCCAGAAAGTAAAGAACAACTCCAATACAATTTACCTTGCAAAGCCACTGGTACCGAGGAAGTGTATCTTACCATTTCCAATGGTGTGTGAGCTGTTTGCCCAGCTCCCAATTGATGAAGTAGACTCCACTTCCAAGATGCTGCTACTGTGAGACTTTGGGATGTTCCGCCAGGCAGGAACCAATCCACCTGCTCGTTTCATATGAGCATCCCTCCAAGAAGAGAGTAATTACAGTTTACCATTTTACTAATCTCTGCAGGAGAAATTATATCTAACCTTTTCTTTTTATCATCACATAAATATTTGCTTCCATTTTAATTTCATTAAAAAAAAAGTCTACCATAAGAAAATCTTGGGAGAAACAGGGGAAGAGAAAGTTAACAAGGGGGAGGACAACAATTCTAATCTCCTCCATAAAGTATGCAATGCATATTAAAACCGTGGTCTGATAGCTGTTCTCAACAGATTCTTACAGCTGAAAATGTACTACTCTGGCCATAAAGAGCTTCAGTTTGTGATTACCTGATGCTTCCTAAGCCAAGGAGAGAAACACATTGTGCTGCCTATTTATTTTCACATATAAATATTACAAGTGTCTTGCAAGACTCCAATGAACCTCTCAAACTGAAAATGTCAAAGATTTCTATACAAGACTACTGATTTCTCATTTTGTACAAGGCTTCTATCAAGCAATGGCTTAACTGAAACAGAAATGTCTATGAACTGTTCAAAGGACAAGCACAAACTTTGATATTTGAGTTTGTAAATCATAGAGTAAGGGTACAACTATTTCAGATGCATCATTTTAGTCAACATTTCTCATTCACCTGAACCCCATTTCTTTTCCTTCTCACTAGCAGTAAGCAATCAATATACTGACAAGAAAAGGAAGCAGACTCACTCAGATTCCAGTCTCCCCTCTATTTCTCCCCTGCTGCAATAAACCTGTATTACAAGTTAGGAATGCTGCTTTGCATTTTGAGAAAAATGTTCTATACCATTATGTAATTACAAAAAAGAAATCAAGACTTCAATCACTCCAAAAATGAAGTTTGTTGAAATCTACCTGTGGGTGCTTGAGCTTTCAGACAAGGGCATGTCCAGACTAACTGGGCTGTTGCTGTTGCGTTCACTGCTTTCGTAGCCAGACTCCATCCTCTGTATTAGATGAGGATGTTGATCCACCATATGATGCTGGGTGCCCCGGCCTAGCACACCACGCTTGTATCTGACATTTGACTGGCTTGATCTTGTTTCTTGAACAGCATGTTCCTTCACCTCATTCTCAATAAGCTCCTTACCTGTCAAGACAAAAGAGTATAGCTTGGTAGAAGATCCAAGCTTCAATACCAGCAAATCATCTATACATATGTTAGCTTCTTGACCATGCTTAGTGCTGACTTCAATTTAGTGTAAAACTAGAATTATTAAACAGAAAAAAAAACCCAATATTTTTACAGCATTCCTAGTAATATTAAGCAATAATCTAGTCAATAAATTTATTTTTTAATATCTCCCCTTTAGTATAACTTACCATATTCCCCCCCCAGTAACAATCAAGTCTGGAAAGAAAATCCCTTCCTCCCCATAACAATTTGCATTTGTACAAGATTATTTTACAGTATACCCAACTGTATTTCCAGTTTATATTTGTTATTGTATTCTGTCATATCTACTTCAGGGGCTGCACTTCTCACATTGTTTATTTTGCCACACGATTTGATGATGCTTATACAACATTAGTTCACTGAGGACAGGAAAACTTTTTTTTTTTTTTTTTTTTTAATTCTTCCTTAGTGATTTCACTGGGTATTCCCACTTGCCTCTTGTTTGCTCCCCTTGCTTCCTTCCCTGGAGCTGTGTTCTCCCTTCGTCTTCCCTATATATATTCCTTTGTGCTTCCCAATTCTTTTCAACCTTTAGCTCCTTCTAGTCAGTATCATCTCTCCCTCCCTCTCTCCAGGCCCCCAGATTTCTGCAACAGCATCCTCACTAACCACAACTCTACTGCCAGTCACACAAACCTCTGTCCTTCGAGCACTCTGAGATGGGAGCGCAGCAGCTCCAGTAGCGTAACAGCATAAAAACCAAGAACTGGTAAACTGCTCTCCACACCCTTTGCAGTTTCAGCTCACTCCTCTTGATAGGAAGCAAAATAACTGTTATGTTCATTTGCAGACTGGGGAAAGGGAAGCGGGGGGGGCTGGGGCAAGGGCAACAACAGATACCCAAAGTTGTTTCACAACAGATTTTATTACCTTCAAAAACAGCAAAGCTGAGGACAAAGTCTCTACGTACAAGTTGCATAGCTGCTATGGTGTAAAATGGTCCCAGATAAATCATCACTGGCTGCCAGGCTCTTACCCTCACAACAAGAACTCAGCACTGATACACAAGGTACTCGCCGCACCATAGTCTGAGCCAGCATGCAAAAATACTGTCATGAGCCAGAGGAAAAAAAACAGACCAATACAAAAAGGCCATTTCAAGGGATGAACTTCCAGATACTTAGCAGTCTAGCCCTGTGTCCATTTAAGCAGTGCAGACTGTAATGTCTCCCGTATTATTTCCTTACATTTGAAATTTAGCACACAGAAAACAAACAGAACTATCATACGTGCAATGTGAATACCCACACAGAAACTAGCCTTCAAGGACACAACTCACCACTGACCTAAATGCCATTTTCAAAATTTTACTTTCCTACTTTACTTAAACAAAACTGGATAGTGGAGGATTATAAATTCCACACATGCTGAAATAAATCTTCCTTCTCAAACTCTTACCTGCCTCTTCAGAGAAGGGGCTAAGCTGAGTGTAGCCACAATGTTTCCTCTTGTCTTTACTGAAGATGCTGTCTATATTCAGAGACTCTCTTTTGGGTCTCCAGGTTGGCCGGTACCTGCTAGACGAACTGGATTTAGACTCACTACTGGTACTCTCCACTTCCCAGTCTCGAGAGTGTACAGACAGGCTTTTTGAGGGTCGTGTTTCTGCCTGATCCACACTACTCCCCCCACGAGGGGAATTCTGGATGGTTTGAGAAATCTGCTGTGGTCTGCTGTGGATCATATTGCTCACTGTCTCTTTAAATTCCCTCAGCCTGCTGGTGCTGCTGGATGGTTTGGGGGCAGTTCTGGGGGCTTGTTTCTCCTTCAAGGTTTCTCCTGCAGTTTACAGAGACAGCAAAAGCCACAAAAATAACTTCAGATTAAACTAGCAGCACTACTTGCAGCATCTTCATGCAGACTTGGAAAAGAAAAAAACAAAACAAAACAAAAACCCCAAAAATTCCCCCCAACCAACCAACACCCCCCAAACAAACAAACAAAAAAAAGACAAAGAGGCAAAATACAAAGATGTAAGAAACAAGGAGGGAAATGCACGTACACACTGAGGATCGATCTTAAAAACATGCAGAGAGAGATATTGGTATTTGAAATAAAGTAACATCTCTTGCCTTCACTATGGTATCCTGATGACTGAGCCTCATCTCCTTTTCGCCGAGACCGGCTAGAACTCCTCTTGCGGTCTGCCAGTGAGCCCTTTTTGGAAACATGCTTCTGATTGCACTCACTGTCAGTCAGATGCCCTGGAAGGACAGAAGAACACAGCAGAGATGACAAGAGCCTTCGGACTGAGCGTTCTGTGTGCTAAGAGCAGCAGGGCTCTCCTGCTCCTTAGGAGCTGCAGACGCTCCAATGCTAACTGGCAGGTTTGGGTAAGTTTTTGTATCCAAAAGTTTTTGGTTTTGTCTTGGGCAGGGGAGCGTGTTCTGTTTTTAAGGTCATAAAAGAGCAATACAGCCCCTCCAGGGATTGTGGTTAATGAGAGCTCATCCACAGGGAGAGGAAAAAGCTGACTCTGCCTTGTCGTCTAATAGTCTAAGGACACCACTTTCTTGCTGTCTGAATACTTTTTCAGTTTTAATGGCCATGAACATGAAACTCCTGAGGACAGCTTGCTTGACACTACTCTGTTGGATGAATACTCAAACACATGAACGAGTTACCATGTAAAAATAAATTACTGCACATCATCAGCTGCTCTGCACTAACTATCCATCTGCACTCTCTTTGCCTGTAGCAAATACTAAGTAATCTGAGTTAGCTTAGTCTACAGTAAAGAAGCCTCAGTTGGCTCTCAATGGCTAAGCCAGCTAATTCACATATGTCACAAGCTAAGAGCATACATACAAACCATCAACATGGATCAGCTGACACACAACAACTTTCCCTTACTACAGTTCATGTATCTGAGTGCTAATACTGTCTCTTGCACACAACTTATTCCCCATTTCCTCACACCAAACGTGAACTAAGTGTATTTGACATCACAAGTTTTCTGTATTGCCTTTTCTTAATTTTATGGTTCTCACACATTCACAGTCCTAAACCTGCAAGCACAAACACACGCATGGCTTTACTCACGTGAGTAGTCCCAAGCAGAGATGCAGGATAAGAAGGGAATTTATGAATAAGCTACAAAGACTTTTCTCTACTCTTTATATCACCAACTTTCACCTTGCATAGGATGATAGGAAAGGAAAATCCCTACTACCCCATAGTGGATTAACAGCCCCCAGACTACATCGCTGGCTGTTCTGAGCCGTCCCCCTTCTCTAGAAATTAACATAAAAATCAACAACATTTAAAGCAGATTTTACACATAAATTGTGCCTTCAACAGTTGAAAAAATAATTCACTTCAACTGCAATTGCTACAAAGATACTACAATAAATGAGTGGGAAGGAATCCAAACAACAAAAAGCAAGCTACACCAGACTCGCATTTCTATGCATTTGCAAAGTGGAGAGTGATTTTGTAGCCAAATTCCTTAGAAACAAGCAGATTATGTAAAGAAAAGAAATTAAGGAAGTAAAAGAGAAACACTGGCAGTGAAGATAGATGATGTGCAGCATTTAGGTGACTGAGCATGAGTGAGTGCTTTGGGAGAATTTTTTTTTCCTTCACAACATGGACTGTCACACATCTTTTAGGGACTGAAAGAAAAGTATCTTATACCTTGTAGTGGTTCCGCTCAAGATAGAAGAGGCTTATGTTTCACTTCAGAGTGTACAACTTCTCTAGTTAAACATTTCCCCCCCCCAAGGTTCTTTCAACCTGACAGGGAGTGCTTGGTTAGCATCCTTCAAGTAGTGTAACAGAAGCTAAAGACACTTAGTGCTGCCGGAGCCAGCTTAGGGTCCGCATAGACTAATTAGAGCCCAACTTAGACTTCTAGAATGAAGGCTGCTAGCTTTACATAAATATTTTCTCCTCCTTTCATAAATTGCAAATTTTGTCCTATTGTCACTGGACGTTTAATAGCCATGGAGGAGATACTAAGAATCAAAAAGTTTGCAGGACACAGGCTTTGTTGTCTTTACCTGGACCCTCTGGAAGAAAGACTAAATCCAACATAATGCATGAATACAGGAATTACAATCCCAAGACTGTTAGGTAACACTTTACACTCATTTTTTAAAATTCACTAAAATAACAAGCCGGGATTTCTGTCTGAGTGCCCAATCATATGCTTAAAAGGTGTCCCCTGCTGAATGTACCACTTTAATACCTCATCCTCCAGAGGTGGGATGGCTTCATAAGCAAATAGTGATATTCAAAGGAAAAGTTTGTTTTTGTAGGGATTGTGTGTATGAGTAAGAATATGTTAGAGAAGAGAATGAAATCAAAGAGGTTAAGACAGAAAACCCCTACTCCCTCCCACTGAAATCTCAGTTGCATGGATAGGGCAGCCAGAATACGCACATTTTTCTCAGCAGCACAGGTTGGCGGGAGCAAGAGAGGGCTTATGTAGCCACTCTTCATGCCCCCATTCTGAAGTACCCAGGTGCCTGAGGTCATACGACCCAATGGTGGTCCTTCCCCGGAGAACGATGTGGGATAGGGTCCATAATTTTCTGGGCTGAAGTAGTGGGTAAATGGCCATTAAATGAAGAATCGTGCTCTTGCCCAGAATGATTCAGTTGACAGGTCAATGTGGATGGCTTCTTTATAGCCCCACGGATCAGCATTTGATGATTGAGCAGTTGTATGAGTTGGCAGACTGACTTTTTTGGAAAGGTTTTGGGTAGGTAAAAAAAAAAGGGGAAATGCCCAGACGGGTGGCTAGCTAATGGGAAAGACTGACTATAGCTAAGGCTGAATCAGGGAAGATGAGGACAACTGAATTTAGGTGGTGCAACAGGCTAAGCTGAAGGGAATAACATTGGATAGAATCAGTAGGAGAAGAAAGAAAAAGAAAGGAGAAAGTCACTAAAAATGGCAGAACAAAAGGTTACATGCTGAACTTCATGCTTACATGTTTGCAAACATCCCCCTACCCTCTCTTTTCTGCTGATTTCTGCATGGCAAGTTTTGCAGGGAGGAACCTAATCCAATAAACTCTGTGCCACTTTTGCAGACTATACAAATGATATTCCATTAGCATTTTTAAATTTTGTCTTCTTCATACTCTGAAGAGCAACATAAATTTTGTCTCCTCATCACTCAAATTCTGCCCCAACTTTCCCTTCTTTCTCACACTCTACCTAGGACTATGACTGGAACCTACAGTGTTAAGTATTTGCTAAAACATTAAAACTACTGTCAGGCTATCTAAAACCATGTATTACAGTTACTTGGATACCTGATGAAGAATGAAAGAGTACTGAAGGAAACCAACTTGAAACATTTTTTCCGGATTTTGATGTGAAAAATATTTGTACCATAGGTTGTTTCAAATGAAACAAATACGCATATATCGTCACAATACAAGACAGCAACTATTTTGCAACTAAAAGGACAAAGTGGTATGATAGCTGTTGACACTCTGGTGCAACAAACAGTTGCCGATTCAACTGTTATGTCTTCTTAGAAAGTCCATTTAAGGCACAATAAAGTAACTTTTCAAACAGACTTAGCAGATCATATTTCTGATGCTTGAGAAATCTGACCTTAACTCATACATTACTTTTTCAGAAGTGATGTTGGAAGTTAGTACTGTATGCAGAAACAGGCTGACTAGGGTCACTGGACATGAATAATAGAGGAGATCTAAGCCTTCAGACTTCCAGTTAACCTCTTTTCAACTAAAGAGTGTTCAGGCAGGCTGTTCAGCTGCCCGAAGGAATATATACACAGATTGTCTTCTCATTGCAGATTCTCACTTGCTTCCATGGCACAGGCAGGAAATCATCCTATGCTCCTCCCTGGTGCAGTAAATACTAGCAACACCCACTGACATAGAAAGTCCTTAGTGCTCAAGTATGGGAGATTCTGGTGATGAAAGTGCCTTTCCCAGACAGCTGCAACTCCTGAAGTGAAGTAACTACCTGCAGATGAGTAAGTAGCACACGCAACACTTACCAAACCGCACAATGGCACTCTACAACAGACTCCAACTTACAGAATTACATAACAAAGAGAGCAGGTGGAATTGTGGGTAACAGAAAACATGTCTGTAAATGTTTGTCTGGCTAGAAACAAGTCTACAAAAGCCAAAAAGACATTTAAAATTATGCTAATTTTTTGTGAATGCCAATGGTTCATTACAAACCAAAAACATTTAGGATACTGAACACTGTTCATTATTCTGTTATAGGCTGTATATAGAGAGATTTTTCACTGGAATCCACTGCAGTCATCATATTTAATGACACTGATCACACAGATATAATGGTATCTGCTACCTGTGTCCCTGCTGCTTTGTGAAGCTGCATCATTCTCCACGTTGTAGATGACTGTCCCCTGCGAGTCAGAGGAGAAGTGACTGACCACAGACTCATGGTGTGCCTGTTTATAAGGACAGCTGTCTGTAGAGGAATCTGTCCTGGTGTCACTCGAGATGGAAGGTTCTCTCCCTAGGGAAGGAAGCAACGTCAAATTTCAATCTTTTGGGGCTACTATAAAAGTCAGGGGAAGCTAAAAAAAGAAAACAGGAATGGAACAAAGGAAACTACACAGAAGTTAACAGAAAAACAGGGTACCAAACATACAAACTCAGATTCAAGGACGCTAGAGCTTATGGGAAAGGTCCTCTCCTTTGGAAGGGGAGAGAGAGTGTCATTCCTTCTGCAAATCTTTATTTCTTTCTCTCCAATAACTCTGAATTTATCAATTTATCCTTTTATTACGCAAAATTAAACTACATCCATTGGACTGAAAGTACACATTAGTACCACACTGAAATTATTCTTTATTAAATTTCAACACTGTCAAGTGTAATTAAAATATGAAATACACTGCTTCAGGGGAAGTCAAAGTTAAAAAATTAATCAAGTACAAAATATTAATAAGGTAACAAGAACATCACAAGTTATAACAATTAACACATTTCATCTATTATGAATCAAAAGCTTATCTAGTAAAACTTTATATTGAAATTCTATTACCTAAAGCAAAGTAACCTGCTCCTTCTCAAAAAGCTAGCATTGGTCCACTGCACAAGTGGGATACTGAAAAGGATGCAGCTTCATGATTCAACTTCAGTACAGTAATTCCTAAACTCATTAAAAGAGGAGAAAAAGACAACCTCCTCCCCCCACTTTCCATACATAAAATTAAAAATCTGAACAGTCTGAAAACTGTTGGCCATTTTATGTATGTGATGTACACACTGCTGAATATACAGGATATTAATTTCATACTCGTTCCTCAGTGGAGAAATTAATGAAGAAAAAAGATATTAAAGAAGAAATGAATTCTTATGTTTAATCACAAACACTCGGCCTGAGGACACTTCATGTTTTCAGTGAGAGCAAGTCCTGTAGTTGATGTTCTATTTAAGGATGCCTAGCAACTTTTGAAGTCAGAAACTTCCCCCCACCTCCCTACTGGTTAAAAATCTTACTGGTCTAAAGAAATATAGTACACAGCTGTTAATGGAGATTACAGTCACAGAAAGAAAGGTGAAAGTAGGCAACAGGAATCAGTGCTGTGGAACTGAGTACTAGAAGATAATTTGTAAACTGAAGTCTTTATTCAACAGAAAATCAAAAACATTAAGAGGAGCTGTTTGCACGTGGCTTCACAACGTCTCATACCTCAGCACCTCTGACAATCTTTCCTCCATAATTTGTAGTACCAAGTCTTGATGTGATTAGATGCATTTATCAGATTGCCTTGATAAAAGTTCAGGTACAATATTGTGATTAACAACTTAAGAATAAGCATTTTCTATTAATTTCTGAATTATGGGCTGTGGATATCTGATAACACTGAGGAATCTAGAAGAAGCTGTAGTTACACCTACGAGACAAAAAGGCCATTCTGAAAAAATATACTAGGGTAGAAAACTCTGGATATCAACAAGGCTGGAAAATAATTCACTTCTATTTGACAGGAAAATGTGTAGGGTATGATTTCTCCTGGCACTTCAGCCTATAGTATCTCACAAATCCTCTCCAAAGCTTGCTATCAATGTTGAACACCGCATACTACAGGAGCAAGCCTTGAGGACTCACCAAGTGTTTCAGAAATGAAGGAGCAGGTTACTCACTATAGCCTTCTGAATTTTATCTGAAAGGAAACACCTTTTTATATATATCTATTTTTATATTCAGCTTCCTGAAGTCATTTTAAAACACGATAATATTAGATACTGCAGAGACAATGAGCAGAAGGGTTATCTATGTATTTCCTGGAGATGAACCAGCAGAACAGCAAGGCAAATTTACAGCATAAATGACCTGAAAAGACCTGAAGCTTGTAGAAGTGTTCACAACTGATATAAAGCACTGAAGGTCCTCCTCTCTCTCCTCCAGACTTGCCTTTTTTTCAGAACAGGAAGACAGGTTTATAAATTGTAAGGCATCTTGTCAAGTGAGGAGTGAAGGTCATCTTACCAGTGTTTTTATTTGCATTTATTTTAAGAGGACTTGGAGATTTATTTCATTACTGGTAGATTGTCAACACATAAATAAGGAGACAGCAGATGTTCTCTACAGATTCAGTGACCAGGAAGCATAAAGGTAGCTATTGGCCAGGAAAACCATGAAATATTCTTGGAATTACAGTTGTATAAATAGGCTAAAATCCTGGAAGAAAGGTCTTATTTCTGGGTTTATTCTTGCCTTGCTGTTCTTGGCAACTTATAAACCTGCCTCTAATCCAGGATATTCTCTGCAAACATCCAAAAATAGAAACAAACTTCTTTTGCAAAGCCATTACAATATAAACTTAGATTCAGTCTTTATTTTCACCCTATCTGGATTGCAATTGCGTATCTTTCTCGGATTTTATCTATTCCTCTTTAAATGAGGCTTCAACCCCCAGTGGTGTGACTACATCTCCGAAATTATCCAGAACTTCAGTAAACCAACAGCCTGTTCAGACCACTACTGATATCTTGAGCAGACCAAGTTCTAACCTCTGAAGCACCTTATTTGGACATACTTTTCTAATTCAATGGACTACCGTTAATACAAAGAATTCAGGAAGTAGCAATGTGTTGAAGGCCACTGAGATGTTAAGTGCTACAAATCTATAGCTGCAGATATTTTTGATGCAAAACAGACCATGAAAAATGAAAAAGTAAACACAATCTATAGGCATAAACCTTTGCCAATCCCTTCCCCTTCAGTCTCCCACAAATCAGTTCATACCTCTTGTACTGCTTTATCTGAGTAAAAGACAAGCCAAAGGCTGAAGATAAGCTGCACTGATTCTCTCTCATTTTTTATTTTTAATAAAACAGTTTTCTTCCCCTTCCCCCCACATCCCTTCACCATCCTACCAAAGGACTCATTCATGACGTTTCCTTAATGTTTCTTTTCCCTAACTTCCCTCCTGAGTTTAATTCTGCAGCTTCCTTTAATTTTTATGTGTTCGTGCATCTCTGCTCTCATTCCCTTCCTGTTAAAACTGCCAATGGATTTATGAACTCAGTCATTGAAGTCATCAGTTATTTTTCCTCTCTATGTCCGTGCTGCAACAGGTCCTTCACTACTTTTTTTTTTCCCCAGTTGCTTTCTCCGAACCTTTTGGAGAAGATTACTACCCAAACAATCAACAGTGTCTTGAACTGAGAGAGAGATTCAAAGGTGAAACACTGGAAGTCCTCTTCAGAATTCTAGATCAGCTTTGACAAGCAGCAAGGACCCCTGCTAAGAACAACACACCCAAAACAGAAGAAAAACTTCTCACATGCAGCATTACAGCATAAAGGTATAAGGCATATAGTCCAGACTGCTTACCCGAGTCTTCACTATCATAGCAAGTCCTGCTATATTGCTGTAAATCCACCTGAGGGGGCAAGTCTTGGGTTGACACTGGAGTTCCTCTTGGATCTGCATACAGCAGCAGCAAAGGCTGATAATGACCCTTAATGCACTTTGTCACAACATCTTTCCATTTTGGACCAATCTGAATTAACAACAATAAAAAAATGCACAAGATATGTTTTCTGTCATGATTTTCTACAATTAGCTCTCTTTTTTTCCTCGTACTTCTTTCAGAGTTTGATTTTCCACTGACATTCTTTAACTCCTATATCCAGCATTGAACTGGACTCACCAAGAAAACTGACTGCTGGTCACATGTTGGAAAACACATAAAAAAGGGATATGAATTCTAAAACGTAACTGAAAGTAAACTGTCTCTTAAAGTTCGCATTTCCATTCCTCTTTCTGAGATTCACCTTATTTGACAAAAAAAAAGGTACCACTTGTGACACCAGCTGGTCAAGAACACACCCTTGCAACACCCTGGAACCAATCCAACTAAAATCAAGGTATTCGCCATCCCATGGCTAAACAAATTACAATTCCTGCTAAAAATACAACTACAAAAATAATCCTTCCCTTTCAGATTTTTTTTTCCATAAAAAGCTTTTTATCCTCTGAAATGTTCTAACTTTGCATCAGTCAAAAAAAAAAAAAAACAACAACATTTCTTAATCCATCCATCAGCATACACAAAATGAACAATAAAAGACATCGGTAGCATGACAGCAAATTCAAGTCAAAGCTAACTACTTTGGTGTGGGAATATTTCTGCTGTTACAAAACCTCTGCAAGCATTTTGATAGGCCAGGCAATAACTCAAGAGTTATATTCATTGCGAAAATCCTCCCCATGTACTAATACAGGTTTCACCTAATACATTGAACATCTATTCCAACAAATTTGCTCCATACACGAGTATTCTACTAAAGCACTGCAGTACTTATCCTTGGCAAAGTTTTGCTGCAGAGAAATGTGACTGTGAACAAATGCAAGGATTAGAGTTTTCCCTTTGAGACTGTGCTTGGCATGAATACAGGAGAAAAATTTCCTCTCTCATCATTGTGCTTCCATGACTAGAAGGAATAAAAGGAGAGTGGTGTGAAATAATGCCTAACAAACTAATGGGATGTAATAACAGTGCGGGAAGATCCCAGCACTGGTATCTTTAATGTCCAGGACCTCATGCTTGGTGAAAAGGAGGGGGGTGGGGGGGAAGCCACTAACAGAAGAAGCGGAAAATTTGTTGTTAGCAGCAACCACCAGGGAAGAATGGCATCTAGATACTTCAATAAAGAACCCAAAAAGCAGGCACTAAATAGCTATACCGCTTTTCAGCAAGGGAGAGAGATGTATGTTAGCTGTGTGCACAAGAAAACTGTAGGTTTTCAAACAACGGCATAAAAGCAAGACTAGCAGCCAACAGAACAGAACCAATAGGGCTTCTGGGATTTCTGGTACGCTTTTTTGAGAATGCTTTACTTTGCTCAGAAAAAGGAGCAACAGAGTTATGGATCTGGAGTGGAAAAATAGCCAAAATTTCTCAAAATCTATAGGTAACAGTATGCATCTACACAGAAGTAGCTAACAAATTTCTAACATTATTTTTCCAAACATTATTTTCTCACCTCTTTGACATGAGCATCATCGAAGTACATCCACTTGCGGATTTTAGTTTGGAAGAAGAAGGTAGAATAGTGTTTTCCATAGTAACAGATCATTCCCACCAAATACAGTTCTGAATGTTTTGCTCTGTCATCAGTTACTCTGAAGAAGAGCTTCAGGAAGGGAGGTAAGAAAAATGAAAGGAGAAATTAATAAAATGCCCAGAATTTTACATACTGCTTTGTGTTTGAAGACCTCAAAGTACTACAGAGAGGTGTCAGGTTTTTACTTCAAGAGACAGAGAAAACAAGGCAATAAATACTTAAGTAATTAACCAATGTTTAAACAAACCCAGTGACATGGACCAGGAACAGACTCCTACCAACTCACTAGATGCTCAAGAATCGAGTCAGTCTTTAAGTACAGCCACAGTCTTCAAGGAAGACATTTAAAACAATAATATAATACCTTTTCAGATTTTGAAGTGTGAATCTATTCTGAAAATATGCATTTTCTGTGTCATGCTTGCTGATTACATCAAATACTGTTTAAAACATTAATTCCTCTTTACTTCATAGAAACAAAGAGGTTCTGACAGTGAACAGCTGGCATTTATTCTGACTTAAGCAAAGACAAATTTATGACAACACCACATAAGAGACAAACTGAAGACATTAGTAGGTCAAAAGAACTCAGCACACAGAAAAAATTGTTTTCTGACTATTTAATCGACCATGTTTTATTTAGAAATGCACAGGACTCATTTTTTAGTGTATTACTGCTTTGCTGTGCAAGGACCACACTGTTCCATAACTACGTTTCCATTAACTTGCACTAATTTTGGTACATTATGCACTGGCCAATGCAGTTTTTTATATATGTGTGTATATATAACTTTTTTAAAAATTATTTTAATGTAATACCTCAATGCTACAATAAGACACAGCTACAATTTGGTATAACAATAATTCATCTCTAAAGCATGAGCTAATATAGAATAAGTGAATCCTCTAGGTGACAAACCTCCAGATTCCAAATACTGCTTAATTCAACCTATCATTCAGTCACACAGTGCCAGCCACCATCTCTGAGACTGCTCAGTTATAAATAACTCTTAAGCGTTACAAGCGCAGACTTCAAAGAAATGAGGATTTAAAGAAGTTAAAAAACACAAACGACCCCAAACTACATTTTGTCTTCAAAAGAAATAAACCTCTGTTCTTCAAAATGAAAGAGCACGTAGGTGTTTTCATAGAAATAGCACAAACCCCAGTGCAAAATTTCCTTGCACTTGAAAACATTTTTTGATTCAGACAACCTTTGTTTTCTAGAGTAATTTTTAATTTTCAGTCATTTCAGAAATTTGAGAATACGCAATTACATTAGTACTTTCACCAGGTTTTGTGCAGCATTCAGAAACAGGTCAGATCCTTGGATCTGCCCTCTATTCCTCTATTTACAGACACCGAAAAGGTGAAAATGGCGACTTTTTCTCAATCCACTACTATAGACCACCACGAAAAAGACTGCGTTTGTAGGTAGTGTCAAAATATAAAAAACTCACATCTCCCAGTTTAAGGCAAGTGCCCAGGCTGTGAATCACATCTTCAGCCAGATCAGAGTGGTCTGAGTCCCAAACCAAGCCAATGGTGATGATCTGTGGAGAGTTCATCAGCACACGACGAATGCGGATCTTTTCCCCACAGTTACTCTGAGGATTTAAATAAAACAAAACATTGAATATAATTGTTCTCTTATTATAATTTAGGGCAAGGCACTAACAAGTACAAGTTTCAGAAGTACAGCTTCCAAAGAGGTGGTGGTGAAACACAGCAAATATAATATGTTCACTGTCAAGATATGAGCTTCTTATGTCACAGATGAGGAGCGTTATCAAGACTACCTGGTATTGGCAAACTTTAAAGTGAACGCTGCGGATTCTTGCTCACACTACTGGTAACAATTAAAAGGTATAGTGCAAAAGTAGGCTTATTTTAAAAAAGATAAGCAAACATACATGAAAGATCCCAAAAACATTCTTAGGAATTGGAGGGAAAGCTCACTTTCTTTTGACCAGAATCTCCAATTAAAAATTATATTTACAGAGACTGATCCTTTTTATGACAGTGTCAGAAAAACCTTCCAGGTGCTGCTTTGCTGTTAAAATCGGGTGGTTGTTCTACAAGGTACCTCAATCATCTCATCTTAGACAGGATAGTTAGGTCAGTATTCATGTAAATATGAGAGCAGCAGCTAGAAGACCAGGAGAATAAGAGGTGCTTTACTAACCCATAGCAGTTCTTCATTTCTTACTTCCTGTTTCCCTTCCCCCTCCCACTTCTTATTTTTTAAATAACTACCGGTGCTTATTGACTGGCCAGTCTCCCCTCACTCTCTAGCCAGAGTAATTCTCAGAGATAAGCTTGGTTGTGAAGCTGAGACATTTCTCAGTGGTCCTTCCAATCCATCATCCGTTGGAATTGTGGGCATCTTTAAAGCATCATGAAAAAAGTTCATCATCTGAATTAAGAGATTATCACTGTAATTTTAGCAAACAGTGCATTATCTTTTTTTTTTTTTTTTTTTTTTTTTTTGAGGGGGGGGGTGGACAACTATGACAAAGTCCCTTTGCAACACTCACTTTCCCCCTGTGGCAGGTCACAAAGGTACCTCTGCAAGATTACAGAAAAAAAAACATTTTTCTATTGAGAATAGTTTCTCATCTCTACAGAGACCAGTTTCACAACTGGACATAATCATTCCTGACACTACAACCAGGGAAGAGATCATAAGGCATTTCTTCCCTACAGCAATCTAGAAAATTAACCAGAATTTCAGTCCCAATTATCAATGAGAAACAAAAATGAAAAATTACACAACCAGAAAGAAACAAGCTCAACAACAAGGCAACGAAGACAGATTATTTTACAGGTAGAGGACTGTGATGTTTAAAGGTAGGTATGAGGTTTCAATATTAAGATGACTATATTCACACATATTTTGCAAGGGTCATTCTAAGTACAAGCATTCCTGTGGACTACCTCACAACAAACTTATCTTACTCTCAAATTATCTTCTTTGCTTCAGCTAGCTAACCTCGGCATTTTCTGCAAGACAGTATGAATATGGCATCCTGACAAAAAGCTTCATTTGCATGACTTTTAGGCCACCCTTAGCTAAGCCTCAAAAGAAAAATTTCCCAAATGGAAAAAGAAAGGGGCAGCAAGTACTGATAAGCATTTTTATCCAACCGATTATTTCACAGATAAACAGCAGTTCACCATGACAAAAAAAAAAGTCTATTAAATTTCCCACACTTTGGTTATTTAATAGCTAGACTCATATGAACCTTTTAAACAATAATACAATATCGTTATTTCTTTTACTCAGATAAGTCAGCCAACTATTTGCCAACATTCCAAAACAAGAAAATGTTTCAATGAAGACTAAAAGTGAATGATTCAGAGTTGTAAGTTACAGAAAGTGGGGGGGAATAAAACGGAAATACTTACACTGCCCCCAGGGAACAGGCACACGAGCCATTCCTGTTAGAGCCTGTATTGCTTCACTGAGGACTGATGAGGCATCCAAGAGTAGCATTACATGAAGCAGCAATTATGCAGCTGTTTCCTGCCCTACCTATTAATCAATATGTAAAAAAGTTTGATGATAACTCTCCTTGCATACTTATCTAAAGCTCTGGATCTGGACATACTCAAATTAAAAGGTAGAACAAGATATCAAACTCTTGCTTTAGAAATCAAGCCCTTAGGATTTAAAAAAAAAAAACATATATTTACATGAAAATTTTTTATTTTTCTTAATCCAACTGATACACAGACTTAATTCAGCTGAATTTTGTCAGACTTTTACTGCATAGCAGAACAGAACTTTTTTAACAATAGCAGCCTGTGACTATCAACTGGACATATGCAGTAATTGTTTTTTAGGTGGTTAAACCCCAGTCATCACTGACAACAATAGCCTACACTTGCTGGTCAGTATCTCCCACGCCCTGAACAGCAAACCTCACTCAGGAAAACAAATCAATACCCCCTCAAATTTTCTGTGATGATTCCTGCCTTTGGCGTAGCTCTGGCAGATATACTGTGTAGCCTATAAGCCTTTCACTGTCGGGATATTCTCTGGCAGTGGGAAGCAGGAGTCCTTTTCTCTTTCCCTCTGACCAACATTTTGGCTGTATGCTGCACATACAGCAGTTTGGTCAACAGTTCAATTTATTCCAACTGAAAGATAGCAAGGAAGTTGAATGGAAGCTCATCTACGCAAAACAACCGATCTTGTACACATGATTACACTGACTGGTACAAAAGTTCTGCTATCTGTGCCATAGCATGGGACTACTGAAAAGATTTTACAAAACCCAAGTACTTCTTTTCTCATGCTATTATTACAGATGAAGCACACTACCTTCAACAGAAATAATCACCAGACAAACTGAATGAACTGTAGGAACACTATTCTAAAAAGCCTAGCTAATCAAAACCACTGTCACCATACAGAAATCTCCTATAAAAAGATACAGCTTCCAAATTTTTGTCGTTTCCATTTCTTTAGGTAAGATCCCAAAACTTTCATCATAGGATAAAAGCAACATGATTGCAGCTTCGTGTAATGCTAGGGTTGGAGGCCTCACCAACTCTCAGTGAAGTTGAACAGCAAACGTATGATAGGTACTTCTAGCAGCAACACAGGCTTGAACAGGAATGGATTGTGTGGCCATTCCCTGGGAGCAATGTAAGTATTTCCAATCTATCCCCCCCATCACCTTTTTTGTGGTTTCTAACTCTCTGAAACATTCATTTTTAGTTTCCATCCAAACATGGTGTCTATTCCCGTTCTCACTACTTGTGTTTAGTCAAAGAAGCACTCAACATCAGTAGTTTTTCCCTTCCTTCATTGAATAACTGACAGGTACTGAATTCAAACCCAAAGAAAACTCTCTGACCTATCCTTTTTATCATTATGATGAGCTAAACCTTGAAAATGCTCATGAGTTAAAGGTACACATCAGTGTAAACTACTAAACCTCTTCTGTCCTGTTCGTTCCCCCCAAAAGGAAAACTAAGGATACTAACTGGACAGTTTCGCAGGTCTCCCATAGTGCTGGCGTTCTGTAGTAGCTCTCCAAACATATCTGGAGTTGGTTTCTCTCGTCTCTCCAGCATACAAATAGCTTGATTGCTTCAGTATAGAGAAAGCATGGAAAACGGAAGTTTAATAATAAAATAAAAACCCAAACCCACGTTAATTAAGTATATGTTTCACTTAAATTTTATGAAAAGTTAAGAACCTTAAAATAAACAACACTTTTTATATTTAATATTGTAGTACAGAAAAAAACCACATAATTATTAAGTGTGAATTACTACACCTTCCACAATAATACTACATAAAGAAAACAAGTAAAACTTAAAATAGAAACAGTTTCTGGTTTGCCTTAAAGTTTACATACTAAAAGCAAGCTTTAGCATTTTGATAAATACTTGATTTCAAAATGTAACATTTGCTTCAAAATGCTTCCCGTCAGTAACCACAACCCTAGTAAAACAGCACAGTAAAGCACATCCTTAATAATAAAACTATAGAAAAAAAAAAAATAGCATGGTACCCAATCGATTTCACTGTCCAAGTTGGAAGAAAGATGACAATAAGTACACAAGAATACTAGTGCTCAAAGCATGTTCAAGCTTAAAATGGTTTAAGAGGTAAATAAATGTATCACTGTTTATTGGTATTTTTAAAATAATGCATGACTTAGGACTTATTGAGATATTTCATATAAAATATTGAATACCATTTACATAATTCTTTTCCTGTTTCTAATAAATAATATTCTGATATACAGTGTCTGCTGGTAACCTAAAGAAAACTACAGCTCAGTGGAATGGCAGGTAGCAGCCACAAGGGGGAATGCTTTACAGTACTCCTGATACACTGGTAAAGTCTTTTAACACAGATCTGCACGAGAAGAGCAACTAGCAGTTTTCAAGACAATTTTTTGGGGCTCTTTAACTACGTCTCACATGCAGAACAAGAAACAAAGAGAAGTTTTCATCCCAATCAAAATTTTGAGAATAACAGACTCCTGCCTCAATCAGATTTAAGCAGCTTTTAACTGAGCAGCCACCTACTAAAAGAAGAGAAGCCTTCTCTCCTCTAGCATTCATTCAAATGAACTACTACAGAGCTAGAGATACTGCTCTCTGCACCACCTTCTTTAATGAAAGATTATGGTGACCAGGGGAGTTCCCCAATAACTAGAAAAAGCAAGAGCTATATATCCATCTAAGAAAGAAGATTTGAGGAACTACACACTGGTCAGTCTTGGTCCAGTACCTGGGATGATGACAGACCAAATCCCCTTGGAAATTATCTCCAGGCATACGAAGGACAAGAAGGTGAGTCAGAACAGCGAGCATGGATTTACCAAGTGCAAACTATGCCTGACCTACCTGATTATCTCCTATCATAAAATGATGGGTTCTGTCAAGGAGGCAAGAGCAGTTAATATCATTTGGTCTCTAGGAAGGTTCAAGGTCATCTACAGTGTTCTTGTGGCCAAACTGGGAGGTGTGGACTGTGTGGGTATAATACAATGTGGACAAAAACCTAGCTGGACTCTTAGGCTCAGGATTAAAACACAACCACCAGTCAGTTAAGAGTTGTGTTCCTCAGGGGTTAATACTGGGGCTGATGCTATTTAACATTTTCATTAACAACCTGGATGATGAATCAGAATACACCTACATCAAGTTTACAGATGACACCAAACCGGATGGAGCAGTCAATATACAGAAAAGGAGTGCTGCCATCCAGCAGGATCTTGAAAGGTTGGAGGAACAAGCTGACATGAACCTCATGAAATTCAGTAAAGGAAAATACAAAGTCTTGCACCTCAGAGCACACTCAGTGCAGCAGTACTGGCTGGGCACTGAATGGCTGAGGACCAACATCACAGAAAGCTGGTAGACAAGCTGAACAGAAGCCAGACTCTTTGCAGAGGCAAACAGAGGAAGGACAAGAGGCAAAACATGCAGAAAGGGAAATTTTGACTGGATATAAGGAAAAAAAAATTTCACACCGAGTAGTTAAGCACTGGAACAGGCAGCCCAGAGAAGTCATGGAATTTCTGTCCTTGAACGTTTTCAAAACTTGGCTGCACAAAACCCCAAGCAGCCTGATCTAGCTTTGAAGTTAGCCCTGCTGTGAACAGGAGGATGGAGTAGATGTCCGAAGGTCCTTTCCAGCATAAATTATTTTTTATTTTTCTTATCTTGCTTCTTAACTTACCTGCTCACATATTAAGGTCTTTCAAAACATACATGAGTCCCTACTGCTACAGTTGTCAGAATCATAAACAAGTAGACACACTGATCCATGCCTAAACTGATATCTTCTGCTCCACTAAATTCTCATGTTCTTTATCATAGTTATCAAAGCTCCACCAACTTTGAACAAACCATGTTCTGGACATTTAATCTTGTGAAGGTAAAGATCAAACTGTAATACTAGTATAAATAAAAAAAAAAGATAAGTTCTCTCCTCTGTAAAAATCTCAACTCACCAGAGTGAGGTTGTGGAAATATAATGTACCATCTGGATGAAAGGTAATGGGTCAGAGGTGGCACCACAGCTGGTACAAACACACTAAAGAGAAAGAAAACGTAATACATTGACAAGGTTAAACAGGTATTTCCACAGCAACGCTTCTGCTTGTATCTTTTTTACCATGGCAATGCATGTCTTAGGAATGAAAATTTGAAACTTGAGAACTGGTGATTTGTATAAAGCATGTATCGTTACCTCACCTGTTCAAACAAGGTCATCGCAAACTTCTGGTGGGAAACACAATGTGGCGCAGTGCAAATATCTTCCTTTGTTTCATCTGCAATGTGGAAGTGAATTCTCATTAACAGGTTTTCCTAGCCAAAGAGAGAAGAAAAGGGAAAAAAGCATTACATCATTTCAAATGTAGACAAAAGTTAAAATATAAATCACAAAAGCACGTCAGATGCAATAATGTTACAAGCATTATTTACAGAGACAGAAAGCTCCTGCAAATTTTTGAAAGTTGCTTAGAAAACAAAGAAGTTGGCATTTCTTTGATATAAAAGAAAATGGCTACCACTTCTGATTTGAAATGCTATGTCAGGTAACCATTTTATTTACTAGCACAGCTGAAGATTCTGTCACTGATTATTCTGTCCAATTCTCAAGCATCATCGGATTTGACCAAATGTAACAGGCAGAGCAGCTCTGTAGTTTTAAAATCACTGGGTTGCCACTAACTTCTCCTCATCAACACAAAATAAATCAAATCAATTTCTATATTCCACAAAGGCTTTGAAATACGGCAAATAATCGACATTCTATCAGAAAGAGGGAGAACTAATAAGTGAAGAGGCAAAGCAAATTCTGCATGAAACAAAAGCACTGAACATTTTCTAGATATTATTTCAGATAACTCCATCTGTTTTCAAATTCCCAGGAGTTCTTGTCCTAAGACCTCCTCTCCTCCCACTGTTGTCAACATTAATCTGGGGGTGCCAGAAGTCTACTGACACCTCTTCCAGCAGCACACTTTTCAGTATCACTATGAGATGCCTGGATGGTTTATAGACCTGCATAAAGCAGGTCAAGATTAATTATTAGGCAAAATTGCTCTGAACTCGTACAATTTCCCTTGAACTTTAGAATCTAAGCTGTTCTGCCATTTAAATTAAATCTCTGCCTTTAGGGCTGAAAGGTTAACTAAGTGAAAAGCTATGGAATTATCTCTGCCTTAAAGCTTAACCTCAAAGGAGAACTTGTACCCATTTTAACTGTCCTTGTGCCAGTACAGTTAACCTAACAAACCTGCTTGTGGGGACTCCCACAGCGGTATTAGATGGGCTATTTAGATTAGCTTTCTCAAGGAAGAAACTAAATCAAAAGTTCCCATGTTCTACCACATACAGAACTCTGTTCAAGTGCTGGATGCCGTACAATGATTTGATGTAACTGTGCTCACAGGGGCTCCTGTGCAGGCTTTATTTCACTTTGAGGTGAATTATTGGTACGATCTACTTTCATTTCAAGCGAGCTCATAAAACTATTTTGCTATATTAGTATCCTACAAACACAGGATACATTGGGTTATCATAAGCCCACTATCAGTCCACTTAGTTTAAGAGAAGAGCTACAATAGCTATATGCATTTATCCCATTTCTATGATCTCTTATGGTGTCAAATTAGGTAGGTATAGGAAATGAAAGATTTAATATATAGAAAGGACTCCCCTCTGATAGGTGCTTTACGTGAGAGAAGTTTTACCTTGTAGTAGTAATTCTTAACCAAAGTACAAACATACTGGATTTAACGTCTTTATTAACAACCAAGTAGGATACAAACACACTTGGGCCAGCCTATGGACACTATCATTTCCAAAAAAGGAAGCAACCAATAGGTCAGCAAGACAAAAATACCCCTAATTAAGTTAAAGAAATTTAGGAGACTGAAGAAGAAAAAGGAGGAAGTGTGGGTAAGAATAAAATCTTAACAAAATGGATGCCAAGAAAGAGTTTGAGTATAAAAAGAAAGCAGGTGGGTAAACCTAGGGATGTAAGATTTGTGTAAAAGCCATCTCCCAACCACACTGGTAAGATAACAGGCCTAAAAAAAATTGTCAGATGGTTTACAAACAACAGAAATATTTGGAGATGATCCATTCTACTGTTGCTTACCTCAACTTACAAAGATAAACAACTCTGTTGGGTTGTGTTTGGTTTATTTATTTATTTTTACTTTCCCTTAGCTAGAGTTTGTGAAAACACGATTTCAGAACAACTGGCAAACAAAACATCCTTTCACCCTCTTGAAGTGACCCCTAAGACTAGAATCCTGGATCATTCTTACAGTGCAATTTTTTTTACAATTCATATCCAAGACACACTTGAGATGGCAAGCAGTACCTATGCAAAAGTAACTGTAAAAATGGATAACATTGATGTTTCCATTTCAAAATCATTAGCTATGACTCTCAAACCAAATACTCGTTCCCCACTGGATCACTTCAAGCTTGGGGATCTCTCTGTGGACTTTTCTAGGCCACACATGCAAGGTCTGTCGGAATTTGGGGAAGGGGGGGGGAAGATTGTGTAGTGGGGGTTCACATCTATGCCTGTCAAACCATCTTTCAGTTATACTCACAAAACATTCGGCAGCATCATCCATGATACCCAGCTGGAAGCGTTGCTCATCCTGAAATGTCTTTGCAAGAGCAGTGCGCAGGGCATCAGAAGGCAGCACCTTCTCACTGCTACACTGAAACTGATTGAAGATACCCTAGTGAGAAAACAAAAAGATAGTTAAGTTATTGTATTTTCAAAACATGACTCAAGTTATCTGAAAACAAACAGCAAACCTTTAACTCATTTTGATCAAGCAACACATAGGTATTTGTATTGTACAGGGACTACAAGAGAAAATCCTAAAAGTTCCTCCTTTGAAATCATATGCACCTTTGGGTATTCCTTCCTTTCACGTATCCAAACGAAGGCAGGGAGCTTAAGGGCAAATTTCCCTCAGTGTCAATCCCCCTTGGATCTTCCTCCAAATCTGATTCCTGAAGCAAATACAATGAACACCAAAACTCCCTCACTTTTTATTCCTATTTCTCCCTCTCCAGTTCACTTTTTCACTTCCACCTCGGTAGCTTTCTTCTTACATGTCGTCTTCTTTCCAAATGTCTTAGCCCTTAAATAGCCACAATCTGCTGCCTACACTCTTTAAGGAATTTACCTTCCAATAAGTCCAAGAAGTAGGTAAGGATCAGAGAATTTTGGGGTCAACATGCAGGAGGGAAAAGGCATGACAAGAATAGCAGTTCCTATGCATGGCCAGCTGTTCACTTGTTG
Source organism: Platalea leucorodia (assembly GCF_965183815.1). NCBI lineage: Eukaryota > Metazoa > Chordata > Aves > Pelecaniformes > Threskiornithidae > Platalea > Platalea leucorodia. Next base: position 23,959,728 of record NC_138826.1, read on the forward strand.
CCATAAACCTGCATTTTCGTAACTGTAACTCACACATCACATCATCTGCGTAATCATTTCCAAGGACAAGTGGTTCTATAAAGATGCATTATTGTCTAAAGTGTGGGTTATATGCATGAAAGTTCAGTACATATTTCCAATTGATTAAAAACCCACTTTTATTTTGTGGGTGTGTGTATGCACGTGCACGTGTGTGTGTGAGATATCCAAAAGATCTTCTGAACAGTTATTTAACCTTCATTGTGCTCTCCTGCAAAAACAGGAACATAATTCTGTATGCAAGATCCTCAGTTTAAGTAAAAACTTCTAGGCCTTATTTTCATAGCAGACCACTCTGTCTCCATCACCACTCTCCTCTACTTTCTACCTCATTTCATATGACAAGCAACCATTTTCATCAGTGTCAATCTCAAAATTCTGCTTGTCCTTTCCTATAAAACTTTCCTCACAATTTCCCTAAAGCTTGTGGGAAAGCTCCATTCTTACTGCAAGAGAAAAAAAGGGTCATCTTCAATTGTGCACCACTTGGCTTTTCTGCCTTCTAAATTTAGTCAAACAAGGAGAAAGCCAGCCTCAAACTGGTTTGCCTGTTTGGTTTTCTTCCAAAGCTATACCGAGAATCTGTAGTGATGTTGATTCATGTATCACTTCCTTCCTTAACTACAGAAAGCTTCTCCCCAGCATGCTTAGGATCTATATTAATTAGAAACAAATAATCTGAATCTTTCTCTCCTTTAACTATTATTTGTTTCTTATCAGGAAATGAGCAGGTAAACTGGGAGAAGGTTTGCCAAACTATGCAATCTCGGCTGCTTTGAGGAAGCTGAAAGAGTACAAAACACAGCTGTCACTGCACAGCCAGCAAACCAACCTCCGTGCCCCTGCCATTTCTGGCTGTAGAAATGGTACAATTTATAGTGTTGACATATTATCTAATATAGATGTAAAATGCCCATCTCTCTTTATTGCTATTTTTATTTTGGTCATCCTTATGGTGCTCATTCACGGGTGAGGGCCCACTGTGCTGAAGCCCATAGCTCTTCTAATATTGCCTTTATTAAAGTATCAAATAATGATGAGAAAAGTGGTAATGAAGAGAAGGCTGTGAGGCAGTCTCACACTTAATGAATTACAGACAATCTCTCTCCTCAGTAACCTTATATATATATATACACACACATATATACCTATAAAAATGGAAAGAATGACAAAGTCTCTGTACTTAACAACATTGATCCCCATTTCTGTCACTCTGAGCAAGTTTCATGTTTCATTAGTAAATTTGCTCATTTCAGTGGACCTCAAAAAAAAAAAAAAAGGTAGTGAAACACAATTCCATCCTGCTTCAGCACTTTACATTAAATAATTTAAGAGCATTTGAAAATATTCGTGACTGTGCTTTAGAAATGTGTTTATTCTGGTTATCAATCTCACTTCATAGATCTGGAAATTGAGACACTTGCCCAGCAGCTGGCATGCAATCTCACTGCAAGGAACTGATGGACAGGACTCGATTGCTTCAATGAGAGCTCTGAAATGGCTCTGCACTCTTGCGGGGGAGGAGAGAATCAATGCAGGGTCCAAAATAGGTAAAAGGAGCAGCAGGCAAGTAAATCGAAACTCTTATTTTAAATTTCCATCTTTAAAGAAATAGTATACTTTACTTTCACCTGTAACATACCTACTAGTCAACATAAAGAGATCCAGTAAGGAAAAAGTGATCCTGATGATTATAAGGCAACTGTTTTTCACAAGATCCTGCATTTCAAATTTTTTTGCATCACAAAATAATTAGAGCCTTCACAATTATAATGAAAAAACTTTCATTAAATATAAACAGCAGAAAACTGTGAAATCTGTTACCACTACCACAGAATAAAAATAATTCACTAATAAAGAATTCTGTGACGAATTCTAATATGTAAAATAAGGAAGTAAAAGATCCCACTGTTATACAGAAGAATGCTTCCTAAGATTTGTAATGACATAGCACACAAGGATACAGTCTTATTTAGATTACGAGGCGGGGGGTGGGGGTGGGGAAATCTTAAAACCAGTGAGTAATTGTGCATTTTAACCTAATAAAGATCAAATCTTATCATGTCATTGCACAGTGCAGTTTAAAGCACGTTGAAACATAATGCTTGTAGAAGTCCCAAAAGCACCTCAAATGGAGCCAAAAGCACTTTGAACACAGGGGGGGGGCTGGTTTTCATTGGGTTTTGGTCTGGGTTTTTGGGGTGGGGGTCTTGGGTTTTTTGGTTGTTTTTTTGGGCAGGGTGGGGTTGTTTCCCCTTTTCCTTATTTTTCAGGATAGGTTCTTTGCTCACCTTCAGAACAGGTCTTTCTTGTCTCTCAGCCTCAGATGGGCAGGTGTGGCATTTCCTGCAGTTTCATCACTTTAAGTTATCTCAGATCTCTCTCCTTAATTTCAGGTCTTGCCCTTGAGTGATACTGTTAATCACTAACACATTTGTTCCATATACAGGTCTGAAAGCCAGCTGGGCGCAGACCAGGAAAGCACTGCTGATTCTGCCCCAGGAGTTTTCATGACACCTTTTCTCCAAGTGCTTCTGGAACTTAGTGAGACCTTTATATATGAAACATTGAAACTTTGTTCTCTTTCAAAAACTTCTTCACCTGAACTTGAAGATAGTGAAAACCCCATTAGTGTGTTCACCACACTGATGATCTCTCTCAATGGCTACATTCCACCACAAATGAGCATATCCCTAACAGTAGCAACAAATAAAGACCCTGTTAAAAGCTTCATGAACCAGGGAAGTCTCTCCTATTTTACCAGTTTTCAGTAACTAAAATCAAGGACGGAGAACCAAAAAAAAAAAAAAAAAAAAACAAAAAAAAAACCAACAACACAACAAAAAAACCCAACCCTTAACATAAAATCTGAGCAATTACTAATATTGTATTAGCAGCAGTACTTTGATTTCTACACCAATGACCTATTCTTGGCATGTTAGGAAATCTACGAGCCAAGACAAAGAACAGCATGAGCAAGAGATTTTTCAAATAGGAAGTATGCCTTCTGGTTACACTGCATTCCTGAGGTCTATATAAAAAAGAAGCCCATCTCCCTCCATATCCCCTTCCCTACAGATCTTTAAAGGTCTGGAAAGGGTAGCAGAGACAGCAGAATTAGGAAGCACAAGCATTTTTTTAAGAGGAATAAATTGCCAAAGTCCACCTAGATGCACCTAGTTCCTCCCCAAGAACTAAGTCAAGATCAACTACAATTACATAGTTGATCTTTCGCCAGCTTGCTCTCAGAGGCATCCAAATCTGGAAATTCCTTAACCATCCCAGGCAATCAATTGTAGGGCCTCATTTGGCTTATTACCACTCAGAAGGCTTTTTTGTAGTTTTCTAAACTGGAAGCTTCGTGTCATTTCTACTACAGCTCTGGGCTTCTGACATACATCAGAACACGGGCTTGCAGAGTCAGTGGTCTCCCAAAATAATCTCCAGTTTGGGAAATGTGGGGAATCAACAAAAACTTTCTAAAGCTTCAGAGGAAAGCAACCTAAGGTTTGAGACAAGGAACCTTTATTATACAACTACTCAAGTTAAAATCTGGCTTTCTATTTCAGAATGCTAGAATTCACATGCATGATCAAAACAGAGTTGTTCTTCATTCAGTTAGAGAATAAAGATAGCAATTATTCTTTGAGGTAATTAATGGGATTGACATTTTACAGTTCTTTTAAATTTTAAAGATTTGGAAAACTGAAATATATGTGAATCTCCCCATAGTTTCCAAGATCTGCTCCACATTATCTCTAAAAGTGTTTGGAATCCATTTTCTCCCTAGGAAAGAAGTATTCCATTTATTTGGGGTAAATTGACATCTGCAATGTGTATCTAACCATACTGATGAAACAAACCCCAGACTTGATATACATGCACATATGACTTTTTAATCAAGCATGTAGAAGCAGGCTGGCATAAGAATAAATTGATGGCTGAAGACAACAGGCAACAGCTACTAAATCAGATCAGTGTCCATGCACTGTAAATTTGAGTTCTGTCCCTGGCAGCTTTCTGAGAACTAATTATTCTCTTCCAGCATTGTGCAGAAGTTCCTTCTGGATGGGGATATCACTGCAGCTCTAGCGGTGTAGTATCGTCAAAGAACAAAATATGTTCACCCCAAATGCTTTAGTATTCCCTACATGAACAGTTTCTGCCTTTTAGCAAAAACCATGAATATTAACGTGGCCAATCCTTCTCTCACTGCTCAACATATCAATATTATTCTTGCTGTCACTCAATTGTGACAGTATTTTTTTTTTTTTAAACTTTCTCTCCATTTCAATAGCATGCCCTTCTTACTCCATTCCATTCATTGGGCTTTTTTTTTTTTCTTGTCTACAGTACCTAATCTCTCATCCAGAACATCATCTCCTGATGCAGCCTCTTACTCAGTACAGCAACCTGTTTCAATAAAAATTCTAGCTGCTAAAATCACTTTTCTCCTGTCCAACCACATCAGCCTCCACCCACAGTATTTCCTCTACCTCACATTTCTTCCCCACATTTCTTCACGTTATGTTTGCCTTCAAGGGTGCAAATAATTCTAGCTCTATTTGGTTTTGTGTCTTTGGATCTCTTTCCAAACCTAAGTCTGATAATAAATCAACCTAGATTTCCATTATTCCTTTCTTTTACAGTCTCTCTTCCATTTTTACTTGCACTGTACCCTAAACGTTAATATAAGGTCCCCAATATGGGCTGTAAAGTCAGGCACCCCTGGCTACTACCAAAATCAAACAAAAATATACTTTCCGCCAGTTTTGTTTAGGATGGTGTCAGAAAAAGAAACCCAAATCACAGAACATTCACATCAACTAGGTGACAATTTATTAACTGCTTGATCAAGATAAAAAAAGGCAGTCATTATTTGGAAGCTTCAATTACCAGTTTATTAACTCAGGAAACTGTACATGCTGCTAGTTTATTTGTCAGGCGGTGCCAACTGAAAAAAAAAGTTTAAACAATAAAAGTAATTATTTTATATATTTCTACTACTGTTTTACCCTGAAATACTATCCTAATTTGGAAAAAAGCACAAAACAAGAGGATGAAATCTTTGCAACCAACCTATTACTGTCTCAACCGTATAATGAACTTTTCATAACAAATCCCTCCATTTCAATCAAGTGTCTAATCAGAACCATGAACTATAGTCATTCCACTTCTTTAAAGCACTCTAATACCCTATTGTTCTCAGTTTTCACCTTAGAAAACAACATCATTTCTACACAGAAAATTCACATTCTTCCTGCTTTTGTTGCACATGACAAAATTACAGAAAAGACCAGCCCTACTGGAATTTATCAATCAATAGAGCATTCTTCTTTGCAAACGACAAAAAACACTCTGTCCTATATCCTGGCACTATGGAGCTCCCAGTACAATCCCTGGAAGGAGAACAAACTCTCTGTGGCATGCTCAGTACAGTGGACGGATTTCCCCCTTCCTGCCCTCTTCCAGCTGTGATAAACAAACACCAAAGCAAAGTCATGCTCTAGAAAAAGGAAAATAAAACAGAACACAGTAGACTTCAACATTAATAATAAATCAAAAAGCTGTTCCAGTGTTACAGCAGGCAAACCGCATAGCAGTAAGGACAGCTTATGTACCAAAAAAACCACTTAAAAATAATGCCACGTCTTAAGGAACAGTGTTTGGGATTCCAGCACAGAGTCTGCAGCTCTGCCTTGTCTTTTTGCATCTGTTGACGCAAGGTTCCTTCAAAATAACCAATGAGCGTGTGTCTGGAATGATTTCAAGGTTCATCTTGTAGCCACATAAACATAGCCAGGTAGCACAGCAAGTTTTAAAATCACTTGAAGAATTTGTGCAATGGATGTCTTCAATGCGGTACAAAAATAAAATGTGATTTGATATCATGTATGACATCACTGCCCTGTGATCCCTCATTTTATAAATAAAAGTAATTTAAAATTACAAATAATATTTATAGAGCTAGCCGAGCATTTACAGTAAATACTGTGCATGACATCAGAATCCCTAGAAACAGTTGCAGCAAGCCAAGAAAGTGTGGAAAAAAATACGACTTCTTTGGTGTTATTCAAAAGCTAAATTTAGCTTATTGAAGACTATCCTCCTCTAAAGTCAATGGGAAGAGAACGTCGCTGTTAGAGCACCAGTTCAAAGCAGGGGAAGAGCACAAACCCTCTCTGTACAACAGAGGAGGTATCCTGCGAAGGGAACCTGGAGTGGAGGTAGGGACACGACGTAGACTCTTCCCCCCAAGTACTGCCCCTTTCCCAGGCCAGGCTGGAACCTGAACATGCCAGCATGCTTTGGAGAAGAGTAAACATGTCCTGCCTCTTCCTTGCTTGGTCTGGACAGGTATTTCGGGCAGATCCACCTGACAGCATGCAAGGCTAATTACCTCTCCCCAGCCCCTAATGGGAGATTTTCGCATGGTATAGAGCTCCAAATTCTTGGGTTCCCACTGGATCCAGCCATATCTTCTCCCTCATCTTAGCAAAGCCTAAGGCAAGATTCAAGAGAAAGAGGATGTCAAAGACCTGGAGGCTAAGCTGGCATTACCCTGGCAGGACAACAGTTAAGGGCTTCCAGAGCAGATAGAGCAGATGGGAGGGCTGGGGCGGGGGAAGAGGTGAGCACAGAAGGGAAGGGATGATCCTGCTGCACTGGGACACGAAACATGCTCTTGGTGATGGTTGCAGTATTAGGTGCATATTAAGCAGATTAGCCCATGTGTCTTATACAAGTTTACACACAGTATGTTCCAGACAGCCAGACTTTTACAGGAGGGAAAAAAAAAAAAAAGAGCAGTTTGAGAACACTGATCCAGAGGGCAGCAGAGAACAAGTAAATACCTTAAACAGCCTTTTTTCCCCCTCTACTGCCTGCTTAAGGAGTTTATGAAGATGAATGTGATCATCTCTAGGGTTTGGGGCTATCCCTTTTGCATACCTTTATCATTTAGTATCCCTACCTTTTCAGTTGCATGCAAGCCAGACAGCATATGTTTCTGGTGTTTGGGGTTTTCTGAGGGGAGGAGGGGAGGTTTGCATCCCCAATTTCACTTAGAGTTAAATGACACCCTTTATTACTCACCTTTGTAATACTATTTGACTTGATAACAACAAATAAATGGGTGAATATTTTCAAACATTTATGTACACACATCAACATTTTACACAAGTTAATAAAGGCAGAAACTTGTCACAGTATCACCCAGAGGAAAACATAAGATCGTGAGTTGATTTATGAACATAAGGGAAGCAGGGGTAAAACAGTTCTAGAACTTCTAACAAACCAATTTCTACGTATTTTTGCTCTTGTATATATGTCTGTAAACTTTCTGAAGGTTTTGGAATAGGCTTGGGTAGAATACACTGAAATTTCCCATGAAGAACAGACTGCAGATAGAGAAAACACTAACATTTTGGTTTGGATTAAAGCCAGTTGGAATCCATTTATTTACTTTGTCAAGTATTGGTTACTGCTCATATTCAGAAATAATTGTCCAGATAATTCTTTACTTGCATATACATGTCTTAAAAGAGTTTTTCATTGTACATTGAGTTTTGTGAGCTACAGGAATTCTGCACACAATCAGATGCAAGTTTTCTAAAATGTGCAGAAGTACTTGAGGATTTGGTGCAACGTTATAGCTTTGCTGGAAACTAAGTGTTGTAACACCTCCTGGCATTGGTAAGAACTTCAGATAGGAAACAAACCAAAAAAATCCTTGCAGATATCTGGGAGCAAGGAGAGAAAGCAGCAATTTTTTCAAAGGCTGCTTAATTTAAAAAATAAGCATATGGCTGCAGGCATAAAATTTGTGAATTCTGCCACTCTACCTGTCACTTCCAAGTTTATAATAGCATACTGCACACTTCAGCAAGACATCAGAAGCAAGGATTTTATCAACAAAACTAAACACTCTTCAACCCAGTGCCTGCTTTTAATACATATATTCCAGAGATCCTGCCATCTTCCAGTCTTACTCTAGCGTTTTTCCCTCTCATACGGGTACTGCTAATTCAGATGCATCTTTGTCCAGAGTTTATCTTTCAACACTAGTCCCACAAAGGTTCATCCTCTCCTTTTTCCTATAATATCCACCCCCCCCCCCGTACTCTCATTCAGAAAAAGGCTTTATATAATCTTTATATTAAAACCTCTCTCTGTCTGATCTCCTGGTATTTCATTGCCATATCTTGCTGTTACGTTAAACCCCAGAACAGCAAAAGCTTACATTCATGAGAATTTCCTAAATCCTTTTCTTTCTGTCCTCATCTCAGCTACCAAAGAATGCCAACAATCACTTGGCAATACTTGAGAGCATGGTCCAAGAATTAGCGTCAAATTATTTATCCCACTGAACTTAATGAACTCAAACCAGATCATGCCTAAGTCTTGCCACTTCCCTATAAGGAAGGGATATATTTAATGCTCCATCTTTTCTTTGTCTGGATAGCTGTATTTCTCACTTCGGATGTGCTATCTTGCTCCTAACCCACTGTTATATCCTCTTCTGATGATACTGCTGCAAATATCATCCTGTCTCATCATTTCAACAGATATGTCTTGAGACAAATTACCTTTCAGAATGAAATTACTTATCTTCTTTCATGCCTTAATAGCCTCCTCTTTGCTGTTCTTTTGCAAGGGAAAACCCCTCAACAACAGTCCAAAAACTCACTAGATAACTCATTTCAAGCCTGTGTCTACCAGAGCACCTGTAAAGTCACTTAACAGTAGCAAGACAGCTATATTATACTACAAATATTGCCTGTGAACTTCAGATAATCATAATTTAAACCTTGTACTCTCTATTTTGCCATATTTATAAGACATGCTGCCTGTCCTTTTCATTACTGCACACAGAACTCATGACACAATAAATTCTCCCACAATAAACTGAAATATTTAGTTGGATTTTACAACCCATTTGTGATCAAAGAAAATGTCTCAGTCCCAATTTCAGAAAGAAAAAAATCACTGCTCAGGAAGATTAAAGCTGTTATTTTCATCCTGTCTGCATCACATCTGTTTCTCCCATAAGGTTAGAGGGAGCCATGGGTTTGAAGTAGCAAAACTCAGAAAGGAGGGCACAAAAAACCAGAAGCACTAAAAATTAATGGGTAGAGACAAACGGAGATGTAGGATTGCACAATTTACTCAAGTACATAACAGTACTCAGAATCAGAGCTAGCATCTAGATCTTACTGTCCAGGCAGCATCTATGACAGTTATTGTATCTGCATCTACAAACAGAATTGATGTTTTTTAAAACACAGAACACGAAGAGCTGAGCCATTTAACGCAGACATCAATATTTACAGCAGAAAATACCTTTTAGTCTTACATAATCAACAGTTTTGAACAGAAAGGCTTAAAGAAAAACGGTCTTCTCCATGCTGACATTTAAAGTAGCTCTGAAGGAAAGGTAACTTCTGAAGATCATCCTGACTGTATATAGTATATTTATAAAGCAAATGACAAATTAGAAAAAACAAAGCAAACTCATGTCTTACCAGCTAAACTACTCTTTCAAACAACATGGAAGCTCACAATGATCTGCACTCCATTGATAAGAGTCCTTGTATTTGAAAACTTACCTACAGTATTTCCACAATTTATTGCCTTGAACATATTTTAAAAGCGGTACTATGAGTGTCTTGGGCCAGTATCTATCAGATTTACCTTTGCTCTCACAAATTTCCAGATGCAAGTGTGATTACACATATCAAATATCAGAAATATTTCTGTTAACTTCTTTTTTAAAAATAGTTTTTAATTTATTTCCAACTTTTACCTTAAGAGCACAGAAGATGCAGGAATCGCCCATACATTTGTGCGTTGTGATCTGCCGGAAACTGCGGCGAAAAATGTCCAGGTGCCAGAGAACCTGAAACACAAAAAGGGGCACAGCCAATTTTATGAATATATAAAATACTGCATAAAGCTCTAACTAAAGTTGCACACACTAAATAATCTCAGAAGTACGCTAATGTCAGTGAATATCACTTTTAAAAGGGGATGCCTTTTATCTAACTGCAAGTTGACATTTTCACCTTTCTTCCTCAGCTGTAGCATTCACATACATTAATTTACAATAGGACATCCCTCTGAATTTCTTGCCATGTGCTTTTAGATTAAAACACTCGCTTCTTTGTCGGTGTGGCAGTGCCAGATTAAACAGCACCTGCCCTGACTGCTCCCCCGTGCCAGCACCACGGCTGGCCGCTGTGCAGCCTCACTGTGAGGCTGGGCAGAGCTGCCAAGGACACCCCACCGACCGCTGCGGCTGAAACTCGCCCATCTTTCCACCTCCTAGGCAGCCTCCTTGTTCTTAGCAGAAAGCCCAAATGCTGGAAAAATGGAGCACCAACATCATATACATCAACAAGTTCTTGCAAGTCAAAATGATAAATTACTAAAAGCCGTTATGCCCAATATTGTCATTAGTAAGTGTATTTACATGCCATGATTACTGGCAGATTTCTAACCCTAACCTGTATGGGCAGTTATACTTTTCTCTCAGGACAGTTATGGTGGTAATACCAGATAGTATGTGACCAGGTATGGCCTCAGCGTATAAAAGCAAGCAGGCTTTTATATGTTCTGCTAGGAACAGCAAGAGGCAACGCTTGCTGTAACAGCACAAGGTTTTATTCTTAAGTTTTACCACTAAATCTGTGCAATCTTGGGCAATTATCTAAATTCCTATCTGTAAAATAGCAACAATACCAATCTCTTGAGGTGTTTCAGAGTCAGCTCTTTATATATGTGGTTGGTCCTGGCTATTTCACCTTCGACTAACAATAACTGGACTTTTTTGTAAGCCTCAGAGCCACTGGCCTTTCAGGAGGCAGAAGCTTGCACTGAAAGAAGCCCTGACCTAAATCGCATCCTGCCAGGTTCCGGACGGAGCAGCAAGGTCCAGGCTGGCATCTGACAGGCTAAATGCTTCATTAGCACATGCAGAGGGATCAAACTTCTTATTTTTGATTAATCTGTGCAGAGCAACTGGCTAGAAAAAAATTTAGCACTCTAAAAAAAGTTGTGTTGGTTTCAAGAAATGTTTCCAGCTGGAACAATTTGTTAACGAAATCATAGAACACAAATGTTACCTAAAATTATATTTAAAAATACATTTATTGAATATTTAATCTGTAAAGTTTCCCAAAACTTCAGAATTGTCATGGCTATGTTTATACTCAAACTCTCCCTATACTTAAGGGCCAAGGAGGCAACATAAGCCTTGGAACCATCTGACTGCACACAACATTCCTGAAGAACTACTGCAGACTTCACAAAAGGACAAAAAAACAATACATTTAGGAATGAGTCCAATTTTTCAATGTAATTGCCTTTGGAGTTTATCTTGAATGTTTATAGAAATACTTAATAGTAAGGAGCAACGAACATTCAAGAACCTCTCAGACTAACACTAAATGTTAAAAAATTAAGATAAAAAAACCCGGAAGTATATATTTTATGAAATTATTAGCATCTCGGGGGTTTTTTAAATTTAGCTTTGATTGTAAATATTTTTGGTATCCTAACTCTCTTGAGCTTTAGAAGAAAACGGTTTATGTAGAAGGCGAAAGTCCAAGTCATAGGCTTTCATCTTCACGTATGGCATGCAGCTGATGTTATGCTCTACTTAGTTCTGACCTATGTTCAGTAACTCAATATTAGGAGGCAGTCAGTGATTACACCTTACAATTTAAACAGAAGCAATTAAAACAGTACATCACTGGAACCCCCACTTTCCTTATTATAAGTTCCCTTTGTACCTAGTCCTGGATTTCATGGCATATTAAGCCTATTGAGGGTCACTGGCGTTTCTGTTTGTATTGCTTATATCACAGGGGTATCTTGAAGCCTGAAGTTAGTTGAGAACCTAATTGTGCCCATGGAAAAAAAAAAAAAAACAAAACCAAAAAAAACCCCACAGTGACACAGTCTGTGTCACAGACAAGTCATATGAAGGGACGGAAACTGATGTGGAGAAAGGGTTTTAAACCCTGCAGCCAGAAGGACTGAATCTCAAACGTCAGACATTCAAAACATCCAAATGGTGACAATACCACTATAGCAGCCATACCACTCCGCTAAATTTTGACACAGAGAAAAGTTTTTCTTCTAAATGAAAAGGTAAAGACTCAACCATCTAAACTAAGCTACAAATCAGCAGTTAGAAAGAAAACTGGACTACATAAAAAGGATCATGTATAGATATTATCAACCCTTGACTTGTTCAACAAAAAAGTTAAATTTACTTTTAAGGAGTAGACATACTGCAAGCTATGCAATATTGTATTATTTTAAAAGAAATTTTCTACATATATTGTCATCTTTGGTTGACATATTACAAGTTTACACAAACAAGAGATTCAAATACCCTAAGTGATGACTACATGAATGCTGTTGATTTCAGCAGGAAAACCTGAAAATTAAAAAAAAGCTGTTCTATAACTCAACTAATCTGCATTTTCAAACATAGCTTTATTCTGTCTAGGCCCACAAACAATTACGTAGCGAAGCCTGGCTGTATTTGTTGCACAGTCGAGCCTAAGAAAATACTGCAATAGACAGAGGACAAAGAAACATTTTTTATTATGTGCTCTTACCTGTAGCGCACTATTCAGGAAGCAACTGTTCTGTCCTGGTTCATTGCTGAGACCTTTACTGGGTGCTATTGAGGTTGTATTTCGTGGAGTAAACATGCCCTGTACATTCCCCCGACCCACAGAAAAGTAATTTCTTTTCCAAGACATCTTCCAGTTTCAGCTGTAGAATACACAGGTTTAGGCTGCCAGAGTATTTGACTTGATCAGACCCTTCCTTTCTTTCACCGAAATTCAAAACTGGAACAACATCCAATCTTCTTTAAATTATAGTTTAAGCAGAATTTATCCTTTCATCAGGACACAAGCAGTTTGCTTCTTTTAAATCCAGCCCGGGATGCTATTCTTCATTTGATGCCTATGTATGCAAAAACTTCTTTTACAAGCAGTCACATACAAAGTTTGCAAAGGGAAAGAATCCATGGTAGTGCAAGTTCATCTGTTACGCTGCTTCTCCCTTTTCCAAACAGGCAGTGACTTCAAGGAACAAATGGCAAATTAAGGAGGTCCCAGAATCGAGAGGAGAAAAACAACAGCTACCTCCCACACCCCAAAAACCCCAACTTCTCTAATCCTTTTATAATCCTCCTGCAAAAGATGGGAAAAATCCAATTAGTAAGGGAGCAGAGAAACCAAAACCAAAATAAAACCTTGGCAGCTCCCTTTCAGTTACGTCTGTCTTGGGTGATGAAAGAGACATTATCCTCACAGGGGAAAAAGAAGCAACTCCAGCACTTGACAGTGAAGAGCTTTAAAGCAGCAAACAGTCTCCGATACAGTTCCTCTAACTCTGCGTGCGATCTTTAGAAGTTTCTTCTCCCGATCCTCCTTTTGCAATCGGAATGCCCGGCTGTGCCAGAAAGCTTGAGAGAGAAAAATAATCAAAGGCTTGCGTCATTTAATTACTCTTGGTTTTGTGGTGTTCTGCCAAGACCAGCGTTGCCTCACCTCCCACAATACACTGAATCTTCTGAGACAAAGCAAAAAATACAAACCTTCCTCCACCCAAAAAATAAAATAAAACATGGAAAAGAACAGAGAATTCTGAGAAAAGTATGTAAGAGCAAGAGGGCTCAAGTATGTTGGAAGGGTTAAGAAGGAAGTTAGATTAAAAAAAAAAACAAACCACAACATTCATGTGAACTCCATGGCAGTTTTCATACATATCCTTTACAATCCTGAAGTGTTAATTTCTTTAAGATATCTTAGTCATTCAAACAGTAGTACGAGGATTTGTGAGTCTGAATACACGCTAGCACCTTGTCCACCCTAGAACTGGGATTTGGCACTGAACTTGGAAGGCCGAGAAGACAAAGGCACAAGGCTCTCCCCTGACTCAGCAGCCCATGGCTCTCTCCAGAACAAAACAGCGTCCAAATTTTCTTAATCAGAAACTACGTGCATCTCTATAAAAAGTTACTAAATCTACGTGCATGGGATATACAATGTCTTCCAAAAGACATTGTTGCTTCTGAAGAAGCCACAAGAATCATTCAAGAGAAACTGCTCTTCCCACCACAAGTCCACTTTTGCCCTCATCTCACAGGAAATGTAAAAAGGAATTTGATCTAAGAAATTCCTAGAAACAGGAACTACAAGATTCATGGCAAAGCATTTTTTTTTTTTAAGTTCTCATAAGTGTAGCCCACCTGTATTTACGTTACAGACAATTGCGTAGTATTTTCCAGGGACATTCGCAATGACATTTAGAATTATCCCATTTTTGATATGCATAATAACAACTGAATATACCTATTACAGCTGGTATAAGCAAGACTACTCTATTCCACATGTTCTGAAGTAGTAATTGCAGCATGAAGTCACTACACAGAGTTTGTGCATCAGCAAAAATTAACTAAGAGAATAATTCCTTACAAAGATATCCTGGGTATCTGTGAAGGCACGTTTTTCACCTTCCACACAATTATGAATTCTTCATCTCCTGTCAAAACACAGAAGGAACTTCCTCAACATCTGCAAATGTGTTACAGCAGCCTAACCCATTCCCTTCTAGTAACATTTTGTTTGTACTTCTATTAAACTCATTCTACAAATATTAATGAAGTCTCAGCATTGCTGTAAGGCAGGCAAATATCTATATACAGATGAATATTATTCTTGGTTGCCAGTGTGCCATGCAAAATTTTCAGACGTGCTTGCAAGCCTGCAGACACAGACCATTACCATGCCCGTCACGCAACATTCCTGAGCTCTGAACGTATACAGGCTTCATTTCAAAGCAATTTCAGCCTCAGCCTCCTTTCTTTGCTCAATCCCTTAATGAACCATGAGCCAACCATACTGTCTGAGGTAATTCAGTTTCAAGCAGCAATTGCAGGATCTCTGTAAACCAACACCACTTGCAATAGGTGTAGTGGCTAAGCCTGCGCCGCAGAGACGAGCCGAACGCCGCATGGAATGAGCTGAGGCAAGCAGGCTCTGTGCTAACTCACAAAAACCCCTGAGCCAAGCACGCCGTCTTTCTCCTTTCCACAGCACCTACAAGAAGATGGAAAATACAATCCAAAACATGCCCAAGATGCACAGCTGTGAGCAGCGCCTGTTCGGTGGACTTCCAAGTTCAAAACAAGATTCTGCTCTCAAAATGGGCTATAAAACTTTAAGTACTTTTTGAGCCAAGCTGTCTCAGTCATGACAAAGTTTTTTTCTATTGATTTTTGTTGTCTTGGAACCAGAACCAAATTACAGGCTTTGCAGTTTGCCTGTCATTGCAGCAAGACTACTGCAAGCTGTCCCGGACTCTCCCAGTAACCGTGCAAGCTTACTACCTCCACTGCATTTGCACAGGCTTAGCAGCACTGACTTCTTATCACGCATTCGCTATGATTGCTCACAATCTGCTCAATTGGCTATGTGGCCTTTGCAGAGTTAAGAACAAGCAGAATACACTTAAGCTGGTAACCACCCAGTTACAACAAAACCAGATCTCTGGAGGTAACTGGCAGCTTCACACTTTGCCAACCTCTAAAAACTTACCACAGTTATATAACAGCTAGCTATGAAACAGAATCCTAATTAATCTGAAATATGTGTAAGACTATTCATATAGATTATTTGCAGACCCACTTTGCTTCTGCTCTAACATAAAAAGGGTAACAGAAAGCAAGCGGGAAAAAATAATTTTTGTAAAAACCAAGCATCATTATTAAAATATCCTGTTTTGTTTCCGCCACCACTGGTGAACCATCAGTAGAAAAAAGCTAACCCTCCCATACTTGAAACACCCAAGATACAATTGCTAAGAAAGCGGCAGTGATCCGTAAGGGAAGAGGAAGGCTATTGATGTGCAAGCCTGTCAGCAGATGTAGGTGTTCTCCAAACATGCTACTTCTCCCAGACACTGTGTTAGCTTGTAAGCAGTCCCAACCACAGAACTAAAGAAAAACAAAATTTACTTTCGGAAATGAAATCATGATAACACTTTGATGATATATGCCACAAGCTTCAGAGAATATAGTTAAGTGAGAAGAAAACATTTTCATCTATTATTTCTGATTAAAGAAGTTTTTGAGAAAGACTGCTTCCCTATTAAGAACACATAAAAGCCAACAGCTTTTTAACACTACAAGGAAAACCCCTACAATTTAACTGCCAATGGGGTTTCCCAGCCTTCTGTAGCATTTTAATATTAGGTGACAACAACTGCAGCTCCACAAAACTCTTGTATTAAAAAAAAAAAAAAAGCAAAACCAAAAAACCAACACATACAAAACAAAAACAATGAAAAAACCCACAAAAACCCACACCCTGCACCCCACACACCCCAGATCATAGATTCAAAAGCTGTAGCTACTGTTTTGTCCCAGTGGCATCTTGTCATGACGCCAGAAACCTGAGTCTGAAGTAAAAGAGAAAGATATTATCAGACCTGAGAAAACTGTTCTTATAGAAAAGATACAGGATTCTCATTGCTGGCAATTTTACTAATAGAGAAATATGACCAATATAGGAGGAGTGCCAGATGCAAAAGCATAAATGATGCTCTTGGTTCATTACTCAAAATATTATCCTAGAGACACAATGAACTGAGGCAGAAAGCCTAAAAACTTTTAAGGTACTTGTATTTTGTTTATAATATTAAGAACACTATTGACTGGAATAAGGCACAAAATTAATCTAGCCAGCATGATTAAAAAAAACTAACTATATTCCTGAAAAGTTGCACAGCCTTATAATAATGTTATACAAATGCTATAATATAGAGTAAATAATCTATAAAGAAATATATAAAGACTATATAATAAAAAAAGGAAATCTTACATTCTAGATCTTCCCTTGAGTTCATGCTGTTTGGCAACAGCTTTGTTTGGGAAGGAGGGAGGGCTCCCAGCCACAGAGACAAGCTCAGCAGATGAGAGCAGGGCATGGCGCACCACTCCCATCGCATCTCCGGCAGTGCAAGCCCAGAGCAAAGCTGGCCATGGTTCAGCATGTACGTCTGTCCTGAAGGAACCCAAGTCTGTCCTTGGGACAGCAGAGCACAGCACTCTACAGGACACATAACACAGAAGAGTTCAAGTCCCTGTTCATTCTCATATTCACTTGTTAAACCAATCACACAGAAACATAACATCTCAAGTTGCATCCTTCGTTCTCTGGTGAGGTCCCACTATCACTGTTCATTTTAAGGGGAAAAAACATTGTTACACTCGTCTCTTACTGCAGCCTCATGTCTCTCCAAATGTTTTAGGCTATTGCTTGATGAACCATTCCAGGCACATGGCTCAATTAAAATAACCCATTTAGGAAAGGAGATGCTTCCATTTAGCACTAGGTATGGCTGAAACCACCAATTAAGTATTTATCACACTGTTAAATCTAAGAGCAGAGGTCCAGAATTTATTTTTCATCACTTCTATTTCTGAATAAACTTTCAAAACACAGAACAAAGTAAATGATTCAATGTGTGAACGTGTGCATTTTTAGAAAAGAGTCCCACCCCCAAGATCCCATCACCTTTTGTGGCAGTAGGGAGTAGATTAATGGTGTTGAGGGCAAATTGTCCTTTCACATGCCACAGCACCTCTGAAAGCCTAAACAGATGAGAAATGGCTTTTAAATCCCTTATTTAAATATTTTTCATAACAAAAAAAAAAAAGACGAAAGAAAGAAGGAAAGAAAGAAAGGTCCAAGACAATGGATTTTGGTGAAAATTTTCACCCAGATGGCTCCTGGCAGAGTCGCTCTTTCAGTGAGGAAGCACAGGAATGGTCCCCTTGACTGATCCCATGGCTATTCTCAGCTAGAGAGAGTTTTCACAGCTAGAGACTTGAGACCATACTTTCTCCATGTAGCTGAAATGATGAAAGTATTTGCTAATTTCTGCATGGATTAAATTATATTTAATTGCAGAGCTATCAATACTAAGACCTTCATTTACAGTTTAGACATCCTAAAGGACAGCCAGCTTTGCAAGTCAGTCTAAATTCAATCTTGAAGGTGATGAAATAAAATAGAGGGACAGAAAAAGGTCCCATTACCAAATAACCATGAGTTTGGATGAAGAAAAGAGTGAACAGGGCAGTGATCTTAAAGGTAAACATCCCTGACAGAAGTCAGCTGCCGCGCAACCAAAGGAAGGGATAACTTCCTCCTCTTCAGGATGTCTCCTCTTTTTGAGCTTCTTAGCTAGCCAGAAATACTGAACAGATTTCTTTGCACACCTAGATGACACAGCGTAACTACAAAAAGATACAATTATTTCCATTCATCTCTATCTCCAAGAAATTTCTGATAGTGCAAATGAGATAATAGAGAAGAAAAACTTTCTGCTTTATGCACGCATTTTCTCAGTCTCAATTGCTATGCTGGGAGAAAAAAAGAGCCTGTGATGCTTTTGCTGTCAAGCTTACACCCATTTGTCTGTCTTCCTCTTAAAGGAATAACTTAATTACCCAGCTCTGTGCCACTTGTGCCTACTGGGTGGAACCAGGAACTGACAGCACCTGACAGCGCCGCTGATGCCCATGACAGACTCATAGTGGTCTTCCTTATTTTTCATTCTGCTATTGCACAATTCCTAGCCTGTGAAGTGTTGTAAAGATATGACAAAGCTGTGAGTATCAGAGACCTTAGGCTAACTCCCCAGAAACATGTTAGAAAATATACTCAGAATTTGCGTAAGGTTATGATAAATGGTCTTTCAGACACCAGCGAGATGTTTCCACTTACCTGATGCAAAAGTAATCATCCAAATGTTAGGCTAAAAGTTGCTAGTGAAGACCATCAAAATGATCTTGGAGTTAAGATTAAAAACAAAAGTTTTCCCAAATCCACATATGTACTACTTTAGAGAGTAAGGGTATGGCAAGCCTGTGACAAACACTACAAGTTTCCCAGAAGACACAATGAAGGCCATCTCTGAAAGACCACCCTTCGGCTGGGGCTGCACGGCTAGAAGGCGCGTCCCCTGGGTGGTGGATAGGGGATCCCTCTCTGGAGGGTGCACCGGATAAAATTGAAGAAGGTGCCGCGAACCAACGCAGCCTAAGGGAAGGCCACCCTGACAGAAAAACCACTGGCCCTCCAAGTCATGGGGGTTGGGCAGGAGGCCAACTACCTCCTCCCGGAAAAAAAATAAAAAGTTGCAGAAACGACAAGCATCAACTCGGAGATGGAAAAAATCAGTAATGAAGTGAGGAGGAGGAGATGGAACTGGATCAGTCATGTCTTGAGGAAAAAACCAACAGAAGACTGCGCTGTGGCCCTTGGGACTCCAGAGCACGCAGCCGCAGACCGATCGAAGTGGAAGAACGATGTTCGCGCCTTGTGTGCCTCCTGGCACTGAGAGAATTCAGATCAGATCTGAAAGAGCACCCCAAGGTAATGGAAACCGAAACTGAAGGGACTAGACAGAACAGTGAGCAAACCGGGTTAACATACCTCCTTGACTAAAACTGCAGTCAATTCGGTGACTACCACTGTATTTGTACAGCCTACCAATCACCAGAAGAAACTGTAGGCAGGATACTGATGGGCCAAATCGCCTCTTGGGAACACAGCTCCCTGAAGTGGCAATGCTGGCATTTCTGAACTAGTAGACAACTTACTGCTTCTACAGTGACTGGAGAGAGAAAACTGAACACATTTTTTATGAAGAAAGAATATGTTCTTACACCAACTTTTCAAACCAACAAATAACCCATGAAAAACAAGAACAAACCCACTCTATCTATGCTCCTGTTAACTGCTCAGACCAGCAGGGGCGTGGAAAGACGATGTTCTGCAGAAACACCCCAAAGTGAGACTCTGCAAGATGCTGGGGTCAAGCGTAGCTTTATACTGCATGAAGATATTCTTTACAGCAAACAGTTCTCCAACTTCTTCATCCAAAAAGCCTGTGAGTTTTATAAAACTATAGTGGACTGTCTCTTAAAACAGTGTAATGAAATCTTGTGAACACTTACCTAATCTGAATCATTTGATTTTAAGCCTGACAGTCAGCCAAATCTATTTAAAGAGCATATCTCACAGTAAAAAAGCAGCAGAGAGCCATTGGCTTTGAACTGCAGAAGGTTCAGTGATGGTGGAGGGCTCGAAACTTGTACCTGCTCGAGCTCAAGGGAAACCTCTCTACTTCTTCCCAACTGCCTGCAGGTGTTTCTCCAGAGTTACAAAGTCTTAGCAGTCATTTCTGTGGCCCTTCCCAAAAGAAGGACATCAGCTGATTAACACCTGTCTTCTGTGCAAACCTATGACCACATAGACACTTGTCCAAATTAGTGGAAAAAGTATGTAATTTATCCCATAGAGCTACCAAGAGAGAGAAGAGTAGGGTAGCTGTGTCCAGACTTTCATAAAGCCGTTACGAGGACCCAAAGTATCCAGTTGGCTCTCAAATAATCAGACAAGCTATTAAAACCCATCCAGTAAAGAGCTCTAATACAACATGACAACCATTCAAAGGCAAATTACAATTAAAAATAAAAAAAATAAACAAGACTAACATACCGCTCTAAATATGTAAAGCCAGCATTACAGCCTTTTCTGATCAAAAATAACCAGCAAGATGATCTCGAAGTTTCAGGAAGAAAGCATCTCTTGTCAGAGACTGCAATTTATAAAAGCATAATGTGGGATAATCGAATAATAAAGGGCTTCTGTTTGAAGACAAACAATGAGAGGGATGAGGTCAGAACCAGAGACGCAAAGGCCACGTTATTTACTTTGTGTGGGCTTATTGCCAAAACACACTTCACTCCCCAGATAAAACCTTTACTCATATCAAAAACACGGTATTAATAACCACTGATCTCATGCATCACGGTACTTTCAGCACATGCATTTGCTGTGGAGGTTACAGGGAACGGAGGCAGACGAGCCCACAGCTTTGTGTCCTACTTCTGAAATCCTTCGGAAGCAGCTGCCCCCCTTTCTGTTACATAGCCCAAAGGATCTGTTATCTCAACAACTTTTCTCTGGCAGTGAAGAGGGAAGGAATATATATAAAATTAAGAAAGTCTGCCCAGCCTGAAGTAAATTCAAACCATTTCAAAATAATTTGCACTCTCTTCAGATCTCCCCTTCCCAGTTTCCCAGCTCTGTAAGACTGCTGTCCATGATAATAAAAGCCTGCATCTTCATGCACCTGCATTTCCAACACGCTTATCCTAAAGTTTTGTATTACTTTCTACGTGAAATATAAGTTTACTCTCCCAAGCCTGTATTTAAAAAACACCCTACCAACCCCTAGGCTTGGTGCTGGACATTTCACAAGGAGGAAGGGTGGGGTGAAACCAGCTTTTCATCCCACTCCATATGCAACTTGTGGATTTCGGATAACTGGGGAAAACACAGCAGCTTCAAATGTTATGCAAGTGCTCAAAAGCAGTCAATCCTGTGTAACACAGAAAATCACGACAAATAGGAACAGGGCAGCTGTCAACCATATGGTGAAATGGAAGGTTCTGGTTTGATTCTAGCGAACACTCAGCCAGCCTCCTGCTGCCAGTTATTCCCCTTCCAAATCTTCACCTTGGCTCTCCAAAGGGGAGCTTCAAGATTAATTCAGTATTTGATTTGATCTCCAGATATAAACAAACATTTTCACTGCAAAATTCTGTATTGTACAGCCATCAGCTACTGCAACAAGATTTCAAAGCCCTTTTTTCTGTGGCACGTTATTCACAAGAAAATAATCTCATCTCTCTTCCAATACTACCACTGACCCAAGAAAACAAAAGTTTTCTACTCTGGCTTGCAAATTCCAGCAACAATGACTGAAGAGTTCCTAGAAGCTTTCAGAAGTAGTCAGTAGTATTCAGCAACGTAAGGCTTAATGACTGACGACTTTTAAAATCCTAAAATCCTGCTGCCATTCTTTTCCTGACCTTGCAGACTTTCAATGCTCAACAGCATCAAAAAATTCTCAGAAAAATTCTTCCTCTTCTATAACACCTACCTTGTTATAACTATGAGTTCTCCTGTCAACCTTCACATCCCTTTCCTTCCTTAACACAGAAGTCAGCAGCAATCAACTCCCAAATCATATGGTGTTCACACCACAGCACCACAAATCCCTCTACTTCATTAAACACTATTTCATTATACCTTGATTTCAGTAACATTTGAAACAACTGAATGTGTTAATACACACACATCCACGTAGAGTAAAAACCACAGGTAAGCAAGAAACAGATTTTGCACGAAAACAAGCAAACAGAACTCCAACACCATTAGTACTTCAATTTCAAAGGAAAGACGATGCAAGCTAAGCAAAGGCAGCAACACATTGAGAGTAGCAACAGACTTTGACCAAACAGATGGACAGCCTTCGGGTGGAAAAATAGGTCTTTCTGGTGATGTGTTAAGAATCTCAAAGTCAAATATTGCAATGCACTGTTCTCTCCAGGTAGTGCTCAAAAGGAAAGATAATACCCAGGGCAGAAAGCAGTCTCCTCAACACAGGCACATAATGGACTTTTTGATACTACTGGCTAGTGAAAACCTCCACACAGGGTGGGCAGACACAATTCCCACCTCCCTTGTGATCAACAGCTGGGACCAGATAACATATTTGATAGCACCATCAAAGCATTTACTCCCCGCCTCTTTTCTCTTAGCTCAGGATAGTATTTGGTATTAAAATAATAGTTATAGCTTATTCTCAAACTATTAATTCACGGCATTTTGTGTTTTACCTATACCACCATTACCATGTTGCAACATGGCTTATAACACTCACGTTCTTGCCAGACTAGTAACATACCACAGTGCAAAAATAAAGCAGTGTAGAGGAACTCACACAAACAGAGCATAGGCAGAAAGAGTAAAGAAAGAGCGAGCAGCAGTTTAAGGTGCCTGTGCTGGGTCCCAATATTAAAGGCTTACATCATTTTTTTCCTGCCATGCTAAAACTGACAAGAAGGAGTGCTGCTGCACCACAGAACATTATATAGATTAATACTTCTACATAAAAATATAAAACCATGCACCCAGCATCCACAACATGCTGATTCTTCTTCTTTTTTTAAGCAGTCATCTGTGCTGTATAGCTATAAATAACACTTCAGCAGAATCACGAGTGTGCACACACATGCATAAGCACTTAATAATCTCAACTTGGCTTTAAGATCATTACTATTTAGTTTTAGAGGAATAAGCATAACTAACAAGAACAGGGAAACTCTTTTGCTTCATTTGGCTTTGTATACAGAAGCATTTTCCTGCAAAACCCACAGAAGACTTCAGAACCTGAGTAGGAAAAACACTTGCACATACCACAAGAAAAATCTTACTCAGTCAAAACATCCCGTCTCCAACAGCAGCTAATGGCATATGGGAAGAGTAAAACAAACAGGTTGGAGGAAACATACCATGATACCATACACCTCACCAACAACCTGGAACAGACAAGCAGGGGGAGTAGAACTCAAAGCCTGATCTCTTGTTTTCTATACAACTAGGAGACCAGCAGAAGAAAACATCTGGTCAATGCATTTAGGGAAATAACAGACGAAAAGACTCTCTGTGCAAGCTGATGGGTTGTTTTGTTTTGTTGGGGTTTTTGTGTGTGTTTTTGTTTTGTTTTTTTTTTCTCTTTTTTTAAGTAGGAAGTAAACAGACATGACCGAACCTCAAAACTTTACATCCCAAACTTGCACATGGTGCACTTCCCTCCCACTAGCAAATAAAGCATCTGCAATATGCTGCCATGGCTTCCCTGTGGCTCCTGCACCCCAACACCAGAGCTGGCTAACTGGGCCATCGCTGGCTGAGCCAACGGCCATGGCCATACTGTGCCTCTCCTCAGCTGCAGCCCCAATCCATCTACAATCTCATAAAGTAAGTGGTCATTTTGCAGGGCTCTGTGTGTTTTAAAGAAGAGGATAATGACAACTGAATGCACAACAGTCCTGAACTCACAGCTAAACATCAACTACAGGCAAGGTCAGGTAACGATTCCTGCAAACACAGGAAAGGAGCCCTTGTATAACAGGACGTGCAGCTACCTCCATTACCTGAAATTTTACTTTCATTGAGAAGCCCCTTACAAATAGACAATTTATTCTGCTTAAATTCTTCTGGCATAGACATTCTGAAAGATGTACTAGAATAAATATTTTGGAGAACAAAAAAACCCTGACATCTTTTTATCAAGCAGTTGTAAAAAAAGCCTTCAAATCCAGTTCAACCTAGTTCACTGTGTGAAATTTGGAGTAGATGGCTAAAACAGGCAAAAGGTACTTTCTTTGATTTTTCGTATACAGTATGTTTGTCAGAAATACATTTCAGAAATGAAAACATTACAGAATACACACAGTATACACAGATGGAAGTTTCATGTGTGCAAAGCAGACCATATCCTATAAATAAGTTTTCTGAAATACAGATCTTCCATTTTATGTTAGAACTAAAAGTAAGGTGAAGCCATAAGATTTCCATGTGAACTTTCACAAAACTCTGGCCTCGTTAAATTCAAAGTCTGAATCATAGCTTAGAAATTTGAAATCAAAGAGACTGTTTATGTAAGTCTTACCAGATGCTACCATAAGGAACTACTTCCATACTGATTTTAAAAACTTATACAACTCTTTCCTTACAGATTTTAATATCTTAAAATCTCAGGATCTGCTGGAAAAAAAGATGCTGTTCATTCTATAAAACACAGAAACAATGCTACAATTACCTTGTATCAAAACCAGGCTTACGGAGATGTTATTGTTTTAATTCAGAAAGGTTATTTCATCTTCACCAGAAAAGTACTGTGAAACTACCAAATGCAAAAGGGATTATTTTGTGTCCTGCTGTGGCCTGGAGAGATCCACAAAGCGTGAAAGAGACTCTTGTTAAGTACAAGTAGGCTCTGTCCTAATGGGTCACAGAAGCAGAAGCTGTGCAAATGCAGTATAATAGAAGCTGAACAGACCAGTTTGGTGTTGGGGTAAGAAAAAGAAGAATTATGTCAACAGCTTTGATTTATTTTTTCTCTGCCTGGCGATGAAATGACACTACTGAGTGGCACCAGAAGCTCCCTACAAAAAAAAAAAACAAACCCAAAGTGCTCAAGAGGAGGTATATACCATGAAAGGAGCCTTTCCACATTATTTGCGGGTTGCTCACTGGCAGAAAAAGAGCATGAAAAGGTAGTTCACAAGAGTTCCTCTCTTTGCAATTGGAAGAAGCCTGTTAAATATGAAATTAAACAGAATTCTGTGGGTGCCCAGGGAAGTTACAATACATTTAATCAACTTGTACATGTGAAGAGGAAAACACCCTTATAAAACTTTTTGTTATTGTTGTTATTTTAAAACAGAATGAAAAAGAGAAAGTTTCAGAGTATGTACACGTGTCCCCACATACAAAAACAAGGCCTGGGCTGACAGCACTCCAAAGTATCCAGCCAACAACAAATGTTAAAGCCACCGAGTTCAACACTGAAAGTGTAGCTAGAGAAAACAGCAGCCTTGCTCAACTTCAGACAATAGGACTTCAGCCTGAACTGTAAATAAAAGCATGCTTACTTCAGAGATTTAGTTTAATTGCTTTCAGCAGTGGTTCAACTGTTTTAATGCTGCTGTGGGTCTGAGCTCTATTGGAAAGCAAGCAGGTACTGCTGTTACTCTCCCAAATCTGATCCTGCACCAATGGCCAAAACCACTTGTGAAACTAAAGACAACGTGCATCTGGCAGAAACCACAGGCCCTTCTAACAATGACTCCCAGGAGCACTGCAAGGTTAAGCACAAAGGAGCGCACAGCTTCTGGCTTAGTCCAGCCCAGAACACATGACATTTAGAAAGCACAGCATCCTGAACTGGTATGTTATATTCTGTGTACTCGGTTCATCTTTTTTTTTTTTTCCTCTGTACAGAGAAGTATCCAGCCTAAATTGATGTGTCTCATCCCTTCAAGCAGAGTGCCTCAAGGGAACGGGGCTGGGGGTGGAACACAGAGAAGCTTTGGGGAAAGGTCTCGGGCAAGAGACGACGGCAGCTCTAGGAGTTCTTCCGCTCCATCGCATGCAGCAGGGGATGGGGATGTAACTGGGTCTCAGGATGATATCGTTTATGTAAGTGTTTGCTTTCTTGCTTCTAATTATCTGTGTGATCCTTTAAGAGTGTGGCCGTGCTATGTAGCACCCTTGGGGGCAGGTGTAAAGCCCCATCCTTCCCTGTCCCCCTTGGGGAGGTACCAAAGGTATTCAAAGGAGAGGGCTCCAGGGACTGCAGGGTATGGCTGGCCTTAGACATGGCACAAAATTTCTGACAGACGTTTGGGGCCACTCAGTGACTGACAGGCTGGGAAGCAGAGACATAGCGGGCAACAGGAAAGTTGCACACAAGCATATTTCCGTTTTGTTTTCCCTAGTTCTTTGGAATTTTCTCTTTTAAAAAAGCAAAATTTTAGCACTTATTTAAATAAAATTTGTCTTTTTTTATGTTAAAATCCTTTTAGTCTTTTGGGGGCTCACCACAGGAGACGGGTTAGACACATCCACCTCAAACCTATGGAGGACTCCATATCCTGATATGGCAACCCAAGATAGTCTTCAAGGCTTGCTTCTTCCTACAGCCCCCAGTCCAGACCACACAGCCGGCCCCACACCAGCACCACCCGGAGCTGGTCACAGGACAGAGCCTTCACCTTCCAGTCGCACAGCGGAGTCACACGCCACACGCTGCCCACACCTCCTCTTGCCAAATGCTGTTAGGACAAGACCTATTGATATTGCTCCAGGCTCGCATCTCCAAGCATTGTAACGCTGTACAATGTAACTTGCTCTCCCCAGAATTCGCTAGACAATACGCTGGCAACACAAAAAGCTGCTGAAGGGACATAACTCTTGTGCTTGACAGAAGAGAGTCTCAGGAAGATTAGCACCTTGGTACAGAAACAGATGCAAACCCAGAACGCCAGCAAGGCAATAAAAGGACAAAACCAAACACTGTCCTGTTTAAAAGTCCTCTCCCTCAGAATAACCAGCCTTCAAGGAACGATCACCTGACATCTGCAAAAGCAACATGTGTAAAAGCTATCCTTATCAACAAAGGTCACCACACCAGGATGGTATTTTCAGTCACCTCGTTACAACACATTAAATGCTTTGTTGAGAAATCAATTACAAAATTTTCCTTCAATACTAGAAGAAAGCATTCAGATGCATTGTTACTATTATTACTATTATCCATTGCTTAACCAGCATTACAACATATAACACTTCCTTATATACACCTGTAAAAGAGACAGGAAAAAATAAGAATATTCTATCCAGATTAAGAGTCCATGCATCCTTCCTCTGTGATTAAGAAAATAAAATAAATCATACACGTGTGTGTGTGCACACATGCAGCCAAGTGGCTGACCTGGAAAAATCTTACATTTCTGGTTAATCGGGACTGAAGTCACTCCATTTGAAGCTAAACTGCTCTGAGCTTGAGCCAAAATGTGCGGTGTTAGATGCATTTTCTTTGCTAGACTAGAAGGAAGTTTTCGTGGTTTTTTTAGCATTCTCACTTTTTCCCAGTCCCCCCAAGTTCTCCAATTCCAATATACTGTGGTGACCCAGGTGCTCACCAATTAGGGCAGGAATAGTAACGCACATCCTCTTGTGGAATTGAGTATATCAAAAACTTAGAGAAAACTTGTGGAATTTCATACATATTAATACATCAGTTAAAAAGATTATTATTATGATTATGATCCAAAACATCAGAACCTGAAAAGATGCAACTGAAAAATGGATGAAATGACATGGCTGTGACACGCTGTTCTTTGGGAATAGTAACCTTGTCTCGCAGCTTACATCCGTGGCAACTCCCAGGAGAAACAGCAACTGATTAAGATCACTTGGCTCTTGGTGGAGTCGAAAACGGTGTTGTACTGCAAAACCTTCCTACAAATGCATTTGTTCCAGCTCTCTTTATTTTGCCTTTTGATTACTAGAAAAAGTCTTTTTCTTGAATAAAAGTGTATAAATATGTTTAAATCTATTCAGAAGGGTAGTATGAGCATAATTTTCTCTAACACATTGCTTTGACTGTATCCCACTATTCCCCCTTCCTGTGGTATGTCCGTCTCCCTTCATTCGCTTGTAAGGGCCCTCGGGTCTAGCATAATATTGACTTTCCCATTTGTAAGTGCATTATTAAACCCTGTCCCAAAAGTTGATGGTGCCAGCCTTCACCAGCCATTTGTTACACTATAAAGCAAGTGCTTCTGTTTTCTCTCCCTCAGAGAAGATGGAAACATACCAAAAACATCTACAAAACTATCTGGTTACCCTCCAAATCACTCCTTTCCTGCCAAGCATGGAGAAGCTCAGCGGCAAGGCAGCAGGTGTGCCAAACCCATTGTTCATCGTGACAGCCACCACAGTCTGCTTCCTTCGCTCCTCTGGCTCTCCGTCATGTTTCTTTGGCCTTAGATGGGGAACACTCTAACCCAGAATCAGCCTGTTTGGGTTTTGAAGACACGTAAAACTCTGAGATTACTGACTGTAACCTACAGGCGTAACTACGGTATAAATGAACGTAAACCCCTGTACGTCCACCACAACACTTCTCTGTTTGTCAAAGAAAAGCAAGAGGTTTCTTGAACTGCCAGTTTAAAAACAAAACAAAACAAACAAACCCAAAAACAACCAAAAGGCTTCTCTAACTCCAACCAAGTACAACATACTAGAAGAAGGATGCATCACCTCAGACAGGGGATGTCTGAGAGTGACCTTTTTATATGGGCAAATGAACGCAAAATCTCATGGCCACTAAAGTAGGGAGGAGGGCTCTCCCCTCTCTCCACCCCAGTGCTCTGGGGCAGGCAGTTAACACCTCTGCCCTTTGGCTCACAGGAGCAAATTCAGCTCACAAAATTAGCATTTGGGGGGGGGGATGGGAAGAGAGGAGGAGTGGGGCTGCTTTATTTCCTATTGGTTTAGTGAGCTGGATCAACCCATCAAGAAGTTATAGCCAGGGCAAGGAGACAGGGACTTTCTCTTCCAGGTATGGATCAGCTGAGCCCTGCCTCAGCAGACTATGATCAATAACTCAGGCAGCCTAAAACACAGCAGGATTACAAAGAAGTTATTCCTTAAAAAAAAAATTGGAATGCATTTGAACAGGCAGAATGTGTTTGTTATATTGAATGACGAGCAGTGCAAATGACAGATTATTCCCCCCCCCTCGCCCCCCCCGGTGAGAAACTCTAGAACCAGATTTATAATTTTGTGGAACTAAAACCTCTGCGTAGTATCACCAAATGTATGAAAACAGTTTGTGTTTTTTTTCAAATCTACAAATTTAAACAAAGATGTACTTCATGCTAAGCTGAAGCAGTGAGAAGTATGGAATACTAGTGGTAGACTTCCAAAATTCACAGAATAATTACTATTTATTTTGGAAACAACACACTTTACAGAAGGCAGGGGATCAGGAAACCAAAAAGCAAGTTGACCTTCATAAATCAACACATTAAAGTCACAAAAAAGCTCTACATATATTTAATACCTCATTTCATTATCAACTTTCTAACGCAGAATTCAACAAGTAGAGGGAAGCAAAACCGCATCTAAATTATCAAAAAAGCAGTCCTGAGAGCTTTTGACTAGGCAATAGTTACACTGTAAAGTAACAAGGATGGGAAATGAACTGCCAACATCCCTCGCAGCTCTGACAACTTTAAGGTGAGAAGGGATTCTGACTGGTTTCATCTTCAAATTTATCATGGATATTATTAGTCAGAAGAAGTTACGGTATGGTGGACCAGAGGCAACTTACGACTTAGAAAGTGCCTTTCACACAGGTAGCAGAACATAAATAAAATGTGCATATACAAAACAGCATTAGACAGCAGGACTAAAATATCGAAAAGCAAACTAACTGAAGCGATAACTCTTTCTTTGCATCTTAGAAACAAAGACAATCCACATTGAAAAGTAATATTTTCTACCTTTCAGTACCATATCTAGGATAGAATTCCTGCGACAACTTAGATTCAATAAAAAAAACCCAGCCATGTCACAGCAGTGGTGACACTGAATTAAAACGACAGATTTAAAAATCAGAAAGACCTACCCTCAGAAGTCACTTTCTATTCCGTGAGCTCCACACTGGTATTGCAACAAAAGCTGGAGATCAGAGCGGGTTGGGAAAACTCTCAGAGGACTCACTACAAGAGTAACTGCTCTGAGTAATACTTGCATGGAAAAATTATTTAAGGGAGGAGGAAAGAGCTAGAATAGTGTGGGAGGGGACAACCTGCTGTTTCAAACAATAGGAAGCTGTTAAAACAAAAAAACAAGGGCCTCCCTCAGCACAGGAAAGTCTCATTTGAAAAGCGTTGCCCCCACTGCCACCTACCAGGCAGGCAGCTCTGACAACAGAGATAAGGCCGGAGGCCCGGCCCCGCTTACCAACAATTCCCTTTGGAAACAGGGCCAGGCAAGAGGGAGGTTTTCCAAACCCTTTTATAAAAGGGACCAGATTGGGGGCAGAGATGGGGGAGACAGGGTTGTAACGGACGACTTCATTTTCCAGCAGCAGCCTGCCTGTGGAAGGCAGGGCTCCCCTCAGTGCGACAAGTGAACTGGTGAGGTTCCTGCAAAGGCTTTAGTTAAACATGAAGGATGTTTTCTCATAGGAGGGGCTGATAACCAGGAGTGACATGTAGCCATTGAACACAAAAAATGCAAAGGACTCAAAAGATGGCTTCAGTTTTGATCCCTTGGTTTAGAGCCCTGCGGTTGCAATGCAAATTTAAAAGCAGTTTTTCAAAGAACAATTATTGCAGGACAATTCCTGGAACCATCCCCTGTGGTTCAAAGCCAGTGATACCGATCAAGGAAAAAAGATGCTTGTTCAGAAAAACAGCTTCCTACCCCCAAAACCTCCCATAAGCTCAGTTATTTAAGCTCAGAAGCAACATTACTACTTGATTATTCCCAGACTCTCTTACAGTGCAGCTCCAGGACACTGGTGCCACCCGCATTCAGCATCAATTTGTTCTTCTAACATGCTCACATTCATAGCACAGACAGGGAGAGTTACCATATATCCAAGACCAAAATAACTTTAAAGAAAACCTTGGTTATGTTACAAAAAACAATGTGCACCATTGTCTTGCTGTCCTAGCACAATATAATGCTAACAAACAGAATCAGACTGAAATATAATAACGCTTTGGACCATACAAGGTATTGAAGATACTATCCCCACCGGGACCATTTACCTAATAGAAACAAACAATGCAAAAAGGAAGCAGTTGGAATACAATTAAATCGGTTTGCCTTAAGAACAATCCAGTCTTGCAGGATAGAAGGGGCTGAGCCAAGTTTTAACTATGTCTTTCCATAATGATAGAGTTGTGGTGAGACAAAAATAGGAGTTAGAACAAGAAAGGAAAAAAATACAGCAAAGGCGCAATACTCTAAGCAGTGTTTTACCGCAATGCTTCTACATACTTTTTTTTTTTCTTTTTTAAAGATTTAGGTCTCTGTGTGCAAATTTCAACTAAAATAATTTTCTAAAGTGTACTAATAGTGGCATAATTGTGAACAAAAAACAATACAATGTTCAGTAACCATGCTGGGCTCCAAACCTGCTCCAGAGCTGTGTGTGGTTAAAACAGCATGTTAACTTTGCAGCACTCTTTCCTCAAACAGCTTGTTTCAAGGAACACAAACCACTTAAAAGCACAGTTTGCTATACCAACACAGACCTTTTCCAGGCAAAAGCAATATGCCAGTCCTCATTTTTATCATATAGAAAGAGTGACCAAGTCTTCCAGGTGTCTCGCACCGTTATTTGGATCTGCAGGTTTCCTTTCAAATATCTGTACAAGTCTTACCAAGAGTTAGCAAGTCCATTTGTTCAAGTGGCATTATGTCCAGGGCTCAATGACCTGAGGTTGGCAAGCACCCTTGCAGAGAAAACACTAGTGGCTACATTCCCTTCCTCCTCCTTGTTCCTAAGGTCAAAGCATTCACCTTTCCTCCTTGGACACAAAGATCACATAGATGCTCCCGTGACTCCACTGATTTC
Organism: Platalea leucorodia; assembly: GCF_965183815.1. Classification (NCBI taxonomy): domain Eukaryota; kingdom Metazoa; phylum Chordata; class Aves; order Pelecaniformes; family Threskiornithidae; genus Platalea; species Platalea leucorodia. The sequence continues at coordinate 23,991,888 of NC_138826.1, forward strand.
CTTGCTGAGGTGTGGGGCAATGCTCACAAAATGGCAGGAGCACCGAAAAGAGTGTTGTTGTACTGATGTTTACAAATTCCTATTTGCTTCAGCCTCAGTTTCCATCAATTCAGAACTCTTTCTCAGCTTTTTGCTAAAATACTTCAGGTGACCACACACACTTGAGTAACTGCTAGACGTCAAGATCAAATTGTGGACATTTTCAAATACCTGCTCTGACACTATTTTACGCCGTCCCTCAGCACATGGATAGTGGAGACTAGCAGCTACCTGTCTAAACAACATCCAGTTCTTCAATACTTCAGTGCATGAAGAAAGCATGAAAATTATTTCTAGAAGCTGTTTTTAAAGCAAGATCAGTTCTGATTCCATCACACCCAAAATGAAAACTTTTTAAAATCAAACAGCAGCAAAGGACAGGTAAAGGTTTTACTACTAGAACAAATCCTTCTGCATCAGACAGAAAATAAGTCTTCACTCCCTGCTGCCAACAGTCACACAGTTCAGAGAGCAAGTGAGGCTCCACGCCCCGAACAGAAGCAAGGGGACGCGTCCCCAGCCGAAGCACAACAGCACTGCTGCGCTTACAAAAGAGAGCTTTGCCAAACACACCAGCTACGCATCTGACTCACTGCCACCAAACTAAGAAAGAATTCAGAGCAATTACCACATTTCTGCACAGAACAGGAAGAAAGAAGAAGAAAAACCAGAGCGTTTCCACTCTTCTAACATTTCACCTAAATTAGGACAACATAGCAACCCTCAAACAGCTCTGGTCAAGCACTGCAGCCCCTAGGGCTAGTGGGACCTGACAGCAATGCTAGCAATTATACAGCCATACACATAGCTGCCTTAGACTGAAATGAGGCAGGAAAACCAGGCAAGATAAAGCAACAGAAACAAGCCTGGAATCTCTCTCTCTCTCTCCCCCCCTCCCCCATTCCTTGCTTTTCTGCTTTGGTTCAGAGATCAGCAATCTGAGAAGCAAACGTATTTGCAGGCAACCCTATCTATTAGAAGCACGTATGCCTACAGCATACGTTCACGGTTGGCAAGATAAAGAGAGATTGTCTAAGAAAATGACAAAAGCATAAGTTAAAAAAAAATGTAAAGAAACAAAGTATAGATGACAGAGAGCTGCAATAACCATTCCTTCAATACTGAGAACAGTTCTTTTCCCAGTGTCTGCAGAGTCATATGACTTCAGCTTCCTTCTGCCATTGCAGATCATGTAGCTTCCTACCCAGCAAAGGCTATGCTAGCCCTTCCCTTCACCTTCAAATGATTTTCCACCACAGCACTCCTACTCATAGAGCTGTAAATGTCAGCACATTTAGCATAGTTTAAATACCATGTTTATCTACATGGAGTAGTTTTGTCAGGAGTAAGTGCTACATGGTGAAGATGTAGTTTCTTGATTGGCTTCAACAAAGAAGCTGGCTGCAGAAGTTCCTGCCCACCTTTCACAGATCACTCCTTCCTGTTCCCATCTGATGCTCTCTTCTGCAGATGGCAGCCTGTGGAGGACCACATTACAAATTGCATCATGAAAACAATCTGGGTTAAAAATAAACAGAGAAGTATGAAGGGGGCTATTCTTATAATTTCAGTTATTCAGAATACAGAGCAGTCCTGCAGTAAGCAGTTTTAACTGGCACAGCACAGACCAGCAAACTACAAGGGGTACAGGAGCTTCTTCTATGAGCTTTACCACCAAAGCCAAGATACCATGTAGATGCACTAATTCCTTGCACAGGTAACTAATGGTATGTTTTATGATACAGCTATGCCAGCCTGACAGCTGCTACCAGGGTGGATCTGTTCACCATCACGTGCCCCGTATGCTAACACTGGGTAGTCTGCAAAATGAGCTAGTATAGGGAGGTAAGTCAGCAAAACACAACTCTATCAATGGAAATAAAAATGAGAGGTTTTTTTCATCAGCTAGCTCACTCAGGATTCAGAAAAGCAGGCCTGGTGAGCAATGCCTCTTGACAGTAGCATGAAGTTAGATTCTCTTACCTAGTTAACAAAGCTGCCCCTCCATCTGCAGTCAGATGCCTGTGTGGCAATCGGTAACGCGGACTAAAGGTGTGGTTTCATTTAACTGCGGGAAACACCAGACCTTGTCAGTGTGTTTACTTTCCCTAGCCTTATGCTCCCACTGCTTCCGAGTATTGCATTGAGCTGCGAGCCGGTTGCATGAGCCACTTCAACCGAGAGCAGACACGGCCAAGCAAGGAGAGAGCAGGAGCACCTAGCCGAGACCCAGCACCCTGCCCAGCCCTTTCCTGAAGCAGCCACAATGAAACTGCGTTAGGTTAACATCACGCTGCACTCCAGGAAAGATCAGTTCAAAACAACTGCTGCAAATTAAAACCCCTGGTTAATCTTTAATAGCCTCTTTGGTTTAAGTAAGTGTATTCTTCTAGGACAATGGTTTTTACTTTGCAGTATACATCCCCCGAACTTTTACGAAGTCTGAAAACAGATGTTTGCCCCCTTCATTGAAAGCCTTTGAGGTCAAAAAAGTTAATTCTGTGAAGTGGATACAAAGGAGTGACCATCAACAATTTCTTTTTTTTTTAAGGGGGTGGGGAGGGTGGAGAGGGCGAGTTGAGAAAGACAAGCTCATGTTCCCACATCAGCAGTGCATTTTTCAAGAAGAGGGAAAAAAGCCAACAAAAATCTAACAACAGTCTAACAAACTTTAGGGCAATGTGTTCAAACATATTAGGCAAACACATATGCTGTACTCAGCTGACCTTCTCCACATGGCAAGACAACTGTTTAAATACTGTCAAGGAGGGGGGGAAAGCACAGCAAAATCTTGATTTGGCCTTAAAGCCAAATGGACTCATATAATGAAAACTGGTAAAAATCAATACTGCTTTCTCCCTTACCATCTGAGCTATTCTTCTGTTGAAATCAGGTTACCTAGAGCTATCCAAGTAGCTTGTAAATCACAAGATGAGCGAAAAGCTTTTTTTGCCATTTCTCAATATTTCTAAATAATAACCAAACATACTGTTGTTTTGGTAGTTATCAACAGAGAATCAGAAATACTTTTCAAGACTATTCAGAGGCTGGCTAATGTGAGGCCAGAGTTTTTACGCCCTCCACTTTCCTTCAGCCTCCCAACTGCTCATTCTCATCCTTGCGCAACCCTTTCCAATCTGGCAACACAAGCATTCGTGTGGCCAGAGACAGAGACAACCTGGTCAGGGTAAACAGCGACTGGGTGGAAAGACAGGCCAGGGTAGTCTGAAGTCAGATTTGTTCCTCCATGTTCCCTACATAGCCCCACAAGTATTTTTTGTGTAGGGTGGCTTGGGGTGGTAGTACCAGTTAAATTATTTGAGAAGCCATGGCCTGTAGTCTAAACCAGAAACTAAACTAGCTTTAAAAATAAGCTTAGGAGCAGTGAAGTGGAAAGGATTCCTTTGTATAGGAAGTCCAGTCCTCGGCTATCAAAAGCACTATCGTCCTAATTCCTTTTCCAAACCTTATGGTTTGACAAATGAATCTGGCCCATTTACAGCTTCAAGAGTAAAAACAGTTTGTATATACAAACAGTTTGTATGCACACTCAGTATTTTCCACTTAACTAAAAAAAAAAAAAAAGCTGTCTGTCTTCTTTCTTATGTGTATGTACTACAAGGCAGAGCGCTTGTCATTGAAGCCAGTCTTCCTTTTAGGAGATGACTCAAAACAAAAAAAGAAATACTGGGAGAAAAAGAAAGCATTAGTAAACCGACCACATCATTATGAACATACCCTGCTAGCAGTTTGACTTTTTACATCTAGGAACTCTAACCCCATGCTTTGAACTAGTTTTACCTGTGGCACTGGGAGGTCTGGGAGTCTACAGAACAGCCAGGGTTTAAAGGTTACTACCTACTACTACTTACCAGCTACTAGGAAGGAAACGAATTCTATCCCAGATGAAACCAGGACACGAACACAAGCAGGAACCAAAATACCACTCTTTACCAAAGAGGTACCCCCACAAATACCACAAAAGCCTGCATGTCTTGTTGCTACTACGCTCCTAAAACCAAAACAAAACAAAGAAAAGCAGTTCTATTGCATACTTATTCCCAGTGACTGCAAAACACAGTGCACTACATTTAATCCACCCTGCTTTCTGTGACTTCCACCTCAGTACGTGGACCAGAGCCAAAAGAATGTTTTATAAATATCCTATCAAAAAGGGATGGTAAAAGGTCTTCTTGACTACACCTAACACAGCAGGTTATAGATGTCTGTTAATCAAACAAAGAACTAAATTAAATTTCTTGGTCAGAGCACAAGCACATTCTTTGAATGAGTGTGATGCCATGCCATGTCCAAAGCCACAGACAAGTCTCCCGTCACCTGTGCACGTGGGGCAGACACACACAGTTTTATGCCCTAAAAGGCATGACACAAAATTTGTTTCCCTGTAGGAAAGAGAATTTCCTATAGTTTAAATTTGACCCTGAGACATTCAGGAATTAATTTACAGTTTGACTAAGTTGGGAACCAGAAAATAACTTCTCCTATGTAAAGCACGCACATGGCATCGGACCAGCGTAACCAAAGTGACAAATCCATATCCACTTTTCCCAGTGTCATCAAGAACTTACATAATTTTATGACCCTAAATTATGGCACCCAACCTGTAAACCTTGATACATCAGGATCTTAGTAATGCTGTGGTCCTTGATGACAGGCTTGCAAGAAAGTCTTGAGAAAGAAGATTATACAAGATTGCTTCATCTGCCTGCATCAAATAAAACCGATGCTTTTCAGGCTCATATCTGACATTAAAAAAGGAGATGACAGGTTGGAGGTGGAAGATTCACTTTGGAAACTAACTTAATCGGTGTGAAACCAAAACGAAGTAAGCTTGCAAAAAAGTTCTCCCTGCCTATATTCATTTGTCCCCTTTGATATTCTAGTTCCTCAGCTTTCTTAGTTTACTTTTGTTATCACTTAATTTAACAAAGAAAAAACGAGATCACAAAGCCGCAGTTATACAGAAGGTAACAAGTCTCATAAAATTTTATCTTACACCATTTAAATTTCCTGCACTAATTATTTTCCATTGTATCTTATTTTTAGTGTTTGACCTATGACTGAACCTTGGCAGACTGACATGCAGTCAGGATGTATAGCATAGAACTCCTAAGAGCATTTAAATCCATACCATGATATTGAAGAGCTGAAAACAAAAGTCAGTGACACAGATGATTCCAGGAATCACCCTAATCATGGGGTGGGGTGGGGGTGGGGATCAATATTGTAAAACAATTATGAATTGCAAGTTAAAATAAGTAAATCTTCTACGAAAATCTGCCGTTAGAGAAAAGAGGGGATGGAACAGCATTTCTTAAGTTCTCTTTCTTTCCACCTTGAAATGTTTTCTAATTGTTTCATTAGAACAGCCACTATTTCTTAAAACTGCATGCACCTACAAAAGCTGTTGCAGATGCTTAAAATCCAATGACTTTTTCAATGGTATAGACAATCACACATTATGAGGATTATTGTTTGTTTCACAGCCAGTGAAATGAAATTGGCTTAAGATGCTAAAATACCGACAAGGAGGGCAAGAAATATTTGATGACTTCCAGAGGAAACAATAAGCCACTCGCCAAAAATCTATGGAAAGTCACATCCGTCACAGTAATAGGTGCTGTAATGAAAAAATACACTTAGCAGTTAAATAGATTTTCAGGTAGAAAAGTAATTGACCAGATTTCACTCTGTAGCCTAATCCTACTATGTCCTGGATTACTCACTTGTTCACCTTAGCCTGGCATCCTAAAGCCGAATCACCCCTTTGGGCTACAAATCTGCTTCTGACAGAACATCGGTACTCTCTGTATAAGTACACAAAAAAAATAGTACTAATGAAACACTATAGCAATGTGACATTCATTCAGAGGTTCCTCTCCCCCGGGTGTGAGGCACACACAAAGCACAAGTACACATTAATATACCTAAATATAAAGACTCCATTGGTCTTAAACCATGCTAGATTAACATACTTCACCCCTTAAAAAAGCCCACTGTAATATAAGTCAACTGGGACAACGCATACTCCAGGACAAAGGCTGTTGCGGCCCATCTATCCATGCAGGATGCCCACTACAAAGAGCAATACAGAATACCAAGTGGTGTAGAACATCAGCAGCTAAATTTAGCGAGTAAAAACATCATCCGTTGCATACTGATTAGATTGAAACACTATCAAGGCAATAGATAAAAGAAACCTGCAGAAGATGGATTCATAGGTGTGCATTCAAAACTAAAAATAGCATGTATCATAACAAATACATATGGCCATACATAAAAGTATTTCTCTTTATTTTAATGAGGAGTTACTCCAGAATCCTGCTGTGTAGATTTAAAGACTAAATCTGCTTTGGAGTCTTAATGCAGAAATTAGATGTGGTAGAGATGGGCCTTTCCAATTCAAGACTTCAAAGGGAAGTCTTAGCCTACATTTTTAGCATAAGAATACCAGAGAGACCTTCCTCTAGTCAAGAGTCAAGCCTGATAAAGCCTTGCTTTACTTCGCCACGTCCTTCTGCTACCCAGAAAATGACAGAGGCCCTCCTGCCAACTTTATCTTCATGTGATAACTCCCTTGAGCAGGGAAATTTTTTCCATTATTTATTTCTGCCAATTTTAACTTATCTGGTGAAAAGTGAACACATTAGGCAGAAATTAGAACTGCAAATATAAAAGTCTATTTATCACGGAGATTAAATGAACATTCAAAGAAAGGTTTCAATGTCTCCTCTACCCTTATTGAAAAACAAAAAACAACAAAACCCCAAAACTCACAACCAAAGCCATTATCAGTACTTTGCCTTTCTTCATCGGAACTAGCAAATACAATTCCTGTGCATATGAAGATTTAAGTGGTATAAATTCCATATGGGCTTGCACATTCCCACCTAATCGGCAAAGGGCATGGCCATTACTCTTCTCCATACAGGTGGGCTATAATCTTCCCATTGGCAAGGGAGGAAGAGCAGCTGTAAGACACCTTACATCCCTCGTGTACTCCAGACTCCGGTGTTTTGAACTGCCTTGATTTACCCAAGTATCATGCATTCAATTTAACATAGCACCTTCTACCAAGGACAGGAGGTACACAGTGCAATTCGTCACCACGAGAAACAGAAACAAGTCAGACAGTACCTGGTGTTCATTTACTGTCTCAGCAACAGTTTAAAGTAAATACAAATGAAGCGTGTAACATTATGCACGCCTATATAAAAAAAGCTAAAAATTATGTTTGCAAATAATTAAACACCCTGCACACAGCACGTTTTTCCAGCGTAGTTCGCTGAAGGAGAAAACCTTTCCTCGGCTCATACAGCAGCCAGCGCAACACAGAATACACCGACACCTGCTGCAACGGACCCGCATTGAGAAGCCTCCCCGCCCCGGCTCCAGTACCCCGCCGCGTTTAACACGCCCGGCCCACCCGCCGCTCCCCGGGCCGGTCCCGCGGCGCCCCGGCACACTCACCCGCAGGCCGGGCTCTGCCCCCGGCCGGGCCGGGCCCGCCCCGCCAGCGCCGCCGCCGCTGCCCCGTCCCGCGGCGCGGGCAGCGCGGGAGCCAGGGCCCCGCCCCCAGCCCATGACGTCACCGCTCCGGCCGCGCACCTGATCCCCGGGCTGGTCGGGCCTTAAAGGGGCAGCGGCGGGGGCCGGGGCGGTGAGGCCGCCGCCTCCGCAGCCGCCACGGGGAAGGCGGCCAGCCAGGAGCGGGCAGTAACGAATACGGCCGCGCTCAGGTAACACCCAGAGCCCGCCAGCTTCCCCCAGGGGAGCAGCTTGGAAGCACGGGGCCACGTGTGCGCCGCCCGAGGCCTTTCAACGCCTCTCCTCCACCTGCTGGGGAGGCGAGGAGAGCCTTCAGCCGCGCCCGGGCCCCTCGCGCCAGCGCCGCCCGACCCTTGCTCCCCTCCTCCCCGGAAAGAGTTACCCAGGGGTGCTGCTCACGTGAATAACCTGGGTAAGCAAACCGCTCTCCTGGTGGATTTCAGCAGCATACTTCACATCTCTTCCCCTTCTTTTCACAGCTCTTTTCTTTAAGACGCCCCACGGCCACGACAGGACGTACCTCTCCCACGCAGTTGCCATCCACGAATCCGAACGGCAGCAGTTCTTAAGTACCTGAAGGCCACAACTTTCCTCTTTCACCCCAAAAATGCAGTGCCAGTTTGCCCGTTGGCGAAGGGCGGCTTGCCCATTCGCAGGGGCACGTAAAGAACCAGATACAGAAGAACAACTACTTTAATGTTAGATACTATATTTCTGCCAGAAGAAACCAACCAACTCAACACGGCACAAAACTGACAACTGTTTAGTTTGTACCATCAACGCCTGGCAAATGAGACCCACTCAAATGTAACTGGGACGAATCAAACCGTTATCACTATCCTCTTCCCTAATCAAAATCAATTGTCCTCTTACCCTGCTCAGTGACCCTCTCTAGTAAGGAAATGTGCTGGAGGACAAGAGACCTTTAAATCAGTATCTGCATCACTTCAACTCAGCTGGGCACGTAACATTAAATGTGGAAGACCGAAGAATTAAATGGAAGCTACGAACACTGAAATTTCCTGTTCAAGAAGCAAATTTGAACATAAACACTGTAGTTCCTATACTGTGTCATCCTTCCTATTTATATTGAATCTCTACAGAAAACATTGTATTGCCATATACCCAGTCATGAAAACACACCAGCCTCACTTAAACCTGAAGGAGGTTGCTGGGAATTCTCAAGCTGCAGCCATCTATGCCTTCAGTGATTGTTCTTACTTTTAGCTATCAAAGATTAAATCATAATAGAGGAAAGTGTCACCCATTGTCCAACTAATATCATAAAGGTTTTACTTAACCTTCTATAGATATTTCCAAACAATGATTTGATTCTGCAAAAGTCCCTTTTTATTTGTTTCTATGCACGGGTTCCACCACCAATTATACTAGCACCCTTCAAAAACAGCGTTGGCCTTTGGAAGTGCAGCATTCAGAGCAGAAGATGAGAGAGACAGCATTCTGGTTTGCATATAGGAACAGCCCAAGTTATGCTTTAACACAATATATTATAGCCTCACACAAAATTTTGCTTCTTGCTTTGGTAATAAGGAAGATACCGTAAAAGATACATTTATTAAAACACCTGAATTACATTGAACTCTCATTTTCCCCTATAGAGATTATTCCTTTTTTTCCTGATATTTTTAGGCATCCATATGTCTAAAAACATTTTCTTCATGTTTAGACCCTTTTTTCCCCATCATTTTGAGTATTTGTAAGATCTGTGTTTCTGCTTTACTGAGCTTAGTTACCTAAGATTACTATACTAAATAATCATAACTATCTTTCAGAAAATGGTGAATGCAATATGGCGTGTTTTCTAACATAGAAGAATTTCACATTCATACTAATCTCAAACTGCACATGGACAGAAGTTATATGACATTATTTTATTTAACTACTTCAAAAAAAGGTTTTAGAGTAATCTGAATTAAATTGATATTGATTGTAAGCACCAATGCTAAACACTTTTAGAACTACAGGATCACATCCTTTCAGCTGTCTAGGCTATTACTCAGACATGAAAAGATAAAAGTTTCTTGTTTTTTCATTTTTCATTCTAAGCTGAGAAATTGGAACAATCAAAACAGTTATATCTACACTATACTTAAAAAAAAACATTTATTGTCAAAAGCTAGGCTGTCAGTTCATTAGTGCTAATTTCAAGTCAGCATCTCATTTGCTAAAATTTTAGTGGCAAACAAGCAGTGGGATTTTATTTTGAAGTATATTTAGAACAGATTATCTTAATTATTGATAGTATTAAATGTGGAATTTAAATACACTCAAATATACTTTCCCCTCAATAAAAATAATTTTATTCATTTTAAAATGTCACATTAAAAAAAAAAAAAAAATCCCTTGGTTGATTGTTATCCATCCTGTCTGGTGCCCTTTTGATCACTGAGCTCCCACCCTTACAGAGACGGCTATGCAACTTCAGTTGGAGCCTGGAAGCCTGCTCTTCCCAGCTGACAGATCAACTATTGTCTGTAGCATGTTTGCAGCACTATTGCTTATCCAGACTATTGTGTTGCCTTCCTGTTGCCTTCCCCTAGAACCAACTATTAAATTAGACCAACATATTTACACATATTACTATCTAACATAGCTATCCACTGGCAATGTTGAATATTCAAGGCTTAATAATTAAAATTACAGCTCAGTTCTGTTTTGCACGGTGAAATCACGACAAAATCACTTCTAAACCTTATTTTATGGAAAGACCACTGGATTTTTTTCCAAATCTCAGCAGCCTAAATAATATGGTGTCATTTAAGAGCACTTAGCTACTAAGTTTCTAACATAAGAGAAACTTCATTTACTTCTATTGCAAGGAGACAGTTCAAACTCCACTTTACAGTGAAAGTGGGTGTATCCGTCTCATAGTCCATGTTTGGGCACATAAAAAATCTTGCATTGAAATACTGCTGAAGAGTAACAGAGTAGTACAGTTTAGCATGGTGGTCTGTGCTCAAGAAAGCAGAAAGGACTGGAGAATTAGAAGTATCTAAAAAATTTACACAGGACTAACTGACTTGTTAGCCGCCTTTTTTCACATCAGTCACCTATAATATTTTCAAACAACTGATCTTACAATAAAGACGAGCCACATCCCATTTGGAAGTGTATCAGCATACAGTGCTGTGTTAAGAATGGACCTTCCTCCACTTCCTTCAGAACTGAAACCTACTACTCAAACTTTAGACTTTGTGAGACATCACTAATTGCAAGTTTGGGTCTTCATAGCACCACACTTGAACTTACTCTTATAAACAAAGCTTCTGTTATGTATCCTAATGTTGTAATTCTACAAAGAGACACAGAAATACTAGGTACTTTAAAGGACCTCCAACAGCCTAATCCAGCATTCCACGGTGAGAGGCATCCTTCCTTTACCGAATAAAGCAAGGCAAAAGTAACTTTTGTTGGTCAAGAGGAAGTTAATTATTATCTTCATTAAGTCAAGCATAGAAAGTGCAACATGATGCACCATGAACAATAAGACAGGTGGTCTGTGCTTCCCCAGTAGATTTTCAAGTGCAGCTAAGCAAGGTATAAGTCCAGTTCTGTGAAAAACTAAATTATTTAAGCCATCCACATTCCAGCTCTTTAAGAAAAAATAAAGCCATGAGTTTTCTGATCTGGCTTTTTCTGGCTTTCAAAAACAATAGGTAAGATACAACATGAAATTATCCATTGACCAACAGCCCTCTGCTGCTGTAGACTTCATTGCTACCCAGCCATGCAGGGGAAAAACAGCTCTATCACCCTGCCCCGGAGGGCTGGCATGAGCTCAGCACTCAGCTCGGCAGCATCGCAGCGCTCCCAAACCCCAGGCGTTCTCAACTAGATCATCTGAGTTGCACCAAATGCTGTTTTTGCCTTGTATACCCAGAAGCATCAATACCACTTAGAGCTGGTTGATGAGGTTGCAACATCTTGCAACTTCTCTACTACGGTATGTCTTTATTATACATTCCTCCTACAAAGTAGTCTCATCCTTCCAATTCCAGTGGCACATGCTTATTGGCATTCTCTCAGACTTAGCATTTTTGGCATACTTTTCAAAGATTATTTTATCACTGAGTACTCATCAGCAATAAACTGTGTTACTTTGCATTCCATTACAGTAAGGGTCCTCCTATTTATTCCAAATATCTCTATCACCTGCTAGATTCATACAGCTAGCTACAGATTTTCGATTTAAAAGCAAGAATTTCTGGCTCTGATAGTTGAAAAGAATACCATTTAAATATGACCAGAGCCTGAACAAGCACAAACCTGTGAGTTCTCCCACATATATTTGTCTGGAAATGTGGAAGCTAATGATCAATATTTAAATAATGAATGTCAGCAACAACTTCTCTTGCAGATATGAACATGACCATCCAGCTAGGAAAGCAAGGTACGTGATGAAGGAAAAACATTAGAATTTACAGAATTTAGCCCAAATTCACTGTGAGATCGAGAAACAAAATAGTAGGATAAGAGCAACCAGTCATCCAGCAGAAGAGAAAGTCAAAATCATCCCCTCATATCCAAACCAATAACAGGCATATCTTTCAAATCACCCTGATCCTTTCTGCGATATGCAAAAAACCTCCACCCCTTAAAAGCTCCAGAATGTTTCCCTGCAGGATGTTGGACCCCTGAAGTTTCCACATCAGACATCTGCCCTGCATTCAAAGGCTTCTTACTACCTCTTGTCCGGCTGTCAGAACAGGTTCCCTCACATAAACATTTCAAAATGGCAAAGAAGTAACAAATAAATAAAAAAGAAAAGAAAAAACAGAAGGCAAGAATGTAAATTGGAAGCAGCTCACAGTAAGTTATTAGAAAGATGGAATACTGAAATGATGGAATTTCCTTCACATTTACTTAAACAAAAAGCCCCATTAAGAAGTGCTTGAAGCTGTGACAAATTCCACTCTCAGGCACAGAATTCAGGTTTGGCTGGCTACACTGTACACAGGCTGTTGGCTTTGACTCATGCAATCACTTATTTCTCTTTGAGAAAATAAAAACTAAAATTGCTAAGCAAGGTAATTTCCAACTGTGATGATTAAAGACGTGTGTTCTAGGGTATAACAATGCAAGTAGAGACTCGAAGTATGCTAACAACACATGTTACAGCCTCAGGTAACTGAGGCTGCACTGGCTTCTCAGTGGAGAAATACACAATGGAAATTGGGAAAGATTTTATAAACAAAACAATTACCTACAGTACATTCCTTGTTTTCTTATGATAATAATATGTTGAGTCCCCAAAGTGCTGGACTGAAGTCATTAAGAAAATGAGAACGAAATAAAGGTTGACTACTGACAGGCCTGTCAAGGGCATAAAGTGGGAAAAGCCAGCTGAAAATCTTGTATGGTATACCTAGTACTTATGTAGTGAGGTACCAACAAAAACAAGATGAAGGCTACTGAGTTAGAGGACATTAGAAGTGGAAGGACTGGCAATATGGAGGCCGTCTGCATCATCATTTTGTCTAGTAGATACTGTCTCAGGGTAAATTGTCTCCATATACAAACTGTTCATTTTTTAATCAGCAACACTGCAAAAAGTCTATACGTACTGTTCATCAGTCTTAAAACAATGTTGTTATTCAAAATACAGCTAAATAAAGAAAATGCCTCATGAGAAACAACAGTCAATTATCTGAGGAACTGGTCCTTTGTTCCTGGTCCAAGACCTAATTTGCATTTTTTGCAACAATTTTAAGATGACTTGCCTTGCCCTACCTGTCATGGATGGGCCTTACACTTGACAACTTCCTGCCTTCTTGAAATAGCCTACTATGTACACACATGCAAAAAACTATGCCTTCCAGTTCTCTTTTGGGGGCTTGCATGCTCCCTCCTCTCCTCAGTCAAATTATTTCAGTCCTTCCTATTAGGCCCCATTTTCTAGACCTCAAATTATTTGATTACTCTTCTCCCAGCCTCTGTTCAGCTGAGCTGTGTTTTCTTAGGGCATTTGCAACACTTCAACTGAGGGCTTATGTGTAGATTAAAAAAAAAAAAAAAAAAAAAATTGTTCTGTGTGTTTTACAGCCTATACTCATATTTTTATCACTCCTGATATAACGTTTGCTCCTTTTACAATGTCAAGAATTCTGGAGAATTGTCACCTAATTACTTGTTCCCCACCCTGTATTTGTGTATTTCATTATTTCTGTTAAGTACAGAACTTCAATCTGGCCCTATTTATCTCCTAAGACTTTCTCGATTTTCTCAAAATAATTTTGTACTCTTAAATTTGTGTCTTATGTATATACATTCCCTCCAAGTTTTGGGGGCATTTTTAGTTAATCAATTTTGTAAGCACACTCTCTATCATCAAGGTCATTAACAAAAAGATTGAAGTGAAGCAGAATGAGTACAGACCCAACAGACCGTGGCGGATCCACATTCAATACAACCATTTCATTTTGACAGACAATCATTAATAACCACCCACTAGGCACAGTCATCCGATGAGTCTTGCTCCTACTCTACAATAGTTTCTTTCAGGCCACGTTTCTTCACTTGTTTGCAAGATCATCGCATGAAACACTGCCAAAGAACTCACTAACATGAAAATATTAACATTCACACTTTTCTTGTCAATTCACAGGCCTTATTGTCATGTTACAGGAGAAAATTAAACTGGCATAACTATTTACTCTTCCTAAATTCATGGTGGTTGTGACTCATATTCTTGTTGTCTCCCAGAGGCTTATACTTTGTGCAAGAATTTGTTCAAAATGCGGAAGATGAGAGGAATAGTCTATAATTTCCTGGCTCCTTTCCCTCCACCTCTCCTTTTCATTTTCATGTATTCCAGCATCTCAAATAGCAGCTAGTGGTACTGAGATAGCTTTGGTCACTTTTTTTTTTTTTTTTTTTTCTGTTTAACATGTCAAAGGATGAATTTAATCAGATCCAGCCTAATAGATAGCCTACCCAAGTGTTAAGAAGTATGGAAAAGGCTTGCTTCGGGTTTGACATCCATCTTATACATCATCTGTGCTTTTTATTTTCTTCTTCTGCTAAGTGCTGCTCACTTATACTCCTCTTCTGGTAATATTTTGAGGATATTTTCATAGTACTTACTTCAAGTACATCTCACAAAATTGTGCTGCCTGTCAAAAACCCCACATGACAGAGCCACAGATATACTGGCAGCTAGAAGCACATTGCGGTGAGGGCAGCTCAGTGGGCAGAGGTGCTCCAGTGCAGGCAGCAGTGCTCCAGTGCTGCCTGCAGGTCACGCAGCCCTCCCGGAAAGGTCAAGACAAGGCCCCAGGAGAAGGGCGGGCTACTTCTAAATGGGGTGGCCATTTCTAGTTCAATGGCAATGCAGAGGAGATGTGCAATAAGACAGGAACAGAACCGGAGCTCTGCAATCCAGGCTTGCAACCACACCAGCTAGGGAAGACCAATTAGCAGATCGTTTGCAGTGTATTAGTGTCACTTCTGTGTCAGTTATGAAGTGTGTCTCTGTACATCCAGCTAGGCAGACAGAGCTGGGTTGGATGGGGGGAAGTGGGGGGGAGGAGCAGCACAGGTACTTTGTCCACATACGCATGCATATATACTGAATAAGGGATTGCAGGTAAAAAAACGGGATTAAGCCTGACATAGACGATCCTGCGGATACTCTGGCTCTCGCAGTGTATTTGCTATGATAGCACAGTGCACAAAAACAGCGACCCTTCTGTACATTCCTATGTTGTTGCACCATTACACTTAGAAATGTTAGTTACTTGCTGTCATTGCCCAAAATTAAACTACATAATAATAGACTCTTATTATAGTACATGCATATGTGGCAGTTTAAGATGTAAATGTTTGATTTCGTTATTTTAAAATAGCAATAAAGAACAGGAAGAAAAAAGTTTAAAGCAGCTGTAGTGCAGGTCTGCTGATTTTTGCCAGATAACACCTAAGTTTTCTTAAGTGTATTGTATGGTATTCACCATGCACCCAAAATGTTTATTTGCTTTTCACAAGAATTATACAATGATTGCATAAAACTGAAACCCGTTCATTATCTTCTGCGTATACTAAGCATACTCATAGCCTTCTAGCCCTTCCCTTTATTGAAAAATTTTATCTTGCCATAAATACCAGAGGCCAAAAGTAGGATACTGTCATACAATTGTAAATTTATAAAAATGGATAGTTAGGATGCAAAAGTATCTTTCAAATTAAGTAGTTCCTCCAAAATTCATCTGACACATTTATGGCAATATTTTATAAATAGCAGAGCAAAATCTAACAAGTTTAACATTAGAAGAAAAAGAATGAAAACGCTACTTGTGTAGGTTAAGATGGTAAATTAATACTTAGCTTTTGGGGAGTATCTGACTTTATCTGGTTAATAGTACAAATACTAATGTTTTTTGAAGAAAACCATTCCAGACATACCCTGCTTTGTCCACCACAGGAGGAGGAGGCTAAAACACTGATTTATCATGACTTAACAAGATACTGACCATCAGCTGAACTGCATTAACTGACTAATGCACTTTAGTCCAATTACCCTGAGAAGCAAAACATGTTAGTATAAACCACTAGCAAATTAACTATATATACTCAAGGGAAATCTCAGACAATATACTAACAAAAGAAAATTTACATTGCAGCTGCTCAGTCACTTATTTACAGCTTTCCTGATAAGGCAAAGTAATTTACAAGGACAAATATTCAGGCTTCAACTGGTGGGATTTCGGGGGTGGGTTGGTTGGTTTGTTGCATTTTGCTATAGGCACGCTTTAAAAAAGATTAATGTTTTGGAATCTAGTAAGAATGTTATGAATGTTACGGTTCTTTTTACTGATCCTCTTAGCAATATTGAACACTAATAGTAATCACTATTAGATAGCATTTTACTATGGTAAAGATTTCAGGCCAAGTGGGCTGGCATTCAGTATATTTTGAAAGAGACATTAAACAACAACTGTGTTTGATTTTCTATTACATGAAGTAGATTAATTACTACAGCTCCCATAACATAATGATTTCAACTCAGAGCTCAAGAACTTCATGTGTTTAGGAAAATTAACATGGTAAGAGGCATACCTTGCAGATGGGATTTGCACTGCTGCTTCATATCTCACAGCTATTTCCATCAATACAAAAAATGACATTGATGCAGGCTCCTGATATTACCTTTAACCTTGGAAAGAAGTAAGAGCTCTCTCATATCTAGTTCACTACTTGCTACATGATTAGCTTCTATGCTTTATTCACAGCCACAGTGGAATTCAATCCAAATACATATTTAGTTTAACAATTCTCTAACAGAACTTGAATAATTAGTACAGTTGTATTCACAATGCTTGTTTATGCTTAGTTTTAGCTGCAAGCTCAGTTGCATCCTGTCTATATGGTCAAGACCCATAACAAGAAATAATTACTGCTGATTAATCTATGTCCAGAGAAAGACTGAACTATGCAGGTGAGCTTCTGAATTAAATCTAATTTCTCTCTCTTGTGTAGAGATATGCACACAAGTTACTACTTCACAGATGATTTTGCTAATGTAAGAATTCATTGTAATGTAGTTTCATTATGCTAGTTTACATATCCTCCAAGACACCCCCCCACCCCCCAGAATAAGTTAAGATTTTAGAACTGTTTCTGTAAGAAGACAGACAGCACAAGATCCAGTTCCGCTTCTCACTGAGCTGGGGATGTGACAGTGCTGGAACAGCCTGAACACCCAAATTCTGTTCCCAGTTCTACACTAACATCCTCCGACAAGCCAAACCTCTGTGCCCATCCGTTCTGGCTACTTATGATACCATGCCAAAGTTAATTTGTTGAGAACTCGGGACTGAAAGACTCAAAACAGAATTCTGCTAAAAAAAAACAAAAGTGAAAAGCAGACTGAGAACTGATTTTACCTAGATTAATTTGAAATTTCAAACAGTAAAAGGAATGCTACCTGCTTACATAGCCAAGACAAGAAATAAATCCTCAGCCCCTTGCTTGTCAGAGGAAGCCTTGTTTCTGGACATCCATCACAACAAGCAAGGGAGTGGTGCCATATAGAGCAGCTGACCCTGATTCCTACACATTTAAGCCTGGGTAACAGCTACATCCAATTTGACAGGGAAGGCTGGAATGGAGGCTGATGTAATAAATACTCAGTGGAAACTAATGCTGTAGTGGCCCAGTTTGCATTCCTCTAAAATTTTAAGTGCTGTCATCTTTTCCATAGTATCAGCCCACCAACGGTTACTATTTGAATGGATAAGCTAAACCTAAAGACATTATTGAAGCAAAAAATTTGTGCATATTCCTTTCTTAAGTATCTACCAATAAACTGAGCCAGCCAGCCTGCTCTCCTTTACATTTACTTCCCCTCTGGTGGGTCAACAGCTTTGCAACTTAAAAATTGGCTACTTTGACACTGCAAAGTTTAAACTGATTACATTAAAAAAATGAGATCATGTCCCTAGCTCTGTTTAAAAACGTGCTTATATTCTACTGAGTACACACAACTTTTGCCAACCTTATTACTTCTGCAGACACAGATGTTTGTTATCCCTGCTTAATTGGGCACAGCAAGAATGAATCTAGAGCCAGGGCAAAGACAGAAGAAGTTAGACAACATACTGTCTCACTAAAAACACCTTCCACAAGCAACCTAGAAAGCTGTGCAATTGCATAGAACACAATGGGATCATTAAACACAAATATACTCCCAGCAAGGGCTAACGTCTCCCACAAAGAGCAAAGCTGCAGCCAAACACTTTGGATAAAAGTGCTAAAAATTTGTGTGTATCAAGGACTGTAAACCATATGGTCCTGTACACAGACTTCACTGAGATCTTCCTGAGGCATATAAAATTAACGGGTATTATATGCATAAATCCATTGTGCTTCTAAAGCTTAACTCATATATAGTCCCTGCCACCACATCCCTGAAATATTAAGGTAGAACCACAAAAGATACAGCAAAAGAAGACAAGAAGAGTAGATACTTAGGAAGGGAACAAGGGGACTGCAATAGAGGTCTTTATATCACAAGTGATTATGCATTATTTCACAATACAATAATCTGGAAAGCAAAGAAATTATGAGATAACAGGTTTAAAAACAAATACAGAAATACAAATTCACTATATATCACATAAATTGTGGAATTCTCTACCACAGAATGTCATCTATGTCAAAATACAATTTGGTTCAAAAACACTAGACTTATTAATGGAAGACAGGTTGATCAGAGGCAATTACAGATTATTATCTAGATCCAGTTCAGCATACCCTTAAACTATGGACAGTCAGAAAGATAAAATTCAAACAATGGAAGACACATCTTAGACATACCTTGTTTTTTCATAATCTTTCTCTATGCATTTTCTTTAGGCCACAGCTGACACTGCTTGACCAACAGAAACAATGTAACCCTAGCCAAAAGCCCTTCCTAGAAAAACAAAGCCAAAACAAATAAAAAAGAAAAAAAACACAAAAAATCCCACACCAAACAAAAAGACCACATAATAAAAAAATACGACCGAACAAATAAAAAGCCATAAAAACAAAGACAACTAATTACCAATTGATTGTTGGGGACAAAGAATAAGAAAAAGTCAACTTGAAGAACAAATTTTAAATGATGCAACCAGAGAGGGGCACCAGGCAAAGTTCCTTCCTTTATTAACCATTCTCCCTGTTGTCAACTCCCAGTCTACTAACACAGAAAGACAATAAAGGAGGTATGATATTAAGTCCAAATACATGAACCCTGGTAGCAACAGGTATAAGGCTAAACTAAAAGAATGACCACCTACAACCCTGCCATAAAATTGAGGGCAAGGAGGAGGAGAGAACCCCATAAAGCTGAAAAACCAAGTGATTCTGGGGAGCAACCAATGAAAATAATGGGGTGGCAAAAGTTAAAAGATTCAGAAATGTAAAATGTGTGAGCTGGAGGAGAATGCCAAACAGTACCCCCTTACCGATTACCACCAGAATAAGAAACTGGGCTAAGCAGATTCTCAGTCTAACTCGGCATGGTAGCTCTCATGTTTTTCACTGAGAAGGGCAGGAAAACCAAATGTGATGAGCCAACTCAGTACTAAGGCTCACAATTGTTTGAAACCAAAACATCAAACTCAAGTTCTTTTATATTTTCCTCCATATTTTTCTTCTCCTTACTGCAAAGGATCTGAAAGAGCTAAGCAAGTGAGCAACATCATTGTACTTCATCAAAGAGGCAGATCTTGCATAAAGTGTTAACATGCAAGGTGCATCAATTTATTACCCAATTACTTACATAATAGATATTGTTGCTTTTTATTAGTACATCTTGCAAATTTACACCATTTCAAAAATGCATGCTAGTACTTTGCTTAGCAATTCTACCTGAGTATCTTTTCTACTAGGCAGTTATATTTCTGACCAAAACATAACTAAATATGCAGCCAAGTGACATACAAAACCTATGTCATTGATAACACTAAGCTTTCAATGCTGGCATCCTGGCTGCATCCAGAAATCTGCAGGTACCAGTAAACGTATTTTCCTGTTACTTCATTCAATGGGAATAAAAGATTCACAAAGCTGAAATTTAAACAGCATAAGAAAACAGGACTGATTCCAGCTGTAAAAACATCTGTATTTCCAATCCTGGGTTGCTGCCTAAGGCAGCAACAGTCACCGAAGTCACAGAAATTCTCTCCTGGGAGAAACTTCTGTCTGCAAGAGAGAGGTTACTCCAGTTGTGGAAGCAGGAGAACAGATATCATTAAAAAGAAGATAAATGCTGCTCTACATTATCATAGTCTAAATTCCAAATAATTTCTGCAGTACCAGTATACGTTGATAAAATCCTAGTGCAACAGAGGAAAAAATTCCCTAATGACTAAAGAATCTCCAAAGCAATTTTGCCTTGAAACAAAGATGCCAGTATTTCCTCCAAGAAGACATTTTTCTTTACGAAAATGTCAAATGGATTTTTGGCAAAGATACAGTTTTCTTATTCCAACTTCCAGTTTTCAAAACCATGATTTCAAAGATCTCAATCTGCCAACAGGGCAAGAAGATAAAACAAGTTGTGACATTAAGTCCAAGTAAGCTTAGAGGAAGGCACTGGATTTGGCATTGCATTTCCCAAGGAACATGCAAATGACAGGCAAGCACATACACATGCTTCCTCCTCTGCCCCCAAATTCAGAAATCAAGACATTTAAGTGAATGCTATTGAGGCAGGAGAATATCATTTTCTCTCTCTCAAGTCATTTGGATAATTATAGCCTGCAAATAGTGCTGAACACTTGAAGGAACTATTAAGTAATTAGACTTTGCAGGTGTGTCATTTATTTTGTAAAACACAGACAGGAAAAAAAAAATTGACACACACACTTTTTTGACCATTAGCTGTTCCAGGAAGTTCCTACTAATACAGAAAGTTAAAAGTGTCCATGTTTCAAAAGCCAGAATTCAAGCAATTAGCTTGGTCTAGACTGATACGTGTAGTGCTCCATTAGTATTATTATGTTTTCACAAGATCAATAATAAAATCCTCTGTGAAAGCTGATTGGAAAACCACAAAGAATGGTCTTCCAGAAGTGCATGAACAGAAGATAAATCCTTTGTAGAGTAATAGGAAGTCCTACATATCCAGCTGCTGTTGCAAACATACCTTTTGTTCAAGGAGTACATTGTGCTACTATTTCTTTTCCTTCTGAGGAGGTAAACTGCTGGTGATGAAGGATTACGGACAGCACTATTAAAGACAGAACTAGTCACAGGGAGCCTTCATGCTGTCCTGAGCTAGGGCGCTTATGGATGATAAGGTAAAATCCTGGCTTTCATTAAAAGGGACTGAGGGCTTATCACCCTCCTAAAGATCAAGAGTTTTTCCACAACCTCTTTAAAGCAGCCCAGAGTTGGCCTTCACCACCCCTTCACAGACTTAAAATCATCATCACTGCTTCTCATTAATGTGATAATATTATCAGTCAACAGAAATTCCTTCGGTAAGCAGCTACAACAACTTTTCCCCACTCCAACAAAGAAAAAATAAACAAATTTTAAAACCCACACTAACCAAACAGGTTAATACTCATAAAAAAGGGGGGAATGGAAGACCCTTCACTTCATTTGAAATCACTGTCCTCTGTATTCAGTAGCTGTTGGGTTTTTTGTTTTGTTTTTCTAAGAACAAAGACTGTTGGCAGAATTAAAACTGCATGACTACACCTCTAAATAATGGAATGGGCAGAGGAAGGAAAATTCAAACATTAATTTATGTGCTAAAATTCTATTTATTGCCTACAGTCATTGTGGGGGAGGACAGATATAAGATCATTGTGGGGGAAAATTGAGGGGCAAGCTATTTCCTGAACTGCTTTTCAGTTGTTACCAATTGTGTGCAGTCCAAAACAAGCAGCTGGATCTCACTTCAGCATTCACACTAGAAAGCATCGCCAGCACCTACCTCATATCAAAGTAATTTGGGAAACTAGAGCAGCCATGCAGAATACCACTATGCAGCGCCAGTGGCTCTACTGCACCGTCAGGCCCTGAACCTGGAACTCTCCTTAAAAATACGTAAATGAAAATCAACTATTTGATCTTCCTCCAACACCAAAGTATAACACTGAGACGTAAAATGGGTATGTAAAACAAAACTGACCTCAGTTAAGTCTGGGACCAGTTTCATCAAGGAAATATTACTACTAGATAGAGAAATAAGATTTCTTCCTCCTCACTGTAACTTTAAGCAGGTATTAACCTCTTCATAAAACTATACTAATTATACTATAGAGGCATAAATTATGATAGTTTCTATAATTTTTCCTTTCTTATGACATAACTCTGAAGACAAAAGGATTTTTCTCATACAGTCTCAAAAAAAATTCTCCTGAAGATATTTTTTTTCTTAATCTAAATGTATCTTTTCTTTCTTCTGAAAGACTGAAAAGTAACTGACAATGCTATTCTTTTAAAAACATTTATGAGGTTCAGTCTGCTTAACAGCTGATTGCAATAAAACAAAATTTATTTTTGGCCTCTTTCTTTGTTTATATCAGTAACAAAAAAAAAAAACCCAAGGAAAAAAGCCCTAGTTATTTGAAGCAACAAGCTCAGCAACAGGCACATTATACAGTGCCTTGGTGACTTCCTGCCTAAAACCCATGCTAAACTCATTTGGCAGGTCTGAAGCTTTGTCTCAGTTTTACGAGGAGAAAGAGTATGCTGCCTCCCTTGCTCTGTTTCTTCTTGTGTGCATTATATCTAAGTTACGCTACATCCTACCAACAGCTAGAATTTGTTATGAATATTTTGTAATATGTGTCAGAATCCTCTATTTCTTGCACAAAAATTTATGTTCGCTTAGTCAAGTTCCTCCATAATTTATTAAAATTCAAAACATAGAATTACATATTTTGTTAAAGTGCTCTTAGGAAAATGGCTTGATCTATACTAAATATTCACAGAAATATTCTTCAAAGTAGGAGTTAATCTGTCCATGGCCTCAGCCGCTTCTCAGGACAGTTGGACAGCAATTTCTCTGCACTCCTTTTCTTCCTGAGCTGGTGCCTCTAATTCTTCGGTCTCATGTGATACCATTCTTACTGAAGGAATTTACTGAGCACTCCAAATGATCAGCTTATGTAGTTAAGAACAAAGCATGCTGAAGAGGAGGAGAGTGATCAACAAGTAAATCAGAATCACGGAATAACTGAGGCTAGAAAGAACCCCAGAGAAGGTCTCTAGTCTAACCTCATGCTGAAAGCATGACCAAGGGGTCAGATGAGGTTGCTCAGGGCTTTATCCAGTTGGGTCTTGAAATCCTCTAAGGAGGGAAACTGTACAGCCTCTCATTCAAATGCATGACTTTGGAGAAAGGCATGTCCTAATGGAGAAAAAAAAAAAAAAAGTCTTCCTTACCACCAGTTGAAACCTGTCTTGTTTTAATTTATGTCCACAAATTTGTAACATACTTCATTCACATGCTTCCCGATGAAAGTTCCTGCTGCTTATTTATGAGTGATTTTCACAAACCAAATGAGGACATTAGTATGACTGGACAAATGAAGACATGATGATGCCCTATACAAAACAGAGACTTATTGGCACTCCATATCAGCTCAATAGGCTGGCATCACACAGAAGTAGTGAAAATTTAATATGCAGAAAACAAGGAATTGCCACTGAAAATTCTCAGAGTTCAGCATTTCCAAAAGCAGCATTTCCATTGTTTTACTGAAGTATCAAAATTTGAGTGTTATTAATACTCAAGGCCATTCGCAATTACAGACAAGATGAATATCATAATTCATTCACATCTTTGGATAACAATACAGGCCCCAGCATTTAGCATTCATGTCTACTCAAATGAATTCCAGACAAGCTGGACTAAGAAGAGGAAGGGAAGGCCATAACAACCTGGAATATTGTTGCACTTTTTTTATTGATACCATCAAAATAAAGTGGGGGATAGAGACATGACGAAAGAAGCACTACAGCTAGCATATCCATTTTCAGACCTGACAGAGATAGCTAAATTTGAAGTAAAACAATACTAAAATAAATTAGTATTTAATGTTTTCTGCTGTGAAAATCCAAATAAAAAAAACATCCAAAGATGTTTAAAAAGTTTAGGATTAATTAGAAATCTTATTGTAGGCTTTGGATTCCTGTTCAAACAATTTTACATATTTTTTATTTACTATGCATACATGAGACAAAATTTCTCAAAGGTTAAAATTTATTGATAAATGACATATCAATCCTAACTCCTGTACAAACAGTACATACACTCCTTATCAGAGGAAAAAAGCGATATAATTTTGTAATTGATACTTTAAGTAATATTTTTCACAGCAGAATTAAGCAATTCAGTTGGGCATGACACTGCAACAGTCATGCGTTTTCCACCTTTTCTCTCCCAAAACCTCACATATTCCTTTGCAGAATAAACCTGAAAAATACGATCTTGCCAGTACTGCTGCTTCTGCCTAGAAACGTTCCCAGAGCTACACAGTCAGAAAAAGCAACTTCAGCTTGAAAATGTCACTCTTCGTCCTTAATCCTGAGAAGCTTTCTGTTCTGGTAGAGATGACAAGACTCCACCGTTTTCTGTCTGTGAACACTGCTGGTTCCCACCAGAGCAAGAATCGAATACAGTGGAATTGCCCAGGTACCTTTCCAGGCTGCAGCTGTGGTAACAGACAAACAGGCAGAGGAGAACCCATCACAAGCAAAAACTGAACAGAGAAAAACACAATGGAGAAGTGGTAAATAGCTTAATTTATGTGATAATTATACTGCTGAATATGACTGCTGTAATTATTAACAACAGTAAATGGACTGACTGAAGAAATACATTACTAAATTAATTAAACTACCTTTCCATCTCTCCCAAAAAGGAAGAGGCCTTTAAGAAAATACATTTGAACAACAGAAGGTATTTCTTCTCAAAAGATGGCTATTTCTGTATCGAACCTACAGTCTTAAAGCCAGCCATCTAAAAGGAGAAGATAATATAAATACCTGTTTGCTATAACAGGAAAGTTATACTCTCTCCTTGCCTATTCTCTCCTAAAACAATGCATTTTAAGAGAAACGTCTAAAACAACGTTTTAGAAAGCTTCTCCGAAAAATTTGTGGAAGTTCTCTAGCTTCAAGAATTTAAACAGATGAGGAGCACCTTAAAAACAGCATTTTCAATGAAAACTGTTGTTCATCCTGCAGGACTGCCAAGCTCACACTGCAGCATTCTTTCCTGGTTCTCTTTGAGAAAAATAAATAAATCTATATTTAAAATCTATCAAGCATCCATAATCAAAGGATCCTGAAGTTTTTGTTGGCAATGCCTTTTTTAACATACTTCAAAAGTATTTACATAAACTCCCCAGATATCATCTATAACAATGTAAGTACTGCATAGATTTGTTGTGCATAACAACGTCCCTAATAGACATCACAGAATGCTGCAGCTTACTAATCACAGGTTTTATGAAGCTTTGCTGTCTATTTATTAGCATGTCTCAGGTACAGTATAATGGAAAAGTTTTAGGGAACAGGCAGAGTATAAAATCACCACTTTTTTTTTTTTTTTTTTTTAAAGTTTTCCCTCCTTTTTCCCCACCATGACCTATTTTCTTTAATAACATGCAGACCTAGTGAGGACATTAACCTGTTTCCATGTCACAGTACAGCTCATTTACCGATGTGCTGAGATGCATTAGCTGTTGTTTATTGATCCATTTATAAGTTAATTCTACTGAGAATACCAGCTGGAGGATCAGAAAGTCTTTTGCTATACTCTGCTTTGTGACACACTTTACTGATTAACTATTTCCCAGAATACATTTATTTTAACATTTTGTGGAAATACTTACAGAAGATTCCTCCTCTTCAAACAGTCTCCCACGTCTGAATCACTCTAACATATTTTTAGTCCATTCATTATTTTCAAAAGTCAAAATGTAATAAATCACATACCTTTTTTTAAAAATAAAAGCATAAGAATTACATGCACCAAACGTTATCTACTACAAATACTGATTTACATTTTACCAAGTATTAGAAATGAACAAGCTAGCTGGTCTTTACTCAAGAGTGTAAAATGCCAAAACAAGTTTCATGCAGACTGGGGGGGGGAAACGCTGGTTTCCCCTTGACTCCCTACAGGCTTCTCATATGCAAACTGTCCCCCCCCCCCCCCCCCCCCCAGTATACAGTGTGTATTTCTGTATAAATTTTGGTAAGCCAAACTGTACCATAAAAAAGAATTCTAGACAAAACACTAATATGTGATCATTATTTATTACAGTTCATCCTACCTCCTTCTGCCTTTAGCATTACTAACCTTTGAACCAGCAATTACTTACTGCTTATTTGCAATGCATATACTTACAAAAACCTACCTTTGTGCCAAGAAGTGTTTATACCATTTTGTAAGCTTGACTACATTTTAAAAATAGATGTCGACAATAAACCCACATTCACTGTTCCGATTTAAACAGGATGGGAAAGCAGCTGAGCTTTAACTGTCTGAATTTTCCTAGCCGTAAAAGACGACAGGGGAAAGTAATTCCAAAAAACAGGCTTCTAGCCTTCAAATTCAAGGACTGCAAGCTTGACCAAATCCATGCATCAAATCAATTATGGCAGAATGTAACAAGCCAGCGCCTATTGCAAAATAATTAAGCAAAAGATCACCAGGATTCATGTCTTGTCACACTTTTACAGCCAACCACAATTCAGTGAAGTCTTATCTGCAACATAAAATGGCATCGTTTCAGGCTTGGAGAGATGTTCAAAAGAAGGAAACATTCACAATTTATATCTATGAGTTTTAAAAACCTGATTTCTCCAATTCTCAAAAAAAACCCCAAGGATTCAGTCATTTTGCTTTTAATAACAGAACCCCTGGGAAATGAGTGCAGTGCAATCAAAGGAGTGGGAAAAAATGACAAAACAGATACGGATCACATCCTGTCTACCAGAAATGCTACGCAAAAAGGAAGATACTGCTCTAAGTGGGATGCTCTAACTGGAAAAGGGATAGAAAACAAATGGGACCAAGGATACATGAGACAGCATAATTTTTATTGCCCGTAGAAGCATCTGAACAAAAACAGTTTTCTTCCAACACCTTTTGAATCAGTTAGCCAATTTCCCACATTTTGAAATAAAAAGTAGAGATCTCAGAAATAATTATGTTCCTACAGACTACATGAAAATTGATGGTCAAGTAGAGGAAAAAGACCCAATTTGCACTTTTAATGAGGGGAAAGTAGGAAAATTCACCTCTCATATATTTGACGTGGCAGCCGGCCAATCAGTACAGACTATCTGCAGCACTGCCCCTTGTTATGGAGGAGAATGGGATTAAGGATTGGAGAAGAAGGTAAAAGGAGATAAAAAGACAACCCAAACACATACAATTGTAAATTTTATTATTTCTGCAGCTCACAGAAACCATTACTGCAGACAGTAACTTGTTTTAATAGCCTTACAAACTGAGAATAACTTGGACAAGTATTTACATTTCTTGACCTTCTCCTGTTAAGTAGGTTGGCTAGAAACATCTTACCTCAGAATGAATGGGAAAATGGATTATGCGCCTCTATCTGCGTATTTCAAATATTTTGTTGAATCTACTTTATGAAATTCATGGAAATAATTTTCCATTATGCTTTTTACAGCATTAAGCACAATGAATATACTCAATGAAGAACAAAGGAAGTAGACATGTAATACCGATAATATACTCTGAAGGGGCTTCCATAGATAAATACAAACCTGGATACAACACGTGGAAGTGTTGGTGGGATGACTCAGCTCCTAATGATATTTCATTTAAGTTCATTTTCTTAGCAGCAGCCTGAGGTTATTAATAACTCCCAGTATGCTACTTAGAGCTGTGGCTTCATTTTCCTGTTAGTGGTACCAGTAGGTTCTTCGTTAATGGTTTTAAGGTAATGCTGGGTTTTGCCATATGGTTGTATTTGTATGAAGGTTTCTCATGAAAAGCCAGAGAGTGTAAGAAATTGTTGCTATATTTAACTTCAGTGTCCTCACACGCACAACAGACAATTGGAATGAACGCTGTTCTAGTATTTACAAGTGCAAACGATGCTCAATATTTACTGCATGTTCTGTCTAAGAGGACTACAGGGACTTTAAACAAGAGAACATATGGATAGATCAGAGGATTGGTAATGCAATACTGAGCTTTTCACCTCTAGGTCATTGGTTCAAATCTAAACTGGTCAGTAATGAAGGCAAGCTATTATCATCTGACAGCTCTGGCCTTTGCAAATTGATTTGTCAGGCTCAGTTCAGTTCCCATCAAACTCAAAATTCAGCATTACAGTTTGCATTCCTGAAAACAACTTCACCCCAGCAAAGAAACAAAAAATTGCACAGAGACAGAAGTAATCTCTTCCTCCTCGCGCACCTCCTCCAGACCAGGACCTAGGAAGAGTGCCAGAGGAACACTGAAAATTACACCACCAGTAACACAGCACATAACTCTGTGGATAACGATTAGTTTTGCCTCTCAGATACCCAATTATAATTACCTCTGTACCAGTACAAAGCTTTCAGGTTTTTTATTACTAAAGAAAGACGACACACCAATATGCAGGTTTAAAAATTGAAATTTCACAGTGCTGCTTAAAGACTTCTTTGGATATCTTGTTCAAAGACACATTTCATAAGGCTGAAGGTTTTGAATAAAATGGTCACAGTGTTCTATAAAAGTAATATCAGATTTAATATCCATTTTGTTATGATGCATTTGTAGCCAAAATGTTTAAACAACACTTGTAGCAGCAACACATAAGAATTGTATTTCCTGCAGATAGGTTTAATTCAGAAAAGGATTTATTTACTAGTTACTATGAATGCTACTAGAGAAGTCATGTTTTTACAGTATTTCTTCACAGCTATGTTAGACAGAAAATGTACAGATTAGTCCATAACAGCACATAACTTTCCGCATGCTTTCATAATTCGAACAAAAATTATTTTAAGCCTCAAAACCATAAGTCTAGCCTCTTCCTTTGCCTCTTAATAGTTTGGCAATAATCACAGCAAGAGCTCTGAAGGTACCACAATTCTCCATTTTACCAAGTGATAACTGCTACAGAAGTGAATAGAGACACCAAGTTTTAATATAGCACCTTTAAGATCACCTTCACTTCACATATTTAGGGCACTAGACAACAAAATCTACTGGAAGTTTTATACTCTATCAACACAAAATGCTACTTCTAACATTTAAGACTATAACAGAATGCATACAGCTCACAAATCTTGGAAAGTGTGGAAAAAATAACTTCAGTAAGAAAGAGCCTTCTGCCTTCCTTGCCGGTTCCTCGTTTTTTACTAAAGCGTTGATGAAATACTGAAGTTTTTCCTTCCTTTTCCAACAACTCCAGAAACAGAACGCTTACTCTAACTTTAGGAAAGCCATGACAGGTTAACTTCCCAACTGAATGACTGCACATAAGTTCAACAAGCTGAATGATTGAGCTGGCATGTAGTCTACAGCTATAAAATCAGAGTAGCATAGCCAAGTGATACCCTAGTTTCGCCAAACACTAGTCCCGTGCCCCACAGACAATGGTTGGTGAGATCCACCCAAACCTTTTAACTTTCTCAGGTCACAGAAAAGGAAACCACATGTATCAAGTGACATAACAGAGAGAAAAGAAGGAATAAACTGCATGCTAAACTGGCATGTCAAGAGACATGATAAGAGACCTATAAATTGTGTCACTTGCCTTAGAAATTGTCCAGGCTGCAGCTAGGAGATGGTTCCTCCTAGCAGTCTCACACACAGAGTGCAAGCCTAGGAAAGGGGGCTGCCTACAGATGAATGCAAAATCTTAAAGACTAAAGACTGCCTATTACTTAACTTGCAGTTAACAGGAACAATAGAGAGATCCGTGCAAGATGATCAAAATTCCTTGACAGTCAGTAACAAAATTTCTTGCTGCTCCTCTCTGCCATCAAACACTGTGTATCTGTGCTAGGGAACGACCTTCAGTGACAGAAATACACAATAACTTTGGAATGGTGACTGCAGCCACTATTGATAGAAAAGAAAGAAATTAAAAGGCAAAGTTTAGACAAAGGCAAGAAGTGGAGTATTTCAGAGAACAAATTAAAATGTTTCAATAAATGTGGGTGGAACATATGTTAGGAAACTGAAGGATGTGTAAGGGATTTAAATTTCAGAAGGTTGCATGAGAAAAAAATAAAAGACTAGTAAGTTCTACAGGTGCCAACAGGCACGTTTATTATGACTTACACTTTTATCGGTTCTGAGCAGTAAGGTAAGCAGATTTCAAAAAAGAACAGCTGTGACTTTTTATTATTCTTTCATCCTCTTACCTCAGTTCCCTTTTTGTATCACCTGCTGCATTTTGCATAGTTGCACCAAAAGTTATTTGGGACAGCAGCAACTGTTCTTTATATAGGTATGTTTATAGAGTACTCAAACACAATGGAAGCTGAATTATGATTAGTGTGGACAGAACCTACTATAACTACAATAATGTGATACCTAAGAGCTCTGCCACTATTCTTTCATCTCTAGGTAACAAGGTTTTTGAAGCTCCACAGCCTGGGAAATAAACACACTTTCTCTTCTACGTACTCTCCATGAAAATTCGCATAAGAAGGCTTAATGCCTAATAACATCACCAGGACTGGATAAAGAAGGATTTAAATTCCTATTATCCTTTTTAATGAACTCATGACTACAGTCTCAAAATAGACTGTTAACCCAGAACAGAGAGAACAACTGACATAATTTTTACCTGCAATGACTGAAAGAAATGAACTGAAATGCTATTACAGCTGTCGCTAGCATAAAGAAAGGAAAATTTCTAAATTATCTGGGATAACTGTAAGTAAGTTTGTCTGTACGGGACAAATCAAGCACACCCTTCCCCCTCACCCCCCTCCCCAAGAACACTATGGCAAAAGGCTTCCTGGCTGGCATCACCCCGGGGCGGGGGGAGAGGGGAAAAAAAAAAAAAAAAAAAAAAGGCTCCTATTTAATTCAGTCTGAATGATATGCAGCATGCTTGATTAGATATACTCTTGATTAGGTGCTGGAATAGAATTTAAAGAGTATCCTGTCTCGTGAAATTATCATTATTTCCATCACTTCCTAAATGAGAACAGATTTCAACAGACTCATTCAAATTTTTTTAGCCCATAATACATTTTTGGTAATTATTTTTAAAAGCTGTCATGTTCAAGTTATGTATAACCTCACCAGTTTAGTTCTCAGCACAGCAGTACTTTCTTTCCCTCTGGAAACAAACACAATACTATCTATATTGCTATTGTTGCTATTGTTTTCCGAAACTGCTATTCAATGTCAAGTCTATTGCAGCACAAAACCTTTCAGTCATAGATTTTCAGGTCTGAAGAGTAGCACAAGCTTAGAGAGTTTTGTTTTCAGTACATACCTCTTTCAAACTGCACAAGAAATTACACAACTATTTCTCCTCCCATTTCACATGCATATTTTTTCCATGATTATAACACTCGGAATTTGTTCTGAAATCTGAAAAGCTCTCCAAATTCTTTTCACACACGCGATCAGCCACTACAATACTCACAACAACTTCACTCAGCTGAAAGACCAGAAAGCCATTGCGTCTGCAACTTTTTGAAAGCAGAAGGTGTATATTGTTATGATTTCTATTTAGGGCTGTAATCCTCACGAATACTCACTCATAATCCTCCTACTGAACGGTTTCAAGCGAAATCAGATCTTGGAAAAGCAAACAGCTTCTGCTTTTTTTTAAAAGAAAAAAAAAAAGTACATGCTTTTGCCTACCTTGGACCAACATAGTAAATATACTGCTATAACTGAGCAGCTTCTTCTAACCAACAGCTTCTGCGCAAGTTTAACTTTTAATGGCAGTTGATCACATCTGAGTTATTAACCAACACAATACAACGTCAGCGATATTAATTTCAAAGCTCCCTGCTGATAAAAGGCCTTTTTAGCCTCCAGTATCCTCTTTTTCTCGTACCTGCTACCTCTCCTAAGGCTGGCGGGCGGCAGGCGTGCGGAGGGGGCCCCTCGCTTGCAGCGGTGCCGGAGGTCAGGCCGCGGAGCCACGGCCGAGCCGCAGCACAGAAACCCTGCCGACCGCAGCCCACCCGCGCGGGGGCTGGCCGCAGCCACCAGCGGGGGCCCGGCCCCGCGGGCAGACGGGGCTGCGCTGTTTTACAGAGCTGGGAGAGTCACCGCGGGTCTCCAGGCACATGGAGCAAGCAAGCAGCTGAGGGCTGGTTTGGGTTTTTTTTTTCCCTGAGGGGACGGGACAGGGAAGAAACCCCAAGTATTGCCGAGAGCGGCGGATTGCGCCGCGCCCCGCAGGCACCCGGCCGCCACCGGCACGGCGGTACAAGCCGCCCCGGCCCCTCGCCCAGCCCGCCCCTGCCGCTGAGGGGAGCGGCGCCTCCCGTCCCGCCGCCGGAGCCACGGCCCCGCTGCCGCGAGGGTCAGGAGGGCTCCGGACAGTGACAGCAGGACCCCGCTGGGGGGGGCGACGGTGCGGTGAGTCCCTACCTGCCGGCGTCGGGTCCCGCCGCGGCACGCAGCATCCCCTCCCCTCGGCCGCCCTCATCCCCCGCTGCTATAGCTACGGGGAGCCGCGGCAAGCGCCTCTCGCGAGAGGCGCCATCTTCCCGCGAGAGCCGCGGGCCGCGCCGGCGGCGAGGGGCGCCTCCTCTCGCGAGAGGGCTGAGGGGGTCCGGTCCCGTCCCGTCCCGTCCGGTGCCGCCCAGTCAAGTTCAGTCTGGTCCGGTTTCGCCACCGGCAGTTCTCATCCCCTTAGCCCAGGGCAGCCCTCCCCCGGGTCGGGGCGCTTGGGAGGGCAGGCGGCATAACCCGATGTCCCGTCCCAGAAGGGACGTCTCCGGTGTGTTTATCCCCCTCGTTGGGAGGCAGCAGCCCGTAGAGCTCTCGCCGGACCCGGCCCGAAGCCAGGGCGTAGCTAGGAAGAATTTCAGGTGTGTAGGGCTGACTGAGTCCCGGTAAACCCCTTTGCTTTGTGGAGGTGGCGGCACTCGGGTCAGTGGTCCCGGTGCTTGCAGAGTGTGTATAATCCAACAATTGCAAAGTATGGGCTGTGATGGGTGTGGGATATGGCTGGAGCCAAAGGTAACAGTGCAACGCGGTGGTGTCTAGCAGAAGTTTACTTGTAGTTCGTGGGAGAACTGGGTTTCCTCACAGGTTGGAGCCATAACATCATATGTTCAACATCATCCGTCCAAGTACTTCAGGTGTGAATTAGACCATCTTGGGAGCTGGGAAAATTTGAATAAGATCTCTTACAAATTTGAATTTTGATTTTCTGAATACTAGACAATGTGTAAAATTAATATTAAGCTCACATTCCCTGAACTGCATCAACTGCATGTTGCAGTATATGATTTTCCTGTCACCAGTACAGAGTGCTGGTTATAATATTAACTCTGGCATAGTAGTATTTTTGGTGACACCCAAGAAACACATTTCAAGCCCACTGAAATAAATGGGTCCTTTCCTATGAATTTAGGATCATGCATAGAGAGAAAGTCTGAAGATGACGGGGGGGGACACTGCCATTTCCATGAGCAGTTGGTATCTCAGTGCTAGCACCCTGGACAAACAATGTAATTAATTACTCAAACTGAAACATGAAGACATGAGGGCTAATAACACTTTCTTTTCTGCCCTTGTATTTCAGTGTTCCTGACATCTGAGAGATATGTCTTTTGTCACAATCCATAGAGGAGTGCCACCAGCTCTGTAAGTTGTGGAGGAAGTTCTTTTTATCCAGTTGTTGAGCCCCGTGTTTACACAGAAGAAGTGAGTGAGTTGATGCATAATGTTCTGTATCTAAAAGACGTATTCCTGTATGGCAGAATTACCAGCTTCTGATAATTCAGGTATACAGTCAGTTGTATACCAGATGCATAGAATATGCCTGGAGGACTGGAACTACGTTTTGTTCTGCCCAGAGCAAACACTTAAAGCATGCTCTTTGTATATATGGGTGTCTGCAATACTGTTTGTGCTGTTGCTGTTAATATGGCATTTCTAATACTGCTAAAGTAACACAAAAAAGTTTGTGCATTTGGGAGAATGCTTGTTTACTTGTTGTGACTTCCCATTCCATTTCAGTCTTTTGCTTTGAGAATCAAGCCAATCATATTGGGAGAGAGAGCAAATGAGGAAGGCCTGAAGCCTCTCTTAGGGACCAAAGATAATTAAGAGAAACATTTAGAGATAGTAGATATAATGAAGCCCTGAATCCATGCTAGCTTCGGGCCCATTAAAGTATGGCTGTTTTTATAATAGAATATGGAAGTAATTACTCATCTGAGCCAGGCGCTGTGGAGTTTGACTGAAGTGCTCTGCACTGTCACTGAATTTGTGAGTGGGGAAGGTCCTGTGCAATAAGGCCCATAGGTTGTCCTTAGGCTGGCCAGCAGAAAGTTTCTCATTTGTTTGTTCCTACTTCCAGGGGCCATTTTGTTTTCCCTGCAGTGAATGATGTATAATGAGATTGTTGCTTAAGGCAGGAACTTCCCCCAGGAAGAAGGGGAAGTCTGCAGAGTCCTTATTTACCCTTCTGTATAGAGAGATGTTTTGGAGCACAAGTAAAAGCATCATTGCTTAGTGGGTAGCCTTTTTCACTGCTGTTAGTGCCCTCCTTGTATGTTTTTTCCCCCCAGCTACAAATGCAGGGATCTGGAGTAAAACAGTGGTGCTGCCCTTGGCTCATGTCTGAGCCCAGGAAGAGTTGAAACGTTTGTTAGCCTTTCGTAGTATGGTTGTGCCTTCCCTGTCCAAATTTCCGCAAAATAGGTCTTGCCAGTAAGCCTTGTTAGAAGGACAAAGAAGAGTAACTATTTTGGTTTGGCACTAGAAGAAGTAGTGATAACAATAAATTAATCTTGCCTTATTTATGCATTTATTTGTTCACTGTGCATTTTTGAAAGGCAAATGTTCATTATAACTCTGGCTAGAGCTATACCTATAACTTCTTCCTGTGTTTTAAAGGGTAGTGGTCCCTGTCTGCAAATTCATTTGTGTCAGTTCTCCCTGAACGTACATGAGATGGAATTTTCTTTAAATGAAAAACGGACTTTTAAAATTAAAACACTTTGCACAAAACATTTTGTGTTTTTTTTATTTTAATCAAAAGGTAAAAAAAAAAAAAAAGAGCCTGCAGGTTTTCTTCAAAACAGTTGGAAAATGTGCAGTAAAATTTTTGATAGAAATAATGTTTCTAAAAATATAATTGAAGATTAAAGGAAGAGTTTATATTTGAGAATTTGTTTATTAAGCTGACCGGAGTTTAAGTTGTGTTTAAGAGCATTGCTTCAGAGTGGTTTATGTAGCTCTCTTCCCTTTACTGCATGTGTTAATTAGCACAATATATATCTGAGCAAGTACTTGCACTCATTAAAGCATCATGTAATCTGTACTGCAAGCAGAACATGATCATCAGAGAGAAGATGACACTTACTATGTGTTAAATACATAGCGAGCAAGACGTACAGCATAAAGGCACTGCTAATTATTAACATTAGCTGAAGAGACTTTTACTAGTACATGAATATAATTAATAGTGTCTCAAATCCCACATACTCAGCAGTTCACAAAAGTTGTAGGGCTCCACAAAATGTGTGCAATCTTGCTTCTGCATGTGTCTGCAAATTCTGCTTGATTATCTGTGGTCCTGGTCAGGCACATCTCCAAGACAGAATAGGCAACTTGTCTAAACCGGTTTGTAACCTGCAATTTGAGGATTTGGGCATAGATGAGATTGAATATAAATGTATTAATGTGCTGTGAGCCAGCAGGCTGGCTTGCAAACTTTTCTAATACTCATTCAAGAGAAATTAGCATACATGCTGCTGATGGGCAGCGGTGGACTCCATAAGTTGCCAGAGAAGTGCTAACAGCAGCTTGTTGTGCCACGGGGCAGTCCTTTGGAAGTGGGGCGTTTGCCAGACAATCATACCTGTGGCAGTCTTCTGTGGAAGAGAACATATACTTGCAGACAAGCTAAGCAGGAAAAAACCTTAGTGCAGTGAATGTTGAAGCCTTGCGCCACAAGGCAGCGCTTCCCATGGAGGGATGGCCGCATGCAGACCTCTTTG
Source organism: Platalea leucorodia (assembly GCF_965183815.1). Taxonomy (NCBI): domain Eukaryota; kingdom Metazoa; phylum Chordata; class Aves; order Pelecaniformes; family Threskiornithidae; genus Platalea; species Platalea leucorodia. The sequence goes on from NC_138826.1 coordinate 24,028,158, forward strand.
CTCCATAACAGAACAGTCGTGTTCAGGGTCTTGGCTGTCTGGTGCCTGCCATCTTGTATAAGAGAAGTGAATACATTTTATGTATTCACAATATGATTTAAAAAAAAAGTCAAACAAGACAAAGCCCATATTCTCCTAACAGCCTGAAAGTGTTCCAAATTTTATTTCAGAGAGTCGCTAAGCCTAATGACAAAGCCATCTCTTCTAAATGCTCTGTCAATAACAACATCAAATGTAATTCCCAGATGTTAGTTGTATGAATTATATCATCATCATCACTAATGGCAAGCTGCTCACATGAGAGAGACAATTACGAGATGCAAACCCTTTGATTAGGGAATACATTGCAGTCAAATGGAAGATTTTCTGCACAACACAGAGAAACATACCAGCTGTGCTACTACCTGCCGAATATTTATGCTATCAGCTATAACCTCAGGCAAAATTTTAAAATACATGAGTCCATATTTATGTATTGCTGAGATTTTATTAAACACCTTTCTTTTACATTAAAACATGGGCATTATTTTTATGCATTTTCAGTATGGCTTGGATTCTTTGTCATACCAGTTGCCTTACATGAGAGAAACATTTCAAAGCTTGGAAACTGTAAAATAATATTCCTAAAAATAACACTCTAAATAACTAAAAATATAAGAACTTTTTGTTCTGAAGGAAAGACCTGAATGTCACAAAATTCTATCCAATCTGTTTTTCATGGGCCAGCTCCTCTCTATTAAATGGATTTTTGGCTGCTGTTCCATGGAGTATAAGCTTAATATCCAGTACATCCTCTATGAGGGAACTGTAGCCTGCCTTTACAAGAGGATGGGCTCAATAATTTGTTAGTTCTTTTTTATCTCCAACTACGATGATCCTGCTTAAAAGCAGATGACTGAGTTTCCATTCTGTAGCTCCCAGTATGCAGGGGAAATCCACTGTAATTAAATCTTATAAAATCCTCTTATTTCCAATGTAAATAATTCTCTGACATAGGCAATTCCTCTGAGTCTACATCATAGCCCAAGGAAAACAAAGAGCAGGAGCAGTTACTTACTTCCTCTTAAATATTTGATCATTTTGGACAAACTTCTGCTCTGATTACAGTAGCTGCCTCACTGAAATTAATTATTTTTGAGACACAATTTAGATTACTGATTTTTCTCACTTTTAACATTACTTTGAATAATGACTAAACTAGCACGTATCTTAAGCTATGTCAACAGAAAGACAATAGTTGTCTGAATTTTTCTACAACATGTAATGTTGTATTTCTCATTGTGTACTAGAAACAAAAGCACATAAATCCTGCTTGACAGGATTTGAGACTGAAAGTGTACTGGTAAAAGAAGAGCTATATGCCTCATTCATTGTCGTGGTTTAACCGTAGCCAGCAACCAAGCACCATGCAGCCGCTCGCTCACTCCCCCTGCAGTGGGATGGGGGAGCGAATCGGAAGAGTAAAAGTGGGGAAACTCATAGGTTGAGATAAGAACAGTTTCATAATTGAAATAAAATAAAGTAAATAATAGTAGTAGTAGTAATAATAATAATAATAATATACAAAGCAAGTGATGCACGATGCAGTTGCTCACCACCTGCTGACTGATGCCCAGCCCATCCCCGAGCAGCGGTCACTGCCCCCCGGCCAGCACCCCCCAGTTTATATACTGAGCATGATGTCATATGGTATGGAACAGCCCCTTGGCCAGTCTGGGTCAGCTGTCCTGGCTGTGCTCCCTCCTGCCGCCTTGTGCACCTGGCAGAGCATGGGAAGCTGAAAAGTCCTTGACTCAGTGTAAGCACTGCTTAGCAACAACTAACACATCAGTGTGTTATCAACATTATTCTCATACTAAATCCAAAACACAGCACTATACCAGCTACTAGGAAGAAAATTAACTCTATCCCAGCTGAAACCAGGATGCTCATTAAGCAAATTTACCAAAACTGAAGGATCCTCTTAGCTTACAAGTATGAATTATAGCAATATTATTAATAATATGCAGTGATACAATAGTAATTCCAAGCACATTGCAACTTTTTATCCCCATTTAGGGTTTGGGATAATGGAGTGTACAGACAAAAACTCTTGTCCAACAATACATTATGAACTAGAGAGAGCTTTGGGTATATACCCAGTCCTTTGACCTAACGCGCTGGATGCTGCCGCCTTCCTTCTACGCAGGAACTTTGAAACCACACCACCAGAGAGCACTGTGCTAGTTCTGCACGGTATTTCTTACCTTTCCCTGCATGTTTAAGGACCTATTTTATTTAGTCTTTTTTTTTCCATGCTCCAGTAGAACTCAAATGATTGTTGTGATTCTATTGGAATTCCCAAACATTTTGGTATCATTGCCCTGTGTGCATCAACAGCTCTTAGCTGCCCTGACCAGCCTCACCTGGGACCTTCACCCCACTTATGGCCCAGAACCCCCCTTTAAGCTCAGTCCTGGGCCTGACGTCCTTGTCTGAGCTATGTTGTAGGGGTGCTCGCCTGCACTCTTGTCTCCTGGGTGGACCTGAGACATGTGCTGGAGCTATCCCGTCTCCTAGATGGACTTTGGACCCACAGTGTAGCTTGTGTCCAGCCCTGTCTCCTTTTGCTCCTGACCAGACTCCCTGGATGGCCCCTGTGCCTAATTCATCCCCTCACCATGTCTGAGATGATTGATGGACCCTGTCGCCAGCACTCAGCTCTGCCTGCCATGCTCAGATGTGGTGGGCTTGTGTGCTGGTTGGTGAGGGCACTGCCTGTGCTGGGCTTGCCTGGGGCTCACCCCTCCTTGGAGCAGCCAGCCTTCTCTGCACCTTGCCATGTCTAACTGGCCCGTGATCTGGAATACCTGCTACTGAAAATAGACTGACATCCAGGTACCAAACTGCCTTATTTCTGCTGCTCCTGACATATTTACCATGAAAGCATCATGTATTTCACTTTAAAAAATCGTGTAATTCTGTATTGGAAGAGTCTAAAATCCCTGTCAGAAAAGGGAAGGCAATAAATGGCATATTTGGTGGAAAAATATTTTGCTTAGGGTCACCTAGTTTTCTCTGAAATTTCATGTGTCTTTCTGAACTCCCGGTGTTCTCTTTGTAGCCTGGATTCTTGTAATATAGGTAGAATACTTTTCGAACTGGAAAAGAAATCCCTCCCCCTTAATTACAATGCAATTGAAAAAGCTAGATTGATTAAAAATGTTGGAAATCCCACAGCAACCTTATCTCCAGACAGATATCAAATACAGAATAAACTAACAGTTTAGTAGAATGTGAGAATTTCCCATTTAAATGTCTTTCACCAGTGAAATTTGCATGTGTTTATGTAGGCATTAAAAAAGGAAATCAATGTGGGAAATGTCTTTTCAACTAATTCCTGGATCCATTTTATCCAAAGAAAGAAAACAAGTTTTTCTGAGGATTTGTTTTCAACTCAAACTTCAAATATTTTGTAGGAACATGTCAAAAAAGACAGCCTCTTTCATTTTTGTTGAAATGTTCTTCAGTTCAAAGTACCACCTTAATGTTTTTAAGTTTAGTCACAGAACGGAGTTATGGGATACTTCTTAATCATTTAACAGGACATGTAATAAATGTTCTTTAGCCATTTCAGCAGAAAGGTTAGGAAACTATTCATTCATTACTTCTGCAGATTGTTATTATTAGCACAATTTTTAAGAGATCTTAGGGTAGCCCTGGTAGTAGCCTTTTAGAGGAGTCTAATAAAACCAACCTCATAACTATCCAAACAGAACAACAATCAAATATATCTTTGCAGGGATTTCTAAACAAGGAGGAAAACTCCTAAATTAAAAGTACTTCAATGGAAGCTGTCCCTGTAAATAAGCTGTTTAGCCCTGTTTATAAGAGGAAGTGTTGATCTAAAGAAGGCACCAGGACAGAGCATTACAAACCAGTCTCCATGCAGGCTGAGCTAGGGTGTGGTAGTGAAATGGCAGTCTTGTATGTTATGTGTCAGTGCAAATGTTCATGAAATAGAAGTATTGCATGTAGAAAAATGAAGTTCTTTATTGGTTTTCCACAGTGCCTGCCTTTCTTCCTGTATGTGTGGCATTGATAAAACTGTTACGAGAAATGGAATAGACTTTGATGCTGTGTATTTGGATAAGTAATGCATTGTGGCAAGTGTCAAATTACTTCTGTTGTAATTAAAGCTTTTGCTTTCTTGCTCTGTAAGTATGGGCAAGTCATCTCACTTGGGTGTGCCTCTGTTCCTTCCCGACCTATTGCCTCTTGGTCTCTCTGTGTGAAAAAAAAAACCTGCTTAAGCTATCAATCACCTATTTTATACTCTGGAGAACTGCAGGATCAGTAACAGTGAAATACTTTAATCTGTCTGCTACACTGACAGGCTGACTTGCTATTTTATCTCTGATGCTGTTATGATTACCTGTATCATTTCCTCTCAAAGTCATCATCCTTCACCATCAGTTTTGCAGTATTTATCCAAGCCACCTTGATGTATACCTATCTTGTGATCATCCCCATCAGTCCTCGATCTTTCTTCCAAGTCTAGTTGTGAGATTCAAACTTTTGTTATCGCTAATCACCAAATTGGTTCAGCAGCATTTTTTAAAGAGAAAACACAAAGGCTTTTTTTTCCTCTTGGTGTTTTATTACTTGTTAATATATGATGAAACAGATTTATTATGCAGCAGACAGGCAGCATTTAGCATTGCTAAACAGAAAAACACTTCCTACTTTTGCCCTTTTATGCCCTGGTGAATAAAAAGCTCCTTTCCCTCAAACTCCTTCTGATATGGATTAACACCACAGCGAAGATAAGTTTAGAACCTGCTAGGAACTTGTCTGGGCTAATGGCAAAAGAAAGGAAGGCCTGACAGAACTAGAGTTGCACTTTTCAGCTCCTTACTATCAATTTGGAAATAGAAAGGGTTGAGAAAAAAGGAAGGCCTTGGCGGTGGGGATTTACAGCTCTTCTGTTTCACCACTCCTTGACACATTGACCTCAGTATGGTACTCGGAGGAGTCTCCTGAAGGCATCCAAGGTATTGGGGTTCTGTTGAAGGAGGGTCTGTTGCTGAAATTTTGATTATATATCATGAGAGATTCTGGAAGCAAAGGGCAAATATCAAACTGAGGCACTTTGAAGGTCATCCGTTTGGCTGCTTTCTCATAACCCCCGTAAGGCATGGCAGTCCTGGCATAGGGGAATACACGGAGTTAGCAAGTGGAGCATAGGTAAACAATGAGCTTCAGAAAATAAATAATCAAAGTTACCGAGATTGTAAATTTTACCACTTTTGCAGTTGACTGGCCAACAAATCCTTCTCAACAACATATATGTATCCATTGCCTACGTACTAAAAAAGATGTAAAAACAAAAAACCCCTCTCTGCTCCTGTGCACTTCCTTCACCCCTGTTGCATCCATCTCTGTCAAACCATACACCTTTCACACCTGTTGATACCCTGTACATATAGGAGGCAGAGGCTGTGTTATTGCAGAAATGAGTGGGATTTGGGTTTTTCCTGGGTACTGATGTCCTGAGGCTATGGAAGTGGGTGACAAAATTATATAGAGAGGTTAACAGAAAATTGTTGCTGCCCTAGAAATATTTGTAAAACTTTCAGTTCTTATCAGAAGCAGCAGGAAGATCTTGATTCTTATCTGAAGTACTGTGAAGTATATGGCTTCTGATTGTAAGTATTTTTCCTGAACTCTTGGACTTTGAATGGCTGCAGTAATAACAATGGCAAGCTAAATCTCCCTGGTCAAATGGGGCAAGAAAGAAAGGGAAATAGGATTAAAGTCCTCTTATCCTGCTGCGTAGGTTTCTGTCCATAAGCTGAATTAAAATCTCTAGCTCTTAATGTATCTTCTCTTTGTAGGCCTCCAAATGTTTCATCCACTGGAGACTGTGCTAAGCAACATGACATGCAACTTAAACTTGTTTACATTGCACAAGACAGGAGGGCTATGGCCAGTTTATTGTGTTTTCTCATGCTAAAGAAACTGAATTGAATATCCAAGAAGACTTACCGATTAAAAGACTTGTAATGGGGGAAATCAGCTTTGGGACTATATGACAGTAAGTCAATGGTGAACTGACTTTTGTCCTCAGGGCTGATACCCATTGCTCGTTCCCAGGGGGAGATGTAAGTTTTAAATACGGTGATTTTTTTGCCTCCTGACTTTCCATCTGTAAACAGAGGAAGGTAAAACAGTCTAGTTAGATGACACTCTAAATACATTGCCCTTCTGTATTATGTTATTAAAGTTGAGACACCAGCTTTGTTTCTAGATTCTGTAACTGCTAGATCAAGTCCAAGATTTTATGGTTAGATTTCTCCTAAAAAAGACTGTCATACGCCACTTCTATCCTTATCCACAAAAGCAGGTGTACCACAGTCTAAGAGCCATTCATCCAGGAATTTGCATTAGAATGTATATTTGAAAGCTAATTTTTCATTGTTCTCCCTGGTTGCTCAAATAGAAACCTGTTACCCCAAGAACCAATGTCCTTACCCCATAATCTCTTTCACTGCCTCAGAGGAAGCTTTATACAAGGCAAAATGCTATCTAATTTCATTATTTACTTCTCTCTTCCCTGTCTGATCATAGCAGACATAATCCCTCAACATAAACCTCCTCCTCCTCCTCCTCCGATGCAACAAACAAAGCCTTGACTGTAAACTCCAAAACTAGGCTCAAACTTTGAAGTTGGCTCTAACTGACCAAAAACCTTTAACCATCGTATTTGAGGGTCTTGGCAACCCACAACCATCTTTACTAACGTCTTCCTCAGTAGTTTATTCCTGAATGTTCTAAAATTACCATCTCCCTTGTCTCAGTATTTTTATAAGTTGGCATTTTCTTTGTGATGACATGAACCGACATTCATATTTCCCCCCTCCTGAGCCAGGATGTTAGAGACAAGCCTGGCTCAAACACCTCAGGGTGGTTAATAGCAGCTTGAAAATATGATGGGGTATCTCTATGGAAGTTAAAATCCTGTCAATGACAGAGCTGCACTTTGCTGTTAGGTCAGATACTTCATTGCCAGAAATTTTAGGTTAGCTTCTGGTCGCTCCATTAAGCAAATGAGCTTAGACAAGGGTTTTCATTTTGTGTGCCTTTTTTTTTTTCCCCCCTTCCAGCTGTGTGTAATACCACCTTGCTAATAAGAGCATTGGTTGTGTATTGATATGTAGCATACTTAAAATTCTCATCCTTCAGAAACCTTGAAACGCCTGAGCAATGACTTCTGCTTAGCTTGATTAGGGCAGATGGGAATAATAGGTTGATGGAGTTAGGCATTCTGGTGCTTTCATGGTGCTATAGTTTGTGTAGAAAACATAAATCCTCATGAAGTAAGTGGCAAAGAATGAACACTATTACTCTTATCTGAAACTTTCTTCTTTATCACACCTTGTTTCTTTCTCTTGTTTATTTTCTTCAAACCTTGCCAAATCCTGGGCTTTCCTGGTTTCAGAGAATTGCAGACATGTACAAGAATCTCGCTTTCATTAAAAAAATAAAAACAACTACCCCCCTCTTTCTGTGTGAAGGACTTAAAATAAGTAGTTTAGAAGTAAATTGATTGCTAGGGTTGAAAAATAAAAGCAGTTGGGATCCATCTCTGCAGTAAAAGCTATGGGATGATGTTAATCCTCCTTCTCCCTGCACACAGAGATAGGATAACAATGCAGAAAAATCTGTAAGAAGACAGAGAGTCTACACAGATTTCTTTTTCACAGGGATACCCAGAAATGTAAAAGGTGATTTTGATATAAAGTGCACATTCTTCCAGAATGTAAATGAATAACTTTGGATTTTACAAGTCACTCATGTGGTCAGTTATGACAGCGGTTCCTGGTTCCCAAGCAAATTTGCTCTTTGTGGTAAAATCCCATAGGGACTGTTAAAATAACGATTTCACTTGCTGATTTTCATACAAGGGATTTGGCTCTAGAGGTTTCTGGCCAAACCAAACAGAGGACAAAATTAAGCAAAGACTAAATTCAATGAAAAATACTTTTACTCGTAAAGATATTGCTTCAGTAGACCAGTGCTGATTACCAGATAACTTTTTGAAATATTGCTGTTCCTTTCTGAAGATTATCCAAAAAGTGCTGTTTGTTTAGGTGAAAACTTTGATTTGAAATCAGGGCTGATATACTCGAGACTGATGTGTCAGGTCAGACTCCTGAGCTAAAGAGCTAATACTACTATCTCCAGTAGCGGTCAGTGTGAAACCCTTGAAAGGAAAGGGTATGCCATACTGGCATACTGGTGTATCAGCCTTAGGAGCTCAGTAGTTAAGTTTCCCATCACTTCTTTGGTCCAGCCAAGGTAGATATTTCTGCTTCTTGTCTATGACTGAGCAACACAGAAGCATGCAAACAAAACTATCAAGCTAAAGGCAGTTCAACTTTTCTAGACTTTGCAGTGGAACTTAGTTTGGAAGAATTCGTGTTTTAGTCAAATTGATTTACTTCTCCCTAAGAGTAAGGTTGGCACGAGCTCCGATAGCTTTAGCTATTTCCTGTTCTTGCAGAGAGATACTTGCCTTTCTCAGTACCATCGCCTCCTTCTCCACCACTTCCAGCCGATTCGCCCGCACGCTCCCCTTCGCTGTCCCCAGGGCCTCCTTTGCTTCCAGGCCTAGGGGGAACAGCAGGATGCTGCTGCTTACCGGAGCCATGCTGCCCAGCCGTCACTCCTCCTACCATCCGCCCATGGGCATAGCCATGAGCATCTTCCCCGTAATGCCCTCCTGGTGGGATGAACTTCTGAAAGTGATCCTAGGGCAGGAGAAAAGAGAGTAGGAATTCCTGTTACAGGACATGGTCCATTCACATTTGCAGGGTTGGGTCCCAGAATGTGAACTCCCAAGTCCCCATGATCTGACCAGTTTTGTGTCTCAGTTACAAAACCAGTGGCAGAACTTTGTGTGAGTTATTCTCTATATTCAGTATAGGAGCAGGTGTAGAACAGCAGCAAGGGCAATGGAAGCACACCTTTTAATGGACACCTCATTGTCATTTTTTATGATCAGGATGAGAAGAGAGGGATCTGTGTTTTATCCCCAACAGTGATCAGTATGAAATACAGGAGGAAGGGAAAGGAAATACAGCTTGTGCCAGAGCAGGTAAAGGTCCAGACAGAGATACATTGGCTAACCTGTGGGAAAGCAAGCTGGACAAGAAATAGGAAGTGTTTTCATGTCAAGGGTAAGATAGCCCAGCAAAACCAGCTCAATTACAGTGTGGGAGCACCACAGTGTTACAGGGCACCAGAACAGCAGGGTACCTGTGACAACATAAAAGCTCATATGTCTGTTTTCCATATATATGAAGGTCTGCATGGGGAGGGGCATTTACACATTGAGAAAGGCTGAAGAAATAGCAGCCTGGGAAAACATGAAAGACTTCCTGGAGACCACAGAGGAAAATTACAAAAAGGAAGAGTTTTGTTTGTAGCAGTATGTGCATTAACAACCAAATCTAACCAGCAACAAGGCAAGAAAGCAAGCTGTATCCATCAGTAGAATCAAGTTGGTCTTATCGTCCAGGCCATCCACTCTCTCCAGTCCAGGCTAGAAGGCACAATCCCTGCACTACATAGTGAAAGAGCAAACAATCTGTGCAGGATTTATAGACCCTGTGATGCCAGCACGAGGTCCTGTCTTTGCACACAGCAATGTTAAATACTTGTGTGGAACAGAAACTGATATAATGTGTTCGGGAAAATGTTTTATGTATTGGTCATAAGTGAGATCAAAGCTTGATTCCTATCAGATATAAATAAGTATCTCTTGTGTATTACAGCCCACACAGCTCTATAGTGCAAGTAACCTGGGTTATAGCTCACACATGGTCTTTCCTGTTGGACTAGGGGACTGGCTACAGATGCACAAAGGTATAACAAATACAGCTGAAACTGATTGAATCTGTGGTGCCTCATGCTGCAGTTCTGCTTGTATGAATTCATCTCAGGCAGTCAATGGAAGACAAGAGTGCCAACCTCAGGGCTGGCTCTCAGTGGGTTAATGCTTTCTCAGGGCTCTTACACCTAGTACAGTTTAGCAAAAAGAAGCTTTCCAGGCTGTAAACAGGCTTCCAAGGCCAGCTGTTCGGTCAGCTAAAAATAGATGAGAAATGAAAACCCCACAAGGCTCAAGGCAGAATTATCTAACCCTCCGCTCCCTGCGTCTCCAGCAACAGTGTCCAGGGTTTCACAGCAGGTCACCAGGCTGCAACCCAGGCAGGCAGCCAGCTGCAGGCTGAAGTGGCAGAGCTGGTGCCCCCAGGGCCTTTAGGGACTGTCTGTCCTTCTCCTAGCTGTAGGGAATTCCCTTTTTAGGAACAGAGGAGATAATGTTCCCCTGAATGTCAGGAAGCACTGAGAAGGGAGAGGATTGTGAGCATTAAGCTGTACACAGGAGCTAGCAGGGCAATCTGTTCAGTTATGTGTGGGAGCCATGTAGCTGTAAAAAGGCAAACAGAAAAAGAGTGGTTTTGAGGGCTAGGGGTCAGAATGAGGTTATTCTCAAAACATTAATATAAATGCAAGGTTAGTGCTTCTACTGATTTGCTCAGTAATTTCAAAACAGGATTTGCATCTATTTTTCTTTAAGTTTCACCCATGCTGTGTGCCCTTCCTGAGAATTAAATGCTTATTTCTCTTTTCCTCTGGTTACTTACATGCACTCTTCTGCAAAAAAAAAGAAGTCACAAAACATCAGCATAACATGAGCTACAGTAAAAATGGCTGGTTTGATTGTGTGCACAGCAGTATTTGACGTGACCAGGAAGGGGCATCATTGTCATCTGGCGTTATTTTAAATTGCAGTATTATCACTAAGCAGGAGTGAAGTTTCTCTGAAACACAGGAAAGCCACACCTAAATCTTACTTAGCTGCAAATGGAATTAATTTGATTGGTCTCAGGCTAGTTCCTGATTCTTCATGGACCCACTGGGAAAACATCCTATGTTCAGCAGGTATCTCCATTCAGATAGGAAAGACCCATTTTCCATGCAATACCCCAGTCTACTCACCTACTAGAATAAAAATATAGTTTTCTTTAGTTTTGCCCACCACAATAGATTGTCTTAGCTCAAATTAATAGGAGAATCTTGTTTTTCTATAACAGGAGGCAAAGGCAAATTCATCTTTTTGAAATCTTGAACTTTGGTGGATTCAAATGAGCTTATTCTGAAAGAGCGGAGCTCAGGAACAGCAGCCTCAAGCAGGATTCTCGACGTAGTCAAAGCTGGGTAGGTGGAGTTTTGTCTCCGGTACTTACGGCATGCCTCTGGTCAGCGTGTTTGGAGTGAAATACAGCTTACACTTGAGGGGAATGCGTGTCTTGGGCCATTGCTAACAGGATGGCCTAAAAGTAGAGCTTTTATGTATATGCTTATTCACATCACAAAACTGACCTCTCAGTTAGAGTTGATTGACCCTGTTGGTGGAAGTCACAGGAGAGAAGCCCAGGAGTGCCAGTTGAGAAGGCTGATAACCTTCTCCTGTTGGTTCTGGGAGCAGATCACACAGTCCCTCTGTGGTAGGGTTTGCCCTGTCTGTGCGTTGCTGGAGGCAGTGGCTGTTATCAGTCCCTGGGCGTCCCTAAATCCGCTCTAACAAGAGAACAATTGTGGCACGTTCATGTGATGTGTAGTCCCCTGGGTTGGCTAAACAAATTGGGCTCATGTCTTTGAAGTCCTTAGTGCTAGCAAGAGCCTGATCCTGCAGGCTGAGTGCCTAGATGGATGAATTCTGAATTCTCTGGAGCTATGGTATGTATCTCATGAAAAATAGATAATGAAAGATGATCCAACTAATCAAGCGAGATCTCTAAGTATCTCAAGGCCCTGACGTCACTGCAGGCAGTCCCCAGGAGGAGACACTGTGTGCTCCCCGTCAGCTCCTTGCTGTGCCCTAAAAAGAATGATTGAGACCACCAAATGTGTTTCTATTTCCACCTCACTGATAAAGAGCTTCCCAAAAGTTTGATGCCTATGTGGTTACTAACACTTCTGAAATTACTGTGACTGCGTCCTCTCGGTGGCAGCCACTCAAATGCTCCTTAATGGTTTGATTTAAATGATTTAAAATTCAGACACTTGGAGAGTTTCATAGACTGCCTGCTGTTTTTATCGAAGTGTGTGCCTCGGTCTTTAATTTGGACTTGCACAGCCTTAAACCTGTGATTCACTTTAAAAAAAAGGAGGAAAATAAAAAGTAACTTCAGCTGTTAAAGTATCTTAAGCTAATTTTTTTTTTAAACATGCTCCCCCAAGAGGCATGGTTCAGTGGCTTGAGATCCTGCTTTCTATTTCCAGGTCTACTTCTGACTTGCTGTTTAATCTTAGCCAAATTATTTTTTGCCACTATGCCTGAATTTACCCATCTAAATAATGGGAATTTTTATCTAATACTATCCAAAATTATTTGTATCTTATTTGTATATTTTACATCATTCTTGCTGCATTTTCTTTGCGGAGGAAAGAAATTGAGTTTCAGAATTTCAGTCCAAAGTTTTCTCACAGTCCTCCAACAAACTGCTGTGGAAAATAAATGCTCTTCCTCTCTGTCATTCTCCTGTTCCCGTACCAGTCACTTCTTGAGTAAGAAGGCATCAGACTTCATGTTCACTCTTATACAGCTTTGGGTATAGTTGGGACCTCCAGGTCTTCTGCACCAATCCAACTCTAGCACAGCAAGGCTCATTTTGTTAGAAAAGTTACATTTCAGCTGGCTTGCTCCACTTAGGTCATAACCTGACACTCTCATATTTCAGCTTGTGGTTATCCTGTAACATTTGTTCAAGAGGTTTAATATTCCCTGCAGAACAGACTTCCTAGAAAGAATGCTTTTCCTAACATTTTCCCTTTAACCCTACCTCCAGTGGTCTTGATTGGTGTTCTTCTAAGTACACAAAGGGGCAAACAGAGCCATCAGTGCACGCTTGTGCATTAAACTAAGTAGCTGCATGATAACATCTCTGTTCCTTGTCCTTATGCTTTCCTTCACACACTGTATCATGTCTGGCTATTTAACATGTAAGATCTCTGAGGCAGGTTCTTTGTGTACTTCTGTCTGCTGCGAGGCACCACTTTTGGCGTTGTAACATAACCACTTCCATTCTCTTCCTGCCACCTCTGCTTACTCGTCTGAGTTCTTCTTCAGCAGCAAAAGGAACACAGGGTACCTCCCGCCATTATCCAGAAGAACAGTAATCCAATTCTTCAACCCTTTTTCACTTCTTACATTTTGTTTCACAGTTGGTGTCTTAGCTTATCTGAAGAGACCTCTTGATCTGAAGTCCAGCAGAAATTACTTGCTAACACATGTTTTCATACAAGCATTGCCAAGATGTGGAAACTGCTTTTATTTTAACTTGTGGGCATGTCTGAGAAAGTATCAAGGTGGGTTTTTTTGTTTGTGGGTCTGGGTTTTTTTTCATGTACTACTGCTGATAATTGTCTACTCAGATATTGGTTATTCCACCTTCTTAATGGTTTCAATTTAAGATCTGGTAGGTAAAGCAGAAGCGGGGGGGAAGCCAAATCAAGTCTTCCTATAAACAATCTCCTGCATGTAACCCAAATCAGGCCACAGGTTTTGACTAGCAGAAAGACTATTTTTAAGGATAGTCACTGGAAGAAAAAGAGCATAACAGCAACACCCAAAAAGCATAACTATGGTTTTGTTTTCAGTTTCCACTTGATCATAGCAGGAAGGTCTTACACAGAGGTTCCCAAAGCAGAGGTGGGACCTTGAGAGGAGTTAGGGCGATAATGAGTGGGACTGTAAGGCTAAGAAACATAGTTTCACATGATCTTGATGTGTTTGAAGCCAAACTAATTTAGCATTATGAAGTGGAGAAAAGGTCTATGAACTGCAGATCTATTAATTGCTGAACAGTCAAGTGGAATTTAGGAGACCCAGAGATAAGACTGAGACCTTCTCTGTGATTCTGGGTGATTTGTAGATCTACCCTGTAGTTCAGTTTCACTGTTAAAAAATAAATGTAGTCAGTTTCTTCATGCTGTAGCTGGTCAGATGCTACAGGAGTAGAGCACATAGCAAGGTAGGATTTCATCGTGGTCTTTAGTCACTAGTAAATTGCATCTTGCAGCTCCTCTGAGACATGGAGAGAACCACAGTTCCTGCGACAGGGTGGCACAGCCTGGGGTGAGGAGAAGAAATCCTTCTTCTGATTTACTAGACAGGGCTCAGCAGAACACAGCTTCTCCAGCACAGCACCAAACAAGGAGGATGTCACATGAACTCTCCCTGTTTGGCAGGATATCAGCGTGCTAAAAGTGTCAAACTCAGCCCTTCCTAAAAACATCCCCTTGTACTGTATATTTGCAAGAGAAGAGAGTCATAGTATTGAAAACAGCTGTACAGTAGGTAGTGCATTTCATGTTGCTCATGTTGGGAATGGTCAGTCCATTTGACTGTGGGTTTAGCTACTGTTTGCCTTTCACTGGATGGGTGGAGCCGCAGCAGTGATAGAGTGGCAGGTTCTCACCTCTGCACGGAGCTGTCTGACATTCACACACACACAATATATAAGTTTTCTCTGCTAAAAGTAAGGAGAGTGATCTGATTGTCCAGTGTGGTTGTTTGGCTGGAGGAGAAGGAGGAGGAGAGAAGCAGAAGGGTGGATCGATGACACGTGACTGCTCAGATCTTCTCCCTTGTGTGGAAGGTTTATGGCTACAGCACAGGCTATTCTGGGACTCCTTATATGGTTTGGATTTATTTTTAATAACCTTTCTCTTTGTGTGTTTTTATATTACATTACCTTGCTGTTACACTTTTTCTGGGGGAAAGAAACAATCTGTACTCCATCCCAGACCTTTTTTGCCATGCTTTGCTAAGTGTGTCCTGAGAATATTCTAAAACAGTTAAGAAATCCATGCTATGAAAGCAGAAAACACACCATCAGCTTTAAATCCCTTCACTGTCCCACAGCCTTAAAGGCACAAGGACTTCTTCGGGATAGGGAGCAAAGGACATGAAGATTAACTGGGAGGGGGAGGTAACTGGAAGTAGCAGTAGGAATTCTTTACTCTGCCATTATCTTCCTCCCACAGTTCCCTTTTGTTTAAGCCTTCTTTTCTGCATCAGCTATTTGGTGCTGAGGTTAGGCATTGTCCTGATGGTTTGGAAAGTAACAGTGAGGCCACAGAGCTGTTGCCTTTGCCTGCCCAAGAGCAACCAGCTCTCCGAGAGGATGGCTCAGTTGCTGCAATCGCTCAGCTTTTCTTCGCACTGCTCTGACTGCCAGCAAAGGTGCTAACTCATGCTGGCTGTGGTGATGAGAATAGTTATCCACGGAGGAAGTGGATGCAGCCTGGCAGAGTCCTTGCACAGAGCGCCCAGCGCAGCCAGCAAATGGTAACAATTATGTTTGCGATCCTGCTAAGCTGGCCCCGAGCAAGGGCTGTAGGGCAGACTGAAGTCTTCCTGCACTGACCAATGGACATTTGTTATCTGTACCATGAATGTGAAGAAAAGATAGCCCTGAAAGTGAATCATGGAGGATTTTAAAGCAGAGTACCAGCTGCTGTTTGGAGACCATGCCATTGTTCTCATACAGCAAAGCCATGAAGAAAATCCTAGGTGTGTTAGGGTCTCGGCTAACCCCCAAATACATTTCTCCACAGCACAGTATCTTACAGTCTTGCTCAAAGAACTTGGGAGCAGGGGTGTTCTTACAGAATAGAAGGAGAAATTCACTACAGAAAGGGTATGGAGTGAATGTCAGGCGCAGATGAATAAACAAAGTAGGAAAAACAGCTAACAAAAAAGAAGATATTATCTTCAGCCTTTATAGTGTCAGTCTTGGAGCGACTTTGTGCATGTCCAGTTTTGAGTCAGTTTGTCACAACTCATTTGCTTTGTATTTCTCTGACTGGACACCCTTAAGTGACACCATCAAATTTTTGAAACTTCGGCCCTTTTATTCCCTCACCTTATTATTTTCTCAGTCCTCCTCCCTGCAGCATCTGACATATGAACTTGGCCCTCATGTTTTAGGAGCTCTGAGATTGCTGAGTATTTATAAAAGCAGCTTGCATTTCTCTAGGATTTTCATCTGAAGAGTCCAAAGTTCAACACACCATTCATTCTCACATCCTTTCTAGGAGGTAGCTCACTGAAGAGATGAACTACCTAAAGCACAAAGAGATGAAGAAACTGCCTGAAGTCTAACAACATGAGATATGCTTGCTATATCTCTGGTCTGTCATCCCTGATCTGTAATCTGACCTACTGTTGTAATTTTAATGACTTTTTTTTTTTCAGGCATCTTTCCACATCCTGCTTCCCAAATTGTCATTTTTAGAAGTGAACTACAAAGATTTACTTATTGCTGCTTTTGAAAACATCAGAGGGCTAAAAAATAGCGTGTTTTTGTTTCGCAGAACACTTTCTCCAGCTTGACTTTTATTATTTTGCTTGCATTTCCTTGGCCTGGAAAATAGATGCCATAAAGGGATAAAATGACACCAAATAAATTTTAAAGAACTTCAGAAGAGGAGATGCTACATCAAAATGCATATGAACCTGAAACATTTTCTATTTGTTTTACTGAACTGCTGACAATCATGTGAAAGGAGAGTTTCATTTGTAAAAGTTTAAGTATCTTCAGAAGAGTTTACACCAGGCAACTAACTGTAGAGAAAAGTTCAAAGTTTAAATAACAGTACTAACTCATGGAAAAGGAAGAAAAAAAAAAAGAATGTCTGAATTTATACACCATATCTGATAGGAAAATACTTTAGAAGAAAACAAACATAGTTTCTAGCAAATAAACTGAAGATATTGCAGTGTCAGGTTAGAGGTTTCTGTCTGAATTTTCATTTATGGAACTTCTTGCAGAAATGAGCAGAGGACTCTGCCCAGCAGGAAGCATAAAAGTGTATCCAAGGCTAAAAATAGAACCACACCTACTGGAGCAGAAGTCCGACCTGGATAGATCGTTACCATCTTGCAAAGAAGAAACGGAATGGGTACAAACACAATTAGTCCTGCCCTGCGCAGCTCTGAACACCTGCCAAACGTGCAGTCTTCCCTCATCACTCAGTACTGAATTTTCTCATGCTTCTGCATGTGTGATACCAAGTATTTGCCAAACTAATGCTGCTGCCGAAAGGAAATAAAACTTGCATGTTTAAATAATTTTGGCTTTTTCCTGCACTTCTTTGCTAGTAGATTCCCGCCCCCAGCCCATGCACATACAGAGGAGATCTTGGGCACACTCCATTCCTGTTTCCCCTGGGTGTATGAAGCAGCTTTTTAGTTTTAATCTCCGACCTACCACAGAATTGTCGGTGAAGGCATCAGGGTTATTCTCATAAATGAACTTCTCCACCCTCAGCTGACGTAATTTGAACATCTTGGATCCTTTGTTAGTGAGGAGAGAAAGCTCTTCTAGCATCACATCTCTGGGGATGCTGATCTTCTTCCCCAAGTTCAGCTTGGACACCTCTTGTGGCATGACTACAAAACATATGAAATGGGACGCTTTAGGAAGTGCTCTGGTCCAAGTCTCTTGGCCATTGCTTCCCAGCATCAGTAGTGACTTCAAAGCAGCCAAGTTAAATTAAGTTTTTAGGAAATAACCTATGCACCAAATTTTTACGTTGATGACACTTTGGATATAGATGGGTGGAATTTACTCTGGATTGCAATCAAGGCAAATCTGCACAGAGAAGAGTTGCATAAGGGTGGAGCTAGATGCATGTGTCCCACATCTGAAGCACCTCAATCAGAGCAGCAGGATTCCTTAGTACTGTCTCAAAATGCACCACTGCCTTGTCTGGTTACTGCCCTACACTTGCCTCCCCTCCTCTGGAATTAGATGAGTGGCGGTCAGCTCTTTGGATTGCACTGACATCTAATAAATAAAGACAACTCTGGTGTGCTTTAGTTCAGACATTATCCTGAAACCCTGGCAAGACTCAGTGTTATTATATCTTTTTGTTTGTTTGTCTTAAGGAGAATTTTTAAAGGGAAAAGTAGTTGAAGTTCTCTTCAAGTCTTAATATGCTGGTTACTCAATAAGTCCTTTTCCATTTAATTTGGTACCACCAATTCTTCATGAAAGCAATGGATTCAAACATTTTCAGTGTAAAAATCTTGCAGAAATGCAGTTAAAGCTTTTCATTCAGAAACAAGCAATTCTTCCTAGGCTTTCTTTTCTCTGTATTAAGCAAGGTTAAGAACACTTATCCACCTTTACATCTCATTTACAACAGAGAATGAATCTCCATCCTTAAACTGGTATAAAATTGGTATAAGCCCATTCATTTTATTAGACATTCCCTGAAGAAATTATTATTTTTTTTAGCAAGCCAATTTTATATAGCACTATTTCATAGCACAGGAGGAAATGCCCTTTAACTGAAAATTAGATTTTTAGTTGCTTGTTTACTTGAATAAAGGATTAGGGACAAACAGAAAAATATATAACTGTACCCTAGCAAAGAAGTTTCTACAGCCCTTTTTGGGGGCTGAAGAAAGGAGCAGCACTGAATTACTACTTTTCAAAACCCCTAAAAATCTTCCCCATGCTGTCAAAAGTAAAGAGAACATAAGGATATCACAGTTAATTAAAAGTCACCCTAGCCAATACACAGGTATTCTGTAGAAAGAAAAGTGTCCCAAGTTACATTCTTCCCGCTGTATTACCCCCTTTAAGAGACTTTGACTTTTTCAACTAATGAGTGCTGGAATCAAAGGAATTATCTTATATAGATGAAAAACAAATTAGAGACAAAGGTTATGAGAGAGAGAACAACATCAAATATAGCTAAGCACTGCAATATTCATACCCGTAAAAGATCATGTTCTCTTTCCATTCACACTGGTGTGCATCCAAATTAATGCTGCAGGAGATTATGGGTTTACAAAGTGTAATCTAGGTCAACATTTGACCTGAGTGTGTGTGCAATGCTTTTGAACAGTAAGTTAGAAAATGTGACGTGGTTGAAGGATGAGCTTTAGTAATATTTGTGGCTCTGCCTCTTGGTATGTTCACTGCATGTCTTGCTCTGGGAGTTCAGTCAGACAGGGTGTGAAATTTTAAAGGTTGAAATTGCCGCTGAAATCCAAACAATTCTCACGTATGCGGTTTTGCATATCTTACCTTCGTGTGTCAGCTTCCCAATGAGTTTAGTGGACTTTTTCCTTTTAACAGGAGCAGGAGTCCCTGCAAGGGGCATTCCCACAAAGGGTTCTCTGCTTTGCTCTAAACACACAAGGAAATGGAGAATGAAACACTGGAAAGGTACTTCTTGCCTCTCTTTGAGTTGCCATCTACAGTTAAGAGATACATAGCCTTCATTTCACACACAGGTTCCTTTCCACCCGTTCCACATGAAGGAGCTATTAAATGGTATCATCCCATAGAGAATATCATCAGCAGGCCATCGTGGTGTTCTCTGGAGACTTAGCATTATGACACAAAATATGGCCGCAGATCACAGCAGAAGCATTGCCAAGGTGCCATATAGCATTGTCATCCAAAATAGGCATTTTAATTGCAACATGGCAGTCTCCCAGCACCCATGTGTGCCACAGTGGTGCTCTGTTACCATCTTGTGCTGCCGTAACAGAATGTCGGTTTGAAAATTTGCTCTATCATACCATATTATAATAACATGCAGTTATCATTAGATGGTAATATATATTTTTGTATAAAGATTTTGTGTCTGTCCATGAGTTATTTGGGAGTGTTTTGAATAATGTGCAAGTTTGGTTTGGATATTTAGATAGTCCTATCAGAATTCGAATAGGTATTGAGAAAACCACTAAACTGCAAGTTCTGAAAAAAGAAACAAATCAAAACCCTAAGCAATTCTGTGTTTATGACTGCTACTGCTTTGTTACAGAAGGGCTGGAGGAAGAAGGCACAGGCAAACTTGTTAAAGGAAAAGTTGTTCGCCCAAGTTGTTTGAAGTCACTTGCACCTATATCTTATGTATTGATCTCATTGCATTTCATTTTGGAGGGGGCAGGAGGGGAAGAGGGAGATCTCTTCTGGTAGTGTTCCCCATCTCTGCCCCCAGATAGGATGAGAGGTCTGTACTGCAAAATTAGGAGAAATCTCAGCAATTCCACTTCAGGGAGCTTCTCAGAGTCCTTCTTGGGGGTTACCATGCATAATGTAAGTAGGGCAAATGTCTTGCCTTCTTTTCAGCACTGTCCATGCCCAGACAACAGCATATAGGCGGACAGATCCTCACCCAACACAATATAATACAAAGAAAAATGAGCAAAGACCTGTTGGCTTCAGCAATAGCAGACAACTACCCATGTCTGTCCTTGTGCTTCTTTGCACTTCAATTGCTTAAGATTTCAGAACTGAAGACATTGAACTATGAGTTAAAACTGGCTGTATTTTAAAACTAGCAAGCAAAGAGCTGGCTCTAGGGGTTTGTATACTGCCCTTGTTGTGATCAAGACATTTTTATCTCCTCTTTATTTTGCAGTTTCATTCCACCATTGCTCCTTTTGCAACATGATTTTCATGTGACGAGGTGATGATAACTGCTAAAAGAAGCCCAGCCACAGCAAACCAGCTCCAATCATATTGGCAGATACTCTCTTGGATTAGTTTTTCTTTCAGATTTCCAAGCTTTTCTTTTTACTGAGATGCTGCCTATGTAGTTCACATCATAAAAGAGCCCATCCTGGTGTATTCCCAAAGCAAGCGTGAGCAGGTGCAGCCATAAAGCACGCGCTGCACATTCTCCTCAAGCAGACAGACATCTGCTTGGCTATATAAAAGAAGCAGGCCCTGCTTGACAGGAAAGGGGCAATGCTGCCAGGAGGCAGGGGGGTGGGAGGTTATGGCCCATCTGATGGGTCATAAGACTGGCAAAACAGAGGGAAATCATCTGTATGCCCCAAACGTGGACTCCCTGGGGTAAGGCAGAAAGGGCTGGCCCTGGTGGGGAACGGTGCTCCTCTAACACACCCATTCCCAAGGAGCAGCGAGGGCAAGTCCATCCCATTCTGCTGTCTGCCTTTACTAATTCAGCAGGACTGGGGAGTGGAAAACCTGCTGCATGCAATTGGTCTAGCATAAGGAAAGGGGCAGCAGTCTTTCACTATGGACAGGGTTCAGAGCTACACTGGGACTACTGCTCTTTTAGCCACCCCACCGCGGGGAGGCTGCTGGAGCCTCAGTCCCCATCCTCCCCACTATCCCATTCATAAAGCCAGGGCCACAATTATCCTTTTCTCCCCTGAGCTCTATTCCTTGGTTCAATTCCTCTGTCTTTTTCTGCATCGGTCTTTGTCGCAGTCATTTCCTTGCTTTTGCTGCAAACCAAACCAGTCTTTACCCTCTCCTGCACCTGCTCTAAACTATTTTGCTGCCCGGTCAACTCACCTCAGGCTTGCAGTGCCAGGCTCAGACCAGCTCACGCGCCTGCCCCAGAGCTCGGCAGTGGGCTGCTTCCTCCCAGCCCGTCTCTGGGTGCTGCTGGGGAGGCTTGTCCAGCAGCCCCACTCACCCAGGGTGCCTGGGTGCAGGAAGCTCTGCCCAGCACAAAGTGCTGATGCGAAGTGCTGTGAATTTGACTCCTGAAGGCTGCTCGCACAGGCATCCTGTGGTTATTAATAGCCAACAGTCCAGAGGGCAGAGTCTCAGATAGCACCACCACCAGCCCTGAGGAGAGGGGAAACGAAAAGGTTGCTCCTCAGGCCTCCTGCAGTCCCTGCCTCAGGTCCCAGGAAGACCAGGCACTCCATAGGTGCCTCACTTCTTCCTCCTCTCTGTTCAAATCAACATGCTGTTCGCCTTCCTCCTCCTATTGCATTTTAATGAAATTCATAAAACCTCCTCATTAGCTTGTTTGTCAGTAATGCCTCAAAAGCTCTCTTAGGTCTTACTCTGTTTTACACCCTCCTTCTGCCCCCTCCTCACTCCATCATTCAACCCAGTGTCCTCTAGGCTCTCATACAAAATTCCTAAAATGCCAGGCATTCAAAGAACACATCAGAAAGCACAGAAGAAAAATAATTGTATGCATGAAGCAAGAAGTAGTAGGAAAAACACAAAGTCTAGAAAGCTATTTATGGAGTTCTAGGAAGTAGCTGTGTAATGTGTATGGGAAACCCAGCAGAATCAAATAGCAAGGAAACTAATTTCCTGATTCATGTCAGAAATAGGGTTGATTGCCTGCATTTGGTGCAGCTTTGTGCATGCAAGTGACTCCCCTTCTTTAGCTTCTGTTCATTATGAGGCAGCTCTCCCTGTTTTTTCCCCCATACCCAGCTGGGCTCTGGTTCTAGGATGAAGGGAACATATCTCACTTTACTGGATTACTCAAAGATGCACGTACCTTTCAGCTTCTATGTAAAGCAGAAACCCTACAGAAAACATTGTCTTCCTATTTCACGTTGGATCAAAATCAAGTTGTCCACTGAATAATGGGGCAGGATGGCCTAAATCCTGCCCCCACTCTCCATGCCGGTGATCTGGGAGTAGCTCCTCGGAGCTGTGCCAGTGTAAACTAGGTGTAGGGGACAGCACAATTGAACTGTAAGCACCCACTGCTTGCTCTGGGCACCATAACAGGGCTTCACATCTGGTGAAGGCATTTACATCTGCACAAAGCTGGAGGATGTCAAATACTACTATCAAAACTGACTTCTGTCCACACTTCACACACACTCTGCACAAGTGCAGGTGGCCACAGAGGAGCACATCTCTTGGTGTGGGCCAAGCCCTGCTCACGGCAGGCTGTACAAATAGGAGTATTTTTTCACCCCATTTTTTTCTCTTGGATTGGTTTAGCACTATGCTGGGCATTTGCCCAGAGTGCCCAGTGCCTGCTGTGAAGTCCAGTTGTGCTCTTTGAGGTGCTGCTCTCCTATTCAAGTTCCCTGCATTCTAAACCCTATTAATCAAGGGAACTATTGCGTGTCACAAGGTGATGGCATGTCAGGGGGGCAGAGTGAGAACAGACACAATGTGCTGCTATATTGCTTAAAATCGGCAACCCTTTGCCTCTCCTTTCCGAAAGGCATGAAGTACAGTTACCTCTTAATTTGAAGAAGTTTCTAGCTCCATTTTGATAGTCATCTAAGAAAAAAATGTGGTGTATATTATGGGATGAGAAGCTGAGAACTGCAGCTACCACTATATGACACCTTCTTGCAGTCACTAGAGTGATGCTAAACTCTGCCTCCTCTATACTGGCTTCCAGCAGCTGTTTCAGACCAATTTATAGCTGCTGTATTATTTCTCCAGTCATCTCCTGTGCCTTCCTGAGCACAAATTACACCTTAGGGGAACAGTTTGTGCCAGATGGATATCATGTGGAAACCTGCTGGATTTTGAGGCATGGTGTAGCTCCAAAACATGAAGCAGCAGGGAAGTATGGGGTTGCTCTTCCCTGCCTTGAGCATGACCTGCTGCTCTTCTGCTTCCTCCCACCCCAGGGGTTCACAGCTGCTCCAGCAGGCAGCTGCAGGGAGAGAGGAGCTGAGCAGGCTGGAAGGGAGGAGAGTGCCTCATGGCTAGCTGGTAGTTGGAGGTGAGCAGGAAACAGATGTGAGCCCTCTTATAAAACTCAAGAGAGATTAGGGAAAAGCAATAGCAAGGAGATGAAGAGAAGGCATGTCTAGCATGGTGTGTGAGGATCTCAGTCAGGACATGAGCAGGTGTGGCCAGCAGTTAGGACCAGGAACAAGGCACTGACAGCAATTCAGAGTGAGCCAGCTCCAGGAGACAAGACTCCTCTGTGGATCCCCAGCCCAAAGGGCAAGAGACAAGCAGGATTAGGGGCAAGGCCAAGGGCCTTGAAGGCCAGCTTCAAGGACTGATGGGAACCGTGGTCTGGATGGGAATAAAGCATTTGCATGCCAAGTCAAGGTCTCGTGTGAGAAGTAGGCAGGGTGGTGAGGAACTGGAAACAAGATAGGTTGAACAGGCATATAAAGGAAAGTAAGCTAGGAGCAGAGAGTACCGAGCAGGATCTTTATCCAGGGCTCAGAAATAGTATCTGGAAACTGAAACGATCAAATGGGGAGATTCCTTTATTCCCTAGATGCTGGTGGGTAGTATTTAGGTTCCTAGACCAATCATTGGACTCCTCAGAAACTCCAGTAGCAAAATCCCACGTTTAGACCAGCCTCTTGTCCAGGTTTTTCTGTGCTGTTGTGTCTGTGGCTGTCATCAGGCTCAAATTCTGAAGAGACCTTGGCCGCCTCCACTTTGAAAGATGATCCATAGCCCTCATTCAGTGCTATGTGAAGTCCCGTTCTGTCCTTGCACCCCTGATTGTCCAGAGGTTATTTTCATCTGCATGTGCATATATACATACACCGGGTGAGACGCGGCACCTAAGAGTGCAGCTGGAGTGTACTGCACAGAGCGTGAGCCTTGAACCCAGAAGGAATGTAAGAGAGAGTTTATCCTATTAGTAGGGCACCAGGATTTATAGGGTGATTTGGATAAAGCAGTCTTGTGTCTGACACTTATGCACCAAGGCACATCTTTAACTGAGATTCTCACCTCCTACTCTACCTTCAAATAAAATTATACATCTCAATTTTCAGTTACCAGGCTGAGAACTAAATCCTGCTCCTTTCTTCTCTCTATGCACAGTTTCTCCTGAGAGATAGAAATGTCTAGTTCACTACTCTACAAGTGTCAATGATGGGTCTAGCAGAGACTTCACTTGTGCCCTGCCACGATGCCAGGTTCAGCAGCCCAGTGGCTTTTTCCACTGGGACTATTGTACCAATCTGATATCTCTGCCATAAGTAATAGGATGAACTCCGCATAGATAAGAAGTTATGTAGGGCTCTTACTGTTGTCTTACCCACTCATGCTACTCAATGTTCAAGGTTTTAAATCACTGCAAGCCTTGCTTGATGAGCTGTTTTAGTTTTGGTTTGGGGCGGGGGGCGGGATTTACCTGCAGCGTGGTGAGGTTTGGTGGCTAAATTCAGTCTTTGGTTGAGTACATGGAGTTTCCACTTAGGTCAGCGGGAGTACGTGTGCTGCCTGTAGGACATTTCAGCACTTCAGGGAGGAGTTTTTAATCACACAAGGAACTGTCTGTATCGCACTGCGACGACCTCCCTCTTTCCAAATATACCCTTTGCTTAAGTGCCCTTAGGAACAGCCTGCACAAAGCTTTGCTTTCTCTGACTTGTATCCTCAAAATTAATTTATTTTTGCACTGCATTCTTGTGCACCTAATTTCAAATGGTCTAACTTCAAATTGTTGATGTCTGCAAAATCATTTCAAGAGCAGCAGATGACATCTGCCTCGTTACACAGTGCTAGATGGACATAAGCAGTAGCTAAGACAGGCATCGCCAGCAGAGCTGTCTGCTGAGCACGTTTTGATCATGTGGAAGTCTGGCAAACAGCATCAGTCTGGCAAATAACCTTCACCATTCTAGTTTTCCAAAGACAGAGAATTAAACCTTGATCCTGCTCCCCTTTTTCCCTGGAGCCCAGGACTGATCTGTGCTGAAAGTATTCATAAGCAGCGGATTTCAACATGATTCAATCTGTTCTGGAAAAAGGGTTGCAAAACTCTTGATTTGGCTTTTTTTTCTGGTGCTTTTTTATTTGTAAATACATCATATATAATATTTGTTATTTTAAAATATTTCATATATGTTTAATCTCTTCCACTTTTACACAGACATCAGGAAGACTTGTCAGTAGTTTGTAGCACCACACAGTTAATGGCAGGCTCCCTCCTGCCACTAAGTGGGCTTAATGCACGATGAGATGTAGGACTGGGACAGAACTGTGTAGGATTTGATCACAGACCTGGAGCATGTGTTGAAATAGCTGGCGTTCCCCTGCTGTGTTACTTGCTGGGCAGCCCGTTTGCCTGCGTGCCCCACATGCTACCATCCAGGAATCCCCTCCAAGCTGCAGCAAGCCTCTTGCTGCCAAAACTCCCTGGTATGAAGCTGGCCTTCTCCTCTGGTATGTGGGACTGAGCAAGACCATACGTGAACGCCAAAAGAGGGTAGATTAGGAAGAAAGGATTTCCTAAGATTTTGAACCCTTCAGACTTAACACCACGTCAGGCGAATGCCAAAACCCCAGGTAACTCAGAGAAGAACAGTGGCAACATCTAGTGGCCATTGAAGCGATAGGTCTGTACCGCCTGGGAGTACCCTTATTCTTCCTACATGCCACATACTTGCCCTGCTGTGCTCTTTGCTGGACACTTCTCCTTCCATTGGGTATGATTGTTTGGGGGTAGGTATCCCCACTAGGCTATTTGCTGGTTTTAAACTGCTCTCTGAGTAGTGCCCTTAAGTCCAAGTTCATCCCTAGCCTGCAGCATAGCTGTTCAGTAATCCTTCGGCTTTGTTTTGGGCCCATAACTGCAGGGCTGGCTCCTGTTCTACTTTTGAAAGTCTGTTTGTCTGGCTCCTTCTGACATGATCTGCTGTGAGAAGAAATGACTCTCACTTGAGAAGGTTGTAGAGGTTAACAGGGAATTTCATCAGAGCCCTGGACACAGCAACTGTCCTGCAATGTGTCAAACCATCTGGAGTAGCTCATAATCCTACTATGTCAGCTTTATTAAGGAAAACAAGATGCAGTCCTAATCTGCAGCCTGTGCATCTGTAGACTTATTTCTTTGGGAGCTGTGCTTCTGGTTGGACAGAAGCCTAGGTTTGGCATCAGCAAACATCTCTGCCCCTTTGTGCATTCCCTGTCCACAAATCAATCAGAAATATGCTGGATAGTCCCAAAACCCACCTCCAGACCACTGCATAAGGGAGCCCTCCTTGTAATTAATCTGAAAAACACCCACAAAATGATACCTGGCCAAGTGTCCAGAGTCTGCAGTCTAATCCTACAGCTGACCCCAGAGATTCCTGCAGTGCTCAGGAATTGCTGTCTGTGAGTGACATGAGTCTGGGAAAGGCGACCTGCCAAGGCTTGTCCTAAACTGAGCACAGTGAACCCCTCAGGACCCAGAAATTGAGTAGACTTTAACATGAATTGGGTTAGGGTTAGAGTTAGGATTAGGCTTGGAGCCTGAGGATACAATGGGATACATATGACTTTCTGACTGATTTGGTTTTCTCATCTCTTGGTTAATATTAAAGAAAAAGTTGAATTGTTCAATGTGAGTTTATATTTGGATTTACCAAAGCTGACAAACTTCCACTGATACAAGATTTACAAGCAGAGGGTAGGGTTTAGGTTAGAGAAGGCTGAGGGGCAGGGCTGGGGCAGGGCAGCTGGGGCTGGCCCATAAATTTCACCCTGTCAGTAAGTGAATGTTTTATAGCCTGTAGTACCACAGTTTTGGATCTCACTTAAGTTTTTACTTGCATGTGGCTTTTTTAATGTATAGGGGTTTTAAGGCCAACTTAGGTGTTTTTATTGCTGAGACACCCCATCCTTTTTTGGACTCCTTATATTCTCCTGGCCTTAGTAGTTTGTTGGTAATGCTAACTGCATGTGCTGTACACATAGTGGCTCCTGGGTGCCAAGCAAAGAAGGTGACAAAATGTCACATGTAAAGTGCATATCACAAGTTTATTCTTCTGCACAAACAAATAGAAAGTGACTGTAAATTGGAAAAAAAAAAAAAGACAAAACAGAAAAGGAAAAAAAGTATTTCCATAAACAAAGATGCCAACTCTGTTCTTCTGGGGTCACATCTTCCACCAGACAGAGCACCGCTGCTGGGCTCCCATTTTCAGAGCACTGACGAGTCTCTCTAAGAAGAGGGTAGGGGATGCTGGATATTATAGCAGAAAGGGAGCATATTCTTTCTGAGGGACAATCTTGGCTTGCGCTGTGCTCATATCTGGCGATCAGTGACCCCTGATCACACCAGCCTCTTCTGAGATTCTTCCTCTCAGCTGCTGCAGGATCTTGAGGTTATCTATCTCTGGCAAGTGTTTCCATATATTCAGAGGGAAAGGACTGATACTTCTGAAGCAAGATAAACCCCCAGAATTGCCATAGCTGCAACGTGTAACCTGCAGCATGCTAGAGAGGAGGGGTGATAGGCAGTTTTAAATCAGAGCCCATGCAGACATCTTCAAATGCTTAATAAGGGGACACTGGGGTTTGGCCTACCACTGCAGCTTATAACTTAGCAGGTGGGAGCTAAAACTTGTCAAACAACTCTTTATGTCTGTGCTTGTTCAACAGCTGAGGAATTAGAAATTTGGAGAGGCTCAAGACAAGCTTATATGGTTCAAAAGTATTCCTTGTAACCTCACCTGTGACCTTTCTAACAGGCCAGCCACAATATTTTCATGAGCAGACACTAGCAGAGCTTCTTGAAGCCAGCAGTAGTGCAGGTTTCTTCCTTATAGCTTAGCAGATGCATCTCAGTATTATTTCTCATCTCATGCTTCTTGCAGCCACAGGCCTTATTTGGGATACACCACAAGCTCTGTAGGCCTCATCTGCAGCACCCTCTGCTTCTGCAGATCAAGTCCTGTGTCAGCATAGGATCCAGAAAAGATCGGGAGGGGCTGAGATCCATCAAACTCCTTTGGCTTTGCTTCTAAACATAGCTTTGAACTGAGGATGTTGAAAGTGAAATGCAGGATCCCCAGCCTCCTGGTTCTTTTCCTTGCTCTGATCGGACCTACCCTTTTTTCATCTCCTGCCCATTACATTATCAGAAATGATGGGCCAAATGCAGTTGTTCGACTCACTTGGGTCCTGACATCTAACATTCAACAGCGTTTGGCCATCACTCCTTGGCTTGCATCAGTGTCTCCCAGAAATCTGGAGTGGGACCACTGAAATACTCACCACATGCTATCTCCCTTACATGCTAAGACCAGACCTCTCTTCTTTTCCAGGGGCAAAATGAATTTCCCGAGGCACTCAGGCCCTGAGAGCACTTACCTTTAGGGGCCTGAGGGAAAGGGACACTGGAGTAAGATTCAGACTTTCTGAGGTTACTTCTTCACTGCAGAATTATCCTGAGCATCCTTTCTCTGGTCCACACAACCTCTCCCTACACCTGAGTTCAGTAATGCTTTCAACCTCGGCTTGCTTGTCTGTCTAAGGCTAGTGGCTAAAACCACTAGCCAGTGACAGACAGCACTCTACAAGGAGACTAGAGATGAAGCTTTTGGAGCACTGCTAGTCCTTGAGTTCCTTCCCACAGCTTTCATAGAAAAACAGAAGACTCCTCCTTCCATGTTTGGGAAGAATCACAGAGATTCAGCTTGCTACAGCACACAGGATTTTTTTTCCAGAAATGCTGGCAATGCAATGCAGCACAGGATGAGTGAGAAATTAATTGTCCAAGTTAGGTTTTGTAGTATGGCTGCTCCCCTTCACCAGAGCTAAGTGGATTCTGGTGATCTGAATTAACTCTGTGGTGATGACTTGTGCTAAGACCTCCCCTCTGGGGCTTTCCAGGAACATACACAATTGCCTCATCAGTTCAGGTCGGCTGCTCCTATGTCATACAACCAGGTGCAGCACCTCTTCTGACTCATCCACCCCTTTGCTCATTAACTCAAAGCATTCCCAAAGGTTTTCTCTCCATCCTCTCCCATGGCTGATAGTCTGCCAAGTGAGGTGTAAGTAAGTGCTGTCCTCCTCCCTCCCCAGCATGTTCATCCTACATTTCAGGGCCCGCAGGAATGTGCACTGCAAACACAGGCCTGCAGAACAAGCCCAGCCAGAGTGCAAAGGATTCAAAGACAGGATTGTGTATTACTTTTCCTTTTCTCTCATTCTCCCCCTCCCAAGCTTTTCTGGGACTAGAACTGCTAGCTAGGTTCTCCAGCCCTCTTTTTCTTTGTGAGAGAGCACACATGCAAAATCTCCAGGTGCTCACAGAGAAGCATTTTAGAGCCTTCAAGAAAAAGTAGAGCCCCCACCCTCCGTGAAAAGAGCTACACATCGTAAGCTCCAGCTGCGCGGAGGAAGGTTGGCTTGGACTTAGTGTGAAACTACGCTAGCTGCACTGCTTACAGACTTGGCGTCAGCCCCATTTGCCCTCCTTTTTTTCTCCCCAGAACCTACGGTTTTGTACATCCAAAGTTTGTGCTCAGTCCAGTCAGAGAACAGCTTCTGCTTGAAGGAGAGAAGCAAGTCTAATGAGATGGAGACATGTCTAAAGCAGGGCTATGAGACCTCATCCTGCCTCCAGTACTCATTCCTGAGGGTCCAGCAAAAGGTTGGGCAACCCCTGCCCAGAAGAGGTGGCAAGCCCCTTCCCTGCAGGTGGGGCATCTGCTGTGTTTGGGAGCCAGTGCTTCAGGAGCAATGCTTTCTTGGTGTCCTTGTGGGATCACACTGTAAAAGCAGCTGCTGCAAAAGCAGGAGCACAGGCAGAAAGCAAATGGCAGGGATGTGTGCAAACCAGAGCACAAATGACATGCACACACACGTGTACAGCCTCTACTAATATCCTGAATTCTTCCTTGGGAAAGGGAATGCTTTATTCTGTATGCCTTTAGTGTAGGGATTAAGTGTGAGGCTAGCCTGGGACGTTCAAGGAATAACCAGTCCTGTTTCCCCAGCATCACCAGCAAACTGAGCTCTGAATGTGTGTGAGAGTGCAGATCCTCTGTGACTCTCAGAGCACTCCAGTTCTTACCAAATAGACCCCAAGGATACTTAAATAATTTCCTATGAAATTCTACTTGTGACTTTCTGTTTCCCTGTCCTCCACTTCCATACTGAGAGCGTCTGTAAAAGAGCTCTATTTTCCAGGTCATCACAGAGTTTTCAGCAAGTTTTATGTTATGAGCCATTTCCAATCTAGCCACACTTCTGTCCTAAACTAAACAAAAAGATGATGTGCAAATGCATATTCAATCCTGTCTCCTTTTAAAGCCAACTGTACCTTCTCCCACGCAATCTTCCTTTGTACTTACAGCATCTGTGTCCTGTTCCAGTGGGACTAATGCTGCAGGACCTTCCTTGCGCCAACCAGCCACTGCCTGAGCTTGGCTTTGACTTTGTGTATCCTCAAAAACTGATACTTCCTTCTGCAGTTCCTCCAGCTTGTGATAGTCCCATCAAGTCCATTCAATGCCCCTCTGGCAAACTGCTCCCAGACCTGATGGCCACGTTTAGCACCAGCTAGGATGACTCTCCCTTTTACCCCCAGCCCTGGTGACTGGAGAAACGGGCAAACACAGCCACCCTCCTGTGCAGGGCACACTGCACACACGTGCATGTGCAAACGCCCTCTGCTCTCTTGCCTCCTTTCCCGTGCTCCTCCAGAGGGGAGTCTGGGAGAAGTGCCCAAGGTGAAGCCCCACTTCTACTTTCACTCCCTGCTGAGTGCTGCTGTGTGCATGTGTGTGCATGTGTGTGTGCACACACAGGTGCATGTGTACAGACTGACAGGCTCAGAGAGAAGCAGCCTAATGGGGAAGCTAGGGCTTCTGTACTGTAATCTCACCTCTGACCCTTTCTTCCTGGAAAGCTCTTGCCCCCAATCTCCCTCCATTCAGAGGTGACTCCAAAGCCCTTGGGAAAGGAAAACCACTGACGCCTACATGTCCTCATGTGAGACAGCCCCTGCCATTCACCCCCTCCAGAGGTGGGTTTTGCTGCTGCGTGCAAGTTCCCAGTCTCTATGTACCACACACGTGCCCTCTCTCCACATTCTTCCTCCTGCAGTAGCCACAGCCAGTAAGCCTTGCCATGAAGCTGCCCATCTGAGACCAAGGAGAGGCTGGGGGAGAGGGTGGTGCAGAAGGGGCATAATTTTTTTTTTTCTCTTTTCTTCATTTTGTGTCACTCATCCCAATGTACTGAGCTGACAAGAAAGACAAAACGAGCACTACCTCTGCGGGGCCACGGACAGGATGGGAGGGGTGCCTGCCTCAGTGGTGGCCAAAGCTCGGCCTCCACACATTGGCCTGCATCCCTGTTCTTGCTGCTGAGAATTTGGGCCTGGCCACCTGAAACCGAGAGGCTGAGGCTGGGTTTGGGGAAGGCCCCTGGCCCACCTGACTGGGCTCTGGGGAGCTCTGGTATGGCTTAGGGGACTGGCTGAGCTCCACATGGAAGGGCGCCGGTGTAGTGGGGGCAGAAGAGGCCATTTCTGTTCTCCACACTGGCTCATCCAACGTGGTGGCTGAGCGGGGCACAAGCACGGTGGGTGCCAGGCTGCTTGAGGCTGGCATGGGAGCCGGAGTGGAGAAGCGACGAATCTCCTGGGTCTTGGCTGTTTTCACGGGGACCTGTTTGGCTGCCGTGAAGGACGAGCTACCCTGCGGGGCTGGCTGACCAGGAGACTCCTGAATGCTGGGGCTTGGGGGATCCCCAAAACAGAACATGGCTGACTTTAATTGATAGGGCTGGTGGCGCATTAAATCAATGACCTTGATCCCTGATTTCTGGCCAGGTGCCTTTTTCACTTTGCTCTCTGCTTTGCTAGCCTGAGATTTGCTGGCTGCCAGGGGATAGAAAGGGGAATGCATTGGGTTGTAAGCTATTGGAGGGGGAGCCCGGATGTTGGGTGAATATTTCCAGGATGAGGGTAGAGAAGGGGAAGGAGAGGGGGTCCTGGGCTTGGACTCTCGCTTCGGTGTTGTCTCCACCACAAATTTGTCCATGCGGCTCTGGCGTTTGGCAAAGAGCTCTGCCCCCTTGCCTTTAAGCTGAGGCATGTCCTGGGCCCCATTTACCAGTCCAGCATCTTGCTGCTGAGGCTTAGGAGCCACTGGAGGTGGGGTCTTGAACTTCCGGCCAGAGGACTGCATGAAGTTGCAGGCCTCAGCACCCAGGCTGAGGAAGTCCTCCTCAGGCCCAGACTCAAAGCCTGCCCCATGGTGGTCACTTTTCGGCTTCTCATCCAGGTTCTGCACCAGAGACAGAAGCTCAGGGTTGGGTGAATTCTTCTTCTTCTCCTCAATCTTACTGAACATGGGTTTCTTGTTGCCCCGCCGGCGAGCCTCCTGCAGGATGCCTGTGCGGGGAGCCGGCACAGCAATCCTCTGCTCCCTGGAGGTTAAGGGCTCAGAAGGAGGTCGTGGCATTGCTGGTGAGACGGCAGGAGAAGGCTGCTTTGGCACGGGGGAACTGCTTAGTGTGTGCTGTGCTGGTGCTGGACTAATATACAAAGAAGAAGAGGCTGTTCCAGGGACTCGTGGCTGGGATGCTGCAGAGGCCACCTCCCCTCCTGGCTTTGAAGGAGCTGACAGAAAGATAGAGGTGGTGGATGTCCGGGCAGTGTTGGCAGGCGGCTTAGTCTCTGGAGCACTTCCTCCACCTCTTGGCTGTGACTCCAGTGGTGGTGTTGGCCTTCCTGGTGCAGGAATATACAGAGATGTGGAGGAGCTGACAGGACTGAGGTGTGTTGGCACTGGTGCATTGGCAGGTGTTCCTGGAGCCAGAGGTGAGAAAGGGGGAACCACTGTGCTTTGCCCAGCCAGACTTTCACTAGGTTTTTTGGGTGCAGATGGCCTGAAGATGACAGAGGATGTTGCTGGGCGTTGGCTAGAAAAGCCAGGAGTAAAGGGCCGTGCAGACCTGTTGAACATGCTTGTTGTGCTTGCAGAGAAGGGGTCAGGGGTGCTTGGGGGAGGTGGGAAGAAAGTGGGGCTAGGGGGAGCCAGGAGCTGAGCAGGGAGGGTGGCTGGCTGCTTGCTGGGCACTTGCACACCTTCCAGGTGGATGCTGAGGGGCACGCTGTCTACCTTCTGTGGCACAGGCATATCTCCGTTCACTGTGCCCTGCTGTGGCTGGGCAACTGGGGCAAGCTGGGGGCTCTTCTGTGCCGGAACTTTCTCGACTGTGTACTTCCCAGCCCGTTCCCTCTGCTGCTCAAATAATCGTGCTCCTTTACCTGAAGCCTCAGTCAAACCTTTTTGCTTCTCTTCCTTCTTCTCAGAGTCAGACTTGGCCTTTTCAATGTCCAGGTAAGTGTTGTCCCAGTCTGAGTGATTAGTTAGGCTTCGGGCATCAGAGAAACCTTCCTCATCAAATTCAGACTCACTAGTTGGAAAAACTCCGTCTTCCTCCTCGTAGGAGCGGTCTTCATCAACACTCCCAAAGCTTACCAATGTATACTTCTTAGCCCTCTGCCTGCGCTTCTTGAACATCAGCACCCCCTTGGAGTGGGGGTTGGGTGCATCTGTCAGCAGGGATGCAATGGTTTTGCACTTGGTTTTGGCTTCTTTCACGTTCTTCTCTTGGATGCTTTCGTGGCGGTGGAGCTCTGCAAGAGACAAAAAGAGGCAAGCTCAGAGCTCAGCAAGAGGCTGGGTGGGCAAAGATGGACAGTGATATGGCTATAGGTATTCTCATGCCCATACGAGGAAACACACTGTCACCCCCTGCCCTTCGTTTTCTTTCCTGCCTTTGCTGATAGTATCTTTAGGAACTGCTGATAGAAACCCGGGTGCACTTTTCTCTTTCCCAGCAAACACAATAGAAGTCCATGCAGGTGTGGGGAGGGAACTCTCCCCACTCCGACAAACAGTCTCTGTTTCCTGGTCAGACCTGGGATTTCCTATTTCTGCAGCATGTAGCCAAGAGTCCCAGGCTGTATCTCACAGCATTTTTATAGTGCATGCCCTTGCTCCTGGGATTTTTTATCATTTACTTATCACCCTGAAGGTGGAGCCCTGCTTTTTGTAGACCTTCCTCCTACCGTATGGAGAATTCCCAGGAGCAAGCAATCCCTCTGGTCCTGAGAGTTTGGGAAGCAGCTGCTGTTACTGTTAGCACCCATGCATGTGTGCAATGGGAGAGGTGCTCTGCAGG
This sequence comes from Platalea leucorodia, assembly GCF_965183815.1. Lineage (NCBI taxonomy): Eukaryota > Metazoa > Chordata > Aves > Pelecaniformes > Threskiornithidae > Platalea > Platalea leucorodia. The sequence continues at coordinate 24,062,891 of NC_138826.1, forward strand.
CACAGCCAGGCTGCTCCTGCTCGGGGCCTTGCAGTGCCAGCTACAGAATCGGAGTGTCTTGCAGCAGCACTGTGTGCAGGGCTGTTCGCTGCTCTCTGCAGTAGCCCTGCAACAGCAGGAGGCATGTTTTCACCCTTGCTGCAGTCCCTTGCCTGTGCCCCATGCCCAGCAAGGAAGAAGAGCATTTGCTCCTGAGCAAGAATACGAGACCTCCACAACTGATCAGCCAGGCCAGAAGGAATCCACTCAGACAGGCTTGCTTGGAAAAGCCAACACCTGTTGGGAGGCTGGCATGAAAGTGTGGGATAATCATTTTCCACCTGCCCTGCCAGCCCAGCAGTCAGTAAAGCCCCAGGGAGGAACGTTGTGTTCCCTGTGTGCAGGGAAAGCAGGGGGTGAACAAGATTCAACAGTAAAATCAAACTCAGCTGCCCTAAGCAAGGTATGGACATGCCTTGAACCAGTGTTCAAGTGACAGAAATCAGCGCTAACGTTGAGAGAACATACCTAAACCATAGACTAATTTCTGATTTCTTTCATTTCATCCTTTTCCTTACTCCCATTGTCTTTTTCCCAGCATGATAGTACAGATGAAACATCTGTTCACTGCCTGCATTTAATAATTTGTCAAAAAACTGTGTAGCACCGTGTCGAGCCCTGACGTTCTCCAGAAAGAGGTACAAAATTATGCACTGCTGAAGGGAGAGGAGCGGAGACGAGAGGACAGCTACAGACAGACCATTTTATCACAGAGCATTCATTCAATGGGGTTCAGCTAACGTGGCAAAGTTACCTGCAGTGGGGGACAAGGAGCGATGAATGATAGGAATGATACTAGTTCTCTTGAGGTCTGCAGATGCCCCCCAGAACCTGGTTAGGCTGCACAGTTGTGGCAGGTGTCATCATTCCATACTGCACCAGTGTAACTACAGCAGAAAGAGCTTCCCTCTCACCCCATGCTGAAAACAAGGTGTTGATTTGCAGAGCAGTCATCCTTCCAGGAAGCTTAAGATAAATACAAGGAAAGACTCTTCTCAAGGTTTGCAGCCATTCCATAGCACGTGCTGCTTTGGGATTTCAACAAAGAGACTTTGGTGATCTGAGATCACCTCATGTGGGTGCACAGTCCATTACTCCCCTTTGCACCCAGAAAACTGGAAACAGCAAAATCAATGCTGAAAAAATGGCTCACTATTTGTACTCGCACTTGCAAAGGGAAGGCTCTCTGAAAAACTTTCCTTACAGAATGACCCCACCTTGCTGAACCAAGACTGAAGTAGTTTCCAGGTTTTTGTGGAGACTTACTGCTCTTAAGGGCAGTCATAGACTTGCCCTCAAAGACCTGCTGTCCATGATGGAAACGAGCTACAGTCCCTGAAGGTTTGTCTCTCCACTCCACTTAGAAATCTGCACGCATGTGTCTCTGGAGGTTGTTCACAAGGGAGGAAATAAGGGAGATTTCTTTCTTGCTACAAGCTACTCCACCTCACCTGGCTTGTATTTTGCTTCTAAATCTACAAGGAGGAAAAGCAGCACTGCTAAGTCCAGAATATGTAAACTCTGGGCCCTGAGTGACTCACAGGAGGATTTCTGGCATCACGAGCTAACAGCTAGGGAGCTACACCATCCAAAGTGAGTGTCTGTCCAGCCCCTTCTGGGAGCAGAGTACCATGAAAGTGCTCAACTCTGGGCTAGCAAATACTATCAGAGAAAATATAACAGTTGACAGTCTTGGCTATGCCTCCACCAACTCTCGGTCCTGGCTCAGCATTAGCATCCACGCACAACTTCCCTAGGAAGTTGCTCTGAACTGCCCTGCCTGTGCTCTGAAGCAGCTGGTGAGTAAGGCCCTCTGGGACCTGCTACTCGCTTCTATCTTCTCCTCTTCCTACTTTCCTTCTCATCAAAAGCTAAAGCACATGAACAATTATACTGAACATCCCAACAGAAAAATGATTGTGGTTTTCAAGCTACGATCTCCCACAACAGTTGTTTAAGAAAAAAGGGAAAGAGAAGTCTTGCAGAGATTACTTGCTGAAGGTAAAGAGCAAGAGTGAATCAGAATAGGCAAAAGAATAGGGGAAGGAGAGGAGAAAAAAAATGAGAGGAAAGGAAAGGGGGAAGAAAGAGAAGAGAAGGAGAAGGAGAAGAGAAGAGAAGAGAAGAGAAGAGAAGAGAAGAGAAGAGAAGAGAAGAGAAGAGAAGAGAAGAGAAGAGAAGAGAAGAGAAAAAAAGAAGAGAAAAAAAGAAAAAAGAAAAGAAGAGAAAAAACGAAAAGAGAAAAGAAAAGAAAAAGAAAAGAAAAGAAAAGAAAAGAAAAGAAAAGAAAAAAGAAAAGAGAAAAGACATAAAAGAGAAAAGGGGAAAAAAAGAAAAAAAGAAAAAGAAAAAAAAAAAGAAAGGAAAAAGGAAAAGAAAAAATAGAAAAGAGGAGACATCTGTACCTGCATAAGGCTGATCCAAGCTTGAGAAGGCAGAGTCCAGACCTGGAGAGCTGGGCATGTCACAAAGCCCGTTTAATTCACAACTCCCCATAAACAGAGAGAGGCAATGAGAGAGAAGCAAAGCAGTTCCCTGCTGGAGCAGAACCAAAACTCTGAGGTGTCCAAGCCCTTTGCTATCAGCTCCACAAGCCTTTTAAAGCCTCTCTTTTGTCTCGTAGGCATTGCTGCCGAAAGCCATGAGGTCACTTTGTCTATTTTTGTCTTCTTAGCTTCATCACTGAGCAGTGTGATGGACATTGTCACCTGGCACTTAAATACCCTCCTTCTTTCCCCCACTCTCTCCTCCCTGTGAGGAGAAACTCCTCTTTTTTATTTTAAAATAAGAAAATAGACTCTATACTCTCACTGCTTCTGTGGTGCAAGCTTCAGGTTAGAAAGGTGCAAGCTTCAGCTTAGTGTTTCCAATGCCTCAATGTCCAGCATTTCTTTGCTAAAGAGCCTTTCAAAGAGATGAGACTAACACAGTGCTCATGTCCCACATGGACAGGCAGAGAAACCCAACCAGGAGGAAAGCAACTTTCCTTGCGTGAAACCCTCAGAGAGCACCCAGCTCCAGGTAAATATAAGGAAGGAAAGAGAGGAGAGGCTTTCTTTTCCTGTGTATATCAATTTCCTTCCATGTCTGAGGACAACCAGTCCATGGTACAGATTCTTGTTGTGTACCAGGACTGAGGGACATTTAACAGAGGAGCATTAGGATCCTGGGTGCCTGTAGTGAAGTGGTTTAGCTGAATTAAAATGGCAGAGGCTGCTATGTACGCCACTGAAGAGTGTGGCTGTGCCCAGGGAGGGTGATGGAGCATTTTCAGGCCAAGGAGTGGTGTTTTGGCAGCACCATTCAGAGCTCCAGCGCTGGAGACTGAGAGGTGTTGAAAGACGAGATGCTCATAGTGAGGACTGGGGTGGACGGGGAGGAAGGGAACAGAGGGTGCTGGGAGTCTGCAGATCTCTGCAGTTGTGGCCTGCTCAGCATCTCCTCACACTTTGGCTAGGTCTGGTCTTACTGCCTCTTTCTGTACACGAGCAATAGGTCCTGTGAGAGAATCCCAGAGCTGCGGCCAAGGGACACTGCCCTGTGATTCTTCCTCCCAGCAGTCCCAGCCTTAGCAACACTGTAGCCCAGGACTGGAGCAGACCATCTCCAGTGTTAGTGAGTCTAGAAAAGTGAAGGTCTGACCATGCCTCCTGAAATCCACTAGCCATAGCTGCATGCCACGGAAGACAACTTCCACAGGCAATGTTGCTGTAAGAGAGACCTGTCATGCCTCATACAGAGGCTCTTGCAGCAAAAGCAATGTAAGTGGTTCCGTCTCTTCTTCTCTGATGAATATTTACATATCTAGGGATACAGTCTCTTTGGGAAAACCTTATAGAATCTGATATATACCATATGCAATTGGAAATGAAAATACAGCTCTGCAGTACAGAAAAAATTCTCTATTAAGAACACTCAAATGGAATAGATAAAAGAGTAAATGGAACGGTTATAAAACTCTCCTAAATGCTGGTATGGTGGATAATTTCTATAGAAAACTTTTTCTTAACTTTTAAAGCACTAAATTCTGTTGGAATAATCCACAAAAAGGAAAAATTTCTATTAAGCAAAGCCTACAAGGATTTTTCCATTAACTTAACTAAATTTCACTGAAGTGAAATGAATTACATTACTAATTACAGTAAAGAGAAGTGTAAAAAGGACAAATCTTTTCAAGATCAGACCCTATTAAAAAAAAAGCATTTTAATGTATGCTCAGGAAAACTACTGAACAAGGAGGCTTACATGATGTCAGATACTGTTCGTGTTCACTAGGAAACAAACAACAGTAAATTTTATTACCGAAGACCAAATTCTAGAAAAGCCATTACCATAGAAAATAAGCACACTGCTAATTTCAGAAATAGAGAGCCTGTTTCTCTGTGATGAAATACTACTTGTCTACTATTTTTTCACATGGGATCAACTAGAATTTTGTTCTTCCAGCTATTTATGTTAGACAAGGTCATTTTTCCATGGCTAACGTTGCAAATATCTCAGTAAGTAAGTCATTAGAGGCTATAGACATCTCATGCTTTTCATACCTGGAGTCCTTTCAAAATAAGATCTGGATAGGTTATATTGGCCTTCTAAATATTTCCCTGTTAAAAGCTTCAACCTTTCAAGCTTCGACCAATGTTTGAATTGCAAACAGTAAAGCAGAAGTATATACTCTTTTACTTAAAAGAAGTGGTAAAACTCTTGAGACAGAAAACTTGTTTCTCATTTTTGGATATTTGCATACTTCCTTCACATAATCTGTGCATAATATAAAACATAGATATGGCTTCAGCTCCAATGTAGGATGCTACAGGCAAATGCTTCAGTCCTACTCAACTCTGCAACGCTTAAGCATGTATCTGAAGTTAAATATACAGTTAAGTACTTGTCAACCAATATTTCTTCTTAAATGGCTAGTGATTTTAAGAGCTCCCAGTGAGACACTGCCCCACTGCACTCTCCTGGTTTTAGAAAAACAGAAATCAAGCTTCTCTGCAGGTGAATCGACAGCCCATGGGAAAAAACATGCCCAGTCATTCTGTAGATTTTTGACCATTCTTAGCCATTCTGCAATTCCCACACTGCTACTGAAGAGCTCTGCTAGGCAGAGAGGGCATGGAAACATTGCTGTGCGTGGCTGCAATGTATTAGTCTCATGGTATCCTGCTGGAGACTTGAATAGCTTGTTCACTCAAAAAAATCTCCCTCAGTTGAGGCAGAGTTTGCCTTTCTTCCTGAGCTGGATGGAAACGTGTCCTCAGTGCAAAAAGCAGCACACATGGTCAGCTTTCCTGTGCTGAGAGCTCACACTTGGGCCCTGGCTATTCCCTACATAGTCTTCTGCGACTAGGTTGCCAAAGGAGAGCTTTCTTTTGCCAGGACAGCACCTGTTGAATGCACCAGTGAATCTGTCTTTTGCAGTTTTAGCCCGATTTCCTAAGAAAGGTTTATGCAGCCATGCTGCATGTCTTTTTATCTTATCTGTTTCATTCTAGTAGCTTGTGAGCCTATTTGCTAATTTTAAGAGTCTGAAGTCACAAAGATACAACGCTCCTACAAGTTTATGTGAAAATAGGTGGCTGGGCAGAGGAGATAGACCCCACCGCAGGAACCAGGAATCCTGAGTACAGTCTTAATTAGGCACCAAAAACTGAAGAACACACACAACAGAGAGATTATGAGTTCTCATTTCGAATGTGAGAGACATCAGACAGATTTTTGCATTTTACTAGACATGAGAGAATGAGATATCAAATACAAGACACAAATTAAAAGGACACCAGGATCTGTTAATTCTGCTGCTCACAAAATTGCTTGATGTCTGACAGCAGGATACCACTGATTCATCTTCTCTTTGTCCTTCAGTGTTTCCAGCATCCACTCTCTAGTAATACAGACAAGCATATGCTCACCATCTGGGTCTGTGGACTTGATTAATCCTGTAGCACTTGCCATATATTCTTGTTATCCAATTGATTTTAGTCCTTTTCTGCAACCAGTCAAGCTCCTACTACATTTTAAAATCCAGCCTTTCACAAGACAACTGTATACCTTCCATGCCCTATGTCATCTGCTGATTAATACACAGCAATCTCCGCTGAATCCTCAGGCCATCCTTTAAAAATGGTATTATTGCTATTTCCTGTTACTGCTTGCTAGGTACAACACATTCAAGAGAAACAAAAAAACATTTTAAAAGCTTCACTAGCAGGAGTTTGCAGTTGAAAAAGCAGATAGGAAGACAATACTGACGTACCTCCTCAATCCAGGTAACCCACCTCCCTCTCCCGTGTTCCCCACGCACCTGGGTTTCTGTGGGAATAAAGACCAGAGAAAAGCTGCAAGGTGTCTCAGCCAGGTCCCAGTTCTGAACAGCAGCAGTTTCGGGGCTGTGGGGTGCCCCACAGCACATACTGCCTGCTCTGTCTAGATGCAGCCAGAGGACAAGATCCACTGACAGAAGAGAAGAGGGTTGGGATTTTTAATCATCTGTCTCCTTGCCAGTCATATAACATTGAGGTGGAGAGGACATTTGATTGACATATGTTAGTGTTTAAAGTTCCATGGGTGAAAATATAGAGGTAGTCCTGTTAGATTCAGAAGCCCAGTGAAACACTACTACCAACTTAGTTAGTTAGCTAATCTGACATCATGAGCCATTAATAGTTATGTTTTCTGTTCTATTCTTAGCCAATTGTGCAGTTACCTTACAGTAGTCCTATCTCATCCATATTTCTCTCGTTGGAAAAGTCATGTGGAACCATATCAGATATCTTACAGAAGTCAACATATACTGTGTCCACCTTATTTCTTTAGCCACAAAGTCTTATCTTACTGAACATGTCAAAGACTACCTCTTTTTCTTATTTTTATTAGTCCATGTTGTTTTTACTGATCATTTTGTTTTCCACAAAGTGCTCAAGAGAACTGCTTTGTTCACCTAACTGAAGCTAAACATTTTTTTTTCTTATGCCCAGAGCCTGTGACTATAAGAAGGGTGCTATTCCTGGTCTCTTTCCCTGAGACCGTTCCCATTATTCCAGGGTATTTATTGAGGGCTGAGGGCCATTCTGATACAATTTTCACTAATTCCTTACATTTCACCTCTACAGAGAATATGATTCAGCCTTGGCCTTTCAGTATAGTCAGCGTATCAGGATATGCTGAATCTACTCACCCCCATTCCTGCTCCTGTTTTTTTTATACAAAGGGATAGATTCTTGGTTAACATCAGGAGTAGATACACTGATGACAGTGAAGCTTTACAGATTTCACAACAAACTGATCTCCCTTCCTACAATGGATTTAAGTGAAACTGAAGAACGATTATTTGTCAGGCTGACAGTTTTCTCCTTCCTAGCTACAATTTTCTCTCACTTTTGTTGAGCAATGACTCTGTTGTTTAATTACCCCTTGTCAAAGTCCTTTTATGCCTCACCCTTTTATGCCTTTGCCTCCCCCATCACTATCACTTTGTCTCATTTCAGTGTTGTCTCTGAGCGAACTTGTCCCAATCTTGTCAGGAAGTCCCATCACTTCCAGAACCGATGGAAACAACACTGGACAGGGAGAGGGATTCCCATTGCATGTTTGCATTACAATTTCTCTCAACTCAGCTCTCAAAATCCTGGAACGTAGAAACTATCAGCTTGGTTAAGACAGCCTATGGGGTTATATATGCTTAGGGACATTGTTTAGTGGTGCACTTGGCAGTGCTAGGTTAATGGTTGGACATGATGATCTTAAAGGTCTTTTCCAACCTAAACAATTCTATGGTTCTGTGATTCTATATATAGTTGTTTCAGTGTGATTATTGCTCTAATCACCTTGAAATCTGAATTACTGGCAAAAATTTTTGCTTAATCCTATTGTTCCCCATCAGCCTTACACATCCAAAGTCACTCCAGAAGTGCATGTGCAAGGACAGGCTATGTTAACTTAACGTGTGTGGCAGCATATTCTGAAAAATCACTAGCTGGGGCTTTGCAAGGACCATGGAAGTGTGAGCTTGGAAGAGAACTGCTGACACTGTTTCACCAGCAGCAGGATGATGAATGACCTCTGACCATGTCTGAGGAACTGTGCCCCAGAGTCAAGAGTCCCTGTGCTGACAATAATAACATAGAGAAGTAATGTCTGAGTAACTGATAGTTTAAAAAAGATGCTCAAAATGGTATCTCATATCGGAAATACTAGGACAAAAGAGAGTATATACCTTTTCATTTCAGGGATCACATACGGCTTTCCTCCAGACATCTTCAAATACTAAAGATCTTTCCCCTCCCAGAGAATATTATGTGCAGCTAGATTTATCTTGAGCTAACACATGTTCAGCTAAATCCATGTCTCTGTCAGGCTCTGGGGCAGCAGGATAGCAGTGAGGTACAAAGGTGAAGCAGACCAGAGCTCTATTAGCCTTACTTCCAGTGCTGCAACCCACAGCATCTGCACTGAAATGCTGGACAAGAGCGATGCCTGAGGGAATGATGCTGGAAGGCTCCAGTAAGAATACCGGAGGAAGATGGCCAATTACTTGTGGCAATTTCTGAGATGGCTCAATAAAAAGGAAAAATTCATCCATACTAGCCAAGACAGACAACACTAGCTTATAATCTCTGTCTTCTGCCCAAACAGTTAATACATCATCCTGAAAATGTCACCTCTGTGCTTTTGATAGAACATAAACCGAAGGCATAAGCCCAAATGCCATACTCAAGCCTAAAACTGGAAGAAGGGGGCTCCAGATGCACAGTGTTTATCTTACTGTTGTCTTCTTTAATAAATGCTTTCCAAGCTGCAGAGAATTCAAAACTGAATGTTAGTTATTAAGTGGGATATTCTTAAGCAAAGGCATACAACTAGACTGCATACACCAGTGTATGTAAATTGATTTCCCAAGTGGAGGCAATTTCCAGTTTAATGTGTGCGAGATCTCCATCTGTGATTCAACCATGGAGGCTGTTGTCCTTGTTTTCCTAGTGGTTGGCTGCTCACTGAGTAGCAAGGGCCAAGGGTTATTCAGCGTTGCTTCATACTGCTAGGAACAGACTTCCTGAAAGATCAATAGTTCAGGCAATTAGTTTTAATCTCCTGGTCTGAGGAGAATGCTTTCCTATTCTACTTTTAAAGCAGGTAGGATGGGAACAGTTGACTACTATCCTAAACCTTTTGGTCTTCTAGACTGCAGTGAATGGCACAACCAGTAAACTAGCCTAACAACCACGTAACTGTGATCATTGGAGTCACAGCTGTCAAAGCTGAAAGCCAAGTAGAAAATGTGGTGCAGTAAGTTCAAACTGCCATTCAGGTACTTTATCTTGTTTGCAGCTCCTGTGGCCTGTATCAGTTGTAACAGGCTGATAGGTGGCTTGCTGCACTCACCCTCTCTGCAAAGAAATGTGACTGCAGTCACTCTTAGAAGAGGTAACCTGTATGACCCTCCAATGAATAGGCCACTTATAAATAAGCATCCTATCTCGTCAAGTGATGCTGCTGTACATCCGCTTTAAACAAGAAGGATTTCCTTTTCTGATACGGAATGTAGTAACTTTGATGACTCTTCACAGGCAGCCACGGCCATATAAAGCAGAGGAGGAAATTTCCCCACCCATTTTTCCCTCCCTTCCCCTACCGTACATGGAGAGGCTCTTGAGTCCTAGGAACTAAAAATAGTCCAGTGGATAAGTTTAAATTGAGATATTTTGAAGCACTTCTTGCACCGAAACAAATTCCTACAGTGTGATAGAAAGTTAGGACTAGACAGCTGTCCTGGTAGGTCTGTCTTCTGCTAGCAATTGGTATTTCCACTTGTGAGAAAGTCTGAGCCCATTGTCCCTGGGAGACGATTTAGGATGGGGGTGAAAATACAGTGCACCTTAGAGAGCACAGCTGGCTAAGAAGCAACTGTGGCCACAGATGGATCCAAGCCTCTGAGGGTGGGGTGAGCAGAGGAGGACACTGCAGGAGCTATGGGGAACCAAAGAACCTCACTAGCAATTATTTGTGACAACTATAGTCTGATTCACCCTGCCACAAGCTCCTGCTTTCCACTAACCTCCTGAAACTCATTCAGATTTTTTTATTTGTATTTTCTGTCTTGTTCTCTCTTCCTTTCCTTCTGCACTGTCCAAGGAGCACAGAAATCACCTCAGGGAGGGATGGGGCTTGGGCCTTTACAGTGATGACGAACCACAGCTCTAAAGATCCCTAGTTCTCCCAGGGATTAACCATCTCTTTAAAGAGAGCAAGTTACTGTTTCAGTGGGAAGGAAACAAATTTGTACTTTTGTTTCTTCAGATTAGACAAAATACTGGCTTTTCACAAGTATGAATGCTCTCCTGTAGTTCATTTAAAGTATAGCACGGAGTCCCTGTTTGCTGGCTGTTCTCTTGCCCACAGAGCAAAACACCAGGGTGCATAGTAGCCACTGGGTAGCAATGAAGACTGAAGTCCTATTACTTGTAGGGCAAGTTCCCCACATTTGGATGGCGTGTGGCTCCCCACACTGCCCCACTAGTCTGCATCAGCAATGCTCTGAGTGGTTTTTGAGCAGGCATGTCCGAGTCATGTGTCCCGTGTAGGGCTGGGATGATGTACGTACTCATCCCACAGGTTGGAAAAAATGAGCCAATACCAACGTGTAAATTGTGATAGGGCAGGAATTTTGGAAGGAGACAGACTCAAACCTCACTGCAAGGGCTGTTGCCTCTCTAAGGAGCTCTAGGGCTTTGTGTCTTTGCTGGGGAAGGAGAGGCACATCTCAGCAGTTGATGACATGCAGGGCATCGTCAGGTAGCACCATCAGCTGCTGCCCCCTCTTCCCTGTGCGTATTTTGCTCCACCCCACCCACTGCCAAATCCTCATCTTGGGCTGTTGGTACTTGCCACCACATTGTGCTCTGCTCCTGGAGTCAAATCCTTGCCTAGTGTAAATAAGTGAGCTCCATTTGCTCCTGTGTTACCACAGTGCAAAGCAGGTGTTACAGCAGTGTCACCTCTGGCAATTGCCACGTGATTTGTATCCTCTTATCAAAGGCAGGAAAAGCAGCTGTAGTTGTCAGGAGTTGGTGGAATGGATGCAAAAAAATACGTGTACTGGAGAAATGTCAATCAGATAAAAATTAAGAGAAAGTGAATCAGTAACAATCAGAACATAAAGACTGATCACCCATCATGGTGAAACTAGGAAAGATGGTGGGAAAATACGGGAAGCATTCCCTAGTTTCATTGAGAATCTTGAGAACAGTATACAGTCAGCCCAGATCAGTTTTGCTAATAACATCAGAAACGAAGGAAAATCATACAGAAAAGAGGAGGTGGGGGGGGCTGAATCAACTTGGCTGTGATCTGGAAAGCTCAGAGCTCTGGAAAGCATGCAGTGAGGACAAAGGTCTACAAAAGGTCTAGAGACAGGAAATACAGAGCAGAGCTACAGATCTTAACTTTGAGAAAACCCAAGAGCTGACAGGTGATAGTAGTCTTACTGAGATCCTTGCAGGGCAAAAGAGCTGTGAAGAATGTCAGTTGCTACTCTCAGCAGTGTGCAAAAGAATTATTATATATCTCTGTTCTTGTACAGAGATTTCAATTATTCATCTAGAAATTTGATGTTTCTAGATACTCATCTAGAAATACTACACCTGTAATTCTGTTTGACTTAGGTGCAGGGACAGGTGGGAAAGGGAGAAAGTCTCTGTAGCTTAAAAATGACAGTGAAAAGTTAGAAAGAATGAATACAAAGAACAGGAGAAATACCCCCAAAACTGGAGAAAACATCCGAGCAGGTATGAGAAAGGAGTACGTTCTAGAAAGAAAAGGTGAGGAACCATCTGGGTAACAGTCCCAACAAACAAAAAAGGAGTTTTCCACATTCTTATGGTGCAGTGGTGGGAGCTATAATGGAGAAGGCCATGGCAAGGCAAGGAGGGTGTGCTGAGCAGGTGCACTGGGAATATATTTAGATAGATAGTGCTCCAAAAGGCAGACATCTGATTAGGTAGTCAGAAAGGTCCTTAAATGTCTACTGTCTATATATTGAGCCTCAGGCTCCCGTGACTGGTCGTCCAAGTCACCTACTGTAGTTAACTCAGATTTTAAAAACCTACCTAGCTTCTAAACCATGAGCTTGATTTTGCGTTCCTGTTTAGCAAAACCCAGGAGTCTCCATGTCCCAGAGCAGGCTACTGTGCTGTGGGTATTGATAAGGAAAGGCAGAGAAACAGACCTTTAAACTCTGCTGGCTCTGTGGGAGCCTGGAGCAGCTGTAGGAGCTGAACCAATGCATGCCCAAACATCCTTGCCAAGGCTACATCTTTCTGGCAAGAGGTGCTGTACCATGTGCCTCCCATGCCGATAGCTTCTCTGCAGGCAGCCTCCCACGGAGCCAGTGCAGCTCAGCAGTCCCACATCCTCCTGTGTATTCCAGGTATAGGTGCTCCTTAGCTCTGTTCACCACGTAATGAACACCTTCCATCCCTCTTCCTTCCTTGCTTCCTTCCTTCACAGAGTTACTGGCTGCTGATCATAACTTTTGTTTTAATAGCTGCTATGCTCCGGCACTATCAGGACATAGAGTTTTGCCTTCACATTTACTGCCAAGATTCCTAACCCAATAAAAGGCCAAGCTGGCCATGTGAGTTGCCATCCATGGCAGAGTAACTCTTACATAAGGACACCCATGGCCAAACATAATCCAGAAGGGGGGTGAGCAGTGGAGGGGGAACAGGAGAATAAAATATTATCTCAGTCTGCAGTGCTTCTGGGAACCCTACCTCTAGCTGGCAATAGAGTTGCATCATCTTCTGCCATGGGATATTACTTTGCCATCAGAAATGTTCTGCATTAAATACATGGCTTTCCTGGGAGCCTTCTGTACTGACACTGTCCATAGAAATAAGTCTTGATGTAAAGCAATTGCTCATCCACTGCTAGGACTATCAGGTGGCAGGGAGCAGCTGAACATGCCTTTCTCAACATTCACCCCATGCTTGTACGTTTTTCAAAGGGGAAAAAATAGCTTCATCCTCAGGGAGGCTGAAATTGCTAGTTTCTTTGCTGTCCTAAGGAAAGTGAATTCTAAAGATTAGGAAGAAATAGTACAAGGCACCAGGTCAGTGGTATTGCCTAGCAGGGCCTGACAGAAGGGACCCAACCAAGTCTGTCCTCTCAACACAGGGCAGAGCAGTAAGACAGTGCCCTGCCTGATGGATGCAGCCTAGATTTGAAAGTTACCTCTACAGGATCCCTTAGGCAGAATAGATAAAGGAATGTTTAGCCCAAGGAAAAGAGAAAAGAGAGGCTTAACAATTGCCTTGCAATATTATCTGGTCTGGGGAAAAATGTCTAGCATTTGGAGCAGAGAATCAGAAGTTAGAATCTGTGTGCTTTATTTCTCATTCAGTCTAGTAACTTTCCTGTGTCTCAGTTTCCCATTCTGTGCCCCAGCTAAGTCACTTTTTTAAAACCTGCTTTATTTCTAGGCTCAGAGAAGTGTAAATTAGTCGATCATACTGCACACTGAGGTACTCGTATGAAAACAAGTTTTTGATTACCTTGTTTTTAATATTATTGGATAGATCACAACTGTGAACTCAGGTAACATCCTATTCTGCCTTCGTGTTTGGGTTTGAAATACTCCATGTGTACAATTAAGGTCACTTCAGGTCCATCACCCATGTACTACACTACATTTTTCAGTACTTTATTCCACCTGGAGAGGTCTTGACTAGTAGGGGTCCCACTACAAGGAACTGTTCCAACAGCTCGTTTACCAGCTCCTGCCTGTCCTTGCTGGCAGCCCTCCACTGCCAATACCTAAGAAGTGATAAATTCTACCAGAGCTCACCAGCTGCTGCCAGACATGGACACCCTTGCTGCAGGAAGTGCCTGCAGAGAAAACATCCACCAAAAGTCGATGTAGACAAGCCCCTCCCTGAGCTTGACAGGTTGAGAGAAATAAATGAGCTACTGACAACACTCTTTTTTAGGGCTATGCTGACTGAAATTTATCTGTACGCAGTCCTTAACCATGTGTAATACTATACGCCCCTGTACCCTTGGAGAGCTGAGCTGAACAGGGGGCTCCTCGGAAGCCCCTCGGAATGAGCACCCTGTGCTTGGACACACAGATAGCTAAGGAGCAAACTGAGCTGCTGTGAGATCTCTGAAAGGCAAGGCTTGGGAAAGTTAACCCCCAGCTTCTTTCCTCACACCATCATTTCCCCTGCGTCTTCTTCAGCCCAAAGTGTTGAAGAAACGAATGACCTCCACCCTGTTTCCAGCACACATAGGTGCTAGAACACAGCTGGTTGTGTGGCTGCAGCTTCTATGAGTGAGTCCCAGATCCCAGACCCTTCCTCTCATCTGTTCCTTGGGACATCTTGGGCAAAGTAGACCCCAGTGCCAAAGCTGCAATAGGAAGCCCCAGTCCCTGCAGGTCTGACTTGACTTTGCTTCTTCCCAAGCTAGAGGAGCTAACCCACTTCACATTTGCAGGAATGAGGCTTTTGGAAGGAGATCCAGCATAGGAATAGGACATGGGTGAGTGGCAGGGTGCAGAGGACTTACTGGCCTGCTTGGCTTTCTCCACATACGTAGTGGTTAGGTCTTCGTCAACTGGGTGCTCCACTGGCCCCACCATGGGGATGAGATGGCGTTCTGCTCGGATAGCCTTGGTGGCATGGGGCAGGAGCATCGCCTCTGGAGAAGGCTCCCGTCCCTCTGTTGATGGTGGCCGCAACTGTCCCTCGCTCTCCGAGAATGGAGTGTCTGTGCGGCTGCCAGGCGGGCAGGCAATCTCCCTCTTGGCCACCCCGACGGAGCTGGCCACCTCGGGTGTCCCCTGCGCAGCAGCCTCCGGCATGCTCTCGTAGCCGCTCTGTTCGGACAGGGACACTTCATCCTGAGGCGCGTCTGCCTTGCTGTTGGTGCTGTCGGGAGGGGACCGTGGGCTTTTCTTGCGAGCCCGGCGGTGCTTCTCCTGGGCCACGTTGTCAGCATCACTGTCCGTCTCACCATAGTAGGCCTCACTGTCCGGCGGGGAGGTGAGGCTCTCCAGGTGCCTCTGTGACCTCCGTGGCTGCGAGGGCTGTGCAGTGGCCGGGGCTCCTGCCGGTTCAGGGCTGAGTGGCTGTGCCGGGGGGCCGAGCGGGGACGGCGGGGAGAGCACTCGCTGCCCTGGAGAAGGGGAGCGCTGGAGCCGTGGGCCAGTCTGGTCCCCACCAACTATCCTGTGGGGAGAAGGCAAAGCGGTGAGCGAGGTCTGGTTGATGGTGCTGAGCTGGAAGGAAACTCCCACATGTGAGAGAGGAGTAAGGACAGAGCTGGTGTTTCAGATGTCTTTCAGGTGGTACAGACACCTGAAGTGCAGACACCAAGGGCAGGCTCATCTCTGACATGAGCTACATACTCTCATCCTGATTTTCTGCTTCATGACTTTGAAAACCAGGTTTTAAACACTTGAAAATCAGAATGCCCTGAGAACATAAAAATCCATGGAGACAGCTTAATCAGCTCCCCAGGCATTTCTCCTGGGGAGGTGAATTCCTGCATAGCAAACATTCCCCAGGACAGTGGGACATACCCCTACAGCCTGCTGCTTGCCAGGGGAGGCCGGGTGGTGCCTCAGCCACCACACTGCACTCCAGCTGCTCCTGCAGCTGGGACCGCACCATGGAGCTGTGTCAGCTCTGCAGATCCTGGCATCCCCCAAACTGCTTTAGTCCAGAGAGGGCTCCAAACAAAGTTGGTGCTGTTTGTTTGCCCCAACCTCTACTAGGGAGTAAATAGCAAATACTTAGGAGAAAAAGGCCCAAGTGGTTTTTGGGGGTAGGACTCTGCTATCCTGTGGTAGGAGTCCACGCTGATGTGTGTGGTCTGCTGGCTCTGGGACTGCTTCGCGAGCTAGCTACCAGTGCCTGGGTTTTGACGACCATACTGCAGTCATGCCAGCAGCCCAATCCATGGTGGCATTTGCCTTTGGCTTAGACATAGCAACTTCTGGCCTGTAAGTCAGCTGGAAGGATGTCTAGAATAGGGGCAGGGCAGACTGGGGCAGTGAGCCCAATTGCTGACTGCCCGAGAGAGGGAGAACTGTCTATGCTGATGGGAAAAGAGCCAGCTCTGCCCTCCCTCTCCTCAAGAGTGAGTCTGGATTTCAGCAGCAGTTTGACTCCAGACCACACAGAATGGGGCGGAGAACTTCTTCCTTCCCTTGCCAGAGTCACCAGGGCTTGTTAGAGTTAAAAAGGAGCCCTAAGTATTTGCCTTCTGAGCATGCATACCGGGAAGCCAGGCAGACAGCATTGCCCCTTGTAAAGCTGTGGAATTCATGAGTGGGATCCCAGTTCTGAACTGTGAAAAATTTATACTCATGTCAAATGCAAACCTTTGTGGAAGCTAAGGGTGGGGCAATTTCTCTGACAGTTTATTTTTTAATAATATTTGCTATTATGAACTCTCACTAGGGAGCAAACTCAAAGCTCCCCAAGCAAAACAGAACAGTCCTTCCTCTTCTTTAAATACTCAACCAGATAACTAAAAAGCATTACTGCTTGTAAGCCAGTTTCTCTTGTTCTGCACTGTCAGGTCACAATCTCTCTCTCTCTCCGTCCCTCCCTCCCTCCTTCTCTCTCTCTCTTCACACACATCCCACACTGACAGACATGCACATACGACCTTGCATACTCCAGAGTCATACAGCTACCTCTCCTTTCTGAACAGGACTGATTGGTGTTCTCTCTGGGAACATAAATATGAAGTGGGAATAGAGACGTGATCAGAAAGCAATATTTGATGAGTTCTCCAGTACCCCAAGATGAAGCCAACTGGTTACGTTATTTCCAAACCAGCCGATGTTGGCTCCCAGAGGGCTGCGAGAAGCCTGCCTTTGTCACTTTGCTAATTCAAAGTGTGCTGATTTTGGCGCATTGGAATTTGCCCAGGCACCTGTTGGCTGCAGATAGGCTCCGACGGGGTGAGATAAGGCCTTGGCAAGGGACCAGGAGCTATTCTGGACACCTTGTGCAGGGCTCACTCATCCCACTTAATCACAGCTAGGGTATGGGGTGAGCACATCAGAAGGCACCGGCGCTTTCACTGAAGCCAAGGGGAAGATCCTACATGCTCAGGCTTTCCTTCTCAGAGCACTGCCCACCTCTGCCCCCACTTTACAGATGCCAGCAACCAGCATGGCTCTCCCTCCCCACTGCTCAGAGTGCTCTGTCTTTTCAGGGCTGTAAAAATTACATCTCCCAGCCCCCTTCACCAGGGCCTTGTTTCCTGAGGGTGACTTCTGTTTTGGCAGTACTGTGGACTAGCTGGGACCTCACACAGCTTTGCTGCCTTCGTCTTGATATGATTCATTTACAGCGTGGGCCTCATCCAGCGTGCACTGAGGCACTGGCTTAGCTTCAGCACAGGTAGAACCAGAAATGTTACTGGGACCATTTTTGTGCTTAAATTTGAGCCTGGTCTCCAGTATTCTGCTGGACTAGAGACTTTCCCAGAGATATTTTTCCCTGCAAAAAGAGACTCAGCTACACACCTCTGTGGAAGTCAGTTCACACCCTATCGGACTGCAATGGCCTGCTGTATTAAATACTTGGGTAATATTGTCTTGGCTCAATTATCCAATGTGTAGTCAAATCCATTTCTACAGAACAATTATTTACCCAGAATGAACTGGAGTCTCTGTTAATTGCTGAGATTAACTGCCCTACGGCATCTGCTTGCTTGGAGCCTAAATTGCTCATTCTCATAGCCCTCACACTGCAAACATTTCCCTCCAGCCTGAGGGGCAGAGGCAGGGAGGTCTGGGGTCAGTTCAGCCCCAGGGCCAGGCACTCTGGAGAGTGGCAGAGAGACAGTGCAAAACTTTCAGATAGTCACACATTAGCCACGGAGAAGTCCTCCTAGTACACTTTGCAGTATGGAGAAACCAAAGGCTTCCTGCCTGCCTTCTTTCTGCTAGTTGTGGATAGCTGCTGTGCTGGATGAAGCTGCCCTTCTGCCTGCACTGTCACAGCCCCGGCACTTGGGAGCAGGTTACCTTTTCACACGGATGTTGAGCATGCCATTGGAGGAGTCGATGATCTGCATGGCAGTAGCATGGGAGAGGCCAGCACATGACTTCCCGTTGATAGATACTAGCACATCATTTTCCCATAAGCCTCCGCGGCATGCTTTGCTTCTCTTTCGGATCTGGAAAAGCAGAAGAGAGAGGACAGGGATGAAGGGAGGAACGGCAGCTATTTAGTTCAGTTCCTTGTCTCCTGCTAGCCCTTCTATTGCTCCGTCCCTCACAGAATAAAATAAGGCCTAAGACTACTGTGCTGCCAGGGTGGAGGACCAGTCCTCTTGGGTGAGCCCTGGCTGTGTCTTTCAGTCTCTGTATTCCTGTTAATTCCAAGAGCCACTCTGCTGAGCATAGGCCTGACCTGATGACCAACCCAATTCAAGTCCTTCAGTGCAGATGAAAGACTCAAGAGCACCTACATGCTCTTGTCCTCTTGTTCCCTATCTCCTAAGCTGCTTAGGGAGTCTGTGTTTCAGAGAGGGAACAGGAACTCTTTCCAGACTATCCCTGTACATGGCTGTGTATCCTTCCAGACTATCCCTGTACATGGCTGTTTACCCTTCTGTACACCCATGCTGTGCTTCCTTGCTATGATCCCTTGATCCCTTACACTTACACAGAGCCCCTGCAGGTACCATCCTTGGGCAAGCTGACATCGGGAAGAGATGGTGGCTGCGAGGCACTTCCTGCTGTCAGGCATTCCTGCTCTATTGGCTTTGGCCAATATATTTCTGGACATCTGCATCAGGCCATATGGTGTCCGGTTACACCAGTGTAAACTTGGAGTAAATCTTTAGCCTTAACAGGAGCTGTGCAGCATATGCACTGCTGTATCTGAGAATGGAGTCTGGGTCTCTAGTTCCAGGCTAGTTCCTAGATCTGGTCTCTCATGGTCATCTTAAACCAAGTTCTTCTTCTCCCTTTTGTTCCATCATCCATCAGTTAAACCTCTTACTGAAACCCCCAACTCAGCCTAGCCTTTCTGTTAGGGCAAGCAAGCAAACCAAATGCCCACTCAGCCCAAAACCACAGACCTCTCCCATACAGGCAAGCAATGGGATAGTCTTGTAGGACAGCCTGGCACCCATAATGCACTCATTTTGCACATAAAAGAATAGCCAGGGAAAAACACTGCGTCAGGGCAAATCGGGCCCAAGGTAGTAATACGCTGGATTTGTAGATGCTTCTAGAATATTTCTTCAGATCTTGCAGTTAGGTGAGAGACAAATCAGTGCAGAGCTGTTTAACAGAGGGTACAGTGAATGAACTGTGGCAGATCCCTGCAGAGAGGTAATACACAGCAGGGCAACTTCTCCTGCATCTTATAGCCTTGCTGCTCAAGCAACCAGACTCAGCTATAAAATCGCACAAGCTACTTTGCTCACACTCCCATGGCGGCCCCAGGAAAGAGAAGTGGATGTGAGAGGGCTGCTGCCCTGTCATTGTCCTTGCAGGGGCAGGAGGGGAGCAGGGAAGGAGAGAGCTGGAGCCCTGAGGAGGTCCAGTGGTATGGCTGGCTGGTCTCAGGGCCCAGGCCTTCTGCACCCATGGGGTGTGTACAAGCCTAGGGCTCAGCCCTGATGGCTTGTGTTGAGCAGGCAAGAGCAACACTCCTCCCAGGTCAGCCTGTCAGCAGGAGTGAGAGGTGTTGGGGAAGAAGATGGAAAGAGAAGGGCTATGCTCCGAGTTGTTTGTGTGTTCACTGGCACTTTATCACTCTGTAGCCTCTCCAGCTTGACCCCAAGTTTTGCCTGCATGCTTAAAATAGGGACTGGCTCATCCCAGCTGCCACATCCATCAGCCTCTGTCATCTTAGTCCTTTATCTCCCTCCTTGTTAATAAAAGCCCGGAATGAGAACGTGTGGGTCTGTGAACTACTGCTCAAGAACCACTTTTCTGCTGTTACAGTATAAATGCTGCTTCTTGATACTCCCTCAAAGGTGCAACTGTTAACTGAGAAGAGATAGCAGATGATAGATACATTTTCCAGTGATGCCTACCGACACAGCAGCTAATGCAGAGAGTTAGGAAGTTGAAGAGAGGTTAGAAGGAGGGTCTCCTTCTCGTATTCCCCAAAAGGCCAACTGCTGCTCCACGGCCAAGTGCTTGGTGCTCAGCACTGGATGGCAACACACTTGCTGAGTATCTCTCCCAACTACGGAGCGAGGGGACTTGGGGTTAAAGGCTGTCAGCAGGTGCTCAGAGCATTCTTTGCATCCCATCGTACTCCTCCATGCTGACTGAAACCAACTGGATGTGGGCTGGTGACCACCCAGAGCAGAGCCAGTACACTTCCTGCAATCCTCTGGTCCCACAGTACTGCGGGACTTTGCAGGCAAGTGTTTGGGATTCCCAGGCAGGGAGGGTCAGGCTGCGCTCACAACACTGCCTGCTGCTGCTTCAGGCACCTTTAGATCAGAGTAGGCTAGTGGGATGCAAGCTGCCCCACGCGGGCTGAGCAATGTGAGCAGGCAATGCGTTTCTTTTGTGGTCAGTAAAGATGCTGGCTCTGGCTTGGTCTGTGCTCAGATTTTACCAGGGTGGCAGAAGGCCCACACACTAAAGCAACTATAGTTACTTCAGGGCTTTTGCAGGAGCCTGCAAACTAGCTCTACAGTCCAGGAGGGGACTTCTCCCGGTCTCCGTTCCTCCTTGGGAAAACAGGACCAGGAAGAGACCTACAGAGTCTGAAAATAGCACATAAATGTTCCCGGCTGTCAGTCTCCCACAGGTTTATAAATCTCTCCCTGGAAGTTTACGAATCTGCTTCCCAGGGGCAGAGGGAAACAAACTATTCACAGCTTCATTTTAATGACAAACCCCTACCCCACTGCATTTGCCAGGGAGGAAAGCAAAGGGGTTAAAGGCAGAAAAGGATTGTGCAGGGGGGGAAGGAAGAAAGCCTGTCATACAGAAAGGACAGGACTTAATCCACAACCATGTCAGCATGGTGCAGTGTGCCGGAGGCTGGAGAGCCTCTGGACAGAGACCAGCACAAGCCTGCCAGTTTTTGTACGACTGCCAGGAGGGTGCTGTGCAGACCTTTAATGACAACCCATAGCCTGCACGTCTCGCTCACAGGGAGGGCAGCACTGAGCCTTTGAGGCCCCAGGCCGGGGCGGCTGCCCAGTCCAGAGGCCAGGCTCCCTGCCCACTCTGAAGGTCAGGCTGCCCTCAGGCTCAGCCACTTGCTCCCCATGTCCAAAAGATGCCCTCTCCTGGGCACCCAGCGAGCCACATGAAGCGTCACTAACAGGGAGCTTCTGCTTAGGCTGCAGACAGGTTGGAAGGTGTCACCCAGCAGCTGTTCTGAACAGATGGGAAAGGATGGGAAAAGCAGCATTTCAAAGAGATATCTTCTCTGCTTCCTGTAGCAGATCCTGGAGAGGTTTCTTGTGCGAGTGAGAGGCAGCACTGAGGGACTCTGACAAGTGGTCAGGGGTAGCCCCAGACCTGGCCCTGGGGGATTGCACTGTCGGACCTCCTAGCACATACTGCAAGGACTGAGCTCTCCTTTTTTTGGGGGAACCCTACAAATTCTCTGAGCCTCTTGTAGCTAACTGCCTGTTACACTTACCACTCTGTGCCTCAGTGGACACACTTGCCCATGGCACACCTTGGCTCACATGGGAGGAATGTCCTGTTAGGTTTCAGCTGGGTTTATGGAATCCCAGTTTCAGGGCCTTACTGATTTATACTACTGGAAGTACAAATCAGTGGGGAAAACCTGAACTTGTCCATCTCACTGCCCTCTCAGCAAGACTTCTGTTGTGACAAAAGAGCTCTTGTCAGAAAGATTTGGGTGTCTGCAGCACCTAGATACGTGCGCATACGTGTGCGTGTTTTCTTTCATTGCTTTGCCCTCTTCCTCTCATTGATCATATTGAATCAGACAGGAGGGAAAGGACAGAAGCAGCTGAGGGGAAAAAAGGAAAAGGGTGAAGGCAATAAATGAGCAGGAAAGGTGGAAGAAAAGGTGCTGAAGGGAAGGCCAGTGCTAGGAGAGGCCGGGAAGGCCAGTGCTAGGATCAGGCTTTAACAGAAGTTTCCTTGTACAGCCCTGGGGAGACAAAAGGACATGCTGATTATTGGACGTGTCTCAGGGGAATTCGGCCTAGCTTTCGGGAACAGAATGCAAGAGAGGAGAGGGTCAGATGCAACTTGGCAGCATCTGTCCTTCAGTAGGGCCTATATTTAGATAGTGGTATGTTGGGGGTGAACACTCGCTGGGATGCTAAGAATAGAGTAATCCTGATAGTAACTCAGTGGCTTCACATCTTGCCTGAGTACAGCCCAGGGAACCTGTCTTGAAATGTTGCAACCGCCCTCCATGCTGGCCAGCACCGCTTCTTCTTAAGGAAATATGCTGTGGTTTGCAGTGCCTTTCAGGAATAAGCTGTAATAGGTTCATGCCATCTTCCCCCTTGCCTCCCAAAGGCACCTCCCACATCCTCTCATCGGTAGAGCTCAATCTATAAGGTAGGAAAACACATTACCAGTCTTCCCCTAATCTCCTAAAATCTTTCCAGCAGCAACCTAGCAAACTCAGGCCAAGTCTGACCTGTATATTGAATACAATTCATCTTCCCATCCAATGCCCCTTCCACTCTCTGATTGCATCTCTTATCACACAGCTGCCCCCCTTCCCTCAGCAGCTACAATGCCATGGAGTCCAACAACACCCCATGGCAACCTGGCAGGTTTGAAATTTCATTCCCAGCCTTTTGTGAAATGTAGTCCTGTAACAGGGTTCCCATGGAGAGGTAAGAACTGCCTTGTTGTAGTATAAAGCAGTATATAGCATTACCAAAAGAGAATGAATTGAGGCAGGACCCAACCAGCAGTAGCTGCTAGATGCAAGAGCAGAAATAAACACCCTCCATCTCTTCTTCTTTCTGAACATCTGTGTTGACATCATTTTGGTTACTGGAACAGTTTGGTTTTCCTCCAAGGCCAGGGCCTAATCTTTACTTGTGCAAGGAAGGATACCCCTGTGGCTAAAGCACTAGAGTGGGATTCAGGAGACCTGGATGATTTTTTGTGTGACCTTGGAGAAGACACTCATACTGTAAGCCGTAAGTGACAGGAGCCTGGAAATCAGGAAGTTTTTCAACTGTCTTTTGCTCTGGCTCTTAGATTTTCTTTGTCTCATCTGCCCACCTGAACACAAATATCCAGTAAGATACTTTTTCTATGCCTCGTCTATTAAGTATGTGAATAATATCATATCTTCATGGCAATGCTGTAGTTTTATTGGAAGCTATTTTACAGGAGAATATTTACTCTAATCCATTATAATTACACTAACCATTACAATTACACTTCTCTATTTAGTTACAATAACTTCCTCACCAAACACTATTCCTGTTTAAGAGGTGACACTGGTGCCTCTTGGTAAAGTAGGTCCAGTATCTCTGCAGACCTACTTCACAGGTCATCCACAGTGAAGCTTTATTAGGGAGTCTTTATATAGCAAAAGAAGGGAGAGAACACACACTTTCTGGGATGAACACAGCAAGGGAGGGTGGTGAAAGAAGGTATCATCTTGAGTAGCAGAACAGACTTGGGTGGCTTCTGGGCAAGGGGTTTAGAGATGAAACTTGGTAGTGGCAGAGGATGCTGGTGCTGGCCAATCGATTAAGTGCATACAAGACTACTGTAATATGTTACTGCCTGGAGTGTACTGGTGAGGGGAATATTGCTGTCCCAGTGTGGGAAAGACAGAACAACTTCTTTGGTGCACTAGACTTAATTCTGGTTTGTACCAGGGGGCACAAGCTGATAAAAAAACAATGCAAACAATCAGGGGTTGTTAGTTTTCTCTCTCTGTTGAAAGCAAGTGCCTTAAAAAGAGCATTTTGTCGTGGAAGAGAAAAACAACCCCAAACAATCCACCTTCTTTGCCTAAGCAAAAAGTTCAGCACCGGAATCGTTGCTGGGAACAAGTATCTAGCCAGAGTTGGCTGCAGGTAGATAAAAAGAGGCTTTATCTCTGTGGCCTTTTGTTACTTGATGGGAGATTAGGTGAAAAGCAAGTGAAGTGTAATACCAATGACAAGGAATAATACCACATGTACTAGAATAGATACTAGAAGTACTTGATAAGCATTTTACTCTCAACACAGTAAACAGCAGGATATACAGGTTTTTTTATATGAAGCAAGGATTCAGAAGGAACAGATATGTTTGTCAAAAAGCAAGAGTCCCAGTGCCCACATCTAGCTGCTGGGACAAAAGGAATTGAGTGTTTGGAAGAAACGTGCTTATACATGTCCCATGTAGGTCCTTATCTAGAGGCTCAGCCTTGTTCCTTTTGACACAAAAGATTTTAGCATCAAAATCTAAGAGAATTAGCACTCCTAAGCAAGTGCAGCCACCAAAATGTCTCTTTACAGGGGCAGGCACTGAACTGGGACAGAAGGAGTGACAGAGCCTTGAACACAGGGCAGAGTCATCCAGAGACAAGGCTTCAGTCCTCCACAACAAGATGTTCTCAACCTTAGCTCTACATGCTGATACTGTGCTCTAAAGGGCAGTGAGGATATGCAAGCTCTGAACAAAACCCTTACTCAGAACAGAGAACTCTTTTCAGCTGCTACCAACTGTTGAACAGCAGCAGTCTTAAGTATAATATGCCTCCACAGTATTTATGCTGAGAGAAGGCAAACTAGAAGAAGATATACCTACTATTATTTTGATAGAATGAGGATACGAGCCAAGACAAAAAAATACTTATGTTTGCAAGAAGTTATTGTACACAGCATTCATCGTATTTGCAAGTGTGCGTTCTGTACCAAAACACAGCACTCATTAACCCTAAGAGTGCCTCTCAGCAATGGTCTGAGGAGGATAAGCGCCATTGTTCTGCAGCAGCAAGGACAGGATCAGCCACAGGTACAGATTAGCCAAGTACCCTGTTCACCTGAAGGATTCCAGGGAACTTTGGTACAGAGACCTTCCTGTGCCTTGCAGCATCTTTGTAAGCATCCTGTAGGTATGAACGTACAGGAACAAACAGGTTCAGCCTTCACAGATGTATTCAGTAGTTCTAGCAAGTAGCAACTAGCAGGTTCAGTAATGCCAGCGAATGAACCTGGGCTCTAGACCACAATAGTCTCTAGCATTAAACTGATGAAATGATCCTTGGCACATCTTTGGCTCAGCCCAGCTAATGCTCTCCCGAACAATTCCCAAGCACAGTTTGGGAGCCAGAACACGCCATTCCCAGAGCCACTGCCTGTGGGCAGCTTGCATGCAGCCATCTTGTTTGGGAGAATAGAAAAGGTTAATTTCTGGGCTTCGTTCCACTGTGCCAGAGAATGGTCCCAGGTACATTAATGCACCAGGTATAGATGTAGCTTGTGTGGTTTCACCACAACTGCTGATAGTCATCTGTCAAGAGGTTCTTCCAGGATGCCTGCCTGCTAACAGGCAAATAGGATGTAAAGACAAAACTGCCCAGATTCTTCACCTCTGCAAGGAGGAGAAGGAAAGCTTTTCTAGCAGTGTCCTTCAAAAGGAAGTCTTAGACAACTTGTGGAAGCAAAAAGCATGGGGCAGCACAGCTGTGGTCACGCAGCAGAGGAGAAACCATTCAGGACAGTAATGAGTGAAAGACCAGGAGCCAACATCACACTTTGTCATAGGCATGCTTGCCTCATGTTGGCTTGGGCAGTGAGAAAGGAATAGTTTAACAAATGGTTAAAGATTATCTGAGAGTAAACATAGAGTATAAATCAAGATTCTAATAGTTAGAGGGAATGGCATAACCACCGATCCAGTCCATCCACACAGTCTGCTCTCTGTACTTGTTTCGGGAGGGAGTTCCTGTGTAAGGCTGCTTCCCTTGCGGGTAGCTCCAAGCCCCAGTGACACACAAGGAATTGTGAACCAGATCATTAGCTGATACAATCAGCAATGGTGATTTGCAACCATGATAATACGATTTTCTGTTTAGGCCACCTTCTTATCATTGTCCTAGAGGTGCTATCCCCCATCTCTGCTGGGAAGGAAGGGCAGAGCTACCCTTCCAAGCTCTGCACCTTGCTCACTGCTGTCCCAGTGCTGTGCAGAGCTTGCAGCTTCTCGGCCAGTGAGCAGCCCTGGAGACCCCCACATTCTCCCGGCATGCGGTGACTGCCGGGCCCAGCTGCTCCTTGGAAAGTTCCGCCAGTGCCGCAGCCTGCGCTCCCTTGCTGGCCGCCAAGGGTGGCACCTGCCTAAGTGCCGACAGGCCATAAAACATGTCCAGGAGCACTCCCAAAGCTGCTTGAGGCACTCCTTCCACAGCACTGGCAGACATATTCGGCCCTCCAAAACCAGCATTAGTGACTGCTATAGACTAGGCTGCCAGGAGTGCTTTTTTAGTGTGACAGTAAACATTTGTGAAAACAGACAAAGAACAGCCTGCCCACTGAAAGGGGGAGAGGAAGAGAAGGTGCTTGCAAATCTGGAAGCCATCAGACCCATTTGGGTCAGAGCTGGCACCTCCAGCAGGAATAACGTCACATGAGCAAAGGTGAACGGGATAGAGCAGCCAGGCCGTGGGTCACAGGGACCAGTGGCATGGCACACAGGCAGCAATGATTTCTGGCAGAGGAGAGAGCAGAAACAGTGAATTGTCAGCAGAGAAACGTACAGGAGAAAGTGGGGATATGTGAGAAAGAGGTAAAAAGGAGGTTGTGATGAACTGCTCTTAAACAACAAAACAATTCTTGGTTTTAGAAGCTATACAATCCTGTGTCACTGCTTCCCCAAACAATTCACTGCATTGCTGCAGAGTATTTGTACAGAACAGGGAACTGAAAGGAGCCCCTTGAGTTATCAGGGCCAATCCCCTGTTGTTTCAGATGCCATATTGTTTACTCCAGTTCATAAGCTGATTGCAAAAGGTTTTCAGTTCTTTTTCTAGATTGGAAAGTTGTTGCTGAACCTCCCTGGTTAGTCGTTTTCTACACATTTGATCAGTGACATGCTGTCCTATATTTGAACAGTGCTGCTGGTATTTGCCCAACATCTATTTGTAGACAGCAATCATATCTTTCAGCCTTTTGCTAGGTGAAAGAAGCCTTCTCTCCTCCTCTCCTTTTCTATAGCTGCCCTACTTTGAATTAATTTTTCTTGAAAGTGGCTGGCTCCATAGGTGTGATGGTATTTCCAGTGAATTCCCACTTATGCATTAGACAGTAACATCAATGCCTTCCTATCTCAGTTAGATATGGCTACCCAAGGCTCATTTGTTTATGTTTGTCTTTTTTTTCAGAGATGCATCATTTTGCTGGCTCATTATCCTCTTGTGATGCACTAATACACCCAGGTCTTTCTCCTCTACTATCAGTACCAGCTGGAAAGCCTCGAGTTTCAACTTATTTCTTCAGTATTATTCGTGCACCAGACGATGCTGCAAGTACAAGTGCCTTCCTGGCTTTGTATAGTGAGTAACTGGGTTTCCCTCTCATGGAATAAATCTTGTTTTGTAGCAGGATCCCTAAAGGCAGCTTTGCATGCACTCGCACCATCTTAAAGCTGTCCTGTTCATCTTCGTAAAAATTATTTCCCTAATATAGTTCCATGTTATGTTTCTACTTTGTTTGATTATGTGCTTAATGCTTATGTCCTATCTTATGACTTTTCTCAGACTAGATATTTTATATTTTGTTTAGGTTCAAGTGCATTTGATGCACATACCCTTATTGCAAAGAAATTCTCCAGGAACCGGATGGCATTGTTCTCCCTTACTCTCTGTCCAGAATGGGTGAACCTTCTCATCATTTATAGCTTCTCCTTGCGAGGAATGCTGTACATGTCAGACCATGTACTTTTCCCTCAGCCTTTCTAAAATAAAAATCTTGACATCTATGGATCCTTTTTGTTTCTTGCTTTTATGCTTGTTTTCTTTCTTTCCTGATGACTGTTTCTGGCCAAAGATTTATTGTGTTGTGGTGCCATGTGCACCACAGCTACTGAGCTATACCAAATCAGCTTTATTTTGGTAAGGGGTAGTGTAAAATCCCACTATACTTTATCTGCTTCACTGGCTAAGAGTTAAAAGATTCACTGGGAATCACAATAAGCCAAATATGAATGCACTAGTTTGCAGTAGTTTCCAGTAGTTTGACTGATTTCACTTAAAAGGACATTGCTGTAACTAAGAACAAAATTAAGATTTTCCTTTCCTTTTTAGGTTCTTTACTCTTTATTTTCCCCTTTATTTGTTTCTCTAGTTCTCCATATTCCAATCCTTCCTAATTTCTGAAGAATTATTCATGTCCTCTGTTGATGTTTGATCCTGCTGTGTATCTGCCTGCTGAGCATATCAATGCTGCTTTTCTTTCAGCTTACTCATTACTGAGTTGATATTTTAAAACAACTCTAATTTAAAAATCATCTATTCTTTCTCACTGAGGGCTCCCCAGACACTAATAAATTTTCTTTTGCTTCTTCTTTTGTCTCACCCTCCACTCTTCGAGTATCTGTTTTTATGAGACTGAATTGTTATGGTACCCCTTTCATATACTCATCAGTATGGTATCCTTCATATACAAATGACATTTTTAGCACCCAGACACTGCAAATGATTGTTTGGGTGGAACAAAGTAGTCAGTATGTGCTCTTTTAGGCAAGTTTAAGATGACAGGAATAGACATTTGCGGTTACAGACCTGGAACCATATAGTCAGTTGGCGTTAATACTAGCATTTCAGTCTTGCTTACGTTATTTAAATATGAGCTTCTTCCTCAATATCCACTGGGCATTGCTGCAAGAAGCAATGTGTGTTTCCCTGATCCTGAGGTAGGCAGAGCTGGTTTGGCTCCACAAGGTTACTTGGACACGAGGCTAGTTAGGTATGACCCAAGAGGCTGTCCACAAGGTATATATTTCCAGCATCTTGCTCTAGGCATGTCCCTGAACCCATAACCCACAGGGAGTCAGATGGCACAGCAGCTCTGTGGCAGCTGGATCCAGCATGTAAAGATCCAGCTGCTTTTCTGTCCCTTTGTGTCGGCTGGACTGAGGTTTAGAATTGATCCCTTGCTTGGTCAAATGGTTTAAACTACAGCTATGCATCCTTTCAGTCTATAGAAAAATGGGTTCACACCCCACTTCCAACATGTTCATTTACTTTAGTTGCGGCCAGTTAAATACTTTGCACTAGAAAGGACAGTTGAAAATGCATATGCTCACTGTACGTTCTGAGTTAGCTGCAACTTGAAACAAGCCAATAATTTAAGCCACTGTTGTGAAGAGCTTATGACAGAACAATCAAGTAGAGGCCCACCAATGTATTTGAAGAGGACAGAGAATAATACTGAACACATTCTAATGTCATTAAATACCATCTTGTCTCAAAAAAAAGAAGAAAAAAAGAGAAAAAAGAACACATACAGCAGACCCGAAGAATTTTCAGGGGAAAAAAAAAAGATACGAAGAACAGCAATTAATGATTGATTTTATCATAATCTCCATGTAGATAAACAATAAAAAGATGATGATGTAAACTTTAGAAAGAAGAAAGGCAAGAATACCTGTGACTGTGTAAATTGATCATGTAAGATGATGAATTATGCAGGGGTTTGTAATACAACAAGAACAACTCAAACAAAAAATCCTACTTTGTACAACATTTCGTCTTTGGAATGCCTGGCTGCTTGATGTTATCAAATCTTCATTTGGAAACCATATAAGATTTAGTCAGACAAGTAAAGCGCTAGCTCTTCACAAATAATTATCTGTTTATGTGTAGGGTAAAACACCGGGACTGTCAATTCTTACGTATTTCATAGGGCATGCTAATAATCAACTGGGGTGAAAGAATTTCCCCCCCTATTGCATTACTAGAAAATTAGATACATTGGTGAAGTTTACAGCTTCCTCTGAAACACTTGCAGGAAACACAAAGGAAACAGGAAGCAGGAGATGGAGTGACCATTAACCTAGCCTGGTCCAGCAATTCCAGCATCTCTACATAACTACAGTATATATCATTTATATATATTTGTTGATTCCTTTCCACTTCCTGGGCCCAAATTAGCTTTTTATTGCTCTTTTTCATCCAGAAGGGTATACAGAAACAATTTGATTCGGCATCCAAGGGTAAGCATCTTTCCTTAGTGTTACTACTATGACTTTTCTAGTCTAGAAGTTGAAATTGCCTAAAATGACACCACTGGAATCCCCTGAGACACCAACTGTACCCAGTCAACTATCTCCTGGCACCTATTGGATATTTGTGCTTGTATCTCCTATCCCATTTTCTCCAGATTCATCCATGTTCCTGTTCTGCCCTTCCCCATTCTGCCCAAATAGGTTTTGCTGTAAGAACCAAAGCACTAACATTTCTGTTCTGCTAAGCCAAAGTTTTCCTGGTCTCATGAAGACTTCTCTTTCTCCCCAAGAGTCCTTTCTTTGACAGCAATCAGCTTACTAATAGACCCTCTCATTTATCTAATCTGTATCTAATCCATACACGCACAACACATTCTTCACCATACTAATGAACATCGTGTTGTTATTTGAGCTTACCTCTACTAAGAAGGCTCAATCTCAGTGACACCTCCCTCCAACCACACTTCCCAGTGCTGCCCAGTGGCACTGATCTCCTGGATGGAGGCTGAACAGAGCGAATTGCTCATCCACACGAGTCCCAGTTCTAACGAACCAACAGAGAAACACACAATACTGCCCTGTTTCTCTGTGCTATATCATATGGCCAAAATCCCTGGTCAGGCTTCTTTAGCGATGGGACTATTCCCATCTTAGGCTCCTAAAATATCCAAACAGACAGTGCTGATGATGTTAGAGTTTTGGAAGATGCTTTGCAGGCAGCATTTTCGCCCAGACTTCATCCTGCCGGTGTCAATAGCAGAATTCTAACTGCAGAAGAATGAAGAACTGATCTTTCAACACAAAGAGCCAAAAACTGAGATTCAAGCTTCTACTCTCTGCGCGGTAAGAGGAGGACAATTAGGTTACTCCATGACTCCTGGAGGTTTATTCTCTTCTAAGCAGTTTACATTCAGATATGATCTTACGGGGTTCCCAGTAAGGATCCGTAAATCCTTTCTTTGGAGACTGTTTAAACAGTGTTGCCTTTAAGACAGTGAGTATGTGTGGTCACCTGGATACCACTGAATTCTGAGCAATAATAGCTCAAAATGATAATTACAAAATCAAAGTCCTGCTTGAAGAATGATGTATACTTTGATCCTCAAATAGATTTGCATCAGTTATATTTTTCGTATTTTTTATGCAATATCCAAGTATTGTAAAATATATATATATATATTTGTATTGCTAGACTTAAGGTATGACATCCAGTTCAGGGTGAGAGCTACTTCTAGTTAATACCTTTCTGGAAGTGCTACTAATCCTTGAGCAATATTCCATTCACCTTAGGGTGCAACTTAGCCTGGGTAACAGCTAGCTCTTGCCGCTGTTCAATCTTGAGTAATCTTTATAATAAGACACTCAGTATCTCCTCCCTCTTCAGTCCCAGTTTCTTGTATATTTGGGGAAAAACAAGAGTCAAAGTAATCCTAGACCCTACAGAGTTTATGTGGCCACTGAAATTCCCATTTTCCTAACAACCACTGATGCCAGATACCTGTTTCAAGGATATTGATTCTTTCTCTTCAGCACCTTAAGCTCTATGAGTATGTGCAGAAGTTTTTTTCCTGGATAAAAATCGCCTTTCTCTATGTAAGAAACATCCACTTCATGGCCAAGCTATGGGATTCCAAATCGTTTGGCAGAAGTTACAGACAAACACTCCTTGACCTGGGGTGAGCCAAATGACACAGAATATTTCTTTTTAAAATTCTCTGTCAGAGGCACAGTCTACTTAAGGAAACAGAAGGAGCTGGGCATAGCATTTTTTCATTCCTGCTGCTGGGTGCCTTCCAGTCAGACATCCCAAGATATCATTGTGTCAAGGCTAATGCACCTGTTATGAGCTTAATAAACAGAGGACCTTTTTTCCTAATTTTAAGCTACTCAGTAGTCTTTATGAAAAGAGAACAGTAACAGCTGTTTATTAAAAGTAGTGCAACTCAAGGTTCATGTTTATTCCTTTTTTATTATTTCATCTCCCATCCAAGCAACTGCTTGTCTTTAATTCTTGAAATGGAACCAATATTTGCTGCTTAGAGCATCAAAAATGTTAACTTCAGATAGTATTGAGAAAGTTTCACCAACAGAAGAGACCCTAAGAAATGCGCATCTATTTTGAAAGCTGGAATATAGTAATGAAGTGTTAGGGACAGTTGAATTGAATTACAAATATGGCATTTGTTGCTTTGATTTAAATTATTTTTTCTTTAGTTGGATGTCTTACACAAGTACTGAAGCTTCCACATTTGACCCCTTTTTCCTGCACTGTCACTATGGTTATATATCTGCTGACGACTGCGGAGAGTTGTACAGATTATAGTGTCTGAGCTGTACAGACCTGCACTGAAGCAGGTCTTCACCTGACACTTGTCTCTACCTCAACAGCATCTATTTCAGGACTTGCATCCCACCCCACACCCTGCTTGACCATTCCACCCAAGTTTTCCTTTTAAGATCTGCTGCCACAGTAAGGAGTTCCTGCATTCCTTAACGGTAGTGAAAGATGCTCGACTCAGTAGAGATATCCGAGTTCAGCTTTGCCCTCACAGTTCACATCTCGAGGTCCTACCTTTGACACCTGAAGAGGTCTTTTCTGCTCTGAACCCCCTTGCAGCCGGAAGCCCCAGGGGGCACCTCCAGACAGTGTGATGAGCATTTCTTCTTCAGCTCCCATGATTTCTGCGCTTTGGATGTTTTGCCTTCCCAACTTCAAAACAGACTCCAGTTCTTAACAGGCGGTATCTTCTACTCCCATCTTCACAATTCACACAACAATTCTCCTGTCCCCCCAAAGGCCCTCTGCTCACTTTCTTCTTCAAGTTCACACACACACGCAAGAAGAGAGTTGAGACTGTCAAGCCCAGCCTTCCCTGCTCTTCTGGACTCTCAGCTGCTGCTCTGCCTATGATTAGACATTTGATTCTGCTCTTGGTAAGGGGCCAGAGTTGTCCTACACACGTGTCATGTCAATCTCACCCTCTGTGCCCCCCCCCCCCCATACACCATGGATCTCTCACCGGAGCATGGCTGAAAATAGCACACCTCCTGTCTCTCCAGAGCTTTGTCTGACACTCTTTAAAGCTGGAAGCATTTCAGTAAAAATTTTATTTCCACTTCCCATTCCAAATGCAAATCCTAGAGTCACCCAGCACTCAGGATTCATTAGTACGAGTTTCAGGCAAGGACATGACACAGGCACAAACTTGTACAAGATCAGGTGATGGCACCTGACCCTGAGAAACTGAACAAAACCAGCTTGCAAGTGGTGTGCTCTCCACCTGTGTTTTCTCTGTGCAGCTAGTGTTACTACAGTAGCACTATCTGTCTGCCCTGAAAACCACAGGCAGACTATAGATGTGCTCCCTCTGCAGCTTGCTGCTCCCTGACATCCCCTACAGCCACTCCTAATATTAGACACGGGGACCAGAATAGCCAGGATTAGCGACACAGATGGGATTCAAACAGTTCTCTGTGGGGCACCGCACACAGAGGCTCCCCAATGGCCAAGAGAATGGCTTTGCACCCGGGTCCTTCACTGTCTTCTCTTTAGGACCATAGCAGACAAGACCTCTTGGCTATTCCAAGCCACCTTGATGCCTTGGAGTTACAGGAGTAATAAAATCTGTGTTCCCCCTTTTGCTACAGGGCTTAAAACATAATTTTCTGTTAAGATCCTGAGGCCAAACTTCTCTCTTCCTTATTCTGCACGTGCTTAGTTCTTGGTGACTAACGAGTATCATACCAATCTCTGCGACACCCTTGTACCGTGACATTCAAAGGACGCAGTTTTGCTGTGACACCATTGCCCAGTTGACTACTCCATTGCCAGTATTGTAGCACCATTCCCCCAGTGCCATTGCACAGTGCCGGCGGGCGCACACCCACAAAACGTTACTAGGTCGTGAACAACTTGCACCCCTATTGCATTTTGGTGCAAAACCGGCCCCGGGTGCTCCCGCGTCCTGGTCTTTCACGTGCCGCTGGCGGGACACACGGCCAAGGCACCACGATCGGCACGGGCTGAGGCTCGGCAGCGTCTGGCTGCTGTTGTGTCCACGACTCTGCCGCTCTTGCGGTGAAACGCTGGTTCTCGGACTGTGCAAGCAACCTGAGAAAACGGCCCCCGCGGCCCTGCCCCCCCCGCCGCCACGGCGGCCCCCAAGAGCGCTCCCGCCCCACCCGGGGCTCGCCTGGGCCCAAGGGAAGCGCACGGCGCCCGCCAGCAACGCGCGGCTCCGGCCTGGGCGCCCCGGCGACGGCCGCTGCCGGAGCGGCGGCTGGTCCCCGGCCGGCCTGGGGCTGGGGCTGGGCCCGGGCCCCCCAGCGCCTCGGGCCGCCCCCGCCGCCGCGGCCCGGCGCTTCCGGACAACCGCCCGGCGACGCCACGCTGCGCGAGGGCTCCCGTCACGAGCCCGCGCGGCCGCGGCGGGCCGCCGCCGACCTGCGCCCCCGGACTGACGTCAGCGCCCGCGGGCGGAGGCGGTGCGCGCGCTCCCCGCCTGACGGCGCCTGCGCCGCATCCGGGCCCCGCCGGGTGGGGCGCGGCGGCGGCCGGGGGTTGGCGGGGAGTGCGGACGTGGCAGGCAGCGGGCGGGGGAGCGGCGCTTCCGGGGAGCGGCGGGTCCGGGAACCGGAAGCGGGCCCGGCAGCAGCGCCGGGAGCGGCGGGCGGCGGCGGTGAGTGAGGCCGCGGAGCGGCTCGGGGCAGGGGGGCGCCGGGCCCGCGGGCGGCGGCCGCGCAGGTGCCCGGGGCGGGCGGGCGGCTGGCACCGCGCCCGGCGACCCGGCCGGGGCCCGAGCCTGAGGCGCCGCCGCCGCTTCCTTCCCCGCCAAGGAGTTGAGGCCTGGCGGCGCCCAGCCGGGTAGCACGTCGGGCCCGCCGTGCCTGCGCGCCACGCCCGGCCTCTGCAGGGGCCCGGGTCTTCCCCGGTAACGTGTCCGGGCGGGAGCGCCCCGGGCCGCCGGCGGCCCGGCCTGGCCCGGCCCGGTGGGTGCCGGCCTGCGGGGCCGGGGCCGGCTGTCGGCGGGGCCGTCTCCTCCAGGGCACGGGCTGCCCCGAGGGGAGCCGTCGGCGTCCCAGTATGGCGCAGCGAGTCCCGGGGGCTACGAGTCGGGCCGTCGCTCCCTCCCGGAAAGCCGAGTGGTTTTTTTCGGCCCGGGTGCGCTGTGAGGCGGATACCCCCTCTGCAGCGCCCCTAATCTCTTGTAATCCGCGGATCCTTCCCCCAGCGTTGTGTTGTGCTGCTCAAGCTTCCATTCATTCGAGGCTTGTAAAGGACGGTCGTCCCGTGGGGAGACCCGGTGACTGGGTTTGGTAGTAAAACTTGGCGATTGTCTGCCTGTGCCTTTGAAAAAGGAAGGAGGAGAGGAACGGAGATGGCATGACCAAAATACAAGTGTAGTCTTGAAAAAGCGGGTATGCGAGATGGCCTCTTGCTTTCCTTGTAGGTGGTGCTTTAACCATGTTTGCGTTGTATCGTTGGAGTTCGCTTTCACTCTTTCTGAGCAATGCTCTTTAGAGTAGAATGAAGGTTAGTTTCATGTCTTCTTATTCTTGGGATGTGCATGAGTATTTTTCAGTATGTGTGTGTGGTCTCTTAGCTCTGAAATCTTTATCGGAGAGACTTTGCAAAACTATCCAAACTGGGCCTTCTTGGTAACTGTCACACTGTAGTTGAAGTTCTGTTTAAACTTACTGGCTGATGGAAGTGGTTGCTGAAACAGGTGAATTGCTTACACCCACATCAGAAGTTATCCACCAGAGTTAACGCTTGTATGGTCATGTTAAAATACAGATTTTTCAGTCTGGTACTCAGCGTTGATTTTCAGTCATTAATGTGATCATTCCATAAAAATATTTCTAGATCCTTTTCTGTAACAGGGTTCCTTAGTCAACTTTGCCAGATGTTGGGGGGATGTTAGAGGGAGAGAAATCGCCATCTGACACATAACATGCAATGTCTTGGTTTTGTTGTTGTTTACAAGCAGTGTAAAATCACACCACTAGAATGTGAGGTGACTCGCTGATGATTTTGTCCTAAAGTCTTTACTGTTTATTAATATGAAGTTGTCCTGAGTAGGTTTAGGGAACTTTGGCTTTAACCTTCCCCCCCCACTCTGTTCTCATAGAGTAGGTGTTCTGGTTATGGAGTAGATAGAAATATATGTGGCCTAAAGCTCCAGAGCCTCTCTCTTTAGAGGAGACTTGCCTTCAGTCATGTATTTATACTGCTTGTGGAAGCATAGGCATTTCTATCTGGTTTTGTGTGGAAAAGTTTCTTGCTTCTGGAACTACCGTTTTCTGCTTGAAGCTGTAGCACTCAGGATTCTTTATTGCTCTAGACAGACTGTGAATGGGACATCAATATAAGGAATATTTCTTCTTAATATGCTGGGACATTCACTCCAGGTTCTAATTTCATGGGTGAAAGCTGAGTTATAGCAGTGAACAAATGTCTAAAGGATTATTTCTTTAATGAGTTGTTTGATGCTTGTGCTTCTTTGAATGTTTTCTCCTGCTACTGTAGGGACTATACTTTCTTCCTGTAACACTTGTTATCAGAAGGAGGGTTGAAAATCCAAGAAAGAATTGATAGTTGGCTAAGGAAGGGCAAGGTACAAAGAGTGACTAAAAGTGAACAACAACAAAGTCCTCACAGAAGAGGGAAGGTGGATGTTTCTTGTTTAGGTTTGAAAAGCTTTATTAGCGATGAATTGTGAAGATAGAGCTTGCTCTTATATGTTCAGCAAGATTCATCGTTAACATAGAAAGCACTAAAAGACAGTATAAACTAGGCAGTATGTCTTAGGAAAAGCTAATTCTGAGCTTTTTGTTTCTTGCGAGTGATAGGAATTGCATAATGCGTGTTTGTGTAGAGGAAGTCAGAGTACAGAAATTTTGGATGAAAGATGGTCAGTGTTACAATGTATGTGGAGAAAACTTCTTTAGCATTGTAACATTAGTCTTATTCTATATGTTCCTCTTCAAACATTCTTCCTTTTGGCCTCCTGTCTAAACTTTGAACTACTCTTGTAACTTTTCCTAATCAATTATACTTGTGCAAAGTTCACAGAAATATCAGATGACTTCACACATTGTAACATGTATGTGGAGGTAGCTAAGGAAGAGAGAAATGTTTCACTGTCATTTTGTTGAGGTTGTATTTTCAATGACTTTTGCCTCCACAGGGTTGCTCTCCAGAAGCAATGCCCATAACTGAGCATTTTTGAAATCTTTTCTTAGAGCTTTATTACAGAGGTAGAGATGTAAATCAGTCCCACCAGGGACTTCAATCACGTTTTTGTTCACTTAAGTAGAAGTCTGGTGCTGGTGGCAGAGGTTGGAAATAGTGGTAGGTTTAAGGTTAGGTTAGACTAAGCTTTTTTTGTATTCAGTTTTTAACCACTTTCACTCTCTTGTAAATTGTATGTTGTATTGGACCTTGCGCAAGATAATGAATCAGCCTAACAAAACAGGGTTTAATGTGGCCCTTCTTTAGAACATAGAAGTGATTGCACCTTAGATGTGAACCATGATTTTTATGTCCTGAAGCCTGAAAGACCTCTTCAAAACAGCCCAGGAAAGACTGGGCTTCAAAAATCTGCTCCAGTACCTGTCGTGTCAAGAAGTTCTAGCAGCTAATGTATCCTTTCTTCTTCTGAAAGTGTCTTCAGTGAAAATATTGTAGCTTCTGGACTTTCACTGATAAACAGTTTTCAAAATGAAACTTTACAATTGAGTGTCTTATACATCTCATGAACTGTTAAAACAGATCTTTCTGGCAGTGACGCAAAATGCATAGATGAAGAAAATATTACGTGTAGTGTGACAAGTTGAGAATCTGCCCAGGTGGAAAGACAGAGCATCACAAAAATACAACTGAATTGGAGAGTCAATTCCAGTAGAGCCATTTGGATTGATTTGGACAAATGTATGTGAGGTGTCCTGTTATAATGGCCTGAGTGCTTCCAGATCAGTTGGCAGTCTCTGACTTCCAGGGTATGAGCTTCTCTTTCAGAATTTTCTGTAGAAAAACAAAACAAGAGTTTCTTGTATCTGAAGAGAAGCAAATGTTCCATGAGTGCTTATAGAGGACCTAGTCAAGCTGTTGGTGGAACAAAAGCAAGGATATCTGCCTTTCAGAAGAGTGTTCTTAGCTCTCAAGTCTAGGTCTTTATAAAAATGCCTAATTTTACTACTTCTTCAGAAAGTTGCAGAACAGAAGCATTAAAAGCACTGTAGGTAATATTCTGAATTGATCTCTCGGGATCGTGATTGTCGCCTGTCTTTTGGAAATGGTTGATTTCTGTGTTCAGAAATTAAGTAGGCATATTTCCTTCAGTTTCAGCATAATATAGGAGGCCATGCTGTTGTCTTTTTTCCTTTTTTTTTTTTTTTTTTTTTTTTAAAAAAAAAAAAAGAATCAGTCTCCCCAGAAGTTGAAACAAACAAGCCTTCTATTTCTCTGGGACCAGTGTAAAAGGCACTAGCATCTTTCTGAAGGAAACTAATTTTGCTGTATGCATTTCCTTTAGAAAGCGATCAAGAACTGATGAGATCAAGCTTTTTGGTTTCAAAAGG
This sequence comes from Platalea leucorodia, assembly GCF_965183815.1. Classification (NCBI taxonomy): domain Eukaryota; kingdom Metazoa; phylum Chordata; class Aves; order Pelecaniformes; family Threskiornithidae; genus Platalea; species Platalea leucorodia. The sequence continues at coordinate 24,101,691 of NC_138826.1, forward strand.
GAATTAACAGTGAATGCAGACCATAAAAAACGATGAATATGCAGTTTTCAGTGATTTGGGAGATTTGCTGATTGAAACAAGCTCATATGAATCACTGGTTTGTTGTTTGTTTTTTTTAAACAGTGCATAAAAACTGAACTGTAGTCTGCTTTGTTTGGACACTAAGGAATCTGGAAACTATTGTGAAAGTTAAAAGATTCCCCCCCCCCCATTACTGTGTATTTTTCTCCCATCAGTTCATTGCTGATCAGCACTAGTTGTGTCTTGTGTGACAGTGTTCCAGTATGAATTTTAGCTGTGTAACTATTTTGACCAAAGCTTCCGTGGTCAACTGCCTTTATACAGAGGAATAGAAAACAGCATAGAGTGGCTGCTTTGTGCTTTGCAAGAAAATTGTTTGTTGTTTATAATAATGACCGCTTGTTGTCATAGTATTTTCCCAATAGCATGAGTCCTGCTTATTTGAGCTTTGTGTATTGTAACTGCTGAGTAGTAATAGGATGTTCAATGGCATGTTTTAATATTATGTTTGGCTTAGTTTTGGTAATGTGTTGCTACATGCAAAGGAATATCTCAGGCTGTTTCACTTGATAAAAATACTATTTTCTCCATTTCTCCTGACCAGGTGTATATATTTCATTATTTCTGTGATTTTTTTTTTTTCTTCATGTCATAAGACAGCATAAAATTCTCCCTTTCCCTATATCTCTTCAAGTGACTACGTTCTAATTTACGTATATATTTTTTTGAGTGGAGACAAAATGAATGATGTTTGATACAAATGACTTGTACTAGGGGAGAAGGAAAATTGACTCATTCCGTGACAACTGTCTTCTACCTTCTCAGAGGCAGATACTCTTGGCCCTGCCCTTTATGGTATTCCACATCAGTGATGAGCAAGCATGCCACTAGCCTTACATTTAGAGCAAGTCAAGCAACTGAAATAATGAAGCAGCCTTGTCCCCAGCTTCAACACTGAGCTTGTTCTTGAGTCTTCCTCCTTTCCAGCTCCCTCCTTGACCCTCTGCCAGTATTGAGCAAGCATCAGCTTGTGCTATGGTGGAGATTAGCCAGTGCTGGCTGCCACATGGGCTAGCTAAAGGTCTGAGGTCTACCTACCTTTCTGTCAGTTGGGACACTGAGTTAGAACCATCTCCTTTGTGTAGCTACTTTTTCCATAGAAAGTGTAGGAAATTATCTCAAAGCTCTTTTCTCTGTAAGACTTGCATTAAATGAGCTTACCTCTTGGTTTCAGTGTTATTGCTGAGAGAGCAACAAGCCAACAGATGTTACCTGCTCGAGCAGGAAATACTGATATTCACGTGAGGGAGGGGAGGGAAGGCTGAAAAGAGGACAGTAAAAGATCATCAGGTAAAGTCACTTACTGACTATACACTCACAACAGTAAGTCAGAAGTGGTTTGCGAGGGACATGCTTGAATTCTTGCCCCATCATGCTTAAAAAAAGAAAAAAACCATGAAAGATCCATCCTCTCCTGCCCCGTAGCAATTCCTTGTTCAAAGATCTGTTCAAGGATTTCTGTAGGTGTAACTTGTGAAGAATGTCTTAATGATTATAGCTCAGGAGGTATCCTGCAGGATGCTGCTACTTTGCCTGCAGCTGTCCCTGGAGGAAGGTCCTGCTTGTAGGAGCAGTGACTAGAAACCAAGTTCCTCATGCACAATCCAATAAACAACAGTCAGGGGCGGGAAAAAGAGAGAGCAGACAGCTTTCCTTGGCAGAAGCCCTGCCCAGATGTTCCAAGATATGCGGGTAGAGCAGTCGTCTTGCCGTGTTATCCCTTCCCTTTACCCCCCCAGCTTTGTAGGAGGAACTCTCCTGCTTTACTGTTTGCACTGAACAGGAGGTGGTTGGGGGTAGGTCTGTGATTGCAATGTGGTGACACTGGTTGCCTACCTGGGGAGGAAGAGGTTAACCTTCAGGGGAACTTGGGAAGGGAGCAGGTCCCAAAGTCCAGATTTCTTGGCCCCATGGCTGCTCAGGTTAGACTGTTCTGCAGAACTAAGTCGAAGGTGGTGTGGGAAACCAGAATCTTTAGCAATGATTCTTGCTGTCATGTTGATCGTGTGTAATCATGTTTAAAAATACTGCAGGCTGATCAAAAATTGTCACGCTGTTGTAAGCTGTTGCAAATGGCATTATATGTTACTTTCAAGAGCAAATTGCCTTTAAATATTTTAAGATAAGTTCTTTTTCTAAACAAAAGCCCTATCATTACCTTTATACAACTTAAAGACTAAAAATATAAAACTTCATTTATTTCCTTTCATATAAAGTTTAATATCTAATTTCACAATAAGTATTAGCATTCTTAGTATTGACCTTTGTCATGTTTGCTGCCTATAGGAGGTTAAATGTAGTATCTATGTATTATGCTAGCTTTCTTTAAATAATTAGATTGCTCTGTTTTGATATGTATTCTCCTTTTATTATATATATATGGATCTGAAAGAATTTCAGATGGTTCTTACAGGGCTGTAGTTATTTTAGTACCCTTGCTGTACAACTGTTGTCAGTTGTTGAAATAATTCTTTGACATCATATTTTTGGTGTTGTGAAGAACCAACCTTAGCATTGATTGGTGTACTCTAATCAATGTATAGGCAAAACAGCTCAGGTGTTTGTTATCCGCTTGAGTTAAGCTGTAGATTCCCTTGTTGGGATTTGCCTCAACTGCATGATGGCTGTTGCAGCTGTATGTCTCTGCTGTGTTAAGATTTACTGTGTATCTTTAACGCAGAAGTTCATCACTGGGCTTGGAGCAAAATATGAGAGCAAAATTAGTTATTTGCTTCACCTTAACTTTCCGTTTTTTTTTTTTTATAAAAAGTAGTCTTATAATAAAAAAGAAAATTGCTCTAAACACATTTCTTTACAGTGTTGGTATAGATTGTCTCAGCTGAAGAGGGTAACAGTGATATATGGAGTGTTCAAAGGAGTACAGGAGATGCAAAATATCCTTGAGAAATAGACCATGAGGGAATCTCCTGCCCCTGAAGTCATCTCCTTAGCTCTCCACAACTCAACGGCTCTGTGGCTTATCTGCCTGCTTGGTGGCGTGGTATTGTAAGAATTGCCTGCTTTGTTTGGGGTCTCCAAATGCTGTTTCTGTTTTTCTCTTTATAAAGTTAGTCAACCTCTTTATACAGTTAGTTAGAGGAACTGGGAATCTGTATGTTAAGCAAGATTTCTTACAACCCTATATTGGTCCTGTTCTGGATTCTGTCAAACACTTCAGAAAGCAGACTTTGTGGATGGTGAAGTGTGTGTTCTTGTAGCAAGGAAGCATGATCAAGTAGACTAACATAGATATGAAACCTGAACTTGTTCAGCGTTATTGAGTGTTATGTTAAGGAATCTCTCATCTATGTCATGAAACCTGTTTTCTGTTGGTCTGATGTTCTTTGAGGTGGAAGTAGTTTGTAAGGTGTCTCAGGAAGCTTGATAATCATCTGTTATGGAGTGGCAAATTATGGTATTTTTTTTCCTAAGATGATGATCACAAGTCTAACCAGGATGAAATAGTGAATAAGTTGATTAGAAAACATAGTTTATGAAAATATTGTTTTCAAACTAGCTCTTGTAAAGCATTTATCTTGAAAAAATGCTGTGCAAGAGTAAATAACCATTAATGTTTTACTTTCCCTAGTATCTCAGGAGCTCTTGTTTGTGTGAAAAGAGTAGAGAAGTTGGCCAGTTTGGTTTTATGCCTGCTAAAAGCCATTTTTCCCCTCCTTTTTGCAGGTGAGATTAGTTTGGGGATGTGAATACAATGAGTGTAAACCAGCAAGCTCACGCAGGGCCTCCTTACGGACAACCTCAGCCTGGATATCCGGGATACCAGCAGCCTGCCTACGGAGGACAGCCATTGCCAGGGGTTCCTCAGTCGCAATATGGAGCTTATAATGGTCCGATGCCAGGATATCAACAGCCAGCCCCTCCACAAGGTACTTCTCAGTCAAAACTTAATGATTGATAACCCGTGAATTGTTGTGTGCATGGAATTTTTTCTGTATACTTCCTATTGTTAGTCTTTTTTTTGTGGTAGCAATTATCTTTTCTTCTGTATGAAGCTTACATGATGTTAAAAATCATGTTCTTCCTGTACATTGAGGTTATTGTTCTGTCATTTGCCCATTTCAGTGGGGCTTACTCTTCTTTTAATAGCTCATAAAATTAACATGTTGAGAAGCACAGCCTGCTTTTTTTTCTGTATGTCCCTGCCCCCGTGGTACTGAAGCACCTGACTAGAACAGTCTTCCTGATGAGGTTATGTTGAGGGGCAGCAGTTAGGGACTGTAACAGATTTGTCACTGAGACTACCTTATGTTATTATTTAGAAAGTTCTGCACTCCTTCCTGAAAGATTAAGACATACAACTCTAGGCAGAAAGCATATTTGGAGCTATTTTCTCTAATGCCTTTAAAATCAATAGAAAGTTTGTGGACATCATGTGGGCAAGCTAATGTGTTCCAGAATTTCCCTGGTTCTGCATGATCGTATCACTTGTTGGTTTTGTTTGTCTAAAAAACAACAAAAAGATAGTTCAACTTTTTTTTTTTCCTGTTTTCAAAAGAAAGGCTAACTTAAAATTATTAAAGAACTTCAGGAGTCTTTGTTTTTGAGTGCCTGAATTGCTTTAGGAGATTAATAGCGACTTTAACATCTGAGATGTAGAGGAGAAAATAGTATTGCTTTGAATAGAAGTATTTCTGCCTTTCAGAATCATGTGGATGAATTCAGCTCTGCTGAGATAAGCACAACACAAACTTTCACTCTGAAATGTTTGTTTAGATTTCAGATAGGTATTCTAAGGAAATGAGGAATATGCTGATCATGCTAATGGTCTTTGTATTATTCTCCCCTCCAAGCAAATCTTGAATTTTTTGCAACGTCTTGAATTTTAAACCAACCTCAACGAGAAGGATAGAACAATCAAAGTGCCTATAGTTGTCTTGAAACTAACAGAAGCGAGAGACTGAAATCTGGGAGCTGAATGATTACCCTGTTGGGTTTTTTGTCTGGAGTTAGCAGGGTAGTGGAGTAGAAGATAAGTTAGTGTGGTGTGCTAAAGAATGGGTTATTCAGTTGCTCCATCTTCCTTTTCTTTCCTTAATCCTCTTCCTCCCCTCATCTCAATAAATCTCTTCCAACAGCACTTTTAATCTGTGAGTTTTGAACTAATTTCACAGAGCGTTTAAATTCCTGTAAAAGTAATGAAAATCAGCACTGGGCTGAGGAAAGAAATCCTGCTTCCTGGGAAGACAGAGCTCAGCCATTGAGCGCTCTGTTTGGCTGCTCAGTGTAGCCATTGACGAACTCGTGTTTCCTGGCCCATGGAAGGAATGGGGAGAAATTGGACTTGCTTCAGTGAAGGAGAGAAGGAGATTCAAGAAGGACAAAGATTATTACAGATTTGTTGGAGAAGTTTCATCAGTGCAGCTATTTATAGAAAACAGGTTTTGGCTGTTAGCAGTGTGAAGAATGTTTAGGATGTTTATGAAGAGAAATTGATGAGCATCTTCCATCAGATACTTCAAGAATTATTTACAGGTCTGAAAAGCATTTCTTTTTAAGGGAATTAATGTTTTTCCTTCTGAATTATTTCTGGTTTACCTTTTTTAATTTCAGAACAACAGAAGTGTGGTTCATGACAGCTCAGTAAGGACATACCTAGAAAGCTTGATAACATGAACTTGTGCAGATTACAAATGCAGATTTTGTTTGTGCCAGTAATGATTGAAAGGTAGTGTGACACTGAGGGCAACAAGGTGGTCTCATTTGGACAAAAAAAGTTTATTGCACTACTCTTAAGCAGTATCTCATGTACTTTATTGATATATCAGGCAAAGGCCGCCCATGGTTTGTGGAGATTTCTCTTCCATCTTTTCTTCTGAGACCATCCTTCCTAGACTTAGCAGACTATTAAGGAAATCTCAGTTGTCACGTTGTGCATTTTGGACCTGTTACTATAAATCCAGGATTCCTATCTTTAGAAGGAAGGAATGTAAAATTCAGAGCACTAGCACAACAGCCAGAAGCGGACCTGTTAGTAGCTGCTGAATATGACATCCAGGTGGAAAAGAGTGGCAAACAAACAACGCATTATCAAAGAGAGTAGACAGGTGATAGTGAAGATAGTCACAGTTATCCTTTTTACCCCTATCTCCAACACATTATGTTTATTGCAGGTCTTTGTAGCAAGACCTGTTGTAGCTGCATAACATAGAGGAGAGAGAATTAATTTCAGAGGCACTGGAGTGGCAGGAATTTAGTGAACGCTGAGGAGTAAAAGGAAAACTGCCAATGTTATTCTGTGATCTCAAAGTAGTTGTCTTAGGGATTTATTTTAAAAATAAAAATAAAATTGCTTGGAGGACTGAGTGGAGAAGTGTTGGGAGCAGATGCCATCCTCAGTCAGGGAGTCTTTTGCATCTGATTTACGTGACAAAGCCTAGCTCTAACTAATGGAAACACGGGAAAGCTGTGCCAGTGATGCTAGTCTTGCTTGGGATCAGAAGTGGAGTACTGTGCTGCTAGCTGAAAATAGCTGCTTCTTGCTATGAGAATGTTGAAAGAACCAGGACAATTTTGCACTGATTTTTCAGTCAGTCTATCGGTTTCCTTCTGATGAGATCATGCAGTTTAAAGTGCAGACACAATTATCTGAATACCAGTAGCAATTAACCTGCTGCTGGATTGTTTTACATAGACTCAGTTTATGATACTGTTAACACTTGTATTGACGTTAACGTATGAACTATGTTGGTAGTATATGTTGTGCATGGTAGAACAGTGAGAGGGAGTATAGCTTAAGGAATAATGTGGCAAATGTGACATGGATTTATATATATATGATATTTTCTGCACTGCAGGCTGTCCTCACCATTGGAAACACTGTCTCTTGGTGCTTTCTCTCAGGCTTGATTTGCTGGTGTATTCTGTCTTTCCAGGTTATTTTCCTTCCTTGGGGTTCCCTTCGAAGGGCTCTCCTGTATCTCTCAACTCTGACACTTCTTCTCTTGCACCTAATTTCATAGGTAAATGGTGTCCTTTCTGTGGGAGTGTTTGTGCTGTGCCTCTTCTTCTGTGCCGAGTTCCCATTTAATATGGATATTTATCTCAAAGGTGTGGGTACCTGATTATTCAGGCAGAGGTGGGTGGGACACTTCCCAATCTATTCGTAGGCAACACTCCAGAAACATAAATAGGACATGAAGAAATAATCCTAGTAGAAATTCCTTATGCCTGCAGATTCATAGATAAAACCTGACTTATGACTAATGTTTTCTGAAGACTGATTTCAAAACCTGAATTGGCCCGTTCAGGTTCTGTCAGGGAGAATCCTTAGTTTGAAAGAATGCAGTCTCCCTTTTGAGAGAGAACTAAAACGTGAGGTTTGAAATGATAGCATTGCCATGAAGAAATGAAAAATCTCCCCAAGCACCAGGAAATTGTTATTGGAAGTCTTGAGATATTTGTAACTTGTGCTTTCGTTTAAGGGAAAAAGAAGTTTTTAGCTTCCTTGGCTATAACATAGAAACCAAATATATGTTAGGAATAATTATGATTCCAAAAGCTGTGGCTTGAAGAAGGAAATACTTTTGCAAAGCTAGCAATCAAGATGTAAGAATTAGAAACATTGCAAGAAATCATATTGTATTTTTCCTTCTTTCCCACTAGTGGTATTTTGGAAGAGCTATTTCCAGTGGTGCCAGTTTGTTTAGAAGAGTAGGGAGTTAGAACTGGGCCAAGACTGTATAGTCTCAGGGCTTTGAGTAAAATCACAGACACTTCCCATTTTGCTGTAATCTACCTCCAATTTGAGGTCTGTGATGAGTAAGAACAATATCTCAAAGGTGTTGAAGAGGAACTTCAGGATTCCTCAAGAGTAATGAATCTTAAAATAATAAACCACTAGATATTCATGCCTGTTCAAGTGAATTTTTTTCAGTGGCTATTTGAGCAGCCTGTGGTAATGGTTACAGAGCTATATTTCTGACAAGGGCTAGAAAAAGACGACTTCAGAAGCTTTTTCTGAAGTAAGCATGTATTCATCAAATTGTATGCCTGTTAAAGTTGAGGGGGGAAAAAAGTTAATGTAAAAAAAAAAAAAGTGTAGGATCCCTCCAAGAATTGAATTAAATATACTGTCAAAGACAAAAGGTAACAATGCCAAACAGTTTACATGTACTATCAAAGGAAAGAGATTCCAAAATAGATGAAAGTATATCAAATTAACTGAAAAGGTATTACAAATGATATTCAGAAATAGAAATACCACACAACATACAAATTATTAGAGATCGGGAGTAATAAAGAAAAAAGCCCCAAGAAATTACTGGTTATTCATACAAGGTCTAGTTAATTTCTTCCTTGAGCTTACATCCACAAGCCTACTAAGAATAAGATAAGAATATGAGTTGAAACCTCATGCTTTGGTGTATAAATTATACTGTAGAATTGAGAAATGGGTTCTCTTGTTTCCGATTTCATAACAGTTCCTCACAGGAAGGTTTCAGAGTCCCTTTCAAACTTGTCATGCCGGTCATTGTCAGAGAGACACAACAGTGTGTATGTACTGCCCTGGACTCACGGGGCACTTTACTCTATTTCATCATCTGTATTTAATGATACGCCATACATGAAATGCGTTCCCTTGTGGTTAGCAGGCATGGTCATATGGTTGTTCTAATAATCAGCATTTTTAACATAATATTATTAAAATAGACATTTATATATTCTCTTTTTTTGGAAGTAGACATGGCAGTTGGTCTGCTAGTATTGTATCCAGCATTGTGCAGTCTGTGGAAAGTGTGAAGACTTGTTTCTGAGGCAAATGTGTTTGGGCTGTGACTGAACCAGCTCAATCTGAAAGATGAGAAAGTATTCGTGTTAGCCTCCAACCTTGAGAGGCTGGGAAGGACAATCTGTGGTGGCCCCCATTATGTTATATATAAAAACAGTCAAATGTAATTTTTGAAAACTGGATCTACTCACATAACTTGCTTACCTTTCAAGTAGGGAAAACTGACCTGTAGTAAACATTATGTTCCTTCTGAATACTCTCTTTGGTCAGGATAAAAATAATTGGACTTGGAGGGGGAAGAATTTAATACTTTACTGATAAGAAAACATTTTTTTTCTTCATCAAAAGATAAATTCATCTTTTGAAGACCCTCCGCAGTACATATTTTCTACTTGTTCTGTGTGGAGGTGGTGACTAGTGGCACTGGGTAAAAGTATTTGTGCTTTCAGTTCTACTACTTCTAATATAGTTGTATAAATTATTTGTTGCTCATGGAGTATTGATACATCAATTTGGCCACTGCTAAACTGTTTCTGCACTTTTTTTTATTTCCTGGATTTTTCATGGTAGCTGGTTCAAGCCCTTGTTTCTGTGAGTAATCTGTAATTTTTTTTCCTCTTATGTCTGTAGGTTCGTTAAGAGCCCCTCCAACACCTGGAGCTCCCCCTCCAGCCTCTGGAGCATCTCTTCCTTCTGGCCACCTGGCATACAGTCAGTTTGGACATGGAGATGTGCAGAATGGGATTCCAGCTTCAGCAGCCCCGATGCAGAGGTACATACAAGAAGAGCAAATCATAACAAAGGCCTGCCTTGGTAGACCTGTGTTAGGTCTAGACCTTTTAGGATCTAAACCAAACTAAATACTTTGTTTTTCCTGTGGTGGACATCGACTTTCTTTATTGCTTCCTTATTGTTTTGAAACAACATTTTGCCATAGGGGTATTTGTTAGACAATAAGAATCTCTGGAGATGAAAAACTTCTGGAAGGATGTGAGCAGATGTCAGTGACTGATCAAAACCACTTCTCCTCTAATGACTTTCTTTGTGGTAGTCATTTTCCCATAAGGATTTTTCTGATTTCCATAGTCTGTCTTGTTTGAAAACCGTTGCATCCACATAGCCGTAGTATTTGATTCCTTGGCAGTGTGAATTGATCTCTGTCTGAAGCATGTTGCTGTCTGTCATTACTGAGTAATTCCTTAACATTGGTTCTGAGTCCTTTTCTGTCCATTATGGATCCCTGAGTTATCTTCATCTAAAGCTCTTGGGCGTCTTCTCCAGAAAGATATTGCCATTACCTCTGGGGTGAAAGTGGCAAAAGTCCTCACTGCTTCATGCTGATTACTGGTTATGGGGGAAGGTGGTTGGTTTTTTTGTTTCCTTCTGGTTAAGCTCGGCACTGTCAGCTGGAGAGTCCAAATCCTTTGAGGAGCAGAGCATTCTCACATAACTGTGCAGGCTTTACTGTTGCTCACCCTGTAGACTCTGTTGCAGCATTTCTGATTTGTTGTAATAACTAAAATGGAATTAATGAAAAAAAATGCTGTAGTTGTAGAATTTGTATTTTAAGAACTAATAGATTTTTTTGATGAAAGGGATTCAGATCGATGCAGGATATGTAATTATTTTCTCAAACTGAGCTACAGTGCTTCATGTAAATAATTGAGACCCAGCTAGTGTTTACGTGGCAGAACAATTTTAAAAGGCACAGAGAATTGTGATTTCTTGTATAACGGGGAATCCAGTGAAGTTTCTCGTCTTCCTTCTCAGGCCACCTGCTTCTCAGCCGTTTCTGCCAGGCTCAGCACCCACGCCTGTCAGCCAGACATCTACGTTCCAGCAATATGGTCCCCCCCCAGCCAGTGTACAGCAGCTCAGCAATCACATGACAGGGATGACAATTGGCAGTACTACAGCCTCTGGTCCTCCCCCAGCTGGACTGGGCTATGGTGAGGTTTCCTGGCTACAGAAATAACGCTATTGCTTTTTATTTATGCTAGCAATTCCATAAAAGATTTGCTCTTGTCAATGATTCATTACCATGTGGTGATGGGAATTCTCTGGGTGTTGACATCTGCCATAGTAAATGGTAGTTTCCTTGACTAATAAGGTCATAATTGGGGAAAACAGAACTGAGACTATTGTAGGGGGCAGTGCAGGAAGTACTGCAGGACATGAGTAACAATATTTCTCCTCAACTAGGTGAATCTTGGTGTGAAAAACAAAAACAGTCTATCCCTAAGTAAGCTGTTGGAGAGTCTACATGCCTGGCCACTGTTGTGCAGCAGCCCAGTCAAAAAAAAAAAAAGAAGGAGAAAGGGCTCAGTAAATCACAAAGGGCTGAAATTACTCTGAATGATTCTGTGAAGGGTTTTGCTGGAAGTGAGAAGAAACTTACTTAAACAGTATAACCTCAATTTAGATATTTTGTTCTATTGTATTAGTTCTATAGTCCCACTGCTGTAGATTACAGGACTTTTTTTTTTTTAATTGAAGACTAGAGATTTGTCTAATGTATGTGTAAGCTCATTTCACTACACTTTAATTTTATTTTTTTTATTGTTTTGGTAAAGTACTTTTTGACAAGCATCTCTCATACTCTTAACACAGACTTTATAGGAAAATTAGGAGTAGGGGATGCAGATTTCTCCAGCCTTTTGGCAATGTGTTTGTCTAAAATTATCCTCAGAAATAGTACAGTGGTAAATACAGAAGATGCTAGTTCCATACTATTAAAACCATGAAGCTCAAAATTTGAACTACAGGCTCCAACTTAGTGTGGAGTTTAAGACACAAACTTATTTCAGTTCAAGAAATTGGTAGACAGACTTGTGGTGGTACTTGTTTTGTGTACTCCTGGCTTTGCCCCCTTTTTCTGGCCCTGAATCCTGAAATGTATTCTGATTACATAAAATAAGAAGCTTAGACTTTGAGACAGAGGACAGTGAAGGAACTATCAAGTTTCAGATCCCTTGGAGGAATTTCAGCTCTCTGATCAATTTAGGAGAGTGTTCACTTAAGGTTTGTCTCTATTAGTACTGGCAAGTCCACCTGAAGATGAGAAGGTGGTAGACCTGTTTAGATGATCTAGAGCAAATGGGTTTTGCTTGCATCTTAATTGTCTTGAGGATAGAAGAAAATGATGTTATATCTCTTCTTCTTATCAGGTCCCCCAACATCGGTTCCCCCAGTCTCAGGAAGCTTTAGTGCAACAGGATCTGGTCTCTACACACCTTACACTGCGAGCCAAGGACCCCCTCCTACCAGTATGTCTCAGGGTCTTCCTTTGGCACAGCCTCCGTTTCCTGGTCAACCAATATCAACTCAGCGCCTACCTACTCAAGTCCCTGGTTTTGCCCCACCTCCCTCTTCTACAGGGATTGGACCTTCCTCTTACCCTCCTACCACAGGTGCCCCCAGGCCACCTACCATGCCAGGCCCACCACTGCCTGGGCAGACAGTTGCTGGACCACCAACGTCCCAGCCTAATCACGTATCCTCACCACCACCTCCATCAACTATGGCAGGGCCGCACCCTGGGCCTCCCATGAGTGGCCTCCATGGACCACCTCCTCCCACTCATCCTCCTCAGCCAGGATACCAAATGCAGCAGAACGGTGAGTATTCCTACTATAGGAATTGTAAGTTACGTGTGTTCTCTGTGTTCTGAGAACTGGGTTTCAGGTTCATTACTTGCAGGCTCCTGATTGCACTTCAAAGCTTCCCTCTTGTTTCCCTGTGCTCATGTCTGAAAAACAAATCCAAGATAAACAATAGGGTGTGTCATTCTAAGATCTTTGTCATACAGGTTTTAATCAGATTAATGTAACTAAAGGAATCCTAGCTTACTTGGCCAAAAAATTGTCTAATAATTAGCGCCATAATACTAAAAGAATTTGTGATCAAAATTTTGTTATGAACTTTAATTTGATATCTGCAACCTCATCTGTTCAAAAGTAGAGATTTTAAATCCTGAAAAGCCTTACTATCTGTTTTGTTTTTTTTTAAATTTGTGGCCAGTGTGTGTATACAATGTGTATGAGAGGAGTTGTTAAATGTTGAGAAGGAGTTGCTACTTTTTCTTCTTTAATTCACAAAACTGTGTATTTTTCTCCTTGTAGAACCTTTCACGTTTTGTGTGTGCTTAGAAATAATATCAATTAAGCTTTCTGAATTATAAACAGTTTTGGATGATTTTTAATCAAGAATATTTACACATAGCTAGGATAAAGTAATCATGTGCAAGTGTCAGGATTGAGAATCTTACCCCCCATGCAGCTTTGTACAACTGGCCAGGTAAATTACTTAAAAATACCTGTCCAAATTGCTATGAACTGTAAAAAGAGTAATGGGGTAAATCATGCTGTTATTCCATAACTGACTGAAATTGTCTAAAGTAATATGAAATAACTTCAGGTAGTTACAATACAAAAGAAATAATCACACATTAACCTATTACTGTAATTTCAGAAAAGTCAAAACTGCCTGAGAGAAATCCTTGCATACCTCTAGTTTGAGGAATTATGGGTCATCCATTAGCTTATTTGGCTGTTCTGTGTGCACTTTCTGTTAGGCAGTTCTGCAGTTTAACTTAAATGTTCATAGTGCATGATCTTAACGCGTATTTTAATCATATTATTCTAAAAATAATTATGTTAGTCTAAAAACCTGTGTTTCCTTAAGTCTGGTTTTAAGGAGGACTGTATCCATCAGTTTATTGGATCATTGATAGAGATGTACAGGTCCAAGCTGAGACAGTGATAAATAATTCTAATTAACTGAAAAGCACGTGACTTTCTCTTTCTTGTTTTTTTGACGATGACAGGAAAAGTGGGAAGTGCCTAATGAGGAAACACCTAGTATTAGCCATTGTTTAATTTTTGCTGTCCCTTTCTTGTAAGGTTCCTTTGGGCAGGTGAGGGGTCCCCAACCAAACTATGGAGGAGCCTATCCAGGAACACCAAATTATGGAAGTCAACCCGGAGCACCACCTCCACCAAAACGTTTGGATCCAGATTCCATTCCTAGTCCTGTAAGCTTACTTTGTTCTTACCAGTGTGAACTCTTCCATAGTGTCTTTACATAGAACAGAACCGACAAAGACCAAAGCTGAAAACAGGTTTCTTATTCCAAAGAACATCAGTCTGTTTCCCTGCTTACTTTTCTCTCGTATATCCAGCTTCAGTCTTTTTTTATGAATAAGCCCAGCAGCAGCATTTTTCTTGGTGACTAAAAGGCACTGCATATGCAAATCAATGCTCTGATTCCTCAGGTCTTTTTCTGTACTATGTTACATTTTGAGAATCCTTGAGGGCTTTGATTAAGCTTGTTTCTCCATTTCTGGATTCTTGCTTAATGACTTTCCAAGGTGAACTAATTTCAGGTTTTGAGGTGACAATCTACGAACTGTATGATCCAAGTTTAAAGTATGGTTAATAGGAGATGATTGTAGTGCTTTTCCTTTCCCTTTTCCTATAATCTGTCAAAAAGCTGGTTAGCCTTTTTTTGGGTCATTAAGTCACGACACTACTTCAGTCAAGTATGGGCAACTTCTCAAATTGGGATTATCTTTCAGAATGGAGGTTCTGAGAAAGGATGAGCAGTGATGTGTAATGGTTAGCAACGATGAGTAATATTAAGCCTGGCAGTGTTATTGCCACTGGTCTACCGTGCTGTTCCTTCCACTGCTGCTGATGCTGTTCTGTTATTGTCTCAGAAGACCACAGTCATTTGATAACAGGAAACCTTTCCAGGGCAGCGCTTACAATCAGTTTACTTCAAAACCATAAAAATAATTTAGTCTTGAGTTACATCTTAGATCTGGACTGGTGCTGTTCAGAAGCTATCACTATTCAAAAAAGATTATCTGTTTAGACTCCAGGTTTATGTAAAGTTTATGACTGTATTTTCTTGTAGAATATAGGAAGTCTTTAATTGCTTGTCTGCTTCTCTTCTCTTCCACTAAATGAGATCTCAAATGGCTTGTGTCAGTTGCCTTCATTTTAGCATGTTCTTAAAGCATAAATCCCCAGTTTCTAACCAAAATGAGCACATGAGCCACACCTCTGTTAGCGATGTGTTGAGAGCCCAAGCCCAATATCCTGGCAAGACTGGTTTTGGGATCGGTGTATGCTGCGGAAGCTGATGTTTCCTGTTGCATGAACCAATGTCCAAATGTATCTAATTCCAGTGCTACAGGTTTGGGTAGAGAGAAGTAACACTGTTGCTTTTTGTTTTATTATTCTCTTTTCTTTTTTCTTTCTTTTTTTGTGGCACTCTTACTTTTTATTTTTTTAAAAAAAGCAACTTAATGAGCTGCCACCCCAGCAGAAACCCAGGCACAGAATAGACCCAGATGCAATTCCTAGTCCAGTAAGTGCTGTATATATGTCAATTGTAGTCTGTGTGTTGGTGACCATCTGTGCATGCCTGAAACCTGAACTTCACCTCACTAACCCTCCATCATTAATCCTTTACCCTTTTCTTGCTGTCTTCTGCTTGCCTTATCAAAATGAGTAACATTACACCACAAGAGGTTGTTAAAATCTTCTGTGATGAATGGTGAGGCAATAGAAAGCAGACTGTTTCAGAAACAGATCATGAAGAATGTCTCCCCTTCACTTTGTCTGGTCTTTAGAATATCTCCTTCATCAGATTCCAACTGGCATTTTCAGTGTAAGCCATCAGTATCATTGTCCGTACAATGTGTGTCTCGTGTTAATATACACACAGCATGAGCCTTTGTAGCCATGTTTTCTACCAGTTTTGAGCAGAATTTGATTACTGTTCTTGTTGATATACCAGTACTGGGCTAATGCTTTGAAGTTCTAAAATTGCAGATAAACTGTCTTGTTTTGATGTTAATTCCTGATATAAATCTTCTAGTAGATTAATATGAGGCATGGGGAGCTATAAACATTCTCTCATTATCTGTGCTTATACATAACCATTAAATTTTGAATTTTAAAATTTAATGTTTATGTGTAGAGAATCTTACCTAAAGAAAGAAAAAAGCAGCTACCTTTTGGATTGGAAGAAAAAAAACACATTTGACTTTGTTACCCTCGTATCACTTCTTCCTCATTTAGCCATAGTTGGTCATATAACAGGTACCAGCAGTTAAGATCACCAGTGTCAGTCAGTCTGTAGACTCTTGAAATGGGACTAGATTTATCCTAGAGTAGTCGCTGTCTGGTGCTATAGGAGGCTTTTTGCTGGCAGCCTGGAGTCCATAGTGAGAGGGTAGAAGTTCTGCCATGCAAACTTCTGTATTTCACAATTTACTCTACGCAAAGGCATGTATGTTTTGTGGCAAAATAAGATCAGAAGAATGGTTGCTGGCTTTAATGCTTTCATTCAGGCACCGGTATGGAAATGTAGTTAAAACCGTGTATAACTACAATTTTCTGTTCTTATGCAAAGGTCAGTGGATATTTTCGTCAAGTAAAACTGTTCAATGCATTTCCATTATCTTAAGTGTATTTGCATTAATGAAGAATTTGGAATACTAAGAAATTTAAGATTTTTTTACTGGCTTTGTGAAGTTTAAGCTTGATTCATTGACAAGTCTACTGAAACTTCACTTTCCACATCCCCAGAATTCAAATCATTAACTCTTGAGCACCACGGAGTAATGAAGACTTCCACCTGAGCTTGCAAGCATTTGTCTTTAGGTCAGAGTTACAGTGGTTAGAAATAAATGCATACTATGAAAACAGTGGGAACGTAACAGAAAGGAAAAGCCAGGTTATCTATAGAACTTCACCCTAAGGCTCACAGAAGCTTCTAATTTTAATTTGGCTAGGACTGGTATACAGGGGAATGCTACCAAAAATTCCTTTCTTGATTTGTGTTCGGCTTTTATGAGTTCAGATCAGGCCTTAAAACACAAAATACACTACTACTCAAAATATTTGGGGAAAAATATTATTTACAACTTGTAACTTATTTTTAGTCATTAAGTACTATTCAAAATCAAACTGAGAGGTGACTGCTTGACAAAACTTATTTGCTTTAGACTTCTTATTTTTAGAGATAGTAATGTTTGCCTCAGGTCCCTTTTTCACTGCCTTACAGATAATAAATTTTGTATTTTACAGTACTTTGAAACCAAGCCTCCAAATATTAATGTGGTGTTTTCCATCATAGATTCAAGTGATTGAAGATGACAGAAGTAACCGTGGGTCAGAACCATTTGTCACTGGAGTGAGAGGGCAGGTCCCACCTCTTGTTACTACAAATTTCTTGGTCAAGGATCAAGGTAAAATATTTTTCTTTACCTAAGCAAACAAACAAAACACAAACCCCAAGGAGTCAGTGACAGAACTGTCTGTGTCTTTAAAGGAAAAGTTTGAGGAATGATTTCAGTGGCTGGGGATGTGTGTTTTACCAACAGAAGCTTCATTTCAGGTCCTGTGTTGATATGATCTCAATTTAGATTGTCCTGATTGTTTGGTAGCTAGTAACCAATGCACAAGTAAAAAATGTTTTCCAAGCTGGGTACCTGGGACCAGCATTAGCAGCAATATCAGAAAGCAACAAATGAAGCCACTTCTGTACAGCTATATCAATGACAGTTAAGAACTGAAATTTACTAGCAATATAATTTGAATTGGACTGGGAACTGTATTTTTTTTTTAAATCATGAGTGGGATGTCAATTGGTCCATGGCCTTCATAGAGAACAGATATTTAATCTTTTAATTTCACATGCTTTTTTGGAGATTTTAAGCTCCCTTAAAACTTCAGAATCGTATTCTACAATCAAGTGATTTACTCTTCAGCCAAAATTACAAAATCAAACAGTAGAAATGTTTGAGTCGAGTTTTCTGCCTATAGTACATTTTAGTCTGCGAAAAGAGTGAAACAGGAATGCCTTTTTAGAGGTTTAAGTTGATGTGGAGTCAAGTTCATTTGTTTTGAGGTAAGGGTTTTTATTATACATAGTTAATCATAAAGAGGCATTTTGTTTAGAATTCAAGTTTTGCATATATTGAAATTAATAAGATAAGCTCTTAGTCTCTGTAGCTTAATAACACAACTGAAGGAATCTTTATTTATGTTCTTGCATATAAACTTGTACTGAAATTTGTGGGGATTTTTTCTTTGTTCCCCAGGTAACGCAAGCCCCCGCTACATAAGATGCACATCTTACAATATTCCCTGCACCTCAGATATGGCCAAACAGTCCCAAGTTCCCCTAGCTGCTGTCATAAAACCGCTGGCTACTCTACCCCCAGAGGAGGTGAGAACCATATGCAGAGTTACATATGCACTGTATGCACTCTGAACTTGTCAGGGAAATGCTATTAGATGTCAACATTTAACAGATACGCTGAGAAGGAATGTTCAGGTAATGAAGACTAGGTAAACATTGATTCTCCCACAAGTGTGTGGTAGAAATCTGTAAGGCAGAAGAATGCTGTGTTCAAAACATGTATTATTTTGATCTCCATGATAATTTCAGCTTTTTTGCATTAACTGTCAAGCACTATGACCAAAATACTAGGATGGTCACAAATGCATAGACTTCCAGTTGATCTCAATTTCTTTCTTAGCCTAAAGTATTTAAGTGGTTACTGATCACTGATGTTAAGTCTTTTCTAGGATGTCAAGCTGTGGAACTGGATAGGAACATATCAAGCAGCACTGGTTAAGCTGTCTAATGTGCACGTACATGCATAGCTCTGTGTGAGGTGACAGCACAAGACTGAGTATGGGGCACTGCTGAGCTGCACTTGTATTTCTGCCCTTGCTTTGTGCAGCACTTATTTTCTTCTAGGTGTAATGTGTGGCTAGCTAGCCTTTTACCCACTGTCTGGTTGCTGAGAACATGAAAGCTTTGAGAATCTTACAGAGCTAGACATTTTATAAAATATTCTAAATACTCTGGCTACTGTGTAGTGTTAGCCTGCTTGGAGCAGTGACATAAAGACAAATATGCTTGTTAAATTTTAATACATATGTTTGCAGTATTCTGTGCCCTGTTAAACTTAACCTTAGCATCCTCTGGATTTTTAAGGGTGTTTTTTTTCTTGTTGCATTTCATTAATGTTCCTAAACTATGGTTTGGATTTTGAAAATTGGTTTGTGGCTGGAGTTGAAAAGGAGCACAATAGGAGAATGTGGTCTTATTTTAGAAATCTGGAGGCTTGTCGAGCTGCACATTTTTAAAGCAGCTTTACAAACAACTAGTTGTTAGGTCTCCTGGTGTGTTTCTGCTTTGAACAAACACTTGTGATAGCCAGAGAAAACATGGCTAGGATCAGAATATTGCCCTGGAGACTGGTCAGCTTCTAGCACTGGAAAGTTCTTTATGGCAAGGGCAAACTCCCTGTGAAGGGGCCCTTCCAACAGATGAAGGCTCAGCTGTTCAGAGCAGTAAGACTGTAAATAGAGCTAAAGCTTAACCTATCAGTAATGCAAGGATAAGTGTCTCATGAAAATACAGTATTCAGATAAATCTAGAACGTATAAAAATCCAGCACCTGGTTGCCAGATACAGGACCTTTGCCCTATGTTAATGCACAGTTCAGAAAGCAAAGCTTAAGGCTTCAGAAGGAAGTATCTCTGTGCCTTCTGGGAGTAAGTGGTTAGTGGCAAGTTATGTATATCACTGCATGTTTACAGCACCCTTGTAGTTTGTTTGCATGCATGTTATTGGGGGAGAGGCTGAGGAAAAAGGCTTATTGTGTGAAAGTATAATACCAGTGTTGCCTGGCAGTCAGAAAACTTGAAATTTTGTTTCCTCTGAGGAGGTCAGCCTGGGTGATAGGAGCTGAGAAATGCTGGCCGCAAAACCATTGTATTGTCAATAAATGATTAGTGGGGTTGAATGAGAGATGTGACACATCTGTGGCATGAAGAGAAAGAAAGTGACTGGAGCATTTGCTCAACTCCTACTCAATGAATGTTGTCTCTTAAACATGATCAGAGGTTTAGGGTGACCGAGAGAATTAAGGCTGGACACCTTTAGTGTCAGAAAATGTAGAAGTAATTAAAACTTTCTTTTGAGCTAGATTCTTAGTTATGAAAGGTACTTTGATCTATGAATGCAGCTTGTAGCTTGCACGAGTTTTGTCTTAATCATTTTAAAATGCTTCCTGCTTGTTCTGAGGCTGAGAAGCTGCAGAAGTTGCCAAGCGTCTTATTCTGGTTTGGCTGCAAAAATAATATATTATCAGTAATAGTTCAAAAATGATATCACTACATAACAGTTTGAAGGACTTGCTATACAATAGGGTCGAGACAAGCAGAACTTACGGATATGCTGTATTTCATGGTGGACTTCAAAAATAAGTCTTATCAGCTGAAATTTTTGAAGATTGTCTGCATGCTCTATGTTCTTGAATATATGGAATGCAATGACTGGCTTCTGTTTTGTCAAAAAGCTTGCTTTTTACAAGTGAAAAATATAAGAGGTGAAGAGTTGCTTTTAAAACACCCAACCTGTGGTGAAATGTAAATTCTATGTTCGCTCCCATGAGGTTATCACAGCCATTTTTTGCATGGCTTCAGTCTTTTGTGTTCACTTGGGATAATCTGTGCTGTGCAGTGTGGTACTCCTGCTAGAGCTCATGCTCCTCAAGCACACTACTATATAAGGTAGTGCAGCACCATGCAGAAGTACTTCTTTGTGTCTAAGTGGGATAGCCCATTAATGAATGCAGCCCACAAAGAGCTGCTGTGCTAGAGCTTAAGTTGAAAAGCATTTACAAAATACTTCTTCAGGCTTCCCCCGCCCCCTGTGCTCTCTCCCACAGCTGCCAAAATGTTAAATCCTATGCAACGTACAGGGAGATAGTTTTAAGATCTACAATATGTGTGATCACTTCTTTCTCATCATCATGTGACCTTTCTTTTCTTTTTTTCCCCTGCTTCCACAGACTCTTCCTTACTTGGTAGACCATGGTGAATCCGGTCCTGTCAGATGTAATAGGTGCAAGGCTTACATGTGCCCTTTTATGCAATTCATTGAGGGTGGAAGGAGGTTCCAATGTTGTTTCTGCAGCTGTGTCACTGAGGGTAAGGTTTCTTCTGGAAATCGGTCTCTAGGCTCTATTGGAGTGATCTTTGAACAAGATGCAAGCAAATAAATCTTTATCATGTTATGATCATTTATAACGTATACTGTGCTTTAATGTGTGTTTAGTCTTGTAAAAAAATCATTATAAAACATGTTCAGTGCTCAGTTCTGAAATTATGTTCAAATTAAGTAGGTGCTTATGCATTGCAGTATTACTGTACCAAACTTTTAACATGAGGCACTTGTAGCATAATGTATGGTGGTTTGAGAAATTACTTATGCTATTTTCTTAGGGTATTTCAAACTTATGTTTTTCTATTACAGACTGAGATGTACATCTAGTCAGTAGCATGAGTTAGGATTTTTTTTTTTTCTCACAAAGCCTGTTTAAACACTGCTTAGAGATGAGATTGCAGGTAAATCTGCTACAGCTGAAGAGGAGTGTTCAATATATGCCAGTTAATCTTAATTGCTCTTCTAAATTAGTATGAAACATGCTTCCTTTTAAGCAGAAGTCACTATGTGCAGCTCACAGCATGACATGCGTAGATTTGTTTTGAAGGCACAGTGGAATGTAAGGTATAACAAACCTTATGGTGATGTTTTGAGTGTTTCATTTGGTAGCACTGATGGCTTTTAATGGACTGTTTGTTCTTGTCACCTCAGTTATGCTGTACAACTGTTTGTACAAACCAAAATGGAAAGCTGATGGGGGTTAGAAGTGGCCAACTTTAAAAAACTTATTTGTCTGGTGATTTTCGGCCTGCATGCATTCCCTGTCCCTGCTTACTCAGCAGCTGTACAAATGGCTGTACCTGTAACAACTGAGCCCAGGCAGAAAAGGGAGGGATGCCCAGAGACTGCTGATGAAAGCAGTGCTGTAAAAATACAATGTAGTTGTACCTAATACTTAAGAATAATTTCTGTTTTCTCTGCAAAAACAATCTGGTAGTTAGCTTGTACTGGATGTGTACTTGGAGAGAAGAGTGATAGGTGCTTACATATATAGTCTTAATGATGTCACTTTGTTTTCTTCTGAATTGTTGAAACTTTGAACGTTTAGCATAATTTAAAGGTGGTGAATACTATCATTACAGCTAATCTCATTTTATTCTCCCCTAGAGCTATATAAGCAGCTATAGCTGGAATACATTTTGTCACCCTAGCAATTCTGCAGGAGGGATTCCCTGTCATGGTAGTTCTTGGGGCACAAGGGAAATGCTTTCTCTGTTTCTGCAGCTGACTTCTGTAGGCAAAAACTTAGCTTGACTCCTATTTTACCTTCTGATGCCTGGTACCAACACAAAAGTACTGGGCACTGGGCATGTGGTTACACTCTTGGTTCCTTAATGCTTTATAATCCACTGTAAGAAGTACCCTGTCTATTCTGACAAACAGATTATGGCAATCTTGGCACCCGAGAGTGCCTAGAAAGCTTTACACTTGTGCAGCATGGGAAGGGAAGGAAAAAGCTAACTCATATAGCAAAATAAGGAGCTCGATCTTTTGGTAAGCCTGAATTGAGTCAGTAATGTTGTAGCCTGTAGTTTGCCTCAAACTCTAAAGTCATTTGTTACTAATTATACAAGATTGTTATATTTTTCCTTTGGACTCAATCCTTCAGAAGAATACGAAGAGCATGTTGTAGTGACGTTTCTGATATGAAATGTAAAATGAGAATGTAAAGGAGATTCAGGAAAAGTACAATAGTGACTATACAGCGTGCCACCTGGTGCATAAGACAAACTGGAAGCAGTTTGTGTGTATTTCTTGGCTTTAATGATGCTCTTAAATTGCATTAATATTTTTAGTAATACTTGCATGCTAGTACAGAGTGCTAGCTAGCTTTCCTGGAGTTTTATTTGAAACAGGTGTTGTCATGTTAGCTCTCTAGTCACTGTGTTTATCATGGACGTGTTACTGAACTTAATATTTTTTCCATTCCCAGTGCCACCTCACTACTTCCAGCATTTGGATCATACTGGAAAGCGAGTAGACTTCTATGACCGACCTGAGTTATCACTGGGGTCTTACGAATTTCTAGCAACAGTTGACTATTGCAAGGTACAGTAGTATGTGTTTATTACTGTGTTTTGTTTTGCTTTTAAATAAAAAGTCTGTTTTCTTAAAAGTAATAATGACATGAATTGTCTGGGGCTGCTTTCTAGCTGGCAGAGATAATAAACAGCATTAATCCAACCCACTTCATTGTGTAAGATAATGTGCTTGTCTGCTTACTTCCCAAAGTAGACGAAGTCTTGATCACCCATGACATAATATAATTTTGTTATAGCCGCCTCTGTCATTCTCTTCTGGTGCTACATAAGCAGCTGTAGCTGCTGTTACCTTAGCAATTCTGCAGGAGGGACTCTTTTGCAGTAGTCCTTGGGGCAGATGGAGAATGTAGGAGAGATTAAAGAAAAGTACAGTGGTAACTATGCAATGTGCCACCTGTTGCCTAAGGCAGACTTTACCTATTGAACTTAAATTTCAAGTAGTGGTTAAAAACACAAGAATAGTGTGGAAATATATACTGTCAGAGCTGATTCACTTTTAAATTAAAGATTTAATCAGGTAGCTTTTTCATCAGTCCTCCTGGTCAAAGAGAAGGGGTTTGAAAGGGCCAGTCGAATCTGGCAAGTAAACAAGTGGTTACAGGACTGGTACCACAACCAGGTGTTCAGCTACTTAGACCATGGGACTGACTTTGAGAAACCTGGTCTACTGGGGGCTGATGGGGTCCATCTGTCAGAGAAGGGGAGGAGCATTTTTTGTCGTAGGCTTGCCAAGCTGGTGAAGAGGGCTTTAAACTCAAGTTGCCAGGGTAGGGGAACCTCAATCCATCCCGTTCCGACCAGCTGGATGCCAGTGCCAGGAATAGATGCCTAGAGCCTGGAGAAGGATCACAGATCAGCAGGAGTGCACCTGAAGAGCAGCACAAAGGAATTCCAGCCAGTAAGTTGGCTTCATCAGGGGCCCAACTTAAATGCCTCTATGCAAACGCACACAGCATGGGGAATAAACAAGAGGAGTTAGAGACGTGCGCATGCCTGCAGGGTATGATCTTATTGGCATCACGGAGATGTGGTGGGATGGCTCCTGTGACTGGAGCGCTAGAATGGAAGGTACAGGCTCTTTAGGAAGGACAGGCAGAGGAGACAAGGAGGAGGCATTGCCCTCTATGTCAATGACGAGCATGGTGCATGGAGCTCCGCCTGGGGATGGATCAGGAGCCAACCCAGAGCTTATGGGTCACGATTAAAGCGAGAGCAGGCACAGGTGACATTACTGTGGGGGTCTGCTACAGGCCACCTGACCAGGAAGACCATGCGGATGAGGCCCTCTATAGACAGACAGGAGCAGCCTCACATTCACAAGCCCTGCGCCTCATGGGGGAATTCAACCACCCCGGTATCTCTTGCAGGGACAACACAGCAGGGCATAAGCAAGCCAGGAGGTTCCTGGAATGCGTTGATGATAACTTCCTTCTCCAAGTGACAGACAAGCCAACGAGGAGAGGTGCTATGCTGGACCTTGTTCTCGCCAACAAGGAGGGGCTGGTGGCGAATGCGAAGCTCAAGGGCAGCCTCACCTGCAGTGACCATGAAATTGCAGAGTTCAAGATCCTTAGGGCACCAAGGAGGGTGCACAGCAAGCTCACTACCCTGGACTTCAGGAGAGCAGGCTTTGGCCTCTTCAGGGATCTGCTTGCAAGAGTACCACGGGAAAAAGCCCTGGAGGGAAGAGGGGCCCAAGAAAGCCGGTTGATACTCAAGGATCACTTCCTCCAAGCTCAGGAGTGATGCATCCCAACAAAGAGGAAGTCAGGTAAAAACGCCAGGAGGCCTGCATGGATGAACAAGGAGCTCCTGGACAAACTCAAACTCAAAAAGGAAGCCTACGGAGGGTGGAAGCAAGGACAGGTAGCCTGGGAGGAATAGAGAGAAATGGTCCGAGCAGCCAGGGATCAGGTTAGGAAAGCTAAAGCCCCGATAAAATTAAAGCTGGCCAGGGACATCAAGGGCAACAAGAAAAGCTTCTATAGGTACCTCGGTGATAAAAGGAAGGCTAGGGAAAACAGGGGCCCTCTACGGAAGGAAACGCAAGACCTGGTTACCCGGGATATGGAGAAGGCTGAGGTACTCAATGACTTTTTTGCCTCAGTCTTCACTGGCTAGTGCTCTAGCCACACCGCCCAAGTTGCAGAAGGCAAAGGCAGGGACTGGGAGAATAAAGAGCCGCCCACTGTGGGAGAAGATCAGGTTCAAGACCATCTAAGGAACCTGAAGGTGCACAAGTCCATGGGACCTGATGAGATGCATCCGCAGGTCCTGAGGGAACGGGCGGATGAAGTTGCTACGCCACTATCCGACATGTTTGAGAAATCGTGGCAGTCCGGTCAAGTTCCCACTGACTGGAAAAGGGGAAACATCACCCCCATTCTTAAAAAGGGACAAAAAGGAAGACCCAGGGAACTACAGGCCAGTCAGCCTCACCTCTGTGCCTGGCGAGATCATGGAGCAGATCCTCCTGGAAACTGTGCTTAGGCATGTGGAAAATAAGGAGGTGATTCATGACAGGCAACATGGCTTCACTAAGGGCAAATCGTGCCTGACAAATTTGGTGGCTGCCTACGACAGGGTTACAGTGTTGGTGGACAAGGGAAGAGCCAACAGATGTCATCTACCTGGACTTGTACAAAGCATGAGTCACTGTCCCACATGACATCCTTGTCTCTAAATTGGAGAGATGTGGATTTGACAGATGGACCACTTAGTAGATAAGGAATTGGCTGGATAGTTGCACTCAAAGAGTTGTGGGCAATGGCTTGATGGAGATCAGTGACAAGTGGTGATCCTCAGGGGTCAGTATTGGGACCGGCACTGTTTATCATCTTTGTTGGTGACAGGGACAGTGGGATTGAGAGCACTCTCAGGAATTTTGCCGATGACGCCAAGCTGTGTGGTGCAGTTGACGTGCTGGAGGGAAGGGATGCCATCCAGAGGGACCTTGACAGGCTGGAGAGGTGGGCCCGTGCAAACCTCAAGAAGATCAACAAGGCCAACTGCAAGGTCCTGCACATGGGTCACGGCAATCCCAAGCACAAATACAGCCTGGCCAGAGAATGGATCGAGAGCAGCTCTGAGGAGAAGGACTTGGGGGTGTTGGCTGATGAGAAGCTCAACGTGACCCAGCAATGTGCGCTTGCAGTCCAGAAAGCCAACCGTACCCTGGGCTGCATCAAAAGAAGCGTGACCAGCAGGTTGAGGGAGGTGATCCTCCCCCTCTACTCTGCTCTCGGGAGACCCCACCTGGAGTCCTGCGTTCAGCTCTGAGGCCCCCAACATGGGAAGGACATGGACCTGTTGGAATCAGTCCAGAGGACGGCCACAAAGATGATCAGAGGGCTGGAGAACCTCTCCTGTGAAGACAGGCTGAGAGAGTTGGGGTTGTTCAGCCTGGACAAGAGAAGGCTCTGGGGAAACCTTATAGCAGCCTTCCAGGACCTGAAGGGGGCGTACAAGAAAAGCTGGAGAGGGACCTTTCACAAGGGCACACAGTGACAGGACAAGGAGTAAAGGCTATAAACTGAAAGAGGGTAGATTTAGACTAGATATAAGGAAGAAATGCTTAACTATGAGGGTGGTGAGGTACTGGAACAGGTTGCCCAGGGAAACTGTGGATGCCCCATCCCTGAAGTGTTCACGGCCAGGTTGGATGGGGCTTTGAGCAACCTGGTCTAGGGGAAGGTGGCCCTTGACCATGGCAGGGAGGTTGGAACTAGATGATCTTTAAGGTCCCTTCCAACCCAAACCATTCTATGATTTAAATAATAATTTCTAAGGAATAGGAAAAATATGTGCAAGGTGTTTATTAAAGCAACTTGTATCTCTGCTGAAATAAATGCTGGGAAAATAAATGCCTAAATATTGCAACTTTATACTGGTTACCTTCTGATGCCTCAGCTTTACTTCGAGTTAAGGGAAAAAAAACAATCGTCTTGCTTCTAACAGCATAAGAAGCATTTTTAAATCAAATGAGATGCGATCTTCCCAGGTTTCTTGAAAGTTCTTCTGTTTTTGCTTTTGTTCTGTGTGTTCCTTCCAGTATGACCGATAGATTTCAGAAAACTGTCAACTGAAACAAGTTTTTCTTTACCAAAGCAAACCTGATATTTAAGTAGAAGGGAAAGGTTGCAGTTCTCAGAGAGGAAAATCTTTCGCTTTATATTGATGAAATCACCTATAACAAGTCTGGTCAGATTCTAAAGTCTTGAGAACTGGCAGGAAACTTCCCTGTCTACTTTCCCTATCTGGCCTAGTCATGTAAATGGGTGATTTAGCTCTGACTAGCCTGTTCTTCATTGAGCAATGGCAAAATCAGTCTAGGGCATGTAATACTGGTCCGTTTCAAGCACGGTGTACTTATGTTGTGTGCTATTTGGGCAGGGATGGGAGAATGATCTGAAGAAACCGTTACTGCTCATGAGTAGAAAAGTACATGAAAGCTATTAGAGTTTTGACCAGCATTCATTTGTCTGTGTTGCAGAGCTGTTATGTGGGCTGCATTGCATGGCCATAATGTGACTTCTTCCCTCTCTTCCACAGAATAACAAGTTTCCCAGTCCACCTGCTTTCATTTTCATGATTGATGTGTCTTATAATGCTGTGAAGAGTGGCTTAGTGAGGCTAATATGTGAAGAATTAAAGTCACTCCTAGATTACCTGCCCAGGTAGGTATATCGTGTACTACTGTAGCCAGTCAAAACAGGGGAAAATGTCACTTTTTCCCCTTTAAAAAAGAGCTAGAAATTAAAACATTATTTGGTAATCCTATCAAGCTTTTCTTCAGAAAAAGGCCAAGCAGAACATCTTTCTGGGTACCTTTCTAGGTGAAAATAAATTTTCCTTCCTTTCATTTTTCCCTTATCCCTTATTGTGTTGGGTTCCGTGTAATGATTTCACTATATACTTAGATATGAAGGCAAGTATGTCTCTTGCAGGGAAGGCAACATGGAAGAATCAGCCATTCGAGTAGGCTTTGTCACCTACAACAAAGTGTTACACTTCTATAACGTGAAGAGCTCACTGGCACAGCCACAAATGATGGTTGTCTCAGATGTGGCAGATATGTTTGTGCCGCTCCTTGATGGTTTTCTGGTAAATGTGAATGAATCCAGGACAGTTATTGCCAGGTAACAGAAATTGATTTACAACGTGTGTAATAAACTTCTTGTTTGGTAGATTCAAGTGTTGCGTGCTTATATGTCATGTTATTCTCCTAGAAGTCACTCCATGTATTTTAACTTCCTAAACTTCCTATACTCTTTGAGATTAAGCTGGCAAAGTAGGATGGGAAAAAGCATGGGGTAAGGGTGTATTTGGCTCGTAGTCCAGCTTGGCAGAGGGGGATTTAGCGCAGAAGGGCATTGGGGGGGGGGTGGGGGGGGGGGGACACGACAACCCAGAACTAGAATAATGCAGAGTGAGAGTTGTAAGAATACTGAATCACTGTCTTTAATGCAACTGCCTAAAAAACTGTAAACTGAGACAACAGTGGTGTCTAATTTTGGTTCTGTGGAGAAAACTGAATGAGTGGGATAGAGAAGATGCAATTTAGAAGGAAAGATAGATAAATTAGCAAAGTTTTGCCAAACTATTTAACACGATACTTGAACTGTAATTAAACTATGGTGTGTAACTAACTACATTTTGGGAACTAGACCTGGCACTGCATGTTTTTGAAGAAAATTTCCAGCCTGTTTTGTAGTGCATTAACAAGCATAAATACAAAACTGTGGATTGAACCTATTAGTCTTTGAATAGTACACAGGATGCTTGGCAAACAGAGGCCAAGAGTCACTAGTCTTTCCTACGAGTTTACTTACCGATATATATTGGAATATATTAAAAGAGCAGGAATACAAAAGGGCTATTGGAGTAGGCAGCAGCTGAGGTTATACAGCAAGCACTGAGGATATGGATGAGAAAAGCCAATGAAGAATGACAAAGCACCATTTTTTTCCACAGATAAATGATAAGATGCCAAATACTGTAAAAACTCTGCAAATTTACAGACACATTAGGGACTTCTGTTTAAACCACCTCAGTCTCATAGGTCATCAACTGCAACTGTGTGGCTTTTCCAATTAAATGGAATCTTGAATTCCTCCTTTTTCTTGTTTTTTGCTAGTTTGCTGGATCAGATTCCAGAAATGTTTGCGGACACAAGAGAAACAGAAACTGTTTTTGCACCTGTGATTCAAGCAGGGCTGGAGGCGCTGAAGGTTAGTAAATGCATTGTCATGGCAAATTGTTTTTGGTCTGAGTACTCTGAAGTTCATATTTTGCTGACACACTAAGACGACAGTTCTAAAGCTTTTGTAAGTCTCATTGTGGTAGATGTGCTACATGTAGGGCGTACTTGGCTCATTCTTAAAGTGCATGTACTTCCAGTTCTATGTAGCTATCTATCTGTTCTCTAACCAATTTTTTTTCAATAATTTTTATGCAAAGTACAAGACATGTGGCTTCATCTCAGTTACCTGGCTGGGTTTTGCTTTGAGCAGTTTATAAAACCTACAAAAAAAAAAAAAAAAAAAAGACCCTCCAACATTAAAATCAAGTGCTGAAGTCTGTCATGTCTCATTGAGTTCTGTAACATGGCATCTTTCTAATTCTGTGCTTAAAGCTCTGGTATAATCTTAAATAAAAGGAGAGAAAGCAACCTGTTGAAGTTGCCTGCAACAAAGTGCTAACCAAGTAAAGCTTTCCTAAAGTTCTTCCATTCCAATACTTCATCCAGATAATTACATGCACGACCTAATGCTGACTTGTGTATACTGATCAAATTGATTGCCTGTATGATTCCATCCAAAACTGTTCATATAGCTCTGTTTGTCTGTCATGCAAGTCCTTAGAAGTCTCTCTTAAACTCAGTTTTAATGACAATTGTTCAATCAAGAAACAATATGAATTACTAACTGATTGTTTACATACTGCATGTGTCGGAGAAAATAACCTACTAAACGTTAGCTAGTGTTGACATAGGTTTCTGATTTAAAATTAATGATCTGTTGAAGCTTAGGTTACAAAATCCTTTGCTATTTCTGTAACTCTTCCATTTGCACAAAACCTTTTGTAGCTGAGTCCTGCTTGCTGCTCTGTGTCTCCTTGGAGTCAGTCCTTTTGTCCCTGCCATGGAACTAGCACAGGTCCAGTAGAACTGAAAGTTGCTTTTCTGTAACTGACCAGTAAGCTGTGCTCCCTGTGTTGGATACCACTGAAGTAACAAAGTGATCACTGAGCCTGTGTGTCTGATAGAGTGCTTTCCTGACACAAAGAAGTGAAGTAATGAGGATGCTTGAATGCTTGTTCTGGAATCACAGTTTCCCTTACAATTTTTATAAATGTTTCTAACCTGAGCTTTTGCACTCGCTTTCCTGCAGGCAGCTGAGTGTGCTGGCAAGCTCTTCATTTTCCACACCTCTCTGCCCATCGCAGAGGCCCCAGGGAAGTTAAAGAACAGGGATGATAAGAAACTGATCAACACAGATAAGGAGAAGGTAATAATGACTTGCATGATGCTTACATTACAGGCCTATATTATACACTTTATGAGCTAAAATAACTCTGAAGCAACATTTAAAAAAATTACAAGGGTAGCACGTAATGTAACTATCCCAGCTAATATCTTTTAATATTGCACTTTTCTGTTCTCGAGCAGAGCTGTGTAGACTTGACATCATAAGGACAGCTCTGGTATGAGAACAAGAAGAGGGAGATCTAGATGATTATACAGGATAAAATACCATAGCTGGGTTGAAGTAAATGTGCTGAACTTACAATTAAAGCGAGATGTGTAGTGATTTTCGTAATATTCAACAGTTCCTCAAAGGCAGGGTCAGGAAGAATTTACACAATCGTGATTTCCCTGAAGAAACACTTAAAGTATAAAAGTGTATTGACTGGGATTACAAACTGGATCTCACCTTCCTTTTCTTACCACAAACTTCTGATCTCATCTCTGACTTGCTTTCTTAGACTTTGTTTCAACCACAGACAAGCTTTTACAACAACTTGGCCAAGGACTGTGTGGCCCAGGGCTGCTGTGTGGATCTGTTCCTATTTCCAAACCAGTATTTGGATGTGGCAACACTGGGTGTAGTAACTTACCAGACAGGAGGCTCCATTTATAAGTATGCATATTTCCAGGTAAGAGTGACATTGGCTCAGACTGGTATTTGATCTAAATAAGAATTATTGTTTAGTTAAGAGCTATTTTTCATACTGTGAATCATAGTGAACGGGTACTTCTTTGGAAATAAATCGCTACTTAAATTTCAAGATTTTCACCAGAATGATTTTGTTAGCTTTATGTCTTTACACAAAATATCTCTATTAATAACAACAACAAAAAAAAACCTCAAGAACAACAGCTATGCTGTTACGTTTTAGCACAATATTTTAGTAGCAGGGCACTGAGTCATGTATGATGGCTGATTAAATTTAGAGTAAGACTACAGGAGATAGTATCTGGTTTTAAATTACTTTATGGTTTATGGAGCAGCTCTGATTTATGGGAGTATGAAACTTCGATTATGGCTTGTGTTCTAGCTGGAGACGGACCAGGATAGGTTCCTGAATGACTTGAGAAGAGATGTCCAGAAAGAAGTGGGATTTGATGCTGTAATGAGAGTGCGCACAAGCACAGGTGGGTGCTAGCATAAATGAGTCTTAATAAATTGACCACTTCAAGCATGTCATATGGGAAGTAACAGATATTTCCCTAGTTTAAAACATCTTGAGACTAGGCAATGCAAAAAGCTCTGCTAAAGCTTTGAAATTCTAAGACTTTTGTCAAGACTGAGCAAAGATCCCTGCTGAAACCTGTCAAGATAACTTAGTGTCACTGATGACAGGATTTTCAGGGCTCCAAAGGCTGTCTGCCTTGTTATTCTTTTGAAAATTGTGGTTCATGTTGGGTTTTTTTCTTTTTTAGGTATTCGAGCAACTGACTTTTTTGGCGCTTTCTATATGAGCAACACAACTGATGTAGAGATGGCAGGTTTGGACTGTGATAAAACAATCACAGTGGAATTCAAGCACGATGACAAACTGAGTGAAGACAGTGGTGCACTCCTTCAGGTGAGGGGGTAGGCCTTCTAGGAGAAAGTAGTGAGTTGACAATTTAGAATTGTCAGCAAAACTGTGTCAAGGGGGAACCAGATCTCAAATGGGGAGAGTGCCAGTTGCTGAAGAGGATGAGGTCGCTCTGAACCGAATTATTAGACACTCCTTCAAGGAAATGCTCTTTCTTTCTGCCCCTTACTATACCCTTAACATTTCAGCATACTTGTTCTCAGGGTGACCTAGACTGCTTCAAATTACATTCTATTTTGTAGTACCACACCAGTTCCCATAATACAAACTGATAGCATTGCTGCTTGTTATCTTTCATTGACCCTGACTCTTAGCATATGCTTTTAGCTTATTGTGCAAGTCTTGTACATAATTGTCTTAGTTGTTTAGCCATCTGAGTCCTAGTTTTTAATGAAGTATATTCAAACCCTGCCTTTCTTATTGTAGCAGGACCTCATTTTTCTATATCCTGGCATTTTTGTCTCCTACAGTGTGCTCTGTTATATACAAGTTGCGCAGGACAGCGACGACTCCGCATTCACAACCTCTCCTTAAACTGTTGTACGCAGCTTGCTGACCTCTATCGAAACTGTGAGACAGACACGCTCATCAATTACTTGGCTAAATATGGTAAGGGTAAATATGGTAACAAGAACTGCAACCTTTAACTGCTGTTAAAATGCCTGTTGTCATCCAATGACACCTGTTTATTCTCTTTGCATCAAATGTCATGTGACAATCCTGATACTTCAGTCATTTATGGGAAAGAGCATAAAGCTGTGATGATACTATTGTTGCTTAGGACCAGAGGTACAGATAGAGGGTGTAGGCTTATCCTTCGTACAAATTCTTGTCTAAATTGTTTTAATAGAGATTTGTATTGACAGCTGTCTGAATTTATCCTTGTATTTATTTTTGGACTGGTTTAGTTCGTTCTTTTAACTGTTCCAGAATTTTGTTCCGGGAATAGGAAATGGTGGCCTTTGCTCATAGATCAGTGTTAAATATCATACTTTTATGCATTGTACCTTATTTACCCTTTCTAGTTTGCAGTAAAAGCCTACAAATCCAGCAGAGATTTAGAGTTGTGTATGTTTATTGCCATTAAAATGTAAGAAACAGTACATTAAAGAAAGATGGCCAGGCTATAAAAGGAGTTTCTATAGTACCCCACGATTTCAAGTATGAGTAAGTGTATTTTAAAGTACATGGGAGATAGAGAGTTGAAGAATATGTAATAAAACGGAGTAAATGAGCTTCTTCAGATCTTCAATAGGAATGTATCATCTCTTTCCCACAAATTTGAAGGGGAGGGGAAAAAAAGACTTTCATAAGCAATAGTTGTTTAGATTTACTTTGTGGAAGTAGCATTGTTTTTTTTTTTACTGTTCATGAGCAATCACTCGATAGCCATCCATTTCTTTCCTCTTTCTGTGCAGCATATCGTGGAGTTCTGGGTAGTCCAGTAAAGACTGTACGAGATGCACTGATCAACCAGTGTGCCCAGATCCTAGCTTGCTATCGAAAGAACTGTGCTAGTCCTTCTTCTGCTGGCCAGGTAAACGCTGATGCTTTCACTTGAATCACAGGCATGGGTATTAAAAGATGATGAGAGCTTCTTCCTACTTAACCTACTCAAAAAAGTCAATTGCTTTGCTGAGCAGAAATTTGCAAAGAGAAGACCCAGAGAAGTAGAGAGACTGCAAGTAAAACTATAGTTGAGAATGGCTTCTTGGACATCTGTCTGGAGCCCAGGAAGCACAGCCTGCTCCAGGAAAAAGTTTTATGTTACTTTTGCCAGTCCATGATATAATTAGACTATCAGCTTTCACTCCTCACAGCTGTACCACACTTTGTTGGTTCATGCAAGCCTTGTTTTGTCAAACATAAGCTTATTCAGCAAGACAGCTGACCAACTTCTGTCTGCTTGTGGCTTGTAGCTGATCCTCCCTGAATGCATGAAGCTGCTTCCTGTGTACTTGAATTGTGTGTTGAAGAGCGACGTCCTTCAGCCTGGTCTGGAGGTCACAACGGATGACCGTGCCTACATTCGTCAGTTAGTCACGTCCATGGATGTGGCAGAAACAAACGTTTTCTTTTATCCCAGGCTTTTGCCCCTGGTGAGTAATTCAGGATATTCTTACCACTTGAGACTTGTGTTGTCTTGACTAGTCGTAAGGCTTGGCATTTATATTTTAGGAAGGGAAAGCAATTTGAGAAGGATTTGGGATCTGATGTCTGTTGGGATACTTCACTTAATTCCACTCAGTGATAGATGCGTTAGATGAATTTGCTGGGGGATTTTTTTCCTGAGCTGTGAGCATGTGACTAGTGGTAAAGATGACATTTTTGACCCTTTCATAGTCGTTTAAAAGTCCTAAAGCTTCTTGTAACTTTATATAGTAATATAGTAATATAGTATATTATATAGTTTTATATATATATAGTTATATAGTATATTATATTATATAGTAATATAGTATAGGGCAATTCCATGTACTATTCTGACTTTTCAGTACCATAGTTGCTGGAATAGCACTAACAACTAATTACATTCCTACTCCAGGAGGCAATATTGGAACTACAGAGTAATTTCACAGCAGCCTTATGTTCTCTTTTGCTGACCAAGAGTCTGTAATCTGCTTCTGTGTCACGTTCAGTAAGAAAACTAAGCTAAGGAAGATGATGCTTCAGTCACGGCTATTGCAGTCATATGAGTCCTAGAAATGAGAAAACCATTGGGGTCTTTGTGGCAGAAATTTTCAGGACTTCATAAGATGTTCTTGTTTTATAACCTTGATTTTTTTTTTTTTTTTTTTATTTCACTCTAAACCAGACCAAAGCAGATGTTGACAGTGACGCCTTGCCAGCAGCAATCCGGAACTCAGAGGAACGTCTCTCCAAGGGTGACATATACCTGCTGGAGAATGGGCTGAACATCTTTGTGTGGGTGGGAGTCAACGTGCAGCAAGGCCTGATCCAGAACCTCTTTGGAGTGTCATCCTTCAGTCAGATTAGCAACACCTTGGTGAGCTGGATAGCAGTGCGGGAGCTAGTGTCTGTGACAGTTGCCCAAAACTTAAAACAATGAGAAAGCAAGTTGAGAAAACAGTGTTAAATTTTTCATATTAGGAACAAGAGCAGCACAGGTATGTGAAATTATAGTGGAAACGTCCCTAGTCTGGGCGTGTTGGGCATGCTTTTGCCGAGCTTTATTTGACAAGCCACATCTCCACTGATGGTGAGGAGAACAGTCGATACGTAAATGGAATGAATAATTGGCCTTTAATTCTGATATCATGTTATGTTCTCTTTTAACTAGGTGAGGTGAAAGAGATTGTGTGTTAGTGGGGGTAGGCATATCTTTACCCTTATGTCATGCGACAAAACTGCTGAGTTTTGTTTAATGTTGCTCTACTTGGTGTGACTAATGGGGATTGGATATCTTTCATTCCAGAGTACCCTGCCTGTCTTGGAAAACCCCTTTTCAAAGAAAGTACGGTCTATTGTTGACATGCTTCAAGTGCAGAGATCCCGCTACATGAAGGTAAAAATGTTGTCCCCCATTTGTAGCTTTAAATTCCCTTCCCTTTTAGCAGAGCAGGTGATGCCTGGTAATGCTGCAATGCTGAACTTATCCTTCCTGATCTCATAAATGTGATTCAAATAATAAGTTTTCAAGGATCTGAAAAAAAAATTTTGCTACTAGTTTTGGAGTGCTTTGCTTACCATAGTTCTAAAACTAATTTTTTTCAGACCTATAATAATATACTACTGCACAAACCATGTACACGGTATTTTCCTTCGATTTAGAAAGGATTGAGACTTAACCCAGCTTAGTTACAGAATTCAAAGCACATAAGTGATACATGCTGTGATTCTGGTTATCTGTTTTTGGATTTTCGAGCTATTTAGCTTTTTGCTCTTTTTTCCAAGAACATTAGGTCTACTAATTACTCACTGTTGGTTTTGTTCTTGTTTTGGTTTTTTGTAGTTAATAATTGTGAAGCAAGAAGATAAGCTGGAAATGCTGTTCAAACACTTCCTAGTGGAGGACAAGAGCCTGAGTGGGGGGGCTTCATATGTGGACTTCCTGTGTCACATGCACAAGGAGATTCGGCAGCTACTGAGCTAGAGGAGGGAGTGGTGCTGGAACTCAGCAGTGACATTTCAGTCTCCACTAATGACCTGATCAGAAGGCGCAGCGCCCTCAAAAAGGACAACGTAGAAATCTGTACAATTCCATAATTTTTAATACACATTGCATAAGCAGAAATCCTTTCAACCTCTCCCAGTCCCGTATGAGAGATGAAAAATTTTCCTGGTGAGGGCTCAAAAAAAAAAAAAAAAGGCCTTTGATACCAGGTCTTTTACTTGTATCTAAATTGTTTCCTGTGCTTGGCAGGAGTTCACCCCCCCCATGCTCGCTAATCCTGTCGTAATGAATGTAGTTTTTTTCAGTTCACTGTACATGATTCAACATCGGGTGAAAAAGCGATAACTCTTCAAAACTTCTGGTAGTTGCTGTGTGTTTGTATGGGCGCGTGTGCATGCTCCAAGTGTGAAGAGGATGCGCAGGTTGGAAGAACAAGAGGCAGGTCAGGTGATGGGAGCTGGAGCAGCCAAACGTTTTGTGTCCCCTTGTCTGAAGAGGGAAACGTGACATTGCAGAGCACAGATGTATCATGTGGCTGTCTGAACCAGAAATCCATGAAAAAGGAAATGAGTGGTAAGCTAGGAGGCAGCAGAGCAAATTTCTTTCCACAATCTTCCCTGTACTATATGTTGCTGTGCACATCTGTAATGGAGTAAGTAATAGTTCAGTGAGCAACAATCAACTGCTTCTGAACAGCGTAGAGGTAGAGACGGTGCTTCCTGTTGCGTGTGGTGACTCCTCATTGCATGGCTCTGTAATGGTCTACTCAATCCATGTTCCATGGCCTCTCCTGCAGAGCTTACCTGTCTATCCAGATGGTGGTGGGAACAAAAGCCTCTTAACCTTAAGCAGAAAATACTTCTAACAAGGTGATGTGGGGCTGTGTAGGAACTGGATGATAAGGAAGTGGCCATTTTCAAACATATTATTGTGAATTATAGCAAGCAAGCAGGAATTTGATGCAAATTTGAGACTGCTTTGTACCCTGGAATACAAGGAAAGGGATACAAAAACTAAGATTTAGACTGTACTGTAGTAGGTATTGCAAGTACCTGATTTCGGTTATTGAAAGCATCTGGGCCATAGTGAAGAGTTTCATTACTGGATGTTTATACCCTCCCCCATTCTACCTACTGATCAGCTTGCACAAAACCTTTTTATAAGCCTGTTTGTTAAACTAAAATACCTCAGACAGATTAATCCATCCACTTTGGCCACTCTGCTGCTCCATTCTGCAAGGGTGGATGAGAAGACTCCTGTGAAGAGAGAGCGAGTGTAAATCAAATTCAGAATTCTAAGGGCTTTGTTTATTCACTTTTGAAAGGGGGCTTGTATATTTTAGCTTGAACGCTTAACAAGTGTTCTTACAATACCCAGGAGTTTAAGCTACCAATAGCATTAAAAGTGGAAGGAAGAATGTGGGTGGATTAGAGAACATATTATCTGGGCTTGATATTTCAGAGGAAAGTCCTTGTTAAGATCAGAAAAATATCTGGCTGTGGTTTTAGTTCTGTATCCTGTAGCATGTATATAAATCCATTTTTCTTCTAATGCTGCTAGTTTGTCTTCCCTCCCATCACTACACAGAAAGGGGAATATGAAAATTGTAATGGAGAAACTCTTTCAAGATGTAGTTGACAGAACCTTCAGCGTTTTTGTATGAATGTGGCTGACTTTTTACTCCACGTACTGCCTCCAACCAAAAAATCTAGAGGATTTTTAACCAGAGGGGAAAAACAACTTTCCAGGAATATAAGGCACAGCAACCACAGACTTCCACAAATACTGATTTCTAGTATTAATATTGGGGGGGTGGGGGGTGGAAATGAAATCATAAATGAACCTTTCATTTTCTTCACTTGTTTTTTCCAATGCATCTTTTAATTTGTAAAGAAATAAAAATATATTAAGATGTATTTTATGTCATTGTTAGTAAATAAACACTGCTTATTTTTCCAAACCCTGTATTTTGCGGGAGGGAGGAAATGGGAAGGGCTGAAGTCTAGCGGATTGATCCTTTACAATCCAATCTTCTGCTGACCAAGTTCAGTCTGTCTTTTTTTTTTTTCTTATTCACAGTGAAGGCGATAAGAAATTCAACAAGAGTCAACAGACAAAAGGTGCTGTTTAAACTCAATGTAACTTTGCTTAGACAAAGGTGTTTTAACTTTCTGCCCCTTCTGAGCTTTGATTTTGCAAGGAAATTTCCGTTTTCTCTTAACAGCTTGGGTCAGATTGATTGGGGGTTTTTTTTTGGTCTACCTTGGAAAGTATTATCCTTACCTTATGACAATGTTAACTTAAGGACTTCTGCAGTCTTAATTTTTCAGAGAAATAGAGCTCCTATTTCAGAGTTAAGATAGCAGGGAAGCTGGGTGGTTTTTTTTTGTTCAGGGCGGGGGGGGGAGTTCTAATTGCAAAAATGAAGTTGAGTGAACTGGCAGTGTAACTTGACAGTAGCCTGGAACATTGATATTGTACAATGTGCTGATAAAAACAATCTGTATGAAAGCACAAGACAATCATTGCTAAATATCCAACACTACTTAGCTTGCTGTAGAATATTTTTGGGATTACTCTCCTATAGAACGTGCATTATGTCCAGAATCTGCTACTGAACTGATATATTGCGATAATGATAGGCCTTGTGCATCTTGTACATTTAATTGTGTGGAGTAAATTGTGCTTGCAGGCATTTTCGTGGCAGCACGCCTTCCAACGCGCATGGAAGTTGTCTTGCAGAGCCCCTGTCTGTTAGCACCCTGTCAGGATACAAGTCGGGGAGCTGGTGGGGGTGGTGGTCTTTCTGTACTGACTGTGGTGTGCTTCTGGATTGTGCCCGAGCAGCGTCAAGACCTAACTTTTCAAAGGAAAGCAAAAAGATGCCCATGTTTTAACCTGTTCCTTATACAGATGGAGAATACTTACTTGCTCATGTCCATAGTCCTGTATTACGAATTACCAGTTACAAGTATTGTGATTGGGATTAAGTTATCTCTTAAGGAATTAATTTGAAGCTTTTAGCAATTCCATAACCAAGTGGTAATTCTAGCATACCTTTTTTTATTCTTATAGTCTAGCTAGAATTTAGCTTTGCAGATACCATTTTCCCATTTACAGAGTATTTTAACACCCAATGAATTATACTAGGTTGGTACAGAAGAGCAGCTTAAAGGGAACTATCTCCCTGTAGATATTAAAAAAACCCAAAAGTTCTGTTAGTAAAAGATGTTTTCTGTTCCCTCCCTTTATGGTCTTGAGCAGGAGCTAATCTCGCTTGCTTTCAGCACGCTGTGCCTCGGTGAACAGCTCGGGCTTGCCCCTGTCAGCTCGTGCGGGTGTCTCCACAGCCGGAGGCAGGTTTACGTCAGCTTGAAGTAAGACTGCACGAGTAGTGCAGTGCTGCCGTTGTCGCCACAGGCCTGCGTTACGTTTCGCTGCCCCTCCGGCCGCTTGCAGCTTGCCGTGAGGGTGCGAAGTGACGGGCGGGGGA
The DNA here is from genome assembly GCF_965183815.1 of Platalea leucorodia. Taxonomy (NCBI): domain Eukaryota; kingdom Metazoa; phylum Chordata; class Aves; order Pelecaniformes; family Threskiornithidae; genus Platalea; species Platalea leucorodia. Next base: position 24,141,335 of record NC_138826.1, read on the forward strand.
GGCAGGCGGCCCCGCGGGCCCCACCTCGGCCCTGCCCGGGCCGCGCCGCGCTCCGCCCCTTGCGCCCAGCGGCGGCGGAAGGCCGCCCGAGGGCGGGCGCTGGGGCCGCTTCCTGGGCCGGGCCGGCGGGGCTGGCCCAGCGCGGCGGGCATGGGCGGCGGCAGGCCGGGCCGCGTAGGGCCGTGGGGGCCCGCTCGCCTCTGGGTGACGCTGGCGCTCGCCTGGGGCGCGGGGGCCGCGCTGGCCGCCGAGGGGCCGGGGGCGGCGGAGGGGGAGGCCGGGCCGGCGGGCGCGGAGGAGCCGTGCGGGGCGGAGGGGTGGGCGCAGGATGCCGTCCCGCCGGGCGCGGCCTTCGTCGCCGCCGCGTCGTACCGCGGCCCCGGCAACAACGACACGCGGAGCAACAAGGCGCTGCCCATCCTGCTGTGGTGGAGCGGGAGCCTCTTCCCCCACTTCCCCGGCGACACGGAGCGGATCGACTGCCCCCGCGGCTCCTGCCTCGTCACCCGCAGCCGGCGGGTGGCCCGGCACCGCCGCACCAAGGCCCTCATCTTCTACGGCACCGACTTCAGGGCCTACGAGGCGCCGCTGCCCCGCCTGGCCCACCAGACCTGGGCGCTCTTCCACGAGGAGTCCCCCATGAACAACTACCTCCTCTCCCACCCGCCCGGCATCCAGCTCTTCAACTACACGGCCACCTTCCGCCGGGAGTCCGACTACCCCCTCACGCTGCAGTGGCTGCCCGGCGTGGGCTACCTGCGGGGCCCGGCCGTGCCCCTGGCCGAGAAGGACGCCTGGCGGCGGAGGGGCTATGCCCCGGTGCTGTACATGCAGTCCCACTGCGATGTCCCCTCGGACCGCGACCGCTACGTGCGGGAGCTCATGAAGTACATCCAGGTAGGCGGGGAGGCCGTGGGGCGGTGTGGCTGGCGGAGCTGGGCCCGCCTGGCTGCCCCCCTCCACCTCCTCTCTTCTTAATGGGGTTTGTTTGTCCTTGTTTTTAGCCAAGACGCGAATCGTAACGGGATGCATGCCGACTACAAGCTGGACAGAAAAACTAGTATTCCTTCCCAAAGCGTGGTCTAGACTACACCGCGTGCCAGTAGGTAGGCCTGACGGTAGCTGTTAGTTGTGGAGTTAGCCAGACTCGGGGTCAGTCGCAAGCTGGGCCAAGACAAAATTGGCTTGGTCTTGTGGACCAAGTGCTAGAAGTTGCCGTAATCTCTGGGCCTTTAAGGTAGTGTACAGGAAGGCTGCCCATTTACAAGCCTTGCTCTCATTTGAAAGTATACGCATGCAATAAAAAGACTGGTTGCTGCGCTTTGAGAATCTGCTCCTTGTCAGCGTTGTGGTAGGACCATGTTATTTCTATGGTGGTTTGTGCTGCTGTGGCACCGCTGATGGAGAGTAGCTTTATAAGCTGAAATAACGTCGTTTCTTTCAAGCAGAAAAGAAGTTTAGTGCTTTTTTTTCTTAAAAGTTCTGAAGGATAGTAGATTAGAAAAAAAAAGCATCTGTTTTTAGTCTTTACCTGAAACATCTTTTTCCTAGTAATTTCCACTGTTTCTATTGGTAGTGATTCATTTATTGTGCAAGTTCATCATGTACTCAGTAGTGAAGCAAAGACAAAATAATTTTTAAAATATGACTGTGTATTTTCAAAGTATGAAGCAGATTCCAGATCAGGTGTATGTCTTTCATTTTTAGACAGTATTCTTTTAGCTCCCTACATCAGTTTTTCTCAGTCTAACAAATGGAAAATTTTTGCCAGTCTGCTGAGACTGACAGGAACTGTGTAATAACTTGTTTGGAAAAGTACTGTGTCTCTGTTAAGTGGAAAGATGACTTTTAAATTAACAGAGAGATAGTTGAATGCCCTTCCTTACCTCTCAGTTTCTGATTTGTCCGGTAATAAATACATTCTTGGGTGATGCCTTCCTTTCTGCGCACTCCCCCCCCCCCCCCCCCCCAATCTGTAGCGCGGTTTATGCTGCTTTTGAAACTGAGCACTCTATTTCCTCTAAAGCTGGGACTCCAGGAATACTCACAAGGGAAAGAACTTGGAGTGGAAGTGAAGCTAAACTAAGGTAGCTAGGAACTGATCAAAGTTAGGAATTTTTCGAGAACTATAAGCTGTGAAAACAAGCTCCCGGGCAAACAAATCACTTTGTAAAGATGCTGGTTGTTATTTTAGGTGGACTCCTATGGGAAATGCCTACATAACCGTGAGCTTCCCAGTGAGCGACTGAAAGACACTTCTACAGCCACTACAGAAGATTCTGAATTTATGACTTTTACCGCCAGGTACAAGTTTCATCTGGCCTTGGAGAATGCCATATGTGACGACTACATGACGGAGAAGCTGTGGCGTCCAATGCACTTGGGTGCTGTCCCAGTGTACCGAGGCTCCCCAGCTGTGCGGGACTGGATGCCAAACAATCTCTCCGTCATTCTTATAGATGACTTTGACAGCCCCCAAGAGCTGGCAAAGTATCTTGATTTCCTGGACAAGAATGGAGAAGAATACATGAAGTATCTAGAGTATAAAAACGCTGGTGGAATCAAAAACCAGTTCTTGCTAGAGAGCTTGGAGAGGCGGGAGTGGGGTGTGAATGACATGACTCTGCCCAATTACCTGAATGGCTTTGAGTGTTTCATCTGTGACAGGGAGAACACTCGGGTCAAAGAGGAGCAGGAATATAAAAAGTCTCATGGGAAAATTCCAGCTCCCAGACCTCGCATAGCTCAGTTCAAGCACATGGGATGTCCTATGCCAACCCCTGGGTTTGGAAGTGTTGAAGACCTCTCTGGAGGAGACAGGTAATGTACGAATGCTATGCTTTTTGAAGGAAAAAAAGCTTCCAAGAATAGTAGCTGTAACTTTTAATAATGCTTTGTACTTAAAGGATCTCTTAATACATCTCCAGTTACGCTTTATATTATGTCTTGTGGGTGGTATGGTGGATTTGCTAATACTGTGTAACACTGAGGCTGGAAAAGAGGCTTGGACAGTGGTATTGGTTAGTGGTTGAATGAGGAGCGTGAAACACCCATAATATTCTGTTAAAATGCTCTGTGACCTTGGGCGATATGGTTATCCTTTGTCTGTCTTAGCCTCTTTTTTTTTGTTGTTTGTTTGTTTGTTTGTTTGGAGGATGGATGTTTTTCAGTACAGTGATGGTAAAGCACTCGGTAGCCCTTGGGTGAAAGCAGGGCTGTACCTCTATACCTCATTACAAAGTACTGCGTTAAGAACGGGGTTGCCACTGTTCAGTGCAGGCCTGGTTAACTCCTTTTGACTTCAGAGCAGAAGTTAGGCTCACCCAGAATACTTCACAAGACTTTTTGTTGTTTTGTGTGACAGAATTCTGGCTTGTGTTGAAGGACACCATCCCATTTATTTAGGAGAGGGACCACGCAGGACAGAGAATAGGTTGAGTAGTTTCTCGTCCCCTTTGTGCACAGGGATTGCTAGTGTTGCTGGAATCTCCCAGGCCTGTAGCCCAGCGTTAGCCATCTCTAGCGCGAGCTGCCCTGGAGTCTGTTAGCAGGGAACAAACCACATCGACCCCAAGGCAACCACTTTTGGTAGGCAGAATAGGGTTTTGTTTGCAGGGTCTACTTAGTATTTATACATGCGTTGGTACAAAACAAGTCAGTGCTTGGGTTCCCAAACCTTGAGTTTTTCAATTGATAGTGTTTGAAGTTGCAGTTGCTAGAAGGAAGGGTTCTTGCAGTTCATAAACCATGTGTGCACTTTTTGTAGTGTGTATTATTAGCATAACATGTTCAGATCCCCCAGGTTTGTCATTTTTCTTTGCATTACCTGCAATAATTTCTGTCTTTTTAGGCAATTACTCAAGTGTATGCAATTCACTTTATATAAGCTGTCAGACAGCCATCGTAAAGATGAATCCTCAGCCATAGCAGATCTTGCTTATGTTTATAGCTATCTGTCACCAAGGATTTCAGTGTTCTGATGTCATCCTGCTGTAGTATTAAATTAATGACTTTTTGAAAATATTGGGAAGATCTCATGCACTGTCCAGAAGGAAGTTGTCAATATACTCTATCCCAGTTTATGTCAGTTTACAGCTTTGTTAATAATTTCCTAGACTAAGGAATTGGATGCTTAGGAGTGTTAAAATGTTAGAAGACACAGTGTGTTGAAAATATAGAATCCATCATTTCAAATACGCTAACCCAGAACTAAGTTCTATGTGGATATGAAGCTCTCAAAAATCTTCTATTACATTAATCATCCACAAAAAAGTATGAAGAATTTTGTAAGTGTGGGGAACTACTTCATCCTATGTTTGGATGCTTTCAAAAATGGCCAACTGAAATTAAAAAAGGAAAATAAGCCTGAGATCAGTCAGGTTGTTTAGGAAAAGCACATTTCACAAAACTTGTGATGTTTGTCATTAACAAGCATTTTTCACAGTACGATTAATTCTCATATTAACTAATTGAAAAGTTATGCTTGTAAGTAAAAGGGATCCATAAGCCTTTGTTTTCTGTTGGTTGATTGATTTATTGAAGCTTTTTTATAGTAATACCTTTTCTCAGTCTCGGTAGCAAAATGTGCTTTTTTCACTGGTGGCATGCTATGCAGCAGCCTACTCTATGAGAGTATTCTCTACTTTTTCACAGGTTTTCTCTTGCTTGAGCAGCAGATGGCAGTAGAGAAACACCTTTGAAGGCACAGCATGGGTGCCTATGCCACTTACTTGCAAGTCAGGGACTTCATCGTTCTGTGCAGTGGTCATCAGCAAGGAGTTTTGAACAGTTGGTCCATAATCCCAGCTACAGTTGCATCCCACGGAAGTTTCCATGTCTCATTGAACCACAGTGTGTTATTCTCCCCATGTTTATAGACATGAGATGTGTCTGGAAAAATTGTACTAGGGAAGCTTTTACATTGTCTGCTATCTACTTTAGAAATATATGTATCTGTACCTTCTGAGGCATGATCAAGGGGATCTCCAGTGAGATACAGTGGTTTCTATTCCATAAGCATCTGAGCTTTCACCGTTTTTATCTCTAAAATGGAACATGATTACTTAGAATTGTAAATGGTGTGACAGTAGCATAAAATTGCCACCAAAACATTATCTAAACATGCTCATATTTTGTCAGAGTTTGACAGTAATATTATGTCAACAATATGATCAATTTAGATGACTGTCTACTAAGCCAGGCAGTTGTGTATTTTGTTACTTTAGAAAACATTGTGGAAAAATGATGCAGGCCTAGTGGGGTTACAAGTGGTAGAATATATGCAACATACAAGGTCTGTCTGTAAATATACACTGTGATTTTGGCTTCTGGAGGCTTCTGGAACTCAGAGAACAACAAAGGCAATTAGAGTTTATATATTTTTAGAGCAGGTACCCAATTACAGTATGGTTACCCTGCGCATCTGCATGCTCTGTAACCCTTATTCCCAGATGTAATTTGTTTTTAGGGTTGACGAATGTGCTGAATTGACAGAACTGTTGCATCAGAATCTCTATGTAGGTATATGTAGCTGGAGCATGTTATTATATCTTCACCTTGCTGTCCTTTAGCTCTAAGTGTGGAGACGTGGTTCCTAAATCCTTATGCTTGCAGCCTCACTTGTGTTTGGACTTCTGGGCTTCACACCCAAGTGACCTTCAGAAGAAAGGCTGCAGAACAACCACTTGTATGTGTTAGGTTATGGGTCAGTCACTATAATCTCTTGAATTCTTGGCTGCTTTGTACAGAAAAGAGTGAGTTACAGTGCTAGTGATGAGTAGAATATCTGCTTAGTAGGAACCGGAATCTCCAATTATTCTTGTACTCTCACCTTTGTGAAGGGAAATGTTTGGTTTGTTTCATTGATAAGAATTCATTTTCCAAAAGTGGGACATTTGAGAAGGTAACTGTAAGAAGACTAAGTGACAATACGTTTCCAGTTACCTAAACAGTTTTCATCTGTGGTAGCACGAGAAAAGAGAAGCCAGTGTGCCTTTGATAAAGGAATATTTTGAAACCATTATGGTTTTGCTAGTTCCATTTTATATCAATGTCACAGTTTATTTATGACAAGAGGAAAACCAGCTTAAAAGTGTATCACATTTGCCACATGTACGCTGTAAGGTCTCTCTTGCAATAGAATCCAATAATCAGCCAGGATTAAAGATGGATCTGTATCTCATGGTAATAACGTTTCAGGTGTATGTAGTTCATAGTTTCAGGGTATTTGTACAGTTCTGTTCATCCTGGGGTACCAATTTTTTCCAAGTTACAGAATCAGCATGAAATTACTTTCTTAAAAACCAATAACAGCAATGTAAAAAGAAAAATACCAAATTGTTCTTTTTTAATGTTTCTGACGAAAGTCTTCACTTGGATACCAGAATTCCTTTCAGTGTTGTTTCCGTAGAGTTCAGCTGGAAAACATTTTGTTTTTTCTGTTACCTACTGCCACTTAGTCTTGCATCTAGTACATAATGCAAGTACACTCATTTTCCTAACTGCGCCCTTATTCAGTGCTGTAAAAAACAAGTAACTCATGTTGGCAGTCCTTGAACAAAGGTTAATGAATTTAGCTGGTAAGCAGAGTGATCTCACATTACGTCCAAGTGCTGCATTTTACAAAGGAACCTTTCGGCAGACTTTTTTTTTTTTAATGCAGCAGTAAGCCTCTGTCTATGGTCCTTCACATTGTAATCTATGCTCATAGAATGCTTTGGGTTGGAAGGGACCTTTAAAGGTCATCTAGTCCAACCCCCCTGCAATGGGCAGGGACATCTTCAGCTAGATCAGGTTGCTCAGAGCCCCATGCCGCCTGACCTTGAATGTTTCCAAGGATGGGGCATCTACCACCTCTCTGGGCAACCCGTTCCAGTGTTTCACCACCCTCGTCGTGAAAAATTTTTTCCTTGTGTTTCCTCCAGTTCGTGTTAAAAGGTTTATTTTGAGGTCTCTGTTGGTGTACACTGCAGAAATGTCCCACCACAGATGATGCTGTTGACCACAGAAAACTAATTCCCATGGCATACAAGTTGTATGCCGCTCCACAAAGAAAGCAACTATGACATGTTGTGCATTCTTCTGGTCTTCCTGGAGTAGTGGGTGAGATCTGCTTCTGGGCAGTGCAGCCGTGCTTGCTTTAATATATGGTGTATAGCGTGAACACAGAAGGCACTGTACTTACTTCTGTGATTGGGAGGGAGAAGAAGCAAAAAGCTCTGTATATAAGTTAACAAGTATTGGGTAACTCATATGGACAGATTAAAAAAAGCATCACATTTGGTCCCTCTTTCCAAAATTTGTGATGGGCTTATGTGGCTGGGTAGCAGATATAATGGAGACGAGATAAATAAATGATGGCCGTACATTGATATAACACAAATGAGAGAAGTCGTCCACATGATCATGAATGGGAAGGGAACTGCTGAAAGTTGCAGTGATGTGGTCTGTGCTATGAAAAGTTTGAGAATGTATGCATTGAAAAAGAGAAAGTTTATACTCGACCATGTAATCCGGAGATAAAGAATAGAGTCAGGGTTGAGGGATATAATGATTTTTTTGTCTCAGCCATGTATAACCCGAGTTTGTAATGAGTAGCTGTCATTGTCTAATTGTTAAATGATTTACCTGAAAAAAAAATTGATTCTTAGGCTAACTGTTATACGCATGCTGGCCATGGAAGGCTACTCTCAAAATCATGTAAGGACTCATGCTAGATTTTATTTTAATAGAAGTTTTTATATAAAACTACAATTAATAATTTAGTGTCTTTGGTTAACACTGCAATCACATGCTGGTACTTCTAGAATGTTGTAAAGCTAATAGTGAACTTACATTTTCTGTAGAGAATTTTCGTAGCAAGTTTCTTTAAATGACTTGGAGCACAGTAGCATGGTAACAACATACTTTGTCATGACCATCTCTGGGCCTGTTTTCCTCTTAGGTGAAAGAAAAAAAAATGGTTTCAGTGCTATTACAGCTGCAGACTCATTTGTTTTTTTTAATGGTTTATAGTGGTGTCTCTTTTTTTGTTTCAGTTGGAAAGAGATGTGGCTGCAGGATTATTGGCAAAGCCTTGATCAGGGTGAGGCCCTCACTGCTATGATTCACCGCAATGAGTCGCATCAGGGAAGATTTTGGGACTATATGCATGAGATTTTTCTCAAGAGGACGAGGCAACACTGACCCATCTTTGTGAGAGCTTGATTTGAAAATTGCATTGAAAGTTGAGACTGTGAATTCTTACCTCGCTCCAAAAGTTTGCCTTGAAATAGAAGAAAAACTCTCACAGAGACTATTTTTTCTGGTGCATGAAGTGAGTAAGTTTCTGCTATGATTGGATTTCAGCAGTGGAGATCTTAGCTCTGTGGTGTGAAGCCACTCCTGACTTGCAGGTGTCAACATGTGGGACAAAAGAGGAATTTACTCTCCTTTTGCATTTGGTATAGTTTCCTTGTGGCTTACATGACTTCAGAGGAACACCTCTTCAGACTCTTGATCAAATGCCCTAAGTTATTTCAGGGATTTTTTTAATCTCCAAAATATTAATCATTTTTATACGTATTTTATCAGTCACTTATTCTCCTCATTAAGGTGTACTTTCAGCTGCTATTAACAAATAGCTTTTCCAGTGAAGGAACTACAAAAGACAAATGTCTGTGGAGAGCAATTGTGCCTTATGAAATTGCAGCAATAAAGTCTCTTATCCCCAAGTAAGCATGCCTCAAATACTCCTGCTTTTCAGGGTAACTGAATAGCTATGGGCAGGTCATTTACTCTCTGCCTAATTTTCCTCTTTTGCTAACTTTCCAGGTGATACTAAATTATTTAGTAATTTAGTATTAATTATAATATAGAGGTGAGGCTAAATTATTTAATTCACAACTTTCAACAAAGTATTTCACACTAGAAAGTGTATTACCTGGTATGGTGCAGAACTAGAGTAAAATTAGGATGCTTTGGTTCTTTTAAGTTTCCATCAAAGCTTGAAATCCCAGCTATAATCTTGACTTCTTGTTATCTCCGTAATACCAGCAATTCAGAGGCCTTAGATGTGTTCTTTTTGAGTCTCTGCAGCTTTCTGCAAAGATGAATACATTTTAACGATGGTGCCTTTCCAGTGATCTCTGCAGTTTGGATGCAAACCTTGTAGTCTTTCTATGCTGAAGTGAATGATCAGAATCAGGTGCACTGAGATGGTTTTGTATCTCTACCAAATCTTAATACAGTATGATCCTGGTCTGTGACTGGAGTTGCTAAAAGTGATGACATCGACAAATCTTCCTTGTTGCATAGCATGTATCTCTTACAGATATAAATAAAGTCCACTGCTCCCTGCCACGTTGGGTACCTTTCTGAAATAATTGATTTTGCATTGGAGGGAGGCTAATTCACTTAGTGTCACAGGTTTAAATGCACAGGTAAATATGGCCACGCTGCAGTGATGTCTCTAATGGTATAATGGTATTTTATTTATCCATTTCTCCTCCCTCTTCAGAAGTAACTACTGACTAAATAACCAGAGTTTATCCATGCCTAGGACAGAATGTTGGTAATGAAGGTCTAGAATCTGTGGGGTAATTTCATTTTGTAAGGCAGTTCATGCATTGCTATGGGAAATCTGAAGCCTGTTAGTGAAAATTAGGAACAGGAGCGAATCTACATTCTGTCCCTAATTAAGTCACTATCTACTGCTTAGCTGCGGATGGATCGCTTAATCTCATTTTTTTCCTCAAATTCCCATTCATAATGTTATAGGTATGATATTATAGGTATAATATTAGTATAAGTAATGATATGCATCTCCATGTTTGCCTCTCAGGTGATACAACAATATTGTAGTGTTAAAATCTGGGCACCTTGACAGAGGAGACTTCAGACCCATAACTATCACTGGATTCTTAGAAATGTGGAAAATACATAAAATATATGCTGATCTCACCTGATTTTTTTTTTTAAGGAGAAAACTGGTTTTTTCCTCTCTTCTGTAATAATAGTAACAAATGATTCTTCAGCTAAAATGCATTCATCAATTTATATTCCTTTTTTTCAGTTACTCAGGAGACATGAATACCTAAGTGAATATATCTGAATTAATTGTTAAAGTGGATTACTCAAATCAGATTAAGATTACAGATACGTGTATTCAGGATTGAAGTGGCCACAATGTGCTTGAGAAGTAAATTAAGATAGAACAAATTAAGGCTGCTTTAGTTCTGAATATCAACTTCTACTGAACAGTTTAATGATATTTAAATAAATTGTTTGAATTAATGCCTTTGGTTACTTCAGATTCTCTTCATTTCATGTTTCTGTATAGAAAATCAGTAAGTCTTCTTTGACTGTATGGTTCTCTGAATTAGCTATATCTCAAAACCCTTTCTTATTCAAGTGTTTGGTGGGATAGTCAGGAAGAGAAATCCTGATCTTGCTTTTTGTCCTAAACAAAAAATAAGAACCAGGTACTAGCACATTATGCTTTTGCTATTTTATCCTGTTATCTGCTGTTGCCAAAATTAGACATGCTATGTTTAATGTATTGTCCTTGCAGGAGTAACAGGAGGAAGCACCAATATAATCATGTGTATCATAGCACCTGCTTAGTTCTTGATTAGAGTTGTCCTAAAGCCTCACTTTGCCTTCCCGCTCAGCAAAACAAGCATGTTTGTCAACTAACAATAGAATTGAAGATACGGTGGTACAAACTTAAGAGTAGCTAGCAAACCAGATAAAAACTTATTCCTTAGGACCCTGATTCACTAATTTGCTAGCTCACAGCCACATATTCCTTCACCACTATTTATTATTTGTACTCAGTATATTAGTCACCAGTCAACAAGTTTTTTTGCTTGTCCTACAGTGGTTTTTTTGAGTTTGTTTTTTTTTTTGCTATATGTATGTACTACAGAAGGCTGTTGCTTTGAACTTCATGACTTGCCAAGCATGAGTATTTCTGATTGCCATATCCCTTCTTAAAAGGGGTAGGAAAGTAGCACAGATAGGAAAGTAACTTTATCACAGACATTCTGTGGATTTTGTCTGAGTTTTTCAAAGTACAACTTTTAGTTTGTAGTTAAGAGTTACAAGCCAGTTTCAATAGCTTGCTTTTCTGAGTTCTTAGTGTCTTCCTAGGCTTAACTATTTTTTTACAGTCTTACAGGTGGTGAACTTCTCAAAAGATAATGAGTATCAGCTACCACTCTTCACAGCCGTGATGCTCACCCAAGCCTTGTGTTTCTCTTGTATCTGCAGGTTTTTTTCTGTAGGAATAGATCATACTAGCTTTATCATCTTCTGTATGTCACAGTGTGTCCGTGATTTATAAACAGTGTGTCTGTTGCCTATATTAATATACTAAATGTGTTTCACTTATTGTACATGGTGCACAAGAATTAAGGTTGAAATATTTCTTTCAGTGCGTAGTATGAATAACTTGCATAGCTGCCAGGCAAACTCCTCAGGGGCCGGAGAGGCGTGAATCCTCCCTAGCTGGCTGAAGAGGTGTGGTTGCAGTTGTGTTCCAGGCTGCTGACCGACCTTCACAACATCCACTTCTCTGCACAGCAAGGACTGCAAAATGTTGAATAAAGGTGGTTCTACCACCAGGGCTTTGCTTCCATCTCTCTCCTGTTATTTGGAAGAGGCAAGAGGAAAAGCTGGGTCTCCTACCCTTGAAGAGTTTGAGATTAATTTACGTAATAATGAATTTGAAAGGATTGCTATATAATGTCCAAAGTCATAGCCAAAGTGAATTCCATGTACAATCCTAGTTGTCTTTCTACTAATGCAAGTATGTGAATGCAGACAAGGAGGAAGGTCACTGCAGCAACTATTACTATTTTGGAAAAAGGTTTCTGATATCTGTTCTTGACTGCTAACTGGATTTCTCACTTCACTGCTTTAAATCCAAACCAGCTAGATGGTGGCTGAATGTCAGCACTCGTGTTGTGACTACTGGAAAGCTTATATGATACTCAGACTGAAGAGTGTCTACAACATCTTTCTTAATCAAGTTCCTACAGTGCAGGTGCCCATACTAATAAAAACACACAACTGAGACTAATCGGGAATTTTAGCAAAGATATCAAATATTGAGGATGATAAAGAGATTATTTCTGTAAACCCTTTGGTAGGCTTCTGCTAACTAGAGTGAGTCACTTCACTGCTTGTCATGCATTTTGCCTGTTTACCGTGTGACTATAGGGAGGATTTCAAAGCTGTCAGGATAGCTTTATTCACTAGCATTAATGTTCTAAAAATAGATATCTCCTCATTACTGCTCATATGAAACACTAGTAGATTCTATTGATGCTCAGAATTGACTTGACAGGGTAGCTATTGTGTCTCAGAATTGCCTTGACAAGCTAGGATAAGTTTGTGCCCTCTGAGAGGTGAGAGAGGAGAAACAAATGTCTGACAGGAGGTTAAAAATCTAGCAATCCAGTTCATTGCATTGGACAAGCTAAAGTTCTCATTCTCCTGCCAAAACTGTGATACGAGGTGCTGCCTATTTTTTCATTAAGCAGCTGGGTATTTTATATACTGAACTAATAGTCTGTGTTTTCTGTCCTTTAGCAAGGATTGCAATTTCTAGGAAGCACATAACCTCACTGAAGAATATTGATTTGATACCTAACATTGATAATTTCTAGAACTGAAAAAGAATTGCCTTTTCTTATTTCTGTCACGGTAGTAATTTTCAAACTGAAGGATCTCTGGGTCTTCTGTGATGGTAAGTAGAATGAGAGCCAAGCAACAGTGGATGTGTATGTTTGGAGGGAAACAAGAATGAGATTCTTTCCCTGGAAATGGTCTGCAAAGTGCAGCAGCTGGAGAATCACAGCAGAAATGCCCCTCTTGCACCTTGGCAGAGGATAGTTTTAGCTGGCATGGAAGAACAAATAACTTCTAAAGGACTGGGAACAGGATAAATTGAATTGAAACACAGCCTTCAGGGACATGACTGTTTAAACAGGCTTTGCTATGTTAGACAAGCAGCCATCTGCCTCCCTTACCATCCTTGCATACCCACTCTTCAGCCATTGTCCCAAGAGAGCCAGTCCCTTAATGATTAGCTGTCATCCATTTGGTTGGATTTAATTAAGATTGTTGATGGATCGCCAGGCACCTTCTGAGAAGTTGTATTAATCGGAAACACAGGGTGGCAGGTTCCTTCATTCTGCCCAGAGACCTCTACTGACAGGTTGAAATTAATCAGAGACAAAATCCTTTTAATGATATGACCAGCTGAGCCAAAGCCTGTGTCAGGCTTTAACAAACTGCACTTCTCTTATGATTCAGTGTCTCAGAGCTGGCAGTGAGAAATGCATGGCCCTGCAGAGGAATTAGGAAGGGTGGAGAAGAATGGAACTGCAGGATTTGTTCCAGAGCTCTGACACGACTGGCATCTTAATTTGTATGCTGTTATATACATTCTTTCCTGCAGAAAAGACCCATCTAATGCTCAGGTGTCCCAGCTAGAGATGGTTCTGGGGATCTTGGAATGGATCAGAGCAGATCATGATACTTTGTGGCATCTCTGAACAAATAAGGAGGCATCAGGTAATTTGCAGTGGAAATGGGCTGGATTTGAGTAGATCTGGGAGTTAGGGATTAGGGATGGCAGCTCAGAACTAGTCAGGTAGACAGAACGATGCAGGGCAGCTGATGTGATTGAGACAGCTCAGGATAAGGTAGGCTAGCATTGGAGCTGGGGCGGGGGGTGACAAGTCAGAAAAGAAATTGCATCTGTCGTTGTGCTAATGAATGCATTTGCGCTAGTAAGTGCATTAAGTGCTAATACTGTCCAAACACAATAGCTCAGCAGACAGGAGTAAGTCTGAACTGACCGGAATCTTAGCAAACTGGTTAGTTTCACTACTAAAGTTCAAGTGGGGGTGCCATAGCTTTTAAGGCATCTCCAATTAAGTTGGAGGTTAAGGAGGTCAGGATGAGACAGCTGAGAATAAATCATGGTACATGAGGGTATTACGAAGTTGTAGGAGAAGAATTGGGGCATTCGGGATAAATTTGGGTAAATATGCTGAAGTTTACCTGAAAGCTGGATCCAAGCAGTTCAGAAAGACATGAATATCAACTCTATTCATTTCTCCCAAATACACCTGATTTCTTAGCCTCATCCCCTAATTGTTTTTTAGGCAGTGTCTGGAGGTTTTACATAATTTCTCACCTCTTAAAGAAGTGTTTAGGACTACACCCTCATTTTAAGGGTGTATTTTATTACAGCATTGTTAGCATTGTATTTAATTGTGGCATAGCATTTACTGTAGCATCATAACTGGCCTTTATTCCAGTTGTGATACAGATTCTTTTCAAATCTAATACTAATAGTTTAATCTCTGTGGTTCACTTTGATTTTGATTAGCTGAAACGCAGGCTAGGATTCAGCTTTAACCGTGTTGATCCAAGTAAAGTAGCTGTAAACGCAGTTAGAATTTTACATGTTCTTTGTAGTTTTACCTTGAGGATTCACAGTGAAACATCTGTGGGGTTCCCTCATCAGTGTGTTGAGGAAATTGGGCTCCTGACTGTTGGAACTTCTGTCCCATCCATTAGTGTCTCTGCTATCAGCTATACAAAACACAGGCTATAGAGAGACGTGGCTATTGAGTAACGCACCTCTTCTGTAGTTCCACATTCTCCCTTAAAACAAATGTTTGTGTCTTGCTTCAGACATCTCTGCATGGTGTATGCAGACACCATCACGTATTATTCTGTCTGCTCGGGAATTTCTTAGCCTGATGCTCCAATCCCAGGCTGAATGCCAAAAAAAAAAAAAAAAGACATTCTAATGCAGACAGCAGTAACTGACAGGAAGCTATTACAATTCTCCTTGTGTAGCTTGCCTTTCTCAGCCTTCTCCCCATTTTTCTTGGAATTACTTAAAAGAGAGAGCAGCTTTTGAAGGTGAATGTACCTGAAGGTGCTGCCACCATTAGCTAATGAAATGTGGAAAAAGGGAGGTTGATTTACAGGGAGCACAGTTCAGCTTCTGTTACGTCCTAGTATTTGCGTCTTTCCTTTTTAATGTTCTTGTGCAAGTCTAGTTAGTAATTGCAGCAGGCAAATGCAGCAGAGAAAAGTCAGTATCAGGAGGGGTTACTTGAAGAGGCAAAACCAAGAGTAGCTGAACCTCACGTGAACTGGAATACTGAAAAGTACTTCATCTCCCTGTCTTGAATTTGCAAGATTTCTAATGTTTAGAGTTGCAGGGTGCAAGCCCTCTAGCCTAATTTGAAGGTGTCAGCTTGTTTTTCTTCTCCTGCACTGGTAGCCAAGCTAGAACAATAGCTCCTTTCCTGTCCCATCAGGAAAAATGGAAGTAGAGAAACATCCCTCTTACCAAAATGTTTCAGAACTTCCAGACAGACTGTTTTAATTTGGACCTAAAGAGATGGAAATTTGCTTCAAAAGAAGACCAAAAGAAATCTTTTGTTTACTTGAAAATGTCTTCTCATATTCTTTAAATTGGACTCTTAAGAAAATACTATTTTATCAATAACACAGAAATAATTATAGAATCAGACATCTGATCTGAATTCTCTCAGTGCCAGGAGGCACACAAAGCACGAACATCGTTCTTCCACTTCGATCGGTCTGCGGCTGCGTGCTCTGGAGTCCCAAGGGCCACAGCGCAGTCTTCTGTTGTTTTTTTTCTCAAGACATGACCGATCCAGTTCCATGTCCTCCTCCTCACTTCATTACTGATTTTCTCCATCTCCGAGTTGATGCTTGTCGTTTCTGCAACTTTTTATTTTTTTTCCGGGAGGAGGTAGTTGGCCTCCTGCCCAACCCCCATGACTTGGAGGGCCAGTGGTTTTTCTGTCAGGGTGGCCTTCCCTTAGGCTGCGTTGGTTCGCGGCACCTTCTTCAATTTTATCCGGTGCACCCTCCAGAGAGGGATCCCCTATCCACCACCCAGGGGACGCGCCTTCTAGCCGTGCAGCCCCAGCCGAAGGTAGAATCAGACATACCAGAATATATATTAAATTGCAGATGCAGTAAATTCTAGTATTGATACTGATGCAGTAAATTCTAGTAATGATACTGAGAGTATTCTTGTATAGGTCTGGTGATGTTTAAATCAAGGTAACATAATTTCCAATGTCTTGTCAACGTCCTTGACTGGGCAGAGACAAGTGGAGTGCTTTTTTTTTTTTTTTTTTTTTTATGTCCATAGCTAGGAGGTTGAATATATTCTTTTCATCCAAAGCAATGTGCTATGCAAAAAATTGTTCCAGCGTTCCTATGGAAAAAACTGATTCTTCCTATGTCCTCCAGTGCACAAGGGAAATCGGTGGTGCCTGAAGGAGCCCTGGTATGGCGATAAGTTGACATATTCAGTGACCACTATATGACAAGCATATGAGTATTTTAGGTCCCCAGTCCAATGTCTAATTCATCAGTTCTCTACATTTAGCTTGTCCCTCATGCTGTGCAGAGGTCTGTTTGTGCCCCAGCCCTTGAAACGTTACTGTGCCTTCTGTATGACCTGTCATTTTCAGCTGGGGGTACAAGGGCTCCAGAATCAGCCAGATGAGTTGAGGACTTACAGGGATTTAAATCCTACACTAGGAAAGAAACCTCTGGGAACAACGGGATTCTCCACTGCTGAGTATGAGGCTGTGAGAACACCACTACCGTTTCAGAAGAGGCAGTTGCCGTTTCTTCTTGGAAGATAGGGTAGGAACATGGGCAAACAAGGCAGCAGAGATCCAGCTGTCGGTAGGTAATGGGGAGAGATGAGAGGCTGAGAGTGAAGCGGTGCCGAGTTTCAAGCACCAGGAAAGGTTTCCGTACAGTTGCAAAAGCATTCCTTAAGTTCCATCTGAATTATTTGAAACAACCATGGTTTCTTCTGCCCTGGTGTGTGTGCTCTTGCCTCGGCCAGGTTTGCTGCAGAGAAGGCTCCGGGGTGCGAGCCGCTGGAGTTGTTACTGGCTGGGTCCCTATCGCTCGGAAACGGCGAGAAGCTGTTCAGTTTTCACGGCCTTTGCCTGGAGAACAGGCTGAGGGAGGAAAACCGAGGTTCCACCACAAACGGACTGACGTCCTGTTTAATGGGATGACGATGCTGCCGACCGCTAAGCGCCACAGCCCGCAGGCCGCGCGCAGCTCCACCCCGCCCCAGCACGCGCCCCCGGGGCGGGCAGCGCGCAGGCGCCCGCCGGGCGGGCGGGGCCCGGGCCGGCTCGCCGTACGGCC
Organism: Platalea leucorodia; assembly: GCF_965183815.1. Taxonomy (NCBI): domain Eukaryota; kingdom Metazoa; phylum Chordata; class Aves; order Pelecaniformes; family Threskiornithidae; genus Platalea; species Platalea leucorodia. Next base: position 24,158,558 of record NC_138826.1, read on the forward strand.
TGTCGCAAGGAACATGGCGGCGCCCGTCTACCCGGCCTGGGTGACCCGCTGGGTCTCCGGGCAGTGGCGGCAGAAGAAGCGGCCCCCGGTTATCCGCCCGACCCGGCCGCTGGTGCTGGCCAACAAGGTAGCGAACCGCAGGGAGCAGGTGGGAGGTGAGTTGCCAGGCCGTTAAACCCCCTCTCCCCGGGGAGAAACGGCGGGGATGGGGGGCCCCCGGCCCCTGCGGGGTGGACCCGCCGCCGGTGGGCCCTCCGGCGCTGTCCCCGGCAGCTGCCCCGCCGCCCCTCTGCGGCTTTGCCCTGGGAGGGGTCGTGCTGGTGTCAGGGCTGGGCTGGGGTCGCGCTGGGAAGCGCCTGGGGCCCTGGGGGGCAGCAGAGGGGACGGGGGTCTGGTTTGTGCCACAGAATTAGCGCACGGGTTCCTTTGGAAAGATTACTTTCTCGTACAACAACCCTAAATTTGCGTCCTGTGCTATTCCGTATGTGAATCGTGCATGTAAAATGCTTTGTTGCATCTCGTACCTTAAGAATTCAGTCAGAGGTTAGATGGCTGCAACGGTGCTAATCTTTGTGCTAGCAATGTCTCCTCTACACAAAGCAATGATGAGATCTTTACTTTAGTGTTGTTTTTTGTTACCTGCCTCTACCCCATCTTAAACTTCTCTCTGGAGATTTATGCACTGTGGAGGCTGTTAGCATGAAATGCCAAACACATGAGATTTCTGGTTGTGTCTTTCCCTCCTAGAGGCGACATGCATTACGGAGATGTCAGTAATGATGGCCTGCTGGAAACAGAACGACTTCAACGATACAGCTTGTGCCGAGGAGATCCGGATGTTCTATGACTGCGTGGCAAAGGCAGAAGTAATTAAGGCCTCTTTTGTGTTCTTTAAGGCTAGTAGTAGGGAAGGAGAAAGCCCCCAATCATTTTTTGTGTGCCAGCAATAATAATGTTCTCTGAACAATTTGATTTGTGTTGTAACTCATTTGAGCTGTAGGAGACATGCAAAATGATGTAGACCAAACATGCAGTTCTTCCTTTTTGAATGCAGAAGTCAAATTAAAATTAAATTAAATTAGAATTAAAATAAAGGAGTGTAGGAAGGGACTGGATGTTTGGTGTGGTATGACTAAGGGTGGAACAATAGTGGCATCCAGTCCTTTTTGTGTTGTCAAATTCTTGAAGTAGAGCTCAGCTGCTGTCAGTTGACTCTAACCTAGGCCATTTGTTTTGATTTCTTCCATTTTTTAATCTCTAAAGTTTCAGCACTAATGCAGCAATAACGGTCACTGCTCTTCTCTGTTTTACATGATAGTTCTGAATGAGGGAGAGTATGATGTGGAGCTGTTAAGTAGAGCAGTGATTTGTATGGTGCGAGATCTGGATTATATTGTAATTGGGGAGATGTACAGTGTAGGTAAGTTTCAGTAACTGCTCTGATTCATAAAATTAAGAAATAGGTGAGTCGGGTACCAATCCAATACCTGCATTAGACAGTGGGGGAGAGTGGGGGGAATTAGGATTCCCAAATTCCAACCTGTCATGAATCTGTAAATAGTTCTGTGCTTGCAGGGGTGAGGGTGGAGACAAGGTGGTAGAGAAATAACCAGTTGTTTCAGTAATCCTCATAACAAACAGAATTTTCAGGATACGTGAGGTAGTTACAGCTATTGCAGATTCTCTGAAAATTAGGAGTTCTTGTTTGTGGCTGTTTCTGACTCTGAAGGCTAGACTTTTTCTTGAAAAATAAATTTCATGTTGTTTGGAAATTAAAGGTTTCCAGCTATATGATAAATTTTAAATCAAATCAGTTTCAAAAGCAGACTAAAGGTAAGTACATGTACTAAGCATGTCCTTATACTGATTTCAGGTCTCCATTTTGTTTCAGTAATAGTACCATCATTTACTAAACAGTTATTTACTGTTGCTGTTTGACAGCATAAATGAAAAACTGTCCAAAATTTATTTGGTAGATTACAAAGGAAACAAATGAGTAACAGAAAGTAAAAGGAAAAAATCTTCTGCGCTGTTACTATAAGTTTATAATATTGTTAACTAAGAATATGGAAGAATATCATCTTCGCAAGTTGTCAGTCATTCATTAATTCCACCATATAAAGATCATCAGGTTTTGAAAGCCTTGTGATTATTGAGCCAAGTGCTATTGTAAGTATTCCTTAAAGAAATAGCATTCTTCTCAAAGAAACATCCAAGTACAATTAGTAGCAGTCTTTGGGGGTGAGAGTCAACTCAGCAAATAAACAGAGGTAATATTTTGAGGTTTCTTTTTCTGTTCCAGAAGGAGCGCAAGCATCAAAATGAGAACGACGCCCTGTCACCCAGAGGAAACTTAACTTCAAGCAAAGTGAACAAGCTCCTGAGGAGATTTCCTCAGAGCACACGTTATGTATAATGTACTTTACTAAAGGGACTGCGGACAAGCAATTAAAGTTGGAGTCTTTGGCAAGAAAGTGAAAAGTAGGCTTGAGTGAGCGTTTGATGTCACATGGTATCTGTCAGCACTGCTGCCATGGATCTTGACTGCACCTTTGTTTCCAGAGTGAAAAACACCCATCTTGACCATCAGCTGACTTTGTTCATGAGGTTCTTGGGTCTTGTGGTCCTAGGATGTCTGCAGTGTGTTCTTCAGCGAGCCACAGTGTGGAGTCAGGTCCTCACTGTGAAATAAAATCTTCTAGGAATGCATGTAAATGCATTTTCTAACAGTTAGGGGGTGACTTTTGCTCATGTATAAGCTTCCTGCCTAACTTCTGAGCTGCTATCAAAAAGCGCTCAGGTCTAGACATTGAGCCAACTTAAAATTGATAGTAATCTCATGACTCGTACTCCTACATGTATGTATACACAATTTGGTTCCTCTTGAAATTTTTTTAATTCCTGTTGCTGTACAAGAAGGCTGTAGAATGAGGAAGAAATCTCCAGCAAAATACCTTGTTAAAACACAATACATTGGTAAGGATCAAATATAATTTTAACGTAGAATCTTGTGATTTGATTGCCCTCTGATTTATGGGTGGGACAGGTATGGTGCCATGTCAGATCAATTATGTTGTCTGTACTACAATAAAATAATGCAAGACTATTGTTTGGCTTGGGCAACTCATAAGTTACAACAAAATGTTCCATTGTTTTGGTAAAAAAACTAAAAGGGGGAAAGAAAGTTCAAGCGTGGACTGATACTGAAATCATGTAATTAATTATTAGTTTTGATTTGTTTGTTTTTTTTTTTTTTTCACTAGAGTACCACAAAACTGCAGGCAGGTCCCTGTTGTTTTAGGACCAGTACCTGATTGGTAAGAAAAATGACGTGCCTCAGAGAACTAATAATATAACCATTTATATCACTAATTCTTTAGGGCATAAAGAAAAAGCAGAGTAAGAGGAACGTCAGGCACGTACAGACTGTGTGATTACCCACATGTGACTGTAGAGTTTGCACGGAGCTGGAACTGACTGGTCAGGTGTATGCTTTCAAGTTACTGAAGCAATTTTCATTTAACTGTTACTTACAGTGGCTCATTAGTGGATTATCGCATGTGGTAGCTTGTTCTGTTGTTGCTGTTATGGCATAAGTAGGTCTTCCAGAGGACTTGGGGTCAGTAAGAACATGGTGTCCACATCTAAGTTTGGGAAAACACGTTGCTTCTGTGACGTTTTGCATTTTCAGTCCAAAAGACGCTCTCTGGGAAGGAGAGCTACTTGCTAATTCTTTGTTTCTGAAGGAGACAAGCTAAGCTGGGAGTGAGGAACCGATGAATTCTAAATTCACTTCTGTTGATGATGGTTTTTCTTTCTTTGTATTAAAACTTACAAGTATAGTTTTGCACCTCTTAAGCTAGCAGCTATGCTAAATGTACCAAATTCTAGTGTCTGTGAAGAACTGTCTCATTATATAAGAAGCTGTAATGGAGAAACTAACACTTTTTTGTTGTATTTTTACTTTCGAAATTTTGCATAGCTCCCACTAATCTGGACAGTTGTTTTTGGGTTTTACTGCTTCACAGAGAGTTTCACAAGTTCAGTTGTTTGGGATTTTTTCTGACCTTTTACATGTCTACTGTAAGCTTAATATTACTACGCTAAGGTTCTCCAGTCCTTAAAGGAATGCATTTATTTGGAGGAAGAAGGAAGGAAAGAGAATGCTTTTCAGATGCACTCAGGTTTTACAGTGCTGCTTTTAACAGTACTCTAGCAGTTCTTTTGGCTCAGGATCCCATGTTATAACGAAAAAACCTCCAGTTACTGATCGTCCTTGGCAATTTGAGCTGCTGCCATTTCCCCATATCTCACTGTTAAGCTTATATTGGGTATTTAAATGTGTTCTGTGACACACTCATATTGGGGGTTACTCCATTAATAGTTGATGTGTGTAGCTGCAATGAATGTCAATGTCTTCTCTGAGTTCAGGGCTTGTACCACCCCATGATGCTGTTGCTGGGGAATGAAAGAAAACTGAGTTCTGGTGCTGAGCCCGCTGGTTAAGAACATCGCTGCAGAGACCTCTCTATGATTGCGTGGTGGGGAAAGAATTAAGCAAAAGCTGACTAGCTGTTCTACCCTCCTAAGTCGGATTTACAGGATTTAAGCAAATCTGCTGGAATTCCTTGATCTTACTCCTGTTCCTTACAGCTTGAATATTATACCAGCTCTGGGAATGATTGCTATTAGCTACCTCTCTTTTTAGGCTTTCACTGAAGATCTTTTATGGAGGAAGCATTGATATTTCAGCTGGTTTTGATGAGCAGTAGTCCTGCCAGTTCAGGAGAAATAGGTTGAATTCCAGAGATCCAAGAGCCTTTTAGAAGATGGTACTACTTGTTCAGAAGGGTCAATACCGAATAATCTGGAAAAATCAAGACAGAAAGGCTCTGTAGGGAATCATGGACTTATTATTATAGAACTGTGCTTTTATCAGGTGAGAATGTGATTTGTGTTAAATAGTGGACTTAGGTATTCACAACTACTTCAAACTTGCCCACACAAGAAAGTTCAAGATGTGTTTTACCTTATCTTTAGGTATGTTACCTATCTAAACTGCCATAATTATATTGGTATAATTTCCTTCTTGGTCTTCCTCTCCACCTTGGAGAGGGCCATGTAGCCATGAGAAGCTTTTGGGAATCAGATCCACCTCTCTCAAGAAAATGTCATTGCACGTGCCAGAAAACCAGGTGGAGTCTTGGCAAGAAGGAATTAGTTCCAAAAGAGTACCCGCCACAGAGGAGACAACCGCAAACCCCACTATATCTTTACAGGGTTTGTCATTCCTCCAGAAACTGAATACCAAACTTGGATTTCTGTTGCTTTGGGTGCACTGGTCTGTGTTTCCTTTAAAATCACTTTATCTAGGAAACCACTTTATCTAGGAGAGCCTTGCTTTGAGAGGGAAGCAACTAACAAGGTACTGTGAGAGAAATCCAGTGCAAGCTTTTGCTAGAGGTTTTAAACCGTATCAGTGTGTGTCAGAGGCTGAATGCAGCTGTTTGTTTCCAGGTCTAAAGGGCTAAATAGGTGAGCGTCTTATGGGAGTTCTGAAGGGGCATCAACAACCTCTCTGCTCCTGACTAAGGAGCAGATTTCTCCGAATGCTAGTAGATTTTCTGTTCCTGCCTCCAGTATATCCTTTCTTCATGTTTTCACTGGAATAAGTGGTTCAAAATTCCAACACGTTCCCATTTTTCATTTTGTTTTGCTCCTTTTTGCCAGTGCTGCCTGAGAGTTACAGCGTGCTGTAGCACCTAAGCTATTTCCATCCTCTGTTGTCCTGATCATCTCCCTCCCTCGCTACGAGGATATAGGAGATTAACTTATTAACTGAGTGTAATTCTTGGCCAAATCCACTGTGTCCAGAATGCACTGTGGTACAAATCCACTCCAGAAAGGGCTCCCTCCTACCACTCAGCGACTCCTGTAAAAGATCGAGCGCATAGTGGAATTTCCTTGCATTTGATGAGTGACTGAGGATGAGGCAACACAAAACTGTCATGTGAAGTGAGTAATGGGCAATAAGTGAGGGAAGAAAAAAAGACACTTTTTGTTAAGCCAATAGATTTTTGTCAGCCTCTTCCTTGTTTTTATGCTGAAGGTGTCTTTGGAAATGCTGCTCAGCAGACTTGGCCAGAAGTGAGCTCATTTCTTAAGGTGACCTTCATGTTTCATGCTGCAGAACGCCAGGAGTTAATCCCTCCAAAATCAGAATATAAATACAGGAAATGTCCATTATACTGAGCTGAGGAGCAACACGGGGAACGTGTGAAAAAAAATTTGAGATTGAACAGCTTCAAATTGACCAATTCCCTTCTTAGATTTAATAATGTTTAAAACTTTTTGTAGCCTCTAACCCTAATTCATATGAAGGAGCAGTAAGCTGAAAACACTAAAAAACCCCATGGGATTGTTCATAGCAATACAATAACGATCAACCCCCTGGAAAGCATCCTAGCCAATTGAGTAAAGTAGCTCTATGGCCCAAGGTCAAGAAGACGCTCAGTGGAAAAGATCTCTGGAGGCAATACCCGTGTCGGCGAGATGCAGGGCTGAAAATCGGGAATGCGCCCTGGGGAGGGCTGTGCCACCTGCGCGTTTTCCACGGGGACATCTGGAAGCTGCTTAATGTAAAGTTTTCTGGGTCCCATTTACCTGGGCTCAAATCTGAGGAGAGTTTGACCTCAGGAAGCTGCAAGCAGCTAATCGAGGAGGCAGCGGTGGGGGGATAAAGTCCAGATTCCTTCCAACAAGCCTAATCTCTGGCAAGGGTGCGCGCAGGAGCCGTTTCCTTTTCCAGTTTTGTTGCTGGAGGTTTTGCAGTAGGGTGCAGCCCCGGTCCCCGCCCGGCGGGAGCCTCAGCGCCTCGGGGGAGAAGGCAGAGGCGGCGGGGGCAGGAGGCAGCGGCGGAGAGGCGAGAGCGGCCGGCCCCGGGGCGGGCGGAGCGGCGGGGGCTGGCGCTGGGAGAGGCGCCTACCTGGGGCGCGGAGGGAGGGGGGGAGGGAGGGGACGGCGGGGGTGCGGGCTGCGCCCCACCCGCCCTCCTCCTGGTTTTAAGGGTGCTAGAGAAATTCTGGGGCATGCTCTCCTCCCTTATTTCTCTCCCCTCTTTTTCCCCTTTCCGAAAGGAAGGATCAAGAAGAGATGAGGAGAGGAAGGAGAAAGTGAAATTCTAAGATGCTGCTGGGAACCGCGATCCCTTATCTCGCATCCCTTTCCCGACACAGACATGGCAGAGGCATCCCGCTCCCCCCGCGGCGGAGCGGCTAGCGCCCGGCTGCCGGGGAAGCCCCGCCGCAGAGCCCGGGCAGGAGGCAGCCGCTGAGCCGGGCGGCTGAACAGAATGTGACGCTTGAAGAAGCTTCTGCCCACTTTGTCCAGGAAGGATGGAGGTCCCCAAAGTACTCGGGCTCCTGGTAGAGCTCTCGAGTCTGTTATCCTGTCTCAGATACGTGGAGGTAAGAAATGGTTATTCTTCTATCTGCTTGTAGGAAGTCACATGGCTCTTTTAATATCCTCACTGTAAGTGGATCTTTTTATTACTTGAATATGTTTTCCAAAGCGCCTAGGCAGCTGTGGTCTCTGGGAAGGGCTGGGGGCTCGGGGAGGGATTTATTTCACTGTGCATATGAAATTCAGAAAAGGAAACAAAGCAGGAAAGCAGGATGCACAAGGGCTTGCAGATGCTTTGGCTCAGGTTTCCTATGTTTCTCAAGCACTGCAGTGACCCTGGTAGGAGAGATCCTTTGTTTCTGTTCTTTGCTGATTGACTGATTACCCCTCTTGCTGTTGTGGACAGGTGATTTATAGCCACACGGACCTGGGGCAGTGACTGCAGCACAGGCTGTTTGCACTAAAATTTGGTGGTGGTGGTGATGGTCAGCATTAAGGGATTTTGGAAACTGCTATGGGAACTGGCAGCAACTAATCTTTCATTAGAAGGGAAGCATATTACTTGGACTGCAGTTCTTTCATTTATGGTCCATCTCCAAGAAGAGCAGCTTCAGACTTTCAAATATAGCCTGTTATTAGTCCAACCCATCCCTCTGTTGCCTGAAGGCTTATGTGCAGGTGCACACTAAAAGCTAGGAGTTGGGGGACCTGGACCGTGGCTCAGTCACGTTTGGTGCAGTCACAAAGGCGTAGCTTAGCTCACTTTCCTCGCTTTGCAAAGAGCTTTGAGATCCTTGGATAGGTCCTTCAGCATTGTTGGTTCACAGACCATTATGCGGGCTTGCAACAGCCTGATATATGCAGAGGGATGGATTTTGGGCTAAAAAGGGTTTTTCAGTTAAATGCTGTGTTATTTGTGCATCCCCTTGTGCGTACACACCTGAGATCTGATCTGCTGTTTCTGAACCATGTCAGGAATTCATCTTCAATATGCAGTGTCACATTCTGACTTCTGGAGGGTGATGCTGGAACTTGGCCACGGTTGTCAACACCTGCTGGACCATATTCATAAGCTTGATTTGAAAATGGCATCTGCCATGAGTAGGTGTCGTTCTTGTCAGGTATCTATGGGAACTATCTCTGCTTATTCCAGAGTTGGATTTGGTTTAATTCCAAATTTTACTCTTCCCTTTTTCCAGGGAGAGGGGAAGCTGAGAGAAGCAAAATGACTCATTTTGAAGAAAACCAGGACCATTTCCAATAGCTAGTATTCTTTACATGCTCACCTCTCCTCTGTGAATTACAACTCCTTGTTCATATAAAAGTATTAGAAATGTTCATTAAGAAGTATTTAGAAATGAATTAAACTACAAGGAGCTAGCAGAAGCATGTACAGTTTCTTCTTCTCACTCTGGGTCTGTGAAGATTTTGCACCTGCCTGCACACCATGTAATGGTGTTGAGTGGAGATCCCTATCTCTCAGCCAGCAGTCAAGTTATAACCACCAAAAACACTGCCTGTAAGAGGAAATGCAGTTTTGGGGTGGACAGGATGCTGGAATTCTGAGGGCTTTGTTTCAGATTTTTTGTTCTTAGCTATTTAACCCCATTTGGATAATAATACCATAGGCCATATCATGTTCTTCTGTATTAAAAACAAAATCCTCAAAAAGCCTTATTGGATTTTCTTTTTTAGGTGTTTCCCACTTTGTACATGGATGTTTATTACTGTTTTAACAGTGATCCCCGAGGGCATCATCCCATCACGTAGCTGTATCTTTGCTGCTGTAGCCATAGATGGCTTGCCCTATAAACAGAGAGAAAATGAGGGGTTATTCATTATCTTTCTTACTGGTAACAATGATTTTCTTCTAGCTTTTCTTTCCTTCCCCCCCCCCAGGCTTCCAATTCTACTGGAAAAGAACAAGCAGAGCCCTGTAACGTAGTACTTAGATCAAGGGTAAATCTCTGCAGGCCAGTAATTATTCATTTTGTTGTTAGTGGGCAGAGCTGTGATTGGATTTGAAGAGGAGCAATGGGGAGAGCAGGGAAGAGACTGGTTACCAGGGTGTGTTTGCCTAAAGTGCCAAAAGGCCGAGCTGCTTTTAGGACATGCCCACGTTTATTTCATCGGATAATCATCTCTCTGCTTTTGCTCTGTTTCTTTTCCCAGGCTTTCCTGGGATCCCAGCCCAACCAAAACCATTTGCAGAGTGCAGGTAAGAACAAGAAGTTATTAATTCAGTCATCGGGCAGATTCTTTCCTGCAGTGGTGATCTGAGACCATAGGCATGATGAACCACTGCTACCTGGCGTTCTTCCTTTCTTTCCATTACTTCTTCAGTCTTTTCTCCTGCCTCAATGTCTGCTTATCTCCTTTCCCAAAATGGCCAGACCACTTTCTTTTCTTTATGTCTAATACTCTTGCAGTTCCCTACTCCTCCCACATGCTCTTTTCCTTTCATCTCTTTCTCTGCCTCAGTCTTTTTTGCACACTCACCTTTCCTCTGCTCTAATAACTACTGAATTCTCACACACCCCCATCCGAGGGTCCCAGTTGATGCAAAATGCACAGTGTGTTTTCCAGAGACCTACCTGTAACTGCTTCTCATTTTTGTACCTTGCAGTTAACCTTCAGCTGTCACTTACACCCTCTGAGCTTGGCAGGGGCTAGAAGGCAAAGGGCATGAAGGAAAGTTTCTTTGTACCTTTGCTGTTTGCCCTGCGTGTCTTTATGGCAGAAGGGTTTTCTGAAAGTGTTGGCTTCTTTTTGTTTACTCAGTGAATAAAGCTATAACTGTTATCCCTTTCTGAGTCTGCTCTTCCCATGTTATGCACTCTAAAAAGCCCACCCTCACACAGAATCTGGTTCTGGCTTCCCTCTCTCTTTTTTCAGGGTCATGAATGGAGACCATATTATATTAATTGTTGGGGTTTCTTTGCATGAGATATTTCACATGGGCACTGGCCTGGAACATTGGCACCTGCATTTCCCCCCAAAATAGGTTCCCGTTCCCTTCCTATACATTGGCCAAGTTCAGATAAGCCAGGTGATATGCTAATGTGTAAAAGGAACATATATACAATGAAATACAATGTCATTTCCCACCTTCCTGCTTTATAGAATGAAATTATAGCTAATTTTAAACTCTTCTCAGTTTCAATCAATTTAAACAGGCAACTAATCTTCTAAAGAGCCTAGGATCAAATTTAAGAGTACCTTATTCAGGTGCCAAAGCAGGTGGGGAAGGAAGTGGAGGAGTGTCTGCCAGGCTCAAGTGCTGCTTGAACATCTATTGAAATAAATGGTAATAGGAACAGGTTCCAATTATCCATGTTTGGGCCCAGAGTTAACACATTTCAAAAGTCTATCTGGGCAGTTCATAACTTTCAGATCAGTTTGTTTTTTAGATAGTGCATATTAGAAACATTCTTTGAACAGCTGCCTTGAGGAGTGATAGAATTGAAATCAAGCAAGTAGTGATCAAGACTGCAGACATGGGAGGTGTTTCAGGAGATCAGCTGGTATCTCCCACATGGAGCCTCAGTGTGCGATGCCTTAAGTGATGCTAACAGCTCCCTTCCTATGCCCAGCATCCAGCGTGTGTGGTGTCGGACCTCTTGGGTATTACAACGGCTCACTGGCAGTCACTGAGGCCGGGGCAGAGTGCCTGAACTGGGCAGAGTTCCCCGATTATGTTCAGCAGTACCCAGACCGTGGCTTGGGGGACCACAACCACTGCAGGAACCCAGACGGGGGAACTACACCCTGGTGCTTCTACCGGCTTGCGTCAGGGGCCATCGGCTGGGCTAACTGCGACTGTAACCAAGGTAAGGGCTGCTGCGTGTCTCTGCCAGCACCCAGGCTGCACTGTCTCGGGGAGCTCAGGCCAGAAATGTGTGCTGCACAGACTCGCAGGCAGCAGGTGGGACACCCTGTGAAAGAAGCACAGTACAATAACTGCCCCGAATTGTCGAAATACTTAGGACTAGAGGCTAGCCTGTGTGGGAGAAGAACGTCTGTATATAGTAGGGGGTGGATTTAAGCTGCTGTAGCCATAATGCCTTGTATAGATGTTTGTATTCTCATACAAGGAGACTTCTTTTTTTTACTGTTAACTCATGCTACTTTGAAAACAGTTTAAGTTATGTGGAAAACAACACACTCCTGCTCCTTAAGTGTCTATATCAGAGCTCTCCTCATGTAATTATAGCAGTTCAAATATAACAAGGAAAAATCTTCTGTGGCTAGGTTTGTAAATCTTCTGTGGCAAGGCAGGTCATAGGCTTACTTTAAAATTCCTCGCAGTGCCGACACAAGGACTGCTGCTTATTTTGAGGCATGCAAGGGAGCTGAGCTCTCTCAGTACCCCGACTCCAGTGCAGCACTCTTGAAAATGTTCTGTTCGTCCTCCTGTTTTCTGACTTTCCTCCCTTTTCCTGCATTTTGCAAAGCAGGTAAAGCACTAGTTTAATAAATGAAATTACAAAGTCTTTTCCCTTGTCAGTGGAAGTGCTTTCAAAGACAGCTTCATTAAAGGAAAGGATACAACAAGTGTAGTTGTGCTGTGTGCCTGCATTGATGTGCTACAGACAAGGTGTACCCTTCTCCCAGTCCATAACTGAGCGAGGAGATGTGCTTTCTAAACAGTGGTAGTATTTCTAGTGCAGTGGGAATTGAAAGGGCATTTACATTGGCACTTCCTTTTCCTAGAGAAATTAAAGAGGATTCACCTGCTGTTACTGAACATTTAGCTGTAGCAACAGTGACTCTCATAGGTGAGGTGATTGATGGAAAATAAATCAGTGGAGTGTCATAGGAATTAGAGAGCCTGCCATTTCCAGACACCTTTTCAAGTTGGCACATAAAATCACCCCTGTTTCACAAAAGGAAAATCCTGGAGTTGTGGCAGAACCCAAGTTTACTGCCAGTATTACCACGGCTTTGAAATGGATGTGGCACCAGCCATCCTTCTGAGCAGCCATTGCTGGAACTGGGAAGGTGCCACGTCCCACACCCCTTCATACAAGTCACTTCAGTGACAGCACCAGCAAAACAGAGATGAGAAAAGCCAGGTGCAGTTCAAGTCCAAGACTTGCTGATCTGAAACCTCCATCAGAAGACAGCAGCTTTTTTTTTTTTTTTCTCCTCTTTTGGAAGGTGCTGTGCGGTTGGCTGAAGATAGCAGTGTGGAGCTGTACTTCAGAGGACTCTGGGGCACCATCTGTGCTGACCACTGGACTGACTGGGATGCCAGTGTTGTCTGCAGGCAACTGGGTCTCAGGTGGGACCCTCAGTCTGGTTGCAAGAGTTACATGCTCATGTGGCCTTGGAAAGAACAGCCTCTCTGGTTACAGTCCCTCTGGCATAATGTGTTGGCTGGGGGAGAGGAGCTTGTTTTGTGGCTCGCTTCCCACTTCCTACTGTTTTCTTTCCATGACTATGTCAAACCCCAACCAGCATTTGCAAGAACTTTTTAAAGCAGTAGTTTCTGCTTGGTGCTCCAGGCTGCGATGAGTGAGCTGTGAGATCGTATCCCCTTTTTAGTATTACCAGCTGGAGTTTGTGTAGTGGTCTATTAGAAATTTTGAGGGTGTGAACCCCCTTCGGGAATCTGGGATTTGGACCTTCAAACTTCCAAATAGCAAGGAGATAAGGTCCACAGAGAAGGAAGAAGGTGATTCAGATATTTGGATGTTCGAATCCGTTGATGGGTTCATTTATCACTCTCAAACGAGGGTGCCATTTCTGACCAGACCAGCTCCTCTGCAGTAAGTAGGAAGACAAAATGGGTTAGATGGTGGGCAGTGCTTTGTGCTTGGTTGTACTTTCCCGTTAGACTGTACATGGCCACCCCTTTATGCACTTCCAATCAGCTGGGCTCACTGGGATGTGAAATGCCATAACTGGGCTGGAGAGTCACAAGAACTGAGGGAAAACAAGTGTGAGTCAAGCAGTGCTAAGGCACTTCATTGCTCTGTTGCTTTCTCTGTACCAGTGAGATCGGCACAGCTGGGAAGAAGAGCCATCCCGGACTGTGGCCTGTTCCCCTGCACCTGCAGTCAGCAAACTGCCAGGGGGATGAGAAAGCCCTGCTGCAGTGTGGCTATCGGGAAGCTGTGTCAGGAGCTTGTAACCAGGGGAGTGCCATGGTAACATGTGTCCCTCCAGAAGGTAAATCTCCAGGGGAGGTTTGCTCTCTGTTTCTTGCGTCAGTGTTGCTGACAAGATGTAAAATCTAAGGTTGTGAAGCTGTGGAAAGCAAATCATTGAAGCATGTTCTTCTTTCACCTGCTATACAGGTGGTTATCTTCCTTGAAATGTAAAATTATCCATCCTTTCCCAATCCCAAATACTCACAGTAGGAATACTACTACAGTCACTGAAAGATGGCTGTTGCTTATGACCACATCCTCTTTTTAACAAACCAGGTTTTTGTCTGCAGGTAGCAAAGTCGTAGTCACTGTAGCAGCCAGTTAAAGAGCCAGCCCTGGACCAGCGGCACCCATACTGTGGGCTGCAATCACAGACGCTTCTGGGGGCAGTTTAGAGGGGAGGATGTGGTATGGTGGGACAAGAGCATCCCAAGACCTCCTCTGGTTGGTGAAGGTTCTACACCCCGAACTGCTGGATGTGCTTTGTCTCTGTCTTGCTCTGTTGTGCTCTCTTTCCCTTTCTTGAAGCACAGGTGTAGGTGCCCCGCTGCGTTTAGTTGGGGGAAAGGAGAGCTTTGAAGGGCGAGTGGAGGTCTACCATGATGGCAAGTGGGGTACCATCTGTGACGACCAGTGGGACAACCGGGATGCTGAAGTAGTTTGTAGGCAGCTGGGACTCAGGTAACTTCCCTGCTGTATGTCATGGAGTGGTAACAGAGGTAGGCAGAATGAAGAAAGTGAAAGCATGTCCTTTCACTGTAGTACCAGCCCTTTCTATGGGAAGTGTACAGAAACCTTGGAAAAGATCATCCTATAAAGGGATTTTGTACTTAATTCCTGTCAGTTTTATGGGTTTATGCTGTGGGGGAAAAAAAAAAAAGTTCATGCATCCCTATCCAAGGTCTGTCTGTGGTTTTTGTTCATTATTTTTGCACATATATCTTAATGCCTGCAGTTGTTTACTTGGTTAAGTTTAAACACATCCAGTTTCACTGTCTGCCCTTATCCTCTTCAGACGGGAAAGCCAGAGAGAGCACCTTGTTCTCTTCTATGCCATTCAGCACTTAACATGGGAGCTGTTGTATACCGAGCATTCTTGAAAATCACTTCAGTACAAAATTGTTTGAAATAGATGATTCCATTTTGAGATCCCTCAGACTTCAGGAGTTTTGCCTGTCACTGAGATTGAAACATCGTTGTCCTCAGAACTCCCTACCTGTCTGAACTGTTCATGTTGCAGGCACGTTTTTGTTATGTGCTGGAAGGTCTTGTTACAAAACTTTCCAATCAGGTACTTTGGTGAACAGCTGGCAACACCACTGTGTCGGAAATACAGATTATCTATGGGAGGACACTGGCCTAGCATAGGAGAGTCCCTGTGCAAGGCAGACTCTGAGGGCACAAGACTGTGACCTTCCCTACTGTGAGCATATGTGTCTGTACCGTTTGCAGTGGGAATCCGAAAGCCTTGTCATGGGCTCACTATGGGCAGGGATCTGGCCCAATCCTGCTGGATGAAGTGGAGTGCTCAGGCAATGAACTCTCACTTGACCAGTGCAAGAAGAGTGACTGGGGACAGCAGAACTGTGACCACATTGAAGATGCTGGAGTCTCCTGTGACCCTTTCACAGGTACAGATCTACAGCTCTACGCCAGTCAGATGTGGTCTGTCTTGCTCCCACATTACACACCTTGCTCAGCAGGTAGCTCCTCTGCTCCAGGATCCTGCAGGGCTCCTACCTACGGCAGCAACAAGGGCTGCCAGATGTGGAGACAGAGAGCAAGCAGCAGGTGGGAATGGATCAGAGCCAGGCTTGGTGGTGTTCCCATTGCTCTCCACAGGTGGCATGGAAAGGTTGAGGTGAATCCTCCCCTGACAGATGGGCACGTTTGGGAGCAATGAACGTTTGTTTTTTGAGTACCCACGGATATCTGTGTCTGGTTTCTTTCACTCATGGGCTGCACAGAGACTTTGGCAGTGGAGCACAGGCTGTTTCTTTTCATCCTTGCTAAGTGCTGATCTTTCCTTCTCCCACCCCTTGCAGAGGGCACTGTCAGGCTGGCTGGTGGCCGCAGCCCCAGCGAAGGCAGGGTAGAAGTTTATTACAATGGAGACTGGGGCACAGTATGCGATGATGGCTGGACAGACCTCGGTGCCCAGGTGGTCTGCAGGCAGCTGGGCTTCAGGTAGGACTGAGAGCATGTGTAGTGTCTGTGCTTCCTAATTTCAGGGATTAGATTCCATCCCCCTTCACTGGAATAGGCTGGACCTTACTTTCTTCAATGCTGTCTTTGTTAGAAGGGTTATTACCATTATACAATTTTATTCAGGGAAAATTAATAGGTATCCACACCCTCTCCCAGGGCAAAAAAATCTTTATCATCTCTTGCCTCGGCCTGTTTTGAAAGCAGATAACAGGCTTGATACTGTCTTTATGAACCCCTCACCAAAGTCAGAAAGTTCTCTCAATACACCTTAAATTTCCAGGTGTATCAGCTCAGCACTGCCACCCCGCCTGCTCTGTCAGCTAAATGATATCACCCATCTGCTCTGTCAGCTAAACATATCACCTGCTTCAGTAGTTGAACGAAGACCATCAGGGCAAAAGAAGAATAGTATTAGGGATTTTTTGTAATGCTTTTCTTTCAGCCCATTGCTGAACTGTTGTACCTCCAGGTATGAGTCTGGGGAAGATTTAAAATAAGGATACTGTAGTCTTGGAGCCAGTAAACGGGTTTTTTTTTGTGGATTTTTTTAATATGATTAGGGTATCCTTGTAAAATTTCAGCTTTATAGACTGAAAAAAGACTAAACTAAATTCTTCCCTTTGAGTTCAGCTGCATACTGTGTTTGTCATTTCTTGTAGTGCCTAAATGCTTGCAGCTTTCTGGATTTCAATTCCAGGTAGCTACTTCCTATAAAAAGATGTAGAATTACTTCAATGTTGGTATTTTTGATGCCTCCTCTGCTAGCCCCTCCCCAAATTGATGTACCTGGTGTCATGTCTGCAAAGCAGCCTCTGTGGTACAGCTGTCCCTCTGTGCTGCTATGACTGTGCCTTTGACCAGACACTAGAAAATGGACTGGTCTGGGCAGGCCTCCCTGAAAACTGAAGCTGGTGAGATGTGCAAGCTCCTTGGCTGCCATCCTGCGTGTCACTGAGTGGTTTAGGCCAGGGGGCCATCAATATCACAGCGGAGCTCTTCAGGGGAGCTTCCCTTTGGTTCTGACCTGGTGTCCCTCTGTGGGCTTAACGAGTTTGAATGAATCTGATGTTATGTTCCATTTCCTTCCTCTAGTGGTCCTGCTACCCTGGCCTCTGAAGGGGACTATGCTGCTGGCCAAGGCTTTATCCTACTGGATGATGTGGCTTGTCTGGGGACAGAGCTGTCCCTCCTGGACTGTCCCCACAGCAACTGGGGGCAGCATGACTGCTCACACGCTGAGGATGTGGGAGTCCGCTGTTCCCCCGAGAGCAACACAGTCATGGATGCCAGCCTGGGTAACTCGCCTTGCCTCTTGCCCTGGACGGTGGGGAAGTGTCACCTGCTGGTCTGTTCCTTTGCAAGCTCTGAGAGATGTGGGAGTTTTCCCTGTGCTGTCTCAGTGAGGGGGCTGCTTTTTGAGGAGGACTGCTAGGAACGAGCCCTGGCTGTCTTGGGGCACAGCCACAGAGTTGTGGCTCCACCAGCCCTACGGCCAGACCTGCAGAGAAACTAAAACTGGAGAGAATTGTATTGGCAGTCTCTAAAACAAACCCGAGGGGCTGAGGAACGGTGGCTGCCTTAGTGTGCCATTGCTCACTGATGAGACACCTCAGCCTCCTGTGGGAACAGAGGACCCCTTTAACTAGACTCTTTAGGAAACTGGTGTTTCCACATTAGTGTCACACCTTGCCAAGACGAGAGGACTTCAGATGTGAGGGGCTGTTGTGTGGACATTGGTACCCTCTTGTGTGGATGGTACACTTTTAATTAAAATTGTGAATGTATTTCAAGTTAGCAGAATTTCCTTATTCATCTGAGACCTGATACTCTCCCCTTTCCCTATTACAGGAGACTTTCCAATTTGTCAGACATTTTTTATTGAAATAGACAGCATCCAACTTTTTTGTTTTTCCTGGATGTAGAACTCTTCTCTTGCCTAGAATAATATAATAGTTTTATAATTTAATGGATTTATTTCCAAGGCATGTTTAAGCTTGTCCACACTTGGCTCAGGAGTTAATAACTTTCCTTCTGTTCTTGTTCTCCTCTTTACTCAGCTTTCAGAATATGATCCACTAATGATTTCCAGTATGTATTAAATAAATATGTATGTAGTCTTCTGATTCAGCACAGAGGTGAAATGAGGGACATAGTCTTCATATAGAAACACTCTTTTTTTCTTTTTTCTTTTTTTCTTTTTTCTTTTTTTCTTTTTTCTTTTTTTCTTTTTTCTTTTTTCTTTTTTCATCTTTCATCTTTTGTCTTTTTTTCCTTTTTCCTTTTTCTTTTTTTTCTTTTTCCTTTTTTCTTTTTTCTTTTTTTTTTCTTTTTTCTTTTTTCCTTTTCCCTTTTTTCTTTTTTCTTTTTTTTTTAAGCTTACTGATGTCTGGGATTCATCTTTTCCTATAGAACCCAAGTCCCAGGCACCTCACACTCTCTGGTATTTTTGCTTGCAGCAACCCCTGTGTTTTCTGCTGCAGGGCCTCCTGTGCGGCTGGTGGATGGAGAAAGCACCAAGGAGGGACGGGTTGAGGTATTCCTGAATGGGCAGTGGGGCAGCGTCTGTGATGATGGCTGGACAGACAGAGATGCTGCAGTAGTTTGCAGGCAACTGGGATTCAGGTAAGAGCTCGGGTACACGCATCTTATCTTTCTCATAGAAACAGCTCTCAGGGGGATCGCTTCTTTCTGGACCTGTTTCTGGGGGCTTAATTTCTTAGTTTTGGCATACCTGCATATGCTTGAGGGAGTAAGGTCCTATTCTCACAGTGCCTTCAGCAAGTACTGTATTACTGCCTGTGTGCAGAGTGACACATAAATATTATTTCTCTTAAAATGTGCTGATGCATCAGGTTCACCTGCCTCCTGCTTATTGCAGATTAGCCACCCTCTCTGTAATTGCAGTGGTACAGCAAAAGCCAGGGCAATGGCTTATTTTGGTGAAGGCCATGGGCCCGTCCATCTGGACAACGTAGAATGCAGTGGCACGGAGCACACCCTGGGGCAGTGTGTCAGGCCTGACACCGGGATTCACAGCTGCTGGCACAGTGAGGATGCTGGTGTGATCTGTGACTATGTGGAAGAGAAGGTCCAAGACATCAGAAGAACAGGTGATGTGCCAATTTCTTCTATGCAGAAATCTGGGGCTCCAGTTGTAGTACCTCTGCATGCTTTTATGCTTTTCCCCTGCAGTTCTTCTGTTCTTTGGTTGAAACTTCACCTACAAAATAAGCATGTCCTGTCCTACACCTCCTACTTTTTCCTTGTTTTCATTGTCTCTTCTTAGGAGCACAGGGTGCTCCAGAATGAGGAACTCCACCCATGTCAGGCCTTTGAGCCTACAGAACTTCCCCACAGCCAAGTCACTATGCCCTTCCTTAGGGCCGTAACCATGAGCATACTTTGGGGTTTAGAGCACTGAGGCAATAGCTGTAGAGGTCCCATTCTGGCATAAGACTACAGACACTGGAGGTAAGCACCTCCACCAAAACTGAGGAAACCTACGGGATCAAATCTTCTATGAATTCCACATGCATAACACAATGCAGGCAACTACCATGAGGATTAATGCCCTCAGGGAAGGCGAATGGTATTTGGCTCCGTGACAGCAATTCTTGATACTTAAGCTAAAGGTATCTACCCAACCGCTGTAACTTTGCTGTGCAGGTCCAGAATCTGGTGTGTGTGGGATGCGCCTGCTTCACCGTCGCAAGAAAAGGATCATAGGTGGAAACAAGTCTCTCAGGTACTACCCTGTAATTCCCGGGAAAGCCAGAACTGGTTCCAGCTTTCCTACAGGCTCTGGAAATAGCCTGGCAAATGCTGAATACATTCACACATTTTCACTGGTGATTTTTGAACTTGATTTGAAGCAGTGGGCCCATCTCTGGGAGAATGCGCGCCAGCTGAGCCCAGATGGGGCAGAGTGAATGGGAAAAGAGCAAAACAGCTTCTCTGTGTGTGATGCCTATTATTCCTCTGTTTCTTCTTCAGAGGCGGCTGGCCATGGCAGGCCTCGCTACGGTTGAAGGGTTTTCGTCAAGATACTCGTCTGCTGTGCGGAGCAACGCTGATCAGCAGCTGCTGGGTAGTGACTGCAGCCCACTGCTTCAAAAGGTGCGTTTGTGAGTGGGGAGCCCTAAGGGATACTCAAAGATGAACAAGATAACCTCATACAAGAATATCCTCCCAGCCCAGTGGAACCACATGAGCAAAGTTTCTAAAACAAGAGCTTCAGGTCATGATGTGTATGATCCTGGAGCACTTATGGGCGTGACTCAATATAGGCTTGATTTATCCTTCACTGCTTACACCTGCCATCTTAACTTCGAGGCTTTACAACTTAAAAGGAACCAGCATTTTGCCATTTTTTGGTGCTTTAAAGAACTGTGAATGCAAGGTCACACACCTTGCAACTGTTGTAGCCCTTTTTTATAGGGGAAAAAAAAAAAGTCTTGTGCATGGGACACCCATTGACCCCAACAGCTGGCATTATCACATCTGCTAAAGAGGTCCCACAGTCCGTTTGTGAGGAGGTGGTTCAGTCTCATAGCAACTGACACTTGTGTGAGCCTGTTTCTGTCTTAGTAGGAGTATCAAGACCTTGAGTGTCTTTTTCTCCAGGTTTGGTGTTGATGTGCGGCGTTACCTGCTGCGGGTGGGCGATTACCACACAGGCGTGAAGGATGAGTTTGAGAGGGAGCTGCCTGTGGAGCGGATCATCCTCCACAGGAACTATTGGGCCGGCAGCAACGATAACGACATTGCCCTGGTCCGGATGCGGGGCAGAGAGGGGCACTGTCTCTCCTTCAATCACCACGTTCTGCCTGTCTGCCTGCCTGACAGGAAAGAGAAGTCTGACATCAACAGGCAAGCTTGCATCATCTCTGGCTGGGGAGACACAGGTGAGTGATGGGGCTCTGAGGAGCAAGAAAGGTAGGGGAGTCTGGGTCCAGGAGCCTACATGGGCCATTAAGTTCTGTCTGCACAACTCAAGGCCGTGTTCGTACTGCTCCTATTGTCTGTGCCAGCACGTGGTGTCAAGGAGCAGAGAGGTGAGGGGATTTTTGTGCCATTGTGCTTTCTTCTGATTTTGAGGCTTCTTGGGCCTGCCCATGGTGGAAGTTTTGGTTGCCGTAGAATCTTTCTGAAGCTGTGGGAGAGAGCAATGCTGCCACCTGGCCACAGTCCTCTCTTTCTTACCCCTTCTACATGCACGTTTGCCCACAGCAGACCCCTTAGGCAGCAGTGGCCTGTGCAGGGCTGGTGTACAAAGCCTATGGGAGGCCCCCATGTTTCCATGACCTCCTGCCTTCTTCATGACACTGTAGTAGTGAAGTGGGGGCTTAGAGGTGGAAGGAATCTCTCTCAGACAACCTTGCTTGATCTCCCTGGATATTGCTGCAGGGACAGTTGGGCTCTGAGGCTGGTTTCTGCACTAGGTTCGAGATGGCCTGTACCTGTCCTCTTGCAGCACATCATTGCTATGGAGCTTCCTAGGCAAAAGGGAGCGGGCAATATTCTAGAAAGTATTAATTAGTAAATACTTAACACTCTCAAGGCGATGTTTTAAAATGCTGGGCTTGGTGGAGTCCTGACATGCATGCATTAGCAAGGGCTGGAGACAGCTTTGAACTCTAAACAAAGCTTTATAACCGCCTGTCCAGTCCTCCCCCCTTTGGGGCTCAGAGATGCAATGCAGGGCTTGGGGCAAGGAGGCCTTTCTGGGGCTGCTGTGACTGGAGTAAAGCCCTATGTTCAGAAACACTTGCTGCCAAAAGGCAAATAGACGCAGGAGCTTTTCTGTTGATTTTGGACTTACCCATCCTTCCCAGCTGTTACCCCAAGTGTTTAACTGCAAATATACATTTGTCTTTGGAGTGAGTTGCGCCAGGTGCACGTGTCACTTCGGGGTGTCTGGGGAGGATCAAGGAGCAACTTGGCCGTGTAACTCCCTTAAGCTGTACTGGGACTTAATGGCTAGAATCCCTCCCACGCACCAAACCCGGCTTTCCCAATGAGAGGTGCAGTTACCTACTACCTTGTGAACTTACTGCAAACCTTGGGCACAGAAAGGTCATACTCTAATATGGCACAGGAACCTTATGTTCTGAGCAAGTCTGGGGTAATAAAGAGATTTGAGCAAATAGAGACAAATCTGGCCAAAGATGAAGTGAGCTTCCTTTGAATAATATTTGGATGCCTCTGAAACATCTTTCAAAACTTCTCTGAGGATTGAGCACTTCACAAATATTACTGCGTTTATTCTCTTGAGAAAACACTGTCATTGTTTTACAGAGGAGGAAATGGAGGCTCAGAGAGATTAAATAAATTGAACAAGGTTCTAGTTACTTGTTGGCAGAACCAGGAGTAAGACTCATCCTTTGATCTAACCTCTTTTTCCAACCTCTTCCCCATCTCTTTGATCTTACAGCTCTTTTTTGTGGTCTGGCTTGGCAGTACTGTTTTCTGAAGTTCTGGTGGTTCAGAGATGCTGAGCTCAGCCTATTTCTGTGCCGCAGTCTTGACGTTAAATGTACAAACATCTGTTTTTGTGTGGAGCACCGTTGCTCCAGGCCGCTGCTGTTGTCTGTATGTGAATTGGTCTGGCTGGTCTGTTCTGTTCTGTTCCAGGGAAGTCCTATTCAAGAACCCTGCTGCAGGGGGTGGTGCCTCTTCTCCCACGGGAAGACTGTGAGGTCCGTTATGGGCAGAAGTTCACTAACCGCATGATTTGTGCTGGGAACCTCTCTGAAGATAAACGGGTGGACAGCTGCCAAGGTGACAGTGGAGGGCCACTCATGTGTCAGAGGTCAAATGGACGCTGGATCATTTTGGGGATCACTTCCTGGGGTTATGGCTGTGGTCGGAAGGATTCCCCCGGTGTGTACACAAAGGTCAGCAAATATGTACCCTGGATCAAGAAAATGACCAAGATAAAATGAAAATGTCTGAGCTCTCGAACTTGGACGTGGTCCTTTTGCCCTGCAGCAGCAGAAGGCTGTGGCTTCTGGCCTGTGACTGATGGAGATTTATTTTGTCGTTGGACACTGGGAAAAGACTTTAACATAGAACTGGGAGGAAAAGAGTTATGGCTGATTCTTTAAAGTCTTTGGTTTCACTTTAGTCCGTAGTCTCTGAGCAGAGAAAGCAGGTGCACAGAGTGATAAGTCTATGTTGTTCTGACTGTCTGAGTCCTGTAAAGCAATCACACTTATTCCTTTGCCCTGGAACACAGAAATGGTAGAAGTGGAGAGAGACCTGCCTCTGTAAATCTATTCCCATTTTTGTATGTTTGCATACTTGAAAAACACTGCAAGGAGAGGTGAGATGCTTAGAAGATGGCGCCAGGCTCTGGCATAGTGGAAATCTTCAGATATTTTTTCATAACAGCTCTCTTCAATTCCAGGAATCAGAAGATTTGACCTGAGCTGAGGAATAGACAGCTGCCGTTTTTTTCCTTCCCTGTTATGTCTCTAGGGGGAACCTTTTCCTTTCTGAATAGTAGGTCTGCTCCCATATGATCCCTTTAAAGTGTCTGTCCCTGCTAAGAGATGCTTGTCCCTCCTTCTATAATCCTGTATCACACATTTCCAGCTGCCAGATGCTATGGTTTTATTGCTACTTTCTCAATATAGTGGTTCTTTTGTGTTTGTTTTTTTTTTCTTCCTTAAAGCAGCATCTCCTAGAATCAGTTGGTGTGAGAGTAAATCTTCATTTTTAAGAGACAACAGCTTTCTTGCCTTCATGGTTACTACGAAGAACTTAAAAATGTGACCTCAGAAGGCTGAATAGACATGTTATTTTTCTTTAAATCCAAATGTAATGTTAATCTCAAACATTCAGGTGTTGAGTCACGATTTAACAGCACCACGGGGACTTTCTCTTGGTGCCTTATTCACCATAGTTATTGGCTGCCCTTTATTTGTGATGTGAGTCTTTAATATCTTTGTGTTCACAGTTCTCCCATGAAACATGGAAATACTCCTGGGGTGTAGATACAGAACAAACACACAGAGTGAGTAACTTGCTCGAGGTGTACAACAGTAAGCGTGCTGCAAAGCAGCTTCCCCTTTTCCTGAAGTGTGTCCTATTCTTGCAGCCTCTGGGCTATGCTTCCTCTCTTCTCTTCTTTGCACTATTTCTCTTTTCATTCCTTTCAGTGGGAGTAAACTGGCTTGACTCGAGGCTATGCAAGCAGTGCCATCAAACTAATTCTCAGCCTGAACAGAAATAATGCTGAGAGAAAGCAGGGGTTGGTGAATACTTCAATTTCTTCCTACCCTCTCATTGAAACAAATTATTAGAGTTTCCTCTTAGGCCTTAATCACTTTTGTAAGTTAATTTATTATTCTCGAGTAGGTAGAAAAATATAAAAATAGACAGAAGGGCTAAGAGCATTTAACAGTTGTGCCGCACACAGTGTGTTCTTGCTGTGTGCAGACGAGCCAGAGAGAAGGCAGGTCGGCTCAGGAGCAGGGGCAGTAAGTTTTGATGTATAACCAAGGACCCGAATGTGG
Organism: Platalea leucorodia; assembly: GCF_965183815.1. NCBI lineage: Eukaryota > Metazoa > Chordata > Aves > Pelecaniformes > Threskiornithidae > Platalea > Platalea leucorodia. The sequence continues at coordinate 24,182,841 of NC_138826.1, forward strand.
AGTAGTAATACAGAATTGGACACATGCAACTTGTGCCACATGTGCATGGTTTGGGTTCGCTCATGCACTGTAAGGTAGGCAATGACTGGGTCAGGCGCTGGCCTGCTGTCTGGAAGGTCTGCGCTCAAGGCACTGAGGTGTTCAGTACCTCGGTATTACCAAGGCAAGAACAGAAGACAGAACACAGCCTGTGGATTAGCAATGTCATATTACAGGGCATGTGGTGACAGAGTCCTAGAAATTGCCTTGGATTCAATAAGTAGTGCTTGCCTAAAGGTTTAATTTGTCTTCTATAAAACAGTTTAATGTAAACGTGCTGACCTGGCTGGGTGGCTGATTTTTGTGTGTGAATGCTAAAATAAACAGTTCCATTTGCCCTCTCCAGGGATTAGGACAGTTGGGTTACCAATGCTGCAATGGACTGCAATGGAAACTTTATTTTAAAAAAGAATTGTAGGAATCCTGAAAACATGCAATGTCAGAACCTCTGCAAACTGGCCTTCGAGACAGATCTGAAGTGTTCATGCCTCTTCTCGAGGGGCTGAAAGTCTGCAGTGCAGCTTGTGCTGATAACCTGGTTTGAAGTGCCAGGCTTGATCCTTGGGTAGCGCTGTGCGTGGCTCCATGCTGGCTGTGTTGTCCTACAGCTGCTGGCAGAGAGTCCCTGACGCAAGCTGCAGACTGCTCCTTATCTCCCAGGAATTAAAATGAGAGGAGGACCGAGGGCAATTACGTTACAGACCTCTGGTCTTGCAGGGGATTAAATGCCAAGTTCCACACTGGTAGCGACAGCACCTGTCTGGGAAATGTGGAGGGATACGGCTTTTACCTTCAGCCTCCCCCAAGCCAGCATGCTACAGCAGCTCAAATGGAGTTTCTGTGCTTGTTACATCTCTAGTTTAACCTGGTTTGATCTTTCAGCTGATACCGATAACCCCAACAGGCTTAGAAACACCCAAAGGATTATAACTATGAGGTTATTTCCCTAAGCCTACTTAACTGGTTGCTATTCAGGAGTTAGAATAAATTACCATGTAACATGAGCGAGACACAGGCCTGGCATTGTCTTCTGAAATTCCCACGTTCTAGGTCAAAATATTTCTTTCTCCTAGATCTTGTCACCATGAAAGCTGTGAGAATCCTTGTAAGCAACATCCCGTAAATCCTGCATGAGCCAGGAGGAGGGAAAGAAGTATCTGATCTCCTTCACCTAATTTTACACCTTACTGGTACTGTAGGCAAGCCTGCCAATGCTCTCCTCAATTGTCCTAACCTGTTTCAGAGCACCAGTATTGCTCTTTAAACTGGGACTGTGGCCCAACCCAAAAACTCACATGCTTTGCTACCAAGGCTTACTGGAACTACCTGGTTGGATGAGCGGCACCCAGCTGCCCTAGGACTGTATTTTGTACCTAATGTTGGCCAGCAGCAGATGTTTCAAAGGATAGTACATGTGAGTTTTTACTGAACAAGTTTTAACAGCCTTTCCTTTTGAGGAGTTTTGTTCTTGGCCCATTTAAATTAATTACTTGCATTGCTACCATTATTATTTAAAGCAGAAGTACAAGTACTCAGTCCTCTAGGTGTTGTACAAACACTCTGCACTATCCTTTTGTGATTCTTCTTTTTCTAAAGTGTGAGAGTTTATATCCCTAACTTTTTAAAACCTATTTAATGTAACCAGCCTTCATCTTCCATATAAATGTTTAATCCCTTATTTAATCCAACTGAGCTCTCAGCCTCAATATTTTCTGACAATGAGAACCAATATAATTTTATTCTCCATAGCACATAATTTCTTTTTATGGTTCCTGAATTAATTGCCTTTTGTTTTTGTTGAATCCCATCTGTGCTTGTGTTCTGAGCTATGAGAGGAAATAAGGGCCCTGGCTTCATATTCTCTGTTGTCCATTACTCTAGAGATAGGCCCTTTTCTAAAACCTTGGCTTCCCCAAACAGTCTAGGTATCTGATAACATGGTGACTGTCTCTCCATGTCTTCTCTTTCTGCTGAATCTTTAAGCTTTGGTAACCAGAACTGAATGCAGTTTGCCAGGGGAGGCTGTGCCATCTGCTGATTATTTTCAGTATTATTTTCTATAGTAGGCAATGCTATAAGTGATTTCAGCACTGTATGTGTATTATGTATGTATGCTGGAGCTAGCTTTAAACTTGCTACTGTGGTCTTGGTGGCAGCCTAGCTACAATGGGACGAAAACCCACCAAGGTTAATTCCTCCCTTGTCTCAGGCAGGCGCAGCAGCCCCTCTGAGCTCAGAGCGATTGCTGTAGGTATGTCTGGGGAGCGTAACACAGCTCTGGGCAGGGAGCACCTGTAGAGCTTTGCCTTGGCTGACATACCTGTAAGGCTGATACAGTCCTTCACAGCATTAGTCCGTTGGATAAGGCTAATGCACATCATACATTATTTCCAGGAGCTGAGAGCTCAGTCACTGCTGCTGGTGGCTGCACTGTGCCCCGTGGATGCTGTGAGACAAGTTCCCATAGCAGTGTGGCACACGCTGGTTATGTGAGAAAGGGAATTTCACTATGACTGGGTGGGAGCATTGGCAAGAGTAGACACATGGCTATGGCAAGGGAGCAGCTACTAGTGCTCCAGGTATCCCTCTTTGAGGGAATACCCCAGTGGTCTACAAAGGCTGATCCAGTGCTGGTGTCTTCCTGGCCTGCAGTGCCTGCACTGGTACCCCTATCAGCCCTATCTTGACACCAGTTCAGGCTTTGGCCACCTGAAGATGGATTAAAGATTTATCCCTTTCCCGTAGCTGAACACTGTTCTGATGATTTCTATGAATTATGTTCTGTGCTGTGATTAATCAGGCAGCTGTTTATTAACCTGGGCAGAACGTCGATTACCCTTGTAATCCTTGTATCCTTGTAGCAGAGAATAACAGATCAGTTCCTCAAAGGTATTAGTGGAGGCATTGGTGAGGAACCAGGAACATGGATATTTGCTGTTTCAGGGGTAAGAGCGGTGGGCCTGCCTTTTGTCTGTCTTCTTTCCTCTCTGAAACAAACATTCTGAAGTCTCTTCATCCAAAAAAAGCTGTGGTGATCCATCAACTGCTTGAAGACAGATTTTTATGTGTATATTCAGCAACCAGTTGAAAGCTTTTGAGAGATGAACTGCACTGTGGTATTTAACACCATCTTGATAGATTCGCTGGGAGTTCCTTGCAGCTAGAGGGAACAGAATGGCCCCTGGTGGTAACCGACTGGGGACCGCTCCTTGTGGAACAAGGCACCGTGACCCGGACAAATGTACATCTCTTGAGCTGTATTTTTACTTGTTCAGAAAAATATTTAATTTCCCACATCAAGGAGAAACACTTGCTTGTGTAGTAGCCCACTCAGTCCCATTGAAATCCCTTTCTACTAACCAGGGGCTGAGTACCTCTGAAATCAGTCAAGTGCCAAAACTCTCATGTCCCCTGGATCAACACCAATGGCTCACAAGGTATGCTAATAAATGGATTATACTGTGACTCTGTGGGGCTCTGTCTTGTTTTTAATAAAGGAACCTGTTCCAAGGGCAGGTTTTAGGATTTTTTTCCAGCCCTGAATTAAGCTAATTAAATTTTTGTATTAATGTTATTTTTAGAGCAGCTATAACATGCTAAAGCATGTTACAAAGTCAGCATCGTGTTTGCTATCATTACTACGAAATGCAACAGTTCTTCAAATCCCACATTTTGTGGCCACTTGGAACAGGTGAGGGTTATCTGCAGATCAACTCATTGCACTTAAAACTTAAAAGGACTTGATATATCAGCTTCATAATTCGTTGTTATAGTTGATCCTTCTATACCTTTGAACAAACTTGTTCAGCATGATTTAGTCTCCTTTCAGCTTAGGATTCATGTGTCACCACTCTAAGAATCAAAGGCAACCTCTGGAAAAGTGGAAGCGGGAGGAGGGAAATGCAGTTTGAATGCGTGACGGATGCAAGAACACTGTTCTCTTCCCCTCCACTGCTGAAATCTGCATTGCTGTATAAAAAGTCTGTTTTGAAAAATAGTTCAGGACCTTGCAAGGTCACTGTTACTGCGCTGACTTTCCCAAGTCATTAGGGTTAGCCTGGGGTTTGGTGTAGCTGATGCCTGCAGACTCCAAGTATTATAGCATGTAAGTTTTTGTGCTTATTGACTCCAGCCTGCTGTTGGGAACTGACATGCACTCACTGAAGAAAGAGCTGCTTGTGGTTAACACCTCCCTCGCTTCATATCTGCCTTTGGGGTTTTCTACACCTACCTACGTTTCCTCTCTTGCTTGTGCAAAACTGAGAGCTCATGGCTGAGGTTTTTGTGAGAATAGATGGCATGTGTATCAATGGGGGGGAAGCAGAGTGCAGGCATTTTAGATGGCCTTCCATGTGTCAGCGGGCAGTGTTTCACCAAGACAGTTCTGTAACGCTCTTCTGTAGTCACTTCCTGGGAAAGAAACAAAGTCGAAACTGTGGTTAAGGTTACAAGTCTGTCAAGTCTCGTGTTTTGTATTAAAGCACTTGACTGCTGCCTTCCTGTGGTGAAAAAGCTTGGGGAGAGTGTATGGCATGAGCTTACTTGTTTTGGATTGCCAGCTGTAGGATAGCTGGCTTTGGATTTTGAAACTGAAATATGAATTGGGAGGAAACTGGGCTTTACTTCATGCAGTTTTCTAACTAGGATAGCTACCATATTCATTAGGCGAGAGGAAGGCGGGCATTCAGGTATCACCACTGACATTAAAAAAATTCTTACTTGGGCACAATTTCCTCTTTCTAATGGAGGAAGACAGTATGCTGCTCAGACAGCCTTGGGTTGCTGGGCTGGGTGCCGTGCCACTCTTCAACTGGCATGTCTAGAGGGGGTACCTGGCAGTGGTAGGAGCTTTCTATGGGATTGTGTTTATGTGCAAAAGTGAAAAGAGGAAGTAGAGCCAGCAAAATGGATGTTCAAGTACGTGGATGATCCAGTTAGAGTCATTTATGTTTAGAAAAACCCTTGGATTTAAGAGGTGCTGATGGAGGACAGGAGTAGGACAGACAAATTCAAACAAACTGGTGAAACCCCAGTGCACTACTTGATCTTCCCCTCCTTGCTTTTCAGATCCCACACATTCTGCCAAAAATAAAAGGCACCTTTCTCTTCACAGATTTTCAAAACTAGCCTTGAAAGGAAGAAACAACTGCTTTGGATCAGCTTTACCAAAAAGAAGCTGTGAAGCTGTGCTGCTCTGATGTTTCTCCTACGTTTATATCTGCACTAGCCTTTGTACAGACATCAGAGCAGCTGTGGCTCAAAGGGCTGAGCTGGAAATAGGTGTAACTCAATGCTGGGCTCATGTTCAGTTGCTGCCCAACAGAAGAAACACATGGGCATGAATTAAAATTGCAGCAAATTGATCCTGCTGGGAAGTGTTTGCTTGAGCGTGTTGAGATTCCCAGCCCATGCCAGCCCTGGGGCTCGGGAGCCAGCAGCAGGTACCTGTCAAAGGTTTCTGTGAGAAGAGGTCATGCCGCAACTTGCTGTCATGTTTGCCTGACGTGCTAGCCTGGACAGTGGGCCCTCCTCACTGTGAAGACAGGGAGTGTGGGAGAGATTTACTGTGGCAATGTAACTGGACAACTCAGCTGAAACCACTTTAAAAGTTTGTACTTCTCTGTTACTTTCTTCTCAAAAGCAGAACAAAACAACAACAACAAACCCCTCTTCTTTGTAGTTTAACTAGTCTGCTCTGCTTAAAACTGAGCTGTATGCAAAGAAGAAAATGTGCTTCTAAAGGTTAGTTCCTTCCTTACTATTCCCCCCACACACACTTGCATGTAGAGGCTTGCTGGAGATAAAGTAAGATGACAACCTCCGATTCTGGGATGGAGACCTGTTTAAGAGGGGGAAAGCATACTATTCAGCCTACTGAACACTCTGTGGTTTTTTTAGAACCAAACACACTGGAGGAAAGCTCCTTTGCTTCAAGTTTACCATTTAGTTATCTCTAGCAAGACTAAGAAGGAGATTCTGTGATTCAGCACAACTACACTGAGGTCTCAACAGAAACCCTTTTAACTCCTCAAATATTTAAGCCACAGCGAGGTTGATTAAGACTTGAGAAATCTTTATTGTCCTACAAGGTTTGTCTTCGCAGTTACACGGGTTTAACAATTTGCTTAAACTGATGCAACTTTGTTGTTGACACTTGGGGGTGATGCACTGTTTGAATCAGGTGCCTCTGTTCAGCTGAGGCAGGAGTGTCCACGCACGAGATGCCTGAAGAAATATGCAAAGTGCGTGCCACTACTCACTAAATTCCTACTACTATTATATTTAACCATCCTAAATAAATATAGGTTGCTAAATTCAGCACCAAATGTGATGACAGAATTACACAAATCTACTTTTCTTCCCTCAAGAAGACATGGGAAATTACCTTGGGAAATGCATTAAAGTTTTTGATAGTAAATTTTACAGGAATTTGTCACAGCATTTTGCTGGCACATGGCTGAAATTGAAGATCTGCCTAAAAAAGCTAGTAGCTTCTGAGTCAGCTCACAAAACAAACAGCTGTCAGTACCTGCTAAGGGCTGCTCACCTACCTGGAGCAGAGAGCTGAAAATAGAAGCACCTGATTTAATCTGCGATCTCTGAGTCTCCTAAAGGAGAAGGATCCTGTTCAAAGAGCTTCCTTCCTGAATGCATCAGGGCCATGAGCTCTGCAGGTAAAACAGAATGAGGCAAACACTCTTTACCTATAAGCATCCAGATAATTTTAAGGATCCAACTGACTTGTTTTACAGAGTAACCTGCAGTAGGTCCTACTTGCTCAATTAAGTAGGTCTAGAAAAAAAAAAAAAAGAGAGAATCTTTTCACCCTTGCTTCTTACAGAAACAGGAAAGTGACTGGGAGGTGTTATCTCTGTATCTAGCAACTCAGGTAATTTTCAGTCATTGTGACTTGCATAATATTCTTGTTAGTGTCTCCTCTTTGCTTACAGGAAAGAGGCCAGTTAAACATCGTATAACTGGGAAAGCGCTGACTCTCACCCACGCTCAGGAGCACAAAACTTGTCAAGGTACATTTTCTTAAATGGAGCGCTGGTGTGTCGTTGTAGTGACCATGCTTTTTGTAAGAGAAAACCCTATGCTGAATTGACAATTGAACCTCTCACTGAATTCTGACGGGAGATAGCATTAATTAACTTTTTAAAATAAAAAACCTCACATCCCTAGCTCCGAGGTTAGATTATTTTTCTGAGGAAAGGTTGTGTAGAATACATAGACTATTGTACTGTCCATATAACATTGTAGAATGATGTTCTTGCACTTCAGAATCATATTTCCTTAGCTATCTGTTATTCCTATATTTAAGTGCTAAGGTGCCTATCTTCATCTTTTGAAAGACTAAAGTGCCGAGACGCAGCTATAGTGCAAATTTTGCTACGGCCAGTTTCATCTGAAGGAGCAGGTTTCATAGCATATAGAAAGCTTCCTCCCCTGAAGATGTGAGAAGCTTGTAAATACAGCTGAGCAAGTTACCTCTGAGTTTGCTGGATTATTTCAGTTAGCCAAAATCTGCTTACGTATATTGCAGAATAGCGTATGTTGGTCTTGACGTGAATGAATGGACTTCCTATGTCTCCCTAACAGTGACCCTTTACTTACCATCTGACCATACCCTCAACAGCAAATACAGAAATCTGACTTCTACAGCAAAGGCATGCTGAGAGTCAGCTATTGCAGTGCTTGCACCTTTTTTTCTTTGATTACCATTTCTGATCTCTAAAACTGTGGATTGATAGAGAAGGAATGTCACATTTAGAGACTTTGCTTGATTATTTCTTGGCAGATTGAAGGTAATATAAGCCAGGGAACCATGTTTTGCTTAATGTCTGCATCAAAAGAGGCTTTTCAGAGTATTTAGGAAGCTTTCAAGTATATAGCATTGCTGCTTAGCTTAATACGCTCTCTAGACGAACTGAGTTATCAGTTGCTGAGTTTCCGTAAATGTGGTATCAAAAGAATTACCCACCTGCTCTCTACACAAAGGAGAGAGAGATTAGTGCTTTCACAATCTTTTCACCTTAACTGAGGAAATGTCCAAATGTGACATCAACTGGAAAAAAGAGGACTTGCAGTGTAACAGTTGATTTCTTTCCCCTCTAAGAAATGGAGAACATCTCTTTTCAGTTCCTTTTAGCTTGATGCTACTCCTTTAATTTATCTGTGAACTTATAGTGCATATTAGAGCCTGTCAGACTGTCAGCTTTGGTAATGGCAGAAGAAAGAACAAAGTATAAAAAGAAAACAAATGCTCCTGCAGGTTACTGTGAAAGGAAGAGGAAAATATACTTGTAACCTGTGAAATACAAGAGGCCAGACAAAATATGCTCAGTAATCCTTGCAGGCATTATTATCTATAAATGGCATCTTATGCTTTCTGAAGAGTAGTAGTTATGTTCATACATGAGGTCTCAGCCATAATTGTTGTCTTCTGCTTTATAACAATAATTTTAACAGCTGTTACAAAGCGTTCCCCTACTGACTCCATTTTGCATGTATGTATGTATGTACCAGTAACTCATCTCACAGTGAATTCACTTTTGAATAAGGCTTTAATATCAGGCATATGTTCATATTCTATAAGATTCCAAAGAGAGAACCTCAGATACTATCAGTTCAAAGTCTCCTGTGGAAAGGATTAGCCAAAGATTGGAAACTGCTCAGTCCAAATGGAGGAAACTTGTTTTCCAGAGCTTGTGATTCCTCAGGGCAGCTTTGCTTTCAGCTTCCCAGTATTCAGTGTCTGGGAAAGCTCCGTGCATCTTGCACAGCTGCGTGCGTAGTTAGAAGCAGAGCAAGGAGAAACGAGCTGTGTGCTGTCCCTTCTTCTGTGCTAAAGCGGTATTTGCTCCATCTGTTCTACAGGCCCAGTGTTTTGAAATAAGTAACAATGATTTTTGGTTGTGATTTCTTTGGAGATGTATAATATTAATTACTATTAATTATTATTAATTATAAACAGTGATCAGTATATCGTGAAACAGTGATCTTCTAGGAGGAACAGGAACTTAAGATACAAGAATTATTTGCAGTTTGCCATAGTGTCATAGTGCCAGAGCACAAGAAACCACTCTTCTGCACATCCAATGTATTACTTAGACACAAAGCCATATGTGTGCTTTAAAAATTTGCCTTTGCTTGTCATTTCCAAGTGCATTATTGCATGCGAAAAGACAATGAAACCTTCGCCGAGTCAGAATGTAGCTGAACAGCTGGGTCCCACTGCATCAGCAGTGATAAAAATCTCTCGAGTGCTTTATTTTATTACTGAGTCTGTGTTACGTTCAAGCCATAGCAAGGACGCATTTTACTTTCCATGCGATCAGAAATAAAACCACGCTGGATATGACTTGTAGAGTACCACATGACTCACCCGTGAAAAGCAGACACTTCTGGGGTGCAACACAGACTCTCTTTGATTTTCATTCCCCAGTGAGAGCTTAAGACAGGAAACAAATGTAAATGTTGCAATTCTGCTTCAGGGTATGTGTGAGCGCTCGTCTCTCTCATATGAAATGCTGCATTCTGAAAATTGTGTATAACGGAGGCAGAGGAATTTTGAACAGCAATTTCCTTCCTCAGAAATAAAAGAGAAAGGGAAAAAAAAAAGGTACATCCCTGTAAGGGAGAAACCATCTTAGTGGCAACCTTGTCATCTCTGCAGGGTTTCTTATTGAATTTCTTCCTTCCTAGCAGAGGACTGCTGAAATTATCAGATACTATTTTTCATGGTCTCCTCAGCAGCAACTACAGCTTTTGTCTGTTGGGAGATCCACAAGGGAAAATACATGCCTGTCTCATGCAATAAGTTGGCTGGAAAAAAAAATGGATGAGTGTTTATGAGCTCCTGTGCCTTTCCAAGCCATAGCCCTGAGGACAAGGAGAAGCGAGTAATCACACCTGCACTCCCTCATGTTGGCCAGGGGAACAACACACGCAAGTCTGGTCTGCACCAGCCAAAAGAAACACTTTTTCAGTCTCCTGAAATGCATTTTAAGTTAGAAGTGCAAATATTCACCCTGCTTTTTTTGCCTCATTACCTTCATCACCTCTTCCATGCTTTCAGCCTGTGGTGCTTGAGAAAGTAAAAGCAAGATTTCTTTGGAAATTTCTGCAACTTGTGGTATCCCAAAGCTGGAAGGAGAAGGAATGGGAGTGAGGATTGCTCCAATTTAATGCAGTTAAATGCTGAAGCCCCCTTATAATTTGAAGCATGTCACATTAGTAAATCTCTACCATTCCTCCTCTCCTCTGCCTTTTCTTGAGGTAATATGTATTCTCTACTGGGTTCTGGTAAAAGCTAGCAGTGTTGTGTTGTACATAATGTTGGCAAAAGATATCGGTGAGAAGCAACAGGCTTAGGCCACCACCATATCTCCCTGCCCATTTATGCCATTTTAAGCACCACAACATCTAGGTCAGGGTGCTGAATCTCACCGTTAGTTGCCTCTTCATTCCTTGGACAGAATGTGTTTAGTACCTTATTTTGCTCTTCTTTCATCTCTTTTTCCCTCATTAAAATTTCAGCTGTATTTTTTTATTATTTTAGACTCCCACAATCGTCTAAATATTTTTTCCTCACCAGGGAAACACTTTTCCCATAGGTGAAACCCTTCTTTCATTAAACAGTCCATAAAGTATTGTGATACCTTCATGTATCTCTCCTTTCTCATGTGGCAGAGGTTCTCTGCAATGTATTAAAGCCCTTGACTCAGACTGCTATTGATGTAACCTGCCAGCATTCCCATTATCGGGCAGGTGTGTCCCTCTCTTGAATTACTGCTGATGCTGTGCACTAACAGGTCACTTGGCAGTACAAATTTGATCCAGTCGGGCATCAATGCAGGACAACTTTTCTGTCGGATTAGCCAGAACACGAGACAGAACTTGCCATGATGTTCTACAGCCTATTGCCTCACACCTGGCTTGTGCGGCGTCCTGCCTCCGCTCGCCTGCCTAGTGCACCTATGGATGTTGGCCTTGGTGCGTTGTGGGGATGCGTGTGGTAGACTGCTGGGAAGAACAACCTGTAACCAATCTTAGCCACCACCTGGGAAAAAGTCTTGGGAGAAGCACCAAGCCAGTGTCAGAATGTCATCTGCAGCCTGGCATTAACCAACCATTAACATAGTGAAAAACATAAAAGCCATTTTCACCTCTTTGTTTTCTTTCAGTATTCAGCTCTGAGGAACAGGCAGCAACCCCATGGCAAACACGCCTCACTTTGTTATATGCAATTTTGTGCACACTGTAGAAATTTATCTTTGTTGTCTTTTCTATGCATGTGTCTGTTCATTTGCTTCAAAGTTGTTGCCAGCTGCATCAGACACAGGAAGTTCAGGAGAAGGTGTAGGAAGGGACAAAGTACCTGGAGTGGGGTAGTGTTGTGCCTCCCCAGACTAAGGCTGAGGGGACAGCGTGGTGGGCATACCCTGCTGAGATGGACAGGCTGGGAGTTGGGGCTGTGATACCAGCCCAGGAGCGTGGCATGCAGCAGAAGTACGCACTCAGACAGAAATGGTGGGAGCAGAGAGCCTGAGAGCTGCTTCTTGGCAAAGAGCCTGGCACTTGGCAGAGCACCCAGAAACAAGACAAAACAGAACCATCCCAAATAAATGAAAGGAGTAGTCACACATCCCCCCCCCCAGCTTCTAGAGACTGGGCATCTTCTTGGAGCATTTGATGCAGTTGCTTGACATTGGGAGCATCATCCTGCTCCCCCATATTTTCTTCTCTTCTCTCATAGTGTTCTTGTTCTCGTCTTCTTTCTTTCCCTGGAGAGGATGCAAGTTGTTCTTGAACTTGGGGAGTCCCAAACGCTGCCCTGGAGGATCCTTACTGAATTTGGGAATGATTTCTGCATCTCCTCATACCATGGAACAGAAGCTCTGCTGACAAGAAGCATTCATTGCTGGCAGTATTCTTGTGAGCCCAGGCCAGAACCTGTACTCTGCATTGGCTCAGGTCACTGAGGTGTCCACATGAGCAGCTGAGCAGAGATTTTGTAGTAAACTGTATCATTCCCCAAATTCTCATATTGGCCTATGCATGGAAATCTTGTCCTCCTGAAACCAAACAGCTCCTGTACCTCTGCCTGGTAAGACTGTGGTGGGCTATGTTTGAGGAAAACTACTCTTCATCAGAAGGATGAAGACAATCATCAAGCTTGCATGCTGCACTGTGACTGACTGTTGTTTTGACCTTGGCTATGACTTTGGGCAAGACTTGGGTTGATCAGGAGGTCAGAATTGTTGTTTGTAATGGTTAAGTGTTATACTGAATTTTGAGACAGTCTTAATTCAAGCCATTTGGTAAAAGGTTAACAAAACCCCAAGCCTGGTAAATTCATAAGTGAAAGGGTACCAGGACTGAATCTACCTTAAAAAAAACCAGAAATGATATTCAGGTTCCCGAACCTCAGATCACTGACAGTGGAAAAAGGGAAAAGAACCCATGGCTTAGACAGTGAAGTACCAAGTGTGGAGAATGGTGTGGTACCAGCTAGAGTTACACCGGTGAAGATCCTCCTTCAGACACCTGTGGAGACCTTTGTATCAGCAGAGTCACTTGGCACCAGCTCAGCATTGACATTCTGCCGCAGTGGCTTTGAGGATAACCAGTATCCTACCACCGTTACCTTTGCGGAACCAAGGCCTAAACATTTTGGCTTTGTGGAACTAAGGGCAAAGCAGTTTACTCTACTTGATGCTCAAAATCCCCAGGCTCCGCTAAGTATCACTCTGCCTGCCCCTGCACACTGTAGAAAGGGACGGAGCACAGTAATTACCTAATTGCCCGACTGTGTGTCATTAGCTCACACGGTAATTACAACTACTCTTGTTAATTAATAGTATTCCACACTAGCTGAAAAACAGGTTCTAGGCAATTCTTTTCATCAGGGAAGAGCCTCTGAATTTCAGAAATCCTGAATTGATTTAATAGGCTTTAATACATATATTCTTGTGTAGCAGACTATTAAGGATACTGTCACTCGTCAGATGTCAAGCCTTGCCATATGGATGTGTGCAATAATATAATGAGCTCTTCGTATGAAATGAAGATGTATACAGATAGCCTGATGGCAAAAATTTCTGAGAAAAAAGCACAGCAAGCCTATTAATGTTCTGAGAGTTTATTCAGCTAAAAATGATTTATTTATGTAAGAAGACATGAAGTGAATACTTTTCTCCTGTATCTATTACCTCAGATATCTCCTCAGGAAGATCGCTGAAAGGAATTGTCCAAGTATTTTTAGAACAGTAGCTTTGGACAATCTAACACATTGTTAGATGAAGTCTGGGAGAAACATTTGAGGACTGGGAGACTGCAGACCCTCTCTTTTCCTTCACTGGTAGGAAAGCCACTGCCTGCCTTTGCTCAGGGTTCTGGCCCTTCCCAGAAGTTACTTTACACAAGGAGGCACTGAAGGATCTGACATTTACACAAGTAAACATACCTCTTACAGTTGATCGGCATTTTATTAACGCATCTTTGTGTTCGAGATCTTCAACTGGTAAGCATTGCATATGTAAGAACAAGCTGCATAGGAAGTTTCCCTTGAAGTCCAAGGGGCATCTCTTAAGACCTGCTTTGAGGACCCATCAATTAATGTGATTTTTTTGCATCAAGGACTATAGTGAATTAAGATGAGGCAGATGGTGAGTGTTCCCAGACACAGTTCAGTTTCTCTCAGCTCTAAGATTACCATTTCTTAGTATGTCATTCTTTTTTCCCCTAGCTTTTTTTTTTGTGTCATTTGCTTTTTTTCCTCTGTACAAACATGACAAGGGAGCTGCAGGTCCAGCCTACAGCAGTGTAGCTGACGCTTACTCAACTGACAGAGAAAACTTATTATTTGTTATTTTACCAGTCTACTCTCACCATGACGCAATGAACTAGATCTCCAAACCAAAAGAGAATTACAGAAAAAGCTCAAAGGGAAAGCCTTTACATAACCAGCACGCCGGTTACCCGCAGTTTAGCATAACTCGTGCTCTCCCGTTGCCTTTGGCGGTCGTGCAGGCAACGACAGGCAAGATTTTGTTTTATTACAGCCCCTTCAAAGCAGAACCGCTGCTCCGGCCTGTCGCCGGGTGCACCCGCCTGTTAACAAGCGGCAGCCAGGCCCCAGCCGAGCACCACGGCCCTTCCTCGCTGAGCCGGAAGGGCCGGGCTGGGGCTGGGGCTCGGCTCGACCTTTCCGGGAGGGGCGGCCCTGCCCGGGCCCGCACGCCAGGCCCCTTGCAGCGCCGGGCCCCGCTGCTCTCCGTTGTCCCAGCATGCCCTGCGCGCTTACCGAGGCCCGGTGGCGGAAGCCGGAAGCGTCTCGGCGGAAGTAGGGCTCAGCTGGCGGGAGGGGTGTCGCAGGTGAAGCTGGGAAGCGCGGAGCCATCTTGGTGCCCGCGCCGGGCAGGAACCCGCCGCCGCTGCCGCCGCCGCCGCCGTCGCGCCAGGACAGCGAACCGCCACCGGGCCGGGCACGGGGGGGCGTCCGCGCGCGGGGCCCCGCCGGCCATGGGCACCTAGAGCCGCGGGGTCCAGCCGCTACGGGAGCGGCGGCGGCGACCGGCTGTCCCCCCCTCCCCCCCGCCCTTACCCGCCGGCGACCAGAGCCGGGCTCTCCCCGCCTGCCGCCGCCGCCCGCGCCCCCATGAGGCCGGAGCCGCTGCCCGCCGCCCGCTGGCGCCGGTGACGAGCCGCCGGGAGGTCGCGCCGCCCCCGCCGTGGGCGCCCCGGCCCCGCCGGGCCGTTCTTAAGCCTCTGCGAGCGGGAGGGAAGTTGTCCCCCGCCGCCTCCCCCTCGGCTGCCCCTTCCCGCCCTCGCCCTTCGGTTCCTGCACCGAGAGTGAGAAAAGCACAACCTCAGGGAGACCTGGCCCTGCGCCCAGATACCTGCTCTCCCCCAGCGGGAGCCCCGGAGAAGGAAACCGGCCCCTTCCCTCGTCGTGCAGCGCCGGGCCGTGGGCGTCGGAAGCCTTCAGACCCTCCGTGCGGCCGGGAGGCACCTGTCCCGCCCGCAGGCAGCTCTCGTAGACTAACCAAACCCCCGCCGCCTCAAGTACATTTTGTGGACATAAGCATTTTTAAAACTTTTTAAAGAACTTGGTGGTTTTTTTGTTTTTTTTTCCTCCTGGGATTTTTACGAGCTTCCCCTTAGTTGATTTCCTGCTTCTCCCACCTCAGATAGCGCTGGCTCTGTTTTTTCTGGTAGTAGCATGGGGATCGAATCAGAATTGAGATTTTAAGTATTGCAGGAGCCCTCAACTCCATCCACCTGTTAAAAGTGAGCACTGCTGTTTCTGTCTTTCTTCTTTTTCCCCCACGTCGCCTGTCAGATGTGATGGAACTCATGTTTGCAGAGTGGGAGGACGGGGAGAGGTTTTCATTTGAAGACTCCGATCGCTTTGAAGAAGACTCTCTTTGTTCCTTCATCTCTGAGGCAGAGAGCCTTTGCCAGAACTGGAGAGGATGGAGGAAGCAATCGGCTGGACCCAATTCTCCCACTGTCAAAATGAAAGGTGAGGTCACCCGCTTTCATTGGGATGCTCTTTGGACTCCTGGAAGTTGTGGGGCAAGGGGGGTTGGTGGGCGAGGAGATCTGCAGAAGGAATATCAAAGGTGCAAAGAGAAGTCAGATGCAGGATCATTGTCAGGATAATTTTTGACCAAAGATTGAAACTGAAAATTTACTGGGCATCTTAAGACAAAGCTGTTCTTTGGGTGAGTTTTCACTTGCATGCGCTCTGTAGTATTGTAGTGTTCTTCTTCTGAGTAGGTTTTGTGGGCTTGCTCTTGGAAATCTGAAAACAGTTTTCTATAAACAAACTACAGACTTGGCTGGGAATAACTATACATAGGTTCCCACTTGCATTGATTGAAATACACTGAGGTTTCATAGAAGTTTTTGTAACTACTATAAAGCTACTCATGGCGAGGCATGTAAGCCATCATTGTATAGAGCAGTCTGTTTTCCTTGTCTGTTTCTTTACATTTCTCTTTTTTCTAGTAAATTAGCAAACTTTCTTTTGCAGTAGTAGAGTAAGAGGGCCTTGAGACTGTCACAAAGAAGTCAGCAAGCTACAGTGTGTCTGCTTCAAGAGTTGTTATATTTCCTTTCTTTTGATAGTAATTTCTTTTTAATAGCACACAGGAAAATAGATAACATTAGCAATTAAAAATGATTTTAAATTATCATTTAGCTACTATTTTCTTGATTTTTTTTTTTTTACAGTGAAACATGGTTTCTCTTTTATCCTGATGCATTTTGACCCTAGAATTCAGGTGGTGTTTACACCAAGCAGAGCCAGACATACAGTTAACAGAAATTACACAAGCCCTTTCTGCTCTTCTTTTTATCTCCTTTCTTCTCTTTCAATCCAGTGTCAGTACTTTTCCTGTCATTGCTGACCTTCATGACCATCAGCTGCCTCATTAATATCTCCCTCTCTGGAACTGCAAAACTTCATTCTTTTCTGAATGTTGGCCTTACATGAACAGAGAATGCAATTTATATTGAACTGTGCTGAAATCTGGCTGTCTTATGCTATGGACAAATGCTCAGTTGTCACTGGATTAGGACCAGAAAGTACACTTTGCATTAACCGTAGGCTTTCCAGAGCAGTTTAAGTTTTAAATTTTTAATAATTTTGAGAACTGTCTCTAGTCCCAGATATGTAACTGCCTGTGTCTCTTGAATAGTCAGGATTAGATCTGAGGGTAGGATGGAAACTTTAAAAAAAAAAAACCAAACAAAAAAAACCCAGCCCAAAACAAGAGAGAGAGAGAGAGAGAGAGGGAGAAATGCTGAATAGATATCCAGGTTGGATAGCTCTCTTGGATCCTGCAGCTGGTACACATTGGTTTTAGTATGGAACATTCTGCTAGTGTAAAGAAGGGGAACAGTGTTGGCCTTGTGTTTTTTAAAGCTGTGAATCCTGAGGTGTAGAAATAAGTGTTGGGCACAGGGCAAAGCGTATAAACTTCATGTTTTGCTTTAAGTCTTGTTGCGTATGTTAACTTGCTGGAAAGGAGCTGAAGGTTTGAAAACATACTGCTGTGGGAAGTAAGACATCTTTAGTTGGGCAGAGGTGTATGAAACTGGTTTGTACAGCTCTACAGGTCAGACTGATGTTTGAAAAGGGGATCGTTTCTGTTCAACTTTGACATGCATTTAGCTGACTGTTCTCCATTGGTTCAGTGTATGATGGTGTGTTTTTCTGGGTCTTGGCCTAGTTCCTTTAGCTCTCTTGACCGAATTAAAAGCAAGCAGTAATCACGCTCTCTACTGTCATCCACTTGTTGCATTAAAATGAAAAATCACTTCAGTAGATTGTGTATATTTGTAATCCTGAGTCTCTTTTCTGACATGAGAAATACAACAGCTAACATTATTGTTGTGATATTTGTAATTATTTACACCATATTGAGATGTTGCTGTTCCAGGTTCTGCAGACCTGCATTGGCAAGGGTTGTATTGTTTGTACTTGCTTCATATTTTTTAGGTTTTATCTGTAAAGAGACTTAATTCCTTTGTACAAAAGTAAAAGAGATGTTCTGAAAGGCTACTGTTGCCTGCTTTAAAGGCATTTGCTGGCAATTCCCAGTCTCTGGTCAGAGTTATTTCGAGAAGTATGTGAACATGGATTTGCTGCCTAAATAATTATTTATCCCCTCTGTGAAGTCATGTATGATATTACCAACATGGAATACTTGCAGGTACTTTACTGTGTGTAGTGTGTTGCCAGTGAGTCTGGTCTGATGAGGGATCTGTCATCTGGGATCTCCTTGGATTTCAGAACTGCTGTACCAATTTAATTATTTTTAACATCTGTTTTTGACAAGTGTTTTTGTAGTCAGAAAAAACAGTTTGTATTGAGAACTTAATGGATCCTGAGGCTGTGAGTTGTAGTGAGTCTTCTCAAATGTGCTCATTCTGAATTGAGCTGTGTGTTTTTTTTCCCCACAGTTTACCATTTTGCAGTGGCCTGTGATGTAGTTGCCTATGCAAACAAAAAATGAGGTTGGACACTGAGTTCTTCGGTGTTAAATGCTAAGGGAAAACAAGAGGAGCAATATTCTGTTAGCCTTTTCCTCCAGTTTGCATCTCATCCTGTGTTTTGATTTGGAATCGGCCAGACAAGTTATGTAATAGAAAGGATTTCTAGCTTTTTCAATTGTTTTGAGCTTGTCCTTGTGAGCATCCAATTCTTCGTTAATTAGTTCAAAGAGAATCCCCCTGAGACTGATGGAAGTGCAGTTGGCTGGGGAGTCCTCTTAAACAAACAAAGTACCCGCACACCCCCCAGTTATGGCTTTCTTACTTTCTGCAACTTTTTATTTTGTTCGTGGGTCTTTTTAATATTATGATTATGCTTACTGCAAATTTAACAGCAAGGCTGGGGGTAGCTTGTTGCAAATATACACAGTACTCACTGCAGAGGGTCACCAAAAAGTTGAGTTACTCACTTGTTTGTCAGTCACCCCATCAGCTTGCTAGAAAGACGATAAAAGGTGGAGAAAAATATCTGAGTTTCTCTAATATGATCCTTGGATCCTAATTCTTTATAAAATCAGGTATCTTGAGTAGTTAGATCAGAAAAATAGGACTGTAACTGGTTGTTTTTCCCTCATTTTATTTTCACCGTGGTAAAGTCCTCTTATAGTCCTCTTATATTACTTTCTAGAAAGGAATTTTCTCTTTAAATGTACAATTGCTAATGTGAAGGAGGAATGCATTGTGTCCACTTTATGGATGCCCTTAGATTTTGAAACTGCTCTCAATCTCCGCTGATTCACCTGTACTGAAATTCTGGAGGAAACTTGGGCAAAGCATGTCAATTTCGGGAATACCAAGAGCCCTTTCATAGTTTTGAATGCTTATTTTAGAAGTGACTTGATCTCATGTTAGACTGCCTTGATTGCTTCTTTTTACCGCTTGTTTTTTTCATTTTGAATGAGGTAATGCTTGTAACTGATATTTGGCCATTGCCTGTATACATCATTGATTAGAAGCTTTCAGCTGTACTGGGCAGATGGGGGATTCAGCTCTGAAGTTAAGGTGAATTGGATGTTTTGAAGAACAATGTCCTTGCAGTGTATTCAGAACCATCTGGTTCCCCGAGATGGTTTGTGGCTCCAACTCACTTTCTTCCATATCAAATTATATTCCACCTATTTGTTACCTTTCTACCAACAAATGCACCCACTTGCCTTTTCTCCACTTTTCTGGACAGTCTCTTCTTTCCCAGAAACTGTTATGAGAGCCATTACGACCCTCTCATTTCCCTTCCCACTTTTTAACGCAGTTGTGTTTTTCATTGGTAATTGAAATAAGTCTAGTGTTTCTGCAAATGTTTTGTTATCAGTTATCTTCACATAAGGATTTTTGTGACAGAGGTCTTAAGAGTAAGTGTTCAAGTACACTCATCTCTCCAAACCCACTGTGGCTTTGTTTCTTCTTGAAAGCTTCTGAGCTCTTCCCCACCCTTAGTCCTTTCTGTTTCACAGTTTCTGAAGCATAAATGTTTACCAAACACTTAAGAAGTTGCCATAAATACTGTAGGATTGCTAAATCGTGTGTTCACAATATTTTTACTCAGTTTGTATTTATTCATTCACACCGGCTTCTGCTGGAAGCGTGCTGATGAGCTGTGTTGAAACTATTTTCAATAGGCAGCTAGTGAGAAAGCTCGATTTTTTTTTTTTTCCTTTCCTTTACTGTAAGCTTGAACTATTGCACACTGTATTGCAAAACCCCATCAGACTTAACTAAGAATTGACACAGGCAGCGATCTCCTAGAAATCGTTCTCATTATCCAGCCCCAGACAGCTTATGTTCTTCCAGACTGTTAGGAGTGCCCACAATGTTAAGTTCTGGGCACAGTGCCTCAAAAATATAAGCCACAGAGAGGCAACCATTGGCAGAGAATAGACAGAGCCTGAGGTGAGGATATGATCGGTTTAGAGAGACAGCCCGATCAAAGTCTGAGCAGTGTCTACACTGGTAAAATGACAGTGACTGATTTTCATTAATTTATATGGGCAAAGAATAAATGGTTTAGAGAACAACACTTCTTCCTCAGGATTGCCAGTAACTATTTAATAAATAAGAGTTAACCCTTGCTCAAGCAGTAATTGCAGAAAACAGCAGGAGAAACACATAGTCTCAAATTCATACTGTGCTCTTCAGACTCTTGTTCTTTTTGGAGAAGAATGTTCGTTTCATCCCAAGTGGACACACTCCTTGAGCCTGGTGAAGCTGGAAATGAAGACTCTGTGCTTTGCTGCTGTTGTGTTACTGACTATTACTGTGTATTATAAAGTTACAATTGATTTTTTTTTTTTTTTCTCCTACTTTATTTGTGCCTCTGGTATTAAGAGGGGATCATGTAATCAACTCACACTTCTGGGAGGTACAGATATAATACATCTTGTTTGTTGTGGGTTTTTTTAATTTAGTACAACACATGACGAATCTGTTTTAGCCAAAATATATCTGTTAGAATATATCCACATTCGCTAATAACATTAAAAACCCAAAACAGTAACTGTTGAGCAAAAGTATTGTGTAGCTCCCTAATGAGTTTCTTTATAGAAGCAACAGAATTTTAAAAATATAAATGTTGTTGAGAAGATGTCATAAATGCTTATGAAATAAGCAGAGATCAGCTGTCCAAAGACTAAAGGTAACGTGAAAGTGAAGGCTTAGCTGCTAGTAGAAAGTAGGTTTCTCTATATTTTCTCACCCTAGGAAATGAATTTCACCTACTTTTGTACTCCATTCTGTAGTAGCAGGTGGTGTTGATTTGCTATATAGCAGAAGCAAAAGTTCAAGTTGAGGAAGGGACTTACTGGGCTGTAATACAAGGTGCAAAGGGGACATTGATTCATTAGAGCTGAAGATACCACAGAGAAGCTCTAAAGACAGTCATTTATCAAGACTGATTGGCATAATTAAATGCACTGCTTCAGAGCTGGGATGTAGATTTAAGAAGCTGTCTAGAAGTTTCTACTAAACAAAAAGGTGGTTTCACAGTGCAGTGATACCTCTGTCTTTTGGAAGGATGACAAGTTGAATGACTGTCTCTTCATTTGCATTTTCCTCTGCCTTTCTGAGATAATTGAATGTGTGTACCCCTCTCTTCAGAAATGGGTGCTGGAGAAACCACATAAAGAAGCTATCAGGAAAAGATGCTATTTTACTACTGAGATTTTAAATGACCAGTCCAGTTTTAACTCTATTGTGGTCTTTTGGCCTCTTCCTTTAGATAAGCTTCTCTTCCCCTCACAAGAAGTCTTGCACGTTCTTTCCCTATTTTAATGTCTCCTCTTTCTACTGGGAAATGTCTTGTCTGCTGGGAAATGTCTCATTTTCTCCTGTCTCATTTTGCTATTCATCTTTCTTCCTGGCTTCCATGGATTTTTCTTTTTGTGTTTGTTTTCTCCTTCCTTTCACCTTGAGGAGATCCCTGTGTTGCTGAATGACCAGAGATCACAGATGCTCTATTTGCATTTCAGGCTGACTGAAGCTACAGGGGTTATTCTTCTCTGTGGCATGTTTACCTCTGGGGAAGCAAGGATAAGGATTCAGGTTTGATCCTAGACTCCGGATTGTTCTCTCACTTTGTTTCCTATCCCTTTCTTTATCTCCCTCTTATTTTTTTGTCTTTGACCTGTTCTTCATGACTAAAAAGTGGATTTTATTTACAGCATAACCTGTATACAGAAAAATAGCACCTTCTGTGTCTATATTTCTTGTGGCTTTAGTGAGAAAAGAAGTAGTGAGAAACAAAGTGAACTGATCAGACCTAGGAATGGCTGTTTTCAAATATAATATACCCAAAGTAAAAATGATTCTGTATATGAGTTGTGGAAGTAAAACTCACGTGTTGACTTGTGGCCGTGCCTGTTTTTCTCTCTCTGAAGTAGTACATGCTCCAATCAATGTCTGTTTTGCAGAGTTTGTGTAGTAACTATGGTGAAGTTCATTTTTAAGCAAATGTAAATTCAGTGATTTCAGTTACTATGAAAAGTTGGTAGAGGACTAGTTAGAGATGGCTTAAGTACTCAAATGGATATTTTTTCTAGGGTAACTAAGAAAGTTGCTTTTTATATAGTCTAGTTTATGAACCTTTGCTTGGTCATGATGCCTAGGTTTTTAAAATGCTTAAGTATTTTAAAATACAATAAACTACTAGCTATAAACAATACAATAAACTACTAGCAAACGACTAGCTACTGGGTATAACAAAGGTGACCTTACATGTTTTTAAACTCACAATTGAAGGGAAATGTGTACGTATTGAAGTTAGTGTAGTGAATAAGAGAGCTTTCTTGTCCATATCAAGTTCTTGATAGTCCATGGTTGCTGAGTAATATAATTTTTACTAGTATGCTGAGGAAAGGATAACACAGTGAGTTAAATGTTAAGAATAAGGAATATGAAACCAGAAATAAGGAATTAAAAAAAAAATAAACCGCAAGGATCATAGAGTAGTCTTTTAAACAAACAAGCAAAAAACCCCTCTTCCTCCCCCAGTATACCTTTGAGGGAACAGAAATGGGCATCAGTGATTTGAACAACATCTCTTATGCCAGTTATAAAACTGGGAGCAGAGACCATCTTCTCTTAATTGTCCAGTGTCCTAGTTATTATACAGTACTTTGTTCCAGAGGAAGAAAGGAATGTACAGCTTCAAAAGATGTTTTACATACTTTAATGAACTTTTGGAGTAAATACTTGGCTATTTAGAATATCTGTAATTGTTTTGTTTTGTTTTTATATCTCTGAGTAACATTTCCAAAGAGTCAAAACCAATTTATTCTTTAGTTCTTAAAGTACAAGAATGTCTTTTAAGATTTTATTGCTTTTTTCAGACTGACAACTCTTTTCTGTCACCTATCTAATTGTAAGACTGTAAAGCAGTTATAAGAGTCAATAGTGTCATGGCTAGAAGTTAATTTTTCAACTTTATTTTAATGCACTTCATATGTATTAATCTCTTTCCTCCCTCTTCCTGTTTGTGATACCATTCCAAACCCTTCAAAAGTAAAATTCAAAGCACATATGTATCAACTAGCTAAACTATTAGGCCTAGACTTTTTTTTTTTAAAGATTAAAGAGCAGTGATGCATAACATACAAAATATTTAAAATACTGGTTCTAATTTCAAAATACCATATCTCACATTTCTAAGTTACCTCCTCTGAAGCAGTGTAGTCTCAAGCAGTAAGTATAGGGTTACCAACCAGAAGATAATCATAATTTGTGTGGGTTATGATGCATCCTTTCTTCTTTGTTTCTTTGCCTGTGGAATGGCAGTAACGTTCTGGCAAGGCTGTGGATATTGTGCCGCTTACTAGTTGTGTTGCATATTTAACAGAAAATACTGAAAGTGATGTTCTTGAGCATGCTTCTTGATGGTGCTTTAAACGTTAAGGGAAAGGCTTGTGAAAAATGCTGTTTTGTTTATGCTTAATTCATCTATATTTGCTTCCATATAGCTGGAAATGTACTACCTTTGAAAAGAATGAAACAAAGGAACTCTGTCAGGCTGTGATATAACTATTACTTAAAATCTTCTGGAATTGCGTATTTTGAGAAAAGTGATGCTGTGAAAAGTGTCTGGTTTTAATAAAATATTGTTGCTATTATGAATCATTATTAGTGTTTCTCAATCACTGCAACAAAAAACCTAAGAAAGGAGAAAATGTCAGTATTTAACTGCATCAATTAGGAGAAGGTTGAACATGTTTCAGATGTGTACAACTGGGAAAATCTGTGAGCTCATTTTTCTGTATTTACCTAAATCTCTATTGGTGTGTGGTTAGCACTGAAAAAATTTGGAAGTTAAGACATTCTGTTTCCATAGAAGAGGGAAACCTGAAAAGATTGCAGGGGTAGTGTCTTTAAACAAATTCTTAACATCCTCATTTGGCTG
This sequence comes from Platalea leucorodia, assembly GCF_965183815.1. Lineage (NCBI taxonomy): Eukaryota > Metazoa > Chordata > Aves > Pelecaniformes > Threskiornithidae > Platalea > Platalea leucorodia. The sequence continues at coordinate 24,206,833 of NC_138826.1, forward strand.
CTGCAAGTAGGGGGACCTGAATGTTATTTCTTGATGTCTCAGTGACTTTTATGCCTTTCTTTCATCTGCTAGGTTTAGTTTGTGGCTGTGAGACTTACAGTAGAGCTTTCAAGCTTCTTTTTCATATGGGATAAGGATTGGCATATACAGGAAAGGGAAAGGATAAATGGATAAGATGGAGGGAGGAAGAAAAAAAAAATTTGTCCTCAGAAGAAATCCTGTCCCTTTGTGGAAGAAAAGCTGGATGCTGCAATGCAGGAGAGGGGGGAATAGACTTGAGAGAAAATGGAAAAGAGGGAGGTCAGAGACCAAAAACAATATAGAAAAACAAGTCCACATTTTTTTACAAAAATATAAATAGGTAGGATGATAGAAGAAATGTTATGCAGAATTTGTCTGCAAGCGATGAGAGCCTTTACAGGAAGGCATCTAGCTGTACTTTTTCCTCCCAAGTTAAGACACTTTTGAGGTGACTCATTGAAACAGTGGGTACGTGAACACCTGGGCCACCAATTCTGGCTTCCTCTTCTGTTCAGAGAGGTGAAAGATTTAAGCAGATGATGATCACTCTTTGGCATCCAGAAATACTGGAAAACATGAGTAATTCATTGGTGGAGATCTGAAAATGAAAACACCAATGTTTTAAAATCTAATTAGTATGGTTCTTTGTTTTCTTTCTTTCTAGATAAACTAGTGGAAAAAGTTAATTGCAGCTTTTCTGTTCATTAGGCTTGAGATCTCCAAAGATGCTGCTTTGAGCATGTCTCCCCAGCCAGAATTAAAGAATGGAAAAAGTGAGGCAGCCTTAGAACAAGTGTAGTCAGATTACCATCTGGATTCTTTTTTAGGTATATCCATTAAAACAATGCCTACGTTCAGCCAAGCCATTCTTACTGGCGTCTTGTCAATGTATGTGACAGAACAAGATTCTTCCTTGAAGTACAGAAAAGTTTACTGAACCTGTGAATATTGAATATTGTATGACCTCACGGAATCTGTCCATGTCTTGTTTCTGGTCTTTGTAGGACTTCAGGTTTACTGTTCTCTCTATATGCTCACATTTGCCCGAGTTCCTTTATCACAAATTGTCGTTCTCAAGATTTACACTTTAATCTTTTTCTTTTCTTTTTAATATCCCTATACTGGAGTTCTTACCTGGTAAATTTGCATCTGTCTCATCCTGTGGAGAATATACCAATATGAATCCTTGTTAATCCGTGTTGGAGGCTAATTGAATAGCTTGATGATGGCTTGAATGCCCAAGTTCCATGCTTTTAGGAAACACTGATTGCTGATGTAAAAATTATTTGTAAGTATTTAAGCTTCATGGTCATCCTGCTGGTGGGTTAGTATGTAATTAATAGGTGTACAAATGAAATGACAGCTTTTTCTGAGAATCTAATACTTTTGCGAAGTCTATAGGGCATCATTTAGTAACTCTCTTGAGCTGTTTACAGTTCCTGCTGCATATTGCATGTAATTCCATTTGCTGCCTCATATTTAGGTCAGTAGATGCTGAGATGGGAGAAAGAGGGAAATGGAGCTGTGAATTTGTTTACCACTAGATGGGCCAGGTGAAAATATTTGTAACTTACACCTGCATGTAACTTTCACGCATGGCTTGAAGAGATGATCTGACACAGACAAGTTAGTTATATTAGACCCAGAATGCCTTTGGAAGTTTTCATTGACTAATTGATTGCATTTAAAGCAGTAGTGCATGGGGTCAGCTAAGCTGCTTATCCTTCTGAAGGACAGGGAGTTAGTTTTCCATGGCTAGTTAGGAGCAGCAAGTGTTTCAAGACTTCTGCAGACATTTTCGGAAGATGGTTGACTTTGCTTCAGGCTTGTGATGTTGGAGAGATCTTGGGAGATATTATGCATTTGCCTAAACAAATTCATGCTATGGACTATAGTTAATCAGTGCCTCACAGTATTCCAGTGCTGCTTTTGTTGTTATTTTTGTGCACTGAAAATAATAGATGTGCTTGTTCTACCTCTGTAAATGTTCTGTAGCTACCTGCTTGTTTCGTATATTCCTTGGTACCCAGTTTTGTTTGCCCCTTTTTGTTATCTCTATAGGTGACGAGGGGGAAATGGAAGAGAATTTATTCTTGTTAGAGAGGAACTTCCTCCAGCCATAGGATGCTAAGAAATGATCAGAGAGATGCCTTACTTTGAGCGAGAGGAAATGTATTTGCTGCAGGATGGAGAGCTTGAGGAAGGCTGGGGACTGCCGGCTTTGGAAGCTTGTGTCCTGCAGCAGCGGTTCTGGCTGGTTCGGGGGCTGCCGTGCTGCACCTCTGAACTGCGGTGGGGGAAGCTAGAATTGAGGGACATCGCTGAGTGAGCTCTGTAACCTCCCATAAAGCCACAGACCTGGGATTAGATTGGGGGGGGGGGGGGTTTACAAAACCAAAGGAAATAAAAATAGGAGTCAGGTAAGGTTTTTTTCAAAAGCATTTCAGTATCTAACTTCTTTTGACTCCTGCCTATGAAACAGGTTTTTAAACCTCTAATGGTTTCCTGTTGGTAATATTAAGAGACGGTATCTTCTTTTAGTTCCTGACAGATGTTTAATTAATTTTTTTTTTTTTTAGCCTAGAGGTGAGAATGCCTCATCCTTGATCTATTCTTTTCAGACAATAATTTTCCCATCAGCCCCAACAAAATTGGCCTGATCTCATTCTGATATGTTCAGTAATGCAGGTCTTCAGTATTTGCCAATGCATTTGTTTGGAGGCCAAGTGATACTGCTCTGGGATTTAGGTACAGGAAAAAAGCTGGTTAGAGATTAATTTCGCCTGTAATACTTAAGGATGGATACTAATGGTGGAGAGCAGCACATTAAATAGTACAGGTTGCATGGTGTTTTGTATGACTTCCTTTCAATGTCTGAAAACATATCAATACTTCTTGATAGAGATTGATGCTCAGCTGTGATGCAGTCTGACTTTTTGATTTGTGTTTATGTTCCATTGTCTACATTCAGAAAAATATCCGGTCCCTGTTGGTCTTTGTAGCTTGTTTTTTTGTCATAGGCCACATTGGAGAAAATTTTGAATTCTGAGCTTTTAAAATACCTTGCATGGGGCAGAAGTGGGAATAACTGGTAGCACTGAGCCTTGCTTTCAGGAAACAGGAGCTGTTTGATGTCTGTGCTCTGAATGCACAATCCTGGTTATGCAGTATGCCTTCTGCATGGGGTGAGGGAGAGAGGAGTAACAGTGCACGGAAAATGACTTGCCTGAAGCTGATCTGCTTCATCAGCTGTAGAGTTATTCTGAATGCAAGCTGCCCAATTTGTCATGAAACCTTGGCCAGCACTGGCATGAATACAGTGTTTTGTAGCACTGTCTGTCTTGCTTTACAAAAATCTGCTGTTCATTTTAGGATTTCTAACAGCTGTCGGTTGCTTGCCCAGGCTGCTCTTTTTTTGAAATGAATTCTTTTTTTAGAGAGAGAAATGGAAGGGTGTTTGGATTAAGAATTTTCTTGTCTGAATTTCCAGAGGAGGTTGTCAAGTTGTGAATGCTGCATTGGCTGCCTAATGCTGGTATTACAGTTTTGGGATCTCAGTCATGTTAGAGTGGGTGAGAGTTGAGAAAAGAGCTTACCGACATTTTGCTCTTGAGATTCAGAGCTTATGAAGAGACAAATAGATCTCATCTGGCATAAGGCATCAACATAACATTGAATATTCCAGTTTCATCAGCACAGCCCTGTGCAGAAGATTTTAACAGTTATTGCATAGGAGAAGCAATGGAGTTAAATGGAAAATACACCTTTCCTTTCTGATCTGGATTTGGCCTGTGTTTGGAGAGGTTCTGACATTTGCTCAGAGCAGATGTTTTCTGTATGTATGTTGTACATGTTTGCAACAAAATCTTATGTGAACCGTGAGGCAGAACTTAGGTGACTAGCATCTCAGGAATTTGAGTTTAGTACTGGAGGAATGTGCTGGTGTTTCTGTCCTGGAGTCATGACACCAAATAATGGATTTTGGTTTCACCTTTATTTCCCTCCCCCATCAAACATCATCTTGGTTACCAAATATAACTTGTAGCTTTCCACCTTTGCCTTGTCCTGAAGTTCTGAAGACTTGATTCAAGTGTTTTTTTGGTTTTGTTTTTTTTCCCTAGAGATCTGGTTTCTAATATAGTAAGTGTGTTGTAGCTATGATGCTTTAAGGATAGTAGGAGGACAAGTTTGTAAGGAAAGAAGGGAAATCTGTTCTTCAGCCAGCTGACCTTTGGAGTGCAGAAGAAGTTTTCAGGTGTGCAGCCCTTCTTCTGTCTACTAATTGTAAGAGGACCTTTGAGGGATGATTACACAGTGGGTTATCTGGTTGGCAATTAAAATTTACTTGGGCATCTTGAAACTCTTTAGTCATGTTTACCAGTGGTGAAAGGAGGAATAACATGATGGGGGGGGTGTGTATTCTTCTTATTAACATCTCATGCTGCTCTGAAGAGAGGTTTCCTTCAGATATTTTGCCTCTGAAAGTGTTCTTGCTAACACAGGAAACTGCAGATGAAGTTGGGAGAGGTAGAAGCAAGCAACTGCTCCCAGAAGGTGTATTGAGAAGTTTACTTCCATCTCCACATATATGGTAGCCTCTTGCTGTGAGGAGCTTTTTCTTGTGTCATTTTCTAAAAAGCCCTGTAGCAGAAAGAATAGGCCTTTTTCTTCTGGCATAGGTCTGCTCAGCAGTACTAAGCACCCCAGATTTCCCCTGGTAATGCCAGTACTACATTACTTGGTTAAACTGTAATTCCTCCCTAGGGATTAAGTTGTGGCAAGAGTAATAGTATCTCTGCTGGCTGTTGTTGCAGTAGGATTATGGCAGACACTGATATTTTGTGGGATGAAAGAATGTTTCTGAATCATTTTGTGGAAGTTTCCAAACAAAGTTGTATTTGGATTGTCTGACAAGGTGATCCGAGTAGCTGGTCTGGCAGTCAGAGGACATTAAACTTGCTCCCCGTGTGTCTCGGATCACATCTGGTGTGGCACAGAGCTGAGAGGTCTGATTCTTAGGGGAGAAGTCTCATTTGGAGAGAGTGCAGGAGGAAAAAGGAATCATTTTCCCACAAATCTCTAAAAATTCAGGGAAAGTAAATGCTGCATATATTAGTGTGCGCTTTCCAGGCTAACGTAAGAACCTGTACTATTCATCTGTGTCTGCTTGCTTGTTTCAACATTGTTTTAGCTTTAAAAGGAGGGGCATTGGGAACTAGAGCATCTCAAAGAAAGCCTTTCTGAAGTTAGATCATGACCTCTTTATACAGCAGTAGAAGCTTTTGCTACTGGTAGAAGGTTTTTGTTAACAGGAAGAAATGATGAAAGGGAAAGTTGGGACATGGCTGTGGGATTTTTGGCATACTCTTACTGATTTAAACTCTTAGTGCGTTAGGACTCTTGGACCTTACACACACATCATGCATCTTCTAAGTTTTAGTTCTTTTATCAGTTATTGCTTAGCATTATAAAGCCTCACCAGCTTTATTTTTGTAGGTCTTTTTTATGCCTCACAAAATCTTGTGGAAGTGTTACCAGGAGTTGTCATAATACTCAAACACTTTATGAGTTAAAAGATGTAACTTTAATAACATAAAGATAAAATACTTCTTAACTCAGTCTAATACTGAAACAGCAGGAGTTGAGCTGAGTAAGTGGGATCCCTCCTCTGTTCGGTGCTCAGATTCTTTAACAAAAATTGTTTTGTGATGCAGTCTCTATGCTTCATGTTAGCACGATGATGATGCCACTTCTCCACAGGTGAGCAAAGTTAAGTCAGCTATTTTTTGGTTGTTTTTTTTTTAGCTCTGTATGCATGCGGAGAGTGAGCGTAGAAAACCATCGTGAAATGGGTTTGTCAGAAGTGTTTTTTAAATAATTCAGATGACCAGAAGGGGAACTGCAAGCCTTAACAGGTTTAATATTACTGACACTTGGAAAAAAAACCCCACTCATCCACTCCAAATCCACAATATGATTTAGTCATAATCTATAGGGCTCGTGTGCAAAATAAAAAAATGATATTTTTTTTTTGATATTTTGATGTATTTTAAGGTCTGCCTTATAAAATAAACTAATTCTGGCTTCCTAAAATGTCTTAATCTTGGAGACAGAAGTCATGGTGTCAGGATACGTTTATGCAGTCAGCCAAATAATATACTTTTCTGGTTTTGAAGGGAAATGTAAATACGGCAACAAAAAGATAGTTTGAGCCATTAAATATTTTGACTTACGTGTATGAGCTATTTGTGATGTATTGTTAAGCAGTTTTCAGATATCAAATTGAGCTGAAATTTGACTCTGCTATGGCTTTTGCTGTAGATGGCGGAGACTTTGGGGGTGAATTGGACACCCTCCTGTGATAAAACGAACCTTTTTGCATGGGATTAAAAATAAAAAAAAAAAAGCCATTCTTAAAATGTTGTTGTGATGGTTGTAACGGAATTTGTGTAGTAATAGTTGCTGCAGTTTGTCAGTTAAGCGTGAGGTTTCCAGTTCTGGACCGTAATCTGCCCATCTGGGATTTGTATTTTTAACGGTTTTTGGCTATGAATCTCATCAGTCTTATCCAGTAAACGCTAATGGAAAAGTTCTGTTGCTTATTCATCTTCTCAACTGTTTTGTACATAAAAATGTCATTCTGTGGCTTAGGGCTGATGTAGGCCTCCCCCCAATTCTTCTTTTCTCTTTCAATCTGGTATTAATATCTCTGCATTTGCTACCCTGTGACATTATTCTCAGTGTAATTTCACTGCTGCAAAATGGTTATGGGATCCAGATAGAGTTGTGTAAGTCTAAGTGGGGAAATAAAATGTATAAGAGAGTCTTGTAAACACAGATCCCATTAGGGTTTTAATACTGCTAGTAACCTTGCAGGGGTATTAGTGGAGGAGGAGGAGGAGGAGGAAGAAAACAGCAAACAAGAGAAGCAGACCTGTTCTGAAATTAAAAAAAACATATTTAGTTGATAACTTTCCTTCCTGAGAGTTCTGCACTATTTACAGGCAGCAAGAACGGTAATGTGCAAATTTAACAGGTGAATTACATGGACAGAAAAATATAACTAAGTAACCCTGATAGTTCTTTTTTGTTTGCTTTATCCTGTGGGCAAATCAATGTACTAGTGATTCAAACTGAATCTTGATTTGTCCTCTGGAGCATTTTGCTAGTTTGTTGATCACTTAGTTCTCTCTAGGGCTATGTTTTCGGTTATAAAAAATAAAAGTGTATATATGTATGTGTGTGTATATGTATTTTTTTTTCATTCTTGTGTAGTGAGAATATCATCCTGCTCTACAACCCTAGTGAAGAAACCCATATTTGTAGTGATTTTCCTGTGGCTAACTTTGCCTGAAATACCTGATGATTGCATTACAGTATCCTGCCCTTGCTGTTTTTCTAGATCAGTTTAGCTGCACTTGCTAGCCTGTTATAAGTATGTGGATGTTTTAAAATCACAAAAACATTGAGAGAAAACGAAACCAAAGGAGCCCTCAAGTCAGAATGCTCCCTCCAGTCATCTTTTCTGAGCAAGCTTGATTAACAATCCATCATCAGCAGAGTTTGTAGCATCCTTTCTCCATCACTTGATCCCTGTTCTTGTCTTATGTAACCTTTTTGATCTGTCACAGCATGTGAAAAACTCACCCAGGTGAATTCCACCAAAGCCTTTTTTTCTGGAGTCTGTGGTGCTCCATTTGTTGCTGCAGCTGGCTTTGTGAATGCTGAGGTGTTTTGCAGGGAATTGCTTTGGAGTGGGTAGTATCTGAGAAACAAATAGCTGAAACTTTATTCTGACTTGGTACAGCAGGTGTTCCAGCGTAAAGGAGTTGCTTATTTTCTTAAGATTGACACTGCTTGAATAGTTGAGAAACCAGGAACATGTATCTTTGCATCAGTTTCCTTAATCTGTTAAAGGAAAATAAACTCCTACTTTTTGGCAATACTGTGGTTTGCTTGTTTTTTTACAAGTAATGTTGTGGTTTTTTTTTTTTTTTTTTGCCTCGGTATGAGATGGCATGGAATTATTAATCTGAAACAGAGGAATGCTAATTGAAGACAACTGGGAGTCAGTATTTGAATATTAGACTGTGTCTTTAGCTTTTCGGATGCTTCATTCTGCACGTAGTCAAGCTAGACCAGGACTGCGTGCGGGGGGCAGCTCCTTGTGTCCGTTCAACTGTCAGGGTCTGACATTGCAGGGTCTTGGTTCAATCTTGGGGTCCTCATCCCTCAGCTTGCCAGTTTGGTTTCTTGTATTGTATTTGGGGCAAGAAAGTTCATTCTTGGTGCCTGTTCAGTACTTGGCATGGCTGCTGGGCTGCCATAAGAGCACCCATTAGCTCCGATTTTGCTGGAGCAATCTGTGATGTGTTTGTGTATGTATGTGTCCACTATGAACACCACTGAGACCGGCTGTGTGATTTGAAAACATCATTTACAACCCAGAGTACAACCATTTTGGCGTGGGTGTTTAAAGATGAATACTTGTCCGATTGTTTTAAGTGTGCTTGTATGTAATCTCTCTCTCTATGTTTAAAATTATGTTAGCCATTTCAGTTGCTTTTTTTATGTTAAGTATTTAGTTTCCTTCTGGAGCTTGGTGGTTGTGGTTCAGTATTTCTTAGGTTCCGAGTCTTACAGGCACAGACTAGAGTGACTGCAATATCTCTTCTACTCAGATGGAGAACTTTACCTCTTTGAAAACATAGCTATCCTGTTTGTGACTGCATCATGAAACTTAACATTTAATTGTACTTAGTCTGATTTACTCCCAAGATTGTAATCCCAAGACTATTGAAGGATTCTCCTAATATTGCACCATTTCTATGGGTTCTGGACTAATGCATTATAGATGTGCTGTATTTTTTTAATAATGTTGCCGGAAGTTTGGGAAATTGTATGGGACAGGTATTAGCTACCCATCTCACAAGTCTATGCTTGAAAGGCACCCTTACTGCTTACATAGGCTGCAAGTATATTAGTTCAACATTTCTGAAGATATTCCCTTTCTGATGACTTTGTAGGGCTGGGACCTACCTGGGCAAAATGTTAATGTGACAGAAAACTGACTGGTGGTGGTGTGTCTGTGACCCATTGAATCAGTTCTGCTCTTAATTGAATGCCTCTTTGAAGAGAACTAAAGTTAATGAGCCTTGTGGATGGAGCTTTGGATGTGAAATGCTTTTGAAACAAGGGAAAATATCTTATTTTCACACTTTTGCAACATGATTCTGTTTCATACTGTGTGTCTTATCCTCAGTTTAGAGGTGAATTTTGTTTATTTTTAAAAACACATATGTTGCTTTTTATAGGATGTTGATTATGTGGTAAAATGGAAGAGGAACAAGTAAAGAAGTATAAGTAATGGCCTAAATACTTTGGATCTAATTTATTTGAAATGACGAGTAAATTTTTAATTAAAAAGCTTATGTTTCTTTTTGCAATGTTCACCTTGGGAAACTTTTTTTAAGTACATTCATAGCATTCGTCTTCGAGTATTACAGAGTTCAAGGCAAAGGTGAAGTTTTCTGATGTTTGTTGCCGAGTTTGAGACCTGAAGGAATATATTGCTCTGGCACGTACTTCTTAAAGACATCAACTGTGAGAATAAATTTCTAGAAAAAATAACGAGAATAAAGTAAAACCAACAGCAGAATTCTAGAAGGAAATGTACAAAAAATAGAAAACAGTAAGAAACCAAACATTTTTGAAGAGTTTTGATTTAGGTATGTTATGGTTAAATGTGATGCTTGTTCTGCTTGCCCATATTTGAGAGTTCTCAGCACTTTTTGGTTTTAAGGGGTATCAGAGAGAGAATATATCACTGATTTAAGTCAAGGGGCATTTTACTGATACACACTTAAATAAAACAAGCAGAAATGCTTCAAGTGCATTCTACAGTAACAGATTTATCTTTCTGCATGGCAAATCCTGTAAAAAGCAATGTGGTATTTACAATTTTTTAAATTAGGTTTGTAAAACAGGTTTTATAAATCCCCGCATACCTCCTTTGCTGGTCAAGATTGCACTGTACTTATTTCCTGTTAGTTTTACTGCTCTTCTCACTTTAGCTTTTGATATCAGAAGTGCTTTACTTAATTTTCTTCATCTTCTGTGTATAGTTGTATTACTTTGTTCCGTGCTGTTACATTTTTGGACTGAAGCCAGTGGGAAAGGTGAGGGGAAATGTGAGATGGGGACCAGGGATAGCCATAAAATCAAAGTTACAGACTCATCGCTAAAAAGATAATGCAGTCTAACATGCCATTTTTCTTAAGGTATATATAGCAAAAGCAATGTGTCCTGTCTTTGCACTGTCTTACCTCTTGCTGTGAGATTTGTTCGCTTGCATTTGTATGTAGTCACTTGTATGTATAGTTTATTTTTAGAGATGTGTGTCAAATGAAAGTAACTCAATGAAAATAATGTAATTAGATAACAAATACATTCACTGCTTGGCCCAGTTGGTTTTTCTTTCAGTTCCATTTAATAACTCTTTGGTATTCTCATGGCCTCTGTTTTGCTGATTATTCAAGCAGTTTCTTCTCTATTTGTCTATCATGGAAACTCAATTATTGTACTGAAGGAATAATAGCTCAGTTTGAACATGATCTGTTTTTATGAATAATTGTTGGCTGCAACTTGTTACAGCCTACCCGATACTAGGAAAGTTTAAGCAATGTAGCTACACAAGCATTCCTGTGACAGTAAGCCTTGCTGGCACAGAAGTTGTTTCCACTGGTGAAAATGCATGTTTGTGTGTATAGCTTGTGTTGGTGGTTTTGGGGTTGGAGGTTTTTTTGTTGTTGTTGTTGTTCCAACAGGAATAATTATGTCTATGCTAAAGTTTTAGCTGTTATAAAATGGCTATAAAAATGAAACCTGTAATTCACATAATACAGTAGCAAAAAGGGTAGGATAGTCCTCATCAAAGCTGCATGTTCCATGTGGCAGTTTTTATGAGATGTGATTTATTCAGAATGGTTTAGATATGCTCGATCCTACCTCTTAGGTAGGTGGTATAGATTAGACAGCCTCATAAAATCCCTTCCTGACCTGGGTTTTGCTAGTCATTTAACCTGTAAGTGAGAATTGTTTGAGGTTGCTTATGCTTTGCCTGTGACTTTATTCTTCCAAGACTTGAAATGGTTCCTTTGTTCTGCTTGGGTTATCATGTCTGCTTCCCAAGAGGAAGCAGTGATTCTTGCTAGTTTTGCTACACAATTTAAAATGGCCTTCTCCCTTGGATAGATTTATCTTGCAGATTTGTCAGTTTTGTATTACATCTTTGATTTCACTACTGTATCAATTTTATATTAGATTTGCAATCATCCTTGCTGTCCATATCTTTGCTTTCTGAGCAGAAGCTGTGATACTTTCTCCTTTTCTTTGTTAGCAGACTTCCTTTTTTTCCTTGCTCAAAATATACTTATTATAGCACTTAAGAGTACTTTTTGTCTGTTTTATTGATAATACCTTTTGATACAAGTAGGTATGAATCCACCAACCCTGGATTTGTGTATCTAGAGGTAAACTTTTTGAATGGATCTCTCTTTGTTTAGGACTCAAAGAAGAGTATTCAGAGTCTAATTTAAGCACCTAACTCAGTGTCCAGCTGACTTTACAGGAGGCCTAATGGGAAAAAAAACCTCTGATGCTATGAGTCACATCCTCGATAAACGTCCCTCTCACCTTGGCTACATAGGGCACTACTCCGTTGAAACTTAAGGAATTTTAACTTCTTAACTTTAGTATTTAAACTGTGTGCCAAGTTAGCTACTGTGAATTCACCTGCCCTTAAAGTATCATTGAGAAGTTATTTTCTACTTTTCCGTTATCTTCTACCATTTCTGTTCCATGACTCTTTTTCCTTACAGAAAATTCACCATTTTAGAGAGATGCATGGTCTTATATATGAGGTTATTGCTTTTTTAGATTATTTTTCCCCACCAGGTTTTACTGCTTTCACCTTATTCTGAAAATGTCTATGCTATGTGCTGTGAATGTCTGACTGTGGGTTATGATAGGTATGCCAGATAATTGGCCACCTGTCTTCTGCTGATTACTACTAACACAGTACAGCTGATGAATCAGTTAATGAGTTCAATGCAAACTCAGCCTGTTACCTTAGTTCACTGTGTAAAACTGTTAAAATCAAGCTGGCTGACTTGCGCTGGAGCAGACGAGGAGGGCTCATGCTGTCTTCCCACTTGAAAGAAATATTTTCTCAGGAGAGGTATTTCAGTAATGCTTGCCAAAGATTTTTTTCTTGAGCTAGTTTAGTTTAGCTTGAAAGAGAACAGCCATACTATGTAATGGAGAGATTGGAGGGAAATTGCAATGATCATACTACTGCTCCTAGTACCAGTACTACTCTACTAGTACCATTGAGACCTAGTAACTGATTGTATGTGTGTCCTAGTCCATTGCAAATGTAAAATATTTTTAAGAGTAAGGTGTACTGATAGAATAATAAGCAGAATGCATTTGCCTCTGCTGCTTTTTTATCAACTCAGTCTTTAGCATTTCTAATCTAACTTTCATACCCAGCACCAAATCCTTGTAAAAAGGAATACCATCCAGGCTGCAGGCTTGTAGCTCTTGAAAGAATGTGCAGGTGTGTCACCCAGGACTGAAGACTTTTTCGAGTCTTGTACCTTGTAGAGGTTGTTTAGGTGTTATCTTTTTTCTAGTATTGTGTAATGAAAGACTTGGATAAAGTGCCTCTATACAAAAAGTGCGGTTAAAACCACAAGAAATATTTCTCCTTTCATTGCTCAGAGTAATTTCTAGTATTTAAGTGCCTCAATTTGGACCTTCTGTGGTATCTACTACTACAGTGATATTTAAGTTGACTGCGTTGCACTAATTACAAACAGTAATTTTTTTTAGTGACTAATTAAAAATAGTAATTTTTTTTAATGACTTGATGAAAGCTTTACACCTGCTCTGGTTGTCAAAAGTGGAAATGAGATGACTTTTCTGCCAAAATCTAGTTTATCTGCTACCTGTAGAGAAAGGGACACTCCACTTTTCCATCATTGTTCATTTTACAATCGGCAGCTCTCACATTTGTGGATGGCATTATAACACTGTAAAACAGAGGCTCCGTCTATAACACAGAGTAAAAGTCACTAGTGATGGAGAAATAATCCTGACAGTAAAAGACTGGCTCTATCTGGGAGAAGTGAATGCTGCCTAATGAACCTAATTTCACTGAAATAAAAAAATCATAAATGTGGATGTTTGAAAACTATTTTCTTTCCATATTTATGCAATCCTTCCATTTGATGGGTCTGCTCAGTACTGGGGGAGATGATGGCTGCTTTGCTGTGTGCATGCACTTTCAAAGCCCTCTCCCTTCCTATCTGGATCCCAGCTGTTGGGACTGGAGGGTGTCTCTAGGCAGAGGGTGAGAAAGTGCTTACTGACATCAGGGCTTAAGTTTTCCTTTGATATGTTGCCTGGAGGCCTGTGGGGAGGGAAAGCTGAGGGCCAGATTGGTTTACATTCTGGCTTCTAGTGGTATTTTAGAAGCTGGTTAGGGAGGTGAAGAGTCGTAACATTGAATATCTGGAACTGAATTAAGTAGGCTCTTGGCAACAGGGTTTGGAAGACGGGGGAACCAAGGCTGCTGTAGTGATGGATCGGGAAGCGAGCTCAGTAAAGCACTGAGGTGCTTGCAGATAAGACAAGTCTGGCATTTTGTAGAGAGTATAATCTAGCTCAGAGTGAAGCAGAAACATAAGGCTCCCATAGCCTGATAATAAGAAATCTCCATCTGCACTTAAAAACATAAAAAATTGAGTTAGTTTGGTAGAAAGGTGGTGGTTAAATGTATTTGTATAAAGCTCTTGGTACCTTCAGTTGAGATCCTCATGGGCTTAGTGTAGTGAGCACTATATGAACATGTGAATTCCCAGCTGCTTCTGTAAAGAGCTTGAAATATAAAGACGGATATCGTACAAAAGGTGGTGGTGAGGGGAATAAAACAACAAATACCAGCTGAAATTAAAATCTTGTAAATTGCTGAATACTGAATGTTACCAAGAAAGTCAGTACTAAGGTTCCTGGATAACCTTTCCATTGCTGTCTTGTGCACATACACTGTAATAGTTCTCTGTGTAATCACCTGGCATTCACAGGATGTTGCTGCCATATTCTAATAGAAATATTTGGTTACCTTAAGTTTTGCTAAATGGTTTCAGTTTTGTCAGGAGACAAAGTTTGAGGCACTGGTATCTGCTGAGCTAATATAGCTCCCCTGACGAAGGACTGTTTTTTTAGGAATGTGTACCCATGCCCTAGGGGGCTGAAAATAGACATAAAGTTGGCAGGCAGTTCTTCAGAAAATTTCTGTGCTGCCTTCTACTGTGTATCAAAATTGGTCCTTGAACTTGGTGAGATATGAGAGGAAGTGGAAGAGCTCCCTGCTCTGATATCTTTAGCCTCTCATGAGTTTTGTTCTCTGAGTGGCTAATTGCATTTTGTTTCTTGTCTTGCTAGATGGGCTGGTGATCCCATTGGTGGAACTGTCTGCAAAACAGGTTGCATTTCACATTCCATTCGAGGTGGTGGAGAAAGTTTATCCTCCAGTGCCTGAGCAACTGCAGCTTCGGATCGCATTCTGGAGTTTCCCAGAAAATGAGGAAGATATCAGGTAATGAATACTATTCCTGTTTCACTGACGCTTAAGGAAAAGTTGTGTTCACTAGAGGAGAGCCATTGTCCATTTGATGTCCCATATATTTGCTGCTTCTGCTGTTCTTATGTACCTTTTGTAATACGTGGATGGGTTACTGTGGGATATGCTATGATACGGGGTTTTATTTTGGGGTGAGCTGCCCTGCACATGTCCCAGGAAGAGCATGTGCATGTGCAGGTTCTGCGTGTAAAGGACAGCAGAATAAATGCACCCTTTAATTTGCCTGACAGTAACTTGTTTGTGGAGTTTTGTCCTTATAGAATCATAGAATCATTTAGGTTGGAAAAGACCCTTAAGATCATCGAGTCCAACTGTAAACCTAACACTGCCAAGTCCACCACTAAACCATGCCCCTAAGCGCCATGTCTACACATCTTTTAAATACCTTTGGGGATGAGGACTCAACCACTTCCCTGGGCAGCCTGTTCCAATGGTTGATAACCCTTTCAGTGAAGAAATTTTTCCTAATATCCAATCTAAACTTCCCCTAGCGCAACTTGAGGCCATTTCCTCTTGTCCTATCGCTTGTTACCTGAAAGAAGAGACCGACCCCCACCTCACTACAACCTCCTTTCAGGTAGCTGTAGAGAGTGATAAGGCTCTCCTGAGCCTCCTTTTCTCCAGGCTAAACAACCCCAGTTTCCTCAGCTGCTCCTCATAAGACTTGTGCTCTAGACCCTTCACCAGCTTCATTGCTCTTCTTTGGACGTGCTCCAGTGCCTTGGTGTCTTTCTTACGTTAGTCTTGTGCAGTATTCTTTCCAGTTTGAATCTGTTGCTTGAGTCAGAGCTTTAACTGGGCTCAGAAATTGCCAGGGAGGGCTAGCTCAGTATGCTGGGCAAGCCTTTTGTTGGTATAAGTAGGAGAATCAGAATGTGCTGAGTACATCAGTGTCAGAGTGGGTACAGAGAGATGACTTTCTTATGTTTCCACATAAATTGTGTGAGTATATAGTCAAAAACTCTGTGCTTTTAGATCTTTTGCCAAAGTATTTTTGCTGAAGCTTTTATACTATAGGAGGCCTACCCATGTAACTGTGTATTCAGAATTGTGTTGCAAAGTAGTGATATTATGCTCTTTCAGAAAGAATCGTCCTGAAAGTTCTTAGATGCATTCATATAATGTTCTGGTATCAGATGGGGGAGGTAATGTCAGAAGTGCTGATGTAATTAGTCAGATCACCTGTGGGGGAATAGAGCAAGCCAGCTGGTTATACGTGCTCATTATTCTGATGAGCACAGATGTAAGAAAACCTCATGTGGGCATGCAGGTAACTCATCTAGAAGGACAAGGAGTTTTTACTGTGGCATGCTAACATTGGACCTTGAATTGATATTATACTGTATATAAAAGCTGAATTTTAGGTTATGAATGAATTTGTATTTCAAAGCCTTGGGTTGAAATTCCTAGAAATGCTAGTGTCTCACAATTTTTATGGTTGAATTGTAATGGAGAAATGGCAGAAAAGAGCTGAACTTCATCTTAAAGATGAAGATAGTAAGGATTTTTCAAAAGCCATGTCAGCAAAGAATGCAAGAGGATAATAATGTGAAGTTTCTCAAAATCAGACTGATCTTGACATGTTATGTGTATCTCTTGCAGATTGTACTCGTGTTTGGCAAATGGCAGTGCCGATGAGTTCCAGCGAGGGGAGCAGCTGTTCCGAGTGAGGGCTGTCAAAGACCCTCTCCAGATAGGTAAGAACATTGCAGCTCCACGAATTTCACATTCCCAAAATCATATCTGCAATGGGACAGCAGCGATATGACTGTGTCTCAAAACGAGCTTTTCTGGCATCCTAGACTAAACTCCCTGCTACATGCATTCTTTGTAGTGTCTTGAGCTAAATACTGTGTTTATTTCAGCCTCAATCAGCTCAGCTGTGAAAATGAGTGAAAAGCCAGAAATGTTCTGAAAATTAGATCCTTAATCTGCCTCAGTGTTTTGGAAAAAACTGTGTAGAATGCCTTTGTCTCTGTAATGCTTAAATTCCTCATTGATAAAGAGAATTTGGTTTTCTAGTGGCCTGATCAAATGAATGCCTTGCCTAAAGTGCATGTATGGCACAGAGGAAGTTTGCAAGGTTTAATTATTCTTGTAGCAAAAGAGTTGTATTAATAACACAGTTACTCATGTAATATTTTGGCAGAAGGAAATCCCTGTTGCTGGACAGTTGGTTTTATCACTTCTCCTCACTTATCTTGTTGTTTTTATGTTTTATGGTTATAGACACTAATCTTATCTTAAACAAAGAATTGGACTCTGTTTTTTTCATTAAATCCTTTGAAGTAAAGAAGAATACTGAGCTGGCTTTTTCAGGGACAGCTGTTAGACAGGAAGGCATTATGTGAAATAAAGACACTAGTGTGTCAAGGTGGGCCATGTCAATCCAATGCAGATGTGTTGTTTTTTCTGCAAGTGTATGCTTCAGAAATAGGATATTAATTGGCATGTGGGAACTGAGCCTGGTTGTAATAAGAAAAATGATAATATAAAAAGCTGTATAAAGTTAAGGAGGAAAGTTCCTGTATTTTTTCTTATAACGAGGGATAGAGACTTCTGTGGGCCTGTTTAGTTACTAGTACCAGTAATACTTAACTCTCAGTGATCAGTGGAATGAATAAATTTAGGTAAAGGACCCTCAAAAAGGGAATAAAGGGGACTTACATTGTAAAAGTTTGGGGAGAACGAAAAGAGGACATAGTCATTGAGATACGCAAATTGCAAGAGACTGATGAACTGTTATCTGAATATAGGGTAAAGCATCTGAAAGGATTTTACCTAGTCCGTTGTCTACTGTAATAACAGTAGCAGGAATTCTTGGGATTGGAAGTGAAGTACTTCTTCGTACATAAGGTACATTGAGTTGTCAGTGAGACCAGATAGTAATTTTGGAACATCAATGAAATTGAGCTAAATAGGATTAAACTGACTTTTGAGTGCATTCATAGGCTCCTGATGTCAGGACTGAAATGCTGAGAGAGGCCTCTAAGGCATCTGCTGAACTTCAGGAAGGCAAATGTTTGAGAGAGACAAAATGAGTTAAAATGCAGCTGGCTGAAATTCAGTAATTCCTGGGACTTTCACAAAGGAAAAGAGCAGAATATTTACTATACAGTGCTAAGACTGTGGTCAAAACTTGTTTCAGTAATAACTTAAAAAGGCAAGGAGTTGTAAAGCAATGTAAATGAACAAAGGCTAGGAATATTAGTGCAAAACCTGTGTTTGGGGAGGAGGAGAGGAGTAGGGAAAAAAGAGGAGGTGGTGAATGATACAGGGAAGGAACTTCTTGAGTACACATACAGCAACTGGGCTTCTTGACATAGGATTATGTGTGTGGAAAGGAAGGAAGTAACTTTGTTTAAACGGTAATGTTGTTTCCTCCTTAGTAGAGGAACTTTATCTAATGGAGGGATATTTTTTTTTTTTTTTTTTTTTCATTCCCATGAGTAGCAGACCAGAAGCTGAGAAGTAAAGGTGGCGTGGACATAATTTCAGTTGTCTACTCCAAATGATTTTAAGATGTGTGGTTGCAGTTTTGAGTTTCATGTACTGACAAATGGGAAAAGAAACGCAGGAAATGAAGGAGCCCTTGAGAAGAGGGAGTTTGATTTGGAAGGGGATTGGGCAGTGCATTGTGATATCGTGATCAATAGGACAAAGCTTGAAATGTGCTTTGTGCTCTTTTTGTCCCATTTCTCTTTGCAGTATAAGATTATTACTTTTTTTGAACTTAAATGAGTAATCTTAGTCATCTTGTCCACATGCAAATCCATATCCATAATTTCTGAACAATAGCACCTTGTCACCATGTTCCAAACCCCCACTTTTTTACAGTGTTCTACTGTATATACACAAAGAATTGGCTTTTATAAACCTTCTCCTGCACATTCCCTTTGTAGCAGTCATGTACCCGCCTCCTTGCACTGAAGACATTATTGCTGTTCTCAAATAGGTGTGTTGTAGTTGCTGATTTCATGGACTTTTTTCCATCGTAGTCTTAATTTCTTTTTAACAAATGAGGAAGGCAGCAGCAGGCTCAGTCTGTATTCTAACTTTGCATCTCCTTGAATAGTGTCTCCAAGTCTCCACTTTTTAGAGATTCTCCTGTCTTGATTTAAAACAAACAAATGTCCCAAATTACCTTGCTTTACTTCCTTCATCTAAAAGCTTTTGTTCAGGTCTTGTTTTCCCATTTCTGTTAGTCCTGGGAAGGCCAGACAAAAAGTTCTTAAATTCTATGCAGAGGTGTGTTTGCTGTCATTGTTATAGGGGCATCAGAACTAGCAAATATCAGTGAAGAAAGCTTGGAAGCTGTATTGCAAGAATTATTCTTAGCAGGGTGTTGTTAACTCATAGGTCACTTAAATCTTCTCATTCCAGTTGCTTACTGAGTAGCTTGGGGTATTTCCAATTTGTGCATTTCCACCTGAAATCACTAGGACTAATAAGACCTCAGAAAAATGAATAAACAGACCTGAAATTTTGCAATAGATGCGTTTCATGATAAAATAAATATTAAATGCAAAAGGCATTGATGTAGCTATCCTAAAATTCTGAAAACTGGATTTTAACCAGCAGGAAGCATACATGTCTTTTGGGTACTTTTCTTCAAAGATTAAGTTTCAGGGGTAGAGCAGTGAGAAGGATAGGTTATGGACTGAAAAAGAAGCCATCTCTATTTTGTAGGACCTAGTCTAGGCAGCAGTTGATTATTTCCAGCTTTTACATTTGATCAAACCACGTGTCTTAATTATCAGACAGTGTGCTGCTACCCCTTTTCCACTACATGATAAAATCTGCTTCATGGGTACAGTAGATCACTCCTGGCGCTCTCTGTGCATAGCGATAGGGTATACAGTACATATACTTGACACATCCTCTGAAGCATTGGTGCTGGCTACTTGACATATTTGTGCATGAGTAGCAAATCTGGTGCTCATAAGAAGTGTAAGATGCACTTTCTGTGTAGAAAGCCGAAGTGTCCTTTCACAGAAGCGCTAAGCTTGCTCTGCTCCCACAGTGCATTTAGGAAAAATGGTAGCCAAGGGGGGTGAGACTCCTGGCAGAGGAATTCTGGCCCGCAGCTCATTCTTGAGATCTCCTGGGAATGGAGCTTGCCAAGAATAGGGTATAGATCTTATTTTTTTTCTGGTGGGCTACATGCAGTCGCAGAATGAATGCTGCTGGTACATGCAGACATGTTTCTGTAATGTATTGTTATGCATGGAGTAAATAAGCCGTTATCAGGTAGTGGGAGCAGGGGGTGAGTGGGAGGGAGGAACATTCTTGCTGTCTCCATGAGGTGGCCAGGTCACTCAGGTGTGCGGTAGATGTGATTCTTGTCTTCACATTTAAGCAGGAGGGTAAGAGCTGTGGTCTGCAGGAGAAGACAACAGTAGCTCTTTCACTGTAAACAAGTACAATTTGATGACCATTTCTTTAAACGGCAGTGTTGGGCTAAACACTCCAGAATGGTCCCCCTCATAGTCACCTTTTCAGTCCCTGCAGGCTCAGACTTTTGTAAGCTGAGCAGTGAACTGAATTGTGGTATTTTTCCTTGATAAAAGTAACCATTAATTTAATCCAGATTTTTTTTCCAGTATGGTTTCCTGGGCCATCCCACAAACAGTTGTTCAGTACAGCAAGACTGGTGGTGCAAAAGAATTGGGCAGAGGTGCTTGAATTAGCAGTGTCAGCGTCAGACGTGTTCATCAAGCTACAGTTTGAGTTGAAGCTTGTGATATGTCATGCTGAAGCCCTTAAATTTTCTTTGTCTCTTTTTATAACTGTTCTTCCCTCTTTGCGTTTAATCAGTTAGCTGTCTTCATATACAGATAAAAATTTCATGGTAGGAGCTTGATAAGACTGTATAGCTGTGACCCATTCTTCTCTAACACCTTTCAAATACTTCTTTGTCTCAGTGAGGCAGAACTGCTGCAATTCCAATTTGTGAAATGCTTAATTTACTTTTGTGAAAATTAGGGCATTTTGGCATTAGTCTGAGATGCTTCTAGTATAACAGAAGGACTAGCTGAACTGTTTGGGTTGTATTATCCAAGTGTGGAACATAAATTAGAACTGTAGCTAGTAATAAGCAGTGCAGTAATTTTGTGGTGAATGCCTTCTTTTGTTTTGATTCTGTTCCAATTGCTAAAATGGCTGAAGAATTTGGGTGGCATTATGTGTACTAATCAAAATAATCACCCACATCAGGAAGAGGATTTGAATTCTGGTGAACAGGAGAAATAGAAAGGTTAAGCAAGGTAAGAACAAGTTTGTATTGGCACGGGGATTATATTTTGAGGAAGAAATAGCGCACGTTGTTTTAAATGGGATTTAGTAGGTCACGTGCACTCCTGAACACCATTATTATTATAATCTCACAATATCATAATAAAAACTTAGTAGTGTGGATTTATAATGTACTTCCCTGTGCTGATGATGGAGAAACTATTTCAATCATCTGTCCCAAGCCATATTTTTTCACTTAAGGTAGATTGTTGGACTGAATTTTGGTTATGGCTTTGATACCCTTGGTGCTTTCTATGCTTCATTAAAACTGAATTTGAGACTAGCAAAAAGGCTTTGAGTCTGATATTCATTGCTGCGGAGGATGATTAACTGGTGATAGGGACCTTCAAGACAAGTAGAAGATTCATGCTCCTGATGGCCTTTTCCTGCTCGTAATATGTGTGCCTCCGGATAACCATTATCTGTAGAGGAGGCTGCATTATGACTACAACTGGTATGCATTGTACATGAGTTTACACGAAGCCAAGCCTCATTAAAGTTCTTTGTCATCCCGCCTGAGACGAGATTCATAATTTATTTGTTTGATCGCAGATTAATGGGGCTGGATTCCCAATTCAAGTGTTATTGCTGATATTTTCTTTTTCCATTGATTTTAGTCTAAGCAAGAGGGGTTTTTTGTTTTCTGAGTACATGGTTTATAAAAACGGGATATTCGCAAAATTGCAAGGAAGTACATAATTTATGAAAAACGGGTAGCTTCTGAAGTCACAAAGTGAAAGTAAGCGTTCAGGTGTAAGTGCTGCCTTCTTTAGTTCACTGTAAAATTGTGAAAGTTGACTGACTTGGAAACAATTCTGATGAAGTCACCTAGCCTGTTCTGCACTGTTGCCAGAGTTAATTAACACAGAAGTCATGCCTAAAATATGTATAGTCTAGCTTTGGCCCTGTGATCAAAAACCCACACTTTTCAGTGATGGCTTTATCCAGTTCTGCTTTTCTTTGTTAAATATTAATAAAAATAAATATATAAATACATTAGTGCATTAAAAGCTGGTATTTTTTAACCCCTTATAACATGTTCTGCCTCTCTGCTAATATTCTGCCGTAGCTGATTAGGAAGAAACAAGTGCTGGAGACTCTAGATCCATTCCATCCCTGTATGGATGTTGTTGCTAGACACGTTGTTTTGCTGTTTAAATGGCACATACCTAAATTTCCATGCTAGCTGAATCTGTCTCCCAAGCACCAGAAGAGTAACTTTGGACTTTTGAATTTTAACAGGTTTCCATCTGAGTGCTACTGTGGTACCCCCACAGATGGTGCCACCCAAAGGTGCATACAACGTGGCGGTGATGTTTGATCGATGCAGGATCACGTCATGCAGCTGTACCTGTGGAGCTGGGGCCAAGTGGTGTGCTCACGTCGTGGCGCTCTGCCTCTTCCGGATACACAATGTAGGCCTTTAAATACAGTTCTGCTCTCCCCTAGGCATCTTCTCTGAGTCTCTCCTCATTACAGTTTTATGCAACATGCACTCTCTTTAGGGAAATTGTTCTTGGCACTCCTTTTGGTTACAGACTGTGCAAATGTGCGCTCACAGTTGCAGTCTGCAGAGTGAATTGTCTGAGGCTCTAAACTGCAGAATGTCCTTTGATAATGTGCAAATTGCTAAGGGTAGATACAGAGTCCTTTTTGGCCCCTTCCTGTTTCTCATTTAAATGCTAGAATTACTCATTCTTTCTTCAGTTCTGCAAGGAGTGAAAGGTCACCAATAGTTAGTCTTTTATTAAGTCTTTGTAAATATGGGATTTGGAAGCTCGCTCTTTTGGTTGTTTGATCATTCAGGGTACAGAAGGAAAGTAATTTTGATCACTGTTGGCCTTTATGTTCACCAGTTCATTTTAACACATACTGAGGCAGATAAATGTCATTTTGACTTGTAGATTTCAAACAGTCAGTTAAGTTTATGTTTTTATTTGACTCCTTGTATTGGTGTGGCCTTGTATAGAGTGAAAAGTAGCTATTTCTTATCGAAACAAACTCCAGGTGAAAACGTGTAGAATCAACATGGAATACACAAGCTGACGGTTCAGGCTTGCATACAGATTAATTTCCTCAGTCTTTGGCAAGCTGAGAGATACATCTTAAGGAAGGATTACGCTTAGATGATTGAAAGGAACAGAAGATTTCCTGCTGTCACAGAACATTTTATAGCTAATGTGCTTATGATCAACTCCAGATTCTTAAATAAGTGCTAATAACCTGCTGAAGCTTGTTAATATTTCACAATGGACAATTGTAATAGGCTTAAATTGATACCCTTGTGAAATCATTGGAATATTGGTATACTTTCTGGAGTTAGGACCGGAGAGTTGGCAAAAAAATGGGTTCTGCTTTGAATTATTAGTTCCAGTTTTAAAAGGTGGGTATGGAGAGTGAGGATAGGAAACAAATTTTCATTTATATTTACACTCAGAAAGTCTGGACCCTGTGTAAGATAAAAATAATTATTTTCCCTCCAATCCTTTCTTCTACCTGAAGAATGATAAAGGATTTTCGTGCTTGTATATGCTGACTGCTGACACTAGCAAGTTAGAAGCCAAGGTATATTGCTCTATGTAGACAAATCAATATCAGAAGCATCTTTATTACCAAGCTGCTCTTGCCTGTTTCCAGGTTAAGTTTTAGGTAGATGCCATTGGACATTTTTTATTCTGTAGAGTGAAAAAGGTTAAGAAACTAGTGGTGGGGTTTTTTTATCATCTAAGTTGTTCTAAGACATGGTAAGAGACTGATTTTAAGATTGAAGAAGAAATCTCTAATGAGATAAATGAGGTGGTTGTGATTCTATGAAACAGCCCCCCACAGAGCTGGTTGGTTTGCCAGAAGCTTAAAGAATAATGTCCTATTTTAGAGGTTTGTTTGTGAAATCCCTGCCAGTATTTGTGCAATTGCTAGCAACAACAGATCTTAAGCACAGCTGTTAAAGCAGTTTCCTTGAAAAGAAACTCCTAAAAACAGTTTTTATAAAGCCTAGACAGCTTATTTGCATCTTATCTGCAACACACCACATAATTACAGAAAAAAAATTGTCCATCAAGACCAAGCATGATGTGCATCAGCATAGCTACTGTTCATGACACTTCATCCATTCAGTGGACACAGCTTCATTAAGTCTGACCTGTTAATGGCAGTTTATATCTCCTTTTCTTTCTTCAGGCATCTGCGGTATGCTTACGAGCACCTGTTTCTGAGTCCTTGTCTCGGCTACAAAGAGACCAATTACAAAAATTTGCTCAGTACCTAATCAGTGAACTTCCACAACAGGTAAATGGGGACAATCAATAGGACTGACTTTTTGTTAAATTCAGTTATCTTTATTCTGGGTCAATTTATATGATGTCTTTTGTTGCAAGATAACCAATTATGCTATTCAATTGTGAGTTGCTGGGAAGGCTTTTCAGTTCTTGCCCTTTTCAGGTTTGCCATTCTATTATTTGACAATTATCTATTGCCAAGTAAAAGATTAGAAGTGTCTTAAAAGGAGAACGAAGAGTGGTGGCTATTCATACTAGCATGAATACACGCTTAGCTTGTGAAAGATCAAACGCAATAAAATAAATGCATGGTGGTGAAAAACTTAGGTCAGAACAAATCAGGTTGCTTCTTTTTTATGTGTAAGTGGAGAAGACTACCCAGAGGACGTGTTGTATATGCCTTCGGTGGGCGCTTTCTAATGCACCCAATTGGTGACCTTTTGACTTCCCCCAGTGTCTCTTCTTGGTGATCCATAAGAATCATTTGGGTTATGGAAAGTAATAGACATGAAATTTTGTTAGTCAAAGGCAAAATCTGCTTTCTTATTCCTTAAATATCTATGTTGTTCAAGGTCAGGTCATTTATATCATCTGCCGAAAATGCTTGCACAAAATACACAAGAATACCTAAGTGATTGTGAAATGTTTGTTTTAAAAATATAAGGGCTTGGCAACTTTTGTATGCTGGTTCAACCAAAGGAGGTTGAGAAAAACTGACCTCATGGGTATCTGTCACATTTCAGTAGTGTGTGCATAATGTCTTGAGTGGCAGTTAGATTACTGTCAGCATGTACTTAAAATTCATATTACGGTCCTGCGCTTGGGACAGTAAGATATTCTGTTGCTAAAACATCCTCTAAATTTCCTACAGAAATATTAATCTTCTTATGAGAGGAAATAGAAGAATCATATAATATGAAAGTGGTATGAAAATACTGCTTATTTGTTGCTGAGAGTTCAGCACCAATAGCGTATGCTTCTTGCTGCATTACGTAACAGAGAAAGCGTTTCTTCTCTCCTTAAGGACTTGGAGCTCTATGTCACATAGTCTGGTGCTGAATAAAGGAGGGTTTTGAAAGGCTAGCAGTGGTGGTAGTTGTTTGCTGAATGGCATGTGAGTTGTTTGCGTTCAAATATTCTGCGTCTGCTCCTTTTTGCAGGGTTTATTTCTCCTTTGGTCATGTGTACCAGCTGTGCACCCAGGAATATTTGGATTATTTAATTTAATTCTACTATCTTGCCAGATAATCTGATGCATGCTGCTCAACAGAAAAGTTTGGGTTTTATCGGCAGATGCATCTTAACCTGTGTTGTGTAATTCCCTTGAAAAAGGCAAGGCACACCCCAGACTCTTCCAACACTCTCATTCCTGGTCCTCAAGATTTCTGAGTGGAGATAGATACTCTGATACCTTGGGACCCCATTTTTTGACTGCATGATGTAGAATTAGAGTAGGCTGTGCACATGATTCTATTTTATCCTTATTTCCAGCTTGTGAATTACATTATAGTACAGTAATATAATGCTGAATTACTTTCAAGTGTAAAGGGAAGGTGGTCTGTAGGAATGCAGCTAGATAAGGAGATGTTTTTCAAAAACTATGTGGAAAGTGTTTTCTGTATCTACGAAAACATCAGTGATTCTGAGCAGCTGAATTTTATTACCTAGTTCTTCTCCCAAAAGCTATTTCCCTTCATGAAGCCAGTACTCCTATTCCAATTAAATTTGAATATCTTGGCAAAAATGCATGAAGGAGAGTCACTGCAGGTCCCTCACACTGCAGCCTTAAGGTGTGACATTGCCTAGATCTGTGACTTCTCTGCTTCATGGTGACTTAAAATATGTAGGAGTGGAAAAAGGTACAAGAATAGCTTCATGCTGAGTTTGTTTCTTTAGGTGGCTCAAATGCAAAGTATCCTTCTGAAGCATTGTTTTTCTTCCATCTGTTTGAGATGGGTCCATTTTATTTGCAAATACAGGTGTACTGAATGTGCCTTGCTTTACAGTAAGTGTGATCTTTAACCTCAGCTGTTGTGCAGAGAGAGGTGGGGGGATATCAGATGTTCTGTTGCAAGTCATTTAAATCCTAACTATATGCCTAACCTGTTGTAAGCATGCATGCTAAAGGCTAAATGGATCTACGGTTTCAGCCCAGACTTAGAACGTGTTTTTTTCCTGAACTACTATGCATTTTTCTTTCAAAAAGAGCACGTTAGGATTTTGCAGTCAGGTGTGAGCCTTCTCTGCTTATGCTCTGAACTGTCCAGAAGCTATGATTGCATTAGCTTAGTGATGAAATTGCATTAGTTTACTATTGAGTGTGAGTTAATATATATATATTATCTCATATATATATATATATTCTCTCTCTCTATATATAGTCTCTTAGCTAACAGGATGGTAAATAAGCTAATGTCTGCCCGAGAAGTTATGTATAGATGTAATTTATAGTTTGCTCAACTCTTTCCATTAGCTTGGGTTTTAGAGAAACGATTTAGAAAAAAGAAATAAAGAACATTCAAAGTGCAGGAAAATGGTGACCTTGACTGCAGTCACTTCCATCTCTCAAAATCAGTTGCAGTATCATTCTCTGTGGGCTCCTACTCCTCAAGAAACGAGAAGGGAACTAATAACCTGTGATGCTTTTGTTTACTTCTTTGGGTGTGAATATAGGAAGAAAGCCTTGGTTATAAGTTTGCTTTGAGAAAGGAGAGGTAAAAGTGTAACAGCTGGTTTGCTGTTGTATAATCTTTAGCACCCTCTATAGTCCTTTCTGAAAATATGACTGTGTGTATTTAATACTTTTGAAACTATGAGTGTTGTTCAGTCATGAAAATCCAGGCAGATCTTTGGCTGGGTGTATCAGGGTAAGAAAAGCTGTGTATATTGAAAGTTTGCTTCATGTTTTCAGATTCTTCCAACTGCTCAGCGCTTGCTGGATGAGCTGTTATCTTCTCAATCTACTGCCATCAACACAGTGTGTGGAGCCCCAGGTAACCTCAATGTATCTTATTTCAGTAATCTGTGTGACAGATAGGAAGTGGATATATTTCCATGGCATTGAGTTTCTGAACTGGTCTGTTACCATGTAGCTGGGATTGTAGGTGGAGATCAAGGAAAAGGGATAAATACAGGCACTTGGATGTATATATGGCACAGCAACAGGCACTTGCTGGTGTAATGGACGCCTCAGAGTGTATGCAGAGGAAGGGAGCATCAGGCAGTGCACCTTTCTAACAAAAGATTTTTCTTTTGAAGTCAGTATTAGTTCCTGGAAGTGTTGATTGGAGGGTACCTCTCCAACCTCCTACTTGAAACAGGACTGTTTGCAACACTAGATTGGGTTAGCTGTGGCTTGGGCTAGCTTAGCCAAGTCTTGGTTACCAGAGACATTATAGGGTATTCCTGTTTTAGTGCTGCATTGACCCTTTTGGTCAACAACTTTTTCCTAATGTACAATATAAATACCCTTTTTTTATCATCTTCTACTGCCAAGAAGAGTTTGTCTGCATTGTGTTTGTGACTCCAAGTAGTTGTAGGCTGTTAATGATCACCCCTCACCCTTTCCTTTTTAGATGAAATTAGCCCATCTTCCTGAATCTCACCTCATAGGTTATGTGCTCTGTGCCCCCAGCTATCTTGATACCCCTCCACTGTGTCCTCTCTGGTTTCTCAGTATCATTCCTGGTCTGGGGGACCCAAAACTGGATACAATTCCAGGTGCAACTTTACCAGTGCCAGGTAGAGGGGCAGAAAATAAGTTCCTTAAATCTGCTAGCTGTGCTTTTCTTAATATAGCCCAGTTTGCAGTTTGGTTTTTTTGTTTTGTGTTTTCAGTGAAAGTTTGCCCTTGGTTTGTGTTCAGCTTGGCATCCACCATAATCACCAAACCCTATGAGCTACTCAGCCATTTGGTTTTCAATCTGTACTGATGCATGGGGTTTTCTGTCCCCGGTACAGATGTTTACATTTTTCCTCACTGAACTTCATGAGGTTTCTGTTGGCACAGTCCTTGAATTTCTCCTGGTCCCACTGGTTGTAGTGCTACCGTTCAGCATGCTAGTCATGTCTCCCAATTTAGTGTTGTCAGTGGTTAAGATAACATTATGATAACATTTTGAGATAGCTCTGAATAGTGAGTTCTGCAACAGGTTAAATAAACTGAGTAACACTGCCTGTGTGCTCCCTATAATCTCTGTGGTTGGGCACCCAGAGGAAGATATCTTCAAAGTCTGTGGACTGTATATGTATTATTCTTTCTTTTGTCAAGATCCCACTGCTGGACCCTCTGCATCAGATCAAAGCACCTGGTACTTAGATGAATCTACTCTGAGTGACAACATAAAGAAAACCCTTCATAAATTCTGTGGACCCTCTCCTGTTGTTTTCAGGTAAACTGTTTCCCGGTGAAGGGAAAATGTGGTATTTATGTAATCTGTGAGCTCATTCACTGTATAGCCTGTACCCTTATGTGATGCCGTGGACTGAAGGATGCTTAGTTTTGCGGTCACTCTTCTGGGCTGCATTTTTGCATAGCTTGTCTAATGTTATTTCAGTAAAGCACGCTGTATTTGCACAATATCTTGCTTGTGTGGTGTTCTCAGTCTCATTATGCGTCCTGTCTTTTAGGTTATGTATGTCTGTCTCATTTAAGGTGTAAATATACTTCTGGATATAGAATATACTCAGGATTTTGTATGGCTGTGCTTGATTTAATTTTTTTCTCATCCCTGCTCTTCTGTTTTATCTACAGTGATGTGAATTCAATGTATCTCTCTTCCACGGAGCCACCAGCTGCTGCTGAGTGGGCCTGTCTCCTGCGTCCCTTGCGAGGAAGAGAGCCTGAAGGAATCTGGAACCTGCTTTCCATTGTGCGGGAGATGTTTAAGAGACGGGACAGCAATGCAGCTCCTTTGCTGGAGATTCTGACTGACCAGTGTCTCAACTATGAGCAGGTATTCAAGTCTCTTTGCTGGGGGGGGAGGAAATTCTGGAGAACCAGGCTGAGCCAGTGACTGGTGCCATGTGCCTGTACAATCCATGGCTGAATAATTTTTTTTAACAGTCTGTGTGCACTATGGGCATGTGTTTCTCCACGCTAAAATGATGTTACAGTTTGCTCTTGTGCTGATTTAGTGATGTCCAGGTAACACTATATCCCAAAAATATCTCAGTCCTTTTAATATGAATATATGGAGTCTGAAATCTTGTTCAGCACATTTGATTTGATTTCTGCTCAGTTAGGGTGATTTATTTTAGTGTTTGTTTTTTTTTTTTTCCTAAACAAGGTATATCAGATATGAGCTGTCATTTTGATAAAAACTGAAGATGTATGTTGGGTAGTAGAATCTCAGATTCTTTTGTTATTTTTGTAGAAGGTATCTTTTGATGGGTTTAAGTAATTTTTTTTTCTATTTTTAAAAATAATATTAGGAAAAATGTTTCCTTTGATAGTTCAGGACACTGATCTCACTCAGTAATATAAATTGTGGTGTAAGTCTCCTTATTGCTCTATCCCATACCTCAGCTTTGAGCAGGGGAAAGGAAATGCTTCAGTAATCATGTTTGTTCACTTTTTCCCTCTTAAGTGTGAAGGCCTCTAGTAAGAGAACCTCCTCTGAGTGTTTGGTTCTGTGGGCATGTGCCTTCTAATCAGAGGAATTATGTGAGGCCCTTAGTTGTCACAAACCAATACTGCTTTAATGCTTGTAGTTATTTTGGAGTCAAAAGAAAACATGGTACTAGCTAGAGATTCCGTTTGCTTGTGGTTGTGAGGTTAAGTGAGAGCAGGGGATGAGATGTTGGCCACAACACAGCTCCACTGAACATTTTTCTTCTGCAGATAACCGGGTGGTGGTACAGTGTGCGAACATCTGCATCACACAGCAGTGCTAGCGGGCACACAGGACGCAGCAATGGCCAGTCGGAAGTAGCTGCTCATGCCTGTGCAAGTATGTGCGATGAGATGGTGGTTCTTTGGAGGCTGGCTGTCCTTGACCCAACTATTAGTCCACAGAGGTGAGCACCAGAATCAGATCCAGTCTCTCATTTACTTCTGTGATATTCAAGCACAGTCAAGAGTTTCTTCCTGTAGATGTCTTGTGTTTGTATCATTACCTCATTACCTGTTCAACCATTAGACCTTCTCGACTATGTGTTATGTAAGGTTCAAGAGCACTATAATTACTTTAAACTTTAATTGCTATTGCTGCTCACTTTTAGCAACATCATGTAGTGTGAATGATTTGTTTTCTGAGAGTTCTCTTTTACATGAGTGTAATTCTGCATTTCAGCATCCCAGTGGAGAACATTTCATTGAATGATAACACCGGCTACCGATAAATTTTAATGCTTTCTAAATTTAACTATTCAGCAGTTTAATGGATTTCTGTTTAGCCCAGTCATTCACTATTGTCTATAGCAAGATGAGCCATTTCTTACTTTCTGTGCTCTTAGGGAGTTTATTCTCTGCACTGTGTTGGTAAACAGTGTCACTGGTGTATGATTCTCAGTTAGTGTTTTCAATTGTCTGAGGAAAAATTGTGAGGCTTCTGTGGGTTTCTAAACCATATTGTGCCTTGGTAAATCACTGCCATCTTTTTTTAGCATTAGTTGAATAGCCGTGGAGGTACTGAGGGCTTGTGTTGAGATACTGTGATTGACATTGTAATAATTTGTTTTGTACACCTAGTCTACAATGTGTGTTGTGTAAAATGTACTGAATTAGTTTAATCTGCTGTAAGTGCTCAGAAGAAGTTTTTCAGAACAAGTAAAAACAGGATGGTATTTTCAATACAGTTACACGTTAACAGGGTTTGCTTTCTGTGAATTGTTGTGCAACGTTAATAAAATGCCCTATCTATGTAAGGTACATCAGGGACACTAAAATGGATGCAGTTTCTGTCTTGTACAGTTTACAATATGAAGTAGCTAAATATAGGAGATGAAGACAAATCACAAACCATAGGAAACTGGGAATGAGGCTTAAAATAAACACAAACATTAATCAGATCACATAGAAAAACCATAAAAGGTTTTGGTCTTTAATAAAGTATGAAGTTGTGCTGTGTGTATTCACATTTGAGTTATTTGGCCAGGTTCAAATTTGCTCAGATCTACTTGGGCTCATGCATAATTGAAATGCTCCTACTTGATTACCTATTCTCTTGGCATCTGAATAGTCACCAAGAAGAACCCTCTTCCTACCCATCCTTCCTATTCTTTCCAGTGAATTATAAGGAGACTTGCTACCTCATTCCTAATTCATTGCAGGCTCTCATCCTTATGTTACCTTTCCTGAGTAGTTCCCCCTTCTTTTTCCTTCTGAAAATCCTCTCCTTGATTAAGCTCTACCAGTCTGCTCCCTTGTTAATTAATTTCTTTAATGGACAAATAGAAGCAGTCCATTTTGTTTACACCCTTTTGTCCTAATACCCTTTGCACCTAAATTGAGTCACCCTGTTTTGATTTGACTTTTTGTACTTTTGCTTTTGTTAGGAAATCTGAGAGGATTGAAGTATTGGGCTTGTACCTCAGATCTCTGAAATCTGTGGCAGAAACAAGATGGCAGTTGATTGAGACACTTGATGCAATTTCTAGAAATGTCTTTTCCTTTTTTTGAATTAGATCACCCAAATGTGTAATCCAGTTAGACTATCTTGCTCATATGGTTAGGCCCTATGTGAGATTTGGAGCTGGGAAATGCAGAAATACTTTGTTCTTCCCATGCTAATATGGGCCATGGGACTACCTGCTGTGTAATTTAAGTCTATATAACCCTACCAGCTTGCTTCTTCCTCAGAGTTATTTGAACATCAATTATTTTTGTCTTGCTTGTTCTGTGCCTATGGCTTGCAACAGTTTATTCTCCTGAGGACAGCCTGCTAAATCCTAAATTAAATTGTTGGGCTCTAGATAAGCATACCAGGGTAAAGAGGTAAGTGCCTGGAAGGTAGATTAGGTGGTCCTGTCTGGCACTGTGCTTCCCTGGGTAGGCTGTTTAGATTGTACTTGTGAATGTCTTGACTGGAGTTTTTCACAGGGCTGTTTCACAGCTGCTGCAAACTGTTTTATGAATGATTCCAGGAGTAGTTCCCCATGGTACTCTCTGGTCTCAGACTGCTGAGGCTCACATTGCTAATACCTTATCTGGGGCAGATAAGCAAACAGGGCAGTCAGTATTTCATTTTAAACCTCCCCGTTGGTATCATGCTTTCATGTTGATACTGATCACATTTTGTTTCTCTATCATGGGCCTGTCTGGGACTTGGTTGTTAATATACCTGTTTCCTTTTTTCAGCCTGTCTTCTTACTAATGCTGTCTGTACTTAATTCAGCAGAAGATTTTTCTGACCCAAAGGAGGAGGTGTTCTGTGGGTTAAGAGGTAGTTTGTCACAGGTGTGTTTTGTGTCTGCTTTCTAACCTGTCCTCTTACTTCTTCTTTTAGGCGCAGGGACCTTTGCTCACAGCTCAGACAGTGGCAGCTGAAAGTCATAGATAATGTTAAGAGGGGTCAGCACAAGAAATCACTGGAGAAGCTCTTCCAGGGTTTCAAGCCAGCTGTGGAAGCCTGTTACTTTAACTGGGAGGAAGCTTATCCCATTCCTGGGATCACATATAGCAGCAGTGACAAGAAGAACTCATTCTGTTGGGTAAAGGCCATTCAGCAGAGGAGCTGCCGGTTGCAGTGTGCAGAAACTGCCTGTGAGGCTGGTAGAACCCATGGACAGGACCCTGGAGGACCATGTCTGCAGCCTGGGGACAGGCTGCGTCCCTCACCCCAGGAGCCAGCAGTTCGTCCGAAGGAACTTACTGGAAAGCGGAAAGTTGTCTCTGAAACGCCACAGAGGGTTCTGAGACGACTTTCAGCAGAAGGTGATAAAGCTGTGTATAAGACTGCAGTGGGCAAAGCAAAGTTGCCAGTGAGCAAAGGCTTGACCAGTAAACATAGTGGGAAACGCCGCATGAGCAGTGAAGACAGCTCTCTGGAGCCGGACTTGGCAGAGATGAGCCTGGATGACAGCAGCTTGGCTCTGGGGGCAGAAGCCAGCAACACATTTAGTTTCACTGAAAGCCCACTGAGCAGGAGCTACAGGGACACATTTGAGGAGGATGGTGGGGTGTACTTCTCTGAGGGACCTGAGCCCAGTGTCAGGAGCAGTTCCATGGCCAAGAAATCTCCCAAGGATCCTGTGGGGGAAATGGGTAGTGGTGATGACGACCTGCCTTCTGCAGATGAGAACAGTGGTGGTGTGAGCCTGAAGCCAGAAGAAGTGGGAGAGAATGGTGCAGCAGGAGGAGGGGATGATGGAGAAGAGGAAGATGATTACCAGGTATACTATCTGAATCCACAAGAGGTAGCCAAGGAAGATGATGACAAAGCTGAAGGGGGAAATGAAGAGGAGCAGGATATATTTGCTGGTATAAAGCCTCTGGAGCAGGAGAACCGGATGGAGGTGAGCTGAATCTAGTTCAAAACACTGTTTTGTAGTTTTATGTATTGTATACATCACGGTCTCGCAACCCTCCTAACTGTCATACTTAACCTAGTATGTTGTAAATCAAGTGCTTAACTGCAATGTCATCATAACCCATTGTATCGTAAGGTATCTACAGTCTTAATGCAGTGGTATCACACATGTCTGTTTCCCACAAACATGACTCTCTATTTCTGTGCTAACTTCAAGTGTGTCCCAGTTTTAGCTGGTCCCATCTCACACTCCAGGTTTTACAAATGTAGGCAAAACTATGTGTGCTTTTCTCCTAGTCTCACTCTTGGAAATGGCAAAATTGAGCTGAGATTAAAAATAAATAAGACGGAGACATGCCCAGCAGGAAAAATTTAAATCCAACCATGTAAGCAGAAATTCTCTGGAAGGCCAGAGGCAATCTAAATAGACTGTGTCACATTTGTCTGTTATAGCACTTGGAGAGAGGATGGGACTTAATCATGGAAGAAGAGGCTTTTTAGCGGAGTGCTTATAGGGATGGTGGTGAAGGTCCAGGCAAGGAGGACTCTGAGAACACCTGCTGCAGAAGTTAATTGTGAATTGCATTTGCAGAGTCTTTGAGACAAGTGGTTTGAGCAGGCTAGCTCCAGCCTGGGGGAGTGTGGTTTGAATATGACCATCTGTTCTTTCTTGCAGATCCTGTTTGCCTGTGCAGAGGCCCTGTATGCACATGGATACAGTAATGAAGCATGCCGCTTAACTGTAGAGCTCGCCAGGGACCTACTGGCCAACCCTCCAGATCTCAAAGTGGAGCAGCCACCAACTAAGGTAGAGAGAGAGCTTGTCTAGTTTTGGGAGTAGAGGGTAAGTTAAAAAGAATACATGGGATGGATACAACAGCATTTGCAGGCATTTCTCATTTGCTGTGATTCAGGGCCCTTCACTGATGGGTTGAACTTCTCTGGATGTCATTAATGTGCCTGATCACTGTGCGTGTGTGGGTGAATAAAAGGGAGAAAGAAAATAAGAGGCCATTCAGCAGGACTTGGAGTCTTCAGAAACTCAAGTTAAAACCTTCTTCGCTTTTCCTTATGCTTCAGAGAGAAGCTTGGTTTGTCTGTTAAAAGCTGCAGCTCCTTTAGGAATCTACTTCAAATCTCATTGAACAAAACACCCTATTTAACATCAGCTTCAAAGGATGTTTTACTTAAGAGATATCTGCTATTGTGTGCTATGAGATTATACAGCAGCCATTAAGAAGTCTTTATTTTTGTGCAGCTCTGTGCAGGTGACCTGCCTGTTTCTTGTGGTTCTCTCCAAACTCTTAGTTTCCTATTTCTTCATGTGCACCACTGGAAATGTTAGAAGTTTTGCTGGTTCGGGATAGAGAGGGTTGGAGAGGAAAGAAATAAGCATAAACTTCCGGAAAATCACTTTAGTGATTTAGTGATTTAGTGCCACTTTTAGTGGCACTGAGCAGTGTTTGCTGTAGGGAAGGGTTCTATTGGAAGGGACAGGCATGCAACATCTGCCTGCACCGCATCAGTCCAATAGTGGACATATGTCTTATCACCAGGCCAGCTCTTCCACTGTGTTGTGCTGGGGTGAGATAGGGGAAGGAATGATGTTTGTCAGTAACCACTGGGATTTGTGATTCCTCAGCAAAGGGAATACAATTTGAACGTGTTTTATTCTTTCTCCTCTCTACTGATGATTGCAAAGGGTGGGAGGACAAGCATAGAATCATTTAGGATGTTTAGGAAAGTGTCCTGTGACAAATTCCTCCTCAAACAGGGCAAAAAGAACAAGGTATCAACCACCAAGCAGACGTGGATGGCAACCAACACCTTGTCTAAAGCTGCTTTCCTGCTGACTGTGTTGAGTGAGCGGCTGGAGTACCACAACCTGGCCTTCCGAATAGGAATGTTTGCTCTGGAGCTGCAGAGACCACCTGCCTCTACAAAGGCTCTGGAGGTATGAAACATCTTAAAAAGGCAGTAGCCATAAACAACATTGTGCTACTTGAATGCTTTTGCTGATGTCGTTCCCATTTCAACTCCTGAAGTTTGGTTATGCTTTTATATGTTTCCTTAAAATTGATTGCAGTGGGACTAAATGGATTGTGTGCACATCCCATTAGCACGTGTTGAGCTGCTAGAAAAATTATTAGAAGTATCACTTCATCTGGCGTTACCTTCATTAATAGGAAGCTCAGACCTCATGTGCCAACAGGCCTTTGATTTCACATGAAACTACAGGCTTGAAAATACTTAAATGAGTACAAAGTCTCTTATGAATATATTATTTCGATTAGAACAGCTTACTAATTATCTTAAACATGTTTCCAGTTTGCTTGGCTAATCTGGGGAAAATAAAGCCGTTTGTAAGTGGAATTGTCCATATTTGCATTGGTGAAATGGTTTGAAACGTATTCCTTAGGGTGAATTGGTGCAATTGTTACATGTTTGAAAATTGTTGCTCTTGCTGATATCTCATTCGTTGGCAAGTGAACATGTGCACTGTGCAGGCATATTGTTTTGGACACTGCTTGATTACTATTAGGCTTCCTGTTTAGAAAAAACAAGTGTCCAATTAAGACCTTGTCTGTGTGATTTGCAGCTGCCTTGCTTTTCACTGCAGGGTTGTGCAGTCCCTGGAGGTGTGTATTGTTGCTAGGTATCCACCAACTACGCTTGTTACACTGATTATCTGTACTTCTTACGGTCTGATTAGAAGATTGTGAGATTGGCAGTCACTTGCTACCTAAAAGAAAACAATCACTTTCACATGTTAAGAATGGAGAGAATGCAGGAACGCCGCAGAGTAGTGAAATGTTACGGTCTTCATCCTGGTGGCATGCGGGCTGCCACCCCGTGCCCATTCTTCTGCTGGTCAGTCCCGGTTGTCTCGAATGGGTATGTTACTTAACACAGCATCCTTTTTTCCTACAATTAAGAGTAATCACCTTTTCCACTGACTTACCCAGTGCGACGCTTCTCCTGATATTCCTATGAAAGCTGATGTGTTTTTTTTCTGTATGCAGCTCCAGAGTGATAATTTGAGTAAAAAAAATTGTGTATAAATATGAGGCTAGACTTGTGTTAGATTTGTTCAGTGTGGAGAGAATGGTAAAGGTGGATAGGATGCTAAGAGTTGCTATAATTCAATGATCCAAT
Organism: Platalea leucorodia; assembly: GCF_965183815.1. Classification (NCBI taxonomy): domain Eukaryota; kingdom Metazoa; phylum Chordata; class Aves; order Pelecaniformes; family Threskiornithidae; genus Platalea; species Platalea leucorodia. Next base: position 24,243,759 of record NC_138826.1, read on the forward strand.
AAAAGCTATTGCTGTACCTTAACATATGTATGGTCCACTGCCCACAGGGCCTGTGCTGATGACAGCTTCTTCTGTTTCCTTGTGGGTACTACCAGGTGAAGCTGGCATATCAGGAGTCTGAGATTGCAGCCCTCTTGAAGAAGATTCCCTTGGGCACTAATGAGATGAACACTATTCGAGGAAGAGCTGAAGAACTGCGAGAAGGGACGTTATGTGATTATCGTCCTGTCCTGCCTCTGATGCTGGCGAGCTTTATATTTGATGTCCTGTGCACTCCAGGTACTCTCTGCATTGGCTTGAGTGTGTGAAGGGGATGTTCCGAGATGCCAGGTCTTGAGGGGTTTTCAAAGAGAAACTGCCTTCAGTATGAGAACAACCTAATCCTGATTCTTCACACACACTTGCTTCTCTTCATCTCCATGTTGCTGTAGAGTCTTTGTGCCCCAATGGAATTACCTGTCCTTCTGCTTACATTTGAAACCAACTGGAAACTTGCCACATTTCAGCACTCCATGTGTGTTTGTAAAATAGTTATAAATGACTGACTTTTCTAATCTTACGCTGGTTATATTCAGAGAAAGCTAATATATATCTAGTATTTAAAAATGAACACAACAACCAGGGATTAGAAGACTGATTTGGCAATATACCTGCCTGGTTTTGGAGCCTTCCAATTTTAGAGAGAGAAAGGGGAAAAAAAAAAACCAAGATAGTGCTGTGGTCTTGAACTGGTACAAGGCTAGGAATGGGACCGCAGGAAGCTCTGCAAATTCAGAAAGCTCTCAGAAATGGCTTTTGCCTTGAGGTCTTAGTTTTCAAAAGTGAGCACTAATTCTCTTGTCTTCTTTCAGTGGTTTCTCCTACAGGCTCTAGACCACCAAGCCGTAATTGGAATAATGAAATGCCTGGAGATGAAGAGCTTGGTTTTGAGGCAGCTGTTGCTGCTCTCGGTAAGAATCTTTGTAAAAGAAAAGTCTGTCTTTGTCCGTGTTCTGCATCCTGCCTCATTGGGGATGGTGAGAGTTAGTAGTTCATTCCAGTTTGGTGCAGAAACCAAAGTGTTTGCATGGTTTATGAGAACCAGATGCAGAAGGATTCTGCATGCCAGGGTTGAGGTGCCTTTGCAAAGCTGTGAAAAATGGAAGGGGGATATGGGACAGGAACTGAATGTTAAAGTAGTAACATGAATTTTAGCTTTCTTCTTGCTCTTTTGTCGCAGAAGATGTATTGCCTGGGCTTTAATGGAGATGGACAGTTTCAGAGAACAAAAGGCAATAATTTCAGAAGAGGTTAGACAATGATAGCGAAAGACTAGCAGAAGTGCTCTCAAGCATTATTGTATAATTCAGGATCTTAGCATAATACTGGATTCTTGCATCATTTATCAGCTTCAGCAACAAAGCAGTGATTATATATATTATGTAGACAATGCTGTATGCCTGTTTTAAAGCAGCATGCAAAAAGGAATAGAATTGATTAAACAAGGCCTGTCCTCTCTTGCCTCATCTCTGAAAGGAGGAAGATGAGTTCTTTATGGTGTGGGAATGCTGGCTTGTAGCATATGCAGAAACTGGAAAAGTTTGTTTCAAGATGGAGTTGTGGGCTTGCCTGGACTCTTTTTCCCTTGGCATATTAGGATCTGGTTCTTCTGACAGTTGTACAAGCTTAGTATTCTGGGGACGGGCAGCCACTCCTGTTTATTCATGACTTATTTCTGAAGTTAACAGAAAGATCGGGGGGGGGGGGGGGGGGGGGGGAAATAATGTTTTGCCTGTGACAGGGAGTTGAATAAAATAGTCTGAGGTATAGATAGTGCTCAGGATGTGGTGTAGTCCCATGGGCTCACTTGTCTCTTCATTCCCTCTTTTCTGGCCTGCAGGCATGAAAACAACTGTCAGTGAAGCAGAACATCCTCTGTTGTGTGAAGGCACCCGAAGGGAGAAAGGGGATCTGGCACTAGCCCTGATGATTACTTACAAGGATGATCAGTCTAAGCTGAAGAAGGTGAGTTTCCTTTTGAAAGGGGAAAGGCAGATGCAGAGCAAACCATGTTTGGGTGTTGATGGATTTGATAGTTTTGCCAGTGAGCATAAGTTGTTTTGTCATCTACTGATGATTTACAAGCTATGTCATAGTGTTTATATTCTTCCACTGATGTAAAATCTGATTGCGCAGTGTGCATTGCCCTGGAAGAGGCACTGTTTCCATGAGTTTCTTAAGGTCCAGTCGGGAGATGCGTTCTCACTGCTTTTAATGCTTTTGCTTACCTGGTAAAACAAGTCCTTTGTCCGAGGGGTTTTCAGTGTGCACCGTGTGTATCGTCTAGGGATTGATTCTGGTTTGCTGCAGGGATGTTGCCTTGCAGGACAGTATATCTAGCAAAGCCTTTGTTTCTTCATCTCTCACCTCTTTGATATACTAGTTTAGTCCACCTGTACCTTAATTTCCCATGCCAGAGAGATAGTAAAACTCTGCCCCCTCCACCCCAAAGGAGGAATAAGGATCAAAAACTGCTGAAGCTTTAGGAAGGGTTTTATTAATCTTTTATATTCAGAAACACTCCTACCCAGCAAGAATATTATTACTGTCTTTCCGTCTCCTAAAGGAGAAGCACTTTTGGTATACTTTTCTGCAGGGAATAGCAGGGACACTGTGATACCAGTCATATGCAAATGCTCTGTCACACTTGTGGTGTTCATTTCGTGTGGAAAATAAATGCTCTGTCACACTTGTGGTGTTCATTTCGTGTGGAAAATAAACAGCAGAAACGGACAAACCCATAAAATGTGGTCATGCATTGTTCCCCAATTATGTAATAAGTGAGGATAAGAAAGTGTTATTGTAGGCTGGTAGAAGGCAGTTTCTCTAGTGTCTGAAAGTCTCAAAAGGCTTTACCAGTTTCTCAGTAATGGCATGACAGGATTTTTTGGATGGTGAGCAAAGAATTTTGGTGACTTGAACAAGAACATCTAAGGACTGGCAGAACTAAATATAGAGTCCTCCATTCTGTCCTTGGTGTACCAGAATTACTCCCGTATTGTGAGTTTTGGGTGCTTTCCAAGTAAAGCAAGTGGCTTTTTGAAGTGAAAATGGGGATATTACTGAGTACAAATGAGTCTTTGCTTCTTCAGTAATGCAGGCCACATGGCTCTCAACTGTGCATTGCTGATCTTCAGTGCAGGAAGACGATGTCTACTTTCTAGAGAATAAACTTTTTCTTTTTTTTCCAACCAAATGGAATTTATTGCCCACCAGGAAGCTGGTTTGTTACTTTCCCTCTTATGTCTTACTGTAATGCGTCTTCTTTTTTTTTTTTTTTTTTTTTTCCATTGCTGTTAAAGATTTTAGACAAACTTCTAGACAGAGAGAGTCAAACTCACAAACCACAGACTCTGAGTTCCTTCTACTCATCCAGCAAGCCTACAGTAGCAAATCAAAAATCTCCTTCCAAACACGCTGCCCAGTCCACTGCAGCGATCCAGCAGCTGCCAGGGACTTCTGTCACTCAGCAAGCTGCTGTAAGCACTGCAGTCCAGAGCAGTCCTGAGAACTTCGTGGAGAAGAGTGCACAGGGTAAGAGGTGCTGTGTAAGGGCTGTGCTGAAACGCTTCTGTTATCAGTGCAAAACTGTCACTGTACATTTTTGTCTGTCTTGGGAAGTAGTCAGAATGATCTATATTACCATCTGGCTGCTTGGTGGTTACTAGAATGTCATTCCGCTGTTACGTGTTTGGCTGGGTCCATTTTGGTACACATTGTTGTTGCATAGAAATTCAAGCTAATTTTCAGGTTTTCCTATATTGAGCCAGTTGTATGACCAGTTAACATAAAACTACTGTGACTTCATCTTTTAGATTTGTATCACAGAGGTGCAGTATTTGAAAAAGTTACACACTGAATCAGGTACCTTCATGCAGGATAAATAACTAAGATTGCTGAAGGGCAGTGGAGATAAATGTGGTTTTCTTCAAGCTATGCCTCCACTTTGGTGGCAAACATCACATACAGCAGCATTTGGTGGAAAGCAGATGTTCTCTTAACACTTACCAAAGAGATCAGTACTAGCTGAGGATGACTGCAATAAGGTTGGGGTTGCTGGAGAATTTTTATTCTAAAATTTTTCTGTAGTTGCAGAAAATTTTCAAGATCTTGAGTTAAGATTAAATGTTTTTTGCCTGGTATTGGATGATATGCTTAATAGTGAAAGAAAATTGAGATAATCCTGCTCATAAATACCACTCATTTTATAAAAGTCCTGCATCTTTTGATCTTTATATCTCTTAAATGGCCACATCTGGTTTTAGAGATACAGAAACAAATCATAATGTTTACCTTGTCCCTGTCCTGTTTATGTAGAGAACTCTCAGAGGTCCCCCTGTGAGCCAACTGTGGAGTCCACTGTCTTGAAACAAGAGGGAAAGGTCCCCAGTCGTCTGGCCCTTGGAAACCGAGGTGGATACAATGGGAGATGCTGGGGCTCACCTGTCAGGCAAAAGAAGAAACACACAGGTAGGAACTGATGAGTTCATACAGCATCTAGTTCTGTGCTAGGCAGCCTGCTGGGGTTTTGGCAATTCCCTTGCCCTTTCATTCCACTTGTCAGCCTTTCCTGTTGATTGTCTCTGAGGTGTTTGGCATGGAGAGGTAGGTTTTGCTCCATAGATTTCCTGCCCCCTGCAGGTTACCATACCTTTTTCACACCTGATATGTTCTGGGTGATGGATTAGATATCTGGAGCTGAACAATTGCTGGACTCTGGGAGCGGAGCACTGTGCTCCTAGATCCAGAAACGAATTCAGAGGAGCTGCTGCCTCTCTACATTTCTCTTGGGAAGGGTATAATTTAGAGGCTGAGGATGTGAAGAACCTTTGTGTAAATTGTGCGGCACATACCAGAAAGGTTTTCTTCATACTCATACAATCTGTGGAACTTGACTTTGTATGTGTATTTGATGCTTCTTGTTATATTCTGCCACAAAGCTTGGCAGATGGAGTGAGGGGCTGGGATGGTGTGAAGGGGGAAATAATGTTACGTTGTTCTTGGACTCTTCTGCTTTTTAATCCAAGAATTCCAAAATGACACTGATATCTGTGGCCCAACTGACTAATTTAATCTCTCTTGATTTGCAAAGTTGAATGCCTGTCAACTGTAAGGCTGACTGTCACTGACATAACTGATCGTAGTTGGGACTGTAGGTGATGTGGGTAGGAGTTTACCTACCCACATTACATTTGCCAGCCCTGGTGACATTACTGTGTTGGTTCTGGTGTTGTAGGCATGGCTAGTATTGACAGCAGTGCTCCTGAAACCACCTCTGACAGTTCTCCAACGCTCAGTCGGCGTCCTCTACGTGGGGGATGGGCAACAACATCCTGGGGCAGAGGACAAGACAGTGACAGCATCAGCAGTTCTTCAAGTGATTCGCTGGGGTCTTCCTCTTCCAGTGGCAGTAGGAGAGCCAGTGGGGGAGCCCGTGCAAAGACTGTGGAAGTTGGCAGGTAATGAATAATACCAGTGCACTGAGGCAACCTCTCTCGGCCTGATGTCAGGGAACTAGCAAGTGTGCATCAGGAAGTACTTCCTTGGGAGTGTTTGCTTTGTTTCCTCTGGACCCTAAAGACAGGAACTCTGCACCCCAGCTAGTGAACTTGGGGTACTTGTTGCTGTCTGAAAGGTTCCTCTATCTTTTTCCTCTAGGTATAAAGGCAGGCGGCTGGAGAGTCATGCTCCTCATGTCCCAAACCAGCCTTCAGAAGCAGCTGCTCACTTCTACTTTGAATTGGCCAAGACAGTCCTTATCAAAGCAGGTGGAAACAGCAGTACCTCCATCTTCACCCACCCTTCTTCCAGTGGTGGGCACCAGGGACCACACCGCAACCTTCACCTCTGCGCCTTCGAGATTGGGCTGTATGCACTAGGGCTGCACAACTTTGTGTCTCCCAACTGGCTCTCTCGAACTTACTCCTCCCATGTCTCTTGGATCACAGGTTACAGCAAAACTTTATTGGGAAGCTTGTTTTTGGTCAGGAAGGAAGGGAGGGAGGCGAGCTTATGCCCAAAAATGGTGATGCCGATGTGCTGTGGTATCCATGTAAGGCGGCTGGCACAGCTGGCAGTACAAGCCGAGCACCAGTGATTTACATGGTGGTGCTTGTTTTGGCCTGGAAAGTTCTTGTGACCTGTTTCTTCTTGTTTATACTGCAACATCCTTCAGTCCTCAGAGCCATAGACCACTTGTGACACAGAGACTGGTCTTAACTTCTCCTTCAGGGGTCTCCTGAAGAGACAGATGTTTGTCAAGTTTGAACATGCTCTTTGGCTGTGTTCAGGATTTCACTTTCTTCCTTCTTCTGTTTGCACCCAGACCTACTACCTGCTCTCTTGCCACATGCCTTCTAGAGCCTGAAAAACACACCCTTGAAAAGTCATGTTTTCCTGACACGATGGAAATAGAGTGACAGTCCAGGCTGTGGTTTGTGGGTACTAAAATCAGCTTAGCAAGTTCCTCTCACTGCCTCAAATGCATCTTTAGCTTAACTTTGATATTGGTACCCTCAGTCACTGCTTGCTTATTGAGGGCTCTTGCCTGTCCTCTGTTTTGGGAGGAAGAGCCTAAATTTGACTTAGAGCCTAAGGGGAGCAACTGGGCTCTGTTGCTGCTCCTGAAAGAAGGGAGGAGTGCACCTCCTGTTGAGGGAAAGCTGACTGGAACTGTGCTGGGCATACAGTGGTGTGAGAGTCTTCTCTTTTACTCTTAGGGCAGGCCATGGAGATTGGTAGTGCAGCCTTGAACATCTTGGTGGAGTGTTGGGACGGACATCTGACTCCGCCAGAGGTGGCATCATTGGCAGACAGAGCTTCGCGGGCCAGAGACTCCAACATGGTGCGGGCGGCTGCTGAACTGGCACTCAGCTGCCTGCCCCATGCTCATGCCCTGAACCCAAATGAGATCCAGAGGGCTCTGGTGCAGTGTAAGGAACAGGTGAGCATCCCATCGGGGCTAGCTAGCGCAAGCTGGTTTCCAGCATCAAGGATGTGCTGTTGTGGGATTGGCTCCTCTGCCACTGGACAGGCTTAATCTCAGTTCTGTGGATTTCTTATGTTTCACGAATAAGTCTGTTTTTTCTGCTGCATAGTTGTGGTCTGTCTGCTCCCCATAGTGTTAGTCATTTTAGAGTGCCTTACGCTTTTCTCCTGTTGTAGTTTTGCCTTCTTGTGCTTCCGGTTTTGCATTCACTTCTGCTTTTCTTTCACTGCCCCCAGGACAGTCTGATGCTGGAAAAGGCCTGTATGGCAGTAGAAGAGGCAGCCAAAGGAGGTGGTGTGTACCCAGAAGTCCTCTTTGAAGTAGCTCACCAGTGGTACTGGCTTTATGAACAGACTGTTGGTGGGACCCCAGCCCAGCGAGAAGGTGCCACTGGCTGCAGTGCCAGTGGTGCACGGGCTGCCTCTGAAGCAGCGCGTGGGCTGACAGACAACCGGGTGACCTCTGAGCCGACCACTGTAACAGTGGCAGCTGCGGTAACCGCGGCAGCAACGGTCATGCCGGTGATCTCTGTGGGGTCGACCATGTACCAGCAGCATACAATGGCAGGGCCGGCAATGGCACATACACACACGCAGGGCCTCCACCCTTACACCACCCTTCAGACTCACATCCCCTGTAATCCCCAGTATATTGGACACACTATCCAGCACATGCCGCGCCCAGCTGTCTTCCCGGTGCCTGGCTCAGCATACCCGCAGGTGAGTTTTGCCTCTGCCTTGTTCATTTACGGTGACTTAGTGTGACTACTTCCAGAGGGAGTATGTCTGACTGAGGAGAGCATAGGGCTCAGACTTGCCATGGCTTGAGAACAAGCTTCTGCTCTCACTTACTTGCCGACTTGTGATACTTACTTTGGCTCCCCAGCTCAGCTTTTGGATTGTAAGGAGCCTTCTGTGGATGCATGTAAAGTCTCAAGAGAATGTAAAATATAATACATGAGTAGTTCTTAATTTTTATTGCTCTATAGTTTCTCAGAAGGCACTGGACAGAAAGCTTGTCGTCTTGAGAGCTTGCAGGCTAAATAGAGACTACAGAGGGAAAACCAAACAAAGGTTATTTTAACCTCCGTATATTTTTGAAAGTTTTTTGGAGTGGTTTTCTGCAAACTGATTAGATTTAAAAGGAGGAGGAGCAAGAAGATGTAATGGTCATGTGGTGCAACATAGTTTCTGTGCTGATTCTTCCTGTGCTTCCTCCTCCCTGCCAGATTGGACTTCGAATGCTCTGGGGTTTGTGTGGGGACATCATGTTTTGGACTACTTCTAAATGGCCAGAAGAAGTAGACATAACTGTTACTTATTTTCTATTTTAGGGTGTCCATCCAGCATTCATTGGAGCGCAGTACCCTTATTCGGTAACAACACCATCATTGGCAGCTACAGCAGTGTCATTCCCTGGTGTGCCAGTCCCATCCATGACGCAGATTGCGGTGCATCCCTATCACAGTGAGACAGGGCTGTCACTGTCTTCCAATGTAGCGAGTAAGTGTTACAGCCCTGGGCTGTGCATAGTATAGGTTTATTTACTGTGCCTCCTAGCTGTACCCCAGTCAAGTCCTGCCCCTCATTGACCACAGGTGGAACCAGGGTTCTTGCACTGAAAAGATCTGACGAAATCTACCCCAGCCTAAAGATGCACATGCTCGGGGGTACTAGGATTCATAATGGGGTCTGATTCAGCTAGTGGAGCTTTAATTTCTATTTAGCTAAATTTCCAGTATGAGATTATTTTGGCCCCTCAGACTGAAGTGTGTTTGGAGCCCTCCTGGCCTTTCTGACTTCTAATTTATTAGAGCTTTATTCCCCGTCTTCTTAGGGCAAGGTGAGCATAGATGATCTTGAGCAGGCTCTTGTGGTTCCTTTGGGTCAGATGAATAGAGAGTGCAGGAAGTGGGCAGCAGGCAGACTTCTGCTACAGTAGCACTAGTAGATGTCTTTCCTACACGAAGGGATTGGAGGCAGCCAGTACCCAAAATGTGGAACTTCTGTAGAGAGGACAAATGTTTTGGCAGGACCATGTCAGTGGCAATCTGAACAATTGCTCACATGTTGTGTTGGGGCTAGAGTGGTGGTGAAGACCCATCAAGTAGTGTGCAGCACTGGAACAGCAGATGTTGACTGAATTGTGGATGTGCTCTCATTGCCATGGGTTTTTGCACCAGTGGGTCATGGTTGACCCAGGCTCTGTTATCCCCTCACCAGAGAGGCTGTAATGTTTGCCTATTTGTACATTTGCTTGTCAGTGCTTCGCAACTCACCAGGTGCTGGAAGACTGGTACATGGGAAAACACTTAAGGGGTGTGTTGGCCTCTTTCATATCCAGATTATCAGGACAATCTTCTCAGTTATTTTTATCTTGCATTTTGATGCCAAAAAGCCACCACAAAAGCAATTAGAATAGTCCTGAAGGCCTCAGGATCTGAAGAGCATCCTTTGCTGACAGCCTTAGTCCTGGGCTGATGCTGTGACTCTTAATTGTGAGAAACCATTTCTGTACTCCTCCAAAGAGTTATGAATCTTCCAGAACTGCTAGCTCATCCTAGAGCACTTAAAATAATGAAAGGAAAAAACAACTCCACCTTTTCCACTTGCCATTGTTTATAGCTTGGATAAACTTCTGTTTTCAGTTCTTAAAATACTGTTCCTGGAGTACATAGTCACATGATGATGCTTGAGCTCTGGCAACAGTTCAGCTCATTCTTATGGGTTATTCTCCTTGGCCAGACTTCAAATGCAGCATGGATTTTGCCCCATTTTGTGGGTTGTTTGGCACTGTGTGTCTGCTTGGTTGAGGAGGTCAGGCAGATCTTTCCTGGGAGGCACATTGTTCTCAGGTATTCAACTATTCACTAGTAAACATTTAAAAAAAAAAAAAACGCTGGAGGTGGCAGGGGAAGAGGAGAAATCGGAACTTGGAGCATTGCCCAAGCTGGTGTAGTAGCACCACAGAGCAGCTGTGAAATAAGGGTAAGAATGTGCACACACCTAATGGCATCTCTGCTCTGGAATTCTCAGGCAAACCTTGCTTTTTCCTCTCCGTACCTTTGTCGAGAGGGAAGTTGGATAAGCTTGAGTCCCTCGTCAGAGTAGAGCTTACTGGCTCAGTGTTAACTGCTGTCTGTACAAGTTTAGGTGGTCCAATGTAATGGGTTTTCCTGTGATTTCTGTTGATTTTGCCCATACTAGTTAAGTGTCTGAAGGTGATAGAGCTTCTCAAGTTTCCTTGCTGTTTTTACTGTTGGTACGTGCTGCCAGTATATCCAATGGCTGTTCTTTCTGAGGGTGGATTGGAGGCTAGCCTCCAGTAACACTCTTCCTGCATTGTAGCTGGATGGAGTCATAGCTGTCTTGCAGCAGAAGTGGAGGAACCTCACAATGTTGGACTTGGATCTTTGAGTGACGTAATACTGTTCCTGCTCAATGGCTTTCCTCAGCAGTTTCTCATCAGGTGTAGACATGCACATGCTTGTTTCCTTGAACAAGAAATCAGAACCAGGCATGTAATTTAATAATAGCAAAGACCTTTGAGTCAACACATGTATTTATGTGTAAAACATGGATAATGTGCATGTTTGTGGTATACTGCAAAAGAGATGGACAACCATGTAACTGACCCCCTTCAGGCCCTGCTTGCAAACAAAGTAGAGGTATTCCTAGCCTACTGTATTTCAGTTATAAGTCTGTGGTTTTTGGTTGCTGTATTGTTCTGTTTAGGGGAACAGAACACTACATTGGCAGGGGGCGGTCAGGTGAGGGAGATGATGGCCCAAGTAAACCTTCTTTTAGGCTGGTGGTGGGTCCTAATGCTGCTGTTTTGCTCTCTTCAGTAGGAAGTGTCCATGCAGGATCAACGTTCCCAGCGATTCAGGGGGCTTCCTTGACAACTCTGTCCTCACAGCCCAACTCCCTTGTTACAGGGGGTTTTCCTGCCGAGGATGAGCAGCACAGTCAGCCTGTGAGCCCCCAGGGTCTGCACTACCTCCACTCCGCATACCGAGTTGGTAAGGACGGCCAAGTGGGTTTCTACAGCCCCCTCAAAAGGGATTCAGGGCAGGGCTGCAGGTTTTCACTGTCATTTGGCAATATGCTACTGCACCTGTTGGGGGTGATGGCATCTTACCTACATGGGGAAAGGCAGTTCATGATCATATGTGGAGGCTAAAAATGGAGACAAAGCAATAGAGGATTGAACAGTTGCTATTGAGACCTGTCAGAGTAGAAGAGAAGGCTGAGTGGGTTAGAGCACGGAAGAGTCTTGCCTTTCAGCAGGTGCATGCAAAGAAGCCTGGATAGGGCTCTGAGGATGTGGCTGTGTAAGTTGTGACTGTGAAAAAATGGAGTTCAGCTCCTGCTGCTCATGGATGGTGCAGGCACACCTCTAGTTTAATAATACCAGCTGAGTCTTCAGAGGCACAGAGGGATGTGCCCTGTGCCTCTCCAGCTAGATTGTTGAAGGCTGACATGGAGGGAACTTATATTTTGTGGGGAGTAGGTATGTAATTAGCATTCTTTTCCCAGTCACACTCGTTATGAGGAAGTAGAGTCTCTGCCTGAACTGCCATTGGTACAAGGTTATCAGTCTTGGGGTTTGTGATTGAGCTTAGATTGCAGTAAGCTACTTGTACATAGTCATGGTCCGACCCAGTGGATACCTGGGGAGGGAGAAGGGAGCCTCTAAGATAAGCAAAGCCAACCCAGGGCAAAGAGAAAGAGCAAGAAAATAGAAGGAAGGGTATCTGGAGGTTGCTTGAGGGTATTTTTTGTTGAAAGCTAGAGAAGAAAGTACTTGTTAACCAGAAAGGGGTGCAGATGTCATTGGAAACATCATTGTGGTAAGTGGTAAGCCATGAAAGGCATTTAATAGCCTGAATAACAGAGAAGGGGGTGGGGGAAGAGGGTCTGGAAGATCAAGACATAGTGCCTGTTGGTATTTTAAAACTTTTTAAATGGGAGGATTTGCGTGAAGAACTGTAGTGGAAGAAGTGAAATTCTTGCAGATTGGCAATACTGCAGCTCAGTGTTGGCCTGTTGTCTTGCAGCTGAGTAAGTTGATGTGGGTAGCTTCTCTGCTACAAAATTTGGAGCAAATGCATTGCTTTCAGGACACCTCTTGTAGTGCAGCCTTTGGGGCTGTCTGCTTGACCCTGTTGTTGGTGCTAGTAGAGTGTCTCTTTGCAGCTCTAGTGAGGTGTGATGGCTGTGCAGATTTCCCAGCCTGGAGCAGCAGATCCAGATGTTCTTGCAGATACTTCCTGTGGTGACAGGCTCCAAGATGGGCCTTTTGTTTCTCTCTGGACTCTTTGCAGCTAGGGAATTTTCTGCTGATGAAGGGCAGGCCAATCAGGTTGTGTTGCAGTGAGTGAAGTGCTAGACTAAGTCTTACTGGGCAGAAGTGCTGCTTGACTCTGGCTGCCCCTTTCTCACAGGGATGCTGGCTCTGGAGATGCTTGGCCGAAGAGCTCACAACGACCATCCCAACAACTTCTCCCGCAGCCCACCCTACACGGAGGATGTAAAATGGCTCCTTGGGTTAGCTGCGAAGTTAGGTAAGGCTCAGAGCAGTACTTCAGCAGAAATCCACTTGCTGGGATTTGGACCATGGTGGGAAAAAGCTCTCCAAAGAGTAAAACTTCAAAGATTGGGTGAGCCTGATATCTGATCCCATTTCTGAGAATGTTTCAGAAGATCCCTGCTGCTCTTTCATCCAGGCAGTTGTCCCATTTCTGGGTTCTGTAGGCATGCTGTTGAATTTTGAGGCACTGGATGAAGTGCATGGGGTTGGACAGGGCTCAGAACTTGTATCTCTTCCATTCTATAACAACAACTTTTTCTTTTCCCTTTCCACTATCTTGTAGGTATTCTTCTTTCTTATGTATATTTACACCTTCTGTGAAGACCTTTTATAGCGATAGGTGCTCAAACCACCACTTGTTTGGGGTTTTTTGTTTTGGTTTTTACTTCCACTTTGCTCTTGGATCTTTTTTGTCAGTTCATTTTTTTAATTCTTTCATCAGCAGTAAGAACTTAAAAAAACAAACAAACAAACAAAAAAAACCAAACCCAAAACCTCCTCTACAAACAGCCTGTCTAGTGGCACGGTTTCTCCTGCTGCTGCTGGGGGAGCTCTACTGTAGGCAGCAGTGGGGAAGCTTGACTCTCTTTCCAGGCTTCCTAAGGCCTGAGTGCTGGAGCATCTAGGTGCTTCCTAGATGGGGAGGCAAGAAGCAATGCGAGGATGTGCAGTGTATCCTTGCTTCTGTAGTTACCTTGCACATCAGTTTTCTTTCATATCCCTTTTAAAGACAGGTAAACTGGGAATATCAGTGACTGAGGTGGTTCCTGGTCTCTACTCAGACCTGATGGATATATCAGAATGATTTCTTGTCCCCATGAGTTTGCTAGAGTGTCTCCCCCAAGCCTGCTGGAGGATACATTACACTGAGAAGAAGGTGCTCCAAATCCAGGTTCTTGCTGGGAAGTACCTGATTTCTTGTGTTTCTCTTACTTTAACACTGCTGTTCTGACTTCTCCTTCCTGTGCAGGTGTAAACTACGTGCATCAGTTTTGTGTTGGTGCAGCCAAGGGGGTGCTGAGCCCTTTTGTGCTCCAGGAGATCATCATGGAAGCTCTACAGAGGCTCAACCCTGCTCATGTGCACAACCACCTGCGTACCCCAGCCTTCCACCAGCTGGTGCAGAGGTGCCAGCAGGCCTACCTGCAGGTAACGTGTAGCCTGTCTTCCTGCCTGTCAAAGCTGCCAGGCCATTGCGTGCCTTGCAGGTGGTGTGTGTGTGTGTGTGTGCAGAGGGGAAGGGACCTTGGGTACTGGTAGCTGAACTGGTCCATTGCCTGATGCATCCCTCTCTCTCAGTAGGGACTAGAATAGGCATTGGTTGCCTGTGTGGAGGCTGCATCCATTATACAGCTTCTTCCAAGGCCTCTCGCGTCCTGTGCTCACCAGGAAAGATGGGGTGGTTCTGTGTTCCCTGTCCACTTTCTTCCTCTCTCCAAATGCTACCCGTACCTTTTAACTTCTGTACTTTTTCTTTGCTATGTTTTCAGGCCACCTGTCGACCTCCCTTCCTAGCCTATCTTTCTTTTCTTTCCTTGTTTGTAGCCTGTCTTCCCCTCGTCATGAAGCCCTGGCACGGCTGTCTGGTGTGCCAGTGCTGGCACTAATAGTGGAAGTGGCTTGGTCAGCTACCAGTATGGATGAGATATCTCAGGATTTGTTGAAACCAGGACAGTGAGCCAGCTGGAATACCAGAGCTGCCTGTTCCTTAAAACAGTGTAAACAGGATACCCAACATGTACCTACTTCTCTTGAATAAATGACCAGAAGGGTGATTCTGTAGACATACTGTCCAGGTTGGATTAGCTGTCCTATCACCTAGGTGATATTTTGAGAAATTACAGCTTCTTCACTTGAGCTCTTTTTCTGAACTACATTAGGGAAATAAATTTCTCAAAAGCTGGACCTGCAGCTTTGGGGCCTTAGTTGAGAAGCTGATGGAAGTGACGGTGCTAAGCCTAGAGATATTTTGTAGCAACTTAGTGTAAGTCTCACTCCTTCCATACCGGTTAGCAAAGGAGATGTCCAGTGAATGCACCGGGTCCCCCTGTATAAACTGCAGAATGAACGGTACAAGGGTTAGATGCTGGTGGGTGGTGGGTAGAGTGTTAGCTGGCCCTTTTGCGCTGTACTATGGCACCATTTGGTGTTCATGAAGGAGAGAACACCTGCTGATGCTGTGTGGTGCATTTTGGTGCTCTGAGGGGACACTTGCCTTGGCCATGTTAGGATATAAGATATAGCACTGCTGTCTTTTGAGCTAGCTCTCCTCTGTCAGAGCCTCTGAGTCTCGGGACCTCTCGTGGGGTAACAGGATCATGTGATGTATCGCCCTGGGAGCTCGCGTCCTCCTCTGAGTGTCACCAGCATGAGGGTGGTGAGCAAATACCTTAAGGCTCTTTCCCTGTTCCCATCCAGTACATCCATCATCGGCTGATCCATCTCACTTCAGCTGACTACGATGACTTTGTGAATGCCATCCGCAGCGCCAGAAGCGCCTTCTGCCTGACTCCCATGGGCATGATGCAGTTTAATGATATTCTCCAGAACCTAAAGCGCAGCAAGCAGACAAAGGAGCTGTGGCAAAGGGTCTCTCTGGAAATGACCACCTTCTCGCCGTGACAGCAGGCAGAGCTCCACGGACACACAACCCTTTGCCCTGCATAGTTGTAGTTCCATTTACACCATCCTTCCTTCTGGTGTCTTTTTTATTTTAGTTTTAACTTGTTGGAAACCACTGATTTGATGTATTTATACCATGACATTCCTCTCCAGCACTGTTGCGTGTTGGCGCTCTGCTTTGCTCGCTCTTCCTCCTCCTTCCCAGTGGGCTGCAGGCTTCAGAAGCATCAGGAAACGAGAAGGAAGTTGAGCTGGCTGCCCTGTGGTGTAGTCACTGCTTTTTTCCCTGAGCCCCTGGAGGCTGTCCTGCGAGCAGTTTGCAGTGTGATTACGCACGTGTTAGAGGGGTGGGGGATTCTGTCTTAAATATTTATTTTGGCATTTATAAATATGTAAACTTTTTTTTTTTTCTTTTTGTATGGGCTTCTCTTAGTCCACACACCATCTCCTGTCGGGAGAGGCTGGGACTACTGTGCACAGCCAGTGCTCCCTCCATTTATTTCAGCACCTCCTGCTGAGAGAAGCTGAGACTGGAGTAGCAGGGCCAGAGCCACTTCTGCGGCTTTCTGCAGCTGCTGCTGAGGGCAGAGGCTGGAGCTTGGGCAGTCAGAGTCCGTGACTGCGCTGAGCTGCCTGGAGACCGCCAGAAGCGCTTGGGCTCTTTCTCAGGAGTGTCCCTCACTGGGCAGTGCTGGCTCATAGGATGTTTTGATCCTGGTCGTTCCGAGTTGTACAATCGTGTTTCTTTTGGCTGGGATATTACTCTCCTGTAATCAGTTTCTTATCCCTTGTCTCTTCTCGTTTCCTGATTAAACACTCGTTTTCTTAGACCGACTCTCTTCTCTCTGCTATGATGTTGACAGTCTGATGGAGCTGGCCGGCTGTGTGTCAGTGGGAGCTCCTGTGAGCCCTGGCGGATAGCTGTCCTGCCGTGGGGAACAGCAGTCCAGCACAAGGCAGGCGGGCAGAGCTTTTACACAAGCTGTGAGCCAGAAGTTCCTTGCCTGGTGCTGCTCTGAGAATGACGTGCCTCTGCAGAGGCTGAGGTATGTGCGGACTGGGTTGTTGATGGGTCAAGGGAGTTGGTGGTAAGCCTGGGATGTTCCGCCTACACTTCTGCCAGCCACCAGGGTCCTTTTCTGGTCTTGACACCTGTGATACCGTGTGGTAATGCAGAGCTTTGTATTTCCAAAGTATCATGCAAAACAGTAGCTGCTCACCTTTGATGTAATTGCTAAAGAAGAACAGTCTGCTCCCATGCGTTCAGAGAGATGTTTGGTGGACTATGCAAGATATCTAACAGGGATGGCATTGCAGAAAATTAATTTTAGAAAGTTATTATTTTTATGCCAAGCAAATTTAAAAGGCTGCTGCCATTTGTAAGCATACAAGCACATAAATTTCAGGGCTTTTAAAACTGGAAGTCAGATGATTGATGGATGTTAAGAATCCAATTTCTCAGTAGTAATGTATTGCGCTTCTTACTTGGGTTTAGCCGATGACAATGGGGCGATGTTAATTTCTGCAAGCTAGAAATACGTGCCTGTTTGTATTTGATATTTTCAATGATACTCTTAAAAAATAAACAAAGTAACTCATAGGCATAAGGCAAAGCAGATGAACAGGCTCCCTTGGTTTGACTTTGTGTACTGCACAGGCCAGAGAGTGTGACTGAGGTTCCTCTACTTCTGCTTGTGCAACAGTAACTATTTAAAGATGTCCTTACAGCCCCTTGTATTCCTCCATAAGGTGTCTAGTTACATGCTAATTATAAATGCTGATGTTAGTAAGAATGTGTTAAGTTTTGTGGTTTTTAAATTAAACTCCCGTGTTGATGATGAGCTGCCTGTTATTGGGCAGAACTCCTGGATTGGACTGGAGAGCACAGCCTGATGTCTGGAAGGTTTGGGTTCCTGGAGCACTTTCTGTGCTCTCTGGTTCTTGCATGTTCAGAACTGGGAAAGGAGTTTGGAGAAAAATTAGTTTTCTAATAAAGTCTAATCTTTTCCTTTCTACTGCTTATAGGAAAAAATTAGGGGAAGAGAAGGGAGCATCTTCTAGAAGGAAAGAAGCAGAAGGGAAATGGGCAAAAGAGCTGAATGGACTGTTACTGCATTGAGGATTTGGACTGAATAGGGAAATGAAATGGCAAAGCCTTATCTGTGATATCTATTAGAAGGCTACACTTAAACCCTGAGCAGGCAAGTTTTCAGACTACTGTAATTAAAAAACACCAGGAGCATGAGAACACTGTCACCAGTATCTTTGTTTTGGGAAAATACAGTAGAGCCTCTTACTGTGAGGTTAGAATGGACTTTATCTGGAAGTATACTTGCCTTCATTCTGTGTAGTCCCCATAAAGACTGGAAGGGAAAAGAAATCACAATGCTCATTATCTTCCACTGTGCTCAAAACTTTGTCTTCAGTTATTTTACCCATTCTAGTCCTCACACGGATTGCACTGCTTCCATACGACAGACCCTGTCAGAGTTGTCTTCCAGCAGCTGCAGAGCCCGAACAGAGGAAGAGCCAGGGAATCTCACCGCAGGCTGACATTGACTGAACAAGCAGCTCAGTGGTATGAGGCACAGGTCCGTAGTTTCAGAAGTTTCCAGTCTTTTCTCTGAAAAAATTCCTCAGAGTGAGCAGATAGAGATGGGAGCTGTGTGGAGGTGCTGCACACTCATTTATTCAGGTCTTCTGGAACACACTTTCAGTCCCGGATCTCTGCATCTGTCAATCTGTTGTTGTTCCTGAGCCGTATCCCATGGAAATATATCTAAGCAAGGACAGGAGAAAGGAGAAAGTGACAAAGGAGGTGATGTTTTTTCTTGCCATGTGGCTGGGAGGTTCTTGAGGTATTTTTCCTTTATAGGAGATGAGATGAGCCCTGGTGGCCCCAGAAGCATTAATCTGCTATTAAAACAGAAAAATTATTACCCAGTGCAGTCTTGTTAGTTTGGTCACTATTCCAGGAGTGGGGAAAATACTTAGGCTCAGAAATTCTGAAAAGACATTTCAGCAGAAGACCTGTAAAAGCAGAGGTCGCAGCCAGCTCAAATTTCCTTGGACTTCCAGTTGACCCCTGTGTTTTTTCACTTAGAGTAAATGTTCTCTAGGTCCTTGCCCTTACCAGCAACACATGAAGTGGCTGCAGTGAAGGCCAGCTGCCACAGCAGCTGGGTGCTTTAGAGCTCTTCCAGCGTAGAAATGGTTTCACATAGCTGAGAAGCTGCTTTCTGTGTTGGCTACCACCTCTTCCCAGGCTGGGCAGCAAATGCTGAATTCAGTCAGTACTAATAGCTACAGGTATTTGTCACTTGCATGAAGACAGAGATATTCTGTGATGGGAGACCTTGTTATTATCACGTTTGGTGAAGTCTAATTCACTGTCCATTCCTTGAAGGTAAGATGAATGAGGTCTTTATACTTCTTCCCGTGTCTTCTGTTCACAATGACTTGCTTTCATTTGCCAGATTTGTTTCCTTATGTGACCGCAGGAAATATACTTTCCCTTTTAGCTGTTAGTGTCTCTGGAAATAACAGCTCACTTCAGTGGGGAGTTGAAGTCAAATTTGTACAGGTGCAAATGAAACCAACTGAGAAGTGGCTGATGTCTTTACTGCAAGGTACCTGTAGGCCGATTTTCACTGTCCTGCTTGTGCACCTTCAGGTTCCTTAGATGGTCTCGAACCTGATCTTCTCCTACAGCGGGAGGTTCTTCATTCTCCCAGTTCTTGCCTTTACATTCTGTGACTTGGGTGGTGTGGCTAGAGCACTTGCTGGTGAAGACTGAGGATACTTAGAAGCAACTCCTTAAACATGGAGATGCCCCTCTGTGTGTCATTTTATATACATACAGTGGGGGCCATACATCAAAAAATGGAAGGGGCAGGGCGTGAGAAGATAAAGGTGAGGCACTGTAAGTGAAAGGGCCTTTTTTGCCCTTCCCCTTCCCTGAGGGCATTAGTGGGTGGCCATGTATTGTCTTTACCCCTCGTCTGTAAGTACTCTTATCCTGTATATGGGACACCAGTGTTTCTAGAGATTAAACTGTTGATCCCTGCATAGTTTCTGAGTCTTTGGGGTAATCTTGGTGTTAGTGTAGTTGGTAGAAAACATGCCAAGATTGCATCTGGACTCTCAGATATTTGGCTTGTCAGAAGCAATAGTGGGATTTTTGCTCTTAGGGAATGGATAAAATAAAGGCTTTAGTAATTGCGAGCCTCATCCCTTGGAACACGTCTCGTGCTTCAGGTACCCTTTTTCTGTGTGGGTCAGGTATGCCAGCCCCTGGGAGGGCCGCCTCCCCTTCTCCCTCTCTGGACATGTTCACCTACAACCATCTTTCTTGCCTGTGAAAGTTTTCCTTTGGAAGCGCTTTCCAGGGATATGAGTTAGCAGAACAGTATTTGCCTTTGGTCTTCAGTGTCTTTACAGCCCATGAACAAGCTGACTTGGAGCTGTCATCTGATGAAGCAACGTGTCTAGCAACAGGTATGGCAGGAGTTAGCTGAGAAGTGTGTTTCTGTCTAGTTTTGTTTACTGTCATTAATATTTATTTGGGCTCTGTATTTTCCTTCTCTGAGAACCCATTCAGAAATAGCCGCCTGGGGAGTTGTTGAACCTAAACTGTTTTTTAATTCTTTGCGTGGGTTTGTTTTTTATCAAGCCGAGCACTGTTGTATTTTGGAGCAGAATACAAGCCTTTACTTTCCCAGCTTATTTAGTGCTAGGTTGGCTATTGCTACACAGTGCAAGAGGGCACTGAACAGCCTTGCAAAACCCAGCGTCAGTGGAAATGGAGGAAGCAGTGAGGTATCCATGAAGTTTATCACCGCCTCCTGGTATAAGTCAGTCAGCTGTAACATGACACACATTTGAAATCGTTTTATGTAAGAGTTGGGACAGTTGTATTTTTCTTACCTAGACATTAAGAGAAGGGCAGGATATGAAAATGAATTTTCTAAGATGGGCCCGGGTAGAGAGCGTGCCAAACGAGAAAAGTCTGCTCACAGTCTGCTTTTTTTTTTTCTTTTTTTCTTTTAAACTGAGCTAAAAAAAGTAAAAGGGAAGGTTGGGCCCTGAGGACTTCTCAGCATTTGTTGATGACTGTGACTGTTGTATGACTGCTTTTAAGCCCTACTGATAGAGTGAACAGCTGTCAGCTACAGTTTATTTAAATATTTTGTTTTTCCTCTTTCTGTGCCTGAATTTAAGTGCCATATGACATGATTATGGTAAAGAGGGGCTTTCTTAACTAGTATTACTTTTTTTAAAAGAAAAAAACGAACAACTACTGCCCTCCCTAGTCCCCAGCATAATTCAAATGTGGCTTTTGCACTTCTTTCTGCTGCCTGTTTCCATTTTAAGGGTACTTGCACTTGGGCAGGGCGGTGGAGACGCCTGGCCGAGAGTGGCCTTCATGGAAGTGCAGCTTGGGGCTATTCTGTGCTAGGGTTTCCCTTGGAGCCTGTGAGTACTTAATGCTTTCTCTCAGTGGTAATGTCCAAATGCAAGCTTTGTGTGCTGTCAGAAGGTAGCGTCACTGCTGTGTGGTGTGTCTTGTTGGTATAAAGACAGTGTCTGTCCTCTGTAAGCAAGTGACTTCTTTTTTCTTTTTGGTGTTGCCTGCTTACAGTTACAGCATTCATAACTACTTAATACTGCACAGGCTGCACTGCACAATTACTTTATTGCCATGGAGGGGATGTATTCCTCCTTATAGGACGGGGAAAATGCTGGAAATGCATTAAAAGTCTATTGTATATAGTGTATGTACATAGATAGCGTGCGCTGTGGACGGGGACTGGGTCCCCGCTATGTCACGCTTTGCTTTGCCTCATTTAAGTCAGCCAGGAGAGCATAGCTGTCAGGAAGTTTGGGGCTTAAAGGGAAGCCATTGTGCAGGGCTTTTGTGCCAACACATTGGTGTTGGAAGTCCTGAAATGCATCTTTTCCAATGACTTGACAGGATTCTGGGACCAGCCTGATTTATGTTCCTCTGTTACCCTAAGTGAAAGAAATGTGAGCTGGGTTTCAGAGTGCTGGGGCAGTGTCACTGCTATGTACATGCTTGTTTGCAGGCATTTTGGAGAGACTGGCAAAGTCGATAAGACCATATAGATGAGAATGGGGATAAATCAAGTCTTGGAAGAAAAACCACTCTTTTGAAGTCAAAAATAGATTGATTAATAAATTATTTCTACATAGTTCTCAAAAGCTGTGGTGATGAGTGTGTTTGTTGGGAATACTTTTTTTTTTGTAGCAAAAAAAAACGGCTTGCGAAGTGTTTACTCTCCCCCCAGTGCCCCACCAAGCCTTTAAGAAAAAGGGCAAAGAAACAAAGTGTAGGTAAAGCCCCGATAACCGGAGAGGAGGTACCAGTGCGCAATCCATGTCCTGCTGCGTGATGGGCGTTTCTGGTCCTGGCTTGAGGCAGCCTGCTGGAAACACTTGTGCATGTTAGCTGCCACTGTCTTGGTGCCTTGCTCGCAGCTACGCCGTGTCAGCCAGGAGGCACTCGGGATTCAGCGAGGGCGATGAACAGCTTTGTTTCAGATTCATTTGGCATGGTCAGTCCAGTTTGTCATTGCTTTTCTTGCCGTGTTACTATTGATACAGCAAAGTGACCAGCAAGGAATGAAAGGATTCTCTTACCAACTGAGTGTGAGGGCTGAAAAACAACAGGATGAGTTTGAAATAGTTGCTTGTTAGCTTCGTATAGCTAGGCTCTTGGGTGTCATTCTGACTTCCAGGAGCTGCAGGCTTCTGCCGGGAACATGTGGCTTTGCAGTGCCATCAGCAATTGAAAACTGCAGTTTTTGGCAATCAGATTTTTATGTAGAGTTGATACATGCTGCCACCTACAGAGAAATTCTCTCAGCTCCCTTAAAAGGGCTTTACCTTATAGCTGAGACTCACACCAGTATTTCCAGGACCTGGTAGATAGAAAGAGGTAGCAGCCTACTTCTAAGTATCTTCCTGATTGAATTCCACAGGTTGTGTGTAAGTTGTTTTGTTCCAGCTTCATATGCTGAGCTTTCTTTCCTGAGGCTGGTAATATACACACACACACACTCTCTGATGGCTTGCTTTAAAAAAAGAAAAAAAAAAAGTTGTTGTTCCCTATTGTTTGTTTTTACCAATTCTCACCTTTCATGCACCCCTCCAGTTCTGAAGAGTGACAGGACCTGGCTACTGGTTCCATTACAATCACGTGCCTTTCTGATACCTGGGTCAAATCACTCCTTTTTAAATTCTCAGGTAATGTTTTGTGCTTGCTTACAGTTTTTCTTGTCTTAGAAGTTAACTAACTAACTAACTGCTGCATACCATGAAGTTCTGTTACTAAACAGTGAGGTAAGAGGATGAGGTTTATTTCCACTATCAAAATGAAGTGTGAGGGTCTGTAATGTGTATCAGTATGTCAGTATCTAGTAACCAGTGTATCTCACGGGAAGAGATGTTTTTGTTGGCTTTTAGATACCACAGAGCTGCTGATTGTAAGAACTTCTCTTAGGAGGGGGTGTTTGTTTCCACAGCTTTTGAAGGGATGTCTGGCAAGAGGGTACCTTTTGCAGCAATGTGCTCTCAGAGGGAGTTACCAGATTTGAAAATGACTCTTCATCAGCTAAATCAAATGAGGGCATCCGACATTTGGATCTGACCACAGTAGGTGATTTGTCATCAGCATCAGCAGTAAGATCTAGCATAGCATAGAAATGAAGCAGTTGGGGGGGAGGGAAAGAATACCAAGAATACACAGCTGCCCTTTGCTGCCTTGATTGAAGGACTATGGCCTGTAAAATAACCCTGACATTTAGTGAGCCCCTCCTGACATTTATTTCTGGTACCTTATTGGTTTTTTTTTTTAATGTTTGAATCCATCTCCTCAAAGATGTACCGCAGTCTGAGGTAAAGCATGAAGTAATTGTGTAAGTAATTGACAATGTGTAATGGATTAAGAGCAGAAAACTGTGTTTAATGGAGCATCAGTAGCATTGGTCCTGGGATCCTCCTCCTCTTCCGGCAGCATGTAAAAATAGCTGCTCTGCTGCTGCTGTGTTCAACATTTGTGAAGTGCTTGGTGAAGCGAGAGCTGTAAGTCATGGTTGTGACAGCATTATACAACAGCCTATTTAAACAATGTTTTGCTTCTGGTTGAATGTCAGGTTGTTTGTGACTGTAGGCCTGCTCAGGGGCTGCTGGCCAAGCCAGGCGCTGGAGCACACCTGGACAGGCGGTGCACAGCAAAGCTCTGCTGCTGCAGCGTAGCAGCTGGAAACTACTGCTGTAGCCAGGAATGGCCCAGAAGTCATCGCTAGTGCAAACCAGTGAGAACGAGTCTCCAGCTACAGGCTGTGTGCTGTGCCAGCTTCTGCAAGCCTACAGGTGCACTTGCAGAGAAAGAAGCCTTAGGACGCTGTTTCTGTGCTGTTAGAAATATAACTTAAACACCTTTGTTGCCCTCCCAAATGCCAGCTGTAAGGCCTGGAGTAGGTTTTTCAGTTTTTCTTACCCTCCTACCAGCTTAGGGTCCACGACATCACTCCAAATCATCACAAAGAAGAAAAATAAGTAGTACATTTATTGAATCTCCACTTACTACTACTTCTAGCCTTTATTCAGACACTTGTACTCAGCTTCAAGAGCCAAGAATTTCTTCATTATCATTCAATGTGAATGATGCTATACATGAATCCAGTGCAGGAAGCCGGGCTCTTCTCTCTTAACAGGAGTGAGAGAGGGGTTTTCTAGTCTTTCTGTCCTTTTTTTGTCTGCACAAAATAACCCTTTCCAAGGGCACATGAAATAAAATACTATATTGCATACTATATACATTTACATACAACGGTAAATGCACCATTCATTCAGAAATACACAATACCTAAGGCTCAATGGAAAAGCTTGGTTGAAGCAACCTCTCTCTGGATAGGAGAAAAGGAGCTCATGACAGCTGTGGAAGTTTCCATAATCTGGGTTCATATGGATCCTGCCCCTCTGTTCTCTGCAACTGCAGCAATCCAAGGACCATCTGTGCCCAGGAGCGAGGGACGATGGCCCACGCAACTCCAGAAGCCCGTGGCTCAGCAGCAGAAAACATGTACAACCACGATGGAGGATTTCCTCTGAGAATAATTATCCAGCAGGTGCAGGAGGAGGCAAAGCACCTTAGTGTACTCGCTTAACTATGTGCAGAAGTAGTAAACTAAACAGCCCCTTTTGGGTACAGGAAGCCACTTCTAACTCTAAGCCTTCCCTTTTTATCTGAATCATACTTACTTTTAACTGTTTTTTTCACTTTTCTCCTTGGATTTCTGGACTGCAGGGGGATTAAAACAGGTGCTAGCTATCAGGGTATGTGGTAGGGGCCCTGGAGCTGTTGGAGAGACAAAAATGTTGCTTTTTTTTTTTTTTTTTTAAAGCTGATCAGACATGGGGAACTGAATTGTCTGCTTTCAGCTGCATCAGCCTTATATTACAGTACCTGAGCTTTGCCTCCCCCAGCTGCTGTGCTGCACGAACACATGCCTCCAAAGTGCTCTAAAGGGACATACTATTCCTTGGTTATCTTTTGAAATGTCTAAAGTCCCTACAGAGAAATACTTGCCACGTTGCCACATATGGCAACCTTTTCCCTAAG
The DNA here is from genome assembly GCF_965183815.1 of Platalea leucorodia. Classification (NCBI taxonomy): domain Eukaryota; kingdom Metazoa; phylum Chordata; class Aves; order Pelecaniformes; family Threskiornithidae; genus Platalea; species Platalea leucorodia. Next base: position 24,268,646 of record NC_138826.1, read on the forward strand.
ATAACACATCGGTTCAGCTTTGCCTTATCTCCCACTGCCCATCGACCAGTCACAGACCGTATCACACCACCAGTGCTGCAGATAAGGAGAGGCAATCTTACGTCTGTTACATCTGGCTCCAAGAAGCTGCAGTCCCCAGTAGCCACACACAGTGGCACTGTAGGTAATGATCGTGGCCACTGTACTCTGCATGGGGAGGAACAAGGTGTTCTTGTACCTTGCTGCTGCTGAATAGACTACTGGATAAAAGGTGTGGTTCACTGGACTAGATTCCCCTTTTATTAAGCTGTTGCTGCTGCTGCTCTTCTCAGCAGTGGGCTCAATAGCTCACCTCTTAAGTCTTTACTTCTGGACTCAGAGGAGTAACACATTAACCCTCCAGCTAGTGCCTGTTTCATGCACTGAGAAGAGTAATTTAAACATGAAGTGTTAACCGTGCTCTCTCCCCTGCTCAACGTAGGGCAGGCATCCTTCCTGTAAGTAAAAGTCAAAGTGTAACACACCAGTAATACTCCAGAATGTGACTTGCACTCCATGCCCCACCAGGGCAGCGTCAGAGGCAGCAGCCCTTCCCAATGGTGGGGAAAGGCTCCACATGCACATTCTCTGCTCCTGCTCATTTGTCCGCTTGTTTTGGCTTGACAAGAGATGGCATCATAGCTCGTGTTGGAGCACCGCGCATCCCAATGGCACTGGGGGCAAGGGAGTCCCTCTCAGCTCCAGCTGGAGTTCTGCAGTTCCTCTCGGAGCCAGGTTGGAAGGGGCTGTCCAAGTCTGTTCATCAGCTTGGATAATTCAATGTTGTGCTCCCGGTAGAAGTCTCTTAGGAACAGCCGTGACTGCGTGGAAAATACAGACCGCATTAGTGTGAAATAAAATGTTACCCTCAACACATGAGGCACACTCCGTAGAGAGTGCACACTCCGTAGGCCGTCTAGGACAGAGGTGGTAGGAGAATCCAGGTTGGCTTGCTGGGATGTTTCTACATCTCTTGCTGCCCACAGATTTGAGACAGTTACTCACCGAGGAATCCATATCACGGTATTTTCTTCCTTTACTCTTTCCTAGGCATTTAGTCTTTCCTCCATCTAGCAGCTGGCACCAAAATCCTTTTGCTTCATCAAATCTGAAAAGGACACTTGTTTTTAAAAGACATGGCCACATGCCCAATTAGCAGCAGCAGAAATACCCATAGGTATTTCCCATTTCAATGCTTTAAAAATTTGGTTTAGGTTTTATTTATTTATGATATTGGTTCAGTATTTTTTTATCACTTGACTACTTTGACAAGAAATCCATTACAACCATGACTCTTTCAGCTTTATGCAATTTTCAGAGGTAATATGGTGTTACAATATTTGTCTTTTAAGCTTTTGGAGGGGGAACGATAATGTTTTAGTGTATGTAAATTCTTTTATATCTCCTCTTTATAGTTGAAAAGTGTCAGAGAATCCCAATTGTTTAAAGTATCGGTGTTTCTTCTCGTGCTAAAACATAGGTATAAGGCAATGCTGGGAACCGTATCTGGTGTTGTCTGTCCTGTCCTCTCAATTGGCCAAAGGTGAGCCTGAGGTTCAAGCAAGTACCTCTACCAGACTCTGAGGCAAGCTGACCAGTACCATTTCTTTTTGGACCCTGGCTGAAGGGTACCAGCCAATACCACTACTGTAAATAGTCCATTTACCATCACAACATGTGTTTCAGCAAGTCAGGCTTTCAAGCAACCTGACGTTTCTCTAAATCTGTCCTCCCCTGCGGAGCCACGTGTCACCCCCTTGGAAAACAACTGTAGGAAGAGAACTGAACTGGTTCTCCTCTCTTTACTGTTAAAGGAAAGGGCAATTGCCGTACGCCTACATGCATGCACACCACCCACTACCCTCAGCTAGCATAGGCTGTCACAGCAGAGAAGATGTGAAAAGACCGGTTTCGGCTGCAGAGAGCAATATTCAGGATCTCCAGTGGGCTTGCAGAGTTTCCACTGAAGGCTGATGTGGCCACAGTTCACCTTCAGCTAGCACTTAATCTATTCAGATTAATTGCACTTGCACTGTGGGCAAGATCACAGTAATGGCTGAGTAATGTCCTTCAACTTAGTACCAGTGAAGTAGTGCCTCTGCTAACACCTCCTAACATAGCTCCCAGCACCTGCCACGTTCGTGTTTTCTGTAATAATAGGCTCTTTACCTCAAAACTGTGCAACGTGTCCCTAATTTTTTATCATACTTCCTCTACTTTCTGTCAGATGTAGGTATAACACAGAGCATAAGGAGTGCTAATAATTCCAGCACCTTTTCTGAAACCATGAAGACCAATGGAAAACCGTCGTTACTGCTGTGAGCAACTTCATGCTTCCCCATGACAGTGCCAAAAACACCCCCTTCCCCTATCATTTCTGGAAAGACAAAGCTACGATTCCAGTCTTAGCGTAGCGCCTCATGCTATCTGAACCTAATTTTAGGGTTAGGCATACCTCTGAAACCTTGGCAGGTCTTGTAGTCAGAGATAAGCACTCTTCTAATCAAGTGTTTATTACTATCACACTTGGCTAAGAAAGCAAAAAGCATTTCCCTACCTGAGGGCCTGGGTGTAGTTGAAGAGCGGCGTAACTCCCAAGAACTTCTGGATGTTGTCCATTACAGAGGCAGGGTTGTGTCTCAGCTCCTGACCATCCACAATGAGAAGCTGAAAAGACAGCAGCCACCTTAGCCTCTGACAGCTTGTGCCGAATGACACCCGTGAGCTTCCTGGCTCTCAAAACCACCCCTGGCCTTTGTGCGTGTGAGTGAAGGCTGCCAAGGCCTGCTTATTCTAGAGCAGCGCAGTGGGGGGATGTGGCCCGTTTGTCACCACAGACAGAAGTTATGATATGGGCCGCAAATACTATGAGACAGTAGATCATGACAGGCTTTGCTTAATAAATTTGCCTTTGGCCACACCCCATGTAACTGAGCATGAAGGCCCAGCAGTAGCATGATTTACAGAGTGTCTCTGGAAACTTCATGTGTTCTTTTTAGATGTCAGCAGCCATTGTGCTAAGTATTCTTCTGTAACCTATGATTATTCTCCTGTTATGTGTACGATAGACAATAATGAACAACATTTGTGCTAATAAATTACCTATTCCAAAGAACACAACAGAAAAACAGTCACATGAACTGAAGTTTGGGGAAGGCAGGCAGCCCTGACCCACAGTAAGTACAAGTCTGGCTCCATCATTCTTCACAGCCATAACCTCCAGGAATAGTAAGGCAATGAGACATGAACTCAAGAATGTTTTCCCATGTCTCTTTTAGTCTTGGCAGATCTATCATGTACAGTTTAGGCTGCTGCTTTGGCAGAGAATAAGAGACTAAATGGACATTATAAGACTGCTGGATCATAGACTGTCTGAGGACAACCCCAGCAGCAGAAAGGAACTTGAAAAAACACATCCAGACTCACAATGTATTAGGCAGTTGATAAATTTCTTGGGAATTTAGACACAGAAATGGTCTATATTGTCTATTAATTGACTTTTTGCAAATTTATACACAAAACACAGAATCCTGACATCTCTGCAGTGAAATTTCCCTTCAGCAGACAGCTAAAGGCTTTACAACATGGGAACTAACAAATGGCAGAGTCCAAGAGCCTCTCTTTAAAGCAATGAAACCACAGCAAGTAGCTGAACACATACTGGGCCTGAAGAGGGTCCCTGGGCTGCAGGCTGCCAAGATGAAAGGAAGGGAGTGCTAACACTGCTGTTCTTGCTGAACTTCTCAATACTGTGGAGCTCTCTGGGAGATCACAGTATCCTCTTGCACTCATTTACTTTTACAAATACAATAAAGTGCAAAATTGGAGTATTCAAGCCTGATTTCTTATCAGCTCGTAACAGGAGGAAACAAGTGCTGGGTCTTCTTCCGAAAGACAAGACAGAAGGTGAAATGAAAACAACGGGGGGGGGGGGGGGGGGGGGCCGAGAACACGTGCACACGTTACAGTTTGTTCTCCTCTCCTCTCCACTAAACCTACAAGGGCCTCCAAGAGAGCCTCTACTGCCAAACCTCCTACCTGCCCAGAGGGGTAGTATGTTAGCCAGCGCTCTAGGTGAGTTGAATACCAGCCAGGGAGCAGGCATCGGCTTTGCAGGTTGCGCAGTTCCTGAGGAGCCTGGGATTTTGCAGAGATCACTTGGTAGAAAGTGTAATTGAGCGCCACAGGGTCGTTGTGAGCACGCTGGTGCTGAAAAACATAAGTTGAACTTAGGACCAGGAACACAAAATTCCACCTTGCACATCTCCATGCAAACCCCACTGACTCGGCACAACCACCCACCAATGCCTTTGTACGTAACTGTCCACGCTCTGCAGGCAGCCTGCGTCATCTCCCCTGGCCCCTCTGTGGAAATGGATTCATGGGCTTTTTGCCCCAGCCTTTCCGCCTCACCCCACTGGAATCTCTCTCTGGCCCTCACCCGCAGAGCAGTGCAGGGAAGTTACCTGGTACCACGAATAGGCTCGGTCAGCAGGGTTGATCAGAACAGTAATGATTTTGGCTCGAGGCAGCAGGGCTGCACCACGTTTTGGTACCACCTCTGTGTCAAAGTAATTGGCACTCTTCTCAAACATGAAGTCTGTGCTGGCATTGGAGGGGATGGGAAAGAATTCCATGTACCTGCCAAACAGACAGGACGCTGGTGAGCAGCACGGCCCGACAAAGAAATGGCACATGACAAAGCGATGCCCTTGCTCCTCTGCAACAGGCAGTTCACAGAACTCCCCAGTCATGCGATGAATGGGCAAATGGGTGCGGAGCTGGCAGAGGCATGGCTTCGAAAAGGGTGGTGGAGCACAACATAGAAAGCTGGAGATGATAAAAGGGTAAGAAAGTGTTTTGCTGAGAGTGTGTTCCCCAAGTCCTCAGGCAGTGGAAGGAAAAGGCTGAGGGTAGGGTACTAGTTGCAAGCTCTAGGAGAAAAGAGGTTTTGTCCCGAGAATAAGGTCAGAATCAGCTGCCTGCCCTACCACTGACTGCTTGGTTTTGACCCGTTTAAATAATTTCTCCCTTTGTACCTCAGTTCATAGTTGAGACACAGGGTCAAGAGCTCTGCTCTGCCTCACAGGAGCTCATAAAATTAGTAACGCAGAAACGGCAAGACATTTAAATAATGGTAGGGTAGGGGGTAATGGGGGAACAGGACACTGTAAAGCACTGGAAGACTGGTCTCTGCTGAAATTTAAGCTGTATAATGAATGCAAATTCCATCCTAAACATGAAGATTCTCCTCTTGCATGCGATGCTACACTCAGCTCAAGCTGGATGACTTTTCCAGGGGATGCACATAAAAGCCTATGCTTTGTAAGCCTATCTATCAGCTAGTACAACTGCTCCGTAGTGCTTGACTCACAGGAGCTTCACTCAAGTACCAACCGCCTTCCAACATCTTTTCAACAGTCCTCTAAACGACTACAGAAGTCAGACAAAATCTCCCACAGCTCACGGGCAAAGGAATCCCACGGCCCAATGCCCTACTGCCACACAGCCGTCCCTCAGAGCCACACATGAGGGACTGCAGTGCCGCGGTGGACCCAAAGTGCATGCTTCGAGCAAGAAACAACTTTAAAATTTCTCTGCCTGGAAACACAGTGGCATAATAGTGCCACAATGACACCAGTATTTCCCTGCCAGGTGGAAACACTTTATCGAAGTTGCATACTTGTACAGGTAAAGAACAGGATACGGATGTGGCTAAAGAGACACTGGAGCCAGTGCAAGGACTGCAGTGTCACCTCTGTTAAGTCTAAAGGGCCCAGAACAACGGTACGGAGGTTGTCCCCTCTGTCCTACGTGTCTTAACTCAGAAACTACAAAGAACTTTTTAATGAGCACACTGTTGTCTGTTTTGCATGTCAAAGGAGAAGAAACTTCATGACAGCAGTGCATTCAACAAAGACTGAATTTTTAAAGCTAAATCATGCCCAGAAATCTGGCAAAGAGTCACTAATATCAGAATCTACCTGTCCTGCTCCTGGGACTAAGCAGTTGGGTTAGCAGGAAAACAGAGAATGTGCGCTGAGCAGTAGCAATGAAAACAGCTGTTCAGGAATAGAGAAGCTACTAAGGTGGCTGCAGTGGACATACAGAGAGACTCGGGAGAAGACAACACAGGTGCACCTTATCCCAAAAGAACGTGCGTCAGGATTCTTACCAATCGATTCCTTTATGATAGTTGGGTCCATTAAAAAACTGGATCTCCTCAAAGGTGGATGGACTTGGGAAGTTACTGGTGACAGCTGGATGCATGGTCAAGAAGAAGTGCACAGCTGTTGTGCCTGCAACAGGAACCAGTTAACGGGACCTGGGTCACACATAATGCTTGGCTGAACGAAACTGCAAAAACCAGTCCCCAAGTGGGGCACGCTCCTGCCACGCCTCGCTAACCCACCCCTTAACTCATGCAGGTTACAAGAGCAGCGACACCAAGCGCTTTGGGATGCAACTTGACTCAGCAGTTCAATCCCACGTTTCAGCTCATGCAGCTGATTTAAGTCACTCCTTAGCATGGCACCTGTCACCCATGTCGGCTATCTTGTGTTCTTACCATGGCTGGCCTACCCCCATGCCTTTTTTCCCTGGTGGCACAGGCACACCGGCACGTGGCAGAACCCATACCTGCCAAACAGGAGGCAGCCTGGGCACCGCAGGACAGTATCACGTGTTTGGGAAGGAGACGTGCTAGGGACAACATCAGTGTCCTTGGGTAAGCACTCAGCTAGAGATGCCTTGGCCTGCCTCTGCTGTAGATGGTTCCCTTTACCCAGCCAAACCTGATAATCCTGCTCAGCACACAGCTGCAGGCCTCCAGCAGGCCAATAAATAAGCCGAGAGAAGGGTTTTCTTACTGTGCCATTGCAAGCAGCTTGGGCCACGATACAGGAGGGCCCATGCTGCACACACACCAACAGAGCTTCACAGTGACACAGGCAGGAGACAGCAGCTTGGCTGCGAAAAGCTTCCTCCCAAGGCCAGAATCACTGTTTGCTCTGCATGGTTGGCAGTTGCTGTTTTGCTGCGCTACAGAGAAAGCCAAGGTTTGAAAACCTGGCTTTGGCTGAAGAGATTTTGCTCTCTTCAGCCTAGAAAGGACTCCTCAGGACAGTACATACAGCCATGCCACTGCCAACCACAATGCCACAGCAGTTAAGAGGTGGTGACAGAGGTCAGACAAAAGAGGATCTCTGCCTCCCACTGACAGTGACATGGAGCATGCAGTGGGTACACAGATCTGTCGCAATAAAAGCACCAGGGGGCATTCATCGTAACCTTTGCTAAGCGTGTGCGTTTAGTCCTGCTGACAGCTTATGTTTGTGACACACTAAGAAAGGTCACAGTTTCTCTGAGCTTATGTGGAAAAGCCAAAACACAACTCTGCAGGTAGGGCTTTTCCCTGCAAATTAGGACTGAGCCAAGCAAAGTGCCAGGGCGCAAAGTACTGATGGACTTGCCAGATTTAGGTTAGAACAAATCTGAGATTCTCTGAAATGTCCTCTGCGGCCATTTGGCAGCTTGCACAAAGGGCAGCCACACAGATCTACAACACAGACCTTTCCAGCTCTCCTCTCTGGAGGAATGAGATGGAAAGTGCAATCTATCTTTAAATAAAGTATTCACATTACCAGTTTTCTGAGGTCCCACGATGAGGAACTTGGGGAGTCGATCACATGTTTTCTCTTTGGACCAGATATCCTTGTGCCTCTTATCATCACAGGGATTCTGCAGCACAAGTGATGGGATTAAGCATTACCACAGGAGCTAATGGAGAGGGGAGGAAAAGCTGGAAGGCCAGTCCTCTCGGGAAAATGCTATTAGCATATGAAGAACACTTCACAGCCACACTGCTGCTCTGCCAGGCATCGAGAAGAGTTAAGTAAAAACACCGGGGAACGTTTTCCAAAGCTCCGAAGTGACGCGGGAGCCAAAGTCCCTCTGAGAGTATTAACCACAGGCCTTGCCCTGTGTAGCCACGCTGGGCTGGGCCACCACGATAGTACAGCTCAGCATCTGTGAACTTCTGGCAGACAGACAATTCTATCACCTTCAGTTAATTTCATCTGCTCGTTACCATGCAGAGAGCTGCTGCACTGGGATAAAATGGAATAAGCATGTTTTTATTTAATGAACATGAATTCTGCAGTGTGAAATTACTTTAAGATTAATCACATTAACATGCCTGCAAGCTCCTCCAGCACCAAACAGGGTTCTTCCTCGCACACTTAACATTTCACACCAGCTTACTCTAATATAAACCCTTTAACAACCCAAATGCCTGCAAGCCTGCCCTCCAGTCACTTACGACAGCCGTCCCTGTCCCTAAGCTCACACCGTGACTGTGTCCTACTGCTCCTACTCCCCAGCCCTTCCGCCTTGCAATTTGCCACTTGCAGCCTCAAGCCACAAAGGTTAAACCTAAAAGCTTTATGGATTACCTCTCTGTGCTCTGGATCAGCAGTCTTGCCACACTTTAAATGTGGGACATACCTCTTGGAAAACCACTAGGAGCGGTTAAAGCTGCCTTCTCACCTGCCACAAGGGATTCTTCTCCTGGGGAAAGATTTCAAAGTACTTTTTTGCAAGTTGGACAGGGGGCAGTGTTTGCAGGCGAAGGTTGGTCCAGCACTGCACAAACTTGACCAGGCTCTCAAAAGTGTACAGTCCCAGACGGTCATTCCCGTAGTTGGACAGGTGGGTCATGAAGATGCTGATCTGAAAATAGGAAAGACACAGGATACTGGTAAATCAGGTAACAGTACTGTTTCCTCGTAGCTTGATTCCACTGTCAGCAAGAGACTGTTCACATCTCAGACTGCCCTTGCTGCCTGGGTTGATGAATGTCCATCTGCCAGGATATGGAACTGCCTTGATGAAAAATGAAAGAAATGTAGCGCTTGCAAGACAGGAGGAACTCAGGAGAGGAGGGACACAGACCTTAGTAACCCCTGGGAATGGTGTGAAGGGGTGATAACTGAGGCCTGGCTGTGAGTCCAGAACAGTTTCAAAATCCCATTCAAGTGGCTCTGGGACAGTTAGGGGAACAAGGGTTAGTCAGTGACTCCCTCCTAGTCAAAACCTTGCAAAGCCTCTTTCATGGAAGAACAGGAGCTTCCCATCCTCTCCCTGAGGCACAACCAGGGCGGCCTCTCTAGCTGCAGTGCCTGCTACAGCAGGGGAGCAGGCCAGGGAGAGGGGCAGCATGCTGCAGGCCAGGGCACAGCGGCACAAGGGACAGTTTTCACAGGATTTATTTCTAGGCCCACAGCCTGTCAAGCTTTCGTTCACTTTGGAGCTGACATCTCAAGTGTAAAGGAACAACTGGCAATTCACGCTTTAAAATACAAACAAGCGTACCTGGGGATCTGAACATGGACTGCAGAGGCATTGTACTAGGACACTAGGCTTTGACAGGTCCCATGGAATTGGGCATCCCAGTGCCTGTAACATAACGGCACTTGGCCAGACACAAACCACACCACGGCTACAAGTTAGCAAAACAAAAGCAGAACACTAAGGCGAGTGGAAGAATGACTATGTGGGTGACTTAGCACTCCCTGCCCAGTGTCTGCTAGTGCAGGGAGGGGAAGAGATCTCAGTCACAGTGGGGGTACCCATTGCTGCACAGTTCAGGGCTGAATCCTGATGATGGCAGGTAAGGTCAATAGGCAACAACAGGCTTCCCTGGCAGGGGGCAGGAATGGCTTTCCCACACACAGTAGGGGAAGAGCAAAAGGGGGAAGCAGGAGACAGATGGTCTTGGGATGAAGACATTTGCTGGCACTCAGGAGGTCTGAATTCAGTTTTCTGCCCAGTGTCACCATGGACTGGTGTCAGTGCAACGAGAGGTACTGATAGTAGCTCTTTGTGTCTGATCCGTCCCCAAGACACTGTGAAATGAATTTAATCCTGTCCATAAGGTGCTCACATCCCAAGGTCTTTGGGTAGGCAACAGAAAACAGTGGTAGGACTCTCGGACACATGGAAAGTAAGCGGAGTTAAAGATTTATCACATTTGTCTGCCTGTGAGTTTTTCACTTCTGGTGTCCTACTGAGCTGACAGAGAGGCCCTGCCAGACAGGCTCCAGCACCTACACTTCAAAGAGCAGTCTGTGCTTCGTGCTGTTGTGTAAAAAGGATGTGCTAAATACAACACAGAGCAAAGGACAGAAAGATCTTCTGTGTAACTGTAGGGCCGTGCCACGGAGCACATAAGGTGGCAAAAGGATGCGTCTCATGTTGTATTTTGCCCATTTCTGGGCGACGCCAGGAAGGTGGTGTGACAGCAAAGGGTGGCTCATCCCTTTGACTTGCTAGTGAAACATTTAGAGGAAAATTTGCTGCATGAAGCGTCTGGCTCACTGGCATAAACCAAGTACTGCAGCAGGGAGGATGCAGGTCACCACCTGGGGCCCCTTCAAGATTTACGGAATAAAAAAAGCCTGCATGTGATCCAGGTTAGCAACTGTGTCTCAAGACGGACTACTTTTGGTAAAATGGCTCACACAGGTAATGCTGTCACCTGCAAACGGTCCCAAGCAACTGGATTTAGAAGAAGACACGCCAAGCCCAACTGAAGAGCCATTTCCCTGTACTTCTGAGCGTGCAGTCATGTCCTGTAACACACAGGCACTATTTAACAAGGCCTGGCAGCTTGCTCTGCCTCATCACAGCTCCTGCTGCCAAAACAGCTCTGAGCACTACTTCTGACATAAGCTACACTCAAGTCCCATCTCTCCTTCCCTCCCATCCACACCCAGTGACCCCGGGGGACTGGCCTGGTAATAAAACCTCCCTTCCCTCCCCTCCCCCTCCCTTCCACTGTCAGCATGCCATGGTCTTCCTTCCTTCACACTGAGGAAAGATGAGAGGAAAGGTCACAGAGAGCCTAGAATACAGAAAACAGGAGGGTATGAGCATCCTTGCAATATGTAACAAGCAGCTGTGGGCACAGCAGTAACCTGCCTGCATAGTGTGAGCAAAAGCATTTGTGAGAAGTGATCATAAAGTTGCCCTTTGCTTCTGGGAGATAGTGACTGGGCACACGGCAGCCTGTCCACTGAACATCGACAGCTATTCTCCTTCCTGACATCAGGTCTTGTTCACTAGTCAGAAGATCAAACATCTGTTTGCACTGTGGAGTTAATCACACGCATACAGGCTTGGAGACTTCTGCATGCATATATCCACTCAAAGGGAGCTGGAAGCACCAAAAAGGACTGAAAGAGCCCGGTCCAAGTCTGTTCCAGATCACTGCTGAGGCTGTGGGGCTGGCCAGCTTTCTATCAGGTCCATGAGATGGCTCTATCAGCGAGGGGAGGAATGCAAGGGTCTGAGTCACTGTGCAAACATGAGCAATGAAGAGGAGCTTAGAGCACAGTACTCCATTGCTGACAGAGAAATGCTCCACTGCCAAAAGGAAGCAAAAGTGTAAACATCGGAGCATCTGAAGGCGCCTGAAAGAGTTTTAAAAGTCACCACGAAGAGCCAACAGTAAATCTGGCAAATAAGCTCATCTTGTACCAGAGCACAATCCTCCCAAACTTTTTGGATCACAGATCACGGCCAGCTGTTCAACCGTCACATGCTTATCAGCAAATTTTACTGGGTAGCTCTAGAAGCTGTATTTCTATAAATTCCTTGGCATAGCCTCCTAGACCAGCAATGATCTCTGGATTACCGTGTGGCAACTAGTTTTCCAAGAGAAACCTAGAGCTCTTAAGTTTCACAGTGGCTATTCCTGCAGGCATTCTTTAAGATCTGACAATTATGATGTGGGACAAGGTGGAATTAACCCAATGTGTGGGAAGAGAAGCCCAGAAAAGCAATGGTCACCAAGAAGAAAGCAGTTTCTTTCCATCTTACTGATCATTCCATACGTAATGCCTTCTCCTTACTACAGACTTTTATTAAGCAGGTAGATTTGGTTGTTGTGTGTAAAGATAACAATTCTGTCTCAGGCAATAAGGACAGAAGGCTGACTCCAGACATCGGGGACATAAGGTTGGCTTCCAGACCTGGAGGTATGAACCCCTACAGCTTTTTAGCTAGGGCCGTTATAGACCCATACCTTCCACAGATCGTAGACCAAGCCAGAGCTGGTCAGAGGCTAACCTTCAGAAACACAGGGCCTGTTTGTAAACTACAGCCTGTTTGTGTGATGTACCCAGAGCACACTGCGAGGGTCTTTTCACTATCACAGTTCTACTTCTAGGAGTGGAGAGGCACTAAACACCAGGAAAAGCAAGAGACAAGAAAAAATTAAGCTCACTGAGGGTAAAAGCTTGATTTTCTGATTCACTGAGCCTCTACAGCCCCAACCAAAAGTGGCTAAAGCTGCATATTCAACCTTGCAATCAAGATGCAAAAGAAGGAGGGAATGAAAGAAAACATCCTGGTGAGCAGAGCCATTGATGTTACGTGACAAATCCAACAAACAAGTACCTAATGACTGGGACCAGTACTCTAGGGTTCCCACCTAGGAAGCTAGTCAGAAACAACCTACTTTCTCTCAGATCTGCTTGCATGGCTTCTTGCCCATACTCAGGCACTGGTAGAAAGACGTATAAAGGAGAAGTAAGGAGGTAGAAATTTGGAAGTCATGATTAAACATCATTATATTCAGGAGTGGCTATAGAGGTAGACATTCTAAAATCACTATCTCAACCTGGCAGGGCAATGTCCATTCAGAGAAAGGGATGACAACAGGTGCCAAATCAGCTTTAGTAAGAAATAAATTCAGGTGGGGAATTGAGAAAGTTACTGCATAGTCAAAAGGAGCAGCATATCTTCCTGCTGCAGCCAACAAGCAGGAATGTGAGGGAGTGTGATCTGTGGTTGGAGAGGGCTAGAAATCTTCATCTTCTAATTCTATCCATTCAGGATTTTCTAAAAATGACTGCTTTTTTTTTGTGTCTCTTGCTAGCTAGTACATCTTCTCAGCTTCAATGGGAAGTGAGAAACTCATGTGATTTGCCATCCATGGCTAAGAACTGGGAAGGGACTACAGGGTATTGAAAGCACTACATTAGCTTGGTGGCTTGACAGAACCATCAAGTATTGAAAGGGAAAAAGAAACACCTGTGTTAGACCCAGATCACACAAGCCTTAGGGTGACAGCTATGTCACAAAAAAAGCACGCAGAAATTGTTTCAAGTGTATACATATTGAAAGAAAGGGAAGAACACTCCATAACAAAAGCCCAGAGAAAGCAATTATTCTGAACAAAACTCAGTAGTGAGCCAGGGGAGAAGCCAACAGGCGGCAGATGTGTGTTGAACAGAAGGAGCCAAGGCACATCTCACTTCTGATTCACTAAGACGCAGCAGCCTAGGTAACACTCACTCTACCTTGGGCCACGCTCAGCATGTCACCCTGGCTAGTTTCTATCTGCAGTGTTGCACTTGTCAACACGCAATACTGATGTTTCCCTGGCAGTGTGTAAAGCAAAGCAGCATTAACTAGCAAGTACTTCCTTGGCCCTCTTTTTCACATCTCCTTAGCATCACACTGGAGATACCCACACCGTGATGGGTGGTTATACTGAATCTCCCATAGGATCTAGTCCTCTCCCGCATCAGGCACATAATCTGAGACACCCGTGCACTGATTCCCCTTTCAGATGAGCTTACTGGGTTCAGGAGCACCGTCAGGAAGAGTTCACCACCACGAATGCTCTTGTCCAACTCCTTTGAGCCACCAGGATATTCATTATAGAAGATAGTGTGAGTAAAAAGACCACAGGTCTGTCGAGGCAGAACCTAGCAATATCAGAAAAAAGCAAAGTTAGATAAGAGGCAGATGCAGCAGAATCTACACGTGAATGTGTCAAAGCAGCGCTCTGTGGATCAATATAAAGAGTAAGGGACATAAGCAACATAAGTTCAGAGGACTCTCTTGACATTCCTCCCAACCATTTACTCATCACAGTGCGAACAAGTCAGTGGGATCTCAGTTTAGTCTTGTTGTGCTTGGTTTTGCTCTCCGTTCAGTACTGACCTCTGAATTCTACTGAAAAACACAGAAACTGGCTTTAGCCAAGCTTTTCCTCTTTGCTTGACTTAATGATTTTGGAAACACTGGTGATATTAAGATTATGTCTCTAATGCAGGTCACTAGGAGACCGTCCCTTGGGCAGGAAAGTGGGCTCTACTCGCCCAGCTGTGCTCACCATGATTCCATTATGGATGAATCCACGCCGGTACCGGGCAGGCCGTAGGTGAGGGTATTCCTCTGTGCTCGTTACCTGGATACTCCAAACGGATTTCCATGCCTCATAGAGTTGTGTGTGGACAGGATAAACCCCAGAATGATGGGGGGCTACGGCATAGCCCAAGTCTGTGGGAATCCCATGCTCCTGGAAGCAGAATAGGCAGCTTGATCATTCAATATTTAACTAATATCCTTAAGAAGGATAATACTTAGCAATAGACTCAAAGTTGGACCAAGGTGACAGAGTAACATGAAAACTCTCTGGATTGGGAAACCTGAGATACTGCTTGTACTTCTTGTTTTATGCATCTATAGAAATATAAAGGTGATTCTACATCAACAAGGACGTTCAGCATTGGTAACAGCTGCTGTAAGAATGGTCTTATAGCTTGCAGGTGTGACAAATCAGATTAATTCAGAAGCCTCAGGTCAGGCTCCTTGGTTACTACAAACTAATCAATGCTGTTAAGTGACATATCTCACTCCCACAATGCCTACATCTGAGTCACTAGAGGAGGAAAACAAAATTTCCTTAACTGATACAGAAGGAAAGGAAGATGACGACTGGGATCTGTCTTGTCTCTAGCAATTCAAAGAAAAGCAGACATGAAGCGAGAGACTGTTGAGGGTGAAGATATGGGGCCTGGAGCTACACTAGAATGACAGGAAATATTTGAATTTCATAGTTTTTAATTCCACTATGTGGTCCTGGTAACAATATGAATGATGACAGCTCTGCCCTGATGGTGCACAATAAAACCAGAGCCCCTAAATGAAGCAACAACCTTCTCCTTCCCACTGCTAGCCTGTTTTACGTTAAATATGTGTAATTGTGTTCTGTGCTTTGTCTCTCTTTGCGAAAGACTGCACTGTTATTTAACCAGGAAAAGAAGGAGCCTAAATTGTTTCTCTAAAGCTGCAACTGTGCTCTGAATTCAAGATCATCCCTAATCTGTGCGTGTCATGGGAACACAAGACAGCAGCCTGCTATTCCCAAGGGGATTACCATCAAAAGAACCAAACTAGAGGTGAAGAGGACATTTCTTTTCAGAGAAACATGTACAGTATATTCAATTCTGGTCTGTAAGCATCAAACAGACATTGCCCAGCAATGCAGGATGCTCAAGGCTTCCCCCTCTGCCAAAACCCCGGGAATTTCCCCTGGACTTCCTAGATAAGTAACTTCCCTCAGCATTGCCTGGGGAGGCCAGAAGTAGGGCTGTTAGCACACAGAGCATTTTATACTACCGACCAGGTGGCTTCCTTACAAACCCACGCTGAATAAGGATGGAAAAGGAAATGCTTTCTCACTGCCACAGTTTGTAAGTTAATTGGCTTTGGATGGTAACGCTACAAGTTCACACCTCAGCAAACAAGAGCCTTGGGATTTGCACCCTGGAATGTAGCGGAGCTGCCCGGGGCCATGCAGGTGCCAGGAAGCACTTCCCATTGCACAGGCAGGCACGCAAATGGTGTTTCTTGCCTGAATACAGCAGGAGCCACACACCAATTTAAACTTTCAGAACTGCCTTTCTTAAATGCAGCTGAGGTACTAGAATAGTATTTGGGTTCAGCAGGGTCTGAACAGCTATTCCAGAACAATGTTTAAGGACTAGTACTGTAAATAAACTGTGATGCCCCTTACCACAGCAAACTGTTTATTGAGCTTCATCTGCTCAGCCAGCACAGTGACATTGTGGAAAAGATGAGGCTGCATGTGACTCCACATGTGAGGGAACCACCAGAACTCCTTCCTGTGTTTGAGCAGCATGTCATCCCCTTCATCTTCCTCATCTGTACCTACAGAGAGCAGAAAAGGAAGTGCAAAAACAAAAGGCAGAAGAGGGGCTCAATGTTTCAAAGCAGTGGCTAATCCCCTGCAATGCTGAGTCGTTCCAACAGAGAATCACGCTCTCTCTAATGTGTTACACACATGCACACAAACGAACATGGTGGCTGTATGCAGGCGCTGGGACGAAGGGGTGCCAGGGGCTTACCTGTGTGGTAGAATTTCCCTGAGAAGCCCAGGTTGAAGGTGAAATTTGGGACTAAAGTTCTCAGCTTATTCTGGGTGCTCAGTAAAGCCTGTTTGAATTAAAGGAAAAAGAAATGTTCATATTCAGTTGCTCTGTAATGTTTCTCTGTGCTCTACTGGTGCCCAGTTCAGTCTGAAGAGGTATCACAGGGGATGGGGCTAAGGCATTGTTGCCTGTGGAGTGAAGCAGAGTAGCCAAGTGCTCCACACAGTCTTTACTACAAGTAGTCCTGCTGTACTAAGCAATGCCACTTTAAGACCACAGTCAGATGATGCTCTCCACTTCATTGTGAAGGACCCGGAAAGTCTGTGCTAAGGCAAAGGGACAATAAATCTCACTTTCAAGCAACAGATCCCTTACTCTTTCCAGGTTCAACCTCAATGCTCCCCTCCTTTCCCACATTGACCGAGACTTTGCTATTGAACTTCTGCTCTTTCTCTGAGCCTACAAGTTAATGAAAAGGAGGATGGGGCAGCACATGGTACATGGTCGAAGGAAAAGAAGTCAATAATATAATGAACAGTAACTAAGTGATCCAAAGGGAAGAGGCTTTTATTTAGAGAGGAAAGGTGAATTTGCAGAACTACCCATGCAAGGAGTCCTGCCACAGCAGGGAGGTATCCCTCACTTTGTGTCCCTTGAAAGTGCCAAAATCTTTTGTAGTAGGAAAGTTTCCTGGATTCTGGAAAGAAAACTTGGGGTAGCTGACATTCACAGTCATGACATGTCCTACAGGTTCTCTTTTGCTCACTTGTGTATGCTTTAAATATCCAAAGTAATTGCTATAGCCAAAGGGAAGGAGCCTTGTGCCACAAACTCCAAGGTCCAGCAGCATACAGAGTAAGACAGCAGACAGCCTTGACAGAAAAAAAAAAACACACCCAACAAAAAAACCCAGAGGCTCAGTATGTCACAGACAAGTAAGACATAAACTAATTCGAGTCAAATTTCTTCTGCTGGAAAACAATAAAAAGAGAGAAGCCCTGAGATACATGCTCTGCTGCTACCTGTGTGCTTCGGGGAAAGTGTCACTGGTGCAGCTCCCTGTGGGAGCAGTTCTCAATCAAACAGTGACCTGGCGGGATGGCTGTTGGCAGGTGACAGAGATGGTCCTTGCCCAAGCACTTATTTAGATTTTAATAGCTTTTCTAAGAAAGCAATGGATCAGTGGCTGCACCAAGGTGAAGGTGATGACCTCTCAACAGCAGACTTGGGCTAAACACAAATACACAAGCAACCTGGCACACAGTACTGGGGAAAGCATAGGGACTTTTCAAACTGTGCAGGGGGGGTGGGCAGATCTCTCTGTATCAGCTGCCCTTCCCCAGCCTCAAGAAGCACAGAAGAGCACTACACGGCTGCCTTCACATGGCTCACACTCTGTAGGCATTGTTTAGGCACGCTGCTCCCTAGACGGTGAAAGCGCATTCACAAACGCAGACTCTCATTCAGTGGAGGGACCAGCCTTGACACCTACCACTTAAGGATATCCTGACGAATCACTGCTGTGACTAATATTTCAAAACAGTGTTGACCAAACACTGATCATTACATTAATTTAAAAATTATGACTTCTGTAACTTACTTCAATCACCCATCCACTGCAAATGTATCTTGGAGCAAAGAAGTTGAGTGGTTTTATTCCCAAGGCAGGCAGCCCATGACCTCTCACACACGGCAAGGTGGGAAGGCCAGACAGATTATTTCTGCAGTGCTGCAGATACTCTCAATGTTCTCCCTAAAGGAACCAAGCTTTCAGACTTCTCCCTAGAGATGCACTTAATTGCCCGTTCCCTCTCCCCACATCCACACAACAGTGACATCCAATGCAGCCTGGGACAAATTTCAAAGATCCCAGCTCCTCCATGGCCACATGCCTAACACATCCTTATCCCAGTTCCCTCCCAAGAGTAATATTTTGAGAAATGTGTGGCACATGACATCTCCAGAAACTATCACAAACATAGGCAGTGCTTTTAAAAGGTAACATGCCAGCAGCACTGATGGCTGAAGCCTCCTGAAAGGCACATCCAGTTCCTCCTGCTCCGGTAGGAAGGTGGAGGGAGGAAAGACAGCGGCTAAGAGGCTTAGCATTGCTCTGCACCAAGGGAGATTTAAAGCCTGGCCGGGGTTACCATGACGACACATCTGTCTGATGATAAATCCCAAAAATCCCTACTCCAGCAGGCAGCAATCCTTTGTGTCCAGGGAGGGACCAGGGAGGAACCGTAGGGGCCCCAGAAATTCTGAGACTATGGAACCCCACTGAGTCCTGCTTTCCTGGTGGGTTTATTGCTAATTGTGTGCCATCCCTCTGCTGATGCCAGGTCCTTTTCACAGCCACATCCATAAGGTGGCACAGCATGGGTTTGAAGGAATGTCTTTCCCCTGCACAGGATACAAGAGACTAAGGTGCCAAATAAAATATTTGGAAATTTGTTTCGGCAAATTATGCATTCGGTGTTCCCTAGCACACTGGTTCAAAGAGGTCTGTGAGCTGTAGTAAGGTGAAACAATACAGATGCGGGAACAGGCCAGGAAGATGGCACTCCTCTCTGTTCTGACACCCCTGCACTCTGTTTCTCTTTTATAAAGTAGGATGAATATGATAGTACTAATAATACCTTACAGGTGACTCAAGTGGCATTTCATTCATATCTATAATGTGCTCCGAGATTCTAAAACGAAAGGCAATCAAGAAATGTGGAGTAGGCTATTCATTAAGATATAAAATAGCTAGCCAGATGCAAACAGATCTTCATGTCCATATTTAACAAATTTACTTGCTCACATGGTATGGGACAGAAGACTAGCATTTTAGCTATCCCTCATCTCTAAAAAGCAAAAGTTTCTTCCCCTAGAAAACTGCCTCTCCAAATCCCTCCAAGTGTTTCTGTTTTATATTTTCTATCTATCTTCCATTCCAAAAATCCTTCCAAGATGCAGCCAAGCCCCCTAGCTACGCCAGAAAGGCCCCTTTCCCAACTAAGCTCCCTGCTAGAAGCTCAGCAAGGCTCACCCCAGGAAGGAACAGATGGGGTCTCCAGGAGATTCCCAGCACTGGCCACCAGAACTCATAAGCCACATCAGGGCCAGACCTGCTTCACGCTTGTCACAGCCTATCAGAGAACACCCTCTGCAACCCACAATGTGAATTTTTGGAGGCCTTTAGTACTCATTTAGAGCAGCCACACTGCATGCCCAAGTGACAGACATCTACACTCCAATGCACATTTCTGGACACAATGCAAAAAAGGTTTAAACTTTAGTCTGATGTTCAATACCCATCA
Organism: Platalea leucorodia; assembly: GCF_965183815.1. Taxonomy (NCBI): domain Eukaryota; kingdom Metazoa; phylum Chordata; class Aves; order Pelecaniformes; family Threskiornithidae; genus Platalea; species Platalea leucorodia. The sequence goes on from NC_138826.1 coordinate 24,288,216, forward strand.
CTTTAAAAAAAGGCTTCTTAATAATCTCAAATGATCATAAGTATTTACTTCTAAGCAAATGTTAGGGAAAAGTTAAAAATTGTGCCTTTGTTGCAACATATTAAAAAAAAACAACTATACAATCTCACTGACGGATCTGCAAAGATTCACTCAACAGCCACTACAAGCTCTTGATGCCATCCAGTGAAAGACGAAAACTCTCTCCATGGGGTTAAAATTCTAGAAGTGAGGAAGACATCAGGGGAAACCACAGCACCCTGACTGTACCCTCTTTAGGACCTAATCCTCTTCTAAGATGGCATGATGTCCTTGGCATTGCAATAATACAGGGCTCAACCTTCATGCAACTCTGCTTTTGTAGCTATGAATTTTTTAACTCCCAAAAGTGTTTGCAGAGATTTTAGCCGTTGCATACAAACCCTAAATATTACCTCCCCTATCTCAGGTCCCTCTAAAAAGAGGCAAAAGAAAAAGGGGAAATAAGACTGAGAGTCAGATGCTGGGAAGAAAGGATACCATGAGCCTAGTAAAACAGTACATGGACCAATAAAGAGAAACAGATGATAAGAAACGGAGAACAAAAGCAGAGTGCTTTGACAGCCTCTTCTCAAATGCTCACGCAAAGCACACTAGGAATGTGTTGCAGAAACACCTTCTTCATAGGAACTGCCCCTGTGGACATTGGGCAGCACATTCTCAAGAGGATTTTCTGCAGTTCTCTTGCTGCCCAGCAGTAGCACTGGCATAGCTCAAAACAGTGCTGTCAAATGAGAAAGCATTCATGGTACTGGTATTTCTACCTCCCCTACAATGTTAGAATCAGGGAGTTAGAAACTGCTGAATATTTTCATTTCAGATAAGATCCTCCTCTACAATTTAGAAAGGCAAGAGCTGGCTGACAGCCACCCTCACTAGATTCTCTCTCTTCCACCCTCACCATTCATAACCCAAAATGAAACGACTGTCCTTGATTTTCACTTAGCTTGCTCTCAGACTTGCTAGCAATGACTGCTCACTATGCCCTTGTAGAGATTACCAGCAAAAGAGGCAAAACCTCATCTACTTAATCTTCTTTCTTCATACCTAAAGATGACCAGGAAGGATCATAAAAGCCAGGTCCTTTTGCATTAGAAATGGCTTGTCTTTGTTGGCTAGTTCCATGGAGGTTTGGCAAATTCTGAGGATTATGATTTTAGAAGAGACTGAATGTGGAGTAATTGAGAAGAGAAGGGATTCTCCGAGATTTTGTTTTGTTAACTATGTGCTGCTCAAATCTCCAGTAAACTTTACAAGGGAAAAAACATTTTCCTTCTGCAAGTTCTAACTGTTTCATTTCAAGTGAGGACTGCAAGCTCCTGCTGCAGCCATTCAGCAGAAACAGGAACTCAAGAGTTATCATCTTTGAAGAAAAAGCAAGCATGACGCCTTTTTTCTTTTTAAAGAAGAAAGCTATTCTTTAAGCATCACAAATAAAAACATTTCTCCTCTCACACAGGACATCTACCATGGGCATGCATTTGATCAAATTATATTCAGCACTTCCTTTTACTAGTTGCTTTGTCTGGGAAGCTCTCTGAACATGGACCCGCATATGGCAAACAGGCTCACTGGGACAGCAAAGTCAATTTTATACCTTCATACAACATCCAATCTTCAAACCACTACCTTGACCACTGTAATCTAAGCTTTAAGATAAGGAGCTGTGTGCTGAGATAACGGCCCTGAAACAGAGCTTTCATATAAAAGGCCAAAGAAAATGCCAGCTGTTCTGTCACTATTATATCCCCTTCTCTCCCCACAGTGAGAGGCTATCAACAAATCCATGTAGTTATTTCTCGCTTTTAAAAAATAAAAATTCATTAACCTCTCGTGGCTCTGCAATCAGAGAGCTTCTTTTAAATGGATGAATCTGGGTTTTATCTGCTTTGCCTGAGATTCTCTGCTTACTGATCACAGATTATTCCTCCATTTCACCCTGCTAAAACCCAAACAAAGCATCTTTTGGAATTATCTTGTCTGGGTTTGTTTTTAACATCACTAGAGCAGCCTTTGTTTCCAAGAGCTTTGGCCACCTCTCTCCTGTGTTCTCACATGGGTCTGTAACCTGCACAAATGCTACAGAGGTGAGAATCTCTGCCGGTTTGAACTAGAGGGTGCAGGGCCTGCTTAGGACCAAGATAAGATCGTGATCCTTCAAAAAAAAAAAGCTTTCAGAGCATTTCAGCACCTCAAAATACAGGGACACTGAAGTGAAATGAAGAAAATTTTAGCATTTTCCTTAAATAAGTATGATGTACAACTCTTCCATTTTTCTAGACCTGTCTGCTTGGAAACACTTTTTCTATACCTGTTTGCTTAGAGAGTTATGGTCAAAGGTGGCTCTAAAGAATTATTAAAGGATGAAGCAAGTAAAATAAATAATGGCACGCAATTAGAGCTGCTTCAGGCATGCAGCTTCAAATAAACAGAAAAGATAAAGCTAGCTCCAAATACAATGCAAAAGTTTCCTTTTCCCCAAGCTAAACTTGGGATCAGAAGCAGAACTTAAAATCTCAAAGACCTGAAAAAATGGTGATGAACTGAGATGTGTCTCGCACGGATGCATAAAACATGTAGAAAAGGTGGTAAGACTCCTAGTGAGGTGGAAGAGTGCTCTTGGGAACATGTAACGGATGAGGTTCAGTTCAGGTAAGGAGACACGCACATACAACAGTATTTTGTTTTATACCTTTGCCTCAAATGGTCTGTGCCCTTGGATGAAAGGACAAAGGGTGCTTCACTTTGAAGTTGTTTTGGAAATATGCTAAAGCAGCTGCTGTCACAGGCTTATCCTCATCATGGCTGATACCCAGGGAACTCCATGCAGGACCTGTCTAAGGGCAAGTGCTAAGTGGGAATCCAGAGCGAAAGGCCTGGGGCCTCATACCTCTGGGAGCAACCTCAACATACCCGGAGAAACAGGCAATGCGCCTGCCTCAATGGCTACAAACCAGAACTGATGGGGAAGATATAAAGGCAAGTCCCTGGCTCCGTGGGGCGGCATATGTACACATATCACAGATTTAGGAGAACACTTTATCACGTACTTTCAAGGACACAGAGAGTTAGAAGGGGCTCTTAGTTTCTTACCTTCTTCCTACTTGTTTCCTCCTTTGCCTGTCTCGCTTCCCTCTCCTCCACAAAATCTCTCTCTGTGCCTTTCCCATATCCTTTCCTAACAGGTCACTGTGTTACTCAAGGAACTGCCAAGGAAAGCAAACCACAAAAATGGCATCTCTCTTTCCCAATCGTGAGACCACAGAGACAGTTCTCATTAAGGCTTGGTCTGAGCATGTTTCCCTGGTGAATTTCTGCTTATTCCCTGCCCAGGGATGGGGGGTGCTGGTGGAGGATATGAGGGAGGTGTAATGAAGGGTGAGAGAAAACCTTCCTTTTCCCAATTTGGTTATGTCCTGAAAAGCTAGATGGCTAACACATAGACGATAGCAGTTTACACCCCATGGATTGGCCTACAGTTTTGCAATATAATACATATGGTTTATCTATATAATAATAAATAATAATATAATAAACACAGTTTTTCTATTCTAACACAGCTTGCCATTTCCTTTTGAAAGACAGACTTTACAGCTACAAATAGACCAACAGAGGAAATCTGCATACGCTTGTTCCCTATGTATAAAGAGAAGACAGCATAGACCACCACATGCATCCTCCTCTTAAATTCAGAGATGCCAGCTACAGGTCCCAGAATGAAAAACGCTCCATTTAAGCCTGGAAAAACTGTTGAGAGCATCACATACGGTGCCTCAGCACCTTTGCAGACTACTTCTCTGTTTAAGATGAGAACAATTGCAGCAATCAACTCTTTCACTCAAATTAAATGCAACCTTGACTTTCCTGGCATACCACACACACTAGAAATTTGTCTGGGGCCTGTAGTTGTTCTGGGGATTTTACCTCTACATCAGACACTTTCATGCGAGTGCCCTCTTTTCCCACAAATATATCATCAATGTCGACGAGGATATAGCGATCAAGTGTGAGACAGAGGCGCTTGCCAGTCAAGTAGGCAATGGCATCCACGAAAATGAGTTTGTGCAGCCAAAAATTGAGGTTATTGCCAAAGAGAACCCGCTGGATCCCATCATGCAGACCCAGGTCCTGCACCACTGTGGCATGCAATGCTTTGTGGGTGGCCAGGTGAGGAATGGACTCTGAGGACTTCGTGCTGGCCAACAGCACTGGCTCATAGGTGCTGTGGTTTGACTGGAACACAGTCCAGTCATCACCAGGCAGGGGACCCTGCTCCACCTCATTAGCCCGGGTGACGTAGAGCAGGGGAGCACTAGGGTTGATGTGATAGTCCCGGAGCCCCAAGTTGGAATGTAGGAAAAGGGGGAAACCCTTGAGCTGTGCACTGAGTAGGCTGTTCTCATTGGCTTTGAAAAAGCCTATAATCCCCACTCCATACTCTACACAGTATTTGTCCAGCAGCTCTCGGTTCCAAGCATCTAGGTTCACATATTTAAGGATGTTCTCATAGATAATAAGAGCATAGCGTCCCCTATCTTTGTCTGTCAGGGTGGGCATATCCCCCTTGCCCGGGGCGATCTCTGTCCTGTATTTAAACCGGCTAGATTCCAGGATGGCCACTATTTCCTGCCCCAGCTGGGAGTAAATGCTTTCCACAAAGACTAGCACCACAGGATCTGTGCGTGAGGTGTCCACAGATTTTGTGAGCCTCCAGCTGGCTTGGGGCGGGATGAAGACGCGGTGCTGGTTGCTGCAGTCACTGAAGGGCAGGGGTGGTGGTTCCTTGATCTTGGGACTGTTAGTGACGTAGTAAGCCAGGATGCACATGGAGATCAGGCTGAAGGCAATGAGCACCAGGATCAATCTGTGGAGCTCCAGCTGTCGCACGTGCCGCACTACTTTCCACAACTGAATCATGGTGAGGCGGGCTGCCCACCCCCTCCTCACACTCTGCACCCACGTCGCTCTTGAAATCTCCAGTGCCGCCGTGGCAGTACCCAGCAGCAGCTCGCAAAAAAGAAACAGCAGCTGCGGAGAGAGACAAAGCTAAAGCGAACAGCTACAAGGCTAGACTCCCAGGGATCTTCCATTTATCTCAAGTAACCATGGCCCTCAATTCCCATCGCTCTTTTGCGTGCTTCCTCCTGGTTCCTCTTCTCTCACTCAGGAAAGTCTTTTGGAGGAGGGGGGGTTTCCTGAATCTCTTCTCCAACAGCAAATCAGTCTGTCATCCTGTGCACAAGTGGTTTCAGCTCAGCCTTCCCAGGTGTCCTCTTTCTCATTTAGTTGTTTTGCATTCACATGATGACACCTTCCCTTCGCATCCTGCAATTTAAAAAGAAAAAGTCAATTCTCAGTATGGATTCATGGTATTTAACAGGTTTGAAATGAAATGGCAGGATCGGCAGGTGCTAGGTGGGCAGCATCGCTTGCCTGTCAGCAGGCAGACCTGTTCCCTGGGAAGTGACGCACACCATTTGTACAGGAGCTTGGCAGAACAACCGTAATGGCCTTTGGAAGAAAGGTCCTGGCCGTGCATGGGAACTCAGCATTGGCCCTGGGTGAGATTCTCACACACTACAGCAAACAGAGCCAGTGTACCTGGCCTTCCCCCACTCTTCTTCATGCCACTGAACAGAAAATCTGAACCCCTTTTATTCTAGTCTATATTTCAAAATTAACAAGAGGAGGAGAAAGCCCTCACATTCTCTGTCGTCCTGTTCTCACACTAATGATGATGGGTCCAAGTCCTTACCAGTGACTTCCTAGGCCCTCTGGATACTGCTGTCTCAAACCCAGCAAGATGCCTCAAATTCCCACCAGCTCTCTTGCCCCACAGCTCCCGATTTCCATGGTTCCCACCCGTCTCTAGGAGGCCACCCCACCTGTCCTGGGAACTCATGTTCTTCCAGGGCCTCAAAACTTGGCTCCGGGGAGGCATTGTCCCTCAGGCATCACGGAGCCGGGAAGGGGGAGGCACAGGCTGCCCACACGCTGCACACCTAACTGCTGCCAATTGATTCAGTGGCAGTTGGAGACCAAAACATCTCCTGAAACCTTCCTCACCTTCCCTCATACGCCACTGAAAAGCATGAAGCCGGTTTTAAATCACCAACAGCAGGACGTAAATTCGGGTTGGTCTCAAACACGTGAAAGCTTCTTGTTACAAAGCTCTCTCACCTCCTGCTTTGTGTTTATGACAGCAGACTATTTCACCATATGTTGATATTTTTCCAGGATAAAATGCTCAACAAAGCCAACAAACACCAAACCATCTAAAACATAAACATCAGGGAAAGTAACTAAATTGCTCCTTAGTTTAAAAATAAAATAAAATCACTGCGTGGTTTTCTCTCCCTTACCAGAAGTGTGACTTCCCTACGGCAACACCACCCAGGTGGGCATTACTTGGGATACAGGCACGCTTCTGGGGAGCACCTGCTGCCGCTCCCAGCACAGTGCAAGGACACCCTGAATGCCAGATATTGCTCACCAAGTCAGCCATGCCCCAAATGAGCTGTCTGTAAAAGTTAAAAAAACTTTTTTCTCTCCAAACCTTTCTTCCTCACACACCCACGCTCCTGCAGACATGTGCTCCACCACATACAATCCGTCTAACCACCTGCTCAACTGGCACCGCTTACAACACCAGGAGGCACGAGAGCGACAATAACAAAAAGTACTACCAAAACAGTTCTTCATCCTTTCTCCATTCCTCCCATTTTTGAGCCTTTTTGTTACTCTCATTCTGATAAAACAAAGACTATTAGAAGACTAGTTTGTCCACGAGTTTAAGACAGACATAAGGTTTTTATATAGTAAAGTCAGGGTTTTAACAAGTAGCTCCACCAGAAAATAAACTACTTGCAAGACAGATGCTTATTTCGTAATGTGTATTACTAAACAGAAAAAAATCCTTCTGAGTCAGGGAAAATACCAGTTCACAGATGAAGCCAGAAGTCCCACTCTAAAGACTCCCACCAGGCTGTTTTCCAAACTGCTGGTGCAGCTTGAAGCAGAGACAAAAAAATCCAAGCAAATTTTATATGAAGAGATGTAATATTGCTAACTTTGTGACAGAGGATGGAAAAGAGTCAAAGTCCTCTTTACACAAGCCTTTTAATGATCATTAAGCATTAGCTCAAATAACTTCTATGCTATAAGCTCAGCAGTGCAGAGACTGGCTTGTGTAGCGCACAATGAAACCTTAGCCCCAATAAGGTCTTCAGAATAGCTGTAGACTGTCAACGTAAAGTATATTACAGAAATAATTTTCCACTGGAGAAACTGAAACATAGCAAATGTTATTGAAGGTCATACTGCAAGGCAGCAGATGAATGAAGATTTAAAAAAAAAAAAAAAAAAAAAAAAAAAAAAATCTCTGTTCCCCAGACTCCAAATGGATTGAGTCTCCATTCCCAAATGGCCCTCTGTAATGACAGAACTGGCTTTGGAAACCCAGCTCAGCCAGCGACAATAACAGACAACTGATCATCTTTCAGTTTTGTCTCTACACACTGTTAATTTTTTATTGGAAAAAGGACAAGGGAGAAAAGGGGAGAAATTACTATAGGAAGATGTAAAAAGCAGAATCCAGATAGTTTTTTCCTTTTTTGTTACTGAAATGACAACTGATTTTGAATGCATGACTCTCTGGACTGAGTGCAGGATATAAATTGTAATTCCAGTTCAAATCAAGTTCAGTCCCAGCGATACACTGGGACTGCCAGTGTATCAGCATAGTACCCCAAAACACATGCCACCTTTCAAAAGCAAGCAGGAAAATAACCTTTCCACCTCCACAATGAGACTTTCCCATCCCGCTGGCTCTGCAAGGAAGGCCCTGATGTTACCACCCGCGTACTTGGCATTAGAGCTCCAAAGTCGCATTGAACTGCAGAGAGGCAGCAGCCAGCAGAGGCAGAATTCAGCAGGGCAGAGAGAGGTTAGATAGAAACATATAATAAATGCTGTATCTTTTTTATGAGGTGAATTCCCTATAAGACACAACATATACACAGCTCCATGCATATTAGCTGTTATGAGAAACAGTCTTCATTCTACTCCTGTGCAACAAATTCATACAAAACACTCCACTCAGATTCCTACGTACTAGATTTTGACTGAGAAGACTGAGAATTGCAAGTCAGCGTCTTCCCAAACAGCTCACATCCTTTTGCTTTTTAACCCCATTGGATGAAATAGAATAATTAGACTATTTTGGATTCAAAGATTGACTATCTTAACATGTATTAGACAAGAAGTTGTTTTTGCAGGAGAAAATAATGTAAAGAGGGACTTAGAAGCTCAGGAGCCCAGGAGCTGCCTGCAGAAATTTCCAAGCAAGTGTTTCTGGGGTAGAATTTGTAATCTAAACACCACAGTAACAGTAAGAAAACCAAGAGTATGCTGATCTATGCAAAAGCCTGGCAAAGTACCATACTACTTTTACAACTCTCTACCCCCAAAACATCAACCTGGAAAACACTTCCCTGGTTACACTCACTCACCTCTCCAACTTCATTTTTAGTGTTGAACTCAGTCTCTATTTTGCAAAGAGCTGTAGCTTCAGTTTCCTAGTTATCAGTTCAAAGATGAAAATCACCAAGACAACTGGATTATTCTGTAGAATAAGGATGAAACCAGAGTTTAAGCTAGGCTGCCCCACCTGCAGCACCCAGCTGAGGGGCAAGAGGGAGAGGAACCCCCTTTGCTGGGCGCTTCTGAATCACAGCAGTGTTTTGATAACAATGACTCCATTCAAGCCTCCAGCGAAGCTCCCAAACAAGCCCCATTTGTTACACGGGTGAGCTCAAAAAAACGAATTAAAAAAAAAAAAAGGCCTGTATCAGATTGCTGCTCAAGAATCTGTCAGCTCCGATCTCTTTAACAAGGCTTCGCAGCCAGAGGGCATGCCAGCTGGCATGGTATGCATTTAGCTCTTTGGGGACCACATCAGCTGGTTTAGGTTCAAACGAAAAGAAAAAAAAAGCAACAAAACAAATATACCAACCAAAATTTATATTAAAAGGTGAGAGAGCTGTCAGAAACCACCCATATCCAAAACACAAAGCCCAGAAGGATCTATACTGGAGAAAGAAAAGAAAACAAACAAACAAACAAAAAAATCACACTGAAAATTACTCCCTCTTAAAGGAAAAGAAAATACCTGTGTCCTTTAGAGATCAAACTCCTTGCAATCTAACACCACAAAAAAAACAAGTTCATAGATAAATTAAGGTCCGAACTCCTGCCAAGGACTGCCTGAGTGTGAATTGCAGGAGGCGGCAGTCAGAACGCACAGCAAGGGGCTTAGCAGGCTCTCGTCCTGTCAGAAAAGCATCGCTAGATCAGAGAGCATCAGCTGTAAGGTCAGCTATCTCACAAATCACTAGCATTAAGACAAACGCTTTATAAAACTTCGATGTTCTGTTTCCTAGTGATATACAGCATTAATGGGAAACATAAACAGTTTTGCGAATTATCAGCTGCTAAGCCACATGGCAACTGATGTGATACGAGAGCATGATAGCAATCAGAATTGTGTGGTTTTAATGTCTGATCTCCAGATATTTCCAATGCTTGGAAATTATTGTGGGGGATCAGTATAAATGCTCAAGACCGGCACTTGTCCAAAACCAGTGACCAGAATATATGTATTTGGGGTGGCTGGTATGTTCATGCCAAGGCACGTGGAAGATAATGGGTGTCATCTGACATCTTTATCAAGAACTTCTGTCACAGAAGCTCCTTCTTAGCTGAGCCACAGAAGGTCTTACCACCCTAAAACCAGTGTCACGAGTACATTTCCCCAGCCCTTTTTATTATTCATAATATAACCCCGCTTTCTGGAACGCACAGCAGCAGGATCCTGCCTTTGCCCACAGCAGCTCTGATTCAGAGGTCTTTGGAACTTCTTGCCAGTCGGTTGTTGTCTTGGGCCCCAGTGGGACTGCGGTAATTGAGTTACACAGTAATCAGAGAAGGAATCTGATTGATTTTCCAACCCATTCCACTTCAATGGTGTCATCATGACACAAAATTCTTCTTTTGTCTGCTTGATTGTGAGACACCAAAGCCCCCTCCCTTGTCTGTGGTGATGTCTGTATGCCAGGCCTCCAGGTACAGCATCCCTCTCTCTTGAAGATGGAGAACCTGGCAAGTAACCTCAGCAAAGCACAGAGAGCCACATGGCAAAAGAATTAGTAGACCCTCAGGAGAATGAATGCTGGTTGTATTCCACACATTGGTTAAAAAAAAATAATGTGGAAATTACACCCACATTGTAATGGAATTGCCAACCAACCTCATTTTGGGGGTCTGGGCATGTGTTTCAGCTAGCACCCACTGCCAGCCAAATCCTGTGGTGAGAGACTGCCCAAGGAACACAAAACTCAGATCAAAAAGGCAAGAAACACTAATGGTGCCCATGTTGCTCCGTCAGACAGGCTTGCAGCCTTCCGCCAGTGCTGTGCTCTGCTTCGGCACCTCCCCATGCAGGGATAGGCCTCTTTTGGTACAGACCTGTGGTAAGCCAGAAAGCTGCCAGCTGGCCAGAAGGCTTGAAACGTGTCAGTCTGATGTAAGAGGAGAAGATCTGTGCGATGAAGTAATAATTATTTTAATTTTTTTATTATCATTGCCAGACAGGTATGTAACTTGACACCTTCTGCAAGAGCAACAAACTGCAGTCTAAACAGATCTGCATGAACTCCTCTCAGCTCGGCCTGGTGGAAACCCAACCGCAGGCTTGAATTTACCCTTGTGCCAGTGCAATGAGGTTTGAAGGCACTGTGAAGGCACAGATCTTGGAGAGGCCAGCTCATGCTGCCAGGCCAGCTCCATGGGGGGCTGCACAGGGATCCCATGATTCCTACAAGGTTCTTGCTGTTGGGATATGTGATACATCCCTTCCACTGACAACCTAGTTTGCAACAGATCTTCGTTCTCTTACTCCTTTACAGTACAAAAAAAGAAAGAAAAGGTTTAGACCTTCCCATGCCAATGACAGAGGCACGGCCCAGCACTACCTGCTAGCAACGCAAACCAATCCTTTCCTCTGAAAATGAAAAAGGTCCTCCTTATAAGAGCTTCCAGGAAATCTGTTTTTCAGCTCCCTGTCTTCTCCCCTTTATACTACACTGCTTGGGGTCATTACAACTGACCTGACTAATCTTCAAAAGGAAGGGAATTTCAAACTTTTACACTGAGGTATTCCTTTAAGTTGAATGTCAGCACCACAAGCCCCTACATGTTTCACTGTCTCAGCACAGGACAAATCTCGGAAGGTGTGCTGGTTTTGGCTGGGATAGAGTTCATTTTCTTCAGAGTAGCTAGTATGGGGCTATGTTTTGGATCTGTGCTGAAAACAGTGTTGATAACACAGGGGTGTTTTTGTTATTGCTGAGCAGTGCTTACACAGAGTCACGGCCTCTTCTGCTTCTCACCCCACCCCACCAGCGAGCAGGCTGGGGGTGCACAAGAAGCTGGGAGGGGACACGGCTGGGACAGCTGACCCCAACTGACCAAAGGGATATCCCGTACCGTGTGACGTCATGCTCAGCACATAAAGCTGGGGAAGGAAAAAGGAAGCAGGGGGACGTTCGGAGTGATGGCGTTTGTCCTCCCAAGTAACCGTTACACATGATGGAGCCCTGCTTTCCTGGAGGTGGCTGAACACCTGCCTGCCGATGGGAAGTAGGGAATGAATTCCTTGTTTTGCTTTGCTTGCATGTGCGGCTTTTGCTTTACCTGTTAAACTGGCTTTATCTCAACCCACGAGTTTTCTCACTTTTACTCTTCCAATTCTCTCCCCCATCCCACTGGGGGGGGAGTGAGCGAGCGGCTGTGTGGTGCTTAGTTGCCGACTCGAGCTAAACCATGACAGAGGGGAAAACAGTTGTTGTCTTGTTTATCAGCCTGCATAAAGATCAGATGCGCAAATCAGGAACCTGAAGAATTGTTTAAAAAACAAACAATCAAACAAAATTTCAGCCTTCAACTACCTACTTAATAAAAATAATATGTAGCTGGGCAGCTGCGCACCTTTGCTGGAATAAAAAGGAAAGACTACAAGTATCGTGGCAGTGGAAGTGCTCACAGAAGTCAGAGCTTTCCACCAGCTGAGGGGACGTAACTGCTCTGGGGCTGCACAGGTCTCTAGAAAGCAACTGCTCATACAGGAGAAAGGAGGCACTTTCCTTAGAGATAACCAAAGGGGCACCCCCACTTCTTTATTTCATGTGCTACTGAAGCTCTAACACCCAGGTACCAGGCCACCACAAGAACTGCACAGTTTCATTCTGGACTTACCCCTCCTTCTGTGCCTTTCCTGACACCTAGGTCTATGCACGCTCTGACCCTAACCCCTTTCCCAAACGAGGTGATAACGTGAGACACCAGCTCCTTTCTACAGCCAGCCACTTGGAGCTGTGGGACAGAGAACTAGAGTTAGCGCAGGTCAGAGCCTGCCACACAAGGGCACTCCTAGCTGCTCTCCAGTCCCACCCAGGTGGGAAGTGATTATCTCAGTCACCCCAAATGGTGCGAACACACCATCTTCAGCTTACTCCTTGCATCAGTAATCAACAAGTATACTCTATCATGGCAGAACATCTTCAACTCAACTGGGAGAACAGGAAATAAATGCAGTTCTTCCGCATTAGATATAGACAAGGATCTAATTTCCATTCCCTCACACACCCTGCTTTATCACAATTCAGCTAAATGATCCTGTTGCAGAAAGCAAAACGTCTTCTCTGCTGTCTTCTCTTAAGTAACTTAATCAAGTGGGGAAATACAGTCAAACTGTGGCCAAACCAAGATAACTCAGTGTTAGTCAGTTGAAGTGTCTTAATATAGAAATGCACGTTACGAGAGTTTACCTGCCATCGCTATGAAAACAGCCTAACCATTCTTCCTTTGAGCTACACTTTAAAAATTTCACCTCAATTAGCAAGAGGCTGATCTTCTATATTCAATTGCTTCCTCCTGTCAAGTAACATATAGGAGCTAATCTTCTTTTCCAATCTATTTTATCTAGGAACATATGACAGGTTAATACTGTTGCACTGAAAGTTCGTCCAAATTGACATCAGAAAAAAGCTGTAAGCATGCTCTGCCAAAGCATAAAACCTCAGGAAAGGCTCTCGTGCTTACCCGTTCTTGTGTATTTACAGCAATATTCACATGGTCAGAATTTGAGGAGCTTGTAAAAGAACGTGTTCCCCGGCTGCGTACAGCATCCCTCCGGCCTGCCTTCAGCTGAGGTCATCTATTCAAAACATCTCCATCCAGTATAAAGCTAATGGCCTATCTCCCAGTCTTTGTAGTTTCTAATATTCAGTTCTCTATTACCTTGGTGCAATTGAAATAAATAAGTCTCCTGGACTCAGAAAACAAAATATTCACATTTTTGCTGGCTTGGCTGTTGCAAGAGAGCTTTTAACACAGTGCAAACTCACTTCAGAAAAAGGAGGGGAAAATGATATAAACAAGCTATAAATCTGGCCTAGAAAAGGCAAAATGAGTAAAAACAAGCAAAGGGAAGAATAGCGGAATGAGTGGAAAAGGGATGACTTGAGGTCTATGGGGCTGAGGTCTCATGCTGGCTGAGACAGTGGTTTGGAGGCCTGGGTTTTGCAAGACAGGAACAAACGCAAAGTGCTCTACTGCGCTCACTAAGCCTTCATGGCCACCCGTGCAATGAAAATCATCATCTGGTTTTTCACAAGGGTTATGGCAGAAATAGATGGGGGAGGGGCTCTGTAAGGAAGACTGTCAGGGCGCTGCATACACCGACAGCCTCTGAATGCCCTGCCCAGCCTCCACCTCCTGACCTGCGAGCTGTACCTGAGCTCAGGCCACGACCTGAACTACATCACAGGTATGCTCTGCCTTGCTGACCTGACTTTAGACCTGCCTGATGACTATGCACCCATCTGTTTGAACCTGGTGGCTGTCACTAACTGCCTCTATTTGTCTCGTTTGGGTACTGCTGCCGAGGCGCCTGCCTGTGTCAGGGGAGGAGGAGGATGGTGGATGGAGACCCCATGCATGGTGGGTCAGGGCCACGCCAGCCTGCTGGGGTCCTTATGGCCTTGACAGACTCTGAAGCAGCTTCACACACACATTAGTTTTCAATGCATGAAGGATGTGTAAGCGACAGCAGGAGGGAGTCTGCTAGGGAAACAGGGTGATAAAGAGTTGTGGCTATTGTTAGACTTCCCTGTCTTACTGTGGGTGGAATTATTTAATTTTCTCTCAAACCATCTGTGTTTGTAATTGTTACAAAATCAGAGCAACACAGGCAATGCACACTTATTTCCACGCCACAGTTTACACTATGCCATGTTCACTACATTTTTAAACAAGAATTTCAACACTGCACCTTCTGTTCCTCTTTGTAGGAACTTTGTTTTTAGAAAATCAACACACAGAAATAAAACTTATTTCAAAAGACAGAAGTCTCAAATATATTAATTCATTTTAAACTGTATTGTAATTACACATCACTAGTTCTTCACGCTCCTCCTATTTTATAGACTTAATTGTTAAAGTGGGTGCTGCATTCCTACGTTTTTAATTAGTCAACCCATTACAAGTAGAATTTTTTTCTACTATGAAGCTGCATCTTTAAAATACTCCTTCATGCCGAATAAGTCCAGGACCTCATTAACAGCCTAATTAACAGTATAGACGAACTCAGGAACAAAAGCTGCTGTATTTGCAATCAAATCTACCCTCTGATAAAACTGAAGTTTTGTCAGGAAACTCAAGAATTTTGAGCAAAATGTACATCTCTATTAGGGACTGCAGCTGAAGACAAAAGGATCTGGATACTGAAAACTGCAACGCGCCCAATTATGGGTTTGGGAGACTAAATCGGCTATCTTGGAGACTGTTTTCCAAAACATACAGGTAATAGGATTTCCAACAAAATGCATTCAGGTACTGAAAATTTGATTCATTTTTCATTATTAACACGGAAACTATTTATGTTTTGAAGTAAGAAATTGTTTTTTCCATGAAGAAATTTAGTTCTGAAGTCCACTTTCAATTTCTGATAATGGAAAAACGTATGCCTAACCTTCACATAAAAATTAACGGGGTTAGTCTTGTGTGCGCCATTTTGCAAGCTTGTATAAGTATCTATAGGATTAAACAAGTATGAAACTATTTCTGTTTCACATGTAGTAGTAAGATATTAGGTCAGATATTATTAGAAGACTTGTGAAAATAGAAGTATTCAGAACACCGTTTATTATGAAACTTATTCTAAAGCAAAATTTATGTTTTCAGGGTTTCAGAAAATCCCAGTAATTTTTGTTTTTTAAATCAACAATCAGATTGCCTTGTGTCAGTTGGAATGGAAAGAACAGAATTGCCAGAAAAGTGAAATTCTCTCCAGGTGGAAATGTGCGTCAGCCAGTATGGCGAGGTGTTCAGTACGAAAGAGAACCCACTTCTCTTGGTCTAGCCTGCTAGAAGGTGTTCAGCCTATACAATGCACTGCAAAAAACCCAATGACTTGATCCACCCGCTTACATACAACAACATAGCCACTTACCAACACACAGTTTTACTAACATGGTGGGTCTTCTGCTTTTCTGCAATGTTTTTGTGGTAAGACTTGTTCCACAAACAAGCGACACAAATGCTTTATAAACAGTAAGCAGGTACATCCCCATGCATGCCTCTGTGAGCTTGTCCATGCTAGGACAATAACAGCCACGGCACCACAATTACCACTGTAGTGAAGCTGTGCAATGAAAGTATTATTATTGAGTACGGCCAGATTTGCCCAGAGCCCTGTGTTTTCTACCACCATTTCATGCAAGTTGATAAACACAGCTGAACTTTGCCTATACAGCCAGGCTAGCTGATGGCACTTGCTGTAATACAGACACTAATTTTCCACAGCCTAGCAATTACCTTAAGATAAAACATGGCTGCTCTTTAATAGCATACAGAAAATAATGAACTCAGTGAAAAATTCTGCACTCAAAATGGAAAGGGGAATTTATTACTAATCATTGTATAAAGAGCTAATGCAAACAATGCTCAGCAAAATAGTGGCAAATACACTCCTTTATCCTGCCATATATACTATCTCACATTAAGAAACAGGATCCAGAACAAGAGATATAGGAAAGAAAGCATACAGAGAGAGACAATTAGTCAAGTAAACAACTTGGGAATGATTGCTGGAAGAAACACGTTCGCAAGAGCAGAGAGAGGGAGGGAGGATTTGGCAGCAGAGACTGGGAGACTGTTCCAGGAATAGGAGGCAGCATGAAACAAAATGCAAAGCTGAGAGTAGGAGGAAGAGATAAAGGGAGGAGTACACAGGGAGTCAAGGGAGTAGGAGAAAATGACAGCTCGCATTGCTTAAGGAGGCAGAAACATAGCGCCTAAAGACAGAATTTGCCTGAGACATTAGGTCTAGCTTGCCTACTTTTAAAAAACATAGTTTCTTTAACAATCAAAAGAAGCAGGGTCTAAAAGGCTTAACAGCTCATCTTCAAAGACGAGTTCCAGCAGAAATACACTAGCATGCTTACAGCTTATGTATTTAATGCTGATGGAGGAGGGCTCACACAGTCTGCAAGTCTAAAATTCACCATGTCTTGCAATATTCTGGACACACCACAGCATTATTTCATCCATATCCTGACTAAAGCCACTGCTGGTTTGGTTGTGAAAACACAATACGCTTGCAGTACTAGCTGCATTCATCCCTTCCCTTTGTCCAGAAAGAAGCATTTGGGAGCAAAAGAAGGCAAGGAATGCATTAGGCAGGAAAGTTGCTTCAACTACCTTCTTACAGTGCTTTCTGCCCTTTCAATTGTAAACCGTTTCCCATACAGAGACAAAAGCGGTATTAGCTAGCTGACAGCGTAGGTTACCTACATTAAAGAATACCCACAATAAAACACTATAAATGCTGAAATGTCATCATTAATGCTGAAATCTCAAGTACAAATGTGATAATTGATCTCAGTGAGGTAACAGATACTTTCTAGTTTTCAGAGCACTTAACGCTAAAATCTTGCGCACAGATGTGATGGGACAGAAACAACAGCATTTAGAGCATTTAAGTAATTCAAACTCGACTTTGCAGCAACACTATAACTAAATAATTAATGGTTTTTCGTAGCCTAAGATTAGATTAACACTATACTTTTAGACAAGATTTTTTCTTCTTTTTCTACTCAACATTGCTGCAAAGGGGAGAGCGAAGGCAGTCTAGATATCCAAACTCTGAATTTTCTTATCTTCTTCATTGTAGCCAAAACACAAAAATTAAATAATTTCTAGCTAGACAGCAACTTTGAAGTGCTATAATTATGTTACTAAAAATACACTGTGATAAACATCTTTTAAAATTTTAGACATTAAAGTTAAATACACAAATTAATTTTAACTCTAATTATTTGGTCTACTTAACTTTCACATAATTAATTTGGTAGCTGGAATATAAAGATTACAGCTTTTTGGAAGACATGCTCTGTTTTCTTACACGACAAAGAAATGAAGCCTCTACTTGAATTGTAAAATTCAGTCTTCATTATGAATCTGGGTTAGTGTTTCTGCAATAATTTGAAATGCTTTGACTTTGTCCTCACTCTCCTGTGAAGCGCTAAGTGGCTTGCAGAACATCTGTGATTGCAAGTGTTAACGGAAGGCACATTCAAAGGACCTGCTGACACCTTGGTACCTGCAGCAAGAATCGTGCTCCAGTGCTTTTATGCTTATTTTTGCCCATATTCCCCTTTGCCTGCCTGCATTTTCCCAACCAATTTATCTGCCACAACCAGGCAGCGTCACGAGGCAGCTGCCTGCTGCTGGATGCAACCCAGCCTCCTCTCCGCTCGCCAGGCGCTGGCTTCGCTGCCTGACTCCCCTCTCAGCTGAGGGAGGCACGGGAAAAGGTGCAAATTCACCAGTATCCCCCCACCCCGGCCAGGAGAGCAGACCCACACATCCTTCTCCTCCTCTGCCACACAGGGCTGCCAGTTTGACAAACGCATTGGTCACTCCATCTCCAGGAA
This sequence comes from Platalea leucorodia, assembly GCF_965183815.1. Classification (NCBI taxonomy): domain Eukaryota; kingdom Metazoa; phylum Chordata; class Aves; order Pelecaniformes; family Threskiornithidae; genus Platalea; species Platalea leucorodia. The sequence continues at coordinate 24,306,305 of NC_138826.1, forward strand.
ACCCACTGACGCGGCTCTCTGTTTCAACCGCTGGTGTCCCTGCTCAGTGGGGCAGTCCCTTGGCAGCAGTGCCAACAGATAACTCTACTCAAGCAGTGCCAAGGGACGTGTGTAGGGGTTATCAAGCTATATGCTACCCTAATTCAGCTCCTCCGGAGTTAAGACAAGGTGACTGTTTTCTAACTCATTCCTGCACACGTAAACTGAGGACCCAGTTTTGTCCTCTCATCCAGACACTGATTTTCCAGAGTGTTCAGAGAGAGAGAGACTCCACAGCTGAGCCACAAGCTCAATGTTCAGGAGACCAACACTGGGAACTGCCAGGGAAATTTCAGTGCCCTTTTTGGCTTCCTTCTTTCCTTGCATAGTTACAGAAGGGGCAGAAGGAAGAGCAGCATTATCATGGGAGATGAGACAGGGTGGAATATTAGAATTTTCAACTTCCCCTTTGTGCACTGGTCCACAAGCATCAGAAATAGGTTCAAAGACCATCTTTGAGACAGTGAGAGCCCTTCGTGTACCCTCTGGGAGGGAGCTAGACATCATCCTAAAAGCTAGGGAATTTGAGAGTAAGACCGAGCGCAGTCCTTTATTCCACTTTTAACTTGATGTGGTTACACATTTCCCGAACCCCACCTGTGAAATAAGAATCACGTTACACAAAGATGCTGAGCACCGATGCCTCAACAGTACTTGGTGAACGTATCCTGACATTAACTGGGTAAAACACAAACTTCGAAACAGCAATATGGGTGGGATTGCCATCGCTCACTGTTCTACTGCAAACACTCCAGAGAACGAGATTTGAGACAGCCAGAAGGTGAAAAATCCTCTAGCAGTTCTCAATTAGCAGAAGGATCGCAACTTGGCTTGGTTTGCTGACAGCATAGAGGTTGCTCCATGGAAGGGGTGAAAATGCTCTTCCCTTCCACTGCATTTGCCAGGCTCTCATATATTTCTTTTTCTTCACTGCTGCTATTTGCATCAAACAGGGGAACCATGCTCATTCAGCAAGGGCCACCTCAGAGGTTAAACGACTGGCAATGGCATTTAATTTATCGGGAAGGGGGAAGAGAGTGAATTTATTTTAGGTCAAATTGCTTATATGAAGAATCACCTTGGACTCTGCAAATGCTAGGAATACAAATAATAGGAGATATTTGAGTCCTCTGCTTTTTCAGAGAGGTCCACTTTCCTTCACGATCCTAAACAGACTAATGTCAATCAACCAATTTAACGTACGCAGGCTGAACTAACGCCATGAATCCTACCCTTAACTACCCTACCACCTCAGAAGAGACGCCTTAACTTCTATCTCCCACTCCTTATAGACATTCAAACCAGAACAACTGTACATGTATCACTGGGAGACACTGGAGGTCTGTGTTATGCACTCTCCCATGTTCCCCACCCCAGGAAAAACATTTAGCCTTTACACAAATATATTCTGCACTTGAATTTTCAGTATAAAAATGATTACTTACTCTGAAACGAAGCACATAATATGGAGTGGCCACTGAGCACCACAAAAAGGCTGAAAAGCTACAACACGCTAAAGCAGAGAGCGGTGAATTTCTCCATGTGGTCTTTTTCAGTTCCAAAAAGGATAGTCTCTGCATAACCTCAGCTCATATATGGGGGTATGAAAAAGCAAGATTATGCTTCCTTTGTTGTACCTAACTTTACAACCTTTTGTTCGGAAGAAGGCATTACACTGGATTGGAAGTAGCTTTTGAAATGGTAGGCAACAAAAACAAATCCCTTTGAGGAATATTTTGCATTAAGGATGGCTTCAAATTTGCAGTGAAAGATTCCAGCACCAGCCATATTCTGAGAACAATGTGTGCTCTCTCTCCGCCAGCCCCCGTGCCTCGCTTGCTGGCTCTATAGTGAGTTTGTTATTGCCCTAAGGGAGTATTGGATAATGAAGAGCTCGGAGTTTTCCTTTCACTTCATGCCTGGGCTCATCCTAATGTGTGTAAGCAGGCTTAGTTTGCAACCTCTTCCCCCTCCTATTTTCCAGCAACCCGGCAACATTTTTTATAAATGAGCACTACCAACTGCCTCTCTTGAAACAAGCTTATTGAATGCATCACCTTCTTTAGAGTGTTTCAGAGACTAAAACGAAGTTCCCAGCTTTCAAACAAACCTGAGTGCTTTTACTGCACTATGTGACTCCATCATGAAGCATCAGAAAACAGGCACCCCACAGAGTGCTAACTACTCAAGTACCTGCTCCAGTCCAGCTCTGCGCTACAGGTGGCACTTCATCCTGCTAGAAGAAAACTTCAGCAGGGTCCAGGTGTGTGGAATGAGGTATGACAACAGAGACACATCTATATAGACTGAAGCGGTAACACCAGGCTGAACGGGAGCTCGTGCAACTGGACCTTAATTGTGGTTTCAGGCAAATGGCTGCATCCACTCACAAAAAGCCTCTGACATGTTATAACGTTTTACTGAGCACATAAAATGGTTGTTTCATGATGAAGGACAGCAGTGGGGTTAACGACTTTTCATTATATTTCATCTAAGGTGAACAGACTTGATACGTCATTTCTGGATGGTTTAAAACAATGGAGAATATTTTTACTGAAAGATCATTTGTATTTTTTTAGCAGTTTCTTTCAAATCATTGAAGCAGAAAAGCCACATAGGAGGTTGTCTGACGATTCCAGCAGTGAGGTAAGACCCAAGATTCCTGGAGCTAGCAGCAGGTCAACCTTCGACAGGTTACTTCACCTCTGTGTTGGTTAAACACTCCTATCAGCATAGACTTTTTCCTTATCTCTTTGGGATTCTTGAATTGAATGGCCTATAGAAAGGCCAGATCCTAATACAATATGGAAAAAATTTCACTGCAATTTTAGCTAACCTGAAACATATGACATCACTTAAGCAGAGACCAGCACCCTTCCTCATTCTTTATAAGCTGAAGCTGGGGAGCGAAGAAGGAGGGCAGAGAAGGGAATTGAAAATTTTGTCTCCTCTTCCATATAGCCACATTGTAGAGGGAAGGTTTTAGACAGTAGGAGCTACATCCACAGTTACTTACAAAGCAGCCTAACCATCTGACTACATTCGTTACTGTAAGAGGGAAAACCAAAGACCCTTAAGAGAAGAGGCCCTGCGATTAGTTTCTGGTCTGTGCTCCAGGCCAAGCTCTTGCTTCCTACATATGCAGTATTTGGCCACATTGCAGAAACATCCTATCAGCATGAACTTGACTGGTTTATTAAAGAACATTTTTAAAGGCTCAAATTCTGTTTAATGTGTCTTGACCAGGAGAACGGCTGCTACATCAAGATCAAGGATCAAGAAATTTCTTAATGACCAGAAAATCCTCAGTGTTCCAAGTGAATCTTATTTCCCAAGGATCTGAAAAATGGAAATCAAACACATTGTTAACCAAAGGGTCTTCTTTTACTAGTTTGTGGTGAAAGGAAAAAGAATATCTATAAAAATTTCCATTTCTAAGCTTTCAAGTTGCTAAATATTAACTTAGCACAACTAGCTTTGCTCTTGAGATGCAAATGAGAATTTAGATTGCTGTGTGACAAACCACTAGAAAATCTGGTTGCATTAATCCTCATGGAACATACAAGACATCATCTGATTTTTAAGATGTTCTGTCTGTAATGGCTCTAATCTTTACAATGATTTCATCAGTCAGCAATATTGCTGATAGCTGTTCATCTTCCAGTCAGGTACCCAAGACATAAAGTGACTACAAAGGGTCAAGGGAGTATCCATTTTTAGCACAGTGTGAGCAGTAGCCTAGGCAAAGGCATGCAGCTATAACCAGCTTCCTTGTACTATTCAAGTGCATTCGTGAGCCACCAGCTCCTCACAGGGCAGATTTCATCCTCCTCCAGCACATTTCAGAACCTGGATTTAACCCAGCAGCAAGGTTAGATGCAGAGACATCCTATCAGTGAGGGAAAGGGAGAGCAGAGGGAGGAGGAGGAGAAGGAACTAACAAAGAGCTTAATGAGAAAGGAACTAGCAGGCATATCAGTGCAAGATACAAGCCCTGCCAACTCCACTTAGTGCACTGCCTAATACAGTCACTGAAGAGCAGCTCCTCCATCCTCCTCTCAAAGCATTGTCCTTGCAGATGATTACTGGTTAACAAGCAGTCAAATAACAAGACATGAAAGAAAACAATGTTTTCTTGTAATAAACTAGATAACAATTAGATAAGGAATAGCAAAGATAAGCACAAAGATTCAAATTCCTACCTTTAAAAGTGAAATCCTCAAGTGAAGTTACTCTCTCAAAAGGGGTGTGACAGTCGACAACCCAAGGAAAGACATTGAGCCAAAGGGAAAGCAAAAAAGCCTGAGAGCTGCTTTTCACAAAAATCATATATAAAGTGAGCTGGCCTTTCTAGAGAAGGGCAGCTGGGCTGCACAGTTGGTAGATGGCTGAACCATTATTAGTAGCAGTGGCTGCCTTCCCTTCACTCAGTGTTGCCAAAATCTCTCAGATCATTTTGTGAACCTAAGCATGCTGGAATTTTAAGTGCAAACAAATGGAAAATGTAAATAAATTCATGCTAAAAAAGAGCACATCACTGCTGAGCATAAGCACCATTAACCACTAGCTGGTATATCATACTGCAGCTACAGGTAGGTGGTGGGCAAAGCACAGTCCCACATAAACAATCCAAAAGCACAGCCCTCTTCTCCCCAGAAACTATCTTGCCCTTGCGGCTCCTCTCTGAAAAGCTTCCATGTCACTCCCTGAAATCCCAGGAACAATGAGAGGAAAGTAAGGAAGACGGTGTGCAGAGGAAGGCAGAGAAGCATGGTCCAGTACTCAGATTATCACGGCACACGGCAGATTTGAGATGCTCCTTCAGGGTGGGGATACAGCTCCATTCCTTCCTCCTCTTACACACTGTGCATCTAATCACGGCAGGGCGTTGAACTCCATTTGGACGGCAGACAATGGGATGTGGCAGCAGTTCAAAGGCATTTCTAGCGAAGTGACTGAACAAGCTCACTGCCGGCGCAGGCAGACCGGGATGCAGAGCACCCCGCTTTCCTCCCCTTCGCTCCCCAGGCTGCAGGGGCAGGTGCTGCACCACGGGCAGCCAGTTCTCCTTTTGTTCCAGTGGCAAGAGGATCAAGGAAGAAATCAAAAAGGTACCACCACGGAGAACAGCAGCACCTAAACCCACATCAATAAGGTAGAGAGAGGCAGGGAGCTGGGGGGCGGGGGGGGAGGAGGGAGAAACAGAGAAGAGAGAGGCAGGCAGGCAGAGGGAGGGCAAGCGGGCGGGCAAGGGGGGAGAGGGGAGGAAGGGAGCCCACAGACAGCAGTGCCTGGCACCCTGACAGCTTGCTGCCAGAGTTCATCTTCTGAAGCTGTCACAGGTTTATGGATGCCTCCAGACTGACAAGCTGACAAGATGAGGCGAACTACACTCAGCAAATGTATTCAGCAGCAGTAAATTGCTTCTCTTACCCTAATGTGGCTCGCAGTTTCACTCAGTGAACTGATCTCATTATTGGGGGGAGGGGGGGAGCAGGCGGGGAGGGGAAAAAGAAAAAAGCAAACCAACCCAACAGCACACCAGCTAAGTATACTCAGACACTATTACTGGAATCTGGAGACTGGAATAAATCTGCAGAGGGACACAGAAAAAACACCTTCTGCACCACAAATAAAAAATTAACATGTTAAAAGAACAAATATGTAAATCTGAGATTACATTCTGTCCCTATCTAAGCATGTTTGGTCACAGTGGTCGTGGGGGAGCTAAACTCTCTTTATACCCCTAAGAGACGGGTGCAAGAGGGGTTCTCTACTTTAAAATGTAATAGGAAACGGTGTCCTAGAGGGGTGGAGAGGCAGGTGGGAAAGGAGGCGCTTCTGACCAGCATACTCTGCTTCTCTTTGAAGGTGCAAAGCCCTAAGTATGCTCAAAGCTGTATCCTTTCCCAGTCAGGGTTTGGGAGAAGAGCGTTTTCAGACAGGATGACACACTAGCACACATCTCTAGAGGAGTTATTTTAACAGGAGCTGACAGCACACAGCAAACACTCCTGTAATAAGACAGTGAAAACTTAATGCGATGGAACATTACAGGGTATTAGAGAGCGCTCTGAAAGAGGCCTGAATCTCGGTGATTCAGGTGTTCTCTCTGTTATAAAGCGAACAAAGCACCTCCTTAAAATTTTAGCCCAACAATAACAAGCTGAAAACTAAAATCAGAAACAAGGGTCAATTATCAGTCTCTTTGGGTTATCTGCTACAACTTAACCGGCTTTTGCAGAATGTCTAGCTTCTCAGTTAAACTGACCAGGTAGCTGCAGTAAGGTCTGTCTCAAAGATATTTTTTACTGACTCATTACTCTGATAGGGCAGGATAAAGCCCCGGAAGCTAAGGTAGAAAACGTTTTAAACTGTTTATTATGAGTAGATGAGTTTCCTTTTGAATGGACAATAAAACTAAATCAGAATGAGCACACTATTACGTATTCTTTCTGTCCTATAATGGCACAATGATTTGCTCGGTGTTGTTTAATCCTAGAAGATACATTACAAAAACACAGCAAATTATTTATTCATTTATTTAATATGAAAACTGAAAAAAGCACTGAAGTATTTCAGAAAGAAAAGCCCACAGACATTAAGATATTTATTGTTAAGTGGTGAATAAAAGATGAGGTGCTGAGGGATAAGGATTACACACATGAAACTAGTGCTGCTGTCCTAATCAATCAACAAAAGTTAAATGGATGTTGAGTATCTTTGAAAAATGTGCTTTCCACATCTAACAGAGGAGACTACTCTCTGTTCTGCCTCTTGTTTAAAAAAAAAAAACTTCTCACATACATGTCATGCTACAATGCAGCACTGCAAGTTTGCAAGCCTCTCTGTGAACTGCAGATGGATGATGCTGACAAAAATTTTAAATTTACACATAACCTAAAACCATTAAAATTTTTAGCTTCCAGCTCGCATTTATGCCAGTAAACACATCCTTTCCATTCAAGCTGCAGTATGCAAAAAGCAGATGTTGAAAATCTCTCGATACTCCACTAATCACAAAGATGACAAAATCCTGACTCCACACAATGAAGGACTGATTTTTAGAATAACCAAGATTTTCATGATGAGTTCTCACCATACACTTAATACATTTTTCTCCAGTGTTTTATAAAGATTCAGGTTTATTGGACACTTGCTGGTAGTCTTTTTAAATTTATTCACTCAGAAAATGTTAGAGAGAAGAATTACTGCTGCTCCATGTATATGAAAACAATAAACTTTTGCTCACTGCCTAAAGTAAAAACTTCAGTATCTCTCTCAAAGGCTAGATTTCCTCTCCTCCATCCTCCCTACCCAAACCTCCTGCACTTTCCCACTCCCCCTCCAACTCCCAGAACTATTCCACGCTGTCCCCCAGATCAAAGGCAAGCAGAGAAAAAATTAGCTCAATTGCTGTTAAGCATCACTTAGAGGCAAGTACATCAACTATGTCCTCATGCTAGCAGGTAGTTATGGTGAGATTTCAGTGATATTTTCCTAAACAGTCAGACCTAACTATCCTGGCATGACACAATCTGCAGTTCTGCTCAAGATCACTTCATGGTGACTGTCTCCAAAGAGCCCTGGAAATAAAGGGGGAAATGCTGGGTGTTGCTACCGGTTAAGAGACAGCCTCTACTGCTGCACATTCTAAGTACAGCCTTCCCTTCCCAGACAGCTTCCGCGGTCATGAAGACTGGGATAACCATGTAAGTCTCTATAACATTCCCCGTGCTGGCTATGATATACAATAAGGCCTTTCTGCCACCATTACGTGATCTTTGTATTCACTACTTGATGTATTTTAATCATTTTAGTGAGAGCAGAGGCACAGCTGCAGAATTATACAACACCAGAGCAGAGGTTTTCCACCAGGATCAGCAGACTATTTCTGAGGGGTCCAAGGAAAGGTTACCAAGAAAATCAAGCCAATCATCAGTAGCTTTAATTCACTGTAGGGCTGTCAACATCTTTATTAGACAATTTTTGTAGATCTGTGAATTAAAACGGATTTAAAAAGTAACTTTTGTTCGGGTAGTGCCCAGGAAAATGAAAGCAAACTCAAAATGTCTAGTCATGATTCAGATAAAAGTCTCTCTTCTGTCACTGGCTGAAATCACGTGCCTGCTGCAGCATTTCTGGACCAGCCTGTATCTTTCCTCTATTTCTAATATTCATAATCTGGAAAACCCATCTGAAAACCAGGACCAACTATTTGGAGAAAGAGAGGAGCCTTTCAGAGTCTCTACACCTAAAGTAAGAATGGTAGTTGTTACAAAAATATTAACAGTATTTACAGTATTTCTTCCTTATCAGGGTCATACTGTGTAATGGCATAATTTCCAGGATGCTGGCTAGACCCAAACCTCTCGCTGTGCTTTGTATCAGTAGCTTAAAAGGGTATACGGTATCAAGGTAAATACATTTGAAATAAGTAGCCTTAGTTTGTAAATAACCCAATCTTGAAAAGTTAAATAAAAAAGGAGCAAAATCCCACTGTCCAAGCAAATACGCTAACAGACCTATCTTGAAATCCTGGCTTCACTCAATAATCCTCTCTGATGTCTCTCATTTATTGGGCTATACTACAACGTGTTTACTTGGACCTTTATGATGACTTTAAACGACGAGGCAAAACACATTTTTCATGCCCTACCATGTCAGAAGGACATACGCTTTTCTGTTACACGTTTTTCAAAGTACCTCAGGTTTAAGATGCTATTTACTGATTGCACTTGAGAAATGGATGGGGCCTAAATGGTTCTGGAACTACCAAGACATAGCAAGATATCTGTTTGTTTAGTTTACATTCTTTGAAAAATTTTCTTGCTCAAGCCTTATTTGTAAGCTACCACGGCACGATAGCGTTGATAGCGCTATCCCTGAACAATTCTTAACCTCCAGACAGAAACATGTAACAAAGCTAGCGCGGTTTACGGTAACGTGCCAAACAAGAACTTCTCACGCAGTTCTTCAGTCTCACACACACCCACCAGTCTCCTCTGTGCACACAGATCCTGCCCCCCAGGGCTCTGCCCACCATTTCACTGCTTCACTTTGCTTTACCACATTTTACAGGTAGAGACAGCACACAGGATATGCAGTAGCCAGTCCCATAAATCTTGAAACTCTTGCTGGAGCCAGTGAAGACCAAACATGTTTGTGTGTAAATTTCACTGGAAAAATACCAGCAAAGATAAATTGCTATTGAGGTACTTTAATACTGCACTAAGTACCCCCAAAAAATTAGATTTCTTCTGAGTTCCTCCATCCTTCCTCATCCAAATAGTGAGAAAGAACCTAGATTACCTTAGCTCTTCTCAAAAAGATGCTTAGACACAAAGCAGGTTTTCTGGGGATCACCGAGGGAGGAGGGAAAACTTCTCATTCTCTTTAGCAGCCACAGAAGTGACAGGAGAAGATTTAAGGATGCATTTAACCCAGCCAGCATCTGTTAACAGGGGAACAGCATCCTGTCCTGAATTTCCCCTTTAACTGAGGTTAACAGAGATCCACTCCATAGCACAAGGAAGACTACAATTAAACCCAACAATAGCTTATTGGCATAACAAGCCATGTTAACATTGCCAGAATTGAGGCAGGGATGGGGCTTGAGAAAGGAGATGGACCCTGCAGACTTGGGTAGGTACAATCTGTTCAACTCCAGACGGACCCTGCAGACTTATGTAGGTACAATCTGTTCAACTCCAGTAAGTTCATTTTATTTGCACAGATTTTGGTAAATTTCTAGCTGGCTTGAAGATTTATGTTGTCACTAGTGACATCTACCCTACCTGAAATTCAATCGAAGACAGCTATGTCATATTATCTTTTTTTTGGCCTGCCACTGAAAGAGAAAGTTCTTGAGAAGGTCTAGATGTAGTTGACTTTGGGATGAAGGGGGAAAAAAACCCAAACAAAAAACAGTAAAAGGATTGTATTCCTAAAAACATACCTGTCTCTTACATCAGGAGACAAGCGAGCCATCATCCACCCTGTTTGGAATGAAGCGCTTATCTGAGGGATGACAAGAATTTCTGGGGCCAGAATAAGCATGTGAGGGGAAAACCCTTTTCTTTCTCTTCAGTAAAACAAAGGGGATCTGTTATAGGTACCAGTTGTATCATTAAAACTTGTGAGAGATGACAGAATACAGAGCAAGCAACCTTTCATCTGTCCCACTAAGGATCTGGAGGTGTCAGGACCCTGAGGGCACCATCAGCCCTTAAGGGCACAGACCAGTCTCACGCACACCCTCTGCCGATGGCCCAGCATCCCCATTTAAGCTCAGGCCTGGGCCTTTGCTCTTTGCCTGAACTTTGCTGTAGGTGTACCTGTCTGCAGCCCTGCCTCTGGCCCTGTCTCCTGGATTGACTTAGGCTGTAGGTAGCTTGTCTCCTGGGAAGTCCACTCGTATACATGCTGTAGCTTGTACTCAGTCCTGTCTTTGGCCCTCTCTCCTGAGTGGACTTTGGAGCTATGCTGCAGCTTTGCCTCCAGCCCTGTCTTTTAAATTCCTGGATGGAGCCTCATTGCTCCATCTTGCCGGGGACTGTCAATAGACCCTGTTACCAGCACCCAGCTCTGCCTGCCACGCTCAGCCCCTGTGGGACTGCACCACACTGGTGAGGGCACTGCCTGCACTGGAGTCACCCTTGCCTCCTGGCTTGCCTCAGCTCCTGGCCCTTGCTGTGCCCTGACAAGAGGCTGGTGCATAGTGGTTGCAGGAAAAGATTTAAAAATCAATGGAAACAATATTCACCTCTTGTGACTGGACAGGTCCTTTCTGGGAAGCCCTCCAAGTTGTCCATAATCACAACCTAAGTTGATTTCCAAGCCTTTAAGCATGGCCTTAGGACAGATCTTGGCAGTTCGGTGAGGGCCTTAGCCCAGTAACAGATTAACAGCTTTAATGGCAGATACAGAAAATATAATCTGAGAGACTAATAGAGTTTTGTAATATATAAGCACATGAATCATTTTGTGGAAGAAGGTTAAAGAAAGGAAGAGCATGTGTTTGCATTTATAGGAGAAAACTTAATGGTAATGTGTTCCTTTTCTTCTTCCATGTTAAAGTAGAAAAAAAGCTCTTGATATATTGAACACAGCATTCCCCAACCATAAGATTATATTCATTTAAAATGCATGGTGAGGAGGGTGAAAAGGGCCAAAGTTAAGCCATTCAATTGACAAATACATGATACATTCAGAAGAGAGGAACATGCCCCTGCCAGAGCACCCTAAAGTCCTGCCCTTCTGCTTTGTAATTAATTTTTTGTCTCTGTTCAGCTGTGCTCACATTTCTTATCTCACAGAAGATCTTCAAAGCCCACTTGGGGATAAAGTAAGCTTATATGGAGGAAAGGATAATGAGGTTAGTAGGTGTTGCTATGCAGGTTGCTAGCCTTACATAGTCTTTACACTTAGTAGTGCCTACAATTTGAGACAGTTATTTCATTTTTGTATTCATCTTTAATACTCAACAGGCTCATCTTCAGCAACGGCCAAATCTTAAAAATTATGTAAATAGTAACTGGCAAAAATCCACCACTAACTTGCCAGTTCTCTTGAACTTCAGTCCAATAAACTAATTAAAATGTTTAAGACCAAATCCTGTCCAAGCACTAGAATTCATCTCTGTTGCATAAATGTGGCATGATGTCATGAAGACATACCATCTAAGTAAATCAGTGTGCTTCTGGAGATGTTTCAATGACAGGACCTCACTGATATGATTAGATCCGTTCCACAAGTTTCAGAGGAACTGGTTCCTATAACCTGCCCCAGACAGGGAGATGAAGAACTGGTGACTGCAAAGAAATACCTGGTAGACAAGTCCTTATTCAAACCAACTGACAGAACAAAACAGACAGTTAGGAACCAGAAAAAGATAAAATACAATGGAAGAGAAAAGGAGTTTTTTCTCCCTCTTCTTCTGCTACAACTGAATAGAGTTGAGATACCTCACAAGAAAATAAAGGCTTTTAGGAAAAGTAAGCTGCAGGCATTTTGTGGCTCGCTCTCTTACTTTTTCTTAAATTTAACTGTGGGATATTATTCGCACAAGCATCTCATTGCAGGAAACATTAAAACATTATTAACCAATAAGTGAGTATTGCTAAGGATGAATTAATCATGGGTTAGCACAAGAAAAGCCCAAAGTCCACTTTTAAATTAGTAACAAAAACTTACAGTTTCCAATAATTCTACTTTCACGTACAGTGAAATGGGTTCTGCATGGCCTACCTGGCTATATATTCTACTGCATGGTCCCCTCTCCACCCGCTATCATTTCTGCATTTTTGCTGTCTTTTCCCATTTCCTAGCCTTTGTGTCAATGAAATCAAAGGTGCAGTGGCAATTTATGGCAGTTGTACCTGAAACAAAACATTCTTCTCCCTTTGCTGTTCTAGTCATGATGTCACATATATCTCGACATTAGTAGAATATCTGATGCATTCCATTGATATTTTCACTCTCTCACCTGTTATAAATATTTATCAATTTCTCATGTGAATATTACACCAAGTGCCTCTCGAATTACACAAGTATTCAAGCTGGACAGAATGCCAATGTGGTCATTACACTCATTCTACTCCATCACAAATTTTTGTTTAATTTATTCTGTTTCTACTCTTGAGTTTGCAAAAGTAGCCCTGGCTTCTATTACCACTCTACTCCTCACAACAATGTACTGCAAGTACAAAAACCTTTACCATGTGTTTCAAGTTATTTTTGCTCCTTTACTAGTCTCTGCAAATTGCATCTGCAAAATTGACAACAAAAAGTTTACAGGAGACAAGATTTACTATTTGAATCACACTGGAAGAATGAGCTATGAAAACAGGCACACACCAACTACATAGGTCCTATCTCTTTTCCAAATCTCCAAAATCCTTTTATCCAACCAATGCCTGAGGACCCTTGTCTATGTGTCTCCAGAAAACTCAGGGTTAGGGTTGAGAGAAAGAGAAAGCATAGAGCTGCACTGTGAGTGGGGCTGGAAGGGGGCTGCCAAAATAAAGTGGGAGCTGCATGGAGACTGGCCCTGGAAGAAATCTTTCACTTGGGCAACAGTATCAAACTTGTCTATGGCTTCCCAGGAAAAGTAGGGTTAAAGTCTAGCTTCCGGTTGGCAGACAGAGGCAGTTTTAGAAATGTAGCACGTGTAGGGCTCAAAGAGTCCGAAGTACTTGTTTTAGCATGTCCACCTTTCCTCACCACCTGAGTTCCTGTACACTGGAACTCAGCATTAAGTACTAGCTCCCGCAATTTCCTTTTTATAAACCCAGTCTACTTGCATGAGGAATGCACCGTTCCATCCTCCTTTTTTTGCCCTCTGATCTTCTGCACAGCTGAAGCCATAACGCTCTGCTTATATAAAGCAATCCGAGATACCTGTATAACTGAGAACACTCTTGAGGCATGAAAAAGTACATCAACCAGACTCGTCCAGCACACACACAAAACCAAATTATCTCTGTTCTTTCCAAGCAAAGAACCTAGGAACCTAATGGAGGCAAGACTTGACCACATCATCCCTCTTCTACTGCACTGACTGTAGGAACTTCCACTCTTAAGACGGGATTGGCCTTTTTTCAAGTATTGCAGCACCTGAAATCCATAAATGTCACAGGAGCCTGAATCTCTGCAAGTTTTGCATCAGGCACCTTGACAGGACCGGTGCTTTTTTGCTAAATTAGAGTGCAGTATTCAAACATATGTCCTAAATAAACTCCACAAGAATTACCTTCCCTCACTATTCATCCAGGCAGAACTGAGGAGGAAAAAAGTAGGACTCCTTTCCTTGAGCACAGAATTTAAACCAACCCAATATTTCTATTTTTAGTTACATTTATGATATTTCCTGTGGATCTAAGTCATGAATGCAGTTCCAGTATGCTGGGAGCAACGTAAATATAGTCATTCCCAAAGGGGTCTTACAGCTGTTATGCACGGGTCAGAGATTCTGTGAAATGCAAAATCTGAAACTTTAAAAGCTTTTTAGCCCACATCCTTCCCATTCCTTTTCAAAGGCAGAGTTAATGGATACTGAACAACATTGCCCCAAATTTTGCCCACAAGGTATGAAAGTAGTAACTCCATTTAAATAAAGTAACATTTAGCAATAAGCAACCACCTGGTCCTATCTCAGGAACTGCATCAGAAATTCCTTTCTGATCCAAATGAACTCATCTGCCACTTCACGCTGACAACTGGGCAACTGCAGACAAGACACATGGCACTGTTTCCTCTGCAAACCATTCTAAGGGGGGGAAGGAGGAGTGCAACTTCACACTGCAGCATAAAAGTCTAGTCTCCTCCTCCTACCTGATTCCTTGCCTCATGAGACCATTGAAAAGGACTTAAGTAAGCTCTTCCCCTTACCAAATCTGAAGATGTCAGCCCATAAAAACTCAAAAGATTCTGCACTTACCTCTGATCACAGTCTGGTGAAGGAAAAATAGTCATCAGCTGCTTCTCTCAGGAACAATGTTCTGTTTTAAAATAAATAAAAAAGAAACAAGACTTTAAACAGTGCTTCTCTCTCTCTTCCCTAATGTTAGCCTCCATCAGTGTTCGTAAATATTTACTTAGCAGGAGCACCTTCGCTCTCCAGAACCAAGGTAATGATTACATTACACTAACCATGGCATGAGGACAGAACGAGGCCATGACAACAGCCTTGTTGGCACTGACTAGATGATGACGTAGGGTTGCACTGCAGCAGGCTCAATTGTGCAAGAGTGAGAAAGAGTGGGGCAAGATGAGAAATGACAAGTGCAGGGGAAAAAAACCCAACCAACAAACCTGGAACCTGGATTTAGAGATAAACCACAAAGAAAAAAGAAAGTTCACAGAACAAGCAAATGCGGTATGAGCTGAGAGAACTGGACACGCCAGCATAGTCCTAATGGGATTTCTCACATCTGTTCATTAACAGCCAACAAAGCAAACTATAAGACGCTACCTTCTTTAGTCTTGGCCACAGCTAAATCAGTTAGTAAAACTTCAGTGGTGTGACAAAGTCTGTGTAGTCTATCGCCAAAGGCTTTAAAAGAGTCAGGACCATTAGGTATACTTCGAAACAAAAACCAAACCACCGAAGGACAGAGTTACACCCTTCCTCCACCCCTCTACCTGGCTAGCGATCACACAGATGAAAGTACTTCGTGAAGCTAACTGAAGCTCAGGAAACTTTTGTGTGTACACACAGAGAGCAGCCTGCCAGTGAGAGCGTCTTGGCTGAGTCACCGAAATCCCGAGGGAGGGCACAGATTAGAACAGGGTTGGGGCTAAAAGGCTAATTTTACCATACCTGTCAGACAGCCTCTAAAGGCTGCTCTTCCACATCAGCTGTGTCTCAGATACACACGTACTCTCCTGTAGCTTTCCGGCTCACACAGACCTTGATTCAGCAAAAACTCTGACCTTTGAGTTTCCAATAATCTTTAATACCTCTACAGCCAATTAGTAAACAAGAACCACACTTGCACTGCATGTAAATATAACCAAGTGCACCCAGCTCCCTGCCTTCCTCGCAAATTTACAAGAGCAGAATTTTCTCTTCTCCTTTTTCCTGGTTAGATAAAGATTAGTTTAGGAAAAAAGCACCTACCCTTCCTCAGTACACAACTTTGCTCTTTTATTTTGATCCATAATTCTCATGTTTTTTCACTAAACAGTTTTGAGAAGGCAGAATGAGAAGCCCTGCGCGCCTGGTCTCCACAGATCCCAGCACACCAGGGTAAACATCAAAACGGCCAGATGCAACAGCAAAACAACTAAACTACAAAAGGGGTGAATGTTTGATGTCACTGTAAAAGGAATAGACAACTAAAGAAATGTTTTTCACAGAACTGCGACAATCCAGTGAAACTCACTGAGAAAAACAATCAAATTAGGAGGTTAATTATTAGAATTTATACAATGGCAGTGGATAAGACTCTCACATGTCCACTACCCCCATGGTAGTTGTTAAGACCCACACAAGCAGATACACCAACATCCAGCTAACGCCATTTAATATGTTTCCCATAGGGGCTGGCTGTCCCTGATGTTTCACTACAAAAATATCTTGCACTTTCTGATGCAAGCTATTACCAAAGTGGCAACTTGGACCGAGATGGAGTATCACTCTGGTCTAGTTGGTTTTACCTTCCAGAATACAGCAGACTTGGAAAAAAACCAGAAGGATCAACAGGTCACAAATGCAGGGGAGACACTCAAAAAGGAACATGAGTTACAAACCGTTTTCTCTTCAGCTTTTAAAAAGGCACCTTGTTCACACTTACAGAAGCTCAGATACCATTATATCAATGAGGTAAAGAGACTCCTGCTCTCTGCAGTCCCAGTTTTCCACTAAGGCATGTCACAACCGATAGAAGTAGAAACACAACAGAGCAGGGTAAGAAGGGAGGCAGAATTTAATACCAGTTGAACAGGGTAACAAGGAATTTAAACTGAACACAATAATTGATAAGTAGCCAGTGATGAAACACAGAGTGATATTATCAAGCAGATAGATTTTTCCATTGGTAGAATATGACTTGAATCGGCCAAATCTGATTTCACAGCAAGATTTTTTTTAAAGAACCTTAAACTAAAGGAGTGGTTTAAAGCAACAGTAAAGGGATGACACTGCTGTCATTTCCACAGAAAGACCTGTGAGGTGGCAAAAACCTTGCCTAACAATTTCCCATTTCCCTTACTCCATACATACTCATCTGCCTATGTTGCCTGTGAGAAGCAAACAGATTTGTATGTCTGCAAAGCTCTCGGCACAAAGCACACGCTACCACCATTATCATCAGCTGCTAAACACCACCTCCCAAATGCTTAACAGAGAAGGCAACACCACATTTCATCTCTAGGCATCAAAGCATTTACTAATGTTAATGAACCTCTGCCTAGCACACGATTAAGCGATTTTGGAAAGATATCATTAACTCTAGGAGTATCATATCTTTTCCCGTGTTTGTATTTAGTTTCAAATTTACCAGCCATAACAGCAGAGTGGGACAGCTCAGGAGCTTGTGCTCTGGCCATGCAGGAGCTCCCGTTAGTCAGGGTGTGTGCCGTATGGAGACTCAATAAGCAATGACATTTGCATTCCTGACAGTTTTATTTCTTTAAATACCAGCCACACTAGAAGTTTCGCTTTACTTTTTACTCCGGAAAAAAGGCCAAACCTGAGCGTAACAGATGCTGTCTGGAACGCCCAGGACACGTATGAGAGCATGTGTGTGGTCCCCTTCACCATTACGAGATAAAACAGCTTTCAGGAAAATGAGACGGGTGCTTAGTTTTTCTAAGCATAAAAACCTTAATATTTACACTAATCAAATACAATGGTGTCCACTTAGTCAGAAGAACAGTATTCACACAGGAGCCCAACCAACCAAGTAGAACTATTTTCCCATGAAGATCTTATCCTCAGTCTGGGCAAACAATCCAAGTCTCACTAAATGGACAACAGTTCTACTTTATATGTCTCTGTAGTAATTACACCAAAGAACCATGGCAGTCCTTAGTTTAAAAATAATAATAATTTTAAAAGCCCAAATCGGAAGCACAGTGAAAATATATAATGATAAAGCACACACTGGGAAAACATAGAAGGTAGCTTGATATGGTCAAAATATGAAAAGATTTGCAGGTACGTGAACAGCAAATAGAAAGCCCTGCTTAGTAAAATGGTGGCGATTTTTAGTTTATTTCTGTAAAAGAATGAAATAGAGAATTAAAACCACAGGCACCCAAGGCTGGCATTTCTTCCTGGATAACAAATACTTTATAACATCACTGAAAGAGTTGCGTAGCTTTACAGTTCAAAGCTGCACAAACACAACACAGAGCAAAGACAGGGGTGACTTTTAGTGGCTACAGGAAGGAAAGATGGATGGACTGCAGCAATCGAACTGGAAAAAAGGGGAAAATGTACACAGAGAAAGGGGAAGGAAAAGGTGTAAAGCTATGTGGGAAAGAGTAAAACCAAGAAACAACTATCAGAAAAAGTCACTGTCAGAAACTGCAAATGCTCAAGAAAAAAGCACCATGGAGAAAACAGCATTCCCTTTCAGGATCTCCAACGAAGTGAAAGAAAATTGAAACTAGGCAGCAAGGATATACTTGAAATAGTTAATCAAGGACATTTGCCATCAAAACAGATTACCTTAACTCATATAGCTCCTTTATGGCTCATTCATATGCATCCAGCAGAACTGGTTTGAGAAGGGAAATGGTTTCTGAGACCCAGTGAAGCTCTTAAGTGAATTCATATTTCTGGTAAGAGAAAGCAGTCTCATTTTCACAGTTCTAGAAGTGATCTCTTAAATTCCTCCCCTCCCTCTTGTATGACAGCTTGCCTTCAACATAATTCACCAGAGAAGCTTTCACAACAGAAGAAAAAGGCAGAGCCATGTGAGGAAGGAGAAGCATCAGTTCAATAATGTAAAGCAAATGGCTTAACATAGTTCATTATTCAGCCAATGCCCTACTTCAGATCTTGCATGTCTGTGTGTGGCATCACCTTGTCTGCACACAACAGAGGAAAGGATTCCTCCCTATAAGCCTGTTCATGGCACGGAGGGCATGTGGCCCAGACCCCATCTGCCATCAGCATGACTGTGCTTGCTTGCAACCGTACTGCTCCGAAATCCCCATGACCCCAATTGCTCCAGCAGTCCAATTTTCAGAAAGGCCAATGCAAGCAGTGAAGTGTTAAAACCGTAACGCTATTTGTCTTAGCCTCTGTCCTTTTCTCTCCTGCTATCAGCTAGCTGTATGTCTCCCAACAAACAAAAAAACCAAACCAACTGCAATCAAGGCCAATGGGGAAAAAGATACCGTAACAACCTTCTGCCCAATGCTGCAGCCTACCAGCTAAAATCATGCCATCTTTGTGAGAAGAGAAAAAAATCTGTAAAAAAAAAAAAAAAAAAAAAAAAAAAAAAGAATAATGACTACAACTAAAATATTAGGAAAAGATCTCGCCCTGTTCTCTTTTGCTTTCTGCTCTCATCATGCCGGTAGGAAGGAAATAGCTTTCTCAGCTGATAAACTTCCATTGCTATAATTCTCTCTCCCCCCCACCCTTTGTTTCTGACTCTTCCTCAATGAGCAAAGAATGGTCTTGAATAAGGAAATATTATGATTTATGTATTAGACAGATATATCTTAAAAGACTGTCAGTTTCCATCCTGCCACAGAGCCACTGCTGTACAGCAATGCTGTAATTAAGTTGATAGCATTGCGCATTCTCTGAATCACTGGGTTAAAGTAGCAGAGCACTGTATTTAAACCTTTCACCCCACTCAGATCATTTAAACAATTCTGCTTATGGCTTGTTTAGGCTACTCCTCCCCAAAGTATTCAAAATTAAGAGCACCCAAAAGAACTAAAGACACCTAGTTTGGTACTGGTCTTTTCCTGGCCCTAACAACCATGGCTCATGCAGACAAAGCAATGCCTTATCTCCCCTATACCAGTCATAAAGCCATCGTTATCTTAAGAAAAATAGCATTTAAAGAAAAATAGCATTTAAAAAGAGAAAAAAAAAAAAAAGCAAACAAATAACCAGATTAATGAAAGGCAATGATGTGTTAGGTTTCCAGACAGACAGCCTGAAAACACCTAGGAGCCCAAATCCCACAGGAATAAACTTAATGTCAATAGAAACCTATGTAAAGGCTTTGTGCCTAAATGGTGACCCCCAATTTACAGTGAAGTTGACAGCTACCACAGAGCATTTCAAGAGGAAGAGGGTCATTTATTTCTCCATTAAATAAAGCAAATTAAGTCAGAAGCATACTGACTTTAAGTCCATATAATTCCTTCTCTACGTTTTTCATTTATCATTGTCAATATTTGATCTGGACAGTGTTGCTTCTTCAGGCTCCTTACTACTACTTTTTTCTGTGTCTTTTATCATAAAGTGAAGTGCGCTCTACATTGCAGGGGAGATTCCTCCAATATCTAAGATGATGTGGGTGAAAAAAACCCAAGTATAAACAGCTCCTCGTTTAACCTCACAAATGTGTGTACAATGTTATGAATTGGCAATTCCAAGTTATGATTCACCCCCACCAAGGAACTAATTAAAACTAAAATTAACATCGTTCATTTTTTATAAAGGGAAAAACCAATAAAGCCAATAATCTACATGTTTGATATAACCGTAAAGACACGCAGCAAGAAAGAAAATGGAGTTTTGCCCATAATTCAGTTCTAATGTGCTGCTTAAACAACTTTCCTTGTATGCACTTTGATGTTCATAGTAATAACTTCCAAGATGCCCAGTAAGTGGCCATAGCACAGCTGGCTGTACAGAAAAGATACATAATAAGAAGAGATACTCGATCCAATAAAACAAATAAAAATTACAGATATAGGGCTATTTCATGGATGCAAATGAACAAAGCTGAATTAAATTCAAATCTGGAAGAATAAATATGATATCTTGAAGCCAAACTGTGAAAGGATAGGACTTGTTAGCAGATTAGCTGTATCCACACCTTTTCAACTAGGTGCCTTTTGCCTTTCTCAGTAGGCAAGAGGAAGGAAATTCACGTACATGGAAATGGAGAAAACAGGTAAAAATAATTCATGCTTTCAAGGGGATGAGGGGAAAGAAGAAATCAAAACTTCTTATTCAATTACCTTTTACATGCTTAGCCAATGTTCAGCCCCAAACTCAGCTTAGCCAATGCTCACAAACAAACATGTATCTTCAGAATCTTTCCCACACTTTGAGGTATGATAGCTTGCTTTCTCATTCCACACAGTGTTCTCAAGCTCTGCTCTTCGGTGCGGCTGCTGCTTTCCAAAATGCCTGTATACCCGGCCACCGATGGCAAAGGCTGCAGGTGCAGTCAGCTGGTGAGGAACACACAAATGTTGAACAGACTGTTCCCTGCTCCCTGGGGGCTTCCAATTGCCACTGAGGTTGGCTATATAAATGCTCAAATCATCACCAAACCTTCCCAGAAATGGAAATAGAAACCTGATCCATCCACAGAAGTCTCCACTACCATATGAGCTTGTTTGGAAGAATGTTTAAATACATTATTTTAGCTCTGCCTACCATCCCTCTTCCTTTATCTTTTCTGGGATGCAGAGGTAAAACAACCTGGTACACAAATCCGTTTTAAGAGACTATAAATGATGCCGCTGCTTGATCCTATTGTTCATTATGCTTGGAAAAAATCTTTGCATGAACCAGTAATTCTCTTTCTCCTTATTTTCCATGAGGCAGCGCTACAGATTGTGGCTACTGAGAGAGTAGTGCCAGAACAATGTGAGGAGTATCAGTTCTTTCAATGCTACAGGTGCAAGGACTTGGCCACATCCTTTCCCTTTTGAAGTCAACAATCTGACTGTGGTTGAATTGTCAGGAAGAATGGCATCTGAAAAAAGGTACACATGATCAACCAACCTGAGTTCAAGGAACACCATAAATGCTTTGAGATTAGTAGTCAAAAAAGCCTGCAGATTCTCCAGGACACTGGGTTACGATCAGGGAGAAGTGTCAGTACTTACAGATTGACTCATGGAAGCGCGACTAAAGCAGCTCTGTGCAGCATTGTTCGAGAGTCATTGACCCAGAAAGACACCAAGCAAAGCTGTACATAACACTCCCAATGCAGGCGCTCAGCTCTGGGCTCTGCTGCTGGAAGGGTACTGCATGGAGCTCCACAATTTCATAGTTCACATAAACAGCTAAGGGAGCTTTTGTGCTTGCAATGAAATGAAAATTTCTACTTCCCTTCTTAATTTCTTTTCATGCCTCAAGTTAAAAGCTCTCTGCTGTCTTCCTTTTTTCTCTTCCCCCGTCTTAGTCTTATCCTACCTTTTCACAGTGATTCTGAGTCAATCAGTGATTAAATTCCCGGTGTTTACACGCAAACATCTGACTTTCCTGGCTTCACTGGAACATCAGTGAAGGCCCCCCTCCCACTCCTCTCTCATCCCAAGAGACTGAAGCATACACAACTTTGCCTGAGCATCATTTCGGAATAAGGCCACGCTTGTGTTTTTAAGAGAGGCGTTCAGCCAGCTGGAGGTTTCTTTATGGCTTCACTAAGTGCAAAGCCTTTTAGACTTGTACACTGAGCCAAAATCCTGACCTACCATGCCCTTGTGGGACCAACAATATTCTTCCACCACTTGAGAGAGAAAATACATGAACTGTCAGTTTAAAAAGCATGCAACATGGCAATTGAATATTATCACTGTAGGATACTATCAAACAGTGTTTCAGTAGATGAAACACAGCAGGGTCTGGTGGGCAGGACAAGGTTTTTTTAAGACTCTCAATCAACTCTGCTCCATTTTAAGGCAGGTAGAAAAAAATTATCCAGGAGTAGAATCTTCAGTTTGAGTTTTAGACCACATTTACATGTCAGCATGAGACTCTGATCTAACGTTTGTCACAACCATCAGAAGTATTTCCACTGAATTCAACAAGCACAGGGTCAGGATTTGTATTTATGTTGTGCCAGTATTTGTACATACATTTATGTATATAAACACCATGCTATACAGTATTATAATTATTTTTTTGGCATGGAGCTGTCTAAGCACTACACATGAATCATAGCAAAGGGTTGAGTTTTTTTAATAAAATTAAAAAACTTCTTTCCCCTTTGGGACCCAACCATAACCCATTCTTATCTCTGTAATAACATAGATTTTCATCTCACTAATCTTCTCTCCTCCTCAATACAAAAAGAGAATTTGCAAAGTGGATGACTAACCAAACCCCTTTCAGTTAAGGCTCACTCTGCTTAGGTGCTTTGACACTCCTAAGCTGTATTTTTCTACTCATTTTTTGAAAATGCATGTTCCTTTTGTTTCAACAGATTTACAATAGACAAAGTCAGAGACAATGCCCCATCTGAGTTACCTCATAAATCAGCAAAAACGTCAGGGAAACAACCTTTTTTATCCTAGCAGTGCAAACAGAAATTGCCCTTGTCCAGCCTTATTTACCAGACCATCTTGCTGGTGAACTGCATAACCCTCGCACTGTGTCCTGAACACATCCACGCTCCTGTGGACCTAGGCAGTTGCAGATTATAGGGCTTTTCATGGGAAACACTTTTTTCTTATTCCTTCCCTTCAGCTTAACTACCAGTCCAACCTGAACAGTATAAAACCAGACAAAAGGGAAATAATTTCCCAAATACCAACACTCATACCACTTTGTACTTCTAACCACCATTTATCCCCAGGCAAAGGCTCTGCCATCTCACCCTTGCCCAGACT
Organism: Platalea leucorodia; assembly: GCF_965183815.1. Classification (NCBI taxonomy): domain Eukaryota; kingdom Metazoa; phylum Chordata; class Aves; order Pelecaniformes; family Threskiornithidae; genus Platalea; species Platalea leucorodia. Next base: position 24,329,615 of record NC_138826.1, read on the forward strand.
CAAGTCTGACTCAACTGTCAAAAGAAAAACAGAGCTGTTTAAATACAATAGCATTTAAGTCTCGTGTCAACAGAATAATAGCAAAGCTCTCCCTAAAAATAGGCTACGTATAATTTTTCTGATTTACAGGACAGCAAAACTGAGGAACAGAGCACAAGTGTGGACGCTTATCATGTCAGTCGCAGAAATAGGAGTGGGAGGTCACAGGACCAGAGATCACAGGCTCCTAACCACTGCCTTTTTGCTTCTGGAGCACTATTTTCTGCCTGCCCAGAGCACCCCCCTGATTTTTTCCCCTCACATGGAGCACACGCCAGACCGTGAGCTCTCTGAGGTTGCTGGCATAGCCAGGGCTGGGCCTGTGGTGCTCTCAAAGTTGTATCTTCCAGGTATCATCCTTTGTCACCGCAAATATTAAATATCCAACATTCAATACAGGGCACCTTCAAGTGTTTACCAAAGGGAAAAGGAAGATAATTTGATGCAAAACCAATTTCCCACTAAAAATCACTGTTCTTTCCTCTTTTCGTAGCACCTTCTTGTCGATTCCAGCTCACCCTCAGTTATATATTTTCCCTACCGAAGGATGTCCCACACTGCATCACAAGATTAAGGAAACATTTTTTCAGCAACAAGAAGGCTTATACCTTCTTACCAAGCAGAATAGTTCTTACCAAGAATAGTTCTTTTAACAAAATCAGATTTTACAGGTTATCAGAGCCATCTCTTCCCCGTTTCAGTGGTGGCTGGATGATAAGTTTTCTGTCCCTTTTGCTGCCCTTCTTGTCGATCTCAGCTGGACTCAAGCTAATAAGCTTCTCATTAATGAAATGACTATGCCAAGGTACTGGCAGATGGTCCTATGTTCCAAACACATCTTCCCATTCCCTCCCTCCCAGAAGTCCTAATCTATACAGAGTGTAATCGTCACAAAAACATATGCTCCCTGACAGAAAGCTTCCCTTCCATTATCTCTGTACTCTAGGGGATTGCCCCTGAAACCTCAGTGACATGAAGCAACTCCCTTCTTACTCAAGTCTCAGTTTCCTATATGCCTGAAAACACATTCACCAGGTCCTGGCCAAAGTGCTTGTACAAGGCTTAAAAATCCATGCTAATCTCTCCATAGTACTGTCCATATCCTAGTCCATTACTAAGCAAAATACACATACACATATATATGCATATTAAAAAAAAATAAAGTAATATATATACCTCATATTTCTAACATGTAATACTTAGCCACTGTTTTATTTACAGGTCCCTGTAACAGTACATGAGCCTTTCTCTTAGATGAAAAACCATACAGCATAATTTATTACATTGGTTACCAGTAAATCTCTTGTGCAACACTTCCATTTAAATGTTGAGTGAATCAGTCACTAATTGAGTATCTCATATATCTTAAAATAATCTGTTTGTTTCATCTGCTGGCTCCCTCTCCCCCATTGATTTAATCAGATTATTATGATTGATGAATTCATTAATATGGTCATCGTTTCCTTAGAGCATAGCAACTTCTAGAGAGACAGTTTCAGGAAGGAAGAGCAAGTATCTCCCTTTTGCACACAGATAGTTATGAGCAGAGGAATAAATGAACGCTATCAGTTTCCCAGTTGTGGGAAGGGCTGCACAAAGGTTATTTCCAGACACTTAGGATCACTTTAGCTGACTTTGCTAGAGCTCCTCAGAAAAGGCTAGGGATATGATGGGCACAGACAGGCCACCAAAATGTGAAGGGTTGTTTTAGCTCTCCAAATTGACTCTGAACCTTCTGAAAAATCATTTCTTTCCAGAGGAAGAGAAAAATTTATTGTCAGTTCTTCTCTGCATTTAATCCCAACAGTACCGAACAGCTTTTCCCCACTGCAGATAAGGGAAAACACCAACAGAAAATAGAAAAGCTTCCCTTTAATCTTTGCCGCCTCCTTTTCAACTTCAAGTTGAAAGTCTTCAAAGTAAGACCTTTTCTTATACTGCGTAACACCTTAAATCACTCTTGGTTGTTGTAGGGAATAACTTAAGCTTAGCAACTCCAAAACTATCTACCTTACAAAAGGAGAAAGAGTTAAAAAGCATGTTCGTTTCTAGACTGAAACAAAACCCAATAGGTCAAATACAGGCAACAGTGGACAAGAAAAGAGAGTGAGAAATATTATTTAGCCAGCAGTAAAAATAACATAATTACAATTCTGTAGCTTTTGTCATCGAAAAGTAAAGCCAAAGCACTTTAATAGCACACCTTCCCAATCCTCCCAAACAGTAAAGGAAAGGAAAATAGAAGGAACTTACCAGGAAAAACAGTAACTACAGAAAAGCATGCAACAGCACTGCTCAAGCACCCTGGAGTCCCGATGGCCTGAGGAGGACAATACAAATGACCGCCACTCGCGCTTACTAGTTGGCTGAAATCCTATTCACAAGTGAGACAACTCTGTCTTGAGCTGTAACTTTGTATCTTTCTGAAAACAACATAAACCAGCTGAAAAACATTACTTAAAAATATGAAAGACACCAAACTCCTAGGGAGAAAACCTAGTCTCTACCTTTTGCTGTCTGCCAGAGCAATATCCAAGATGATACTGAGCATCTGAGGATCAAAAAGGCTCCTGGTGAGCATCTGTCAAGTGGGGAATTTGGATGAGTATTACTTTGGGAGGATGGCCAGCCCGGTAAACAGCAGCAAGCCAACAGGAAAGGCTACTTGTTAGAGCAAGCAATGCACAACAGGCTTCCAGAAACTAAACACACCATACGTAATTAAAGCAATTTATTACAGTTATGTGGCTTTGCACATTTGCAAATTCATTTCCCTCTTTTTAGTCTCTGAGTGATGTGCTTATTCATGCAAACTGAAAGGAAATATGTAAACAGTTTTGAAAATACAAGAAGAAGAGTGTGAGAACGGAACATTTGATATGGCATTATCTTGCAAATGCCTCCAGATTCCTCTCTGGTCACTGTGTGGGCAGCACATTCCCAGGACAGAGAGCAGGGTGGGCGGGAGAAGGAGGACTGTAAAGCTATTCACGAACTGCATTTTGTCTTTTCCCGCTGAGGTTCATTAGCGACCTACTGGAGCACTCGGGAGAAGGGAGGGCTCGCTCCGGCAGGAAGCGCAGGCACAAGGAGCCTCCGACACCCAACGCGCTGGAGGAGGCCGTGCCAAGGGAGCACGGCCCTCTCGCCAACTCCCTGCCCACACGGGGCCTTTTAATTGCTCTGCTCAGGCTGCCGGCCCACTTCGCAAGCTCTCATTTGGATGTACCATACGCAATCATTCAGGAGGAAAGTTAATCCAGCACAATGAAGTTCTTACAAACCAGGCAGTCCTTTCCCCAGCCCCCGCATAAATAAAAATACAAGTTACATCGTCTTGATTGCCTAGACTTTCCCTGACTCCACTGAAGTTCAGAGATGCAGGCAACCCTGAGACAGATGAACTGAAGAAGACAGCAGAGAACTTGCGCTCACAGCAATGCTGACATTTAACAAGGCCTAGGGGCACCCAGTGCTGGCAAAATAAAGTCTCCCCATATTGCATCACACACACCTAGCTGCTGTAAACACAGGAATGATCCTACATCTCCTTGCTACGGAAACTCCCCATCACGCAGCACGTTATTTTTGACAACTGAAGACACCGGTAGAAGTGGAAATGCAGTTTACTAGGAAAGGACTCTACCCAGGATTTTTCTCTAAATCATCCTCTGCCAGCAGATCCTCCTTTCCCCCATTCACCAGTATCCTTTAAAACACAGGGCATCTCTATAACCAAGGCAATGTGAGGAAGCAAGGCCTGTCTGGAGCTCTGAAGACAGCGATAGATTTTGAAGCTGTGGTATGGAAATAATGTGCAATTGCTGACAAGTGGATGATAAGCCCTGAGTACATAGCCGGTGTAGGCTGGCTACAGAACAGCACTGAATAGTGCCCACAAGGTAGGGGGTAAAGGAAAAGGGTGGTGGTGGGGAAACACAGATGGAGAATCTTGATAACTGGTTTACCTGCGTAGCCCATCGTTACTCCAGGTATCCCTCACAGCAGACGGATGTGGAAATGACAGAGCTGTGATAAAGCCCTAGCCCCTTTCAAGATGTTCTCCCTGTGAGAGGCATCAAAATGCATTCAAACATGGTTGCCTGTAAAAGCAGTAAAAGAGTGTTTGGGGTCTTCTGAGTTCAGGGTTAATTTCTGTCCCATTTTTAGACCAGTAACATCTGGGGCTCAAGAGACTGATGTAGGATGAAGAATGGTATAAAAGAGAGAGAAAATTACTCTGCCATGTAAGAAGAGAACAACATAACAAGCAAAACTGAAATGCAGTAGAATGACAGAAGTCACTAGGCTGTGATCACAGTGGGCTGTAAACCAGAGTACATCACATTAATGAGGTAGGAAAAGATTTGTCATATGCAGGGGATTACATAAAGTCTAATAAAAAAAACACCCTCTATTAAGAGAAAAACACAATCCAATTCATATGGAAACAACTTTCATATTATACAAATCATGGTACAAAATGCAGAACACAAATTCAGGAAAAATGGCACGTAACACTGATGTAAAGCAAGCTGTCAATAAAATCTGATAAAATCATAACACTGGCAAACAGCAAATACATCTATTTGAACTAATCAAATGTAACAGTAGGAAAAGATTTTAAAGACCTGAAGTAGCAAATGCTGTACTCTAAAGAAGCAGAAACAGTGGCGCAGTGAGTTTTTGATTAATAAACCTGGCTTCTGTAGCTTGCAAATGAGTTGAAATGAAAGATTTGGTTTTTGTGCGGCATTCACAGAGCATCCAAAACAGCTGGCACCTGATCTGTGATGAGGAGTCTAGGCACTTTGGCAATACAAACAAATTGTAATCCAAACAATAATTTCATACATATGTAATCCCCTCAGAAGAATCGAATTAAGAAGAAGAAAGACGATGATACATTATATTTAAGGTTAATAAATGCAAAGTACTAAACAGCGAAAATTATAATCACTCATACTTTTTTTTTTAAACAGGGTCATAAATAAATTAGTAACTCAAAGGGGAAAAACTAGACACCTTCAGGAAGGCACACTGTGTGCTCAATACATAGTGACAGTAAAAGCATGCAGTAAAAATGCAAATTAAGTTATATTAAGATGTATAAGGAATTAAAAGTTGAGCAGTACAAGAACTAACATGTGCTTTCCACTGTGAAGCACTGTTCAGTTCTCACCGCTTTATCCTAAAATAACAGAAAAACATTGAAGTACTGGATTGAAATTGTTAATTGAAAAAGATAACATAAAGAAAAACATCTGAAGTCTGTCGGTTTTCTCTTTTTCTTTTTCAATCCAACAGGATGTTTAAGAGGCACATGAAAAAATCCAAAACAGTCAAGAGGAGAGACTGGACAGATTAAGAACTATTAATTTGGTTTCCTAATAAAAGAACAAGGGAATACACAGTGAAACTCAGGGGCAAAAATTTGCGTAATTTGAGATTATATAGTTTCACATCATACACAATTATCCAGTAGTGCTTACTATGCCATAAACACTGACAGTAAGAAAATTATGAAACATTAATATTTATAATAAGCATATTTTAATTAACAACAATAAACATCAATCACAAAGCACAGAAACACTCCTGTTTCAAGGCACAACATAATAAACATCTAGGAAGAGTGTAATATAACAATCTTCAAATGCATTTTTTTCTGAAACAATGAGAGCTACTGTTGATAAGGGAACGACTTTGCATCTTGATGGACATCCTCTGATCCACTATGGGCAATAGAGAAGACATACCAGTAGCAGTTTCTTCTGCAGGAAAACACGCTGTAAATTTTATCACTGTAGCTACAGTGATAAGAAGTCTTATGAAGTGTGCCGCACAAACACAAAAGAGAGAAGCTTATTGTTTAAACTTGAGAAAAGAGACAACAGAAAGATGTATAGGCAAAGCTGCAACAGAAGGTAAGACAACAGTAATCAACAACACTGGTCTAACTTTTTTAAAACCAAGGGGGGTTTGTAGGTATTTTGAACATTTCTAGTGATGTTTCTAAATATGAGGGGCAGAATGGGAGGATGATACTTTGACAATTTGTGAAGTACAAGATGGAAACTGTTATCATTGACTTGAGATAAAAGCAGCTATATACTGCCACAAAAAGGAAGACCTATTACTTTTTTTTTTTTTTGACAAGATCTTCTGCTTGCTCCTATATAAGCAGATCCCTTCACTTTAGGATCCCTTTCATTCCAAGAACCCGTATCAGCGACAGAGATGGTGACCACCACCAACGGTGTCACCGCCACCTCCCATTGTTGGTCCTGTGGCAAAGTATGGGGAGACGGAGAATTTTTGCTACGTGCCATGTGTTGTTTACCAGTACTGTGGGTGGCTGGTGTCAGGCAGTAACAGCTTTAGAAAACAACAAAAAAACCTAAAATACCACCAGCAAGAAGAGAAACACTCTAACCCTGTGCTCTTATGTTTTCACCTTTACATCTGTTTCACCTTAAAAAGGAGACAGTAATCATGCAGGTAGTTTGTTCCACCTCATCTGGCTACTTTCTCACCAGAAATGACTCAGTTGGTACAATGTCTTCCGGTCTCATGGTGCATCAAGGGCTGGCTGCTCCAAGAGAGGAAGAGCAGGAAACCCCATGGCACTTATGGGGTGCAGTCCCACCATATCTGAACATGGCAGGCAGATCTGTGTGCTGGTGACAAGGTCCATTGACAGTCCCAAGCAACGTGAGTGATGAAACAGGTCCAAGGGCCACCTGGGGGTCCAGTTAGGAGCAGGAGATGGAGCCAGGGACAGGACAAGACAGAAGACACACTACCTACAACATAGGTTCACAGTCCATCCAGGAAACAAGGTGCAGACAGAAGAGGAGACAAGCACACCTACCACACCACTCAGCTCAGGACTGAAGGTGCAGGCCTGAGCTTAAGGGCAGTCCCTGGACGCCTGGGGAAACAGTGCACAGGTGGAGGTCCCAAATGAAGCTTCTCAGGGCATTGGTGCCCTCAGGACTGATGCTTAGCTGGTTTCTGCAACCTCTGAGTGCAAGGAAGGGCTGTGCACACCTGAAGAACAGGCAGATGACATGCCAAAGATGTGGTCTCAAGGGTGGTTTATATTCACACATTCTACTGTCCTCACAGGAACATACACAAAATTACAGATCTCTGAAAGTGTTTTTCCCCATGGGAGTATACACAAAATTACAGATATTTGAGAGCAGTTTTCCTACTAATTTTGTAAGCATATTCCTGTCAAACACTGGGGGGAAAAATTACTTTTTTCCCCCACTTCAGCTGCACTGGAGTGCTCTCCTGTAATTGCCCTTTCAGCCCATACTGGCCTCTTTATACCAGTGCAATCTCCACTCAACTATATCTTAAAAGGTCTGAAGCAGCATTGTGCCTCCAGTTCTAAAACGCTCTTGACAATACAGGCAATACAACAGCATGCCCTTCTTCAACCCTCTGCTATTGTCTCTCACATCCTCTTCAAACAAAGATCAGGGAAGGGGACCCTCACCTGCAAGAGAGGGCAGTCCTGGAAGTGAGAAGGAAGGAGAATAGTGAGGAGACGTGACATGAGCAGGGAACAGCAAACCTAAACAGAAGATAAAATCTTCTGGACCAATTCCTTCCACATAAGCAGCGCTGGCTGGGCTTGTCTACACCGATACTCTTTTTAAAAATTTCCTCTGTTTCACTGCTGCCAGTGCCTGCAGGGGTTACAGCGTGAAGTGCTGCTCTGTACCAGTTTCCCAGGCACAGCCATTACGGCTGTACGCTGATTTCAATGGGAGATACCCATTTCCCTCTTGCGTAGGATTCGCATGCTTTAAAACACTTGACAAGCATGGTTCAAACTTTAAAACAATAAATACACGCTCCTCTGCATGTTGGAGGAAAAATCCAGGCCCCAAAGTTTCATTTCACACATTCAATTAGGCCATGAAGAAAAGTACTATGGATGCAGAAAAATAACAGCCTTCTGTGTTTTGTTGGGTTTTGCCACATAAAACTGCCATAATTATTAAATTTTCGATTAAAAATCATACTCCTAAATTTTCTTGTTTTGTCAAACAGCTTAAAAATGTAAAAGTACACAAAGTTGTTATCAATGTTCAGCCAACAGTTGCAACACACTGACCTCTACCTTAACTCAAACATGGCTCTAACTTCAAAGCCTGCTTAAAACTATTTAAGTACCAACATTATTAAGCATAGCAGGCATGCCAAATACTCAAACGGAGCCAGCATGCTTTATGCGAAACCCAGTCTCTGCATTTCCTCCCCCTTATTTCCCAGGCTAAGCTTACCTGTCCTCCAGAGCAGGACTTTCCTGTCACACTTCTTCTGACAGAGAGGGGTGGTGATTCCCTGCTGTCTCATCCTTGGACTACTGCATTTATTTCCCAATCTCTTCCCCTTTTTACTAACTGCAATGGAGGCTAAGCACATAGCTTCCTTGTTTCAAGTCCCAGGCTTGCACCCTTACCCCAGTGGCTCTGCAGGAACCTTTGTGATTGCTGAGTGGGGGAACTGAAGGCTGGACTGAAATCCAAGCATGGCTCTCCTGCTGCACACCCGGCGGAGGCGGACGGAGAACCCCCCTACCACTGACTGAGCTGGGGGGGATCAGGAGGGTTCATGCCTGACTGCACCTGCTCATGCTGTTTTACAGGCTGTAACACTACAGAGATGTCTTTAAAAAAGCAGCATATAAGGAATCTGCAAGTATTTCCTACAGAAGGACAAAACAATACAGAAATTTTTGCAATCATTCACAAAATTAACCAAGAACAGACCTATTGTAAAAGGCTCAGTCTCATAAGATGATAGGCAAGTGATGGAAAAGCCTGGACTGCTAAAGCCCTTCAACAGAGACTTTCTGGAACTTCCAGCATCTTTTTCATTGCATTTGTTACTGATCATACATCTTGATTGACACTGAAGCAAAAACATCACATCAAGAAAATTATCTGCCATCAGCAACGGTTATCAAGAAATGCTGTAGCTGAACTAATGTCAAAAAGAGTTTAAGTGCTTAACTATCAAATGCTTAGCATACTTGAAAAGTAAGGCAAAATTTTCAACACAGTTTCTCAATCATCACTCAAAGGCTGCCATTAGTAACATTTGGGTCTCAAAAGCATTCAGCAGTATGTATTGCTGATATCTGCCTGCAAAAGAAATGTTTACTAACCTGAAAGACGTCCAAGGGGTAAAATTGCAACAGCTCATTTAAGATGCAGCTATGAGGCTGCACAATCAAAAGCGCAAACCCAGAGGAACAATCTTCACAAGTCTTCACAGGAATGATTGTTTTGATTATTTTTTTTTTTTTAAACTCGTCTCCTTTCTGTCTCTTAAGGGTCCTGTGTGCAGTACCCAGACTAGTACTAACTGCTGTGTTTTATGTATCATTTTCCTCCTGGTCCTTATTGCTGTGGCCCAAACACTTTTAGTCTCTCCTGAACACCAGAGCATGGACAGATACACCGTTCACTGAAACCCTTTATTCCAGACTGCAGGACTCCAAGGCACAGTCTTTTAATAAAATTATTCTTAAGGCTTATGTCAAGTGGCAAATGCATCACATTCTTGGCTCCAACAAAACCAAAACGACTCCCTCCAACCTAGAAGACACATACTTTCCAGGGTAAAACTTTCAGAATTGTCTTCTACCTAAAAGCCATAGACTTTGTGCTTCTAAGTAATAATTTGCTTTTAAAAATATTACCCTTGAACTTGATTTTCTCTAAGTGGGAAAGAAATAGGAGGAATATGGATATAAAGAGTCTGTGAGCACATGGGAAAATCTGTGTTCTGTGCTTACAAGTTAACCAGTACTCAGCACAGGTACTGCATTTTTCCACCATGAGTTATATTCCCTGCCTCCAAAAGTAATATATTTTAGTCCTGTTTACAAAAGGTACAAACGGTAAATTGAAGTTTAGACATCCTCAAGCTTATGCACCAGCAAAGGACTTCTTCCATTTACAGTCACTTTCTCCACTCCCTTTCCAAAGTAACTCTTAGCCTCTGAGTGAGGTCATTCTCAACTAGTTTGCAATGATCTGGTTTACATTCTGGATACTTCCTGGGAAACCTCAGACGAGCTAGGGGATAGACAAGGAATAAAAGCTGGATGTAAGAGACCACTCCAGCACAAATATCCCAGATCAATTACCAATATAGATCCATTGCAGTAAAAGCCTCCTGTTTCTGAACGCTGCCTAAAAGCTCCCGTGAGCACACAGTCCTACTGTACATAACAATGGGATAAATTAAAAATGGTAGGAGGGAGAGGAAGAAAAGAAGAATCCTAAACATAAGGAGTTAACCTAAGGAAAGGTAAACAATTTCAAAGAAACAATCACAAACACAGTAACATCTACAGACTCAAGCTGGAATTGAGGTACAGATTTCTGGTACCTGATCTACAAATCATTGAGAAGTCTTGGCTACTACAGTCAGTCTTAACATGCCAAAGCCTTCTACAACAAAGCTTTACATAGCATCATTGGAAAGCTTTGAGTACTAGCACATCTTGCAGCTGTAAGACATATTGTCTTTTGAAACTTGGAAGACATACTTTGATGAGGAAGAATAAGGCCTCTAGAGAAGTGTGCTGCTTACCGGGGGCTCGTATCAGGGACATCACCGAGAGACTACCAAGCCTCGTACAGTCCACTGCCTATTATCCACTGCTGCTGTTTCACGTGGGCACCAATGATACAGCCAGGAGCAGTCTGAGGAGTACCAAGAAGGATTACAGAGCCCTAGGAGAAGTGGTAAGGGATTCTGGAGCACAGGTAATTTTTTCATCAGTCTTCCTCATCAAAGGGAAGGGGTTTGAAAGTGCCAGTCAAATCTGGCAAATCAACAAGTTGTTACAGGACTGGTGCCACAGCCATGGGTTTGGCTACTTAGACATGGGACTGGCTTTGAAAAACCTGGTCTACTGGGGGCTGATAGGGTCCATCGGTCAGAGAAGGGGAAGAGCATTTTCTGTCATAGGCTTGCCAAGATGGTGAAGAGGGCTTTAAACTCAAGTTCCCGGGTTAAAGGAACCTCAGTCCATCCCACTCCTACCAGCTGGATGCCAGTGTCAGGAATAGATGCCCAGAGCCTGGAGAAGGATCACAGATCAGCAGGAGTGCACCTGAAGAGCAGCACAAAGGAATTCCAGCCAGTAAGTTGGCTTCATCAGGGGCCCAACTTAAATGCCTCTATGCAAACGCACACAGCATGGGGAATAAACAAGAGGAGTTAGAGACGTGCGCATGCCTGCAGGGCTATGATCTTACTGGCATCACGGAGATGTGGCGGGATGGCTCCTGTGACTGGAGCGCTAGAATGGAAGGTACAGGCTCTTTAGGAAGGACAGGCAGGGGAGACAAGGAGGAGGCATTGCCCTCTACGTCAATGACCAGCTGGAGTGCATGGAGTTCTGCCTGGGGATGGATCAGGAGCCAACCCAGAGCTTATGGGTCACGATTAAAGCGAGGGCAGGCACAGGTGACATTACTGTGGGGGTCTGCTACAGGCCACCTGACCAGGAAGACCATGCAGATGAGGCCATCTATAGACAGACAGGAGCAGCCTCACATTCACAAGCCCTGCGCCTCATGGGGGAATTCAACCACCCCGGTATCTCTTGCAGGGACAACACAGCAGGGCATAAGCAAGCCAGGAGGTTCCTGGAATGCGTTGATGATAACTTCCTTCTCCAAGTGACAGACAAGCCAACGAGGAGAGGTGCTACGCTGGACCTTGTTCTCACCAACAAGGAGGGGCTGGTGGCAAATGCGAAGCTCAAGGGCAGCCTCACCTGCAGTGACCATGAAATGGCAGAGTTCAAGATCCTTAGGGCACCAAGGAGGGTGCACAGCAAGCTCACTACCCTGGACTTCAGGAGAGCAGGCTTTGGCCTCTTCAGGGATCTGCTTGCAAGAGTACCACGGGAAAAAGCCCTGGAGGGAAGAGGGGCCCAAGAAAGCTGGTTGATACTCAAGGATCACCTCCTCCAAGCTCAGGAGCGAGGAATCCCAAACAAAGAGGAAGTCAGGTAAAAACGCCAGGAGGCCTGCGTGGATGAACAAGGAGCTCCTGGACAAACTCAAACTCAAAAAGGAAGCCTACAGAGGGTGGAAGCAAGGACAGGTAGCCTGCGAGGAATACAGAGAAATGGTCCAAGCAGCCAGGGATCAGGTTAGGAAAGCTAAAGCCCCGATAAAATTAAAGCTGGCCAGGGACACCAAGGGCAACAAGAAAAGCTTCTATAGGCACCTCAATGATAAAAGGAAGGCTAGGGAAAACAGGGGCCCTCTACGGAAGGAAACGCAAGACCTGGTTACCCGGGATATGGAGAAGGCTGAGGTACTCAATGACTTTTTTGCCTCAGTCTTCACTGGCTAGTGCTCTAGCCACACCGCCCAAGTTGCAGAAGGCAAAGGCAGGGACTGGGAGAATAAAGAACCGCCCACTGTGGGAGAAGATCAGGTTCGAGACCATCTAAGGAACCTGAAGGAGCACAAGTCCACGGGACCCAATGAGATGCATCCGCAGGTCCTGAGGGAACTGGCGTGTGAAGTTGCTAAGCCACTATCCGACATGTTTGAGAAATCGTGGCAGTCCGGTCAAGTTCCCACTGACTGGAAAAGGGGAAACATCACCCCCATTCTTAAAAAGGGACAAAAAGGAAGACCCAGGGAACTACAGGCCAGTCAGCCTCACCTCTGTGCCCAGCAACATCACAGAGCAGATCCTCCTGCTAACAGCACGTGGAAAATAAGGAAGTGATTTGTGACAGGCAACATGGCTTCACTAAGGGCAAATCGTGCCTGACAAATTTGGTGGCTGCCTATGACAGGGTTACAGTGTTGGTGGACAAGGGAAGAGCAACAGATGTCATCTACCCGGACTCATGCAAAGCATTTGACACTGTCCCACAAAACATCCTTGTCTCTAAATTGGAGAGATGTGGATTTGACAGATGGACCACTCCGTGGATAAGGAATTGGCCGGACAGTTGCACTCAAAGAGCTGTGGGCAATGGCTTGATGTCCAAGTGGAGATCAGTGATGAATGGTGATCCTCAGGGGTCAGTATTGGGACCGGCACTGTTTATCATCTTTGTTAGTGACAGGGACAGTGGGATTGAGAGCACTCTCAGGAAGTTTGCCAATGACGCCAAGCTGTCTGGTGCAGTTGACGTGCTGGAGGGAAGGGATGCCATCCAGAGGGACCTTGACAGGCTGGAGAGGTGGGCCCGTGCAAACCTCATGAAGATCAACAAGGCCAACTGCAAGGTCCTGCACATGGGTCACGGCAATCCCAAGCACAAATACAGCCTGGCCAGAGAATGGATCGAGAGCAGCTCTGAGGAGAAGGACTTGGGGGTGTTGGCTGATGAGAAGCTCAACGTGACCCAGCAATGTGCGCTTGCAGTCCAGAAAGCCAACCGTACCCTGGGCTGCATCAAAAGAAGCGTGACCAGCAGGTTGAGGGAGGTGATCCTCCCCCTCTACTCTGCTCTCGGGAGACTCCACCTGGAGTCCTGTGTTCAGCTCTGAGGCCCCCAACATGGGAAGGACATGGACCTGTTGGAATCAGTCCAGAGGATGGCCACAAAGATGATCAGAGGGCTGGAGAACCTCTCCTGTGAAGACAGGCTGAGAGAGTTGGGGTCGTTCAGCCTGGACAAGAGAAGGCTCTGGGGAAACCTTATAGCAGCCTTCCAGGACCTGAAGGGGGCCTACAAGAAAAGCTGGAGAGGGACCTTTCACAAGGGCACACAGTGACAGGACAAGGAGTAAAGGCTATAAACTGAAAGAGGGTAGATTTAGACTAGATATAAGGAAGAAATGCTTCACTATGAGGGTGGTGAGGCACTGAACAGGTTGCCCAGAGAAGCTGTGGATGCCCCATCCCTGAAGTGTTCATGGCCAGGTTGGATGGGGCTTTGAGCAACCTGGTCTAGGGGAAAGAGGGCCTTGAGCATGGCAGGGGGGTTGGAACTAGATGATCTTTAAGGTCCCTTCCAACCCAAACCATTCTATGATTCTATGATTCAACCGCAGGAAGGGACCCCAGGACTTGCATATAGATTCAATTGGTCTTTCTATCGCTTCACTGCAGAGTACTCTTGAGTGCCGTCTTAGATCACTTCAGAGTTGAAATCTGTTTTCCCCTCTCTCAGACATGCTTCTACCTCCTCATCACACTGTCAAAGTTATTACTTTGGCATGAAACTTTCAATATATCACTACAGGGTTAATTTCCTTTTACCTTCTACTATCACACTTGAGTGCAGAGCGCTCAGCTTGGCTAAAAGCTCAAAGGGCATGAATAATGTAAAAGGACTCCACTTTGAGGACCATTAATGCCTCAGAAAGCCTTCACTGGATCTCTCACCAGTTCTCACTTGCAGTATCTTTCATTTCTTTTAAATGTTACAGTACCAGTGCTAAATCAAACTCAAAGCTCTCAGATCTAACACCTCCTCACCAGCAATGCAGCTAACAGACTACGGGGACTTAGGAGTCAAAGCGGGGCCTGGAGGGGAGTTGCCTCCGCAGCCTCCTGGCTATGCCAACTAGCTCCTCCGCCTTCTCAGCCTGTTGTCAATTGCTCCTCAGCTTCTTTAACTTTTGCCTTCAGCAGTGAAATATTACATCCTTGGTTCAAGTAAAATCGCTTCACCTGCCTTTGATTTATATGAAGACCTAACAAATGCAAGAAATAGTTTTAGTATTTTGAAAAAGTACTTTTTGCTTTCAAGGATGGCTAAAATCCAATTGAACTATTCACCTTGTAACATAACACGGACATCAACCTTACTAGATGGCCCATGACATATTAAGCTTGGGAAAATCTGGCAATAAAACGAGTCGTGGTTACAAGAAAACCCAGCCAGGTGCACACACAGAGGGAAATGGTGAGCCTGAATGTTATCTGACGAGCCACAAACTTGATACATCACACATCTATGAAATTACATATAGTTCTTAATTGAATGATTCCAAATCAAATCAGGAAAACACAACCAGAATTACAGGAAATACTGGGATCTTGGGCAAATTGCCTTCAGTGTCTGCTCTCAGTTATGCTATCTGTAAAACACAATCAATAAATGTAACCATTAAGTCAATGCAGAACATGATTAGTCCAATTCTTAAACAGAAAAAATTTAGGCAGGGACTTGTTTGGTGTCATGTATCAGATATCTGCTTTGCACTACATTGCAACTATAATACAATTTCTGAATGCTGGAGAGGCTGGAAAATGGGAACTGGAAAAGCACATTACAGGCAAACAATTTGAACATAGAAAATCCCTAGATTTGCATACACACAATTATGATTTGTATCAGCTTTCCCTGCATACATAAACTGAAGTAACAAAGTACATAACAACAAATTGTGAGGACTTAAGGAGGAACGTTTTAACACACAGCTATGAACCTAACACCGCATACGGAAAAAAACATCCTCTGCATTTCAGTTTTTAGTTAGTTTGGCAAAGCCCACACAGCAGGAGTTTTACGTGATGCTGCAAGTAGGCACCAAAGAATAACTGAATGGAAAGATGGGAAATCACAAGTATTTTCTGTGGTGGTAAAACAATATTAAAAGAAAATGAAATAGGAGAGGCTTGAAGAGCACTAAAGATTCTAAGACTGGCTGGAAAGGATTACTTAAAAGTAGTTTGAAGCTGTGGTTTGAAATATTTAATATCTATAGAGGCATCTGTTCCAACCTTCAGAGGGTTAACTCAAACCTTCTTCTGCAAGCCATATAAAATAAGTTCTATGTTAGAAACCACCAGACAACTATTTTCTACTAAACACTAAGAATTGTAATACAAGACATCTGTTGAAGTTATAAAATGTCCTGTAGCTCTTTAAAATGCATAAATTTGCTTTGGTTATTATATTACCTAGTATGTTTTCCCAATATCATATATGATTGCGTGAAGTGCTTTGAAACGAAAGATGCTATGTAAGTGCAAAACATTACTGCAGTACACTCAACTTAATTTGGACATGCTATAGTAGGATGGCTCCTTTATTGAGACATCTGCTAGCAAACCAATTTGGCCAAATCACAGCGAGTGATAATGTTTGCTGTTTAATCAAGACAGTATTAACATAAATTTTAACTTGTATCAAGTAGCTTAATGGTAAATTACTGAATGTTAAACAGAAATGGAATTTTACACTCTGGTCTTTCAATAAACAAGTTCTTGAGTAAACTAAAACATACAGTTTCTTCAATGTGCAGTCAAAAAGAGCTAGATACGACCAGAAAGAGCTGAAGTCAAGCAATGCAAGACTTGAAATCATAAACTTCATTTTCAGTTTTAAAAAGGTTCAGTATTGGAATGCTCTTCATCTTTGAACTAAATAGAAGATCTTTAACAAGAAGAGTACATCCAGATGTGCTTATAATTAGAAAGTAATAAAAGGTATTTTAATTAATTTCTGGCTTTTGTACATACATGACATTTCTGACTTGGATGCTTAATCCTGAACAGCTTTTTACATTTTGTATGGATAAGCATCAGTGAATTTCTGGCCTTAGCACTGTAAAGATGGCTATAAACTATGTGCCTCTCCATGACAACCCCAGACTATGTGGTTTCATCCATTAGCCACCGATTTTGCCAGTCAACACATCCATTTACTATTTGTCAAGAGAGAAATATAAAACTTCTTGCATCCTGACTCAATACTACTGGGAACTAAAATAGTGATGGTGAAGAGCCACCACACTGACATCAAATAGAAGCCTCTGCTGCAAAACCATAACATAGTGACAGATATCGCTTTAGATATTCACTCTTAAAGGAAGGGAGATTGCCAAATCCAATATTCATAATATAATTGACTTGTCTGAATTTTAAATTAAATGGAATGTTAAATTATTCCAAGACATACTCAGTGAGTGTGTTAAGAGCAGAACAGCACTTATCACAACGTTCCCTGGAACATGCAATTCCTAAGAAAAGGAAGAGGAGTAAAGGAGACAAAAAAAAAAAAAAAAAAAAAATCACAGGGAACAACCCAGTACCACTAATTCTATGTGCTGCAGGAAAAGACGACAGCTTACTTCTTAGAACCAGGATCCTGTGGAAGAGGCACAATAAAACAGTTGAAAAAATAAAACAATTGTATTTAGGTTTGCATCAGGCATCCATAAAAGAAGAGACTGCTTTCTTGACTACAGATGAAAAAAGCAAACGCCAGTAAGATATCAGTATCAAACCATATGCTTCTGTTCTCACCCACCTTTAAATGATAACAAGAAGGGACTGGTCTACGGAAATATTTCAGAAAATTGAAAGCTTCTTAGTCCTCCAGGCAGCATATGTTGAGACTGGCATGTGTATTTCAGTTTGAAGGGAAGTGTCTTGCTGTCTACCATGCCCAAGAGGTGGCTTAACATTCACTTCCTATTTCAGTGGAGCAACTAAACATAACACTTCCTTTCCCCACAATACTAGGATGAATGTTGTGACAGAAGAATAAGTTTCTTAATGTGACATGCACGCAAAAAGTCTCTATGAGCAGGTGGACAGAAGAATGTACACCCCATTTCATACTGTGCATGAACACATGCATGAAGTGGACATGGGTCCTACATGATTACAAGAGCACATACAAAGGGCTAAAATGGTCGTGGCCAATGTCCCAGTCCCAGGCCTTTCATCTGCAGAGCTTAGAAAGAGCCATGACTTTCAACACAATCATTTAACACTAAAACCCACAATGAAGTAGGACTCGTTCCTTCCACTGTCACTTCATAATCACACCAGCTCTGCTGAGAGTCACACTCTCCCCATTCTACTCCTTCCACTCTTGACCTGTGCAAGCTGAAATCTCAGTAGGGTACAAGAATGCCAAGGTTTGCCACTGGTCTAATTCTCAAAGTAACAGCCACCTTGGGGGGGGGGTGGGGGGTGTAGTGTGCTGTTGCTGTGGAAACAGAGCACAAAGATACTCCTATCAGATCAAAAGTAGCTCTTGGAGGACCAAGCACACCGCTCAACAGTTACTGGAACTTCCCCTAGCACGCAGTAAGGGTTAGGACAGGGAACACAGTCAGCCCAGATGTCTTCACCATCTCACAGATTTCAGGGGATTCGGGACAGCTTTTCAAAAGTGAGTCCCTCACTCCACTTGGTGAGGAAAGGTATCGTTTGTGAAAACAACTACCATCACATGCAAGCCTTGAACTGGGAAGATGATAAATTGCACAGCTTGCTTAAATTCTTGATAGATGTATTAATACAGAATCCAGGACATGGTGTTTAACAGAGGACTGTGGAAATGCCTGGGCCTGCGCCAAAAGTTGACAGGCTGAATTCAAAAGCAATGCGGGTGAATGGTAAAGAAGAAAATTAACCTACATCCTAGTAGAGTTCTTCTGTTCCTTGTTCCCCAAGAGATGAAAAAGAATAAATAGAATGTGATAATGTGATTAAAGACTACATGATAATTAACACACAAAAATGTCTGAATTAATACCACATGGGCAAACTCAATATCAGACTACTCTAACTTTTCAATGACTTGACTTTAAAAATCATTCTTGTGCATAAATCTATAGTTTTGTTCCTCTCTCCATTCCCTTTGAGATCCCTTAACTGCGTAAGTTGTTCATACCCTGAACTACACAAACTGTATGAGACTGCAAGAGTCTAACACAAATCAGTCAGAGAGAACACTGTAGTTAAAAACAGCATTAATGAGAACACCACATACACAAAAGCCAGCTCCAGGTTTTCAGGAAGAAAGGAACTGCCAAGTGTCAACATTAGAACTCCTTATACTATCAAAGGCCAGGTGAAATCAGCAACCAGTAGCTATTTGATACTCTAAACCACTGATTTTGCTAGGACATTTTAAACATCAGATAGAGATGGCAGGGTATTCCAACAGGTTAGAAATTTGTTTAGTTTATCAATGGTACAACGCTAACACACATCAATTCCCTCAGTTCTGAATCTTCTAACCCTTCCTTCTCATCCCCACAAAACATCTCATATTAAAAGAAACTAGACACTGGCAAGCCAGCAGAATGATTTATTTTACAGGGGTGTTGTGAAGCTTAATTCATGTTTGTAAAGCCCTTTGTATTGTGCCTTTCATCTACTGTGGGAACCTCACAGTATTATCAATAAGGTCTTTTCTACAGTATAAAGGCTTTGCTAAAATAGCTATACTAGCAAATCTGCCTAGTCGAGATGTAGTTTACACAGGCAAAAAAGTTATTTTGCCAGAACAGCTAATACCAGTTCCTTGAAAAAACAAGCTATACTGGCAGAAGCATATTTTTGGTGGTATCTAAC
Source organism: Platalea leucorodia (assembly GCF_965183815.1). Classification (NCBI taxonomy): domain Eukaryota; kingdom Metazoa; phylum Chordata; class Aves; order Pelecaniformes; family Threskiornithidae; genus Platalea; species Platalea leucorodia. The sequence goes on from NC_138826.1 coordinate 24,348,998, forward strand.
TGAATCTAGCAAAGAATACTGTATGTCAACTAAGGGTGATTTCTGCAGAATGTTAACAAAACACAGTTATGCTGGCAAAACCCTGAAAGGTAGCTCTGACCAACATATTTCGGAGGCTGAAAATGAAGGATGTGTATTTACTACTTTCACAACACCGAGCCTCTGCATTCATTTATTCACGTGAATGAGCTAGAAGCAACAGAGCACTCTGTAAAGAGATCCCTTTAGCAGCAAATGCACTTGACTAACTATTTTATACAAAATAATTGTTGGGTTATTTTTTTTTCTTTAAAAAGCAAGACGCTAAAGGAATAAAGAGAATTAATATAAAGCCTTGGTCAGATATATTCTGCCAAATAGAACAGAATATTAACAGCACTAGAATGAATGCCTAGAAACTACTTATACAACCGCAAAGAACACAGACTGGGATACAAGAAACTAGTTCATGTGACAGTCATTTTTAATTGTGCTATTATTATTATTATTTTCTAGTCAAGACCCCAGTTTTCTCACTCAAGTTTAAAACAACATCAAATATCCAATTGTTATTTGTCTCCTAACAAAGGTGGAGAGGCGCCTACTTGTGATTTTTTTTCTAGTCATGTTTAGCCTTATTCTGAGCTGCTTAGGGTGGTAGCCTGCAGCTACCAGCAGTACTGCATTTACATTTTGCCTTTTGACGTTTCCACATCTTGCTGGAAGCCTGTAGCAAATCCTGTCATCTAAGGGCTTGCTTACACAGGGAAAGGAACTCATCTGTCTCATATCTCTGGAAGGCTTTTCTCCAACAGATACCTGTATTTATTTTAGAAGGGTGTCTCTCCATACACATCTGCAGTAGCACACAATTTTCTAACACCCACAGCACCAAAGATATGCACCACAGCGTAACACTTCGGCAGAGCCATGTTTCAAATCTGTGGTGATTTGAATACAAATTGGCTAAACATTTTTCCACAAATTGATTCAGATCTGACATGCTTGAATCTGGAATGGAGCTCAAAATCCAAAGACAAGAATTGCCATAGTTAATGGCAGTATGCTACTTAACAATACGGAAAATTTGTTTTCCGTATGAAAGATGGTTTCATTACCAAAATTTAAGCAGGTGTATTCACTTGCTTTCCACTGAAAAGTAAAGCCAAATCTACTTTAAAGCCAAACTAAACATGAAACTCAATCTTCTCTGCTATTGAGACAAATTAGAAAAAGACTGGCTACCATAAATTAATCAGTAACCTATTATTTACCAACACAGCACTGTAGAATACACAGCCCACATACCAGGACTACCTGATGCGCTGTTTTGTTACACCTAAGAATTATTTATGTGACATCTGAAATGACAAGCATAATAATAAGCAGTAATTTACAATTGCTACATGTTCTCTCAGTCACTGATGTACCCGTCTATAGAGCATGAAGAACAGCACTGACCTAAAAACCGGACTTGACAGTTCTGGACTAGGCTTAAGAAGAACAAGGTTCAAATGAGAGCCAAAATATATGAAATCTTTTTTGCAGATTGACTAAGCTATGGACCAAAGCTGTAGTACCAAAAGGCTGGGCTTTCTTGCTTCTAGTTAAGAAGCACTTACTTGTCATGAAAGCATTAAAAGTGGGATTATGTTTCCTTTTTCCACTAGCATACATTTTGCATGTAAGCAGCTGTTCCTAATCAATGAGAGTTAAATATTAACATTTCATACGACATGAAAATTTATGTCACAGCCTTCTTTCAAAAACTATAAAGACATTTTCCCCACTAGCTCTGTGCCTTAGGCCAGAGAGCACTCAATTTGCTGTACCTACAGCGTAGCAACCATGTAACCCCTCCATCCTCCATAGCATCCTCCACTGGTATCAACAGAAGGTTTGCATGAAGATCAAGAACAGAATATGGCCATTAGACAGTAACTACATTTCTAGCTGGAAAAGTTCATTCTTGCCTTTGGGATACTCAGCAGGAAAATTTAAGGTTAGCCACCTTTAAAGCCAAGGCTACCTTGCCTCTCTGTTTCTTCCCGTTCCACCCCTCTATTTTAGCTCCTTCCCATCCCTTCTTAACTGTCATCTCTCTTTAGCCTCTGATGACTCTGACTGATCCCTTGGTTTCTTCCCAGGAAGAGAGCTCACAGAATTTGCAGGGTTCAGTGCATAATCTTTCTGCATGCCCTGGGTCCTGCCTACACAAAAGTGCTCCCTTGCTGAGCACATCATGGCAGTGAAGTTTAGCTAAAGAATTGGGAGCAAAAGTCTAGGAGAAAATATGTGGAGGCTGAGGCCAGGCTTCCCAGTGGAAGGTCACTACTCTGAAGCATCCCTCCACCACTGACAAAGATATCCCACATTTATCATTCTCAAGTGCAAGTACACTTCAAGGCCAACTTTTCTGCTCTTAAGCAAAAATGGAGAAAAGGCATACAACTCAGGCTGAGGCTTTTTTCCTCTTAGTTCTCTGGAATTTGTAACTGCTCCAAAGTTTCTGCAGGGGTAGAAATGAAATTTAAAGGGTGCAAACAACAGTTACTTGGCATGATCAGCTGTTCTGTTCTACACTGAAGCACAAAGCTGCAACCACAAAAGAAATGCACAGTTAAGTGATGAGGAGCTCACTTCTACTCAGAGAGACAGCTGAAGCACCCTGAATGGTATGGGAAGACTAAGGCTACATGTTCTCAGCAAGCTCACACAAATAAGCTCAAGCTGTTGCTTTTGACCTTTGATGCCCTTCATGATTTGTGTCCTGAACCACTAAGATCAGGAAAAAGTCTAGGACAGGTTAAAGATTTAGTCATTAAAGAGCATTTACATCTCAACGATAAACTTGTAGTTCTATGAGAATGGAGGTTTACTGACTTTCAGAGCATGTTAGGGCTTATATACTCAAACTTTATGGGGATGATAGGAAGAAGGATAAATACAGAGGAACAAAATATTTACATTTTTTTATATGTAGGTTTTGTAGTTCTCAAATAATCTCTATCAATTAAGTTTAGAATTAGATCCAGCTGCACCTAAAGATATTTATTGCAAAGGAACAACACAATTTGGAAAAAATATGCAGAATTGAAGATATATGAATTTTGCACAAAGGGCTGTAGTAGAACAAAAATCCAGAATTTCCTGCATATGAAGTATCATTTAAAAAGTCGACCATAAATACATGAAAAATTTTGCAGTAAAAAAAGCAAAGAGACAAAGCAGAACTCTGGGAAATCAATCAGCCTGTCTACGAATCCATTTATGCACACTATTTCTTTGAATGTAAAACACATGCTTCAAATGCAGCTGCACCTATTTCATAGTTCACATCTTCATCTAACTATAAAGGCAGCATAACCGTCTCTGCTTACGCACAAGGTATCTACGACAATCAATCAGTCCTAATTGAGGAAAATAGGTTATGGACACAATGTTTAGAAAATTAATTGCCTTTTGGCCTCTGAAAAACAGCACTGAAATTCCAATTTGTCCTCATTTTAACATATGTCCATATTTTAACATAAAGAACATACTTGGATGCAGTTTTATCACTTCTTTCACGAAGGAAAAGAGCAGTCACTTTTCAGCTGAACATGAGTCTGAAAAATGTTACCTTAAGACTGAACATGCAAGACACGAAATGCAGGTGCTTCCTCCACCAAAATGTTCTTTTAACACTGCTTTTCCACAAACATTTTATTTATAAACAATTCTTGCATAAGAAGTTTTTCTTGAAACAGCTGTAAAACAAGCAGTTGAAGATCAAAATTGCGTGATGTGCGTCACACTTCTCCCCAGTTTCCAGAGCATGTGTCAGAGCCAGTGTCTTGCACAGAAGTACAGAAGAGCAGCTCTAAACCAGCAGACAAACCCACAATATAAAAATCCGTAATGTGATCTTATAATACCTGATCTAGAGTCCTAAGATTTGAAAAGGTGAAGAAAAAAAAAAAATCAGTGCTGGGTAAGTTTCATATAATGATCTGAATGGCTCTATTGTCTCTTTCGTCACGCTAAAGTTTGCTTTGTTGTTGTTTTCATCTTTCCTTTTAAAATAGCCTCCTGCAGCTCTAAGCTAAAGATCTTCCTGTAGCTTCTATGCGACAGCTGCAGTATCTTAGCCATCTGTTTAATTTATATTTGCTAATGCAGCTCCTGCTGTTTTCAACTGACAGCTTTTTTCTCTCTTATTACCCCCACACGGGAAATCATTGCACTTGCCAAAGTTTCTCTGTAGTCTCAGATGTCAAATCAAGTCTGGTGACAAAAGGTGATGAATGAGACTCCTATGCACCTCCCTTTTGTTTTGTTAAAAATATGAAAATCTGTAAGGGGGTTTTATGTTATTTCTTTAAAGAACAATTATAAACAAGAAGAAAGGAAGGAGTACAGAAACAAAGGGGGAGATAGTAAAGGGAAATCATACCCCCTTCCTCTCAACATGGCAATTCTGTGAGAAGGCTGAGGCTGAAGGATCTCCAAGATACTCTCAGAAGCAGAATACCCATTCCATATCCATTCATTAAAGCCATGATTCAACCTCTTCAGTCATCTATGTCCACCTACCAAGCTTAGGGTTTGCCTGACTACTGACTTTCCCTCACTTGCAACCACCATGCCTCCTAACTTTTCTGGAGTGCTCTGGATCTCAGAAGTACTCGCAAGTCAATGAGAAGTGATGGAGCCCCAAGGCCCACACGTTGCAATGCCAGTAGTTAGTGCTGTCCTGTAAAGCCTCCTGCAGGAAGGTGCAGGGCCTGCACTCTCTGGGCTATTAAGAGACACTGGATAAAAGCACAAACGGGCTCCTGAAACAGCAGCCAGCCTTATACAGCAAGCAGATGTTGCTGTCCCTGTAACTCCCCTAGAGCATGATAACAAGAAGATTAAAGAGGCTATCCCTGCTGAAAAGTGACATCAGGTTTAACATAAAACTTTGAAATTTAACATAGGTACTCCTGTCCTGCTCAAAACCGTATCAGCTCAATCACAGCGAGCTCTGCAATACCTCTCCCAGGTGATGCAACACTCCTATGTTACAAGGACCACGTTTCAGTGACTAGCCCCAGCTCAGAAACAGGTAGACACGTTAAACACAAAGAACTGCACATAAACCAAACCCAGAAGCGTGACCGCTCTTGCTTTCTAAACCCCGCCTTTCAAAACAACTTTATTAACTGGAGAGGCACACAGAAACATGAAATGGGCACTTCCCAAAGGGCTGGAAGATGCATGCTTCCTGGTGCCAGAGAGAGCCCAGCACAGCAGCTGACAAGGAGCTAGCAGGGATGCATGTTTGAGGGAATACTTGGGAGACAACAAGTCATAATCTCTTACTACCACTGTTCCCAGAAGATAACGATGAGAAATTAAATCTATTGTTCTGACACTCTAGAATTGGCTCCAGCTCCTAACATCAAAGCAACCCATAGGACGGAATTTGTGACAGCTCCCTACCTTGTGCACAATCATCCCATCGAGCTCTGGAGGATAAAGTCACTTAAAGCAAAATGAACATTTCTGCTTTTGAAAGTACAGCAAGCTAGTGCCAAAAATAGCTACTGGTGCACTCTGGAGAAGGTTACTGCTTCATCTTCATATCCCCACTCCTTGAATAATTGTAGTACAAAAAGTTGATCTTTGAAGAGCATATTGGACAAAACAGAAAAGCTAAAAAGAATAACCTAGAATAACCTTAGACCTAATATACTAATAGCTACACCATACATGAGGACATTACATCCTTCCCTACCCAGGAGATTTTTGTCCAAGAGCCAGACAAGTCAACTCTTAATTTTCATTCTGTATCTCAGTCTTTCCATCTGTAAAAATACATAAATGTTGATGCACTTCACTATAGTACTATTATACAGTACTATAGACTAGATGCCCAGTACAGATTCTAACGCTTTTATAACTCAGTGCCAATACCAAGGGGGAGTGGGGGAAATCACCTCAAGGAGTATACAGGCCTGAAAACCTGAAGAGTCACTACTCAGCTTCAGCTGATTACTTGTACTTTATGGCATTTCCTAAGTAACACAATCAAGAAAGCGTAAAGTATTAAATTATAATAATGTAGATATTATAGATTAATGTCCCAAGTCACAAAAGATTTCTTATGAGTTTCGTCAACATACCGAACCAAAGACCCACAAAATATGAATTCTCTCCCTGTGTCTCTGTCTACCATGCTACCCAGGCCAAAATTTTCCTTTATATCAATTCTTCCTTACCTCAAGAACTGTATGTGCAGCCTGAGAAAGAGCTGTGTTGTCCCAGATGCAGACTGAGTGAAAACACCATGAACCTGGGGAGAGAGAAAAAGTTTTGTATAAATATGTGTTTTCCAAACTGCAAACATTCTCCAGCCAGGCTGTCTGATTCACTTCAGTACCTGAACTACTGCAGTTTTCAGCTCAGGAAACTAAACTAAAGTAATGCTGATTTTAGTGATTCCCTCAGCCAGGAACAGGAATAACTGAACTAACTAGAAATTACGCGAAGTTACAAATAAAATAAGAAGATTAAAGAAGAACTGTAAGTTAGGCATATTGGTCTTACATTTTTCAGCCAGATTTTTTTGTTTTTCTCCTTCTTCCTGGGTTAATAAGAATTATCAAGTGTTACTTTGACTAGCCTCTGGTCACCAGCTCCTGAAGGAAAGAGGAGGCTCAGCCATGTGCTGTTGCTCAGTCTGTCACACATTACTGTACCTGTTAGGCAGAAAGGCTAAACCAAGGACTAGAAAGACCACGGGATTCCAGCTGAAAGGAGAAAACCAGTTCACAGCATGGTGCTCTCCTAGGTGAGCAAAGATGTCTTGCACAACACAACACGACACTACTGAAGACGCAGAATAACAAATGTTGCAAAACCGGGTGCAGGAAACGAAAACTTCAATGTAAGATGGCAACAGATTTTACAACTATCAAACTGGGTTAATTTCTTCTCTGAAAGTACCACAGCCCAAGAACAGAACAATACTTTTCCTACCCCTTAGGGGCAAAAGCAAATAAATATTAGCATTGCTTCCTGTGGGAGGTTACATTATGGTAAGTAGCATATTCACGCACATCTCCTTTTAAACAGCTTTTCACAATTTGACAACATAATATGTAAGGGGGAAAAAACTGACACTTTCTACTGCAAGGAAATTTGCTTCTTTTTTTCATAAAATACCTCTGCTATGCAACTTCTTAGTGCATGCAAACCACATAGGCCTACAGGCTTTCCTGGAACCGGAGAATAAAAAAAGCACCTTTGCTGTTCATACTAGAGAGATAAAAGATACCTCAAACTGAGTATGTTTGTTTTAGGAAGAAAGCCATTATTCAAGGGCAGATGGATTTAGCAGCAGAGTCAGGTGCAGGATTATCTGCCCTCTCCATCTTTTCCATAAATGTTCTGAACATTGAGCATCCCAAGAGAAAACATCTGAACTAAACACTTTATTCTTAGCTTGGTCAGACACCATTTGCCTTCAACCAAGCATTAACAAAGTCAGTCAGTTTTCCATTGTCCAGGATAGTGGGGGATGGGAATAGCCAGATAACGAGAAATCCCCAAGCACACAAACCCTGCTGCACAGAGGCAAAAGCCCAGTGGTCTTTGCATGGTGCTTTCCAGCGCTCCAGGTTCTGGGAAGACTCTCAGCTGGGGTACAGAGGCAGCCCCCTAAGAAACACCATCTGACAAATCTCTCAAAGCAGAAGGGATCACAGTACATATAATATGGTACTCTCTCACCAGTTATCCCTCCTGGAACTGCTGCTGTCATCAGCTCCATGGCTCTACGTCTTGCAGAGTCAGAGCTTCAGCCCAAATCTGCAAGTTGAGGACCCCAGCTGGCTCCTGAATGCTCCTCCAGCTCCTCCAAAGCCACCTTCCCAGCGTCCCATGTTCCGGGAGTACAAAGCAGAGACACCAGCAGTGGCCCTCAACAAAGCTAGCGAAGGCTCAGCAAGTGAATTAAGTCAGGGTCTGAGCCACACAAACACCTATGTACTGCTTCCAGGTCTGAGCCTGGGATTTCTGTATGAATAACTTGTTACCTGAATAATACACCCATGGAAAATAAACATTAGCTGTAAAAATTAAGTAGAAGAAAGGCCAATTTCAGTGCCTACACAGTAATTCAGAGGTCAAAAATTAACCTATCATGCTTAAAAAGGCTATTTGCAACATACAGTGTTTGAAATCCTGTCCTTTGAAGATTTGCCCCTGTGTATTCCTCTTCACTCCCTAGCATCCTCAGGCATTCCCCAAGAGCCCCTTCTACAAAGAGTATACAGATGATACTTTGAAGGAAATAAGACTTGACTCTCTAGGCTGTCCGATATATGCAAGTATTATACTTAGTTAAGCATGACTGTCCGTACCTACACAGCATTGCAAAACCAAACCATTACAGACCTTAATACTCACCACCCTGAACCTTAACTCTGAGCTCCAACAAATAAGTCACAGCCTTCCCCCGAAAGGCTAATGCTAGTTTACTTTAAGCACAGAGGCAACAGCTTTCAACAAATTCCAAAGAATTGAAAAGTTTTACCTTCCAGAAAACCAAGTTTTGTTGTTAATCTGCACTTTAGGTGCCTAGATTTAAAACGAAAAGGCAAGTACAGCTGCTCACAGCTGATAAGGCCTCATGCTACTGGCATCTATTTATATCTGCAATCCAGAGTAACAAACCCATGTACTTTAAAAACTGAAGCAACTGTTAGATAAAATATGGAAATAGGAAGATGGGACTAGAAGCCACCTCCTTTACTATATAAATTCCTTCCCCATAAATCAAGAAAAAGCACATTTGGATGAAGGTATTAAAAGATCCATACTGTCTCTGAAGATCAACTGCCAAAGCAGAGAATCTCAAAAACAATTTCCAAGTTAGTACAAGATGGCAACTCCTGACAGCATCTTCTTGGTTCTCATCTGAACGGTGGGGCCAGCTCCTCTGCCAAGCCAGTTAAAGTCTTTTGACTGAGGTCTCTTAACACGCTGTTTTGTGTACAGGCAGCTGCTGCTGCTCAGTGTTGCTCAGGAGCAGAGGCACCGCAGGATGACGTATGGGAGCACGGGTTTAGTGTTTGTGATTAGCCTCATGCAATGTCTGGTTTATGGGGTTGCAAAGCACAGATGGAAACACAAGTTTAAGGTCCCAGGAAATAAGGAAGAGATAATTGGTCCTATACAGTTAGGCCCAACAGAGAGCAAATATGAGAGAAGACGACAGAGGAGGATAGAACAGAAGTGTGTGCTACCAGCAAAAAAGGTGGACCCACATCCCTGGCTATTCATAGCACACTGATCCAAATAACTAATCCACCAAAAAATTATTATCAGTTGGCCAGATTTATGAGCTGATTGAATGGACCCTACAGCTGCCTGATTGCAGGCACTGAAGCAAGACAGAAATGCCACAACTGTGGCAGATGAGAGCAACACTGACCTTTCCAGGAGAAGCATAGTCTGAGATCACCTTTCACAAACAGTATCTTTATTATACAGACTAGAGGGGAATGCAGGGGATATAGAGGATGGCTAGAGAATGTCCTAGTCCATTAGACTGTATTTTGTGTGTGTGTGTGTCTGGTCCTAAATCTCAAGAATCACTATGCAATTGAGATACTGGTTATTTCCACCTAGACTTTTAAACTGTAAAATGGTAACAAACTTTGAGTATGTTCTAGGAGTCAAAACTCTGAACAAGAGTGAAATACAAGCAGCGTTTTCAAAAGCTCTCCCTAGTGTGCCCTCCTGCCTCTTCTACAGTGTCTCTCTGCTGAGAAAAAAAAAAAAAAAGTTAACTTTTATTTAAAACAGACCGCTTTCAGATATCCCTTCCCCTGCTTCTCTCCTATCTTTTTACTCTACTGATAGAATAAAAATCCAATATCACAGCTGGGGAAGAGCAACCCAGAGCCAACAAAAGATAACCAGACTGGGTGGGGAGGCAGGTATTGGTATCAAGTGCTACAGCTGTGGAACAAGACTGGAGGAGAGGATTTCACAGGGACAAATCTGAAATAGCCAGCAGCTGGCCTTGAAGTATACACTACACAAATCCATCCAATTGTAAGGGGTATCCCTCATGTTGCACCCAAAGTTGACTCCATCTCACACTAGTCTGCTATTCCCAGTCTTTATGGTAAACTGACATCAAACACCTATTCAGAAATCCGAGGTTAGAGGGAATAGTATTTAAATTAAAGAGAATAATCCTACTTCTTGTCATGCCTCCTGTGCTATATTTTGTTTTACAGTTTTTCATTTTGACTTTGCGTTCCAAATTTGGGTTATGGCAAGGAACTTCAGTTGCTATGCATAATGTAAAATAAAATAAATAGTCTCAGCTATGAGAATTCAATGCTCTACATCTATAGATAACGCAAGCACCAATACTATGTGCACGATGTTTTAGGCACAGAAAAATCAGGCAGAAAACCAGTCTCGGACCCTGACCACGGTAATTTTAAGTATAAAGTATGCCAGATGCCACAGAGTAACTTGGACAGGGATTACACATAAAAGCAAATGTAGAGTACCTGAAATTGTCACATTTTTTCCAGTCAAACATTCACAAGTATTTAGCAATTATTCAAATCTCCCCATCCCTGATGAGCAGTAATACTGCACATCTGAGTCTTTTAACTAGCAGCCACACGGTTTATGGAGCAGCAGCTCTGCCAGGTGAGGGGAAATGATCGCCTGTTGTGCTGACCTAGCACAGAAACACATTTATGTCTCAGCTGGAAATTGTTTTTACACAACCAGTGCTCTCAATACACTAGAAAATAGCTTAGATACCTGGTATAATAGATTTTAATATTCTGACTGTGGACATGGCCATCAAAATCCCCAGTGCCTCTCATTCCTCACACACTTAATATGTTGATTTAATTATATGCCTGTAATTCAGTTTACATTTTACAGGAGGCAAAAGGTAGAGAGATTCCAGTAAATGACACTTGAGATAAGAGAATGAGCAACTGGAGAGCATGATGCTCATTCTTCGCATATAGACCAGCCTATAATAAAAGGACTTAAAAATTCACTTGACCAGAGCTGGTAGGAAGCCTTGGAAAAAGCTAAACTAAAATGAATATTCCAGACTTTAAGCTTATAAAGGTAACTTGCAAAGTATGAATCAGTGGAGAGCTGTCTTCATAAATGCACGGACAGACAGCTTCAGCTTGCTGCTCTTCTCAGGGCTTGTTTCCCCAGCTGCAGTGAACAAAGCTTTGCCCATCTTCACTGACTGGGGCAGCAGGGACAGGAGCGGAGCTGAAGCAAACAAGGTCAGCTCCATGCTGCACTGCCTGGGAAAGCTCTGAACAGAAACCCAGGCGCTGATCATTGAGTAAAAGGTGAAGTAAAACATCTAGCAAACAGAAGGAGGTTTAGAGCTGGATCTTCCTCCAGCTGCCTGTACATAAGTAACAGCCAGGAGGCTTTTGGGCGAGATAAGAAAATGACAAGCTCTGGCTACTGTTCAGATGAGAAAGGAGGAGGGAAAAATTATGGTAGCAGAAAAAAAGTACAGCAGGGAAAACTGCAGGTAGGAACCAACACATTTATAGAAGAGGTAAGCAGTAGAAGGAAAAGGGCAGACAGATACAAGACCCAGATAATGCTGGGAAAATACTTTAGATACCCTAATTTCCACCAAGGGACAACTTGAGTGAAACAGGAATAAAAGACAAAAAATAGGGATTACAGATAATAACCAAATGAAGAACAGTCAAATTATCAGCAAATTTTCCTAGTCTTAGCGCAGCAATTCATAGATCAATATTTTAACGCAGAATTACTAACTTCCCTACATGATCGAGCACTCTCTGTCAAAGATGATTTAATGACAGATAACAAGAAAGTCAGAATAACACATTTGACAAATTTATTTTACTTCAAACTAGCTGTAGCATTAACTGAGATGTCATTTAAACATATTAAACAAGTTAGCTAGCAACGTGTTGCATGTGCTTAATTAGCAATATAGAACTATTCCATTCCTGTACACCACAGCAGGCATGTCAGTAAGGTGTTCTTCAGCCCCCTGAGTTGCTGGATACAGTATCACTATCTGCTGATGTTCCTCATGCTGCCATTTTTTTGTCCAAAACTACCATTTGTGCATAACATTAATTCCTACCTCAAAGATTCCAGGTATGTGGGCACGACGGTCTGCCTGCACCCACGGTCTCCTGTGTTATGTGACACAAGCCTCAGGATCCGTGATGCTTTATTGCAACAGAGGCTGTGGAAGACTGAATAAATTCCCTGATGGGAAATCACTGAGTCCAATCGCAGAGGACAACACTGCCACTCTGGAATTCCTTCATTTTGCTGCATTTCCAAATCCAACTCATTTTTGAGGCTTAGGAAAGATATTTCAGAAAGACCACAGATTCAGAAAGCTTGGGTTTGAATAAATAGTTAAAAGTTGACATTAAATCACATAACATTTGAGTGTTTGCATTTTGCTTTCAGTGTTTATATTTTGTACAATATAAAGGATAGGTCTCAGGTGTGCCGAGCTATTGCAGAATTCAGAAAGGGTGAACTCAAGAAAGAAAGAATGAATGTGAGAACTCAACTCTATAATCAAAACCTAAGGCAAAGGGTAAAATCTTCAGGATTTCCATAGCTGGGGAATTCATGGCATTTTGCCTCTCTGGAAAAATCTAGACAGTAGTGTACTAATAAACCATATCAGCAGCAGTCAACCTTCAGAATAACAGAAAAAACATAATAAGAGAACAGTATATACCAGGAAGGATCACTGGATTATAGTATCCATCACCTAAGCACCAATTTCTGAAGCCAGGAGGTATTTCTAGGTATAATAAAGAAAAAAGGTCACCTTTGGTGGTTAATAGTATTGACCACAGTATATTCACGAAAATCTTGGAACCCATAAAATGTCTGAGTGACAGTTTACAGAGGAGCAGCTACAAAACCAGTATTTTGCAACTCTGAATCTAAAACGAGTGGGACATTAAAACATTTTCCAAGAATAATTTAACCAAAGACCAGATGGAGTGAAGCAGAGAAGCTACTAGATGTGTCCTAATAATAAAATTTATTGTTGTAGTTGTTATTAAGTCAGGCCAATTCTCATCAGGGAAAACATAAAAATAGAAATAAAAAACAATCAAGTAAAGGTCAATCTTGGCGAGGGGAAGAGATGGAGGCATTTCAGAGGGCAAAGTGAATCTAAATATGTCCATGTCAAGAACTGGAAGATCTTTTTCAGAAGTTGAAACCTGTCAGAAATACCCAGAAAAACTTTTGACAACATCTAAAATTATTAGCATAACAATCCTCACAGAGTGGGAGAGAAAGATCAGGGATTTCATCTCAAGCAAACTCATAAGGAGGTAGGAGTATATTTTCTTCATAGAGAAGGTAGTATCTAAATAAAAACAAAAAAAGCAAAACAAAACAAACAAACAAAACAAAACAGCAGGCTAACAGAATAAATGGAAACAGACATGCAAGCCTTGATGCTGATACTGTTTCAGCTCCCTCAAACTCACCATGTTAAAACAGATGGTCACCCTTTCCCCTGTCCCTTACAAATGGTAACATGAAGCTGAGCGCCTACGAGGAAGCTAATCCCAAATTAACAGTATCATTCTGTGTCCCAATGGACTTCCCCACCTTTCTTCCTCCCTGTCTCACTTTCTCTCAACTCCATCTGACATGGGTGATGTATTTATGGTAAAAAGAAGCTGCTTCAGTGGTGTACTTTCGAAAAACCTACGGTTTTTGCAGTACCCCAGCCAATCAGGTTCAAACCAGGAACTCAAAGTCCTGCATGTTATCTCATATGACTAAAAGCCACAGGTAATCAGGTCCGCTATGCGTGCATCCCTCTAGGGAACCCCTAGCTTTGGGGTCAAAAATACTACTACAATCTTTACAATAAACTAATTAAAGAATGGGATGGTATGTTCATACATATTTCATATACATGCATCTATTTTTATTTTGTATGTATTGACATACACACATGCCTTTCTGATGCAGAAATTAAAAAATTGCCTTCTAACACACCAGTGGCCAAGCAGCTAACATATTAGCATTTTGGAAGCGGCTTGCACAACAGGAAAAGCTCCCGCACAGTAGGAAAACTCCAGCAGGGAAACAACAATCCAACAACAAACAGGACATAAAGCATCAAATGGAAAGTGAACTCTTGAGGAGCTAATACAGATGCAAAAGCTGTTGGTGGTAGTGTGGAAACATGTATTTGTTCAGCAAGTTTAGGAACATATAGAAGGTGTGGAAATATTTATCAGTGCAACGCTCTGAAAAGATGTACTGAAAGAAAGAGTTCACCATCACTTACCAAACACAGCTTTTCAAAAGCATCCAGAACAAATTTCCACATAACACCTTAAACAAATTGAAACGCCACCCACTAAAGTATACCATCAATATTGATTCCTACGCTGGTATGGTCCTGGCACAGAGGGTTTTAGCAGAAAGCTCACAAAAATACTTTCCCTCTCCCAACAAGTATATGTTCATAGAATGCTTCTGGTTGGAAAAAATGTCTGAATTTAAATTCTAAAGTCATAACATTTACTAACCATTACTTCCAGAAGCGAAAACCACACACCTATCAAACGATGCCACATACTCACTTCTCCCAAACTCTATTAAGCGGTCATCAGTCAAAACAACTCCTCCAGTAAAAAGGACAAGCTTAAGCCTTTCAGCATAAGTTGAAAATTCTCCTGATCCCCTCTAAAACCATAGTTATCTTGCATGAAAAGTAATAAATCACAACAAAGAAATATTTTCTGTGTGATTTTACAGTGCTATCACTTTGATTTTTCTGCTTTGTAGCTCCATTTCACGCACTTCAGCAGTATCCCCAACATCACATTTCAACCCTAGGCCTGTCAAGATCCTCAGTTCCACGTATTTGTTATTAAAAGGTACCTTATTCAGAAGGCTGTTTTGACACTGTGCTAGTAATACTGTGTGTAGGCAACCAGTACATACAGGGACTCTTAGAATCCCACTAAACACAGACTCTCCTGCTAACTTCAGCATCACAGCCAGGAAATCAGGCAAGTCAGAATGCAGCAAAGAAATTCCACTTCTCGTGCGATGCGGCACTAAGATGAAGGCTAAAAGAAGTATATACGAGAAGAACAGGTTATGCCAGAGCATGCATTGTATTCATTCATTCCTTACCTTTCCCTTTACATTGCAGAGGTTACATCACCCCTTGAAAAAAGGCATAAGCAGGAACAAGTCTCGTACATGAATTTTTCTTTCCCTGGGTGCTTTGGGGAAGCAGAAGCCTGCACTCAAGTGAGCATTCATGCCTCAGCCAGCTTGAGGACAAGGCTCTGCACTGAAGTCCTTAAGACCTTCTCACGGCTGCTGATTTCATCCACGGAACTGAAAGAGCATCTCTGCAGGACACTGCCAGCCTCCTTTTCAGCTCCCTCTTGCTGACTGCCAGTCTCTGGCAAGTGAAATGTCAAGAACCAGGCAGGGGCGGTGTTTGGAGAAGGAGGGATAAGAGATTCTCACCATCCATCAACCTCAAAACCTATTCAGCCGACAGCTTGAATGGAACTGGCATTTCATTCTCCATGGTAACAAGAGATGGAAGGAGGTTGGAAAAAGACAGAGAGAGGACAGACCCGGGAAAATCTGATGTTGAAGAAGCAGGGAAAGTTGTAAACTTTGCAACTTCTCTTTGCTGTGCAAGTTGCATGCAGAAGAGGGAAAATCCCTTTCCTTGCCTGCACAATCCCTGAGACAAGCTGTCCCACAGCTATGATGAGGTGCCCTTTCTGTGAGCAGTGTACTGATGTGGGGGGAGGAAATCCCTTATTCTGCACCAGTCCCCCCAGAGGAAAGACAAATGCCTCTTGAACACTGGGAATTAGGCAAAGCTGCAGATTATTGCCCCACAGAAAACAAACTGCCTGAAAGGGAAAAGATACCGTTGTTCCCTGTGCAGTACTTCATGTCTACAGATAGAAGCCACTGATGCTGACTCAGTCTGTGTGCCAGCACTGAACACAAACTGGAGCAGAGAATTAGTATCACCCCCTTTGCCTGCTTTGCATCTCATGTGGAAATAAATGTTTGTTACTTCTATTACTCTGAATCACTTAGACGCACAGAGAAATAGAGTATTTCTTCTTTTCCAAGGCACACCAAAATGAAGTGTGGAAGCAGCTGGACTTAAAATTCGGGCAGCACCTTTGCCAAGCTCACGAGAGCTCTGGGTAAGTTAGTTCTTATTAACATTTCAGGCCTGGCCATCTTCTCAACTTTTTGTCCTGCTATTTTACATTCATAACTTGAGCTGTCACAGCCAGAATGTGCACAACAGGGAAATTACATTTGGATTCATGCACATTTGTGTTCCAAGCTGGCCCCATGCAGCTACTGAAAGAGTCTCTGGCTAAAGCACTTATGCAAGATAACCAAACAAAGGACTGAAAAGCTCTGCAAGTCCTGGCTGCTGCTGCTGCCATCTTATTTCTTTCTCAATTCTTTACACAGATTCTTTCCTGAAGGACACATTTAAATCTCCCTCCCCCACCAAAACCCACTACCTCTCAATTCAAAGTTTGTTCTCACTTTTGTATTGCATATGGGACATGCTGTTGTGTGGTACTTTTTTTATACCCTTATCTATACAGCGAACTTTTTGTTAAAGGTGACCTGCAGAATTGTTTTGAGTTTTCCCAGTAGTCCTCACGTATCAGCAAATATGTTGAAAAATCATAGTTTTTTTAAAACTATCAATTTTTCTTCATTGTTCCCATTTGAATTTTGGACATTCTGCTTCCAGTTTCTTACGCAAGTCTTTATTTACCATTCATGACATTGCAACCCATAAGGCATGTTAATACACACCCTGTCCACTGAACTTCAGCCTTTATCCACCACCAACCTTTTCAAAGCTGTGTGAATACATTCTTGCTTTTGAAAAATACCTTCCTCCTCTGAAAAAATGTGTTCTATTTTCTCCCTTGTCTTCCAAGACTCTGAATCTTGGAAAAACCAAAAGGGAACAATCCTACATTCCCTTCACTTCTGCACTCGCTTTCTATTGCTCTCCAATGCACCTTCCTGAATCAGCCTTTTCCTTACATAAAGGAGGGCACATTTACCTTTTGAAAGGTACTTCAGGTGCATGGTTTAGAAGTACCTTCCTTCTTTCCTGAATAATTTACCAAGAAAAAGAGAAATGAAACTGTTCCATTCTCTCTCTCCCAGCCAAAGCCAACTAAACTGGGAGTGACAGACATCAGTTGGAAGATGTCAGCCTCCCAGAAGTCTAAATAAGTAAATAAAGGCTGTTAAATGAATCCACAAAATCAGATTAATTCAGTTCTTTTCACTTACTTTTGAAGATATTTCAGAATTCCAAGGAGATATTTCCATCCCTTTTAAAATATATTCTACCCACAACTATTAAGATGAAGATATTTAACATAAAAAGCTTTTTATGTTACTTTCATAGAACAATCTCAGAGTACTTTGTTATATTGCTTTGTTACAGGTGCACAAAAAGGAAAGAAGGTATTTTTGCCACTTGTCACAAAGAAGGATCATCTTCTCTGCGCTTGCTGTTCACTGAGTTTCACCTTGATCCTCTTGAAGGTTTGAAAGCGTTGTTGTTTATCTGTAGCTCAGGGAAGGGATTTTCTTTCTCTCTGAAGTTGATTCTAATGTACTTCAAAGAGTTGCCATCTACTAACATCATCCACTTGTCTTTCTGTGATCCAAAAACTACACCTCTATAAATGCCTCCATGCAAACGCACACAGCATGGGGAATAAACAAGAGGAGTTAGAGACGTGCGCATGCCTGCAGGGCTATGATCTTACTGGCATCACGGAGATGTGGCGGGATGGCTCCTGTGACTGGAGCGCTAGAATGGAAGGTACAGGCTCTTTAGGAAGGACAGGCAGGGGAGACAAGGAGGAGGCATTGCCCTCTACGTCAATGACCAGCTGGAGTGCATGGAGTTCCGCCTGGGGATGGATCAGGAGCCAACCCAGAGCTTATGGGTCACGATTAAAGCGAGGGCAGGCACAGGTGACATTACTGTGGGGGTCTGCTACAGGCCACCTGACCAGGAAGACCATGCGGATGAGGCCCTCTATAGACAGACAGGAGCAGCCTCACATTCACAAGCCCTGCGCCTCATGGGGGAATTCAACCACCCCGGTATCTCTTGCAGGGACAACACAGCAGGGCATAAGCAAGCCAGGAGGTTCCTGGAATGCGTTGATGATAACTTCCTTCTCCAAGTGACAGACAAGCCAACGAGGAGAGGTGCTATGCTGGACCTTGTTCTCACCAACAAGGAGGGGCTGGTGGCGAATGCGAAGCTCAAGGGCAGCCTCACCTGCAGTGACCATGAAATGGCAGAGTTCAAGATCCTTAGGGCACCAAGGAGGGTGCACAGCAAGCTCACTACCCTGGACTTCAGGAGAGCAGGCTTTGGCCTCTTCAGGGATCTGCTTGCAAGAGTACCACGGGAAAAAGCCCTGGAGGGAAGAGGGGCCCAAGAAAGCTGGTTGATACTCAAGGATCACCTCCTCCAAGCTCAGGAGCGAGGAATCCCAAACAAAGAGGAAGTCAGGTAAAAACGCCAGGAGGCCTGCATGGATGAACAAGGAGCTCCTGGACAAACTCAAACTCAAAAAGGAAGCCTACAGAGGGTGGAAGCAAGGACAGGTAGCCTGCGAGGAATACAGAGAAATGGTCCAAGCAGCCAGGGATCAGGTTAGGAAAGCTAAAGCCCCGATAAAATTAAAGCTGGCCAGGGACACCAAGGGCAACAAGAAAAGCTTCTATAGGCACCTCAATGATAAAAGGAAGGCTAGGGAAAACAGGGGCCCTCTACGGAAGGAAACGCAAGACCTGATTACCCGGGATATGGAGAAGGCTGAGGTACTCAATGACTTTTTTGCCTCAGTCTTCACTGGCTAGTGCTCTAGCCACACCGCCCAAGTTGCAGAAGGCAAAGGCAGGGACTGGGAGAATAAAGAACCGCCCACTGTGGGAGAAGATCAGGTTCGAGACCATCTAAGGAACCTGAAGGAGCACAAGTCCACGGGACCCAATGAGATGCATCCGCAGGTCCTGAGGGAACTGGCGCGTGAAGTTGCTAAGCCACTATCCGACATGTTTGAGAAATCGTGGCAGTCCGGTCAAGTTCCCACTGACTGGAAAAGGGGAAACATCACCCCCATTCTTAAAAAGGGACAAAAAGGAAGACCCAGGGAACTACAGGCCAGTCAGCCTCACCTCTGTGCCCAGCAACATCACAGAGCAGATCCTCCTGCTAACAGCACGTGGAAAATAAGGAAGTGATTTGTGACAGGCAACATGGCTTCACTAAGGGCAAATTGCGCCTGACAAATTTGGTGGCTGCCTACGACAGGGTTACAGCGTTGGTGGACAAGGGAAGAGCAATAGATGTCATCTACCCGGACTCATGCAAAGCATTTGACACTGTCCCACAAAACATCCTTGTCTCTAAATTGGAGAGATGTGGATTTGACAGATGGACCACTTAGTAGATAAGGAATTGGCTGGATAGTTGCACTCAAAGAGCTGTGGGCAATGGCTTGATGTCCAAGTGGAGATCAGTGATGAGTGGTGATCCTCAGGGGTCAGTATTGGGACCGGCACTGTTTATCATCTTTGTTGGTGACAGGGACAGTGGGATTGAGAGCACTCTCAGGAAGTTTGCTGATGACGCCAACCTGTCTGGTGCAGCTGACGTGCTGGAGGGAAGGGATGCCATCCAGAGGGACCTTGACAGGCTGGAGAGGTGGGCCCGTGCAACCTCATGAAGATCAACAAGGCCAACTGCAAGGTCCTGCACATGGGTCACGGCAATCCCAAGCACAAATACAGCCTGGCCAGAGAATGGATCGAGAGCAGCTCTGAGGAGAAGGACTTGGGGGTGTTGGCTGATGAGAAGCTCAACGTGACCCAGCAATGTGCGCTTGCAGTCCAGAAAGCCAACCGTACCCTGGGCTGCATCAAAAGAAGCGTGACCAGCAGGTTGAGGGAGGTGATCCTCCCCCTCTGCTCTCGGGAGAACCCACCTGGAGTCCTGCATTCAGCTCTGAGGCCCCCAACATGGGAAGGACATGGACCTGTTGGAATCAGTCCAGAGGATGGCCACAAAGATGATCAGAGGGCTGGAGAACCTCTCCTGTGAAGACAGGCTGAGAGAGTTGGGGTCGTTCAGCCTGGACAAGAGAAGGCTCTGGGGAAACCTTATAGCAGCCTTCCAGGACCTGAAGGGGGCCTACAAGAAAAGCTGGAGAGGGACTTTTTACAAGGGCACACAGTGACAGGACAAGGAGTAAAGGCTATAAACTGAAAGAGGGTAGATTTAGACTAGATATAAGGAAGAAATGCTTCACTATGAGGGTGGTGAGGCACTGAACAGGTTGCCCAGAGAAGCTGTGGATGCCCCATCCCTGAAGTGTTCATGGCCAGGTTGGATGGGGCTTTGAGCAACCTGGTCTAGGGGAAAGAGGGCCTTGACCATGGCAGGGGGGTTGGAACTAGATGATCTTTAAGGTCCCTTCCAACCCAAACTATTCTATGATTCTATACCCTTAGAAATGGAGAGCTTTCCCAAATCCATTCTAGCAGCATGCTATAGGCACCGGGAAAATAATGACAATGTTACCAATATTCAGAAATGTGCCAAAAAGCATTCCAAGAGCAGAGAGTTGTACGAACCGTACTGTCCTATTGTGCGTTTTCCTACAGCCACCAGAAGGGGAATGTGGATGTGTCTCACCAACGAGACACACATTTTGGAAACGAATTAACTATGAATTGGCTAAAGCTAGCATCTCAAAGGCAGTATACCGAGAGGTGCTGAAGTGAGGAGAGAAGCATACCTACACAGAAGCAAGGTCTTATCCAGATTCCCAAAACAGAAGAATAAACAGTATAGCACAGCTAATGTTCAAAGGACTGCCCACCACGTGTGCCTGTCATGCAATAATAAAAGCTGGAATACAGCAATAGCTTCAGGCTGGCTGAGAATGAAGCTGACTTTGGTTCTGATTGACTTGGTGGTTTCCGCATAGCTCTCGCATCACAAAAGCTATCATCTCAACTGGCAGCAATTTTACAGAGAAGTGAACCAGTGGTGAACCTGAACCACTGGTGAATCTCACTAGTGGGATGGCATTGGCAATAGCATGTCATAGCATCCTGTATTGCATCTGCTCGGGCAACAAACAGATCTATTGCTTCCACAGCTGTGAACCCAGAACTAAATTAACTTTTTTCCAGTAGATGCCTGCTCTGAAAACCTTGTCGTGCCTACCAAGAAAATTAACATGTGAAGTAACTATGCTATAACAGTGCTATGATTTACCAGTAGAACGCTTTACTACAGCTATTCCCTGAAGTACCACATTAAAATAGGGAAATGAGCAATCCTGTTCTACATTAAAAAAGAAAATAAATACATTAAAACTTAGCAAATATGCCAAGTTTTGAGTTAAGTTTCCATTCACTCACCAACACAGCCAAGACTGAGCCAGAATTTAGAGTGTCCAAGAGGAGATGTCTTGAAAGGTGTTTTAATACAACAGAGATACCCCAGCCCCAAACTGACTTGCTGACACATGGAAACAGTGGAGACCAAATACTCTCCTGTTCCTGCACACAACCTTGAGGGAAGCTCAGTCAATCAGATACTCCATATCCACAGGTACTCACAGAGACTGACACTATGCCATAAATTAACACAACAGCAAAAACCCATAGCTAAAAGCCAGAACAGTGGAACGACTGGCAGGGCAGCCACGACTCACTGTTCACTAAGATGCTTTTCTGGTCCTTAATGCCCTCTTATTCCTTCAGCCCCAGAATAATGACACCAGAGAAGGAAAGAGGACATTTATCAAGTTGACAGGGCAAAAGACTCAAGTCCAGCAATCTCCACCCAGGCCAACAGCTACCCCACTGAATACCATGGGCAAAAAAAGGCAATGTCTCAGGCTTCTACACCTCTGAAGCTACAACTAAGATTTTTTTTTTTTTTTAAGGAATTTTTATTTCTGGGATTAAACAACAGATTAACTTATCATCACCATCTGAGGAATAAACATCCATTTTGATTTCAGGTCAGAAATCACTCACCATCACAGAAATAGTTTATGCAGTTGTTAGGTTAACAGCTTTGCAGATCCTGTCAATGTCAAAAGTTCATCTGCTGTGGGAAAGGAACATTTATTTTTTGGTTTGACATTCCCAATTTCATCCCAGCTAAACAAAAGACAATTTCTAATAAACGTGGCAAAAGAACTACAAATTTACACTTGTGAGCATCATCGAATAAAACTCATATTTTACCTCACTGAACTGCAGAAGTGAGAAAGAACAAGCAAAAAAGACAAATACTCAGTGATAAAGATTCACGGGACAAAACAGTAAAAATACTACACATGAATCTTTTCCAACCTAAATGATTCTATGAAACTTTCAAGGCATACATTAAAATGGTTTCTGGGAATAAAAAAGGCTAAAAAACATGATTAGACAGCACACAAAAATCTTCCAAGAAGTCCAGACCTCAAAAAATTCTGAGGACAGCATTCTGGAAAGCCAAACCATCTTGATTTACATTGACAACCATGGCTGAAATCTCTCTGAGCTGTTCTCAGTACAAGTCATTTCAAGGTAGGAATGAATATGGACAGAGAGTACACAGACTGAGTTGACCTGATAACCCATGTGTGTCATCAGCAAAAGAACACACCATGCCACTGAACTACCAGTCATTTCCCACTGCAGACACACCACCCCAAAAGGGGAGGGATGGACTTCATGCATACAATTTTATCAAAACATATTTCTGTAATAAGCAAAATGATACTAACTCCATAGCTTCCTAACTTCAAGTGTGCCACAAAATTAATCTAAGAGTTTAATAAATATATCTTCAAAAGAATCAGCATTATTTATTCAGACCATCCCCATAAGGGTAAAGATCTTCTGAATCCCATGGGATTGAAGTTTTAACATACTTTACGTGAAATACTTTTTTTTTCTTTTTTTTAGTCAGAGTGTTTTAAAAACTATTCATAAAATAGGAACTCGTATTCAACGTCATCCATTAAACAATCTTTCCATTACTTTAGAAACAAAAAGAATAAATGCAAAATCCTTTGCATTGTAAGAGTTTCATAAGAGACAGAGAGCAAATGGCTGCAAGAGTCCTAACAATTTGTTTGACTAATGCTATCTAAAACAACACACACAAAGTCACCTCAATCTGTTAGCCAAGAACTTGCAACAGCACTAAACATTAATGACACATGGAGAGGTGAAAGCTATCAACCAGCGAAGGAAGAGCTTTTAGAAGAGCATTAGAGGCATACATGCTTTGAACTCTGAAATGTTGTATCTGCAGTTAAGGTTTTCAGTATTTCACATGCAAACATTTTCATGCAAATAAATACATGTTCCTCTAAACTGAGAAAGTTTACAAGGGCACAATTAGCTGTTTTCACCGAGTATAAATCAGACAGCTGCCTGTAATTGGAACCAGGAGCAAAAGATGTATAAGAAATGCTTTCTTCTTTGCAGATGTTTTTCTGAGATTTAAGGGGAAGTTCTGCTTCAAGAAATGAATATAACGCTGTCCAAATCTACATGGTCTATGGCTTTAATGGGTAAATTTACATGTGAATAGTTAGAGGTTTTTTTTCGTTCCCAATTTCCTCTTGGATTTTACCTATTTCATGTAAGATTGAAACAGCTACAAAGATTCTGCAAACTAAATTAAGTACACCTCTGCAAATAAAGCTATCTTTTAACAAGCAGCAGGGGGGTCAATGCAAATGAATCAGCACTAACTGCTATCATTAACAGTGCAAGAAAGAAAAACACTACCCCTTCATTCCAAGGGGGATCAGAAAAGACTGCAAATTCTAAGAAGTGGATTTTACAGACGAAGAAATGAGATACAAGTTTCATATGACAGAGGCATGTCTAAATGTCTATTTCTGTCTACTTTTCACAATGCTACTGAAATACAAGTGATGTCCAACATATGCTTGGGACACAGGACACTACTTAAGGCACAGCACTAAGCTATGCCTTAAAGATCCATCAGTGTAAGTAATGCAAACACAATGGGTTTGGGGATTTTTTTGGGGGGGGTAGAGGGGAGTGGAGAGAACGCATCCTAACCAATCTTCTTATTTTCCCACTAAGTCAGCATCTCAACAGCTTAACTAGCTATAAATGAACTTCTTAAGAAGAAACTGATTTCATTTAATTCTGTATCATTCTGCAAATAAGAGGACAGTATTTAGAACAGATGGCACAATTTACTTCAGCCTTTCTGCTACAACTAACTGCTCCCACGATTTCTAAACCACTTTCCAGTTTTACACACAATGATTCCAGCTGGTACAAAACAGAGAAACTTCCCCTTCAGTGGGGTGAAGGGAAAACCAGAATCAAAACACTTTTCAACACGCCAGCTGACCAAAACTTTGCAGAAAAATATAAAGAACCACCATAAATTACACATTTTTATGCACCCCCACTCCCAAGATACCAAAATAATGGAAGAACCAGCCGAGGTACCAATGCAGATGTGACCTAAGAGGCCTCAGGCACAGACAAATAAGTAACTTCTGCAACTTTCAAGGCAACACAAGTTCCCAGCTGCCGGCTTCTCTTCCCCAGTGTAATAAGATGTAACACGAATTCAGTTTACAGTATGATGCCATATTTTGGCTGGAAGGCATAAGAGATCTGAATTTAACAACGTGTTAAATTGGAGCGTAGCACCTGTGTCTTACTACCAGCCTGCTCGATTTCCCCAGGGCCAGAGATGTGCCTGCCACCTGGAGATGGGCAGCGCAGGCTGACTTACTCTTCCTAGGCAGAACTGCCTGGGCACAAGGTCCCAAACCTGACTGCAGATCCTAGGCACTGTGATAGCAGCGGGGAGGGAAAGCACACTTTGAATGCCATCAAATGCTTCAGAGAAAAGGGTTAGTCTCAGAAAGAAAATATTTAACATCATTTACAAGCATCCCTCGCATTACCTCCACCCACTTGTCTGTGCTGATATAAGAAAGGTGCGCATACATTATAATTCAGGCAACTGCTTCAAGTGACCACACCACAGACTGAAGCGTCAACATCTACTATAAAAGGACACGTTAGAGATGCTTGTTTCTCCTCCAAAATGCTCTAAAACAACCCTCTCTGCTGCAGCATGGGCTCTAATCAAACACCTGCATTCTCTCAAGGTATCTTAACTGACAAA
The DNA here is from genome assembly GCF_965183815.1 of Platalea leucorodia. Taxonomy (NCBI): domain Eukaryota; kingdom Metazoa; phylum Chordata; class Aves; order Pelecaniformes; family Threskiornithidae; genus Platalea; species Platalea leucorodia. The sequence continues at coordinate 24,374,322 of NC_138826.1, forward strand.
CATGAGTAACATGATGTGTAATGAAAGGGGATAAAGCCTTGCTTCCCAGAAAATAAAATCAGACAGCTGATTTTACCAGAGGAAAAAAAAGGAGGTTGAAGCTCTCACTAATGGCTTCGTAAGTGTCTGATTTCGAATGCTAAAAGCTTCCTGCACTTAGGTTATGAATTTGGAAGGGAGAAATTATGAAACAAAAGCATGTTACACATTGTCTCACAGGCATGTTAGCTTCTACGTCTTCCGCGAAGATAATTTGTACATTGCAGTTTTCTGCATTTTGAAATTTCATCATCTTTTGGAGCAGCAAGAAAGGAGAAGTTGCTGAAAACATCTCATATTTTCTAGGCTGACCTTGTGTTCACTGCTTCCCCACACAAATGAATGCCAAAATACCAAACCAATCCTTCTGTCCTGCTGCCTTTTCTCTCTGACCTCCAAGTAAGTACTCCTAAATATTCTGTGACTGCTTGGAAAAATCTGCTGTATTCCCACCCCCTCAAACCATTCCTCTGTAAAACAGTTAATCTTGAAAATACAATGCTGTCACCTTCCTTTTGCAGGTTTCTGCCATTGCTGTCACTATGGAAACAATCAGAACATCAAATATGTCAGTAAGCATGATTTATAAAATACGAAAGCACCAAAGGTAAAGACTCTACATAAAAAACAATCAAGACAAAATTAGCTTGTTAACATGGAAACATTGGCTTTAAAGGATTTTCAAGTCCATATGAATTTCTAGGGCAATGCTGCAGTGAGCTATGGCCAAGGAGAGAGCTGCCAGCACAGCATCATGCATGAAGTCACACAGCCAAAGGCTGCAACTATCCGCCAGGACAAAGTGTTGTAATCATCCCTTTTCCACCCATTTAAAACACAAAAATCAGACAATAAAGAAAAGTCAGTATATCCCCAAAACATTACACCAGTGTAAGAAATATTATAAGACATACAGACATTTGTTTCTTTGAGATTTAGAAATAAATTCAGGAAGGCCCTTGCAGCTTGCATTGCCTGTATCCTCAATACCACATTCAGTCATCTTCCCCTCTGCTCATCATCTTCATTCACATCTGCATCAGAAACAAAGTCAAAGCCAATTATTCTTAGCTTCCCAACCAAACAAAGATTTAAAGCAATTCTTAGAGAAACATCAGCTATAGAGCTTGGTTGGACAGCTATTCTGTTGTGCTGTGGCTTCAGCAATGCAGAAGCAGAGTGCTTATTATCGCTGTAAGAGGGGGTTCATCCAAGCCCTGTATGTGCAGAAGAAGCAGTTTTCCCCTGCTCCCAAAGCTCACCACATACTTCACTTTGACATGTTGACTCAATTATAGCACACGGGAGCCTCCAGGGAACAAACACAGCTTTTTGAGACAACTCCCTTTCCACCACACACACATTCTCTCCATGCCTTTTTAGAAACTCATTTCTGGGCATGTTTTGCCTTTCATCATCCCATTATTCTCTCTTTCTCTCCCCTCATTATATTACTGTGATGTACCTACCCGCTTCATGTTGCTCCTTTTCCTCACCTGTACTGGCTTAGAAAGTAAGCCACTATTCTACCTCAAATTCAGCTACTGAAGTTACAATACAGACAGCAAAAGCAAGAGGGACCTCCTCTTATGCCAAGATAGAACATTTCAGCTTAAGAAAAGAGAGCAAGAAAACAGCTCAGCACAAATTAGAGCCACAGAGCACTACAAGAAGAGAGGAACAGACACGCAGCTGTGAAGCACTTTTAAAGCATTCTGGAGCCAAAAGAATAAATGTACACTTTTCTTAATAATTACATGGCAAACGGTAAGCTCCAGGTGCCATTTCAGGTAGGGGAGACAGTTTGCCAACTAGTCAGTGCTGGACAGGTGACCCTGAAGACTTGCTTGCTGCCTTTAGGACTTGGCTGAAGTACATCTGCACATCCACTGCCTTCAATGCTACGTGCACATAGAGCAAAATCCCTGACATTCAGATTCTTCCAAGTGGCTCAGTAAAAGAAATAGTCTACAATATTCTTGACTTAAAAACCATTTTTTTTACTAGCTATCTTAATGACACTTGAAAATTTATCAGATTATTCACTTTTTGCCACAGGACCGGCCACTTCAGCAGCAGTTCAGGTACTCTAAGATGGAGATACTCTCTTCCTCACTTGAAACATATGCTTTTGATTCCTGATTTCCAAAATACGAGATTACATGCTTTGTCTGAGATTCCCTCTACTAGGCTGCAGGAGTCAGCTCGGATGAATCGAGACAGAAGCTGCAAGGAGAGAACAACTGAAGGATCTGGAATCCTGCACCATCAACAGGGTAAGAAAGAACAAAAGAAGTTATAAATTACAGAACCGAGGGGAAAAGTATAACAGACGTCAAGGTCAGCTGAATTAATAAGTCTTCTGTGGGAGCTCCCCTTCCACAAAAAGCGTCTTCCAGAAATAGTGAATTTTGATGCACTATTTCCCTGGTAGTTAATGATGACACTACTTCACAGTATCAGGAAACTGCATGATAGTACAGAAGACAATTCAGACTTGGAGATTATCTTGCTCAAATATTGGACAATTTGAAATAAGCCATTCCACCCCTTTTGAAAAGTTTCAAGAAATCCTAAATTAAAATACTTATGGAAATAATCAGTCTTTAGAAATTGACTCACACATTGTATCGTGTGAGTTTATGTCCTCTTCTATCTGGCTCTTTTTTTCCTCTTTTCCATCCGTCATGCATGCCCAGTCCCACTGATTCCCATTTACACCTCAGAATCAATAAGAAGTGTGGCCGTAAGTTCCATGGACAGATTTGGGCATAATAAAAAGTACGTCCTGTTAGCAGTTCAGGTTTGTTTCTGCTCAGCTCTTCTGAATAACTCTTTGTTCTTGCATAGATAAAGAAATGTTAAAAAGGAGGTTTTAAATTACCTGTGCTAAAGGATTCACTACTTCCAAAATATACTACTATGGATTTTCCATGTCTTTAAAATAAAGTCCCAAATTTTTAAACTCAGAAACATATTTATATGGTACTGTGCTACTTCTCATTTGTATATATACCTCTGTACCCCCCTCTTTCTCTTGTATCCTTTCCTGCCCTTTAAAGGGACTATGAAACACTGCACTTTGAAGTCCCAGTAACAATATGGTATCTACACAGTATTTTCAGTATTATCATCTATTGTGCATGTTGAGAGACGATAGTACAATTCTGAGACCATAATTAGGCTACTCTAATCAGATTGATGCTAATTACGATGTGACCTCTAGTAAAGACTGCTCTTAGGACTCTGAACAACCACCAAAGTCAGTGCCACAGCACCGAGCTGAGAAAATCTAAGTGATAAACATTACAAACTGTTGCATTTACTGTATGACTTCTGCCGGATCAATTATGCCACCGAGATCAATAGAGGAGATCATTAGCAAAACTCCTTGACATACACGGAGGGAGCTTTTATTCTTCGGGCATTTGGAAAGGAAACTAAAGGAACAGCAAACTCAGGTTAACTTATTTCTGAATAAGAAGACCACACCATGATTTAAGGTACTTGAGTTTACTACATACTGACTTCCTATCTTTAAAAAGTTAATTTCACCTTTTCTCAATGCATTCATGCAAACGAGTTTTCAGCAGTCAACACGGTGAAACTCTCCCACCCTCCATGCACCTTCAGAAAACAAAGTGCAAGATAGAACTGTTTCAAGTGAAAACATTTTCTTGTGATGGTGGATGTATCAAAAACAAAAACGGACTTTACCAGACACTGAAATGAGTACTTTGTACAATGGAGAAAAGGACCCCGAAAGGGTCATTATGTCACTATAAATATCATCTGCTATAGCACCAAGATGGATTACTTTCAACCCCGTTACTTGGATATAACTTCCAATGATTGTCTTAGCAGGAAGGATCTTAGAAAAAAATGGAATACTAAACTTCTCCAATTTATGGAAGGAAGACCTGGGCAACTGAGGACAAGGTTAATTTTATCAGCTATCTCAGCAGAAATACTCAGTGCAGGAAAGAAGTAGTCCCTGAAGCCTGATGCATCATGTACAGAAATATTGTTTTCTTACAGTGACTAAAAGTACAGCCACAGTTAATCATCTAACACGATATTTGCACATTTAACCAAACATATTTGAAATCCCTCAAGTTGGCCAACAGGCATTAAAGGCTGAAGAAACCAAGCATATCTGGATCTTTGTAAGAGAAGAGATTGATACCAGAGAACTGAGAAGCTTCATGAGCAGTTATCAGTGTGGCAAACCAGTACTAGTGCAGAAAAAGAGGAGTTTCATTATCTGTGATTCCACTTAGGAAGACAGAAAATTTTTATGGGTCTTGCTTATAGAAGGGCATACAAAGGAAGCAAATATAGAACTGAAGAGAAGAAGGCAATCCTGTTTAACGGAAAAATGTACCTGGAGTCTGAAACACACACGTACTTAATCTTCTCTGGCTGTTCTTGCTTAGTATATCCAGTGTGTATATATATGTGTGTGTGTGTGTGTATATATATATATATACATATATTTATATATAAAATTGTGTTCATTACCTCTTCCCTCCTTGCTTATCTGATTAGTGAACTAAGTATCATCGTCTTACTCTGGGTTCTTGGAGTTTTGTTTTAGTAGATTAACGACAATGGAAAAGCCGCAACATTGAGTAGCAAACACTTGCTATTTTCTTTGCCTTTCATATATTTTCAAACAGCACTCTGAACTAGAAGATACTTTTCGTGAACCTACCCAAGGTTCACAGGTACAAGCCACAGACAGAAAGGAAGGAACAAGGCACTGCATGCAGTATAATCAAGCCACAAACGTGGGCTAGTCAGCACCAACTATACCTGCAGCAGACTGAACTTGCTCCACATGTTCTGATACTCTAAAACAGAGCACCATCAAGGCAAATAAGTTTCAGAATATTTATTTTGGAAAATGACAGTGATTCTCAGTCACATAACAGTCGTCTTCAAAGAAAATAAACAAAATCCAAAGCATCCTACTGATTCTGCGCTGTTCAGGAGCCAGCACTTAACACTGCCTACACCCAAATGCAGCTCTACGGGAGCCCAGCAGGCTCTCTAGAGGAATCACACACTACCAGAACAACAGTCAAAATCAACATATAAACTCAAGTCCCCATCCTACATGGTATACCCCATCTATTTCAAATATCCCTTCATATTAACATAAAGGGCAAAGACAACCTGTTTGGTAAAATGAACAAGTAGCAAAAAAGACAGAATAAAATGTAACTTATTGCTTAGTAAATACATTAATTCTATGAATTAATTGCATTGATGACATTTGTGCCCCTTTTCTTTGGCATAAACAAAGTAGCTACCCTGCTGAGAGAATGAACTTCTAAATCCAAATGAAGTTTGCCATCCATGTAGAGAAAGAATAAGATGACAATCATGTGACATACATTTATCACCTTGTTCATGCAGTTCTGGAAACTGGAGATGTTCAGCAATAAGCACAGAGTAAGAAGTCAGACAGAACAAAATTAAAAACCTGAAAGCATGACTGTTGGCAAGGAGCTCTCCCCAGGAAGGACAGGACTTTTCAACAATTTTTCAGACCCAACGCACATTCAAAGCTTCTGCTTTGTGGAATCTCTCCTGCTCTTCCTAGTTCATGGGAAATTTCATCTCTGCCAGGCAATTCAAGGAAAACTGAACTGCAAATTCCATTAACTTGAACTCTGAGACAGCAACTCGGCTACTGTGAGTCACTGACAGCTGGGAACAATCCTGCCAGCCTGGGAGAGACACCAAATTCAATGCAATATCCACCCCCATATACTCTAGTCCACAAAAGCCAGCGCATCTGAAAGGAATCACAAGGATGCTACTGCTTACTGGAGAAGGAGATGTCAGTCTGCTTGGAAAAAACCCCTCAGCAGGAAGGGCCTGCTTCAGGCAGTTGCTGATAATACAGCCCCACGTGCCCAGAGCTCCTCAGCAGAAGAGCACTTCATGTTCAAATCCGGTGTTTCTAGCACAGAGGTCCGAAACTTTGCCCTGCACCCAAATTTCTGGTTTGAGTGAGGATCCGAAAAGGGGGCTTAGAAGGTTTCCCTGCAGTAAACTTATGTACTTGCAATCACTTCCAAACCATCAGTTCTCTGGGTATGGAAAACGAAGAGTAGCATGCAGTACATTAACGTAAGGACTCCAAAGATCCCTCTACAGATTCCACGTGCATTCAAAGAAGGTCTTCAAGCCTTCCTCCATCACGAATTGGAGCACAAAGAAACAGATACCACAGAGTATCAGGGATGAGCAATCAGCTTCTTTCGATGCCTAAAATTACATTCTTAAATCTAACAGTATTCAAAATGAAGAAATATTTTGTATCTCTGGTCTCATCATGCTGTCTGATTAACAAATCTGACTTGTGCATTATATTCTGCTTTTGTTAGCTACATGAAGTTACCGTATGTCTACAGCTCAGCCAATTACATGGATATGACAGAAGGCATACAGTAACTCATTTAAAAGGGTGACAGAAATGACAAGATGAAAGAAGCAACTTGATTCAGGTCCCTAAAACTCCATCTTTTATAAAAGTATCACATTTGGAAATAAGGGAGTTAGTTTGAGGGATTTGTTCGCGTCTTTTCTTTGTTTCTTTTTAAGGAATCCATGCCTTCTAGAGGACAACCACAAGAACGCAAGTATCCTCAATAACCGCCCTAACACTTTTCAACATATAGCTTTGCTTACTTTTAGGGCCTTGTCTACAACAGCAAGTTTTAGAGAAAAAAACCAAAATGCTGTTTCCAACTCACTTGTACCACTGAGTCTCACATGATTTAACTGCTAACGGTAAAAAGACCAAAGATGCTTAGCCTCAAGAGGACCATGGTAATTGCTGAACTAAACCTTATTGGAAATGATTATTCTCTACAACCCCCCAGGTACAGAGAATTATTCTTTATGATTATTTAATAAAATTACAACCTCATAACTGTAACTTCTTCCAGGCCAGATCCTTACATCTACCTGCCACCTCTTGCTATTAAGCTTGCTCCTTGCTTGCTTGCAAATCCTTCTGCATATTGTATTCCTCATGATTGCTCCTCACCACTTCCTAACAGAAGAAACATGCCAAACACAACTGGAAACTCTAATTCAATTCATACTGTTGTGTGAACTGTCAGTCAGGGACACACTTGTAACACACAGAACTAGTTCTTGAGCTGTATGCAGTAGACTACTGATTTAGTGTCCTTCTGTTAAGGGATTATAAGTGTCCTTAGTCAGAAAGGTTTTTCTCATAGAAGTCATAGAGCAAGAGAATCACAGAAGAAGATCTTGCTCTACCAGGCATGTCTATCTATACACAAAACAGGAAAATAATCTTGCTTTGCCTTTCATGATTTCAAAGTTATACCCTGAAATTTAGTAGACATTTTGAAATGACCAAAGTCCAAAAATAACCCAAACCCCAAACAAACAAAAACCAAAACAAAGTAAAAAAGGAAATAAAAAAGTGTAACACCTTTTGGACCCTAAACTCCATGAAATATTCCTATAAGGTCAGAAACACGATTGTGATACAATAGTGGCTCGTTAATATGGACTTCTGACACCAATAGACAAAATCTTCTGAGACAAGATGAAGAGGCTCCAGATCAGACCAATAGCAAAGTGTATCATGAAAGCACCAACCTCTTTCCTTTTAATGAATACCCATCTCTCCTAAGTAGTGTTTAACAGCTTCTTCCAAGACAAGGCAATACTTAAATAATTATTTTTAGGCTACTAATAAATATTTTATTAAATATATACAATAATCACATTTCTCTTAATATGATACAGTGATATCTATTAAAAACTTTACTACAGGAAAAATTAAGCAAACAATAACAGTAACTGACAAAATTCAAATATATGTTATCTCGGTATGTTCAAGTTTTATCAAGTATAAAAGTTCAGCTTTTAGTTTTGAACATTCCAAGATATTTTTCTTCATAAAGTCAAGATATTTACTTTACATACTTTCTTGTATATAAAAAGCCTTTTCAGGCTACTAGTTGGAAGTTTCTAGAATGTTTTACCCATGACTCTCTTTGGTTCCTAAAATATTAAGCTAATGATTCTAATGCAGAGTGGTTTTACAGGTAGAGGTAGATAATGCCAGCATTTTAAATACAGAACATGTATATAAGAAAATTGTCTGCAGAAGACCAATACACACATAACATCTGACAGCATAAAGTTTTACGGATGCTCCTGAAGAACAATCTTCAAACCTTACGTACGATACCCCCATTTCTGATGGTTAATGGGGTCTCATGGAAAACAGATTAATATAGACTTTACAGCATCACATATTTACTTTCATCTACCCTTCCTTAAAGTATGAATTCTCTCCTATAAACAAAGTTTTGTTTGCATGCAGATAAACAACAAACATTATTTCTCAACCATAAAGCACTCTAGATGTTTTTAAAAGTTCCCTTCTGTGCTAATCCTCTGTTGTTTCACTCTATTCACTGCCAATTGGAAACACTTGTAAGACGCCACCCTCGCCCCCACACTGCACCTTTGCATGCCTGGCACCTCAGCATTTTACTGACTGAAGGGAAAGGTTTGAGAAATTCCTGCTAAGTACTCACAGCAGAGCAATACCATTAAACTTATCCCCCATCTCATACGTAGCTTTCTCGATTTGATAAAAGCCTGTTTTCTTTTTCTTTCAGTGAATGCTCAGGTACCTCAGCTACTTTCAGAAGACAGCTGATGTGACAGACATTGGATTTGATGAAGAATTCACATAACTACATAGGAAACAGGTAGTCAAGCACTCCTCTCAGCCATCCCTTCCCATGCTGCTCATAGGGTAGGAATCATATTTTTATTACTGTTTATTTTCAGGGTCTCAGAGATTTCTCTAGCTCTAAATTCGGATCTGTTAAAGAGATGAAGCATGCCTACCTTTCAGCTTCTCTGGTCTGCAGTGCTGCAGAATGCCACACAATTTATACTAAACCAGAGTTTAACAGTGCTTTGACAGCTGGCGCTCACAACTTTATGAGCCGGTAGATTTTCTCCATTGCAAACCTAGATATAGTTTAATGTGACAGGCTTGGTGAGTCTAAATTTATCAGTTCCTCTCAATGTAAATCTGCATCAAGGAGGATGCAAAGTAAGTACTCACCTTTTCAGCGGCACCTTTGTTCAGAAGCCAGCACACAGGGAAAGCCAACAAGGCCTGGCTCACAAGCACACCCTCCAGCTGGGGAGGGAGGGAGACTAAAACGCGTCTAGATTCGAGATACACAGGAAAGAAAGATCAAAGAGTACTTTATTTTATACACGTATGGAGATCACTGCACACGGGCTGAGCAAACAACCACTTTGTTCTAATGACGAATTATTCAACAAGACAGTGCACACACTGTTGTGCCTCCTTAAAAACAGGGCAAGTGAAAGTGAAGACGATATTTCTTAATCACTGAAACTGATTCCCAGTTATACAAAAGGAAAAGCAGGAAGGGGAAGAGTATGCTAAGAATCTCCTGGCTTGTTTTAAGAGCTGACAGTCCACCAGTCAGAGGGTTGCAACTTCCATGACCCTAAGCATTACAGCACCGACAACTTGGCTTTTCACATGAAGACCTTTCTTCACAATGAAAAAGTTAAACCAGACCCTCAGATGAAGTCCTTGATACTGGCAGCTTAAATCCTTGTACAGGTTGCATGTAGAGACCATGTACAGAAATACAATGTGGCATCATAAATTCACTTTCTCTTAGCGCTGTTTGAAAACTAAGGTTTAGGATTTTTTGCTTTACAAAGGAAAACCACAAAACTGGCACACTTTCCAAATTCTTAAGTAATCTTCTCAAATGAATCCCAGGGCTGCCTTCCAGCCAACAGGAATCAGCCAGCAAATGCCAAGCATAGCCACGTCGTTCCTCTCGCAAGCCAGCAATTCAGGCAGCGGCTCCATGCGACTCCTCCTCGTTGTCTTCCTTCGCCACACCAGAGCCTAGCAGGCACCTGACATCTAACCAGACAAGAAGCCACCAAGAGTAGCGGTGAACCTGAACACCTTTTACTGTTTACCCTGTCACACAAGCCAAACGGAACAGCTTAGGGCTGCTCTCCATCCTCTCAGATGCAGTCAAACTGACTTTCTGGCTGCAATTTAAGATGCTTTTTGTTTCATTAAGGAAAAATTACCTGCTGCCTTCCTCTACGCTAAAAAGATTTTGCTCCTGTTCTTACCATCCCATCAATTGCAGGTTGGCTGCATGTAACACAAACAGTAACTCACAGTCGGGGAGCTCCCTCACCATCATTCACCCAGATGCAAACAGGAACAACACAGTGCAACTAGACCTCTATATCTGGTATTAGTTTGCTTCCATTTATTTGCAGCTACAGCTTTTAGGCAGAATGTAGCAAGACAATGTTCTTGAAAGTCGTTCCCAAAGCTTATTCACCTTTCTTCTCTCCTTGTATCTTTTTACATTGTTTGCCCAACTGTTCCTTTTTTAAACATTTTTCTAAAGAAAGACGGCACCTAAGATTGGTATGCAATAATGTAGATTTGAATCAGCAGGAAGCATTAGGGAGGCAGAATTAAAGAGTTAAGAGAGGCTGCCAACTTGCCTTAATACCTCAAAAGTAAACATAAATTAAATGGGTAAAAGAGACTTACTAAATTATTCAATCTGTTTTCATCAGAAAGCTGACTCTTTGATGTTAGATTATTTCCTGAATCTTTCTACCAGTCTTACCTATGATATATTTTTTCTTACACATTTGTTCTTCCAACCTTTCCTTTGGGCAGAGCATTCCGTACTTTAATATATTTCATAATCTCATTCCCTTGTTTCTAGTTATGCCCCTTCCCACCTTACTCAATTAATTAGTTTCTATCTTTCAAGTATGTGCCTCTCAAATATTTGTAGACGCCTATCATGTCTCTCAGCTACACTTCTAGTTATCACATAGCCAAGGCAGACACGTTTGCCCGTTGGTCCCTTGGTTTGTACTCATTTGTCATTCGTCCCTCAACTCTCTTCAGTTGGTCTACATCTGTCTAGAAACAAGATGTTTGGGCCCGCACACTCGGCCAGTTAACTCTCACAGTTGTTCAAGAAGGAACTTCTCTTTAACTTGTATAACCCAAACCCATATTAATTTGTTTTTTGCTGCCATGACGCATCTGCAAACTGATTTATCTGCTGCACAGCTACTCATCCCAAAGGCTTCTAGTGCTTGGAAAAACACCAGTGCTTTTCCAGTTTCATTTGTCCCCTGGCACACACACAAACACATTTCAGGTTAAACTTTTTTTAACTGCATTCTCTCCAGTGCCTCCCCACAAATGGGAAACACTAAATTTTGATACTCTCTCATTATTTTTAGTATCTCTAGTTCTTCTCTGTTAGTGTCTTCATGTACATCTGATTCACCTCCAACATTCAGCATCTTTAGAAGGTTAAAAAAACAGCCCGTAATAAAGGTGTTAAAAACATACATTTCTCAGTAAGATACAATGAGACAACATCTCCACATGGCTAAGCATGATGTTGTTCAGCACTACTGTGTTTACATTTCTGTGACTTTCTGTTGAGAATTTCCTATGCTCAACCTAAATTACCTAATGCAAAAGGAAAAGACCAAAACAGACAATCCGACATATCTTAAGCCAGGTATGATACACAGGTAAGCCAACAGCACTGTCAGAAGAAGGCAGGCATCTCCCTTCCTTCCCCTCCCTTTCCCACACATTAACCAGCCACACATTGCCTGTATTGTGCTGCTGCTGCCCTGCACCGACATACGCTGTGGCGAGCCAGGCGTTTTTCAATTTCAGATTTAGTGCATTGTGCATCTGCACAAATACTTGTAACGGCACTATGCACCAAATCATGCAGGGACAGGAGAAGAGTGGGACTGTGTGAGAACTTACACCACTGAAAAACCTCCACAGGATACTAGCCCTGTATTCCTCATTTGTAAGCACCACCTCAGCACAGGAAAGCAAACCTGAAATCCTGTAAACTGGGAAGTCTGCAAAAACCCAAAGACTTCTCAAGAACAGAGGGAAGGAGAATCCTTCTGAGCATGTGAACGCTGAAGATTTCTGCATAGTTGAGGGGACAAGATGAATTGAACACAAGGTAGATCTGTTAAGGAGCTGAATTCTTTCAAGGATTAGAAAAAAAAAAACTGGTGGAGTAAAGGAATACAAGAACACATTGTTTATTGGCACTTTCTCAAAAGATTTGGTCAAGTCCTTCACAAAGGGCTACTCAAGTCACTGTGCAGGCAAGAAGAACAAAGTACTGCCACAAGCGGGAAACTGGCAAAATGAAACAAAACAAGAATCTCTGATCAGTTTTGAGCGTGGAAGAAGGGTATTTGTGGAGCCCTCAAAGATTAGCATCTATTTTCTTTCAGATTGTTATAAAATAGTTCCAAAAGAAAGCAAAAACTGAAATAAAATTTCAACTGAACGCAACTTTCAGTGAGGTTGGTTGAATACACAGAATAATGTGGATTAGTTTAGGAAATTCTGAGAGAGAGCGCTGTTGGGCAGTTTGGGGCCACAGCAACACAGAAAATGAGAAAGGAAAAAAAAAAACAAACAAACAACAACAAAAAAAAACCAAAACAGAAAGAAAGAGGGAGGTCTTCAATGCTGAGCCATAAATTACCTGTAGTTACTTTGTAAGAATTTATGTTGTCTGTCAGTGAAAACAGTCATTTGATCAGCATGGTAAAAAAGTAAACAAGACATTTAGAAAAAATAATATTGACATTATATATATTAACATTCTTTAACATACACTTTCTTAACACATATCTTCACCTTTAATGTGTTTCAGTCCATCTTGACTGAAACTGTATTTAACAGACAGAAAAATCCTCAAGAAAACGCGATGAAAATTATCAGGGCAAAGAATATGCTTGAAACTGAAGAGAAACTATACAGAAACAATTTCAGTACCCTTGAAATCACAGACAACAGGCTTCGGAAAGAAATTCTTTCAGGTGGGATCAGTGATAATCTAAAGCATTCCCAACACATTTGCCTGTTATCTCTGCTAACATCTTCCAGGACAAAGCGTCCAGAAGGTCCCTAGGCAATCCAGTCTACTGTTGAACTGCTTGTTGGGAAGTTTTTCCTGAAGTGTACTCTAATTCTGCAATTTAAGCCCTTTACTTCTGGTCTTACCCTGTGTGAACACGAAGGAGAAATTGTTCTTTTTCTCTTTGCAGCACACTTTAAATTTTTTAAATTATTTTCACTTCTCCAGCCTGAACAATCCTGATTGTTTCATTCTTTCCTTGTAGGTCATGTGTTTATTGCTATTGCTTTCTCCTGAGCTACTTCCAGTTGCTTGTCATCTTTCCTCAAGTATGGTGTGCAAAAACAGCTGCAGCAGTCCATCGTCCCAGTACACAGTAGAGAGAAAGTCCCTGTGTCTCAGATGCTGGGCTCCTTCGTATACATTATTTGCATTGTTGACTCATGTTCAAGGTATGATCCACTACAACACCTGCTTCTTTTCCACAAGCCTACTACTTAGCTAGCCTATGCTGTTCAATATTTGTGCAGCTGATAAACCTTGCTTAAATAAGATGTTTACCTTAAGCAACAACAAAACACACAGTAAAATTAGAAGTTATTTAAAGTGGAAGGGAGGAATTAAGGGAGAAGAAGCTGTGCATACCCATGTAATCCATTATCAGACCAGTATTTTAGTAAAAGCTAGCAATAAATATGAAAATAGAAACAACTTTCGTTTCCATGAACACAAAGGAGATAGGCATTTATATGGTTTGGGTTTTTTTAACTTCCTTGCCTTTCACTGAGATGTTTGTGCTTAAATCTCTTAATTAAGTGTTTCTGAAACTCTCGCTCATAATTACATAATTGTCCATTATGGAGATTTTATCACTTCCTCCAAAACAACTGATCATCAGGCACTACTGGAAACAGAACACAGTATTACATGTATAATTTCTCTAACTGGATACGGCATTCTCATCATCTCCTTTTTTTATTTCTCATAAATGCATTTTATGATGCAAAGTAAGCCAAAACAGAGAGTAGGTTTTATAATAAAATTAATCATGATATCAAAGAAATAAAGTCATGAAATGATGGACAGAAATTTTTCTCTTATGTATTTGTGCAAGGACATATGAGTTCTGAAAGCTCTCATACAGTATTTATGGCAAGACCTAAAAATGTCACCTACAGTTAAAAACAGGCAGCTGTATTTGGTGACCAAATTGTTGAGAAAGCATCATATCATTTGTTTCAACTATATTCTCATTGCTATGTACATTACAGCACACACCAAAAGGCTTCAGCCAAGGTTAGGATTGCTATATATTATGTATCTATCCAAACACATACACAATCACACAACTGTATCTGTATCAGATTTCTGTATGCCTAACAAAAGACAATCCCCATCCCACATACTTTTCAAAAGAAACAGAGATAGCACACAAGTATTCAAACAGAACTATTATCCTAATTTGACAAAAACAGAACTGAGGCAGCAATGAAGTAAACTACCAAAGTTCACATGAAAAGCAGAGCAAGGGACCTAGGTCAAATTTTCTAATCCCAGTTACAGCATATTAACCACAAAACAATCCTCCTGCATTCCTTTCCCTAATCACCAAATAACACAGATGTAAGACGCCTGCACCCAGCACTCATTCACAGTAACGCTGGTGGCTAAACAACATGTAACAATTCTCCAAGAGCAAGCAAGAAATACTTTTATTCTTTACCATCCTGAATTTAGGAAGCCAGTATCACTGTTTTCATTCCTCCTCCTTCTCTGCCAGTTCATACCAAAGGCCTACACAGGCAGGTTTAAGCGAACAATTTATTTCACAACTGAAGCAAACTAAGAACTCAGGCACTGCAGTCCAACTCTAGCAGCTGGTAGTTGTCATGAGAATTAAAAAATTGCTTTAGTTCACCCTTAAAACAAAAGTACCATGAAGTGCTACTAGAACAGCTGGAAAGAGAAAAATCACACCTTAAAGTACAACGCTTCTATATGTGAACAGACTTTAAGAAACAGAGGATTAACTGAAGAAACATTACCAAATCTGTCACAGACATTTTCATCTACACTTGAAAAAAGCATGCAAAAAGAGGTAGGAGTGGCATCAGAAGCGAGCATATATTTTCACCAAGAAAATCGGAAGCGCTGCAGGAAACGATGGAAAAGAGAACAGCTGAACCAGAAACTAGGTTAGAGAGGGACATCTCCCCAGAGCCCTAGCAAATCCATTACAAGACCCTAGGGAGATGTTAAAAAACAAGGGGCTTTTGTAGCCATGTTTAACACTCCTTTATGTGACACAATGCATATATTTACCAAGAAGAGTAATGCAGCGCACTGAAACTAAAAATACAATCACGTACAGAAAGAAGTTAAAAAGACAAGACAGCATTTGATCAAAGAGACACAAAAGGTAACATTACTGAAGGGTACAAATGATGTGAGAAAAACTGATATGGGTTTATTTCAAAGAACATGGAAGAAACCACAGAGAGAGAGAGCTGGCAGCAAATATCACAGAGGTTATACTTGCAGTTTAGTGAAAAGCCTAAAAGCCAGCATTACAGCAAAGCACAATCTGCAAAAAGCAAGCAAAAGAGCCAAGTACCAACGTGTGCGGTGGGCACACAGGAAAAACATCTAACTGGGTACTTTTATGACCTACTTTGTTCATTTTATATTAATGATAGCTTTCTAATCACTTTATGTTTGTATCCAGGCAACAGGACCAACCGTGCATGTAAGAGATCAGGACGCTATTAATAAATCTTTAAGCTGGGGCAGATGACAATTTTTTACAGAGGCAGTGAAGAATCCCAGGCCTTGTTCTCTGCCACCAACAGGAAGAAAAAAAAAAAAAAACAAAAAACCAAACACACACGCCACCAACCAAACCATCCCACTCACTCCAGATTATAGGCTCTGCTGCAATACAGCAGCAAACTACTCCCATCACACCAATTTTATCATGTGATAAGCGGCAATTCCACTTCTATCACGTGATACAATTACTTCCAGTGAGAGGACAGAAAAAATATCAGTAAAAGTTGGCAGAAAATAGGTAACTGGGACAATTCATAAACTCCTCAACTTGCTTTATAGCATGTTTGCGGAGTCCTGAGACAAGGGGGTGGACCATGGGCCAGAATAACTTTTCTGCTGCCGTGGATCCGATCTTCTCACTTTTGAGTGAGATATGACAGTTCTTGATCTCATCCTGTATCTCTCACACACAGCTTTCAATCTAGCAACATCAGAATGACTTACGGAAGAATATAAGAGAGTCTTCCTAGTAAAGATAAGGTAATGTCTGCAAATAGCTAAATGGCAACGGGATTTTCTGGCTCATGCCAGGAAGAGTAGTACACTGACCTCAGCTAAATACAGAATCCATCCCCTCTATCCAAAAGAAATGCCTGTATGCTATTAATATCACAAGATGAAGCTCAGCTGTATAAATAAAACCTCTCATTTCAGCTAAGTCTTCATCATCTCTCTGGCATCCACCACCTTCTCCTCTTCACAACAAAACTCTCAGGAGGGCCTTCAGTGTTGGTTTTTCATAGCAAGCCTGTTGCTCAAGCACACTGGACTAGAATGCAAGTCTGGTTTTATTATCTCCTCTTGGCAAGTTAACATTTATGAACAATTAGGTTGGAATTAAGAAAAAAAAAATCAAACAATGAAGTTCTGAAGGAAATGCTTAAGTAAGTATTTGCAAGTCAGCATGGTTTAAAATGGAAACATATTGTCTGGAAGTCAAGGGGACCAGCATGCTCTTTCAAGAGACTCGCTGACATGCTGGATGACCTCAAGCACATCACTTGATCTTTCCCACGTTAAAAAAAAAAACATCATCTCCTTACACGACCTTCCTAGGTACCTCACTTTGAGAATTAAAAAATAAATACACTGTAAATCCTCCTGTTATTATTACTGCTGTTACTATGGGGGCTAGAACTGTCGTCAGCAAACAGGCAGGATATAATTTAATTTTCTTCAAATATTTATTATGCGACAACATAGCCATCTGTTTAACACTCACTATATTTAGTTTCTGTCTTAAAAAACACAGGGAAAGAAAATACCAGCTTCTGCCTCTCACTTCCACATATCCTTCACAGCCACATATGCACTAATACATGGCCAATATCCTTTCAAC
This sequence comes from Platalea leucorodia, assembly GCF_965183815.1. Classification (NCBI taxonomy): domain Eukaryota; kingdom Metazoa; phylum Chordata; class Aves; order Pelecaniformes; family Threskiornithidae; genus Platalea; species Platalea leucorodia. Next base: position 24,391,563 of record NC_138826.1, read on the forward strand.
TGTAGCACACAAGAAATTGCAGGAAAGCAGATAAAATTTCAGCTTGGATGAAAACCATTCCAACCACAAATTTATTCTTCAATATACCAAAACCCCTAGTTATAGCAGTATTAAATAAATTTTAATTTCAGCATTGAGGACAAAGGACAGGATATGAAGGAAAATGGTGGAACAAGGAGATAAATGGCAATAAAGCACTGTGCGCAACGACCATATGCTAAAGGAGTACAGATACAAGAATATTACATATCTATACAGAAAAAGTAACTTTTCAGTACCATTAATTTCTCTCCAGTACATTATAAAATAAACCATCATTCTTAAGTAACAGCCGTTACACAAAGGTGCCTTTGGCATCTAAATGTATTCTATTTGGACACTTTTATGAAAAGGCTTCTCTCCATTTGCACTGTATTCTTCCACCAGCCTGTATGCAAAAATCTTTATCTAACGTGTCTCACGTCATACCACTGGGACTTTGAGATAATGCAAGTCAAGGAGGTAGCAAAAAATCTAAACTAATTAACACACACTAAGTGAATTTGCTAATGAGGAAAACAAAACAAACAGAAGGCACTGGCTAAAACACACTCCTCTCCTTTTTTTCTTCCCTATTCCCTCCTCTACTATTCTAATCCCGAGATCATGAACCGCTCCCAATGCACCTCTGCTTCTGGCAGCAGCATCCCTCACCATGCCAGTCCTGGTCCACCAACACTATTCCAACATACAGAGCTCAGCCCTAACTGGGAGCATGCCCTAATTTTCTAGAGCTATTTATAAACTGTGATACCACATCAGGTCAGCCATGCCTCTCTCAGAGGCTTTTGCCCAAAGTTACGACGCTTGGATTGTTTTAAACAATTTATTTTCAGATCTTCTATTGCTGACGTGTCTTCCTCTGTTTTCACACCATCAAAATATTATCATAGCGATACACTGACATCATTAATTAATTTATTGGCATTTGATGGTTGAATGGACAGCAAACAATAACTCCCTAATATAGTGTCAGTATTTTGTCCACCAACTACACACATTTGTTGATGTGTCTTTCTGTTCGTGAACTATAGATTCCAAACACATGAAGCAAATGAATTTTTAAAAAACTGGGACTAACAGAACCAATAAGGATCTAAATATTACCTTTTTGCACGAAAAAAACCAAAGAGAAACATAATCATTTAGGAGAGGTTAACGACTGCTTTGAAAATACTTGTGTCTGTGACCATAAGCCACCAACTCAATCTCTCTCACTCTAGCTTGAGGAATTGCACGCTTATTCAGAAGCAATCTGACCAGAAAAGGTGCGGGTAGCCCACCGAGGCCCGGCTGTGCCCCAATGCCTCAAGGGAACATCAATGTTACAAACAACAAACCGCATCAGGGCTGCTCTGTACCAGCATGGCCCAGCACTTCAGCTGTGGCAGAATAGGACTGGATAACACATGGCCTTTTTACATGTAAACAACAAAGCAACATCAACAGGCTGCCAGAGCACCTCTCAATCCACTCGCATCTGACCCTCGGCAGCAGCACAGAAACACGGCTGCTCACTTACCAGTTAAGCTCCTGTGGAGCAAGGGTTGAGCACTGGCACTGGCAGAGGCCTCTAACCTCTCTTCAGTTTCTCAACAAGGACAAAGGTTTAGACAAACACAACAGCAGATAGACTTCAGTCCAAAATGAGATAACGCTGGACTTTTGTTTAAATCGAACATGATTTGAGAACAGGTTAAAGATGTGCCACTGTCTGCCTGATCCATTCAAATAACAACTAGGTCTAGTCTCTGTTACAGTTCTTGAAGATACCTCAAAAAAAAAAAAATTCTACATTATTCCTCAATCCTGTGAAAAGCCTGCATTTATTTTAAGTGGCCTGCCTGCTTTGCAGAACACATTTCTACCTAATATTTTATGACCAGTGGAATAATCTGAATATAACACCTTGTTTTTAGTGGGATAGTCATAATTGTTTGTGGTCTGGTAAGAATCATAGTTATTTAAAACACTTCAAAATTATACAGGACATAAAAACATCATTCTGAACTTGGCCTAAAACTCATTTGCATCAGTATCCTACCATCTGTACTGTCCAGTTCCAGGTATTTCAAAGACTAGCAGAAGAAAGCCTTGAAAACAACTTTGCAAAATAGTCATCAGCAAAAGTAGTCCTTCTTATTATCCTTTATACTTAGAGATACCTTAAGCTCAAGGAAGCCATCTGTCCCTTCGAAAAGGGACGTAAAAGTTCATTTTCATTTGCAGGATTTGTCTATATAACAATTACTACTCTCTGAACACATAAATACCATATTAGTTTTGACCCACAAAGTTTTAGCCTCAATGACATACTGCAGCAATGAGTTCCACAGACTAATTTGTGCACCGAATGAAATATTTTTCCTTTGGCCAGAACTGAATTTGGTGCTTTCCAATATCATTGACAGTCTCCCTTTCTGACGACGGCAAGCTATCTATTCCTAAACTACTACTCAAAACAAGAAATCGTCAAGACCTCTTTTACAGAGAAACTATTTCATGAACAGAAAGTACTCTGCAAAGACCATAATTTGTAGAGATGCTATAATCTGTATGAAAGCTACCGACAACGCATACCCTGCACCTTTTGCATCTGAGATGATGTTGCTTACCAGCGGTATTACCCCTTCTATGCCCCTGCACTAGGGATTAAAGAGCAGAGCTCAGAGCACCTCCCTCACAGCTCAACACCCAGGCCTAGGAACAACAGGACCAAAGTCCCATCGTGAAATTACTAGCAATACCATCACTGTGAAGAACGATGCTAAGTACAGAGTTTTTAAAGGGCTGCCGGGTTTTCTGAGCATGTCAGCACTACCATAGTATACTCGGAAGAGACACTCCTCCCTTGATGGTGGGAACAAGCTAACAGCTGTATGAATCAGCTATTCACTGGAATACAGTTCTTCTGAACTTGCCATCAGACATCATTCCTACCTGCAGGATATGAAGTTTGCAGCAGTCGGTGCCTTCATGATGCTGTTTTACAGAATTAAGAAAGTGGCATATATAAAAACCAGCCAAACAATACCTAAAAATTACTGAAAGAGGTTACTTAGCTAACTGACAGAAAGGAAGAAATACACTGAACAACCCACTCCGAGATTCTGATACAGTAATTTGTCCTCTTTATCCACCCCAAATTGTTAGAGCAGGCTGACTAAGGCATTTTCTTATACTTTTTACTGCCACAAAGTGGATCTTCTCTCCTGATCTGGCCAGAACTACTGACAGAAGCTGGAGCCAAACCCCTGTCAGCACGCTGGATACTTCCTACCGAGGTTTTGAGATGATGGAGGGGAAGCTATGTGACCCTCTCCCCAATTAAGAAGCCTCACATAGCCAGTAATTCATCTCTTGTGATTACAGGTGGCCCTGAAATAGATTAAATATCTTGCTATCCATCTTCAGAGGTACTCTTCTTTGATTTCAGTTTTTCTTGCATGGACAACTAGAAAACATGGACAGATATCTAAATACTGCTAAAGAGATCTGGTATTATCTCCCTGATGTTAACCATCAGGGCTTCACTTGGGTCAAATAATCTCTCCATTTATTAGAAGAACAATTCCAGATGATTCAACAGGTTTTAAAATATTAAATTAAAGGATGTCTCTGATAGGCCTAACGATGAGATTACCACTAATTCTGAAATGGCAGAAGTTTATGCAATGGTTTTGAGTCATTTGATGCTAGCAATGACCAAGTATCAATGACATTGTGCTTTCAGGACATATGAAAAAAGGTCTTTTGGCACTTTACAGAGGGGTTATGACAAAGAGTGCTCAATCTGGATGAGCCAGAGACATTCAAACTGGTCATACACCAAAACATCAGTGAAACAGCATTTTTCATGAGTTCTGTCATGTTTATCTAATGCTAAGAAGTTAAATACAATGGATATTTGCTGAGTTCCTCCTTGTCAACACAGGCTGTAAGTGAAGATTGTCCCAATTGCTTGACTCTATTCCCTCTCTGAAGCAGCAGAGGTACAAACACTGAAGCTACTGCTACCCCTTCCACTGCACACACGCTTCCAGTGAATCTGCGACACAATCCAGTGACACCTACGTAGAAAACCACCATTTTAGCAGGTCCTGTGAAAAAACAATAGTACACGAACAATAGTACCCACAGACACCAAGACGGGACAAAGACCTGCCCTGCATATAAGCTACTGTTTTCCTGTTTCTCTCCTTTCATCACTGAGAATTCAATTTAACTACCTCCAAAGAGTACTCTGTGTTCTACTCAATTCACCTGTTTTTACCTTTCCCTGAAATAGTACTGACAAATAACTAAAAATACTTACTTGCTAATTAACGAGTCGAGGGGGGGACGACAACTAGTAGACCCAGCAGGCACCTTCCATCGATGCATGTTATGCAGATGAGATAAAAGGCAAAAGCATTTTACAAAAAGGCCTCAAGCAAATGCCATTTTCCAATTGATCCCAAAAAGATAACTTCTAGCACAAACTACCTAGAGCTTCAAAACAGCTGAATTCAACGTTGGGTGCAAAATGAAAAGGTTGACTACAAATCAATATCTCCTTTAATTCCTTTTAAAAACATTTAAAAAAGGACTTCCCCACATTGATTTTCCCTCTTTTGCGTAAGTTTCCCTTCCAAGCCTCAACACCTTGCACAATAAGATTGTTCTTTAATATGGAAAACATGTATCCAGCGACTTTTTCCTGTGGGTGTTGCTGACAGAGGTAGAGGAACCTGACTCACTTCCTGTTTGTTTTTTTAAATCTATCGGCAAAATCCGTGGCTATCTCCTACCCCAACTTTCTGCTCCAGAAGATCTGATGCCCGCTCCTACCACCAGCCCTCCTTCCCCCGGTAAAGGGCAGGTGGCTCACAACCAGCCCTGTGCAGGCCTCAGAAATGAAAAGACCCTGCAAGCCATGGGTCAGCAGGCAGTAACACCGGTGTTTGCTGCGTCCCATACTTCTCATTAAATCTGGATGCTGACTATTCCAAGTAGTACGTGTCCAAATGCAAGGACTGCCTCTTCCCTTCTGTAGGAAATTTCCTAGGGCTAAATAAATGAAAATATCATTTAAATACCCATCACAACTCTGAGAACTAACAAATTTCCACAAAGTCACAAAAGAGGCAGACGCCTCAAAACTTGCATGCAGGTTGCCAGCAGCAGTCTTACAATAAGGTGTCCTTGTAAGAAAGCAGAGGTGAAGCATTTTTTTGTTTTAACACACTGATCAACTAATTGTGAACCTCTTTGGTCTCTTCAATATGAAGACATGGATTTGAACCAGGTAATATCGAAAAATCGGTCTGCTTTAATTATAGTGCCTAATGAACCACTGATCACACAGAGATTTTTGTTCAGGACTGCTTAAGAATGAAGTACCAGATCACAGGACTGCTCACTACATCACCAAGTGCAACACAAACAGGACTAACGTAACAAAAGGTACTCAAGCCTACAGAAAACACAGCAACTCCACCAAGAGCCCTCAGATTTAAATCCCTACAGATATAAATTACAAAAGGGGCAATCCTCCTGGAAAAATAATATGGAATTCTTGATGTAGAAAACAATAATAAAAAGGGGGGTTCCCCCCCCCAAAGGAAACTTGAAAAAGCATAACTACTGAAACAACTCTGTGGTAATATGCCACTGAGATGAAAAGGGAGACATACCTCTCTGAACTATTGCTTCAGTCTTGAGTCTAAAAGGATTTCCTCACAATCATTGACAAGAACTTGTTTAGTCTAAAGACTCTGCATGTTAGCTATTACGTTAGAATATATTCTGAAGCTGCACACTTCTTCGCAGGCAAAACAAACTCAAGGTGATCAGTGATCTGGGTTGTTAGGACATGCAGTAGGTGGATTAGGAAAGGGATCTGGTCATCATTTATCCTGCTATCTGTGGGATCTGCTGCTCCAGCATTGGATTCCTGCCTCTTCCCTTGCTCTAAGTTTCATGGCCTGAAAAACACCTGTGCCACTGCATGTTATTCTTGCAGTTTTTTCCCCTAACGAAACAGGATAGAAAAAGAGCCTGGCTTGATAAGGAAAAAAAATACCCCATCTGGACAAGATGACTGCAAAAGGAAAGGAAACTACTGACTCATAAGCTGTATATTTAGCTGTTTCACAGGACCTCCCACCCTCAACCTCTCCACTTCCTTTTTCCCTAAAAGCACTTAGATGTATGGGTTTTTCTCCCTGTATGCTAGCAAAGCTTCACTATCTTTTAGGACAAAACACTAATGCTATTGTCACAGAAGAGAAGACCAAAGGACAAAATACAGGAAGTAATTCAAGGTATGACTTTTTTTGCAACTCATTATTCCCCAAGGACGCAGAAAGAAGTCCTAGTGAACACAGCAAGTTCAGCTCTCAAGATCTAGTATTTCAAGGCTGCAAATTGCACATACCACTCTGTAACACCAGTGAGAAGAATTAATACATAAACAATGCTTACTTAACTCACTGTTGGGTTCCAGAAGTTCAATTAATACCAGTAGATACAAAAAACCCTTCAATCTGTAGCATGCTTTCTTCCTTATAGTAATTACAATAAAACATGTATAGATGGTAGAATTAAAAGAACGAGTTTGAGAAAATTACATTTTTTCCCCTGTATTTTCATGATCCATGTAAGTCAGAAACTGTTTTATTTAAGGGCGATGCATTAAAAAAAATTAATTTTGATATGTTCTACCTTATGAGTGTTTGTCCTCACAACCTTCAGAATATCTGAATGTGGTGGTGTACATCCATACACATGCCTCCATGTGTGTCTCTCCTCCTGTCTCCAATTTCCGTGTTAAAACAAAATCCTAAATGACGAATTCCACTATACAGTCATCCCACTGATGTCACGTGGGCAGAGCTATCACCTCATCTGCCACAGGGGCATCTTGAGCTAACCAGAAGTTATAGCAACTATAGGTAGTTGTTGCCAGCGTGGAAAAACAATAAAATGGAAACAGCATTGCCAGAAGGTTTTAGGTATTCTCTGACAAACAGGTCTTCAGATTCAGAGACCTGGATTCCATCCAAGGCACAAGAAGGTGCTACCCACCCTTTGTATTTACTTCTTGCTATCTGCATCTTAGCTATTTCATCTTCTTTTCTCCTCCAAAGCCTGTCTCTCCCACCTAACCTGTTATAATCTAACCTTCTCATGTTCCTCGTGCCATATTTGCCCGTCCTTGTTGGTCATCTGTCAGTTCCCTGTCTAATGTTTCCCCTTTGGCAACACAAGCTGACAGATGCAGTACCCTCCTGATACAATATTTTCCATTTCATTAGCACCCAAAAGCCTACTAGCACCTCAGCACGTCCACGATTTCTATGAACCCCGTTCATTTCCTAGAATCAGACATCTTTTTTTAACAGCCACAGTCTTCATTTCCCACTACTTACAGCTTCAGCTTCCATCTCCTTTAAGGATCAGTCTGTATGCTGGGCTGCTCCAGCTCACAATCCCTGGATGCCCCAGTACAGGAGCTCCCTCCTATCCCCTCTATACAGAGGCTGCAGAGTCCAGACTGCAGGACAGGTTCTTAGTTCTGGTGCCACTCCAGTGCTGGCAGGCAGGGACCTGCAATTCAGGGGAGAAACCAGGCTCAGCTCCTGGCTCACGCATGCTCGGTCGGGGTGGCATCTTCAGAGTTTCTAACTAGCTCTACAAAGTCTTAAGCATGCTTAAGCTACATTTAGTCCCTTGACATTTTATCTCTCAGCTAATTCTCATAGGAATAAAAAAGAGTATTCTAGCTGTAATGCAATATCAGTAACCACATATTATATATATATCCTGTATATACACTTCTTTTTGATAGTCAAAAACACAGTAACAGATATTCATGTTCATGACAGTTCACATTCATTTCCCTATCCCACCTATCCACATTAGTGAAAAAGACATCAGCCTCAATATACAGATTCTCAAGAGTACAGACACAAACCCACTACGTTGCTTAGTTAAGTTACCAATTCTCGTAATTCTTATCCACCTACAAAAAAAAAAAAGTGAGAACGCTTTTCCCCTGGAAGGGGAATTGCGGTGTGGCGGTAAAGACTAAAACTACAGTAGAAAATTCTGCAATCATTCTAAATACTAGCCCAAAAAAAGACTCCATGCTTCCACCATCTTCTGATGAAAATTTACGTGGCAAAGTGCTGAAGTTGACTCAGCTCTATTTACAAATGCTTTAAATACTTGTATCTTTTGCTGAAAAGTAAGCTCAAAGTTTTCCAAGGCAAAGGTAATGTGTATTATAAACTTTGAAAACATACAGTGTGGTTTAGTAAATATTTATCATTACTTACTCACTGGAAGGAAGAAAAAAAAATGAAGCAAAGTACAAAAAACTTCCAAGGAGAACTGAATTTTCTCCTTTTCCAATCTGCGTACCTTGGCTGGGAGGGTCTTTTGATAAAGCCAGTGGCCAGGTAGCACATGCTATTTGTGATGAGCAGCATGATGTTGCGCGATAAGAACAGCTCAGAAGGCTGGCAAATAGCACTTGCTGAAAATCAATAGAATCTGTTAGGGGTGGAAATCTTCACAGGACCTCAGATGTGTGGACATCACAGATCTCTCTATGCAATGAACTTTTCTGAGATAAAGCTGCTATTTAGAAGAAAGCAAGTCCCATTGTGCAAAGCACAGTCTGTGCGAAGTCATACAATGAACAGCTCTTCTAACCAGAAATAAACTGCTTTAGAAAATGTAGCTTTTTATTGGAACTGACTTTTGGGTCTCCTTCTGACAGCTGAGATCTTTCTCCAAAGCAACACAGCAGAATGTCTGATATCTGTAAACTACTTTGGATCTCATAGTAACAGAAGAAAAACATTACATTCACTGTTTAAACAGCGCAATCAGGAAGCGCTCATACAGAATTTGCCACGTCAGATATCACAACTGGGTGGCAACTGGTTTGTAATCTCTGGTGTGGGGCCTTCCAGTCCCAGCACCATCTTTCAGAAAAATAGCAGCTGGCACACAAAGATCAGAAACGCCAATATTGATTAAAGTTACATTCCAGTTTGAAAATTTTTAAGCCATACAAATTGTTCAGACTACTAGGCTTTGGGGGAAAAAAACCCCAATGCTGGCTTTCAGAACGGGTTTCTGATCTCCTGGAAAATCCAGATTGGTAATGTAGTAAAAGCCAACATCCCAGCAAGAATGAAGGTCCCCTATTGTAGGTGCTCTCAACCTCATCACACACATCCCTCCCTTTCTCACAAACCATCTGTGTGCAAATGGTCAGAAGGAACAGGGCATACCTCAAATTGTTAAGAGGTTGACACACTTCACTGGAGTTAGAAGCAGAAGAATATGGCAGAGGTAATCTTATGACTACTGCCTGGCTCTTGGAAGGGCCAGGGGGCTCTGATGAATGTATTTATTGCTGTAATCTTGAGCCAAATGCCTAAGGGTGACTGCTATTTCAAATCCTCTAAAGCTTGTGAAAACAGATAATCCATTGTTTAAAGATTTTAACTAAAAAAGACCAAGGTTGCAAAGCCTCAGGCAGAAAGAACAATGAAACACTAGACAGGAGAGCACTTTGCATTAGTTTGCTGCCCACATATTGCTATGCTCTGCACACTATACAAGAAATCGCAGCAATTGGACCTTTGTGTCGAGAAAGAGCTTTTACTGAAGAGGGAAGAGAAGGGGGATTCCTCTGCCCAGTCTCATAGCTACCTGCTCCCAGATGCGCTGTACACCAAAGGTTTTAAGCCTTAGCAGTGATTAGTTATGCCCAATATGAGCTACATTAAATAGGCACAGAATTTTTAAAGCATTTGGCACTTGCTCTTGCAATTAGGCCCCTTTAATAAAATGCCTCAAGCTGAATACTTAAATATTGCAGCATTCAAAAAAAATCAGTAGTCATTTATAACCTCTGCAGCTAGTACATTTAAAGCATAATGATGCTGTGCTACCAGTGTAATAGCAATGCTGACCTTGTGCAGGAAGTTTGCCAAGCCAAAAAAACACAGTCTGACTTGCTCCCCAGGAGAGAGAGACCATATCCGAGCAACCGCAACAGGGGAAGAACTACTCCACTCACTGCTCTCGCGTACTGCTTCCTAGAATTTGCCATTTCCAAAAGCAATAACAATTAACAAACATTTCTATGAATTTTTGATGTGACATTTCCTCATCCCTGTTTAAGGTGCTCTTGGGTGACAGCAATAGCACAAAGAGTCTTTCGCACCAGTACGAGCAACTCAAAGTACTAGTCAAAAGTCCTTTCCACTCTTCTCTAGTATTCCCCACTGATCTCTATTTCTGCAGCCTCAGTGAGGCCAGCCTTACAGGCAGAAGAAAGGGATGAGAAGTCTCCTCACATTCACAGGATGGATTTCACTGCAGTAGCCAGTCTGTTCCCATAACTTCACATGAAACAAAACATTTCTTTCTGCTTCTCCTTCCGTTTCCTTCAAGACAGGTAGAATCAAGCCAGATGGCAAGATCTTCCTAAAAAACATTACCTAAGGCTAATTCATTGTAGGAAATCTAAGTTTAAGATTTGAGTGTAAGATTATATCCTAATGTCTGTGCATACAAGGTCATTCCCATTTCATTTGGCTGAGAGTTCCCTCATCTTATTCTGGCCATCAGGGAAGTCCTGGCATGTGCGCTCACAAGCCTTCCAACCACTTCCCCAGCTTTGTCAGCAGTTTCATAGCTATACTGGAAGACAGCTGTGGTGAAAGGTCATCGTTGCAAAGGAAGATGGAACTCCATACAGCCCCAGGAAAAGTGACAGAGATCCCAACAGAGAGCTGGTAGCAGAGGCTGTATAACACCAGAGCCAAAGGGCTGCGAAGACAGGACAAAACCTGTAGAGCTCTCAACACTCATTTTCAAGCTTCGTGCCACCTGTCCCATCCTGGCAGAGCAAGCATGAGGTTTCTAAATCACTAGCCCAGGAAGACCAAACAACCTCTGCATCCCTACCTAATGCTTTCTCCAGGTGAAGCCTAATGACAGGGGGGAAAAAACAGAATCTTGCATTTGTGGTTTACACCCGAGATCTGTAGGAAGAGGTGTTTCTATTTATTTATTTATAGAAGTTTGCTCATTTTTAAAACTATTCAATATAGACTTTAAGACCAAACAGCTTACAGACATATCCTTCAACAACAGCCTTACTTCCAGGGAAGACACTGTACCAATTTGCACTGCTTTGTCTTTCAGCATTGCCTCTCGCCGATCTTCACCCTTGCACAGGATGCATTTCAGGAAGATATAATTGCAGGAAGGGGAAAGGGCCTGAGCACTCACAACAATTTCAGTCCTCCAAGATCTGTCCAGAATAGTATCATGGGTCAGACTGTCAGCAGCAGCGTGCTAGGAAAAGATGTTGAGGAAAACACAGAAACATCTCGCTTTTTTTTTTTTTAAAAAACAAGGTATGGAAAAAACCCAAACCAAGAACCGTTGTATAGAAACATAACTAGTTTTCTGGCATAACATGTCATGTCTTTCTGGTAAACTGCACAGGAAGATAAAGATAATGCAGCACTGCTCATCAGAGAAGCTGGAAGGTCCTGGAGTAGGACACAAAAAAATACAGTGCAGAACCTGTGATCCCAGGTTTGGTCCGCACCTTGATCAAAGCAACTGCTTTCCTCTTCCCCTGGATGCATCTCCTTTAGAAATGACTACTGCTACGATTTCTTCAATCTTTCCCCTTGGAGGAAGTCACCAATATAAAAATTAACACAGTGCCCAGTTAGAAGTGGAAAGAACAGGCAGCAATGAAGGGCTGCAGTTACTGGCTCTCAGTCTGCTGGGCATGCAGCTTGGTTGTTCTCATGCTGCCTGTTTCAGATATCCTTTTGGAATTTGTCATGACCACTCTTAGTTAAGTCTAACCTAGATAAATTTGACATTTAAAAAATTTGCAGGACTGATGCAAAGAGAAGCAGCTCCTCTTCAGCTTACACCATGTGACATTGTACTTTGAAGGTGATCGTCCGGCATGTGTTTAGATGGTCACACCTCTCCTGCAAAGAGAGCAGTCCTGGCACCTCATCAACTCATCCTATCCCCAAGGCACTCTGCGGTGTGCCAATACAAAAGCATTTGAGCCTGATTGTTTTTTTTTTTACTGATCAATTGAAAAGTAACTTTTTCTCTCCTGGAGAATGGTAAGGTAGCAAAAAAGGAGGTTTGTTTTGTTCTGTTTCTTTTAATTTCCACGTCAGTTTCCTGATCCTGCTTGCTCAGTGGTTGTGACAACATTGAGAAGGGTCAGTGTAGGACTGGATCACTGGTAGCATCAGCTTAAATGCAAACCAAGAGGAGTTCAAAGGGCATCCTCACCCTGTTTTCATTTACCAATGGGAAAAAGCTAGGACTAACACATAAATAAGATAATTATAAAATAGCTCTACAACATGCAAAAGAATTAACTATAACAACCTCAGAGAAACATTAAACTCAACACCAACTGCAATTACGACAATCCCTGAACACTAGCTTGCTCTTAACCTGCCCACATAGGCAACGCAAGACCAAAAGGGACTTCCGAGCTCTGCCTGCTACCACAGGCACTGTACCATCACGTGTGGTCAGTGAGGAATTTGTATTTAAAAGTAATGCTGGGAAAGACAAACATCAATATTTTGTTTGAGGCAAAGCAAGTTTTCCTGCAGAAAGCTCTGTGTTTATATGTTTACGTGGACTTGGGCCATGGAAACATACCCTGTTCCATGCACAGTTACATGATACTAAACTATAGATGCTAACACAGGATAACACGTTTTCATGGTAGCCTTGACTCAGAGAAGCAGGCTTATTCACATCATGCTTTGATACAAGTGGCCGGATCTGAAACAGGAACATCAAGGAAGGATATGGATGAAAGCCTGCAGACAAAACTAAATCAGGAGACAGTGACAGATCTCTGCTTATGAGGAAGATGATTATGACTCAGCCACAAGTAAAGCACATGCAGTTTGAGCTGAAGTATCGCTGACTGAATCCAGAACATTTAATTAAAATTAATAAAACCCACGAAATTACAAGAAACAAATTAAAATACATTATTTGTAACTGAAATGGGGGGGTGGGGGGAAGCTTGATGTTTCAGAGGTGTTCTGGACAATAGATCAGACATGGTGACTAACAATTTATGCCAGGCTTCAATGCTGAAATGAATCTGCCTAGAGAAAAAGTGCTCTAAAGATGGGAAAGGTAGTTAAGACCAGAAAAGACAAATTTATGTAAATCAATTATCAGTGAAGGTATTAAAAATGCTATACTGAAAGCAGCCCAGGATTAGGAGCAAGTTAGTGTCACTCTGGGAGGTGTTCAACTTGCCTTCTGCTCAGAAATCTGTCCTGCTGACATCTTCTACATCTGGACTAACATCCTCAGTTTTCATTATATTCAGTGGAAAAACAAAAAAAGAACTTCCAGAATATGATTCACCTCACCAAATGTGGACATGTGCTTTAGGGTGAAATGAATTGCGCCCTAACATAGCCTTAATATAGAGGGAACTTATAGTGCCCAGCTCAGATGTGGACACTTTAGTTGTAGATCTTCATGCATAGTCAGATGAGTCCAACTCTCATCATCCAAGAGATGGCAGAACTGACTGTTTTAAAAGCCCTTTCTGACATGAAATTTCCCATGCACTGTAAAGCACCAGGCAGTGCTAGAAAGCTAACACAAAGCCGTTCAGTAGGAGGCTCTTAAGAAAAAAAACAGACATTTATAAAATGTTCTGGGGTTCTTCTAACCTTTCTGAAGCAAATCTCAAGTTTCCCTTCTTTTCTAAATTGATCTCTACTACTGGGAGTCTATCACAGCTAAGGCCTGTCATCCCACTGTTTCCTTTGAGGAATTTATACCAAAGTGATTGAAAATTTAAGAGTTAAGATCTGTTGGAGAGCTCTAAAAATCCACATGCAAGCTCCGATTTTGCTTCAGAAGTACTGCCAAGCAAATTAGCATTAATTAGAGACAAGCTGAAAGACCAATTAAATATTAGGCTAATGGAATCATCTGGAACTGTAAGACTAAACATGATCAAAGAAAAACAAGTTGCTCCGTCACATAATCTAATGGTCCTGACACGGGAGCTTCCTAACACGAACCACTCAGAGGAACGCCATATTGTTGGAGAGATGCAGAAGCGAAGGAGACTGGAGAAACAAACAGGGGAGAAAGGGCAGGGTGCTGGGGTTGTACGTTTTCAAAGAGACTGACCAGATGGCAGACCAGAACTGCAAAAACAGATTAAGAAGGGATAAAATTGTCATTTTGCTGTCCGTCTTTCCTCCTTCCTTGGTTGCATCAGCTATGCCAACCCAGCTCCCAAGGGAACTGCTGAATACAGAGGAAAAACATACATCAATACATAAAAGCAGCAGTGATCCATAGCCCTGGAGAGGGCTACAACTTGTTGGCACGTCATTTAACACATGCAGTTTCATGTCCTACTCTCTCCCCCGTTGTGGAAACCCTTCCTCCCTGAGGAGGTACCTGCGAGCCCTTGCCTTACTCGTGCAAGCTACGGTACTGGGACAGGAAGGCAGGAGAGGAGGGGACAGACTCTGCTGTCTCTTGCTTTACAGGGAATGCCCAAGACAATCTTTTCCACTAATGAAAACACTTCCAAAGGGGGGGGAAAAAAAAAGAATAAAATTCCGAATAATGCACAGAACAGACTAGCGCAGCACAGCTGTATTCGGATCCCACCAAAACCCTAGGTCACACTCCCTCGTTCCCATCCCACACTCAAAACATGCGCCAAAGCAGTGAAGATGGTAACTGCAGTGTGATACACACAGAGCAGGGAGACCAGTGTTAGGACCTGCACAAGCCCTGTGCACCAAGCAGAGGACAAAACACGTCTCTCCTTTTCACCCCCCTTTGATTCCAAGAAAAAAAAACAACAAACAAAAAAAGAATGTTGGCATCTAATCGCTGTTAGTTTTAATGCTTAACTTCATAGTTTGTATTTAATGACAAATATTAAATTCACTTCATGGAAAGAAAACATGCAATATTCTAGGCTAAGGTAAGGTCTTAACATTTCAGCCTGAGAGCAGCTGCAAACACTGTTGATGTTCAATGTCTGCAACCCCAGCAGGAAAAACAGCTTCAGTTACATACAGCTACAAACGCACTTGGAAGAGACAGATATTTCTGAACATCTTCTTGGTGTTGTTAGTACACAAGCAAGTGCTGCGTGAAGCTGTCCTTACTTATTTTGCATTATTCATTTTACTCAACAAATTCAAAAGCACGCTGAGTCTACATATAGAGCATCCCTCCCCTTGTTTGGAGAGTTTGGGCAGCTTTAAAAAACAAGCAAACATCAATTCCCATTTCTCTGAAAACAGATCTTGTGACATTGCCCAGCATAAACCACAAATATTTTGAGAAGGTCCAAACTGCATTTTACAATCTTATCATCCTCCTCGCATTCACTGCTAGATCAGTTAGCTTACTAAAAATATTAGAGCAGGCAAGAACGTGATGGAGGATCTCTTCCTGTGCAGAAGATTAATTCATCATTCACATCTAGAGACTTCTACTGCATTTTTAATAGGGCACATATGGATTGAGTCTAGTGATCTATATAATTTCCTTTCTGGATATGGGTCTATATTGAAAAACAGTCCCCAAACAGCAATTACCAGAGGCCTGAGACCTTCAAATATCGCTATGCAGAAAGAACAGTTAGGGTTCTGATGTATGTACTCCAGTAAATCTTTCAGTGGCAATTTAAGACATAACTGTGCTCCACAGCCCTGCTGGAGATTCCTGCCTCTGGAGCAGGATCAGCAAAGCAGAAAGTCTGCCTGTACCTTCACTGCTGCACCACACAGCTTGGGATCTCAACTCCAGCGGCTGAAGCAGAGGCACATATTCCCTTCTGATTTTGCTATAGTGGGAAAACCGACAGTGTAAGGGCAGGGGACACAGATTAAAAAAACAAAACCAAAAAAACCAACACCCCAAAAACCAAAACCCCAGCCTTTGAGACTTCCAGAGCTGATGTCGGAGCACCCAGAGATCAGGCATAAGCTGCACCAGCATGCCATGCTAGCAGACTGTGCTGCTACAGGCCATAGGTGAAGTGCCTCGGTGCAGGCATAATGAAACACAGAGCTTCACCTCTTTGCATTACGTTCAATTAACCAAAGCAACTGCGTTCAGGAAAGTCACAGTGAATTTTACAAAGACAGCTAATGTTGCTCTGGGCCTTCTAAAAATATGCTCCCAGCATTAGCCTTCTACCAATTCTGTACTGCTCAAAGCCTGTCATCAGACAGCAGCAGCAACTTAGATGTATTTGCATTCAATCGCAGAGACTGGAAAGACAGCTAGAAAGGGAGAAATTGAACTCAAAGACCCTTGCATCAGCAACAGCTACAGAAAGGCCAGAGAAGCAGAGACAGCAAACGGTAGCATTCACACCAACTACTTCCAGAATCTGGGACAGACCTGGCACTGGTGTCCGACACGGCCACAGCAGACTGCTCGTGTGCTGCTGCTGCAGCGCTGCTGCCTTACACCCACAAACTCCACTGCAGCTGCCTGTTGAGCTGGAAATCTGATACACTGCAAAGGTTGCTGACAGCCAGAGGCTGTTCCCTTGTCTATAAAATATCGTGTAATAAATTACATTACAGACTAGGGAAAAGGATTTGGAAGAGAGAGAATTAAAACACAACCTTATGAGAGCTAAATGAGACCAATTAGAAGAGATTTGCTACAAGTGCTGAGGGATTTTGACCTGAGCTGTAATCAGGGATGGATACCCATTCCTTTAAAAGAGGAAAATGAGCGAGAGATCATGTGTAAACAACTCTGCCAATTAAAATGAAAGGGATTATCTTATCTATGCAGCTCTGCTCAGAGAATCACCGCATATTCCAGATATACCACAGAGAGATCCGAGATAGGCATTTAAACCTCTGAAACAAGGCTCAGTGATGAGGAGATAAAGCTGCGGTTCAGGACACATCAAGACCTCATCTGCATTTGGGTATCTCCCTCCCCCCCCCCTTTTTTTTTTTTAAGAAATCATGGAATTATAAATGCTAATATAAAACTAGTCTCAGGCTCTTCTACCACATCACCTCCGTGAATTCTGATGAATTCAGATCAGACTGAAGGTTAGGTATCACAACAGTAAAACATGCCTTACAGGAAAACCACGCAGCAGAGAGCACCATCACTGCACTGCCAGATACTGCTGAAAAACACGCAGCTTGCCACTGCACACGCTCATGTCCTGATCAACACCCACAGGTATTATTCCATACCTGAACACAGTGATTCTCTGCTTTTCTGTATCACAATCCCATTTTGCTGCCAGATGCCCCAGAACAACTCTCTCCTCACGGTCAGCAATACTGGAGGGCAGGACTGGCCCCTGCTCATCACTCTGACACCAGGTTTGAGAACCCGTACCCAAGAGCAAAAGTCACTTCTGTGACTGCAGAAGAAAGTTTGACGTGGACAGATGTACCACTACTTCCGCTCTGTGTCCTTGCTCTGCAGCTCATTTTCACTGCTTTTTGACATTTCCAGTACTTCCTAGTTCAAAATCATATATATATATACACACAGACAAAAAAGCAGTTTTACAAGGGCTGAAAAAACATTGAAACAGAGGAAGAAAAGACACATTAGGAAATCATGTTCAAGAAGCAGCAGCAAGGAAAACAGTACCGTGGACTTCGAGAAGAGCAAAAACTTAAAAGGAAGAACGAACGAAAGGAAGAACGAGAAGAGGAATTTGGGGTGAGGAAGAAAATTTTAAAAAGAAAGCAGCAAGCATACAAAACAATAACCCTAAGAGATATGTACTTGTTCACAGTTGCTGACAGTGGAAAAGTTTTAGAACATTTTACACTGGTTGCCAGATTTGAGCGCAGAGTTTTTCCACTGGCTCAGATCTGGTCTAGCAGAGTCAGGCTGCTTTTGGAACCAGCCTAGCTCTTAACACAGCACAATCACTTTTGTGCAGCATGAAGTACAAGCTAAAAAGCCTTTCTTGGTCCAGTCTGCCAGGAGTTGGATCAGTAATCTCAGTGTCATACAAACAGCTGCGCTGAGAAGCCCAGTGCAGAACCACCACCCACACCCACCACAGATGGAGTGCCTCAGGTGTCTCTGCACAGCAGTCCTACAGGGCTCAGCTCCGGGACCGCTCACTGGTACGGATGCGGAGCCAGCTCACTCGGGCAACGTGAGCACCTGCGGGCACCCAGCACGATAAACTCTTGGGGCTGATGCTGAGCTTGTAATTACTTCTGGCTCTCAGGGTGTTTTTGTACGCAAGGTGTTGCGCCGTACCAGTGCCACCTAGATTCTTCCATCATCCAAACTTTCCCAGCCCAATTATCATAGATAACTGAGTTGACTGCACATAACCTGAAAAATTCATCAGAAGTTTCTAGTTTACCTCTTTGCCACAAAGGGCAAGGTTACGTTTCCTAATGAGACACGCACCTACAACTAACAACTCTGAATACTCCTTTGGCAAGATTGGTCACAAAGAATCCTAGTGTGGAGTAGTGTAACTTGTGGTTAAATTCAGATATATGACATTTGCCCGCTTCTAATTTGGGCAACACAGAGTTTATTCACTCTAGCACAAGCAAACAGGGGTGTCTCGCGCTTTATTTATCACTTTACCACTGCAAATACGTTTTAACGACTAAAGGATAGGAAATACTACGGGAACGACTCCTCACGTTCCATCAGCTTTTCCCGCGCAGCACCATTGCCGGGGGGTCTTCGCGCGACCACGGCCGCACCCGCTGCCGGCCTGCGCCGAGCGCAGCCCCCGGCGAGCGGCGTGCGCCGCACGCGCTGCGGCCGCGCGACGGGGCAGGAGCATCCTCTGCCCCGGTGCCCGCGGACTCGTTCAGCGGCGGCGGCCGGCGCCGCACCAAGCAGCCCGGCCGTTCGCAACACAACGCCGGGCGGTAAACAAAGCCCGAGCGAGGCCGGGAGCGCAGCTCCAGCGCAGGACCCTGCGCCCAGGCGGCGGCCAGGGAAACGGGGGCTCCAAGGGGCGGGAGCCACGGCGGCGGGGAAGGAGCTGCTGCTCCGGACCGCGTGTCGGCGGCTCGGCGCCCGCGAAGAGCAGCCGAGCAGGGCTGCGAAACCTCCGGCCCTGGCCACCGCCAGGAGACGGGGCCGCCGTGGCGGGGCCCGGGTGGACCCCGGGGTCGGCTGGCGGCGCGGCCGGCCCCCCCCGGCCGCACAGGTGGCTGCAGGGCGGGCGGGCGGCGCTGCGCCTCAGGGGCGGGGGGCAGCGCCCTCCCCGCCGCCTGCCCCAGCTCGGCCCCCCGGCGGCGGCCGCAGCCGCTCTCCTCCCGCGGTCCCCCGCGGGGCCGCCCCTCGCACCCGCCCCCCCCCGCCCGGGGCCGCCGTTCCCCGGCCGGCACACAACTTCCCCCGGCCCCGCCAGCGCCGCTCGCCCTCCCCCGCCGCCCCCCGGGCCGGGCCGGGCCGCCGCCACCCCGCTGCCCCCCGCCTCCACCTCACCTGCCGCAGGGAGGCCCCGCCGGGCGGGCTGGCGCGGGCAGGGCACGGCCCCCGGAGGGCGGGCGGGCGTCCCCCGGCGCCGCGGGGAGCTCTCAGGCCGGCCGCGGCCCGCCGGCTCCCGGCCGCTGGGCGTCCCTCCGGCCGCTGGGGGAGCCGCTGCCGCCGCCACCGCGCCGCCCGGCCGCCATCTTCCGCACGGGGGAGGGGCGGGAGGCCCCGCCCTCCGGCCGCCTCGCGCCGGGGGCCGCCGCCGCCAGGCCGGGCCCCCCCGCTGCGCCGGGAGCGGGACCCCACGGGGGGGAGCGGCGCCGGGGACGGCGGTTGTGGAGAAGCAGCCGGGAGGGGTCGGCTTAGGGCCGGGCTGCGCCTGTCCAGGAGGAGCCGCGCCGCTGCACGCCGTTACCGAAACGCGTTGCGGCGGGCTTACGCCCCCCCCCCCCCGCCCGCAAGCGCGGCCGCTCGCTGCGGGTTTGCAGCAGGGAGGCACGGCGCGCGCGGCGCGGGGGGCCGGCGGCACCGCCGCAGCCCGGGGTGGCGGGGCAGGGCGGGAGGGGGGGCAGCACAGCCGTAGGGAGCGACTGACACGGCTGCGAGGCGCCCTGCGGCAGCAGCCTCCCGGGAAACGCACACACACGGTGCAACGCCCTACTTAGAAAGACAGAAAATTGTAGTAGGAAGCCAGAATGGGATGCGGGGCCACATCACGGGAACATTTGTTCCCAGCAGAGGATGGAGAAGTGGAGAGCAGTTTGGGAGTGCCGTTACCACGGTGCTGCTCCTGAATTTGCTTGCAAAAAGCACCCACCATCCTGTGGAGGAGCGAAAATTGAGTTAGCACGAGTAGGACCGGGAGCAGTCAAACACCTCAGAACTGGCTGGTGGCAGAAGGGGAGCAAGCAAAGGGAAAGGTGCTCGGGAATGAGGCCTGATCCTGGCAAAGCACTGCTTCCCATCCCTCAGTCTGAGAATTGCCAGGGCCCTGTGGATCGCTCCCAGGAAACCCGCAAAAAAGCAACGCAAGATGTAAATTTGCTGTACAGGGACCTGTTCCTCTATTGAAGAATTGAAAGAGCTTTAAAGTCACTGCTTTTGGACACATTTATACAGCGCTTTTCATCTTCAGCTAATCAATTTGTACCTGAAGCACTGACCATGCTTCTGCAAGCCTGTTAAGCCTGAGTTAGCAGGTGAATCAAATAACCAAAGCAGAGCAGACAAACCTGTGAGCAATCATATCTCAGTGAGCTTCAAAAAGCCTGTTCTGCTTCTGGCCAGCAGCACCCCCCCCTCAGCAGAGGCTGAGGCGGCAGCTGCTCCCACCACCTGCACTGGGACGGAGCTCAGCCTCTTCTGGGCAGGGCCTTACTGCTACTGAAGCAAAGATTAAAGGAGGTCTGATGACAACAAAAGCGAACTTGCCTGTGACAGCAGGGTCTATAGTTGCCCTTACGGGCATGTGTCCCACCTGCACTGGGACTGCGCACTGCCAAAATACCCAGCAGCACATATTTGAACACGTGACTGCGTTTCTGTTGAATTAACCCAAACACGTACCACAGTGCTTACATCAGATTAAATCCTGTCCCGCTGCCTGCAGCCATCCCGAAGCTAGCGTGGCAGCAGCAGGTGATACCCCATCTACCACAGACCTCGCACTTTCCAAACAGCTGAGCAAATCTGAGCCAACAGAGGGAATCCGCAGCAGTCCAGCACTCTGTGTCATGTGCTTGTAGCGTTTACGATCCAGTACTACATCCTGTGAAACTGGATTTACTGTTTCAAACCGCAGTTTGATATTCTGGTATAAAAATAGCTTTTTGGTAGTTCCCCTCTCTCCCCCAGTCCAACCAGTCTCAGTTGGACTGAGGGAGGGGAATCATTGCCAGGAGCGTACGCTGTACGCTACAGTACACCATACAGGTGCAACAATATTGGCTTAAAATTCCATTTCAATCTGCAGTGGAAGAAACCACCCCAAAACAT
This sequence comes from Platalea leucorodia, assembly GCF_965183815.1. NCBI lineage: Eukaryota > Metazoa > Chordata > Aves > Pelecaniformes > Threskiornithidae > Platalea > Platalea leucorodia. Next base: position 24,413,130 of record NC_138826.1, read on the forward strand.
GCCCCATCTCTCTGAAGTCCTCCTCCCTCCGCAAACCCCCAGAGCTGAATTCACCTGCCTGCCTTCTCGTTTCACCACATCACAACTCTCAATTCCTCTACCATCTTTGGCTTTCGAGCTACCTCGTATGTAGCTTCCTCTACTCACTTGCAAGACACCTTTAAATCCATCTTGCATCTCCCCTCTCTTCCCCACACTCCAAACCACCAAGTGCTTGGCTTTATTACTCCCTTTCCCTCTTCCAGGCTATCATATTGCTCAGTGCCTACCTCACTTAGCACATGCCATCCCTGCTAACACTGCATTTCTCTGAAGCAGCTTCTCCTTCTTAAGGTTACATAAACACACACACACACACACTCCTTCCCTGGATATTCAATAAAAAATGAGTTATAATGAATATTTCTTTTGGCCACTTCTATTGGAGTTTTAATGGGTCAGGAAGCCTGTTTCTTTCAAAAGGGAAGGTCAAAGTATAACGCTGTATAAAAGACTAAACGTTTTACTGTTTATATGGAAGCTCAATGAAGTATTTCTAATAGATATGGAAGATTTTTACTGATATTGTAACAGATTAGAAGGTGTTGAAACTTGCTGACTTATGATACTTAAAATAATTTCAGCATTAATACTATTTTGGAATGAGCAAGGCTGAAATCTGTTTACAGTTCTTATAAATAATTAATACAACCTATCTCAAAGTTTGGGCCTTTTTTATACAAGAAAAATACAATAAATCCAAAGCAATGAATTTCAAATGACACATGAGTAGAACATGTCCTTCTTGTATAAGTACTTTTTTCAGTTTATTTTGAACTGCTAAACATGTAGTAACAAACAAATAAATAATTGCTTTCTGGAACAGGAACAACCATGCAGCAGTAGCACTGCTATACCTACTGATATAACCTATAGCATGTTCCAATGTAAACACGGCCTCTGAAGCACAAGCCCTGATGCCATTTTTTGCAGGCTGTCCTCTGTTGGTATGAACACTACACTTTTCCACAGAAACATAAAGGAGAAATAAATCATGACAAAACAGTATTTCATCCCAACAAGAACTGGCCAAATCCCAACTCTGCCAATATGCAGTCATAGGATGCATTAACAAAAAGTTTTTCTGTGAATAAATGTCATCCTGCCCATCCATTCATGAATATTTACAGTAAAATTATGTAAATTGTCACAGATTAGGGACAACAACCTTTCCCCCCATCCACCGGTGCTTTAGAGGACCCCACTGCTGCATAAGGAACTTTCAGACTGAGATTTTACTGACTTAATTATTTGCATCCTTTCACTGTGGCCAGGTTGTCTTAAAAACCACAAGCATATGCATTTTTGTTTTCTAATACCTGTTAAGTAATGAAGAATTTTAAGCAAGCAACTTCTTCTAAATACCACACACTGATCAGTAAATTCCTATTCCTTACTGGAGGCAGGGCATTCCTGCAGGTGAGGAGTTCTCAGGCACTGAGGATCTCAAGGGAAAAATTCATAACCCTGCACTCAAGCCAGTTTAAGTGCCCCCAAGGACCACCTTTCCCAACTCTAAAATAAATTTATACCAAACCCAAATAAACAAGCATTCCAGGTGCATTAGTCTGCAGTCCCAAACCTTTCAAATTCTCAGGGAAAAAAAAAAAAAAGTCATCTGCAATGTGTAGCAGCAATACCACCCAGCTGCTCTGCCTCACTGTTCATCAGTCTTTTCCAGCAGCTTCTAGAGAGGTCAGTCTCATTATCTGCATGGACAAACGGAAAGCTGAAGCACAGAGCACGCGAGTGGCTTGTCTGCAGTCACCCCACAGAGCCAGAGGAAAACCAGAAACAGATCGCAAACGTCCTGATTGCTAGTCAAACGCTCTGTCCATTCATCTACGTTATCAGTTACACGTAAATAAAAGGCAACAGTTTTTGTAATAAAACGGAAAGGATATCGACACTTGAGGTCTAATTCTGCTCATGCTTCTCCCCACCGCTCATACATACGATGACGTAAAAGGATCCTGCCGGACTTTGTGCTGGTAGCCCAGCAAGTGAGAGCAGACCAATCCTAGCTTAAAGGGAAGTCTGATTTGGGCACAAATAAAAGCTACCATCCATCATAGGTGGCCCACAAAGTAATCAACCTATGTGTACAACCATACATGTGCATATATTGGGAGAGAGGGAGGGAACACAGAAAACGATGCTCAGACACTTCTCTTAGGTAGGAATACGGCAAAACACCATCCAATACAATGAGCAGATTTTAACCAGACATGGCATACTAGAAAATAAGTTTCTGAAAATATCTCTGCTTGATAGCTCAATACTGGAGCTATCACACTGCAGATAAGTACCATTCCCAATCCCTGCTGTCAGCTAAAACAAAAGAAAAGCTAAGACAGGAACCCTTTCCGGAGCAGATTCTATCCCATTGGTACATTTTTTCAGTGCCCCTGCCCAAGACTGACTAATAGAGCACTTGCAAGTGGTAAAAACACATACAATATGGCTTAAATGGAACACCATCACCTTTTTCAAATGTACTTAAATCACACACATACACAGGAACCCTCTGAAAAGCCCCATGTATACACTACATAAATATTCTTGACAAAAGCATTAGTCTGACTATTGTGCTTTCAGTAAGCATTTAAATGACTCTTGTCCTGGTTAAAGGAGCTACTTAGAACAGGGGAAATCATCACTAACTTTATGGGTATCTTCCTAGTGCATATTGGATCATGCTGCAACATTTCTTCAAAGATATTAAGATCTGATTAACTGCTTCAAGAGAGACCTTACCTGATGAGCGATGCTGTCTTGGATGTTAGAAATGATAGCAGAACCTCTCTTCCCTACTGTAATAGCAGGAGCTATCTCTCCTGGCTACGAACAGATTGTCTGCAGTGCCAGTGAAGTGGGCTGTAAAACTCTTACCTTCTCCCTTTAAACACTAAGGACAATTTTCCTCCTGTTTCATCAGGCAGCAAAAGCAATCATCTCTTTAAGCAGCAGCAACTGACACCTATTTACTAGGTAATTGCTGCAGTTAAAGGGGATTAAGCACACTGAACTCTCTCTCGGTGATAAGGCAAAGCCACCCCCTCCCATCTGCAGTGCTTCCCAGATGCACCTGAGAAGAGCTGAGGGGAGGAGCGGGCCAGCCGAGCCTGCCAGCCCGGGGGCACAAACGCCAGCTAGCCCCTCCGGCCTAGCTGCAGCCACTACCCAAACAAGATGTGCATCCCCAGTGCAGTCACAGCAGTAACTGTGCCAGACCTGACACACGCTCAGCTGCCACAGGGCCACCGGCCGCAGGAGATGCAGAAAAGCACACAAGCATCCCTGTCCCCCCAAGAGCCGTGCTCCCCGGCCCAGCTGGGAAGGGGTCTCAGCAGAAGGCAAGAGCAGCACCCCACAGGCTCTCCGCTGGGCGCCTGCCCTTAAGAGAGCAGCGTGAGCAGCACAAGGTGGGAAATTCAAGAAACATGCCAAAGCAGTGAAGGCCTGAGTGGAACAAAGCCTACCCAAGGGAGCATAAATGAAATGCTAGTAACAAGAGACAGTATAGAAACAAAACAGGCTAAATCCAACTAACTTCTAACTTCTGTTCGGAAATCATGCTTATGCTGCTAGACGAGGCAAATTTGTACAGGTGAGTGGTTGCTCTGTGCCTCTGCAGGAGCATCCCATTGAGGACACAAAATACCATAGCTCACACAGCTGCCACCCAGCTTGAGTTCAGCACGTTTACATCAGGCAAACCTGACGGCCAGACAGCTTCTCCCACAGAGTCTGAAGGATTGCTGAGGACAACAAAGCCCAAGAAAGGAAGCAACAGCCTAGGCTCACCGAGGGTTAGGCTATCGGGCACAGAAGCAACGTTTCTCTATTATCCCATGGTCTGACAGGGAAATGCCATAAAGTTCATTTTAACAGGTTCTGTTGTCCCTTTGTTTTTATTAATGCTAATATTTTTTCGGTTTAGGTATGGTACCACTTACCTTTTTCAACATGATAATTTAAAATCACATGATTTACTGACACAATGAAGCTTTGCAGATTGATTCTTATCCCAGAAGTGCCGACTCCACATTGTCCCACATTCATTTAAGAGAAAAACATGACACTCAAAACTTTGCACTGTTTAAATGTTATTTTATTAAATATCTTCAGTTCAAGGTTTCATTGTAACAAAGCTATGAAGGTTCTACCAACATTCAGACCAAACAAACAAACACTAGCTAACTTTAATTATTTCTATATCATGCAAAAATTCTGCATCAAATGCCTTCCATTTCCTGTTTAAAATGTGATATTTATAATATATATTATATAGATGCTTATATTAGCCCCATAAGAGAACATTAAGAATGCTAAAGGTGTACAGCTGTGTTTGATAATGGCCATACCAAGCTAAGGTTCTCATTAACTTAAAAGGAAACAAAACAAACAAAAAAACCAAAAAAGAGTTTGTCTCCAAGACTGTGCAAAAACCAAAAAACCCAACAGTTCTGTTCTTTTAAAAGTTTTCTCTGAAAGATGCAGATACTTAATACAGAGGGTTTTCTTTTTAATTATTAATAATCACCAGGTAAAGAGACAAGGAAGATCAGATCTAAAGAAGGCATGCATAATGTTTTGTATTTATCTTTTTGAAATGGCATAATTGTAATCTCCTGTTTGCTCTCTCTTTGTGGCTTTAAAAAAAAAATCTGAATAAAATACCAAGTCTTTTCACTTTTCCACTTCACTCACTGGCTTAGTGCTGTGTTAAAAATGTTTTGAAATAATAAAATCTAGTGTTTGCCCCCCTGTGGGTTCAATCCCCACTCTCCTCCCTGGGGTGGTGGAGGGAGGAAGAAAAGGGTATTTGCTCAGACAAACCTAGGAAGTGTGGATGGCTTTTTCCTTCCTCAGGGGTTAGCTGATCTAATCCTAGTGTGGGATAGCACCTCTCTGACAGAGGGAGCAGAGAGCTATCTGTTGCGAAGTGACAGCTCCACTTTGCGCAACAGCTTTTATTTTCTGCATTCTGTTAAATAAGGATTAAAATTCCAAATTGGCTTTCTTCTCTTCCATGGTCTGTAAAAAGGTTGCCTCACGCTTAGTATGCTGTCAATGCAGTCACTTTAACTCCCTCGAAAGATCCGAAAAATGATTAGGGGTAGACGGAAATTCAGATAAAAGCCCATCCCAACTTCTGCAAGTGATGCCTTCCCTTGGTCAAGACAAATCCTATCGGGTCTGCCAGAAAGGCCATTTTCTTCGTGGGGCTAGGCTCCCTCCTTGGTAAGGTCAACAAAACACTTCCACGTTCCCCACCCAATGAATAAAGGAAATGGACTCCTTTTGCGGCAAAGAAAAGAAAGGAAGATGAATTGGCCCAAAGGACAAACATCAGATCACATGTGCCAATTCCCTTTCCCCTCTCCTTCATGAGGTATCCTCTAACACCCAGAGGCAACACAGGGAGGTGGCCTGGAGTCCTTCAGCTACGGTTTTTGAGGTTCTGATCTGATAGTTTTCTGTGTTACAACATCACTGTAAAAAATAGAAAAATTACCCAAATAAACACTAGGAAACATGACACTTAGAAACATCAGATGGGTTAGTGGTGGGGAGAAGCACCTGGCTGGGGCTGCTGGCTCCCACTGCTATTTTACTCGGAGACCAAACAAATCAAACAGGAGGCCAGGTAACCCCTTTAATTCTATGGGTGCATATATTTCAGTATAAAAAACACACGCTATTTATGCCTCATATAGGAGTGTATGTGCAAGTCTTCATGAAGAACATAACACTAAGTTTTTTGTCTGCTTCCTAAGGAGCATGTGTTCTGCAGCACTGTGGATCCCAGCTATGCTACTAGAAAGGAAAAAAAAAAAAAAAAATAGAAAATCCCATACATGTACCCTCTTCCTCTAAAAATCTCTGCTCTTAATGCAATGCTTTTTTTGTTTTGTTAAATTAAATAATCTGGCTTCAAACCTCCAGGTTTGGCCAGGTAGTGGCTGTTTCTAAAACCAGTATCTCTGAAGAGCAAGCTTCTATTTAAGTTATATTCACTTAAACCCATTTTTTTTAATCCCTACTTCCACCTTTAGTTTTAAATCAACATCCCATTTTGTTTGTTTGTTTTTTTTTTTTCTTTAAAAAAAAAAAGTCTGTTTTGGGATCCAGCAGCCGAGCAACCAGCTTTCCATAGCGTTCTTGCTGTGCAGAAATCGAAGAAGAAACTCAGGCTGAAGTCAGTCTGCCAGGCAACAGGAAGAGAAGCGCCTCCTCTCTCTTGGACCCCAGTCTTCACACTGGCTCCTCTGGGGTCTCCTCGCCACCTCTCACTGACTGAAGTCGCAGCACAGCCTGAATGTGATGTTAGCTTCCACCTTGGCTTTGCGGAGCACAGTTCAGCTATCCGCTGCTCAAGCCGCCTCCTTTTTTGCTCTCCCTCTCTCTTTCTCTCTCCTTCACTTTTGCTTTCCCCCTCACTTCATTTCTGAAAGATGTTCCAGCTGCTGCCATTTTCTTAGCCCTGGGGGAGGGGGCATGTTGGATAATCTGTCATTTATTTAGCATTACTCCTGTTTTTTATTATTTTATACAAACAACATGTCTTTTTTTTTTTTTTTTTTAGATTTAAAAACACCTTCGTACAGCAGAAACAGACACGATGGATCCATGGAAAACAACAGAAAGGCAGCGCCCGGAGCATCAGATGCATGCAGGGTTTCGTGCATTTGGCTGCTGCCTGTTTGTAATTTGTATTTTTTTTTTTAATGTCAAAACAGACATGACCGTTGCTGTCACTCAGGCACTCCAGAGCTGCTTGCTAAGAAGATATTGCCCTCCAGCTGAGTATCTCCACAAGTTGCTGCAGTCAGGAAGAGGTAGTGTCCACCCACAAAGGAGAGGGGAGAACAGGATGGAAGATGGAAGGAAATAAAGCCAAACATTAGCTGTACATATTTAATAAAACACATTTTCTACAGGCTAATCATTTGGTGCAGGCAGAAACCCTTCCTAATGCAACACAGGCTGGGGCTCATGAGGAGAGCCCTGAAGACAAGAGGCACACACTTTCCCTTCCAGGTGGCTGAGTGTGCCAATGAAAACGAACTACTTACTAAAATGAATTACTTGCTTGATTGGAGCAGACCTGAGCCCACTATCTAAGAGTGACATGTCCCAGAAGTTGAAGAAGTTTCCCCAGGGGCAATCAAAGGCCGTTAGCTTTTGCCTTGAACTGAAATATTTTTTTTTTAAAGTCTTCAGTAATTTTGTCTCTGAATGTTCTTAATATTTAAACAACTGTATGAGCTTTTCTGCAGTTTTGCAAAGTTGTAGCCCTAGTGACTGCTTTTAGCAAAGGCTCCTCCTGGCTAATCTCCTTGTGTCAAATTACTGAATTTGTTTGGATCAGTTTTAAGTTTGTTTTTTTTTCATGTTTGTTTAGCATGAAAATGTAGCCCAAATCTTCTTTCTACTATTTCTTAGTCTGCGAATCTTGTCACAAACTCTTATTGGTTTTCCTCCTTGGTTCCTACTCTCTCCTCACACGGAAATCCCGTGATTAACCTCAAACTTCTTCTAGGGCTGCAGTTTCCTTTGAAGATGACTTACTCAAAACTGAACTCTGCCTTCCAGGTGAAAACAAACCACTGATTTCTATTTAAGCATTCTTATTCACCTCATTCCTTCTTCATCCTTACTTTTCACTGCACATGGGCCAATGCTGCTCCAAAATGATTCAGTGTGTTCAGATGGGGGCTGGCCACACTGACCCCACTCATAATTGCACATGATTACACCTCCTTCAGAACCCAGAAATGCATGCAAATATTTCAACTTCAATTTACTTTATAGGTTTTTTTAAAATATTGTTTTAACCAACATTTTGTGGTTTGGAAATGGCTTCTGCTCTGCAGTTTTCAGAAACTCTCCAGCACATACTTTTGGAGGAGGTGCAACATTTCAGCAGCCAAGTCAAGGAAACATACCTCTTCTGTAGTAGCTAAGACCCTCCGTTCCTAAGCTTCCTCAGAACTCCTAGGCATAGCCTCTGAGCTATACCAATCTTTAATTTAATAATTTCTTCTGCATCTGTTTTTGGACTAAATCCAGGACAGAAATCTCCCTCAACATCTCTGTGATTAAAACTGATGCAATTAAGTTATTTTTTGTTTCCCTGCAAAGGCTTTGTCCTGGAAATTCATCTGATTGTCCAGCTCTCTTGAAAGCTTCCCTGCTTCTGGTGCCCCCAGCTGGCTTTTGCTTTTCAAATTCCATCTGTGACCTCTGCAGTTTGCTTGTGATAGTTCACATTCCTTTCCATTGCCTTCAGTAGGGCTGAATCCCTCACAACACCTAAGAATAAAAACTGCTCTTGGCTTAGTCCCAAGTAGCACACAATACTCAAGTAGTAACTATACTTGAGTGGTTCATCCTCAGGTGACCACATTAAAAAAAGCTTGTCTCCCAGGTGTAGATGTTTTTTGTGTTTGCTCTTAAACAGAAAATCTTTAGTAAAAAGGTCCTAAGATTAGGAACCTTAGATCTTTAAAATGAATGTGACATATACTTCATCATAAAACGAAAGGAGGCAGAAAGACTTTGTACTTCTAACTAAAAGAAACCAGTAAGGCAATAAAAAAGAATGCTTTAACGCTGCAGAAGTAAATGGATCTGCCGTCCTTCAGGAGCAAGCAACAATCGTTTCTTCATGTCAAATTTTATAACCAAAGTTTCCTCCACTGCTGAATTGTGGCAAGCTCATTGGGAGATATTTTAAATCCTCTGATATTATTATTTAATTTTTTTTTTCCTCTGAGTTTTCTCAACATTGTACATTAAATAGCTTCTGCTAATCAGAAAATTGGCAGTAAAATTTATATGAATAAATCTTTACCCTAAAGGGCAAGAAATTGTTCTGCATAGATTTTACAATATCCTCTCTAGAATATGACATTCTCATCAAAAAAGTTCTCTGAAATCACCAGCATGTAAAGGGAGATCCCTGACAGTGGGGAAACAGCAAACCTGTGCACAGCATGAGATACTTTTCCTCTCTGCTCTGGATTAGCACTCTGTCCGAGCACAGAGCCGAGTACCCGGGAGGAAGCACTGCTGCTACAAGGGTAGCTATGCTCAGGAACAACCGTCTGGCACATGACTCCAGCTTGTCAGGAATGGCAGATAATGCTGCTGAGTCCAGAAGACAGGGCTTAGAGAAAGGAACACCAACTGACCAGCAGAAGTTTTTAGCCTACAGACAACTAAAAATGATTCTCTCCCAGCCAGCTAAACAGCGTTGAATACCGAATTGCCACATACAGCAGGCTTAGCTGTGTATGATACACTCCTTCCCTGATAGTCCATACCCGTATTTGATCTTCACTGGAGAGGTGCGGCAGGAGCTCCAGAGCAGTGGTAGTGGACATTCAGCCACTTGCCATCTCGGCGGTGCCAGACGCGGGTCTCTTCAGACTGCGTGGTGCGGGGCCGGCCTTGGCCATCGATGTACTGTGTCAGACGGATGTACGCGATGCAGGCAGCATCTTCACCAATGACATGGACATGGGGGTTCAGGATGGTGGTGTGTATTGGCTTGCTGTTCTTCGACAGTACTGGCAGAACATGCAAAACCATCAGCTTCATTTTACTACTAAGAACGAACAGCCCCCGCATCCTCCAACCTCTTTTGTATTCTACTCACCTTCCACTGGATTCTGGGATACAATAAAAATTGCTCCTGCAATTTTCCAGGCAAAGTCCAAGCAATTCCTTCCCCTATCACCTGTTCTTCTCCTTAGGAACTGCGCACTTATTATTGCCTAGAATTCCCCTGGCCCTTTTGCTCCCACTTCTTCTGCAAAGCATACTCGCCACTTTTTCAACATCAGGCTGCTGTTTCTTCAGTTATAGGAAAAGATGTTTTAATTACAGAATATTGTTGCAAAGCAGTGGATAAATCAGGAGACCTTTAAGCTAGGTCTGCATTAAATATGAACAAGCCTCAGAGAAGAGTAAAAATCACTCCAGAACAGGCTTTTGAGAGAGACAAAGTCTCTGCATACTTAGAGCACTAGGAATTGCCTATACTAAGGACCTTGACCTAACCCCCAAAATAAAACAAATTTAACAGCTCAGGATTTAAATTTCAATTATCTCATCCTGTGGAGACATCCAGGAAGGGAGGCAAATCCACTAGTATAAATGATAGCATTTCTCCCAACTCTTTTTCCTGCCCCAGGCTGACAAGGTGACCTTTGTATCCACGTAACGGGTTCATTGGTGTTAGAGATCTGAAACCGTCCAGGGAAAACTCAAAGTGAAGGCATGACTGATTTGTGCATGACTATCTTTATGTCTGACCATTCAGTATGTCTACCCCAAACATGTTGTTTCCATCAAAATATGCTCATTTTTTCCATTTCCATATCAGTAGGAAATCCGGTGCCTCAAACTTTTAAAGCTCCTGCAGTCCATGCTTACAAAATATTTGCACCAGGCAAATTGTATGCCTACAGTGAAGGGATCTGGGGGTTAGAATTGAAATTGTTGGTGAGAAAGGCTTTTGAGAGAAAGCATGCTGGCTCTTATGAATGCATCATAACCCATGCACAATCAAGTTCTTGCTGGTTCTGACAGCCAGTCAAAACAAGGGCAATTCTCCCCCCAGAATGTGGCATAAAGGAAGATTAGAGAGAAAGCTGTTGGTGTTACCAAATCTACCCACTCACAGTTCTCAAAGTAAAACTTATGGAAATCCATTCCTTCAACCAGGTTCCCCAGGGCTTCAGGTTCAAATGAGGTCAAGCCAGGATCACAGATTTTTCTGCAAAGAAAAGCACCACAGGCTTACAATCTGCATTTGAGCCCAAGGGCTATTTACACAATGAAGCGCTGGTATGGCATTTGACTCACAACCTGTGTCCACCTAACTATTTCCCTACTCCAAGGACTAAGTTACTGGAGGACTCAGTCCTACTGCAACAGCATGGAGTTGGCGCTAGTTGGCATTTCACATAAAACAAGCCTGTAGGTTTCTGGCTTTTCTTTTATTCTCTTTCTGCCCATCACACTGCCCTCCCCGCTGCTTTTCTTACAAAGCTAGGACATGTTCCTTTTGTTGCTCCTGTTGCTGTCTGAGATCTGACTTTTACTTGATGTTCATTTAGACAGCTCTACCATAGCCCTACTCCTAATTGATGGAGGCTAAAAAGCATAAAACTTTTACCATCTCTGACTGCATGACAACTCCTCATACCCAGGAGCCAGAACACCACTTGCACACAAACTGATAAAGAACCTGTCAGAAGATATCTGTACTTACGTATACGCCTCAAAGTCTCCATTGTTGATGGCTTCTATCAGCTGCTCTGTTATCTTAATGATTTCTTGCTTACGCACTGCGAACAAGAAGAAAGAGCAATTTAACTGTGCATAAGACTTCAATGGGAACACGGGGCTAGTAGGTGCTTCCTACAGGCAATTTGTGGAGCACCATTAGTCTAGATCTCATAGGATGCTGCTCCCTGCATTCTGGAGATATGCAGTAATGACAGCCATCCACATGAGAGTAGGGGGCAGTGGTATGAAAGGGGAATGGTGATCCCATAATGCAGGGAGAAAGGAAATAAAGATGTCATGTTCATTTTTTTTCTTCTAGTAAGGCCTAAGGCACCAGAGGTGTCTCCTGAATGACAGCGTGAGGTGCTTCTAGGGAGTCTGACCAATGAATGTCAGTGAACCTGCCAATATGAACCACTTGTCTGGCAGCTGAAGATGTGGAAACCCTTCACTACAGTAGTCATATACAAATGGCCACCACACAGATCAAACCAATTGGAAAACGTCTCCCAACAACTTGCCTATCACCATCACCAATACCTCAGCTATTATGAATGCTGCAAACAAGCGACTGGGACATGCAGGGATGACTTCTGCAAGCTAGAAAGACAACTGCAGCAGGATGGATGGGTTGGATGCACAGGTCCTAGCTATATACTAGTGCGCACTCCATTCCTCAGGCAGTTAGCTGCTGCCAATCCCTACGGCACAATTCTTTTCAGCACTCTGACAGCATTTCCATTAACCCAACCCAGCACACTGGACTTCAAGATGAATGAAGGCGGGGGCTAGCTGTCTACTGTTATTTGCCCGCTCTCTGGCCAGCACCTCTTCACTCTTCTCTTGGCTTCCCACGGACGATTGCCCAGATCCCATCCCCTCTGAGGTGTTCCATCACCCATGCTGATCTCAAGAGTCCTTAACACTTGCAAAGTTTGGGTCGGCTCTGTTGTTAAGTAACACAACTCTAGTTCTATGACTATATGTGCACCATATATATGCCTGAGCCTGTGTGCACACCCTCACATCTCTTGAGCCTTCCCCACACTTTATAATTCATAATCCTGCACATTATACAAGCATTTAGGAGGTGCTCTAGCATTACCTTCAATATCACCACATAATTTACAATTCCTGCCATCAGAAGTGGAATTTATCTGCCCTTAGGCATCTAAAATGTAGGTGTCTGAAACGGAACCAGTCACCTGACTGTTCCTCCTTTAGGCCCTGATGGAAGTTGGCACTGCTGGAAGTCTCACCTGAGGCATCTCAGATGCCTGTCATTAGGGGGATGGTGTTTAAATCTAACCTACCATTTTTAGATGTCCAAGTCAGGGAAGCTGAATTCCACTCTAAATGCCAGAAGATGCTAGTCTGAACTGCCCTCCCCTGTAAACTTTCATCCACATGTCCATCTCATCCCACTATTGGTAAGTGCAGCTGAAGAGCAACAAGATGATAATCTCACTGGCTATGAAAGATGTCTGCACCCACTCTGGAAATCAATTAAGAGAATTCTGCTACCCAGCCAGCCACAGAAACATCTCAGCTAGGGGACAACTGGCTCATAATAGTAAGGGAGCAGGTTTTGCCACTCAGGCTGTATACATTTCTACACGTCGAAAGATGTATACAGGGAATGGATCAAAACGACACAGTGGGCTATGTCTATTGTGAAAAATATCTTTACAAGCAAGTCGTCTGGAATTGCTTCCACATGAAGCAGGGCTACTTGTTGGACCTCCCTCCCACACAGAGCACACACAACTGTGTGCAATGCCCGGAAGATGAAGTCCATGGGAAAGGCTCTATTTGGGATGAGCGAGGAAATCTGCAGACCACAGCCACCATGTGCTGACTCATCCCAAGGAGATTTGCACCCCCTTCCCAAGTGTCACTATGCAGCAGCATCAACCCTGTCCTTCAACAGCAGTCCATTCCATCAGACTGTGCTAGTCTTCTTGCTTCTACTACACGTCCCGAGCTACAACCAGCACAGAGGAGGTGATCCATTTTTTCCGAAGGACAGAGAGCCTCGGGATGTCACAGGGAAGGCATTCGCGCCTGCCACTCCTGATGAATCCACGGGGCCTCCTAACTTACACTGCAGAGGGGCACAAAAGGGAGGCAAGCATGCACCAGCACAGACATAAAAGTGCGACTCACGGCTAGTCTACTGTCTCTTGCGAGCAGCCTAAGAGGCAGCCCGCTCCAGCAGCCTGCCAGCGCTGCTGCAGCAGTACCGCCAACAGCAGACGGCGGATGGGCGCACCGCGGGCGTGGCAGGGGCCACGGCAGCACTTTTGGCGGAGCCCAGTCGGCAGAGCGGAGCGCAGTTCCCCGGCGGGCTCTCCCCGGCGGCGGCGCGGGGCCCGCGGGCCGGGTCTGGGGCGCCCCCGCCTTCCCGGGCGGCGGCACCGCGGCGCCCCCCGGCGGCCGCCGCCGCTCCCTGCAGCCAGCGCCGCCCGCGGCGGGAGCCTCCCCCGGGCGCGGCGGGCGGGAGCGGCGCCGGGAGCCGCCGGCCCCGCCGTGCCGGCGCCTGGCTGCCGGCGGCCGAGCCCCCCGCCGTACCACCCCCCGGCAGCCGTTAGCTCGGAGGGGCGCTCCGTCCCTTCTCGGACGAACGGGGGGCGAGGGGCACAGAGGTGGAGAGAAGGAGGAGGGAAGCTTTACGTCTATGGTAACTAGTATTAGTTGCACTACTCCACTACTGCTACCCAGCTGCTAACTTACACGGTGCACGGTTAAGTACAAAGGGAACTACTGGAGTTAGCAAAGGCTCCGACCGAGCACGCTCTAACTCCAATGTCTGCCCTGGGCTGTCCCAGGCAAGAAGCTTCTCTTCACAAGACTGTGTAGCTGCAAAACAAATGTAAGCATTAACATAATAAACAAACAAAAACCAGAAAGCAAAATAAAAACCAACAAAGAAGTACAAACACACACAAGCCCCAACCCCAGCGGGCACACAGAGACATCCACATCCCAGCAACCTCTACCCGCTCTCCTGCCTCTGTCACACATCAGCTGGGCTGGACGCTGCTCAGAGGGGACCACCCTGGCACTGGTGCAGAAGACCCCTCAGAGCACAGTAGGAACCGCACTAATGCTGCTGGAGGTAGTTTGAGGGTGACCTAAAACACTGGTTGGAGTAGTGACAGAGCAGCACGAGGGCAAGTACGAGATGTGAGTGAACGGGAAGGAAAGTAGGGCATCAAATCACTGCAAATCTCAACTCGGAGGGGAGTGGGGTGGGAGAATGCTGCCCCACTTGGCATAGAAGCGATTTGGCACTCCTCAGCGTACCAAGCAGGGCCTTGCTATGAGCAAGACGAAGGAGTTAATAAGAAAGCAGTGATGGACAGTTCACAGCAAAAAGGACTTCAGAAGAGATCATTTCCCTTCCGTTCTGGCTAGGCAAAACACCTTTCCCACTGCACCTCACAAACCAGCAGTTCGACATAATTAGAGCTACTTCAAAAATAAGTAGCAGAGAGGCTCTGACTGCTGCATCGTACGAGATACTGGTGCTGTGTGCAGGAAACCGGGGAAGGAAAACAGGAGACAGAAGAGGGCATGCCTGTTCCTTCCTTCCCAGACTGACCTGAACAGAATCATGTATTTCAGACGTTCCCAACTCACATTAAGGATCCTTCCATTATAGCTTTAAATAGTCAGGCAGCTAGTACAGAACGTCTGTGTAGGGGAAAGGCTGGGAATCCCACCTAGACATTCTCTAACCTACTAGCTGTTTTCATACCCATTTTCAGAGTTTTTCAGCCACAGGCTCCTCTATGGAGGCAGCCAATTCAGGAGAGATCAGGCAGATGGTACCATAACTGGCAGACTAACCATGGTACCAGCTAACTGAGCTAGCAAGACAGACACGCAAGGTAAAGCCCCTCAGAGCAAACGTTATCCAAGGATTTTCACTCAGAGCACCTCACAATGGATTCAGAAATGCTGAGGGGTCTTCCAGCAGCCACAGCCTCCTTTCCAAAGCATCCTTGAAGCAGTCTATAAAAACTGTTTTTTGTTCCTTTTGTACTTCCCGAGCACCATCCATGTCTGGGGTGCTCAGAAGTTCTTGACAAGCGAGAGTGAATTTAGCCTCGCACATCCCCTCCACAAGCAGACCTGCACCACTGACCCCATTTACCACAAGGAAAACTAAGAGATGCAGTGACTTGCCTGAGGAAACCCCGAAAGGCATTGTATCTGCAGAGAACTCCACATCTCGCCCAGATGAAAGGGAATGAAATTAGCTAGGATGAGGTTCTGGGTTTGTTTGTTTTTTTTTTTTTTCAAAAAGGGAAGGAAAGGTTTGGAAATTTTCAGTGTGCAAAGGAGGGTATTTTGCAGGAAGGGAGATGATTTCTTTTTATTCTGGAGTACTGGAAATGAAAAAAATCAACGTTCTGGAAGGAAGTTGAGGAAAGGAAAAATCTTGGGGAAGGAGAAATGGGAAAGGTGGAGGGAGGGGTGGGAAAAAGATGCCGTGAAGCACTGCACCCCTGGACTTACTGGCTGAGAAACAGAGAGAAAGCTGGGACTGCATGGACTCAGTCTGTGTTTTGCTCTCACTGTGCCTCCGTCCTTCAAGCACTGAGCTGCCGTCCCCGGTGGAGAGAGGGGGAGCTAGCATGGCAGGGAATTAAAACACAAACACAAACAAAACACGCAAGTTCAGTAAATAAAAAAAGAGAAAGGAAATAGGAGAACATTAAAGAAACCACAATGCTGGGCACAAAACATGCAGGAGTATCCTCCAGGGCAAAGCCAAGTACACAGCTCCACAACACGGACCTGCTGTGCAATTTAAAATGGCACAGGGGCAGGGGGGGTGCTGCCTTTAGCCCCACCACAGTGGAAACAACATATCCCTGAGGCAACTATCACTGATGGATCAAGGATGTCTCCTACACCACAGCAGAACAGATTTGTGTAACCTGTTGTCTATTGAAAATAAGAAGTTGGCAGAGGAACTGCACAAGCACTTCCCTTTTCCCAGAGTCATGGCTATGCGGAAGGCCGAGAACTCCAACACCCCCAAACCTTTTGGTCTATTTAGTTTTGCTTGAGTGCCTGCTTAGCTTAAAACATGGAGGAGCAGAAGCTGAAAACAAACACTGCTACACTTAAAACTGAAGCACTAAAATTACCAGAGCTGGACAGAGCACAAACCATTACTGTGCAAGCTCCTTCCCTCCCAACCACCATTCAAATGCTCTCTTTCTATTAAAATCATAACAAAATTTTCTAACCTCTGCCAAAAAAAAACCCTTCAGTTTTGATCTGCAGCAATGTAGCCCTATACGATTCTTCATATATTTAGCCCTGGCCAGGTGCTCTCCTTCCCCCCCACTTTCTGTTCCAGTCCTAGCCTTCCTCTCCTCACAGCATTCGTATTCCTGACTTACTGGACCTGTTGGCTCAGCTGGCTCAAGTCTAGGACCTCTCCTGAACAAAAGCTGCCAAAGGAGACAAGGTTCTGGACAAGTATCTGTTCTGGACGGGTATCCAGTGGAGATTAGATAAATCAATTTCATTACCACACTACCAAAACCATCCAGTTCCCTTCCCTCAAAGCTAGGTTCTTAAACCATGGATTACTCTTTGGCAAAAAGGTGGGAGCTAGAATACTGTCCTGTAATGAGGTCAGGTCTTATCTGAAACAATCTGTATTGCAGAGCTCATTCACCCACTGGCATGTGTTTCTGCTCCCTGTGACTCCTCAGAAGAGGAGCCAGGAGCTTGTGATAAGCCACAGGAAAAGCATCAGGACCTAGCCCAGCTGACAGAGGTGACATTGCTGCAACACCACAGAGTCAGCATTGATTTTTGCCTGGATATGTAACTCTGACTACAGGGAGAATGAGAATACCTCTGCCTCAAAATGCAAACTATTAACACATTTGCCTCAGAATGCAAACTGCGTTCACCCATCCCGAACCTGTTCATTCAGGAAAATGTCTGCTTGTCCTTCTTTAGGGAGGTCAGGAAGAGGACAGCTGCTCGAACAACATGAGCAGATATGGGACTTGGAGCTCCTTCATCTAAAGAGTTTTACAAGCACAGAATATTTATGATATGGTCACTGAAACTGTGAAATCTCTCTTCACCCTCTCCCTCTACTGGTATCTCAGTCAAGGATGTGAAAAATCATTTCCATTCAGAGATGACAGGCTGAGAATGATCTTCATCTTAGAAACAAAAATAGACCAAAGAGAAAAAAAATAAAGAGGGAAGTGTGTGCACATCACTAAAGAGATTCCCAGGAAGGGGTGAGAAGGGAGACTGAGCAGTAACAGAGAGGTTTCAACTCCCTGTAACCTACAGGGAAGCACAAAAACGCAACCAGACTCCAAACCTCATGGGACTGGTAGGGATTTCCCAAGGCTAGAAATGGACTAGAGATGAACAGATTATGATATTTCCAAGAAAAGAATTCCAACTCTGAGACAAAACCAAATTAGCTCAGGGCAAAAGGTGTTTATATATCACAGAGGCCAAGTCAGCTGGTTTCCCAATGCATGGTCCCACTGTGACAGGAATGACAGCATCGTGGTGAATTTATGAACTGAGTCAGACACAGAAATCTGGGAAGCTAGTTCAAGGCAGTGATCGAATCTCCAGGATCCCCTGCCTGCACTTAACTGTATTAGAAATTACAGGCAAAACACCTACCTTTCAGATCCTCATCTTCGGTTGTGGTGTTACAGCTCTCTGTGGAACCCTGCACAGCAGAACAGAGCATTACCAGGCATCAGCAGCTGGGAGCATGAGTGAATAGTTTGATTTGGTTGTGAAGGAAGATGGGGAAAAGCGCAAAAACATTGGCGGGGATGGCAGGGAGAGGATGATACAAGGAAGATTTGGATGGAAGCAGGCCAAATATTAAGCAAAACCTATCAGCATCTCTGCTCAGCTTTTGCACGTTTAAGCCGTTCAAGCCGTCCATCCAGAACTTTTACAAGGACAGAAGTTACCAAACTCTGTCAAATGAGATCAAATGGGAGTTGCTTCTGTTTGGAAGAAGAATAGTCACAAGAAGCTAAAGAAGGGCTCCTAGGCTTTCTCAGAGGAACAGGTCTCCATTTCCAGAAGAAAAAGTGCGTAAGTGCCTGTATCTTCTCTTCCACCCCACATACAAAAGAGAGTGGTGATTACACACCGCAGTAGAAAGAGATGATAATATTTGAACAGTTGTCCCTGCTCAGCCTCTTCCAGAGATCCACAGCCATACAACACAACCCTCCCAGTCTACTGCCAGCAGTATTCAGGAGCATGCTACAAACCAGACATCGGAAAGGTAGAAACCGAAGTAAGACACACGAAGACGAGAACGGCAAGAGAGAAGCAGAGGTTTCTCTGGCAACACTCCCAATCCCTTACCTTTATGCCATCTGTAGCATTATGGACAACAGTTGTTTGAGGCTCCTAGGAAAGGATGGAAGAATCATTAAACTCCAGTTCCAAAGCATTCTCTCATTTCTTTTTACTCCCCAGCCAGTGGAAAAAAGGTGAACGACATTAAAAAAAAAAAAAAAAAATCAAACCACAAACTCCAAACAGCACACGTGTGCTTGCGTGCGTGCGCACACACTTCCTGCACAGAAGGTTTCCTGAAGAGAGAGGCTGCACTAAAAGCTACAGTCACAAGGAGACAAAGCCCCCAGCTTCCCTGCAATTGCCCCTAATTCCCAATTTGCCTCCAGTGAACCAGGCTGGCACAAATGCCAGATGGCAACTGGGCAGCCAGGCTGCACCCTCTGCAGCCGTTCACGAAGTAATGACCCCTCAGCAGCGTCCTCACTGGAAAATGCTTCAGAAGAGGGAGAGGGGGAGAGAAGGATAATACTGGGCTGGGGCCTTTGTCTCCCAGTTTTTTGGAAAGTTTGCTGGGTGTTTTACCCTGAAAAAGGGACATTCATAATTTCCATAATAAAAAGGGGATAAGCCAGACCACCTCAATGCCTCTCAGAGAGGAGCTGCTAAGGGAACTGGGCTGTGAAAAAATGCACATTCTTCTAAAAGTCTCTAAAATGAGATCCAATTTCAATAATAACAACAATAGTTAATAATTTAGAAAGGCTCCTTCAGTATCAAAACCGTAATGAACAAAGCCAGTGAAGGGAAAGCAGAAAATTATGAAGTGTCCCAAGAACCCTTTGCCCTACAACAAACAACAAAAACATCAAATCCCACTCTCCCACTCCGCAAAAAATGCCAAATCCAGCTCTCCAGAGACACACAACAAAGAGCAGCTACCAGGCCTACGGGTGCTAACTAGCTCCTGCACTCATCCCTTCATTACCGGGACAAGACTTCAGGATCCTGCACCATCTCCTCCCACTGCTGTCACTCTTGCAGGGTGGCTCAGCGAGGGCAGCAGGGACTGTGACGGTGCAGTGATATACACTCACCCATCTGCCTCTGTCACCCATTGCACTGCTGCCTGATCTTCCAAGCACACTGAGGCAGACCACACCGAGCTGTGCCATTATACGTACTAGGCACAGGGCACCCTGTGAAACCTGCTGCACACAGCCCAAACAGAAAATACTAGCCCAGCAAGTCAGCGAGCTGCAGAGGCTCAACCACACAACTGAGCAGGCCAAATGGGCCATCAAAGGATTCCTCTAAAAACCCTTTGCCTGCCCTTTCTTCTGTGGTGTCCTGAAGTCCATCCTCCATTTCCTGGGTGTTGGAGAGTGGATGGAGCTTGCCACTCTCTTCTTCCAAACCAGCCTCCCCAAAGCCAGCAGGAACAGTTGAACGGGACACACAGAACTATACAGGGATGGCACAAGGGGAAGTCCAGGCAAGCTGCGATCCCCACATCCAACCACAGCTCTGCTCAGCACCCCCGCCCCAAAGCCTGTGAGGCTGTGATCAGGCCCCACAGCAGCACAGGGACACAGACAGAACAAAGCCAAAACACAAGCTGAAACAGCAGCACAAGCAGCACTCAGGATGGGGGGGAAGGAGAGAAGGGGAGAGGACAGAATCGAAATTAAACCAAACAAGAAAAAAAAATAGCGGTTGGGGAAGATACCATGGACGTCTGCACTGGGGGTGTTTCTTTTGCAGTGCTTACTATACTGGTTTTGTTGTTGCTCTGTGGCTGAGACAGAAAAACATGGTTTTAGTTCCCCTGCTGGGCAGCAGAGGCAGCAAGAAAATGACAGTATTGCTTCAATCCCAACCATCTCTTCAGGCCCTCCCCTCCCCACAGGCTTGATCACCAGGAAGAGGGAGGAAGAAGGAGCACTGCCCGGGTCGCTGGACATCATCCTTCCCTAAGAAGCAACAGATGTTGTAAGGGATGTATCAAAACCCAAATGTGCATGGACTGCTAGAGCTATAAGGAAGGAAAACAGAAGGGAAAAAGGCAGCAGCCCAAAGGGATAGGGAGAATCCTGCAATGAGCACCAACAAAAGTATTTGGTGAAGAAGAATGAGAGATGACAGCAGTCCCGAGAGAAAGAGACTACAGAAGTGAGACACACACAATAGTCATGGTGCAGTCTCAAACAGGGGACAAGTGGGAGTTGTGTCTGAGGAGTCCCAAAGTGTGCAGGAACAGTCTTAGATATGTGATGATGCAGAGGGTCCCAGGGAATCTACTGATGCAAGAAAAAGTGTGGTCAGCCCTAGAAAAAGTAGAGAAAAGGTGAGGTATGGTGTGTTGTGTCCCCACTGTGACCTGAACAAAGAGACTTCAGGACCAAAAATATGGAAACGGATGGGGGTGGGAGGCAAGGAAAAGGCCATGTAGTTCCCCAAGTAGCAAGTCCTCTGGATGGTGCCCAGTAGTTTTTCATCTTTCCCCTCTTCAGTCTCTCTTGTAGCTGCGGTAGAAGAATAAAATCTCTATTTCCTGCATTCACATAGCACAACAGTGAGGCAGTCACCAGCTTGCTGCAAAGAAACGTCCTATTGAGTCATGTATGTCAATTACATCAGGAATGAGCAAAGTCTGTGTTTGTAGGAAGACAAACCTGTGTCCACTAGTATATAGTCCCTAGCCCACAAATCCAGTCAGTTGTTGGAGAATTAGGCCCACAGCTACACTGCCGTGTAACCCTCACACCAGATATATAAATCTCTCGCTGCCAGACACCAGCAACAATGTCAAAATCAGCACTGCAGGAGGCTCACTCAAACTCTTTGGTTTACAGATCAGGGGTACCGGATGGGAGCTCACAGCATGGAATCATAGAATGTCCTGAGTTGGAAGGGACCCACAAAGATCACTGAGTCCAACTCCTGTCCCCGCATGGGACAACCCCAAAAATCACACCATATGTCTGAGGGCGTTGTCCAAATGCTTCTTGAATATTGTCAGGCTCAGTGCCGTGACTACCTCCGGGCGAGCCTGTTCCAGTGCTCCACCACCCTCTGGGTGAAGAACCTTTACCTAATGTCCAACCTAAACCTCCCCTGGCATATCTTCCTGCCGTTCCCTCTGGTCCTATCATTGGTCGCCAGGGAGAAGAGATCAGCGCCTGCCCCTCCTCTTCCCCTTGTGAGGAAGCTGTAGACTGCGATGAGGTCTCCCCTCAGTCTCCTCTTCTCCAGGCTGAACAGACCAAGTGACTTCAGTTGCTCCTTGTACAGCTTCCCCTCTAAACCCTCCACCATCTTTGTGGCTCTCCTCTGGACGCTATAGTAGCTTCACATCCTTTTTACACTGTGGCACCCAAAACCGCACACAGCATTCAAGGTGAGGCTGCACCAGTGCAAAGTAGAGTGGGACAATCACCTCCCTCGACCGGCTAGCAATACAGTGCTTGATGCACCCCAGGACATGGCTGGCCCTCTTGGCTGCCAGAGCACACTGTTGGCTCATGTTCAACTTGCCGTCGACCAGAACCCCCAGATCCCTCTCCGCAGGGCTGCTCTCCAGCCTCTCATTCCCAAGTCTGTATGTACATCCAGGGTTGCCATGTCCCAGGTGCAAAATCCAGCACTTGCCCTTGTTAAACTTCATATGGTTGGTGATTGCCCAGCTCTCTAATTTGTGTAGATCTCTCTGCAGAGCCTCTCTCCCCTTGAGAGTGTCAATAGCTCCTCCCAATTTTGTGTCATCAGCAAACTTAGATAGTAGTCCTCCAAGTCCTGCGTCTAAGTAATTTATGAAGACATTAAAGAACACTGCCCTAAGATGGATCCTTGCGGAATCCCGCTAGTGACTGGTCACCAGCCCGATGTAACCCCATTTACTAGAACCCTTTGAGCCTGACCTGTCAGCCAATTGCTCACCCATTGTATTATGTGTTTATCCAGCTGTATGCTGGACATTTTGTCCAGGAGGATACTGTGAGAAACAGTATCAAAAGCTTTACTGAAATCCAAAAAGATGACATCAGCTGGCTTCCCTTGGTCAACTAGGTGGGTAACCTTGTCATAAAAAGAAATTAAGTTTGTTAAGCAGGACTATCCCCTCGTGAACCTGTGCTGGCTGGGACCAATGACTGCATTGTCTTTCAGGTGTTTTTCAATAACTCCCAGAATAATCTTCTCCATAATTTTGCCAGGCACAGATGTGAGACTGACAGTGTGACCTCATTGCAGCTGCTCTCCATCCCACCGTTCTTGGGGAGTACAAACTCATACTGCAAAACATCAGGCCCTCATCACCCAGTAACCACCACAAAGAATACAGAAGTCAAATGCTGAGCTGGAAAACATCTGCCAAAGGTTTAATTATGTCAACCAGACAGATCCTATGAGGTTGAGACTTCACACACACCTACTAATACTTCATTTTTTCTTCACAAGCAGCATGCCTTGGCTTAGTTATCCCTTTTGGAGAGGGAGAGAGTAGAAACAGAAGAGGAAGATGGGGCAGGTGGAGAGGGGAGGAAGTAGAAGAGAGAGGCAGGAATGAATTCTTTAAAAGTCCATGGGAAAAAAAAAGCATATGATGCACTCATGCCCAAAGCTAAGAAAGGAGAAACACTTCACAAATTACTACAAATTACTGCCTCTTTCTGTACATCTCCACATTGTCCTAAGACTTTGGCTTTCCAAGAGCTTTGCTTCCTGCATGTAATCCTAGCCAGACGGCAGAAGAGATGACAGGCTGCTGTGGATGTAAGACAGGAGCAGATCAACCTGAAAAAATGAATCCCAAACTATTTTGTGGCATAAACACAATCAAACTTCTGGCAACGCCTGGGTCCACCCCTCCACAGAGCACTGGGGTTCCCGTACTTCTTCAGAAACAGTGATCCTAATGCAGAGATCTATCTTCCAAACCTCCTCCAGTGAGAAGAGCACAGCCT
The DNA here is from genome assembly GCF_965183815.1 of Platalea leucorodia. Lineage (NCBI taxonomy): Eukaryota > Metazoa > Chordata > Aves > Pelecaniformes > Threskiornithidae > Platalea > Platalea leucorodia. Next base: position 24,436,769 of record NC_138826.1, read on the forward strand.
ATTTTTCTTAGTCCACTGGGATAAGAAGATAAAGTTAGCATGAAAGAAGCTATACAAAAATACTTCCAATTTTTTGGAAGGCTTTATAACTGAGGCCAAATGGAGAAAAAAAAAAAGCCATCCAGGAAGCCACTGTTCTGAAAAAAAAGTTGACAGCAGCTTGGTAGGTTTGGGACATCACCTTACAAAGCGCAAACCCACGCACACCCAAAGCACGCAGTCTACCCTCCAGGCTGCACTGAACACCCAGTTCATCCATCATACTCTTCCCCATCCAGTGGGCTGAAGAAGACCAAGTATCATGTTTGCTAGTCCAGAATCACATAGCATTTTACTCCAGGACAGAGTCCCAAGGAAGTAAGAGGCAGAAGACTTAGTCTAAGCAGTTTTCACAGCTCTTTCTCAGATGGAAGTATCTGACGTACTGAGCTTCCCGCACACACTAGTGTCTTGTGGCCACCTATCCAACTGCCCTTCCCTGGAAAAGAAAGCCTGCCCTTCCAGAGCCCCAGGTACCACAGCCAACTCTTATCCCTCCTTCCCCTCCTACTGCCAGCCAACATCACGGTCACTGGGCAGGCTACAATCCTTGGTAATTCACAGCGGTACAGATCAAGTTAAAAGAGGCCAATTCACCTAAAAAGGTGCCAGGCCCTACGTAACACGATTAGTTTTGGCACAGCAGTTGGCAGCGCTTCCTGAGCTAGACAAGAGACAGACAGACAGGCACAAACAACACAGAGGATGAAAGAGAAAGAAAACGGACCAGTGATCATATCGCTAGGGACACACATTTCTAACCAACTAAAAGAAAATAGGTACCAACACATGGGCCGTCTGGTTATTTAGCCACCTTCACTGCTTCCATGTTTTCTGAGGCTGACACTTACATGGTTTACATATCCCAGCTGCTTTAAAACAACATGCAGAAGGAATTTAAGTATTGCTGGCAGTGGACAGAAAAGGGCAAGAAAGGCACAATGAACTCCTGCCCTGGAGTTTCATAAAGGCAGGTGAAAAGTCAGTCTCTCATATCAGATTTTCCAAGCAGTACTTTGGGATTACTTTTTTGCGTTTACATAGTTTTAAGCTGTCATTGAAAGAGGAAGAGGAGAAATATCTTCCAGACAGTAATGTAGAAACAAATTATTCTGCTTTCTCAGTACTATAACATTCCTGTTCCTACCTGCAATAGGGGAGAAATATTCTGTTCTTTTTCTATGTACAGAAGATAATGCAATAACTAATTTTTGTACTTTAGTTACTGTTCATATCTCAGTGTCAGAGACAAAGGCATCATCTAACGGTCTGTGTGTGACTCCTTACAATATGGCACTGGCCAATTTTCTCTTTGCTCCCTTGATAGTGGATTTGACTACTTTTCTGACAAATTCTATGGATGTCAAACATCTGGATGGATTAAAAAAAAAGGAAATGAACAGGACAGGGGAGGCAGTTACTGGGTGTTTGGTCATGCTGGGACACATAAACGAGATCAGGACAAAAGGAAGTTTTGGATTATAAAGGCTCTGACAAACCTTTTCAGTAAGTATGCTAAAAAAAGAAGTGACCAGCAGCTCTGAGCTGCCCGGCAGTGCTGTGCCCACACATTTGATCTGAACAGTGGAGCCCCATCAGCCTCTGCCACATTTGGAGCGACTCCCAGTTTGTTCTACACTGCAGGGCTCCCACCAAGGATGACGGCACCAACACCAGGCAAAGCACCTGCTCCTCTTTTTGGCACCTCTGCAACAGAACGACAAAGCCCCGTGTCCAGGCAAGGCACGCACCTGCTCTGCTGAGCCCAGGAGAACCACTGCCTTTTTGCGTTTCACACTCAGCAGGCAAAGTCAAACTGCATTGCCAGCTGTTGATTTTCTGCACAAAATGGGAAGTGTACGACTGGCCGGGGGCCAGACAGTCACAGGACCCTTTTAGTGAGGACATGGACCTTTCAGTGCACAATGATCCCCCCCGCCACCGCCCCCCTGCACAGACATGCTATGTAGGGTGATGAGCACAAGCCGAGCGTGCATGGCATGAGAATGGCGGACGCACGAATCGCAGGCAGCTTACGGGAGGTGCTCACCATCAAATGCACACTGGAGCTCGACTTCCTTTTCTGGACACACCATTGAGAGAGGGAAAGAGAAGGGAAGAGAGGAGATGAGAAGAAAAGCACAGAAACTATTCACACATTAGTGTGCCAGCAAGGGCCCCCCTGCCAATAATGCTCCCCTAGGGGCAGGTATAAGCAGCAGCGGAAATGCACAGACACACGAGAAGGCTCAGAGAGAAGTCACCATTAAACAACATGACTACACACCAGGGGAAACGGCAAGGTTGAAGACCCCCATCCACTCAAACATCGAGGTCACAGGTGCCCCACACATTGCTATAAGGAGCGAAGAGGAAGAAATATATATGCACAAGATGTGGGATGCAAGGGGGTGCCTTGCTTCCCCAGCCACACTGAAGAGCAGAGGGTCGGGTGGAGGGTGCAACAGGAGAGGCATTCCCAAGGGCTAAAGGAAGAAGAGGGAACTTCTGTGCATAGCATGGGGAGGAGAAAGGCTCCCTCACACAGAAATTGGGTCTGATTCAAGAGGCAAGGTGCACCCATGCTCAGACATAGAGGAAAGGCAAGGAAGGCAAAGAGGCACTCAACAGCCAGAACACCTTGCACTCTTAGATACTGGGAGAAGAACAAACAAGGAGCAATGCTCAAACACTACCCAACCTTCTTGGACGTCAGTCTTGTTCAAAGGCATCTTCAGAGACACTTTCACACCAAACTGCGCTCTCCAGTAAGCCAGGCTCAGCATGCATTTCTCTGCTCTTTCACTACACTCTTAATGTCACCCTGTCCAAGCTGAGCCTGGCAGGTCTTTCAGCCTTACAATCCTACCCCTTTCCCCTGCTGCCTCCACATGTATTTTTCATCTGCCCTTCTCCTTTGGTACTACCTAGGTTATTTCTCTGCTGCTTATTACTCATGGGGAGGTACTACAGAGTCTAGCTCACAGAGTACTGTATGACAGCACGTCCCAGCCAAAAAACACAATGGCATGGGCTCAGCTACATAGCTCTGGACTCCTGCACACTATGATGGCCCACCTCTGGAGCAGCCCTTCAACTCAATACAGGCCATGGAGTTGTCCCTCCCCATTTCATACACTTATTGAACCTTCACAGCTTTCACCTTGAATATTGCCTTTGTCCCTGCTAGCCTCACATCAGAGCTCAAGCACACATACAGACTGGCATGTCTTTGAGAGCAGAAGTGGCCATGTTCACCTCATACCCACAGCCACATTCCTATAATCACACCATACAGTTCAGAATCATGCAGCCACTGCACAAACAGACTCAAACTAGCAAAGCTTCTGCCTCATCTGATCTTTAATTCCAGTACGGACAGGCTCGAACACTGATCTGTTCAGCATTTGGCTCACGAATCTCCCACTTCATGGAGGCACAACACAGGGCTTGCCATTACCTGGTTTACAAACTTGTGATTCCTCTCATGTTCTTTTAGTACAATTTAGCTGCTCCACAGGCTTCTCCTCAAGCTAGAGCTAAAATAGGATGTACTACCAGTGCATGAATACAATGCTCAGACCACCAACAACCCAGAGGAATCCTTATACCCAGTCACAACAGGGAATTTTTAACTGGGAAAAGTGGAAATTCACACCAGCTGAAAAACTGCTCCAAAACCTCAGTTTTTATTTTTACTGTATCCTATAAGTTGCAGCAGACAAACAGAGGCTATATGGATACTGCAGGGAAACTTCTCTCTACGGAAGACAGTCTCGTTTGAAGTTCATATAGATTCCCAATGAGTTACAGAAACAAGAAAAGGGGCACACAAAATGTTAAGAGATAAGCAAAAGGTTCAATATGAAAAGGAGAGTCAACCGAGACATACAGAAAACCATCACTCTCCTATATTAGAGGCACAAGTAACACTGACACAGGAAGAAACAGAACCCTCTGCAGATCAGAATTTAATTAGAGTACAATCTACATTTAAAACAGTGTTCGTCTATTAACATGGCATGATGTATTGTAGAAATCCCAGAAAGCACATTACTACTGGCTACTATAACAACAGGGGGGAGAAAAGCTCACTAGGCAGTATGAAAAAGGTGGGGAGTGAGGTCTGTGTTAAGACCAGAGCATGAAAGTAATATTACAACTCAAGACAGGTTGGATAATGCCAACATGAGGCACCGGCAGTAAACGCTAAAGCATCAAAACTTCTTAAGTCAAAACATACACAAGGAAATTACTAAAACCATATCAGTCTCCCAATCCCCTCTGTAACAGCTGCATCAGAGCCATCTACATCACCTTCCCAAGGTGAGTGAGCAAAACTTTTTGTTCTTCTTGTAATGTGACTGCAACTTAGCAAAGTAAATAAGAGAACAGAAGTTTAGTTACAGACAGAGTTCTCTTTCCCTTCCAAAACACAGCTACATCTCTAAGTATTTCCAGGCAGTGCAGAGACGTCCCAGGGAATGCAAAAAATTGTTAAAGACAGAGAGATAGCCTATGGTAAAGTACCTCACTGATCACTTTAAGGATTTCTCTACATCTGAGCAACAAAACTTCTCTCAGAGCAGTACAGACAACATTCTCCTCTCAAACCCAGGGATGAATGTTTGTTAAAGTTCTATTTCTGTATTTGTGTGACATTCAGGTGTTCATCTCAAAAGAGGAGCAGATTCCCTACAACGAAACTTAAGGAAGACTCTTGCTTTAGGTAACAATAAACAGAGGTCAGCAGGTGAGGGAAGACAACCTGAAGAATCACCGTCCCTTCAGCATAGCAGCAATACTAGAATTGGCACGTGTAAATCATTCCAAGCACCTATAGAAAACACAACACAAACAAGAAGATGCTATAGGGAGTAGAGTGATTCCAGGCAAGGCCCCACTCACAGTTCTGGGCACTTAACATGGCTATCTTTTCACAACAGCTTTTTGCATTTCTGTCTTCTACATGCAGTTCTCCCAGTTTGATACTGGCAGTATCAGTATGCTAAAATATCATGCTTGATGCAACTCATATTCCCATAGACAGTATAGTCATTTCAGGACTTAAGGTAGGAAAAAAAAATGTTGAACTTGAAGCAGATCAGTGAGAGACAGCCTGAACTAGCAGATTTGAGGTGCTATTTCTACTTCTGCTTTAGTCCTTTTGTGTGATGCTGAGCAAATCATTTCATCTTTGTCAATCCATCTTCTCTCTTGCCCCTCCTTTGTCAGCTTGTCTATTTAAATTGTAAGCTAAGAGGCAGGGATTTTCTGCTTAGGCATCGCTACAGCACTTAAGCACACTGGACCCTTGATCTCAGTTGGAGTTTCTAGGCATTACAACAATGCAGTGAAAAAAGTCAATGCATCAAAGGTGGGTTGGATGTGTTACTGGATGTCAGCACTTGAACACATCTGAAGCACTCCCCAAGCATCTTGCATAAAACAGTTCAGCTTAAAACAGTTCAGCATAAAACTGTGCTGTTCAGGTGAACTTGGGTTCTCCTCATTTAGCTTCACCATAACAATCTTTAAACAGTATGGCTTTAAGATCATAAATAGTCCAGATACAGAAATAGGAGCATTAACTCCTGTTGGTCACTGCATGGATGTTACTTGACCCTTGCAGATTTTCTAAGGATTCCCTGTTGGTTCACCTTGCTACTGTGTCTTCTCTGTCTAAGGCACACTTTCACTAACTGCTTTCTCAGCAGCCATGCCAGCTTGCAGAGCATCCTGCCTTCCCCACATACTCTTTACTGGGCAGAGGACAGGGAAAGCTGGTACCTGCCAAGCATAAAATGTACACTTACCACAATATATTCCTTACAAACAGCAGAACAAATGGTATTTGGTGCCTTTTTGCAGTTATGAAAGATGAAGGGCAGGTTTTACAACATTAACCTTGTCACACCAAAAACCTGGATCTTTTTCAGCTGAGTTCTCCTTTCAGCTATGCTATTCAGCTTTTACTGGGAAAGAAAACAGTGTGCATGCAGCAGAGAGACAAGGTAGAAAATTAACAAATTTTGCAGAGCATGGCAAGTGAATGCTGTTAAATCTCCTGCATCCCATAGCATTCTCCACAAGTTACTATTTACACAGAATGTTACACTGGGCCTGAAAAACAGTATCATCTTGTATCCCCTAATCACAAACCAAAGTGCTCAGAAAAAAAAAGAAAGAAGAAGAAACTGACAAAGAGCTTAGTAAAGAACTAATTTTAAAATACTTACACAATTACATACTTAACTAAAAATAGCATTTTGTGCATTAACAAATTCTGATTATGAAGATGGATCTGACAGGCCCTGCTAGAACTGGAAACACATACATCCTCTCACACGAGTAGGAAGGGAAATTCCCCTTTGGGAAAAAAGGGAGCACAATTGTTTGAAGTGCTGCCCAGAGACGACCAAAAAAAAAAAAAAAAAAAAAAAAAAAAATCAACAGTAGGACTGTAACACTAACTACAGGGAGCCCAGACCCTGAACAAGGTCAGAGGAAGGACATTCAGCATAAAGCCTCCTTAATCTTCACCCAGGTGTCTGCCCCAGCCCATTCCTTAACCCCTCCCTCACCTTGCAGTGGATGACAAGTCCAGATTACAGGCAGAAAGGGGAACAAGAGCGCAAGTAGATTTGACATAAAACTACCTAAAGTAAATTTTAAAATGGCAGCTGCACAATGTAGCTCATAAATTCGGAATCTTAGAAAAAATACCTGGGACCTACAGTGGTGGCCACAACATACGTGGTATGTTACATGGTTCTGCAATTCGTCACCCAGTATCTTCTAGCCTCACTTTCTGGATTTGAAAGTAGAAATACATGTTCCTTAGGAATAAAACCCAGGCCTTCCTTGTTGCTACTCCATCAGCTTGGATCCAAATTCTGCCTGAAGAAAGTGAGTGCAGCACTACCAAAGGTTTGGTGAGCAGGGACAATTTAAGATTCAAGGCAGTTTAAATCATTCATTATTTAAGATAATGGAAAAGTTCTCAAGTGCCAAGCTGATGAAATATCTACCAATTAGCAGAATTAGTACTTGAAATAGAAGCAGCAGTGCAAAATGAAAACCAGAAATGCTTCAAATAGATTTTGGAAAGGAATTTGCTAGAAGAGAGGGTCATACACATGGAAATTTATCAAAATAACCCCAGTTTGGACACATCTATATTGGAATAAAAAATGTTTCCTTCCAGTCCTCCCCTCCTGATTTAAGCTCCTCCTCCTCCTCCCTGTCCAAAATGGTCTGATGCAAGCAAAATGCATGCATCCCCATTGCTGTAGTGTGTTAGGCTTACTTCAGCAAAGCATTAAAGCCAATTCCTACAGAAACAAAAATTATGGGTTTTTTCTTACATATTAGCTCAACACGACTCACACTAGATGCTCATATCACCATATATGACTAATATATCATTCCCCTCTCGTTTATGCTAAATCAGCAACAACATGCTGTGCCTTGCATCAGATATTCACCACCACGCATTTTCGTGGTGCTCTTGGGAACAAAGCATGAGAGAGATGTATAGGCCTCACTCAAACTGGCCTAATATTATGTAATAGAAATTCCTACTGTATTTGTCAAATAATGCAGGATTCTAGCATAAATACCTCCGAATACCAGCAAAAAGGATGGGAAAGTTACCTCGAACAGAAAGTAAATTAAGACAAACTGGTGATGTTTTTTTTTCTCAATGGGCTTAAAGCCATTAATTTTTACACCAGTGTAATAATCAGTTTGGGGGAGAAATACTCTTTCCATTCTGATCTACTATGTGGATATCTGTGGCAACACTCTCATGGAGCACAGTCACCCTGGACCAGATAAAGCCAGTGAAAAAACTGCAATATATTTTCCTCTCAAATCTCCATAAGGAATTAATTTCCAAGGTTTTAAAAAACAAACACACAAACAAAAAACCCAACCCAACAAACCAGGAGTCTCCATACCTGGAGGGAACATGAGAAACATCTAACCACGTGGCATGTGGTCAGCAGCAGACTAGTTAAAATACAGCATCCAATGCTTGTTCTAAACCTACATCTGATGTAAAATTATTTATATAGAAGTGGGAGTGAAAAGGATACCACAAAGCTGAAAATGTTTGGTGTTCAAGTCATGGTATCTGTGCTCTCTCTTAAGATGCTCTTAACTCAACCAGTCACTGGCACAAGTTGTTTGTCAGAACTATCTAGGACGACAAAATCAGTGGGGCTAAAATTACAAGTTTCCTGCATAAGGAGCAATGCATGAAAAGCAGGCTGGTCACAATGGTGAGGCTACCAACCAGACAGTGAACAGCACAGAGACTGCTGCACAGCAGCCAAGTGTGCCAGTACTGCTCCAATAAGCAAATGGAAGTGGTAAAAGGTTACACTTCCGTGGGATGACTAAAGGGAAGCAGCACCATACGTGTAGACAGTAGGGGAAAGGAAGGAGATAAGCATGTAGCCACAGAAACTCTACAACTGAAGTGTTAAGGATGTACTACAAACACACACAGACCACTACCTGCTCTCTGTCTTGTCCAAACTTAGCACTGAGGGGAAGAGACCTGTACTTTTAAAGGTCGGCATTATTGGGCAAAAGGGTTACTCAAAACACGAGCTTTAAGAAGAAATATATAATTTATTTCTGAATTTTAAAGCTTATAGAAATGAAGACTGAAAAGCTACATGTGAAGATAGATGCTGTTTGGGGAAAATGGGAAGCTTAAACAACTCTTCTGAGGGCCCTCAGCCCAGGTTGGAAGCATGCGATGCCCCTCGTGGACACCACTCAGGTTCATACTGCAGACCAAGCCTGCTCTAACACTTAGGAGCAAGGAAGTTGCAAGCAGACTCTTGACTGCAGGTCTCCAGTGTCATGCAGAAGTAGAGAAGAGATTCCCAGAGGGCAACCCCATTCACCATGTCCAGAGAATGCAATGCTCTCTAATCTACCTTCCGCTTTATCACAAGTATTCAATTATATATATCAGGAACAACATATACCATGAAGAGTTGAAGAATACTTCAAATCCGCTAGAAAAGCAAATCCAGCTTTACTCTTTTCACAGAGGAAGACACAGTGTTCTCAATGAACCAAACACCACAAGCTTTCCCAGGAGCTGGAAGTCTCTAGCATACAGGTCTACTTGTAACTACATGACCAGGAAGCTGTGCCTCAAAACCTGTGTGCACATCATCTGCCCATTTCTGGAAGATTTTGACCCAAGTAGCACTCCCTGAGAGCCTGTTGGAAATCAAGAATCCTGAGGAGAAAGCCATTTTTTTCTAGGTAGGTGACAAAAACTATGTAGACATCTTGTTATCTGCTGCTTTTCCAGTTGCTTCTCCCCTGCCATGTTGGGATTTTGCAGTATGTATCTGCTGGTTCTCCGTTCACAACATTTGGGATCATCCATTCTTATTCCACTGGGATTTTACTGTAATGTTTTCCATATCAATTGATGCAACAACTCAAACACACGCTGTATTAGTGTGCATGTGTTCAATGCATGTCTGTACAAGAGGCAGGCATGTGCAAAGGCACAAAAGCTCACTCTTGCAGGCATGTTTCAAAGATAAATATCTTAGGGCAGGAACAGCAGTTCCACGTAGCATTTTGGTCAAAAAACCCCAAAGACTTGGGTGTCATTAGGGCAGAACACAGCAGAACCGCAAAAATGGAGGTTTTACTAGAGCAGTCCCCAAAATAAACACAACTCCTCTGAAAATACCTCTTTCCCCAGCAGCCTGCTTGTACTGTGAGCCCTCTGGAAACATTCATTAAAATGGAAAGGGGCTAAAAGAGCAGGAGAGAACAAGCGTGCTGGTCCTGCAGCGTGCGTGTCAGCCCCCCAGCATGGGGAGAATGAAGACTGTCCACAGTGCAAAACCAGGAGATGAACTACTCCACCTAACAGATGTGGAGAAAGGTTTGGACTTCAAATGGAAATGCAAGCAAATAAACCAAACCCTACTTTCCCATGTGGAGGACAGTTATCCTTTGGAACAGTTAGGGGAAGACACTGCTCTAGCCCATAACTGTCTCTACTCCCATACCAGATGGTAAAGGCTACTGCGTGCAACAACATACAGCCTTGGGAATGGCCTATTGGACGTCCAGAACTAAAGGATGACCATGCACACAAAGAGTGAAATTGAAATGGGGAAAAATAATTCCCCTCAGAAGGCAATAGGAGAGTGCCTGGCCCTCAGGGACATGGACCGAACTCTAACACAAGACTCAGTTTCCATTCTATCCAAACATGAACATCTGGAGGCTCCTCCTTCCCGACCCCTCTTCCCAGCTCAACCTTCAGCATCTGTCCAAGGGGGAAGACAAAGAGATTTCCATGGGGTCTGCTGGGTATCATCAGTCACTGACAATTGCTCTGTGCAATTTTCATACCCAGAAGCATTCTGCACTGAACAGAACAGACTAGTCAGAGGCATGTGTCACACTTGAGCAAGTCTCCTTGGTCTCTCTAACCCACAGCATTGACCAGTTCTCCATACTTCAGAGAAAGGGGAAAAAGAAATCTTGCTGGTACAACAGTGCACTTAGTATGTGCATGTGATGTATAAGGTGCACGTAAGGAACATTAAGATCCCACCAGGGGCGTCATAAAGATACACTGAACGTAACAATCCCAGCTACAAGACAGGGCTGTGGCTTTACCCTGGAAGGGGACGGGCACCAGAGAAAGCGGCTGCCTTCTGTTCAGGTGGTGGGAGAGACAGTGAAATGGGAAAGCAAGAACTTACCTTCACTCCATCTGACTTCTTGTTCAGCAGGCTTTTGGCAGCTGTGGAGAGAAGCACGAGAAGTAGTCAGATTTTGGTTTCAGGACTATTCTCTCTCCCTCTCTCTTCCTGCCCCCCCCCCCCCCAAACTGCAAGAGACCTCAGGACAACCACCCTGATAATTCCTCTCTAACAGCAAGAGATCTGGAAAACAAGGACAAGTCACTCATCAAATCCATCCTGATAGCAGAGGGTCACCCATCCTATCTATTGTTCACCTAATTAGGCAAAAATGTTCCCGCTTTCACCATCACAGGAAGACCAAGTCTGAAATGAGACTTTAAAGCTCCTCTCTTTCAATCCTACACTCACACAGTGACCCCATCCAGAAGTGCCAGCAGTTACAGGGGGAAAAGCTAAAGAAATCTGCCAGATCTTTGCCAGATCTCCTAATTACTGCTATTCACAGTTACTCTGGGGAAACATCTGGATAGCTGAAAGGAAGAGACTGGAGAAGTGCAAAAGGCAGCATCTGATAACTGTTTAAAAAAAAAAAAAAAGAGAATGAGAAAAGAGACGGGAACTAGGCTGAATTTCTTCACTGAACAATAAAGATGCTCTTCTGTGCTCAGCTTGAACAACTGGCACTAGCAGTGAAAGCAAGAGCATGATAAGCACAGACAGGGAGCCCACAACAAATGCCTGGCAGAAGGCACACTTGGGACTGACGAAGGAGCTGCTCCATCTATTATAGGGAAGTGGTATCTTGACAATGACTGTCAACAGTAAGACCCCATCTACAACCTCAACAGATATAAAACATAGCTTGCCTACTCATGAAGAATGTATTCAGTTGTTTCAACCTCTGTAAACAGCACGCTAGAGACCTACTGGACCAACACTGATACGCCTCTCCTAAGCAGCTGCTGGGAAGCATACGGGTCTGGGTTCTGGACCTGGATTTTAGCTCCAGCAAAGATGAGGCCTAGAGAAAAGGCAAGTCCTAAGACAACACTCACATGACTGCTGAAATACTTCACTCCCAAAGAAACACTGACCAACTTGTGCACGAGTGCTCAGTCTCCCTCTAGAAGCAGCACCATTAGGCAAAAATGTTTTTGCAATATCCAAGCAACTGTTCCAAGTTTTATGTCAAAAGCATTTTCCACCCTGCTTTTCCTACCACATGATCCTACAGATATGGATTAACTAGACAGTATCAGCTAAGCTGGTGCAAATGACTACAGCGTCTCCTCACAATAAAGAGGTCGCACCCTATATAAGTTTATTACAATTTCTGAATTGGTCTTCCTAATTCTACTCCCTAATGCAAATATAAAGCTAGATCAGGAATTTGTCTTCATTCCTGCTGTCAGAAACCATCCAAGAACACTGGAAGAACCTCGTGCAGAGGTTTTCTGAATGCGATGTGTCAAAACACAATGCTCCAATGCGCACACATAGAGGTGGGCAGACAAATTGTCCCAAGCAACTCATCTGCCCTGCAACAGTTTCTTTGCTGAGTGTACACACAGTAAAGCATTGTAAGACTGAACCTAACGGTTAAGTTCTTGACGCCTTCAAGGCATGATGAAGGAGACCAGCTTGATTCCACATGCAAATGAGAACAAAAGTGACCATGGGGTCAAAAGGGGTCCAGCATTTATACCACATATACATCAAGACATCTCACAACAACTGTTGAAAACAAGAAACTGTTATGGCCTTACAACACTTCAGAAGGAGTAAAGGATTCTGCAACTTAACAAATACCAAAAAAGGGACACCCCTGAAGTGAAAAAAAAAACATCAGAGAAGGGAATGAGCACCACCATATGTCCTGGGAATGACCCAGACACAAACTGGGAAACAACGTTTTTCACACTTTCTGCAGTTTCCCCAGAAGTTCACATTTGTCTTTCTGGACAAAAAACAGCTAAAATCACGTTCTACAGCATTAAAGCAAATTAAGCTGAGCGCCACGCCGTGTGGCCCAGCGCCATGTAACGCTGCTCCAGTGCTGCCCAGCGCAGCCTGCCCACCTAGCCCCCTCCCCTGCTTGTACCTCCGCACAGCACACACTGTTCTCCCACAGGCCTGTCAGCATCCCAGCACTGCAGAAGGAAACTCGGTCTGTGGTGCATTTAGTTCATGCATCAGACTGGGGTTTGTAAGGACAGCCGGAGAGCCCATGAAATGCATTCACGTGCAAAGATGACTGCAGACACCTCAAACAAAAGGGAGGCGTACAGATTTACCCACAGGTCAAGCTGTACGTGTTATGAGACAGGAATTAAAGGGGATGCAAGTGGAATTTCTGCAGCAAGCAACAGACAAGACTTCCCGTAACAAGAATCATTTTAGAAGACAGGCAGCACCACCCAACATGCAGCTTAGCAAAGAGACAACAGGAGGGGGAAAATCCAAGGACACATGAAGGTAGATTCTTTACTGTTGAGGAAATGGTCTTGTACCCATGCTCTGCAGCTTTCCAGGCATCAGATACTACTATTTATTTTCACCATCCCTCCCACTTCCTCTAAACGTCAAAGGGATTAAATTCCCTCTTCTCAGTGGAGTTAACAGTTCCTCTACAATGAAGCAATACAAAGGCACGCACTGCTAACCTGGTAGCTTAAAAGCACAGTTCTGTTCCTGGTTTAACAGGACACCCTCCAGTTAATCTCTGAAGAGAAACACAAAAGGCGTCCCCTGCACACACCCCGTATACCCCTCCCTCTTCCCACATTTCTCAGTTTTGGCCTCCATAGGAAACAGCCTGGGCTCTGGACCACGCTCCTGGCAGAAACACAAATGCCTAACGCTGAACTCATCAGCAATAAACACTAGACACTCTGGATGTACCAGAGCCAAGGGGGGCGGTGGAGGGGGGAATTTCCAAGAGGGACCGAAATACCCACTCCAAACACAGCCATGAATAGTGCCTCCCCCGCCACCAGCCTCACTCCTCCTCTTCCAGAGAGAGCAGCCCTTCGCCCAGCCTGCCCTGAGTTTGCCCTGTCCCCAGCTGTCAAATCTCAGTTACATTTCTCATCTTAGTTAAGCTTCCAGAGAGTATTTTTTGGGATGCAGGGATAACACTGAGGTTGCTTTTGTTAAGCCTGACTAACTCATGATGCAAGTCTAATAGACAACCCAGCTTCTAAATACAAGCACTTACACCACGAAGAATTTTGGACTTTGCTGAGACTTGATTATTAAAATAAAATCATATTAAACCAACATAGAATTCCCAATGACATGGAGCTGTGGCTTGTCATCCTCATACTCTCAATTCAAAGGAAGTCAGATTAACTAGTTCTCAACGTGATGTCACTTCTGGGGCTCACCACAAACCAACCGAGAGTCAGCATACAGCCACGGAGAGGCACCTCTGGCTACCATTACAAACAATGCCCATGAATGCAGTGTAACTCAAGAGCATCTATTTATCAAGGACAACACAGAGCAAAGACTGATGCTTAACTCTCTGCCACGATGGCTATTTAGGCACAAGTCACTGTAGCAGCGGCCATTTAAACACAGCAGAATGATTTCACAGAAGAGAGTGGAGTTGTCTTGTGTTTTCTACCCTCACTTTGGTTTCTGTCTCAGCAGTCCCCTTTCTCTTAGGTTCTCCAGTGACTTGCTATGGGAACTTGTTGCAATAGCAATTGCACAGGAACTCTGTCCACTAAGTGAAAGACTAATACAAAGACAACCTATGTGCATGGGATAACTGCCTGGCACAATTTACAATGTGGCCTCTTTCTCTTGAAAAAGTTGATTTTTATTTTTAATCCGGCTTTGCTATTAACTCCCTCTGCTCCCTAAACAACATCACTGTTCCAGAAATGTACCTGAGCAATAGACAAGCAGCAGCATTTAACATTTCCCCCCTTAATGAAAAGCCTTCTATGAGGGCTTCTATTCCTCAACAAGACTAGAGTGATCCTGTTCAAAGAACTGCTACAGGATAAACAAAGGGTCATGAAAAGCAGTCAGACACTTCAAAACACTCTTTTTAAAACAAGCAGAGAGAGAAGGGTAGAACCAGGTGGAAAGGCAGGTAAAATCCCAAACCATTAGGCAATGTGAGCCTTTATGTGATCTGGAACCATAAGATCTCTAAACGTAGCAGACACGTTTCCTATCCAATTCATCTCATCAGGCACAGCCAATGCTGTGTGCATGTATGTACTGTGCACATACTTCCAATGCTTTGGGAAAATCTCAAAGGTAGATAGTGTTTGAAGATGCACATCCATCTCCCAGACATGCCCCCATGGTTTTCAGAGAAAGATTAGAAGAGGGAGCATTCATTAAAACTAAAGCCTGAAATACACAACCCAGTGGTGTCCTCTTGGCATGAGCCACAGAGCTCCCAGTTCTCCCACTAGTGAATAATGGAGAAATTGTGTGGGAGCCAGGTGATTTCCTTCTGCTTTTTTCACCTCTGCCAGCCTCCGAAAACCAAAACATTCTCCAGCAAGAGTATGTACAAAAAGCCAAAAAGCAGGAGCCAGCCTGATAGTTTGTGACATTTCAATTCATGTTTTCAAACACCTTCCTGCCAACACAGAAATTTCACATCCTGAAAGACACTCTCTTTGCAGGTATGCATACATACACACACAAACAGAAGCAGAACCTTAAAGGGTCAAAACAGTCTGAACACCCACCCTAGACTTTTGAGCCTGAATGCCCCGGTCTGTCCCAAATTCAAGAGTTGATAAAAATATGAAAGCACCTCTCTTGCAGTATTACAAAAACTCCATTTCCTGACAAACCAAGAAATGAAGAGGTGAAGGGCAAACACCACGAGAAAAGGCATTTACAGAGTTTTCCTGAACTTTAGAGAGAGGAATATAAAAGTAAAGGGAATTATTATAATAATTTAAATCCACTTTTGATTATAAATTAGACTCTCAGGCCACAGTGATTAACATTTAAATGCAGCAAATGAAACCCATGTGATTCTGGGAAGCTGCAAAATGGAAGTTTACTTACTGAAGTACACAACTTCAGCAGGCCCACATTGCAATAGTTGAGCACCATTCTCTGAAACCCCTGACTGTTTCTTAAGCAACTTAGTAGATACAGAGAAATATCTTAAAAACAACGTAATCTTTCATTAAATGTGACCTCATCTTCTGCTTGGGAAATGGGGTTCCCAGTGATCTCATACTCATTTATTCAAAGCTCTCTGGAAACATCTTGATAAATTTTTCCCTCCATATTTTCATCCTTTGAATTCACACCAGGAGGTTAGTGTTCACATGAGTCAGGTGATACAAATTTCTGGTCCTGTATGGATATCTACATAACTAACACGACAGAGTAGAAACTTCAAATATGTTGGTTGCACAATTTTAACTTTACTTCAGTTAAAGGAAAGAACCCAAATTCCACTCGGAGTATAAATATATATATATATATGTATACACACACAAAATAGCAAAAATTCAGTTTCACAAGCACTTCTGGAAGGCAGGTATAAGAGTCCAGTGAAATATTTCAGTACCACTTCAGTATTTGTATTATTTCCTCCTTGCTCTTTAGTCAGCTCAAAAAAGTCTCTGTACAGGTTATACCAAACATGCACAGGCATATTCAGCCCTTCTTTACTTACTTAGAAAGCACTCTGCTCCCTGGATCTGCCTCCAGCCTCTCTCAACCTCACCTACCTAGTTAAACTCCGAACTTCACATCGGAGTGTTAATAAGGATCTGTAGAGATATGTAATGAATTCCAGCTATTGTCACGAGCTGCCATAGTAGCTCCCTCACAAAACTGACTTGAGCAAGCAGTGACAATCCGCAAGAAAAAAGCTCAGCATCAGTTAAAGATAGAGGTTTCAGGCATAAGGCTTAATTACCTGCAATGTCTGCCTTAGGATCTATTTTGAACGCAGGGTAGCACACAGGACTTGTGCTGAACGACTTGAGAGAACTGAATTTCATAGAGTGTGAAAGCTTGTTGAACAACAACTCCTCAAATTAACAGTTGCTATCCAGTTAGGAAAACAGTGCTAAGAATTTCATGTAGTCCAGCAGTAAGTCTTGTATAAAAATTAACTTATGGAGAAAAGCCACTTCTCAGCACTTTGTGAAGATGGCTGTTTCTAAGATGAAAACCAATTTTGTCCATCCTTTCACTCAGTTTATAGCAAGCTTACTTATAGAATTTTATCTACATAAATGAGTCCAGGCAACTTTAAATACCACAGCTATTAGGAATCTCTGAAAACCTTGCCAACTTTCTCCTAGTAATAAATTTAAATTTAGTTCTCAGAAGGTGATTTAGGAGTTTCTTGCATATGATCTAATCAATCTAATCAATCTACAGTACCTGACTGTACTTCGGTATTCTGTAAATGAATGCAGATCAGATTAGCGTTTGCTTGGATCATCTGAACATCAAAAGCCACAAGCGAGCACTCAAATCATCCTGTGTATACCCTGGTGTGACTCTACAGATCCCACAGCAAAGCTTAGATTGCAACGTTCTCTCTTGCAGCTGAGTGAATAGGCACCAGGGTGTGGACAGAAGCTACAAACCCCTTATTATAACCTGGTCCCAGTTTCCTGACTTATACTGAAAGGAGTGCAACTGTATCTGCTTTTAACAAATAGCCTACAACTGACCTGAGATACAATCTTTTAAAAAGAACCACAAACAGCTAATATTAAATTGTTGAATATACCATAACTGGGGAGAGGAGTCGGAACACATTCCTTTATCTTTAGGAACTGACCCAGGGCAAAAGGCACCTAGCAAGCAACAGATTACTCACAAAAGAACAGAAACTTTTTTTTTTTTCTTTGTAAAAAGTAAGATTTTTTTGATGGGGAAAAAAAGAGAAAGAGTACTGCTATGGACTGTTTAAGCATACAATTTGTCACAAGGTAAAACCACACTGTCAAATGAAGGAACTCCACATTACAGAATGTGTGACAGAGGAGATAGTAATGACAACAGGATTAAAGAAGTCTTCTCATATTTCCTGCAGATAATTTCCTGTGCCTAATTAATTGATATCAGGGTCACATGAGCCTTCATTTTCCTCTTGGTTCAAAACATCTGTGAAGAAGCTTTTAGAAGATCTCATCCCCAAACAGGAAGAAGCTTCTCTCTTCATAAATCTAGTTCCCTGTCTGCAGGGAATGGGGCTTTTAGAGGCCCACAAAACAGTGTCACCCAATTAGAGAAAATAAAACCCCCTTAAGGTCTTTAGGGAAAGAAACAAGTACTATTTCAGAACTTTTCAAGTGCAGTTAGATGACCTGTCATGATAGGAAAAGTCTGAGCTCTATCCAAAGTTCCCACATGGACTTTTAACTTTTTACTTTCAGTTAGCATGCACTTGTTCTTCAATTCCAGCAGACTTATGTATTTCAACTGCAGCAATTAAAAAACCTAAGTAAATGGAAAAATAATAATCATAAAAAAAAAGTCAAGCTCATATTACACACAGTCCTGCAAACAAAACAAGAGTAGCTGACCTCCCCACTTACGAAACATCAAAATACTAGGAATAGCTGCTATCCACAGAGGCTGAAAATGCTTTGCATCTAAATTCACATTTCTTTCTGGACAGTTTTTCAGAGCATCTCATTACCTGGCATCACAGCTTATATTCAAAGCAGAACTCAGTGATACTGAGAACCCTGCGCTCACTATGGGCCACCTAGGATTTCCTTTTCTTCAGCTGTTAACTGAAGTGGATCCAGCAGCTTCAGCCCTTGAGACAGAGAAGAATAAGCAGAGCAAGCCTTTTCGTCCTCGATACTAGCTCAGGGAATAAGTGGATGTATAGGTCACACACCATTAAGGATAACCCTTCTCTCAGGCATTTCATGTACTCAAAGTCTGGGCCACAGGAGATTTTCTTACCCAAGCACTTCTGCAGCTTCATTAGAAGCGACAACATTTGCAGACTAAAAATGAATCTAAAACTGCTGTTAAAAAAATAAAAACCCTGACTATTTCAGAATCATCAATTAGGTGAAATAAAAACTAGTTGTGTGAATAGATCAAAAACCAGTCACACCAGCAGAAAGCCCAAGAAAATTATGTCTTGTACAGTCCTGTGGGAGCCTTGTCGCTGTGCCACAGCTCCTCAAACAGTTATTTCAGAATCATTCTCAGAAAACAATGTATAATTAAGTCCTGCAATAGCACAACCCTGGGACAGGTGAATAGAGAAAATTATTCTGTCCCTTTAAGGCCAAACTATCAGAAATGCAGTAAAGAGAATCTGCTGTAGCCACAAGCAGTCCTGACATATTGGCACAGGTTCATCTGAAAGCAAGAACCAAGGAAAAACCATTCTGAACTTGCCGAGGGCTGTCCCTTAATTGTAGCTTGATTTCACATCCTTTAATTTTTTTTTTTTTTAAATCACCATACAGGAGGTTAAAAATGCTGCCTTGATTTAACAGAAGAATGTATGCATGAATGTGCACTTTGAATGCTGCAGTGATCATTTCACGGAGGTTTTCATTCCGATTAGAAGTTTATTGTAACATCACCCAGAATACAAGCATTGGTATCCACCATTAGTAAATGGCCAGATTAGATTAATACACTTCCATTTCATTCATCATCACTTACAATCCATACAGCAGACTTTCACTTGAAAGTAACTGTAGTCAGGTGCAATAAAAATCTGACTCATGCATTCAATGATTGCCTTTTTTAAAAGAGAAAAAAAAAAATGGCAGAGAGAGCAAAGAAAGCAAACAATCCCATAAACCAAAACCACTTGCAAATAGAGGTTTTCCACCCAAATGGAAATGAACACAGATAAGACTGCATCACCTAGATGTGCTGAGCCAAGACAATCATATTCCAAAAAGCACTGATTTGCATGTTGAGATTTGCATTTTCAGTAAGTGCACTACGTAATGCAGTTGGGTGGGAGCCAGACTACCAGTTATTAAGCTTAAAAGGATGAAAACCACTTCTGAGACTCCAAGAAGGAAAACTCTAATAGCCACATGCTTCAGACCCATTTTTGATGAGTCAAAGTAATACAATACCCAAATAGCTCCTGTCCCTATTCTCACCAATATTATTACTTGCTCTGTGTTCCTGCCTCAGGTCTAAAAGGAATCACTGCTACCTAGTAAGAGTTCTTGACTCCTGGTTTCAGACAGGAAAGCTAACAAATGCCAGCTAGAATTTCCCCAAAATAATCTGATAACAAAATATCATGAGAGGATTGTGGCAGCTGACTTTATTTCTGTTTTGCACCAGACTACAGCGCCACGTGCTCCTCCCCAAACAAACTGCTTCCTATTTCACACTGGTCACCAGCCAAGACAAAGAGACCACCATTACACCACGATGAATTGTGAGCATGTTTCCTTCCCTCCTACTCAACCCCCAAATGGTTAAAATATCCCGACTCACTCACACAAAACAAAACCAAGGAAGGGATGGGATCAGTGAGAACTTACCTGAAAAATTCCGAGACACAAGCATCGTTGTGAGGATTGCACCCTGTGGGGAAGAGAAAGCAGGGATAACAAACAGTGTCACACACTTCAGAAAGGGGCTGGGCTGACCCGTGGAGAACACAGCGAGTCAGATGCCAAAGCAGAGGTATCCCAGTGCTAACCTGGAAAGTCTTAGTGTACCCAGGATTCCCACACGTGGCTGCTGGACCTGACACGGGACTGCTCAGTCCTGCCTTTCTAGAGCGGCAGCTAGAGGCCAGGCAGGATAGCCTAGGGAATCTACAATGGCACTAAGAGTTATGTTTAGACACATAGTTGCTTCCTAACTTCCAAATAGCTGATAGCTGCTCCATGCACAGGCCAGAGGCTTTGCCCAAGCTACAGGCAACTGATAAACTACTACTGGGAGGCAGAGAGTGATCAGAACTAAAAGCCCCAGAATTTAAGAACTAGTTGCGGTATTTCAACTCTCTTGCAGGAAGTAGAACGGGTGATTACGTAGCAGAAGCAGCATGGGAAACTTACAGCTTCAGAGAAAGAAACTACCCAACTCCTCAATGCACTTCTTTAGTACCCTGCACTGGAGGACCACATAAGGTACTTCACTAACATTAGTGAGCTAATCATGAAAAAATATTGTTGCTGGGAAGGCATTAACCTCAAATTCAGAGGATTAAAAACAAACTTAAGGCAAACTAGCATATACTTACCTTTAGCTTCCTTCTAGCATTGAACTTTCTCAAGCATTCCACAGTCTCCTGCCTGTGCATCATCGAAGCGACAGTGGATCGTTGCTGAAAAACAGAAACAGAAAAAGATCAAGAACATACCCTAACCAAATCAGGCAGGAGCATTCTCTCCACCTGCACACAACCATGACATGCAAGCTGACATTGCCAAGCCTCTCACCACTGCATGGCTGCAAAACACTGCAACCAGTTCATAACTTAAGAACTTCCCTATACAGCAAGACATGTTAAGCCAAGGTTGGCTATTACAGGACTGTGCCCAAGAAACTCTATGACTGAGGTACAGGTGAGAATCAATGCTCCCTGTCTCTCAGGCACACAGATCAAGACAGTAAGGAGACACAGTCAAATGAACAAGCATACCCATGGGGACCCGAGATAGAGGCACTACAGAAAAGATCTGGGTTGCATTAGTTACAGCTCTAAGGGAAAATTCCAAGCAGTAAGTGAATACTAGTGAGCGGTAGCCTTCCTGGACGTGGCAACTCCCTGACTCTAAGTACTAGACTAGCAGAGGCCTCGGCACCTTTGCATTAGTTTTGCAGAAATAGATTTTCAGTGTGTAAGAGGAAAGATCATAGATCTCTATTGTACCAATCAAAAACCTGAGCATAACCTCTAGCCAGTGATGCACACCTATCACCCACAGTAGACTGGGATCCCATCAGATGCAAAAAGAGATCTTCCCAGAAGTGTTGCCAGTCATTGAGAGCACATGAGGAAACCAGAGACTGATGCTGCCAGGCATTTAGAGCACATGAGGAAACCAGAGACTAATGCCAAAGTAGCTGTTGCTCTTGCACAGAGCCACAAGCCTGAATTCCCTTGACAAGGACAGTGGGTTAGTGACTAACTTGGCAGATCAGTGTGTACAAACCCTCCATTACCTTTCTCCTGCTTGGAAAAAATTCTGCAATACCCAAAAGAAGTGTAAACCATGCTCATATTCAGCTAGTTTCATGGGAAGTTTCTGCTTGATCCTGTCAGCAAAGCTAGTCACCTGCTGCAGCACACACAGCAGCGTGGAGGGAGAATGCAGCTAAACTGTCCTCTTTAACAACTTTGATGGTCACTGTTCATTCAGCCTCCTTAGGAGTGACAGTGATGTCGAGTTGTTCAGCATGGGCTTAAAAGAGTCAGGATGGACTTCAGAAGTTCAGTGATGCTAAGAAACTCAGTCTCAGATAAACTGTTAAGATTTCCTACCACATTTACTTCAGAGGAGCAATACATCTCCAGAAAGAAAACGTACGCTGCACACACAGAGACTGCAGAGCAAATGGAAACAACAGACTTGACAGGAGGCAGTTTGGGCGAGAAGCTGAAATGGCTGTGAAGTGAAATCGAACTCCCCGTAACTCAAGAGAAGGAAAGCCCCTCTTGCACCATTCTACATTGTGCTGTCACAGGGAGCGAGCTACTGTAATACATACACAGCTTTGGTTCCAGGCATTGGGACAAAAGTTAACTATACAAGAACTGCTATTGACTACAAGCATGCAAAGAGAAAAGAAAAAAAAAAAACCAAAAAAAAACGGAGATGCAAAGTCTCAGCTAGCGTGAAGTTCTGACTTCGAAGGAACGTTAATCATTTAACAACGCACACTACACTCCTGTTATGCAGATGTTCACACAAGTAAGTTTAAATTGCTAATTTGTTGTTTTGTGGCAGAAGAAAAACACCACCACAGTTTCTCAAGAAAAAAATAAGTGAAGGAACACACCAGACACATCCTAGAAAGCAGAAGTATACTATGGTATTACAAGAGCATCTGGTTAGACTTAGGTGGAACTATTTCATCCTGCAGAGATAAAAGTGCACCATTGCTGCCCTCCCCTACGCCCGCTCCCAGCTGCATTCTGGGATTTCTGTGCCAACTTTGCAAAAGATGAAAAATACTCGTCTGTGGGGTCTGGCAAGGCAGAAACTACATACACAGAACAGCAAAAGATTTTTCGCTGATTTCAGGTTTACAGCCAGTTAAGCTGCAGCAGAGCAGAAATGTTCCAACATTGCAAAGATGCAATGCAATAAACTAAAGTAGAGATGAAGAACAAAATAATCCTAAAATATTTTGTCTGATGCCAAACTCCATCTGGCATTTTAGGACAATACAGATTGCAAGAGGAGATGTGGGGAAAAACCAGAAACTATGGACATTCACAAAACTTCTAAAAGAATAAGGGATTTTTTTGTTTCCTACAGTGACAATAAAAGCACCACAGCATGACAAAGTTGGCTTGCTGAAGGTCAGCCTCCAAAAAAACTACTTTTTGAAATATTTAAAATATTCTGGGCTCCTCTGCAGCTAAGTCTTCTTGACATGTCAGTTCAGGGTAAACCACAAATCAATCCATAATAGAGGAAAACACTTACGCAGACCCATGGATGTTTGAGAGCCTGGTCAGCTGTGATGCGCTTTGCTGGGTTTATTGTCAGCATCTGGTTGATCAAATTCTTTGCTTCGGGAGTCACAGTGTCCCACTCAGGTGATGGGAACTGAAACAGGAAAAAGGAACAGATGATGAACTGAAAATATCTTCTACTAGCAGAAGAGATTCTCCCTCCTACACAGCTGAATTCCAGCTTTTGCCTTTTTGATACCAGGGCTAACATATTTGCAAAAAAACATCAATTTTTGTGAAAATCCACGCTGACCGAAAATCGTACAGTTTCCAGCAAATGAATGGTACCAGACAGCAGGACACACCTGTACCATTCACCAGACACAAGCAGGAAGATTAACAGTTTAAAAGCCTTTTAGGAATCACTCAGACCTTTGAATTTCTTTCACACTCAACAGTCAAAAAAGTAAAGTCACAGATCTTTTTAACCGAGTTCTGACACGAAAAACACAAGCACTATCTTTTTTACCCCACCTTGCTCTTTCTCCAGCATGCTAAAAAGCTGTAACAACATATGCGAAATCACAAACACTTAACTACAGCAAAACCTCATGAAAGCGAAAACCACTGAGAACATCCCATCAGGTATACTTTCCCCACCATAAAGCACAATATCCTGGAACAATACCAGTCACTTAGGTATAGCAACCCACCAGCAAGTTGTTAGCAAGCATCCACCATACCAGAAACCATTGCTTGGGGAGCAAGAAAGATATAATAGTGGACGGGAATACAAAGGCATGGGAACAAAGAAAAGAATCCCAAGTATTTCAGTTGCTGATCATCCATGAGGGGTAACTGCTCTCTCCTATAACTCCAGTAATGATGAAGATGAGATATTTATGCCATTCTCCAGATGCTTGCATGTAGTATAGATGACAGCATGCTGAGATTAAATGCAGTACATCTCACTCCTATGAATCTACTGTACAAATACAGGTGCACTTGAGAACACGAAGATAAATGTGCTGGTGGGATAAAAGCCCCCTGTCTTTAAGCAGGGGGGAAGACTGATCTACTCTGATTTCCTTACAGCACTACAACATTTAGAAAAAGTTTATCCCATCTCTTTTCTCCTGCATTTTGTGCTTTGCTCAGTTGGATCATAAAAATACATGCACCATATTTGATTTGCATATAATCTTATTTCTGCATTCTCAGGCATCAGCAAGGCACTATACAATTTGTTCTGCAAACGCTGCAAGAGACTACTCAAAAATTATGATACTGAGCTTTCAGCCAGGACACTTTGCCCCCACCCAAACTCTAAAGTATTCATGAGAATGCCTTGCAAACCCCCTACCCAACAGCACGAAGTCCAAAACACAGCTGCCACTTCCTCTATGGTCAAGAGATAACAACAGACCAGCCCAGTGCATACTCAGTGCCAGGGTAATGACACCAGGGGCAGGTACGCCAGTAAAACTTGAGCTGTTTTCTACCAGGCAAAACAGGGGAGGAATCTACTGGAACTTGTTCATTATAGGTAAGAATTCAAAAACAGCAGGTAGATAGGAGGCATCAGGCTCTTCACTCCTCATGACTTACAGAAAGAGTTACACATTTAACCCCTGAAGTGCTTTGAAAATCCCCATTGATATAATTAGTGCAAAACCACTTCAAATGAGAACAAGCAACACGGAAACAACAGGGGCAGGAAGGCAAGAGAAGAACACAGGTCCATTTAAGGCTATCAAGTACAAAGACATCACTTTCCTTTCACTCAGGAAGCCACTGAGCCAGGACATAGGGTTAGGCAGACCTTTGTTCACGCCAGTACAGCTGCTCTCATGGTCTCAGGCACAGAAGCTGGGAGGTACTGGGGTCCAGCAAAACCCTCGCGCTTTTTTTATTTTTTTTTTAATAGAAACCACAAGACAGCCTACAAAATGAACTCTCCAACTTCCTCTTGATATTCATGCCCACAGGCTTTGAGCTAGGATTTCCAGGAGTTCCTTCTTCCCTCCTCAGCATCTCCTTACATGGAAGAAGTTATGTCAAACATTCAAGCTGTGATACCCAAACCACATTTTACACCCCCTCGGCTCCCCAGTTCTAACCTCCTTGCTATTCCTCTCCTTCAGGCACCTTTTTACACCTCAGTTTTGCTGTGCTCTGAGAACAGTTTCATGAACTGCTTGACTTTTTACCAGAGCCTCCAACCCACCACGCTGATCCGCACCACAAAGCAATCCCTCCAAAGGCCCCTGCCATTCAGTCTTCTCACTGGGCTCCATGCTTTCCACGGCTGGAAGAAATTCCACTATGGCATTGAGGAGACCAGAGGCCATAATTTAAGCTATTATTGTACGGAATACTTCCCCATACTTTTAATTAGGCCTTGATAAAGATAGGCTTCTTCATTTCTACCTTCCCTCTGCGCCCCTGAAAAGCATTGGCTACGTCTGCAGCACTTTGTGGTAAATGCACTAGAAGACACCATTTCGCACCATCTGCGTTTCCAGCTCTGCATTTCCCTAATGACCAGCAACGTCTTGGTGCCCACTGTGATGCTTTCCCCATATCCTTTCGGTAGCCCCAAACAGGACTGTATCCCAGGCAGTGAAGACAACGAGGTGTATGAACACGCCAAACATCACTTTGCACAGTAGCTTGGGGCCTGCTGCTGGACACCAAGTAAGATAGTGCCATGTTTTGGATGGCTTCTACACCCATGCAGGTACTCAGCAAGAAAGTGCCCTTACGTCATAGGCTCCGGCTTTGATCTGCTGATAGAGTTTGTGCTGATCTTCATCCCAAAAGGGAGGGTACCCCACTAGTAATATGTACAGAATCACTCCTGGGAGGGAGAGACACAGATACACTATGGTTAGGCTAATACGCCAATTATTCCTTCAGCCCCTCTTCCTTCCCTCTTGACAGTCCCCAAGGCAATGATTGCTCTATATCTTCATTTGCCACCATATTTAGCCTTCCAAGGTAGAAAAAGACAGTACAAACATCTCCTCTGCTGAACCTCACCCTGGCACTTCATGTTCAGCTCTTAACACCAGTGGCCAGGAGCTAGAACAAGGTACATGATGTCCTTCTACCCTCCTCTGGCTATCATGGCTGGTGAGCCACAACTCCCAGCTGCTCTCAGAATAAAATGAAGCCACATCCCCTGGGGCTGCTGGGCAGCAAGGGACTTTTTAGGAAGGACTAGGCTTTTAGATGCTTACTGTGCATGGTCTTGGGACAAAAATGCCACTGACAAAGCTAACACTCCTGGCCTGCAGAGAACTATTTAGTCCATGACAGGCAACACTGATATCACATATCTTTAAACTTAATGGTCCCAGATACATTTACGCTTCATTTTTTCCTTTTAAAAAAATCAGGTGTCTTCAGTATTTCATCTTCTACATAGTTAGTTAACAGGAAATTGCTACAGTTATCTAAGCAACTGACTCTGCAAAGCATAGACAGGTCCTATGTCTTGAGTCTCAAACATCTGATAGATGGCCTGAGGAAAGGATTAGGCCAGAATCAAATGAGTTCAGGCTCCAATATTAACTCTATCTACACAAGGTGCTTATCCTCAAGTGTGCCTTCATCTCTCCACCCAATAAGAAGGAGCACTGCGCACCCTCCCAGCAATAGCTTATAAGGAATTGTTCTTCTACATGCAACGGTGGTGTTTTAAGTGTAAAACGTTTTGACAGAATCTTACCACATGCCCATATATCCACTGGTTTTCCATAAGGATCTTTTCTTAAGACTTCGGGGGAGAGGTAGCCTGGAGTGCCAGCAAACCCTGCCAGGAAACGGATGACATGAAGTACTTGCAGTACCCAAGCAGAAGAGATCTTGCCATATCACAAAATCCACTAGTGGTAACCATCAAATTCCAAAACCCGTTTCCCACCCTTCATCTCATATCTGCTAGAGCTACCTCTTGGTAAACCAACAGAAAGAGAAAAAAAAAAAAAAAAAAAAAAGAAGAAAATCAGATGGGATTGAGTGTCTATGTATTGCAGGAAAATCAGAAAACAAAGGGGGACCGTGTCAACCAGCTGGGCACAAACTCGTATACCAGGCCTTATATCATTGCTACATATAATGGCTTGGAATTTGAAAACACAAGACACAGATGGGACACACACGATTGCCAAATGGTGTGGGCAGACCAGGAGAAGCAGCCATCTCTCCAGAATCTCTGCAGCACTGCAGAGTCTCAGAGCTGATGTTTAGCCTGAGAAGGTCTCATTTCTAATTATGTTTTATCTAAACAAAGATAAGGCCAGATCTAAATGTGCCCGAGAAAGGCCAGGTCAAATGCATTTCTGTAAAATGACCAAACAAAATTCCAGATGTCTACACTTCTGAACAGTAGGAAAGTTCAGATCAGGGTCTAAACTTAGCAGCTGCGTTCACCTCTGACACTAGCATCTTCTGTAAACCGAGAAGAAAAACAGAGAAATACATAGCCATTTTTTCTGTCTTTATTTATCATATTCTTTCCTCTATTGCACTTAGGGTCGTGCCCAAGGACACAGAGGCTGTGATGCTTGGAAAGGAAGCAGCAACGCCAAATACACACTGGCGTGCTGGAAGAGCCGAGAGAAAGTACTCAGGGAGGGTGCAACTCAACCAACCACCAGGAAAGGGGGGACCAAAACTGGGAAAGCTCAAACACTCTTACCAAACCAGGCCTGCTGCTCTCCCTGGACTTCTATAGCCAGTCCGAAGTCAGCCAGTTTGACAGCAGCACCCTTACATTTACTTGCCAGTAGTAAATTCTCAGGCTGGGGAGAAGAAAGAAAAAAGGGGGTAAGAATGAAAGACCGACATCCTTGTTAAAGCCTCCTACCTCAGTATTCACGTCATTAAATTGAATCTGCTGACTGAATTTAGCAGGCATGTATTGAAGCTGTTCAGGTGAAGGCAGAGCAACAGCAACAAATGGCCTTGACCTAGAGCAGCAGAAAATCCTCAAGTCTAACACAAATCCTCTGTGGGAGCCAGAGCCTCTCCCAGCCCAGCCCATGCGTTACATGCCGACACCAGAGGGCACTGGCAGTACAGTTCCTGCAGCACAGAACCCAAAATTTGTTTCTGTCATCCCTGCAGAGAGTAATTGGGGGGGAAGAGAAGTGGGGGGAAGATGCAGTGTATACAATCTGCAGTGATGATTCTCCCTATGAACATTACACAGTCCCCAAGGCACTGGAAAAGTAAATATGACGCTAATAAGGGCTGCCAAATACAGCACCGTAATGTGGGAAGGCATCATCTGGATAGGCAGTAGCTTTCATCCCTTACAGAAAAAGCCTCAGCCTCAAATTGGCATAAGCAGCACAGCAGTAAGTATTCTTGTAAGCTGCTTTTTCATGCTACATATTTACATCAGCGTAAAATATGCTGTTTTACTACTACCACTGTCACCTATATGACAACCAGCCATGTCACTTCCCCCATGTGCCAGGAAAGGGAGACAGACTTTTGCCCCTCACATTTCCTTCCGCCTCACACAAATCCCACTCAATTCATAATTCTGTTGTGTTCCAGCAGAGGACTTCAGCAGAAGGTTTAACACAACTCCTAAAATTGCACTGAGAGTCAGAAGCTTCCTCTGAAGCACCAGAGCAGCTAGTTACGTGGGATCCTTTGAAACCTCAAAGCCTTTAAGGTGATGGCTATTACAGCTCTGCAGGAAACCCAACTTGTAGACCCCTCCTGATCATTTGTGCAATTCATATCAACTTGAGTTTTTAACCGAGCAAGATAGAAGCCTGGAAATCCAGAAACAGGAGCTTGTCTCAGTTTCACAAATCTGATGAAGGTCTTTTTTGCAGCCTCTCGCCAGTTTCATCCCATGGAAACCCTCTATCCTTGTTCTGCCTGACAGGAACAAGATGCTTTGCTCATTCATCTGCCTTAAAGTACTGGGCATGTGCCTTGCTTCTGCTTTGAACAAAGGGAGAACAGCCTTGCCCATCACAGTCCTTGCCATAAGCAGCATGGAAGGAAGGGGAACTGGGTCTCAATACATTTGGATGCCACTGGCTGTTCACTATATGGGAACTGGAAAAGACTGTGTTCATCAAGCTACACTGATGAAAATTCACCAGTGTAAACAAGTCCCTAAAGCAGAAGACCAGTGAAGTCTTCTGAAAATCCCTCCCAACTTTAGCTCACACCTGGGCTTGGCTTGACTAAGAAACAGTGAAATTCAGGCCAGGCTTGTGCTAGCTAAGCACTATTTGCTTTTAAAAAACAGCTACAAACACCTTAAGGCTAATGGTGCTTATCCATGTGCATGTTTGCCAACATATGGGTTGTCTCAGGTTTCACATACTTTTTGGTAAGGATGTGAATGCATTCCCTAATTTCTTACACTCCCTGTGGGGAGCTCAACATTTGAAGTTCTTTAAGAGCATGCCAGCCAAAAGACAGGCTTATGAGAGGGAGGTGCAAAAGACAAAACTTCACTTGAAGCAAGGTCTGCAGTTATTACACACTGATCCTGAAGGCCAAGCTTTTGGCAAGGAGCTAAATATTAAATAAAGAGCACGGGATCTTTTATTGCTAAAAGGAATAGCTGGATAGTTTCAGTGACTCAGAGCAAGCCACAGAAGAAACACATTAACTACAGTGGGGAGTGCCTAGCAGCTGATAAGTTCTAAACAAGTTCACAACTTTCACACAAACAAAACTTGTGAAGCAAAACAGATTATATCTGAACACAGGATGCAAAGGAAAACTTAAACCATTCTGTACTGGAAAACGCTACTGATTTTCACAGAAGCCCTAATTTTGGGCAGTAGTGCCTCTTGAAAGCTGCTTTCTCAAGAGCAGGTGTCAGCTCTAATCCAGAGCAGCCATTCCACAGTAGATCACTTGCATCTTTTCACAGTGCTCTGAATCAGAAGGCCAAAAATGTTGCATGGGAGTTTGCCAGGAACACTAAGGGTTAACAGCTGTCCACTAGATCAAAACACCGGGGAACACGGCCACCAAGCTTGCAATATGATTTTACCTTGCTCTCTGCAGAATATTTTTATACTTTTCTCCTTATGCACTGTATAACAAACCAAATCCAACACTAGTAGCAGGTGTCATCCTGCATTAATTTAACTGGACCACTGGTGGCCATCACCATTCCCACTTTAGACAGAGAGGGCTGCAGGGCAGGGAGATCTTCCTGCACAAACCTCTTCATTCTGGAGCCTGCCCAGCTCCCAGTACAGCTGGCACTGCGTGGGAAGGGAGTTTAAGTAACTACACTGCAGGGGCTCTGGGTCTATAAATGTGTTATAATGTGGCAAATGGTTGATTCACCCAGTGTTTAACTGGCCAGAAGTTTTGGTTTTAGATTAAAAGCGCTTCTACTGATGAGAGAAGAAAGAAATGACATGAAAAATTCTTGTTGTGCATCTCTGCCCTAGCCCAATGGCACATGTTTGGCAACAGTGCAGAATAAAAATATACATGCTCTGTGCAGACAAACGCATCCTGGCAGATTGAACAGAGATTGCCCCAGGTCTCTAGAGATCTCTTCAATGGCAGACTAGAAAGTGTCCTTCATTATAATCCTACCCAAGTTTCTCTGAAAGCGTACTGCACTCCAAGGTTCACAACTACTCCATCCTGGAGCTGCCTCAGAGAGGCTGAGAGCTGGCAAGGTTCATGAAGACTGAAAACTTCCTTGGGAGTTCAGCACACCCTCTAGAAAACCCTGAAGGAGCAAATTTGTGTTTCAGGAACCCCTGAGCCCAGTTCAAGTTAAAAAAACCCTGCCAGCTGGCAACACAGTATTCCTGTCTTGCCTCTTCCAATGATCCCCTGGCTGCTCTCCTCAGCCTCTGTGGCACGGAGGAAATATTACCTTCAAGTCCCTGTGCACGATATCATGCTGGTGAATGTGATTCACACTCTCCAGTATCTGATGAATACAGTGGCTGCAAGATAAAGGGAGAGACACACAGAGTTATGCACACACACACATACACTTGGCATCTCATCTCATCCCAGGACCATTTCCCTAATTTTATATTTACACCAGGGAGAGTTCAAGACCCCAGGTTGAATCCCTTCATCATGCCCACTGGATGCCACAGCTCAGGACTGTCACAGCTGGACACTCCCAGTCCCCTCAGCAACAGGATGCTAAACATCCTATCTATAGCAGGACCACAAAGCCTCTCTCCTACCTCCCGTCACCTCCTACCTTTCCTCCCCATCACACTAAGCATCTCACTTGTTCCTTCAGCCAACAGTGCCCACTCCACACAGGAGAACCAAGGCACCCGAGTATCTCGAAACAGCAGCCAAGATTGGGCAAGTAAGACCTAATTGCTCCAGGAAACATTCAGCTGGGCTAGTCCTGAGCAAAGCATAAACTTTCAGAGAGCAGCAGCCTCCCTCAGCAAATTCAGGATGACGACTCCTGGGCGCCTGCCAGTTTGCAAAGCTTTCAGAGCAGCATCTCAAGCACTTTACATACACAATGTGCACACACACCCGCTTGCTGGGTGCCTTTTAAGTACAGATCCCACTTAAGGGGTTAGTGATCTGAAAAGCAGACTCATTCCCTGTTAAGTGCAGTGTGCTGCACTCCCCCAGCTCACCGAAAACAGCGCCTCTGCCACTCTCGCTGCTGTAACCACAGGGGCAAAAGCAAGATGTTATTTACACCTGTCGCAAAAGGACAGT
This sequence comes from Platalea leucorodia, assembly GCF_965183815.1. Classification (NCBI taxonomy): domain Eukaryota; kingdom Metazoa; phylum Chordata; class Aves; order Pelecaniformes; family Threskiornithidae; genus Platalea; species Platalea leucorodia. Next base: position 24,468,827 of record NC_138826.1, read on the forward strand.
GCAACACACCCATGGGTGAGATTTCTGGTTGAAACATTTGCTCAGCTCCCGAGGGTGAATGTGGAATGGGGTAGGGATTTTGACAACTAGGGCTGGGCAGTAAGCACCCAGATGTGGGCAACTCAGATGGGTCTGGGTCCTCACTGCAGGATCAGTCAGTCCCCTCACCAAATTCTACAAATCTCAGGGGAACAAATTTGAAATGAGTGAAATATCTGAGGGAAGGGAAATTGGCTACTGGAAAAGATGTGAAGAGGGTGAGGGGAGGAAGAGGAGAGGAGGTGAAGCACTGTGTATTTGTTACCCCCACCCCTCCAGAGCTGGCAGTACAATCCTCAGGGTCGGAGTCCATGAATATCTCCCCGCTCCCAAAACAAAAATGTATAATTAGAACAGAGCCGAGTCTGAGCGAGAGAGATTTTCTGGCCAAAAATGGCAAAAGTGTGAGGTGTCCCAGGCGAGCCAAGCGCGGCGAATTGGCACGGACCTCGCTCCCTCGCTCTCCCAGCCTGCTCTGGAATTCAGCTCGGCATGAGGAGAGAAAGGGAGGAGTTTCACTCTGTCATCTTGTGGGCACTGCGAGACCTGGCTGGCTGACAGTCAGAGGGCTGAGCACCCTGAGGAAGGCTCACAGAGCAACAGACAGTTCTTTTCCTCTAACCCTGCCATAATTTTCCTGAGCAGTGTCAGTCACTGCCAGCTCTTGACCATTTCAGGGAACAGGCACTGGCAAGAGGGACATGGGGAAGGACGATGATTGATAACCTCAAAACTTCACAACTTCAAGGCAGAACGGCTTGCGTGACTGTGTATCTGTCCGAGATGCTGTGCCTACAACATCTGTACACCCCACTGAAAACATCTATAGGGCTCTCGGACCTCTCTGCCAGGAGCTCCATCAGAGACGACAAGCCCACTGGCCTTCCCCATCAGCAGATGGCTCACGGCAGAGCATGCGGTACAATGCCTCATTTGAAAGCACCGTGCAATGCCCAGAAGACAGAGGCTGTAAGCATACCACAGGGAAAGCAAATAAGCGCCCACAGACTCCGCAACGGTACCTACACTAAGCCACCAGGTCATACTCTTCCCTTCCTTGCAGTCACTATGATCTTCCTCACAGTACTGCCTACCGAGCTCACCCTGCAGCAGCACCCACTACTCCCGTCTTACCCCTCTCCTCTCACGGCTCCCCTAATTCCTGCTCCAGCAAGGGTTAGGATAAGGGATAAGAACATGGGTGCAGAATAAGCAGGGGTGAAATGTCACCATCAGGCCACTCCCAGGCCCTGCTAAAGCAGAACAGGAGTTGCCTAATCCCAGCTTTGATTCCAAATGCTGCACGTCCAGCAGACAGACAGGTCAGAGAACACTCTCAGCTACTGCTGCACAAAACACCCTCCCTGCATAAACCACAAAAGGGACAAGCACAAGCCATTTCAGGAAGGTCACGCATAGGAGAGAGGGGACACACTCAGAAAAAGAAGGGCATAACTCTAAATCTTTTTACTATTAAAATATAAAGGTTGCTCTCACATGTTGTGCCTTTTCTCACTGTGCCAACCAGCTCCCAGTCAGAGAAGGCTTCCACAGAACCATAGCCTTCAAAGCCCGCTCTCCCCCCTGCTCTGCAAACCGCTACCTAGACACAGGCAAATTGAATGGATCTGCCCAAGAGCAATGGCACATCACTGGAACCCCTACTAGGAGAAGGCAGAGGCCAAGCAGGCACTGCTCTTACAGCCACACGACAGCTCTCCCCTGCGTTTGCTCAGTAAGGACACCCTGTCACAACCCACCAGAAAGGTCAGGCAGACAAAGCCGCTAGCAACGGGTCTTCCAGCAAAGAGCACAGCGTCTGCAAGCGGCAAAGACAGCAGTGTCTGCAAGTGGCAAGGGCCAGAGCTGCGGTGAGTCAGGCTGACCAGTGACAATAGTTTATGCTAATAGCAGAAAGAGGAGTTTTTTCTTTTCTAGATGGGGAGTAAGAGTGTCAGAACAAAGCCGTGCACAGAGCAGCAGTCAGGAAACTCATTCCACTTGCCAACACACATGACACATACACAGAAGGGTCTGGAAACAGTCTTACCTGGCATCTGCTTCACTGTAGTATTCTCTGGCAACAATATCCTCAAAGAGCTCCCCACCAGTAACCCTGGAGTGCAAAAGAACAAGGGAGGTCACAGAGTCCGTGCACGTCTAGCTCAAGGCTCCACGGGACGCACGTGGCTGCCCATCCGGGCCCTTTACCGCAGCCTGTGTGGGGACGTGCAGCACAGGGGACCTAGGGCAGAGCTCCACCACTAACCTGCGGCACAGAGGAGCCAGGGCAGAGCTCCACCACCACGGCTCCAGCACTGGTACATCCATGTGACTGACCCCTTGGACTGTCACTGCACCAGCAGCGTACAGGACACTGTTGACACACTGGGCACAAATTGCCCATGGTGCTCTACAGAGCTTAGTAGACGCTAAGCTTGGGCAGAACATCCCTTCTCTGACCCCCACCAATCTGTCTCAGAGACAAAAGTCAAACAGCCTCCCTATATAGGATAGCTGTCCTTTGCCATCCCACGCTTACACCTGCTGCCAGGAGCCTTCCTGGTCCATCCCCTACACAGAGTCAATGGATTTTTGTCAAATAGGCCAGAGGTATCTACGGGTCTCAAAAGAGAAAGGGAGAATTATATTAATGCAGGTGCTTTTTATTCCACTTTTAGTCAGCCATCCACGTGCCTGTATCGCTGGTGAAGCATCAAAGCCAAAGACAGACACTTACAGATCAAAGACGAGGTAATGGAAACCTTCTTCTGAAATACTGTCATGGAGCCGCACTGCAAAAACATAATCAAGAAATGGAGATTTACAGAGCATGTAGCAAATATGACACTTCACAAATCAAACGCATGCACATAGCCAAGTTCTCCCTCAACCCAATAAGTCTATTAATTCCCCATGCCCTTCACTTTGTGTGCTCACTTAGTGACCTGTTTCCTTCCGTTATCTCAAAGGAACAGATGGGTGTCCTTCACATACACCCACCCCTCCCCAGCGTCAAAACAAACTCTAAATATCTTTGACCTCCTGTTCGTTCTTCTTCTCTAACGCTTCAGTACCCTCCTTTCACATCTGCCTACTCTTTCCTCCACGTTTTGTGATCTCTCCCCACCCATTCTTATTTCCCAAAACAAACCCTTTTCAGACTCTCCAAACAATCCCCCAATCCAAAAATTGCCTTCTGAGCCCACCTGCATGTCAGTGCCATTGCTCTCCCTTCTGCCTTTCATCTATAAAGCTCAATGAAGTTCCCTCCCTTTATTTCCTTTTCCTCACTTCATTCTTACAACCCAAATCCTTACACAAAATTCAGAGCCAGTTTCTTGTCTCATTTTTGCTGGTATGTTTGTTACCACTGACATATCTGATCACATTCCCCTTCTCAAAATTTCATTCTCCTTCAGCTTTCTTATCTATCTGCTCCTATTGCATAAATTAACTGTCATCTTTTTTCCTTTCCTTGCCCCCTTTAACCTGCAGGACTGGGGCTGCCCCCATGATGGGCCAGTATCTCCTGGTATTCTGGAGTCTCTGGGGCTCTGTCCTCCTTTCCCCATTTTACATGTGAGCAATAGCTATTGTATCAATGCAGCCAGCACAGTGCCATTTCCTCCTGTCTGAATGAAAATCTCAATTTCTTCAACGTTTCCTGGATACCTAGGTACTATTTCATATTGCTACCTACCCCTTACTTTTTGCTTTTCTCCCCTGCTGGAAAACTTCACTATTTTCCCTGCCAATCAGAGTCACAAGCTGGCAATCCTATTTGACTCAATTCCTAAACCTTCACACCCTGACTAGGATGAGTTGTCTTCTTCACATGACCATCTACAGTCCTTCCCTATTGAATCACCCAACTAAAGCAACTAGCTGAGACTAGACTGGGTCTCAGTCACCGCAACACCTTGTAATCGAGTATTGACCGAAGTAACATCACTGTTCTCATCCCTGCAAGAAAAAGCTCGTTATCTTGCTCTGCCACTTTAACAGTACCTTTGCCTCCCTTCCTCGTCTTCCATTTTCTTCCACATAAAACACAGGTGACCTGTCTTGACTTTTCCCAACATCATGATTTTCTCTCTGCCAGTATCAAGAGGTCAGTTTGCACCTCTTATTGGTGCATGACGTCATTTACCATCAGTCTTGGGAATGTTTCAAACTAGCACTTGGCACATGCTCCTACCTCATATGGAACAGCTTTTGCAAGTGTTCTCAATGCTCTCCTCTAATCCTCCTTGCAACTCTCCTTTGCTAAGGTACCCTTCCACATGCGCACAAACACACACAAACTCAAAATTGAGAGTAGCACAGATGTGCAGAGACCACTGCCAGTACCTTTCCTAAAAGGATTTAATTCTTCCCTTATTCTTTCTGCCTGTACTTTCCTACATTTTTCCTGCCTTTATTTACAAGCTCTCTGGGCTGGTCCCTTGACCAGTTTCCTTTCCTTAGCATTTCTACTGCATCTAACTGCAGGGGTTTGGGAGGAGCACTCCACACGGCATAATGCTGCAAACAAGCAAGTACAGTTAGAGTACCAGTACGGCAGGTGTTTCAGGCACAACATGCTGTTCCTACAGCGTGAAAACAGAGACACATCACCTTTAAGAACTACGTTCCTCAAATCATTCGCTGCAAAAAAAGTTTTCTTCCAAGTAAGCAGTTTTAGTTGGCTTTGTAATAACTTCAATGCAATACAACTTTGTGTTTACAAGAAAACTTGCCTCCTGAGCACTTGGCAGAAACCAGCAGAGGAGGCATTACAAAAACACAAGCAAGAAGAAGGGTATTTCCTAGGAGAAAAGATTTCCATTCAAGACTGGAAACAAGATAGGAAGTGGCTTAAACAGACACTTGGATTCCCAGTGCAAGGCAGTTTTCACTCCACTGCACAAGACTATTTGAGGTGAATGCAGGGGACAGACACATGAACAAGAGCTGAGGCCCAGGACATGGACAAAAGTCTGTGAAGGGACCTTACGAAGAGGGAACAGATGGAGAAACTTCAAGGAAAGCTGAATGTGCTAATAAGGTCGTGTCTGGTGACGCTCGGTGTGCACAAAAAAAGCATTCTCCTTCCTCTGGCACCTGAAAGGTCATTGAAGCACTGCAAGAAACACCAAGCAGAGAGGAGAGTGGCACGAATTAAATCCTGACAGAGGAGGAGCACAGCCACCAGCAGGCTGAGAGCAGTGGCTATGAAAAGGGAACAGCAAACACGTCTGCAGGTAGAAGTGAGAAATAGCGAACGATAAATTTGATGCAAAGATGCGGGCAGCAAATTACATCAGAAAATAAAACATCAACGAGCTGATTGGTGCTATTTTTTTGTCCTGAGGAAAGGAATTTTGTCAGATACATTAGGAAAGGGGAAGGAAGCAGCAATTCAGCTGGCAGAGACTGGCAGAGGCAGCAGAAAGAGCCTTCAAGGACAGTAAAACACTATTTGCGTCCTTAGGTGAGGAACCATGACAGGAGGAGAGAGACAGTTCATAAATAGTGATGCTGTACATCACCCTAGGGCTGCACAGCAAAAGAAGGCCTTGGAGGCAGGACGCAGGTCATTAACTTAACAAGGGAGCTGCTTCCTCGTGATGGGTCAGAGCGATGCTGGAACAAAATCTGCCCGGGATTTGATCTGCTGAGGTAACAAAGCTCAAGAAGTAACGGTAGAACAGCAAACCCCAGAAAAGCTATAGAAAAGATGACAGTGGGCCCCACCACCCTGCATAGGAATAATTAGCAACAGCTCAAAACATTAGGCTTAAAGTGTGGAGGGGGGCAGCAATGAGGGGAGTCAAAAAGGATTAAGGAAAGTCTGAATATACCAAAACCCTTCTGCCTTTCAATTCCAGCCCACACCTACTTCATACCAATGCTGATGGGAAGAAACAAAAGCCATACCCAGAAGCAGAACAGCAAGAACACCCAGTGCCCTTTCACCCTAACGTTTTGCTTACCTACCCTCCTGCAGAGCCATAAGAGCCTTCCTGATCGGCAAGGATACTGCAATCAGCAGCTCTGATGCCATGGTTCACCCTACTGACACACAAGTTAAAATACTCTGCTTTCTAATACAGTGCTAACTACCAGGGACTGCCAGCTTAAAAACATGATCTGCCTTTTCCAAAGCCATTCAGCCAGCCCATGAAAAGGCATATATTCAGAAGTAACTCCACCACCTTTAGCTCATGTCAAGGATAAAAGCATTTTAAAAGTTTCTCGGTCCCCTCTCCACTTTGGTTCATAAATATGATCCACATTGTGCTAACATTCATCATAAAGATACACAAATATCAGATACCATCTGATACCTCCACCTTCCAGACAGTAGGGGGGCTCTAGCCCCCTTTGCTTTAAAGATGTCCTATGTGAGTGCCCTCCATCTGAGGGCAGGACACAGGTTCCCGAACGGCCCGTTCCAAGAGTGGGTAACGGGAACCCGAGTACTGGGCTGTCCTCTGTTTCAGACATTTTCCCAAGAAAAGGAGATCCCATTTGTTCCACAGGCTGCTGATCCTGACGCACCATCTAACATCTCTATTACTACCCAAGTCCAGCTTCAACCAAGCAGTTGAGCAGGGCCCACACAAGCTGCTCACACTTGTTTAACCTGTTGACACGAGAGGGTGAAAAATATAAAATATGTAGATGCTGGAAGGTAAAGGATTCCCAAAAACTGACTATCCATGATAAGAAAAATGAAGAATTAGAAATAAAAGTGTTCATCCAGTTAACCTTTCCTTCAAAAATATTACAGAACACTTTCTTTTTTTGCTCTCGTCAGGGGAGCAGTGACATGTATGTCTAGCGCAGCAGGCTAGACAAACGCACACATCACAAAACGAGTCTCAAGTCACAGCAACAGGGAAGTTGCACAACAGCAACACAGGGTCTTCCAAAAGATGACCAAACTACAAAAGAGTCCAGTACTTGCCAAGGAACCTGATCTCACTCTATTTACCAGAAGATGAGGTAGATTATCTCTATTAACTGATTCTGTCACCCAGAAGCAGCGATTCAAACTGTCTTTCCTTCCTAGCCAAACACTCTTAACACAAGGATTCTTACAGATGTAGGAAATCAGTCCCTGCCAACACCACGCACAGCCAGGGTCACCTGATGACTGCTCCCATGTCAAAAGGTCTCTGATGGATGCAAGAGCACTTACTACAATGGTTAGCAAGAACAGACAAGGAGAGGGGAGTAAGAAAGAAAACAGAAGCAAGTCAGACAACGAGGCACTAAATCAGTTACAGGATATGGCGAAAGACTTTACCCAAGGTTTTAGGCAGAGCACAGAAAAAAGTCCCATCCACACAAAGAACAGAGGCCTTGTAGAGTTCACAAGCACATATAATTTTGTAAGACTGTCAAGTCTTACAGATAACTTCAGAAATAATAAATAAAAAGCCACAGCACTAGTAAGCAATGCCAGAACAAATGCTATCCAAAGGAGCAGAATCAGTCACAGACTGTTATGTAGAAACATCTTCTGCAACAATACCAGCTGGTTGCTCAGCAGAAAGTGTGCATCACCACTTGGATGATATCTCCAAGAAGCACATAGATTCTGGGAGAGATAAGCAATTGTTTCAGTACAGCATCCTGATGAAACAATGTTTTCAGCAGGACACAAAAAAAAAAGCCTAACTTTCTTCATATACAGTCCTGAATCTAGTACTGTAGTGGTACTCCACCGAGGGCAATGAGAGACTGCTACCTAAAACTGTCCCTCCAATTTTAAATGCACACCTGTAACTCTGCACAGTTAAAGAGCTGTGCTGCATCACTACACGCAAGGCACAACCTAGCTAACTAGTTAAACATCCTTTTCTTCCCTCAGTCTCCTCTCCAGTCTCATCCTACGTAAACTGGCCTTACCTGTACAGGAAGCATCTCCCACAAAGCTGGGGTTTTGGAAAAATAACTAACAGAAAAACAGTGAGACCAAACCACTCCCTTTTCCCAAAAACTCAAATCTTCAATACTGCCTGATGCAAGTTACAGAAATTATTTTCTGTCTTGTGCGGTTGTGTGTTTCAGGTCCGAGGCCCTAATGCAATCCAGAGTGTTTGCAGAGCCTGACGCCACAGTGAGTGGCTCAAGGGGATGTGCTGCGGTTACTGAACCTAACAGAAGCTGGGTACCAGGAGTTCAAGCAGTTTCTAAGAACATCTGCTGTGAATATTACTTTTCTCTGCCTGCTGTCTTCAGAGTCTCACTGGAAATCTTGCCTCAAGAACAAACCTTCAAGCTGATACTTCAAAGTGTTTCAAAAACCTCATGCATGTACAGTTTTTATTTTAGGAAGAAATAATATTAATAAGCTATGATATTAACTACAGAAAATTAAACGCTTTAGTGAGAAACAGCAATACAGTAACAGTTATGCCACGTGGTTTGCATTCCTTGCCTGAATAAAGTGACCCTGTACAGGCAGCGGCAGCTCTCTGATGCCTGAGTGTGATACGAAGCAACTGAGCATAAGAGGAAAATGTCCCTCATAACAAACTGTACCAGCCTAACAACCAAAGCAAATTGCTGCTGAGTCACGCAAAGCAAGACTCTGTGAATGTAAAAGTTGAAGTGAATCACAAAGAAATCGGAAAAGAGCTTTCAACTTTTATAAAAGTCCACCTGAACTACGGGAACATACAAAGATATTGAAAAGCAACAGGTATCTCATTTTTAAAGGGTCACATGTAAAAGGCCAATTGATACTGGGGTCACAAACACAGATTTTGCCTAGCCTAGATCTGATCCACATCTTCCCTGCACTCTGCCCAGTGTGCTGAATATTATTGTCTTTTTACTCTTATGTCAAGCCTAACAGGCCAGGAACATTTATGCCTGCCACATAAGACCCAGGACGAACATTCCCCTGTACCCCACGTCCACAACAAACAGTGGAGCAGGGCTGCCCAGGAGCTCAGCCCACGGCTGGGGCAGGCAGGCTCTTATAACACAGGGTGGTTTCTGGCAACTTGCTGCAAGTAAATCTCTGCAAGCAAAGCAGTTACCGAAGTCACAGCAAAACGCAAGTACACAAGCAGAAGAAGAATTTCACAGGACAATTCCCAGTACCTTTACTTTGCAATTACGCATCTCTGCTTAGGAAAAGGTAACATGGGCTGACATATGCTTAGTCCTACATACCAATGGTCTTTGCCTGTCCTTAGGGACAGTGTTCAAGCTACAGAGTAGGGTAACCTTGTCTACTAAATCTAGGTTCACTGGTGTCCCTAAGTGTATAGCACCTGGATATTATGGGAACGTAAAGGACACTATTAGCCAACTACCTCTGCACCAACACACATTGCGTGCTGTGATTATATAATATTTAGGGCTCTCAGATTAAGTTGCCTGCGTTGCAGTACCTGCAGCAGAGCCAATACAAGGCAACAGAGATTTCTGGTTGTCTCCTGGGTCATGGTAATTGCAACGCAGTAACTCTTTCACACAGCCTTAGTAGTGCAAACTCAAAAGTGCTCTGGGATCTTCTGGACTGAACAACGCTATTTAAAGGTCAGCCACTTGTTAGAAACAGCCACAGCTTCACTTCTCAGCAGTTTCCAACCAGACATCAGACATTTGCCTGTATCATGGAGAAAGGGAGGAGGTAGGAGATACCACAAGGGGCATATTTCAAGAGACAGTGCATGCCAGAAGAAGCGGAATAAAATTGGAGGCTAAAACCTGCCTGATGTCCTCTTCCAAAGATATTCTCCAACGTGCCAGGAGATGCTGAAACTATAGATACAAATACACATGGCCCGACAGACTGCAAACTGAGCACTATCGTCCGTGGCAGTAAAAGTGACAAGCAAACTGACACAGATGGCTACCACCCACTCTCCGCTTCCCCAGCTGCTCACCAGCCTGGGCAGCCAAGATGGGAATTGTCCCACCACCTCCGAGCCTGGCTGTGCGCCAGGACACTTCCCGCGCGGTTTGCATCGCTCGAGATGCCTGTCCCGCGAGGAGCCACCACCAACCTGTGACTGCCTGTGAGCTGGGTGCTCAGCTCCCACCCCAGCTGTTTCTCTAATTACATTAAACACGCAGAATTCAGCTGCAGCTGCTCAGGCTGCTTCCAAAAGGACTCTCCTTTTAATTAAAAACTTGCTATTAAAAAGCATTAAATTGTGTAATGCAAATAATCCTCTAGAAATCATCTGTTCCAGCAGCTAATGACCAGCTTTGTTAGAGCAGTAACTAACAGCAGCGGGACAGTTAGCTAACAGGACATAGCATGCCGCTGTTAACCAGTCCCTCAGGAACGTGGACTCTTTCCCTCCTCCTCCCTCCAAATCTGACACAGAGAGGTTACAGTGTGCTGGATATACACCAGCTTGCTGTAAACTCCCCAAGCCCACAGCATTTCACACCAATTGCAGTTTTAAACCTTTGGAAAACGGAAGAGAAGAAGGGCTTGTTAACACTGCTCCCGTTCAGGCAGAACCAAGCTCCTGCAGGCTCGGCAAAGGAAGACAAGGACCAGTCCTAACGGAGTATGAAAAGGCAGAAACGCACACAGAGGTGGGTTTTTTTTCCCCCTCACCATTGTTCTCACTGTAACGTTTTTAACACCCTGGCCCTAAAAAATGAGGTTAAAGCAGTGCCCTTTCTGCCATACATGGTGCCAAGTCAGGGGAACTTCCCTTATGCACAGAAATTCACAGCCTAGAAAGTTGTAGGGAGAATAGTATCTTTCCTGTTAAGAAACTGGTCCTTCTGCAGAGGTAAAAAGCAAAACCCAAAAAGAAAACACAAAGTATTTTTTTAAAATAACATTTCAGTGCCAGCTAAATGTTATTTTTCCTTTATTTTGCAATGTCTGTATTGAAAGGCTGAAGTTCAGCACATGATACATAACATTTAGTATGTCCTACTTAAACATTACATGAGCCAAAAGAGCGCATTAGCAGGAATATTTCCTACTCTCCTGATAACAGTGCAATCACGACCATCCAGAATTGTTATTAATAATTTCCGATTATCCACATACCAGATAAGCAAAGTACTTTTGTTAACCACTAGTATTACACGAGCGCTTTTTCTAAAAACCCTCAAAATAATAACAAGCCGACTTTATTGGTACCTCAAAGAAAATAAGCAGAGAACACGCACTTTATTAGAATTAATAAAATAAAGATACAGGCCATGACGAATTTTAGGTCTCTCATACAGGCTCTGCAACTTTGCTACACACATTTCTGCCATCAGGGACGAATCAGCCTTTGGTGCTGCAAAGCAGCGCTCCTGCCTATGCAGGCAGGTGTTCTGCCTGACACCCCCCCCAACTTTGCTGTGTTAACCTGATTTTCACAACTCCTTTCTTGCATTGCCCAGGACAGTCATGAAACTTTGGTACAGAGGCAAACTTTGTTCAAAAGGCAGGTTGTGGCTTGCACGATTTCACCAGTGTGCAGCCGTCTCTCAGGCAGGGGGAAGCCCAAAGGAGGCTCCTTCCGTTTCCTCAGTGCTATTCTAACCAGAGAGGGGGGGGAAAAAAAGTAGGGGAATCCTCTGACTTTTGCAGTACCTTTGAGTTTGCGTGCACTGAGTCTGGCTACCATCCCACTATTTTTTTTTAAGGGATTGCTTGCATACGGATGAATCTCGCAGCTAAATAGATGAATAATGGAATCTGAATACTTCTCTAGTACAGACCACAAAGACATACAGAATAAACATATCCCCTGGCAAGGAAGAAAATACAATTGTTACTCCATTCCCAAATTATGGGGGATTATGGAGAAACATTTTTCTTAAAACTACAGGAAAAGCTACGGGAAGAGAGGGCAGAAAAAGGAGAAAACAAGAAGAGGCAAATAAACAATAGTTAGTGAAAGAAGTAACGGGGAGAATCAGAATGAGAAATAAAGCTGGACTGCCTGGGGTTTTGGGGAGCCTCCTCTCAGCCAGACATGCATGGGCACTCACCTAAATCCCTAACAGTGAAGGGACTGGAAATAATAAATGGTAACTTGCAGCTCAAAGGCTCAAACTTTCCAGCAGGAATGCATTCTAGCTGATATTCTGTTTGGGGTTTTTTTGAGTGTTTGGTGGTGGTGGTGGGTTTCTGGGGTTTTCGGTTTTTTTGGTGGGGTGGGGGAGGAAGAGGAGAGCAGGTTAAAGGCATAAGGCCAAGAACATCATTGTTTGACCTCTTAGGAAGCACAGCAACTCGCTGTCCTCTCAGACAGCCCCATGACACTTCCAAGGAAAAGCTGCTCAGTAACTGAGAAAGCCGTAAAGCATAACTCTTGCTACAAGGTCTCTTCTCCCCCCATCCCCGTCTTCCCCACACCATCCCCTCTGTGCACCAGTTTCACCCAAGAAAAGGAACAGTCCCCCAGCAACAAAAATTGCAGGGCAGCAGCTTTATACAGCGGGCCAGGCGCGGGAGCATCTCACTTGGAAATCACTGCGTTTCCATAGGGCAGCAAGCATGGCCAAACCACTGGAGAATCCCCAGCATTTTAACTATTCTTTGCACATAACATCCTTTCTGTCCCAATTGCAAAGGCAGTCTGCATGTCTGCAGCCAAATGAAAACAAGGAAATCTGCTGTTTACAGCAAAACACAGCCTACGGTTTTTTCTTGTTCACTAAGGAAGCAATTCAAATCTCTTGTTAAGGAAGAGGTGATAGGAAAACATTCCAAGTGGCAGCAGTCAGGCAAAAGCGAGGGCCTTCTTATTAAGAGTAGCATCTCAAAATGAGGAATGAGTGAACCGTAAGTTGTGGCTGACACCACTAAGACAAGAAATCCAGTATTAGGTCTGCAGACACGATCAATGCACCCTGTTTCCCACCCAGGTTAGTTATGAGAGTTGTGGGATTCTCCAGCTGGGCTGCACACAGAAGTACAGCATCCTTCTTGGTCCTTGCAGCAATTTGCACCTTGATCACAAACATCATTTAAGGGCACACAAACTGGAGGCCTTTTTTTAAACACATCCATCAAAACCACTCCCACGAGACAGAGGTAGGAAGAGGACAGATCACTTGTCAAAGGAAATAAAACCAAACTGGGTCAAAAGAAAATCTTCTAATTCACAGGAGATCTCTATACCATTTTCTCTCCATTTTAAATAAGGACATGTCCAAAATTGTGGTTTATGCTGAGAGAAGCCAACAGATGATAGAAGTTAAAATAAAAAGAATTCAAGTGCAAGTATATTTTGGAGAAAAAGTCAGAAGTAGGAAAAACCTGAAAAAGCAATAATTCTGATAGATGCTGAGGACAGCATTTCACTACTGCTATAAATTCCCTCAAAGAAATTAACTCTGAAGCAGTTCGGCAAAGGATATGAAGGCAGAAATCAGAAACATAATTCGGCTCTGGCTCTTGGGCTACTACCAGCCTCTCTTAAAATAAGTATTTTTATTATTCTAGACCTAAGTGCACGCAGTTCTTCACAGCAAAGGCTGCCATGAGCTGGGACACAATAACCGACCAGAAGTGCTCAGTTTGAACTATGAACAAAAGATATTCAAGAACTACTTTTGTACAGTTGGGTTAAAAATATCTAAGAAAGAGTACAGATCATCTGGTGACAGATCCAAAGAGGAGGCACATATTTAGACTGGCGTAACAAAGAAAATTTAGAAGGAGAAGGGCAACACCTACCAACACAGTGGACAAAATCCATGCACAGAGCAGACTTCATGGTGCATTGAACAAGCCACAATCCTACTCTTGTAGGACAACACAGGAATGCTAGAGAAGAGTTTTCAAAACTATGAAAGAGGTTTTTTATCAAATTTTGCATCATTATTGCTTTGGGAGTCTTAGGACAGGAAAGGTCACGTCCAGCACTGTGCTCAACTTCACATCCACACTGAACAAGCCTGCAGGAAGATACCAGGGTTCCCAGCTCTGTCACTGCTCTAATATTTGATGGGTAGCAGGAAGCATGGGAAAAAACTGAACTAGTGAATTATATTACAGGACTTAAATATCACTGACTGACATTAAGTTTACAACTAAGCAGAAGACCAAAAGAGTTGTTCCAGTAAGCAAGAGTCGATATTCAACACATTGTAAGTGTAGCTCTATAACAAACAGAAGGCAGTGGTGACGTTTATTTTATCTTAGCCATTGCACAAGCTTCAGTGGCACAATCAGGAAAGCGTCTGCAAATGAAGAGTCAGGGCTATGACTGTACTTATAGAAACCTGCTTCTTTCTTGCAAAGCAGGGAGGAAGGGAGAAGAGAGCCCTATCATTCTCTTCTACGTGCTCCCAAATACATCCATGTCAAATGCCCACAAGATTTATAGATAAGTGAATCGCTGGAACAGTAAGCTGTTCAAGAAGTGGAATTCCCCATAGAGCCATGACTCCTGCCAACTTCCACAGGCATTTTATCTGCTTACAGACAGTGGGGTTTTAGCGATGTTGCCTTCTGCCTCTCTTTAACACTCCCATATCCTCAGTAATGGGTACAACTTTTTTGCCTTTAAAGCAGGATGGAGTCAACAGATCACTGATTGATCTCTGTCCAATTCTGCTGTATTTGGTGAGCATGGCTGGCAAATGGTTTCTCTGGACCAGAATGCAAAATACTCTACAAAGTTGTCAGGAGGAAAAAAACCAAGTTGAAAGTTAACGGAAAGAAGTCCTTCCTCTACTGAACTGAAGTCTGACGTGACCAGCTATAATGTCACATTCAAATGGATGGTTCGCAATGAGAACATGGTACATACCATGAGTAGGAAGTCAGAAAATTGCCTCAAGTCAACTTTCTTCTGTCCAGACAAAAACCTTCCTGCAACACTAAACTCTTAGAAGGATTACTGCACTGTGATTACCTTGGCCATAATGTGCATCTCAAGACAAGCAAAACACCCAATTACAGAGCAATAGCCTATAATTAGGGCTGCGATTTCATGAAGGAATGTTAGGGTAACTCAGAAAGTGGTCATTTCACAAAAAGCAACAGCAAATGGAAATATCACCATTATTTTCTACCTAGAGTACCCTTTATTTTATCATAGTAGCAGTGTTATGGTCAGTGTGTTGCAGTCCAGAATCTCCACAGCAGAATCAACTGTTTTGCAGCAAATGGATAAGAACCACAAATTCAACAATAGGTTTGTTTTATAGCCTGTGTACAGGCAGGAGAGAAAAGCAGCCCACCTCGCAGAGTCCTAACTTTCAATCGTCTGTCCCGGACCCACTCGAGGCTCAGGTCACTGTAGAAGAGCAGGACATGCTGCAACGCAGTTTGCAATAAAAACAGTAACAACACAACTTAATAGGGAAATTAAAGCAAGCAGAATTCTTCAGGATTGGTGCAGTGTTACTAGCATAGCTCACACTGAGGCAACACACCAAGTATTCATCCAGAAGAGTTTACAACATAGAATGGCAGTAACTAGGTGATTACTAACCGTTAATAAACGTTTCAAGGAAAAAAAACCCTACCGCTATGTCAGAACAACATGTTTCCCTGCTATGACAACATAACAAGTCCAAGGAATATGGAAGCAGCAATGCATGCAGCATCTGGACTTCAGCAAGGTTTCTGACAGCATCTTACATGCCATTTCCATAAGCAATTTAGAAAAAATGTGTATTCAGAACTAGCTTACAATGGTGTATACAACTCATTGAAAAAACATACTCAAAATTGATTGCTGTCAAACAGAAACAGTGTTATCAAGTGATATCTTCAAGAGTTTGTCCAGAGTCCAACAGTATTCAACAGTGTTATTAATTATCTACACGATGCAATATATGGCATTGTTATTAAAGATCATGTTACTGTGGGGGGGGAGTTGCAACCCTGTTATACTATCAGAAGATAAATCAAAATGGTCTTGACAAATTTTGGGGGGAACCTACAGAGTGGATTTCTTTCTATTTGCTGTCATAAAGACAAATGTAATATACACTTCGATAGGAATCCTCATCCATACAAGATGGAAAAATTATTTGCTTGCCAGAAGTTCCGCAGAAAATAGTCTGGAGCAATAATGCGTCAGAAAACAAATGTGCATTAATGATGTTTAAATGGCAAGTTTCCCAGGCTGATGTACAAAACAAGAGTATCTTTGGTAGGACAGGTGAAACAAGTCTTCCCCCACTAGTCAGCACTGATATGGCCCAAGTTACATTTTCATGTCCAGTTTTGGGCATCACATTTCTAGAAAGATATGAAGCAACTGGAGCGAGTCCAGGGAAGGGAAAGAAGAGAAAGAAAAAAAAAAAAAAAAAAAAAAAGACTGGAGGTCTAGAAAACATGACATATGAGAAAAGATTGAAAGAACTGGGTTTGTTTTGTTTAGTCTGAAGAAAAAGAAGACTAAAAAGAGACATGATAACAGTCTTCAAATATGTAAAAGATTGTTACAAGAAAGAAAAACTACTTTCCACATATACTCCCGATAGAACTAGAAACAACAAGCTAAGATAGCAGCACAGTATGTTTTTTCTAATGTCTAACTGACAGAAAAATTAAACATTTGAAAAGATTGCCACTAGGGGCTGTGGAAGCATTAAAGGTTTTTAAGAACAAACATGCCTGGAACCAGCCAGGTATAAAAGGTTGTCACAGGACTGCTGAATGGACCATATGACTTCCTGAGGTCTTATTCAACACACTTTGATTCTGTGTTGTAGGCATAAAACTTAATTCCTTTACTGCTATTTGTGACCACCTGTTGAGTTTAGAATGCCTAGTCTCTTTATCTTAAAAGAAAAACTGTTTTTTCTAGGAAGACAAGAAACGCTCTGTAAAAAATGCAAGAACCACTGACATTCCCCCAAACTGTCTTTTCCTAACCACAATACAACAGGAGACAAGCATTGCCACTCATTACAGATGAGTATAGAAGCTGTAGAATTGAACCAGCAATGTTACATGTTTCTGTTTTCGGTGCGATTTACTTATAAAAGTGGTTTTCCTCTTGTGTATAAAAGATTTACTCTGTGAGAGGCCTGGCAAGAAAAGATGTAAGAAATGATAAAAAGGAGAGATGATGAAATTGAAGTTAAGGCCAAAATAAAAAGTTACATCACCTACTAAACTAAGTGCAACAAGTCTTATGGGGCAAATGAAGCTTGCTCACCAGCTAATGAGTTTTAGTCATTCTGAATATTGCCAAGCAATAAATTTACCGGCCAATATATTCATCAGTGCAAATTACTGTAGAAGGTGGCCGCTGCTCCTCTCCTCATGCCATAGCTCCCTCCACAACTACACTCAGATGCAACAAAGCTCTTTCTGCTGAAAAGCTGCTACTAAGGTGCTTTGCATTTTGCGAGGTCCCAAGCTTGTGGAAATTGCTTCTTCATCACATATGGAATAGGCTACAGATGCTAGTCCATGGGGTATGCTGTAAGATACCTTTCCTGTCCCAGGTCTTCAGAGGGTAGGAGCAAATGATTACGAAGCGGAAAGTCAGGAGTGCAGACGGATGCCCTTAAAACGTTATCTACACTGACAGATACGGTTATGCAAAAGAAAGATAAATGTAATGCATCACAGGTTTTCCAGACAGGGATATGTAACAGTGGCACTGTTTGAAGGTGGCACTTTGGTATTTCTTAATGTTTTCTTAAATAAATTAACTCAAATTAGACCTTAGCTAGAATCCTAGGGGCTTTATTTAGTTAAAGATCCTAAAAAGGGGATTATTAATGGTCCAAATCTTTTGCTCAAAGCAACTTCCAGCAATGTGAAATTTCTCTAAAAGAAAACTTAGGATAAACTTCCATGGTGCTTTAGAACTAGATAAAAATCCAAGCCCTCTCTCTATAGTTCAGTAAATAACGTAGTTTCGGTTTGAAGTTGTGCCTTATTTTGCCTCTTCCTGTATTTCCAGGCAAAACTATTCCCTTTACTCCATTACTGTTGTTTTTTTTTTTTTTGACCACTGCCAAAATGGGCAATTTGGTTTTGGTCTCTTGTTTTTAGATTAAGTGGCCACTGTAATAAGAGCAGCTGACATATTAGCCCACCCTCCTTTACCTTTGGGCATGTCACTGAATACAGCATTTAAACAGATATGTCAAAAAGTGCCAAGAAGAGGAAACAGAAGACAGGTGTGGGGAAAACAAACACAACAGCTCACTCCCATTGCAGAATGTCAGATGAGCAGACAAGAGTCATGCATCATCCAAGGAGCAGGGACAGCTCCACATGGGTGAGTGGACAGGAACACAGCACACTTTGGTGAACACCTGAGCCAGGATGCTAAGGGACGGGACGGGGTCATATGCAGAATTTCTCAAAGAGAGAAACTGGGGTGATTTCAACAGGCAAGTTTGACAAGTTGTTGTGAACATTCAGAATACATCTGCTCTCTTACAGTGTGCTAGATGAGACACATCACTCCTCTCTCACCCCCATCCCTCTGAGCCCAAGGAGGTTTACCAATATTTGGATGCTTTAGAAGTCGGCAGATTCGAGCTTCACGTTCCAGTTTCTGGTGATCTGAAAGAGAATAAAAAACAAGGCATTAAGCACCACAACTCTGAACTAAGCTCTTGTTCATATTCAACCGAGAAAGGAACACAGTGACCCAGCAAACATCCAGAGGGCCGGGAATTGCTGGAACACAACTGTCTCCCAAAACCTCACAGCCGTTTCAGGTGAGGGCTATGCAGCTGAGGCTGCAGGAGGGTCTCCGCTCCCTCTGCAGAGCTAGCACTAAACTGATATTCTCTCCTTGGATTCAAAGTGAGTAGCAGCAGAGTCAAAGACACCACTCTTCTGTCAGCCTCACAAACACGCAAAGCCACTTGCAGTGACATCCCTTCTGAGACTTACCCCCTTCTCCAAGGCTGGAGAGGAGGAGGAAAAGTCTCTGAAGAAACAGCCCACATGAAACGGGAAAAGGACCTGCTTCCACTCCAGAGGAACACCAGGGAAGAAGGGCAGAGTAGGAAGGAGAAATACAGAGTTCCTGCTAGTGCACAGCCATCACATGAAGCAGGGAACTCTGCCAGCTCCAGTGAACCGTAAAAGTAACCATACTTCAGTACCCAGGGACGGACTCGCTGGTGAAATGCTGATCAAGCACTTCGAGATCTCCAGGCGAGAAGTTCTGTCCAAATGCTAAGTATGCTTATTTCAGCCCAAAGGCAACATCAGTTTGAATACGACTGTCATCTGGATTAAAGAAAAAAATATCAAAGAGAGTAAAAAATGGTTTGTCCTCCCTAGAAATGCAACATGCGTGAGTGCAAGGAAAGGAGAGGGCACTAGAGCAACTCTGCCCGTCTCAGCCAAGAAGCAGGGGGCCTTTTAGCCACTGAGGCTCAGACAGGAGATTTTTCACTACAGCAATGACTGACTGAGTCCTGAACTTGCACTACAAAGCCCCCATCCTCTCAAGTGAAATGCTCACACTGGACAAGCACAGATTTTACTGAAAGGATCTAAGGGAGGCAAATCTTTTAGGCAGCCCTGGCAGCTGCTAAACTCTAGACTTTTGGGGATGCAGATGCCTAGAAAGAGGCAAGAAGCAAGGATTGCCCTTCCTCCCCAGTCCAGCCATCAAAAGAACATAGCAAGGGGAAGCAGCAGTCCCTGCCTGCTCTTGACATTCCTTCTGTAGCAGATCTTCAGCACACAGGCTTGAAAACACACCTTCTCTGCATCCCCTGTGACACACAAGTCTTCTCCACAGGAGTAAGCAGGACCCTTGGCTGGCTGGGCTACTCAGTAGATCACTGGTAGGAATGCAACATCCTCCGATTTATAGAAAACCCACTGGAGACCCACTTCAACAAAGCCACACTGCACTGTTCTGCCTGAGAACAGCCTGTGCAGCTCCATGGTCTCTGCATGGTCTTCCCTTCCCTTTGTAATGGAAGGCTTTGGGCAACTGTTCTCTTCCCCATGAGTGAAAGACAGAGACCGAGCTCAGCTCAGAACACTTTTCTCTCCCAGGCTGGGAATAGCAGCTCAGTGCACTGCAGGATTTCTGTTGTCTTTCCCACTGCTGAACTGTAGAAAATGTCCCAATTAATATTTTATAGGGCTGAGATGTGCTTACATCCTCATCTGCTACTGTTCAGGGATGGGGGAAGGTAAATTACTCCTTTCATCTCTCCTTCCTTCTCAATCCTGGAAATTATTGTTGCTGTTGCATATATTGTACGGTTCTATGCCAGAACCACTCTCCAATAAAGTAGCAGGCAGCAAGAAAGCCTGGAGAGCTTCCACGCTCCTGAGGCCTTGGTGCAGTGCAAGCACTTTCTCACCTGCATTGCTGGGGAGGGGTGAGGGTGCTTTGGCTTCCCTTTTAGCAACATCTCTCACAAATTAACTTTTGCAAAACACAGTTGCAACGTAACAGACTGTGCTGCATACTCAGCACTCCGGCCAGATTCTCACAGCAGGACAACAGTTTAAGATAAAATATCCATAGCCTGCTTGCACGCCTGGGTCTTGCAAATTCCCCACTTACCCTCCCAGCTCTACTTGGAACTCCTACAGAAGGGGATCCTTCATCCACCCGGATCACATTGCCCTCGTGTGCAGTTACACTTGCTGAGAATCTGTTTCCAAGTACAAGGACACAGGGAAGCAGACAGCAAAAACAGCTGAGCAAAGGGGGAAGAAGAGGTAAGAGCTTACCACGTGCTACTCAGCCACTGGGTCCCGACAGCCAGGACAGACAGCTGACAGGAGCAAGGCTCAAACAAAATGACATAACCATCAAAATGCCATGGGAGATGTAAATCAAGAGCAATTGCTCCCCTGAAATCCTACACCATCGTGCCGAGGGAGGGGAATGGGCAGGGCGGCCAGTGATCATGGGCAGCAGCCACACCAGAACTTGTGACAAGAGGTCATCACCCCACACGCCATCCCTCCAGCACCACACAGCCTGGCGGGAGACCAGAGGAGGAGTACAGCACTCCGGTCACAAGGTACAGGAAACTATTTCTGGTCAGGGGGAAAGCATACCACACTCTCCTGTCTCCAGGGCAACAAAACAGGCAAACTCAAGCACAACTCACAGAGAGAAAGCACACTCCAGCCCTGGGAGCACCAGCCCGCAGCAGCCAGCCGCCACAACTGAGAGCAGGGAAAGGTCAGGCTGGGCGGGTTTCCTGCCGCAGGTCCTGGAGGATCACGGATCACGTTCCGGCAGGATCACCCATCCCATTGCAGGCGACACCAGAACGCAGCCCAACCTGGACTTGAAAAAGCCCCCCCACCCCATCCCCCAAGAGAGCCTCTTTTTAAATCTTTCTTGATTGCCTGGTGGCCTTTGGCACAGTGTAGGCCTTTGACTCTCGTTCCAGGGATCAGTGGCAGAGTTGATCTGGTACTTGCAGGGAACAACCCGGTACCTAAATGCATAAGGAATGACCACGGAGCTGCAATTTTTCTACCTTTCTCTGGTCTAACAACAGTTATTCCCGGTAGAAGACAGAAAAAACAAAATTCTCTTGAGTCCAGCAGAGCAGCCAAAGGCTGGGCTTTAACACATCTCCTACATGGAGTCTCACCGAACCTTAAAAATGCAAAGTATTCTTAACTGTATTAGAATAATGATGAAAAGATGACATGGGTTCAGATCCCTGCCTTACCAAGAGCTTGCAAAGCAAACCCTTTCTCCTCCCTCTGCACAAAAGATCAAACTTATTTCTGCAAGCCCTTTGCGGAGTCAAGGTGTTTATTCTTAATGCACAGTGGAAGTACACCTCGCAGCTAACAGAAATGCAGCAACACATCTGACCTACCTCACAGGATCCCAGGCTTGGGACATTAGGCTTATTTCCCACCTTTCATGAACTATGAAATTCAACGAGCAATTTCCATAACTTGCCTAAAACACTATATCCTTTAGAAAACGTAAGGGTTCACATTCAAGACTTCAAGTGATAAATAAAGCCATACACCCACAGAAATTACTCCAAATGTTAGTTATCCTTCCTGTTAAAATTTAGCACTGCCGTTCCAAGTCTGAATTCATCTACCTCCTGCTTCCAAATATTGGGTTTCATTAAGCTCTTTTCCTGCTATGTTACAGAGCTGTCTAGCCCTGAACAATAGCTGATGCTTAAAACTTAAGTACAGGATATTACAAACACTCATCTAATATTCATTTACTGTTTTCCAGCCAAAAAAAAGAGAATCTTGCTATTTGAACAATTCTTCTATCTACAGTCTGAAGCAATGAGTATCTACACGGACAGAAAAGTGCAGTCTATGTAGCTCTTTTGCAGCAAAATTTAAAATGTAAATGCTTAAGGAGATAGTGCTTAAAAGCAGCAAGAGAAAACTTTCTCATGTTTGATACACAAACTAAGGTGTGAATATCTATTTCTCTTTATTAGTCCTTTATATGATACGATTTCTGCATCTCGGTTCAGCATGTGAGACTACATTTAACCCAAGTATCTTTAACATCATTGCTCCGTAAATACTGCGCTAAGTGTCATTCTAGTAACATTAATACCAGTTTTTTTCAGAACATGCCTGATAAGAAACTGCCTGTTCAGAGAACTGGGATTTCTTTGGGTAGGTTTTGATTTGTCTAGGGATTTACTTTAATAGAAAACAAGAATGATTGTGTTAGCATCATTTATGAGAGTTAAGGACCTGCAAAAATGAAACTGCTTCATTTTATACAAACATGCAGTCCATTCACCGGGACAGGACTGCTCATGCACAATGGATGGACAGAAGTGACCGTGCACAATTAATAATATCACAGCTGTAAGAATCTCTAACTGAGCAGGTTAAAACAAAAACAACCCTGCCTGAGTACAGAGGATAACAGACGAAAATGATGACAGTTTGGCCCATTATCACAGGATAATGTGACATAAAAGAAAGGTGTACCCAACAGAAATAAAAAACAAAATGCAGACAGCTTTACTTCATGAAAACCTGGCAATCTCCAGCAGGGTGGGGAGTCACCAGTTTTATATTGATGCACATTTCTTAATCTTTTGTAAGAAAATCCTTTCATCGTCTGACCACTTCAGTCTGTTACCCCAAAGATGCAGTGGCAGAGATGGATGAACAAGCTAAGACCCAACTTCTGGGCTCCGTTCTTCTCCAGGGAATCACTTCCCAGTTGTCTACTCTAGCCACTACACGTACGGCTGCTTCACAGGAGGTTTTCCCTCACCAGGTCTTTCTCCTCCAAGGGTACCTGAGGCCTGGAGGAGAACATTTTCAGACACACAGACAGGGCACAGGACATCTACAAATCCCAGCAGTCTAGAGCTGTCAAGTGAGAACATTTACATAACAACAACAACAACAACAACAAAAGATTAAGCAGTCACTGTGCCTGATCAGCCTGTTAGGAAGCTGTGCTGAGGAGAAGGAGCTGCCAGGGAAGCAGAGGGAGACCTGTCTGCGGGAGCTGAGGTACACCTGCAAAAGGCAGAGTCTGGAGAAAGACACCTGCAACAAATCCGAAAAGGAGATCAGTCCCAAGCAAGCAGGGTGAGGGCCGAACTTGAGCCGGGGAGCAGAAGATGGTTAGGTGTCAGGTGCCAACACTGCCACCCTGCACAGGCAGCACAGCACGAAACCCTCCTGGCTTCAGACATAGCTACGATGCCCTGACTGACTCCCACTCCCAAGAGATGCGGAGAGGGGTTTTGTTTCAGCTGCAGGCAGCTGCCATGCAAACGCGCTTTCCAGCCCGAGTCTTGCCCCAAGCTCCTCAAAGGACCAGTGACCGGGGAGGCTGAAAGAGACGTGCCCTTTGTGCCCCATCCCCTGCACCTGCCCAGGGAACACTGACACTTATTGCTCTAGGAACAAACGTCAGCAAAACCACACCTATTTCAGGTAGTTCCTTCTCCTGGCAAGCAGAAGACAGCATTAAAAACTAATTGAAAGAGTGGACAAAACAGTTATTGAAATAAACCAAACCAAGATTTATCAGTGCAAGTGGTTAATTTCACACCCACCAGAAAATGAGGTGGAAAAAGTTAATTCTACTATACTTTCTTCAACAAGCATTAGAAACACAGCACTTCTTCAAAACGGTTCCACGTGCAAAGGAGCACACCCACTGCAGCATTTACTGGCTTACTTTACCAAATTGCAGCTGTACTGAGGTCCTGTGGCTAAAGCTCGCTCTTTACTTAGTACGCATGCCTTAAGAAAAAAAAAAAAGGGGGGGGGGGGGGGGGGGTGTCGCAACTTTTAGCAGCCTGAAAGTTTAGCCACCCCAATGAGAAGGCAGATTCTTTCCTAAATGCAGTAAAAAGAAGCAGCAACACAACGCTTAGTTGTGAATCATCTCTGTTTGATGAGAAACTGTGTCATGAAGAAAAAAAAGCCTTGCTCCTCCCTTTACCAATACATAATCTTCCTGCTGGAGCATACTGGAACATACAATCCGGCTGCTCAGTACTACAGTCCACCTGTCTTCCTCCTGTATTAGGACCGTGCTCTATCGTTGCTGTTAAAGGAGGCTTGAAGCTATCATTCCTGTGGGAACACAGTCTAGATTACATTTCTGAGAATGGGAAGAGTCCGGAAGAGGAATCAAACCCAATGCAATAAATTCAGTTTGATTGCTGTCATCATGCCAATTCCGGGAGATCGTCAATTGGTGCCAGCTGCTGAGATATCATTTGAGTTGCTTCAAGACAGAAATCGAATTTGCATCAAATACATTTTGTAGCATGAGACTAGTCTGAGCCTTCAGGTTCCTTCATGCTTTTCTTTGCTTGTTTAAATTTAAACTTCCTCGCCGAGACATTTGCAGCAAAAGATAGCTAGCTCCCTCATGCAGCACTTCAAACCACAGACTTTCCCCCATATTCTCTTATTTTTCCAACAAGACTGTGCTACAGAACAGCCCAGATCTCTAAGCATTTGCAGCAGGGTGGCACAGGACAGTACACCACACCACCACTTCACACATGAATACCAGCAAGTCTCAGATCACCACCATTTCCCCTTCTGCAGAAGTTAGTAGAAACAAACAAAAAAATCACCCTAGGCCTTATGAATGACCAGAGGCCCTCGTAGATTCAGTGTATCCTTTCTGACAAAAGCTAACAGCAGATGCCTAAAGAAATATATAAAGAAAATAAGCGTATAACGACACTTCCCAAACCCTCTCCCTCCCTCCCTCCCTCCAGCTATTTGCAGCTCAGGACTTTGACATTTCCATTTCAGTGTTTCCACATTGCCATTTCAAAGACCAGCCAAAATTAATAAATCTGTAACAGCATACTACCCCCACTGCAGGCAACATTTCTGAAAGCCAAAGTCTGTTTTCCAGCCCCCCCCGGCACAGAACGACCCCAGTGGCACGACATCCCAAGCGCAAGGGCAGAGGGGCACCCATGCCCTACCACCACCACCCGCATCTTTGCTGCGGAAACCGCACAA
The DNA here is from genome assembly GCF_965183815.1 of Platalea leucorodia. Taxonomy (NCBI): domain Eukaryota; kingdom Metazoa; phylum Chordata; class Aves; order Pelecaniformes; family Threskiornithidae; genus Platalea; species Platalea leucorodia. Next base: position 24,494,235 of record NC_138826.1, read on the forward strand.
GAGTCATTAAGTCACCAAGGGGAAGACATGGCTGGAGCAAGAAAGTGAAGATGAAACAGCAAAGTTCCACTTTTCTCACCTGGTAAAAGCTAGCGAAATGAGACAGTAGTGAAATCCTCATAACTTGAGTTCAGCTACTGACAAAGGAGGACTGAAGTGCCAACAGAACACAGGAAACAAATACAAGACTTCTTTCAAGAAATACCGGCAGACGTACTTTCTGACAAAGACTTTCCTCTAGCAAAATCACTAATATTATTACCTTGTAACAGCCTTTTCCCACGCTCTCCCAACCTCCCAGAAACAAACAACTCCACGCGTAAAAGTGTAATACTACCCCTAAAGTACATGTACACATGGATCTTCAAGACAGCCAGAAAGCTCATGCAGTTGGTAACAAGCTGTGTTTCCACACACTAGTATCTGTGAACCCCTTGGTAGTACTGAACTGGAAAACCAAAACAAAAGGAACTAACTGCATGAACTTAGAACAGAGTTTCCACTTTTTTGTTCAAGTAATGCAGAAATTAGACTATTAACATCACAGAGCAGAAGTCACGATCATTTAAGTAATTATATTTGTATCTCTGATGAGGACCCTGAAGAGTGGGCCAGGGAAATTTATTCTCTTTTTCAGTATTTCGTTACCTTGTACTTACTTTGCAAAGATAATCTAATTGAAGGCAGATATCAACATGTGTACAACAGTGGCAAAAGAAAAGAAGGTACTAAAAATACCTAAAAGAGATGTCTCTTTTAAAAAAGTCATAGTGTGCACCTTTGCCATTGCAGTTTCTATGCTCGGTGTCATTCAAAGCTGCCTTTTCTTTTCACATGTATATTTTTTAGTTTATCAGCAAACAACTTGTCCAATATTTTTCGTCATGTTATCCAGCAGGCGAACCTGGTAAGGGAAGGAGAATTCCTGTCCTCTTGCTTTCAGCGGGAATGCATACCCTGAGTATTACCTATTGCAGACATTATAAAGCAAAAGAAAAGCAACCTTATGTGCACATTAAGAGGAAGCGGGGAGCTTGGGCTCTCACAGACACCAGCAACTTTCCAGAACTTCAAGAGTCAAAGGAGGTCAAATTACTGTATCAGTGCAGGCTCACAGCTATAGGTGAGAATCATCTCAGTCACAACCAACGATGTGAACACAGGGCCGTTAAGTGTGCTCCAGCCTGACATGCCATTCCTTGCCTACAAAGGCACCAATAAGCCAGATTGGGTGTGGGCTCTCTCTCTCAGAGAGAACTCCCACTATTCAGCTTAGGTTCTTGCCTACAGCAGATCCCATGGTTTGACCAAAGCCAGCACTGCAAAGCAACATGGAATCTGAACGCATGTGCATGCACCAGTATATGGAAAGGGAAGGAGCAAGCAGCCCAGCCATCCACTGTAGGCATAGTCCTTGGCTTCCCATTTGAGATCAACTCAGAGTCTGGGCAAGGGACCTCCTTCTGAGTTTGCTACAGCACTCAGAGCAGGATTTTGTAAACCCCTTGACAAGACATCCCTCCACAGCATCCACTGCCTCCTCCCCACCTGACCCATCCTTCCCCACAAGCCACAGGCCCCCAGAGCCCCTGCTCTTCAGCCTGTTTCAAAAGCTGTTCCCAGTCTTATTCAGCCAAAAGCAATGGGCCAAGTAGAGACCAGTGGATTCAGCCTGAAGCCTCAGTGTCAGTGCAGCCACTGAAAAATGAGCCAGCACCATGACTGCATTAGGAGGGTGGAGGATATCTGCCTACAGAACAACTAACACAGGCCAAAGCACCATTCAGGCCCCAGTCAAAAGTCTTCAATAAGCTCTGACATGACATGCATGCCATCCCTCACGTACAAGCCCTCCTTCTGGTCCACATCGCCTCTCAGGGCATACCAGTTCCTCTTGCTGGCAAGATAAATGTCTCTTCATCTCCCTGGTCATCCTTCCCATGTTACCAGTGGGATACACAAGGCCTGTGCCAACTCTGCTTTATTCTGTGTTTGCTTTTCCCATCAACTAGTTACTTTAGTTACTAAAAACCAATGAAGTATTTGCAAGAGCCTCTGATCTGAATTTCATTCCCCCTCTTTTTTCCTGCTAGCCACCAGCTTATTTTATGCCACTGTGATGGAGGCAAGTCATAGAGGGAACATCCCTGCCAGGTTTGATGGTGAACAGGTGGGAAGGCAATGTTTCACCACTGAGGTTATCTTCCAAACCGTGTGCTAGGTTAACAGCTATGGCCACAGAAGTCAGTACCTACAGTCTGCTGCAATAATGAGAAATTCTACCAATTGACCATTAAAACTACCCACCAATTCACCAACTCTAATGCTCCACTAGCTACTGCAAAGAGTGCCGTTTCTTGCTTCTACAAGACTTCTTCCTTGCTCAGGGTAGGATGAAACACAAGGAAAGCCGGCACTGCAGTGGGAGGTACTGGGAACCATTCCTGCAGCAGCGCATTGTAGCTCCCCTCTGAAGCAATACATCCTCCAGTGGACAACAACAAAAACGCAGCCACCTTCCTCCTGACCTGAAGCAATGGAGATCACCAACCACAAACACTGACAGGCAGATATAAGCACAGCAAAGAGCAGGAATTCTTTTATCTCATTTTATCTGCTGTGGCCAGGAGGCGTTAACTGCACCCGCCACAGTCCTGACACAGGAAGAAATGTGGTGTAATTGTACTCCCCCTAAGAATGGTGCAACTGCCGTGCTGTCCAGCCTGGCGGTGCATTTGCTTGAAGGTCCCCAACAGGACTGTGATGAGCATAACGGCGTATTTTAGCCCTCCTTGGGCACCTTGGGTTAGTGTAATTTCAAAAGCTTCAGAGAGCCTACATCCCAGAGAAAGGAAGAACTGTGGAATACAAACACAACTAGCAAAAGGAATGAAGTTTTCAAACCAGTAGATGCTGAGCTCCACAGCTTTGAATGGTCAAACAACTTCCCCTTTCTTGCACCAAAACAGCAAAAATGAGTACAACTCTCTGTTGCAGTCACTTCAGACCTCATACCCTGTAAGACCACCTTCAGTTCAGAGTACTTGTTTAGCCTAACTCTCAAAATATAGCCCCCCAGACCACCTGCACCCCACCCCTGCATCAGAGCCCTCCCTTTCCTTCCCCCTGCCCCACATGCAGCACCCCCCACCTCCTTCCCCCAGCAGAGCTGCGGTTCAGTACGTTTCCCTCCATTTTGCCTCCTGCAGCTCACGTTTTCTCTGCGGCCCCACATCCTGCAGCACCCTGTCCCCCCAGCTTCGGGCAACTCAGCAGGGAGACATACCGCTGCCCTTCCCTGGCAGCCCCCAGCTGCACACAGGGCAGCCCCAGTCCAGCCTTCCCATCCCTGGTTTCCCATCTGCAATGGCACCATTTTTTTTTAAACTGCATTTTACAAGTAAATCACGTGCTCAGCTGCTAGTTTGGGTGCAGAGCCAAGAAACACGCCAGTGCATGGGGGAGGGGAGCTGATGTATTTTTTGTTTCATGTGACCAGCTTACCAGCAACTTCACTGAGACCAAGAGCAGAATCTGCCCCGCATCCCTCCTTCACCACCAACACCTTCCCCCAGACACTCTCACAGCAGAGACATGAAGCAAATGCACAACCGGAGAGTCTGGCATCTCATGTTACTACAATCTCATGTGACTACAGCCACCCTTGAAGTCAGAGAAGAGATGAGACACCAGCCTTGCACCTCAGCTTATCGTCTGAAGGCTTACGTGCAAGGACCTGATCTTTCCTATAAAACAGCGATGGGTCGTGGAAAACTGGTGGCAGGAAAAATTAAAAAATACAGTATTAAAGGTAGGGCAGAGGGGAGGAGCATGCTCTGCTGCTCCACAGGTGTTGGGGTGATTCCTCCTACCCGGCTGGAAGCATGAGAGCCCCAAGAAATGCTGCAGCGCAAATGTCTGATGTCCTGACACGGCAACTCAAGAGCCCATCTGCATCTCTGAGCACGAGGTCGGAGGCAGTGTTAGAGACAGCATGCTGTGGTCTCCCACGAACAGAAAGGCAGAAATTGTGGGTTGGGGGATTAAGAGGCAGGAGGTTGCAGTTACAATACTAACTTAGACACACACACACGTAACTACATTTTTTTGGTTAGAAAGTTGGGGGGAGGGGAGTGTTTCAGATCTAAGAGGCTGGCTGTAGAATGTGTGTTTAAACAAACAGCATCCCAACATGCTTTCGCAGAGATTAAGGGACAAGTGATTTTTGAAATAAACATACAGTCTAAATTTTAGAGGGGTTCCGCATAGTTTCTGCAATGAGATGGGCAGGACAATATGCACAGCAGTGTCTCTTAGCTCACATAGAGCTGTGCAAAGATGTTTTTCTTAGGTGCCCTGCACTTAGCTCTCTTTAATTGTCCCTAGAGCTGCAGACCACAAGCAGAGATTTTGGGGAAATAGAAATTCTGGCAAATTTCTAGATAGATACTTAAACAGCGGGAAAAAAATTATGTTGGAAAACAAACACAAAGTCCCCATAGAAGAACAACTACTTCCATAGCATCTTTTGTCGGAGAATCTCTAGGTGTGTAACCAACATTTACTATGCAGCCTGAAACCCCCCCACAAGGGGTTTTTCTCTGTCTTTAAAGAGATGGAGGAGAAAAGCAGAGGTACTGAAACCAGAGACCACGCCAGTGACAAATCTCTGAAACTCAGATCTTTGGAATTTGAGCCTCTCACTATCACGTTTTTCATCCTTCTGCAGAAAGAGAAATGAAGATAGAAACAATGCAGTTCAAATCTAATGGATTTTGAGTAGTCTCTCAAAGCAAAAACTGATAGGGCCAGCATTAGCACTGCTGTAATACCTCATCATATCTCACTCTGGGAAGCAAGAAATCCTACCTCAATGCAATACGAGGACCTAATGGATTTTTACTATAAGGTCCAGTGTTCAAAACTGAAAACCAAAAATTAAAAAAATTTTTAAAAACAACCTTTAGCCTGTTTGGGTGGAACTGCCACCTGACAAAGCCTGCATTGCACTTGACAAAAGCACAGCCTGAAAACAGCTTCCTTCACATGGAAGCTCCAGACCTGGCCTGTCTGGTGAGCACAGCAGCTTGAAAGTAGTTGCCCTACACCATCACCAGGCCGGCTTTCAGATTTCCAGGGAAAAAGGCACTTGACTTGCATCTTTTCCAAAAAAGCAGCTGTTATGCTACAGTTTTGATTTATTCTCTGGCTAAGTTTATTTCTTATTTTGATTAATGTTTAATGCTCCTGGCTAGATCAGTTTAGATCTTGTTTGCCTAGGGGCATTTAATGCTGCTACATTACTGTAATACTAATTTTAATGCCATCTACAGCTTTTCCTCCCCCCCCACAAGGCTTTTGCTATTGTTGGGATCTAAATTATGTGGTGCATTTTGGCATTGAATTCCACAGCACCGTATCAAGATGACAGACACTTACCGAATCTCGAGAGATAGCCATTCGCTGATTAACAGACAACATACCCAGAACAGCAATCCTCACTGATTAAGTCCACCCCATACATTGATCGACAAACAAAGACTGAGGACAAGGGGTTGAAACCATAGCTCTCATGTTATCTCCAAGCATGCAGATCTGCAAGTTGCTGCCTATCCCAAGCAAAAAATGAGAGAGGAAAGGGAGGTATGTCAGAAGGAGAAAGAAAATGCAGTGAAACAGTTATTAAAGCACTAACACTGATATCTACAGTGCAACTTTCTCTGTTGAGATTAGGTTTTAATGGGGTGGCGGTTAAGAAGTAGAGCCAACATGTCTTAAGACTAAACCCTCCTTTTTCTACAGAACACAAAAATGAGGAATAGAGGCAGAGAAAGCTTCTCCCATGCTACCCACCAGATAGCCTCAGCTCTGACCTAAAAGGAGCACTTCCACCCTACAAACGTTACTTTGACGCACAGAAGTTGAATTTCAAACCAAGAAAAAGGCAGCAGAGCATGGTCTCCTATGGCCGGTGCCTGAGAAGCCTCTGCAGTCCCAGACGAGCTCTGTGGAGCACAAAGGCAGGATCCAGACTGCAGCACCCCCTGTTAAAAGAGGCTCCCCAACAGCCACCATTCCCAGCAGACAGCATGCTAAAAAAAAAAAAAAGTCTGAAAGTCTCCTTATGCTTCCTTTTTTGGCATTTCTACCTGGACAACTGGTCCAGCCAGATGAGACTTGGGACCCTGCTCATCCTATCACCAAAACTGCTATGTCCATTTCAAGGTGAATGCTAGCAAAAGTGATCCCTGCTCCTTCCTCAGCCTCCCTCCTCTTCTTCAGTTCTTCTGTAAAGCAGTGTATCCAAATACTGCAGTCCTTCAGCACAGCAGGCAGAGGACAACTACAGACATCTGAATACAGTATATTGTGAAGATATTGCTGCAGCCCCAGCATAGAAATACATAGCTCACACAGCTGACTGGAAAGCTGAGGAACATGGGAAAACAGAAGTACAGTCCTTCACCCCCCCACCCCCCAAAAAAATATTCATCTGCACTGTAGGACTGGTCTCTGCAGCAAAAAGAAGTTCCCAGGTCTCGTGACCCAGCAGGGCAGGCAGCACTGTTCAGGGCTTAGGGATAGCGAGTCTCCCAAGCTGCTTATATCCAACACAGCCAGGATCTGAAGCGACAGCAGCCAGCGGGCAGGAAGGCCTAGAAAGCATGTCCTCCAGGCCCTAGTAAATGCAAGCATAAAATGTGCTTCTAAAAGAAAAACAGTAACAGCACTTGTAGCCAGAACACAGACAGGAGACAAAGATGACTAAAGAAGTGTCCAGAGGGAAGCCAAAGCCACAAGAAAAAGTATGAAGCATGGGAAGGACAAAGCACCCACCAAAAAGAGCAGCACAAGGAAAATGGGATAACTTGAGAAGAGAAAGCCCAGCTCAGAGATGAGACTCATTGGCCTTGGTGAAAGGCAGCAAAGGACAGCATGGTGGCTGCCCAGGGCAGGCTTTTCTCCTTCATGGGCCATAACCCTCAGCAGCAGCCTGGAGCATTACCAACCATGTCACCCACAGTTCAACAGAAAGTAAGCCTGGTAACCTCTGACAAGTTTACCAACTGTTGTGATCACAAAGTAATCAGTTTTCTGTTTTACAATTATTTAAAGAATTTCCTGTACTTCACAGTGTCCCCACATTCGTTCTTCCACCATGCTGTGAAACGTGTTTCTCTGTTCAGCTGGAGCAAAGCCAGCAGACCCTCCAGTCACCACAGCCAAGGTGGCACCCAGAGAGGGCATTCAGCCTAACAACATCAGCCACCATCCAAAACGGTGACAATGCTGTTGGCTGATGAGCTTAGGAAGTTTCTGCCTCCAGCCCATCTGCTTGTTCTCACCTCCTCAGCCCAGTCCAGTGCCAGATCAGCTGTTTGGGTGGCAGCCCTATGAGCAGGGAAGGAGAACAGAGGCAGAAAAGGCAATTTTAAGTCTTCTCTGAAGTCAGCTGAGCTTCCAAGGCAGTTGATAAAATTAACAACCTTAACAGAAACTGCCCACTGCAAACAGCGACCAAATAAAGCTGCTAGTTCCCAAATGGCTGATGACCAAGCCACAGCTGCGACGGGAGGAGGAGAGGGGGAGAGCGTGCATGAATCCTTGAGTGAGTCACTCGCTCCCCGCATCCCTGCTGGCCTAGATAAATACTGCTGCCAGTCAATGATGGGTGCCGCAAACCAGCTCTTAAGCCCACAGCATCCCTGTTGCTCATCTCCTGGTGGGCACAGAGCCCACACTGAACAATGCAATCTCTGTGCAAGTGTGCAAGCAGAAGAGGTAGTCACAACAGCCATTAGGTCTCTGAGGTTCCTGTACGGCTCCAATAGACTGATGTATCTCCTTGTCCTTGCTCCTGCTTTCAAAAGTCCCCCCTCAAGGGCTGGGATCTCAGGCAGGTGAGGATGCAATATAAAGCTCCTCCTTTTAGACGAGGGAAAGATGGAAAAAAATGTGAAAGCAGATAGATAATAAAATAAAAATAGTGATGAAGACACTGTGTAGGAAGTGTACAGTGCTGGCTGCTCACTTGTACCATCTGAGCAACGAGTTCTGATGGATCGCATCAGGACTGCCTTACCTCAATGCTGAAGTTCAGGAAAAAGGCAGCAGTAAGCCTGCTAACTACCCAAACCACAAAATGCATTGGAATTAAGAGAAAATCATATCAAGTCTAAATCACGTGTGTAACATCTCCCCTAGATGCACCACGGACAGGGAACTGGTTTAAAATAGACACTCCAGCTACTTAGACGTCTACAACACAAAATAAAGCCTCAAGTGCTGTAATACCGAGGCACCACAGCTGCAAATCCTGCAGTAAAGTCACTCAGTGTTTTAAGAATGGAGGCTTTTAAGTAAGTCCTGTAGCGCCTAATGCAATCCCTATGGGACAGATATTAAAGTTTTAACTATCTTCACCCATCGAGTATGTGACAGATTTCTTTCCCCCAGTTTCATAAGTGTACAAACACACCAGAAGGAACAAGGAGAGAAAAGGAAAAGAACCTTGAAGGAACAGAGAGAATCTCCATTTTCTGCATCTGCAATGCTGGTGTACACGCTGGATGCTGAGGATTTCAGCAACAGAAGCTGGCTAGCTGATATTCACACCAAGAAGAAAGGCTGCAAAAAGTTTCCGGCTAATCATGTTAAATTTTGCAATTTGTAAATTCCGCCTTCTATGTCTCACAGCTCTGAAAACTTCCCCCACGACTCTTGGTTGTAAAATGACAAAACACGCAGGACCCTGGGTAAAACATGGCTGTTCTCAAGCACTGGCTTCTCCTCCAAACCATTATCATAAGTAGTTCAGCGAATGCAAAGAAACAGAAGAACGGCTTCTCCTTTGCCTAATCCATCTATTCCTCTGGTCTGAAGACGTATCTTACAGCGGTTTTCCCCATTCCCTACCACAAAAAAAACCATCATTTAAGATGCACCTGCAAAGCTTCCTCGTCTATCACTTTTAAGACATGAGATAGAAGGATTACAGTGTTGTCACACATGGTTAAAAGCAAGGAATATGCACAGAAGAGAGAGCAGCCCAAGGCAGAAAGTAAGATGCTGCCTAGGGCACCTGTCTCAACCAAGAGTATGGTAATAGCAAATCCTACCAAGTATACATACATGCAATAGCTTCATAAAGGGTCACTGATATAACTAAATATCAAGGAAAGGTCAACAGTTTAAACTACTTCTGCAGTCTTTCTGTACCCCCCTAGACAGGCAAGATTGCTTGAATGCTTTGATGCCAAGTTTCCCTAAGGAAATGGCAGCCAAAACAAGCATTATCTGAACTCATTTACTGCAATACTAACAAGTGAAGAGGAAAGAGATTATAATTTCTGCAGCCTTCAGACCAGCACAGCTCACACTGAGAAAGAGCGCAAGAGAATGAATGAAACAGAGTGGTCGAGACATGAAATGCTGCTTACCCTACCCTAAGAAAGGCAAAGCAAATTGACTACGCTAGTCACAAGAGTATTCTGTGCAGTCTCCAGCTGGGTACTCCAGCCCACTGATTCTCCTGAAGCACCCGATGCTGCTGCCCCTTCCAAGTGACTGTCTGGCTAGCAATGCCCATGTGCCAAAAGCCAGGTGAGCACAAGACATGATGTATTCATGTGGCCTCTAAAGTCTCCTGAAAATGTGAAGATGTCCCGCCTTAAAAAGGCCTGTCTCCCACCCAGCTCAGGCAAAGTTATCCTAAAACACAGCAAATCCCTGCTGTAAAAGAAAGTGGTTCAGGGGCTAAACAAAATATGGAGAACCAGAGGAAAGCAGCTTCCCATTCTACTGCACTCCAAAATATCACGTAGAAACACAGCAATGGACAAATCAAACAACTGGACTTGGAGACCTGGGAAGAATTCTTTATTTGCTTCTATGGACTTGGTCCATCCAATACCACTCTAGTGTAATCTCTGCTTAACTTCCCTGAGCATCTGGCTCCCGAGCACAGAATATACGTCATGTGCCCCAGTGTTTATACATGTGTGCTAGAGGCAGATTTATATCAACTGGCTCAGGTCCTGCTTGTGCAATCGATCACCCTTTGTCGTATTTGAAAGTGGCATTTCTTTAGCCAAACTCTGGGACCTGGGGCAAGAGATTCCTCACCGAGCTGTCAGGCAGCCCAAGAACCCAGAGGTAAAAGGCCTCCGGGAGGAGGAAGTCACTAGGATTGTTGTGCCTCTGCAGAACAGAGCAGGGTCTATGTTCTTTGGAGAAAGAAACATTTTTAGGAGGAACAGCTTGATGCTGTTCTGCTACCAGCAATTATGCTAGGTTTTAAACAGCAAATATGCTTCCTTTTAGTGACCAGAGTTTGATTTAATGCCCGATTCCAGCACAGATTTATTGCTTTTGAAGTCCAAGTTTCCCTCTTACACGCCTCCCATCTCATCACACTTGTAGACTTCCTCCCTACTTCACATTTTAGCTAATAGATTTGTGCTTTTAAATAAAACAATTTTTCATTTTGAAACATAAACTGAAAAGGCCTATAGAAGAAAATGCGTACTTTGGCTCTTTATAGTAAAGTCAGCAAGTAACTTCATATAAATCTTAATTCAGAGGGTACCCGAAAGACAGCTGAGGGTCACTGCTGATGACCTGTGGAAGTCAGGCAGACACATGGCGCTTGGCTATCTCCACTTCTGCAAGCACCCAGGAGACCTGCGAGTGCAAGTGTAGGCAAAAGCAAGCAGCCACCCTGCCACAGGAGTAGCAACGAAGGGCAGCTATAAGCTGGATATAAAGAGGGGGTGGGGAAAGGCTGCAGTGAAGACCTGGTGTCACACCAGGACAGGCAGGGAGAGCGACTGAAGAGAACAGGTCATGATCTGGCTGGGGGGAAGGGCAGGATGGGAGCTGCAGAGCAAGAGAGAAAACGAGGCACCCTCCTGCCAGACAAAGGACTAAAGAAAAAAAAAAATTAAAGTAGTAAAAAAGACAATTTCTTGAAAATTGTCTTTTGTAACATTGCAGTGACATGTAAACTACTGCTCTAGCAGCCACAGAAATGCCAGATGAATGTGACAGAGGCTGGTTTGCATAGAGAGGGAAGGAGGAAGATGCACTTGATGGCATCCTCCAAAGAGGACACATGGTCTCACCCAGTACTGCTCTCCTTTGCTCCCTCCAGGAGGTTCACAAGGCAGAGCTGGAAGGACAATATTTGATGGCAGTAAGACACCCTTTCCTGTCCTTGCTGCCTCGAAAATAGCAATATATTTGAGGTGCAAAACAAACTGACCAAACTTACAAGCAGTTTTCTAGATTTCTTTTTAGAAAAGGTCAATGTGACAAGCTCAGACAGGCCTTTATGGAATCTGCTTGCCAAATCCAAGACAGCACTCGAGTGTTCTTGTTCAAGTCCCTTATGGATCTGTCTCTGATGATGAATAACCTTTGGGACCATGGAAGCAATTCACAGAGCAGGATTCAGCAAATTTCTGTTTGAATTTTTCTATTTGATATACCATTTCCATATAAAACTAAGCTTGCTATTGAATTACAAGTCCTGCTTTTTAATAATGCACTTACCAAACATGTGAGTAGTATCTCCATACATATCTTGGCAAATATTGTTTCTGGTTCTTTTGGGTAGCTTGTCAGCATACTGTGTGTATCTGCAAGAGCCAGACAGCATGGCACTAGAACAATAAGCTTTCTCCAAGAGCTTTTAGCAAGCCCACAAGCTTCCTAACCTGCAGGCTGGAAGCTGTGTGTTGGTAAAGTGCCAAGAGGAAAATGGGATGCCCCTTCCCAAGGGCCAGATGCACAATCAGGAGTGAGCATCTGAGCACGGCCCAAACGTACACGACTAATGGCACACTGTCAAAGATTTTATCAAAAAAGTTAAAGCAAGGCTTGATTCTTCTGCACTGTAGATGTGACACAGGTTCCAGTATGAGAAGCAAAGATCAGCATATGGAACAGGAGATCGCTTTAGGACTGCACCATGACCCTAACAAAAATGAATACAGAAATTACCATCTTGAATTAAGTTTCACATACGGAAAAGGGGCAATAAGCTGCCTTTTGTAAAAGCCCCGCACCCCCTGCTACACCACTGATAAGAGTGAAATAAAACAAGAGGAAAAAGATCCCATCAGCAGCCTTGCTCTGAGCAACCGCTTTTATTTTAGTGAGCCAGGAGGGGAAGGGGGGGGGGGGGAACCTTCATTAGTCACTGATAGGATAAGTTGTATTTACAAAGAGTGCATTAGTCATCCACTGGTTTTGCTCCAGCGGGAGCAGAGGAGGGCTCTGTCTTTCCGGCTTCCACGGGGAGACAAAGCCTCTGTGCCCGAAAGCGCAGCCGCTGCACGCTTCATTCCAAAAAGCGCTCATGACGGCACGAGGTCCCTGCATCCCTCCACCCAGGCACTGCCTTCTGCTCTCTGACAGACACCAACTAGGAAGACACAGGTGGAAAACAGATCCTTCTGATTAGTATTGGCCTACACTGCCGCTCAGGGCTTCGTCTATTAAACACACATCAAAACAGCACTGCCAGCTCTGGTGGGAGGAAGACGCAGGAAAATACTGAGGCTGCAGCTTCTCTAGTAGCTGTCACTGCTCACACGAAAGCTCATCCACAAAAGAAGATAAGAGTGCAAGGCAAGCGATTCAGAGGTATTGCAAGGACAGCCACTCCTCTTTTCCTCCCTAAAGTCGCAGCATGCTGCCAAAAGTCTAAAATACAGAGAGACTCGACCCTAGCCAGGGCAGTTTGAAGTGTCTGGACTACAATGTACTTCTGCACAGCTTCTGTGTGTGCCCCAGCTCTCTGAGCACACCTCATCCCCAGCAGTCAGACAAAAATTGTCTCTTCCCGCACACCTCCTCCCCACGTGCTGGCTATGGCCATCGGGAAAGGCTGCGGCAAGCAGGACCTGCCCCTCGGTATGCAGGGAGCATCGAGGAAACGCGGGTGCTACAGAGAGGTTCACAGGCTAGGGAGCTGGAGGGTCTGCCAGGCTGGGGAATGCAACACTTGTCACAGAATAAATATGCTGTCCCTTCAAATGCTGAGCTGTTATCAACTCTTCAAGAGTTTCTGAATCGCAGGGAATCTGCCTCCAGTTTTTCTGAGAAATTCTGGGAAGTTCTCGAACCCCTGAGAAGAGGGCTGCCAGCTTAGCGCGTGTTTTACTGTGACTGGCCTACAAGTCTATTCATTCCTGTTAAAAAAATAAAACAAAATCAAACCTGTAACCACACTCATTTCTGCCTTGCTAACAGTGATTTTACTGCCTCCTCCCCCTGCCCAGCCACTCATTCATCTTCACAAAAAATAGCAAAGGGATTACGCAGATGTTGCTTTGCTATCCTGACCTTCTTAACCTATGCCCACGTGCCACCAGTGATGTTGTGTGTTCGCTGTCCCATCCTCCATACGTCAGAGGCTAACTCCCTTCTGGCCGCAGCCTCATTCAGAAGCTGGGTGGTAATTCCCATCTCCTGCTACACAGCTTCACAGAAACTACCACCCTCCCCACACGAGTGGGAAGCAAGGTCCAGAGCACAACACGCTAGTTGTAAACCACAACTGAAAAGGAGGAGAACAACACAGGCAGCATACTCAGAGTTGTATCCGACTGAGGGGCAGCAGAACATTGGAAAACTGAATGCTCAGAGAGGAGGTCCACAGCAGGGACAGTCTAGAGCATCTGTGGATGTGTGCTTGGGGAAGAGTAAGGGGGAGAGGGAACTGCACCTTGAGGGACAGGATTTCACTCTAGCACCCAGCAGAAGCAGCAGCTCAAATGGAGCTGAGGCTACTGTAAAGGAACCACAGAAGGTGGCTGGGCTATCAGTTTGTATATAAGGTGTTTTCTACTCCTAGGTAACAGTCTCTGTCTAATCCAGAAAGAGAGGCTGCACAAGTCCTGCAGAACAGGTCAGCAAGGATTTTCACAGTCATCACTTGACCACACTATGGACACAGGAAAGTTGCATCCCGTCCAGCAAGGATAAACTACCTTCACTGTCCAACACCCAGCTTCAGAGAGCCTGAGAAGCGATGCTAAGGGCAGTGCAGAATAAATCCATGGTGATGTCCAGAGCAGGGGAACAAACACCCTTATGATTCAGAACAACAGCTCGATAGATATACAGCTGGGGAGGTTCCAGATGAACAGGATGAAAGACTCAAACTTGCTCAGCAAACTGGAGGAAGCATACAGCAGACACAGGACCAGGTGGCAGGAGAAGGTCTCTGGCAGGAATGAGAGGATAACTTCTGCATAGCCATCACTGCAATGACCACAGCCAGCATCATTGGTGAGCTTTGTGTCAAGACTCAAGCACCAGCAAAATGCAGCTGTCAACACCTGTCCACTATCACCCAAAACACACAGGGAAGCAGCAGGTATCTGTTATTTTGATTCCAAGAATCAGACCAAAGGTGGTCTTGGGCTCAGCCCTGCTGCCCCCACAGTTCTCTGCTATCTTCTGCAGCACTCCAGGCATCTGCAGGGCTGACACATCCACAGGGCAGAGCAGAGTCACCTTCCCAAGAACAGTTTTCTCTAGAGCTCTGGGGTGGGGTGGAGAAATCAAGGCCTCTTCAAACCAAAACCCCCCAGGCAAACCACAACTCAGCTGCTGGGACTTATAAACCAACATAGCTAACAGCTCCCAGAGTTTTCCAGGGTGCATAACTGTGGTTAGGAATACATCTGCCACAGCTGTATTGCCGTTCCTTTGGCAGGAAAGGTGTGTGGAGGAACAAAGCAAAGCATGCTGCAGCACACATGCTTTTTGGTCACTTTCCTAGTTTTAGATCCCTTTTTCACATCTCAGAAGCCATGAAAGTCACGGTAATTCCCCATGCACACCACAGCCACAGTACTAACTTTCTTGACCTCTGGGGCATTAAAAACCCCATCATCCCTAACACACCACAGTTAGCACAGATGTAGGCCATCAAAACCACTGCCCTCTCTTTGCTGCTCTGCCCTGAATGGACAGATGGGTGGCCCTCACCAGCATCTTCCATCCACCTGCCTCTTCACCTCGACTAAGAGAGGGGACAGAAATCACCCTTCCTGAGGATCTGATGATGACGCATCCAGCACTCTAGACAAGCTGTTGCCTATAAGGACTCAAGTGGTCACACAGGTTTTTCTCCATAGGGTTAGGGGCTGGAAAAGTTCCAGGAGGCTGGGCTTTACTGAACCAGACCCTGTGCAAGGGGATACCATAAGCAGCTGTTCTCTAGGAAGCCAAGACCTTCACTTTAGAAGTGCAGCAGCAAAGTGAGAGCTGGAGTAAAACTGAAGTGATAAGCAAACGGCATAGCAATTTCCTCTGGAGCTGGCGCTCACAAGCAGGAGACAGACACCCAGCTTCTGATATTGTTCCTGCTGGGCACCTTCTGTCCTTGCAAAAGAGCCTCAGAGCTTTATGGAGATGTCTACTCTGCAATCAAAGGTT
The DNA here is from genome assembly GCF_965183815.1 of Platalea leucorodia. NCBI lineage: Eukaryota > Metazoa > Chordata > Aves > Pelecaniformes > Threskiornithidae > Platalea > Platalea leucorodia. The sequence goes on from NC_138826.1 coordinate 24,509,688, forward strand.
TAATCACAGCATGAATAGGCATATACACGTTAGCACTATACTCACTAGCAGGCGTAGTAATAGCGGGATTCATGGACTTTAACGCAAATTGTACAGGCCTGCTGGGGACCTACATATGTGCCTAAGTTGCTAGCCACATTGAAATCCACATCACTGTGACTTCAATGCTGTTATCTCTACACTACTGAGAATAAAGTTAGTGAAGTACGTCCTTCATGCTGCAATCACACCTTTTCCTACACTGCCAGCAGAGAGACCAAGCTCTCTCTTCATCAGCTTCAGATACTCAGTACTTGTATATAGACTAGGAGAAGTAGGATAAGAGAAATGGAGAGAAAGAGAGAAAAAACACAGACACATGGTGAGAGATTTCTAATTATGCTTTGTTTGTCCAGTCCTGCACATTTTCCCACTTGAACACTGAACGCATCCAGAGACAAGTTCTACAGTAATAATAACAATAATAATAAATAATAGAAAGACATATCAAAAGGGAGAGACACATAAAGAGCAGCTCCGGGAACTCACAGCACATGTGGGTGAAGTGATTACACTTCATATCTCACGACTCCACTGCCCACAGCCAATTCCATTTTCAGTGCAATGAGCAAGCAACATCAAGTACCAATCTCCAGCTCAATGGGTGCAGAGATTTACAAATACGCACACAGCAGTTCCCATCACGGTGGTCTCTGAGCACAAGCTAGCAGCATCCACAGCTGCCCTGCTCTCCCACACTAGCTCTGCATTTCAAAACTAGCACTACAAGGAAGGAAACAAACAGGAGCCAACGTTGCGTAAGTTTTGGAGCCTCCAGAGAAGATCCAGGTAAGTTCCATCACACACAGGACTAACTTGTTCCCACAGGGCTGGTCCCTCACCTCAACATGCTGGCAGCACTACCTCCACATTCAAAACTATGGTCACTCCCTTCAGCTGCCTTTTTACATCACATCACCCAGCAGATGGGACAATACTGGTAGTTATTTTCTTCAACTTATGCCTCAACTCTCAACTTGAGCATGCTGTCCTAGGTTGAGTTAACGTTCTCCCAGATCTGGCAGTCATAAGTGCTTTCAAATTGTACCAGAGAAGAGAGGGCTAAGAAAAACAGGAGACCTCAAACACCGAGGGTTTCATCCTTTCCCCTCTGAATGGCAGGTATCAGAAAGAAAAGAGGTTTTCAAAAATGTGTTTCTGAATTTTGTAAAGATTGGCCCACCCTCAAAGACACATATGTAGGAAGAAAAATGAGGGCACAGAACTGAAAAAGGCTTTGGATCAGGAAGGCCAAAAGAATGACACTAACTGAGCCATAATCAACAGGACTGAACTCCATCCGAGTTAAGCATGTGTTTGTTGTATCACCAGCACACTGCCAGGAGCTAAGGAGTCTGAGCCTTACTCAAATTACGAGCTACGCCTGGCTACCTGAGGCCACTGAGCCAAGGAAACTGAGAAACACATCAGCCATAATCACACAGTGCTACCAGCTTTGGACATGTGTTTTGGGACTTCTGGAACAACGAGGTTGACGAGGGCTCAGGTGTACTGTTGCTGGAAGAAGAGCAAGTCCCCATCAGTTGATTGTCTTTCCTTCATTTCTCTTCCACACGCAAAACCCTCAAAATACATAATTTAAAAAATGATCTACCCTGTTAACAAAAGTAAAGAACAGCTGAACACACTCCTTTCTTCCCTTAAAAATCACATGGAGTAAATCTGTGCAGAAGACTCCCTGAAGTTGGAGACCCACATACTCACAGAAAAAGCATAGAAAAACAAAGAGTTGGAACCCTGCAATGTGCAAACTAGTTCATTTTACAGGATCAGAGGCAGATGGGAAGGACGGCATGAGAAGGAAGGGGTAGAAGAAAACACCCTATTCAGCCTGCACCACCACCAGCCCACTACTAGGCAAAGAACCACTCACCAGCACTCCCACATCCACTACTTTGCCATAGTAGGAAAGCAAGTAAAAAAGGAAGCCCAAGAATGAATGTACAAACTAGAGTCCTACAATACAACAGAGAGAGACCAGTGACCTCGCCGCCCAAGAATTCAACAGGGTACTTTAAAAGCTCACCAAAGGGCACAGATTTTCTCAATTGCTACAGAAAGCTTATACAAAATAATCCTGTTAGTTTGTTTCAGGACTCTTCCTGAGGGAATGGAAGTGAAGACTCCTGTGTAAAGGACTCGAGAAAAGAATGGATATTCCCTGAAAAGCCCTGATGGCGAAGGTGCAAGGGTGGAAAGTAACAGCCTGCCCAGCTTGCCTTCATTGCAGACAAAGCATGTCACCCCATGTGTACGGACAGCATTCCTCCCAGCTCCAGCACTTAATAGTGAAAAGGTTTGAATGACATGCCACCGGGGTATGGAAGGGACATCGTTCTGCCTAATGGTCCAGGAAAAGCTACATCTTGAGATGCACAATGGCACAGAGGCAGCAGCTGAGAGGGAAGGCCTAGGGAGATTAACATGTTTATCTCCTCGCTTAAATCTCTTATCGGCCAATGGTTTCAGCCCGATGGCAGCAACAGGACTAAAAATAAGAACTTAGGCATTACCAGTGACTCACCATGTGGGCAATGACACTGTGAGGGATCACAGAGAAACCCGCTCCCAATCCTGAAGCCTGGCTCTCGAATTGTAGGAAATAACTTCCCAAAGAGATGAGGGAGACACAATGTAGAGATCTCTTCATTCGAGCAATCTTAAGACTGTGTGACATTCTCTTCAACCATGCAGTGGCTTTAAATAGATAATCAGAGCAGTCTCAGACCCAAATTCTGGGTTCAGTACCTGCACCTCAGAGTGTGAAACTGAGGCTGGTATGAGAGGGGCCAAACAACGCCATCAGTGCTGGGCTTCATTTCTGTCTGGATCATGTCTACCAGTAAACACATTTCACAGGCATAGCAATTCCTGCATGATGTATTAGAAGAGTTCCTACAGCAAGGACAAGCACACACCAGCAAAGCTAGCACCACAGCAAGACGCCATTTAGACTGAAGAACCTCCTACTCCCTCCAAAAAGCCTGTCTATCCTTCAGATGGTATTTTAGTAATTCAGCTGTATAGAGGTGCAGTGGCATCTCTGATTCCTTAGCTAAGCTACTGGAATTGAGGATTCCAGTAGTACAGCTGTATAAGCTAAAGGTCCCACCACCATAGCAGTGATTCCCCAATCTTCTTCCCTAAAAAGCCACAGGTAAGATAACGCCAGATTTTTTAGAGTATCTCTAGGAAGAAAGAAATCACTCTTCTATGGTGCAGATCTGTCCAGCAGCAGGTACAGGAGGTCCCTTTGTTGTAACGCTGGCACTCACTGCAGTCCCATCCTTCCCCTGCCTGTTTCCTAATGGCCCTGCATCCTCTTTGCTTCTGATGCTCGTGCAAGCATTTGTGAGCAGTGCACTGAACTGGATAGCTGAACTGATCCATCATTAACCTGGTTCACCATGTAACTATATAAAGAATTTGTGCTGGTGCAAGGAGGGAACAAAAGGCTGCCTCTTTCAGCAGTGCACAGCTCACACTGGCTGCGACTGCTCATGAAACTACGAGGTACAATTCCACTATCCTTTGCTATGATACTCCAAGAATTAGTGCCCACAAATGGTTTATGTCAGACTGTATGATGTTCTAGTCTTCTGACTGAATTAGTCTACCCCTAATTTCCAATCCATCATGAGAGACAACTGTTCATCAGAGCTCCACCAACATTCTCCCTTTGTAACTCCTGGCACTCACGCAAGAGGTCATAATTTTCAGAAGTACAGAACGCAGATCATTCTTTACCATCCCCTCATCACATATTGAAGAAATATATCCTGTTTCACAGATTAAAAAAAAGCAGAGTGAGAATACAGCAATTTATTTGAAAATTACAAGGAGTCAGCAGTACAGCCAGGACTTGCGGAGCCCTAGATCCTGTGCCTAAAAGAAAGAAGAAAAGCCCCAGTCATTTAATACAAGGATATCGCATGGTATCTGGATTATAGCAAGGCAAATATGACATGGCTATTGAGACAACACTGCTTTAGAGATGGGCTGTTCAGCAGCTAGCAAAACACACTGATTTCCCAAGAAGCAATTGTGCAGTTGGCTGCTTACAGTCAGAACCAAGGACCTCGCCAATGAAAACAACAGACAGTGTCTGATATCCATCAGGTTGTCTACTGATCTTTAACAGGGACAGTCAAAACCAGAGTGTACTGACTCCGAAATGTACACGTAGCTCCCATCCCTTCAATATACTGGAGAACTTGCAATAAGCAGCATCTCCTCCTGTGCCTACGAGCATAAAGAGCAATTCTCTCTCTAGCTCTAGCTGGTCAGGAAACCAGCAGGCCAGAGCACTGAAGAATTTACATGATCTGAAGTTAAAACTGGAGACTGTTAAAGCTCCCAGTTTGCCCTACAAGGACAGAATGGAGACCACACATCAAGAATTATTCAAGTATTAGAATGATAGGACACTTGACTTGGTGACTAAAAGAAATGGAAGCTTTAAGGGGAAAATCACTTAGAGAGCAACATATCTAGAAAAGCACATCACTGATTGCTTACGGGAGAAACTTTTATTTATTACAGCCTATACATAACTCTGCACTCTAAGAGAAAAATCGCAAAGATGGCACCAGAGGAACAAAGAAAGTGAAGACAGGAATGGGGAAAGCAGTTATCAAATTGCCATGGCAGGCACGGGAGGAAGGAGTTTCAGAAGGAAGCGCCAGGCGACACCACCGAGAGCAGGGGCTGGCAGGAAGCGCTGTGCCAGCCTCACGCTGACGGCAGCCTGCACTACCCTGGGCTTGGCCTCTCTGATCAGCAGCACAGGGAAGACAAGATAAGCATTCAGTCCAGAGAGGAAAACACCCAGATTACCAGGAAAATAGGGGATTTTGAGGAGTTTGTTTCATTTTTCAAACAAGCAGGTTCCCCACGTAGGAGGACCTGGGACAGCTCGTTCTCAAAAGTCAGAGGAGAAAGAGGGCAGCGTATCTCAGAAAAACAAATGTCTGCAGCTCTAAGGTGCTTTTCCAGTCTTTTCTGCCTTCTGCCAAGTTTAAACATATTTTGCCCTGTCCAAGGCGGCTATTCTGACAAGAGGCTGTCCTTAGGGATTCTGGTTGCCTTCATGATACCAAGACGCATCCTTGAGTCTTAACCACTGGGCAAAATCAGTTTGTAGCTCCCAGGAATATAATTCAGACAAAAGAAACAATGAGTCATATTTGGGCAGAAATACAGTATAGACCACAGATATTTATTTCGCATCGTCCTGTGTTCATCAGTACAAGTTAAACCTGGCTGCTTCCCCTTGTCCTCACACTTTTAAAAGAGCAATAACCACCACCACTCCCAAAAGACAGCTTTATTATTTCTTCTGATTTTATGCTGAAGCATCATATTCCCAACATGTTAACTGTCTTCATCATGTATGAGTTACTCAATAGGATCATTTGGTTTCAGCTCCAATTTGAGATACAGCCTTGTTCTGTAATACCCCAGCCCATGACTGCAAGTCAGTGGTCCTGTTAGCACAGCCAGCTTGGGATGTACTTTGAGATCCTTCAGCATATGAAATCTTATTACAAAGATAAAATATTTGCTCTTGGTTTAGTCCGTAAGAGTCTGATTAGTAGAGCTCTGAGGGCATCATTAGACCATCTCTAATCACCTACCTCAGTAGAGACTGGAGTGACCCAAAACATGACAGCTTATTAGCAAATATTTCACATGTACGCTATAGGAAAGATCCTTCCGCTCAGCACATAAATTGTTAAAGTCTCCATTTATCACGTAGAAAATACACGTTAACATATAGACAGGTCATGACTAAGCATCAAGATGAACAACTTGAAATGCCCTTCAAATAAAATACAGATCCGGATTGTTCGTACTGGCTGCAAAAAGAACACCCAGCATTTCCTACGACACCTTATAGCGCTGGATTTTCAGGCGCCTTAAACAGCAATTACTTTAGCCTAATAGCACCAGCAATAAAAGGAGAATACACCATTTTGCAGAAACAATCTGAGACTCAAAATAGCCTGCATTTTTTAAAAGGCCCAATATGACTCTCTGGTTTTCCATAGGTGCAGCCTGCCCAACACTCGGATTTGCTTTGATTAGACTTCAGCTACTCCTGAAAGAATGGAGATAGACAAAAAGGGAAAAAAAGAAGAAAAAAAAAAAAGGGGGGGGGGGGGTTACTGGGTTTTCTGTGTGAATTTAATACCGAAACTGAACACACACGTGAATGCAGTGACTTGCTTATTATCACACAAGCTATGAGTAAGGCAAGATCAGACAACAGATAGCTCACCGTCTTTTACCCTCTTTTTAAGGAAAAGGGCAATATTGCCTCAGAAATACCCATTTGCTACAGGCACTTCTAATAAAGGGCACTTCTTTGCCCTATAAATGGCACCTCCTCTTCAACACCAGCTACTTACAAACTAAGCTCTGATATCCAAACGTGAAATGCATCTTGAAGTGGCACCCAGCCATTTATACCGACCCACTCTAGTCAAAAGATGTTCCAGACATCTTGAAAGAGATGGCAGGTTATGACAAACTGTGTCTTGTCTTCCCCATGCTCTTCTGTACACTTTTCAAAGGCCACAGGAAGAGAGGAGAAGGAGATGAAGTGGCAGTTACTGCAAAAGACATTATCTCTTAGTGAAGGATTCATAGATGTAAAAGCTTTCCTTCTCTACCAGCCAACAGTTAACCCAGCAGCGTGAGTAATAAAACTCTGGGCTGCAACACTGAATGACCAAGCCAATGAAGAGATAGAGGAAAAATATTTATCTAGACCCAGTAGGCATAACACATTTAAAAAAAAAAAAAAAAGGCAATACTTAAATTCTGTTCAAAAAAAATCGTTTTACAAAATACCTGGAACTTTAAAAAATAGCAGAATTAATATTGTCTATGCAAATTGGTACTGACACCACATCATAGATGTGATTACACAACACGATTAAATGTCTGATTCCAAGGAATACCCAAAAATTTCATTTTCAGCAATACTGGGTATGCCAACATAAATTATGCTCAGCAGAAATGGGTGCTCAGTGCCTTCATCTCTAAAACAGGCAAGCTAAGGAGAGCAAGTGGCAATTATAAGGTCCAAGTTTTAGCACAAGCTCACATCATGGTGTTCAGCTTTGCAATTGCTTTTTCCCTTCCCTTTGTTAATGCCATATTAGAACATATTAAAGCCTAGGGGAATATTCTCAGTTTTGATTTTTCAGTAAAGAAATCCCGATCTTTTCAAACACAACAGTCTAAGAAAAGAGAGCACAGGCATATCCTTGCAATTCTGGGTCAAACTCACAAATCTTGGCCTTGTGGCAACGTACAGTAGAGAGCAAGACCTGGAAAAGAAAATGTGGCCAAACCGCATGCACACAAACCTGGCACTGTTGAGTGTTTTTGGCTGTCAGGCCACAAAACGTTTTGCACCAAGAGCTAATTTCTCCCCTCACCTACACAGCAGCGCTCCGGACAGCCCCATCAGTGGCCTGCTCCCCGCCGCGCCGCCAGCCACTTCCTGCTCCACGCGCTGACCCGCTTCCTGTTCAACGAGCTCGCGGCTCCACCGGGGATGCAGCAGCTCGCCACGCAGCATCTTTCTTGGCTCCATTTTAGCTGAAGCTGCTCGCCAATGCTCCTGCATGCCCTAGGCATCCACCAGTTTCCAATTCCCATAAGTAAACAGCCTCAGAAGTCTGTTTTCTTTTCAAGCAGTTGAGTGTCTCTCTCCCACAGATGGCTCAACAGTCCCTACGGTCCAGTTTGAGAGCTCAGCGGCAAACACTCCAACCCCCCTCTTCTGCGAAGGGCAGATGTGCGAGTATGTAACACATCCTGAAAAATTACATGAACCCCCCAAAGCCCCTCTGCCTCCACATGGAAGATGCAACTGCTAGACACATGGGAAAGGTGGTTTGAAATGCTTTCATTGTAGCACAGAAATGGCTCCTTTGAGAGCGGACACTGACATCCTTCTGCTTAGCACCAGAAGAAGAGACAGAGGAATCGCCACTGAGCTAGACACTAGCTGTCCATCTAGGACCACTAATCTTCAAGCACATGATCCTGCCACAGATGGCAGTTAATAGGAGGGTGCCTTATCAGAAGATAAAGTCCCATTAAAACCCTAAAGGGTCTGGTACCATTAGCTCGAGTTGGCAGCCAGGGTACAGAACCAAGAAATCAAGTCTTGCTGTGTCCAGCAATCAATGCTGCCCCCAAAATGGGAGAATAAACATCCCCTTTATGTGAAAATCTCTACGCTGTCCTAAAACTTGCCCACTTTGTCCCCACAGCATGGAAGTTCTCCCAGTATACAGAACACCTATAACCACAGAAAGTCATAATTCTTAAGAAGGACTTAGCACAAACAGAGGAGTAAAAGAACAACCAGAGAAATCCTTTTCAATGAGGATGGACAAGCTGGTCCCATATTAGGGGAAGCTATTCCAAGCCTGCAGAGTGGCATGACAGGCTGTCCTATCTCAAAAGGAAATTATTAGAATGGATGTGTGGGTACAGTACCAAGTGGGAGGACACTAAGGCAGAGACAAAGGGAGCTTCCACTTCTCTAGACTTTCCCTGTGATGCCTTACTATTTATTCATATGAACAGACACCATCCATGCAGTCTTTTCGTGTCGGCTCCTAAGCAGGAATGTGGGGGTTTTTTGTATTTCAAATCCAATATAGTCCTTGCCAATCCTCCCCTTTCCTTAAGCAGAATTATTCACATATTGAAAAGCAATGCATATCCTTCCCAACTAAAACAGCACATGATGTGGAGGTGGCAACACAGTAAAACACAAACATAGCCAGATGAATAATTATGTAAAAACATCACTTTTCTACTCCATGCAACTGCTCTGTGTTGCTGACTCAGATGTGTTCATTCCAGCAGATAAAAAGCTGGGTTTTACTACTGCTACTCCCGCTGAAGCTTGGGAAAGCAAAGTCAAGCCTATGCCAGTCTCAGCTAGGCTCAGTCTGGGAAGCTCTTTAGGACTAGAAGCCCCAGCCCTGCAAATCCCCAGCGGGAACTGCAGATCATGGGCACATTTGTAGGAGAATAATTAGTTTCAGAGCCAAGACTGTGCTCCTCCCCCACCCCCTAAATTAAATAAGCCAAGAAAGAGTACGCAGCCATCCAGTCATTCTTGGAGAATCATTTTTCTGACTAGGTCTGCACTTTAAGGATGCCATTTTTCATTATTGTTAATAGGTCTCATTAACTAGAAGCTCTTAAGCACAAGACCATTACTAAATGCAGTTTACATTGCACAAAAGCAATGTCCTTATTGTGGCAAGGGCAGGAGGGAAGGAAACAGTTTGCCTTTCCATAAACACTGATAATTCAAAACCAAGTACTATTTGCCCTTCATTTGGGTTCACAGTTATTCCAAATGAATTGACAGTTAAGAGAAGGATGGCTTTAAAGATCTCTAGTTTGCAATTAAGGTACATCTCATGACTTAAAAATGAACAACACTTCATTTTAAAACACAGCAATTGAAAAAAAAAAAACCCCACCTCTTCTTTTTTACTTAAGAAAAACTTTCAGAGCTTTTTGAGGTTAGTGATCACATCATGGATTTATAAAGATGCGTGCCCACTTCCTTAAATTTCAGGCACACAAGCAACTTAAAGGAACAAATTTTTTTTTTCACCCCTCAAACAGCCAGACTCTGGATAGTGAACTCTCACTTCAGCTGAAAGTCTGAAACGATGTGTGTTCCTGGAAGCCTAAAAGAGAAGGCTGTACAAGAATTTCACTTTTATGAAGCCACAGAGCCGCTGAGCACGGGGGAAGCTGGCATGCTTCTTGCTAGAAGAATCAGCCCAGGCAATAGTTAAAACACACTCTCAAGAGTCGGAGAAGTACCTACCCAATTTGTTGCAGTGTTTCAGTGCTCCACAAAACCTGCAGAATCACCGGGGCTTTCAGTTAGTAATGCAGTTGATATCCTTACAACTTGTGTATTGAATTGTCTAATAATTTATAATATTTTCCATGGAGAAGGCTTGACATCATACTCCTCATGCTTTTGATTCAAATATTGCTTAAATCAGCCTGAATTTCTAGTCATGAAGAGACACCCTGTTTGTTTGGAGGCGACCAGCATATCATCCACGGAGAGAAGCAGAACAATGTTTATAGCTCCAGTATAAAAAGTTATTTCCAACCACATACCACATCCAGGCAGTTCACAGGACTGAGCCTGGGAGGACTGTGCTTCACATCCTCCTTCACAGTATTAACATTCCTTTGCATAGGAGGTAAAAAACTAGGGGAAAAAAAAAAAATGCTTCCTAAGTGTCTTATCTAGACCTGCATCACACAGAACTTCTAAAAACAGCATCATGGGATGCTGCATTACTGGTTCTTGAGGCTTTCCCTTTGCTATCTTCTCCCTTGCCCTCCACCAAAAAAAACCCAAACCAAACCAAAACAAAAACAAAAAACACAACAACAACAAAAAAAACCAAACAAAACCCAACAAACTAGCAGAATAATTCTTTGCAACCTGGAGGCCAAAAAGTTATGTGCAATAGTGTGAGCCCATGCACCAGCAGTAGTCCTCAGCAGCATTACACATTATTCTAACACGTTAAAGATTAAGAAAACAAAGCTCAAGTGCAAACAAAGACAAATGCATTTACCAAAAGCAGAGAAAGTCAAGCCACGATGGGCAGTACTGTCAGCTCCTAAATTTAATATACACTCATTGCCAGACCACTAATTCATTTTGTCTTGCATTCCGTAACCAATGGTGGCTGAAACCTGCTAATTTAGGTAGAATAGCAACAATTCAACTTACAACATGCTGGAACATTAGGACAGCCAGATGGCAGAAAAGACAGACTGAAAAAGGATAGTGGCTGGATGTCTTTTGTTGTGGTTTTTTGTTGTTGTTGTTGTTTTGTTTGTTTGTTTTGGTTGTTTGGTTTTTTGTTGTTTTTTTTTTTTTTTAAACCAAGCTATAGGATGGATCACTCCCAATGCTGGAGCCAAACCTCCACCCCTTCCCCCATCTTCCACTCTCCTGCTGTAGTGCTAGGAAAGGGTGTATCTCCAAAGGCAAGCTTGTGTTCTTCTCTAAGTTATGGAGAAAACAACTGTCAATAAAAAAAAAAACAAAACAACAACAACAAAAAAAACCCCAAACCCCACAGATCTATGTTTCAGGACTGTTCCAGTCATCCTGTACAAACGGGAGAAGGGATTAATCTCCCAGTGCCAAACACAAATAACCTGAAGAAATAAGGCTGTAAGCCCTTTACTTTTAAAAAAGAACTCTCCTCCAAATATGCCGACTTTAATTACACACAAGTTTCTCATCCTTTCTTCCAATCTATGATATTTGTCTCAAGGCAGCAAGTTTGAAATGAATTATTGAAAAGATAAATTTTCAATTCGTTGCATAACCACATTTGTCTCTTATTACAGAAAGGGCACACAAGAACATCTAACTAGTTTTCACAGCACACTTTAATTAACCTTAATCACATTCCACCTCTCCCTAGTATTTTCCTTTTCCCTCCACTCCGCCCCTCATATGGATACTCCTTCCAACACCTCCGCAGCATGGTTTCTGACTACCTTCTAAACAAAACCTGAATCACACTATTTGAAATGAGAGCAGTATCCCCAGCATACACGCTATTAAGTGTAGAAGAGCTTTCTGGTCATTCCCTCCCATTTTTTATTTCCTCCCCTGAACCAGCTTTCAGTTCATGACAGGTCCTTCAGCTCTGTCCCATAACTTCTCATTATTCCTTCTGACGAGCTAACGGTAATCTTCTTAAACGCATCCATGATTTTATTCCTCCCTGGGTGGCGAAGGATGTTCTACTCTTGAAGACTTCATATTAGTTTGACGTTATTGTATGATCAAGAGGGCTTGCAGCAGTATACCTTGTGCATCTACAGCTGTTTCCTTTGGAAAGACTTCAAATGCCTTAACCATACATTAATGTGAATGTTTACAAATTCTCCAGGAGGTAGGAAACCTTTGCACAAGCAGACTGATTAGTTAGCCAGAGACACAGCGAGTGGGGAGCAGGAACAGTTGCCTGACAGCATCCCATAATCCAAATTTTCACAACTGACTCAATTACTTATTCAGATCCTGAAATGCAGCCAGTTTTAGAATTTACCTAAATTCTTGTCACAAGATTGCTCTTATTTTCACTCTTAGGTACAGTTGCTGATCCTACAGATCTAAGTTTTCATTTTTGCTGCCTTACTTTTACCCACTTCAGAAAGCAACCCACTGCAGATGTTACTGTCCCCATTCCTGTAGATATGACTGATACAAGGAAACAATTTTATACCTAAGTGATCTCCTTTACTTTTTCTGATCAGTCTTCACAAACACACACCAAAAAAAAAAATCATGTGCTATTTATTGTCATCTGTATAAGAGCCTTCTGTATCAACAGCAATTACCTCTAGTTTTCAAACCATTTCCTTACACCTGCAAAAATAACAGAAAGTCAGAGAATCCAAAGGCATGCTGGGCATAATGTATTTCAGAGCTGTATTCCATAAACAATAAGCAAATCAGAGGGAAAAGTAGGACAAGGAACACACCAAAATCTTATAACCAGCAAACTAGACTACGACTCCTCTTAATACTACATGCTTTAGCCCACGTTATTTTCCTGCCAAATGCCCGCAGTCTTTTTTCTACCTACACTCTTCTTATCACTGTTATAGCAAAGAATATGACTTGGACTCTTTTCCTAACTCGTCATGGCTTATTGCCAAGCGTTCTGGAAAGCACTTTCAGATTTGCATCTCTCTCAGTATTTCCAAACATAAAACGGGGCTAATACTTCCCTGCCCAGTACTGGTACTGGGAGGATGAAGGATGCTTAATGAAAGCTATTGATGCATTACACAGTTGATGGGGGGAACAACAAAGCAAGACCGAGGGCACATGATTAAAAAAAAAGCTGCAGGACCACTTCCCTGGTGGCGCAGAGGAGCTCAGTGCAGTGGAAGGACCTTTTTTCAGGTAGGGGAAAACAAATTTTGGGAGGACATGGGGTGGGGGGAATCAAACTCCTGGAGAATAAGACTAAACACCCATCCCTTTCCATAGGAGAGAGCAAATCCCTAACAAAACCTTGGGAAAAACCCTACTTGGAAGAGGAAGTTCCTGGCATTGACTCCACCTTTACCAACAGATGAACAGAGACCACAAGGCTGTCCTGTGCAGGAGGGGCTACGCAGGGTCCTTCTCATACAGCCCTGACACACTTCAATTCAGCCATCACCGTCAGGGCTGTCCAAGCCTGCAGACCTACTGTATCCAGCCCCCAGTTTTCCAACAACACATCTGTACGATGTGGCCCTTGAATAAAATGCTATACAATAATGCAACCACTGGTCATCAAGCAGTTGGATTTCTTTTGAATGAACCAAGGAAATCTATGTTTGAACCCAAATGATGGAAACAGAATTTCTGCATGCTCCTAATACTAGTATTCAGCAGAATGCCATTCTTCACTGCACAAGACACATTGGGGGGGTCTGTGTCCACACAACAGCAAGCCTATATTCATCGCTTACTTTTTAGCTCTTCCAACCAGTTGAGAGAGGGAAGGATGCTGGAAATGCTGCCTTGATTTCGTATTTGAGGGACATGAACGAGAGGAGTAAACTAAATGGAAAATCTTCTTCATGGCACAGATGAATGGTTCTGCACCCAAGTGCTGAATGACTCCCCTCCGAAAGAGACAATACCTCTGTCGAAATGCGCTCTTCTGACAAGAAGAAACACCAAGTCTCAGAGGATTAGAATAATTAAGAAAAAAAAAAAAAAGGCCAAACCATCTATTTTAAGACTAAGTTTCCCTAGCGATACTAGGATAACTTTAAATTAAGCAGAGCAAGCTGTAAATACAGAGCAGGCTACCAAGAAATTCAAGTGAGAGAAGACAAAATGTGCATATGCGCCACACCAGGTATCACCTATAGCAGAGCCACCAAAACACTTCTATACAAAAGGGCAAAAATGCACCATGTATCAGCAGGTCCACACAGCAGTTAGGAACACGAGGTGGTGGGGGGAAGAGAGAGCGTGGCTGCCTCCAGCTCCTGAAGAGTCCAAAAACTTGACCCTGTGTATGCAAAGTGCTCAGGTACTTCTAGGTATTGTATGGAAGTGAGACAGCGAGAAGACATTTTAAGAGGAAAAGTTATCACTCACTAAAACAAGTTTAAATATAAGGATTACTTAAAAACATACACAAAACTGTTTCTAAGCACTGAGAACTTTGAAGACGCTATCTAGTCAGGGAGGAGTGTCTCCCAATCTTTCTGTAACCAGGCTCCCCTTCGGGCAGCTGGCAAGGCTCCAGATTGCACGGACACAGTGCCCATCCCCTCGAGACTGCTGCCACCCGGCTTCCAGGTCCCAACAGCATCAGGCCTGAAAACCAAGTTAATATTCCCCACTACCTCGGTCCAAAGCCACTCAGGCATCTTTGCTCCCCATACCCTCTTCCAGGAATACAATACAGGCACGCCAGAGTGATCTCCACACCACCAGTCTGGTGCACTAACACACCACTCCACATGCACTTTTCTGAATCCCAACTGCAGGAGATCCTGGTTCCTGGAGCTACACCCAAGCAATCACTTCCATAGCTACTCCGAGAAACCTACCTGGAAACCAAATGCCTTCCCATCCCCACCACTTCAATAATTCCTTACTGAAGGGTTCTTCTAAGCTTGGTTTCCTGATCCAAGGGATGAGACAGAGAAAGAAAGAGACCTGCTACGATACAGAGAAGGGAACAGACATCTCCAGAGAAAGAGGCAGGTGCTCCTTAAGCCAACACTGGCACCAGAGACCGCATATTGTCAACCCACGGCCTCGTCCAGCTGGGCTCTGTAATTTGTCTGTATTACATTCATGCTTTGCTAGCTATAGCTGCCATAAAGATCACCTTTTTCAGGTGCTGCAAGCTGCAGATCTGGGGTCAGAGAGGTGTTTAAAAAGAATAAGCACACACCTTCTCCTCTAGTCTAGACTAGGCATTTGGCAGCAACCCAGCGCAACCTAATACATCCAGTACAAGGAGCAAATTGCCTGTTAGGGACAGCCCTGTACACCGACACACACAGCTCTGCAGCACTGACATCCCTACATACGAAAAAGAAAAAGGGCAGAAACAAACTCTGATGCACCCAAAGAAAGGCGCTTTTTTTTTTCTTTCTTTCTTCCCCCCCCCGGGCCAATTCAGTTGCAATAATGATATTCAGTTGCAATAATCTATTACCCTGGAAGCTCAGGGTGCTTTCCACAGGGAGTCATGCTGCACGGTCATTGTGGCTGTCTCCCTAATCACAGGTGATGTAGTGGTAAGGGACTCGTGTCCCCCGTGAATACCCTTACAACAGAAAGATCAGGCATGCTGGCAATGAGTTGGGAGTCCTTTCTGCATCTCAGTGACATTTTCATCACCATAACTGGCCACGGGTAGAATATCCCAGGAAGCAAACCCTAAAAATAACTTCTTACAACAAGTCAGCCAGTCCCCCAGCAAAAGGGGAGGGAACATTGCTCATACACGGTTAGCACAATTCGGTTATTACGAGAGGGACAACGAATGCCCAGGCAAACAGGAGAGGCAGAGAGGAAACAGAGGAGGAAAAGCAGGTGGTGAATCATACACCGATTTCTCCTGCATCACCAATGACTGTCAATAGGGGATGCCTTCCCAAATGGAAATAAAGAAACTGAAGTAGAAATCCAGAACCAAGTCTGCCCAGAATACTTTTAAATGCAGTGAAGGAGGGAGCCTTGCCTCCTAAGCACCAGAGTGAAAAGGAGCGTGCACTCTCCCTAGCTGCAGCCACCTTTAAGGAAGGTCCTATGGGGTCCTCTCCAGCTCTGGCCCATGGAGCTCCAGGTATCCCTGCGGATCCCTCTGGGAAGGCACCACACTTCCCAGCTGCTTAACTGTAGAAACTACAGAGGACTTTCTTCACCACAATACCCTCAGAAAGTTGTGGTTGGGAAACTAGGAAGCAATCCTACAAGTGCTCCCAAGCATGGCTGATACCCAGACAGTCTTTCAAAGGGCTTCTGCACACTGGAGGAGCAGAGGGGCAGGGGAAGAGCAGAACAGCAAGCCATCCACTCCTCGACCACGTGCTCAAAGCCACACACTCCCCAGCCAGCCTCCCTGACATGTGCTTGAGGGGCTGCAACCCTTGCACATCTCCCCTCAGACAGCGCATCTGCCCCACTTGCAGCAGGGCTACTGCAGCACATGGCCCCTCTCCTCCTCCTCGTACCAAGCCACTCAGCAGCAGTCCCCAGCCTGCCAGGTGTAACACCTGCACAGCCGTGGCACTCCAGCTGACTCCACCTGTGGGCTTCCTCCCTGCGGTCACAGCATCCCCACAGGTCACCGGCATCATCCTCTTGCACCAGCAAGTGGTTGCTCTGACAGCGCATGCGACGGAGGAAGGCACAGTAATAAACTTGCAACTCACGGGGCCTCTGCGTGCAGAAGCTCACAGGCTCCGAATTGCAACAGGACATCCTGTGTGAGAAGGGAGGGTGCAATAAAGACATCCTGACAGGATCGGCCCTAAGCAAACACCTGGTTAGACTCTGTGGCAGAGTGAGGAGGGAAAAAGCACGACAGGATTTTCCAGTTCCAGGGCTGCTGCCCATTATGCTTTTCCACACGTTTTCCAGCTCCTGAGCAGCTGGTGCAGACACAGGCACAGAAAGGAGGGGCTCCTAGCATCAGCACTGTGCTGCCATCCCTTTCTCCTCCTCCTGCAAAAAGTCTTTCTGAACAAGTTTCCCTGTGCTGTGGGGAAGACCCAGCAGGCTCGCTTGCGCTTGTTCCCTCTTGATTTACAGAACTTCCCCACTAACAGCTGCATTGCAGATGAACCCTCTTAAAGTGGACATGCAGTAAGTGAGACAGTAGGGCACGGAGCTGCTCCGAAGGCGACGCAGCCATACCGGCAACCTCTCCGCCACGCACACAGTGACTGTGACCTGTGCAAGAACTCCAGCAACTCTGTCTCGATCCCACTACGCACAGAGGGTCCTGAAGTGCACAGCTTAACAAAGAGAAATCCCACCAAGTGAGCTCCTTTCTGGACACGACCTCCTTTCTTCTCCCCATCAGCTGATCACATCAGGTGCCGGTGGGTTTGGATGAACCAGCGAAATAAATATCAGACTACAGCTGGTTAGCAGACAAGGTAACAGTGTGGCAGGGAGGCAGGTCTCAGCAGTGCCAAGTCACTGCAATGCAGGATCCAGGAATTCAAAGATGCAGAAGGAAGAACATAAATTCCCCTGGCTCAGTTGAGCTGCATGTTTCCTTGTTCCCAAGCTGCCCTCCCCCCCCCCCCCCATAAGCTAACTGCATCAGCGAGACCTGAGTTTTGTTTCCAAGATGGGGAAGGAATTTTAGCTGTGTTTTTCAAATGAGAAAAAAAATCTGCAGTTAACATTTCATATTTCATCAGGGAAATGAGCAGGCTGAAAAGCCTAGGAAAGCCAAGAAACTTCTTGACCATTCGTGAAGTGGTGGGAGGGAAAGCTTTTTAAGCTCAGCTTCGGGACTACTGAAGAAACTAAGTGTACATAGCCACTAAGAGTTAACGAGGCACAATGCGCTTCCTTAAAGCTGAGTAACCAGCTCTGCAGCAACATCAACTGCCAGCAGCAGCCAGAGTCACCTGGACTTGTCAGCAATATTTGATAATGGTTATCAAAAAAGCAAGCTACCTTGTTCCTCTTTTTTCACATCTCTGATGCTGAACTTGGCTGTCTGGAGAAGACAAACAAGTGTTACGAGAGCTCGACTCCCGGTCTGCTGCTGTAGAAGTGCTTCCACGCAAAGGACAAGCTGACCAACACTTCACTCCTCTACATCACCCTTACTAAGAGCGAGAGCAATTCAGAGAAGGCTGTGGATCATTGCTCTGCACTGATCAGGCAACACTGAAAATTTCAATGCGGGCAACTTCATAACAAGCAGTAGACAGAACACAATATCCTAATCTGCAGAGCTGGCAGTTTCTAGGCCAGATGACATACAAGTCAAAACAAAAATGGGCAGAGCTGGAAGTCACTTTTCAATCCTGCAGTCCAAAAATCAGGAATATTTAAAGTAACACAAGAGCTATGAATCACTACTTTAACTTGCACTGAAGAAGCACATCCGTCATGATCGAGCTTTTTCTCTGCACTGGCACCAGTTATAAAATAAAGCTGCGCAACTTCAACTCTTCTAATCTCTCCGACACAATCTCAACAGAGGATATTTGATACCCAAAGCTTACATGAAGAGGCCCCGAGGCAGGCAAAATTAAACTTAACAGCATACCAACTCTTTGGGCAAACAACAGAAAGAACTCCTGCTTGGCATCACCAGGCTATACTCTTCATTAGCCTCCAAGAGCAACCTTCCAGCAAGTCCCCATGGGTTACAGGGGGCACTAAAGACAACTTCCTTCTTCCACATCTATTTTTTCCTCCAGCCACCCTGGGTGATTTCTTGGCCCATCACCCATGAAATGTTACATGCTTTGACACAAGGGGGTAGGAGGGAGGAAAAAAAAAACCAAAACCAAGATACACGTGGACATTTTCAGAATGGCAGCTGCTCCACTACAGTAGAAATGCTAAGTATATTTTGCAGGCACTGGAAACCAATACAAGAAGAGGTTTAACACGCTGTTTTCCCTGCAAAAGCTTCCAGGGCACCCATGCTATTTGAAATGTGCATCTAGTAAGTGCGTCCCAGAGAAAGCACTGGACTATCCCCTCTGAAGTCACATTTCAAGTTAGGTATATGACATCAGGTCTCCAGCAGCAAGCACAGCAGCAGGATCAACACACACACACCTCGCACATCTCCAGAGCTGCAGAGAACTTTACACACTGACTATATTCTGCTGCACAGACAAGGAGACCCCTCGCTCAGAAGCAAGACCAGCAACTACAGACCCCTCTGGAATGTATGGCAGACTTGGAACAAAGCAACAGGCTCAGGAAATAATCTCCTTCAAGAGAGAAGTCGGAGTAAAACTCACCTTCTTGACCTACCTTATGCTCAGTCCCACCTGTAAAAGAAGAGGGCTCAGAGGAAGGAAAAAACCAGTGCACTGAAGTTTAACAATTTCTAGCTCTTCTCCCTCCTTTTTTCACGTCAGACTTCAGGCTGTCAGACCACTTCTCCTTTTCTCACTGTTCCCCTGGGATTTAAAAAAAACTCCTCCTTCAAAGGAGAGTTGTCTTCAACATCAAGAAACAACATCTCTCTCTCTCTCCACGGCTATCACTTACCACCGTCTACACCAACTGACTTCCTAGAGATTACATAGTAACAGCAGAAGATAAAGCTCATCCAAAGACTGAGTTACTCCACTAGACAAGCTGCAGCCTACACCAGCTAACTCAGGTGCCTAGAAGAGGAGTGGAAGCAACGGAAAGGAAAGGAAAGAATCCTTTCCACAAGCTTTTAGGAACTGGCTTTGGAGCCTTAACATCCTTGTTCTCACTCACGGCCTGTATTCACAGGAGCTTAAAAAGCCCACTGGCATTCGGGCTAATGGGAAAGACCTATACCATTGATTTCCATAGATATTAATGTCTCATTAATTTATTAAATGTTTTAAGTTGAAGAAGCCCTTCTAGACAAAAAAGTAGTTTTAATTACCATAATGCTATCTTACTAAGTCTGCAGACAAACATTTTATGCTAGTATGCGTATTGCTGCTCAGAGGTTTGCCGGGCACGACCAGATAAGTCTTTCCTGAAGCAGCCTGCAAAAAGATACCATAACTTGTAGTACTGCAAACAACTAAGTGGTACCCTCTTTTGAGCTATGTGGCACTGAGAGTTTGGGCACTGAGGGCAGAGGCCCCCTCACCAGCTCCTCACTCCCCAGACAACTGCAAACCACTCATTCTTCTAGGACCAGTCCTTGTAATGCTCAGCCTCCACAAAGGAGGCTGTAGCACAGGGTAGCAATAGGACTTCCCTCAGGCTCCAGTTGAGGGAAAACTGCCCGAGCCTAGCCTCTTTCACATACTACCTGCCCCACCTGGGGCACGCACCTGGTCCTGCCCCACCATGCTATCAGCTCTGACATGCAGGGACACAACTCCAGCTCTGGGAAGGGAAACCAGCAAGGACAAAAGCAGTGTGCATGGTCCGGACCTATACTAGCCCTAATAGCGCTGACATGGATTTGCATCAGACATTTTCAATGATAACAGCCTTGCGTTATCGATAACACTAGTGCAGGCTGGTTAGCTTCATGTTCGATAATCTGAAACCTGCAGGCAACACTGAAACTTTATTATTTGCACCAACTCTGACGTGGAAAAGCTCTAAGCATGAGGTAGACAACTAGAGTTATTTGTGGGTATAAGGAATAGAAAACAAGGCTGAAAAAAGAAAGAGACGCCATCTTTTCCCACTTCTTACATTTCACCTGCCAAAACAATGCAAAACCTGCTGATTTACCCAGTGAAAGCAGGGTGCATTCACCCCCTCTTCAAAGAGGGAACCTGTCAGAGCAATGTTGCCCAGTGTTTAGACTGGAGAAGGAATGCCAGTCCGCATTCCCCCCTGCCATCCCAGTGGCTATAGGAGAGCAAGCCTGGTATTTCTCACTAGGATGCTGTCCTTCGTTAATACATCATCACCCGCCCTCCTCCTCCTCCCCTCCCTGCCCTCCTATGAGAAAGTTTAATCCTTTGGCTCACACACATCTGGTAAATTTTTCAGTCCCTGTTTGCCACTGTCATCATGGCAACAGCCCCCAGAGATAACCCAGCAGCTCTGCCCCAGCAGGCAGGCTGCCGCTCCCTGCCTTCTCTGCCATTTAGTGTTTGGCTCGGTAGGCCTACAAAGAGCTATGCCCACTACCAGGCTCATCTTTGCTGGCACCTTCCTTCCCCAGAGATGTGTTTACATGGGTTTTGTTTTTCTTTTAAATTAACTATGTCCTCATTCCCACAATGCCTACTCTTTTCTCTGAGACAGCTCTCAGCTCAATTTTTGGGACTCAGAGAGAATCACGCTAATAATAGTACTGCAAAGAGAGATGCTACCTTTGCTGCCCTGGAGAAAAAGGGTCTTGTGTTTAACAGCCAAATCACCTGTGGCTTCCAGCAAAGGGAAGAGATTAGCTAGCACTCTTCTCAGAAGCAGGACACTAACCTGGACTTGTCCCAGTGCCACTGCTAAGCAGACTCCAGCCATGGGAAAGACAAGACAGCCCAGAGCTGCGGGTGCTTGGATGATGGCTAACTTAAGATGGGAACTTTGGATTGAAGCAGCAGGACAGCAGGTCACTGCTTTGGAGAGGTATGTAACGCATACTCTCAGGAACATCATGCAAAAGTGCTGAGAGCACAGTATCACATCTATACGCACACGTTCTCTGAAAGGTCATCACATTTACTCAACTCACATCTCAGAGACGGGGAATTCTCCTTCTGCTTATGCCAGGA
Organism: Platalea leucorodia; assembly: GCF_965183815.1. NCBI lineage: Eukaryota > Metazoa > Chordata > Aves > Pelecaniformes > Threskiornithidae > Platalea > Platalea leucorodia. Next base: position 24,531,258 of record NC_138826.1, read on the forward strand.
GCAGAGTAAGACGGATCCTGACAGCAGGAGTAAAGCCACAATTATCTCCTCCTTTCCTGACCCCGTCATAAAAAGGCAAGATACAACATTAACCAGCTCTCCTTACATCCCTAAATTATTCTCAGAGTTGTCAGGAATTAGCTGTTTGCACTAACCACCATCTTCCCCAGTCTGCTCATCTAACAGGTGGGAGCAACAGGAATTCTGCAATATTCTCTGGGAGAAAGGAGGAGGCTAGAGCAGCATTACTAAAGGGATACTTTCAATCAAAGCATTATAGATTAATACAATTACTGGTTAAAGTAACTGATCCATGAGGGACAACTGAACATTCAAAACAAATTCAAAATTAAAACAGAAAGAAAGAAAGATGGAGAGTTACAGGTAGAAAAAGCTATGAGGAATCAAAATCTTACAGCTATAGACTCAGTTTCTCCGGAAAGCTAAATCCATGCCCCACTGATCTTTGGCTACCCTCATTGTTCAAAAAGCTGATTTCTAAGATACTGCCGACCCATTTCTTCAGAAGTATTCTGCTACTGTTCTCCAAAAGTCATGCAGGCAGCAACACCAAAATGTTTGGGGAGCTGTAACAGAAGTATACAGTGATATTTAAATAGACAGTAAATTTAAGAAGGTACAAAAAGGAACCTGAGGCCAGCCTAACTCACAGGACCCCATATTTTGAAGCATTAAGCTTATTGTCATAAGGGCCAGCAGGAAGTACAGCTGTTTAAGTTACAGCTTGACATTTCCTCTATACACTAAACCAAAAAAAAAAAAAAAAAGAAAAAAAATCCAGTAAGCACCTCAAAATTTCACGTACACATTTGCCCATCAGAAACCAATGCACCTCTGCTTCCCCCAAGATTACTGCTCTGAGCACTGACATCACTTCTGTTGCAAGCAAACACAACGAGCTGAGATGCTCCACATTTCTCTGAGCACTGACATCACTTCTGTTGCAAGCAAACACAACGAGGTGAGATACTCCACATTTCTCTGAGCACTGACATCGCTTCTGTTGCAGGCAAACACACAACGGGGTGAGATACTCCACATTTCTTTTTGCAACATTCAAGGCTTCTTTCCTGGTGCCAGTTGATATTGCCCTCTCCCCCCAGCCAAGCCAACCACAATAGCTCACTCTATAGTCAAACACTGGCAAATTAACTTTTTTTTTTTTTGTAAAGTCTATTATCTTGGTGAAAATCAGGAGGTTTCAAGAACAGAGAAAAGAAAAAAAAAAAACCACCTGAAACATCAAAACAGGTGACAGGCCAGAATTAATGAAAAAGGGGGTGATACCCTGGTTGTCAGGGTTATGAAGCAGATGGTGTTCATAGCATGGCACAGTAGAGAGGTATTTTTATATTAGTGTGCTTCACCTTTAAAAATTGTCTTCACACAATTTGCAGGGCCAGAAAACCTAAAATACTTCCAGGGCGTGAAAGGGAACAAAAAGATTGTCATAGTCCTCTCTTAAAACAGTGATGTTAACCCACCTTTTGGGGAGGGGCGGGGGCACTCTTCAGAAATTTCTTTACGATCCACAGATGAGTCCTCTCCGGCAGTTATGGTTTTGGCACTGTTTGTTTAATCCAGACAAGGATTAAATCTGGAGGCAGTGAAATTTCCACACTACACCCCAAAGCCAACAAATAAACCCCACAGCTTTTGCACTGGACCCTTCTTACAAGAAATTCAAGTAGCTCTCCCTGCCCCAAATATCTACAGTGTGCTCAACATCCCACTCTTCATTGGAGGGACACCTGGAAATATTTCAATCGTGGCTTGCTGATCAGGGTAAATGCTCTACAGCCAAGGGCTTCGGGACACGTGTGGGAGTTAGTCTAATCACAGCTCTGCCGTACACAAATCCAGTTTATATTGGGAAAACAAGAAACCCAACTCTCTCGCCAAGCCCCTTTCTCCAGCCTCACGCGGAGGCTGTAGGAACTCCTGCCCAATCTGTGTGCCCGCTGCCCCCCCTCCTCATTGTTAATGCTGGAAATTTAATACTCAACGTGACCACTGAGAAGACAGACACGAGCTGAAATCCTGTCTGCTCTGTTCCAGCTCCTTTATAAAATATACAGCGTAAACTGAGAGGCAACCTGGGGTAACCCCAACCATCACTGACATCCACAGTGGGAGGAAGCCAGCTTCTGGCCACAGCGAGCCACAGCAAAAGCAAGGCTTCCACCGCTCACCACCCCGCCAATCTCTGCCAGCTCTCACGCCAGGATGCTCTCCTGCTCGCATCCATGTGTAGGGGCAAGCAAAAAGCCAGCTGACCCTCGGCGGCCCCCCGCCAAGCTCCCAGCCTCTCCTTCAAGGTCAGGGTCTCTCCTTTTACACACACCCCTCCTCTTCTCCAAACACCTCTTCCAGTGAAATTTCCCCTAGTGACATATATTGCTTGAACCCTTCTTCCCCTAAGCGGGGCTGCAGGCGGAGGCGGGGAGGAGGAGGAGGGGGAGGCAGGCTGCTGGCGGAGGTAGAGGGCTGCAGTTTCTGACATCAGCAGAGCAGCCCCCCCGCCACCCCCCGCCACACGCATGTGTGCTGCGGTGCAAAGCGGAGAGTTCAGCCACTCGCTAGCCATGCACTCACCCCACCGACCGATTCCTCCCCTGCAGCCCTCAGCCCCTTGCGGTCGCCCCGCCAGGCAGCCCCCAGCCACACACACCGATTGGGGGGTGCAGCGCTCTCTGCTCTGCTCCCTGCGTCCCTCCACGTGCGCAAGGACCTCCAAAAAAATCCCCAGCCATCACTGCAGCTGATCATAGAATCGTTTAGCTTGGAAGAGACCTTTAAGATCATCGAATCCAACCGCTAATCACAGCATCTCTCAGACACCTCGCAGGCGGCAGAGGGGAGGAGGAGGAGCTGGGGCGCAGCGAAGCACTTCACACTCAGCCGAAGGCCCATCCTGCAGGAAGGGCAGCTCCTCTCCCGCACCAAATAACCGGACCTGATTTGGCTGCTCAGCCAGTACAGCTGAGCAGACACGATTTGATTTGCCGTCCTCTGCAAGAAAGGACATTTGTCCCCAACCTACAAACACAGGCACACGCAGAGGACACCTATTACAGGACATTTCTACACGAGGTCGGATTTGTGCTTCAGCCATCTGTGACTGGTGTGCTGGGCTTTCCTTGCTTTCACACAGAGCCGATTTGCCAGGCTGCAGTGCACCACCGCTGCGTGCATCTAATTCAAGCTGGTGTGCTGTAGCCCACCGGGGACTTTAAACCTGGCAGCCACGAGAGCAGTCCAAGAGAGTCCTAACTCAAACACTGGCTAAGAACAGATCAAGACAGAGGTTAGGGACTGATGCTGCTAAACTTCCTCTGCAGCGTTCAAGCTCAATGTTTCAGTGTCCAGGGAAACTACTGTTGACACCTCCAACAAAACATACTGTAAAGCCCAAATCAGCAACCACTACAGAACTGAAAGCCAGGGCAAGAGAGGTGTATGAAAAAAAAAAAAAAAAAAAAGCTGAGTTGGAAGTGTAAAGAGAGCTTTTTTCCTGACAGGGTTTCATGCACAGAAATAATTCCCTGCTCCTCCCACAATCCACATAATCTCCTACAGGAACAACAACAAAATAACCGGGTAGACTGCAAATTTTGATCTGGTTTACAAATTTGGAAAGATGGAGAGCAGGGAGAGTATCTACCTCTTTATTCCACAGGAAAGAGCAAAGCCACAGTAAGGAGAAAGCAGTGAAGTGGTCTAACTTCCAAGACAGCTGCTTTTCATTTTTTCATCAAGAGATGTCACTTGCAAGAGTTGAAAGATACAGATTTTCAGCAGCAAACAAAATTTAACAATAGATGTAATGCACAGAGATTTCTCCCCCCCACCTAAAAAATAAGGGCCAAAAATCCTACCCACAGTGTTAGGATCACTATATACTGTTTGGTATAAACAACATCCTAAAAATTATCCCAGGACAGAGCTCTGCCTACCTCTTTCCAATGCAGGACCATCTCTTTAAGTATACACTGGAGAGTCAAATCCTGGATATTTCCCTACTGCTACTAAAGCTACTGCTTCTCTCTTGATCCTTTTGATCACTGCAAGCAATTTTACTTTATTTGAACTTCACTGCTGCCCAGGAACTGAAGCACTACTTGCTATGAATTTTCATGTTCAAGAAGTATTCTGGTGACACCCACAAGACAGCTTCCAAAAAATTACAGTTATTACTTCCCTCTGCCTGTAGCTCTGGTAAAAGCCTGTGCATTCAATCCCATAGGAATTTCAGATGACTGAAGCATTGTGTTTCCCCCATGTGTAATAACCACTGCTCTTATATGTCAGCTGAACGCTGACTAAGGTGAAGTCTGTTTCCCCTCCCTTTCCACAAGCATTTGGCCCCTATTTAACATTAAAGTTCTTGGCATAGTCTTCACTGGGCAGTCTTAAGCATCAACACAATATGAATAATAGCAAATACTTCATTAACGCTGAAATGTGAATTTTAATCTATACCAGCTCTTAGTGACATGATTTATTAAAAAAGACAGAGAACAGGCATCCAAAAATCATAGACAATAGAGAAACAGACTCTCCTCTCAACATCTGACTTCATATTTTACAAAGGGTGAAGCTTACTAGACTGAAGTTGTTAGGAGCGCCCTTCACAAAGACCAGCACCACATTCATCCTCCTTGCTTTCACAAAGAAGCCCTGTAGCAGCACCATGCCTCTTCAACTCTTTACTGCTTTAAGAAAACAGTCTGATAAACATGTCAAGTAATACAGAACCCTTTAAACACATACAATTCACCCTGAAGTGTTCCTCTTCCTCCTTTTCAGCTACGTACAAGCTATTCAGCACTTCCCAGTCAGCTATCTAGTATTTCTTCATCAAGACTCTTGAAAAATAAAGGTAACAAGAAGTACTGCAGAAGGAGAACAAGGCTTTGTTACCCTTTCCCTGGACACAATCAAGGGAAGCACTACAGCAGGAAAAACTTCTGTGAAGCAGCAATGGGCTAGACATACTCCTCAGCAGCAGCAAGACGCTGGCTCTTGAAGTAGCAGTTACTACATCAGGTATCTGTACAGACTACATCAGGTATCTGTACAGGTTCGAATTCTGCTAGAGAAGGTACAAAATGTTTAACGTAGCTGTGCTTAAGTTGGAGAGGGGCAGGGTGTCCCCAGATGAGAGAATATTCTAGCGCTGTGACCCAAGCCTAGAAGAAAACCAAGAACACGGGAGGCAGGTCAGGAGGGTGGGTTAACCTGCGCAACAGACAGGCATGCAGTTGGGTGCGCAGGAAAGCCCCGTGCATATGTATTGCCGGGCAGAGATATGGCCTCCCCAGGGAGAAGTGCCAGCTCAGGGAAAGGAAGCATCAGGCAACATATATCCAGGATACTGCAGAATTAACGCTGTAATTCTCCTCCTGTGGGAGACAGCTTTCTAAAATGCCTTTCCCTGAGACTTTCATTTTCAGGTTGCTGAATCGAATCTCCCTAATCACTGATTTACAGCTGCAATGTCTAAATAGCACGCATTTTTCCTTCAGTGCTTTAAAGACCTATTCCAAGGTGAATTCACTAAGTTCCTATCAAAACATTCGGTCCCTTTTTGTACTAACCACTTGAGCTACCAGCAAACACAGCTGGAATAACTGAGGAATGTATATATTCAGCTGAAGTCACCATCCACTTTTCACTGTAAATGCAGATTCTTTAGTCGTCAGATAAGACTTCAACGAAACCTGATCAGTTCCTTGTTTCTGATATTCTTCTGTACTAGCAGAAAAATCCATCGCCTTTCTTGGCTCTCCCCACACTTGCCCTCTACCTAACCAATACCTTTGTAAGTAAATCATTGCCAGCTGCCTCAAGTTATGTAGCTGAGGACCAGGCTAGTATCCTCAATGTGTTTGATTTATAGGAAGGTATGAAATCTAGAAAGTAAATAGTAGATCAAAACATGGCCTGTACTCACCCATACTTACTTTTCCTACTTGCTGGGCCATAAAACTGTCATCCCGTTAACATGAAAAACAATTAGAATCTATATATTGCTCCCTCTGTAACTCATTAGGTGCCCAAACACTTAAAAACTGACTCAATCAGTTCTGCTACTTTTGGACTTCTGCTAAGATGTTTCTGAATTTTGTTTCAACTCTATTCATCCTGCAGTTTTCCCCATTTTTCTTATCTCCAGAGTTAACTTCAATACCACCTCCTTTGTAAGAAAATGGTTTCTCAATTGCAATCAGTTTATCAAGCTACCCTTTCCCTTCTCTAAGCAAGCTTGTGTCCACTGGCATCTGAAAAGATGGCTCTCCGGAGGTTTAGTCCTTGCTACAGGATGGATGGGGAACTCTGCAGAGTGTACATGGCATTAATGGCTGTCAGCAAAGCAAAGCCACCCTTCAAACCCCTCCCATATTAAGTTGAACTAATTTTGAACTCAAGAGATTGGATATCCCACCTACATCAGCGGGCACTGTCACCTGACCATGGAGGGGACACCAATTCTCACAAGATCTGCAGCCACCTCCTAAACAATCTAGGGCTCCACTGGTTGGGCCCCAACACAACCTCACTCGGGCTAGATACCAAAACAACACGTTATCACGCATATATGCTTACTTCCACAAGTTAAAAAAAAAAAAAAAAAAATCAACCTGCACGGCACTCTCTGCTTCTGACACTACTTCTCCTTGCAAACTACAGTAAATGGAAATTTTTCACCATTCTTCAAGCTGTCTTCTGCTCTTATCATCACATTTCGTGTTCCAGCAAAAAGAAGAATACATATTTTATTTTTCTCTTTTATAGGGATCAGGCAAAATATTCTTCACTTCTAAATCATTTATCATTTGCCTCCTCCTCCTGCTTTTTTTTCATTTTTCAGTCAACCCCCCTACTAAGCCATCTGTTCAACTAGCAAGACAGTCAAGGACCTAATACATTAATTTTGTCAAATCTGAAAGGCCTCTAAGGACTTAGATCTTGTCTTGTTCACCTCTTCTAGAAACAGTCACCTCTAGCATCCCAACTTGTTGCACTCTCTGCTTTCAGCATCTTCTACTGCAGTTCAGTTTCTCTCATTCCCCCCCCCATCCACCCCATCTGCGAAGCAACTTCAATCCCCATAAGGGATTCCCTACACACTAGAAGATACACCTTCCCTGCACACTACAAGGTGTGCTACCCTTTGTGCATACGTACGTCCCTGGACAACAGAAGACCAACAGCTTGGGGGAAGAGTTAAGATTTTTTTCTCTTTTCATGAGACCACAGTCTGGTTTCACGTTTTGGAAGTCTCCAGGACTAACGAAAGCAAAAAGTACTTGTTCTAATTTGTTGAGAAGTCAAATTCACAAGATTTCTCCATCCAACCTACTTCTGCCTTTGAAGGCAAACTTGTTAGTTTCCAAACACACCATGTTTAACTACAGCATGAAAAGAGCAAGGCATATAGCATCTATCCTTCCAAAAAATAATCACTTCTGTTCTGGTAAGACAGATCTAGGTAGAAAAGACATTCAGCAAAATCAGTCTGCAACACTTCTCTTTATTATGAGTGATCGGTACACACACACATAGATAAATCTTCTATAAACATACCTCTAGCTCAGCTTGCAGAAGAAAGATCTCAAAAAGAAAAAAGACAACATCACTTCATAGAGTATCCATTTCCCGATACAGGAATTGTTCTATCATCCTATACTACCTCCTTTCAAGTTGCCATGCAACTTGATTATTTTGTAACACTCAAATAATGACTGAGACAAGCAACTTCAGATCCCTTCAACTTATTACAGCTTCAACTCCAGTGAGGTATTTTCTATTAATAAAAGGAAGAAGGGTAGATCGAGACACTAACCTCTGGCTGACAGTTTTTTGGTGTTGATGATTTTTGCAGCATATTCCTGTGACGAACTTTTCTTTACACATCTGCGGACCACAGAGAAGGCTCCCCTAGAAGAAAAATAAGGAGGGTAGGAGCTATGAAACTGAAAATGAGAACACAGTAGCAGCAATTTCTACCCCCAGAGTGGACCAGATTAAGGACAGGGCAGAACACGTACAGAGAAAGGGAACAACACATGAACAGTGCATGCTGTCTGATCACCAAATAAAACCTAGTCTATATGGTACTCAAGCCTCCTGAAGACCCCTCAAGCCCCCTCACAGACAGCACAGTAAGAACAGCACACTGTGCAGGGAGAGAGAGACCATGCGGGCACAGAAACGGGACATGAAGGGATTGATGAACGGGAGACAAGCAGCCCAGACCGACGCTGCAAACACTAGCCGGTAAGTCCATCACCCGAAGACAGTATCCCCAGCAGTTACATCAGACAACCAGGACTCATTTCTCCCACATTCAAGTGCCAGCTTGGTCACGAAATCGCTGCAACACTTTGCAGAAGTTACCAGTCCTCTTACATCTCTCTACCCACCTGCAAAATGGGGATAAGCATGTACCTATTAATGAAGTGAGTAGGAAGCTACGAGGCTTTGTACCTTTTCTCAAGCTGGAACTATTGATATTATTACAACTATTCCAAAAAGCCACTTGGAGAAGAGGTCTGAGAGAGGGGGAAGAAGGATTTCTGTGAGGAAAAAAGAGATAATACAACAGAGACCAAGGCAAAAAGATAGGGACTCAAAATCTACAGGACTACACAGATGAGTGCTTGAAAGCAGTCCCTTCTTTTTTTTAAAAAAACAATACTACAAAACAGGGTGGGAAAAGAATAACAACTAGCTTTACAGGAAAGATCTGAAAAGGGGAAAAGGACAAATAAGAGAAAACCGGCAGAAAATTCTGAGTCCTTCAGACTAGGAACACAAATCCGCATCTATGGACAAACGTACATATATAAGAAAGGGGAACAGAAGCTGCACAAGGGCCCCACAAGACAGTTAGCCCTACAGAGAGCCTAAAATAGCTTCAATCCTCCCGATACTGCAGAGTCCTGCCTCTTTCTCCCCTTCCTCAACCTCTACATACAAACCAATAAGCAGCAAGGTGAGCACCAGCACTGGGGCCCGGGCTTGGTGACACACAGCTGCAGCAGTGTGGGGAGGGACGGGGACAGCGGGCTGGAGAGAAGAGATGCAGCAGAGCCCAGCAGTTGGTGCAGGAAGAGAGGGAGGGGGAGAGCAGCAGCACCCAGGAGAGCACTGTCCCCACAACCCTACCCGGGCCGCGGCTACGCTGCTTTCCTGTCCCACAGGGTCCCCCTGCAAAGCCCTGTCCTAGGGTGCAGCGGCAGGTCTGCCGATGCAGAGACAAGTGCGGAGAGAGGGAGGGAAGGCGGGAGGGAGGAAGGCAGACGCGCGGTGCAGCAGCACCTGGTCCTTTCGCAGGGACAAGGAAGTGGGGACTGAAGCATCGCGGAGCGGCAGTAACAGCGCCGTGTCCCAGCGCAGGAACAGTTGACGGGAACGGCAACGCGTAGCAGGGAGACGGTGCGGGGAGGAGAACGCGGCAGCCGGGTCCTGAGGAGGGCAAGGGGGGAAGAGAGGAAGTCCCGGGGTGCAACAGGAGCGCGCAGCCCGAGGCAGGCTGCGGGGACACCCCATCCACCGGCGGGGACGACCCAGGGGCGCAGAAACACCTTTCCCTCCAGCGGCGATGCCGCTGGGGCGGACGGGGGTTTGGAGAGCGGGATTACAGCGCGGCAGCTAATCCTTCTCCGGCTCCCGGGAGAGCCGGGGCGCCGGCACCGGGCTCCCGGCAGCGCCGGCGGGTCCCGGGGCCGGGGCGGGCGGCGGGGCGCGGCGCGGGGCGCGCAGCGGGCTCCGTACTTGCCGAGCTCCTCGTAGAGCTGGTACTCGTCGGTGAAGCGGGTGCACGTTGCCGTGGTGGCCATGTTCGGGCTGCGGGAGGCTCAGAGCCGCTGGGGCATGGGGCAGGGCGGCCGGGACGGGCCGGGACGGGCGGGCGCGCTGCTCGGCGGCCTCCCTCCTGGCTCGGCGGGGCGGCGCGGGCTCCCCCCGCGCCCGGCTCGGCGCTCCCCGCTCCGCCGTGCACAGTCACCGCTCGCCGGGGAGGGGAAGGAGGCTGAGCCTGGCCAGCACCGCGAGAACTGGCTCGGAGACACCCCGCGCCGGCCCCCTCCCTCCGCCCCTCCGCCGGCCCCGGCCCGCCGCGGGGTGTGGCCGCCGGGGGCGCTCCCGGGGCGCCCGCAGCGCCAGCGCCGCCGCCGCCGCCGCCCGCCCGGGGGGCTGCAGCCGGGGCGCGGCCGCCTCCCCCCGCCCGCGGCCGCCGGAGCGGGCACTGCAGTCAGCGCCCCCGCCCCCGCGCACGGAGGGCGGGCAGACTGCGGCGGGCTCGCTCCGTTCCGCTCCGGCAGCGGCCGGGAGGCTGCAGGGCCGGGAGGAGACCCCCGGCCAGGCGCACCGCGGGTCTTTCTCTCACTTGCCCCCGCGGGGGCGCCGGCCCGGGGCCGCAGCGCCCGGGGCGGGGAGCGCCGCCGGCGGATAAACTTCCTGCGTGCAGCGGCCGCGCAGGGGAGGCCGCCGCCCTGCCCCGGGCGCACGTCAGCGGGGCTGGTGCCGGGCGGCCCGGCCCAGGAGCTGCCACCCGCGGGCAGCGGCCACCCCGCGGGCAGCCCCCCGACTCTCTCCATGCCGCTCCGTGCGTGCTCCGGCCGGCGGCGGCGGCGGAGGAGGAGGAGGAGGAGGCGCGGGGAGGAAGGGGCAGCTCCCGGCCGCTGCCGCCCGCCCTGGCCGCAGCCTGAGGCCAGCGCCCAGCGCCGGGGAGCTGCGTTGCCCCCCGCGAAGGGGGCAGCGGAGCCCCAAGTCCTCCGGATCCACCTCGAAGTTGGGCCCGGCGCGCTCCCGAGCGGGCAGCGCTGCCAGGCGGTGCCCGACCTTGGGGGGTGCGTGGGGGCGTCCCCGAGGAAATGAACCGTCTGCTGCAAGGGCGGAGTGGTAACACGCGAAATGTCTTGAAACTGCTAAAGAACGAGCCCCGGCATTCGCAGACACGTGTGGTTTATGGTGATGGGACTTGGACTCGGAAGACAAACAGAAATCATCGGTCTCCAACTGCAAAGGAAAACAAACCAGCCTCTGTTCTGTCTCTAATAGCATACCATCCGAGAGTGCTGTCTGCAGTGCCTTTATAAGCAAGTTTATTTTCACCTCTTGCTTAAGTGAGTCTGTCTCTGAACAATTGCCAAATCTGCTTAATATGCAGATTTATATAGGGCAGTCACTGATCCAGACAGGGAAGGACTGCCCTGGCCTCTCCTGCACGACTCTTAAGAACATGGAGAGAGACAGATGAGTGTACCATAAGCCAGGAGCAGTATTAAACTGATCTGAAAATGAAAAGTACTGTATAAGTACCCTGCATTACTGCTCTGTGACTGGACTAGGAAATCGTCCTGTTATTCAATCACATGAAAAGCAGGGACAGCAGTATCCTCCCCACTCCCCCTCTCCTAGTTAAATGCAGCCAGCCCAGTGCTGCAAAGTCTACACCTAAAGTAATGCAGCAGGCAAAATTCACCCAGCCTATGCAGAAAGTAGATAGCAAAAGTAGGACAGTGTAACAGTAGCATTACAACAAAGCAGTACTTCTAGAAGGTGATTATGAAACAACAGCATTCTGCGTCTTACACCATGCCAGCATTTAAACCTGGAAACCTGCTGACCCAGCAGAATAATTCAGAGAACCAACAAATGAGCTGTCCAACAGGTGCCAATCAGTAAATCTGCCTCCTGCCAAGCTAAAACTGCCCCAACAGCCTCATTCAGTGGTCCACCAGTTTCTCTAACAGCTACAAGAGCTGCAGATGAGGAGGAAAGCAGTATGACAACCCACGGCCCTTACCAGGGGAATTGGCAGTTAACACGAAACTCAGCTGGGAGATTTTAGATGTGGCGGTGGGCAATGTTGCTGACATACAACCTGCAGTGCGCTTCCACCATCCAAAATGAAATTACGTGTTCTTTGTGGAGGAAAGGCGAGCTGTTCAGTTTGTGCTGTGGTTGCACTAGGCCATGTAGTCAAGATATAAGCAACCCAGTCCCCTGTGTTAAAATGTACGGAGCAACGGGAACAGGACCCTGTTCTGCTCTTTCTTCCTCAACACAAAAACTGAGGGTGAATGTTTAAGACCAAGTTTTAGCACACTGTGCTGAATGAGCAGCCAGAGGGAGAGAATCTGAACTTTTGTGCATTTGTCCTGTGTTCCTACAAACCAAGGAAAGATGAAGAAAATGGAAAGGGATACAAGCCACAACAAAGAAGTACAGCAACAGGAGAGGTTTACCTAAAGCTATGTATTAAACTGAGTGAAATTCTGCAGTTGAAAACTGTTTTAACTGGACTTGAGGACTGTTCTATGTCCTATACAAAGCACCCCATGATATTTAAGAAGCCCTCATTGCAGTGGTCTTGTAAAAATACATGAGGAACATGAAAAGAGGGAGACAGAAGAGGAAGTTTCTCATCTTCAGGCGTTACAAGGAAAAGTGAGGTCTGGAAATCAGAAAGAGAACAGAGAAGCAAGTGTGGAAAGCAAAGCTAACCATGTGTTATGCATAGCAAGTGCTACAGAAACAGATTGCTAACCGAGAAACTTGTGTTAACCAAGAAGTGGGATATAAATTGAGTGACAGACTTGATTAAACCAAGTACTGAGTGGGAGACTAAATTATGGGAGTAGAGTTTTCAAAAGGAACGTAGACAAAATGAAGCAGGAGGAGGGGTGGCAATATGGATAAGAGAGTATTGTGTCAACAGAAAGAAATATTGATGTTCTGGCTGACATAGCAGTCTGCTTATACGGAGAGTAAAATGGCAAACAGAGGTGAATCTTGAATGGTGCCTGGGCAGAATAATGTTGCAGGGACCAGAACATACCTGAACAGTAAGAAATGGTTTTGGGAGAGCCTGTGTGCTAGTAATGGGACATTCTGCTAATGAACAGTAAGTGAGATTCTGACCTCAGTTATGCAGGAATGAAGTCTGCAAGTAATGCCTTGTTTTTAGTATTAGCCAGCTGCAGATTTCACATTAGCAGAGTAGCAGTTTTGGTCTCTATCTTTTGAAGTAGCACAGGTTTGGCTTATACAGTACACTGAACTGTCAGGGATCTGTCAGGGATTAATCTGATTTTAATAACTGGAGCTGAGTAAGAGTCACTAAAGAAAGTAAGTGAAATGCAAAGGATTTAATGCAAAGCCCATGGGCGTAAATGGACATTTCCTCTGATGTTAATGGACTTTGGATCAGGCCCCATCTGTCCATGGAGCCTAAGGTCAGCTTTGGTATGTTGAAGAATGTCTGTGGGAAGGCAACAACAGAAGAGCATTGGTCTTTAGGGAAGCAGAGTGAAGGACTACAAAATGAGTTCACAGAAACTAACTGGAATTCAACCCACTGTGGAAAATGGGAAGGATGCTGGAGGAGCTGCACGGTAGCATCTTTCCAGCAAGGCTGAATAAGCCAAAGGGCAGCATGTATGAGCGTGCCGAGCAGAGCAGCGCTGCCTAGTGCCAGATATGAAGAGAGGGCGTTGGCAAAAATAAAGGACCTGGGAAGGGTAAGAATGGGGGGAGTTAGAAATCAGTCTGGAGGGGCGAAGGCAAGAAGCAAAAAAGAAATAAGCAATGAATGCAATGAGTAGGCATATTTTTTAAATAGACATTCTCTGGTTTTTCTGCCATTAACTTGGGGTCCCACAAAGAATCAAGTAATTTTTCTTCTCTATGCCTCTGCTGTCCAGTCTGTCTATTTAGAGTGAGTAACTCCAGGCAGTTACTCCTATGCCTCACAAGGCATTTACAGGACGTAAAATTCAACCTGCCCTGCTCTTATGTGGGGCTTCCTGGCACTACTTAAGTACAGTAACAAATGAAAATACAAAACAAAACACCCAAACCCCTACAATTGTGTGAAATATTGCATCATCTTAAAATGAGGAATTTTTTGGCAGGTGAAAGTGAGGAAAGTGTTCAAATTCTTAACAATTATTTTGCTTCGGATTCTACACAGAAAAATGCAAAACGTTACCTAAATCGAGCATCATTTTATCATGACTGTCCACAGACTCACTGTCATGTACACAGAAAAAAACCCCTTATTTTCATAAGTGATTATTCATGTTGGCTATACAATACAAGATCTCTCAAAATATTTTTGTCTTAAGCAATTGTTGAGTACCTACCAGAAAAATCAGGCTCCTTTAATGTGCCTGGTTGTTCTCTTCCTTCTCCCAAACTAAAATTCATTTGTTACCTCTGAAAAATCATGATTCAGACAAGTCTAAGTGGATTTGTAGGTGTAGCTGATAAAAATAAAAAGCATGCATAGAAGGAAGGTTGGAAAGAGAAGAACTTCTTAGTGAGTGAATATAAAATTTATATTTGAAATAAACATTAGAGTTCTGGAGAGAAGCAAACATTAAACTACCCTATTAGTATGGACTGTTCAGCCATCCATCTAGTTTAGTATCTTGTCTTCAATAGGGACGATAAATGCGAGGGAGGGGGAACAGGAGGGGATGAAAGGAAGACAGAGAAGGAGAAGGGAAAGGAATCAAAACAGGCCAATAAAGCGATCCGTATAACTATAACCCACGTGCATACTGCGCACCACTCGATTAGAGTGGCTTTCCTCCTGACCCCAAGCTGATGATCAAAATATGCCCTGAAGCACAAGGATTGGTAGCCCTTGTAATTTTGATCCTAGCTTGTGTCAGTGCATATGCTATTCTGTTTCATGTCGATGCCTAATCCTTTTTGATACTTACTAAGCTATTTAAGTCAATAATATCCCATGGCACTGAGTGTCGCATGTTAATTATATGGCTCATAAAACATATAACCTGATATCGTTGCAAATTTGTTCTATTTTAATGTCACTGAGTGCTCTCTCCTGTTATGAGACAGGGTCAGTAGGTATGTCCAAATGGCCAGCCCTGTTCTATACATCTCTGCTTTTCAGTGCTGCAGGTCACTGCCCCCAGGGGAGTTCAGACAAAGGAGGGGGCGGCTGCAGTCTGGCAGGGTCTCAGTGCCTGGGCGTCCCCGGGAAGGCTCTGTGTACCCACTGGCGGCCTGCCTGGTTCCCCAGCTCCCCCAGTGACTCATGTGGACACATGCCTTTCACTGAGACTTTTGCAAGCCACCTAGGCATGAGGTATTTTCCTTTCAGCTTGAAGTGCTTGAGACTTTGGGTTTCAGAGGCACAAGTTAAGTCCCTAAGTAGGAAAGGGAAGCATTCGGTACACGTTCAGCTCGTTTAGCTGCCATGAGCTCACTTCGCACAGTCTTTTCTCTGGAGCCTTATCCTACCTTTACTGAGGGATCAATACCAGGTTTATTGACCAATTTCACAGTCTGTTCAGGATTCCTGCACAAGGACACATGGTATAGGCAAAGCCTGGTGGAAGACAACACATAGACAGTCTTGAAGAGCTGAGTGCTTCACCCACAGACCTATACAGAAGGTGCTGCAGCAGCCTGATTCTATGTTTCTCATCTCATGAAAATCCAAGTCCATCCAATACTAGCCTGAGCTCTAGGTTAGAAACTGAGTGAGCTCCAGAAGAATAGTCTTTCCAGCCTCCTCTCTTTGCTATAGAGACACTGCTAAGCAATTTCTGAATGCTGAGGTGCAGTGTCTACTGGTTGCTCTTAACTGATCAGTTCCACGAAATATGCTTATATCATGTCTAAGCTATGCTCTGAAATGTATCAATAGGACTCACCAGTGAGGATTATGGAAATCAGACAAATGTCCTGAGCAGTAAGAATGATTTCCCCTAGTTCTATATCTATAGTGATATTAATAATATTGCATTCAAAGAATTTCAAGTTTTCATTCCTTTCTTCTTGAAACTGGCTAATGTCAATTGTTAATCAGGTGAAGAGCAGGGTTTCCCACCATTTATGTGGCAACAAGGTCATGTTCCATGAATTCCTCTAATAATTATCCAGTAACAATAACTGCTATGTTAAAATCACCCTCAGATGAGCTTAGCCTTAAAATCTTTCATGTCTATTGCCTCCCTTGGTGGGTGGATGAAAGAGAAGCAGATTTGCCTACTTCACCAGAGCAAGTGAATAGATCTGTGTGTCCAGTGCCGAGTGTAGCTTACTGTTGTCTCTAGATGGCTCTGCTGTCACTGAAGGGTTACTGTGTGGGTATACGATAGTGGGGAAACATCTTGAACATTCATTTGAATACGGCCATCCCGGTGGAATGTCCAGGGGCTATTTTAAGATTCACACTGTTTGTTTCAACAAGATTGCATGACTCAATGACTGTTACATAAAGGATGAACACAGATTTCTCTTTATATCCCAGATATCTCCATCAACTTAAAATATTGTATGGTATTATACATTACTGATTATTGAATGAATACTGAAAACTCATCCTGGGGTGGGGTCTCCCTCGTTTTTAAAATAAGGTCTCTGTCCAGGGGAAGGCTAATCCTGCAAAAAAGATGATGGATGGACAGTCCTCATGAGCTGAATGCTGTCTTTCACAGTGTTGAGAAGAATATGCACAAGCAACTCCCTCATTGCTGTGGGTCACCCATAACCAAAAGGAATGAGAAATGAGCAGTTTGGTTTCTGTGGATCAGTCATTGCCATCTATTGCTACTGCTAAAAAAAAGACTTCCATTTAGTGCCAGCTACAACAAATTTTGTTTCTGTGCCTTTTAAAATGGAGCACAGATCACTGGGAAAACCTCCAATTTAACTCTCACCGCCAAAGTCATCATAACATTTGGCCATTATTAGCTCTTTTGAATTCAACTCAAATTAAAGATAAACTTCATGTATCTCACACTATCCATCTTGCAATTCCTTCCTCTTGTCATCTCAGTTGAATTTATGGCACAGTCCTTGGGGAGATACTAAACTTTTTCCATTAAGTTCTCAGTTAGGTCTTGATTTAAATGGCTGTGGATTATTGTCCTAGAATAAGAGTGCTAGACACCAAACCTACACTGAAGTGTATGCAGACACTTGAGATTACAAAGAGACCAAATCATTCCCTTGAGGAATCTGCCATCATACAGTATCTTGAAAGATCAGTCTCAAACTGCAGTCTCTTCAGAACAAGGCATCTGTCTGGTCTTGTTTGGTAAAATACTGTGCACATCTGGTAGCACGTGATAGACTGATCAGTCTGAACTGCATCAGCTCTCAAATCATAACACCCTACCAATTAAACATCAAACCAAGACCAGAGTTGTTTAATACTATCACAAAAAGAGAGAGTGATTTAAAAAAATACAGGGTTTTGCTTTCTTCCAACTTAAATATAACTTAATAGCATTCCATAAAGCGTGATTATTTTTGTCAAACTTGCAGTTTGAAAGTTTGGGGTTTTGAAAAGAAGCACCCTGTGCTCCTTACCCAAGTGGGAGTGCAGCATATAGTACGCAAAATGACAGAATCATCCAGCACTGGGATTCTCAATCCTTTTTCTCCCGAGAGATTACTCTGAATCTGGGAGACCTCACAAGCAACACTTAATCATCACAGCCTCGTGGACCGTTATAAACCATGAAGTAGTATACCTCCACATCACAAATGTCACTGCCATAATTGGCAGGAACCGGCCCCTCCTGGCAGTCTCAGGAGGTCAGCGTTTACAGAGCCTGCACTTCCCTGTCATCACCAGCCCAGAGTCCTTTCAACTTAGGACTAAGTCAGGAAGGGTGTATTTTCACTAACAATGTCCACTGTACAAAGGAGTAGATTCAGAAGCAATCAGTCTCCAAAGTATTTCACCATCACTTTCACCAGCACTAAACTCTCAAATAACATCTGTTAGCAGAAAATACTGGTTTTCATTTTTTCATCTCTGAATCCTCTCAGTCCAGTGCTTCATCTCCTGAGTTTAAACAGTAACTGTTTAAACATGACCTTGACATTTTTAGAGGAGCCTGTAAAACCTCTCCGCTGTAAAACAGCCAGATTAACATTTATGTGTAGTTAAAAAAAATAAACACTTTAACCAAAATTGCCTGAATGTTTATGTGAGGGAGAGATGGCTCACAGGACTCTTCAAAGAACATTGGCAGCAATTTCCTACCCTGAGTAAAATAAATTAATTAACACACACATCCTGTTTAACATCAAAGGAAAATCTGGCTCCAAAGAACAATCCAAAGGAGAGGGCCTGTGAGTGTTTACAAACACAGCCTGAGCCAACAAGCGCAGCAAGAGGGTATTTGGGAACCACAGCGAAGCCTCCACCCAGTAGCTAGACTCTCCAGTTTCTCCAGGGTTCAGTTCTCCCTGCATGTGATGAACAGAGAACATGCAGTGAGAAAGACAGGCCTGATTTCCCAGCCAGGGCAATAGTAAAACAGTGATTTACACTCCCCAATTAACAGCCACAAAACCTGTGGGAATAAGTGAAGTAGATCATGTTTTACAATGAGAGAAATGAGGCGGAGAGCGGGACAGTGACTCTCTCACGACCTCACAGGAGTGCAGCTGCCACAGAAGGGCAGAATTCAGGTCGTGCCTCCAACACGAACAGATATAGACACTTTCCTATTGATCTTGATTTTGGGTGAAGGTAATGCAGTGGTGCCACTCTGAATTCAGTGTGCAGCTCTCACCAGATTTCTCCCCAAAACTGTGCCTTCAGTACGGCGTGCCATTCACAATTAAAAACTCACTAAACATTTGTTACGTTCCTGCAACCCTTTTCTGTGGAGTGGCTGCAAATGTTACTGCTTTCTGTGCCTCCTTCTGAGTGTACTTTGTTCCTTGTATCTTATTAATAAAAATAAAATGCAAAAGAAAAAGGATGGTTCTTGACAGGTTAAAAAAATTACACCCAAGATCTGTCAGTTTGGGTTGGGATCCCTGTTAAGAATCCACCACACTGAGTCTGCAGTGACACAGACTTCTTGCCTTTGAAGGGCAGGAGGCAAATACACCTGACTGTGCAGAAACACAAATATATGCACATTCAGAAGTCCTGAAAATATCTAAAGGAATTTCTATACTGCAGAGGAAGGTATTATTTCCATGTTTAACATCGTCACGTTACATTCAAAAAGTACTAGCAAAAAACACATCACAGCAGCAGAATAAGGTGCTAGCTCGTGGCTGTTTGTTTCTTGAATACTTGCAAATCACAGACGTGTGTGCGAATGCATGAAGCAGAACTGTGTTTCTAGGCACAAAGATGTAGATAGGTGACTCATGCTGAGGTGTGCATGTGTACATGCAACTGGATGGTGCGTAGCTTTATGTGTATGTATGTACTACAGTCCCATAAATGGGAACAAAAGCAGAGAGATACCATGAACTGTGCAAGGATAGATGAAAGGCATTTTTACATATATATTCCAAGGCAAGAAGAAGTTAGAATATGTAAAGGCCAAGGATCCAGAGACAACTAACTTAAAACGAGCTCCCTACAGTGAAGAGGGATAGGCTAGTGGGTGGGTCAGAGAAAGAGTGACAAAGCATTTTATGTTTACATGAGAAAATAAATGCTGTCGTTACAATTATGGGCCAAACTTCATTTAGCTTTTGGCTCTGAGTGCATTTGGAAGAGGACATGCACTCTGTGATCCCACACAGCTGTAGCACTGCGCTGTCATTCCCAAGGGTTCTTTCCCGTGGAAATCACACCTCCTGGCTGTAAACAAAATCCGCAGAACTAACATCTGTCTCAGCTTTGGCATCTGTCTCTGCTCCTAGGCAGGCACGCAGGTAGGTGAAAGTGTCCCTGAGTTCACTGGATGGCCTCCAAGCCAGGGCTGGGATGGTGTCGGCCGAGGAGCTGGGGTAATTAATTTGAAAAATTAACGATGCCAGCTGAGGACTTGAAAATCCTATTCCTAGCTCATGCTTCCCTTCAGCAGGGGGAACAGAGGAGTTAAAAACTTATTTGTATTGCATGTCATTAGAAATACCATTACAGAGTGAAAATCAGAAGTTTTACAGGCACACACAAAACTTTTGGAACTCCCATATGATACCATTTCTCTTGCTACAACAGGTTGCGTTGCGGATAGCTTCATATCATGCCCATATTTTTTTGTCAACAGCTTAGATGCTCTCTAAATCTAAACATTGCCTATGTATTTCAATCTATATCTTTGTCCTTTCGTCTAGAGGGTGTAATCCTCTTGTTCTCTTGGGATGGTCTGCATTTCTTGGTAACTGAAACAGTTTCTTCAGCATTTTCTAAAGCGTATTTACCAAGACTGAGATCACAAAGGTAGCTGCCTAGGTCACCAGTTTTTGGGGCACTTGTGACTGTTCAATACCACTGACAACAGACCTGCTTTACTGTAAGTAATGTTTGTTCTTTTCTGTATATAAAACGTTGTGATGGGCACAGTTTTGAGCTATGATTCCCGCACAGCTGATTTAGAGATGCAGCTTTCTTACGGACACCATGCACACCTTGTGCATTAAATTTATATGTACTTGTTTGTCTTGGTCCACCTGCTAACAAGCCAAACCTCACAGAAATTTATCTAATTGCCAGAGACTGGGATCTGGCCTCTTGTGTTTGCAATGCCTTTCTCCCAGCTAAAACTTTGTCGGTTAGTTACAGAGTTTATAGCCAATACAATAGCAAGTGTTGCATTAAAAGAAAAGGATACTTATTCTCAATGGTTTCTCGTTGCCAGAAGTCTCCCATTCCACCATTTTAGCATAATGTTTTACTCAGACACACAACATATGGTTCCTCTAGCCTTAGGCCAGTACAAATGCAAGGCCCAGCAACGATGACGTTCAGAATTCAAGTTTCCAGCATAACTTCTCCAAATGCCAGCACAGGCCAACAGTCAACAATGTCCTGCACACACTGGACTTGTGTGCAAGCCTGTCCATGTGAGTTGCTTCTGGAAGTGCTTTAGGGACAGGAGCAGAGGACAAGCGACATTTGGGACTTGCCCACAGCTTTCAGCACTGCCTTGGAAGTGCACGTGCACTTTGGGAATGATACTTGTGGGGACCCATCCCTATGTGAGTCCATCCAGCACAAGTGAGAGGGAGGAGAAGCACTGCTGAGTATGTAGTCCCTGAAGGCCAGCCCGTAGTGTATACGGGAAGTTTTGTAGCAGTAAAGATTTAAGAAGCAGCAAGAAAAAATATGCAAGCTACATACAGTTAAAACAGACATGGGACATCTGAGTGGAAGGTGAGGAAGAGAAAACGTTTCAGTGACTACAAGAACAGTCCTGCTACTACTGATTCAAAAAAAAGAGGCCACTGTGGGAGAAACAGCGATCCCTTGCCCATGCAGTTTAGCGTTTACAGAACAAGCACCGGTATGGCAAGACCTCAAGTCCTACAGAGGGCAGTGAAAAGGGAACATCATCAGGAGATCACAGTACACAAAACCATGAAAGACGGTCCAAACCAAATGGCTTCAAACTTCTTCCTTAACAGCCAAAAAATGTTAGTGGAAGGGAGGAGAGCCTCGGCTGAGCTGCATGCTGCACTGGAAGAGTTTTGATCACCAGTCAGATATTTGAGATACTCAGATGTCCTCAAGAGAGCATCGCCGAGAGGCACCTAGGGGCAGCAGCTGCCCTTGCCCTGCCAAGCTGCTGCCAAGCCTGACTGCGAACGCAGCGATGAACGCTCACTGCAAAGGTAACTTACCTGCAACCCTGGCTCAGGCCGGGTAACTGAACACATAAATCTCTCCCAGGTGTAAAGACCCCAGCTGCCACAATCTCTAGACTGCCCGAGGATTAAAACCACATCCACAACAATCATTTTAGACTATTTAATCCTGTGGTTTAATTAGCTAAGAAAAAACTTCCAGTTTAAGGGGTTATGAATTACCCACATTGCAAAACTCTATTCCTTTCAGTCAGCTTCAGCTGTGTGTCTGTATGTCCTACTCTTGACATTCCAGCTTCTGCTTTTGCTGTCCTCTGTGCCTGTAAAACCCTCTGTGCTCATTTGCCGGCGTTCCCATGTTAAAGTCTAACCTTACAATAGGATGTTGAAGCAGGTGACCCTGCCTTCTCATCATGAATCATTTCCTCTGCTGAATGGTTATTGTGCCTTCTTGTAGGTAAACAGAGTTCTTATTAGATGGGCTACTCTTTTGCACAGGTCAGCAAGTATTTACATAGTGATGTACAGCAATAAAATGAGGTAATAAGAGAGTTGCAATAATAAGTCATGCCTGGACATCATTACATAGGCAGAACTCCTAATCAAGGCAAAGAACTATTTAGAGAAAGGACTCAGAAGAAATTTCTCTCTCCTTTTTCTGTGTCGTTTAGTTTAATGGAGAAATAAGAAACCATCATTTAGCTTCAATTTACTAGGTTTAAAGAGATTTTTGTGGCTTATGAAATTATCTCTATCACTCAGTATTTTTTAACTATTTAAAGGAGAATTGACAGATATCCATGAATATATTTGAGGAAAATACCTGGTTTATACAAGATAGCCAAGTACATGTTTTCAAATTTAATTTCTGAGAATCTATTTAAAAGTCTTTTAATACTCCATATAAAAAGGAGGGGGAAAAACACAAGAGAAAATGTGGAAGCATACCCCACAATCCCACCATAATTCACTTAAGTAATTTTTCCTGAAAATTACTGCAGGTTTAACATCAGGCTGGGCTAGCTATAAGGTACTCATTCCTTTTGTGTCTGTCTCAGAAAGCTCCTGCTGCAAAACATTTCTAAGCATGAGGATGTACTACAACAAACAAACCAACCTATCTCAATTATTAACTTCTTGTGTTTTTCAGAAAATAGTGATGCTATACTGGGTTTATATATACACTGTAACAGAGGAGAAATCAAAGACCCAAAAGCATATCTTTCAGCACCCAGAAGTCATCTACTGTGAACTAAGGTTTTCCCAGCTGAAGGTGCCACTCGCTTCTGTTATGTGTCACACTACACGCAGGAGAATCTCTAACCGCTGGTTTTAGCAGTTTGCCTAGATGACCTTTGCTGAAAGCCCAGCCTCCATAAAGGGTATCTCTATAGGGTCCCTCGAAATAGCTGTCTACTAGGAGAAGGTAATAAGGGAAAAATCAACACGCCTATATATTGAGAAAAAAAGAAAAAAAGACTCCAAAGAGATCTAAAGTAAAAAGAGACAAAACTCTGGGAACTGGAGGTGTGTGTGGGAAAGCATTTACTTAATTACCTCAAGTAACGGCCCCACTGTTAGTGAGTACAGGAGGTGCAAAGAACCAGACCAGATCTGATGGGGAGGTATTCCAGCATAAGAGAAATTCTTGAAACAAGCAGCACACGGTTTGCACTTGAGAAATAAAGCTTTATCATGGTTACTGTAATTACACAAGCGCATACTGCCCCCAGAAGGCAGCATCCCACACTTTTCCACTCTTGTTGCTTTTTTCCGCTGCTTCTCGTTTGCCTGCACTAATATTTATTGTGGATAAATGTCAAGTGATGCTTGTGGGGAAGAAATCCCAGCTTCATGTATGAAATGATGGACTGTGAGCTGACCATTACTATTCACAAGTAAGAAGGGCAACAAGGATAGCCAAATATATGGAACGCCGCTCTAATAGAAAAGATTAAGTAAACAGGGACTCTTCAGATTAGAAAAGAAACAAATGAAAGTGATGCGAAACTTGCATATAAAATAACAAGAGGATTCAGAGGAAGAAAGAAGAGAAAGCAAATGTGATAAATGCCATAAACATCTACTTTCAATTAAGAAGCTAGTCCTGATATTTTCCGCTGGAATTCACCAAGCCAGGTAGCTTTAGACTTGCTGGTGAGTGTTAGGCTAATAGGTCTTAGAACAACAGGGTAACGTGGTCCTCCAGAGTTCCTCACATCCCTGCTGCCACCCTGGCCTCCCAAAGAGTATGTCGGGGCCAGTCGCACCTACAGAAACACACTCCACCCCAGTGCCCCGACCTCCACCAACTCATAAGCGGTGCTCACCACCATTCCTACCCCATAGCCTGAGCCTTGGGGTGTGAAGGCAGCATGGACTGGGCAGAACTGAGCTGGTACTTCCTGAAGGAGCTGGGTAAGATCTCATGATCCCGAGCAGGGCTCTGAATGCTCCCTCTGGCTGTCAGGTGGGCCTGCGCAGATTGATCACAACCATCAGCAGAGGTATGCAGCCCTTGGGAGAACCAAGGGAATCCATCCTAAGGTATCAAACTGGCTCCCACCCTCAGAGCAATTTTTTGCAGGATCTTCTCACTTCGTTTATATGTATTGATATATTATTTTCCTCTGAAGCCTGAGCGAGCTTTAAAGACTTTTCCAACCATCCTCTCTGCAGAACACACACATATCTACAGTAATGCAATTCCCTTTGCCATTTCCTAACAGGCTTAAAATGTTGAATTCTAGTCCCAGAAGACACTTTGCTTTAAAGAGGCCTCGGTGCCTTCATAAATCCACTGTTCAGTAATAGCACGAGCAGCGCTGTTGGAACAGTAAAGGGGAGTGATCCAGAGGGATGCCTGACCTATGTGAGCTGGAGGTGATAAAGAACGGCCTCAGAAGTCTAACAGCAAGCACACACCTGGAAGAGCGACGGAAACACTCGGATGCGAGTGCGAAAGGCACTTGCGGACAGCAGGACAGCAGGGGCGGGGGGGAGCTGGGGGCCGGGCCGGGCAGCGCGGCGGCCGCCAGGGGGCGCCCCCGCCCGCTCCCTCCCCGCCCCGCCGGCCGCTGGGCGGGGCCCGCCAAGGGGCGCGGGGGGGAACGGCCGCCGGCGGGGCCTGCCGCGTTACCTGCCTGCTGCTCAGGTGCGGCCACAGCCACAAAAGGGGCTGTTTTTATGGGTAAGGTATTCCAAATCTTACAGGGCAGAGACGTTTTTTGAGCTGTACTTTGTGCCCTTACCAGTCTACGAAAGTTTACTCAAAAAATTTAAGGACAGAACCTGTTCAAACTTGTTCAAAAATTTACACTGACAGAAACATTTAAAATAAGATCAATGGGTTTACGCAGGCTGTACGAATTACTTTGGTTTGGATTTTCTGCTATCCTAACAGCAGCTCAAGATTCCTGCAAGTCTAAAACCCAAGCTCTGCCCCGGTTCAGCCCAAGCCCAGGCCGTAGCGCAGCTGGGGAGAACTCGGCACCTACGGGCACCACCAGGCTGGGTATGGCTCTCAGGCGTATGAGGGAACGTCTGGGTGGGGGGCTTGCCTTCCTCGAACAAATCACCGTTCTTCACAGTCTAATTCCTGCAATGCCCTGGCAAGTAATCAACAAATGCAATCAAAATTGGGAATCTCCCACAAGACGCTTAATTGCAAACTCAACGAGAAGAAGGAATTGATCAAAGAGCAAAGGGATAATACATGAGACATGGCACATTTCTGTGGCAACATCCAGTTTAAACGTAACACAGGCTGTAAGAGCTCATCATTCTTGAAAAGTTAACTTAAAATAAAGGATCTGTTTGTGAACTAAGGCACCTTGTAAGAGTTGTGACCAGTAAGACACCGACACCATCAGACAATTTACATTCGTAAATATGGGCCTGGAGCTGTCAGATTTTCAGTTGCTGGCTCCACAGTGGCCTCAGACAAGCCCTACGCTTCTTGCTTCTGTCTCTTTATTTGCAAGATGATGGTAGCACTTATCTCTCCTATAAATCACATACAGGGCTATGACTGACAACTGGTATATAAAGAATGAAGACTTGCTAACAGTCACTGAAGTTGTGCCAACTAACAACCCCGCAAATTCATTCTGTTCTTGCTGTGGGTGTATTCATTCAGCTAACGAATATCTGTGTGTGGGATTAACCAGACAAACCTGTAGCCAGTGAGAAATGAATACTATGCAGGGTGTGCACCCCTCTCAGCAATCCAGGATTAATACTTGTTTCAACTACAGCTTATGCTTTGCATAAACTCCAGGATAATAAGCCCCAGTTTGCTCAGGGGACTTAATTTTTCTAAATTCAATAGTCTGGAGGTTGTGGCTCCCCAGGTGGCTTGCAAAGGACAAGTGAAAAATTGGGAGAAAATCACTTTTGCTGTGTTGAACCTAAATGTGCATCCCCGTTGCAAACAGGAGGAGGGGCTGTTGTTTGCAGTTTAGAGTTCCCAGGGCTGTTTGCCATGGCTGAGGGAAATGTTTATTACAGATGTAATATGTTACGTGCTGTTGATTTTAATTGCTTTTCAAAATGTGAAGACAACTGTGGTATTTGGAAGAGATGGGTGAACTGCACTAATAAGCTCTGTTCTGCAGCAGATCTAGTTCACACTGTGCCACGCAGGCTTCTCTGTAAAATTTTGCCAGTACCCTGGGGAGCGGGTAAGGAAAGGAAGGATCTTAGGCATGCCCTACCCAGCCGAAGAAGTGAGCCTGATTAACTCTTTATCTTGGAGCTGTATCAACAGAGGCCTATGTCCTTCCTTATCCTACAGTAAAAGCAGCTAGCTATAGCTACAGAGCTATGGAGTTACTACCTTGACCCTTACTGTGAGTAAAAGCAACACTGAACATCAGATTTGAGAAAAGTTATTTGGTCCAATTGAGAACCATCTTGGGAATTAGTGGCTTAGTACTTGTGTTAGAAATGGGTAGCCAGCAATGCACCTTGGTTGAGGGCTCAGAGGGGTTCCTCAGATCTTTGGGAACACTCCAGTTCCAGGCTAATGTCCATCCGGAGGCTGTTCCCAAAAGGTTTCAGACCCCGGTCCCAGCTGGTGATGCGTGAAGGAAATTTATTGCTTCCTTCCGCTGGGCAATTGGTATTCTGGGATTTTGACTCACCTAGAAGTGGGTTGGAGGTGCAGTGGGGCTGCTGGTTACAGCTGGGCGCTCTTGAGCGATGGGAAATGGTGCAATTTGCTTCATCCAGCCCCTTGGAATCCAAATGCGTAGGCTTCTTCCTGGGGCTTGTGTGGAGTCTCAGCCCCAAATGTGGAGTGTGTTTCTCACTAGCAAGAGATGAGCCAAATGAGAATGACATGTCAGAGGGTTAGGAAGCTTTCCCTCAGCAAAGCTGTACTGCACAGACCCCACAGACAGCCTTTTTTTGCAGCTGTGAGCAAACCTAGCACTAAAATCAGAAAAAACATCAGCCAGGCAACTAGTGGAAACTGGCAGATTCAAACAGAGCAATGGAGCAAAGCTACTGCTCTCATCCTGCCACTCCCAGATAACTGGGTGCTTTACAATAAAACTGGATGCAAACAGGATTTCAATCATGGCTCCCAGTTTCTATTCCTCCGTAAGAGCTAGGTAGCTAGGTGTGACTTCTCTGTAGACAAGTTGCTTAGCTCAAACTGCTGCACCAGAACTTACTGTCTATTTAGAAGTACCAGTGGGTCACAAATACAGACTGATTTTCAGAAATGCTTGAGTTGCCAGTAATTTCAAAGCAAGCTGTGGATGTTCAGCATCTCTGGGGGGAAAAAAAAAAAAAATCAGTCTGCTTTCACGTGCCAAATATTCACTCTTGGAAGACTGACCTCACACATGCTGGCTCACCTCTTGTTTAACCTCTCTGAGGCCTGTTTTCCTCCTTTAGATTATGTAAATAATAATGATATATCTCCTTGTAATTTGGCTGAACAATACTATGTAAATACTAGATATGATTAATTGCCATCTTCCTCACACCTTCAGAATAGGCAAATCATTAATTTCATCATTTCTAAAGATTTTGGCTCTTGAACTGTTTTAATTTGACAAACGAGTTGTACTGAAAAAACCCAAACACTTGCAGTTACGTACCTTGGTGAAATTATAGCCAAAGCCATAGCCTTACTGACATGAACATTGTCTGCGGATAAGCAGGCACTTTGGATTTCTTTGCATGAACAACTAGACGCGGGTCTGAACAAACAGAGACAAGTCTGTGCCGGCCACCTTCACCACCCAGTCCCAGGTGCCAGTGCAACACGGGACTGTGCAAGTTCTACCTGCCGGGGCCCTGCGTGCACCTCCCCTGCCTCAGGGTTTAGCTGCCTGTGCTCCCAGTCTGGGCTGATAGTGCTCGGCTGTAATCTGGGTTCAGACTGGGAAACCGGGGCCTGCGCTGCTTTTGCTCAGGAGCAGTGCTGAAGCTGAGACCCTCGGCTTCGGTCCTTGCCCAGGCTGTGTTGAGGGTAAGGCACATCCCTGGTCTCATACCTCTCTGCCCTGCTGACTGCCTGGCCTGACCTCAGACGTGCCACTACGGGCTCACCTGGCAGCTGGGCGCTTGGCTGAGGCTGGCTGCCTTCACTGCGCCTGCCCTGCTTGCCACGCTGCCTGGCTGCGGTCCGGCCGGTGCGGGCACAGCCCTGCCTGCCCTGGGGTGAGTCCCCGCTGCCAGCTCGCCTCCCTGGGGGAGCGCCTGCCCCTGCTGCTCCCTGGCACCCCAGGCTTCGGAGCACCTCTATTCCCTTCTTACAAAGGGATCAGAGATGCAAGAAAAAGGTTTCCTGATTATTTTTTATCTTGGACAAATATATTTGACTGCTTTGGGAGAACAGAAACCCCTTCATACTTCTACGCCTATGATGACCTAGCTTAAATTTTATTGTGAATCAATCCAAAAATTTGTGTACAGATGGAAAGTTTTCCCAGAAACTCTGCTCTTACAAGGCAGCTGCCTGGCTGATCCTCACAAATGAACTATGTCTGGGAAATACACAACGAAACTTCCTGTAATCTAACATGGAGACTGCTGAGTGCTTTCAGCACACGTACACACCACCAGCTCCTCACCGGACACAGCTAGCTGGCATGCTGCGGAGGTCTGTAGAGGTGTAGTGTGTACAACCCCTGACTCACCGAGACAGTCCGAGTCAGTCTGAAACAAACCTGCCTTGCCCATTACCCTGCTAGGGCTCAGGGTAATAAACACACCGCCCTGGCATCTGGGCCATATTCGCCTGCCTTTGCTAAGGCACATGGAGCAATGCTAATGAACGCCAACCGACACTCACCTTGCGTCATCCAACCCCAGTTAAACATGCTCAGGAGAGAAAGCAATGTTGTAACTCACTGTTGTAGGCAATGCATTATATACAATCTAAAGAAGAAAACAGGTGGAAAATCCTCTTCACTGGCTCAATAAGGGCTCATTGTCACTATACTGCACAGAGGTAAGATTCAAAACAAATCTACTACCAGCTAACCATTTAGACATAGACACTTAGAAATGTTACTTAGCTTGTACTTTTTGAGGGAAGGCATTGGATCCTCTGTTTGTCTTGTCTTTGTACAGTAATTAGCACAATGGGACTTTGATCTATAAGCAATGTTCCTACGGCTATTCAATAGCTGAGGCATTTAAGAGGTATCAGAAATTGCCCAGTGCAACCGGCAGATAACCTCACTGGTTGTCACAGGGCAGACTAAGGACTGGACAGGACAGAGATGTTAACTTTGAAAGAAAGGTAGAGGCACAATGGTAGGATAGTTTTGTGCTGTGCCTACACCCTACGTAATCTGAATAAAAAAAGAAAGCTTTTGAATCGTTGCTCTGTTTTAAAAAACAGACATGAATTACCATACTAACCTAAAGGGAGAATGATGGAATCTAGAATGAGCTTTGTTTTTCCAAGTAGTTTAACTTTAAAAAATTTAGTCTTCCTTTTGGGTAAACACAGAAGTTAAGAATCAAAACTTTACAATATTAATGGTGTAACCCAAAGCAAAAAATATGTTATTTCAGGCCTGTGCATACCTCTAACACACTGAAATAATCTCAGCCATTGCATGATGACTGATTGCTGAGATTTTCCATATTATTAGTTTTACTCTGATTTACTAATTTTCTATATTTATACTTTTATAACACATTTTGGTGTTTCCAAGGCCAAACATTTTGCTTCCAGTGTCTTCTCTAACTAGTCATAGCTAAATGAAGTGACCGATTAAAACTGGATTACGCTGCAGAGGGTATTTCCATTATGTCTTCAGCCTGTGCCTAATAGCACTGTTTTTCTTAGTACAAAATATTTTGGTTTCCTTGAAGAAGTCCAGTGACAGAGATGAAAACAAAGATTAAATTGTCCAAACACAAAGGCTCAAAAGCAAACATATAAGAACCTCAAATAAGGATCCTTAGAAAAGTAATGCCATAATTTGCTGGAGAAGAAGTATTAAGAATATCAGATAAAGGGGACATGCTGAGCCTCAGATTTTGTCCCTGGTTATTCAAGGAAGCCACTTCATAATATCCTGTTTCTTAAAATGACCAATTTTCTCTGTGAAACAGCGACAGGCTTTTTGCTTCGTTTCATCATTTGGGAAGGCGCTCCAGACCAATAGCTGTGATCGTCAGAGAACTCCTTTCAACTTCCAGCCCAAACATACTCACAACCAGCAGACACTGCCTGTATAGTTTGTTCCAGGGGTTCCCCTAAGTGACATTTCTTGCATAAATAGCTTCTGCCACGTAAATCGCAACAGAACACGTACATCGTTTCTGTCCAGTCATCTTTGTGACCAAAATAATTCTTCAAATCTCTTCAGATCTCTTCAAACACTAGTATACCCTCCGTTCATTCAGTGCCCAGCTCCCTACACACTCACCTATACATAACCTTGTTTACTACTTTTTGTTTCCTTGGATCCCCGGTCTTGTCTCTGTTTTTTTTAGCTTTTTGCCTGAGTAAGCACTGTGTATGGTGTTAGCAG
The DNA here is from genome assembly GCF_965183815.1 of Platalea leucorodia. NCBI lineage: Eukaryota > Metazoa > Chordata > Aves > Pelecaniformes > Threskiornithidae > Platalea > Platalea leucorodia. The sequence goes on from NC_138826.1 coordinate 24,561,854, forward strand.
ATTGACCAGCTATGTGCAAAGGAAGGACGGAAGCCTCCTCCCAGCCTTTACGCTAGGCTTTAGTCCTCCTCTCATAGAGGAGGAGCTGCAGATGACACGGCGCATGAACAGTGTTCAGCTGGGGAAGAGATCTTCAACTCAACAGACTGACACTTGTTGAGCCTGACAGACAGAGAAGTCATTGCTAACATTTCTGACTATTAACAGAATTTGCAGTTATCCGCATTAAAAGATCATGTTTTAAGATGATGATTCAGGGAACTAATTTGAATAGATTTGGTTGGCATTGAAAATAAATAATGTCTCTGCAAAACGTCGCAAGAATCATAAGGACAGACAAACCTTAAATTAGTGGGCTGGACATTTTAAATAACGTGACGGTAATGAAGGTGCTTATAGCCAACGTGTGAGTCAGTGGCAGAGCTGGTAGTAAAACTTAGCTTTGCAACTCATGAATCAAGGGTCCCTCCAAGGCATAACACTGGCTTCTACAGTAAAGCAGCTTATGTGTGTTTTCAGGGTAAGAGAAGAGATAGGAAACCATGCGGATCACCTCACTCTCAGTTACCAGCCAGGTCAAAAGGCAGGATGCCAAACTGGATAGATCAAATACTTTCATCTATGATGACACTCCTGTAAGCATGTGAAATATATAGCTGTCTTAACAGATTCTGTAATGGACTAGACCTCTCGTTATCCAGGCAACTTGAGTAGGTGTGTCATTTATAACTAGGTATCTGTGAACTTCCCAGTTGATCAAAAGCAATTTTTTTATTAGCTCCTCAGCATTCCCTCATTCTTGTCTTAGCCTGAAGAAAAGGAAAACCCCACACTGACACATGAGAGAGCAGGAAAACAGGCACAACAGAAAGCACAGCATTGCTTAATGAATTGGGAAAGGAATGAGAATACCTGTCTCATAGCTTTTTGTTTACAAGGTCCTTCCTCCAACACTACTTAGAGAGCATGCATTTGCCCTGCTTTTCCAATTACCAGGCACCAAGTAACGGAGGAGTAGATTCAAGCAGGAAGCTGAGGAGGGTAATTTTTAATGTGGACTCTGTGTATATCAATAGGATCTGTGTCCCCCTGTTTTGTCTAAAGTTACATTATCACTTTTAGGTATAAGCTAACTTTACATAAACCAGGTTTAAAGTGACTGAATCTTTTTACACTTGAAGCTGCAGCAGCTTCATTAAACAGGTTCAGCATTCAGCTAAACTAACCGTACCTCTCTGCTTACTGACCTTCTCCAATACAGATATCCTGCAATAAATTAAAGCACCATAAATGTAAAATGATTCAACACAGTGAATATGCTCTTTGCATACCCATGTCCTAAGGCACTTTCTGCCTTAGGAAAAGAAAAAAACTGAAAAATACCCTCACAATACATTACGCATTAAAGAATTTCAGTGACTCACTCATTTTAAGAGTATGATCTACAGATGGTTGGTCAAATAGGTAGGCATTCCTTCTCAAAGGCTGATATGGTATGAGAAATTATTTAATCACACTACAGTAGTTTCTGAATGCAACTCTTGTTTCAGCAGCCCATAACCTTCCTTTAGTTCTATAGGGACATCCTAACCCTCACCACAAATACACGATCTGAGGACAGGTGTAAGAATAAATTAGTTAAATAAATAAAATTGTAAGTAGCTGATCAGTTGAGCACAGAGATTGTGGTTTCTCTAGAGTCACTTACTCAAGCCACTGTCAGTAACAAAACTGGAATGCAATATCACATAGCTTGTGAATCAGCACTGTCAAACATGTTCACCTTTACACTGGCAGTTGTTTACAAAGGTGCTAGCCTGCAGCCAGAGTTTCTCAGTTTCCACAGAAGAAAAGGAATCATTCATTGCTTTTCTCATTAGAGATATCCTTCCCTTACAACATTCAAGCCCAAATTTCAATTTCAGACACACTAAAGCACAAAGAGCGTTGATGTGGCTGAGTCTTGTTTCCTTACAATTCCCTTAACAGTTTTCAGGAATAGATTTGGATCAAATTATCTGCACCACCAACTGTCTTCCCAGGAGAGTAGACGGTGGGAGTAGACCTGGTCTTCTGGTTTGGCAGTTTCAAATATAGCTGGCACGTTACTGGGTATTCAGCATATTATGATATACTGCTACTCCATATTCATGAAGCCCCAAACAGAAGAATGTACTTGCAATACATCTGTGTCTTCCCATCTGCAACAAAGTAGCTCCTTGAAGGTTAAACACTACTTAAAAGAGGAAGGAGATAAGCCATCATATAAAGGAAGCCTTTAATCAGCAATAAATACAATGAAGGAAAGTAAGATCATCCTGTTGGAAAGCAGTGTGAAAGGAAACATGGAACCATTTCCTGCTAAAACCACACACTCACCATGCTATTCATTCCCAGGGCAATTATTTCACTGCAGCTGCTCAGAGTTGCATTATCAGTCACATTACAAGGTGAGATCAACTCCTACTATTTTCAACAGAACTCATGCAAAAACTTGATAGGAACTGAACTGAAGGCAAAGATCTTTGATAAGTCAGGAGAGAGTTTCCAAAGATGCACATGCATTTTGGTGTTCTTTTCCCAGTTGTACTCAGGCCATGGACAACAGAAATCTATGCAAGCAAGGTATGGCCACTTTACCTATTGTTTCTGTGAGTGGTGCCAGAGAATTGAGCAGGAAATGCACTGAGAACTGGCAGGAGGAAAGGCCATCTTCCTGTTTAATAAGAATGCTGCCTGACCCAAACACTTTATTCAAGAGCCTCATGGCTGCAGAGGTTAAAACGCCCCGGAGACGGAAGGACACTGAATAACTTAGGGTTTGGCAAATTCATCTCCTGAATGTTGTTGGTTGCCAAGAAAATTCGTTCTGACTCACAAGCAGCCATATGTATTGTTCCATGAAAGGATATGAGTATGTGTAGTAGTTGCATTGATGGCCCTTGAAAGCAGTTAAAAATTTCCAGCACTTTTAGTAGATTTCTATCTGGCCTGAAGAATAGTTCCGTTTTGCAGAGGAGACCTCCTTAGACTCTCTGAATGTCACTTGTCCAAAAAGACCTGGTGGGTGGCCTGCCTGGGAAAAAGACAGCAAAATCACAGAAGCGGAGGTGACCTGGTAATGTGTCAGCAAGGAGTGGCAGGCCTGAAAAAGACAGCATGGAGCCAAATGGGATAGAGGCATATAATCAAAGGTTGCCCTGCAGAGCTCTTTTTTTTAATCCTGTGCAGCAGGAACCCTGAGGAAACACCACCTGACCTTCCCAGGGCTGATGCTTGGTGATTGACAGTGCTGTTGGCACAATTGTCAGGCTATTTCATCACAAAATTTGGCCCCTTGATTGCTAAATTTAGTTCTTAATTATTTCATAGAATGGCTGACTCTGAAGATCTGCACGTGTTTGTCAAAAGGATTTACAAAGGGGACAAAACCAAGCCTTAGCAGCATGGATGTTCAGACTCTTCTCTGTTAAACACACCTTTGGCTTTGTACATTTAAATCATCTTCTATCTTGGACAGCAGCATGCTCTCCACGTAGTCATTAGTCAAACTATATAGCATGTCTAGGTGGTAAGTAAGCTTTATAGTCCAGTAAATGGATATGTACAGTGAGAAACTAAAAAATTCTGACTTACCTAAAGCAACAAAACAAGACGGTAGCAAACAATTCAGATCTAGATGATAACATTTTCCCATTTTGCGTGATGTTACTCTTTTAAGTTAACTAGCAGAATTCTTCAGCCCTGTCTCCAAAAAATAAATCCCTTCATTCCATACGTGTGGGATCTTCCCATTCTACACTGGCCAGGCTGGAAATCATAGGCTTCTTGCCATTTTAAAAAAAAATCAAACTGTTATGTTTCAAAAAAGTTGTCTGCATGTCACAAGTTTCTGTCTCCACTAGTTTCATGCTTTGAAGAAAATTTTAAAATCACATCCAATGAGATTATGACCCTTGCATCTGATAACTTAGCACTTCCCTGGAGTCCACACGCCAGCTGTTGATGTCTGCCTACATCAGAACTTAAGCATGCTAAAGGTATTTGAAAGGGAGACGAGGTAAATGGCGAAGACACACCATAAATGGCCAAGACACACCAATATAAAGCAGGGATCAAAGAGATACCTGCATCCCCTCAAAAGCTGGAATAGAGAAAAGATTTAAGAGCCCTTCTCTCTTACTGGCATGGGCACCAGGGCCGGACTGCCCAGATTTGGAGCCCAAAAACGTTGCCATTCTTTATAAGTAAAGGAGCTCAGCCTAATTTTTGCTGAGAATTCACTGCTTGTTTTAATGTCCCCACAAACTATTTCACAGCAGCACAAAGGTTTCTTCAGACAGCTGTGGGATATTACTGAGCATTTCATGCTCCTAGCAATGCAGTAATTCCCTAACCACTGTATAATTAAGGGCTTTGTTGAGGTCCAGTGACATATTTGCGCATTTGAAGTGCTGCACCTTGTTTCATAGGTCAGACTGACATGCACTGAGAAAAAAGCCTAATTTCTAGCCAAACTTTTATCTGCAAAGGTGGATTCTTTAATAGTGCTTCATAGTTGCTGGAGGTGTAGTCCATCCCCAGCCTGCTCCACTTGCCCTCCCCTTGGAACATAACCATTCTCTGCGTTTGCATTTAGTCACCATTAAAGTCCCGGTGCTCAGTTACAGAACTGGCTTGGCTCTCTCGAGATCAGAGCAGCTAAACATTGAGCCTTTTGTTCTCATTGCCCCGTGAAAAGAGAACGAAATTCCTGAGTGGATGATTCTATCTTATTTGATCATCTTTTATAATTTTTTCCTTTGTTTCCTGTCATGGATTTCCCTGGGAAAGAAACAAAGAAGCTTTCCCTGCCTGGTGTGTGATTTCCCTGCTCTTCTGCTGACAAGCCAAATGGTTGGTGCTGACTGGTGATAATATTACACTCTATGCAAGAGGCAAAGGGGAAATGACCTGTCAGCACTCAAATAATAAAACTTGCAACTGCCACATTTCACTGCTGATGACTTGTTTGTATTTCTGTCCTTTTAGAGCCTTTTTCATCCCGCAAAATCCTGAATAAATTTTAACATACATCGAGGAATTAGAGGCTGATTCTACCAACTTTTTGTCATGCAGGTGCTTCATGAAAATCTGCACTAAAATCATGGGGATGACTCATACAAATGTCTGCAGAGGCAAGCACCATTATTCTATTCTAAGTAGTAAGTACATTTACCAGAGTGCACCCTATGCATTGTCTGCAAGATAGGAGGTTACATCTGTAAAACAGGCATCAAGAGAGCTGATAAAAATTTTAAACAACTTGAGTGACAAACACAGGTCACCTTCAGATGCCTAACTTTTTGTTATAAGTGCCATTTCATGTTTCATGTCCCAGCCACGTAAAGATATGAGAACTACTTGAGATGTTATCAATCCTCTGCATTTTTCCATTTCATCACTATCTGCTCCCTTAATGCACAGATATTTCAGAAGATTTAAGGAATTCTGGCTCAAGCTTTGATATATGCAGACAGAAGGATAAAATATTGTCTAAAAGAATTTTAGATGAGTTTTCAAAAAATCTCCACATATAGAAAAAAAAGAAAAAAAGAAAAAAGAAAAAAACCAACATTTTGTAATCAGAGACTAGCATGTTAAATAAAACTCGCAAGGCCGTATAATAGAGAAGCAATATTCTGGGCAAGTACGGGCATTCCAACCTGCTGGTAAAGTAGAAACTATAGACTGACTTTTCTACAGTGACTAAAACCCCTTGCGGCTTAATGTAATTTAACCTGCTTTTCTTAAGGAAGTATGTTCAATGTAGGTTTTGGCAATATTTTATTTTTCACACATGATGAATTAACCAGCAAAACATCCTGCCTTTTCTCACACAGATGAAATAAACTGTATCATTTTCCATGAGAGTTTTTCTCCTCAATAGAAGATTAAAAAAAAAAAAAAAAAAAGAAAAAACAATGGAGATTAATTGGGTTTTGCTCTGAAAACATGATGTTTGGCAGAATATTCATTCTTATGGGACCTGAAATGAGATACCAACTTCTTAAATGTTTTTAGGGTGGGATTTTGCATATCCATTGTATCTGCAATTTTGGGTGTTTTTCATAACCATAAGTGCCCCCAATGACTAGTATGACTTAAAAACTTCAGTCACTCACTACTCCATGTCTTTCTGGCCTCTAAAGGAGGTTGGGTAAGAAAGCCACAGGGCTGAAACTCATGCCATTCCCAGAAAACATTTCTGATTCTCTCACAATGCTCTGCAAGACATTAGGCAAGCCAGCGTAACCTGCTGCAAAATCTAACTCTGGATTGGGTTTATGCATCACCTTTCCCTCTATAAAATGAAAACAGTGCCTTTTTTAGAATAGAAAGTCTTCAGGGCAGGGAGTGTGACTTAGCAAGTAGTCCTAAATTTCCTGGCAGGTTGGAAGCCTGATTTCAGCACTGGCCTCCAGGCAAAACCTTAAACCTAAGGCGATAGATAATAATAAACTTTGCTTCAGCTTCCCTGTGAAGCACCTGGGTGCTATCAGTGATCATTATCTGACTCTCTTGTCTCTTTGATGGCTGCTGCATTGCTTGCAAAGTGCTAAGAGTTAAATCTAATGATGGTAGTTTCATATACCCACATGAAAAAAAGTAAAAAGACTTCAGATAACTGATAGCAAAACAGGCGTCAAAGGCCTCTGATCAAGCCCTACACATCTCCAGTGGAACAGTGCTACAGGATATGCAGTTTTTAATGGAATTTTTGAAGATCTGTCCAGAATAGGAGAGGCAAGAGCTGAAATTTTGCTTCCCCATGAGTAGTGACACTTGGATAAGTGGGGCCTGCTTCAGTGCAAAGGAAGATGCTAAGCGCTTAATAGAATAATTTGCATGCTGGCCTTTTATTGTTTTGTCCTTCTTCTGTGACTCCTGTCCTCTAGATGCATAAGTAATAAGTAAGTTTTTCTGGGTCCTTGTACCATCAAAAAATCACAGCTCCCTTCCAAAGAAATTGTTTGGAAGTGGTCAGGCAGAGTGAAGCTGGAAGAACAACGATGGCTGGAACTATAAGCGGAAAACACCTTTGAAGCAAGGTTGTACCCAGGAGAAGAGAAGACCTGGGGACTGTCATTCAAATAACTAGATCTGGAGAGGTCTGAAAGAAAAGGCCATAGATATGGCTAGTCCTGAATAGCAGCTGTTCTAAAATATGTATTTCCACCATACAGAAGAATTTCATTTTATCTTCTATGTCTGTAATATTGCTTCTTCTAACTCCAGAAGGACAGAGTGATTCAGGTGTACGATGGTGTATACAAAATCTACTGGTGTTCCAGTTTAAAATAAATGTGCTATATTATTTTAAATTACTTGTATATAAAGTCAGTCATCACATTCTCTGCCATCCACCTTCAAAACAGATAAGGCATATCCTCGTAAGTACAAGGAATCAAGAACTGTTGAGTAGATAATGATCTCAACATGAATGTGCTTGTAGCAGCAAAACCAGTTTCTACAGGGAGACGGACATTCTGTGGGTGCTGCCATTGAATATTGTAATTTTCATGCGATTGCTAACATGGGAGCCTCCCCACCCTCTGGTAGCTTGCTGAAAACAGATGTCACATGATACTCAAATTCTAGTTGATTTTTTACTTCTATTTCAAGATACCTCCCCTAGTTCAAGTCTGGGCCAAAAGATAATAAAAACCCTGTCTTTTCAGATTTAGGAAATTAGTACGCTTTATCTTCCACTACAGAAGCTGCTTTTTGTGTGACTTGTTCATGCAGCTCAGTGATCAGGCACTAGAAATATCAGGCACAAATTAATTCTTATTCTCTTTTGGTGACAGTCCCACCTGCAAGCTGTGATGGTCATGCCTTTTCTGGGGTCACTGAAAGAGCAAGCCTTGCTATGTGAGCCTTCACTGATGACAGTATCGTATCCACACACATGCTTGTGTTGCTGCACGTTTCTGTTTCTTCCCTTAAGCTTTGGAAGAGGTCATGAGAAGCTGAAGTGCTGTGCCCTAACCAAGAGTATGTAAACCCCAGAGAGTTCAGGTTCTAAATAAGAAAGAAAAAGTAAAGAAAGTAGTGGGTGAAAGGAAGGACCCGTAGCCCAATTTGATAGACAAGAATCAATCTGAAGAGACATTAAAGGTCAGTTTCAAGAGGTACACACGCAGAGCAAGACCTTCAGAGGTAGCTAGACTAGTTAAATCCTTGAACTATTCAGTGAAAGAGAGTTACCTGCACGTGGGGTCAAGTTCCAAAACACAGTTCTTCTACATCCATAACTGGAGGCCAGATCTGAGGCAGGTTAAAATCAGAATGCATCTCTTGCACCTGTGACAAACAGAAGCTTAATACAGTAACCGGCTTTGGAGGTTGCTATTTGCTGCTGAGACTGGCTTATTCTGTATAGCAAATACTCTGGCTGGCTAATTCTCTCCAGCTGCATTAAGCCACATCTCTTGCAGGACACAACTGTTCTCTTCCTGGAGAAGACCCAGCATCTTTCTTCCTTAAACTTTAGCAAGCTACAGTTTTATTATCAGAAAACATCTGGGCCCGTGTGTATTACAGCATTGTTGCTATGGGCTAGCTAGTCAAATCAATATGCAGTCCAAAAGGAGACCAGCAGAAGTCTATTTTCTGGCTATTTCGGTGTGTGTTGCTTTCAAGTAAAAATCATCCCAGGTTCAAGATGGAAAATCCTAAGTGTTCTGGAATCCTTTGAAACTCAGCTTTCAACTATCTGTATTCCTTGCCCTATTAATTCTTGTATCTTCTTATCATTCCTCCTCACCTCCCCAGTGTCCTACAGATAGTGGATATTAGCTCCAGCCACAGCTCTACAACTGTGGGTGAGCGTGACTGCCTTGACACCTTGCAAGAAGGCAATGGGAGAGTCTGTCTGCCTCTTCTTGCCAGGCTCTGCTATCTCTGTACTGCACCACCCATTAGTTCTGTTTCCCAGGGTGACACCGACTGACTTGCCTTATATTTAGCTACTGCAAGTCTCATGATGTTTCAGAATGTCCTCAGGTAAACTTACTAACTCCTCTGTCAAACCCATGAGTCAAGCCAGACAGCCTCTACTGTCTCACACGCTAAAAAGAAGGTTAGTCCTCAATAGTCTTTTCTGATCAGAAAAGCCTGTGTATTAGTTGAGACAACACATCTGCTTGTTTCAGCTTTTCTCAACCAAACAGCCAATAAGCCTCCCATAACCAAAGGAAAGGAGTAGATGTTCCCACACAGAGCTGCAATACTCTACACTGCAAAGAGAAAGTGGATTATAAGGCCTCTTCTTTAGCTAGATCTCAGGACACAGGATAGACAGCCTAAAAGTCAGAATTAACTTCTCATTGCTAGGGTGCCTTCCATAGACAGCCGGAGCTGGAAGAAGAGCTACAATCCCAACAGGTTGCCAAGATATATCAGAAGAGAAGGCGGGATTTCTGTCTAGTTTCCACTATGTTATCACTGTCTTCTCTTCCCACAACCCTGTAATCTCAGTTCTCTTCACAGTGATACAGGTAAAGAAAGTGAGTAACTTATCTTGGAAGTGCTGGCTTCCATGACACTAGAGTTTGGATGTTGCCAGGATCAAAGATCAGCTTAGCCAAATAGACTGAGCAATGTGGGCATCTATGGGGATCTGCTAAAAGGCAGCTGCAGCTAGGGAAGAGCTAACATTCAATAGGAAACAAAACCATGAAGAGCAGGTGTAAAACAGAAAGATATGACATAGAAATACAGGAAGGTGGACTTCCTCTCTTCTGGATGTGGATCCCAGCTCATTTGTTGGTTTCCCTTCAGCCATACCTTGCCTGTTTGTGTGATCCTTTCACGCAACTGAGAAGGATGTGAGGGTTCATGAAAGGCGGGGTGCATGGAGTATAGTAGACTGGAGAAATATAGTGAAGTGTATGTGGAGCAAGACAGAGGATAAGACCTCCTTGATGGATCAATCCTGCTTGCTACCCCTCTCTCTCCATGTACTCCTTAGGGAGCTGGCTGGTGTGTCTATACACAAACCGAGCCCTACAAAAGCCAGCATGAGCAGCTTTCTGCAAACCACTGTCCTGTTTCGTGTATGAGTCACCGAGCTCTGCTTTCATCACAGCCCACTCTCTTTCCAAAGAGCTCTCAGTCCCTCCAGTCCCAAGTGGAGACAATGATCTGCACTCTCCTCTACTCATGCTCTAGGGATGTCTCCAGATTCACAAACCTCTTCAGCTCCCACATGGAGCCTTTGAGGAGTCCTTCCTCAAAGTTCACACTGCCTATTTAATTGCTAACTCCTCTCACCTGGATGCAGGACATGTCTGCATTAGTACATGCTCGTTATTTTCTTATTTGCTTTCCTGATTTGCTCATTACTTTCAAAATGGTTTCTGAAAGATTTGGCATTTCCGTTCCCTATCTATCTACCTTAATGGGGACTTTGACTTGTGATGCTCAAACAGGCAAAAATCCCCCTGTAAGACCCAGGCATGTTTTCACAATCATTCTGCCTGCCTGACGGGGTGTTGGGAAACATCTCAATTACAGTATGCGCAAGTGTTCTGTAAGAGCAAACGACTCCCCAGCTTTCTCTAATGTGTTAACATGTCTACTATAACTGTAAAAGGGAAAAAGCTCAACAGGAAAGGCAGACATGACCAGTTCCTTCCTTAGACAGTCTCAATGACTTCAGCTCTGCCACTCTGAGCCACCAAAGGCAATGGGGAAGGGAATTCAGGGGAAGTAAGCCAGGGCAACGAGCTGCACAATACACGCACAACTTGCATGTTGCAGAACAAGACATAGGCCCAGGCAAGTCAGAGCATCACTCAGGCCTGCGAAGAGCAGCCGGGTGTTGCCAAAGTCCAAAAGCAGCCGCAGGCAGGTCTGTAGTGGTCACAGAATCACCTGCATGGTGTGGAGTGAGGAGGTGCCAGATTAATCCCTAGCTCACAAGACTTACCAAGACAGCCTATGCAGGCTGATTAGGGAATGCTTCTGTTTCTCTCCTTGTTCTTGCTTTTTGCTGCCTCATTATGTCAATAACACAGTGTCACAACAATAAATCTTTTCAAGCTCACTTTTCTACTAATTTTTTTCCAAAGTAGGAAATAAAGTGTGTCCCATCTGTAACTTATTATCCCTCACTCTCTCTCTAGCAAAAATTGGAATGAGTCTAGAAAGCCACAGATTAGCTACAAAATTCAGCCCATCAAATATCTAGTTTCTCCTACCAATAGACAATGGATGGCTTTCTGTAGTTTTGTGCTGGTTTTATCCAGCTGCCAGAAAACAGCCCTATGATGAAGAATGGGCTTCTGGGTCGCAATTCTCAAAGGCACCCGAGACAATCAGGGTCTTAATTTTATTTCAGACTCCAGAAGAGTTCAGTGTGGGAACATGCACTTGTGAGAACAGCTACTGGGAAGGTGGCCCTTTGCCCCTTGTGTTCTGAGATGCTGTCCTGGATTCTCAAATGCAATGCAAGATCAGACATCCAGGGTTCATTCAGGCTCTGCTACTGATTTCCTCTGCAACCTTGAGAAGTGCTATCCCTCCTGCCAATGTCTGCAGCTGTAACATGGGAAATATATAAATTTCCTAATGGCAAAGGAGGTGGGATTGAATTGAGTCTGTGTGAAAACATCAAGTACGCAGGACACTTTCAGAAAAAGAGTATACAGTTGCTACATCACTGAAAAAGTCTCTATAATAGAGTGGTAATCATTAAAAACTTAACACAGCAAATTGGATTAAAGGAGAATATGGATTTTAGCCAAGAAAGAAAAACTTATACTAACCATTTGCCAAATATTTGAGGACTGCACTTTAAGACTTTCATAAATGAAGGCTCCGCTGGACACCTTTGGACAAAGCTGATGTCTAAAGTAGAGCTAACAACATATTAAGATATTTCAGAAAAGGGGAGGCAGCCCTACTGGTGTTGGCATTCCCTTGCAAACTCCTAAAAGGCATACAGAGAGAATGACATTATTTCCTGAGAAAAGTGTTGGCTTTTTTTTTCTGATTGTACAGGAGCTAGCTCACTACCAGACATTCACACACACGGAGTTCTGTGTGTCTGAATTGATTAACTGTCTATTAAAGGATTTCTAAATTATAATTTATAGCTTATACTATTACAGGGCTCTCCAAAGCCGTATTTTCAATAGGCCATAGGCTTACAGTTATGGGACAACTGGTGTGTATTCATGAGTTACGTGGTACAGGCAAGTGCCCTCTAGCTTGCTAGCATCCTCCATCAGGAGTCTGGAATTAAAATACTCTGAGTCCCTGATTTCAATTTTGTTTCCTTGTTTAAAGGGCACGAAAATATGAACAGGACTTCAGTGGTATCAGAAGTGTTTCTTAACCACCTGGTGATGACCACCAGTAGTCCTGCTGATAACTCAGAACCAGAGTTCCTCTCTGTTTCTGTTCTTTTCTCTGACCTGAGCTTTACTGAATCAAAACACAGTCCCAAAGACTGAGACTTTGATCTTGCCCTGACATACTCATATATACAGTGCACCTGTAAAGGAAATAAATTTCATTCAGATTTGCAAACCCAGGAGTAAGCACTCTGCATAGTTATTTGCTTAGCTAATCCAGCCAAAGGAAAAATTTGCCTGAAGGAACATGTCAGCAGTTTGCTGAACAAAGGCTGCTTGTGTTCCAGATGAATTTCCAGCCTTTTTCTGGTTAAATCCCTGACAAATACTCTATAGGCTAACTTGTGTTTGTAAAACAGGTTCTGACTATGATGGTTCATCATTAAGCCAGTTGTTAGATAGATTCCCAGCTCTATGTCAGAGCTGAGAACATTTAGTACGTAATTGGACTTTCCTCTTCCGAAAGTTTGGTGTTTATTTGACCAGAGAACAGTCATTAAAGGTCACTTTCATGAGCATGAGGAAAAAAACTTGAATCTTGTATAACTCAGGGTTATATAATAATTTTGTGGCTGAAATCATAGTGGCGATTTGCTATTTTTATTGCCACATGACAGATGCCAATCCAGCTGCTCTGTTCTCCCTCCAGGCACAGCCTCCCCTCTCCCAGTGCCACCAGGAGGAGATGAGACGTACAGAGGAGCTGAATATTGTAGGAAAACAATCTGCTGTGAGCCAGATACTTTGGTCCCCCAAGTCTGCATAGCACTGTGTGAATGAGAGGTATCTAGATACTGCCTTTGTGCGAGCAGCGCAAAGTTGCCGAAGCAGCTCTGACCTCTCTTGCACTGGAGTCATTCCTTTCTGTATATAAAAAGAAACAGGGAATGAGTCAGAAATGGGGACAGAGAATATGGGAAAAGGAGAGTCATGTTTCAAACCAGGAAAAGGATGGGGATGGAACACAGCTCTGTAGACCTGAGCAGTTAGTCCAGCTGTCCCTGTCACACTGCTACACAAGCAGCACAAGTTGAAACGGTTTCCTGCAGCATACAGCTAAAAGCCAGAAAGGCACCCTGAAAGCATCTGAGTGAACAGTAGAATTACACCCCCAAAGTTGTTGTGAAAAGGAGCAAATCCTTAATCACTGCTTGTCACTTATCCCAGCCAGCCTCGCCCTTCCTTGCTTAATGCGGCCTCAGGATTCTGGCAAGGAAATAAAAAAAAAAAAAATAAAAAATCACATCTTCCCGTACTAACTACGAGTATTGCAGCATACCAAAAGCCCAGGTATAACCTTTTGCACTTTATTCTGTATATAAGAAAATTTATTTGTAAATAACAAAATCTGTTTTTACTCACTCCTTGTGAACTTGGAAATGAAATCTTTATCTAAGTGGTTTTCTTCTGCCATACATTCACACTGGCTTATTATTGCAGAAGAGCAGGCAAGTGCTGAGCTGAGAACATTGGTTTGCCATTGTCTGAATGGTCACAAAGTGCTGAGTTTTGCACAAAATAACTTTTTACTTCAAAGTTTCTCAGAAGATCCAAGTTGTTTGCACAGGTTTGCTATTCTAGGGTTGCTTACAAGTGCTGAACTGTAGAAGATGTTCTTGTTATTAAATGAAAGATCCTAAGTGCTAAAGGGTTGTTTGGTTTTTTTTTGTTTTTTGTTTTTTGTTTTTTTTTTTTTTTTCATGGTACCAAGTATCAACTGTACTGAAAAAACCCAATGATTAACCAAACCCCCAAATCCCCATTAAAGCTAATGCCTGAATTAATTCTCTGTTTCATTTCCCCACTTTCTTGTGGCAAACAGAAGAACTGTAAAACAAAGTTATGACATTTCCATTTAAACTGCTAGACAGGATGAAACAGTGAAATTACAACAATTATATGTTGTCTTTAATGAACAATTTCTTAACCTATCTACAATTAACTACCTAAAAATCTTAGAAGTGATAGTATTCTTCTTCTGATGAAGAAAATATCTCTCAATTGTCTCTCAACTGCAGGTAAATTCTGCTCTCATTTGCACTGTGTAAACAAAGTAGCTCCACTTAATTAAATTCCTGTGGTAGCCTGAGGAACCAAAATTTGCTACTCAGTTAAAAGAGCTGAACATTATAGATCAGATGCAAATCACTGTCTTATTACTTTATGGAAAGGCTCTCATCCTAAAAAAATGGAAGATCCAACACCCTCCATGCACCGCTATGCACATCAACAAGCACAAACTTCGTCTCCCTCATTTTTAAAATCCTCCAAATAAAATGAGAAATAGAATAGGAACATACAGATAAGAAGCCACATTTTGGATCTTATGAACATAGGAGATACTAATAGAGGCAAGAGTTTTCACAGGAACTGTGTGCTCTGCCCTAAGGCATTTCAGTGCAATTTGGGCATTTAGATCCCCAAGAAGCATATCAAAATATCACCTTTAAATAAGAAAAAAGCAGCCTAAGAATCATTTACCTCAAGGATAATGACATTAAGCAGTAAAGTTAGAACTGACATAAAAGCAGAGCATTCCCACAGAAAAGTTCTTGGAATTCCTTTATAAAATTTCAAAATATTTTATTAAAGAGGATTTGAAATTATTGCTTCGTAATGGAGAGATATATGCCTGTGAAGAAGCCCTGCCTTATACATGGACACATGCTTTCAAAGGGATATTTTAGAATTACAGATGCTGAGCTAATCCCTTCTGAGATATGCAAAGACTATGGTCTTCTCTCATAGCAAAATCTGTCTCAGAATCTAGAATTTTATTCTTTCCTTTAGAAGTATTTAATAATTTTTTATTACCCAGAACTATAAAAGCTGAGGCTTTTCCATCTAAAGATGATGTTGTATTAATGCTGTCAACAAGAAATTGCTGCCTATGTGATGTTTTCAATTACTGTACAGTTGAAATTAATTATTATGACATCTGGTTGCTCCAATCTGTGTGATTCACTGAGTTCACTGTCTAGCAATTTGGTGGTCAAGCTCTGACCAGCTGGTCTGTAATGGGCACCACACTGTAACATTCACCCTTTGACTGTTTTTGCAGCTAAGCTCCTTCTTTTCCACTGTCTCTTCTTTTCTGTGAGCCTCTTCCTTCTACTGGCCAGCATCATCTCTTTTTATGGTCTCTCTCATACTAAAGTGCTGTGCAGCTTTTGGTACATTGCCTGTTCAATGCATACATTTTCATTATATGTTTCCACATTGCTTTTTTTCATTGCACGTTTTCACAGAGCGATGTTTGGAATACTGTGGTTTTTTCCACAGTATTTGTGAAACACAGTTCATCCAGTCCCCAGTGCGATGAGAGCTTGGATATGAGTAAAAAGGGTGCAACCAACCCTTCATATCAACTTCCTAGTTTACATCAAACTTCTCCCGACTCCAAACATACATCTGCAACTGACAAGATGTTTGCCCATCTTTTTAGAAATATTTACAAGAGAAAGTGATAGGTAAGGGGGAGAGTGGCCTAGATAAGGGTCTTCTTGGATAAGTCTGCCATTTAAATAGCTGGTCTAGGATGCTTCCTCCCTCACTGTACTATAAAACTAAGAAAAGCTCTGTAGATTAATAGCTGGTCGAACTGCAACTGTACAACCTGCCTGACAGCCCCATTTTGCTGTGTCCATAACTGTCCATACCTTAGAAAACGTAAGGATAACACTGGCTACTGTCAGTGGTGATACAGCACTGGTCAGTATGCTCAGGACTGTAAAGATTCTGCCGCTGCTGGTGGCAGTCTCTGCTTTTAAGCTCACATGGCATCCTATTTAACTTCAGCCTGTGGAGCAATTTCTGAGGACAGGCTGTGTCTTCCTACTAGTACCCACCATCCAGGGCCACGTCCCTCATTTTGGTGTAGCGAAGCTGACAATCAGCATGCCTTTCCCTGTGGCAGAAGAAAATCTGGCCCAGTTTTTACAATCCCGTGCAGAACAACTAGGTCAGTGAATCACACTGGTGACTCATTGTGGTGTCTGTTCATTATAGGCACTTTGGTGGGTGCCTATTCAAAAACATTGCTGCAGAGGCCAGGACTTCAGGGAACATGTTTATAGGAATGTTGGTGGGTTTGAATTTGAAATGGGATTTACAAAAAATTAACCAAAATCCACAGAAAAGCAGATTCATCCCTGTCAACTCATTCTCTGGCTCTCCTGACCAATGCCCAAGAGAGGAAGACAGGTCACCAGTTCAAGTTTGCAATCTTCAGTTGGCAAGAGTTTGCATCATTACTTTATCATGACATGGCATTGCCCTGCTGTAATATAGTGTATCATATGCTGCATCAATCAGGAGCCCGCTAATGACCACAGGGAGCAAAATTCTCACCTCAAATGCTTTAAAAAAAAGATTTTGTTTAAATTAATTACTTTCAAAATACAATATTTTGTGGGTCCTATGATTTCCTACCTGAATCCATGCTTCAAGCCTTTTTCCAATAATCAGGAAGGTAAAAATATATAACTGAGATTCTCCACTGCTCCGATACACCAAGGAACCTTGAAGTAATATAGCAATCGCAGAAAATCTTGCCATGAAATTGGGAAATTTGGCAATACTGATAAACTGGAGGGTGGCTTGCTGCTCCCTCATAGTTAGTTCATAGGAGCATCCAGCCAGGCAAGGAGACTGAGTTACTACACAGACTCCTTTGGGCCCACTTTGTGACATGGTGTCTGTGTAACAACTCAAATGTTTCCATGGTTTTATTAAACACAACTAGACATTGAGCCTTTGAGCCAGCATGAACTAAAAATTCTTGGGTTTTTTTCTTTTTTTATTGTAACTTGCATAATTTATTAAATTAAAATCTGGTTTTCCCCCTTCTAGAGTTTCCTGGGTCTGTGCTGCTGGGGTGGATCTGGGGGTGCAAAATTTTGGGAATTCTTCAAATTCCATGTATTCAGTCTCAGGAGAAAGAAGCAGTTTGCATGACTTATAGAATCATAGAATCATAGAATACCAGGTTGGAAGGGTCCTCAAGGATCATCTGGTCCAACCTTTCTAGCACAATCTACATGAGATGGCCCAGCACCACGTCCAGCTGAGCCTTAAACGTGTTCAGCGTAGCAGAGTCAACCACTTCCCTGGGGAGATTATTGCAGTGATTGACTGTTCTCATTGTGAAAAATTTACCTCTCATGTCCAATGGGAATCTTCCTGGGTGTAACTTCTACCTGTTACCCCTAGTCCTTACCATGTGACTCCTTGTAAAAAGGGAGTCTCCATCTTCTTTGTAGCTCCCCTTTAAGTTGACTTGATTGTGACTGATTTAATTGTGTTGGCTTCTTTCCCAGGAGCGTAGTGCCTTGTAACTGGGTTTGGGAGCAGAACCTCTGACTTTCCTATGCAAGAAAGAACTGTGAAATGTTCAGAAGGTAAAGAACAAAAGAAGGCAATCTGTGAGCAACGCGGTGGATTAGAAACCGAATTTTGCAGAATAGTTCTGATCTGCCAGCTGCAGTCCTGACTGCTGTCCTCAAACTCTGCCTGTCAAATGCTTGGGCTTTCAAACTTGTGACAGACACATCACTTCCCCTGCAGACCACTTCCACTTATTAACAACAGGAAATTGTCTCCGAAAGAGGCACGTGCTTTGCTTGGAGTGCCAGCTTTGTCAGCCTGCAGAAAGGAACACTTCCTCTTAGACCTCAGAGCTCTTCAATCTAGTGCTCTGCCATGCTGGTTCTTCTCTGTTTTGACCACTGTATCTCCTTCCCACTGAAAATAACCAGAACTAAGATATGGATATGTCCATATTTGTAACATTCACTTGTGGAAAGGAAAAAAAAAAGCCCTCCAAACCATTAAAATGCAACATATATACCAACGCTCCTTTGGAGCTACACTGAGCTTGCCTGCATTAGCCAGTAACAGGTTCTTTATTAGTGTGTCCTCTACTACGCTGTTACTAAGGGGCTACTGCATCACTAACACATCTATGCACCACATCTGTTGTAATGTCTGCAAAATGTGGATTCTTCTCAGTAATACACTGATGTCAGAACTAGCAATGACCAATAGTGCCTGGACAATGGTTTGGATGACAAAACTTAGATCAAGCAAATTTGGCACACTGTCTTGGTAAATGTAACGGACTTGTACATGGGAGGAGACATGGTCCCATAAAGGGCGCGTTCCCTAAGCCTTAGCCCAAAGCTCTTTACTAACAGTGAAATAATAAAGCAATTAACTAGAAGCACCACCTACAATGCCACTCATGGCCTAATGTTACATCTGACAGCTGCATTTCTATTACAATAGCTTGTTTTTACTGGCTGGGTTATCTTGGCCAAGGTCTGATTCAAGCCATACGGAAAGGAAGAATTCTGAAAACTGTAATGCTGCCAGCTCTTTCTGTAAAAAAGTGTTCTCAGGGGATGGGGAGGGGGTTCAAATGTGTAGTGATTTGACCTCTTCCTCCCCATTTCTATGGAAAGAAGTGACAGCCTGTGACTAAGGAGATAAATCACACAATGCTAATAACAAGAAACAGAGAATCTCCACTGTGAAAAGATGTTGGGGCAATATTGGGAAACAAGTAATTGATGATGCAGTGTCTGTTCTCAAAAGAAAGGATTGCTGGAAAGTGACAAGTGGGTTTTCGAACAGGAGCTATGAATAAAAAACTTGAATATGGATGTGAACATAACATTTAAGAAAATCTTATCCATCCTTCATTGAGCTGTTTTATTGTCTCACCTCCTGTTTTTCCTTAGCTGTAATGGCTGTGAGAGCAAACATGGAAGAAGGCAACAAAAATTTCCCTAAATACAAACCCTCTGCACTACATGTGTTGCTCACTACATTGTAGCCACTCTACGATAAATTACTTTTACCCTGAATGTCTGGCTGCCCTAATGTCAGTGACAGTGCTGGCACTTCTCCATCTCCATTAGCAGCCCAGCTCCGCGGGATTTATGTTCAGGAGTTTTTACAACTTTATCCTCTAGATTTGCATGGCTGTGTAGGCAAGCTGATAAAAATACTCAAGTTGTTTATACTCTACCACGGTCAATAGGTGGTAAACAACAATTTGAGGAGAAATTCCTAAAATTGCCAGGGTTACACAGTATCATGATGAAGTATAAACACTGCAGATCTTTTTTTTTTCAAATAAAATACTTTAAATGCATAATCCCTGGTTCAGAAATGCATTTAAGCAGATTTTTCATTTCCAACACATGTGACTTATAGGCAGGTCTGAAAAGGCATGATTTCTTGAACCAAGACAAAACACATTTTAATTACTGACTTGATTATAAGGTAATCTCAAATTTAAGATGATGCTTAATTTTGGAAGATCAGAGATGAAAAATGAAGAAGACATTATTAACATTCACTTTGTTTTGCTGCTCCACAGTCCTCCTGCCCTTGCAGTCTCTGTACTATGTATTCAGGGGATCTTCCCCAGTCCTGTCCGTAGCCTCACACAACTGCTTCCCCTCCTGATCCCACTGGGCTCCACAGAGCTGGTTAATCCAACTCTCTGTGCCACCCTGCAGCTCCCCAGAGCTCTAGACTGAGATGATGCTAACGGAGAAGGGGGAATGCAAAAGGGTGCCCCTGACTATATAATAATGACTGAAGAAGGTCAGGCTATTTATATCCCCCACTATCCTCTCAAACAGGGATTATAAAATCTACATCTTCACATGAACGGGAACAGGCTAAGCAAACAGGACAGTTTCCCCCTAATACTCCCTCAGCCTCCATATATTTTCAGTTTCATCCTGTGTGGCTGCTAGGTATTTAGCAGTACCTCCCTCATCATGTAATTATAAACTGCACAAGGGGCTCCAGCTAACACACTGTGCTACTGGAGTAGCATCTGCTCTTAAGTACATCTCATTTGGGTTCACTGCAAAAATCCCTTCTGCTCCCAGGTAAGCCTGAAGCCTGCTAACAAGAGCCAACACAGCTTTGTCAAGAACAAATCATGTCAAACCATGTTTCCTTCTTAGTGCAGGAGACCTACTGACCTCTCAAAGGAGAGGGAATAGATCTATTTCCAGCACAATCCCATATGATATTCTCATAGGGAAACTAGTGAAATACAGTCTAGATGGACACTGCTATGGGGTAGTCCTACTATATGAAAAAGCATACATACAATAGTCATCTGTGTTTTGCTGGCAAATGGAGAACCCATTTAAGTCAGTTCC
This sequence comes from Platalea leucorodia, assembly GCF_965183815.1. Lineage (NCBI taxonomy): Eukaryota > Metazoa > Chordata > Aves > Pelecaniformes > Threskiornithidae > Platalea > Platalea leucorodia. Next base: position 24,582,444 of record NC_138826.1, read on the forward strand.
CACAGGCCTGGTACTAGCCAACGTTTTCGTTAACAATTTGGATGACATATTGGAGATAACAGTTGTAACATCTGTCACAGCGCAAAACTGGGCGAATTGCAAGCACTCTGCAGATCAGGACAAAATTTCAAAATTATTTTGATTAGGATAAGAGAAAGTTTGAACACAGTAAGATGAAATTCAAGTAAGAGAAGCACAGACTACCACCCTTGAGAAGGAAGAATGAAAGCACACAAATTCAAAATGAAGAATAATTGCTTACTAGCAAAAGAGCAGTGACGCATTTGGGCAAAATGTCACACACTGAATAGGGATCAATAATGTGATGGCTACAAAAAAGGTAAATCTCAGCTTGTTCTAAATTATCAGTTTTGTTGCGGATTAGAGAAGGAAGGTGAAAATCCAATGCTTCTGAGTGCTGGTGAAGAGGAGTATGGTATTGCTTTAAAGACAAACAAAATAAAGATGTAGGCAAACTGGACAAAGTCCAGAGAACGGCAACATCATAAATCAACTAGCAAATATGCCCTAAAAGGTAAGGTTGAAGAAATTGGGGTGACAGAGTCAGGAAAAGAGACAACTATGAAAGACTACGAGGAAACACAAAGTTAAAAGGCTTCTAATATATGAAAGGATGTTATAAAAAGAATAGTGATGAACTCTTCTCCATCTTTAGCGGTAGGAAAACAAGAAGTAAGTATAATATGCAGAAGCTGAGGGTTAGTACGAGCACTGCAATACTATGGAAAAAGCTCTTTAAGAAGTTAGCTGGGGCAGTTTTAAGTCTCATTCACCAGCAACTTGAACACAAATGTGTCTCAGGAATTTGTAACTGTTTATATCTCTTTATAACTAATATTACCTCAGTGAGGAGGTTACATGACCTCTCACAAGTTCCCTTTCATTTTCACATTTCTGGGATCATTTTAGTCATATAGGAAAATACAAGCACAGAAATATGATGACTTCCCTAAGATGAGACAGACTAGAAAGAGCCAAGAGAGACACAGATCATGAGACTTTGAATTCTCTGCTGCAACCAGTACCTCTTCTCCCCACTAGGTACGCAGCACTAAGCACTGAGCAAATTGATATGCATTCCCGAAACTCTCAGGGAAATTTGCAGCTTCCTCCTCCTTTTTATACATTATACGTTAAGTCTTAAGACTGGTAACTTAATGTTACTGAACATCAGATGAACTGTGGGACAGTTATGGCAGTAATTCTAAATAGTCTCACATTTTTATAGGGATTATGGATAGAGAATGTGAGGCTGCCTTTGTCTGCCAAGGACACCTATTCCTTTGTGGTACTTGTAGACCTGTGAAATAATACGCGAGTCCTCTGTGCCAACATTTATAACTCAGTCTGCCCATTGTGAAGAGAAGAGCCATCGCAGCAGTGACAACCCAGAGCCATACCTGAATTCCACTTTGGGCATGGAGGCAGCTCTTTGCATTCCTTTTCTCAGTTATCAGCAGCACAGCCTCTGCAGGCTGGCCTGTGTGATAGACAAATAGCAGATTTCTTATCCTCGCACACTAGATGTTCTCCAGAGCAAACCAGAGAAACCTGTTTTTTGGTTTTTGTTTTAATTACCATAGAGTTGATATGGGTTGGGATTTCATTGGGTGGGGTTTTAAAAACTAGTTTGTCCTTGACCCAGGACTGTTCAATATGTTCAAAACAGCAAGAAGGGTGGAATAAAGATTGTCATTATTTAACATGCAGGGCTCAAATACTGGTGAAGATCAGTTTAGAACTTCAGGCAATTTTGGCAAACTAGAAAAACAACAACAACAAAAAAAAGAATGCAGATCTCTTTTGGCAAATACAAGAAAATGAGCTTCAATGAGAAGATGGCACTAGCTGGGATACTACTGTCCCGGCAGTAGTTCTACGGCAATAAATCTCAGGGTTACAATCATTCACAGGCTGAAGATGTGTGAATAACATCATGCTGCTGTGAAAAATGCAGGCATTGTACTGAAGTGTCTACAATGGAGAATGGCCTGTCCAACACATTAAATAATCCTGCTTCTCTGTCCACTTAGGCACTTGTAAAGCCTCAGCTGAAACATGGGGTGCAGTTCTAGGTGCCCAAGAAGGACATAGGCCACTAAGAGACACAAGGAGACCAACTAATGTATTCAGAGGTTCAGGAAACACCATCTGTGAGCAGAGATCAGAGACACTGCATCAGTCACAGAAAAAGGCAGGAGAGGAGATGCCATAGCATCTTAAAGCATCTTAAAGCATCTTAAAGCATATGAAGAGTGTAGAAATAAAATGTTTAAATGCCTGTGGCAGACAGGACAAGAACAAATGGATTTCAGTTGCAGCGACTGTAATCCAAGTTTTCATTAGAATAAAGATGAGGAGCATACACTGTCTCTATTATCATAGTTTTTTTAAAGCAGGTGAAACAATGTCATAGATAGAGTGACCCTGCTTTTGGACAGAGGGATGAACCTAGGGTTCCTTTGAATATGATTTGTTTTATAATTTAATGAAAGAAAGAGTAACACAGCACATTGTATTGTAGATGGCTCATTCCTGAGCTTAAGACTACAAAAGAAAACAAATCTAAAAAAGTGATGCAAAACATTTTGCCTCTCAGATGACTTCCTTCTCACAAGACCATGCGGATGTAAATGTTATCAATTCCTGTTATGATATGCAGAAACACAAAAACACTATCATGGGAAAAAAGAACCTCAAGCAAATTATCCTCTTCCTCTTTAATCTTTGATACAAGTTCCTTCTGTCCAACAAAAAAAAATAATTTCTCTGGTTTATGCCTATTATGGAAATGGAGAAGTGTTTGACACACTAACTGCAAATCTTTCTAACAAACATTACTCCTTCCAGAAATTAATTCTTTGCTTAACATTACAATCCATTATGCAGCCCGAAGCCTCTGTGAGACACACTGCCTTCAGGTTCCTAGGAATCAGTTAATCTTTTTAATTTGCTATGATTGCAGGTTTATCTAATTTTCCTATGCCTCAGTCCCTGTTTCCTGGGAATACTGGAAGGTTAAAACCATGACTGTCAAAGAAAAGTCACTAAACAGATACATCACAATATACTTTAAAAAGTCTTTTCCTTGCCAATACATCAAAAAATAGGCAATGGGCTAGATAGTACATTGGCTGGAATGCATATCAGCTACTTGTATTACACACAGCTTTTTAAATTAACAATACTTTAGCAGCATTTTATTTTGGTTTTATTTGGAAGATGCTTCCAGTAGTCATAAAATCTCAAAAGGATCTGAAAACCAGGAAAAGCACCACTCCTCACTTTCCTTCATTTAGTAAAAATGGCTGCTATAATTGCTAAAAGAACTTCAATGACTTGCTGTCCTGGTTTCAGCTGGGATAGAGTTACTTTTCTTCCTAGTAGCTGGTATAGTGCTGTGTTTTGGATTTGGGATGAGAATAATGTTGATAACACACTGATGTTTTAGTCGTTGCTAAGTAGTGCTTACACTGAGTCAAGGACTTTTCAGCTTACTATCCTCTGCCAGGTGCACAAGAAGCCAGGAGGGGGCACAGCCAGGACAGCTGACCCAGGCTGGCCAAAGGGCTGTTCCATACCATACGGCATCATGCTCAGCATATAAACCGGGGGAGCTGGCCAAGGGGCAGTGATGGCTGCTCGGGGACTGGCTGGGCATCATTTGGTGGGTAGCAAGCAATTGCATCATGCATCACTTGCTTTTTATATTCTTTTTATTATTAGTAGTAGTAGTAGTATTGGTACTATTATTATTTTACTTTATTTTATTTCAATTATTAAACTGTTCTTATCTCAACCCATGAGTTTTCTCACTTTTACTCTTCTGATTCTCTCCCCATCCCACCAGGGTGGGGAGGAGTGAGCGAGCAGCTGTGTGGTGTTTAGTTGCTGGCTGGGGTTAAACCACGACACTTGCATAAAGTAAGAGATATTTAGATTCAATAAACACATTTTCCACATAAGAATATCTGAAATTAAAAGATCCATTTTCACAGCTGGAAGTATTACTATAACGAAGATCCTTACGGGAGCATTTCTATGCTGACTGAGGATTCAAAATAAGAAAAGAAGAAAGTATATATAAATCTCATCCAGACTCAGGGTTCAGGATACTGGAATCAAGGGGTTGAACCTCATTTACTGATTATAGTCGTGCAAAGAGCAGGCTGCAGAAGAGAACAAAACAGACACATTCCCACCATCTGCTAAGCAACCAGCTTTACACAGTGCAAGCACTACAAGGAGTAGAGGAACCTGGATTCTGACAGGGAACATGGACCGTAATCCTGCAGCCATGGAGCTCTTGGGTGCTTGGCTGGACAAGAGAGACCACCAATGTGGACAGAGCTCCTGCTGCCTAGAAAAATCTGTCTGAAAAGACAGTTATCCTTCATTCAATTTGATGAAGATAGTTTTAAGACCCAAAATACTAGTGTGGTAATATGTCAACTTTGCACGCCTTTCTGCTTCTGAAGCAACCACTCTGAATGAACTTTCCTATTTCCCTCTTCAGATCAATCACAGTTTGTTAACATACAAGAAATTTCAAACATATGCTATGTTCTTAAATGTAAGGATATGAATAGACAAATTGCCGAACAGGAATGGTTTTCTGAACAACTCCTCCAAAATAATAAAACACAGAAAACCAGAGGTGGTTACAGAGGACAGACCCAGCAACCTCAGTTCTGAAAACAGCGCCAAGAACAATACTGGGGGCATTGACTCATGGAGGGCTGTTTAAATTCCCGAGTAAACTAGTGCACATCTGCATTATATCCTGGAGAAAAGGCAGACTTGGAGATTTTATCTTCTTCTTTTTATGAAACTCCTTAAAATGACTCTTGGGCAACCTCAGACAAAAACTGGACAGTGTTTAGGAAACACAGGACTCCATTGGCTAAACTGGTTGAAATAAGCTGAAGGCAGATAACATGTAAGCATGCCAGCTTCAGCCCAGTAGGCCATTTGTGCCTCTTGAGATTCACTTTAACCCAAGTTCATTTGACAAAGGGAAGGAAAAGTTGCTTCACCTGTACAGGAGTTCAAATAATAAAATTCAGATTTGTCTCAGACTTTTAAGAGCATACCTTAACTTTTGAGAGTATACTCCCAAATGCCCCTTTCAATGCAAAAGTCTTTCTGAACAGAGTCTTAGCCTGAAACATCTCTTTTTTTCAGTATATTACCAGTATCTGAGAACAAAGGACATTACAAGGTGGTTTATAATATTAACTGTAACAATGGCTACCACAAAAATCCCATGCTTTTGCATACAAGTCTATTATAGCCCAGTAAAAGAGGGACTGCACTGTAAATAGGTTTGGTTGTAACGTTTACACTGAAGGCTTTTTTGGTTTGCAAATATTTAATGAGTCAGTTCTGATTGCTTCAGAGGTAGTCATTGGGTCATATGAACATATCATAACTTTTTCACAAATACCTGAAAATTATTTGAATGAAATCTCACAAACAATTGTGCTTTTATGTGTTACAGTACTTGCAATGTTGATTCAACCAACTCCATTTGTCCTTTTCAACACATTTTTCTCTAGCATTCATATTGTCATGATCATAAATTTACACTAAGCAATGCCAGAATTGCACTCAAGATACTTCAAACTACCACGTAATATTTAACACAGAAAAGAGGAAGAGTTGTATACTCAATACTGAGCTTTTAAAACTAGTAAAGAGAACAACTTGACAGCCTTCCCCATATACACTCATAATTTATGGGAGAATTGTTTTCTTTCCTAGGTTAGGCTAAGTCTCTGAACACGTCCCTAAAATATGCAGCTTTGCCATTAATAGCATAAACAATTAACAGAATAAACAACAGCTGAAGCCAAATCTGAGAGGAAGACTACTTCCATGATGGAATAAATCAGTATAATCATGGTTTAGTTCCACATCACTATCTGTAACCATGCCCCCATATAGGGGAAGAAAGACAGAAGGCAAAGTCATTAATTTTTTCCATTCCAAAAATTTTTTTTGCTTCTTACCACATGATTATTTAACTTCTTTAGGATACTAAAACCAAAATTTTAACACATTAAACTACATCATCTGGTTCATATTCATTCCTCACTCTACTGACACATTCAAAGAATTCTCAAATAAGAGAAGCAAGATTTACCCTTGCAAAACCTGTATTCTTTCACCCTCTGAGAACATCATCTTCCAGTGTTCCCTCTGTTTTAGCTACAGTTTCAAATAATTGTTGGGAATAAAGGTAAGGTTTTTTTGTATTCTTATCCTGATTCTGATCCTCTTCAGCAGCAGCAATTTAAATTGAGAAGTGGCATTGTTTTTAACATTCCCATACTTCATATTAAAGTTTATTTAGAAGTTTCAGATGCTGCTTACCTCCTAACAGCACTACTTCTTTCTGAACTACTAGTTTGATCAGGCACCCCTCTTTTTGATATCTCATTTTTCATATGTGTTACAAAGAGAAAGCAAGTCCAAGACAGGTCTCTCTCCAAAGTTAACAGAGAAAATAGGTACAGAAAGTTGGTTTGCAATCACAGCAATTGTCCAAATTTCCTAGCTGTATTTCCTAACACCTTGTGATCCACTATGCTAACCAAATCAGTCATGGGCTTGCCTTTTCCAATAAACTTAAGGTGGCACATGATTCTTTTGTTTGATTTTACAACATTAACCATTTTCTGAATTATTTGTAATGATATCTTCCCTCTTAATGCCTGTCATAATTTATATTCCAGTTTACTGATTTCATTTGTCAAATACTTCTTTGTGGCTTTAGTGGATTTTCAAACCTCACCATGTAGCCAAAATAAGTTTTTGGAATGGAATGGGGCAAATGTTTTTTAAAACTTCTGTATTTTACTCCAATTCCTTTTTATAGAATTTAAATTAACTGAAATCAAGCAAGCATGGATACAGGATCAAATACCACCCTGTCATACCAATGCAATGCCTCTTTGAAACAGCACAGGTGTCAAATAAATCAGGCTTTAATGCCATAGAAGTGGGCTACTAAAAAAGGCAGGCGAGATGGCGAAAAACCTGAAACAAAATCACAACGTTCATAAAGGAGTGTGGATATATCAGTCAAAATCTGAGGTGTAAATTCGAAGGAAAGACAAAATTCAATTTGGCTGGTGGTTAATAGACATTAACAAACTGCAAATAACAGAAGAAGACAGACTACAATGTACGGTATGCAGTATCTATCCAGAGGAAATGAATAAGGATGACCCTACAAGGCTGACAGTCATATTCAGTCTTAAAAGCTACTTAAGTCACATCCTACTTTGTTTGGAAACACAGCCCACAGTTATGTAAAGCAAGACAGACTTAGCGTCAAGTCATGATTGCATAAACTTATTTACAATAGTGTAAATAAAGGAAGCAGCATGAAAAACGTTGAAAATCTGACTGATGTTAGGCAATCACTTCGCTGCTGTGGCGATCAGCAAACTTTCATATGTCTAAAAATTGTTCCTTGCTATTAAAAAATACTGAATATGCAAACAAAGCTTAGTTCTATGTTGGATCTGAAGAACAAGTCATATGGGTAATGAGACAACTAACAAGGTTGCAAGCATCTGGACTATACTCTTCTGTGGATTCAAGTTCAGATAAGGCGATACCTGAGAAGAGGCAATATGGTATGTCCTTCTAAGGAGATACACTAACGTGCTTCAGGAGAGCTGTGCTATTTCCTGTATATTTGAAATGTCAAGAAGTACTATGAAGAGGAACCTTATTCTTCAGATCCTGAGTTTGGTACAACTAAATCAATTCATATTTCACTCATGTAAGACTTGGATTTTGAATTCTTTGATAATTGGACAGAAAACTGTCAGTCAGTCCTTGCTCTGGCACCAGTACTATCAAGAGAGGTACAGCTCTATACGCCTTGATTCTTATCATCACTCTGCCCACAAGCATGGGGAAGATTGCTTACTAAGCTGTACTTGCACGGTATTATATCCAGTTTTCTTATCCAGATCTAGCATGTCATGAAGTCTACTGGTAAAACAGTTGCGCTTTAAGATCTGATTTACATATCTCTTGACATCAACAGAAACACTGGTACTAAAAAATACTGCACAGCAGACCATCACTATACATTTAAACTATACATTGATCTATGAAACCTCAAAAGAAACTCATGCAAGGACATAATCTAAATACTTTTCTTCTTCTTCCCCCAATTCATATGACTAAAGATCAGAACTTAATTCTGCATCTTTTGTATATAATAAATTCAAATGTAGATTTTAATGTATGTATTTAAGAATAAAAATCTGGCCCTTGCAAGTTTTTGGGTAGGTAAACCTCCCAGAGCTGCATGACTGCAAGTGTCAGAACCTATTTGTGCATGTCAGCAACAACAACATAATCCTACAGATTAGCTCCTGACAAGGACAGTAAAACATACAGGCTTTCAATATTGTTAAAGAGAAGAGACAGGTCTGTTGCATGAGCGGAACACAAAGCTCCAAGCAATACAGGAATTCATGATGCTTAACTCTGTCAGTAAGACCCTTCCTGGGGTGTCAAATTAGTGTTTTAAGTTTCATTAGCACCTATGATTCTCAGAAAGCAAGGAGTTTTAAAGTACATAAATCCTGTGTTGTTCCTGGTGAAGAAAAGCTAATGAAATACATTTGTTTAAGAGCACCTGTTCCTTACTCCTGCTTGAGGGTTGCAGGAGGATCAATATTACGTGCAACCTAGGAATAGATCTGTAAGATTTACAGATTTTAACTTTGCAAAATTTCAAATGAAAAGAAATTTTCAGGTTGCATTAGAAAGTGTTACCAATGACAAATGAGTAGGAATTTTTTAGGATATTTCTATACTATTATAAGTCTTTGTGCAGGTACTACTATGCTAGAATGGAAGAGGGTTAAGGATACTAACATATTTTATTTTGCTCACAAAATTACTACGTGCTCAATCTGCAAAGTATTCCAAATAAAAATTTCTGTAATAAACTAGGCCAGAGGCAGGAGTTTTCTAAAGAATATGAGAAAATGGTATGATAAATCTCATTGAACTCCAGCTCATTCAGGAGCTCACTTGAAATTAGCATAAAGGATTAATGCAAGAAGTGTGACAATTTTATCTTCTGAACCTCTAGCTTTAACTGTATAATTTGCATACATGCTGAACAGCCTTTTGCGTGAAATATGTGGGATCTGTGAAATAACGGACAGGGAGAAATTTAAAATTATCAGCCTTGACCAATCCTGGTTCAAAGAACATTAGTCCAGCTTTTCATCTGGTAGAGATACTAATCATAGGAAGGAAATCCTTATCGGCATTGGAAGAAGGGGTATCTTTGTCAGCCAGACAGAAAACACAATATCCTATTATTTTCTCTTCCTCATTAAAATTAACATCTCCAGAGAAGTGGAAGTCTGATTCAGAATTTCTACAGGTTTTTAATGACTAAAAAAGTCAGGAAATGGAAATGGTGATGCAAAAAGTATCTACTTTTCATCTTCCTAGGGATGAATGCAGTTCTCCACTTGAATGAGCGCTGTACTTCACTGCCGGACAATGCATGTGATGTGTGTCAGTGCACTGTATATATTCATGTCGCTGCTCCCCTCCCACTAAGTGGCAGTTACTGCAGGAAATACAGAACCAGATGGGAACTTAAACCCACTCCTATTTTATTTTATTTTAGCTACATTACTCTTTTACATTAAATATATAGATAGAATAATGGACAGCAGAACACTGAAAGAAAAGGGAAATGGGCTTTAATGAGTTGTACCAGAAACAAGCGGTTAGTTCTGGAAGGGGAGTAAGCACTATTTTGACCAGTGAAGAAAACTGATAGGTTTCAAATTATGTTTGGCTTCATTCTGACAAAATCATAAAGATTCTGAAAGTTAATACTCAACTTCCATGGTCCAAAAGGTCTGAATGTTTATCCAGACTTCATAATGATGCTGGTTTTATCAAAATTGAACTACTATTCTTCCTCCCAACAGGCCCCAAACACACCTCTTTACTCTTTCTAGCAGGCACTAGCATCTCCATTGTACCTTCCCTTGTCCCAGCAGGACATGATATTTGCTTTCTTCCAACATGCCCCTTTTACTCCCTACTGACTTTGAAGAGTCTTTGTACATGTAGAGCAGAGGAAAACTGCTCGATTTATATCTCCTAATTATCCTCGTATTACCTTTGTTAGGTGCCTGGGGAATTATCTTTTCTTCTCAAAGTAAAGCATCTTGGAGTTCATTTAATATTCCTTATTTGTACTCAAACTAGCTATGCCCTTAAGGCCTTAAAGAATGCAGTCTTCAGTCATCTGTACTTTGAGGGCAAGAGAAAGACTAGCAGGTCATTAGCCTTTTCTCCTTCCCTTGCAAGACATCAAAATGAAATGAGTGACTGGCGGCAGAAGAACTGTTGAAATCCTCCCATCCCTTTGGACACTTGGCACGTAAGATATGTTTGTTAAATGAACTTTGTAAAGGTTTAAGGGCGTAATGATAGGGATTTACATGCAGGAAGATGATCTTTACTGATCTTTCCAGCTCAGGGGCAGGAATTCTACAGAAGTGTTATTTTTTTTGCTGCTGAGTTACAATATCTACCTTCATAAACCAGAAAATGAAGACACTTGTAATTTTCTTAAAACATGGGCCTTGGTTACTCTAACATCTGTATTCTGTGGCAGTCCTTATTCCAAACAGTTAAAACTATGGATTTGTTCGTCATTTCACAGTGATCAAACAGATACAGTCACCACTACCAGGTGCTGAACTTTGCCTTCCACACGGGAAGCTGTTTTTCCTAGCAGTGCTCTTTTTTTAGGATAGTTCAACTTAAATTGAACAACATTTTGCTTGAAAGATGCAGTATCTGCAAACTATCTGACAGGGAAGAATATAAGATTATCAGTACTGACTGATCCTAGTTCAAAGAACAATAATCCAGCTTTTCGTCTGGTGGAGATGTTAATTATAGGGATTGACAGATAATGGCAGATAATATTGCTGAAGCTAGGAAGCAGCAGATAGGACTGCTGCTGTTAAGTATGCATTTTTTTTAAAAAAAAAAAAAGCCTGAAGTTTCATTTCTCAAGTGTTGTGCTTTCCAAACAACTAGCATATAAATATATTTTTGGCAGCCAGTAAACATTCCAGCTAGAATACCAATACCATGTATCAGTGGAAAGTAAACATCTCCTGATGTACTCTAACATCTCAAATGGAGCAACTGAGTTAATATACCGGACAATCAAACGCAAATCCCTTCGCAGAAATTAACACCATATCATACCATAGCAAAGACTATTTCTGACAGACATGTCATCATTCAGATTGGAGATCTCAATTTGTCAATATTCCAATACACATCTCCTGAAATCTATTAGGTGGGTAGATGTCTACAAGCAACGTTCATTTTAAGAGAACAGGGATATATAGGAATTGACTTTGCAGCTGATAGAAATTATTTGGGAAATCTTTCTAGTACTGCCATTGATTTCTCTTTCCAGATTTCATTTTTATGACCTTCATCTAGCCAGCTGGACTTTCCATAATTCAGTTTCTCATTTGCTGTCCTACCAAATAATGGTGTATTAGTTGAATTGTGAATTTTTTTGAAAGCGTGACTTTCTATGCATTTATAAAATGCTTAAAATAACAAAATCCTATTCTATTGTAGGCTTTTGAAGGACCAAAAGCAGAAAATACATATAGATTGCAACAGCTTTCAAAAATTACCTGAAAAAAAAAAAAAGATATAATATGGTTTTGGGTGGTCAACTTAAGATACTTAAGTCAACTTTACATCAAACTTAAGTGCCAACTCAAGAATCTTTAAAAAGGGTGAACTGAAGCACCCATGTTTTAAAAAAATTCAGCACTTGAGTACATTACAAGGTAATTCCATACACTTTATGGGCTTGAATCACCTGTTAACATGGCACATGAGTTTCGCTAGCTTTTTTATTCTAAATATAGACCACACATATTGAGGTCCCTTATGTAATCTTAAAAATTACTGCACACCTAAACTAATCTAATCTACCATGAATGACCCAGGACTCCTTCGACTCCATTAGAGACAGCAGGCATGCAAAGAAATGGAATGTCCCAAATGCTGTGGGAGAACTGTATACTTTGGACTGACAGGCCACTTTATTTCAAGCTTCATGAAAAAACAAATCTGTTCCAATTGGTAAGTATTAAGGGTTCCTGTAACAGCTTGTATTTACAAATTGGAACACATTAAATGCCATGAAAGAATGTGGAGTATGCAACAACACGAAAATACAAATATTTATCATTTCTTTTAAATTATAAGCCCAAAGTTTTCAAGAAAAGGCTGATAGGGAAGTCAGAGAAATACAGGCATCTGAAAAGGTCTTAATTTCAAGGGGGTTTGTTGTTCTTTATCAGTTTTTCCAAAACTACTCTGTAATCTCTAGAACAGGATGCTACTTTTCTTAATATTCTCTGAAAGAGAGAAATAGTAGTCGAGGGGATTTATCACTACAGAGCCATTAAAAATGGAAATAATGAAACCAAACACATCATGCATAGTCACACACACTGCCCTCAGGGCACTTCAATGCTCACGTGATTTCACCGAAGATTCCTGTAAGTAGAGCCCTGGAATGGAACTCACAAGACTTACATTTACACCCTGTTTTCCCACTGACCTATAAGCAATATAATTTAAACTTTTAGTTCCTCCTGCTGCAGCTACACCATTTATTCATACTATCGTCTATCCAGAATACCAGATGCAATTTACAGCTGGTATCCCACGCAAATGTAGTATGTTTACCAGGGTTTTTAGTCTAGACCATGTGTTATGGAAATTTAACTTTAAGGCTATTCAGGACAACTTTAAGACTTTGCATGGAGACTTTTTCTTACATTTCTGAGTGGTCAGTTTTGGTATAGGTAAAGTGCTGGCAGTTGCCTAGAGCAGGTGATTGCTAGGGCAGTACTGGAAACGAGTAATGACCAGAGCTGCAAGCAATCAGATGTGCTCCTGTGGTTGCCTCTAGAAGAAGGATCAGGGTGTGGGAGATGACAGCTCCAGCTGGCAGCGAGGGGAATATACCCCCTTCGCTATACCAGTCTCTGCCATTGGCTTTCCTTCCATCCCTCACGTATACTTGGGAGCAGCAAAAGCAACAAGGTGGTCCCTCCTCCAGTTTAAACTGTGTATGCCAGTTTTATGGACATGGTTTTCATTTTGTCTCTTGTTCTTAAAAAGGGAAAAATAAGAGCTGACCTACTAGCTAGGAAACATTTAAATATTTTAATTTTTCTTTCATAAGAAAGGCAAATAAGATACTACTTCTAGTTGCATTTTTAGTCGTAGAAATTTTTAATGCTTTGACTGGAAACTAGGCTGAAACTTGGATGACCTTCTTCCCAGTTAATCTCAAGAGGCTGAAAACAGTTGGCCATCTTCACTATGGAAAAAATAAATAAATGGAGCCCCTTTTGACCAAAAGCACCACAGAAAACTATTTGGTGGTTGTAACTGTTACTGCTACTTCCTTCTACTAATTGTATTCTTATAATCAGAGCTCTTACTATTATGGCTAATGATTCTGTAGGGGTAGCATACAATACCTCCATCTTTACGTTTCCTAATTGCATCATTGATAGCTATGAATACAGCTGTTCAAAGGTCACAATGTCAGTTGTCACTGTGACGTCAGTGGAACTGTGAGGGTGTAGCTCGGGACAAATTTTGACTCACTATTTGTAAACGATCAGTCTAATGACCAGTCTGATACTGAGCTACCTCATCACAATGGAAGATGTTTACCATTTTTCTAGAAATTTTTCAAATTACTTAAGTAATATTCATATATTAGTAACAAAAATGCAGTGCTGCTCTCTTCCTATAATGCCTTCGATAGTTTACTTTTAAAACATAGTGTGACAAGCACAATATCTGGTAATGCCACAGTATCTTTTCAGCATTACTGTCAACTATCAAGATTGCACAGCCCTGGGCTATGTCTTTGCCCATGGGAAACAATAAGCAGGAACTTGCAAATATAACTGGTTAAGTTGTTTTTGAAACACCTGAAAGTTAAAAAGGTAAGCGGTTTATATACTTTTAATCACAAGTTTTGGTTGAGTCTATTAAATAATTTAAGACTGTGGACAATGTGACAGTTTCTTTAGTCCATCTGTGAATACTGGTTTCTCACTGAAATGCTATCTGGGCACTGGGTACTAAGGCAAAAATTTTGGTGTTCCTGAATTTTCAGCCCAGATGGTAACGTGAGCCATTGCTGTCATTTCTGAGCTCTACTTCTACTTCAGCAGTTGTAAAACAGCAGCAAGAATTATCACTATACCTATTTTACAGACCTGCACTGGTTATTGTCTGCAGAATTCTTGTCAGATAGAAATGCTCAGGCATAGATGGAAACCAAGACACACAGGAAACCTTAACTGTTCCAAACTTTCATGCTTTTTTTTTTTCCAAAAAAACCCCACTTGCAATTCTTTCATAATTCAATACAGGATAGTAAATTGGCCTTACAAAAACAGGCTGAAAGGTGCCTGCTAGGCTTGCAAGTTGTGATTCCCTCACTCTTGTAGTCAGTCTCTACTGTGAATAAATGGACGGCTCCCATACATACCCAAATCAACAGCATTTAACATACAGCTAGGAAAGAAGTAAAGGATACCCTTCCTTTTTGCCCCATCCTTGTGGAGTGACACAACGTGACATTCACAGCTCCGCACAGCAGGCTGACCAGAAAAGCAATCTATATGAACAACCACATGATTGCCACAAGTAGCAAACAATCTGAGTAGAGGAGGGAAGCAAAACCCATGAGAGATGGGGGGAGCTGATGCAAGGGGAGCTGGGTTAACAGTTTTTGCTGGGCATGCCTCTGATTGATAGTACAAGGGTATCTTTGTGGGTGAATATTCTAGGCTGTTCAGGAAGATTGCCCACAATGAGATAGCGGGGGAAAACAGGTGAACATGGTAAGACAACTGTCCATAGGACAGGAGATAAGAGGAAAATGGATAAGTCATCAATACCTTTCACATAAATTTCACAGAGAACAACACCCACAGACACCTATCTTTGGAACACATCCTACTGTAAATATGACATCCTACAGTAAATATGACTAATTCAGAGTCCTCCATCACTCAGCTACTTTGCTCATACTACCTTGCTTTTCTTCTTCTAGGTGACAGATTTAATGAAGAGCTTCCTGCACTATAAAGTCAACAAGCAATTTTATGACATACTTCCCCAACACAATGTTACATGTACCTCAGCAAACAGAGTGGCAGAAGCATGTACAGCTTGACTAATTTCAGGACTGAGATACAAAAATTATATAGGACAAGGAAAGACACATGCTTTAGGTGAGACCTTAACTTGCCCCACTACCTTTATGCCTGGAAGCTAGACCAGTGCATCACTGGGTTGGCACTTCAGCAGACAGTAGGATAGTGCTGCTCAGAGGATCAGTTTGCAAGCCTTGGCATAAGAGGTGTGCTGGAGAGCTGGAGATCAACAAGACATGCTCTACAGATTTGAGACAGTGCTGCAGCTCACAGAAGAGCAACTTGGAAATTCTTGTAACTTGGATGCCTGCGCAACAGAGGTTTGAGTGGGGTTCACACTTTTGAATCTGTCTACAGGGCAATCTAGTGGCACTGCGACTTGTGTAGTCATGTCCCGAGGAGCTTTAAGCATGAAACTTCAGTGCTGCCAGCATAGCTGTGGCAGCTTCAGCTCCGCATACCAAAAGGGACTCCAGGCCTAACAATGAAAACCACGTGCCCCTGCAGCTCTACTAGGTGTAGCTAAGTTAGCAAGCATAGAGCTACCTTAGGAATACCTACACCAACTCTGCTTCCCATCTGGATTACCACAAAGAGGAAATTCCAGACACAGGTTGCAGGGAGTTTACATTAAGGTGTACAAATCAGTAACATCCTGTGAAATGAACATTTAGTGTTAGTTAGCTCTTTTCAGGTTCTGCCCTAAAATAGCCATGTTTCTTAACGTGTGTCAAATCTAGCAAGAACTGGGCATGGTGCTTGACAGCTACATATCTTTCCTCCAAAGCTTGCTTGTTTTAATATTTTTCACAATAATTAAGAAGTTACCTGCGTCAGTCTTCCTGTATTTGAACAGTCACTTCAGTTATTCAGCTACTAAAGAATTTTAAGAATTGTTTTGTTTTCTACTGTTTTATTTCAAAAGTATAAAAAACCAGCCCAAACCTTACTCTTTCCTTTTTAACCAAGAAGATATCTTAATTTCAGCTGTGTTTACAGTCATACTTCTTGTTGGTATCAGTTCTAGATTACAAGATAAGCCAACAATGACTTTGAACTCTGCAGGGAATTTATTCCGACTCCCTGGAGTATTTTGATAATGCTTTAAAAACTAAACAAAACTAAACAGCCCCCTCTTGTTTACACAGAATGGGTTCAAATTTGATGTGACCAAATGCCTGTGCAACGTCAGGCAGCAGGATGCACTGGTCAGTTCCGAGATGTTGCAGACTAGCAGTGAGAACACACATGGCATTTTATTGAGAATTTCATGCGCCAGAATTGCCTGAAACACATCCTTTTGCAAATTTTGGCTCATTTGGAAGGGTGAAAACAAACAGTTTCCATAATAGGATAGAATATAATATGTTGTGCACCTTGCTTTTTAATGCAACACCAGGTAATTAAGTCCCTTGATTCAGAGTTTGAAAACTTTATTCTATTAACATAGATTACTTTCAAACATATCATACGAACCTGTGGATGTGGTGCTTAGGAACATGGTTGAGAGGTGGACCAGGCAGTTAGGTTAACACGTTGGACTTGATGATCTCGGAGGTCCTTTCCAACCTTAACGATTCTATGATTCTATTATCTATATTACAGAAACCCCTCTCTCTGTACGTCTCTGGAGTAAGCCAGGATTTCTTCCCTGTGAGGACATGATGTCATTTCAACCCATGACCCTTGCACATCAGATATCTTCTAGAATGGATATGAGAAAAATAAACATCTTTCATTTATTGTTGCTTGTGTGGCAATACCCATCTACACCTTACTTTCAGGTGAGAGCTGTTTTATTGATCTGTCTGGAACTCCAAGAAAAGATACTTCCCTCCAGAACAGATCCCACTGGCAAAAGGCTTAGTTCCTATATCCTACAAGTCCAGTGCACTGGAGAGAAGAGCCCTAGCCTTCCCCCGTGGAACTGTTTCTCTTTACATCTTTCCCAGGTGTGGCAGATGCTTTTGGTCTTTGTGGAATAATACTTTGGGGAACATTCTGCTACTTTTCAAGGCGAGCAGCTACGTAAAAATAATTGTATTTCTCAGAAGGCCTTCCTGAAATTATTTCTGTGAAAGGAGTAATGCTTTTTTCTTGAAAGCAATCAAATGTATTTATTATGCAGGCAAAGTAAGTCACTTTACCAGTAGAAAGAATTGAAGTGGACTACAATTTTACAGTGTGAAACTCATTCCTGCCTGATCACCTCCAAAGCTGAAGAGGTTTCAGGATGTCTGGCACCTTCTAGTTCTCGTAAAGTCAAAACTATCAACTCTTTGCCCCATGTTTTGAAACTGGATGTTTGTAAGCATTTATAAATGGAACCTGGAAACAGAGCTCAATTCTGCCAAGTTAGAGAAAACAGAGAAAAAGAGTCAAAATTGGACTTTAATTTCTAACGTTTTGTTTTGAAACAATGACAATGAAAAGGAACTACATTTCTATCAAGTTCCATTAGAGACAATGAACTTGTCTTAACTTCTAATATCATCCATTCTAAATGGTTTGACTTTTTATCCATGAAACACGGACAATCGAAGGATTATGAACTCTTCAGGAATATCCTGATCAAGTGAAATCACGCCTCAATATGGAGCTTGCCCTACACTTAGTTTCTTTCATAGCTGCTGTCACATGCCTACCTCTCATTCACATTCATGACCTCCCTAGCAACCCATGGGAACTCATAGCAACCCACAGGAAAGTGCAGCATGGGATATGAATAAATGTCTGTAATGCTAAAGATATGGTTGTTTCCAGCAGCTTCAAGAAAATTAATGCTCCCTGTCTTTGCTATCTATGGTACTCCTTATAATTGCTGATGGGTACATATACCCAGTGGGCCTGAAAATTACTTATTCTCCCCTGAAGTCTGAGGAAAAGGTGGAGGGGAGATGGTTGACCTTTGCTTCCATTTCTTTGGCTTCTCTGTATGTGTTCACATTGCAAGGTGTCAACGGTTTTCAGGTTTTTTTGAGGCAGCTGGAAACAACAGAATGAGGACCTGTACTAAATAATAACCCAGCCCTTCTTCAGGCAGCAGTTTGGGAAACCTCTGGCTTAAAATTCATACACTAAAATAAAAGGCAGGTCTCTGTCCTACTCTTCACCCTGACTGCTTATGACCTTGAAAAACTTACTTTCCCCCTGCATTTATAGATAAGAAGTTAAGGCAAATAAACGTGTGAGGCAGAGTCAGGTAAGACGCTCCTATATGACCGCCTTCAGCTAGATGACAAGTAATATGCATGACAGAGGTCTACATCTGGTGGCTATGCCTACTGCCACATACTTCAGAAAGAAATCTCACGGCTAGAAAGGGAACTGTGAAAATGTAATGATGTTACCCTGCACCTGCGAACAACATCAATTAGCTGCTTTCAGAGAAGAGCTGACAATCATTTCTCACCAGGGTGAACCACTGGGGAAGAATCTGCTAGCAGAGCTTTGTTTGCTACAGGAAAGAAAGAATGAAGAGAAGTTCTTTCCCAGGAAGTAAAAAAACCAGAAACTTCTGGCTGCCACTAAGCCTGATGTTCTTGTTTATGTATCTGAAGGAAACGGGGAAGTTGCCCTGATAGACCTAAAAAGACGTTTGGGTAAAAGACATGCTTCTCCTCAATATTTGACCTTCAGTCTCTCTGAATCTTAGAACAGAATCATAAAATCATTTAGGTTGGAAAAGACCTTTAAGATCATTAAGTCCAACCATTAACCTAGCACTGCCAAGTCCACCACTAAGCCATTTCCCTAAGCGTCACATCTACGTGTTTTTTAAATACCTCCAGGGATGGAGACTCAACCACTTCCCTGGGCAGCCTGTTCCAATGCTTATAACCCTTTCAGTGAAGAAATTTTTCCTAATATCCAATCTAAACTTCCCCTGGAGCAACTTAAGGCTGTTTCCTCTTGTCCTATCACTTGTTACTTGGGAGAAAAGACCGACCCCCACCTCGCTACAACCTCCTTTCAGGTAGTTGTAGAGAGCGATAAGGTCTCCCCTCAGCCTCCTCTTCTCCAGGCTAAACAACCCCAGTTCCCTCAGCCGCTCCTCACAAGACTTGTGCTCTAGACCCTTCACCAGCTTTGTTGCCCTTCATCCCACAGAGCTGTGTGTACCCTGGCTAAAACTCTTACAGTTAGGTGAGACAGCATCTACTTTTTGCTTGCTGATCAGGCTGCATAAAGCAAAGAGGTCCACTGTAAGCAAGTGAGTTGTATAAGAGCAACGTAAGCAGACATCAAGGAGTGACGCCAGATACTCATCTCCTTGCAAAACTCAGTGAATGCTCACCAACCGTAAGCACTGACACATGCTTGAATTCTCAAGCAGTAAAAAGCCCTGTCTTAGGCATTTTATCTTCAACCTGCAGTTCCAAGGACAGGGTGAAATAAGCCTGCCCTTTCAATTCTTAATCAGATACATGACAGTTTTGCCTGTTCACGATCCCATGAGGCTCAGAAATAGCAGAGTGCAGGAAGTGGCAACAAATCCTATTCATGAACCAGGTTTAGTACAGGAAGGGACAATGCCTTTTGTTTGCTCAATGATTTTTCACTGATAACCCGTAAAAAATCTCCCTAAAGCTAAAGTTAGAAGGGATTTGAGCTGCCTAGTTACTTGGCAATGTAAGACCTTTCCAGTAAGTCTTCAACCACTAACCCTTCCCCATGACCTGAAATGAATAACTGCTTCAGCATGATATCTGTATCTTCACAGTTCTGCAAAGGCTAGGAAAGATGTAGTGAAGTCATAAAATCTCAAAATGTTACTATTTTTTTCAGTTGTCTTTTGCTAGTCCCTAAGAGCAGAATTTGTCAGGAAGCTGGAGTGCTTGCAGAGGGACTCCACTGTCCATGATCCCACAGCTCTCACCAACTAGCCCAACTCATCATCTGTACTCTGTGAGCTTCCACACTATGGCAATACAGGTATAAAATACCAGCATTTCTGACTGAAGAGCTTTTTAAAGTTTTTAATTTTCTGCACTGTGTAAGTCTTTTCAGCATTATGAAGTAAGAAAGAGCAATACGCCTACAAAAACCCAACGTGCTCACAAACAGGTTGCTTGGCTTCTGTAGTTGTTCACAGAACTACTGGTAGAAAATGTGCTAGTTGAAGAAATACCCTAAAAGCAACACTTAAAACAAGCAAAATTTGAAAAATTAAATGAAAAACTGCTTAACTTAGGATGGGCTAACATGAAATAGATTAACTTATGTTTGCACAGTACAAAGACCAACAATTATTTGATTTTTTAAATAAGCAGATGCTAATATACACATGCAATGTACACCAATATGGTAACTGGATATGACACAATCCATTTCTTTTGTTCTTGTATGTTTTTTAAACTGTCAGAATGTAGGCAGCCTAAATCATCATACCTGAGGGGGAGAGAGAAGCCACAAAGAAAGGTGCTGCAAACAGGCAGGATATGACAGATGAAGGCATCAGTAAGGATTCTGATCAAAATGGAGTTATGGTCAACTAGTGAGCTTCAGCATGGGCAGGCTGGTATGTGGGTGGACTGCAGGGTGAAGGGATACCAGGAATTCCATAACAACTGGCATTTCTGATTAATACATAGTGAGAACTGGCACTCTATATTATGTTGCTGGCACTTGGTCTCACACAAGGCCACAGACTTTGAAAGCCCCTGTTACTAATGGCATACAATTAAATTGCTTTGCCTATATTATCCCCTTTCCTCATTTCTTTAGAAGTGTTTCAACATATTTCTAGTGCAAAGCCCTGTATTTAGAACCTCGTTTTTCATGGACCATTTCCTTCTCCTCCCCTTTGCTTGACTAAGTGACCCAGCCCTTCCTCTAGCTTTCTCTCCTGATGTAGCATCCAGGCTCCCTCACTTCCTTCATGATCAAGTGGAAAATTTTGTTTTGGAGGGTGAAGGGAAGATAAAGGAAGGGGAAGGAGAGAAACCAGGGTTAATTGGTGTGCTGCGCATGATCAAAGCGTTCTTTATATAACACCAAGAGAACTTCTTGATCATGTTTCACATTGAGTAATATCCTATTCCTCACTCTGATGGAATTATTTACTCCTTTAAGAACAAAGGGGCTTGGACCTGCAAGCCTAGTTCCAGCAGGTGCTCAAAGTTGGTACTATTGTGCCCAGGGAACTGCATTTTGCATGCTTATGTTCCTTTCTCTGCTGTGGAAGCTACTGCATCACCCTTGATGAACCACATCTTCTTGCTAAGATGATACATCTAATGTTTAAACACATTCTCAATATTAATGGAGGTACTCACATGTTGACAAATTCCACATATATCCACCTGCTAAATGAGCTACCTAAAGTTTAATATGTTCCATAACTCCAGAAATAAGTTAACCATTACATAAAGAATACAATGGTTAACTAAATGGTCCAAAACACATCTTCCTGCTACAAAATTTGAACCATTTATATGTAGCTAGTAATGATTTTAACAATAATGCTAGCAGATCTAAAACAAGCATTACTAAGAGTCCTACTAAAATTTCTCTAAAATTAAGTCAAATGCAGGTAGGTATTATTTCATAATTACAAAAAATGAAAATCAGGAAAATGATAAAAAGATTTCTGTGAACAATTAAACATGGAAAATATTTACAATTCTAACCACTATGTCATCAACTACATGCAGGATCACAGCACCTACACTGCCTGTTGGACAACTTCGAATTTGAAGGTGTGATCTTTCACAGCAGCTTCTGGCATTACTTTGCAAATCTGGGTACCAAAATTTGCTGTCACAAACCTTCACATAAATTAGTGTGTGGACGAAAGACATTAGACATTTGTTTTGAGAATTTATTTTTAAATTGTTAAGTTGGGATTTTTTTTTCTATATAACAATGGGATTTAAAAAAAAAAACAGAAAACCTATTGAGTAGAGAACAATTCTGTACTGGACATGTGAAAGCCAGTAGGAAAGATCACATGTGCAGAGCATCTTCAGTTTAAACTTTGCTGAGGTTTATTCAATTCCTATCTATAAATTAAGACTTTGTTTAGAAAAGGCTGTTCTGAGTCATTGTGCACATCTACTGGGTCACGAGTCCTGAGAGGAAATGTACTGCAAATGCCTCAGTGCATCCCTTCAGCTGCAAAATTGAACCAGCTGAAAAAGCTCAGGTTATAGTGATGGTGTCTCCCAGAAAGACAGTCTCCAAGAGGGATAAGTCATGGGATTGCAAAACTGCAGGTGCAAAGCCTGGCACTTCCAGCCATGCCCACAGAAAGACAGACTGCATGTCTGAGCTGTGGCACTCATCCTTCCAACATGCCTAGAGGACGGTGACCAGCTAAGTGCAGGAAAAAGGTACCAGCTTAGAGGAAAGGAGAAGAATAATTCTCCCAATGAAGTATGTGGGGGAAAGTTGTAATTATCCCCGTCTGGAATCTGGGATGTTGCGGTTAATATCCCTGTTCTCGTCAATCTCGTCAGTTCGATGAATTTCCCAGTGGCCACAAACAGTCAGGACTTTAGTTTTATATTCCACACTCTAGAAACACATTCGGACACTGGCTCAACACTGACTCAGTGGGCAAGGTGCCGTCTACTGAATCACAAATACCACTTCCTGCAGGACTGTTTCTGCCTGTAGTATTTCGAAGGAGTGCTTGGCTGGTTAGCTGAGAATCGGCCTCACAACTTAAGACAACAAAGTTGCAGAACATATGCAGTTTGTGTAGCGTTTGAACAAAATACACTATTCCGTCCCACAGACTTTGAATGAGGTTATTCAAATGCAGTAGCATTTCGTATGTGTTGTACGATATTCATTTTTCTCAGGAAGATAAATTAAGTTTTTTCAAATGAAAAAGCAGAAAGCAGGTCTATCTTTATGCTTCCCTTGCTTTGTGTCCTTCTTCAATGGTACTGCAAAACGCTTCATTATAACAGAACGGATATCTTATTGAATAGGATGATTTTCCCTTGTCAGGAAGTCAAGATAGCTAAAACTTTCTGAGAGAGTTGGATTTCCATATCTTAGGCTTTACAACACTTTTAGAAACAGACAAAACCAAACCAAGCAACTCTTAGATCACTGTAATATTACACATTTCAAAAACAAATAAAGTACTAGTGGGGGAATTTTACATGGTACTATTATCAGAAATTACACATATAATATCATGTGCACATATTGCACGTGACTGTCCCAGCTCATAAATTCATTGCTAAGTCTCTGGTCAATAATGCTGGTAAATGTACTTGTCCTTATGACATGCAAAAGAAAGACAGCAGTCTCTTCCTCTTGGTGATAGACTGTTGGCTGCAAGTAGTTAAATGGTTAATTCCTAGTGAGGATCAGTGAGTTTATCATGAGGTCATGCTTGCATGCCAGCACTAACCACTTCAGCTGTACATGGGACAGCAGAGCTGTTTCTGCAACCCAGCCAAGCCTAGGCACTCTCCTACAGTTTTGTGACTCTCCTGCTATGATTTCCATTAGCAAAAGTTTTGGCAAGTTGTGCTTATAAAAATGTTTGTCAAGTACTAGGAATATGCATGAAATAAAGCTGTATCAGAAGTAATGGATGCTTCTGTTTACATTTCTTACTGTTAGCTCAGCTGTAACTATTCTCATTTAAGAGCTTATTTAAAATACATTTGACTACTTACACGCCTGCCAAAGAAGCCAATATTTCACATCAAGTATCTGCTTTAATTGGTAGTAAGCAGTAAGTCACTTTTCATTCTGAGAGTGACCAAAGATTTAATTAGTCTACAGACTCAATTAACCAGGTTTCTGGAGAAGAATGTCCAAAAAGACAGTAGTAGTATGAGAAAACAACAGTATAAGCCTAGCCTTGAACTGCTAACACATTCAAATTTCCTTCCTAAGGTTTGTGCACAAGGAACTGGGACATTATTTTGCTGATAGAGTAACAGCACTGACCTCTCATTCTATCCCTGAATGATGAAGACAAGAACCACTGGGAAACTTGAAAATTCAAATCAGAAATTCTCAGATGACAAAAGCGGGGGCTGCGTATGTGCCAGGCACTAAGATCTGAACCAAATCTTTTGCAGTGGGTATCATTTTTAGCTTATACAGGCAGCCCAAATAGATCCACAGCATTCAGAATATTCCTATACACCCAAAACTTCAGCTTCTAAGTACATTATTGTGGAATTTCCCATAGCCACAATGTTGCTGTACAGGAATCTTAAGAAACCAACAGGATGCTGCAGAAGATTGACCTGCTGTTGGAATACAAGTTTCAGGAGAGATGAGATGGCAATAGTACTATACAAGAACTCATGAGTTCACCGTTTCCTTTGGTTGTTGCATAAGATCTACCATTCTGAGGCTTTGGGATAGAGTATCAGATAAGGACACACTCCTATTGTTAATCACCTGCTTATAAGCAGTGCTTATAAGCAATAAACACTTTTATGTTGTCAAGAAGTAAAACAAAAATACGATGTTGACTTCCAGCTGCTAAGCTTTCTGGCTCCTTCTCTTCCTAGAAAGACTTCTTTAAAAGAAGCATTACTATTGCTTCGAAAGGTAAATCTCATGTCAGGGTTCAGAGAACTACCTGTCACATCAAAGGTGCCTCAGAGCTCCTGATGAGTCACAGCTCCTGGGACTCTACTGGCTCTAACAGCATTCGTCTGTCTAACATCAGAAGAAAGCCTCTCATAACATAAAAGTCAAAACAGGTATTCAGGTATCTATTCTTAGTTTCACTTTTATTAAATTGCTGGAAAATTTCCATGTCATTTATTGATAACCAAACCATAGTTTATAATATTTCTTTTGCCTTTCAAAGTGTCTGTAGATATGTATTACTCAGAGTTTGTTTTTTTTTTTTTTTTTAATAGTTTTTTGAGGATCCTTAAGGCCAAGTTTGCCTGTGTGGCTAGTCTGAAGCTACACAAACTGTTTCAAGTTATAATACTTGATATATATGCTCACACAGACTTGAATGTCACATGCTCAAACTGTGGTTTTCTTATGTTCCTTAAATGATTTTGTCTTCCTCTTTTTCTGCATTTTCTCACTCATTTTTGAGGAATCAGTCTTCTCAGTATATATCACAGCTAGGGAAAAAATGTCAAACATGCCTATAGAAGGCAATGTGGAGAAACACAGAGGTCCAAGTGTGCCAAATTATCTAGCTCCAGAACTGAGAGCTGTGAAACCATAACTGCGGCACTGTCATTTTAATGAACCTCACTTTCCAGAATTATCTCATGTTAATGTAGTGACATGCTTTGAGGATCTGAGGCACTGAATACTATTGTGGAATCACCTACTAATATATCACCAGACTGTCAAAGACAAGATAAATTCCTTTTTCGATATGAATCACACAGTGGGAAGAAATGCAGGCAGAGGAATAGCATTAATCACCTAAAACTATCTGAAGCAAGCAAGTGACCTAGTAGCCTACATTGCCTTTATTGGAATTTAGCTTGAAAATCAGCTAATTTCTACACGTATCAAATTCAGGCATGGAAATATTTAAAAAAAAAAAAAAAAAAAAAGGTTCTTGGCTTGGTTCAGAAGGTAGATATTTGATGTCCTTATGTCCCATGACAGCACCCCTAAAAACATTTAACGTCCTATGGTATATGAGCTCATGCTTTTATAAAATCATTGCACAACAGACATTCAGGCACTGAATGAAACACCTTTTCCCCCCTTAAGATTCATATCAAGTTATCTTCTAAGAGCAGGAGCTTGACAAAAGAGGCAGCAGTAGCAGCACCCACTTTTTGCAGTTACCCTGAGAGGAAAAATTTGGATTGCAGGCTCTTCTCAGCCTAAGGCATGAATTTCTAACTTTTACAGTGAAGAGGGTGGACTAAGGTAGGAGTCATTCTCCACCTTTTCCTGATGAGAAGGAGGCCCTGCAGAGAGACAAACGGGAGATCTATGAGGCCCAAGAGACAATGAGTAACTAGGTAGCTTTCCAGGAAAAGCTGTTCCATGGGGACATATGTTCTACAGTGGGCTTTTGGTATAATTTTGTGGATATATGAAAACAGTAATGAGCTATTATGGGCCAAATACTGATCCCTGTTACACCAGTATAAACATGCTATGGAGTAACTGAGCCTATAGATGTGTATTTCAGAAGAGGGTTTGTGTCTCTGATTTAGTAGGTATTTTGGTACCCAGACCTATTCCATTGAAATGAACAGAAGACAAGGATCTCCCTAAGCTAGTTTTCTTTTAAATAATACTCCGTGCAGCATAAGGTAGTTTTAAGTAATATTCAGTGCAGCATCATACAGTAGCCTAGGATTTGTCCTGATGTTCCTTACTCCCACTGAGTAATGCTTATTCATAGAAGCAGTTCCATACAATGAATTGTATTACACAGACTATATTAGAAATTTCCGTTTATCTCGGGGGAATTCACATAGGCTGGCAAAAGCTTTCCTATTGGACTACAACATGAATGTTCATCACCAGATGCTGGGAGGGAATATCCAATTCTTTCCTGTAGTCTGTCTTACCTTAACAATATCCCACTCTTTACACTATTTGCAACTACTTCATACATTGATCACTTCAGAGCTCACCAAATAAAAACTTAACAGTGGAGTTTCTCCTCCAACTCCCGTTTAGAACTGCTCAGAAGCAGAGCTCTGTCCTTGTTCTCCTAGGCTTGGGACCTCCCTTTGCACATCACTGGCCACGTTCCACAGCTCTCTCCTTCACCGCCTCTCTTCATACTCTTCTAACTCAACACTTCTTGCCTTGAAATGGCTCTCTTTTGGTTCCCTTTTTTCCTTCATTTTAATCTCACTTGGAAACACAAACTAATTAGCCATCTCTATGCAGGTGATGTTACACCTCTACTGTAAACCTCCCTCACTCTGTCAAAGAGTAAATCCGCACATCTGTCTGGCATCACCTTTTGTAAGACCTTTCATAAGATCAAACTCAACTTAATTATAACAGAGCTCCATCTTTCCTGGTCCTTTTGGGTCCAAAAACACTGTCCTCCACCTTCTTTCTCTATTATTGAAAGCAATGCAACGTCTCTGCCTGCCAGAAGCCTTGACAAATGCAATTCCGCTTCTCTTGTCTGCACTCTGAAAAGCTCCTGCAAAGGCTTCTCTTATGGAATTCTCTCTGATCAAGTCATCCTCTATCATCCGCCTGTTCTTCACTGAGTCAACCATCCGTAATTTGTTTTCACTCTTGGAGCACCTCATGACCTGTGCCCTCTAGGCCTATCCTCTCACATTCATCCCTTGGATGCTGACTCCTCCTGAATAACCTGTGTGGCCAACCTCCACTGTCCACTTACTAACTTTTCTGATATTAAGTCCAGGGAGAAGCAGCTTTCAACCTTTTCCAGCACAACCTTCATTTGCTACTGTGTTCTCCTTCCATTTCTGACAACTGCTTACTTAATAACACTTCTTTCTTACCCTTCTCCTGGCTAAACCACAGCAGTTTCTGAAAGGCAAATGACACTTAACACTGCCTCTTCCCCCGCCCTGCCCCTCTGCCACCTTCCACCCTGCCTTTCTGATCATGACTACAACAGTACCAGCACGCAGCCCAAGATGCTGAGCCTTAGAGATTTATTAGCATGGACTCTGCTCTACACCTTGCCTTCTCCATCTCCCCTGCTTCACTCACTTCTTGGTCCAAAGAGGCAAGTGAGCATACTCCTGACTCCTCTTGGTGAACAAAGGGAAGAGGCACTCCAAAGCTGTTTCAAGTCCCAATGAGGGAGGCTTTGGTGTATCTCAATTTGAGATATTTTGCTCAAAAACCACATACATTTCAGAAGAAATAAAACATTGTCATTTCCAACAGTTCTAACCAAAATCACAGAATGGTACAAGTGGTCATCAGTATTGCCAAGAAAAAGCCGTGGAGACAGAGGACGAAGACAGAAAGTAAGTATTTCTGTTTTCTGGCAGGAATACCCTTGGTGGTACTAATGATCAGTCACTATATGCCAGAACCTCCCTCTGGAAGACTTTGCACAAGGATGATAAAAAGGCCTATTTTGCAAACAAAAAGTGTTTTTAAAAGTGTTGGGTTTTTTTTCTGTTGTGCTTATCATATATGAGAAGGCTCTGTAATCAGTCTTTTTTTCTTTTTTTTTTTTGTCCTCTTTGTCCATCAATAAAAGCTGTGACTGCCATAGACAGGATAGGTGTTAAAGTTCCTGCAGGACAGCAAGCACAACTTTCTTTAGAGATGTATTTACTTAAACTCTATAAAATTTAAACAATAACCAGCAAACAAAGATTAGGGAAAGTAGCAGTGTCTATACTAGAAATAAGTTACAGGAAGCTAACTAGAAAAAAAGGAAGACTGCAGCCAAAACATCCGACGGAATGGGAGGGGGAGAAAAGATAAGTACTATTATTAGGGCACCCAAGATACATGCTATTATTAGACTACCCAAGTTAATTCTGTTTCTCCTTTCTTCTCAGCACAGTTTCTTTATGAACTTATGCAGGAAGAATGCTGTTGTTCAACAGCACCCAGGAAGCAACTTATTTTTTCTTCCTTAAAACTCTTTTTCCTCTGAATTGTTCAACAGCTTGTTGAACTTGCAAGCGTATTGAGACTCTGCCTGACACGCTGGGCAGTACTGCCCTATGGGCTCCCTGCACTCCCATCTTTTTGCATTTGGTATCCTTTTCCTTCAGCTGTAAATTCACAAGGGTTTCTTTTTTCTTCAGAGCTTATTCAGTACTTCATAACAGTCCATGACTGGTGTCATCAATGTTATGATTACAGAGTTATTTTTCTGCAGCTTGTATTTATTTAGATAATTAATGCCTTAGAAATTTATACTGCTGCCCACCATTATGGTATCTGGATATTTACAGCCAAAATAATCCTGCATTTAAGGACTGTAGCACAATTCTGTGCCATGGTTGCAGGTGATCTGCATCTCTGGTGAGCAGCAAAGGATACACTCAGCCCACCTGCTACTCTTCGGGCAGACAGGGCTCCCTACCGCTGATCCTACACTCCTGGATTCTACCCGAGAGGTGCGAGACATGCACAACATGCTGTTTTCTCCCTGGAGGCCAAAATGATAAGAGCAGGCAGTGTCACACCCTACTGACAGCAGGAACAATTAATCGTCTCTCCACTAAGACACCTGTTATGGTATTAGTGCTGCTTGGCAGGGCAGCCTGTAAAATCACCACTTCCTTCCCTGTAGGTAGGAACTGTCTATGTTAGTTTAGGCATTTATCTTCCTTCATGAGTAGGAAAGCCAAACACAGAGGAGGAAGGAGTGGAATCCTAAATGATCTTCCCAGGCAGCGTCTTGCAGAGACGGGCAGTGCCAATTTTCTCACCTGGGCTGTACTGCACAGGGGGTTAGGGTACGCTGCTTCCCTGGATACACCATCACCAGGATACAGCATGCAGAACTCATCCCCCAAAATTTGCTTTCTTCCCAGTTTTTAGCAAATCTTTTTTCTCCAGAAGTCTGCCAACTGGCATGCTCTCAGTTTGTTGGTTTTCCTGTGGAATGTGAATCTGATTGACTGACGCACTGCAGAAATAATAATCCAAGCCAGCTGTTTCTGTAAATTTCCAATGTTAGATTTCAATGTGCTATTCCAGAGCAGTAAATGGCAGGCAGACGTAGGATTCCCTTGAAAAATATCCTATTTCAGAACTTAAGATCACCAAAAGAAGCACAGCTTAATCCCTAAAAACCTCTGTATTTGCCTTCTGTCTTCTAGCTTCAGACTCAGAAGTCATCTTTTCTGGGTTTCCCCCAGTGCTACCAGCAACTAGAAACTAAAGATAGGCCTAGACCTAAACACAAACATAATTTTAATCTATTTAGAATCTGGACGCAACATCTGTAGCTCAGATTAATCTTCGTTTTAGATATTAGCAGTCTCAACTGAGCAATTTCAACAAACATCAGAGATTAGTGATTTTCATAATCAATGGACTTTCATAAATGCTAAATGAGATACAAAACATAGTTTAAAAGCAGGTGCACATCAAGCTGATGAAGAAACCCTCAGATGTGATCATTGCTGTTCAAAAAAATATCCGTATCCGGACAGCTCACTGAAACAACAGAACACTGTATACAAAAAAAGAACATTCGTCAAGTAGCTGCTTTCTACGCATGAATGAAATGGGCCCAGTGACAGGGGATTTCACAGGTGCTTAGCCTGTACCTAGAGTCAACTTCTAGGACAGCCAGTTGCTTTGAAGAATGCAGCTGGAGTATCCAACAAAACTGTGCTTGAGAGGCATTATATTGTTTTAAAGCTTCAACCATGTTCTCTCCTAGTGCAATAAAATAGCTGAGCCAACAGCAGTTGGTTTCTTGTTGTGACTAAAGCAAGTTTGCAAGTTTTTGGTTACACTGGCTTAGTTCAGAGATAAAGGCTGGCTACTCCTGCTGCTTGCAAAGCAACAAGTAGTGTCAACAAGCATCCGGAGAGAGTCCAGTGGCTCTCAGCTGATACACTCTGCTACTTCTACCCACACAGATAACACAGATAAGAGAAAAACAGTAGGCAGCAAGGAAAAGGAACAAGATTTTAAATAAACAAAGAAACCTGAGTAGCTGAATTATACCTAAAGGAAATGAGATCACCATTTGCTTCAGATTCCAACCACAAACAACTGACAAGTAATCCAGAGTCATTAAAGTACAAGAATTTTTATGAATCACATTCGACTTAAAATCAGCTACTCTGGAAATTCCTGGGACTCATACAAGCTGTAATCTGAGAGAATAAGATTAAAGAGCGAGCTGTATATTTTTAACTTTATGAATGCTGATAATGTAACATTTGAAATCTATTGGTTTACATTTAAAAATCTATTGGTTTATTCAGTCATACCTGTTATCACCTCAAGAGCTAGAAGTAAACTGATTAAAAAAATTAAGTTGGCTAATATCAAAGGGAGAATACAAAATGTTTTACTGTAAAAGTGCCCGTGTTTTTAAAGGTGAAACTAGAATATTCTAAAACAGCTTTATACTGGAAAATTTCCCTTAAACTTGTAACACATTTTATGACTGCCTTGAAATCCTTTCTGCCATAATCCAAAATTTACTGTAACCCAATACTGTTTGATTTTGAAGCTGCATTCCAATACAAAAAGCAGTTGTAAATATAGCTATATTCTTTACATTCTATACCCATAGCTGGGGCTACTTAATTCAGTGACAAGCTGTTTTGTTAAAAAAACAAAACAAAACCAAAAAAAACCAACAACAAACTATTACCATTATGGAGATGACAAGTCATGTCAAAAAGATCTAGGTGTTTTCTTAGCTTTTGTATTCTTAATCACTAACTAAATACTGAATGTGAGGCTTAACCCTGCTCTTTTATGTGAGATGACAGAGGTACAGGTACACATAACTGCTCATATGCAAATTTAGACCTCCCTGTTCTTAACGCACCGTGAGTAGTGAGGACTTGCAAATGATTTTTCTATTTCATGGGAAGCCATGTTGGCAAAACAGACATAATTCTGATATTATTGATATGTGATACAAACCAGAATGTGCTCCACACAACCACCAGACTTAAGGCAATATAAAGTCTCAGGCGTATCTGAGCCCTGACTCTAAAAGCGCCTTGAGCAGAAGGGACTGCTCCCCCTGCGCTGAGCCCCATTATCTTCAGCGGTGGCTTGCAGAAGTGTCTGCTCACAGAGCCAGGATTTCAGGATTAGGGCAGATTTCAAAGCATAGTCGTAATTTTAAGCGTGTGGCGATTCCTATTAGGCTAGTGAGTTTCCCTGGTGGAGAAAACCAGCGTGGAGTGTCAGGGTACCACAGTAAGTGAAATTTTTCCTGATAGAACAGCACTTCTATTGCAGTTCTTTTACTAATATTTACAGGGTTACTTAACTCTCTGTGAATTCTATCCTCTTGGAGTTTACTGATGGACCACCAGAACCAATGTGTGGTGGATGGTATTTCTCTTTAGTTTTAATATTTTATCATCAGATGTGAAAATGAACACTGGAACTAATAATACCTCCACCCTGGCAACTTCTGCAAAACAATGCGAACCTCACAATCTCTTTCAGCGCACCACCGTTAGATAAAACCCCTGTATTTCTTTAAAAGGGTCAGTGTCCTCATCTAGTTGGAATGGAATGTTATCTTTTCTAAATTTGCTAAGTCAGGCTGGCCGATTAGCCTCAAACATTGAAGTTACTTCAACTATAAATTAAAAGAATCAGCAAGATCTTATCGGCAACTGAAAACTAAATCACAGAATCACAGTAAACCAAGAACCGCCTGACTGGGGGTCTGATCCTACTAGCTCTTCAGGGTTGGATTCACTGCATCTGACCTCTGTTTGAGAGGAGTACTATACGACTGCAAGGGGTTCACAGACTTGGATCACATAAGCAGCTCATAATAGTTGTATGTATTTTCTTTACTCTGTGTTATAATCCAGGTACAGACAAGAGAAATATATAAAGCCCTATTATTAACAGCCCTGGCTATGTAAATGAGAGAATGACTTTAAATTTTGTGAATTGTATTTGCTTGTTTAGATGCTGTACTCCTACTAAGCAGGTAAAGTGTCTTCTACAAGATCACCCATACCACTTCCTGTAGCACCTCTCTTTTCTTCAGAAGTCTTCACCCTTCCATCCTGCCCATGCCTCTGCCAAATTCAGATAAGAGACCAAAGCAATGAAACCACAGATGTGTATAAGGAAAAAGAATTAAACAGTGGAGAGCAGAAAGTGTCTCTCAAAATAGAAAACTTGTTCATGGGGCTGTACAAGAGTTTCTCTCTTAAGCCCCATGGCTTGTCATTAATCAGTATCTACTGGGCACATAAGTTCCACTGAGAGTCTTTTAGTAGGCGTTTCATTTTGTTCACTGTTCTTCCCAAACAACTTTGATTTTGAGTTATTAAGACCTTCTTTTCCTCTGTCCTATCATGATCTTGTTCTGGACAGATAACATGGCTTGTAACAGGGCCCTTCTAAACTCTCAGGACACACAGTAACAAACAAATCCTGACCCTGAAGCTGCTGAAAGTCCCTTGGTAGCAGAACTGGTCCTGTTTCACCCCTCCCTCTCCCTGGGTCTGTGCATTTCCTACCTGCGCAGGCAGGTCCAGCTCTGAGGTCAGGTGGAGGTCTTGCCGGAACTGCCAGGCTCCAGATTTTCCAAGGTTTCTGCCTTAAGGCAGGGCACATAACAAGGGTCCAAGGGTTTATTTCAGCTGCAACCTCACTTCAGATCTCATTGTGCCAGCCATCAGCCAGCTCAGTGAACTCAGGCACTGGAAATTATCTCAGCCATTTCTGCTTCCCTAAGAGTCACTTAATGCTCATGGAGATCATGAAGCCTTGTTTGCTGTGAGATTACTTGCAGTACCAAAGCAAACTCATTTGCAGCTAGCTTGGGTATCTCTCTGCTAAACCATAGTTTCAGTTCAATCATTCAACTATAATTCATTCAGCTATTTAGATGCAAATATTCAGACCAAAGGAATCTGATGGCACTAAAGTGATACTGCAAACACGGCAGAGTTTCTGATCAGTAATTGTTACCAGCCTGATTGAAATACAGCCCAGGTCACTTCTCCTGGTGGCCTTTTAGATATATTCCATCATTGACAATAAAGTAATATGGTATTTCAGTAAAACCTAAGTATATGACAAATGGTAGAAAAAGGGAGTTTTGAATGTTGCTGTATCTTGTGCCAGAGTGAAGACAACAAAAGTTTTTGGCTCTTGGACCTAGGAAACAAGTATGAACCTTCAGGTTTTAGGAGGAAAATGAGGAAAAGGGAACATCTACACAGCTTGGTCAAAGGCTCAGGGAGAAGATCATTGCTCATATTTCTACAGCACTTCTCAAGGAAAAACAAATGGGAAAGAGGAAACCTAGATGCTCTAGGATTGACTCTTTTTCCAGAAAGAGAGTTTGAGGAAGCCACCAAGGCTTAGCACCTCTTCCTTGGGAGCATGGAGTAGGAAGGAGAGGAGCTGCCCAGCCCCGAGGAGCCCTCTTCTTCCTGGTGCCTTGTCCCTTCCCTGCTGGAACAAACCATGACCCATTTCTTCATTTATTATGTGTACGGTTGGTGTATTAAAATTCACTAAGTGAGTAAATGTTCCAGACTGCTTTTCAAACCTGGATTATTTTTCGTCCTGAAATTCAGAAAGATTTGTTCCTTACCTGTGTTCATTTTTGGACTTCCAGCTTGACTTGACTCAGTTCCTGCCATTCAGTGAAGCAAAGAGGTCTGTTCTGACATAAGCTTGAAGATCTGAACAGAAAGGAATAGAGAATGTAAGTGGCTAGTACCCAAATAAAGGTATGGTTATACCACAGACTTGACACAAACAGGAGGTGGGGAGGGAAGAAGAAAGCTAACCCATACACATACTAGTGAAGTTAGATGTCAAACATACAAGGGTGGTCTCCTTAAGCTCTGAATTGTCCAGTTATGAAAACATTCATCTTGAGGGAAATTCAAGTCCACTTCTGCTCTGTCCTGACCTCTGAAGAAATCACTCTTCATCAGCACGCAGCCTATGGAGACCTGCCTCAGCTTAGTCACCTGCACTATCTGAAGCTAAACCCTATGAATATACCAACAAATACTACGTGCTGGTTTGCTGTTATTCACTGCATTGCTACAACGTCACAGCATAATGTGAAAAACCACACTGGACTGGGCTAGGAAAGACTATCTATTTTGCTAGGCCTGTATTCTTAGATAGGTGTCTGTCAGTTCACCACTCCATCCACACCTCATGAGATGACCCCACTTTGAATATTTCTTTAGAAGACAGAAATTATGGGAAAACCATGACCAATTTCTCAGGACCACAAGATTGTTTGAGGGCAAGAGAGCTGTAAGTAGCTTTGGAGATCAGTTTAGCCCCCACTATGAGCCCCGGGTCCTAATAGATTCCAGCTGGCATGAGCAATGCACCCTGCTCGTCCCAAATGTCCTGTGTTTCAGCTGGAGGGAGCTCTCTGAAAACACATTCAGTGCCTCAAGCACACATTCTGGCCCAATACCCCCTCCCAGTGGGCTGTGTTTAACCCACACCTGAATCAATTTAATCCTCTATTAATTACTAAATCATTTGTGCTTCTCTCATTAGGGATAGCACCATACGAATAAAATACACCATACTTGTTCGTATCTCTAGGCATGTTTCAAGACAAGTCATTCTTCTCATAGCTGTCACTATGTCATTTCTCTTTTGTTTTTTAACTGCCTCTAAGAAATTGCTGGCTGCCGCAGGGAAGCCAAGGAGCCCCTTACAGAAACCTAACTCGGAACACAGGTGTTCGTTCGCCCTCACCGTACTCCCCGCACCCCCCGAAACCAAAAAGCAGCATTTGAAATTTCCCCCTTGAGTCACTCCAGCAGCTTTTGTTTGCAGCGAGGCGAGCGCCGCAGCGTTTGCAGGTCCCGGGGGGGCGGGCGCGGAGCCGCCCCGGGGCGGCGGCGGCGGCAGCGGCACCGCCCCGGCTCGGCCTTTATAGCGGCCGCCCTGCGCCGCGCCGCCAGCAGCCGCCGCCGCTCTGCGCCTGCCCCGGCCGCTGCCCGCCCGCCCGCCTTTGCTCTCCCGCCCGGCACCGGCAGCCGCCGCGCCGCTCCTCGGGGCTCCTGCGCTGGTAAGTGCCATGCCTTTAAAACCGAATTTGGATTTAAGGGCAAGAATGCTAGGTATGAGTCGAGCAGGATTAACTGGTTGCTCTTTAAATTAAAAAAAACCAAACCCCAACCAAAACCGCCAAACCTCATGCAATGCGGTATTTCAGCAGTGGGGAAGATCTGTTCTGCGTGCTACAGTGCATCAGACTTTTCACAAGAACTCAGCAGTGCTGCTGGTTGCGATGCTGAGGTTGGGCCTGAGAAACTAATTATGGTAACAAATGACAAATTACTTGCATAGCTGCCAAATATGCTAAAAATAATTATCTTAATACAGATAACGTTTAAGGAAAAATGTATCTGCTGAAATCACAACTGAATCTGAAAAGTGTGCACGTCCAGGTACCTGAGGCATGATTTGCTTCCTTGCATTACGCAACCTGCTTACAAGCAAAGGGTGCATCTACATTAGCATTTTGGTTTGCATCATGTCAGCTTTTTTTCAGACAAATCCAGTGATCTTCTCTATTCCCCATGTTTTGGTTCATACCACCGAGTGGCTTTAGAGTACTTGCACTGTATTTCTTCTGAATAAAACCGAACTGGAAGATGCACTCCAAATAGCAGCAGATGTTCAGTCTGCAGGACCAAGCTAGAGCTAGTCCAACATAGAAGCCTCTGAAGCAGATACAGCGGGGAGCAGGTCCTCAGCACCAGCTCAGTTCTGCATACCCTCTCCTACTGCATTACACTACTTGCTGATGTAAATAGAACTAAGATTCCCATGGATTCTTTTAAAAATCAAGTTTTCCAGTTTTCTAGAACTAAGGACTCTTTAAAAAAAAAATCCCACGGCTTGCATTGCAATTTAAAAAAAAATTACATATTGGTACTTTATAGCTCTCTTCCCCCTTCATTTTTACAAGCTAGTTTTTTTTAACAGTTACTCTTGGGAAGATTGCTATACATGCTTGGCTGAAAGATATAAGAAATCAAGACAGAATATGGTCTAAGCCTCTCTAATAACTGTAAATAAGTGAGGTAACATCAAGACCAGACTTTCAAGAGTTGTGCAGTGGTCAGAAGCACTCAGTGAGGTGGCCAGGCTGATGTAAGTGCCTAGCATCAACAAGATGCAGTCAGAAGCTAGAGAGGTAATGAAAAAAGGAGCTTTCCCTTTCATACCCTAAATGTGGATGTTCAGTGCTTTTGTTGCAAGGTCGTAATAATCAGTTAAATAGGTATAAACAGCTGGACAGCCACTACGTACATCTGCCAATTTCTAACTGTGTTAGTCCACACTGCAGAAACTGAGTATGGGTTTTTCCAATTTCCCTTTCTTTGCTTCATTTAAACTCCAAAAAATCTGGCTGTATTGCCAAATGTACCAAAAAAGCTTCAAACAATAACCTCTAATTTGATTTATGGAAATAATAAGCAGATATTTCACAGCAAGTGAATGCTTAATTCTTCTGTCAATTGTGTTGTGACTTATTCTGAAACCAACTGAAGACAACAGAAACAAGACAGCTGATGCTGCAAGCTACAACATGACAATAAGTTCCTCTTATTTTCAGAATCAAAATAATACAGATAGAAGAGGAACAAAGTGAGAAGTTAACTAACGACATGAAGTTACTCATCTTCCTCACCGTAACGCTGGGCACGCTAGTCACGGGACTAGATTCTGTAAGTTTTGAAATTAATTGGGGGGGGGTGTGGGGGGTGTGTGTGTTCACTTGGAACTACTACTTCTGGTTTTGATTATACTTCTGCTTTGGACAGTGTAGTAGGCTTTTGACTTGAATTCTCCTTTTTGCTGCCTTTGCATGTATATATACATCTGCTGCACATGTACTTCCAAGAAACATGTTTCTGAACCCTTTGGTTTTTCTTCTGATTCTGCTTTACCCTAAGATGTCTGCTAACATTCAAATAGTGAAGACATCATGCAATAACCAAGAAATCTAGCTTTTCTTTTTTCTCTTAATGCAATTTAGACCTGGACACTGAGTACCAAGAGCTCGCTGGTCTTTCATGGAGGTGGATATTGGGCTTTAACTAAATTTCCACCTCCCCTACTTGAAAGTGTGATGCTGAAAAAGGCGCAACAGATTTGAATTTGAATTTTTTTATTATCCACTTGTATGACAGCTGATATCTATCAGCAGAGCCATTCACCAACATTATGGAATTATATTGTTACCATTACTTGTTTTAGCTCAGGCAAGCCTACTTGGCCTGTGGGAAAAGTATACTAAAAGCCTAATCTTATTTAATTCCATGGAGAAAGAAATATCCAGCCTGCAAAGCAGAGGCAGGACCTGAAGTACAGGGCAAGAATCTATTGTTGTACAAATCTACTGGCTTTTATTCCATGGCACAAACGTGAAGCACCAAGGTCACCAAAATGACAGAGGCAGCTGGAGAATATTGCATCTTTGCTGCACTGCCTGATGGCTGAGAGGTGGGGAGGGAGAAGTTTCCTTCCCTGTCTTAGGGGCACTGACCATCGAGAGCTGCCTGGGTCCTTATAGCAGAAATAACTGCAATGTTGACCTGATGCAGTGGACCAGATTGGTGGGGTTTTCCTGAGGGTTTTTATGTGGTGTGTGTATGTGGTGGCTTTTTTTTCCTTCGCTATTCTGCTTTTACTCAAGTAGAGTTCTACTTTTCATTCAGAGCCAAATTCCACAGAGCAGGTTCAGCTAGTAACTACATGCAAAAAACTAAACTGTTGAACATATGCAGTAGGGAACAGAGCTTGGGCCCATAAAAGAGAATCAAACCATATAAAAGAAACTGTTTCCTTAAAATCCTTTTTTCTTTTCCCTTAGGTTTATAGCAAGAAGTACGACAAGCTGCTACACAAACACAGATCAGATCACAAGGGTAAATATCTCTGCCTGTTCTCCTTGAACATAAAAAGAACTTGTTAACCTGCAATTACATCTTCCTAAAGAAGAAAGACTCTTAATGATACTTAAACAACTAAAACTTAGTTTGCAACTACATTTCACTTGAACATTCAATTGTTTTGCCTCTAATTAGTGATGTCTTTTACTTGCAGAATGCCATTGTTTGAATGGAGGAACCTGCATTACCTATTACCTCTTTAGCAGAATTATTCGTTGCATATGTCCAGAAGGATACACTGGGATTCACTGTGAACTAGGTAGAGTATTTCTCTTCCTTAATACTAACTAAATTGATTGAAAAGATCTCAAAAGATAGGCAAATCATGAATATGAAATGCCAAGTGAAAGTATTACCCATAAACACATGACTGGATATCCATTAGTGCTTCATACTAACAGACTAAGTGAGGAGAAACAGCTAAATATTGGTGCAAAATCAGGATCTCTATTTTTTTTTTTTTGTCCCTGCTTCACTAATGTTGCCTACCTTCTCACAAATGTTTTAGTTTGGAGGGGGGAAAAAAGTGAACTTGCTTGGGAGTGTTTGGAAGCAGCAGAAGAACTGATTATATCGTGAAGTACACTTCTACAACTATTAAAGAAGCAATAGGCATGCTTTAAAGCATAAGATACTCGATGCTCAAAATCCATATAGAACAAATTTAATAGGAATATATAATCAGTCCAGATTTTGCATCATCTGTTTTCAAGTGTAATGAATGAACTTATTTCTCATTAGAAGGATCCATGCAGATTATTTCTGTCTCAAAACAATTATAAACAAGAACATGCTGCTAACAAAATATTTATTGTCTCAGACACTGACAGCATGTGCTATACTGAGAATGGGGAGGACTATAGAGGAATGGCAACAGAAGACGAATGCCTGCCATGGGACCTTCCCTCAGTAATCAGGAGGGGTCATTACCATGCTCACTTGAAGAATGCTTTGCAGCTCGGACTGGGCAAACACAGCTACTGCAGGTAAGAAAAGCATCACTCTTCCTGGGATGACTTCTATTGTCACAGTCCCATCAGTGCCTCCAGTGATAGCACATGTTTTTAAAAACAAACAAATGAAAAAAAACCCCACACCAGAATATTACAGAGATTAATTTTGACTAAAAATATTTGGAATGTGACTCTGAAGTGTCTAGAGTTCTCACCACTGAAGCAGATTGTACTGCAAAATTCCCAATATGCAACAGTAATAGTCAGTTGTTAATTATTTTCTCTGGTATATCTCACAACAGAATACTTTTGACCTTTTCAGAACATTTAGAATTCTAAGATACTTTAAGTCTTTATGAAAAGAACACTTCCCTTATCTTCTAGAAACCCAAATGGAAGCAACAAGCCCTGGTGTTACACCAAAAAGGGATTCATCATTGAAAAAACACCCTGCAACATAGCGCAGTGTGGTAAGTAACATTAGTTTTGAGACAACTGGGTTTTTTGTTTGGTGCTTTTTTTAATAGCACAAGGTTGGTGCTTAGTTTTAAGAACATCTGAACAAAATTTCTCCTTTCATAGGCCGTTCATGTGGTCAAAGGAGCATCAGCAAGTACTTCAAGATTGTTGGTGGAAGCCAGGCAGAGGTTGAGTCTCAGCCTTGGATAGCTGGCATCTTCCAAAACATAAGGGGCGTCGACTATTTTTTGTGCGGTGGCAGCCTCATTGACCCTTGCTGGGTACTTACAGCAGCACACTGCTTTCATGCTCCGTAAGTTTACAGTTCCACATCCTTCCTATTTGCAACTTCGTTCAACTGATTTCTTTGCGTGGTGCTCACTGAGCAACCCTTCAAAACGTACCATAGTAAGAATGTTCTTTTGAGCAAAACAAGAAGAGCAGCCATAAACATTAAGCCTCTGGGAGTCCAAGTCTAGCAAAATGAGCTAGCAAGATGTGAACATTTGGGTGGATTATGCAATTTAAACAATTTTAGCCTAAAATGGAGCCAGGGTTTCATCTCACCTTAGCTGTTCCCAAAACTTAAAAGTTGTACTGAAAGGTGATGAGCTGTTGAGCAATACATTTATGGGTGTTTTTTGTTGTTTTTTCCTGTGGAAAGCTGATCCTCCTGACATCCTGCAGGAGATTCTCATCACCAATGCTTGGCATTAGTAGCAGCTAGCTAGGTGTGCATTTCAAAATGCCTGAACATAACCCCTTAATCCCTTCAAATGGAAAATCGGGATGCTTTCCTTTAGAATACTGGATCAACTTTCAAAGCTGACTAAATTTTGCTTTTTCTTGTCAGCATTAAAGTAAACACAAAACAGAACTGGGACTTGATATAAACTGTTGACCTTTCTCTCAGAAACTGGTAGCCTTCATGAATCTCTTCACTCTCACTCAGGTCAAAAAAGCCACAAGACAAATCCATCTATAAAGTCTTCCTTGGAAAGTCCATACTGAATGTTACTGATGATAAGGAACAAGTATTCATGGTCGAGGACATCATCTCTCACCCTGACTTTACAGATGACACAGGTGGCAATGAGAATGATATTGGTAAGTGGCATCTTAATATGAGCCTTTAAAATACTGAGGATAGCTGAAGGCTATGTAATTGTGGCATAAGTCTTCTAGAAGAAGTAGAACCAGAGATGAGATTAAGGGGAATAGAAACTAGGTGCATCTGAGAACTAGGCCTGTGCTGAGCAAGAGTTTTCCAGTTGTATAAACTTGATTTGTGGCACACGTCAGGTGCATCAGCTGGCATACAGTCAACTATAAGCCTGTCTTATCTCTGGACCTGTACAAGGCATGGCTTTTCCATAAGCACTGGTGGCAGCATCCTATTTCTACCATCTTCCCAACTGGAGGGGGCTGCCTGTCAGCAGAAATGTGTGCACACCAGGTCTAGCCGTCCAGAGTGGGGCAGGACATCCTATACACATGCAGTATGATTGCTCTGCCTTGAGCACAGAAGGCCCAGAACTTTGTGGCATAGAGATTATGTTATTCTATGTCTAGAGAGATAACACTATGTATAGTAAATGATGAAAAAATGCATGCACAGTAGGTTTCAGCATATAGTAGGGGAATGCTATATCAGGTACCACATAAGCTGAAGGTTATCCTGAATTAATCCAGACTTTCATAAGCCTATCCCTAAATCAACAAAGTCAGAGATGGGCTTTTGCAATTCGCACAGAACAGACTTGCTACTCTTGAATTTGACACTTAAAACTCTACCGCCC
Organism: Platalea leucorodia; assembly: GCF_965183815.1. Classification (NCBI taxonomy): domain Eukaryota; kingdom Metazoa; phylum Chordata; class Aves; order Pelecaniformes; family Threskiornithidae; genus Platalea; species Platalea leucorodia. The sequence goes on from NC_138826.1 coordinate 24,624,506, forward strand.
ATTCCAAATTCCTGCTGCTAAGGAAAAAGACTCAAAGAATAGCTTCGTAAGCCCTTCTGGTGAGAAGTACAGTACAAACTGCCCCTTCTTCAGCAGGGCAGTGGGTGCCACCTTCTACAGCCAGGCAGGAAGCTGAGGTTTTAAAACATCTGAAGATACACTTGCAGAGTCTGTCACTGAGCTATGACACCCTGTCCTTCCAGGAAGGAAGTTCAAGTTGGAAAGCTTGCCAGTTTTAGTACTGTGAAATTAATTTTGTTGTTGCTTTTGGAATGCCACTGGGTCATTATTTAGTAATGAGAAGAACGATATGTAACCAGAACTAAATGTCATTGCAACTATTCCTGTTAACTGTACCTGATACTCCTATTCTTGGAGAATTTGAGGAGGAAAATCTTGCTTTACAAATCTAACTGTATCTTCCCTGGCTTGTTTCTTAGCTTTGATAAGGATAAGAACAACTTCTGGACAGTGTGCAGTAGAATCCAAATATGTCAGAACAGTCTGCTTGCCAGAGAAGGACCTTCACTTACAAGACAATACCCGGTGTGAAATAGCTGGCTATGGCAAACAAGATTTTTGTAAGTGAATGACTTCTCTTTCTAAAGTTCTACTTGCCCAGTGTGGGAAGTGGATGTTTTGTATACCATGATCTGCAAAGGATTAGAAAAAGATTCCTTTCTATTTTATGTAATCTACATGCATCTCAAAGATGATCATTGCTATCATCTTCTCTAGTTGTTCATGGCATTTCCTATTTGATGCTTCTCACACTTGTCAACCATATGAAGTAAGCCAAGCTGTAAAACACAGCAATATTTTTATTCCTGATGTGGTGAGGAGTAGAAAAAATTAAAGCTGTGTTAGAGGATTAAGAAAGGATTGCATTTGTGCAGAACTTCCTTCAAAAACTATCAAACTCTTTCTCTCTAAAAACCAAGCTTTATAGTTTGCATTTGGAACACTTTTTTTTCTCTTTAAAACTTATTCATTAACAGTAAAACTAAACCAATACTGCATAAGCTGGAAATAAGAGCCTCAAATCAGAACTGGAATATTATACTAATTTATTTTAAGTGCTGAAAGTGTGTGTGTTACGGGGTGGTTTTTTTGTTTGTTTTGTCTTGGATAGTGAAAATAGTTAAATAATGTTTTGTTTGCAGATGACATTTACTATGCTCAAAGACTGATGTCAGCCACTGTAAACTTAATATCACAGACAAATTGTAAATATCAATACTATGATGATATCAGAGTTACTGACAACATGGTCTGTGCTGGAGATCCCACATGGATGACTGATGCATGCAAGGTAAAACTGTTTTATCTTATAAACTTTAAAAAAATGCATGTATACTATATGGATCAGTTGGTGGCATCTTGTAATTCTACTAGTCAGAACAGTCTCTTTATGTAGCAGGAATTTAGTACATTCAGTGGAGTTGACCTGTAGTGTGGTCAAACATATGGAAGAAGGTTGGAACCTAGAGTTAGGTGTTACCCCAGTTCAGACCCTCTTTTGGAGGAGCAAGAACTGCAGTATCTTAGCCATTGTTATTCCTCAAGACCTTATCTACAATCTATTCAAGCAATGGCTGGTAGATATGCATCAGAAGATACAGTAGCTATTCCAATCTCAGCTTGCACTTTCTTAACGTTAACTATAGCTCTGCAAAGGGATAAAAGGTGAACTACTGGAGGGCACCGAGCCCCTCCACAGATTCCTCAAAACTAGATTTGCTTCCTTGCACCCTCCCTGGGCAGAGTGGCCATATGAGCCACTAAAAAGAACAAGTATTGTCCTTAAATGTAAAACTACCTTATGGACAGGGAGACAATTGATTCTGATGAAAATTGGGTATGTTGACTTTGACCTTATAATCACACATATTAGGCTAGTAACATAAACTTAGGATGGAGTGTTGTATGCAAGGCAACTATTCTCTCCATGCCCTGCTAGAGGGGAACTGGAGAACTCCTTACCTTACAGACTGTGTTCAAGTCACAGCAGATGCTGAGCCTTCTGTTCCATCTATGCAGTGTTCCCAAAAATCGAAACTTTAGCTCATAGGTATTTACTAGCTTGTTTCACTCTAGAAAAACGATAATCACAGGCTGCCTGTTATAAAGGCTTTATCTGTAGAAAATGGCCTAATATGTTCTCTTTCCATTGTCAGGGAGACTCTGGTGGTCCCATGGTCTGTGAGCACAATGGCAGGATGACGCTTTATGGGATTGTCAGCTGGGGAGATGGCTGTGCAAAAGAAAACAAGCCTGGCGTTTACACCAGAGTTACTCGATACCTTAACTGGATTGACTCCAATATGAATGCAGTCATCACGAAGAGTCATTTTCTCCCTGAACCAAAATGACCTTTTTTTTTTTAACATCTGGACTCAAATGAACAAGATCAAGCCTATACTGATGCCAGGACACCAAAGTCCTGAATGTCATGAGAGGCTTTCCTTTTAAATGCTCGTGTGGTCTGCCAGTCACATCAGTGTTCCTGAGGCAGAGAGATGGTTGATATATTATCTTAATACTCTGAATTACCTGAAAACCACTCCATGGGAAGCTAAAATATTTAACATTTAAATGAGTATTCCCATGCACGATACTATGCATATCAGGTTATCTGTCCACTTAATTTATGAACCAGCATTTGGTCTGGAAGTATTTGTAAAGTTTTAACTTATTTAACTCAGGTATTCATTTTATATGTGGCCTGAGTCTAAAATCTTTCCTCATCACACTGAGCAATGCTAAGTCTCAAGTCCTAGAAACCTAATCTGTTAAGACCAGTACTGAGAGGGTGATCACGCTTTGCGTCACAAAGTGAAAGAAACTGCATCAGTATTATCACTAATGCATGAAGAAGGACCAAAGTCTACTTCGGCTGAGGCAATGCTTGGTGTACAGGGTTCATTGCTATAGACCCAACAGGTAATAAAATCTAGGGATGGCACCTGTGGCTGTGTCAGTATTACAAACTTCCACTTAAGAACTGTGCTGCAAGAAGGCAAATTGGAAACTTGACTGGACTTCCAGGTCACAGCTGAAGGTGTCTGGGTCCCCTGAAAAGTCTGATTATGCAACCTCTCTACATGTACCTGTGCACCCAGGAGAGGATTTAAGGACTTGGCACTCCTTGAATGCTGCAGATGTCAAAAGTCAGAACTTTATTTCTATTCATTTAACTGATCTTATATGGAAACTACTTCTTTTTCCCCAAGACTTATGCTGGTTTTATTTTTAAACTTGTCTTTGTTTTACAGATTTGAATTATTTGTATGAGGGCTGGAACCTCAAGCTTTATTTAATTATTTTTTACTGTGTTTAACTTATTGTTTGTATTATGGATGTTAAAATATCATTAAAAAATCCTGTTATTCTTATGTGTCTGTTCCTCCTCTCTTGAAAGGGGAAGGGTATGATTTGAAGAGAAATACCATTATTAGGTTCTAATCTGAACCATGAAGTCCCTTGGCAAACATAAATGTTTGAACTTCCTGTTTACTAAAGCATTTCATATGAGAAACGAATGTCTTCTGCTCTGGGCTAGAATGCTAGAAAACTATGTGTGCACTAGCAAGACATAGAGCATGGAATGAACAACAGTGCTGAGGATCCAGTGTACATGCTGCATGTGCTTTAGGTGGGGTTGTTTAGCCTGGAGAAGAGGAGGCTGAGGGGAGACCTTATCACTCTCTACAGCTACCTGAAAGGAGGTTGTAGCGAGGTGGGGGTCGGTCTCTTCTCTCAAGTAATGAGTGATAGGACAAGAGGAAATGGTCTCAAGTTGCGCTAGGGGAAGTTTAGGTTGGATATTAGAAAAAAATCTCTTCACTGAAAGGGTGATAAGCACTGGAACAGGCTGCCCAGGGAAGTGGTTGAGTCCCCATCCCTGGAGGTACTTAAACAGTTAGATGTAGTGCTTAGGGACATGGTTTAGTGGTGGACTTGGCAGTGCTAGGTTAACGGTTGGACTTAATGATCTTAAAGGTCTTTTCCAACCTAAACAATTCTATGGTCTAGCTCTGTGGACTAGCCATTCTCAAGTGGTTGTGGAACATTAGGTGAACTTGTAAAGCAAAACATCCTGTCTGGGCTTCACCTTAAGGGAATACAGTTCTCATGCTCCAGAACTGCTCTACAATAAGATCCAAATCACTTGGGGGGTAGGGGATCAAGAAATTAGTTCCAAAAGTTGACTCGTATTAACTTAGCTAAAATGCTACTGCATGTGGAAGAATGCAATGCAGCAGTATCATAGAAAGGTGCTAAAAGGACAGTGATAGTTTTGGCTTTCCTCAGTACTACCATGTGGACACTAATTTTCAAAGAAAAGCATTTGAAGTTGACCTCAAGTACTGCTAAGCAAAAGCTTAGATAGTAGAAATTATATTTGAACAGCAAGATTTATTTATATTTCAGTTAATTTTCTTTTTCAAGAAAGAAGTTTAGCTAGAACAGAATTCATAGTAGAGAGTGCTAAGAACAAAGAAATACTTGAAGCCAACTGCATTTCTAATTCTGGACAAAATGTCACAATTAAACTCAAAGGAAGTTCTTGCTGAAGATACATTCTTCTGTTTGGTCAGACACCAAAGGCAGATAATATTCTCAAGGTCTTCTCTTTTGGGTGATTAAGTGAACGTAGTGAGATCCTAGCATTATTTCAACATTCTAAAGAGCATGCACTGTCTGCTTTGATTTTGTTTCTTTTAAGGAAGCTATAAGATGAGACAGACTGGAGACACTGCTATAAAAAATGTTTATAGCAAATTCACAGAAAAGAGTTTGTATCATAGCATCAAGACGCCATATATTTGTGTGATGTTTGTGATTGTGAAAGTAAAAGGCTTGCACATACCAAAACAATATCCTGCCAAGCATTAAATGACTTCCTACACTGAAATGGCCGTCATGGAACAAATTAGCAGCCTAATTAGCAGGCTAATTTCTGAAGTTTGCAGTCCCATCCATCCTAACTGGGTAAGACAGTGAGCCAGCAAGACTCCAGTAGTTACTGGTCAAAAGATCTCAGACTAGCAATTTGGCTTGCCATATTTTGGTCTATTTTTTAAAAAGTTAGTATCCAAATGTTTTGTAGTTATTCACTTCCTCTCACAAATGCAGAATTTGGGGTCAAATTACAGGACTGCTAGCAAAATTTAACTGATTTTTGTAGATGAGACCATATTAACATTTGCTTTGTCATTATAGTTCATTTAAGAATTCAGGGAAAAAAAAAATCAAATGTCTATGTGCAATCATTCCTTATGGAGCTCTCATACAAACCTTTTGGTCTCGGTCACTAGCTGCTTAATGATGAATGACCACAGATTTCAGAAACATTTTGGAAAAGTCTTGAGCAAGAAATTTGTTGTGATCTACAAGCAGTGCTCTGACTACAAATGAGCAGACTTGTCTCTTTTGAAAAAGTACTCATGATAACATTTTGGTCAAATGTTTGTCATGTTATACATACCAAAGAATGCAAAAAACCTCTGAAGAGAGAAAAACTTATTTTTCCTTTTTTTTTTTTTTTTTAATCAAATAGAGATGAGCTAGATAGATAAACTCAACTCATTGTTAGACTAATTGATGTCTTCGCTTCATAGCAAGGCAATCATGAATTCAGAGTTGCTCAGATATACAAATTCGATTACAGCAATCCCTTCAAAAATCAAGGGAAAATGCATAAACTACATTTTCTCTTTCCAAAAAGCACACTGGGATTTGTGAGAAGCATGCTACATCTTGTAGTTTATTGTAATCTGGGTACATGAACCTTGCACATTGGTGATGGAATGATAGGAATAATAATCTTAATGAAGTCTTGTCCTTTAGACTCAAGACTGAAGCCTGTAACACCTGGATTATTTCCAGCTCTGTTATTGTTAAGTCACATGTCTTTATACTTCAATTTGCCTTCTATAAAATGGGTGGGACAGTACTTCCTTTCTCCCACAGATCTGCCTGGGTATGATTTGTCAGGAGGAGGGGGAGTTGACAACCGTGTGAATGTACTGTGAGTAACATGCCAACAGCCCAGTCTCGTACAGGGACAGCAAGCACTACTTAAACACAAAATGAGTACCAACAATACTGGAACACGAAATGATTACCAACAATACTGGATTGTGAACTATTTGGCAATACAATTTGTGGTTGGGATCTGCAAACAGAAATTTATTAGTAGAGGTTACCACTGTGTGTGGTAGCGTTATTCGGCAAAAGCATGCAGTTTGTGGACTGCTGATTAAAGTTTGTGCAGGGAGTTTAAATTGCATTGTTTCTAGAGAACAAGTTGGAGATCTCCTGCAAGAGACTGAGAGACTGGAGACTGTGCAAGAAGAGAAGGAAGGTACCTCTTCACTGCCTTTCTAGACAGTAACTAACAAACAGGACAGCCTGACCAGTGTTGGCAGAGAATACTTTGGGCACAAAGTAAGCAATGGTAATATAATTTTAGACAAAAATATACTATGTCTTAATCATGTCTTTTGGGATGCTACAGCTTACTCACTTCAGCATTTCTTTCATTTAAACATTTATCAAAGTACTGAAGTCAGCAGATTTTCAACAGGTGGAGAATACAAATATCTTCAGGGCGACTGGGTATTATTATCATTGTAACGAACGGCACACTTATCAACTTCTATGGGCTTTTTCTATGAATAAAGTCAATACAATTTAAATTTCAACTTCTTCCCATCATTATGAATATAAGTACAAAAGAAAAAGGAGCGATAAACAAAATTTGCATTCAGGTCTCTTTCATTTTGAAATTTAGGAAGCTCTGGAGAAAGTATCAACAAAAGACAGTCTTGAGACGAGAGGAAATTTAGATGCTGTTTTGGGTGTGCAATCTTATTTGTTCTTCCCAACAGAAATGAAATCTTTAAACAAACATACAGCTTACATACATCTCTGCTTTGTCTGCTACAATGCTTCATATACTCTCTTTCAATGGTCTCTGCCTGACTTCGGCCCCACAACTACAGTATCATCTGGCTGGCTAGTTATCAGAGCCTGGGAAAAAGAAGGGCAGAAGATGAGAGCACTGTTTTGCAAAACTTTCTCTTCCTGCAACAGAATCCTAAGGAAACATTTTCTTTCCCTCCTTACAGAGAGCGAGCAGAGGACAATCCAGGTTGTGGTGCTGGTGAGGAGGAAGAGATGCAGCCTAGAGAACTGTGCATCGAGCTTGGCAAACACCACTACAAAATGACAAAGGAAATACTAGAGAGGGAACCTTTTTGGAAGATATATATATCTGGTGGGTACTAACATACATGCAAGACAAATCCTGATATCATAAATCTGCTCTTGCTTAAGCATATCTTTCTTGATTTCAGATATGTGGCAGGCAACAGAAAGGAGTAGAATGGGAGTCCAACAAGCATTTAGAAACAGCTGAGGGATGGGCAACAGCCAAAGAGAAGGGATCATAGTCTCAGAAGCCTTAGGACCATAACTAATATGAACTCGAGGCTCTACTTATCTTCAATACTGCCACAGAAGAAACATATTAAGCAATGAGGATAAAGCAGCGTCTGATGTGTCCAGAGCATAGGAAGCTGGTTTAACCTGTCAGCTCTTAAAAGGAAGTGATGCATTCTGAATGGACAGACCACTTTTTACCTTATATAGCTGAAGCTTTCTTCCTGGAAATGAAACTGAAATGTGACTCAAAGCACTTAAAAATAAAATCTGTTTTAAATAAACTAAGTTATGGTGAAACATCATATATAGTCACCTATTTGTTGCATATGTTACACCACTTTTATGTGGAATTGTATGCATGAGAGGATTGTGTTTGTGCATATTGAAACCTGATCTAATGAAGAGCAATGTGACTATTTGGTCACCAAGCCTTTGGCTCACTTCTGACACTTAACCAGAGTGTTTGCTTTGGGGCAAATGAGAACAGAGCTTATCCATGAAAAGAGAATCAAACCTTTCTGCATTCATCAAGCTTGTAATCTGAAGTTTCAGATACCTCCACCTCAAGCCAAAGTAAAAAAAGTAAGTAAGTGACATACTTGAAACAATGCATATTCATTAATGAGCAAATCTGGGTTTAAACTTGGTCTGGCATACCCCTTCCACATCCATCGCATCCCATGCAATTATACAAACGGGCAATCTGAGCAGAATTTGGGTTGTGTTGTTTAACCTTTTGGCAAGTGAAAGAAGTGGAACTTTAAGAAGTGAAAATGTAATAAATTTATGGAACAAGTGCTATGTACTTCATGAACAGTAAAATGAGATGTACCCCCACAAGTCAAGCAAGAATACATATGCAGACCCACGTGAGCAGTATGCTCAGTTCCTGTGTCCTGTTCCATGGCTACAGCCAACGAGTTGACTCATTCAGATTTAGGCTGCATCTGTCTGGTAGGATACACTGATGATATTTGAAGCTGGGAAGGACTACAGGTATACCAGCATCCAAACAGAATTCAGAGTGAACTTAGCAAACCAGAGTTATCAGAAATGAACAAGCTAATAAAGACAAACAGGAATAACCAAACGCACAGATGTAGGTGAGTGACGACTGGTATTAAAGCCGATCCAGAAGGCATAGCAGACCACAAGCTGGATTTAAGTCAACAGTACTGAGTAAAAAAATGTAAACATACTGACACATACATACACCAGAGCACAGTTTGTAAACCTAGAGACTAGGCAGACACTCAGCTGTGTCTTGTTTTGAGCATCATTCTTCTTGATGAGAACACATCAAAAATGATCAATGTCTAGAAAGTGACAAGGAGAAAAGACTGAAAAAATCTGGTTTATTTTATCCAGAGAAGCAAAATCTACAAGGGACATTTTCTTCAAAGGGGAAAAGGCTGCAGGAGAGAAGGGAATGAACTGTCCTCTGTGTCTACGGGAGATCAGGTGAGAAGTAATAAGCCTGGCTGCAGGAAGGGAAACTCAATCAAAGTATTATGAAATTACTCTACTGGTAAGCGTAGTGAAGCATGACAATAAATGGCATTCAGTGGTGGTGAACCTCCTTCACTGAAATTTTTCAGAATAATTTAGACAGAGATAAACCAGTTGTTTTGGGCTCTTGCAATGAAACTGGAAGAGATTTTGAGAAATCATCTAATCTCAGGTTCCCTGTTTTATTATGAAATAAATGAACATCTCAGAGACTGAGATGACTACATGAAAATACAGACACCACAGGGAAGTTTAGAAATAGTATTACACAATTTAACTGTCTTTTTAAAAAGTGGCTTTAAAAAAATGGCTCCTGTGAGAGAAAATGGTCTGGATTTCTGAATTAACAATTAAAAAGGCAAACCTCTTAATGGTAGACTAATAACTATAAAAAGTTTTGAGCAAACTTTTCAGTGACTCTTAACAAATTCATATTCCAGACAGAACTAGAATCAAATTAATTGCTTCCATGTCCCACTGGGCAAAATATTTTCGATGAATAACATGTGCAACTGGCAAGAGAGTAAAATTATTATCCCCCATTGGATAGTGGAAACGTTATTTCTCTACTGAATAACTGGAAAGTGTTTTGTACGTAATGCTATGACTTGGCATCATACGCATGAATTACCTCAGTATGTTTCAAGCTGGAGGCCTCTGGGTGTCATAAAACCTTCCAAAGCACAGTATTATCATAAGGAGGCAATCACGAAAGAAGCCGAAAATCACAGGCAACCACCAGACTTTGCCAGTCGCGGGCTTATGCATTTTAGGATCTGATGCCTGTTTGGTGACAGTATAATTCCAGAAAACCAGATGGACACATTTACAAATAAAAAACATCCACTGGCGGTTTCATCATTTATTAGAAATAAAGCAAAGTATAACTGCTAGTCACAGCTCAGATGTTCTAAATTAAGTATATATATAACTTCAGCAGCAGTAATTAACAATCACCACTTACTAATTCTTCCCTAAATTTTCTTGTGTTGTGGCACAAAACTTTAGCCCAAGTTAAAACAAAACATCCCTAAGTGACATAAATCAGAACATCACTACAGCTGTTGAAATTGCAGCTGTTCCATGAAGATCACAGCATGTACTTGGCATTACTACAGCACATCAGCACCCATGATAAAAAAATCTTCACTAATGTTCCAATTCCTTCATCTTCAAATGCACCTGCAAAGTCTGACATACTGCAAATCGGTGTGGTTGGGTAACTTCTATTTTTAAACATGCTTGCATGCTACATTAATAGCAGCCCCAGCCACATGAAGAACTGCCTTGAACAGGTACCCCGACCATCTCAGTCATATTTCGCTCTAGAACTTGCTGGCCAGAACCTGAGCCAACATTGCAGGACAACAAGCAGCTTTAAGTAGCTGCCGTTCAAAAATTAATTGATTTGCCTCAGAAACAATTCTGACTAATAATCTTCCAGAAAAACGAGAGAAACTATCAGACTTAAATCAGCGACAGAATTCAAGTGCCATCACTTAAGTGGGAAGACTTTTTTACCTCCTTGTGTGGTTAACAGCTTCTGCTTTATTTCTGGAAGGATCTTAGCTGTCATTTTACAATTGTGATTCTTCACAAGTGTGTCCTAGGCATCCTTATTTGGGTGTTTGATTTGGCTTTGAATGTCAAGTGGGGCATGGGGGCAGAAACTGAGGTGGAAGAATCCCTCAAAAATGTGGGGCAGAAATTCTCATTCAGTCTATTACATGAAGACTGGGCACAACAGAAATATTTAAAGTATTCAGTTTTATAGAGGGTCACTGGAGAGACTGAATCTAAGCTTGGCTGCTTCATTTCCCTTAGACACCTTGCATTCAGGATCAAGTGTATTTGACCGCAGACATCACATTTTATGTATCATCTTTAAGAACAAACAATTGCTAATTTCATTTCAAACTAGACATAAACAGACAATCTTTTTCCAGAACAATTTCATCTAAAATAACTGCAACTAGGTTTATCCTACATATTAAATCTTTTGGCATCTAAGGACACTTCTGTCTTATGTTAACTGCATCCTTTATTTACAACAGGCTTGTTTTAAGACATGTAGTATCAAGAGCTCTTTTGTTTATTACCTGGGGATGAAAATCAGATAAATTTATCATATTCTGTAGCTGAAACCAGGCTATGGAAATATTTTTAGATGATCAACTTGACTCAGCCTTAGAACTACACTAAAGGGACTTTTAGAACATTTAGGGGGGAAATTATACAAGCTACTAGCTTTGCTCTAAAAATTTTTGGAACAATTTTTGTTTTTACAGTCATATTCTAGTCTTAAAATACATGTATGTCCTCCTGAAGCATGAAAACAACCACATGGACAGGAAAAATACTGACCGTTCAGAGGCAACAGAGTTGTCAAACATATAAACTGACAAACGGTGGGAAGGAGACGAAGAGACCGTGGATTCCAGCCTCCCAAGGCTGCTAGCTTATGAGTGCTTTGAATGGCAAAACTTAAAAATGAAGTTTGTCACCTGACTGTGATCTATGTCACCAGTCTTTTAACTCAATAAACTTGCAATAATAACAAAAAGTTTTATTATTAATTGCAGCATTGAAAATGTCAGGAGGCAGCAATGTTTAAAGACCTCTCAGGAACTAGATACAGTATCTCAATGAAAATATACCAGAGTAAAATGCCAGGCTATACATACCTATGTTGGCATTTATGCTGATAGACCTTGTGTCAGTATAAGAAAAGGGAAAAGTATACAGGTATAAAGAAATTTCAGTTTTCACTACATTAGTTTTGTAATTTTGACTATGTCGGTTTAAATAAGTTAATCATCTTTCCCTGTTTGACAATTTTACAGCTAAAAAGACTGTGTGGTAACAAGGTCTGAGTTTCACAACTACATGAGCTTTCCTGCTACATTTTTTGTTACCAACCATTTGTGACAAAGGCTGAAGTTTTTACATATATATATATGATGGATTTCACCAACTTAACATCAAAGGACCTGCAAATCTCCAGCATTTGAGCTCCTACATTCAACAGCCTGAGAAGGTAGATATATCTGCTGGTATATCCTAGTTTCTGTAGAGTCAATCAAGACCAGATGCTATTTAATTATTGTTTTTTCATTGTCTGGGTATCTGTTACACTTGTCCAGCCACTACAACTAAAATGACAGTCTGTGGGCTCTTCAAATGGCAAAGAGCATTTCTGTATGAGCTTTCTTACACAGAAGGTTACCAGTACTCCAGCAATGCTCTTGGTATCACTGCACAGGAGCCAATGCCTCATTTTTCCTATTAACAAAACCACTGCCAAACAGAACTGTTAAGTCTTGTATTTTTAGTTACAGAATCTTGCTATGAAAACAAGGATGCATCAAGACAGTCTTTATACAGATTCAGCAACAGAAATGAAATTTAAAAGCCCTCAGATCAAAGATATGGGTAATCAGATCAATTTGGAGATTTGTGAGCTATCAGAGAAATAATATTTTAAAGGAAGAATGTAAATATAGCACTGAGGAAAGCCTCCGCCCTCCAAAAGACACCTTTATTACTGAATGATCTACAAAAGCAATTGAATTCTTATTTCCAGATTTAGTCGTACTTGTTTGGGCCAACTTCATCTCTCGTTTTACAGGGAACAATCTCACACCTACAAAGCTCCCAGCAGATAGGGCAGCTTCCCTGTCTTTACCTGTCACTATTCTCTGTTAAAACTTTTATGAACACCTGAAGAAAAACTAATTATGTCTTTCATTGATTGGCCTACATACACTCAAACTTTGATGAGTCGCACTTGCTTTTGTTCAAATCTATTTTTAAGTTATGTGCCTGCAATCCATAACCCAGGCTGTGAGGAGCGAGCATCTCGTTCCCTCTCACGGTGCCCTAGGTACAGAACTGCCACTAGATGGGGCAGCAGCCTCAGAAAAGGAGATGCTGTCGCTCGCCGCCGATGCACCGACAATTTACCGAGCCTATGCACGTAAACCACACTGAAGTGCTTTTATTTATAGCATAACCTTTGCTCCCCTTCCACCCCAGTACTTATGAAAAGGTGAGCAAGGGATAAACTAGGTACTCAGCCCCGCACGTATACAACCCCGCACCTCTTACTGTGACCCTGCCAAACAAGACTGTGATTCCGCATTGACATTTATAATCTTGCATCTTCCTGGCGTGTCTAGATTTCAGGCAACGCTAGCACACTTCACGGCAGCAGCAGAGCCAGAATGCTGCCCTTATGAGAACCCCTTGTCACAGCAAAGCCTTCGTGAACAAAAAAGGCCAGTTATTTCATATCATGCTCACAGGAAGGCATGGAAAGAGCGGGAAGAGCGTTTAAGAAGACATTGCAAAAGCGCAGTACATTACTGTTTTCCTCCAACAATGCATGAGTTCGACTAAAATGGCATAGGCAAAGATAAACTGGCACATAAAATAGGAGCAAACACGACGACACTAAATCTTACCTAAGAAGAGCAACAGTTATAATTGTTTTAAGTGGGAGCGATGACAGGGATCTTCCCCTGAGCCGCTCTAAAGCGCTAGATCATTAAAACGCGCCCGCCAACCGCGTCCGCTTCAGAGCATTTGCTGGGATCACCCCCCTCCGCCCCCTGCTCGGCCGCGGCGGCTCCGCTGGGGGCGCCCGCGCTTCGCGGCGCCGGGGCCGGGGCCGGGGCCGGGGCCGGGGCCGGGGCCGGGGCCGGGGCGGCGACGAAGGGAAGCCCCCGGTCGGCTGGGCCTGCGAGGACAGAGGCGGGCAGCCCAGGCTGGGCAGGCTAGCCGGGCGTGCGTGTTGTAAAACAAAACCCACGGGGAGGGAAAGGTGCCTTTCCTCAGGGAGGGAAAGGTGCCTTTCCTCCGGGACACCCCAGACACCCGCAGTGATGCGACGTGCGGCCACGTCTACGTATGAGCCAGCTCAGTGCTCTGGCCTGAGAGCTGCGAAGTGTTACTGCTCCTCGGATGGAGATACTGGTGAGGGTAGAGGTGGCATCCCAAACATGGCACCGGGGTCTTCCTGGCACTAACGCTCGGGCAGTTTTCTCCAGACCACTTCTTGTTACATGCTACACACAAACAGGGACAAGTACTTTGTTGCACCCAGGCTACAACAACATACTGCAACTTGCTTTGAGTTGGTTTCATCTCTCAGATTTTGGATGCTGAAAGTTTTAACTTCAAGACTACACCCATGAAGTTTCTACAGGTGCTTGGGGAACTCAGTCCTTGACTGCTTTCTGATGGTAATGCAGACACACTCAAGTAATAGCCAAAACTTTTTTTATAATTTATGTTTCATGGGTCTTCGCATCTGACATGTTCGGGCAGGGAAGCAAAGTACTGTCAAATGACTTTTGACAGTGCACTTCCATCAGAAGATGTATGAACATTTCAGAACACAACTGATTTTACACTGAGTAATTATTGTAATCTATTCAGGCAACAGTACATAGCTAAAAAGACAAATCTTACCAGTTTGCTCAAGAAGTTGTCCTATCCTGAGAGTAAAAATGGCATTACAATAGCAAAATAGGGGTAACACAAAGATTAACAGAACATCCAGCCAGAAAGCATTTGCATATGTTTAACAAATAAGTCTGCACACCCCTTTGCTACAGGTGTCTGATCTGTGTTGTCATTTGTTGCCAAATTTTATGAAGCTCATGACCCAAACATTAAGAATCCTTATCATTCTGGATGTGGGAAATATGAAGCTGTTAAAACATCTGTCACTGGAAAACACACATTGTAAGGTCAAGAAGTTTTTTTCAGGCTCTAATTTATCAAATTTACATAAATAATTTTTTTTCAAAGACATTGCTATAAGAGAAATGTAAGATATATGGCAAAGATAAAAAAATCCTGGTACATCATTCCAGTAAAGAGCACTTTAAAGATTATTTTCTCCCTGACATATGAACAGAACTCAACATTGCTTAGAGAAGCAAATGCTACTTTTTCAGATCAAAACAGAACACTTACTTCATCTCATTCTGCAGATGTCAAACATGACATCAGTCAGAATGCCTGAGATATTCTGCATTTCTCTTCCAGTACCTACCCCCATTAGAAACTGGTCTTGTAACATTTAAATAGGTTTGTTACATGCTCAGTTAGATTGTTACAAGAGCACAGCACACAAAAATTACCCAGTTTCTAGGTTACTATTGATCATCATATGGATCTGTTACATTCTAAAACGATGCCAAATCACTCATTCCTTTTATAGTCATTTCTGCCACAAGTATATGATATACCATGTCTTGAAAGTAAATGAGATTAAGCTGTGGCAATCAGCATGGAATCAGAAGTTAAGGGAGGAGGTAGACAATTTTCATAATCTTCAGTAATTTTCAAAATTATTTCTAGAATTGATATCTTTTGCAAAAATTGGTGGTTCAGATGCCAAGGATAAGTAAGTAGATTTTTTTTGCTTAAAGGATAAATTCTGACAGAAAATGTGAAGACAGTTTAGCATAGCATAGAAGAAATTTTTCTAAAGCATTCAGTTACAAATTAAATGAAAGGTAACAGTCAAGCAGTTAATTTTCTCAACAAGATGCATTTGACCTATTAACATATGGTACATAAACTCAGGATGGCATTACACAGGAAAAATCTCTTTCATGCAAAAGATGAGGATTAAATAGCTGTCATTTCCAGGCCCTGCTGGAGAATGAAGTTTAATGAAGAAGCTCCTACTGTTGCTGCCCAGGCTGCACTCTGCGGGGCAGCCTTCCAGTATCAGTGGGAAGGTTATTAAAGCCGCAGCAATGGGGGATATTTAACACGTATCACTGGGGCACTGTGAATAGGGTCCAGAGAAGTGGCATCTTCTAGTATACATATGAAAAGAGAATTCTGCACCTTAGTGCAAACACACACTTATTGTCTCCCATAAATTAATTCATCTATCAGCAAGTGTCTTTCATCATGGATAACTCCTGATTTTCCAACTCTCTGTGGTCCAAGCTTATTGTGCCTTTCATAACAGTTACATAGCTGATAACCTTCTTCAGATCTTTTGCAAGACAGTGCAGATACATCACTATTCAGCTATCAAACATTCAGTTCTCACACCTCAGTATCAGCTGGTCAGTCTAAGAGTAGTTACAGACGCTGCAAGAGCCAGGGATGTATCTCCTGTACACTTTGGATGTACTCCTGATCTGTTCAGCAAGGAACCTACTCTAACTTGTGTGTCTCCTTTCTGCTTCTGTGTTTGTCCATCTCTAAAAATAGGTTTAAAGGTTGCAACATTTCACTGTTTACTGGATAAGTATTTCTACCTTTACACATAAAAGGCACATCATGCAAATATATACAGAATAGATTTCCTTACTATACAGAAGTGCAGAATTCCGTTAGAGGAAAAGGTACTACGTGCCACGAAGAGCAGATTTTTAAAAAAATCTGGTTCTTCACTGTCTTGTCTTTTGTCAAAAACCCCCAACTATCTTCTTATTACAATCCTTTCTCAAGTAATCAGAGAATTGTAACAACTAATTTCTTTCAGCTGTTGTGAATGTACGTTGATAAAAACATCATCTTGCTGGAAAAGAAACAACTCAGTTCAGGGTTTTTTATTTGTTTAAATAAAGACTCAGTAAAGCAACAAACCCAACATTAATAAAAGTAAAGCCAGCCTTAAAAGCATTAGTCAATTTGTCTCAGGTCTTAAATTTTAATTTCCAGTTCCTTGTTGTTTCCTTAGAATCACCTCTTTGGTTAATAAGGAATTTTATGAGCTCCTGTAATCACACGTAAAAGCTGTTATTGCCATCAGTTAAAAGACAGGTAAGTGAAGATAAACTGCAGGTAAGCAAACAGCCTTCAAGGAGAAAGGCAAATGTCTATCGCTTATTTAGCATACAGTTCAAGTGTGTCCATACGCCAGTGTCTGGTCTGGCATACAGTCCAAGAAATAAAGAAATTAAATGGGAATGCTATCACCCCCCCAGACCTGAGATACTGAAACCACTTTGTAAAGTAACTGGACAGACAATATAAGAAAAAGGAGGGGGGACTCAGAGGCAGCAAATTAGGCGAGAGTTACACATTGGCATTAACCTTTCAAGAATGCATGCAAGTTTTGCTCTGCCAACGATCTGTGAAACAGCGATGTGCTCCAAATAGCCTCTTTCATAGGAAGGATGTGATATGCAAACCTGGATTTCTGACCAAGATTTACAGAGAAGCTCCTTATTTTATGGCTATTGTAGATAATTTTTAAATACAGGAAGGAATCTATAATCTATGGATGTTTCTTTTCTTTTCCTGAAGCTCTGCAGAGCTAGGTTACAAGGCAAGGATGACTTTCCAAAAATTTTATTAGGACCTCTGAGTGGTTGGGTAGCTGGAGAACGTTGGGACCCTACTTCTAAAGCAGGTATAGACTAGCACAAACTTGTAGAAACCAACTGCTAGTTCTAATACTGTATTTCAGTATTCACAAGTCAGACTGTCTTGGTTAGCTAAGGAAGAAAATGTTTTTAGGGACAGAAATTAATATCCCAAGCTATGAAGCTAACCAATACAGGATGGTGGCTGAATATTCACAATGCACAGGCCCAGTTCCCTAAAGATCAAAATGTATTTGTTGAAGGAGAAGTTTTTACATATGCAACAACAACAACAAAAAATCAGTGTGTTCACAGAAAAGTGGTGATTTTTTGTCATATTTTACTTTTGATGCAAATTATTCCCACTGTTCTAACAAGGTGTAGACCTATGTCTAAGCCAACTATTTACTACCCTACAGGACATTTTCAGATTAGGTCCATAAAAAATACAACTACGTCCGTTAAAAAAGCACATAGAAAACACTTGCATTTTGTCATGAAACATGTCACAGCTTTATCTTAGCTGTTGTAAAGCGGTTAAACTCTGCTAAGGAGGAAAGCAGTGCTTCAGCAAATGGACCCCATTTTCTTTCCTAACTTTACAAACTGTTGCATATATTTTCCCCTCTAGCAATCTCATTTTCATTGTTTCACACTACCACCCTGAATAGTAATTTGGCTTTGAATAATTCCCCTCATCATCATGCAGGTGTCAACACCAAATGATACAGGCACAAGCTACAGTGTATGCAGCAGCTCTGGTTTAAAATGCAGACTCTTGTATGCAGAGCCAGTGGAGCATGTGTTTTTTATTTTTCAGCTGTTTCCAACAGATTGAAAATTCCACAGGCTACAGAGTCTTGAATAATTTAAAATGCTGCTTGGAATACTCCTTAGCTAGAAAAATATATAAAGGGGGGGGGAAATTACTTCATTTTACTTCACTGGATAGATTCGATCCCTAAATAGTAGTGTCTTCCTAGGAAGCAAAGACTAGGCTCATAAAACATGCCAGGTCAGGAGAACATATTGATTCATTATATTAATGAGACTCAAGAGCAATTTCATCATTGAACAAGACTAGCAGCAGGGCTATTTCTCTGCCTCTGTGACAGGAGAGGAATAAAACTAAGCTGTAGGACTTGCTTGACTACTTGGAACTGACAAAACTCAGGTAGGTGTAGAATAGATTAGCCTGCAATTGCTTTAACAGCATGGTGTTGGGGAAACAAACATCATGGCAGTTGTTAGTTGGAAAGGAATGGCTAAACATATTTATTCAAATGCATTGGTGATTTAAGTTAAATGTTTAAAAAAATCTATTATTTATGGGCCTCTCTTGAGTAAAAGTGCATGCAGCCAGCAAGGGAGTAAGTTAAGGTCAGATTTCTCATTATGCATCTTTTTCCATCTCCTCTGCATGTGTCTTCCCTCAGCTGGAACCAAATTCAAAATGGTATTCATGTTGCACATCATTTTTCAAACAGCTATTTTTACCAAAAATGAAATACATTCTGAAGAGTCCCACACTAAAAAAAAAAATCCTCTGCAAATCCTGTTTGTCTAGATTATGTTCTAATGAATAAAACAGCAGGACTTTAAACTTTTTTCAGGATCAAACCCAAATATTTAGGCCTGTCCTCCTCAGTGCCAGCAGCTCCCATTGAATCTCACAGGCACCAAGTATGCCTTCCAGAGGCAGAATCTGGCAACTTTCTCTTACCCTGACGTCCAGATTGTCATGAAATAGAAATACACCTCAGTGAGATCAAATGCCTGCAAAGACAACTCTCAGTCAAGACATTCAAGACACTGCAAAATGCCCAAGTATGAACTTCCTACGCAGTTCATATTTTGGAAACATTTGCAAGTTACAGTTCAAGGCTAGGCTGCAGGTCTAGCAAGAGGCTGAGAAGGAACTGAACTGCTGTAGCAATAGTGCTTTTTGTCCGAAGAGGCCCCTCTGGGGCTTTCCTCACTTAGACCTGTCAAGTCTCATTGCTCTGAGCATATGACTCACTCAATTAGACCTCAGCTTATGCACTTTCCCACTTCTGCCACAAGAGTCTGCATTTCATGTATTTGCAGTGCCAGGATTTTCCTCTAGCTCTTTGCTGTGCCTCGTTCATGGGGTTTCAGAAGGAGCAGACGGGGCAGCAATGCACATTTTCTGGGCAGCTGCCTAGCAGCTCTGCACTTTCCCACAAACATGTGAATCCATGACACGACCTTGAGCATGCCAGATGCACAACCTTCTCCCTCATCAGCTAGCGTTCCATGAATCAGCATCAATATCTGTTAAAAGATTCATGCTCCAAGCATTGATTGAGTGAGCAAAGGGAATATAATTCAACAAATCTCTCCATGTCTAATTAGATAGGGCTTGCACTCAAGTGAAGCCTACCAGAAACAAACAGCCAACAGTGCCAGCTTCATGTGGACTGGTAACCAGCCACCAAATTGGCCGCAACTTTCCCCTGCTCCAAGTGGTGGATGGAGCTGAATCACTGACTGAGGAAGGAATGCCTGCGGTCCCAGCTTTGCTTCTCAAACTGATGTGCGCTGAGAGTGGAAGCCCTGCACATCATGCAAAAGCCAGACAACTTGTCTCCTCTGTTTCTCAAAGCCATGATGGAAGCAAAGGGCTACATTTTGTGTAGGTTCTTGGTTTTAGTAGTGACTCCCATTTCAAAGCATAGTGGAAGACTATTCAATAAGAACTAATCATACTTACAAAATCACATCCTCTATTGACTGTAATTAGACAACTTAAGCATTAACGTTTTGCATTAGACTTCCATGCTTTTAGTAGTTTTACTTCATTTTGTGACACATTCCTAGGACTAATGAAAATACAAAATAAAAAAAGCTGAAAACCGTAAACTCAAGGAAGCCACATTAATTTATGTATCTGTCTGGCAAGCACTGTTATTCTTTCTTGCATAGTACTTAGCAGAAGATAGTTATTTTCTATGACACACACCACTTCATTGTTTCATTAGCACTTATACTGATTAATTAAAATGACATGTGAAAAACCATCAAAGCATAACTTCCATTAAATGGGGAATTTATTATCATCAGCATAGCCTAAAATTGATGCCTTAATTGAATTTGCTGCAAAAGTTTCACTACCAAGCCAGGTGAACAACATTGAAATGTCATGTATTCTGTGCCTAGATGGTTGCTTGTATATTCAGAAGGAAAATAAGTCTAGTGGTGTATGAAGACATAAAATTCTTCACACATTTAGACTAAAAAAAGCAGGTAATTCCGACACAAAGGAACTGGGCATGGAGATAAGTCTCCATTTGGAATCTGTAAGGGCAGTTAATGCGTTAAAAAATGGCATATTGGTTGTGAAGATAGATGTTCATATAAAAACATTTTGACACTCCCAGTTAGCCATTATCAATATTTTTTAAATTAAGAAACAAGAAAAAAGCTATATAAACCAAAAGGAACGAGGAATTAGATTTTATGAGTGGTCATTCCCATGTGGGACTACAAGCCTTTAGTACACTGCTTGATGACTGGTTGCAAATACCAACAATCAAAGCAATCTCCCACTGTGAAAGCTATCTTCAACTCTTCCTTTAGCTGATGTTGATCTCAGTGGAATCAGAAGGAGAATAATGGCAGCTTTGAGAAATGGCTACGCATGCTTACAGAACAGGTAAGTGTTGATGTCAGAAGATGATTTGCAGCAAATATGTGTTTTTTTTTTTTTTCTATTATCTGTGTACAAAGAGGCCAATGGGTGCTTCTGCATCCCTGATACTGACAAATAAAACCACAGAGTGCTTCCTAAGATAACTTTATCCCAGTGTTACCAAGCCACTAAATGCTTATTATCGTACTGGGAAAGATCATGGCACAGCAATTAAATCAACTGCAATTATGTTTCTCAGCTGGGGCTGGTGTGTCAAGTATAGAAAATAACTTCAAAATTAGCTCCCCATTTCACTTGCTATTCTCTGGATGCAAAGATATGAAGCTTCAACCTGCAATGTTGTTGTCTTCCCTCACCTCAGCATCTCTCTTATGGTCACAGATAAGACTTGGTTTAAAGCAAACAGCCTAGGCAATAAGAACCCTGTACTGCAGAACAAGCTAAATAGTTTTCTGTGAGTTTCTAGCACTAAAGGAAGCACCAATGGCATTTAACAGTGTGCTTAGTTAGAAATAGTACCATTCATGCTAAAGTGGGATAACAAAAGCTATGAGAAATTGTAACAGTAATTGGTGTTTTGCTTAAAGCCCAGAGTCAAGGGATTTAAGTTTTCATTTACAAGAAAAATTGTATTCCTCATGGTTCCAGAGAAAAAAGTAAAATCATGACTCAGGTCTTTCCTTAAACAAAACAAAGACATTAAAAAAATCCCGTGAATCACAGAGAAAAGCCCATGATTTTACAGGAGGATGGGGGAGAGGAGAGAAGAGAATGGATACAGAAGTCTGCACAATATTAATACTTGAACTCTGTATAACTGTATTTGTGATGTAATGTATTTTAAAGATCATCCACAGGGAAGCCTAAGCAAACAGAGGACAAATCTGAGTGGTTATAATATTGCTGACATTTGCATTTACACTTTCACATGCTGCACGACAATAACAAGAACACAGAACTAGACCAGCATATCTTAATTCTGTCCTGCAGAATCTTTCAAGCTCCCAAAATTAGTGTTATTTTCCCTTTGCAGTGAAAGCAGGCAAAGCTTTTCAATACTTTGGTAATAACACAAGGGTTCAGGACAATCTGATACAAGTCCCTGCTCTACTATTTGAATATGGGTTATGGGTATTTACTGTAGATTTTCATCCCACATCACTCTAAATCAGACAGATCATGGTTTTAAATGGGCTTTTCCACACACCATGTCAGTAGCCCTACTTTTCAAGCTGTGGTCAGCCAGCAGTCTGTAACTCAGTCTTTAAATTTCTCCTTCTGCCTATTTCTCAGAATTTTCACATTACCCAATAATTTTACCGAAGACCTAATTTCCACAAACTAGGTCTACATATTACCCAGCAATATCACTGCTGTCTGTTAAGAACCTTTTTCTTCATGTGCAAGCAATTTTAAGTCTTAGATGAAACCCTTGTTTTATAGGCCTGCGTGTAGCAAGAAGGATGGAGCAGACTTCCACATCACTGGTTTCTTCTTCATTGAAAAGCCAGCTTGCAAGGACCCAATACCAACAACCAGAATCCAGCAGAATAACACATCAAAATATGAGAGAGTAACGTTTGGGTTTTTTTTCCCTCTTGTTTGCTAGGCAGCATTTCACTCTACTGACACTCTATTCAGCATGACCAGGCCAAACACACACACGATCATATAACTGTACTGCTTCCAGCAGCCAAGCTAAATTGCCCAGACTTAGCAGGGCACCTCCATGCTGCATTGCACAGTATTGGGTATGCATTGACTAACCACCAGTGTAGAGGGAAGAAAGACACTTAAACAAATCATCCTCTTACAACAACCTCACTTGCTCAGGAGAGAGTGACTGAAATAGCCTTTGAAGTTTGATGGGGCAGGATGAACGTCTTTGGGCATATATTCAAAGTGTTCTGAAAATGTAGCGAACGTGGAAAGGTTACCTTGGAAGCAAACAGAAGGAGCCAGTCCACTACTAAGCCTCAAAAGCACAGCCATTAAGGATCTTGTAATGTCTTATTTGGGAAAGCTGGTAAGTGCCAAATCAATGAAGATATAATTTTGGATCACTGATTTCTAAGTAAGAATGCAGCAAAGATATTCTGCTCATTTTCAAAAAACAGACCGACTCATAGAAGTAGGAAAAAAGTGCTGTCTGCTGTTTTATATCGAGATGCTACTTTTTGAATAATCTATATACAGCATCAGGTCACAGAGGATTTCACAATTCTACAATGAAGATGAAGGAGAAGCTGAAAGCATGGATATTAGATACAACTGCATGTCACAGCATGAAAGTAATATATATATACATGAGGGGTCTTTTCTCTTTCATGGTCCTGCTGAAGAAAGCAAGAACACTAGGCATCACTAGCATCCAAAAGCCTCCCCCAGAGATGAGAACCCCAATGGATTTCACAGAACCATCATCTGCCTGTGCTCTTTTCTTCAAGCCAGAAGACTGTTCTTAGCTAAGGTAAAGCAGATCAGGTCCTCTGGCACAACTGAAACGACTGAGAGATAGATCTTTGTTATTTCCTGACCTCCGTCCTGATTTTCCCATCATTACATGGCACAGCTTTAGGGTTACTCTGACTGGCGTTACGTGAGAAAGCCCTAGATGGTTTTTACAGCTTCCAGATAAGCTCTTTGCCTTATCCTGGCACAGCCATTGTGCCAGTATCTGAGAAAGCTGAGACGTAGAGCTGACTGTTGTTTTTTGCTGCAACAACATTTGCCAATATTTACTCAAAGAAGAGGAGTGGCAGATGGTTACAAATGACTCATTGGTAAATCATGCAAGAACATTTTTTAGCTAACCCTGAAGCAATCCTTTGGGATTGCTGAAGATCCCTATGAGACATATGACATTGATTCCATGGACTTAGCTTTAAGGAGAGCCTAGTTACAAACACGGAGGTGGAATGTTGATTTGAAGTAAATTTTATAGTGCTCCTTTGTCTCATCTCCTTCTATGCTTCCAAATAATTTTTTATTAATTACGTTTGCAAATGTTTGTAGTCCTTGAAGTCAGAGAGCACTCCTGGAAGCTCAAATCAGGCTCCATAGTACCATTAGCTCATAAATAATTTCCTATATGTAAGTGAGCATTATGATTTTTTTCCCTAAATTAGACATTGCAACACATGCATACTCAAAATCAGACATAATAGCAGCTGAACCACTGAGCTGAGCAAATAACTTGTGTCAATGTGGTGTGACTCATTCCTTAAATAAGAAAATTCTCATAATTTTGAGTAGTAAGAGGCCAGCATTCTTATCTATTGAAGTACATTCATTTTCTCTCCTCCAGTGCCGTTGTGTAGCTATTGCTTACAGCTCCAGGCTTAAGACAGCATAAGCAAAAAATCAGGAAGGTTAAAACAAATACATGTGAGTCAACAGTAAGGGAGTGGATTTTACTGGGAACCCCCATTCATTGTTGCAGAAAGATTTCAAAATGAAGGCAAGTGAAGGCAAGGTCAGACAAACAAAATGTCAATTATGATTCCTTTTTAGAAATAGAGTATATCTCATGAACATCCCTTCATTCTGTTTCCTTCAGTGGATTGACACATACTGTCCTCCTTGACTGGGAAGCCCCAGCCACAATGGGCTCATCAGTATGCTATATTTCCGTAAATTCAAATTCACCCAGTACCATCTTTAACCACAGCAATCAACTAGCCACAATGTGGCTTAGTTGTTTCCTTATAAGTTTATATCTCATCAACAGTATAGATCCACATAACAGAAGCATATGTGGAAATTTTCAGAACCAACACAAACACAATTTTAGCTAATTGATCATTTAAGGAGGCAGTGAAAGTTTCTCAGAAACTGAAACATTCCCCTTTTTGGACTTCCACTCCTCACTTGTTCTTTGGTCAGTGCAGGTCTAGATCTGAAGCACGTACACAAGGCAGCAACAAAAAGGAGTTATACTGATGCCTAGAAAGCCCCAGCTCAGCGTAAAGTTATTGTAAACTTAGCTAAATGAGCTAGCATTGCTCATCAGTCATCCAGAATTAGTATTATACTGCTGAGCAGCTGAAGAACACAATGGCCCATTACCAGGCAAAATATAAAATCAGAGCTGAATATTAGAGCCTTGCCTTTTTCCTACAACCAGAAGTGAAGCATTATATTCTACAGATGATAAGATGCACCAGAACTCTGAGAACACCCAACAACTAAAGAGCTATAGAAACTCTATTCTCTTTTGCCAGGACTAACACCTCACAGAGCAAGAAATCTTTAACCATTGATTAACAACAAAAATCATGAGGAAAAACCACAAACTACAGCTCTGTTTCACTGTTAATTTTTTTCATTAGTCATCTTTCCCGTCCTTAACCACCTACTTTAATTTGACCTCTGTGTACAGGCACATATCTCTTGTGCAGATCCCACTCGCACTTACATGCTGTCTGATGCTTGGCTTCCTGTATGAAATGGAAGCAGAGATTCTTCTACAAGCATCAAATGTCTACTCAGACGATGAGCACATCATAACTTGATTCTGAGGATCTGGAAGACAACGTCACTTCTTAGAGTTATTGTGCCATCTCACAAATGGAAAAAACTATATCTCCTAATCAAGGTAAAAATGTATTTCCTGAAGCTGGGCTATGAACATTATTTTAAAATTTTTCAGCTTACAATGTCCAAGCACACTCAGATTTCTCCCCCTAGAATCACTCTCCCTATTGATAATTGCATCTTTCTCCAGATGACTAGGAAATTACAGCTTAGTGGGTGCAGAAGCAAATTACTATACAGATAGTGCTCTGGTTGAAGAGACAGAAATAGTGATGTATTCACTTTATAATTGGCTGGCACTTGCTGTCGACCATGTAAATCCTCCACCATGACATGCTGATTAGTGTGCACTGTAATTTATCAGCCAGCTGTTCCAGGCTGGAATTCTGTGCCTTGTACTCCATGCTCTAAAAATGCTGTATTTAAGTGCTGTTGCTACCTGCCAGACTATAGTTTGAGAGTTTAAAGTGCAGAAAGCTCCTAAATCATCAAGAGGAAGAAAAGAAGATACCATTAATTTAAAAATACCTCTATTTAAAAATACTTTCCTAAAGAGCAAAATGTAGTCAGATGGATTGCTAAAATGCTAGATATTAATAGTCATAAAGCCATGTGTACTACACCCTATATGTGGAGACTCCTGCAATAGATGCTCGTTATGAAGTGTCCCTGAGAGCCCAGCAGCATTAACAGAACAATTACAAAGGCATTAGATTAGAGAAAGCTACAATTTAGGGCAAGCAAGGGCAACAGAATGAAGCCAGCTCCACAGCACTGCAGTAAACCTACCCAATTTCAGCAGTGCTTGTCAAAATAAGGATCCTGAATATGACTTTGAACAGAAACCTAAGAAATTTAGGCTAGTCTGTATCCTGCCCATTCTCTTTTTCCTTCTGTTTAATTGGTTGTGAGATGGAAACAAGCAGCAACACTGTGGCCTGCGACAGTAACTAAAGCAAGAGTTGCACTTCTGATGCAAGTAATTTTATAGTAAAATGACAATAGCCATGTACAAGACAGTAGTCTTGCGTAGACAATATTTAGTAATTTTGGCCTTTTTGGTTTGCTTTCCAGCAGTGCTCCAGCTTGCATGTTTCTCTATACAACTCTAACTCTCTAATACTTTGGCATCAATAATCAGATTTTGCATCCTCACTGACTTCAGGTCAGATATTGTGAGATACTATGCAAAGAGAAATGATGTTAGTGAAAAAGGTTAGGAAAAGGATATGGCCAGAGTTCTATGAAGAACAGAATCGTTCAAGTAAAACCAAAATAAAAAAAAAAGGAAAAGAAAAGAATGTTATGTTCTGTTACAGTCTGGCCACTAGGAACCACCACATATATGAGAGACAGAAGTGAGAAAGGCCAATGCACCAAAATTTTGCTTGTGGCTAGTTCAGGCTTTCTACGATTGATTTCTAGGACTTCTCTCTTGCTCTGACATAACAGATAGGCTCTTTAATTTCAAGTTTATAAGCTTAAACATGTATTTCAAAGCCATCCATCACTATGGCATTTGGATGGCTTTTGAGAAATACACCGGTAAAGCAAAATCATCGCCCTGGCCTCTGCCTTCCTGGCGTGTTCAAAGCTGTCACAGCCATCAGCAGAGAACATTCAGGGTCTAAAGCAGCAGAAAGTTTGTTCTTACGAAGGAAAAAGGTACACCTGAACAGACCATACATAATACCACACAGCCAAGACCTTGCAATCTGCTGAATACTGTCTTCAGGGCAGAAGAAAGTTAATTGAAGACAAAACATTTAAAGTAACAATTAAAAAAACACAAAACTAGTCATAATTAGATGGTTGGCTATTTGATAGATCTGCAGTAATTAAAATATGGAAGAGTTTGAACTCTAAGCTGCTAACAGTGGGAAAACAGAAGACTCACGTTCCTGGGAGGGCCAACCACTGAAATTTAAAATATATGGTAATTTCATTGAAACATTACTACAGGTTTGGGTAAAAAAAAATCAATCCTGGAAAAGCCTTTTCTTCACTAGAAAAGACAGAAATAACATTTCAGTGTAGTATTTACCAAAGGAACCACTACTTCCCTGCCATCCTTCCCCTGGATACATTTTGTTTTCTAAGATTAAAGATTAAAGATAAAGATTAAAAAAAAGAAAGAGGAACCTGAACAACTAAAAGCAACTTTGCGGTTGGTTACTATCTAAAATATCAGTATGTCTAGATCCATTAATTCAGAATGGCCTCAGACCTAACGGACTGGTTCTTGTTCCTGTACTTCATGTTTACGAAACATGAAGACTTCCCAGTTGTATCACAACAATTTCTAGGTAGGATTACACCAAAGAGTCCTTTGATTCTTGACTCTGCAACTGCATCATAATAAAGCATCTCATCTGTCCTCCACAAAACCATGTTTTCGGAGTTCTGCGCTAACTGGAGTTTGGAATAAAGTAAACAAGACATGATAAATAATTCTGTGCATTTAAGTAACTCTGTCAGGACAGCAAACAACTGAGCTTGTACATCTTTGCAATCTGAGCCTGAGACTGCTGCTTTGGATACCGGGAGTGAGGAGGCACAGTGACTCACTCTCTATAGCTGATGTAGAGACATTGCTTGCTGCCCCAGTGTATGCATTCAGAGTGTCTTAGTGGCTTCCCCTGAGTTCAGTCTTATGTTTGAGACACTGAAAAATCTACCATATCCTTTGCTTTGAGCAAGTCACCTACCAGTGTACCTCAAAACTTTTTCACTTCTCTCCGTGCCTTGTACTAAGCAATACCCTGTCTTTCTACGCGGGGTAAGTATTGTGCCTGCTCTGACACAATGCCAGTCTGAAGGCAACAGAAAGCACTGGCATTGGCCGGGTGTCCCTAATCAGCTCAAACCTTCTGCCTCTTGTTTCCAAGTCACCAACCCTTCTATTTCTGTACCAGCTGCATGATGTCTGATGGCATAACGTCGTTGTGGTTCCTTGCTTCCTTGGGTCTCCGGACGCTTTACATCTGTGGTCTGCCTGGTACGCTGACTAAAACCCATTTCTTCCTGTAGCTTAGGGTAACCTGATAAAAATGCACATATTTGGGGATAGTCACAGTTTCATTATGTGCCCACACTGGAATTTGCCCTCTTCTGATGATATAGATCCTGAACTTTAGAAGAGCATTGTATTTTACTTGAATAGTACATTTCATAAGTTTGTCATCATAAAGAGTGGTGTTTGATAGGTGCTTCTCATTTGCAAAATGAAACATGAAATACTACATTTAGAATTAAATGCATAGTAGTAGTTAAAAGCAATGCAAAACTCAAACCCTGCCATAAGTATTATTGGCACTCAGCAACCTTATGTAAGTTTAAATGAGCAATATTATTTATATAACATAATTGCGGAGGCACTAAACTGTGCAAATGCAAGAAGAGGTGTATGCTATTTTATCCCACAGTCAGTCACAAGAAGTGGAGAAAAACACTTACAATCCTCCTTGTTTAGAACTTAAAGCATCCTTCAAGTATTACCACAGAAGTCTCTACTAGCCAATGTGTGCTGCAGAAGGTTATTCTACAGCACCAAAGAGTAGATTTATTTGCCTATGCTGTTATGGTAGGCATCCAAAAACCCCGCACAGGAGCACCCCGCATACTCTCTTTTACAGAAAATGGATTTTTTTGTCTGCTTTAGTAGTGACACACAGAAGAGGACAAATATATTTTCTGGTTGAGATTCCCTGATCAATGCTGCCTGCATTCATACGACACTGTACTTGCACAGTAAAGCCACCTGCTTTTAGGACATGACAGAATTACTGTGTATGCATAGCTGTTTTACTCAACACTTTCCAGAATGCCTGTAACAGTGAGCATGCCCAGGATTTCTGGAAGTGCAAACCCGGATCAGAGCTGTTGGCCCCTTACAGCAGTGTCCAGTTCAGGAATTTTGTATATTCTTTGGTATATTTGCATTTTGCTTATTCAGAAAAAGTGAAATAGAAGTATAGGGTCATTGTTATGTTTTTAATTGTTTGTTACTTTCAGCCAAAACCAGAATTACCATCTTTATTTATATATTTCATCCTCACACAAAGAAGCTCAGAGTTTAACATGCAGTCAGACCCATTGCATACAGGTGACATTATTCTCAATGCTGGAATATTTATTTACAGGTAGGCCTGCTTGCTTACATTAGTTTCAAAGCAGCTGAACAAAAAGCAAATTAAGAGAAAATAGAGAAAAGTGTAAGTAGAAGAAAACCAAGAGAAACGTTGAAGAAACTTCTTCCAGGACACATAGCAAGACAGTGTTGATGCTGGAGCCCTAAGACTTGGCAGTTCTTGGATTTGGAGCTCCAAGCTCAAGCAGAATATACTTTTCTCTCTCAGCTCAAAAAAATTGTACATTCAATTCAAAATAATTTATATTATCCTCTACCTAATGTCAGGCTTCCCACTGTATGAGTTGTTCAAAGATTTGGGATAACCTAGCTGTCTTAGCAGTGATTCATATAAACAACAAGAAAAATCATAAATAGCAACAATTACGGTTGATATCATTTGGCGCCGGTGCCAGGAGGAGGCTGCCTGCCAAGGGGAACATTCCTCGCAAGTTAGTCCTACAACGTGCTGGCAGCCAGCAGCGCCTGGAACGAATCTGATGTTCCGCTCAGTCGGGCTGCTCCCAGGGTGCCAGCAAGACAGGGCAACACAGGGGTGATTCAGGGAGCCCCCCAGGGTGCACAGAAACGGGGGCATTCCCTCTTCATCCGTACAAGGAAGGCTTTGTGATAAGTGGAAGCATTTTGCTAAAGTTTCTGGTATAAGGCACAGGAAGAAAAAAGCACACTAGGGAGGTCAGCCTCTGCTTCTCAGACATTTGTTTTCATCTGTTAGCATGCCTTAAATGGAACTATTCTCTTTAATTTAAAATATTGTTTTTCACAGTGAGGAATGTGTCAAGATTCTTAGCATCAATCTCCATGATAGAGTCGACGGCTAGCACAGATGATTGTTTCAGGATATAAAGAACATTGTAGCTTTTGGACTTGTAAGCATCAGATTTTGCATAGTGTAGTAGGAGGGGCACTTGTAAGAGAAGGGATTTAAAACTAAAGCAAGTCCATGTTCAGTGCAGTTCTTTCTCGAGTCTCCCAAAGGTTAAGGGTAATTCCTTTAAATTCTTGACTTCCACCAGAGAAAAATGCAAGCCTACCCTGTTGAAGGCTGAACTGCCTCTCCATTTTTGAATCATAGAATCATAGAATCATTTATGTTGGAAAAGACCTTTAAGATCATCGAGTCCAACCATTAACCTATCACTGCCAAGTCTACCACTAAACCATGTCCCTAAGCGCCACATCTACCCGTCTTTTAAATACCTCCAGGGATGAGGACTCAACCACTTCCCTGGGCAGCCTGTTCCAATGGTTGATAACCCTTTCAGTGAAGAAATTTTTCCTAATATCCAATCTAAACCTCCCCTGGCGCAACCTGAGGCCATTTCCAATTGAGTATAGCATTTCCTGATACCTTTTTAATATATGGTAAGAGGTAAGGATATGCTTGCCTAGTAACTTAATATCAGATTAGGACAGTCGATGCTACTGCCATGTCACCTTACCAGATGAGTACAGCACTTACATGAGCGTCTGTTAAAACACTTCTTGAAGTTCAGAAAAAATTAAGTATCTTTCATCTCCTACTGCACATAGTAGCTGTGAACATTTTTATTTCACACTAAACATAAGTTCCCTATGCTGACAAGTTCAGACAATTTCAGATTCTCTGTGTCTGCATGGCTCCATTTTCCAGGATGATTCATTACATTTGACTCTCTGTGACCTTAAAAGAGTATTCTAAGAACAATTTCTGTGAGTAGCTAGAAGTTGTAATTTGTTCAGTAAAAGATGGCAACTTCTGCTGTTGAGAATTTAATGGAAACATATACTATGTTCTGTGATGTGCTTGATTTTAACTAAAAACAAGAAAAGAAAAAAAAACAGGAAAAAAGCCCTTTTCTGTCACATCTATCTTTGTTAAAATTTACCTGACTTAACGATCACCATCTCGATTCAAGTCATAAATTTAAAGATAAAGATGGGGAAATCTTTTGTCAGAAGATACTATCACTGAAACTCTGTAGAATTTACCAGATTTAATAACCACTAGGTTATTGATTTCATACTTACACTTTTTTACTTATACTTTTTTTGGCTGTTAAAATCATCGAAGGTCTTAGTTTCAACCTGACACTAAATAAGAACAGAAAATAGAAAAAAAAAAAATTCATAAACAGGGAAGTAATTTTTCAGAAGTTTAGATACTTTAGAGCTTGAAGTAGCTTGGTTAGGGGAATTTGCACTTCTCTCCAATGTGATAGCGCAACAATGGTGACCCTTCCAAGTGCCCAGGTTTGGAAAGAAGGCTGCAGTGTCAAAACGTGCTCAACATGTGAGAGCTAATGACATGAAACTTTCTTCTACTTCTGTCTCAAAGACTATTTATATGAAGCATTGACTATTCTGAACTCAGGCATGCTATTCCATTTCATTGCTGTTGTCTTGTATTCCAACCTCTCGTTATGTCACCTTGAAAATCATGACATGATTTGCTGACTCCCTTCTTAAAAGGAGATTATTTGATGTTTTATTGGTGGAGAATTTTTTTAAGCCAGACATCAGATAACCTGACTACATGCTTCATATGTCTTTTCCTAGAAAAGATGATTTTAAAATATGAAAGCAACGTATTTTAGTTAATTAAGCACATCTATACCGCAATAAAGAGAATATTTTATGCTGGTTGATGTTGCAAACATCTTTGCTAAAAAGATTTCTTTGCAGTTATCAGTATCATCTTAAATAGAGGAAGAGCCTTGAAATGTGTTTTTAAGGCCTGAAAGCAGAACATTGAAAGTGTCTGGATAGAGATGTAGCCTTTTTAAGCCTAAAAAGAAGAGGATTTAAAAGGACTGAATAGCTCAAAGGATTAGCAATGAAAGACAGACACTTTCACATATAAACTTGTCTGAGTTCATCCAAATTCAACAGCAACTTAGGTCATCAAATTAAAAGAAGCTTTGGTGGTTCACTGGAAGCAAGTCTGTGGCTCTCAGCCCAGTTTCTAGAGAAAAGACACTCATCAAAAACATGCCTCTATTTGGCGTTCATTCTGGGTGTTTCAGAAAAGACCAAGAAATGAAAATACACAGAGCAGTTCTCTTAAAATATCTGATATTAGTGGCCTAGCTAGAATAACATGTGCTATGATAGCTATATAATAGCTATGAGCACAATCTCCCTTTTTTCAGTTGTGGATATGCGGATGCAATCCATGAATAACGGCAGATTTTTATAGTATTACTAATGCAGAATTTTCTAAAAACATGTAATATATTCAGTAAGTGGGAAGGAGAGTTCAGGTGATTCACTACTGAATTCCTCATTCCTAAACTTAAAGCTCTGTTTATAGCATAATGTGACTTATCATTTTACATTGTTGTCGTGGGCTTTCTTTTGTACAGTCCTTCCCCATAAAACTGGACCCAGATAAAGCTGGACTCCTTTCTGTCAGGAACACTGTAGGAATGTATCATGCTTTTATAAGACACCACTATCCTACACACACAAGGGACACTGGTGGGCCTCAAGTGCTTGAGCAGACAGTGGTGTCAAAGGCACTGAAGTCGCTGTGATGAGCCACGACCAGAGCTGCCAGGGTGGGGGGAGCATGCGGGTCACTGCCCATCCACTCGGGCTGAGACAGCGGGAATTCCACGAGTGATCAGGTCTCATTCTTGCTCAGCAGAGCAGCCAGCAGATAAGACTATTGCATCCAGTTACCAGCTCGTCTTTCTGCATAAAAATTCTTCAGTTTCATGGGCATGCATGTTTCTCCAAGTGTAAAAGACAAAGCTAGACACTGAGAAAAAGGCACAGATTTTCTGAGAAGCTACAAATTAATATTACCCAAGCAAAAAAGTGGTGGAGGGAGAAAAATGATTTTTCCCTTAGATATCTTCTCATATATAAGCGTATTAAAATTCTAGATATGTTCATGTGGCTCTAAGTTTATTGAGATCAGCAACCCCACAAAGACAAGCAGTATTTTCATGAAAAATAATTTTGTACACTTCTTTTCATCAAAGCACCCATGCACTTGGTATTGGGTGTCCTTTATTCATGATCCAGTTCTCTCAGTCTCCGTGATTGAATTAATTCTGTGCCTAGAAATCAAATAATCTCCTTATGTAGGTGTTATGAATACACAAATGCACACACTTTATCAGACTGTTTGCCTCTTCTGCATTAAAAACGGAGGAGGGACAGGTCCAGAGCACTCTAGCTATAAATGCTTTCTGTATATCATTGCATGGTACACTTGCACTCACTACATTCAGGCTGGTGGTAAAAATAACCCTCTCTTGAAGAGCAGACGTTAATTTATCTACTAGGGTTTCCACCTGTTAACATTTTTCAGAGAGGGGCCCTGTCTGGAAATAACTCTCTATTTCATGATGAACTCTATGTGCTTTACTGGATACAACCAAGATGTGACTCATTGCTCTGAGATGTGTAAATATTAAACCTGTTTCAGCCGTGGAGGCTTAGACTTGTCTGATAATAGACAGACATCAGTGGCAGAGCTGCAAAGAGATCACAAAAATCTGGACTCTGAGATTTTTATTTTACCTGAAAGAAATGTTGTCACTCTGAGTGTAATCTCAAGAAATAAGTCTGTGTGAGGAAGACATCACTAAATAGGAGCAGCAAGCTCTGCTTTCTAGAAGACAGGAAAATATTTGCATCAGTCTATATGACATCTTAGTGATCTTTAAGCCATGCTTCTCTCTCCTGCTGGTCATAAGGTCATAATAATGATTACTGGGAGAGTCACATTTTTTGATCAGTGTGGGATTTACTCATGTGTCCTTGCATTACAAGTTTTGCTCTCAGGCTATTCTCAAGCTACCTGCAATAGTTTTGTGAAAGATTTCAAAGGGTAGGGGGGAGGACAGTGAGTGAACATATAGCAGGACAGTACTTATTAAAGGATATTCCTATTGCCCTAACCATCATGATACTATATCATCAAATAGCAGAAGAATAAGCAGAAGAATTATTACTGAAACAATAGTCAAAATCAGCCATTCCCTGTACTGTGCTCCCAGTTCCTGCCCATCTTTTCAAACTTTTATGCACTTAAAATTTGTAAATAGAAATTAAATAACTTTTTTTAAATTTACATAAGTTTAATATAACATTCTCTGCCTTTTCAGCATTATGTCATGACATTCTAGAATTCCTTGAGTCAAATTTGTCTGAATTTAAACATTATTTGGTTATTGGGGTCATAAAACCATGGCAGTTAAATATCAGGGAACATATTAAGGGCAGTGATTCTGGTTAATACAGAGATTGCCATTATCATTGAGAGGTAAGACAAAGTAATTGCAATATTTTGGGTAACTGTGCACTAATTGAGCACTAGTATTGCTTTGCAAGAATCAGAAAAAAGATGCAGTACAGATAAGCATCACATGATGATGTCTTGCTCCTGCCCTGATAACACTGCAGATAACTATACAGAAAAAGAGCCACGGCAATACATAACCATTCATTTAGTGAGCTATGCTATGAAAGGTAATTGAAAATGTTTTGGTTTTGACATGACATAAAAGATTCCATATCAAAGATGATACAGCAGGGCTGGAGAGTGGGAAGAAAGATTTATTTATCTTAGGGAGTGTGGCAGCTCAAGAAAATTTCCTAGCAGTGTACAACAGCAAGCATCAAGAAAATCACTAGACAGAGCATAGTTTCGCTGTATACAATTAAGTGAGGTAAACAGGAAACTAGATGGAGGGCACTTTTGACTGTTAGCAATTCAGAAGCTACACCATGACAAAGTGGAGACTGCACCAATACATGGGCCCAACCCTCACCCCTCATACACATACTGTTTTCTACAGTTACAAGCAGTATGACCTCACTGACGCTTGCTCAGCTTGATACACAGTGCGGGTGCTGATACCCATCACTCGTACGGAGCCAGTACAAGGTCTTTGCACCATATAAGACCTATGGCCTACTGAGGGGTTGTGTGGTGCCAAGCCTTGTGAATTATAGTCGGTTCCTGAGTTATCCTTGAGGGCTCTGATCACTGCACCAACCAAGGCATACTTATATAGGAATTATTAACAGATGCCCCATTTGCCCACCTTCCATTTTCTCCCCCAAAATAAGAAATGACCTGCAACCACTGTTACACACAACAGCTGTGACAGATGAACAATTCACTTTCCATTACAAGAGACACTACAGCTCCAGCCTATAACATTCTGGCAAAGATACTGGCATCAAGACAGCACAGCTTTACAAATGGGACTGCAGGCTATTCTGTGTCTGCTATTTGATGATCATTCCTGACCCCGAACTAGTCTTTAACATCATAGGGAAAAAAAATTAGCAACTAAAACTTCAGAAAGAATTCAGTACTGATATATATACTCTTTCACAGGGGCAGAGCACGTTAGCACAACGAACCCTGGCGAAGCTTCTTTAATAGATTAGCCTGAGAGAGATGCAAGCATCATATTTTTGTCCACAGATAAAGGAAAACAGGAACAAACTGAAATTTTAGTATCTCTAGCAGCTATTCCCCCAAGGCTTTTCTCAGGGGCAGGAGAGTTCATTTGTGCATGTGCCAGTTGTACAGCCAGCGATGGCCGAGTGAAACAGAGCGGGGAAAAGGGATTCTTCTCCATGTAGCTATCACACTTTGATGAATTTTCTTCTTGTATGACTTACTGACAAAACAACAGAAATCCAGGTGTTTCTAAATAAACAATGCAAAAAGCCTGACTGAAGGAACTCTGAATCTGCCTTTAGTTTCCCACAGAAACACAGCAGCTTTATACTTCCGGTCTGCCTGTCCTATTTTAGACTACGGAAAGTATTTGCACAGATCACTTAGTGGGAGGAAAAATTAGGATTTGATGCTACAAGATCCCAAATCTCTTTTTTCCACTAAAGCAAAAAACATCTGATGGTCAAAATCTCATAGCTTTAGTTGCTGTTAAACTGGATTTGATTTTGTTTTATAGCAATCTTCATCAGCCTTACTGTTTTTGGGGCCTTCTCCTACTTTATGCATGACTGCTAGCAAGTGTGGATTTGCAGATTTCAGAAATATAGAACGGGACTAGCAACTACACTACATCATGTTGTTACAACAGTTGGTGGTCTTGAAGAAGAGGAAGTTTGCAATAAGCATGCACTACTCTTGCAAGAAATCTGGAACAAAACATTTGGTGAGTTGTCTACACATGCTGCTAGAGTCAATGGTTGTTCAAAAGATTGTAGTAATCTAGGGATTCTGTATAATAACTCAGTGTCCTACGAAATTTAAATTACAACATCCTCCTTATTGTTGATGCTCTATTTCAGGTAGCTTCAAGCCAGATACTGGGCTAAGCTTTTGTTTGAATACATTACAGCCAGTTTCCCGAGCAAAAAACACCTGGTCCTTTCTATACTAAGAGTTTCGTCACTTCTGAAAGTGCCAGTTAAAACCCAAGCATGTCTGTTTGGGTTTTTTGTTTGATTCTTTTTTTGTTTTTTGGTGTGTGTGGTTTTTTGGGGTTTTTTTTGTTTTTTTTAGGAATATTCCAAACCAGATTTATGAACACTGGTGAGAAAAGTTGGCATCTTCTGCTTTTATTTGCCACTCTGGGAAAGTGCTCTTTATTCTGGCTCCTGAATAGGTACCAAGGTTTCAAATAGACAGTCTTTACAAAGGTTCTTATGTTGCACATTTCCTAATGTACTTGAGCTCTTTACTGCAAGGAATTAATGAACGGGAAGAAAACACTCCTTGGCTTTCACTTTCTAATCAGAATTTGCAGCAGTAGCTGTCAGAAATAGCATTTTATTTATAAACCAATAAGATTTGAGACAGCTACCAAGGAGCAAACGCAGTGTTCCAAAGCCACATCAGAATCCCTTCTCAGAATCAAACTGCACTTTAAAACAGCACTTTAAAAAAGTACGAACTGTTTTAAACTATCAAGTCACCTGACCCTTCAAAGAAATATTTCCAAAAACAATCATAAAGGTGACTGATTGATTGATTCTATAGAAGTTTAGTCATTAGCTTTCCACCATCACACATCTTTAAATTGAAGGCAGAACAGGTGATACAGCTTCCCTGACAGTTCTCAGTCAGAGAAGCACTGTAGAACCTTCAAGGCCCCAACCAAAACCAGGAACTCCTGCAGAAACAGAGTTCATATTTATGAACTACAGCATCCTGCTCTGAAAAGCTCATTTCCCAAGCTATATAAGGTATTTTCTAGGAGTCACCACCTGAGATTATTAAGTCTCAGAAGCAATCAGAGTACCAGTAACTTCCTTTGCAATAGATTTACAGACATTATCCACAGTACAAAAATATTTGACATTAAATAGAGGAAGATTCTGAATCCCTTCCTAGGCCTCTACTGGCCACTGATAAAGATTAGCCCAATGCAAACTAAATACGTTAGTAAACTAGCACATTTAATGGGGACAACAGAAAGTAAGTCAAATCCTGAAGTCATGTAGTATGCTAATTACGTGTTGTGTTGCAATTAATTAAGTGTTGTGACTCAAACTACTTTCTGGGATTTTAGAATTAGAGTGCCCCGTTTCTGAGGTTTTCTCCCCAAAAAAGATATGGGAACTAGATGTCTTCATTTAAGAGTTTGTATGGCATTAAATAATTAGAGAACTCAAGAACTAGTGCTCCATTAGTAGTAACAGAGAGGCTAAGAAGAAAACTTAAAAAGTTTTAGAGTCAGTAACGTTGAATGCTGAGTTAGTGGGGATTAGAAAATTACCTAAACTGATGTAATGAAAGCAGTTTTTTTCATCAGTTGATAAGCAGACAAAATTATGCCTCTCAGAAGAAAAGGCTAACAGCAACAGTCCAGCCTTCAAACAAAAAACACTACTGCATGTCTGAACACACTGCAATCACAGGGGAACTCCTTTAAAGCTTAGCTGGCTGACACTGGGGCTTGTGCGCATGATGAGATGAGTTGTCTGCTTTAGTATTTTGTTTTGAAGTCTCTTCCACACCACGCCAGGTTCAGGAGAAAGCTATAGCCCAAGAAGTACAGATGTGGGTGACAAATTTGTTTCAGACTGTGAGTTAATAACAACTAGATTAGCCAGTGGGCTAGATGGGAGTGATGACACACACAGCGCAAAGGGAGCCTGTCTCATGACCTGTCACGGAATTCCCAGTGATAGCTGTGTACTGTTCGTGTATTTCTGAACAGACTAAAGGTGACCAGTTTCTCAAGGGGATTTTAAATTAGCTTTCATACACGATTAATTTTTACTTCTTTTTTAAAATCATTACTCCATATTAAATACTTTGAACTGAGAACTCTTGTCTCATTCACAATGAGTTGCACACATTGGGGTGTGGCTCTTTAAAAACTTGACTTCAGATGACGGCCCACGTTGCTGCAACACTGCAGATCATTTGAAATCTGTGGCATTATCTGGTCTGTTCTAGCTATATGGAAAGAGTAAGCCACAGTTGCAGCTTCTGGTGTTCCTGCACGAGGTAAACTCACAAGAAAAGTGACAAAAAATACTATGAGTGGAGATTACTTCAGGATTCAGAAAAGCGGAAGATTGCTGTCTCTCTTGCAAGACTGGAGGTTGTACCGTTTCCTCTACATCAGTGGCTGCAGGCCTAATTCCAAATAAAGACAAGGCCTTTGTGTCTTTGCAGATGACAACATGTAAATAAGATCATAGTTTACACTGCCTTACTGACTTTTTTGTGGTAACTATATACAATTTCCACTGCAAGAAGAAATACTTGTCTTTCTGCTAGCCTTCTCAGTGCTACGTGGTATGTCCAGTTCTTCAGCAAATAGAAAATTAATATTGTCCTATATGAAGTGGGCAGACTATTCCTAGAATTACTAGGGGAGGAGGGGTAAATGTTCTGCTAGGAAAAGTTTACAGCTCTACTCTGTACATTGTGACAACTCTGTAAATGGTTAGCAAATGGGCGGCACTGCCCCCAGCTGCAGCTAAGGCACTTCTTAGCAGGGGTTTAAACATAACCAAGGGGATATGCTCACCTCTCAGGAGAATGCTAATAGCAGTTTTGTAATGGTAATGGACTATTGTTACCAAAAAGCATGTTGGAATGTCACAGACAATATAAATTCTGTCTCAGAGGCCCATATGAGCTGCTTGTCATCTGCCAGCATGTATGAAAGCTCTGGAGACTCTGGAAGATGTTCTGGAAGATGTTAAAACTTGTCAACCACATTCATGACTGAATGGATATTCCCCAACTTCCATCATAGTTATAAAGCTTCCCATACATTACATATTCCTTTGTGGCTCTTCACAATGGTACCTCACGCACGCCAACCTCTGTGCAGTTTGCTAATCACTTCACTGCAAAAAGGGTGAGCTAGCAGAGACTGCGCACTGTGTTTTACTATATCACTACTTATTGTGGTCAAAGACTGTTGACCACATCTATAGCTGAGCTGGTATCTGGAACTTGTATAGCAGAAGCAATTTATTTGCTGCAAGAAGTTTGATTTAGTTTTAAACAGACTAAGTAACGTTCACAGTGTTTATGCACACAGTCCAAGGGCAGCTCCTGTTCTGCTTCACGGCTTCTTTTGCAATATCCAGGAGCATCTCTGGACCGTCAAGAGTTTAAGTCTAGACTGAATGTGCTTGGGAATAATGTGCACGTACCTAAATATATAATTCTGTTGCATTAATTCTGCAAGTTTCTTCAAAATTAAAAGAATGCTGAAATGGGAAAATAGTTCATGGATATTTTTCCAGGTCACATAAGTTCTTTGAAGTTCAGGGGTAAATTCCTTGCTCTATTAAAATATGTGTGAGTTCTGCTACTTAATTCAGTGAGATCAGGATTTCAGCAAAGATATTTCCTTGCATGCTTAGGATTTGGATAAAATTTTGCAAAGTTGGACTCAGTACTTAAGAAATCTGGGCCAAATCATAGCTTATGTAGAAATTATGAAAGACTGAGGTATAAACTCTGCTTTTTTTGTGTGTGTGTGTGTGCATATACAACTAGTAGCTAATATTAAGTATTCTCCCACATGTTCAAACATTCCTATAAGCATTTGAGAGAGATGCAGAAGTCTTACAATTGTATAATTTACATAGAGTAAATAAATCATCCCCCTATAAGGAAGTTATAACTATGCCAACCATTTCAAGAACGGGAGTGTGGAGGAAGAGAGACTGTCAAGACATAAGTGGTATCATATCGTCTCTATCTGGAATCTAACATCCAAAGTTAAGAACTCAAGAGAATGGATTCTCGGCTGTGTATATTACTGGAGCTAGAGAAGTGAAAAGAATTAGCTTAGAATATCCACAATCAGCAGAAGAGAACCAACAGTGTACTCACATGCTAATTCAGTGCTGTATCCAAGACCACTGGCTAAAACCCATAATAGCATTAAACTGGGAAGCTAACTCTGAGACCACCTCTTAACACATCTGAGTGCGGTAACAGTAAGGCAATGAACATTCAATTGTGTAATTACTGTGCTCATGTCAAATCACGTAAAATAAAAGCACATAGAAACAGTGCTCTCAAACGGCTCAAAAAGAGCCGTCCACAGACTAAGCCTAAAATATGACTTTGCAATTTCCGGGCACTATTAAAGAATGAAAAAAATGTTTATTTTTAAATAGTCTCAGTTCCTTCTTTTCTAAAATAAGGACTTATTCCATGCCAACCTCAGAAGCGAGTACTACACATTAGCTAATGTCTAACACATCCTTTGAAAAATACGTAGTGCTGAATGAACTTGCAAAGAGCATCAATAGGTATAAGTAATACCATTACTTGCAGAGAAAACAGACCATCCCCAAATAGGGACATCAATCTACCAACAGACAAATTGATATTATTATTACTGCTAAACAATACTTTCAGTTACTTAATAATAGTAATTTTTGGTAGCAAAAAGATAAGAGTATTCACTGTTGACAATGTCAAATCATGATGTGTTGTATCTGTATTTCTTATAGACTACAATGGGAGTTTTGCGAGCTCAGCAGTTTTGTAAGTCCAAATATTTCTGAATGTCGTTTTGCCTGTATGTGAATCACACAGCCTGTAAAAAAGGCTACCCTAGTGGGATTTTCAGATGTAGCGGAATGCATGCATCTAAATTCTGACCCAGCATGTACCATGTCATGGCAGAAATGAGCTTGCTCAACCTTTCAGGTTACAAGAAAAGTAACAGGAGAAATTCACTGCCACATTACAGGGGTGAAAAAAACCCCAGTCTCCTACCTTGGGTGGGAATTCCTAAGTAGGGTTTCTTACACCTTCCTCTGAAAATGTCAGGACTGGCCACAATCTGGCTGGACTTGACAGGTTAGTGATCTGATCTATATGACAACTGCTACCTTCCTAGGAAAAGTCTGTGTAAGTATTTGTGCTCCTAGGAAAATGTAAATAGGAAGTACTTTCTATTCCTTATATCAAATAAAAGTATCTTTGCTTCTGGAATACTGAGAACTTTGAACTCAGTATGGCTGTAAGGTGCTAGCTGGGAATGAACAAAGAGAAAAGGGAAACAGCCTGGAGATTTTCAGAAAGCTCTAGAGCATTCCATGCATACGGAAACATTTGCAATAGCATTAGCAGTAGTGCCAGATTACCTCTTCTCACTGTAAAAGCTATCTTCTGACCATGGCAACTGCAAGAAAATACATTTCTAAGGTGTCAGCTGCCATCTCTTTAATTTTGCAGGCCACGGGGGCAGTGCTACCTTGTTTCACATGTATTGCCCTGCTTGAAATTCAGCCTACAGAGAGCAGAAGGGGAAACAGTGCAGTAGAAAGAAACAAAACTCCTGTGATTCTCAGTGGGGTGGGAGAGCCATATACTGGATATGGAGGGAAGAAGCACAGTTCTCCATTCTGCAGTACTATCAGCTGCATGGTTAATGCCCTGGAATGCTCCTGTGGTGTCCATACCTTCAAATGTAAAGTGAAAGTAAGCTTAAGAGTATTTAACATGTTTTATTGCAGGCTCAAAACTGACTGTAGGACATTATCACCGTTTTAAATGTAATTCACTTTATGTTTTCATGTACTTTTAAGTTATTTTGTTCTCAGTAAAAAAATAATTTTTTTAATCATAATGACTACTTCTTTCCTTAGGACTCCTTTTTTGTCTCAGCTTGTCCCAGAGTTGAATCTTTCCTAAATGACTCTTTCCAAATGAATGTCATTTTTATCATTGTTGTTGTCTTCTTCTTTTCTACTTTTTTATTTTCTTTTCTTCTTTTTTCTTTTCCTTTCTTTTTTCTTTTCCTTTCTCCCTTCCCTTCCCTTCCCTTCCCTTCCCTTCCCTTCCCTTCCCTTCCCTTCCCTTCCCTTCCCTTCCCTTCCCTTCCCTTCCCTTCTTT
Organism: Platalea leucorodia; assembly: GCF_965183815.1. Lineage (NCBI taxonomy): Eukaryota > Metazoa > Chordata > Aves > Pelecaniformes > Threskiornithidae > Platalea > Platalea leucorodia. The sequence continues at coordinate 24,667,478 of NC_138826.1, forward strand.
CTTTTTTTAAATATATATTGGCAACTTTAGATGTTATCACAGAACAACCAAGCCTGGGTCACTATGGACAGGTGCTGGGCAAGATTCTTTACATAGCTCTTCTGTGACAAGGCACCTCAACCCTTGGCCTCCGGCACCTGTTGTTCTTCTGGTCCTGCATTTAGTAGGGAGTTCTCTCTCTGCTCCCTGCATGTCCACGCTCTGTCTCGTTCTACTCCTGAACCTCCCAAGTTCTTGCCTTTATGCAGCTTCTGCAATTCCAATCCTGGACTGGAGAGGCCCTGAGCAGAATCTAAGCTCTGCAGATTCAGCATATTGGGTTGTTTGTGGGTTAGGTGGGTTTTTTTGTTGTTTGGGTTTTATTTTTTGTTCTAGTTTTATTTGTTCTTTTCATAATATTCTCTTACAGATACAAGCCAAGGTCAGGCCTGGGTTACAACTCTTTCCTTCCCACTTTGTGGGCGATGGACAGAGCAGAATGGCAGCAGCCAGGATGGAGTGTTTACACTTCCTCCTTCCCTCTACAGTGGTGTAGACCATTGCACAGTTCGTATGATCTGTAGGATTCCAATGTAAAGGCCACAGTCTCACACTCATACAGCATCTCTGAGCTTATCTGCTTGTACCCACTATTAAAGGCTGTGTGAAAAAAGTAAACGCAGGCCTCTCACTGCTATAATCAGCATAACTGCTTTGAATTTTTGCACTGTGTCATAGGTCATCTGTGATATTATTATTTCTTAAAAAAATACTTGTGCTCTTTTTGCATTCTTTTTTTTTTTTTTTTTTGAGAAGAGTAATGACACTTGTTTGCTAGTGTGGAATGGGACATAAGTTTTCTTAATTAAAGCCTATCTGCAAATACAAATCCACAAACCCAAAGACCATGTTATCTGTTGTGTTCCCCAGCTGATCAGTGTCGTGGACATAATGATCCCTCTTTCACATTCCATGTAAGAAAGCCTACATGTAACGCCATCTGTTCTTGCACTGGCAGGTTTACTTCCTACCACAACATGTGGCAATTAACATCTATATCTCATCTTGGCATTGGACATTTGACATGCAATCAAAGGGGTCCCCAGACTGGCGGAACCAGGAGCTCTGGAGGCCCTTTCTATAACCACTTGAAAGGTGCTTGCTTTTAGGGTTTGAGCCATGCAAATCCACGAACCATGATTCTCTTTGTACTTCAGGTATTAAACTGATGTTGATCCCGTATTTTACAACTGGACAACTAAAAGGAGAACCAGACTCCAGTGTCCAGTAGTGAAGGTTATACTGTGTTATCCCCAGGATTCTCTCAACTGTAAGATTTGGAAAGCAAGCGTGCCAAGGTGGTACACTTTGTAGCCATCAAGTACCACAACTAGCCTTCAGAAACACATTGCCTGTGCACAGCTTTACCGACAACAGCTAGCCCAGCATAGGCCTTTCCCTGCTGATAGTCACATTTGGAAATACACTTAGTGATATTATTTTTAACTCTTCCTGAAAGCTATAGAAGTACTGGTTTCCTACAGGAGCCGAAGGAAGCTGACCTCCCAAGGGTTTTCTGCTGTGTATGCATGAACTTTATCAACTCAGATGGGGGGGGGGAGGGGGATTTCGTAAAATGTTTTGCTTCAGTTTAAATCCATATTATTCCTCTCCTTTACTATTACTTTGAAATTAAAATATAGAAGGCATGTTTCCTTTGCTAAAAGGAAGTCTATGCTCACTGTCATTTCATGGACAAAATAAAATCTCCTCCCTTCATGAAAGCTCTCAGATACTGAAAGCAGTCCTGTCTGTAGAATGCTTATATGATTTTCCCAAAATAAATTTTCTCCCTGTCTCAGTCCTTTGTTCAGAGTCTGTTTTCTTTACCTCATTTTCATATCTAATTTTTCCCTGGGTTTTTATTGCATTATGTTCTCTCTGCCCGCTCTCCCAGTCTCCAAGAGAAATGCAAACCTAATTAAAGACACATGGAATTTTTAGCCTATGTTAGTTAGAGACAGTTAGAAATTGGAAAGATGATAGGTTTGCATGAAGCCATGGGAGGTTGTTTCCAGGCTTCTTTTTTTTTCTGTTTTCCCTCACATTATTGCTAATTTTAAAATAGGAACAGTGCTGTGTTTATACAATATGTATCTTTGTTGTAACAGAGATGACTCAATTCTAGCAGACGAGAAGCTCAGTCACACAGAACAGAGGAAGTAACAGCTACAGCAGATAACAAGTTACTTTCGTATTGCACATCGTCACCCTGAAGTTTTGTGTTACCCTGACACCAATTTCAGTCCTTCTTTCTTGTTTTGAGGTCTTAGAGCAGAATAATTTTACAGGAACAACATAAAGACACACAGAGTCAGACCATGCATGTCACCTAGCACACTATCCCAGCTCTGACAGTGGTCAACAGTAGATGTCTATGAAAGAGTACAAAAGCAAGAATAAAATAACAACTCCCAAAGTACACATGTCCAGCTGAAAAATCTAAAGCTGAGGATCTTCTTGAGCCAGAAATAGTGTCTCTGTGTTTAATCGACCCTGATGGAATAATCTACTGGGAATTTGTTCAAATAACTTTTGAACATTTTGGACTTTTGAACTTTGTTCCATATGAACTTTTGGAATCAATAACATCTTTTTATGACAATATAGGGAAAACATATCTCTACTGAAGTTGTAAGCACTTAACATTCAGAACCCCTTATTTTGTTATTTACAGCTATGGATAGCACATATTTATCTTCTTAATCTCCAACTAAAGACTGAGCAGTTTAAGCATGTACTGTAAGGAAGAGTCTTTTACATCTTTGCAAACTGGTTTTTTGGACTCCATGATCATGTATAGGGATGGAAGATGAAAAGCAGAACCAAATCAGGCAATAGGGTTTAAGCCTTTTGAGGGGTAAAATACATCTTTCAAACAGCAGCCAAAGCAATGTTGTCTTACAGAATAAAGTACCAAATTTCTGCAGTTAGACAGAAACTTTATCAAAGTTGCAACATTTCCTATTTCGGACAGCTGTGAAAGCTAATGGCGTAACTTAGTAGCACTCCTACTAAATCTTTCACTGATGGCATGTTAGCCGAATCACTATGACTCAACTTTAACATTGCAATCCTAATTTGAGAGACTTGTGACTTGAAATTTAGGAGTCCTTCCCATTACACCTTCCACATGGCATGTTTATTTTGGTGGTAGTGGTAGAGGAAATGTATGAGGGCACACAAGAAGTTGTACAGAACCTGCAGAGAGAAATGTTGATGCTTTTGCCTAATGACATATAAACAATATACTTTCATATATACCACCACAATATACCATCCTAAAGAAACTCAAATTCAATTGTTGTTCAGACAGCAAAGTCAGTTTGAAACACAGTGCAATCAAACCTCTTTCGCTAAGAGAACACATGATACCTCCTTTAGACAGTTTTAAAAGAAAAATAGAATCTTCTAGCTCCACCTTCATCTTAACAGAGTCTCCCAGGACAAGCAGCACCCTCTATCTTCCATAACGATTCTAGCCTGAGCTATTTTTCTAGAAAATTCACAGCTCTTTCACAATAAGTACGGGAAAGCAGCCTACAAATTATTTTCTGTCATAAAAAGCCCACCTCCATAAGAGGGCTTTTCTAATGGCATTTCAACTCATAAGACATTGGCTTCATTTTCCTTGTTTCTAAAAGCCACATTTATCCTCATCCTATCATAAGGTCCTAAACCTTGTCTATAAAGCAGCAAATGAGGGTACCACTTACAAAGTGTTCTGTAAACAGTGACTCACTAGAAACATGAACCACTTTGCAGCCCTCTACTCTGTCAGACTTGCCCTTGCTGGTTTGGCTCCGTACTCCTTTGGCCTGCGGGCCACTGCTTCTCTATGCGCCTGGCTGACATGCAGCTACCACTGGAAGTCAGAGGCCTTGAAAGTCTGCAACAGCCAAATACAAGCTGAATCTACCAGCTAGTAGTTAGAATCTGTTGATCCTCTGCTTTCTTGGGGCTTTTTTTAAAGGTCCTCCCTATGTTAAACGTATATTAAGAGCTCTTGTTAAGCCTTTGAATAAGGATTTGTAGAACGTGGGGGTCTAAATATTGGCGAATTTAGTTCTGTTCAGAGAGTCTGTTCTGGCAGAATTTCAACCAGACCTGGTAGTAAGCCCCACTAATCTTCTCACACACGTTCTTCTCATGAGTCTTCCTGATAAATCGGCAAACCCAACAGATCAGTATTGGCAGAGTATGGATACACATTTGGATTTGGGGTAAGTGCACTATTACATACTGAAAAATGGAATGGAAAAAAATAGCGGCACTTCTGTTGTTCAGGCCCTAGACAGTTAACATTCAACGATGCTTCTTTCTACTATCCCAGTATTTGTATTTCATTCCTTTATTCTGACTAAAGCACTACAGCAGTTACCTTTCTGAACAAATGCCAAGAAGCTCATGTACTCCCAACTATTTTGTCCCTTGCTGTGCTAAGGATGGCTTCCCAGGCTACTACGGCTGCTTCTCTTCTCCCATATTTGGAAGTTGGCCTGCAGTATGGAGATCCCTTGTGGGTTTCTGTTTAAATTCCAGAGTCACTGTTGCACATTACCATTTCCTTCAGCTGATGTAAACCAAATACAGTATGAGTGAAAAATGTGAGTATACGCTTGGCTAAGTGCTTTGCAAGGGAAAACTGTAACGAATGCAGAAAGTTTGTCTCAGGAGAAAATGTTTCACAAACGCAGCGTGCTTTGCACAGTGTGACATTGCTGAGGCTATTGACCCTCATTTGGCAGCAGTTTGCACACACTTTACCACTGTGTACCACATTTAATTGGCAATGTTGACACAGTATGCAAGAGTAAAGAATGACACACTCGCATGGAAAATACTGGTGCCTGGCATCAGGGGCATTTTTCTATACACAGAGCCCAAAACCTAAACGAGAATTTCATTTCACCCCTGAAATTTTAGGGCATCTGCAGCAAACTTAGTAGCCCTTAATTTTGGCTTGTCATCTTCCAGCAGCTCCATGACAGCAGAACCCAAACATCCACTAGTTTAAAAAAAATCAAAAATTTTTATTAATCAAGTGTTATTTTTTGACAGTGGACTGAAGACATGATATCATATGGAACATAATACCTTAAACAGGCATGATTTTAAAATATTTTAGCAGAACTAATAGTTTATAGCCAAGCTCCTTTAGGACAGGGTTATGAACCTCTCATTCCTATCTCTGAATACTCACATGGGTATTCTCACCTGTGTAATGGGGCAAAAATCCAGTCCACTAACACTTGACCCCTACAGGAAAGTAACGCAAAGCACAGGGATCCTCTCTATATGTAAGAGATTCACAATTTAATTCTAAATAGCTATGAATCTAGCTATAGAGGAGACTAAGAGAAAGATGATCATGTTTTCAGTACACTTTAAAAAGATTCTAAAACAAATCTTATGGACATAACATGACGACAGTTTTTTCAAGCCCAGAAGTGTTGCATGGATCAATGTAATTCTGGGTTCTTCCCTTTGCAACAGGACAAAACTCTCACTACTATCCTAATGATCTTTAAACCTATGAGTGGCACAGTGTTGAATACACACTGTCCTTTCTGTGACACCACTGCATTTTTATGAGAAACAGAGAACAAAATGTATACATTCACAGAGCAATCTTACAATGAGTCCTACTGAATTTCCTGCAAGTACAAGGTCCAATTATGTGAAAATAACTGTAGGTTCAGGATCTCAGGGCAGGAAGAAGGAAGTATTTTTGTATTAAGTTAATTTTCTTTCTTTATTGTAATTACTTGAAGCTCCTCTGACATCTGGGACACTAGAATTTTAGTCAAGATGAATCAATGAATATGGCACAGATAAGAAACTCAAAAATATGTCAATGATGTGATTTATTCTGTGGATTTATATCTCTACTGCATATGGAAGGAGTTCATACATATATAGAGAGAAATTTGGTGCTATCTAGCAATTTCTTTTTTAAGTATTGTCTAATTGGGCCATTTAGCACTTGCTGATGGCAGTAAACTCCTATATCTACTAATACAAAGCTACAAATCTTTAGTATGCATGCTAAATAAGATAATTATTTAAGCCATAAAGAATCTATGGAAGAGTTAAAGACCTTCATCATTATCCAGTAAAAAAGCAATTACATACATGCATCTATTCAAAGAGTTCATTATTACTAAATATAGTATTATTTAATCTTAGCCAGTGGCTTTTCCAGAAGTCTTGGCCAGTCCAAAGGCTTTGGCTTTGTGGTGAACTGGAATGTACACAAAACTGCAGAAACCCCTGAGTCTGTTCATTCTGCAGTAGGGATATAAATAATTTATGAGACTCCAAACCAGCAAAACACTTAAAATTTCAGACTACTCTTACACTTACCAATATACACATGCTTTAATACTTCGGTAAATCAATATGAAGAACTACTAGGAAAGGAGTTAATGCATACAAGCACCTAATATTACAGGCAGGAAAAAAAGCCCGCAGCCCTGAAACAGGCACTGATAAACATGTAGCAAAAAAAAAAAAAAAAATCTAAGTATTGCATAGGTCATCTTATAGGCTGATTTGGATACATGGGTCCTTGAAATAGAATTGAACACGATAATATGCAAAAATACTTAATCAAGAACTGACTGAGTATCAAGATGTGTTCTTGTAAGGCAGATAAACAATTTGAAAACTTACGGTAGGCATCTCAGCTGAGGTATCTGTCCATTTCAGTGCAAAGTAAAACAGGGAAGCTTAAACTTCAGCAAGAGTGATTTAAACCAAAACGCACCAATGCAGCAGCTCTGTAAACTGCTTGATCAGAAGAGTCTTACTGCTCCCAAAAAGCATGTTCTTGGAAAAGAATCATGGTGCAGCAAAGGTCATTTAAAGCTGAATGACAGCATCCCCATGAGGGTTAATATTCTTAACTTAGACACATTTAACATCTTCAGTTTATTTGCCTCAATTTCCCATGTGTAGACAAGACCATAAATATTATCCAAAATCACTAGTGGTAAAATGAATGTTTAGACTGTTAAAATGGTCACCTACTGTGAATAAAGCACTTAGATTGCTTACCAGATAGTAATTGATATTGACAAGCTCTGAGCCAGCATAGATATACTCAGAACACAAGTATACATCTCTCATTGCCTAAAATTGTTATTTAAAAGAACACTGCCATAACAAATATGATACTTGGTGGGATATATAGGAATCATTCAATTGTTTCAATTCTTTTTTCTTTTAGTGGAACTCATCTATCCCATCACAGAGTCAAGATCCTGAAAACTACCTGTTGCTTTTTGAAATACCAAAGTCTATAGTAGTTTCATAGTAATGTTGTCACAAGTGTAGACAGACTTTTTGTTTGCATTTACTATGAATAGACTGTAATTTTAACTACACCTACACTATCATACATGCTTTACATATACATGATAATATATTCTCATCTGGAATTCTTCAGAAGAAAAGTAGGAAAATCTGGTTTTTTGAACCTCATTCCTAGTTAGCAATCTCTAGAATAAGCATTAACATATATACTCACATATATATTTAATATGCTCACCTTTCTTTTCTACATGTCTTATGTTCTTAAAAATATTCCATGAGTTGTGTTGTTACAATTGCTGTGATAATCCACAATAAACCACTTAAGAGCGCAGCATAGTTAATAAAATGCTTTGGGTTCAGAGCAGTTCGCACAGTAACTAAGATGAAAAAATAAACTACATTTGCACTCTTGGTTTCGCAGTAAATGCTACACAGCTGTGTAGAACTTCTAGCAAGAAACTCCTTGAAGGAGACAGTGAATTGATAGCAGCATTCTCTGCAGATCTAAACCCCACTATGTTTTAACAGCACAACGTACCTACAGAAGGGCAGCTAGGAACCAAGCAGTGTTGTGTGATGAAACAAAATTCAGATTCAGGAGATGGCTGACAATTGTGTTTTAAATTTTCCAATCCTAATAGGCTGCTCCCATCTAGCTCAGACAGTGACTGATGATGAGTCAGTGTAGAAAAATCCTGTAGTGTTGGTCTTGTTGCAGTTCCTAGAACACGGCCAGCCAAGACCCAGAACTAAACAGAACCTAACCTAGTCTCATGGCAGAAGTCATCTTTGTAACGGCAAGGCACATTGACAGACTATTATGGTCAAGTTACACTGTCATACCTCCTTACTAATCTGCTCTTTCTTTCCCCTAGGTTGTCATCTCTTAGGTGTGAAATGTATTCTTTCTGTGCCAGTCACCTACACACTAGAGCTATCAATATAGAAATACCATTCTACAAGAAACCCATGACAAACTTGAAATTCGCATTTAAGGCAGACATTACACAAAAAAGGAAAAAAAAGAAGTATCTTTTTTATTTTTAACAGATTCCTTTAATCATCCAGTGCTTGCTCCAAAGTTAATGGCTTGATAAGAGGGAAGTGTGGAATGCATTGACCTTACAGGCTACATCCACTGATCAACAGTAGCCTCCAATCCTCCAGAAGCTGATAAAAAGAGACTTTAATCCTTAAATTTTGACACATGTTTAAATCTTCATAGGATCAAGACAGTAATGCAATCCAGTTTATGCAACATACGAATATGGCGTTTCTGTAAACTTGCTCAGGCAGCTAACTGGGTGTTAATTAAAGAAGTTAGAAGTTGATACAGTCAAGGAACAACATCAGGTCATTCCAGGGAAAAGTGCATTTGCCTAGAAAACCTAATCCTTCTCTGCTGTTGTACTTAATACTGAAAATAACTACTGTAAAATGCAGGTTAGTGCTTAGAGCTAACCAGACACATGCAGTTCAATGAATATTACTACTAGCAAAACACCTTACAATTACAGACAACTGCGAGTTCATGAAGCTCTTTGAAAATAGTTCTGTTCCACTGCTCCCACCACTTGCAGCTGCAGTGCCATGTACGCTGACCGCCAGATACAAAACTCCCCGAAAGATACTGTGGAAGAGGCTGCATTGCAGCTACATTGTTTGTAAGCACACAGTGTTCTCTCTTTTTCTACCGAAGTCTATTACTTCTGTACTCATACTTCAGTAGAAGTAAAGAGAGGATTTCTTTGCTTCATGAAAAGACTTCATTATGTGTGAGAAAAGGAGAATCTGATCATCTGCGACAGAGAGACACTATGGCCCTAAAGTCAATGGAGATTTTTGTAAGCAGAAGAGTGAAGTTCTGACATGAAGTTCTTTGCAGAACTGGGTTTAATTGGACTCACCTGAGTTCTTCTGAAATAGTAAAAGACATGGAAAGAGTGCCTTAAAAGATAATCCTTTCATTTTAACCACCGTAACTTATTTGAGATGCTAGTCACCACTGTAGTGCTAATAATAGACACCGCTTCTTAACAATACTAAAATTCTGAGTGTGTGGAAAGGAAAGGAGGTTCAGCATCTCTTTCTTATCAGTGGGGAATCCATTGTTGCACGTGTAATACCATATTGGAAGAGGACAAAAGAATTCATACATTTCTACCTTGGGCTCAATAAATGGAAAATATTGTGATCAAATCTATCATTACTTTCTAACCATCTGTTAGGACCTGGGGAGTTAATGAAACTGTATAAACTGGAGAAGCAATCTCACAGTAGCAGCACAATTAATGTATAATTACAGACTGAATACTGCAAAGGGCAAAAGAAACTGATTTTTTAAAAAAAGTACCTGCTGCAAAGCTGTTATTCATATGACATCAATGCGACAGATCTGAATACTGCAAAAGAAGGAAACAGAAAACACGGTAAAGGTGGTACTTAGAAAAAAAAAAAAAAAAAAAACAAAAAGAGCAGCGCTTCATGTATTGCTGTTAACTGCATGGAATTTTGCTGGATGTGGCTTCACGAATTAAGTAGCCACAGCAATACCAGGCAGAGAGTTTCAGTGATGGACCTGCAGTACAGTCACATAGTACAGACAATAAAAATGGATTTTTGCATCGGCAAAAATTATACCAATATAACCCCAAAAAGTGAAACAAACTCTTAATACTAACACACCCCCAAATACAAACACACATATTTTGACCCTGTCGATGAGTAAAGTTTCAGAAGGCTACCAAAAAAGTCTATCTGTTCTATATTTTATTTTGCCTGTAGTAACTGAACCTATTAGAGCCAAGACAGCCTTTTATATGATCAGATAACATTTTTTTCTTTAAAACATATGCATGCACATGCATATTTCAGCCAGAACTCAGTATACAAGATCCCAGACTTAAAGCAATTATTTTTAATCAGAGAAATTAGCTTATGTGCAAGTCCCGCAAATGACGAAATACGTGGTTTATTAGGTTTGGATAGTTCTACAAAACAGAATTTAGCAGATTATTAGTTCATAACATGGACTAATTGCTTTTTGTAATTCCCAGCTGCTGCACATTACTATCCAGAAGGATTTTTATGTGTGTTCATTATTACTGATCTACAGTATGCTAAAGAGGCACTGCTGGGAATGCATATACTAGAAATTATAGGTACAATACTATATATCCAATAGCTAACAACATAAAATACTCTTACGGTGCATAGTTCAAGTGACTTAATAAACTCATTACTGATGAGAGGCTGATATTTTAAGTGTTTTGAATGCCAATAATGTAATTTGATTATCTGTTATTGAGCCTACAGGTATACCTCCTTCCAAACAAAATTGGATTGTACAACATGGAAATTAGTCGTCTGACTTCTGCCATTGCGTATTCAATAAATACACACACGTAAACACAGTTCCCAGCATACTAAAAGAAAACAGAACAACAAAAAAAGAAATTCAGAGCTAAAGATGTTGCTAAGACTTCTAACCCAGCACAAAATCTGTTTTTCTTGGCTCTTTAGGCCTATGACTTCGAACTATCCCTGTAACTCCAACAATGGCAACTCCGGTGCTGCAAGTACAGATCCTTGTGCACACCAGAAGCCTTACCGATTCAATTGCTCTTTCGAGATGTCCCTGTGTTTGCTGGTAGGACCGGCCGCGTTCAAACACTGCACAGAAAGCATACTGTTTGCTCTGAAACATTTAGGAGTGAAAGCTAGTCTGACAGGAATATTGATTTAGAGCTTAAAATAGCAGCACCAGGACAAAAAGAAAAATACCTAAGAGCCAGTAATAATTTTCCAAATCTAATTCTGTGCTCGCGTTATCAAGGAAAGGAAGAAGCACAGGCCGCAGCCCCGTAACCCCTTACGCACATGCTTTATTACCACGAGTACTGCCAGCGTCCCAAGGAACACCGCACGGGCAGCACCGGGGAGCAGGCAACGTAGCGCTCTGTATGAGCTCACACCTTAAGCTGTGCTAAGACCGGCGGCGGTATTCGCAGGCCTCAGGACAGCGGCCTCGCCAATAACAACGCTGCAAGGTGGCGGGGAGCGGGCCGCCGACCGGCGGCGGCGGGCGGGCAGCCGGGGAAGGCAGGCAGGCCGCCCCCCGCTTCGCTGCCGTGCTCCAACATTAGCGCTACGGGAAAGGGCGAATTTATGTCACTCTCGGGCTAGGGTTTGCATTCTTTCCCCAAAAACCACGTCGCTCACCTAAGTGTATTTAAACGAGCTCCCGCGCCCGTGCCGCTGTTATCACCAGAGATTATACGGTAAAAACCGTAAGCCGCGATTCACTCTCCCCCTACTTGGCTCTGCCGGCTCGGCCCGCAGGGCCACCGCCCGGCACTGCCTCCGGGCAGCGGGCCGCCTAACAGCTCTCCCGACGGCGCGCTGCCGCGCCGCGTCCCCTCAGCCTCAGCGGAGCAGCCGGCGGGGAGGCGGGAACACCCCTCCCCGCCCCCCTCAGGCGGGGCGCGGGCGGAAAGCGGCCCCCGCCGCCTCCCGCCACTTCTCCTCAGGGGGGGCGGAAGCGGTTGGGACCGCGCCCGGGGCGGGCCGGCCGCGGGCGCTGTGCGGAGCGGGCTGTGGGGAGAGCGCCCGCCCGTGCGCGGAGGGAAACGGGTCGCGGCAGCGCGGTGAGCGGCGCTCCCCGCGGGAAGCCTCTCGAAACAGCGGCGGCGGGGGGCGGGAAGCGGGCGAGGGGCGCCACCTCCCCTCGGCCGCCCCCTTCCCAGTCACGCCCAGCCACACGCACCCCGCCGGGCGATCCCGCCTCAGCCCAAAGGAGCAAACTTCTGGCGCCGGAGGGGCGGGGCGCAGGAATGCCAGCGCCGCCGCCCGCCCCGTCCCCCGGCCGCTATCCCGGCACCCCGGCTTTAATCCTCTCCTTATATGGACACCAGAATGTCTGACGTCATCCCAACGCTGGGAAACCAGCGCCCGCGCAACCAAGCTTGGTTGGGAAAGCGGGTGGTGCGGGAAAGCGGGGGGGCAGGGGGGAGGGAGGCTCTGGAATGTTGATGGACGTGGCATTGCGCCACTGGGAGCGGCGGTCCCGGCTCGGCCATTGGGCGAGGGCGGCCGAGGGGGCGGGGAGCCGTGGGAGGGGTAGGTTGTGGTGGTTGAAAAGCCGCCGCCTGGCTGAGGAGCGGTGCCAGTGCGGGGTAGGTGTTGCCGGGGGGAGGCAGGCGGGCAGCGAGTTCGAGTCCCGCCTCCGCGAGCCTGAACCGGGAGCCGCTTCTCCGGGCTGCGGCAATCCGCTGAGGGGTGAGGGCAGGTCCGGGCGGTCGTTTGTTTTTCTCTCCTTCCCCGTTTTCCTCCTCGGGCGGAGGCCGCGGCTTTCTCTGTGGGGCGCCGGCCCGCAGGGACAGAGTTTGCCAGGAGTTTGTGCGGACTTCGGGCCCCGGCCCCCCCGCCCCGCCGCCGCCATGCCCGTCTTCCACACGCGCACCATCGAGAGCATCCTGGAGCCGGTGGCCCAGCAGATCTCCCACCTGGTCATCATGCACGAGGAGGGGGAGGTGGACGGCAAGGCCATTCCCGACCTCACCGCCCCCGTGTCTGCCGTGCAGGCCGCTGTCAGCAACCTGGTGCGGGTGAGTAGCGGCGGCCCGCCCGCCTCCTCCGCTCCTCCTCACGGGAGCAACTTTGGCCGCCGCGGCCAACTTCGGGGTCCCGCGGAGCCCGCCCGCCCCGGCCTGTCGCGGAGGGGTGCGGCCCCCCCCGCACCGGCCGTTGGCCGCCCGAGCGGCGCCCCGTAACGGGGGCTTCCCCGGTGGTGCCCGGTAGCGGTGGCCGCGGCTGGGGCCGGGAAGGGGTTAAGCTGGGAGGTTTTCTGGACCTCTGCGGCTCCTGTCTGGAAGCCGCCGTCGGCTGTTCCCGCCCCGGCCGGCGAAGGAGCTCGGCGAGCCGTGCTGCAGGGCAACGAGTTGTCCGGAACCGCGCGTTGTTCGCCGTCCCTGTGCCCGGCGCAGCCTGCCTTTTCCCCACCGGAGGGACAGCATCGCGGTGAAGCGCAGTAAAGTGCCGTTTACACCGTCCTACCCGCTCAGTGCGGAGTGCACCCTGCAGCGTCTGACAGATGTCTCTGATACGCTGTGTGGTTTTTTGCTGTCTTGGAAACTCCTGTTTTAAGTGTATGCACTATAAAAGGCAAAACACTTACTTGGTGTGATCCTGTCCTAGAAAAAAAAAAAAACACCTAAACCTCCCAGGCATTTGATAGTGATTTTTATATTGGTGAAGGCTGGTGGTTCCTTATCAATCAGCGCAGGAGTCGAGAGGGGACAGACCTGTGGTTTCTAGGCAAAGTTCGGAGCTGTAGTTTGTTCTGTTTGTTACTTAGCCTCTAGTGTGAGTTACTGGTTGCTTGCGGGAAGCTAAAGGTGGCTGAAAATCTGCTTGAATCTCTCGACTTCTTGAAGACAGCTATACATACCATGTCACTTGAAGATCCGAGTATCTGCAATATGGACATTTCAGTCTGAGAAGTGCAAATGACTAATAACATTTGAAATGTTTTAGTTGTATCAGTTCTTTTTATAACCAACTGCATCAAAAGAATAGCAAACTGTGCAGCGCTTTCTGTATCAAACAAGACATCTCTGCCATGCAAATGTTGCATGCTCCTCTATTTAGTTAAGAATTACCTGGTAATACTTAACTTGCACTTCTGTTAACTTCACTTACAGATACTCTGAGTTCATTTTCAAATGTCAGATGTTACTTGCTCACTTTGAATCCTGTAAAATTCTTGTGATATCCCTTGCCAGCAAACTTACCTTAAAATGAAATAGCTACATACAGTTAAAACTTTGTGTCACTGTTAACTGATGTAGTAATCTACTGAAATCATGAGGTTTGTGAGTATAAGAAGTTGTCAAGATGACTAATGTACATGATGTGTTTTTCAGATTTCGGCCTGTAGTACTAGCTACTGCTAGAATAACTTGCCACTTTGAGGTTTTGCAGTTTACTACACTGTAACTACAATTCTTGGTCCCCGTGACTCCATGCATTTTACGGGAGGTACTGTATGGAATACTTGTACTTCTTGCTGACTTTAGCTGAAACCCTTGTTTTTATGGAGGACAACTGGTCTGCAGCAATGAACTGATGTAATAGGTATATTGGCTGTAAGGGTGTGAAGCCTGAGTGTGTGAAATACTTTTCCTTGAAAGGAAGACTTTACAATAATGCTTTGCCTCTCTGAGCTTAGCCTGTATCACTGGGTTGTGTGACTATTCCCCCCCGCCTTCTCAAAAGAAACCTGATCTGATAAAGTAGTATTTATTAGAGAGATGCAGAAATAGAATTAGTTTCTTTCTGCAACTTGCTAATGCCTGCTCTTCTTTCTTTTTGTACTGTTTTGGAAGCCTCTGTTTTTTTTTCTTTCTTGCCTGCTAGCTAGATAAAAGGAAAGACTGTTGGATTATTTTTCACAATGAGCAAATGGAAGTGGTGTAACCTGAGGTGGTACTTACAGGGAAGGTGCCCTGATCTGGTAGAATACAGCCTTGACTACATAAGGAAAAATACAGAATTAGAGTTCTGTTTCGTATCAGGAGCTGTGTTTTCAGTGCATTGTTCTGAAGTGTAAAGGTGATTTGTGAAACTGCAGTTTCACAGGAGCAGGAATAATTGTGCAGACAGGTTATCTAATTGCAAGCCTTCTGGTGGCTTCACAGGTGACAGCAAAGATGGAATTGTCAGTATAACCAAGACAGTAATGTAGCTGCTAGCCCTTTGTGTTGCCTCCTGTCTGCTCAGGGTTCTTCGTGTAACATGAGTATCACAAAGTGTACATGATGGTAAGTACTGACCAGCAGAGAAGTTTTTCAGTCACACTTGTCACACAGCAGCACTAGTCTCTGGCTCCCCAGCCTATAGTAAGGACACCACAGTTTGGAACGTGCAATATTTAATTCATGTAACTGCATCTGTAAATAACTGCTGGTAGCAGTGTTTGAAGTGCTGAGACCCATTCTTGTGCAAGGCCTAAGAGACGTGCTGTGTGGGGAAATGGGCTAGGAAATGTGAAAAGGGCTATGAGGAAGGAGCCACATGCAGTAACTCCAAAGAAGTTTATTTTATTGACGTTCCTGAGATGGAGTTAACACAATACACTATATCCAAGACGGAACAGAGGTTGATAGATATGAGAGTCTTAAATTAAGACTATTAGATGAGCTAAAAGGGAGCCCTTCTCCTAGATAACTTGACTACAGACTTCTGTGTGAGAACTTTTCCGTCAGTTTGCCATTCAGCATGCATTTCTGTATTTTCTGTCAGAAATGGATGTGCTGTATTTTAAGGTTTGCCAGAAGCCACCTTAAGTTTAAGGGTTTTTTTTTAATGTAAAGTTTGCACACCCAAGAAGACCTACTGGAGGGATGCTTCTGTGTCAAACCTAATTGTAAAGTAATCCTAGGTAAGAGGTAGTTCGAGTCATTGTTGAAGTTAACGACATAACTAAATCTTTACCAAGTTTGTCTCTTTCTCATGGTAAATACCAAAGACTGGGTATTCTGCATTAGTTCCCAATATGTGACAGTTTGATTCTGTTGTGTCTTGAATATTCTGTTAGGGGATACCTTTTGCAGAACAATACTCAAATTATTTTGAAGTAATTTGATGAAATTTCTTAACTGTGAGATAAGGTACATGTTGCCCATTCAAAAATTTTGCATGTAGAGGTAAGCGGCAGAAACTTTTCCACAAAAATAACCTTTGACTGGAGCCAAGAATTTGAGGGAGAGGCTTCAGATTAATATCACAAGATTAATAATGTACTAAGTCAGTCCTTTTTTTTAACTGAAGATCTTAATGTTTTTGTTGGCTGATACTTGGAGTGGATGTGTGCCTCCTATGGGAGGGTTGGGGTTTCGTTTGGTATTTCTTGTAGCTAAAGATGTAGCACTGTAAGACAACAGAATTGGTAGCGGGGGGAATAGTCAAGCCCAATAGGCAGGGAATAATTTGGAGCTTGCTAAATATACTATTAGTTTAGTGGGCAGTGAAATGAAATTCTGAATTCTAACTGGTGAAACTTCACTGGGAGGAAATGAACCATATGGTGGTTTTCTAATTTTGTTTAATAAAACATTCATCAAACTTTTAGCCTATTTTTAAAAAGAGGGATTTCTATCAAAGATGACTAATGATGACACAGAAAAATTAAACCTATCACAAACATTATGTTAAATAACTTCATTTCATGGAGGAGAAAAATCTCTACTTTCCAGTAGTGAATTTACAAGCAATTATGTTCAGACTAATGTTATATTACTGCCAACCAGAGAAAGGAAATTCTACACTGATGTTTTAAACTCCATTCACTTAATGCCTTGTATGGATTCTGTCTTTCTGTCAGCACAGGCATAGCCCACTCTTGTCACTTCTCTCCACTGTTTAGAACAGAACTGCTTCAGAAGAGTGTTGCTGCTTCCCTGCGAGGTACCAACAGTAACATGGGTGAAACTGCTGAGTTTGACAGGGGAGTGGTTCTGTGGATGAGAATTAAGGTAATAGAGGGGACCCTGAGAAGGGACTTAAGAAGTAAGCAGGAGCAGGATCAGCGACTCAAGGAGGAGATGTTGGCTTTTCAGAGGCTGGGTTGTTGAACCAGGTCAATGCTCTGAAAGATCTGATCTGCTTTACCTGAGACCAGATGCCTGACCATTACCTGTTTTTTCTGTCCTTCATTTTGACTGAGCTTGAGCCATCTGAGGAAAGGGATGCTGGTGTGAAATGCTCATAATGAAAGATTTAAGACATTTATGGTCACAAATGAAGTGGCTGAGATCTTTCAGAACAGAGATCTGCTCTGAAAGGCCAGCACTTGTCTAGGTGATAATGCAGCTTCTGGCTTTCCATCTTCCATGCTACAGGTGCTGTCCTTTTGTATTTGAATCTGTATGTTTCGTTAAGTGTCTACATGCATCCAATTTCTATTGCATTATTTTTTTATGGGGGAAAAATTGCTTTACTCTCTATTAAATTGTTAACTGTCACATTTCTCAGGAATGTATTCTTGGTCGATGCTGTGATACACCTTTATTTACTTACTGAGATTTGGAGGCTTATGAAACAACACTGACATCTTTCTGTATCTCAGTCACTAACCACAACTAGCAGCTCAGGCTAATCATCAGTAAGGGTCTCTTAGCTTATAAATAGCCTGTCTTATAGTCATGGTTTATCAGATGTTTCCTTTAAGTAGAGCAGGGCCAAGCACTATTTTTAAAAGTAAATAAATGCAGTCTAGAGTAAGATTAAGCTTAACTGGAGATTGTATTTGATGAGAACAACACCCTATAGCACTGGGTTAAACAGTCATTCGTGTCAGAGGTTTTTGTCACTTCCTACAGTTGTGAGGTCAGTCTCTTTACCACCAGCTGAAGTCCACCCCATCTAAGCACAACTAAAACCACACAGATTACCCTGAAAACAGGTGAAATTCTATACCAGTACTTAGGCAGTGACATAAAGTTTAAAACAAATAAACAAAAAACCCCCTTAACTGTGGGGGAGCTGCATTTAGTGTAGCTGTAGCAGCTGTCCTATCTCATCCTAGTGGATGAAGAAGTAGTTATCACCTGAAGCAATCAGCATGTTCTGGGTGCATATCCATGGGCCTCTGTCAAGCAAGAAGTCGCCGGGCCATGCAGAAAGATCTGTGCATTTTCCCTGGACAGGCTGTGAATTGCCTACCAACACCTGCAAACCACCAGCTTGAAAATCACCTATATAAATAAACTTGTGAAAAATGCAGCCTGCTTTGAAATCTTTGTCATGATTGCAGCAGTGAAAGTGAAATACATGGCTAAACACTTAGAATGAGGAGAAATGGTCCGACTGTTGTGGAGAGTGGATGGTAAAACAGGTTCCTCATCCCGAAGTTTTCTTCTGGCATAGCTGACTTGCCTGTCTCTCAGGGCACACAAAAGAGGAGTGAGCTGTTGAGGACAGCTTAGTGTTTCTCTCTTTTGAGAGAAAAATTAGCTTGCAATATTGAAATATTTATATATCTTGGAAAAGGATGGAGAAGAAAGGAAAAAAGTAAGTTTTTTCCTTGCAGTATTTTCTGCACAGCAGAAAAGATGGCTTTGAAAGCATTTTAGTAACTTTCCAAATTTTTTCTTTGTTTGTAACTTTGTCATGGGATGCGTATACCTCTGTGCCTCCCCATCTCCAGTTTATTGTATCAGAATATCGTTAAGCTGAAAGAAATGGGTTGTGACAGCAGCTCATCTGAACTCTACAGAACTTGAAAACTTTGTGCCAAGTGAATGAGAGTACTAGAAGAGCCCTGGTGATGCCATGAGAGAGTAAGTTTTTTCATTATAGGTTTCTAGGTCTTGTCTATGTGTAGTAGAAACTTGTGATTAGTGTTAGGCAAGGGAGTGTTTTTA
Organism: Platalea leucorodia; assembly: GCF_965183815.1. NCBI lineage: Eukaryota > Metazoa > Chordata > Aves > Pelecaniformes > Threskiornithidae > Platalea > Platalea leucorodia. Next base: position 24,686,257 of record NC_138826.1, read on the forward strand.
AATAATAAAAATTTCCTTCTCTTTTAAAATAGAACATTCTGCTTCAGTGTACCTGCAATTTCTTTAGGGATAATATACCATATTGTGGGAACTGTGGCCATATGCTCTGAGAAAGTGGATAAAACCCATTAGGGTGTGTTCATGGGAGGGACAGGGAGAAGAGTGATTAATGATTAATCAGACAGAAAGCAACTTTGTAGTAACAAAAGCACATCATAAACTTCTTTTTTGCTTTTATCTGTTAGGAATTATCTTTACATAAGTGGTAAATCAGCTTCCGATTTGAATGGAATAATCTCTTTGTTCTGTTGTTATGTTTGGAGACTTAATTTATACCAGTCTTTTCCATCAGCTTTAAAAGGAATCTTTTGTTCTCTGTTCCTTTAAATGTGCATAGAGATGGTGAATGCCTCCATTAGTAATTACATGCAGCTTGCTTTTTGGGCATAAAAACTGAGAATGTTATTGTGGAATGGATAACCTTAAAGTGGCAGTTGGACTAAAAAATTCCATATGCCAACAATATGGTGTATACCACTCCTCTTCTGGAAACCTTAACATATGCTTTCTGCTGCGTAAGTGAATTACACCAGTAAGGGAGGAGTTGTTAAATCCATGTTAAGGGCCAATGTTTAGCAACTTATTCTTGTTCCTTACTTCTTGTAACTTTAGCGTGTCATGTAGTTTTGCTTTGTGCTTTGAAACAAGAAGATATTTTTTTTCCACATAGTGGTATTGGACTGTAGACATGGAATTCCTTTTATGGAATTTAATAAAACAATGAACCAAATAAAACATGGTTCAGTATGTTTTGCACTTAGAAATGCGTAGCCTCAGAACATAAGTGGGATAATTTACAGGTGTCTTCCCCTTTCTGATATAGCTGAAATTTGGATTGATGAAGCAAGTCTTTGAGAAGATGGGAAGGGGGGAGGGGAGGGCAGAACCAAGCAGTGGTTTTAAAGACGTGTTAGCAAACATGTGGTGTTAATGCTAGTTACTGGAAATAATGTCTGAAATCATTAACCAGTTGTTGCAAATGCTAGGGTATGTTTCTTGTTCCCAATCTGTTAGAATTCTTAAATAAAAGCCAAACGACACTTTTTTGCTGATTACTTTTCCAAAGGAGAGAATAGGCCAGTCCTAGTCAGTCCTTGCCTTGAGTACTGCTTAATTTTGGTAGTGGCTTCACATATAACGAAGACTAGCTTTTTATCCCTACTTCTCTGTTGCACAGTTTGTATGTGTTGCTCTAAGCTATTGTGTCTGACTGCATTGTTTTACTAAGTCTTACTGGCTTTGTATTTTTTCACCTCAAACATGAAGACCAAGTATCTACTGTTAGTAATATCAATCTTCTGCTGCCATTTCTCCCTCTGAAAAGCAAGTCAGACTGGCAAACTAAACCTTAAGAAACATTGCAGTGTAATGTGTGTTGTTTTTTTTTTTTTTCCTTTAGTGACACAAATTCTATTCTATCACTTGCTCAGTCAAATGCTGAGAAGCAATTCTTGATACAGAACTTGCTTTTGTGGCCATGGTTTTTAATTCCTGCAAAATTATAACCTTCCTGGCATTTATCTTTAAACACAGCAATCGGAGCGCTTACTAGGGAGCATTGTTGTTATCTAATTTGAACAGTAAAGTGTCTTCTTTTATAACTATATAACTGTTATAAGCGCATGCACTAAATTAATTGTAATGTTTAATTGTGTAATTTCTTCCTTAATTTTTATGACATCAGGCAAGAGACAATTAACCTAAATAATGTCTTGTAATTGGAGTCTAAAGTAACAACTTGTGTTGATGCATGGAAATGCAGGACAGATGAGTGGTTGTTGCAACTATCTGCATTTCAAAAGACACTTTTTATATACAGGATGACTTACTGCATGGTGAGATGAAATGATAAAATAAAGGCTGGATCTTCTTTTCAGTTACCAATATTTCACCAGTAAGTATCTCCTTAAAACATGAGCCTAGCAGCTCAAAACTGAATTGGGGAGGTGGGGGAACTCTGCGTGCATAATATTTGGAAGTAGGTCTAGTTTGCCCCTATAGTAATTTAAGGCCCTAGTGCATTTGTAAGAATATGAAAAACTGGTTAGAGAATCATGAGAGAGGGCAAACCTATCCTTTGTTTACTTTGCCTAGTAATTCAAGTCTATTGAGGTATGACTTGTACTTGCCCCTATCCTGAGAGTAGAACCAAAGTTTTCTGTGAAAATGTACTGAACAACTCACTTTGGAACAAATTTCTTATTCTGAAGTAAATAATGTTCTGGTGCTTCAGAATAATTGTTTACATTATGAATAATGATCAATGGATAACAATACTAGGTGATGAAAGGGGAAAGAAGGAAAAAGCCCTCTTAGCTCCCGAAGGCTTTCCATGATTACTGAAACTGTCAGCTCATATTGACTCTTAAATGATGATGATCTTGATAGCTTTCTCTCACTGAGAGAACACGTGTCAAAACAGTTTCCTAGTACCCTGACTTCATGGGTAGGGTAGGAGACTGATGATTCGTGTCAGTGTTCTCCATTAAAGAGCAGAGAACAGAAACAAGCTGTTCCTGTAGAAAACTTGTGTGTCCTGTTGCTGTTGGCTTAGAATCGTTATGAAGAGACCTTTTGTAATAAAACTGCATTGCATTTTCCATCAATGGTTACACCCACAGAATAGCAAACGTAACCTGATCTTCTTTCACTGAAGGTAAATTTTCCTTGTGCCAAACTTTCAGTGTGTCTGACCTGGGATTGCCGAAGGCAGATCTTATCAGCAAAGATTGCGGTAAAGAAGGTATTAAGGACCTCAGCCGTTTCTGTGTTGGCACCAGCCCCCCCACCTATTCAGCAATGGGCCCACATTTTACCTAGTCTTTATTTTGCTGCTGCTGTACTTACACAAGCATTTTTTTGTTGTCCTTCATGTCCCTCACCAGATTCAACTCCAGATAGACTTTGGGATGTACCCTATCCCTGCATGCTCAGGTAGCATCTCTGTATTCTTCCTGAGTCACCTGTCCATGCATCTACCTCTTGTGTGCTTACTTTTCATGTCAGCTTTGTCAGGAACATTCTGTTTATCCATGCAGGCCTCCTGCCACCTTTGCGTGATTTCCTGCTCATCAGGGTGAACCATCCTGAGTGAGGTGATCCTTGAAAGTCAACCAGCTCTCCAGAACCTCTCTTCTTACTAAGGCTGTATCCCGTGGGATTTCTCCAAGCAGGTCCCTGAAGAGGCCACAGTCTGTTCTCCTGAAGCCCGGGGTCTGATTTGTCTTGTTTCTTCCTTTCAGGATCCTGAATTCCACCATCTCATGGTCACTGCAGCTAAGGTTGCACCTGACCTTTGCATTCCCAACTAGTTCTTCCTTGTTTCTAACAGCAGGGTGCCTCCTCTCTTTGGCTCCTCAATCTGTATCTATCTACTAATGAAAGATGGTATTTAGAGTTTACAGTATGTGATAGGAAAAGTACAGTATTTCTCATTGCAGTGGAGGTAAGCAGTTTTCATATTAAACTGATTTTCTGTGATGGCCTAAGAAGGTTTGACTTGAGCAATTGTCATGCTTGATCTTTGTCCTCAGGTAAATATGGTGCATAAATGAAATGATGAATAATAGAACTGAGAAAAAACGTACTGCTTTGGCTAGTTTTACAAGCTTTACGCTTGGATATCTTTGTGTATGCAGCTTAAAATATCTGGGTATGCTGCAACTGTTGTGGTCTCGTTGCTCTACAAACTAGAGTTGTGACAGTTCTCAGTCACTTGGTTAGGATACAGTAAACCTTGTATGGTAATTCCAAAATTGTCTAAATTCTTTAACTGTCCTAAAAGATACAGATTATTTCAAGGGAGTCTTAATTCAGGTTAGCAGTAGGCAAAGACCAAAAACCTTGTTCTGTAGTGAATGTAAATGCATTTGCAGTTCATGAGGATATTCAGGAGTACTTGATATTCTTGTGGTGGTGTTTATCCAGCAATGCATCTTTTTAAAGTATGTGATAGAAAAGATTGCTTTTTGTCTTTTCTTTTTAATGGACATACTGTTGGCAGTACTAGGCTATGTGTTCTTTTCAATGTGTATCTTCTGTTTGTGGGAATAGTAAAGTATTAAACTTGAACTGCATTTTAGTAGCTGAGTCTGCATGAACTATAAGAGACAGCCTGTCCCTCCTTAAATGCTGAAGAGTGCACAAAAAAATAGCTATAGAAATTATCTTTTTTAACAAGTATAGTCATGGAAGTGCCAAAGTAGCAGTATGAGAGATGGTGGTTATTTCTGTAACCCCTGAATTGATGAGGAGCACTCTGGCCTGTACTGGATAAGTCACAAGTGTCACCTTAGCTAAGTCATTGTGTGATGGCCAACCATCATGACTGTTCTCTTCTGTCTTTCGTTTTTTAAATTTTCATCAAATAGTTGCTATATAATATATGGAGCAGGTACATCAAAATGGGAGGCTTACTCAAGGTTGAACTGGGAGAGTCCATGTTAACTTCCTTGCCCATTCTAGTCTTTCAGCCATTTTCTATCAGCTCTTCAGCTGCAGAAGAGTCTGAAGATTCCTCCTGTCAAGCAGCGAAGCTATTAAAAGCTGTCATCTGGAACTTCAGTTATTCTGGCTGAGTTGCTTCCCCTGCTGTCTTCAAACCTTTTCCTGAGTTTGGAAGAGGCTGCATGTTGCAACTGTTTTTGAGGAGGGAAGCATTATTAAAACTTTCTTTTCTTATGCAGGCCTTGTTTTGTTTGCCTGCACAAATACTTCCTTGGAAGGAGCAGAAACAGACTTCAACCAGACTGATAGTCAGTACATGTGACAGCCAGATAACTTGTAAGTTGCAAGAGTTTTTTGGGTGGATTTGGTTCCTGGTGACCACAAATTTGGTTAGGTTTTGAAAAAATAGACTTCTCATTTACGAGTAAAATATCTATCTGTGCATAAGCAACGAATGGTTAAACTGTTAATCTCAAAATGGGATATAGTAGTACATCATTGAATAAAAGAGTGCTAAGGTTCAGCTGTAGGCAAGCTGGCATGTTCAACCTTCATATCTAAACTCTATGGGAACCTTGCCAGTTGCTAGCATATATCCATGTAGTCACCTAAACTTGCTTAGGAGAAGTTTGAAATACTGAAGTGTGTGATATACTGATGTTTATCTTAAGGGTTATCACTATAAAAAAATGCTGCTTCAAGCACCCAGTCAGAAGTTACTGGGGAGGTTGCTTTCTTTGGTGTATCTATTTGCTTTTAAAATCTTACTTTTTTGTAACTTTGCCCAAGATGACCTCAAGAAGTGTTTCCCATTTCAGCCTCTGAATGTGTATACATGTGTCTAAATATCCTTCAGCTAAGTCTTCAAAAGCTGATTTGGTTACAAAAAGGTCACAGAAACACTCAATAGTTAAAATTTATTCTCAAGTGTAAAAACACTTTCTTAAATTACTGTATAACTTTTACAAGGTTTTTAGGTAAGAGAACAAGTTAGTGAACTGCCTAGTGTTTGTTGGACTACACTAAAAATCACTTTCATAAGCCTTGCTGTCTTTGCAGCTTTTGCAGCATGCTGGTTGTGCTGAATAACAGAGATAAACAAATGGAGTTTCTCTTGAACTCTAGAATAGTAGTGAAAAGGTCACTTTTTATTTAGCTTGCCCTGATAGAATAACAAAAAAAAAAATGGATTGTGAAGGGCTAGTAACTGCCAAACAACTGACTTAACTGTAGCAACTGAAGTGCTGCTTGCTTCTTTGTCACACTTACAAAAAGTTCCCCTTTTCTCAAAAAATCAAGGGATGGGGGTGGGAAGAGTGAGAATCTCGGTAAGTTTTCGTTGGGTTTCAGCTTGAATTCAGTCTTTCTCTGAAAAAAAAAAAAAAGTAATAGCATAGCATTTCTTTTACCTCTTAAGTTAATGCTGGGGAACCTGCATTCCTTAGCTCTCTGACTAAACTCCACTGGCACTTGAGCTGTCAGACCAGACAAGCCCACCCCACCCCCATGCATCAGGAAGGAATGTATTTGTCTGTTAATCTGACTTTATCTTCCCAGCTTGATATCAGTAATTATCATAGTTCAAAGCTATAGAATATAAAGTGTGTTATCTCTCAGTTGCGAGCTAATGTCTGGCTTAATAATTTTGCTCCGGCAATTTGGGAGGAGGGGGAAGTCTCTGACCTGTTCTCCAATTACTCAGGATAGCGAAATACTAAAGAGACTTTATGACCCTGAAGCAGTTACGAACTGCTACAAAGAGTTGTTGCTTAGCCTTTGTTGTGGCAGATCTTGATGTAGTTGTCTTGTACTTTTTAACTTGCAAAGTGCAAACTTCCCTGCACATGGCTTATTAGTTTTAAATATTTTAGTGATGCTGATAACTAACCTTGTTATTGTGTGGCAATGGAGGAAGTAAGCTGTGAGGGGGTTTGTAAACTTGACGGATCTAGCTTCTGCTTTTACAATTGAGCGTAATTCCTTTCTTCAGACAGGTTTTCCAGTTTGCTTGTTAGCTGGCCCAAAAACTTGTATTTCTGTTTCATATAGTATAATGGTTGCTCAGAAGAGTGTTCTCTTCTGTTCCATTGCTTTTAAATTTGGAGCAACTTCCTCAAATAGGACAAAATTGTAAGTGTAGCTTACAAGGGTACCTTCCTGTTATAGGAGATGCTTTTAGTCAGATTTGCAACAATACCGCTGTTTCTCTTCTCAACCACATTCTTGTAGCAGGTAAAGGAACTACATCTCTAAATGTGTTTACCTTTCAAAGATATAAAGGACTTTTCACTACTTTCTATTACACTTCTAAAGGGATTTAATTAATTAGAAATGGTACCTATAACTTCTCAAAGGGGTAGCAAGTATATACTATCAAGTGTTGGTGGCACTTTAATATCTTTATTCTAATGTGGAGTTGATTTTTCAACATTCTTCTAATGTGACACAGCAGTGGCCTGCTGTTATAGGTGAACTGGATAATATTATGTATTTGTGCAGTGCCTGGCACAGTGGAACTCTAAAAGGGTAACAAATTCCAGTGAAAAAAACTTGTGTTGTTTTAAATAAGTTGAACTTTCTGATGTTTCTTTATGATTCGGTGTCAAATTTAAAGATGAATTTTTAAGACAAGTTTATAGAGGCTTTACTTCTGTGCAACTTCAAACTAACAGTGACTAGGATTATTCCTTTTGTATGCAAGAGGTGAAGCCAGACTTTGGCTAGCTTTGCCAACCATGGGAACTTAACAAAATAAGCAGTTTTAGCCTAGATATTTGTATGTACTGGATTGTAACCTTCAAGTTGCTTGCTTATACTACCTAATTTTCCCCTTTGTTTCAATTGAGAGTAGTGGTAGCTTCATGTTAGAGCTACACTGAGAAAGTCTGTCCATCCCATCAAGCGTGTTCAGATGCTACTGCCTACAGTAATGGGGCCAAACAAATCCATTGGTACAAGGAAAAGTCCCACAGGTTTCAGTATTACATGAACTAAGCTTTCCAGTAGGGACTGCAAGAGTAAGAGTAATGCTTTCATAATGCTTTAACTGGGCGAACACAGAGAAGTAGAATGTAATGTGTATAAATGTTAGTCCAAAGCACTGTTTTAGAAGTAGGCTGGCTCCAGCACTGTTTTTGGTGGAAATAGGTTTTAATGGCTGAATGTAGACTGTGTAAGTGGCTAAGAGTAGATTCTACTCAAGATGGCATGGAAGACAATAATTGTTGAGTGAGAATTTTTACCATTTAATTCATTCTACAGACCTAATTTCTCAAAGGAACCTCTGACAACTAGGAACTAGTTAGATTATACCACTCTCATTGGTTATGTCATCCCGTAGCAGAAGATTCTGACTATATTGGTAACATCTGCTGCTATGCCATAGTTTATTAGCCTTTACTGCTTAATCTTGTCAAAGAATAATTTTCTTTTTCAGTGTGAGTCAAGAAATAAATAGCAAATGCTCTTGGAAGTAGTTATATTTAAAGCTTTTTTGGATGTGAAAGGTAGTTTGTTACTTGACCACATAGAAGGTTTAAGTTTTATTAAAAACTAATTTTAACAGCAGAGTAAGTCTTCATCTACTCAGAACTAATGCCAGATCAGACATTTCTTTGTTTTATTTTTAATATCCTTTATCAGTTATTTCTTCTTAGTGGCTGCTTTCTAATAGTTTGCAAATTCTTTGTGATGACTCTGCACATAAGCAGCTTGTCTTCTACATGCTGAATTCCTTGCAGAGCTGGTATAAGTGGTCACGAGCACTGAAGGCAAAATCAAGCTGGAAAATCACATAATACCAGGTTTCTGGCACACTTACCTTTTTAATGGTGCTGTAAATGAGCACTGTCCCTTGGAAAACAGCCCACCATTTCTAGTCCTTATTCTGTTTAATGTAACTAGATATTGTTGTAGCTAATTAAAACATCACATTTAACATGCGAGCAATGATTTACACCATTAACTTATTGTACACTTGAATTAACTGTTACTCAAATAAAATGAGACTCTTATGAAAGACAAATTGTCCAATATGCTACAGAAGATGGATAATTGCTATGAAATACCATGTTAGTACATATCTTGCTGGTGAAGAAACATTTACTGTGGGAGGGCTTATGCCAAAAGGTGACTGCTGCAAGTTTCTGTTGCTTCAACCATATATTAGTGAACACATGAAGGTATTTTTAATATAATATTAAAAACGCAGTGAAAAATGTTACTTTATCAATAAAGCTAATTTTAGATGAGTGTTTCCCTTGAGGGAAACACTAGGATTAAACAAAGTCAATGAGGGACAGAACTCTGTCTAGTTCCTGCATTTGCCGGTTGACTTAAGTGAATAGATTAAGGTAGCATCTCTTATGTGTTCCTTCTCTGCCTCAGTACATTATTTAGCACTAAACCCATTTAGTTTTTGTAACCTATCAAGGTAATGGAAATGGATACTTGCTTGATGGGACTGCAGATAAATAAGCCAGCACTTATGACAGGCAGATGGGAACAAGTTCAGTAACTTGGAAGAGTGTCATGGGAAGAGGCGGGGGGAATTGTCATGAGAATTTCAGAATTGCTTAGAATGAAGGATGGTCTCATTACAGTGGCTCTGGCAAAATAGTTACATTTAGAACATGTTAAAAAGCAGTGTCACGTAAATGGTGGGGTGGTGGGTATTCTTCCATTTATCTACTAATAAATGCATTGTCCCATCAGGTGCTAAAAATGAGTCTTTATTCTGATTTGCTGTGTCTTAAAATCAGTGATGATTGATATTCCTCCTTCCCCTGCTATCAGAGGTGTTCAAAGCTGCTTTTTCTTTCTCATGCTTATAAATTTTGTCTTCCTGCAGGGAACTGTTACTGTCTTGAACTTGGAAAAAAATTTTGTTACTCTGGAACCACTGATGCTCTAGGAGGGAGCTCATAAGGGAAGCAGTGCTGATTGTTCTTTCTGTGGAAGAGGGAAAAATCGGTGTTGAACAGGCTGGTATTCAGAAGTCAGTACAAGTTCGCATATAATGAATAGAAGATTCTAAATTCAGTGTCTGGTAACCAACCTACATTTTCACTTGTGGTATATTAAAATGCCTCATCTAGTTAACAATACCTGTCAAATTAGCAGTGTTTTAAAAAAGTAAAATGGGTTATAAAAAGGAACAACAGATTTTGTAGTTAACTAAATATCAAAGTGAAATTAAGGAATTTATAGCGGACATTTGCCTTGCACCTGATTTAGTCAGACATCTTAGAAATGTGAGAGGAACTTGTTCAAGAAGTAATAGAGAGCACATATTAATTTGTCTTTTCTTTTTTCAGCTCCTTGAATAATTTCTGTGCCAACACATGGATAAGTGAAATACCAGTTTAATAACATTGTTACAGAGACCACCAACTTAGTTTGTCATTCTGATGAAGGAAAAAACCAGCCTGGGGAGAAAGTCTGTTACTACCTGTGTGAAGCTGTAGCTTGGGTTGGTTTAGAGACTGTGTGCAGTATAATATTTATCTATATTAGGAACACAAACTCTCACAGGCCACTCTGCTGTATCTGGGAAGAAATCTTTCTTCCACTTGATATAATCTATGAACTTCCTATGGTGAGGCTTTTTATTACTCTGGTACTAACAGAACCAAAAAGCCTTAGTCTTAAGTAAACTTTCTAGATACTTCTACTTGACTTAACACTTGGAAGGCTGGAGGGACAGGATGCATCTCAATTACTAGGGGGGAGCAGGCGCAGTTGCTTGCTTTTCAGAGAAGCACCTGAATAAGGAGAGAATTTAGCTCTGTGATATCACATGTGTTATCTTTTAGTACAGTACTAATCTGTGTATACATCTGCAGCAGGATTTATGTTAAGAGCTGCTCTGAAACTTACTGGTGATTCACAGGCCTGGGTACATGGAAATGAACTGGAAGAGCTTTTGGAGTCTGCATGCTGTTTGGTATGAGGCAGTTTCCTTAGACTTCCTTGTAAGGTAAAAGTAGCTAGTTGCAGCTGTGAATCTCATTTGTAGAGCACAATTGCTGTATCTTATTTTTCCAGGTGAGTTTTTTATATGCTTAAAGGTGAGAGCTGACTTATGTTATTTAACTGAAGTGGAGTTATAATGTCTTAAAGGAGTTTTAACTCGGAAGTACTGGTTTAGAAGAAGAAACTTTTTTCTCTTGATAAAAGAACTAATTTCTAAATTACAATAGTTCTGTAGAAAGTCTCATATAATCAGTATATGCTTTTGTTTATGTGAAGTTGTGCATCCTGTAATTAGCTAAATCTTCCAAGCCTCAGCTTTGTACTGGTAACAGAGTAAGTAGACAATAGCAGTGTGAATAAAAGTCTTTTGGTACCCAAATGATGTCACTTTCTGGTTTCCGTATGGTTCTTGTTTCATAGTTATGTATTTTACTTGGACAGCAGAATTTCCTTAGCCTCAAGCCAATTGATTTGTCTTAATCGTGAGTGTAGACAGGTAGGTCAGTTTGCTGCTATTAGGGACCAGATGGCTGGAGTGTTCTAATTTACTTGACTTATTGCCAGATGACTTTGAAATTGTACCTTGCTATGCCTGGAATGCAGTCTCCAGGGTAATCGTGAGAAAACCAGGAGCCAGTATACAGCTTCCATATTAACTGAAAGGCAAAGTAGATAGGCTCTAGTTCAGTGGTCTCTTTAGGTTCCTGGCCTGAAGGAAAAGTGGTCCTGTTGCCTGATGTCACTGGTAGTATATGTGCATTGTTTTTTGATTTAAACTAGAAGCAGGAAGAGAATTCAGCTGCATATGTCCTTGGACTTATTGTTCAGTCTCTAATTGCATTGGCCTATTCCCCTACAGGTAAGTAGAAAAACTTAAAGCTGCTTAAAACAGTGTTAAACTCACTAATTGCAAGTGACACATCTATCCCAATTATAATTCAAAGCAAGATGAGAGCGGAATGATGAAGAAATTGGAAATATGCTTTGATAAATGCTTCCAAGAGAGCCTTTGAAGGAAAAAGATAGTTTTGTGTTGAGAGGAAAAAAAGTTGCATTATTGTACCTTGTTATAACTGACTCCTTTCAGTCTTATTGGATGAGAAGGATTAGATTGTCAGGAGTAACCTATAAACCTGTTCTCTTAGGCTTTTCTAAAAGCACTTCAACATTACTTGTCTCTTCTGTTCACAGAAAGTTCGTCTTTACTGGAAGCTGTTTGTCATCTGGTGATAATTTTTGAGTGACTTGTGAAATTCAGGTGTGACCAAGAAATTTCATGATGTACCCGAAAGCTCTTTGACTTGCATCTGGCAAAACGTTATGCTTTCCTGCTATGCCAGGATGTATGCAATTCTGTTTTGCTAACACTTACCACGTGGATTATGGTAGTGAAGAGTCAGGGCATGATAAAACAACATTCACTCCAACAGCTGTATCTCTAAGACTGAGCTGAGTGAAATAGCTTGAAATATCAACAACTGGATCTGCTTGATACTGTAACTAAAAACAGAACATGGGTTGCAATCAAAATACTGTGACTGACAACAATGAAGGTAAACAGCTCAGTCCTGTTTGCTTCTCTTTTGCTGCCAGAGCTCCTTCCCAAAAACTTTCCATGTAATTTGGCTCCAATGACTGGTTTCACAAAGGGAAACCTGAACAGTTGTGAAGTAGTTATTGAGCCCTTGACGCTTTTTAACTGACTGAGCCAAACTGTCTCTGAACTCAGTTTGAGATAAAGGACCTGCTTTCTAGGCCTTCAGTAGACAAGCCTTGTGGGGAGGGATGAAGTCCATGAAAAGTATAGAATAAAAACTGGATACCATGAACTTCAGTCATAGTTTTCCTTATATTGTCATGTGTGAGTAAGACCTCCTCACTCTGTCACCTGAATTCAAAATGCTTTCACAAAGATTTAATTCTCTCTGCCTATGTTGTATTTTTTCGTCTGGACTGAAACGTACATCATCTATGCCAGCAAGGAGCAGGCATAGATCTGGTGGAACTTTGGCTTGCTTCTAGCTCTGCTTGATGGATTGTTCATAGTCTTGAAATCTAGGACAGTTTTACTTTCTTAAAATGCGGGGTGGGGAGAAAGGACTGGCAACTCTGTTTTGAGATGGATTCTAGAAATGGATATGCAATGTAGAGACTGCTGTCCTTGTAGAGTTACAGCAAATACTTAAGTTTACTTTTTCAGGACAGACATCTAAAGAAATAGAGAAAGAAGTTGCAGAGAGCTTCATGGAACTGCACTGACATACAACAAACTTCTGATGTGAGATTTAATGTTCCCGTTGTCATGTCACTATTATTCCTGGCAGCTTGAAAACATGTAATAATGCATAAACCAGCAACTGGATTTTAATGTGAGATGGCTTATGGTAAAGTTGCTTTTACAGCATACAGACTAGATCACTTTGAGTGGTACTTTGATTTGTGAAGCACAACTCATACTGTAGCTTATTCCTTGGGAGACACCTGGAGCTCTGCTAGTGTTACAGCCAGGGCTGTATATCTTCACGGGATGATGATGCAGGAATATTCTTAGGCTCCTTGCTAAAATGACAGATGTTTTAAATTAGCTTCTGGAACATTGCAAGAACTAATTCTTCTAAGGTCTTCCTTTTTAACTGGGTAAATTGTATAAGCTGCAAGGAAAATTTAACTTCTAGCATTTGGCAAATTGCCAAATTGTTATTGTCAATATAGGCATTCAGAAGACTCTTTGTTTAAAAAGAAAAAACAAACAAACAAAAACCCACCCCAAACAATAAACTTCAGACTTTCATCTTAAATATTTGGATGTTTTATTCTATATGATACATGGAGTTTGTACTTTCAAACTTCTAGAAGTTAAGAGAACTAGATATTACTGGGTGTTTGTGGTATCTTTGTTTAAACAAACTCTTAAAGAATTATAGAAGCTGAAACTATTTCCCCTTCTCACTGAGCAGCTCTTCTTTGCTATATCCAGCAGGCTAAGAAGATGGGAAAGGGACCTTGTGGGGTGCTTATGTCTTGTCTTTCCTGCAGTAGAAGCAGATGTGACAAAAAGCTGCAAAACTGGTTATAAGGAAAAACCTCAGCCTGATCAGAAAGTTTTCTTCGTGCTTTTCCATAGAGAAAATAGTCCCCAGCAGGAAGCTTAAAACGTACTGATCTTATACAAATCAGTGGCAGATAAGAGTGCATGAAACCGACAAGCAAGGTTAAAAGCCAAAAGCTGCAGGAAATCTCAATCTCCTGATTCTTCTAGCTGCATTCCTAGAAGGCTGTTCAGTGGCCATATATGTACCCTGACTTGTGTGTGGCCCATTTCCTTTAAAGTTCTAGACTTGTTGGCTTCTTGTTCACTGTTGTTAAGTAGCAGGGAAGTAGCTCATTCTTTATCTCGATTCAACTGGTTTGCCTCTAATCTCCCAAAGAGTGTGGAAATGGGTATGGATGGGTGGAAGTTGTAACTATGAAACTGTCTTGATAAGTTTTACTTGAGAGCTTCCCTTCCTCTGTGCTGCTCTGGGCAGGTACAGCGTTCAAAAGTTATGGTCTCTTTACTGGGTTAACCAGTGCAGTTTCTTTGGAACCATGAGTAATGGGTGCATCACTATTACTTAAAAGCAGAAACTTCCTTTCCATGGAGACTGTTCCTTCCTAGTTAGTTAGGAAAAAAGTATCATAGGAGGTAAGAATATCTGAAACCCAAGTAGGAATCCTTTTTTTTCCCCACATGTATACTGTTGGATAGAAATAATATCTGGGAAACCTGTATTATTGTTCTGTATTAGCATGAAGCTTGACAAGCCTTTTATCTGAAATAGGGTATGTGTAGATATTTTGTCTTAAGGGGCGGGGGGGGGGGGGGGGGGGGCGGAATCTTCATTCCCTTGGTATTGGAGTATGGAGAAGGTAGAGTTGAGTGAATCTCTACCTTGTGTTATACTGCAACGTGTCCAAAAATTGCTTTGCCCATGTAAAATTCAGTCTGAAGAAACTGGATCTTATTAAAACAAAAAGTAAGAATCAAAATGAAAAATCCCTCTAACCACAAAGCTAACAAGGGGAACCTACAAAACTCTTTTGGGATTGTGTATATTTAGTCATGAATGTTGCTTCACATTTTGAGACTTAGCCTGTTAAATGGTATGAGGAGTACATTTGTTCTTTACATTCCGTATCTATACCTTGGCTACAAATGCAAAGAGCAACTTCTGGAAAGGTTAATAGCTATTTAAATATGAAATGCTTTCCTTTGAGCCACAGGGTTTTATGTTTAAACAGATTCAGTGAGTATGTGCTGTATTGGTGCTTAAAATATGGTAGAAAGTCCTTTCCTCTGGAAAGGCAGGGGACCCTTTTAATTGAGGCCTCATGGGAACTGTCTGAAATCTTGTGTCCTGTCTGTGTGCTGTATAGTGCTGAGGATATTGAAGGAATGAGTATTTCTGCTTTGTGATGGACTTGGAAGAGAAATTATCTGTTTTTGGAGTTTAGGACAAAGACTGTCTGTTTCAGGAAAGTTTTGAGATTAAAACTCTCCACAAAAAATTAAAATGCAAATTGACTTATCCTATATGTTACTTTCATTTGAAGATTAAAGATCCTAGCTAGGCATAGCAAAGAATGTCCATATATATGTATAGATACATAAAGTGCATATATAGTGTGTATGTATAATCTATAATTAGTGGATAATGCTTCTTTGAGTAGTGAACTTGGATATATCCTTTTATAGAAGAGACTTATGCTTTTGTCTGAATGAAGAAATGCTTTGTATGGTCTAATAAAACTAGAAGTAACTTATATCAAGCATCAAGTGTGTTGTAACTTGAGCAGAAATTGTTTCTTGGTTGCTCCTGACTGGCTGTTCAATATAAAATAGTGATAATGATTGCTAGAATGATCTTCGACTGGAAGCTGCCCTCCACCCTCCCATTGTAATCTTTATTTTTTGTGCATTCTTTTAAAACTGTATATCTTCTGAAATACTTTGTTTTACATAAACTGAACTATATGCAGATTGGTACAGCTGCAAGAGACAGAAATCTTGAAACCTCCCAGTGGTTCTCTGGAAATAAAGTATTACTCTTCATTTTTCACCTGGTGACAGTTTTCTGTCTGAACAATGTATAATCCAAAATTTATGCAAATTACCCCTTTTCTGTGTCATCTTTATCGTGCATGTGTGCATATGAACATGTGAGAAATATGAAAAATGTGCTTCACGAGTGCAATGGAAATAATTAAAACAAACCAAAGCAGGCATACATGACCCACCAGAGAGTAACCCTATCCAAAGAAATGGGGCATGAGATACGCTTATTGTCCTCCTGAGGCACTGCTGTGAAGTTTAGGAGTCAAAGCAACACTGCAGTGCTGTGTACTGGGAGGGAGCATGGCTGTTTAGTGAGCCTACACTTAAGAGACAGAAACCTATCATAAAGTTGAAGACCTCTAACTTCCTCTCTGCTCTTCCCTTCGTTACTTACAAATACCTATGTGACTACTTGTGAGTGTAGTACTAATAAAAAAAAAAAAAATGTAGGCTAGGCGGACTCTGTATTTGAACCAAATAAAACACTAGGGACAATGTAGTTCTGTAAAGCCCCTCTGAAAAGGACCAGACTAGGGACACAAAGTTTTTGGCAAGTGGCATAAACTTGCAAGGAGATGGTGCTTCTGGAAGGCTGTACAGCATTAGAATTGGCAAGTGCTGTGCATACTGGCACACTACAACTTCTGTCAAAAACCAGCAAATCTTTAAACACCAGCTGATCAGGGATTTTCAGGGCTATCTTGTCTAGCTTGAGCAGGCCTGGCAGCTCTTAACACAAACTAGTGTCTGGGTTAAAGACCTTCTGCTTTGTGATGCCTTTCTGAATAGCTTATTCAGCTGGAAAATACAGTGAACAAAGGAGCTGGAAATATTTTGTCAAGTTGGTGATCTCACAGTCCAGAGAGCCAGCTACCAGTTACAAAGACTTCTATTGTGTAACACAAGAGCTAGTGTATAGAAAACTCCAGATCTTACTCTATCTCTTTCTTTATTAGCTTCTACATAATTATTTTTGCCTAAAGGCTGGTGTGAATGTGGATGTGGGGGTCTATTCTCAGTAATTAACTACATTTTTCAAATAGACTAGGTTGAATAGCAAAATGGGGGTAATTTTTTTTTTTTTAACTTTGAACTTTATTTCTGACTTGTGGGGATTAGGAGGGAGGGAAGCCTACAGAGTTCAGTGATTAAGTTTTTACAACTAAGTGTGGTAAACAAATAGTATTGTTTCTGTGGAGAGTGGGAAGAGGGGAAAAGTGCCCCCTGCCCCTCCCACCCCAATTTAGTAGAGGTGTTGGCAGGAAACAACATATGGTTTCTGAAGCATTAGACTAACCACAGTCTATAGTGGTCTCAAAAATAGACATAGCAACAGCAAACCTAGTGAAAGGAATTATCATTAGTACAAATGATTTTTTTTTTGTTGCTATTTTGCATTTGTTTTCATCTAGGCTTTACAGTGAAATTCTGAATCTTAAGTATGACTTTTTTCTCCTGCAGGTTGGAAAAGAGACTGTGCAGACAACAGAAGACCAGATCTTGAAAAGGGATATGCCACCAGCATTTATCAAGTAAACTCATTTTATTGTAAATCTTCTATTATAGGTATAGGAAACCTGTTCCAATGATAGATCATTGTTACTCATTTCTGCTGTACAGATTAGAAAATACTCTTATGTTTAAGTAGCTCTTTGGGGTCTTGAAGCTGATCTTTGCCAGGAATGACCTTTCTGCCAACGGTGACTTTTCTTCTTATTCTGTATATGCGGGTACATATCTAAGGTGTTTCTTCCTTAAAAGAAAAAAATTCAGAGTAACAATGGAACTTACTTATGTGCTGTTGTAGTTTTGCTAAACAGCGTCAGAGATAACATGGTGTTCTCAATCTTTCCTATTCATTTGGTTGGTGGAAAAGTGTGAATTTGTCAATATAGGCAGCTGATGCATGATATAACTGCCTGGAAATCTAATATATTTGAAGAACAGTGACTGACACTCTTAATTCCACGGCTCAGTGTCAAGGATAACTGACTTTCTCCTTCTGCTGCCTTAAGCCTTAAAAATCATACATCACTTCTTGTTGCGGAATTGCCAAGCTTCTTACTGCCAACGGACAAACTTTCACTGAAGTGACTTTGCCCTACAACCTACTGAATGTAGTGACTGCTCTATTAGTGTTGTCCAGTTTGTACAGAATGACTGAATATTTTACTGTATTCCCAAACACAAGAGAGGCAGATAGTCAAAAAAAGAAAGCATTGAGGCAACTAATAAAATACTAAAATGGAGAACAGAGATGATGTCTATAAAGAAAGTTTCTGTTAAGCAGTGAAAAAGGATTTAGTTTATTGCATTGTAGGCTGACAAAATGAATGATTAAAAAAAATTCCTAGGACCAGGTAGTATTAGCATAAGAGTTCAAGAATGAAATAGCTGAATTACTAGTGAAGTACACTCACTCTCTCATTTGAGACCACGCGGTATGTCAATCAAGGTGATGCTACTACCTGAGAAACTTTCTAGGGGAATCTGGGTAACAGGAGGTCTATAGGTCTGATGTACCTTTGGAGCAAATGACTAGAAATTCTGTACTAGAGAAGAGAATTAACAGATCCCAAATACATATGATTTGCATTGGGTGAATTGACTGTTCCTGTGGAGGGAAATTCTGCCTTATAAATCTGTTGGTGTTCTTAGAAATATCACAAATGGGGATAAGGGTAATCCAGGTGATATAGTATACACCGATTTCTAAACTTTTTGGCAAAGTCTGAAGGCTTTTAAGAAAATGAAGTAGTCACAGGAAATAAGAAAAGTTCTTGTATGGAAAAGGGAAAATTGAAAATGAAAGGAAAAATTACATGGTTAACCGTGACAATGGTGGGAGGTAAGCCATGGTCAGTAGGGCTCTAGAGATCTCTGCTGGGATTATGCTTTTCACCATGTTCCTAAATGCCCTGGAAACCAGGATGAGCTGTGAGTCAAAAGTACTTGCTGATGATGTGAAGTCTTACACAGGGTTGTGAGATTAATGGATGACTGAGAAATTACAGCAGGACCTTATTAAACTGAGTGACTTGATATTAAGCGTGGATGAAATTATTTTGAAAGATCTGAAATGATGCACACATGGGAGAGCAGCAGCTCTAGCTTCAGATAGGGTGATTGACTCTGAACTGGCCATTTCCAATGGTGAGCAAGGTCTTGGAGCTGTGATACATTGGCGAGAGCATCCATTATATGCTCATTAGTGGTCAAAAAGTAAACCAAATGTTAGGTTTATCAGTAAAGGCTGAGAGACCAAAATGTCACTGTAGGTTTTTCTCCCACACCTTGAATACTGCATGCACTTGTGATCCCTAAATTTTCGAAACACTGTAGTAGAACTGGAAAAGCTCATAGAAAGACTTTGAGAGCAATCGAAGGTCAGGAATTGCTTCTGTATATAAGGTAAAGCTAAGTACGCTGGAGCTCTTCAGCTTGGGAAAGGTGGCAGAGGGGATCGGGGCCCTGGCAAAGGTCTAAGGAAGTATGAGTTACATGGAGAAGATGGAAACTTGCGCTTCTCTTCCTGTGCAAGAACTTGATGGGGGCATTGCTTTAAGCTAGTAGTTTATAAACCAACAATAGGGAGAGCTGCTTTTTGTAGCAAGTTATGTACTGTTAAAATTCTTTGTATAAGTTTGGAGGTTAATAGATAAGTACTTAGAGGAATCCATTGTGGGTTATCAAATAGACAAAATGCAGGAAATCCTAAGAACTGAAAATAGTTGGAGGATGGGAGAGTGCCCAGAGGAAGTACGATAAATGCTTATCCTGTTCTTAACCTTCCTTAGGCATCTA
This sequence comes from Platalea leucorodia, assembly GCF_965183815.1. NCBI lineage: Eukaryota > Metazoa > Chordata > Aves > Pelecaniformes > Threskiornithidae > Platalea > Platalea leucorodia. The sequence continues at coordinate 24,705,635 of NC_138826.1, forward strand.
CTTTCAGCTACTTTTGGAGACAGGATACTGAACTAAATGTGCCTTTGATACAATCCACTACAGTATTTATAATGCTGTGTTCCTGGTGTGTGATCTTGTTTGGGTGTAGAGGGGTTTGATTTTTTTTTTGAGGGGAGAGTTTATGTATTGAAATGAGACCAAAACTTTTCTTCTTTCTTGATGAGTTGCATACAAACATGTAATTTTGATTGTGCTCATTTTCTAGGATGTGTAGAGTTTTTAGTTAATTTCCAGGTTCTTGTTCACCTAGACAAGTAAGGGATTAAGGAAAAGAGATTTTCTTAATTGCTATACTGCAACCAGTCTTTGATCAACACTTAGCAGATTGTGGAGACTGAAATAGTTAAATTACTGTAGAAATGTGATACAAGCACTGCTGAATAGTACCACTTTATGCTGGGTGCAAGAACTTTTTCTGCAGCAATTCATGACTGCTTGAATTGTGACACAATGAAAAATGGGAAACAAAGCTGGCTGTCACAGTAGTGAAACCTACTTCGCGTACTACTTATTTGTCTAAGATGTAGTAACATGAGTTAGGAATGTTCAATGACCTTTGTGAATGACAATCTATTGCATTTGTTGTGTTTTGTTAATCCAGAGTCTATATCAAAATGAACTAGTACATGTTAACAGTTCCTTGTTAACACTATGGAGTGTATTGTCACCGATATCTGTGTTGTAGGGACAAGTGACAGTCACAGGTGAGCTGCCGAGGGAGTCTTACCTGTTCTTTCATTAAAGAGCAGGATTTGGATGCAGGAAGTGGAACAGATGAGGGTTGTCATCTTCTTTCCTGAGAGGAGGGGTTTTTGTTTCTAAAGTGTTAGTTCAGGAATTGGCACTCCTCTTTAAGGAAGTGCTCCAGCAGAACTTGTACTGGCACATGGATGATGGGGTAAGGAGCAGTGTGCATGTGCTAGCACCGCATTCCCTGTCCATAGTTTCCCCATTCAAAAGGACCACCAGTGTTGAGGGAAGCACTCTTGGAGGATGAGGGAGAAGATCTTTTCAAAGACTTGGGTTTTGGCTTGCCTGAGACTGGCATTGATGGTTCATGATGGATATATATGATGGTAATATGTAAAGTTTTTCAGTCGGAGTGTGATTGTGCAGCAAAATAATTTGGCTGCTGAGAAGCTATCATGCATCTCTTTGCTTGCTACTGCCATAAACCACATTGGAACTATTGACCTAGAGTTAAAAAATGCTGTGTTCTTTATCTTAATTGTCTTAATCACCAGGGAGTATGAGTAATGCATAAAATTTACATCAGATGTTTTGCAATGTATTCATATTACTTGTTACACTTCTCTTGTAAAGAAGTAAACTGTAAAAAGAAAAAGCTGTAATCTGTAGGCAAAGAATAGGGTAACACCTGATTTGTTTACGCCGAGAATAAAAATATATCTGCATTTAACTCGCACATGCAAACTCATTTAATAAATCAAGCAGTAATGCTGTTCCATATTAACATTATTTTGGTAGCCAAGCTGGAGCTGCATTGCTGGTAACTGTATTAACAAATTAATGTTAATGTAAAATATTTGCTTTTTATTTTATATTTCTAGAACTGCAAGTAATCTAAACTGTAGTGAGTAAACTCACTACAACTTAAATGATTAGAAATTGAAACAAGCATTATTCAAGCATCAAAGGCATTGCTTGGCATTTTTGAGCGGGCATCTCTGGGAAAAGCAGAAGTCAGTCCTAAAACCTAAAAACTAAAATGGTAGTTTAACATAAGCTAATTTTTTTTCCCTCACCTTTAATAAAGGAGACACTGACAGGAATGAAGCTGGTTGACTACCAAAAGTAGTATGGTTGGAAATACTATGACCTGAGTCTTCTCCACAAAGAATTTGGCTGGTGTTAACATAGCTATTGTAACCACGCCTCAAAAATAAATATACATTTTTTTATAAAGTTGGTTTTTTTAGGTTACAATATAATACAGGGATTAGAAAATTCACTGTAGCAATGAACTTCTATTAAAAACTTTTGAATGTGTTTGATTCTTGTGATAGAACAAGTGGTTGATTGCAGTGAATATTTTTAGTGTTGTGTTTTGTTTGTTTTTTTTATTAAAGTAATTCAATTACTTTTTTCCCCAAATTCTAATCTTTTGTTCCCTAGCATGTATGCTTTGCAGGGGTTGGAGGGTGTCTGGTTTTTAAACACCACTCTGCTTTTTTGTACATAGTGCACACTCCTGAAGTCTTTCAAATGCATTGGGAAGTTTATACAAAATGGACATTGTACAAGTAAAATGCATGTTTACTTTTCGGAGGTTCAACTCTAAAAACTGTAAAAGAAAACTTTGAATCTTTAGAAACTTTATTTTCGTTAATTATGGTGACTTCTGGGGTAATACACATTCATATTAATGCCTTTCTTTACAAATGAAAAAGCCAGCCTTGAGATAATCATTAGTATTAAGCACATGACCATGAAATTGAACTGTAGGAAATTAAGTATTTCTGAGCCTATAGCTCTGAGCCGGCTGAATAGGTTATTTGTTTAATCCCTTTCTTGGCAGAGTTGAAAAGAATAAATTTGAGAAGCAAATGCAGAAATCTAATTTAGTGAAGTCAGTTGACTTTGATAATACAACTAAGTACATTGCATAGTAATGAGCAGACCGGCCCCACTTTGTCTTGAAGTCCTCCTGTATTTTCTTACTCGGTTATGAGTTACCACCATCTGATGTGCTGAGCAGATGTCTCGCTAAAGAGCAGGTTATGATAAGGTCAGCTGGCCCAATTCGATCTACTCTAGGGAACCATTAGCTGAAAACTTTACTTTCTGAAAATGTATATTTTCCTGTAATGAGTGTCTTATTTCTAGTATAGTTAAATTTATATGTAACCATTATGTTCTGCCATTTGTGTTAACAAGGAATGTCGGGGAGAAAGTGGGATAACTGTGTAACTTTCCAATAGTACTTAACAAAGTATGATAAAAGAGTGTGTCCAAGTGGTCAGTAGAAAATAGGCTATATTACAAGCATGAAAAAGTTGTGATAAGAGATAGTATTGCTGTAATAAAAGGGTTTAATGTTTCTTGGAACCTCATGTAACTTGAATGAGCACATGGCACTTGTGCATAGAGCCTATGTATTAGACTACGCTTACATTTCTGTCAAAGAAACAGGAGAGAATGGAGGAAAGTCACAATCAGTGTAGTCAATAAGTACAGTCGTGAATAGCATAGCTAACATGGAAGTAAAGTCTGAATTTTGTATTTCTCTAAGCTGTCATGAACTAATTACAACAAGAGAACAAAACCGAAAGCTTTTCAATGTTCCAGTTCTTGATATTTTAAAATTATTGTGTTAAATGGCTTGATGGAACCTAATTTCAGAGCTCATTTGCTTATTGTAGTACCTTCTGTGTTGCTGTAATTACATACTGCAATATCTTGCAAAACCTCCTTTGTGTTTTTAAGTGTGGAATTGCAAGCTGCATTTGAAATTCATACCTTATCACTAAATCTTGCAGCTATTTGAAATGCTATTTCTGTCATGAGTGTTAACAGACTCTGAAGAGCTGGACTACAGCTTCAATAAGCAGGGCACAGTGTCTTGGTTTTCTTAATACTATGTTCTTTTGTCTTAATGTGTGCTATCATTTAATATTTATTAATAGCAATTGCTTCTTGAATGACAATGCAAATACAAAGCTGATAAAGGTTAGCGATTACTTTGATTGTGAAGTCCTAAAAGAATAACTGTTTTGTCCCCTGCTCTTGTCATTAAGAATGAAAGGTGTTTTGCCATGTTGGGACCTCTCCTTAATGACACTGTATTGACTGCTGTACATGGAATACTTCCCTACATTGGAAGATTGCATGACTTCTGAAAAACTGTGTTGTACAGTTGCTGGTTACTTTCTTGTTAAAATAAATACAATAAATACCCTTGCCTTTTAAACTGTAAAGGTGTAGAATGATCAGTTTGCTTGCAGTGTTTTAAGTAGTAAAGTTAAAAACAAATCCAGCATTTTCTCAAGTCTGTTGTCATACAGACAGAAACTAATCAGCAAATTTTGTCTGATGACTTTCCACAGAGTGGAGAACGCCTGCACCAAACTTGTTCGGGCAGCCCAGATGCTGCAGGCAGATCCTTATTCAGTACCAGCTCGTGACTATCTAATTGATGGATCAAGAGGCATCCTTTCTGGAACGTCAGACTTACTGCTGACATTTGATGAAGCGGAGGTAGGAATCCCAACATGACTGGCATAGGTATCTGCACAATAGTATTATTAATTCAAATATTCACCTAACTGAATTAGCTAATCTAAACTATTGAGTAGATGAATGTATTTTTGATTGTTTTAGCCCGATTGGAAGCATATTTTGCATTCCTGTCAGAAGAAGCTTAGGCTTGTTGCTCTGTTTTGTTAAGAGCACCTTTGTATGACATGATGTGTAGGTGTAGCCTGTGATTATTCCTCAAAAAGGCCAGATTCCATCAACCCTGTCTTACATCTTGCTGACACTTTTCTGTATTCCCTTCACCATACCCATTACTGATCCTTATATTCTCTGTATACCTTCACTGCAAAGCCCTAGGCCACTTCCTAACATGTCTGAGTCATTAGCTGTAGCAATTTAATTGGTCTTGGGGTATGGGAGGTAATACAAATTTGGACTGTCTGGCTGGTTAGCCAGAAGATGTGTTCTGATAGATGTCACAGTTGCTACATTTTGGCTGCTGCACAAGCCAAAAAGTGGCTCAGAGGTGCTGTTTGTCCATCCTCAGATGGACAAAAACTCAGAGTTGCAAGGAAACTTAAAGGAGTTTGAGTGTCTTGTGTTTGAAAGTGTTTCTTTGTTACAAATCTTACTTACTCTTGTGATCCTCTTTCTGGGAATGTGGAGTCTTGCTTGTTTCTAAATAGCAAATATCATGCTACTATGAGGAAATGAACCTCACACTGTTAGAAATGCTGATGTTAATTCTAAATTTTACCTGTGCAACAATCTGTTAGTGTATGAAATTGTGTTATTCTTCCTGCTGTTCTGAGTAGTCTAACAGGGCATCCTTTTCTCTCATTTAATCAGCTCATGGTACTGTTAGCACATTCCTCTGAAATGAGGAGAATGCTATGGGATTTCTCCGTGGCACTTGTGATTACACATTATTTTAAGTGGTTTTTAATAGATACTAAGAAGTGTTATAGGACAGAATTGCAAGGAAGTTAATAGCCTTTAATCTCCCTGCTTCCAGTGTTTAGAAGATGAGTTGACTTCTGTGGAGTTAATGCTTCATTGAACTAGTCTCTGACAACTGCATGTTAACTAAAAGAAAAATATTAGTCTGGAATGATTGACTTTTCACAAATACAAAACTTGGCTCTGTTACATAATCCTACTATACATAATCCTACTATGTTTCAAGATAAACTAACATTGAGACAAAACTGAAATGAGTTTGAGGAAACTATGATCTGTTCTAGGGACTGAACGCTGCTTGTGGTTGATATGAATTAAATGTTAATTAACTCATTCTTCAGTGAGAATTGTATGTGGTGTTGTCAGAAATAATGTGGTTCAGGAGGTTAGAAGATTAACTAACTGACAAAGAACTCTGTTTTGGAATCAAGTATGAACTGAAAATGTTAAGCTGAGGCAGATGTCCAGAGGTGAAGAAAGTACAGTCTTCACAGATTTTTCTGGAAAGCTTAAGATGTTGGATCTACCTTTCCCACTGGAATGCTGGATAATGCTTTATCCATATGTAAAGCTCTATGGTGAATAACATTTCCTCTGAAAGCTTGGAGTCTGCTTTCTATGTAGTTTTGCTTTGTGATTTAAGTTAAATATTTTTTTTATTGATGAAATTGCAATGAAAAAGTTTAAGCATGCCAGCATACTTAAAGGCACTTCCTTATAACCTATTTTCTCAATGCTATCCTTCATTTATCATACAAAGTGAAAACACTGGAAGTAGGATTTTGCATTTGACTAGTGGAATGCTGATTAAATATTGTCTTTGTCAATACAGCACTCTTGAGTAATTGTGGGTAACTTAATCAGTATCCCAGACCTTCGTGATTGCCCATATGTCATGTTAGCAAATGCTATACCTGTTCTGTTCTAATAATAGGCTTGCATTTCTAATTCAAGTGTAACTTAGCTTTGTCTAATAAAGGATGGAAATTCCTTTTTTAGGTCCGTAAAATCATCCGTGTCTGCAAAGGAATATTGGAATATCTGACTGTGGCGGAAGTAGTAGAGACTATGGAGGATTTGGTGACATACACAAAGAATCTAGGGCCAGGTTTGATTTGCTACAGCCTATCATAAACATACTAAGTATAGTCTTTTCCACTGCCTTTTTTTCCCCCCTCCAGCACCTTCCTCACCCAAGTTTCAAGTGTTTGGACAAGGATAAAACAGTTGCTTTGAAAGTGTCTGTTTGAAAGAGTTTTAAACTAGAGCGTGAATGATGACTATTTTCTGATTCACATTCTCTCTTAAGAATGCAGAAGAGTCAGGATGTTGGTAAATGATATGTACTGTACTTTTCCTACAGTGTATTATATGAGGGAAGTAAGCATGCATTAAGCTGATAAAATGTCTGTACTGAGATGGTTAGGCCTACTAGAAATTTCTTAGAGTAGTATAAGCTACATATCATGTATTAACCTCTTAATGAGGTTGCAGAAATAACTGTCTTGCAGTATAATACAAAAGCACAGCTGTTACAAAAATTCTTTTTATTCATTATTTGATGCTCTTTCGCTACTTGTTACTTCACTCTGTTAACTCACACTTTCACTGGTGGAAGTAAGCGATTGGTAAGTGAAGCACTGGGTTGCTGTACAGGAAACCTGCCATTAATCTCTGTCATCTACTACTCCATATGCTTTCGTTTCAGCAAGCATTAACTAGTTTAGGTGTTTAACGAAAGCATTCTATAAAATTGCAATGTTGTGGTGATAATGTAGGAAGATGTTGCAATTAAAGTTACACTGAACTAAAGAATGCTTATATAAACAGAGCAAGAATCTAGCTAGTACTTTATATATATAAATAAGAATACATATGTAGTGTAAGAATAACTAGCTCATAGATAAAATGACTAGCAGCTCTCATGTCACAAAGCATGTTTGTAGATTATCCTGTTTTTATTTAACTTGTGTATACTTTACCCTGTTTATAGATGTGAAAAACTTTAAGTTCCATATGAAGGTATAGTGTTCTCTAAACTTTTCTTTGTCCTGTGAGAAGTTACCTTCAACTAAATAGATTTGCCTCATTTTGAACGGGAAAAGATGAAGCAAAAAGGGCAATCATCTCTTTCCGTGAAACTTGTTCTTTTACTTGGTATACAATTTCGGTTTCTCTGTGGTCATTGTCTTCCATGTCTTTAAAATGGAAGTTTCCCCAAACTTCAGTTTACCCTATTTGGCTCAGTCACAAGCATTTGGGACTTTTCACTGAACCTCACAGACATAATTTGCTGTTATGTGCATATGATAGAAGTAATAGGTGTTGGGCAAGTATGTTAATTTCTTAGAAGTGAGATGTAGGCTTGTACCTTTATTGCAAATAATCTTCTCTAAACTCATGCTGTTCTGAATAAATAATTAATCTTGTGCTTCTGGCATGCTGTAGAAGCACTGTCTTTGCCTCAGGTAAATACTGCTCGACACTTAACAGCCCATGCCCACAAAACTTTTTAAGCCTGTAGTCCTTGTTCTCTTCAGCTGTATCAACGGGCACCTGAACTTAACTGTTAATATGAGCACTATATAAATAATAGGAATATGAGCATGTACACTTAAAATCAGCAAAGTGCTTATAGGTTTTATGTTGGAAGTAGAGAGGAGAACATGATTACCTATTTAGGCTTTTGTCATTTGAAAGGAAAGGTGGTTCTGCACAATTTACCCCTCTATGCTGTCAGTGCAGGGATTCTACTACTTTTTAGTGTTGTCATTAAAGCTCATTTAACCTTTTTGTTATATTAAGATGCTGAAGATGCTAACCAGCAGAAAAGTAATTCAGCCAAAGAGTACAGAGCTTTCTTCCAGTTTTTTCCCTGTAGGAGAAAGGGAGAGTGGGACCACAACAGCACCAATTTAAATCAGCTTAATTTTTTAGGAAGCTGTGTCTAAAATTTCCACATGTGCTGTGTGGTAAACTTTACAAGTCTTAGCTATTGAAAATAGATTTGCTCTAGAATAAATTTAATTCTTTCCACACTTTTAGAGCACTGAAATATTTCTAGCAGAACTGAAGTATAAATAGATACAATTCTTGAACTCTGGTAGAACCTCAAGGCAAACAAACCAATCCCTGATGTTTCCTTTTTCTGCCATTCACAATTAAGGCTTTGATGAAATCTTAACAAAAAAAGGGAAAAACCCCTGTAAATTAGCTTCCAGAGTTCGTGAAGTGACTTCATGTCCTAAAGTAGTCATTTTGGGTATTTTCCTATTTTATTGCTAGGATTTTAAATCAAGAATTTTGAGGATTCCATTCTGCTTTGCATAGTGGCTAGGTTTTGAATCAGTAGTTTCTCTGAAGCATCAGGAATGTGTTTTAAGTAGCAGCTGCTAATATAAAAATGAAGTTTTAAACTTCATTATAGTTGTCATAACTCATTACATTTTGTTCTTGTTTAGAAAGCTCAACTGTTGCAAATTAGACTTAATATTACATTTCTTTATTTATGACTGTGTTCAATTACTTTAATCTTTAGGAATGACAAAAATGGCCAAAATGATTGATGAGAGACAACAGGAATTAACTCATCAGGAACATAGGGTTATGCTCGTAAACTCCATGAATACCGTGAAGGAGCTATTGCCAGTACTTATTTCAGGTATTTTCGGCTTTAATTTTTAATATCACTCTGAATTGCTGTCTATTTTGAGCTGGAGTTCCAGTGTCTTATGTTTATTAAAAATAACAGCCTTGACATTGCTTCTGTACTGATCGCAAATAACTGTGCTTCTTGTATTAAAGCTACAAGCTCTTTGAGATAAAATGGTCCATGCAAAATAAAATGTACTACCTCTGTACTAATGCAATAGGAGGTCACCTTAGCATTGGTCGTATCTTGCATGTACCTTTTTCTAATCTATGGTATTTTCACAGCTATGAAGATTTTTGTAACCACGAAAAATTCTAAAAGCCAGGGAATAGAAGAGGCATTGAAAAATCGCAATTTCACAGTAGAGAAGATGAGTGCTGAGATAAATGAAATAATCCGTGTATTACAACTCACTTCCTGGGATGAAGATGCCTGGGCAAGCAAGGTATGTTTCACACCTATGCTTGTATATAGAAGTCTAATTTTTATCTACTGTGTTGTACACTTTATAAACTTGTGTTTTTGGGACTGTTGAAATATGTATTTGTGTATCAGTTTTGTAACACTTTGTAATCACATCGTATGATCCCTTCAAGGTCAAACAACATCTTCAGAGATGATGGTATTAATGTATCTTTCAAAATTAGCTTTCTCTCAATAAGCTAAGTTAGAGGAGTATGGTATTTGAAGGTGGTTCAGTGGCTACATAATCATATTTGACAGAGGAAAGTTAAGTGAAAAGCTATCATTTTATACATTAAACTGGTCTTGTAGCTAGGCTTTCATAAGTGAGATTACCTGAGATTTTTCTCCTAGGCATTACTAGAAAAGATAGGTTGCTGTCATGTTCCTTGTGCAAAAGGCCTGAGGTTGACAAGTTTTAGTCAATTTTTGGGGATCCCTCCTTGAATACTTCTTCCTTTTCCCCTGCTCCATTTTTAGTCTGGACAATGGGAGTAAATTGCAGGTGTTTGCCTTGTCTCAAAGAAATAGATGTTATGTTGAACAGCCTTTCTGGATAAGTATGATGTCTGCGAAGCTGGCATACGGACAGTATTGGTTCCTAACAACAGTAGTGTTAAGCTGTGCAAGCAACTGCAACCACTTACCTCAAGTTAAATGGTGCTCTTAAGTGATACCCGCTGAAGATACTGAAATGTCTGGCAGACCATAAAGCAGGTCTGACAGACAGAATTGTAAAAGTGTTATTATAGGCTTACAAATAAATGTACCTGCATAACTGAAATTCCTGCCAATTTTTTTGAGTACCTTGAAGTGAATTGCTGAAGGGATTTTTTTTAAGGATTAGTGCTATAAGCAACAAGTAACTGTAAATATATTTAAAGAAGATATTGAGACCCGAAGCCAGACTTATTAACAAATGAAATCTTGCAGAAAATCTAACATTGATGTAATCTAGACATTAAAATCACTTTGGCCTATATTGTTTGGCACTTGACCCTTAGTTTGCCTTTTGAGTTATTTTGTCACTATCACTTCCTTATTATGACTACTTTATGCATCTTTGTTTTTGTTCTCCTGTTTCTTACCCTTTTCTCACCTTTAGAAGGTAAGCTTTCTTCCACACCCTACACCTCTACCTTGTACTAAAACCAAAAAAGCATGTATGTGGGATTTTGTGCTGTGTGCAGACTGTGTGCTGTGCAACTTTTTATTTGTGTGCCAGCTGTGACACCATACTTATATATACACACATGGAACTTTTAAAAGGATCTTAATAGCTCTGTCTAGCTACATGTAGAATTGGCTGTCACTAAGAGAATGGTAGTTGCAAGCTGAACTGCATTAAGATTGTCTTTCTGAGTCTGATTAGTTAGCCCAAGATTTTAGAGCACGTTCTTGCTGAATGCTTTTGTGTAATTTATGTTACTAGTCTCTGTAGCTACAAATAAAGGGTCCAGTCATGCAGAACAAGCTTTCTGCATGCCCAGAAAGCTTTATTAAATCAGGAATTTTGTCTATTCCATAGTATTTCACCAGCAGCCTTCCTTCAGTTCAAATGGTTGGTGTTCTTCAGGTCTAGGCCTAAAACTTGGATTTTGTATGTGCATTTTTTCAATTCAGTTTTATTTTTGGATTTAAGCATTCCTGTATTTTATGAAACACAAATACAGTTTTGTTTTTTTTTTTACACAAGAAATTTGGAAATTTTCATGGTAAAAAAAAATGACTGTTGCAAAAAGTTGGCAATTTAGCCTTAGGAAATTCTTACTTCTCTTGCTAGTGAGGCAGATTAATAAAGGATTTTAGTAAGACAATAGTTGGCGTAGTAGCAGTATTTCCAAATGGAAAATATCACAGAATGGGGTTGAAAGGGACTTCTGGAGATCATAATCTAAGTATCATTCAGTTCTGAGTTGAGAACTTTTTAATTGTATTTTGTTTTTTCAATTAAGGTAAGCTGACAATTTGGAACTGTAGCACTGGGCATTAACCAAAACAGTTATGACAAATAATTTGAGTTGAAAAATGCAGTGGGATGAAGAAGCAGGAAGTAGTTTGCTAATGCACACTTATTACAAACCTTTTCCTGTATTTGTGCATATATCTAACGTTTGACTTATTTTTCTGGGAGGGAGAGGGAAGAACTCTTTAATTCTACTTGAAATTACTGTTGCATGCATTTTGTGCCTGGTGGTCAAGGGAAAGGTATTTTCCTCATGCTTTTCTGCAGCAGAGGAAGGTGTGTTTGGGGATACATAGCCTTGAATTTTTACCTGTGTAGTACATGCTACTGTTGATGTTGAAGTTTATTTTATGTTTCTTATCCTATCTTGAATTGTTTACACATCGAAGTATCCCAAAATCTACATAGAGATAGTGGAGAATGAACAAGTGTATGGAGCCAGAGTTGTAGGCTTTTTTGTAAACTATTTTGTTGGTCTTTCCACACTCTGAAATGCACATTACTGTTACTGGATTGCAATAATCTTGGCTTGCACCAACACTGGATTTTTTAAAATAGCGTGCTGATTTGGAATTGAAATAGAATTGAGCAAATACTGATCTCTAACAAAATCTTGAAAAAAAAAAAAAAATCTGTATTTATTTCTTCCATTCATAGCTTTGTACCTTTTTTCCTTGAACTTTTAATTTTACAGAGGAGTTTAGCTTTCTCTTGTATTTTCTTAGTGTTTATCTTTAAACTTGAAGTAATACTCAATTCAAACATCTTCCATTTCCATAGAAATGGAGGGAGTTAAAAGTTGTAGGAAGCTGAGAAGTATCTAGTATATTGCAGGATTGAACCCTGGATGATGACTAAGCTATCTATTCTGCCAGAAGGCTGGCTTTGCCTATTTTCTTCAACATTGCCTTCTTTGGTAATGAAATGCAGATATTGCTAGACTAGACCACTTTATTGAGTCAGAGGTTGTGCTTTATATTCAACAAGGGATTGTGTAGGATTTATTTTGCTCCTTTTCAAAGCAGTGCCAAGACTACCTGCTCTATGAATAATCTCAATAATCTCAAAATTCTTGTAGTGGCAGAAGTGATGCATAAAGGTATCTTGAATAAGTGCTCATTTGCTTTAGGAACTGATTTGCAAAAAAATAACTTGCTCTTTTTCCTTCAGACAATGTTGCCCTAGTTGTTTAACTTGATTAACTGAAGTTGTTTATCTCTTCTGAAAAAGTAATAGTGCTGCTTGTGTTGATGAAATCCCTTTTGCCAACAGGGAACTGTGGGGAGAGGAGGGAAAGAATCCTTTTTTGCTGATAAAATTACTCTATATGAAACTTTTTTGCAGGATAGCTGTAGGATTTTTTCCTTTCTTGGTTGCAACTGATATTCTGCTGGCAAATCCCAAAGAGTAAAATTTTAATCGTACTTAGCTGTTTAGGAAGGAACAAGGCATTTAAACAGCTCCAGAAATCAGGAATATCAAGACACTTTCAGGCAGTAAGAGCTTGAGCAAGTTGCTTTGTTTTGTTTAAATTGAACATTGCTACTTCTGTCTTCCTGCTTAATAGCCTGAATTGGTGGCAAAGTCCAGGCATTTCAGGATTGCTACACCTTTGTCGCTTGCCAAGTATCTGACCCCAGACACAACTGTGGCAGAAACAAAAGTGCAGTATCAACAAACCTAGTTAAGAATGCGTTCTAACTTCCTATTTAAAAATTACTTGTTTCATTGCAATGAAAACTCTCTATCAGGCTAAAGCAGAGAGGGATTCCTTCCCATGGCAGTTTGGGCTGGGAAGATGGGAAATCTGTGCTTTAAGAGCAGTTGTCCTGGAATAGTTCGACTGCTACAGTTGGATTTCACCAGATTTTTTTGAATAGGAAAAAGGAACAGTATTTTACAAACATGAGCGCAGAGCCACACAGGATAGCAAGATTTACACTGCAGAGCAATCCAGTTATATAGCCTTCATATGCCCGGACAGATGGATCCTGTTACTGCTTGGGTAGTGCTAGCAATTACAAAATCATGAGCGTAAAAGTTAAAATACCCTTGATTTTGTCTCCTGATATAAGACTTCAGATTTAGAGGCTTCTGTATAGTTTTGCTGAAACTGCAACTCTGCAGGCAGCTGAGACAACACAAAAGCCTGTGTTAGTAAAAAGGGAGGGGTGAAGACAGTTTTCCCCACACTCTCCTTTTTTCAGCCATCCCACACCTATCATCTCATCAACACACTAAGCAACATCTGTTGCCTTTTTAAAAATTCAGTTAGTTCTTTGTTTCAAATTATTTCTGGGTAGACAGGCCTGCAGTAGACCATTCATTCCAAACTAAAGTAGCTTCAGCCCATATATAAAACAGAAAGCTTTAACACCTACCTTCACAGCTAGCAAGGTTTTTATATACATTTGAATACCTAAGTGATTCTTTACTTGTCTCTTGTCATATATTAAATGCACAATTCTCAAACTATTGACAAGATGACTTTTAAAAGAATGTGCCCACCTCCCACCCCTAGCTGCGTATTCTACCCTTTTGAAGTTTTTTCAAACAGGTCCTGATCTAAGCTCCAAGACCCAGTTTCTAGATTTGAGAACCAACCTTCCATGTGAAAATGATTCTGCTTTTGGTGCTGTCTCTCAGGCTGTGATTCAAGAGCCCTTAAAAATATCCAGCAGTGTCGTGTGACCTTTTGGAATGTCGGTTGCTGAATTACATTATAGCACCTTATGAATAGCTGACAGACGAACGTGCCTGAGTAAAACTAGCTTAAATGCCAGAATGTTTACAGTGATGTATCTCTGAGACTAAGCACACAGAATGGGCAACTGCACAAATATGTGGCAGTTCTTTAGTGTTGTCAGGATATCACATGCTGTACCAGATACTGATTGTCGATGCTAGTAGGCTCCTCTTCATAAGAGTTAGATGTGTACAGTCTAATTCAGTTAATAGCGCAAGAGCCAGGCTTCTTTTCATCATCTGTATACTAATCATGGGATGTCAGATGCATTTCAAATTATTTCCATGACATGCGTGTTAAAAAGCTATTTTGGCTTTTTCCCAGCTTTCTACTTAAGGTACTTGTTACTCTCTTCACTGTCTTTCCATTTGTGTAAGATAGAAAACTTCTGGCCTCTAGTGGAGAGATGACACATGAACAATTAACAGAGTATGCAGAGAAATGAGAACCGGATGGTTTTATCTCCTCTAGTCAAAGAGGTGTTGGATAATAGCAGCATAATAGTCAAAGAAGCAGCTTCTCTGATGCTCCTGGCAGAGAAGTTCTGAGTTTAAAACAACCACGTGTGAATACATGAGTTTGTCTCTGAAGACATTAAACTCCATATCTGAGAATTCCCGGAATTAGCTGGCAGTCTTATTTTTCTGTAAATAGCAGTGGTTTGACTTTAAGCAGTAGAGCAGGTGCAAAATGCAGATGTACAACCTCTTACACAGAAGTAAGTAGTAAAATTCACTGGCCAATTTCCATTTTTGAAAGTTTAATCTCTTTGTGACAAGTTTTCTGTGTGCCCTGATGTACATTAAAGAAAAAAATGGAACTAACTCCAAGACGTGTGCTTATTAGAGCTCTGACTTTAGAAATTAAAACACTAGTAAATAAAGGAATAGGAAAATCACTAAAATTGCATGCATATTTTCTGCATTTTGAGTGAAACGAAAATGTCTGTCTTAATTGGGAAAAAAGCAATTATGACCTGCTAGTTTGAAAATGGGTTTTGCACTGCTTATATGGGCGTGTTTCTGTAAGTAAACTGTGCTTTATGGAACTTCTGTCTGCTTTGGCTGTGTTGACTATTTGTGCTTTGATTTTTTTGAGAATCATTTTGGTGGTTTCTCTTTTGTAAAGGACACTGAAGCCATGAAAAGAGCTTTAGCCTTAATAGATTCAAAGATGAACCAGGCAAAAGGTTGGCTGAGAGATCCAAATGCACCTCCAGGTAATATTAAAAAAAAAAAAACAAAAAAACAAACAAAAAACCCAACACACACAAACAAAAAAAACAGCACAAAATATTTTGATTTTTAAAGCTGTGAATAATTCTGTTGTGTAAGACAAAATTGCCTTTAAGCATTAATAACTCATATGTAGTGGATCATTCAGAAGGAGCCTGTATTTATTAATTGCTTTAGATACGGGAGATTGAACAAGTTGTGTTTAATGACCTGGAAAGTTTTGCTTCTTTGCAGTTGTCTAAATAATATACTCTGTGTAACATACATGTTTTTTCTTTTCATTCCACTAGTGAAAACAAAAACCCATAAATTGCATTGAACAGTATTTAACTGCAGTGGTTGCTAATACATAAAATCCCTCCTTTTGTATTTTCAAATTGGTATAACTTTAGATTTGCCTAATGTTAATCTTTAAGCATTTTCCTTTCAGTCTTGACATAAAATTTTTAACATGAAAATCTGCCATAAATACTGTAACTAGCCACCTTTGCTTATATAAAAGTTTTGCCTTTGTATGCATCTTTAAAGCATATAAAACCAGGTAGAGGCCTGTTCCATTTGGACTTTGAAAGACTTCCTCTGAAATTGAAGCCAAAATAATACAGCTGTAAAAGTTGGAAGTGAATTGTTGTTATCTGTGGAGCTGCTGCTTATACTACTTCTGACCTCATTCCCCTTGCCACAATCAATTCCAGAAACCTCAAAGTTATTTTCAAAGTTTTCTGTCATTGACACTGACAATTAATGAAGTAAACTATTAAAAATTCAGTAGCTAAGGACAATTGCAAAGATAATTGTAGAACTTACTGCAGATCAGATTTTACTGGGTGTGTTACTTTGAACTAACCTCTTAATATATTTGTCATCTTTGCGTTCCTTATGGTAGGATTTCTTTGAGCCAATTTCATTATTATTATGTCATGGAGGAACCAGGACTTTATGGGTACTGGCACCTCCACTATCTACAATGCTGCAAGATGGGATCAGGGTGGGTTGCAAGTAAGAGGAATGTTGTTCTTGCATCTTCTTTAGCCAAAATCAAGTCAGATTTGCAACTGGCTGAACTTAAGGCTACATGAATCTTGCCATGTTGCTCTTTCCCTTCTTAGCCTGAAATACAGATTCTATAAGTGAAGTTTTTCTAGAAATGAAGCTATGATAACGGAATGATTGAATGACTTGAAATACATGGCACGTGATGCACATTAAGGCTATGCTATATTGTTTCAGAAATACTGTCCAATTATAATTATCACATTTGCTGTATATCTCATAGTTTTTGATAAATGTATTTTCACGGCTGAACCTAATGCAGTTAATGTGGTGGGACATGATGAGAGTAGCAGTTTACTCATGCATGTCAAGGAATGTCTTGTTTGTTTTACTAACTGACTCTGCATCTTAGGGGATGCCGGTGAGCAAGCAATAAGGCAGATCCTTGACGAAGCTGGAAAAGCAGGAGAACTGTGTGCAGGCAAAGAACGCAGAGAGATTCTGGGAACATGCAAAACGCTGGGCCAGATGACTGATCAACTGGCTGACCTCAGAGCTAGGTAAATCTATTACTTTTAATGGACAATTTTCCAGTACTATTAAAACAGCTTTTCTGAACTTGCAGTTGTGTCACTTCTGAACCTGCAGGAGAGCAGGCCACTAGCTGTATTTTGCCTTTTTTACTTCAATCTCTTCTGATAAGAACAATATGTTTTAATATGTGGAACCTTAATTATATAGTGTGATGAGCAAAATTGCTCAGGTAGATAATTTGGAGTTTGTTTAATGTCAAACATATAATCTTCCTCCAAATCAGGCAGAAATGAAATTTTAAACTCTGCTGTTAAGTCTGCTCTCCAAAGAGGGTATACCTCAGTGACAGTAAGATACGTGAATGCTTTAGTTTTCAGGTGTTCATTAGGATGTTAGACCACAAGCAGTAGCTGTTGAGGTTGTTTATCAGTCACTGATAAATTCTACTGAACTTCATGTGCATTTCTTGCATAGAATCTTGTTTAACCAAAGCCCTTTATCAGTTTTCTGCCTCCTCATTAGAAATTGGTTGTTCTTTCACAGTGGTGTTTTGAATTTAAGGGGTTTTGCTTTTAGGCAGCAGTTGAGTCTCTTTAAGTTTACTATATTTTTTTTTTTTGATGTTGGGTACTATGGCCTTTTCTTTTGCCAGAAAGTAGGAAGTATG
This sequence comes from Platalea leucorodia, assembly GCF_965183815.1. Taxonomy (NCBI): domain Eukaryota; kingdom Metazoa; phylum Chordata; class Aves; order Pelecaniformes; family Threskiornithidae; genus Platalea; species Platalea leucorodia. The sequence goes on from NC_138826.1 coordinate 24,723,089, forward strand.
ATATTCCTTTGTGAAGGCATACAGACGATGAGCTAAGAAATAACTATTCCATGTAGTTTGAGCACTATGACACAGTTTCCTTTGAGTGTAAGGAATTTTTCAGCTGCTTATCAGTGTAGTAAATTGTTAAGCTAGAGTGCTCTAACACTGGTTTCTTTATTTTGTTGTAACACTCCTCCCCACCCCCTAAAAATACCCCACTGGGAAACCCCAGAAAGCTACTCATTGCGATCCATTAGGGATACAGGTAATGGTTTCATGGTATAATATCTTTTCCTATATGTTAATGTGTCTTTCAAATTGTCAGAAAAAGCAATACAAGTTAGGAAGTTTTAGATTTAAAAAAAAAAAAAGAGGAAAAAAGCTTTTAGGTAAAATAAGTGCCTCTTCTGACTTAGAGCCCTATTGAAGCGCAAGAAGTGAGCAAGTGCAAGTTATTTGGAGAACTGTTTTGAGTCGCCTTAAGAACAAATTCCCTGCAATCACTTTAAATCCATAGACTGCTAGGCTCTGAGGTGTTGCAATGATACGTACACAAGCTTGGAATATTTCTATAACTTACTTCCATGAAGAGTTGTTAGTTTACTATATAAAGGCTAAAAAGGCCAAAATTCAGAAATACAGGTGGTTATATTGTATATATAACAACAATATGTACTGTTGAGATGTATATTAGCTATAATAGTGGTAGTGGATGAGAAGCTGGTTTCAGTTTATCTTCACTTGGATTTCCAGCTGATGACCTGAGAGAATGTAAGAGCTTCTCTGTACCAGTTTTTGCACAGTGTTAGAAATGAGGCTAAACTCTTACTTTTCATGTAAAGCAGTGGCTGGTGTCAGCTTTGTATTTGAAATTTTTGGAGGTGGAGGAAGAGACAGGACTAAGATGTACGAATAAATGAGTTAATTTATATGCTGGTTTACTATCTAAATTACTTCAACTCAGCCTGTGAGAAATAAGGTATAAAGACACATATCTTGAGACTGTGGCCTGACTGTAAATACACCTTAGCATCTCAGTAGCATGCTTGTCATCCTTCCACTTACGATGGTCTTTTTAAAGTTAGTAGTTTGATAAAGTTAACATGCTCAAAAAGCTTTCCAGTAGTCAAGTTCTTTTGGAATGGAGTATGAGATCTCTTATGCAAAACTAACATTCTCAGGCATATGTATTTGAAGTAATCTTTCTATCCAACTTTTAACTCCTAAGCATTTGAACAAACAGTGGTAGTGCTGCAAATTGTCTTCTACAGTCCTGTAAATTTGTATTGCTAGCATCCTTTTCACCGTTTTAAGAAGTCTTACCAATAGCCCGTAACCTTTAATCTACTTTGTCAACATGATTGAGGCAACTAAGACGTTTTATTTTTACTTACAGACTTGCTGTCCTCACTTAGGTGTGGCGAGACATAACTCCTACAGGTTCTGACTGACTTGAACCAATCCGTAAATGAGGAGATAACAGGTCTTGCCCTGGGTACTTTAATGGAACTGTACCCTCAAATAGCCTTACTTTGTGACACTTAAAAAATGTTCATTCTTCTGAGGATGCTAAATGTCAAATTCTGGAAAGGGGAAAATATACTCTTAGTTTTAAACTCTTCTTGTTGTGATGTTCCTCAAGTTATTTTTTTTTTCCCAGGGATAAAAACCCCAAAACTGATTAAATACTTTACCTCTTGCAATAATTGCTGGGAATGCTCATAAACAGTTTTTGTTGCCTCTTCATTAGAACAGAACTTTGTTCAGTCCTGAGCTGAATCTGTGATGCTCTTTTTGTCTTGGGCAGAGGACAGGGTGCTACACCCATGGCTATGCAGAAAGCACAGCAGGTGTCACAAGGTCTGGATATGCTCACTGCAAAAGTGGAGAACGCAGCCCGCAAATTGGAGGCCATGACAAACTCTAAGCAGGCAATTGCTAAGAAGATTGATGCTGCTCAGGTACCACTAACGATTTCCTAAATACTTCAGAACACGATTACATTGCTGCTGTTAGAGCTGTTTATATTGAACTGTTGCAGTTGTTTCCAAACACAGCACAGTTACTTGTTAGGAAGAACATGTAGGGGATACTTGCTTTTACACAGAAAAATCTTAAATTTGGTAATTTACAGGGTGCTGTGAGTTTTGCTACAGCTTATGACATTTATTTTTTTGGTAGCTTTTTTAGCACTGCTAAAAATTTCAAGGTTGTGAAATTAAAATGAGGAAACACCCTACATTTGGACATAAACTGGTCTTATTAAAGAAAACAGTAGAGGAGTTTCAGACTGCATGGATTTACCTGTGGGTAAAACCAGAGCCCTTTCCTTGGGCTCTGCTTTGGGAGTGGAGTTCAGGATTTAGAACTTCATATTCGTGACAAAAGCAAAACAATGTTAATGAAACTACTTTTTCTTCTAGTTGATCCTTTATTTTTATAACTGTTAATCTCCCTCAATGGTCAGCCTGTTACCCAGTGATGATGGTCATCAAATAATGAACCTTCTATGTATGCCTTATCTAAATGTGTGTATGTGTACATAACTATATATATACACATTAATGTTATATATATCTCAAATGAAATGATAATGAAACTTTTCAGGAAGACCTCTGTAAAGAATGCTACACTGCACAAAAGAGCATCTGTTTTCATTTTTCTTCTGAAAGCCAGATCACGAATCTCTAAAACCACTAGTTAAATTTTCTTCTGAAAATACTGTTGGCAAATGTTGGGGAGAGAGAGAATGTAAAACATTTTGGATAAACTTCATCTAGTTTGACATCTTTTTCAAAACAGAAAATCTGCCAGACAATAGAAGAACTTCATGGTATCTAATAAGCAAAAATTGCTTTTGAAAAGTATTTTCTGTTAAATAAAGTTTTGAAAGCTGTATTGATTTTTATTTTTGTTTAAAAGTCTCTATAGAAATAATATTACTGTTTATCTTCAATCGTACACAACTTCTTTCTATTAAGAATTGGCTTGCGGATCCTAATGGGGGCAGTGAAGGAGAAGAACACATTCGGGGAATTATGGCTGAAGCAAGAAAAGTTGCAGAATTATGTGAGGAGCCTAAAGAAAGAGATGATATCCTTCGTTCCTTGGGGGAAATCTCTGCTTTGACAGCCAAGCTGTCAGATCTGCGGCGACAGTACGTATTAGCTTTATCACCATTAATTTATTTGAATGACTTTCATTTGCAGTTCAAAGTGCTGAGCAAAATCAGAATATTGATGATTAATTGGGGAATATATTTTCCTCCAAGAACTGGGGACAGCCATCTTAGAATTCTGAGTTTCTATCCTGCATTTACTAAAAATTGAATGCGAAGAATTGTTCCATTCCTGGGGTGGGGGAAAAGCTAACTTTTAAACATCATTTAAAAAATGTAATTTATAAAAAGTGGTATCCTTTTTAGTGCTTCAACCTGATGATTTCTATCCCAAAGCCCAACTTGCACTATCTTCCTCAAACAAACAAACAAAAAAAGAGTAAGCAGAGTTGTATTATCTAGAAAGTATTTTCTTTCTGCTGCCTATGGAATATTTGACAGGCAAACCGAAGCCAAAAGTGAGCTCCTTTGTACTGTCAAAGCACTTCAAAGGAATGAGATAATGTGAAATTTAAGTTTGTTTATGCAGACAAATGTCATCACTGTTTTTTGCTAAGCACTTTACTAAATCACAAGGCGGAATATCTAGCCCTTCAATAAGTGTCAGTGTTCTAAGCTGTAACTGCAAACTATATCAAGGATAACACTTTCGGAAAACACTGTTACCTTGGCTTCAGTGCTCAGCTGCAAATGATATATCAGTTTTGCAAAGAGGATGCTTGCGAATGGAAGTGGAGAAACAGTCATTGTATAAATTGTGATCTTCATCTATGGCCAGTTGCAATATGGAGATAAATATTTTTCTTTCTCCATTGGAGACACACTTTAATCAAGTTTTTCTTGAGATTTAGCTGCTGCAGGTCTTAATGTGCTACCTCTTTTCAAGTTTATATATAGCCTTGGGTCTGTTGCTGCTTGCTTTTATGCTTGTAATCTGTGTGGCATTATTGCAGTTGCTCATAAGACAGCCATGAGTATGGGAAATCCAAGTCATATATCAGTATTATCAATGACAGTACCATGCCTTCCCTCACCTCAGTGCTGTGATGAACATATGTAATGTTCAGGTGCCACAGCAGAGAAGTGTAAGGTGGGGATTTATGGATGACAGATCTGCGTTATTTGTTCAGAGACTCAAGTGTCAAATGTAACCTTATTTAAAAAGATGCAGTACTTTTCATTGTGTCTTCCTGCTGAATTGGGGACTAGCTATAAATGATCTTTATATGACTATAATTTTTTTTTTTTAATCCTTAGTGGGAAAGGTGACTCTCCTGAGGCCCGTGCGTTGGCTAAGCAAATAGCTACATCACTTCAGAATTTACAGTCCAAGACAAACAGGGCTGTAGCAAATACCAGGCCAGTTAAAGCAGCTGTCCATTTGGAGGGCAAGATTGAGCAAGCTCAAAGGTGGATAGACAATCCTACAGTTGCTGATCGGGGAGTAGGTAAGTGTTTCTGTGTGCACTTCCCTCCACAGTTTTATGGCTAAACCTGTTAGTAATTTTTATGACTGAAACTACTGTTCCTGGGATGCTGAGAATGCGTGGAATCTCTTCACTGATGTGGAGACCTGCAATTTGTAGCTGGAGGTTTATAGTGAAGTCCTGGCTGCGATATTATTCAGTCGAGCTGGCCCATGATTCTCTTTCTCTTCTGGAAAGAACAACTTTGGAGAAGAATAGGAGAATGCGTGCTGTAGAACAGACGAACTTTAGACTGCTCCTTGCCCTTATTATCATGCAAATATAGTATCTCAAATTTGAATTTATACCTACTTCAGCAAATTGAGTAATTAAGTCCTTCAGAGAGGAGAAAAACATTCATAAACCTGACCTAAAAATATCACTACTTACATCATTTCTGGGTTATCTGAAGAGAATGCTACTTAAAGAGAAAGGTGATCGGAGAACCCAAGCATGGGCATATAATTATGGTTCAGGAGCTGCTCTACTGAGAGCTTATTGTAAACTATTTCTGAAATTTCTTGTTTAGCTTCTTCTGATGCTATTGGAAGTAGGTGGATGAAGCTTGAAAACTGCATTCAGTAGATTGTTCTATAGCAGTTAAGTCTGAGCAGTGCGGTTAGGTCTGAGCAGTGCAACTGATTAATGACGAGTGGAAACATGCCTTATAAGAAGTATTATAACTGCAGACCTTTAATACCTCTTTCTCACACCTTTCCCTGTTAGTCAAGATAACTTCTGTTTTGTGAATAACCCATGACAGATCCTTGAATTAAAGATTTAGTGATGTTGATAGCTCGGACACTTGTGAAGTGCAAATTTATGTGCAATATTTTAAACAGAATAGTGAAGTTCCATGTTTTGACATTTTCTGATGAGCAAATTGCACACTGAATGAGATGACCAAGAAGGTGGTAGATAGGACTCATGACATGTTTTGACAGTGGCTGAAAACCTTCCTAATTTTGATGTTTCTCTTGAACACAGTAACCTGTGAGGTGGTTGGCTCAAAGAAGCACAAAACCTAAACTTTTTTTTTTAATTCAAAAGAAACAAAGGTAACTTAAATCCTTCTTGAAGTCTGTAAGTGCCTAGTTAATCATGAGGCTTGCATGCATACTGAAAGCCTGCTGAAGGAACTGAAGTTTCTCAACACTGGTTATATACTACAGAATTTAATCAATTGCTGTAGTAATACATATGACAAAAATGTGTGTAGAGGTGCAGGATATTGTGCATCCCATAACTTTAATGGTCCTAGTTTAATGAAGAAAAATTCTAGTTGTAACATGGTGTCATTATTCAATTTTTTGTCTTTCACTTGCACTGGCCTTTGGCCGGGTGCTTATAGGAAAGGTATATTAAGAGTATAAATCAGATACGTGCTCTCTTCAGTCTGGACAGCACTTCTGGTAGGATTTGGCCTGGTATTTTCAGTGCTATGATAATGTGAAGATACTCCAGTGTTCTCTGCAGTAGCAATGACCATGTCATAAATAACTCGGTGTGTTTGCAGTTATCACAGGGTAGTGCTTCAACACAAACTGAATTTTGAAGTAACAAGGCAGAATGTGTATTTTATTTTATAAACACCTGAGCCACTTCAGTGGTGTTAGCTGCTGCAAATATTTACGTGCAGTCATATAAATTATCCTAGCTAAGTGATGGCTAAAGTAATTGTAATTGGCAGATACGAACTAGGCAAGACGTATTGAAATACTAAACTGGTGTGTGATGTGTACTTGCTTGGCTGCACTTGACTTAGGCAAAACAACAATTAAAAAATATCTTGGGACAGTCCAACAGCACCAAACTTAGCTACACTAATAGAGCTTTCTAAAATGATGGTGGCAGTGCTGAGTGTTTCTTGGATAGTCAGGTCCTGTGACGACTTCCTTCTAAGTAGTTTTGAGCTTGATCATGAACTTGGATTACTTGTGTGTGAGCATTCGCTTAAAATGATTCTTCAGCAGGTCTTTAAATGACTTAATATACGATGACTTCTTTTAAAAGGAAAATACTGTTGTACTGAGGAGCATATTCTTGTGAAAGAACAGGAAGCTTCTGTAAGTGAATGAAGGAAATCACCCACACTAAAAATAAATTTCTTTACAGAAAAACTTTTGACACACTGTGGAGGCTTTATAAGGATTCCCCCTTCCCCCCCCGCCCCCCCCCCATCCTGGACACTTAACACTTCTTACCCATGATTTCTGGAATCCTGGGAGAGGGTATTCTACTTTTTCATTTGTTTTCTACTTGGCTTTTCTCCCCCTCTTCCTGCTCATCTTCTAATGACTTGTAATGATGTGAAGATGAATTGCAGTACTCGGAATTTGCAAGTGCTTTCTATTGGAGTCAACAGGTTAGTTATGTAGGAATACCTGACAGCTGTAATGGCTAACTTCTGTCAGGCCACCCTAGTTAAAAAGGATGCATCTCTAGCCAGAGCTGCTGTAATAAGCAAAAAGAAACTGGTGAGAGTTGAATTCCTCAATGAGTTTGAACTGCAATTGCTTAATGTTAAACTGCAGAAGATCCTTTCCACTGCCTACAAAGGTGTTCTTAAAACCCCAAGAATTCTGAAATGTCACTTACTTCACAGTGCATCTGATTTATGCTTCCATTTTTTTGTTCTACTGTATGTTAATGCAATGTGACTTCTTCCACTGTAGGCCAGGCAGCAATTCGGGGTCTGGTTGCAGAAGGTCGCCGTTTAGCCAATGTCATGATGGGACCTTATCGTCAAGACCTGCTCGCCAAATGTGACCGTGTAGACCAGCTGGCTGCTCAGCTAGCTGACCTTGCAGCAAGAGGGGAGGGAGAATCTCCTCAGGCCAGAGCAATTGCTGCTCAGCTTCAGGACTCACTGAAGGTAAAAATCTGCTCTTGTGCATTGAAATGCATGATATGCTGAAGTATTTGCACTGATAAAGTGCTTGTGTGTGGGAGGCGTCAATAAAAACAAAAAAAGTGCAGCAAAAAACCCTGTTGGTTTAGCTGAGATGCTTAAAGCAAACTTTCTACAAAGTCCTTGATATCGTGCCGTAAGGATTAATTCCAAACAAACAAATTAAAAGTAAAAACAAAGTCTCATTTTAAAAGAAAGTAGTATGCTAACATTGCAAAATTGAGGGGCAAGGTCTCAAATCGTGCTGTTCATAGCTTCTGATGCTGCTTCAAGGAATGGTATGTAAGCTTCTGGTATTTCAAATTATGTAAAAAGTGATTCATTGATCGTGCTTTTAAGATCATTTTATCTTAATGGCTGCCATTGTAATGGGCTTTCCCCCCCCTCTCCCCCCCACCCCCAAGAAGAGGTTTTAGGGATTTGAATCCCTACAAACTTAATATTCCTGTATCATGTGCCAATAATTTACCTTTTTTTTTTTTTAAGGATCTTAAAACACGGATGCAAGAAGCAATGACCCAAGAGGTTTCTGATGTTTTTAGTGACACCACAACTCCTATTAAATTGTTAGCAGTAGCAGCCACTGCTCCTTCTGATGCTCCCAATAGAGAAGAGGCAAGTATACCCAAGTGGTCTTTTTCCCATGTGAAGCTTCAGTTATTGTTTAATTTTACCTGAATTGACATTTTGAAAAATGAATCAGTATTTATTTTCTCAAGTTTGTGATACATGCTTATTAATTCTGACAGCATAATGATTGTCATGCAAATTTCTCTGGACTTTTGGAGACTGCAAATTGTGCTGTATATGCCTGGAAACTGTATTGCCCCTGACTTCAGTAAATGGCAAAGATTTCTCCCTGTGATATTTGTACCATGTTGCCTTCAGCATGCTAAAAATTCTTGTGCAAAAATCACTGACACGCTAGTTAGTGGATTGTATATCTCAACATTATATAAGCTGATTAAAATAGTCACATTCATGCCAAGATTGATCAACAAATTTAACCTGTTCTCTTGTGGTATAATGTTTCCTGTACTTCAAAGCTACTGGCTGCATGTGAAGAATCTAGAACTCTGTGGCTGGCAGCTCTGTTTGGCTAGTTGATTTCAACATGATCAAAATGATTCCCAGGGCCTTAGGGAATTTAGCTTTATGGCAGGATAGCTTTTTGTCAAAGTATTCTGTGCCTTGAATAACTACGAGCTGTGGAAGGAGGGATTTTTTTTTTTTTTCCAATGTGAAGTTCCAATTTTTAGGGTAAACCCCCATAATTATCTTCCAAATATAGTTACTTTTGGATTATGGGTTTGAAGATTAATATCTATGAGCTAACATGGTTTTAAGACAGTATTTGTTACAGAGTAGTCATCAGGAATTAGTTTACCTTATAGCTTTGAGGTATTAAGTGTAGTAGTATCCTTTGTTGCCCAGATGAGTTAGTAAAGAAGGAAGTCCAGTAATGTGAAGATTAAAAAAAATGAAGTAGCTTCAAAGCTTTTGTGTCCTGTTGCACCCTCAGGCGATGCATTAAGTGTGAATGTTATGAAGGTATCTCTGGTATTTGACGCTTTGAAGAAATTGTGTTCTTTAGGGAAGTTAGGCTTTTTTTAATGTGTTTTTCTCTTCTGACAACTAGGTGTTTGATGAAAGAGCAGCAAACTTTGAAAACCATGCTGCTAAACTAGGAGCTACAGCAGAAAAAGCAGCTGCAGTTGGAACTGCGAATAAAACTACTGTGGAGGGCATTCAAGCAACAGTGAAATCAGCAAGGGAACTTACCCCACAGGTTTGCTTCCTTAGCCTCAAAGGGCTGGTAAAAGGGCTGGGGACGACTTGTGTGGGATTTTCTTTATGCCTCTGCTATCAGAGAAAGGTGTCAATACCAGCAAGGAACATAGTGCTGACACTTAAAAGGGGAATGGCAACTATTTGTGTATATGATACCAAGTAGAAGAAACTGGTTAAATGACATGTCTTACTCCTCAACTGTTGGACAGAAGCGTTAGTGACTTATCCTTGAAACAAAATTACTTTCAGGCTTAGTAAAATATGTAAGTGGAAAAAATGCTCTTTAATGAACGTACTTCAGTGCTTTCAAGAAGTGTTTTTAAATTATAAATGCTTTTTGATATATAAGCATGTAACTGAAGTTCCAGAAAAAAGTATTTTTGTGTCAACGAATTCCAGAAGCATTGTAAATCTTTGAGCAGCTAGATGGTGAACGAGAATTAATGAACTAGTATTGCAAATGAGGAGCTACACATCTGGTCCTGAAAAACAAACGTGTTTTCAGGAATATGTGTGGTGTCATTATATACGGATACTTCCATAATTAAAAATGTTTTCTATTGGCAGGTAGTATCAGCTGCTCGTATTCTCCTGAGAAATCCTGGAAATCAAGCTGCTTATGAACATTTTGAGACCATGAAAAACCAATGGATTGATAATGTAGAAAAAATGACAGGTAAAGTAGGAATTTATTGTTGAAGATTATACTTGTGGCTAACTAGCTGCTGTAGATTCCCCCCCCCCCCCCTTCTGTTTGGATTGATGAAACGTGCATAAGAGTAAAGACTTGTTAAAAATAAATTAAGAGAAGTGGGAATGTGCTCTCTGACTCTAGAAATAAGTATATGTTACAGCATAAACAATATGCCTTGTTTCATAGGTGTTATTTTGAGGTGCAGGGGAGCAAATTCAGCTTTACTTCTTCTGTGGGAAGAACAGAATACCATTAGTTTTTATTGTGATTGCTATTCTAGCAATGTATCATTGTCGCAAATTGAAGTTTTTTTTCTACATAACCTTGGCATGTTGAATGAGGACAAATGGTTAAATGGGGGCAAGAAAACATGTAAACTGATGTAACAGCTTGATGAAAGCTGTGACTAAAACAAAGCTACTGATGTATTGAGTCTTGCTGAGACCCTTAAATGTTTCAGTCTTTCCAAAGTGCAGATCCTTTGCACTGGTCTGCTCATCTCCTGGCTGTATACTACCTCCTTCTCTATCCCCATAATTAAATTGTGGGTATTTTAAATCTTACTGTCTTGTCACTATGTATCATCCTTAAGTAAAAGCACAGCCAGAGGGATATTTCCTTTTGAATGAATGGAAGAGGTATAAAAAGTACTGAATATGCTTAAAGAAATTTGGTGGGAGGAAGGAAGCTCTGCTGCATATACTGTGTAAGCCAGTTCTTGACTCGAGCATTCACGGTAGATGAGTACGAGCTTGGGATGCCACTAGTGGGAGCAAGCCTGACCATGGTTACTGTGCTGGAGGTACCACATAATCAGAAGTAAAACTGCAGTAACACATTTGGTCTGATTTCCATTCCCCCTTCTGCCCCTCCGCATCCCCCAGTTTGGAAGTACTTACTTTTCTGGTTGTGAACAGTCTCTGGAATACCAAATATCCCTTTCCACAGATGAAACTAGAATATTAATGTGTTTAACTTTTATTCTAGGGTTGGTGGATGAAGCCATTGATACTAAATCCCTGTTGGATGCATCAGAAGAGGCTATTAAGAAAGATCTTGATAAATGTAAAGTTGCGATGGCCAATATTCAACCTCAGATGCTGGTAGCTGGTGCCACCAGCATTGCTAGACGAGCAAACCGCATCCTACTGGTAGCAAAACGGGAGGTTGAAAATTCAGAAGACCCTAAATTCCGTGAGGCTGTTAAAGCAGCCTCTGATGAGCTAAGCAAAACTATATCGCCAATGGTAATGGATGCTAAAGCTGTGGCAGGAAATATTTCTGATCCTGGTAAGGATTCAGTCAGCTGATTTCAAATATATTTTTTACTGGCTGAAGATGATGTGAAGTAGTGCTTATTTGGTCTTGCACAGCTGTGTATCCCCTTTTATGCAAGTTTTGTGCACACTTAAATCCCAGAATGGTGAAAACAAGGTCACACCACTAACTGCTGAATCCTGCTCTTTTAAATGGCAATCAAAGACCTTTGGCATATTCAAGGGAAAAGGATTCAGCATTCTAGCTTGTTACGTGATTTCATAATCTTTATTAGAAGAAGTATTTGTCACTAGTTATCAGTAGTACTACTTCATATAAGCAAATATTATCTAATTTCTTTTATTCTAAAAGTTGTTCTGGGAATTACTTTGGCTATTGATAGTGACTATTACTCAGCCCAGGCTTTATTTTATGCATGTTGCGTATGACACTAACATTTCAAACATGTCAATCCACTGTAAACATTTTGGTAGTTTTTAAACATTGGGTTTTTTTACATATATATGCGTGCTCAGCACAATATGCTATAGAAGTAATTTTTTTGCGGTAGTGTTGCAGTTCTAAATATTAGAGAATGCTGTTAAACTGGTAATGGAATTTTTGTTCAGGTTTGCAGAAGAGTTTCCTGGATTCTGGATACAGAATTCTGGGAGCTGTGGCCAAAGTCAGAGAAGCTTTCCAGCCTCAGGAACCAGATTTTCCCCCTCCTCCTCCTGACCTTGAGCAGCTTCATGTAAGTGCAGCATAGTTTGTAATACAATACACAGTTGTCACTGACAACGTGTGGATTGCACACGGAAATTACTTGAGTATATTTTTATTCCTTAAAAGTAAAATGCATTGCGTGACCAGCCATGCATATAAGTAGGCTTATGCCTGAAAAATACCAATCCAGCTTTCAAAAGAAGAGATTAAAACATGGTATTTCTTTTAACATGGAGCACTTGAAAAACTGGAAAAAGGCGTGAGCTTGTGCAATCATGTCTTGCCACGACCCCATCCTTTACTCAATCTGTGTACTGTTTCGTTGCACTGAATAAGGTTTTTTCCCTTAGCTGACTGATGAGCTTGCTCCTCCAAAACCACCACTTCCAGAAGGTGAGGTTCCCCCACCCAGACCACCACCACCTGAAGAAAAGGATGAAGAGTTCCCAGAGCAGAAAGCAGGAGAAGCTATTAATCAGCCCATGATGATGGCTGCTAGGCAGTTGCATGATGAAGCCCGGAAATGGTCTAGCAAGGTAAGAAGTTGTTATATGTGGCTTGCGCTAAAAGGAATGTTGTTTGTTTATTTATAGGATCAGTGTGTTTGGTCTGAAGTCAGTTGCCTCAATGACAGAGAATAGTCTTTTTTAGATCAAATAGTGAAAACACTGCCGCAGGAGGAATTAGAAACCCTTTCAAGTTTGGAGTGAACTAGGGTCAACTGTTCGAATACTCAGAATTGCCAGAATGCTTTATTAACATACCTCTGGGAACACAAATGTGCCTTGTATGCTAAGCTGTTTGTGATCCTTGATGCTGGTATTGCCTAGAGAGCCACTAATACTTACGCCTTTCTAGGCTGACAAGCTGATTGCTATATTTAAGTGACTTTGAAAAGTCTGTATGGGTGTTGCAGATGCCAGCTGCAGGAATCATGAGCTGGTTTGTCTTAATTCTGGAAGGAGCTGCAAGTTTGCAGTTAACCTGGTGCCTTTATGATCGGAAAAGTGACCATATATAGATGGCCTGGTCTCATTCTTTTTTGTACTGAGTCACACTCGCTATCAAGGCCAAAATCCTTTATTTCCTTACCATTTCAGTGCCATGACAAAGCAGTATGAACTTGTCGGTCTTATAAATGCTAATACAACTTTTTTGCTTTCCCCTTTTTTTTTCTCCCCAAACAGCTACATTTTTCCTCTGGCAGCAACTGAGTAAACTTCTGAGATTTAGGCTTCTGCAGGTATAAATTGAAGATCAGAATTTGGCTTTTAAAATCTCTACTTTTTTTCTCTACCAAATTAGATGGTGAATGGGAAGATAAACTTGAATAGCTTACAGAATCAACTTCAGTGCTTTGTGCTTAAGGAACATCTGTTTTGGAAGTACAGATAAAATACAAGTCCTGCAAATCTGTTTGAGTGTGTCTTCCGTAAAATGAAAAGCTCTATTTCCCCCCATACTTCTGGATATACCAAATACAGATTTATATTACTAAAGGGATAGTACTGGAATGTAGTAGTCATCTCAGAAGGTAATTTTGAGGCCAAAAGCCTTTATTTCAGCTTCCTAAAAGTGTTTTGATGTTTGAATCCCCAAATGGTTAACTTAACAATACACAGTAGGTAATAAAATGCTTTTACTATATACACACTAAATTACCTGTATATACTAAATACATTCTAAATTAAATAGTGCAACTGTTAAAATATTTATTTATCAAAGCCAAGTGGCAGACCTTAAAATTCCTCTCTGATTATGAAAGAGCTCTAAGCTTAGTGTATTTAGAATAGAAAACACTTCTTTTCATTGCTGTTTCTTTCATTTGAGACCAGCAAATCAGTAAGTTAGCCTAGCATTTGTCCTTCTAATTCTTTTTTAGCAGTCCCATTTTAGCAATAAGAGTACAGTTATTCTGACAGTATGTTTTTGGGGAAGAAATTTTAAAAACATTTTTGTAGTCTCTGGAGTCACTTATTGGGTAGAAGAGGGATTGATGGACAGTGCTACTGAGGGATACGGGTTAGATCGGGAAAGACAGAAATATAAGGTCTTGTTCATACTAAATCACAGTAGATTGTGTGTCAACTGTCTTCTGATTTTTTTTGCCCAATTACATTAGTTTACTGGTACTTTGCCATATGTTACACTTACAGGGAGGGGACAAGTATGTAGTCTTTAAAAAATTTTGATAACATTCTTCATTCTTGTAAGATTTAAAATCAATTTGTTTTTTCTCCTTTACAAAAACTCTTCACTGAGTGGATTCTGGGCTTTTATGTACGCCATTTTTCTCATAGAGCACAAACCAAACACTGTCTATTGCTTTGGCTTTCCCTGCCTTTCCCCCTCATTTGCGTAAATCAGAGAATGAGGGGTATTTAGAAACTTTTCATTAGATTAAGACTTAAATAGAAGTTGTCTTTGAAGATGAGTTGATTTGGCAGTATATAAAAGTTACAACTTCCTTCCAAAACTTCTGTTGTGTTTTCCTTGGTGTAAGATGTTTTTTCTATAAAAAGCTGTATCTTAAGCAAAACACAGTTGAAAATGCACGGTTTTTGGTAAGGGTAGTTAGGCTTTTATCAACACTTGGCTTTAGTCAAAGAAATACAGTTAGTAAACTTGTAGAATATTTTTGTATTGAAATGCTGCTGTATTATAAATGCCTGTATTATATACCACTTACCTCTTCCTTGTGATCTACCCTAACACAATATATTTGCTTGAATCCTCTTTTTTTTTTTATTGAAGGTAATGGATACAACATATTGTGGCAAAACAGTATCATATGCTTCATAATCCTCTTATCTACTAATTCTGTTTCAGTCTTTTTTAAGAACTGTAATAGTCCCAGCACTCGTAACATTCAGTATCACCTCCTCTTTTCATAACCCAGTTTTGTTCTTTTTCATGTTATCTGTGGTACTTCAATACTCACTTCTACAGTGCCCCTACCCCACCTTTTTTTCTTCCCTCTCCAGCAAGCAGTGTCAGTGGTTTTTCTGTGATCCTGCTGCTACCTCTTCGTATCCCATATATGTGAGCAGGCTTCCATACAAAGCTTTTTATGTGCACAAATATCACAGTCATCAGCTGCTGTGCCTGCTTCTATGCAGTCAAAACAGCTTCCATTGAAACAGAAAATCCATTCATTTCAACATTGTCTTGCCAGAAGAATGTTGTTCTGCAAGTCAGCCTCTGTCTATAGAAGCTGTATGCTCAGATGAAAAATGTTGCTGCATCTTCGAATTGTAACTTCTTAATGTTGTTGGTAACTTTGGTTCACAGGTGAAATGTTTCTTTCCTTCTGTGAATCTTGTGTTCCTTCCCCTCCTCCCTCTGACCTGATCCTAGAGCTGTCTTGTCAGATCCTGAGAGACCAAGAGGATGTTTTGGTCACTAAAACAGCTCAGTTCATGCTCTTCTACCAAATTCTGCTTCTCGTACTAACTGTCCCCTGTTTCTCCACCCTTGCTGCCACCTGCAAAGCCTGATGTGACTGTGATTAATGAAGCGGCTGAGGCTGGTGTAGATATAGATGAGGAGGATGATGCAGATGTTGAATTCACTCTCCCCTCTGACATTGAAGATGATTACGAGCCTGAGCTGCTGTTAATGCCAACCAATCAGCCTGTTAACCAGCCCATTCTGGCTGCTGCTCAGTCTCTACATCGGGAAGCAACCAAGTGGTCTAGTAAGGTACTCCTGAGTCTCCCCGGGGACTGATCCGTGTGCATCCAGCCATTTGGAACGCTGACACATTTGCATCACTCTTGATCCCTGCTGGGCCCCGCCGTTCTGAATGAATAAGTGTGTCTGCACTTTGTTTTAAGGACTGAGAGTGGCTTCACAAGTTTGCTAGATCGGTTTGTCAGTGCTGGATTGAAGCTTGATTTGGGTCACTTATTAATATTTAAAGGCTTCCTCTCCCTTTGCATCTGCCTGTTCTTCTTTGTTATGGCAGTTTTCAAATTGTAATAGGGGTTGTCTTCCCTCCCCTCCCCGTTCTTTTTTTTCCATTCCTTTGGGCTACCTGGGAAGCCATGGTTAATGGTTTCTTAATGACTTCCAGATACAGCAGAGTATACAGCATTCAAGAAGTCATTTAACATGTCTATCGTGCTTTGCCTCCATTGATGCCATCAATTAGAATACCTTCCAACAAGGAATGGCTTTGTATGGCAGCGTTTATCGAAGAGGACTGACTGTCTGCTGGCTTGCACTTGGCTGTGTTGCAAACGCTGGTCTTGAGAGAATTCTTTTATGAAGAAGCTGCACCGAATGCTGTTAGCTGCTGAATTGAGATTGTGTTTATATGAAACCAGGGGAAATCTAACATGAGGTTCAGACAGTCACAAGTAGCCTGTCTCTTCTGTCTAAGCACAAATGTTTGCAAGACTGGTCACTTTTTATAGCATGCTGCAAAAAATAAGGTTGGTGTCCCATAACAAACAAAGGTTAGGGGGGTGTGTGTATGTATATGTATGTGTGTGTATATATTTACATAGATAGATATACTAAACTATTTGAATAAAAAGGGCTTTAAAAATGTTTTTGTCCTTTTCAGATTCTGATGCTTGGATAACTTGTTAGAGGGCTTCGTAAATGACACTGGTCCTAATTTCTTGATCCTCCTACGTGAAAACATGGAAAAGCTTTGTGTTATGTCATTTGCATCCTAACTGGTTATACTAGCAAACTGTTTAGCTATTAGGTCATGGTAATGAATAGTTCAGCTTTTTGTGGCACCTGTATCTGCAAAATATCTGGGATATCCTCTTGAATTTGCTAGTAGCGAGTCATGGAAGTAGGTGCACAGGGATAGAGAGTACATTTGCTAAGTTGGGTTCTCGCTGTGTACTCTTTGCTCTGAACTTCATCGGTCGTTAATTGTGGAATTACACCGAGGAAAGCGTGTGCTAATACTTAAACTCACTCTGCTAATATTTCATCCACACAATAGGAATGCTTCATGGCACCAGATAGTTTCACTTTTGTCTAACAACTTTCTACAAAGGTGAATCTAAATATACTAACAGACTACTAACAACTGATCATCTAGGTCTGCTTTTTCTTGCACTAGGTTTCTCTCTGGAACAGCGTATAAGAAATGGTTTTGCCCTGGTCATACTTAATTCACGTTTCAAATATTTCTCAGAAGTATTTCTGTGACTGTAATTTTGATGTACTTAACACAAGAAATCTGGATTTTAATGTAAGAAATATCACTAGATTATCTTTTGAACTATCAAGTTCTCCTCTCCTGGAACCTTTATTTTAAAGGGAGAGATTTTGTCAGGAAGGAAGGCTTATTTTCAAGGAATAACTTAAAAAAAATAAAAAAAAAAAGTTGCACCTCATTTCCATATTACCAGTGACAAAAGTTTTGTATGTCACAGATGCTCTTCCATTATCCTTTTAGCATTATAGCAGCATAGCTGATGCTTTAACAACTTCAGTTTCAGATGCCACTGAAAACTTTATGCTCAACTGTTACGACTACACTATTTAACTTAATTAGTGCTATTTGGTTTAACAAGCTATTTAGCACACTTTTTTTAAAATTAAAAAAAAGCCTTTTTTTGGGAAATCTGGAATTTCAAATGCTAATAACATGCTTTATCTTAAAACCTAGCCAGCAGAGCAGTAACTCTCGTTCCATGGACAAACTAACACTTTTCTTTACCACTTCTTTTCCAGTTTTGAAGCGAACTTTTTTCCTGAGTGTTAGAAAGAAAAATGTCAGACACACATAATTAGTACAGATCTTCCCTGTTCCTTGAAGAAACCTCTTCTGTGTTCACAAATGGTTCTTCCATCCTTAACTTCTTGAAAGGGTTGCTACCAAAATGTAGACTGCCGTTCAGTCGTGACTTCTGTGAAGCCTCTGTCCTGGCGTGAACACTGACTCGTGTTGTTCTCTTCAGGGTAATGACATCATTGCTGCTGCTAAACGAATGGCACTGCTAATGGCAGAGATGTCGCGCCTGGTGAGAGGAGGTAGCGGAAACAAGCGTGCCCTTATTCAGTGTGCAAAGGATATTGCTAAGGCATCAGATGAAGTCACTCGGTTGGCCAAAGAGGTGGCAAAGCAGTGCACTGACAAGCGCATTAGAACAAACCTCTTGCAGGTAAGGAGTTAACTTGTAAATGCCTCAAATACTTCCCCTCCCCTTTTTCCCCCTCTGTCCCTCTCTCAGTGTGAGTGAGCACAGGAGTTGTGGCAGTAAATTATGTGTATCTTTCCTTGGCTTGTAAAGTTTTGTCAAGTGCTATGTCTGGTTTTAGATCTCATGGTCATATATATTCTGTAAAGTCAGGATTTGTTTACAGGTGAGTGGAAGATGCTAGTGTCCAAAGAGGTTTTGGAAGATACTGTGCTATGAACACCGGTCTGTCCTAAGCCTGCGTTGCTTTGTATTTCATCTACTCGTTCCTTTGTATCAAAGAATAGTAGCGGAAATATAACACTCCTTAGTTTTTCAGTCTCAGCCAAATATACATCATCTCATTCCTAACCAAGCAGACCCTTGAGGAACATCTGGAGGAAAGGAAAAATGTTGGCTGCATCCCAAAAATTCCCAAAGGAAGTAAAATAAGTTTCAAGTATCCTACCAATATTTGCCAGAAAGTCTTGAAGGTTATAAGATCCCTTCTATGCTTATTCCTTGTCTCATAGTAAAACAAAATCAAAGAATTTATCTGAAAAAATAATAGATAATGGATTGGTTCAGTTTACAATGTGAAGTGGTTTTTTTTTATCCCCATTCCTTAGGTCTGTGAGCGAATCCCAACCATCAGTACACAACTCAAAATCCTTTCCACCGTCAAAGCTACCATGCTGGGCAGAACTAATATCAGCGATGAAGAGTCAGAACAGGTAAGAGGTGTAAAAATTGATGGTAGTGTGGAATTGTTGATAAGTTTTATGGGGAAAAATGTACAACATGTAATATCAGATGTGCTCTGGGAGCTCAATGTTTGGAAGCTTACCTCAGCTGTTTATACTAAACATATCTTCATAAACCATGAAGATAATTTTAGTATAGCACCTTGGTTTCTGGCTCAAAAGCTACAGTTTAACAGAGGAACATCAATCCTTCCCAAGCCAAAAAGCTCCTCTGGTTCAAATTCTCATATGAGCAACTTCTGAATCCCCTTGATTTAAGAGTAAAAAGCTAGCTAACCCAAGACCGTGCTTCTACAAATACAGCAGGTTTGACGTTGGCGGAGTAGTAGCACCCTCTGGTGGGTCGTAGTGAAAATATTTATTCTCCAACAGCATCTTGACTACTTGTCTTGCAGTCCTGTTAGCTTCCAAATGCATGTTTTCAGTTGAAATCCTGCCTTTTTGGCTTCTGAGAGATATTATTCTACTTTGAGACACTAAGCTTTTATTCAGATTTTGCACAAATATACAGTAAGAAATGGGAAAGCCTTGTTGTGAGTCAGAATAACACTCGCTAGTTTCCAGAGACTAGTTGTTTCATTTACTTTTTCATAGTTCCAGTCAGCAATCGACTGACTTAATGCTTGCACTGGGAGCCCTCATGCATAATGGGTTTCCATGCTACTGTCCTGGACATGGAATTCACTAATACATGGGAAATTTTTCATTTTCTTGACAGGCAACTGAGATGTTGGTTCATAATGCCCAGAATCTCATGCAGTCTGTGAAGGAAACTGTGAGAGAAGCTGAAGCAGCATCCATTAAGATCAGAACAGATGCTGGATTCACTCTTCGCTGGGTCAGAAAGACCCCGTGGTATCAGTAAACACTTGCCACATAAGTATTGTTTTCTGTAACATAAAATGCCTTTTTTTGGAAACAGAAGAGATATATGAACAGCAAAAGGTGCTGTATACATGAGCTTAAGATTAGCTTATGCTAATGCCCCATTCTAAGGGTATGAATTATAAGAGAATGCATTTCAAATGTGTTCGGAACGCATTTGATATCGAACACCTCAAAATTGCTTCTGACAGTAGACAGTTCTTATCTTTTATCTTTTTTTATTTTTGCTTTTGAGGATTCCCTTAATGAATTCTGTACTCCCAGAAGCACATTTCATTTATGCACTGTATATTCCAGTAGTTTCCATGTGATGATATAAAACATGGACCTCACTTTAAGCTTGTGTTGAAAGTCTAGGACACTATTGGTTACTTGGCAGTTTTTTAGGGACAATCATTGATACAGAAACATTCAGCTTTTCAACAGGGTTTTAGCTGGCCGTTCTTAAACCATGCAGATACGATGGAAGGTGCAGGGTTTTTAATTGCGGGGTGGGGCGGGCAGCAGAACAGTTGTAAACTGGCGATTAAAATTCCACGTCCAAAATGATTTTTTTTAATTTTGATTTTTGCCTGGCAACAGTACTTTAACAAAAACTGGAGCTGTCTTTGTCACCCTCCTGTCACCCTGTAGGTAGGCATTCCAGAACTCTGATACTGTACTGAAATGCTTTGCAGTGGATGTTAGTGGCACATTGTTGACAGCTTGAGCCTTACGGCTGGAGACCTTAAATCATGGAACTCTTTCCCTCTTGCTCAATTCAGTGATGTATTGAGCTGAAAAATCCTGGTTCTCTTAAGCTAGCTGCATGTCCAGGACCAGAAAATGCCACAGGCTGGCTCTTTCCTTTTGGAAACCAAATGAGCACATGCAGTTACTCTTTTTTTCCTCTTCCCTCCATCTGATGTTATTCCAGCCACTCAGGGTGGAAATTAAAAGATAAAGATATTCGATTAAAAAAGATCTTTTGCCTCACTGCCCTTGTTTCCATAAGCTTTTTGAAACCCAAGCACTGCAGGGACACGGAACCCTTTTTAGGCAGTCTGATGGCTGCCAGCAACACGGTGGTTCCTGATGCTAAACATACTAGGATATCTTTACTGATTTTTGACATTTAGAGTTTGGAGGCTCAGAATCTTTTTTCAAGTTCTAGTAATAGTGAATTGAACAAAGTGTTACTGCATCTTCAAAAAAAATCCCAAACGAAACCACAACAATAAAAACCGACAAAATCCCCCCCCCCCCCCCCCCCTCTAAAATATGCTTGGGATGCTTTTATCCTTCCATAATTGAACATGCCTTCATATATATATAAAAATATATATATACACACACGCACATATTCATGTAATTGCTCCATAGTCTCCTTTGGCATTTGACAGAAAGGAGAATTATTGTTTTCGAATGAGTCTCTGTACATTTGCAAGGAACACTTGCAGAGTCCTGCCCAGATCAGCACTGACCTCATGATGCCCTCTTAATTTGCTGAAAACTGTTGCATCATCAAACCACCTTTAATAGAAGTGCCCTTGTGGAAAAACCGCTCAGTCTTACCAGCTCGAAGAGACACACAATATAGCCAGCTGTCCCTTACCTGTCTGCAACAGTTACCCTACAGTTGGCCTTCCTCCTCTCCACCCCCTCCTTATTGCACTGTTATCTAAAAAGGGAAGTTAAATTGGTTATAATACATCTGCCTCAAACTGACCTTAGCAAGAGAAAGCATGCGTTCGTCTTTAATTCACTCCTTGTGTCTGGGTATTATGAAATACGTGGTACCTAGGATCTTTCCGTAGTATTCTCTTCCTGCGATTACCTGCAACGGGAAGAGGAGGGAAGGAAGGGGTGCCAGAGCCTTAACCTGAATGTCTTGCATTTGGTTGGTTTCTACCAGATCTTTAACGTAATTGTAATGTAGTAATTTCTATTTAATAGTAAATAACACTGAATAGGTAGGGGTTATTTTTAAGGGATTTTCTAAATAGTCTTCCTGTATTACTTTCCAATGCTCCTCACGTTTCCCCAGTGCCCCCCCCCCCCTTCAGGCTTCTCTGTGAGATTTTTTTTTTTTAGCATCACTGTTTAGTTGCTTGACTGATATTAATGCAATATTACTAATGCCTTTAATACATAATTGTTTATGCCAAAGATCACTTTTTGTTTATTGAGGAATGTTTGCAGTAAAGTTATGAATCATGGTTGCCTTTGATATTCTTTCAGAATGTTTGCTGTAAGTTCTTGAACTGTTTTGTAGAAGCTAAGATATTTGTCCACCTTATGCAATTACTGCTTTTTTGAACACTATTAGTCTTCAGACCTGAAATGCAGAAAAAATTTGAAAAAGACAATGAATGTCACTTAGAAATGTTTTACCACTATAAAACTTTGTTTATAAACCAAAATGTATTGTATAGTCTAATGTTTTCAACCTTTCTTTGGTTCTGTTAAAACAATAAAAATGCATTTGTACAAATGTCAGCTTATGAGTATTAATGATACCGGAGCAGTGGGTAGCACCGTAACAACAAGCAAAGCAAAGAGCTAAAGCAGCAGAAATACTAAAGCAAAAGAACAGTTGTTTCTACATATTCTGAACAGAAAAAAAGTGTGAAGTTCCTCAAACAGGAGAAGATTAAAACAAGTTGTTTCTGTCTTTTGTGCCTGTAAAACCCGCAATTAAAGAACTTACTGGAAGCTGTGGTCCAGTGGGAGAAAACGGGAGTTTTTCCAGAGGCCTGATG
The DNA here is from genome assembly GCF_965183815.1 of Platalea leucorodia. Classification (NCBI taxonomy): domain Eukaryota; kingdom Metazoa; phylum Chordata; class Aves; order Pelecaniformes; family Threskiornithidae; genus Platalea; species Platalea leucorodia. Next base: position 24,745,573 of record NC_138826.1, read on the forward strand.
GTCATCTGTTCTAGTAACACCGAACAGGGTTCTGAGATGGGATTTGCCTGGTTCTGTCAGTAAGGGAAGAACTGCTACTCTGGCCAGCACCTCATTAACCTGAATTTTACTTCACCAATGGAATACCAGGGCGATCAGCATGGAGTCACTGTCCTGTTTCCTTCACTCCTTCACAGTAAGAACCTCTTAAACGCTTTCTCCTGCTAAAAATTTCTACCAGCGCACGTAATGCTCTGACTTTGTGGAACCAACTTTTATTGGTGCTGTAGGACCGAACATAGTCCCACAGTGCCGGAAGGCATCTGGGATTTAGTAATAATAGGTAAAATTCAGATTTCATACTGTTCACACAGTTCTCTCCATATCCCAGAGACGTATCACCTTTGTCAGCACTCCTAGAGCTGGACACCTAGAGAAGGGGAGATCAAACACTGGCAGTACTAATTCCTCAATAATGGCATCCTCCGATTTCTTAAGCTGTACTATATTCATATGGGTGCTGGTGCAATTTTCTTTAACAGGGAGAATACGAACACAGTCCCCGCTTCTGCAGATTCTGCAGTTGAGTTTCCTGTGTTTGGAGACATGGCAGGAGCCAGCAGCCCTACAGCAAAAGGGATAAGCCTCACCCCACAAACACCGTTTCCCTGATGAAAACCATCGTCATGCTCAGGGTGGCTTCCTACCAGGTGAGTGTAATTCTTGTTGACAGAGACTTCTGGTGGTGTGCTGTGCAGTATGGATCAAAGCTTTTCCAGAGACAGCAGCTTTGCGCAAGCTCCCCTGGTGCCCGAGTTACAGAAGGCTGGCAAGGCTTGTTCTGTAACGCGCTGAAGGGAAGTGCAGGTGCTAAGGCTGGCCAGTTTGGGTATGAGGTTATGTTCTGTGTCAGTAATGGTGTCAGGTCTGAAAGGAGGTCTTGCAGCACTTCCAGGCTGCTAATGCAGAGGGCAGCTCTAGCTACTCAGACTTAAGCCTGGGGCGTTATCAGTTACATCTGAAGACAAGACTTCTAGTAAAATTACTGTAACTGAAGGATGCCATTTGCTGAAACCTGCAGTGGAACTGTAGGATGAGTAATGAATTGACTGATGTTTCTCCAGCCGAAAAAGGTAGACTAGAAGGTTGGTAGCTTTTAGTACCCAGCGTAGTGTCTACACAAACGCAAGGCTTTCTTATAGGTGCTTGTTCTTAAAAGTGCTGTTTTAGCTACGCTAATCTACTGTAATTTCAGAAATTCAAAATGGTTGTCTGTAGCCAAGTTTGCCCTAGTGATGTTACCAAGGAGGGTTCCCCCACCTTTTTTCGGACTGGATCATTTTTTGTCCCAGTATTTGAAATTTTGACTACTGAATGACTTTAGTTCCTATTCTTCATCTGAGGCAAAGTTAGCACCTATTCATCAATTTGTAAGCCAAACAGGTTAGGGAAACAAAGATTCTCCCATCTCCCACCTTTCCTTAATTCTGAACTTGGGTTTCTCAGCCTGCTACGTACTGACCAGATGTAGGGTTTGAAACCTGATGGGTACCGTGGAGCACGTATTGGTTTACAGAGACGATAACACATTTATGCTGGTGTATAAGGAAAAGTTTAGTCAGCTTTGCATCATCACTGTTGCGTCTTTGAAATGTCATAATCTAAACATTAATTGTTCTCCATTTAAAAATAAAAAATATGAAAGGGAGCTTACCTGCCATGCTCCTAAATGCCCTTTCTAAACTTAAAGTAGCTGCACAGTGATGAAGTTCAGTAAAGATGTAGCAAACAGTCATCATTTAATTGTATCTCAGATGTCTCCTGCCTAAAAGCATTGTGAATAGTTTACAATAGCGTGAACATTTCACAAGAGAAGATGTATTTGCAGTAGAGTTCCCTTTATTTCATAACATTAAAGCACACAACCATTAAATACACGTGACACTTCTATTGTGCTATCTAAAAAGCTACGCTCCAATGTACACGTGGCACAAATCTGGTGGCATCCACTTCGACCAAGTGGAACATCTAAATCAAAGCAAAGGCTTCACATAAAAAATAGATCTTACTCTCTGCAACCGTGTTCTTAAAAAAAATGACAGCGACGATGAGACTGAATGGCAAGAAAGTGGATTACTGAAGCAACAATCACCTCCCAGATTTAATGCAGAATGTTATTTTTATCAGCTCATCTGCAGATGGCACAAATGAAAGCTGATTAAGGCAAATGCTTCTTAAGAAAGGCGATTTCTTGTAAACAACAAGGAAATTATTTTTTTCTTCATCAGAAGCTCTTTCTCAGGAGTGACAATTGCTATGTCCCAGGCCCCTGTGGGACCCCTGCCCCTCTCACTGCTGCTCTCTATTTCTGAAGGGATTACATGATGCTTTGTGGAATGCCAGCTTGCAGCTGGCTGTGAGAATAGCTGAGCTTTCTTTGCAGGCGGCTGCAGCAGCAAAACGTGCTGCCACAAGACTTTTCCACTGGCCTGTCTGGCCTTCATCATGTGCTTGGCCTCTGGGCTTTGGTATCTGACTGGCAGTGTAGTGTTTGCGACATTTTGTGGATCACCTATATCAAACTATTCACCAGCACAACAATTCAGTAAAAAAAAGTGAAGGTGTATTAGAAAAAAAGTACCTTATTTTAAAGCCATATTAAGAAAAACTAAGCTATGCTTTCATTTTAAGAGCTGCTGTGCACAAATGCTTTGATCCCAAACTAATCAGTGTCTATTAATTAATTGGCACCTAATTAATAGCAACATAAGTCACTAAGCAGTCAAGTTTGTGTTTTTGTTTTTTTTTTTAAGGGGACTTTCCTCTTGGAAGTAGAGCATCTTCTCATGTCCTGACTTGGAATTTTCCTGCTTTTGTAATATATTTGACGCCTTTAAAAGGCTTGTATTTTTCTCCATACATGTCTAGGCGATTCACTTTCAGTCCTGAAAAAGACGAAGACAAGCAGAAAGTTAAAAGCAGAATGCTAGAAATCACGTTAGTCTGTTTAAAAGTCCTGCTTTCTTGAAGCACGTTAAGATCGGTTAGGAAGCTGATTTTCCTTCCTTTCACAAGTTCATCCAGTTTGAAACAGCAAGAGACCATTCTTGTCACCTACTCATAGCTGCCCTGGCAGGGCAACAACTTGTTTCTGTTCTACTCAGTGAGCCAACATCCTCCTTCCCAGGGATGAACTATTGACCAAATGAGTCTATCTTCCACAGCTCCTGTACGCTGCACTCGTTTCCAATAACGTAAATGAAGCAAAGGACAAGTTTAGGATTCTTTTCGCTCTAAATCATAATTGCAAGGACCAGCCATCCCTCTGCTATTAATTGAGGAACACCAGTAGCTATTAATTACCTAACAGTTTCAGGTTGTCCCCTGCTTTCTCACAGGTCCATTATCTCTGGCACCCAGCCAGTGGATCCACTATGTTTTGCTAGATTTAAACTAGTGGGTTGCAAGTTTAAGAGGGAACTGCAGGATTCTGTTCTTACACAAGGACTGACTGTTATTTACTCAGCAAAGCAGTCTAGCAAGCAGAAGGACAATACCTGGTACCTACCTAGAAAGGTACTACATTTACTACCCCCAATTCTCATCTACTGCCTTCAGTCATCTTCCTTCTTTCCAAATGTGAGTCTTTGCTCTGTGAGGGTCTTAATCCTTCAAAGCTTGCTTGCAGAAGCATTTTACACAGGGACAATTTGCATGATTTGTTTGCAGACTGAGGCCTTGTTTGCTTTAAATTTACTTTTGCACTTACCCTATCGACTTCATTCTGATTTTACTTGCAGATTGTTTTGAAGATGAAAAACTAACCAGCTCCAGAAGGAAAGAATAAGAATAGCATTCTTTTTAACATTAATGGAGTTTTTTTGACTGCTAGAAAGGGCTTTAGTGGTACAAGGCCACAGCAAGTCAAGAGCAGCGTGCTAAATCATCATCCATCACTCTCCACTAAAAGGATAAATTTGCATGTTTAATGCACAAGGCAACAAAGAAAAATCCATTCTTCCGTACACTTCTCACAGTCTTTCTTAAGCAAAACAATTGGGAATTCACAATTCCCTGCAAGGGAGTCTTCCAGCAAGGGTAACTGTCAGGTTTGGGTAAGTCAGACTTTACCTTTTTGGACCAAGCTGACTTCAGATCAGCATCTCCAATTAAAAGGTTAACAGTTTCTCCACTTCATTTCCTACTGCTACGTATTCTGTCAGTACCAATTTCACGTAACGCTCACCCACTCACCTGAAATTGCAAGCTGTTGTATCTTAAACTGAATGTTTAAACTTGGATTCTCCTCTGGCTTGGCAGCTCCAGACTGCAGGTTCACTATGCCCTTCAGGTTTGGTAGCTTTTGAGGGGTAATTTTGCCAACGTCCCACGTTAACACCTTGTCAGGAAAGAGAGAACAGTAGCAGCAGCTTTCTAGGAAACAACCTATGAGGTCAAGTTCATGTCAAGCTTTTAGTTTGCAGGCTGGGTACAGAAAGTAGCCTGGTAGCCCTGAGAATTATCCCACTGGCTGGGAGAAGGCATGGTTAGGGCTCCTGCAGGTATGGTGTCTTTTCCTTCCCAGCATTTCTTTCGCCCTGTCAGTGTTCCTTAGTTGGTCTGTGCACTTAATATCTCTTGTTCCTTTAGTAATGGTGATTGTTCCTGTTGTCAGATCGGGACAGCTAGATCCATGAAGCAAGGAGAGTAACCAGCACAAAGGTCGAAGGAACTTAAACGCAAGCATGAGGTGGACAGGAGCAAGGCACTTCACAAAAGGAGATGTTTAAGCTAGAGTAACTTTCCTAAGGGTCACTTGTTTCCCGTTGATTCTTACACTTTAAAGAAGATACATGGAACCAAGTTGGCCCTTTACTCACACACAAGAGGGTTTGGTTTTTTTTTTTTGTTCTTATCATAAACTGAAAATTGTTGATAAATGCAGAAAAACCTCCGTTCTCCCTACTTGTACAAACTTTTGCAGTTACAATCCACCTAGTTATCCCAACCTTTGCTAAAAACACAGTATAATTTATTTCTGCAGACAGGAAAGGAGACTTCCAGTGTTTCTGTTGGTGTTTTTGTTTTTAAAAGATCAAGGTCTGTTCTTTTTGAAACAAAGTGTTACTTGGAGAGCTTTCACTTACAATTCAAATCGATTGCTGACTGAGATATTCCAAGGGCAGCAGAAAGAGCCAGCAGAATGGTTTGGCTCAGACTGCATTTCAGTGAAATGGTTCCTGGGTACTAAAAAGCTTCAGGAGCTTTAGGAAATTTAGGTCTCAAACCCCAACTCAGAGGCAAGAAAGCAGGACTCCCGAGATACAGTTTTTCAGACCCTTTGTTTTCCTTCCTGTATGTCTTCAGGCAGATCTTTTGGAAAAGGTTTTTTTTCTCATCTCCTGCTCCTTGTTTTTCTGGCAACCTATTTTCAAGTCTACTGCATTTTCTCCAGATAACTATGTATGTTTTAAAGAACATAGATTGCAAAATATACCATAGCTGAAACTACCAGCAAAATACTGCTGCATCCACTAAACAGAGAAAAATATTAGGGGGGGTGAAGGAGCAGGGCAAAAGAGAGAAAGGGAGAGGGGAAGGGAAGGGAAAGGAGACTGATAAAACCAGAAATCACAACTGGTGTGTATCTAAGTTTGAAAAAGTAAATTTTTAAAGAGAAGATTTTAATTCCTAAACATACGCTGAAGGGAAAGTTTTCTGGTAAGTGTGGAACACTGCTCTAGTGCTCTGCAATATGTATGACTTGTTCTAATGTCATCTTAGATATTTAAATAAATAAAAATTTAAGACTTACTTTAGTAACTGGGTCAAATGTATAGCTGCCTTGTGTAGCAGTGAGGTTCATATTAAGTACGGCCTTTGGCATGTGAACTGTCATGACAACTCCTTCCACTGTTTTCCCCATATTCTGTTTTGGTCCAATGGTAACATCAAATCTTCCCGAAGAACTATTTTCCTTAAAACTGATCATGTGTTTCACATATACAGGAATTGCCACCAAGCTGAAATGAGAAGACAGTAGCTGAATGCATTCTGGCTACTTCTCTGCTTGAGGAAATAAAGCTCTTTCTCATAAATAGTTCCTTTGTTTGTCAGGTATGCAAGGTAGAACTGGTTTGTTTCAAAAGTGAAACTCAGCTTTTCAACATCATTTCTGAATTGATTTTATTAGCAGAGAAATCACAGGAAAGATTTTCTTCCAAATCACTTGTCCTAATCTTCTTCCCTCCATCTGTTGGTTATTTGGTTTTTTTTAAGTAATCTCACTGAGCCAATTCTCAGAACAGCCACCAGTCAAATCAGACTTAGTTTGTAAATATCTGCAGTTTAGACCTTTTTGTTTTATTCTTTTTATGAAGATCAGAGTCCTCTATGTATACAGAGACTTAGCCACAAAGCATCTAGCAGCAACAATGATTACCAGGAATGAATAGCCCTGTATTACTGTCGTGTGGTTTATCCCACTGAAAAATGATTGCTGAGCATCAGCAGCTCGCTGAAAAACAGTTTTCTTGTTTTAGTGCGGACAGAGCAATGGATGAGACAAAACCTGAGAACGTGCATTTTGGCAACAATGCAAATTCCCCCCATAACAAGGAGAAATCTGCAGTTACTCAGACGGACAGCGGTAGACGGTATATCTGAAGAAGCAGCGTGTCTAACCGGAAACGTACTTCTGTGAACTGACACGGTAGGAGATCAATCTGAAATTCCCATCGGGAGGAATGAATGAAAGGACTCTCTCAGACTCCCAGCGTTTGAACCGAATACATGGATGGAAGCTGACATCATCCAGCAGCCGTGGGTTCTGTAAGTAGTGGCAAAGTGGTAAGTGAAATCTCATCAAGCAGTTTGAACTAGCTACTGAACTCTACTCATTTCCTGTTTCTTGGAGTCTAAGTATCATTCCTAGCCATTATCTGAGACATGCTACTGAGCTAGATGGACTTCTGATTTGACCTGGTACAGCAGTTCCTGGGATTGTATTTTTATGCACAGACAAAAGCCATTCCAACTACTGTGCAACGCAGCAACTTCTACAATGTAATGCAAAACTTGTTATTTTTCATATGAGTAACACATGAAGTAGTGATTGCGCTCTTAAATTTTTTTAACTCTGATCATTAAGAAAAATAAATCCTGAGCAATTAAAATTCCCAAATATATGCTAAATTTACCATGAAAGAAAGAGAAAGATCTGGCATTCCTGAGAGCTTAATACACGAATCAATAACACCTTGGATTTCTGCAAAGACTGTGGAACCTGTGGGGGGAAAAAAAAAAAAAAAAGACACTTGACTTAACATTATTATCAAGGGCCTAACAAATGTTGTGAAGTGCAGCTAGAGGGCACAGATGGCATTTGCACAGCACTCGAGAACACGCCAAGCACAGATAGGAAAGGTCATTCCAGCTACCTGTGGCCTGGGCAGCTTGGTAAAATACATGAGCCAGAGCAAACAGCTTGTCCCAAATCAGCTAATTATATTTGTGCCAGCTGTTACACAGGACTTGTACTGGATGTGCTTGAACTGATTGCCAGCAATGAGCAAATAAGAAGTTCAGAATATGCAAGCTCTGAATCTTCCTGTCTTTCCCCTCCAGAAAATGAGCAAGTTGTGTAGTGGTGCAGGGAATTTGAAGCACATCAAAACAGTCAACATCAAAACACAGTAAGTTTGTGCTATAAAGCTCCAGATAACGTTGGCTTTCAGAAGCATGGCTTGTTTAACAGTGGGATTACGTATTCATCTTGATGTTAAATAAATCTATAGCAAAACAAACAAACAAACAAACAAAAAAACCAAAGCAAGAATATCAAGCATCCTACCCAGGAAAGGCTCATTTACTTAAATGCCCTATAAGGACAGAAATGCATGAGCAGGACTCTGGACGAATTAGCCCTAGAAGCAAAGGTTATTTTAGAAGATATGTAGAAACTATTGCTGATCTAGTCAAGGGGACAGAGAAACTGTGGGTTAATACTTTGCCTGAAAAGAAGGGATCCTGTTTCAGATTAAAGCAGTTAACCATATCCCTATGAAATAAGATAACATCCCTCTTCTAGGGGAGCAACCTTATCTACTTCTTAGTCCTAGTGAAGGTTAGGAATAAAGATTCTTGCATTGCTAGTCCCCAAGGGATCAGAGCAGAAAAGAGTAGCTATGACTACTGCAGTTTTCCTACTACTCCTCAGTAGGAAATTCAAACACTCAGTGGACACTGACTGGGCTTGAAATACATACGGAAACACAAACATGGTCTTGATTAGAACTCCTCAGACTAAGCACTCATACTACCCTTGGGAATCCTATTGAGCTAGGAGAGTAATGCAGCCATCAGGGTGTTCTGACTGTGATTGCCACCTCCTTTTAGTTTCAAGATGGCAAGAGTAAATGCTGCAAAACAGCTATTTAGGACTATCCAGACCAACGGTGGCCAAAGCGTTTGTCGAATTGGTGTATGGAACAAAAACAACACTGACTACAGCTACAACAGCAGCACTGAATGAAGAAATTAGATATTTGCTCCCTACCCCATACCACTACAAAATGGTGTCATGCAGTCTTCAGCTTTAGTAACTGACAGCCCCAATAATGAACAAAATAGCAGGCTCCTGTCCGCAGCATAGCAGTTTTCTTCTTGGATCAGCTTTTTCTACTTCTTGGCACTGGCAACAGTGACACAAAAGTCATCAGATTCCTCCTCAGAGTTAAATCTCAGGTTAAAGATTTTTTGTATTTGAGGATATCATGTTTCACTTACAGAAAAGGAAGGAGTATTATTGTGCTTCATAATATCTGGCTCCGGTTTATATCTAAGGAAAACAATACTGTCCAGCTATTTTGCACCAAGTTTTGTCTTCCTATCAGAAGAAAGCTAATGAAAGCTTTTGTCTTGCTCATTCGAGAGCCTACGAGGACTAGAGTAAATTGTTGGCAGGAACAATGGAATGTAATTTTCTCATCACATTTAAACCTTCAACCATTTTTTCCATTTATATCTCTTAAGAGATAATCAATATACAAAGAGAAAACATCTAAGTAAAGAATATTTCTTATGGATATTCTTGAAGCAGCCTAAAGCATATTGCTATTTTAACACGAACTGAAGAAATACATTTGGGCACGTCATTTAAAATTTTGTATTTCTATTTAAGACATAGATCCACGTATATAAAACATATGCAAAAAAACAGTTGGACTGTATTCTCTCTAAACATCAGCAGCTAAATGTAAACACATTCAACAAACAAAAATGAGCTTGCAAGGCATCTTACCTGATTTGTCTATAATCGCATCAATTTCTTCAATGACATCAAAATAGGCTTCGTTGTTTGTGTATTTTACCCCTGCTCTGCGCCAAGGAATGTTGGACAACTGTCCGGTGGGAAGTGTGTCACCCACATTACTACTGCCTTAAAAATGAAAAGGAACTCAAAATCAGTAATTAATTACAAGAGGAATGTTTCAACTGCCAAAATTAAGAATCAAAGCAAGATTTGCCCCCAAGAACTGCAGACTAGAACCTGGACCACTACAATTTCATTCCTTAGGTGATGTGAATGCACTTTAAGGATGTGTCCAGACTTACAGTTGTCAGACTATACTTTGCATAGCAAAATACAAGGCTGCGAAGGATTCCATCACTACAATTCAAGACATTACAGCTCCTTGTGAGGGCCTTAAGCATGCTTCCCCCTTCTAAGAGTTTTAGCTGGCTGACTTCAGGGCTGATTTCCTGATAGGAGTTGTTACGAACAAAGACCTGGAAGAAGCCTTAGGGAGGGCTCCCACCCCCTTTGCTTGGGAGCTGTTAGGCTGAGGCTCTCACCCTTGGTACCCATCTGAGCTACCTTGCAGCAACATGACAGCCGCGTCCACACCTGACCACACGCCAAATCAATCCAGACCCTGCCCATAGACTTGACTTTCTGGCTTGACCTGTCTCATCATGATGGACTTTCCTGGCAATCACTGAGCTGTAGATGACCCTGTTATCATCTGATCCTGACCTGTTGGCTCAACTTTTGGGCTCCTTAACAGTGGTGCCACTGCCCCTGCCTGCCTTGCTGTCATCCTCAGCTCCTCATTCTTAATACCACCCAGTGTGAGAAAAGGGCTTCCTGAGCTACCTAGTTATAAAGTAAAATGGTGATTCTTTAAAAAGAAAAGAAAACAAAACAAACTTATCACTTCTAGGGCTCAGGTGACTGATCTTGGAATCCCAGTATAGTGGCAAAAACTCCCTCTGCTAGAAGTAGGTCTCAGGACAGGGCCGCAGCTCATGCTTGCTTGTGCCCTTTAGCACAACGAATGTGGTAGTGTGTCCTGCCGCGTGAGACAGCTTCACTGAGAGGCTGGCAGCCAGCAGTTATCATTTCTACACAACCTGCTGGGTAGGCCCTCTCCTAGCAGGCAAAACCCAGAAGTTTTCACTCTCTTCAGCTAGTAAAATAACTCACACAGAAAAAAACCCTCCCTAAAGTCCATCCCTGTGCTATAATACATGAGGGAGGAGTTGCAACCATTTCCCCACTCCTCCTGCATCTCTGAAGGGGAGCAGTGGCCGTGTCCATGCCTCGTGTCCCTCAGCAGCCTTGCAGGGTGCAGCAGCACTACGCAGGCTGGGCTGCCAGGCCAGGTAGGTGGGAGAGCTCTCAGGCTGCCATTTCCCACCTACTCAGCACTGAGCTGTCACCAGTGACAAGATGCAGGCTGCCCTGGGCAGGCGCTTTAGGCTCCTAGGGAATTCTAATAAGACTTCAGATAAAACAAGAGGATTTGATGCTGCAACCCTTGACTTCAGGAGTCTTAATTCCCCTTATAGTGGTGCATCTAGTCCATTCATGTCATAGAAATTTTTTGTAAGTATAACTACTACCACCCAAAACCACATTTGAAAAAAAAAAATATCAAAACCCAAAACCCAGAAATTAAAACTGATGAGATTTATACTCAAAGATTCAACCACATGTGCTACCTCAAAGACCAGCTCCTCCGAGCGCTACCTCTGTGTGGCCCTGCAGCCCACCTATTACTCTTCTAACTACTAACACAATGTACAGGCGAACATCTCGCATATCTCTGACCCCATGTGACACCTCGTGGCGTACCTCCCTTGCACCCACCTGCCAGACAAGCAGATTCCACCAGCTCAGCTGACAGACATTTGGCTCCGTCAGTGCAAGATATACCCATTTACAACAGCCTGAAACCAGCTCCGAACTTGATGGATGCTGATGGTGGTGGGGGCGGGAAGGAGGCTGAGGACAGGCTATTTGCTTCCCTTCGTGCTATGTTCCCAGCCAGCAAAGATTTATTAGATATCTGTTATATACCTTTCTATAATGATTTCTTATAAAATGCATAACCTTCTCCAATGCCCCTCAGTTATTCAAGGCTTGGGGCTAGCTCTGTACCAATCCCAGAGCACCTGTCTCCAGTATGTGCTGTCTGTGCTGGGAATGGCTATTCCTGAGGGACTTGGGCAGCTGTGGCTGGACCAGAGAGTGCCACTGGGAATATCAAAGGGGCCAGGCATAAACTGCAAATAAGGAGGAAGTTGCTTTTATTCAACTCTTAATTGTGAGAAGTGGCAGGACAGTGGCCTCACCTTACAGATTCACACCAATATGATATTTTTTAGCTATGAAGCGTGATGGGGCTTTTTTTTTAAGCAGCCAGTCACGGCTGAAAATTATTTTCATACCTGTGATGGAGTTGACAACAGAGCGCAAAATTGTGGGAGGCTTAATCAGCTCCTTCAATATGTTAGATTCTGTTGCCAGTGGAAAGCCATTGTCTAACATTTCTTCTAGAAGTTCATACACAATAACTACATTGTCCTTAATTGCAGTCTCGGAACATTCGCCGAAGTAATCCTAAACAAATCAGAGATTACATAGGAGAGGATTTTTATTCCTGTTAAAATACTTCGCAAAAGTTAGCTTGCTTTTTTTTTTTTGCTTACAGAAACCCTCCCAATATATCAAGGCATTTTAGTGCCTAAACTAACTAGCTACTTCTATAGTCTGATTGCATCATACGTTAAGGTTACATTTATCATCTAACTAGAAATAAAGACAGCGTAAACAGTGAAATTAATGTAATCTAGTTTACTACTATATATGTGTTAAAGGTTCTCCCACTTGTGAACATTAACACATCTTCAGTTAGAAGACTCTTGTAAAACAAGGGGACTATCTTTTGGCAATGCCCAGTCTTCACAGAGGTTCCTTTATTTACAGTATCTGTGAAACAGGTTGAAAACTGACTCACGCTTCGCATCTTCTTCCTCCCTACAGAGTGCTTTATGACTGTATGCTCCTTCTTGTTCATCTATATAACGTGAACAGTACAAAAGCTTACAGAAAAAAGACAGCATTTACAAAGCGGGATTTGGGTTTTAGTGCATATGCACTGGTCTCTATAAATCAAATGAATATACAAAATATACCTTCTGTTCCCTTGTACTCTATAAACCAGTGCTTGACTTAAAAATTGCAAAGGGGAAAGCCACTGACAGGAGGGTTTATTACTTTTCTTTAAAAGAAGTTTATACAAAAATTCCCTTGGAATTATTCCAATTTTAAAATTATTTAATGGTGACAGACCTGGAAAGTATCTGCTACTCGGTGTAGAAATTCAATTACAAAGAGTGGTGGCACTTCTGTCTGTATGACAGACACAAAGAAGATTTTATCCCGATAGATGCTGATGAGGTAGTGATGTGGCGTCGAGATGACAGGAGGCACATTCTCAACATCGATTGCTTTCTCCTGAGCTTCAAAGAAATAATCACACACAGATTGGCTCACAACGCTCTTCCAGTGCTTCTCCAAGAATATATCACCAGAACAGTTTATAAGAAACAGGCTGTGGATCATTTTCTGTTGGAAACACAAAGAAGTTAAAATAAACAAAAGGATATGAGGATTGACGTTATTTCTTCTCTCAGATTCCCTTTCTTACAACGGTTATTCTTTATTAACATGCACTGTGAATTTAAAAAAAAAGATCTGCTTTGCTGCTTTTCTTTAAATTGCATTTTCTTTATTTAGAGAAATGTTCCATTCCACTACAAAATATTTCACAGTGGATTAAGTTGCTAATCTATATCACACCATAAGCAAGAAGCCAGCACCCTTGATTTCCACCTTCATCCCTATTTGGTATTTGTAATTTATTTCTTAAAGAAAAGCTGACTCTCATGAGTTGGCACTCAAACATGTTTGGCAACATGTAAGCGTAACTTATAAAGTTTCCTATGGCAGAGGAGTTTGTGTAACATTTACACACATAATTAAGAATTGCACTATCTTAAAAATATAGCTCTTTAGCTCGTCAGCTTTCAGCTACTGAACTAGAAAAGTGTTTTCTTTATTTCCTGGCTGATTAGTCTTTTACTTACAATCTATGCCAAGCTGCACTTGGATAAAGGGTTGGAATTCATTAAAAGTACACAAAACCAGGAGTTTAAATCTGGTTTAATGAATAAAATTGCCTCAAATGTGCTCGACACACATGAAATATGTTTCCATAAAATGTTTTACACTTAAAAACTCACTCATGAAAAAGGGGAGTATGAACTGCAGATAAGGAATGTAACTTTTTTCTTATATCTTTAAAGGTTTACAAATAACACGCCTCAGCCACTGATCCTTCATTTTATTCATGGGACAAGAAGCTTATCCGCCTTTTTTTAAAAACTAATTCCCAGTCTATTTCTCAACTTTCAATGAGATAAGTGAACTAAGTTGTTGATTCAACTGAATTGAATAAACTATTTTCTCCACATCTACAGAAAAGACAAATGCTAGCAGACTTCAGTTTATCTCTTTAGCCTTTACATCAGACAGATACAATGCTTTGGCTGACCTGCAGTATAACCACCCTCTGACAAAAATAAGGTCCAAGTTTAAACTCAGGCTTAGAAAGCAAAATAAACAAATTGTAACCCAAGCACTGGCTCCTCACGGTGAAGTTCACCTGGTACTTATATCCTGCATAAATTCATTCTGTAGTTGAAGAAGCTGCCCCTGCCAGTGGCTGTTCATCCCTTTTGCCCACCGGGTATTGATTTGAGCAGGTCTGTGGCTCTACAATTACCTGTATCAGGAAACTGGTCCAGCCATAAACTGACCCAGAAAAAGGAGTTTCTGGTCAGATCAGCTTCCTGGTGCAAGTTATTACACTGCCAGAGTGCTACAGCTGGCACAGAGGAGATGGTGGAAATGAGCAGATGATAGCAATGGAGAGATCCTGAATTAAAGTTTATTTAGCCTTTGGAGGAATTCAGACATGACTGGAAAGAGACCAAACAGTTACTGGGCATCCACACCTTGAAACAGGAAGACCACCATCAACTCTGAATGCCCAAGAGAAGCCAAACACATCTACCAAAAACCTATTGTAGTTTTCATTAATCTTAGGATGTTTGGCCAAGATCATGCCATAAAACGTAGATAAAATTTGCTCCTTTGCTAATGTTAACTCTGGCACACAAATGTGAAGATGGCACAGAAGCATCTAGATGTAAATGGCCCAGTCCCACAGAGATATTAAGGAGTCTAAACACTGTATGATTAAGCCTCATTCCAAAATACTGGAATAAGCACTTAGCTCCATCCAGAGTGAGCTCTTGTTGCTGTGTCTGAATCTAAACTGTGCAGAGTACTAGGCTGACCTCCCAACATGCTTGTAACACTGAAAGATGGTCTGGCCCTGCAGATCTCAACAAAACAAAATTATGTCTTCCAAAGCTCACCAGAGAAGGTTGAAAAGGACTACTAAAGAAGGTAGCTAGCATGCTACTTCCCTCCACCTAAGTCAGCAGATGTGGGAAGGGAGCCAAGATGCAGCTTTTCAAATTCTAAACTCCAGCTGCTCCTTCACATGCATGACAGCAACGTGCTCATCTTCACTGGGGCCTTGCCAGGTCTTAGATACCTCGTGCTAAGAGCACACTGTCTTTGGTGGTAGACACAAAAAGACCAATAATCAGAATGTGGATGTAAAAATCCAACTAAGCCAATACGGTATATAAGAGGAAGTTCTTCTGGAAACTGTGATTGCCAATTTGCTTAAGAGTGGGAAAGGAAACAAAGCTACGAAGTGTTATTCTGTGTTTCTACTGTATCTCTCCTGAACCAAATTTATCTCTAATTAGCTTGTTAAAAAAAAAGACGATTTTAGTACTGTGAGCACAGCAGTCTTATAAAGGAGCCTTGACACAATTGCTTTAATCCAGTTTAACCTAAACATGTTCTGAATTTAGCCAGTGCTGAACATTAAAACCCTCCAAAATCTCCTGGATAGTGACACAACAGTGGCAAGTATAATCAACCACTGAATGTCAGTATTGTTCCACACTAAGGCAGCCTAAACATATGAAGGTGATCAGCTATAAAGCTTAGAATAGTTCCCTGTACATTTTAATATGGATACAATAGCATATCTGTTAACAAACATAAAACCCAGTTCCTAGTAAATGCACACAAAGCTGCACAGGAGAGTTTCAGTACAAGCAGCACCGGTAAGACTCCATTTCCAGAAGACTTATCTATAGCCCACCGTGGAGAAGCTATGTGGGACTGCAGGCAGCTTCGGGCGATACTCTGACAAAGTATATCAGATACGCGTGACAGAGTGTTTTTAAGCCCTAGCAGTTGTCCTGCTGTTAACATTCATACAGATTGTATTGATCAGAAACAATTGCATTTGTCACAATATACTTTTAACAAGCACAGTAGTACAGCAGGCCAACATAATCACTACCTAAATACAGCAACTTTGCTCTACTGTGCCCACAGCAAGCTCCTGGTGCATGAAATGGCTGTGTTAGCAGGGCCTCTTCTTTTGCCATAAGTTCCTCTTAGGATATTAAACCACAACTTGATATGCAGTCGACGGAAGGCACAGGCAGCCAGAAAGGGGAGCAGTGTTAGACCACTGCCCCTGTTTACTCACCTGCCCCAAGCTGCCCAGGTACCAGCTGTGTTCTTAGGAGTGTTTGTGTGGCCTTGTGGTAAACTGGAGTAGCAAACTGATCCAGGGGACCATGCTTGGCAGATTAAGGCTTTACAGTACCTGTGGAAACTAAGCAGTAAAATCCCACCTAGCTGCCTACCCTATCTTCTGGGTAGGAAGACAGCGATGACAGGATTTCCCATGATACATAAGAGTTCCCTCCAAACCCCCTCACATACTCCTTTCCTCTTTCACAAGTTTTAGCAGTACACTAACTTGAAGTGCTCTGGAAAATCGCGGCTCTCTCCTTGCAGCTGAAGCACAGGGCCGGCAGACCCACGAGCACAAACCCTGCCCTATCACTCAATGGGCAGCTCAGTTTGAACGCTTCCCTGTGCCAGCGCTGACTAAAGAAGCTCTTATAGCAGTGGGGGCATCAGTCTATTACATGCAAGACTAACTCATCTGATTTATCCCCCACACTGTCAAACAACTGGCACCAGCCAATTAAAGACAGATTTCATGTTGGATATCTTACAAGTGGTACTACTACAAAAATACCTTATGTAACCTATTATTTAACAAAAATTACTTAGAGTGCTCCCAATACTGAAGATTTCCTTGCTGCTCTATTTTTTGAGTGCCAGATTTCATTTCAGACACGTAGACATCCCTGAATTCATTTCTCAGTACCCTATCTGCTTCTATCTCATCAGAACATTAGATTTGCAAAGAAAAAAAGATTAAAAAATGCTGAAGATAAAAAAATCAATCTAGTAACAGTAAGACTCCTCACACCAATAGGTCAAGCTAATACTTGTGTCCAAACAGCAAAGCATGTTAAGAGCTGTGACACTTTGAGGGTAAAGGTCTTGAATCAAAGTTCGTAAGTCTAAAGAAACACTAGCAGAAGCACACCACCAAAATTTAAGAATCACAAGAGTACCTGTGCAGCAGCGTACACATACACCACTTTGAGATGGCAGTGTAAAACCACTCTATGTAAGATACTGAAGGTGTGCTTCTAGGACTATTTCAAAAGGACGTGCCTCCCATCTCCCTGGTTTTAGGCCTACCCAAGAAGCGTACTGAAGACATACGTGAATTACTATTTGCATCTTTAGTCCAGAGCAAGCCATTTAAGCTCATTTTTAGTAGGCTGACAGCCTTCCATACTACTGCCTGACCGAAAGGCATTTTACAGGCATTGCAGCAACCAGCAGCCCAGCAGAAGTTCTGCAGCTTCTTCTCACAGACTTCCCATCCTTGCTCTGACACACGAAACTCCACGTGATTATTTGTAGTCATTTCCAACCCATCAAAATTTGAAGTCCTCACAAAAGAACTAAATATTTTAACTAAGGCGCCTTCAATACACTGTTTCCAAGTCTGTAGCTTTTCTTTTGACTAAATCTGGATTTTGCAATGTTACTGTTTTTTCAGTCTCTTGGCAGAGAAACATCTGGCCTGAAGTCACAGAAGGCTCACAAGACAAAAGTGGAGCTCATTGGCAAGAGGGAGAGGCTGTGAGCATGGGAAAAAGACTGATTGCACGTGCTTGTCCTTAGCTACAATTAAGTACTCTAAAATGCAACTAATGCAGAAATACTGTTACAGCTGCTTTTCCATAACACTGAGCTGAGTTACAGTCAAAGCTCAGGGAAGTGAGGAATTTGTCACTGACCTCTGCAATGCCCTTTAGAGCTAGTAATAATTACTGAAAACGGCTCAAAATGGGACCATCACTGGGAAAGTATTCCACAGCTTCCATGTTCCCTGCATTTGGCACAGCTGCTCTGAAGGGTGGAAGGATTAGTGGGGGTGGACTGTCTGAGCCTCTGTTATGTATTTGTGGAAATGAACTTCTAGTGACAAGCGAATGGAAAGTAATCAAATGCCTAAAGTAATCTGGAGAAACAAATAAGCTAAGATAGGCAGTTCTACTTCTATTTTAAAGCTAGTATTTTTGTCACAACCAGCTGGTCGGTAGTTTAGCTTTTTCCTATAAATTCAAGATGTGTCACAAATGCGCCACAGATGTGGCAAAACTAAATAACCTTTCCTACCCACCTCCCCAACCCCATTCACTGGCTCTTAAAACAAATGAAGAGAAGTCTTATTAAATACTTGAATGACATTTTCAAGACAGCCAACATGACAGCTCTGAACATAGATATAACTGGCTGGACCAACCCTGACACAACATTAGAAGTTGTGATTCAAACGGATACACCTGGAAGTCTCAGACCTTATTAAAATGTGAATATTCTGTAATTTCACAGTTTTTGTAAGGCTCCTATCATTATTAACATATCTTACTGCTGCTGCTCAAGTGTCATTAATATTTTTACTTATAAGATGCTCACAGCTCAGGTATCTGCACATTAAAATAAAAACATTTTTGCAACCCTTTTCAAGAACTGCCTGGTGTCCCTCTCTGTCAGTCAAGCAGAACTCCCATAATCAGTTCAACTCTACCTTAACACCATGAAGTGCTTGTGCCTGTACAACTACTCAGATGCATATTTTACCAGCAAGATCATCCCTACTGAAGACTAAACACTTTGCTTCCCAGATGTTCAGTATACATTTATTTATCTTTACTGTCATTTAAAACACTGTTGATAACTTTCTGGAATTGTTTTTAAAAGAAAGTAGCCCTTTGAGAATAGTCTGAAGTTGTCTTAAATCAGTGTTTGGGATGATAACAAAATTTCCAACTTCCTCCATGCTTTTACCAATAACAATCACAGCCTGCATAAGAATTTGTGCAGCATTTCATCCACGGACTGATGAGCTTTCCAATAATACATTTGCATGGCGCCTCTGTTCAATTTAGTTCCAGTATAAATCTTCTAATTCCTGGCAAGATAGTTTCATCTCTTGCCAACAGAACAATATTAGATCCTGAATAATCGAATAGTATTAGATCTGAATAACTGCAGTTCCCTTTGGGACCTGCAAGAACAGAAAGCTGCACTGTAAAAGCTGAAAAAGCAAGAGTTTCTTAGAAAAAAACCCCACTAAAACAATTAAAAATTCATTGCTAAAACTACATGTTTACATGAAGATGAAACATTTCTAACACAATTTACATCCAAATCAGCTGCTTTAGGACTACTAAGGGACCACTTAAGAAATTCACTCTCTGAAAGCAGTACTGAATAGATAGAGAGGACTAAATGGACACAGTAAGGAATATCTTGTCATGCATTTACTGTCAACAGGATTTTCAGGAACAGACTGATAATTAGGCTAATATTCCAGCCAAACCATGGAGAACTCTGAACAGCCAAGGCAGCAGGATTCAATCAAAGGATATAAAAGCCTTGTCTCAGTAGTTCTTTGGGAAGATATTTTCCATCATGCTCTCCCAGTTCACTGCTCCAATAAGTCTGATGGGCCGGAGCGACAGCGCTACCAGCTTTATACTGCTCTTTTTCGCAGGCTCTATTTTAAGAGACACTCGAGGTTCCAGAAAGGACAAGCACAGTGCCAAAGAGCCATGCAGTACTGAAATACTAGATCAGAGCCAACAAGTATCACTGGAACCCTGCTGTAAATGACAGCTCTTACTAGTGTGTGTGCACTCCGACACAACTAGGCCAAACACAGATGGCAGAAGGAAGGCATATAGCCATTTCTACCTCCCTTCTCTTCCATGAGAAGAGAGCAGAGCGGCACTCTTTAATTCTTCCATCCTATATGAATAAAATCAGGCTCCCAAATACTAAGTCTTAAAGAATCGTCTAAGAAGTTCTTGTTAAAAAGCAGCCTCTCATGCATTATGTTGAATAAGCATAAAAAAGATGCCACTCATTTTCTGTGTATTAACTAAGAAATAAGAGGAAGGAACTTAACATTTTAAAAAGGTTTAATCTGGTTTCTTCCCATTATTACAGCCATGAAGTACAGCTGCCACTTGTCACCTGCTGGTCAGACCTCTCTACCTCAAGGACTTCAATTTCTCTGTCATGAATCCTCATAACAAGGTTTCTATTTAAGATTCTTAATGCAGAACTCCTTGTAAGGAGAGCTTTGTTGAAAGAGTAACTGGGACTTAGCTGGTGCATACCTATTTTGCACAACAGGAAATTTCATTTTTTAACAAGGACAGCAAAATTAAGCACTAGAGGGCGTGGAGTGGTCTTAATGTTTAATTTGCCATCTGCAAGGAATTTTCAGGTATGTGCACACAGACAGGAAAGAAACTGCTTGTCCCATATTTTTTTTTTTCCAAAACCAGGTTGGTTTGCGTTTTTGAGTTAGCACCCAACACACCACAGATTAAATCCTAGACATTTACAGTGAAATACCATTCAGATGTTGGTGTTTGTTTTTTTTTTAATAAATGAGAAGCTATGTACAATTCAAACCTGCTGGGAACTGTCAGCTGAATCAGTCTCATGGCTGGCATAGTCAGTTCTTTTGTAAAACATTGCTTCCATCATTTTACTTCTTGCATGAGTAATCTAATTTGCTTGTGCTTTTCTTGCAAAATAGCTTTTCCTCTCCCATACTGCAGTCTGCCTTCTATGAACATGAATTTTCATTAGTCCAGTATGATTTTTTGCCTGGTCATTTATACAATAGTTACATTTAGTGGTGAAGTTATTCATCCAGTCTGATCAACATCTAATGGGTACAAATCATTCATCATACTGAAAAGATGGCAAGGGCATTGCTACTTCAAAGCAGATTGGCATTGAAACAAAAGAAAAGAAGCGACAACCTCCACTCAATTACCCTGTTAGGTGCTGAACAGGGCTGAAGCGATGCACAATGCACAGTGGTGGATGATAATGGATTAATTTCCAGTGCATGTCAGGCAAGTCTACACTCACAAGGCCCCTTGCTAATTAAGCAAGTAGAGCATGACCAGAACCACCATGTTTGCAGCAATGCTGCTGAAAAAAGATTCAGGTGACCTGGGTGCTACCCCTCCTGCAGCCCCCCGGCCCCTCCCGGTGTGGCTTTGCTGCAGGTTTTGCATACAGCCTTGAATGGCAGTTCCTGCATCATCCCTCCTGCAGGCCCTGCGCCATCTCCCCTAAAAACTAAACTGAATTACCTCCCTCTGCATAATCCCTCCTTGTCATCGCTGCTTATCGTTTCAGAGTAACCTGCGGCTGGGACGCTGACCCGAGGGGACCCCGGGCAGGAGGCAGCCCAGCCGCTCCCTCGCCCGGCCTCACGCCGAGGCCCCACGCCCGCAGCCCTGACAGGCGCCGGCCGGGCCTTCGCTCCAGCGCAAGCCGTGCTGCTCTGCACAGGCACCAGAGCCCAGAAAAAGAGGGGGTTTTATTCAAGCACGGAAATAATTTTGCCTTTAAACGGACACCGAACAACGGAAACGGGCGCAGGTAAAACGGGAAGTCTCGGATTTACGGGGCAGCCTCCCGCTACCACCGCTGACAGGGACGCTACCGCTGGCCGACTCCAGCCACCCAGAACAGCCGGCGGCTGCCTACGGGGCCGGGCACAGGCGGCTCCCGCCGCCGCCGCCCGCCCCGCCGCCCGCCTTCCCCGAACACGGAAATCAACGCCCCCCGGTGAGGCCTCCCTCAGCGGCCCGGGCCCGCCCGCCCCGGCCCCACGTACCTCCCCCGGCCCGGTGCGGCCCGCTCGCCCCGGCCCGGCTCGGCCCGTCCCGCTCCCGGGGCAGCGGCCAAGATGGCGGCGAGGCCCGGCAGCGCGCGGGGCCGCCCCCCGGCGGAGGCGCAGGCGGCCGGGGCGCTGCCTGCGCTGAGCTGAGAATAACGGGCGCCCCCCCCAGCCCCGCCGGCCCCGCCGCCGCCGCCAGCCGCCCACCACCCGCCGGCGCCCCTCGGCCTCGGCGGCGGGCAGGGGACGGGGACTGCCTCCAGGCGCTAAAACCACCCGGGCAGGCGGCGCGGCGGCGCACCGCTGGGCAGGAGCGGCGGGCGGCGCGGCCTCGCCTCCCCTCCCCGTCAGGCGCCCGGCAGAGCCGCCCGCCCCTCCGCCCCCGCCCCCCGGTGCCGGCGCGGTCGGCGGGGCGGGCCGGGGCCGGCGGGCGGGCCGAGGCGAGCGGAGCGCGCCGCACGCCGCCCAGCGCGAAGATGGCAGCGGGTGAGCCGCAAGCCAAGAAGCTCAAGCTGGAGCAAAAGCAACTGAGGTAACGGGCGGCGCGGCGGCGGGAGGGGCTCTTCTTTACGAAGAAGCCCCAGCGGATGCCGGAGGGTCGCGGGGTGCCGCCGGCGCTGCCCCCGGTGCAGGGCGAGACACGTGCCGCCGCGGAGCGCGGTCAGAGTCACGCCGGGAGGGTCCGGGGGCGCCGGGCCGGGCCGGGCTGGGCGCGGGACCGCGCTCCCCTCCCGGCGGCGCCGGGCGCACGTGGAGGCGGGCGGCGGGGCCGTCCCGTCCCGTCCCGCCGCGCCCCTGCTCCTGCCGCCGCCGCCGTCCTGGCGGCCGCCCCGCGGGTACCGGTGCCCGGCCCCGGCCTTTGCCCCGGGGCACCGCTGGGCTGGACGCCCGGCAGCCGGGTCAGCGGCGGGCGGGAGCGCGGCTGCCGTGGCGCGGGAAGCGCGGGGTCCGCGCCGCCTGGTGTGCGGGGCCCCGGCTCTGCCTTGGGCCGGGGTCGGTCAGTGCTTCTGAGCTCCGGGATGGGGTCGTGCGGTGAAACCGAATGCTGCCTGTAGCTACAACAACCGGTGTTGGAAATACAGCTTGGGTTGTCACCCCGTGTTCTTCTTCTTTCAAAATATCCCCTGAAAGCCCCGATTAATAACCTTGAGGGGGGTCTCTGTCCCCGTTAGTCAGGAATTTAGTTATCTGAAAATCTTTGTTAACAGACACATTTTCTTCGGGACACGTGGAATATTTTTAAGTGTTTTCATATTGAAATAATCTGTGCCGTTTGCTACACTTCCTTATTTGTGTGATCACTGTATAATATCACTGATTGAACCCCATCTGGTTGATGGCCTGCACAGAAACAAGTCATTTATTTTTAAATGTCATAGCAGAAAAATACAAGGTTTCTCAATGCAGGAAGCACGGTCAAAATGAGTACCGAGAGAGCCACAGCAGAGCTTTTGTTGGTGCAGTTTCTGATCTGTTTTCTCGGGATTATTCGCATGAGTATAATTGTAAGATAGCTGATCTCCCTCCAAGTATTCAGTATATGAAAAGGATTAATGACATAAGGCTTGAAAGGTCCAAAATTACCTTGGCGATAACTAATAACTTGTTCAAATATAGCGTAAAAGAGATGTACTTTAGTACTGAGATGAGAACAGTCCCTTTCGGTACTGATGTCCTTACTGAAAGAACTAATCCTATTAAATTTGTCAAAGTCAGGGTACTTGCTCCTTTGGCAGCTGAGTGACTTTTCAAGTCTAATAATAGTTGACAAGCTCAGTTGCAGAGAGTGGAAGAGGAAAAATGTAACTGAGCTCTGAAAGCAAGTAAATGGCAGGCAGCAGTGTAAAGTTGTAATTAAAAAGCAACAGTTATTGCCATGGCCTTAAAGGAAGGTGGGACAAGAAACTGGGAATTGCAATGTTTCTGTTTATAAAGCTTATTAGAGGAAAGTGCATTTTACCTGCTTCAAGCCTAAACATGAAAATTCAAAAATTTGAGAACTTTGTTGAAGTACTCAGTTAAAAATGTAAAGGATGTTTACAATGGAATGAAAGGCCACGGTGACATGCTCCAATAACAACAGATTAAACGGAAAATAATACTTTTGTGAGGTACGATGGATAAAACACAGGGAATGTTGTGAGAACTTGTGTACTCTAATTCTATTTCAAGTTATTTCAATATGAAGTGTAAACTGGTCTCCAGCTCCGTTTCATAAGAGGAGAAACACCATGATTAGCTGGTGATCAAATACAGTTAATGTGTGCCGTGGGCCTCAGGTTGGACTCGTGAAGCAGGTGAGGTGGTTGGACTAGATTTGGCAGACCTTTGCACTCATTTGAACGTAGCGGCAAGAATGTGTTTGGCCGAGTGCTGCTGTGGGACTTTGTCCCGTGTTAAAAGCCAGTATAGAAGGTACCAGAATGGTTGAGGTTCCTTGACTTCATTGTATTTGGAAGGAGGTTCAGTTGTTAATGCAAACCACTACTACATATGTCGGGAGTACTGGAAACAGTTAACCTACAGATTAGAAAAGAAGTGAAAAATCACTTGAAAATTTTGGGAGATAATAACTTCATATTTATTATGCCAAGAATTAGAGGAGAATTCCTTGTTCTCAACATCTAGATCTGAGACTCTTCAGCCTCTTCAGAAAACCATGTCTAATGGACTCGACAAGGATGGTCTTGTACCTTACTTATTCTCCCATATGATACGAACCTGAATCTTTCCTGTGGCTACCATGAAAACTATTTTAATATTAAAAAAAAAAAGACATAAAAAAGTTAAATTCCACTCTGTAATGTAAGTTGTACCTTGTCAACAATAACAAACGTTTCCTTCTCCTATTTTTTTTTTCATCGTTTTCTCTCTCGGAGTGGCATCAGGGAGGTTTCACGGATTTTTTTTTTTTTTTTTTTTTTTTTTCAGTCCCTTTTGATTCTTTCAGGCAAAGGAAAGCAAATACTGCTCCCTCATGAGGTAGGCAAAGCTGACCCGGTTCAGCTAAAGTTGTTTGAAAGCAATATAGGATGGCCGGCTTTTGCCACCCATTGAGCAGAACACAAAGCCCGAGACCCAAACTAGCGTTCCCAGCTCAACAATGCGTTGTGCTGACATTAATCGGCTGGGCAGCGGGTTTTGCATTGTCTTTATTGACGGGTGCAAATCCCCGCTAAAACCAACGGGCTTTAGGCAAGGCCATTAATGCATGCTGTGTTGTTTCAGGCTTCTGACTACATGTGAAATAAAATATCATTGTGTGTGTAAACTGTTCTGTTTGAACAGAAAATAGGCTTGCAAAACTGCAAACGGCTTGTCACTGAGTGGTAGCATCAACTTACTAGAAACATCATGAGGCGTTACTTTAAAGGAGAATTACTAAGGATTTGTGTCCTTTTATATTTGGTTTGGTTTTATCTTGGAAGTCTGTGAAAACTGCAACCAGGCTTCTGTTAACAGGCTGGTACAGTTACGAAAGAATTTGGACATTCTCTGTGGAAATGTTTGAGCTTATATGTACATGTCTCTATAGAAATATGCATGCGTGCAGAAGGAAAGAATGAACAAACTTGTGAAATCCTCTGCTGTGAAGTCCCCTCTGCTGCATTACGTCCCTCTGGCCATTTCTGCAGCTGCTGTATTGATTGAATAGTTGTGACATGGCTTGCTGTTTGGACAAGTCAGTTTATCTCCATGAAGACAATGTAAGCATTGAATTTGACAAATACTTTATACTAGAAGTACAAAGTACAATATTCCTCTTCTTCTGTTACTATTAGACATCTCTTCCTTCTCAGAATAAATTATCAAACACTCTGTGGGTAATTGTTATCAAAAGCAGTCCTTTGTCATTACTGTTCCACTAGATTTTAGACAGCTTGATACTGGTGACTGTAAAAAATTTTGCTGATTTCACGCATTTTTAATTTTCTTAATAAGCTGGCTTTTAATTTAGCTTATTCCTTCATCAGCTTTCTGCAAATGAAAGACAATTCTGAATATTTTAAATTAGCTGTGACAAAGCTTTCGGTTAGAATTTAGTAAATCGTTTTTCTTTCTCTTTTATTATCTAAGGCTTTTTTTTTTTTTTTTAATTTCACCTCGCTCCCCATTTGTATTCATTTCAGTTTCTGTCTTCATGGTTTATACTTTTCTCACTTTCCAGTTTCTCATATCTGCAAATATGGGTAATTTTTTCCATGTCAGTACTCTTAACAGCCTCTTAGTACAAAGAAATATCTGAGTCTTTAGCACCTTGCTGTGTTTGCTCCCAGAAGAATAAAAACAATAGACTTTTTCTTCACATGGATATTTAGACCCCAGTAGAAAGCAGACAAACAAATACTTTTGAAGAAACTAGCAACAGACTTTGCTGATTTTGCTAAATAAGGACATAACAGCAGCAACCTTCCCTTCAAAGTTGTGTTGACAGAAATATATCCAAAACTGGAATGACTTGCAGCATGGAAAATACCTTGCTCTTACCGTTCAGGTGCTCATTTCCATTGTTCAGATATGTGACTCTCAAATTGCTCTTTAGGTTGACACATGTCTTCACCTGGCCTTTGATGTAGTCCTGTGGGATTTCTCACAGTGTGTGCCATATTTCCACATTTTTTGTGTTCTTGTATTGGAGAAGCTTGTTATGGTGTTTTCGTCCTTTTAATTAAGGTAATTCCTTGCTTTACGGGAAGGAGTGTGTAACCTGAGGAAAGAGGAGGTCATGGGAAGGCTCTTTCTGCTCTCGACCATGAGCATGGCTGGTGTCTCTTTCTTTTGTTACTGATGTTACCTGCAGCCCACCTGGCAGAAGAGTCACACTGACGAACAACGATAGTTTAGACATAATAGGCTTTACTAATATCCTGCAGAAAAGTATGCCTCTGACTTGGTGTGCTGCCTCCCTGAAGTCAACAGGACTAGTCTTGTCCCTAGAGCTGCTTGCATGCTTAATTACCTGTGGGAGGGGAGCCAGTGCAAATATGCCTATTTCGTCATGAATCTTGAAGTGCCTGTGAATTTTACCGAGATTTGCGAGTTCCTTCATTTTCAGCTGATGAAACAGCTTGTGTAGAATTACTCATCTAATTGGATCTACTAATACTACTTATAAACAGACAAGGAAGATGCCTGGAAAGGAGACTTGAGTGAACGTAGAGGTAGTTGAATATGGTGTCTAATGCAATAGTGTGAAATGCGCTTGCTGTAGAGCAAGACCTTGGCTTGCTCTATTATGCTGAGGTATATTCGATGTGGAAATGGTTGAAGCAAAACTCGGGCTTGTGATTCAAGGTTGTGATATTGAATTTGAGTAGTTACTTACACAGATATGGTACACAAGTATTTCACAAAACCAGTTTCAGAAGCAGGGAATGGGTTGCTATCTAAAGGTCGTTAATTAGTATTTGCTGGCAACATGTTGGAAAACCTTATCTTCTTGAAAAAGTAAATAGAGCTTGCAGATACAATGTGAACACTATGTTTTCTCAAGGCTGTTCATTTTCTATTTACATAAGTCGCTTCTTAAATAATTTCAATTTACATACTAATATTATTTATACAATAAATACCAAAGCATCTTGTGTGAAGGAGAGAAGTCTTTGGGTATTACTCAGAATTTGGTGAAGGGGAAGGGATTTCTTCCATTTTGAACTGTAACCACTTCTGTAACGATTGTTTGACCACAGTCAAAGCTGTACCGTGCTTGGAGGATATGGTAACATGAAGCTGCTTGCTGGCTTTATGCTACCTTGGGATTTCATTTGCAGTGAAAGACTTTTGTGGGGATTTTTTTTCCTTGTACATTCAGTGGTACAAAGCAGTTGTAACTGTCTCAAGGGCTAGGTTATTTGACTAGAGTAAGATAGAAAAAAAGTATAGCTGTTTGCAGTATGATAAAGATCTAGCTCTTACAGCTGTATGGTCTGTGAAGCTGCATTAAAAGAAATGGGATAATGCTATGGAATTTTAAAAAAAAAATTTAAAAATCTTTTTAATACTTTGCTAGTAGATCCATACAAGATTAAAATACATATTATTTTGTGTTGCAAAGTATGAAATTCTCTCTGTAGGAAAGTTTTCAAAACAACTGCTGTTCTAGTAGAAAATACATGCAAGCTCTGAAAAATGCTGTTATTGAAAGAGAATTTGTGGACTTTCTGCTTGCTAGTCCCATTTTATAATGTCTGCTGAAGCTATTATGTAAAAGATCATCCTTCTGTCTTGCAAAGATGGAAGAGTGGGCAGCTTATCTAAGATTAACCTTAGTTTTGTACTTTGAAGAAATTGAGTGAAATATGGGGGTTAATGGAGAACTTTTTCTTTATGTATTGTAAACTGGATGATTTATATCAAATATTTGTGGTGTAAAACATAACACATTGGTCCAAGGCTAAGGCCTAGATTGCCTATATCTTGGATACACAAGTTACAAACATATAAAATGTATAGTTTCATGGATTGCTTCAATAAAGTGCAATTTTA
Source organism: Platalea leucorodia (assembly GCF_965183815.1). NCBI lineage: Eukaryota > Metazoa > Chordata > Aves > Pelecaniformes > Threskiornithidae > Platalea > Platalea leucorodia. The sequence goes on from NC_138826.1 coordinate 24,773,634, forward strand.
AAAGTTCTCGCATGCTTACCTATTGTTATATCAGGTAGGGGTGCAATTCGTTTTTAATTCATACTGTGCTTGAAAGGAAGCATTTTAGTGAAATCGCCTGAGGAATAATTGCTCACATTATGTAAAAGAACTCATATGGTCATGAAGATCTCTTCCTTACCGTGTAGTAACAGAAGCAGTCAAGAGAAATTGCGGCTAGATCAAAAATCTGTGAATTCCATCTTTCTCTTGGGGATTTCTGAAGCTAAAACACAAGTGAAGGCACAAGTCAGCTGCCCCACACAAGCAGAGCAAGTTTGGAAGGTGTCAGGGAGGCTGAGCAAACTGAGGCTGGCTGCCTAGCACGTACGTGCTGTGACGACAAGTTGAACTTGTGGCACAAGCATCATAAAGATAGTCTATGAATGACTATAAGTGATAAATGATCATTTTTCCAGGGATACCTTGGTTGCTGTTGCTCCACTTATGTGTCAGGACATCTAGAATTTCCCTGGCAAATGACCAAAAAACCTGTAGTGGTAGGTGGTGTCTCAAAGACGTCAGTAACAGTAGAACCTGTGGGTATGTGATAGTACAAGCAAGATGACTGGGCACTTGGGAATAGTTGAAAGTTTACAAAGTGCTATTGACAAATGCTGTTGAGGTGTCATACATGCTATTTCATGAAAGGCTGTTGAATTTTTTAGCAAAACACCCTTTTGATCCTATCTTGTTGAACTGATAAAAAGTTAGAAACATTTGATGGTACCTCATTTGGACTCTGTAGCTTAATATTCATAATGTGCAGTTGTATGTTACAAATTACTATAAATATAGATCCTATTAATGTATTAGGTCTATTTTCCTTTACATATTATTATGTGCTTGTTAAAGCCAAGCAATTATTTATGAGGGAATCTACATCTTGATTTTTTTAAAAAAATGGATTTATTTTTTGAAATACAGTGACGGGACCAACAAGACCAAGCTGTGTTACTACCATTGTTATATTTGCCTGGGATGGGATTGCCCCCCCGCCCCCCTTTCAGTTACAAAACAGAGGTTTGGCTACTAGGCACTGAAACTGTTAAACTAGGAATAATCTGTTGTTCAACATGGATCAAAAGATACAGCCATTATATATCCAAATATAGTATTTGCATTTTATTAGAGTTCAAAATCCTCCGTCAGGATTTGGGGGACCTGTTGTACTGTGTGTTGCAAAAGTAAGGGGATGGATCTGTTTCCCACTTTTTTTTTTGTTTTGTTTTGACTTTTCAAGACCCCTGACACACTTTAATAATGAGAATTTTGTAGGTGGTGATTAATTTTTGAGTGTCCAGTTTGGAGAACCTATGAAATTTGTCCTACATCAGGTATTGAACATAAACATTCCTGTTACCTTCAAGTGACACTATAGGTCCTTAAGCATCATGAACATCTCAAATTTTGGTGTCTTCTCTTCCCACACACCCAAAAATCAGCAAATAGTTGAAAAGTTTGGCTTTAATTTTTCTGAATACAATATTCCTATTTTGTAGATGAAGAGGAAGGGAAACTAAGGCTAATAACCACATGATTATGAAGTTGTAAAGTTTAAATATTTAATTAGAGGTGACACAGCAGTACTGAACAGAACAACGTGGGATTCACTTTTGGCAAAAACAACCTCTTCTGACATCAGTTTCATGAATCAGTGTTTCTGGTGCTGTTAAGTTAACAAAATAAGTGCCAAATCTGCAGAGGGTAGCAGTAACTTTGACAGCCAAATGAAGAGCAAGCGGGTAGGATGAGCGAAGAATAGGAACCTGGCTTTACTGATGCTTTTCCTTTCCGATATGGCAGTTCTGCTTGAACGTCAGGCAGACAAGAAACAGGTTAGGCAACGAAGGGCTGCCCTTTTTTCCCTGCAAATGGTGGCAAACAGGTCCATGTCTCATCGGTGTCTCCGCTCTGGCAGGCTGGAAAGATGAGTAACGTCCGGTAGCTGCGTACCACAGGTGGCTGCCAGGCGCTTCAGCAACCCGGGAACAAAATAGATCTCCTCTCTGGAAGTACAGAGAGAGCCCGCGTCCGCACGGCTGGCCAGCCCTGCCCCAGCACCCGGTGGGCAGGGACGTGGTCTTCGCTGGCTGCGGGTGCCGATGCCTGGCGGTGGCGGCCGAGGAGGAAGGCTTCGCAGAAGGCCACCTGGGGCGGCGTTAAGGTCTGACCCAACACGCAAATAAAAAGAGTGAAAACGCGTTCTTGTCGAGTGTGTAAAAATCTTATGTCGGGGGAGGCGTCGGTCGGCGGCCGGGGAGGACGCGTGGTCCTGGAGCGGCGGCGGGGGACGCCCGGGGCGGGCGCGCGGCCGCTGGCCCGGGAGCAGCCCCGGCCGGGGGGCGGTTGGGGTCCCCTTGGGAGCGCAGCGATTCCCACGGCCCCGTGACAGCTGAGGGACGGCGATGCCAGGGGCTCCGCTGGCCATCTTTAATGTGGGCAATACGGTAGAACTCCGCACCTCTTCGGTACCTCGATTAAACGTTTTTTCTTCAGTTAGCACTGGCGACCGTAATTGCCTCCTCGGGCTGGGGGAGGGGGGTGGCAGGAGGCGGAGGAGGAGGAGGTGTGCGGGAGGCGCCTGCTCGCTGCCCGTACCAAAGATGGCGGCCGGGGAGCCCGGGGCGCCGGGCGGGCGGCGCCGCCCGGTACCGCCAGCTGCCGAACCGGGCGCGGGGCCGGTCGCCAGCGCCCCGAGGCCGCCGCTGCCTCCTCCCGCGGCTCCTCGCGCCCCGCCGCCGCGCAGGGCGCGGGCCCGCCCCTGCCGGCCGCCCGGCCAATGGCGGGACGCGCGGGCGGGCGGGGCGGGGCGGCGGCGCGCGGGTGGGTCGGCCGAGCAGTGGCCGGCGGCTCAGTCGCGGCCGAGGCGGGCGGCGCGTGGGGCGGCGGGTGCAGCGGCCGCAGCTGCCGGCGGGCGCCGGGCGGAGAGGCGACGCCGCTGCCAGCGGGGCTGCGCCGCGGGCGGCCGGGCGGGGAGCCATGCCCACCCTCAGGTAACGCCGAGCCCCGGCGCGGCTCCCGCAGCCTCAGCCCAGCCCGGCGCCCCGGGGGAAGGGGCGGCGGGCGCTGATGCGCTCCCGCTCACGGGGCGGGGGCGGCGGCCCGGTATTCCGCCGGAGCTCAGCTCTTCCCTCCTCCACCCCTGTAATTTTAGGGTGCGGGGTCGCGCGGCTTCGTTCCTTCCCTCCCTCCACCCCCCGCTCCCTCGCTGTCTCCGCCGCCAGTCGGTTTTGCGGCTGCACGCCCCCGCCCCGCGACCCCGGGGCGAGGAGGGGGAGCCGTGCCGCTTCCCTCCCGGCCCCTCAGCCCCGCGGGCCGCCCGCGCCGCTCCGGGGTCGCCCGCTCCCTGGGCGCGCGGAGTTTATTTCTGGCGGGCAGGTGGGCGCGCGCCGGCGTCGCCAGCCGCCGCCGCCGCCAACGGTCGCCCCGGCTGGGGGCTCGGCGGCGGCGCCGGGCGATGCCGGTCCTCAGCGGCTCGTCCGTCCGGCCGGCCCCGGCCCGGGCGAGAGCCCCGCGGAGCGATGCGCCGGGCTGGGCCGGGCTCCCGGAGGTGAACGGCGGGGCGGCGGCCGGGGCAGTGCCGAGGGTTTCATGCGGCGTCTCTCTGCGGCGGTGCCGCTGTCAAAGGTAGCGCCGGAGCGCGGGCGGCCGCCTGGCGTGGCGGGGTCCCGGCCGTGGGGGTGGGAGGACGGGCGTCGTGGGACTCCGGCAGCCGCGTTTGAACCTTGAAGCATCGCTGTAGCGTGCCATGACTGGAACCTAATTTTAAATGAATCCCAAAGAATGAGAAGCAGGGTAATAATAACAGGCTAGGCTCTTAGCAGTCTGTTGGAACTGGGGTGGTGTCAGTTTATCATTGGTAACTGAAGAATGACAAGCCCTTAACATTCAGTGAAAAGAATTATTATGACCAGTTTTGCTTCCTAAAACACTTCATCTTAAGATGGGGTGGTATTGTGAAGCGAACTGGTAACCTTCGTCGTGTAGTTGTTTTGATCGGTCCTTCAGTTGCTAAAGAGACGCCTAAAATGACAGACTCCAAGTTCAATGATCATTCAAGGCAACTCTCCCATCTCCTCTCTCCGCCCTCAAAACTGTGTGTATCAGATTTCACGCTGTTTCTGACCGAGGAGTACAGACGGTAACTCTTTGAAATTGCAGTAGTATCTCACTGTTGGAGCTTGTGGAGTTAGCACAGCTGTGTAAGGAGCTGGGTAGGGGTGGAACTTTTTTTTTTTTTTTTTTTTTTTTTTTGCGGCAGCCTTGCTTACATAAGGCCAAGGCTTTTAGGCTTGGCTTCTGAGTTGGAAGCTGTGAATGTGTCACTCTAGAACACTAAGAAAGTTTCATAATGAATGAAATCTTCGCTGAAGATACTCCTCTAAGTCAGTATGTAGACATGTAACTCCTTAGCCAAATATTGCCTTTACTTAAGGCCTAAGTCAGGAAAGCATGTGAGCAGTCCTGCAGGCTATGTGTATGTTTAAGGTCTATACGCTAAAGTGATTTACTGACAAGTGATGCAAGGGAAATTTGTCTGAACTCTGGAATCATGGAATGATAGTTCTGAGGTACTTTTAGTGTCAGACAAGTTGTGGTTAACGATAAATGTCATCTTATTCACTTACATTTACGTCGCATAGGTAAGTGGGATGAGAGAAGGATGTTCTTAGTCAAGAGCTTATAGCTATTCAAATGCTATGAATCTGATACTATCACTGTTTTGTTTTAACTACATGTATAAATGATTTTTGATAAATTCAAATCTTGTGTTTCATGGGATTTAGCAGTGTTCCTTTGTGACCAAAATGGATATACTGAGAACTGGCTTAGAACATGCCTTGTTTGGCCTTACTTTTAAGGGCACAATCAAACCCTGTAGAAATACTAACGTTTTAGATCTTAGGAAACTGTATGTTATATTTGTAAATGGAAGACTAGACATACAGCAGGCTGTCATGCAACTGGGACACCCAAATGTCCCAATCGTGTTCTGTTAAGGCTTTCTGACTGTAAAATGTCTTAGCATAAGAATTTAATATTAAGTGTACAACTGTACAGCAGTATGAGACTGTTATAGAGCAATAAAAAAGGTGACATTATCAACTTGGCTTCCTTTACTATTAGTTACTGTTATATAGATGAGAATTTTTTTTTTTTGCCGTAATTAACAAGAAAAAAATATGAAATGTTTTTTAAGAAATAATGGGATTTTTTTTTTAAGCAAGACACGCCAGTATCCAAAGCTCAAAATATTCCTCTGTCTCTGCGCCAGTAACTAATAATATGCTTTCACTGATATTTTGATGTTGCTCGTCCACTGAAGTGCACAGCAGCATGGGATGATAACAATATTGTGTGACAGTTAGATACAGTACTGCTAATGTTCAGCAGCCAACTTGAATCAGGACCATATTTTTAAAAATGCCAGCAACAGTAGAGCATTAGTAATGTGTTAACCGTGATATTGGACACAGCTTTCCAGATCATTCAGTTACAGTTGATTTTGCTGACTTCTTAAAAACGATTGAAGGGTTGCTCAGTACTGATGTGGGGATTTTTATTTCGTTGGGGTTTTTGTTTTGTTTTCATCCAGTTTGGTTTCATTTCATTACTTCTGCAACTTGTGATAAGAGTAATACGTGAAACACTGGCTATTTGTGAAAAATCAATCATCCTGGCAACCTCCAAACAAAAATGCCATAATTAGCAGGTGAAGATTTATTTTTATTTAATGAATTACAATGCTTGAACTTGTAATTACAACTCACTCTTCATCTAGTCCAAAGTTAAATGACAAACTTGTAAAATATAGTTTGCTGTCAAGAGTTTAGAATGCAAATGTGTACGTACAAGCTTTCTGTAAAGTAAGTTACCGTTGTTGCTGTAGCTTTGCCTGCTAGATAGACAGCGTATTTCTGTGTCCAAACAAGTTTTAGATTAGTATGAACATCTTATTCTTAGTTTAGAGTTTAAAAAGTATATATACTGTTTATATATATATGTACTCTGGGCGTATGTGTATGCATACACACACACACACACACATACATACTGACTGTGTACAGTCAATTATATGCCCTTAATTTGTGCAGGTGGAAGAGTTGTTGCTTGTTGAAGAGCTGAGTCAAACATTCTTTTGCAGTAGGTTAGTCGAGTTGAGCAAGAACATCCTTCTCAGATCATTGGATATCAGTACTCCCATGCAAGAGAAGGGACTGGAGAGAGGCAAGGAGGCTGTGGAGTACATAAGTGTTTGTTTTGTGTCTGTTGCAGAGATCTATTTCCCAAATAACCTATGTATTGTGAAATCTCACACTTCAGGAATCTATTGCTGCTTCCTCACTATGTTTTATGTCTAGTTGGTTGGAAATAATCCATGAAATTTTAATCAGTGCAGGTGTCCGGTGTGACTGAACAGCAAACGTAAGGCCAATAAGGTCCAAGTGTACTGCTGAAAGTGTTAAACTTGGTGAGAATGTAACAGTTTAATATCTCAGTTTCTTGCTCCAGACACTTGTGAATTAAGCATTCTCCAGGGTCCTAAATATTGTGTTTAATTTTATGCTTTTACAATATGTGGCTTTACAGAGTATATGTGACTTTTTTTTTAACTTTATTTTTACAGAGAAGCAAAATGTAGCCAAGTATGTGCTGTACCTCATGTTGTGCCACAAAAAAGTGCAATAGTGTAACAGTGCAGATACTTTGCAACCCCTCAAGAAGAGAAGGGTGATGTCGCTGCACTGAAATGTAGCCGATGTTGGGTTAATCAGATTGAACATGCTAAGGATTTACACAGCCAAGTCTTATCTTTAAAAGTAACACTAGACTTTCAAGATTGTGGTTCACAAAGCTTGTATTAGAAAACGCTGATCACAGTGGTGATCTTAAATGTCTGCTTGAACTTGTTGAATTTTTAAAATTTGTGACTGGGAAAGAGATTGTTTAGACTCTTCCCATTTTGCCCCGGAAGGTGTTTTTACCAAATGCAGTGTCAGTTAAGGAATGACGCAACTACAGTCTCCAGTACAAATGGAGTGTATGGATTTTTCTCCTTTTTGCCTATGCAATGTTAATATCTAGTTTAAGCATGGAAGTTCTAGCACCTTGGGACTTAGTTAATTCAAACATATAGCTGAAACAACCAAAAATGTAGAAATACATCTTAATTGAAAACAAAAGGCTAGCTATTAGTATATATTAGCTCATGTATTTAGATTATTTGCAAAAATAAGTTGAGTGTTATAACCTGTGTACCTCTTCATAGAAATCAAACAGTTAATGTACTCAGTTTTATGTGTTTGAAAAGCTGTCAAGTTCTGTTATCCTAGATTTGGTTGTGAGAAACAGCTATGCCGAAGTTGGGGAGAGTTTACCCAGAAGTTTCAGGGCAATGTTTCTGAACATACACTTACTAGTCTGGTGATAACTACCTTGGCTTTTAAAACTTTCCATCCCAGATGGCACCGTACTACGCAGCCTCTGGATTACTTGAACAGGGATGACTATAAAATACTGTGGGAGAAGAAAGGCTTGGGGATAGAGCAGGACTTCTTGTATGTGATGGAAAGAGCTGCCTGGATTAAATGGCACTGAAACTGCTAGTTCCTGCTGCTGCTGACATATTAGGTGTTTGTATGCACTTTATTGGCTTGATAGAGCTTCTGTGGATGCTAAACCAGTACCAAGGTGCTCTCGTGCTGCTTCAAGTATATTGACCAGTATGTTCTGCCGTCCGCAGGTTGTTAAATGTTTGGTAGCTTCTAGTTTGCTTTTCCGTTGAACAAGGTAACTTCTTCATAGGTAGTGACCTCAACATGTTATCTGTATTTCAGAGAGTTATTTGAAGTACAGCTGCGTTTTTTTGGCATACCACACACTTAAGTGCTGATACTTGTCTTATATAGAAGTTATCCATGATATGCATTTTTTTTCTTGAGTGTAGGTATAAAGTTATTGATGCGTAGAATTTCACAGAATGTGAGAATCAGCTAAACATCAAGTACAGGAGCATACAGTTTGGGACAAATCTGCATTCAGTGCTTTCAGAATTCTGACTTGTTAATTCATTGTTCTGCAATACTACTGATGCAATACTTCGTTTTTAAAATGGAGAGAATGTCCTGTCTTGGGGCTCTAACTGCAATCCCCTTTATCCTTATGTCTTCTTAATTGTCATCTATCTCTCCCTCTTCTTTTCTTCTAGCTAGATATAACTTATGGTTATGCTATTTAGAAGAATCAATACTTCTTTTCACACTGACAAAAGTATTTAGTGAGTCTTACAGGTTTCTACTAAGCAGATGTTACCTATCTCAGTTAGGAGTGAGCTGGATTTCTGGCTCTGTCTTCACAAAGCAGTGTCTTCCACATTTTACTCACAGTGAAATGTGCTGTAAAGGCCCGTCTTTAAAGCTACAACAAAAATTAAGATACTTAAAGCATGGTTTGCTGTGTCTCAGTATCAAGGTTATTAATCATGTTTTCCACGTCTTCATTTCCGGACTTCAGAATTTAGCATTTAGTGGAGGCTAATGTGGCATCGTAAAGAGGAAGAAGTTTGACTGTGTACTGTTGGCAAGTAGCTTCAGATTTGACAAATATTTGTCAGCTAAGGGCTTTTCATAACAGTTGTTAGAGGAAGTAAGTGAAAGAGTTTCCAACCTCTGTTGGACACAGTTCATGACATTGTTCCATATCATCCCCTTTCTGCTTGTTTTATATTCTTTTTTCTTATCCTAATGATTAGAAATTAATGAAATCTATTATTTAGTAGGCAGATGTTGAGTCTCTAAAACATTTGTCTTGCTCTAAATGGGCCAGAACTATTGAAAACTCACTTTCTTTGAGATTCAGCTGACACTGTTATGCAGCTTTGGATAAACTGCAGATAAACTTTGAATCCAACTGCAGTGTTACAGTAGTACTTTTGGGGGGATGGAGAGACAGGGGATATGCTTTCTCTGCAAATACTTGATAGAGACATAGTAAAGAGGGAGGCGTATTTGGTGGTCATGCCGAAGCTACCTTCAGTGGCTAGAGCAAGGGCTTGCCTTGCCAGTTGGAGGCAGCAGGTGTTAGCTTAGCAAGGAATGTGATGGGTTTGGATGTAGTTTTAGGCAGCCTTCGAGAACAGCTGCATTCACTCCTACTTGACACTAGGCCCCGTATCTAATCCTTTGGTATAACTGTATTATCACCCAAGTACATGCTATTCAGGAAAATGTAACACATGGTTTCTGAATGAATCTAAAAAAAAAAGTTAAAGCCAGCTCTTTCAGCTGTTTACAGTATCTCTGATGTCTTGTTTTTATGTGACAGAAGTCATGGTAATGAATTTCAAATTGTTTAAAAAGTACATTCATTCTTAGCAGTAGACAGCTATGCTGTTTAAGATGGCTGACAATGCAGAATCCATAATCTCTTAATTTCAGTTGATTAAAACGGACTTAAATTGTTAATTATTGGTCAGTAGCAGAGTAAACCCAGCAACTAAGTCTGTTCAGTGAAATTTTTATAACCTGGTCTGATGCTCCCCCTGTCTAAAATCTGGTATTACAATCTGAAGGCAATCCTTTAAAACTACTGAATGTGGCGTGCAGCTCTAATTCTTTATCTGAGTGAATGATAGTTTAACAGAATATATACCTTTATAAATTGATCAAAGAAGATTATTGTAGGATGATACTTCACTCAAATTTGACTCTCTGTCTATATGTCAGGTCTCCATGTGACTACTGCGCTGGGCAAAATGTGTATCTTTTTGTTCCCTAGCTGTATTCAAGAAAAAAATGTCTTCAACATATTATACTAGGAAGAATAAACTAATGCTAAGCTAACTTGAAATAATTGATTCTCTTACAGTGAAAATGTCCTGTTTGGAATGGGAAATCCTCTGCTTGATATCTGTGCGGTTGTGGACAAGGACTTCCTTGACAAGTAAGTTTTGATTTCTTTTTTTTTTATGTCAGTTTTGTTTCCCGAATTATGCCTATAAATAAACAGAGGACTACCTGCTTGTGTAATGCTAAGTTTATGCTGATCTCTGTGGGATTCTGGCCTTATACTGAAAGAAGCCAACATTGTATCAGTCATTTGGTTGTTCTAGATATATGAAGCTGTGGTGGTGGTGTCAATGAAAAACTTCAGTGTTTGCATGTGTTTTTAGTATTTATTGTATTCTATCAATTATTAATTCTAGTCTCTTTGTGCTGTCTTTGCTAGCCTTTAATTGGAAGCAATCATCAATGTCAGTAAGATGTAGGTAGCTCTTGTACGAATATTTGTGTGCTAATTTTGATGTACTATTACAGCACTCTTTTCTTTCTTCAGTGATGACTTTGGGGCAAATAAGCCATTTCTGTAACACACTGAGATAAGTTGTGCAAGTGTACCTTCTTTTTTTTTTTTTTTTCTTTAATATTCCAATTTATCGTGAGGGTGGTGAGGCACTGGAACAGGTTGCCCAGAGAAGTTGTGGATGTTCCATCCCTGAAAGTGTTAAAGGCCAGGTTGGATGGGGCTTTGAGCAACCTGGTCTAGGGGAAGGTGTCTCTGCCCGTGGCAAGGGCGTTGGAAGCAGATGATCTTCAAGGTCCCTTCCAACCCAAACCATTCTATGATTCAATGATCAGTCAAGAACAGGACCACTTCTTAACATGTGGTCTGTTATCTTGTTTAAGCGTAGTTGTTATGCTACCATCTGTATAACCATATCGCTGAATTGCTCTTTGTGTATTGCTGTTGGCATTAAGCTTACTTGTTCTCTGATCAGCTTAGAGATGTGTCTTTTGAAGAGGTGTAAAATATAGTTGCTCTTTTAAATCCTCCTGCATGAGCTCACTTTCTTCCAGTTGTTGCCTCTTTGTTTCTCATTTGCAAGTGATCAGTAAGCTGACTTCATCTTTCAGAGTGCTCACAATTCTTTGTTTAATTTTTAAAGTGTTAATAATTTTTTTCTCCAGTCGTTTTTGTTATTGATGGCAATACTGGATCAAGAATAAATTTCGCATCACCAAATAAAGAACAGGTGCAGAGTTTTTGTGAATGTGTACTGTCAGCCACAAATCTTTCATTCTGAAGCGTTTAATAATACTATAATTTGTTTTGCAACGGATATTTTATCACTCAAGTTTTAGCTAAAGGTGTGTTTAAGTGAGAGCCTGAATATTATCAGCTGGAGGCAAAAGACAAGAATGTAATGGAGTGTATCAATCTCAAAACCATCTGGAACTTTGAACGCTCAAGACATAGACTCGATTTCTGAAAAAGTAAATTATCCTGAAGTAATTCTCTGCCTTATGTTTCTACTGAAATAACTTGAAAACCTGTCTCTGAACTGAAGTAATGCCCCTGCCCCCAACCCAACAATACCCCTCAACTAATCCTTATAAATTACTGTCATAAAAGAGGTGGTGGGATCTATATTGCAGCAGTGAAATCCTTCAAGAGTGCATTGTGCTTTTCACTGGACCTGATATGCTCTGCAGAATTTAATTCAATTTAAAAATTAGAAGTCTTACGTACTCAAATTTGAGTCCTGTCAGACAAGTTAAATTCTCTCCTGGAACAACATATGCTCTGTAAGCATTTTTTTACTGCCAAAATGCCTTTGTGGAGTATTGCATTATTTAAAGCAATAAGCAGTCTTCCAACAACAGTTTCACAGGGGACCTGCTTATAGTGTGATAGCTCTGGTAATAACCTGAAAACTGAGAAGCTTGTCTACCTTCATCACGTGTACCTGATTTTATTTCTAGCTCCCTATTTGTGAGTGTATGCATAGTAGTCCATTTAACAAACAGAAAAGCATGGTTCTACTCTACGTCCAATTACCTTTTGCAGTGCTTCCTGAAATGTGAATCAGATCCCATGCTTCCTCAGCTTGTGAAGGGAGATAAAATAGCAAACCTAGCTGTAGAACAACTGCTAGAATAAAGTTATCTATTCAAATGCTGCAGGGAGGTGCAAGAACATAGATATTTCAAGACTGTGAAACATTTGACAGAGAAATTGTTGATCATACCAGCCTAATCTCTCTGTTTTTTCTTGTCAAACAAGACATGCATCCGTCTCTAGCCATGTAGTGTCAGCGCTTGGTATCTTGGCAGTGATCAAGTAACCCTGGAGTCTGTCTCACCTCTTCAACTGGATAGGCATGTGTAATAGGGCCATCAGGCCAGCTGGGCTCTGACTTGAGAAGGTAGCTTAGTAAAATGATGAAAGAGTTTAGGTAAACACCCATAAGAATGTTATACATTTAACTTTTCCCACTGTTTCTGTTTGTTTATCCTCCTCTCTTGTATAACCAGTTTTAAGAGTAAATACCTTTGTTCAGAATAACAGACTTGGTGTTGCAAATTTAATCAATGTATATTGTCAATGAAATGAGAGAGTATTAAAATAAGTCCTATAACTAGATTATTTTTGTAAATTCTCTTAAGAAAATGCAAATGGAACAGCATAAGATTGTGTAGGAAGTCTCAAGTGGTCCTTTTAACAATATTTAAATGGCCTACAATCCATGGTATAAATAAACCTGAAAATAAATACATAATGCAGTCCTACCCCTGGCAGATTTGAAACAGCTTGCTGCCATGTAATACTGGTTTGAGGAAATGAGCAGTATTGGAGGGTTGGGTGGGTATTTTTGGCTTGGCTTGTTAGCACAGCCCTGTCACCTTTCTTTCAAGGTGGATTTTGGTTTAATCTGAGCTCCAAAGTCTTTTGCTCTCTTGACAAGTTTTGGAAAGTTTAAGTCTTTCCTAGACTATTTCTAGGAGAGATGATCTTAATTTATATCACAACAGAATTTCACTGTGCCTGTCTGAGCTTTTCAGGCCACATGAGCAGTCTGGCATTACCTAAGCCAGAGAAGCTTTGGCCTCTGTCAGGTACTTGTGTTTCCTGGGTCTCATTTCTTATGTCTCTTCAGGGAGACAATCTGAAAAAGTGTTAGCAATGTTGATGGCACTGTTGAAAGCTGGTGATATCCAAACCGACTTCAGCATCTGTTCACAGAGCTGGAGAGCAGTCTTGAAATAAATATAATCCATTGTATGTCCTTGTTTTTTTCTGAGTATCTGCATGACAGAAATACCAGAAATGCTTTTTTTGAGAAGGGGAAGTCTCCTTGTAATTTGCATTAACTCCATAACCTGACAGTATTTGTTTAATTTTTCTAGGATATAGATACTTGCTCAAAGAGCAGCTTTTTATGAGTGGGAGAGGAAAGAATAGAAAATGGATTGATGCTTTGTGGGTGAATTGCTAACTATAGCTACGCTAATCTGTGAAAGTAACTTTGCTAACAGGTATTCATTAAAGCTTTTGGTGTACTCGGTTCTACCTGTGACCTTTAACAGGAATGATTCCTTTACCTGCTGAATCTGTAACAGGCATTTAAGAATAACTTAATCTACACTATGTATATTAAACTTTATTAAAGCGGGCAAAGAAATTCTAATTAACATGGCAATGACATTTTAAGACTCCATGGAAACTCAGTACTGCTGACTCCTGTAAATACTCCAGTGTCCTGCTGTTAGAAGTTAGGAGATGACATCTGTTTCATTGCTCCCCCTAGAGCACTCTGTTTTGCAGATATTTAGTTTCTGACAATTATCTAACTATAGTTAATTTTTAAGCTGTACGAATCTGGTCATTACTTGTCATCTCAAGTGCACATCCAGTGGTTGAGAAGCGTGTGTTCACAGAACAGGCAAATCTTCTCTTGCTGTTGCCCAATATTTGGGTCTATAGCTGCATGAATTGAGGAGGTGGAAAGAATCATTACTGACAAATTCATGTTGACAGAATTATTATGCTAGTCTTGGAACTTCTAAATATGTGAAAACCTTGTATCTTCCCTAATTAGCCAATGGGAAGGTGAGGAAAATGTTTGTGATTGCCAGCACCTGTATAAGCATGTAAATATCTTTCAGCTCATGCTCTTAAAAAGGAGTGGAGATACAGGGGAAATTATGGTATGTGTCCTATTTCTCACATTAAGGTTAAGGATGCTCATTGCTTTATTTCACTCTATTTCACACTTGACCAGAGCCATGATCTCATGAAGTGAGGTACGTTTACTAGTCTGGATGCTGAATTCCATTGTATTTGTCATCTCCAGACTGATTATTTGATGACCATCATTGTCCAGGATTACAAGTTGCTATTTGATTTACTTACTGGTTGTCAAAGCAGCCAAGTCTTTTTCTCCTTGTGTTGTGTTTTTTTTTTTCTCTCCTTAAAATCAGTGTCTATGGCAATTTTTGCACCAGTTCATTGAAGGTGCTCAGTATAGATCTGTAGTTTTTAATAGCTTTGCCCTGTATCTGCTCCTTAGTTCTCTTCCCTGCCTTCTCTGTGACACTGCTGTAAATACAAACTATCTGTAAACCAGGAAATGGGTTTATATTCTTTTTGCTCTTTACTGGAAAAACAGGTTTGAAGAAATGGGAGAGGAAGAATGAATGGAGTCTTCGAAGTGTGTTTGTGTTTTGGAGTGGTGGCGATAGTTAATGTATGAAAAGAGAATATCATCACACTGAAGGAAGAAATGCTGTCATTTTGATCTGTAATTTCACAAGTATGGGTATGGATCTCCTGCAGTGTGCTACCAACTTATCTGCAGCATTGAAAGTGGCTGGGTCATTACTGGAGGTCCCAAGATGCTTGGTCACTCTCTACCTTTCCTCACTGCAGAGTAGTGTTGGAGGGTGATGAATTAGTTGAGCACACACTTCGCTAATAGAGCAATGTTGACATCTAGTAAATTAAACTTTCTTGTTTGAGGCTGTTCCAGTGCTTGCTGTGACGGAAACGAAGATGATGTACAAATTTGATCTTTTTTCCACTCTTGTGGAAATTTGGATTATAAATTAGGAAAAGGTTTGAGAAGCAGCTGAAATGAAAAGCATCTGCTTGCTTGCATTAAATTTAGGTTGGTCTGTATAGCTGTGGCTTTAGCCATTCTACCATGTGTTATTCTCAACATTTTCAGTTTGTTACCTGTGCTTATATCTAACAGAAGCCTTTGTAACTTCCCATAGCAAAAAAATCAAAACACCGCTCATGCAGTTCACACTTATAACATGGCTAAGGTTCTAAATAGCTTTTACACAGTCAGAAGTGATTCTTTGTTCACCAAACTCAGGTTTCAACACAGTCTTAAGGCTTCAATGCAAAACAAGCCCTTCCCCAAAAACATGTGCTGGAATGAGCTTGAAGACTGAGAAAGACAAGTGGTGATTCTGTACTAGGAGGTTGCAGGATCAAAGAATGCACAAGCTGCAGATACAGACTTCACTGCCAGATTTAAGTGGTAGAAAAAAACCCCCAGACTTACAGCTTTTGCAGTTTCACTGATGTGTTTACTTTGACTTTGTGTGCTTCATCAACCCTCTGGGACAGGTTAATGGTGTTTTGTATTGCTTTGAATTGGGCATTGTGTTATCTGTCTGTACAGTGCTGTATGTATTGAAAGTACATAGTAATAACTTTAAAACTGGCTGTCCCTGAAAATTTACCTTTTTTTTTTTTTTTTTGGAAGCTGGTTTCCTATATAATGTTCCATTGTTTCAATAATCCTTGTGAAAGATGGCTACTAAAAGTATCTGTTGCATTGGGTCATTTGGCAGAGAAGCTGAACAGCTGAGGGTTCTATATTATTACTGTGTGTTTTTGAGTTGTATCTGTAGAATTCAATTTGGCTTATCTCAGGGTCTGACCATAGAACATTGTTGAAACTGTTGAGCCAAATTGCATCATCTGACTGCTGGTAAATTATAAAAAACTTAAGTGTTTGCTTGCAAAAACTTAGGGTAATGATGGCTGTCTTAAAAAGGTCCTCTCAGTACTAACATGCACATAAATTTGGTAGCATTCCTGACAGCATAATTGGAGCTTTCTACAAGTGTGATAATTTCTCCTAGTGCATTTAGTTAAGTGTGTAGTTTAAATGAGTGAAAGATTTTAGTTAAGCTCCTTTTGGAAAAGGCTATTTGAAAAATCTGCCCTATGCAAGGACAAAGTTCTGCATGAGGAACTGTGATGTTTTCAGGGTATACTGAGCAATGATTATAGAAGAGCTTGTAACTACATATTTACCTGTAAAATAGGATGTAACATGTTCATGAATAGGAAATATTCCATTTGTTGTTATCTCTTCTCTTTATTGTGTGTTTTCACTTTCTTAAATACTTGGTTAGTAATAAACCACAAATCATAACTTCATTTTTTTTAGTTTTCCATTTCTTGAGAAAACTTGCTAATTTAATACATATGCATGTCACTAGAACATGTCTAGTTCTTGGATTAATTGTTTTCTTTAGAAGAACCTTGAGACATGTGACAGACTGATACACACACAGAGCTTATCTGTATTTTCCCTTCACTCCCAAGTAAAAATTTCTTTAACAAAACTTTGGGAGTTATGTTACAAGGCAAATGATGAAATACTGGGTTCCATTTGCCTCTTCAGTGCAAACAAAGAACTTTAAGTGAAAGAGCTCTATGAATTAAATATCTCTGTTTTTAACTAGGCAACAATATTAAATGAAAAGACCCTTGCTGAAGATGTCTTTGATGGAAGAATCTGGGTTTCTCAGTAGAGAACTGGAGTCTATCCAAAAACCAGGTGGTAAAACTTTCTCTTTGGAAGTGGTACTTGCTGTTTGTACTGAAAAACTTTTCATCTTGGAGATTCCTGATTGCACAATTATAAGATGGATTTTTATTTAGGATTCGGTAGATAAAAATTGTGATTCATGTTCTGGGTAGGGTTCTTTTTAATTAAAAGGTTATAAGATGCGATTTTAATACTGTTTTCCATTCCCATCCTGCTTCTCCAACCTAAAATTTCCAACAGCATAGGAAAGGCTAGAGTTTTTTACTAATTACTATAGTAATATAGTGAAACAGTTTGATCACTTGTGAATTGAAGAATAGAAAAGTCCAGTCAAAAATTAACAATTATTGGTCACATTCTCATATTTTTACTGCAGATGAAATTGATTTGTCATCTCTTAGAAAAGACAACTTTTTAATGATAGCATTTTTGAAGTGGTTGGAATACCTTCACCTTTTTAAAAACTTCTGTTTTTAAAAAATTAGATCTTTAAGTAAATTATAATGCTCATTACTACTTGATTGTTTTCGCTTCATTCAGGTCAGGCAATTTGCAATCTCAATAGCTTTTCTTCCCAGGTTACGCGTGTCAAGATGAGAAGAGTTCTGTCCTTTTCTTGAAATTAAATACTAATTTTTAACATTTCTTTTTAGTAACTTGCTATTTCATCAGGCTATTCCTGAACGATGTGCAAATACCAGTGTTACTGTTAACTGTAAGTTAAGTTATGAGGTGCTTATGCTGCTGTTGATCCCTGATAGTATGCTTGTGCTCTGCGTTACATCACCATGTCCAGGCCTGCTCTGTGCTCTGCCTCTTCTTGTCCTGTTCCTTTCTGGAGTGTTGGACCTGTGGTCTCTGCTGTAGCCACAGGGAGAGGGCGGAGGCAGCCTGTCTTCCTCTTAATTACTGGTGTTCTTGTTTTCCCTTAGTCAAGGGCTGGAGAAGGGTAAACCAGCTGTCTGAGTGCTATTTAACTTTATTTTTGTCAGGGTAGAACCATCAATACTCCAAGTTACTGGAGACAAAGTCTGTGTTGTAGGCTTCAGGATGTCACAAAGCCTGCAGTTCCAGAATAAGTTCAGATTAAATGCAGAGCTGGGGACAAAGATCTTTCGTTACATAAACCCTTGATTCCCTCCTTTAATAGGACAATAGAATATTTAAGTGAAAGTGTTGTGTGTTCTCTTTTATTATTATCATGAGATTCAATGATGAGATTGTTAGTCACTGGTGTGGATGTTTGTACTGTGTATCCTGCTATGCCATTAGATTCTTACTTTGAACCTGTGCCAAATCTTATAAAACAATGCTATATCTTTTAGGACAACTCAAAAATTACACTCAAAAAAGCTCTGTGTCATTGCAAGCTGCATGAATTAATTTTAACGTACAGATTATCTTCATTTTGTAGTTCTACTTTAAACTTGTGGGTTTATGTCTGTCTTATTATCAGATGAAGACTAGGGAGGTATGGCTAAACAATTCTGGGTGATTATTTTTCCAGCTTGCTCCAGTGATTTTTTTTTTTTTTTGCCCTTTGCATTTTTTTCCCTTGTCATCAAGTGACAGCAAAAGTGATTAAGTTTCAGTGCAAGAATCTGAGATGCACATGACAAAGCATAAAGGGGAGCATACGACTGCCTAATATGACAAGCTGTAACAAGTGAACAGTAGCAAGAAGTTACAGAAATATTACCATGGACAGTTTTTCAATCCTTGTACTGTTGAGGCTACTTAATTAGTGTTGAGACTGGTTCTTATTCTTTTTAGGCGACAGTTCCTGCTGGTAGGAAGATAGACCATAAAGATCACTGTAAAATTATGCTGTCACTCTAGTCAGGAAGCGTACAGTCATCTTCCTTCATGAGAAGTGAAACTATGACCAATTTCAGTGCCTGACCCCTCCAAGTAAAGGTGGCAGGCAGTCTCAACTATGGATATTAAGTTAATAGGAAAAAAAACAGTATGTGGTGATGCAGATGTTTCAATCCCAATCTCTCTCACATGGCTTCAAGCTAGCATACTTTATCTGTTCTTTTTCAAGACAAGAACTGTAGTTACAATGTAAATCTTCTAATTTCTAATATCTATGTTTCCCTGACCTTCCAGTAGAAGAGGCAAAGTGTTCCAGAATCTCATGTCTCTTGGGAACTTTTTGTAGACTTGCTGTGTGGAAAAGAGATCGAAGACCTTCCCCCAAATCTGGTTGCTGTAACTTCATTTTTACAAGAGTGTGTTCCAGTGTATTTCCTTGAAGCTATTTTGCTTTTGAATTGTGCTTGTGATGTTATGTACAGCCGTACTAAACAACACCTACGGTACTAAGCAGAATGCAACTGTTAGTTGGTCTACATTAGGTAAAGTGTTTGGATGTGTATATTTATTAGATATAGTTTCAGTTTCAGTGTCTGTAGTATTTTTAATCTAGATTGCAATTCCACAAGCTCAGAGTTGTTGGAAATCACATTTCAGAGGATTTTGGGCTGGGAATTAGCTATCTTCTTTACTTAAGGAAAAAAAAAAAAAGCTGATCTTGCCACCTTTGCAAAAGTTAGCCTGTGCAAAATCCCTGAATTCTTCCTTTAGCAGCTTTTGTGCTGGGGACATGGCTAGCATATATGAGCTAAGGCAAACTGTAGAGTTGTATCAACATATTCTGCCGTTCAAATACCAAATTAATTGAGTAAGTTGCTTTAGTAATTGCTAACTTTTTATTGTTTTTAAGCACTAACTACAAATTTCTGCTTTAGCTAAGAACATCTGAGGTGTAGCTGACTTGTTTTCAAAAGTAGGGCATTTCAAGTTTTATATGTAAATTGGGGTAAAAGGTTAATAAAAGAAGCCTGGCAACTTTAAAAAATAAGATATGTTGAATTTCAGATTTTTGCTGACTCACAGAATTAGAAATGCTCAAAACACCTTTTTCTACAACCAGCCCTGGGACAAAACTGTTATTCAGCCAAAGAGGGAAGTTCTTTTGGGCCATAAATGGCAGGAACTGTCTGAATCCCTCAGTCCCTTTTTCCTCTGCCAGGTTCTTGGATGTCTGGGCTTGATGTTGCAGGTAGCTGCACTTCACTGTGGGTGAAGGGTTAAGATACAAAACAGTGGCTATGGCTAGAGGCAAAAGGGAGGAACGGTTCTTCTGAGAAGCTGCAATTGCTGTTCTCTGTATGTCTGATCCTCTAGTAGTAGCAGAGCAAGGAATTTATCTCTCAAGACCTCTTCCCTGAATCTCCATCTTGGTATTGCTCCTTTGTTTTTTAGGATGAAATTAAAATTTTCAGAGCAGTAAAGAAAGCTTCTCTGCCATTTCCATATGCTACTTTTTTCCAATAAAGCTAATGCCTTTAGTGGCTCGAATAAGTTCTTACAACATGGCTGGAATATCACAGTAGCTGCAACACTCATCTGTAGCTTGCTGTTTGCTCTAGTCAGTGTTAAAAATCATTTTTAGCGAAGGCAAATTAAGGCACGTGAACTCTCTGACAATTCTCTGTTTAAGTTTCTGTAAGCTGAACTGTCCTGTAACAAGTGCCTAGATGCAGAGACAAATGATGGAAGAGATCTAGCTTTTAGACGGCATGAAGACTCATTTAGGCTGCAATAATAGTATGGAATTGATGCTTTTGCCTAGCCTGTCACAAACAGAAAGACATCCATAGAGTTGTGTAGCTAGCAGGAAAAAGGAATACATCTTAAAACCTTCTTATTTTAAAAAAAAAAATATAGTTTAACTGGTATGTAAGATTTGCTGTTAGTCTTATGGTTTCTAAATGGAGCAATGCGTTTTGCATTAAATATGATACACCAGTCTTTCTCTGTGTCCCTATGAATGATGAAAAGGTCAATTCTTAGCATTTTTAAGACAATAAAGTATTTAACATCAGTCAAGATTCAATACAGCCTCAGCACTTCAAGTATCCTCCTTTTGGAGGATTTTATTGCTTGAAAGTAATATTCTGGGGTGACTTCATGGTTTATGAGTTCTTCACTGAAGAATTATTGTCTTTTCCTATGTATTAATTGATTTTTATTGATGAGGCATTTCTTTCTTTGTACTAGAGATATTAAAATAATTGTATTTTAGAAATTCTGTTTTCATTTTTTTCTTTTAGAGATAGAGACAGAACAGATCTAGTATGGGGACAAAGTTGTAATTCAGTTATGAAATGTATTGCATGGTGATGGAGCCTAACACTGTTTTATGTTTGCAACAGTGTAATGTTACTGCCTTTGTTACTTTGTCCAAAGTATTAACCTGTATTTTATTGTAGAAGTAGAGCCTATTGAACTACATCCTGACACCTAAAACACATTGCTTTACAAGTCTGCGTTCTCCTTAGAAGAAATGATGAAGGATTCATTTTCAAGCGTGAAGAAGCTCAGCTGAGTAGCTGACAGTGCCATTCATATATGGCATACAGAGAGTCTTTATTTAGAAGAAATCATTAAAATAATCTAGAAATCTAGGCAGGAGAATCTCAGGGTCGTGTCCACAACCACACTACTCTGCCTTCCCCAAATGATATTTTGTTATAATTTCCTTCTCAAAGCAGAACTCCTTATGCAGCAGCGAGGTGTTTGGGGATTTTCAGTACTAATGCTGACAGGATCTGTTGTAGAACTGATACAAGTTGGTCTGAACAATGTATTTTAAAGTGATAATAGCAAGTAATCGTGGATAACTAGGAAGAGAACAGGAACCCTTCAGTTTATTACTGTACAGATTATGTACGCGTTACTTTAGTTTGGTTTTTTGGTAAGTTTTTATGCAAATAAAACTTTCATGCAAGATTGTGAAAGCTGATTTGTGTTTATAATCCAAATGAATTCAACTACAAACCAATGTTTATTTCTGGTTGAAGAAAATCTGTATGTAAAGGTTAGGTTATGATTTCAGAACAGAAACAAAGCAAAATGACTGGTATGACTGAAGAAATGGTTTAAATATTGAAGACTCAAAGGAATAATACTAAAAGAATATGTTAAGAAATTCGGTCTATAAGCAGAACTGCCTGTAGTTCTGCACAAATTAAATTAATATTTTATTCCTTGATGAAGTTACTAAAGGTCAACCAGGTATATTTCTACCAGCGTAATGAGTATAGAATTCAGAGTACCAGTTTCCAAAAAAAAGGTACAGAGTGTGTAGAGCTTTTTAAAAGGTGCTTGCAGTCAGATATTAAAAAATTATTACTGAGAAAACATTTTTATTTAGCTGTATACCGGAAGGGTTTAGATGTCTTAAATTTTTAGCTTACTACTTTATGGTTAAGAAAACTGTTTTGACAAGGCCACTACTATATGCTTAAGTCCAGAGTGATAGGGCTGACCCTATTAAATGATCATAGTTTTCTGCAGTCTGGTGATTAACAGGCTTTGAACTTTCCTGGCTTTCTTAATCCCTTTTAATCATTTAAACCTATTATTGTTTTGACTTCAATTTCAAAAGCCCTTTAAATCTGTCTTACAATATTAATAGCTGATTAAAATCCCAATTTCCAGCCATATTATCAGTGGGGAGCCTACTTTATTACCCTGAATAACTTAGAAACAACTATTTAGGAAAATGTTGATCAAGGAGGAGGGGGGGGAGGGGACACAAAAGAAAAAAACACTAGAAAAACTATACCTAGTAATGCTTATATTTAAATTTGTGATCATATCCATGCAACAAATTGGAGAAACAAAATGCTTCTAATGTATGACATCAGTAACTGTATTTCTTTTTTTCTTTTAGGTTTTAGGAGTGTAATTTTAAGTTAATTCTGTGTTGAAATTTAAATCCATCTTTCACTTTCCTAATAAGTATTGTGGTAAAAAAAAAAATAATCTTTCTGCTAGTATTTTTGGGGTCCCTTTCACCCAGAAATTCTAAGGTTTTTTTCTGAAAAACAGAGTATAGGATGTGATGCAGCCAAATAAGACTCCATTCAAACTAGTACACAGGAACTGGGTACTAATAACTAGGTAAAAATGAAAACACCAGAAATTCCTCCATGGGTTCTCCACGATGGTCCTTCATTCTCTCAGCCCTGACATTTGTATTGCAGTAGCAGTGTTTAAAGTCTGGAATTCTTTTATAAATGAAATGGCCAAGATGTGTGGTTTGAGTTGCGCTTAAACTTTTTTCTCTGTCCCATTACTACTAGTGTGTGCTTCACTCCTACCTACATTTCTTCTTCCCAAGCTAACTTTAGCTACATGTTTTTCTGTTTAAAAATGGAAGGGGATGAAATAATTAGTGAGGCTGACTGCTCACTCTGTGATTTTTTTTTTTCCCCTCATTTTTGTTTTGTTTGTTTGCTCTTTCCTATTTCTATATTAAAGTAGTTCACTGAAGTCTTCAAAGCTTGACATAAGTTGGAAGCTCAGGTTGAATTAGTTGGAGATTATGACACCTGGTTTCCTCCCTTTCCAAGTTACTGCTCTGTGGGATGCCTTACCCCTGCCCATATTTTTGTTCTCTTTATTTACCTACTTGACTCTGCATCTGTCTGTATTTTGAAGTTACTGTGTTTGAATGGGTCCATCTTACTGCCTGCTAGAATGTTCTGTTGTTACTACATACCCTTGCCAGTCTGCTGTCATCTATGGATTTCATCAGTAGCTACTGTACTTAACTCTAGATCACGTAAATGTGTGGCATAGTGTTGGGTCTAGCGCTGATCCATATTGAAGTCAATCATCTGAGATGTGCATTCTCTCGCAGCCCTAATACATTCCTAAAGGAATGTCTGAAAAGTCTTTTAGGCAGTTTCCTCTTTTGTTAATATAAGTGGACTATTACAAAACTTAGATTTTTCTGGAAGCAGGTTTTCTTTGGGATTGTATTGCTATCATACAATCCCTCTTTAATCTTGCAGTTTTTCAAGGAAGAGATTCTGGATTTGCATTTTGTATTTGGCAAGAAAGCAGTAACTAGTCGGTAAGGAATTTTTCTAAAATTGTCTAACCTGTACAAGGTCATCCTAGAGTAATAATGAATGATGATCAGCTGGCATTAAAACCGGAAATTAATGTAGAAGGGGTCCTTGTTTTGCTGTCAATTTGAGGCCAAGAAAGAATGTGAAAAGGTAGGTGGGACAAGCTGCCCTGTTATGGAGTATGAGAGAGGCTAAAGGGGAGAGAAATTTTGAGGGAATGGGGAGTGTGGTGCCTTTCAGATGGTGAAGCTTGAGACTAGCAAAGCAACAGAGGAATTTATGGAAAAAATGAAAAGCAAATGTATTAAACTGGCGGAAGAAAAACAGTGCAAGTCAGGCAAGAGACTGAGGCTTTCAGGATATGAATCAAAGCCCTTTACTGTTTGGGTTTGTTTTTTCTTTTTTTAATGGGGGGGGGGGGAGGCTGTCTTAAAACAGACATTTGGACTAGAGTGTACGCATGTGCCAGGCACACAAAAGTTTAATTTTGGTTTAGCTGGTTGCATCTGGTCCATGATGAATTTGGCTGCTGAATTTATACATAAGGTGTGGTCTGGGTTGTGGTTTTTTGTTTTCATCTTGATGTAGAAAATACACAGCCCCTAGAATCTGGCTTAACAAGCTTAAAGTAATGATCCAAACAAATACAAGTCATGGTACTTACACTCCATATTTGTGGACATGAAAAAGATTACTAGGCTAATCGGAAGAGTAAGGCTACATTAGACTTCACTGAAGTTTCTAAGCAACTGTAGCCTTGTCAAAAATGCAGAAATATTGCCTTGCTTTAAGTAGTATTTTACTACTGTAAGAAAAGCAGTTCACTTATTGCCTTTTGATCTCTGTGTAGATCAAGTCAGAAGAAACGGAGTTAGCAGTTATGGCAGCATTACTTATTCTGTCTGATAAATTGCAGATGGATGTGGAGAAACAGGCTGACCTTCTATACCCATCCCCCATAAGTCTGATGTGTCAGAAATATTTGGGGAGCTTCTGTTGGGCTTGCCATGTGCATTGGTCTGTAAATGCTCATGAGGATGCGCTGTTGTAGCAGGTTCACACATGGCTGTGTTTCTGACCTAAAAGATCTTGTGGGATGTGTTAACTGCATTTGGTAGAAAGCAGTCAATACAGTCTGAAAAAGGACATGTGAGCACCAATGTCCTGCAGGCCGGTTGTCCTAGTTTTACAAGATTAATAATTAAGAAAAAACAACAGAAAAAGGACTGCATTTCTTTTTTTGGAACAGTGAAAGTGGCCTTAACATCACTTGAGAGTTGAAGCAACATAATTGCTGAATCATTCTCATGGAAACTTCTTTAGATTAATCTAAAATACAAGAAGACTATACCGAAGTCCTCAAGGTTTCTTGATGGCTTCGTTGAAAATTTATGAAAAAATGCTTCTGCAGTGCTCTGTCTTAAAAGGTCTTTTCTTTTATTGATGAAGCATAGCCTAGTGTAGCATAACTTCTACTTGTCTTGTCCGGTTAATACAACCAACATGGTTTAGATCTCTGACAGAGAAATCACACTCGCTTTCCTTTTTTGGGGTGACTTTTCTGAAAAGTTCAAAGAACATGTTGGAAATCTACCCTTTCATACATTCCGTTTTTAATCAATCTGGGAAATACTTAATACAGTAACTGTGGCAAAGCATGTTATCTACAAAAAGCTTATGGAATAGCAAAGCCCACATGCTTTTAAAGGGGAGCAAGGTTAGTCAGAGCCATGTACTGTGGCAAAAAGTTCGTATTTATTTGTACATCAAACAAGGCAGAGGAATGCCTGCACAGATATATGTTTGGAGATTCCTAGTGTGCTTTACTGCTGCAACTTTGTATTACTGAAATAGTTTTTATCTTTTTTTTTTTTTTTCCTGACTACAAACATTGATGGTTAATGCAAAAAAACTCTAGTGACTTATTCCTTCACAAGTATTCTTGAAAATATTGATGGAAATATTACTCTGATATATATATAGAGAGAGATATATATACACACACACACACATACACAGTTTTGTGTACCTCTTTGTTTCTGAGTAGTCTGCATGATGGCGATTTTGTCTTGGCTCTTCTGGCCCAAGCAGCAGTGTATGTGTCCGTGCTGATTTTTAATTTGATATCTGTGCAAATTTCAGCTATTATTTCTATGTCAGTTTTCGCTTAGGTTGGTAGGACCTTTTTCAAGTCAGAAATTTTGAAAGGTGAATTAAGTTTGAAGCTATGAAGATATATTGCCATTTTTTAAACCTGTTTGCTCATCACCAGTTTTTATTTTGGGCCTTAGGACAGGTGAGTTTTTCCTGAAAAGCTGGTAACTCTTGTTCGTAGAGCAGATCTGAACTTGATATTCATTTGGAGTTTTTCACCAGTACATGTTTAGTGTAGGCTGTGTTTCCTTTTTAATTTGGTTAAGGCTTTGTAAAATTGGATGCTGCCTGAGGGCTGCCTTATGGCTGTTTGTTACATTAAGAGCATTATTGTAAAAATGCTGGCTACAGTCCATTTTAATTGTCATACTCTCTCATATTAGGAGCTGGGAAATAAAAAAAAATGTTGAGTGGTAGGATTACTATTTCAGAAGGATCTTTAAAATGTACTGCACAAATAAGAGCTGAACTTACAGGTTCTAGGATGCTCAAAAAAATGAAAAGCAGACACAATAAAAATGTTACATTTCTGCAAAAACTGAAATTGAGATGGTAAACTTGTAGGTGAATGCTAGGGAAGTCATATATATGCAAGAGAAGAAGAGTATGCTGCCTTCATCTTTTTTTTTTTTTTTTTCCCTTTTTTGTTTGTAGCACCATAACCAAATAGAAAGCATTGGTCAGAGTTGTACCTCTAGCTGTTTTACATAGTAAAACGCTTCCAAGGGGCCTTGGCATTTTTTTGATAGAGTATATTTTAACTGTACGTACAGTCAAATTTCCTTAACACCGTTTTGGCTCTGTATAATGTCTGTCCTCAGAATGCCTGCAATAATCTTTTAGTCAGGTCTGTGCTACTTTATTTTCAGGCTTGTGGAAAAGGAAAATATTTAATGTTAATGTAGTTGTGAATTTATAAGTAATGTTTTAGGGGGCTAAGTTTGATATTATGTATGTGTCTGCATGTACATAAAATTTGGTTCTGGAAACATAACAATTAGGAAGGAAGAAAGTAACATGAAGTTCAGATCTGAGTTCTGGTAGTTATTGGTTACAGTAAACAAATGAGGAAAAAAGATTGAAAGGTTCAGGAAAGCTTTGTCTTGGGAAGCTGAAAACATCCTTGATAATTACCACTCAATTATTTCAAGATTTCCTCATTGAAATATATCCTCAGTTTGTTAATGTTATGGAGTTGGGGACTAATGGGAGGCATTCAAATCATCTTGCTCAGCAGGTGAATTTAGACATCCTGTATCACTATGCCCCATTGTAGTCAAAGGACAGAGAGGTGCTTTTGCAGAGTATGAATTGGAGTTGGGTCTTTGTTTTTTTGATGAAACGTAGCGGGATTAGCTTGCTCATTTGTCTTGGTAAGGTAAATGCATAACCATGCCTTTTTGTAACCAGGCTGGAAAGAATACTGTTTAAAAAAAATTATCACAACACTGAGAAGAGTAATGTGTAGCAGTGTGAGACTTCCCATTTAAGCTGTGATTAGAGGATGGATGATAGAATAATGATCTCTGGTAACTCCTATCTGCAGCTAGGTCACTTGAGCTTTGATCAGAATAGGGAATGTTGGAGCGACTATGATGCGATGACATCTAGAGGTTAGACAAAGAATGTTGTGGCTTAATAAGTTCCATAAAGATCTGAGTTTGGGGAGAAAGCTGCTGTCTTCCGAAAGTGGAAGTTTTACGCAAGGTACAGTCAGCCTATTGGGCTATCAGAAGCCATCAGCTGTGACGCTCAGGGGCTGTGGTGTGTGTATCTGGGCAGGCAGCTGCACCAGGTTGGTGGCGATATGCAGCTGTGCAGTGTGACAATTGCTGCAGTTGGGGTGCTTTATTTGTCCATCTTCACGACTGTGTGCAGCTGCCATTTTGAAGGAGGTGTCTGGAACATTGGCTACTCTTACAGTAGATTAAATGTCTGTGAAGGACATATCAAAGTGTTTAAATGTGGCATTTTTGAAATGTACTACAGTTTGTTTTGACACTTAACTACGATCTTTCTGTAGACACTTGCATATTTTTATTCTTAGGTCCCTTTTTTGGAATAGGATCTTGAGCAGTGAATAGACTATTAACATTTTAAAACTGTATCACAGTTTGGTACTGGATAGTTGAAAAGAATCATTACTTAATGTGCTAGGATGTGTTGAACTTTGACAGGGCAGAAAATAGAAAAAAAGGAAGTTGTAGTCCCTTCAGTTCCTTTGTCCACTTGCATAGCGTATTTGCTTCTCTTCTACTTACTAGTTTAATACCAGGTATGTAAATGTGTAATACATGTACAGTATGTTGTTCTGGTTGCTTAGATGGTTTTAAATGTCCTTATTTTAAATTCTTCAACTGCATATCTTTAGCTTCAATTTTGCATTTAGTATCCTTGGCTCCTAGAATGTTTTTTAGAGAAATTCTCCCAAATCTAACCATCATCAGTTAGGAAAAGGCAACTGGTGCTTATCAATCTTGCTTACGAAACACATGTTGGGAAATATTATGTAAGCTGTTCACTGTGCTAGTTGCACATTTAAGTTTATTAAATACTTCAGCAGCTGTGTGTGAAATATAATATGCATCCTGTCTTAATGCATAAAGTACTAATAAAAGTTTGAACTCTACAGGCATGTCCCTTTGTAGAAAATTTTCTTTGACAAGTTGCTATCAAAGCAACTTTAGGGGTCAAGGAAGAATACTTGAAAAATGCCATTTTCATGGTGAAAGAAGGGGGTGTTGGTGAAAAATATAGGTAAGCTAAGGTTCACCAGAGGAACCATTCTGCAAACCTCAGGGGTAGCAACTGTGTCCCTCCTGCACCCCTCTGTGGTATGTCAGTAACATACCCGAGGCGAAAAGTGCACATCTGTTAAACAGCATTTCCATTATGTTACATGGTTTCTGTTGTAGCTGACTTACTAGTCTGAGTAAGTAGTGAACAGTTTTATTTGTTTTTTTTTTGTCTAAATAACTGTGGGGGTTAAATTGTGGCGGTTTGTTTGTTTGTTTTTAAAGTGAAGGAACAAGGAATCTGGAAGCTTTAAAAAGCTCAAGTATAGATATTATTTCTATATCCTCAGCAGATAAAATTGTATTCTGTTCCAGCTGAAGTAGTCTGATTTCTGGTCAGAGGAAAAGCATGCAGTGTTATTTTTAGTGAGGAATGGTTGTGACTTTATGTGGGTGTATTTTCTGTAATGGGCAAAATTATCTCCATTTGCAAAATGGATTGCATATTAGCCAAGGGTATATCTGTCTATGACAGGCAGATCCTTTCAACAAATGGGCTGATTTCATTTTAAGTAAGATTGCAAGTTGCATAAGAAGAGTTATTTTCCTTTGACTTCCGAAAGATGTTCCTTTTAGAATTTCCTGGTAGCTCTTTGCTTTTTCTCTGATATGTATTTGCTATCAATAAAAAGCTTAATAAGACATGACAAATAGAGATATCAGGGAGGTGTAGCAGCGTTATGGAGAGACTGGTATTGGGCTAGACCCTTCTTCATTAAGAAAAAAGAGCCTGATACTGTTCACTACAGAAAACATAGATTTGGAAGTAAATGTAAGATCACAACAGTTAAAATTTGTGGCTAAAAGACTGATAGGATGGTAAACTATAAAGAAGACTAGGCAATTAAACCAAGTGACCTGAATCTGTTATTGAACAGTGTGTTACAGTATAGTCTGCTTGCTGTAAGAGTCAGAGGCAAACCCTGCATTTGGAAGGAGAATGTGGATGGACCCCACTGTATCTTGATTAGAAGTGACTCCATGAAGGATTTAGCAGCAAAGTGGATAAACGGGTGCAAGTCAGTGTGATACTATGGCAAATAACCTAAGGCAGTCTCTGCATATGTAAACAAGAAAAATGGGTCAGTCAGTCGGTGTCTTGTATGTTTGAATGCAGCACTAGTGAGCTTGAGAATGTGTCTGGGGTTGATGCTTGCATTTTAAATGGATGCTGAAAAAAACAAGTTTCAGAGAGTGTCATCAGAAAATGCTGTAAGGAACGGAGAACATATATTTTATCTGTTTATTTGACACAAAAATAAATTTGCAGGATAGCTTGATTGTAGTTGGTTGGTGACCAGAGTCTTTCCTCAGGAGAGGTAATTTATGGTTCAGCAGTTGACTGAAGCAGGGAAGAAAAACAGAGGGCAAAGGGACAGTGGGAACCTTCTGCAGCGTGAGCAGTTAGCTGTTTGCAGAATTATCAAATGGACACTTGACTTTTAGCTGCCTACATTGTGTATGACTGTATTACAAACCAATGAACCAAAAAAAGAAATCACAACCAAAAAACCAAACCCCACAGAAAACCATAGCATGAGATTTGTGGAGTATTTTGAGATGGCAAAAGATTTTGCTCTGGGGCACAACAAAAGTGAGGTCACTTCTTAAAGGTTTTTCCAGTGTAAGTGACAGTGCAGCCTGCAGCATGACTAGTAGTAGCCTGTGCTGGGGGAGACTGGGTTCCTTTTTCCCCTCTGATTCAGATAGTGTAGGTAACCTATTCTGTTAAATTACCTATTAGGTTGAGCTAGCAAAGAAAATTTCTTTCTCTCAAGCTCTCACTTTCATCAGAGGTTGCCTGTATGGTCTGCAGCAATTTTCCTAAATAGCCTGTTGTTAAAGTATATGTTTTCTATAGAATGTTTTTGGTGTTGATTATAATAGTTTTATTTGGTACAGGGGGAAATACTACAGTCAGTTTTAGTATTCACATTGTCTGTATTTCTCACTGCCATGTTTTGTCAGATCCAAATTATAAGATCAATGTACAGTTTGTGGTATGAAGTGCAATGATTTTGGATATATAGCAAGCCAAAGTATCTGATATAGTGTGAAGCTGTGGTATAAAGCAAAATTTTTGTGTGATGTTTACTTTAATAAACATGTAATACATTTTTTAGAAAACTTTGCTGCTGTCTTTGTAATACCTGACGTACCAGAATTAACAAATATTACATAGTTTAATAATTTGCCAGTTTGAAACTAAAAAACCTACATTTTATGGCTATATTCTCAAAGGAGTAACTGCTTTGTGTTTTTTTCCAAGGTATGGGCTGAAGCCAAATGACCAAATTTTGGCAGAGGAGAAGCACAAAGAACTGTAAGCTCTTTTATGGTGATATACGTGCATGTTATATGTGTTTACTTTTCTGTGTACATACATATCTTACTATTAAATTCCTGAAGGAGAAATTTTGTGTTTGCATAAATAGCTTCAGTATTGCCTACTGTAAATTACACAACTTGCCTGAAAACTAATTGTTTCAAAAAAAGATTTAAAAAAATATTTACATTAATTTGTTTTAAAAATTCTTTTCTTAACTGCAGTTGGTATACATGCAATTTAAATGTCTCAGTGTTCATCCTAGTTGATGTTTTATGTATGACAGTGGTTACACCAACAGCTACTGCCTGTCTGCAGTACGTCTGTGTGTAAGTGAAATGTTTGTTTGTATCTGGCAGAAATGAAAAGGAAGATTTCTTTTTTTTTTTTTTTTTTTTTCCCACCCCAGGTTCAGTGTTGACCCATTATTTTAATTTGCCTACTTGTGTGATATCGTGGCCATTCCCACCTTCGCGAATTCTCATCAACACAGTTGGGCTGTGGTGTGGAACGTAGCTAAGAGTCACCAGTGCCCTGTCAGTTATATTGAAATTTTGCCTGTTTTGGCTGATCTGATTTGTAGCCTAAAACCTCTTGTTCCTGGGGAAAAAATATGATCCACTGTTGAATGGATCATTCTTTGCCTTGCAGGAGAAGTAGCCATAGGAAGCTTAATCAAACGTTGCAATAACAGCATCTTCAATTATTTTGCTGCTTCATTAAAGATGTACCCAAACCAAAGAAGCTTGAAGTTCACATTTATTCTAGTTTTAGATAGTCTCCCATGTTCAGGCAAAATAACCTTTATTTTTTATTTTGGTACACTATGTACTAAAATACAAAAGCTCTGCATTTGAGCTGAAAGCAAATAATGGGTACTGTGCATAAGCATGTGTGTATACATTTGGAAAATGCAAAGTAAAAAGGTAGGTATTGTCTGCATATTATCTAGATATGGGGGAGAGGGATTCTGAGTTTGTATGCCTGGTTTTGAAACTTTCAATTTTACTTTTTTTTTTTTCTCCCGAATTATGGTAGCTTTTAAAACAGATACCGAGGTTCTCCAAGTTACTGACTTTTGAACTGTATACATATTTTGAAAGTGCAGGGGACTTACCAGAGCTTGGTATGCTTTCTGTGGTGACTGATTAGTTCCATCAAGAGTTACTATATTAAATGGGAGAAAAGTACTCACTAAATAAAAGATGGCAATATTGGAACATTCCTGCTCACTTGTATGTGTAAGCATGCAGGTTACATAAAAGCAATACTATAATACTTTTTATTTCAGAATTTAGGTTAAAAATTCTCTTATTCTTAAAGCTCTTCATTACGTCTCTTTTATTACTGTTGTTTTTAATTCCTGCACGTTAATACCACTGGCTGAAAAGCTATACTCAGTGCATGAACTTCAGTTTTCTTCTTGCGTCATTCACTCACTGTTCTCCATGAGCTGCTTGAAAAACGTTCTATATGAATGTCCTCTTTGCCATCCCTCAAATCTGTATTATGTAACTGCCTTTTTTTTTTTTTTTTGAAGATAGTTGGTATGAAAGACTGTAGAAAATGCTTCACTTGTCAGCCCTTAAATAATTTTATTCGGTGTCATCTCCATGATGACTAGTGGAATATTTATATAAAAGTTGTATTTCCAAATAAGATACAGATTTTTAGGATTACTTTCACATTTCTTCCTTTCAGGACAGAGATAGTGGGGAATTTGGTCCCTTCTGTGTGCACCTGCATGCTTAGATATGAAAAAAAGGTGTTTTTCTTTTTTCTATTTTAAACTTCTAGCTCTTGCACATACTTGTCTGTTTCTATTATTATACTAGCATAATTTTGCATTATTTCATAGTACCCCAAAAGACTTCAGCAGTTTATCCATGTGAGAGGAGGTGACTGTTTCAGATGAATTAAGATCTATAGCTGTCAGGTTTTTCCATGTTAAAAGTTTGGATATTTCTCAGTAAGGTCATAGATTTCAAACAGTAAAAATGTATTCTTGTAATGAAGACTTAATTCCTTTGAAAAAGAATTATTTGCTAAAAGCTTTAGTGATTGAATTACTAGCCAAATAAAATTTCTGTGTTCTTTCAGAGGATGGAAAAAGACATTTAACTTACACTTGTACATCATGGTAATGTACCTGTGACATTAAAACTGCTTGAGCTCCAGGCAAAGACAGGCAACAGCAGTTTTCTTTGATCGGTAGATAAGATTGGCTTTATGTAGAACACTCTCCCTAAAGACAGAGTACTTGTGGACAGGATAAGTATGATTAACCCATTGAAAGTGTTAGACCATTTTAAAAGGTATAAACTAGAAGTATTGAAAGTACTAGCATGTTGAAGGGTTAAACACAAGTTAAATGACATACAGGTCTGTATTTTGGACAGTACAAGTCGTACTGTGTACACAAGCTTTATTTGCACAATAGATATTGATTAAACTGAACCTTTTGATGTCAAGTTTTTCATTTGAAGTAGTTTCAATGTACTAAAATCCTGTTTGAGCTTTTTATTTTAATTCTGTCGCATATTACTTAATTGTGTATTGGTTACTGATAGGTTTACAGCATAGTCGCTTCTTAAATGGAGTGTTGAACTCCTTTAAATAAAGAAAACTCAGTAAAACTAAAGTTTTACATGCATCAGCTGCAACAGAAACCTGTCTTTGGTTTTTCATTGTTATCACTACAGTAGCTCCTGAGATGATTTATATGCTGTTGGTTATAATGAAAGAGTTTGAACATGCTTTTGCCATTGACCTTGGCATACTGAATGTCACCGGATACTTGACCGGGGAAAAACTCTCATAGGTCAGTGTCACGTTGTTTCAGGACAGACCTTTGGAACTTTTCTAATATGCTGTGTGCTCTTCTTCTTGAACCATGTTAACTGTATGGTTCAGAACAGATTAAACAGTGTTGAACCTCAGAGCACTTTCAGTCCTTCAAGCTAAATTCTCTGATTTAAGTTACAGATGAGTTGTTAGATACTTAACTACCGTTTTCTGATATTTAGATAGACTTTCATATTTAAAAGAAATGCCGATTGTAGGGAATGGTGCAAGACAACTTACCACTAGAGTAATTGTCACTGATTTGATTATAAACTTATTCTTAGTGTCAGTGCCCTTATAACTAAGGTGTTCTCCTGAACCTGTCCTTATGTTTTTAAGTCAAATACAAAGTTAGACTCCGTATTCTTGTTCAGTGCTGAAATCCCCCTGCTTAAAATACTTTCTCTTCCAGCCTTTGAAATGTCTGCAGCTTTTATATTGACTTACCTAGTAAAGAAGACTTCTTTTAGCATTCTTCATCTAATAGCACCAAGATGATTTTTCTGACTGTCAGATGTCCTTCAGTTTCTTAGAGATCACTTCTATGTAGCTGTTCTTCATAAATTATAAATTTTACTCAGTAATGAGTGCCTTATCTCCAAAAGTAATTGGGCCAGCTACACCCTGACTTGGCTTGGTCCTGTTGTCCTTGAATCTTAGTTATCTAGAGAGATAAGTACAGCCACTAAGAGAGACTGGAGTTGGTTTACAGGCATGGCATTGTGCTTAACTTCTATTTTAAGAGCTAGGGTATGAAAGATCACTTTTTTTTTTTTTGTACTTTCAATTCACTTGGACTGTTGCAGCCTTTTAAAATTGTGTCTTTTCATTTGTATATACTTTTTGGTCTTAAAGGAGTTCGTTAGCACTGAAGTTGTAAGTTGATGCATGAATACATTCTTTCCAGAATTCAGCTGCAAATATCTGCCCCCCTGCCCCAATCAACTCCTGAATGCACACAGGGTGGAGGTCACTGTCCTGCAGCTCAGCCAGGGAGTGGAATGCATGGAGGCTCCTTAGCCTGCTTCCATGTAAAATTAGCAGATTAGTTCAAACCATCTTAACTGATGATCAAGCCAAGCATGCCAATGTTGCAGTGAATCAAATGAGCAATCATATTTGTTTTCACTGGCAGGTTTGTTATTTTGCAGTGAGAATAACAAAGATGAGGGAACAGTAGTATCTTCAGTGGTATCTTCAGTGGCGATGATAGTGCCCCTGTACTCGGCACTGGTGAGGCCGCACCTCGAGTACTGTGTTCAGTTTTGGGCCCCTCACTACAAGAAGGACATCGAGGTGCTGGAGCGTGTCCAGAGGAGGGCAACAAAGTTGGTGAAGGGTCTAGAGCACAAGTCGTGTGAGGAGCGGATGTGGGAACTGGGGCTGTTTAGCCTGGAGAAGAGGATGGTGAGGGGTGACCTTATTGCTCTCTACAACTACCTGAAAGGAGGTTGTAGTGAGGTGGGGGGCGGTCTCTTCTCCCAAGTAACGAGTGATAGACCGAGAGGAAACGGCCTCAAGCTGTGCCAGGGGAGGTTTAGGTTAGATATTGGGAAAAACTTCTTCACCGAAAGGGTGGTCAAGCATTGGAACAGGCTGCCCAGGGAAGTGGTTGAGTCTCCATCCGTGGAGGTATTTAAAGAACGGATAGATGTGGTGCTTGAAGACATGGTATAGATGGACTTGGCAGTGCTAGGTTAACGGTTGGACTTGATGATCTTAAGGGTCTTTTCCAACCTTGACGATTCTATGATTCTATGATTCAGTTGCACAGGTGTTTTACAAGGTAAGCAAGTTTGTGGTGGAAGAGATGTCCTGGAGGTGTTTCCCACCTCCCCCAACCCAACTAATCCCCAGTAACTTTGAGGAGAGGAAAAAAAGAATTCCATCCTGCAAGACTGCTGGAGAAACTTGGACATAATAATATTAGTGAGGCCTTAATTTGCATGTTTTTTCCCCCTTCTGAGAACAATAAATAAATATAAACTCAGAGCAAAATAGAAATACTTCTCCTCGTCATTTCTATAGTCCTTTTACAAGAGTTGCTCCTATTTTTAATTTTCAGAATTGGACTGAATGACTGTAGCTGAAGGTCATATTAACCATGTATAGACTTGTGTATCTATAGACTGGCATGCATGTGTTGTTGCCTAGGCTGATATTTTTTTTTACTAGGTTCCACATCAAAAGTTTTTGAGGAGAATAAATTTAAGGTAGCTGCAGCAAGCGATGGGGTGTGATCTAAGTTGTCTTGATATTAAAGTAGAAACACTTAATTTGTTTACCCAATGCCCAATACAGAGTCCATTTTCACTGTGTAGAGCAGTGTTGGCAGAGGTGTTGGGGTTTTTTAGTAATATTCTCTTTTTACTAAAACATTGGCTGTATCAACATCTTGGTAGCTTGACTAGCTTCTATGAATAGGTGACTAAAATATATTCATTGTGAGTCTTAAAAGCATTGTTTGGAGTTTAGTGGTACCGCTGAGTCTGTAAGCAATGCTTCAGGACGCTTGTTTTAATACAGCTTTGACTGCTGGTTGTACAATTTCATAAACTGTTTTGTTTAAGCAGTTTTGGCCATGATGGAACACTCAATTTTTTTGGAAGTTAGTTGAAGGAACAAGTAGGAAATGTGGCAGCTATTTTGTGCCCCACAGCCACCTCTGCTTTCATAATGTATCTTTTTACAGAGTTAAAGGCCATAAAGTGAGAAAGAAGATAAATATAAGCTTCCTTTCTCTTCAGTCAGCAGTTTGATGTGTTGCAGTCAGAAGGGAGGGTAGATATGTTGCTCTGCTGCAAGTTTGCCGAGAGGAATTTATTGAGGTATTTCATTCTTAGCTGCATACTTGCTATACGAATACTTTTTCATAGTGAAACTCAACACGGGGGAGGAGAGAGAGAGAGACTCTTAAGCTTGAGAATGGCTATTTGAGTGACTGATACAGTTTTCATTTACCTGTAACATCTGGAGTTTTTTTATGTGTGTTCTGGTTTTGCTTAGCCAAGATGTATACAAGTGAGTATGTATACAAGTGAGTATTGGAAGGGTGAATCTTGGAGACATAGGAGGGCTGTTTGGGGATTACAGAGGGCCTGTGTGATGCTTGGAAAGAGTAGAGTGATGTGAAGTAGGGGTTTAGAAGTAGTCTGGGTATGTTAGAAAGCTAGAGGATGTGAAAGGGATTTGAACCTGTTCATGGGAATGTTGTAGTGGAGTTTCCTTGTATTTGGGAGGGTTACCATGTGTAAATCACTATCATAACACTTAAGTACAAAAGCTAGGGGACTGGACCCCAAACCCATTAACCATACAAACATGCCTCATTGATGGTTCAACATGCAGTGAGAGAGGCATAAATGCTGGTGACATAAAGGGGTGCAACTGTCTGTCTAATGCTGGTTGGAGAAACCAAGCTGCAGTATTTTGTGCCACTAGAGGGTGCAGCTTATCTTCGATAACATTTTCAAAAATCCTTCCGTATACATTGCTTTTAGGATTCTGTGTCCTGTTGGTGTGTAGTCTCTCTAAAATACCTTTGGTTTTTATTCACCTTGTCCCCCCCAAAACCTAAAAAAGAGGGTAGAAAGCTGTTTTGAGGGGAAGAGATGCTAAAATATCACAAATACTAAGCTTTAAATCTTTTGTCGGCCTACTCAACATATGCCGACAACATAGATGATTTGTATGGTTGGAGTAATGCATGAACCTGCCACAGATGCCTGTCAAAGCTGTTGACTTACTTTATATAATATATCTCACTTGTAATTACATTTGAGTGGATTAGTATATAAAATGAAATGTGATTTGCCAATGAAGTAATGTGGAAAACTGTTAGGGCAATAACAAGGTGCCCAGCTCTGTGAAAAAGCTTACCAGCTCTCGTCTTTACACAACTTTATTTTAGATTTCCTCCTCATTTTTTTTTTAGATCAAGCTATCATACTGACCTGTTTCCTGGTGTAGAGGTTTGTATGAAAATGTCAATAAAAACATCTACTGTGGAACCGATATTCATTTTTACAACATCTAATAGTTTTAGAATTGCTACAAGTTGAAACTCCTAAACTACTGTTTTTAATGAATAAATAGTAATTTTGAATGATCAGTCTCTTAAGTTGCCACCTTGTCCCGAAGCAAATATAACCTCTCTTGTATATTGACACAGATTGCTCTATGATGTGTAATCAAGCACCTCTTTAAGTAAACTTTCATTAAATGCTTGGGAATTCTGTGGAGTAAGAATCTGGATGATGTGCTGTGGACATTTGAAAAACATGTAAATGTAATGAAAGAGATTGATGATTGGGAAGAACTCTCTGATGATCTGGAATGCATTTTGTTAATCCTGTTCTTTGGGTTGTTGGCTCCCTCTGTAGAAATTACATTAAATTGCAGTTTGATTTCTCTAGAATTGTTTTATCACTTCTGTGGTATATATAAAGGCTTGACTAACATGTAGAAAAAGAATGATTTATGGTTAGCTACAAAACTTCCATTACAGATTCTTCCCTCTATTTTTCCCTTCAGTTCTCTGCCTGCCTGCCCCCCACCCAATTCTTTTGAATGCAGCACCAATGCAAATTAGTGTTACATAAATAATCTCGTTAGTTCTTGGTAACAGACAATCCTGCATAAAATTTGCAAAAAATAAGAATCTAAATTATAGCAGGAATGCTTTTGCCTTCTTTGATGGAGGCAGTCTTTACATCTGCTTAAATTTAAAATGAAAAATTGCAGGTTTTAATTATATTGTATAATTTAATTTTGCATCCTGCAATCGATAATACGAAATAAGTAATCTGCGGGTTACTTATAGAGGGTGGTAAACATATTGGATCAATATTTTTAAATTGTGCTCATGTATCAATACAGTATTGTAATTAAACCTTCTGCCTCTGTTTACGTTATTTTGTGTGTATAGTATATTAAAGCAAAACTTAGCTACGTAGCTTTATAGGCTCTTTTAGAATATTCTTTAATTTCCAAGGGCTACTTAACAGTAGTGTTGATTCATTCTTATGACACAGTGGTTATTTGATATAAAATAGATGAAAACTCCTGATAATATCTATGGTTGGCCGATAAGAACAAGGCTTATGTTCCTCTGGGGAACTTGGTTTTATAGCCTGAGCTGCTTGTCTGAGACTGTAGTGTGATACAACACTTCCATGGTAGTGGGGAGGAGGAGAGCTGGAGGGGAAAGAAGGATGGATGTGAAATCCAGTGGAGAATCCAAAATATTTTTTGTGTGTGTCATATGAGAAGCCAAAACCAAGAGGTCTAAAAACAACTGCTAGAGGATTGAAACTTAATTTGCTTAAATCAAGTTATGGAAGTTCCTAGTGTCAGGTTTATTGTCCCTTTGTAGCCTTGCTCTTATGTGACTTAATCTCATATACAGATTTTTCTTCTCTTGCCTTCAAGAAATGTTTTTCAAGTACCTGTGTCATCTACTTTGATTATCACTACCCTATCATAAGTGGTGCAGCAGAGATATCAAAAGATTCTCCAAGGGAAAGATGTTTTGGAATATTGCAAACTGTAATTCCAGCTCAAATTTGAGAGCTTTCAGGAGCTCTCACAGTACTGGTTATTGAGTTAAATTGGTCTTTCATAACCATTTCTTGCACTCTGAAAATTTATGCAGGAATAGATGGATTGACATCAACCTGCCTGGCTCTTCGAAGTAGCGAGCTAATGAGATGAGTTACTCTATTGCTCTTTCTGATAGTTGTTACTGTTGCTTAGTATGTACTGTACATACTTTGTTTAAAGCAAGGAAATACATTTTTGCTTTTGCTGCCCATTCCTGAAATCACCCTCAAGCACAGACTGAGCAGGTAGCCCACAGCACTAAATTGAATCCCTGGCCTTAGAAAGTTCAAGTTTTTCTGAACTCCTGTAAAGGGTTTCAGCTTGCCACTCACAGAGTGTTCATAGCAAAGGCTTCCCAAACAGCACAAAATAGTTGCATCCTCTTGTGCCCCTGGGCTTCATGTTTCAATAAATGCAGTTTGGGCAGTCAGTGAGGCGTGATTGTCCAGAAGAAGGAATCTTTTCCCTCACCACTTCTCTTGACACTTTTTACAACAAATTCAAAAATGGTGTGAAAAATGGTGTTAACTGTATTTTGCCTTGACTCCAGGTATGCACAAAGTGCGATGCCAATACGGTAGTGACGTGACTGTGTGCAACCACTGACATATTTAAAGACTGAACTTTGAATATGCAGACTAATTTTTCCGTAGTGCTGCATATATCTGTCACTGATTTCTTTCAGATAGAGAATGGGGTGCATACTTACAATAAGATGCAATCTTAAGCTGCAGAGCACGCAAAATCTACTGGGGTGACTATTTCTTAGTTAAGATAGCTGGAAGGTTTCTGCGTCTTCATTGCACAGAAGTACACAATTTAGAATTGGACAAAATCTGTCTTTAGAGTGTTAGTTTTTGTGTCATGTGATGTAGCACTAAACTTGAGATTTTTCTAAAATTTAGAAATGACTGATCGTTTCACTAACTTGGAAGATATACTGTCTGTCTTAGTCCCTCTTAGAAAGAAGGTAAATAAAGGTATTGCTGTAGGATGGTTTTGAGCTGTCAGAGTAATTAATTTATGCAGCTCTCGCAGTCTGTCTTGCAGCTGAAGTATTCTGAGAGATAGAATGAGAGTTTAACTTAACATGGGATTTTTATGCCATTCTTTTACTGTACTTCTTTACATGTTGTATTTTGCTCAGTGTCCTCTGGAGACAGCACTAGATGCAGGAAAAAAATTAATACCTGCCTGAGCATTTTAAGAAATTACATTAATTTCATTTATTTCATAAATGTAGTGTGTGTGGAGCAGAATCTTCAGACAATCTTCTCTTGGCAGATCCTTTTTAAATTCTGGTTTTGTTCAGATTTTAGTGATATACACAGCAAAGCTGTTGAAATTGTGGCAATGTTTGAAAGCTCCAGAAAAGGGATATGTGGTCAGTACTGGTTTTGCCACGAGACGGTGCTTTATGTAGTAACTAGCTTTATGGCAATTAATTGAAGACTACAGTAAAATGTTTAAAGCTTTTAACCACTTTAAAGTACTTGGCAGTGCACTGTTGTCTTTTTGTTTAAATACTTATAACCTTAAGATGAGGAGGCTTACTACTTTCATAGAGACTATTTCAAAACAATGAAAATAAGAAATGTATGTTTTGTTGCACATCACGTGCATGCGCGGTTTGAGCTTGAGAAAAGATGCACGTGAGTACAGCAAGCAAATTGTGTGGGTTGTTTTTTTTTGTAACGCAGACCACAAATATATTTGGTATTCAGATTACTATGTTAACACATGATGTTATAATAGACAAAATAATAGACAGAATAATAGTTTATTTCTTCTCTAAACTCAGTTTTGTTTTGTGTTTTTTCTCTTGTTTTGTTACTGGCATTATGTTGTTGAGGTGATGTGCCTTAAAATCATTTACACATTGCTGGTATGATTATCTAAAAGCTGGCCAATGCAAAAGAAAGTAAAAATATTCATAATTTAGTTTATACTAATTTTTTTGATAGTCCTAAGAGTAGATGGAGAATTTAAGCTTTCAGTATTTTTGCATTTTAATGAAAAAATCTACTGTAACAGAAGATATGCTATTACTGAATTTTAAAATGAAGACATCTTTCGTTTGATTTTTTGAATAGCTTCAAGCTTTTGTGAACTCTTAGAATTTTAAAAATAGAACTTGTTGCTTGATGGCACCTGTGTGTGCATTTTCTGTTTAAATGTGTAATTTAATTTATTGTTTCTTCATAATTCTGTAAGAGACGTAGCAGGATATAATGCCACTGTTTTTCCTAAATAATCAGGTAATGAGCTGTATTGTGGTGTAGTCCTGTTGTTCTCAGACGTTTGTGGGCTTTTCAGTGAATAACATGGTATATATTTTTCCCATGCTGGGACTTAAGTTTTCTCATTTAAAATCTCTTTCAGTGAGACTGTTTAGAACTGAATTGCCAGGGAAATTCAACTGATATCCTGCTTGTTACACTATTGTAAAAAAGGCTTGATCACATCAGATATTCCTTTTCCAAAGCTGCTAATGTGACATCACTCTCTTCACTAATTTAGCTTTAAAAGTATCCTCCTTTACAGATGTGAGCACCCCAAATAAAAAATATAATAAGCTGTATAGTTTATCAGCAACTGAAAGAATAGATAAGTCTCCGTTGTCCATTCAGTCTTTTCTGGGTTAAGCTTAACCCCGAGAGTACCAATTAGTGCTCAGTATAGTGGATTCTGCTATTTTAAAGGAGGTGATCATCTCTCAGAGCAGATTAAATGGCTTGTGTGAAAATAATTTAGTAGCTGTCCATTAATTGCCTTTCCTTTCATAGAACTTTAGAAAGACATCTCAAGAGATCATTTAGTTTCATTCCCCTAATCCAGCTAGAGATGCATCTTTGTCATTCCTGGCAGATATTTGTCTAGCCGCCTCCTCTAAAGGTCTTTAGAAATAGTAAGATGTCATGTGGAGACAGTGCAACCTTACTACATAATCTGTATTGGTGTACCACTTCATTCCAACTGAAAAGTTCCCCCTCCCCACACTAAATCTTGATTTTAATCCATTCTGAATACAGTTCAGTTCTATTAGCTGTCCTATTCTCCACTGACACAGAGAACAGGTTATTCCCTTCCTCTTGTTTTTCTTTTTATGTTCAAGTCTGTCCTTTTCTCCTCATCTATAGACTGGAGAATGCAGGATACGTCTCTTCCTGCAGCTCATATGATCTCAACTTCTTTCCAACTTCACTGCTTTCCTCTGGCCTCCCTCCAGTTGTTTTAGGCACCTCGTGAAGTGTGTTGCCAAAAATGGGGTGCAATCTTCCAGCTGTGGCTTTGCCATATGTAGTGTGGAATTCCTAAGGCATCAAGTTAAAACACATTAAATTCAAAGCTGACAGAGTGCAGTATTCTGAGAAGCAGTATTGGAATCGTAAATATTTATCTTTAAATTTAAATTTTCTTGTCACTTTGGTGATGCTGGTTGGTATGCCTCAGAACTAAAAATTAGTTTGTTATTAACATTCAGATTAGTTAAGAAACAAGACTAATGAAAAAAGCTTAAAATTTACAGCATCTATTACTTCATATGTTTAGGATTTAGTTTAAGTTCAAGAGTAACTGTACTACTAATTAACCCCTATTCAAACATGATTGACTTCTTTTTTCCTTTTTTTTTTTTTTTTTTTTCCTGGCCCCCGAGTGAATGAATTCAGGAAGAGAAAGCAGATACTTTAAACAATACAGATAATTGACTCTCAGAAGTCCTCTGGATACACTACATAAACCAACAACAAAACAGTGTTGCATGTTTAATTCCCGGAAATGTTTCTTTGTGACTCACATTTCTAATGCGGCTTCAGAGAATTGAAAATCACTGGCTTGGAATGGCTGCTAGTTTGTGGTGCTGTTGAGAGTGGATCGTTCTTTGTCTCCTGGTAAACAGGAGACCATGAGTTGAAGGCAGTTTGTCATCATTTTCAAATTGGAGTGATCAAAGGTGTATATAATTTATTTATGAAGAACAGTTCTTTGTACTTCCGAGGCAGGTTTTATGGATGAGCCTTGCTGTTGCAAAAAATCATGGTACAAAATTTGGCAGTTCTGTTTCGTTACAGAAGTTTCCCTTTGCATCAAATCTGCTCTAAGAGCATGAAGTGGCAGAGGGCTTGCA
The DNA here is from genome assembly GCF_965183815.1 of Platalea leucorodia. Taxonomy (NCBI): domain Eukaryota; kingdom Metazoa; phylum Chordata; class Aves; order Pelecaniformes; family Threskiornithidae; genus Platalea; species Platalea leucorodia. Next base: position 24,817,069 of record NC_138826.1, read on the forward strand.
GGATGAAATACAGAACTAATGCCTGTAAGCCAACTAAACAGTGGAGAAAGAACAGTGAAGAGGGAGTTGGATAGATTACAGAATGCATAGGAGAGGGATGGGAAAAAATGGTTCTAAACTGGGGAGCCAGAACAGCGCAGTATTGGCAGGAGAATGTGCGTATATATCTGCTAAGGTAAGGTTCTGTGCACCTATGCACCCCTATACGCAAAAGCATAGAGCAGGCAGAGTAGCCTGTTGTGTGAGGAAAATATTGAGACTTAAGCCATTTCATTAGTGTAATGGAAGAGATCACTTGAAGTTGGCTGTCTGATTTAACTGGGACATCTAGAAGCCCCTGCTTAGCAGTGTAAGTATATATGTCCGCTATGGATATGTGGTTTTTACATTTGCAGGGAGGTAAGTTTGTGTTTTAGTGTAAAGCTGATTTGCTTTTTTACTGATCATGAATAGCCTTGAAGACTTGCCAGGAAATATCTCGTCTTCTGATCTACATACTTACATAGCTCAGTAATCATTGTATATGGGTGTCTCAGACATTTAAATTGATTTGTTCTTGAAGCTTTCTGTTAGATAAGATTGTAATTTTATGGATTTGTGGCCAAAGCAAACAGGGAATGTAGCTGGCTCCAAATTGCATGGGAAACTTACTGCAAATTCAGAAGCTGCGTGCCTTAACCACCAAGCCATCTGCTTATTCTGAAGGGGGTCTCCTGCCCTAATACCGTACTGACTGTATGATCAGATGACCTTGCTTTACAAGCAGTGGAAACAGCAACTGACACAGACTGCAGCTTCTGTCCCCAAACCAGTGATCACAGATGGAGTGCAGCTGCTGCAAGGGATTCAGTGGTACCTTCTGGTCACATGAGTCAGCTGGTGCAGTTGCAGCTGCAGCTGCCAGTGTCTCTGCTGAGCAGCTGAAACCAATACACATTATTCAGGCTGGTGCAGGAGCTGTGGGAGGTGATGCAGATAAACTCTCTGTGCCAGTTAAGCATCTTAAGCACCCTGCCCCCAGTGCATGTGGCCTGGCCTTGTCTCTTTAACTGATATAGCTGGCTCTGATTGTGAGGGGAGTAACAATACAGACAATGAGAATATAAGGGTATTCATTCATTCAAGTTATTAATTTCTAATATCTGTATAAACGAAACTGAATGCACACACACATTCTCCTGTCCTGCTTGTCCTAGATTTAGGTCAGCAGGATGTGTGCAGGTCTTCTATTGCCCTATCAAAGATAGGAAGATAGAATTACAGTCTTCCACTGTATTGGAAAAAATATTTTTAGAAATTCAATATTAGTGCAAAAATGTCTTGAGTGCTTTAAGTTGAAAGTGAATATTTAAACAAGATATGCAACTACAGTAGTTAACACTGTGCTTTTAAACTGTAGTGACAAGTTTTCTTGCAGGTTTAGTGAAAGCTGAGGTGGGCTACTCTAATTTGCTTCTTAACTCACTTTTCTAAAGTAGGTGATCTCTTCAGCTAACATTTCTAGCATTCAGCAACAGTGAAACATGTCTGTATGCAACAGTGAATAAGCCTGCCATTCCCTTCTGTTGGCACAGTCCTGCACAGATCCCAGCAGCAGCTATGGGAATGTTTTGAAACAGCAGCTTTCTTAAAACCTCCCAGTGTGTGAACATCCCACTTCACAACGAAGAGACAATCATGCCATCATAGTTGTCCAAATACATGTGTTAGTGGTTGACATAATGTATGGAAGTGTTTCCGAAGTTGGAAAGATGTGCCTGTGTCAAGGGTTGGACACTGAGCTGTTAAACTGTGTGGCTGTTTATTTATTGTCTCTACTCTGAGAAAAAACACCCTGCAATTGTCTTTCAAACCAGTTCTTTCTTTCTTTATTCCTGTCATATTGGTTATTGCAGATGGCAAGTACTGTACAACAGCCTTTTTTTCCCCGTATTTTCTTTCGTGATTTCTTTTGTCTCTGCAACAGGTGCTTACTGGGAGTAGACGTCACCATTCTGGTACCTGAAAATATAAAATGTTCTATTTTCTGAGGAAATAAGTCATCAACCAAATGAATAGAACGGAGAAACTTAACTAAATATAAATTTAAAAAAAAACAAAACAAAAACAAAACACCCCCCCCCCCCCCAAACCAAAACAAAAAAAAACCCCAAACAAGAGGGAGGAATGAGCAGGCCTAAAATACACAGAGAACAGTTTTGTGTTGGTTTTTTTGTTTGTTTGGTTTTTTTTTTTTTTTTTTTGAGGGGGAGTGTGTTTTGTTTTGGTTTATTTTTTAAGTATATACTGAGAAGACACTGAATAATTTTCTACCTAAAACGCAATAAGAAGCTGCCTAGTTCAGGAAAAAAGCATTTTCAGCCTTCAGTGAATATATTGGTAGGATTTCATCATTGGAATAAACTTGCATTACAGATCTTGTGAATACTATAAGTTGCAGAATCTTATATTTGATACTTGAAGTTCAGTGTTGTTTTTGCACAATTATTTGTATGTGCAGTTGCTCTTTTCATACTCTTTGCTAGTACTGCATTTCCCACCAAGATCCCTATATTCTTGGGATGCTGGCTGCTCAAAAAACTGTGATTAGAAGTGGAAATATCCTACTTAGCTGTTTTACAGTTGCTCCAGCAGGATCACAAAAGTGATGAATAAAGGGAAGATATTGCCACTGGGTGGTGCTATTGTTATGTTATTTAACTTGCATTCTGTGATAATGTGGATGGCATGAAATCTCCACCCCTGTTCTCCTCAAAGATTTTGTTAAGATCTGCTGCAAGAAAATCCTATGTATACAGGTTACAGTACCGATGGGAAAATAGGCATCCTTAACCTGTACCTTGACAAAGGTTGGGCAAGGGTAATTCTGTCTGGTGTGATATGTATTTGAGCTTTGCAGGTGAATGTTTAATACAAGTTTGGATGTGCGCCTGCTGCTTGGTAATACAGTTGTTTTTTATAGAAGGTGATGTTCTTGAGGAATGGGATACATTTGAGCCAATCAGCTCTGTGAAATCTGCATATTCATAATACATCTAATTATCCAGAAAGAGATGCTGAGTTACTGAAATTGTCACTTTGAACGGTTTCCTAACAAGGGGACTGTCTTTTAAAACTGCAGGGGTTACATAGTTAGCTACCTATTACATTACAAAAAAAAAAAAGTTTTGACTGTTTTATGCAAATATACTGCATTACCTCTTATAAATGAGAAGGTAAATCAGCTTTTGAAAGCTCTTCATGTTTTTTGAGGGGGGAGAAAATGAATTCTTCTTATAAATTTGCATTTCAAGAAGTAAATAACTCCTTGAAAAGGTGCACCTTCTTTTAAAGATTGCGGTGTGGTAAGCTAGAGATTTGAGAGTTAAAATGGCTTTAGAAATTTTGAAATTCATCTTTGAATAAGCTAGGAAAATTGGAGTGCGTTTCCAATTGTTCATATAAGCTGGTTTAAAAATGATATTTTTTTTTTTTGTGCTTGCTCTCTCTCCCTCTTCCATTTTCTTTCACATATTTCGGTCTGTCCGGAGCAATTGGAATAAATTTTTTTTAAGAAGCCTGGGAGAGGAGAGGAAGGAAAAAAAATATCCACAGAACCTAAGAAAACTATTGCTGCTGTCAGTTCTGACTTCAGAAGAAATTATGAGATTTGGCAAGACACCGTCTTGTGTATTTGTAGCCTATCTCTTTTACCAAGTGAGCTATCCTCTATCTGTCTTCTAACAGTTCTTAAGCTCAGTGGGCAATATCGTAACCATATTTGACAGGGCAGCAAAAATGTGTAGGATAATAAGTTACTTGAGGTTTTGAGCAAGTTAGTGGCTTGATAAAGAAGAGAGTCCCATGGGGGGAAAGGTGGGTAGAACTCAGACATTATTTGCTCCCAGCAGCACCATGCCTAGTTGGCTGGAAGGGCCTATGGGTACTACCCAGTCAACAACGATGCAGGGAACCCCAAATCAGCAGGTTCTCCCTTTTCACCAGCCAAACAGCTGGGTTGGAGGAGGTGGGAGAAGTTGAAGGTGAGAGGGTACTTCAGGAACATGACAGAGAAGTAAGGCTATTGGGGTAGAAACCATAGAATATGCTTTCTTAAGAAACCAGACTTCATTATTTCTCTGATCAAGAAGCAGTTTTACATTCAGCAGGTATATCTTTCTAGAGGCTACTTGTTGGATATGCTCATTACTTATTGAAATCAGAAGCTGTTTGCTTGCTCCATCTGTACCTGGAAGACCTTAGTTTGTTTATGCGATATATGCTACATCTGTCATGGAGTTCTAACTTTCATTTTATTACTTGTACTTTCTAAGATAAAAGTAGCTATCCTTTTTCCTTTTTTTATGTTTTTTTTATTATTATTTCTTTTAGTTATCAGACAACCTGTTCCAAAGACTTTGTTCTAACAGGCATAGATTTCAGTCTGCTGCTTTTGGTGCAGTTATTTCATAAGCTTAATATTAATTTTTCTCCTTTCTGTCTCAACCCATTATCTCTTTTACTGTGTTTATTTTACTTGTTGTTGTAGCTGTTGGCTCTATCTCACACAGACATTGTTGATGGTGACTTAAACTTCTGAGATAACAATAAGTATATACTCATCCAAAGCAATGCTATGTATTCCAAAGCTTGAGTTTTCTGAGAAGGCAATTCTCTTCCTAGAGGTCTGCTCAGGAACCGGGCTTGGGATGAGGCAGAAAGAAGTTAGACCGTGAGGAGCTGGCCTGAAGGGCAGAGAAACTACTTCTGAGAGAAGTCTTGGAAACTATTCAGAGGCTTAGGGAGATCCTTGGTGCCAGGTGGGGAGCAAGAGAAGGTGCAGGAAATCCCTGCTGGAAACTGAAGTGTGGCAGTTTGACAGGAAGTTGGCCAGCATACTTTGGAGCTTGGTGTGAGCATTTTTACAACAGTGATAAGTGGTATTGATCTTATACTTGAAGTGTCTGTTGGGCTGAAGGCTATGGGACAGGCTATCTATGTATAGATATATTGTGGGTGGTAGAAGTTGAAAAGAAATCCAAAGTATTAGGCTAAGTATATTGAAGGCATAATCTAAAAAGTTTAGATTTAGTTTGTTATTACTCAGTTCCCTGCATGGCAGCTGGTAGAAATGTTTAAGTATTTTTAACAGAGTATGTAACTCTTCCCACTTGATACAAGTGAATGGATAGCTAAAGATACTGTTACATTTTTCAAATTTCTCTCAAGTTTCTTAAAACCCCTTGGCATTCAAAAAGACCTAAAATGCTTAAAAGTAAGTAAAATAAAGATCTCAACTAATGTTAATCTTACTGCATATAAAGGCACAGCAATGTAAACTGGATAACTCCTCCTAGTGCAATATACTTTTATTTCTTCATCTTTTGAATACCTGAAGGTCTGTTTCAGAAATTAAAAATGGAAAAAACCCAAAAACCTTTGCATTCTTCTTTGTGTCCATCTCCCTGGGACAAACTGACATAATCTACAAGATCAAATACCTGCAGGACCTCCTGTTCTTGTAATTGAAGGTGGGAAGCCTTCTGTGGAGTGCTTATTGGACAGTGTCATGTCTGTGTGTTATTAATGAAATTTGATTAATATATTTTATGATTTCTTTGACAATACTTTGTTTTACATCTTTTTGTAGGGTCACTGTAAAAGAATCTGCCACTGTAACGGTGTGGGGGGGAGCTGATGTTATGTATCTCTGTAGATTTTTTTCAAATTCTTCATGTTATATGATAGAACCAAAAATGAATTGTCCAGACAAAAAAGTTTTAGTAATTGGAATGAAATTTATGAATCACTGTAGCTAGGTACGTGGTTCCAGATACACATCAGTTTTTCAGTTGTTTTTTTTTTTCATGATTATCAGGTCTGCATGTGAAAGAGTGATTACATTCTATTATGTGACTGCTGCTATGCCCTCCGGCTTCTGTATGAAATAGCTGAGCAGAATTATCACTTATTTGAAGGAGTATAAAATCCTAGATACATTCCCACATGGAAGACTCATGTTCAGTGTGTCATAGGTCTGTCTCACTTAAATTCTTATTACTAGAGATTCATTTTCTCACTGTAATGAGGTAACACATCACAAACTCATGTTTTAGTCAGTGTGATTGTGAATATAGATAGGGTGTTCAACAATCAAGATGCAGTAGTAGCATATGTCTTTTTTTAAAATTTATAATGTACATTAGTTGTGATAGATTTTATAAAAAGGATATTGTTTCAGAGCATCCAGCTTCATTTGGTAAATAAAGAGAATTCTTTAAAGATACCATCTGCTCAGGCCTCATGTTTTTGGGTCCAGTATCTTAGTGTAGATTCATGAGTCTTCTCTGATAATTAGAAGTTCCTTCTCCAACTTCTTTGCAGTTTTCAATTTATTTTAACCTTTCTTTCCCAACTATCAATTTTTTTCCTTGATCATTCCTTTATGTAAAAGCAGTTAGAATTCAGGATTAAGCATTAGTGCCTCATGCTACCTCTTTGCTCTCCCTTGTGTCTTGGGATACTATTCAAACTCTCTATCTTGTAAGAGTGAGAATCCTTAGTAGGTGCATTTTAAGGAGAGGGAGAACTGTGGCCTTTTATACTGCTCCTCTGGTATCTTTTTTTAATATATCCTAGATTTTTCTTCATCTATTCTCCATGTCACAGTTGAGTTAAATCTGTAAGCTGGCTTTCACTTGTTACCCTGTTGTTCCACTCTTTCTGAAAGAAGGGGTGCTGGAGTTGTCCCATTTCAGTCATGCTACGACTGGCTCCTGTCTGTGGGAGCTCTGCCTTTCACTGTGAGGAGAGACATGCACAAGTAGAAGAGTGTGAAAACCTTGGAGTTCTGCCAGAAACAGCTTGCCTCATATGCCATCCTCTTCTTCTGGTGTAAAAACTTCAGAGTTAGAGATGTTGTCCCAGACTTGACAACAGCCTACAAGTGTCTTGTTAGGGAGAAAATGCAGAGTGTTGGAGCGTGTTTTTTAGTATGAAAGAGAAGCAAACCAAGATTAAACCAATGTGGGAGCTTAAGACATGCAAACTGATCTAAAATGAAGCATGCTGAAATTGTCAAGCTGGTTGGATGAAGGAATGAAAATCCTGCAAGTGGTATCTTGACGATTATGAAACAAATTATTTTTCCTTGTTAAGTCCTTAATAAACTGGGGCAGGGGAAAGCATATGCAGATGTTAAATTTTGCATTAAACCCCCAAAGCCGCAATGAGAGGGAACACAGTATGTAAATTTCTCATATTACATCATGACTTGTCTCTGAATACTTGGCGTTATTTAAAACAACTTTGTTGAACTGGGTGAACTTTGATCCTAATGAAGAACATTTGATCATATTAAGTGCAGACTTCAAACTGGTGTTTATCTTGAAGAAATGCTTGCAAGTAACTTATGTATATCTAAACAATCTAAAATTACTATTTTTATGTATTGTATGTTGATATGCAAATTTCTGTTAGCCCAAAGAGTCTATTTGCTGCTTTCCAAATTGTGCTTGGTGTTTCAGTTTCTCAGCAGAAAGAAACATTTGTTTTATGGACTTTCTTTTTCTTTCTGCTCTTTCATCATGCAGACGTAGGTTTGGAATAAGGCTGTATAGGCTTGCCCTTAAAGGATGCAAAGTGCTGTTAGCATAACCCTTTCTGGTGCTGGTAGGGTGGCAAGTCATTTTCTCCAAGTAACATACCTTGGGGGCAGTCCCTGCTATAGCCTTATCTCCTCTGTGTACTTTGCAGTGGAAAGGTGAGGTTTTGCCTATGTTTTTGGGAGAAGAGAGTAAGTATCGTGGTCGTCTGAGGTATAATGCTACAACAGTTGGTTACTGCAGCTCTGGAAATCATCCCTGTTCATGTAAATGCCACTTTTTTGGTTTAAGTAGACTGTAGGTTATCTAAGCCAGTCAGCGTTAATACGTAAATGAAGGGTGCTTAATTAAACTGACTCATTGGATTTACATACAGGAATAATAGTTGGGAAGATGGATGTTATATGTAACCTTGCTGTGTTTTTAGGAAATTAGCCTTTGAGGAAAAGACCCTTACCTAATCTGGATGCTGTCTGGGCAGATTAAACTAATGTGTTCCATAGATGCATTTATGTTAGTGTCTAGTTTAGACTTCCTCTACCTTTGGATTGAATCTTCCAGCTTTCCCTACTTACTGCACTTGGCTTCCCGCTGTAGAGTGAACTCCAAGCACATAAACTGAAATCTTTTTGGGCAAAACAAAGAGACCATGCTCCAGGAGCATACCTTATCTGCCCCAACTGCTGTGAACTCAGGCGATGGGACTAGGCAAGAGGTGGTCTGACAGATGCCCTGAAATACTTGTGCAGTGCATGCCTACTCCTAAAACCAGCTAATTGTCTGGCCCTACCATTGGCTCCATATACATGAGCTTGAAATTATTTTTAGACCTAGGACTTCTTGGGGCAATGCACTATCCATTGGGCTATCTGCATAGTTATGATGATATTGTTAAGCCTTTCAACTATGGGACTGCTGCTGCTAAGCTCATAGTGGCTAATGCATATAGGAAGCTTTTATCTTCTTTGAAGAATAAACAAGTGAAGACATGGTGAAGAGTTCACCACTCTGTTCTTAGAAAAGAATAACTGCCGATGTGGAATTTAAAGATAAGAGAAAAATCAAGACTGGACTGGAATGCACATACTTGCTGCTAGTAATGCCTATTCGTTTGTTTAGGGATGTTTCCATATAGTTAAGATTTCATAAAAACTTTGCTCTTTATAAACTGGAGTCTGGAGTAGTAATAGCTGGTTGCTCCCCTTTTTGCAGTTCAAGATAAGTTTTACTTTTAGCCTTAAAGGTACAGTTGAGAGTACCTGTTTTTCCCTGGAAGTGAACAATATCAGTTTACCAGTCTATAGGGAAAAGTTGTGGGATGTGCTGACTGGTGTTAGCTCATGTTCGGTTTTATGTTTAAATTATATATTTTTTGTTGCATTCCTCCAGTCCTTTAGGATTTTGCCTGCCTGCATGCAGTAACTAGGAGAGACTTTCCATTCATGTGTGTAACTTGGCTTCGCATGTACATCTCTTCAACTTGTTGAAGGTAGTGGTAATACTAGCGCACCAGGATTTGAGGCAAAGTGTGCTGTGCTTCTGGTGGTATTAAAATACATTCTGTGCCTGTCAGGCACATTGTATTCATGAACTGAAGTTGTATAAATGGTTCACTGAATGTGGAATGAGATACACAAGAACTTTTTGAGTGTATGTTGGTTTTGGTTTTCACTTTCTTGTGTGTTCTGGGACATGGTGGAGTCCCCTAGGTCATCTAATACATTTCTTAATATTGCAAGAGCTTAAGACATTTTTAATACCTTCCTTCTCTACCATTTTTTGTTGATCATTTATTCTCTTCCCCCCCCCCCCAACTTGATATTTTGTTGCTTTTGGTAGGATACAGTTCAGGCTAACATTAGCAGGAAGGTTATCCTAGGGTGAATAGTGTGGATTTTGGTCTGTGAAGTGTATGTTCGGTGTCCAGTCTGGATTATCTATGGTTGCCTACAGCTATGGAGAGGATTGTACTTTAACTCAAATGGTCCATATGTTCTTGTATTGTTTTGTGTTTGCATTTTTGCCATTTAGTGATGTTTTGCTGCCTTTAATAATTGGAGAGCAAGGCTGCCTATCACTAAAGCTATGGAAAAAGAATTACCTTTGCAGCACATATTTTTAAAAAACAGCACATGTAATGGAGATTTCAGGCTTATGTGTCATGGCAGCAATAGCACAAACTTTTTATAGAGACCTTAATATCACTGTACAGTGTTTTATATCATTCGTATTTTTAACTTCATTTGCACTATGTAGATGTCAGAGTAATTGCTGCTTGCAAAAATCAATTAAGTAAAACAGAGTTCACAGATATTAAATAGCAGTGCAGCATGGAAAAAATTGTTGATGGAAGTAGCAAAAGAAAGAAACGCAATAGTTCTGTGTTTGTACCACCCAAGTTGTGAGTGAAATAAGCAGCCTTGTTTGGGAATTGCAGCCCTCCAAACTCTTGACATACATGAGAGAAAGTGATGTGAGTTTTAGCAGAGGGGAGGAGGAAGTTGTTAGATGATGCATCTACTGTCTTCTCTGAGGTTTATTTTTTATTTTTTATTTACTTACTTTGAAGGCTGTTAATTCATCTTCAGGTTTCTTGCAGTGATAGACTACTAACCTGTTCCTCTGGGCTTGGTTTTGTGATTTCTGTTTTGAAGCCTGATTCTCTAGTGTATAGGATTTAAAAGTTTTTGGACCACTGTATTCCTCAGCCTGAAATGGTTTTGTTGGTTTTGTGTGTCTACTGTATCTTGAGTTACCAGGGAGCTTGAATTTCTGGTGAGTATTGTTATTGTATCACTGTTGAGTGAGAGAGAGAGAAATCAGTTACATTCTTAAACTTCTGGAAAAAGTACCAACATGTATCAGATTGTCAGTAGACCAAGCATGAAAACTGACCTACTTCCATGGATGAGAGGGGGTTGATCGTATGTTTGGATCACTGTGGTGAAGAGCAGCGCTTTGGCCTTTTATGTGCTGTGGGTTAAGCTTCAAGGGATTTTGGAGGTGGAGGCATGTGTCTTGTGTGGGTGGGTTTTTGTTGCTTTTGTTTTGTGGTGGTGGTGTTGGTTTGGTTTTTTTTGGTGTTTTTTTGTTTTGTTTTGTTTTGTGTTTTTTTTTTTTTTTTTTTTAAACCTTATAGCTGAGTGTTCTTAACTTGCTTAAATTCCTATGGTAATCATGGTGAGGTCGTTGCAAAATTCATTTGTTAGCCCTTCAGAGGAAGGATGTGCATGCTTATTGTAAATTACATGCATCAAATTGATTTGAAATTGAACGAATAGTTACATTGATTTTAAAGTGCCAGAAAATTGATCTAAATTTCATAATTTAAGAATGGAACTAGTTTCTCTTAGTTATGGGAGGATGATTTATTTAGAGACCAACTGGAGTATGAGTACTTGTATAATAAAGTTGATAATGGAGAGGCAACAGTGCTGGGAAAGAAGTAAAAGGACTATCACAGTTTGTTCAGGGAATAATTTCAGTGTAACTCGTTGAAAATCAAACATACCTGAATATTTCTGGATTTCTTGTTAAAACGTGTTTCCACATACTGTCACATTTTTAACAATTGCATTTCGTTTCCTTTTTTAGTATGCTTTGAAGCTTTGGTTGGCAAGCATTTTATCTATTTAATAAAATCTTCTAAAGAAAAGACTTTTCCAATGAATGAGGTGGTATGCTAGCATAATATATTCAGAAGAAGATGCTGATTAGGAAAATTCAGAAGTTTAGTATACTGGAAAGTTTGAAAAGGTGTCAGATGCTGAAGTTACCCTGAGAAGCAACAGTTGGGGGAAGTGTGTGAAAGTAAAATTTGAACTTTGTTTCTAAACCTTTACCACTGGTGGTACTATTCTGGGTAAACTGTTAATCCTGTGGCTAGTTTTGTGGAGCCAGCAAATACAGCTAGGCCATATTGAAATGTGCACTGTTTGTGTTTTGAATCAAACAAAGTGAAATTGCACAAACTTAAGAGTATAACAGTCTTTAAGCAATGTAAATAGCAGATTACTGAGTATATATGACATTGACAAATGCTGTTACATTACAGAATATTTTTAACCGCTTGAGGCAGTTAATTCTGTTTCCTCAGGTAATCAATTAATAGTAAGAACAAATGTATTCATTTGTTCCTATAAGTTGTGACCTCTGATCCACGGAGTCCTCTTAAACTTTAAACATTTCTGTGTACAACTGAATTTGAATGTCTTGGTACTGAGCTTTTTCTTACTTGTCTTAGATTCTTAATGCCGTGAAGAATAGACCTGGATTTGTGAATGTCCAGTTTCTTACGGGGACTCATGCTATCATTAATACTATGCCTTACTGAGACTAGAGGTTTCATAGGACTGAGCCTCCTGGAGGTGCACAGAATAGCATCTTCCATTAATGGTCAAGGAAATGTGTGAGGGGAGCCTGAGAACCGATTCATTCTGTTTAATGTTTTCTTGATGTTGAAGGGTACTGGTGATGCATATGCTTTGAATTAACATATCAGTCTCATCCTTTTGGTGTTTCATTTTGCTAAAATCATGTTTGTTACATGGGGTAATGAAACTGGATAGTTATTCATGATTATCTTAAACAAAACTGATTTTATGTTTATTTAGTTTGAATGGATTTGCTGAAAGTGCTCATAATAAGCATACAAAAAGTAAATCAGAACATTATGATCAATTGTGATTATCGCTGTTGAATTTCATCATAGTCTTAATACCTCATGTATGCAGAAAGCAACGCTGGTGCTAACCTGTATGAGCAAAAAAATGTGCCTAAATTAGATAAACTGTTAGCCTATAAAATATTTAGGAGAGACCAGTACAGAGTTTGAGGAGAGCAGTGCGAGGAAAACAAAAATGATGATGGGTGAGGTAGGGTGGGGTTGTACCTTATTGTTTTGAAGTTTTTGAAGCTAAGTACATTGATTCAGAGAATCGAGTAATGTGTGGGGGTTGTTAGACAAGTTATGGCAGTTCTAAACCTGAAACAATTTTTGAAATGGATTAAGATGAACTCATTTAACTTTTCCAAGCTGAATTCAGCAGATGTAATGAAAGAAAATTATAAAAGCAAGTGAAAATAGGTGGCAAAATCTTAGATATGGAGATATTGAATTTAGTTCTGATAATAGAAAAATACTGTAATTATCGATTATAGTAAGCAAGTAGGTCAGCTATATTAATGTATTTGCTTAAATTTGATGTTTGTTTAGATTCTGAGAGAAAGATGGCAAGTACTCAGACAAAACCAGTGGAAAGATGTTTTAATCTTGGTAGTGAATAAAGCAAGCATTGAGGGGTGGGGAGGACCAATGGTTGTTATTAAAGCTTTTTGACTCTTCTTTTGTTGGTAATTTACAATAAAAAAATTTTAAGGTTTAACATCTTAAAATCATGATTTATGTTTATCTGTGAAGTGGCCCACTGGCTGTTTCAATTCCCCTGCTTGGTATTCATTTAAATATATATAAAAATGATTTTCTAAAAAAATGTTTCTACTGGTTGCTAAATTCATTAATGGTTAAGAAGGTAAAAATGACTTGCCTCAAAGATTTTGTTTATGTAGTAAAAATCTTTTAAAGAAAAAATTGCATTCTAACTTGCACTGTAAGTAGTACCATTAGTAATGAACATCATAGAGGGACCTGACAATGTATGAATTATTCACTGGTAGATTATTATATCTTTGTTGTTAGCATGCAAGATAATGAACATAATTACCATGGCAGTGTACTCGGGGGAATGTGCAGTTCTTCCCTCTGTCTAGACTGGAGTTACCATCTAAAGGAGTATTAAGAAAATATGGATGAGGTCTGGTAGCTGAGTTGCTGCTGCTTATTTCCTTCTGCTGCTTTAGTAAATGCGTATGCTTTGTACACTTTAATCTTAAAGGTGTTTGGGGGGGGGTGTTATTAATTTTTGAAAGCAGCAATCATCTTTCTGTTCTCAGTCTGGCAATATTGCGTACCAACTAAAAGGATTTGATGTTTAATTGTAGCAGCATTGTAGATTTACCCTCTTCTATTAGAATGGTCTATTATAGTAAATTAGTATAAACAGTCTAATTGCTTAGGAAATCCAGGGTAAAAGGTTAATCAGCAATTTGCCTTTCTTTAAAGGACTTAGCTTGTTATGATTTACTTGTCTTAAAGAACTTTGCAAGGCATTAGTTAGTGTACGCCTTTCTAATCTATGAGGCTGTCCACCTGATCTTACGTTAAGCTTTTTGATGAACCAAGTACTTCTATTTTCTGTTTTATATTATGATAACATAAATTATCTGTAATAAGCCATCCTAATTAAAGTTGGTAAATCTACAGCTTTGCTCCAATTACACACTAATCAATTATACAGTAATTTAATTCTACTTAGCTTGATACAGTGCATCATTAATCAGGTTCAGGTTTAATACAACAGATTTACTGTATTAACCAAAAAATTGGTGCATTCAAACAGGGGGAAATAAAGGAAGTCACGATGCCAAACAGTGTACATAAATACTTTCTTATCAATAATGTGTTACAAAAGACTTCATTTTTCCTTAGGGAAGTATAACTGAAACTAGTTCTTTCTTTGTGAGCAGATTATTGTTATGAGCTGAAACTGCTGATAATATAATACATTTAAGCAGGTCATGGTGGTTGCTCTGAATGCTATACTTAATTATCTAATATAGGCAATCATCTCACTTCTAATGTTATTTAAATGATTAGTTGTAAATTAAATTTGCCAGAAGTTGCAATGCTTGTGGTGGTAGAACAGTAAAAGCTAGTGGCCAAGTAGATGTCATTCTATTCAGACTTCTAAAAGCTTTACCCATATATAACTCTTGGTGGAAGTTTAACTTATCTGCTGCTTTTACCAGTGAGACTGCTGTTTTGATGGGCTCTTATGTAGCCACACCTGCAAGAAGGCTGTCTATATACTCTGTGTTCCCTCTCCCTTTGCAAGGGCTAGGAATGACTGAAATCTGCCACCTGGAGACCCTTCTAAAAGTTTGAGAGTTGCAGGGTGCAGTTCACTTTAAAAATACATATGCCACACAAAGCTGATATGGTTTCCAAAAGTGCTCACAAATAAAGACATTAACCAGACAAATAGAAACTTCTTAAAAATAGAAAAGAAAGAGCCCAAAAACCAAAAGGAGACAAGGTCTGCAAATGAGGTCACTTAAAAAGCCCTGTTCCTCTCAAATAGTTTAGTGTAACTAAGAAAGGGCTGAAGGGGAATAAGGGACTTCAATAGTTATTTCATAAAATAAGATACTAGGCAGAAACTAAATTGAATAATAAATGAAGTTAAATTTAATTACTCAGAGGAAAGTATGATAAGTTTTCAGATATCTTTGCCAGAGAAAATGCAGAAGGACAATTAGGTTGTGAAAAAAATTTTTGAAACCATTACTGGAAAACAGAAATAAGAGAACACATGGAAAATGGTCACTATCCTTAGGCCTGCTGTTCTGGATAACATGCAGCTTTAGAAAGAAAGGGAACTGAAAAAGAACTTTTTGTGATTCTGCCTGTTCAGCTACAGAAAAATCATGACCAGGATTTATTTTCTTTTGTTATATATGCTCTTGGTCTGTCCATGTTCAAGATTTCTTCTGACAAAATGCATATTTAAAAAAATCTTAAATCCAGATGATTTGCAATAAAGGCTTCGGGAAATATATTTGTCTTCCAGAATCTTAATTTGAGGCTTGTATGTAATGCATTGATGATTGTCTGTTGTTGCCATTGCTGTCACATTCCTGTCCTAAACCTACAAAGCACATTAAAAAAATCCTGTGTTCAGAAAATGAACAGCAGCTTCAGTTCACTTTTCCAGGAGATTTGCAAGGCAGCCTTTTAGAGCTCTTTAATTTGTAAAGGCTTGATTTAGCTTAATAATCATTGCTAGCCAAGTCTGACTTCTCTGTTGTAGGATCTGAAACTGAACTGAGGAGGAAATAAAGGTCTTTGAAACTTCTCTGGATATTGTATACTTCATTTCATGTCTTCAGGATGTGTCTTTGTCCAGTGATATCTTGTATTTACGTTTTGGGGAAATATTTGTCCGTTCTACAAGTTAAGCTAACAAACGTGCAGTCAAATATCAGTTCCAATAACAATGTGATGATTGTTCATGAATTTTTTTTTAAACACCAGAGTTTACTTTTGGTTGTATTTTTAGTGTGGATGTGCCTAATCATTATCTCTGAAAGGGATTTAAAGTAATCTGCCTTGTTTTATGTTAAAACTGACCGACAACATTTATACAGGCAGTTATCGCCATCTCCACTAAGGAGACAGTAACTATCAGCTGTGTGATTGTCTTGAAGTCTTCAGTCTTGATAACAAGGGTGCATCTCTATGCTGGTGGTCTTTGGCAATGTGATCATAAACTATTTTTTATGTGGAACTGTTCAGAGCACAATATGAACAGAATGGTGATTGTGTAATGAAGAGCTGTCCTTGCCTATAGAGCATCATACACTGTGGAAGGTGGGATATGTGAAGATGAATGAGAAGAGAGTGGAAAGTGAAGACAGGTTTCCTTTACAGCAGAATGGATTAATCTCCTGGAAGACTGTATTCTAGTCTTGTAAATTTACTAACTTTCACAGGTGATTTTTTTCCAAGTGTTTGACTTGTGATCTTAATGTGCTGAGTACATACAACTGTAATTAGATGAATGGGAGTTTTACGTTGAACATATTTGGTACTATATAAATCTGGATACAGAGAAATACAGGTCCTAAGCATGGGAGTTTTACGTTGAACATATTTGGTACTATATAAATCTGGATACAGAGAAATACAGGTCCTAAGCATATCAAGTGGAGCACTCAAAATTAGTATTTTTTTTTACCTTTGCTCCCACAGAAAGAGCATAATTACACCTTTTAATCTCAGTGGGATTCTATGAAAATACGTTTGTTTATACTTGAATACAAGTGCTTCATTATATAAATTTATGTTGCAAAATACTGCTGAGAAAGCCAATAATTCTGTCTCCATAAATGGTATATAATATAGAAGGTGTAGGGCCACAAGCTGAATAGGAAGATGAAATAGAAACCAGCACACACAAGAATGAGCCAAAGTCTTATTTCCAGCTTTTCCTAACTTTAAAGTGTTTGACTTGGAACTTGAGTGATACTAACATAAGGATTTTGTGCATCATTAATACAGTTTCATACATTTTGTATAGCTCTCTTTTGGGTACAAACCCATTTTGCATTGTGTTGTAATTTGAAACTTTAGCAATTTTGCTTAAAGTTTAACTGTTTCTACATTAGAATAGATCAGTCAGAGAAATTCACAGTCTTAAATCCAGAAATTAACTGAAATGTGTTGGAAGTTCATTTTTTCCTTTTTTGGTTGTTGTAGTTAGTTATATGTAATGTTTTAATCATGAGACATCTAAGAGTTGTGTAATATTACCTGTTGTCTCAAAATACGTTACGTATTATATTTTAATGAATGATTTTAACTCTCCTACTAATTAGTAAAGGAGAACAAAGTTAGAAGTGGAGAAAAAGAACTTCATGAATGAAAAACAAATTACTGTATTTTATTAACGAGGTGATAATAATTATAATGGTATAATTATGTTCGCAGTATATAACTAGTTGTTTCAGGAGTTCATTTTTTGAGAAAAGCATGCACACATGCGTAAATTACACTGGCGCTCTGAGGTATGTGCCACTGTGCGTGAGAATATTCCGTATAGCATTCCAGTAGCTCTCATTGCAAGTCATTGAAAAGTAGCAAGTGATATGTCATTTTCACAGTAGGAGTTTAGATTTGTGATATAAAGGCAATAGTTAAGTCATGATCTATGCTAACTTCCTACCATCTATGTTTATGCAGTAAAAAAGTGTATGTACTTATGTCCCTAGTTCTATAAGGAAGTAAAAAAACTTTTGTGAAAACTGTCTTACAGTTTTAAATTGCCTTTGTGACTGATGGCTTGAAGTCTTATATTTTCAAAACAAGTATTTCTAAATGTGTGAAGAATGTTAGCTGCTTTTAAGTTATGACGACTGCTGCAAAAGTTTCCTTATGTTTTCAAGTATTTTATATTCATGTACATTGTTCATAATCGACTTCTATTTAAAGCTTAACATTATAATTTCCCTCTATAATGAATGAGAACCTATTAATAAAAATCTTCGTTAAAGAAAAAGTTTTGTAAAACGGACACCGTTCTCAACAATTATGGAAAGTTAATTCAACAGTTAGGAAAGGTTACTTTTTAAAAGTAAATGCATATTAGCAATATAAATATGTTCTAAAAGGAGTGTAAATGTTCCAGATGTTCCCAGTATTCACAATTGACCACAATTACATATCACTGCTAAATTGTCTCCCCCAAAAGCAAGTTCTGCAAATATAGTTGTGCCTTCGAATATGGCACAAAGCCACAACATAGTCACTTTTAAACCAGAGGAAGAAGAGATCAGGGACATAAGCTGACAATACTCTGATTCTAGACCAGTTGAACTGCCATCTGCTGTTATATATAGATAGATATATACGCTGCAGCAAAAAAACCTATTTATTTTATTATATATAATATGTTTTATATGTACACATACATACATTTTTCCTGATACTTGTTTTTTTGTTTTTATTATTACTTTTGTTTTTATTATTCTTCCTGTATGAGTTAAAAATCAGAATAAAGTGGTTTTGGAGACCATAATTTGTTACTTCTGTATGAGCTTCTCAGATATTATTGAAGGATAACATCTCTTAGTATTGTTTGGTTACTAGAATGCAGGCTTTAAACACAACTTGCATTTGGCTCTGTTTTGACAATAGAAGTTAATCTTGTATGGTTTTTATTAAAGCACTGTTGAAAAAATATCTTATTGAGCTATTTGCGGTGTTTTTTTAAAAGATGTTTAAGATTTCACATACAGTTTAACCGATCACAGATGAAACTGTAAATTAATACCTCATGAGTTTTACTGACTGCAGGGCATTGTTTGTAATTCAAAGCTGCTTTGTTCCTACCCACTAGGAAAAGACCCTGTTCAAGCAAACAAATTAAAGAGTTCACCATGATATCAAGCTATTTATTAAAACTGAAAACTCTAATTTTGAATTTATTATTTCACTCTGACTTTTATAAGAACCTATTTAGAACATATTTTTTAAAAGCCTAAATCTTTAGGGATTGAAATAAAAGATATAAAATTGGTTTAATTGTTGGTCTTAATCCACCTCGGTTGAAATTTTGTATTCAAAGTATTACATGGCATACAAAAAGAGAAAACGTTGCAAGTTGCTTCAGTTCAACTTGTTCTTTGATCAGATGCATTTCCATTCTTACTGACTTGTATATGGTCTTGGTACAAATAACAGCTCTATAACAGAAAACTTCCGGGCATGTTTCATTTATAAAGTTTAATTTTCTCACTACCACTGGTCATTCTTGGCTAGAGAGAGTCAGGATGAATGTTTTGTTTTCAGCCTCCTTTTTTGTCTTCTCTAATCTCAGAAAGGATTTGGAGGCAGACCTTTTTTTATACTTTTACTATTTTTACAGTATAATTAGTGAGTAAAGGTTGGAGCAGGAAAGAGTTTTATACAATTTGAGACATTTTTCATATTGTGAGACTAAGTCAGGAGCTCCTGCTAGAAAAAGATGGGCTTTGTCTGTGAACAAAGTCAAGCTCTTGCAGACGTATTCCCCTACAGAGTGGCATATCCAAACTTACAGGGGAGTCATCTACCATCTTCTGTCAGGTAGAGACACTTTCTTTAAGCTCTTCACTCAGTAATGCTCTCTGTGGATCATCCCACAAGACTACATACACTACAGAAAGTATACTTGAAATGTGTTTGAATTGGGTAGCATTGCTGTAAGGTGGTGAACATCACTGGCCAGCCTTTGGCATAAGGGCCAAACGTCTTTTGGCAAGTGGTTCAGCCACACTAACGTAAATGTAATACTCTGCCCAGGTCTTCTCAATAACAAAGCAGTGTGTCATGGTGACAAAGGCTACTTAAAACAGCTGAAATGGCTCATGTACCTCTGCTTGCTATTATGTCATAGCTATGGTCCCATCCAGTCGGTTCAAAGGCTCAATTACTAGTATTTGAGACTGGAGGGAAGGACTATGACATATAGCAAGCATTACTGAATTTCTGTATTTGTGTTGAATATTCTTCAAGCTTCCAACAAACAATGTTTAGACAGTTTGTGAGATGGTAGGGGTTTTGGGGGGATGGGGAGGGCTTTTTCTTTTTTTCTTACCAAATAAATTTTGCTGGATTTTTGTCCATTAATTTATCCAGTAATTTGAATCCAGTATGCTTCTGACATTTGTGGTCTGCTAAGGAAAGAGTGCCATAGCTTCACTGTAAGTTTTGTAGAAGTATATTCTTTTCCATCTTTGGAATCTGTCACTAGCTTCATCCACTTAATGCCCTTCATCTCTTGCATTATGAGATGATGTGAATAATCACAGCCTGTTCCAGTGATGAATTTATAGAGCTCGATTTTTTTTTATTTTTTTTTTCCCCTCTCCCCCTTCTCCGTAGTTGACTCTTCTAAACTGTGTCTTGGTTGTCTTCATTAATGTGAAAGCATTTCCATGACTTTGATTATGCCTGTTGCTCTTCGCTGTACCTGTTTCAGTCTTTCACTGTTTCCCTTTTAAGGTGATGAGGACGAAAGCTGCTTATGGTGTTCATACTGTTGATTTTCACTCTGGCATGATGATGTTCTCCATTTTTATTAGAAGGAACACAGAACAATCATAACATTGAGATTTTTCAACCTTGCCGATCTTCTGTATGAGCAATAGCAATTAGGTCAGGGACCTTTATTGTTGTAGGACTATTTTTACTTCATGCACACCCGTACATCACTGAATGTGAAGTCTTGATGTCCTCTTAAAAAATACTTGTTCCAAAATTGGTTTCTCATAGCAGCCTAAGGACATTCAGATTTGGCTATGGAAACTCTCTCATTCTGGTCTTGTCTAGCTATTCAAAATTGCTCTTTGAGCTATTTTTCTAGTCTTTGTGGGCTCTTGCATCATTCTCATCATGCTTAATGCTGGAATGTCTACAGATACTACAAAAAGATGTGTGTGGTGGGTTTTTTGTGTTCTTGCATGTATTTTCCATTTTCCCTCTCCTCAACAGGAGATTTAGGTACAGTTCTGGGTTTTTTGGTTGGTGTGTTTTTTTTTTTTTTTTGTCCTTCAATATTTTTCTTTATTTGTGAAAGGGAAAGTTAAAGAAATGCTTCCACCACTTGGAGAAGTGGTTGTGATTGCTTTGGGTTTCTGTGGAACTTCATTACAGTTGCCTGATTTCTTGAACAGCTGGGTATTCTGTATCTTGTGTGACCTTAATGTGAAAGATTACGTTTGAAACTAAATGAGTTGTTGACTTCCGTTTTCTTCAAAACTTCAGTGTGTGGTGAGCTCCTTTGCAATCTCCTTGTATGTTGGTTTCTCTCCTGTGGGAGCTTTTGTGTTGTTATGCGTAGTAGATTAAAAGAATGATAAGAAAACTGAGGAAATGTCATTCGGTTTTCTTCTGTACTTTTAATGATAGATACAGAGGGCTAGTATGAGCCTCAAGTCCATTGTATAGCACCAAGGTAAACATATGTAGCTGGAATATCTAAAAGTTTGCCTAACTGCTCTCAAAATGTGAGTGAAGGAGATTCTCCCTCCTCTATGTAGGGTGTATCCCTACATATGGTTAGCTTTCTGTAATGTGTAGTCTATGTCTTAGTTAAGCTCATTTCTGCCTGCCTGCAAGGGATGTGAAGAAATGTTGCTTAATTTCTTTGTAAGAGTTATTATTCAACTGTCCATCTTGTTTCTAAACATTTTTTTTCTCGACTAAACTCAGTTACTTCAATCTTTTCTTATACATCGTGTTTTAATACCTCTTGTTCTACTTGCCTTCCAATTAATTCTCCAAACTGCCTTTCATATCAAAGTAGGCTACTGAAATTGGACTTGACAGTTGGGGTCTTCATTAGTACTGAGTAGAAAAAAAGTATGTATTCCTTGCATCTAACATTTGTCATCCTTACTACTATATTCTAGAAAAATATATGCCCTCTTGCTCCCACAACGCCCCCAGCTGCTGCAATGGAGTTACCTTGCTGACTCGTTTTTATGTTTCTGATCCTCTGTTACTTTCAGACACCTGCCCCCAGTGATGCTGCTGCCTAATCCCAGTTATTTCCTGTTTGGTCCTTGTTCCTTAAATTCCTGTTTCATCAGTGCTGGTCCTCACTAGCTTTCATTTTAAAGGATTTTGATTTTTTTTTTTTCTTAATTGTTTTGGGAACATTGAGCAAAGCGATTTTATTTTAATTTTTTTTTTTTTTTTTTTTTTTTTTTTGCATCTGTTTAGGTTTTGCTAAGTTTAGGTGCCTGATTATCTAATAAATATTGAATGCAAAACAGAACAGGATAATCTCATCTGGACCAAGCCTGAGATGTAATTTGATTATATAGAAAATTATAGTTTTAGTTGATGCTTTTCAGTTACTGATGTAACAATTTAAGAATACTTAGTTTTATTTCATATTTCCTGAGTTTGCTTATGAGAATGTCACATGAGAAAATGCCAGGCATTTTTTAAGTTGAGATTTATTATGTCTACTTTTCCTCTGTTCCATACTAGGCCAGTTATCTTGTTGAAGAAGGAAATGCATATTGATTTGTAAAGAAAATGTTGATATCTAATTAATGGTCACTGTGTGACAGTTAACTACCAGGTGCTTATGCACTGGTGTTTTGTTCCAGCAGCTTTCCAGACATAGAAATTAACCTTCAGTGGTCTGTAGCTGCTGAGTTCCCACATTTCCCAGTCAATAATGTATTTCTATACTTCCTAAAGACAGATGAATTTTTTTTCCCTAGTTTTTGCAGGGCTGAGGATAAGAAGGTAAGTTTCTTCCTCCTTCGTTCCAGCCTTCTTGGGAGGGGAGATAAATTCTTTCACGCACAACTCCTGTGATGAAATGCTGCTTTTTAGAAATATTGTTCAGCAAAAGAGCTGGTGTGAGTCTGTGAAACTTAACAGCTGACCATAAGCTTCTTAATAATAACATGAAGACTAATACAGGGTATCACTAAACATGTCTTGTTAGTGTTGTAGTGGCAGGGTGTGTACAGACAGGAGAAGTCAAAATGACTGGTTTATCAGAGGGAGCCTCTCAGTGTTGCCATATTTGGGTCAAATGTTTGGATTTTTCCTTTCAGTCCATGAATTGTTGTTCTGCGGTGGAATTAGCCTTTTAGTGCTGCTTGGAACATAGGTTTTTGAAATGATTTATGCAGTACTATTCCTTGCAGCTTTTCTGTAACTTGTGATTTTTTTGGGTGTTGTCGTGTCCCGCTCCCCGCCCCCCCCTCCCGTTCATTGCATATGCTAATTTTTTTCCCCAAAAGGTGACCCTCTGAGATTGTGCCTATGGAGTAAAGAGATGGACTGAATTGTCATAGGCTGCGGGATGAGTTATTTTTAGCTGTTGGCATTTCAGGCTGGAACACTTCATTCTGTCGTGCTTGTTAATGAGTCATCTGGAGAAAATGGGCTTCTTGCTACAGACCCTCCCTGAAAGCAAATAATAATAGGCTAATCTCTGCAGGAGAGATTCTGTCAAGTAACTAAAGCTTCAACTAGAAAATATGTTGAAATGGAGACTTATCATCTCCCTGTAAGAATAAGTATGTACTCGCTATTATTATTATTGTATTACAATGTCTATGAAAGTCTCAAAAACTGGAAGACTGATGAAGAGTCTAGTAATGCTATAATAGTGAAACACTTTCAAGAAAGAAGGTTAATTGAAGACAGTCACCTTTTACAGATAGAGAAGAATACATAGGTGCTTCCTAATTCAGAACATCATTCGCTTCCTGAAATCTGAATAAGTTATCTAGTTCTAGGACTCTTCTGGAAAGAGCCCTAACTAGATAAGCCTATATAAGGCTTGCATCCTTGAGAGAACCCCAAATTCATCAACAGTCAGTGTATTATTTTTAAGGATTATCCAGCATCTTTGTTTTGGTCCCTACTGAAAAATATATTTTAAATATTTATTTTTTCTTTCTGTGTGCAATTCATAATCTCTCCTTTGACCTATTCCCTCAATGTTTGAAAGTTTTGTGCTGATACAACATGGTAGGCTTTGTTTTGCAGCTGAAAAATATGACCACTCAAGTAAAAAACTTAATGTAAGAATAATTAATCAAAGTTGTTAATCTGGTTGCTTCATTTTTCTATTATTAAAATTCCAGAATTCTCTGGTGCAAATGATTAATTTATAAAAAACCTATGCAAAGATTTGGGGAGAACTGTATGAAAGACGGGGGAAAAAAAAAACAACCCAAACACTATTCTCTGAAGGAAGTTATTTAAAGAATAGCACCAATGTCAAGTCTTTTTTTCACCTTTGATACTTCTAATGCCACTTACAGTCTATATGCTTACCTTCTTTTGTTTACATATCTTCCTCTTGTAAAGCATATTACAAGTCTGAAGAGGCCGTTCTGTTTTGTTGGCAAAAAGATGGTTCTTTTAGAGCTACTAATTTTTACTCTCCATTGATTGTTTAGCCATTTGAGTTTGCTTTTTTCATTTATCAATGGAATACTGAGATAAGAGAACATTTTATCTTACCTCATTCAGATAAGTATTTTTGCATTATTAGCACCGGTTTACCCTTCAACCTATACTGTTTTAACCTACCTTCTCATATTGCTGTGATCACTGCACAAAATGCTTTCAGCCGATCAAGTTTAATGATTCTGATATTACCAGTGTGTGCTGCTCCTGGATAACCCACAGGGCTTCGACTGGGTTGGTCAAGATTAATATTTTAGTTTTTAGAAATTTGGCATATATCTACATTGCAGACAATAGTGTTGTGGTCAAAACACTTGAGAACCCTGTAAATAAGCTGGTGTAAGTATTAGAATCAATTTAACTGCAGTAGCATGGAAGCGTGCATGGGAAAAGTTACCCCGTGTTTTAGCAGAAAGAACTTTCCTAAACATCAGGCTGCTGTGGCTAGACTGCTTCCGAATCCTGATCTCATTTGTTTATGGCTAGTTTAAGTACACTACACTGACTATAGATTGTCCCATAATTGTCTCCCTAGTAGGCAATTTATGCATCTTATCAGGTAACAGGCTATTCTATGTATCCAGTCCTTGGACGTCATTCCACCGGCGTAATTTCTCCTGCTTGTAGGAGAGCCAGGTTTTTGTCTTTTCCAAAACTGAAAGGAACATATTTCCGTGTTATCCCTTCTGAACAGTTCTGGTTCCTTCTTTCTTAAATTTCCCCCCCCCCCCCCCCCCCCCCCCCCCCCCGTATCCTAGGATGTTGATAGTAAACAGTTGATTCCTTCTGTAGTTTCCAGTGCCAGCTAATGAAAATAAAGATGTAGACACATGATTACGTACTTATCAGAAACTTTAAAAAAGGAAATATACTTGGGAGTATGCGTGCGTGTATGTGGTAATAAATATTGCCTGTGTTTTTGAGCTACAGAAATTCATGTTATTACCCACTATCAGTAGGTGATTATCTTAAGGGATGTTCAAGACAGAGCTGCATTGAGAAACAGGGAGGTTAAAGAGAACTAAACCAGAAATCTTACTTGATATTTACTGTTGGTTGTGCTCAAAGCAGGGTTTTCTGCACTCATTTGTTCAAGAGGAAAATTATTTGTTCACTGCATGTTAATAGGAGCTTAGAGCGGACCTATACTATTTTCTTGGTCTACTTAACTATCCTGATGTATTTTTAATGTTTTCTTGGTTTAAATTTACCGACTTGTTACTTATTTAAAAGAATTTAAAATAGCACAAGGAGTGAAGAAAAAGAGATGTTTTAGCAGTGTAGTTGAATTGAGAAGAACCATTTCTATTATTGTAAAACAAACAAACAAACAAAACCCCCAAAAATTTATTTAGATAGTGGTTAACAACTGTCACCGTTGTTTTGGACTTTGTGGTAATACAGAATATTACTCAGATAAAATGCTTCTTAATCTGAGCAATGTATGGAAACAGTTTATAATTTGGTTTTGGAACAGCTCTGTCTGCAAAACTTTCTGATATTTTATCGACTCTGAATTGGAACCCAAACTTTGCAACTTGGTTAACTTATTTTTTACTGTTTTACTGTTTTGATGTATTTATAGATAAAAGGGCAAATTGTAAGGTTACTATAGTAAAATGTTTTTCTCTGCCAGGTGTGAGTGTGCATACATCTACTTTTTTGTCAGCTCTTTACAGGCAGCTTAATATGATTTGCACTGCAGCTTTAGATAATCTAAATCGTAGCAAAGATAAGGTCTAAGATCTCTTCATGACTGAATACTTTTAATATTAAAATATTCTTGGCAAATATTCTATTAAGTTAAACAAATTTTCACTTTGATGTGAGCTGGAGTAAGTTGGTGCTTGTGAAACAGCAGTTTCAATTAGCATTCACTAAAGGTTTATTGACAGTTAACACCTGGTCTCTACTGTGCCAAGTGGGAAGCATCTATTGCAGTCTTGTATGATTGTTGCGTAATGAGGATTATGATCTCTAATTTGCTTTTAATTTTGTAAACCTAGTCTTATTTTCAAAACCAGTCAGTGTTAACTTGTTTTCCTGCATTTTTATTGTAGGACACACGAAGTTATTTATTTTAAAAGGATTAAGAAGTATACTACTTTCTAACATGAAAAACGACTTGTCCTTTCATTGGTTAGTTAGCAAGGAAATTTGGACACGAAGAATTTACTGGTGGGTCTCAGAAAGCATGTAGTCTTCCCATACTACTTATGAGAAGCAAACAGAAAATGACACAGTTTTTTCGGAAGTAGTATTCTTGTATACAAGCTGCCAAATGTATGCTGGGAACATCAGGAGCAAGTGTAAATGTTTTTGTAATACTGCTGAGAAATAACAAAGGAAATGACCTTGTTCCTTAGTGCTCCAGAACATACTTTGGCGCATCTAAGGATGAAGAAGGTAAATGCTACATATTTTTCCTTGCCTGCGATGTATTTTGACCCTTATTGGCTATGCATAAGGGCAGGGAGCTATTTCTGGCTACAGTGTTTTGCAACAAATACCATGGTGCAAGTCCCTAGATGTATCCACAAAATTTTTGAGTCTTGGCTGATCATTTGGAAGATCTTGTTCCAAAAAGACAGTGGCAGGGAAAGCATAAACTTGTAGTGAATTACTGAACTGATGGAAATTCTCTAATAGTATTTCTGATTACCAACCCTCAGATGAAACTTATTTTAAAATGTTTTGATTAGAAATTTAATAGAGGGAGAGAAATTTTAGTCGTCTTGACCTATACTATAGTAATCGTATATAATACACATATTTTAAGGTTCGTGAAGGTACTCTGTGTATATATAATGTGTGTATGTATTTGTAGTGTTTAGTGGCAGAATCAGAAACGTAATCTTTTAATAACCTAGTGGTATAGTTTTTCTTTTCATTTTCCTGCAGCATTTCAGAATATCAACAGTAAAACTTGCCTTGTGGTGGCTGATGCTTCTGAGTGTAATCATGTACATTTTTGAGATAATGTAGAAGAGGAAGGTATCCAGATAATCTGGAGTAAGGGGGCCTTTTCAAGAACACTCGCATAAATTTGCCTGACTCTCTGCTGAGAAAAGAAAGAAA
This sequence comes from Platalea leucorodia, assembly GCF_965183815.1. Taxonomy (NCBI): domain Eukaryota; kingdom Metazoa; phylum Chordata; class Aves; order Pelecaniformes; family Threskiornithidae; genus Platalea; species Platalea leucorodia. The sequence continues at coordinate 24,844,336 of NC_138826.1, forward strand.
AAATTACTTTGAGAAATGTCTTTAAATCATGATCCTTAAGAGCTGATGTTTTAACCTTACATTTGAATGACTCTTACTTTTTCCATCTTGTTTCAATATGCCTAAATGCAAACACATGTGGAAAATGTTCTTTTGGCTTTTATCAAACTGACATTTAAGTGCATTTTTTTCAACCTCGCTAACATTTGTGGTAAAATATTTCAAAGCTATGAATCTTGCAATTTGCCTATGCATTTTTTTTTCTTCTTTCATATATTAACATTTGGTACTCATAATCCTAACCTGGTTGGAATTACTGGCTTTTTTCATTTGCTGTTTGTTTGGATGAGGTGATTAGGAAAATACTTTATGTGAAATTCTAGTTTGCAACAGTAAATACTTCCATGAAGAGTCACTGTTTTCTGAACTTTGGTAAATAAAGTAGAAAAATATGATAATCTGGTATATTCAATTGTAGCATTCATATTCCTAATAATACATTTAGCTTTCGGTTGTGTTATATGTCCATGGTGCTAACCTGTCTCCAGTACTTCCTTTTTAGCATGTTTCATTCTTCGCCTCTACTCCCCTACCCATTCCCAAGCTCTTTAATTCTGTGCCAAGCTAATAAGGAGAAGAACTAGCTCTGGGTAAAGTCAGTCATTGCCAAGCAGCTGTTACACAGTTTTCTCATGTACCTCTGTGATTGTACCTCATTTCTAAAAGGCAATATTTTTGCTCTTTCAGGTCCAAATTCAAGTAAGAGCAACCAATTATATCTGCATCTCAATCTTAATTGGTTTTACGTCAAAGACTAGGGATGAAATAGTTTATATGTATAACTATCCTTTCTAGGGTTTGAACTTTGAACACTGAGTTGTACAATTTAGAGAAATTATGTACACTCTTTAGAGTTAAAAATATGAATTACTTTTTACCCATGGTATTTGTCCTAAAGTATTCTCCCTTTTTATTTCTGTTTAAAAGTAATACCTTGTGGTTTAATTACAATGTTTGAATCTCGAGAGTAGACCTTTTCCTTAAATCTGAATTAGATTTTACTTAGGATCAAATTATGAGGGCTTCAGCTTGCCTGGTAACACTGACCTGGGAAGGTTGTCTTTCTACAACATGTGCCCCATCTGCCTGGCGGTGCGGCTGCTTCCATCGTTCTGGCATTGGCCCAGGCTGTGATGAAACTGAGAATGTGACAGACGACAGGCTTGTCCAGATGTATGCATAACTGCTTCTGCCATGCCCTGCAAAACAATCAGGATGCAGGTTTGGCATTATTTAGTTGTTTGTGTTGATTTATTCCTTGAGGGTTTTCTTAAGAAATGGAAATAATATTTGGTACTTTTTTTGTAGTTTTAGTGAGCTTTTAGTATTATTAAAACAAGTTGTATAATATGATGCTCACTCTCACATATTTTTTTCTTTAATTTATGGAGTGATTTCATAGACATTATGACACAGGTTACTTAATTTGAAGATTTAAGTAGATTTAAAAAAATGCAATTAAAAGGATCAAACATCTAACTGTCAGAGTATTAGCCTGGGTCTCCTCACAGCTGAACATTGAAGCTACTGCCATGTCTTAATATGACTATTTATTGCAACTAAAAATAAAAATCTGGGAAAGGTGTCAGAATCACCATTAATTATGATTTTTAATTAAAATCTAATTAAAATTCATCCAATAGCTTGAAAACATACCAAATCCTAGTCTACATTCCTCTCTAGGGGGATCAACAAAGGCTGCCTCCTCAGCCCCAAGTTACCTCCAAAGAAAAACAAGTTAGACTTACGTGCAACTTGCAACCTTTTATTAATTATTTAAGAGGTTTCCATCTTAGTGTTTTTGAAGGTTTTTACAACACCAGACAAAAATGTACAATCCACTGGAAATATTGTATTATTATTATACAAAATAACCAGATTTTTGTCTTACATTCAGGCTGTCATTATCTGGCATACAAAAGCAAAAAGGGCAAAAACTATTTTTCTCTCCTCTCTAGCTGTTTTTGGCAGCTGATGTTTTTTAAAGTGTAGCTCCCTGCTGATGTATGCTATTGAGTATATCTTAGGTAATAAGCAGATATAGCAAAAGAGATCCAGGGCAACACACCCTGCTGAAAAACAAGAGATTACTTTTCTGTACTTCTTGCAGATAAGTAGCTCCTGACGTATGCATCAGAAGTGGTTTTTCCTGGTGCTCTCTATATAAGACAGTTAAACGTTGGTATTCTATGGCCATTTTACTCTTCAAAAAGAGTTTCTTTATAATCTAATGTAAGTTTTGTCCAAAAACTTAACGACATTACTTGAATTACTTTAATTTTCCTTACTGCAGCTCCATTGCCTTATGGTGTGCGCCTTCAGTTGTAGGGAATGTTTTATGTGCTTATTTTTGTTGTCGGTTTGGTTTTGAAACCATGGTGAGCCAAACATGACTATATTTGTTGCTGTGTACCATAGAACAAGAAGATAGTCCCGGCTCAAAAAAGCCTCAGATTTTGTGTATAAAACGAACTACAAGAGATGAGTATTGATCCGGGAGAGGATTGCCAATCATTAGGCTGGAGAATAGCCTCGGGAAATCACACTGCCTTGCTGATGACTTTTTTAGACACTATGGTGAAAGATAGTCTGAAGGAAGATTTAAAGTAGATTTGCTAATATCCATAGAAAATTCTAGTAAATGGACATTGGATGATATCATGGGTTAGTGAGAGAAAAGGTATTTTTGTTGACTGCTTTGTGCCCAGAGGCTGTTGTAAATCTGAATGTAATGAGTGAAGGATGGTATGTTCAGTGCTGTAACGCTTTGCAGGGCCTTGAAAATGTAGAGAAGTGGCTTCTGCTTGAAATGACTGAGAAGGGGCTAGAAGAGGGGTGTGGAGAGAGGCGAGCTGGTCAGAGGCATAGCCGGCATCGATGATCTTTGCAGCTCTCTGAAGGGATTAGATATTAAGATGAGTGCATTTATCTGTATAGTAGAGGAAATCATGCTTTTTAAGAGGTGCTATGAGGAGTAGTGTAAGGTTTAAACATAGTTTGGTAAGAGGACATAGAGAAGATGCATAGTGATGCACAGGTTATAAATGTTTTGAGTGACAAACAGGGTAGTGAAATTGTCAGCAGTGATACTTACTAGGGGGAAATTCTAATGGCTGTCTCCATTTTGAGGTAATGCTATGGCACATGTAAGAGGAGTCTGTGCCTTTTAAAAATAAGCCTCCACCTCCTGTAATGTAAGGAGATGTATTTTGGTTTTTTTAAAAAAAAAAAGGCATAAAAATTTTATTCTCCGTCTTGTTTGTGTTCTTTTATAAAATAGGTTCTTCCATTAGCTCCTTATACTTTTTTTTTAATAGCCATTAATTCTGTCAAAGGTGAAGCTACTGAAAAGGCTCACTTTTCAGTATCGAGTTCAATTAGGAGTCAATCCTTTTTAAAAAAGGTGAGGAAAAAAAGCAGCTGACAGAAGGGCTATTGCCTTTAGTATAATTGAGCAAAACATTAACATATCCTCTTTGGTCAGTGCTAGAGTTGATCAGCAGTATCACAGCTGAAAACATATGCTGCTGCAAATGCAAACTTGTTTTTGTTAAAATACGCTGTAATGTGGTGAACAAATTCATAGTACCAAAAACAGGGGCCCCTCTATATGGTGCTGATTGTGGGATTTATTATTCTGTTATTTAAGGTAATGGTATGTTGCTAGGTCAGGAGAAGGGTCACAGTTCTCAGATACAGCACAGCCTTAAGAAATACTCAGAAAGACCAACAATTGCAGAAGTGAAACAAAAATATTATTCAGTCCTGCTCATAAGGTTCTAATTTTCTTGAATTATCCTAAGTGTGATAACAGCTTAGTCCTGAAGCACACACAGAAGCTCTGTTTGGCATTCCCAGGCCTCAGAGCAGTTTCTACAGTTGAACTTCCTTCCTTAAAATGGAGAGTTTTATAAAAGCAAATACCACGTTTCTGAGGCATGCTGGAATGACGGTCTTCTCTTTGCAGGTCAGACATACAGCAGACGGTGACAAAGTCGGTGTTCCCACGCTGTCTGTTCCATCTGCTGACATCTTGAAAAATGTCCATCTAACTGTTCATTTTCTTAAGATAAAAACCTATTGGCATTCTTAATTTTGAGGTCATTCTTGATACAACTTGGTTATCAGGCTCTTGTGGATTAAAACAACACAATTTATATTGCCCTTTTGATGTGTCATGGAAAATGACCAGCAAAAATTACTTTTCTTGCTTTTGTACGAACTCGTGTTCTATTTTATATAACAGACCTTTAGAGGTGTTGAGTTTACTATCTTAATTCGAAGAAAAGGAGTTAGGTCTTTTAATGTTCAATCTGAAATAGTGAAAGACAGTCACCATTGTTTGTCTTATTCTATTAAGTAATTGTAAAATAATTTGTTCAGATTACTTTTTAGATTGCATAGCTGTCACCTTGAAATCTTCATAATACAGACAGTATTTTAAGGCTGTTTCCAATTTTTTTTTCCAAATTCGGATACCACCTATTTTATTAATTCAGACGACAAGATAAGTATTTAAATACGTACTCATCTAGATTGAGGGCTGCTAATGTAGGTGATCAACTACAGTATACTAAGTTTATAAGGTTTAACATGCCATTAAATAAGACATAGAAACATTAGACGCCTTTTGGTAAAGGAATTAAGATATCAGTTGGTGTGCTTGTAGATACACAGGAATACAAAAATAGCCATGTGATTTGGGCAGTACATACTCAAATTAATTGAAAAGGTAAAATGTCAATTATATTAAAAATATTGCTGAAATACTTAATTGGTTCATGACGGTTTGTATGTCTTTGCTTGAGAAGCAATTGTTATGAGACCTGTTGGTTTTTGTTGTTTTTTCCCCACTCTAAGCTACTTGCTATCATTTGAGGTTTCAATTGCTTAACGTAGAATTGGTGGATAATTAGTAGTGTGGATAACTGAGAAAATCATATGTAGTAATTTAGTTCTTGGTTCTTTCTACTTGTCTGCCCATTGGTAGTTTGCTAGGGTGAGTAGCTCATTATTCAAACATTTTAAATTGAAAGTTCTGTAGAAATAAAAATGCCCTTATTAGTAACATGGTATTGAAAATCAAAACCTTTTAAACAAACAAGTCATTAGTTCACAAATCTATCCCCAAAGCCATTGCTCACATACTATGAGGAGATTGGGATTGTGAGGGGGAGAGGAAGGGGAGGGTTGGCAGATAGCGTTCATTTTTCACTGCGTCTGAAATAAAGATGTGTCACTGTTTTAAAATATTCTAAAGGTAGATACAATAAAATATGTTGAAATACACCTAACTGGGAAGCTTCATTTGTTAACGATAAACGTCTAAAGTTAATAGACTTTAAGGGCAAATCTATGCTATTAATTAGGGTTGACCTTGAGGTCATTTTGATCCTCAAATGTGCAAACAAATTTTACAGTAAACATTTTAATTTGCCTGCAGGAGTACTTCCTTCTGAGTCTAATGTCTTCTGAGGCTGTTAATCCTGCTGTTTAATCCACTCATTTTGAAGCACGCTTAGAACGGAAAAGGCATGATACAGCATTTGTGTACGGCCTCCCTGCAGCCTCCCCAACTCGCTTGTTCTTGTTCCCTTTTCTGTGACACTTCCCTTTTCTACAGGCTGGGACTAGAGAGGAGGCTGGTTCTTAAGCTGTGGTGTACTGTGATCAGAGATGCAAAAAGTACCCAAGACAAGGAAGAGTGTGTTATAGAGCCCTGTCTGGGTCTTAACCCTAAAGTTTGATCTGAAACATGAGGGTAGATATTTCTGTTAAAAGTTTAAATATTTGTTTCAACGTTCAAATCTAATAATATACTACTGAATGTTACCAAAGAATGCTCTGTGTTCATAGTAGTATGACTTGAAGGATTTGAAAGCTCATCTGGAGACACTTGGCTTTTCTTTTATCAGATTTTCTCACATACTCATAGATTTGTTCATAAAAGTGCTTCACCTGTCAAAATGTACTATTTCATATGAAAACTTAAAACATAGCACCGTTGTTTGGGTCAAGTTAATTTTGAAATAGACACCAGATCTCCTCGATCTTCTCACTTAATTTTACATTCTGTTTCTAGATTTAATGAGGTGGAATAAGTATCTGAATTCTTCATTTATATAATTTTTCTTCAAGCATAGATTTTGTAATCTAACAGTTCATTGCAATCAAACTTATGCTTCAGATAATGAGATTTTTTTTTAGTTATTTACTCCACTTGCAACTTTAAGGTAAAGGATTCAAGTTGATGTCAGACTTAGATTTTCTTTAAATTACAAAGCAAAATAGGTGTTTCGAGTTTGCACTGAATGTAAGAGCTAATGTATCTGAATTTCTTGTTTTCAAATAACATGATGTCATCTACTTCTGATCTTCATGTCGTCTTTGCAATTTTTTGTTTGTTTGTTTTCTAGACTTTAACTTCTTTCTTCTCCACTTTTTTTTTTTTTGACAGATTTGAAGAACTTGTGAAAAAGTTCAAAGTAGAATATCATGCTGGTGGTTCTACTCAAAATTCCGTTAAAGTGGCCCAGGTTTGTTCTTCCTTAAAAAAGAATTACTGATAATTTGAAGTGTTGAGTTTGAATCAGCTTGATGCTCTGTATTATCTATGCTCATCGTGAGGACTACTGAGTGGGTGCTTGTGATTCTGTTGCTCAGACTATGCTTGTATTTTTTGGCATGATTTATTTTGAAGTTGTGCTCTTCATTCTTTTCACACACTTTCTGTTAAGGTTATAGTTACAACTACGATGTACCTAAGAGTGAAAGGGAGGGGTTTAAGGAAGATTGAGCCAGGCTCTTGTTAAAGGGGTGCAGTGGAAGGATAAGAGGCAAGGACAAGGTCTCTAGCTGCAGTTAGGAATCCTCCAATGAGGAGAAAAAAGTCTCAATGAGAATGGATAAACAGAGTTGTTGTTGAATATCTGTGCTTGGAGATTTTCATAACTTACCAGGATGAGCTCTTTGGCAACCAGATCTAAATTTGAGGCTGGCCCTGCTTTGAGGTTGCTTTGGGTTGGACTACAGACCTGCAGAGGTCCCTTCTAGCCTGCATTGTTCTGTGATTCTAACCACATTAATCTTGTAAGAACTTGAAAGTTTGTCCATAGAAGATTGAAATGTATAATTTTTTTTTTTATATACAAAGATAATTTCTCTGGCTATGCATATGATGAAGAACAGTAATGATGAATTGGGTTTCAGGTATATTAGCTTTTCTCTAACTAAAGTATGCCTTTTCTCACAATACTCTTACGCATATACCTGTACGTGTATTTTTAGATTGTGATAGATGTACAAATCCTATAAATAAAAATATGCCAACTGTATTTATAACCTTTTTGTTAATGATCCTGGCTTATTAACTTCCAGACTTCCTATACAATTAAAACTTACTGCCAGACAGCATTAAATGAACATTTGGAAGAAATTAAGTTATAATTGAACAAAGGTTGCCCCCGCCAATAAAAAGGAAAAATTCATTAAAGTAATAATTGCTGCTCCTTTCTACAAAATAGTTGCTGCTTCTTTACTAAGATTTGCATTTTCTGAAACCCCAAGTGTCTTGAAAATATTTATGCTAAAAACATTTCACAACAGAGAGAGAAATCTAAGTTTCATGTGTTGTATTGTATATAGCATTACAATTCTGAATTGGTTATGTTTTTTACATACAGACAGTTTTCAGAGCTTTTTTCATTTTTTTTTACTATATGATCAAGCCAACTTTTTGCTTCTGATACTTTAAAAAAACCTCTTCAGGAGAGCTCAAGTTATTGGATTCATTCTGTGTCATTATGACTGTTGCTTGACCTATGGGGATGGTGTAGAGGTGGAATGCTGTTGATCTCTTCCATGACAGCTGATGAGAGGTCAACTTTTTGGAGGGAGTTCTGCAACTGTTTATTACTTCAGAGGTGTGAAATTCTGCTTCCATTCCTACATCTAGGTTGAGAAGGTTTAGAAGCAAATGCATATGGTAGGCTCAGTTTCTAAACTTTGAAGTGTTCAAAGAGCCCAGGATTTTATTTCCATCTCTTCTTGAAGTGACATCTTTGACATCTGCTAGTATAAATTCATATAAATATAATAATTAATAATTAAATAGTAAACTATGTCTCTTACTTAGCTGCCTCTTATTCTATCAGTCCAGTTGTTGTTCAATGATTATACTATGAAGTACACAGAACCTATATAGAGTCAATGAAAAAGATGAAATTTAAATCAATGAAATGTAGGGGTTTCTATGTCAGTCTTCCTTTCTAATACTGATCAGTTTTTGTCAGTGAACTTTTCCCTTTACCTTGGCTCTGAGTTGAGAGCCTCATTCAGCTCCAGTTGCCATCTGGAATTGTATCTGTCTCCAGAAGGGTTGTCATCTCCTAGGTTTTGTTTCAAATAAGATTGAAACTTCAAACAGTTGTGCATGAATAACATAACATCACTAAGAGGCTTTAAAAAGAGGAGGGGGGGGGGGCGAGAGAGAGGAAAGAGAATTCTGGAAATCTTGAAAGAAACTATTATTCTGTAAGCTTTAGCAGAAGAAAAAAATGTGAGGATAGAAAAAATAGTTTAAACGTAAACCAAAAATTAAACTAGAAATTCTGGAATAATTTTTGCAACAATATTCATTGGCATATTGGAGAGAATAGGTGTGTAAGTAATCTTAGATCTCAATAACTTAAATATATATATTTGTTGAAAGTAACAGGAAAAAGCAAAGACTGATTCAGGAAGCCTGACTGGTGGTTGAGAAGTAAAGGACCAATAAATAAGTTCAGAGCTCTGAGGTAGTCACACTCTTGAGTGAATGTGGATTCTCTGCGAGAAGACATGTGAGAAGAAATCTTAAGAATACAGCTCTCCTTAATTTCTCAACTTGTGTTACTTTATGGGAAAAGCTTGAAAAAGTATCCTAAAAACTGAGAGATATAAACTAAAAAATTTTGTTTCAACTGTTTAAAAGTTGGTGAGAAATAATGGCACGTTAAAGAAAAGCATCCTTGGAAGCCTGACTGCAATGGAATACAGCTGTCTGAGTAGAATGGCTGGAAATGAACAAACGGCCTCTGAAGTCTGGCAATTGCTTTTTTAAAGTTTATTTCTGAGTGGGAAGAGTGTATTATTAAGGAGTGTAGTAGGAAAATTGGAGAGCAATTAATAAAATGATTGGAATAATAAAAAGGAAGAATTTAAGCAGCAACTCATAAATAGGTCATTGAATTGTTTGATTCAAATAGTTGCTTCTTTAAGGGTCAGATAACCAATGCTATGTTGAAACAAAAATACCCAAAGGCAAAATGGGTGGGGAAACTTACAGTATATAATGTGTCTAAAAAGGAAAAATGAAACTGTCATATGCTTGCTTACATGGTATAGGGTCATCATCACTTCTGTGATACATGCTCATGTGTTTTGGACATTTCTTTTGTATCTGTAAAGGTGGTGAGATCTACTCAAGAAAGACTGTATCTCTGTTCCTGAAAAGGATAAGCTAACTTCTTTAAAAAAAAAAAAGGGGGGGGGGGGGGGGGAATCACAGAAAGAGGCAATAGGAAGAAGCTCTGAATTATGAAGAAAACTGGGAAGAAAATGAAGCTTAAAACATGAGGTTTGGAACTAAAATGTAAAGCAGCGTCACCTATAATGGAAATGAAAATTTTTAGAAGTTTACAAAGAATTAACCAGAATTTCAGTCAAGCTGTGAAGAGTAGAATTAGATTTTTTTTTTTTTCCCTAGTATGTTAACAGAAAGGAAAGCTCTGAAGTGCAGCCTTGAGGAAGAATTTGGCAGGTAAGGTACTAAAGGGAATCTTGGTATTTTTTCAATATTGTCTTGCAGAAGTAGAGTGTGTGGCAGGCTGCAGGAGTGAGCAGTGGCTGGAGAGCATTGTGAGAATCAAAAAACTGAATGTTGACTGCCCAAAGTGGGCATTATGTGGACAGAGTATCTCAGCAGGGTCAGAAAAAGAAAAAGGTCTGGATGTATGAGGAACAGCAGAAAGGATTTTTTTTGAAGAAATGCTTCTAATGTATGCTGGAGAAGACAGATTTTTGCAAAATGAAATGTGGAAGCATAATCAAAACATACATTAGAGGGAAAGCTCTGTAAAATGAAAGGAAGGAGCAATTGAAAAAATTATCCTGTTGCAAAAGAAATACAGAAAACTGTTGGATTAAAAATTGAAAGGATGGAAGATAAATGATGAAGGGGCAGAAACTTGGAAATATCACACTCTTACTTTTCAAAGTGTATTATATAAGTGTTTTTTATAAGTACAATAATTTTTTTTAAAAATACCTGAAAATGGTGAAAGGGAGTACCAAGAGCAATATAAAAGTAATAAAGAGCAGTGCTGAAGCCAGTGAGATAGGATGTGTTTATGTTCAAGTTCTCTGGGATATTAAAGTTGTTTGAACATCTGCTGATCTTGAAAACAGTGAGGAAGTCAAAATTATTTTTGGCTTGACATAACTCATGTTATGGGGGGGGAAGTGATTGGTGTATTCCAGAAATGACAGTAATAGGCATAAAAATGGAAAAGATAAAATAAATGAGATTACAGCTTAGTCATTTTCCTTAATGAGTTTAAATTAACAGCAAATTATGTCTTGGAAATACTAATTCATATTAGGAGAGGAATAGTGACAGAAAAGTGAAGTGGAGACAGAAAAGCGTGTGAGGGAAAAGATAAAACTGTTTAAGAGGATAGGAAATAAGTAATCTGGAAAGAGAAAAACAGTATAAAAATCCCACTGTTGCTCTGATTTTGTGTCCCTCACTGTCCCATCCTTGTTTCTTCCTTACCAATCTGCTTTTCTGTGTCCACTCTCATCTTTCTTGGGTGTAAATTTCTTCATCTGGAAGAGAAAAGATGGCTCACTAGAACAGATTGAGTACTTGCTAAGGCCTTAAGGAAAAGTCTTATTGAAATAAATATATTTTCATTTAAGACTTTGGTACTGAGTGGAAAAATAGAGACAGACCACAAAGAATGGGGAGAGGGGAAGAGGAATAATGATAGAGGGTTTTCTTGCATGCAGTACAATACAGAAAACAGTTGGAATCCAGATTATCAGCAAAAATGCAGGTAATGCACTTCTAGAAGTGGCATGTTACTATTAGACACAGTTGTTGAGCTTTTTTTTTCCTTAACCCACCAGTAGGGAGTGTTACTAACTTCAAACTTCGCTGGATCAAACTAATTAATCAGGTGTCAATCACTGGAAATTGCGTGATAGTACTTTGGAAAATGAGGACTAGAGATGATGAACTGAATTGCATTTAGTTTCTGGAATAGAAACTAAAATTTAACTTTCCTGTTTGCTGTAGTAATCTTGGCACTGGGATTATCCTTTTATGCTAATTTTTAGTTTTGCTTTGTGTTTAAAGTTGAAGTTATGATGCATGCTTCAGAACAGGGAGGAGAGCGGGGGTATCAAATTGAAACTGCAGTGTGCTGCTCTGACCTTTACTTGTCTCATTAAATTTTGGCTTTATGTCTAATATGATATGTGACATCTTGCTTTAATCTGAGCTCTTGCAATCCCTCCAAATGATTGGATCCTTTATATTAAATCTATAAAATATGCATACATGTAACTGCATGCAGTTCATAAATAATGTATTGTTTTAGAGTTCTGCCAACAAACTAAATTCAGATTTGTGAAGACAGTATTTTACTACTTCTCAGCTTCCTTCTGTAATTTTAATTAAGACTGTGCCTGTCTAGCAACAGACATTGATCTGGAAGGAAAAAAAAAATCAGTATCTTTTAATAGGGCTTGTGACTTTAAAGTATCTAAAACGGATAGCTTGGAGACAGGGCAAGTATTGCTGACCAGGCCATATTTGTATGATTATTATTCGTGTTTATTTTGACTTTGGAGTGCTGAGGTTAGAACTGCAAGAAGCAGTCTTTGAAGTTTTACCTTTCTAACTCAAGTGCTGGATTTCAAGTCTAACTTGATAGAATTTTATAACTTGTATTTTAAACACCACAGCCTTGGCAACAAGCAGCATATTTTCATTCTGGTTTTTCTGGAAGTGCATATAAAGAATGCCACATTCTCCATCCTCAGAGTGGGTTCTCTTGGTTTATGCTCAATTTCTTAATAGCTTATTTTCATTCTAACAATTCTGCTATTGCTGTGGATCTAACTTAAGAGCTAGAGAGAGCTATATTCTATTGTTTATTAATCCTCAGAAGAATTGTGAAATTCTCATTACACAAGTTTTATTACTAGTGATGCCATGTGAACTTGGAAAAACATAGCTCGACATATTTCAAGTTGAATTTGTAGGACTGGCAGATAAGGGAAAAACATAAGTTACAATTCTAGGGAAGCTTTCATATAGATACTCTTGGGACTTCACAATAATGTTTTTATAATACACACCTCAGAACATCATAATGAGTCCTCATTTTTTTCCCCCACTACCTCTCACTATCTAATGGTAAGCTTTTTTTTTGTGGTTGTGCAACATTTTTGCAAAAAGCCTTCATACCGTTGTTAGATACTTTAAAGAAGCTTGGTTTAAAACTAGAGTATGTGTTTGTTTACTCTTAATTTGTTGATTGGAATGACTTTTAAATGAGGGATAACACTAAGGGAATAATATGATGCTAAATTATGTTGAGCATTTTTGTCCCACCGTCTTCTGTACATCAGGGAAGTATGACACTTTCCCAGTATCGGCCTATATTTCAAGGGCTTGTAACTTCATCCTAATTTTTATTCTTCAATGATGATGAACTTGATCTGTTAATCTAAAGTGATTGTGCTTTTTAGCATTCTAATAAACTGACAAGTTTGAGAACTTAATTTTGAAAAATGAAGAGACTCATGCTTGTGTATAAAAAGCAATATGTGCTGAAGGCTTAGGCGTCTTAAATTTTTACTATTTGTTATGTGAGTAATTAGCCAAACCTTGGCTTTATATTGAACATCTGTGTCTACTGGGTCATGTCATGCTTAATCCAAAAATAGTCTGTAAAATTACAAATTTATCTATGAAAAATACTTGCAGGCAGAACTGCATGTTTTAAAGAATATAAGCTGTAATCTTGTAAACATATAACTAGCTCATTGCAACTGGTTTCATGCTTTTAAAATTAGGTTTGTACGTATTTCCAAAGTAGTACCCTTGGCTAAACATTGCTTATTGCGTGTAATCTACAAAGTCCATTACACATTAGCTCTTCCTTCAGTCATTTAGTGATTTCCTCCTCACTTTCCTATCATTCTATGTAAATGGGCATATAACTGTAATGAATTTAATCTTTTCCTCACTTGTGAAAATTTCTAGATTACTTCTATACACTTGATTAGACTGAGGCATAGCAGGAAGAAAGGTTTGGCTCAGGAGCAGGCCTCAAAATGCATTGAACGTGCATAGCTAGGAGAGAGGTAATGGACAAGTTGTCAGGGAGGTCACCCCAAGCATGCTCTCCGTTTGTTGATGTTGATGCAATTTTGCAGGACCTATCACTGTTTTATGGAATCCATCATGCCATCAACTAGAAATGCTCTCTGTTCAGCTTAATGTGTGCTTAAATTCACTTATGCCACAAATACCTTTCTCCAAAAACTTTCTGGAATAGTGCTCCCAGAAAGTGCAAGCAAGTCCCCTAAACAACTTTTTCCTCCTACTCAGTGAAGCAGAGAACATTTAGCTCTGTAGCTTTCTGTTGACCAAAAGGAAATAGGTCTTTTTTTTTTTTTTTCCAAGAGAGGTAGGCTCTGTGCTTTCTGAACCATTTGGGTCAGAATCTTAAATTCCTTAGAGTTAGTTTTGGCCTTATGCTAAGATATTCCTTAAGCAGGTTCATTACATCCCCCTACTCAGATGGGCTTGGTGGCCCCAGCGAACATATGTTTCCAATATTTTCAATAGTTCAATCCAGCTTTCAAGAAAAAGTATGAAAAAGCTCTCTAAACCATTTTCTGTTTGGTATGGTGTAATAAAGTTAGGGGTATAGCCTGACCTTCTCTGCCAGAAAACAATCCCAAGGCATTTGTTTTCTTCTATGCCAGCTCCTGCATGTTTCTGCCGTGTCGCGCCTGTGTAGCATTCCACCAGCGTGGTCTCCTGTCAGCAGCAATGCTGACACCCTGTGCTGTCCTGCAAGTGCATGTACCTGCTTCTCAAACTTACTCAACATAAAAGAAGATAAAACAGAGAAAGAGGACTTTTAGCTAAATTTTTATTATTTATACCTTGCTAAAGTTTATATGCTACTAGCCAGTAAACTGAATCTTAAACATCTATCCCCAGTGCTGTGGCCAGTCGTAATGAGTGAGACTTGTTCTTGCTCAAGGAATGATAAAACATGTCTCAGTGCTGACAAAAGTAGTTGTTTGTTTGTCTCTCTGGAACTAAAACAATGGCTCTTCCCACTATTGCAAAGATGATGTCCCATTGATAGTGTCACAGTGGACAGTGTCACATGCCGGTGACATCAATTTCCTAAGTTAGTTATTCTCTCAAGGGCACTCTGTCATTCATATGTGTTTCCAAATTAGCCTATGTCAAACACCACAGTGATGTGTCTGTGCTTCTGACAGAACAGACAGCCTTTCCTCTTCAGAATTATAACATCCAGCTTGGGAAACTGATGTAATGCCCAAGCTGATTGGTACAGATATCAGAGAAATTCTGTAATATTTGAAAGCTGCCTACATTTTTTTTGAAAGCCTTAGAGAAGATTTTGAGACCTTTTACTCTGCTGTACCTAAGATCAGTTTCAAAGCCTTATTCAGAGCTACCTGAAATGGTTCAAAAAAGCAACAAAACCATTTTATCATTATGGCAAACTGCAAAATTCTAAGCAAATTTCCCCCAGGTTACAAAGCTGAGTACTTCTCAAGCTTTTTTTGTGCTTGTGAAGGAGGCCCATACATTGTTTCTATGGTTATGGGTCAGATGTTGAAAGTAAACAATGCAGCAGTGTGCTGGAGGAACTAAATTTTCAAGATTACTGATAGCGAGGTTTTTTCTGCACACAGGTACTGGTTGCATACTGGGAATAACTCTATACAACTCTCTGTGTATATTCATAGGCCTGGGAATATAGTTTCAGCAAATACCAGGATGGTCAGAAGATGAAGCTCCGAAGAGCCTGTGGCATTTTTTCAGATCCTGCAGTGCCAGGTCCCTAAATTTGTCGTCTTGAAAATGAGGCAGTTTTAGTTACACTATCGTCAGCCTGCAACAGACTTTGTTATGAGACAGATGGTAACTGTTAATCGTTGCAAGACAAATGTCCTTATGTGCATCACTTTGGCATGGAATTGAGTGGCTGGCTGCTGGTCACATGGACTTGCCTGTTTGATGCACCAGAACCACAACCACTTATTTCTTCAGGTCTTGTGCCTGGCCAGCAACATCAATAGGATCATGGGAAGAATGTCTTTGAAATATGTCATGTCTGAAATCACTTTAGAAAAACAGTAAAAAGGGTTGTACAATCGCATTCCTCCTAAATCCATTCAGATACAACCTTGAAACTCTCTCCTTCTCAGTGCATTTGAGTGAGCTTCAGAGTGCATATGCAGCCTCTGTTCATCCATCCAAAATTGTAATTTATTTAAATGATTAAAAACTGTTTCCATATTCCAGAGTCATCAAACATCAGTCACCCACATGGAATCAGAAGGCACTATATAAATGGTAGCAGTTGGCTCTTCCTGGGAATGCAATTCAGCTGCCTGCTTGCTTGACTCAGCTTCTATGCCTGTTTAGCTATGTGAGCACCATGTTTTGGAGCTGTAAAAATTAGTCAGTTTTTTCAAAAGCAATAAAGGAATCTGGGCTCTGTCCCTAAGCTAATGTCCAGCTGGGTGAGCGGACTCAAACTTCATTGATTTTTGGTTTTGTTTTCCCCTGAGCCAATGCCACCTCTAACTTGTAAGCCATGTTATATATGAGACTGAGATTAATTAGTACATTCCCTAACTTATGCTTATCCTGAAAATAAAGATGTTTTTAGGTAACATAGGAATTTGTGCAGGCTGGGATTTATCCTGAAGAAATAAACAGCTGGAAGTATCAGTGAGCCACATTTCGGGGACTTGGTTCCAAGGGTGCCATGCTGTGAAACCTCCGACCTTTTTGTACGCGGAGCGACAACGGGATTTTCTCAAACCTTTCACTCCGTGAGGCTGTCCGTGCAGTGGTGGGCTGATGGCACTCGCATAGTTGACTGACACTTACTTGACTTGTTCCCATTCGTTGACACTGGAAGGAGAATGACTGCTTGATTTGGCAGTCTCAGAAGAGAGGGTAAATCCCTGTGCTTTGCTGATTAATTTGGCATGCCACTCAAGTCTTGGGAGCTCGGGAGCTGTTTTATCCTTAGCAGCTCAATAAGTTACATAACTACATCTTTAGCAATTAATTAATGTTAAGTGATGTGATACAGTGGGGAGTTAATTGCCCTGGAAATCTGAAATGCCAAGTTACAGGGTTTCTTGAACATCTCTAGAATACTTCCTGTTGA
This sequence comes from Platalea leucorodia, assembly GCF_965183815.1. Taxonomy (NCBI): domain Eukaryota; kingdom Metazoa; phylum Chordata; class Aves; order Pelecaniformes; family Threskiornithidae; genus Platalea; species Platalea leucorodia. Next base: position 24,860,883 of record NC_138826.1, read on the forward strand.
AAGTGTATATCTTTTTTTTTTTCCCCCTGAACAAGGACACTGAAAATCTTGCTCTTAGCCAAGAACTCTCTGCAGATTTTATAATATACTATTCCTGGAGACCTAGTGCTTTCCTAAGAAAGTTTAAATATATTAGTATAACTTCCTTGCACATTTATTAGATATATTCACAGGTTTGTTGCCTGAAACCATTCTTTTCTCTTTTTCAACAACTTCCGCTCAATCCAAGTGCATGTATGTCTGATTTTGTACTTTTGAGTTCTGAATTTCACTTCGCTGCTAACTTGCATTGTAGCCATATAGTAAATCAGTATACCTTTCTTATGTATATGATGCAGATAATAGTGGTTTATCAGAATAGAAATTTAATATAGGAATTTACCTAATCTTTTTAAGAATGCAAAGGTATAAGGACAGGTAATTTGATTGGCTCATCAGGAGGTACAGCAGTGCTTTTTTTTTTTTTTTTTTTTTTTAGGACCTTGAGCATGATTTCAAAGAAACATGTAGGCTTGCCTTACCAATCACATCAGCAGACTGTGTTTCACTGGCCTTTGCAGTGACTAGCATTATGTGCTATTCTGTTCAAAGAAAGGATATGGGATAATGCAGTGAACTCCCGACAGGGAAGCCTTATCTTAGGACTAGTCCATCAATAGTTGACTCACTACTGACCCATTAGATTGGCCTGTAGGTATTCTTATTTTTGGTACGTATGTCTATTCTTTTTTAAAAAAGAACTTTCTAAAATTTGACCTCATTGATATGCGTTGAGTTTCACAGTTTAATTATTGTTGCTGCAAAATAATATTTCAATGGATTTGGCCTGTTATCATCTTAAACCACTGTGGGAGAACTGAAAGTTGACAGTTTTGTATTCACTTCAAATGCTGTGCTTGTGTTCTGCTTTTAACTCTGAGGTGTTTTTTGCTTGTGAGTGAAGGAAGGGTCCTGTATGCATAATAGCTAGACTCTGCATACTTTCCCCGGCTATTCACAGTATCTACTTTAGACTCTTCCCGCATCCTTACATGCCACGGTATTGGGACTAACTGAACGACGTTTCAAGTGTTTTTTGCATTTCTTTTTCCCAAATCACTATAGATTTGTCCTAGGAAACAAAATAAGTTAAGTAAACTTGTTTGCTTCTACACACACATTTTTATATTTTCCATTTTTCTAATGAGAAGACCACTCTGGTTTACTAAGACATATTTAGGAGTTAGGTGCAGACATTTTAGAATTGAATAGTATTTACTAATAAAAGATATACTTTATATTACGTACTAGTCTGTATAAGAAGAGTTAAGTTTAGATATCCTAGTAAAGTGAAATGACTACACCTAATTATACTGAGTTTCTTCATGACGTTACAGTCTGACAAATAAATGAATTAATTCAAGAAAATTATTTACTTTTGTTCTGTCAACGGTAGCATTAATGCGTTGAGATACACGTGTAAACCCTAAGAACACAAGTCTTTCTTTTACTGTCATTATAGCGGTACAAATGTGCTGTAGGATAAATCAAGCAGGTTAGTTTGTCTTTTAAAAATACAACGTGAAATCACAGTGACTTCATATTCTTAGTTTGGAAAGAAAAGGATTTTTTTTTAAAGACAACTTTCCAGAGCTCACTTGGACTCTGAGATGAGCTGGGATTTTCTGCCTTTCATGCATGTTCTGTGGAAGAAATTCCTCTTGACTGTAGATTAATTCCATAGTCTACAGTAGATTATTATTAAACAAAGAAGGAAACTTCTTGACATAAATTTTTAATATTGTTATTATTCATTGTTGAAGTTTTTAAAATACTTTGTGTACAAGTTGAGACTACGGTGGGTATGATTGATCAAAAAAGCTGACTTTTGTGTGGTCTCAGCAGTTCTCGTCTGTGGTCTCAATATGGGTCAGCTTATTCTGTAACAGCTGTTGAATTGCTGCAACCTGCAGGCTGAAATACTGAGAAAATAAGTCCTGGTTTATTTTAATTTATCAGGCTGTCAGCTGCGGTAGCTCAGTAGATATGTCATGAGCAACTGAATTGTTCCTGCAGTGAGGGCAAGGGTTCCTGGGAAAGGGATCGGTAGTCTGCTGGTTAAACACCACTAAGCTGTCCTATGGAAATCTGTTCCTGCTCATAAGTCAGAGCTCTAGGCCTAGATGAGAGCCCAGAAAACCAGCTCTTCCTCTTTAGAGGATACACATTACAGAAATCTGTCCGGATCATTATCAGTGCTGTCCAGCTATGACTGTAAGGGCCCCTGCCCTATTGTGAGAGGGGATTTGATCTCAGATTATTGTATCTTCAGTTTATGAATATAGCTAATGATAATTGCAAGGTAGTCCAAAATTCAGCATTAGTCTAATTACAGTAACTGGAGAATTTGGATCCCCAAATAAATTTTACTGATGGCTGTCATATGTGAAACGCCGATATCTTGATAACATGGTGATATGTTTTACCTTTTAAAATTGATGTGAAAAGTTGCTAAATACTGCTGCTTATAACAATCCCCACCCCCCCTTTTTTTTTTATAAATGAGATGAAATGGTAATGCATCTGACTAATTACATCTGGAAGTTTAGGGATTGCCTATTTAAGTCACTGAAGTTTTTTTCAAATATTTTCAAAACTTGATTGAATTGAAATATTCAAAATGTAAAGAAGTTAGCACTGCAGGAATACATTTATGTTACAATTACACCTTAACACTTAACTGAATTATTATATCATTAATTGCATTTTTTTAAACAGTTGTGTGCTTTACAACACGTTCAAAATCTGTTTTTCAAAATTGTTTTGAAATTTTATTGCATTTTCTCTTGTCCAATGTTAGTTGCACATAGGAGACAGGTCTTTGTGGTGTTTTGGAGTCATGGAACTGAAAGCGCACATCTCGGAAATGACAACTTTACATTCTGTTCCCTTTTCAGAAGGAACCAGTTCTAGAAAGCAAAAGGAAGTGGGACTCATTCTTTTGAGGGAGTCTTAATACATAAAAGTGAGGAGAGCCACATCTACCAAAGGCAAAGGAATTATTCTTAAATAATTAGTCTCAAATAAGCTTTTGTCTGAGTATTTGCATATTTAGTTATGTTGTTTCTTCAGAACCATTTTAAATGAAAAAAAAAGTCTATTTTTAAAATTTATTTTATTACAAGCTAGTCCATGACCCTCTAAACTGGGCAATTTATTGAGTTTTGCCATCACTAGTGATGAAGATATATCTACTTTTCAAATGCTTTGCCGTAACCCTGTAAGAAACTGCATGCCTTGTTTCTTCACTAGGCATGCTCTGGGATCCAGAGCATGATCTAGCATGAGCCAGGACTGGTAGGTCACAAAATAAGGACAAGTTGGCAGAAATGAAAAGGAAATTTTCCCTTTCTGCTACAGTATTTCTGGTATGGATGGATGATGGCTTTAGGTATGACAAATATAATTTCTTCAGAAGAACTAACATGATTTAAAAAACTGTAGCAATGACAGTTTTTAAATTTACATACATAATGTAAATTTGATCTTTTTGCTGGGAATGCTGCTGTGAAGTAGACCAAGTGTGATTTTCTGTGACAATCGAACTGTGCTAGAATTTTAGACTAGATGACTCAAAGCTGCCCTGCTAAAAATAAAGTAGGTTTCTGTTTTAAAATCTGAGCTGTACACATACAGAATACATATGCAAATAAAAAAAAGTGAGCTTCTGTGTATGACAGACTTTTGATGGTATTTTATTTGACTCTGACATACAGTTCAAAGATTTAAACATCCTGAGAACTAAGGTACTTAAAAGGTAATTGTGACCTGGTCTTATGAAGCTACCTGTCCAAGAGACCCCTATGTCAATAGCTCTAGTATCTTTTACAAATGAAAGAAGCTGGATGCAGCAACTGGTGAGGCAACACAAGCTTGACATCCAGGTTTCCTTTTATTAAATATTGCAGGCAAGTTAAATTTTAGAATCAATTTAAAGGTTAATAATTAAATTCCAAAGCAGCTTCACTTACAAAGTGGAGAATGGCATGGCACGCCTTATGAAAAATATTGAGGTATAGTAATTGAGTATGTTCCAAGTCAAGCAAGCAAGAACATGTATCAGATAATTATTTTTTAATTGCAACATGATGGAGTGAGATGGCATTTTGGGTTCTCGGTTTTTCTTTTAGATCTTCTCATTTTTTCCCCATCCATTCTTTGAAACACATTGATAAACTATTTTGGTAGTCTTATCAAGGTAAGTTTTAATTATTCTTTCATCTTTTCCAGAAGGTATAGAAGGAGGGGGAGAATTTGACCATCATCTGACCTGTGTTCTTGTCAGATTTTTCTCATTTTACTAGCTTCGTGGGAAGTGTCTAGTCTTTAGAATGCTTTTAGACAGCTGAAAGCAGGGGTTTGACTACCAAAAAATAAATCTTTTGTTCAACCAAGAAGTCAAAGACACAAAAACTTTGTTTCTAACTGATACTCTGAACTGCTGTCTGACCACTGAAGTTGAACTTCTCTTTTATGGTGTGTCTAGCTTAACAAGAAATGACCTCTTCCACTTTCCACAATCCCCTACCTTGCCTTTTTTGTGAGCGTGCAAAAGACGCTAAATGTTCCCAGTTCTAAAGCTATGATTTAAAATTATATGGGTGAGGCAGATTAAATAAAAAAGTTTAAAAACAAATCCCACCCTGTTCGGTTCTTTATAGGGCCTTTTTAATGGTTTTGCTTGCTAGTTTGGGAACTTCAAATGGGTTCTGACCCTAGACAAACTCAGTGCAATTTCCTCTTCACCCCCAGATCTCTGCAAGTGTTTGCTTTGGATTTGCTCTCTAGTAGAAACTCACTGTATCTCTTAGGAGCCTGTAGTCTTCCCTTGTTCTCGAGCTTTCTTGTTGCTTTTCCTTTCTGTTTTCCCTGAACTTAAGAAGGGAGCATCACTTTTTCCAAGGGAGCTGCTCCAGGTTATTGTCGGGAAAGTAGAAATACCCCATCCCTTCTAACAGAGGGGACCCAGAGTGCAGTGGCAGGATGTCATATACTAGCAGCTTTCCTTTTTATTTTCACAGTCTGCTTAGTGAAGAGCTGGTGGCTCTTTGATTAGTACTTGGTATTTCATTAATACAGAATTTTTCAGATGCTGCTTGCTCTGTCAAGTATTGTGACCCACTGTCCTTACGGAAGGAGTACCTTGTAATTAATTCCAAAACTGTTGCTTTATTACTTTGTTTTTGGAGTACGTTTGGGAGTGTTGTGGTAGGACACAGGGTCCAGCCTGTCCTATAGGATCGTGCTTGAATTGTAGACATCTGCATTTCTTTTAACGAGACTAGCAGTACCATTTGTTTGATAACATACAGTTACAAAATATAATTTAAATATAAAGGAAAATTAAAAAGAAAATAACTTGTTGCTTCTGTATCTTTCTCTTTGTATGATGGCTTCATGTTCGTTATTTATTTGGCTCACGGCTCAGGGATCCAAATGTTGTTGCTACTGTTGGTAGTAGTAGTAGTACCAAACTAACTTTGGCAACTATATATTATGAGAATTGACATTTTTGTTGCATGAGCTGTCTTGTATGGAGTCTTTCAGACCTCTGTTTTCTTCTCCATGGTAGTTAGAATTCACATGAAACCCCAGGGGGTTATCAAATGTTGCCAGTATGCAGACATGAAATAATTGTATGTTTCCTTTAAGTCAGTGCAGGGAGCACCATCTAAAAGCTTCTGAGAAATCTGAACAGAAATGAAAAGCAATGTATTGGGACTGAACTTAGTGTAGAAGTGATACCAACGGAAAGATGAAACCTTTGCTAGAAGTTAGCACTTAAAATATTGCACTTTGTTAAAAATGATGTGCAGTTTATGATCTTCAGTCTAGGCGAGAGCTTTTAAAAGTTGCTTTTTATTGACTACAAGCCTGTGCTGTTATTCTGACAGGTACAGATCTTGCCTTTAAGACTTGCATGCTTGTTTGCTCTAACAATCGTGTACCTGGAAAATACCTAAGGCTTAAAATAACACTATCAGATCCAGAATACGGCAACTTAAGGTTGAGCTGAAAGCTTCAGTTCTAAACTACAGTTGCTCTCCTTTACATACTGAAACTGGCACCAGAGCATGGCACTAAATATCAAAGCTGACTGGACTACCCTAGGGGACTGTGTCTCCTTTAGCAGTGAAGATCTCTCTCACAACAGCTGTCCTCTTCAGAAACAGAGGAGCTATTAAAGAGAACAGCTGCAAAATTGGAAAGAAATAGTCAAATTTGGAGGTAGAAGAAAGTAATTTATACATATGAACTCTAACTTACACATTCTAACAGAGGACAAATGAGCCAAGTCAATGTAAAGCAATATATTTTATGAGCGTTTTATATCATTTCTGAACACGGCCTAGATTTTCTTCCTGATGATCAGCCCACAGAAATTTTCTTCCAAGGGAAATTAGTGACCTCAGATGTTATGGCCTTCTGAATCACCTGTAAACTTTCAATGGTGACAATAAATCCAGGATGGATGAAAGAATGTGTGATTTGCATTGACTGCTTCAGTTTGTATGGATATCCCATAGCTACATGCGGCCACAAATACTTGAATTGGAAAGAGAGATTATTTTCATCTACAGCTCTCTACCAGAGGGGAACTCTGAGTTACCACGTTGGCACAAGTCTTCAGGGTCTAAAGTAGTTGCTTGCCTTGCTTTGGCCTATGGCCTTTGTTTAAAATTATATCAGAAATAAGAACGAGGCAAATACTTTCTGATTCCCTCTCCTTTCCTATCCTATTGCTGATGGGAATTACTGCTCCTAAGAACACTGAGTGGAAGTGCATGGATAGTCTTCATTGATAAAGGCACCTTTTAGAATCTTACTTTTCTAAATCAGTCAGTGGCATCTTTTGGCCTGAATTTGTAGATTGAAGTATATTATATGAAACAGTTAATGACTGCCTTAATTGTTAAGTCAAGTATTTTAACTTCGTTTCAATGAAATTTGTTTCTCCTAAGTTCTAGGGGTATCTAAAAGGAGGAGATAACCAGATGCTATACACTAGAAACTTTTAGTGCAAAACCTTCAGTGGTGGTGACTTCAGCCAACTTAGAGTCGTACTGAAGCACATGTATGTATATGTAACTACTAGCACAATTACTGCTACTAGTTATGGTCAGGTTTTAATTTGCAGGAAGGAAATATATTAAAAAGTATTGGGATGAAAAAAGCAGCAGTGTGCTCTTTTGCTTTCACAAATAATGACAGAATAGGAGGAAGCAATATGCAAAAATGATAACCCTTTATTGTAACTTTGCATTTATTTGCTTCAACTCTTTTTATCACACTGTTTTGAAATCCAGAATTTTATGATCTTTTTTTACTCTTCCATTTTCATGAACGTTGATGCCTTTTTCAGTAACTATTTATGATAATGCCCATTTCATTTCTTGCTTTCTATGGAATAAAATAACTACAGATTTAAGTGTAAAGCAAGACAAACATAGTAAAGAGTTCAGACAAGACTCTGAAAGACAACTGAGGGGAAAACAAAGATGATTTTAAATTATTATTTATTTATTTATTTTGGTGCCTTTAGAAATATTTAGCTCTGCAGTTGGGCTTGAAGGTAAAAATAGTTGTTCCTGGGGAAGTGGAGTGTCTTTGGTAGAATGCCATCAGACAGTTGTATTTTACCTACTTTCTCTTTGACCTTTTTTGAGTCTCATTCTATGTCTGCCTTTCAGTAAATCAAGTTGCATGTGCACCTGCCAATTTCTGATCAAGGTGATGTTGGGGAGGGGAAGTAGTAGATGAGAAAAGTGAGCTTTTACTGTAGAAATAACCTCTCTTTCAAACACTTCCAATAACTTCGTAAAGAGAAATAAAAAGACTTACAGTTGGGACTGGTCCACAACACTGCAAGATTTCTCGAAAATGTGCCAGGGCTTGGCATTCTCCTTACTTAAGCAGGCATAACACCATCGACTGACATAATTTGTGATACTAGAGCATATTTATTTAATCATAGTAGCAGCTTAACTTGTGTGTACTCATAGGTTAGGGTTTCTTAGGTAATGGAGCAAAACAGTTGCATGTTTTTATTCAGATCTATTACTATCTTCACTTTCAAAACTGTTGATGTTTCTTTAATAGGAAATACAATAAACCATCTTGAGAACACATATAACAGATTTTCAGTGAGGACCTACTTGCTGTTCTCAGTCTCGTATGTTGTGTCTAGGTGTTGTAACAGTTTCACATCTGTGATTGATCTTGTACATGGCATGTGGTGCATTACCTAGACACCACGCAATTAAGGTGAGGCTTCCAGCTAGGATATCTTTGCTTTTGTTGGTAAACTCAGGCCTTTAATGCCTGTTCTGAGTTGGGGTTTTTTGTATCATATTTTCTTTGTGTAAGTCGAAAACTCAGTCTTCTGTATGACAAAATCATCTAGGGATCTATTAAACCTCTAATTTAAAAGAAGTGATATTTTGGAGTTTATATGGGTAAACTGGATTTGAGGCAATGCTTTTGAATTACAGCAAGTCAGCATCTGCAGAAACTCTTAAATTTCCACTGGGACCAATATAATAAAAAAGGAAAATAATTTTTCAGGATGCAAAGAATTTTATTATGTCAATACTTTAAGTTGTTGTTTTTATCTGAGTAAATAGGAAATTATTGGTTTACAAATGTGTTGTAAGAATAAATGAGTTGTTATGCACCTGCTATCAAGTTTTCCCCCATTTCTGTGAATTTCAGGAAGTATCACCTCATTCTTCACAAAAACATTGTTTTGAGATTGTACTTCAGGTAAAAATCCATAAACTGTAAAATCCCATGCCAAAATAGGAGCCACCTTGATCAGGTACTGATTTAATTTCATTACTCCAGTCTTTCATGAAGGAAGTAATGAGTCCTAGTCAGCAGATACTACACTTCTGCTGGTAATAGAACTTAACATGATGAATATCAGGGCAAGTTTTTTCAGTTTTGGGGCTTTAGGGTTTTTTTCTTAAATAAGAGTTGAACCAGCATGGTGATGAAACTGAAACGCAGCATAGATGAGTATTTAAATATCTCATTCTGAAAATGAACTGGAACATAAAATTTTTAATATCATCTCCTAATAGCAATGAAATTTGAAGTTAGGTTTGCTTTAAAAGCCCTTTTTAGGCATTTTAAGGTAGCTTTTTAGGTATTTCAATCTTACTAATTTAGGCATTACAAGAATGGAACTTCAAAGTTGGGAACTTGGAGCTGACAAATACAGGGTTTGATTCTCCAGAGACTTGTTTTCCCATTACTTCTCCCTCTGTATTTCTCAGGGTTTTCTATCAGTATAAAACATAGTAATTCCCAACATGGGTATAAGAATCATAAATGTATTCAGACTTTGAAGTACCTATTGTTGCTATTGACTAGAGGAAAACTGCTATCTTTATGGATTTGAGGAAGAAAATATAGAGAAGAAGCTTTTTCTTTTACCCTGTCATAAAATGAAGTTTCACTGATATTTTGTGACTCTTCATGTTCTCCGCTATGCCTTTGTCAGCAAATACTCTTTCGTTCCTTTGAAACCCTTAAAGATTTCAAGAGCCTTTACCAACTGAGCCAAATTTGACAGGGTAAGAAAGAAATTGATATGAGGATAAACTTCCTACCCTGGTACAGCCCTCAGATTACTATCCATTATTGATTTTTCAGGTAGGCAGTGATGAAGTTGCAACAAGAAGTCCGAGGGCAATCAAGAGAGACTTCAGGGCCTTGGGATGACTGGTTAAGGGATCAGGAGCACACGTAGTGTTCTCCCCTATCCTTCCAGTTGCAGGGAATGATGAGGGAAGAATCAGGAGGAGCCAGCAGATCAATACCTGGCTCCGGCCCTGGTGTCACTGGCAGAATTTTGAGTTTTTTTGATCATGGGTCGGTCTACGTAACGCCAGGCCTGCTGGTGACAGATGGGGTACATCTGTCTCAAAGGGGGGAAAAGGATCTGTGCACAGGAGTTAGCAGGGCTCATTGAAAGAGCTTTAAACTAGATTTGAAGGGGGAAAGGAATAAAACCAGGCTTGTTAGAGATAAGCCTGGGGGCAGCACGCCAATGTTTGAGGGATGGTGTGCTAGTGACGTCCTTCAGTCTGCCATCTCAGTGGAGGTAGGGGATGGAGATCCATGTGGCAGCAAAGACGCAAGGGTTATGGATATGTTAGAAACCATGGAAGCACCTGAGAATGGTCATGTAGGAACTGGGGTTTCTCCCCTGAAAAAGGTGGCAGGATCAATAGCCCAACTGAAGTGCATTTATACCAATGCACTCAGGATGGGCAACAAACAGGACGAGCTGGACACTCCTGTGCAGCAGGAAAACTATGATATAGTTGCCGTCACAGAAACGTGGTGGTTTGACTCGCACAACTGGAGTGCTGCAATGGATGGCTATAAACTCTTCAGAAAGGATAGGCAAGGAAGGAGAGGCGGTGGGGTAGCCCTGTACGTTAGGGAGCGTTTTGATTGTCTAGTGCTTAATGATGGTGATGATAGGGTTGAGTGTTTATGGGTAAGAATCAGGGGAAAAGACAGCAAGGCAGAGATCATGGTGGGAGTCTGTTACAGACCACCGAAATGTTCTATAAGCAGCTGGGAGAAGTTTCACAATCACTAGCCCTTGTTCTCATGGATGTTCTCATGGATGGTCTGTTCTCTCAGACCAGATGTCTGTTGGAAATACAATACAGCAGAGAGGAGACAGTCTAGGAGGTTCCTGGAGTGTGCGGAAGATGAATTCCTGACACAGCTGGTGAGTGAGCCAACTAGGGAAGGCGCTTCACTGGACCTGTTTGTGAACAGAGGACTTGTGGGTGATGTGATGGTTGGAGGCTGTCTTGGGCATAGTGATAACAAAATGGTAGAGTTTTTGATTCTTGGACGCGTAAGGAGGGGGGTCAGCAGAACTGCTCGGGGGGAGACTTTGGCCTGTTCAGGAGACTGGTTGACAGAGTCCCTTGGGAGGCAATCCTGAAGGGCAAAGGAGTCCAGGAAGGCTGGACATTCTTCAAGAAGGAAATCTTAAAGGCGCAGGAGCAGGCTGTCCCCATGTGCTGAAAGATGAGCTGGCAGGGAAGACCACCAGCTTGGCTGAACAGAGAGCTTTGGCTGGAACTCAGGAAAAAAAGGAGAGCTTACCACCTTTGGAAGCAGGGGCAGGCAACTCAGGAGGGCTACAAGGATGTCATGAGGTTATGCAGGGAGAAGATTAGAAGGGCTAAAGCCCAACTAGAACTTAATGGTGGCTACTGCCATAAAAGACAACAAAAAATGTATCTGTAGAAACATTAGCAACAAAAGGAGGGCTAAGGAGAATCTCTATCCTTTATTGGATGCGGGGGGAAACGTAGTGACAAAGGATGAGGAAAAGGCTAAGGTACTTAATGCCTTCTTTGCCTCAGTCTTTAATAGTCAGACCAGTTGTTCTCGGGGTACCCAGCCCTCTGAGCTGGAAGACGGGGACAGGGAGAAGAACAAAGCCCCCATAATCCAAGGGGAAGTGGTTAGCCACCTGCTAAACTGCTTAGATACACAAAAGTCTATGGAGCCGGATGGGATCCACCCAAGGGTACTGAGGGAGCTGGCAGAGGTGCTCACCAAGCCACTTTCAATGATTTATCGGCAGTCTTGGCTAACTGGGGAGGTCCCAGTTGACTGGAAGTTAGCAAATGTGATGCCAATCTACAAGAAGGGACGGAAAGAGGATCCAGGGAACTACAGGCCTGTCAGCCTGACTCAGTGCTGGGGAAGGTCATGGAGCAGATCATCTTGAGTGCCATCATGCAGCACATATGGGACAACCAGGTGATCGGGCCCAGTCAGCATGGGTTTATGAAAGGCAGGTCCTGCTTGACTAACCTGATCTCCTTCTATGGCAAGGTGACCAGCTTAGTGGATGAAGGAAAGGCTGTGGATGTTGTCTACCTGGACTCTAGTAAATTCTTTGACACTGTTTCCCACAGTGTTCTCCTGAAGAGAAACTGGCTGCTCATGGCTTGGATAGGTGTACTCTTTGCTGGATAAAAAACTGTCTGGATGGCTGGGCCCAAAGAGTTGTGGTGAATGGATTTAAATCCAGTTGGCGGCCAGTCACGAGTGGTGTTCCCCAGGGCTCAGTATTGGGGCCAATCCTGTTCAATATCTTCATTGATGATCTGGATGAGGCGATCAAGTGCACCCTCAGTAAGTTTGCAGATGACACCAAGTTGGGCAGGAGTGTTGATCTGCTGGAGGGTAGGAAGGCTCTACAGAGGGACCTGGACAGGCTGAATTGATGGGCTGAAACCAACTGTATGAGGTTCAACAAGGCTCAGCGCAGAGTCCTGCACTTGATTCACAACAACCCCATGCAATGGTACAGGCTTGGGGAAGAGTGGCTGGAGAGCTGCCTGGTGGAAAAGGACCTGGGGCCGTTGGTCAACAGCTGGCTGAATATGAGTTGGCAGTGTGCCCAGGTGGCCAAGAAGGCCAATGGCATCCTGGTTTGCATCAGGAATAGTGTGGCCAGCAGGACCAGGGAGGTGATAGTGCCCCTGTACTCGGCACTGGTGAGGCCGCACCTCGAGTACTGTGTTCAGTTTTGGGCCCCTCACCTCAAGAAGGACATTGAGGTGCTGGAGTGTGTCCAAAGAAGGGCAACAAAGTTGGTGAAGGGCCTGGAGCGCAAGTCTTATGAGGGGTGGCTGAGGGAACTGGGGTTGTTTTAAGGGTCTTTTCCAACCTTGATGATACTATGATTCTATGTTTAGTCTGGAGAAGAGGAGGCTCAGGGGAGACCTTGTCACTCTCTACAACTACCTGAAAGGAGGTTGTAGCGAAGTGGGGGTTGGTGTCTTCTCCCAAGTAACAAGCGATAGGATGAGAGGAAATGGCCTCAAGTTGGAATTAAATTAAATTAAATTCCCACTCTGCTGCATTCGTGATCCACTTTCTTCTCTCCTTTAAAACCAAGCGAGAAGAGAGGCTTTCTTAACAATGGGGAGCATTACGCAATGGATATTGGCATTCTGTGGAACTTAGCTGCTAATGGTAACTGAGTGCCAAAAACTTGTCTAGACGCTAAGACTGAGGTGCATAGTGTAGTATAGTACTGTAAGTGGAAACATACCTAATTAGTACTTTAATTTAATATAAATCCAGCAGAGAGACTCCGTAAGCAAGGGGATATCAAAATTTCACTTTCGTTAACTTAGTATTATTGCCTGTGAGTTAGAAAAGAAAACATTTTGCGATGTTTTCTGCTTTTCAATACTTTAAAAACATCTTTACTGAAATGAATAGAGGTCTAAAGTAGCATTTTATGATTATCTTTAAATATTTGTTAAAGTTATGTTTATACTTGTCAGATTAGTTCTACTTAATTCAGATTAGTTCAACTCATTTTGCAAGTCTGTAAACTGAATTGCAGTAGACTTGCTAGAATTAGTAAAAGTGTTACAATTCTGGTTTGCATTCTTTATATCAAAAGAAATTACAGAAGCATCTGAATATATGCTGTTAACTGGTTTTGAAGTGATATGCACTGTTTAGAATATTTAAATAACTAATGAATCCTTTTATAATAATTCTTTCATATTTTGTAAGAATATGCAAAATGAAGCCTGATAAAAGGGATAGGCTTTTGTATAGTAATCTCACATTTCATCATGCTTTTTGGAATTTGCATGCTACAAAAAGGATGTTTTAAATTAAAAGTAGTGTTTGTGGACGCTTGAAAGTCCTCAGAAAAAACTACTTGGATGTTAACAGAAATTGGATCCTGTTGGTATTTTCCACTTCATGCATACTAAGTCAAAAGTGTAATATCTAAATATGCTGCAGGGGATTATTAAAATGATACAGTTATTTTCTAGCCAAAACTTGAAATTATCTACTAGCTTTCTTACTATAATGTAGTGCTTAAAAATGTGTACAATTTAACAGAAGTTAAAATTGTAGATGGTCTCCAACCTTTAAAATAATTCCCATTTGGTTGCAAATTCCATTGCAATTAGAAAAAGCCATAACAATTTTTAGTTTTATTTAAGACATAGAAGAGGAGATCTGATTTCCAAAAGTGCTGTGTATCAGCAACTCTGAAGTATTTTAAATTCTAGCCAGAAGCGTAACATAATTGATATTTATATTATCGGGTACAGCAGCATTCTCAGTGCTGTCATTTTGCTTGTAATTTTCTCCTTGCTTGTAAAATTGTCTTATTTATTATTTGCACTTTATACTTAATCAGTTTTGCTAATGTAGTAAAAACATTGAAATGTTATTATATGATTAGCAATTTTCCACTATATTAATCCAGCATTACATTATACTGTGTGGTGACAATAATGATTTCTAATGTGGTAATGAGAGAGAGTTATTAACATGTCCCAATATTTAATAGTTCCTTAATTGCAAGATGAAAAATATTTTAAGTTACCGTAACCAACTGTGGTAAGAATTGCAAAATGGTGCGATCTGGGCCATAAAAATGTAAGCATATACTTTGAATTGAACACTGTCTCCATCACCTTGAAGCTGTTTTGTTTTTATGTTTGTTTTCAGGAATCATGTAGTTATTCATAGGATATTTTTTCCATATATTAAACTCAATATTAATATTGACAAATACAGGAAGACTTCCAGGTTTAATGCATGTTTGCTAGTGTGCATTAAATGGGTAAGCAATACACTTTTTTATGAGGAAGGTGAAAAGTCTGTGGTATCCAGCTGGGAAAATGATTTAAAATCATTAAGCTATCATGGCCATGACATAGTATAGTAAAATAGCCACAGTACAAACTCAGAGCTGCATGTTAACAGGAATACAGACTCTGCTTTAGTGATTCTCAACCAGCATAGAACAAGTAAATACATATAATAAATCATATATCAAACTCAATATATTGAATGGACTCTTATATTCAGTAAAACATTTAAGAAGTATTGGAGGTGCTTCAAAAATTGGAAGTTAGAAGTCCAAATGGAGCTTCTGGACTTTGTGTGTATGTGCATGCATGAAGGGGACTGGTTTTTTTCTGTGTTCCTGTGTCTGTGTGTGTATAAAAATGTTACAAATAACTTTTTTGAAGTGTATTTTAATTAGGCTGTGCAAGCTATTGAGAGTTTCCTTTGGTTTTATTTAAAGCATTTAAAGTTTCACAAAAATACGTTTCCCATTTCATTTTAACAGTTTTAAAGGTAACTTGAAAAATTGTTGGGAAAGACTAAAAAAGGGGGAAAATAATTATAGTCAGTGGGGGAAACAAGTGTGTTTTCAAATCTAAAAGTATTATAGCCATGTATAAGATAATGATACAATGTGTACTGGCAAATATGTTGACAGAAAAGTCTTATTACAACAGCAGCATGTTAAGCTTCAGGTGGAAAAAGACACTGTAGAGGTAGAAAATATACAGCCCTATATATACAGTATAGATACTATCATCATCAAGAATCCAGCTAGTACAGCAAAATTCAGCATTCGACCAAAGCTGAATGTGACATTGCTTCCAGAAATTAAATTTCCTGAGAAGTCTCTGCAATACAGTGGTTTTGGTATTGGAACAGCAGCAAAGTCATACTATAAAATACTTTAAAAAAAAAAAAAAATATATGTATTTCCAATGTTATCCTTGTAGCATGTAAGTGAAAAATTGTTTGAATCTGAAGCTTCGCATTTCTTATCAATGTTAATCAGGCATCATAGAGATAAAGGAATGACCAATATGGTTTTGGGAGAAAATAACAAAATAATCTGTATACTATTCAGAAAATTGATATTTGAATCTCAAAAACCAAATCCAGTTGCTAAGAGATTAAAATGCTCTGCATTGATTTAATTTTTAAACTTATTTAATTCCAATGAAATGTAGATTTGGTTGGTTTGTGTAGCTATTTTAAAAGACTTTTTATCTTGAGAAAATTGTTCTTGAATTGAAATGGATATGCTACACTTTTCATATTCAAAATGTCAGAGAGTGAGATCCTTGTGTTAAGTAACATGCCAGTTTTAAACCATAGGAGTATTGGATTACTTTCAGAGCTACACTTATGGGAGGCATGGTTCAGAGTCCATCGTGATTCCAGGGAATTTATGAATGCTTCATTGTACGTTCCCCAGTGTCTCAGGACATTGTTTACCTGGAACAGGCAAAGACTCTCCAGCAGCCACTTAGTCTTGCAAGAGTTCTTCTGGGCATGATGATGCAATTGGAAAAAATCGTGAAGCTGATCTAAACTTTGCAGGAGGCTGTTTAGATTCTAGCTTTTCTCCACTATCTTGGACTCTCATTAAACTCTGTTTATTTCTATTTGAATAATCTCACAGTGCAATCTTAATGAGCTGATACTAGGTTTCTTCCATTGTGTGTTCTCAGAGTTAGAAACAATCATAATTTTCTAGCATTAATGTCTTTAAGTTTTCATGATAAAATGACTTTTGCTTCTGTTACTTTTGCCTTTCAAATTGGAATATTTTCTTAGCTTAAAAAAGATTGATGAATTTATTACTGTCAGCCTTATTTCTGCATTTTTAGGTGTAAATTGTCCAGCAGGAAATGCATGGAGTTTTCCTCGTACCCTTTTCAAATCAACGATTTAGTTTATGAGGTAGTGTTAATGACATATTAAAGAAATTTCTTCTAAAGGTTCCACTAGAGTAACTTGCATTTTATTACTCAATAAAAACAGTGAGGCTTCTATCAGGATTCTTACAACTGAGAATTTTGCATAATATAACTGTCACTTGAAGACAGTATTTATGAACATGAGGGCAGTCCTGTAATAAGTAAAGGATGAGCTTTCACTAATTTTGCATCTGCTACAATTAAGAAATAGATTTAGATTCACTTTATGTAACGTGTTGTAAAACAGATTCTATGAATGAAGCTGGAATGTTTAGCCTGCTTTTATTAGATGTTTAAATAGCATAGGGAAATGACATTTTCAATGCATATCCCTCTAAATATTTATATTGTTCTCAGTAGTTAATTTCAATGCCCTTCTTTGTCTCAGTGATTTGCTTCTAGCAAAAGTATTGTGTTCTGTTCAATTATTCTGTGTAAAACTCAAGTGAAAACTTGCTCACATTTCAAGTTTTCTTTTCAAAAAGAGGCGCAATAGACTACAAAAACATTGCAAATGCCAGCATTGCTTTCATCACTGTTGTATATTAACTAGTGTTTAATCCCCAAATGGTTAAATTCTACCAGCCTGCCCCTGCGTTTTATCAGAAGAACAAATTGTTCATACCTGCTTCAATTTTTTTATTTTCTTTTAAGGAGTAACCTGCAGTCGTACGTTGAAGGAATTATTTCAGGTTAGGGTTGAAATTCTATGGTGAGATTAGACAACCTGGAATCATAGACCAAAGGATGTGTTTTCCTCTCTCAAGTAAATGAATAATAGTACTGGTATAGTGGCACTCTAAGCCACTTCTTCTTGTAACGTCTGCTTTCTATTATGTATAATCTGGGTTACCGAAAATCCTATTAAAATAGCACTCTGCTTCAACTTTTCCTCAAGTTTTGTATTATTTCAGGATCTACTTTAGATGAAAAGGCTTAAAGCAACAGCACTAATGAGATTTCAAGTTCAGATGCTGTAGTGAGTGTTGTGATATTGCAAAAGTTGCGAGCATTACTCTTACTTATAGTCTCATGTTTCAATAAGGCAGATTTGCTCCTGCTTTACAGCTTTATTTTGCCCATCTGTATAGTTAACTATGCATCTCATGGTGTTGAATTCCTAGTTGCAAAACCAGAAGCTCTTACAGAAACAGATGAGCTATCACTAACTGAATAAATGCTTATGAAAGTGCACTGTAAAAACATTAGCTGCCCAATCTTAAGGGTTTGTGTTTGTTCCTTGCCGCCCATTTCAGATGTTCCTTTGTTCTGACAGATGAAATATGGAATGCTATTTGTATTTTAATTTATCTCTAAGATAACTATTGATAAATTTTTGTTGTTTCTCTTCATACATGTATCTCTTCCATTTTTGGCCAAAAAATTTGCACTGCTTTTGTTTTGGATATTAGGTTGGAAAAGTTAAGTTGTCTTGTGAAGCCCTATAAGCAATTAACAAGAGGTACATTAACTAAGTTTTATAAATGTATACATAATTTTTGCCATCTGTGTTAGAAGTGACAACGCTGCAGATTTTTGGATGACCCCACAGAAGTGTTCTGTTTCCTTTTCAGTGGTCTGATTGTTCTCGTACGCTGTGATATTGTTACATGTGGGTGGACACCTTTTCTCAGATCTTGTAGACAAGAAATGAGGACATTTAAAAATAGAGGGTTTTTTTCCCCTTGTGTCAAAGAATAATGTTTGAAACTCAACATCTTAATGTGTGGTTAAGAATACTTTATTAATTGTCTGAAAAATTTTCAGATACTCATACATCTCTTTTGTCTCTGTGGGTACCTAAACATTAGCTTGTAAATGAAATTGATTTTACCAGAGAAGTAGTATTTTTCTGTTGCTTTTTCAATATTTCTTTCGTTGCTTAATTATTTCACGTGGCTTACCTGTTTGTCAAAAAAAAAAAAAAAAAAAAACCAACAAACCCCAAACAAACCCAAACACAGCTTTTATTCAAGTATTTCTCAAACAACTTGACTACTTCATCGTTCAGACCTGCTTTGTTGGTTCTACATTTACCTATGCTTTATGTTTCTTCTCATAGCATACAGTATTTTGGGGGTTTTCTTCAGGTGTGATCATGCATATTAACAAGCAGGCCTTTTGCTCCCTCAAACTTTTCTTCCCAGTCTAGTATCTAACTCTTCAAGAACTCTTTGAATTTATCCCTTCTTATGTAATTTATTAGCAAGTCTCTGATCATCATCTCTGTTTGTGCTCAGATGCATTCTGAATAGGTGCTGGAGTAGGGAGTAGCTTTAAGTTACTAAAGCTGTAAAAAATATCTGGTGTGATTTTTTTTCTCACCTGCAGCGCCTGCATCAAAATGTTCCTAGCTTGTCTTTTACAGTGCTTATTACCTCACTCACCTGGCTCTTGATTTTGTTAAGTTTATGATGCTGCCAGTAACAGAGGAATATCCCCACCTGTCCTATTATGGGTTACTTTTAAACTTTTACATAGAGTTCCATTCTGTGAATTAATCTGTGAACTGTCTCAGGGCCCTTGAGAGAACTATACTAAATTTGTCTTTTGACAAAGACTTTTCCAGTTTCCTACTTCATGTCATTTATTTCTAATTGTTTCTCTTCTGGTTTTTGTGTATTGCATTTGTGTTGTGCTCTACACAGCTGGTGGTCATTTGTCATCTGATCTGTATTGATCTCCTTGGCTATGTCAAACAGCTTTCAGCCTGTTCCACCACAACCAGAAGCTGGACAAAATGCATGCTACAACTATGTTAATTTGTCTTGAGATGAAAAATAATGTCATACTCTAAGCAGTGAACCGCATCAATTATAGAATTCTTATATTTTCTTTAAGTGTTCTGTATTAATAAAAGGAATATCAAATCTGATAGTTCTAATAGTCAGTTGCCGCCTTTTAAATTACAGGTATGTAATCTTTCCTTTGAACAAATCCGTACAGCCATCAGAACAATAGCAGTGTGTGAATTACAGCTTTTGCAAGAAATCAAGCAGGGAGTGTGCAAGTCTCTGTTGTTTCTTTCTATATTCATCTTTGCAATAACAATGCCTCTGCTCATTTTCACAAACCTTAATTGTCATTCAGAGTATCCCATTTGAGTTCAATTATACGCTCTTAAGGGGAAGGAACCCTGTTAATGTTTATCTGTAAAGCACTGTGTTCATTTATAGCACTCTGTAAGTAGTGATCAATTTTCTTTTATACTACGTGTTCTGGTTTGTACTAAATCCATTTTAGCAGGCAGTAATTTTTCAACACCAGTCTTTCTCAGTGTGTGTGTTATTGGTAATTCAGTAAAAAACTGTGACAGTGACATGCAGTTTTTACTTGCTTTTTATCAATTTTGTTTCTTAACTAACATTTTCAAAAGGAATAAAATTACATGTTATTTAAGAGCATTACATACAGGTCAGGGTAAATTTATTTCTTCTATTTTTACAAAACCAATGTTTTTCATGTCCCAATTAAAAAAAATATTGGTATATCCATTTATGCATACAGGAAAGCAGTCTAATTTTCCATCTTCTAGGAGGGCCATATTACGGATCAAAGTGATTAAGTGTATTACATTTAATGTCTTCATTTTGGTTTTAAGTACTTTTGTCTTAAACATTGGAAGTGCAGAGAATGGATGATAAGAAGTAGCTTATTCATATACTTGCAGTGCAGAAGGAACTGGAGTGAGCCTAGGATCATATGTCTCTTTTTACTTTGCACTGAACATTAAAATGTGAAGAGTAGGGAGCCCATAGGGCTACTAAAAGAGACACTGTGGTTTTAACACTGTGCGTTTGCCAGAATAGGAACTAACTCTTAAGATTCTTAAAGAAGAAATAGCTTTTTTACTTCTGCTTGTAGTTACCTGTTGTCATAGAAGATTATTAAAATACAGTTTTATTGGGCTTGCTGATTTCAGTTCTTTGACTAAGAAAAAGGAATTTAGATTCACACAAGATCGTAGCCAAATTGACTTGGGAACTTTTTTGAGTGGTTTTGTGATTTTTTTTTTTTTTTTTTTTTAATGAAGAATTCTGACCACTTGTTTTGGAGAAATAATGATTATTATCATTTAAAAGAATAAGACTGGGTGGCATACCCCAGGAATCTTCATGCTGGACATGTTTGCTAGATTCCACTTACGACGTGTGTAGGAAAAGACCTAAGGAGTCATGGGGATGCACACTTCCGCACAACAGGTATCTGGCAAATAGGCAGCCTGCTGGCTAGTGCTTCCCTGGTTTCCCTTGTCTTTTCTCTTGGTCTTTCCAGATTCTGGCTGCAGTAGCATTCTTGCATATCTGGGGCTTTTTATTTGCTTAGTAGGTTTTTTTTTTTAAGTGTCCACACCAGCGTACAAGGGGATTTCTGCCATTTGCAGCCCTTCTCCCTGTCTTCATTTTTGACTACTATCTTCTGAACGATTTAGGTCTCTGTGGATCTGAGAAAACATCTGAAGTTGCATTTGGAATTTTAGATGTGTTTTGGGTGGAGAATGATTCTTGCATGCCCCTATGACCCAACTCTTTAACAGTGAAGCTGGAAGAACCAGAATCCATTTAAATGAGAATCAAACTTTGTGATGCCAATTCTTTAAATCCTCTGTCCTGCTGGCAAATGGGAGATTGATATAACCAGTTTCAGCTGTATCAGAAAGTAGGTTATACCATAGATAAGAACAGGAACTTCTCATGAAAGATTTAATGTTCTCTTCTGGTTAAATGTTCACAGAGAAACCCTCAGAGCCACTGGACACCTTGCTTTCACAGTAAACATTCAATATTTTGTGTCTAATCAATAACAATAGAAGTTGGAGTTATCTAGTACTGTTGAACATGGAAGCCAGTATATTTAATACCTGACATCAGTGATTTAGGCATGTAGACTTGAAAATTTTCATGAGTCTTTATCCACTCTGAAGAAATGCTGACAGAAACTGTTTCTAGTGAAGAAAAAACATTCTTAAAAGTTAACTTGCTTCCTGCTTTTAAGGATTGAAAATGTGGCTACAAAGAATTGTTACAGAGATGAAAGATTGCTAGACACATGAACTGACAGTTTCTAAATGTTAGTTGTCAAAAATAGATGTTTCTGCTGTTATCAGTTCAAGTGAAATATAGTTGTCCTGTGGCTTCTTAGCAGTTAAATATGGCTGGTTTTCCTGAAGGTCCTTTGTTTTCTGACTTGCAGTGGGTTTTGGCTTATATCTATTATATATTTGCTTTTTTGATGTATTTCCATGCAGGATGTTATCAAATGAAGTATTTGGCAGAAGTACTGCTCTGATTTAGCAAGCATAAATAACATATCATCTGTACCTAGAGTATCCATTTATTCTCCTTAGAAACATACATTATGGGAGGTACTTCAGCATTTTTTTTTGGAAATGTTTTATCAAAGTTTTAAGTTCAGGTACAATAAGCATGGAGACGCCATGGCAGGCATTTCAGAAACTGATCGGTTATTAGTAGCTTATAGATCAGATGGAACAGAATCCATAAGTGTCATAAGGACTGGGAAGGGGGATTTTTTTGTGTGGTGTTTTTGTTTTGTAAGATGAGGAGATAGTAAAAGCTTGCTAGGAGGGCACTGTAATAAAGTAGTAACTTCAAATTGTTACTTAACTTTGCAGTGGTCCATTTACATTGCCTGAAATAGGGTGACTTCTAAAAGCCAACAAAGAGCATATGTTGAATACCAACATAGGTCAAATTTTTAAGTGATGTGTAAGAAAATCCTGCCATTTCAAAATAATTACAATGCAGTTTTGTCTATTGTGTGGACAGCTGCTGTTTACACGAGAGGAAATCTAGTGTTAGCAGTTTAAAACTGCCAAATGAGAAGACAGGATAACTCCATAGACTACTGTATTTGAATGTATTTCAGTAGAAAGCAGAGTTTTAAATTGCAATATGCAGAAATTTGTGTTCTTATGCATGAAACATGTTTTATAATGACTAGTTGTTGTCACTCCGTGCAATAAATTTTGATACATCCTTATATATACACTAGATCAATAACTTGGTAATCTGCTAGAAATAGAAAAAAAAAAAACAACTTCAATTTATGTATTTTTTGAATGTTTGTTTAGTAGTATGTATTATTGCTTGTTGCCATGAAATAAGTTGCTCAGAAGTTATGTGATATGGCATGATTGGTAGGGCACTGAAGTTGATTTGGAGTAAAATAGGTAAAACAAAAGATAGACTTCTCACATACAGTGATCTTGAGACCCAGAGATCAAGAAGGAGAGATGACATAGTCTGCTCTGAAATGTTCCAACTTTTGCAGGTTTAGCTTTTAAAATTAACATCTTTTAGCTCTTGCTTATTAGTTTGGGGTTTTATCTTTAATTGCAGAAATCATACTAAATACAGACATTTAAAAAATCCTAATAGAGATGTTGGACTTTGGTATTTTGGGGGTTTTGTTCATTTTTTTCTGTTGTTGTTGGAGGGGGTGGGTTGTTTCTGGTTTCTTTCAAGCTGGTAGAAGTCATTAACATTTTCACTTATTCTCAAGGTATGTTAGTTAAAATATTTCTAAGGTAAAAAAGGTAAGGGCTAAGGTACTTCAGTGGCCTCAGTCACAGTAACTTAGGTATTAAGTTAATATGAGCACTTATGAGTAATTTGGCTCCTGGAGGCTTTGTAAGTTGTCAGACTGAGATCCTGTCATTCTCGGTAAACGTCAAAGATGTCACGTGAGACACAGACTGTGTACAATTTGCTCTTTTTTGGGGGGGATATTCATTAGTTAAAATTTTCTGGTTAATTTTGCTTAAAGAAACAGAACTTAGCATGCTATTTAAATGTAAAACTCGTAATTGCCTGAAGACGATATTTCATTTAATACAAGACAGGATTCACTAAAGTTGGGGCTGCTGAAAGATTGTTGCACATCTGGGGAGACTGAATAATGAATGCTCAATTCTGTACATATTCAGTGATGTATTAATTCATGGTGGCGGCGGATATGAGGTATGAAGTTATCTTTCTCTTTGAAGAGAAAGACCTGAAGTTGTCTAGATACTACAGGCAATTATGTCTTGTAGTCCCCTTCACAAATTTGTCACCTTCATCTAAAAACCATCTGATTGGTTTTCTACCCTCCTCTGCTTTTTCTGAAAAGCTGTTACAAAGTAAATATATTGTAATTTCTGTTCTGTGTTTTTCCTGGCTAATTTGCTTCCATGTTTGTGTCAAGATTCTCCTTCAAGTAGCCATTTTGGTGTTTACACAGAATTGCAGCATTGCGGAGGTTGGAAAGGCCCTCCAGTCCTACCCCCCTTCTCAAAGCTGGGTCAGCTAAAGCAGGTTGCTGTGGGCTGTAAGGTTTTGAATATCTTCAAGGAAGGAGTCTCCATAACCTCTCTGGGAAACCTGTGCCAGCTTTCAACCACCCTCACAGTAAAAAGTGTTTTCCTTATGCTTGAATTTCCTGTATTTCAATCTGTGCCCGTTGTTTCTCGTGCTGTCACTGGGCACCACTGTGAAGAGTTTGGCTCTGTCTTCCTTGCTCCCTCTCATCACTTATTTATACATCTTGCTAAGATCTCCACTGAACCTTCTCCTGGCTTAACAGTCCCAGCTCTCTCAGCCTCTACTCATGACAGATGTGCCAATCCCCTAATCATCTCAGTGGGCCTTCACTGGAATCAGTCCAGTATGTGTGGCTGAGTACAGGGGAGCGATTGCCTCCCTTGACCTGCCTGCAGTGTTCTTCCTAATGCAGCCCCAGGAAGCTGTTAGTAGTCTTTCTTACAAGGGTGCATTGCTGGATCGTGTTTGATTTGTTGTCCACTAGGACCTCCATGTCGTCTTTTCCAAAACTGCTTTCCACCCAGCCTGTCCTGGTGAATGGGGTTATTCCTCCCTAAGCGCAGGGCTTTCCAGTTACCGTTGTTGAACTTCACGAGATTCCTGTTGGCCCATTTCTCCAGCCTGTCAAAGTCCCCTCCCAACCAACTGATCTATCAACCACTCCTCGCAGTTCTGTATTGTCTGTGGGTATGCTGAAGGTGCAATCTGTCCTGTCATCCAGGTCATTCATGAAGGTGTATTGTCCTCAGTATCAACCCCTGGGGTACACCACCAGTGACTGGTCTCCAGCTGGATTTACTGGGCTGATCACAACCCTTTGAACCCAGCAGTTCAGATGGTTTTCAGTCCACTTCATTGTCCATTTATGTAGGCCATACTTCATCAGTTGAGAATGTTACGAGAGAAACTGTCAGAAGCCTTGCTGATGTCAAGATAAACAACATCCATTGCTCTCCTGTCATTCACTGAGCTAGTAATCTCATCGTAGAAGGATGTATAGTCTAATGTATACAATCTTTGCCACCCTTTTTTTTTTATTAAGCTATACAAAGCTGAACTATTTTAGGATCCCGTTGTATTCTCTTCATTCTCATGATCTTACTGTTCTGTTCCATTTTTATTTTTCTGTTCTGAAAACAGTGACCAGACTGCAAAAGGTATTCTGGTTGTGCTCATAACAAGGTTTCTTACAATGGACTTAATGTTTCACTGTCTATAATAGAAATGCACTTTTTTTAATTAAAAAAATAGTGTCTTTTAAGGCATCTCAGGTTGTCTGAGTTAGGTTGTGGTCAATTATTATGTCCAGATCTTTCTCCATGAAATAAACCCCTACCTTTATATTTAAAAAAAAAAAAAAAAAAAAAAGATATATATACTTATTGGGCATTGAATATGTGACCTTGCATTTCATGCTAAGGCATTTCATACCATTTCTATTTTCACAGTTGAATAGTTCTTGAAGTCATTTGGTTCCTCTGTACGATTTTCTACTTTTCCTCTTTATTGAGCTTCTTTGTAAGCAAATCTCATTAGCACTGTTCTGTGGTGTCTGTCATTAGTGTTTTGTAAGATCTGTCCTAGGGCTGATCCTGGAGGAGGTCCAGCACTAACTTGCTTGAAGCCTGATGATGCCCATTTCAGCACAACCCATTGTCAGGCACTGCTGCCTGTTACTTTCCTGGGATTTGTGTACTACCAATTTCCATTTCTGCAGCCTCATTAATAGTTTCCTCTACAGCATTAAATCAAATACCTCGCTCACGTCCAGATCTATTAAATATCAAAGAAAAATGTCAGATTTGTCTGGCATAATCTACCCTTAGGAAGTCCATATGGCATTTTCCCCACTTTTACCTCCATGTGTTTCATTCAACTATTTCAAGAAGAGTGCCAGTAATCTTGCATGATGTTGAGGTCACATTGCACATCTTCAGTTATCTATATCATGTTTTCCCTTTTGTTGAAGGTAAGAACTATTTCTTGCTCCCTATGTTTGCAGTACATGGTGTTTTAGTAGTCAATCTATTGTATCCTATCATTTTTTTATAGATGCCAATTAATACCTGTAGGCAAAAAGCCGTAAGTCTCTGAAGCAGACATTTTCTGTAAGAAATGGTACTTGAGGTACTTGATCATGTTTCCAATAGCTGCGTTGAAAATTCTTTGTGCATATTTTCCATGCTCTTACTTCATCAACTATGTAAATTTGTAGTAGTTTTAATTAAATGAGAGATTGATTGTTTTCCCTAGTAGAATTCTGCTATTTTTTGAGTTTCTGTTCTGGAACATAATTTTTATCCTGTAATGATTTTTTATTTATCTGTTTTGGAAGCAAACACTTCCAAAGCTTTCCTAAACTTGGTAACGTGTGGTGTAAAATCTTTACTGATTTACTTAAGACAAATTTTAAGAAAAAATTAAAAGTTAAAGAAATTATCTTGGGAAATACTCTGTTTTTTCAGGGTTTGGGATGGTGGTCAAGAAGTTGGTGGGGCAGGTTAATGTGGCTTTTATTTTAGAGTGCTCATTATAAAGCAGGTGCTTGAAATTATGTGCTGTTCTACTCAAAATGCTTATAATGCAGTGTTGGAATAAGGTGGAAAACAAGGCATGTGAAAGTGTAGGTGAAAACTAGTAGGAAAGCAAACTTTAGGCAGCTGTTGGGCACAGTATTATGAACCAATATTATGTAAATACATATCCATGAAATGGTTGCTGCTTCTCTGGGAGAAGCCCAGGAAGCCCTTACTGGAGCTGGCATGAGATAGGCACATGGAAGTGTGCAGCTAAGATCCGAGTAGGACAGGATGAGTGATGGGGAGCCACTGATGATCCCTCACTGCATCGCATAGGCCTGCACATCAGATTCCTCTTAGCCAGCTTTTTCCATGAAGATAAGTGTTCGTTAGAGTTAGCGTACCCTGCAAAGTCTTCCAGAGACACCAAATTAAGTCCTCTGCTGTAAACTCACTATGCTTTTTCCTTATCCAAGAGGGAGCCTGGCCATTTTTCTTAATGAAAAGAGGGATTGACTTGTTTCCTTAGGTGTGTTCAACAAGGAGTAAAACTGTCTCCCATTTCCTTTGGTGCCTCGTGTTTGAATATGAATTATCATTTTATCAATTTTTACACTAGTAAACATGCATGGTACAAACACTTCAGTAGAAGAAATATACGTAGCTCGTTACTACTCTCCTGTCTGGTTCCAATCAAGAGCTAATTAAGCACATTGGGATGATAGTGCTTTTGTGGGTAACAGATCCCTAGACTCGTGCTTCCTAACAGGAAGGTATTGAGAATTATGTACATGAAAGAAATAATTTTTTTGCCCTGGGAATTTTAGTTTGTTTATTCATTTACTTAAATATTTATGATATTGTGATTTATTTATATTGTAAGTCAGGCAAACCACTGAAGACAGTATTTCCAAATGCTCATTCACATTATAAATTCCACAAAGAAAGATTTAAAAAAGCATTATTTTGTGAACTTTGTGGCAGCGTGTTAAACTAGTGTTTTCAGATTTTTAAAATAATATTTTTAAAATTTAAAACTTTAATATTTTAAAATATGATTTTTATGTGAACAATTTTTAGTATATGTGTTTACCTGTCAAAAACAAACTCCTTGTATTATTTGAGAGTGATCATTTTATATCATTTGTACTTATATTGTCCTAGCATGTTAAACCAGTTATATCCCACTAATTTAATCTCTTTGGTAACTCCAGTGGATTTAAGGTCAATTTTTGCATAATTTTTTCTGGTTTATGATGACACTGGTTATCATCATAATAATGATTCTGTAATCAGCTGTTTTGCAGCAACATTCTATATATTCTGAAAAGAGTATTTTTTTAAAAAAAATCACTTTATTGTAGCAGTTTAAAATTAGTACTTGAAATCTGTTAAATATTGAAGGTATAAGCAAAGATATGATAAAGGTTAGCATATTGGGTAAAAATTAACGTAACCATAAATATTGATCATCATAAACCTGTAGAGTTCCATTTTACACTGAGTATAGTAGAATAATTACTAGACTGATAGTAAAAGTAAGTGAGAAACTCCCAAGTTTTACTGGCTTTTTGTGCAACTTAGGATCTTTTGGGGGATTTACAAAGCTGTAAGTAGCTCTTAAATGTTAATTTCCATGCTTTTCAGTGGATAGTCAACTGAAATTTTTAATATTTCCTATCATTACTAATGTAGAATGGATTATTTAAAACTGGATTCTCATGCTATCATAGTATCCAAAAAGCCGCTGCTCAGTGAAATGTTCAGCACCAAGTCAATTGGACATTCATTTATATTTAACTGAACGCTTTCAAACACATCACAATCCAATGATAGTAAAAAGTATATCGGTGTGAAAATAATACTGATTATATATCTCAGCAGACTGCTGATCTGGATGCATTATTTTTATAATTCTCTGCAGTATCGCAGTTACAGTAGTAGTATATTTTATTTTGATCTTTCTAATGAATCATACAACACCTTTTGGAAAATCAAGTGCTGGAATACTTCCATCTAGAAGTCTTTGCCAAATGTAGTATTATTATTACAAAGTAGGTGTAACTTCCTTTGCCAATCATATGAGCTATGATAGCAGAATGGAATGCCAAGTACTGGCAGCTGTTTGTTCTTTTATTCACTGTCTTTGATATCCCTTGCTTAGTCATTAGTACTTCCACAAACATTTAGCAGGTTAATGTGTCAGCTGCATATCAGCTATAAAAGTATTTTTGGCAGTCTTTCAAAGAAACTTTTCTTTTGTAGCTGAAAGAATTCAGTCTTCTAGTCAGTGTTTTAAAAATAACTTGAATTTAGATTATACAAACTGTAGCTGCAGAACTGAACGTGGGTATCACAGTATTTATGAAGTATTTAAAAATGTATTAGGTTTAATTTATTCTGAAAACTTAAATTCAAGAAATCTAAAGCCACAGTTTTTCCCCCTCTATATAACTTTCTTTCACTCTGCTCAATATTCTAGAATGAAGAAATAATAAATTCACAAAAAGACAGGATAAATTTCAGGTTAAAAAAATGGGATAGTTGCAGATAAGCTTGTATTAGCCAAGTTAAATTCAGTGTCAAACTTGTAAATGTAATTATTTTAGCGTGTAGAACATTTTAACATCTTAATCTACTCAATGTTCTTTTCGTATTGTAGACCATTGTGGCTTCCTCCCCGCAGCCCCACTTCCACCTCTTCCCCAAGAAGACCTTATTCTGTTTGTACATTGCACTGCTGGTTTGTTCCTCAGAACTGCAGATCCTCCCACCTGGAACTTTTGTCCCATCATACAATTTTTTCCTATTCTTTAAAGTTACAAGTTGCATTTTCTTAACACATTCAAAGTTAAGACAAAATTTCTCCTCTTCAGTGTTCTTCTGTATGACCCTCAAATTAAAGAGTTGTTTAAACCAAGCAAACAGAAGTAGTTCCTAGCAGTTACGATGACTATACCCACTTAGAGCTCTCTCTGGTGTGACTAAATAGTTCAGCTTCTGAAGCATACAGCTTTTCTGTGTTAGTCGGGAAGTACAGTATATTATCAAAGGATCTTCACACTTGCCTGCAGGCTCTATGCTGTGTATCTAAAAGAGTTTATTGTCACTGTGATAAACGTGCATAACTCCCATTAACATTAATGGAAGTTATGCCTGAATGTCAAGAGAAGAATAACTTCTTAATGCAGCAAAGGAATTAATTGAGCTGTGTTTGGTTCGTTGGTTACTGAAATGTGATCATTAGACTCCAAGGAAAAAAAGTATTTGACTGATGTACTAGTTTACTTTGTACTGTGCAGAAATGTATTGATTTGCCAACACAGAGCTATTAGAAGATCAGTTAATTTTTGGATACTTGCTGTACAATTATGGTGAATGTACAGCATGACAAAGAAGCAAAATTTCATTACTGATTCTGTGAGATATAAAAGGAGCATATTTTATTTGTCCAATTAAGTAAGGTGAAATGAGAGCTTTCTTGAAGTTTGCGTATAAAGAAAAATCTGACTTGTTTCTGCCAGCCATTTTGACATGTAACATGATTATAGTAACCTCATGAAGAATTACTCACTGAAGTAGTTTGAGGACTTTAATTAAGAGAACCACTGAGTTACGTATTCAAACCCCTTCTGCTGCTCCATTTGCTGTTAATAGTGTTGTGTTCATTTTTTCCCTGTTCTCTGCATGTTGAGTCAGATAGTTATGGGTATTTGGAGTTCTTAAGTTTTCTTGTTTGGCTCTACTCTAGGCCTGACTGTGGAACAGAAACTAATCCTCTTATTTTGGCTGTTCTGAAAATTTTGTAACCTGCTCTTTTCTCTACCATGCATCTGTTACTTTAAGTAGTGTCTGAAAAAATTTGAATGCCTTCTTGAGTGCAGCTGTGATGATCTGAAAAAATTGAGCTTGTCGATAGAGCAGCTTTTAAAAAAAAAAATTTTTTTTTTAACACAATATGATATAACACCCTACAATTTGTGTGGAAGACTGCAGATAACTGCAGCTCCTGTTAGTCTGCATGTAGAAGTTTTCACTGAGTGAAAATCAGATCTCAGACTGCACATTTGGAAGAAGTCTTTTTGTTTTTCCAAATACAAGGGACAATTCAATCTTTATTGAGCCTTGTGGTAGACATTGTCTTCAGAACACAATAAATAGTACAGATAATACTGGTTGCATATATGGTATTTATTGCTTTGTTTAGGTGAATATTTTAGCCAATTTTGAGTAAGCAGAATCTTTTTTCTTTTTGGTATGACACAGTATAGTGAAGTAAATGTTAAAGTCGTTTATTATCTGCCATCTTTTCTGAATCAAATTTCAGGCTTTCACTGGAGTTCAGTACAAAATATACAAATGGAAAATTGCTTCATAATTGCTTATCAACGCTCACCTTTCATTTAAATTTCTAGGGGTATGCTGAAGACAATGATTTTATGTATTCTGATGGAAGCAGCAAGGTTTTATATGCATACCTGGGAACAATTCATTGTGACTGACTGAACAAATTTTACCCATGTACTAGTGACAATAGCTTGGTTTTCTTCTGGGTACATTAGTTTCATTACTACAGTTCAAGAAGACCTTGTCTTGGAATAATAGGTTGTTCAAGGGAGAACAATTTGTGATTGCTTTCCAAGTAGCTACAGGAAGCTTTTGGGTGATGCACTCTCCCAGACAAAAAAGTAGAATTTTTGCTGGGGAAATCAACTAAGTGAATGTCGTCTTCTGGTGACATTCTTCTAAGTGAGCAAAAAGTACTCTCCTGCCATAGAGAGTTTGTTGTACGATAGCTGAGTATTACAATAAAGAAGGTACATCTTGAGGTGTATTTAAGCCATTAAAGTGACAAAATAAAGTATTGAATGACTGTAAAATGCTCACTTGTGTGCAGTGTAGTTATAATGGCTTCCTTATTTTAAGGTAGTTTACATCTTAGCAAAACACTGGATTTTTCTCTTAATAGAAATTTCATATGGAGCGTTAAACTCTGAATTCCATAAATCAGTTGATTTCTACATACTTGATAGGAGTTATTAATACTGTCTAAGTGGGATCCATCACTGCACACTGCCAGTTGTCAGAATTCATCACTGTGCTGTAGAATTCTTTCTGAATTTTCTGTTCTCTGTTGTAGTTCTTTCTCAGTGTACAGGAATGCAATCTGCTAATCCTAAGCTTGGTATGTACAAACTGGCAGTGGTGTGGACGGACAGTTTAGTAACAATTTAAGAGGGTTTGGGTTTTTTGGTTTTGTTTAGGGTTTTTTTTTAAGGAGTCTAAAGCATTTGAGGAATAAGCTTAGACTTCTGTATCAGTGTTGCGGGTTTTTTGTTGTTGGGGTTTTTTTTGTTTTTTAGGGGAGAGGTCAGCTTAATGTTGTAACACCTGGAGTTTGCTATGTGTGTGATCTCTGGTAAGGTCAGGCTTAAAAGGATTTTTACAGCTTCCTACATTAACATCTTCTGAACATGCAGCCTACAGAACTGTAGAATTGTTGTCTTTTAAAAACCTCTTTCTGAAACAGTCCAAGATATCTGTTTTGATGTATTTCTAGCTCTCATTTTTTTAACACTGCTATCTTTTGTTCAGACTTTAGCAATTGTTAAAATGAATAATGGATTAGCAAGGAAATTAGATACAGTTCCTTGACTTAAGAATGCTACTTTTGGCTTTTAGTGGAGGAAAACTTTTTTTTTTTTTTTTTAAAGAAAAAATGGAAACTATTATACTATAAGTCATATTTAATTGCAGGAATGACTGTAACAACATTGTTTTCCTACATTTGTCACCATAAACTTTCCAAAATGTTAAAATACTGGATTAGACTGGGATTTTAACAAATACATTTTGGAAAATAAACTGTTTATCTTGGCTTGTGTGTAAAAAGCTCTAGAAGACAGTATGCTGGTACTGGGGCTCAGTTGTAGAGAGACAACTTATCAAAATCAGTGCTGCTAAAGGGTGAGCTTTTAGTATCACTAAGTCTAGAAGGAATCCTCACTATGAGCAATTATTTCTTCTCTTTGAGGGAGCAACTGAAGAATTGATAAATTTGGATTTAGACATACCAGGCATGGCACACTGTTAACAAAGGTTAGCTGTAAGCTGGTAATACTAGTTTCCTGTGCATCTTTCTATTGGTTTTGGGGTGGTGGTGGATGGTGGGTGATGGTAGGAGCAGCTACTGAACATGTTGACTTGAAATAACTGAATTTGGGTTCATTTCTAACTTATCCTTTGAAGGAGGCTGTTGCTCACTGTTTGCCTTGTATTTGTCTATGTGTATTCAAGTCATCTAAAAGTAATCATGGACCTGTTAAGTGGTCTATAGAAATAGAATGAGGAAAGATCATTCTTGTCTGCTATATGGAACCGTATAGCGAAAATCTAAGTGGATGTGCGCTTCCAGGAGACAACTGGAGAGGTCTGAAAATGAAGAATCTTCATTACATGTTGCATTTCATCGGTAGAAATATTAGCCTTATTAGGCTAAATTTAAGTGTTGTAAATACTTGTCAGGCCCTTTGAGAAGTTGATGATTGTGACCTTGCTCCTCTGAAATTTCTTTCAATGTGAAACCTAGAGCATAACAGATTTCAGCCTCACAAAAATCAGTCTGTCCTTGTGTGACACCTAGATTTGTTTTCTGGAAAATAATAGTAAAATTAAAAATGGCAAAAGAAAGGGTAAATAAAAACTATAAAAACAGAAGCAATGGCAGTGATGGTAACTAGCCCCTAGTCAGATGATGTGAAGAAGTGGCAGTACACAATCAATACCTTCTCCCTAGAAAGAGAACCCGTCCTGGCTGTCTCTTATCATGTATCCACAGGGCAACCCCTGTACATTGATATGTGGTACAATAAAGTGTGAACATGGGAATATATGCATTATAAACCTGGATATCTACAAAGGTGGCCTGCTGCCACTGGCCGCTGCTCCTACTGGCCAGTAGTAGGGTGCTTTTAGCCTTCAGTAACAATTTGTCCAGTCCTGTTTCAGACTGTCTTAAAATAAGAGTGATCATGTTGCCATATTAAGAAGAATATTAACAAACAAAAAAAAAACCCTCTCTAGCTTCAATTAAAAAAGAATTGGAATAACATATCAAATCTCTACAGCATTTCTCAGAGAGCAGGTTATGTCATGTTAATAAAGGGATGAATGCTTTCAACATTGTTAAAATAATGGATCTGCAGAAATAATTTTTATTAACACCTAGACATTCTAACTTAATTTCAGCTTGCTCTTTTTAATATTAAATTGTTTTGGTTTTATAGAAGTAGTTTTTGTACCTAAACTGGTAAAAAGAAATGTTTTTGTATTTTCTCAGGAATAAAAAGTGGTGATGTTGGATTTAAAATCATATGCATAGGTAGTACTTTCATAACAGTGTCTAGCATTGATCTGATCTGTTCAGTTTCAAATTGCTTTACAGTTACTAATTAGTGTCCTCACAGCCCAGTAATAGAGCGATGTATTTGTATCCTGAGGACTTAGTCCTGAATAGTCATATAATATGTATAACAACTAACAATTTACCAGAATTAAGATAATAAGACCAAATTGTCTTTTAATCCGTATTGGTATAATCCCACTGATATCAGTCAGGTTCCATCAATATAAGTATGAGCAGAAAATTGGCTTTCAGATTAAAAGTATCTGAAACACTTAGGAATTTGTTCTGGAAAATTAAAAATAAGGACTAATGAGTTAAGCTTTTATATTGTTACTTGTTAGCTTTTGTGTCAAGAGAAACGGTGATATACCGATTATAACTGTGTTTTAATATTGATACGTGTCCTTATCTTTCAGTTGATTTATTGACATATTCTCCTCTCAATGAAGTTTACATAGAATCTTTTTTTGTTGTTGCATTAGATATTCTAATATATTAGCATTTTTTCATACATTCGCTGCCTGAAGCATACATTGAGTGCCTGAAGCTAGTTTGCTGCTTCTGTTTTAAGTAGCATTTCTAAATCTTGCATGCTGTATTACAAATACAAATTTGCATTCAATGTCATTTTATCGTCTTGACAGCCTCCTAATCTACTGTGTTCCTCTGCCTCTATAGAGAATAAGTAGATGGAATTACAAGTTGTTATCCATGGGAAATCATGTAATGATGTAATTAACATTAGTAGAACAGCTAACAATAATGACAATATCCAAAAACTCCAGAAAGAATCCTTAAAATTATGCTGCAGTTTTTATCTTCCTGAAAAGGAAAATATCCCAAGATATTTTTAGTTTGAAAACACTTGATTTTAGTTTTCCTTAGATAATAAGTTAAATATATTTATACTTGTGCGCTTTTAATATGATGGATTTTGTGCTGTACAGAAAATGATTATACGAAATGCCAAAGTAATAATATGATAATTTTAGATCCAAATTAATTAGCACATATGCAGTTAGGGTTTCAGATTAAGTACATGCTGTCTAATACATTGGATCTTCAGGGTTCACAGTGAGCATATCCTGCAGCCAGTGCAAGCAAGATACAGGGTTGTTGGCTTGCCTGATGCTGCTGAAAGCAGTAAATGCCCCTGAGCAGAAAACAACAGAGATTGTTGAATTACATTATTGCTTAGACTGTTTTACATCATCTTCTTCTATAAAGCATACATAAAAATATTTCTTTAAAAAGTAAATGGACTATTATATGTGCTCAGATGGAGATATTTTATGACAGTTTTATTATAAAGAGGAGCAGATAATTCTGGATATTTGGAATTGCCCATGAGAGAAAGAATCAGACTTTATAACAATTAATAACGTTACTGTACTCCCAATGCACCAGCTGAAGATTTCTGTCTCATTTAATAGCATTGGCTATGCTCAATGACATGTACAGGCCAAGGGTGTATCACACCAAATTTTGGCCACAAGATTTTTCATTCAATTCTATACTTTTTTTTTTTTTGAACAGTTATTGGTTATGATGCTAGTAGGAGCAAAAAGGTCCCGGAGTATGTTTTGGAAAGCAGTTCCTTCTGGATGTTTCTCTGATTCTTTTTTTTTTCCTTTCTTTAGTGGTAGCTATTCCAACTCTTGCCTTTCAAGATTAAGTTGTGAATTGACATTTCGCCCTTACAGAACAATCTTTATCAATAGCAAGCATTCCAAAATACAGGAAAAAGTAAATGAGAAAATCCTGAATTTGTGAATCTGGGGGATAGAAGATAAGCATAAGCACATTTTCAGACGCTCTTTTTGTCCATCTTTAAAGGATCTTGTTACCAGTAGGACCATAAGACTGAACTGAAATGCCTAAACACTAAATTGTTTTTGTAAGGGTCACTTGTGGTCTCTTAGTGGTTTATGGTATTTGAGTGATTTGACAGGCGATTTACCTGATCTTCAGCAAATCTGAATACACAAGTAAGATGCTTAGGGAGCTGTTCCTGCAACTTGAATATTTTGGGACGATGCCTGTAATGAAAACATATTTTTAAAGTGAAGTTCTATTTATTATTTTTAAAAACAAATCACTATAGTTTGTTATCCTTACAGGAATTCCATTAATAATTTATTCTTGGTTCATGGAAAAAAAGGAAAGACACAATACTCCATATTCTGTTTTATAAATTGTTGGCTTTTCAAAACTTGGCATTTTGTTGCTGCCCATGCTTTAACGCCCTTCGGCTGGGGCTGCACGGCTAGAAGGTGCGTCCCCTGGGTGGTGGATAGGGGATCCCTCTCTGGAGGGTGCACCGGATAAAATTGAAGAAGGTGCCGCGAACCAACGCAGCCTAAGGGAAGGCCACCCTGACAGAAAAACCACTGGCCCTCCAAGTCATGGGGGCTGGGCAGGAGGCCATCTACCTCCTCCCGGAAAAAAAATAAAAAGTTGCAGAAACGACGAGCATCAACTTTCAAAAAAAAAAGAAATGGCGGGGATGGAGAAAATCAGTAATGAAGTGAGGAGGAGGAGATGGAACTGGATCGGTCATGTCCTGAGGAAAAAAACAACAGAAGACTGCGCTGTGGCCCTTGGGTGTCCAGAGGGAAGAAGAAAGTGGGGTCGCCCAAAAACAACCTGGCGTCGGATGGTGGAGGTTGAGAGGAATGGTGCAGGCTGGAACTCTTGGGAAGCAGCACGGCACGCAGCCGCAGACCGATCGAAGTGGAAGAACGATGTTAGCGCCTTGTGTGCCTCCTGGCACTGAGAGAATTCAGATTCAGATTCAGATCATGCTTTAATGCAGATTACTATACTCTTAATTAAGTTAATACTCTTTAAGTGTCTCCTGCACTGGATGTCAATCCTTGACATAGATTATCTTATCTTAACTATTATGGTTTAACAGTGGTCAATACATGCATTGTAGAAGACGATGTTGGGTAGTTTTTTTAAAACATTGAAATAATAAAGCTATACACACATACTTGCAGATATTCCTTTAGGTAAAATAAAACATAAATTACCAAATTAAAAGATAATGTATACAGGGTCATACTAGGTATGGATTTAATTTCATTTGCATCTGCATAAATCATGCACAACTCTATTGAAGTGAATAAATTTACATCAATGTAAAACTGGATTAATTGAGATCACAATTGGGTCTGGGCTTTCCAGCTTCTCAGAGGAAAGTGGAAAAGGAAATTGTTAACTTCAAAATACGCCTCACTCAAAGAATATGAACTGGATCAGGGCTGTACAGCAAAGCATCTTCTCTTTAGTGTTTCGTGTTTGTATTTCTTCTTTCTGTTAATTTTGATCTTAGAGTTTGAAAAAAATATTTCTTGTTGTATAAAAGATAAGATAAAGTTCATCAGGTCTTATCCTGCAATTTATGAAGCCAACAGTGACTTTTTTTTGGAATCAAAACCAGCATTCTAGTAAATGTAAGATTTCCCTTACCTTCCACTGCTGCCAAACTAGATCTGGGAGTTAGTGCTGGGTCTGAGCTGATCATGGGAGTCAAGTGTCGAGTATCTTAGCCACGACTGAATTCAGGAAAAACAAATTTAAGAGCAGTTTGAAGTCCTTTTTCAGAAGTGTACAGGAGTTCGCGACTAAATTATCTGTTCTGTGAAAATTATTTGAACTTACTAGTGTGTTTGAGCTACGTGCCAAAAAATTCAGGTAGTGCCAAGTGCTGCTTTCAACTCCATATAATTATATGTGACTTCTGTCATCCATTTTGTTAAAATTAAAAAGAAGTTAAAATTTGTTACAATCAAATATAAAAATACCATGAAGGAAGGAGTGCATCAGTTTAAAAGTAATCAAAAGCTGTAATAAATAATTGTATTTTGCTAGTTTGTTTGATATCTTGGGAATCAGAATGGAGTAGCTTTACAGTTTATGGCAAACAGAAGCCTTCTTAAATTATTTTGACAAAGCTATTGCTTGTTTCCCACCACAGCAAATCTAAAGGCATTACGGATGAAACTGGCAAGGGGAAAAGTGATTCTTGTGAACTGGAGCAAATACAATACAGTATTTATATGCTTAAGAAATTAAGAAATAGGAAAAATAAGATTGTTGCCATTCAGTTATCGGTGAATAGAATAAAAAAAACATTGCTTTACCTGAGTGGATAATATTGACTACTGTGGAGGAACAGCATACCATCTCTCCCCTAAGTGGTTAGCAAAAGCATCTGACATAGGGGCTTGAAGAAGTTCTCTGCACTGGGCTACAAAATTTCCATCCCAGAAGTCCTGGAGAGGAGAAGGGAGCTGGAGCCTTGCAGTGCGCACAGAGTGAGCCCGCTACAGCACACCTGCGTCCTGCTTATGCACGGCGCAGGTGGCTGGTGTTTGGGTGGGCAGTCCCGGGTGCTCTGACTGCGTCCAGCTTTCCATGGGTGAGCAGGGAGATTCCAGGATATGTGCACAGGGACTGACAACTTTGAGACCTGTTGAACCTCCTCTGCAGATGAGCTGCCCAAATGGAATGTTACATGCGACAGCCATTTGTCCCAGGCTTCTTGATGTCAGTAAGCAAGAAACAATAAGAAATAAGTACTTCTCATGCAGCTAATATTCTGTATTGATTTTATATCTAGTTGGTACTGGAATAACAAGCTGAAAGGTAATTTAGAAATGTGAAAGTATATACTTTATCCAAAGTTTCTTGTTCCTTTCTGAACTGTTAAAGTTAAGGCACCAATGTTTGTACACATCATAATAATGGATTTGTTTCAGTAACAAAACATTGTAATTTTGAGGAATTGAGTACTGTCTATTGGGAGTACTATGGCAATTACTTTTATTATTTTGTGAGACCATGTATGAGTTCTCCTCCAAATCATTGTTTACATGCACACTGTGGATCCAGTATTCCCCTGGAATCTCAGCCTGGTCTGTGTGCCACTCAGTCTTTGGTGGGCATAGAGCATTTCCAACTCCATGTGACTGGAAGTCACATGTGAGGAATCCAGAAGCTTTTCTGAGACTTGCCTTTCCTAAGGCAGTAACTTTTCAGTTGGTTCACATTTTTCTTCCTTAGAAGAGGGATCATTCCTTAAGAATATTGAACGTTGGAGGGGGTGCATTTCCATGTGGAACTGCGGATGGAGTATATGGGATAACACTTAAGAGAGGTCAATCCTGAAATATTAATTCCTAATGGGGTCAACTCAAAGCCTGATATCACCTTTCCAAAATTTTGTCTTGGTCTCAGAGGGCTCCTAGTCTAGTGAGAGAAAACCTTGAAGTTAGAGGAGAGACACCAGATTATTTTTGGGTGTGGTTTTTTGGTTGTTTTGTTTATTGTTGGTTGTTGTGTTTTGGGTTTTTTTTTGGTTTTTTGTTTGTTTGTTTGTTTTTAAAACTTCTGTTCTCCTAATCTTTCCTGGAGAAATTTCTTTATTAACTCTGGAAGAAATAAGCTTCTTATCAGCTTAGGTGGAATGCTCCACCACAATACTATAAGCTTTGCTGTACACAGACAATAAAGTTTAGGCTGAATTTACACTCTTTAAGACTGGGTGGGGTTGTTGTGGGTTTCTTTGAAAAAAGATTGCAATTTAATAGTGATTATCCCATCACTTCTGAACTTGTTGGGAGGTCCTGGA
Organism: Platalea leucorodia; assembly: GCF_965183815.1. Classification (NCBI taxonomy): domain Eukaryota; kingdom Metazoa; phylum Chordata; class Aves; order Pelecaniformes; family Threskiornithidae; genus Platalea; species Platalea leucorodia. The sequence goes on from NC_138826.1 coordinate 24,900,410, forward strand.
ACATTTCCTCCTCAGCACTCCTATCAAAAAACAGTTAAAATTTGGCTAACTACTTAATTTCTACACCAGTGCTGTTAGTGCTAAGTGACAGCTGATTAGTTGCTTTCCTGACTTGATTGTCTGCCTTTGTGGCGTGGTGTGACAGGCTCTTATTTAGGCTCATGTTTACAACCTGTGAGCATGTTTTGTTATCTGTAAGCCATATCTTGACCTTTATGTGAAACCCATCAGTTTCTAGTGGACGATTCTGATTTTTTTTTTTTTTTTTTTATCATGTAGGTTACATATCCCATTCCTTCAGAACAATGAGGGTATTACTGAATAAATGCCATAGTGCTGAAAGTCAACACGCTCTCCAGAAAAGCCCAGGCATCCTCAGTGACATGTCTGGGGAATGTCTCTGTTCCAGCATTTTGTAGATTTTCCCACACAGAGATTATCTACCTTCTCCCTTCTCTGCCCACCCCTCTGTTATGCCTTTGGAGCAGCATCTGGGCATGATACATAATTGTCTTGAGGAGTTTTAGAGTCAATGTCTTCCTACAACTACTAGGTAAACTTTTAAAGTTCAGATACTACTTGGAGTCAGCCAGTGTGGGAATGAGATGTGGAAATCAACCGTTAACTGAATAAAAATAGACGTTATTTAATAGTAACTGAAAATTCTTTGAAATGTACTTCCTGTAGGCACGTTTGCAACTAACCCTCCTTTCTCTTTTGACCAAAAAGATTGGGATTTAGAAATGGAAGGGTGAAGTACACTTCACATTACCCACTACTTGTTGCTGTGGCAACATAGATGCATAATTTTAAAGGCAAGCATTTCTCAGCATTTGGGATAGATAACATTTTGTTTCTTCTTGCTATTTCAGATTGAGAAATAGGATTATGATTCTTCAAGTTCTTATAATTATCCCACGTTCTCTTGAAATATAATGTATGTTTTATGTTAGGTTTGTAAAATGTATAATAATTCATAAATTAGTAAAAAGGGTGATCTCTAATTGCTAGGGAATGCCTCATACATGAAGGGTTCGCTGTTAGAACAAAAATTATAATCTGTGTTACTAGAGCTTTGGTAAATAGTTTAATGCATTGGGAATTCTTGACAACAGATAGATGAAGACCTGCCACTTTAAAAGCTCCCTTGCCTTAACTGCTTTCTAACTCCAGTAGTCAAAAGCTGTTGAGCTTTAAGTGCTCTGTCATATTTGTGAGCTTTTATAGCAAAGAGTAGAGCAGACAGCAGTGATGATGGAAAACGATGGTAGGTAGACTTAAAATACTATAAAGCATAGAGACAATTGTATGTAATGCCTGGAATTGAAACCTTTTTGAATGAAATGATCAGCCATATGTGCTGCCCTTATGGACCCTGTAAGAAGAAGAGAAGAAATGTACCCTATTGCTAACTGTGCATGAAATTGCAGTGTTAGGAGATATTGACCAGATGTTTCAATCTCAACAAATAGCTTGTTATGTGACTGAGTGAAAATCTCTCTGCTGCTTTGATCACATACACCTTAAAGGAAGAAGTAATTTAATAGAGGCTGTCAAAGTTCATCATTGTCAATAAACTTTGACTTGACCTTTGCCATCTGTTTTTGATGCTGTTGCTGATAGAAGATGATAGGCAGCTGTTTACAGTTTGTGCTTTATGAATTCTGTGCTGCCAGACAATGAAAGAAGTCTCTTCACTTGTGGATTTTTTGCTGTCATTCTGAGTGTGGGTGTATTCATTGAGACTGCACATCATCTAGCAGGGGAGTGAGAGTGACATATGCATACATTTTGAAAAGGAAGATTTGTTTTAAGGTTATAGATATGCAAAATCGTATGTGAAATATCCTAAAATGTCACTTTGCAACAATATCAACTTCACTTATAGGTTAGTACTTAAATACATATACAGTGTTTTACACTGGAGAATTTCAAGGCATTTTAAAAATGTTTATCAGTCTTCCCTATATTTCCATCTTTACAAGTAGAATAGGCTGAGGCATGGTTAACAAAAGTGTACGGTTGCCCAGTGAGTCTGTCTTACTGTACCCAAGTATGATGTTCAATTTTCGTGTTGTTAATATGCCTCTATTAACAGCTTAACACCACAGCTTTTAGCCATGGAGTAACAAGACTTTTTTTTTGTTGTACTTTATTTGCCACTTTGCCATGTTTCTCTCACAGTGTTCAACGAGGAAGTTAGTATCTTTGAGTTCTTTTACTGATAAAGGTACTCTTAAACCTTTACCTCATACATAGCTTTGTAATGTTAGCAAATTTCTTAAACAGTTTTATACAGTGAAACAGCTGCAGAAGAGTCCCAAGTAAACCTGGAATTCTTACTGTTGTGACACCCTTCACGTAAGTGTCATCTGAGCGATGAAGAACTGGCATGACCAGCCCAGTTTTGTAGGTATATCATCTTTTACCTGGTTTTGAGAACGGACTGCATTAATGTTGTGGAAAGTGAAAGGGAGTGACACAACAGATCAAATGACAAGGAGGTGGTTGATGTCTCAGGTTCTGTGCTTCAAATGGGGAAGGGTCACAAGGCCAGCTGCGGTCTCAATTATGTGCCTTGTAAGGTCTTGCAGGAGACATTCTGCCTTTGGCCTCAGGTAACGTATATTGAACTTCAGAAGAGAGGCTGCAGCATTTCAGGTGTTTGAGGCAGAACTGTAGCATTATAAATCCAGGATAAGAGGGTGATGGAGTAAGGAATATTGGAATTAGGTGCCTAGGCTGGCCAATAACTCAGGGGCAGGATAAAAGAGAGACCTAGCTTTTGGCCACATTGAAACTTTGGAATATGGCTACTACATGTTTAATTACAGAAAATAAGCTTGTATTTCCTTGTACAGCAAGAAGCTTACAAACTAGACTAAAAATAAAACAGTTGGACAAGCAGATGAAGAGCAAGAGGGAAAGAACAAGAAATGGAATACAAAAGAATAGCATCACTGAAAATAGTTATTTGTATTATAGATTTTGTTAAGAGGCAGTTTGTTAGCTTTGTGTTTTTAAATGTAGAAGTGAATGAAGTACTGCTCCTGAATGATTAACGTTTTGATAGACATCTTAATTTGAAAAGCTATAGCAAAACACAACTTGTGGTGCCACACTAAAACTAATAGATATTCCTGTGCAGAGATTTGGATAGTACGTGTTGAACCAAATCCTGGTAAGATGTAGATATTGGTCATAGTGCAAGGCTTTAGCTAGTCTTTTCCTGTAAAAAATACTATCAGTTTTATCTCATTTGACTGGAAGTTGCTTGAGGGTGTTGTCATGCATTTTAACAATATCACTTCCTTATGCAAGATTTGGCAGCTTCAGCTAATGGTGGAAGAATTACTGTACAGGACATGGGGCTCCTTTTTGCAAGCCTGCTTTTGTAAAGATAAGCTTATTTTTTCCTTTTCCATTTTTTTCTTATATGGCCATTATGTGATAATAGCTGTTGCAATCTTTAAATGTTGATCAATGAAAAAAAAAGGAAAAAAGATTGCAAAGGTGCTGGAACAAAACTGTAGTATCACATCTGTTTTCCAGGGTCTTGATGCTGTATTCTCATAACAATGATTCTTGAGTAGGTATACACTGGGCCTGCTTGGGATGGAGCTGATTTTCTTCATAGCAGCCCGTATGGTGCTGTGTTTTAAGTTTGTCACCAAAACAGTGTTGTTTAACACAGCAGTGTTTTAGCTGTTGCTGAGCAGTGCTTGCACAGCATCAAGGCCTTCTCTGTTTTCTCAGTCTGCTGCCCCAGCAAGTAGGCTGCGGGGTGGGAAAGAGGTAGGGAGGGGACACAGCCAGGACAGCTGACCCCAGCTGACCAAAGAGATATTCTAGGCCATATGGAATATAGTCAGCAATAAAACTGTTGAGGGCAGGGAGGGAGGGGGAGTTTTTCCAAGGTAGCCATTGCTTGGAGACTGGGCATCGGTCTGCTGGTGGGAGGTGGTGAATGATTGCCTTTGCATCATTTCATCTTGAACCATGCATTTTTTTTTCCTCAGCACTGCACTTCCAATCTCTTCCCCATCCCCCCAGGAGGGAGGATTGAGAGAGCAACTGGGTGGGGGCTTAGCTGCTGGTTGGGGTTAACCCACCACGGTAGGGATTTTAAATTATATAGTATGTGTAATGTAACAGAGTATTGCATTCCAGTTGTGCTTGAGATGTATCACGTTGTTCGCAAGAAATAAGTGAGCTCACTTGGAACAGTGACACTGATGTATTTTTTTAGGATTGTTTTGCATGTTGTCAGGTTTTTCTGGTTTTAAGATATATATATATATTTTATATATATATATAAAATGATTTTTTTTTTGATCCCACTTTTTCTCATTTTCTCTGGTTTTCTAAGATGAGATGTGATTTATTTTCTTTCAGCATCTAAACTATTCTTAAAAATATTTGTAAGAGCTTTTTAATGGCCTGTGTATATAATTGGTGATGGGAAGTGTCCTAGGGGTACAACAGACTGGTGAAACCTTCTGAAAAGTGTACGGAGTCATTCTAAAATTCAGAATATAAGAATAAGAGATACTCCAAGTAGCGCTGTATAAAAAGAAGCCATTTCTGTTCTGATTTACGAAAAAGAATGCTCCATGAGTAGTTGCTAACATTGTTTACTTTAGATTTTAGTAAGCATATTAAGTCTTAGCTAATTTTAGGTCTTTGGAGTCCTCTCCTGTGTGCGCTGCAATTTAAAATAAGATCAGATTTGACAGATCATGCAGAGAAGAGTCCAGCTTCAAATAACGCACTTCAGATGCACTTCAGATGTCTGTATTCAGTGTTAATGAGTTTTGAAGATCCTTCACTGTGAAGGGGCATAATGCTTCCTGTTGTGTTGTCAGTTCCTAGGCATTTAGGATTCAAGTCTACAGCTGAAAACTCCTATGTGCAGAAGTTATGTCAGTCTAAGCAAAGCTTCGTATGCTTTGGCATTGTTAGTTTAAGACGACTGACAGATGTGGAAATGCACTACTGGCTGCAGCTTTAAAAAAGAATTCAGGAGCTAAGGAGTTCAGATAGAGAACAACATGGGACTGATAGCAAGTGTCTTCGTCAGCCTCCTTGTTCTGATTATCAACGTTGTGCAGTTTGCAGTGGTACTTACAGCAATGCATAGAGTCGGAGTAAAATGAAATAATTTTGGAAGGATCTTTGCTTTAGTCAGAGGGCTATAAAGCTGTCTTAAGCTTCATCCGTATGATGTTTCTTTTTGAGTCTTACAGGATTGTGTGCTGAGACCCAGTAGTAACAGACTCTCCTTTTGCAGGGGAAATATCTTTGCAACTGGAGGTAGTGAGGTAAATTAGATCAAGTATTTAGTTCTGCTGCTTTTTGCCTTTCAAGTAGAGGTCCTCCTCTACAGTGAACTTTGCAGGAACAGGAAAGAAAAGCTTTGAATACAGATCAAGTGTTGTGATATGGGATACTGGACTCTGCTCCTGTGGCAGAAGCATGGCATTCTCAAGCTAAATAGGATAAGCTTGGGAAATACAAATCAAAGAACTCGGTTTTCTCCCTTTCTTTCTTCAATTCTTTAAGACCACTGATTTTCTTTCATATAGTATGAAGGGACATTTTTCTATTTTTTGGGTGTAAGGGACCATTCAGGTAACTATCTCATCTTTAATATCGTTCTCGAAAGACAGCATTGAGTAGGCAATCAAAGTCAAGTGCCTCCTAGTGTTGGAAGAAGGGCTTCTAGAATTGCTTCTGTAACCCAGAGGAAAGGTTGTTTCCAAAGCCGTTTTCTAATCAGACAAAAGTGGGAGATAGGTGTACCACATCTTCGAGTCTGAGGATGTGAAAGTTAACTCCATAGTTAACTCCAGGCAGTCTCACAAAGTCACAGTTGAGTCTTCAGAAGTTTTACTTGTTACCAAGTTTTCTTGGCATCTCAACATCTTGCAAGAAAAGACGATGCTGTTCTCTGCAATTGCCACCCACTCCCTGGAACGCAAAGGTTCTTACACTTTTCTGGTAGCTAAAGCATGCCAAAGAGTTCACCCTGTTAACTCTGATCATGAAAAACCACTTGAACAGATACTCCTATTACTGTGAGCCCAAGTTAGCCTCAGGAAAATAAGGAGAGAAGCGTTCTGTCACTCTCTAGTGTATCCTTGAGCGGCCAGGGTGCTGGCCTCTTTTGGAAGTGCTGGCTTCAGTATTTGATCATGAGGAATAATATGCCTGTAGGGATAGGGTGATCTGATATTAGATGATGCTTCTTTTGAAATCAGCCTAATTTTAAGATAGAGTTATGCTAAAGGCAGGAAATAATTTTTTTTTTTTAAATGTTAATATTTGCTTTTAGTTTACCAGGGTGCATACAAACAAAAATGTAAGGAAAATGTTAAATCTATTTAACTCAAGAGAACAGCTGAAAGGTGTTCTGTTTCCCATGTTCCTTCCTCTGTAATGGATGCTTATCCTAACTCAAAAGGTCAGGGCCTGTCCTTGTGTGTACCTGATGTCCAAGCTGTGTTGACAGAAGAAAACTTTAGGATGGAGAAACACATTAGATTTCATAAACCACTCTAGATTTTGAGTTTCCTTTGTGGTATCCCCCTCCTGAGGCTGTCTTGTTCCTATGATAAGTTCCTACTTTTGACACTTCTGTCTTTGGGCCATTAACAGCCTCAGATTCCCTTGGGTGATGGTGAGGATTCATGGTGTGGCCAGGTGCCAACCTCTCCTGACCAGACTGTCAATATAGTTAGTTAATAGCTGCCTCACTGCCTAGCCAAACCCTAGATAATTAACTCATTATGCTAGTGCCTGCTGAGCTGGGTCATTTTCCATTGCTGTCTAAAGTCGTTTTCATTCAATTAAATCTTGTATTCCACATAAATCTATAAAAAGAATTTGCAGTTTATATAACCATATACCTGGCATTAATGTGTGTGGTTTCTTATTGGCCTTCGGTTGATATTAGATATATCACTGTTTCATGGTGGTAAATGTCTTGTGATGACTGACCCTCATTCCCATTTAGAGTGTTTTAGCCAAAATGTTGCTAATAAGAACAATAACAATGGTGAAGTAGCGCATAGAAGCCTGTTTTTTCCATAAAATTAAACTCCAGTCCAGGGTCAAATTTTTTTAAAAGTGCTCCAGAGTCTACCGTGAAGATGTTATTTTTATCTCCTGGTTTTTTTACACATATGCAAAAACTGCCTGCTGGGACTCATTCCCTAGGTGCAACTTCAATGGTGTACCACAGAGATATTTCTATAGTTCAGTTTAATCAAGTTTGTAATGTGACGTCTGATTTTTGCCTTTACTAATCTTTAGCCTTTTAGCTGAGGTAAAGCAGGAACAGATTGGAGGAGTTCTGCAACTAGCAAGACCTCACCACCATTATTGTGGGAATATGTGGAGATCATTCCAAGAAGCTGGAAGTATTTGTAACGGGAGATCTGTGATGAAAGGATCTTTCCAGAAACACTGCTGAACTACTTTTCCATCTTCCTCAGTGTTGGTTAACATCACTCAGATGTTCAAATAAATATCTATATAGTGGGAATATTCCCCCACCATATAATACCTGTGTTTCAAGTAACCATGAGTATGAGCAGAACCACTGCTTATGGAAGAACTGGTCTGCACAGTATACAGAGGTTCATATCAAGAAATCCTAGAGTGTGACTTCTGATACTCAAGAATAACTTCACTTACATTTAAAATAAGAATTGTGACAGTTATATATGGCATGTATCACATCTGAATTCAAATTGAGCTGCTGCCAATAGCCAAAACCGTGATACTTGAACAGAAATTCTTTTTTCAGAGATGTATATGAAATATTACTTACTACTGCTCCGAATGTTGTCAGACTTTTATATAAAAAGGATGGAAAAGTTATGTCATTTGATAAAATGTTGTAAGCCTAAGGTGCAGTTTGAAGTCTTATGCGTTTTGAAGAATTGTTGGGGTTTGATGCTTTGATAAATACTGTTCATAGTGATCTCTATTAATTCTTGTTATTTGTGAGAGTAAGGCATGCTTTTCAACAAGGGACACAAAGCTTCAAGTACTTCTGTTCCTATTGGTGTGGAATTCCATATTTGCTTACAGTAGGTCACAACATCTCTGGTCTTGCTAAGTAATCTGTTCTACTTAAACATACCTCCAAATATAAAAGACATCCTAAATGAACACTGTGCAAATGTGTATTATGTATGTGCAAATGTATGTAAAATACAAGGATATCATAGATAATTTTCCTGTTGGGGGTTTTCTTAATTTATATTAATTTAGAGTGATATGGAATAGATTAGCAGAGCATATGTAGTGTGCATTTCATGAATGAGAGATTGAATGCTGCCACCATCTGACGACACAATCTTTTTTTGTCCTTACACTTTATATATATTAAATTGCTGCAGGAAGGAGGCCTTGCAACTTTTGTCCACCTTTGCCTCATTAATGAAGACTTTCACATAACTAAAGATTTTTTTTTTCTTTTTTTTTTTTTTTTTTTTTCCTATCTACCCTGGAGCTGGAAGTAATAAAGATGTGACTAAGCATGTATTAGCAGCTCAGTTACTTGACCTTTCTACAACCCACAGCTACCACTAATGCTGCTTTGTAATGGAGACATTATCGTTTATTTAAATCTTGATTAGGAAACAATTACAAATAGGGTTTTAGTATAGCAGTAAATTGATGTAGCCTTTAATTCATACTATAGATTGAGTGGATAAGCTTTCTGACTGTAATTAGAGTGAATTATAATGACTTCAGTTGGTTGACTCACCACTAGCAGTGTAGGGCCTATGATTGTTTCTTCACATTTATTTTTTTAATTCACTCTTGATTTTACTTTGCTGCTAAATGCTATTTTTTAACTTAGTACAAAATGGAGTTACATTTACAGTTGAATGATACATATTTTGTATTAATAAAAGACGAGCTTTATAAAATAACCTGGCACCTTAGCAACGCTGTGCAGCTATGCTCTTTCTTTACAATTCAAGTGACAGAACTGCTCTTAATAAAGTTGGAGATAGATATTTTCATGCGTGGTTTAACAATGTAAATAGGGAACATTTCCTTTTTTGCATATAATTAAATAGTAGACACGGTTATTTTCAGTACCATTTAGTTTTCGTATATATTGTGAATGTTGCACAATGTTTCTTCTTAGCTTTTTCAAATGTATTGTTTTCCTTATGTGTGCTCTGTCTGGTTTTTGTGGGTTTTTTTGTTTGTTTGTTTCTTGCTTCTTTTGTCTTTTCTTTTCTACAGATTTTCTTTAAAGATACCATACGTTGCTCAATTCAATATAAGTGTGGGGCATCTCCTTTGAGCAAAGGAACTTCTTTTGAAATACCTTGTAAAAACATACTAATCTACTTTATTTGATAGTGAAGTAGGTGTATTTAAGTTTTACATTGGTTATTAAACACTCAGTGGGATCATTAAGGGTAAATTTTTTATTCTTTGCTGACCTTCCCTCCATTGATGTACCAGATGTTTTTTACTTCAGGCATGGAAGTGTTCTGTATGTCACAGTGCTCTGTAGGCACAGAATTAAATATGGCAAGTGAAGAGAAAAAAATGGCAAAAAATAATATATCAAGCATGCTAACTTTTTATTTGGTTTTTTTTGTTTGTTTTTTGTTTTCCTGTTAATCTGCAGTGGATGATTCAGAGCCCTTACAAAGCTGCAACTTTCTTTGGGTGCATTGGCAAAGATAAATTTGGAGAGATCTTAAAGAAGAAGGCTGAGGAAGCTCATGTGGATGCCCATTACTATGAGCAGAGTGAAGAACCAACAGGAACCTGTGCTGCCTGCATCACTAGCGATAACAGGTCAGGGGCCTTTGATATTTCCTAAGATATAAATGCAATCATCATAGTGTGTGGAGCCTAGTTTGTTTGGAATATTTGGCCTTGAAAAATTGTGATTTGAATGATAACAGAAGTATTCTCACTGGTTTGAGACAACACAGGACTGCCTGTCTCATAGCTTGGGGCTGGGTGGTATTAATATACTTTTAGAGAACGGCAGTTGTATTATGGCAGAAAAGTGTGAGATGATAATATACTACTACTTTCTGAACTTTATAGCTTCCAGTTGCTCTGGAGAGAGAAAATATGTGGGAGAGAAAAGTTGGTTAACAAGTATGTTCATGCAGCCTATGTGAAAGCTGACTGGCATGTAAGGCATATACTTGATTGGCAAGTGAGGAATATACTTCAGGTGATAATGTGATAACCCTTTAGAAAGGGTTAATTTGATTTTATACAAGAGGAAGGAAAAAGCAGGGTTTTTTTGTTGTTGCAGTTGTTGAGAAGTTAATCTAATAACTGATTCTGTATGTCTACATCTTAACAATTTCTTCTGAATTTTTTCTTTCATGTTTTCATTTGCTACTTTTTTTAGATGGTCTTTGCTGTATAAAAAAATCACTTCTCCAGAACTCTATGATATGTTCAACCTTTCTTATATTTGTAAACTATGAACAATGGTCTCTGTGGTATTTTGTATGGTTTCAGAGCATTCCATAAGTAAGAACCCGTTTATAGAGTGATTTATTTTGGATATTGTAATAAAGTAAGAAACCCAAGAATTTCAGAAAGAGATAATGAAGACAATAGGGATTTATCTTGAGCTGTCCCTTTGCTTTCTTCTTTCTCTCTCCATCAACAACACTAGAACTTATGTACTACTTCTTTGCTGATTACCTCCTAGCAATTTTTTTTAAGATTTCAAAACCAGCCAGTCAGGTCTGCCTTAATCTTGCGATGTTACCAGCACACACCAACCCTCCCTGATTTCTGTTAATATCTAAATTTTCTGATACTAGATATTGAAACAATAATGAAAATGGTATCAGTTACCCTGAAGAATATTTTCTTTTTGGCTCTGAATAAGAGCAAAATATCTGTCATTATCCTTTTTGGTTTCCCTCTGTGGCTTTCAGTGCCATTGGTCCTGAGGAACTGCTCTTTCCCTTTCAAAGCAGTATCAGGAGTTAGTAGAAGTTACTAAGGTAAGGTAGCAGTCTGCTAATGAAAATCTCCACCAAACTTCCTGAGAAGTTGGTGAATGTTTTGGGTAGAATTAGAAAAGGCAATAGGCAGCAACATGAACTGAACTGAGAGTCATGGGAGGGAGATTTTTCCATATAATATGTAGAACCCTGGAAAAAATTTAGTTGGAGCAGACATCTGTTCCAAGCCCCTGCAGAATGCAGGGCCAACTTCGAAGTTAGATCATGTTTTTCAGGGCCATGTCCAGCTGGGTTTTGAATATCTCCAAGGATGGAGGTTGCACAACCTCTCTGGGCAACCTGTTCTAGTGTTTGACCACTCTTCATGGGAGAAATTCTTTTGAAGATACCCAGTTGGAATTTTCCTTCTTCCAGCTTGTGTCTGTTCTTTCTTGTGTCCAAGAATAGTCTGGCTCCGTCTTCTCTGTAAACTTTCATTAGTTATGGTAGGAAGGTGTTCCCTTAAGTACCTCTTCTTAAGGCTCAGCCAAGCCTTTCTTCATTTGTTAAGTGTTCCAGCGCCCTCGATGGCCCGCTACTGGACTCCCTCCATTATGTCAGTGTCTTCCTTGTAATGGAAAGCTTAAAACTGGACACGGAACTCCAGATGCGGTCTGGAGACCAGAACAGAGGTTTTCCTCTGTTCTGAATATATAACTTCTTTTGTCCTGCTGGCTGCATGCTTGCTCATATAGACCAGAACGTAATTAACCTCTGTGCGGGTGCAGTGCTGACTCGTGTTCCAAGCCTGGTCCACCAGCACCTCCAGGTCCTTTTCTGCAAAGCTGTGTTGTATCCTGTCAACATTCAGCCTATATTCCATCCTAGTTGCGTGACTTTGCATTTGCCTTAAAGTTTTCTGTCAGCCCAGTTCTCCAGGCTTTTGAGGATCCACTGAATGACAGACAGCTCTGTCCTCGAGCTTATCAACCTGTCCCTCCCAATTTAATGTCATACATAATGTCTTACTCTCAGGAATGAATGTATGTACTCAGTGGAGGAAGGAAGTTCATTCATCTTCATCTGGAGTTTTGACATTAATTATATCTACAGACTTCCCCCTTCATCTCCAGGATCCACATTCAGGTTTTCAAAGAGAAGACGAGCAATAAAGATGTTTCTGCTCTGTGATTCTCTCTCTCTTCAGTCACATAGTGTCTGTGTACGCATCCTGTAGCAATCACCATTTTCTAGATGACATGATGGGAAACTGAAGTCAAGACTGTCAATAGACATACATCATGAATTCAGGAAAAATATGTGCATCTTTTGCCATGCATCTCAATGGAATTTAAAAGTTTAGGTAAATTTATTCATAAAAATGTCTGCAAGTACTTCTGTAACTTATTAAGCAGTGTTTTTGGATTGCTAACACTTTTCTCTCTTAGTATCAAATGTTTGCTCAAGTACTAGAGACAGTGGCTTCATGTCAATGGCTGTTTTAGAACATGCTTGAGAGTGTGCAGGAAGTACAAGAGATTTATTTCCCTCCTCAGGAGACAGAAAAAAATGGCTGATGGTTGTTGCTAAAGGCTTTATTGTGCAACCCCCCCTCTTCTAGTGAGAGCAAATTTATTCTCAATCTTTAATTACCCTCTGATTGTTTCTTGGTTTTCAGCATTTTCTGTATTTGTAAGAATCGCTTCAACCTGGCCCCAGTTGATAACTCTTATTTAGTGATTAATCTCTTGTCCCAATTGAGGTATGTGCTGACTTCCTTCTTCCGGTAATTCAGCTTTCTTGTCTCTTTTGGAGGAGCTGGCTAATAGCGCTTCTGGTTTTCTTAGTAAGTGGCTGTGTACATTTATGTTCCAGATGCCTTGGTGTGAATGTTTCTTGTTTCTGCGAAGTCTGTCTAGCTTTTTGCAGGAAAGGGTTCTGAGCTAATTCCCGATTACCACTCTGAATTCTCTCGCTTAGCAATACTAATACACTTTGTTTTCTCAGAGCTTTTCAAGAACATCCTAACACATGATTAAACTCTAAAGCATTACCTACGCTCCATCATAATCTGTGACTGATTTGTGCGTTCTGCTCAGAAATACCCACATGCAGATCCTCCATTAAGGTGTTTGATTTGAAGCACTGTGGCTGTCTCCAATTACCATATTTCACTGAAAAAACATCTGCCTTCTCTGTGTCCCACATGTTGAACTTAGTGCTGTTAGACTTACAGTTTTAATTTGGAAAAGCTTGGTGCTTTGTCTTCAGCGTAACAATCTTTTATTATGCATCATGTGCAGAGCATCTCTACAGTTGGATGTAGCCACAGAGAGCTAGGTTTACAGTTTCAGGGGCATGTGGTAAGTGAAAGGAAACATATAGAGAGTTTTTGCTTAGTTTTCTGGAACGTAATTGCTTTTCACTTAGCAACATACGTAGACAGCAAGATTTTTCCAGCTAGGTCCTTGATGGATATTTAGGGTTTGCCAAAACTGAAAGATTTAATTTTCTTTTTAAATTTTGTTTACAGAAAATTACCACAGTTGTGCACATGTCTTTCTTGAATTTATTTGGTTCTCCTGGGGATTTCTTGTCATTGAAATGATAATATTCATCAAGAATGAAACTTCTCGCCCTGTTACTTGTACTGCTACAGAGGCTTGGTCTAAGTTGTTTGTTTGTGTGTTTTAATTTTCCCAATTCACATTAGTTCTCATTGCCTTTAGGTTTTAGAATTAAAGAGATAAGCCCCAAGAATATTCCTGGGATGAAATGACACAGAACTGTGCTATGTATTTTGATATATTCAGAAAAAGTTAGTGTAACTTTTTGTTTTAATTTTTATATACTCGATCTGTTTAACTTACAGGGATTGTCAATGATGAGTGCTTTGGGAAGTTCACAGGAAGACTTGATTGCTGTCTTCCTAAGAGATGCTTTTGGGCTTTTGTTAGTTTTTTATTGAATAGGATAAAGAGAAATGGTGATAGTGGAAAGATGCTCTTTTGAGGTGGAGTAAATTTTCAAGAATTCCTAGTTTATTTGCCTCCTAACACCTGTACGTGGTACTTAGTCTGGAGGCAGAAGCATAACTCGGTAGAAGCAGGCTAGCAATTCACTCCGACCCATTGTCTCTGGATTGTAGTAGCATTTATGTGGAAAAGGTTGATACATACAACATCAGTCGTATGCATGTTGGAGAAGGCAGAAGTTTTCAATAGCCATATATTGTATGTGTAATTACACATTATTTATCTGGCTAATGTACTTAAATATCACAAAACAGTGATGTGTTAATGTTAAAAGTGCATCTTATGACTATTAAATCTTGAAAATTAAATTTAAAACTCTGTATGCCAGCATGGAAATGTCTGTTTCCCCACCTCCACTTCTCTAAATATTGGATGTTATTAAACATTCTCATAATAAAATTGCACAGAAAGATTTGGTTGTGGTAGCCAGAGTGGAGAGCGAGTGCATAACTATCTTTTTATGACCTGTTTTTTGGAGTACATCTGTAAGTTTTGTGTGTTTCATAAGGCTGAATTGAATGTCTGAAGAGGAGGATGTAAAATAGAATGTACCTTGCATGTAACAAAGTAAATATGATACAAGTATTTTTGTTCTTGCTAATAGAAGTTGTGTCCCATGGCTTGTGTTATAACTTGTTGGGAAAGAATGAAGTACAAATGAGTTTTTAGTAGTTTTCCAGTAACGCACAGCTAAGCCAAAGTTTTTTTTTTTTTTTAACAGTTCATCATCTAACAGTAGCAACATGACCCTTTTTCATTTGCTAAAGGAAAATATGAACCTAACGGGGGCAAAAAACCCAGACAAACCCCTTTTTAAATAACTATTCTTTGGAAAATGATAAAAGCGAGACATACATATCCATCAAACTGGAGTAGCTACTTTCCTTTAGATGTTAGGTACTAGAAGAGTTTTAATGCAAATCTACAGATGCTATACTGTGCAGAGGGAGTTGATCACAAAATGCAACAAAGGTTGATTCTAAGCAAATGAAGGCACGTGAACAGTATAATAGTCATAGGTTACGTAAACTATGTAGCTGGACTTAGAATACATTATTTAATATGTGGTTTAAATTGAAATTTTATTTAAATATATGATTTAAAATATATTATTTAAATTTTATGAAATGGTCAAATAAAGTATGTGTTCTATGGTGCTCTCTGTTAATTGCTTTTATGTTCTTTAAGATCTTTGATTATCTTTGAGAAATTTTGTTCTTTGGGACAAATTTGCAGTAGTGTTAGTTAAAGAGGATCTAATACCTGTTTTTTAATCACTTTCAGATCTCTTGTAGCTAACCTCGCTGCTGCTAATTGCTATAAGAAGGAAAAGCATCTTGATCTGGAGAAGAACTGGAAGTTGGTGGAAAAGGCCAAAGTTTATTATATAGCAGTAAGTTCAGCTTCTTTCAAATTGCTAAAATTTTTTTTACAACATTGTGAGGTTTAAGCAATGAGCATGTCTGTTGCATATGGTTTAGGATGATTTTGTAGGAATACAATGAAAGAAAATGACTGCTTCAATTTCAGCATAGTTTGATTTGTTCCAATTTAAATGTACAAATGTAGAAGTATGTTTTAGTTGTGTGCTTTCTTAAATTAGTGAGGAAAAAATCGTAAGAATTAAACATATTTTCAGAGCTTTTGTAGTAGTGCATCAAATTTACATTTCACATTTTCTAGTAAATTGTTGTGAAGGATGCACAAATTATGTAGAAAAACACTATTAGCATAATTATTCACTGCAAACAGTTTGAGCTTATTTGTGTGAACAATCTTAATTGCTGTTTATTCCATAGTAATTACTACGGCACCTTATAACTCAATATTTCAGAACCAATGATTGTGACAAATCTCTTGAATGTGGGCGGTGGGGCAAACTGATTTTAATGATGAAATCTTACTTCTGGAATAAAGGGGTTTTGAGTGTGGGGCATTAGTAGATTCACAATTAGTATTCTTTTTCTACCATCCAGAATGAATCAAGCGAGATTAGTGTATTTGTGTAGATTACATCTTGCCTAAATAGAAGTGGTGAATTTGTTTTCATCTTGCGCTCAAGTTGATATGACTGATCAAAATTAGCAAACATAAAAAATCTATGACAGATTAAAACCTCATAACATGCATGTAATATATGGATTCTGTATGACAGCTGCTTCCATTCCACTACCTGAGCTATGTGGGAACAGCTGGTAAGAAGTGTAAAAAATTGATTATCCAGGAGGAACAAGTTCATTGAAAATACAGTTATTTCTTTTAGCTAGTGTTAATGTCTCCTACAGCCTGTTAGTGTGCACTGCTGTAGGCTTTACATGGTTGTTATTGATTCTTGTGTATGGCCAAGACTGCCCCTTTATAACTGTCAAAAAATACTTTTAACCTTCTCAGTATACAAAGAAAATACATCCCACTACTATGACCATATGTTTGTGCCGCGGTTAAAAAAATACATAAGTGCGTTGTCTACTCATTTTTTTATTTCTGTTTTTCAAGTGTTTTGAGTTTTTTATTTCCCAGTAATTATACCTCAGTCTGTTCCAAATGCCATGCTTAGGAATTAATGCTATTGGCTAAAAAAATACTGAAAGGCTGAGTATAGTTTAAATAAAGAAGAAGAATGACAAATGTTACCGAAAGCTATACTAAGGGGTTTTTTTTGTTTGTGTGGTTGTTTTGTTTTGTTTTGTTTCATTTTTTTTTTAATTTTTCCATGCTTATATATAATTACCAATGAAGCTTCCAATATACAATTTAGAATAATTAAACTTAGTAGAAATGCTTCAGGAAAAGTGGGAAACATATATGAGGTGAAAAACAGGTTTGGGTTTTTACAGATATAGCCTTCATCTTATTGTAGCTCTGAAGCCACTCTTCTGTGTTCAGTCAGTTTGATCACTTAAATTTTGACTAGGTGATTCACTACATGTATTTTTTATATTAAAAACTGTTCTTCAGATGCCAGTTCTACGACACCTAAGCTTTGACTAAGAGACAGAGAATTACTGTACTAAACTGAAAATAAAACCCAAGATGCGCATATGTTAATGGATAAATAAATAACACTGAAGTGCTAATAAATTGTGTTAGATATTTGCAAAATGGAATTCAGATTAGGGAAACATCTGACTGCAGGAGGAGGTCTGTTGGGTAAAGAACCTGGTTCACACCTGTAGCAAAGCACTCAAGGATGGGTTCATCTAAGAGATTTCTGGGGCAGTGTTATCGCTTCAGATTACAGATTGCATGTGTAACTTTACTTAAGGAAAGGAGACAATGTGTAGAACCGTACAGGTTCTCTCATGCTACAGTGCATTCGTGCCCTTCTCTTTCATTTAGCTTCTTTACTTGCAGATTTGTAGCGGTTCACCAGATTAAACAAAACCATGTACTGAACAATTACCACTCCTGAGGTATAGGGTAGCTCTCAGAGTCATTAATTTGTCTGCTGTTGTCTGCCTGCACTTTGGTCTTGTTACCTTCCTTGGCTTTGCACCGTGCATTTGTTGCTTTTAATTTCCTTCTTTCTATCCAACTGTCACCTATTTCTTGGATTGCGTTAGAAGGTATGTTAGTGACAGATACTTATTCTGGAAATCCATGTCCCGAGATTATCAAACAATCTATTTTCTTGGCAGAGTAGGGCAGTTGTTGCTTTAGGACAGGTCTGTGATATCCTGTGGTCATCTGTATATGCTTCCTAGAATAGATAATATGCTTTTCAATGCAGCATTCAGCAGAATGGCCCTCTGATGAAACCTAGCTCTGAAATCTAATCAATTCACTGAGGGAGGAGTAGGTACAAAGGAAAAGATAGTGAAGCCATGACAGAACCCTTAAAGACAACTTCTGTTACCATGAATGAACACAATACCTTCATTTTAGCCATCTGGTAATCAGATCTGGCAGACAAATTGGAGAAAGACTAGCAAAGAATAGGACCCTGTAAATCACAGATAGAAGCAAAATACAGAGGCTGCCCCAGCTTTCCCAAAGATGGTAAACTTTGAAGGTGTATTTTAATCCGTTAAAATTACTCTACTTTGTATCATTTAAGATAGATTACATGTACTGTCAAACTCTATGCAATTTCTTTCCCTTCTCCAGATATAATTCATATACTTGCAGTAATTTCTGCCATTGACATCATATCTTCCAGTCTGTCATATTCATTTCGCTGTGGATCAGCTAGCTGTGCTGCTGGTGTCTGATTAGAATTCACTGTGAGGGATTTATTTGGTTCCTGCTGGGGCTAGAAAATGTCTCTTCCTCAGACATTTCCCTTCTTTCAGAATAAGTTGAGAGTTATGATAACGCTAAACATTGTCATTCTGTCTCTGAAATTGTGAATGGGACACAACCTGACATGAAAATAATCTTAAGTTGTGTTTTGTGTGTGTGGTTTTTCTCATTTTTTTCTTTTTTCTTTCTTTCTGTGAATCTATGCTTTCTGTCAGGACTTGCATTTTAGAATTCTTATGTGTTAGAATTGCTTCTTACAAACTTGGGTGATAAAACTCCATATTTGGGCACCTTGTTTGTCTTATTTTCAGAAGCATTTAATAAACAGATGGTAGTACTGCATTTATGTAGGCATCTCTAAGAATTCTATAACATGTATTGGGTTGTGGTGGTTTTGTGTTTTGTTTGTATTTTTTTTAAGATCATCAATGTCTTTAGTACCAACTGAAATCTATGGGAGTTGCTGGTGCTCAGTTTCTTTGACATTGCACGCAAACATTTTAACATTTTCAATGCAACTTGCAGTATATAGCTATTAATTTTCATATCTTACGAAAGCCTAGAATGCAAAGATATTTTTATTGTCAATGTTTGTGGTTAAAAAAATAATCTGCTGATAACAGTTACTTAGGAGAGCGGAAAAACTGAGGAGAATTTTGGTTGTCATTTGACTCCAATTAGCACCTCTATGTTACTGTATGTGAGTAAGGAATTTTGTACTTGTCCTTTCATAATGGGAAGAAAATGGAAAAGGAGAAAATGCTTTCCTTCATTAAAAGCTGCACTTAACCTTGTGAAATCCTAACTGTGACAACTGATACTGCTTGCTCATACAGACAGCTGAATTTTAACTTTCTGTCTGTATTTGAACATTATTGCCACAAGTGTGCTGCTTCCCAGATGTGTGTTTTCTCTTGTTCCAGTTAGCCATCCTTATTTCTGCCAGTTATTTAGCTTTACTCAATTTGTTCTTCAGTCCAACACCTGCATTCATTTAATGTTTGCAGTTGGAGGCATTAGGTGGGTGAAACACTGTCATTTGATGCTAATATTATCTTGGTGCTGAAGTAATAAATGTGTTCTTGAAAGTTCCTTCTGCGGTTCAGTTTTTCTTTTTTTTTTTTTTTTTTTTTTTTCCCCCCCTCTCCTTAAATACTTCCCTTTGCTAAGCGTATGAAATGGCAGTATTGACTGCAGTTGGGTTCCCAGTCTGCAGTAACTTGAGTCTACCTTAGAGTGGATCAGTTAAGTAGCTCCCAAAAACCAGAGAGGTCTTCCTTTAGTAAAACGCTTGTCCCTTTTCTGTACAAAGAAAAATAGTAGATTGTTTTTTTAGGGACTGTATCTGAATTTTTATTTTGTGCATATAGTTTGTGTGCTTAAAAAGCTTTTCTCAGTCGTATCTGCGTAGACTTCTTGCCTAGCCATTTCATATAGGTATGGCATGGCTGATGCTCATGCTTATCTGTGTTCATTAAAGAGATGTGGGACCATTTTTACACTGTACTTTATGCATTATGATCCTTTGTCTTTGATTTTTGAATTTACAGTGCCTAAAAGCTTCAACTTCTGTGCTACCTGTTGTAGGTAGAGAGTAGAGGAGCAATGAAGTTTTTTGTAGTTCTAAGCCTTACTTCTATGCAGGTGAATTTTGGGTTGCTCACTTTCAGTATTGCCATACAACCTTTTATTCAGAGAAGATAACACTTTCACTCAGTCAGCTTTGCATGGGCTGTTGTTATTTCACAATCCATAAGAGTTTAAACCATTCCCTTCTCCTACTTCCATGTAGCAAATAATAGAAATTTCTCAATGGTGATGCCGTTCGGTTGTACCACATTAAGTATAAAATTTTCTAATACTGCTTCGATTTGTTAGCCCACAGTTCAGTTATATTCACCAATTCCAGCATCTCTTTTGTGTTTACAAAGCTAATGCCAAATGTAGTTTATTTTTATGTTAATGACAGTTCTGATCAAGACCAGGTATTCTGGTCTTAGGCTGAGTTTCAAGTAGGAAATGTCATGTGTTGCAGCATGTGATAATGAAGCCAATGTAACATACTTATCTGCTGGAGGAGAAGTTTTTAAAGCTCCAGCCACCCTGGTGTGTTTCAACAAATACTGTGGTATTTTTATATTTATTTTATTTTAATGCCTAAGTGCTTGTCTAAGCAGAGAGATACTGTGGTGGTGTAGTGGGCTTGATGGTGGAATTATCTGGTTTCAACATGAGTCTGTCAAAACATAAGCTTGATGTCAGCAATGTGTAGCAAAGCTTAAATAACATTCTACAGTATTTTACATGGGGTTTGGCTATTCTACTTGAGAAAAAATGCTGATTATTATAACAATGTATG
Source organism: Platalea leucorodia (assembly GCF_965183815.1). Classification (NCBI taxonomy): domain Eukaryota; kingdom Metazoa; phylum Chordata; class Aves; order Pelecaniformes; family Threskiornithidae; genus Platalea; species Platalea leucorodia. Next base: position 24,921,007 of record NC_138826.1, read on the forward strand.
TATAAATGAAATTTCTTTTGTGCTGTCTCCTCCTTTCAGAGGCATATTCAGTGAAGGCATTTTTATTGTAATTTACTGCTATGATGAGTATGATAATTTACAATGGATTGTGATAGGTTTTTTTCTTTGAGATGTGCTGGGTCTGTGTATGCATCATGGGAAACGAGAGATGTAGACACTGGCAGGAATCAAAATATCCCCTAAAAAAGACATTTGTTTGAATAACTCCACAATAGCTTTTTTTTCCATTGATAACTTTTGCCATAGTGCTCTGGCATCAGTATGTATGCCATTTGACATGGAAAACTATTTCTCACAATAATGAATAGGTTTTATGGTCAGGAAAACACCATTCTGAATGTCTTAACCATAAAGCAGAGGCTGCAGCTAGCAACAGTTAGTTGTGGCCTTTTTTGCTGGCCTGGGATAACACTGCCTTCGTGAAACCCACCATCTTGAGGGACTGTGTTTTCTGGAAGTTATAGCTGGTGTGATGCATTCCTTGTGGAGAGATAATAGGTATCTAACCAGGAAGCAAATCTGCCATTTACTGGCTTCCAAAACAAATATGGGAAAAATACTTTCTCTCTCAAAAATACAGAAATTCCCAGCTTTAGTTCTTTGATCAAAATGTGAAAAAGAGCTCTGTCTAAACTGGCACCAGCACGTGGAAAGTCATTCTGTGATGTATTTAGGGTGTGGTGTGCGTTATGGTACCATTTCAGGTATAACTTCTCATGCATAGACAATTTTGCCAGTGTTTTCTCGAGTAACTTATGTGGAAAAGTGAATTAGAAACTATTTTTTCATATTTATTGCTAAGTTTGATCCTCAGGATGTCATTCTTTGAAGATGAATGCTTCGTACTTTATGCAGAAGAATGCGTCATCAACTTTTAAGAAAGATTGTACTTCCTTTTTCCGTAATAGAAAATTAATCAGAATCTATCTAACATCATAAAAATATTTATTTCTAAATGTTCACCTCTATGTTATTAATTATATTTATTTATATGAAGAATATACACATTTCCTTTCCTGTCATTCTCATCCTACCCCAGTAGCCTTTAAATTGCAGATACGCTTCTTCAGCACAGTAATTAGTGAAGCTCAGTCGTCACTCCTTTTATCATGTGATTTTTGGGTGTTTTTTAGAAGAATGCATTATTAGAGCACTTACACAGCCAGTCTAGCTGCAACAGCCAGGCGGCAATAGCAGTGCCATTTTTCACAAAGAAAATGTTGAACAGGAGCCAAATGTTTGGTGGCAGAGTCTGTTGCTAGGAAATCAAGTTCCTGAGGCGATTAATGACAAAGCAAGCAATAACAAGAAGGCAGAATTGCAGATTTAAAAGAGAGGGAGAAAAAAAAGTGGTTGGTGTTATAATTACCCAAAGAAATCCGTACTCATTAAATTGGCTGTTTTTATGATTGACTTTAATTGGAGGTTAGATCAGATATTTAGCTCCTTTCCCACCCCTTTAAACACACACATGCACATAATCTGTAGAACTGCAGACTTGTTTTTCTAAGCATTGAGAGGAGCTTGCCCTGTAATTTGATCCCCACTGACAGATGCATTTTCTATGCTGCCATTTTGAATTAACCTATTGTGCAACAATTTTCCTCAGCTCTGTTGAATAAAACATCAAGTCTTATTACCTCAGATGGATTTGATAGAGTAAAAGAATGTACTTCTAGCTGAAGTAGACTATTTGCAATGAGTTCAGTGATTTGAACTCTGCCAACAAGCACCAATAATTTGTGATGTATACTTAAAGAATGAAAGAGAGAAGAGCCACGTGGGGGGTCTTTTTGGCTGTATGAAGTTCAAATGCAAACCTCAGAGTAATATTGTTGTTTGTGCTAAGGTTATTCCCCAAGATCAAGCCTTTTTACATAAAGCATGTTAACTAAGATTTTTTGCCATTAAGCAGATGGGTTTTGAACCGGAGATTCTCTTACCCCCACTGGTTATCCACACTGTTAGGCTACTGTGGGATTAGAAAAACAAAAATCAATCCCCCTCTCCCAGAAACCCCAACAGTTGGAATTTTCCTCTGAGACTTCTTTTGTGAAGAGAAATTTTCCCTTGTAAAGTTAAACTGGAATAAATGATGTTTTAAAATTATTTTAAATTCCAAATAGTTTGTATCCTGTGGTAAGGTAAGAACAGACTTTCACCTTATTCACTTTTCTACCCAATTAAAAAAACTTATTCAACAAAATTTTGGCACAGAAATGGGGAGGCAACTGACCCTGACATTTAAATCCTGTCATGTTTCATCGATCATGTTCAAGGCAATATTCCCTACTTGCAGCAAGTGATAAGTGAGAAAATATCCTTTTACAGTACCTGTAAGTGAACATACAGAAGCTAACTATAAAAGCTAAATGATGCCATAGCTCTCCAAATTCCTAATCAAACAGTGAAACAATAGAACCACGCGTATTCTGTCCAACAGTACCCACATTACTAATCAGATGCCAATGCCAAGCTGTCTGCTTTGTTAAATACCCAGGTTCCCTGAGGCAAGAAGACAGCTGCTATAACTACTATGAAATTTGGTAGCTCAATCTATTTTTGCTACCCTTGGGCTATCAAGCTACTGTTAATTCAGACCACCCCAATTGGTACACTTTAGGGATTTTTTTTTTTCAAAGTGTTTGTAATTAAAATGATAAAACATCATTATTACTCCAAAGATGATGTGTGCGCTTTGCGTTTGACAGATACCTACAGAGGTAAACCTAGCATGTCATTTTCATTGACATAATGGTTGTGATTGCATTACCCTTTTAAAAGTATATTGCTTTTTAGGGGGGAAAGAAAAGAGGGGAAAGGGCATGCTTTTATTTCACTAGTAGAATTTGTAACTCTGTTGAGATACTAAATCAGTCTCTTGGTTGCAAGCTACTTGTCTGCAAAGGCTGAATTGGGCTTTGTAGCAGACCGGGGAGTGGTGAGAAGAGGTTTTCACCAGGGCCAGCTCTGCCACCAGGGACAGGGACCCGCTGTGCCGCCCGCAGACCGCTGCAGAGACCTCTGCTCCCAGATGCCTCTGCCTTTAGGGACACTGAGTCTCAAACCATATGTAAAGTCTGGGCAGACTTAACACACTATTTAAATGTAAATTAAAAAGGGAAGCCTTCATACTCAAAGGGGTGAGGTGAGTCAATTTGAAGGGAAATTTTTACTGCAGGTCCTTTTGCATGTCAGTCTTTATTAGATGCTCTCTTTATGAGAGCACAAGAATTTTGTCTGTTACCATGTCAACTTTGTTAGAGCAAAATCTCAAAACTAAAGCACCAGCAAATCAAAGTGTTAGAAGCTCTGACTGAAACAGTATTGGTTCTATCTTGAATTATTTTTCATTTCAGTACTTCTCTCATAAGGTTTAAAAAGAATCATTAAGATTGTTCTAAAGAGTAAAACTTGAAATTTGTGAATTTTTCTAATTTGAGTTAGCTTCCTTATTTTGGATGCTGACTACCAAAATTTATAATAAATTGGTAGTCACCACTCTGTGTACAGTTGATTGACATTTGGGGCTCCACCTTTCTTCCAAAGAAGTTGATGTCATTAACACGTGGAGGCGTCATAGTCTGCATAACCCTGGAATATGTATTCTTTGTGTCTGTCATCAACTGCCACATTAAAACCAGCATACAAATACTACAGCAATTGTGCTCTGTTTTACATGAAGAAGGTTAATTTTTAAGAGCAAAAACTATGTGTGTATGTAACTTGAGAGCTGAGTTAAGCTATTTATGGCTAAGCCCACTACTTGGTCTGAAGTTGAAATTATACTTCCATTTCTTGTTTACGTATGTAATAGGGATAGTGCAGTTGTTTAAATACAAAATTCTTTTTTTTTTTTCCCCTTGCAAAAAGTTATGATTAATGATTTGCTTTGAAATGAGCAGTCTGAAATGATCACATTTGTGCTTGTTATTTCAAAGGCAGTAACTTTTGCACTAAAACTATAGAATGTTAAAATATGTATACGTAGTGCAAGGAGAATCATATATGCTTCCTCTGAGCTCAAAAACTGAACTGCACTGAATGGCATTGATCTACACTGTAGACTACAGGTGTTTTGAAATAGCAGGGATTGCAAGCACGATAGGAACATGAAGGCTACTCGTTGATTCTGCAAGTAACAATTATTTAGAAAAGTAAAAATGTTTTTACAGCGTAGCTAATCAATATCCTAAAAATCTACGCCAAGGAAATTTGTGTGCTACATTGTGCTTAGCAATTGTGTACTTAGAGTAAAAAAGTATTTCGCAAAACTGCTTATGCACATATTTTCAGTGATAACATATTAGACATGTTAATAGTATGCCTTGCAGATTGGGCTTTTTACAACTTTGTGAAAGATTCTTTAGCCCTTTAGGAGGCAGAAGGGCTGAGTCCAGCCAGCCTTGTTTGTTATCGGGTTTATTTGAAAAAGGAATTGACTGATTCCAAAAACAGGCTCTGGAAGCTCATTTGAAAGAGGCTATGGGACATAAAACAGATCATGGATTGGCCTTGGTGCAACAGAGGAAAAGACCTTTCCCCTTTCTCAGGAGACATCTGCTTTAATGGAGATCTTTGTGGTGTTTTCAGAGTTTCTTTTTAAAGAATAGAACTGTGCCCTAAAGACAGGGCTGAGCAGGTTTCGTGGTGTGGCTTTAATCCTTCTAGTTGTGGGGCTGATGCTCAATCAACAGTGCGCTGGGTCACCTGCTTGGTAAATGTGCTTCAGACTGTCTGGTTTGGTCAAAAGAAAGAAGATCCTCCTTTTTTCATTTCTTCTTCCTTTAATTAAGGATAGAATACTTAAGGAAATACTAAATTCTCTGAATGAGTGTGCTATTTTAGAAGAAATTTCTAAGTTGGAGAAATAGAGGTAGACGCTGGTTGTTTCTAAGGCATATCCAGACCATCACGGTAGCAGGTAGGGATTGACTGATGAAACATCATTTTAGCAATATGAACAAGATAAAAAAAAAAAAACAAAAAAAAAAAACAAAAACAAACCAAACCAACAGCCCTAATCCTTGCAAAGGTTTGACTTAAACAAAAGCTAAGGGCACTTAGGTTTTGTCCACAATAGAAGGATTTTGCTGATGCAGCTGCTGTGCAAAATCCTCCTGGGGATTTACATTTCTCTCTGGCATAAGCACCCTAATGTGGAGACGGTTTATAACAGCTGCTATACCAGCAGAAGTGCTCTCACCTTCCCAGACTAATCATACTTGCACCAAAGTTTTTATTGGCAAGACTATGTTGGTTAAGCACAATGGGTTTTTCTTATGTTTCTAAATAATGTAGCTGCTCAGCCAAAATATCGGCATACTCACACCATAGTCTGAGTCCATAGTCCATAGATATTGCAAAGCCATTTATAAATCACAACGTTTCCCATGTGTAGTATGTGGCTAATAATGTCTAGCCTTTGAAGATCTGTAGATGAGAAGATCTGTCTTGTTACCACTTTTTATGCTAAAGTTACTGAAGTTCTTTTGCAGAATGCCACTGCTCCTAATAATTTTTTGCCAACTATGCTATTGCCAGATGCAATATAACAATACTTTCCTGCAAATTGGAAAATGGTGGGGAACAGCAGTTAACAGTATTTAGCATGAAATATGCCTCAGCATATGCCTCTGAACATGTCTTTTTAAGGCCATATGGAGTATAATTGGTGCTGAACAACATTGAGGTGTTTTGTGAAAAGTAAAGGCTAAGCATTATAAAGAGTCATAAAATCTTAAAGAATGAGACAAATGGAAGAAATGGGAGAAAGAAGGGAGCAACCGATTTCTCTGTCTTGCACTCTCTGAATAACCTGAAGTGAGAGACCACAGTATTTTTAATAGATTTCTCCTCACAGTAGGGTTAAAATTAAGAAATTCAGCAAAACAATGGCAGGTAGTGGGCATGGAAGATGGCGTGAGTAATTGGAATGAAGCAGAAGCCACCTTATCGTCCATTGAGAGCACCCAGGAGAATATTGGCATTTATAGCTGGGCTTACTATCATTGGCGTTCTTTGTATATGGAGTTCTTTAGGCACTTGATCACAGGAAAGTAACGTAAGAATGAATTTCATCCTTAAATATTAATTTCCCCTGTCCTTTGAGAACTAGAGTAAAAATTTAGAATTTTAATTCATTTACTTATTAAGATATCTTATTTCCAAGAGACAATTTGGAATTAGTAAAGCAATGTGCTAAAATTAAAATTCCTCAGCGTTTTATTGATTTTAATCATGAACTGTAGCTGAACGTAGAAAAAAAATTTACAAACTATAAGTGATTGAAAATTTGCAACAATATGAAGGATCCAATTTTCTTTGAAGAAAAGGAGAAATTTTCAGTGAGCGTGTATATAAAGGATAGCAAGTATTCATTCCCCAGAACTAGTGCTGTCCCTAAGTGCTTCTTTATACTGCTGAGAATGGGCTGAAGAGAGTTTCTGCTGAGGGCTGTAGATTCTTATCTGCCTAATTGAGCCATCATTTGTTGACAGGAGGGAAATCATGTGACCTGCCTTTAATGCATTTCTCAGTAACAGCAGGAGTGTAAAATGTAGTTCATGGAAAAGGAACAGAAAATGTTAAATTTTTTTAGAATGGCCTCCTGTACGGAATACTGTGAGGTTTATATTGCAGCAGAATCAAATGTTTGAACGTTCATACAGTAAATACGTAAAATAAAATCATCAAATTCTAATTATTTTGAAAGAATTGAACTTTTCTATTACAAAGCCCCCAAACTTTCCAAATATGAATTTAGTTAAGTTCTTAGTTTTATCAGTATGATGATAAAATTATGTCAGTAGAATTGAAAGCAGGTGTCATCTTTTCTTTTGAGCAAAAATGTCCACAAAGTAATCTGCCCAATTGCACAGTTGGTACCAAATGTTGTACAGTGGTAAAAGGAACAACAGAAAATATCCCATGTTATCATTTGGTAGAAAAGTATCAGAAAAGGTTATTTAAAAGCCCTGTAATTGTAATTTTATATTAAACTTCAGTCATGGTCCCCAACCAAATAATCCTATTTTATAGAATGTAGAATTACAGGCATGCTGCTGTCTTTTGGAGATATCTGTTTGCTAGAATAGTTCCACACACACACACCCCCACCACTATGTTGAATTGATCTCATCTGTAAGAAAAATTAATTTCAATTTTGTTTTTAAAATAAGTGATTATTGGCTGCTCTGTTGATGAAGCAATATCATAGGTTGGAAGATAGGAGTGCAGCAGCAAAAACACTTTAGAATGATATGTAGAAATCATGTAACAGAGGAACCTGAGACTGGTATAACTCTGGAGGTTAGCATACCAATGAATAGATAATCTGATTGCATCTGCTAATTTTTGTATCACTAGCAGTCATGTCACTAGTGACCTGACGGAAGAGTATCAGAAGAGTACTTGAGTCTTTCTGCAACTGCAGATCTCTGTAGGAAATTCTTGAAGCTGAGAATAGTTGGCAGCTGGAAGAGTATTGTATGTGCTTCTCTTGTTTTACTCTTGTCTAGACATCCACTTGTGGCTGCTGTGGGGATGCAGTACTGGACTAGGAGGACCTTTGAGCTGATAATTTACTATTGCAGCTTTTAAGTTCAAAAAATTCATGGCTTGCGCTTCTCATTCTTTATTTTTGACCTAGTGAGAGAATAAAAATGTGAACAATAATGAAAAGTAAGACAAAAGTGTTAGAGGTGAAAAATAAAAGTATGAATCTTTAGATGTTAGGAAAAAATCCTCCTGGGCGTGTTATAACATCATGTCTGTTACTCTTTTGCATAAAAAGAATACATATACTCTAATGTTTTATTTTCAGAAAAATTATGATAATATTAATAGAATAGAGTACAGCTCACACACCTGTGAACCATGACAGAGCATTTACTTTGTTTTCCACAGCATTCAAGCTATTGGTTTTAGATTTGAAAATAGATTTTGTGAAGCCATAATTGTCTTAAACATGTATTACCAAGTAGAAAGAGACTCAACAGTTAATATCTGCCCTGAAGACAAAATTTGTAATTCTGACTGTACAATGTAGTAATACGTAAGTAAGTAGAAAATTCAAGGGTCGATTTAGACTTTCACATGTAGAAGGCAACACCTAGCATGCCAACCAGGACATGAATTCCATTTTCTAAGTTGAAGGCTATAAATGGCTATAATAGCTAAAAAGCTATAACTGAATCACAGTCAATATATATTTAACCTGGAGTCAGAGTCATCCTTGCCTCCTTTTGTTTCCCCATTTGGGAGAATAATTCATACCATTTGACAGAGTACAGGATATTTTGGTGCTGAGTGACATATTGTCAGGAAGGAAGAGCACTGCCACATTTCCCCTCATTTCAGCCCAGTTAGATTAGAGAAATAGCAAACCTTAGACTTTGCTCTTGCTTCCTCCTTTCTACTCATAACATAAATGTATTTGTGCCTATGCAACTGATGCATCAGTTGGAATTTGGAAAGTCATTTTCTCCGCCTCCTAACAATAATTGAGCAGTATTATTATAGCTAGTAAGAGTTTTTTCCAAAAATCTTAAGTTCAGTCGTCACCTTGTCTTTTCATTCTTATTAGTACCATATATATTGTAATGCTAAAAGTAGTCACCTACATTTTATTGTAAATAGATACTGCTTAACATTGCATTGGTTTTACAATACTGTATTTTCCTCTTGTTACAATTCTGCTAAGTTTTCAATTTTTATAATTTTGACAGTGGGTATGTTTTGCTTTTAAATGAATAGAAAATACATAGCTTTATTTGGAACTCATGGAAGCTGCAATACTCTTAAAAAAAGAAAAACAAACCGAAAAAAGTCTTAATATTGAGTGTATGTGCCCTTCAGGTAGCATATGTGTGTTCTTGGTTTTGCCAATTCAAAATGTCCAATGGAAATCAATTTCTGGTTTTAGTACAAGAAAAAGGGGGATTGAGATAATAAGAACCTTGGTTTGTTGATATGGCCACTGGCAAAAAATCCGTGTTGCAGAGTGACTCATCTATACCAGAAGGGCAACAGTAGCCCACAGCTAAAGAAAAAGAAAAATCAGTTACATTGTGTGTACCCTTATGTTTTGCATATGTGCCTTAATTATTTTAATTGAAGTAAGATTAAATACTTATTATGACATCAATAAACTAAAAATTTGCATTATGAATTAGGCAAAATCTTAAAGACAATCCTGTAGAGATTTTTGGGCTAAATCTAGAATGTGTTTATAGTCCCTTCAAGTTGAAGAGCTCTGGCTAAATGCGGAAGTTTTGATGAAATACATAAAACATGTTAGCTGTAAATTCTACATGAGTAATATTTGCTTTGGAGTTCTGTTTGCCTTCACTGATAAGTTTGCCTAGCAATACTCAGAAATGATGATTGCCCTGAAATGGATGATGGTTCAAAAATAAGCCCTGTGCAAATTAGAAGGAGTTAATATTTGCCTGATAAGACAAATGAGTAGGAAGTTTTAGAGCATGCGTAAAAGCAGTTCTCAAATTAAACTCTTGTTTAAAAAGAATGAAAAGCTTTTAGAAATCCTGTGAAACATTGTGGGTTCATCTTCCACGTCAGTAGAGTTTATTGCCACAAGAGCCACAAATGTTTGAGAATATATTATAATAAACTACCCAGTTCTACCCAGATGTCAAGGACTATTATAATGACTCATTTTGCTTTGTAATTGCTATAAAGTTTTTTCATTACCAAAACCTCTGATGAGAAGACAGCTTTCCCAAAATTTCTCAGTACACTTTTTTTATGTTGAACTTTATAGTTTGTTTATTTTCTGAAAGCTCTTAGCTTCTAATGTCTGATATCAAGTATTTTTTTTGTCTGAAATGCATTATAAAAGGACACACATATGGTTGATCTGTCTTTGTTTTATTTTGTATAGCCTTGTTTGGCATAATGTTTCAAATAATGGAACACCACAGATCCTTCAGCCCCAAAATACTCTCTGCTGTTTTGGTAATAATGGGCCAGAAAAATTGGATTTCATTCTTCTGTCATCTTTGTTCCGTCTAACTTGCCACATTAAAAAGATTACTGCCATGTTGGCAAAATCCTGGATTTCAAGTGTATAGAAGCAGAGGAATTATGTTGCAAAGGTGATTGGTTTAGTCTCCAGAGATCCTTTTTTTGAATCTCCTTAGACCTCAACCTTCTTCACAATAATGTTCTCTATATTTTGTCTTTTATTTTATAGTTTAATTTGCTTGTGCCACATGGAAGACTTCCATTGCTTACTGTAATTTGATGTAAAATATAAAAATTCATCTTGTCGTTCTCAGAATCTCTCCTGCTGCTGAGCTGCAGGATTTGGTAGCCCACAGTCACGTGGGCCTTTAAAAGTGAGTCATGGACCTCATAGATTGTCTAAAAAGCAGTAACAGTACAATCTGCAGCTGTTGTCATACATAGGAGGTATGACCTTTTTTCACAATATGGCAGGAAATTAAATGAGGGAGGGGGCAAAGAGCAGGTTATAAAGGAGTTTAGTGCACTGTAGGTAATGCTGCTCGTGTTTTTATTCAACATATTTAAGATACTTTGTTAGGATGTGGGATACCCCATTTGGTTTACAGTGTGGTTTTCCTGAAAGGGTAGCATTGGTTAAGCACAATAAAGCAAACAAATCATTTTCTCCAGACATATGTGGTTGAAGTTCAGTGACTGTTGGCTGTTAAGAGCCCCAGATTAGCAGTGGTTGATTTGCCTTGTGCTAATGTGAGTGCGTATGGTTGGTGATTCAAATGTAGCGGTACATCTAAGTGTAATTTTTCTCCAATTTTGCTCATACTTTTGTTATATACCCCACAGATTTTTATAAGAGATTGTTATATGCTAGTAAGACTACCCAATAAGTTTAGAACTAAATATTTAATGCATTATGTTGACTATAAATACTAATTAAAATTTTGTTAAAATTTTATTAAACACTGTCATATGTTCATAACGGAGATTTGAATTTTTAATATAAATGTTACAGTGGGTTCCTCTTTTAATAAAAAGATAGCCTGTCATGTGACTTCAGCAAGCTAATCCTTAAAAAAAAAAAAGCAGAAAAGGTAATTTCATTTCAGAAAATAAATTTTCAGATACTAGCAAGTCAAATGCAAAATTAAGCACACTTTCAAGTTGCTGCTTTGTCAAAATGGATTTAGATTTAGGGAAATTCCTGTGGTTTTAAATGAATTCTCCCAAGAAGTGGTGTACGTGAGAGAAATGAAGAAAACAACTTGCTATGAAATGCACAACATTTATTATCACTTTCAAAGCTGATATTGCATGCATTTGTAGCTGTTTACGACTGGCTTGAAAGCAGTTGGATAAGTCTGCTTTCAGAGATGGCCATGCTGCTCCAGCTGTGACATAGCAGGAGTATTGACAGTTGGTTTTAGCTGAATGGGAGTTGAACTACTTTAAGCAATGCTTTGTTTAGGAGTACTTTGTGCTGCAATTGATCTTGATAGTTTAAGGTGCACTCCAAAGTTATAGAGAGGTTGTTTAATACAACTGTTCAGGCATGGGCTGGACAAAGTTATTGTCATTGATTTTCCTTTTAAGGCCAAAACCAAGAATTAACCTCATCCCCTCTCTTTGCTTTAAGTCAATCATGTTGATTAAATAAACTTTTTTTTTCTTTTCCTCTTATGTCACTCATTAAATATTTAAACATGTATAAAACTGGGGGTTAGATACTGTTTATTTTCTTTAAAAAATATTTTCTTCAACAGAATAAAAAAGAGAAATATAAATGAGAAATAAAATTGTGGGACAAAAGAGCAACATTTACAACTCTTGAGGGAGCAAGCTGATAGAGTAAGACAAGTGCTAAGGGAAGAGTAGGAGATCATGGCCATGGTATAGGGAAACGTGCACAAAATACTCTCTCAGCTTTCAGTAATCTGCAGCTCAAGGTCTTCCTCAGGTAAAGGTGGTAGCATGTTGCTCCAGAGTTCTTGAGGTTTGTGGGTTTTTCCTAAGTAAATGTAAATAATAGTTTTTTGAACTTCTGCATTTGTGGCATCCTGGAATAACAAAGTCATATACTTCAGTAGTGTATGTATGAAGTATATTTTTTTGTTTTGAACTTGCCACATGGTAGTTTTATTTGATGTCCTTTAGTCCCCATAGTATGAGAGACACTGAGCAATTTTTCTGAGTCCTTCCTGATGCTAGAAGCTAGCTGTTTGTTCTAGAAAGGGTGCGTTCATATGAGATGTTCAACATGGGGTGAGCAATGATGTGAGTGTAGAATGCCAGGCTGACCCCATATGGATCTCATTAGTGTGGGCAGGTTGTGAGGAAACACATCTAACTTTTGAAGTGGAACAGGCTAATGTGTGCAAAGGCTTTAGGGTCCTAAGGCTTGCCTGCAGAAACTAGGAAATAGTGAGTAAGAGTGTGAGTTTATAGCATGGTAGTCACTCTACTATTGCATGAGTAGTCTGAACGCACACCACACTGAAGGTGCTGCAAGATGTACTTTCATACTTAAAACATGGATAAGCTCCAAGTGTAGCCTTTCCAGAAGTTACTGTGGCGTACATACTGTATTCCAGTCTAGCTTACTGTTTATTCATTTTCCAATGTGGTCAAGCCCAAATACAGCATGTCTGCATAGAGTCCTGTTTTCTTTTAGTAATTTTATCCTTTCTTTTTTTCACTCTTGTATTAAACATAGTATCTCTTCATTTTGTGAATAATACTTGGTTTTCACATGTTTATGGCATCCTGGCTCTAAATTTCATGGTCCCGGTTTTCTTACTCTCTTTTTGTACACTGGGTCTGCCTGCAATCATGGAGACCTGCTTCTGGCTCCCAAGAGCTGAACACTGTATTTCAGAAGAGGATGTATGATTGTAATTTATTCAAAATTATTTCCTAAACTTAATATAGACTCACTCTTTGCTTTTTTTGTAGTTGCTGAAAAATGAGGTTTTCTCAAGTAGGTAAACCTTGAGGGAGCATAATTTTTTTTTTTCCTAGATTGACCCCCTGATATTAAAACAGAAAACCTTTCTTTACTCATTTGAATGGCTGTGGAAGACCTAGGATAGAATTATATAAACATTCTAGTGATGGAGAATTGGAGATTAAAAGATACATGAAAAAAAAAAAATCAGTCATCTAGATTTTGGGAGGGTAAAGAGAAAAGGAGTGAAACAGTTGACAGGGTGTGAGAATAGTACCTGTCTTGTGGTCTGAGTCTGTATGACTGGTTTGGTGCTGCCGGTGAAGAAGAGGGCAAGCTGAAGAAAGACTGTATGTTTCCCAGAAATCAGTTTGCTATTTTGTAAGTGTTACCTAGATAGATCAGGTTTTGTGAAGTTGAAAATCCCACATAAAAAATGGGAAATTGATGTTGCTTACATTGTTTTACCCCATTTTTGAATTGGCATGCAAAGCTTTTTTTTTTTTTTTTTTTAAATAGTTGTTGTTTTGGTTTTTTGTTTTACATTGTTTAGGCAACTCACAAAGAGTTGCATACATGGGTATGTATACTTTCTCCCAAGAGCATAAACTTGTGCTGCTTTAAAACCTAAGATTATTGTATATCCAGTAGCAGTAAGTTTAAAAAAAAAAAAGAAACAAAAAAACAAAACAAACAAACAAAAAAAACCAAAACACAAAACCAACAAAACAAAACTTGGTAATTATAAAATGTGGGCTGCTACACATGGCTTAATGCCAGAACAGTCAGTGATTTGCAAAGAATCAGTAATATCCTGAAAAGAATTTTATCACAGTGATGCCCTCCTACACCTAACCCTGGCAATTGCATGTAGCTTTGCTCAAAATGAGGATATAAAATCAACCTTACAAATCATTCCATGTTTTCACAGCAGCAAGTAATCTTATTCATACAGGCTGTTGTGCAGACTGCTTATGATTTGTAAGGTTAGTTTTATAGATAAGCATAACAAAGTAATCAACAAATACTTAAAAAGAAAATAGTGGAAAGTGGAGGAGGATGTCGTGGGCATGCAGTGGTGCCTTGTGGCATGATTTTTTTTGCGGTATTGCTGGTTTCTGAAATAGTCTGAGCATGGCTGTTGTGAAGTGTGAATAGGCTGTATTTCTGCCCAGGCTTCAGAAGAGCATGTGTGCCTTCAGATACCATCTAATTTCGTTTCTTTTTCTTTGGATACGGTCTTAGTGGCACCACAGGTGACATGCTGAAGTTTGCTTATCTTGAGTGAGGGTGGACACGCCATGTGCAGAATGGCACTTCAGTTACTATGCGTGCCCTGGCATTACTGTATCTTGTGTGTGACACACAGGTTCCTGGGACCCATCCTTACTAAATCAGTGGCACCACAAGGTGACATGCTGAAGTTTGCTTATCTTGAGTGAGGGTGGACACGCCATGTGCAGAATGGCACTTCAGTTACTATGCGTGCCCTGGCATTACTGTATCTTGTGTGTGACACACAGGTTCCTGGGACCCATCCTTACTAAATCAGTAAGCTAAATCACTGTCCCATATGTTTCCTAAGCAGTTATGTTAAAGCTAATCAATCCTTTTGGGGCACATAATTATGTGTGGCAAAGAATTAGAAGTCTTGCCGTGGAGCTTGTCAGCATCCACATTCAGAGTAGTTACATTAGGAGGAACTGAGTTGTTCTACCTTGAATTTTGTTATATATTGTGTCATAATGGTTTCTCCTGTGGCAAAATGCATCCAGCTGGCAGTCTTCTCCTTCCCTTGTAGGTTAGCACCCACAGGACAACACTCCAAAAGATAATGTCCATACTTCGAATTGAACTCTGAAATGTAAAAAAAAAAAAATCCGCCCATAAAAAGGGCTAATGGCTAGCAGTAACATTGCCACTTCAAGAATTGTTTTTTCCTCTGAATCATTGTTCATAATACAACAAGCCACCTCATAAATACCAAGTATGTGTTCTCAGGGGAAAAGCTGAAGAATATTTTCTTAAATATACCAAACAAATCGAGTATTCCAGTTCTCTTCTTTTAAAACAAATATTTTCTGGAAGACTAGTCTCTCACAAAAGTGGATATTGATGTGGTATCCATGTGGGACAGAAAAGGATTGTTTGAGCTCACTCAAGTGAAGTCTTCCACCCCTTTTGTAACAAATACAGACACCAGTAGATGAATGAGTGTTACAGCTGGTGCCTGTCACGATCACATGTTCTGCTTATGGATCTTGTCTTACTCTAGACTTGATATATTACAATAATTGAAGTAATAAACTTCACAGTGAAAGATTCAAGAAGTAAAAGACAGAGCTTCTACTCAGACTTGAAGTGCCTCCCTTTATTAAATTGAGGGTTTGAAGTTTAGGAGAGCAGTATTTCTGTGGATTTTTTTTATAAATAGACTGAAATGTTTGCTCTATTTCTAGTGAGTGTAGGTGGAAGAAGGCAACATTTTGTTAAACACATGCAAATATAACAACACTCTGGCAGGAGCAATGTTAATTTATAAAAATTTCCTTCACATGTGAATAATTGATAAGGCTAAAGTCTCCCACTGAAGTTTCTACATGATGGATCCGTTTCAGAAAGGAGCTTAATTCTTTCATAACGATGCTTTTAACTCTGATAAAACAAATGAGTGGATTCTTGAAATGTGCCTTTTAGCGTTGCGCTCTTTCATTCGTATTTTTCCATGCAGAAGATTCAAATGGTTCTTCATTCAAGTGACCTATGACCTGTGTAGTCCCAGTATTTTCATGTCTGGTCTTCAGCCCATAGCAGCAAGATCAATGTCTGTGCTGCAGAAAGGAAGAGAAGACTAACAAATGTCTGTGAATGCAAGGAAGTATTGTGGAAGTAGAGATGGGGTGCAATGCTATCTGTAAATTGTAGAGAGTTCTATGGAAACTTGACACTTCTGGAGTGCTGGCATCCCATACCAGTGTTTCAGAGCGCGATGGCTGCCTATTGTAGGAACCCTGCTCGTCAGCAATCCCAACATCAAAGCTAACGTATTTATTTGTAGAAAATGCAAGGTCTCAGCTTCAGCCTGTCTTCCATAAAACAAAACATATCCAGCCCTCAAAAAAAACCAAACCCAAAGCCCACAAAAACAAACAAACAAAACTGGTTTACCAATTAGTTTATATTTCTTACTATGGCTTTCCTTTTTTGTTTTTTGTTACTGTAATAGTCTACTTTCTTTTTTTTCCTAATAGTGACTAGCTTTTTCATATATTTATCACTTCATAGAAGAAAACACTGTTAATTTGTCATAATTTAACTTTCTAGTGAGGTCGATGCTCTTATTATTTAATAATACATCAGTATTAAATATTTCTACAGAAGCTAGTGGACAAGATTATATTCTGCTCCATAAAGCTGCCCAGATAAATATGCAGGTGTGGTGTTACATTTTCCCTTTGAATCCTGTGGTTTCCATGTGTCTTATGAGTAAAATATTGACAGGAAAAACACATACACTAAAGATTTAGTTCTGTCTGTCTAACCATCTCCATCAATCAGTATAACTCTTAAAAGGAGTTAAATGCCAGTGATGTGTTGTTTAGCAAGATTGCTTTATCCTAGAAGCAGGTAGTTCTATTGTCACGTTAACTGGTCCCATGCACCTACAATTCCTTACAGGGCAGTTGGTGCACAGGACAATTTTAGTACATGAATTTAAATGTGGTTTTTAAAAGTACTGTCTTACTTGAGTAAGTCTAGTCTGAAATACTGTGTTTCCCTGGTGCTAAGCTTGTTTGTCCCTGAATTGCAGTATATTTCTGCCATAGCAAAAGGTGTTCAAGAAAAAGCACTTGATCCTGAAGACTTATAAGGAAAATGAATACTGGTAGCAATATGGCAATCCTTCCAAAAAATCTCTGAGAACTGCCTATTATGCATGGATTTCATATGTGGCGGAAATAACAGGCATTTAGGATACAATTCATAGTGAGGGGATCTTAAAATAGATTTTTGAGGGTTTTTTTTCGTTCTATTTCCTGGACTTTTGAGCATACTGTAAGGTCAAAGGTGGAACTGTTGTCTAGATGGTAGATCCTGCAGTGGTGCTGGTTTATTTCAGCATATGCAGTCTTGTATTACAGAAAGAACTAGCAGAATAGCATATCCAATTATAATTTGTGAGAAGCTCAGTTAAAATCTACTAAGAAAAGCATCTGGTTTGTTACAGTCTTCCTGAACATTTAAACAACTGTGTGTGTGTTTCAGCTTCAAGCTGATCTCTCAAAAATGTGTAAATGCATGCTTTACACAATTCTGTCATAAAATACAGTTGGTTGCATTACTTACGTGCCCTTTTCACAGCATTCTCTCACCTCCCACTCATCTTTAGCAAACCTCTGTAGTTATTCCTACTGATTAAATTGGTGCTTAGAGATGAGTAGAGAGTAGAGAGCTGCAGGCTATGCATCTTGTGGATCTGATGTGATCTTCGAAGACTGATGGTGATTTGTGGGTGGGTTTTTTATTTACCTGTTTAAACCTGGGAGTAAAGTTGACATTCATAAATAGCGTGCAGCTCTTGACATGTGGCATGGAAGCCTGAACATGAATGCTTACAAGAAGATAGCTGACCATAGCTTTTGTGCTGGTTTTAGATTTGTGCTGGTCAATAAACTTCCTTTCCTGTTTACTGTTTCAAAGTAACAATTTTGCTTCATGATCAAATGAAGAGTGCCTTGGCACAGCCATAAACACTTAAACCCATGCGTCTTTGGGCTAGTAGTATTACAGAGGTGAAGTTTGAACAGGGAGGCAAGACAGTAAGTGCTTTTTTTGTCCAACTGCAGGAATGTACTGAGTGCAACAAACATAAAGGCAAAAGGGATTACACGATCCATAAAAATGTTGGCCCAAGTAGGCACAACTATTGGTCTAGTCGAGAGATGAATGGGTGGAAATCATGTATATTATCTTCCTCAGATTCTCTGACTCAAAGTTCTGAGTATGTAAATGTTATTGTTATTCAGTACTTAATTGTAAAATTTGCTAAGATATTTGATCCTGAGTTTTTAGTGATGTGATATTCCATGCGTTTAAACGTACACCACATGAAAAAAAAAAGTGACTCCTTAGTATGTATTGTTTGATGGAAAAGGGAACTAAAGAAAACCTTCCCTATCCTGACAAACTTAACACACAATTCCCTACAGTCTGCCTTTATAGTAATATTTTGGATCAGACTTCAGGTTCTGTTACTATAAATGTGAAAATGCTCTTAAGAATGCCTTACATCTTTTATTGTAAGGCTATTTATACATGATGGTGTTACTGAATTTGCTGCTTGTTGTCTGTTTTCAGAGTTGAAATTCAATTTTAAGGCTTGGGGTCAGCATTTTTCCAAGTTTGCAAAACTGTAATCCTTGAAAAATATTGTACATAAAATAGCAAGCTGTTTTGTATTTGCTAAAAGCTGAGAAAGTTATTAGTTTGGCTTTTGCCAAGTAAGATGACTAAAAAAAGAAAAGTTTATCAGGGAGGATTACGGAAGGAACAGATTTATGGCAAGTGTCTGATATGTACCCAGAATCCTCATGTTCAACTAAACCAGACTTGCCCTGGGCCTTCTGGAGCACAATGCCCTTAGCAAGTAGCTTTCGACAGCTTTGTCGGGAAGCAATATTTTTCTTCAGAAAGAGGGTCACTCCACTGTTTTTCTTTTTCCTTCTCTCCTGTCTTATCTTTTGAGTTCAGGAAGTATTTTAAATTTACAGCCAGCTTTGAAGGCATGAAGCAAGTTCAGCCCCAGAAGTATTTCCTGTTATGGCATTAATCTAATTCCATGAAAGTAGAACTGATTTTTCATCTGTAAAGTAGATAAAGTGCCTGGAGCAGCAGACCATTACTCTGGGTTATCATGATAAAGAGGCTTAGTTTTGACACCAAAGTGTTTATCAGCCTAACCAGGGGAAGATTTCATCCTTTTTGTTGAAAGAGATATTAATAGATTATAATATTTCTTTGCTTCATGGAGACAATGAGTTCATATTGAAAGTGTTGACCTGAAATAACAATGTTCCCATAACATATTATAAGTTAATTTATCTGGAAAGCTACTAGTACCTGGGGGAACACGGAAAACTAGTTGTAAAATAATAATATAGTGGGCAAGTATGTCATAAGTACATGATAGTGCTAATTTCAGAATTATAAAATAGTTTTAGAGCTCTGGCTGGAGCTGCTGTTTTCTTTATGGCTTCAGTGGTGCCTATGAGTGTGGTTAATCTAATCTGCTCCATTTTAAGGATGTTCCAAAATATATTACATAATAGCACTCAGATACTCTAGATGCGAGCAAGTTTCACACTTCTTTTAGTGGCTAAAATGATGTTACCTTTATGTTTCTAACAGCACTTAAAGCATTCTGCATTTACCTAGAAATGTGCAACATTTTATACCTTATTCCTTTTTTGTAATGCTGCCTTCTACAGTGTTTAAGATTTTGTTAGTATTTATATTATAAAGAGATAGTTTGAAGGTAATACTTAGAATTGTCCATAAAAACTAGTACCAACTTAAACCTTTGACTGTATCCCAAGTGTGTGCCTGTACAAACTACATATGCAAATCTGTTTCAGACTATGGGAGCTGTAAGAAATCTCACAGTGCACTTCTTCCCCAATCCAGTTAGTGTCTGTATTTAGGTGTCATCTCCCCAAATTAACATTCATCTCCATATTTGTTTGCTGTCACTTTAGAGCTAGGGATAAACTGTATTCACTGATGTTGTGAATGTTAATATAATAGTAATTTTTACTTCACGTGTAATGAATAGGTTGTGGTATGTGAGCTCCTGAGGACTAGGAAGTGATGCATTTATTTCCTCACTGACCTCTTGGGAAGTGCTGCCTTTGGTTTGCCTGGGGAGGTAGGAACCTAAATTGGTCCAGCCACCAGGGAGGGGCATGCCAAAGGCAGCTGTATGGGATGGTGGCTGAAACAGATGTCTGCTAGTGTAGAAAAAACTAGCGATGCACAGGCCAAATAAGCCATAAATACTCAAGGCTGCAGGAATCCCCAAGAGTAACTTCATACTCAAAAGGAACACTGTTAAGAGGCAAGCATAGAAGGAAACATCATTCTGAGTCTGAATCAGGGATGACAAAGCCTGAGCCCGTGGCTGGTGTGAAGGACTTGAGCCCAGCTAGGGCAACTGGAATTGTCCTGAGGATCCGCTGGGCTTGAAAGTCTGCTGGCTGAAAGGGATGCACAAACATCATGAGGTCAAGCCACGGTGAGGAGATAGCAGTGCAGTGTGCACTTGCTTCACTTCTGTGTCTATCACAAAATGCAATAGCTGGGTTGTTCCAGAAAAATGTCTGGGCCCACCTGGGCTAATTCTCTTACACCTTCAGGCCTTAAGATGTGAATTCTGCCCTGATTGATTTTGTCATTTAGAAAAAAAAATGCTAAATGGTTGAGTGTGGTTGTATAGCTGTGTGCAAATTCATTATTTTAAAAGTGCTTACTACATTGCCATGACAGGCAACATAGTCTTAAAGATAAATGACAGCAGTGTTTTCAAATCTTTGTACATTTCTTGTGGCGGGTGGTGTACCTAAGCGTGTTCTCCCTGTCCTTCGTGTCTTCACTTGGCCATGGTATAGGGATATTAATGAGCAATTAGCAAAGGTGGAAGTTAGGAATTACTTGCCCTAGCACTGCTGGTAATAAAAGTGTGCAAGTAATTGTGGCCTAATTCTGTCTACATCACATTCACATTTTTAATAAAGAAAAAAGGATATATGTGAGGCATGTTTACTGACCCCCACTTCTAATACCATGATGCTTGTACATTATTATTTTGGACTTTGAAGACATTAATGTACTACTTAGTTTTTGTGGTGGGTTGACCCTGGCTGGATGCCAGGTGCCCACCAAAGCTGCTCTATCACTCCCCTCCTCAGCTGGACAGGGGAGAGAAAATATAACGGAAGACTCCTGGGTCAAGATAAGGACAGGGAGAGATCATTCACCAATTACTGTCATGGGCAAAACAGACTCAACTTGGGGAAATTAGTTTAATTTATTGCCAATCATATCAGAGTAGGGTAATGAGAAATAAAAACTAAATCTTAAAACACCTTCCCCCCACCCCTCTCTTCTCCGGCTTCACTTCAGCCCCGATTTTCTCTACCTCCTCTCCTCCAGCAGCACAGGGGGACGGGGAATGGGGGTTGCGGTCAGTTCATCACGCATTGTTTCTGCTGCTCCTTCCTCCTCAGGGCGAGGACTCCTCACACTCTTCCCCTGCTCCATTGTGTGGTCCCTCCCAGAGGAGACAGTCCTGCACGAACTTCTTCAACATGAGTCCTTCCCGCAGGCTGCAGTTCTTCATGAACTGCTCCAGCGTGGGTCCTTCCCACAGGGTGCAGTCCTTCAGGAACAGACTGCTCCAGCATGGGTCCCCCATGGGGTCACAAGTCCAGACCGCTTAAACCTGCTCCAGTGTGGACTCCTCTCTCCATGGGGCCACAGGTCCTGCCAGGAGCCTGCTCCAGCGCAGGCTTCCTGCAGGATCACAACCTCCTTCAGGCATCCACCTGCTCTGGTGTGGGGTCCTCCACGGGCTGCAGGTGGATATCTGCTCCAGCGTTAACCTCCATGGGCTTCAGGGGGACAGCCTGCCCCACCATGGCCTTCACCACAGGCTGCAGAGGAATCTCCTACAGCACCTGGAGCACCTCCTCCCCCTTCCTTCCTGACCTTGGTGTCTGCAGAGTTGTTCCTCTCACATAGTCTCACTCCTCTCTCAGGCTGCAATTGCTGTTGCGCAGGTTTTTTCCCCTTCTTAAATATGTTATTACAGAGGCGTTGCCACTGATGGGCTCGGCTTTGGCCAGCACCGGGTCTGTCTTGGAGCCGACTGGCATTGGCTCTACCGAACATAGGGGAAGCTTCTGGCATCTTCTCACAGAAGCCACCCCTGTAGCCCCCCCTGCTACCAAAAGCTTGCCATGCAAACCAAATACAGTTTTAAAAATATCTTTTTATTTAAATGTGAGTAGATGGTGTTGTAGTAGCTGCGTAAAACCTAGTATATACACAGAAATTTAAATTTGAAAGATTTCAAAGCAATGTGGCTATTATTATTTTTCCCTTTTGCTCTTTGGCATAATGAGATAAAAATTACACTTTATTTGGATTTTTTTAAAGTTACTTATAAAATTGGAATTGCCTTTATTTATGCAGTGTCTGTTAGGGCAGGTCTGTAGTTGTGCATTCATTCTGCAGTAGATCTTCAGCTTCAAAGGCAAGGTAACAAGCCCCTTGAGCCACTTTCCCCCATGGCTTTCCCAAACCGCAGCCTGGAAGTCTGCTGGGGGAGGGGATTGGAGCATCTGGGCCTGAAAGGATGGAGCACTTTCAACTCTGTTTTCTGTGCTGTAGAACAGCTGTTGAAGGAAGGTAACCACCATGCGTTAGAGCAGCAATTAGCACTGCTCTGGTGTATGTTGAAATGCTGTCACCCATCCCCCGGGAAAGTGAAAAATTATGTGAGGTGCAAAGGTGGACGTCCCTTCTCTGTTGTATTTCCTGTATGATGTCTTCCTGAGATGGTATTATGTCTTCAGTCTATTCATTAAATTTCTGTCTTTCGATATTTTGGGGAACCAGGGAGGTGAAGGGAAGGAAAATGATGATTCCTCTACTTATCGGTAGATTTGTTGCATATGATCAGTATTTAAAAACTTTCTACTGAAGAGTGTTGGTTGTGAATTTCCTATAGTTTCCTTGGAGGAAGGAAGCGGGAGTTGTGTATTATTACAGGAAAAGAATGTCTTTCTCTAAAACTCCACCTGTGGTTTCAATTAGTCAACTCTCAATTATAATAATGTAATGAGGAGTAATGAGGAGGTGGGGATAACCTGGGTAATTGCAAATGTGACTAACACAAAACATATGTAAAATTAGATTGCAAGAGCCTCCATTGAGAGCTTAATGGAAATAAAAGTCCTATGATAACAGTTGGTGCACACAGATCTCATCCAGTGAGACACGTGGAAGCAGGTAGATTCTTATGTTGTAGCAAAGAACTATCACAGCTGTGTCACTCCTGTACGCAGCCAGCTCTCCAACCAGACCAGCCTTAATCAGACATTCCAGCCATGGATGATCATGAGTAGCATGGAACTGCTGGGAACAACATTTTAGAAGCAACAAATACCTTGTCTTTGTGAGTAGGGGAGTATTTGTTGGAAAAGACCTTCTGTGACCTACTGAATTGATTTTTCAGAACTGTTGTTAAATAAGCCTTTAGGGTTTTTTTTCCTTAAGTATTGATAATTGATAAATGTTATCCTGGTCAGATATATTTGCTTCAGACTTTCTCAGTAGCTTTGACTGTGTTTAATAAATACCACATGCCTTCAAGCTGCAGCTTTGTGGCAATCAGAGATGATGCAATTGTATTTCATCCTTCTACCAGAAAATGCAAGCTTAGTATGTAGTGTGGTAGCTGAAGAACAGAGAGAAATTGTTCCCTTCCTGAATGTTGATGTAGAAGAAGCGTCCACGAATCTGTTCACATCTGTAGCGAATGTTCGTATTCGTTCAGTCATATGCCTACTTAAAATTTTTTTTAAAAAGTCATTTTGGGGGCAGAAAGTTGAAAGGGAAAATATGCTTAAGGTACAAAAATGTTTTCTGTTGGTTTGATTGACAACTGTATCTATTACCACCTTATCTAAGGCCAAGAGAGAAACATCTCTATCATTTCCTTTCCTTGAAAAAAGGAGTATGTTTGTCTTTTAAAAAAACATTGTCTGAGGATTCTAATCACACACAAAGGAACCTCTGAATTAATATTTTTCCTAGTAAGTGTTTAAACATTTTGGTTTAGATTATTAGAAATAATCCTGTTGCTCAAGCAATCCCTCAAGTTTCTAGGGAATTACAGGCATGTAAGCTGGAGGATTTTACCAGGCAAATTTAGTAGAGACTATAATAAAATGGAGTTAATGAATGCCTGGCTAAATATAGTCCACTTGAGAGAAGTCGGTATGGCTTCTGCAAAGGGAAATCCGACTTGCGGTGTTTGAAGGACTCAGCAATCATGTGGGTAAGGATTATCCAAGTAATACGGCTATGTCTGCGTTAGGAAGGAGTGCCATACAATAGGAGCAAGCTTCAAAGCAAAACCATGCAGAGGATCACACCCCCATGTTAAGTTTGGTGTGGGGGAAGCAGAGGGCACTTGGAATAGTTCTCATCTGGCTGGCTGGACCACAAAAAAAACCAAAACAAAACAAAAACAAAGCAAAAACCATCCCAAAACAACCCAAATGTTAGGAATTATAAAGCAAGGACTACAGAACAAGGCACAAAAGACAAAAATTCACTAAGTCATCAAAGAAATCCACACCTTGGATACTGCTTATGGTTCTGGTTCTGTCAATTCCAAAAGGCTGTAGTAGAACTGGAAAAAAGTTCAGAAAAAGGCAGTAAGGTAAGCAAAGATAAAGCATGGCTTCTGTATGAGGAAAATAGGACTCTTTCTTGGAAAAGAAACAGCTGAAAGGAGGAAATTACAGAAGCTGAAAAGGTCAGTAGTGGTGTGAGAGGATACACTAGGATCAACTGTTCACTGTCTCTTTCAAGGTGAGACTTACGTGTTGCTTAGTCAAGCTAGTAGAAGCCAGATTCAAAATAAATACAGGTAGTAGACATGTGGCACATCTTGCCAAAGGTGTTTGTGGATGCAAAATATTTGCTTCCAAGACAAGTTCTTGGAAGATGGATTCACTGAGTATTGCCTTGTAAGACAAACTACAGCGTGCTCAGGAAATTTTTTGAGCTGGAAACAGTTAGAGGCTGAAAGATTGCATGGGGAAAGTGTGATAAATGCATGCCTTGTTCTTAGTTTCCCCGCTGTGTGTCCACTTGTGGCCATTATTAGAGGCAGGACACTGGACTGGATGGATCTTTGATTGAACAAGTATAGCTATTCTTATGCTCAGTATTGGAAGTTGTGGCTTTGTTTCCGCAATGTACTGATAGATTAAAAGATTTATAAAGAATTGCTATTCTACAGAGAGACTTCTTTTGGCTATAGAGTTGATAGGAGCAACTGTACTGCTCCTTGTTTCCATTTGCTATTTTTGCCTTTGGTTTTGGTAGAAGTAATATGTTTGCTAAGACGGAGCTGTGGGAAGGACAAGTTCTAGCAGGATAGTATGGATGTGAACACCTGATGCTTCGCTGATGTGGGAAAATATAAACCAACAGCTTACATAAGAACAAATGGAGAGCTGCAAACTGCCCTTTATGTGAGCCCCGTTATTTCATCCAGCAGAGCTTCAGTTGGAGTGGAATATCTATTTTTGCAGAGTAAGTACAATTAGTAACACTAATTCAAGCAGTATATATTGCCCATCAGCTCTTGCCAAAAAAGATGATTGGAAAAAGCTTTAGCACAAGAAAGCTAAAATCAGAAATGAACTTCAGATGTTTCACTGTAATGGCAACATATCCCTCAGCTTTGAGTGGGTTATGCAAAAAATAATTTCTTTTTCTGTATTATTACTAGCATTCTTCTTTCATTGCACCACAATTGTTATTGAATTAAAAATTATTTGGGGTACCCTGGACTCATTTTGAAAAGTTTGCAAGAATACAAGCAAAGTCCCTGGTTGAGCATCTGCCCATGGCTTGCCTTTACACATGTTGTGTTGAAAGACATCTATAGTAGCTCAAAGTGAGACAGAATCCCCAAAACAGTGAGTAAGGCACGTTTTAAAGTATGTTTCTCTGGTAGAATTGTCTGTATATGTGATGCTATCATTACTTGCTGGGCTCACCATTTTTATCAGTCCTAGTGTCTTGGACCATCAACCATGTAATTCTAACTCTTTAATTTATTGTCCTGTCTCAACTCAGGGATTCCAAATCATGTGGGCATGGCAAACAGTCTTGATGAGTGCCTGTTGCTCATCTGATGCTATCTTATGTTGGGCTTGGGCAAGGATATTTCAGACAGTGAGAGAGATCAGTGAGCTAGTCCCACAAGTATGCATTTTTTCCTTTTAAAAAAAAAAAAATCTTTTGTGCTTCACACATTCACTGGTTTCTATTAGAAAGTTTTAACATGGTTTTATCTACAGTGTCTTTATTATTGTATGTGTGCTTGTGTT
The DNA here is from genome assembly GCF_965183815.1 of Platalea leucorodia. Lineage (NCBI taxonomy): Eukaryota > Metazoa > Chordata > Aves > Pelecaniformes > Threskiornithidae > Platalea > Platalea leucorodia. The sequence goes on from NC_138826.1 coordinate 24,947,146, forward strand.
GTGCTGCTCACAATCCGTTTATGTCCTGTTTTCTAAGGGGGAAATAAGTGTATATGTATTTATTTCTGCAAGGTCTCAGGTCAAGGCAAACTTCTCTGGACAATTTGAACGTGATCATTTTAGCCATTTGTTAGCCTTTGCTAATCATGAGGGTTTTTTTTTAAATAAAAAAAACACCAAGAAACCCAACACCATAGAAATTAATGCTTGATAGATATTCATGATGCTTGTTTTCTCTCACAGTGAGAAAGCAGCTTAATTATTTTCAAGTAAAATTTTACTTTGTTGGATTGAAATTTGAATCATTTCTTCAGAAGTAGAAAAGGACCATACTGTTTCTCTTAAGATAATGACATGCATGTGCTCATGACTGATTCAGTGTTTTGATCTCGGATACTGTGGACATCTATCATGTAGCTACTGTCATATAAATTACACATTAATATCACTAAGATTTATTCTAGCATAGTGGAAGTTCCCTTCATGACAAAGTCTTAAAAATATTATAGGATATGTACCATATTATTAGAAACTTAATTAAAAGAAAAAAAAAGCTACCTACACAAACATACTAAGCAGCTACGTCTCATTCAGCTTTCTGATAAAAACATATCACTGATTTAATTGAAACATTTAGAAGCCTTACAGAATTATTCATTTGATAAATAAGGTAAAATCATCTTAATAGGTTAGAATCCAGTCTTCTGCTGTTTTTAAAGGATGTGTGATCCATCGGTTATAAATTTGTCTGATACTTTAAGATATTAGTGAAGATTCCCTAACTAGTGAAATTAGCTCATGAGGACACTTGTTACTTTTTCATATGGCTGTTATAGAAAAACTTTTTTAAACAAAGCCCTATGGTGTGTGCAGATTTCAGAGCTAATGGAAATATCAATGTATGTATCCAATTATGTTGGGGTATTTTTGTGTTCCAAATCATTGAACTTTGTTTTCTGTTTCCAGACATTTGTGCTGTTCTATAAATGTTGGACAATTATTTAATAACAAAGGCAGAAAGAGGAGACTTGCAGACAGGGAGCAGGAGCAAGGAGAGGGGAAAAGGTGAGGAAGCGAGCAATACAGATGGTACATTTTCAACTTTAAATATGAAATCACACTGAAAATATTCATGGTGATGAAGCTGACACTTATAAACCATTCAAAAAAACCCCATTATATAAGAACAAAGTATAACCCCTAAACAACTTCTAGGGAGGAGGATGTGCCCCACAGGGACAAGGCAGAAGAATGTTCTTTGGGTAGGACTATATTCAGAAGACATAGCAACAGATGGCTTACCTCTGTAGTTTTGAACAACCGATCACAGCATACATGACAGTAGCCATCACTCCTCCTTGAACAGGAGGAGGTAGCTGGAGCCACTAAAAATCTGTGGGAGATTTGTACAGCTAGCCATGGGAGGAGTGCTATACCAAGTAAGCTGAGCAGTTCTGATTCAGTGCAATATGTTTCTTTTTTTCTTTTTTCTGGAAGTTAAAGCATGAAATTGAGAAAGACATAATTGTTAAGTTATTTACAGTGACTGAGGAGGAAATTGAAAGGCAGTAGTGAATTTATGGAGGGTATAAAAATAGGAGGTAACTAATAGGAAGTTTGTCTGTGATCTTAATTACTTTGCTTGTACCTCATATCTCATTCACTTGCATTTTTTCTAAAGTTAGTATTTTAGGGTAGGAATTTAGTCAGCCTTTATGTATAGATCACCTGTACTATAATGAAGTTGCAGCCTAGATCAGAGACTTTGAACACTACCGCAACATGAATAAACAATAAAATGATATTAATAAGGAACAGCAGCCCATCTGCACAGGATGCACAACCACCCTAAATTCTGCATATGTCAAGTGTAGATGAGTTGCAAACTTTGGGTTTCTTGAGGTAGTACGCATTTCCTGTGTAGAGGAAATTTCCTTAATCAATAAAAGGCTTTGTCATTAAGAAAGAACTACTACTGTATGCAAATGCCTATTAAAAGAAAAAAAAGATGTATATTCTAACGCAAAGTACAAGTTATCTGGCTCTAGCAGAACTTCCTGCTTTTGAGATTTTAAATTATTAGATTGTAAGCATTCCAAGACAGGAACTGTTGGGTCATTTTCTAATTGTAAAGCAGTAGCACAATGCAACCTGAAGTAATATTCATGATACAAAATAATTTACTCAAAGGTCTTACCTTCCTTTATGTTCCTTGCTGTCTTGAAATGTGAAGATATCAGGCAGATGACAAAGGGATATATCAGCTGTCCATGGATAGAGACACCCTAATAAGCACTTAGGAAGATACTTAATCATTAACTCTGTGCATTAATTAGTTACAAGTGTTAGGTGTCATTAATAAATCTATACTTAATTACAATATTAAATACCTTATGTGTTTTATGATTAATTCCATAACTAAAGCAGGCCTTTTCATGTTTGTAAATAAGTGATGATTGCAGAGTAATTATCGTTAAATTGACTAAAATCAATTGTTAACTGTCATTGTAACCTGCTCCTTTCACTCAATCTAAGAATGAATGAAACTTGTGGTTGAGGATGGGGAGGGGGCAGGAGGAGGAGGTTTTCCCACCTTATTTGTGTATTTGCATGAGAAAATTCTGTGCTGTAATTCCTCCTGTGTATTTTCAGGTTAAGAAAGATAATGTAAAACAGATTCAGAAACTGCAGCCTGTTTTTAGCAAAGGTAGATAATACTGTTTGCTCATAAGTACGTTAGTATATTCTTTTTGCAATTTAGTACGTTTCTAAACGAATAAGGAAAAGTAATCCTAGTGTGTATTTAGCAAAATGTTGTCTATTTATGTACAGTTCCTTAAAAGAATAGATAAAAGCTATGTGCATTTTATCTTCATGTTAAAAGTGATTATACAAAATGCGCCTTACAGTCTGTTTCTGTCCCATTGAAAGCTGGACAAAGTCTTATTTAACTTCAGCAAAATCAGACCATTATTTTTCTCTACATAAGGAACTGGTTTAGTGGCTTAAGCTACTAAAACGCGGGTGAAAAATCTGCAATTTCTTAGAACTATAAATTAAATTCTTCATCTTCAGTTAATATCTCAGGCCTCACTTTGTATAGTAGATATCAGAAAATGCCATGTAATTGAAAAAGCAATAGGAAGATGTTTCGCCCACACTTGTTTCTGTGTACCTCTTACCTCATCACTAAAAAGCTTATATTATTAGTACACTCTTAGGTTTCTTTTATGAAAAAATAATGCTAGCATTTCTGTTTATCAGCTTTCTGTTTCTGGATGCTAACAACATCCCAACATTCATGAAAGGTTTGCTGTTATTGCCACTGTCTTAACAGATGGGCTTTCCTGTTGATAGCTTGTCCATCTTACTAGTTTCAATTCTTCCCATGTATCATCATAACAGTAGAGAAAAGGCTGTCTAGGCATGGCCCTGTCTGGACCGTTCAGGGAAATTAAGGCAGACAGTGGTCTTAGAATGCAAAACAATATTACAGTTTGTTTTTCTTCATCCATAAATTATCATTAACTTTGTGGATGGATGTGAATTTCAATGGAATTACTAAACTTGATTGTCTGCTTGTTTGAAGGCTTTCCTAGAATAAAAGTGCTGTGTTAACATCACTTAATAAGCAAATGGAGAAAGAATAAGGTGGGTTTTGCTGGGAGGAACAAAACCTTCCAAAGTAAACACCAATCATCTCTATTTCACAGGTTGTTCTTTAAATTCAAGCACATTCTCTAGGTTTTTCATCTAAAAGGATCAGGAGTGACATTAGCTGCAGTAATGACATTTCAGTCAGCTCTTGATGAAGATGGAAGTTTTCTGAGCAGAGCTGGTGGCCAAGGCTCTTTGCTGACTCAGGAGATCATTACTGCATTATTTAACAATTCTTATGTTTAAAGTTATCACTGGAACCATGAGGGCTAGAAATGTAGGCTATTTTTACAGATCTAAACCTTAACTTTCTAAATTATTTCATGAAGTAATGTATTTTGCACAAGCCCATTATGATATTTGAGAGCTCTAAAAATTTAAATACAATGTGTTTCCTCTTCAGGATGACGATCGCTTCGTAATGGTAAAGTTTATGATCCACTTTTACCAAAAAGTGTGTTTCTCAATGCATATACAAAGTTCTTGCAGAACAGTACTGGTATGATATTGATACTTTTAATATGACTGAATATTAAGTGACAGATTGTGAGAAAGATGAGAAAGGTGGCAAAGCTGGAAGCAAGTAATTAATATGAGTCTTCTCTAATTGCAAAATATAACTGTTCTATCCAGGACTATTAGGAGGAAGAGAAGGAAGGAAGGAAAGTTTGCCTTTGAGATGAAGATACTGAGTCTAGAGCCATGAAAAAGGCCTTGATTCCTTGTTGTGCCATTTGAATTTTTTGCAGAACCTTGTCTTGGAAGCTTGCTGTTTAATTCAATAACATTTGTGAAATCTTCTCAGCTTCTGTTATAAGCACAAAGTATTAGTATTATTTGCCTTGTTGTTGACAATTTGCCCCGGGGATAACTGCTTCAGCCAAGTATTTCCATTTGTATTCACTAGTAGTTATATATGTGATATACCCATGGGTCCCATTGGTCCCTGTTATGATTGTGATGTGCTTAGAAAGGAAACTATGAATTATGTTTCTGAAGAAATTAGGGGCATCTTCCAAGAAAATGTTCTGTATGAATCCAATTATATATAACATTATTAAAAATCAAAATTCTGCTTTGCTTTTCTGAGACTAAGACTTGTGCATTGAACAATACTTCAAAGAGGAGACGATTGTATGATAGATGTTGTATTCAGGAGCTATTGGCCATATAAGCAAGAGTATAGAGGTATGACATGCATGTGCACAGGTATACACAGATATATGTCTTTCTGTTCTGTCTGGAGTCCCTCACAGCCTCAAACTCTATTCTTTCTAAAGATACCAGGCTTGTATTTACATCATATAATTCACAATTTGTTTTGCCTGTAATTTCAATTTTTTCTTTAGTATAATAAAAGTGTGATTGCAATTTTTAAAATCATTTTTCAGACATGAGAAATAACGTTCATTTTTATCTCAGGATACGTTTACTGTAGAGAAGTTTAGACTTGGTATTCCCAGACTTTAAAGTACTCATAGAGAAAGTCAATGCAAACTTCATTTCCTGGTCATGCAACTAGCCTTACCACATACTTTAGATAAAGATAATAAAAATCATAGTAATATATAATATGTTATTAACAAAAAAATGCATCTTTTATCAATGCTGGGTTTTTTTAGCAGCCAGCAGAACTTGCAAAAAGCCAACACAGATGCAGAATTGCTGCAGGACATTATTGATTTTGCTCTCTCTCATCAATTGCAAATTAATTTTGCTGCAGTTTATAAAACACTTGTGTTGTTCTAGCTCTTGTTCTTAAGAGCAGGTGAGAATCTCTAGTTCAGCTGAATTAAACTACTACAGCATTGTGAGACAGAGCCAGAAATGAAATCTGCCTTGCATGCTCAAGTATTGGAAGTCATGCTTTTTGGAAAGCAGCCCGTAATAACTTAGAGCTTATATAATTTTAACTCCTTGGTATTCTTTAGATCCTCCAAGTTCTCCGCTGGACGTCATGGCCCAGCTTCATTAACTGAGTTCTGCCAAAGACCTTCTGCCTAGTATTCCCAGCTGACTGCCTCTGTTTCACAATTGCCTTATCCAATAGGACACAGTGAACACAGGGTTTTGCAGAGTTTAAACAGGATGAATCCAGCCTCACTATGCCACCTCTGAGAAAATAGTCAAAATAAATGGATGTGTAACTTTTTTTAAAAGTATAAATACCTATTTTAAGTAATAACAGTTTTGAGGATGCACGTTTTAAAGACTAATTAGCCATGCTATCTTATCTCCTTACCTTATCTGCCGGTCAATGGCCTGTTAATGCATGAAGGTTGTTCTACTTCCCACTATGCTGCTTCTCCTAATTATCTTTTTGAAGATGTTAAAAGAGAAAAGAGCAACCAAGCTTCCATTCCATCTTTGAACAAATCGATGCTGTTAACAAATTCTCAATCCCTTCTCTGTAACATCTAAAAGTTGGGGGGGGGGGGGGGGGGGGTTGTACAGGAGAGAACTAGAGAAAATCTAAGTTTTGTAAAAATCTGGTTTTTTTTCCTTTTTAAACAAGAGACGCATCTTCTTCCTTTGGGAAAATACTGTAAAACTGCCTTTCATTTTGGTAGCCTAGGTTAGATACCTAAGAAAGGTACTGCAGCAATGTAGGTTTAGAACAGAATTTTTAACATAATGAAGTTAAAACATTTTCTAGTGTTCCAGCCACAAACAGGATGCAAGACTAAGTTGAAGGCTTTCTTATTATTTGGTTGCTGCAGGTCTTTTCATGTAACTATGAACTAGTACAGCTGCCATCATTTTCAATTGGATTCTCAGTGCGTACCACTTTTACCAAATTCATAACCAATACCATGGAAGGTCATTCTGTACTCAAAATGATAAAATCACTGTGTCATAAGAATCTGGGTAAATGTGTTGAACTACCAAAAGAAATCAGGTCACAAGTCCCTAACAGGGACTATGGATTTGTGTCATAGTCCACGTGGTCACAAAGTGAGCAAGAAATGTTTTTGCAAAGACTTTGAGTGCTGATCTGCTCCTATTTACACAATAAGAAGTAATAGGAATTTAAAAAAAAGTGTTGATATTTTTAACTGTGTGCCATCCTAATAATATGATAAACAAATATTTGCTGTCTAGCAGTAACTTAGAATCTGACACACACATTCCTTCTCCAGTCCTCTTTTTTTCCCAGTGGAAAATTGCATGTGATACACTTCTGTATTTTCATCACCTTTCTTTTGTGTTCTTCTGTGAATTGCTGAGTGTTTTTACTGGTAAGATAAAGGCAGAAGAAATGTACTGAGACAAAGTGATCATTATTGAAATACAAGAATCACCCAGAAGATGCAGCAGTTTCATGTTCCATATCTGCAACATACTTTAAGTTTGGAACTGGTGCAAATTTTGGTATTCGCAGGGTGAACAGGTCATCTTCTGTAGTTCTGAATGTGCACCTAGGATTTTCACAGTAAAAATTATTTCACTGCAGCTTTGAGGAAAATACAGGATGGCATTCATTCATTTATCATGTGCAAGGTTAATGAGAGACTTTAGACAAAAATTCTGCAGTCCTAGAGATTAAATTGTTGGATAATTAACATAAAAGCCCACATTTTCAGAGTTGAAAATCTGCTATGCATGACACATCATTTAAGTAATAATATAGCTCTTCTGTTAGAACATTTCAGTACACTTTTGAAATATTGTGAACACATAGAAGACAAAATTTACATGACAGTCATGACTGGCCAGCTAATCCATAACAGACCTTAAAACTAAACTCAATTTATTTCACACTATTACTAGCCTGGAAATGGTAGTGTTTCTCTCAAATGAGCTTTAAACTTCTATTAAAACTTCCAGTTTTTCACAGTAACCTAAGGAATTCAATGACAACCATTAGCCTGTAGACAATATTAAACTCAGCTTAGATCAGGTCTTTGAGAGTTCATGCTGCTGTTTTCTGCAATAGCTACAATCCTGTAGCTCTGAGCAGTACAAGTAACTGTGGAAGAATACCGAAGCATTACATATTCTGTTGAAGTCAGATAGCAATTATCACTGGCCTTCTAAAGGCATGAGAGGGAAAACAAATGTGAAGTTACCTAAATGAACATTTCAGTAAATTGAAAGAAATGTTTAAGGGCTCAGTATTCAAAGCTACTTGTGTGTCTGGTAATATTGATGGTCACCAAGAGCAGTTTCAAAAGTAGTTAGTATCTTACATGCCAGCCCTGCATAGGTTCTTCTAAGACCCTGTCCAGTGTTACAAGGAGGCACAAAAGAGCTTGTTCTGCTCTTCAGTTTCAACTTTTCTCTTTTCCTGTCATCTCAAGCCTACTCCTTTCTTATCCTGCTCTGCAGTTTGATCAGTCAGAAACCACAGCACGTTTAGACAACATATCCCCCAAAGCTCCTTTCCTGTTGAAGTATTTGTTACATTGAAACGAGTAACAGTTTTCATACTGTTGAGGTATGCAAGCTACTGTTACCTTTAGCTTTGAGGAAAATGTATTGGGATTTTTCCAGAAAAGCAAAGTAAGGTGTGCTCCTCTTCATGGTAAACTAGCAGTTGTGTACTTTATGGGTGAGGATTTCTACAACCACTAAAGGGCAGTGCATGCCATCTTATGATTTCTCTTCCGCAGCTGTTGAACTGCCCTTGCTGTTAAGCAGATTGAGATAGAGCCCATTGCTGGGCTTTCTTTTTTGAGAGATTTGTGAGCTTGATGCAGTTTTTAATGTATAAGGTTAAAGGTCTACTATTGTGAGCCGGACATGCAGAGGAAAATTCTGCCCTTTTCTTGTTCCTATTCAGAGGCCAACTGCCATGTGCCTGTAGTAAGTAAAAGAGCTGCTTGTTATTGAAACAACATTTTTGTTGGCCAAAAATTGGCTTATGTTGTAAGAGGAATCATAATTTCAGTATTGGTACTGAAACAGAAATACTGTGTAGATCTAAAGGTCTGATTATGCCAAACACCATGTGTGGTATTTACTGTGCAATTGAAACTCTTAGCTTCACTAATAAGTAAATATGATCAGGTTTTGGATTAAGCAAGTAAATAAAACATAATAAATGAAGATATTTGAAATCATGTCTCTTATTCATGTATTCTGACAAGTATACTTTAATTATTGATCAAGATGGTAATATAGTAAATATGCAGTTGCATGCATTAAAAATTCAGCATCTTTCATCATTTAGCTAACAGTATCCATACAATATGACAGAAAAACCACTGGCCCTCCAAGTCATGGGGGTTGGGCAGGAGGCCAACTACCTCCTCCCGGACAAAAAAAAAAAAAAAAAAAAAAAAAAAGTTGCAGAAACAACGAGCATCAACTCGGAGATGGAGAAAATCAGTAATGAAGTGAGGAGGAGGAGATGGAACTGGATCGGTCATGTCTTGAGGAAAAAACCAACAGAAGACTGCGCTGTGGCCCTTGGGACTCCAGAGCACGCAGCCGCAGACCGATCGAAGTGGAAGAACGATGTTCGCGCCTTGTGTGCCTCCTGGCACTGAGAGAATTCAGATTCAGATCCATACAATATTCTTTGTGATACGGCTCTTTTACCACTACATGATACCTGTTGGACAACATTGATGTCTTTTTGGTTTGTTTTGTTTTGTTTTAAGGATAACTATCACCTTATAGTATACTGCATAAAAATATTGTCTTAGCAGGACAAGACTGCCCTGAGTCATTGTGCTGTTATATATGAGAAGTATTGACCAAGTACGTGATATAAGAAAGTGGAATCTCAGAGCTGTGCTCAGTCGTTATTGGGTTAGTAGTTTGCTTGGTCTTTTGGGTTGTTTTTCTTTCTGTTTTCATGATGTATCAAATTTGGGGTTCCATTAAGAGGAACTGGAGAAGTTGTTACTCTAATGACAAATGAGAAATATATTTTTTCTTTCTATATGCAGTAAGGGAATAAAATTCTATAACGATCTGAACAAGCATATGTTCTTCTGGGCAATTTTTCATAATCTAAAGGATAGCTTTTACTTTGATACCATTGTGTTTTCAAACAAATTCTAATGGCAGAAAGAATGAAAATTTTCTCTGTCATATTTCCTCAGTTTGGATATGACAGGAATGCAAATGTGAAATAGATACTTAAGTATTTCAGAGAGAATATGCAGCCGATGGCTGCTAGTCCCTCAGTCTCAGGTCTCATTGCTTAGTAGGTCTTTATAAAGCATTGCCATGTTATGGAGCCCCATGGCATCTAGACTGATGGAATATTGTACTTGGCTCAGGTTTTGTCTTTAGTTTGTCTTTCATAAGAAGGGTAGTATTTGAACTAAGTGGTTATAATGAGTTCCTTTTCCAGCAAATAGGAATTCCAGGAATTGGCTTCTGTGTAGGGAAGAGTAAATGACCAAAGGAAGCAAAAGGTTCGTGCATTCTGTACAGCTCTACTTAAAAGGAACAGAGACTTGTTCTGTCTCTGAAAAAGTATCAACTCCAGTACCTGGCCTGCTTCTTTTAAAGCTAGTTCTTTTTATTGAATTACCTGGAATAAACTAAACACATGGCAGAGCAGTAAAGATAGGCTACTTCATTACGTATTTTAATATGCTGAGTTTTTTTTATTGGTGGATTGAGCAGCTGTGTTTTGTTTTTTCTTTATAAAAAATTTTTGGAATTTTTGAAAACAGTATGAAAATGTTCTGCTATAAGAAAAAATCTACCATTAGTGCTCACTGCTGAAGCTTTAAAATGGTGATAAGTATTTAAAAAAAAAATCTGGGATCATCAAGGTAAGGAAAACAAGGCTTTGTTCAGTGTCCTGCTGAAAGGTGGCTGTTTGGTGTACTCTCTCTTCAAATAGTTTCTGGACCAGATTTTTGTGGGAGAACTGTTTGCAAGATAGCACTGTAGAGTTGACTTTCTCTTTGGAAAAAAAATTGCTGGACTTGATCAAAATTAATTTCTCTCATGCTTTACTATTTTAAAAAATATTTTAGCAGCACACTAGGATAAAGCATAGTCCTCCCATGTTTGTCATCCTATGGAGAACTGAATTCAAGTCAAAGCTACTGCATGCCTTCCTTTCATTTCCTCTGCTTAATATTTCCTGGAAAGATTATTATCTTAGCTTAAAGAAGACATCCAGTCCTGACAAATTTTGGCCCAAACAAGAATTTTGGCAAAACTGTGCACAACTGAGAACAGTCTTACAACTGGAAGCATGAAACCACTTAAGTAGCTGTATGACACTGAAGGGGAATTCCTGAGATAGGAAATTAAGTTAATCATATGAGTTCTTAGGTATCAGATGGGTTGTTTTTCCTGGGGCATCTTACAATTGTTGATTGAGGTCTTTACATCTTACCTTTATGTTATCATTTGGGGAACTGATTTGGGGTTTTTGGGGTGGGGTTCTTTGCCACTAGTATAGTAGGTAAAGATATTTACTAAATGTCTATCAGAAATACCACTTCTTTGTGTGAGGAGATTAGCCTTGACACATGCAGTCCCCGCATTCCTAGTTGTCACAAAGGTTACATGTCCTATCAGTAATGATTTTGCTTGTTGATACAGATGTAGATTTTACAACTGAAGTATATCCAGTTTGCAGGGATGAACCTGTTAGCGGTTTGGTCCATGTCTTTCTGGGGAATCTGGTAACGTTGCCCAGTCACATGTTTCTAGAAGATGCCATGTTCTGTTCTGACGTTCATTTGCTCAGTGTTCCAGGCAGATCGCTGACAAAGCATGAGCCACAGCAGAAGATGCTGCTGTCAGCCTAAGGTCTTCTCGGCTCTGGTTGCTCGAGGAGAGGGGAGCCGTACTGTGAGATCTCAGCATTACGGGCTGGGCTGTTAGGGAAGCGGCAGCAGTTAGCTGCCGAATGAAATGCATGAGCGGCACCAGCTCCAGCAGATGGGTCTCTGTGGTGTCCGTAGTGGTCTGAGCTTCCAGTCCCCAGTGGACTGACATTAATCTGCAAGGACTTACTACCTAGGGCGAGGTTGAGGAGTTTTAATAAAACAGCAGGCGCTTCAGTTCCACACCATGCGTCTTTCTCTACAGTCTGGTATTTTACACTGGTATAAGCCTTAAAGCATAGGAAGATGCATGTTGTACAGCTCCATTTTACAAAATATCCTTAAAAGTCTATGAAGAAAAACTTTCAATATTTAGAATAGGCTTTTAAAGTGTATTTGTATATGTTTATTTTTTAAAAAATTGAATTACAGGAGTATGTTACTACTGAATGGTGTATAGCCTTTTAAAGAAAGAAAATAAAAAATCACTGCCAACTGCTGAACAGCTAATTCACTCAATATAAAACAAAGATGCATTTCTGTAGGGCTAACGACATGCATCCCATCTCCTTGACAACCGCTCTAATTACCTCAGCTTGGACGATCAATATTTGATCTTTTTCCCACCATACAAACATGTCACTTTAACTCCATAGCTTTCTCTTAGCTTTTTGATAATTTGCAGCCAAGTGAAAATGGTCCTTTCTATTTGTTCTCCCTGGCTTGAGGCCAAGGGTTCTCTCAATGCAGTTCATTGATATGAATTTGTTGATCTCCTGGGTAGTTTTTCACAAATTTAGGGCAATTAAAAACCTTTAGAAAGCATTTCAGTTGAAGTCAATAATTTTGCTTTTAGAAATTACTTCATCATTTTATGATCATTTTTGCTTCATCTGTTCATAAAACAACTTCAGAAGAAAGAAAAAGCACCATTTTATTGAGTAGTTTATATATACATAAAAACTACAGCTTTCAATCTTAGAATTAGGCAGCAATTTAGAAATACTTTAATTGGAATGTTTAATTGGTAACAATAAGAAATTTTTAATTCTATTTTGGACTCAGAAGTCATTCTCTCTCTTTTAATACAAAGATAATGAAGCTCGATGAACTTTAACAATAGTTACAGAAACTTTCTAAATACATTTATGTCATTTAAGGTACGAAAGGAATCCAGTGTTGGGGTGAGGGTTGATTTGTGCATTTTGTTTTGAATAATTTTTGTTCAGAGACGTTTTTTTCTCGCTGGATTGTTCCAGAGGTATTTTAGGATTTACATGTATTACAGCAGTATTATTTAATCCAGAAAGTGTTTTACAGAGGCTCGGAAGTTTTTTAATTTATGTAACAGGCCATATATAAAGGGGTGCTGTCTTTAAATATTAAAAAAGTCAGAAAGGGTATGCAGTTTTATGCTGTCTTTTGCTGCTTATACAGATCATCAAGTAGTGCCATCTGAGTTCGAAATACAAGATATCTCATTGTACGAACTCATGCAAAGAGAAAGTTATTGAACTTCTTCCAGTACGTAGGTAAGGAATCTAGTTTCCTTAGAAAGAAAACAGGATTTGTGGGGGAAAACCAAGAAAGTAATGGTCACATAGAGCTGGAACTTCAACATCCCTTTGTGGAAAGCAGGGAGAGACATGTTCTGTCATTTTGGAGTGAATGGTCTGAGGATATTTACTTTGAACTTCTTGTAGCTGTTACACAGGTAAATATGTTGTCAATGAGATGCAGAATAAAGATTGAGTTCTACGGTGAAAATAAGTTAAACAATTCTTCAAAGATTCTTATGATTCCTGAGTGACAGAAAATGGTGGAATTTTTTGCTGAAAGATGAGCATACGCTAAGATTTCAGACTTCCGCTTCACCTTGCAAGGATTTAATGGAACACTGAGAGATCTTGTATTTGATAAAGGGAGAAATGACATTCATAAAATTAAATTAACTATAGCTGATGATGTTTGAAATTATGCAAAAAGTTAGTTGAATTTTATACCCAAAAATCACAACAGAAACTACGTACAAAATTCCCCACCCTGCTTAATTTTCTACACTGTATTAGGAAGTGATCCTGTGATCACTGCACTAACATAACTTACCCAACTCTTGATTTTTGACTGTTCTTGCAGACAGTTGGCCCAAATCATAAGCATGCGTCTGCCTATAAAAAACTGTTCAAAATACTGTAAATCTAAATGAATCCATTTAACTGTATCAAACAGAAGTATGTCCATATCAGTTTATGATGGCATACCATGCTTTCTTGTTGATAGTTGTATTCACCATTTCAGAATGGATTTATACAAACCTGAAAGCAGAAAACTGATTGGAAAGGAAAGTCACAGCTAAAGTACAGCATTATGTGCCAAATAATTTGGTTAAGATACGTTAGGGGTGAACACCAGGCTTGTCAAGATGGACTGATTATGCTTCCACTCAGTGAACACTAGTAAGTCATTGAAGTTTGTGGAAGTGTTAGTACAGAGGAGGTGATACTCCACAGTCCAAAAAAGCTTCATGAATTGTTGAATGTGGCAGGTCAGAAGTAGAAATAGTGAGCACCCAAAATTCAGGCCGTGGAATGAAGCTATTTAATTAGGGTAAATTCTCTTCTGTCATGTGATTTATTTGCTCATTTTATTTCCTTGCTTTTTTCCCATGCTCTCATGGGTGGGAATCTGTTGTTGAAAAATACTAGGATTACCTTGGGGTGGACAACGTGAGATTTTTTTGCTATCTGGAGTTGTATTGTCATCTTGTTATTTTCTCTTTAGGAATTACTGCTAAGGTCTTAGTGTTTTATGGAAGAGTTTAAATACTTTGCTTAGTGCATGTGGTGCTTATTAAATAGATACACTGTGTTGAATTATAATCCATTCATAGAGTAAAGGCTACTATGCCCAAGGATATGTTAAAATCTTTCCAACTGCTCATATTTGCAGAACAAAATCTATCGTAGTAGATTAGGGCAAATATCCATCTAGCCAAATACCCTGTGTCTGACAGTAGTCAGATATTCCTTAAATATTTAAGGAAATGGGGGAATAAAGAGTCTTTTTTCTGTGGTATCCTGATAGCTTGTGGCTGTCAGCAGTTATGGACTTCATTGATCTGAAGTTGAATCTCATCACTCAAGAGCATCATGTTCCCATCATGATATGAAACAATTCATTCATTTGAAGAAGAATTTAATTTGACATAATAGGATGGTTTATTGAACCTTTTTTTCTATTAACACTGTCAAATTTTTGCTTCTACAATATAAAGTATTTTAATACAAATCCTGAGAATCTTGGTAAAGATTGCTAGTATTCAGGAGCTACTGAATCTGTAATTTGGAACAGAGTACAAGAGTAAATCATTCAGGACCTATACCAGACAAGCTGAGTGTTAATAAGATGACACAATTTCAGTGAGTGTAGAGTCATCTCCTTGAAGGCACAAAAATAATTTCCCATGAAATACCTTCTTTACTTAGGCTAATTAGATTCACATTTGAAAAATCTTCACATTTAGCAATGGCCTAATTATTTAGCCAACTAAATACATTGCTTAACCAAAGAGACAGTCAAAAGAGGAATTACATCCTGTTATTTGTATGAAGTGCATTTTTTTTAACTACTACAAGAATTTCAGTCCAGCTTTATTACCACAGTTATTTGTGTGAGAAAGTCCAAATCCAGAAGACAAGTAATCCTCAGGGAAGAGGAGGATTTTGAGAGAGGAGAGATTAGAATGAAAAAGTGAGTAGAAAAATGTAAAGGCTAAACCATTGAATTCAGTGTATCCTTACATTTTGTTCCTATGTTGTCAAAGCACCATTTTCCCTAACAAGATAGATGGCATTAAACTCCGGAGGTTGCTTTTCTTCTTGCATTTTAACTTATACCTATGCTACTTCTGAACCAAATGGGTCACTTTGGTGTATCTTTCTTTTTGATGCAGTTACGGAAAAGGTAAAGGCTAGGTGCAGAAAGTATCACTGTGGTATATGGTTGTCAAGTATATTTAGATAAGCAATAGCTAATTTTAACATAATGCATCCAATTACTAACCCAGTTTCTTTAGACAGTAAAATATCTTCAGGACCCATTTCAGTACAAACATTGTATGCAAAATGGTGGAATAGTTTTCATGCACCTTATAATAGTTTGTTAATTAAAACTAAATAGGGCTCTTAAGTGGAAAATGAAATTATCCCATTGCTTGAAATACCTTGATGCAGTTTTTATTACAGGTTGCATATGGAATCTGTTAGGAATTTGAGCATGGCTTGGTTGTTGAATTATTGTGTGGATTAGCTGTAGTATTTGAAGGTTCTCGACTTTAAAAGCATGTGTCTGTTTTAAATCCTACATAAATTCCTCACAGTTTTTTAGAACAGTCTGTAACTCTAACCAGGGCATTTTTAACACCACAGCTTCAAACAACAGCAGGAGCAAATCTAAAACATTGCTCTGAGTGGTTTCATAACATCATTAAAAGATTTCATTTTAATTAGATAAATTCCCTCTTTCTTTAACTTTTCAACCTTTCTCTCCCAAGTTCTACAAGACAAAGGGTGAAAAGACTAACTGAATTGAATTAAATATTAAAACATTAAAATTGGCATTTTAGAGCTCATGAGGAAAAGACGGGGGGAAAAAAACTCATGAAAAACATATATTTCATGCATATTTTAGATTTTATTTTAAGACCTTTCCAAAACTATTATGGATATTCTTAGTAAGAAATATTATAGGCTGTGTTGTCTCCCAGGGCAGCTAAAGTTTCCAAAAGGAAGTTCAATCTGTAATATATCTTTCACATGTTATTTTAATAAAAAAGCAAATATCATTTGTGTGTTTCCACTGCTAAATGGAGACTCATTGTTTGGTCATGTTTCCCTACATCAGCAAATACATTTAGAAAGAATAAAGTAAACTTTATTTCAAGTTACACTGATGTAAAGCATTATGTGTGTTACAATAAAAGTGATTTGAGGTTGAATGTGAAAATAGCTTAACTTGTGTCTCCCTGTTTGTGTCTCTGTGTGTCTAGGGTTTTTTACATTCATGGATTCATTTGCATGTATTTACATGTTTGCAATTTTTGGTGTTATTAAGCTCTCTTATTTCTCCCCACTCAAGAGTGGAGAAACTTTATTGGTAATCAAGAACTGTGATCTACAGAAGAGTGAATGAAAGAGAAATTATATTTATTTAGTTTGCTGTTACCATTTTTCCAGAGCAACTTACAATTTGTACAAAGAAAGTCAAGGGAAGCTGTTCACTGCATTAAAGCATTGATCTGCATTGTAAAACCAATAGGTCTTTCACTATTGTGGGTCATTAGTCTGGAAAGTGCTGAAGGAATTATAACAAGTCTTTGCAGACTTTAAATGCTTTACAGGATGAATGCAATTTGTCTTACTAATGTGTTGTCCCTGGTATTGGTAGAAAATGGGTCAGTCCCTTTGATGCCTTGTGAAACACGGTATCATAGGCAGCATATGTTTATCTTGTGTGTTTATCTTGTTGTTGAGATACAGTGAGCACTGACTTGTTTAAGAACATAAATTTGGTTCAAACCCACTTGAATGACGAAATCTAGGTTTGTTAACAATGTCAAAGAAAAGCGATGTTATAACTAGGTTTCTTAAGAAAATGGCAATGCTGTGTAGATGGACCTTGTGTAAGTGTAGGCTGAAACTAGAATAAGAAGTTCACTGCTCCTATCTGTTGGCTAACAAGGGAAGAATATAGCTACCAACCAGTCTTCATTTATATAAAACTTTCATGCAGAATTCTTAGGGTGATGTCCAGGGACCTGTCTTAACCAGAGCTAAATTCGTAATTGGTTGTGTATATATTAAGAAGGGTTTATTCCTTTTAATAAACAGTGTCAGGAGGAAGCATTCTGCTGAAGTTACATCCATGCCACTTTTACTTCCCCACAAGAACCATGTGCCAATCGGCAGACTGTGTGGCTAGAGATGACGTACACCGAGGACTTCACTGTGAAAGCTCCGACAGCCTTTGGAAAGGGGGAGATTGAGGCAGCTGATTATGCAGGCATAGCAGAGTTTACTCATCATTGCGGTACAGTCAAGAGAGGATTTTTTGTTGTTGTTGTTGAAGTTGCATCATTGGTAGTTGATCTTTTTGGGAGTCTATCCAGTCACGGTTGTAACACAGAGGCTTGGATGATGCAGCTTCAGAACAAGAATGGACATCACTTCCCTATATGCCTGTCCTGAACTTCCCTACTGGCCTGAACAAAGATGCTTCAGGACTTGGGGCCTAACACCCAGACGTAAAATCAGAAATGGGGGTTTAAAGCAATGGGAATTGGAGCCATCTTCAGGTAAATTTTCCTATTGGTTATTCAGGCTCTAGACAACAAAAGAGTTATGGGACAGCTTGCATGTGGATGAATGTTTTACTCATTGTTCGTTTAGATATATTGTTGCTTTGCTTACCCACACTGACAATATGTTTTTGTCCTCCACAAACGCTTTTCTTGTACCATATCTGCACTCAGGGCCCGTGACTGGGGAAGTACTACATGTTGGAGGCACCTAGGGAGAACACTTAGAAACATCAGTAATTCTGGTCATGGTCTCGAGTGTTACCTGTTTATGGTTAGAGTGCTAGTTCTTATTCTTTCCGCCACATGTAACAATAGAAGATTTTAAAGGATGGCTTATGCCATTCTGCTTGTCAAAGAATCCTGGTTTCTGAGTTCAGTTCACAGAGGCCTTAGTTGTCACGACTAACTGAGGGAACAGAAGAATAATATGGACAATTGAAACTAGATTATTTGACTGAATCCCAAATTAAAAAATGTAAATAGCACCAACCTAGGTTACCAAGTCTGTGGGAGATGCCAAGAAGTCCTTTGACAGTCAGGGACTTTTATTTCTACCTCTGACTGTAAAATAAAAGTGACTTGGTTCTCTTTGGTGATTATGTATGGTTCAGTTTTATATATTGATTAGTGTTTGTAAATGCTTTTAAGGCTTTTAGACCAGGTGTTACCTGAGGAGTCAGTATCTCTGGTCCTTTGTGAGCTATTAGAGTGCTAGGGTATTACTGAGTGATTGACAGGGCATACTTCTGGTTTTGTCACCTACTTTTTAT
This sequence comes from Platalea leucorodia, assembly GCF_965183815.1. NCBI lineage: Eukaryota > Metazoa > Chordata > Aves > Pelecaniformes > Threskiornithidae > Platalea > Platalea leucorodia. The sequence continues at coordinate 24,965,679 of NC_138826.1, forward strand.
TTAAGGCAAGGAAATGAAAGAGAGGAAATTAAAAAAAATTATCAGTTTTTTAGTTTTGTATAATTATTTCTAGATCTCTCTGCTTTCCCCCTCTCCCCCCCCCCCCCCCCCCCCCCCCCCAATACCATCATAGAAACTTAAGCCTATTTATGAGGAAATTGAAGTAAATTTTCTGAAACTGTGTCACGGAATTAATTTTTATTTGCCTTTTATTTTTTAGTGGACTCTGCATAATTTGCCCAAATCTACCAATTCTTATTTGGCTTATATTACCTTTTAAAAGTTGGAGTTTTTTCAAGTTTGCACTACATGTTATTTGTTAGGGATATAACCTGACATCTCTGGTAGCTTCTCAGACAGTCTCAAAGCACTTTCTAGATGACATAATTGATACATCATATAAAGAATCAAAAAGAATGAAGCTGCTCAATGACTCACAACGGCACTATGTGATAGTTTAGGACAGGAAGTGTGGAATAACTATGTGCAGCTGGATCTACAGGATGAAATTAAATAGACAGGAAATACTTAACCAGGCTGGAATTTAACCACATCCAAAGTGGAATTTGATGTGGAGAGTAGCACCTTTAATTATATGAAATTTTTTTTCAAAGGAACGCTTATGATTATATGTGGCCACAATCTTAATTTTCTTGTGTTGACGCTGAAATTCAGTCATTGATTGAACCAAATTTTACTTCACCCATGAGAATGTCAGGATCCTAATTGTCTTTGTTATACATCCCTCTTCTGTGCAGTATTTAATTTTTTAATGGAAATGCATTTATGATTTTCCAGGATCAAATTATCAATCAATAATGATTGATTTTATTTTTGCTGTTCAACAAAAGAGTTAGAACTATTCCCCCTCCATTTCTTCTGTTTTACTACAATTGCAGAGTGCGGACAGGACTGACTTTGGTCAGTATTATGTGAGTGGCATGAAGTAAAAACACAATCAAAACCCCTCTCTCCTCTCTGTCCCTGGAACTTTCTCTATAACTTGTCAAACAAATGTAACTTTTTCTTTTTTCATCCTATTATTGTAGTGCCTTGGAGCATTAATGACAGATCCAAGCCCCATTGGGGTGCTACTCAAATAAATATTTCCTGTTGTAGAGTGTGCAGTGGGGAAAGCACCTAGAAATAAGAACATAGTAGTGATGTTGGTCTGAATATCACAGAATCTCCAGCGCTAAAAGTTTTATAGTGGCCCTGGAAAAAGGAGAGGCTTATAGGAAGCACTTCACCTGCTTGTGGGAAAGAATGGGATAAAAGCAGATAGCTAATTGTTTCAAAAGTGAAGTGGCAAGTGGTGAATGCTCACAGATAATCTGGTTTAAGATGGATATGAAAGCCTGGAAGAGGACCCAAGTACCGAATACTTGATGCAGTCAAGAAGGAGATGAGTGGAAAGTGATCTGATTAAATATGGACTGGAAATTATTTCTCTTTCAAGGTCAGTAGGAATAAGGTGATGTCTGCTCAGTTTAAGCTGTGTGACTAAAAAGTAAAGAAAATGCTATGCAGAAACTATTAGAAGAATTAAAGTGAAGTCCTTAAAAAGATGTGAATTGAGAATGTGGTTTGAAAGTGTGGGTCTCAGCTTGGACAGAATAAGTCAGGACTTGAACAGAGAGAGAGGAGGAGAGAGAAAGGTCCTTCCACCATCAGCTTAAATATGTGTTTGGTAATAAGATTACCCAGAAATAGGTTAGAGCTAGAGGTAAAGTAAAGATGTCTTAAACCAACCTGTAGAACCATATTCAGTAACAGTGGGTAGATCTTCCAAAAGATGTGCTGAAGAAGTTGTTAGAGAGATAAGAACATCAAAAAAGGGAAAAGTTATGGAAGTCAAGAGAAAAAGAACACTTCAGAAAGAAGAACGTGGTCAATTCTACTATAAGATGATTAATGAACAGGTACTTAGGTTTTCAGAGTTGGGAAGAAGTTTTCAGAGACTTTGATTATGCCTTGGTGATGCAAACTTGCATCAGAGATTTACTATAGCATAAAAGGAGTGGAAAGTGAATTTGGGTTGGAGGTTTATGGCCATATTATGGAAAAACAGTGCTATAGCCAAAAAGATAGGAGAGGGGAACTTGGAAAGAATCAAAGGCCATTATCAGTGGATGAAAGGGCAGGATGATGTAATGACCTGTTATTTTTATCATATTTTTATCATCTAACTCTAATCCTCCTACATTGTAGCATAAATTATAGAATGTTCTACTTGAAAATTAGATATCTTTATCATATATTCTTTTCCATTGTCTTGCCTTCTATACCCATCCTTTCATTTTCCTTGTTAAAATAGTTGGCAAATCTTTAGCTTGCTAAGTTGCACATTATGTCATTGGTACATTGAGGCACATGTATCAGCACAGTTCATAAATGGAAGCAGCTGGTTTCCTCTGCACTTAAGAGAATGCACAAACACACAACCAAGATCTTCAAATCCTCTGTATGCTTTGGATACAATTCCTATCCTGAAAAGCCATGCTGTGATTTCAATTAGTGCAGATGTGCACCAAGCCACCTTATTGGCTCAGAAAAGAATTCTTTTGTTTCAACACTTGAACTGCTAGATCTGGTTAATGTTACCAAATGAAAAAAAAATAACATCACACCTATGGTATTAGTCTTATACTCCAGTATCTGAAAAAGCCTTGGCAGGCAAAAAAAAATGTTATCATCTCATAGGGAAAAGCTGAATTCATACACAGGAACTGCAGGATTACTTCGACATTTTACTAGTCCCTTGTAACACCAGCAAGTCCCATAAATGCCTAATGGAAAAACAGCAGAAAATGAAATCTGCAGCAGGCCTTTAGAGATCAAATTTATGTTGCTGAACACTTTTTTCGGGTCAGGTTTAAAGGTCAAAAGAAAGTGGATAGATTAAATTTGCTGATTTTGCCAACTTTAAAGGCCCCTTTTAGAGGTTTTCTGTTTCTATGGAAAGCCCCAATATGCTTTTGGATAGTTTGTGCAAGAACTGAAATGTATAGAATCTTTACTGTACTTCTCTTATGTGAGAAAGACGCTCATATAACAGTACTTAGTTATCCCCACTGTGCCCTTGAGCAGCATCTGATTTAGATCCAAGGTATGTTACAATCTTGAAGTAATTAATTCTTCCTATTAATAAAGTTTTTAGTGTATATTCATTTCATATGCAGACTCAGACTCATCTATCACAGGGCCAGCTGTGACACCACAGTGACAAAAATAGTTACCCCAATTCGTTTTCACACTTGTGTTAAAATTTATCTCCCTGTTTCTCACACAATATTTTTCCCTTCTGTATCTCCAAGCAGAAAAGTATCTCCGAGTGACTATCACTAACTTTTACACCCTGTGCTCCCCTAAATGTGAATAGAATCAAACTATATCGTCAGTTGAGAAGGAAGAAAGTGGAATACAAAATCTTACCACAAAGGACATTCTGGATCATCAGTCTCTGCAAACACTAGTAACAAAATGAATGACCGGGAGCGGGAGGATTTTGGGCAATATCTTCAGAATCCTAAGTAATTTGGGCATAATGCCAAAAATGTCATTTTTTGAAACAAAACACCCTCTTTTCTACAGGGTAATAATACTACACAAAGACAAGTTGAATTAGAAGCTTAGTTTCTGTACATGAAGCAGTGCAGAACAAACAGCATGTTTGTATACCTGTATTTTGTTTCGTGGTTTTATTTATATGGAGTTATTTCAACAGTCTTTAAATGTTTGAGTAATTCAGTGCAAGATCATTCAATATTAGCTCAATGTCAAATCTTAGTACTTCCCAATTCAAAAAGTTTTGACCTAGCCTCCTCAGTATGTCCCCTTAGGAAAATCTTGATTGTGTAGCAACTACAGTTGTTCTCTCAGTGTATATAATACTTGTAAATTATTGTGCTTAAATTCATGGCAAATATTCACTCAAAAAGGCTTTTAAAAATTACTTTGAATTGTTACTTTTTTTTAACTTTCTAGTGGATACTTTTCTACTATGTGATGATTTTTAGGGCATGAGGTTTTCAGAATAGTTCAAAATCTTATTAATACCAAATTCAGCAAAGACCATAGACAACTGTGTGGGCTTTCAACTGTGTGTTTCCTGTATACTTTTTAACATTAAGTGTGTCTTTGGAATGGAGGAATTGAGTGACATCTTTAGGTACAGGTTTACCAATATCTCCATTTTTTTGAAGTACGTTATTAGCCAGTCATTTAGGAAAAGCTTTTCTTTCGATATAAACCTATAAACACTAAAGAATGTTATTCTTAGAGTTCAGTTCTGTAGCAAAGCTTCTGCTAGGATTTGAAGAGCTAGCTGTGATGAGATCTTTGTGTCCTGCATGTAGTCCTGTGGGAGGTTTTGGTCCTTGAACTCCGCTGCTAGTTATGATGATTTTCAAACTCAGCCAAAGTGAACATAATAATTCCAGTTTCAGTGCTAACTGAAAAATTTACTGAAATGTGAGCCCAAATATCCAAGCACTTTTAGTGAAATACAGCTGTCTTTTACAGTCACAAACACAGAAGATTGTCTGACCAGATATGGACCTTGCTGAACTAAATGAAATAAAACTTAAGGCTTGGGTTACAGCTTAGGAACAACTTATCACAAAACATACACAAACTCAGGGTAAATTTGAAAATTCTCCTTTCAGAATGGAGCTGATGGGACAAATTTTAATAAAATTGGATACATCTGCAGTGGTATCATATATCAACCAAGAGGCAGACAAAAGAAGTAGGAATTTATTGGAGGAATCCATCTGACTTTTCTTGTGGGCAGAATTACATCTGGCATTTGTGAGGGTGTGCCATTTCCCAGATCTTCACAGTATGTTGGCAGACTATTTTAACAGGCTTGGATGTTCATTTGGGAGAGCATGATCTCTGAATAGATACATAATTCACTGTAGTAAAACCAAGGTACAAATCTCCTCAGAACAGACTCTTTTGCCATAAGTAGAATATCCAAAGGCAAATACAAATTTGTAACAGGCAGTCAGAAGAGCAAAGTATTACTGTATCAAAATGCTAGACATTCAGAAGATGTTTTATAAAAGTTTAATTTTTCAAACAGCTCCTTGTCATCTGTATCCTCTTCTCAGAACATAGAATGATTATGATGGTAATTGTGGAAAATTGCTAGTCATCAGTGCTATTAAATATCTAAATTCTAAAATGTATCATACAGTCTTGAAATTGTTGAATATTTTCCAAGGACTATTATTCACAGTGAATATTCTGAAGTTCCTTTACTCTGAGAATAGAGTGGACAGGAATATGGTAGAATACGTGAGATAGAGGCAATCATTGTTGCAGAGAGTAGATGCCAGAAAAGCAGCTTCACAGGAAGACTTCTGCAACTCCTGCACATCTGAATGCAATTTGTGAGGAGCAAATAGGGTCAGAAGACACCTCAGACACTATTTCTTACACATATGCCGAAGTACTGCTGTGCTGCAACCCATTCTCTGAAATCTGCTTTTTCAAAAGCAGCCTGAACTGTACCATGGTGTTACTCAGAGGTTATGGATGTGCATTAGTTACCAGGCTTCAGTACTGTTGGACTTACAAAGTTAAGTGCATAGCTTCACAGGTCTGAGGCTCTCATTCAAGGAAGAGTCATGTAATTTCTCTGCTTCCAGACAAGGCCAGGGCTGCAGTTTCTAATCAGTAACAGTAATTACCTCTGGCTAAACCTAGCAGTTGTGTGACATAAACATATTCTATGATTATGTATATCAGTTTTAAGCTAGGAAGGTGTTGATGAAGCAGACCCTTAACTGGTTCTAGTTCACACTGAAAGAAGTCAGTTGGGTGCTGGCAATAGAAAATCTTGACTCTTTGTTGGGTATTAAGTCTCTGAAGTACTCATTTGGTCAAGCCGGAGCCTAAAATCTAAGGTAAATCATCATATTCGGAATAAGTTCTTTCTATTGGAGCAGTTTTGTCTGTTTTGGTGCCCAGAAGGGAAACTTCCCATCAGACTGTGTGTCAAGAAAGTCGATTTCTAAACTCAAGTTCAGGAAACTTTACAAAATCAGGACCAGTTTCACTGTTGGCACAGTGGTGCTCATTTGTAAAAGCTAATGTAAAGCCTATGCTAGCAAGAAATTTATTCTTCTCTTCACATTTCATTACTGTGCCCTGGTGACTGATTAAAAAAATTATCTTTTTTTTAAGTCTTGGTGCTTCATAGCATCCATGGAGAATAGGTATATGGGTAGCCACATTAAGGACCAAGTTTACCTTCACAGGAGCCACTATCCTACAACAAACAATTTTTCAACAAACATCATTGGCATCTTTTAAGAAAATCTATCAATGTCTGTTTCTGGTACGGAGCAACTGTGCTGACTGTGCTCAGAGCTGGAGGAGTTTTGCTGTAGAACTGCAGGAAGAGCTGAATGTTCCCGCGAGGTACTTTCACCTGAGTGACAGGTCGGAAAGAATACCTCTCCAGCCTGCCTGGTGGCTATTTGGGTATGGAAACAATAAGCATGCAATCCATTTGTTTGTGGATCCTGTTTAGATTTGATGAGGACAGGTAATATTTTATAAAACAGTTATTTCCAGTTATAAATTTTTTGCATTGAGTTTCATGGAGTAAGACTTCCCAACTACAGAAATATAGAACATAAAAGGAAAAGGAGTGAAAGGCAGTTTGTGCTTCAAATTTGTACATCTGTAGTGAACAAAGCCATCCATTGTGTTGCTTTCGTGTCACTGTTGTTAGATATTAATTTGATAAGGACAGAGTGGGGAAAAAATGTTGAACTGGAAAAAAATGTTGAACCTTTTTTTTCCTGACTGCTTTATCATACATTATAATGTTTATTGTTGAGATTAAGTACTCTCTATTCAAGCAGTAACAAGTTTCATAGTGGAACAAAAGTAAGCAGCACTCACAAAATTCATTTTAACAAAAAGTATGAACAGAAAGATATGAAAACTATTGATTATGTTGTCTGTGGTGACATACAAACAAAGTGATAACTGTTCACATCTATAAAAGTTGAAGAATGGCAATGTCAGATTGTGCAAAGATTAACATAAGAATCTGACATCTTTGGTGAAAATTTATAATTACATTTGACGCTTTGGTAGAGATTGGAATGAGGGTGGAATCTTGTCAAGTAATTTTTTTTGTTGTTCATGTCATTACCAACTACTTAACCCTTTGATTAACAACAATTATTACTATGGATAAATGTGACTATTGGAGAGGGGAATATATTGTTCTGTGATTTATAGCAGTATTCAAACATCTGTTTCAGTAGGGAGCTTCTTAAGCTTAATTTTGTTCTGCAGAAGATGTTCTAAGTAGCATCATATAGGTACTGCTCTCCAGGGAAAGTTTTGTGAAAATAGCTGATGTGTGTCTCCACTGCCCTTCCTGAAGAAAATTAGAGCCCTAAGTATCAGCGGGTTGAAGAAATGTAAAATATTTATCCATGGCTTCTGAACTCTGGTTTGGAAGTACCACCATTGCTTTCCTTTCCTGATATTTGTGGAAGTGTTTGATACCACTCTGCCAGTGTTTGGTTTCTTACTAGGCTCCTGACTGGTTTGGACCATAAATGTTGATGAGGAGCCATTGCAGCGACAGGAGTAAAGAGAAAATCCTTGATTTTCATAATTAGCTGTTTTGAAGAAAAAACAAGCGCAAATAAATGCCGGATCATTGGGCTTTCCTATAAATGAAGGCATGTCGTTGATACAGATACATAAAAATATATCAAAACCTTGAGACAGAGACTTTCCATGTTTGCTTTGAGGAATGCATGCTACATTTTACTTCGACATGGACCAATAATTTTCATTCCCTAAAATGAGATTATTTATTATACAGTTCCAAAATGTTCCAGTTTGGCTGTTCAAAAAGTAGAAATTATGTTTATTTAGCATAAGGAATGGATTTAAACTCTCAGAACTGAGGAGGTGATTTTGAGAGATCCCAACTTCCTTTTCTTATAAAAGCACTAAAACATGAGCTTAAATGGTGATTTAAAAAGGAGTGCTTTTTCATTTGTCTTTATTTATGTGTGTCCAATATGTCAAAGTTATTCATTGATACTCTAATTTAGAAAACCGTGGTTATAGTGTATAAATTAGCACACAAGTTAACACTGTTAAATACATTATGATAGCTTTAGTATCTATTTTTCTTATTCTCTCTGTTTTCAGGGACACACATTGGATGGGCAGAGATTCAAGTAAAGAGCAAAAAAAAGAGCAGGGAACATTTTTTCATAATTAATATTCTTCTAGCAGAGCTCATTCCTGTCCAAAGGACTGTCTACATATAGGGCTGTAGGCATTGTTAAGATCTCATTGACGTCATAGTTCTGAATTCAGTGAAGCTCCATGTGAAGTTGAAGGGCCATAGGAGGACCTTAACCTCTAAGGTGTTATTCTACTCCTAATGCATTTACACGGTTCGTTTGCGAAGTGTATACATTTTGTGGTGTTTATTTCAGGGTGAAATAGCTAATTTTTTTACGTGATTTGTTAGAGGTATATGCAGTATCTGGGATGCTTTGCTCTGAAATACTCTCTTAGAAGCTGATAGAACATTGGAGGCTATATGCTTTGTCCACATATTTTTTGTCCATATTTTTTAAATACACACAGATCTAGTATATCATAGACTTCTAGAATAATTCAGGTTGGAATGGACCACCAGAGAGGTTTGTTAGAGCAAATTCGAAGTTTACACAGTTGCTTTATGTTCAGTCATTTTGAACATTTCTAACAATATTCTAATATTTGACCCTTATTGTGAAAATTCTTTTTCCATGTGAAATGCCTTCAAATGTTATAAAACTCACGTGAGTTTCAAAAAACAGTTTGTTTAAATTATATAATTTCAAATACAATTTTTTAGGAACATTAACTCATATAAATCTCTCTTCTTTTTCCCTGTACACTTCAACATTTCAAGAATAAGCATTTATTAAAGCAGACAAACTAATTTGGGAACTTAACAAATAGGAGAGATGTTGGTTCAAGGGGTTAGGCTGATCTTCCAAAACCAGAATTACATGTTGGAAATTTCTCCTTGAATGTAACTTTGTTTCCATAAAGTAACAGTTTTGGAGGTGTCAGGGAGTCCAAAGAAGTCACTAATTACCAGTTACCAGTGATTTTCTTAATTGTTATTTGTATTCTGCCTTGTTGTTCTTAATCTGTAAATTGTTTTGGAATTATAAATTCTCATTTACATGACAGTTTATGAAATCCATTTGTCTTTCATACTTTAAGTAGCAAATACTGCCCATATGTTTCTATTGTTGCAGAAAGAAGGTATAACACTACACAGTATTCTTAAAATCAGTAGATTTGCAAGTGTTCCTATCAGAAGCTGTACATCATGTGAACATTTAGTACTAAACAAACAGTAACATCCGCAGAAGGGACCTGTACCCTGTTGAACCTGGATACCTACTTATGAAGACTGAGAAGCTGCATGGGTACCTTATACTTGCAAGGTGGCTAATGGGGCGTTGCCACAGGCCACACATTCTTAGGGAACAAATAGGTATTTGCTCACTGTTTGAGGGGTTTCCCATTCTCAAAATCATTTTACTTGAAAATTCAGAGGTATTCTGCATCAAGAAAGGTTGGTTCTCTGCCATAGGCTGACCACCTAACTTGAGCTTTTATTGGTCTAAAACTGTTATTTTTAAAAATATTATGCATTTTAGTTAAATGGAAAAAAACATTTCCTCAGTCATACTTCCTGTATCTGTAGCCTGATTTGCTGCGAAGTTGGGCAAATAACATGACAAGAGTGGAGTCATTTTCAAGTAGAGAAGTGTGGAAAATATTCAGTAGAAAATTAAAACTTATTTAGAGTATTCAAGCCTCTTGAGTAGCAGTACAAATTGAAGCCCCTACTGAAACCTGCTACTCCCACAATAATATGACATTACAGAAAATAGCATCTTAGCAGAGAAGTTTCCCCTCCGGTTGTAAGATCTGGGAGTAAGGCTAATGCTAGTCTTCCTGGTTACAGTAGTGGTACGGTCAGTGGGTTTCTGAGGTGTGAGCTCATGAGTTCATTAGAAACAGGAACTTAATGTAAGTATTATTTGGCTCTAAAAAGCTATTAGTTAGGAGTGTTCCCCCCCGCTTTGAATTTGAAGAAAGTACTCGTTCAGACTATAATAATTAATGCTAGGCACTTACATAGCTCGTTGTATTCAGTGTTCTACAGACAATTATTATTACCCAAATTAATGTAGGTGAAAATATCTTTGTTTAGAGTTTAGCAACTGTCCACATTTCAACCATATTTCTTAATAATTATTAGAATTAGCATAGGTCCTGACCCTCATTTATTTGTGTGTTCAGAAACAAAGTCATGCAACAGTCTTTATATAATGAAAATTAAAAGGCCAAGCAATAACATTAATGTTCTTTTAAATAATTAATTTTAATGTGTGGAAGTGTGAGCAGTAAATGTTTTATTGTAAACCCTGATGTGGTAATTAATCCAAGTGATTAGGACCTAATTGCATGTTCCTAGTAAATGTTACATTTGCTTTGAAAGAAGTTTTTTTTGGCATTGTGGTTCTGGGGCTAGAGTTGTGAGAAGAGTGATATTCAAAAAGAAATGCTAACACACTTACTTTTAAACTTGGTAAGCCAGAAATTGAAAGAAATACATCCTTTATTATTTTGCCAATTACTTTTTTAGTTCTGAGCATTTTATTTTACTATGCACTCAATTTTATGCAATAATGATGCTTACACGTTAAATGAAATATATCATATGGATACGTAGGCTGTTTAGAATCAGCTAGCAAATACCTTGGGGAGTGGGAGAGGGTGTTTTGGTTTATTAATCATTTACACCTTAATCTGCAAATAGCAAAAGTCCTATTATTCCATAAAACTTGTCATTACTTTAATGCAAAGAATAAGTCATCCTGTGAGCAGTGTTAGTTTCAGGTGTACTGGTTGCGCTTTTGATAGCCCTGTTGCACACCAAATGAATTCAGATCTCCACTGAAGCTTTAGAGCTGCTCTGGGTTTTCACTGATATAATTTATGGAGTTTCGATCCTTGGGTTTTTGTTGTGGTTTTTTTCCCCGGCAAAATTACATTTTCTAAATACACTGTATGTTCCTGTGGTTCTATATAGAGCTCTGTTTTGCCCGTGGTGAGTCTGCTTTACTTAAACAAACTCAGTTAAAGGATGAGTTAGCATTTCAATAGTGCAATAAGCTTCAGAAATCTTTTGCGTTACCTCTTGATCATTTCTTTTTTTCTCTTCGTACCTACCATGCTACAGTATCAGTGTAGTCTTTCTGATGATATGATCTTTATTAGTGAAATAATATGCTCTTTCTTTGGGGCTCTTGAAATATGTTCTAACGATGATGGTAATGACTTTGATTAATATTTAATCCCTGTGCTGCTATGTTCTTATAATTTACAAGATCTCAAAGGTAGTTGGGGGGAGGGAAGAAAGGTTTCTGCTTAAGTGTTTCAGTATGAGAGTGCTTAGGGAAAAACATACCTATGTTTTATTATACCTTATATCTGTCTTCTAACCTGAATTTAAGTGAAACCTTTCAGAGCATGACCACGTTGCTGACAGGGAAATCCGTAAGATATAGAAGTCATGCTGGAGTTGACTTATTTTTCATGGGATTGGACTCATTCCTGTATTTATTTATATTATGTAACAGTCACATTTCTCTGTGTCACCTGGGAATCCTGACACTCTGAGGGCACGGGTATAGCAGTATACACTAGTATAGACCAAGAGGTTGGGAAGGATTTGTTTTCCTTTTTTTGTGAGCAGGGGAACTAATATTTATAAATACAGCAGGGCAAGCCCAAATTAGCCCCCTCCACTCCACAAGTGACAATATTTGTGTGCATAGTCACATAACCAAAAAGTCTCTTGCATGTACACAGCAGAATAATTTTTATGATTTTCAGGCCATGGAATATTAAAGACAAAATTCTTAAATAAGCAGTACTGATGTGCAAACTTTGAATGGTTCTCCACAAGACTTTGTACAACCATATTAAATAATCTGCATTTTTACAAGATGTTTTGACACCCAGTCAGTCAATGGTGATTACCTACTATATTATCTACTATACGCCAATGGTCAGTCATTGTTTCAGTCTTTGAGTGTTCTACCTGTCTTTATAAAATAAACCATTGTGCTGATATAAGCACATTTAATTAAAAAGATGCTCGTGTTTGTTCTTTTCTTGTTCAAGGCTATTTGAATAAGCAAGGAATAGGCTTGTTTTAAATGCTTGCTTATAGAGCTTTCAAACTGAGGATTAACTGTCTAGAGAATTAGAAATTCTCTATGCGCTTGTAGTTACATAGATTCTCTCAATTTACTAATATACTGTAAATATTATGTACACACCAAAATTGAATGAATTCAGCATATGGTTGATGTTTACATAATTAATGAGATGCCAAATTATATTAATGTAACTAGCCATACACAAAAAAGCAAATGTTGCACAATCATCAAGGGCCTAAATTAACCATACCTTATTCTTTACTTCCAGAAATGCTTATTTGCCAGGACAGGGACACTGGGATTGTGCTCAAAATCGAGGAAATTAAGATCGAAAATCAATTATCTCATTGTTCCAAACATCATAAATAATATAATTACCAATTTTTAGACTCTGGTTATTGTTTCATTAAACAATAATTGGTATTTCTGAGTCTACTTTTTGGTCTAAACACAACATTATCCTCATGTTAATAGATGGGTTAGGCAAACCTAATTTTGATAAAGAGTTATTTTAGAAGGATGAGAGGTGAAAGAAACAGTTTCTCTCTTTAATCAACAATTTAACAAACATTCTAAGATGTATTGCTTTCTCAGTAAGGATTAAATTGGTTTTCAATGAAGAAAAAGTGTAGCAAAGTGTTTTTGGGATACTAGGAGAAAAGAAGAAAAGTGGCTTGTTCTTTATCATAGCTTGTTTGATTTGCAGCTTATATTTTATTGATGGTAATACCCAGTACTTTATAATACCTTTCAACACAGAATTTCAGTCATTTCAGTAATGTTAAGTAATTAAACCTCCCACTGGTTCTGCCAATGGAGGTGTATTTATCATTATAACTATTTTGCAAGTGGGTAAACAGAGGCAAAAAAGGTTGAATTACTTAATCAAAGTAATAAAACCTCTAGGCTCCTGTCTCCTAGATGGTGTTTAATGCTTCCTCCAAAATTTTGTTATAAATTCAGTATAAATAAAAATAGACGTCTCACTCCCTGAGCTTAATAAACTCACATAAAACTGTATGCTGAACTTTAGAGAGAATATATTTTTGGCTTCCTCACAGAGGGCCAGAATTTAGGGAGTTATGTCAAACCATCATCTTAAGATCTTAATTCATCTTGCCAAAATGAGCTTAAGTAACTTTGTAGTTTCAGGGAAATAGGAGAATTTTTTTATTTGGGATGACATTTCCCTAAACCAAAGCTAAGTGTATTACTGCTCTCTCGCATGCGTGTGTCCACCTCCACCTCATTGTTCGAGTTCTCATCTACACGCTCTGCAAGCGTAGAGCTCATAAGCAAAGCCACACAATTATTTTGTCCTAAATAGGGCTTGGAAGAACTTCCTGGAGAGTGCTTAATTTAATCAACAGTAATCAGAATTGAAAAAGATTTCCAAGTTTTTTAAAACTAAAAAGAAATTGCTAATATATGCATAAAATAATTATTTTCTTTAACATATAATGTCAAATATTGGAGGTTTTCTGCTACTGTTGTAATCTGATAGATACTAATATAGCAGCAATTGGAGTTCACTTCAGCAACAAAGAAGCTGTTCAAGTCTGAAAGCAATCCTCTCCTCCTGACATGTTGGCACCATCATAGAGGAAAATGTCACGGTCAATATAAGCACATTTACTGACAGTTAGGGTTTTTCCGATGTTACTGAAAACTGTTTGAAACTTGGCTTTTATCGAAAACAGAAACACTGGCCACTCAGAATGATAAAACAATAGTTTACAGCTTAGTCATTTTCCAGTTATAAAGCAATGCTTTCATAAAAATAAACAATGCATACAGGAACAAGCCAAAACAATTACTCAGAGAAATTGTTGCATTCTTGCTGTCCTTGCTTTCTGATTTAAAACAACTGTCTCCAGTAGGAACTGGATGAAAAGCAGCGGGTTTTGTTTCATTAAGTAACCACTTGCTGATCACTACAAGATAAAATACAGTTCCAAAATGCAATTGATACTGTGTAGGTACTTTCTAAGTTCCTAAATGACCTATTACATGACGAACAGGTACATAGATTAAAATAACGTTCATGTATTTCACTAATTTACAGCCTGAACATTTCCCAAGTGGATAGTTATATAGAGCTTTTGTCCTTCCTAGAGAAAGTAAAAAATGACTTAAAGCACAAGCACTTTCATTAATAAAGGTCATGTTGTTTACTTAATTTGTGGGGTTTTGTTGATTATTTCTGGAGTTTTTTTCCACATCATGAGTATTTTACTACCTCTATCATTTGATACTATTCTGTCATATCTCAGTAAGCAAAATAATTTAACGAATAGTTTCAAGCAGGAACAGGTTGCATGTATAAATGCTCAAAACTCAGAGGAAGAGGTAAGAGGTCAGTAAGTCTGCTAGCTTGACAGTGTTGCACGTTCCAAGTATTGTGCTCAGATATTTCAGTATTAAAGACAGTTTTTAAGTTGTTCCCTGCTCTTTTAAACTCACATAAGTACTAAGACAGATGAAGAGCTTTTGCTCTAACTTTCCAAGAAGATTCCTTCTGGTTCCTGTTCTGAAGGAAGATGATTTCATTGCCTTGTCTCACAGTGGGTGGGAAATGGACTGCACCCAATCTGTGCTCCGTGCAGTTCAGAAGCTAGAAGATGAAAGTCTTTCAGTCTCTTCTGGTTGTAAGGGCACCTGGAAGCCTTGTGTAAGTTCTTCTGTCTGGAGCAGTTACCTAGTGGTTCATTCTCCATCCCAAGAATTGCCATGTGTTGCAGCTTCACTCCTTCCAAGCCCTGATATTTCTGCTAGACTGCAGCAGATGAGACTGACGGCAGAGCAGAACTGAGGGAAGTCTCTTCTACCCAAGTGTGTGGCTTGAAGTTCTCTTTGTGTACAGAACAGAGGAAACTTAACCAGGTCCAAAAGCTCTGACTTAGTTATGTCTGTCATTTAACAGAGCAAGTTCTTTTGGCACCTTAGCAGTCTCACTCTGTTACTGGAATTGCCAGCATACTTGAAGTTAGATGATTTCTGTAGGGGCTTTACTGAATCACAGTATTTATCAGGACTGTCACTACGTAACTGTCAAACTTTCTATGTGCCTGAAAAATTCCACCCTATAGATGGATAAGTGTGTGATGTCGTCATAATTGCATTTTTATGTAAATGCTTGCTATAAAATAATTTTGGATTAAATGATGTGTTTCATGTTGGCAGAATATAATTTGTCTTAAATGGCAGCAGACTGTTGTATATGTGTTTCTGAAAGTTAAATATTTTGATTCACGCTTGCGATTTATTGATTTTTACATTGTTACCAAATGGCATTTCAAAATCAGCTCAGAATACCATGGCTCAAAATCCTGTCACTCATGATAAAGTTATTTTCATGTAACCCACTCTGCAAATGGGATTGGCAAGGAAAGAGGAAGAGCTAGAAAGAAGAGAGGGCAAATGCATTTTAGTGGGTAGTAGGTTTGAGAACAATCCTAATTTTTATTATCTCTGTATGTTCTTATGCAAACATTGCTTCTGTGCTATTAAACAATAATAAATCCAAAACCGCAAAGCTGTTTGTTATCATCTCGGCCTGGATTTGTCTAAATGTACACTAGGTTACAGATTTCAGTTTTGGCTTTAAAGAAATACTCGCTGGCTTAAAAAAAAAAAACAAAAAACCACTTGATCCTCATTGTGCAAACATTAGATGTATGTAATCCAGACGAATTCAGTGCAAGCACGTTATTTTATGTGAACAAATGATGGCAAGGCTTCTCAGTTTGGACAGAACACCTTATACAGTATTACTTTCACCAAACCCAGAGTTGCTCTGGCTTCATGAGGTCCTTCCACACCCTGATTCTGTGCTGCTGACACTGTTGACACCCTTAATTTGCTGTCCTCACATCTGCTATAGCTAGTGCCGTATGAACTTAGTGTAGGTCAGAAGAAACCTTTTGGGTCTGTGTGTGATAAAAATGAGAGAGGTGACTTGCAAAGACAAATTGCTTGTGTGTAAACCCACCAAACCCTTCTGGTAATGCTAGTGTTTATAAAAAAAAGACTTGAGTGTAAAAGACTATCCCATATTCACAGTACCCTGGCATATTTTAAAAGGTGCATCAAAGAATTCCTGAATATTGTAAAAATGACATTAATATGATATTCTCTTTTGACTTTGTCTACTGCTGTCATGTGCATCTTAATATTGAATTTTAAAAGCTCTTAAGTTACAAACAAGCTACTGAATCTCCCATAGCCATGTGTCTGCAATACATACATTTTTTTTCTTATTTCTTCCTTTTTGTTTCTCTTTCTCCCACAAGGAAAATGTTTCTCTCCACCAAAGGACTGTATTTAAACACAAGGACTGCTTACAGTGCATGAGAAAAGTATCATTGTGTTTTGCATGTGTATACATACAAACATGCATATAAATAATTGAGTCATCCTATTTTCCTGGTGTGTATATATTAGTTCAGCCTTGCTCTCTGGCTTGTGGTACAATGGTACCTTCCTCCTGGCATAGAAAAGCAGCTCATTACATTTTGAGCAGCAGAAACTAGTGGCACATCATGAAGCAGTAGCATCTGGTATACTCACTCTCAATCAGTGCACGCCAAAGGAATACTGTGTGCTGCTAGTATGTCTGATAGCCTTTAATGTTTAATAGGTTTTCTTAGTACAATATTGCTGCCTTTCGCTTTCTTTGACTGCACTGTCGAATTATCATATGCCCTTGTATGTACAACATTCTTTCACAAAGATAGATACATACACAGTAATTTAATTTCATATGCAACGTTAAGTTTCCCAGGCTATTGGAATTTCTGTCTGTTAACTAAGTGTCTCATCCTTTGATTACAAATATCTTCCTCATAGTTGTTTTAAGGTACATTTGGGTTTTGAGGGTAAAAAGGTTCCCAAAACTCTCAGAAGTAGACTGAGGTGTGTAGGTGGGTATAGAATATCTTCTGAGGGGCCTCTTAACCTTCTTGTTAGCAGGAATAGAACTTCTTACTAGTGAAATCCAAAGTCTTTTATACCAGTGATACTGAGATATGCTTATTCTCACTCTCAAGGCTAATGTTGGCTAACAGTTAATTGCTAGAGTAGGTAGGAGTAGTTGACTTAGGCATTCCTTTGGTCCATACATATGTCTGGACCAAAAGCAGTGGCAGCTGCAAGGGCATGTGGGCTGTGGTTCTAAGGAAGCCACGGAGTGACTTTGTTGTGAATAATCCCACTGAGCTATGCAAAAACCTGTTTGTTTTAGTGGAGTTCATTCCTGTACCAAATTGTAGCATGCTGCAATAGCATGGTCTGTGGCTTATCTAGCTGTAATTCAAACTTAGGAAGCTGGGTTCCTGTCACTACACTGGCCATAGCTGTAATTGGAATTCCACTAGAAGTAGAGACAAACTCAATTTAAATACTTAAGAAGGGGGGGTCTAATTAGGTTTCTTTAAACCCAAATTGTTCAGTTCAGATTTTATACATTTTCTTCCTACGTTGTTAATTCCATTGTGTGAATTGTACCACTACAACTTTTTTTTGCAAAGAAATGTTACACTTGGCAAAGTTTTAACAAGAGTTCTCATACACACAACTCTTAATTTCTAGATGCTTTAATGTCATATAGTTATTTAAATAAAAATATAAAAAACTTTTGGAAGAACGCACTTAAATGGCAGAAGTGACTTTTAGGAAACCCAGAAGACAGAGCTCTAGCCTTTCAGAGTTCCTGGCCTTTACTTTGCAGGATCTGAAAAGCAAACTCTCCTATCTGCATCTCAGTACTTTTATGTTGCCTTTCCAAGGAAAAGGGAGTTGGATGCAGGCCTCAGTTAGATCTCATGGGGTTAGTGTTCTGTACCTTAAATTACAATCAGATGTATTTTAGTTCAGATGAAGTTTTCAGCCTAAAATTGGTAAGAAGCCTAATTATTTGACCAGGTTACTATTTACGTAGACCACTGTATAGCAATCTGTGATTTATCCACAGCTGGCAACATGTTAGCCTTGAAAGGTTTTTATTTTGTGTTTGGAACAGTTTTTTAAAAATCCAACTCTGTTCATTAAATGAAACAGTAAAAGATGGTAGAGATTGCTATGGAGACAAGATGTTATATAAACTGTTCATTTTAATTCTTCAGAATGTAAAAATAGCAAAGAAGCTTGGATGTTTACAGGCTTCCAGTCATTCGAGGTACTGAGTAACTCCACAAGATGCAAAGCATTCTTGCGCCCTTTGGACTTTAATTGTCATGTAGTGAATCATGCCCAGATTTTGAAATCAATCATGTATTTGTTAGACTGGAGAGCGTGGAGTAAGGAGAAATAAATAGAAAGACTTACTTAGAAAGTCTTTAATCTGTATACTCTTCATTATATTATTTTTTCCGGTGAGTAGAATGCCTAAGATGATCTGTTAGCTGAAGTATGCAGGATAAAAATACAGATATTCTGTGATCCGAAGACATAATAATATGGATAAAAACTGGAAAATAAGACTGTTTCGCTATTATACCTTTTAGAGTGTCATGGTGGTGATGTTACACATAGGACTGACGTGGTGTTTTATTGATCAGAGCCCCTCAAAGTTGTTTGTTACTGTGCCTTAGACATTATCTCTGGCCTTAAATTTAATACTTGCTGCTCTTGCTTGAAAATTACTATTATTCACTGAGTTCTGAGAACAGTTAGTGAAATTGCTTTTAGGATTATAAAAATGAAACACACAAAATTTGGTTAGTTAGTGTAAAGACTAAGCCTTTGTCTAAATTAGTAGGTTAATGAAACTGTAGGGGATCTTTACATAACTCCTGGAACGCGTGTGGTTGAGGTAACCATCTGCAATGCTAAATTCAAAATGGCCGCCCTGTGTGTTCTTCATACAGGATTGAAATCAGCATTCACAATTTAGTAGACAAATAGTAATTTCTGGTTGAGTTCTGTTTATTTTGTTTCCCAATTGATACCTACTTGAATGTTCATATTCAGAATAAAGAACAATACTTTTGGGAGGGGAGGAAATAAAATACCTGTGTGGAAACCTGAAAACTCCTAGGTTTTTCCTGCAAAACAATAACAACTACTTCAATGACAGCATACTCAACATATTTATTATAAACAAGGTAATAATTTTTCAGGCAAGGGATTTCATTTATTTTCTAGCTGTGTATAGAGCCATCGTACTGGACTTCGGAATTAAGCAGCACAGTCTGATTGACTCTATTACTAAAAAGGGGTGTTTAGAATTATGTCACCTTTTAAAATACGAACATTAGTCTTAGCTGCCATGGGAAAGTGTACTACATGGGAATGCAGAGGTAGGGATTTATGTTTAATTTTGGAGAACTGTGATTCTAGGCATATGCAGATTCTTTGTCACCTCTATAACACCTTAATGGAAAGGCAGTATTTTCCAGAATTTTTTATCTGTGCACATGTATGATAAATGGGGGTTGGGGGAGACCACCTAGAAGCAACATACTTCATGTGGTTCATGATACGAAATTAGTAACATCCATTGATTTGTTTGGGTGCTTGCAGGGATTCTTCCTGACGGTGTCACCAGAAGCAGTATTAAAAGTGGCTGCTCAGGCTTCTGCAAACAACAAGATCTTCAGCTTGAATCTTTCTGCACCATTTATTAGCCAATTCTACAAAGAGCCTATGATGAAAGTCATGCCTTACGTCGACGTCCTTTTTGGAAATGAGACGGTGAGTCTTACAAAAGTAATTGAAGTATTTGTATCTCTTGCACCTAGCTGTTTGTGTCTAGGAGCCTGCTTCCTAGTTCTCCGTTATTTATAGAGAGAGACTGACCATGTGAAGTGTCAATAGAAAATGAAATCCACAGTCACAGGACTGTGATATTTCAGTAGATGACAAAGATGTCACTTGACCTGTTAGAGGATTACAACTTGTTCATTCTAGTGTAGAGGCATGTCAACAAGTTACTCTAGGTTAAAGAGGAAATATCCAACACAGTGGCTGCTTTGTAATAATTGTCCGTGTGCATGATGTATTCACCCAGAAGTTAACTCTCTCCTGGAAGAAAACATATGAAGGGCTACTGCGGAGCTGGTGAGGTTCTGTAACTTGTTTCTGTACCCATACTGTTGCTATTAATAACATTTTCTGTGATGAAGATGACTCTTTGGGAAGAAGTGGGAGGAGAAAACTAAGAAACGGTTAATTGGTTTAGAAGTTTCTCATTGATTTTATGGTAGATGGACTGGCAGTCCATCTAAGGAAGGCTTATCTTTGCTATGCAACAGTTGGCAAACAGATTGCATGAAATTCTGCCTGGAAGTCCATGGTACTAGACCAAATGGATTCAGATTTCACTCATTGTAGTGCTATCACTTTTTGATTTTTTTATTTCCACTTCAGAAAGTGCTCTTAAATATTTATTAGTTTGCTCAGCAGAAAAAGGTTAAAAAAAGCTTTGGAAAGTATGACACACCTAAAATGAAGTGTGGGCTTGTCTCTCAAGATAACTACATCAGTACAGGAAAATTATGGAAAAGCAACTTATTCCTGTCAGTGGTTACTCCTGACTGTGAGACAGGGAGCTGCACCAATACAAGTCAGATTTTACGCTATTGTCCACATGTCCACATTGGCATTGTTACAGATATAGGACTTTAAAAAAAAAAAAAAGTCTTTTTAAAATGAAGAAAATTGCAATGTTTTTAGATGCAGTAGGATAAGGAAAACCTTTTTAACTGTAGTTAACAATACAGCAGAAGTATTTTTGAGACATTTTGCTGCTATTGCCAACTGTTACTTTTATTCTGTCTTTCACGATACAGTGCTCACAAAGATGCTACTGAATATTTTGATTTAATAGCAGTATAATCTCAATGAATAAATCTTGTCAAATTTCACAAATTAATTAAAACCAAGTCTAGTCAATGTTTGGGTGGAAGGGCTTCATAGAAACTTCTGGGATTCAACCTTACTGGTCTTCTATATAATATATTGCCCCATTGACCTATTAGGAGAATTCAGATCACAGTGGTTCATTAGGTGCTGTTTTTCAGGAGATAAAACATAGGTTGTTACTTTTTGTATATTTGCACACTTTATAACCAATACTCCTCTATACTGTCGACATTCCAATTTTAGAAATTATATTCAGACTACCTTAATTTCCCCTGCCATTTCAGTTTGCTATGGTACTATTCACCTGCTGTCATAAAATATTGTATAGGACTGTTGTGTGTATTAAAGTTGAAAGACTCCCTGCATTTTCTGTGTATAATTTCTGAAGCATTTTGGTGTCTTTCAGGGTAAAAGATACTATTTAAACTTAAGTGGTCATCCTTAAACTTGGCAGTATGGTGTGTGTATATATATACACTTCAGAGTACAAGCCTCTTATGCTTTGTTACTTATACTAATCAGTTGAAACCTTGGTCATTTTTTAGTCTTTGCTTTCTGCTATATAAGCTGGCCATTGCTGCTTTTGAGTTGTTGAAATGCTATTTGCAGTGGTTTATTCTCTTGTCTCTCTGTGTGACTTGAAACCACGCTCTTGGCATGGCGTGCTTCTAGTTTTCCATAGCTGCTGTATCTTGTGATTGTAAGTATTTCTGCTCTCTGCATATGGTTTGTGGTAAAGAGTAGTTGCAAAACTCAGGAGAAGCTCATTCTGACATGTTCTGCCTTCTAGTAGCTTCCTTCTTTGTTTTTTTTCTCCTATATTCATTTCATCTACAAGTACATTCGGGATTTTTTTGTGTTTAGGTATGCCTTGATGGGCAATGAACCACTTCAGCTAGCCAACACCAAACTGTTGCCCGTTTACTGTGATTTTCTTTTGCTTTTTGCTACGTTTTCCCTCAGTTTTGCTAGTTTAGTTAAATACTAAAAGTGCATAAGTTAATATATAAGCAAGGCATACTAAGTGGTGTGGTTGTTACTTTATTAGTACAAACAATACTCTCAGACACGATTTTTATTCTTCCCTATATTTATCTTCACTCCACATTATAGACCAATACAATTTTATTGTTAAGCACTGAGCTGTTTATTTTTTGAGTAATACAAAAACATCCAAGAGCAGCAAAATTCTAAATTGCTGCCATTCCTAAACTAAAAAACAATTGGCAAAGTGATTTTAAATTACATCTTCTACTTAAAAATTTACATCTGAATGGAGATTGGTTATTTCAAGTTTCAGCCAGATGGTAATTAAAATGGGCAAGTTATAAACCTCTCTGAATAAATGTTCTAGTTTAGAATGTAAATGCCAGCATACCCTTAACTGCAGTGGAGACACCGAATGCTGTGATAACAACTGAGTACATGTATCAGTTTCAGCATTAGCTCAGTGGCCACTGGTGTTTTAATCATTTGTTTAAATCACTTTTATAACTAGCCAAACATATTGTCTTGGATTTTTGATACTTATTAACTGTACTTCATATAATAAATTTAGTACAGAACATTCAGAATAGGAATAATTATATGTTCATTGCTGCTAACCAATTAGGACCATTCTGCAGTCATTATCTAGCAATACATGACTGGAGAACTTGATTATTGTCATTGCTTTTAATTTTTATTAAATTAAGTTTTTTTTAATAGTGTCATTTTGCAAATGGTTCTTAGCAATAATACCTTCCAAGCTACCATAATCACTGGATAATTAACCTGCCAGGATTAAGCACACTCTACTTTGCCTCAGGATGCTTAACTCTCAAATAAGGTCAATTATCTCCTGATGATAACTGCTTTGTCACAAGTTGCTGCTTAATTTGTCTGTAAAAGCTCACCTTAGAATATGTATTTTACAACTCAAAGTAACTTTCAGT
Organism: Platalea leucorodia; assembly: GCF_965183815.1. Lineage (NCBI taxonomy): Eukaryota > Metazoa > Chordata > Aves > Pelecaniformes > Threskiornithidae > Platalea > Platalea leucorodia. The sequence continues at coordinate 24,988,771 of NC_138826.1, forward strand.
AACAGAATGGTCAAAGGAGTGAAAGCTTTTAAAATTACATCTCTACACAGACTTGTGGAATGTTTCCTACACAGCAATTATACTAGGCAAGTAAAGAAGCCTAAATTTGCATGTATTTCTTTCCCAGATCTCTTTCTGCTTTCCCAGTTAGGGCTAAAGCTTGATGTCTCGGATATACTTGACCCATCGAACTCAATAATGGGCACAGGAATCTGAACTCAACTCCAGTCTCCCCAGAAGATGTGGGTTACAATGGCATCTCCTCAGGGAAGGAACTCCTTCTGGGGGGAACAGTCTGTGTTATTTTGGGGCGTGCAGCTGAATAGCAGTTTCTTTTCTGTGGAGGTCTTCAGAATTCAGGGGACACTACAAAGCTTTCACATGATTCATCCCTGCATATGGCAGTCATTCATGACTCAGAGGAATATTTATTAAGAAATTGATGTGGTAGAAATCTTCTGGGTTCTCTTCCTACGTGTAGGCAGGACATTGCTGAGAAATTTTAGAATTTAGAAACTTTAGAATTACAGACATGCTGAGCTCCTCATCTATTGCTTTACAACAAAAACCGTAAGCAAACAATATAGCTTGCAGTATACAGTGTACAGCAATCAGTAAAAGTTGAGGAGGTTATGTAGAAAAGAAATTGTAGATTTTTCTCAAGCACAAATACAATAAAGAAAACTAAGATAACAATTATTCTTGGAAATTAGATCCTATTCCTCTCTAGTGTAAAGAGCTGTTACTTCTAAACAGCCAGTCTCCGAACAAATTAATTACAGGATTGTAAGCTGAAGTTCTGCAAAGACAGATGCTTCTGCAGGCTCATCGGGAAATTGATGCTGGTGTGACAGCAAATGTGCTAAAAAGAAAGAAGGTTGCCTGCAAGACTTCTATGTTTTAAAAAGCAATACAATAGCTTTAGTGGTGGTTCTAGAGTTATGAATCCTGAGCTTTAAAAAGATGGGTGCTTTTGTATGCAATAAGATATCAAATGGGTCTTGTCATCATTTCATCTTACAATTATACCAAAGTGGTACATTGTTCTGCCTTAATTTAAAATATTTTCAAGTGAGGTATCAAATACTAACATAAACATCCCTACAAATATATGTGGTTTGGAAACAGCCTTTAGGAACCTTTGTAAGCCTTTATAAAGTCAAGTCTCTTTAATGACATGAAAAATTCTCTTCAATGGCGAGGGAAAACAGTAGATCTAAAACTGATAACAGTGGTTAACATGCTCCTGATTTTGAACTTGCAGTCTGTAGTTTTGTGCTTATTTTAACCAGGGGAGTGAATGTAAATGCTGCTAAGTTTTCTGGCATAAAACTGTGTTCATCACACTAGGATTTACACCTAAATGACAGTTTCCAAACAAGTTGGTCTGTTCCCTTTCTGTAACCTATAACGCATATTTGTAAACAACTTTCACTCCACATACTTTGATATATTACATTAAGATATGACACTGTGGACAACCTTCAGTCCCACCTGCAAATTTCCTCTTATGGGTTATCACCTGGGACCAGATTGATACCTGCAGGTCTGGGAATCTGCCCACAGCTCACAAGAATCTTGGATGAGACAGAATCACTTTTCTAAGTGATTCTCATGGTGATTCTTTTTAAACTAGTGTGCATTCATAATGGCATAACCGAATCGATCTGAATTTACACCAGTGTCATTGCTACTGTTTATAGACCTAGCAGATAGTTTTCCACACTACCTGAATGTCCTCTCACACCAGTGAATTGTCTGATTCTGAGGAAACGATTAAGAGGTAAGAGATAGCAGAAAATCAGGTGGCAGATGTAATTTGGTGTGTGGAGGAAGGGAAATAGTTTGACTTTCAATAAATAATGAAAGGGAGAGAAACATTTCAGTCTGTTCTTCTGTATCAGATCGGGCCAAGAAGTAAGGAACATAGCAAAGGATGGCTGGCCATGCCGTAAATATCACCAAATTGTTGTTTCTGTTTGAAATGTTTTCAAGTAAGCATATAACATTATTTTGGAATGTTTGAAATTCTTAGGAGAAGGCAAATACTAGATTGTATTTAAAACTGGTGTCTTGAAGCGGCTCATTTTACTGTACTGCTAACTCACATGTATGTTATGTAAAGAGCCCTTAAGAAACCTTGATTCTTTCTTTTTAGTTTACTGGAACTGGTCCATATTGAGGGGTTATTTTCAGTCAGTGCTTGTTTGCAAGCTATCTTCCTTATGAGTTCAGCCTTTACCTTCAGCTTCTACATCTTTATTCGTTTTGAATTAAGTTTTCAGAAACATTAATCATCTTAAATTAAATTAAGTTGGGTGTCAGTGTTTTGCATTTCAATTTATATGCCAGTATTTTCCTTTTTGTTATGCTTTCAGAAGTTCTCAGAAACTTGCCCCACAGGTGAGGGTAATTATCTTCATTTTGCAGGCTGAGTGAGAGACTGAGGTTTGCACAGTCCCCTACAGGGAGTCTGGGGTTAAGTTAAAAATCGTAGTCAGATATTCTGACCCAGTTTATTAAATACACATGGGAAAAAAATTTGTAAGGAGGCATCTCATCTTCTCTTCTATTTTAACAGGTAGAGGTTTTTAAGGTCAGTTGCTGCTGGTGTTTGCTTTTCTAAACTGCAGTAAACAGATAGCAATTTATTTCTACAAATCCTACATTTAAGATGCTGCAAAGTCTTTGGAGGGAGCCTGGGAATTAAAAATTGTAATTTTGAATGGAGGAAAAATAAATATTGTTTTTCTTTGATGTATTTGTAAAATTTTGACACTCATTTCCTGGTGCAGGTGTTGTGTTTTCAATTATAGGAAAGCTATGGCATTGTAATATTGCTGCTTAATTCATAGAATTAACTTTCTCAGTATTGGAATATCTAATAAATTGTGGCCAACTGAAAAACAAGAGGGTCTCTAGCACAAGGGAGGTTGATAATGTCAATGACGTGTTGTAAAGATGTGCTGTGGGAAGGATGCTGAAACAGCCCAAGGCTATTTCAGCTGCAGACACTGAATCTGCTGCTCCCCTCTCCCCCCCCCCCCCTTCTCTCTCTCCCTCTCTCTCTCTCTCTCTCTTTTCTTTCCCCTCCCTCCCTTGTGAACTGCAGTGGCTCTCTAAGATGAAATGCTTTTAAATCATTTCCCAACCTTGCAGGCGTCTTTGATAAAAGCCCTGTTATCTGAAATGATATGAATCACTGTGGAGTTAATCATACCTTATACAACAACATATTTTGTTGTGATTCATTCTGTTTCAATTAATCATCTTATTTATCTACATTGTCTCAGCTGCTGCACCGAAATTCATGAGTAATAAGCAAGTAATTATTTTAGTATAGTTTACCTAGTACATTATGAATGAAAGGAAAATTGAGAGCCAAGTATTTAAATTGATATTTAGTGCTGCTTTCAGCTTATGTCTACCTATTTAAGCAATTTAGGAATCCTATCTCAAAAATTACTTTCTTTTTTCCTGTTATGGAAAACAAGCAGGTATTTAGAAGAGAAGCGTATACTTTACAACAGGCTTCACTTCTGAAAACTAAAAATATTTTCTGGTAGTCCCTTAGAATGCTTAGGGATATTTATCCTTCCTTATGCTATGCAGTGTTGAGATACTTTGAAGATTACAAATACTGGTTAGAACGCAGCACAAGACAGAACATGTCCTGTAAGGAGGAAAGGCAGATTTCACTGTATTTCAGCAGCTTGTGTTTTACTGATGATGATTGATAACGCTTTTCACTTTGTAGCACTTCCCAGAGCGTCTCATAACACTTCATAAACATTAAAGCTCAGAATAAACCAATAAGGTGGGTGTGTAGTCTTGTCTCTGTTTTACAGGTGGACAACTGAGAGGTTATTTGCCCAAGGTCATACAGCAAGAGCAGAGCCAGGAACAAGCAAAATCGAGTTCTAACTTTTTTCTTCAGTTAGTGTCCTGAAATGTTGTCAGCTGCTGGGTACATTCAGGACAAAGCTCACCTGAATGGAGGAAAAGACCTGCAGAATTTGGCTTTCAGTTTTCAGTGTAATATTAATATATGTCTCCGAAAGCTTTTTAAAGGTGAACTGCATGTGCATTTTCAATAATCGGTACTAGGGCAAAACTGTATAATATATAATATAATACAAATACATAATGTAAGAGCTGCAAAAATAAGAGTATGAATAAAATTTAGTTATATAGCTAATAAGAAGTACAATGAAGGCAGAAATGTTCACAAAAACTTCTTTAAATCAGTGTAAATTCGGAACAATTCAATTTCACAGAGATATTTGCAGGTAACAATGCAGGTAAAATATATGGGTTTCAATAAAGGTTTTGTTTTCCAATGCAGCTAAGGTTTATTCAATGAATCCACATTTCAAGCCCTATTTGGGGCAGATGTAGCCAGTTTCTGATTCAGAGCATTGTTAGGTCATGCTAAAGCCTTTTATGCCAACCTATACTGGGGATTCTCTCCCTGTCACAGTCCTTACAGTGAATTGTAAGGCTGCAGTTCCATGTTATCCCCATGATAACATCTAAATGTGAGCTGGTGTGGACCTTACTCACCTGCCCTTATCACAGTCTCATCTGCCCCCTTTGGTCAAATTTAGCAATTTTATGTCCGTAGCAAGAGTAGTTTCTGTGGGCTGGGTTACTGTTGAATCACTGAACCAGTCCAGCTTTCCCAGGCAATAGGATCATGAGATCTGACTAGATGAGAGGGTAATACATGGTGGTACAGAGGACTTCGAAAGAGAAAGCCTGATAACCTCTCTTTCATCTGATCTAACCAGTCTATACTGTTAGGGTCTCCCAAGCAATACAGCAAAGAAACACAGCTGGGGACATTGTCTGACTTAGATTTTATTTCTGTAGTATAGTATTCACAGCAATATCCTTTTTAATCCTGACTTATGTTATATATGCAGCCACTCAATATAGTTTTATCTGCAGGTATTTAGTTGAATGCTATTGTGCATGGATAAGTTCAGGTATTAGCTGTAAAGTTCTTGGACAGAGGTTTTTATATAAAAGAACTTGTATTGGCCTAAGGAGTATGTATTGATGCTTCCTATGTTTATAAATTTGAGTCTGAACAAAGGGTACTTGAAAGAGAAGAAAAGGGAAAGAGAGTCAAGGAGCCAGTAGTAAGTCCTTGATGATGTTCAAAACCCTGTGATCATGTATTGTAGGAAGGTCTGGAGGCTGCTCTAAACTAAACTGCTCTAATCTGAATTTTTCAAGAAAATATGCAGTGTGACGTAATAAATGCAGACACTGAAAGTAGATGTGGTTTTTAGTCTGTATGAGTGCAAATGTTTTAGTAATTATTTTAATACTGAAGCTGCTTAAGAAAAATACATACAAAATGCAAACATGTAGTTGTACAACAGTAAGTTCAAACTACATTAGAATGGCTTTTGATTTTTTTTTTAAACTGTTTTGTAAGGAATTAATCTTGAAAACATAGTTTGGGGGTTTTGGAATAGGATTGGCAGTATCTTTATTATTTTAACGTATTTTTCTGTACTATTACATAGCACTATTTTTTCAAAACTACAGTTTCAACCTTATTTCTTTTATCATGTTATTTTTCTCTATCAACACCTTCTTTCACCCTGCTTATATAGCTCAAATAATATTTTTATTCTGTCAAGAGTTTCACATCTGATTACGAATCTATTAAGTGGTGTCATTTTTCTGACTTTCTTCAACAAAGAAGAGCAAAAGTAGGCATTTGAACCCTCTCTTCTTTCCAACTAGTTATATAATCTTCTGTCACTGGGATTCCTACTGTTTGTAGATTTGATAGGAATAAATGTAACCCACTGATGTTTCCTTAAGACTACTGAAAAGGTGCTATGTATAAGTAAACAACGCAAAAAGATTTTTTTCTTCATGCATTGACATACATGTTGAAGGTACTTAGAACTGACTTCTGTTAAACTGTTATTGATTAAAATCTCTATTTTAATTTTTAATTAGAATTTAAAGTTAAGGCATTAGAATTGATAGTATAGGGCATTTTCATTGATTAAATTTACTAATTATACAATTAAAACATAATTTGTCCCTTCTGTAAATGGCATTAAAAAGAAAGCTAAACGTGCACTATATTATGAAGCATATGCAATGGGTCATAAATATATGTAAGAGTTGCGAAAATATTTTATTAATTTACAAATAATTTTTCAGAGAGTTGTCAAAAAAGTTAGGAAAGGAGCTTGGAAAAGAAGTAGAAAAAAATAAGGTTGCAGTGTACCTAAAATACCTGAAAGATACATAAACGCATCCATGGTTTTCCCAAATGTATTCATTGATCTCTAAAACTTTTCCTTATTTATAAGCATAAACCACCCCATTTACAACAGTCTTTGGGTGATAATTTTGCAGCCACATGAAAGTGTTTCCTTAAGCTATATTTTGAGGTTTAGTGGTCATATTCTGACTTACAATACCATTTGTTTAAATATTGACCTCCCAGGGAAGCTGTGAGGAGACATGCCTTTGCTATAGGTTTTTGTTCTAAGTTAATGGAACTCATCTAGTCCTTACACTTTTTCTTTTTAATTCTCCACAGAAATGGTCCACTAAACGTTTACTTTAGTAAAAGTACTGCCGACACACACATGATAAGTAACAATGTCAAAATGTTGCTCATTAAGTCCTCAGACCCTCATTTGACACCTCATATTCCATGTCAAAACCAGCAACATATGCAGTCACATTAAGGAAACATGCATATATGAGTCAGTTTGCTTTCCATGCTAAAGCAGTTTCCAGGTGAAGGAGCTTTCCTCTAGAGGAAAGAATTGTAGCAGTCTAATGGCTGGGATGGTAGAAATTTTGAAATATATAAATCTGTCTGTTTCTTGGTTATGTTTCTAGCTGTGTAGAGGGGGACCCCTACTCTGAATTTGAAATTCTACAAACAATTGTATTCATTAGCCTCAAGTTATTTCATTCGGAGGCAGCAGTTTCACAAGCAGAAACTTTCTTCGTCCCAACCGCAGCTAAAAAGGACTTCCTCACCACCCTTACAAAGAAAGCGGCCATCAGTATCTGCTTCTCGTCCAAGTCTCAGAGCTCGGAGCCAGCTGGTTCTCCCCGCTCCATAAGGCCACAGGCTGTCCTTGTCAATAAGCAAAAACCTTTAGCATTTGAGAAACTCACTTGAAAGCAAAGGGAAAGTGGTACACATTCCAATGGAAGACCCTTAAGATTCCCAACTAATCTATCCTTAGTGATATATTTCAAGCTGTCCTGCTGTTATCAAGGTACAGCCCTGCTAGTTGAATAGGCTATTTGAGGATGTCCCAAAAATCTCTGGAGTTAGGAGTTTTATTTTAAATTTTTCTGATACTGAAGATTGATGGATCTTAATTGAAGGGAAACTCATTGGTTTTATTGAGAAATTCTGCTACTTCATTTTGTTATTATTGTCCTTTGAGTCTAAGCCAGTGTGCAGGTGCCAGTCAACAGCATGCTTATTTCTCTTTCTCTGTGGCTGTCCTTCTGAAGGATACTATTTTTGTCATTCTGAGAGGCCAAGCTATTAGCAGTACCTTTGGTTCCTGGCAAGTAAGAGACCTCATAGAATTAGGTCCTCTTCAGGATCTCTTTTAACAAAGTGTCTTTCTGCTCTGGAATTCCTCTGAGAGACCAGGGCATTTTTATCTTGTCTAGTCAGACCGTTGACCTCTCCAGGTTGTGTGACATTTCTTTCTTTTAAAAAAGAACTGGAATTTGCATGAGAAATGAAGTTGTAGCCATAAATTGTATTGTTGGGGCAGTTCTGATTGCTCTGAAAGGAGGACCTTCCTCCAACTGGAAAAATATCTGAAATTTCATGGAACTGCAGGTATCTTTCACCATAGATTCACCTGAAGTTTTTTCTTAACTTTTTTTGAAATGTGTATGACCTATGTGGACAGGCAGTCAGATGGTCTTAACACACACAATGTTTAATAGATATGTCATTTTGGAGCAACTGTGATTAACGTGTCTTTTTCCTCTTGTTGCAATTTCTACTAGACCAGTAGATACATCTGTGAGTGGTCTTGGACACATGCCAGTTTCAGATAAATGGATAAGTCAATTTAAATTCTGCACATACAGTTGCCAAACACCATGCATTTGATTTGAGCATCAAAGTAAATGCCAGATTTGGATGGAGCTGCATCTTGGTATACGCGCGTTACGATAATGAGTCAAACTACTGAATCTAACTGCTCAAAAAAGAACACTCATCATCTGGAACCAAATTCATTCCTTCTAGAATCTGAACTGGTGAAAAGAACTGAAGAAGTTCATAGCCTTATGCTGGCCAATTGTAGCCCATCTCTGAACATGCGTTATCGAGAGGTGGGTGGGCACACGTATGAGTATTTTAAAGGGTAGCACTGGTGGGAGGTGGACCCATTATTTAGAGTACACCAAGGAAACCATAAGTTTCAGGAGTCCATATTAACTTTACTTGCAGATGAGTTTCTTTCATATTTCAAACAAAACTTTGTATCCCAGGATGAATGGTGCATGTATATACTCCAGGTGGAGCAAGCTAAAATCGAGATCAAAGTGTTTAGTGTGTTAACATCATCTTCAGCTGTGTTCTTGGGATAATTTTCAAGCTGGCATGGAAGTGACAACATAACTCTTGCCAAAGTTATCTTTTCATTTATTGTAAAGATATTAAGTATTTTAGGGAGGGGTCTTCGTTGTAGCAGACTTTATTCAAAGCATACCTATTCATTTTGCACCTCTTCCACTGGAGTTGTTTTTGTAGGAAGTTAAATGTCAGTTATCTCTTTTTAACCAACCTTCACGTCTACTATTCTTAGATAAGAGTTTCTCTTTCTTGTCATTTGGAACTTAAAAGTGCACTGTATGGAATACTGCAACATAGATTAACAGAAATTGGTGGCTTTGGAGGGCATTTGGACAGATCTAGAGTGAGAGAAGAATATGTAATAGGTTAACGAGGAATGTTATCACCCCGGGAAGATGCTTAATTCAGGAGTAAGTTATGCAGCCAATCTGTCTTGTGGCTGTTATTCAAGGTAACAATTTTTAGAACAGTATCTCATGTAATGAAACACAAAGCAACCCCCCTAATTTTTCTATTTCAAAATGTATACATTCAATGATACAGTAATGATTTTGAGTGTTAGGTGGATGGGGAGAATTGGATAATCAGACAATATGGCTATCCACAGTTAAGGTCCTTTAATACTTATTTTTCAGGGTAAAAGCCAACTCTTTAATGAGAGTTTAAAGGAAACCAGGCTGTTCTGTAAACTTTTTCCTTCAGTTTTCTTTGTAACAGTTTTCCAAAGACAGGGTCCTGGACTGGGTAGATTGCTGATCTGATCCATTATGTCCGGTCCTGTGGTCCTTGAACAAAGATACTTCCATTAAGAAAAGATTAGCCAGATAAATTGAACTCTCTCATTTTACAGTTTTTACAACATGTGGAAAGTTTTCTAATGATTTTTTTTTTTTTTTTAATTAGAATTGAACAACTGTTTTCAGTACTACTGTTTTGTTCATGTTAATAAGACCTCTTGCAATAAATCCTTGTTCAGGATAATGAATAAGAAAAATTATACTTCATATAAATAAAATTCCCAAGAGTAGATATATCCAACTCATCCTGCAAACTGTTTGAAATGTAACTAATTTTGTCTACACTAATCTGTCCAAACCATATTACTAATTTAAATCAAGATCATAACAAGTTATGATGCTTACCTTTTCAGAACATTTCCTTAACTACTTTTTTTTTTCTTGCATCTTTCTTGCATTCCATTGTCGTGATTTAACCCCAGCCAGCAGCTAAGCACCACGCAGCCGGTCGCTCACTCCCCCCAGAGGGATGGGGGAGAGAATCATAAGAGTAAAAGTGAAAAAAAACTCGTGGGTTGAGATAAAGACAGTTTAATAAGTAAAGCAAAAGCTGTGCACGTGAGCAAAGCAAAACAAGGAATTCATGCACTGCTTCCCGTGGGCAGGCGGGTGTTCAGCCATCTCCAGGAAAGCAGGGCTCCATCGTGTGTAACGGTTACTTGGGAAGACAAACGCCATCACTCCAAACATCCCCCCTTTCCTTCTTCTTCCCCCAGCTTTATGTGCTGAGCATGATGTCACACGGTACGGGATATCCCTTTGGTCAGCTGGGGTCAGCTGTCCCAGCCGTGTCCCCTCCCAGCTTCTTGTGCACCCCCAGCCTGCTCGCTGGTGGGGTGGGGTGAGAAGCAGAAGAGGCCGTGACTCTGTGTAAGCACTGCTCAGCAATAACGAAAACACCCCTGTGTTATCAACACTGTTTTCAGCACAGATCCAAAACATAGCCCCATACTAGCTACTATGAAGAAAACTAACTCCGTCCCAGCCAAAACCAGCACATCCATTTTTTTTGAATCAAACACATCATACTCAGCAACAGCCTAGGGTGCAAATTTGGTATAATTGTGCAACGTTTTCCTATTTTGATTCCACATTTTACAAACACTTCTATGGATCTTATGTTGCCTGTCTCAGCTATGTGGAAAGTATAACGAGGTCTCCAGTAGTACTTATTACTAAGCATAGTTACTGTTCTCAACAGAGCCAGCTTCTATGCTCTGAACTACCCCAACTAGCCATCTTTCTGTAATAAACCACCCCTTGAAAACCCTTTCCCTGTTCCTACTCCCAGTAATCTCTCTGCAAATATGAAATGCCTCCCTAATATTATACTAGCTAGAGACATAAGGCATGCAATGTTCAGGCCTGCATCAATATCTTTGGTCCTTGGGTGGCTGTAAATGGAAGATTGACAATATCGTAGAGGGGAGATCCCCAGCTTGCCAGCAAGGCACAGAGAACTTACTGCCTGCCCTTGAAGGCCTCAGGATATTAAGCCTTACATACGAGTTTACCATTTATCAATAAGCTGTTATGGGATAACCTTAGAAGGTTTCTAAAACATTTTCCCCTGAGCCTCATACAACTTCCTGACTTTACAGACAAAGGCATATGAAAAATTGTACCAATAAAAATTTTAAATTCTCTAAAATAGTTTTCTTCTGAAACATGTCATATACAGAATATATGATGGGTTGGAATGTTAAATGGTTTTGTGGATCCTTTTCTAAGGCAACTTGCATTACTCGCTTGCGAATTGACCATTTGTGTAATGTGTCCATCCTAAGACAGCTTTTCTAAGAAACCATCCTGTTCTTTTTTCTTCTCTGTCTCCTACCCTTATTATTACAGCAGTAAACTTTATAGAGGGTGTTTGGAGTACTATACACTGTACAAAACAAAGTAAGGGGCATGTCCTGGCCTGAGAAATTTACATTTTAAACAGAGATGACAAACAAAAGACTGGACAAGTAAGGACCAGAGAGAGGTGAAATGTCATAACAATGATCATACACTTGCTCAGTGCCATTACCAAAACTGTAGCTAAGGTTTTTGCCCTGTAATCTCATATATCAGTTTTTAAAAGAAATGCAATCAATGGAAAAGAAAAAAGTAATGATGGGCTGTGCTAAGTCTAGATGTATAAGTCCCTTCACTATAGATTTATTTAGTAATTCTTTTGCCTTTTTTTTTTCCAGTCTTAAATATCATACAGAATTAAGGCAGTTCATGATCAGTTAAAATTTTAAATATTTAAGAAAGCAGTATTTAAGATTAACTGTTCTCCGTTTACTGACCGTTACTTGGAACCAAAAAAATCTCGTATTTTTGTAAGCATAGTAAGCTACACTGTTTTTCTTTAAACTTTAGGGTATGAATTATATTCCTATAATGACAGCTGCAGGGTGGAATGTTTTAACACACTGGAGTGAGATATATCTTGGACACATTCTTGGTATCTTAAGTTCAACATGCTCCATATGGTGCCACTGAGCCAGTGATTTTGAAGAAAACAGTCAAAGACTGCTGAAACAGCGTAAAATACAAATTAGTCTTTGCTATATAAGTAAAAAAGTTCACTGTCAATCTTTTCAGCTTTCTGCATGAATACTCCTAGCAACTTTTCATAGCAGTCCCCATATTTTAAAACAACTGTTGAATTTTAGCAGAACAGAGTAAAAGATTGTGGGCTAAGAATGCACACTCATTATTAACCATATTATGCCTAAGTCTTACACAGGAGAGCAAAGGGAAAAGAGGTTGGGCTTCCCTGTATTGTCACATTAGTCTTTAACACGGCAGCAGGGATTGTGTGTTGCAAGGTTTGTGAAAAGTAAGTTGCGCTTTGTTAACTTGGTCTTCTGTCAGCACAAAAGAGCCATGTAAGAGCTGTGTCTCAGGGAGGTGTCTTCTCAGTCCTGCTATTGAGAAGAGTAACGATAGGGTACCCTGTAGTAAAACTATCTAATAACTATTGTTATGACTTAAATATTTTAATGTTTGTGGTACTGGATTATCTGAGAATTATGTTTTCAGGACTTTGGACTTTTTTCATGTATGTTTTTGTTCACAGTATCATGACAGGTAGGAGTTAATGTATGAGTAACTTGCTTCTCTATCTTTTATCTTAAGGTAATTGGATTTTTTTCAATATAAACTTAACCCTGAGCTTTCTGAGTTTATATTCATGCTTATGGATTTCAGAATTCTTACAGCATACTTGCAGTTCTTAATACTGAAGTTATTGGTTCATACCCTGATGTTAATACTATATTGGCCTCATGTAAATTTTAGTCCTGGATTATTATTATTATTATTAGGGCTTTTTTAAAGTGTCAGACATGGGCTCCAAACAAGAAACCCAAGGATTACACAGCCATGCAAAAGTTCTGTCTCTTTCAAGTAGTATCAGCCTTAAATCATTTTGTATTGATGTTGACTCTTAAGAACAGATTTACAAATATAACAGAGCATAAGAAAAATAGCCACAGTGCACCGACCTGTTAACCTATACTTGTGTACCTTTTCTATCAGCAGAGCAGCATAATGAAATGAGAGCATTACTGATGAATCAGACCCTTAAGGTGGTGATTTGCAGAATTATATTAATGTGAATTTGCACGTTGCAGCCTGAGTTGATCTAGGAATTTACTGCCAAAGGAAGAGGGAGATCTTACTCCCTGTTCTCCCCCTTTTCAGACTTGTAGCTTCTGTCTCAGGTTCCCTCTGTGCAGTGGGGCTAAGGCAGCAGATACATAGGGGATATTTTAAAGAAAAGGCCCAAGGAGGTGTGGCCACATGATTTTTAAACAGGGATGTAATTTGAGACAGTCAATCTAAAAGTAAGAAACCAAAACACAGTCCTCGAGCTTTTTCCCCACTGCTAAATTGTTACAATCTATAAAATCGTTAGACAAAGACTGACAGGTAACTAGCATTTTAGTAATCCCATATTAGAGCTATCTGCACTGCTGTAGTCCCTCAAGATATAATTAGATAAAACAATCATCAATAGTTTGTTTAAATTTCCATCTTTAAATATAGCCTGAATGTAAAATTTCAAATGATAATTACAACGGTTTTTAAATCCTTTGGGATACAGCCAATGTTGGTATCTGTGGTAAAGGACCTAGTTGCCAATGGATTCGTAAATAAAGTTCTTGTACGCTCTCAGTACATTCAAAGCATGCAAGGTCTTGATACAATATTTCTCATAGTAAACAGAGGTCAAATCTCTGCTTTAAGTGAAAAACAGGACTTAATATTGGCATTAGAGACATGACCAGAACATCAATGATACATTAAGGTGGATGCTTTCTCCTTATACATAAAATATAATTATCACCTTTTCTTTTTTCTTGCGTCAGCTGGATTGTCTAGTTTAAAAAGGTATCGGTTGATGTTCGTCGAGTCACTGGACATACACTGGTATATGTTCTATGAAAGACTTTTTCAGCTGTACCTCCCTCATCAGTGATAACTCTGTAGGCCTTCCAGTCTCCACGGCCATCCTAATCCATTTGATATGATGATATAATGCAGCTGTCACAAAACACTATCCCCTTTCTTTCAGAAACATAAGACTTCCAAGCCATACATGTAATCTAACCCCAGGAAATGATCCCAAGGGATCCACTTGAACTATCAGTGCCTTCCTTCATTTTGTGCTATGGGTAGACCGGTCCCTTTGGTTATCTGCTCAGCAGGATTACAGTCACTGTCTAAATTGGAAGACAACTCTGCTTTCCTTCACTGAGTATCAGTTCATCATCAGTATGTGTGAGAAGCTTGTGTTAAGCTATGCATTAAGCTTGCACTGAACTGTTTCAAAACAAGTTTGTGTTTGAAAGACCTAACAATTATGTTATATTGCTCATCTGGGACAAAAGGAGGACCTCCTTAAGCCAAACATTCTTTATGACAAAAAACGCAGAGCATGAAAAGAGACCAAAACCTCTTTCTGCATGTTACTTCTTTTGCTAAAGGAGGGCAGGGTCCAGCCTGTTCTTTTCCAATTCCATGTCTCAGCCATTGGTGAATTATTTGAGGAGAGGAGGAGACAAAGAATAAGGGGAAGACTTGAGAAAATCAGATGGAGCGCTTTACATAAAAATGTCTCTGTATTTCCCAGAGATGGAGAAATTTCCTTAGTCTTTCAAACTTTCCACAATGGCTCAACGTTGCCTCAGTGCATCAAGACCTGGGAGTGTTTTTCTTATCATAGAATCATAGAATAATTTGGGTTGGAAGGGACCTCCAAAGATCACTTAGTCCAACTCCCCTGCAATGAGCAGGGATATCTTCAACTAGATCAGGTTGCTCAGGGCCCCGTGCAACCTGACCTTGAATGTTTCCAGGGATGAGGCATCTACCACCTCTCTGGGCAACTTATGCCAGCGTTTCACCACCCTCATCGTAAAAAATTTCTTCCTTATATCTAGTCTAAATCTATGCTCTTTTAGTTTAAAACAATTAGCCTTTGTCCTACCGCAACAAGCCCGACTAAAAAGTCTGTCCCCATCTTTCTTATAAGCTCCCTTTAAGTATTGAAAGGCAGCAATAAGGTCTCTCTGGAGCCTTCTCTTCTCCAGGCTGAACAACCCCAGCTCTTTCAGCCTTTCCTCATGGGAGAGGTGTTCGATCCCTCTGATCATTTTCGTGGCCCTCCTCTGGACCCACTCCAACAGGTCCATGTCTTTCTTATGCTGGGGACCCCAGAACTGGATGCAGGACTCCAGGTGGGGTCTTACCAGAGTGGAATAGAGGTGCAGAATCACCTCCTTCGACCTCCTGGCCACGCTTCTTTTGATGCAGCCCAGGGTACAATTGGCTTTCTGGGCTGCAAGCGCACATTGCTGGCTCATGTCCAGCTTTTCATCCACGAGTACCCCCAAGTCTTTCTCTGCAAGACTGCTCTCAATCCCTTCATCCCCCAGCCTGTACTGATACAGGGGGTTGCCCTGACCCATGTGCAGGACATTGCACTTGGCCTTATTGAACCTCATGAGGTTCACATGGGCCTAGTTCTCGAGCTTGTCCAGGTCCCTGTGGATGGCATTCCGTGCCTCAGCCATGTCAACCACACCGCTCAGCTTGGTGTTGTCTGCAGACTTGCTGAGGGTGCACTCGATGCTGGCTGTCTCGAATCACCTCCTTGTCCTCCATGTGCCTTAGCATAACTTCTAGAAGGATCTGTTCCATGATCTTCCCAGGCACAGAGGCGAGGTCAGTAGTTCCCAGGGTCCTCCTTTCTACCCCTCTTAAAAATGGGTGCAATTTTTCCTTTTTTCCAGTCACCAGAGACTTCACCTGACTGCCACGATTTTCCAAATATCATGGAGAGTGGCAACAACATCAGCCAGTTCCTTCAAGACTGGGATGCATCTTGGCAGGTCCTATAGACGTATGTTTGTTCAGGTTCCTCAGGTGGTCACGAACGTGATCTTCTCTTACAGTGGGAGGGACTCTGCTCCCTCAGTCCTTGAC
The DNA here is from genome assembly GCF_965183815.1 of Platalea leucorodia. Classification (NCBI taxonomy): domain Eukaryota; kingdom Metazoa; phylum Chordata; class Aves; order Pelecaniformes; family Threskiornithidae; genus Platalea; species Platalea leucorodia. The sequence goes on from NC_138826.1 coordinate 25,004,659, forward strand.
TTGCGGTCCATCCACTCGAGAGCTATGGGAGGAGACGTTACCAGTGAAGACTGAGGCAAAAAAGTTGTTGAATACCTCAGCCACCTTCTCATTTGTTGTTACAAGTTTGCCAGTCATGTTCATCAGAGGGATACACTTTCTTTGACCTTCCTTTTCTGGCTGACATACCTGTAGAAGCCCTTCTTATTCTTTACACCCCATGCCAAGTTCAGCTCTGGACGCACCTTGGCCTTCCTGACCCCATCGCTACACAACTGGACAGTGTCCCTATATCCTTCCCAGGATACCTGTCCCTGCTTCCACTGCCTGTGCATTTCCTTCGTGCCCTGTAGTTTGACCAGCAGGTCTCGGCTCATCCATGCCGATCTCTTGCCTTCCTTTCCTGATTTCTTACACCTAGGGATCAAGAGCTCTTGTGCTCTATGGAAAGCATCCTTAAAGATCTGCCAGCTCTGTTCTGCTCCCTTGTCCGTGAGGGCAGTTTCCCAGGAGGTCCTATTGACTAACTCCTTGAACAGCTGGAAGTTTTCTTTCCCAAAATTCAGGGTCCTGACTTTACTCTTCGTCTGACCCATATCCACAGGACTGTGAACTCCACCAGTGCATGATCACTGCAGCCCAGGCTGCCTCCAATCTTGACGTCACTGATTAGCTCACTTGCATTGGTGACCAACAGGTCCAATATCACATCCCGTCTGGTAGGGCTGTCTGTTACCTGGCTTAAGAAATTATCCTCAGTGCACTCCAGGAGTCTCCTGGATGCCTACAGCTTGCCGTGCTACTTTTCCAGCAGATGTCAGGGTGGTCGAAATCCCCCAGCAGGACGAGAGCCTGTGAGTGCGATGCCTCCTGTAGCTGGAGTAAGAAGGCGTCGTCAATAGGCTACCGTTGATCGGGCAGCCTGTAGTAAACACCAACCACAAGGTTCCCTTTGTTACCTTGGTCTCTAAGTCTTACTCATAAGTTTTCAACGTGCACGTGGCTATTCTTCAGAGACAGCTCTTCACTGTCTATCCATTTCTTGATGTAGAGGGCAACCCCTCCACCCATCCCTCCTTGTCTGTCCCTTCTGAACAGCCTATAGCCCTTGATAGCCGCACTCCAGTCATGGGATTCATCCCACCACGTTTCAGTGATGGCAACCTTCTTCATGCAGGCCAGAAGCCTGTTCACACTTTGCTACTTACAGGCCAATAAATTATTTCTCCAAAAAGTTCCTTTCTTGATAAATCAATCTGCTGGTGTGTTTGCACTATATTATGTAAGAGGAGCCTTGTCATCTTATTGAAATAATAGGACATTGCAAGATACCAAGTATTTATGGCTAGATTTAATGATTTTAAAGGAAGCAAATTATTGTAGCTCCAGGGCAGCAGTAAGTTACGTAGTGACAACTTATACATGTTTTATGTACCTATTTACTTCAATGTTCACTACAAAAGTATAGTTACCATAGCAATGACCATGTCACCAGATTTCTTTGCTAGTTCTGAAATACAAAATACCCATATGCCACCTGAACTGTGATTATTTTCTGCACAAGTACTGAAAGTAGAAGTTGAGAGTGTCACACACTTCTCTAAACAAACAGTAACACATTGATTTACAGAACATTTTATGGTGAATGGCAGTTGGTGCAAGTGGATCTCAGGTCGCTAGCATCCCTGGTATTGTAAATCCTTTGTCACTAAGCTGAAAGAAAAGCTTCAGTGGCTCCTATCAGCAAAGACTCCACTAGTATATACTTAACCTTTAGTATTCTGTGAAATATTGGTACTTACATGCAATATCCCAGGAAAATTATGTGTGGTATTCAGGAAGACATTTTCTCTGATTTTAGGTGTGAACTCATAAACAAAGCCATCTTTTGGCTATTTGCAGCTTGTTAATGTTATATAAAATAGCATCACAAAAAGTGGTGGGTTTTTTCCCTGCTCCTTCTACTTTAGAAATCACAAATTTCTGAATAATTTAGGTAGTGACCTTGTATACCTTGGGGTGAAGTTCACTAACACCAATAGAACTGAGAAGCTAAGTACTAGATTTCCCAAATCTGCATTAACCACTGGGGCAATGATGGGCTACCCTGATATGACTTGTGACAGTGGGCAAATAAAAGGTGAAAACTCTTTTACCGCAGATCTAGACTTCTCCTTCTTATAGCTGAGTTATGTTTTCTGACGTGCAGACAGTGTGAGATAACCTGAATACATATAACAATTGTGAATACAGATATTTGAAGAAAAGCAGTTCACGGGCCTGCAGACTCAAGCCACCATTTCAGTCGTTCTCCTTTAATAAAGACTTGTCTACACAGGAAAATTAATCTGAACTGAGATAGCACATTATTTTAAGCACAATAGCTTTAACTCAGATTTTTTTATTGTGTCCATTTGTGGACAATCTTATGCTGGAACAGGAGTGGTTTGTTCCTGTTTAACTTACTTTGAAAATGTGTTTAACTAAAGAGGAGCAGGGTACATGAATTATTGAACAAACACGTCAACACGTGGAGCCAGCCATTAGCAATTCCATGTAAAGATGCAAAAGTAAAATTGGTCCACATTCATGTAACGGTTGAGCTCCTCCTCCTCGCATCATGCAGCGTCAGAATTCTTCCCACAAAGAAGGAATCTGACTTTGCTGAGTAGGGAAGTGGTCATGGTGCTGTTAGGTATTAAGTTTATCTGTATGAGTTGTAGGGAAGAGTTAGGAAATTACGTTAGCTGGGAAGTTTGATCTAACCTCCCTAAGTCCTTGAACTGGAGGTGAAGACTGAGTGGTTCAGATTCCAGCTGTATGTAGCCATGCCACTGTTCAGACTCTCTGAATCTGATCAGAGGCCCTCAAAGGAAAATGAAGTCTTAAATTAGAAAGAAGGAAACTTTTTTTCACAGCTTCCAAGTTGACTGCAAATTGTGTAAAAGGATAAAAAAAAGCCTCTTTCATTGTGTTATAATTAGTGATCATTAATAATTAATTCTAACTACTTCAGTTTTTATTTGGATTCTCTCTGTTCTCCTAGATTTCCTTCTAAGAAAAAAAAACCTCAGTATTTTTTTGTTTATTTAGGCAGCAAGCAGAATTTGCAAATAATCCTTTAAGAGCATAGGTATACTCTTCAGCCAAAGACATTTGAACTGACCCTGGACATGTAACCTGCAAAACTAGACGATTCAATTTGCTGGTGCAAGTGCTGTGCTTCAGGAGTACCTTAAGCTGTGTGACTCTGCGTGACTTACCAGCTCAGGTCGTTCTGAGATCTCTGTGATGCTCCGCTGCCTGATATAAACATGCCCAAAGACTTACGTTGTCTCTGACCTTTGCACAGACATAAAGGTACTAGTCCCTGTATAATTTACCAGATAGCCTTCAACAGTGACCTATCCATGGTAAGGGTAAGCTCCAGCAAGTCAATGGAATATGACCACCCAGGTTCACGCTGATGGGCAGGTGTGGTGGGAAACTGTCCAGAAAGCCCTTTCTCTCTGCAGCTGATCGGCTGTGTGATAGATTAGGTCACTCTGTCTATGTCTCTCCACTTTTACCACATACTGCTTTCGTAGACAAGAATGTGTTTGTTCCAGCTGTGATGTTAAAAAGTATAACTCCATTTACACCTCCAGGAATAGTCTGGCCAGAGTGTTTTTTATCATTACTGGCAAATACACTCAATACAGAAGCACATACTCTTGTATGTGGTTGAAGGTATAATGTATGCTCACATTTATTGGCACTGCAACAGACTTAGGAATACATCTGCCTCGATTTCTGGATGAAGGCTGTCTTTCTACTACTAAAATCTGACAGCAATTCTCGTTCTATAGCTACTCGAGTATTGTATTTTTTCTCTGTCCCCTTGCTGGTGCAGCCACCCAGTCTGGGGTGGATTCCACGTGTGTGATGCTCACACACATGCTGCTCTGCTGCCAGGAGCAGAGGACTAATTTTTTTCACATGAAAAGAAACTTGCCGGTACGGTACATTACCAAATGCTAGAGACTTATTTCATGAAATGGGAACACCGCAGGGGAATCTGGCAAGGAAGATGCGTTTATGTAACTGAATTGAGTGTTGCAACTGCCATCACTTAGTTCCCTTGGCTGCAGTGAGCGAGTTGTGAGAGAAAAACAATCCAAACAGAGATCTTCAGACACTGAGGGCAGCTCTAATCGCATACAAATAATTAATAAAAATGAACTGCAATGTTATTAGAAAATATAAATACCATTCATTTTCTTACATGATCATCTGTACCGAGCTCATTGATAGGGACAGAAACACCCAGGCTTTTGCACTTTTATTTGAAGTACATATTCTTTGGGTGTCTTCAGCACATTCTGATATCCCAGGGAGATTCATGACACAAGAGTAATTGCACATAATGTAAACAAGATCTGCATTAGTTGGCTCTTTTACTCAGAATCCCTTTCCAAGTCCAGATGTGTGACGTGTAAATGTTAGGAGAACAGAGTCCTTATGAAGTAGCTTTATCAAATGCAGCTATTCTTCCAGCAAAATGGAGAAAATATAAATTAGAGCTCAAGACCTTGGTCAAATCTGGTGCATAAAATTTTATGGTTATATTTAATGTTCCATATGTGCTTTGGACAAGTGCCATGTTTGTAAAGAACTGCTTCAATATTATTTTTAAAAAGTGACACTTTTAGCACAGTATCCTCTGCAAACTGTTCACTGCTCACCATGTAAGCCAGCCAGACTCCAAATAAACTGTTTTCATGGTCTAAACCTAAGATCAAAATGCCTTTTAGAGCATGACGGTTTTCAAAACATGGCATGGTAGATGTCATATGTGACTTTTCGAAGCATAATTCAAAAGAGTTGATTAACTTGACTGAAAGAGGAGAGTGTATGATATAAAAATCTGACAAGAGACAAGGAATTAGGAAGATGTATACATGTCTGCTAGTGCTGAATATCTGTTCTAGCTTGTTGTTTATAACATAATTAGATTTTACTGTATTATGTGAGCACTACATTCCTCTAGCTCTTTTAGGAAAAACAAACCTCAAACCAAGGACATACTACAAATTTGTGCCACTTTTTGGAGGTCCTAGCCTATTTTTTTCTTCATTCACCTAAATCCCTAAATAGCTGTCTTTTAAAAAAAGCTTCCAGTGCAGCATCTGGTGTGCTGTTATTGCCACTCCTTCTGTTCTGAAAGCACAGCACTACTGTTTTAGAATGTTCCCATTCATTTTTCGTCTGGTATTGGGCCAAAAAATTTATTACTAATATAAGAGAAAGAAGTAAATTTTCAAGAAGCCAAATCAGAATGCAATCTGAACAAAAGAACAGCACTGCTTTGACCCTACAGCTCTTTTCAAATTTTGCATAAAATGGAAGAGACACAGCGTCTTGGAAGAAATCACAGGAATTCTTTGTGTTGGAAAGTGTGAGGCAAACTAAATAGATTGAAATAACTTCTGTTATATTTAAACACAAATATAATGCTACAGGCAGAGGAAAAAAAAAAGATTATTTACACTTGTGAGCACTCAGGAGGTGTGAGAAATCTGTAGTGAAGGGCTTGAGCAAGTACTTAGCTAAAAATAACCTGTCCAAAACTGAATTACTACTACTATTACTACGACTACTAATTTCAGCTTCAGAATAATTTGCAGTCTTACCTTTGTCATGTAATAAAATAAGAAATGTATCAGGTGCAATTTCAGGTTCATTTGCAATATCCTAACATATACTAAGCATCTAGTAATGGTTAACAAATATATAAATGTATATTAAAATATAATGTCAATCTGTTATCTCAGTAATTAAAAAATAGTTGTGAGACAAATCCTAAAATAAATGTAGCATTTTAAAGACACAGAAGTAGAGGTTAAAGTGGTAACTGTTCTGAAGCATAGCTGAGGATTAAAAAATGTTCTTTGAGTCTGGGAGTATGTGGAGAATGTGCATATGCTGGAATCAGACATGGTAAGTTTTTTGTATGCTTATGTACAAATTTATAAAACGTTATTGCTTGAAAACTATGAACGTTTTTATGATCCTTTAGAATATACAACTGGTGCCACTAGGAGAGTGTCCTTGCTTAGCAGAGATTTAGAGAACTGCTCTTGTAAAAAGAGCATAGTTGAAACTCAAAGTTTTCTTTTATTCAAATGTAGACCAAATCTCTTTGGTCTACCAAATCTCAAATTTCTCTTCTGTGTGGGCTGAGTCCAAATTTTACTTTTCAACTTGGCTCTAGAAGTTATCTGTGTGAATTTATGAACTGAAGAACAATAGTACATAGCAAATTGTACAACAACCTCAGTCATTACACCGTAAGAAAAATATATTTGCACTTTAATATTTTATAGCTAGCGAATGTATCAAATGATATTTTTAAGAGAGAATAGATAATAATTCATTGCAACTATATTAACAAGGTAAAATTGCTTCACAGTAACAAAAAGATACATCAGTACTGTTTAACATGAATGGTGGTGTAACCAGTAATATCTCAAACTATACCTGCAGGTCTGCATAACCTTCAAGCGCTCAGAAAACTTGAAAGTGCTGATAAGTTGTCATGTTTTAGTGGCTGTGATTCCATTGCAGGCAGGTTTTTTTTCCCCTAGTTAAGGTCTAGTGAATAAAATGCTTGTGAAAACCATTGACTTAACCAGGAACAGTTTGGAGAATGGGTGTATGTAGGAGAAGACTGAAATACAGAAGGTTTCAGAGGGGGATAGCACCTTTGTTTCGTCATGAGCTATATATGCATTTGGGAAAGTAGTGTCTGTGTGTGTGTGTATGTATATATGTGTACATAAAGTTGATTTAAGAGGGAAGGCAAATGCCTGACAGACAAAACGACTATGGATTCAGTTTCTTATCAGTATTACTGCTACATATCCAGTGCATCTTAGAGCAAATCATCACACTGAAAGAAAGGGGTTTGCATACAGTTATCTATGTAATAATGCATCACTAAACTATGCGCTTTTAACAAATAAGTTCTCATAATTATGCTGTTATGTATTAGGTGAAAGATTACTGATCTTTGATGCAGGAATGTAATTTTCCATAATTAAATAATTTCATTTTGAATTTTTTTCTATAGGAACTCACACATATTCATACATCATTTTATATTCTTTTTTGCATCTTACTCTATCGTTTTCCTTTTTTTTAATGAGTGTGGTGTTTTAAAAGTAGAAAGGAGTGCTGAGAAAGCTTATAGTTTGCTTTCTGTCATAGGAATTCTGAACCCCACTTATTGAAAAAAATTCAGTTTCATGTTTGAAAGCATAGTAACAAAACCAACCAGTAGGATAGTCATGATCTTTTTACCTAAGCCAATTTTTAAATGAAAGAGCAATTATAATGCAATGAGAGTGATCTGAATGCATGAAGCAATTGGTTATAGATAATTTGAATGTCTGCTGCCAAGCATATTATAATGCACATGAAATAGTTAGGTGAAGTTCAGTGGTCAAAACATTAATGGACTTCCATGTTTTCTTCATCTTTGGTGTGCTGTACTGATGCTAGCAGTCCTTTGGCCAGCAGAGGCTGGATGGAGGGTTTTTTCTAGTTTGAGAGATGCTGCTTATTTGTCAGAGCAGCTTGTTCTGATTAATTTGTAGTCCCTGACTATCCTCACCTGCTGCGTGGCTGTGGTTAGTTCCTTGGTTTCTTTAGCTGTTTCTTTTCCATCCTAACAGTCATCTGACTGTTCTGCATCTATCAATAAGTCTTTGACAAACTCTTTTACCTGTCTGCCTAGCCCTGGCATGGATTTTATCCCATGCTTGGAGTCAGTAGCTACTATCTTAACGCAAAGTATAATATCAAATTTTAAAGACCTTGGCAGACTGGAGAAATGGGCGAACAGGGATCTCATGAAGTTCAACAAAGGGAAATGGCAGGTCCTGTACCTGGGGAGGAATGTTGGTCCCAGGACAGGTCGGAGACCAGCTGGGTGGAAATCAGCTTTGCAAAAAAGGACCTCAGGATCCTGGTGGGCAAAAAATGGATTTGAGCCAGCAATGTACCCTCACAGCAAAGGCAGCCAACACCATCCTGGGCTGCATTAGGAAGAGCGCTGCCAGCAGGTGGAGGGTGGTGATCATTCCCCTCAACTCAGAAGTGGTGAGATGCATCTGGAGTGCTGGGTCCAGTTCTGGGCTCCCCACACAAGACAGACATGGACTTACTGGAGTGATACCAGCAAAGGGCCATAGAGATGATTGAGGGTTTGTCCATGTCATATGAGGAGAGGAAACTGAGAGCCTCAAGAAGAAGAGGCTCAGGGTGATCTTATCAATGCATATAAATACCTAATGAGAGGCAGTAAATAAGATGGAGCCAGGCTCTTCACAGTGGTGTCCAGTGACAGGACAGGAGGCAACAGGCACAAATTCAACTACAGGAAATTCCCACTTAAGCATAAGAAAAAACCTTTACTGTGAGGGTGGTCAAATGCTGGGACAGGTTTCCCAGAGAGGCTGTGAAGTCTCCATCCTTGGAGATATTCAAAACCCAATGGTCCTGGGCAACCTGCTCTAGCTGGCCCTGCTTGCGGAGTGGGGTTGGACTAGATGATCTTCAGAGGCCCCTTCCAACCTCAACCACTCTGTGATTTTGTAATACCTCTTTAAATTATGTTGGAATTTGTGGTCCCTCTAATTTCATTGCTTGACTTTTCTTTCAGTCTCTGCTCTGTCGTAGCCCATCTCAGGTTCAGGTTGGCTTCTCTTAGAAAAGGAACAAACATGCCAAAAAAACACTCATCCTCAAACACTGACTGGTCAGAAGTAGGTAAATTCTAACTTTTATATATTTTTTAAAAATTGATCCCAGAAATTAGCAACTTGTCCAAGATGACAAATAGTGCCTTAGTCACATCTGGAATTAGAGCTCACATTCTTCAGTCAGGACCACAGTGACCTAACTGTGGTCAGACTGAAATTTTGTTTTTCCATGCAATGACCATGTTGTGAGAGAGAGCCATTAGTACAAACTAAGAACTAGGTTTTTCATTCCATAAAGTAGCTGCAGTAGCTAAAACTGAAAATAGAAGAAAAAAATTGTATCTTGAATATTCATATCTTGAACACACATAAATGCATCATCGAATTAGCATTAAATACCACAACAAACTCCAATAAGAATGTTTAAGTCAACTGGGTTCAAATTTAATTGGAAGGGTAAAATGTGTAATATTAAGATCAGTTAAAAAGTTAGTGTTATTGCTGGAGGTTGCAGTGAGCAATTTTATTTTCTTGCTAGAATTAACAAGCAGTGCAAGCCTAGCACATGAAAAGAGTTACACGATGATTGCTCTTTACAGGGTTCCCAATACCATAGCCTTAGTTATAATTCTAAATGGCTGTGCATGACATCATACCAAACAAAGTATATAAAACAACTCAATTTCACTGCTAAAAATGTGTTAACCTTTTAGCTGGACTAGAGACAAGTCCTGCTGGATCCCAGCACTTTTAGCACAGTATCTGATTATTCTCTTCATCTGAAATTGCTAGATGAGAATATCTTGTCAGTGATTTCAGGCTAGTCTGAGTGGTTGCAATCATAGAAGGCCTTGTTGAAAATGATGCAATCTTTTATTTCTGTTTGTCATCCTTCAGCCAGAAAGTTAACACTAAGAGCATCCAATGAGCAGTATTAAAGACTTCAAAAGACCCTGCACATCTTTTATTTTTTATATGCATATAAAACCCTTCTCTTCTAGCTAAATTAATTTTAACATATTTGTTTTCATTTTTATTATGTTCTCCTGATTCAGTGATGATTAAGGAAGGGGTCTTTTTTTTCTTCTCCCTCTTTTCTGATCATGATCCATCTATTCTTAAGATAGAGACAGACACATTTGTATAGAGAGGTGGTGTAAGGAAGTATAGTTCACTAATTTGATGCGTATAATATGTGAGGAGAGAGACACATACAGAGTCATAGGTAGTTCAGTTCTTTAGGTGAGGATGTAAGGAAGAGATACAAGTAATAGTGCTTTATCCATCATAAAATTTCAAAATGGCTCAGAGGCATATCACTGCTGCAGCTGTTGCAGACCCTGTAATGGCATTAAGCACTGACTCAGGGTGATTTTTTTTCTGTAGAAGATTCTAGCAGGAACTATAGTTCTGGTAATACCCTGAATAGGAGAATAAATAACTTGAATATTAATGAATTGTACGTAACACAGACACTCCAGGGTGAACCCAAGCAGGACAGGAAATACGTTTCTTTCTCAATTCTTTTCACACTAGGCTGCTTCAGACAAAACCCTCTGGTACTCTGCCAGAACCCCCTCTGAACATTACAACTTTAACCCCATATGGTATTTATACTTGTTCTGATTATTCACTTGAACTGTTTATTATTATTTTATATTTTCACCTACTGGGCAAAGGTAGTGTAGATATATTTACCAGTATCTTTAGTACTGCTGGAGCAAGCTGAAATAATATTTTAGGATATGATATGAACTCTTGCTATCCTTTATGAAGAAAACGAATTTTGGGGTCTGGCACTGCTCATGGGAAAAGTAAAGACAGAAAAAAACACCTTGGTGTTCCTTTATGATAATCTGCCCATCCAATTGATGCCAGCTGTGCTTTCTTCAGTAATAACTAGCGAGGGGTAGATACTTGCTCAGATACTGCTGATTCTCAGCGTTGATTCTCAAGCTGTGTGCAGGGTTTGTCCATTCTGTGACCAGCTTTTATTGATCTTCTCTGAAACGTGAACAGGTGTACACAGCTGACCAAATCAAAGATTAGTCTTCTGCGCTTGTCAAACAAAAATAATTTGGAAGCATTACATCAGTGTAACACATGCCCAAGCATAGCTTAGACTTTATCAGCTGTAGCAGAATTTCACCAGTTAGATGTTTGTTTCAGAAAATATGCTGGGTGGTTCTTTTGACTTCTGTTTCTCAAACTCTCATATGACCCCATGTTAAAGCAACTATCTCTGGGGGAAATAAACAAAAAGGAAAAAAAGGGATAAAATCACATTTGCCTCCTGAGCCCTGAATGCCTTTATAAATGGCCTTTTTTTAATAAAGGCATATGAGCTTATATTGCTTTTACAGAGTGCAATGTAGTAATAGTTGACCTTAAAGTAATGACTGTCTAAATTAAACTACAATGACATAAAAGGCTGGATTGGAGAATCTACAGTGTTTTGAGTAACCGTTGATAACTATTTAGTGCTGAATTGAAGAGGAACATATGTGTCTTACCACTAACCACAATGAATGTACTGTTGGCACTAAAGGTTAGTGATCCAGCTGGAACGCTGTCCTATAGACTTTCCATCCATTCATTTTAAATAACAGAATGATAGTGGCCATTTGTTGAAATCATGTGTTCAAATGATCATCAGATAGTCTTCAGCAGTATTTACCTCTGATTCCTTAGGTAAGTCATGATTATCATTACCACTGCTTTGACATCACCCCTATGTGCATAGCATGAAAGCAATCTTAGTTCTTGCATGCTGTTAATTCAGCATGTTAAGAAGTGTGGATCTGTTATCATATATATATGATATATATATATATATGATATATATATGATATATGATATATGATATATATATATGATATACACATACACATGTATGTGTATATATATGCATCTATTATTTTCGCACTTAAAATTGGGATGGGCAATAAAATCAGGTATAACTTAGTTTGGCTTTGTGTAACATACACAGGAAAGAGTGGTAAAAGACAGATCATGTTGCTGCACGTTTATGGGCTGCATAAAATACTGGGATTTGATATAAGAACACCCCACCAACTGTGTTGTAAAGTTAGTGGGTGTATGTATGACATCTTTGTTATAATTCAAAGGCGGTAACTGAAAATCCATTGTCCTGTCTGTGCCTTAAGCCACATTTCCAGGGTGGTATTTAGTGTAAACTGGCCTGGAGCTGGAAGAGTGGAAAACATGGCATGGCACAGCTCACTAGCCCCCCTCCTTAAAAACTAGCTTATCTCCTGCACTGTGACAAGTGTTTTATGAAGGAAATACCAAAAGGAGGGCACATGGTGATCTTGACAGTAGTATTCTTCATGACTTATCTTCTGCCAAAGAAAAGAGGGAGTTTTTAACAAAAGATGTCTTTTAAGGGCCTGTATTTAGAATTACTGGGCACAACAGTTCCTGCTAAAATCAGAGGTTCTCAGTAGCCATCGAGTATGTAAAATGAAGAGTATAGCTCTGAAAGCAGAGAATTTTATAAGAAAGCTCTTTGTTAAGGACAAGCAAAGATGACAGAAGGGACAGGGAGATAGGAAGGACAAATGTGCCTACCTAAGGAAAGCTGAAGTACAAGTGTTTGTAATTATATTATAATAAAGCAGAAGGCTTTCATGTCTCTCTAGTACAGTGAGACAAATAATACATGAAATTTTGTTTGTTTTCTTTTTTTATTTATTATTTTAGAAAGCTTTACAAGTATACTGTCTTTTAGGAAATCATGAATAAAAACATCTATTTCAGAAATACAAATCTTTAGCACCTATGTCTAAGAAAGGACATTGTCAATATAATACAACTTTGATTATTTGAGTCAGTCTTCTATAGAATGAAGTTGTAGATATCAGTGTGCATTACTGGCATGAAAGCCTTCCCCATATATTCATTTGCTTATTTTACTTTGTTGTCACCCTTTTCATTTAGATAACAGGGTTTTAATGTTAGAGAAAATTTCTGCAACTAACACTTTCTTGCAGCAAACAAGGCAAGCTATAGAAAAGCAAGAGAGGATACAAAGAACACAAAGATATACCAGGTTTAGAGATGAACTCATGAGTGGGATTGATACTAATAAATGATTATACTGAAGAAAAAGGTAATTATCTGAGCAAGATGATTGTAGCCTTTAATGTGTTGAAGAAAACAAAGTAAATGGAAGAAAACTAACAATTCGTACTTCTTAGAAGACAGTCATACAATGGCAGTAGCCTGAAGCTGAGGAAGGAAATATTTAAGACTGATTTTTAGAAGATTTTAGCAGTTAAAAAAGTCTTGTAAGATATATAGTGGTGGAAGTACTATTTGAGTTATAATCAAACATGGTTGGTACCAGTAGGAATGGTTCCATCAAATGCAAACACTAAGTGGATGGTCCTCATAGTCATTGACTGTTTCTTATTGAGTGAGTCCACTCAAGTTTGCTTTTTTATTTCTTTTTGTCACTCTGATTTACTGCAAGGATCTTCCTCTGTACTTACACACGCTGTATGTGTGTGTGCCGGCTTAAGATTACGTTGATTCATGGGCCAGGCTGAACCCGCTAAGTCACAGATTTGTTATGCAGAGGAAGAGGAGGATATCCCTGAAAATGTGAATAGGGCTTGTTTTGGGCTTATTTTGAGTAAGTCGGGAAGTTTTCAGTTATTGCAATAAGAACTCCCTCAAAACCTGCCAGTAATCCCCCAATTAAAAAAAGTTAATCAAATCCAATTCCTCTCCTTCTCTCCCCCTGGGAAAAATGGAGAATTAGAGAGAGCTGCACAGGGTACTACTGTAATATGTGAGCTTAGGTTATTCTGTGAGATGTTTCCTCTACCAAGAAGGATGGCAGGGGAGGGATTAGCTTCAGTGTCCCCTGCATTTACTTTCTTGTGTAATTACGGGAAATGCATTCAGTGTGCAAGGGTATCATTGCTGTCCTGCTGTTTTATCATTTCTTTATGAGATAATGTTGATTTCAGCAATGAAATGCAAATTTAGTTTACAGTGCTCCTTTTCTCTGTATAAAGGTTAAAATGCATATTGTAGATAATACTGTTGGTGGTGCTTTTGAAACAGTCTTTGTCAGCTAATTTCAGCAATACACGGTTTTAAATGCTGTTCAATGCAACTGCATGAGTTTTATGTTGGCCTACATGAATGAAATTTAACCCAACATGCATGTTGTTACCATTTTGGCTATAATTTGATCAAGTCATCATAAAACCTTGGTACCAACGAAAAAAAATTTGGATGGGTGGAGAATATTTAGTATATAGTATGCCTTCTGTGTCTTATGGCAAACCGAACGTACGATTATTGAAGTTGAGCCATCTTAACTCTATAATCATAAAATTCTTCTAACACAGGGGGCTAACAAATACTCCTAGGAATGCAGACGCTAATGAATTCTGTGTTTGGAGGGTATGTTTCTGTTTACTTGTAAACAAATAGTTTGTATTGCTGGTGATAAAAGGGCTCAGAATTTTAACAAGTCCTGTTACAATTAGCCCCAGTGTAGATTATAGGCAGTTCCATTTACTAAATGCTGGGACTCCAACAGCAATAAAATACATGCAAGAATGGAAATAGTTTTCAGCTAGCGAGCGAGTTCTAACATAACAGCAAGGCCAGTACTAACGGAAGTTGTCTTTTTTATTGTTATCTTTAATTTATCTCACTTTCCTGTGTAAACTGCTCACTATTGTGCAAAGAGAGGGTGTGTGTTAACTTTGTGACATTGTTTTACTCCCATTAAGTAACGCTGCACACAGTTTTTTTCAGCGTGACTGTACTTAAGACTTTCCCCCCCTCCCCCCCCCCCCGAACTGCATGAGCCAAATAATGTTTCATAACTAGTAACAAATCCCATTTCTACTTTAGGTGGCACGGCAATAAGTTCACTGTCATGGTTAATAAAAAGATTATATAGGAAAAAGGAGTGTGAGATTTTAGTATATTTAGTGTGAAAGAGTAAAAAGGTGGGGGAGAGGTTTTTATAAAATGAGATGTTCTGTTGTAGACAATAATGGAAAATATCTCTGAAAGTGCTGAGTTGGAGTAATGAATGAATAATGTCTAAAGTTTATCAAAACTGAAAAAACTCCTGATGTGAAATGAAGCCTCCTAAGAAAATTCTGTTCTGTCGCTGTTTTGCTTTGCTGTTGTTGCCTGTCACGCATGAATGAAAATGCTGCATTCTCCGGGGAGCGGTAAAGCTTCTGTGTAGGTTGTTTATTTCCTTAATCCCTCCTTCTTCGTGATTTCCAATGTCAGATATAAAATGGAAAGCCTGTAAATATAGTGATTATCATACTGATTATCACCTGCATCAGGGAACGCCCTGGCTGGCCGTTGTAACCCTAGCAGTCTCCACATGTTACAGCCACTTAGATTTTAACCTGACTACTTTATTAGAGACATGAAGCTCAATATGAGGTGCCCTAGGGCTGCACAGATGGGGTCTGCTTGTTTCCTGTTCTCACTGTTATTGTGAATAGATACTAAAAGGTTCTCATCGCTTTTATCTGGTTAATTTACTTTGAACTGTCCCTGGCATTCAGGGCCTGCCTCACATTTCTCACCATTTTGCAAACACCAAACTGTAGTCTCCAAACGTGTGTTTTGAGCTTTATTATCTTTCTTACTGGAAAGGCCTTAATTCTTAAAGGGGTGTAATTCTGACAGAGGCTGATTCTTAGGGGGCTGTAGGCAGAGTCCTTACTGAAAGAAGCTGCTCAGGAGTTACTCTGAGGTTCAGTTGATAGGAGAGAAGAAAATTAAGATTGCTGCTGTTCTTTGGCACGTTCAGACACCCTTAGATTAGAGGTCAACTGCAGGAAAATCTATGATTGTATGCTAGCTACCATTACTCATGTAGCCGGGCAGCAGACCAGGCTAAAAGATGACACTCTAACAGGAGAATCCGAAGATGAGATACTTTTTAACAAATGTGCAATCATTTATCCTTTCTTGTGGAAGGGCCAGGTCTTTCAAACCACATGTGCTATGCATGGGTGCCCCAGTACAAAAAAATTAAGATGAATTCTCTCAAAGTCTCCCACATAAGGAAATACTACTTAACTAGAATAGTTTTTATTTCACAGATGTAAGAATGTACTGGTGTCCAGTTTCCTGGCCAAACAACAGTTTAACACAGATGTTAATGTCCTGCTGCATTGGGACATTAAAGAAATCCGCTTAGGGCAGATTGGTGTAACTTCCAATTTCAATTGCATGACCAAAAACCTGAGGTTAAAGAAATAATTTGGCTACAGTACACAATTTTTAGTCCATTTTCTTATTCTCTGCCCCTTATGACTCCCTTATTTTTATTATTTTTTGTTTTTTCTCTGTCCCAGTCCCATTTGAGGTTTTCTTGATTGTGTTGCAGTTCATTGTAAGTGCATCACTTCAGAGTGGAAGCTTGCAGGCTCCTTTTTTCATACGAGCATAGGCTTTGTTAATCACATGCTGGTTTAGGAAAACACTGCATGATATCTTTGAACCCTACACTCCTTCTTGACAGCCAGGCTAGCAAATGTCATTGACTGTGTGATGTACAAGAAGGAATTCAATTGTAAGTAAATTGTCAAAGTGGCTAACCTTGCCCGCACCCAATTGTCAGGACCATGATTCAGTTTTTCTGTCAACATCAGCTAAGGCTAACCCGGTCAGCCTTATGTTTCTGCAGTGAAGCAGCCTGAGGAGTTGTGCTTTTCAGCTTATCACATTTTATTAACCTCAACTTACTGTTGTTATAATCAATTGTACCCACTTCAAATTCTTATATTGCCCCCAAACTGGGAGATCATATAGGTCCACAGGTATGTATTTTCTGCAGCACTAAAAGCTGTCGTAGGGACGGTGGACTTAAATGGTTTGGTGCGGTAGTTATTTTTGTTTAGTTGGATCAACTCACCATTTTGGCTCAAGACTTATCCCTCTGTTAATACCACTTGGCAAAGATAATCTGGAAGAATGCAAGTAAAAACATAAGGACCTTGAGGGTTTTCTGCAATATTTGCAATGTTAGGGTAGAAAGTGAGTAAGCAAGGGGAAAAACATTGCATTGTCTTCTGTTTCCTTGCTTTTATTTCAAAACAGATTTTAGTTGCTCCAATTAATATAAATAAGAAATGAGGACATTCTGATACCCTGATGTTTCCTCTGTTCTTTCAGGAAAAGAACATAGTTAAATTGCCTAAAGCAGTGATTTAGACATCAGAGTATTTTAAAATGCTCATCTGATTCCACCACAAGGGTTTGAACACATTTTGTGATCCCATTTTTTTAATGCACCGTAGATGACAAATGATTTTTTAAAATGGCTTGATGACCTGTATCCCATGAAGTGCCATACGTAAATGGAGATATGATACAATTTCAATTAAAAATATGTCTGAAGGATGTTTGTCTGGATTTGAAGTAGTGATTTCCTAGTCAAAGTCCTATCTCCAGAAGTAACTTTCCTCGCCTGGAACAAACATATTGTACCTTTTTAATTTGAACTTGAGAAGTGTGTTGACATTGTGCTGTTGTAGGGCTTGAGGGAAGGAGGGGGAAGCTTTTGGTACGACTATCAGAATTGAACAACTGTATATGGGTATATTGAGATAATGGTGTAAAAGGAAAACTGGCTGAATGAGTTTCAAAATGTGTTATTTCTTCATTATCTAGCACTTTATAATTAACTGTTCTTTTTTTATTATTTCAGGAAGCTGCCACTTTTGCTAGAGAGCAAGGCTTTGAGGTGAGTTAACCCACAATTGCACACTAAACAGATCCTAAAGGTTTTTTTTCTTGCTGATAATGAAGTTCTTTTGGACAATGATTGATGTGCTATTATACTCTCCAAGCCTCGCAGCGGTTGCCATGGAAACTTGGCAGTCGTCATGGTTTCTTTGTTCTGCCAGCTCAGTGTTATGACGCACTCTGCTAGGTCTGCACCCAACATCGCCTACAGATGTTATTTATTGAATTTTGAAAAGCCTCTTGGGAAGCCGAGAGGTTGGGCACGGTTTCAAGCTGCTTCTGCAGATATGGGACCTGTCAGTTTGTTCAGTTAAAAAGCTACCTCATTAGCTGCATTACACTCCATAAGGATTCACTGCTAAAGCAGTGGTGAAGCAAGACTAAATAGTGAAATATAACACCGCTTAAATAACTTAAACCCTGCCATATGCGGATTATCATTATGCAAATGAATTTTAGAAAGGTTGTATACAAAATTGTTAGGTACTGATTAATGTAAACTATGCTTCTACAAACAGCGTCTTTTAGAAGGGGTAGTGTGGAATTTGTGTTTCAAAACATATTTGAGTTGGTGTTTTCCATCTGTGCTCTAAAAATGTATGATCCTCTACTTTCTTGAAGTAAACACTGTTGATTTTACAGTGGTTTTCAGAGCTTTTGATTTCATCTTCTTGAGGTATTTATTTGAACAGTATCTCCCATTGGTGAAATTCAGATAACTTAATCTGGAGAGCTATCAGCTATTGGTCTCTAATGCTGAATTCAAATAGGCAGGTTTTAAATACTATAATTAACGTGACAACGGTTGTGCTAATTTTGCAGATAGTAACTGATCTTACTGAAATCTAAATTGCAGAACTGAATACACATAAATCCTTTTATGTGTTTTTTCACTGGAATAAGACCCACCTTAACTGATTTGTTTGCAGTGTAAAAGAATAGATAGGAGTTTGACTGCTCACCACCCATTTTGCATAAATAATAGAAGCCGCGCAATTCAAACCGCATCACTTTAAGAACATGCCACTTTTGTGTGTGGATGGTTGCATATAAAAAAAGAGGGAAGGACTGACAGCTTTTGTTCTACAATTTAGATTTCTTTAGAACCATACACCAGCAGGTACATCAATGCCATCAGTGTTTTAGATATTAAAACTGTGGGCTGTCCCATTTCATTTTATGTTTCCCAAATTCATGTGGCTGCTTTGTAGAAATCAAGACTTTTTATCACTGTCAATTTTCATTTGTATAATCTGTATTGTTAGCATAAAAATACACTTTGAGTTTATTCTATCAAATGAATGAATTTCACAGATGCCTCCAAATATAATATGAAGCATAACAAATTATTGGTACCCTCTGGTAGCTAGACAATAAAAAAAGAAAGGAAGTAGTGTATTGAGTCTACCCATTCTATATTTTTATTGCCCCCTTGAGCTAAAGACTTTGAATGTGCCTGGTTTAAATTCAGTTCCAGTGACAAACTGCTTTTGCTGGTGCCTGCTAACTACCATCATATTAACCTTTCCATTAGTGCTTGCTTAGAGATTCTAGCACAGTTCCTTCTGAACATCCTAAATCTGCCACATTTGATTACAGCATATCAGTAAAGTGCACAATGATTATGATCTTATCTCTTATTACCCCCTTGCTTGGCAACAACTCACATGTCAAGTTTACTGACAGAGATGTGTAAAACTTGATAAGTGTCCACAGTCTTGTTTTCCTATTGTGCTGTGGAGTCAAAAAAAACCCCACACTACCAATAAAGTATCTTAGGAAAAACTTAAAGAGCTACAATTAGCCTTGCAATTAAAAACAAGAAGAATTTCCAGCAACTCTCAAAAGCTTGTAAAACTGATTCTGCAATTTATATTGAGAATAGAGAACTGATGAAACACGGAAAAGTAAAGTGAAGGACTGGAGTGACCAAAGCAAAAATGAAGAGGATATTTATCATAGAAGTGATGAAAAGTTGCTGGTAGCTGAATTTGAATTGCAGCCTACAATTTTATTTTTTAACAAAAATAATCAGAAATCTTTTATCATGGAGAATCAGTTGTGTGTAGCTTTTTTTTTTTTTTTTGGCCTTTTTTTTTAATTGTCTCCCTTTCTACCTTCCAGTAATTTAAACAGTTTACATGGACTAAATGCATCTTTTAAATATAGATCGAGTTAAGTATATCTGAAACAATTTTTGAAAAGAAAAAAAAAGAAGTACAATCAAGTCAACTACAGGAAAAAATACACCTTTTCTGAAGAAATAAAGTCTTGTCATAGGCAGGAGAAAACACTTCTGTGACAGAAATTTGTTTTTTCTTTGTAAGAGAAACCATGTTCAAAGGAATTTCTCTTTTTATGCTTCACCTTACCAAGAGTTAGTTTTCTATTGTACTTTGCTGAAATCCAAGGTATTTTTGTAAAATCAATCACGGTATTTGAAGACCATTATTTCCTTCATTTTATCTCCTGACCAACACTTATCTGTAATAATCAGAAGTAGAACATTACTTCTGATGCGGTCTCTTCCTGGAGTGCATCAGTGGGGTTGTTTTTGTGAATTTCGTGTTCTGTGACATTTTAAAACTGTTAAATAAATAGTAAATTCACTGTCTGCGAAGACAGTGCTTCATCCTAATTGTATATCGCAGTCATCTCAGTAATACATTATAAGAGTCACAATTTTTATCCCAGGAAAGTTCTTGGACTTTGTTCCCCTTGAAGTGGTAGAATGGTTGTCAGTGTATTTTAACTGGATGTTTGTAATATGTTTCAAATAACAAAATTGCCAGCACAAAGGTTTGTGAGGTTTTGTTTTTACAAAATGGTAACTTGCTGTTTATGCTATGTAGGAATTAGGAAAACATGATCCTACTTTAGCATAAAACTTAAGGTTCAATTCTGTCTGTCAACCCAAGAAGTAAAATGAAGCGAATGGAACAGTATGTATCTAAGGGGTTAGTAGCAGCTGTCATGCAAAATAATTTTTCCTGTTAGAGGCAGAGGTCTCCTCCTAAGTATGTTTTGGTTGGGGAGCCAAATTAGAGAGTTTTGGTACCCTGGACCAAATTTAGGTCTCCAAGTTAATGAGGTAGACTGCACAGGTCCGCTGTTGCCGATGGATTTATGCCTGTTTAGGTCAGGGCTATGGTAGTCCCAGGTATCGTGTACCTGTTCAGAGGCAAAGATCAGAAGACATAGTTTGGCTAGCAGTTTTAACTGTATGCAGTTTTTCACATACCTCTATCTGATCCTGGGATATCTGGTGTACTTTCTTTACATGCATATATTCCACTTACTTGCTGGAATGAATGCTACATGCAAGGTTTTTCAGGTGCAGCATCAATAGCCAAATCACGCTTTTGTGAGATTTGTATGTCAGCTTTGTTAAATCAGATTCAAGTGTATAATTGGATATGTGTGAGTATCCTGTGAATTTGGGACACGTTGTAGAGGCTTTAGGACCACAGACCAGTACAGTCTTACCATTCAGCCATGTCTGTAGATACAGGATGTATAAGAAAGTCTCGATAAGTGTGCAAATACGAGTCAGTGCAAAACAAATATTATTCATTTCAGCTATGTGAAAATATTATGTATATTCTGAACAGAAATAGGAGATGACAGCGTTTCATGATGTTTGCCTGACATTGAAATGAGGGCCATAGTACCTCTAGACTCTTAAGCTGTAAATATTCACGTATTATAAAATGTCACAGTTGTACCTTCAAAATACAACATAATGGTAAGGTGGAGATATATTGTAGAAAAGTTAAAGCCTCATCAACACTGAGATTGTAGCTCTTCCACTATATAAGCTCTATTTTATTCTCTTCCTTTGAAAAAATTATAGTATAGAAAGTGATTTCGGCTAAAAATGGCCAAGTTAATTCTCTTAGAAGATGCTATTCAGTTACTTTTGAAGTCTGCACAATCAGACGCAAGTCTCCAAAGCACTCTGTTTTGAAATTTCTGCTTTTTAAAAAATTGCCTTTTTTCCCCTAAATACCTTGCCTCTACTGTTACATGCTTATTATGTATTTAATCCTTCCTGAAAATATTGGTACTTTTTACTTTCTTTTGCTGTCTACTTTATTTCATCCTTTACCATCATTCTTCACTAATCTTCTTCTTCAGGGTCCTCTTTCCCTCATATAAGTTCATCTTTATTCTTCCTTAAACTGAAGATATCATCTCCTGATCATGCCATTTTCTCCTATTATAACTTCCTCATTTTCCTTTTAAAATTTAAAGTGCATGTAAATACATTCCACAAATATCTTCAAGCTCTTTGATTTCTGTGCCTGCTTTGCTCCAGTGTAAATGTGCTTAATAAAGTCACTAGTAGCCACTTCCTACTTAGCAAAAACTAAACACCTCTCTCATTTCCTTTGATCTCCATGATGCTTTATTGCGTTTTCTAGTTCATGGATCTCTTAATTATCAAGGCCTGAAATAGTTCAGAATTTAGGTGAACCTTCAGAAGCCTACATATTACCAAGCTGGAGGGCTGTAATTCTCCATCTAGTCAACAGCTTGTGCCACCAGCTGATACCTGCTATTCACAAATCTCTTAAAAAGACATTTCAAAACAGAAGAGCAGCGATTTCAATTTTTTTCTCTGGCATCTTTAAGGGACTCCTTGCCTTTTGAAAATTAGGTATAAGATAGCCTCTGTTCACTGTCCACGCAGAGGAGTTCAACGTTCTCTTTCTTCTCTGGTGGAAGGTGTTGCCTTCTAAAAGCTATATTAACAGTCCAAGCAGGAGGAAGGAAGAAATAACAAAAACGAAAGTGTAGTGTATGGAAATGCAAAGTATGAGAGAATTTAAAAAAGAGGTAAAGAGACCAATAAATAAGGGGAAATTATTTTCATGTTCGGCAAATATGTATAAAGCAAAGAGCTCACTGACTACCAGAGTTGGGGGAGAAATTAGAGGGAGGCTAAGAGTATTGCAGAAGAGCTAGATAATTTTCACATAAGGAGATACTGGTAAATATATAGCCCAGGCATATTCTCTGTCCATAATAAAGGTGAAGTGCTTGAAGATCAACAAGATCATCAAAAATCAGCAAGTAACGGGGACTGAATGGTATGCAGATTGTAGTTCTTGAAGTGTTTAACTGACCTGCTGATGAAAAATAATCAACCTCTTGTTAAAATCAGCAGCTGCAGTCAAAATGGCACATACTGTACTGCTGGGTTTCAAAATAACACTATATGCTGACTTTGGAAGATAAAAATAATTTAATAATAATATAAATTAATTGTAACAACTCTAGCAAATGACTTGAAACCACTCTGGACAGGTTTAGAAATTAACTATATTCATTGTGTAATTGTGTTTAAAAATTAGTTGGCATTCATAACAAACAGGACACAAAACAATGCAGAAAGTATTGTTATGTTTTCATATATTCAACACTAGGCCCTCACCAAATCAGCTATGTTTCACTACAGTTGCTTGTACACAAGCGCAAACCGGAGGAAAAAGTATGGTGTTATTTAACACAGATATGAATAAAGTGGGACATGGTAAGTAGCACAGAGAATAATTATAGTCTTTCTTACTTTTCCTAATGTTAAAAAAATAAAAGAAAAAAAGAAAAAAGTATAAATTATGGCAAGGAATAGGTTTACATATACCAAAGTTAATTTGTAGAACTTACTGACTTGAGATAAATCTGAGAACAAAAGCTTCCCACATAGCATTCTAAAAGGATTTGATGCTTATACAAATAACAGGAATACCTATATTTAGATTAGATTGAAAACTAAGTAAATTAGAAATTGAAATCCTTGTGTTTCAGATCATAGGGCAACTATGAGAACAGGAAGGATAATATTCTAATGACAAGTTGTGCTGTTTGGATGGATGAGAGTTTTGGTTCAGTATGCCAGTTTCTCTGTTCCTAGCTACATGCACCATGGTGTGCAGACAAAGTCCCTTTAAAGCAGATTCCTGAAATTTTTGCAGCATAGTCTTCCTTCAGAAAATCAGGGATGTTCTGTGCCCCACTGAATATAGCTTTCACCCTTTGCTTCCCTGCGTCTCAATTATGCAGCCAGCTAGTGAGCACAGAGCATATTCACCTGGGCTCCACACCTTCTAAGGTGCTGCAGCGTGCAGTCAGTTTGCTTGCTGAGAGAGATCAGTTGCTGTGGGGAAGTTAGAGAAACAGTATTTGTAATCCTGCTGAAATCGGAGGGATTATAGTACTATAAAACCCAGCTAAATTGGATGAAAATCAGGCTCAGAGTTTATCCAAAGTATTCTCTTACCAATTTTATTTTTAATTTTATGATAGGTAAGGTTAGAATCCAGTCAGCAGCAAAGAAACCCACTAATTGCTCATTAGGAAATGCTCTGTAATTCCTTTGTTAGCTTTGCAGTTTTGGAGCAATTGGAATAGCTGAACTATCATTATCAAGATTAAAAACAATGGTCTCATAGTACTACATAAACCCTTTGGAGAATGAAGTATTCCTCCGTTTAAAAACCTTCCTCTACTGACAATAAAGTCTATTTTATACCTAGCCATAAGAAAATAAATCTTTGATCTGCTAATAAAGTTCTAATCTCTCACTGCTCTCGTATGCTGGTAACAAGAATTTTCTTTCTCTCTGTTAATAGACTGAAGACATTAAAGAGATAGCCCGGAAGACACAAGCCCTGCCAAAGGTGAACACTAAAAGGCAACGAATCGTAGTCTTTACCCAGGGGAAAGATGACACTGTAATGGCTACAGGTATATTTTTCAAATCTCCACTGTTGCTCACAGTAAATATTCTAGTTAATCAATTACAAGTTGTGGTTTTATAAATTATAACTGTTAATGGTAGTCGGAGCATTTGCCTTATGATGTTAGTCCGTGTTTCTCATCTGTTATGCTTTTAATTGCTTTAAGATTCTGAATTTGAGAAGTTAATATTTCACAGGAATGCCTGAGAATTTAGTTCTGAGCATCTTAAGTTCTTTTTTTATAACATAGATCTAAAATATTGATCCAGTTGGTTTTACTCAGATTTTTATGACTTGAGATTTTATCTGTGTAGCCATCTTTGCTGCAAACAAGAACACACTATGCCTGCTGAGAACAGCTGTGCAACAGTATAGTATATTTAAACATTTGTGAAGAGGAGGAAGTGAAATCCAGTACTAAGTGAATTTCCAGGCTTTTTTGCTTTGAGCAGAAAATCTCACTTTAGCTTTTCTCAGCCGTCTGCTCTTCTATTCTCAAAGGAGTACGTGGGAAAAAGGTGTTCTAGCAGGGATACAAGTAGTTTGTGCTGTCTGAATTGATGATGTACGAGGCACAGATTTAAGCATTATAAACATGACTGCCTACCTTTTGACAGTCTCTTTAATTCCGTCCACCTATGCTTCTAGACTAAATAAAGCTATTAAAAACATGTGCTGTGGCAAGCCGTTTTAGTCGTTCGTTCCTTCACAAGGTAAGTCAGGGCTGAATTCCTCCTTTGGAAAGCGAGTGAAGTTGAGGAAGCTTTGCACCTGAGGGACCGCTGCTTACTCATATGGTATTTGCCTCAAAATCAGAATTGGCTTCAGTCTGTGGCTGCAGGGCTAGGCACTAAGTAGGTATGTCAGTGCTATATAGATCATTCTTAGCAGCAGTTTGAATGATTTCTCCAATAGTTTGCTTCTTCCTCTATTTTGTTAGCTACAAACTGGTTTAAAGGAAATAGAAAGCAGTCATTGAGAGTTGGGTATGTGTATCATCTCACTGAATAATGATGGAAGTGTTGCTTCCAGAAAGTTACTGCGTTACGTGAATGGCCCATATGGAGGCACTCCACTTGAGTATTGTACAGTTGGCTGAAAAATAGCAGTATAAAAATGTTTTTATACATGAGCTAGTAATAATGGTAGTAAACCTAAATCTTATATGTAACCCTCCTGTGCTCTTATTTAATTTTCACTGTGTACTTATATTATTCTTCAAACTAGAGTTGTTAACAAATCCATTAATCCCTTCTTTGATATTTTTACAACTGGGAGCTTATTTGAGGACTGACACTTGCTAATCTTAGCTGTTTGTTCGCTATGAAATGAACTTAAATTAGAGAATGCACTATATATGCATGATAAATGCAAGATGGATAGAGAGTGTATGCAATGGTGTCAGCTACAAAAGCAAACATGATAAATGTTAAGGCAGTTTTGAGCCGTGGGATAAGCTATTCAGTGCACAAGCATAGCTGAATCTCTTTGCTATGTTGTTATTCATGGCAGCCAAATAAATGTCAATAATAAAAGAGAATTAAAGATTTTCATTTCCCAGAGGCAGTCCTCTAATACAGCTTGATCTTTCATTTCATTTGTAATTCGTTCTCATGTCAGGATGCAATCATTCGCCAGGCTCTGTGTGTCATGTTAAGTCATTTAATAATGATTAAGAACATAAAAATGTTTGGCCTGTGGGGCAATTCTCAAAAGAGATACCAATTTGTTATTGTTTTCCCCCCTTTTCCTTCCTTTGGTGTGGATCGTCTTTTTCCCACCTCCTCACATTAAAATAATAATGAAAGAAGGAAAATGTGTCCCCTTAATTTAGCATATGATGGTACCACAGAATGGCATAGAGTCCTGCTAACACACTTATTTCAACGCTAATTAGGTCTAGTTGTGCTTTGAAACCTGCAGTGGAAAGCATAAAAAGTTTCTAAATGATCTCTGGAAGAATTGCTGCATTTAGGAGTAGTTACCAGTTTCCTTTTTCTAATGCACAGAAGCAGAATAGCTTTTTTGAAAAAGCAGGCTGTGTGTAGTTGTTTATCCTGCCTTTCTGAGGAAACAATATATTCTCAATTAGTTTGTGCCTAGATTAAAATTGTATTTGCAAAGTCAGCTATGGATTTGGACATGCTTATCAGTACCTTCTGCTTTATATTTTGTCCATAATAAGAACATGTTTATTATTTGAAAGATGTTTCTGTCAGTAGGGACTCAACCAGAGGGGATCAGTATCCAGGCAAAGGACTCTACTCTTCCTTTCTTTCCTTCTACTGCTGCCTTTAACCATCCTTCATCAGCTGTTGGGAGTATCACATATTCTAGTGGTCTCTGTTTATGTCCCCTGAAATAGCGCAGGATGGACCTGGAGCTTACAGGCGTGAGAGTAAAAGACTCCAAGGTGAAGCTGGCCTTTGTGGGTTTTCTGCCTTTTTTTCCCTCCTCCCCTTTTCTGTTTTCCCCACGGAAAGGTCTCTGCTCTCTAGCAGCAATGCGAAGCATCCAGCATTACTGTGAGCCATGGGAGTGAATGGCTTGGATTGGGCTGCACTTGGTGAAGAGACACAGCTGGATGGCCACCTCCCCATCTTTCCCTTCCCCCTGCCCATGCATGGCAAGATGAGAAAGGCAACACTGAGGCTGTAAGAGCATCCTTAAGAGAGCTCCGTTTCCTCTGTCAGACAAAGCCTCTGCGTGGGGCTAAGTTGAGAAGGGCTGGGTTATGAGAGGAGGAGTGCACTTCTTCAATGAGTTATGTGTAGGTTGAATGGGAGATCAGGTAATGGAAATAATGAGGGGATACACTTTGATACAGCTCTTGCTGGAAGGAGAATAAATAAGATGGATAATAGGGGTTGTTGCAGGTTGCCAGCTCATTCATGAAAGGGCATAGAATTATATGTGCTGGAAATTAGATGTGGAATTTCTTGGGGTTTTTGGTGGGATGAAGAAGGCCAAATACAGCTCATCGTTACATGTGGAGAGGACTGTGGCGACAGTTGTTGGTTCCTGGACACTCCAGAGAACGGAAGTATCAACAGGTATTTGAGGAGTAGACCATAGGGCAGAAAGGCGCAGTTTGTTACCAAAAGGAAAAAAAGACTGACCAAAAAGTTCTGAGAATATAGCTCTGATAGACGAGGGAGAGAGCTTAGACTGAGACAGCTAAAACGTCTACTTCCTCCAACAATCTGGCCCAGCCATACTGCAAAGATGTTTAGTCAGCTTATGAATTGTTGTAGTTTACACAACATTGTTTTAATGCCCACCAAAAACACTGGTGGCTCACCTCAAACAGACCATGAGCTGTAGGCACTCAGGCACAGATTGACAAGCAACTTAGAGGCCCATGCAACTGGAGTAGATCATGAAAATGGTAAGAAGCAATAACTGCATCAGCAATCCCAATCTAAGCCATTCCCATTTGTCAGTCCACTTTCTTTGGCTGTCTGAATTATTTGTGTTTTCAGAGGAAAAATTTCTGTCTCTTTATCATGGAGCACATTGGGTCTTTCTACTGTCTGTTCGTATCTTCTCTGTCACAGTACTCCAGCCCCAAGGCCCCTTTTCTCTCCCTTTCCTTCCTGTTCTCTGTCAGTAGGAATAATTGCAAGGAAGAGGCAAGCTCCAATTCAAGCTGAGTGTGATCAGTGTGTTTTATAGGGAAGGAAAGGAGTGCTTAGGATTGGCACACGAGAGCTGTGGCAGATGAAATGTTGACTAAATTGTCAGCTTCTAATAAGACTCCACAGAGCACATGCAAATGAGCGTTGTCTGAAGTTTTCATCTTCACGAAATTGAATCATAGAATGCTTTGGGTTGGAGGGGACTTCTAAAGGTCATCTAGTCCAACCCCCCTGCAATGAGCAGGGACATTTTCAACTACATCAGGTTGCTCAAAGCCCCATCCCGCCTGACCTTGAATGTTTACAGGGATGGGGCATCTACAACCTCTCCGGGCAACCTGAGGTGCATTTTTCTATGATGTCAAATTTTATATTTTTACTGAAGAACGTGGAGGGGTTGGATCTTCTCAGTGACCCTAAGAATTAGCGTTGACAAAAATGTGATTTTCTCTAGCATCGGTCCCCAACATGACTGAATTTTGATAAAACTCTCTTGGAAAAAAGTAGCCTGTGAGAGACACCTGTGACGAAACCCTTCAGTACAGAGGATTATGGTTTGGGAAAGGTACTGGAAACTGAAAATAGGATCTGTGGACTTGCTTACCAGAACAGTTTATTTGAGGAACAGTATTGGGTTAATTCCTTGTGCGAATGCTCCTCGTCCATACTGGGAATTACTTGGCTATCAAGACTCTGGTCCCGCTACCACAGCCTTCTTCCATCATATTC
The DNA here is from genome assembly GCF_965183815.1 of Platalea leucorodia. NCBI lineage: Eukaryota > Metazoa > Chordata > Aves > Pelecaniformes > Threskiornithidae > Platalea > Platalea leucorodia. Next base: position 25,033,261 of record NC_138826.1, read on the forward strand.
CTCTTCCCAGGCCTGAGATTCTGGATTTCACTTAGGGTTCCTGAGCTTATGGGATACATTCATTTCATGTTTCAACACTTTCTTCTGTAACCACAAAAAATACATATGCAGGGAAAGGGGGGAGAGTTAATGAACACATGCAATCTCCTGATTTGAGCAGCTGGAGCTTTTAAGAAACTCACCAAAAATCACAAGCTCTGGCAAGTACATATATGTCATATCTATATGTGTGCTATAACATTTGTCAGAATCAAATGCTGTGAAAGCTATCCCTTTTACAGAGTTGCTCATAACATTTTTAAACAAATTACTTTTAGTCAGATACATTTTATGACTGGTCTTGGCCCAAAGGGAAGTCTTTGGAAAGTCTGAGCAAAATCAGTTCAGCAAAGGAAAAACATACTTTTATATTGAAATATTTGCATAATTCAAAAACAGCTGAAGCTACAAACTTTAAACTTGGCTTGTTTTATAGCTTTAATAGAGGAAAGAAAAACAATCCGAATTTATAGAAAATCACTTCAGCATTTTTCGACTTATGAATGATGAAATCTGGCATGTTCAGGCGTGAACATAGAATTTTCCATTCTTTTTCCCCCCCAATGTTTGCAAGACCACCTCTGTTAAGGGCACATTTGTAATAACCTCATTTGTTAGAATATGGCAGTAAAAATGGGGTTTTTTTAAGGATTCAAGCATTAAAGCCACCTCAGTTAGGGCTTATTAACCACTTACATCTTCTTCAGGTTTTGGGGTACATTAGTTGAGAATATTTCAGGAAATGTATTAGCAGTGCTGGCAAATGTGGTAGAATGAGAAGGGTCCATCTTAAAAATTTCTTAGTGCACCTACCACATAGTACCTACTGAAATAGTTTTGTGAATTTCTACTTGTTAGTAATACTTGCTATTTCATCTATTTTATTTATTTATATATTATTTATTTATAATCGATGTAATTTATTTAATCTATTCCATAAATTAAACAGCATATGCAATATAGCCAAATTAATATGTTGCAATAAAACTTGCAACATTACCAGATTTTAGAGCCTGCCTACCAAGCTGTGGATGTTGGAGTAATACTAGGGATTTGCCTCTACCTGTTACCTGAAACAGGATGCTGAGCTAAGTGGATGTTGGTGTCACCCAGTACAACCATTCATAAGCTAAGTGGATGCACATATGTTCATAAATTAAAAGTTTATATGTTTGGATAGACCGAAAACCTGATCTAAATGAAAATAACAACAAAGGTATGGCTAGTATGTGCTTATGAATGATGAAGCTTCTTTTACTTTGTAAGGATATGTTAGATCTTAAATATTTTAGAAGGGGAGTTTTTAAACCATTTGTTTTGGAAGGGTTGTCAAAATTGTGGAAACTAGAGAGATGTTAAGAGCCGTTCTTAAATCATAATGGCATGATGCTGTATCCTTTTTGGGGGAATAAAAAGAACTGATGTTCAAGCATACAACTTACTCTAAACAGAGGTCAGTAGGTTTTCTTTGTCAGGTTGTGCTGCAATCATAGACCAGCATGTTACCTTGTAAGCCTATCTATAAAACATAGAAGTATTTATTACTATTGACACTGCTGACATTTTATGGTGGGCTTGTTTTGCAGCTCCTCATTCTGTAAGTTACTGAGTATTGTGTGTTCTCCTCTAAGAAGCAAGAAAAAGTGTTATTTTTTTCCTTACTTTTCATAGCTTTCATGCTTAGCTTTCCAGACAGCAAAACCTTGACTAGCCCTTTTTATCAGACAGCCTTCCCATGTGTTTACACAAACAGAAGTAGTGTCTTGGACCTAGGGAAAGAGTAGTTGAGTTATATCACTGTGTGTACTCTTTTTCACAAGATTACACACTTTCACTCTTCCCTATCCATTTATATTCACAAATGGAAAGAAAAGTTTAAAAAACAAAAATGGATTTAGGAAAAAAAGGAAATTTTAGTCTGCTAATGGCATAACGAATGAGCCAGAAAGCCCAATAGACTTACTTTTAGTTTAGTCGTGGCTTAGGAAACCACAAAACCTAAATTAATAATGAACATTTGTTGATAGGGATTAATGAATAGCAAAGCTGGTAATACCTTTTTGTAGCTGGGACCATTCATGCTTTCATGATGTGTGGGAGAGGAGGTCTGAGCATTTTATTAGACAGCTGAAACACATTATTAAAACCTAAGTTCCTGGATACTGGTGTCTTGACTGGACTTAAAAGTGTATCAGGTGTTGCATCTCAAAGGATGCATATACATATATGTAAATAGATATATGTATATATGTAATGTGTGTGTGTTTCAGTAATTTCATATTGATTTAAGAAAAGGATGTCTTTTCTGGTCTAATGCGTTAACGCACCAGTTTAGCCCAGAAATTGAGTGTGAAGCTGGGTCCCCTTTTCGTGTATGGTCACTAGTAGTAAGGAATTTTCAAGGCAAAACTGTGCCTCCTGTTAAACCTAGCCTGAATTTTAGGTGCTACAGTGGATTCACATTCTGGCATTCTGAGGAAAAATTACCCCTTTAAGCTGTCAAAAATGCATGTTTGTTGAAGGACAACAAATACGGGCCCTTATCCCATTCCTTAGGACTAGACAGTATTTCCGCTTACACAGAAGAGTTTCTATATTTGTTTCTCAGATACAAATAAGTAGATTTAGGAAGTCAGGTTTTGTACCATAATTCTAAAACGGATTCTTGGAGGCATAACTGTTAATATACAAATCCACTGCTTAGGTGGTAGAAATTATATGATGTTGGAGAGGCAATGTAGGGTGAAAGAGTGGGAGCAGGGCAGAGGCAGACGACAGGTCTGCCTAACCTGGTGTCTGCAACAGTGTACAGTAGTGGGTGCTTGTAAAAGAAGGTAAAACCAGAACAAATCTGTATTGATACTTCCATGTTACACTCTCCGAGCTTCCAGCAATCTGTACCTTGGAAATTTCTGAACTAGAGATGTTGTCTTTGTGCTTAATAGTCCAAAATAGGACTTTACCGTACATAATGTCTTGTGATAATGAGTGTCACAGACCCCATGTTATGCAAAGAAATACTTCCCCTTATTTGTTTGGATTCAGTCACGTAATAATGTTACTGGCTATCTCCTGCTGCTTGTACTGCACAGCCAGTCCATAGCCATTCCATATGCGATGTCTTGTGACTTTGATTTTACAGAACTCTTGCTTATCTGCTCTTCGCTAGTCTTTTTTCCAGACTCTTTTCCCATTCTGTTTATTTGTTCTTTGTTTGCTCCATAATTCTGACACCCTGGCCCACCCTTCACTACACCTTTTTTCAGGTCTGCTATACACTTTGTGAATGGGGGACCAGAATGCTCAAGCGCCTGAGAAGTTTACAAAGTGGTTTAATTCTGTTGTCTCCTTTGTTCTGTATTCCTCTCTTAATAATTCCTAACATTTTATTTGCTTTTCTGGCTGCCACTGATGATTGATCTGACATTTTCAAAGAATTATCTGTTGTAACTTCAAATTTTCTTTATGGTGTGGTAATAGGTGGTTTAGAGCCCATCATTGTGTATTTAAAGCTAGAATTGTTTTTTGTATGTGCACGTTTTTTACATTGATTGACAAAGAATTTTATAGCCCATTAGTGTGAGACACTTCTGCAATTCTTCATACTCAGCTTTTGGTTTTACTATTCCAACTGAGTCTAAATGTATCACAAGAAGATGGCACACAGTACGCTGAAGAGCTCCTCTCAGAAATGGTATATATAGCCTGGACGTGCTGCCCATAACAGGTAGGCACAGTTAACATCAAGACTGGACTTAGGCAGGGGGATTTCAGTAAGGCCACCTCTTAAACCACTTGAGGCCTGTCTTGCTTGTCTCTGGAGAGCAAAGTTGAATGAATTTACAGTAAGATACCAATTCAGGTGCCATTAAATCCCAAATGGACACTCTTGTTCAGGAAAGAAAGTACCTTAGTACACTGTAGCTTAATTTTTTTTTTTTTTCCCCAAAATGAGGCCTTCCCTGTGATATTATTCCTCAATCAGAGCATCCACATAGAATTAATTTATCATAAATTTCTGATGCCACCTGTATACATGGCTGTAATACTTTAAAACCAGTACCATTTCACTGGTGACCTGAGTGAGTTGTAAGGTGGTTCACGCAGAAAAAATTACATCGGCACAATATTATTCTGTTTGCTCAAACCACGAAGCAACAGAACTACGTACCAGAAATCCTGAGAAGAAGGAATGGTAGTAATTAAGCCTTATGGTTACCAAGGCAGGTCCCTACTGTTCTGTCATGGAAGGAATGAGGACTCACCTTATTCATTCTGTGGCTACGTAGTCCTCACGAGAGACTAAGAGTTGGGTCTCTGGCAGTTTTAAACTGAAATCAGAAATCACTGACTCATCCTAGGACACACGTTTCCATCCCCTACTTTTCCCCCGCCCTGCCAGCGCTTCTCTGCCTGCATGGCAAACCAGTTTAGCAGCCCGCACAGACCGGCAGAAACCTACTCTGGAAAGGTACTGAGCTTTCTGAACCAGCTCATTGCAGGGTCCAGATGAGTACTCGTGCCAGCATGGGAGGACAGAAGGCAAGATTTGCAGTAGAGGGAGACACAGATGAGACAGCAGTATCTGCAAACTATAGTGGCTGAAGTTGCTGTGGAGCCTCACTCTGAGGCATAAAACATGGCGTTTTATTTTGAACTTCCATCTAGCAACAAAGACTGTAGTTCCAAAGCTGGAAGGAAAGCTGCTCCAGGATCGGCTGATAATGTAGAATTATGTCTGCAAAGCAAAGAGCAAATAAGGGGACAGAACTATGAATATACTATCAGAAGGAAAACCGTTTCTTTGACATCTCATATTGTCCTGGTTTCAGCTGGGATAGAGATAATTTTCTTCCTAGTAGCTGGTATAGTGCTGTGTTTTGGATTTGGGATGAGAATAATGTTGATAACACACTGATGTTTTGGTTGTTGCTAAGTAGTGCTTACACCAGTCAAGGACTTTTCAGCTTCCCCTGCTCTGCCAGGTGCACAAGGAGCTGGGAGGGGACACGGCTGGGACAGCTGACCCAGGCTGGCCAAAGGGCTGTTCCATACCGTATGACGTCATGCTCAGTATATAAACTGGGGGGGAAGGGGAGGACGCTTGGAGTGATGGCGTTTGTCTTCCCAAGTAACCGTTACACATGATGGAGCACTGCTTTCCTGGAGATGGCTGAACACCCGCCTGCCCACGGGAAGTAGTGAATGAATTCCTTGTTTTGCTTGCATGTGTGGCTTTTGCTTTACCTATTGAACTGTCTTTATCTCAACCCATGAGTTTTCTCACTTTTACTCTTCCAATTCTCTCCCCCATCCCACCGGGGGGAGTGAGCGAGCAGCTGTGTGGCGATTAGTTGGTGGCTGCGGTTAAACTACGACACATATGCTGAAAACCAATTATTTTCTCATAGAACTATATTAAAAGACTGGTGAGACAGCAGAATCGGTCACTCAGTACTTGGGAAGCACTGGAATTAACGACAGCCCTCCAAATTTAATTTGTGCTTTTCACAGGTACATGTAAGTGATGCAACTTTGTCAAGGCTATCCCCTATTTTCTGAAAAGGACACCTGCCCCTCTCCATGTACACCAAACATGAAATTCTGGTGACTTTTAGTTTTTCAGCAACTGTTTTTGCAGCTACAATGTTATGTCAGTCTAAATATATCTTTCTAACTTTTTGAACAAACTGAAAAAATCCAAAACTACAGTATTCTGATTCATATAAAATAATTATCCTATAAACTTTTCATTAAATTTATGCTTTAAGTTTAAAGTTCAGCATTGTCCTTTTCTATATATGCATTCTGTGTTGCTGCAATATTCAGTATTGGACACTTCCCATTTCTCCTTAAAAACATGGTTTAATGAGTTGAAATCTGAAACCCATGCTTTAAAGGTTTACAGTGTGTAGGCTTCTCACCTCCCGACACTTAGGTTCAAATCATACTAACACGGTGGCTATTTTATGAAATTAATCAGATAGTAATTTTTGTACAATAATTTTTAAGAAATGTATTTTCTTGTTACCCTAATTTTGTGTGATTATTTTTTTCATTGTAAGAAATTAAATGTATGGCTTGTTCAGCAGGTTTCATAATAGATCAATAATTTGTTGGCTTAACCTTTTTTTTCCTGTAGAGATGTGGGAAGATCAATGTCTGTAGTGCCCTAGGTCATGATCAATACTTTTAATAAAACTTCCTTATTTTTTTTCTTTTTCTTTTTTTTTTTTTTTTACCTTTGTACCTTTCTACGGTTTTGCTTTTATTAATGAGCTTTTCCTTTAGTTTCAGACCATTAATCGTTTTCAGATAATGTCACACTGCCCAAGGTCAAGGCCAGTTTGAACTTATAACTCTACTTATCAGTGATTAAATCTATTGGATGGGTTTAGATGTGTTAGAAGACATAAGAGTTTGAAGTACTGTTTTCCAGAGGCTCAAAGTTAAAACAAGACAAAATCTCAACCTTTTGGGAGGGTGACACATTAAGACTTTTTTTTTTTCATTTCCTTCTTAAACAAATGATTGTCTTATTTATGGATCTCATATTGGTGTTAACATCACAAGTAACTACTGTGGCCTTGACTGCTCTTCAATTAAAGATATTATATGCTCCATATTCAGTTTTATAATGGTATATTGCTCATTTTGCAAAACCATTTTGAAATAAGATAACGTATCTTTTGTTCAATGCTGAAATTCTGGATGGGAGGGTAGCAACTTATCAAAGTATGTGTTATCAGCTGGAGTGCTTGCAGAGAATGTGATATTGTTGTCTCTGGGGCTCAACCCAGTGTCTTTTGAAATCAATGGAAAGATCTCATTAACTTCATTGGATATCGATTATGGCCATGGAGAACTTAAAACATTCATGAATATTAATGGTTTATACTGATCCATGTGTCTTTTTGTGTGTTGTACCTTGTCTGCAATCTCCAATTCAATTTTTGTAGTCTGCCTAGAGGTTATACAAAAAGTGAACTTTATGTATGCTGAAAGATTTGATAACATGTTTTACCTTAAGGTATCTTCTTTGTTGTCTGTTACAAATGAGGTGCATAAAGAACTGGACCCTTTGACCACTGGCGCCTAGGCAGAATATCTTCTGTAGAAAATCTTTTTTTTCCATTATTTTGGCAGTTTTAGCCTTTTTTTATTAGGCAGCAGTTCACTTCATAACAAATCATCACAGAGGATTTTGAACAGCAGAGTCTCTACCCAGAAGGTGCCCTACAGACTCTGATAGCCTATCATCTTTAATTTAGAGATTTTATTTCCCATCTTGTGATTACAGTTGAATGAACATTGTAGAAAAGTTTAAATTGTAGCTATCCATGTCAGGCTTTTGCCATAAATGATGGAACTTACGTTTTCAAGCCTCTAATCTTCAACTGCTCAAATAGTCACTATAAAATAATTGCAGAGAATGGAAGGAGAGTAAAATGTGGGTATGTATGGTGACCCTGGATGAAAATTAACTGCAGGAACTGACCCTTTGATTAGAAGTTTCTCTGCTGTAGCATCCAGTTGCAGGCAATAAAAGTTGTGGGAAATAGGTGGCTGAATGGAAGACAAATCCTTAGCTCCAGGAGGGTCAGAACAGAGATCCTGGCTAGTGGAAAACGTGGACAAAGGGGAGGTTTGAATGAGTCCTGCTTCACCTGCCTTTGGGGATTTAGGATTCACTTTGTGTAAGGTGACAAAACAGCTAGAGTTAACATGGTGGGGGAGGTTAATTGGAGTTCTCAAAAATGGTTAATTGTCTAAAAGTGGAATTGTGAGATTTTATGATCGGTTTGGCTCGGTGATTTCCACAGTAGGTTTTACAGATAAAGCAAAGTGGAAACGGTTTAAATGCCATATCTGAAAAGTAGGCTATGCACCTTACTAATATACCAATGACCTGACCTTGACACACCTGAACATAATATAGGATATGAAGTGGCAGTTGAGATATAAACCTCTGGATACCACAAAAATAACATTTATGTTGTTGATCCCATTTGAATGAAAGTAGGCTCCAGCTTATTTTCACCATAGCTGTTTTCTTTGTTAGGAATAATCAAGTCAGTAGAGTAAGCAGACCTGACTTAAAATATATACAGACAGCAGCTTTAGTGAATACAGTAAACATGAACTATTTTTATACGGTTAGGTTTTGGCTATACCTACTGAATGATATAATACTAGTGTTTGTTTAAAATAGAGTTGTCAGAAACCAGATTTAAAGTTTGGAGGGCTGCTTACATTGATTTTGTTTGCTGTACTCTGCTCCCCTGTGCCCCCCACCGCCCTCCTAATCCATCCTGATTCCTCTCCCTGCCCCAGTGATTAGCAGTCAAAACTAAATCAGAGAGGAGTCTATGGAACCAAATATTTATGTCCCTAGTAATCCGACACTGTGATATTGTACTGTGAACCTGAAAAGATGCCAGGCCAGGCATTGTGGCTAATAGCAATTGGTCACGAATGAAACTGCAGAACTCTACTCCAAATTGTTGGCTTTATAAATTTGATAATAAGTACATTTCCTGACAGAATATAAAAGTGCAATAAACTATACATGCCCTCTCTTTCCTCCCCACCTGTCCAATTGCAGAATGCTGTTTGTACAGTATATTGTTGTTGCTGACAACTGAATAAGAATTTTTAGGAGCAGTTGGCTATCAAATGATGGCAAATTTAAAGGTTATGCAAATTGTGCCAGTACAGCCCAGCTTGTTTCAGACCTCTTTTCTCTATTATCATATCAATTGAGTCAGCTCATAGTAGACAAAGCAAGGTTATGGGAACCACCTAGAGCATCATGCACCATTAAACATCAATGCAGCATACATGAACATCTGCAACAACGATCTTATTAACAGAGGGTATAGCGGAAGGCAGTAAACAGCTTTCTTAGTCACTTAATTGTAAAAAATTTAATAACCTAATACTTGCATTATTTATCAACAGCAAGTTGGTCAAAAATTATGCAATTGTGGTGGATTAGATTACAATACCTATTGCACACTGTGAATTACTACAAAAATATGAAAATCCATTTGTGAGCAGTTAAACACTGTAGTGCTAAAAATGCAATTTTCTTTTAATCTCTGGTGCATCATGGAATATAAGTATCTGCTTTTTGCACTGACATTTTTATACTTGGCTAAAACCAAATGTAAAAAACCTAAAGATTGTTTTTGGATTTCCTGCTTAACTAGACAGCATAAACATTTCCAAAAATCAAGGGGCAGTTGTTGTGAAAGGTAGAATACAGAAACCATAAAGTGGTCTTTTTGTGTGCAAGCAAAACAGATGTTTGGAGGAGCAAAGTAAAGCATGTTAAATGTTCATACTGGATATGTATTGTGTGTTGGCTTCTGGGGTAGTCACTACACTGGTCTAGAAGATGAGAGCACATGAAGCTGTGATCTCAGATGGCTTAGGGAAATGAAGACAGAAATTAATATATGTTAGAAGTTGATGATAAAGAGAAACGAGGGTTTGTTCAAGGCCAAGCCAAACTGCTAAGGATAGGCTAGGGCTGGAGCACACCCTTTGCTGGAATAAGAGAAGTTGGTGGGGAGTGACAGCCCTCCTGTCCTTGGAGTCTGGGGGCACTGGTGGATTCCTGATTTTGGTTAACAGGGAACTGGAGGCCTACTCTTAAAAGATTAGAGCTACAGGAAGAAAGCACCACTCTTCCGATTTCAGCCTGAATGTACAAAATGTACAGGCATTTAAGAATAAAATCAGAAAAAGGAAATAAGAGACTGGATGAGTAAAACAATACAGGCCCAAAGGTCGAGTTTGACGAGTGCATTCAGCAGAAAAACCTGCTCCAAACATTAGTCTGCTCCCAAGCAGCTTTGTTCCTTCCTGGCGCCCTCTGCTCATGCCTCTGCGGCCGCCGAGTAGCAGCTATCGGATCAGATTTGTATTTATATGGAAAAAGAATGAAGCCTTCTAAGTTTTTGTTGGCATAAAAATCCAATTGTGCTAGGATCGTTGGCTACAATCAGCGTCCGGGTCACCAGTAGACACCTCAGTAATTTCTGCAATCAGTAGGAATCAACAGGCAACAGAGAAGGATGGAGGGAAAGAGGGTCCATGAAAAGACAGTAAGCAGCAAAGATGAGTAAAAGCTTGGTACAAGTATAAATTTGGCAAGTTAAGCATTACAGAAGTTAATTTTGTTTCTGTAAGAAAAGGACAGTTTTTATTCAAAAATGTTAAATTGAAAGTCTTAATTTTTTTTTTAATCTGGATTTATTTCCTCTAGGAAAACATGGCAAAAAAGCCGGCAGTGTGTCTAAATAACCATTAAGTATATGTTTTTTACTGAAATGGTTTTAAAAGGAACAAGTAACAAGCATTTTCCAATTTTTTTTTCCACATTTTTAAGTTACAGTTCAAATGATCTCACTCTGTAGGCTAACCAGAGTTTTTTTCCTCTATATCTATCTGGTTTTTAAAGCAGTACCTGCTTCTTACCTTTCTTCATAACTTTTCATAACTTAATGATATCAGCAGAGTGTCCACATTTTATTTATACCTCTCTATTTATTTGCTTACCAACCTTGGTTTTCAGATTGGAAACTCTTCAGAGCAGGAACCTTTTTTCTTTTTTTTTTCCTTCTAATACATATCTTGGTGATCACCTTGACAATAGAACACAAATTAGGTTTAAAAGATCACAAGTTGAACTTGGCTCTACATGTCCACTAAAGCTTTATGACTTTTAATATGTTTTATTGCTTCTAAAAAGAAAATCAATGTCTTGTTTTGGGTTTTTTTAGGTTGAAATAGCTTAAAACTGAATGATTCAGTAATTTAATACTACAGAAATAAAACTTTAAAGAAAAGTAACTGAGAGTGACAGGCGATGGTAGGAGTTTGACAAGGTTCCACAGATATAGAGGCTGGAAATTTTTAATATGTCTGCTAGGTTAGTTATTTTGGTTTTGTGAAGCAGCCTGCTTTTATAGTGTTGGGGTTTACTTTAAATGACAGTAGTGCATGCACTGTAAAACCTGTTGTGCTACCTTTATGAGTGCCTATATGCTACTGCCATGCTTTAACAGGCTTGTTACACAAATATACGATTCAAGAGCTCTTGCTGGAAACTGTTTGTCAAAACTGCTATTATAATAACTGTATCCAAACACATTTAGTTCACTATGCAGTCAATATTGTATCAATTCAGGGTTGCATAATTTACATTAAAATGTATGTGAAATTATTTAAAAGGTGGTAGATTGGCCATCCTACTTACAGCAATGGTTAGGTAATACTTTTAAACTGATTGATACTACAGAGATCATAGTTTGGGTTATTTAATTATCAAAGAAATGATCTGTGACTAATTTAGGGGAAAAATAAACTCCTCCATTTTGGGCCAAATTCTCTTTCTAGACTGGCATAATGCTTAAAGAATTCCATTAAAAACAGGGGAGTTGCTCTGGTTTTGACTGGCATTTTAAGAGCAGAATATTTTCCCACTGAGATTAGAACAAATTTCAGCCTCCACTGCAGTGACATCTTCTAATAGATTTAAAACCTGCAAGAGCCTGAGAAAATTCATTTAGCAAGCATGTTTCATTCTTCAAAAATAAATAAGTAGTCTAGGGAGATCTTAATTAAAGGCAACATAGAATTTACAAATACAGCATGAGAAGAACAAAATAATTGTAGAAATTCTAGATCTGAGCTCTGCATTATAAGGAAAAACTAAAATTTCTGCATATACTTTGAATATTTAAAGGCAGCACTGTAGAATTTCTATGGTATACCTACTTCAGCAATGTCCAACTAGTATCCAATTAATTTTTATTTTTTTTAAGGAGAAATATATATATATATATATATGTACATTAACTTATTTTTAGTAATGTTTCTAGGGAAGGCTGTCTCTCTCATTCTGACGGACTGATTGTATTTATGAAACTAAATATAAATTCTCCCAGAAGAAAAAGCTCCTTCAGAACTTCTCTGTAGTGACCTAATGCTCACTCCTCTTTTCAGTCTTACTGATGCTCAAGTAAAATAGAAGTGCCTTGGGCCCATTTCTGCCTCCACTGACGACCCATGCTTCTCAGATTATCATGTAGCATAAACAAAGCTGTCATGTAACATGGCATTTATTTAAATGATGTGATTTCTGTGTTCACCACTCTGAAACTGAGGTATAGCTAAGAAAGCTTGCAAGTTTTGACAGGTGTGTTTGCCCCGCTAGGACAATATGCTTAATGTATAAAAATGTGAGGCATAATACAGTTTTTGTCCTGCTCAAAATCAAATTATGATGTGTTTTTCTCCTTTTTTTTAGCCAATGCCCTGATAAGCTTCTGGGTAGGAATTGCTTTGACCTGATTATAGGTCGATATTTGTCAGAAAATTCTCCCATAGCACAGTGTGTTGATGGTCCAGCTAGGCAGTGGTTTAAAATATCTGTGGAATACCATGAAATGGAGTGCAAACATACATGCATTCCTGCTAGCGTGTGGGTCAGTGCAAACAGTAAGTGAAGTGCACGGTTTGCTTTCTGAGCTGAAAGATGCTTCATTTTTGCACAGTCCCCATAGCCAAGTTTCAGAAGGTTGAAGAGCATGTGTGAGCTAGAACGTATGTGTTGGTGTAACTTGGACATAAATATGTGATGTATGTTTACATTAGACATTGACATTCCAACTGTCATCATTTGTGTGTGTTTTCAGTTCTTGAGCTACCTATTTATGGATAGAAATAGATTTGCTTGTATTTCCCATTCCCACATGCAGCTCAAAAATAATCGTTTTTTTGAGGGCTTGGCTTGGTTTTTTACACGTAAGGATCAAATAAGATGTACAGTGGCCAAACCAATACATGTAGGATTTACAGTGCAGGAAGAGATATTTATATTTGTTAATATCCGATGCAAGATCTGGTTTTGTGTCACCCCGTACTTTCACTGGTGTGGCTAGGCTTACTGCAGTAGAGCATGCTCACGACAGAGACTAGGATCATACAATTCATGGTTTTCCTTTATGGTAACCCATCTCTTCTGTCTTCAGGACTGATTTTGATCTGAGCTCTTCATAGTAATTCCAAGACAGTCGTTATATTGTATCAGTGAAACATCTGCAGAAGCTTTTCTTAATTTTGGTGCCTATGACTTCACACCCTTTGCCTTTCCTGAGTCCTCAACCCCTTTCCTGGTCCAGACAGAGATCACAGGAAAAGGATTTAGCTCTGAACACTACCTTATGTCTTCAGCAGCCATGCCGAGTTAGAGGAGTGTGTTTTCTGGCAGTTCAGTGGGCGCAGTTTCAGCTCCCTCTGAAATCTGTGCCTAGCGGGCAAATGGCAATACTCTTGTGTGCTCAGAAAGGCTTTTTCAACAGAGTTCATTGCCATTCTAAACCTTAAACATTGTGACACATGCCAGAAAAATTCAGCGGCTTGTTCTTTAGGGCAGTTTTTCCATATATGTATGCATATATATATATATATATATAAAATAAAATGTTATATTAGCACCAAACTGAAGCAAAACTAGTATTTTCTGTTGACCTCTTGCTTCCCCATCTTTTACACACAGTCATAGTGTTTTGTTTACTTGTGCAAACAAAGAATTATTTAATATAAGAAATAAAGTAGAGCTTCAACTCATGGCGCTGGCAGTGATGATATAGAAAATACTGATGTTTAAGTGGCTCCCACACCTTCTATAAAGTAAACAAAATACATTTGGGCCTATAGAAGCTATTCACAAGTCATTAGTTGAGGCTGTTAACATTTTTTACAATTGTTGTAACTAGATACAGAGTTCTGAGTCTGATCTCATGCTAGTATAATTCAAGAGTTATTTCAAAGGAGTGGTGTTGAATTAACAGGAGTGCAGACAGAATAGACATAGGTTCAGAGGATGGGTGCAAAAATAGTGTTTAATTTTACATCATTGCTAATAGCTGATGTGTATGAGTGTACAAGTTCCTTTGGAGGAACCTTCTTTCCTCTATTAACTCTAATCCTATGAATCACACTTTAGTTAGATGCTATGAATATGACTTCTGAATAAAAATACTCTTGACTAGATAATGGCACAATGTGTGTGTCTGAGGAGAGCTGTAAAGGGAAGGTAAGTCTCATTGAACATCTTTGGATTAACTTTACCTCCTAGGAGAGAGGGAAAATGGGGTCTGCAGTCTGTCATTTCCCCTAGAGATATCTATAGGACCATGAACAGAGCCACAGAAGATTCAAAGTCTTTGGAATCATATTCCTTCTCTGTTTCTACTGAAAATTAACTAGCTGCCTCTGAGGTTCTTTGCATCCTGGCCAACACAGCTATAAGGACTTTTTTTTGCTTAGCAAGCTGCAAGGAGAATTTTAGCCTAATGGCACTATTTGGATCTTTTATTATGGCAATACAATTAATTAATACAAATATTAATTTATCATACCATAGACTTATAAATGCATTATAAATGACACCTACTCCATAACTTGTTTAGGGTAACATTGCTTTTGATAGCAATGAATGCTTAACATCTTCTATATTACTAGTTATAAAGTTTTCTTGGCTACATATTTAATTCATTAGAATACAGCATCATTTGTTGTATATTATTAAAATATTTGATTAGAAAGATCCCAAAGCATGTGGCTGGCTTGCATCTCCCTTGTTGTACTATTTAACTCCATTGACTTGCACAAATAAATTCTTATTTTTCTGACAAGCCCTACCTGGCTACATCACCAAACAATGCACGGAACTAGATGGAGGAGAGAGGAGATGTTGGCATGCGAAACAAGGCAAACTTAGCATGCACACAGAAAGTGCCAGGGGGCCTGGAGTGTTCATCTAGTACAGCTATCTGAAAGTCCCACCCTGAAAATGCAGGATCTCATTCTGTTTGCTTAGAAATGACAGGCTGAATCAGCACTGCCAGGTTTGAAATGCAGCATTGTTGTGGTTTAACCCCAGCCGGCAACTACAGCACCACACAGCCGCTCGCTCACTCCCCCCAGAGGGATGGGGGAGAGAATCATAAGAGTAAAAGTGAAAAAAAAAACTCATGGATTGAGATAAAGACAGTTTAATAAGTAAAGCAAAAGCTGTGCACGTAAGCAAAGCAAAACAAGGAATTCATGCACTGCTTCCCGTGGGCAGGCAGGTGTTCAGCCATCTCCAGGAACGCAGGGCTCCATCGTGTGTAACGGTTACTTGGGAAGACAAAACGCCATCACTCCAAACATCCCCCCTTTCCTTCTTCTTCCCCCAGCTTTATGTGCTGAGCATGACGTCACACGGTACGGGATATCCCTTTGGTCAGTTGGGGTCAGCTGTCCCAGCCGTGTCCCCTCCCAGCTTCTTGTGCACCCCCAGCCTGCTCGCTGGTGGGGTGGGGTGAGAAGCAGAAGAGGCCGTGACTCTGTGTAAGCACTGCTCAGCAATAACAAAAACACCCCTGTGTTATCAACACTGTTTTCAGCACAGATCCAAAACATAGCCCCATACTAGCTACTATGAAGAAAACTAACTCCGTCCCAGCCAAAACCAGCACAGTCATCACTGGAAGTCTTAAGGATTTCTAACCAGGGGTTCAGCGCACGGTGCCCTGCGCCATGTTGCCTTCTAACTTTGGACAGTGCTGTGCTGATACAGTGGGAGATGGCGGTATCTATTTGATTTACGTTATCAAGTATGGTATCTTTGTGTGAAGTACAGCAACAACAGCATTTTTTACTGTAGAAAAAACAGGAGAAAGTGTTGTTATACTAGTGATTTTGAAAGATTTATTAATGTGCTGAAGAAGGTGCAGAGACTTAAAGCCTATAGGCCTCTGGGTTTTATCTTCTGGAGAGAGGTAAGAGCTCAGAATCATCCTGACTGACATGGGCTTGTTCCAAATACTTTTCTCATTACTTCTTACCTTATAGCTGCCCAGAGACATTTATAGGTTTTGAGTTCAGTTTTCTATGTTCTGTTAAGTTCTTCCTGTCTCTTTTTTTTCCTTCTCCTTTCTTTTTATCTGTTTTTGGCCCCCGATCTAAAGAAAATTAGAGAGGATGGAGGTGGGGAGGAGATGGGGCAGAATTCTGTTTCACAGTTGTTCCTTTTTTACAAGTTAAAGCTCACAAAAGAAACATGAATGTGTCTCCATCTTGTAAGCATCTGTACTACCACTGCCAGCCCATGGATCAAAAGCTTATTTGAGGAAATAGCTAGATGGTTTTGTACATATTTTAGGGCTCCCTTCTTCCTTTTATTTTATTTTAATATAAAATTAAGGACACTCCAACATGTTGCCCATAAGAGTTCTGTTACAGGTAATTAAATGTAAGTTTACACATTTAATCTACTTTTAAGAGCAAGAGAGACTGGTAAATGACCCAGTTAAGGAAAGTACTCAGCCTAATTGGATGTAATGATTGCTTGCTGGTGTTTATTACTGTACTAAGAGTAGACGTGTAGTCTGTGATTCTAATTTGGTTTAAAGACAGACCTGTAGTATTTGCAGCTATCATCAGAGTTCGATTGTTTCAGTTAACATCATGAAATAGGCTTGTGTTCATTTGTGAGCTTAAATGTGTTAGAATGGAAGGAGCACTGCTTTTTCAGTTATTATCACTCTCCAATTATTATCTCTTCAGACTGTTTTACCTACAAAAATATCTTAAGCTAGATATGGTAACGCATACTTTTGCCTGAGGAAAAGAAAGATAGATTTCACATCTTTATGTACATAATGAGACAAATTAACAATAACTAAATTCACCAATGAGCTGATTCATTCTGATTTATCTGTGAATATTGTCTTCAGCCTATGAAATCACCACATCAATGTTTGATTTTGATTATTTCTATATCATTCTAGAACAGTTGAGTTCCTCACTAATGTAAAATCATTGAGAGAGCTGAATCCAAGCCCCAAAATTTTAAATTTCATTAATGCTTATTACTAAAACTTCCCTAATTATAGACACCCTGTTGCAGTTTGCACTCACAATCCTGGGCTTCCAGGAAATAATATCCAAGTGGAATCTGTTGTATCCCAGGGTGTTTGCCATAGAAGATATTTGTTGCTTAAAAATAGAACACTGGATTTTATGCCCAGAGGAGCAGCACTTGGACTTCACCACACTTATGTAATTATTCTTTATTTCATAAGCTCTCAGAATGATAAATGAAATCAGAACTGACTTTGAAAAGCAAGGCCACTGATGACCAGTGCACTTAGCCAAGGTGTCTCTGTGTTCGCTATGATGGATTTGGGAGTTTTATAACATAATAGATCACACACAAAAATGAAGTTAAAGCAACATTAAAGTCACAAAAGCAAGGACATTCAGAATGGAGACTTCTGCTTCATCTTAATTCACCCTGTTGTGCCTAGTTGCTGCAAAATACAGATCAGTGAGATATGTTAGCCATTTTTATGCTATTACACAGACATAGCAAGGTAAATTAATGGCAGCTTTAATTCTAACTGACTTCATTTATTGTGAAGGAAAGAAAAAAAAACACCTCAGTATTATTTTGTTGTATCTTTCAATATGTATTATTGTTAACTATAGTTTAGTAGGCTCTACTACACTAGTAGAAGTTCTCCTAAGGTTAAAGAAAGATAATTTGCCTATTGGATGTGTGCAGATGGTAATATCTTCATAATGTAGTATGTGCTCCAAAGCCATGCTACCTGCTTCTGAAACTTCAGTACATCAAAATATGAGATTATTGCTCCTCTTGAAAATACATAAAGTCATAGAGACAGAATGTGTGACACAGGTAGAAATGGAAAACTGTGACCAGAAAAAAAAAAGATCATTCTCATACCAGCTGAATTCCTTGATGTGTTTGGGTTTTAGACTAATTCAGTTACTTACAATTACATCTACTGCAGAAAGAACAGAATAAGAGCTCATAGTGCAATACTTACCTGCAAGTACTAGAGGGAGCTGAGGGAAGGAATCAGGACAGAGGAGGAAAAGAAAGGAGAAAGAAGAGGGTGAGAACTTTCATTTGTGTTAGTTTGCTTGAATAGAGTCTTATTTGATGCCAAGTCCCATTTGCAGCATTTGAAATATAATGTCTGTGCATTATTCACTCTCTGTGCCCAAACACATACATTTGTATGCATATGCCAGTGTCTGCTGTGTATTTAACATAGAACATCTGTGTCTGCCCATGCACACTCGGGAAGGAAGCAGGTTAGTTTATTACAATGTGTCTTCAACGGAGTTATCACTTTGTTCATTGTTTTAGTATTATCTAAAGCAAATAATATATACCTTCTTATGAAATGGATGAATACACTCTGCTCGTCTGGCAGAGTTTAATGTAAGACCTCTCTTTCTTGATTTCCAATTCAAATGAATCCTGTTAAAATTACTAAAAAACATTGCTCTTGAAGACTATCTTAAGAGCACAACACAGCATTGAAGCACGTTTCTAAATAGCTTTCTTAACAGGATAGAGAGTAGGATGCACTGAGAACTGACTGAAACCTGTTCTTTAATTGGAATATTCATCTTATGTTTTTCGTTACCCTTTTTCCTTTGCCTCTCATGGATGGTTGTTGCTAATGCTCCCCTCCCCTCCCCTCCTGGTGGGCCAGCCAACAGTTCCCTCTGGAGGCAGCATCATTATATCTGCCTGGTTCACTTAGTAGCAGATGGTGAAGAGCAGTAGAGCTGATACACTGCATTTCACAGAAACCAGGATCCTTCTGGTACCTCTGCAGCATACACAGACTTGCCTGATTTGAGACTGTGAATTCTTTATATGCCTCCCAAACTAGGTTTCCTTGTTTGCTACTGTCTACGTCAGTGTAAGAGTGATTTTTATGATCTGCTCTGTTGCTGGACAGTGAAGAAACTACTCATCTCCAGCTTTCAGCTACTGGAGGATCTATTTCCCATTTTATTTCTATTTTTACCAAAAATTAAAAGAAAACAGCTCTGATGGTTTTCATTTTCACTGGTTGACAGGCTTTTCTTCCCCCTCCCCTTTTCTGAATTCCTGCTGTCTGCCAAAGGACAATCTGTTTGCTCTGAGACAGTTTAATGCATACTGACTACCAGAGGCAGAACTTCCATTGGCTCTGTTACAGGGGTAATTTACACTTTAACAAGGTATTGTGACAAGGTGGTAATTATATTTTTATCACGTCATTATGACATTACCACCTGGAAAGCCATAGCTGATTAATTAGTGGCATATATTAAATTTATAACCCTTGAACTCTAAAGTTATCATACCTAAGTGGTGTAATTATGTTGAACTGTGGTGTGGCAGTGAATTGGAGGTGAAGATGCCGAGTATCCACCTATTGCAATAGGTTTAACGAGTGCCAGTAGAGGGCAGGGAGCTGCAGAGAAGGAAATATTTTTTTAAAAAAGAAATGCTAAGGAAGAGGGTGAAGTCACTGAAATCTTGAAACCAAATCTAGTCAGATGGCACGTTGCAAGGCTTCTTACATATATGTGTTTTTTAAAAAGATGTCATTTGAGAGCACTTTGATTTACACTAGTTCCTGCTTTTTATTTCACAGCTTTATTTTAGTTAGTTCATGTGCATTTTGGTTTTTACAATGCAGCAATTTCTGTTGAACTTTTGGAAGCTTGGACTGGCCATTCCGGAGGCTACATCACCTCTCTGCTACTAGGAAGCACTGGTTTTGGCAGGATGGATTTTTCTTAGTCTTGCCCATATGCCCAGGTGTTTTATGTCATTCCTCCTGATTTACTTTTTTTTCTCTTGGCCTTAATATTAGGAGATAAAGAAAAGAAATTAAGCTGGAAGTAATTAATGAAAATGTCCACAACAAATAGCTTGATCAAATGTGTTCCTGTATCCCTATGCAGTAAATACAGACAGAATTATAAACCAAATCTATTTTTATACAAATTATTGTGTTAAAGGTCAGAGCTCCAGTTTTGAATTGTTTTGATTTTCATTGTTTGTCATGCTTTTCAAAGTCATATTTGCAAGTAACTCACGTTTTATTCTCCCCTTCCACTATAGAAAATGAAGTGACTACGTTCCCTGTGTTGGTGAGTGATCAGAGTGAAATTGTGGATACCAATGGAGCTGGAGATGCGTTTGTTGGAGGTATTTCTTACTTCTTTCTCTTGTTTGGAGATTATCCTATTATTCTCTCTGTATAAAATCTACCATTTTTTCATTCAACTGTCCTTCAGAATGAGCTTCATTCTTTTAGAGCTTTTCTCTGCATCCTGAATTTACATGATTTAATTAAGTTCTGATTTTCAAAGGGAAAGTGTGTTCTATTACTTTAAAAATAATATGCCATTATGCTGTACTCTGGTCGTTTTCATGAGATTAATTGTATCTGTCAGACTGTTGCATAAACAAGCTGCATCAAGTACTATATAGTGTACAGAAATCCCTCCTGGCTTAAATGTTAACACATTGTTGTTCTTTAAAACAGGTTGTAGTGAATATTAAACAGTATGTTAATAAGTGAGCATAATGTCTTCTGATCATGTCAATTTTGGTAGAACATCTGCTTCCAATACAATTATTTGGACATCAGAAAAGAACACAAAGGGTTAATTTGTTAAAACAAACCCAGAAAATATCTGGCATTGCTTAATATCCATTTGCAAACTTACTATTTTTTTTGGCACAAGCTCTAAGGAAAAAAGAGGATGTTATGTCTATGCCTGTTTTAAAAAATTATTCAATATAAGCCAAAACCCAATTTAATCCAAAAGTTCTGTCATTCATTGTAACCTTCATACATGTAGTTCTGTGATGCACTATTGCATCCTGAAGGCTCTAATATCCAGTACATAGTAGCTGTAAGGAGCTCCATTAGTCACTAATTTACTGGAAACATTACCAAAGAGACGTTATAAATAGAATTGCAGGGCTCACTCTTGTAGCTATGAAGGGGATAACAAGCCGTGTGTTACCAAATTAAAGCTTCAGAATTGTGTCCTGCTTCAAGAAAGTATTCAACATAAGCTTAATTTTAAGCATGTGAGTAATTCCATCCTTACTTAATACATCACTTAAACCAATGATAAATTTTCAGTATATGCTTAAATCTGGCTGAAAATAGGAATGTTATTACTCCTTGCTTTGGTGCTTTTGTGAATCAAAAAGGACAGAAATAGAGGGAAACACATTAGGTCATATTATTCACACACCTTTTAGTGCACGCTTGTCACTCTCTATTGTTCCTAAATCACAAACAAGACTAAATTTGAACCAGTGGCTATAACATAAATAAGATCTTCTTCAAGTGCTTGTTCTTGTATATATGTGCTCTGTGTATCAGCTGTGCCACTAAGTTGCTGTTCTTGCTGTGAAAAAAAGGTAAAAGATCTTGCCTGTTTTGTTTTCAGATCCTGAAACTAAAATAATACTGGGTAGGCAATATGGTAGACACCAACCAA
Source organism: Platalea leucorodia (assembly GCF_965183815.1). Lineage (NCBI taxonomy): Eukaryota > Metazoa > Chordata > Aves > Pelecaniformes > Threskiornithidae > Platalea > Platalea leucorodia. Next base: position 25,054,702 of record NC_138826.1, read on the forward strand.
GCTTTGCCTCAGCAGGAAGCAGCTTTTCATGTCTCTGCCATGTTTATCTCAGGTTGTATTTATTCTCAGTTCTTCAGATTTTAGGCATTTTGAAATCAGGACTTTTTTTTTATAATCCTACTTTTATTCTTTCCTAGTTTAGCTGCAGGAAGACTATTGCAACTAAATAATCAGGCTTTAAGAACTGCCTGGTCTCTCATAACCTTTCCTCTTAGAATTGTATCCTTTTCCCTGGTACTGTCATAGCTGCTGTTTTTCTGTAGAAGGGCTAAAACGTTGACTTCAGTAATTATTCAGAACATCCTGAACGGACAGGCTGATATAAACCAGATCAGACTCTATTCCAAGCTGCTACCTTCCACCAGCAGCGTAAGGAGTTCAGGCACATCCTGTCAGGCTTGTCTTGCATCACCTGTGAGATTCCTTTCTCCAAGGAGAAAAATGATGTGGAAAATGCTAAACTCTGTTGGGAAGGAAGGAAGGAAAGAAAATAGGTCTTCTGAAAGATCAACTCTCCTCTGTCGTCCTAAGTCTGTTGAGATAACGTGTCTGGATACAGCAAGCTTCAGTGTATTTGGGGTAATCTTAAGAAAAGTCCTGTGTTACTGTTTATGGACATATATTATTTTCCTCAGTTCCCCCACAAATAGCACTGAGGCATCAGATGTTTTTTGTATGGAGCACAAGTGCAATGCAGTCCAGTGGCAGCATGGCATTGTACAGTTCTCCCTCGATACCAGGGAAGGAAAGGACCACAGCTGTTTTTCCCTCTGTAATGGAAGCTGACTCAGCAGTTGCAAATCTGTCTGAAATCTCATTGCGGTTAGAGACTTACCTGAGCATCAGTATGTGAGCTTAGGTTCTTGTTGTGCCATATTTCTCTCTGCTATGACTCACAAAGCAACGTGAGCTTTAGAATATCCATGGTTCTTCCATTAGCTTCTGAGATATCTTGGTTCTCCTCTGTCACTCCATAAATAATAAATTGGTCGTTTATTCTCCTCAGAGAACAGATTTTCCCGAGTTTAGTCCAGATGGGAGATTTGGGAGTCATAACAGTCTAGATACACAGCTGATTCTAGTCTTATATACTTTGGTCTCCTTCTTCATGGAGTCATTTCATTTTCCTTCCCATATGTAGGAAATAGGATACTGGACTGGATAGGCTTTGATTTGGTCTGTGTTTCATTTGGGAGAAATGTCTGTATTTTATCTATATCACACTTTTCATGTGTTTTCAAAGTACATATTTGCAACAGGAAAAGTTCTTTATTATCTCCTTACCAGAAAGCCCTACACAGTAATGTTGGTAATACTACTCAACATATGTATCTTCTGTTGATTCCAGCATTGAGACAGATGCAGTGTTATTGTCCTGACAGAATTTTTATAATGGGAGGGTTATATTCTCTTCAGTGTTTTTGTAGCTTCTTTCTTTGATTGAGGTTTTTATCAAGTTGTTACTACCTAGGCAACAGTCCATATAATATTTTCATTTTAGTGTACTTGTAGTAAAATGTTTCAAAATTCATCCCTTAACTCAAAAATGCACTCAGTGTTATAATATACTCTCCTGGAAACGTAGTTCCTTTATTCAAACAGCAGAGAACAAGGGTCCCATGGCAAAGCTTCCCATACTTCTCTGGGACTGGTATATTAACATGACTGAAGAGTGGTTTTGTTGGAGCAAATGTCTTGGCTGAGAGGGAAATGTGGGATATAATGAGGACTAACGCCATCAAGCAGGATTTATTTTGCATTAGGTCAGGTTTGTTAGACTATCATATTTTGAAAGGTCTTTCACAGAGGCACTCTCTTCCAGAGGTATAACTCACAGATTGTAAGGAAATTCCTTCTCGATCATTATGCCAACTTGGCAAATCACTCCTCGTGTGCTTCTCCATGTGAAAGTGGAAAATAAGAAATCTGTTGGGGTTTTTTTTTTGTTTGTTTGGTTTTTTTCTAGAACCTAACTAACTACTGAAGGTCCTGAAACCTTAAAGTCATGAAAAAGTTTAAAGACACAAAGTTTCTGGGCACTTGTAACTCTATGAGTTGATTCATGAGTTCAGCATTTCTGAATATGAAGCCGCTGGCCTCCAAGGAGAACTAGCTCACTCCAACAGCTAGCAACAAGAAATAAACTGTATTCTTCAGTTGAAATGTGTTTTTATTAAGTTGGCACCAGGAATATCTCTGAATTTCTTGCCTCTTACTGCAGGCGTCAAGTCATCTGCCATTCAGGCTGGTGCAATGCTGAATGAGAAACTGGGTTTTAAAATTGCTGCAGGTATCTTTATGCTAAAAACACTTCTCTAAACAATACTAACAGAGTTCTGCCTTTATTGCTTTCCAGCAACACTGCTACCTTTTAGAAGTTTAAGCAATAATGATTTACTTTGTAGCGTCTCAGCACCTCTTGTGGATTTCAGGGGTACCACAGATTTTCAGTTATAAATCCCTGAAATACCCATAAATTAAAGTTGCAATTCCACCTCCAGGTTCTGATGACATTGACAAATCACTTGAGCTTTGCTGACATGGCTTATGTCACAAGAGTCCTCTTAATGGAATTATAGCCTTCATTTGTAGAGTTTGGGGAGCATTCTATTACTCATTAAATTAACATTTATTTATTACTAGTCAGCCCCAGTTTGAACCTTTGCAATAATGGTAATCAAAGCATATTTAATGGCAATAAACAGATTGAAATATGGACAGTTTTACCATCTTATGCTTTCCTTTATGTCATCCTGCTCTCTTTAGACAGAGTAGGTCTGCCTTCTGTTTGGACTGCCCTTTGTCATTGCCACCATAACTAATGAAAACATTAAGCATCTTTTCTGATAATTACTGCCATTGTTCCCTGCACAATCTCTCGCTTGGAATCTGTCTACTCAGTGGAACTGGGTAGAGAGTTCACAATAAATGAATAGGAGAAGGTGTAAAATCAATGTTTCTTCAGATTCTGTCAATATAAATATATTGACTTAGTAATCTACTATGATTTAGTCATATACTTCATGAAAAGTACTAGAGTATGAAATGTAGCCACAAATCATTTTAAAGTAGCGTGATGAAGCAGTGACAGAATGATCACAGCAAGTGTATATTACTTATCACCATGCTATAAAGATGTTATACCATTCTCAAGGAAAAGAAATCCCGAGATAGAAGGAGCCCTTCATTAAGCATTGTACAGTGCCAAATACGAGCTGATAGCAATTTGCCTCTGTCGGTATCAAAGCTGAGGTCAATGGCTCAAACCACCTGTCAACTTAAAAATCCCATTGGCAGCTTTCATGTACCGAGGGATCTCATAAAGCTGCTAGCTATGGTTTGAAAGCTACGTTCAGAATTTTTTTTGTGCACGTGCTTACAGAATAAGCAGTTCTCTCTCATGTGAAACCTAGCATGAATCTTATGAGATGGCCAGCTACTGTCTCAGCTATCAGAGAACTACTCTGATAGAAGACAGGGACAGCAACAAAAGAGGAATTGTCGGCTTTTATACGTGTCCTTGTGTGAGTGTGCCTCATGGCATCCTTATCTTTTCTTTAGAGACCACAGGGCTTAGTGGAGATACTTCCCTCCTTTTGTTCCTGTTTCCATTGCCAAACTGGCTCAATAAAGCCATTCCCTCATCTTTAATATAGAGGTTAATTCTAAACATTATTTTTCCATCTTAATCTAAATGCATCTACAAATTAGGTAAAGACTTTGGACTCCTAAGAGTTTGCCTAAAGGTCATCACATTGTTCAAATTTTAGCCTGCTTTCATAAGGTAAATGCAAATTATTTTCTATAGAGTGACATCCAGCTTTGATTGCAGAGCTAAGTAATATTTGGTATACTTCTACATTATTGAAATGTTAAGATATTATCCTTAATGTGAAACATTCTTTGAATATATTATACATATATGTATGTTTACAAAAACACAGCACAAGAAATATAAATATAGGTTTGCAAAGAACCCATAGTGCACAGAATAATTGCTCATCGTTACTCCTCTACTATTAAAAGTTTGATTCAGAAACATTTTTTAAAAAAGGTCTGGTTCTGTTTTCCAAACACACTAGTGTAACTTTGGAATACCTTGACTGAAGCCAGTGGATTTAAACAAGTATACTATTGATAAAAATGGAAACAGAATTGAATCCAGTATAATAATTCTTATGCTGTTGTTCGGAATAATCCGTCATTTATGGAAGGAATCCAAGAATCTTTAAAATAAAAAACCATCTAGGTGGGATTTAACATGATCTGAGTTAGCCCTGCTTTAAGCCAGGGGCTGAAGCAAGTGACCTCCAGAGTCCTTTCCAACCTAAATTGTGCTATGGCCCTATGAGTTCTAATCCTATAGGAATCAGGTTCCCAAGTGTCACTTCCTGCTCCTCTGAAAATCCAGCCTCAGTCATCTTCAGAGGGCAGTGTTGGTGGCTAAGGAGTAGAAGCTGACTGAATTAAAAATTGAAGCTTATAGAATGGGAATTCCATCTTCTCACAATAAATCTGATATAGGGCAAAGATGGACTGTATTCATGACTTTGTCTAATAAGTCCCTTATGTATTTCATGTGAAGGAATTGTGTGGATGGAGGCATGTGCACGTGTGAGAAATGAAATAAGTTCTTACGGATAGTTGCTATATGGCTATACCAGGAGTGCTAAACGTGCCAAAAAGATCTGATAATGCCTTCAGCAGAGACAGGTGATTTGAATGGTTTGTCAGAATACTGAGTTATGAGTGAGCTTGTGACTATACTAAAAAGAAAGTTCCTTAATGGATTTATAGGGCTCTTCAAGATTGTGGAAGAATCTGTTTTCACTAAAAACATTGCAGAGAAATGAAATACTCCTCTTATTTGTTGTATTTTCATCTCTGTATGAATCTCTGTTGTAAGAGCTGCCCTCCCTCCAGTACTCGCCACCCCTAAAATATTCTAGATATGTTGAAATAGGAGTTCAGGGAACTAGGAACAGTTCTTTACTGAACAGCAGGAGTGTGATATCAGAAGCTACTCAATCCACTTACAGTGGTCTTTAATTTGTATAAGGTTTTTATACTTGTTTAAGATACCTTGGGAAGTTGTCATCAGTTTTAATCACATTTGATAGAGAGAAATACAGTGGATAAAATATCACTGCTGTGAAGTACTGCCTTCTGATAACACCAGAGCTCTGAGATGCAATTTTATTTGCCAGCTGGGAGCGAGGGATATTTTTTTTTTTGTGATATCAATTAAATATGCATGTGCATGTAACTTGTTATGGCTGATTTTTGCTACAATACTTATCTTCACGAGTGAAAAGACAGGGGATACTACTTTGAATTGTTCTGTCTTTTCTTTGAAGTAAAGATAAATGTTATAACAGAAATCAGCACTCTCTTAGTCTTCATTTATACAACATGGGTGGCTAATTGCCTCTGAGCAATCCTGTTGTTACTGAGATCATGGCTGATGAGATATGAAGCTTTGAAATAAAAATACCTTCTTAATGTCATCAGCATTTTGACTGACAGCCCGCTTTGCCCATTTTTAATACTCCTGTTTTATAAACAGCATACATGAGTATAATAGCTAAGCTGCAGGTAGGGCATCAATCTTTGCTTGCTAGTGGATAACTTGTCAACATGTTCATGACTTACTGTCCATGTGTGCTGATGCCATTTGCAACTCTCTCAGATAAACATCACATCTAAACCTAGGCTATTAGATGGCCACGTTATCTCTGTAACTGACCTTCCACAAACTAGAAAATTACCAGATTATATGTTCCTAGTTGTTTTTTCTCAGTCTCAGCTACAGGCACATCATTATTCTGATCAATAGTGTAGCCAGTCGTTAGTAATTTCAACATTAGTACTGGCACAATTTAGAAATTTGCCACAGTTTGAGTTGCAGCTACTTAAGCAAAAACATAAGAATAGAAATCACTCAGGAAAAACGTGGAATATTCCTGTTTTCTTTTTAATTCCCTACTTCGCTTTTTACCAATTTCCATTCAAAATTATTTCTTTGGAAATAATACACTTTTCTGTGCTGGCATTATACTTAAAACTGGTAGCAAGTGTTGTCCAAATATAATTTAATTGTGATCCAATCTAGTTTAATTGTTTTGTTTTAATTGCTACACTTCTCTTGGTTTCTAACTGTTCATCTTAATTTTATTACATATGTATTTTTTATCAAAATACAGTAACTTAAATATGGTTATTCACATTTTCACCTATACAATTTAAAGGCAATCCAGAAAAGAACATCATAGAATTAATGTAAGGCAAAACATTTGTATACTTGCTGTCATTTTTAAAATAACATGTAGAAGTGAGAGATCCATTTAAAAGGATCAGTGTATGGAATTGAAAACCCTCAGAAGTTTCTAATTAGACTGAAGCAGGACCTGATCCTTCTAGCTGCTGTGTCTCCTTTCCTGTCAGTGACACCGTCAGTGTTAAGGGAGCCTCAGTACACAGCAAGAGGATTAATATTTTGCAAAATTGGATTTTAAAAAGCCTGATTTACCTCACCATAAATCCAGTGACATTCTGGACAGGCTTTGTGAGAAATAAACGTCGAATAGCTTGCGTACATTTTAAAAAACAAACCTACTGTGTTAAAAATAGATTTTCAAAACCAATTATAAAGTTCCAATTTTTGCTATAATAGCTATGGGACAATTACAAATTGACTTAACGCCTCAAAGCAAATCATCACCATTTAAAATACTTTGTCATGCCTACTATCCCCATCCTTATAACGTTTCATTTTGTGTTAATGTGTCATGTGTTAGAAAATCATGTAATGATAAAGAAAATGTTCATGTGGAAGGTTAGAAATGACTTTAATGAGTTATTATTACCTTGCTCGCAGACTGTTGATAATATTTTTGTGTTATTTTAATGTATTCTGAGTAGAGACAGAGGCACTACTCAGATTGGATCATCACGAACATTCCCCTGGGAATCAGGGCAGGATATAGACCCTAAGAAATGATGTGTCAGATTAAGCTGATGCTATATTCACAGGAGATACAACAACACACAGTGAAATATAAAAATACACTGAAATATGCTATCTATTTCACGTCTAATATGACTTGGTGTGGTGCTACGGAGGTTGACACAATGACCATAAAGCTACTTCTCAGGCTGTGGTATTAGCTAGCAGGAGCCTCACTCACTTGCAGCTGCCTCTGTTATACAATAGGATGGTAACATCTCCCATAATTTGTTCACTTCCCCCACACTGAAATGGGTTCATACTTGCAGTGGGAAGATGGCAAGGTTGCAATAAAAAAGAAATAAAAGGAAAAAAATGGTCCCAGTTGAAAGCAGTGGTAGTAGCAGTGCTTGTAGGTTGGTTTGACACTGATCTCTGACTCTACTTAAAGGGACATTACTGTTATTAACGATCAGTAAATGGTTAGTATCAATCCAGGATTGTTACAGATATTTAAAGAGGCAAAAGATATTAAATGCCACTGTATTAAAATTGGAGCATTATGAATATAATGCTATTTCAGCCCACAAAAGTCAAGAAATTCATAGGCTGTCTAGCTACCGTATTCCCACTGCATGGGGCGTTGCTTTTTGATTCTCTTTGCTTACTGCTGGCTTGACTGCGTGGACGTACACCTGCAAATAAAACCTTACTGAGAGATGGTCGCTCTGCAAACACAACTTCAAATCTCCTAACTTTTGTGCATGTGAATCTCGACTATGAAGTTACATTCACGTAGCCTTTTTTGTACTTGAATATATGTTAAAAACTGAATAGAGGATAGTACATAGTATTCCATTTTGTTATGCTTAGAACTTCATTATTTCTACATTAAATCAGTGAAATTCTCTTCCTCTTATCCCAAGCAGTAAGTGTAGTAATCTGCACCATTTAATGTCAATACAACAGATCTGTTTTGAGGCTCAGAAAATTTCCTCAGGTACTAATAAAAGAAAGCTTGTTTCATTCTGCTGTGTCAAAAATGGCTAAGGAGAATTTTAGCTTTTGAAGAACATGTCTAGGAAACTTTCTAGGAAATGTTTTTAGGAAAAACAACGATATCAGCCTGGAAAGTAGTTTTTTCAGATAGTTAGAGAAGACGCTTCCAATGAAAATACCTGTATTTGGTTTGGCATATACAGTGCCTTGAATATTCCTTGTAAGCTTGGAGGGGTTTTTTTTCTAATCAAATGTTTTCCCCTGATCCTGGCTCTTGGAGGCAAGCCCAAAGCCACCAGATTGTGATCCAAAAGGGAAGTTCATCATGTGGACTTAAAAATGAAAAATAGGACCAAACTATCAGAAGTTATAACTTTGTTATCAGTTTCCTCCATCACATCAACATGGAGCATATTGTAGACTGAAATGATTCTTTTCTTGGACAACAAGATGCACTGGGGAGTTTAATAGAGATGGTATGCAACAGGTTATAAATAGAGTCCACTGAGGATGATTCATGTGGAGGGGGCCACAGTATAAAACAGTTAAGCCTCTCCTCCAGCTTTGAGCTGTTCCCCCTCAAAGGGTGGACAGTACTGTCAAGGCATAGGCCAGTGATAGGAAAACTCCCATCAATCTCAGTAGGCTTCATGTCAGGAACTGTTTCCTCCATCCGTTGCACAGCCTTCAGGACCAAACCACTATAGAGTTACAACCACCGTTCCTACTTGCACAAAGGCATCAAAGAAACAAGACTGCTAATTTTCCTGAGAGAGAGTCTCTGCTGGGCCCAAGCATCCATACAGGCCTTGGGAAGTACGATGATACCTTATTCTACGGGCTGCAGTGAGCTGGCCCAGTATGTCCAAAAGGTGGTAGTGATATATGCAATGCAATAAAATTATTCAGCCTTGAGTAATTGATTCCTAATGGAATAACAGGGATGTAGTGGAGGTTTATTTCATTTTTTTTTACTGTCACATTCTTGCAGGAATCTTTCATTAACACTTTCCACATGTCATGGTTTAAAGCCTTAGAGTCTGAACTCTTTTTTGCTTTGTGTATTCAACACCTCCTCTCCATTCCAGGAAAAGGCTGCTAAACTGAAAACGCTCCTTTCACTTATTCATAGTTGTCTAGTAAATGCAAAGTTGTATTATATGCATGTGCCCATAAATGACTGTATAACCTCAGACTAAGGAAGACATACACCCGTCTGAGTGATGCTTACAGAAATTCAGTGCATTCAAAATATGTCCGTAAATATAAAGAAAACAAGAGGGATAGGGACAGCAATACCAATACTAACTGCTTTTCTTGAAAACATGCTTGGTTTAGTATTCATGCTAGTGATTAGAAAATAAGAAGTTTGTGTAAGAGGATTGTACACAGACAGTGAAATGCATTTAGCACGTGACCATTGTATAAATAAAGGAAATATAGACTTCCGAAACATTTTATTCGTGATCTCATGGTTTTGTCATTCTCTGGAAGTAAAAATATTGACATTTACCAGGCTGTTTGTTCCAGCTTTCTGATCTCCTGCAGTTTATTTTTATAACAACCTTATCGATGAGCCTCTTACTCAGCTCTCTAGGTTTAACTGAGTTGAGTCGATTTGTTACCACAGCTTCAAGCAGCTGTTACAGAACAAGCAAGACATCCTAATAAAGCTGTAAACGTGTTTACTCAAACATGGTATTGATTTTACTTGGAGAGGGAGAAGCTAGTGCTTAGCATGGTGTCAGGGAGGATGAATTTAACTGCAGTTTTTCATTGTCATCTGTCATGGTTGCGAAACACTAAGTGAAGCCACAAGAGGATAATTAGAATTGCCAGAAATTTAGCCCCTAAAATCAGTTAACCACTTGAGATTTTTGTAGTTTAATTAGTTTTTATTAAAACTTTCCTCCAGTGGTATAGTCAGGAAGGGTTTTCTAATGTTCTTTTCAGTAAGAGTGAGATTTCAAGGTTGCCACTTGTTAGATATACATCTTAAATGACTGTTTTTCTGAAAGGGTTGGTAACCTTTTTTCTCTCACTTGTAATTAGCCTGGCACTACAGTTCTGTAGAAGCACAGAGCCATTTCATTTTAAAACAGAGGGAAAGACACTTGTTTGTACACATATACATTTGTAGTTCATAACATATATATGCATGTGTCAAATAATTCTTACGCTACGTTTTGAGAGAGGAAGTGCTAAGGTGTGTGAAGGTTGAAAGAAGTATAGTGTATTTGAAGATGCTTACATTTAGTTTGTCTTATATACTGTAAGTCTAATGTGTGAGACCACGGTGCCAAAATACATGAAAACGGAAGCCAAATCCCACCCTTAATCAAAAACGTTTCCATTTAGAATAGCCAACATTCGGTTTGATAGCAATGGGCAGGGCCTCTGGCTTACCACAGTTCTTGGCTGTAATATCCACCATCTGCCACAAAATTAAAAAAGGAGAGGCCTCAGCATGTTGACGTACGGTCGTTCAGTGACTATATTGCAGAATCATCCGATGCCAATATCTTTTACAAAATCTAGGTTGGCTGGCTGGCTCTTGGCACCAGTGCTGCTAACCACCTGATTACAACTGACCAGACTCGTGCTACCACAACATTAACCCACTCCAACAGCGCTAAAAGACATCCAAAAAAGCCTCAGTCATATCAGCTACAAGGTTTTAAATTGCTAGGGTAATGTTTCTTGAAAACTGCATCTTCCCACACTGCTGGCCTGGAAAGCTAGTGGGATCACATAAAAATAGATGAGCATTCGAGCAACTGTGATAAATGCTGTATACGAACGAGAGTGTGAAGAGGTGATTGCAACTGTCCCCCATGGTGGAATAACACTATTTTAAAAAAGGCAGTTCACAAATTAAGCTGTAGAAACTTTAAATACAAAAAAGAGGGGGCAGCTCAGCTGTTCATCATCCTTTCTGTGGCTGGGACAATTTTGCTGGTGAATGGCCTGGCTAGCATGGACTATATTAGGTTCTTCAGGGTTCAGCTGGAAGAGGAGGATTGTCTGGGAACGCCACATAGCAAAAAGGTTTTGAGGGGCTCTGAATCAGGGTCACCTTGCAATTGTTCGTAATTAATGCATTTGATAACTGCTTTTTTTCTGGTTTTCTCTCTTGCATTTAAAAAAATACATTAATTTTGCCTTGGGCATTTTATAAAGGTTGGAAGTGTGAGAAAAACTGCAGAAAGACGACTAGTGGGGGAGCTGGGTGTCGGAGGCTATAAACGGGTTTCCAGCCAGCATTAGTAATTAACAGTCGTTAAAATTAATTGTCAAGTGTACAATTTGAAATAAAACATTTGGCTTCAATATGAGCTGTTTTTAAGTGTTGTTAAACCATTACTGAAGCAGACCAGAACTGTTTTAAAATCTCCACTATTGGACTCCCACTTTCTTATCCAACTGCACTAGCGCTAGGCGTTCATTCAGAATTACCACTGATAATCCAGAAACAAAACTTTCAAGGAAATCACTGATTTCAGTGAAATTGCCTCTGAAATGTCTATTTTGCTGGCCAAAAGAAATTGAACTTGGTTCTCCTTTAATGATTTTTAAGTGCTCTTCAGCTCTTAGAAGTAACAAAGTAAAGACAAGGCCTTTTGTGTCAGTCAGTGGACTGTCTTGTTGTGTCTTTTCAGACTTATATTGACATCCCCAAAGAGATTTGAGCTGGTTTCAGTGGGGGCCTTGGTTTGGGTCTGGATTTTGAGGCTCAAGCACCACTTCTGGCACTTGGCTTACAGAACTTTTCATTTGGTGGTGAGCACAGAAAGGAAGAAAGCAACTTGACTTCTCCATCCCTCCTTCTGTTTGCAGACCTCACAATTATAAACATTGTCTTTCAGCATATGTAGTAAGGAAGCTGCAGATAATAAAGATTAACTCTCAATTATTTCAGGCACACTTTTCAGAGCAAAGTGATTTCAGAGACGCTTTTCTCAACTGAGCAGAAAAGAAATAATTATGGGCCAAAAATAGCTATTGGTGTGTTATAATCACTTCTGTCATCTGGGAACGCAAATACATTTTGTACCACTCTAAGGTTTAAAGCAGCTTTTGAAGCAAAGTTGTCTTTGCTTTCTAGGAAGATGCTGAATAAGTGGGATGAATTGGACACAGTTCCAAATCAGCTCTTACCGTGACTAGGTACAAGGCGGTTACTTGTCTCTCCATGCCGGTGAGGGACAAAAGGCATCCCAGTCTACTCTGAAAGCTCACCCAGATGGCTAATTACAGCAAGGTGGCCTACTAGATATCCTGCAACTGCCATTTCTCTTACTCCATAAACAATAAACACTTTGGATGTCAAGGCAGGAGGCAGACAAGTGGGAAAGCCTTGAGTTTGGTTCTTGCCTTTGTGTTCTAGTGTGAAGCGAGTGGTACACAACGCATGTAACACCATCCCCAGCTCCAGCAGTGTAGAAATGCTAGTGCAGAATAGCTGCAATTAGAAGATAGTAGACAGTATTGCCTGAAGTTGGTTTTGTAAAATATTTTGCCTTGTCTAGCCAAAATATTCTACTGCTTTCTGCACTCCATTTCAATCATAGCCAGGAACTGGTTCAGGCCATGGCAGAAATTAAAATAGTTGCTGAGCTACTTTAGTATGCGCTGCGATGATCTAGTGCTGTGATCCCAGGCCCGTGATACAGGATCAGAGTTCAATCCTGCCCTTTCTGTCTGTGAAATTGTAGGAGGAGTGTGAAGTATGTCTGAGGCCATGTTCACTTATCTTCTTGCATTTCCAGTCATGGCACCTTAAAGAGATTAGAGCCTTGAACTGCTTATCATCTTCTGTCCACCGCCCTCCTCGCTGGTAGAGCTGTTTGAGTAGTCACTAACCCACTGCAGTTTAAATCAGCTGGGTTAGCAAAGATCTACTATTCAACAGCTTACTGTTTAAACTAATCTGGCTCATTTTGACAGAGTATCACGTTATACAAGCAGCAAAGAAGGATGGTGAAAAACAGATGGGGCAGGAACTTCTTCAGCTGGAACTTGAAGATCTGAATCCATGCCTTGAGAGTATGACTCATGGGGTTTGCATCACAGTATCTTATACACTGGAGGAGGCAAACTCTGAATTATATTCTGACCATGTTGCTTTTTACTGCATTAACTAAAAAGAACATTCTGCAGCTAAGGCAGCCAACCTGATAGAGCTCTTTGTTTCTCTGCTCAAACAACAGTGCTTTCTGGTGTTCCCTCGGGGTCTGTTTTGCCAACTGCCTAGTCTTAGTATGTGATGTAGTTCTGTGTTTGTGATATGTGTGTTTGTATTGTCATTCGATGCGATATTGTGTCAGATACTGCTATTTCTATTTCATCTATGAAACACATACCTTTTAAGAGAAACTCAGCCAACAAGAGAATGGTTTGAGGGCAAACTCCCCACTGCAGTTTCTACATATCTCATCTATGACAGCTGTGCTTAATGTCATTTCTCCACCACTCTGAAATCCCAGAGATCTCTCATTTCTATCCTCAATTAGAACAGGATGTTTTTTCACCTGATTCTGCTTTCATTTAGATCAGAATAAATAAGAAGTAGCTTCACTGAAGACAAAAGATGCAAACTAGCTTGAAACTACAGTGAGCCTTGGAGGTGATGACAGTTTCAGTCTAGTTGGTATTAAAAATAATTCATGTTTTATGGTCCTTTGCTCCTTGGATTTTCTCATCTTCATATATGTTTGATGCCTGGATCATAAACACAGAGGACAGTTGCTACTTCTTGTATAAACCCCTCTCTGAATTCATGCTCTGCACAAAACCTAGCCCCGTGTTTGCCTTTGGAGGCCTGCCCAGTGCATCTTTGATACTTACTGAGTCAGAAATGGACTGTCTTAACAGCCTCATTTTACATACGGTTACAACTTGCTCTCAAGTTTTAACCACCCAGAAGCACACTGGCAAGCTCCTGCCTCCCAGGCAGTTTAAATTTAATGATTGACATTCTCCACGTATCCAAGAAAGTTTCTCCTAAGAATGCATGTTAATTTAATGGAGAGCAGACCATTTTCATCTCGTTATTCAGAAATGGTCTGATTTCTGCCAGGCATGCTGTTTGAATTTCTCAACTGTTACCCAACTATTACAGCTGGACCATCCTGCCACAGTTGTGTTGTCTGTCATCCCCTGACTGCCGTCAGTGATAGCACGCACAGCACAATTTCTTCCTGTTTCAGATTCTCATCTTCGTATACTGAAAACTCCTGTCTTCTCCACTTGTGCTTATGGACTTAACTTTTGTTGGTGAAGCAGTCATTTTTTCCCAGCTAGTGTCAGTCAATATCTGTGAAATTCCAGCTAATATGTAGTTGTCTAGAAAAGTATTGTCAGAAACATACGAGTTTTCTCCTAGTTGGCAACTAAAATGCCTACTTTCTATGGCCTCCCTATTCCAGTGAAAAGTATTTGATTTATAGATTTAGTAGTTTCAAACTCTTCTCCCATTTGGTGCAGCTTAGAGAAAACTATACATCAACTAGGCTTCTTTTCACTATCAGTCGTGACCGAGAAGCCAAGACAGATCTTGGTAATTCATGAAAACAGGGTCTTCTGCTCACCAGTATGATCCCTCATTAATCTAACCTTATTTTTCATGGTTTACGTGATTTTAAATCTTCAAGGAGCGGACATTATTGCATAGGATAAAGTATTTTTATCATCTTCTAAAAATATACTCTAATGTGCCACAAAAGGAAATATTTAGAAAAGGAGCACAAGTTAAATGAGAGCATCACAATATAATGTAGAGTCTTTGTTCCAGTAGTCACCAAGCTGAACAGAGAAAGTGTATTTGAAAGCAAGCTAGCACATATCATCTTTGAATCAAAATTTGTAATATGTCAGAAATTGGTACCTATGAGCTACATAGTACTTATGAGAGACATGGTTTCAAGACTAGATTTGTACTGTCAAGGCCCAAGGCCTGTCAGAGCATGACACAGGAACTTGAAATGGTGGATGAAAGCTTTAAAAAGAACATGTTTCAGCTTCTGATTTTCCTGGGCAAGTCTCACTTTCCTTCTGTGATTGGATGAGGAAGAGAGATCCATCTGAAACATATTAAAAACAGGATAAAAGTGAATAAAATATTACCTCTAGAATGACAGAGTGGAGTTTTAAATTATAAGATACTAAGTTTACTTTTCACATCTTGAAAACCTCTTCCAAATTTAAAATACGTATTTCACCTCTGCCATAAGTTCTGTCGTGCTTTCAATCACAATAGTTTCAGCCAAGACAAAATGTTTCAGAAATGAGGGACTCAATCCATAAAATTTCTGGTGCCACTTGCGCTTAACTTTTCCAAGTACCTATGAATAATCTCCTTTTTAGGACTCTCTGCTTATATTCATTTAAAGAGCTGCTCTGGTTTTCCAAACACTCAGCTCCCAGTGATTTCTGGTTTTCCAAGCCATGCACACTAGGGCTTGGTTAGCTAAAGCAGTTAACCAGGTGCCCCGATTCTGAGAGGTGCTTGGTTCTCCATACACTTTGCTGGTGACGTAGGTATCCGAACATGCTAAGAGGTACGCACTGTTTCTGAAGTCTTAGGTGAAATTTCCCATAATCGAGGGCAACAGATGTCATCTAACTTTCCTCATCAGGTAAAAATTTCTCACCTTTTCATTGAGAACACCTGTAACTGTGAATATAAACAACGTTTATTTGTTATGTGCCTTTCTCTTTTCTTGAGAAAAGCTTGCAGAGTGACAGTTGGAGGGGGCTGTAGCTATGGCCAGTATGAACAGAAGGAGCTCTCTTCAGCAGGGAAAACGGCTTCTTTGTTTTTAAAATAGTATTTGAGGAATCAAGGGTTCTCTCTGGAAAAGAAGAGAGCAAGAACTCTGGTAAAATCATTTTGAGGGCACTAATAAAGATCCTGATCATCTTTAATTTACTTGAAGCTACCAAATGGAGACTTCAGGTAGAAATAACACCAGCAGCACTCCACCGCAGCAGGTCACTCAAGCGCAATACTAAATTTAAACTAGCTAGGCTACCTGTGTACGTACAGTTCGGCCAGTATTTCAGTGCTTTGCCCTGTGACAAACTGATACACTCAAAAAACCTAATCTAACCATTTTCTTCCTTCTATTTCTCTCCCACTTTGTTCCATAGGCTTTCTCTCACAGCTCGTCTATGACCGGCCAGTGACCGAGTGCATCCGGGCTGGACATTACGCAGCCAGCGTAATTATCAAGCGTTCAGGTTGCACCTTCCCAGAGAAGCCTGACTTCCACTGATACTGGTGAATTGGAGGGATCAAGAGTAACTCCCATGTTGCCATGGGATTGCTGCCTAAGTTTTTCCTCCTTCCCTTTCCTCACCTTTCCAATTACCTGCATCAACGCTTCTGTACTTCTGTTCATTGTATTCTAAACAAAACCTATATTTCTATGGTGTTTTCCTTTTCATACCACTACCATGTCTCAGTAGTCTTAACTTTTGGAAACAGTGCTAAGTGAAGCTTATTCTCTCATCCATCAGGAAAAATTGTTCTATTTACACAGTTTATAAGGAAGTGCCATGTAAATGACACTGCTGATTAACACCATTAAAATACTTCTGTTGAATTATCTAGTTTGTATCCAGCTGTGGCCAAATCCTACTCAACTTACGTGAAATCAACAGACCTGACTTTGTCACTTAACGTTGTAAACCAGGAATTGTTGTTTCTATATAGTGGAGTCACACTAGTGTAAAGAGCGGTGTAAATGTCCCAAGAATTTCCTTACATATTTGAGCGTACGAGATCTGGCCATCAGATCCAGCCCAGCTTCCATGAAAATGAATAGCTATTTTGTCAGTAATTTAAGGACCCGATCCAAAGCTCATGTCATGCATTCAGTCGTCTTGCACTGATGCCAGTAGCTTTGGGTCTGGCACTATGTGAGAGCAGGGTCTGGCCACTCGATGTACAGTCACGTTCACCTGTCAGGTGAGCTAGCAGATAGGTACTTTCAGTGATTTCAGGGCAGATGCATGAGTTGATGACAAACATAAACATACAGATAGATCCTATCTCCTCCATGTGGGCTTTCTAAAGGCTGTATTTAATTAAGGTACACATAGTGAAAATGAGGTACAGAAATATTTATGCAGGATATATTGACAGGATATGCCAAACAGAATCTCTGAAACGCACATTTTTAAACTTTTAATTTACTTTGGATAATTAAGCAATATGGTGGATTTTGTTTGTATTTACAGTATTCAAAGAGGTGATCTGACACTGCATTCATTACTTTGCTATGTAATTTGATACTGATAAATAAAAAATTGTCATACAGTACCTCCTGGTTTTGTATTGGTATGTGTCCAGCTTTCCTCCACATATCGTGCTGACATGGGAAGAGGAAATGGGTGCTTAACCCCCACACAGCACGGGCTAGACCTCAGTGTCTTATACTTGACTTTTGGTGTCCAGGTGGGTGTTCAAGGGTGATCTCAGCAGTAAGGGAGGGAAGGAGCATCAGTTTGGTGTTCGTACCACAGGAGAGATGAAAAATGAATGGCTAGGGTTCATCAAAGAATGTTAAGTCAGTGCGGGCTTCACACTTTACCGCATAGCATGGAACAAGGGACGCACAGAGATTGAATGTTGTTGGTACAGTTTGTGTATCGCAAAGAGCACGGAGAGAAATCAAGGCTGTGATCCCGATTCCCTTGTTTGGCCCAGTATCCAGTCTGATACATTGGACAACAGGCTCTATCATCTCAGAGAGCATCTCGTGGGATCCCTGCAAGTCCATCAAGGAGCTTCAAACCAGCCATTTCAGAAAACCCTCATGGGACCATGGAACTCCATCGTTGCAAGCACAGGTCACTACATCGTACGTACGGTCTGTTCTTCAAGGACTCAGGCCAGCCGTTTCTATCTGAAAAATCTTGCATGTACAGGCCTTGTCCATCTGTGGACCTACTCATGAACAGCTTTGTGCAAATAAGACTTGTCTGATTTCTTCATAGCGCTACTCTCGGAAGAGCTTTGGACTTCACATTTCTCATGTTCTAGCATAGGAGAGAGGAAGAGGAATGAATATATTGGAGTGAAAATGGAACTGCAAGCAAAACTGAAAGAGGCTACAGCGTGCATGGTTTTTCATGCTTTATGGGTTGATCAGAAGAATGTTATTTTTTACATCGCATGGTTAATTTTTAATTCTTTAACTTGATGTATCCATATTTTAATCAAGAAAAGCTGACAGGCCAAGGAAGGATGTGTTGCAGTCCCTGCTTTTAATGTATGGTCACATATGCCACACCACGCTTACAGCATGAATTTGGCTGTCAATAAGGAAAAACCCAATGGTCTAGTGGTTAAATTTGCTGTTCCCTTTGCTCCGCATCCATGACACTTTCCATTCCTTTTGAAACACCTTAATCAATGTCCTGGCCAGATAATTATGGCCCATTTAAAACAGAATATGAATATGTAAACGTTTTTTACCATACCAATGAAACTACAAGACAGCATAACTACTGTAGAGGAAGGGAGGATATGTAAAGGAAAGTAGTCATAACATAGCAAGGGGGTTGTTTCTTTCTCTGGGCTATTCCTTGTTTTCAATTCAGGATGCAAGAGAGTCAAGTCAGAGTTCTGTTCTGAGCTTTTCCACTGATGTGCTTGGTGAGCTTGGGCTCCTGACATTTGGCTCTGAGTGTCGGCCACAAAGCATAATTTGAAGCCAGTGGGAGCAGCTGAGGAATAAACTACTACCTGAATCAGGGAAGGGCATCAGAGTCTGACCTGCTCTATTTAGCCATTCATTATTTCTCCAATATCTGTCAATGGATGGTTTTGGATGATACATAGATACTTAGAAATGTAATGCCAAATCATGCTAAATAATTTCAGTTTGTGCTGTCAAATTGCCTGACAATTTCATTCCGGATTCTTTTCAGGATCTGTGTTTCTTTCCTGCTTCTCACTGATGAAGGGGGGGGTTTATCTATGTAATGGATAATGGTGCCATCCTTAATATTCTCTCTCACAAATATTCTCCTCTGTCTTTGGTCCTCTACCAGCTTATTCCGCACAGAGGCATGTTAGAAAACTGGGCTTCCTGAAAAACATCATTGAAAGAGTTGTCTGCCAGTGACATGTGCCGCTGTCTCAAGTCCCAGATGGGATAACTGAAGCGAGTCTGTCACTGAGCTTGAGCCATCATTCAAACCCAGAGTTCCTACCTGGGTTACTTTCAGGAAAACACATCTTGGAAATCCATTTCCCACTAGCCACCGGCCAAAGCATATCACCCTTACTCAGATAAAATCCTTCCCTTTTGCTGGAAATAAGACTGCATCGCCTGCGCCCAGCATCGTGCATTTTAGGCTTGTTTTAGTACCCCATAAGTGGGTAGCAATGCTGCTGAGATCAACAGGCAAGGAAACAAGCCTGGTATTCAGAAAGCCACATGCTAAATAGCTGAGAAGAATTAAGAGCCGGGAATCAGGAGATAAAGGTGTGTTTCCGTCTCTGCAGGTGATCCGCTTTGTTACTTTGGGCAGATCACTCTCCCCTCTCAATCTCTTTCTGTAAAGAAGATGGTTAGCTCAATTAGATGGTGAACTCGGGAGATGAAGGTGGTAAGAATTCAAGTAGGGCAGTATCAGCCACATCTCTGCCTGTACTCATGGCTGGTCTTTTGATTATTTGAATTTTCCCTTTTGTACATGAACTAATTTGAAGCTATTTGTTTACCCTTTAAAAACAGCACTAGCTGTTACTACTTGTTTGAGGGTTAAGGCAGGGAAGGCAAAGGAGGGGAAGGGAAAGGAAAAAAGCTTTACTTACAAAGTCAAGTAAAATATGCTACATGAAAATGACAATAGAAATGCACACTGTTTTAAGATGACAAGTCTGGGAACAATCTTTAATTTAAAGGGTCTTATCCACAGTTTTCATAAAGAGATCTTAATTAAAAGTGTGATGACATGTTTGGGATTTAAAGGAAATCATTCTGCAAAGGATTTATAGCAATCACAGCTCCAGAGCATTAGGATTACAGATCCTTGTGCTGTTCCTTTTCAGCGATCATGTGATTGGCCTGCTGTTAAATATAGCTCCCATTTAGCGAATTGAGACAGGCATGGGAAAGGTAGGGATAGTTTCCCTTTAACCAGCGGGATTTCAGAGGTGTTGGAGATTATACAATTCATTAGTTTTTACATAAGATCAAAGGGAGAGAGGAAGTCTTAATTTGGGCACCAACTGCTACTGTCTGAAAGTCTTGCAGATTAAACGAGAAGAGACCATGTGCGGTGCTAACCGCTTGTGTTAGAGCACGAGCCTATTGTTTTATATCTCACTAACTCGTTGTTCTCTTCCCGGAGATAATTCTCACACTTAAGACCTTCGGAGATAGTTATGTCTATTGTGAATAGTTCAGCAACCAACTGGCTCAGAGGTTATTGCCTAAGCATCTTTCTCTTGGTCTAATCCCCTGCAAGGTTTTTTTTCTGAGCGGTGTTGTTAATCTAAAATGACTGCTAACTGACTTCTGTGTCAAACATTATTCATTATGTGCTTTAAATGCTTCCTGCAGAGGCCAAAATACATTTTGCTTTTTAAAAGCGGACCACAAGGAGTGCCTATGTAGGATATTTCCTAAAAGATTAGACTCAAAATGGCAGTTAAGATGACGAGGGGGGAAAAACTGTGCTGAAAACAAAGCTTCGCACTTTATCCAGGGACATACAAAATGGACAAACCTCAGTTACCAAAACCTACTTTTCAGGTAGAATTATCTATAAGCTGTTCCTGTGAGAGAAAACCTTGCAGGGCAGGAGAAATACTTTTATAAAGACATGGAATAAGCAACCTTATTAGAAAATGAAGGCCAAATAAAACCAAATTTTTAAAAGCAGTAATTCTTTTGTGTCTTGTTTTTTTTTCAGGTGTCACTGGTGTTGGCATAAAGCGAGAGGGGGTTTTTGTGTCAGTGGCACTGACAGGCCTTGCATGCGTAATGACAGTATGGGAAGAGAGACAGACAGATAGATTTGAATAGCAATAAGGTGGGTTTTCTTCCAGTGTGAAAAGAGCACGGGATTCATGTGTACTGAGATGAAGTATAGCCTTGCTGCACAGTGCAAATATTTAATGCTGTTCTAACTATCCCTCGGTTATTGGAGTGTGACAGTTAATAGCCGTCAGCTGCCAAACCCAGTGAACAGTTTGGTTCCCTAAAAAGAAAATGAAAAGTTAAAAAATGAAGCCAAGTCAGACCAGGAACCCGCAAATCATAAATGTGCTATACCTTAGCAGGCAGATCATCTCCAAAGTTCAGAGCCAAGTCGACCTGAGCTGATTCTCAAATGAGAGAAGGATTGGGTACGTCTGTCTTCTAGTCCTAGCTTTGCCAGGTACTCACAGGCGAGCTTTGGCTGGGCTTTCTGCCTCCCGAGGCCCTGTTACTCCCTAGCAATGTTTGTAAAGGAGATTGAGTAAAGGCTGGAATGAAAAAACGCAAAGCATTATCATTGTTCTGGATCAAATATCTCACGTCAGTGGTGCAGCATAAATGCATAGAAAAATGGAAGAGCTCCTAAACTGAGTGTGAGAGAAACTGTGTGCTTGGAAGGCCTCCCTGTCTATCGTGCCATGGAGATGTTAACATCGGTGTAAAATATTGCCCTAAAAGAAGCATTACTGTGGAATAATAGCAGCATATGAGAGAGTATTTCAAGAAATAGATTCAGTTTGAAAATCATCTCTCATTCTACGTATTATTTTTCTTATTCATGCTAGAAGTAACACTTAACTGTACTTAAAAATTGCTCTGTTTTGAATGTACCTACTTTTTGGGTCCTTGGGAATAGTCACATTCCCTCTTCCCTGTATAGTTGCCGGCTATGTGATGGTAGGTACCAAAGGTAAGTGATTAGAAGGCCACGCTCTCCAGGCTCCCTGTGTAGCCACTGGAGAGCGTGCCTCCAGAGGACAAGTTAGAGCAGGGAACCGAGCAACAACTCCCAAAATGCTCTGCATGCACCTCTCCTGGCTCTGGAGAGAAGGTAGGATGGGACCTACCTACTCTAAGGCTGTTAGCCATCTAAAGCGGGAGCAGGGAGGCGGACTGCTCTTCCCTGGCCTTTTCCCTTTGTTGGTATTGTACTTTTCACAGAAAGGCAAAAGGAGGGAAAATAAATAGCAAACGGGCAAATAAAGCAGCAAAATCTTTAACCATCAGCAAAATGACTCACGTTTAAATTACCTTGATCTCAGTTTCTTAAAATTATTTGGGTTGCAAGTTAATGATGACTCTTCTAATCTCCCCTCTTCATATACTTGTGGTAGATATTGCACAAAACCCCATTGCTCATCGGCTGTTGGGGCAGCGCTTCCTATGC
Source organism: Platalea leucorodia (assembly GCF_965183815.1). Taxonomy (NCBI): domain Eukaryota; kingdom Metazoa; phylum Chordata; class Aves; order Pelecaniformes; family Threskiornithidae; genus Platalea; species Platalea leucorodia. The sequence goes on from NC_138826.1 coordinate 25,077,035, forward strand.
AACCTTTTGTTTCCACAGGATTTATCTTTCTCCTGGAGTATTTCCCCACAAGCACACCTCCTGTCCCAGTTAGCTTCATAAAAAGAGTAGGTTTGGGGTTTTTTAAGGGGTGAGGCAGTTACCAATCACAATAGGTTTCCCCAAAAATTAGATTGTTGTCATATCTGTGCATCAGTGAATTATAAATGAAATCATTGATCCAACTTCGGGATTCATTTTCAGGGATATCATCTATTGGTGGGGCTATTAATGGCACTCAAATAACTTGTAGAATTTCCAGGGTTCTTCTATCAACCTGTCACATGGACAGACCTATTTTAGTCTGGGCTGTCCTAAAGCATAGCCAGCTGCTGTGGCTGTCTTGCAGGGAAAGGACAAAGCGCTTTCCTATTCATCTCCCAAGGTCAGTACAATAACAAACACATTTTATGTCTGATAGTGAAAAGCATTTATCAGTGCAACTTTTGCATTCTGTAAATGGCCACAGATTTCACAAGATGAACACCCTGGATTTAGGGAAGGTTGTGCTCCAGATACGTGGTGATTTGTGTGTATCGTGAATACATACATGATACAATTCATTGCCTAAAATTAGCAGTAAAAGAGCCTCTTGAGGCTTGGTGTTTATTATGCACCACAGTGTTTCAGGACAAAGCAAGAAACAAGATTTTGGCACATAACCTGGCAAATTCAGCTTGGGAAAGGAAGAAATTCATTTGGAATGACTTGTCATAGTATGTTTACTATAGAAATTTATGCCAGCTCAGAAGTTAGCCCTTCTACCCCCGCCGCAGCAGGAGCAGCAGATTAAATTGGGCCATGGGAGTCTCACAGAGTAGGAAGATATTTGAGTTTCCCTGAGGCTCAGAGTTCTGCCCTGAAAAGAAGCCTCACATATTGTTGTCTCAAAGAAAAAAAGATAAATTGTAGTGTGCTTGGGTATTAACTTGCACAATATCAGCTACAGCTTTGCAGTTTGGGGTGACATGCAGAAGTACTGTGTCATCCTTTGCATGACATATCTGCACACCCCTGCCTGACGCGGTGTTTGCTTGTCCTTCTTGATCCTGCCTATAGAGCCACAAGTAGTATGTTTTATTTATCCTAGACTTGTAACTTTTTCGTAATGATCTCATTTTTCTAAAAGAGATGAAGATGGGGCAGGGACATGGAGCACATCTCTCCTGTATCGTAGTTCATACTTTCTGAGACAATCAGCTTGCCTGAAGACTCACTCGCTCTTTGCTGAACTGATGATGGAAGAACTACTCTGTGCGAGAAAGGCCAGTGAGATTTCTAATGATCCATTGTGGCCTCTTCCCATGTTTCATGCTGTAGTCAGAAATCAACTCTGTTGAACCAGCAGGCAGCCCTACCAAAGGACTAACCTCTTCTCTTTAGTTGGCTTTAACTCTCGTTCTTTAATTTTCCTTGGATATATCCTGCCCATGTACTAGCCCATCCTGATGCTGTGATATCAAATGGGATCAGAGCACAGGGCATTTGACATTGCAGCCCCATATTGCAGCTGGATAAAGTTGAGCAGTACACAGAGCAGCAAGGATCACGAGGGGCTTGGTTTACTTCCCCTCCAAACACTACTGGCAAAAAGAAAACAGACACAAATGCCTGTTGCACAGGTCTCTTGCCTCTCAATTCTCATTTAGCTCAGCTTAATGATTCTTTTTGGCTGCCTCTTCCCATCCAAACCATAGCTGTGAATATTCATCTTTAGAAGTAAAACACCATAGAAGTGGGCCTTCATACAGGACTCTTGCTGGCTGCCACTCCCGCTGACAAAAAAAGATTGCAAGAAGCAAGTATTTGAATAAAGGACAAACGTCACATATGCTGTGTGCTATGGAGGACAAATGCTGAATACAAAATATGTTTAATTGCTGAGTTAATTATCTCACTAAAGTCTAAATGTTGTTTTTCGGCACTCTCCCCCCCCCCCTCAGTTGTTTACTTTTATCAGTTAGAAAATAAAAAATCAATGTCATGAAAAACATAATTATATTCCTACTAATCTGGAGTGTTTTCTCATTTGAGTACTGCAGTCTGATGCGTTTTATCACTTTCCATCAGATTATAGCAGTGGAAATTGCCAGCTAAAAGCTATGGCTTTAGAGCAAAAAAGGGGAAGAAGAAAACCCACCCCAAAGCCATGTGCCTTGCCAATCAAATCTCATTCCTAATGACAAAGCTTCTGCGATTTCCTTTCTGACAATACATGAATAGCTAGTGAATAATTGGTTCAACAGGAGCTTCATTAAAGTCCAAGAGAGAAAGCAGGATCTTTCATGTGAATAATTTGGAATGATTGGTAAAGATGAGGCATTATTATAGGATTGCCTTCTGCTCCACAGTCAGAAATATGCAGCCTCTTCCTTGCTGAAGTGTGAAAACATTTTGTAAATAGTTCTAGCTACTCCCAAGTGGTGGATGATCTTGCTACTTAGTGAAATGACTTTTTGGTTGCTACTGTTTCTGGATTAAATACACCCATTCCCTACACAAATGGAAAGTAATTGAGCTTTGTCTGGGGAGCCCAGCTGCGGACACATCCTCCCACCCCCAGCTTGAACAGGTTTTGGCGTAACCCTTGGGTGCTTCTCCTCCACCACTGCAGCGCAAAGGGCAGGGACACTGACCCACAGAAACCCAGACCCTGTGACTATGTGCCCCGGCTCACCCCACCACACTACTTCACGCCGTGCCATCCAGTCTGGGCTGGAGAGGACATACAAGGTAAGTGCATCAGCCTGTCCTCTGCGGCTCTGCCACTACAGTCTTCCTGGTGGGCAAAAACAATATGGAAACCTCAGCCTGGCACCTGGTCAGCAGAGTGAACGTTACCCACAAGAGTGACCCGTGGTCATTTACTGGAGCAGATGAGTCCACGTCAAACAGCCACCTCGACGTGAACCACCCTCTCCTCCCAGCACTCTTACCACAACCCCCACGTCACAGGGCAGCGCAATGCAGCAGGGTCCTGCCAGTAAACCACACAGATGCTCGTGTCACCCTCCTGGCAAGGTAAGAAAAGGCAAAAGGAGCAGAGATGAGCCTGGGATTTCAGGGAGTGACGTGGGACTGGGAGCTGACACCCTACAAAGACAGGCCAATTGCTGAATTTCAGATCTGGGCTCCCTCCTCTGTGACAAGAGCCCAGGCCTGCCAGGCCCGGTATTTCTGATTAGAGCCAATTAACATCATGGCCTTGCTTGGGATTTCATATGCCCCTAGGTTTGCCATCTGGCATCCTAAACTCTACATACACCTCAGACTTTCACAAATAACCATTTTTTTAAAGGAAGGACCAGTTAATTTCTTTACCCTGCAATAACAGATGCTTCACCTCACATGAAAACTCATTCTGCAATTCTGGCAGCCCCGGAGCTGAGTCACCCGACTCCAGCCATCTTAGATGGACATGACCTCAACGTGGGGAAACTCAGCAGTAGGGCAGCCATCTCCATGTCTGTACTCCTGAGCATAATGAAGCCTTCTCCAGTATGTTGTCTCAAGACATCACCTGTGAAGCTTTAAAACAGTCAGTGAATGCACTAAAATATCACTTTAAAGATAATCTCATAGGATCATTCGCAGTCTTGAGGCGGTGCTTTGTTAGTGATGCACAGTGTTGGAGTTTAGGGGTTCAGAGTTTCTTAGTCTGTTGAGTCTCTTCTAGGTTGAGTTGGAGAAGGCCTTGTGCAGTACCAGTATGGCTCTGAGTGCCCCAAGGAAACGAACCCACATCCCAGCTGGACCCTTTCCCAAGAGGTTCAGCAGGCTGTGGTAGGACCACTGTGTAAAGGCAGGTCTCGAGGAGTGCATATTGGATGAACATTTGGTGAGAGTGACCATATATGTGCCAGTGGACACACATGCCCTCCTGCTCTGGCCTCTGCCTGTTTCGACAGGAGCCAAAAATCAAGGAATCAGTTTTTCACCCAGTGTACCCACTATAGCTCAGCACAGTTATGCTAATGTACAGAGACATACGCTACCTGCCAGAATTTGGTTAATTCCTGCCAAAGTAATGACTGTAATAAATAACAACAGCAATGCTGAACATGATCCTACTCCTCTAGGCAGTGAATAAAACAGCCTTCCCAACTCAGAGGCTGTGGCCCAATGTCAAGTGGCTGCAACCCAGCCAACTCAGAGCAGCTGAGGAGGCTATGTATACCGGGGGAGATTCACTGCAGGGTAACTTTCGGAGGGAGAAGCAAGTTTCATTTGCTATGAGTGTTCATTTGCATGGACAACAGTTAATCTGAGCTGTCCCTTTACCGTGCTGAGGCTCCTCACCCCATGTGCACTTGCAATGTGGAACACCACACTATCCCTGCAGGACTGCGAATCTCCAGAGGGTCTAGAGCCTTGGCAGATCTTTCTCTGCAGTTTTTGAGTTTACAGATGATGGCCCTGTTCATTTTCATATCCTTACAGCCTACTTTTTAAACAATTTACCCCATCTCTTTGTCTTTTCACAGGTCTTCAGGTGGCTGGTCAGCAGACTGTGCATTACTGGAATTAAAGAACCCTGTCTGAGAGATGAGAACTAATAGTATCAGGATCGATATATGAAAAACATCAACAAATTCAGGGCATGCAGCAACAGCGAGCAGGATTTCTGTGAACAGTTTTGCCATTCATTACCAAAAAGAAAATATTTGTCATCGCTCTTCCCCAGAATGTTTTTACAATGGCAGCTGCTACCTGAGCTGGTATTTGGGTTGCTGCGCAAGTGAGCAACATCCTAAGGAAATACACAGGCAGGTGTGCAACCATGCTCATTTGCTGCTTTTTGAGGGCAGGAGAAGGGTGATGTAATTAGCAGACACATGTTTCAATTTTTAATTAAGAATTTGAATGGATTATTCACTGCCTACCAGAACACACATGCTCTTACTTTCTCACTCTTTTAGGCTGGGTTCCTAAGGAAACTCGGCTTAGTCAGTCATGCTGCCTGCCAGCCAGCCAGCCTTCCTTCCTAATCAGTGTTGAACTCTTTGGGGTTCATGGCAGGTGAACACACTTCTGTGGTAAAATCATGACTGCATCACAACACAGTGGCAGGAAAAGGTCTGAGCAGCTGCTGTAGGAGTTTAGCAATAGGCACAAAAAGGAGCAGGGCCCAAGCCTCCAGCAAAATCAGCTGGGGCAGGGGGAGGAAGGCATGAGAGGAAAGCAGGGGAAGAAGAAAAGAGCATCCTGTTGACCACAGTTTCCCTGGGCTGCCTCTGACTTACTGCTCAAAGAGGATTTTGTAACGTAACTGAAAGATCCATTGGACTCCAAGAGTTGTAAGTGCCACTGCTCACATGAGTTTTCTTCTGCTTGTGAATTAATGGCATGTATTTCCAGGATGTCTCTATACTTTGGGTATAGAAAGGCTGGAGGACTAAGAAAAAGAGTTCCCAAAGTTTCTAGCTCTGTCTTCTTATTGCTGACAGAGGGGAAACAATGTAAAACTACTAATTTTTCTCCTTACGTGTTCAGCAGTGTAAGTGGTAGGTTTGATTCCTGGCTGATTCCACCATTTCTGTTCTTCTGTGAAGGAAAATGGTTGACATTTTTGCTGAGATCATCAGTCTTTAAAGCTGTGGAGATTTTGAGAGGAACAGCCTGTCAGGGAGCAGCAAGAGCTGGCTCTGTGCAAGGGAAGGTGAGCTGGGAGCTGAGCACAGTAACACAGCTGGCAGGGCAGGAGCCTCACCAGTCCCACAGCCCCCAGGTGAGGCAAGCAAGGCAGGTCCAGTGAGAGCAACAAGGATCAGGCACAACCCAGTGAGCACCAGCCAGGTTGATGGTGACAGGGCAGGTCTGAGATCAGGCTGGAAGGGTCAGCTGCAGGTCAGGGTCTAGGTCCAGAGCAACGGGCCTGAAGCCAGGGACAGGCATGGCTGCAACACAGCAGGAGCTTTAGCTCAGATGGGGGCCAAAAGGAAGGGGCTTAGCTTAAAAGCAGGTCCCGCAGGAAGCGGTATCAGCCCTGGCTGAGGCCTCCCTGCAGCGCTGTGTCCAAGGCCAGCAAAGGAGGTGGGGCAGCCCTCAGCTGCGCTAGCTCCACGTTGGCCCTGAGCCCAGGCAGCCAAACAGCCAGGAGGGGGGATGCTCTCAGGGCCCTTAGACATCTCTCTGTGCTTGCTCTTGCTGAAGCATGGAGGAATAAGTCGGAAAGTTGCTATGTGATGTGGAACGGTCCCTGATGGCTTTAAAACCCATAATCTTCCTTTTTGGATTTAAGCTTGCCAGATATAACTGCTGCTTGTTGCCTGGTGGTCCAGCAAATGGTTTTTCCAACCCTATGGAGTCTGAGGAAATCAGAAGGCTACTCAGCACCTGCTGGTGAACATTCTGGTGGATATGGGATGGAGAGGACCCTGGCCCTAAGCACAATGTGAGATGGATGACCACCTGGGAAGTCTAAGGTGCAGAGTCATAAATATTAAACCACAGAAGCTGAACAGCCAGAAATGAAGCACATTTTTACAGCTGAACAAGAATTAAAAAAAAACACAAAACAAAAACAAAAAAATGACCAAACTCTTTCTGTATGGGCACAGTGGGAAAGAGATTTTACTGCATCCATGTAGCAGGGGTACGGAGCTGCTCCTCTACCCTCAGAGCTACATAAACTCACCTAGCAGCTGGCCTGGGGTTTTACTTGGGATCTGAGCTCGCAGCCAGTCCCAGCACAGCACAAAAACTGCGTGTTGCAAAGCAAACTGCCAGGGAACTCCTAGCACCAAACTACAAGAAGATTCTTGTCCCGTAATTGGGATCTGCATATTTGTTTTGATTGTTTCACTGCAAAATACCTTAGTGAAGCTACAAAGGATATATTTGACATCTATTGCTGACAGGTTTTTCTACACCATTCACCAAAGGAATGTTTTGTGCGCCTTCTGTTCTATTTACTACATGAATTATCCATGCATTAACACAGTTTACAATCACTTTCATTTTTGTTACTGTTGCATTCTCACTTTATGACTAACGTTGTTTATTAATTCCTTCCCACCGACTTGCCTGAAGGTAATGCTTTGTTCTGCACCAGCACTGCCCTGCTAAACTGCATCCTGCTTCTCTGAAGGAGGTCCATACTGTTAGTGCCATTTGCAGGATGGCCTAGAGAGAGACGAGCGGTTGTACTGGGCTATCAGCGTGTATTGGAGGTTCTGCTTAAATTCCAGGGCACAACATATCGCTAAAGGACTTTCCCACGTCGGTGTCTCTGTCAGAGCTGCTGTTTGAACGGACGCGGTGAGTCTGTTGCTCAGACTCGGAACTTGTTACAAAAGGTGCATTTCCACTTCAATCAAACAAGACACAGCCTGCATCTGGTTGGAGAAACAGTCTTGGAGTCGTCGTCCCCCCCCATCTCTTTTGTAGATAAATTAGTGAACACAAACATTGTAGGAGCAGAATGAAATTGCCCATGTTATGACTCTTTTCTCAACTTACTTGGGGATTATAATTTTGGTCTTAATCTTGTTACTGCACTTTTTGCTGGTAATATCTGCTTTGTTTTATTCATTTACATTATTTTAATAGACTATATATAAACCCATTATAACATCGCTACACTAAAAGTATGTGTGTATATACGTGTATGAGTGTGTGTCTATAGTTTTATACAGATATGAAGTCATTTGGTTTTTTAATATAAAAGTTGCCTTCTCAGATTGTTAAATGTGGTGCCAGTTTTTCAAGGTCCTGGCCTAAAATAATTGTATTAATTTAGGAATAAGATTGTGTTTGACTTATGGAAGGGAAGAATTTTAAGACACAACTACAGAATGCAACATAGAACAGAAAATATAAGCTACATTTTGGCTTCTTCTATCAGTTTTAAAAACATATGAAATGGAAAAAAAAATCTGAAATGAAAAAAAAAAAATCAGAAATCAGCAGCTGATAGAAAAAAAGTGTTGTATAGAATGGAAACATGGACAACTCTTCCAGCCTGCCTTTCAACAGGAAAGCATATATCAAGGATTGAAGTGAAAGAGAATGGGAATATTTGGCTGGACTTAAGGTTGGTTCTAACAATGATTCTTCCAAAAGACTATTTGAATTCTCATAGCCAAAAATATTTGCCACTCTTTTTCCATGTGCAATTTAATAAATCAAAAGGCAATGGATATTGCAAAAAGTCCTGAAAGTATATGGATGAGTTTTCCAGTGAGCATCCAAGAAACTGGAAATGTCACAGACCCTTTAATTTAGCCTTGCTAGCACCAACACAGCACTTTCACGGAGTATTGCCTTCATTGGAACTGCTCACATACTCAGATGTTTGCAGTGGCATTTTTGTGCATGGCAAACTCTTGCAATATGGAAGGTTTTCTTTTCCCTGGCAGTGCAATATGCAAATACACTCCACTGATGCAAAACTGAGCCCACTTAGTGCAGCTTATCATACTGAAATAGCCTCATCAGTGCAAACACCCAGCATCCTCTTACCCAGGCTGTAATAAGATCTCAATGACATATACAAGGGTTTGTAGGATCAGGTTATTATTTGTGTAACATTAAAGTCCTGCTCTGTGTGACAGGCAAATGTATGGCACTCTTCAGGGAATTTATTTATAAAGAAAACTTGAAAACATAGTGCATCTATAGATCAGGGCATACGAGTATTAGTGGCCCTGACCAGCCTCACCTGGGGCCTTCTGCCACCCCACCCCTGCCCAGGAGCCCTAGTTCAGCTCAACCCTAGGCTATGTAGTAGGAGTGCTGGTTTCTAGCTCAGCTGCAGCCATGCCCTACCATGCCCCTGTTTATCCAGACTGCAGCCCACAGGCTAACTTTCCAGCTTGACCTTGACTTTGGCCCTGCCTCATCACCACGGACCTGTCTGCTCATCACCGTACTCAATACAGATCCTGACTTGCGGATCAGCTGCCCGGCTTGACCTCAGACCTGCCTCATCATCACAAACTTGCCTGGTGAGCTTGACTTTTGGTTAAACCTGGCCCTGATCTTGGGGTCTGCCCTGCTCCCTCGCTACCAGCCCTGGGATGCCCCTCATCTCCTGGGCCACAGGAGGCAACTGCCCCTTGCTGCTCCCTGATGCTGTACTAACAACTCGCTATGTGTGTCCAGGAACAAGAGAATGAAATTGAGGTGAGTTACAAACTCAAGAAAACTTGTTAATAATGGAATCAGGGACTCAGCACCCTTGCCACCATTAGGCTGTGCCACATGAAGGGTTTTTTCTAGTGTCTCAGGCCCTGGTTCAGCAGTATGAAATATAGATCATGAATTAATTAGAAACAATTCAATTGCATGATCATAAAATTGTTTTTCTTTCCATGAATGGATGTAACTCATCTGTGTCTGTCACAAGTGCTCAAATTTGTCTCTGAATTGGACTCAGGGCTTCCTGAGTTTCAGATTCTTCCTCATTAGGGATTTTGAAATTATACATGTGGTTCTGAGAACCTCAGTCTTTTGGGGGTTTTAAATATATCTAGCAATGGGAGGTAATAATTCTGCCTTCTTAAATACAGCTATGAGGCTCCCCATGTATCAGAGAAGCCTTGTACCTAGAACAGTTGACAGGCTACTTCTGCCCAGCATTGCAGCAGGGGAGTAGGTAGAACAGAAGCAGAACCACGGGCTGGAGGCACAAGCCCTGGGGAACCTGCCAGCCTCAGCTCTTTCTCAGTCCCTCTGATGACCCTCAATTGAGCAGCACATCACACACAGCCTCCCTTTTCGCTGAACTTGCAATGACTGCTGTGCTCCATTGTAATTCATCTGGAGAGAAGAAGACAGACTTTTGTCCCTGGCAGATGGCTGTCGTCTTGAAGTATATGCACAGTTTCGAGTGTCAATGTTCTGGACTCATGCTAAAGACACCTTTGTCAGGCGAATCTGGTATGTAGTGGTGCTTCTTGGTGTGTATGGGGGATGGTTTTGTTTCTTCACCGAACATTTTGTGGCCTGTTGCATCTTTTGATGTAAAAAAAAAAAAATCCTGTACTAAGCCTCCACAGTTCATAAAGCTGTGTTGAAAAATGTAAGATGCTGCTGAAATCAACTGTTGTTTAAATCTACATGGATCATGTAATGTCTAAAAGCTTCTTTCCCCACAACATGGAGGAGATGAATTTAGAAAACAAACACACACCCCCACAGCTCCCCCAAGGTCAACATGTAGTCATTCAACTCAAGCAGTCAGTCCTGCCTGCAAAGAACAACACGCTTAATATCGCTAGACTCACGATGGAGATCACAGTGGTGTCGGTTCTCAAGTCAAAGAGAAATAAAGGTTCATGTTCCTGTCCCGAGAGAAGGCAATTGGTTTTGAAGGGCTGTCAATCTAGAAATTTCAAATACAAACTTGTACATATGCCAGTAAAGTCAGTCGTCTTAATGTATGAATAACCTTCCTCCAGGCTGGATTTTGTAGCACAAAACCCTCTGAATGGCAGTCTTTGGCACAGCTGAGTGTGGTGGTGTTTGTTTGAAGCTTTCAGCTAAAAAGTATTTCAAAACAGAAAGATAAGTGGCTACGGGTTGCTTAATTGATTACTGGTGAGGAATATGGCAATTGCTTACCCAAGATAACCATTTGCAGTAGACACTAATAAAGGAGAAGAACTGGTTTAGGACTATAATTAGGATTGCAATGGCTTAAAACTCAGCAGAGAAAGACTTAGACTGAACATCAAGAAAAAACACCTGAAAGCAGCAAGGTGTTTAGTCTATGAAATGCTTGGGAGGTATTGAGGGAACCTCCACCCAGGTCACTTCAAGATAGCTCATTGAGGAAAGTGCACAACTGAGTTACACATTTATTCTGGGCTTTCATTTGCAGGTCAACTTTAAATCTAAGGTCTAAAGAACACTGCTTAGGGAGTGATCCTGATGAAAAAAGTTAAATTTGCCAGCTTTTCCTCATTTGGATCTGTGTTCTCTGCTTCCTTTCTATGACTGTATACTTAGACCATTTAAAGAACTAAATCATCAGCCCAAAACAAGTAACTCCTTTCCTCCTACCTTCTCTCAAAAAAGAAGGAAAAAAACCCAGAGAAATTACAAAGTGAATTTTAACTAGATAAAATCAAGGAAATTCCAAATTGAAGTAGGCCCTTCTCTTTAAAAGGTGGTTAATGCTGTTACTGATTAGAATCACAGTAGTGCCTAGATGTCTTAGCTGAGATTAGCAGGGGGGTGGTGTAATGTCACTTTATTTATACTCTAGATTAAAAAGACAGTCAAAGGAGGTATTACTGTCCTTATATGATAGAAGAGAAGATGAAACTCTGGGAGGTTAAGTGACTTACTGATAGGAAGTCTGTAAGAAAGACAGAAAACAAAGCCAGAGGTTCCGAGTTTCAGTTCGGTGCTTGTTCCGAACACTTTCCCTCTGTCAGCGAGCTTTGTCAGGGTAAGGCTCCGAGACGGTTTGCTGTTACTTGACCAGTACGTTGCTACCCATGCAAAGTGGGAACTACGGTGCTCGGATCAGATGGGCTTTGTGACAGGAATTGGAGCCCGTTAACGTGGCTGGATGTGGGTTAATTCTTTATGAAATGAGATTGTTGTTCATGTGTGTCATGCAACTGCACTCAAGAGACCAGATTTTGATTGCTTGCATTACCAGCTGGGAAGTCAGAAGTTTGTAATTTTAGAAGCAAAAGGAGAAATGTAATTTCCTGGACTATAGATGATTTTTTTTTTTTTTAAAGCAATTATCCAATGTCTATAGAGTCAACATGTAAACTCAGTGCTAATTCTTTTCTAAGAGGTTAATTGTTATAATAGGAAAAAAACCCATACGCAGCAATTGAAATTGAGTGGGTTCATCACTACATTCAGAACCCCCTCCCAAGCTGAACACATTCTCTCTGATAATGCCCAGCACTTATACAGACAGGAGCATTTCTGAGCTCCAAGTCTGCTTCACAAAGAGACAGGTTAATATTTTTCCTATTTAACAAACAAGAAAACTGTAGCAAGGAGCTTTCAGCAAGACTAGAGACAGTACCATGTGTTTAAAACTCAAAGGATCCTGCTGCCCACTATTGTATTTAATCTCTTCAGCCCTATTATTCAGCCATTAGACTATTTGCCTCTGATAGCTCTGGATAGCTGTGGATTTGAAGCCAAGGAAAGATTAAAAAAAAAAAGTGAAACCCTGAAAGAAACAAAGGACATGTAGGCTGAGTGGGCAAAAGGATGTGAACAAGAATGCTCTACTGGAAGTTTCTGGGGTTTAGGAGTATGTTGTTATTGTGTATAATAGCTCTGTGAGGATGTCACTGCTATTTCACAAATATTAATGTTTTATTTTTACAGATTCCCTCTGCAGAAGGTAAATAAAAATAGCTTATTTACTGTCTTTCCTGAAATGGCTACATGTAGGCATAGAAATTCAGGGCCTGATTTTCAGAGATGACAAACAAAAAAAAAAAAAAGGTCAGGCTTACTTTTCCCAGATCTAATGAAGACAGAATTATTTTTCTTGTATTCCTGAATGTTCTCTATTTACAGATAACTAATCAACTATGTTTTATCTTTTAATTTTAACCAAATTATGGTGTTGGATTAAACAGTCAACATTTGCTAATAAAAACATTGAGTTTATTGTGAATGCTCATTCTTTGAGATGCTGCCTGCACTCACAAAGAGTGTTTCTACCTCCATAAGTTTACAATTTAAATGGTATTTCAAATTCTACCACATCCAATTCTTAGTATAAGGGAAACCTGTAGTATAATAGATAATTTGATAAGTCTCTAAAAAAAATGCCACCAAGCCCCAAATTAGAAAATGCATATTTCCAATGTAAATAATTTCTCATTTGCTTATTCAGTTTTACTGCTAATTGAATGGTCTCCTATGTGTCTTGGCATTTGCAATGACAGCATTTGTGAGAAAGTTATTTTTATGATGTAATATGGGAATTTATTACATATATTTGTAGATTCCTTTCCTGTTAGATAATTTGGTATTTGCTTTCTTTTTGATTCTTTTATGTATTCCTTGCTTCCCAGAAAGAGCACTGAGGCCACAGATGAGCTCTTTATTTAGCTTTAAATTATTTTAATTTAGTCCAGAGTTTCCAAAGATTAATTATTTTGTGCACTCTACTTCAGATTGCTTCATTTGCAGGATATTAATGTTCAGCATTACTTGGAAGTGAAGGAAAACTAACAGATCATTTTTAAAAGTCTGTCATTAATACCACATACTGTATTTTTCTATTCCTAATGACTGGGATTTTACATCAGCCATACAAAATTAAGCCCAAATATGCAAACACTTAAGGTATGATAGTGAGATTATCAGTCAGGGGAAACCTTTCACTGGTTTTCAAGGATTTGGGATTATTTCCTGAAGCAGGTGTATAACTTCATAAATACACACATGAGTATCCCCACTAAAAACTTCAAGACTATTCAGTTGCAGTCACACGTCTTGTTCAGACCACAGCAAAGCTGGGTGAGGATTGATTGAGGTTCTTGGTACTATCCCCCTTCTCTCCCCACTGTCTGTTCAGGCATAATTACATCTGTAATCACTCCCTAACCCGATCCAGTTTAGCTTATACACTTTTAATGGCAGGTCATTTCTAGGATGTCTGAATGTTCTCTGCACCTTCTGTGGGGCTGCTTGCGTGTAAGTGAGCGACAATCCAGGGGATGACTCACTGGCTGCAAGTTAAGCACCCAGCTCCTGTCGAAAGACAATAAGAGTTGATTAACTCCCAGCTGAGCTTTTGAAAATATCCAACTTTGCTCTTAGGCCACCTTTCAGATGAAAATAATGCATGGAGAATGCTGCTGGTTGCAGTGGAGCAGAATATTCATCTTTTAGTTCTTAGCTCAGGCAGCATGATATCTCACTTAGCAGCAATAAGCTGTGTTTAAAAAAAAAAAAAAATAAAAAAATCTGGCAGCCCAGAATTAACAGAGTGGGTGAAATACTGTGAGGAGCAAGAAAGACAGCGGTGGATGTTATGGAAAGACACAGGGTCTGATTATCCAGGCGTTGAGAGGGATGGGGGAAAAAAAAAGAGGGGATGTTCTGCAGCTTAATTAATGGAAAGAGGCTTGTGCATCTGACAGCAGCCCCTCTGCAAGGTGAATTCTTTCATAAAGAGCCTCATTCATGAGTTGCCAAGACATCCACAACCTATTCTTGAATTCACACAAAAATTAAAAGAAAAACAACTGACTGGCTAATTTAGCGACTTGCAGGATGCAGCTGGTGCTACTGTTTTCACAAAAAAAAAGGCCTTTTCCCTTCCACCTCCTAACCATTCCAGTCTTCCTCCCCACCCCCAGCTATTTTGTATCCTGCTGCACCAGTGAGGAGTGTGACAACTCCTGACTTAGCTGGCACTGTGGGATATCGAATAACAAAGGGGAATAATATCAGGATAACAGGGGGGTTCTGGCCAGTGCTAAGGAAACAATTCTGACAATCTCACTGCTTGCCCAGGTCCTGCCATCAGCTGAGAGGTAGAACTTCCCTCTTTATCTTTTTTTTTTTTTTTTTTTTTTTACAAAATAAACAAAGGCCTTCATTATGCTGGATAACGCAACTCCTTCCCTGGCATCTTGATAAATCACCTGCTACCTATCCTATGTACCACTGAGGAGACAGTTTGTGTAGTTCAACGCGTATGAAGAAGACACTTCGTGTTTCCAGCACTGATATATTATTACCTTAGCTCTTCCTAGCTGCTACAGTAGTTCACATTCTCATATTACCTGACACAGAAAAACAAGTCTCTCCTGCCCCCCAAATCCCTTTTCACTCAGATTTTCCTTCCCAAAGGATATTTAATACAAAATCCTACTGTGCGTGACAGTAATTTAACAACCAGAGTTAGTCAGGTTGGGAGCCCTAATACAAGCAAGCCACTGGCTATTTTTAAAGCAGCATTGAGCAAATCTAAAGGTTTCTGAAAGGTATTTGAAATGATGTGGTATATTGCCACCTGACTCTGACAGGCCTCCTAGTCTAGCTAACAGAGGTAGAGTTGCTCTAGTACTGGCAGCTATGGGAAGTGACTGAAATAAATTGTTTGTGCAGTCAAAGCTTTATTTAGCAAGGGAACCTCACAACTAATGCTGCCAACAAAGAAAGTAAAAAACCACCAGCCCTAGCTAAAACTCTAGCTGGAGATAGCAGTTTGGTCCTTGAGACCAGCCAAACTCCACTTGGTTCAGGCTGCGAAAGCAAAAGACTAGAGTGGAGGTTGCTCGATTTTCAAACAATGCAGAGCAGACCTAAGGTTCTTCTACGCCTGGTCTCAGCAAGTTCAGAGCTGGTTTGTCACATGGGTTATTT
Source organism: Platalea leucorodia (assembly GCF_965183815.1). Taxonomy (NCBI): domain Eukaryota; kingdom Metazoa; phylum Chordata; class Aves; order Pelecaniformes; family Threskiornithidae; genus Platalea; species Platalea leucorodia. Next base: position 25,092,365 of record NC_138826.1, read on the forward strand.
CCCAAACTCCCATCCTTTATGAGAAGGTGGGTGTGCCAGGAGATGCTGAGCAGAAGTTGAAAGGGGAAGTGCTCCAACCAGCTCTGCAGTAGGCGAGGGTTTTCACTGTCTGTTGCGTCTGAAATGTGGTGGGTGTGCCTTTCAGTCATATTTCTTATAGCTCTGGCTGCTTGTCTAGTGCTGTTGTACATCAAGGGTTGGGCAGCGTCGGCATAGTCTCCAAATTATGCAGCTGGTAACAGCCTCTCCGGTCATCTCAATTTCTTCTGCTTATTAATAGGATTTAAAAAAATATAGTGGCAACTGGATGAGAATGGGATTAACAAAAAATACGGTCAAGGTCTCCCCTCTCCCTTTTTCTCCATGTTTCTTGGCAATGTTTGACCACTAAAAGACTGCCAACAACTTCAAGTCTGGAAATTTTCCCCTGGCTAAAACTGAACTAGAATGTAGTACACCCACATCACAGTTGGAAGTTGTGAGGATTCATTCAGTTACATTAAGGACTGTCAGGATCCTTTAGAGGCTCAAAGTAGCCTTATTTAGCAAAACTGCCTTTGCAGTCTCTTTTATTGGCTTCTAAGTACTGAGGATGGCCTTTTCATCTGAAGGGCTCAGCAAGTGTGATGCCAGGCTTTTTGGAGAGGCTTTTTTTCCCTCTCTCTCTTCTTGTCCAGTTGGATCTGGAGAAAGTTATAAAAGTAATGTTCATTAAAACAGAGAGCGAGAGAGTATTCCAGCAGTCTGGAGAGCACAAAAAGCTGTTGGGAAGCTGTGAAAGGGATTTTGTGTGAACTCTAAAAAGAATCCCCCCTCTCATAAAGTGACAACCCAATATCCCCAAAGGGAACAGCAGGAGGGAAACCTAAACCTGTGGACAAAGTCAACCGATAATGATTGGAGAGTTAATTACTTTAAAGCTCACAAAGACAAGCTGAGGTGTTAAAATGGCTCCTGCAAACACCAGCATCCTCCCCTTTCACCTAGACTAACTAATCGCAGCAGGACAGTAGCAAGAAGGACCTGAGCAGCCTCTGATTATGGCAGCTTTCACTAGCTCTGAGCAAATTGATCTTTATTCATTTGCAATTCCATCCTTCATCTCATCAGCTGCCCTCACAAAGTATTACCGTAAACGTGTATAAAAACACAAAGCTGCATCAAGTTCCGTGATGCTGGCTGATACAGAGTCCTGCAATATCCCAGGCCTTCCTCTTGGGATTAGCCTAGAAAACGCTGCTCTTGCACACAGCAGCAAAATGCTTCCTGTCATATCAGTGCCTTTTACATGGCAAAAGGAGAAACTTAAATCCAGTATAGCTATAACTAACAATTTACTGTGGAGCCTAGGTGCTAATCCTTTTTTCTCCAGCAAATTTGTTTTGAGTCACACTTTATATTAAGATTCCATTTGTGAGGTTTAACACAAGATTAGCAGGTGTTTCTATGTAAAGCCTATAGAGTTTAAATACATCGGTAGGGTGTTTCAGACTATGATGAGCTATTGTTATAAAAAACCCTATTGACCCATTGGACTCGTAACAATTGATTACCATTTATTAAAACATCTATTAATCACTTACTAATCCTTTGTGTGTATAAATAGAACCTCTGTATGCAGTATTGTGAGATACTGCGTATATGAAAGACACCATCTTATAGGACACTATCATGTATAAGAGCCACCTGGTTTTTTCTGCTTTGCTTTTAGCCTTTTCCTTTGCACTCCTAAATTCTATTCATCCCGTTGCCTCTTTAACATGTATAATAGTTAATGCAGCAAAAAGACATGCTCCTGCTAAGGTTTCAAATATGCGTTAACAGGCCACTAGTTTCTTCTCCATGACTAGCAGAGCTACTCCGTAACTGGATCTCCTGTGGCTAGAGCAGGGCCCTCGGAATTCAGGTGGCCAGATTTTTCCTTAAGCTGGCATCCTCTTCTAACCACTTTGCTCTATGCTTTATATGTCTGGCTGGAGAACAGGAAAAAATAATATACATCCACCTAACAGAGCTCTTATAGGAACTAATTAATTAAAGATTGTAAAGTACTTTGATATAGCCATGTGGTATATTTGCCAGAGTAGAATGGAACATGTGGGATTTATTATAAAAAGTCACTGTCTCCATCCCTGTGGGATGACAGCTGATCTACCACAAACACTTATTTCCAAATTACAGTATTATGCCAATTACAACTCCTGAGTTGAGACTGTTACAGCATTTACATTATAATCTGTTAGTTTCAGGAATTAAAAAGCCCCCAAATCAGTAAGGTGGCAGCAGGAGACTATTTTATACTATTATTCAATGTTATTAAATGTAATAGATGAGACAGCAAATGATCAGAAAATATGCCCACAGGTTATTCACTTTCTGTGTGCCTGTGTGTGTATAAATATATGCATGTATATATTAATACAATCTATATTAGTATTTATTAATAGTGCTTAAATTGGGCAGTGATGCTCGGTTGTGTGCAGCAATGCATATCCTCACACACAAACCAAGAAACATTCTGTTTGTATTCAGAGGGGTAGACTTAGTTACATGGATTAATCTTTCAGATTATATTACAATATAAAAGGCTGTAAAAAAAATCTCGTGAGTGAAAAAAGAAAAGGCTGTTTTAATCCAGAAGCAAAACGAGGTTGAAGGCCAGGGTCACGGGGAAGCTGCTGAGCCCATGGCAGGTGGGCTCAGCAGAGGTGGTGGTATAGGTAAAGAACGTATACGTTCAGCTAATGGGCAGGGACACGCTCCGGATGACTGCAGAGGCTGGGAAGGAACTCGCGGCACTTTTAGGATGTCTTTTCTCAACCACGTATGCCAGGGGAGGCAATTTCCAGGCAACTGTAGTCATATATGCGGTTATGTATGGTAATAATAGAAGGAACACCCTGGCTTTGTTGAAGTCACAGGAAGTTTTGCCAGACTTTGATGGGGGTCAAGACTTCAGCCTCTAGCAGCTCCAAAGATAAATCGGGATCTGTCATCATACCAGCACGGACAACTATATAATTCTTTCTCAATACGTAACAGCCCCACTAGTTCTAATGGAACTGCACCAGCGATTAAAGCCCTCACAGGGAAATTCTTATTATTATATATGGCAGTAATTTCATGCACAAGAATTTTCTCACTGGTTTCAAATGAGTGTTCAAACCCTAATTTAGCGTTCTTTTTTGTATACTGATGAATTTGGTCTGCATATGGCTGGGCTTCATTTAAGCGGTAGTCTCCAGCTTGTCTTACACCACTGCTGTACATACAGCAGTTTTCAGATTTTGATTTTTGAGAACTGAATTTAACTCAGACCATGCTCAGCCCTTAACTTCTTGCTTTCTCTCACTTGTGATCCAAAAATAGCAACCATACACGCATTTTTTGAATAATCCTAAGGACTTTTGGAGAAAAGGATATGCTTACTACATACACTACAATATAGATGTGCAATCAAATATATTTTTCTACTGGGCTGGGGAGGGAATATATGCTTTAAAGAAGGATATTTAAACTGGAATTAAAGCAAGGAAATTAATGGAACGGAGTGTACTGGGCCGTAGTACTTCTTTCTAAAAGCAGATGAAAGAGAGTGGTTTTGATTTTAGATACTTTTTTTAAATATGAGAGACATCTTTTTAGCAGATGGAATGGGTGTATTCAATGCGTAGGTGCCTAGGCACCTACTGCTCAGGGGCATTAACTGTCGTAGTTCATCAGTTTTGTACTGGCTATGGGAGAGTAAATCCCCCAAAGTCTGAGAGTAGAAGACATGCTACAGTGTAATGTTATGGCTTACACTAACTTCCTTGATGGGCTTATAACTTTTCCATGGATATTTTTAATGTAGTTTTAATTTTTTCATACACTAAAACAAAAACATTTCTTATCTAGATCATAAACCAAAATGCACGCAACGTATTAGCCATTCTCAATTAGATCCAAAGCGTTTCAGGTACTTAAGGCTTGTCTGTGTAACAGGCACTGTCTCAAATTGAACTGCCCTAAATTCACATGATGCAGTTCTTTTGAAGTCATTATTTTCGGAAATAGTATAATTGACAGTGATAGTGGATCTAAGTTTTCTGGAGGGTGATTCGTGTACAAAGAGGTTCATGCGCTTAACTTCACAATTTACATAGTGTTAGTTACACCTGTAAATGTCAAGATCCATAGGAGTCTCTCTTCAAACGGAAGGTTCTTGAATATGTTAAAAATTGGAACACAACACCCAATGACATATTGTGTTATAAAACTTATTTTTAGGAAAAGAACTAAATTAAGAAGAAAGAATTAAAGTATTTAAACCAGAGAAGTTTATGATTTTTCTCTGTGCTATTACTTATGCCTTCAGCACACTCGTAATTTCAAAATGGCCAAACAGATTGTCGAGTTTTCTCCAGTGTTTTGTTTCCTGAACTGGAATGTGGCCATGCCAAGTTTCAGTTTCAAGAGGTTATTTTTCTGTTTTACCACTAACCACGCTGTAAATTTCCCAGAAAGAAAAAAAAAAGTTTATAATGGAAATGTTGACACAACATTCAGAATAGTGTTGCAAATGTGACACTCTGCTACAAATTATGCTGTAATGATTTATATTGTTTCCAATAATTTAAAAACAATTTTCAATCACAGCCAAGTCCTGCATAATACATGAACCTTGAAGGATTCTCCAACAAATATTAGGTCACCACACATTTCAATTTCCCGCTCTGTGTTTAAAAGGCTGCATCTGGCAGTTAAAAGACTAAAGCCTCAGTCAACAGGTATGGTATGATAGATACATGCTGGAATATTATTTTCACCTGGTAGCTTTCTGTAAGTAGGTCATTCAATTCTACAGTGCTCTAAACATCACCAAAGAGCCTCCTTATACAGTATCTCCAGCAAAAGTTGCACTAAACCTTAATGCTTAGTGTTTTATTATGAAAACTTTTTTCACTTGCTGGTGTACATGCAGTACATGACCTAGGAAAGAACTTCTTAATTTATTGTAGAAGGTCATTTTCCAGCCATTTTAAATGGAGATTTTAAAAAAAAATCTTTATCTTTTCTTCTTTTTTTTTTTTTTTTTTTTTAAGAAAACTTTGCAGACAGGCGCCTAACGCAACACATCACCCACAAGACATGGAAAAGAGGATGCCTAGGAGACCTCAGAGATGGGTCATGTTTCAAGTTTGGGAAGATGGGGGGTGTCTAGCTGGTCCTTGCTTGAGTAGATGCTCGGGTAGGTAGATTACCTTCTCCTCCCTTGTGTGGTACCCCATGGTATATACCCTACGATATTTTGTCATGCCATGCTTCAGTGAAAAGAGGTGTTTGCTAGCCATAACTGAGAAAGCCATCATGAGTAGTATTAAAACTTTGACATGGTGAGCGGCCTTTGGCAGCATGGCTCAAGACAGCACAGAGAAAACGTTTAAATGAGCTTTAAGTCCGTATGTGTTATCACCTTGTCCTTTAAAATATATTCCTCATAACATCTTGTTACATTTACAACAAACTCAGTGGGAGGACATCTGTATTTTTTCACCCTCCTTTCATCCCTCAGACTAATTATGGTTGCTTCAAACACAGCCCTCTTCCTCCGGACCGAGGAACTGTTCAAGCTCCTGAGGAAGGATTTGCCAAAGCCCTGCCGGTGGTGGTGCTTCCATCGAGACATTTTAAACCGCCCCACGTCGGACGAAAACCCCAACCCAGACCCCCGAGGGCGGCGTGAGGGCCCCCCGGGAGGCGGCGGTGACCACTTCCCCTCAGGCCGCCTTCCCGCCCAAGGCGCCCCGCAACGGCCACCCGCGCGCCCCGTCCCTCAGCCCCAAACCGCCGCCGCGCTCGCGGCCTGCCGCCGCCGCGGGGACGCGCCTCCCCCCAAACTTTATTGCCTTTTTTCCCCCTTTCTCTCCTTTTTTTTTTTTTTTTTTTTTTTTTTGAGGGAAAAAGGTGGGGGGAGCTCAATTTCCCACTTGCCAACAGCAGATAAAAAAAGTGGGGAGGGACCTCTTCTGTCACAGCCTATGTAGATTAACCTTTCAATTAGCTGTTATCAGGTCCTGTGTCTTAGCACCAGTCCTCGCAATCTGCGTCCGCTCGGCATCGGGAAGGCTGGAGGTCTGGGGTGGGCTTCTGTTTTAATTTCTAAATTAATGATAATTGTTCGCGTGGCTCCCCTCCCCCGCTGTGAGCTGAAGGCTGGTGTCTGGTCTGCCCGTCCACCTTTTAGTATTTTGGAGTGAGAAGAGGAGCCCCGCGGAGGAGGAGGAGGAGGGGAGACAAGGTATTCTCTCTGTATTCATCTTCTTTTTTCCCCCTCTTGCGAAGGGGCTTAGAGAAGGTAACTGGTGCAATCAATCCGCTGGCTGGGGATTCCCTCCACCCCCTCCCCGGCTCGTCTGGCTCTCCTGGCTGGGTCTCTTCAGTGTGTATGTGTTTGGGGAAGGGGGTGGGGGGAGGCTGTGTTGTTGTTGTGTTCCTGGCTCTGGTTGCAGCCAGGAGAGAGAGCGAGCGAGAGAGCGAGCGAGAGGCAGAGAAGGAGCGAGCGAGCGAGAGAGAGAGAGGAGCCGCGATCGCGTTTCAGGGGCAGCACATTCCGCAGGAACCGCTGCTGCAGAAACACACACAGGCAGAGAAAGGAGGTCATTGCAAGCAGAGGGGGGAAACCTGCATCGGAGGTTAGATTCCCAGGAGTTTATGTGGGGGATAACAGGGAGCATGCGATGGGTTTTGTTTTGCATTGGGTGACAGGCTGCAATTTGCCATAATAACCCCCTTTCCCTCCCCTCTCTCAGTGCAGGGGGCTTGTCACTAGGCTGGGTACTTTTTTTTTTCTTTTGCATTGGAGGCTGATGCACGTGTTTGCAGACACTTGTGCTTGGTAAATGCATTGCAATGCTCTGCGTTTTGCAGGGGAGGGGGAGCAGCAGCAGGAGCCGAGGGCTGGGGTGGATGGGGTGGGGAGAGGGGGAACGGAGCGGCGGAGGGCGGCAGGGGATGGCCGAGGTTTTTGTGTTGCATGCTCCCACCCTGTCTGTCTGAGGCGGCAATTGTTCCTTCGCAGACGGGGTGACAGGAGTCCCTGCGCTTCGCATGGCGAAACTTGCAGGGACCTGCATGTGGCTGTAGAGCCGGGAGTCATTGTCGCCGTCCCCGCTCCCACCCCCTCCTCCCCTCCCTCCCTCCCTCCCTCCCCTCCCCGCGCGGTGCGGGCCGTGCGTGTGCGCGATAAGCGGCTGCCAGTGCCAGGCACCTCGGGAGGGCTGTGCCGGGAGCCGGCTGTTCCCTCCCGCCCGCCCGGGCGAGTGGCAGGCTGCGAGGCGCGCGCGTGACGCTCAGTATTGAAGGCTGCTTATTAGTGTGTGTTGCGCGCCCGCCCGCCCCGCCGGGCGGGCTCCGGCGGCCGCCGCCGGTGTCTCTCGCTGGCGATCACCCTCTCGAGCAAACTTCAGGAGCGGGTGGGGCGGCGGGGGTGGGGGAGGGTAGCGAGGCCGGGGGGACCAGACGGACGGCAGCGGCAGCCAACGAGAGGGCGGGCTTGCGAGAACTCTCGCCTCCGCTTGCGGCGGGTGGCCAATCGCTGCCGTCCGAGGCCCAGCAATGAGGCGGGCCGGGCTGTGGCGGGCGGGCGGGCCGTGCGGGTGTGTGGCGGCGGTGGCAGCCAATAGCAGCTTCCAGCGCCGCCCTTTCGCACGGGTAGGCGGGGATGCGCGTGGAGGGAAGGGGCGTGCCTCGTGATTGACACGCTTTGCCTTCCAATGGGAGAGACGGGCTGGTTGCTGGGCGGAACCGGGCGGGTGTGGGCGGTTGACGGACACGGGCCCGCGGCCTGTGAGCGTGGAGCGGCGTGCGCAGGACGGCCCAATGGCGGGCGCCGGTGGGCGGGGCACGGGGGTAGGTAAGGTTTTAATGAGACTCCATTGGGCTGTAATCAGTGTCATGTCGGATTCACGTTAAGTACAACAGGGCGAAACAAAATGGCGGCGTAGGTGAGGCGAGCCGAGCCGAGCCGCGGCGGTAGGGGGAGTCGCGGCGGCCGCCGGCAGGGGGGCAGCGCAGCAGCGGGGGCAGCCGCCTCGGCGCAGTCTGGCAGCGGGAGCAGGGGAAGAGCCGGCAGCAGGGGGAGCCGCTGCGGCGCCTGGAGGAGGCTCCTCCCCCCGCGGCCCCGGTCCCGCGGAGGTGAGTGGTACCGGGGAGGGGGGGCCCGCTCAGCTGCCTCCCGCGGCCGCGGCGGGGGCGCCGGCGCGGCCGCTGCCCCCGGCACCGCCCGCCCGCCGCCCCCGTGGGGTGGGTGCAGGTGCACGCCGTCGCCGTCCTCTCCCGGCTGCCCTGTCCTGCGGGGTCGCCGTGTCCTGGGGAGCAGAGCCTGCGGGCTTGGGGTTTCTGCCTTTGAAATGAAAAATCCCGCAGGAGGGCTTGGAGGGTTCGAAAGCCAGCCCCGGCTCGGCCCCTGTCAAATACAACAATGCCTTGGCGCTAGGCACTGGGCTTTGCAAGTCTCCATGGCTTGGGTATACTGCAGAAATCTTAAGTAAGTTGGGGAGGGGAATATTCAAGCCTCTAAAACCACGTTTCGGAAGTGATGTTCACACCGTATTTTCTTTGCCCAGACCTCACCTTTAGCCTCCTGTCACTGAGCATTGAAAATAACCTGCTCTGCAAAAAACAAACGGATACCCCTTCTGTTGAAAATTACTATCCCAAGAAGAAATGTTTTCAGTGAAACCCTCTTCCCAGGTTAACTGCTGGCAGTGAATATTACCTTCCCATGCTCCCTGGTGTTCTCTAGTACCATATTTTAAAGTGCTCAGAACTTCCATGGAAGAGGGTGGGAGGGGTGAATTTGGGTGATTTTGCTGGTGTCATGTTGTGCTGATGCTGTTTCCTCTTGTGGTGCTTGCTGCTGTCATGTTGTGAACTGCTTTTTAGCATATGATCTTCAACTAGCTTGTGGCGTATCTTCAACTAGCTTGTGGCATATCGCAGAGTGCAAGCACTTCATCAGTTTGATTCACATGTACCACTCTTACTCCCCACACTCCCAAGTCTTTTGGTGTAGTTTTGAAGTTATTATGATGTCTTTTCATCTGTCTGTTTAAAGCATGTGCAAATGTCATTGCCCTTCCTTGTTACAATAGAAAGCTGTATGTTGTATAAAGAATAATACAATAGCCGGCTTCACGATGAGTAATTTTAAGAGTGTCATGTGTGCTGGGAGTCCTTGCCAGGATCTGCTTTCTCTCTGTCTCTTTGTAGGTGCGTGGATTTTGCAATGGGGAAACAAGTATCTTGCCTCTTTTGCATCATTAATTGAGATGGGGGTGGAATACAGAGTTGAGTAGCTGCAGAATTTTAAGTAATGGCTTGAAGGAAAGAAAAATGGCAAAAACCTTACAGAATGCAATGGCAGTCTTTTCTTCCTCCTCCTCTGCTGCAATCCTTACCTGACCCTGATGCTGCAGCAGAGAGCTGGCCTGCTGTTGCTCTGCTGCTTCTCCTGAGTGTGTGCAGAGCAGGTAGGAGGGAGCAGAATGAAATTATGCTTCACAGGTCACCGACAGGTTGCACAAGTGCTGTCATATCTCTTCTGGCCCCCCCCCCCCCCCTTTATTTTTTGGTAGTTGTGTTAACCTCAGTTTTTAGAACTTTAATTGCATTTACATTTAAGACAGCCAAAGCAAATTTTTCATTAATTTCTCCAAAAAAAAGTCTTTAGATTGTATTTTGTGAAATGCTTTTGGATACGTGTGTAATAATGTTTAGTTTTGTTTCTTGGGGGAGGGAGCATAGCTTTTTTTTTTTTTTTTTGTCTTTTTGACTACACAGTTTGTTTTCACAATCTGGATCACTTGGAAATAATTCCAGATACTAGTTCAGTCTAAAAAGGACCTTATTACAGGATTATAGGATTACCGATGACATCCGAGATTGACATGTTCAGTCAGTGCATTCTTTAATTAGAATCAGCTGTACAATAGGTGTGTGCTTTATAAAGGACATATTTGCATTCATTCTAAATCCCAAGCTGCAATTTTGCAACTTCTTTGTATTTATCTGTTAATTTATGACTTAAGTAAAGGGACAAGCCTTGACTAGATATGGCTTTCCATGTATAAAAGGTAATGTATTATACTTAACCCTCCAAATGCTGATGTTCTGCAGCCCTTCAGTAGCACACTTGTTAACAGACTTGGTCAGTACTATAGTGCAATCACACTTTCTCAAATGTTCTTATTTTCAAAATAAGAGACCATGGAGTGTAGGAGCTGAAATATGACATGTGACATAGAAAGAGCTTAATGACTGTTGCCGTAAAACTTGGAAGTGGACCTGTGCACTTACGAGTCTGGGAAATCTAATCTGTGATTGGATGGGTACTGTTGAGGGTTTGATTAAAAGTTATTTAGTTACAAGGGGAGGAAAATTAATAAACAGACATGAGTGCCTCCTACTAATTTATAATCACTCTTAAAAATTGGTATTTCCTCAAAATCTGTTCGGGTAAGCACCGCACTTTTTATATTAAATTACGTATGACCACCTTTTTGTGGTTTTGGTGAAATTAAATTCTAAACATAGAAACCTGAATGTCATTTTGAACTTATGTTGAATCTGGAAAGTTTGTTTCTAAAGCAGTTTGTTTTGTCTTTATCCAGTCACTCAGCATGTGTATGTATAGATGCTCTGTATTGCCAATCTTGGGTCAATCTATCTTAACTTGATTTATGAAAGACCTCTTTAACTTACAGCTCCAGGATCAGTGAGCTGAATTCTATTGCTGGCAAAGATGTTCATTATTAAGAGGTTATTCTGAATCTTAGGTATGGTAGACCTCTTCACATCAGTTGTGGAGGTCGGTGTGCTGCACTTCATGTATGTATGCAATCGAAGTGGCAGAATAACAGAAACTCTAGGTTGTGGTAAAACAATTCCAAAATTGGGTCGGATGAGCTTTGCATGGTTTCCTAAAGCAGAATGAACTTAGATTCTGTTGGAAGGTGTGAATTTAAGACGTCTTGATTTTCCTCTTGAAATATCCTTCCCTGTGTGTTGGAAACTCTATGCTCCTGTTGGTACACTCAACTAGTGTTGATTTAGTAGGCGCTAGTATGCAGGAGGTTGTATTACACATAGGGAGTTTTAAGTAAGTAAGTAAGTAAAAATATAGTTCTGAATGTATATTGCTGTGAAATTCCTGTACCGAGCAGCAGACTTTACATGAAGATATAGGTTTATGCTCGCCTTTTGCCACAGTCACTGGCCAATAAAAATTCCTGTAACCCACAAGTTATAGCATTTATACTGAAGTGTTCATCGGTGTCCAGGTGCTTGGAACAGACCCTGCACTGTGTGTTCTGGAATGTAATGGAAGTGATGTGGTTGCTTGTATGAAATTTAATGCAACGGTACTGCAGTAGGTTTAAAAATGAGGCAAGTACGTCTGACTCAGCAAATGCAGTGTTCAGCATTTAATTAAGTACTGACTATCTTCATGAAGACTCAGTAGAACAGCCTAACTAAATAACTTGTAAGCTTAAAAGGAGCTTTCTAGGAATTTGGGGCTTTATACGTAGTTACAGAGAACTTCCAAATCTATAGGCAGAGCGTATAAAATAGTCTCAATGTGAGTGAGCCTCCACTATATATAGAATTCTACTTTGTTGTATTATTGTATTTTCAGTGTCAGAGTTGTGAGAGAATTTGTAGGATTCATAATACCATGGAAACTTCTTTCTTCCTTACAGTTCTCTGTGTTTTGCAGCTACAGTGTTATTTTGGAATTCTCTGAAAACAGTGAATATAAACAGTGCTGTTAGGGAAAGAATGGCTTTTGCTAGCTGGATTAAATTAAAATGTCTGCTTACAGGACAAGTTATTGTTTTATTACAAATACTTGAAATACATAGAACTGTTATCAAATATAACTTGCATAAGTACAGACTGGAAGCAAGAAACAGAATCCAATCTATTAGATCAATAGGGTTCAGTATGAGAGCCAATTAAACGTTCAGGCCCTGCATTTGTATCAGGAATGTGTCTTTTCATTCTGGCAGTCAGTTGAATTTTCATATTTATAAATCTGAAAATGCTTAAGCTTCAATCAAACCTAAAGAATGACAAATTCATAAAATGAATTGATTAATATTTCTATTATTTGGGTATAGAATAATTTTATATTCACAAATAACCAGCTGCTCTTTTGTTACTAATCCTGTTGTGTAGGTGTAATAATGTGTGAAACCTGATCTGGAGTTTATATTTAAAGAGATTTTTGAGGGGTAGAGGGAGGAGAAGGTATGGGCCCAAAAGTGGTTTTTGTACTCATTCTCTTCACAGTTGCAGAGGAATCTTTTTAACAAGTTGAAAATAATTTAGGTTACTGCATCAAGTCTTTTTTTTTTTTTTCCTATTTATAATTTACTCAAGTTTTAAACACGGTTGAAATGCAAGTTGACTTGAATAAATGAATAAAAATGAGGTCCAAGACTTGTGTAATCATAGATATTACTGTTAGTTACAGGCTGCTTGCCATAGCTTTATAAACGTAGTTTCAGATTAACTCAGTTTTAGATTTTGCTGTGAAACTGGTGAATCTTCTGCTTTACAAGACAACCCATTTATTGAGAATGAAGATTTTCCTCTTCTGGTTTTTATTTATTTTCCTTTGATTTGGAGTAATTATACAATTCTGTTAATGTCTTCAAAAGGTTTCCCTCACATGTCATGGCAGAGAAAACTAATACCTCAAATAAATTTATTTGTTCATTAGGTGACTACTGTTTTAGTTTTCATTTGTATGGCTTTTTTCTTGTTTGGGTTTTTTTTTTTTTTTTTTCATGTATTGCCCTGCAGAATGAATAAAGTCCTGATCAAGATGTTCTTTCACGTTTCTTATATAAGTTTTCGTAGCCACTGAATTATCTATCGGAGTGATATATTCCATAATAAGGAAAGAAAATTTTGTTAGTGAGTCATTGAAACATATTTTGTCAGTGTGACCTCTTTATATGTCTTCATGCTAACAGTGTATTTATGTGAAAATGCCTCTTGTTACTTCATTTCCATTTCTGTTCCTAAGAGTTTGTGTCAAAAATGCGGGCCTCTTTACTGCACACCTTAGAATAAGAAGTGCCTTTGCGATTCCTTTCTGTATTGTAGTATACCTAGGTATTAATGAAGGATGTAATACTAGTAACTCAGTTCTGATATTTTGCTTTTGATTTTTCTGGGTTGTATAATCGACATATGGCATGGCACTTACAGACAGCATACCGTAAGAAATGGCAGTGGTTAATAATTTGACTTTCATCAGCTGAGGATTGTTTTTTGTGGCTTTTTTTTTTTTTTTTAAGTGCATGTATAATCCATGCAGATAGTAATTTTCTTACACCAGTGGGTCTAGAAATGATTTGTAGGCAGTTTGTTTTAGAGAATGTTTTCAGATCTGTGGCTGAATGGAAATTGTCCAACAAGTCAGTAGCAGGTTAAGTGTTGGGCTGATGGAATTTAGGAAAACTAAATCACTGAATGTTAGAAGTGGAAGGATTTTATGATGACGTGTTTGGTGTGGGGTGGGAAATGGCGAACATTTCATGTAATTTCAAAAAGATTTTTGCATACTGCAACATCTGCAGTATGAATGCATGTCTGAATGCGTTCTGTTTCTCTTTACTTCAGCATTAACTGTATTCTCTCCCTGCCTCTTCTCTTTTCTTTTTAAAGGTTGCAACAAACTTTCTTGTAAGGATGTACCAGTATCATCACGAATGAATCCTTTCTACCTTTCCATGACGGTAAAGTAATTGGAAGTTTCAGTCAACAGATACTTCCCTGCCTTTTATGACTCCTCAGGATGGATATTTTTGAGATGCATTCAATCAGTGTGTGGAATCCCTTGATTTGTGTTTGAGGTGTGAACAACCTCTGAAATATCTGCTAAAGGGATGAGGAGGAACCTCTATGGGTAACCCTTGGCTGGAAACAATTACTGGTCAACCATGGTAAAACTTGCCAACCCTCTTTATACGGAGTGGATTCTTGAAGCTATACAAAAAGTTAAAAAGCAAAAGCAAAGGCCTTCTGAAGAGAGAATATGCCATGCTGTTTGTGCTTCCCATGGATTAGATAAGAAGACTGTTTCAGAACAGTTGGAACTCAGTGTTCAAGATGGTTCTATCCTTAAAGTTACCAACAAAGGCCTTGCATCCTACAAGGACCCAGATAATCCTGGACGATTTTCATCTGTTAAACCTGGCACTATTCCTAAATCTGTTAAGGGATCTAGAGGAGCTTGTAATGAGCTTCGTAATGTGGATTGGAATAAACTCTTGAGAAGAGCAATTGAAGGGCTTCAAGAACCAAATGGCTCCTCCCTGAAAAACATAGAGAAGTATTTGAGAAGTCAAAATGACCTAGCAAATATTTTCAACAATCCTGCCTTTCAGCAGAGGTTGCGTCTGGGGGCCAAACGTGCAGTGAACAATGGGAGATTACTGAAGGATGGACCTCAGTATAGAGTGAATTATGGCAGTTTGGAAAGCAAAGGAGCTCCAAAATACTCCAGCACTTTCCCAGCTTCTCTTCCACCTGTCAGCCTTTTACCCCATGAAAAAGACCAGGTAAGTCTGAAAAATGAGAGCAAATGTAGTAATGCAAAAATTATTCCTCTTGTTCTTTGTTTATTTACCTAATGCAAAAATAATGATTCTTCTTGCTCTTTATTTACCTGTTTAAATGTATATAAGTGAAGATGCATGTCAAAGATTCATGCAGAATCAGTTCTGGTTAAGGGAATTTACTTAGCTCCCTATGTCCTGCCATTCTGCGTTGGATAGTTTGCTCTTTGGATTTTCAGTAGATAAACAGAGCAGCAGGGAAGAGTACAGCTATATGGTCTCTTCTAGGTGTGAGATTGTCTTGCCTGCCAGACTGGTGTTGCTGAAATCTGCAATGTGATTTGATTGCGGCCTTCTCCCTTCATTTAACTCCTGGATGTACTGATTTTCTTGTAGTTTGAACACCACCTGAAATACTACCAGTAGAACTCTTGATATTTAAGACTGTTAGAATTATTATTTTTAGAGATATTTGTATGTAGATACTTAGCTTTAAAACTACAGTTAGTAGGAACTGGAGTTAATGTAAATATTCTAGGAATATAAGTGAAGCTGTCAGAGTGACAAATTGAGCTAAACTGCAGAATCCTCCTCCTATTTCAGTTTTGTTGGATGTCCTACATGGGTTTATTTTTGCTATTACTTGGGCCTCGTTTTCAGGTTAATTATTCACAGGGCTTAAGCCTTGAGGGAGAAGGGGTGTCAATTAGTGCTTTGTTTATGAAGGGATAGTGTCAAAGACATGTCTGTAAGCATTCTTTGATCATTCCCCATTTAGTATGGTGAAGTGTGTTTTGAATTTTCAGTGTACTTGGGGAGAAAAAGCTACCTGTTCTACTTGAATTGGGTTACTTAGAAAACAAACCACCAACTTACAAATATTCTTTTTTTTTTTTTTTTCTTTTCTTTCTTTTTTTTTTTCCTTTTCCTTGACTTCTCAGTGGTTAAGTTTGGTGGCTGTTCTTTTTGGCATGGAATAACCCAGACAACTTTGCCATTGTGGAGGTGTCATTAGTGTCTCCTTCTGAGACATGATGATTTTCACTCGCCTTTTTCCTTTGGCTGATTGTAAGGCGCTGGAGGGTGCAGAGTAGAAAGTGCTTATGTTAAATATTTAGTGAAGTCTACAAGAACAGTTGTTTGTGGAACTGTCAGAGGTGACACTACAAATGTTGGTAGCTGTAGGCTGATTTTTCTGAGCTTCTCTAAATATATGTTAAATATGATTGCCTTTACATGTGGATATCTATCTATTTCTGTTAAATTGGACTTCTCGGGTGTTTGAAGGATGCATGGAGCTTCACGCTCAATAATCAGAATGGAAATTCAGAAGTGTTGCTTACTGTGTGATTACTGCTGTAGCCATACACTATAAAGATTTAATTACTTGTAGCGATAAAGCTGTCTGTTGTTTAAGTACTTTCAGAGATTCTTTTGTAATTCTGATACTCCAGTAGCATGAGAAATTTGAAGGCTGGAGTATGGAGCAACCAAAATAGTTTAATACTGTGATGTTTCACGTGAATCCTGTGGAAACAAACGTCTCTCTTGTTAGGCTACCTACTGGGACTGGCATCCATTGCAAGGAATGTTAGTTGGGTCATGGTGCTGAAAAAGCCGTTACTGCCATACTAAAATACCGGTATAAGGATAAATCTGTCTTTTAGAAGTTAGCCAAACAAATCTGTTCTCTAGCAAGTGCTTTGGCAAGAAATAAGCTTTCATTTGGGTGCCTTAAAATCAGCAGTGTGACTTGCGTGTTTAAAAACTGTTCGGCATACACTTTTTCCTGACAAATATAGTTCTGATGTGAGGTTGGCAAATCAGTAGTTGCATATCAGTGTAGTGCACTACTTAGTTGTACTAGTTGTGGCCCAGGTTACTGGGCAAATATATAGACTTGGTTTAAATACAAGATTTTTGTTGGTCTTCAAGCTGTAAGGCTTTAAATAAACTTAGAGGACAGTTCTGAAAGTAACTGTAAATAGGTGTCTCTATTATTGGGATGTGACTGCATGTTCATGTGAAATTGATGATGATTCATGAATAAGAACAACACTGCAGGAAAACCATTTGGCTATTTTTCTTGGAAGTATTTAAGTGGCCGTATGGGGCATGTCAAGATTATTTATTCAATTTTATACAATAAAATGTAGCCAACTGGCATCTCTCAGGAATGGTTAGTCTTTGAAGAGATTGGTGTATTTTAAAGTTTCTTTGGCTGCTTATGTAGCTAGCACAAGTAAGAGCTGCTTTTTTGTTTGGGTGGCTCTTTTTGTTAGTTAGTTTGGTGGTTTTTTTTGTTTGTTTTTGTTTTTAAATACTAGAGGTGAAGTTCAAGTATCTCTTCTGTTGACATTCCCTGAGGAGAAGAAAGAACAGGAGGATGCGCACAAATCTGTTTAGATGACTGCAGAAGTTTGAGTAATTTTGACTTTTTTAATGCAAAATTAACATCTTATCAGGATGAGACAGTTAAAAGATATAGCGCATTAGAAGCGCAATAGAGCTCGCTTTGGCAATCTGAACTTCCACACGCATAGTACCAAATGCAGACTCTGAACCTTTCTTCCTGGGTAAGTAAAAGGTGATCAGGAGAGATATAGTACTGCCCTGTTTGTGGTGGGGTTTTTTGTGGTTTTTGTTTTGGTGTGGGTTTTTTGTTTTTTCCTTCTCCACCCTCCACTCTCCCCTCCTCCCCCACGCCCCCCAAAGGCATCAGAGTATCTAGTGTGCTGAGAAGATGGATACTATTGCAATGCAGTGCCACTCAAGTTAGTTTTGCAGACCTCGAGCCTTGACTATGTTATGGGGGTGTTGAGTGTTTTGCATTCAGTGAAATACTTAAGTGGAACAGGGAGCTGCAAGTGCTACGTTTTCTTCTTGGTGGTGATGACGTGGAGCTGCTTTTGTCTTAATATTAACTGGGTGATCCAATGCAACTAGATATAGTCTTTGTGTTTCATTAGATGTAGAAATAGCTGCCATTACTTACAGCAATATAGCTTGTATTGCCATGTTTCCTCCTGTTATCCATAGACCTGGAAGGAAGCATTTGTGTAAAAATGGTATGTTTCCTTCAAGTGGTATCTCGACTTTTCTGGATTTGGGCAAAGGTGTGTCAACTCCAAGTTACAGGAAGAGGAAGTTTAAATCCTGCAGCTGTTTTAAATCCTCTCTTCCTCCACCCCTTTCCATTCCCTAGTGTGTGTGGAGGGTTGCTTTTTCACTTCTGCATGAAGAGATATAAGCAGTAGGGTCATAGGAAGGACTGATTCCATTGGAAGGTCAGTAGCTGTTATCAGCTACATGGTGTCTAGGTTGTACGTCGTATAAAGTGTAATGAGTAGTATAAATTAAATTTCAAGAGAACATCCCAGTTATCCTAAATCTTCTGGTGGTTACATTAACATAGATGCTTACTTGATGTGGACAGGTAACTTGAATCAAAGCACTTCAAAAGATGCCAACAAACAAAAAACAAAGTGTTAAATTGGTGTGTTAAAGGACGAGCATCCAGCCAGAGGTGGAGCTGCCTTAACAATGATGAGAAACTGAAAACAGTGGCGTCCTTTAGGATGAAGACTTGTAATGGTTTTTTCTTTCCTGCAAATAAAAAACAAAACACACACACACAAGAAAGCAAAAAAAGAAGAAAACTTATTGCTCGGTAGTTTGATCTTGTGCACTTCACTATATTGCAGTGCATAGTTAGTTCTAACAATTTAACTGCTCTTATGTGTTCTTCCTTATGTTCAGAGTATCTTGCATAGATATCTTCTCTCTTGCGCTTCACACCTTCTCTCACCCAGCATCTTCTGAAAAGGGCTGTATGAGTATGTTAATTAGAAAATGCAGTGTAAAAACTGATAACGTAGTAGGAAATGGTGTGAACAGAGAAGAAAATCAACCTGAACATGTTGAGTGATACTTAGTTTTTCGATAAGCCTTTGATGCATTAAAATACAGTTCTGGAAATGCAGTGATAAAGTGGTATTTAAAAGTTATGGTTAGTCTTTAAACAGGTATTTGTTTATCTTTAATGGTGTCAGTTGTAGAATGGCAATATTGGTCGTGTTTTTAGTGCGTGTGCGCACGCGTGCGTCGTGTTGTTCCTTGTTTTCCTTGTCACTTGGACAAGCACTAGGAAGGTTCTGCAGTTTGGGAACTGCATGAAAGCGCCGAGGTCTTAGGAGTTAGCCATCTCCTGAGCACAAATGCTGTATGACTATAAACCTGAAGAAGCAGAGTTTTTAGGCTGTAGACAGCTCTTTATTTATTTTTAAACATAATTTAAAAGGATAAATCCAGCTTTAAGAAGCGAAGAGGCAATGGCCATTGTAATATTTTCAGAGGACTGTGGGAATGCGTAGTACATCTGAGTGGTTACATCTTTGCTATGCTCAGAATCATTACTACTTAAAGTATACTTCCAAAGCTGCAGTGCAAATGGAGATGACTTGATCCATACAGTGTTTTCTTGGTCCTCCTGAATGCTCTCTTGAACAGCTCGGCAACTGTATTAATAGTTGTTTCCATCTGATTCTTGGCATGAAAATTTTTATTAACCCCCCCTTTCACTTTCAGTTTGTCTTTCTAAGCTGACTTTTGTGCAAAACCAAACTTGTTTTATTAATTTTTCATACTGTAAACTCTTATCTAATTTTGTTTTCACTGGCCTACGTACATTTAGCTTTACAAAGTGTAACTTGGCATGGGTTGAATTTCAGTTTTCTGGTATGTAGCTTGTGCCAGTGCAGACACTGTGTGTTCCTCCTTCTGTCTTTCAGGCAAAGGGCCAATCTATAGAGAATTGCTTTTTTGGCATCCAGGCTCCTCCCTGCTCAGTTTTTCAGCTTCCTGCCTTCCTGTGGGTAGGCAACAAGAGAGTGTTGGCTGAGATTTCTTTGCTTGTTCTACCTTGCTCTCTCTGGCCTCTAGACTTTCCGCTGAGCAGAAACACAAAAGTTAGGCAGAAAGGAAGTGCTACACAATGTATCTTACTGATCTACGCATAAGGGGATATTCATAATGACTAACTTTGGAGCTGGCTTTACATGGAGTCTATGCCCCTGAGGGTAAGTCTGAGCACCAAAATGCAGTGATAGGTAAGTTTCTGTAAGAGCGTATCTGCAGTGCTACAGTTGAAGAGACTGTAGGCAGGGCTATGAAAAAAGAAAAATTAAATCTAGGCTTAAACTATTTGTCAATCCATAAAATACTGTTGTCTTTAGAGGCAACCAGTGTTTCTCCCCTCATAACATCTTCAGGGTGACAAAAGACTGAGGAATGTTAGTGTTACTTGACAAACACTAACGCTCATGTTTGTGCTTCTCATTATCTCAATTCACAAGATACCCTTATTTCTTGGAAGGATGGCCTGCACCTCAGTGCGTGTAGCTCTTGTCCTTAAAGTTCTGGGATGATTGCTAGGTGCTGCTGCTTGCTCTCATTTCTCTGCTGTCCCTGTAGCTTCTGAAATGCTAAAAGTACCAACTTGGTTTAAGCTAAGTGAACACTTACAAATGGATCATATTCACACTTGAGATACTGGAGCTTACCAGAAAATGAAGAATGACGTACCCCATCTTTTGCTATTTAAAACTGAAGTGGAAAAGTCTTGTCATCCCATATTGTGGAGAAGCAGCTCATACCACTGTAGAGAGAGATATTGGGCTTTTGGGGCTTTTTTGTATTTTACAATTCAGCACATTTGGATCAAACCAAGAAGCATACTTGTAAAAGTTTTTCTTGAATTGTATGGTGGGAGGGAGATTAAAAACTGCTATTTCCTAAGTTAGGTTGGTCTGCTCCTTCATAAGGTGGGGCAGGGGAGAGGTTGGGTTCTGATTTCTGATGTCATTGACTTAGTTTCTGCAAACAGGTCATCTGTCTGCAGTTTCCTATAGAGCCATCAGGGAAGACCCTGCTCATCCTTTTTACCCCAAGCTGGATATTTTGGAACATAGTTCTGCATAATGTGCTCATGATTCTTGTTTACTGCAAGGAGTGATTCCAAACCTCGTACTGCAAGTTGCTTAATCCTAAGGCTTGCTAAAAATGGGTTCTTTTGGTAGTTTCTCTTCAAAATTAATTGGTGTGATGTACTGTGGTGAGTCCTGTATTGAAACTGACATCAAGGAGTTAAAGAGATCCTGTGTAGTTCCAGTAGTTCTGTTTGTGTTTGTTTATCTATGCCATTTTCTGTGAAGTCTTCTGTCCTAACTGGGAGTAACATTTGATTCCTAAACTACAGTTAGAGGTTTTACTCTTTTAATTTTTCTCCAAGATTAATTTTTCTTTAACTGCTCAGTACATGGGTATCTCCTTTGTCAAGATTCCTTCTAGAATATAGAAATACCAGAAGTCTGCCTTAGGTATAAGGGGAACTACCTGGCATATTTTCTCAGTGCTGTATCCTTACTTATCTTAAGTGTCTTTCCTCTTATATGTTCAATATTAGTGATAGCCTTGACTCTTGGGTGTTTTTTCTGTGCCAGTTGAAACATGATAACAATTCCTTGTTGCTTCTTGTTGTTGCAAGAACTTTGTTCTAAAACAGGGGATAAAAAACCTTTAACTTGCAGTTGAGGTTGTCTGCTATTTTTGACAGATGATTTTTTTCTCAAGAAGGATCCCCAGGTGTAGATCAACTGCTAGTCAATCGTAGCTTTCCAATTTGGTGGTTGGAAATGGCAAAAGACCCACTTTTAAAAGAATTTCAAGCTAGCATTGAGAAAAGAATTACTCAATTGGTGTAAAACTCCTCTTTACAACTTGGAATCCATTTATGGTCCTATTAGCGTCTTCTTTCAAAGGGCAACTCTATTCTTTGTGTTCAGGGCTATATCTGCTTATGTATAAGGGCAGATCCATAGTTCCTACGATTGTGAGGGCCTGTTTCAAATCGGGACACTAGGACTTTCTGGAACCAAATGGAGGAAGTTGTGGTTGTGTACTCGAACAACACTGTTAGGGCTCAGATTGTGGCTGTAGGATTTTGAGGATGATGCACATCAAATCAGGCACCACTTAGCTGACAGATCCACTGCTGTCCTTCGTGATTACCTGATAAAGAGACAAACCAACTTTTAAACTAGTATGATTTCCTTCGGTTGCAAAATCACTTATGTGTGGTTGTTGTTTTCCCTTGTCTGCTTATATCTTTCCGCATTAAGGGAAATTATAACTGGTGTCACTTAGATTTTTCCATGGTGTGTGGTTTTTTTTTTTTTTTTAAAATTTTTTCTCTCCTTACCCCTCTCTAGGTTCTTGCAGAAGAGTTTAAAGTTTCAAATTTGCAGGCACAGGCAGCCTTCTTACAATATGAATGGTGTGAACTGCTAAAGGGATGTCTGTATACAACTCCAGGGTCGCTGTGATTAGTTCTAGGTTTGTGCGGATTCTTGAGACTTAAGTTGCACTGTAGAGAAGATGTTACATAAGGAAAAAGTCCTTGGGGGGAGGGAAACTGCAGACTTGTAAATTGTCAACTCTTGTGTCTTGTCTCTGCAGTAATAGACGCACACGTACAGGAATTTCTGCTTTTTCAAGTGTTTGGCTCTGGAGGGGCAGAGAGTCCCATTTTATCTTCCCTTGTGGTTGTGGTGGTACAGCCCATCAGTTACCAACTAATGCAGTACTAGGTGGAGTAGGCTTGAGACTTGTTTTTAATTACAAGCAGGACTCTGGCACAGGAGAAGAGCTGTGTATGATCTCAGCAAAGTTGTCTGGGAGGCATGGCTGATATTTTCTCACCTAGGAAGAATCATTAATAGAAATGGGGGCTAGCAGAAGCTGTGATACACACACATTCCACATGCTGTCCAGCATTTAATTTCATCACCAGTGGTGTTTTGAAGTTGGCTTTAATTTCACAGCTCTGTTTTCTCCAAAATGGTGAAAATGACTGACTGTAGGCATTAATTTTTATGTAATGTCCATGTATCCGTGGCAGCATTAACTAGCAGTGTTTGCATTTAGCTCAATAAGAGACAAATGTCAGTGGCACTTGTGTTTTGGACATTGAGTACACATAGTTCTTAACTAGTGAATAAGTAATTAGAAGTAACAGTTGAAAGGAGTATAGTCAAGATAATTTTACCATAAATGTGTAGAATTTTTTTTGTCTTTGTGTGGGACTGTTGTGTTAAAGCACCTTTTTCGACACTATCTATTGCGTGATTATAGTGAAGATGGAGACTGCTATTTCTCAGATGGCAAAAAGATGAGAGGTAACTGACGCAAGTTGCAGCAAGGGAAATTCCAGATAGATGAAGAAGAAAATCCTTTATAGTGAGGATGGAGAGACATGGAACAGGGGCTCAGAGTGGCTGTGGAATCTCCATCCACAGAAGTGGCCAGAGCTTGACTAGGCAAGGTCCTGAGCAATCTGAGGGAGCATTTGAGTCTGTTCTTGTTTTGACTGGTAGGTTGTGGTACATGCTCCAGAGTAGCCTAGTGCATTCTCTTTCAACTTGAATTGAAAGTTTCTCTGCTTCTTCTAACTGTTGGCTAATAAAACAGAAAGTATACTTTCTTTATGCAAGACTATGACGATGAAGACTTGCAGACAGCTGCACCCAATAGCTAAAGTGTAAGCTAAAGAAGTTTTAAGAGGGTTGGAAGCTTCACCTGGGAAAACCATTGCTGAAGAATTCACAGTGTGTTTATTTCTTTGTTGTTAAAGTTTCTTTCATAAGTGCATTTTGTGTGTGTTGCTTTAAGAATACGGAATAATCATGATTTCTGCTTTCTTGGGACTCCCTGAAATCTGGAAAAATAAGAACTTGAAGTTGCTGTACGTTTAGTTTTATATACCAGACCCAGGAGGCTGGGTCTGAAGCCTGCTAGGCTTCATTTAAGTTCCACCATTATGTTGTGTGGATACCTTATCTGGTGCTACTTGGAAAACTGTTGTCCTTTATATGTAAAGATGTGAGTAACGCCTAACTCCCAAGTACTGTGGAATTCTCTAAAGTGCTTAGGATTAGTGGATAATGAGCAGTAGTTAGCAAAGGCGTTATACAAAAATACATTTAAAGGGTGAGGGAAAAGGCAGTGTTTGAGCCTAAAAAAAATTCTCAAGGCCAAAGTAATATCCATTATAATCACTGAACTTAATAGTGGCTAGTTAACATTTCTATGCGTATAAAGGCTGCTGTATCCCTCCCTTCTCTTCCAAATTTAAAAGATACTCAGCTTTCATTTCCTACTTCGTTTTCTCTGTTGTTCTCCGAACACTAGTATACCTGCTGTAGGAGTCAGGTAAACAAGGATATGTTAGTGGTAGAGGAAGAGGACAGGGTATTGACTCTGGCAAGTAAGTATTTGGTTATCAGTCAGTTTATAAATATACACATGAAGGTTTATGTAATAAGCAATGGGGTTATACATGAACATGGTATTTTCTGATCTGAATATTCTTGCTCTGCCTTGAACTGTCCAGCTCTCTTCCCTTCCCTCTTTATCCAGTTGTGGAAACTGAATGTCACTGAAAACTTGTTAGTGCTGCTTTATAATTGGAAAATTGTATAGAAAACCAATTTCTATTTATTTTGAGGCTTGCCACACATTCTGCTGATTTAGCAAAGCAAGCTTTCATTCAGGTGTTTCAGATGTTTTCTGAAGGTCTAAAAATTATAGATAAATCAGTCAAGAAATTACTAGAGAAAACCACTCACAGGGTAGATTCTTAAGTTAGACAGCAGCATGTGCTATGTGCATACAGAATGGTCTAATATTGTGCTTGTATATGTTTAACTACATGAAAAAGTATTGGAGCTCACACTGTCTTAGAAACCAGTGACTTGTTCTTCTGTGGCCACTTTAAAGAATTCCTCTTGTTGGGTCACTTGACATGCTTGTCTGCCATACTCTCGAGGAAGGAAATTATGGGTGCTTACGTCTTCTAATGTTTTTAAATGTTTTTAAAACAAATTTTAAACTACCACATTTGTAAAGGTGACAGCTTCCATTGTAGTCAAGCAATTCCTCCTCTTTACATCTATGCATTTAACTTTACTCTCTAGTGATTAAAAATCAAAGATACTTTACCCTGGATAAAATATCGAATGCAGTAGCTATTTAAAAAAAAAAATTCTGGCTTTAGCTAGTCCTTCTGCTTTACATTCATTGAAAACTATTTAAGAACTAGGAATCTGAAAACATGAGTTCTGTTCTGGGCTTTGCTACTTCGAATTTATGCAGTAATGGGCAGTTGTTTTCACTTTATGCATTTGTGCACTGTGTTTACAAACCAGTGAGTAGCTGCTCATCTTGCAGGCATGTTTTCAGCTTTTCCGTAGAGAGTTTCAGAAGTCTCTTCAGATCTCAACATGAGATGGATGGTAGGAGTCTTCTATTTGGAATAATAAACCATTGGAGGAATCTTCCCCTGTGTTCCCAACTTCCTATGCTGGTCTGAATTCAAGATGGTACCTCAGTTCTGCCTGTGAATTTAAGGAAATAATTGTGGCTGCTATTCAGCCCAGGATTGACAGATTTTTTTTTTATGTCTCCTAGAATATACTAATGGTGGGAGAGGGATGTACTGGAATTTTGTTTGGTACCTCTCTTTCTCAATGATATCTCTGCCTTAAGTGACATTTTCAACATGTTTATTAGGCACCTTCACTCTGTTACGGAAAAGGTATTGATAATTTTCAGAGTTACACTAGAAATAAAACTGATTTATCTGTTTTTATGTTAATAAACCTGCCTTGAGAAAATGACTTTGACAGCTGGCAGCTCTATTCTGCCTAAGAAAACAAAACAAAAGCTAGATGTTCAGGCTTCATTGTGTGAACATGCTGTATTTAATTTTCTGTATGTAGTTCTAAACAGAACTGCCCATAATCTGCTAACATGAAACTGAATCTTAATGATTTATATTGCTTCCTTCTCAATATTTTGTTTGGATGTGTTTTGAAGAGACCTCTGAAAGATTTGATTTCTAGAGAAGAGCTACTGATATAGCTGAGGACAAGCTTTTTCCTGATCTCTGTCTGGTGGTAAAATTCTAATTTGCTTGATGTTTTGCTATTACAAGTGAGTTTCACTAAAACAAGTGAATTTCAAATTTTCTTGGAAGTTTTATATGGAATTTTACTTGTAAACTTTGATGCCTTAAAATTTTGTTTTTTAACTTAGAGTTAGTTAAGATATAAATATCTTAGCGTTCTTAATTGGCGAAGAGAACAAAAGTAACTTTCTCACCCTTCTGTAGCAGGGGAGGGAATCATAAAATAGTGTTAGTAGCTCATGTGGTTTTAACCTTGAATCTCTAATTTTGTTTTTCCTCTCAAAAATACTCATCTTAGGTTTTAGCAGACTTTTGTCTTACCTTTCAATTTCTGATGACAGCCTTAATAGCAATTTTTTTCGTCTCCCTACAACACACACATTTTGTTTACTTCAGTTACTGATATCATTGCGAGACCAGCAGCTTTAAATAAGGTTAGCTTTTGTCTTTTATGTGCACAGCTATAATGACTCCCATTGTTATTGCTTTCTTAAGCCACGACAACTTGACTTTTTTCTTTTTTTTAAGTGTGTATTTAATAGATTTTACCAATTAGAGTAGACATCTGTTTGGAGATCAGTAGCAATCAAAATCACTTACGAAGAAATTGTTGGCTCATGATGCATCTAAAATATTTCTGGAAGTTCAGCTTCTTTTTAGCTGTTGCTAAGAGATAAATTTTCATTGACATGAGGGATGTGAGGACATGTCAGCATGCTACCAGTTGTTTTATAGGCAGTTAGCTCTGCCGCCTTGCAGATGGTTGGAAAACTCTTGGTAGTGGGTAAATGCGTGCTGATTATCTCATTGAATTAAGGTAACCTTTTGTCGCTCATTGAATTCTGCAGACCAGGCACTGAGCAGCTGCTCTACTGTTGAATTCTGGATTTAGTGAATACAAAGATTATGCTAAAGGGTACTTAGTCCTATTCCAGGTACTGAGCATTGGACCACTGTAAGAATTTTTTTATATAATACTACCTTCAGTGTGTTAGTAATCAGGACAATCCAATAAGACAGTATCTTCAACATTTTGACTAAACTGTATTTTCCAACTTTGTTGTCACCACATGCTCATTGATATTTTAAAACTTTGGAAGCAGGTCAGAAAGATAGATTGCAAAGTGCCATTGTTTTTTCCTCCCTCCTACTCCTTTTCCTCTGGCTTTCTTAAAGTGGTGCAAAGGGAAGTAACTCTTGTTTCTGCCTGCTTTTTGTATTATTAGTTTTGGGTTGTGTTTTGTTTTTGTTTTGGTGGTGGTGGGGTGTGGTGTCCGCCCCCCCCCCCCCCCCCCGCCGTCTGATTTGATATTAGCTCACGTGGCAGATATCACTTAAAACTAGTTCATAGTTTATTGATGAGATTTACCTCAAAAACAGTTTAATCAATCTGATGATTATAAAGTTCATAAATTCATCTGTTTATCTGTTTTGGATTACATTTGTGAGTGTACACCTCATCCTTTGGGGGTTATATTTAAAGGTGATAGTTCACTGTCGTGTTAAACCTTGCTTGTAAACTTGTTTCCCCACCCTTTTGAAAACAAGTTAGTAGGCAGAATTAGGTTTTCAATTAGGTTGCTTTTATTAAAGACTGTTTTCAAGATTTAAATCAAACATTTAGTTTCTAGAACGATTTTGGAAAGGGATTGGGGAAGGAATTGGAGCATTCCCCAGGTAAAGCTTAAATTGCTTGGACTGCAGAAAGCAAGAACACTTCTGGATTGTTAGGCAGTGATTACAGACTTTCAAAAAACAATTAAGGTCTTCAGATCGGTATAGTTTTGTCCAAGAAAATTCTATTTTGTAAGGATCTGAAAGGTGAGTTTTTCTGAGCATAACTCTACTGCTTTGGAAACACAATGGATAAAATATAACTAGAATAAAGTATTGTTATAGCAACTATATATAAAGGGGTATACTTGTATACTGTGCTGTATAGAAGGGGGTAATATACTCTCTTCTGTAACATAATAATGGATTGAGGACTTAAGGGATCTTCTAGAGAGCTGCTTTCTCAAGGCATTACGGTCCTCTCAGCGAGATTTAAAAATAGATTAGAAGTAACTATGTTTGGTATTACAGCACCTCTTTCCCAGGGTAAGAGGGAAAGAGAAGAAGGCTAAGAGTCTTAAGGGTCTATGTTTAAGGGTCACTGTCTAATGCACCTTATAGAAGAAGGTGTTTCCGAGATCCGGTTTAGGTTCATCTTCCCTGCTCTGCTAAAGTGTAACTTTGACTTCATTCTTGAAAGCGTGGTCGTGCTTTTTTGTTTGTTTGTTTGTTTTTTTTACTTTTTTGTCAAGTATATAATGTTTTAATGGGTTCTTATGTTTCCTCCCAACCCTCAACCCAAATCATATGTACTGATTAGATTTCTGCCAGTAAATAGTTGCCCATCTTCCATACAGTTTCAAGAAGTATTGTTGGGCTCTTTCTGTTGAAACTACATTGTTCAAAAACTAGAAAGTCTACTTTGGTGTCAGGATTATAATGAAAAAGCTGATTAAAAAGTCAGTATTTGAAGTATAGAATTTAGAAATTAATCTATTTTTAAGTTGAATTGAATTTTTTTACATAAAACTATAGTAAGATGGACATATGACATTCTGAAGGAATCTTTGCAGGAAGCCTGGGAGCTGAAATGTTTTCCCTGCTGTAAAAATGCCACAGTCAAATGATACATCTTTGAAATTACGGGGAAAAAGGAAGCGCCTTCATATTTGTTTGATTATCCCCAATGTATTTTTGCCCTTATAATCAAATTGATTTCTGTTTCTGAATACAGTGTTAACACTTAGGTGGAATACATTCCATCTTAAATGTTTGAAATAGCTTCTCAGACTGAAGAAATTGCTCTTCTTTTGTACCTAGTGGAATTTTTTATAGGAATTTTTTTTGTCCTCTTCTAGTTTACTGAAATGCTGACATCTAACTCCAGTACATTTCCAAGAATTCCTCTCCACTTCTGTTAAGTATCTAACAGGGTTTTTTTTGTGACCTGGTTCATGTTTTGAAAGTTAATAATGTTCATAGGGTGTAAAAATCTGAGATACTGTCATAGAGAAATAGCTTTAAAAAATGGTCTGTTTAGCATCTGTGTGATTGCCCCAATGTTAAAACCAGCTATTGTATAATAGTATATATGAAAATCAAATCTTTCATCTCTTAGCAACCTTTCCTAGAATATATTGGGTGACTAAGGTAAACTGATCATTAATGCTTTCTTCAGGCAAACCAGATCAAAATATAATAGCTTGTGCAGTGGTATTTTTCAGTTGTGAGGGACTGTGGCTTCATTGGAGACAAGGATGAAGATAGGCAGGCTGCATGATAACTTCAAAAGTACCAGCTTCTAATATCAGAGTTCAAAATGACAGCTTATGGCACAGCCTTGGTTACAGCACTGTTGTTTCTTGGTGGTGCTATAATGTGGCCAAAAATAGCACAGATAAGCATTGTGCATACTTGTTATAACTGGGAAGTTTTACTCAGTTGTGTGATCTAGTAGTCCCATTCACCTCAGGTCTTTTTAAGCCCTGTAGTAAAGGGTGCTTGCTTTTGGGTAGGTTTTTAATAAAATATTGCAAAATGCTGCAGTTGGAGGAAAAAAACGTGATTTCTTAATACTAAATTTAAACAGTTTTCTTGGAAGGATTTTCACCAGGACGAGGTACTACAGGGAATATTGTCTATTACCTTATATTACTCTTTATTGAAAACAGGCTGTTAGACTGTAAAGCCAGTAAGAGAGGGTAATTAAATTCTTAACTGGGGCTGATACTAGCAGAGGTACAATGACAAATGTTTTGATACAAGTGAAACAGCAGCAGGGAAGCATGACGTAGAACTGCATTTCAAACTAAGATGGCAGCTATGGCTTGTAAAGAGCTATATGAACGTGCGTTGCTTCTGTAGTCTGTTGATATGTCGACTTCTATATAGAAGTAAAAATACCAGTTTTGCTAAGAGTTTTTAAAGTGGTACTATGAGAAAGTAATGTTTATGTTTTATTTGCAGTTTAACTCATTTGTATTCACAAAACAGTAAATACTTGGTCTAAGAAAATATTTTTCTTAGTAGATCTATTAAATTCCATCACAGTTCTATTTGATGCAGCTTATACTTGCTGTCCAGCACTTATTCCCTCCGTGGTTATTACCACAGAAGATAGGTTTGGTGTTTATGCTGTATGCCTGGCTTTTTGTTTCCTAGGTGTGGGGTTCCAAGTACTTATCCTGCTCTTAGAAAAGCCTGAAAATCTAGAACAGATAACCCACGTAGTGAAAACAATAGCAAAACATAGAGTGTTTTGGGGGTTTTGTTTGTTTGTTTGTTTTTAAAAAATGCTTTTTATGCTGACTTAGAAGTGCATTGAAGACATTTTTTGAGATTGGTGTTTGTTGTTTAGCCTCGTCAGTGTAAAGCTTGAGGGAAAAACTATAGTAAATACTTGATTAGCAGCTTCCATAGAGGTACTAAAAAGTGTCTTGTTAGGAAAGTGGTAGGCAGTTAACGTATAAGGTATATGAAACCTGTTCACACTATGTACAATTTAGCTAAATTCTCAGGGGTTTTTTTCCTAAATTACCAGTTTGCATATATATATGTACTCTATACTTCTGAGGTGCTATGAGCATCAGTGAAAACAGTATACTGTGGGGTTTTTGTTACTTTTGTAGTCACTTTGAATGCTTCTCCAGAGTGCTAATTAGGAAGTCACTAATACAAATAGCACAAGTGATAGACAAGGCTTAAATATTGTGTCAAGATGGACAGTTTTCATTCTTTCTTTTCTAAATTTGTGGCTACTTAGGAAACTTCAAGCTGAGCAGTGTTCACTTCTTTGTACAGCTGTTCCTGAACTTTTCCCATGAGGGGACCTTAACTGATAAGATCTTAACATGGGTTTTGTGGTTTCACTGCTCATAATTAGGGGAAGTAAAAAGCCAACCATGATGGGAGTTTACCATTGTGGTATAGGACACAGTATAGTTCATGCCGTTTCCTGTCATATCATAATATTTGTTATGTTCTTTTGCAGAAATATTTTTAATATTTAGCTTAAAATAATTTTGGGAAATGGGAAACATACATGGTAAGTGTTGGACTGTTCATCTGCTGAAGGAGGAAAAAAGCTTTCTTTCTCACCTTTCTATTTCACTGGCACTAGCTTCTCCCACCCACCTACCTGCCTTCCACCATCAGTTCACACAGCTTGAAAAAGTAGCTAGCCTGAGGCCCTGACTACAATGTATGTATTTCTTGACTAGAGTAGAATTGACTAGAAAATGCAGGCTTAAGGCAGTGTGCTTAAGTTTCCAAAGTCTTGGGAAGGGACTGATGAGTCCCCTCTATGGTATGTTGTGCTGCAGAGTTCGCAGTGGTAGTAGCACAGGTGAAGCTTTAGAATAGGACTATCTCGTATGCTACCTCAAGAGCTCAAGCTTTTATAGCTGGATTATAATAATCTTCTTTGGTCATGAGTTATAACACTGGATTAAATTGTGACTAAGTTAAATAATCCATTAGAGTAGAATCAAAAGACCAAATGATTGCAGTGAAGACAGTTTTTTAGAGCCTGATGCTTAATTATTCTGACTTGGGAGAAGATTTTTGTCTTGAGAGGTGTCATGCAGATGTTTTATTTGAGGATGAAAAGGCTTTTACCTAGATTATAGGAGAGAGCTGTTCTGCAAACAAATAAAAAAGATGGAATTTTGTTAATAGACCATTACTCAGAAGTGAGTAGCCTGATTTACCCTGCAGAAGCATTTCTGTAGTACTGTAGTTCTTTCTGTTTAATGTCTGAAATAATTTACCTGATTTAAGAAGACCCTAACTCTTTTCCAGGATATAACAAGTTATAAAGTAGTGTTCTTAGAGGACCAAGCTGTTATCCTCAACTTTATCTGTATATGATCTTAACTAATGTAATCTGCTAACTAACTTGGAATTTATTTTGTGGTCACTGATTACAGGAATCTGAAGACTAGCCTTACTAGCTGCCTTATCCATGTCTAAAGAATACATTTCTCTTAAGGTTGTCTTGTTTGAATTTGTGTCTTGAACACAAATATTCAAATCTTTTTAATGGAGTACTAAAAACTTCCTTTTTTGTGCTTAACATTCTACCACAAAGGTCAGTTTCTTCCTCAAAAGCTAAAACATACTGAAACTGTAATGCCATATAATTAAAATACTATTCTTTTGCTGTAAGGCTTTGTTGTGGGTTTGGTTTTGTATTTGTAGCAGGTTAACACAAATATGTGTCGTAATTGATACATTGATAAACGATAAAATAATTTCTGTTAAATGATAAAACACTGGGCCAGAAGAATAGGATGCTATACTACAGAGCTCAGTTATACTGCTATGTTGTTATATCGTGTGGCCATCCTGTAGAATTGCGTGAGGTGTTTGCCTTGATTTTGAAGACTTCCTGAATTTGGTTAGTACAGATTTTTATGTGCAAGATCCGTAGTGACCTTAACTATTGCCATTCTTTTATGGGGTGAAAAGTTGAAGTATCTTTAATGGTGTCAAACAGGAATGCCAAATCAAAACTTAGGTGCAGTGTACAGGTTTTGAGGTCGAATCTTCCCTCCTCCTCTTTTTCCCCTTTCCCCATGGATTATATAGCTTCATTTGAATGATGCTTCAGACAATGCAACCATACCAGCAGATGCAACCATACCAGACAGTTTTCAACTGTCATAAGTACTGATGGGCACCTACCTGTTGAAACTTCTGGAGACATTCGGCTAGTGTGTCATCCTTGATAAAATATGTTCTCTCTGGAGGAAAATGTCCTGAGTGCTAGCAGGTTTTTCTGTGCTGGCTGTCAGGGTTGACAAGTGACACATGTTAAAAGTGCAACAACTAAAAGGCAAAGTCTTGCCTTCTAATAGGAGGCAGCGTTGCTGCTCTTTATTGTATTTTTTTTCTGTTGTTGTTCCTAGTAATACAAAACGAAATACTTTAAACTGTCTGATATCCCAAGCCATCATGCATATACCTCGCGTGAAAACAGTATTAACAAAACCCTAAAAGTCCATAACAAAAAGCTGTATTATGCAGGTAACAGGTGTTGTCCTTAAAATTCTAAGCAGGATGCAAAGAAACCATAAAAGGAGTGTTATTGACTTTTGTGCTATAAAATAAAGGGTAGGAGTGTGTGTGGGGGAAGTACTACCTTCCTATGAAAGTTGTCTTCCGTGTGTATGCATGGCAGTATACAAACTGTTCGACTTTGAAAAGCATGCTTTCCTCATTGCTTTTTGCTTCGTAGGGAGAAAGGGTACTGTACAGTACAGTTGCAGGCTGTTGAATCCTGTCGTCTTCTGCTACTGCTTTCTCCTTTGATTTGTTGAAGACCATTCATGACATCTGTTGAGGGCCAATAAGAAAGGCCTTCTAGGCTTTCAGACTTTCAGACCTTTTATGCTAAACAAGATACAGGTATTTTCTCAGTTGTTGTTCTTCTTGGAGATAAAGATTTTGCAGAACTAGATGAAAACATCTTAGTATTTCTCATGGCTGTTTGAAATTAAATACTTGCTGAATCGTCCATTGTCTTCCATGTCTATGCTACAGGGCATTGCCATTTCAAACTGTTTGGGTAGAAGGAATTCTAAGAACATGCATTCCAGGTTTCCCCGGAAAGATTTAGGGGGATTTAGCATGTTGGTCACTAGTTGAGGTTTCAGTCAGCTAGGATTTTTCCTGCTCCCTGTTAGTCTAGGAGGGTATCTGTCATGGCTGGACCTGCAGAACTTGTATCTGCATGTCTCATTCACTGCAGTAATCAGAAGTACACATATTAATTTTTAGTACTGGAGGTAAATGAATCTTGAGCTGCTTTTCAGTCTCTAAGTAATGAGTCTAATCTATTGCAGTAAAAGCTCTACCAGTCAATGAGTGTGGTACTTTAAGTAATTCTGTGGTTTAAATCTAATTACTGTACAGTGCTTTTTAAATCAAACTTTTGCTGGCTGCAAGGCAAAGCATCTTAAGCCTTGTCAAACTTAAACTGTACATTATGTGGAATTATTTTAAGAGTGATAACTATGATCCTGTCTTGTGCAATGTGCTCTGTATTTACAAAAGAAGAATTGCAGCTGTTGAAGTTGGTCAATTATATAGGAAATAATGGGATCGACTGTACTGAGATGCCAGAAAATAATTGAGTGTGTAAATGAGAGCCAGACTCATTAGTCTGTGACATCATACAGTGAATGCAAGGTTTTAATGATAAACTAGGTACTAATTATGAAGCTTTTTCTATGCTACAAATGAGCTAATTTATAAACTGCCAGCACCTGAAGAAGGAAGTCTCTTAGGGCCAGAGGCTTGTGTATTATAACATATTTATTGGTTTGATAAAAGCTGTATTGCATTATCTGTCCAATTTAACCAGGAAGTATTTTTCTTATAATTTAACTGTAAATCTCAAGAGGAGAAAACTGTAGGAGTGTGATTTTACATTCTAATGCTGCTTAGCAGTAGCGATTCAGGAATTGATGCAAATAACTGTTTTAAACAGCTTCCAGGGAAGAGAATTTTTTTCTTCTGAGAAGTGATTTCTGTGTGCCTTGGGGTACTCTATTTTTACACATATCTTATATTCATACACAAATGTGTATGTGTGTATATATAAATGTTTTATTTGCATCACCCTCATTTATACAGTGATGTACCAACCTTGTTGTCTTGTGAAGACTGACAGATTTTGATTTTAAAAATAGAAAAACAGGGTGGAAGATTCAGTGAGGATGGAAGAGAAAAACAGAAGACTACAGGGAATGAAAGAAAGGTGGAAGAAGAAAATACTCTGTGTACTGTGAACTTTGTAATGGTGACGTTTATTGTTGAGAGTAGCTTCCTTTCTAGAGGTACTGGCAGCCATTCAGCAGTGTTGGTGTTTTTCACTTGTCTTTTCAAGTTAGTTGAGTAACTTGGTGATAGCTGCAGCCAGCTGCAGATGCTTGGGCCAAAAGATGCAGGGTTGCTGTAATTGGCCTTCTGAAATCCATAGCAAAATTGTCCTGGAACCTGTTGTGTCAGTGTGTTCCTCACCTGTGAGATAGTTTTATGAGAAAGTCATGTGAGGGGTGGGAGATACTCAGTAGGACAGCCATTCAGGTGATTATGGATTCTTTGCACTATCACACTTCCGTAGTGCTTGTTTATGGAATAAGGGGTAGTCACCTGAACATCACTTAAATAATGCTGTTACGATGCCTGGTTTTGGAAGTGGGCAAGGATTTCTAGGTACTTGAATCCCAATTGAGAACTCAGAGCCACAAAAGTATACCATACTAAGCCTTATGGAGGGTTAAAGGTTATAAGGAAGACAAACTTCCTTCCAAATGTCCTTCCCTCTTTCTTTTGGTCTAGTATTAATAATTTGTAAAGTTACATGTTTACGTGGAACACCTTAAGTATTCTGGTTAAAGTGATAGAGAATTAGCTGATGCTCTGTGCATACTCTCTGAGAACTTCCAGAGTTGTCATTGTCTCAGTGCCTACCTGTGATGCTTCACTGAAATTTTTAGGTAACATGTAAAGACCATAAGTAACCAGCTCTGATCATCAGCTTACCAACTGCTGCTTTTCCTTCACTTTCAAATTTATTTTTTGCAATAAAGTTTTGCATTTACTGAATTTTTCCTCTTGAAAACTTAAGCCTTGCGAGATTTTTATATTCGTTGCAGAGCTGGTCCTTGGTTTTCTGGTCCATCTTAAGGACATTAAATTTCAAACTTAATCTGCTGCCAGAAGACTTTCTCCTGCCATCCTGGCTTGTTGACAGCCAGCCTTTATCATGTGTCTTCTGCGTGCCGTGTTCGTAAGAATCAGAACTCTACGTTCCCCATAGGTAGTGCTGTTGCCGCTGTCATGCAACTAGTGTGAAGGAGCCAATGACCTTTCTGTTCTAGTTACTACTGCAAGAGGAGGGGAGTAAGGCTGGAAGGTGGTGTGTCTGCCTTCAGTCTGTAAAGAAGCAGTTTGCCATTGTGTAGACTGGTTTTCAGACTATTCCTGATGAAAATCGTGCTGTAAAGCTGCAAGGATCAGGATGTACTTTTGAGGGGATTCTGTCCACTGGCATTTTTTCTAGCACCTCTCTCTGTTACTTGTGGTGTCCTGTACCTCGTCTTGTATTTTCGCATGCAGAGTAGTTACTACTACATGCAGGCAATGAAACTGGGATTGGTTTGAAAATGGCATGACGAAATAGCTTTGAATGGTAGTAGTTGTTTGTTTTGAAGAATTGGAAAACCTTTTCACAAGGGCTCAGGGTGAGTGGGGATGTTTGCTTTTTTTTTTTTAATTGCTAAGAATACTGTTGTATTTCATGCTAGGTTATCCCCATCTTCCTTCCCACCCCAGTCTAACTGCTCTTTACAACTCAGTTGTGGCATAGGTATTGTGCTGTATCTCTTAGTAAGGCCTGAAATTACATGGGTGCATGTTTCTGTTTCCAAAGGAGAGGATGTGGAGCCATAAACTATGCATAGTGAAAGCAGGGGGGATGGGACAGGACACAGCATTGTCTTGGGAAGATAAAAACTTAACTTGTGACCTTCTCCACGTCTTGAAATCACATCAAAGATTTATTCTGTCTGAACTAGATGATGTGTGTGCGCTTTGAGAAAATATAAATCTTCACTGGATATATCGGTTTACTCATATCATTTAGGATTTTGCTTGAGTGCCTACCTGAGAGCAAGCAGTCCCTTTGCATTAAGTGTACTGCCTGTCTTGTCTCTTAAACTAGAACAGAGTAGAAAGGTAAATGTGTGTGGAAGTGATTAACATTATGCTCTTGAGTTACTGCTCACGTCTTTAAGCACATTTTTAGTGTAACTATCTCTGTTTTGCCAGAAGTTTTCATAATGCATTATGCAGGCATCAGGGCTCATGTGATAATATACAGTGACCATCGTGCCCTGTCCTGGCAGAGACTGGGGTAAAGAATTTAAGCTGGAGACATGCCCAGACTGCTGAACTGTTTGGTGTGTCCTGGCAGCTACACATGGAGCTGTGATTGCTGCTGCCTTTTGCAAGGTTGCTGCTGCATTTGAGTTCATGTAGAGAGGAGTGTTGATATGGTTCTCTTAGCTGGATCTGTCGCTTCTGTGTAGTCAAGTGACTCTGGACAAGTTTCCCCAGCCCATGGACGTGATGTCTCCCAAGCTGGCTTTGCACAAGCCACCTGCCGCTGCTGTTGATTTCCAAGCCAACTAAGTCTGGGAGCTGCAATGCTAAACCACTTCTGTGTTAGAAGAATTAAACATAACTTTTAAAACAGGAAGCTGGGAGGTTGTCATAATAGCCCGGGCTTCTAGATGCTTTATTTTGGTGGTCTTCCTGCTGTTTGTCAATGTGAGTTTCTGTGGTCAGTATGAAAAGAGTATCTCTGTGCCTCAAGAAAACGTGTTGAAAGCAAATAGATCATTAATGTTGGCTTTTGCTCAGATGAAATGTAAATGCCTCTATTGTATTATATATTAAATGGTCTTGGGTTGTTTGGGTTACTTTATAATGCACAATTGTTTTAAAGGAAATGAATCTTTTTTGACTTTTTTCAAATACACCAAGCTTAATGAAAAGGCGGTTCGAACTGGATTGGTTTAATGATGCCCGCTTCTATCAAATTTACTGCTTTAAACCCAACTACAAATAAAGTGAATTAAAGACCAAATTATTTCAATATAGATGTGCATTGAGCCAGAGTGTTATAATGATTAATTTCCTCAAGGGTTTAATTCCCAGTAGGTTTTTGTGTCAACAGCCAAAAAAGAATTTATTGACTTTACATTAAGCATAGTTTGGTCTAGTTGATTATATTATTCAAGTGTAAATTACTGGGTGGTAGAAGACTGTGTTGTATAGGAATTTTATTTTGTCTTAAGTAAATTGTCTCATGCCTTATTAACTACCAGTGCTTAAAATGTGTAGTTCTGACTCTTGGAATAGATGCTAGGGCATTCAGAAGTGTTTTTAGTGGGTTTCTCCTATTCATTGTGTAAGAACATCTGTATGCAAGAAGTGTTTTCCTCCTCCCCTGCCTTGAGAGAGTGCTGTTAAGACTGCATAGTAAGTTTGAATGATTCACATTCACTAGTAGTTTTAATTTATTTTATTTTACAAGTGATAAGACATTTAGGTTCAATTTCAGTGTGTACAGTTTTACA
Source organism: Platalea leucorodia (assembly GCF_965183815.1). NCBI lineage: Eukaryota > Metazoa > Chordata > Aves > Pelecaniformes > Threskiornithidae > Platalea > Platalea leucorodia. The sequence goes on from NC_138826.1 coordinate 25,130,203, forward strand.
GACCATTTTCTCATCTGGGATAAGCATAGCTTAGACACAAAACACTTCCCATTGCTTCCAAGTCCCATCTTGCACATCTGTTGCTCTAAATAGATGACTTTCATTTGTCTCTGTGCATTTTATGGATTGCAGTCAGGAAACATGATTTGACTAATGTCTCCTGTCTCATGCAAAGATAATGCTAGAGGAGTATCTATTTTTTTGCTTGTGTTTTAAAGGGCAGCAGATGCCATGTGGAGTAGTTAATACAGCGTATTTATCATTGTCAAAGAAGTTGTATCCTCAAATGCATTCTCTTCTCCCCTACCCTGACATGGCAGCAAAGTATCATTAGAAATCATAGGTGTTGAAATAGATGATCCTGATAGACCTTTTTATGTTTGAATTAAAAATTGTGCTGCGCAAATTTTTAAAGAAAGCGGATTTCTAGTTGGACATGACAGCCCTCCAGTTTGAAAAATAATTACTGTTGGATCAAACTTTCTGTTCCATGTCTGTTATCAAGTTATCTATCAAAGAAAATGAGATGAGTGATTAAAAGGTTCAGATCAAAGGCAACTGATTTAGCTTCACTGGAGGCTCCCATCTTTTAATTTAAAATGTACCTACGTCTAACTGATTACCTCTCACATTTATAAAGAAATATTGACATCCTGCTAAAGTATGTGATGACCTCACTTCTAGCTGAGTTGCGTAGGTTTCACTGCAGGCACTCTGAAAGCATTGATATTCCTGTAACCTTTTGAGGCAAGATATGTGTTCAGTGTATTAATGAGCTGGTTGAAGTGATGTACAGTAATTTCATCCTTGGGTAAAAACAGATGTGAAAGATTCCGTTTTAATATTTAATCAAGCTCAAAGCCTCTGTTGGCTTGTTTAAGTTGACCTGACAGCATTATACCTGGAAACACTTTGAATTAAACCCTGAGTGCTTGACCTTGTTCAAACAGTTGTAATTTAATAAGGCTGCTGTCTTTGTGGAGATAGTGCGGCTAATGGGCAAATCCTTTCTTGGCCAGGATTGCTTTTTATTGTAGTGGAAAAACTTCCTATCTGTTCTTAAAAAGATTTTAATCAGATGAAGTAATAACAATGAAATAAATAGCAAAACTCATCTTGTATGATAGTTGCTAGTCCTAGATTATAGTTAAAGAAGGGATTCCAGAAGATACCTACTTTCTTCAAATGTCTTCCAGCATTCTTTCACGATGGGTCCCTGGCAATCACTATACTGTAGCTCATCTCTTGCCAGAACTTTTCTTAGGGTTAGGAAGCTATTTCTCAAGTGGTATATGTTGATTTGGCCTCAGTAAAGTCAGCAGAGCTTGCATCAGTTTAAGGCAAATGGAATGTTTTCTTTTTTTTCCTGGTTGTGCCTGCAAAAATGTTTCTAAACTTTGGCATGTTTCTCAAAACAATGGGACCCAGGAAACAAGTGCTTGAATGTTTGTGAACAAGTGTCACTGTACTAGCTAAGCTTTTGTGAAAAGAGGTGGCAATGGAGTAGAAGAAAGATAATCAGTGAGCATCAGAGTAGGTTTCAGTGTGGTATCTGGGGTCTAAATGAAGCAGGCCATGTAATATTGAGAGAAAGGCCCTGAGACACAAGAGTTGTTCTCACTCACTAAATTTAATCACCAAGCTAGGAATGAAATGAGAGGTCCAAAGTTGTCTGTCTTGTTCTGCTAAATATGATTTGCATAAACTAAAAACTTGGTTGTTTTTTCTGGTCTCATTTTTCCAAAGGAATTGGACCTATATGTCAGTTCAAATTCTACAGCAACATTGAGGTCAAACGTGGAGAAATACTCTGTAGTGCGCATGTACGTGGGTTTTCCCCCTGCCCATGTTTCATGCTTTGCTTACACTTCTGCAGAGTTTTGCTTGTTTATTTTTAAGTTATACCTAATAATGTTTTCAAATCACTTCTTAAAAAAAAAAAAAAAAAATCTGTCTATGGGCAGTCTGAGTAAAACTGGAGAGAGATTATAGGCATAGGTTGAGCATTACCTAGAGAAGACTTAAGGTTTGGATAGAGAAGAAAGAATAGGAGGCAAATGACAAGGAACTGACAGTTAACAAGAACAATGGAAGAAGTTGAAGTACAAAAATTTAGATGGTTACATCATCAGGATCTGTATCTTTCTAATTCTGTGTGTATATTCAAGGGCTTAATAAAATTGTCAGACTTCTTAAAGATTGACTGGGCAGAACTGTGCTGCTGTTAAAATTTGCTATCAGATCTGCTGTTTGGCAGTTCATTTGACTGTCTTGCTTCCCTAGGTTAAGCATGTGTTTTAGTAATTTCAGAGGCTATGTAGTTTAAATAACAATACTAAAATCAGAATTCATTTGAAATCATTTTCATTCTGAAATATCGAAACAATTATGCTACAGTGTTATTATAAAACATCATATGGTTGTTGCTAAAGATTATTAATATGGTTTGAAAGTACATACTGTCAAGGACTGCGTACACTTACAGAAATGTGTACACTTACACATGTTGTAACAAACGTGCCTCACAATGCTAAACAAAACAATCATTCATTAAATACCCTTTTTCTTGCTCTAGCAAAAAGTGACTTTTATTCTCAAGTTCAGTAAGAGAATTCCAGTTGTAATGTAATGGAATTTACATTGATGTAGGATATTACATTACAGCTTTCTTCATATTCCTAGGATGCACTTGATAAACCTGGTAAGTACGGATGCATGCATTCACTTCTGTTCTAGAATCAAGCAATGGATCAGTGTAAGCTTGACCATGCATCATAAAGAATGACACTGATACTGACTGATGCCCCAGAGTAGATCCAGCACATTGTGATTTCTTCAATCATCAGTTTTTTTCAAAGGCATTAAAAGGAAATAGCTGTCCAGAGTTCTGCTAAACCTTACTGAAGCATAGTTATTTGTGGGTGGTCTTTGACTTACGTGGGTGAAGAAAGGAAAACAAATTCTAAAGTAAGCGTTCTTTCATCTAATAGTTACTTTATTGATACCTTGAGTTTAGGGATTTTAACTGCTTCTGTGGTTTGAGAGCTTGATAATGATTTGGCAGTCTTGAGTTTGCTTCTCTGATCTGTCATCACTGTTCTTTTGTGCAATAGCCTGCTTCTTCTAAAGCTTGCATTTCTACTAAAACTCCAGTATGTGTAAGGACACCAGTGGCTGTGAACTCTGCGTTAGTATTGGGAACCTCTGGCAAGACTTCTGCTTCAGTTTGTCTGTGTTTTTGTGGATCTTCTTCAGATTTTGCTTTGGTTGTTGAAATGTTAGCGGACAGCATTTTAGCAGTTTATTGTTGTTTGGTTTTACCCTAGAAGGCTGATGACACGATGATTTTCACATCCGGGTGACTACATGAAATACGGTTCAGGCCCTTTGCTATGGGAGGTTATCTTGGCTACTTGCAGGCTTATGTAAATGACAAGGAGTCTCAGTCAGTTCTTCATGAACAGGTGTCCATTTTAGACTTAATCATTTTAGACTTGATTTCACTGTCTTGCAAGTTTCAACAGAGAGTCTGGACTATTGATTTCCTGTAACACAGGAAATATGTGAAGGTATTGCCCTTTGACACAGTCATCCCTGTTTTGATTTCTTAGAATGTGTCTGAAGCGATCTGATAAACACATTTGAGGAAACTTCATGTTCTGTACTTGTTTTACATGATAAAAATACATAGTCCTTTTTCCAGGGCTGTTACAGTGTGATACCATTGCAAGCAGGCAGGTTTCTTCTGTTGTGTCATTTTCTTGGTAGCACCTGGGGACTTGCAGGCAGCTGCCTGTTAATTGCTGCTTGACTCATGGGGACAGGCGTGGCTGCTTCTTAGACCCAGGATGTAGAAGCAGGATGCGCTTTTAGCAGATGTATTCTGTAGCAATTCTTTTTGCTAATAGCAGGAGAGAGGCTTGAATTTAGGCTTACTTCATTTGGATGTGATTGAACCACCACCTCGCTTTGCCCAATCCCAAACCAACAGGACAGACTAGTCTCAAGATCTAATTTATCTTTTTTAAATGAATGTCCTGTGAGTTTTCAGACTACTTGTTACTAGTAATTTTTTTTTAATATAACAAAAGGGGGAAAACAGGCTTCATTCTCTCAAAACAGGCTCAGAGTTCATGAAGATGCAACACTGTTTAAGGTATTAAGTGTTTCTTTGGAAGTTAAGTGTGTGGGCAGACTGGGTTCCTGTGAAACTCCAAGAAGCTTCCAGGCCACATCTTTACATGCCTTTGTAGTATATGAATGCTGCTATTAGCAAGAACGTTCACTATGTACTTCCTTTATCCTGTGGTTATTAAAAGGTAGAGGAACTACACTTAAAAGTTGACACCTTGGGAATTCTGGGTGTAGCTGGGCCTCAGGAGAAGGTGTCCAAGATTTGACTTGTGTAAGGTTGTTTTAAAATGCAGTCCAGTAAACCGAGGCAGAAAAAAAAGCAATTCCAGTGTTGTAGCAGATTGACAGGTTTTGTTTGGATGGGAAGTCTCTAGTTTCTGTGGATCTTTCAACAGTGCTGGTTTCTTCTGAAATATGTCCATCTTGGATATATACAGCTGGAATCAGTAGAAATGCTTAAGGTGAGGCTGGCCCAATATACAAGAGAAGAAAAAGTATTGGAGCTAAAATTTCTTTGAGGGGAAAAATGGTACATTTGGCAAGTTTACCTGCTTGCTGGTTTACTTTCTGTTTTCCTGTATTTAAAAAAAAAAAAAAAAAAGTTGCAATTACATTGCAACTGCAGTCAATGTCAGTCAGATGTACTTTGCCCATCTTCCCTCAGTAAAGTTTAACTTAATGGCCAGTTCAAAAAGTGAGCTTGTAGTCAACCAAAAATGACAAGTAGGTTTTATGGAAATTGAGAGTGGCAGAGAGATGCCTTTGGAAGCATTGTTACTGAAGGAAAAGGAGGGACAGCTCTAACTACATCTTTGTTGTTGGTATTTCAGATAATGGTAGAGGTGGTAGTCAACTAAAAAATGAATGTACAATACTGGATTAGATGTGGCATATGTTTCTTCTTGGTAAGCAGGAAACTCAGGGTAAATGGAGAGGAGGAGGACTATTGGGGATGTGAGTGTCAGCATGAGGTATATAGTTTGAGAATTTGGAGATGAGGTAGTGAAGGAAATACAAGATAGGTAATCCAGTCAGAAGCCAGATTTCACTAGATGTGGTGGTGTGGGAAATGAGCTGTTCGCAAGGTCTGAGACTCTAGGTTAAGCTAACTTTGTTATTATGAAACTAAATACTTTCAAAATCTCATGGGTTTAAGGGATATTTCATAGCCTAAAATAAAACAGAAAACCTGTGAGTGTTGTTTTTCTTCTTTTATAGCAACAGATGCAGATTTCATGATGTTGTTTAAACAAAGGATCTGCATACTCTGCCCCTTAGTATAGGCTGTGGAATTAGCCTGCTAGGATAGCCAGACATAGTAAGGAAAAATACTTTCATTTCTTCAGTGTGATGTCTCTGCCCTTTCTGTCCTCTTCTCTCCCATCTTGTTCCTATTACACAAAATTGATTTCAAGAAACACATTTTTCTGTTTGTGTATCTTAATGGAAGATGCAGATTAAGGAATTGCTTAATTTTATTTAATAAGATGATCCAGGAGTCAAATGTAAGCTGTGCTTGCCTTTTTTTTTTTTTTTTTTTCCTCCTTTTTTTTTTTCCCTACAGACAGACTGAATACAAAATAGACAGCCCAGTGAGTGGATTTTTGCTTTGGTTACACTGTTTGGCATGTATTCTTAAGAGATTACCCCTGGAATCTCTTGTATATACAACTCCCTCCATACTCTTAGAACTTGTGTAATATAAGTACAAAACGTGATTCTTGTCTGGAAAGTATACAGTGATATTTTTGGTTTGCAGAGCTCTCCAGAAGTTGGAGAGTTGTAAAAAGAGTGGTATGCTTTACAGTGGTTGGGATGAAAAATTTGAAAACTTACTTAGGTAGTACTGGTTAGAAATGCACTTGCATTATTTTGTTGTAAGCCTCTCCATTTGCTTTGCCTTCTTGAAAAATAAATACATGCATATGTAATTAAACCAGGAATCAGACTAGGTTAGTTTCCTCAGTAGGAGGTGCAAATAATTTTACAACTTGTTTGTCATGACTACAGCTTTATTTACTGAAGGTGCAAGCAATTAGCTGTGTTGATTTAGCTGTATACTTGATATCAATACTCTGCACTGTGCCTACAGAGTGATCAGTGTCACATTGAGTGCTGCATGGTAGGATCTATCTAACGTGGTTCTGTAACACCAAGCCCAGGGGGGACTAGCAGCATGAGCAGCAGTTTGCTTTTGACAGCAGAGTGTCCTTGTTGCTATTGATTGGGTTGTTCAGTGAAGTGAAAAAACATTGATCCAGCTTTAAACTGGTAGTTATATGATAATCCTGGAGATGAATGAGTATCAAGTGAAGTATTGCTGGGAGGAGGTGGCATGGGGGGAATCCAATACTGGTTTTTTGTGTAGCTAATAATAGGCTAATGATACTTTAAAAATAGATGTTTTATTATATAGATCTGCACTAAATTAAATGCAACTAATAAATATGAAACAGATCTTTCTGTACAACAGATGTAAATAGTGGTAAAAGGACATATGTCTTCTCTCTAATTCCCCAAATAGTTGTTCTCTGTGTGTGTCTCTAATCTGGGGCACTCTTAAGTAATGCTGATATCCTCACTGGTGATGGAGGGTGGTGGGTTACTCTTCCAGTGTCTTGGTGTCTGATTGGTGGTTATGTTTGGCACTGAGCTGCTCTGAAACAAAATATGTGTTTTGCAGCCACTGTCAGTTAATTAATGTTTAAGTCCCACCTCCCTGTCCCCATCTCATCCCACTATTTACATCTAAAGCTATCTGAATCATGTTCATTTTTCTTTGCAAAACTAACTTTCCCGCCCCCCCCCAAATGAAGAATCTTGGCATATTGGGGAGTGGAATATTAACTTTAACCTGACTCTTCCAACACTTGATCTCCTGATTCTTGGAAATTATCAGACTAAAATGGATTAATGAGATGGCATTGCTGGTGTTAATGTTTTCTGGGATTTGAGTCTGCTTTGACTTTTGTACTCTAAACTTTTTCTTTGGGGTGGATGCTTCTTACACAGCTCACTTAAGGAATGGGACAGGAATCTTGAATATGAGATGGGAGGACCCTCCTCCCCAGTCAGTATTTAATAAATCTCAGTTAAGGGGAAAACCAAATGCCACTATCTTATTGCTTAGCCTATGTTTCGGCAGCAGTAGCGGTGAATGGCTGCACCTCTGCATTCCTGGCAACCTGAGTGTTGCTGGTGCTTGTTCAACCTGGGATCCAACATGATTAATCTTTGAGGGGTGACAGCATCTCAAAAGGTTGTGCTTGCAACACTATGCTCTTGACTCCTTGTTACGTCTACAGCTCACCAGTTTATAGGGCTGTGGTACTAGAGGGTAGGATTAAGGGACTTTCTTGCACTGTGTACTTATTTTCTACCTCCATAAAGCTACAGTTGCATGCACTTCTATAAAGACAGCATGGAAAGATCCTATGGGGAGATCTTAATTTCTTTGTTCAGTGTGGTCCACAGAGCCTTCTCCATATAAATGCGCCAACTGCAATTTACACTAAGAAATCATATTGACAGAACAGACTGCAGGTCAGACTTTCAGAAATGCTGAAATCCATCCTCCTTCCCTGTCTACTTTTGCCTTTCCCATCCCCCTAAAAGATTAGTCTCTGAAGTGCTTGAATTGTCTATGTGCATGAGCTTTAGAGACAGAGAAGTAATTTTGAAGAAAACCGATTTATAATCTGATGTTTTAATAAAGGAAAAAACAACAAAACCCCCACCACCTTGCACAATATATTTTTCAAACAAATTAGCTAGCGGTGGGATATTTTTTGTTGGTTTGTGGGTAGGGGTTCCTTCAAGATATAACAAGTCTGAACTCTCTCCTACAAGTATGTTGCAGTCTTGAATTTTCAGCGTTGTAACTTACTTTGGGCAGGTCATGTTAGTTAGAGATAAATCTACACAACTGGTGAAGAATCCCTTGTCCTAACTTGTATCTGGTTTCTTCAAAAGTTCAAATGGTTCTTTGTGCGGGAGACCTGATAGCTATTACAGTGCAGCTAAAGAGAAGCTATCATGATGCTCAGTGCACAATGCACAAGCTAAAAGTTGGGGAAGAGGTTTCTGATCTAAGTAGCCGAAAGTGTTTTGATTATGGTCTACATTTTATTTCAATGGCTTATTTGGAAAGCAGATGACTTTGTAATATGTGCTCCTGCATGTATTGTCAGAAAGCAGTTACTCTTCTCTGATAAATCCAGCAAAACTGGTGAAAAAATGGAGTCACTCCAGGTGTTACTATAGTATAACTGAGTGGAAACCAAAACCTACCAGGCTCCTCTTATAGATAGAAAGAGGAGGGAGGGAGGAAGAGGGGAAACCACAAACTCCAGCGTGCAAAATTGTAGTCCGGTAGGCTAGTGAAACAGATGGTGGTCGTATCTTTCTGTTGGCAGCTGGAGAAGGGGATTTGAATTTCATCAGCTAGACCATGCCAGGAACTTACTGCATCAACTTCATTGCTTGCCAGAATTTAGCAGTTACAGACACGAGGACTCACCTGGTTTAGTTGCATAAGATGGTTGTGTTCTGTATCTGCATATCATTGCTCCTTTTACTGTACTGAACATAGCTATCAGTAGGGATGATCAGACCAAAGAAATTGCTCAACTATCACATTTCCTAATAGGATTATAATTTCAATGCTTTAATTTAAACTTCTAACAATTTTCATTTACGAAAAAGAGGAACTTGGTTTTGACAGTGAAGTAAAATTGGTGGGAGAAATAGGTCTAGAAGAGAGCTGATTGAAAGTAATATTGTCTAATATACTGTGCATTTATTGGGGTTCTTGGAGTATTTTTTTCATAAAAAGCTGCTTTACAGTTACTCTTGCATTCAATTTTTAGACGATTATAAGTACGAAAGGTCATAAGTTTTACTGCAGTGCTTGTATCCAGGATCAAGGTACATATGAACCTGGTCTCATATTTTCACGTTTGACATCATCTGTTTCTGTGTGTCATACAAAAATTATTTATCTTTTTACAAAAATATCCCGTCCCAATAATCGTACAATTTTATATTAAAAACATACTTATACGGTTAGTCTTGTATTGCTTCCTGACCAATATGTCTTTTAGGTATAATAAGTAATAAAGAAACAAAAGGCAATGATAGCTAATTAGTGGTAACACCCATTTTACTTCTTTAAATATGTTTACATCTTCCAGGAAGGCATTGTAATAACTATAGGTAAGACCTTCTCCCAATGGGGATGTTCTTTATAAGTCTAAGCATTGAACATGGCTCCTACCATCACTTTTGCTTTTCTTTTCCCCCCCTCATGCTTGTGAGGGGATCACCTGTTATTTTAAGAGTTTCTTCACTTCAAACTGTTACTTAAAGATGCATCCAAGAGACACATCTTGTCACTTTATTAGTGGCTTGTTTTGGGAGAGTTGTATTTGTGTTAAGCTTAATCCTCCTTACTTTCGCAATGCACTTTAATAACTTCATACAGGAATTAACGGTGCTAAGCTTTAAAGGAGGTAAAAGTGATTTCAGTATTATTCCTGTTCTACAATACATTCCCTCACTGTTTCCTCTCGGTGTTTTTCTCTACCGCTCTTTTGCCTTAACTGTCAGATCTAACAATCTTCCAGGAAGGTTAATGTTGACAGGGAAACTCCCGCCCAACACCCCACCCCCCAACAATTACTATCCTCAAATTTACTACGGAAGCATGATCGTTTGCTGATCTTGTCTTATATTTACCCTTCAGTCCTGCTTTATACACTTCTTGCAATCAGATGATTATGTACTTAATTGAGAAGCTAGAAGTGGCAAATCAGTTTAAGTGCTTGGCTGTAGTTGTTGTCCTCAGTATCAAAATTGTAATGATATTGCAACAGAACCTCGTTGCATTGGTTGCTTCCTTACTTGTCTTACACGCAGAATTTAAGTGTATGCACCTGTGTACACATTTCCCCTCTCCCCCTGCCTCTCTGCTAATTTGGATATAAACCAGTTCTTTTGCCCACTTTGTATGTTTTGTTGCTACAACACAATTTGTTGTGTGTAGTTGGGGAATTTAAAGTAACATTGGATTAGATCAATTTGGTATAAGTTAGGCCTGTGCATTCACAGAATTTGTTCAGCTGTTTTATTTCTAGCATCATTAAATATTGTAACTTTTGATTTGTGATTAGGTTACTGGTGCTTACACAGCAGTGGTAGGAGTTTGCAGCTCTGACACGCTGCTCCTTTTGCAGAGCTACAAGTGAGGAACTGTTGGGAAAGATGTAGGCTTAAAAACTGTTCAGGAGGCAAAACAATATACACAAGACTTCAGTTCTTTCCTTTAAACTCCTTTTTATGGCTTTCCTTCTTAGGGAGGAGATGGGTAGAGTATTTAGAAGGAAATACTGATGCACTTAAACTCTCAACATATATTATGCATACTTCATAATATAAATGTATAGACAAAACTTTTTTTATAATCTGAATTTTGGAGAAGGTCTTTTCATGCAGTGGGGAGGCCTACGTTAGGGCTGAATGCTGTTTTAAAAAACAGTTTCAATGGCAAGTGTATTTTCAAAAACATGTCTCATGAGCTTAAGGCTACTGTACATGTTTACTGTTATGCAGAAATGCTCCTTCTAGCATTAGTTACTTCACTTGCTGAAGTAGCATAAGCTGAACTTGAGTACTTCTGTCCATATAAACTATGTATGCTGAGATGATTTGTCACTGTCGGTGACAAATGCTGGGTGATTTTTGGGCCCAGGAAGCTATTTTGTGGACACTGAGAAATGCCCTTTCCCCTTGCCATGGCCAAAAGACAAGTTTGGGATTTCTGGTGTCCCCCCACCCCCAATCACATGACCAAATATTTTTATTGATTTTTCTTTATGGATTACACTGTCCATGCAATTTTTATGCTTACCTAATAGGCACCTGTTCTTACAAATAAGTGAAAGGGTTTGGTTGTCAGATGATCACTTTTCAAACTGAAATAAAATGAAGGCATCTCCCTTAATTCTTCTGGATATATCTGAATGAGTGGAAGGGTCAGTTTAAGAATGGTGTTACATTTTTTGCTGTGAAACAAGGTGGGATAGTCTAAAACTATGAATCTTATTAGTTTGTGGCTATGTTGTCTTAAGAATAGAATTGCTTTAGAATTGCTTTAAAATACTAAACTGGTGTTTGGGGCAAATAGTCAAGTTTCTTCAAAGAAATGATGCTTGCTTTGATTTCTGAGCAGATTAAGTACAAACGAATGCATGTTCACTAACTCCACTAAATTAGAGCGTTGAATGAAGATAGACAATCACTTCTAAACTGCTTTATATTGTAGATATCCCAGAAACTCTTCACTCGGACAGTTATTGCAGTCTCCTGACTTTTGTCTCCTGTCTGCTTGGGGCTTTGGGGGTGGGGAGGAGGTTACCTCTGTCTCTGTAACTTGTAATCTTGAAGCTGAAAAGTTCTTGGTATAACCACTGGTGAGAATGAATTAATATTAATTTCTTACGTTACTTTCTCAGAGCTGACACCTTTTGACTAAAACTGTGCTGTAGGCTTATTTCCTTTTCTTTCCCATGTATCATTTAGGGGACACGTGTCTGTGCCGACCATGACACATTGACTCTCTGTGCGTGCAGAACTATAGTCTAACTGCATATTCAGCCCCAGTTCAAGGAATAGGGTCAGAGCTCCTAGGTGCTGAATGCTCTCTGCTGGTATTTAAGTAGTGCTAGAGGAGGAAAGAACAGTCCTTAAGTTCTACAAGCAGCACTCTCTTCTAGTCTTGTTTGTTTGTTTTGTTTTGTTTTGTTTTGTGTTTAAAAACAGTGATACTATAATCAGCTATCCAAAGACAGTGTGAAGGGAGTCAAATCACAGGTCCAACTAGAAGCTGAATATCTTCATTGGATTGGTATTCTAGCAGCTGTTTCTAGCTTAATTCATATGCTTTTGATTAAATGGGACTTTGAGAAAGCTGTAAAAATGCCCTGATACAGTGTTTGGTATTATAGTAGAAATACAGTTAAGTGGGGGAATGGAGGACTAACTAGTGCAGTAATAAATTTATGCCTCTCTAGAAATAAAAGTTGCAACTATGGCTCTGGCATCTTATGCATTCAGTGGTAACATTGTGATCTGTTTTCTGGTATGTTGTATATGAATCTTATTTCTGTTTGAATTCAGAGATTTCAAACTTTTAGAGAATGTACTTGTGATAGTAGAAAGATTTATTCCTGCAGAAGTCAGGAGGCTGCCCAGGGAGATTGTTGAACTCCATCCTTGGCAGTGTTCAGGACTCTCTGATATTTGTTTGCTGTGTTTCCCTGTTGTCTGTCTTGACATCAATTTATTTTTTACCATGAACTTGTCTCCTTCTCTGGACACACCATAGAAGTTCTTTGTCATCTTCCTTACAGAGATGATTCAACAGAGGTATTCTGGGGAAAAGACAGTGAACTTAGGAGATACAGGTTTCGGGAGGCTGTATAGATATTTATGAGGAATACCTTTTGCCTAAGCTGATGGTTTCAGTATTCCATTCTACTTCCACTCCACTTTTCCCCTGCAAGCACTGCAGGTGCTCTAGAGGACGCCATGTCAGCAGATTCTGCAAATTCTGATGAGGAGGGCAGACATCTTAGTGAAGGTCTTGTTTTTTCCTAGAAAGCAGTGCTGGAGTAGTGACTATACTGTGTGATTAGCTGCTGTTATGGGCAAGAGAACAGCATTTTCACCCAGGAAATAGAAGTCTTAGAATACAGAAAAAGATTCCTGCAATATCTTTTTTTCCCCTGCAGTTGTAATGGAGAAGATGACAAGATGCAAAAAAGGTAACAAAATATGAATTTGCCAGATGTCCTAACTGTTCTACTTCCTTCTGTACCTGTGGATATTATTGGTAGTTGTTGTGAAGGAAGAGATGGTGTTTTCTTTGTGGTGTATGTGGTGGGTTTTTTTTGTTGTTGTTTTTGGTTTTTTGATATACATATCTTACACCAGAAATTTATGCGTTTTTAGTTTAAATTTAAATTTTGCAGACCGTAAATGTTTTTGTGTTTAAAATGGAGTATTTAGGAAAACATACCTAGTGGTATCCATTCTTCCTTTTCCCTGTCATCCATGACAACATTTCATATTGTGAATGCATGAAGGATATCATAATCAATGTTGATGTTTTGGGGATGTTACAGTGCAGCTTCCTTCCCATGAGCTTCTGGGAGAGAGAAGATGTTAGGAAACACTTACAGAGTCATGATATTAGCAGCAAATTTGGCTTACAGCTGCTATTTTACCTACTGGTGGCTTCTGGTGTGGAGATGGTCTTTACCTTATTTTTTATGTGGCAAGGGGTATGGGGTATAATATGTAACAAAGTTACTAGTTCTCCTTCCTCTTTTCCAGCACACTTTGAATGATAAACTTTACTTCAATGAACAGTGAATTGTGCTTATATGCATACAGAATCATTGAATTGCAATTATATAACTAAAAGGTATATAAATCCGCAGGCTGTGTGGACTTTCCCTGATATGGGATTTGATGAGAAACCTTTTGAGAGCCTTTTTTTTCTAACAGTAGAAATTCCTGACTCTTTCAGGGTGAGGTGAGTTTTGTTGGCGTGTGTGGGAATAAGTTTTCTTACTCCTCTGTCACCAGAACAGGAGGGACTGTTGCCCCAACTACGAAAGCAGAAGCTGGAGAGGCTAGTCATGGTGTTCTTCCTGAGTGCATTTTAACTGTATTTTTATTGATTAATTGATGGACAGGAGGAGGATGGAAGAGAGGAGAGTTGTGTTTAGTCAGTAGCAGTAGAACTACCACCCATGAATTTCCCCAGCAGAAGGAAAGGGGTTGCTGTCCCTAAGAATTTAGTATATAGCAGAGAAATTGCTAAGAAACCTCTGTTACCACAAGCTCATTAATTTTGCCAAACAGCAGCAGTGATAACTATTATCTTACAAATATCTTAGAAGTACAAATTTGTTTTCTCAAGTATGATGAAACTTTAAAAGTATTTAAGAGGAATAGACTGTGTAAGCCAATGTCATAAACCACTCCTGACTTGACTTGTCTTTCAAGGAAGATCCTCTTCAGAATGCATTACTCTGTTCCTTAGTATGCACTTTGTGGTCTTGCTCAACAAACTCAGTCTAAATTGAAATATGTTACTGAGTGGCCAGTATCATTTTAAGTGTTGTGTCTGTAAAGAAAATAGTATTTGTTGTGATGCAAAAGTACTTGTCCTTTCTGCCTGCTCTCAACTCACTTGGTGAACAAATTATGGAATTCCTGCTAATAGCGCATTGGAAACTGGCAGATGTTGTGTGCAGCCTTCAAGTCTCCCAGCCGGCACCAAAGAATGACGCTGTTCTCTCTGCATATTCAAAGATACTTAATATAAGAGTAGTAGAAATACAACGCCTTTACAGATGTCCTAAATGACTGGAAACATGCCCTCTTCCACCACCCCCCTCTTGCCTTTTTAAGGGAAGAAAGCAAACTGGTCACTGTATAAATGTATGTGTTAATACATAGCTGTTTCATTGTTTTACATTGTGGGTGTTTTGTGTGTCATAGAGCAGAGTCGCATGTTTGCATGCCTGTGTTGTCACTTAGGTAATTAGTTAGCTGCTGTAAACCCTTGGAGGAGTTGAAATGAACACTTCTGGAATATCAGTTTGACTCCTGCCTGTCCGTGTCGTGTCCGCCCCCCCCCCCCCCCCCCCCGTCTGCCTTATTTTATCAGTTAGAGTGCCTTGGCCATTTGGGGTTTGAATGCATTATCAGAGGGGCCTACAAGGGGAATTAAAAATTATGTTACCAGGAAACATTGATTCTTGGCTTGCTTTATATCTGGCTTTCTTTTTATATGTTTTTAACATGTAATTTGAATTAATCACATGTTAATTTATTGGCAGGTTGGAAATGTAAATCTGAGACTGTGTTGCTGAAATATGCTGATCTGTGCTTGATCTGTGTACTGCTAGATCTATTGTAAATGAGAAATAAACCCACTGTTACTACAAGGAGATTCCTGATCTCAGATAAGCGTCACAGAACAAGTTGCATGATTTAAGTTTGTGTTTCTGAAGTTCTATCAAACATCATTTCAAGAAATAGTCTGTCATTTTATAAAAATAAGAAAGATGAGAGTGAAAAGTTATTTTCAGTTGCTGGGTTCACCTGATTCATGTATTTTGGCTTTTAAGCTTTGCTATTTTTTGAGTAATAAAATTATACAGGGGTTTTTGTGCGATATTAATACTTTCCCCTTCCTTTCCCCCCTGTTTTTCTTCCTCTCGTCATGTTTTGTCACTGTCATCTCTCTGCAAGTGTAGATTTATTTCTCATACAAATCGTTGTTTTCTTTGGCAGGAGCTACAAGCAAGTCTGTGTGAAATTATGTAATGTCTGAAAAGTTATGTTCATGATTAATTAGCCTATCATGAAACTATTTTGATGTGTGTGGAATAACTAGATCATACTTTTTATTTATTTGGCAGTGGTCTGACTCTGGTCAGATCAAGTAACTTTAGAGTGCATTGTATTAACTATTATATACATTACCTGATTACATTTGGAACATAAAATGTATGTCTTTTATTGGTCAGTTAATGTGAACCTCGCATTTGGGTTCAAATAAACTTTAAAGGATACTGGCTTGGGCTGCAAGTATGTCTTATTTCCCAAACAGTAAAATTTATAGTTGTTTGCTTAAAGCTGAGCACTCTTTAAATGGTATATTCAAAGAAAATTTTGCAAGAAGCTAAAAAATGAGAGAAAGATATGTTATATCTGAACTGCATTGACATCAGTGGCACAGCTCTCATATGGCAGCGGAGTCAAGATCTCAACCAGAATTCTAAGTCTGGAGAGGGCTTTCTGTACAATTTATACTGCAGGGTTTGGTGTGGTTTTTTGTTTGTTTGTTTGGGTTTTTTGTTTTTTTTTTTTTGTTTTGTGTTTGTTGTTGTTGTTTTGGTTGGTTGTTTTTTTTGGATATTTTTGTTTTGGTGTTTTTTTTTTTTTAATTTTGTTTTTTGTTTTCAAGAAATCTATCCAGTACAGTTAAATTATGTTCCAAAAATTCCATGGTGTAGAAGTTGAATCTTTCAGATGTTGACTTGGTTAGCAACGCTTCTTGTAAGTAATGAAGGCTTTTAGGGGTTATATTGTAAGCATCAAAGGCAGGGCAGGGGGGAGAGCAGAGGGAGAGAGCATGAGAGCAGGCCTCTTCTGTGGGTTGGGTTATATAGAATTCTTTATAGGCTGTTGTTGAAGTGATCTGTGTTTTAGACAAGTAGTTTTTGAAACCTTTTCTATGTTCTTTAAAAATTGTGATTTGTGTTACTTAATTGATATTGCACAAATGCTTGCTTTTTGCAAAACTGAGGGAGATACTGTGCTCATTCTAAATGTAATGAAGCATTTAAATTAGCTTTGCTGTTAAAAAAAACCACATCATTTTTTGTTTTCACGAAATTGATGGCATTATTTCTTATGCTATAAGCATAGATGCTTAGTTATAAGCATTTTAAAAAAATACTGGAGAGTTAAGCCACCAAAGGACAAGAGCTGTAAATAATACTTTGATTTAGACTGTTAAGAAATAGCAGTATAGCCAGTCTCGTTGCTTGTGCCTCAGGATCCACTGTCTACTTGCTACTTCTGACTGGTTAAGGGAGATACGTTTCTCACAGTAGCCTGTCAGGGAGCCTAAAATATGTAGAGTCTGTAGGGATCAGAATTGCAGGCTTCCTTGCAAGAGATCGAGGTCAGAATTTTGTTGTATTTATCTGCTAGTGCTAAACCAGCTGAACAGTGAGTACACGAAGTGAAAAATTGACCTGCTAGTTTACTTGTCCCTTGGCCTTACAGGTTAATCCACTCCTAAAGACTGTTCAGTGAGTTATACAGGGTAGCTCTTGTCATGCTGCTTCTCTGTTTCCATTGGGATATCACATTTTCTCCTGTACGTGAAGGAAGAGGTAAGGGAAAAATCCCTGCACAGAAAATTCTCTCATGAAGCGGATTCCTGCAGTATGTCTTACATGAGTTTGTCAGTGTGTCGTGTCCCAACCATGCTCTGCACTCATTTGGAATTAGATCAAAGTAAGTGATTCTGTGGTTGCACTGCACAAGAAAACTTACAATCTAAGTAGTTTGAATATTACAAATAAGACACTTGTTTTAATGGGCAGTGGCCCTTAACTGTGGATGATGATGTAGGTACAGGTTCTTTCATTGCTTAGTTCTGTAACTGAATGGAAGTGAACAGGAGCAGCTTCCTGTTACATTAAATAACCCTGTCAGTGTCAGAGGGAGGTTGATGCTAGAAGGCCTCAATGTCAGACTTGGGCATGGTCCAGTAGTATTGTTCAATTGATTTACTAAGTAATGATTTTTTTAATACAGTCTTTCCTTCAGTTATGCCTTTTTGTTGGAGTGGAAGTTTCTTACCACCTTCTGTAGGCTATCAGCAGTAAATACAGTTGCCTTTTTTGAGACAGAGCATAACCACCTTGAAGCACTGTTTAAAAATCCCTCACAAAATTACAGTAAGCGAGCTGCTGGCTGAATGAACTTCGCTATGACCCTTCTCCTGTCCTGTTTTTCTGTTGTACGAATTCTGACGCTAGTACTCGCACACTTTCCCTGAGTAGTGGGAAATATTAAATATTATCGGTAGGACAGAGAATGGCCTCTTGGACTTCACAGGTTTTGTTTGATACTACAGACTTTGAAATAATGTACAAAATAGATTAAAACCAGGGTTTGAGAGCCTGACTAGATTTGTTTCCAGAAGCCATGCAATACAAATTGCTGCAATAATTTTTTTCCCCCTAGCTTAAATGCAGTAGTTGAAGGCAAATCTCAAGCCTTTTTCATTTAAGAGACTTTCATTTAACTTTATTTAATAGGCCTACTTGCAAACCTTTCTAAGAAAAGCTGATCTTCTGTGAAGTATTTACTGGCTTTGTTCTGAGCTGTTTGAGCTCTGGTTTACATAGCATGGCTACTTAACAGTGCTTTATTATATTCTAATGGAGAAATTTTACCGTATTTGTAAAATGAACTACAGTGATCTGGGTTTTTAATTCTAAAATTACGTTTTGATTTGAGGGGGGAATTTCTTCACAGTATGTCAATATTGAACATTACCTATACATCTAAAGAAGCAGGGATTAATAGAGCAATATGTTTCATTTGTTTGAAATGCCAGACTCTTAGGTAGCTCCTTGGGGTATAGGGCTACTTTGCCTATTCACCTTTATTATTCCTCTGCCATAGATTTCAGCACTCGATCAAGTGAAAAACTGCTCTTCTCCTAGGTATTGTATAAAATATGCTGTATGTACTTTACAGATCTGGCAGATTTTCAATGGCATTGTGTCTTGAGCGATAGCTTGTAAAGGTAAACGCCTGCAAGCGATTTCAGTGTCTTGCCTGTTGAATAAACTGCTTTTCTTCTCTCAAGAATGAAGTTCAGTTCCTGTTGTGGGGAGTGGGGTGGGAAATGAAGCTGTTAACGTTTAATCAGCTATTTGTCCAGCTTTCTCCCTCTTCAGAAAGGAGACCAGGAATGACTTTATTTTAAAATAAATAAATGAAAAACAGATGTTTATTACTTGTATTGCTCTGTGGCTCACCTGGTAGAGTAGTATCTTAGTGCCAGCATTTTTAATCAAATAAAAATTAGTGACTCGGCAACAGAAAGGTCAGTGGCCTAAATGCTGTTACTTGTTGCCCATAGGAATATAGCTGTCTGGCTATGATAGTTCTCTACTACTTGGGTCTCAGTAAGAGAAGTGACTGTGTTATTTACAGTGATATTATTTGTATTGCATCTGCTCTTAAAATAATTGTTTGAGCAGAAAGGATGTCAAGTTATATGCATGTATTAAAGCGAAATCCTTTTAAAAAAACAAAACAAAACAACAAAAAAAACCCCAACACAACAAACCCAAAACTTAGCTCTCTCTATTTAAAGCTTCCATTTCATAATCACATTAGTAGAAGAAATCTAAAGAAATAGTTCTCTTGTGGTCCCATATCAGGTTCTGGAATTTGCAGCCGTAATTATTTTGCTTTGGTCCTAATATTTTTCCCTTCAGGTATGTGAGGCAACTAGGCAGGATATTTCTTGACTTTGTGCAGAAATTCAGCTGCTTCATCTTGAAGTAGAATGAGGCTCTGCTTGTTTTACTTAAAATTGCATTTCAGACACTAGCCCAGTCTCATAAAGCCCTACTTCTGTATTTAGTATAGCGCTACTCAAATCTAGATAGTGCTGACAGTAAACTTGCCCTAACTAAACTAAACAAAATATGCATATGATCAATTTAATATGCAATTAAACATTTTCCCTGAGCAATTAGCATCAAGACAACTAATAATTATCCTGTGCCACACTGCAAACATATTCTACACATTTATGTAGACTGACTTTGGTAATAAGTTATGAATAAAAATATGCATATATACAAACATCGGAGTAAACATAATATTATGGCAATGAAGTGTGTGCTTTTCATTCTGGAATTTATTTAATCTGCTTAAAAGCAATACTTTTCCCCAAAGAATGTAAAGATTGACATACCCATGGTATCATGGTCTGTGAATTGCACCACTGCTTACCTGCTTGTGATTACATGTGGCACCTGCTTCACCCTAGTTGCATTGCAGTAACAGGTAGAATTTGGAGATAGGAGATGCAATCCCATTCAAACAACTGTATGTACATGTGACAAAAACCAATGGATTCCATGCCAAAAAGTTTGGAAATCTCCTAAGCATATGAAGGAACTGAGATATGTGAAGAAAATGTGAAAATAAGAGGCAAGTGATGAGCAGAATTGTAGAAAGCTAGAGGCTTACGTAATTAAGTTTACCTCTGAATGAATACGTAGGAGTGTACTTAAAGGTGAGATTCTTGGAAAGGTTACATACTAGTGATGTGAGTGATGTGTATTTTTTAACTACATGTTGTCAAACACAATGGATGGCATTGTGGTTGATGATATAGATGAGGTTGTGATGAGGATGATAATGATAGGTAATTGTTTTAAAGCTTAAGTGCATCATTTTTGTGACAGAGTGCATGGCGAGTAACAGAAATGTATGATGCTCTTAAGACATCTAGATGGATTTAAAGGATTGAATTTTGAGGGAGATATGAAGAGTGAAAACTCTTACTTTGGAAAAAGAAGAATTTGAGCTACGTAAAAAGCAAAAGTATCACTTGGACGATGACATCATACTTTGACTAATGATTGCTATATTAGGAGTAATGCAACTTTATGTATAATCTGCTTGGTTGGATCTGCAGTAGTGGTTTCACTTTGGTCTGTGGTAATCAACGGTCTACTTTGGAGAGGGAATGAAGAAAAGCAAGCCTATTGTTGGTACACTGAGGTGGTTCTGTGTGCCAGATGAAAGAGTGAAGTCTTTTTTTTAGCTGGAAAGTGGAATTCAAGATATGTAGATTTTGAACCAGTTGCTGGTCTCATAGTAGGCAAGTAGGGGAACAGAAAGGATGAAGTTTGGAGTTGAAAAAGAAGAAAGTTTTGGAGCCCTTCTAATTTTAACTGTTCTTGAAATATCCCTTTGGATGAGTCTCAAGACATCAGGTTTTTTACATCTTAGGTGTAAAGAAAATGGATCGGATTTATCTTTATAGAAAATCTTAACTTCCAAATACGTTTTGAATTAATTTCCCAAGGGTACCTTGCAGAAGGTGAAAGATGGGAGCAAACCCAATAGTAGTTGAATGTGGAATTGGGGAACATCGTCTACATGCGGTACTTACTGATGGTGCATGGTCTTTTCAGTTTCATCTATTTGATAGAGACAACTTATAAATGTGAATTCCTGAAGAGAATATATTGCCACAGGTATCAATAACATAGCTGAAAAGTACTAAAATAACTTTTTTTTTCCCCTCGGTCTTTTCACTTCAAAACCACTAAGAGACAGTTTCAAGAAGTCTGAAGACTGCTTGGCCCAAAGTTAGATTTGCACAATGTAGGTGATGGTCATCAGAATTACAGGAAGATGCAACTGGAAAACTGCAGTGTATATAGGATGCGTTTACAGCTTGAGCTATTTATAAGCTGGCTGGTAAGCATAAGTACCCCTTAGTGGAAGGATCTGTAGCTGGGCTCTAATCTCACAGTGGAGAATACAGAAGAGGGGACTTGTGGATAGCCTTCTCATAGCTCCGTTATATTAATAGCCTTGGTTACAGGACTTTTGCCGTTATGTTAAAAACACTCTGACTAGTACCATAATGGAAAGGTGAATACACTTTTTAATTGTTTAGTCCCAGGTGCAGGACCAAAGTAGGAAACCCGCATATGAAATAAGAAATTCCCTCCCATTCAGGAGGGAAGAGCCTTCTTTCTCCTGTAGTGCTACCATAGGAATTGACAAAAGATCACAGAAGGGATACAATTTCAGTAAGTAAAGTATCTGAGTTCAGTAACTTTTGAAATGATAGCAGGGCCTACACATATCCAAAGTGTTGGTTTTAGGCTGTCTACAATAGTCTTGTGTGTCTATTAAACTTGGATTATAGTTTGAAAACCTCCCCTTTGTAAGCGTAGAGGTTTTAGATTGATGCTGTTAAAAATGAAAGCTGATCCTCCAGAGGACTAGGAGATTTATCTGTATTTTTAAGCTGCTGCTTTGTGCCCTTCTTCAGGAGATATATCCTGTGCTTTGTGTAGTGGTTTTTCAACAGAAAGTGGATTTTTTAAATTTTCAGTGGATATAAACTGCAAACAAAACATGAATGCAGGGTGACTTATGTGAAGCTAATTAAGAGGACTGGGGCAAATGAATAAAACTCATTCTAGAAAAGGTACATGTGTGTTTCTGTGGGGGTTTTGTGGCTTTTTTGATCAGGGTTTCTTCTTCCCTGCATGTTGAGTAATATTCACTATGCAGAGTGCTAATGTTAGTTGGTTTCTTGAACACAGCTGAAGCAACTTTAAGAAACTGAAATTAGTTTTTGGTTTTGTTTCTAATATCTTGTATTATTGCATGAAATAACAAAAGTCTGATTTGAAATAGAATTAGACTTTCATTGTCTCTTCCATATTGCAAGGAAAAGAGACTTTTGAAGCCTGAAGTTGCATTCTGTTTTCTAAGCACTAATTGTTGTGAGCTCCCCGTTCTAGGTTGTATTGTTTCCCAGTTTGGAAGAGGGAGCAGGAATGCTCCTTTCAGTAACTTAAAAATAGAAACTGTATTTAGAAAACTGTCTAGTAGTGTATGCTATTTTATGCATGTCTTCCTCATTACAGCGCTTGTTCAAGAAGATGCAGGTTAGCTTTTTGTCTATTCAGTTCCGTCAGCTGTTGTGATGCGTGTTGACTGAGGTTAATACTAAGGCACACAAAGCAATGTGGGGAGCTGTGTTCAAGTGGGATGTATCATGTCCAGGGAGGTAGATGATATATTTTCCTGTAAGAGCTAGTTAAAATACTCTGGGAGAGAAATTTCGAAACATACAAGTTTGCGTTGTAGGCTTGGCCATGTTTTTCAGGGTGGGAAGGAAGAGGCAGGTTTTTTGGTTTTACACTTCTTGGCTTAAAAAAAAAAAAAAAGTTGTTTTAAGGATATTACATGGAATTATTAGCTGAAGAACAATGAAAAAGCTAGGGGTAACTTACTGTATACTCTGCACACATCATTTCAGCTCAGGTTTGCACGGGAACTGGTGTGCTCAGGTGAATAGAGTTCTTAAGCCTGTTTAAGGAACCGTCATTTTCTTATGGGCTGAGGTGGGAGAGTGCTCCCTCTTCTGCTGTTACCTGTAGAAGTATGTCCATTTGGATGCATTTTCAGGAGTTTCCCGCCTCATCATGAGTGCAGGATGGAAGTGAGATTTCCAGTTCTCAAGACAATGATTCAAGAACATTATATGGGAGATGGTCTTTATATGTGTGCCCTCACAATCTTCTTCACCAGTCAACTGCTGATTGCTCTGCGTGCACACAAAGTGGAGGTCACAGACCTGCAAAAATGTGTTTCGAACTCTGAAATCCAGTATCACTGTTGCAGTTAGATGTTTTTGGGGTGTGTGAATCCAGGAGGACACGAAGGGTTTTAAACTTCTCAGTTTTGGCTAATTTATGTACCTCTGACAGTTACGTTCTATATCATAATTCCAATACAGACATACCCTTGAAAGTACAGGAGGGGGATATGGGCAGAGGAAGCCACCGTGTAGTAAGGAAATAGGAGTTTTATAGAACAAAAGAGAACACAAACCTGTATTCTAGCAGTGAAGATACTCTTGGGGAAAGAGGAGAAGCTTCAGACTATAGTTCTTCCTCAACACACGCTGTTAATGTAATGTAGAATTAAAGGTGTAATAAAAAAATTTGGCACGCTGAACTGTCCTCTTTTCTTGGAACTGCCCTTGTGCTGGCTTTTGCTTTGTGCTCTCTGAATGTATAGGTGCTACCTTAAGGTTTGTAGCAGGTCTAATGTTTTCACACTTCTGCAGTAATAGCCTGTCTGCATGTTTTTACCATCGTTTGAGTTAGTGTATACTTTCTACCATGTGATACCTGTGTGGTTAGCTCTCCCATGTAGAGCTAACATGGGATCTACTGGACAGTTGTAATTAAGAAGTTGTTTTTAAAAAAAATCAGTTTAGCTTACCTTATAATAACTAGTTCCTGAAACATGATGGCTTTTTTGATATGCAGAAAGTATGCTCAATTTTTTTACTCTCAGAATGGGTGCAGTAAGAGGATTGCAGCTGAAAGTACTCATAATGCCTTGCCTTGCCTGTGACCAAGAGGAACTGCTTCAGTAGCTGAGACTAGAAATTGGTACCTGTGGCTCATTCAGTTTTTGTTTTTCAAGATTATTTTTTTGAAAACAGTATTTAGAGGTGCTATGGGTGGTATTTCTTGTTCAAAGACTTCTTTTTTTCAAACTATGATGTGATGGTCAAAAAAAAAAAAAAAAAAGGGCAGATAGCCCATGAAGGTGCTTTATCAAACTATAGGTATTCTGAGAAAGCAAGCTTGCTGCTTCTGTCCTTCTTAAGGCTGTAGATAGTTAAGTAATTGAAGTAGGGTAAGGATTGAGACCAGAATAGTGGATCCCTAGTGAAGGTCATGGCAGTTTCCATTTTCAATAAAATTTGCCTGTCTATCTTGTTAACCCTGAAATTACTTGCATGCTGTTTCTATTCATCGGATAATAGAGATCTAATATTTGTGTGTTGTGCATAAGGATGTGTCTTCCAGCAGTTTGTCAGATGATGTTGAGGTATTTCTGAAAAGCCATTGAGAGACAGTTACAAATGTGAACAATTGAGGTTTTTGGTTTACTGTTCAAACTTAAATTTCTTGGGAGTGTGTGTGAAACTTTTTATTTCTTTTAATGTGTGTATAACATTTAATGAGACTGGCACTTAAAACCATAATTGTGTGTACACAGCTAATGCCTAACAGTTTTCAGACAATCTGTTTAAAGCCTCAGAGTGCTATAGCAATGCAAATAGTAATCTCCTTGCTTTCAGTGGGATTTATACTTGTGGGTAACTTTGCATACTCAAAAATAAGACTTTCAGGACTTAACAATGTGACTTTTTGGGGAGTGGGATGTTAGAACTTGCTAAATGCTTTAAGAATTTAATGGGAATTATAAATGTAATCAGATGAGCATGTAAATTCCACAAGCACAGAAAGTACAGTAGGAAAAAACCTGTTATTTTGGGCCAGAGTTTTGAGACAAATTCTGGCATAAGGTAGAAGAAGTCCAGCTGAATTTTTACCAAGGATTCATCTTATGCAGTGGCAAAGCCAGTTAGTTTCTCAGAATAGATACCTGTGATTCATTAAAATAAATAATTAAAATCATTTACTGGTTGCATAAATTACTTCTAAGTCTTTGCTTAAATATGGAAACTGTACTAATTTAACTAATGCTAACGCTATGTTGTTATTTCTAAATTAGTATGATTTTTATGTGGAACAATCTCAGGGTTTGCAGCATATGTGAAGACTGTGAGAAAGCAATAAGGATAGTGGGTCCTTAATGTTTCAGAAATTGTGTACTATGCTAAATAGTTGAAACTTTATTTTTTAAATCAATTACAAAACACTTCCTTAAGTCACCAAAACCAGTATGTTTCATGATTTTTAGTCTTTATCTGTAGCACAGAGTTACTAAGCATGGTTTTTCTTGTTGTTTTCTGAATGATGACACTATAATCAAAATTTAGTGTAAACGCATTCAAATTATTTTTAGTGAAAACGGTCTTAAGTGTTAGGATAATCACAAACAATTATTGTCTAAAATGGGTTTAAAACTACAAATGTTATGAAATTACATTTTGGGGGTGTTCTTATTCTAAAATAAAGATTGGCATGTGGGGGAGGAACCTGAACTTTTTAAGGTAAGGTTGCTGTAGCATCCAATGCTCCACTGACATCTTTGGTGCTATAATTGAGTCCTTGCCAGTCTGTGGACATGGGGCTAGCATCCTTCTTAGGCCTGAAAACCTCACAGTAGTCCTTGGGTAGCCCATGGTTTTTTTTCTAATTACTGCAGTAACCCAAATCTGGAAACACTAATCTCTGCTCTTTAATTCACTGTTCTTTCTGCTTTGCCAGACGTTAAAGTTGGAGGATATTTTAGATGCTTTATGGTGAATGATGTCACTCATGCTTTTTCTCTTTTCCTTTGTTATGTGGGTGGTTGCTCTTCCTTCCTTTTTCTACCCTGTATCGAATGAATGTAAGAGGATGAGCTGTGATGCTGTTCTTTGCCTCACCTGCTGCACCAACTTGCAGCCTCCCTTGGCCCCCCCGCAGTCCCCATGATTTGTTCTGCTGTTCATGCGTTCCTGCTTTGCATGGTGGGGTAGCAGCTCAGAAATCTTCCTTCTCCCATCACTCAGGTTGAGGATACATAGGCACACTGAGGTGAAATCATCAGTGGGTTTGCATTGCCCTCCTGATGAAAGGCAGTTGCTTTCAAACTTGACTATCTGATGGTCTTCAGTCTTTCTCTCTAGATACTCAATAGTGGGCACTTGAATATGATTCTTGTTCTGATGGTTTTGGTTTCTTTGTGGGGTCTTCCATACAGCAAAAAAAAAAAAAAAAATCATAGTGTGTATGATATACCAAATTTTTGTTGGGACTAACTGAGCTGCAGACCTTACTTCTTCCTTCATCTTTTTAGTGCCCTTTTTAGGAAGGTCGGGCATTTGAGATCAGAGCAAGCGTTTATATAATGCCTAAAGCAGAGACACTGACTGGGGCCTGCTAAATAGTCTGTGATACTCTTTTTAGTAAGCCAGTCTCTTGAAAACATACCTGCATAGCTTTTCTGGGTCACACAGCTTTTATGACAGTGCTCTGATCAGCTGCAGTCGGTGGTTGTTTATAGGAATAACTTTGCCTCTGCATTTTTGCCTGAAGGGAAGGGGGGGCTACATTTGAGACTTCTGTTGTGAATGTTAAAAATAATGCCTGGTTTAACATTTGTACTATATGTGTAGCAGGATTAAATAGGTATCTCCTAACAAACTCTAAAAATTAATTAGTGTAAAGTAATACGATCTGTTGAAAACTTGTATATATTTGAGAAATTTATATACTGTCTTTTACAACTTAATCCTTTCTTTCCTGCTTATTGTAGAAACTAAGGATGTAAACTTGGGCAGATTATCACAGTGTGTGCATGACGAGGGTTTCTGAGCCAAAATTACTGATGACAGTAAAAATATCGTGATATGGTACTTGGTTTTAACACTATTTAGGGGATTGATGGACTGCGGTGGTTGGATGTGTGATGTTTTAAGGGATTGATTGACTATGACAGTTGGATGTATGATGCTTAAATAAGTATTGTTCAATTTCTAATTGGAAAGTAAAATAAAAACCCAACCTGTTTACTGGTGCTGAGTTGATGGTCTGTTATTGCTCTATGATATATAATATATTTAAAAAGAAAAAAATCCTATTGCCTGACTGCTTTTTGTGAAACTTCAATTTCTGAACACAACTGCATGTTGGCATAAGTTATGAATTTTCTGCAAATTTGCCCCTGCTGCAATTAGAAATACAGTTATTTGAATAGGGCAGCCTTTTAAAATTTGGATGTACAATTTCTAGTGGCCTAGAAAACTAAACCCTTTTGAAAGTTGTAATTTACCTTGTTCCCAAAATTAAAGGAATGAAAAATTCTTTCAGTTTATTAGCTCTGTTAAAGAAATAATAGTATGTTACTGGATAAGCGCTATTCAGACCTATCTTCAGTGACAGAGCAGACACCGTACTCTTAAAGTTTTTGTAAAGCAATTATTAATGTGGTTCTTAAATATTAGTTGAAAAAGTTATTTTCCTTTTAAACTGAGGTTGAATAACAAGAAAACATTACTGGTTCCCCTGGTATAAAGTATTGCAGTGTTGAATAACTGGCTGTACTAGTTTGTGTAAGAGAGAAAATGGAATTAACCTTCCTGGTGACTAATCATTGTTTTTCAGAAGATAATGATAATCAATTGCTGTTTTAGAACAGAAACTAGTGATTAAGAAAAGAGATGCAGGTAGGAGATGCATTTCTGTTTGGATTATATTCTGACCCAGTCAAAAAACCAAACCAACAAAAAAAACAAAAAAAACAAAAACAAAAACAAAAAACAAAAAAAAAAAACAAAAAAAAAAACAAAAAAAAAAAACCCAAAACAAACCCTGAGCAAAACCCCCACTTGTTTATCCTAATTGAGACAGTTGTGAGCCAGAAATAATATGACCAGTATGAATATAGTTTTGCTTTGACTGTACAAGCTAAAGCCATATGAAACTATGTTTTGTTTACTGTTTTGACAAGAATGTGTGTGTTCTTAACTTTCAGTAGCTCAGAGATCAGACCCAGTAATACAGTTATTAATGTAAATGGCCTCAAAATATATCCTGGAGCCTGTAAGTTTCTTGAAAACTTGTATGTGAAGTGATAGGATTTGCAAGCTCTCTATTATTAGGTTTGGTATGGGAACATCAGTCTTTGTAGCCCTGAACTGGCAACAACCTTTGTCCTTTATTTTACCTTTAGTTAAAAACAAAAAAAAAAGGGGGGGGGTGTGTGAAATGGGGAAGTAAATGAATGTTGGCTAATGGCCATGTCTTTTCCTAGAGCAAGAAAAAAAATCTTGGAAAGATAAATGAGATTGTGGACCTGGATTTGAATGATATGTGATGTTTTGTAAATTATTTATCAGAGCAAGCCTTTCTGAAATGGCTAAAGCACTGTTGTATCACAGGGAGAGAGAAATGGTGTGGTTGCCAAGAGGAGATTTTTACTGGATTCCACTAAAAGAATAATCTTTCTTTTAAAATTGTCTGTATTAAACTTTAAGTAGCAGTTAAGAAATGTCCACATGATGCTGCAAGTGAACAGTTGTGTTTGGATAGCACTGGACCAGTTTTCTGCTGGTGATTATTGGTGTAGTTTATGGTGTTTTTTTGTTAATATAATTTTGCTCCAAATACAAGTGTGTTTAAAAGTGTAATGATGGGACAGATCTGTTGAATTATGATATCTTACTGGCAAGAATAGTAACTAACTAATTTTCTTTTATTTGTATATGCATTGTTTTTAACTTGTAAGTGAAAAATTCTGCAGGTAGCTGATATATCCTTTCCCATCTATAGAATTCCCATCTCATTCAATGTCATCCTGCCAAAACTGATTAAAAAATTTTTTAAATTTTTTTGAAGCATGACTAAATTGGAAATCTGCCAGTTTTATAACTTCAACAATTATTTTTGTCCAGGTAGCAATTTAATATTTCAGCTATCCATATAATCCATAATGGAGGCCTTAGTAAGACTAAGGACTGCAGATGATGTTTGTTCCTATTAGTTATAAGATGGTAATATTGCTGTTCCCTTTTGTAGTTTATCGAAGAGAACAGACATCTCCATACCTATGAATAGTCTTCGGCTCTGGTCATCTTTTATGTATATTCTTTGGGGTATACAAGTATGTCAATAGTCCGATAATTGGATTGTGAAGAGATGAACAGTGAGCAGACCTTCTGAGTGCTAAGCTTTCAGAAAAATACTATGCCTCAGGTTTACATGGAAGTGGTTGTAGGCTAGGGTAAGGGTATGTGTGCTTCTCTTGGCTGGGTAGGACAACTTCACCTTGCTGGTGTCAGTGTTCTTTGGAATCTGCTGCTTGATTTAAGAGGATTCTAAAGCTCAATAATATAAACCTAGTTTCAATATTTCTATATTATGTTGTGTTGAGGTATAAGGGCATATCTACACGGAACTGATGCCTTCTCAAGAATACCCTTAAAAACAAGCATTCCCCACTTCCCAGAACTGTGATGGAATACAGATCTGTAGGTCAAGTGAAGATAGTCTGTCAGCTTTCAAAGTATTGTGGCATAGAGTGGAAATGTAAAATCTGAAGATGAAAACAACACGTAATTACTCTGATACATAAAACTAACAGCATTGCTTAGCTAAATCTGGAAACTATGAATTTGCAAAAGAAAAAATTTTGTTTTTTGAGGAGTTGTGATGCTAGCTGCTAGAAGCCAGTCTGGGAAGGTACTCTATTATTTGAGTATCCCACTGGAGAAATAGTTGCACATCATTTTATTTGTTACAGATCTATCTACACATACTTTTACGTAGGCATTAATACATGAATATTTTGGATGATGTAGTTAAGTAATTTCATTGAAGCTCTAAAATTTACTGCATAAACTGTTTCGGGATGTTTAATCTCTAATAGTTTGTCACATAGCAAATTAGGATGATCGGGAAGTAAATTTGTATGAATTCTTAAGTATTTCCCTGAAAAGTTCTGTGTATTGCTTCCAGACATTGAAAGATCTGCTTTTTTTTTTTTTTTTTTTTTTTTTTTTAAATTCCAATTGTGTATCATAGCTATTGGGACTCATCAGAATGGAATGGATAACTGTTGATCTGTTGAATCCAGTGTTTTTACCCTAAAATGGTAGTTTCAGAGGGAGGTATGAGTCGTATTGGATGGAAAAGTAATAAAGGATGTCTTAAATTTGGGAGTTTCTTTAAAAGTGCCTGTTTTTCTTGTGGAAGGGAACTGTATTCATCTGTAATAAAGGCCAGTTTGCATCTTTGAGCACTATTACATCTGAAGAAAAAGTGATTGTGTTCTGGAGTTGAAATTGTGTGTTCAAGAATAGCGTCCCAAGTTCTAATTTTTGCTCGTTTTTGTTAACACTAGTCTTGTATTGCAGAGGTTTACATGGACTAGTACACAAGGTTGCTTATTATGGGCCAACTTAACATTTATGAAATCTGTTACGATAATCAAGTTTAGTATTCCAAAGTTAGTAAAAGGGACATTTGACTTAGTAATTAATATGTGGTACAACAAAATGTCAGGTAAAAGTGAAAGAAAAGACCGTTGAGAGAGTTTTTGGGTGTGTGTTTTGTTTTGTGGATTTTTTCTTTTTTTTTTTTCTAGCTAACTACTCTGTTTATTTTTAAATCTAGCCACGAGCTGATCCCATCCCGATATGTAGCTTTTGTTTGGGAACGAAAGAATCAAATCGTGAAAAAAAACCAGAAGAGCTGTTATCTTGTGCAGACTGTGGCAGCAGTGGTAAGTTGACTGAATTTACAAATACTAGAAATGTTTAAGTCTGGTTTTAAGGTATTAAAAATATTTTAAACTTCTGAATGTTATCCTCTCTGTGGACATAGATTGAGAACTGAAACAAAGTGGGAGGTGGAAGAGACTTTCTCTTTTTTACTAGAATTTTGTCATCTGGATAACTACAAATGAGAGGTGTGAGTTCATCTTTATGCCAAAAGTATAGATCTGCTGAGTAGATTAATAGGGAAACCATACTTGTAAAATACAGGAATTCTGTTATTGTTTGGGATCTATGTTTGATCTGAAAACTCAGTTTTGCATTGTGACATCAAATGATGATCAAGAATTTTGTTTGCATGGATTTACAACGTTTTAGAAGCTGAGGAATAATCGTAACAGTAGAGACTGTGTAGCAGTCTTTGTTGTTGTGTATCTTGTGTACCCAATTCATTTTTTTATAAAATTATTTTGTTACTCAAGTGGGAATTTGAATAATATTTCAAATAACAAATTAAAGCTGTTAGGCACCTGCTACTTGTCAGGCACAAGATAGTGATTCTCTACTGATCATGTGTACCTTGCTCCCGTGTGTTGCAGCCGCTCTCGCAGACTCCACGTAGCTGTTCTGAGAGCAGGTGCTTCCCTTAAAGTGAGCAACTAGGTTAATTTTGAAATACTGTAGCACAGTGTTGCTTTGCACAGTGCTTGTGCATGGATGGTACCAAATGTGTTCTTGGCCTAGGTTATTCCTGATTCACGGAGGGATTTGGCTAAGAAACTGGCAAATCTCTTTAGCAACTCTATGCCATAAAGCTTTTTCTGGTGTAACTATAGAGTTCTGGATGTGAAAAGCCTGTGATCAGTTTAGCTATTCTGAAAATCCCCTGTGAAAACTCTTCTTCCAGCATAAAGCTATTTATTTAGCCAGTATAGTTTGTCAGTTGAGTGGACTGCTTTTGTTTAGCTGTGCCAGTAAAAAAACCTTCTGCTCCCATAAGCTTACATCTGCATTGGGAAGTACTTTCGGTAAAGCTTTGCAATGTAGACCATCCCATCTCAGCTCAGAGACAAAATAGCAGTGCTGCTTAAAGTCGCAGGCTGCATCATCCAGCTACTTGGTGCTACCCCTTTGTGCTGGCATCTGGTTGCATATAAACTGGATTGAGGAACAAATGTAGTTGAAAGACAACAAGTTTTATCAGTTCCCCAGTGCAGTTCACTGCAGACCCATACCAACTTCTATGCCAGAATGAAGAAGAGTGAAGTGCTTGGGAGGGAAATGAGCAGAGAAGCGGTAGGGTCTGTGTAAGCCAGCACTGCTTTTGAGAAGGCTGAAAGTATTGGTTTGGTGTCTTTGAATTCAGAGTCCGTGTGTATCATCATTTTGTAGGTGTGCTGAAGATAGTCTGTCTTGGATACTGTGATAGCTACATAAGTACTTGAGTAAAAACAAAACAGCGTGGATCAAAAATGTGTTTGCAGTTAATCAGCATATGCTTTTGATTGTGTGCTTCTGAATCTGTCACACCAGACAGATCCTTTGTGTTTTAGCCAGTGTATTTTTTAGAATATTCTAGGTAAATGATTAAACAGTGAAGTAAGGAAGTGACATTTTCACCCTAATACGCAAAACCAAACCCTGTAGATTTTAAACTGTCTTCCTTTAATGGTTTACAGCTTTCCTGTATTTTCAAATCTGTATTCTAATATTTACAAATTTAATGGGATTTGTTCTTGGTTAGACTCTGGTACGCAGAGTTTACATTAATCAGGTGAGCTTGGATATCAGCAACTCTTCTGTTGTGTAGTAATCCCCTGGTAGGGCTAAGATGCTTTAGAACTGGAAGTCTTGACTTTCATGGATCAGCTTCCATTTGAATTAACACTGATACATTCTCTCTGCCTCATTAAGACTAAATTATCTTTAATTAGTTCCTCAGATGTATTAGATATAAAGAATGAAATGCTGAGACTGCCAATCAGATTGCTGGATGGTTAAACTTTAGCTACTGATGCCTAACTAAAATAAAAACCAATCTCAGTGCAATTTATAAATAACAAAACTTCACTCAAGTGGAGGTTTATTGTAATTGGATTTGTAATTTTGCACATTGCAGTGTATCTCAAAGCTGGCCTTGCTGTCTAACAAACATAAAAGAAATTGCATGTTGCACACAGTAAGCAAATTGTTCAGTTGATCAGAGATTAAATTGCAGTGCCCACTACTGGCATGTCTGCTTTCCTTTATGTTTTTGTGTCAGTTGCTTGTGTCTCTTCAGGTAATGCTTCTGCGTTCTGAAAGCAGAAACTATCTGGATATCTGCACATTTCATTGATATTACTCTTATTTTATGTTATTTGGGAGGATAATGTATTTGGGCAGTAGAAATGAAATGCACTGCTATGTCACTTTGCACAGGGCATTTTCTAAAGGAGTAAGATGAGAGGGATGTCAGATGCGAGAAAACAAATCCTATTATGAAGGCAGACATTATCCTCTTCCCCCGCTTTTTTCCTTATCTTGATTTTGAAAAATTGGTAGACTTGAGAACTGGACTGAAACTCTACTTCCGTTTTCCCGATTGAGACGTGCAGAAGCAATTAAAGAGCTGCTGCTGATAGATTTTAAAAGGGAGTTGAAGTCTTGGAAAGAGGAGGAAAAAAGTTGAGTCACTGGGGAACTATAATGAATATTTTAAAAAAGGGGGGAAAAAATAGCTAGAAGTAGAATACCTGTGGGTACTGTCCTTCCAAACAAATAATATGTTAAGCTGAGAAGGCAAGAGGGTTACTGATCAAAGATGGGTAGGGTAGGCTGGAGAGCAGAACACCAAAGATATTGGAGTCAGGTCAAGAGGAATGGGGACAGAAAATGTTTGGAAAGGACTGTGCAGAGATTGCTTTATAAAGGAGACTTAGAATATGCTTTAAGAATAAGGGAATATGGGAATTGTCTTAATGATTGCCGTCTGCGTGAGGATGTTGGCTAGTTGGATAAAATGAACTGCTAAGAAACCTGCAGGTGGAAAAACCTACTACATGCCTGAGATAGGTGCGCTGATCCTCTCTGCTCATAGCTAAAGTCACCCTAAATAATAATGCTTTCTGCATAAAAGGTTGTGAAACACAAGGGAGTTTTCTGTGAACTGTCTTATACGTTAGTTCCCAATGTTTGTATCAAAGTTAAAAATAACTGGAGATATTAACATATCTAACTTAGCACTGTACATAATTGTTGTCACTGATATAATGCTTGTTCTTTTAAAAGAGTAGTTGTTTTGTCAAATCCTTTGAAGAATAAACAAGGCCCAAATTTGCAATGAGAAAACAAAAGTGGACAGGTTAAAGGAGGTGCCTTCAGTCACAAAGGAGTGAGACGTTCTATTTTAACTTCCAGATCTCACCTATTTCTGCCACATCAACGTATCACAAATCTTAACCTTTTCTAACTGGGATGGATAAGAATGCATTTTAAGTGTTTAATTCTTAGTAGCTTTATTTTAAAGTAAGCCTGTATGTATTCCTGGTGGAAATTGCCAGCTTTCAAAGGCCCAAATTTCCAGTAATCTGTTAAACTTGTGTGCTACATTAAAATATTGATGTTGCTGAGGTTTAAAAGAAAGTCGAGTGATTGAACCAGGAGAAGTTACCATCTGAAACACTTCAAACTAGAGACTGATCAAGTGTTGAAAACCTCTTGGCAGATGTATCGGCTTCTGGGTATGGAGAAGATAGTATGTTCTCGGTTTCAGTTTAGATCAGTTAGAGCTGAAATACTGCGAATTTTGAAGCCAGAAACATGCTTTCCTTCTTCCAACTCTTTCAGATTTAAAGAGGGTCACAGTGACTCTGTTTAACTGACTACAGAAATTTGTTAAGCTATGAAAGCAGTTAAACAGGGTCCCTTTCAAAAGTGAAACCCGGGTTGATTACCACTTCATGCCTGGTAGGCGTTACCCTCTACTTGTTATTGTTATATTTGCACTATGTCAATTTGTGTTCAAAATGAAGAGTGTAAGTATTACCAGCTATTAAAGAACAATGCCATATGGTATTTTGAAATCTGAAAATTTCTGTGCTGTCTCTGCTAGTGCATACCTAGGAAAGACGGCAAAAGAACATGGCATATGCATAGTGATGATTCTCATTTGCACTCTTCCAGCCTCTAGTTATTTGTGGCTCAAGGACTTGGAGTTGCAGGCAGAATCTTCATAGTTAATACCAATGGATTTTTTTTCCTGAATTTTTGTCTGATAGTAAAATCTAACACTTAAGGATATTAACAAATGTATTAAGCTGTGTAATTGCTTGAAAGAGAAATGTTATGTTGGTAGATAACAGAGAAATAAAGTAACCCTGTTACACCTCATCTGTGCATAGTTACCAACCAGTGAGAATGGATGTTTCTTATGTTTATACTTCTCAGTTATTTACTTCAGGCAAAGTTAAAACCAACAATTTAAACCACAACTTACTTGCCCCTTGAAGTAAATCAGTTCTGTGCAGGGTAGATAAATGGAATTAAATGTACTTATATGGAGGTAATTGGTTTATGATTACACTTTAATGTGTTAATATAGTTGTTAAGTCATGGTTGATGAAATAAATCTTTCTGTGATATTGATTATTAATATCATACACTCTAGGGAGCTTTTTTCTTATTTCTTAGCAGGTTTTTTTAAATGAAGCACTTGTTAAACTTTATTGAAAGGAACAGTGTAACATTGAACTCAACTATGAAGTTACAGAGCACATCTGTCACTTTCAAGAAAAATAGTCACTTTAAGTCCATACTTGGTTTTAACCACAAAAATTTATTTATGTATCTTAAACTGTATGAGAATCAAATGGAAATACTTTTTTAATATCTGGTTTTGAAACTACTCTTTGAATTTATTATTAGTTGTTCTTTACTAATAGATTATGTTCCTGCATTTTATTTTGATATTATGCTATATTTACAAAATTAAGTTGTCTTTTAAAGTTTAACAAAAAGTGAATTAAGCCTTGGGTACATACAATAAAAGGAAATAAAATCGTAAATTTGCACTTACTAAAGTGGCTTCTGCATTCCATCAGTCATCTTTGCCATTCATGCCTCAGTCCGTTAGAAGGCGAAAATAACAAATGCTCATGGATTAGCTTGTACTCTTGTTTGTGGTGGTTTAGCTCAGTCTTGGACTGAGAAACAGCAGATGGAGAAAGTCTGAATCACCATGACTAGACCATTCCCTGGAAGAAAGCATGTACCCTGACTCTGACAGTGAGAAATAAGCATCCTTCATGCACATCACATCACTAGAGCCATCTAGAAGTGCAGCTTTGGCATCAGGGATTCTTATCTCTCTGCTGACTTGTGAGTTGATGTTCTTGATAATCTCTGAATATAATAATCTCTGAATATAATACTGGCAAAAAGTGTTTCCCTGGGAAGGCTTATCCCCTCCTATTTAGCAGTGCTTTTGTCTTTTCTGGATTAAGGGAACATTCTGAGGTTGTTGAAGACATGAAAAATCACTGCCGGTATTGCCTAAGGTGTTCTAAGTTCTTGGTTGTCTGGTATCTTTTATTAATTGGAAAAGCCATGTAGGCCTTCTAGGCTACCATGAAAAGAGGATGGTCCTGCCAGGGAATAAAATATAGTTTCATGGGAGGTGGTAGTTCAGCTACTCTTCCCCCACCCCTGTTTTAAATCTTCCTTTGCAGTAAGCTGTTCTTGGGCCAATTGCCTGCTTCTTTTTTTTTTCCTTTTTGCTGCTCTGAAATTGTTCTATGTATATAGCTAGTAGGTTGGAATGAAAAATGCATATAGTTTGACTATTAAGTTTCTCTGATAGATAATTAGTATATTTAGAAAAATAAAAAATATGGTTTTATCTAAAGATTTCTTCTGTTCATGTTGCACTGCTATGAAAGGGGAGTGGGGTCAAGTTTGTAAAAATACTTTTTTTCAGAACCAATGGCAGTTTAATATGCTATGGAAATAACCTAGTGAAAATAAATATTCAGTTTCAGGTGCTTGTGTAGACCATTCATAGGTGTCAGTTACAGTAAAAGTCAACTTTCTACCTCTCTTTATAAATGAGTTTTATGGCAGTTATTCTGTATCTTTGTATGACTTAAATAAGTTAAATAATGTGTTGCAAAGTTCTGAAAACGTCTGGTGCTTGCAGGGTTCTGGTGGTGCTGGCTACATCCTGTTGAACTTAAGAATCGATCTTATTGATCTTGAATCTCAAGCTTGAAATATTTTGGTTTTTTTAGGACATCCATCATGTTTGAAATTCTGTCCTGAGTTAACAACAAATGTGAAGGCCTTAAGGTGGCAGTGTATTGAATGCAAGACATGCAGTGCATGTAGGATCCAAGGCAAAAATGCAGTAAGTTAGACTGTTGAGTGTTATCTGACTTTTCTTTGTTTACTGTAGCTCTATACTTAGCACACGTGCAAATACAAATAACTGATGTACAACTTCAAGCAATGCTGTATTAAGTGTTTTTTTCCTCTTCCTCCCCCACCCCCCCTTCAGGATAACATGCTTTTTTGCGACTCCTGTGATAGAGGGTTCCACATGGAGTGCTGTGACCCACCACTTTCCCGAATGCCAAAAGGTGATGATAAAAATCCTTTCAATGGAAATACTTTCATTCACAGTTTTTTCTCATATTAAGTTACCAAAAGCTCTTGAGCATGCTAATTAATTTTGCATTGATAAACAGTATGATTTCAATCATGTCAAAGCCAATACTTTTATTTTTCTTTACTTGAGATTTTTTTTTCCTCAGGAAGATTGTAAAGGTCTATGGTCAGTTGACCAGATGAATTCACTGTGTATTGAGTTGCTGGCCAGTTTATTGAAGGTGAAGTTTTATGAAGGCTGTTAATATGTTCGGAGTTTGCACATTGACAAAGAAATCCTTAGAGCAGGTGAAAGAGCCTGCTTCTTCATGCCTTTTGTAAGAGTAATTTAAAAAAACAGATAAAGAAACAAAACACCTGTGTCTTCAGGTTCTCTAATCTCTAGATTTCTGATATATAGCACCTCTCACTTCTGCTCTCACATCTTTATGGCTTTCCGTATTTAATCTTAAAGTTACACTAAAGAAGTTTTCCAGACACACACACACACACACACACACACACACACACACACACACACACACACCCCCATGTTCAGACATGGTCATCTAACGTTAAAAGGATGCCAAATTCAAGTTGTGTATTAAAACGAACATACCTAGGGGTGATCTGGTATTTTGTTTAGTGCACTCTAGCCTAGATTGCTTTGTAATGCACATGTAATTTTTTCCCCATCTTAACTGTGTCTGAAGAAAGATTTAGGTACTATAAGGAGCAACAAGCTAGAACAGAAATTCTTCTAAGAACCCATTTGCTCACAATCTTTTCTGTGATCCTTGTTGCCTCTTCCCCCCCCCGCCCTTTCCATGAGCACTTTGCTTTCAATAATTTCTAAGTATAGGTAGAAGTGAATCACTTTCCTTTGTCCGCTTCCCCTTCCCTGTGTCCTGTTAATAAGATAATTTGTTGACCTCGTGTACTTGGCATGTATCTTGGTAGACACCTGAGGTACAGATTAAATAAACCATGTAAAATTAAACTTTTTTTCCTTTGTGTAGGGATGTGGATTTGCCAGGTCTGTAGACCAAAGAAGAAAGGGAGAAAGCTACTTCATGAGAAAGCTGCCCAAATAAGGCGACGATATGCAAAACCTATTGGACGACCGAAAAATAAACTAAAGCAACGAATGTTGTAGGTTTCTCTTGAATTTTTTTTTTTTTAATGTTTCTGAGAATGTAGTCAGATAAGAGTTGATGTAGGTTCAACTAGTTTTTAACTGTGTTTCAAGTTGGGGAATGTAGGTGACGATGATTCTAGTATATGCCTTTCAGCCCAATGGCCAATCTGTATGATCTGTTATCTGTATGATAACATGCCACAGCTATCTTTTAAGTGTAACTTCAAATAATTGAAGTATATACAGAATCTATATGAAGTGGATAATAGTAAGTTACTTTTATCCAACTTCAGGAGACTCTTCTGCTCAAAGACCTGTTCAAAAGCTGTATAAAAATTACTTTATTAGTTAATACCAGTTCACAAAACCTGTTCCAAAAAGCAAACTATGCAAGTACTACAGAAGTTCTGGTTTCAGTGGTACTCTGGAAAAAATTATTACTTGAATTCTGCTGTTAAGCTGCCACTGGTTACTACGGAAAGAGGTTGCAATTCCTCTTGCTTCTCAGGAATGTGTTTATCTAAGACAAGAGACTGCTGTAATTCTTTTGGCATCTGTCTTTCCAGGGAACACTGTAGTTGGACATCTTAAGGCTTGATTGGAGGGATTGTTTAAGTAGCGTTAAAATGCTGAGTTGACATTACACTGAGCGTTAAGCAGGAACAGATTCTGTATTCATTCCAACAGCATGTTGCCCTCCATCACATGTTCTTATCCACATATGCCTTTCTTCTCCTCCTATTTGACTATGTTTGGCCATGTCAACTCAGCAGCTGAAAAGCTTTCCGGCTCTATCTACTACTAATTCTGTCATGTGGCTGTTACCCAACCATTTTTCTCTATAGTCTAAACACCTGTCTGGTATTCCTCAGAGTTGCGCGGTAGCTGCTGTAAAAGTTTGCATTCTGCAAAATAAGGATTTCTGGAGCCAGTGGAGCCAACATGTAAAAAGAGAAGGAAAAAAAAATATTCTCACAGTACTAGAGTACAGAACAGTAGTCAAGTTGATGTACTTGGTGCTGTGCAGCTTGCTATATTCTCTTTCTCCTCTCTCTCTCTGCCAGGATCTCTTGTCTCGCCTTTTTGGTCCTTGTCCTAAAGTTCAGTGTATGATGTACTAGGAAAGTAGTACATGACAAGGGTGAAGTGTGGCGCTACATGAAAGTAAAAGATGTAGTTGTAGTGGCTCATGAGAGCATGCTGTTAAAGGAAGAGGAGGTGAAACATTCTTTTACTTCTCCATTCTCCTCCTGACTAAATATCTTAGGAATTTGAAGGTCATTGAAGTAGCCATACAACTTTGAATGTTTTAACTGAAATTCCTATATATTATTGTGTGTGCGTAATAAAAATATTCCTTATATTTCTAGCTACATCTCTGGCTCTAGATATACCTCTGATTTTACCCCTTTGAAAACTCCTAAGCCTTCAACTGGAGGTTACGGTTCTAACACAGTACTGCCATCTTACTTCGCTAAAAACATGTCCCTGATTTGGGTTCCCAGAGTGGATTTAGCACGAATGTCTGTCTGACACAGTAATTCTGCTTTTCTTCCTTCCTTATACATGTAAAAGAAAGGTTGGAAAGGTTGCGAGGGTTTTTCTGTTACGTTTTGCTGTAATGGGATTCTGAGCTACAACTTTTAAAATAAATGTCATGCTAAAGGATGCAGAAGTTCTCTTAACATTGGATGATGATTATGAATATTTTTATAAAGATTTTCTTTTCTTTGTAGCACATGAGCCACATGAGCGTGTTAGAGTAGTGGGGGGGGGGGGGGGGGGTTTCTTTGTATAATATATATTTGCGATACCATGGGCACATTTCTATGACTTCAATGTCTTTTATATATATATATATATATAAATAAAACAAAGTAATGTTGTTTTGGAAAAATAGTGGTTAGGAGATGGGATAAGAGAAGAGACTTCATAGGGATAAGAGAAGATTCTTCATAGAATCATATTTAAAAGTGGTCGTGGGGTACAGAAGATGACTGTGTCATACATAAAAGTGCGTGGTCACAGGAAATGCAGGAAGATTAGCTAATGCCACTTAATTCTCTTTGTGTAGTACAAAGAAAATTATGTCCAGTAGTACTGGAATAGTTTTTTGCCTGTTGACCATCTGTAGGAAGCCCTTCACAGGCAAATTACTGGGTAGGATTAACTAAAACCAGGTGTGTGTTGGCCTCTGGCGCTGATGGTGATTACTACATCTGGTAGTGAGAATAGGTCTTGTGATGGACATAAGCTTATGGCACCAAAGGATTCAAAAGACTTAGAAGTTTTTGGTTTTGTTGCCTCTTAGGAGCTAACCAAATTTAAGGATGTGTGAGTGGAAAAGGGGCTAGTTCTTAAACTGGTGGGCCCTTGGAGTTCAGTAAACCAGATGGTAGCCCCAGGCTGTTCAATCTCTAATTAGAAGTAACCTGTTGGAATTAATTACTTCAGCATCTCAATTAAGAAGGCAAAATCTGTAGAAGAAAACTTTCCACTGCAAAGTAAATAAGCAAACTTCAAAGAGCAGGACGGAAAAGGGAATGGAAGCATTTGATGCAACTATATAGCTTTGTTTGGATTTGCAATTTGATCATGCCTCCTGATACGTATTTCTTTTACTGCAAATATTTTTAAACATTCTGTTTCTATATACTTACAATATACTACTCTTCAGCATATCCTTCAGTGTTGTTCCTCTCTTCAGTCATTAGTGACCAGCTAAACCTGTACTTCTGCTCTCACAAATGTTGGCTTTCAGCATGCCCTTTTTCTTCATAGCATTTAAATAACATTCACCACTCTTCCTTCTTAACACCTTCCATGTTAGGCCTGATTGGTTTATGGCTTTTCTATGATCACCACTTGGTCTTAGAGTTTTGCTCTTTCCTTTCCTTTGCTGTTTTTGTTTTTGCTATTGTTACAATTTCTAAACGAAACAGAGTCTACTTCTTTGGCTTTCTTGTAATGCTCTTCATAAACTACCTCATTTTGCTTTTAGGTCTTTGGCAGTAACTTTTGCCATTAGCGTTGACATACATAATGCAATGAGAGTGTGGAAAAACCAGCAGTTTGTTGAAAACTAACCGTATTGCTTTAGAGAACTAACAGACTTTCTCTACAGCTTAAGCAAATGTAGTCTGAAGTTAAGTGTCTTGATATGCAGTAATTTATTAACACTGAACATGTGCATCTCCTTTGTGTATACAATAAACTCTGTGGTGATGGAGCAGTTGTTATACTCAGACACAGTGCATTGATCTTTTTCTCCAAAGAAGCACATTTTTGCCATGCCTAAAAGTAGGTGGGGAGGTTGTGTACTTGAGGGATCTTGCCATCCCAGCTGCTTCTATTTATATGTACTGTGGACTATCTTTTAAAGAAAGAGGGGTGGGGAGGAGGAAGGGGGGAAAAAAGGGCGGGGGAGGGGGAGAGAGAAAAATAATAGCTGGATGTTATGTCATAGTGTGAAATGTATTTTGAAAGTGTATGTGTCTTTAAATTGCTTTAAAGATTTTTAAGTACAGTGGCATAAGTAACTTGTATAAACTGTAGTACTCTTTGGCAGTAGTTATAGACTTTTAATGCTGATTTTTATTTTCCACATTTTTGCGTAGGTCTGTAACCAGTGATGAAGGATCCGTGAATGCATTCACAGGAAGGGGGTCACCTGGTAGGGGTCAAAAGACTAAAGTCTGTACCACACCTTCATCTGGTCATGCTGCATCTGTGAAGGATTCAAGCAGCAGATTGCCTGTTACAGACCCCACTCGGCCTGGTGCCACCACCAAAATCACCACCACCTCCACCTACATATCTGCCTCTACACTTAAAGTTAACAAGAAAACCAAAGGGCTCATTGATGGCCTTACTAAGTTCTTTACACCATCACCTGATGGTCGCAGATCACGAGGTGAAATAATAGACTTTTCAAAGCACTATCGTCCAAGGAAAAAGGTCTCTCAGAAACAGTCATGCACTTCTCTTGTGTTGGCTACAGGTACCACACAAAAGCTAAAACCTCCACCTTCTTCACTTCTACCCCCAACCCCCATCTCTGGTCAAAGCCCCAGTTCACAAAAATCCAGCACTTCCACTTCTTCTAACTCTCCCCAAAGTTCTTCCAGTCAGTCAAGCGTACCCTCCTTTAGTAGCCTTCCTAAGAACAGTCAGCTAAAGGGACTCTTTGATGGACTTTCTCATATCTATACCACTCAGGGACAGTCTCGAAAAAAGGGACACCCAAGCTATGCACCACCCAAGCGTTTGCGTCGTAAACCAGAATTATCTTCCACATCAAAATCTAATAGCCATTTCTATGGAAAAAAAGAGGTTAGGAGTAGGTTTATTTCTCATGCCTGTACCTCTGGATGGGGTGTGTCTAGAGGACATGCTTTTAAAGCAATTGCTCGCCTCAAGAGAACAACTTTCCTTAAAAAGCACAGGATTCTAGGCAGATTAAAGTATAAAGTGACCCCTCAGATGGGGACCCCCTCACCAGGGAAGGGGAGCTTGGCAGACGGAAGGATTAAACCTGATCAGGATGATGGTAAGCAAAGGTCAAAGCGCCAACCAAACCTGCGTCCCGTCCAAAACCAAAATTCTTATATTGTCACATAGGTCTTAGCTATTTCTCTTGTTCTTACTTCACTTTCATACAAAAGCAATGAAACTTTGACCTTTTATCTAATGCTGACTAAATCTCCAAAATGTTTTTTCTGACTAATACCACACCACCTTTTCATTATTTTTTGCATCTGTAGTGACACTAGGAGCCCCAGATGCCTTCATAATGTTGCTTATGGCTGTGTAGTACCGCATGAATAGCCACTTTTCATGCTACTTCCTTGTTCTTCCCCTGCCCTTTCTCTGGCAGTAGTGCTGTCATCATGATTGTGTGCTGTCAGTGCTTATAATGGTGGGCATTTCAATTCATTTCCCTCTGCTCCATTGCTTTTTCATGAACAATTCCATCCTGCTACAGTCTCCACAACACTTGATCTGTACTGCTGTGAACTACCTTTTTTATAAATACTTTTATTTAAGAAAAAAATATATTTGTAACGTTTGAACGTAGACTTAGCTTAGCATTGGTCTCCAACTTTTAAGGGCAAGTTTTTTTTTCTTGTTTTTATTTTTACCTTGTAGAGTATACTGGAGTTTTATCTGGTGGCATAGTTCTAGTGATAGAATATACTCCATTTCATGAGGTTCAAAACTACTTTAGCAGAACTGGACTGTAAAGGCTTATACAGACAGACAAGCAAGTACCAAAATTAGCTCATGCAACAGCAAACTACAAAACAAGAAGGGGGGAAGGTTTCATTTCTGTTTCCTAGTAATCCCAAATTAGTTAAAATGGGGAATCATAACAGCCATAGTTGCTACAATCCTATTTAGGAGTATCACTTTGGTAAGGCACGTGTAACCTTCATATCTGTGAATAAACTTTTTGCTGGTTTTAAATAACAGATACTGAAATCAAACTAAGCATCAAACAAGAAAATACGGATGTATTTCTGGTGGGAAGCAAGGACACTGTTACACAGGAGGATTTGGAAGTATTTAAGCAGGCTCGAGAACTTTCCCTGGAGGTAAGAATCATGTGACATAAAATGTAGTTACTTCTGTAAATAAAAACTCAGTTCGTTTTCATATGTCTATTCATTTTCAATATATTCCTTTTGATCTAATGTGTCATGCTTGCTGTGAATTTAATTTGGGAGACACTGTATACAGTTACATTCTCCTAGATAGGAGACAAGGCATCACACTGGAATGGGTCAGATAGTAAGTGACACTTGGGATAGAATTTGAAAGATATACTTGAGCATTTTGGACATAGGACTACCTCTGATTAAGCATAGAGACTAAGCATAGCTGACATCCTGGTCAGGACTGAGAGGATGTTGGTTGGTAAGAATGTGCCTCATGATTTTCCTCTGAGGATAAAGCAGCCACTGTGAACTGTTAAGTCTGTCCCAGCAAATACTGTTTGGTAAGAAACTGGATTTAGTGAGTTCATAACTTCATTTTACCCAATGATTTAACACACTGTGAGTTTAAATACTATACATTTTTTCTAGCTGTGAAAATATTTGAGCTGAATCTGACTAAAACTGTTTATACTAGCTGGTGTTAATGCTTTTTTCTAAAGTATGTAGTAGTAATCTAAAGCTTGTGGAGACTGAGGTGCTCTCCTTCTCGCTCTCCTTCCTTTCCCCTCTGTTTTGCCCCCGCCCCCTTTCCTCTAAAACTGGACATGGCAGCTGAATCTTCCTGTATAGCAAACCAGACTTTTATTTTTCGGTGTCTATGAAATGAGCAACCAGTGTATTTGAGAACCTGTGTCAGAAGGGAGGTGCATGTAATGTT
Organism: Platalea leucorodia; assembly: GCF_965183815.1. Classification (NCBI taxonomy): domain Eukaryota; kingdom Metazoa; phylum Chordata; class Aves; order Pelecaniformes; family Threskiornithidae; genus Platalea; species Platalea leucorodia. Next base: position 25,175,094 of record NC_138826.1, read on the forward strand.
TCAACTGCTGCTTTTTATAAAATTGCATCATAAATGAGTATATCTTGTACGTTTTTCAGTAATGGAAGTAACTTAGGTTTTTTTCAGGTTTAGTGTACAAGAACTGACACTACCTGTTATGGGTCAATGCAGTGACCTTTTTATAGTCTTAATTCAGAGTGTGGTAACCAACAAACTCAAACCAAGTTTAAAGATGCAACTTCATCATTAGTTTGTACTTCCATTTGCTCGTGGAAATGGCTCGCACCTCGTTCTTTCTTTGTCTTTCATATGCAGTCCAAAGATATTAGGTGGTAAGATTTGTAAAATTTGTGGCATTGAAATTACTTTTTTTCCTCCCACCTTTCTTCCTTTTTTTGGAGTCCAGTGGTCATTTTCTGATCAGTTCAACTGCAGTATGATAGCAGAGAGTAGTGTGTGTTAGTATAGTGTTGACTGTTATGAGGTAAATTCCAAGGACTCTAGAAGGGTTCTGCTGATGCCTTCTCCCTCATTGTTTTGATAAAAGGACAGCTTTGAGTTTGAACCAGAACTGTAGAGCAGTCCTCGCACTAGGCGCTGCGGGAGAAGAGAACTGAGGCAGTTGTGCCTCTTATTTCTCTGGGCCATGCACCATCTATTGGTATGCACTTACTTGTAAGCACTGCTCAGTTAACTTGATGTTTAGTTGTTTGGCACCTTGAAAGGTGTTTTCACTGTTTGTATTTGGCTGTTTGCAAACTCTGTCCTCTGTCTGTCCAGGTTGGAAGAACTTAAGCAACTGATTTGAATACTTCAGGTTTCTCACACCTTCACTGGGTGAAATTGATGATATAAAGCTAACTTTCCTTCAACTTTTTCTGCAACTAATATTTTGCTTTTATTGCACCTGACAGAAAATTGGGTGTAAAAACACTGGTGAAACAAGTGGGCGATACCCTTCAGTGATTGAGTTTGGAAAATACGAGATCCAGACGTGGTACTCTTCACCTTACCCACAGGAATACGCAAGGTAGTGAGTTGTCAAGATTGTCATACATTGTTGGAATTTTTACTAATGTGATAATTGTAATTTATTTTCTTACTCTTTTGTAATTCTTTATAATTTACAACTTTTACAAGTAAATACGCTTTTGTAACTATGAGAACAAGGATTTGTCTTGTCTTTTTTTTTTTTTTTTTTACTAGTTCTAGGGCTCTTTTTCCTAGTTTACTAATCAAAGATGCATTAAAAAGACTGATTTTCCTAGTCCTGCATAAACATAATCTTGCAGTGTGTATTGGTGTAGTTTTGTTTGGTTTTTTTTTTGTTTGTTTGTTTTGCTGTTTATGTTTGTTTTGCCTTTTTTTAACTGATTGCAACCAGGTATGTCCAACTTCTGGCGATTTAGAGCAATTAATCTTGTTTGTTATCCAGAATTTGTTAACCTCCTTTTTCTAGGGACCAGGGGTAAGTCTGAACATGCTAGATAAATAAAGTCAAAGCGAGCACGTTGTGGCAACAGCGTCTTGTTTCTGGTGTTTGCCAGGACACACCTTGGAGTCGGGCAGAGAACATGAACTAGTATGTGTGCTCAGCAGATCTCTGCTGATTTTTGCATGTGCTGAAAATAAATGTTTTATGAATCCATTGGATCTATGGCACACATGGAGATTTTCAGAATTGTATGTTTATCAAGCTCTACTACTAAAGCAAGCAACCAAGTTATGTGGTCTGTTCCAAACTGCCTTTGCATAGCCTTATTGTAAACTGCCTTTTCTCTCCATCCCTCTCATTCCTAGATATCATCATCTTTGCATGGTGGGAATGAGGGATATATCATGAATTGGTAATATAAAAATCAAGGGCTAAAAAAAGTGTAGAGAGCACTTCTATTTCCTCTTATTACCGCTGCTTTTATATTGTTAATGTTTTATTTCAGTTACTTTTTTATTCCCTCAATTTATATCATATTGTGAAAGAGAGAGAGACCTGTTCCATCAAGTAAATTAATCCCAGATAGAGGCATAATAATGGATAATTATTAATATGAGGCAACAGTGGGATGGCATCTGTAGGAGGCAGTGTGGTTCTGAGCCCTGAGTGCAGTGGGATTATGTTGTGGAACAAACAGTTCAAACTACTTTTTATGCGATTGATAAACTTTCTGAGAATACTGGAGTAGTGTAAACCATGGCTATAATCCCAACATGATCCCAGGATGTGCCAGTAGCTTCACAGCAGATAAAGACTATCCTCTGCTCTAAAACTTTGTAGATTAATTAATTTCTGCAGCAGTCTTCCACTGTGTCAGTAGTTTAAAAATGAAGTTAAATAGCCATAAAATTCACTGAAAGGAGCAGTTTCTGGTATGTAGAACACTAGTCAGCATTGTCTTACATGGGGCATGTGGTTTACTTGTATGTAGTCTGAACTGAATCCTTCCTGAAGGAGTACAATCATCTATGTTGCCTGTGTTGTGGAGGTGTGTGGAAGGGAAACTTTTTGCCTATATGCAAACTGGATGGGCTTCTGTGTTCAACTAAAGTGGTAGTTTCGGTGGAGGTGAGGGGGTACTATCCTACTACAGTTTGCTTTCCCACCCAAGTATTTCAAAGAAAGTAGAAAGAAAAATCATCTCCTAGCCTTCCTCATGTGCAAAATAAGGAAAATTAAAGGGAAGGAGATTCCTTGTATTCTGCTGTGTGCCTCCTTTGTCTTTATTGGAAGAAGGAGGGTGAAATTTGAGGTATGATTCTAGCATGCCTACTTTTTGACCACAGCAAAAGTTTAGGTGGAATGTGGGAAGGGGCAAGTAACTGAGATCTACCGGAGGCTGGACCACAAAACAGCTGACCACAGTCTAACTATTGAATTAGGTTCATTGTGATGGGTTGAATCTGATCTTTTCTTATATTCCTTTTCTAATGACTGATGTGTATGTTTAATCATTCACTCTAATGTGATGATTTTTTTTTTTTTTTTTAACTGAAGCAGCATTTACTCATGGTACCTTATATTTAAATGGAGAGGGCCTTTTGCTTTGTGGTAACTTTTTTGTTTACAGAATTTAACAATTTTTTTTTGTATAAAATATCTTTCTAATTTTCATACAGATTACCAAAGCTTTACCTGTGTGAATTCTGTCTTAAATACATGAAAAGTAAAAACATTTTGTTAAGGCACTCAAAGAAATGTGGCTGGTTTCATCCTCCAGCCAATGAAATCTACAGAAGAAATGACCTTTCAGTATTTGAGGTAGGTATATCAAAATCTAAATTTCTGAAAGCAACTGGTTTGTAGACATTACAGACCAGTTGTAGAACTAGTGAAAACTTTAACATGCTTAAATACTTCCTTGACGATTCTTCTTAGACTGCAAAAATAAGTCAGTCTTCACTGTCCTGTTCCACCCTGCCATGTTCTCTCACAGTTCTTACTTTCTTTACTTGTACTTCATGCATCACCCAACCTCTTAAGATACTTGTATATCATGCATCTTAGATGGGGACTGCAGTGGAAGCTCTTTGACTGGATTGCCTTTCCCTTCTCAGCAAAAGTACCTCTTGCACCCATTCATTTTTGGCTATTTGAGTATCTTGGGTATAGGGAGAATACTAATCATAATGTAGATGCTTCCAATGTACAAAAGCAAGCAAAGCAGTTTCTTGTGTATTGTTCTGAAAATACAAATGTAGCTTTTGCCTTCCTTTTGGATGTTTGAGTCTAGAGTTGAGCTTGTGGATATGTATTCTTTTCTAATAAAAATTAATGTCTTGGGAGATTACTTCTGTTAAAGTTTGGGGTTTTAAGGATATCCTGGACAACAGAATTCTGTGTTTCAAATAGCATGCCTGCAGTTACTAAAGCTATGCATTAACCTCCAGGTTCCTATATCTCAATAGGTGTTACCGATTGCATTAACAGAAAAGACTGCCGGGAGTACTAGGACTTCTTTTGAGGCTCTTTATCAACAGCACTATTTGATGTGTATATTGATAACTTCTTTTTAATTGCAGGTATCATAGATTCTGCTTGAAACTTGTCTTTTCATATTGTGTAAATGTCTGTCGTGCTTGGTCATTGCCATTATCTGTTCAAACAATGGTAGATGCAGTCTTGAAGTTCTTACTTAAATTAGAACAAGATCTTAATATTTGGTTGACATGTTTGGTTTTGTGCTATTAAAAAAAAAAATAGCTATCTGCATCAAGATTGCATCCTTCCTGACTTGGGCAGTTTTTATAAAGATTGTAGATCTGCTAGCAAAAGACTTAAGTTGTAAACGGACTTAACTCTTTTCCTATCAAGAAACAAAATTGTCCTAGTCAGTCCAAAATAACTTAACATCTGCTAATAGAGAAAATGTAAGAGCTGCGCAGCATACAATAGGCAAATTCTGCTTTCCAGTTTATTTTCATTAGCTACTGCCAACATGTGAATAAAAACTTCTTTTAAAAAAAAATAAAAATACAGCTCTAAGGAAAGGGGGGGGAGCCATCAACACGAAAAACACATGGAAAACAAGATGTGTGTGAAAGCAATGTCCCAACTCTTTCTCCACTGCTTTTATTTCCTTTCTCTATTTTAGGTGCTTCAATAAGCACTTATGTTAAGACTTCTGAAACAAGGTGTTTTTTTTATTTCCAAGGTTAATGTCAGTTGTTACTCTGATAACTGTAGAAACTTACTCATGCGTTGATGTCCTTCCTCACAGATACTTTCAGGAATTCTGTGCACCCATTTTCTGTTTGACAGAATGAAGGGTTTTTTGTCTCCTTCATGCTTTCTGTTTTTGAGAGAAATAGAAATGAGTTTGGCTTTTAAGATTTATGTTCCTCTGCCCATAGCATGACTTTGACAGATTTGAGAGAAGACTTTGACATAGTTTACTCTCATGCTGTATGCAAGAAACTCTTGACAGATGCTTGCTTTTGAAGTTGCGCGCGCACACACACACACGCATTTAAAACTGACTAACAAAGCTGTGTTTGCACGGAATTTAAGGAGTTTTTTACATTTCTGTACAAATGTTCTTACCCAAGAAGATAGCTTACATAATTTGGATTTTCAGGCTTATGGCTTAGCCAGTGACTATTCCTACATGGTTAATGTCTACATTTAATTTGCACACTTGCTAATAAGTGTGAAAAGGAATAAAAAGCATCTGGACAAATGGAGTGAGTTGTATGAGAGCTTAATGTATTTGATAAGTTCTCATGTGCTGTATGCAAGTTCATTCTGATGCCTTTAGGAGCAGTAGCTGTCCATTAAATATTTTTCTTTAATCCATGTAATGCAACTATACTACCAAAGTCACCTTGAAATCCCTAAATATATCCAAAAGGTTGGGTTTTACTCAGATTTGTAACTGGGATTCTTACTAAAAACAAACTAGAATAGAACATTGCTTCTTTTTCAGCACGGTGTGCATACCATTTGGCTTTCTCTGTGAATGATATACAGCTAGTGACTTTATCAAAGAACATCAGTACAAGCAGGCCTTTCCATTAAGAACATTATTTCAAAAATGCTGTTGCCTTTGACTGAGCTGTCCTTTTCAGGGAGTAACTAATTGATCTAAGAAATCTGCGTCTGTGTCTGGCTTTTCTGTAGCTGTCTGAGTCACAGCTTGATGCTTTACACTCGTAACATACCTAGACTAATTGTAGTACTTAGCCTGAAAATTTACTTCTCTTGCTCAATAGCATTTTAGTCTAGCATAGAAATTTTGTCTTGTCTAATTTATCTAAAACATTGCTTTGATTGATACGTAATTGGCAATTCATTCATTGGCCTTACACCTTAAGGATTCAACGTAATATACTTCATTGTTTTGTTTTGGTTTTTTTTATTCTGGTATACCACTGCCTTCTGGCAAACCACAGTTTAATGTATTTTTAACTAGTACATTTTTGTTGTCTGCCAGTCATTCATTTTCATTCCAGGAATGAAGTGAAAAAGGTAAGTCTAACTTGAATAATTAAAAAGTGAAGTTACTTTGTTGAATAAATCCGGATCCTTGGAGGATACTTAAAAATGCAAAGTAATTAGTACTAACTGGAGAATTCTTACTTAACAAGAAGCTGGGGCATTTCTTTTCTGAACCTTTTATGTGTATTTTTTTCTGTAACACCATCTTGTTCATGTTTCCTTCTAGGATATGATTGATTCAAGAAGTTGTTTTGTCCTAACATGTTGGTGGCATTGGAAGTAACTGCATCTGTCTTGCTTTCTAGGTTGATGGAAATGTGAGCAAAATTTATTGTCAGAATCTTTGTTTGTTAGCTAAGCTCTTTCTGGACCACAAAACCTTGTATTATGATGTTGAACCATTCCTCTTCTATGTCCTTACAAAAAATGATGAGAAAGGCTGCCATTTAGTTGGATATTTCTCTAAGGTAAAAAAAAAAAAAAAAAAAAAAAGTTTTGTTTGTTTGTTTTTAATATTTGTAATTTCCTGCTCTCCTTAATATTTGTGCCAACAGCAAAGAAAAAGAATTCAGAAGCTTGAAATATCTATAAATCTCAAATATAATGTGCGTTATCTTAAGTACACTTGTACTTTCTTGTCTCAAAGACTGATGCAAATTGAGAAATTCTATGTGCATTCAGCCACACGCATTGAGGATTTTTTCGTTGGTTTGGTTGTGGTTTTGTTTTGTTTTGTTTTCCAGGATGTATTATGGTTTCAGTTGAAAATTAAATCTTTTTTCTCCCCCTACCATTTTTGCAATAGTATACCAAGTCTAACTTCTAAAATTGCTAGGTATTTGAAATGTTGATGTGTTTTCATGATTTTACTGCTAGCAGTTCAAGCTGGCTATTTAGACTTAAATGGCCATCTGTGTTCATCTCTTGTGTACAGTCTGATCTAATGCAGTTACTCATTGCCCTGAGTGTAAGAATGCAGTGCCTAACTTGATGGTGGATGCCTTCTTTAGAGTGGATGTCTTTATTGGTTGTGGTTTTGCTTTGAATTTTGAAGCAATAGATGGCTGCTATAGACAAAAGTACTACTTATGTGGACCGTCTTGACAAAGGTGACCAAAAATAATGGTGAGGTATAATTAGGTGTTTCTGCAATAGGAAAAGCTTCCATTAGTCAATTTGTCCATAAGAAATGTGATGAATTGGTATAGTTACTCAGAAATTCAGTACTTCTTGCCCCTAGTATCACCACCGCCTTCAGTACATAGTTTTCTTTCTTTAAGAAGTGATACATATGAAGATACTATTTTAAAGAAGTCTAAAAATCATGCCAGAGTACCTGTATGTTACAGTGATCTCTTGGGGGTCTGACCAGTTCTACTACGATGTGGGTCTTGCTGGGATTAAAGTAACAGTGAGATGTGTAGGCACAGTTTGCACTTTCTTTTATGTCAGTCAGAAGTTCTTGTGGCATACAAACATGTCAACTCTGATATAGGCAAGTATTTTCTAGCAGATTTATTTAAGGTACTGCAGGTGTTAAGATGAGTCTGTCTTGATGTTTGTTCCTTCTTTCATTCCTTCAAGGATGCATTTTCTTCCCCTGCTTCACCCCTGTTGCTTTTGTCCAGTCTGTTTGTAACACCTGATGATCACACATGTTTTAGCTACCAAAACTTAGGAAAAAAAATCCTCATCTCAAATTCCACTGAACTACTGAAATTATTTCTGAATTGCATGTGTGTTGTCCGTCCCATCCCTGTCCCCATCTGTCCATCCTGACACGTGCCCCGCCCCCCCCCCGTTGTGGTTGTTTTTTTTTTTTTTTTTTTTTTTTTTTTTTTTTAAAAACAAAGGTGTGTGTGTACTCTGGCTGGCAGAAATGCTCTGGCTTTTCTTCCCTGATTACAAATACGTTGCCAGGATGTGAACCTCTTAGTAGCAGCAGTCTTGAGAGTTTGGAAAGCCTGTACAGAGAAAATACTTCACCATACCATAGAAATTAAGAAACCTTGCAAAATATGGCTTGGGTATCTGCTCTCACAACTGAAGAAATGTTTGGAAGCTAACCTACTGGCATGTGATCCTGTCAGTGTCATCACTGGTCTGGTGTCATCTTATGTGTGGAGGCTGAAGTGATAGGTGGTGTCTTTAAAGTATCTGTGTGCTTGCCACAACTTCTTGTCAGTTGTGCTGACCTGGATATTTTTGGTTGATTTATTTGGTCTCCCTCAAAACTACCTAGTGCTGATCTAGGGGGTTTTTTTGTGTGTAATCTTTTAAAGGTAACAAGGCTTCAAGGCTATTCCTTTTTATCAATAAATCTGAAAGAACCTGTAACCTTACATTGTTAGAACAACTTCCTCGTTTAGATTCTTCCTTCTGTTGTCTTAAACAATCAGTGTAATATTTGCTTCCATTGCCTGTATGTTCTATGACTTCATTCTGTCTGAAAGAGCTCTGGCTTCTGAGCATTCTGCCTTAATCTGGATTCAGATGAGAAGCATTCAGCTTTGAAAAAGTTAGTGTGCTTCAAGTAAGACTTCTTAGTTCTATGGGTATGGGGTTCCTCCACTCCACCCTGACCCCATATTCATTCAGAGAGATAAGACAAAATAAAGATGGAAAACAGCAGGCACTTAGTGTAGCAATTGCACAAAATACAACTTCACCATGTGTATGGATATTATTTTCTACTTCTATATCCTTGACAGAACAGTCAGTGAAGCATGAAAATATTTCCCTCTTCCTCCCGTCCTCCTCCTTTACAGCACTTAAACTTCATTATGCTGCTTAGACAATGTATTTAATTTTTAAGATGCTGAGTAGTTAACTAATAAAAAATATTTTGAAGGGTATGTTTGATACTTCCTTCTTATAATTAAATATTAACATGGAATTATTTGACTTTGGTACTGACCCCATACATCTGTTCACCTTATTGGGATATTTTACCAGGACAGTGGCAGGTGCAGGCAATTGCCCACTTCAGCAGTGCTTTGACATACTTGATCTGTTTCTCCTTCCCACAGGAAAAGCTTTGCCAGCAGAAGTACAATGTCTCCTGCATAATGATCATGCCCCAGTACCAAAGGCAAGGATTTGGAAGGTTTCTCATTGATTTCAGTAAGTGAAGTGTTTTATTTACACTTGTGATCCAGGGAGCTGATGGCTGTTATAAGAAATTATAACATATGAAACTTTATTTAACTTGCTTTGTTGTTTTTATCAATAGATAATGGGATTTCTGTTTATATTTACTTAGGATAGAAAAGCTCCCTGAAGTGAAAAACTTACTGCTGCTGTTATTGTACTTGAGGAAATTGAGAATGAATCTCTCAGCAGTAATATTAGCTCACAAAGCTATTACCCTGAATGAATTGTCTAAATTACTTTCCATTTTGCCTTGCTCATTAGTATAAGAAGAGGCAATTATTTGTGATTAAAGCTAAGAAGGTGTTAGTCCAAGGCATTCTCTACATTCTAATATTTCTAACTTATATCTTCTTTTAGCTAAAGAACTGTTTTAGCTGAAGAATTGCTACATAGAAGGAATGTATTTTGGTTTTTGTCTTAAAGTTCATCATTTCCTTAGTGGAAATTGTTACCAAAAAAAGCGTAGGTGCTCATGGCTGTATATGTACTTGCTGTTTTATTTTGCTGAGTTGTCTGACCTGTTAGAAAGCTTCAGGCACGCTTGTTTAAATATAGATTTGTTATTCCCCAAATCTTTAAGCTGCAATGAAACTCCAGACAAAATCGTCTAGAGAAACTTTTCTAAGTGTCCTCAGTACTACTGAATCCAACTTGCTGCTGTAATTTAGAGGGAGGATGATAAGGAATTCTTGTATATTGTATGTGGTTAGTTTTCATTCTTACTTATGTTTTTTTAAAGCACTGTAGAATTACGTGACAATAGAGATAGTTAAGATAATGGGATACCTGCCCTGAAGGTGTATGCAGAACATTAAAATGCAAATAAAAATACATTGCAGTATAACAGCAGGACAAAGAAAATAATTTGTAACTGTAGGGTTTCCACGTTCTGTGTCTTGTAGTGTTCTACCCAGCATGACTGTGCTAGAGTTCATAAAGATACTTAGTCTCATCACTGTATGGCTTTATAAACAGTCTTCAGTATACCCCTGTGAGTTAGGTAAGGATGGTTCTGTACCACTTAATCCACCATTGAAATGCACCCATCACTGGAGCGGAACACAGCAGCTGTTCCATTGTGTGCCTTCTGCAACCTTTTAGGAAAGGCAGTGAGAAGTACCGCATATTTCTGGAACTGCAGAGTGAACTTTAAGCTTACTTAGGTAGAAATTGGCCCTATTTTAGGTTTAGGATCTCTTCTTGCAAAAGAGATGGGGAACTCTTACTGGGCACAACTGGTAAGTACTTCTAGGCTTTTTCCTTGGTTTTTACTCTGTGGTGTCTTTCAAAAAAAGCATTCTCAACAAACGTTCTGGTTGAGTTTGCGATAGTTATTTCTACAAAAGTGATGGCACAGCTATGAAACCTGTGGATTCCACAGAAGGTCTGGATATAGATCTGCCGTGTCTCTTTGGATCTGTGCTCTGTCTGTTACTGTGCCACGTGCTACTTAATCTGGAAAAATCAGCAGGGTGTTCTGTCCCTCTTACCTTTCTGGAAGAATTTGGAAGCACATTGAGTTGTTTGAATCATTAGGATTTCTGTGGTGGCTTGCAACATGACCTAATGGTATCCTTAGCTTGAAGCTTAACTGGTGCTATTCTTATGTGTTTTCTCTTTGCAGGTGTGTTTATATCACAGGTATAGGCTGCAGCTGTATACATGCTGGGCATAGTCCAGAGACTAGCTTTAGCATCTGCTTGTAGCTAACAGACTGCCCGCTTTGTGAGCACGCAGTCAGTCCTGCAGTGCCTTTCCACAGTGTTTTCCCTTTGTTTTCTGGACAGAGGTTCTCGTAACTGACTGGGAATCAGACTCTCTCAGTTTCCGACAGAATGAAGAACCGAGAGGTGACAGAGAAAGTCTTGGCTCTGTAGTGAGAGTGAGGTGGAAACTAAATGCAAGGTAGTGAGAGAACTGCTTGTGGCTCTTTTTTCTTAGGTGTAGAAAGGAAAGTAAAACTTCAAGGCTTGTTTTCCTAGGTTGTATTTATATACTTTTGCCGGATGGAGTCTGAATGCCATTAAATGGGGCAACCATAACCTCATCTGGATTAGTGAGTCCCAAATCTGTCTTCATACCAAAAACCCTCAAAATCAGTTATTTATGTTTTTTTTCTTGGAATTTTATTTGTGTTTCTACCTCCTATGTTGTTACTGACTGACTACCCTCTTCTTTGTACTTCACCCTTTCTGTTTGCTTGTGGTCTCCTGAGAATAAGTTGCTCCAACTGGCCTGAGAAGATGGGATATAGCAAAACCCCAGTTACTATTCTAAACTTGAACAGAGCAAGTTTATAATAGTTTAAAACATTTTTTGTGAGTAACATTTTATGAGAACATTGTCATGTTCTCATAAAATTATTGGAAGATAAATTTTATGCTCTGACTGTTAAGTCTTCATTTGTCATGTGGGTAACACATCTAACCTGCTCTATTTTGAGTTCTGTGAAGCAGTCACTGGTACTTATCTTTTTTGTAACAGTAACCAGAACAGTGTTTAGACTAAAATAATAAAAATGTAACTGAGCAAGTAATTTTCAGAAAATGATAGTTACAAACCACAAAAGGGAAGGTCTGAAGAACTGTGTGCAAGCAGTTGACTGCTCATGTTACTTTGTATATATCTCAACACTTGACAGTTAGAAAGGCTGGAAAGAATGCAGCCTTAAGCCACTACGCAACTTCTACTTTGTCAGCAGTCTGGTGAATATGTAGTTTGTGGTACAGAATTTCCTTCTTTTTTGGTAAGTGAAATGCATTTGTTTGTTCAGATTGTGATGTATTCTTTTGTCTTGAACTAATTTAATCTTTACAGATGAGTTTATGTGGTCATCCTATAACTTGGAAGGGAAAATAAATTATTTTATTTTGCTAAAAGAAAAATAGGTATTTTTTGTCCGGCCATTGACTACCCACCCCCCAACTTAACTTTTTGCTGACTACATTTAAACTTAGCTGTATTTCAAATAGAAACTGATAATACTATTATTTCTTACTCTGTAGACACCAACATAAAGCTTTGTCTATCTGTCTATCTCTTCAGCAATCTATAATCTCACATGTGGAAAAAAGATTTTTAGAAAGAATAACTTCTGTGAGAAGAAATTGTGCCATAAAATGCTTGAGTTCTCTAGCTTGATCATCTTCAACAAAAACTTAATGTGTAGTTTTCTGTATGTCATGGGTCATTTAAATAGAAATGTTGTTTTTAAAAACATAATATATGTGTCTGTACCTGTTCTGGTTTTTAAAGCCTGGTAAGGTGTCTTGTATTTGGGGTGGTTTTTTGTTTGGTTGAGTGTTTTTGTTGTTGGGTTTTTTTGGGGGGTTTTTTGTTTTTTTGGTTTTTTTAGGGAAGTTATGGGTTTTGGCTGTGATAGAAACTTGTTGGGCTGTTAGAAATGGAAAAAAAAGTTTAATTTTAAATATCAAATGGTGAAACGCCTGATTTTTAAAATTGCAGACTTGATACGGCTTCATTTTGCTTATTTCAGTTTACTGTAGGATAAAATCAGTTTAACCTGTTTTGTTTTCTAGAAGCATGTCATACTGAAGACAAAATGGTTTACCTGAAGTCTTGATTTTTCACATAGGGAATCTAATTTTTACTTGGAGTGTATCTAAATGTACAAAAGCAGTTCCTGAAAATGAATAAGGGTCTTAATTTGCTTGTTACATTTATATCTTCCTGCCTTTTACAGGGCTGATAATTCCTGCCAAACTTCTTGGGTCTGGGCTTTTTGTTTTGTTTTAATTTCCTTGTTGTTCTTGTATTCTGTGAGGTTGGCTGGATTGTGATTGCAGGATTGTACCTGAGGGAGAATAATTGACTTCTGCATGAATCTTTCCTGTTTGCTGCGAATTAAATTTTGGGCAAGCAGAGTCCAGTTTAAGTTGATTCAGAAATAAACTACAGAGCAGGCTTTTATTGTATAAGATCCCATTCTGGGTTTGTTTCACTTCATGTCCATGTATGAGTCCATTTGGGGTGATACACAGCTATCATTCCTGTCACGAGGATTATATATACTTGCATTTGGGCGAGTGTTTACCTGTTCTCTGTCAGTTCAGCCTGCACTGCTGTTGTGGTTTTGACAGTGCAAATGCTGAAGCTCCAGTGTTGTAGCTGCTCCTCTCTGTTCAGTTACATTTGTTTTATAAATTTTAGCAGCTTCTCTAGACAAGAAGTTTTTCTTTACTTTCTTGATATGAGCTCTCACAAAGCCTAGAATCTTCATATGCTTTCTATTTCCATTCATTAGGCTGCAGTGCCAAAAAATATTAGTATTTCTTTATTTGGCATATCTAACACACAGAGTTCAATATTACTAGAATGGAATACTGCAGTATTTTGTATTTGTTTTCTGTAAGTTTAAAGCAACCTTTTGATTCACACTTGCTCACAAAGCTCATCTCATCACAGTCCCATATTTCTGCTTACTGGATTGCAAATTCCATGCTGGAGGCCCAGCAGCAGTTGGAGGAAAAAAAATGCATGTGGCAGTATTAGGATAAACCTTTCCAACTGTGCTGGCTAGTATGTTGATGGTTCATTTGCATCACAGTAACAACTGGGTTCAAGGCTGAGGAGCAAAGTCCTTGATAGACTTTTGTTGTTTATCTTGAGGGTGTTTCTGGTCCAATTGATTGTAGCAGTTTCTTCCTCCCCTTCAGAATTCCTTCTTTTCATTTGGTTTATCTGTTCGTTGTGAAATAAGTATTCTTGCCCGAGAGAGGAAGCCTGTTTTAATGATGCTGGGATTCTATTTGGGCTACTTACGTTCTTTGTTTTGTTTTGGGTGTATGGGGTTTTTTTGTTTCACTTGTTTGTATGTTTTTTATGTAAGTTAGTGCTGACTTTTTGACCTTTTGTATCATTTATTGTGTGCAACTTTTAATGGCTTTTCTTTCTATTAGCTTGAACTAACCCCTGATTCCCTTCTGGGATGTGTAGCTCAGTTTTTTTGTGAGGAGACCATGATAGGGAAAGACAATTGAAGCCTGGCAGTGGAAGAAGCAAACAGAATTTATATTACTTGAGGAGTTGTATTCTGGTGTAGGAAAAGTGGCTCTGTTAAGTGTCCTTGTTTGCTCATTTCCCCACATCTGTTTCTTCGTCAAGTATTTTCTTCTTGTTCCATTCAAACAGGTGAGTAAATCTTCAAGTCCTGATTTGCAGAAGCAGCAGAGTACCAGCAGTAGCAGCACTTGTGCAGCAGCTAATGTATAACACCAGGGAAGGCAAGTTTCCAAGGGATGAGAGGAACAAAAAATTGACTCTGCCAAGTAAAGGGAAAATGAGCTGTTAATGATAAGCTATGTCTTTATTCCTAAATACTTTTAATGAGTAAGCATCGCAGCAATTGATAAAGGAGGTCAGTACCATTACTGATATTTATAAATTGGTAACTGAGAGATCGATCCACTTCTTTGCTCAAAGTCAGTCAGGATAGTGGCAACATTCATTACCCTACATTGCTTCTCAATAGGAAATGGCTCAGCAAACAAGAACAAGATTTGGTGGGGTGGAGTGTTCATTTGCTTTGAAGAACTTGACTGAAGATCTGGAACTACAGCCTGTTTCTTTGATCTCAGTTCTAGTCCTGTCTTCTCTTCCTGCAAACTCCTACAATTGCTTATCCACATGCAACCGTTTAGGGGCTTCTGTGCACAAAAGCTAAATCTGTGAAATATTCTGGGCTCAAAGTGGGTGGGGAGTAAGGACAGGTGTCTTCAAAGGTGTTTGTTAAACCCAGATCATGTAATGATCCTGTATGCACTTTGATTGAGAAGTAAGGGACGGTGATGGAGCAGTGACTAGGCAAAAAGACGATGAATATCTTTGTAAAGTGCTTTCTTGAATTCTTTCCAGTTTGCACTTGTTTCAGGAGATCTGCATCTCTCTATGCAAATGTGGAAGATCTTCATTGCTTAGGGCTCAGTCATGCGGAAGTGGTAAGAATTATGGATTGAGTCCAGGGAATTACTTTAGGCACAAGAGTTGTCCCGCAATCATCAGCATGTAACATAGACCTGTATTGACAGTGGGTTTATTTCTTACTGACAGCAGTTCTGAGACAGTTTTGAAACAAGCTGAAGAAACTGCATTGCATGAAACCTAGGATAGTCTTCAGGCACAATTTAAGGAGATTGTGAAGAGTATGAGGTTTTCTTCTGGTCTTTAGTGCGATTTTGTTCTCTCTACAAGTTTGGTAAAGAGGTGGTCTAGCCTGTAAAATCATTTTTTCTGTGAAAGGGAAGAGGTTTGGTTTCTGCTAAGCCTGATGAAAAACATGGGTATCATTCAAAAATAAAACTGCTTATTTCTGAATATGCTCAATTCAAACAGCATTTTCTCTTCTACGATCAACTAGTGATTTCAGACTTCCTCATGGTTCCAATACTTCAAAAGCTCTGTCTTTTGATACAGACAAAAGGTTATTTTTGATTTAAAGTAAGAATTTATTTTAGACAATTTTGGGCCTAGTTTTCTCAGTCGTGTCCATTACTATGTCTTGGGTTTTTGCAGTGTCTTCAGAAGGAGTCAGGATTGAGCTTTCCATGGCTAGTTGCTGTTTGGACAGTGAGCTCTTCTTCTAGTTCCATCTTCCACATTGGCTTTGTGATGCTTGGTATCTTAAGAAGGTTTGGAAATGTTGCTGTGCCAAAAGATTGATTTCGTAACTCTCTTATCTCTGGTTCCTGCTATAGTGTTTTTAGGCTTTCTGCTTTAACAGCAAATTAGGTTACTCCTCTGTGGAAACGTGAAAAGCAGTGACTTTTTGTGAAGCTCCAGGTTTGTGCAGTCATCCAAAAAAGTCAAGCTGAACAAAACTTGAAACTAGTAATGGACTAACATGTAGCGTGTCATTTAGGGCAACATATGGCTGGTGGATGATACTATTATCTGAGAAAATGTCATCCCTGTTTTGAAGATGAGTAACTTTTTTAAAATACAATAAATGTGTTGGAATTAAGTGGTGGAATAGAGTAAAAATGCTGCTTGTGGTTTTTACAGTGGCTCTGAGAAAGTATGTCAGTAAAGGAAGAGCCTTGGAAAAGGTGAAAAATTTTCTTTACTGAAGGGCTTTCCTTTTTTGGTAGGAAGCTGGAATGAGGCAAATGAGCAAAGCCATTACAGTATGGAAATGGTGTTGTTTCTTCTTTTAAGATTACTTGAACACAGAAACAATGACAGACTGTTTACAGAAGCACTAAAATGGCAAAAGAGGGCAGAAGTAATGAAAAGACATATAGTTTTCTTCTTCATTATGATGAATTTGCACAGTTTCTTTGCTGTGTAGCCTTAGCTTGTGTTGTTCTAAGTAGCTGCGTAGACTTACCTTGTAGTAACAGGTTGAGAGGGGGTAACTGATTTAAAACTCTCTATTCAGCTGGAAACAAGACACAGGCCTTGAACTGGGAAAACTTGCGTTCTTTATACGAATTCATAAATTAACTTCTGGAAAACAAAGCAGACTCGGGGGGGGGGGGGAAGGTAAAGGTGGATGCTGTAATGGAGCAAATCTGTTAGGAGAGATCAGAGGAAGTGTGTTCACATGTATGGCATGTATGTTCTGGTATGCTTTTGAAACTGCTGGGAACCACTTCTGATACCTGCCTGCTATTTAGAGCTAGACCCAAGTTGCAGTGGGCTGTAGTGGTTGGATCTACTTCTTTTGGTATGTTTTATATAGACTTGATAGTCTAAATCCCTTAATCTGGTCATGGGAAATAATGCTTTGGCCAGAAAGAAATATTTTGGAAAAACTACTTCAAGAAAGTCAGAAGAAGGTTTTGGTTTGGTTTTGGTTTTGGTTTGTTGGGTTTTTTTGTGGTGGTTTTTTTTTTTTTTTTTTGGTTAATATATAAGTACTTTAATCAAATATGAAGTAGAAATAACATTTAAAAAAAGAAGGTGGCTGTGGAATGATGAATTCTTTCTGTAAACTTTCCTTACGCTGTTCTTTTCCAAAGTCTGGTGTTAAGATGTTTTACAGTTTGCTGTAACAAATACTGAAACATAGCAGAAATATGATCTAGGAATAAACACACTTTAAAAAGAAGCTGTTTACAGTTATACTTTGCTATGCTCTGTAAACAGAATTGAGATGGGGATGAAGTGGGACTTTTTTTTTTTTTTAAGATAAAATTTATTTTAACCAAGAGCATTTCAGCATTCCCTTTCTCACATTACAATCCTGAAAGGACTGTTTTGTTACTGCTGAGGGTGTGGCAAACAGAGGGTGAGAATGAGAGGCTGAGGGTGGAGAGGAACAGCATTTTTTTTTAATAGGCTTTATTGGAAAAAATGTATTCTGAAACTATGCTTATGAAGTCAACACCACAGATTTAAGGATCTGTATAAAACAGGTCTGTGTCATTTATTACTTGTGGTAGCCCATATTGAATCATTTAGGGTTTTTTACTGTTGACTGATTTAGTTGTGTACACCAATACAGAACACTGTGTCAATCTTCTGGTTGTTTTTGTTGGTGTGTTTACGGATGTATTGTGTCCAAATTAAAGGTTGAACTACCTGCCTTTTTTCTTCTTTAAGAGTTGAAAGTGTCTGTCTGTGGGAGCTGTGAATTTGTGAGGGAGCCTGAATGCTGCTGCTTATTTTATGTTCTTTTTTTGATGATTGATTATGTTGCTGACCTGAAGGCATGGGTTTGGCCTCTCCTAAGTAACTAATAAGGAACATTCTGTCAAGCTGAGATTTAGATGAGGGGGGAATAAAGATGGATTTTGAATCAAGCTTTGTTGACTTAAGATTATTCCAAGAAAATCAGCCTCTTGGGATTTCTTGGCATCGTTTTTATATAGCTTCAAGACACTGTGCATTTATCAGAACTGCAAAAGAAATCAGGCATGTCACTTCAGATACAGAAGCTAAGACTGTTTTAACTGAAGAGCATCTTTATTTCAGATAGCATTGAAAACAGCTAAAAGGCAAGGCCAAACATAGCAACAATGAAAACAAATGTTTGTTGGACAAAGCTGTCTTTATAGGGCATTAGTGAACGGGAGAAGCCATCTGCCGAAGATTGGTGGCTGAAAACAGATTTTAATTAAGTAGTGCATGATCAGGAATTTCTGCTTTTGACTGCAGAGTGTAGTTCTGTTGCAGCAGGTCAGTGGACAAAGTGGGTATTTTTTAGCCTGTCACCCTGTTGTTGAGGCACAGCAAGACATCTCACCTCAATGAGATACCTTTGTGGCTTTCTTAATCGATGTTTTTCTTTTCCAGTGCTATCACTTTTATCAGGCAGTTCTGCCTTCTTGTAAAGAAATTTTTTTTTTTTTTTTGCTTGTTTATCAATGTAATGGTAGATATTTAGCAGATTGCCATGTCTTGGGCTTAGCTTTTTGAAGTGTGCTGTAATAGATGGATTTTTGTGTTCAGTGCTTGGTAGATAATATGCGCTTTTTTATCACACAGTTTCTGTATCTGCTGGCTAACTAGGTATCACCTTGAGATTCCCTAATAACCTCCTTCATCTGTTGGTTCGTTCTTCTGAATTTTACTTAGGTAATTCCTTGTTCTACAGCATGCTTTAGTAGAGCAAATGAACAGCAATTACGTTGTGCTACTCATGTAAGACAGAAACGCAGTTCGCATCTTCTGTTGTGTCTTACGAAGTATGTGTGTCATGACCGCTTACCTGAGCAAATACAGTATTAGCAGCGATTTCCTAGATGTGCCTTTTGATTTCTCAGTAATGACTCCCCATTTTGCTTTTTACGTGTTCTTTAGTACTACTAGGCTATCTTTTGTAGGTATGAATAAAACAATGATAGGAAAAGCTCTTGGGCTCTGGAACTTGGTTATCTACTCTAAAACTGTTAAAACTGATACAGTTTTGGTCCAGGGCATCTGTCATTTCCCAAGTGTGATAACAACTTTCCTGAGCCATGAGTCTGGGAGAATTATGTTAACAGGCAGGTTAACGCTCTAGCTGAGAGTCGGAGCTTAATGGTATGGATGCCATCTGTCTGTGCTGGTTGACCTCAGTGCCATGTAAAGGTTCTGGGCATATTCAGTTTTACTTGTTATATTAGGCATAGCTGCCTAGGTCCATCTTCCTGTCTTGTCAATTGAGTACATAGAGCCTATAAGCCAAATAGGTAGTATTTTCTAATAAGAATGTTTGATATATTTTTAACAACGGTATTCATGTGCTGTCAACATCAAACACCAGAAGGTAATGGCAGTTCTTAAAGGAAATTCATTCAACAGTTACAGTGGTGTAAGCAATTTGCTGTTCAGGGTCATTTATTTAATAATTAAAAAAAAAAAGTAAATTTAAATAATAACTTAAAACATTGCTTATAAAATCGAGAACAGTTCAGTCTTGTTAGTGATCTTCTAAACTAGTTAACCTACTGACAAATTTATTCATCCGATTGGTAGTCAGGACTGATGCCCTCTGTGCATGCAAGTCTTGCTTTTAAGGGTACTTCAATTCCTTTTCTGTTGCTTATGCTTTCACTCTGCTTATAAGTAGTCCATTTCGTACACAGAACGTCCACTCAAGGGGTTTACTGGCAACTGGCACAGGTAAAATAAGTGTTAGCCAATTAATTCACTCAAAAGATGCCTTTTTGTTGGTCTGACTGTAATGCAGTCATCTTTACCTTTCCTTCCCTTCATGAAGGGCATTTGTTTAGCCCTAACCTCTTCTGTGAAGCTTTCTATACAGGAACTAAAGGTTTCGGGCCCCCTGTGTTGAGTTTACTTGAGGATGTGGAGAGGAATGAGAGCTGGTATTATTTCTTGTAACAATAATGAAAGAATCTTTGGCTTACTCTGTTCATCACGAAGAAAGCTTTTCTTTAACCAGACAAAGAAGAAAAGAGAATGTAGCAGGTTGTTCACTGATCTAAGCATTTCAAGTTACAGCTAGTCTTTCTTTTTTTTTATAGTGTTTGTGTGGATCTTGGCATTGGGGTCCTTTGAAGCTGCCTCAAAAGTGTTTTCAAAGAGGGTACTAACACCTATTTAAGGTCGTCTATCTTTGACCTTCCTCCTGTTGACATAGATAAGAACAGTTCAGAGGCACACAGAATAGTTATGGAAAAAACGGTAACATGAATTACAGTTTTAGGAATCTTAAGTCTTAATAAGCTCACACTTTCACCTCACCTATTTCTGCTTTGCACTCATGGTCATACCTCTGAACTTGAAATGGTGAGCTGACCTAACTGCATTGAGTTGTCCTGTCTGAATACTCACTGTTTTGATTTTTCAGACTACCCTTTTGAACCTGTGTCTTCACAACTTGTTCATATAATTTCAAAACAAAGTATTAGATGTTTTATAAGACAAAAGGAAGTCTCTTAGGATAACTTGAAATGCTGGTTTGAGGGAAAATCTTCACTTTAGATACCGGTTTATTATAAAAACATTTACTAACACTTGCTGTTCTTTCAGATCTCTGGTTTGATACAGAACATTGCATGAAAACTACGAGTTCTTCCTTTCCATATTAAGTGACTTAATTTACTTGGATATGTTTCAAACAAAACAAAGTTTAATGGAAAAGTGCTTGATTCCATCTGTCTGGTGATTTGGGGGGGGGGGGGCTGGCCTTTAAAGAGACTGAGAAGAACTCAGAACATGAGAGGGCAAATAGTTCACTGGTTGCTGCTTTTATTCTAGATAGATTCTCATGAATATGTTTTCTTCTGAGACAAATATTAACAAAACAGGAGTTGAACAGTGCTGATTACATAAGGGCAATCTTTTGAGCACAAACTATTGCTTACGACTGTCAGAAAGGCTCCATTTTATGACTAGGGGCATCTGAGAAGTAGATCAAGTTGTTTCCAACTTCTGGTAGTTGGTTTTGTTGCGGCTCTCTTGTCTCCTCAGAGTTTTCAGCAGTGCATTGGCATCTTTAAAGTTTTCTTTAAATTTTGATTCTTGAGAGTTACTTCAGTGGTGTTGGGATACCTTTGCTGTGTGTGGAAGCATGTGTAAACTTTTATATGTGTGATTGTGATGTGCATGAACCCGAGATTGACAAGTTTAAGTAGTTACACAATTAATGAGGAAAAAGTATGATCCTTATAAATCAAAATGAAGTCCAGAATGCTAGCATAGCATTAATTTCTCATTTTGCTGATGTAGCATGTATGTTTCTAAATGGACTTCTGCTGTGAAGGCTACATTCAGTCTAAAATTGGGGAAAGGTCAGTAGACTAAAATCTCTTCTTACGATCCAAGCAACCTGCTCCTATTTGACTTTCATTTTCATGACATCAGTACACTGTTCCTATCCCTCTGCTACCCTCCAGCAGCTCTGGTCAGTGGTGATGTTTTTGATCTGACTACACTGGTAGATAGACTAGATCAGTGGACTTCATTGCTGACTGCTTGAGTGCATAACATGATGAGGTGGATAACCCATATGATCCAAATGCTTAACTGCATGTGTTGTTGCTCTAATTTGCAATGCACTTAATCTCTACAGCTGGTGCAGAGAGGCACCATGCATCTGAGGTCCAAATGTTCCTGTTTATTATGTAATTGCTCTGGATCAAGTGATTAGTTGAAATACCTGTGACTGTCATCTGTTATTTAAACAGCTGCACGTATATATAGTTTAGAGGGCATATTCATGCTAGGTGTAATACTTCCTGATAGGAAAATAGTGTTTAAAATGGACAGAAATGCATCTACAATGTTAATACAAAAAAACCACGGAAGCGTTGAACCTTCCCCAACCTTTGGGTACAAGACCATAGAAGTGCTCTCCAAGATGAATCTTAAAGGAGAATATATTTACTTCTGGGTGAATTTTCTTATAATTGTTTATCTTAACACTTAATGAAGACCCGTACTTATTTAAAGGATTTTTTTCACTTTTTTGTAACAGTAGAAAAACATACAAATGCAGTGAGCTTTGCTGTAAACTCAGTACACTGTAAAATATGATGGAATGTTTGTATTAGTTTATTGTACTGAGAAATATTCAGACTAAATGGTAGGAAATGGAACAAGATACTGCATTTTAGAGCTGTGTGATAGTGATTAAGGAGAAATAAGTTTGTGTACAACTAATTTGGTTCCTAATTAATCATGAGCATTTTGGAGCACAGCATAGAAGGAGGGAGCATGTTGATGGATCCTTAGTTTAGAAGGTGGCTGAACTATGTTGGGAACCAACAGACAGCAGGCAAAGTTGCTTGTCAAGTAGGAAGTCTTGAAGTGAGGTGGAGTAGACTTGTGTCCAGCTTCTTATTTAACAAACATGTGGATAGTACCAATGACCAAGACGTGCAAACCTGGCAGTTTAATGGAACAGTTGGCCCAGAATGGCATGTCCTGAGGGTCCAGAGAGCTGTTTGGAGTTGACACAACCATGGTGGTGATGTGTCACCGGTACCAGTTGGAATGACCACACTGGCACATCAAAAACTAACTTGGACAGACCTTCTAGGGGAATAAATACCCATCCAGGTCTTGGGCTTCCTGGAGAGTGGGGTTTGCAAGAGACAATGTGATTGGGTTTGGCAGGGGAAGGGGGCCCTCTTGCACTGCATTTGAGATCCCATTATTCCAATTTCTCAAGTCCTGAAGACAAAAAGGAGGAATTAGAAGACTCTGTCATAGAGCTGTAACCTCAATGGGGTTACAGAGATACAGTGAGGTAGCTCAGAAGACTGGACTGCTGCAATAGATGGATAACAGTCTCTTAATGAAGGACAGATAGGGAAGCCAAGAAGGGGAGGTTGTGCTCTACACAAAGGAATGACTTGGAAGCATGGAGCTCTGCTACAGGATGGGTGATAGGCCTGTCGAGCCCATATGCCTCAGAATCGGAAGATAGGGCAGCAATCACAAATATTATGGTGGGCATCTGTTACAGACAGCCTGATCAAAAAAGGAAGAGGATGAACCTTCCAAGTAACTGGATGACATCTGCTAGTGGAAGGCCCTTGTTCTCAGGGACTACTTGAAACACTCTGCTGGAAGGGCAGCACAGCAGGATACAAGCAATCCAGCAGATTTCTGCAGGGTGTTTGGGATAATATTCTGACTTGGATTTTGGAAGGATCAGCTAGGGCAAATGCTTTGTTGGATCTGCTACTTGCAAGTAAAGATGAATTGATCAGGGAAGTAATAGTCAGTGGCAGCCTAGGCTGTAGTGGCCATGAGATAGTAGGGTTTCAGATCCTGAGGGAAGTGAGGAGGGCAACTGGCAGACTAAGGCCCAGAATTTTATCTTGTTTAGAGAACTGGTAAGTGGTGTCCTGCAAGAGGTTGCTGTGAAGGGCAAAGGAGCACAGGACATGTTGATCTCCAGAGACCGTTTCCTCAAACTGCAAAAATGACTCATTCCAGTGTTCATGAAAATAGCAGGCATGACAGTAAGCCTGCTAGGCTGCAGGAAGAGTTCCTGACTTGAGCAAAAACAAAGTCTACAAAAGGTACTGGTACTGCTTACATGTGCAGGAATGGAATTAAGCCAAAGCTTGGTTAGAGTTGAAACAGTAATGCGGAGAGCAATGGGAGAGCTCTCACAAGTATGTGGACAGCCAAAGGAAGAGTAAGCAGAACGTGGCCCTGCTGCTGAATGGAGTAGGCATTGTGTGACAACATGGGGATGCGGTGGGGATCTCGGAAGGGATCTGAGGTATTCAGTACTTTCTTTGCCTTGGCTTTCACTGACAGGGCCTGTTCTCAGGTGTGGCAGAATTTTAAGGAGCAGAGAGAGATGCCATCCATGGTAGAGGAAGGTCAAGTTACAGAGTACTTAAGTAAAGATCAAGTTACAGAGTACTTAAGTAAAATGGACATATACAGGCTCATAGGACCAAGTGAGATTCACCCAAGGGAATGGGCTGTCACGATTGTGAGACCTCTCTCTATCATCTTTGACAAAGTCATACCAATTGGGGAACATCCTCAGTAACTGAAAGGTGGCAAATGTTACAGGCATCTTCAAAAAAGACAAGGAAGAGTTGACAACTACAGCAATGAGTGAAATGAATGGATGTGTATCATCATGATACTATGAAGACGATAGAGCATTTGACTTGGTATAAGTCACATAACAAATGCTTAGGTGCTTTGGATCTCTATAAATTCTGTCTGCAGGTATTGCTACATATGCTGTTTTCTGAAACTTCTGCTCCTAGCATTAGATTAGCTCATGGTAGGAGAACTTACTTTGGAAGTGAACTTTAGGAAGTTTGGAAGTAAAGTGCTGTCAACAGGCTGTCATTTAAGCACTGTGTTGCATAGGTACGTTTTGAACTGGACTTGATGTGGTACTCAACACTGGCAGCTTTCTTCAGGCCTGTTTATAGGATCAGTGATGTATTACTATTGTTAGTATAGCTGAACAGGTTCAAAAAGATAAAATGGAGTTTAGCTGTGCATTGACAGCAATTCTGTGTACCTCTTCAAATTAATTTGATTACAGTGGCCTTAGTGCACAGCTGGAGAGCAAGCATATCCCTTAGAATGGGAGCAGTGCTTCTGTCTTTGTTGTCTGTCTTGTCCTTGATTCACAGACAGTTAAGCCATTTACGACTCAGCTGCTGAATACCAGTACATAGGGATGACATGTCTCATAGGCAAACTGAAGCTGGTGACAGTTTACCTTATTATGACATGCTGTATGTTGTAGCAGCTCAGTAGCTGTTTCCTGACTCTCTGAGAGCTGACAACCTGATAGTTGTTCTAAGCTATGTCATTCCGGTTTGTAAGTTGAAACCTGCTTTTAAAATAGGCTTTCTATGCAGGCAAAGCTTGAGCAAGTTTGGAACCATTTAAGTTTGATTTTGTGTTTTACTATGAGGCGAATTACAGTGGCAAAAGAGACTTAGTTTTGGAAGCCAAGGTTAATAGATTTGGATTTGGTTCTTCATATGGTTTATTCCCCACCCTGATTCTCAGTCATTACCTATTACAAGAATACCATCTGACTTTCTAGGTTTAAAAATTATTGGAAGATTATTCAGATGTGATAATATAGTGTCGTCTGTTTTGTGGGTGTTTTAATATGTAAGCAATAAATCAATGCTTTTGCAATTATACTTCTCTTAAATTTCGATCCTTTGTACTCTAAAAGGTGGAGAGTCTTTTTCTTCCATGTAAATGAAGTAAAGATTCACAATAGAAATTTTCCTCTTTGAAGCAAGGTGCCGTGATGATGATCAAGCCATTTTACTAGTGAGCATGGAAGGCGATAGCCTAAAAAGCACGAAAGGAAGCTGTCTTGATGAAACCCTGCTGAATAGAATAAAGATTTCCTATTTGCTAAGTCTGCTGCTGTTCAAAGTCCAATTGGTTATAGTGGCAGGGTTACTGCTGAAAGACTCTTGGGAGTTATTCTAAGCTAGGGACCTCTGCTACGTTGCATTTTTCTGTACTGTTCTGCTCTGGAAGAGTTGCTGCTATTCAAGAACTTTGTGTTATGTTTATCAATAATTTTGTGAATGTGGAGGGATGATACAGGATGTAAACTTTTCTCTGTTTTGAGTGTTTGCAGTGAAACACATCTCTGCTTCTTTTCTTGCATTAAACTACTACCAGTGTAGTTCTGTCTTTGAAAGAAACACTGCATTTGCAGCTTTTCTTTAAGGTAAAGGCCAGTCTAATCTGCCGATGATTAAAAAAAAGTGAAGATCTAAGTCTGAATTACAAAACTTGAGTGAAGAGTTGTGTTCTCTGGAACAGCTAGGGCAATCCAAGATGAGGACTCTGGAATACTCTGGTAGTACACATCCTAATTTTAAGATGTTTGTCTTTTTGGTTTTTTTGTAAACTGAGTTCTGTTTCAGTCACAAGAACATAACAGACTTTCTTCACTAGTGTTTTTAACTTTCTCATTCAGAGAGATTAAGATTATTGATTTCCTAGAAAGTGATACTGAACAAGACTTCTTAAGATCAGAACTGTGTTTTATCTCCAGTGCGTTATGTGATTGATATATAAAACTGTTTCCTAGATCACAGACTCTCAGATAAATTTCTTTTAAATTTTTCAGTGTAAACTATTATTTCCAGCTTTCTGTAGCAAACAAAAAATCTGTCTTAGCTGGAATGTAGGACTCATGAATGCCTAACCTCGGGGTCCACTTTGAAGACTGTTTGTTTTAATTTTTAACCTACATAAGTGAAAAACAAATACATGGATTTGTTGCTAGTAGCATAGGAGAAAGGAACTGCAATTTGTAAGCACTTGTCCAGGTACTGAATGAGATTCAGTACTCCGTTTTCCATTCAGGCACACTTTTGCTGAGTCTATCTGTTTCTGCTGAAGACAATGCAATGCATTGCAATGCAATGCAATGAAGTGAAAGATATTTTCAGAGCAATAGTTTAACATCATACGTGATGACCTCACAAGAGTGAAGTGTCTCTCTTTGTGGCGCTGTTCTCAAAGAACCTGCCTACCCGTAAACAGTGAAGTTCAAGGGGTGGAGGACTTGTGTTAGGTCAGCACAGCGTCCATTGCATATGGCACAGTGTCTATTCCATGTAGTGAGGCTGATCTGTCAGATGCTCCGTTAGGGAAGCACAGGGATAGTAGAACACAGGAAATGATACTAGAGATTCAGCTGGTGCCACCTTCCGCAGTAGATTGCATTGAAACTGCCTCAGGATGCTCTGGGTGGATTGTATTCTGGCTATGTTGCATTTTCAGTAAAATGTACAATCATATTGCCCATTGGAGGCTGCAAGAGATGTTGTGATACTTTCATAAAAAGAGGACTAATATACTTACTTTACAAGCCAAATACAGCCCTCTATTTCACCTTCTTAGAACCTACTGTGCTACAATTATTTATTTTCCAAAGTGTGGATGCTAACCAACTGACTGCTGCTTACTCTTAAGCTAAGCAAAGTAATCTTTGTATTTAATATAAAATATAGTATTTCTAGGATTATTCCAGGATATAAAGTTTTTTAAAAATAGAAATAGAAAATATAATTATATCAAAAATACTTGCTCAAAACCTTCATATTAGCTAAAGTTTTCTTGCTTCTCAGATGAATAGGAAACCACTAATGAAGTGTTCATTCAATCCTGTGCCATATGCATACCACAGTTTAACTACTTCCCTGTATAACTGAGCCACAGTGTGGCCATGCTCTCTTGCATGCACACAACCAAGTGTAATTCAAACACGTGCATCCAGGTCACAAATGGGCTGGAGGGAAAGGAGGACGAGACTGGGGTTTTTAGTTTTGTGATTTACTTGAATCAAGTTAAATTATTTGGCCTACTTGAAAATCTAATGGCTTTCTAATGATTGTGGTCAGTCTTTAATGGACTCAATGAAACTGAACTTTTTTAGCTAGATCTCTCTTCTTTGACCATTCATCAGAAATGAAACAATAAATGGATTTGTTTGTTGCTATAGAATATAAAGCATATATAGAGAGCGCACAGATTGCAGGAGAGTCCTTAAAGAATATCTTCGAACTTCATTTTACTTCCTTCTGTCAGTTTTAGTTGTTCACTTTGTCTTTCTCAGTATACCAGTTCATTTGGCTAGTGTCTTTGCTGCTTCTTCCTATGCCACTGGCCTCTCTGTAATCTGCATCTCTGTCTTCTTATACCTTTGAGGGCTAGCTTGCCTTTGCTACAATGTTAAAAGCAAAGAGGGAAGTCTGTATTTCTTCAATAGATAATAAAATTCAATTCAGCTGTCTCAAGCTAAATCGTATCTGCCTTATTTAAAACTGCGGAGTGATTTATGCTTAATATTAGAAAGCTAAGTGTGTGGAAGTGTGTATGACAGGGAAAGAGGGATGTGTCTCAGGGATTTGGAGATAAAAGAGACTTAGTAATGAAATAGCTGCTTATGGCAGTTTGTAACTTGAAGTATGCATAAAAGTGCTTTCATGCCATAGGACTAAAAGGGGGCTGATATGATGCTGATTTTTAGAAGATTTTCAGGAAGGAGCTGGGGAGATACAAGTCAGTTCACGTCAGCACCAGGCATGTTAGTGGACATGACAATAAAGACTAGTACTAGTGAACACATAGCTAAATGCAGTGAATGGAGGAGGAAGATGGACTCTGTGCTGCTTGCAAGAGACAGTGATACTTAACAAATCTTACCAAGTTCTTAGAAAATGCCAAAAAGCATGGGGATGATGCGCATCTGGCGGATTCCATTTGTTTGGACAGAGACAGACTAATTCTGCTTGCATGTGAATTTCACAAGATGGTTGCCTGTTTTAGTCTGTCCCTTGGATTTTTCTGTTGGCTACTGTCAGAACAGGGTACTATCAAGCTGGACCTCTGATCTCACACTGTTTAATTTGTTTTAAGAGATGGAACTGAGCATAACAAAATCAGTAGTTAACTAACTGAAAGTTTCTGGAGACTGACACAGATGTATTAAAGTTACTGTTTTCACGTAAGTGTGTTGTGGACTCCGCTGTAGCTATTTCAGGGGAGTTACATACTAGGAATGCTGTAGATTGAAATTACAAGATACTGCTCAAGTTAATTTCTTCAAATGTATGTTTTAATGTCTGATTATCTCTAAGGCATAAAATACATGTATCTTATACTAACTTTCCCTTTCTCAGATTGAATTTCTTCTAATTGTTTTAAATCTTGAATAAGATAAAGCCTTAGTGGTTCTGGGGAGGTTTGCATGACAGAAATCAAAGGCTGTAAATAGCATGTGACATGTTGCTTCACTATGAAGGCTGGAGATAAGGCAAGAAATAAAATTATTAATAGGATTTTGGCTGTTTAATTTTGTGATACTATCACTCATATGCCCAGAAGATAAGATAGACAGCTCTTTGTTCTTCTAGATTAGGTCTTTTGTTGTGGTGTTTGTTGTTTTTTGGTTTTTTTGGGGTTTTTTTTTGTTTTTTTTTTTTTTTTTTTTTGTTTTTTGTTTTTTTGGTTTTTTTTTTGTTTTTTTTTTTGTTTTTTTTTTTTTTTAATGTAACATGCAGTCTGGCTTGTTTACTCTTGGGGGGTGGATGGGGAGGAGCTGTATTTTGTCCTCTGAATGTTGCTGTTGTTCATAGTCTCATATCAGGGGTTATAGTTTAAGAAAGTTCTTTCAGGTGTCCACTTTGAGGCTATCCATTATTAAGATTAGGTAGACACAATGACACTGGGGGTACCTGTTTAACAGGGGCATATTGTACTCATTTCAGATGCTTCAGGATAGATACACGAGCTACCAAGATCAGTGTTTTTTATTTACCTGCAACTTAGATCAATTATTTGGCGTCTCTTTGGTAAGTTTAATTTAATAGATGTCATTCAAATCACAGAATCTGTTAAGACAAACTTTCCATTCAGTGCTCGCTACATGTAACTGAGACTGTTACCTCTGACTTATATTTTTGATCCTATAGAATGTGAGTATCTTGGATAAGCATAGGTTATGTTGTAGAATGGTAGAAGAATACTGACATGTTATTTCTATGCAGGTAAAGTTTCACTGCTTTAATATAGAGTAAAAATATGTGAAAATGACGGCTAAGAACTAGTCTCAAAGTTTCCAGCCATTGGAAGGATCCGATGAGCAAGGATATACTAGTAAAACTCTAAAGCTACTAGTGGTTGCCTAACTAATGATTCCAGACTCTTGATAGTGGTTTCTTATTAAGCCTCATAAGATGTTTACCAAGAAAGTTTAGTTACAGCTCTGTTACATATGAGGAAAATGGAAGTGTAGGAAGAAAGTTCTTGTCAAAGTAATTTTAAAGTATACTGAAATACAAGAATGAAATCCAGGTCTTGCAAACAGCCTACAAACACTTTCTATTAGTGCCCAAGTTTTCTTGAATGTGAAGTTGGTAGGTTAAACTTTGAAGTTACTTGAAGCAACTGTAAGTTCTCCTCATGGATTTATTTGAAAAATCTAGGTTATTCTCCCTCTCTTTTCCTGTGTTGAGACTTCTATCACTACTTGTACTGCTGCAGTTTTGCATGTTTTTCTATAGGCAATGATGTCTTAGTATAAAACTTGTCTTTATGTGTTGTAAACAAGCTGATCCAAAATTCTTTCGTGGTACAAGTGAAGCTTTGTCTAAAATTATGCAGAATAGGCTATATGCTATAGGTCTCCTTTTGTGCAGCTGGAAGTAAACCAACAATTCTTTACCTTCAAACTGTCCGGGATGCAATCTGGTTTTGAATGTGCAGTTTGGCATTTCCTGTCAACAACAGTTACATGTAGTACTAAAACTTATTATCTAGTTATAAAAAAAATTAATATGCTGCAACTTCAAATGTTAAAACACCTGCCTTTTCAGTTTTAAGGTAGTGTTTCTTCCGTAAAACAAAGTAAACTGACTTGCTGAGTTTTCCAGTGGTACCATGCAGATGTAGGCAGGCTTTATGTAGACGTCCATGTGCTATGTAGAAGTAGGCAGATGTGGCATGGTATTCATCCTGAAGCTCTGGAATTTTATCATAAATCATGCTAATAGATATGAAGGGTACACTACTTATTTCAGTATCTATGTTGCTTGGAATGCAGTAGGATGTCTGCTTTTCCGTGTAAACATTTTTATGCAAACTGGAGGTTAGAGCATGATGACCAGTGCATATGTATTTTTCGAAATTCTGTTGTGGACCTTTTGTATTGCCACTGAAAAAGGGAAGACCATTGTTTCAGGCTGAGTAAATATACATGTATGTACATGTGCATTTCATATTTGTAGATATATAAAAAAATAGATGTGTGTGTGTACAGTTTGTATACGGTAAAGCATACAGCAAAATAAGGAAACAGCCACTGTTTCACTCAAAGCTGGATGTTAATCATATGTTTTTAATTTGTAGCTAACTTGATGAGGAGAAACTTTGTGAAGAAGTCAGGAGGATTTGTTTAGCAAATGTGACATGGCTGTACTAGATATATTTTAAAGCAGTTTTTGAAAGATAAAAGGAGGGATTCCAACTTAAAAAAAAAAAAAAGTATTTAAGAATATAGGAAGGCAAAAGAACCATATATGTTAGTGCATTCCAAATGACTTTGAGTAATGTAATTCCATAAGCATGATGTCCATGCTTATGGTGGAATAAGCATTTTGTAAGCCTTGTGTTTAAGGCCCTGGTTTTTATAGTGTTTGTAAAGGCACAGTGCAGAATATGTATCACAGAGGGATGAATTACTGTGAAAGGATACATTTTATTAATTGTGTTTGGTTTTTTCTTTCTCCTACATTAGTTTTAATGGTGGCAAATACCAGACTTCTTCTGTTATCTCCAAGCAGGTGTGTTCTACTTCAAATTGTAAAAGCTTCCTAAAGCTGAAGAGTTAAAAAGGACTTACAACATACACCACCTTCATTTTATATTCTATGTATTGTATAATAGCTGATCAGTTACTGTCTTGAAGACTGCAAACTGGAATTATGTGAATGTTCTTAAACATGAATTAAGGGAGATTATTTTTTAATTATTTATCCTAAGTAATTATCTTAGTAATTCAACTTGTGAATTATATGTCACCTCTGAAATACAACAACTATCTGTTGAATCAAAAATCTATGTCGCCTAGGGCTTCTTGAAGAAAACTGACTGAACTGATATTACCCATGACACTTCCTCTTGAGATTCTTCTGAAAATTCTTGGCTTCAGTGATGTAACTCAGGTGTAAAAGTTTCTCAAAAGGCCAGACAGTTGTAGTTCTAAATGAGATCATGTATGATGAGACCTGTTCTGAAACATGTTGGCTTTTCTTTCGCCCTTGCCTTATGATTAGAAGGAGGGTTTTGGTTAATGTTTCATTTTCATAACAAGACCTGAGTCTCTTACGTGGATTTAATCTTTTTTATGTCACTATAATGATGAAAAACAATCTCTTTTGTGGATAGGATTTCTTTAATTGCAAGAGTACCAATAATGTAATCAGTCATGCTGATCTTTCTATTAATACCAACTTTCTTAAGAGGTGGTTAAAATTATTCAGTTTTGTTATCTCAGTAAGGTATTCTTTTTCTTTTCCTTCTAGGCTATTTACTTTCTAGAAGAGAGGGTCAAGCAGGATCCCCTGAAAAACCGTTGTCTGATTTGGGTCGTCTCTCATACTTGGCTTACTGGAAAAGTGTCATATTAGAATACCTTAACTGCCACCATGAAAAACAAATCAGCATCAAAGGAATGAGTCGGGCTACTGGAATGTGTCCACATGATATTGCCACAACCCTGCAGCAACACAGTATGATAGATAAAAGAGAAGATAGGTCAGTGAATCTTGTAAAAAAAAAAAAAAAAATTAAAAAATATTGAGACAAAACATGCACTTTCTCTGCTTATAAGACAGTTGATGTGAAAAAGGTCTGTGTAAAATTCTGATTTTAAAATGAGTGATAACCATCTTACTGAAGAAGTAAGTACGGCTGGGTATTGTTAATGGGGTCTTACATAAAGAGTTTTTCTCCCTAAACAAATGGTGGTTTTTTGGATCCTCTTTTATGTTAATGGTTATTGGAAGGGTGTGACCAGCTTAAAACGTTTTCACTGAAGAGTTTTGTTTCATTCGGTATCATCTTCCATAAGTACAATTCCCAACTCTTGCTTTGCAAATATCTTGCTTTGAATACCAGTGAGGGAAAAATTTGGGTTTGTGAGTGGCAGCCTTTCTCTCCACACGCCCTTTTTCAGTCATTACTGAATTCACACAAGCCATAGGATCAGATCAGCTCTACATGAAGTCCTCCTGCCCAAGGTACTGGGAATGCAAATGACTTTTTAAAGTTTCTGTTTACTGTTACGGTCGATGTTGAAAGTTAGTGCAGTGGGAAGGTAAGTTCCTGTTTTGTGAGTATCTTCTTAATGATCTTGATTGATATTTTAGATTTTAAGTGGGTTGGTTTTGTTGTTTGGGATTTTTTTCCCATCAAATGCCTTAAATTACTTCCAATGGTAACGCTGCCCTGTCACAAATTATTATACTGAATACTGACACCCAATTAGAAAATAACGTTTTTTCATCTATAGAATTCAAAATACTTTATGGGCGAGGTTAGTTAGTCTTTTTTCACAGGTAGTAAGGCTTAGACAGGGACATGAACTGACCTGGCTAAAGGTATCCAGAAGGTCAGTGGTTGAGCCAGGAAAAGAAATCACATCTT
This sequence comes from Platalea leucorodia, assembly GCF_965183815.1. Taxonomy (NCBI): domain Eukaryota; kingdom Metazoa; phylum Chordata; class Aves; order Pelecaniformes; family Threskiornithidae; genus Platalea; species Platalea leucorodia. The sequence goes on from NC_138826.1 coordinate 25,208,233, forward strand.
TGAAATTCCTGCCAGACACTCACCTTGGAAATTGGGTGTGGCTTCTTATGATTTCCTGCACTTCTTAAATTTTTCTTACATGTAGTGAAGTAGAAGTTTGTCACAATTCTGTGAAAAGGGTTCACCTGGATCTGATTTTTTTTTTTAAAGCATTCTCTCAGTGAAAAGCAATGTTGGCATTTAACATGATTTTTACAGCATCTGAAATACTTGCTAAAAAAGAAGTCAACATTTTTTGTTGTTTAAAATTATATAGTTCTTTCTAATAGAGGACTTTGGTGGGATATGTGCTAGTATATTAGCATACCATGCTATTATGTTAGTCTTTATCTACTTTCAGTATGCTACTTCATTTCATAGTAATTAGAAAGTTGTTTTCTATTGCATCAGCATAGGACTAAGGTACATTTTTAGCCTTCATTAGAAAACCTGTGTTTCTAACTTGCTTTCTTGTCCAGTTAGCTACCATCTTCAGTTGTAATATTAACCACGTTCTCACTCTTTACTTGATGATCCACGGTGTTTTCTATTTAGGCTTGTATGTCGTATTAAAATTGGAAATTGTTCTGGCAGTGACTGAAGTGCCACCGCTAAACCTCTTGCATGGATTTAGAGTAGTCAACTATAAAACCTTTACTTTCCTCTCTGTTGCCCTAGTGATGTTTAGTATTGAGCTTTCACTTCATAAACTGTTGTTTCCTCACTTCCTCTTAGTAAACAATCAGTAGTGGAAGCGTGTTACCTGTGTGTGTCAGCTGATATTTTTAGTTTGATGTATCCATTTATTTACCCACCTGTCTTCAGAGGTTATAGTGCAAAAGGATTTAAACTGTAGGAAGGTTGTTTTAGGTGATCGCTTTATAAAATAAATTACTGTTTATTGGATTGTAGATTTGTAATTATTAGAAGGGAAAAGCTGATTTCAAGTCATATGGAGAAACTGAAAGCGAATCCACGTATCAATGAAGTAGATCCTGAAAGCTTGAGATGGACTCCTTTGTTAGTTTCTAATGCTGCAGTTTCTGAAGAAGAGAGAGAAGCAGAAAAGGAGGTAATAGCTGAAACTTCTTATTCTGAATTTCCCTTCCTTTGGATTTCATCACTGAATATTCAACATTGGGCTGTCTTAAATAGAGCAGTTTTAACTTTGACCACTGCTTAATGATAGAGGATACTGATGTTATTGTAATACACAATTTTTGGACGCTGTGCAGCAAGACATGGTAACTTTGGGGAGGATGAATATGAAAACTTAAAACATGAATCACTTGTCATGAAGCTGTATTTATCACTCTTGAGGTAGCCGAAGAGCATGTAATCAGATCAAATTTGGTGCAGAGCTCAGGGGCTGCAGTGTCAATCGATTCTTTGTGTTATGAACTTGCTCAAAGTGATCCATGTCAGTGGGCATGTAATGTAGTGCTAAAGGACTTAAATCAATTTGCTGCATCATTAATAGTGCTAAATATCCCATGAAATGCAATCTTCTTTGGTTTGTTATCCTAACTGTTGTAAAGGAGCTACTAGATGATTCAGCTGAAATGTTGTTGCTAGGTTAGCTAGCAGTGCTAATCAGGGTTGACTTATTGTAACTCTTTAGCTGAATGTAAAGGATATGGCTAAGTGAATGCTGTTTCAGTGACCCATTATTTTAACCTCAACCCTTCAGGCTGAGCGTCTGATGGAACAAGCTAGCTGCTGGGAAAAGGAAGAGCAAGAAATATTCTCCACAAGAACTAATAGTAGGCAATCACCCACAAAAGTACAATCTAAAAATAAATATTTGCGATCTCCAGAAAGTGTGGCAGCAGTGGGGGATCGAGGGCAATCCACAGAGCAATCTAAGGAAAGCAGCGAGGAGGATGGTGGGGATGAGAATCAGCAAAGTTCGCCTCCCCGGCTGACAAAGCCACAGTCGCTGGCCATAAAAAGAAAGGTGTGTTACTTCAGTGGTTTCGTTTAAAGTCACTCATCTCTGATTCCAATCGAATTGTTATCGTAATAACAATCTGTCTTTTTACGAATACTTATTAGACTGTTTTAATCCTTTCTATATTGTTTGGACACTGAAGGACTGTCTTCTCTGTTTTCCTCTCCATCCAATTTTTTATCTTTTGGATTTTTTACAGAACTGTAAAATACTAGTGACACAAAAAATCAGAATTTCCTGTTAATTTTTAAACTAGTGATTGCCCTCTGCTGTTTGGCATTGGTATTGGTTCAATATTTTAACGGTTCTTCCATTTTTCATTTTAAGATGGACTCCAGCTTTTGGGGTTTGTCTTTTTATTGTTTTTAATATAGAAAGTCCTTAAAGGGGAATGCTGTTTTTCAAAAGCAAATGCTGTTAAAACAAAAGGGTTTTTTTCCCCAATATTCTGATTTCCAGGAGATTTAAATGTTAAATTCTGGTTACTGCGGTGTTTACAAAATTCATAATTTCATTGAAAAATCAACTATTTGAATGATTTAAATTAGTAAACTAAGCATCCCAAAATTTTAAAGCACTCAGCATATGTATTTAGGTGTTTCTGGTGAGAATTAGGGAATTGGAGTGTCCCTTTGTTTACGCTTTACATGAGCAAACTTAATAAAAGTAACTATAAATCTGTGAGAATACATAATAATAGAAATATAACCTGTTAAACAGTTTTTTCTTTATAGCAGCCAACTGTAGGATTCTTTTAGTGTATTGTTGAGACCCATGTGAAGCTTGAGGTGCACTTCCTTTGCTGTTACCTATTTTTCTATATACATTCTTATTTCTAAAATAGCAGAAACCAGAAATGTAGAAGAATAAACTTTGATACTTGTGAAGGTTGTTGGGGAATTACAAATCTACAGAGAAAAAATGTGCAAGTACGATTTAGGTAATGTTGCTATGAATATTGTTTGACAGAAGAAGGTAAAAGTCGCTACAATATGAAGAAAATTCTAGTCTTAATTTTCACCTACAGAAAGGTTTGTGTGCATGTATAGATACATACCTATGTTAACTGTTTAGACATTTTATTTTTAGATTCTGTATACATTTGATTTTGATGCAATGTAAAGTATTTGTTTTGAATGAGTAAATAGATTATTGTCAGCTTACTTTACAAAAACGTATTTATTTATGTCCAGAGTCAGCTAACAAACAGGAATGAAGGAAGAGTTATATTTGTGGAATTATTTTTCAGAGACCTTTCATACTGAAAAAGAAAAGGGGCCGTAAACGTAGGAGGATTAATAGCAGTGTTACAACAGAGACAATTTCGGAAACAACAGAGGTGTTGAATGAGCCATTTGATAACTCAGATGAAGAGCGTCCCATGCCACAGCTGGAACCTACCTGTGAGATGGATGGGGAAGATGATGACTTGAAGCCTGTGATAAGAAAAGCTTTTGAGTATCAACCTGGGCAGCAGAAACAGGAGAAGGAGGAAGAGGAAGAGCAGAAGAAGGAGGAGAAAGATATTCGTTGTTACAGGAGTGATGACAATTGTACAAGTAAGCTGAAAATGTTCTTATATCTTCACAAAATTAATTTGTCTGGTGACCTTCAAAGGAAGTGTTTATTTTTGTCATAAATCTGGAAATTTTAACGAGATGTATTTAGCCATTTTGGTCTTAAAATCTTACAATCTTAATAATGCTTTCTGATTAGAGGTGCTACTGGAGCCATTAGTCTCACACAGTTATTAAAATTCAGTTGTGGCTTCAGATTTTTTTTGTTTTGTTTCTGTTGTGTTTACTTCTTTTGTTATTCCTGACCCATTAATATTATAATGTGTTTTTTGTGTTCAGAAAACAAACGTTTTCCAGTCTGAAGCACTGCAGTCCTTGTCATGTTGCCAAAACCAACTTTTATGTCCCTGCAACAGGGCATTTCGTAGTCAGCAGAGCAGGGGTATCACTGTAATATTGTCTAATATTGGTTTCGTATCCTTGGTAAAGGATACAAGCAAAAAGTAAGATTTGATTTACACAACTATCTTTCTATTCAGCATTGTTGGTAATTCAATGAAATGTTTGTTGTTTCTGGGGCACAATATGACCTCAGCACTGGGGTCCCTATTTTTTTCCCCACAAAAGAGAGGGGTAGTTTTAACCGTGTTCTTTCAAAGCTGCTTATCTAGTTTGATTTCAAGGATATTTCCTTGCAGAAAAGCTAATGGATGGATAGTGAAACTACTAATGAGCTATTCTGAATGTATACTCATCCCTTGACCTCCTGGCTCTCAAATAATGCTTATAAGTTTTAATTCCAGAATGAATGACTGGATTCTCAGGTCTGTATATTTTTCTCTAAGAAGCCAGTGGGTAGTATTTTAGTGTTTTCATAATTGCATGGGAAGTTTTAATCTTTGCGATACTCAATTGAGGGATCAGGCACTGATTTCTGTTCTAAACAGCTTTTGTGCGACTAGAGCAACCATACTTACGAATGTTGGTGCTGTTACAAACCACTGCACGGATACATTAGAATATTACCACTTTTTCCTGCTTCTCAACAGAAGTCAATTAAACTAATAGTAGCAAATTCAGAGTGTTACAGCTATGTCCCAGTGGTCAGGTTTGCACTGCTTTAACTAGACTGATATTGTGTATTTGTCCATGGACCATGTCATCACGTTAATTGACTGTAGGAGCGTTATAACACTAAAGCGAGAGGCAGAACTTGGCAAAGGAGTATCGTTGAAGTCGTTACACTCCCAAGTGCAGCATGTTATATCCTGAGAATTCTCCCTTTTTCTGGTGTATATGTAAGTGGTATCTGGGGAGAGAGAAGAGGAGAGGAGTGAATGTGTTTGGGTAGTTTTTTATAGTCAGTGGGTTAATGTAGTGTTCTGATGCACTCTGTTTCATTTCAATAATCTTTTGGCTTTTGTCATGTATTGAGAGCTGTGTCATGATACGCTGCACATGAGAAGATACTAGAATGAACCACCTTTTTTTTTTTTTTTTTTTTTTTTTTTTCAGTGTAGATACTAAAGCATGATTATATGCTTACTATGGCTTGTCCTCCAGAATGAAGGCAGAACAGGAAACTCCAGACTCTCATGTTATTACTGTCAGAAAGATGAATATGCAGTAAATCAATGTCTATATAGTGGTGGCATCCCTTTATTCTAAAAACAAAGGCTGATAATCAAATATTTGGACAATATTTTTGCTTTAGTTTACATGTCTTGTGATTTAAATCTCTGGGATTCTTCTAGTGTATAAATGGTGTTTCTGATGGTCACTGTTAAAAGGCCACCAAACAAGAAGAACTTTACATATCTGTGTAAGTGTGTTTGAGCTGTAGATGTTACGTTATTCTGTTGTGGTTTGAGATCTCTTTATAACTCTTGTTCCAGAGTTTCTTAATACGTTTTGAGTTTATAAATTACTTTTGGGATTACGTTTGAAAATATTGATTAGTCTGTGCAAGCTAAGACTTTTCTTTTGTCTCTATTGCCTCCCAAAGATAATACAGAGGATGTAGCTGTATTGGAAGAAAGCACTAAAGACAATCTTGAACCTTTAAAGAGTAAGCAGAGTTGGCCCAAAGGAGTTAAGCGCGGTCCATCTAAATGGAGGCAAAGCAAAGAAAGAAAACCTGGCTTTAAGCTTAATTTATACACTCCACCAGAGACTCCTATGGAGCCTGACTATCAGGTGCTGGTGGAGGAACAGAAGGAAGTAGCTGAAGACAAGCCCTGCTCAGTTCCTGCTGTTACGGAGGAAGCGATTAAAGAGCCTGTTGAAGTATTACCACCACCAGATGATGAGGTAAAAGAGGTAGAACCTGAACCTCTGCATCCACCCAGCGAACCCTTTGAAAAACAGGAAAATGATATGATGAAAGCTGGCGAAGAAGAAAGGAATGTAGAAGAAGGTGGAATCAATTCAAAAGATCAAGAAAAAGACAAAGCAGAAGAGGTGTTTCTGCAAAAAGAGGAGTCCATGCATTTGGATGATCAGGAGGAGGAGGAGGAGGAGGAGGATGAAGAACCTTCTCACAATGAGGATCATGATGCAGATGATGAAGATGATAGCCACATGGGTTCAACAGAAGTGGAGAAAGAGGAATTGCCTGGTGAAGCTTTCAAAGAAATGCTGGAAACACAGCAGTCTTTTTTAGACGTAAATGTTCAAACTGGTAATTCAAATCAAGAGGACTTAATGGATTGTGGCGTTGACCTCGCAGCTGATGAGTGTGAAAGTGACCAGAAAGAACTTGCTACGGATTCAGACCCGGTGCCTGAATCTGATGATGATCATACAGATAACAACCAGGACCAAAAAGCTGGTGAAGAATTACATTCCGATTTCAAGGGAGAGAGTACTGAGACCATGGAGATTGATTCAGAGACAGTTCAAGCGGTACAGTCTCTAACCCAAGAAGCAAGTGAACATGAAGATACGTTTCAGGACTGTGCGGAGACTCAAGAGGCCTGTAGAAGTTTGCAAAACTATGCCCATAATGACCAAAGTCCCCAAATGACCACACTGGATGATTGTCAGCAGTCTGACCACAGTAGCCCAGTTTCGTCTGTGCACTCTCATCCCAGCCAGTCAGTTCGTTCTGTTAATAGTCCAAATGTTGCTCCTTTAGAGAACAGCTATGCTCAGATCAGCCCAGATCAAAGTGCCATTTCTGTGCCATCTCTACAGAACATGGAGACTAGTCCAATGATGGATGTTCCCTCAGTTTCTGATCATTCGCAACAGGTTGTGGATAGCGGGTTTAGTGACTTGGGGAGCATTGAGAGCACAACAGAAAACTATGAAAACCCAAGCAGTTATGATTCTACAATGGGTAGTAGTATCTGTGGAAACAACTCTTCGCAAAACAGTTGCTCGTACAGTAGCCTTACATCTAGTAACCTAACACAGAGTAGCTGTGCAGTGACACAGCAGATGTCTAACATTAATGGAAGCTGCAGTATGATGCAACAAACAAACATCAGTTCTCCTCCCACTTGTAATGTAAAATCTCCCCAAGGTTGTGTTGTTGAAAGGCCTCCAAGCAGCAACCAACAGTTATCCCAGTGCAGCATGGCCGCTAATTTTACACCACCTATGCAGTTAACTGAAATCCCTGAGACTGGCAATGCCAACATTGGATTATATGAAAGAATGGGGCAGAGTGAATTTGGAGCGGGGCATTACTCACAGCCATCTGCCACCTTCAGCCTTGCCAAACTGCAACAGTTAACTAACACGCTTATGGATCATTCTTTGCCTTACAGCCATTCAGCTGCTGTAACATCCTATGCAAACAGTGCCTCTTTGTCCACGCCCTTAAGTAATACAGGGCTTGTTCAGCTTTCTCAGTCTCCACATGCTGTTCCAGGAGGACCCCAAGCACAGGCCACCATGACCCCTCCCCCTAACCTTACTCCTCCTCCCATGAATTTGCCACCTCCCCTTTTGCAGCGTAATATGACTTCATCGAATATTGGAATATCCCACACCCAAAGACTGCAGACTCAGATGGCCAGCAAAGGTCACGTTTCTGTAAGAACCAAATCCACACCTCTGCCACCTGCTGCTGCAGCCCATCAGCCACAAATTTATGGGCGTGCTTCACAGACTGTAGCCATGCAAGGGCCTGCGCGGACCTTAACAATGCAGCGTGGTATGAACATGAGTGTAAATTTGATGCCAGCCCCAGCTTATAATGTCAATTCAGTGAACATGAATATGAATACCCTTAATGCAATGAATGGTTATAGTATGTCCCAGCCGATGATGAATAGTGGATATCACAGTAATCATGGGTATATGAATCAAACACCCCAGTACCCTATGCAGATGCAGATGGGGATGATGGGAACTCAGCCATATGCACAGCAACCAATGCAGACAGCACCCCACAGTAACATGATGTACACTCCTCCGGGGCATCATGGCTACATGAATACAAGCATGTCTAAACAGTCTCTTAATGGATCCTACATGAGAAGGTAGGCCCTTTGGAGAAACAGACTACCAAACTGGCATATTGGATTGATCTGCACAAATACCTTTTGGAGAGTACGATTTCAAAACCAGCAATTGGTGTGAATGCAAAAACATTTGTTGGCACCATTTAAAAGCTGTATGCAGCAGAAAGCCTTATACAAGTTTTTTTTTTTTTTTTCTTTATTTCTTGTTTTGTTTTTTGTTTTGGTTTGGGTTTTTTTAACTTCGTGGGAATTAACTTTTCTCTTTTCTTTGGGGGGAATTAGGTGGTTTTCCATTTTTTCTTTATTTCATTGAGCTTGAAGTTCTCTGGAAAGGAAGAACTCTTTCTATGAACTGCAATTACACAGCAGCTGATGGTTCAGAGCCATTTTATGTGCCTGCTCCCATTAAAAATGTGGATAAATAGACTCCAAAACTATCAGACAGTACTGGATCGTGAGCTTTTTCTCTCTCCTTTCCCCACATGTAAATGCCTTTTAGCAGTTCTTTTATTGTATTATTTTGTTTCTGAAGGTGACACTTCCGCATGCCGCTAATGTCTTTGTTAGTGACAGTGCATTTTGTAGTACTGTACAAGTGTTGTGCTTAACAGTAAGCCATTTCTTAATTTTTTTGCCTTGATTAGGTTACCCTAGTTTGAGGGGTAAAAAAAACAGAACTATATTTTTGTTAATTATAAAACTTGTAAAAAATAATAAAAAAAGCTGCAAAAGCTATTCACATTTTGGTTAGTTCAAAGGGTTTTATTGCTGTATGTTTAGTGTAAAGTTGAGACTCTTTTCCATTTTTGTGACCAGTTTCTTTGGAGCTGGGGTAGGAAAAAAAGGCAGCTTTCTGTTTTATAAATACTGTTATGTTTTTTTGTTGATTGAAACATCTCAGTGTTTATTTGTCAAGTTTTGAAACATTTTCATATATGTCCAAATACTTGGCAGGATTTAAAAAAAAAGTAGTGAATTTGGTGTAAAGTTGCTATTTTATGGAAATGCCTCTAACTTTACATTTTCATTCCATCTGTAGATTTTTCTATCTTTATAAAATATTGGAGTTATTTTTTAAGGGAAAAAATAGAGCAGTAGCGTGTGAATAGCTCAAACTAAGCTTACAGATCGCATGTAAAAAGGCAAAAGTTATTTGTGTCTGTTTATATTGCTTCCTTTTTTTGTAGCCTTTGTACTTGTACAGAGTGACTGTAAGGGCCGAACAGAAGAGGCTTGATACATGTAAAAATAGGACCCAGTGACACTCTTGTATTTATCTGTTATCTTTTTAGTCAGTCACTTAAAAAAAAAAAAAAAGAAAAAAACAAAACAAAAAAAAAAACAAAAAAACAAAAAACAACAAACCACACACAACACAAAAATCCACCCAAGAAACAAAAATAAAAACTGCAAAAAACAACACCCCCCCTAAGCTGTACATTTTAACATAAAATAAATTATGATGAGCCATTTTTAGCCTCTTGTGTCTTGTCATAGTTTGATGTTGCATGGGAATTACCTCCTGAAACAGTGTTTGTTACAGCGCTCTCACATGCTTGATCTAAAGCCCATTAAAGTTGATGGGGTTTGGATTAGGTTGTTAGAGCCTAAGTGTAGGTTACTCATCATAATTGCATACACCTTGTGAAAATAAAGAGTATCTAAGATTATTTTTTTTAATAATCTTAATAAAATATTGAATAAATATGTATTTAATACATTACAAGGTTGTCAATATTTAATGTATGAAAGTTCTTTCCTATAGAAAGTGTTAATATATATGTAAAAGGGTATATGATAGTAACAGACATGATGTTTGGACTGTATTTTAATGATAGAATTGTAATCTCTTCCTTTGTCATTGTTGCTGGGTTACAAGATGACGCAAATCTTGTGTTGAACCTCTGAGTTCTGTGTATATGCATGTATATGTGCGCACACAAACACACACATATATGAACACTTCTAATCTAGCAATAGAAGGTCTGTAAAAATCAAGAAGGCTGTTTATACGTGGAGCTTGTGAGTGGACCAAGTTTAAATTGGGTGCGTGTGAATATGCACCAGAAAAAAATCCTTGTAAGAATTTTTCAGAATGTTTCCAATGTGAATGTTGCCACTGAATCCTCCCCCTAGCCCACGGACACTGCAGGAAGGTTGCTAGCTAAGGTGAAAGGCTTGGTCATCTTGACTGAAAACTGTGTATGTCCCCATTCCAGTATATAAAGCAGCTTTATAGGTGATATTTTATATGCTCAAAAGTCAGAGAAATATACGTATTTCTTTAAATAAAACCCTTAAAGTGTGTGGTGTTGCCAAATCAAGAAATTGATACTACAGATCTATGCGCATAACCTGTTCAATTTTAATATGACGGGGCAGCAGTCTACAATAGTGGATTTAGTGGGAGCTAAAGTTGCTGGTCAAATGGTAATTCAGAGTAACTTCTATTTTAGGAGTTCGGAATACTTGATAAGGAGAGCGCAATACAACAAAGATTTTTATTCATGCAGTTACACTGTCAAATTTGCTTTTTGAAGGCAGAGAATATTCATAGTACTTAAACTATATGTGTGTTTGTCTTCACAAAGGCACTGTCACTTTTTTATGCTTAGGAAAAGGGCAGATGAACTCGATGCAGTTAACGTGCAGCCTTCAAGTGTGTATGACTAGGACCATGTGTCTTTGAATAATTGCATCTCAAAGTAGCACTATGTTTTGTGATTTTTTTTTTTTTTTTTCATTTGTACGTTTTCACGGTGAGTGAAAAAGGCACCTGGGTCTTTATCCACTGCTGTTTAGTTTCAGGTTTCCAAGCCTGTAACATACAGGCAAATCAGACCTTTTTGCCATTTCAATATGTGCTAACCTGAAACAGAGCATCCTGACTCCAGCATATTGCTAAAATTCTGTATTTGCAATACACAATTAAAACATGGGTGGAAAATGATGTAGTGTGTGTGCAGAACAGGCAAATTTCCAATGTTATTTTTTTATTTCAGAACTGAATTCCTTTCAGGAAGACAAACGGCTATGCTACATCTTTTCCCATAGGGACTGTTCAGCTGTGAATTGCATTACTGTACTAAAATTTCTGTTTTATAAGAAGGCTGTCTTTTCCTTGACAGATCTACCCGTTCTGTGTATTGTGTGCCCATTGCAGTGTCAGTTTTGACTGTGCTCTAGCACTATCCCAGTTGAGAATTAGCTCTTTCTTTTAGTATCTCAAAAGAATTGAGAGAGTTGCAATAGATGATTCTTGTGAAACGCAGGAGGTTTCCCTGCCCATGCAATCTTAGTCTTTGGTTTGACAAATGGGATACTTCATACCACTAGTGATGTGCAAGAAGGAAGTAAATTTGCCTCATTCTGCATGTACGTTGCTTGCAGACCTGGCTTGTAGGTGAAGTCAGTGTTGCTAACATTTGTTAGTTAGCTAGTTAGCAACTTGCAAGGCTTGCCTACTTTATGGAAGCTACATGTTCCAGAACTTTTGCTTTTTCTGATTTAGTCTACTTGATTCTGGGAGAATGGTAGGGGAAAAAAACGGGGAAGTAAATAAGAAGTACCTTTACTTCAGAATTGCTTAATTAGCATAGCTATACCAGCAGAGTGCTTCAGGCAAGACCTGGTTCTAGGGAAGATACTTGTCTTTGGAGCAGAACCTACTTCATCTGGAAGCTGCCAAATCACAGTACTCCTGAAAGCTGCGCTCTAGCCCTTTAGCAAAGACCAGAATGGTAAGTGGTGTGGTACTCTGGCTACGTGATCTCCTAGCAATGGATAAAATATAACCTTTTTTTTTTATTTACTCTGTAAGAAGCTGTGTGATATAAGTAGAAACAGAGGACTTCTAAATGTACAAAACTTTCATGTTAGATCACTGTCTATGTGTTTTAGTTTTATAAGCTGTTTAATTTGTCCATCAGGCAGGCTAGTTGATGGAAACAAACTCCATTTTATATACAATGTGGTAAATAGAAAGAATGGGCCTGGCCCATTATCTGTAATGCTGAGGGTGATCCTATTACAGCCTCTTCTGTAGAGGCTGATATCTATAGGAGCAAGCAAACTGACCAATGTAGTGAAGACCTGTAGCTCTTTCTCTTTCCTTTACTTTTAATACTTCTCTGTATTAAAACTATGTATTTACAGCATTTTTTATGACCTATATAGTAATATAGGTCAGCTCTCCCATAGTGAAGCTCTGGGTATGCATTGATCAAAAGTTGTTCTTTTGAACTTTGTGGACTGGGGGGGTGGTGGTGGTGTAAGAAGATTGACGGTATGATTAAAGTTTTGGCTTTATCATAACTTTAGTTGAGTAATTTAAATTCTTGGTAGTTTTTCCCCATTTACTAAATAACAATAAATAAGCTTAATCAAGCCATGTTTAAGGCCTTCAAGTAGTGTGTGTAAAAACACTGGAATATGGGGTTCTATTGATTTACTTCTTGAGAAATCAGTTTTGTGCTGTTTTTCATCTCCATGCAAGCATAGCAACTCCTAGTTTCTGAGTAGCTTGGAATCCTGTCCTTTGGAAATTGTCGATATGTTCTTCTGTTGCTGCGTCAGTGCTGCCATATGCCAATTTCCTAATCTACTGTGCAGGACAAAATGAGTGGGAACTACTTAAGAGTTCTAGTATTTTGCTTTCTATCAGTAGTTGGGAGGCTGCTGCTTCAAAGTTTTGTCAGTCTCCACCAAAAGCTTCTGGGCCTCAGGAAATTAGTTTTTCCTGTGTATTTGTGCAAGTCTCAGACTGCAAAAGAAATACCTGCCTCCAGGTACCAGAAAACCTTGTTCGAATACAGTTCTGCATGTGAATCAGCTACAAATCCTCTTCCAGTTACAGCAGTCATCAAGCTGTCATGCAGGATACAAGAAATAAAATAACCTGTAACCTGAGTGAGGGAAATCCTGGTAGATATTCGCGGTATTTTAGTAGATCATTTGGTACAGAATTCCTGCCTGTAAGGCTAATGCTAAGAAACACACTGCTGCCATAGAGGTGAGAAAGTTCAGCTTTCTCCGTCGGGGTAAATGAAAGACCGGGGCCATGTGTCTGAAAGGCAGGTTTGTCAGACACGAGGCTGGGAGAGCTGTTGCATGTCTGGGTTGTGAATTAAGTTGCAGTAGACCGTAAGGTGCTCTGAAAAGGTGCATTTGAAGGTCTGTGGAAGTAGATGGAAAGAGTTGAGGGACCCTTTCCAACAATTTTTTTGGCTCTTTAAACCCACATTGTGACTGCTCATTTATTTTTGAAGTGTCAAATAGCTTCCTTTTGAGTTTCCTTTTATTTCTGTTTTTTTCTGTTGTGTTTTTTTTTCCTTCTAATCCAGGTGTAGGGATACTTAATTTGCTCTAAGTCCCAGCGTTTGTGTATCTCTATCATGAATATTGTTCATGTCATGATGTCTGTTTTTTAACAGTAGTCTAGTTGTGTTTATTGTGTTCTGTTGTGTCTGAGAATTTGAAGATAAGGTCTTTATTATACAGATAAATACAAATGAGAAGTCAAAAGCATTGCATTATGGGTGCCTGCAGTCTTGGCTACGGTTACTGTTTGGAGAGGAATGATTTACTGGGCTTTGGGCCCCAAAAGGAAGTGAAAGAATAGGAAAGTCTTCACACTAGAGATGCTAAGCCTGTAAGCAGCTGTTAACATCTACAAAAAATTGTTTAAAGTTGTGCTCAACTCTGATTGGTTTGTAGCATATGCTCGTAGTTCTCAGTGGCACATTTCTGCCCCGTGTTCTTTTTTTAAAGTATCAAAGACTTCTGCAGTCCATACTGCACCAAAGATACAAAATCTTTGTCAGCTGGTGAAGACTGTCCTGTGCTCTTGGTGGCTAGGTTGTTCCTCTCAGGTACTGAGGCAGTAAATAGCTCTTACCTGTACATTGAATTAGGTAAAATTCCAGTAGGGAGGGTGATGACCTTTTTGCAGATGCAGAAAAGGCAAACATGGCTTAATTGTGATCTTCCTTTACAGTGTATTTTAAGACTATCAAATACTGCTGAGGTGGAAAAACTCTCATTGTGTCAAAACACAGTTACTGATAATTTGTGCCAGAGTAAATTGAGTAAGTTTAGGCAGAAAAGTAGATCTGGTGTCCCCATTTGTGTATTTGGACTACTTCTGTGAACAAATACAATTATTAGCAACTATATTGGGACACAATAATGCATTAAGGTGACTAAAGCTGAGATAGGAGGAAACATTTGGTAGTGGTAAATATAAACAGCGGTGTCTGGAAGCACAGCAGCAGCTTTCTTCTGGTTAGTCAGGTCACTGTGAGATATTTTTTAAAGGCTTCACCTGTGTCTCTTGCCTTTTTAATCAAAACTAAAAACTCATTAAAACTGGTTATAATCCGTGATTATTTTGGGGGTTATTAGGGCTGCACAAGTTCAGTGTTGAACTTCCTCTTAGCAGTGTAAAGGACATCCTATTTTTCTAGCTGTTAGTATTTCCAAGTGCAGGAAAACAAGTCACAACACAGAATTTTCTTAGTCTTTTTTATGGACTAGTAAATTGACTTGGATGCTGTACGTATAGGACCTTTTAAAATTCAGGCAGTTGAAGCATTTGGGAAAAAGTTAAAACTGAAACTGTTAAAATGTCACGTGTATGTATCTCCTTGAATTATTGTCCATTATATCTGCTTATGCATCTGACCTTCTCAAGGGTCGTGCTTTGTTTCTAGTTTGCACAGTCTGCTGCAAAGTCCATTGTGAAGACTGGGTGGTTGATCCTCATGTGGAGGCTCTCTAAACGCTGTGCTGCCCTAGATTATTGCTGTGAAAGAAGAAATGGAGATGCCAGGAACCACCACAAAAAGGCAAACTCCTGCAAAATCCTTCAGGACTCTGGGACTAAACAATTCATCTGTGCTGCTACCATCTCATTATTTTTCCTGCAAAATTTCTGCAGGAATTCCTTGCTCCACTCTTTTAAAGGCCGTGTGCTTGGGTTAGGGTCAGGATTTTGGGGGTATTTGGCTAGAAGAGGTTTTTCTTTAAGTTGTGCCTGCTTTTGTGCCATAAAAGTTTTTTTACAGAGGGTAAAATTTATTTGTTGATGTCACAAAGAATTCTGCTAACGCTGGAACATTCTAAAAAGATGGGTTTTAAATTTGGCTTCCCTTCTTTCTCATCTTGACAGCATTTGAAATGACTGTGGTTTTCCTTCCAAATAACAAATGATCCTTGTTACTGTGTAATTAACTACACCTTCCCTTCCCATCCTTTTATGGAGTTTCTTTTCCAGTAGCACAACCCTGCCAGGAACAATACTAGATCGTGGTGCTGTTCTCGTCATGATCAGATGGTAGGCTGTTTTTGGCATTCCTCCTCTGCAGTGCCAATGCTATGTCCAGTTCTCTCAGCTGCTTCAAGAAGCCCCGGTTCGGCAAGATGCATCGGTGTTTTGATACTTGCTCAATGGCATCCACCACTGTCATGTTCTTGTAAATCATCAGGTAAGCCAAGACCAATGTGGCTGACCGGCTACGACCCATAGCACAGTGAACCAGAACCTTGTCTGCAGAGACAAAAAGAGATGATGCAGAGATGACACTGGGTAATTTCTTTCTTTTTTTTTTTTTTTTTTTTTTGACAGTGAAGGTTTCTGTGGTGCCCCTGCTCTGTTTGGTGGTTTGACTACTCTTACCAGCACTTTTGTAAGGCCCATCTTTTTACAGGTGCGGAAACTGAGGCTGTAAATCTTACTGTAATAACCAAACACCATCTACATTGGAGATCAGCATTTAATCCTAAACCAGGTATCTTTGAATTTGTGAACAAAGGTTGCAGAGAAGGCCTGGGGGCTGCAGCCTTGCATTAAGTAACATAGCAAGCCCCGCTGCAGCCTAATCTTGCATGCCTCACAAGCCAAGCAGTGTGTATGTAATTCTGTGCTTGGGCACGATGACCAAAGCACAAGGGTGAGGGAGGGTTTGGTATGCTAGCGAACCATGCTTCTATGAGGAGAAGTGGGATGCACAGAGGTGCCTTGCTCCGTTCTACCAGCTAGACACAAAAGTTAACCAAATTTGTTTATTGTTTTGTTGTTCTGACAATAATGTCCTTCAAGATCTAGATTGCATCACTTTATGCCCAAATACTTCATTTGTAAAATATAGCTAACGAGGCTTTTTTAAGGCTCAGTGATATTTTTGAGGGCGGCGGATAAGAAGGGCCATAGAAGTTAACAGGCATATAACCAGGGGGATAGAAAGAAACAACCTCTTAAACTGTAGAAAAGCTGCTTTAGAAATCTCTGGCTAGTCACCCTGACCGTATCATGTTGAATGAAAGTAACATTTCCCCGCCCCCACCACCTCTGTTTTATATGATCATCTCCTTGCAGCAGTGGCCTGTCTTGTATACTGTGAACGCAGTCTCTGCTAATAGTTTTCATCTCTGAATAAATGTGCCTCAGGATTTAGCTTTGTGACATTGCTTGATTTGACTTTGGACTTCCAGAGGCAGAAAGTCCTTGGCTTCAGGTACTAGCAAGGATGTAAGACCAAGTGGAACCTTCCCCATTTGCTGTGTCTGGGGGAGGTGGAAGAAGAGAACACTAAGTGGGTTCAGGTCTGATTGACAAGTTTTGAAACACTTCAAAAGATTTCCAAAAATGATTCAAAGGCCTTGAGGGGGTCTCACAAAGGGTTGAACTGCTGAAGGAAGTAGATTTGGAGCGTGCTCTCTAACACTCTGCTAAGCTGAATTGCCACAGGAAAAAAAAAAATCCTATCAGGGCCAATAATAGTTTATCTCTGTTAGCTATGCCTAGTGAGAAGTGTTGGGTGCAAAGCCATGACTCCTGCCGATTAACTCCTTTGCTTCCAGGCACAAGAGGACGTCTTGGCACAAGTAGCAGTGCTGTGTAATGGATGCATCAAGAACTGCCAACACTAGAGGATTAATGGTTACAGTCTGCATCCTAATCCCAGCAGATAGTCTTAGAGGCATCTTGGCAAAATTCCAGTCTCTCTGATAACTAAAAGTGCCTCTTCCTCTCCTAGAAAATGATAATCCCTTCTATTATTACTGCAAATATTTGAAACGGATGAAAACTCTCATTTGTTCAGCCCTTCATGCTTCTCTTTAGAGTTTCCCACCTTGTAAATGGGTTGCTGTTGAGGTGATAAAATACATGATAGGACAAGGAAGGCTTTGCTTTGTGTGGGTGGCAAATGCAGGGGATCTAGGAGAAGATGTACAGTTTTATACTGTGTTAACAACGGCAAAAAATGGCCATACAACTTTCTGAAATGCCTCCTGGTTGTAGGAAAATGCAGTCTGTCCTTTCCTGTGCGTGAATATTCAAGATTTGACTGCCTGTTAGAGCAAAACGCAGGGCCACATCCCTTCTGTACTACTTTGTATTCTCTTCAGTTCTGAAGTAAGGACCAATCTGAACCCTCTTTCCCCAAGAGGGAGTCTGCTCTTGCAGTCTTTGATTCTGACCACTTATATCCTTCGAGGTGCGGCTGAATATAAAATACCAGTGCACAGAGCCAGAGGTCTGCTGAGTGGTGACAGGTCTCTGAACTATTTTGGTCACTTGACTTGGGCTTGTGTTTCTTGAAAATTTGTCTAGATGCAGCGCTCCCTTTTTCAGAGTCACTTGGAGTGATGAATGTTGAGGTGTCTTTGGTCAAGTGCCTTGGGTCTTTGTATCTGTTTCATATGTTTCTTCTTACATTGCTTTTATCATCTCAGTCTTTAGTGTATTTTTTCCCATGACATCTTCACATGAAAAGAAAATGCTATTCCCTTCTACTTCACATTCTGAGGAACTAAGGCACCAAGGGAATGAGTACTAAATCTGTAGCATAGAAAGGAACTTAAAAATTTCTTAAAATAATGTCTTCCTTTCAGGTTAATCAGGTCTCACTGGTATAAATTTTAAGCTGTCCTATGGTCTGAATTGCATGTTTTGGGAAATCTTTCTGCACAGCTTTAATGACAACATGCATAATTGTGAACAGTTCGAGTTTGCCTCTAAAACTTACTTTTATAACTGAGCTACTTTCACTGTTCTTAATCCATGCTTAAAGTCTGCAAATACTGCTCTGATCAGGGAGTTTCTTCGCCGTCACAAAGATTTTGAAGGTTAAGTCAGAATTACTGCATTAGGACTGTGTTTTAACAGCATCCAAATGGCGAAGCTTTCTGGCTTGTTGCAGAAAGAGAGGCTTCATTTGCCTGACAACTTGTTTCAACAGCATTGCCTATTGAGCAGCTTCCCAGGAAAAAGCATTGTATGAAGTCATCTATTCAATGAATTTGATCACTTGGCTGGCTGAAGGTCACACTCAAACAATGTGATACAGTCGAAGCAAATTCATTAATACATACATTCTGGTCAAAAAAAGTCGAAACTCCCCCGCCCCCCTTTCCCCTCTCTTTTGCATTTGCTCAATTCTAATGCAAAGTAGCAAATGAGTGTAATGGTGTTACTGATCAGAAGTATTTAACACCGTATACTGAAGTATATGGGTACTGGGTTACTTACTGTGAAATCCTGTTTAGGAATCTGGATGCTATTTGTCAGGAAGATGCACGCAAATAGTCCTTTCATTAGGCACTTGAAATACATAGCATCTTTCCACACTAGATATGCATTCACAAATAATGCATTTATGTTGTTGGAGGAGCGCACTAGTTACTTGCCTCCAATCTTTGCTCCTGTAAGTGTAAGAGACATCCGTCTACACTTCAGTCTAGCTTCTGGAGTTATTCTGTTCTGTAAATGTGTATTGGAAAGCTATTGTCATGCATTCAACCTCAATCTCTTTGTAGGCTGTGCATATGTGCCTTTATGCATATCTTTGGCTGGGACAGGAGATGTACATTTAGTGTGCTTTTCCCTCATGAGAAAGTTAAGAGCTTGCTCTTTTTTCTTCGTGAGTGGTACAGTAATTTTTTATTTTATTGGTCTCCATCAGAAAAGATCCTAGCTATCTTGTTTTAAAACCATGTGAATGTGGCAGGCAGTGCAGAGCTACAGAAATGATGGCAGTTGGTAGTATCTACTTAAGTGCAGATTGTTGTTGTTGTTTTGTAGAAGTTCATCCAGTCACTCTTTGATTTGGTCTTGTGTTTCAGTGCTGGACTGGTGCTTGATACTGTCTCAGAACTTCCTGGACTTTGATGTCGTTTTGAAACAAAAAGGTTGATGCTCCCCTCCCCCCCATCCTTTTCTGCCTCAACATTTATTGGGATGCAAGTTTTTTTCCTAACCTTTGCTGCTAGTTCCCTTGGGCTTGTTTCTTTACCTCCCTGCAGCAGACAAAGGTGTTACAGGAACAGGAGGGTGATGGAAGTGAGGAAGTCTGCATTTCTTACTTCAGCTACTCCAGTCTGATACTGACCTCTGGCCTCCAGCCAGGGCTAGACACAGGTGCCTGTTAGTTATCCACTCCTTCCCAAAGGCAGTGCTTCAGACATACTTTTTTGAAATGCCAGGTACCTTTCTTCACAAGCAAGTAAGCTCCTGAAGCAATTTCTCCTGCTATTAGGACTTTGATTTTTAAAACTGAACTGCTTTCAAGACTTTCTCCTGAACAAGCGAAGGGACTGTTGCTGTAGACTGTACTTGCTGAAAGGGTAAAATTGTAAAGACCTGGCTGGCTGTTGGGGGCAAGCCAGGTAGTAGCTGGCTACAGCTGAGCTAAACAGCCAAGAACAGAAGCTGACACGAGGCTAGAAACTTGATATGTGACCCTCTGATATTAAGGTCTTTGTAGGTCAGCAGGAAAGTCTTCTCAGCTGGTTTCTGGTAAAATATCCTGTAGAGATTTAAAAAAAAAAAAAAAAGCATGTGGGGGGAAGGAATAGGAGTAATAGTGAAAGCCAGTGTGAGGCCTAGGCTGTAGCGCTTCACATCAGTGGAAAGCTTTCTGATAGAACACTGCTGGAGGTCAGCAAATAATGAATTGTAGTAATCAAGCTGAGAAATTACAAAGGCTTTAATGAAATGTTTCTAGATATCTGCTGTCAGAGTTGTTTCGGTCTCCTGGTGCTTGGAAAATGGCAGAGAGATAAATCTGTTATAGGTTGGGGTAGATCTGATGGCCTGGTAGGATGGTGGCTTTTATATTTGTAGAGTGAATCTAATGCTGCAGAGCATGAAGCTGTGGAGTGACAGCCTGGAATCTCTGCAGAACACTCATGTTCCACCGCTATACAACCACTATTCATTAAACCTTTCTTAATAGGGATTAATTTGAGGAAAAGACAGCTAATTTATGGAACCCATGCAATGTCTGATTGTCTCTGATGTGTTTATGAAGGAGTCAAAACAACAACAAAAAACCTCTGAGACAGGAGACCTTAATGCAAGCTGTGGTGTGGACTTTTATCAACATGCTTGGTAAGGGGCTCTTGGGCTGGTACTAGTTCTGCAGTGAGAAAGGTCCTAGTTGTACCACTACCTTCTCTTAAACTAGTTCCCAGCTACTAGTTTGATATTTGCTGTTAAACTGTATTGGACTTGTTTCACTCCCACAAGGCTGAATGCTGTGGAACTATGCTTATAATCAGATGGAGAAAATACTGTACTGTTTTTAACCATTTCCAGCACCCTCCTTACTTTTTTCATCCTGAAGTGCATTATGAATGAATTTAGAAGCTGAATAAAAGAACTGGCTGAGCTTGAAAGTGGGGAGATCATCTGCTTCCACTCCATGGTACTCCACAGCCATGTCGTGATAATATTCTGGTCCTGTGTCCACGTTCCGCTGACCATGGGCCGCATTGAGGATGTGGGTGAAGCCTGCCTTCTCAAGGCTGTAGCGATCTAATGCAGTTTTCCTGTTAAAACAAGAGCTGTCATGTAAGTGAAGAAGCATCTTGCCCAGCAAGCCAGAAAAAAAAATCTCTGATTTGGTAAATTCTAAATGTTAAGGAAACTGATAATGCTTCAAAAATGCATCATTTACCATTGTGAAGATCTCAAGATACTGTCATTCAGAGTGAATGATCTTTCTGGAGTTCATAACTATCTCTCCCAGGTCCTTAGAGCACCTTGAAAATGAATTTATTTTCCTGGCAGCTTTGTAATGTAGGCAATACTGGCTTCTATCCATCTTGTACAAGAAGAAACTTGAGATACAGAAAGAAATAGAATGAATTATTTAAAGTCATAAAAGCAAATCTGTGGCAGAGCTTGAAATAGGACCCATGAATGCTGCTTTCCCCTTCCGTCCCATCAATTGATATTGCAGAAATAATAAAAGAGTTGGTGGTATGTCAGTAAGATCATCTGGGATTCAAAAAGAAGCTCTTCATCACTAAAAGAAGCTACTGAGGTTTTTTTTTTTTCTCCATTTCTATTTTAAAAAATAAAAATAATTTTAAAAAATCACCCTTCTGTGATCACAATTCCCTATCAGGTTTCCTTTTACTGTCATGTTTGGTTAAACCAGAGGTCTAAAGCAAAAAGATATGGAAATTGGATATTAGCCTTCAGTGGAAGCTAGAAGTCATATATTTAGCCCAATATTCTAATTTATTCTTGTCCTCTCTTCCATTGGACAAGGGAAGTCAGATAGGAGAGGAAATCCTAGATTTTTTCTGTGCCCAATACCTACTCTTAATTGTTGGCCAGCAGCCTGAGTGGACAGGCATGTAAAAACTTTTGGTTCCATTACAGAAAGCTTTTAATTCTGGAAAGTTTTGTTCTGGAAGAGCTGTCAAGTTTCATTAGTGCCTAGGAAGACTACTGAGCTTTTTACAAAAAATTACATAGGCTTTATTCTGTTAATATGTTTTCAGATGACTACTGCTGCCATAAATGAATTAGTGCATGATGTGAAAGAGCTTTTTCCAACCAAAAGTAGCGCTCTCCATGAATGTTTCCTGAACATTTCAATGTGTAAATGCAGCTGCTGTCACACAGGACGTCGTGATGGGCTACCTGTTGTGTTTCATAATTCTAGTGGTGACAGCTCAGAATAGCTTCAAGTTGACTCCACCTTCCCAGCCTCTGTCAAAGTCAAAATCCCCCTTTGAGCAGTCAAGAACCTAGCGATTAGAGCATTTAACTGGGACATGGATACTGAAGATCTTGCCTATACTCTTTTCTGATTTAAACCGAGCTCATGATAATTGGCTGTTCTGAGTAGACCTTTCTCCCCGCAGAAATTCCGTTCTGGTCAGGAATTATAATGTCTTGACTCTACTGGCATTTTTGCTATGAAATGATGTCATCAGTCCCCTGTGCAATGATTGAAAAAATAAATAAAAACTCCAGTTAGTGTGGAGATGCCTACCTAAGCTCAGTAGACTCTGGAGGACAGACAAGCAGCGGCATCTTGCTGCTAGTGCTGTGACTTGCCACCTTCACCTCAGGTTAAATAATGCTCACTCCTTCCCTTTGCATTCTTGTTGCAGTGTTTGACCTAGAAAGATGTTTCTTTTTCTCTCTCCTTTCAGAAGACTCATGCCTTAGGATTCTCGCCAGGTGCATATGCTCTATACACTGCCAGCAAAGGCACTTCAGTTCTGGACTATAAGGATGGCCAGTACTTAAAAAACAGATTAAATGTCCTGGTCGAAGAGTAAAGGTGTGATGAATAACTACTTCTCTTGTTTTTGATGTGCTAGAGGTGAACTACAGATTCTGCTTTCAAATTAAGTCTTATTTTATTTGCCTCCTGATGCTGGGATAGAGAAAATATGTTTTTCCATTCACCAGGCTTGGCCCAAACCATGTATCCAACAAACCATGAAAGACTGATGGTTTCAGGTCAGAGATCTGTGCTCAACTGGAACCCCTGCAAGTAGAGACCTACATGCTGAATAGCAAGTAGGACCTCAGTGGAGTTAGGGTCAGCGGAAAACCAAAGTTTTTGAGGGACTGTAGATACTATCAAACTTTTGTTTCTGCAAACACTGCTCAGGCTAATAAATAGCATTTGAATTAAATGATTTAAGTTGTTCTGAGCAAGGACAATGTCAAACAATAGGTCGCGTGACAATTATTAACATTTGACACATTCAACTGAAATCCAGTTTTCCTGCTTACTTGATGAGGTTCTTGGGAGACTGCCTTTTGACACAGTGGGTGCATCTAATGCATTTGTTTCTGACAGTCGCACTTACAGTCTTGTTCTATGTCTTAGGAACTCATTTTTAAGTGTTCAGTAGCCCCAGTGTTTCAATAGGCATTCAGAAAGAAGGGATACTGTCTTTCACTAACTGCATAAGCAGTCAGCTCAGTCTGGCCAACCTCCTGGGAACTTCCCCCTCCACCTCGCAGTCTTGCCTGTAGCTGCATACTGTGAATTTGGGGCCTGGGATGGGATTAATCCTCCTCCTTTTTATTTAATCAATTAAAGGCAAGGCAGTTAGGTGTTCATTTTGCACCACAATTTGCATTAGTGTTGTCTGGCCCTTGGCCTGTTGGAGTTTGGGAGTATGCACATTGTTTCTGTTAGCTTACTGTTTCCCATGGCTTGGGCTGGAACGGGAATGAGAAGCAGCAATGGATCAACCTTCAATGCTATTGCAAAAAGCCCCTTGTAAATGCTCAGATGTAGCTAAATCATATTCTGTGAAATCTTTTATTTTTAAAGTAATTTATAAGTTTACCAAAGAAATACTTAGAGTTATCTATTCAACTGTTTTTGGCACTGAAGAATCTGTACTGTTTTCCTCAATGCTTGGAATAGACTGATTTTTAAATGTTATCTGCTTTTTAATTATGCGTGATATGTAAACTGATTCAGCAATATCCTTTTGGACTGAATGTAATCTTGCCCAATATAATCTTTTCCTTTCTAATATGGATGCATATTTTCTTCTTTCTACTGACATTGCTAATGTAGAAAACTTCCAGAAAATGAATGCTCAGTGTGGAGCACTCAAATCTGTTAAGATCTCCACATTTTCACTGGAATAGATACTCCAACTACGCTGTGTGTAGGTGTTGTTCAACCAAGACCTAAAACACTTGCCCTGGCTAGGTGGAGCATGGTCAGCGTAGGTCCTGTGGGTATGTGGCTTGTGCATCTGCAGGCTGAGCTATTGCTTGTAATCTGTAAAGAGGATGTTGGGTACCTTTCTTCCAGCAGATACCCTGGACAACATTATCTACGGAAAGTTTTTCCTAAGGTTTCCAATACATAATGTTGTGTAGAAATCTGAGGAAACAGTTATTGTGCAATACAAAATAGGGTTCACTGGACTGCAAGAGGTGCCAGCCTTGGGCTTTAGAATCTGCATCTTTTGAAGAAAGCTGAAGTGACACTTACTCACTCTTTTTCAAGAGCAGGAGTGCTTGGTTTCAAACTTGATATGGAGGTTGGGAAGCACTTAGGCTCTCTCTCCTTTCTCTCCATCCCCCTAGTCTTGCACTTGACAATTACGTTTTCATAAAAGATATCTTTACTGCTCTTTCAAAAATTTTCCTCAGTTTTTTTTCTTGCAAAACCTTTCCCCAAAAGCTAGGCAAACAGCCCAGTTGGACCACCGCTTGTCATGCTGACCTGGGTTTGACTGCTTTTGCACTCCCATCAGCTGTCTTTTTACCTTGCCCATTGATAATAAATACTATTCAGCCAGGGCTGGCCTGTGCTGGGACTGACACTGCCATTATATAGGCAGTTAAACGTGAGGTCATGCTGGGTCTGCAGCACATTGATTGCCAGTTAACAGAGAGCAAGAAACAGGCTGTTAAGCCCTCATATAGGGGTATCCATATGCTTGTAAATGGAAATGTTACTGTGCCTCTTGACGTGTTTGCCTGGACTGGTTTTAGCCATCAGTGAACTCCAGCTTTGTGTGAAGGACTGGCTTGCTTTCCAGCCTCAGCTGAATCTGTAGTGTAGATGCCATTGTGGAAGCATTCCTTATTATCTGTTTACTTTAGTCAGAGCCTAATTTTTTTGTGTTTCATCATGAATGCTACTCCTGGTTACATCCCAGGGGGGAATGCTTTTGGTCTTCCTTGCAGTTTTTACCATGCCTGAGGTATCAGTATTTTAGATGAAAGAAAGGAATAAATCAAGCATAAATATCTGCAAATATTCTATTGGTTGAAGTTACTAATAGCATAGGATCATTCAGGGGTATATGAATCATATACCTTATTGGAGGATTTATAACTCTATTTCTAATTCACTTTCAGCCAGAAATGGCACAGATTTATTTCCCTTGCAATTGGCTCACTACCAGAGTTTAATAGTCAAGCTAACAATATTCCTCTTTTTCCCTCCTATGAGGACAGGCTGAGAGAGTTGAGGTTGTTCAGCCTGGACAAGAGAAGGCTCTGGGGAGACCTTATAGCAGCCTACCAGTACCTGAAGGGGGCCTACAAGAAAGCTAGAGAGGGACTTTTTACAAGGGTAATTAGTGATAGGACAAGGATTAATAGCTTTAAACTGAAAGAGGGTAGATTTAGGTTAGATATAAGGAATAAATTCTTCACTGTGACGGTGGTGAGGCACTGGAACAGGTTTCCCAGAGAAGCTGCGAATGCCCCATCCCTGGAAGTGTTCATGGCCAGGTTGGATAGGGCTTTGAGCAACCTGGTCTAGTGGAAGGTGGCCCTGCCCATGGCAAGGGCGTTGGAACTAGATGATCTTTAAGGTCCCATCCAACCCAAATCATTCTATGATTCTTTGGGTGCTGCTGTTTCCTAATAAATTGCAATTAATATTTCAATTTTTGTGATGATGGTTGAATTTTAAGTAGCCATTGTAAAGAAGAGTTTGCTACAAATGCTAGTGTAGGTGAAGCCATATGCGTTTGACTACCCGTGCAATTGTTTTCATGTTGTGTATCTCACCATCTGTGCTATTAGCACTTGATTTCCTTTTACACAGTGCAGCTATGGTCTCCAGTGTCTGTCTTGAATGTGTTCCTATGCAGAGAAGGTGAAGTGTGGCACTGGGAGATAACAGTGAAAAATTCAGTATAATTCAGTTTAGTAAGAGATGAACTGGGCAGATTGGTCCCATGTAAAAACTCATCAGCTCTTCAATTCGGAGCACATAAACATATGCTAAAGGTTAAGCATACCTGAAGTCCTCCTCTCTATAGCAAAGCATGTTAAGCAAAAGCTCAGTGCTTTGCTGAATCAGACCCTGCATTTACTGTAGGACAGATGGACTCATAAACATGTTTCTAAAGTTCTGAGGCAAGGGGGAGTACTTCGATATGGGAATGCTACCGAAATGGTGAAAATTTGAGATAAAATCACTTTCACATAGGGATATATTGATAATAACAGACTATCACCAAGAAGGAGAACTCACCTAAACAAAAATGTCATCCATTTTCAGATGGTTCCCAAAAGACTATTTATATCTCTTGGGTTGTGCAAGGGCAAGTAAAGAGTTTGTCCAAGAGTTTAACTGTGCCTGCTGTCAGATTTAAAGTTAAGATTCATAGGATTAAAAGCAAGTGCTGTGGCAAACTCTGCCTTCTTCTGGAAGCAACAATGTAAGTAGTTATAACGTAAAAGAAAATCCTTCCTTTCAAGTTGCCATCTCCAGCATACTAAATCCCTTCTCTCTCTTTTCAAAAATACTGTCGTAACAAGCTTTAGTCCTAGCTGCTTTCATCAGGAAGACACCCAAGCCAATGGAGTTGGAAGAGAGGGAAAAACAACTTGCAGTCACTGCAGCCTACACCTCCACATCAGGTATCAAGTATATTAAAAGCAGCTAACAAAGGGAAGAGAAGGCAGCTCATGATGAAAACCCAAGTGCATCTAAAGGAAGGGAAGTAATCCTCCGACATGCCTCATGAGGTGGTGGGCAGAGTAGCTCCCTCCACAGGTAAGTCAGCACCTTACAGCTGGTACTGGTCAACCAGATGACTGGTACACTCATAAGCTCTAAGTAGAGCCAAGTCTCTTAAGCTTCATGCGAAGGTTGAGCAATGCAAACATGTTTCAGTATAGACTGTTAAAGCCACAGATTGACATGACCCAGATTGACAAAACACAAGGAAATCTGAGGCAACATGTTACTAGAAGAGGAATCGTCTCTCTCAAACGTCTCCATTTTCTTAAACGCCAAAGGAAAGCTCGATGCAGGATGATAATTTACCAGATGGTCGGTGTCAGAAAGAAGCTTCCTGAACATAGGCAATACTGACACTTTCTTAAGAAAATCTGGCAGCTCTCCCTCCTGAGGAGAGATGTTGAGAATTTCCAATAATACTGACCCAATTTCCTTTGGTAACTCCAGCACTGAGGGAATCTAGAGATAGTGTAGCATTGTATCCCCTTTTCCTTCTGAGGTGTTGCTCCATTTTTGTGGATACCTCCTGTTCAGTGTGAATTAGAAGAATTTTTAGGTTCCACTGAAAATACTGAACAAGATCTTCATAATATGCGGTAGAAAAAGATTTAGTAGTCCATTTTCCCCTAGCTCAAAATGGTGGATATTGTTTTTGTAAGTGATACAACCTAGTTACAGGAAATACCTCTCTGCTTTCTATACAGCAAAGGCATCAAACACATGTGATGTAGTCAGTCAGCTCCTGGTCTTGACTTCAGTCGCTCACCAGGTGTTAGAAACCACTTATAGACAGCAATGATGTTGTGGGGGGAAGTGTTACTTGTCTTGGAAACCGTTGCTGCTTTAAGAGGTTTATGGTCCAGTGTTACAGATCTGATTTTCTGGATTGTTAAACTGCTGTTCCAATTGACAGATTCTCATACTAACAGAGTTGAAACTATGTCCTCCAGAGTGTTATTACAATCTAAATCTGCATACACTCCTATTTTTGTATGATTAATACTGGTGTATATCCTAGGAGTTCATAATGCTAAACAGTGGGAGGTAACTATTCGCTACCCTGAGTGAGTTCCATCTGTTTTCTTCTAGATCAGTATAAATTGTCTTTCTACTTAGTCACTTGGAAAAAGCCATGCTGTATTGATTTTCTGGAGAAAGGGAAGAGGAGAGAATGAGCTTTAGTTAAGCATATATTTAAAGTTTAGTTATATATTTTAATTATCATACACTCCAATCTGTAGTTTTGAGTTACTCCTGTGTCTTGTTGAACCTTACCTGTGTTAGTTCTCAAGACCATGAGCCCTGGGGCTCTACTCAGACAAACACTGACCATAGCTTTTTTTGAAGTGCAAGCTCAGTTCAGCTGCATATCCAGAAAAATACTTTTCATATTTAACTCGCAAGGAATTAGACTCCAGAAGATTTCTTTTCCTCTGGGAGTAGTTTGAGAACACTAAGACCTGAAATTGTGATCAGGCCTTAAATCCTAATGAGAGCTAGAGGATGGTTAAGAGGAAACTGAAATCTTGGGAGGCCTTTGTCTTCAGTTAAAATGTTCTTTAAAATTCAGAAACGTGGAATGATGAATATCATCTCAGGTAATAAGGCGATCACTGAAGAACCGCAAGAAGAAACTACAAGCTACATAACTGGCAGAGGTTTTCCATGTGATTTCGGTGAACCAAGCAGGCTTGGGATTAGTCAGTAAAACTGCCCATGCAAGTAACCTGGTGACTGGTGAAAGAAAGGAGCAAGACAAAGCTGCTTTCTATCCCTTTAGAAGGCTTCTGGATGTGAGAAGGATACATGCAAGCACTAATCCTGGTAGCAGATGAATCAAAATCTTGGCAAAGCATGTTTTATTCCTATCACTAGGCTGTCTCCTGCAAGTTCCAGTGTCTAGTCTTTAAAAGTCCTTGGAACTTGCTGGAGGAAAATTTCAATTGGAGCTGAACACAGCATGTTATATTTTGAGGCTTTGATTATTCAGGGCCTGACAGGCTCATGGAGATTTCATTGCCTCTGGGCAACATCTGCAGCGAAGCCTTGTAACAAAAGGATTGAGTGGCCTCACAGGGCTCCTTGATAGCCTGTATTGCATTAGAAGGAAGATGTGGTTACGTAGTCAGGGTAATTAATTAGCATTTCCATAAGCAGTCACAAGTCCTGTTAACCTTGTAAATGCAGGAGGCAGGAATGAAGCACAGATGTGAAGGCTCTGAAGATAAACTCTGCATGTGTGTGTTCACTTGATTTTGTTGATGAGCTCCACTAAATTCTTTCAAGATCAACCTTAATTTAGCATGGCTAAGGATCCAAATACACCCAACATCTGTTCACGTCTCCATGGCAGCCCTTTGGCGACCAGTGCTACAGCAAGATCTTAAAATAAAACAATACAAAAAAACCCTACCACACTGAAGGGGGAAGCTGTTGGTCAGAAGTAAGATGTGGAGCTGGCAGAGGAAAGATGTAGAGGTCCCTGGACTCTGCCTGCTTCAAATAAAATTTTAGTTCTGATAATGAAAGCTGCATCTTGCCTGCAGACCAGTTCTCATCTCAGATTCTCTGCTACTGGATGTCAAGTTTGCCCTTACCTGGCTGACAATAGTAATTCTCTCGCAGAGCGCCTCATTTTCTGGTGAAGTTTTACTTCTGTTCAGCTCCCATCTGCTCCCCACTTCTTTTTCCTTCTCTGTTGGCTTTCTCATTCTTTTGTCCCAGTCATGTGGGGGACTTGTTTCCCCTTGAAGCACCATTGCTTTTCGTCCTGACTTAAGACCCTTCCTCTGCAGGAACAAAAAACTGCCCAGTGTAAGGAGGTGTAGCTCTAAGTACCTCTCAAGAAGCTTGTTTTTCTGTTTGTCTGATTGGTTTGTACAGAGTGTAGGTGTGCATTGTATTCAGAGTTGTGCCTCCTAGCATTTATTAAATACAAAGTGTAACAAGCCACTGCTACAGGAACGATTACATGAAAGAGTCAGTGGCTGGTGTCCTGGGCTTAGAGACTGACTGGCCAAAGACCTGTTGTCTCGTTGGATCCCTTTGCTCAGAGGGCAGAGCTGTAGCTTCATCACAGAGATAAGAGAGGAAATTATTCTAACAGCTTCATTCAGAATAATTCTGCTGGTGATTTTGAACAAGGAAGTAGGAAATATATGCCAGAAGGGGCTGTTCCTTACACTGAATCTTGAGTTAGAAATACCTAACAAGAGGGGCAGGGCATGATGGGGAGAGGACAACTCAACCCCCTTTTCCTTTGTTCCTGAGTCATTTGGCCAGGCTCTTCCCATGGCTTAATTCCACCCCCACCCCCCCATGTCTCTAAAAGTGGGAGCCCTGGCTTGGTTAAAGCTCAGAACTCTTGTGTCTCTTTCTGTTGCCTCTGGTGCCACAGAAGTAATTGGTCGATGATATTAGGAGTCTCGTAACTTTCCAGGCTCTATCTCTTTCCTCTTTTATAAGCTGGCAACAGATGAATTTTAGGACCTTTTAAAAAAATTATTGAGAACTTTGGAGCCAGTGGGGCTCCTGCTTGTGCCTTACAGTGATGACGTAAAAGAAATGTCATGTTAGCACAGAGTGTAGAGGAAAATGGGAAAGGGACCAATAATGCCTAAGGGGTAAGAAAAGCTCTCTCGCTCTGCTCAGGGTTTAGGTCAGGAGATTTTCTGATGGCATGTCTCCCTGCTGCAGCAGTC
Source organism: Platalea leucorodia (assembly GCF_965183815.1). Lineage (NCBI taxonomy): Eukaryota > Metazoa > Chordata > Aves > Pelecaniformes > Threskiornithidae > Platalea > Platalea leucorodia. The sequence continues at coordinate 25,238,623 of NC_138826.1, forward strand.
ATCTCTGCTTGTCAGAATAGGCTGTTTCTAGCTTAGTCCTGTGCTCAGCAGAGCTAAGTCTGTTTTGTGGGTTTGGTTTTTTTCCAAATCACACTTGGTCTGATCAGTGAGACGCATCTCTGCAGCTTTGCCTTCCACAGGGTTCTGTTTGTTTTAATCTCTTGAGCAATTTGGAAATGCAGAGTACTCCGTGTACACAAGCACAGGCTTGGAAATGCAGAAATGCCACTGTGGGTTGAGCTGCCTCTTCAGTCATTTTTCAAGAATTACATTTTAGGCTTCAACCAACCTAAGCCATGATCCTACACATGTAGGCCATGCTCTTTTGTCAGTGTAACTGTGGCAGGACTTTCACTCAGAAATAAATGACAAATTACTTCTTGAAATGAGACATTTAAAAATAGATCGTGACTAGCTTCAACCTCTGCAGCCTACACTGGTGCCACAACTGCTCCTGTTACTCAGTCTTTAACAGCAGATCCCCCTGCTTTCTTGAAGCAGCAGCAACCAACACTGTGTGCCTATATTTGTAAGGGCCATGGCAGGCTGCAATTGCTCTATTGAACTCTGGTATCTGTCAGTAGCTCATCAAATCACATCATCACCGCTAAATACTAGCGAATGGGTAGGAGGAGGAAAGAAACACCCTGCTCTGTTGGTGAGCTGTACTTGGTCTGGCTTAGTCATCTCCTATCTAGAAGAGAGATACTATGTACATTTACTCATCTGCTATGTAGAGGTACTATATACACACTTACTCATCTCCTATGTAAAGGTTGGGCCAGACTTCATTGACATGAGTGTACTTCGGGCATCCTTTCCAGAAGAGCCGCTCCAGTTCAAATGCGCCTGGGGTACAGTAATCCTCATCAGGATCTACTTTGATTGCTGTGTATGCATTTTTCTTCCCAGCGTTCAAACCTGCTGATGACATCTTGTCCATGAAGTAGTGTGCTCAGGACGTGCAAGAAACTGGAATGCAACCAAAAGAGAATGTTAAGCACAAAGCAAGTGAGTTCTGCTCTGGTTGTGGGACGCTGGGAGCAGCACTGGCCAGGTGCGATTGGGCATGGTGTGAGATAGATGTACCTGCTCCGTGGCAGGCACAGGTTCGCACCTGGATCTCTGCCTCTCCTGAAATAGGCGAGGAATACTTTGTTGGACAAGCTCACCAGCAATGGGAGCAAAAGCCAAAGGTTTGTGATCACCGAAGTTCGGTTTCCGCTGGGAATTTGTTTCCTAGAAAATCCACTGGTAAGAATTTGGTAGATCTAGCAGCCTGATCCAAGGGATCTAGAGCACCTAGGGGAAGTGGATGGGGGAAATTTAAGATGTTTCTTTATTATTAATTGTGAATCTTCTAAAGGTTTCTCCTTTATGTGACTTTCACTGACTCTGGGAGATTAAATGTGTCCATTCAGGTGAATCCTGGGTGTACCTCTTATACTCTTTCAAGGTCTTAATGCAGCCCTGCATGCTGAACCTTGTAGGCCCTTTCCAGGAATGGGAGTTTGCCTTTTTGCAGCATCACTGACTGACTGACAAAATATTTTTTTTAGCCAGGATGGGCTCAAGGACTTCCTTCTTTTCAAGTTCACTCTTGTTTTTTTTTTTAACCTAGATGCATACATGCCAAGTGGGGAGGAAGAAGCACTGATGAACATATAGTATGGAAGGGAGCAATGGAACAATGTTACACTGTAGCTAAAATCAGAGTATCGTTAATGTTGCCAAAAACAACACCCTTTGCTTGACCATATTGTCAGAGCTGTGTTGCTCAGAACTGACACCCTTAACGTCCCATGTGTTTGAGCTATCCGCTAGTATTGAATCCTTTGGTGTAAGCTTTACACATCTCATGACACTCCAGATTCTCTCCTGCTTGTGATTTCCTCAGCTCCTGTCCCGATTTAGACTTTCCCCTGTAGAGTTTGCCTCCCTCAGCTGTGGAGTCAACAGTTACAGCCCAGTTAGGTGGTCTCCCTCCTCCCCCACTTCCCCAAGGCTGTGCCTTACTTAGGAGCTGGGCACTGACCCCACAAGCAGCAGGAGCTCAGAGAGCAGCCTAAAGTTTTCACAGAGCTGGTGAGTGAAGTTAAAGGCCAGAGACTAACTTGAGTCTCAACGCCTTCCTTGTCCACTCTTTTATGAAGACACTGCCTTAGGACACGGCGGGTAGTTATACGTTTGCAAGAATATTCTTGTCTCTTGGACAGGCGGGTTTTTTGCATCCATGTTTAACTTTCCTAATCCCCTGCAGCTGAAGTATCTCTGGTAAAAGCCCAGTGAAATACGTGTGATACAGAAACCCTTGCACCAGCAGCAACCGTACCAGCCACTGCAGGTGCAGTACAGATGCAAGAGTGCAATGCTGTGCTCCTTAGCTCAGGTGTGGCACTGCACTGTCCTGTGGTATCCCCATGCATACAGTGTTGGGTGTGTTTTTCAGGTTATTTTTTATTTTAATTTTTTGACTACTTGAAGAAAATTTTGCAGGGGGAGAGCTAAAGTACAGTACATCCATGTATTCTCAGTAAAGAAGAAGAAACAAGGGAGTGATTAACAAGTGATATGAGAGCTTTTCAGTCCAAATTAACAGCACTGGAAACTCCGCACACTACCAGACAAATACTCATGTCATAGATCTGGGCACAATGTTGGAGAAGGATTATTGTGAGGGACATGAGCGTTGTAATGTCTTCTTTGGTTTTCTTCTGTGGATTTGCACATTTCTGAAGGCAAAGCACATTTTGTTCTGCAAGTTGTCAGCAGGAAGCGAAACTGCTCATACAGCTGATCTTTACGCTACAGCAAACCTCTAGGAACTAGAGTTTGGGGCTGTCCACATGCCTGATCTCCTATTTACCCTGTTGCCGGTTGTCATTTAACCATCTTCCCCTCTCGTCCTCTGAAAACAAGTTTCCCTTTTTTCCACGTTGCCAGCCTTCTGGTGCAGACTTACTTGTCTGCTCCATCTCCCTGTTGGGTCTGTTTTGTTTCTCCTGCTGGACTGTCTGATGTCTCAGGGCAGCGGTTGCTCCTGTCTCTCATCCCCTTGAAGAGAGAAGTTGAACCTTGCAGTGCTGTAGGAGACTTGTAACGAGAAGAGGTGGAGTTGGGCTTGATCTTACGAAGCATACGAGTACAGACTACCAAAAATCCACCTTTCTTGCAGGCAACAAATCCTGTAGTGGCTCCCACAATTTTTTTTTGTTGGCCGCTGGTGATGTTTGTGTCCTTTTAATGACAAAAATCTGGATAGTGCCTTCGTGCAGCTGTTGTAGAGCTCTCCTGCAAGCAGGATGACCATTTTTCACTGACATCCCATGTACCCACGGGGTTTGTTTCCTCAGTTTGGGCTCTTTTGTGCCTGTCATGTTCTGTTTCTCCACAAAACTTGAAAAAGCCAAATGATTCCTGTTTTCCTACTCCAAAGCTAGGCAAGATTGTGGAGTCAGTTTTTGTTTGGCATGTGTACACCTTTGTTCAAAAATTGGCTTGCTTTAACTGGCAAGGGGATCTGTCTTTCAGCCAAGCTTCCTAAAACATGATGATGATGTTTAGCTAAGTGGTCCTCTGTTGAGATTTGTATAGAGTTTTGAGAATTCCAGCTTTTAGCAAATTTACCTTGGGCTCAGTCTTGCGTGCCTCTGAGTAGCACCCATGTCCTGTCACTGTGCCCCCAGTAGCCATTCCCCAGGAGAGACTTTTTCCTTCCCGTGCCAGAATTATGCTAATTCTACATGCAGACTCAACAGTGTAGATAATGTTAGATTGTCAGATATAAATCTAATACAGTCTGACTTTGGGAGTGAATAGGCTGTTATCTAGAACTTGATAAGAACTGCTATTTGTCTAGCAAGGAATTATCTTAACTGAGCGCCTGTTGCCTTGATGCTGAAGGACTGACTGTGCTTTTATTCACAGCTCCATAAAACAGGAGGGGAGGAAACGAAGGGAAGAAGAGAAAGCAAAGTAATCAGTAATCACGCTCGGTGGCCACAGCGCATTGATTTGTTACACCAATAGTCCTGCTCGTAGACTGCAGACCTCAAAACAGGGCAATTACATCTGCAAATGATCGTTTGTGGTACTGTAACACCGTCTCGGTTTGAAGCTTGGTTAGCACTCTGAAAGTTAGACCTCTGCTGAGAAATACTCATTTCTGTCTGTGCTGGGAAGCCATATGCTCCCTGAACTTTCAAGTAAGCTATGTTCTTTTATGCCTTGCCAATGTTATCTGCTGCGGGGATTTTTAAATTGAATTAGAGCACAGGAAACCATCAGTTGAAATTCCTCTAATAAAATATGTATTTCAGATTTGACTCTAGACTAAGAAAGAAGTAACGGAGTTTAACTAGGAGGAGGCAAAGGTGGAAAAAGGGGCTGATTCGCTACTTGAGCTCTGGAATTAATTGCTGTGAAGCATTTGGTTGGAGGGAGAAGGACGGAAAGGCTTGTGTCTTTCCAGGAACCAAAGATGTCTAACCTTTGTCTTTTATTGACTGTTCTGCGTACACCAAACGGAGCTGAGGGAAGACTGTTCCCTACACCTGCCCTCTTAGAGTAAAAAGTGAAAAGTGGATTGGATTTTTTTTTTGTGGTTGTTCTTAATGCTGTTGTGGGTATAAGGATGACTGTCTAGCCCAAGCCCAGGCAGGGGAAGCTCAGTTTTCTTTTGCAGACCTCTGGGGAGGGGAGACTGTCCCTTGCAGGGTGTTCACACAGTGCAGTCGGATGGCAGAGAGATTGCAGGGTTACCCCTGCACAGGCTTGTTAGAGCAGTCTCCTGCCCCTTGCAGTGCTTCATTTGGGCTAAAATGCTTTGCCTTATAAACTAGTTAGTGTAGGCTGAATGACATACCAGTGCAGCATTCCTGTACCAGCCTGGCAGTCGCTTCATGGCACTGGACTGTACTGGGGACACACAACCTTGGATGTGAAAGCTCTCTGGAGTAGGGATGGTCCTTGTGCCTTTTGCATAAAGGACTCTGCACCCTGCTTGCCCCTGGAAGTGCTGCTCTAGCACAGGACAGCCTTTCTTATTTCATGGGGGAGGGATGAAGAGGAGAGTCAGCTAGCGGGAACTGACGTTGTCCCAGAGAGGTTCTCCTTGGCTTGAAGGTTTCAGCCCAACTTCAGGGCGTAGCGAGTAATGGAGCCCTGCCTCTGGGGCCAGGAGTTCCCTTCCAGAGAGGCAGGGCAATCTGTAGCTCGTCTCCCTCTTCCCCCGTGCCCAAGTCATGGCTCCTCTCTTGCTCTCTGCTGCGCTATGCCGAGGCCAGGCCCTGTGAGCTGCTGAGACCTTCCCGCTCCCTCTCTGCACCCACCCTGCGGTGGCTGGTCAGCAGCCGAGTGCCAGGTCCACCTCGGTGGGACCAGGATCTAATGCTCAAGCCTGCGAGATTTTGTCTGCCAAGCCTGACATCCTGCAGGTTCTGCTGCTCAATCCAGCGTGTGACTATAACTCTGAACTGCTGGTGCTCACCAATTATGCTGTCATGGACTTAAGTGTATTATCAGAACAAGGATGATAAAAATTCAGTCATCTGCATTTTTATACCCTAATCTTTCTCTTCATAAATAAGACCAAAGTGCATGTTATCTAATGAATTTTATTTGTTAATCACTTGGATGGCTAGAATATTTCTCCCCCTTGGGTTATATGTATATAAATGAAAATATTGTTAGTGATTTCACAAAATGGTAATTCAGAATAATGGAGAGTTAATCCTCTTTTCATTAGCGAGCCACTTCAGGACATACACTGTGGCAAATTACACTGCATTTTAAGTCCTTCTTGAGTGCTGTGCACTAGAAAAAAAACATTAAACTATTTTTGCATTGATAGAAGTAATTGTGTGGCTAATTTGGATAAGCAGCATGCATTAGGCACAGCAAAGGAATCTCTTCTTTATGCTCACTATCCACTCTACAGCTGCCAAATGGAATTTCTTATAGAGCTCTTTAGCTTTTTTATTTTATTTTTAATAAAACAGGGAGGGAGGAAAGAAAGTGCAAGGGAAAAAAAGGAAAATCTGCCAGTCTATCTGCTGCTTAATTCAGAGAGTGAACACAGTCTAGTGGCTGGAGCAGTGATATGGCAGTGAAAGATTTCCTTTCTGCACCTTGTTCCGAGTCCCTTGAACTACTGAAATTAACCCAAAATTTCCAGGAAAGCCCTGGCAAGTCACAGAACAAAGTGGCCCATTTTCAAATTTGTTCAGCTGGAGGGATGTGTCTCCCCCACCCCAAAATTTGTAGGGGGTTAGTTAATGCTTTTGGAAACATCAGTTATGAGCTCTACAGTTTGGTAATTACACAGATTTGGGGGGGGGGGGGGAACTGAGTTTCATATCCAGAGGTGAACGCCAGAGCGTCGGTGGTGGTGTGTACATTTCTAATGCTGGTTTTCCAGACGTGGTGGAAGTTTCTGAGTACTTTGAGACTGAAAGCTATAAGTCATTATCTACATAACAAAATACTGTGTTTCTTAATATTTTTGGCTCAACATGCTGTGCAAGCCTTAGTGCTGTGTATAAAGATGCCAAACAATTTGGCAAGATTTATGCCTGGGAGTTAAGATCCAAGTCAGCTGTAGAGATTTAAAAAAAAAAAAAAAAGTGCAGACATGAACAGAAAAGGATTGCATTTACCTTTGTGCTTTGCAAGGACCTATGTACCCTCTCCCATTCTTTTCTGCACCCCTCTCTGACCCAGGGGGGTTCCTCCACCACTGCGGTTGCCCCAAGCATATGTACTCTAGCTGCCAGTTTGTAGCTGTGTTGGTGTGCCTGAAGCTATAGATCCCCAATAAGGTCAGAGTCCAAGGATGTTGGTGTGCTCTACAAACATGCAATGAGAGATGCAAAGCAAATAAGAGGTGGGAAATAAAATGGAGACAGAGGACAATTTTCCTCGCTCTTTCCTTCAGAAGGAGCAACTGTAATCCTGTTAGCTGCTCTGTCCTGCCTGACATAGGGCACAGGGCTTCCTTGCCTTAGTGCCCACTTCAGTCCATATTTATATAACAGAATAATTTAAATTCTTTACCACCCATGCTTCCTGCTCTTGGGAGTTCTCCCAGCCCATATGACATCAGTCACCTGTGCTAGTGGGGCTTTTGATGCTGGATTTATTAAATTTAATTTGGTGTATACAAGTGTATTTGCCTTGGTTTTGTACTCAGAGAGTTGTCTAAAAGCTACTTCTCCCTGAAAATACCAACCAATTGCAAACTCTTCTGGTTTATCCCAGAATGAAAAGTTTTCAGCATCCAGCAAACACCTAAATATATAACCTATTTGTAAATGTGGAGGCAGATTTTGATCTTATTCCTGTTTTGATGCTTTCAGATTTTGCTTCCTACCTCTTTCCTCATGACAGCTATGAAAAAGGAGTGGAGCTGTGATATCTTAAGGTGTTTTTTTTTCATGTTGACAAGGGAGGGAAAGAAAATAACCAAAGCAGGCTATCTGTTTGTTAGCTCTGGGCCTTTCACAAGAAGTCTATGGAAGTTATGACAATTCCAGTAGACCTTATGCCCACAGTAGGAGATAAACATGGTGCCCTTGAAATTAGTCGGTGGTTTGACCCTCAAGTCTGGGGACTAAAATTATTTACTGCCATGAACACTAAATTCGAAAGAACAATAATAAAATGGGGAAAAAAAAAAACCCTGTAATTATGACTAAGAAATCATTTTTGTGCATGAAGTGCTTGCTACTGAGAAATTATTCCCATTTTCTGATGTTGTATGGAGAGCTGACTTATTTGAATGTGGTTTTTTTATTTTATTTTATTTATCAGGTGGACTTTAATGCCACTGAAATCAGAGGACATCTGTCTTCGAGGGGGTCCAAACCTGAGACCTTCTTGGCTCCCATACAACTGCAAAACCAATGCTTTTATTTTTATCTACTCATTTCTTTCAGTTTAATAACTACCTTAAATAAGACCTTCATGGAGAAACAACATCTATAACAAGTGTGTACAAGAGAGGGCAGTACCTGAGAGAAGGTAAGGATAGAGAACACCAGTTCTCCTACGCTTTAAAAAAAAAAAAAAAAAGTGCAAAAGGCTTGAATCCAGTTTAGTAACCTGCCTCCAGATAAGCACTCTCTCAGTGCTGAAGGCAGACAAAAATCAGATGGAATGACTGAGGGTCTTCAGAAATAGCGAGAGAGGATCTGTTGAGCAAGTTTCTGAATTTTTAAGAAATGTTTTGTTCTTCCATTTCCAGCCAGCATGCCAGGTACATACCTCCCTTCAGGGTGAAAAAGTACTTACCCTTTTCAAGTATGACTAAGCAGAGGGCTGTTTTATAAACTGGAAAGTTCTCCTTGCAGAAGCCAAGGCACATGCTGTCTGGAGCACAGTGTTTGCACTTGGGAGAAGGGTAAACAGTGCTTTGGTTTCTAAGCTTTTCATGACTCGAAGTACATCAGTTGAGCTGAGAGTTGGTTAGCTGCAGTAACAAAAGCTTGCTGTGTCAGATGATTTAACTAAATGAATTTAAAATGGTGCTCCCTAATATGCCATCCCCATGACATTTTGCTCAGACTCCAAACGCTGGCAATAAAGCCATATGCTTTCCTGTGTAACCTGGCGCTTGCTGTGCCCCAGGGTACTGCAATAAAGTACGGCACTGCAAAGGTTCCTTGGGTGTTTTTTTTTTCCCCTAACACTAGATCAAAAAATTAATTTTGTACAAATACTTCTTGAGAAGGAGGAGGAGTAAGTCCTTCAAAAAATATTTCTCTAAAAGAGCCCTAAAAAAATTAAGCAAAGTGTTGTACATCCAAAACTGGAAATCCCCGGGGTACCTGCAGTATACTTAAGTGAAGAATAACACAATCCTGTGTTCCTTATTCCTGTCCTAGTCTTCACCAAAAACTGTCATTTGCTTCAGTTCCTTTTTTTTACCTCTGCATTCTTTTATGCTTGAAGCATTCAGGGACTGTAAAATAGTTAATCCAATGCATTCATCTTTAAACAGTTTAAAACCAGAAGAATCATAGCCTCTGTGCAATTATTTCCCAGACCCTCCTGCTGTGAATATTCAAAACTGACCAGCTATTTCAATGAACTTCTAAGCCACTGATGACTTTTTAAAAACTTGTTTTTGCCCTCATTCTTTCTTGTTGACTGAACTGGTTAATTTAAAACAGATTAAGCTGAGATTTTATTAAATATTATAAGAGTACCCAAAGAAATTTAAAACACAGCATCATCTGAGAGAATTTCTTCACTATGAGGGTGGTGAGGCACTGAACAGGTTGCCCAGAGAAGCTGTGGATGCCCCATCCCTGGAAGTGTTCATGGCCAGGTTGGATGGGGCTTTGAGCAACCTGGTCTAGGGGAAAGTGTCTCTGCCCATGGCAAGGGGGTTGGAACTAGATGATCTTTAAGGTCCCTTCCAACCCAAACCATTCTGTGATTCTGTGAATTGTAATTCAATTGGAAAAGTTAGATTTGACTGGAGGGTGGAACAATTATCAAAGAATAAGCAAAATATTCTGGGAAGGATGTTAAAAAAAGCTTGGAAAAATGTGTTTTTATTCCTAACTTTTAAAATTTGAATTGAAATTATCTCTAAGATAAATACAGTTTTGGCACCTCATTTCCTGTTTTATAAAGTAACTTCTGTAACATGACCAATTTGTTTTTAAAAAAAAATTATAATTTATACTTTCAAAACCTCTTTGACTCTGCAGTAGTTTTAAGCTTTTTTTTTTTCTCCGCAACAAGTTTATGAAGTTATCAGTTACCTTAGAAAGTTTGCCAGCTCTCAGTCCTCTCCCTGGTTTACTAAACTAGGTTATAAAAGGAAGAAAAGGAGCACAAGAAGTACAGCAGAATATATAAACATTGCTTAGCCTTACCTGTTAGCTTAGGTGGGTGCTCTAGGTAGCTGGGTCCTGTGAAGTGCAGCAGAACGACAAAAGAAATCTCACCCACTTTGCAACTAGAGTCTATTTTTAGAGGAGGATTTGCTGACTCTGACCTTGCGTGCTACCCACTCCAAAGGACGATCTTTACATCTGCTGGTAAAACTATTCCCTGATGTGACCTGAAACACTAAACCTGGCAATTTAGCTACCTAGTCTCAGTATGACTAAGATAATGTGATGCCTGCATGTCGACTATAATAAAACAAAAAAGATGAGATCTTTTATCTTCTTATCCCCTTGCCAAGCCCGATGCTATGTGGGTTAGGAGTATTGCACTGCTGTTTTCTGTCATGCTGTGCACAAGTGATTTGGCACTGGCACATCAGGCAATGAGGAGAGGCAGCATCCTGACAAGATCCTCATCACTTGCATGTGCACCACCAGAAAGCCACCTTCCCCTACCTACTGTCTTGGTTTTCTCCAGTGCTGCCACTCTCAGTATCCATCTGACTTCTGAAATGCCTTTCTCTGCTGTGAAAGTGATGTGGTGCTCAGCCCTGCTCAACTCCTGTGACATGGGCACAGCTCGCCAAAAAGAGGTGGAGGTACACTCTCCAACCCTTGAAAAACTCCCTACTTTCCTAAAAAGCTTTCCTGAAAAGCTCCATGCCTTCCTATTGCAGTAAGTGTAAAACTTTCTGTAGTAAGCCATGGCCAGATTCATCAAAGATCAAATCTGGGTTCCCTGGTGTCAGAGCCACACCTCTTCCACTCCAGCACTTTGTCCTCTGCAAGAGCGGTGACCTTTGTGGCCCACAGGGCTGTCTGCTAGAGGGATCAGTGATCATGTGCAAGGAGGTGGTACACAATATCCTCTCCCCAAGCATTCATTCTGCAGCAAACCATTCCTCAGTGTTGCCAACACAGACAACTTCATTAGGAGTAATGAGATTTTGGTGCTGCTGGAGCCAGGCTTGCAATGACATAAGAAGCTCCAGCTGTCACGTGAGTATTGGTATTTCTCAGGGGAAATTCTTCAGATCCATTGCCTTCTGCCTGGGAGTGGGAGAAGGAGGCAAAAGACCAGTCAGGACAAGCGCACGATACCGGGAAGTAGCCCGTTGGTCGCTGCACCTGCTTTTTGGGGCCTCCTGGCCCCTTCTGTTGAGATGACCGTCTTGGAAATGATCTTTCTGAGCAGACCTGTATGCACTGCTTGCCTGTCCTTCTGGCTCACAGTGCTCCCTACTCTCACCCCAGGGCATGCAAAAAGCAGCCAGTTGTTGATGTATACCTACTGTGGAACTCTTTTCGTTGTCTTCTTGCAGGAACAGAAACAGTCTGCTGTGACTGCAAATGCCTGTGCCTGACCAAAGCTTCAGGTTGCCCAAGCGTTTTTTCCAAAGTATCCAAGTCCCACGGTAGGTGCCATTAATTTTCAGTGGGACACAAGTTTCTGACTATGTCAGTTATTTTTAACGTTACTTCAAATCCTTCCAACACCTTTGTCATCCCCTGTCTGTTTAAAAGACAAAAGTTCATCCCAGAAGGACCAGAACCGGACTTGGTTCATGGTGCTAACATGGCCCGTGGCTAATACTGCAGTAGAGATGTGAAATAATAACAGTTTCAGTTCAAGTTCTGGGCATTGGATCTGCTGCTGTTTCATGCTAACAGCATCACTCTAGCCAAGTTTCTGTATTACAGAGCAGCCAAGCTCCTCCCTGCCAATTATTCAGATAGTCGCTCTTAAAATGAGAAAGAGCTTAGATGTTAGAAGCCTGCTGTGCCTTCTAAGTTACCTTGGAAGGTTGTTGTGCAAATTAATTCTATATTGATAACAGAGAAACTTTGTGGAGGAGGAGATACAGACCCCATATAACAGAAACTAGCAGTGGTTGTTTTATTTTTATCCCTGCAGGCGGCCCAGCATGGGGGAATATGGGTAAGATGATATAGCAGACCGGCAGTGCTGGCGAGAGGAGGCTATGTAAGGTGTGCGATGGAAGGTCTGTGCGCCCCGGGTGGCATGGCGTGGGGACGGGCAGTGGTCTGTTGCTTCTCTTGGGCTGTCACTCCCCAAGGTTGTCTTCCTGATGTCAGATCGATGGCATGACAATGTTTTGTGGTATTGTTTTTTCAGGCTGGCATTTTGAGTTCCAGGAATATTAAGCTGAAACAGAAGTATTTGTTTGTCTGCCTGGCTGTCAAAACAATGTGAGCCCTTGTGCCCCTCTATCCATAGGGTCCCAAGAACATGTAGGGAGGGATCGTTCACCTCCTGGAAAAATGTTCTATTTTTGGGACCAGTTGTGTGTGTTTCCATTACTTTTTCTTTTGTTAAGTAAAAAATACTATCTGCTGTGATGTTTTGAGAGTGGCCAATGACTTAGAGTATTTTGGAGCCTGGACACATGGGAAACACAGCAGGAAGGCTCTTACTTTGGAAGGGGTAAGCACCTGCCCTCTGGAAAGTTGAATACTTGCCTTGGGCTCCAAAAAGCAGATGTTTGCCATGTTATTGGTCATTTCTGAAAATCTTGGCTAAGCTGATGGTGCTTTGAACATGCAGATCACTCCCCCTTCCTGGAGCCTTGCATGCATTCAGCCTTCTCTTGTTCAGCCTGCAGGTCCCTGCTGTTGCGGTGGTCCGCTCTCGTGTGCGGTCACCCACTGGCCCCGTGTGCCTGTCTTAGCAAAGCAACTGCCCCAGCCCCAGAACATGACCCTGGGCAAAAATTCAGTATCCCTTTTTCACATGTATTCTGGGTGTGTCAAAGGGCCAACCAAAAACAGCGCCAGGCACTGTTCAGGTACATGATAAAAGGCAAGTCCTAGCCTTGAGAGCTGATGTTCTAGATAGAAGAGACAAAGGCTTAGGTGGGAAAAAGGATGACACCCAAGCAGAATGAGCAAGATAGTGGCCAAAAAAATGCCACTGACCAGCTTCATATGTTGGCGTTTCTGTGGCACAGAGTATGGAGCTGTGGGAAGGATGAGAGCTCAAGTCCCATTCAGGGGCGAGGGGGTGGAAAGAGTGAATAAAACCCAAAGCTTTTTTTTTTTTTTAAAAAAAAAAAAAAATTCTTAGAAGGACTGAATTTCTTCCACAAACACTGGATAAAGAAAAGGAGAAGGGAGAGAAATGATAGATTTCTGGCCAGACCACACTAGGGGTACAGTTGGAAAAATCTGACACTCTGCTTTCTAAGGCTTGAAATTTTTACATTAGTTTAAAATAAAAGCTTTGAGTAAAGTTCTGCTTTAGAAGACTTCCCTCCCCCATTCCAACCTGGTGGACTGGAAGGTTTCCTCTTTGCTACAAAATATACTATTATTTGGAAAAGCTGGGGTTTTAACAATTGCATGGGAAGAATAAGTATATAATTATATAAGATTGTCCTAATGGACATTTGCAGCTGTACTGAGATGCTAACAGCATGCAGAAACCATTATGTTTCCAGTTGTTTGGCAAAAGTTAAGAAACCTTATATATATATTTTAAAGTTAACCGTAAAGTAAATCCAGATGGTTCTCTCTTGCACAGACAAGCAGTCTTCAAACTAGATGTATAGCTGTAGCCTGGCTATAACTTGTTTTGATTACTGCAGATAGAGAGAAATGTTTTAAATGACTGTACACCCTCCTCACAAAATGCTGCGTGCCCTTGATTCTTGCTAAGTCAACTGGTGTTTAAGCAGCACTACATAAAACTTGTTTGACAATACCTTGCATGCGTGAGTATCTAGCTGGGTGTTACTTGTTTAATTTCTCTTTATACTGATGTTTTCCTTAATGGCCCCCATCAGGGGTTGGGGCTCTGCTGAGGCAGGTGTTGCAGACCCATAAAAAAAAAAGGACAGATACTGCCCTATGTAACCTACCTTTTGAGCTTGAGTTTGTTCTCTCTTCATCTCCTAGTTAAGGATTACCAGAAAATATTGGTGGTATGCTTATTTTTGACTGATGTATTCAGAGTTTTGTTTGATTCTTTAATAAGCATTGTCTGTTGTGTTCATTACTGTATTTCAGCTAGATGTCGGTTGTGCTAGCTTCTATCAGTGGAGTAATCAGAATTATGTTGACTCGTGAGACGATTCTGTAAATCAAATCAAAGGGGCAGCTTTGCTTCACAAGGCAAGGATTTCAGTGTCTGAATGTTTTAAGTCAACACATTAGGAGCATTTCTGAAATTCTGAAAATAGGGGGAACTGAAAGGTCCATCAGAAATAATAGACTCATGGTACATTACTTTTTATGTTGTTTTTTTAGTCAATAAGCAAGTGTTCTTGTAGATAACAGTTGATGTTGTTTGTCCAAGTAGTATAATAGGTAGAAATACTGTTTTATGAGCTTCTTAGGCAGTATTGTCAGGAGGGTAACTTGGATTTGACCTGGTAGGAGTCAAATTTACTGGCTGGTGCATCTCTTGCTACATCTCTGACAGGGCTAATAACCCAGCAGTAGTGGCTGTGTTTATAAGACAGTATTTGAGGCTAGGGGCAAAGCAAGCTCCTGGGGGCTAGGAAGGAAGGAAGGACCCCAGTCCTGAATGAGGTTCCCTGGCCTTCCCTGGGCTTGTTGGGGGAGGCTGGGGCTGGGGCTCTGAAAGGCGTTTTGTTCACTGTTCTGTTTTTTCTCTCACTGTCAGCAGAAAAAACGTTCTGGGAGATTTGTGTTCAAGTGGAGTATAGATCCCAAGGCACAGTAATGTGGAAAATACAGGATGAGGACTTTCTTGTAACCTCTCCTTACTGAAGAATACTAGGAACAGGAAGGCCTGGGGCCTCAAACTGCTTACTCCTCTGTTTCTTGGTCAGTGCCAAGAGGAAGCCCTGCAAGGAGAGCACCTACCAGCGAAATCCTACAGAGTGTTAACCAGTGAGTACATCGTTCTGTGCTGTGCAGGGCATCCTGACATGCCCCTGAGATCCAAAAATCAGGCACTTCCAATCATTCATAGCATTTAAACTGCCCTACAAGGAAAATGGCATTGCCAAAATTAAAGGTCTTTTTGTCCCTAACATACCACAGTATCACACACAGGATTGCACTTAAATTTTCTTCATGACAAGTTGGGAAACTGCCACAGTCTATTTCTACTTCTATTGTTCATTGGGATAAGAAAGTTTTTTTTTCTTCTCCTCTATATCCTTAATAACATGTTGCTGCAGAGATTCCAGAAACGTGTGGTCCAACCTATTCCCTAAGCATAGCATGTTTTTTAAAAATAAACAAAAATAATAGACAGTTGGTATGTAACTCTGATCAGAAAGTTTTGTCCAGACATGCTGAGAGCAGGTTTCAGGTCAGAGTAATCTCATGGTATACTGAGTGCCAAATCTAGACTTAAACAGAGCTGAGAGCCAGAAATTGGATTGATGTTTGCTCTCCTCTTGGTACAGGCTTCTGGCTCGCTGGCAGTGCAGATGGAGAAACACTAGAGTTGCCGTGCTGGTGCCATTAGTCCCGTGTCTGTACTGCTGATCGTGGTCAGTAACAAATGCCTTAAAGGAAAGTACATGAAATCTGTGCTCCCCACTTATAGGATAATTTTTCTGCCCCACAGAAAATCTGTTTAATCTCCCCACTCCACCTCCTTAGATAAAGCTTGGCTGGAAGCCTGAAGCATGAAGTTTTACAGCTTTTCCAAAACTGTTTCTTTTCTTCCAAAGTAAATTGTCTCTGGTGGTGGTTTTTCTTATTTATGTGACTATCTGATATTCTCTTTAACTCTTCTATGCTCTTTGCCTCCAAGTGTTCTGATAATGACTTCAACAGACTAAATAATGATAATAACTATAACTTACAACATTAACTGGTTTGAAATATGTCCCCTTTTCATTTTTCATGAGCCAGCTTGGGGGAAGTTTGCCCGACCACTGCTCAGGTGCAGCTGTTCTGCCGTACTCGGAACATCTGGTCCTGTGGTACCATATGGCTATGACCTACCATCCTCCTAGAAGTAATCAAGTACACTTTATGTCATAAAACCCCACAACAGCAAAACAATGCCTCATAATCCACCAGGAATGTTCCACGCTACCTCAGGGCAAGTGCCTTTTAATGGCTTTTTGCTCCGAGTTTGATCAGGTTCCAGACTCTTTTAAGCTGAGAACACCATAAATGTTTGAAATTAGGTACTCTATTTCAGGAAAAATACAAAAGCCAGACCGAGTAGTTCTGTGAAGTAGAAATAGAGTTGTTACACTATGAGGGATAGCAAGACTGCCTTAATAGATGGCATTCAAGTGCAGCTGTTTATGGGTCTTAGCTGGTGTTGGCCCACAAAGTGCATACTTAGAAGGGAAATCAGGGAAAGCTAACACATGCCTGGGGGCTTTGAAGTTGTTATTATCATCCACATGCATAAGAACGGGAGATCCTCTCTAGTCCAGCAAGTACTGAGAAATGAATGAGTTTGGCTGGCACGTACATCAAAGGTCTTCACTTGTAATTTGCTTAAGAGATTAAAAATGAAATATGTGGGAATTATTGAGGAAGAGCAAGCTGCTGTTTTTTCCCCCTTGCAGCAGGAAAGAAGAACAATTGAGCATCTATTCTGGCTGAAAGTGATTACTGAAAAGCTTTCTGACAACCTTGAGCAAAACAGCAGTTGCATCTTAGTTTCACTGACATCAAATAAGCATTTGATTTACTGAGACCCAATTGGACCTGTCCGGTGCCAAGGAGTGTCTCTGAGAGAAAAACAAACTTGATAAAGCTCTTTCTTTACAGAACCACAATCTCTAAAGCAATACATTGCCAGACCATGAAATGTGCTCTGCATTTTAGCTACCAGAAATGTTTTGCTTCAGAAACAAAATAACAAAACCTAGTGACAAACACTTGAAGCTTGCTACTGTTCCCTTTCCTGTCAAATGTGATTTTTACTGAGGTTCTTCAAGAGACTGAGTAACCACTAGGAAGGAGACAGTGTTGTCAAGTCGTTAAGCCGTGGTTGGACTGGGAGATATGAAGGCTTGATAATAACTGTGATCGACTGGGACAAAACTGTCTATGAAGCCTTTTGAGGTGGAAGGAGGAGAGAAGCGGCTTCCTGGAGCAGCTTCCAGTAGGAATGCAATGTAGGAAACCTTTATTTTAGGGTTTTGAGGAAAAATTGTGATGAATTTTTGAAAAGGATCCAGAGATGTTGGCACAAGTCTAGATCATGTAAGTCTTCCCATCCCATGTCCCTTGCCATTGCCAAGTCAGAGATTTTGTGGAATGACTTGGAGCTTCTGAATCAAGACCAGATACCTCAGAAAAGAGCCTGGCCTTTTTTGGAGCTGACACAGGAATTGATGGATGTTAGTCTACAACCTGTATGACCCAAAACGGAAGATGCTGACTGCAGATAATTTCCGTGCTCACTTTGATAGTTTCTTTGATAACGTAAAATTTGTAATATTTGCTGATTGTATATCCAGCATGTGCTTTATCACCTTTTCGCCCCTTCACTACACAAACTCTTATTGAGTATTCTTGATCTACATCATCTCATCTAGGCTGGGATTATACCTGCCCTTTTGTGTTCCAAAATGAGTAGTCCTAAAAAAAATTCTGGCTGTAACTTCATTGTACATAGAGCAGATGATCATCAGTTAAGGTCATTTATTGTTTTATATCACTGAGGCACAAGGCAGGAGAGTAACAAATGAGTGCATGTTTCCCAGTCAGAATTAATCAACTGTGTTTATGAGCATTGCTACTCTTAATTTTTACGCAGTGTTAAAATAGTCTCTTGTTGTGAAACCAGCCAGTCTCTCCCATGCTATTCAACCCATCCATATAAACACACTAGCTCTGAGGATTTTAAGGAAAGCTTTTAGCTTGACCCATTGCTTTTCCATTAAGACTCCAAAGCACCCGCATTTCTCCAAGAATCCATTTAACACACTTTATTCCAGCTGTTACAGATGCTGATTTCAGTACGAATTATGGATTCAATCCCCTGCATTTTCCTAATTTACAGACAGTGAAGTGACAGCCAATTGTTTTAAAAGAACATTCATGCAGAGGATTTTCATATGAATGAAAATGAACTCAGAGTCACAACCGACCTGAGAGAACTGCCCTGTGCCAGAGAGGAGTGTGCAGAGAGGCGTCAGGAGATGCTCTGCCACCAGAAAGGGAGTGCCAGGGGACAGGACTGGCCATCAGGAGTCCCCGCTTGAGGAGTAAAACTGCGGGAAAGCTGAATGGGTGGTCAGTGAGAGGATTTTTAAAAAAAGGTTTCCAGGAAAAGAGGACTTGGAGCTGAGATGCAGAACTGAAGTTTTTGAGGAAAATTGAGCTATCAACAGGAGTTGCTGCCTATTGTAATTATAGCTCATTTACTATCGGAAGAGTAATATGTATAAACAGTGCATAAAATCACTGCTAAGCATATTTTTGAAATGTCTTGAATTTTTTAGTGATATGAATAAGCCTGGGTGTAGAGAGAGAGAACTATGCTGCATGCCAGAGATAAGTAAGTACAGGTTTTACCTATTGACTTATCTCTTTAAAAAGGGAGGGAGAGAGCGGGGGCGGGGGTGTGTGTGTGTGTGTGACAACGACGACACCTAAAGGAAGAAAAACTTGAAAGTAGAATACATCAAATATTGTTTCCTTGGAAACAAAAAGGAAGATTACATCACAGGGTTCAAGCCTATAAATAGAAACCTAGCAGTGCAGATGCAGAAGAAACTCTTGTTCCTAGAGGGAAAATTTAGAAATGAAGATGACCTCCCTTTAGACACTGCTGTCACAATGCAGTCAGCACAACCTGATCTTGAGGACCAGAAGTAAATTTAGCTGATGGTATATGACAGTCTTCTCTCAATTAGCTGTAGCATTCAGCTAAGGGAACTCGTTCAGCTGGTGAGAAGAGGTACAATTTTCAGGCTGCTATAAATACCATCAGTGTCTCCAGAGCCCTGCTATGCTGCTGTGGCAGAAATTACTAAAAGTCTTCAGCCTGAACTCTAAATCCTTTGGGCAGCCATGACAGGACAGTGAAAACCTCAAGCCCATATTAATGTTTGTGAGAAACAACCTGTGCGAAGCACCACCGTGCGCTGGTGGGAGTTCAGACCTTTGGACAACTGCAGCTCACTGAGGTGACTCAGGGTGCCTGTTCTCCTGCGGTCCCCACTACGTCCTGCCCCCTTCTCCTCTCTCTCTTTAGCCACCCTGCAGTCATGCAGATGTGCTCAGGGCCAAAGCATCCCTCTGCCCCTGTGGGGGTGAGCAATAGCATCTGAGGAGGGTCTAAAGGCAAGCACAAAGGGATGGTGGCTTGGCACACACCAGGCTGCCTGCCGCTCCAGCCTGCTGCAAGCTCGTGGTCCCAGCTGCGTCATGGGTCCTGTGTCTTGCATCCCGCTAGTGTTAAGCATGGAATACAAGTGTTTTCTGTTTCTGAGTTGCATTTCTTGATGCTATGGAATATTTATACCCTTAGTTACTAAACCAGATAATGAAGTTTTCATTGTTACAGATAGGTTCCTTTGGACTATGCAGTGGTTCATCTTATAACCTTCACTTTTTAGTGACATGCGACTTTCTCCCTGCTTTTACAGCCAAACTCTCATCTGAGTATGTGTATACAACACTGCGAAAAGGATAGCTTCAAAATCAGGCAAGTCACGCATCTTATGGGCTAATGTAGCTAAATCTTCCTTCGAAAGACTAAAGCCTTGTATAATCGTGTTATTATATGGTCTTTCCAGATGTTTAAAATAAAAATAAGTAAGAAAAGTTAAAAAAAGGATTTGTTATGGCTCTGTTAGTAAATGATTCCTTTCAAACTGAGACACAGATTTTTTCCATCAGTTTGTATGTGATAACACAGGGCCTGGTCAAATTTCCACTTTCTGGTGGGAATCATCGTGGTTTGAGTAGTGATCTTAGCGTGACTGACGGCTCACAAATGGCTGTTCCTTCCCAAAGCTGACAGAACAGGGCTTGGAGCTGCTGGTAAGTGAAGAGATTTGTTAAATGTCCCAATGTCATGGATGTTGATGATGTCGTAATATATATGTATGTATACATCTTTCCCTGGCACTGCTCACTTTAAGGCATAGCCAAGTAAATGAAACAGCATGTGCTCCCAGCTGCTTTAGCCCTAGGACACGGCTGTGGTGTACCAGGTGGCAGTACTCTAGCTCTCATAGCTTTTTCCATGTCTCATAACATGGTACGCACTCCTAAATCTACCAGAGAATCTCAGCTTTCCCTGGCAGGGGAGAGGAGGAGGAATATAAGTTTATTGCCCTTGTCAAGAAAATCACGAAAACAATGAACCTTAAGACAAATAATAATAAAATCCCATGTTTTATAAAGACAGTCTCACAATGGGAAAGTGGGGGGATGTGACACAGGAGTTCTGAACATCTGGGGCTGGCAGAAATACAGTTCTTGCTTAGGTGGATAAAGGGGTGATTTGTATGTGTGTCTGAGTCTAGCTGTGATTCTGGATCCAAGGTTGCTATTACCATAATAAACTTTAAGATCCCAGGTCTGTAAGTGTCTAGTGCTAAGGGAAATCTGGGTAAGATTTGAGCCTTGTAGTTTGTGTCAATCTTCAGTTTAATCTTATGTTTTAATTTGAAAGAATTGTAAGGGATTTGGCATACTGCTTTTCATGGGAAAACTGGTTGGGTGGGGAGGGGATCCTGATATGATGGTGCTTTCTTTAACTTGCTTGGGTTTGCTGCTGTAATCTCTCATCTCTGTGAGTCATTGTGCCTGCACAGTTTGCTTTTTTTTCAAAATGCCTGTTCCACATCGTGAGCTGATATTCCGTGGTGCAATATTCTGCCAGTACAATCACAGCACTCCAGAAGTGCTCATGCAGTACACTGCATGGGATAACTACTAGAATATACAGAATTTTTAGCCTCCTGTGATTTTTTTTTTTTTTTTTCCCCAAAGTAGCTCAAAACTTATTTCTTTATTTTTTTAACAAGCCAGCACCCTTATTGGCAGGCAGGCATTTCTGAGCATTGGGCTGACTGTTGTCAACATGACTAGCCTGGAAAAGATATATTAGTATTCATCTCTTGAAATGCTTTTGGATGACTGGCCAGACAGACTGCTATGGCACTGATACTTGACATCTGACCAAAAGGATCTGGGACAGCAGAGATGCAGGTAAGTTGACGTATGTCTGTGGTGTGAAACAGGATGGGTTAGAAACTTCAGGACTTCCTGGAGGTTATAGTGAATGTAAAATCAGGGTGGAACCACATGGAGGCGTAACTGAGTCTAAACTGGTTGGGTTTTTTTGTTTGTTCGTTTTTTGTTTGTTTTGTTTGTTTTTTTTCTTCCATGAAAGCTGACAGTAGGAAAAGGCATCAGGTGAACTGGAGAATTGTGTGAATTGATGGAAAGCAACTGTGACTGTAAAAATCTAAATACTCCTTTCTGTTCCTGCCTTCTCCCAAGCACTCCTTACCTCCCTAAAAAGCAACAGACAGCTATTCTGCCTGATCAGATGAGCTGTTTAAATTAAAGCCACTCTGTAAGACTAACATGGATGCCAGGACTGTTTTCCGTGGTACAGTTTTCATTTCTTGTTATACGATGTCTCCTTTGATTAATTCAAATATGTAGGAAATGAAAAAGGCGGTCAGTCTGATTTTTAATCAGTTGTGCGTTCCAGTCAGGTATCAGCTAATTGCATACAGACAATTAACAGTTGCATCTGGGAAATGTGTTGCTTAGCCTCCAAATGTGTAGAGTGTGCAAGACTCGGATTTCCCCAGGAGAGCAGAGGAGAAGGAGGAGGAGGAGAGCAATCTCCCCTGGCCTGTGGCAGTATTTGGTCCCACCAGCCAGGAGTTGCTGCACAGCTCCTCCCAGCAGCTGAGCGCTGCCTGGCAGGAGATGGCATTTCTTCACAAGTGGAGATTTTTCTTCTGCAAAACTCTTGGCCAGGCAACATCTTCTGGTTATTATTTCTTGAAATCGTCTTGTCATTGGCCATTATAGTCTGAACCCTTTAGAAATGTTCCCTGCGAGGGTGACCTGGCCAAATCACATGTACTGGTACCTCCAGGCATGGTCATAGCTACAAAAATCGTGCAGCTGATTGATAGTTACACATGCATGCACAGAGGATTAGAAATGAAAGTCAATGATTAGAACGGAGAGTAAAAAGTAAATTTAATTTTCCAAATATCCTTAGTTTAAATAGTCTCTGATAAAATGCTGTTTTTCTCTTGTGAGAACGGCAAAGAAAAGTGTCTTTGAGTCCAGCCCTGGGATCCTGCTGTGTCCCTCTTGTGAATGAGTAATGAAAAGTGGCCATTCATTGCTGAATGATTATTTTTCCCCTTCAATGGAGTGTGGGGGGGGGAAACCCTCCAAAATCCGAGTCTTCTATGAGTCCAGCAGACTAAAAGCATCAGGAAACCTCTGGAGGGAAGTAAAAAGTTATGAATGGAGAATAAAATATCAGTGCGGAGCAAAAGGGCTGTTGTGTATAAAGAGCAGATGGGAAAATGTTGAGTTTGAAGTTTAAAAGACAAGGATCTGAATCTCATTCAGCTGAGCAGGGGGAAGTGGTTTGGGTTTCCTTTCCTTGGAGGTTGGCTCCATTTGATGAATTGTCGAGATGTGCTATAAATGTTTAAGATTTATAGGAGAGGCTCCAAGTAATACTAATGAGCAGCTAAAAATAGATATGATAGGAAAATATAAACTGACAAACAGATCATCCAGCATAACAATAACTTCATAATCACGCAACTGTTGCCAGCTAAAGATGGGAGACATGGCATGAAAATGAGCTTTTGTTTTCCACATCTGAAAGTTAAAGGAGTCGGAGTGGAAACAGATGTTCTCCAAAACAATGTGTCAGAATAACTCTAGTAACAGCCAATTGTCACCAGAGCTGAGCAAATAATTCCTCGCTTGCTCTTCGCTGGCTGATGGTTTTCCAATGATGGGTGGGGTTTTTGTAAAGAACTGATGTATTTATTTATTTATTTATTTATTGTAAGCAACCTAAATGTTTTTAGTGGAAAAGTTATCAGTGTCTCACTTTTTACAGTTCTGTGCTCCTCAGGTTTTTGGAATTTTTGTCTAAAAACTGTTGGTCCTCCAAAAGCAATCTTAACGACTTTGGCCAATCATCTCCATTGTAAATTTTTGTGAATATCTCATTGGTGATATTTAATATTAGATGAATTGATGAGTTATTATTATTATTGAATTAGGAGGAATTAGATGAATTAGATGCTTTGTTTTCATAGAAAGGGGCTTGTAGAGCAGCAACTGTCTGTCAGAAGAGTTTTACACTGGGAATAACCACAAGAGTGGATGTTGTCTACTACTAAGCAACAATGGCAGAGTTGAGCTTTCATTTTCAGGATCTGTCTCCTGAATGCCTACACAAGAGAAACATTTGAGTCAATTGGTGACATGCGGACAACCTGAGTGGTCAAAGATCCTTCGTACTGCTATGAATCTCAGTCTGTGCTGGGTGCCTGCCAAATGCACTCGAGATCTTTGTGGTCATGAGGACTGCAGGCAACAAGCAGGATCAGACTGCAGCAGCTGGAAGACCCTGTCCCTTGACAAGTGGTATTTCGCGTGAGGGGAGGCTCTGCCCACATCTTGGGCAACAGACAGATCAGAAGGGTGAGTTGAGTTCCAGACCTGCTTTTGAATTTTACCTGAAGTTTAATGGCTGATGTTTTTGTCAGCTGGCTGGGTTTTTACTGTGCAGATTTTCTGTTTGTACTACTATGAAAATATTTTTATTTGCAATGGTATTTCCATTGGGAGATGCTTTGTCTCCAGGGTAACTTCACTGAGAATGGTTTTAAAAGTTAGTCTGTGGAAAGTACTGCATCTTGTTTTGCAGTCTTCAAATGGCCCCCCTTCAAATAACATAAAAGATGCTATTCTTTTTCTGAAACTATTTTTGCCCCAACTTTGCCTGCTTTTCAGACAATAAGAAGGTGCCGAACCATGTAGGTGTACTCAAGGATTTAATAAAGACAACATGGGCTTCACTAGAACACTAGATGGGACATGGCATGGCAACATTATGGAAGGTGCTCTGTGACAGGGTGGAGAATGGCTGCTGGCAGAGGAGGAAGGAAAAGAACAATTTTTTAGAGGGTGAGACAGGGATAAGGTTGTTTGAACAGCGGGGTTGTTGAGCATGAAGATGATGGAAGGATGTTATGGAGGCAGAAGCAGGAGGAGGAGAGACAGAGCCAGATCCTCAGCTAACATTGCTGGGTATTTTTAGGAGTGCTTCCTGAGAGTGCTTTCTGTATGTAAACAGACAAGGTTCCAGGAGGCACCGGTGAGGGGGAGCGGTATAACTCAATGATACTTGTACCGCAAATAGTACATTGCAAAGAGGAAATTGTTTGACTTTATTAAACTGCAGCCTCCTGCAACAGATCAAGGGTCTAGTTTCTAAGCAAAATAATTGTAGCCTAAAGAAAACGTAACTGTTGAAAGCCTCACAGGCCCTAGATTCCTGTTTGACTTGGCTTCAGGAGCTGCATATACTCTTTGAACGTCAGACTACGAAGTAAATTTGCAATGCACAAGCTATTTTGAAGCCCCTCTCCACAGTGACATGTAGCTCAGCCTTGTTATCAGGAAAACACAAGACATGAAAAATAACGGGAGGAAGATAATGTCTGCCAAGTGGACTTGACAGTGCTTTGCAATTCTGGAGGGGCTGGAAGGAGCTGGGCACATCTGATCTAGACATCAGGGTTATGCAGAAGAAAGTCACCTGATCTTGGTGGGCAGTGCCGAAGTTAAAGCAGAAGTGGGAGCCACTGGCTAAAGTGGAACAGGCCAGTGTAATGCAGAACCAGGAGATCTGCCTGTGAGACTGTCTGGCTCCCTTCTCACCTACAGGCGCTGTGTATTACTTAGCGCACTGTACCCAAAGAGCGGTCATGTGTACGTTGAAGGCCATGAACAAAATGGTTACTCTGGAATGTGGTCAACTTAGGCTTGTCTAGTGGCTTGTTACTCAACCATGACAAGTTAGTCTTGGTCACACTTAGTTTTTTAACTTTGTGGCCTATTCTGGTCCCCGTTCAGATTTTTTTTTTCTAAGAGAAAAAGGGCAAAAGCTATGACTTAAGAAGGTCCCATAGGAGGGCCATCCTTGCAGCAGCAACCCCAAAGCTACCTGTGCAAGGAGGCATGAATTAGTGCACCTGCAAGAAAAAGGCTGACACTTTTAACTGTTGCCACTACGCGTGGTGTGTACCTGGGCAATACCCTGGCTGGCATTTCTTTCCATGGGAAACCTGTCCTTGGCAGCATCTCCTTCCGTGCAACTTGTTGAAAATTTCTGTCCTCTCTTCCCTTGGCTCTTTGTAGAGCAGATTTATGGTCCCACTTTCCTTTTACAAATAAAACCCTAAGTGCAAATCCAAAGGATAAATAACACAGTGCAGACATGCCTGCAGCAATATTCTCTGTATTTATCATTGCTGAAAGTCTGGGAGGAAAAGCTGGTGAAGGCAAGATATCTTATGTGAGAAAACTATTCTCATGCTTTTGTGCCAATTCTGGAGGCGGAGATCAATCCCGTTGTGCTTTTCCCCAAACACCTGGCTGCAGGTCAGGCAAACTCCAGGTGCTTTGTCTGTGAAAAGGGGCTAAGATGCCCATCCTCCCTTGCCGGCTTCTGTGTGGGAAGTACACCAGCTCTGCCACAGTGCTGGAGGTCGCTCCTTCATAAGCACGCAGAATGGATAGGTGTTCGTAAATAAACCTCAGCCTTTGCTCTGTACTGGGTAAGAAGTAGGCATGGAAAAGATGGTAGCATCAACACTGCTCTGTCCATTAATACATCTGAATCTGCTGTTCTGATCATTTCCACCCTGCCTGCAGTCTCAACTGACATTGCTTTTGGCAGGTAATATTTAGCTAGGGCACTGGGCAAGTGTGATTACAGCTGGTGCTGCCGAGGCAGTACACCTGCAAGGGAGTGAGAGGGGCTTCATTCTGCCTGACTCAGCAGCAGCAAAATTGACAACTGCTCGCCAGGAACAAATGCCTTGTTGTTAGCAAGGATGGCTGTGGTGGAAAGAAGTTATTACTTGTTGCCTGGGCTGAGCTGGCGGCTTGCAAGGAGCCAGCAACTCTGGATCTGGAAATCGTAGCACAAGATATACCTGGAAGTACCCCCAGTATTGTTTTCATTTTCTTTGTCTGTATTTTAAGAGGCTTTTGCTTAACGAGGTACAGGCGCAATAAGCCACCTCAGTGTGCAACACATGTGGGTCAGAGATTAGGACTGCTTAATTGTCATCAACTACTGAGCTTGGACCTATGCCCCTGCCAGGCCACCTCCATGAGGCTGCAGCCCTTGCATAATTGAGGGAAGGTAATGGTGGGCTCAGGTACTGTCATCTGCTGGAGGGTGGAGAAACTGCAAGGAGATGGGGGGGGACCTACCTCCCACTGTCTGAACTTTGCAGCAATGCAATGGGAACCAGCCCAGGCTCTTCTAGAAAGGGAATTTTATGTCCTGGGGTTGGATAACTACTTTATTATCTTTGAGTTAGGGTTTTGGCCTCTTGTTCTTCATTGGTTGGTTGGTTTGGGGTTTTTTTTTCAGAGAGGAGGAAGCCTCTACTATACACCTGTAATAGTGGCATCCAGCCAGCAGCCCTGCTTTGCCAGTGCCCTGGCTTTCCTGGCAGGCTGCAGCTCCAGCCGGACTTACTGCCCCCAGCTGCAAGTCACGCATGGCAGGGGAATCTATGGCTGTCCCTGGCCAACTGAAATACTCCCACAGTGGCTAAAAGGCCTCAGCTGGGGTAAATTTAGGCTGAGTCACTCAGAGAAGTTGTTCACTTTAAATTCCACCCTACAACCACAGATGTTTCCAGATGTGCAACTTGCTGGGAATTATGACCTGTCCTGACGGGCTCAATGCACAGAGATTTTGGACCGTTGTGTTTCATACGCCCCTTGTGCTTTAATATAGCGCCATTTGGCTTGGCATAGGCTGAGTTACAGAGACTTGAAGGGAGTGGTTAGTAAGGCAACTGAAAAGACTACTCACAAAACAGCTTCAGCATGGTCTGCAATAAAAAAGGATCCCCAGACAGACCGAGGTGGAGGAGACCCAAGTGCCAGGAGTGGTTCAGCCACCATGCTCACTGAAATCTAATCTCCTTGCTGTGGCAGCCAGTAAGAGGTCTGTGAAAGCTATAACTTCACTGATCTTTCCATCATTAGCTATGACCTCCCTTCTGGCTGCTTACTCCGGTCTCAAAGGATGGGACCCTTTCTGTAGGGAAGACCCATCTCTCTGTTCCCTGAGAGGAAATTAGTCTGTAGCATTGCTTGTGTTTGACTTACTATGTTTATAAAAGTGGAAACACCACCTGAATTTCTCTATAGGCTCTTCAGGGAATTCATGTTTCCATATTGCATTATGAGAAATGCAGTGAAAGTGTGCTATGCTCAGTTAATTTTTTTTCATGTATGGAGGCAAAAGAAACTTCAGTTCAGAACGAGTATATGCTTCTCTCTTTCTATTCAACATCCATAGTGCTATAAATACAAACTGCAGGGTACTTTCAGAACTGCAAGCCTTTAAGACCTCTCAAGAGAAAACATCACACCAAATTAATCTGCCGTCAAGTGGAAATTCTATATTGTTTGCATTTGCCAATGTTCTGTATGTGGCTGTAATTGCACTGAAGCAAATATCTGCTTCGAGTTCTTCACAAGATTAAATGTGGCCAATTGGGCGTAAAAGAGTAATCGAAATGCAGAGCTGCTGCTTTGGATTTACTAGAGGCATTGCTCATTTTTGCTCCGACATGATGACACCAGGTTCTGGCTTTCCGTTAAAACAGGGAAATTTAGGGAATGTGATTTGGAGCGCTGGGTTGCAAGCCAAGAGGATGTTTCTGTCTGGCACTGCTGCCGCCCCGCAGTGCCTCAGTGGGCAGTGGGCCCTGAGTGTGCCCCTTGCCTTACGCGTGCAAGGGGACACCTTCCTTCCCTCTGACCAGCAGTGAAGCTGTCAATAGCCATCCCCCAGGGTGCAGCGTCTGGCTGGGACCTCCAGTACCGGCTCCTGAGGATTTCATGGTCTTTTTAAGGTCTGAGTATTTGCCATAGATTTGAAGCTGAAAGGACTTGTGAAGGTCCCAGCAAGAGCCTCCACGGCTTGTAATAGAGAGAGACCAAGGTCTGAGTTGGATCCTGACTAATGTCACCATGTCAGACTAAAGGAGCATGTCAGCTTGCAAAACCTGAAGTCTCACCCTATGCCAGCTGGATGTGAAATGTTAAAGATTTGCTTAGAAAGCTCATGGTTTCTTTTTCCTTTTACTAGCTTAGCCATTTTCCCTCTTGCCATATAAATGCAATTATAAGCAAGTAAAAAGTCTTTTTTCAAGTTGACTGTGCTGCCTTTTAATTCTGCATGAAAACCCAACTGCTCCCTATGCCCTGCCCAACAGGTAGTTAAATAAACAGGCCCAGGTGGGCAAAACTGCTGGTTTGAATCCTTCTTTATTTCATTTTCTTTCAATTAGTGGGCTTATCCAAAAAATACATACTGAACTCCTACCAGCTTGCTTATGCTCAGACGTTTCCCAAGAAGTTTCTCAGTGCAGCTACAGAGCAGTCCTGACAGCATCCTTGCACTGTCTTCAGTGAGGGCAGCATCTCTTGGTCTGGTGCCAAGAGACATGCCCCCTTGGCACTAGCAGGCCTCTGCTCCTCTGCCTTTCCTTCTTCCTAACTGGAGGTCCAACTCCCGAAGCTGCTTGAGGAAGCCGGAGTTGGGGCAGATCCCTCTGTGTGAGCGCACAGTCTGAATTGCGTCAGCGAGGGACATACCTTCACAGATCATTAAGAAAGCGAGGACAAGAGTTGCAGATCGGCTGATTCCCATTGCACAGTGAACTAGTACTTTGCCTGGAGAAAAGGAGAGAGAGAAATGCAATTATGCCAGGAGGCCAAATGGTGCGGTTTATTGTGCTGGAGCAGAGATGGAAGTGGTGCCGATACTGGGGCTGAGCAAGCAGGTGTGCTCAGCCCTGCAGAGCAGACCTGGTGCAGTGCTGGTTGGGGAGCAATGGGGTTTTTAATGGCTGGGGACGGAAAATTCAGAATTGTATTGCAGGACCCATGATTGCGCTTGCTTGGGCTTAGCTGCTAGCCTGATGGCATGCCCTTAGCGCTCCTGCCCAGCTTGTTGTCCATGGTGTCCCTGCTTGCTCACACGTGGTTTTGGGAGTTATGTACTTGCTGGCGAAGCTTCAAGTTTTCATACTTGAAGGTCATGCTATGGGAAGCAGCCTGGGTGGGTTGCTTACTACCAGAGGGCCTGGAAACTTGGGATTTCAAATGTGCAATGCTCAGGAGTGCTCACTGTTAGTACAAGAAGGCTCCTGGTTTTCCTCAAGCTCTATTTTTCTTCTTTGCTTAGGGCAGTAAGGCTTTCTGAGGGTGCTTACTGCTGCCCAGACCTTGTTGGAAGCGTGTTGGAAAATGGGTGTTACCAGTAAGAACAGCAGCCTGTTCGTACATGCTATTTGCACCAGCTTACTTACGGTTTTTTATTTCTATAGCCTAGCCTGTACATCTATAGTCACTGTTCTTCCCTAATGCCTTTGTCTTCCCTCTGTGTTGGGTGATCACTAGAAAAATGGTTTATGAAATGTTTTGAGTTCCCTAGAGATTTCAATGTGAGGTGTGCATCTTCAGTAAGAGTAATATCGTGAGTCCTTCCGTGTTGCTGTAAGTGAGCCTCAGGGAAGGGTTCCAGGGATCCAGGACTGTAGCTCCCACCTTCCCTCTGCTCTGCTTTCGGTTTCTCTGCTATGATCACTAATGGAAGCAGCCAGAGAAATGCAATTCTCTATCATGACTGCTTCCCAGGTTTCTAATGTGTGTCTTTGACCCATGCTGGAAGGAGATAACCATTTTTTTTTTTTTAATAGTTTTATGTGAAATTAAAGGAAATTTTGTCAAAAGGATTGCTTTCAGATGGAAAAATTCAAGTTTGTAGTCCTTTCACTCTGGGTGTGAGCAAAGAGCTCATTCTGGAATCTGAAAACCTACTTCTTGTAAATATTGTAAAATGCTTCAACTTTCACAAAAATGGTATGAATTGATGAGAAAATTTTAATTGGACAAAAAATGTTCTGTTGTTCTACTCAATTATAGCCATGCCTGAAAATTTTCAAACTTTCTTGTCCTTTGCTGCAGTCAGATCTAGTCTTTCCCCAGAGACCATGGCTCAGCAACTGGGCATTATTGGAGTAACCACTGATTAGAATCAGATTTGAGCTTCTGACCACCTAATGGACAGCTCTGTCTCCCATTAAAGGAGCTAAAAAGATGTATTTTTAGGATGAAAACTTCAGAACTGGAAATCTTCACAAGTTTGAAATTAAATATTTTCTGCATTTTTAAAATTTTTTTTAGACCGTCACATTTGTAGTCTCGTTTACTAATTGTATAGCTCCATGAAAATGCAATTTAACAACAATACAATTTATATCCAGAAAAAGATGAAAATCAGTAAAAACAATCCCATGTTGCTTTTTTTCCTTTGGAGATGGAACAAAGTACCTCAGATATTGCTACTCTGTAAAATGTAAGGAGGAGTAGAAAGAACGGACAGCTTTTCAGGGCTAGTTCCTTGTTTTGTTTGTGCTTACAGCATCTTAATTTCTCTATTACCAGGGAGTGAGATGAAAATATTCTTGCTGCATGTTGAGCCTAGATCCAGCCAAAAACCTCAGACTGATTGCCCCCATCTCCCCGGGTGTTAATTCTGGGTACTTTGTGCGCAGCTTTTCATCTTAAATCTCATTTTGTTTGTGACAGAGTATTTATTTAGTAACCGTTCCAGTTCTGGCTAATGATGATGGCATAGCCACATGCTCGGAGAGCACGAGCATGTGTTGTAAAAACCTTCTCTGGCCAGTAGGTTGAGAGAAGCGTTGAATTCCACAACGTATGTGACACAGCCACCTTTCATTATCCTGGCATGAGAAATCTGAGCTCTGACCTAAAGATAGACATGTCTTCAGCAGAAATAAAGGGACAAATATAGTCTCCAAGGAAGTGGTGAAAACAGCTCTGGTGACAGCAGACTAGGACTGGGTATCGAAACCTTTCAGGGAAGGAAGAGGTTTTTCCCAACATAATGTCAGTTTTGCAGAATTAGAAGATCAAGAGATTTCTGTTCGTGCTTTCCCATTCAGATACAGCTTCACAGAATTTATTGAGATACCGATGCCATTATTCAAGTTAAATTACATCTATCTGTCAATTCCATTAACTCCATGGGGATTCTTGGAAGTGAAGCCCTACTTCTTATGGGAATATGGAGAAGTCCTTTGCACCCTTGTTAAAAGATAATGCTAATTGGAATTTTCACTAGACTTTTTTTTCCAATGTGCTGCACTATCACTAGCCTTCATACCAACCTTGTGGGATACGTATGCTGTATTATCTTCCCCAGAGGAGGCACTTCAGACCCAAATAACCCAGGTCTGAGATTTTCAGAGGAACACAAAGGAGTCAGGAGCACAATTTCTCTTTGAAAAATACTGCAAATAAGGCTAAGTCCAAAAGGTCTTTGGAAAATCCGTGCTTCGGTAGTTTGCAGTAGGCCTAACTGCAGCGCAGTGGCAGGGACTGGGGAAATCCAGACACCCACCCTAATGCACACCCCAGATAACAAGCCAAGGAACAACATGTCCTGAAAAATTTTCTTGGAACCAGAACTGCTGTCTTTTTTTTGCCTTAAAACTTCAAAGCTACCAGCACTCTACAACTTAAACAAAAAGAAATTATATTTATGGTTTGAACTGCACCAGGAAGGGGAAAAAACAAACAAAAAAACAACCAAAAAGAGATGGCCTTGATGTTGGATTCAATTTTGAATCACTAAATATTTTGAAATTCAATCTAAATTTAGCCAGAAATTGGATGGGGGACAGGAGCCTTGCTGTTCTGAACCTAATTTCTGTAAAATTGTTCTTGGGTCCTTTTTTTTTTTGTCCACCCAGATGGGGGTTTCTGCTTTGGAAAATGCTCAGCCCTACCTGCAGTCTGGAACTGAAGACTGAGCTGAGCACAGGTATGGATGCTGCCATTAAATTTTGCCTGATGTGTTTTTGTTGGGGCCACAGAAAGCAGAACAAATTCCAGACTCTTGCTTGTACAGGCAGGCTCTCTACCATTTTATACCTAACTCTGTGTCCGAGAGGAGGAGGTGGCAAGTAAGAACACACTGAATTTTCTTCCCTGCTTCTCTGGCTTATCTGCACTTCAAAAGAGTCTTCCTAGATCAGCAACTAGCTTTAGAAGGTGTCTCAGCAAAAACCTGGACAAGCCCCAACTATTGACCTTGGACCTAATCTGCATGGCTACCACTTGTTCCCATGAGGATGCAGGTATATTATCTCTTTTACATGTGCAGTATCTATTCCACATTGTTAGCTTTTGTTTCACCATGCACAGAGGTTATGATAAATGCTGGTACACTGACAATAAAATGACTGTTTGTTGCAGATAAATCAGTCATGTGAAATGATTTAATTAACGTAAAATTGCTCTAATGAAAGCAGATTTGAATTTACTATGTGATTATTTGTAGCAAACAAATTGAATGTTAAAGTTGAGTCAGGAAACAAAAACTGTGTTGCTATTTGGTTCTGTTTACAGGCTCAGACCCTTGTGTTTTAGCAGTAGCTGTAAATTGGTGAAGTGACACTCTAAACCCACCGTGATACACTGCATTTGAATAGCACCTGAAGCATATCTGCACCACGTGGGCTGACTGCAGGGGTCTCGATAACAGCGTGTTGCATCAGCCTCTCGTGGGAGGCAGCCGGGATGCACCGTCCCAGCACTGAGGCTCAGATTCCCGAGTGGCTGCTGGACCACAGTCTGGGAAAGCAGCATTCACAGAGGCAGTTGTGGTGCATGCCCCTGTCATGGGGTGGGCAAGGAGGTTATAACCAGATCTTCTGTACCACAGAACCCATGCCACAAGCCAACATTCTCCAAATCTGCCTTCCCCGCCCCCATTTGTTTTAACATACAGCGCAAAGAGAAGCTGGACTGATCCCACATTAGAGGGCCATGTTGCAACCTTCTCTCTGAGCGTGTAACAGGATCCCTTAGGAATAATGGGATTAACGGAGGAGAAGTGGGGGCACTTAGCTTCTGGCGTTATTAAATCTTGCAATCCTTATTTGAAATGTTGCACCGCACATCTCAAGCTACTTTTTGCAGAGGCAGACAATAGCTGTCATCTGGCTGGGATTTGTGCAGAACAATAACACTTGGTTTTTAACAACGGATTATGGATATTATATCCAGCTCATGCCTGCTGTAACTCTACTGACATCAAAGGGTTTGCACTAGGGATAAAGTTTGCACATTCAACTTTTTTGGCCAAATTCAAGTTGGGAAATTCAATGTTGTTGAACAAATCAGTCATTAAAACACATAATATCTTATTGTCCTTTTGCTACTCATCATTAACTGAGCTAAATGTCCTGAACTAGCCCTTGCTTTCTTGCAGGATGGATTCAATTTGGCTTAAGACCAGGCTCCAAACCGTCACCCGGAGTGAACGCCCCAGCTGCCCTTGCTCCACTGAATCCAGCAGAATTATGCTGCTCACCAGGAGGAGAGTTCAGCTGGGCTAATGGGCCCCTGCGGCTCTTCCCACCCCACCATGGTTTTCTCATCTCCTGTTACGTTTTAGCCACCGTCCTGTAGCCAGGTGCAGAATCAATTGTCTATTCCTTGGTTAATCAAGTGTCTATTTTGTCACAGCTGAAAATAGCAAGAAGCGTACAGAGAGCTTTAAATGGTGGCGTGTCCCTTCTTCCCACGCCTCCTGGAACAGGTAAGGGCTGTCATCTTCTGGAGAGTGGGAGGTGAAACTGAGGTATGTAATGCACCTACAGCAGAGTCAAGAGAGAGGACCCTTTTCTCCTAGGTTAAGCTTCTTTCATAACTACCACCACCAAGAAGAAGGCAGGAGAGGGAGCCTAGCTTTTCATTTGCTCCAGTGAAGTGGAAGAAGGGAAATGCCCTTTTAGAGGGGTTGCCATTTCAGGAAGTTAATGGGTGTTTTTAACCTGCTTGTTTTAAACAGGTTTGGAGGTCAATAAAAGGAGAAGTTCTCTACTTGGGAATCTTTCTCTCTGCATGGTGTTACTTTAATAGTTTTCATGGCATGCTTTCATCTGCTCAAATTCTCTTTCCCTCAGTCTTCTGCTAGACTTTACCAAACCCTGTTGATTTACGCTTAGGTTTAGCTGCACTCCAGAAAAATGCAAATTGTACAGATGGCCATGCAAAGGGGCAAGATTTGATATTCACCGTGTTGCCCCATGAGCATGAGGGAGAAGGCCAGTACTTCCCTGCCACCGTGTTTTTCCTTGCAGAGAAGGGGGCAGACTGTGCATCTGCTTGCTCTTCGCTAAGCCTTCCTAAACAGCTCTGTTACGTGGGCAAAGGAACAGCAGGGCTGTGCTGAAGGAAAGGCAGCCAAGGAAGCAGAGTTCATAAAATAATGCTTATATGGCATGGCTGCAATAGTAGCGCCTGTATTTCTTAATCTGCATGAGAAAGATGATGAAGGAAGTCATTCAGGGTGCGATGCAGCCATTGACCACTGTGACAGGAATAGCTCCCAATTAGGAGTGTGTGAGTGCACGCTCCCCTGCTTCCTTTTGCTTATGCTCTGGCATCTGGGTTTGAAGAAATTGCCGTAAAAATAAATTCCTCACATCACCAAAGACATATTCTGTTAGAAGGTAAAAGCTAAAGGTAGAAATCTGGAATAAATCTGACCGTGTTCTTTTCTGAACTTCTGGTGTAAAGCATCAGAATTTTTCTTCAAGTGTGATGAGAGTAACAGTTCTTACTTAATTCTAATGAGTATTTGATTCATAGTTTTAAATATGTTTGTGCCTCATATAGTCTTAACTTTGACTTATCCTCCCAGGTGAAAAAGATAATTTAATTCCATTAAAAAAAAAAAGATGTTGAATTTGCTTGTAATAGTTAAGCAGCAGTCTTAAATGACTTCTCAATCAAACAGAAGTACCTCGTTACATCCTGAGTTTAATATGAACAGGCCTCTTGTCACCTGGTATAATTTTTTGTTCAGCATCACTGCTTATAATAAATGTCGGGTTTTTTCTTCTTCTAAATGATGTGAGTAACAATCCCCTCCCTGCCTTATCCCTGCATAGGTTATGGGTATTTAGCTGCTAAATTTCTGTACCTCAGGAAATTATGCTTCCAGAACATCTTGTTTATATATTTTCTAAACTGTTGCACTTTCCTTAAAATGATGAATGTCAGCAACAGCTGGACTGTGTATGATTGAATTTCACCTTGTCTCCATTCCCAGAACCCTGCTTCCATATGGAGTTCAGTAAAGCAATATCTAAAAGCATGGGAGTAGGGATAAATACGCACTCTGGACATGATGAGTTCATTGTGTTTGCCTTGAGCCTTAACTTGTTCTGCATTCATAACTTTCAGTATTTGGGCATGCATCATGCAAAGCACTGGTTTTGTTTGCTTTTGTGGTCACCACAATTAATCTGTTGTTTTCTGTCCTTTGTCAATTGATTTGGAACCTCTTTTTGTTTAAACATGCATGAAAAGATTCTGGATCTTACCTTTCTCTGGAGCACAACCATAAATGACTTCAATTGCAAATAGCATACGCTGTAATATAAATGGATGCAGATCCAAATTCCCCAAATATGTTAGTGGTTTTGAAATCCAAATGGAGCCCTCAGTTTCACAAAGGCAAATACTTTCTAACAGGATGGATCAAGCCCTCCAAACAGCAGTAAACGCTGAGGTATCTAGCACGGAGGTGCACTGTTTTCAGTTACTCTGTCTCCCTTTCCTAGATTGTACGGTGTAGATCAGATCTACTAGCTGCATATGATAAAGCTGGGTAGTTAGTATTTTAGGACCCTCATTGATATTAAAGCTCACAATGATGCAAGCAAAACAGTTTTGCTGAGTGTATAACTGTTCACCTAATAAATCACTTACTTTTGAGTGGGTATCTGTACAGTTTTCTGGCACAGTGGAGACTTGCTTTTGTGAAGGTTTGTCCTTAATAGTAATGATTCCCCACTAGTCCCAGGCCTCTGGCATTGTACCTGGCCTATATTTAGTGATTCCAAGGATTTTGTGGGTTATCTTCCTATTTCAAGGTTATATTCCTTCTCGCAACAGCATGGCATTATCTCCCAGCTGGTGGTGTTGCTTCGGTTCTCTTCTACAGAATTGCTTCCCAGCAAGTTCTTCCCTATCCTGTGTTTGTAGGACTTGCACAGATTGTAGCATTATAGTTGATTCTTTTTACTCAAATATGATGCTTGCCCTTGTCTTTTTACCTCATCCTAGCTTTTATTTTAAACCCCATTGCTAATTTGAAAAGACCAAGTGTATGTGCCTCCTCTCAGGTCAGTGATTCTATGATTCTATAGGTAATAAGGGATACTTGCTATTTTGTCTTTTGCTAATGAATAGCACTAGGCATAGGGAAAATCCCTTTGAAAGCTTGTTCAGTGCATCCTTCCCTGTTTCAGGGGAACTCCTACTCACTGTGGGAGTTCAGGAGGCAGGTGTGATGCTACTTGGTTTGGGTATCTCCGTTCTTACACACATCTGCAGGTGGTTGGTTTATGCCAAATACTATTTGATAACTTGCCCTACTTGGCTCCTATGCAGAAGGTACGCAACATGCACAGATGGTCTAGTTACCTCTTGGGGAATTCAGTGCTGCTCTTATGTATCGAGCAACTGGGTAGAAGTAAATGCTCAGATCAAAGTTTGGGTTGTCCTCTGCTTCTACTCCGTAGTAATCCACAGGCAGGTCTTTGTAGAACTTGGGTCCAGTGTCGATGTGAAATCGCCCGGCAGCAGCATTCACAACATGGGAGATGCCCATTCGGCTCAGCTGTGCTTTGTCACGAGCAACATACCTGCAAGAAGGATGGAGGGTTATATTTGCCTGCTGCATGGCAATGTGGGGTAGAACATGCTGCTGATGGTGCAGTTTGTTAAAACTGCATGAAGTTGTAGTGGCTATTTTCTGACAGGTTGATCACATGCAAAGTGTCCACCAAAATGCTTCAAGACAGAAGTGGCTTGTTAAGAAACTAACTTTTAAGTTTCCTGCATTTTTTTTTTCCCAAACATCGGTTTAGGTTGTTCTTCTCAACTGACAAAAAATAAAAAGGTGGTGGTGATGACATTTCTGCACAAGCCAAGAGTTTTCTGGTTTGCTTCCTCACCAAGTCACCTCTGCTGATCATCCATCATTTCAGGAACTATTCTTTTGGGATACTTAGGATGCCTTTTCTCTATGCTACAGCATCCTAAGCACAGTTCAGCCTCGATCAATGCTTAGACTTACTGTGAGGCACCAAATTAGTGCCTAGCTGTCTTTTAAAATAAAGAGTAGATGATTTCAGGGAGTATAGGGAGGGGGATAAGAGTTGTATTAACACCTTCAACCCTTCCCTCTCTCTTACAGGTCTCCCACGTAAAGGTTTGGCCAGACTTCGTCCACGTGCCCCGTGGGGTGTGTGCGTGTCCAGAGCAGGCGCCGCAGCTCCTCCAGGGACGGTGTTTCGGCACTGCTCTGTCTGCCAGGCATCCGGCTTGAGGCACTTCTTATCTTGGGGCGCAGTAAGTCCCTGCTGCACAGGGAGTCCCAGGCCATCCTGAAAGGTGGAGGGCAGACATTCACCACCAGCCAGAGACACTTCTGAGGTCTCCCTCTCTTCTTCTCACCCTCCCTTACCCCCTCACAAAGCTTGCCCGCAGTTACGGTAGTAAGCTCTTTGGGGCAAAGATTGTCTTTTTCTCATGTGTTTATATACTTATCATAGCAGAGGCCATGACTGGACTTGGGAATACCATTGCAATATAAACATTGACAGTCCAGTGGCTCCCATAGTCCCATGTTGTGGTTCAGACAATGATTTTGAAGCCTGTGGTTCTTAAATAAAGTTTTATATTATTATGGCAAATTGGAAGTTAAGCTTTTTCAAACTACTAGGCTCAGGGTCTCAGCAGGATTATTTTGACCTGACTACTCAGCCCTTCTTTCTAGGTATGTCAAACAGTCAATTAAAACGTCATGATTATATTTTAAAAGTTTTTTTTCATAGAAGTATGAACTTCCCCACTTCCTATTTGGAATTCTAGGCACTATTACTACCGCAGTGAAACAGACCGTTCTCAGTATGCCAGCACGAGAGTTCTGCTTTCAAATGGAAAGAGGTAATGCTACGGAAAGTGTGTTGTGTAAATGTAGCTATGCAGTGGGTATAGAAACAAGTTGCTAATGTCGTAGGCTGAGCTTTTCCTTTAACCATGTAACCAGGGCTTACTTATATATACTTTATCTGATTGGTCTTTTATAATTTGCTCAACAAACTGAGCTGAGCTGAATAGAATTGGTCATGCAAAATCTTATTCACTGGTTAACTGTTAATTGTCAGCTTCAGCAGGGGAAACTCTGTAAGGAGTATTTTGGTTCTTTCTGATAGTAAATGCCAGCCATACTTGCTGTCCTGATGACAAATGTTCATGGCAGAAAGAATCTGCATGAGTAAATTATAATGATTCCATCTGCCATTCATATGAGCATTAATATATTTTTAATAGATTTTCATTTGCATTCCTTTCCTCTCTGCCCAATTCAAGAACTGTCCCATTTCTAATCTTGAAGTAAGAACTTTAATTACAAGGAGAAACAGTTTTTTTAGGCATCAATTTATCTCTGCAATTACTCTGTTCCCACGTGATACATTTCTTTTGAAATAGTGGTTCCTTGTGTTAGCTACAGATTTGAACTGTTGGGAGGATTTTTGAAGAGGGGAATAGAAACTCTCTTTTTACCAGAGTTAAGTTTTAAGAAATTATTAAAAAAATATATATTTAGCTATGTTCTAAAAATTAGTCCAGTATCTGCATTACAGAGGTATTGGGAACTCTGTCAACTCAGGCAGCTTTAGAACACAAGCATCTGTCTAGGACATGGATGAAGTTGTAGTCAATGAGTTGAAGTCTTGCTCTGCCACTGACTGCTGAATGTCTTTTGCATAAATGATTAGAGGGGTGGTTTGGGGTAGAACAGTCCAGGACAGAAAACCTGAAACCTTTCATCTTTCTGCTGAACTGCTCTGCCATTTACTAAAAGGTTGTATTTACGTTCAAGCACCTCCATTGACAATTTCTTTCCAAACGCTAACTGTGGTGAAAGGTTTTCCTAGTTTCCCATCAAGGTACTTTCACTAGCCCTACGTTCACATTTTGGTGTAATTTTGTTTAAAAATATTTGTCTTTGGATCCACAGAGATAGAGTCTGAATACTAGCCTGCTTTCGGAGCTTGTTGCACCTTTATATTAATCCATTGTTTTGCTGAAGGACAAATGGAGCAACTAAGTCCCCGAAATGTCCACAGAAATGAAGGAGGTAAGCAGTGACTGTGGTGTTGGTGTTAGGCCACTGAACGTTGACTAGAAGCCACCCCTCTGCCGTGCACTTGGGTGGTTTGCCTTGCCACCCAGCTGCCAAGAGGGGCCCTCTTTTCTGTCAGTACACCTTCTTCTGCCACCTTCACAGGCAGCCTTGTCCTCTTGAATACAGTAAGTTTTCACCAAATAATGATGTTCCCAGGATGGTCTCGCATTGTTTGTATTACAAAGAGCTCCACTGTGGAATGTGCTCCCCTCCCAAATGTGCATATCTCCTCCAGTGTCAGCTTTTACTGTGAAAACAAAAGCAGATGTTCTTGCCCATTTTGGATGGCTTTATGCAAGAGGAAGCATGGAGGAATTCCCATACTGGAACAGACATCCCCCATCAATTTTGATAGCTTCTTTGACGCTGGCCACCCCAGTGCCCACTGTGCCAGCTCTGCCCGGCTCCCGCTGGTGATCTCAGACACCAGCGTGACTTCTCTGATCCCACACAGGAGGTCTGCAGCAGAAATGGGACTTGCATTTCCTGTGTCCTGACCACAGGGCCATCTGCCAATTCATTAAATACTTTCAAGAATAACAGCCTCCTCCAATCCTTCCCACCTCATAATATCTGCAGCAAATGTTCCCCTTTTTTGATGTATCTCATTCCTTGCAGTGTGGCTAATGACCACTCTAGGGCACTTCTCACTCCCTATAAAATTGCTTTCAACTGTTCGTGTTTTTTCTTATTTACTACTGCCTGTTATCCCTTCCTCTCACTCCCTCCACTGTATAAATACTTTGATTTTCATATTACCTAGCCTCAGAAGACTGAAGGCTGCTGTCAGTCTTCTTTTCCTAAGCCTCATGGGAGTGGAGAATTACAGGGCACTGCCCAAAAGTCCTGGTAATGTTGCAGCATTCAGGCTGTCATTAAGATGGAGAGGGGCAGGCGGCAACTCACTCACGGCTCTTCTGGGAGCTATGCTTTCCAGGTCCGTAACAGCATCCCTGTCACAGCTGGGTGGACAACTCTGAAGTATAGCACACCTTAGGAAAAGTGCTCCTTCAGAGATTTTTTTTTTTTTTTTTTTAAAAGTTGTCTTTCTAGAAGGGAACATAACTGCGTAGGCTTGGCAAAAGAAGGTAGTGTGTGCTATGTGGATATCAAAAGTTGTGGAATAATGGTCTTTATAAGATGGGTGTGCTGCTTCAGAATTATCCTAAGATGACTTTCAGCTTGTGCTCACATTGATCTCGTATTGTAGCTAAGGAATTTACTCCTATTGAAACACAGACATGAACTGCTGACGCTGTGTGCAAAACTTATTCCATCTGCATTCTGGTCACATTTGTTCAACTGGAGAACAGCATCAGTTCATGTAAACTCTATGTCCAATAAAAATGAAGGACTGGGGTTCAAATTTCAAATGTGAAATAATTGGAACTAACAGGCTGTGAATGATTCAAAAGCAGAGAAGTCTCTGTAGGACTATTCAACTAATATGTTGAATAATGAATACACTGAAAAAAATAATAGCTTTCCATAGAAAATTTACAGGCAGAAAAACAAGGCAATTTTTTTCTGAATAAATGACTGCTCAGTTCTAGCATCAGTCTAACATTTTAACTCACTAAATTTATACATGCAAGTGTCATTTACTGAAATGAACATATTTAAAGAAAACAATGCTATGATTAAAATTTTGTGTAATGTTTTATAAGGAGCACGAATAGATTAAAACAAATCAGTGTGAAAGGAAAATGATTATATATAATAATGTGGTGCTTCTTCATTTTAAAAATATGGTTTTAATGATTCTCAGCTCAGTTCCTCTATATTCGCTCTTTGTAGTGGATCTGTTTCTGTCGTGTGTCGTATGAATGAGCAATACAATTTTAAAATGCCGGTTTCTGAATGATATTCATATGAAATGTTCCTGATCTTTGCCCTACTGGAGTTGTATTGCAGTAATTATTCAATCATGTAGGAGAAATTTTACCATTATATTTAGATTAATTTTGAATTGGTTTGTACTACAACTGTAATTGTATCTGAACTGTGTAATAGAATTTCCTTAATTATGACTAGCAGGAGAATTGCAGTCAAAGAGGCCTGTTGCAGAGCAGAAGGTCATTCTGATCATCTAGAGTGACCTAGAGTATGACACAGGCCGTACGTGTCACCACACCATGCCTGCACCTGAAGCCCCCTTTCTGGAAACCCATTAGTGGCTTTGCTGCAGGTGAGTGGCCAGGTCAATGGTTCCTTAATAGGGAATGTCCCAGGAAGAAAGGAAAGTGGTCCTGTGCGAGCTCACAGAGAGTATCTCCTTCCTCAGGGTTTAGGCCTGAATGTTTAGGCTTCCTCTCTTCCCAGCAGTGAATGCCCCTGTGGACTGCACATACTGTGGATGCTTTGGTTGTTTTTCAGTTAATTCAGTGACTACAGCTTTATCTGTAACATAATTAGTGCTGTTCAGTGCCATGCTGAGGAGAGGGCCTTTAGAGACAGGTATCCCTTGACAGGTGTCTCAGTCCTTGGAATCATGTGCCACCTTGTATCCAATTTCTCCAACACCAGAGTATTTAATTAAATAAGAACAAACTCAAAAGTCAGTGTAATTTGACAATTTGGCATTACATCGATACGAGATCAAGCTGAGAGGATGGTGTGAAGGCTGAGATGGGGCGACACAAAACCCTGCAGCTGTGGAAAGTCAGGAGGAAAAACCAACTCTTGTGTCCAGGATACTTAGTAGAAAGCCTTTATATCCTCTGCTTTTCCTTGCATTTTCCAATGCCAGGATAGTGAAGGGATTTGAGTATAATATAAGGATGTCAGTGCTCTCATTTCAATGATGTAATGAATATCTTAATCATAGCCATTTTTCTCTGATTTTAGTAAAAATTTTTCTGAATTTTTAAATCCTGAGAACAAGGTGCTCTACATCCTATTTTTCTCAAGCCGGTATGTGCTGTAACCTTGTCATCTCAGTGAAGATATCAGGCTGACTGGACTTCAAATAGACTGTTTGATTTGTGGTGGTAAAAGACCAGGCTGAAGCCCAGGGCTTGGCCAAAGTAGGTCGTGTCAAGTTCATGCCTATCGTGTATTCAAAAGTCATAAATGTTTCTCAGAAAGCCTATCCCTTGGAAAGATTCCTCCAAGATAACATATGTTTGAGAAAGGGTTTTGTGTTGCTACATCTCCACACAAATGACAAGTATTACTGTCATCATTCTTTCTTCCTTGGTGTTTAACCCGACAGTCTCGCTGGAGCTGTAATTTATCAATTGCTAGGAGCGCTACAGGATATAGATGGTATGAATCAAATACAGCGATGACTGAGGTAGGACTGGCTGGACTTGAAAGCTGAGACAGAGGCGGTTTCCAGGGAGGCACGAGGTATTTGAGTAGCCAACTGTTTGTAAGAAAATCTCTCCAGCAGCTGGAGGATGTAATCTGAACAGCGCTTCCAAATTTAGTAGATGCTTCCAGACCCACAACTTTAACCTGGCTATACGTTTAGGGTGAGGCACCCACTTGGTGTGACTTGGCAAAATCCATTTAGATGGCCTTGCTCTCAACAGACCATGCAGAGCCTATGTTAAGGAGCAGACTAGCTAAATTAATCTCTGTATTGGGCAGCTCTTAGCAGCACAAGGCAGAGGAAAACATCTGATTGTTTTTTTTTTTCCCCCCTCAGCATGGCGTTGGTACCAAATTTTCTGTCCTAACTGGAGAGGGATCATAACACCTCTCCTCAGTCCAAGTAGAAATTTCCTTCATGTGACATTCAGGGAAAACAGCAGCGACATTTCTGATGCAAAGCACTACTCAAATGTAAGGAAGAAATTAATCAACCCATCCTAGTTCTCAAATATGCTGAATTTACCACAGCTTCCATGGATGTTATGGGTTGCCAGGCCTCAGAAGCCTCAAAAATGTCTCATTTTTTCATAGCAAATCTGTGGGCCAGCCAGCAGGGCTCAGACCTGATGGTCTTTGTTTCAGGATGTACATCAGCATGCAGGCCCTGAGGCAGGGTGGCCTCATTTTTGTCTGTAACTGTAGTATAAAATATTCTCTTGTCATCAGCTGGTTAGTACACTTGCATTTACCATCCATGTGTGTGGTTCCTGACAGTGGATAGACAGAAGCAGCCATCCTTTCATGTGCAGCGATTTTGTACCAAATGTGCAAATTCTTGCCACCTTCTGATTTTGCTAATTTTTCTGGGTCTTGCATGTATATCTATTTTATTCTTTAGCCATGGGAAATCATCTCTGTAGAGATATTGCCTACAATGCAGCTTTGACTGGATAAAAGAGAAGTGAAAAATATGGGCAGCGAAATGGATTTTCTCTGACCCACCCCTTCCTCATGGAATGCACAACCAAGGGTTTTTTGGACACAGTTGCATTTTTGTAATATAAATGGGATCCTAACCATGTTTCTGAGTCAGGACAGAGGCAGGGGCAGAGTCTGCATCAGGCACGGCTGTGCACATGGAGTATGCTTTATAGAAACCATGGCTGATAGGTAGCACGACCAGAAGGATTGCAGAGATAAGAGGAGATAGCTCCTCCACCCCAAGCTTTTCTGTGGCTTCTTCATCACTGAAGCCTGGGTGTATTTTGTTGCTGAATTGGACCTTTTATTTACTAGTTACAAATTTTACATGCCATTTTAACAGTGTGCATTGTAACTATTCAAAGCTGGGCATTAAACAGGCCCAGACACTGTTAACAATCTGCATGTTACGGTATATTTTTTTGTAACTGCTTGTATAGCATCAGCTATTAAGAATTTATTACTAGTGCATTTTAGGTGGTGCTTTACAGTCATTTAATTATATCCATCTAGTAATCATTACATAAATATGCATTGAGAGCAAGAACCCCAATGTAAGGTGACCCGAAAGGCTTTTACCTGCCAAGACCAGAGTTCAGGCCCTCAGGTGGCAATGATGTCATCTGCATATGCAAGGAAACACAAACATTTAAAGCTGTGCAGGGAGCTGTGTTCCTCCCCATGCTA
Source organism: Platalea leucorodia (assembly GCF_965183815.1). Classification (NCBI taxonomy): domain Eukaryota; kingdom Metazoa; phylum Chordata; class Aves; order Pelecaniformes; family Threskiornithidae; genus Platalea; species Platalea leucorodia. The sequence goes on from NC_138826.1 coordinate 25,283,062, forward strand.
GGTGTTCATGAAGTCATCAGCTGGAGCAAGAGCACTGTAGAGCTCTAAGGACCTGAACTTGGCTCTTGGCAAGCAAGCAAAGGAAAGTCGGTTCCCCTCCAGCCCTAGTCCCAGCAAAGACGCAGGGCTTTTGGCTGTGAGCACAGAAGTTCAGCTGCAAAATTGGGCCCTCTGGAGCACCTTGGTACTCCTGTGCTCTCAGCTGCCAAGGGCATCCTTATACCCATTAACCCAACCCTATCTGGTAGAGAATCAGACACACTGCATATGACACAAAGACAGTAGCCGGTCCAAAATGCATCTACCACATCTCCATGCTGTTTGTCACTGCAACAGCACGCCCATATTTGAGAGTGTCTCCAGCTCCCTGCCAGGCTACTGCTCCTAGATCCAACATCATTGCTAGTTTCTTCTGCAATGGACTTTAGCCATTAGACTTGACCGATGATTGGTTCTCATAGTCTGTAACTCCTTCTTCTGTTCAGTACTGATGTTTTTCACTCCCTCTTGAGAAAACAAAAATCCCAATCTACAGTATTGTAGCACTGAACAGCTCTTGGATGTGCTACATTCATGAGACACTCTTGCTATCCCTATGCTCCCACTTGAAGACAAGCTTGCCTAAAATTCAGTTCTTCTTGTGTAAGTCTGTCTTCTCCTGTGCACGAGGGTTGTTACACAGCTTTATTGCCTCCAGCAACAACTTGTTCGAGGTGAAAGCTGGTATTCTCTAAATGGGTAAACTCTGTTTTCTCTTCTGGAAGCACCCTCAGAAGATTACTGAAAAACTCAAAGGATGAAACATTTCTGAAAGGCTGGCAAGTTGATGCAGATTGCTGTAAATCAGGAGTAATGTGTGCCACTTCGATTTCCTCTTGGAGCTGCCAGTAACCAGCTGGGTTACTGTCTGGCTGACACTGGTGTGCTGGTACAACCACTGCAAAGCCTTCACCCTCCCTGAACAACATAAATCCTAGTTGCTTTTTCAAGACTTTTAGTAATGCTCTACCTATATTTGCAGCCTGCAGTTGCAGAGAGCGTGTAGTGCTCTCATTACTGGATGATGTTAGTACAGCATGACCCTGCAGAGAGGTACAAGCTTGGGTTTATTCACAGATTGCCTGAAATGTGCTGAGTCTATTTCTCTGAAGCAGATCCAGTGGACTGGAGGCTCACATTTGCAGTGATGCATTTCAACCTCAGCACTGTCGCTGTGTGGGGGGCAGAACCTGTTAGTGCTGTACACCGCAGGGTACATTCTCTGCTCCCTCTCTGTGGCTGTTTGGGGTGAAACTGCAACTGCCAAGCAGCCCAACCGCTACACTCTTTTGCATACTGTCTCCTTTGTAAGGAGCGTCGATCTGGACATCTCGCTTTCTACGGAACACAACACAAGAAAGCCACAGACAGGTTGTTGGGCACACTGCATCTAGCTTAATGAAAGAAAAAGTGTCACTTGGGTGTTGTTTCCAGTCTCTCAGCTGTGGTTTTACTCTTCAGCTTTAGTCTGGTTGCATATTCTTAATCTAGCCTGATCTAATTTTCCCAGGTCACTTCCAAAATGATCTGAGGCAGAAGTCATGTTTGTTTCTTGCTTCAGCAATAACTGTTCAGAGGCCAAGGATGTCCTGTGCTGTGCCTTGCACAGAGCCCCACTTGTAATGCAGTCCCTTAGGTCAGTGTCCTGTGTCCCCACCAGAGTTTAGCAGGCCACATCTGAAGGTGTATGAGGCTGCTTTAACAATAACTAATATAGCAGTGTCCTCCAGCCCAGCGCTGGAAACATCAGGCTTCAGAATTCAAAGAATCCCATTACAAATGAATGGTTTCTGCCCCAAGGGTTTAACCGAAAGGATGGCACAATGCAAAGCCCTTCTCCCCTGTGACTAGCTCTGGTATGTTCTTCTATCTTAAAAACAATATATTGCTCTTTTTTGGGTCTGTTCTGTTTCGGGACATTGACAGCTTCACTGCTCTTTGTTCTTGCCCTGTGGTCTCTACCAGCACCACGAAGATAGCTCTATGCTACCCAGCTTACAGGAGACAGCAGACATATCCCTATGCTGGCATAGCAGGAGGGCTGAGCAACCTGCTAGGAAAGAAGATGGAAAACAGCAGGAGGTAGGCAGCTGGTTCCCTGGAGTTTCTTGAGCGCTGGAATGCATTTTATAGATGTTATCGCAGTGAGCCTGTGAGGAAGACACTGCTGTTCAAACTGCACAGGTGGAGATGGTAAAGTTAACTTGGATGAGATTTTTACATCTCTCCACAAGTCTGAGCTTGTCGAGGCAACCCGGGGCAGAGGGCTGCCAAACACTTGTAGTGATAGCTGAACCAGGGTAAAGAGTCACCCTTGGGTTTAATTTGGGTCAAAAGCTGTGCCCACCTCTAGCGAGTCAAAGGCAGCTTACATTATGAGGTGAAAGTCATGGTCAAGTTTGGACTTCCATGCTGGGGGAGGGGACAAGGTTTCTTAAGAATGCTTCGGCACATTTTGGCTTTGGTGCTCAAAATAGAATTCGGAACATGCAAAATCAAACCAAGGACACAGAAACCCTATATCACCATGCTATGCTCCCGATACCCTTCTTTCTGTGCTTGCAAAGTCCTCCTTTAGAGATACCCTAAAAAAAAAAAAAAAAAATAGCACGATCCCTTATTAAACACAGCGACATTATGGCTTAAGAACAACTGCATTGTCTTTCTAAGTGTTTCTTCATCTTTCTTTCTCTCACCCCAGCCTCTCTGATCTGAGACTTTCTAGCAATGTGATAGCCATGGCAGGACTCAGAGAGGTTTGGAAGGCTAGTTCCGGTAGCCTGTATTTCTCACCAATATCTTCTGGCAGAAAGATAAACCACAGAGCTGATAGCAAGCTCCTGTTGCCCAGGTTCCTGGCTACAGAACTGGAAAGGATAAACACCTCCTTAAGCTCTGTAAGATAGAAATAGAACAAGAGAAAGGAATGGAAATCCTCTCATAATGCAATGGCTAGAAGCAATCCAGCTGTTTTGTTTTATTCCCACCATGAGAACTACGGTCAGTCCCAGTGCAAACTTGGCCACCTGTCAAATCAGGTTTGTGAACTAAAGCTTATTGGAATTTGACACGCTTTTGTCTTGGAGCACACTGGTATGGATCAATACAGACTCCTCCTATAGCAGTGACACAACACGTATGCTACTCATGCAGTCCCAGATGCCCCTCATAAATCATTAAAATACTGGCCAGTTCTAATCAGACCCTTTGGGGTATAACGTAATATACTATTTGAGAACTAAAAACAATAAATCAAGTCAGTACAGAGGTCAGACTGAGACTGAACAGAGCTGAGACTTGCTTGCTGATGTGTGTATAGTCTAAGAGATGTAATGGAAGGAGATGAAATCCCAAGTCAGCTAAGCAAATTGCTTTCTTCTCATTGTAAAATCTCACTACTAAGTCTGCTGAAGGGAAAAAAAAAAAAAAAAAAAAACAAAAACAGGAACTCATCATATTCTGTAGCACAGCTGATTTGAGGTCTAGAATTTCCCAGCATTTGTGTTAGCTCTTGGGATTACAGGTATTTCTAATCATTTAGGTTAACTCTTACCATATTTCTAAAACAAACTAGCAGTTAAAAATATGTGCCCCCAAATGTCATAGATCACCTGGTACAAAAAGAACAGAACTAGTTTTCTTCTAGAGCTGGAAACCAATTAACCACTAGCAAAACATAATTCAGATCCCATCAGAAGGCAGCTGCTGTGGTTGCACTCTTCAGTCTTGCCTGGGACAAAACAGGCGGCTTTGTGAAGGGGTGGTTGCCTTGCAGTGCCCCAGTGCCGGGAACCAGTAACAGCCTGCATGCTGAGGTGCTGCTGCATAAACCCAAATAACTGATGCCTTCTCTTTGATACAGAAAAGGTTGAGTCCCATCTGCGTTTTTCAAGTGTTGTCTGACTGAGGACAACATGGTATGGCTTATGGCCAGTCTCCATGGCCAACGTGTAGTTTGGCCACCATAAATGTTATCTGGCAAAGAATGATACTAAAGGCTAACTCCCTCATTCGTGGTGTGTCTGTGTGTACCTTTTGTTTCTTAACGTGTATAAATAGCTAATAATTGTTTCTTGTGTTACCTTAAGGCAAGGACATTCTGTGGCAGAAGATCCCACTCTACATGTACACTGCAGATGCTAAAGCTATCTAACTCTCAGTACTGCTGTTTAATTCCCCTTCCTTTCCTTGCACTTTTCCCTCAAATCTTTCTCTGTTTGGTCTAAATTGAGCAGAGTGTTTTTAAAGCCCATACAGCAGAGTAGCTTGGCACCCGAGTTTTACCTGTGGAGCTGTATTCTAGCAGTGGCCTGGGGGGAAGGCTGTCAGAGGCTCCAGTTGTGGTAGCCTCCCTTCAGTCATGAATATCAGAAAAGGGCTTTGCTCTAATCCTGTGAAAACTACTGTTATGCTGACCACAGGCTTTGCTGTGGGGACATGCGAGTTGTATGAACTCTTGGGGTTCATGCTGGTGGTTCTTGAGCTGAAAGATCTGGAGGGAAGTGCCAGGAACTGATCTCAGACCTTGTGTTTCGTAATGCAAACCATTAATCCAGAAAGTCACCATAAAACAGTGAACAAAGTCTCAGGGAGACTGGCAGTAAATAAAAGAGGTAGCGAAAACCAGGGCAGTAAATAACTGGTGGTGAACAGAGTGGAACCTGCCCGGTTTGAACGATGCACCAGCACCTCCAAACTAGGTGCAGGCGTGGGGCAAGGTGGATTAATATTGTTTTATTTCTAATTAGACCTAAAGCAAGTTTGAATTTCCTTTAAGCCTGGTGGAGAAATAGTTGAAACACAGATGGAGACACAATAATCGGTTTCATCGGAGGTGCAGCACAGCTTGGTGCGGGAACTTAATGAAGATTTGTTGGTCAACAACAATCTCCCAACGCGCTTAACGTGCTCTCCATTTAATTTGCTCTGCTATTGTAGTAAATGTGAAGCGCCCAGGTCAGACTCAGCTTTCGTGGGTCTTGTAGTCTCTGCAGTGTCAGCAGGAAGCACAAATCGAAGACTTAGAGCCTGGACTCGAGCAATGTGTATTTCTCCTAATGAAATCCAAAGCCAGGTGAAATTTTTGGGAGAGAGGAAACAGGATATGGAGTCCCTTTGGGGGATGGAGGGTGTTCATAACACTCAGAAACTTGGCCCACGTTTCTGGTCTCCTCCCTTTCTACTCCACAAAGGACTTGTAGCATTTTTAGACAAACTTGGATGCATCATATGTTGTGAGAGAACCTGCTGGGAAATTTGGTGATTCCTGCACTCCTAGGGCAGAGGAAGTGTGTGTTTCTGCTTTGTGTTTTTAGGAAAGTATGAAGATGAAATTCAAAATAAAACACAGCAGATGGGAATCTCACAGAGACAGACACTGGGAAATGTTTAGACAAGCTTTGTCCCTAGTCCTTGAGCTCAGGATTTAGCAACTAAACCGTAGAGAGACTTCAGAAAGACAATGAAATGCATTTTGGCTTCAAATACTGTTCCTCCAGAATCCAATTCACGTGAATCTGAAGGCAGAATATAGCCAGCAGTATGGGGAATAGATGTAATGTGAGAAACTCTCATGCTACATTATTATAGTCTGAATTGTTTCCATCATTTTGGGTTAAGTAATTCCCCACTATCCATCTCTAAAGTGCAAACAGTACAGCCTTGATGTGCCCTAGGGAAAGGAAGGAAACCAGCCTTTGAATCTTTACCCAACCTTACTGTTCATATTTTGCTTTCAGTGAGTAACTGTTCAAATCCTTTAATATTTCATTCCCATAAAAATATATTTACCAGGGGTTTTTGTGGCAGCAGTGAGGCTGTGTTTATTATTTTAGAAACACCACACGACTGGCTTTAGAGAAAAGACAAGGCAGGAGCAGAGTGTGCTGCAAATCTACCAGAGAACAGCATGTTTTCCACCTGTTGAGGCAGCAACCACAATAACAGATGCACATAATAATTACCTGTACCTCAAAGGCAGCACCAAGTCCTGCCCCTTCTGCTCCCCACCTAGCAGCCAGCTTGATAACGGAAGTACAAAGAGGAGCACCAAGAGTAGAGTAGGTAGTGCTTTGTGAAGAACGAAAGAGCAGCTCTTATTAAAGAGAAACTGGAAGGTGGAAGATGAGAAGGAAAGATCTGAGGCACCATGATGCTAAAAGAAGAGTGGAGCTAAGGAACTCCAGGATCCTGCCTTATTTTTAGAGAGGCAGTCAGGTTTTTGCTAATACCTTTTCTAACGCTGATCTCATTTGTACTTTTAACATCAGAGATAATTTCTACTGATAAATAGGTGCCCCACTCCTTACTCCTCCCTGCTGGAGACCACCCCTTCCCAGAGATGGATGGCCCTGCAGTGGCAAGAGGGGCACGTACCCCCGTAGGGTAAGGGCCTCATCTCAGTAAGTGACACCATGACCGACCATGACCATGTGCCAGGACCCTGTTTCTCTTCCCCTCCCTGCCACCTGGTGCTGGGAGCATGCTGGAGCTACACAGCCCTTTTGTTTGCAAGTGCCCCAGAGCATCTGGTATAAGGAGAAGGGCTGGGGACAGTACGGGGAGCGAGGATGCAGAGCAGGTGAAACACCTTTGGTCTTTGCTGTTAAAGTGCTGAGCCTTGTGAGGCTCTTTTTCTCCCTTTCCTCTGACTACCAAGAGGAAAGAGGTGACATTTGGCTGGGTGACGACTCCCAGAGCCGAGACCATATGAGCTCTGGAGTGGTTTGTACCATGGTAGTTCCTTACTTGCAGAAAGGAACAGATCCTTCCTAGCAGGGATTTGCAGGGGAAGGGAATGATCTCAGCCCCAATTTAATCTTGACAGAAGCAGATGATGAGAAGACTGTGTGCTGAGTTGGAGTTTTCCTTTGAATTCCTACGGTGTTGAAGGCAATGCTATAAATAGACAGTATCCTTTTTACCCTGGTACAATTCTGTCTCCAGCTCCCCATACAGACAGCAAGTCTGCTGGTAGGTATTTAGCAGGAATTAATTTAACCCAGTCTTCTCTTTCTGTACTCTTTTACTCCAAGCATCCCGATGGCCTCCACAGCCATACAAACAGATTTCCTCAATAAAAATGTTCTGAGGAAGGCTGCTGATATTAAAAATCCCATTTCTGTCTGAAAATTCTGTCCTAGTTATAAATAATCCATAGAAGCCCCTAACTATAAAGAGTTAGTATTAAAAAAAAAAAAAAGCACCCCCCCAAACTTCTTAATCTTTCTTTCCCCCCCCCCAGGTTTTGTTTTTGAACTGCACAGCATTTTATTCATAGTCTGTTTCACATTTTCTCCAGTGTAACTGGCTGGCCAGTTTCTTCCTTCCTAGGAACAACTCTTGTGAACATCAGCTGAGAAGAAGGAAACCCAGATACAGTGTTTCATGGCTATTATCTTAAAGATAGATCTGTAAGAAGTTTAAATACAAGCCAGATTGGTATTTAAAAAAAACAGCCCCTTGAATTTAAGCATCTTTTCCAGTAAGAGATCCTCAGCCTGGGAATCCAGCTGGAAAGCAAACTAGAATTTCACAAATATTAGAGTTTCTGAGTACAACGGCAGAGATGATAATCTGGCCTAGCCCTGCAGTTGTCTCCTCGCTTGCCGAACTGGTGAAGTTCATGCTGCTCAGTGCATGTATTGAGTTCACTGGGGGCTGATTTGTAAACAAGCTTAAAAGTACTTGCCTGGTAGTCGAAGCTCCCGCGCTGCGGTGTGTTGGATTACCTTTGTTTGAATAATACCACTTAGTTTCCTCCTAACGTGCCAGTTGCACAACAGATTTCTAGCCTCTCTGTGTTCAGCTTATTCAAAGTCTATTTTTAATTGTGTTAATTATAAACTATAATCCCCTACCCTCTTTGGACCTGCAAGCATCAGCCAGAGCGAGGCAACTGGAGGGCAGCAGCAGTGGGAGGCTGAGTTTTGACAGAGGCCGATCGTCAGGTGGTGTAAGCAGATGTGACCTGGCCAGCCTCGCTGGGGCTGCACTGGTTTACACCGGGCACGCCGATGCTGGTGGCGAGATTAGGATTTGCACTGTGAATGGCGGTGGGGCGGCTGGGGTTTACCCCAGAGACCTGGGGCTTTGCCATGTGTGCTGGTTGGCGGGGCAGTTGCCGTTTACCCCAGATGAAGCAATTGCGGGGTGACTGGGCTCACCCCCAGCCCACCCGTCTTGGTGGGCAGTTGGGGTTCATCCCTGCAGCGGGCGTCAGTGGGGTGGTTGGGTGTTACCCCAGCGCGGGGCTGGGTTCCCCCTGGCACGCGTGTTGGGGGGTGTCCGGTTTTACCCTGGGCGCGGGGCCGCCGGGGTCTGTCTCGGCGGGGCGAGCGTGGGTGGGCTGTGCCCGGGCAGCACGGGCGTGCCAGGGCGGGCGCGCTCCCAAGCGCAGCCCCCCGCACCGGCTGCTCCGTTCCCCTCGGGGTTTGACCCGAATTCGGAACAAAAGGGCCAATACGGGGTGGAGGCCCGGGGGCGCTGGGCAGCGGCCGCCGCTCGGCGGGGCCCCCGCCGGCCCCCCCCCCCCCCCCCCCCCCCGCGGGTCCTGCCGGCCGGGGCGCCGCCCGCGCCGGGCCGACGGCGCCACCTGGCGGCGCAACCCGGTGCGGCGGCTGGCGGGAGGCGGCGGCCGGGCGAGGGGCAGCGCCCGCCGTCAGCCCGGGCTGGGGCTGCGCGCATGCGCCGTGCGCCAGGCCGTTTGTGGGGGGGCCGCGGGTGTTACATCGCAGCGCCAGAAATTACGTTGCGTTTGTTATCCTGCAGCGTTTACAGTAATTTATTATCAGAGTAAGAGGCAGGTCTTCCGGTTGCACCAACCAGTATTTTAAAAATGCAGTAAGTTTTTATTGTATGAAATGCGTGCAACTTGCAGGTCTCTCGTACCTACAGTGAGTGCATCTTCAGCTGTGCCCTTCGCTCTGCAGCTGGAAATGGCTGGCTGGCCTCCGTCCTGCTGCTGCTGCTAAAGGCGGGGAGAGTTTTCCTATAGGTGGGAAGCATAAGGAAATGCGGTTCTTGTGCTTGGGGGCATCTCCATAGCCAGATCCAATGGGGTTTTTTCCCCACTTGTTCTGTAAGTTGAAATCGGTTTGTTAGAGTTAATTGGTAACTGACACATGCGTATTAAATTTTGATTTGGGTCTGAAGCGTACTTTTAAACTGCCCGTTCCTACTTGCTGTCTTTTTGTTGACCTTGCAGAGCAGCCCCGGAGCTCATGAGCAGGTTTCCTTATGCAGGTAACTAAGGCAAAGAAGCGCTCCAGCACTGCTCTCCTGCTGCTCGGGGATGTCCAGCCCAGAGGGTTAGTCCAAAGCAAAGCCCCCTGAGAGGCCCTCGGTATGAGGGTCATGTCCTCAGTGCCAAATGCTCTGCTTTGTGCTCTTGCTCATATAGCCTGGCCCACATAGCAGATGCAGACATCGCCAAAGAGCATTATAAAAGGTGCTGAGCTGTCTGTCCTGAAGGCAGAAATCTGCCTTGTAGACAGCACTGGGAATGGCAAGGAATGTTTTTCCCTTGTCGCTGTGCTGTTCTTGAGCAGCCAGCTCACATGGTGGGGAGTATTCATGCTTTTGCATTCCTGACTTTGGTACTAGGAATGCAAACAACTGCCATCCCCGAGCTGGCTTTGTGCTGCGAATGTGTGTCCGCTGGGAACCGAGAGCCAGATGTGCTTCACATAGTTTCCAGGCAGCACTGATCCATCAGATGACAGTAGCTATTGAGTGCTCTTATGGTGGCCCAGAGACACAAAGATGAAAGCCTGATGCCTGTCAGCACCTCCCTTGCCATTCCTGCGTCCCTTCAGTTTTCACTTGAGTCCCCACACAAAAGCAAATGCTACAGAACACGATGTTGCAATGTTAACAACCTTTATTTTTGAGAAAGAAAATCCCAAGTTTTATAACGTTGAACTGTCAGACAAATTTGGAATACGTTGCTGTCGAATGCTTTCTTGCACCCGCTCCCACTGCCCATGCAGCTGTTTGGAGCCTCAGCTGGGAACCCACCTTCCTTTTCAGAAGCATTTTTCACAGCATCTCCTGGATGAATTTTACTAGGGAAGATGAACAATATTTGAATGCCCTCTCAAACAAAGGTAGTTTTCATGGAAGAAAAAAAATCTGATGAACAGTCAAAGGGAAAACACTATAGAGAGACCTGGAATAATTTCTTAAAGAGTGGCCTGTGTTGTTTCCCAGCTGCTCTACCTTTAGACAGCCTCTTACCTCCAACTCAGGGGCTCCACCAATTGTAAAAGCAAGAACTAACCAGTGCCAGATCCAAGTCTCAAAATACAAACCATTTCAGACAGGGGGAGCAAAGGAGTGGGGGACTGGTTCATAAGAAAACTTCTAAGCATTATTGTAGCATAAATAATATGGCATCTTTCACCTCAAATAGCCTAACACTTCATAAAGTGATATGAGCTTCACTAGTTGCTGAAACACAGCTATTTCTGAAGTGGAACCTGATATCATTTTTTTTTTCTTTTACCAGCAGAGAGCAATGTTTTAAGGTGGAGAGTGAAGGATACAATATACAACCAATCACATACTCTAGGAGGGCTTTGCAAAATGGAAAGATCAAATAAAATCTACTTTTAGAAATAACATGCATTCTGGTGTATCATAAACTTGCATCCTTAGTTTACAAATGCAATTCATTTAAAAGAGATACAGGAAACTCAAATAACATTTTGTCCTCTCTCTTTCAGCAATACTCTCTTACAGCTCTTTGGTAGCAGATGCTCTGATTCCTTTCCTCTCTTCGTTTAGTTTAATGTCCAAGTCCCGGAGCTGGCTGAGGAACCCTGAATTTGGGCAGATATCTCTGTGAGCACTCACTGTTTTCAGAGCATCCACGAGTGTCATGTTTTCATGGATCATTAAAAAGGCAAGCACTAAAGACGCAGAGCGGCTTACCCCCATGGCACAATGAACAAACACCTTACCTGCAGAAAAAAAGAGGCACAGCAAGGTGAGTGGGCATTAGCATTTCTAAAGTGAGAGAGATACAGGGAGGACAAAAACTACTAGAAACAAGTTGGGAAAACAATTAGCGGATACTCATGTTTTCGGGACGGTTAGCCTAAAATCATGCCATACATCTCAGGCAAGGTGGTATTTCATACTGACCTCATGCATCTAACTTAGGCCTCGGATTAAAATAGTTGAAATTTTCTGTGAAAGGAGAAGCTTTCTGTGACTAAACTTGTTAGTATAGTTTTCTGTGGGGAAAAAAAAAAAAGTTTTGGCAGAAAATTTTGGCCCAGCCCTGACTGTGATCACTGACAAGTCCCATAAACTCTGTAGGATAGTCTGCCTGTAAAAACGGACTCATGATTTACTGTATCTCAGCAGCCCAGTGTGAGCTATAACTGGGGATTTAATAAAGCACTCCAGTGAAAGCAGCAGATCTCGTAGCCAGTCAGAGTCAGAGCAAACTCTGGAACAAATGGAAATTATGATAACTAGGCCATAATCCAAACTCTGCTGACAAAAATTCAGCAGGCTGTGGGTCAGGCTCGTAGGTTTTGACTTAGTTCATTAACTTCTGCTGCTTCTCTAGCTTAATAGACAGTCTAAATAAAGCTCTAGTACCGCGAAGCACTTAAGCATGTGAAACATTTAAGCCAGCGCTGAAGTGCCGCTGCTCCCAGCTGAGTGCATCAGGAGCAGGGCTACGCTATGCGGGGCAGGATCGCCGGCCTGGAGCCCGTGCCGGTGTGCGAGGTGCATTGTGGAGGCACACAGATCCTGCCCATTCCTGTGGGATGGCCCTGTGGGGGAGCACTCGCAGCACCATAACCTCTGCCCTTCCCTCTTGCTCTGCTCCTAGAGTTGGCCCTTCTTCCCACCACGCTGGGCTTGGGGCAGCCAGCCTTCCCCAGCTCCTGGGGACCTGGCCACGGCCACCTTCCCTGCAGCGCGTGGCATAGGCACCCTTCTCCCATCCTCCGCGCAGCGGTTCTGCGTGTGCCTTCTCGAACCGTATGCTGAATCTGAGCTTTGCTGGCTGCCTGTTACTGCAAGGAGAAGCCATTTGGCTCGCATTGAAACTTCCTCCCAAAGCTTCTCTTTGCCTCCCTCTTACCTCCTGAAGTGTTTAAGGCTTTGCCTATGAAATTGGCAGCATCGTAGAAGAAGATACTTAAATCAAAGGAAGGATCATCAAATGCTTCTACGCCGTAGTACTCTATTTGCAGATCTTTGTAATATTTGGCTCCTGTGTTGATGCTATATGGCCCATCTGCTGCATTAAGGATATGAGTAATGTTGAGGCTTTGAAGAGTAGTTTTGCTCCTAGCAGCCCACCTGTTGAAAGACATGAAGGACTCATTGGCAACGCTCCTAACGTTCTGCTAAAATAGCATGCTTTAAAGTTAGTGCCTGCTCCTGCTAGGGAAGGATGCAGGAACTGCAGCTTGCTTACAGAGTAGCAAATGTGCTTTGCACATGAAAAATGTGATATGGTGTTGTGGAGAGCAGTAAGAGCACAGACTTGCTGGTGGGATACTGTTAGTTAAGCAAATGCCTCCCAGCAGTTAACCCCTGGAAACATGGGTTACTGTATAAAGTAGTTAAGATTTTCCTTTAAATAGTTGTTTAGCAACTTCTAGAGCTAATCTCTTATTCATAGCGTGTACGGGTCTCAAGGGCAAGAACCCATGCAGATGCAGCAGCACCTCGTTCCTGGTTCGGACATGAAGCGGCTGCATCATGCGCACCAGCCAGGTTCTCCCCCCTTCCCACCCTAAACTGGGACTGAAGTTATTCCACAGAACTGTGATCCCTAACTGATGTATTGATGAGGAAGAGTTGGGAAAAATGAGCTGATGATCTATGTAATCTGCAGTAATCCAAATAGAAGGAAATGGCATTAAATAGAAGTGGTCACAAGAATAAGGTATTTGCATGAGAATTCCTGTTTGATATTTTCAGTTTTACCATCTTTGAAAGAAAGTTTGGATTCAGACTGGCAAAATCCCTATTGTATAATTCATTTGGGTCCTACTCCATCTGGTTCTTGATCCTGCTACTCCTATTTGAGTGTGAGGGCTACTGTGCTCTTGTCTGCTGCCTTAGAGCACAGTTTCCAGGGCAGATAATGAATCTCAGAGTTGGGATGGGTTCTTTAAGGATTTCTGCCTGAATACAAGTAATTCTTACCCTGCCAAATCCACTCTGGTTCACAGAATATAGAAAACCCAACTCAGACACACCATGAGTAAGTCACCATTTTGTATGTCATGTTTTTCATGACATCCAAACTCCTTATGTTATCAGTTTTGGAAGCCTGTATCGCAAAAGATACAGACTTCCAGACTCAAAAGCTGCTCCCAAGTGTACCGCACCCCTTCCTCCTCCTCCCAGGGACCGATAACAGCTTAATGATAGGACCATATGTTCTTACGCATCTCCCAGGTAAATATTTGGCCAGACTTGGTCCACATGATTATCAGACCCTCCTCTGAACCAAATGAGCCGCTGGAGGTCTGATAGTGCTGGTGTTTCATAGGAAGCTCTGCTCCCTGCACTGCTAGTCGGAGATGAGGAGTCTCGGGTGTGGGGCATCTTGCTCCTCTCTTGCACGCACTTGGGCTATATCAGAGACAGCTTTCCTGAAATGAATTAAGAGGAAATTTTCATACAGAAATAATATTCCCTAGAAAGTAGTCCTGTTCATTACCCTCCAAATAGCATTACGTTATTATAACTGGTGTGTGCAGCAGGGCCTGCAGGTGTTGCTAAAAGCATCCAGAGAGCAGGACTGACTCTGTAGTAGGACTCTACAGGCATGTAATTCATCCCCTGAGAAAGCAGCAGCATAAGATGATATGATCTAATTTCTTGTCAAGTAATGCTGTTGAAAAAGAACATCCTGTGCCACCCAAATGCAGCAGTGGCTGAACCTTGTAGGTGCAGGTATTATTTCTGTTACTATAGCACTGATGAGTGTATGCAGGAAAGCTCCGGAACATTATGTTGGAGTTACCAAAGTGTGCACACTTGATTCTGGTTACTTAAAACTGAAAGTTTTTGACATAATGAATCATTGCACTGACTTATTCTTACAAAGCTTTTAGGACCAAGGTGGAAATCTTAGGATGTGTACGTAAGACACATATTCATCTAGTGTATGTGTATACGTATATGAAATGTATGTGCATACAATTTTCTTTCATTTCTAGGGATGTATTTAAACACATGTATACACATACATATACATGCATGTATACATATGAATGGATTTTCACATGCATATGTACACATCTATATGTCTGTACATATATAAATAGAAATGGAGAGACTTTGAACTAGTTTTTTCTCTCTCTCAAGTGAATACCCCTGAACACTCAGCTATACTGGTATACTTGCATCTGTCTGTCTCAGTCTCTCCTCTGGGAGCTGTTCCACTTTGTATAAATAATGTGATAGCTATTTGCCTCCAGAGAGAGGCCGTTTCTCTTGTCTGAGGGGTAGGGTACTTGCCTGGGATGTGAGAAAAAAGAGCATCTGAATTTTGGGAAATTACAGAGCTGAAAGTTCTGGCTTTGTTGCCCGGTTGAGAATCCCATCTAGGACTGTTTTGCTCCCTCACAGATCATGCAGTGGAATATGGACATCCCTTTTGCCATGTTGTTTGCTGGTTTAGACCCAGGAAGATCAGGCCAGCTGGTCCAGCCTGAAGCAGAGCTCAGCTGAGAGCAAGAGTTCAAAGATATCCAAGCAGTCCCTTCTCTGAGACTTTAGGAGCGTTTCTCCTGCCAGGATCTCATTATCCTGAATTGCTGTTCTTGCCCCCAGAGAACATTGATGAGCTTTGTTTGGTTGCTTCTTGGTATTAAAGCCATAATCAACGTGGGAGACACACTAGAACTCTTCCCAAAGCGGGGTGGCCGGTGCTTGTTCTGATGTGGCATCAGCTTTCAGTCTAATGCCTGAATGCCTAAATCTAGAGTTTGGGTTTATTTTCTCAGCAATTCTAGAAAACAAGTGCAGATGGGACCTTTGGAAGTCATCTAGTCTGTCCCCTGCCCCACAGCAGCCAGATGGATGTTGCTCCTAAAGCAACAACAACAACTTTGTCTGAACATCCAGGTACGTTATTTTTAACAGTGTAGGCTGATTTGGGGAATAAGCAGAAAGCAAGGGAGAATCTTGTTGCTTATGGAAAAAGAAGTAGAGATGATGCAAGGCATATTATTGAACACACCACATATATTTCTGTAACCTCAGCCTAAATTTGCTTCCCCTGCCCCCTCCTCCTCCCCACAAATGTTAAGAGCAGTTATAGCTTTTTGTATATTCCATTAAAAAGGGAGTCTCCTTAGGGTAACTACTTAATAGGCAAAATATGAAAAGCACAATAAAAATGGTGGGATAGATGGAAAAAAAGCTGACTGGTTTTACTTTTAATGATGAAGGAAAAGAACTGCAGGGAAGTAAAGAGGAATATAAGGATAAAAGCCTACAAATTTTTCAGGGCAGATAACATAACACCAAGAGCCTTGGTAAAGGAGTATGTTGTGCAATGCCAGCACAGATTAGCATGAAGAATAGCACAGAAAAAGATACTGTGCATTGCCCCACGAGTTTTACTGCCTTGCGGAAGTCATGCACTGGGCTCAAGAGCTACTGCCAACATCATCATGATGACCTGTTTGTACTTTCACTGACACAGAATGTTAAGCTGAAGCAGTAGAAGGAAATCAAGAAAAAGATAATACAGCTTCTACATCAGGAGATTCATAAGATCAGAGGCTCATTTTCAAGGAGTGTGGCTGACTCTCAATCGCTGCAGATGTTGTGGAGGTAAGTGGATGGACATTAAACTTTCAGTTCTCCTAGCCCCCACTGCTTTAAACTTCTGTTGTAGCCTGTCAGCTAGTTGCAGTAATGGAGATGATTAGCAGAGAGAGAGAAAGAGATGATTGGCAGAGAGAATTACATTGTGAGGCCTCGTGTTCAGGACCTGACTTTGAGGAGGTTCTCCAAGAACTGAGTCATTTTGGTGCTGCTGAAACTTAGCAGGCGACTCCAGCCTTTGCAGCCAGGGAGGTGCTTTGCAACAGAGCTCCCTTTCATACAGCAGTCCTCTTTCCAAAAAGTGCGTCAACATCATTGCTTCACATGGCTAATGCCAGACAAGTGAGCGCCTCGTGTCAACATGAAGCATAGCTCCTCCCAAGCACACTGCTCCGTCCTGCACTGCGCTGGCCTTGAAATTGAATTGCTCTGCGGGGCTTTTGGGGTAAGCTTGGAAATAGCTATACCAGATGATTGGACTAATGAGGAAAGTAATATGAATTTTTTAATTGAAGGCCAGGGACTTTGCTGAGGATTTCCACCCTACCCCTTCTACTTTAAGGTACTGCAAAGCTAGCAAAAGTGCTGCCACTGATTACATTTCTCTAAGCTTCTCCCTCTGGGTGGCTCCCAGAAGCTGCTGTAGTTGGAAACAGCCAGTGACTGCAGGAGCGCAGGAGCCCCTGTAACTGGGATAAAAACATTTTCTGTCTTACAAGGTCACTAATGTTTTCTGCAGAGATCTAGACCATGCAAATTGGGTAGGATTATTTTAAACTGTAGCCTGGAAGTACCTAAAGACCATCTCATTAGATGATTCTTTCTTTCTTTCTATCATTCTTTCCTTTTTTTTTTTTCCCCTGGTTAAAACCAAAACAACAGCAACAACAACAAAAAAGCGTTCTACCTATAGGAGACATTTGAGACTGGACAGAGATTTTAAGGGCAATCCAGATGTATTAACCTCCTTGCTTCCCTGGGAGATTACAAGGTAGCACAAGCTTTAAAACTGTTTTGTCATTAAGCATCAGTTCCCAGGTACCCAGAGCACAGGGATGCACCCCAAATGCCAGGGCCTGGTTGGCTCCACGTCTGAGCTGTGGAGCCTGAGTCACCTCTCTAGGTGTCACGGAGGCTTGGACTTCCCTGGTGGGCACCAGAGCCACCCCGGAGGCACAGGCTGCGGGTGGCTGTGGGGCCGGCATTGCCGAGCTGCAGGGAGCGCCCGGGATGGGCTGCGGGTGACTCCGCACACTGTTTGCGTGCAGCTGGGTGCAGCTCCCGAGGGACTCCATCGTTCCAGAACCTCATCTACAACAACCTAGCTGAGCTTTGTATCTCACTGATATTATCCAGCCACTTGACTACTACAGTCTGCAAGGCTTTTTTTTTTTTTTTTTGTCTTTTTCTACACTGGAAACAATTGCCACTTTCTGCTGAAGATTTTTTCTGGCAAAGAGAAGAAAAAAAAACACACAACCCCCACTGACTTGAATTGGCTAAAGCATTTAACAGATTTGTGTTGTATTTGCAGATTCCAGTCAAAGAAAACTCAGCAAAGTTCTGGAAAAAATACAAACACTCCAATATTGTAGATTTGAAATAGTTCATTTTGTTATTTAAAAAAAAATTACCATTTCTATTTTTCTATTCAAAGTTACTTTTGTTTTGGAATTTTACTTTAGCATTGCATAAAATCTTTTAAAATATTAAAACAAGATGAAGTGGCTTGTTCCTGGCTGAGAAAAAGATGTTTTGTTTAACTAAAAATGAATACAAACTAACTGAGCAGCCACTTATTCACCTAGCTCTCATTTTCACTTCTGCAACAGGGGGAAAGCCTCTTGCCGTTTTGCTGTGGTTGTTACCTTGTCTCCTAAAGACAGAACTGAGCTGTAGAGAGATTAAATGATTGTCTGAAGTCCCAAGAGGAGTCTGTGGCAGGGTGTTAGTTGGGTGCCCCAAGTCATCTTTCCTCTGTCCCTTTTGCTAGCACCTTCCTAGCTGGCACAGCTCTGCTTGTGGTAGCCCAGATGGGGGCAGGTGTCTTTCAATAACAAGGTCTTACATGAGATTATTGATAGCCTCGGGCACAGCAGGGCACTGATTTTGGCTGGACTTCTGGTTACAACAATAACGCAAACACTAGATAACAATAACATGATACAGAAAGCTCCTGCAGCCAAAATAGCCTAAATTCCCTGAATCAAAACCTGACAAACTAAATGGTTCAAAATACCAAAGCATGAGATCAGAATATAATTCACATGAAAAAAAAAAAAAAAAGCCTCTCGATGCATTTGAAATTGCTCTCTACTCTGTTTCTTCTTCTCTTTTCTCTCAGCAAGCATCTCTGCACTCATCTTTTACACTCCTTGCTCTTTTCTCTCAGGTAGTGCTTAACACTACAGCTCTTTGTCCTCCTGATGGAAAAATCCAGATGGAAAGAAGTGTGGTTCACAGGGAAATGATCATGTAAGTGGAATTAATCTTTCAGATACTGTAATGTGAAATCTGATCTTCCTTTTTGTTAAGAAGACCCAATCTGTGTCTCTACATTTTGGCCAGAATCTGATGCTAAGAGAACCCAGGAGTCTCTTGAGGTAGAGCTGAAAGCCTCGTGTGCAGAAACAGGCACATTTAAAAGCAATAGCAAAGTTAAAACAGCCAGATGGGAACCTAGCAGGCAACCGAGAGGGGAACTCTCTGTTTTCCTTGCAAGCCTACAGGGGCTTGTTTGCAGGAATTAGAATCTCTCACCAGCAGTTCACTGCAGCTCTAATACCAAGTGGTATTGAAAATGAGAAGCAGGTTATGGCTGATGGTTTAAATGAGGCACCTATGGGAATTTAGAAATGAGATCCTGGACTCGTCTCGGTGTAGACCGTGCACATGGCAGAGCAATATTGCTTTCTTGGCTGGCTGCGTCATATATTATGGCCTTTTATTTTGCCCACACTCAAACAGCAGGGAACAGTAGAAGTTCATTGCTCCTGCTCGCTGTTTAAACCCTGATCTGCCTCACCAGAGGCAGTGCCCCTGAATAATGGAAAGCAGAATCGGTCCCTTGGCCTCAGTGTGGGTACGTGTTCAATGCAGCACTGTATTAATGCCATTGCCATTATTCCGGAGTGAAGAGAAAAGCAGAATGTACAATTAAAGCTCTGTTTGGTTCAGTTTTTAAGAGAATTTACTACCCGGGAAAGATGCCAGATCGAGGGCTCTGGAAAACACAGCCCTCTCTTTAACCGCAGTGTCGGGAAGGAGCAGGAGCAGCCCTGCAAGCCTCCTCCACGGCTACCCCCTCAGCTCAGCTCGCAGATGCCCCTCGCCCTGCGCCGGCAGCCATGTTTTACTGGGTGGGAGAAAATCTGAGTCTTCACACCTCTTCACCGCTTGGTCTCCCTCCTGACACCTCCGTTCACATCCGTCCTGATGCATTTATGATGGGGCCCTCTGACTCCTCCAAACTGAGCTGGAAGGTACCAACTTCTGCTTGCGAGGAGCCTGAGCTGGGCTGGAAAGCAAAAGGCTTCTTCCTCTGTGAGCCCTCCTGTCCCTGCCCAGGACTGCCTGTGGGGCTGGAGGGGCTGCTGCTGAGCAGAGACAGCCTGCCGCTGCCCCACGGGAGCTGCACCTGGGGACGGCAGGGACACGCGAGGCTGTTTCAGGAGCGGGAGCGGTCAGAGGGCAGGGCAGGTGAGGGTAACCAGCCTCAGCCAGGGGTTTGGACAGCCAGGAGAGCCCGCGGTGGTGAGGCAGGTCCCAGGTGAAGCGGGAAGTCAAGGGGGTGCCTGGCCAGGCAGGGGCAGAGCTGTGAGGTAGCGCAGGTGGAGATGAAGCCCGAGTGTCTCAGCTCAGAGGGGCTCCTGAGTGAGGTGGGGAGCCCCAGCGAGGCCTCCCGCCGCTGGCTCTCACACAGCTCCTTCCAGCAGCCCTATCCCAGGTCACACAGCAACCCTTGTCCTGGGACAGCGCAAGCCCCCAGGAGCGGCAGAGCTTGCCGAGCCAGGCTCATGGCCCTGCCAGCAGGATTCAGGCTAGTGGGGGAGCTTCACCTGTGCCTTGCTGGTTTTGGGGGAGAGGATGGTATTGCTAGCTCATGGAAGTGCTCCTGGAGAGCATTTCCTTTCCTTTGCAGTGTAACTGATCCGCACGTATTTTCCCAAGACCATATCTTTCCAAGGGGGGAGAACCTCCACGCTGCCTCCAGCCCCCCAGCCCTAGCCTGCCTCCCCCAAGCCCTGATTAAGAGCCGCGCAGCCGAGGAAGAGGCACCTGCCCACGCACAGGCCTAACGCTGCAGGAAAGGATGCTTGGAGAATAGGGGTGGAGGGTGGAAAAACGGGGATTCCTGCTTGCAGTGACAGGCCATAGCTGTGGCAGGACAAGAGCTTTTACATCTACAGCTTTCAGATTCAAAGGAGATAAAAAAAGAAGTATTACCTTAGCAGCTGGCATCTCTGAGCTAGTCAATGCACCATCCCCAGCAAGACAGCGCTGCCCTCCACAGGCTCCTACCATAATTTCCGACTCGGCTGTGGATATCTGTCTAGCCTAGGGTGATGCTTTTCCCTTTTATAGTCTTCTGGGGCACTCCTGTCCAGGGTACCACTGCTAGGAATTAAAAACCCCTGAAATCTACTGTTTTTCTTGACACATCTCGACTACACTCATGCTTCTCCCTGAATTAAAATAGCTGTAGTTTTAAGTCCTGCTGCCAGCAGCCATAACTGTGCTATATGCTATAATCAGGAGAGCATGCAGTCACCATGCAGCTAACTGCTTCTAATAGTAGAAACTTCACTCTAATCTTATATAACGCCAGTAATGGAGCAGTGAGGCTGTGGCTTGTGAGGAGCTTAGACAGAAAGCTTCCTTGGGCAGCCCGTGCCCTGAGGGCAGAGGAGCTCCCGCAAGAGCAAGAAAAACAAAGTGACCTTGATATTGATAACAGCCCAGTGAGTGCCGTCACAGCCAGTGCTGCGCTGAGATTTCATTGCTGTCACAGGCTGTCGATAGGTGTAAGTTATGGGAAGTTCTGACACAAATGATGTCGAAGAGACCAGACTCTCAAAGAGGGGGGGAAAAATGTCTTGCAAGCTTCAGGAAAGACAAACAAGGATGTTAATATATTGCTATTAAAAGAGGCTCCAAAGCACTTGCCCTTCTGCAGGCTGTATGGATTTGTGTGACTGTGGATTAAAGTTTTTTTTCTTCTCCTTGATTTACTCCTCAAATGATTTTTCTCTGACTGCTGCTGTCAATACAAAATTGACAAAGCTGTCAAGCTTGCAAGATTTCAGAATATTTGAAAGCACAAGTAAAGGGGTTTTGATATTCCTCAATCGTTTGGCAGTGGTATCTTTGAGCTGTCTGTCTTGCCCTGCACTTTTAACATAAGCAGTGAAGTGCTCTCCTTTCCTTGCCTTGCTTGAAAGGGTACATATGAGAAAGGCACCTTGTTCTAAGGTTGACAAAACTGTACAAACTCTTTGCAGTGGAATCAAGAACAAAGAGACTTCAAAACTCTACAGTGGAAGACCTATTTTGGCACTTAAGTTTTTTCAGGCAAATCACAGAGCTTTCAAGGGACATTCTCAGCTTTGTTGGGGCAGAGCAGGATATTTTTTCTTTAGTTTTTTTTTTTTTTTAATTGCTGACTTCAAAAATAATTATTTTTTTATTAAGTCATCTTTTAAGTAGGGTGATAGTTTGTATCAAAGGAATTGACCACTGATGGTGTATGAGAACAGCTAAGAGGAGATAGTAAGATGTAGAACTGGGGTTTACTTTCTCTTGCAAACTTTTGATTATGTGTCTCATGAATATTTGCTCCTAATTTCTTACCTTGAATTTGAAGAAATAAAACTGGGGGTGGTTTTCCTGTTGCTCCTCCCTGGGATTGGGGTACCAGGCAAAGTAGAGCACAAGCAACCAGGGAGCTGCCTAGTCAGGGGGTGTGGGTAAAGCGGTGTGTGCAGCCACCTCTCCAGGGTGTGATGGATGAGGGGCCACGGGTGGGGGGGCACGCTTGCTGCTCTGTGAGATGTCCAGTCCCAGGGTCACTGGGAGAGCTTGTCCTGCCATTTGCTGGCTTGTGGGAAGGAGTTTCCCTGCCAGACCCTGTGGCTGCACTGTCTCTGCAAGGAGCCAGCAGTGCGATGCTGCCCTACTCCCCAGATACCATGTTGATGCCACCTGTGTCATGCAGGTGGTCAGGCAGGGTAGGAGCAAAGGTTGTTATGTGCCAGCAAGTTTTTGAAGGTTTTTTTTTTTCACCTTTATCTTGTCAGGTTTTATGCTGTTGTTTTTCTGATGCTGTTTCTTGCTGAGGCTTGGTTTGGGCTGCAGATCGATGCCGAAGCTGGTAGGGTGATAGAGGGAGGAAGAGCCTCCAGCAAAGCAGCAGCCTCATGGCTCCCAAGAGGGTGAGTCAAGCACAGGTAGCAGGGAGGGGTGCAGCCTTCTGGAGGCTGTGCCTGCTGGAGGCGGTTTATAATAGACAGTTTGGGAACAGGCTGCAAATATAACAGTCCATTTTCCCAAAGCAAACCCCAGTGCCTCCAGCACAGCCTTGGGAAGGCTGTCCTTTGCTTGAGAAAGTTGCTGTGAGCAGGAATACATTAAGGACTTCGAGCTTCTCAGGTACAATGGTAATGGGAGCCATCCGTGAGCTATAAATAGCATTAACATCCTTTCTCTCCAATGCCTGGCATCCCAAGCAGTCATTTTTGCTGGTGCTAGTGAAAAAGAACAAAGCTTTGAACAGCTTTTATTTATGTTCTCTTTGCAGGCTGGAATTTTTTGAGTGTTTTTTTTCTCACTGGCTTTGAATTTCGAGTTTATTTTAAGGAAAAATATTGGCATTTTCTCCTTTTGGATTCTTTCCTTTTTTAATTATCATACATTACTTTCATATTTTTAGCAAAAGTATGTGGGAAAAGCTATTGTGACAGGAGAGTAGGGATCACAAGTAGTCATTTACAAAGAACCTCTGTGTGATTGCAGGAAAAGGGGAAAAAAACCCAGAAACCATAATTTAATGTTATCATCTAAATATTTAAATTCTTAACAAAATACTGAAAATGTTTTGTTTTAGAATTAAGCAAATAATGCAAGGTGCTTTGGCATGATTTGTGGTGTTTACATTGACAGATCAGAAAGAAATAGTTGTTGCCGTAGAAAGAAAATCTTTACATGCCTATCGGACAAGATCTTCCTGTGGTTTCATAGGAAACAGAGATGCATTTTGTCAAGGAACTATGAAGACCTGAGAGCAAAACTGGCAAAAAGGACTCTCTTAAAAATATTTAGGGTACACTCAGTGAAGTCCTGTTATAAAATGATAAAGCCTCACATATTATCCAACTCTCCTTTGCTGTCACAGACATTCAAGAAACACAAGGTCTACAAAACAGACATTTTTGCCCTGGGATAACCCCTGAGCCACTGCTACTAGATCAACTGGTAGAGCTGGTAGAATTAATCAAGCTTTCAAATAAGCAAGGAAGGCTATATTTTTTTCCAATTATGCCAACTGATCTAATTATACACCGCCTTTACTCACAGCCCTTCCCTTAGACCAGCACAGCAACACTGCTGTTACTGAAACGCTGTGATTTTTTATATTGCCAGAAGATGGCAGAAGAAAGCAATCTTGAATGATTTAAAAATACCCAGTATACTCACGACTGGCTTTTAAAGGGAGCTGTTACGGATGTACAAGAAACTGCACTGGCTGGCTGGATGAAAAATGTGAACTGTACTGTTTGAGTTAAATTGGGATTGACCTGAGGGCATACATCAAGTTATCTACAATAATCAGACAGGTCGGGGGCTTTGAGTTAATCGAAGGCTTTATGCCTCCTCCCCATCCAGAGTGATATTTCCCTTATGTCCTTCTAAAAAATGAAAGAAAACGAAAGAAAACGGAAGAAAACTTGCAAAGGGTATTGGGCATCAGTGAAAATTATCAGGCGCTTATTAGCCGGTAGGAGTTATTTCCGAACGGCAGCGCTGCGCAGGCCCTGGGGGTCCCGGCCCCGGCCCCGGCCCCGGCGGTGGGGTCCCAGTCCCGGCCCCGGCCCCGGCCCCGGCGGTGGGTCCCGGCCCCGGCGGCGGGTCCCGGCCCCGGCCCCGTTCCCGGCGGCGGGTCCCGGCCCCGGCGGCGCCGCCGCTGCCCGCCAGGTGTCCCCGCGGCACCGCGCCGGCTGCCGCAGCCGGTGGGAAGCGTGAGGCGGCGCCTGCTGCCGACTTGCCCATAGCTCGCCACAGAATGAAGCATCGAGGCGATTTATCAGTAGCCTTTGCGGCTCGTCCGACGAGGGGACAAAGCCTCACGGCCACGGCAGCCGTGCTGGAAACCCCGCGGCAGCGGGCTCACCCCAGAGCCCCCTCCAGCGCCGGCCGTCTCACCCACCCTTCATCCTGCCTCTTCTTTTTTCTCCCACAGCCTGAGTAACCTCCCTGGAGCTGATGGAGGCAAGGTGCTCGTTGGGGGTGGTGGAGGGGGAGGCAATTAGGGAGTTTTTTAACTAGGACTAGACCTTCTGTCCGGTCTGCAGTAATTAAAAGCAGCATGAGGTTTAGGAAGTAGCTAATCTATTGAAGGTCAAAAGCTGGAAGAATCACTCTAAAGTTGCCTTGTTTCTCATGCTGTCTTCCCCTAGACTCTGCTCTGGGCTGATGGAGAATGCTTGACTAGCTAGACTTTCAGGTCTAACCTGCCTTGGCACCTTTTCCGACTGTCTTGTGAATGAGGTGTCCACAATATCCGTTACTAAATACAGAATGAAACATGGGAACCAAACGTCCAGCATCTGCTTCTCAGGCTGGGAATACGTTTGTCACTATGACCCAAGATTCATTTCACAGTGACAGCAAGGAGGAGGATGACAAGGGATCAGGAGTGAAGAAGCAAAAGAAAAATGTTTAAAACAACTTTCAACTGCTGCAACGATGAGGAAAAACAACTAATGATAGAAACACCCTTGCCCCAGTGCCCTTACACCTTCTCCCTCAGGATTCTGATCCTACTTGGCTTTTTAAGGTATTGTTCCTTCTATTGCTCCTTTTGGTAAAATGACTTTGTTCCCAGCGTGGTTCTGCAGTTAGCAGCAGGAATCAGCTTCATCTTATAAGCAAAGCGAGTGATGGAAGCTCTGCGGCTGCTGGCAACACCACAAGAGCACTGTCAGCATCCAGAAGCTTTCTTTCGCCCTTTGGCTGCCCACCTCTGAGTTATGGGGTCCCACCTGCTATTCAGAAGTAGATTAAACCTTCCTGAAAATGAATAGGTTTAACAGAGCACAAAATGACTTTGAATCTGCCTCATCCAGGACATCCTCCAACCTGGGTCCTTTTGCCAGGCTTCCAACAACTGATCAGCTAGGTCAAAGCACCTCCAGGGTATGCTTAATCCTGCTCTGGACATGAGGTGAGCACGCACATACCCTTTACACGTTGAGGTTTTAGTAGGTATGTGTGTATGGGGGAAACAACACTCTATAGACATCTGTTCCCCTTCGATGCTTGAAAGCACTGAAGCATTAACTTCAAATGTTAATTTGCCATCTTTTTTTAGTGAAGACAATAGCGAGAAACAGTTCAGCACAGGTAGTTTATCCCCAAAAGAAAGGCAAATCAGGGCTGTCTAGGAATTTGAAAGTTCTGGGTGGAAAGGATTTTGCAGAGTTTTCTGTTTCTGGTCTGTTGAGTGAGGTGTATATACCTGAGAGGGAAAAAGCATATGCGCAGAAGGGAGCTCAGAAGGGAGGCAGCTCCTGCACAGCTGAGACAACCGCAGATGTGGTGCTGGACCAGGTCTTGAGAGGGCTACACAGAACTCTGCTCTTCTCCTGCCCCTTACTTTTGACCGTTGCCACAAGTAATGGCTGACACTGGGTGGATCAGTCCTAACCCAAAAGATCAAATCTGGTCTGAAATGCAGGAGCCCAGAGCTAGGTCAGCTCAGCTGAGCCCTTTTCTCTGTTTCTGGGACCGTCAGACACAGGAAAGTGCTTACTGGCTTGCTGACTACTGGAACAGAAAAACATACTGCAGAGCTAAGGTGCTTTCTTATCCTGACTTACTAAATGCCTGTCCCACTTTCTTCATCTGTGGTGATGGCAGACTGTGCTAGGGTCTGCTAATCACGCCTGTCCTGTTTTCTGCCTTCCTAGGGTCACAAACAGTTGTGATCACCAAATAACTCCATCTCGTCCCCCCTCATCTCGTTAGCTTAAGCATCCTGTTGATGAATTACAAACTGGGTGACGACAGGCAAGACCTCTCTGGTTGAAAATTCAGACTGCCTCTGCTAGCAGAGGTGCTGGCATGGTGGTGAGGCTCTCTTCAGATACCCGCAGCCTACCTCCTGGCCAGTTATATCTCCTCCATGCAGGATGCTGCATTTTGACTTTACAGCTCCTCTGCGTGGCTACACATGCTTTCACAGCGGGATCTATTAACACAACCAGCCCCCCTTCCAGAGCTCTGAGAGCGTCCCACCTTTTGGCACAGGAATGCAGCCTGCTATGCCCAGAGGAAATAATAAAGACAAAATCCTGGCCAAAGAGGGAATCATGAGAACAGAGCTAAGGTTATGACTTTCTAAATGTTTATCTCCAGTCTGTATTTGATGTCTGGATAATAAGGTGACCAGTCTCTTACAGAAATGTAAGGCAGGTTAAACACCACAGAAGAAAACAGTGGTTTTCCTGAGCTGCAGGACAGAGGATGTGCAGGACGTCACCACTCCCCACTTGCAGCCTCTGTGGCTGAGGATTGCATGCAGTGTCTCTTCATAAGCCCTTCAGATCTGAGCTTTAAGGATGGTCGATACAGCTGCGCTTCTTTTCATTTCTAAAAAGAATGGCTTTCCCTTTGTACTGTTTGCATTTTGTCATGCTGCTTTGGTTCACTCACCGTTTTCCTGAGTTTAGTAAAGAAGCTGCCTGTGAAAACAAGAATGGAAAAAAAGAAAATTATCAGAGACTTTCTCTTTTATATATGGGGGAGAGATTTTTCAAAGGCAGAAAGGGGAGTCTATCAGGTTATGCACCTAAGTACTATTTATGCCCTTGAAAATCTTGCGCTTACGGTGCTTAATTGGTCTGTGCAAATCCATTGCCAGAAGAGGTAATTGACCATTTTTATAGAAGGATCAGTAACAAAAACACTCCGGGCTATTGTTCTAGAAATTAAAAAAAAATTAGGAATTATGGAAAGAATATGTTTCAGGGCATCAGCCAGCCTCTCCTGAAACTATGCAAATTCACTTGGTGAAAACAACAGCAGACACAATGAAATGAGTTGTATATGAAGAACTGAGATCTCAAATGTGATATTATGCAGAAGGTAAAGAGTCTGTACTAGATAAGTAACAGCTCAATGTGTTACCAAGGGTGCACTTTGATTTTGATGAATGTTAAAAGAACCTTTAGCCTTGAAAATAAAGAGGATAATTTCTCTCTAGGCAATGGCTGCTCATGAAAGTCATAAAATAAGAGCACTGGAGCCCTAATTTTATAGTGCTTTTTAAATGATTTTCAAATGGTCCAGCTGCTTTGTGCCACAATAACACAAGGCAGAGATATTTACGCCGGCGATAACAAGCATGCATCAGCCTGCCCGAGCTGCTCTCCGCAGGCAGCCTGCGTTAGGCGAAACACACATGGAAAGCTGATACTTGCCAATGCAGATTGATCACAATTACACCATGGCTAGAGCGATCCTGGGAAGCCGCTTTTTCCACCAGACAACTTGATTGTTTTTCTTGTCTGTGTCTCGCCTGCGAAGCACGGGATGTACGCGGCCGGCGATGCTGGTTCTATTTTGACACTTGAGAGCCTGCCAGCTCTCTATGCCTCTTAGGCCATACCGTCCTTGGCAGACTTCTCTGTTTGGAAATAGGAAGGCGAATTCAGCCATGGGTTGCACTGCTGGTTTTTGGTGGGAGTTTCCCCAAGGATTAATTTGGCCCCAGTGTTGGTGTTCCGATGGTGCGCTGTGTTGTCTTGCACAGAAATGCAGAATGCCTTTGCAAGATATTGACAGAAGACAGGGTACTGGGAGAAACCTGTCTTCTGAGCAAGCAGAGTAGGGTAGAAGACCAGTACAAAGGTATGAAATATTCCTGTAAAATTAAAGAACTTGGCTCTTTATGTGTTCGCTAGCCCTGCAAACACAGCACTGTTCGTGTAAAGAATTTTTGTGGGAATGGGGAATTCTGAGCATGAAGAGAAGGCTAATTTATGGCTGAAAATCTATTACATTTGCTGCAAATCTCAGGCCCATAAAGCTAAGATAGAGCTGGGCAGAGGGCATGGTGGGACGAAGATACCTCTGGAAAGTCCCTGGCCATTGAGCATCTATTGTCACCAGGGTAAGAAAATTCTGTCCCCCATCTGGGTGACTTCTTGTACATGTTGGACTACAACATTTTCCTCCCTTTTCATTTGCTGATCCCAATGCAGCAAAACAGGTTAGCATCTTTTTATGTCTAGGGATATCCTTCAGAGCTTTAACTTTAAATAGGGGCCTGTTTTCTCTTGGAGTTGAGTTTTATGAGTTTTAATGGGCAGAATGGACAACAAACCAGGAATGTATCCTAGAGGAATATCTAGCACATTTGTTGCCTCCATTTAACCAAATGACTGAGGAGTGACTGGAGTATACGAAATTCAGAAACCCTCTACCCCCTAAACAGAGAGGAAAGATAGGTTTGATGCCAAAGCTTTAGATCATGTTCCTTTCATCTTTATCTCATATTCAGATTGTCTATCTGACATTTCTTCCCTGTCACTTTAATCTTTTTTTATTTCTTAAGAGTTTACATAGGTGTATACTGTATCTCAGTTCGATATCTAAATCCTGCAGCTTGATGAAATTGCTCGCTACTGGATAACTCTTTGGATAGCATTGCCTACAGGAAAGTGACAGAAGATCATACAGTAAACCAGCACAAGGGAAGCAGATCTGCTTTTTCTAAGAATACAGTGAAACAAGATTTTCCCTTCAAAATAAAAATGAATACATGCAGTGCTGTTCCAGGCTGTACGGAATAGTGCCATGGTCACAGATTGCATAAGTTCGTACTTCTGCCTCACTCACATCTCATCTCATCTCATCTCATCTCTGAGAGATCCAATTTACAGCAGCTGAGATAAAGTAGCCTCCAGGGTATTACATTTATCCCTTTCATAAATCAAGAACCACTTTTGGTTACTAGAGATCTGAGTCCAGAAGGACAGGAAAACACACGGCATTAGGCTTTGTAAATGGCCAATTGGCATGTCTCTATGATAGCTCTTTGCAGCTTTTGGCTGTTTCTCAAACCAGAAAGTAACAATTTTTGTGTTGTGTATTCTGATGAATCAATACAGAAAAACTTAAAAAATCAGTGGTTTCTGACTGAGAGCTCAGAACTTTCTCCCCACTCACTAAAATACAGCATCATTCCCTTTTATAATTGCTTTTTTTTCCTGTCCTGCTACAGAAGATACACTCTGATTACCAATAG
This sequence comes from Platalea leucorodia, assembly GCF_965183815.1. Taxonomy (NCBI): domain Eukaryota; kingdom Metazoa; phylum Chordata; class Aves; order Pelecaniformes; family Threskiornithidae; genus Platalea; species Platalea leucorodia. The sequence goes on from NC_138826.1 coordinate 25,312,445, forward strand.
ACCACGTGTGATCCTTGCCACTGATGTGTACGTAGTTTTGTTGGTTACTCCTAATCTTTCAGGATCCTGCTGTCCTCCCAGCTGCCAATGGAGACAATGTATTTAAGCGGATAATTGGGCTTACCCAAGTGGTTGAGTGCGGTTTAGGTGCTGCTAAAGTAATTTGTGATTGCTTAATGAAAGTGCTGTGTAAGAGCAGCAGCTTACCACCAGGAGAGGGACTCACCAGTTGGCCTTGTGAATGTACTCAGAGGCAGTACAGAAATGTGCACTGAGGTGAAAGCTGACCAAGTCATCTGCAGGTATTCCATAATGATGCATTTCCTGGCCATGGACAGTTTGGTCTCCTTTTCTTCCCCGTGCAAAATGTGCTGCGTTCAGTGCATGGGTGACACCAAGCCTCATCAGGTCTTCCTTGTTGTGGGCTAGGGAGCAGTGGAGAATCATGTATGAAAGCTCACGACAAAAAGCAACTCAAGGTATCTTGTTGCCTTGTAATGTATTCCTGTCTGTAGAGCCCAGTGCCCACCACACTTTGAGACATGTTGCGTAAGAAAGAGTAATGTAGTAAAAGAAAGGTAAAAGGTTGTGATTTCTGAATATATTCGAAATATATGTGGAAAGTGCAGAATTCCAAGTTACTTCACTTCTGCAAAGACAGTTTCCTGCCTATAACTTCCTGCAAATTTAGCAAGCGTTACAGGCTCCATTTGACTATTTACTACTGGGAATTACTGGCCCAAACACCTTACAAAAATTCACTTCATGAGGTAGCTCAGGTCCTCCTAGAATTGGACTTGAAATATGTATGTTGAAAGAACACACTCAGGTTTTAGCATAGCCTGTAATCATTTTGCCTCAGCCTGTAATTGTACAATGTTTCTTTGCTGGAGTGGTATTAGCCTTGCTAATTTGGCTAAACTCCAGTTGATAAGCCTGCCTGCTTAAAATTCAGCATGAAGTTTGACTTCTGCAAGATATTGTACATCTTGTGCCCTCAGCGGCTTATTATGTAGCACTTTTAAAAATATTTTACCTTTCAACCCAAAGGGTCTTGGCCTTGGCCAAGCAATTGCTATCAGCAATGGCTGATAGCCAGACAAATATTTAATAATCAGTTTGTTGACCACTTCAAAGTCCTTCAGGATGAAAGACATCATGTGTGAAGTCAGCCATCCCTATTTTATTTTACTAGGGATATTTAACTTGTTTAAAGTGGCTGATCATCAAATTACTGATAAAGTCATAAGGTGAAATATTTCTTATAAAACACAGCATTAATTCGAGATTGATCTTTAATTTCCAAGTAGTTCCTCAGAAACTGCACATAACTTGTTCCACAGAAACAAGCAGTGACAATTTATGATACTGCTTTGGGTTACTTTAGCTATGGCACAAGTCCTGCTGCTGGCATGGGTTTGCTCAGTAACAGAAACATCCTCTGTTTATTGCCTTCACTGAGTATTGGGTTGGACCCTAAATGCAAATCCTCTCTCTATTCCCCATTTCCACCTCAGAAAGAACCCATGAAAACTTATTCTCAGGTTTGTTCATATTTGTCTTATTGATGTTGGCAGAATAAAGAACATTCCCTCTATAGCACTTGATAAACTTCCAGTTTCACTGGTTGCAGTCTGTAACTCTCTGTATTTAACCTCAATATTAGCCATCAGCTGTTGCATTAGCAAATGAACCTGGTTACATTTTTATTCCTGTTAGCTGAATGTTCCCCAAATTCTTTTCCTTACTACATGTACACACTGTTATCTATACATGTTTTTCCCCACCATTTTTTTTCAAGAGACAGAATGCAATTGAAAATAAACACGCAAGAATAATTTGGAGCATATATACCCACAGATTTTAAAAGGAAGTCTTAAAACTGCACTTAGAAGAATGTCTAAAAGCAAATGATGGTGTTAAGACAATACCATTTCAGTGATTATTTTTATAGAGTCTCAAAACTGTGCTTTTACTACCTGTTGGGCTCAATTCTGCAAATCCTTATTTCTCCAACTGGTTCTAATAAAGTAAAATGTTAATTTCCAAGTATAGTTACGAGGTTTAACTGGAAAAGCAAAGGTTGGTTTCCCACTCTTGTCACCAAAGCAGTTCAGTGAAGTACTGCATGTTGTCCTGGCTTCTGCCTTTGCCCACCCAGGGCCAGACCAGCACAGCCGTGTTTCTGGCTGCCTACCAGTGCCTACCAGCGGGCAGCCACCCGCTGCACCCAGGCCTCATCTGCAGGGCATCAGGCTCCTGATTAGGAACACGGTGAGCTTAGGCTGCAATTTGTAACCTGTGTTTACACAATCTGGTTTTATTTCCCCAATGTCATCTAGCTAATTTTTAGGCTTTCCTTTTTCATAGCTAAAAGAATGTCCACTTTTAGCTGTAATCAATGGGCAATTAGCCAAAGGATCATTAGTTCCTCCTGCCTCTCTCATTTAGGAATAATTGTAATTGTACTTTCCAGATATTCCAACAAGTTTGCAACCTGCTGGTGGTGTAAAGAACTTGTTTTGGTATAATATTGGGCACTAGGCCTGTTGAGTGCAGATGACTGTGTGCTTTCTCCATGCTCCAGAGTGAAACAACCACCCGCATAAGTTTGCAAAATAAACAGTGAAGTCTGCTGTCATTCAGAATATCCATATTTTTCTTGTCAGAAATTTCAACTGCAAATCAAGTTGTCATACAAACAACAAAAATTAGAATACTTTTTTATGTGAACATTTCGATTCTAGTTAAAATTAAACTGAAAAAGGTAAAAACCAATCATAGTTCAATTTTAAGGCTACCCAGGATCATGAGTCTGTCTTGTGCTGTAAATGTTGTGGCATTTATAAAATCGATATGTTGAATAATTATAAGATAATGCAAAGCAATAAAGACAGTCTTATTCTCTCTTTAATTAATTTTATTCTGTTCTGTAGGTTCTTTCTTTAATGGACAGTCCTTTTGCTTTCTTCTGTGCTAATCTTAAGTCTATTTTAAGGCAACGAAGTTTAACAACGCTAACTAAATAAAGTAGTTGGACAGCATATGTTAGCAAGTACTGTATTCCCCAGCCCTTCAGAATAGCTCAGCCTCAAATAACACTTACATATTGCCTATGTAGAGATTAGGCCACTCTTCACCCACGTGATTTAATTCCACCTTGCAGCTGTCCAAAATATCTGGCAGTTCCTGGGCAGGGGGAGCGCCAGGCTCAGAGCGTTCCTGGGCCGATGGGGTCTGACCGGCTTCAGGCGCTGACCCCTTTGGTGGCCACACGTAGATTTAGGCAGGGGAGAGCCGGCTGGATACCGCTGCTGCAGAATCCGCAGGGGAGTTTTTTTGTTGAAGCATGCTCTTTGCTACCGCTTGATGTTCCCAAGCAGGTGGCTGTCTCTAAATATGGCACGCGTCTTGACGCCTCCCCAGATTAGCTCAGGGCTACATCCTTGATGGAACGGGGAACAGCCATAAAAATGAAAAGTCTGCATTAAGCAAATCTTATGCAAAAAAACACTTCTCCTCTCCCCATGTAAGCTATATTGCTGTGCCTGCCAGCACAGAGCTTTCACCGTGAAAGGAATGTCGGTCAATGCAACCGAGACACAGTCCCAAATGCCTCATGTGACCCAGTTCTAATAATAAGCTACCAGGAAAGAGGGGACAGCTCACATTAGGGGTGAGTTCAAAATAAAGACCATGAGAGCAGCTGTCCTGGGCCTCACCAAAGGTCCATCGAGCCCACTATCCTGCATCTGACTGTGGCTGTAAGTGGATGCCTACAGAAAACAAGAGCGCACAAGCATGAATTATACTGCTATCTAACACTCTTCCAGCTAGCTGCAGCTCATGAGCTTCCAGATCTGGATGGAGTTTCTAAGTATTTGTAACCCTCAATGGATTTCTGTTCCATAAAGTTTTCCAGTTACCCCTTGAACGTTTACAGGCTTTTACCTTTTGCAGCATCCTGTGGCAAGGCGTTACACAGCTCACCTAAACCTTCTCCTCTTGTGTCAGACCTGACCTCTACTGACTTCATCTGATGCCCTCAGTTCTTGTACTCGAAAATAAAATTAAGGGAAGTTTCCACTGGAATTTTACATGGCTCCCTTCAGGTGACACTGTGGTTTTGTAATTGCTTTAAGCAGATTTAAGTCTGCCATAGCTGTAGCTGGGACAGTCCCTTTCACTGTGCTCTCTGCTCACAGATACACACTTGCAGCCTCTGCCGAGCTGGCACTAGCCCTCATGACCCACTTGGTAAGGTAGCTCAAAAGAACAAAAAATTGGTTTTCAGATCCTCTTCAGAGGAGGTCTAACTCTTCTTTCTAGCATAGTCCTTTCCCATGGGAGGAGCTTGTTCCTGAACCATATGCACGCTGCTGTGAGCTTTGTCAGATGCATTCTTCAGCTAAACACTAAAAAAAAGTTGAAAAGGGATAAAGAAATTAAGAACAGATTGAGGAGAGACCCCATGATAAGGCAAGCCTGGGGCAGGAAGGCCTGCACGCCTGTTTGTTTCAGAGGAGATGGCAGGTAATGGGCTCCTCATCGGGCTGACGGTTCCTGCGGGCACCTGGGAGGGTATGCAGGCACCGCTGCATGAGCCTAGGTGCTCTGGCCAGCTCAGCAGGTACCCAGCTTACCTTTGGGTACTTAAATATCTTTGAAAATGGGACCCTTCCTCAGTTAGGCGTTAACATTCAGTGCCTTTAGTCACCCAAGTTGTGTAGACCCCGTTGACAGGTGTGCATTTTCTGAACAAAGTGCCACTGGTGAGGCAATATTTTTCTTTTGTTTTGGTTCCTTAGTCTAACTTGCCAAACCTATATTTGAAATACAAGTTTTCCTGCTGATAGTGGAAAATAGTGAAGAACTAATGGCATGTCACATCATGACCTGAACTATGGATAGTGTAAGTGACAGGTGAGAAGGTCTCTTTTCCTTCAGCACATCACAGCAGACAATGCTTTCTGTTTTATGAAGTTATAGGACTAATTCTAACAATTTTGCTCATGCTGATTGGAATCTTTTTCCCTGAGCAGACCTGGAGCCAAAGCTAAGCTGTATATAAGGAAGGGAGCAATACAGGCAGGCAGGGAATATAGGCAACACTAACAGATTAAAAACACTTCTGTGATTTCCAGTGCCCTTGAAAAGAGTTTCTAACTAATTCATTCTGTCCACTGGGGTAAGTAAGTCTTGCTGTACAAGATCGCTACCATGTCATTGGTGGCATGGATGCCATACTGACTCAGCTTCGCTCTGTACTGTTCTCTTCTCTACCCTGGTGAAACAATACTCTCCCAGGATGAGCAGTATCTTTGAGAGCAGGTACTAATTTACAACAGGAGCAGCTTTCACAGCTGTGGCTTTGTGGGACAGATGTTCAGGGGCACGCAAAGCATTATCCTGATGGGAGGTTCCATTAATCTTGCTCACATGTATCTAATTTTGCCCAGCCTAAAGCCATTAAGATGCATTATTTCACTCACATGAATTTCAGATTTTTCAATGCCATGTCTTCAAAAGGTTTCCAGACTAAAATCTACTGTAATGTGAATGAAGTATAAATTATAATGAAATATTAACTCATATAAATCCCTATTAACTCTAATGGAGAACTTCAAAGCAAACCCAGCTCCTCCTCCACCACTCTGCTGCTTTGTGAGGTATAAAGATTGTCCTAGCACTGTTGGGTTTTAAATGTGATTTTCTATTTGATCTTTTTACACTACAATGTCTTCTCTTTCTCTCGTCAGTGGAGCTCTTTGACAAGATTTAGGAAAATCTGAACAGACAGTCACACAGACCTCTGAAAGGATCTTAAATATGCTTATTCTGCAAGGCATTTGTGTACACTGAAACAGGGAGGGATTTCTACATTCCCATAAGTGCTAGGCAGAATCAGCATTCACGTCATAACCTCTCCAAGAATTACGGAGGATAGGGGGTCTGGGAAAGGAGAGGTTCAACTCACAAGTCACCACTATTTAAGTCTTCTAATAACCTTGCAAGCCTCTTCCAGCAGAGAAGAAAATGATCAGAACTGATGCTTCAAATGCAAACAAACAAGCTGAAATGTATTTACTTAATCTGGCAGGGAAGGTTTATAAGGTCAGCTAATCAATAAATCAAACCAGTAGCACAGGGCAAAAATAGATTTGATTATCGCCTCGTGGTTCACCACAAGGTAACAAGCTAATTTTCAGGCAGAGTGGTAGCATGAATTTCAAATGCTGTTGCTGTATTAAAAATCATATTGGTTTAAGTACTGATTAACTGGTGACAGGAAAAGTGACATCCTCAAAACAGCTTAAAACTAATTAGTATCAATTAACTAGCCATTGATGTAAGCTAACTAAGTTCCTACCTGATGTTAAACTAAGCATGATTCAAAGCCACTTATGCAGAACTGATTTGGGATAATTTGGAGGAAGAGTGAACTGACAAGTTCAGGCTTACAAAATGCTTTGAAGATTTGACATCTTTTTTTTTTAATGTCCTCAATATACTACATAATATACATTATCTTGCTGAAAACATATTTACACAAGAAAAGGTTTGTGGGTTTGCTGACCCAGAGACTGCAGAGAGCTGCACAGAAGTTTATTCTGCTGGTATGGGTCTTCAGGCTGTCACAGCTTTCTGTAGCACTGCAATATTTAGCAGATCAGTGAAAGAGGAATGTTTCTGTAGCAGTACCTGGGCTCTTAAGAAATTGCCCTCACCACATCACCAGGCCTGAAACACAAAAAGCTTTTCTTAGGAGAACATGCACATGAGAACTGTAACCAAACCAAGGAAGCTGGTTATGTACTCCCAAGTAAAGGGGACTCAAACATATGGTACAGCTAGAGGCAATTACTGAACTTGCCTCTGGCATTAGTACAAACCAAGAACAAACTCGGTCCATCTTAACCACTCCGGTGGAGTCATCTGGTAGCACCACACTAGGCACAGCAGCTCTGCAGCACACAGTGCTTAAGGTGCTGATGTTGGCTGTGCTGGTCTTGGAGGAACGGAGCTATCAGAAGTAATCCATTTACACTTCTGTTGACTTTTTTCTTTGATGCATAATTTTCTTCATTTTTTTCAACATGCATTGATCATTGGAAGCTGTATAAGCACAATGGCTATGAAGGCTGAAACTCAGAAAAGTGAATGTAAATGGGTTTGCCCTTTCAGCCGTCCTTCTTTTGCCGTAGCTGAACATCCAAATTTCGCAGGTGTTTCAGAAAGCCACGATTGGGTGAAATCCATCGATGTTCCTTCACTGTTTTGATGGCTTCAACCAATGGGAGGTGGTGATTTATCATGAGATATGCTAGGACTAGGGAAGCTGACCTGCTTACTCCAACTGCACAATGTACCAAAATTTTAGCTGGTTAAAAAATGTAAAAAAATAAATTATTACCATAGAAGAGAAGCAGTACAGTGGATTAAGTTTAATTTAAAGGGAAGGCAAACCCCTTCTGCCTTCTCTAGCTTGGTCAGAGTAACACTGCAAACATGATGTATTTCCTGCCCTTGCGATAGATCACATGAACTGCTAACAATTATGTCTAATTTTCAGTTGTTACACTCACTTGTATTAGAAGTGCCATGAGATCCCAACCTGACCTCAGAAACACTGGTAAATCAAAGAAAACCCTGTAATGAGGGTTGTTCTGTAATGAGGGCAAGTAATTAAGTTTTTCTGTTGTGAGCAAGAGGAAAATCAGACCCATTGGTTTCAGAGGGGCTTACTCAGGTGAAGAATGCCAAAATCTAGCCTGAAAGGATGGCACTAACACATTAGCCACCAAGAAAAATGTCTGGCCTAGTACCATTGCATAATAAGACAATTTGCTGCGACTGTAATTCTCTTTTGAAGGCAGCACTTGTGATACAGACTGAGACAGCTCCATTAATGCCAGTTTACTCATGCTAAGAAATGGTCTTTTATGTAATACAGGTTAATTAGTATTTTATTGCACCAGTGCCAAGCAGCTCAGTCGCTTGCGCAACATGCTATAAATCTCCTTGGGTAAAAGTAAATCTTCTCCTTGGGGGCACAGGCCTGCAGGCATTGTTCACACAAAAAGCTCATCTGCAATATATGAGCCTCCTCATGTGGTTGGTGGCTGTAGAAATCAGGACTTCTGTCTCTTTATTAATTTGTTCTTACAAATACAGTTGTCCTAAGAGGGTCTCAAAAGAGGGTGTCCATTTTAAATGTACGTTTTTGCTTCTCCATTTTTGAACCTTCCTTTCCTTCCAGATATTTTTCTCTCTACTCTGCCTCCTCTCCTCTCTGTCCTGGTCTCTCTCCTGCACTGGTCATCCTTTTTCTCACGTCAACTTTTTGGGACCTAGTTAGAGCTACACACATGTACCCAACGCTCCCTCCTCCCACCACCCACTGTGTAGGTGAACAGCAGCTGGCAGGAGACCATGGATTGACTTGTCCACCACTGAGCTTTTGGAGATGACCTGTTATGAGAGGCTGCCAACTCGCATAAAAATGCGACCAACAATAATTTCATACCTCCTGGCGTGTTCAAGGCGTTGTGGATAAATTGTGCTGCAGAGAAAAAGAACTGGCTTATATCAAAGCTTGGGAGGTCATGGGCTGGTACACCATAGTAATCAATGGTCGCTCCGTAAAAGTCCTGGCCTCCGTGGCTGTATGCTGTGCCATGGGCAGCATTTAAAACATGGGTCACACCCATCTTCCACAAAACAAATCGGTTGTGAGCTGTTACTCTAAGGAAAAGACAAAGACAAACAAATTGAGATGGGTGCAGAGATATTCACAGAGCAGGAGAAGCTCTGCGATTGCATCTCCCAAGCCATTTGCTGGGGCGTCAGCCCGTGAATTGCTTCTAAGGGCTAACCGAGAAGCGAGTACCAGCTTAGTCATAATTTTATCTCAGAAACCATGCTGTCTGCAGGGTAAATGACATCAAGTAGCAAAACTATGAGCTGTTTAAAGCCGCACCTATGAGGCACACTAGCAGACAGAATGTATGGCAGAGGTGTGTCCGTAAAGCTGTACTTACAGGTCTCCTAAGAAGAGATTAGGCCATACTTCATCAACGTGGTTGCAGGAGGGCCGTCCGGTGTTCAGGAGCTGCTCGATTTCTTTAAGGGAGGGGACATCCCCCATGCATGCCCCAGTGCCTTCGGGTCCCTGGGGGCCCAGCGCCTCTGCCCCAGACATGCCGAGAGCCAGGGAGAGAGACCCCGCTCCCAGCGGCCAGAGGCACGGCGCTGTGCGCTGGGGTGCTGCCAGCCCCCGGGGCGGTCACGGGGGAGGCCGGGAGATGGGCTGGGGCAGGTGCCGGGCAGCAGCTCCCGCCGCTCGGCCACGCCACCCCCTGCGCTGCAGTGTCCCCCAAACCCCTCCCCAGGGCTGGCCAGTTGCCTGCGCGTTGCCCTGACAGACACAGCCAGTTGAAACAAATGCAGGTATGGAACAGGGCCTTACTGGTTCCTTACTGGTTCCAGTTGGCTCCCCAGGGCTCATCCCCAGAGCCGCACTGCTCTGCCGCACAGCAGCCTTGGCACCAGGGGCATCAGCCACATGTGGCAGCAGCCCCCTGCCTGCAGGACACCCACCAAGGCATGGCTGTGACTGCCCTCAGCAGTGTCCTCGACACAGCAGCGGCAGGCAGCGAGATGTGGCCGTTCATCACAAATGCTTAAAGGCACGATAAAGGAAACATAGAAACCTGTCCAGTGTGAGAGGAATGGCAACTATCTCCCAGTAACAACTGTCTCCCAGTTACTTTGACGTGCTTAAAAACATAGCTGCAAAAGGGTCAGAAGTGCACCAGCAGGTCCTACCGACAGGGTCACCAGGAGATTAAACACCAAGTGGATGATGTTGTCTTGCCTATCACCAACAATCTAGAGAAATGTATTTCTTGAAGCTACTGTTTTTTCACCAAGTAAAATTATCTGAGCCTAACTGTACATTATATGTTTAATCTTTTCTATTGCAGTCACTGCTTTCACCAATGTGTTAATACAATACACCTGCCACATATTGTGTGATACCTCCCTCTGTTGAAAAGAGATAAAGAACGTGAGTATAATGGTTGTCAGGTGAAACTTGTAAGCCACTGAGTTAGTTTATATAGGAAGGTCTGGTAAGCCACCTATTGGAGACCCATCATGTCAAATTGTAATATTAGTGGGTCCTTTCAAGTACAGCAGTGCCTGTGCTTTTGGTCTGCAGGATGTATGACTCCTGGCAGGGGGCTGCGAAGCTGTCAGTGATAGAGATACAGGGCAAAACACATGAAATACTCATGCTCTTTGTGAGCCTGGCAGCTGACACGCAGAGCACAGTTCCCCTACCAAAGGAGTCCAGAAGAGAAGGTGACCCAAGAGGAGAAGCTTGCTGATGATATTATCCCCTGTGGAAAAAGGACGATGAATGGAAAGAACCCTTGGTCAGGTCTGAACCACCTTTATTCCACATGCAATGATTTACTATGATGGAGAGAGGGTTTGCTTTATTTTATCAAGAGACATACTATGAAGAGCCATTTGAAACCAGGTATTAAAGTCTGAACTAATTAACTATGCTTAGGAGTACTCAGGGTGAGAGATCACCCTAATACAAGGCAATAGTTTCCAGCATCAGAGAACAAAAGTTAAAAAAGAAAGGAAAAAAAAAAAAGTGACTTTGTTTAGAGTCTTTCATGAAGCAGAAATTGTTAAAATTCTGTGGACGTTGAGAAGAAACTGTTTAGGAGCCTCGTGTATACAAAGAGACTGTTAGTTCGCATTGCCATATATGTTCTGGCCTAAAAGGTGAAATAAGAGAAACTGCAAGTAACAGTGCTGCAGTGCTTATTTAGAGGGGTCAGTGGGACATACAGCCAGGCTCTGCTGTGAGTGAGGCAACCAGCTGGCCAGATCCAGCAGTGAAGAGAACTGCAGAAATGCTTAAACTTATACTTCAAGCACTACGTATACATCCTTAATATGTTACCTTGTCTTTCTGTTTTGTTGTTCTTTTTTCCTTTGGTAAACTAGTGCTTTTTAAGCTGATGGATTTGTGCTCATGAATGAGGAAAACTAACTGACTGAGCATGTGAAGTCGTTTAATTTAGTTTACTTTTCTCAGGCTTCTAGGTGGAGGCTCAACCTGAGGCTTTACTAGCAGGTTCTTTTAAATGTAAGCCCAGCCCTTTTGTTGCCAATCAAGTTCTGTCAGAAATGTGACACTCATGTTTAATTCTGGCCCTTTTCAGCTGTAAAACTTCTACTGGCCTCTACCTCAAATGCACTGACTAAGAATTCAGAGTTCACCTGCTGGATGAAAACTTTTGAGCAGAAAAACATGAACTCCAGAGGAATGATCTCCAAGCCCCATGTGCCTCCAACATTTGTATGGCATGTGTTCATTTGCTTCAAAACTCTGGCCTTCCACACCTAGCATCTTCTAAAGATTTAATAGTCTGTAAACATGACTTTGGTAAAGCTGTGTTGCTGACTTTTTTTGCCAGGAGCTGTCTTTGAAACAGACAGGAGGCAGAACTGTTATGCATTAACCCACAGGATGTACTCTCATTAGAGAGAACAAGACCATCTCTTCCCGCTCCATGTTCTCCCTTACCTGCCATTCTGCCCATGGCACTGGGCTTGGATGTCTCGGAATATACCTCTCCTTCCATATGTTTACACAGGATTTAGCCATCAGGTCTGTGGGTCAATCCAGGACAGTCAGGCTCTCCTCTACGGAGATGTATCTTGACATGAAACTCCCAGGAAGCTGGAGACACTTCTCAGCAGAAGCGCTAACTCCCCTAAGTAAAGCTGAAGGCTTTGTTCTATCGCCTCCTTGCTCCTGGAGCACCTTATTTTGTCCTTGTGTTAACATTCAGGGAAAGGCCATGCTTATCTGACTTTGTGAAGAATTGTTGTATTTTAGTTTGTATAAAAGTAGTCTGAATGCAAACACTAAAAAACTGTGGAAAGTATGAACTCAGCTTTGTCCTCAAATTTGGCAGGACATTCCTTCCAGGTGTAACCTTTTGTCCAGATGGGTTTGGCTCTCCACAGCTTTGCTTCTTTCCTGGCCCTTTTAAAGCTACTAAGGATGGATGTAAAAAGCAACAAATTGATACACGGTCACACTGTAGAGGCAAAATCAGCTTTCTGTGCAGTAGGGTCTTCTTGAGATTCCAAGAAATTTGGACGTTCCTGACTGTTGGGATGGTGGGCAGCTCTAAGCCAAACATCTGTGTGCATTTATATATGATCTTAAAATAGCTGCTGTTTCAGTTGAAATTAATGCATGATTAATTTTGGAACACCCAACAGAAGGCATCCTTTTAATCAGTGAACTATGCCTTTGTGATTACTTTGTAGGTAGTACTTGGTGCAATAATCTAAATCAAACATTCTCTGGCTAATAACGTATTAGGTGGCAACAGCGTAAACTCCCATGGAGTGCTCTAGTAGCGTGCAACGTGGCATTACCAGGAAAATGTGCAGTGGTTGAACACAGGACATTCACGGAGGCTCTTCTGTTGAAAATACTGCTACCAGTACTAACTGATGCTGTGTCTGTGACACCCCTCCATCTCTCTAGTGAAAACCAGGCGAAAATCAAACTCCTTTCACATATCCTGAAAGAAGAAAGTTTTTATAGTGAAAAAGTTACAGCATAGAAGTTCAGCTAGCTATCACTCTATAGATACAGTCATCTCCAACTGCGAAAGATCTACTCATTTCACTCATCAGCCTGGTTTTGGGACTTGATTTTCGGGATGGGTAGCTATTGAAGAAGAATTGAACTAATTGGAACTCTGGTACATTTAGGTCAATACTAAGTGAAGACAGAGTTTTCTGGTGTTCTATGACGTTAATGTATTTTTAATGTATGGAACAATTTTGTCCGATTAGCACATGGAGTTTACTCTTTTTTTCCCCTCTAAGAAGCTCATTTCCTAACTTGAAAAAATAATTATGTTTCACTAATTTGATTAGTTCTTAGGCATTCTGTCCCTTTTTCTTCCATTTCAGGAGTAAGAAATTTGAAGATAAAATAGATGCTTGAAAGGTCACACATGACTGATCTAAGTATGCTTCAACTGAAGTACAGAGATTACAAAGAAATTAGAAGGCAGGACCTGATCTGTACAAAAATGAGATTATGAAAAAGCCCCACCCCAAAACCCAGAAAAATAAAAAAGCATGATTTAGATCAATTAGTACTTCTAGTGAAAGACCCCCCCTTCCCATGTCGTATTCTTTGCTGGAAGAGAATTTTCATAAGGAATTCATGCTCTATTCAGCTGGGGCCTTTCTCTCCTGCATACAGTCTTGAGATTTATTTGAGATAGATTGATTATTTCAAATTATTAAATACTAACAGTATTACTTAATGACAAAAAAAAAAAAAAAAACAACCTACATTAACACATCTCATTTTCCTTTGCTATATAATATATTGTAACTAGAGCTAGTTGGGAAATTTCAATATAAGTTTCCTTTCTCTTTTTTTTTTTTTTTTTTTGATTAAGTGTCAGCCTGAACATTGAATCAATATAACTATGTGAATTGAATAAATTGTTTTCAATCTAAAGATGCACCCCGCGTAATTACACATTTTAAAGACTTTTTTTCTTGGCAATCTGCAGTATTTTTAAAAATATCTGTAACATATCATTTGTCATAACTTCTCAGACTGACATGTCAGCATTGGCACTACCTGTCAAACTTAGATCAATGCATTCATGTCACATGGCATGAAGTGACATAACTCAAAGTGACAGAATGAGGTTTATTGGAAATTTCTGTTAAATAAAGCACAAACTATTTAGATAATTCACCCTTTCAAAGAACATCAAATGTTAGGAAGGAGTAGTTTTCAGCTTTGAAGTGCAGTGGCTAAGCAGCTATTACATGTCTACTTTCATTTAAGAGTTACAAGTTTTAAGCTGTGCTCTTTATCACTTTTCTGTGCCAGCTAATTTGATCATTTTCAAAATATTTGTTAGGTAATGAAGCTAGATAGAGCAGAAAAATGCCACTAGCAGTGATAACATCAGATAGAAACCAACCGGTCAAGGCTTTCTCCAGCGCTGAAGTTGCCAGATCACTGCTGCAAACCAGCCCAGCAGCCCCCGTAGCCAGACACAGGGCTACTCCAGTGACGCATGGCCAGGCTCTGTCTTCTCCACTTTTACTGTGGATGCGACCCTTGGCCAGGGGTTCACTGCATGGAAATCTATTGCTGATATAACACACCTTAGGGCCTGTAAACTTCGAATAGCCCTGGATTCACATGTATATGTAATTATGGGTCATTTTCCAACCTGGACTTCTGAAGTCTGGAGACTGAATTTGGGAAGTCGTTTGTAGGTGGATTGCTGGTCTTGCTATAAACAGTGTAGGGAAACGGGATAAGGAAACTTCTGCTTTCGTTTTTGCTTCCTTCCCGCAATCTGGTGAGCTGGTGGACTCTAGTGCATGTTTATGTTAAAAAAAACACACAACAAAGCCATAGCACTCCGAACAAAGCAGCACTTCCCTGGCACCTCCCATGAAAAGGCAAAGACTGAGATCCCAAAAGCTGAGTTAGCTTAACACTGTGCTTAAGACACTGACACAGTGACCTGTTCTGTGATGAGACAGCTCTGTAGCCTGCTACGGTTACTTTTGCAGCAATTTTTTATTTCAGTTTTTACTTATTTTTACATTTTTAGCTTAAACCAGTTTTTCAGATACAAGCAAATGTGGCAATGTATTGTAAATTGTACCAACTTAGCACCTGGAAGTGTGCAGAAAGTTGTGATTCACTGGCAGTTGGTGAAGAAAAATTTATGGCAGAAAAAGCGAAGAATGCACATAGCAGACAAGCACAAAGTCTTGTTTAACTAAATTGCCTTGCTCTCCTATAATATTGTTTTCCTTGTCAGATAACTGCTAGTTATTTTGAATATGAATATGTGGACCCAGAGTAAGCAAAATTACCTCGACTTTCAACCAGCTTTATTAACAGGTCCATTATTAACAGGAAGACAATGTCCATTTGTTATTTTTTGTTGTTGTTTTGGGGGTTTTTTTCAGATTCATGTGTATGTGTTCTATGGTTTGTCACTGATGAATTCAGACTTGTCAGTTTTTCATCTAGTGCATGTAAAGGTAAAGAAGGGGAACGTTGCAAGGACTGAAATTGCACTTAATTCCTACACTGTTTGCAGAGGCTGCTAAACTGGCAAAGAAAGTGGAAAATTCCCTCCAACTTCAGCAACTCATTTGGGAAACTACACATCATTTGGTGTAAAAAAACAAAAGCAGGATGGAACAGACTGCTTAGAGATAAGCACCTTTGAACCAGTATCAGGCCATGTGGCAATGAGCAGAAGTTCTTACAGCTAGTTTGTTCTGAATATCCAGTATTTGATCTATTTAAAATGTATATAGCCCATTACAATTGAGATTGTACAATTGTGGACATTTGCATTACATTGCTTGATGACTTGACAATTCGATGTAGGTTTGAAGCATTTTGAAATGCGAGATTTCCTTGTTTCACTGTAGCTGCACATGCGTAAGGATTGCAAAAGATCCTTTTTTCTTTTCCTCTGCGAAGAAAGAATACAAGGCCAAATTCTCTGAAAAGGCTAGCGTCATTAAACTTAATGGAGCTACACTGACACCTGCTTTTTACCTCAACTGAAGCTACAACTTCAACTTGTCTTGGACCTCATAGTAATTACATCATCAACAAAGCAAATTCTGAGCGTTCTTCAGACTGCGTTATGCTGCTGTAAAGGGCTGACTGCTACCACAGTCAGCTGATACACAAAATAAATTTATTTCTGGAGTCACTTGTTTCTAATTCGTCTGTCTCCTTCTATCCCCTCCGTTTGTATTATTTATAGGTTATGGAGCATCTGAAGTTACAGTGCCTTGTTGGAGCTTTCATAAGTCATCTGTGCTGTTCACATCTGTGCTTTGGGTCACCTTGGATAAACGACTGACAGAGTGCTGTCGGCAAGCTGCCAGTTTTCAGATTTATTTTTTCTACAGACATCAGAAAAGAATAACGCTGCAAAAAATGGTGCATCTGAAGAGAAATGTTTTGTAACGATTGCTTGATACGAAAATTGACAGTATGAGGGTCCTACCAGTTTTCTCTGCTATTTTCTCCTGACATATGCCTTTAAATGAAGGATGGGGATATTTTCATGACAACGCTAGTGGGTTTTTAAATGATGGCAGGATCACTCTATGTGTTTATTCACTTCTCGTAAAAAAAATCAATGAAAATTCTATTCAGTGTGGTTGGAAACCTCCACCTCTTTCTCATGTCCAAGCTGTACTAAGGTACTTCCCAATGATGGACCGAAAGATCATACTGGAAAAAAATATACCACAGCATCTTCCAGGAGTACAGTTTTATACCCTTGCCCTAGTTTAAGCATGTTCTGTTCTTCTTCAGTTAGAAAAGGAAGATACAAAGGCAAGACACCCTTGCCTCTCCCTTCAGCTGAGCTCGGTTGGGATTATGGAAGACAGTTTCTTGTCTTATGACCTCTAAAACATATGCCACCGAGCACCTATGGATTTTGAGTTTCTTACACAGCTCAAAGGCGCTGTGACTATACTGTCGTGTATTTCAGACTCATTCCTACGAATCCAGGGCCAAGGCAGTCTAACAAGACATTGGCGTGTTGTACGGCCTGGACCCAGGGGGAAGGTTAACGACGGGGCACCGGGCTGGAAAGCCGCCCGCAGGCAAGCCGAGCCAGCAGGGACCAACCCCGAAGGCCGTGAGCCCGCCTCAGCGAGCCCGGCGCTGAGGAAAGACCCCGCTCACGCCTCCGCCGCCCCGCCCGGAAGTGGCGCCCCGGCCTGCCCCGCCCCTTCCGCCGCCCACGAGGCGCTGGCACCGCCCGCCGCCACTTCCGGCCGGGTGATGGGGTGGTGGCGGTGGCCGCCGCCGCCGCCGCCGGAGAGAGGGAGGGCGCGCAGGAGCCGCTGCCGCCGTCGCCGCCCCGGGGCCGGGCGCTGCGGCACCGCCACATAGCGCCGCTGCTGCCGCGGCGGCAGGTGAGGCGGGGCGAGGTGCGGGGTGGGGCGGCGCTCCCCTCCCCTCCTCCCCGCGGGGGTCGCGCGGTGCCCGGCGCCGGGCCCGCGGGGGCCGCCCCGCTGCCGGCCGGGGACGCGGAGAGCCGCCCCGCCGTTGGGAGCCCGCCGCCGAGCGGCCGGGTCCCCGGGCGCTGCCCCCGCCGCGGCGGGGCCGGGGGCGGCGTGTGGGCGCCCCGGGCTGCGGGCGGGCTCCGCGGGCCTCGGGAGGGAAGGGGCTGGTGCGCTCCAGCGGCTGGGTCGGAGGAGAACAGCTTCACCCGCCGCGGGAGGCGGGGGAAAGCCGCCCGCACGGTCCGTTTGCGCTAGGGTCCGCTCCGCCGCAAGTGATGCGCGTATCTTTCAGGGACGCATCTCTCTCGAGGCCCCAGCGTCCCCCCGGGCTGGCGGCGGCCTGCCGCGGGGCCTGGCTGCCAGCTCCTGGGGAGGCCGGTCTGCTGAGAAGCTCGGAATCACCCGTGCTTCTCGCTTGCGTTATTTCGTCTGCCGTGGAGAGGATGCAGTGTTTTAGTTTTTGTGCCTGGTCGTGTCGATTTCCTTCTGAACGGTGTAGATTTTCTGCTTCAACAATGATGAACGAGGGGGAAAAGCCTCATTAGCAGACCGGGCGTGAACGTGTTTATCGGGGAGGTGGCAGGATCGGCGGTGTGCTCAGCAAGAACGGGGAAAATACCAGGTAGGTCGGGGGCGTGCTGCTGCTGTGCTTTTTCGTTATAGCAGGTCTGGTAGGAGAGGGAAATCGTTTGGTTTCTCATTCCTGTGTCAGCCTTCACAGGAAACAAATCGTTTCTGGAAATGATGCCGAGTACTTGTGCTCTGTATCAGTCTTACAGTTGGATAGCAAAACAGCTGTACCAGGTCAAAGCAGGTATTCAACTATCTTACTGTTTTCTCTGCCAATGGTGTAAAATTGGTGGGTTTTCTGAGGGCAGAGTATTTAGTTTTGAGTAAAAATGTTTTTGAGCATGTAGGATTTGATAATTAACAAGGTAGTATGGAAAAGTGCAGTTACTGGCTTGTGTGTATGCTGTTCGAGTATCAGGATTAAATGGAGGAGTCTGCCTGTGTGGGACAGATTCTGTGTGAGTTTAAGGCCTGTGTGTGTTTAGAAAGCTGAAACTCTGTGGGAACTTTTATCCACTCAGTCTCTCAAATCTACATTGCTAATACATTAGGTGGCCTCTCAGACTCTTCACTTAATGATTGCTGATTGCTATTTTTTAAAAATAATACTTCAAAAGGGTATGGTTTTTTTCAGCTCTGTAAGTTAATGGAAGAAGAGGCAAATGAGAGGCAGTTTTCATGTTCACATGTTTATTGGTTTGTAACTGGAGTTGAGGTGGTCTCATGGTTTTCTAGTTGATGCTGCAGTTTGCAAAATTCATTTTATAAAAACCCAACACATATTCTGCATTGTAAGATGACTCGATGGAAGACTCCGCTTGTGCTAAGTATGCTGCATCTCCACAGAGCTCCTTCACGCAGCTGGACACAGTGTCTCTGCCACCTCCACAGAGCAGCTGATCATGCTGTGCTCTGGAGTGGCGAGAACACAGCAAGACATTTCCTGGCATTTAAGTGCCCCTCATGTTTGGTAGGGCGTGCCTCTTGCTGGATATTAGAGGTAAGGAAATGCCTGACCTTGTTCTTCCTTTTGCTTTCTGTGATATAGAAAAAAAGGTGGAATTAACTTGCAGGATTGGGCGAAGTGATTTTTATACACAGTGGAAGGAAGTTCTTTGGGAAGTTTCGTAAGTTTTTGTTCCAAAAGTGCTACTCTAGATGTGAAGGAAACATTCTGTAGATTTGTCAAGAGCAAGAATTTTAAGTTATCTTGTTTGTTATTCTATGTGAACTTTTTGCTGAATGGTTAGGGTTTTTTTGGGTAGTATACGATTAAAAACACAGGTTGGCCTAGGAGTTGCAGTCTTTCAGGCTCTATACTATCACTTTCCTTTGTACAGAGCTCAGTTTTGCAGCCTGCTAGGCTGTTTGAGATCCATAAACTGTATTACATTATAAATGTTTATTTGATAATCACATAACTTTTAAAAGTTTTTTTTTATTTCTTATTTATTTTAATGCATCTAAAATGAGGAAGGCTCCTAGATTTTCAGTAGAGCAGAAAGATCAGGTTGTAAATGATTGTGGGGAGTAAGAACAAACACAGTTTCACTTAAGATATTGTTCTGGTATTAATTTGAATGGAGAGTTTGTTCATGTCTTCCCCTATTTCCATCCTGAGATGAGGGTGTGGGAAGAAAAGAAAGAAATAAAAAGGGAAAAGCACACCTGAATTGTTTTACTGCTAAGTTGTATAAGGATAAAGAGCAGCAAACATTCTGTTATGAGATGGATAAACTATTTCTTGAAGTTGGAGGAAAAAATACTTGACACTTGACATTTAGCATGTGAAGTGTTCAATATCTTGTGCAAATATTAATGAAATACTGTGAATTAAATCTTAAGTAGTGGAGTACTTGATCAGTTGTTTAAAAATCACTTGTGTGTGCCTTGAATTATGGTGGTAGGATAAAAAATGTTTTGTTAGCCAGTTAGTAGATCAGGAGTTGAGCCACTCTCAGTGTTCACTTGAGTATAGTACAACCCATTTGGTTTAATGAGGTGTAGAAGTCAGGGAGCAGTATGTATTCTGTTCAGCTTGCTGCAACATGTAACTGCACTTAGTGGTTCTTAAGACAAGTATGTTTAGCTCTCAGGACTTTCTGTAGTAGCTGCTGTCGGTTTTGCACGGAGGTGTTCCACCAGAAAGACTCTTCTAAGCATACGGAGCTAATCTTTGATTTTACAGTATCAGTTCTATATTTTCCACAATGCAGCACTTCAATGACTAATTCTTGAAAAGCACATCTTCCTTCATGGTTTAAAACCTAAGACATACAATAAACTGTACGAGTGTTACTTTAGGAGATTTCTTATCTTGCCTTCATAAATAGCACTAAAGCCTTTGGGTATGGTAGAATACTGCCAATAATCTTACTTGCTAGAAATATTTATGAAACGACTGTGATAGCAAAGTCACTAAGTAAAATTGAATGCAAGTTTTACAGGAATATTTCTGCATTTGAAGTTATTGTATGCTTGCTTCAGGAAAATACTTATCCAATATTTTTATTTCATGGTGGGCGTTTTGCTATGTTTGATAGATTTTATATATAGCATGGTAGCTATTTGTGCTATATTTGTTAGTAGTAGATCATGTGTTTCTGTGAGAAACTGTTTGTCTCCTTGATAGCTGTTTTCCCATCATCACATGCAAGAGTGCTTTCTGCTACTGACTGGACAGCAGATGATGATTACTTCTTGACTGCTGCTGAAAGGGTTTCATTGCTCCCCCTGAACCTTCCAAATCCCACTACAAAAGCACAAATACAGTGACAGCAAGAGCAAGTGACAAGCTTCTGCTGCAAGTCAGCAGAGTATCGGAGACTTTTGATGCATAACAAGGCAGTGCTGTATGTTCTTTTTCCAGCACAGCATTACTAAGTTGGTATGTGACAGTAGCCTTATTATTGCAGGCTGGCTCAGTGCGCGTTTTTGCGTATGGCTTTTTCGTGCTGGGGAGCCAAGGCCTCAAACCTGGGTCTTGTCCACATTGTGAACCAGCAGCCTTTGTACAGAAAAACTTTTCCCCCAAAGTGTGTGATGTTGTGCTCCTAGGCCGGCGGAATTGCCTATATTCAAACTTCAGCTTGAAACCTTCCACAAAGAAACGTAAGTTACATCACTTGAGATCTGATAGTTCTTCAGTGACCTTGCTAAAATTCCTCTCAAGGATGGTGAGAATTGAACCTAGCTGGGGGAAAAAATCAAGCAGCATGTCAGCAAGGAGAGCCACAGGCTCTCCCAGGCACGTGAGGGCAGGTGGTGACGCAATAATGGTGCTGGTAGAGTTTTGCATGCGCACCTGGAATAAACAAATCCGGTCAGCACTCCGCTAACTGCTGCGGACATACCTAGGATCTTCAGCTATGATTCTGGCGTAATCAAGTTTTGTTTCTGTAACAAGATTGCAGCCTAATGTTAGTGTGATGTTAACGCTACTTTTCCTTGGCTAAAGTAGGGATAATTGTATTCAACTTTCCACATTTTTACCTCAATATACTGACTCAAAGTCTAGATGCTAGGAAAGTTAGGGACTTAATAGCTGACTAGCAGTAATTCAGTAGAGGCAAGCATGATAGAATTGTGGATAATCATTTTGAGAGAGATTAATTTTCCATATTTAAATATACATTGAGGAAAAATATTGTGCTATGGGTATACTCAGCCTCTCAGAGGTATCTTGTTTTTTAAAATGCCCTAACCAAATTGTAGAAATGTTCATGGCTCATAAAGTAACTTTTTTAAAAAAAAAAAAAAAAGAAAAAAAAAAAACCAAACTTATACCCATGTGCATGAAGTTCATATTCAGTTGTGTTCATGCTGTTAATTGAAAGGCTGGGAAAGGAAAAAGGGGAAACAGGACACATGATATGTACTGCTGATGAGCTGACTAAATATAAAGTCGCAGTAGCAGGAGAGTAATCAAGTAGCTAGCTACAGACATTGCTGACATCAGGCGAAAAGTATATTTTGCCCTCTGATGTTTTAAGTCTGTGCTTGCTCTGTGTTACTCATGCGTGTTATTCATCATTAAATAATGTTATCCGTTATTTGGTTTCAGCAATAAAACCAGTAACGTAGAGGGCAAAGTAGTTACCAGTGCTGTTTTCTTTCAGAAGACAAGTACAGTTATCTAGGTGACTTTGGTCTCTTCTGCTACACTAGTCAGTCTTGCGTTGCAGACTGGTAGTGTTGGAAATGTTATGTAGCGTTCATAAGTTTCAAAAATGAACACGGGCAGTTGGGCACAGAGATCTGTCTTGTATTCCAGGTGCTAAGATTATTAGGGAAAGTGCTTTTTACCCTTTGAACTACAGACGTGTCACTAAACGAGTAGTCTGAAGGAGAAGGCAGCTTCTGAGTTTCAAGAAATTGCCTTGTCATCAAAACCAGACTGAACTGTTGCAACAAAATTAGCTACCAGCTGTGTGGAATGGTTTACGTTTGTGTTTTGTGTAAGTGCTTGTTTCTTTTGTTGATTTCTTTGTCTTTTCCAGTTGGTTAAATATCTTTGACAGCATTTAAAAACAGGAGCAAGTACTATCAGGTGCATCGTAAGGTTAGTGTAGACTTTCTCCCAGGTCCAGCCCATTCAGTAGTGACCTTTGATGGGTATGCGTATTCAGTGATGTAAGGTCACTTTTATTGCATGTAAAGTAAGGGCTGATTTTTATTCCTGCAATGCCAGATGAAGAAACACTTGGCTGGTGTTAGGCTTCTTGACTTGTCACAAACGAACAGAATTCTTGTAGGTTAGGGAGAATTTCTTTTCCTTGCCCTCAGAACTTGCTTTGGTTAGAAGACAGATCAGTAAGTTGAGTGTATTTTTGGTGAGTCTAAATTCACTGCTTTATAACACTGTAATCATCACAAGTTTTCTAAAAAAACCACTATGATTAACAATTTTTTTTCCAGTATGTCATCTGTATTTCTGAGTAAGGAAAGCTGGAAGTCCAGATAAGCAACTCAAGTTTGTTTGTTTTACTGGAGTAAGGTAAAAATATGTAGTACAAAAAAAATCAATTAACTGATCATTAATTACAAATTAAATGTAAT
Organism: Platalea leucorodia; assembly: GCF_965183815.1. Lineage (NCBI taxonomy): Eukaryota > Metazoa > Chordata > Aves > Pelecaniformes > Threskiornithidae > Platalea > Platalea leucorodia. The sequence continues at coordinate 25,335,224 of NC_138826.1, forward strand.
AATTTCTTTTGTTAATAGCTGTGTGAGCAAAGTAGTTGTTACAGTTGTTCTGAGCAATACTAAAAAATAGTAAGATAACATAGAAATGAGCAAATACCCTTTTATATGGAGAAGGAAAAGTATAGTAAATGCAGAGATTCTAGCAGTGGTTTACAGACATTTTGGCAACTATTTAAATCAAGGTCTTAAAGCTTATATACCTATTGACTGTATATGGAGTTTTGAGAAGTTAAAACTATGCATTAAATGCATGTTGTTAATATACAATCAACTCCAGAGAGAATATCTTCAGATGTACTACTCCCTTAATTCTTTTAGAAGGGCAACTTTGATTTGTGCTCTCATTTTTCTTCTAAACTATTTTTTTTTTTTTTTTTTTTTTACTGCTGGGAAATCTCATTGAATTGAATCTTCTCTGATATAGAATAAAATAATGTGTGGTCCTATTAGATGTGATCTGGAAGAAAAAGTTGCATCCAATAATTATGATAAGAGCTACTTCTAACAATAGGTACAGTACCTCTTTAGAAAGAGGAGTGAGAAGGAAAGAACTTCTGTTTGCGGAAGAGCTGTGCCCCTGAAAACAATGTAAAACTTTGTTGAATATTCATGATTGGTTTGAGTACCTGTTTACTATATACAGAAGCTAAATAATAGATTAAATAGACTGTTTCCTTGCTTTCATTCTGAAAACCTTGAATGATGTATGTGGCGCTAGTGTATTGTACTATCTTGCATTTTCTGAGATTTGGTTGACATGATTGAAGCATTCTAATTAATTAGACTGTTTCTTTGAGCACGAAAGAGCTGTGAAATTGTAGCTGTTTCTTATATGGTAGCTGTACATAAACCACCAAATATAAATTATGCACAAATACATTCTGTACTGCTGTGGGTCTTAAATATTGGATAAGCTTTTTATTACTTTTACATGGCTGGTAGCCTTTCAAAGTTTTTTCATGTATTCCACGTAACATTCTGTGGTTGATTTTTTTCTGGTTGTTGTTCTAAGTTGTTCTGGTGACTTGTCACCTCCATGTGACTAAAATGTTGCTGAGATGTCTTGTCTTCCTTCAAACAATATTCTTGAGTCAAGACAACAATTACTGAGAAATCTGTATGAAGACAATACATCTTTTCTGGTTTTGGCGTGTTACTACATTATCTGTTGCCACATCACTTTTGAAGATGCTTTGGAATTAAAGCTAATGCTTAATATCTAGTAATGTTATCTTGAAAGCTGAATATTTTAAAGGATTCGCAATACAATAAACATCTGTCTTAATTACTGAGATCAAACAAAGACAGACATATGATGGCTGCACCATCAACATACAACTAAGATGCCTCAGGTCAACGTTATTGTAGATTCCTAGTCTTAGGTTTACTTGGTGGGGGGTGTGTGTTGAAATGTCATGCCACCAAAGTTTCAGTATATTTTTTAAAACAGTGGAAAGTATTGGACCTGTAATGTATTATTTTAGCTTTAATTCAGTTTTACATCATTGCTGGCTATACTTTCTTGCTTAGATTATGAACTGCAAACAGTGGAAAAGACTAATGATTAAGCTGGTATTTAAACAGAGCAATCTTTGTTTTTCATTGCCTAGTGTAATTAACAAACTTGGATTTCTTTATTTTTTTAACAAAAGAATAAAAGTATACTGGGTACATCTAGGAAATAGTCTGCCTCTTGGTAGCTTTAAATTTCTATTTAGGAACAAGTGAGACAATCTTAATTGAGTTTTACTTGAATAAAAAATGTTTTAAAAAGCATTTTTATATTACTTACCTAATAAATTATATGTCTGGTTTTTAGCTGGCTGTTATATAAAAAGCCTTTGGCTAATCAAGCATTAAAATCACACAAAATACAGTGGCATTTCAGTAATCTTCGTTAAAACATTCAGGATTTGTCTCTTTCTCCAACATGTAACAGGTCAATTTTATTGGCGGATAGAGAAGGATGATGGCAGGCAATAACCAGCTTTGCATTCGACGTTGGACTACCAAGAACGTGGCCAAGTGGCTGAAGGAAGAAGGCTTCTGTGAATATGTGGATGTTTTGTGCAATAGACACAGGCTAGATGGAATTACACTGCTGACGCTTACTGAGTATGATTTACGATCCCCTCCTTTGGAAATCAAAGTCCTGGGGGATATCAAAAGGCTAATGTTGTCCATACGCAAACTACAGAAGCAACACATTGATGTCCTGGAAGAGCTGGGTTACAACAGCGATGGTCACATTGGCACAGCGTGCCCAAGTGTTGGTTCGCTACAGGGTACAGATTGGTTTTGTAATGGTGAAGTACCGCGGGACTATGATGGACCAGTTACTGACTTGAATGGTGATCAGTATCAATATGCAAATGGAAAAAACAAACACTCTACCCGAAGACTGGACCCAGAGTATTGGAAGACAGTTTTAAGTTGTGTGTATGTCTTCATAGTGTTTGGCTTTACGTCATTCGTTATGGTTATAGTACATGAGCGAGTACCTGACATGCAAACATACCCACCTCTACCAGACATATTTCTAGATAGGTAAGAAATTTTCTTTTAAAACAGAAGAGTAACTTGATGGTTAAAGTATAGGCTGTCTGTTCTTCATTGTCAAAGTTTCATATGCTCTTGAAGATGCCTCTGCAAAATAGTAATTAGAGTGTAGTAAACCCTTCTGCTGAGATTGAAATGTGCGTCAGTTAGATGCAGAGATTTAGTCTTCTCAGGGGGAAATAAATTGATCTGTTCTTCTACGCAGTTTATATTTAATTCTACATTTTTAGCTATCATAACACAGGAATTAATTTGTCCATCCTCTCATTCTAGTAAATGATGGTGATGGTCAGCTGGCACAGCTAAGCAGCCATATGCTTTTTCTGAAATCCAGATGCTGCTGTGAAGCTTAACATGTCTTGATACAGAAAAAAATCTGATGAAGGAATATTTTGGTCTGCCAGTGAGCCAGCAAATTGAAAGGGAACAGCATTGATACTGTATTTATGCTGTTTCCCCATTGTCAACTTGTTGAAGATGGTTTAGGGAAACTCTGAACTAGACTGAATAGGCCAGTATCTTTTTTTTAACCGTACAGTATCTGTGTACTAAAACAGTGTGGTGACTTACACAGTACCTGCTTATTTTTTAAAGAAGATATTCCGCTTCAGGCAGAAAAGAGAGACAATAGCAAAGGTGAAATTCTAGTCATTGACTACAGATTTCAGGGGGAATAAATGCTGCCTTTGAGCAAGTGTACTTGTGCCATAGAGAACTTACTGTCTAGAGAGTTTTAAAAGACAAGATAAACTGCTTCAGATTTCAGTCTTTGTGGCCTCCTTGTTCCTGCCAGTAATTTCCATTTTCATTAATGGTTTTTGTGAAGTCAGTAGTGGTCTAACCTTTTGAGTAAGTGTGCAGAATCCCCCATAAATTTAGGTAAAACTCAGCAAGGATGGACCACATCCATCAGAGCGGACGAGAGGAGAGAGAACGGGAGCTATGGCATTACTGTTCCCGGGGCACTGCCATGGTATTCAGTGGGCAGGAGGATGGGACAGGTCAGAAAGCAGCTGCTCACAAAACAATGTGAGAGGATTACTACACAGCTAGCATTTGAGCAGGGCTTTGCTACCCCTTTGTATCAAGGGGAACACAAAACTACGAGGAGCAGCCTCTACCGAAATCTGTCAGTCTGTATTTTGGTGAAATTGCAGAGTGGAAATTGTGACTGGTGCCATACATGTGCAAGAAAGTCTTAAATGTTTTGACAAGCAAGACTCAAAGGTTTGCATATAGTGATTATCATTGAAATCTAACTTTGAAAACAATTTTTATTTTTCCTAACGCTTCTCTGTGCAGTTCTGCTTCATTACAAGTATTTAGGATTTTAGGCTTTGCAGCATTTCATTAACTGTGTTGACATGGTATTCTCATAAGCATAAGCAGCATAATTGACATGATGCAAGTTTGTGTCAGAATGAAAAAGGTTGTTGTGAAACAATGGTAGAGGAACACATCCTGTTAGTAAATCACACATGTAAATTAAGAGAGCATACTAGAGATTTTCCTTGACTTAGTGAATTCTGTGTAAATGTCTGCTGAAAATACATTATTAGAAAGGAGATAATGTAATTAAAAATTAATTCAAGTTCTAGTTAATTCAGTCTAACAAAATAATTTTTGGTTGTAGTTTAAACTGTTGTCAGATTAATGCAAGTTAGTTTTGTAGTTAAAACTTTACATGCCTTTATTCTAAATACCGAGGCTAGAAAGAAAAATTAAGGCTTTGTATTGTAAGTTAACTTTCTTCGTTCATCTTCTTTTAGCGTCCCTAGGATACCATGGGCTTTTGCTATGACTGAAGTATGTGGTGTAATTCTTTGCTACATTTGGCTGTTGGTTCTGCTGCTTCACAAACACAGGTACAGTATATAAAATTCAAATTAACCAGTACTTTGATTCAAAGAAAGAACTGTAACAAGAATTTATGATGATTGTTTAAGTCTTCCCACTTAATAAGCAACTTGTAAGCTTCTAATATGTCTCTGTTAAAATGGGTTAGGGAGGATTTAATCAAGAATGGTGACTTGTGAATCTTACAAAGGAGTAATCTGAATTTACTTTTCTACCAGATTTATGTGTAATTTCCTTCAGAACACATGTATTTCAGAGAGTTGTCAGCATATACTTTCATACTGTAACAATTTTGTGTATATATAATAAAATCCTATGAGAATGAAATTCCGTGGGGTGACTGCGCCAGCCTAGCAGCTTGCTGTTGCTGAAGGGTAGAAAACGCTTTTGTGTGTGTGAGGATTTTAAGTTAAATTTTTACCAGTTTGTTGATTTTTATCAGTTTGCCAACAGAAGGCATGAGTGCCAAAGCTAGTGCAAGTGTAGTTGCAGAGGAGTGGGGCTGTACCTTTTGGTGACAGTAAGTGTCTCGCCCTGTCATGTGGAACCATACCTTGACAGTACAGTAATTTTTTTTACTGTGAAACTTGCAGCAATGATGAAGGGACTTCATGGGATTAAGTTGGGGTAGGGAGAAATGTTTTTATTGTAACTTTCCTGATTTAAAAATACAATATCTTGGGATTCTTGCAATCAGTTCCTATGTACTTTTCCCAGGTCTATACTTCTGCGAAGGCTGTGCAGCCTCATGGGGACGGTATTCTTATTACGTTGCATTACAATGTTTGTTACCTCACTCTCTGTGCCAGGCCAGCACTTGCAGTGTACTGGAAAGGTAAAAACTTAAAATGCTTTAAATAATTTCTCTTGTTTCCTTTTTTTTTTTTTTTTTTAATTTTATTTAAGATATGATTAAGATTGTTGTGACCATAATGTTAGATGTGTGTTTGTAAGAACAGCGTAAGAACTAGGGGTCTTAGAAGCACTTCCCACTTTGGAAAGGAGATAGTTACTTGAGAAAGGGTGTTCAGAATATTTCACAGTGTAAATAAGAGAGAGTACATCAAAGAAGTATGCGCTTAAGATACTGAGTTCATGAAGAAAGGCTGAAAGTGGAGTAATCGCTTCTTTGCCTTGTTGGATGCATGGTTTTGAAAAAACAAAACCAAACAAAAAACCCAAACTATTATTATTTCACCCCTTCTAATAAGGGATATTCCATAGAACATGGGATTTCGTGGCTTTATCCTAACTTCTAACTAAAAGTATTGGAAGCTTGATAATGACACATTGGCAGGTTTAATACATTAAAAAAAAAAAAAGGTGGCAGTCTCTGTATGTAAATCACTTGCAACAAAATACTGGCTCTAAATTCCAGTATTCATCAGAGGTATGATGAATGCAATTAATAATTGTAGTTACTAACGTGACTCACTGCCACAATAAAATCCAAAGATGTGCTAACCTGCATTTTAATAAAAGACCCAACATGATAAATGGTGTTAAACATACATACTGGTGTACAGCTAACTTTAAGGACATGCTGTTTGGGCGGTGGGGTTGGAACTTACTAACAGTTAATGTCACTGTCTTTTAGTTGTATGGCAATGTTTGGGCAAAACTCCAGCGGGCGTTTGCAATATGGAGTGGCTTTGGAATGACTCTGACTGGAGTACATACGTGTGGAGATTATATGTTCAGTGGCCACACTGTCGTCCTGACCATGCTCAACTTCTTTGTCACAGAATGTAAGTACAGAGTGTAAATACTTAAATGTCCTTAAGTGTTAAGAATATGTACTGCTAGCTGTCAACCAAGGATGCAAGAGTGTAAATACTTAAATGTTCTTAAGCATTAAGAATATCTGCTGCTTGACCTCCGCAAAAAGTTCAGAGTATAACATTAAAGCAAACAAATATAAATACAGATTGCTGTGCTCTTTCTCATACTTGTGACAGTTCACTTGCAGACAGGAAAGGAGCAGCACCACCTAGGTTAATGGAAGGATGAATAGGGCACATTTGAAAGAACATGTGAGCCAAGAAAATTAGAAGGGCTTCTAGATTGCTACTGGGAGAGCACTAGGGAAGATATTTATGATTGTCTGTTCCTGTACACTTCCCTAGGTATCTGCTAGTGACCCCTATCAGGCAAGATACCAGGCTAGGTGGGTGTACGTTTAGTATAATCCATAAAGTTGAAATACCAACCCTCATAATGAGTGAGAATATATGAAACAATAGTGCTCTTCTCTAAATCAAAGTGTCATTTGATACACTATATGCAAGCTAAGATAATTAGTTTGAGTTCACCTCTGATGGTATGACTGCAATAACAGAATAACGTATGCTTTATGATATTTTTCCCCTTATTACGTGGAAAAGGCATGATTTTAATTAAAAAGTTGGTTGAACAAAGAGTTCTGCTCTGCATGGTCCTAAACTATTTTAGGATGCTCTGTTAATCCAGAAATGCATAATAGCTGTATTTGTAAATGAAGTCATTAAGTGATAGACATTTATAACTTGTGTGGTGGTTTTCATTGGATTTATTGGACCTGTAGATCTAAACAAAATTTTCAGGTGAAGACAGTAACTTCATCACATTTTTGGATGAAAAATCTGTATAAAAACTTGCAATGTCTAGGCCTGGATTTCGTAAGGAGCCATGTTTTTGAGACATTCAAGGTTAGTCACTTTCTGTTTTCTCCTAGATACGCCAAGGAGCTGGAACTTCTTGCATACCTTATCCTGGGTCCTGAATCTCTTCGGAATCTTCTTCATTTTGGCTGCGCATGAACATTATTCAATAGATGTCTTCATTGCCTTTTACATCACTACAAGACTCTTTTTGTATTACCATACATTGGCTAATACTAGAGCATATCAACAGAGCAGGAGAGCAAGGATCTGGTTTCCAATGTTTTCTTTTTTTGAATGCAATGTTAATGGTACTGTTCCCAATGAGTATTGCTGGCCCTTTTCAAAACCTACTATACTGAAAAGATTGATTGGCTGAAGAGTGTGAGTCAATTCAGATTTTTATGAAGCGTTATGACTAAGATCCTACAGGGCTACCTGGGGGGGATATAAAGTAACATTTTTCACTCTGCGATCTCTTCCTCCTTGTCTTGTTTCTTAGATTCTTAGCCATAAAATTGGGTAACCATACTTCACAGGGATGTGTTTTGTTTTCTTGTTGCTAAAATAGAAAACAATGCAGTGACCGGTAAAGGCTATCAGTGAATCATGAGTATGAACCAGAATACTGTTACCTCTAGTAAGGTTCTATGTGAATATTTAAGGAACTTTAACCTCAAATATGTGCTTGTACTGAATATAATAGACCCTTTACAGGTCCAAATAATCTCCGTTACCTGACATGCCGGCCTTTACATATACTGACTAAAAAATTAGAACTTTATGAAGATTTTTCTTTTAAAACAGTCATAAATGTAATTTTCGAAACAAACTCTGTGTATACTTAAAGATTGAGGAGTACTGTGTCATAATGAGGAAAGCAGTGTAGTTCCTTGCTAAAAGGGTTGCTTAACTGTTAAATAACAAGTCTTAAAGTGTAATTGACAGTATAAATGGTCTGCATACAGATTGCCAAAAATGAAAGTCTGCCTTGTGACTATGCAGTGATGATGTTTTTTTAATGAGAGCTTATTTAGTCTAGTCTCCGTTGTCTATATGGTTGTTCTAGCACTTGGAAATTTTCCCTTTTGTGTTTAAATAAATTAGTTAAGGTAAATGCTACATCCACGGAAAGTAAAGTTAATTTAGCTTTAGTGAGTTTAAAGCCACAAAATAACTTTTGTGTGGCTTTAATTGCTTTATACCCAAACCTGTGCATGTTTTTTAGGAGCAGCTCTTTAACATTGGAAAAACAGAACAGTTCTCTTCATATATCTTACTGTCCCATAAATGAATGGGGAAAATGCATGTAGTAACTCTTTCAGGAAAAGTAATAATAGTGAGTATTGGAAATAGTGCTCATATTGATGTATGTTTTAGCACTCTGGTGTCAACAATATGGTGATTATCTCTGGATATATATACACACAGTATATTTGGTTATATATATAAATACACACAGTATATGTTCTTCTAACAAGTATGAAAAGAGGCTAGTTCTTAATTTAAGTTGCTCATTTACTACGCTGAAAGATAAAAGTACCATAAGCAGTTGAGTTTTGGTTGTTTAAAAAAAAAAAAAACAAACCACAACAAAACACCCCCAAAAACCCCAAACCAACACTCTGAGTCCATAATGTATAACAGTTGGTGATCTCTTATGTCATGGTTTGTAAGGGGACAATGCTAAGGTTGGCTGTGGAGACTTCAAATTAGATTTATGCTGAATGAAAACTGATAGGTAAAAGGTGCAAATTATAAAAATGTTATAGACTTTTTAATTTGGTTATTGCAATTCCAGAATAGGTGGTATGTGCAAAAGGTATTGTAAGTCAGCCTTGGAAAAGTTACACAAAGCATTTCCAGCTCGGTACAAGCTGACTTAATGGCCACAATGTACTTATGTTTGCATGGAAAAGAATCCCTTTGGAATTTTGCCAGACAGTTTTGTATTTGGAGGCTTGTAACCTACTGTGGCCTACTTCTTGCCGTGTTGCGTTACTTTTATATACCTGGATTGTACTAACTTGGCTATCTTCCACTCTTTGTGGTATATTACTTTTGTAACTTAATTTAGCTCCTATTCCACAGAGGAATTGTGCATCTTAGAGTATCTCTGCCAACTGTATTGAGCTCACATATATTGTACTATTCTGCAGACTTTTATATTTGTAACATTCCAATTTTTTAGCAAAATTGCAGGTATAATACTGTATTGTTCAATCTGCCATAGCCTAATGGCTCCTGCCATCCAAATTGGGGGAGTATGCTTACACTTAAGAAAAAAAAAAAAAAAAAGGAGAAAATATTCTGAAAGATTTAAAGACACTTCATTTGCTGTTCTTACCTTTCTGATTTCAGAAAGGCAATTTGAACATTCCTCTTGAGACTTTATAATCAAAGAGCTCTATTTGTTAATTTATATTTGCCTTTGCAATGCACACACAGTTATGAATGCAATTTTTAAAGTCTAGGAAACATCTGTTCTCAGAATGTGCAGAGTTGTACTCTTGAATTATAACGTGGAGAGGTATGCAATTAAATTGCGAAGCTGTTAATTCTGAAAAGAACCATGTCAGTGCTAACTGGCATAGCTGTGTCTAAACTGAAAAATTATTTTGCAACTTAGACATGCAGGAGAATTTTCAAGTACAGCCCAGTGTAACAATGTTTACATAAAGTAAAGCTATCATTTCAGTACTCTTTTTTTTTTTAATGAAGTTCATATATTTTGAAACGTAAGGCTTCTCTCTTTGTTCTAATTTATTTTTTCAAATTCTGTTGAGTAAATCCATGTTTTAAATCAGCATTGCCTATCAGTGTTTTTTAAAGGAAACTTGTTCTTTTGTGCTGTTTTCCCTTGATGCTAAATGTCCGAGTCCAAGATAAGTAATATACAGAGGTTGGTTTTGTGAGCATTGAAGTGGGTTAAAACATTGTCAGGATAATTGTTGTCTTCTGTTGTGGAAGTTTTGTTTGTCTAGAAACATGCAAGAGGAAGGCTTGAAATTGATAGAAGGCAGAAAAATCTGATTTCACACACAAAAGAGCACTGTCAGTCTGTGAAGTTGGTCATGTAAGCTTTACTGTTAATCAGATGGAAACAAGTTGCAAGTAACTGACAGGCTTAAAATTCTGTACCTTTTTAAAGAGTTAGTCTTTTAAAAGCATTTTGCTGCTTCTCTGCTGCTGACAAGTACTTTTAAGTAAAGGCAGCAGAGCATCGTTGGGCCTTGGATTTAGTGCTAAATACATTCAGGGTTGTCCTTCTCCCTTGTGTTTAATGCACCAGTCTTTTTCCTGTCCTTTAACTTGCTATACCTATTTTGTGCTAAGTCATCTTCTGTGGTCTGTGGGAGCGCACACATAATCTGAATTCAGAGTAATGAATGAATTATTGCATTATGTCAGCAAGTGTACGTGTCTAATGACATTAGTCTAGTACTACAAAGCACACAAACTAATCAAGTAGAAAAGCCTAACTGAATAACTGGATATACAAAAGAAGGGGATGGTCACATTTTTTTGGTAGCTTAGCAAATCTAGTAATATTTGAGACTTGACAATAGTCTTGAGCTCTTCCTTACTGTTATCAGTTCAGGGATATATATGCACATACCTGGAAGTGATAGACATACAGGCACTCTCCCCTCCTTTCTTTTTTTTTTTTTTTCCTCCATTGTACCTTATGACACAACTTCTTAAAATAGCTTTCCTAAACTTTTTGCTTTTAGTTTTTCCTTTCTGGAAGATCCCTTAAACTAGTGGGTTTATGACATTACACCTGCATACAGAAATCAAACTTTCATAGATGTGTTTTTTTTAGCAAATTCTGATTACAGACGAAAGCTTATGGAAGGATCTTTAAGCACAGTTCCTCCACCTGTTCTTGAATAATGATATAGGAAGCTTCCATATATGTTAGTTATCTTTATGTCCTCTGGCAGACAGGATAACACTTATACAAAGTGTTGGTACAGAAATGTAGATAAGCATGACGTATTTAAGTCCAAGACTAGCAAGAATTGGATCCTGTAAGTATACTGCTTGTGATGAAGCAAATTATATGCTTAACTTCAAGCAAATCACTACATACTCTGACTTCAGTGAGGGTTACCATTTTAAGTGTTTTCTTGGAGAAGGTCAAGTGCATGCTGTGCATGGTAAACTGCTGCAGTAATGGGCATAGGTCATGTTACCTTCTTTTTAGTTTTCCCTCATTTCCTGCCCCCCATCTACTATAGAAGATAACATTCCAGCAGAATTTCAAAAAAATTACTACTTAACTGGGTTCTGAGAGAATAAATCTGTAAAAAGAAAAAAAAAAAAGAGCATCAAAATAAAACCTTGATGTTAGCTGCTTCAAGAAGCAAGAGTCAGTTAAATGATGTGGAAAAAAAATATTTTTTGATGCAAGCATGCTAAATAATCTTATTTAGAAGTATTGAAACCCTTCAACGAGGATAAAAACACAGGTTCCTATAATCTTTTTTGTATGGCTCTGTCTTATGTAGTGCCAAAAAGAGTATTAAAGGGAAAGAGGGAAGGGTTGAACTCGGACATCTTCACAATTCTTTTGCAACAGTTAATATCGCCTTGATTTTTTTTTAAGCAGTGCTTGCATACTTTAGTGCTACACTTCTTCATTACTATTTAGCTAGTTTTTTGATGTACAAAAGTCCACTAGGGTTTCAAGCACCAAAACTACCATGGACCTGAGTCTTAATCATTAAATACACATTTGAAGCAATAGCAGGTATCTTAGGGGGAAAAAAAAAAAAAAAGTAGGTTTTGTGGACCTGGAGTATAACAAAAGTAACCTATAAAAACTATCATAGTTTTTCATCCTGTCCATGTAGCTTCTACTGAAGAGCTGGGGAGAATTTGCAGTAATCTACAGACAATATTGATTTTTCTGGGTTTTTTGAATACTCTAGGATACTTTTACAGAAACTTGACCTGTAACTACAAAAACCATCATAGTCTTGTCAAGATGGAAGTATATTTGGCAGAAGTCCTAGCAGTGAGCCAGCTTACCCTCTGAATTGTTTTGCACATGTAGACTTTATCAATCAAGGGTTAATTGGTAGACCACTGATGATTCATACGGATTACTGTTTCTGATGTATCTTTGACATTGTCACAATTATAATTGAAGCAGTATTTCTGGGGAAAAAGGTCCTTTGGAGTGAACCTACTGATGTCTTGTTCATTATATAAAGAAAAACACCCAAAAAACCCTCACAACCTATAACACTAAAACACTATAGTATTGTGAACACTGAACTTCCCATGTAGCAATATCCTGCATACTTACCATTTGTATCTTAAGAAATTTGCAGTGAGTATTATGTACATAATTCAGTGACGTGCACATTTTTTAAAGCCAGTTTGTAATAGGTATGTAAGAACTTCAGATGATAAATGTGGAGCACAATAACCTGACCTGTTAGCCCAGTGACTGCGTAGTTAGAAAGACTAACTGTAACTTAGTTTTGCTCTTTCAATTCAGTTTTGTCAAATATCAGAAATTTGTCAAATGTGAAAAACCACAAGTTGCATTGTACATGGTACTTCATTAGAAACATGACTTTACACACTGAACAGTTACTTCAATTTTGTTTGGACAGAGAAAATAGTATTACTTAATGGCTAGAAGGTATGATGGGGAAGTTTAACATGAGTACTGTAAATAAGTAAATATGGTTTTGATTCTAAATGCAGATTGAATTAATATATTGTTTTATATCTTTGTTGTATAAAAACATATTTAAAAGTACTAAAATAAAATATTTGAAAGATTACAAATGTTTGATTTTACTTTATATGTAAAATGATAGCTCACTCTCTCTGTTAGCATTGTGACCATAAAAGTATACCTGAGTAATCTAGGTTTTAGAGTTGGTTTTCCCCAAAGCTCTGTTTTACTGAAAATGCGTGCTGCATAATGCATATATCGGTGTGCGTGATGTTTTTGCCAGTTGTAAATTGTTTGGCAAATAACTTAAATATTTTTGTTATTGAAAAGTTAGAAAATTTATTCCATCTTGTAAGATGTCAGTTAAGTATGATGAGGGCTTTCAAAGACTCTTCAGCTGAAGTAACTTTAATGCCTCTAGGTATGGTGGTGAATAGCGTTACAGTAAATCAACAGTCAGTATAAAAACTGTTGGAAAAACTGTGAAAGAGTAAAGTTAACTTCTGAAAACTTACATACGCTTCTAATGCGTTTGTATGTTAGGCCCGTTACTACTTTCAGTCACGGATTTCAGTCACCTGGTATGTGAAAGGATGTACACTCATTCCTGTGGAGAAACTTAAACAGTATACCAGATAAGCTGTGTGCCCTGAAGCTCTATGTTCATAATTGTAAATGGCAATTTTGAAATATATTTTGTGACCTTAATCCAGCTAAAACTTTCTCTAGGTAGTGTGAGCCAGGTAAACAATGTACTGAACTGTTACAAAGTTTTTAATTTATCTCCCTCTGTATTCTAAAAATCTTGATCAATCTGATAACTTAGAGAAAGAATCCTGAATATGAAGCCTTTCCTTAGTGTGATTTTTTTTTTTTTTAATCACTTGTTAAAGACCAGATTCAAAAAGGAAAATGGATGTGGCAATACACCTTTCTCAGAAAAAAAAAAAAAAAAAAAAATTACAGGGAAGAAGGGGAAGCAAAAGCAATAATGTTCAGTGTATCAGTTGCAGAGTACTTTGGTCTAATATTCTGGGAAGCAGTAGGTTGTGTTCTAAGCAACTTTAAACAAGTATGTATGTGCTTTGTGTGTTGTAAATCCAGACTGGGGAAAACTTCAGGGAAAATAACCGCCTGCTTCCCAGAATATGTTACAATACTGCTTAGAAATGTGAACTTTGAATAAAAAAAAATCTTTCCCCTCCACAATAACTAGCTCTTCTCCGTGTTACTCCTACAACCACAGCTAGAAAGAGAAATAGTTGCTGCTAGCTGTAATGAGAAGAAATAAAATGGAATCTATGCAGATGGGCTTAAGTTTGGTGTTAAAATGCAGGTGAAATACCCCTCACTAGCCTACACTCTTATTTGATAGAATCCGAGGAGAATTGACTTCAGATTGTCCTTCTCAGACCATTTTGTTCAGATTTATTTTCAAAACTGTCATAAGGAAATTAGGTACAGAACAGAAACTACTCTCCTGATTAAAATACCTTTAGTATCTGCAAACTGTTTAATTATATCATTGTATCCTATCTCTTTCTTCAGTGAACTTGTTGACTGCAAGGAAGTAGTTTATTCCTATCTATTAAATGTGCAGGTGCCAGTCTTGTTTACTGTTCATCATTCAAAATGTATATTGGGTTGTTAATCTTGGCCTTTCATAGAGCTGTCAAAGTAGTTCATAAAGACTGGGCATATTTTCACTAACTGAAATTGATTTCCTAAAGCATAGGTGTGAGAATAAGATGGTGTTATAAGCTCTTCCTCCAGTATGGAAATTAGTAATGCTGACAAAACATAGTTGGTTATAAGTACGTGCATGTATTTCAAACTATTTCTGGAGAAATAACTTGTGGGTGGTGTAGTAACTAAAGGTTACAGCTATGGTCTTAAGTCTGCTGCTGTCTGTGACTGGTTTGCTTGTTATTTTGGCACTGATCTATGACAAATTCTGATGAAATTACTGGTTCTCTGGATTGCTGAAGAGCTGCCAAATACTAAAATAATTACTGTTGCTGTCGAAACTGTACTGAAGTTTGATACTAGGATAGGTACTCACTGGACTGTTCATAGTAGTCATTTGACTTGTGCAAAATATTGACAGCCAATTCAGTAACAGGTTTTTTTTCTAACAGTGTCGTTATTTTCTCAAAAGGCTCTTTTCAAGCTCTAATCTCTAGCATACCACAGCAAGCAAGATCAATTTGAAAGGAGATAGGGAATGCTTATTTTCAAAGAAGCATTATTCAATTTAAACATACAAAGCAATTAACTTTTTCCCCTCTCACTCTGCTAGATGAAGTCCTCAAAACCAAATCTGTCTCTTGATCACTAGTAGATTCTCAAATACTATAATTGGAGGCAATAGCCCTAAAAAGAAAGGGGCAGGGAGGAAGAGGAGACAGCAGCAGGCAATAGGGTTGTGATTCTTACTATAGCACTGAAGAAAGGTTTTTAGTAAATGTAGGGAAAAGCAATTTATTTCACAAATACTGTGAAGGAGAGTGGAGAATGAAGCTTGGGGGATTAACAAAAAATGTTCAAGAGGTCACTGTGTCCGCTAAGGAATCTCTCTGGTGTATGAATGGAAGCACTGAAAGGAGGTAATAAAACTGTAACCTGCAATTTTGCTGGCTTTTGTATCTTTGTTACAAGTCTCGTCACAAAGCCCCCCTCCAGAGCTTAAGTTTTTGGATTCAAATTATTTCATGATGATAGGGTTTTGTGGTTTTTTTTTTTTTTGGCAAAGCTAAGACTTCTATATCCTAATGGCACTTTTTAAAAGATTCCTCAGTTGTTTTTTTTAATATTGGGGGGAGGCCCATAATACCAACTCTGTACAGAACAATAACCTGATCTGGCTGTTTACACATGCATAAAAACAGTTACACATCACAAAAACTACTTTGTGCATGCTTCTGCCAGAAATAAGGTGAGTAATGTTCTCCTCATCCTCCTGTGCTCCAGGGTAAGCACAAGCTGTGCTTCGTGTTACGGCGGGAAGCAGAGAAGAGTAGGTCCTGCCTGAGGAGCAGGGTTATGGCTCCAAGAGGCCTTTGGAGGCACGCTTGAATTGTTTGCACGAGGTGACAGTTTGACCTAGAAACAAGAGCCAAAGTTATGGAGAGAGAAAGCAATAAAAACATAAAGCACTAGCTCCAGCTTCTGTAAAACCGCAAATGTTATTTTGTACCAGATCAGGCTCTGGCCAAACTAAACTGTAGTTGATGCCCAAATTAGGCCTAGATTCTTGCAGACCTTATTTTGCTTCTCGGTAGGTTTCAGTGTATCTTAGCCAGCTCTGCCTTTTCTTGCGAGATACTAACTTGACTCTGGGGGATGCCGCCTCAGTTAACAGTGCCCTGATGGATGACTCTGCAAGGTGCGCTCTCCTGCCCCCCGCCCCAGGATAAGACCGTACTCTAGTGTATTACAGGGGGAACTGCTTGCTGATACTTGTGTTTCTGAAGAGGAAAGCAGAGTTTGTTAGCCAAATGCTTTAATGAGAGTGCCAGAAGGTGACTCAATCTGTGAGTAATAGAGGGTTGTGGTGTACTCAGCTGAAGGCTCTACCTCTGTTTCTGTCCTGCCTACTAAAAATAATCCCCCTGGCTAATGCCAAGGGGCACAACAGCCCCTCATGTGACAATCGCAAGCCGTCAATCGTGAGACTGGAAATACCTAGAAAAGTGTTTGCTCTACTGCATTAAATAAGCAAGAGGAGACAGCAGAGAGTGGTTTGCAACAGGCTCTGCTAAATGTAGGCCTTGCTGAAGGCCTCCATTCCCGAGACGACTCCTTCACAAAGGTGGCCTTTCACAAAGGTGGCCTTCTATTTAGTTGTTTTGGTTTTCTGTGAACTAGGCTGTTTCTCCAAGCTGAGGATTGCAGTAATTGAAATGCAGAGCTTTAGCAGAAGGCTGGTGCCTGCTTCTGGCCAGCTGGCGAGATGAAAGACCACTCGGGTGCCATCTCTGTCCCGGTGCTGCTTCAGACTCAGATTGTCAAAGCAGGGACGGGCTGGTGTGACGGCGTAACTGAGTTACAGCAGCACGGCTCCCACTGATGTGGTGTGCACGCTCACCGGGAGTGGACTGGGGTTTATATGCCAGAATTAACTTATTTTATTCCAGGAATAGATGCCCACAAGACAGAGTTACACCAGTAGCTAAATCCATAGTTAGGCTCCCACTCAGGAGTTAGCTCTACTATGTCCAAACGCATCTGAGTTAAATTCAAACCTGCGCTAGCTGGCATAGTCGAGGGATGGTTCACAACTTGTGTTGTTTTCACTTTGGGTTTTCAGTGGCGAATGTAGACTGTATCATCTGATGGCTATTGATTTGCCCTTGATTTTCCACGTACTATTTATATGCATAAATCCCGTCTTCACTTTTCCTACAGCATGGGGGAACTGGCAAGAATGATAGCACAAAAGGAAGTCACAGGATCTTCCCTACCAGCATGTGGTGTGGTGAGCACATTACCCATGAGAATACAGTAGCCTGAGCTTACCTTTGGCTACCTGGTGTATGTATTCACATCCCATCTGGGTGTCCAAAGTCCAATGACAACTAATCCAATACTAATAAATGCTACCATATCAGATGCAGGAAGAGTTTACACCTAGAGTTGCACAAAGACTAAGGAACCCTAGAGAAACTGGCTCAGCTCTTTGACTTGATCTTAAGAAATGAGACTAAATGCATATATATTTTTCAATATCATTCTTTGTTTCAGCTCTTAAGAGGGAGCGCTTGTCCCCAGTCTCCAGATGTGTAAGATGTGGGAATTTAAACCCAGTTGGATTCTGGGGCAGTAGGTGGTTGGCATGCAGATCCCTGGTATCCCAAACTCCAATCTAACAGTGGAAGAACTGTGAGAATTCATCCTGAGACAGGTAAGAAAGATGCTGGCTTAGGAAGAAGGCTTTCTTACCTCCCTTGGTAAGAAATGAGGGACCTTAATGAGAGTGCACTGACAGACAAACTCATCAGTGTTTCTGAGGGCATTTATCAGAAGCGGAATAAAGGTAGTTTGGGTTCCTTAATCGAGTGCACTGACTTAGTTAAACATTTAATCTTAATGTTCAGTGAAATGTACTGTTCTTGAAAAGTTTTCTCCTTTTTAGGTCACTAAGAGGAATTTAGTGTTGTCTAAGGATTTCTGTACATTAATGTTCCCAAATGCAGGGAAGAAAGGGCTGAAGCTGACTTGGGTTCACATTCATATCTTCTTGATTCCTTTTCCTCCTTTTTTTCCCCCTCAACCACAGAAGTCTTAAAAAGCTTGTGCTGCATTATCTGTCTTCTAATCATCATCCCTGTGAATATTGTCTTGCCAGATCTCTGCTAGGCATGAACTAACTTGTCAGCTAGCTACAAACACAGGCAGGGTAACTGAGGACTAACACCCTATTTAGATATAGAAACTGAAGATGTAGTGTGGCTGACAAGACTGCTGAGTCTTCTAGGATGGACCTG
The DNA here is from genome assembly GCF_965183815.1 of Platalea leucorodia. Lineage (NCBI taxonomy): Eukaryota > Metazoa > Chordata > Aves > Pelecaniformes > Threskiornithidae > Platalea > Platalea leucorodia. Next base: position 25,353,463 of record NC_138826.1, read on the forward strand.
TGGGGAATCTCATGGCAAAAAAACTCAGAATCCTGCTCTCTATTAGGCTGATGATCCCTTCTGGCACAAGACTTATATGTTGCAGCATCTTTTTTGCTGCTTGAGTATAGGCCAAAGGTGAAAGATTTTTGGAAGGCCTTTTCTTCTGCCAGAAGTGATTAATGGAAAGCAGCCGACCAGCAGGCCAGCTGGAGTGCCAGGATCCTGCTAAAAGAAGTATGTTTGTGCATTAAGATTAATGAGCACTGGCTTTTGTCACTTGAACATCTGTGTCGTGGTTTAACCCCAGCCGGCAACTGAGCACCACACAGCCGCTTGCTCATTCACCCCCACAGTGGGACAGGGGAGAGAATCAGAAGAGTAAAACTGAGAAAATTCATGGGTTGAGATAAGAACAGTTTAATACTTGAAATAAAATAAAATAGTAATAATAAAGAATATACAAAGCAAGTGACGCACGAGGCAATTGCTCGCTGCTTGCTGCCCGATGCCCAGCCCGTCCCTGAGCAGCGGACCCCCAGCCAGCTTTCCCCTGGTTTATATACTGAGCATGATGTCATATGGTATGGAATATCCCTTTGGCCGATTTGGGTCAGCTGTCCTGGCTGCGACCCCTCCCAGCTTCTTGTGCATCTCCAGCTTTCTCAGTTGGTAGAGCATGAGAAGCTGAAAAGTTTTTGATTTACTGTAAGCACTACCTAGCAACAACCAAAACATCAGTGTGTTATCAACATTATTCTCATACCAAATCCAAAACACAGCACTATACCAGCTACTAAGAAGAAAATTAACTATTCCAGCTGAAACCAGGACAATCTGTATCCTGCTCGGAGGATTTCAAAGCACATTTGAAATTCATCTTCCTGGAAAATGAAAGCACTGAAGTAGTCCCAGGCATGCCAAAGATTGCAATGGGCTTAATCAGACAAACCTATTATACTGCATCTGGCTTCTCAGAGAGCTTATTTAAAACAGCTAAAGTATCTTCAAATCATAGTCTCCTATCTATAAATTATCTGAGCAGCAGGAAATCAGAACTGCAGTCAAAGAAAATAGACACGCTACTAGTAAAACTCCCTGTTTGTGCCCGCAATGAACAGCTGACCAAAACTACAAAAAAAAAAAGAAAAAGATAAAAACAATGTGTGCACAATTATTCTTGGTCCCATGCATCTAGCAGTCTACATAAGCCAGCTCACAAAAACCTTAAGAGCTGCTGGCAGTGCCAGTCATAGAAGCATGGAGAAGGCGAGGCTGTGTCTTGATTGGCATATTGTATACTGCAGAGAAAAGGCAGGGAGGCAGATGCATCTGAAAGCATCCACAGCATCACTTCATACTACTAATTACAGCCTGTGTCAGAAGAAAGCTGCCAAGTGTATTGAAAATGGTGCTGGAAGCATAGAAGCCTGGAGACAGAATGTATCCCTCATGGGAAAGACCAGAGCTCGGCTAAGATCCCCCAGGATGGGATGAAGTTGTACACAAGATGACCTATGCCATATTTGCCACTTAGTGCTGTTAATCTTACGCTGTAGTACTGAACAAATGTTAACAGCCATATAATAGCACAAAGTTCAAAAGTCCATCATATCACTGAGTCAGTTGTCCTAGACTGTGTTGGTGGGTATACAGTCTGAAACTGCAGTTTTATTAATGCAAGGGTCATCTTTATTTTAGGATTTTTATTTTGGCGTTTGTTACTGCTTTTTCCAAACCTGAGATCCTATCAAAAAGCTTGGATTTCACAGCGTTTGATTTTCAAAGGGTAGATTACTCTGCCCTTCCTGGCTTAAAAGAATTTGAAAAAAAAAAAAAAAAGAAGAACTGGTTGGGTGGAGTTCACATTTCCAAAGTGTAGATGTTTCTGTTTACTGCTGCTGGGTGAATTTTCAGTGATGGCATAACCGTGGATGATGATGTTATCAAGCTAAGGCGTGTTAGGCTGCTGCTTGATGAACTGATTTCCTGTGGCCAAACAGAAGAGAGATCTCCATGTACAAGCATCTTACAATCTTTATCATTATGTAACTTATTTTTTAGCGTAGTGTATAATAAATCGTATATGATTATCTCCTGATCTCATTACAGCTTTCTCCTATGAATATCTAATCTTGGCAGATGAACCTAACATATTGAAGAATGACTTTTAGGTACCTGCTGATTTAATAATACTGGAAATGCAGGATTGCGAACACCAGCCATGAGACTTCCTGCATAGCTAAATCTCTATTACTGCTATTATTTGCAACCTTGGTACAGCATAATCATTTTTTTTTAATCTCTGAAGGAATGAATATATCACATTTGTAGCTATATATCTAGGTTATTCTAATTAGTAGCTTTCTATTTCATTCATAAAAAATTTTGAATTTTATCCCTATTACCAGGGGAAATAGAGAGAGACTGTACTGATAAAGAAAGCATCACAGTTCAAGCCTGACTCAGAACTATTATTATTCTGGTTTGGTTGAATCTTCAAGGCTGCCTTCAAGAAGAATGGAAGTGTTGAAGTAAAGTAAGAGAATTTTGTTTAATCCTTTCCACAGGGATACCTGCGGTAACTTCAAGCAGTTTGGCACATGGACTGAAAACAAAAGACACATAAGAAGCCAGATTTACCGCAAATACACAACAGAAAGGAAAGCTTCTGGTTTTGTAAACTTCTGAAATGCACGAAGTCAGATATCTAGTAACTGAAGCATCAAAAACCTTTCTACTTCTCAATTTCACAGTTCCTGTCAGACAAAAGTGTGTGGAGTCACACAAGGAGAACCACGGACACAGTGGAGGACTCTGATACTCCAAGCTCAGTGTCACTTAGGAAGCATTACTCAGCTGTTGATGTTCACCTTGATAATACATTTGTAGACAAGCAGTATAAACCAATATGATTTAAAATATATTCCAATAATTTTCTAGAATGTGGGAAGTTATTTCAGTAAAAGTATTCAACTTGTTTCAAGGCAATTTTTTTTACTGCATGCATAAACTTAAAATATGTAGTGTGTACCTAAGTTTTAATCAAAATGCAGCTGGAAATGTGGAGTTTAAATGTGTATTAAAATACATTTAATTGAATTGTAGTTCTATGTTATATTCTATTTCTTAAGGTTATATTTTCTGCTTGAATCATGTGAGTTATGCGGAAAACTGGAGACTTTCCTCCTGGGTCTGAAAACATCCTTCTGGAAAACTTATCTCTACATGACAAAAATGAAGCAAAGGCTCACTTCTCTCTCTGAAAGGACTCTCTCCTTGTGATCACTCCTTATGATTAATGAACCATGTGCTATTTCTCTATATAGATCCTAGCTAACCTCTTAATGTTTATGACTTCCTTAATCTGTTACTGGGTTAATAGAACTGTTGGCCTGTGTCCTGCTGTGAATACCCATCAAGTGACAGAGGTCTGTTTGGATGCCAGTCATCAGTGATGTTATTTTTAAGAAATATGTATTTCGTGGGTCATTACTTACAGGTCTTTGTTCTAAAGATTTGTCTTTGGTTCCGGTTGTAACTGACACTGATGAAGCAAGTGACATTGAATTTTTCCACAACCTGCACCTGTGAGCCCATCTGCAAACACATACCATCCATTTTCCCCAACACAGGCTTTTCAAGTCTCCACATCACAATGTATCTGAAAGCCAGTCATTTTTAGCAATGACTGCTCACACTTAGTTTTATGTTGCATGTGACATATCTAGCTAACCCAAGATAACTTTTTGAAACAAAGTTAATGCCCATAGCCTTCTAGGCCACGTAGACAATAATGTTGTGGTCATTAGAATAGTTCTTGATATTTTTCCTAGGTCAATGCATACTGTCTAGGCTAGTTTTCAAAACGTATTTATATACAGGCATATATATATATATGTATGTCTCTCTCTCTATATATATATACACACACTTCATAAAAATATGTGTACTTTATAAAAAGTATTTCTTCCTGTTCCTCCATGAAAATACAAATTTGCAAAATTTGCCCTTTTTTAATCTTACAATGTACCAAGCTTTATGCTCTTTGATCATAGCCACTTATACAATAAAATTGCTTTTTCTGGGTGCTTGGGCAAAGGTTATATGAAGCATATGCTGAGTAAATGTCAATTTTCACCTTACGTTTGTGAATATTTAACCCAAAGTAGTCATGTGCATATTTAAGCCAAAGCATCAGGTGTCAAAGATGGGGTCCTCTATTTTGGTTAATACCTTTAAGATGTTACCCTTGTTTTATTTATTGTTTTACTATAATGGAATCTGCAGTGAAAATGAGGAAGGACAGCGACAGGATCCAAGGATCAGCCTTCATGTGGTGCGTGCTTGTGAGTGTCCGGATTATCCATGGCAGCTTACCACCATAGGAACACCACCATTTCTCTCTACTCCCAGCTCAGAGAGATGGAGCTCTTTGTGGCTCTAATAAGGCAGCACGTCTGTATGTCCATCCTCTGCTATGCTTGAACTCTTGGATGACCTAAAATTTATCTTAACACTTCATTATTCTAGAAATTGCTCAGCATTTGTGTTATAAACACTGGGAATACATTTTGAAACAAATATGCAGCAGCGCCAGACAAATGTCTCTCCAAACCATAGTGCAGGAGAAATTTTTTAAATACCTGAATTCTAAGAATGTGGTGAATGTGTTCTCAGGGTATGAAATAGGTATGCCTAGACACATTTTACTTCCAAACAGAAAGAAAAGGGGACGGCTAAGAAGTTGTTTAGTTTTATTTAGAATGGTGCATGATTTCTCCAGGTAGTTTGGTTGTATACAACTAATATTGCCTCTTTAGACTATGATAGGCCACACTTATTGTACCTATCCCGTCACCTTTATATGTGGAAGACTTTTTTCTGTTTAGATTTTTAAGCAGTATCTTATCCGTCCTTCTATTACGTGCTCTGTTTGTTTTACGCATGGGTGTGCAAGTTTTTCAATGTGACATTAAAAAAAAAAAAGTTGTAGTTATGTAACTGTTGGACAATTTTTTTTCAACATTCACTTTGTGCTGGGCTCTACAAAAGAGGTCAATATCATTACTCCCTTTTTGCAGAAGGGCAAAGACTCTTAAAGAGAAGTGAAATTAATTGCTGCAGGTAAATCTGCAGTAAAGCCCCAATTTCTTCATTCTTGTCAACAGACACAAAACAGCCTTTGTTCCTGTCACAGTTCATTATCCCCTTGTGTTAGTACTTGTGCTTCTGTCTGTTTTGCCTTTTGTTTCTATACCCTTTTCTGTTCTTTGCTTCTCAGCATAGGAGGCATGTGGGGTTCTTACGCTCCTGAATGGTTACCTGTAGGGACTTTCCGTTCTGCTCAGAATCACAGTCAGGTTTACAATACCGAGTTAAAATAATGTAAGAAATCTCATCCCAGTTCTTCAGCTGTGGAATGAAGTATGCACAGTTGCTCCTGGGAGATGGCTTAGACCAATTACATTAAGTGCAAAGATTAAGCATGCTCCATCAATACACCCTTTGGAGAAATCAATTGCCAAATCATACCATGGGACATCCTTCTGAAGGTTATAGATTGAATGGGTGAGTTTTACTAGACGGCAAAAGGGCAGTCCTGAAATACCTGTTTCAACATGAAAAGCAGAGAGTGTTCTCTATTAGACCATAATAAGAACTATTTCAATTGGGTAAACAGCATTTTTCCCTTATAAAGCACTGAACATTTTAATCAAAACTTTTGAAAAACATTCAGGCTGACACAAATTTCTGGACTAGAACCTCTACTCTGAGTAAATAAAAAGGAATCAATGAAATAATGTATTACTAAAATATGACATTTTACTGGGGGTTGTTAGGCAATCCTAATTATGAGAATTGCTATCAGCAGCTCTAATGATCTGCACTGAGCATCTGGCAACTAACTAGAACATGATCGTACATATACATAGTCAAATTTCTGCAAAAGAGGAAAAATCTGCCATAGAGAGTAGATTACCCCGCAGGTCTTTTTTTTTGTGTTCTAGTATCCTCTGTTCGGATGAAAATGCAAACGCTTGAAGGACTGGAGAATTCACATGTGTTGGCAAAGGTTGCTCACTTCGCACATGCCCATGCCACACGAGGGTGTGGTCTACACAGTTTTCAAAGGAAATCACAGCGGTGGAAAAGGTAGTTCATTTACTACTTTTGTATTTGTTAGCATGAGAGCTGTCAAAATAGATCTGTAGATAAATCACTTCTTGTAGGTTTTAGTACAGGTTTGTCCTATCAAGATAAGCCTCTCCTCCCAGATAACCAGCCGTGTCAGATTGCTCTGGTGAAACTCTAGCTGTTCACAGATCAATCAGTTTTAGGTCAACTCTGTCTATGTTGCTGTTTCCCCATGGGATGTGCTGTTGGGTGGTGTGGGAGCTACCGATGAGCACTCGGTGTAATACAGGATGTCAGTTTGCTTTTACAAACGGTGGCAGAAACACTCCCCTGCCTTTTTTCTTCCTCCTGGTCCTTTTGTGAAACTCTGGGCTTTATCAGCATCTATAGCTCAGTTTCCTTCCTACAACCAGCCGGGAAAGCCTGCCCTCCACTGCCTGTGCTCCTGAAAGGCAGCAGCCAGGGAATTAATTGTTCAGCAAAGAATCTTGACGGCTGGGGCTGAAGAACAGAGTGGACGTATACGGCAGACACTTTATTCCTGTGTGCCTATAGGATAAAATCGAGGCCACCCCACTCTCTTTAAGGGTGGGTGATGGCTAGTCCTGAGCTTGCTCAGGGATCACTGGCATTGAGTCCATCCACTGCAGCCAAACGGTGCACCCAGAACCAAAAAGCGACCACTGCAGCACAGTGCGGGGCCCTGCTGACCAGCTCAGCCTCATCCTTTTGCTCAGCACCATTGACCTACTCCTAACATGTCTACTTCCAGAAATCTGCTGTTTTCCACTTGTTTAAAGACCCATGTCCCACAGTGTGGCCCTACCCCGAGTCACCCTGCCTTACCTACCCAGAGGGGACAGCCTCTGGGAGCCAAGGCATGCACCATGTCAGACCTCAGCCAGCCTGTCCCCGGCTGCAGCTTCCTCGAAGTCCGAGGCCATTTGGGGCAGGAGCTCAGGTTACAGCAGCCTGACTATTGCACATGGCCATCCATCACTTGCTATGTTTGTAAAGTCTGCTACAAACAGGCACCCTAGAAAGAGAGGTGACCTTAAGGAAGACTTACCTTCAGGGAGAAACTGATTGAAGTGCAGGTTGGAATGACAGCAAATATTATTAAGATTTTTACATTGTTTATGTGCTGAAGAAGAAAACTTAGTCCCTCAAAAATCAAATGGCCAACAACATGTGCTGTTACTATAGAGATGCTTTCAGGTTTGGAGCTGCACATCCAGAGCAGTTTACAATAAAGACCATCATCAGAATACTCTGAGCATAATAAGGACACCCTATATAGAATGTAAAAGATTGTGATGCCAGGGAAGCACTTTTTTTTTTTTTGTCAGGGAAGGACGTGCTTGGGGGCAAACTGTCGTCCATTCCCCCTCCCCAAGCCCCCTGTTAGCACTTTTGAACACAGTACACAACTTGCAATGGCTTGGGCACAGCCCTCCGAGTGTTCCTCCTCCTTCGTGGCTCAGCTTTGTTTTGTTCCCCCACACCTTCACAGTGTTATTTGCAGTGGCTTCAGTGAGAGACATGGCCATAAAAACATTGTTCAGCATCCTGTGCACCTGTGTCCCTCACCAGGTCAAGCTTTGCAATGAGAGAAGCAATCAGTTTGATGGAGGCAACCAAATTGTTTTCAGCTAGGTGAGTAGACTCTTGGAGGCCTGTTGCTCTGCAAAGTAATTTCTTTCATGCAAAATGGACTGAGTTTTCTGAGGCATGTAATCCTCATTCAACTTCTTATGAAAAACTTGAGTTGATTGAAAAATTTGCAACCTCTAAAACTAAGTGCCATGCATCCATCTGGCACAGTAACTGCTACAGTCTATACCATGAGCATGAGAAATGTCAACAATACAGCAGAAATGAGTAGTTGTTCTCGTATTTACTTCAGGTGAGAATTGTTGCACCAATCACTCAAACCTATTGCTCTGTGTAAGTGATTTAGGAACATTGGGCTTATCTCTGAGTTTCTCAGTGAGTTTTGCATGAATAGTTGTGTTTTGCTTACAAATCAGCATTTGATTACTTAACTGCCCCTCCCTTTCCAGGAGGTATCTCCTCCAAGGAATGAAGCCTATTAATTTACTTATTTCAGGCTGTCAGGAAATGTGATGGTTTGTAGGTCTGTCAGGTAGTAGTTAGCTTTGTTAAAAATTTGCTTATTCCTTGAGCTACTGAGGATAAAAAAAAAAAAATCCTGAGGCAATAGAAACTGTAACAGAAAGAAAAATGAAGGAAAAGAACTTATGATCAACCAAAGATTAATACAGAAGAAGGAATAAGTACAGGCTTTTCTGTGTGCATTGGTTTTAATTTCAGTTTCTCCTTGCTCTTTAACAGAACCTTTTCAACATCCCTCTTATTGTTTATTTGGGAATAGGGTGCTTTAGCATTGAACATGTACTAGAAGAGTGTGCAGTGTCTCCACAGGCCATAGCAAGAAGGACTGAATTTTTAGTTTGCTTTGGCTGTGGAGCTATGGGCAATCACCTTTTGTTAGCTATGTAGCTGTAAGGTGATCTGTGTCTGCATTAGCCTTAGTAGGGCCTGCAAACAAGGTGGTCCCTTGTTGGCTTTCTCAAATTTGCTTTCTGTTTGCCTTCTCAGCTCTAGAATCGCAGGCTAATATTCGTTGGTATTCCTCTGAGCTAAGAGATTATCTGCATATGTGTCTGCATCAGATGATTTAAATGTGTTGGTTTCTGTGTGTACCTGTTGTTTTAAGTGTATCTTAGAATGTGGTTCAAGTTAAACTTCCTCCTAATTGTTTAAGCTAAACTGAAAGAAGGCTACTTAAAACTGCCTGGGAAAAAAAATGAGAGGTATTAAGCCTGTCAGTCTAAAGGACCCTGGCAGTACGAGCCTCTTCTGGTTGCCCTCTTAGGGCTTTCCAGATGTCTGGTTTGCATCAGGTCAGTTGCATGGTATCAAACAAAAGGTGTAGCTAGCCTAATATTCCTGCCTCTGAGACGACGAATTAAGCAACGACTTAGGCAACGCATGCCTAAAATAAGAGTGTAAGAACAGAGTAAGCTTAAATGATACTTACATTTGCAGCTCAGGGATTTTCTGACTCCAAAGAGGCCATATAGTTATACATAATGGTTGAATGGATTAATAATTAGTAATCCTCACTGGATTTCCCTTCCACAAACCTGTCTAGTTTCCCCTGGAGCCCATATAAACATTTAGCTTCAGGTGCCAGGTAATTCCACTGAATGGCACTCCTTTGGTGGAAAAAAACCTTTGCTTTGCTTGTTCTGAACTTGAATTTGGTAGCTTCAACTGTTTTCCACCCTTTCCCTGCTGGTTATACTTTCATAATCTCTGCTATATCCCTTAGGTCAACTTGTTTCAGAATAAGGAGTCCTAATTTACTTAGTTGTTCATTGCTAGACTTCCGCTAAGGTTTCTTCTCCACCAAACCTTCAACTTGAAGGTCTGCATCTGGAGGCGACAGCAGACAACGACTTCAGGCTCGTGTTAGAAGTGAACATAAACATATCTAAGCTGTTTGGTGGGCACTGATATGCGCTGTAGCCACTTGCTCCCTTTTTGTTGGTCACATACCTTACTTACTTAAGTAATTGTGATTATAATATATGCAGAGATAAGCAGAGTTTCTGTTCAAATGGCATGTTCTTGTAGTAAATTTATGTAGTGATGTGTGGTTGGTTTTTTTTTTCCAAGTGGTACCAGTAAAACATATGACTCGTGATGTCAGTTATGCATACGCATGGCTGTATTCATATGAAGCTGTAATAAACTGCAAGTGGCACAAAAACTGAGAGCCGCTTGGTTTCAATGGGAAACCAGCCCACTGAGAGTGAGCGCACTCGCACAGGAAGCGTGTGCGCTGAATGGTACGAGGGGAGCGCTAAGAAGAAAGGTCCAGAATAATTTAGATGGCTTGCTATTGCAGGCCTGAAGGTGTGCCTTTCTTGGCGCTGTGAGAAATAACGCATGGCTGTAGGGGTGAGGAATGGGGAGAGTGAGAGTGAAAAACACTGACAGGCAGAGGCTGTTGCTACAGAAGCCTGGATGGAATGTTAATGCGGAGGAGCTTGTGTGCTGTTGTCTGTCTCAGATTATGTTTCCGCTTTGTCTCACAAAGCAAGTGATTCATAGCTTTTTTTTTTTTTTTTTTCCCCCCTCAGGGTGGGGCAGTAATTAGGTTCCTGGATTGCTAAAAAAAAAAAAAAGTTGAACCATGACTAAAATATTAATCTTTAAAAAAGAAAAGCAAAAAGCTGATGTCTCAATGTAGAGTAACTGAACTTTTATTCAGAATGAATTTATACCATGAGTATGAATAATAAATACATGTCTTTAAATACTGAACAACTTATGCCACAATCTTTTTTTACTTAATCAGACCTCTATTTATTCCTAATGTATGTTCCCATGCACAATAAGATATACTAATTTTCTTTTCCTACTGCTATTTATTCTCTCAGCATGTGGTTTTCCTTCTTGATTCTCTAATACATATCCTTCTGTGGAATGCCAAGCTGTCTTATTTAAAAATATCAAAATGAAACACACTAACCTGTTGGGTCTTCTGATGTGAAAGTACTGGACTTGCAAAAAAAAAACAAAACAAAACAAAAAAACCAAACCAAACAAAACAAAACAACCCTCAGTTGCTTATCTTTTGATATAACTAGCAGGTGCTGACTGGCATTATGTTGGGCCTTGCTGCTAATCTGCTCTCTTTTTAATAACCTGGAAAATTACTGTTGTACCATGTGTTCTGGTAAATTGGTAGTGTTGGATGACAATTTGTATTTTTCATACTATGCAAATATAATTTAAACTTGTAAATTATTTTTACTTTCTTGAGGAATTTTGATCATGTCATCATCCAAGTAAGCAGGGGAGAACGATGAATTTCAGAAATGTCCATCCTGCAGTTCCTTGGCCTAGCAATGGTCTGCATTGGTGACTCAGTGATTCCTGCTGCAGTTGTACAGTGACTGCTGCAGAACAGTCATTTGACTGTTTTCTGCAAGAGGTTTTATTTATGATCAGAACAGCACTAAGAAAGCTTCCTGAGGCTTACTGCTTCTCCTGACCTGAGATACGCTGTCTTCTGTTGTGGGGGGCCTTCTGGTGGGAGGTGACTGCAAGGTAAAAATGGAGCTTAGGCAATTGGAGATACTGTGGCACTTCTCTGAAAGAGGTAGCAAACCTTGTTAGAGTACAAGCTGTCAGATGGGCTGTGGGACAGCCTCGCTACTGGATGTTGCTGTGTGCCTGCGGGTTTTGAGGTAGCGACCAGAGAGCATGTTAGGTGCAACGTGTTCCAAGAGTTGTGGGGAGAGTGAAAGCGAGCATCCCTGTGGAGGGTGCTGGGCAGTGTGTCACATCCAGTGCTCTGCAAGGGCTGGCCAACGTGGGGGTCTTGGGGGATGTGGGGAGCAAGGGCTGCCTCCAAAAAGCGCTCTCTGGGGAAATGCCACCGCTGCCACCTCGGCTGGCTGCGGAGCTGGTGTCCACGGCTGTTCCTAGGTGAAGGACTTCACAGGCCGCTGTGCCAAGACTGGCGGCAGGTGGGCCCTGGAAGGAAGACTAGCAGCTTCTCGGGAAGGGCAGCGGCCCCGGGCAAGGCCGAGAGCCGCACTCCAGCCTCCTATCCCCAGGTGGAGGAGAACGTCTATCAGCTTCACTTGTCCTAAGGAGAAATGCTCCCTCCTTGGGTGCGGCCGCCATAGGCCCGCTGAGGAGCCGGTACCCGCGGCGCCGTCTGCCCCGCCGTCCCCCCGGGCGGCGCTGGCTCCCCTGGCCCCTTCTGTCGCTCCCGAGCTCCGCTCCCCCAAAGAACGGCACCCGAAGGCCGCTCCGGCCCGAGCAGCCGCTCCCTCCCTTGCGCCTCAGGAGGCCTCGCCCTCCCGCCCCGCGGGCGCCTGGCGCGGCCGTTACCGCCCTCCCCCGCCGGGCGGCCCCGCCCTCCGGCAGGACCCGTCGCCGCCGCCGGGGCTGCCCCTCCGAGCGCCTGCCGGCCCGCGGCGCCCCCGCCCGGCTCCTCGCTCGGGGGCGCGGCGTCTCCCGCCGCCCCCCGGCTCTGGACCCCGGGCGGCAGCCCCTCCCGCCGGCCGGGCGGCGGCGCGGTGCGGCGGGCGGGGAAGGCGGCGGGCGGGGCGGCCCCGGCTCGTTGGGGTCCTGCGCGGCGGCGGCGGGCGGGCGGATCGGTGTCTCCTTCACTTCGCCCTCCAGTGCCAGCGGCTGCAGCAGCGCGGCCTCCTCACGGCGAGACTCGCCCGCGCCCCCGGCCCCGCTCCGCCCGGCCCCGCCGCCGTCCCGCGCTAGCCAGGTGCCGGCCCGGGCCGCGACCGGCCCCGCGGGAGCAGGGGAGGCGGGCGGGGCTCGCCCGTGTGCGACCGGGCGGAGGGGAGGCGGGCGGGGCCGGGGGCCGCGCGGGGTCGGCGGGGCCGGGGGCGCCTTCCCCAGCGCCCGGGCGAACGGCGGCGCGGGCGGCCGGGAGGCGGGGGGGGTGGAGTGGGGTGGGTTCTCCGCACGCGTTGCCCCCTTCCGCCTCCCCCCGTGGTTGCGCGGGCGCCGCGCCCTCCTCGGCGTGCGGGCCCCGGCCGGGCCGGGCCGCGGTTACATAAGGGGCGGCGGGGAGGGCGCGGCGGGAGGGAGGGGGTCAGGCCGGGATGCCCAAGATGGCCGCGTGGAGGAGTTCACCTTGCAGCGGCAGCGGGCGCCGCTGGCCCTGGCGGCGGGCCTGGCGGGAGCGGCGGGCCTGGGCGCCGCCGCCCGGGCCCTTCCCTGGAAGGGTGTGCCGCCTCCCCGTGCGTCCCGGCCTGGCTTTTATCGCATCCCCGTTTTCCCTGTCGTGTCCTTCTCCTCTGGGAAGCTCTGCTTTAACCCCTGCTTTCGGTTTCTGAGCACGTAGCTCTTTTTCAGATGTTTAATTCTCTTTCCCTCCTCCGTAGAGTCTCTAAATTGGCCTAGCTATGGCTACTAAACTAGCGTGTCCACCTCCGAGGTGTAAGTAGGGAGACAGTTGAAGCAAGGGTAATGAGGTTTTTTTTTTTGTTTGTTTGTTTGGTTTTTTTTAAGCTTTAGTAGCAGTGTAAGTCTAAAGGTCAGTGGGGTGTCCAGTGTATTTTAACACAGTATTTTTTTTTAATAATATCAATTTCTTTGTTGCTGTTTACACTACTGGAATACAATTTCGGTGTAGTTATTGCCATTTTTTTTAGATTGCATGCATCCTTAGTTTTTTTTTATTATAGCCTGATCTTCAGTATCCTGAGATCTTAAAATTGTTAGAAATCTTCATAGGAAGTCCTTGGCATTCCTTTAATTGTAGGGTGCGAGAGAGTTTTGAAATATTACCTCGAAGGAAAACTGTGATGTAATAATTCTGATAATGTTAATACATTTTTCTGGTTTTGGGATGATTTTTTTTTCTTTTTACAGAAGAAGAAGGCATGTTTGTGGCTCTTCAGTAACAGATTAATTAAACTTTTTTTTTAGGGTGGCATGAAACAAAGGTCAAGGTGGAGCTCCCACTTGATTCAAGTAGATTCTGTGTTTTTGAAATGAGAAATAAGATTATCTGATAGTTGCTTTCACAACAAACCTCTTGTTTTTAAATGGTACTTATATTTTAGTCACTTCTCATTAGTACTTCTTAAGTGAAAGACACTTCAAAATAGGGTTAAAAGAAAATTACTCCTGATTTTAAGAATTTGCAAACCTAGCTAACTTGCCAACATTGGAGGACCCAGGAATTTTTTTTTCTTTTTTGGCCCTGTTTTCATTTAATGAGCATTCTGATGACAGCACTAGCTTATCAGGTATTTAGTATACGCAAATTAACTCTTGTTTTCCCCTTTTGTCCTCATCCATCCCTGTTAGTATAGGATTAGAACAGCAGTGTGACAGTTGTGATCTGTTTTAACTTTTTATCACAAAGTTTGTATCTGTAAGCTGGAATGTCTGACAAATACTGGTTCGTTTCCTTGCAATGGGAAGTATGCTTAACTAGGCCAGATAAAACAACAACATCCTTTTTACTGTACTAATTCTTTGAATTTAGACACAGATACCAGTTTGTTAACTTCTCAGGACATTACTGCTTAGCATAAATCTCTTGTCTGTAATGGTTGTCTAGTCAGATTGGAAACATTGAAAACAAAAGTGAAAAGCTTGTTTATTTATACTGTAAAAGCATGTCTGTGCTAAAGGCTAGTATAAAACTTTAGAACTAGAAATAATTATTATTCTGAAGATGCTAGTTAGAAGTTAGAGCTATTCATTAAAGGAAAAATACATAGCTAAACCTTCTCTAAATTACTTTAAATTGCTAATGAATTGTACGGTTGCTGAACAGCAGAAATTTAGAAGGGAAAGAGCAATGTTCCCACACCTTCTTGTAATTTGGTCTACCACCTGCTGCTTCTTACTGAATAAATAATAGGAACCATTTAATGTTTTGTCACCAGGATTAGTATCTGTTCTGCTATAGGATTTTTTTTCTCAAGACTTACGCTTTTTATTATGGACTTGAACTTGGGCTAAGCCTTATTAGGATTCAAATGCTCCAAGTAATTTTCATGTCTTTTATTTTAAGAGACAGTTTACGTTAACTTTATGGAAAAACAGACTTGTTTTATGTTCTTGAGCAAGCGATGGATGTCTTGCTGTAGTGACCTGGTTGTAGAATTTAGAACTCCTTACTAAAGAAGTTTGTTTGTTTGTTTGTTAAACTGTGAATGTAAATGTTTTTTGCTCAGAGGAGGTTGAAGTTATCCTCTTATGGCTTAGGGAGGTGGAGTAAGGCACTCTGGAAAACTGCATTAGAAACTGTAGGAAGATAAGAAACAGTCTTGTGCCTTACCATTGCTTGCTAAAATATGTTTGTTTTTTTTTTTTTTTTTTTAAATAGTAGCAGTTCATACAATTAGGCTGTATATGGCAGGTGTAATAAGAGTTTGGGGGCGGGGGTGGGTGCTTTTTTAATGTGGATGCTATTCTGAAACAACAGTCTGTTTAGTGGAATGGTGCCCTAAAGGAAATTTTTCTGAATTGGGTGTTCCAGGAAAGTTTTCCCTTTATGTAGATAAGGCCATGAAAAGATGGAAGGAAACTTTTTTGAGAGGGGAACTAAAAAAAGCTTGCCTTCATCCTGTATTATTGAATACTCTTATGATCTTGTGGAGATCTGCAGAAGATAAGTAATTCTATAGCCAGGTGTTGAAAATTTAAATATTGGTTAAAAGTACTATAAAAAAAATGAAAGTAATCTTTTCTGCTTTCAGTTGAAAGTTAACATGTGAGGGTACTGCCCTTGTTACTTTTAAGGTTCTGAAGATATTTTTTCCATTTACTTAAAAACAAAAACAAAAAAACCCCACACAAGAGCAAGCTAAACAGTCGATTATGTTAATCTGACTTTCTCTGCAAAACAAATGTGACCAATCAGTTTGAAAAGATAAGATTTTTGGTTGCTTGTGTTTAGCCTTTTTATGGCGTTTATCTAATCTCCTTGCCCCCGCCCCGCCCCCCGCCCTTCATAGCATGGGGGGAGTTATTAACTGTCTGAAATATGCTCTGTTTTCTGTATTTTAAAACTTTAAAATACAGTGCCTCTGTAACAGTGGCCTTTTGCATTGAAATAATGGGAAAACAGTCACCAAAGGAAGGTACAGATAGAGTGTATCTTCACAGGGAGGAGAACCATGCAGGCCTGTGTGAGACCTTAGGCTGGTATCTATCCATTGGGCCAGCGAGGCTGGGTCATAGCCAGTCTTGAATGACAGGTTCTTTAACAGTGAGATTGCCAGAGGCTCCCCATCTGAGAAAAGGACTTTTAAAGAGAGCTTTTCTCGCTGACCTAGCACTCCTACAACTTGTGTTAAACTAACAAGACAACCCTCCAAACTTAAACTCTTTATCAGATTGCTAGTTAATGGCATTAGAAATTCCTTTTAAATTGTATGTCTAGCATTTAAAATATGGGGCAAATGATGTTGCAAAACAGATATGCACTCTTTTTACATTTTGAAAATAAAACCGTGTGGGTCCTTTCAGGTAATTTTCATAAGCATCTGTCAAATTTGACTTTGTGGAACTTCAGGAAATAACTGTCTGCGTTATAGTTTTTCAAATTTCCAGTTTCCTGGTTTTTGGTGGTAACTGCCAACTCTGGAAATGTGGGCTATTAGTTGATTTCTAGTAATTAAAGATGTACGGAGAAATCTACTTGAAAAATTAAGAACTGGGTGGTCTTGTAATGCCTCTTCTCTAAAAGCAGATTACCTAAGCCAAGAAAACATTCAGTGTTCACAGTGACCACCACTGAAAGTCTGTAGGTGTTTCACAGAACACCATAATGGTTTGAGCCATCTGTCTATTAACTGCCTTCGTATATGAATCTGCCTTAAAGAGTATCTTTAAAGAGTTGTACAGTAGCATTTTTTGTGTGTGCGCAATGGTAAGAGGTTCGCTATTAATTAGCCCATTACCTTTCAGCTCCAATGGCGATTCCTCCGTCATATGTAGACCTTGGCAAATCTGCCAGAGATATCTTCAATAAAGGATATGGTAAGAATAGTACCTTTTATAAAACATAGTGTTTGTGGTGCAGCAATGAATTGCCTTTTTAAGCCTGTATGTAAAATTGCATGCTCAAATGACTGTGTTTCTGGGGAAGGGGAAGGTGTGTTGTTTTTATATCGTTACTGTCAGCTAACAGATCATTGGAGGCTTTTTGTGGGCTGTTTTGATGTGAAGTCTGTTCAATCTTACTGCTTCAGTCACATAAATGTCAGAGGTGTACAAGTTTGCAAGAATGTAAGCATCAAGTGTAATTTAACTTAGGAATACACTTTGTTTACCAATCTATCTGTGCCACAACATTTCTTGATATAGAAAGGGATTTATACCACTGTAACATTATAGCCTTTTTTTGAATAGAAAGAAGAATAGCTATTGGGAAAAAGAATCTTTCAGCAATTTAAAATGCTTTAATACCAGGCAGTTGCACAGTTGAATTCTACTTTGTTGCAGTGCTGTTTCTTTCTGGTCTTTGGGAATGCATGTGGGGGCTTTTTCACCAAGTTTATTGCTCAGCTCTAAGAGTAACAATGTGAATTGACGCTCCCATAAAACCTACTTATATTACAGTTCCAATGGCTATGTATTTCCCAGCGACTTCACTTTTACAGTTTTCTAGTTTGACATATTTCTTCTTGGTGCTGAGAGAAAAATTTTATGCATTCAGATAGCTCTTCAAATGGCATTGACTACAAAGCTGATGACATCCTGGGAACAGAAAAGAATGCTTTTTTTTTTTTTTTCTGTCACTAAATTTACTCTTGGAAATCAGTGTTTGGTAGTTAAATGTACAGGGTACAACTGAGAGGCTACTCCCCCCTATCTATGTGGTGATGATAGAACAGAACTCCTGGCTTGTTCTAGAATGGCTGCCTCTGCCTGCTGTGGCACCTAAACTTTGAGTGTTACTGAAGCCAGTCTATCGTTATTTTTATATATGTATATACATGGCACACTGCTGAGACTGCTTGGAAAACCAGCTACTTGGAAAATGTGCATGGTCTTGCTTAACACCTACTGGTGTAACTTTGACTTCTGTTTGTTAAGGTTTTGGGTTGGTGAAACTGGATGTGAAAACAAAATCTGCAAGCGGAGTGGTGAGTTTAAATACCTTTTATTCATTACATTTTTTCTGGACATGTTCTGATATTTAACTAGAAAGGACACCTTCCAGATGCTCTTAAGTAGTTTATAGGTTATATGCATGATAAGCTTTTGGCATAAAATAATTTCAGAAGCCCCTAAAGATCTGACTTTATTCTGAATGTAACAGGGGTACCGCACTGTTTAGTAATATTCATAAAATAAAAAGGTTTATTAGTTGTCCCTTGTCTTAAACTTTGAAGGTGAACAAATAGCTGACACATTTTTGAAGTATTCTAATATATCAATCATAGTACACAGAATTTATTTCTAAAGTACCTTGTGATACTGTTTGTATTTTGTGGAAATTTCTGGCATCTTGATACTTGTGTGAAGTAGTTCGCAGTGAATCAGCACGTTGAAGCTTTGACTCCTCTTTAAAGGTATTAAAGTGTTCCAGTAATGTTCCATGCAAGATGTCTTGGTCATGCAAGCAGTGCGTCCTGTAACTTTTTATCCATTTCTAGAGCAGACTTTGCAAGATATAAAGGTAGATTCACCCTTCCCCCAATAACTGGAAGCTTTAACAGTATAACTGGCTGTTAGAAACAAGGTTTGTGGGTTATATGCTCTGTTTTTTCTAGAAGTCTGTATCCCAACTGAAGCACAGTTTGCAAGAGCCCTATTATAGATGCAGTTGTTCTTATTTTAGCTTGTTTCTTTTGAGGACTACCAGTAATACTGGTACAACTCTCTGAAAAATCCAGGCCCTCATGTGAATCCCATATCAATTATAAGACATCCTTCCCAGGAGGAGAAAGTGCTGGCATGTATGTACTGCAGATGTTTTAAAGCAGAGATAAGAGATAATATAATAACTTGCTGCTTCTGAAGCTATTACCACAATGGTTGCAGTTGCCTATACCCTGTGCAGCAGGAATAGCACAAAGCAAGAAGTTAAAGCTGAAGGTATTTGGACTTGAAGTTGTGTAGTCCATGTCACTTGCCAAGAAATAGACCTTACTAGAATTATGCAACTGTGTGGATGGTTTAGTGGTTCAGTAACGTAAACACAAGTAAATGTCTTGGCCATGGTTAAATTTGATCAGCCACCATTAAAGAAAAGTCTCATGCGTGCTTGTGATGTGCAGTAGGTCTTGGGCTGTGAGAATACAAATGCTTAAGTACTTGTGATTTCAAATTGATGTTTCCTTCTGGGGGAGGTGAGTGTGAGGAGTTGATTTGAAAATAATACTGTGCATGGAGAAAGTCAGAGATCAAAATTTTGATTTATATGTTTTAAAAAGTTGAAATAATAAACTTCTAAAACCGTAAGGGCAATAATGTTTCAGTGGAAAGAGCTCCTTAACATGTATTTGCAAACGAAACTTCCACTTCTGCTAGGTATTGCCTTTAATTTCTGAATAGTGGTGCACAGAAATTATTCATTCTGTTTTTTGTGAGAATCCAAATAGTGAGAGACATCAGGGACTACTTAGTTTAATGAGATGTGAGTGGTATTGCTAACTTTTAAATACTTTCAAGAATTCCAAGGAGGACTGCCAGAAGCCTAAAATCAGACTGTTGCCTTAGCTCACAGTGGAAACGTGAATGTTCTTCCTGTTTGTCATTAAACCAAAGCATCAGGGGAATAGAAATTTTATAGATGTCAGTAAAAACACGTGTGCCTATGGCTTATGTGAAAGGCTGGTGCATTGGTTAGGCTGAGAACTCTCTTAAAAAGCAGAAGAAAACCCTCAAACAAACAAGAAACCAAACCACCACCCACCCCACCCCCAATTTGAAAAATTATGCCATTCTATGACATTCTACAGTTGTGCATAATTTATCTTTGGAGGTGGTTGACTGGAATAATGAAAATACATATGTGATCCTTAAAGAACTTTATTCAAGTTGCATGATGTACCTTATAGCGTTCTTGGCTCTTGGTTTGATTTTTAATTTGCTCATTAGGTGTATCTGACCTAACCTTATATTTCAAGAACTTGTTTCTGCTTTTAAGGAGAATACTTACGGTAACTACTGTCTTGCTTCTGAGTTATGTTGCAAACCTGTACATTTCGTAATAGTGGCAGAAACACTGCAGTTGAGATGGGGAGTGGGGGAGGCCTCCATGTGGGCATGAATCATCTAGTTCGTTTTGTCCATGTCCCTTTCCCCCCCCAAGTTGTCTAATGTTGCTGAACTTGTTGCACAGAATAACAAGATCTTAGTGTTTGCTGAAGAAAAGTCTTTTCTCTTTTGACACTCTGTAATGCTTTCAGGATCACATGTATCTTCTGTATAACATGGACACTGTTCTTTTTAGGAATTCACAACATCGGGTTCATCGAACACAGACACTGGAAAAGTGAATGGTAGCTTGGAGACCAAATACAAGTGGGCTGAGTATGGGCTGACTTTCACAGAAAAATGGAACACAGATAACACTCTGGGAACAGAAATTGCAATTGAAGATCAGGTAATAGATTGGGAGAGTATTTATTTGTTTTACCTAACTAGCAGAACTGAATTTATAGCTTTATCTTATCTTCTCCCCCTTCAATTAGATTGCCAAAGGCTTGAAGTTGACATTTGATACAACTTTCTCACCAAATACAGGGTAAGAATTGTTAACCTTTTTACCTTATTTAGGGCAGTAACAACACCCACGGTCAGTAAATGTTCATCTGGTTTGTTGTATTGACAGTGATGTTTGTGTGGTTTGCTATTGATCCAAATCAGCAAATCCCAATGCTAAAGGCTTCTGCTCTTTAGCATCACATCTTATTCTATGGGATTAGTACTGGATGTTTTACAACAGCCCATTTTGCTTATTTTCTGGGATAGAAGTACTTGGAAGATTGCAGGAGGTATGAAAATGCCTCTACATTTATCACAAAATGCCTGTTCGCGGTAGCCTGTGCTTTTTTGATGGGCTAGCTGTGCTTTGGCCCAGTCTAGAGCATGCATGTGCATGGCATTTAGATACATTGTGTAGAGTCACATGGCTCGAATTTGACAGTTCATTGAGGAAGATCAAGCCTTGTCTTAAGATAACTGTTTCTCTGTTTCAGAAAGAAAAGTGGTAAAATTAAGTCAGCTTATAAACGTGAATGCCTAAACCTAGGTTGTGATGTTGACTTCGATTTTGCTGGACCTGCAATTCATGGTTCAGCTGTCTTCGGTTATGAAGGCTGGCTTGCTGGTTATCAGATGACTTTTGATAGTGCCAAATCAAAATTGACAAGAAATAACTTCTCTGTGGGTTACAAGACTGGAGACTTCCAACTGCACACTAATGTGTAAGTATTGAAAATTGTGTCCAGATTTACAGAAGCAGGCTTTCTCTGCCTTTCCTTCTAGTCAGAATACAAGTGCTTGAAATACCAAGAGGTGCTTGCAAGGCCATTGCATTTTTCCGTAGGAAACTCTAAAGAAATGATATTTGTTACCTTGTATCTCTCTTTTTCAAAACAGTAAATACCTGTGGCTTGTTAACACTTACAGCATAATACATGCTACAGCTTACCAAATACTGAAGTACATCCAAATTTGGAAGTGCAGTAGTTCAGTTACGCAGAGCTGATCATAATCCTTTCTCCAGCTTTTGCATTACATTGAATTGTACCTGACTATAATTTAAGGGCAGTAGATTTGTTAGAGGTAGTAATTAGCATTGCACTGTTTAAGTAGGCCAGTAGTAGTTTCTGGAGCAAGACTAGAGCTTTGCTTTTGGTCTTTTTGAGTAGGTTCATCATCTTGCCTGTCTGGGATGAAGAGTGCGTGAAACACTTAGAGTGTAACTAAACAAGTGTAAGACATCTTGTTTATGAACTTTCTTCAGACTTGCTGCCTTTAGATCTTGAATGTTCTTCAGAGCAAGCTGATCAAAACCTACTAAAGAACATGGTGTTTTCAATCTAAGTTAATAAAAATTGGCGTTGTTCTAGTGTGTTTATTTAGGAAATAACTAACTTGATTTTTGAGGTAGAAGTTTGTCCTTTTGGAGGGGGAGGATGGGGACTCTATCTGTCTGGGTTTGTGGAAGTTGAGGGGTATGGGAGGAAGCTACAAAACACCTTATAGTCTGGGCTGTAAGAATTCCATTTCAGTTTACTAATGTCAGACATTGTGAAGATTTTTAAAAAGGTCATCTAATTCTTTAGGAATATCGTATGTTTTCAATAATCATAGAATTCAGAATGCCTGTTTCCTAACTATTAACATTTATCTGTTAGTTTTGTAAGGATGTGATCTGGAATTACATTCAAGTACTTAGTTCAACATTAGTGTGAGAATTAGTTGTAGCACTCTGGAATATCTCTTTTTTTTTTTCCCATGAATTATTGCAGTTTAATTTTGCCCCAAAGCCTTTATTCATCTTCCCTTCTCCTGTGAAAAAACGTGAAACAACTCAAACTTTTGGAATTCTCATTTGAATAAAAACTTAAAGTAGTTAAAAAAGTCGCGATTATATAGGAAATATAGGAAACTAATTTTTTTCTTAATTTGTGCAGCAATGACGGTTCAGAATTTGGTGGTTCAATTTACCAGAAAGTGAGTGACAATCTTGAAACTGCTGTAAACCTGGCTTGGACAGCAGGTAGCAACAGCACTCGCTTTGGCATTGCTGCTAAATACAAGTTGGATTCCACTGCTTCTATCTCTGTAAGTATGGCTCTAACCAAAAAGGTTCTGCTAAGCGCGTATTTTCAGTTTCTGTGAGTCTGTGTTTTATGAGTACAAAAGAAGGTAATAGGTCAGGAAGTCTTGTAGGAATTACTCTTACAATCCAGGCAGTTATAATTAAACCAGCAGCATTTAAATTCTGGAATGTTGCATATAGCAAAGTCTCTTTTAGAATCTGACTGTCAAATGTGCTACTTTAGAGGACTTAATGTATTTATTAAAAAAACCAAACAAACAACCCAAAACAAACAAAAACAAAACAAAAAAAAACAAACTGGAAAAAACCCTTCATGTCTGGTTCCATAAGTTTACAGAATTTTTTTTAAAACCAGTTTTTGGGGAGCTCTGTCACATTCTCATGGCAAGAACTCTGGCAATACTGCT
The DNA here is from genome assembly GCF_965183815.1 of Platalea leucorodia. Lineage (NCBI taxonomy): Eukaryota > Metazoa > Chordata > Aves > Pelecaniformes > Threskiornithidae > Platalea > Platalea leucorodia. Next base: position 25,376,323 of record NC_138826.1, read on the forward strand.
TAAAAAGGCGATATGCAGAAAAGTTTTCTGTATATTATAAAGTTAGAATTAACCTGGATTGTTAGAATCATCCTATAGAGGAAGTGATGCAAAGTGAGGTAAATAATTCTGCACATATTGTTTATGATGGTATTATGAAATGTTTGCTGCTTGACTGATTGGAGCTGCAAGATACTAATTCTTTTGTAATAATATGAACATAGAGGATTCTTCTGAAGTGGCTTGTTTTATGAGACTGTAGTGGTAAATTGCTATGGCCTTGTGAAAAGGGGGAAGTGGGGAAGTTCACCTGCCAAACTACATTCCAGTAACAGTTCTCGCTGTCCTTACATTCTGTCTGCTCTTAAATATGTTACTACTTCAGCTGTAAGTTAGGGAGCAAGGGCATAGTTGGGAAGAGAGAATCCAGTAAGCATAGAGATATTGAAAGAACAAGTAAAATGGTGAAGTTGATAATGGCAGTGTTGCCATAGTTATTCTAGCTTCTGAATGATGACAAAGAACTAATCAGTTATAACGTTTCAATTGCTTTTGTCTTGGTTTTTTTTTTTCAGGCAAAAGTGAACAATTCTAGTCTAGTTGGAGTGGGTTACACCCAGACCCTGAGGCCAGGTAAGGGTTATCACATGAATTACATCACATACATATCTTTTTTTATGCATCACAAAGAAAATCTTTGAGATCTGTGCATTTATATGTAACTGTTTCCCTTCTTCAGAATAATTTTATCTTGAAGGCAAAGTACATGTTTTGCAGTAGCTTATGTTGCATATCAAACCTTTATCTAAACAAGACAAATTCCATTGTATCCAATGGTATTCCTTATTGATTTTTGTAGGAGTGGACTGTATTGTGTTTGATAGTTTAGCATTAGGCTGTGCAAAGCAGTCTTTTTTTTTTTAGCATTACTTTCTCCAGTCATATCGTACTGAATCATAGCAGGTCTAGAAATAATGATTAATTGTCAAAAGAACACACTTCCCACTCTTCGTATTTAGTAAAAAAACCTCCAGAACGTAACTTGTTCTGCTTAAATATGAAAACACCTGTTAATGCTATATTACCATTGGTTAGTTCCTTATTTGAAAAACAATAAAAATTGTAGTTTTGTTCCATCTCTTCCTTGGTACAAGTGTCAGTCTTTCTATGCATAATTTTCCTCCTTCTTTGCACACCTTAATGTAGAAAAAGAGAGCTCTTGTGTACTTAACAATTGGAGACTTGGTATATCCACTTTATAACGCGGTATTTACAAAAAGCATCTAGCTCGATTCATGTGACTAGCTTTCAAGAGATTTAATGGGTAAATGTATTCTTCTGTAGAAATCTTTAGAGGAAAGTAATGAAATAGAAAAAGAGCTATAACTGGGACTTGTAATGACGGAGGTTGAGTTGCACGAAAGCTACTCTGTATGTTGTAAACATGCTGTTTAAAAATCTTACAGGTGTGAAGCTTACACTGTCTGCCCTGATAGATGGAAAGAGCATCAATGCTGGTGGCCATAAACTTGGTCTTGGCCTGGAATTGGAGGCTTAAAAAGGCGAAGAAACTGCTGCAGAGAAGGGATATCAGAAGAATTTGGCCTTAAAATGTAATTCCAATGTGACCAGCAGGCTTTTTTTCAAAGAAGGATGACCTAGAACAAGAGCTGTATTTGAAGTATTTAGACAGTTACTTGTTAGCTGGTTTCTAGTTAAATTGGTTACCCATCTAGTTAAAATTCTGCATTAGTGCAGTCACTTAAACATTATTTAAATGTATTTAACTGTTTAATGCGCTACCCACAAATAATGAAATAGACATTTATGAAAACTGTACAATTGTGTGCATGTTTGTTTTTATGTTCCTTTTAACATTTGATATTGCCATTGAATGAAAAATGGATCAGTGGATGTTTTGAAATGAGGTCAACAATTTTGTTAAATCACCTGAAGTAGAAATACATTTGGTATCCCAAGACAAATTATGAATAAAACAAGTACACACACATACTTGTGCCTCAGATATTTTAAGAGTTAAGATATGAGGGTAGTGCTCAGTTAAGTTTTAACTTTTAACATAAAATGATCCAAGAAGTAGTGCTCTATACCTTTGTGCGATTAAGGATCCTCACCCCACCCATGACAACACTGAATATAGGTGGTTTTCACTGAACAGTTGGATTCCTCAAGCAAGTTGAATGTGCTTTTCTGTCAGGTAAGATTTGTCATGACGCAATGGTTTAATTCTCCCTGTGTTCCACGGGTGAAATTTACTGCGTTACTAGTTGGCCTCCTGATGCAAAGACTGCAGAATGATGTACTTGGCACACTTGAGACATTTAAGAACTGCTCCTTGATGCGTTTGCCCGGGGGGTGAAAAACCTCACCACACACACACTTTTTGCTTATATTTGTATGAAGTGAGATGTGTATCTGCAACTGAATGTAACAGTGTAATGGTATAACAGCCTGCTTATCCCAACTGCTGTGAGAGGTTTCTGCTTAAACTGACTGAAATAAAGGCTTAATTTTAAATGGAGACGGAGGAAAATGCATGCGATTTTGCTTTCCCTTTGACTAATAAATCTTGGCAGATACCTATATTAAGTCCAGAAACATGCAGAATAATGGAAAAACTCCCATGTTTTTCCAGGATAGAATTAAGAGAGAACAGAAGTATAAGGGATATTTGGCCTGTGAACATAACATCCCTTAAGGTCAAACATAACTAGCTGTGAATACTTTTAATGTGGAATGTATTAAAAAACAGACTGCCCAGGGAAGTGGTACAATCACAGTCCCTGGAAGTATTCAGAAAATGTGTGGATGTGGTGCTTAGGGACATGGTTTAGAGGTGGACCAGGCAGTTAGGTTAACAGGTTGGACTCGATGATCTCAGAGTTCCTTTCCAACCTTAACGATTCTATGATTCTACATCTAGTTACAGTGCTTACACTTAGGAATGGGGATTTATTGAGTTCAGGGGAGTACCTGGAGCCTACTTCTTACAGACTCCCATAGCTGAGAAGGGTATCTTCATAGTCTTGCAGTCTGTAGTTCATAGCAGCTTCCTTTATAGGGCAGGTGGCTAGCTTATGACCAGGAAGCTTTATCTCTGGTTTGCAAGCTGTGTTCAGTTCATGCTGGATTAAATTTAACCCCTATAAAAGTCATAGTGATTTGCTCGAGGTCTTGTTCCATCCTTCATTGTTGCCCTTGTACTCAAATTCTCGAGTTGAGTACTCTGTTATAAACTGCCTGCGTTTAGGCTTTAGCTGTGGAATAGCTGAGCCACCTTCTTTGCAGAAGATAAGAGCAGAGCTCAAGCTTCCAGCTCAGGCCCTTGAGCAGGTTGCTAGTGTATTTGTCTAGTTTTGTTACATGACAAAGAGAAGGTTTGGCAGCATTTGTGCTTTGGAGTACCTTTACTGCTGTTGTCACTAAATGCCCTTTTCTGAGGAGCACTTCCACCACTTCGTGATGAAAGCAGCCTGTAAGGTGCAATTTGTTGCTGTTATTACATGTTAATGTTCATAAACTGTATTTTTAGTTTGAAGTGTTTTTATGTGCTAGACCACTTAAAGCTACAGACCGTGCGGCCAGACATTTGAATTTTAGTATGGGTTCTCTTTTTAGTATAAGCATCTTTGGTGCCTCAAAAATTGTGTCCAGGCTTCTGGAAAACAAAACTTGCTGTGTGCCTGTATGCATTGTCCAGCTGTAGCACCTGGGCAAATAAAGAACTCTGTCTTTTGCTTATGAATGATGCCTTGTTTGCATCATTAAACCAGCATGGCTGCAACACTGGTGTTTCTCAGTTTTTGGAAGCTTTTGAGAGGGCTGTAGTGGTCTTTCGGTGTTTTATTTGGGTGTGGGTTTTTTGTTTGTTTTGTTTTTTTTTTTAAAGCAACTACTCTAACCCTTTTCTTCACTACCTGCTAACCTCTAGCTGTTTTTCCTGAGGTCACAAAATGGGCCAGTGAAATGAGCGCAGATATTGCAGAGTTTCTCTTCAGCTCTTAAAACAAATTAGTAATGGAAGGCTTGCACCTCTTCCTTTTACTCTGTTTTTGTGTCCATCACTTTACTAGTCCTCAGCGTTTAAACCTTAAGTAGTTTCATTTGTTATAATGCTGATAGGCAACTGGAGAAATAGAAAGGCTCTGCAGTAGTTAAGACAACTGTGAACATGTGAGGTTTTCCTAAAATATTCTGTCATAAATCACTACTTTGAGCATGAAAAGGAGGTTCAGTGTCTATCTCTTGACAGCTCAAAAGTGAGGCTTATGAAAATGGCTTTCAAACTTTCTTTGCAAGTGTTTCACAGAAGCTGGTGGTGTAATTGGAGCGTCGGTAGTTTAAATATCTCCATTTTGTTAGAATATGTAAAAAGCCTTAATGATAACTTTCAGTGCTAGCCAGCCTTTCCTCAGGTGTCATTCTGAATAAAATAAAACACTTGAGATAACCAGTGACCTGAGCATGGCTGTGCATATTGTTTGTGTGAACTGTAGCATTGCATTCCTGCCTGGTACAGCTGGAGTAGGGGTTGTCTGTGTGCATATTGCAAGGAGACTTAATCACGCTTTCATAAATAAAAATCCTTTCACATGAGATTATGATGCCCTGGATTTTGCAAGTTACTGTCTGACTCGAACATTTATGTTCTTGCTGTGCTGTAGAAACTCTCCAGGTTGTTTCAATTAACCTTCTCGTTCAGCTCGGTGTGGTATATTCTTAAATCTGCCTCTTGCACACTGCAGTCATTCAAAACCAGGAAGCTTGTCTGGAGCTGTTTCTGAATGGGCATGAAAACTTTTCACCCCCAAGCACTGGGGCACAGGTTTTTGCCTTTCTCTTGGCTGTTGCTGGGTTAAAGCCAGGTAGTAATAATGTGTGCTTACTGCCCTCTAAATGTCCTGTTCTAGTGTTTGGCTTATTACTGCAATAATCTGTCTGCCAGGCATAAAGATGCATTTAAATCTACGGTGATTGCACTTCTACAGGAAGTAGAACCTAGCAAACAGACGGTGGCCTATGCACGGATGATTCACCCTGCTTATGTCAAAGGTCCTTGTTTCCTTATCATAGCAGTCAGCAAAGACAGAAACAATTCTATGCAAGGTAAGCCACTAATGATGACACATACTGGGTCATACCTTTGGCAGCAGTGTCTTAATGGCAGGTACAAATGCTTCCTGTGACCTGGCAGAAAGGACAACCCAAAGAAAAAGCTGCTTGGGTTGTTATGTGGCATGAAAGGGCTGCATTTGCTGCAAGGGGTTTTATCGTGTGTGTCAGCCTCCCGTTGCAGTGGAATGTTTCTGTTCCTGATCTGGAATAGGAATAAAAACAGAGATTATATCAATTATTGTAGTGTATTCATTGTATTTTAGTGATGTTTCCCTTCTCGTGATTGTTCCTGGGCCTGCCTTTTAGTTGCCCGTTGTGTCCATCTTTCCATGTGCTGCTGGGTCAAATGGAAAGCAATAAACAGTTGAATTAATTTTTGTGAGCCTAACGTACAGCATCTTCTACTTAAACTGTGAGTTTGATACTGATGCTCATGTAAAAAGAGGCAAACTTTTTTTTGCACAGCAATTTCTGAAAAATAATATGCAATTAAAACTTATAAAAATGGTATTAGACAAAATGTGGAGTGCTATATGCTGTGAGATTTGGTTCATCTCTACACTCATTTGTCTACTGGTGTTCAGAAAAGCGCTGACAGACCTTTAAAGATGGCAAGCAGTTGGACTTTGTTTCAGCTCCAAACATTTGACCTTCACTACAGCGTGTTTTTTTATAAATGAGAATTTTCTGCTGAAACCAACACCACGGCAATAGTTGCAGCACAATTACCACTGGTTAACAGTAGAGCACACATCAGGAATCTTTCAAGGGTTTGTGGGTGTTTTCATGGGGTGTTCTTTGTCCTGGATCCACGGGGGGAGATCCTAACGCTAAAGTAATGACTCTGTTTAATGATTTTGCACTGGTAGCAACTTGGTACCTTTTTTGTTTACGTTGCCTGTGCTCCCATGAGCATTAAAGTACTAAACGGCTGTTACGCAGATCTCGCTGCTTTTACGCAGTGTGCTGGTGTGAGTCTGAGTTGCAAGTGCTCAGCCTGAAGCCGGGCCTAGCACAGGTGGGAGAGCTGAGGAAGTAGCTCACCAGGAACCACTGAGCTTTGTCCTTGGATATTTTATTCATCCATGGTGGCATTACTGAAACCACACCTTAACTGAATCTTTATTAGAGAAATTTTTTTTTCTTCATTTAAGAAATCATTAAGTTTTGCTATGCTACGTTTAGGGCTTGGCTGTCGTGTGGGTAAGGGGTGCAGGGAGGGGTATTTTTTTCTGCATAGATGCGACCGAGATGTTTTCTCCTGCAGCTGCTGAAAGGGCGTTATTGTAATTTACTATTCCTAGTTGCCCCAATCCGGCGATTTCCACGGCAGTAGCTAGAAGGGGTGTGATCGTCCCCGCGTACGGGGCAGCCCAGGGGCTGGGGCTGCTGCCGCCGGCCGCGGGCACCGAGCGGCGGCCCCGCGCCTCCGCGCGCCGCCCAGCCACGGGCCAACGGCGCCATCTGGTGGCCGCCGGCGTCCTCGCCGCCCTCCCTGGGGAGCCCTGGCGGGGCTGCTTCCTCCCGTGTGCCTCAGGTGCCTTCCCTCTGCTCCCCGACTGGGAGACATCAGCGGGAAAACAATAATTACAGTAAGCCTAAGCCTGATTCTGAGCTGAAGAAATAGAATTAGAGCAGGAAGACCCCTGTGTACGCTGGCACTCGGATGTCCTCCAGCCCTGTGTCCGAGAGACCCGGGCGGTGCGCCTCGCCTTCTGAGGGAGCAGTTGGTCCTGTTCTCTACTTTGGACTGCCCGCGGCTGGTTCCTGGGTGCATCCCCTCTCCTATCTAAACAAAATTAATTAAGGAAGCGGGTTATCTTCCTGACTGCTGCTCTGCTCCTGACTTGACACTACTTTCCTAGAAACCTCCAAATGGCTCGAGATCCCTTGATTTCCAGATGTTCTGGCAACCCTCGGCTTTGAGAAGCACTTGCTGACAGGACGACAGGGCACACCGGCTGCCAAAAAATAGAAGGCGAAGCATTCAAAATCTTGTCTGACTCGTGATCTTCCCATGTCTGGTGGCACCAGGCACCATGGCGGGGCTGGATCGACCCTGTGGTGGCCACGTGGCATGCCAACAGTGTGGGCATATTGCCGCAGCCCAGGGATCTTGTGCTGCAACAATGTAGGTAGCTCACAAACACTTCCCCCATCTTTGCAATTAATTTAAGTCCCAGTCAAGCAATTGGAGCATAGGGAAAGGGAAGAGAGCCCAGGAAGTGTGCTCAGCACCTGTCCCACGGTGACGCTGTGGTGAAGCACATGTACCCTTTCGCTTGTTTGAGCTGCTGGCACCGTGGGCAGTGGCCTTCCACCAGAAGCAGTAGCAGGGTGGTCAGCACTGCTATGAGGAGAGGCTGTACCACCATCCCCTTCACGTGCAGGGGCTGTTAAAAAGGTGTTGTGCAGGATATTTCGCTTGAGGGTGGGGAGCGGAGACAACTTTTGTCTGGAATATTTTGTTTGTGAACGGAAAAAACTTGTCTTTCCTGGACAAAACCAGAAGACTAGTGTCTCCATGGTGCCGGGCAGTGAATCGTGTGGCCAGCACTGCTGCCCCGCACTCCCCACCGCCTGCTCCTGGAGGGTGGCTAACCTTGTCCTGCTCCCCGCTTTGGGGATGCTCGTTGGTCTTCGGGGCCTCATTTCCCTGCCCAAGCAGAGCATGCAAACACCTCTTTGCCAGGCATGTTGAGCCCCTCAGCTGCTGGGGGGCAGGAGGAGTGGGTGCACTGCCAGCTGGGCCTGAGCCCAGGCCAAATGTACAGTTACAGTGAATTTTTTCCTTGCTACCTTGTTAAGTGGATTGGGTGGGTGAGTTACAACTGATCGTGAGAGTCACCTGGTATCATTTTCACTTCTCTAATTGGCAGCATGTGCATTGCGGAGCAGGGTAGGGAGTCTTTCTGCCTTCCCTTGTTGTTCATGGTGCTTGATGTGTGTCCTTTAGCCTGGACAAAAGCCTGCCCGTAGCAGAGGAGGGTGTAGTGGCATTCACTGCAGTAGTGTTTGGATGTAGCCTGCTCACTGTTGTACCTGGGAGGTTCATGGGTTGGGCTGAACGGGACCAGCTCTGATGGACATCCCCATGGATGTGGCAAGTGGAGGTGGTGGCCCTCTGCACTGCCAGCTGCGGAGTCTTTGCTGGCAGAGATGGCACCAGGTGAGTGTGAACAGGTGTCTTCGGTGTTTCAGGAATCAGTGCTTTATGAAATGTTTTTAAGTAAACTGCAATGCACAAATACCTCTTCAGGGTACTGTAATTTAGTGTGGATGTAGGCTTGTATTGCAGCCTCTCTAACAGAAGGCCAATCTCCTTCCACCGTGTTTGAAGAAATATTTTATTTTTGTTTTACTTTTTTGAAGTTCCTTGGGAAATCTGGTACAGCGTTCAGTCCTGGTACAACACTCGTAGGCTTTCAGGTGAGACCTAATGTTTTGTAGCAAAGGTCCTCTCTGCATTTAGGGTACATCAGCATGCCCTTGAAATTGTTTACAGCCCACTCATAGCCTGAAGCTCACCTAGTTTAACTTTATCATGTCCATCATAAGAGGAGTTCATGAGTGTGCACAAATGTAGTCTTGGTAGGTCTCCCTGCCAAGCCAGCACAACGCAACTAACCCACTTACTGCTTCAAAATGTCTCCCTCTCATGGGCTGTCTAAACAGTCTGGCTCAAAGTCCCATTTCCTACTATTTCCTTTTCTTTTGTGGGAAGCTGTAGCAGAGAAGTGAACCACTCAGTCCCACCGCAGTCATTCATAGCAGCCTCTCCCAGAGGCACAGCTCCTTCTACCTCACAGCACACCCCACCCCGAGAGGAGCGCCAGGGAGCTGGGTGGTTGCTCTTGGTTCCCCCTGTGTTTGGCAAAGCATCACTTGCTATCGAGCACGGAGAGCTCTGCAGGAAGCATGAGGCCACTGCCTTGCAAGGCTTTTGTGTTAGGCTAATCCAGTTTCTTCTTCCTGAAATGAGAGTGCTCTCATATTCCTGTCTGGGATTTCTTGAATTAAAAACATGGCGTGTCACTGTAAGACATGTGCTTAGTTTGGTGGGGCTGGGGCACACCTGGCCCCTGCATGCTGGTCACACTGCAGAGTGCAGCTGTGTCGGTGTTCGTTGCAAGTGGGTACGTGCCTGTCTTGGCCGCATGGGCTGAGCTGCTTGCACAGCAGCAAATTGGTACCCAAGGGGCAGGGTTTTGGACACAAAGACCTCAGTCTAGTTAGTAGCAAGGGAGAGAAGGAAAGAGAAGTGGAGAAGCATTCAAAATGTAAACTTTGCAGGAAAAGAAAGGCTTTAATTTTAATACTTTCCTTCACAGGATAACTAACTTTCCTGTTGCATAGGAAAACCCATTCTTACTTCTCTGTTTTTCTTCCCTTCTACTTGATAGCCTTTGATCCCTTGGAGGAAAAGTACAGGGAGTTAGCTGAAATGATTTGGTATTGTTGTAGCTGTTACAGTCCAATTTTCGTTTATGGAGATGAAGTAAGATAAACACAAAGCAGAAAGAAAAGATAATTAAACACAGAAAAGGCAGTTATAACTTCTGCTGGTGATTCCCCAATTTCCTCCACCTCTTCTGCTGGAGAAATGTGACCACAGCACAAGGCTGCTTGGCCCTTCTGAGACCTAGGAATTCTCTACTGGTGCAGGCTGCCTAAAGCCAGCTATTTTCCTGTTTATAGGTTCTCAGTTTGTTAGCCTGAAGGCAAAAGAAGTAAAATGAGACCTAATCAGGTCAGGAAGGAGCACATAAGAGGTAGAATGCAGAAATGCTTGATCATAAAATTAAAATCTATATTATAATGCCTATATGTAATAGGGAAGGTCAAAAAGAAGATTGCTTGTGCAAATTTAATTAGTCTTTTGTAACCTTCTGAGTGCTTAGCGTTGCAGCCTTAATCATGTGCCTTTAATGCAGTTTGTGGAGGTGACCATAAATGGTTCCTAAGGTCAACAGGCAGACCCTAGCTGCAAGTCTGAAGTTTTCATTAAGAGTTTATCATAGTCCATGTCTGGAAGTTTAAACATACACTTGAAGTTAAGCTTGAGCTAAAGGGCATCACACAATATCTGGTATGTGAGTGACTAAGTTGAAAATCAAGAAAGGAAAACTTGGTAGTACCCATCAAAGTAACGAAAGCTGCGTAAGACAGGGGGATGTGATGGGCTTGGTGGCACCTGGGACCCTTTCTGTAACAGCAGAAGGAATTTTGGGGCCCCAAATCTCTGGGTGTTGATTAAATGTGTCTGTGCTTTTGCCTTTTTCAAGTTAGTCTTCAGTGATAACTTAGATCAGTCTTGGATTGTGAAGATAGGTCTGATGCTACGCAGCAGTCCTTGATGGGGGCCAAGGGAGCTCAGCTCTAGTACTGTGGCCCAGAGCCTCAGCAGGACACCTTACTGGCTCCATTGTGATGGTCCTCTCGTCCTGAGGAGAGGGACTGCTGCCTGTTGGTGAGAATAGTTCCCAGGAAATGACTGTGCCTAAAATCCACAACAGCTGTGGGAAGACGCAGAGGTGATGGAGCTGGCTCTACATACCTGTGAGAAACTGCAGCTTTTTGTACAGGAATCATTTTGCCACGAGTTTGACCTAGTGAGTATCATTTTGTAATTGCACTTTGATAGTGAATTAATGCTTCTCTGCACTGAGGATGTCTTTGAGGCTCACTGGAATATAATCTAGCTCTGCTGTTCAAAGGAAACCAAGGAGGGCCCTGCGATTTCTTTCAGGTTGTATTAATCTCTTTGATATAATACATGACGGCACAGTAGTTGCACAATTAACTGTGGCTTTCTGCTTTGGAACGACCCCACTAATTACTCTACATTGAAAAGATGGATTAAGCGTCTTGGGAGAGCGTTTTATAGCAGCTGACATTTAGATGGCTAGAGGATGTTGAAGGTGACACTGCAGAAATGGCACACCAATATCCTGCTGATGTGCCCACGAGGCTGAGGAGACGTCGGTAGCTGGGTGGAAGCTATGGGTGAAGGACCTGAGGGACACTTTATCACCTCTGTCCGTGGAACTGGACCTTGCCAGAGGTGGAGGCAGATGTAGGTCCCTCCACACAGAGCAGCGTAGAGGTCTTGCTGCCTCATCCCTGTCCCCACGTAGCCCTCACAGCTCTGCCTGGATTCAAAGGTGTCTATCACCACCTGATGAAACTTTCCACTTCTGCTGGTTGCAGCTGTTACTGCTCCTCCTGCCTTCCAGGTTTTGACCTGTAGCAACATCTACTTGTAGTAGCCAAATGCAAAAATACGTACCTTATAAGGAGATGAATTAAGCATTGAGTGTCGTGAACCACAGCCTGTGTAAATTTAGCTGTTATAGGGAAAAGGATAGGACCTGCAGGGTAAACAATAATGCTTAGAAGTCAGCATTTTGTATCTTTATATATATTTACCTAAGTTTTGTAATTATTTCTCTTTTTTGTTTTGTTTTGTTTTTTGTTAGTCCAAGGAGCTATGTGTTTTGCTTACCTTTAAATGTAAACTCCTAACGTTTGCTTCCTAACAAAACACACGTTAAAAGATACAAGTGACATCATGGACAACCATGAGGCTCCTTACAAATAAGCCTAAATTTTGCCTCCAGCTGTTACTGTTTTTTATTTCCATTTAGATTTGAAAGCATCCATTTCCCTTCTACAGGTTTCTTTGCACCTGTTTTAAAATGCATTTGTCTCTTTTGGTTTTGTTTCTTTTTTGTTGTTGTGGATTGGTTTGGTTGGTTGGTTTTCTTCTCATGCTGGTAGAAACCCTCTTTCTGTTGCTGGGGGTTGTGCTACAAGGCGAGTAACATCTGGGCCATAACCCTATGGACTCCTGTGGCCATGCCACACGACATGACATGTAGAGCCTGGGTGTCCTGTGAACGAGTCCTCCCCTAAGAGCAACTTCTGCTGTTGATGTCTTGCATTTGTGGATTTGATTCAGATTCTTGGTGTTGTGATTGTACACCCTGGCTTTATCCTGGGTAATGAACATTGTGTTGTCGTGTGTGTATGCAGTAGTTAGGCATTGCATTTACTTGTGACAGCAGCAATAACGCTCTCTCATTAACTATCTTCTACAAATCTAATTTCACGATGTCAGAAAATTACTACTTTCAGCTCACCAACATAACCCAAGTCCCTACCCCAGCATAACTCAAAAGGTTGCTGTAAAAATGCACAGAGTCTCTTGGTTTTTCAGTAGGTGAATAGGAATAAAATTATGAGCCTTTAAACTAAATAATAATTTTTTCCTTGTAGCTTGAGATCTGTTCAATCAATAATCTTTCTGCTAACTCTGGGGAGAATTTTAGTTGCCTCCATAAAATGTTTTAATTATTTAAAATCATAAAATATAAGTAGGCACAATTTGCTTGGAACTCATTAGGGAAATATATGAATAAGAAGAAAAGATAATGTTTGCTTTTGCATTAATTTAAAACAGTCTCTAAAATATGAAATCTAATCCTGGAAAGCAGTGACTTATCATCAGCAATGTTTACTTTTCCTATAATAGGAATAAATATTAAAGCAGCTAGTTATGTGCTTATCCCTACAGTATTGCACCAAACGAAAAAGGAAGATAAATAACTTGTCTGAAATCCCACATTAATTTCCCTCTTTTACAGGCTTTATGGTTGTTCATTTCCTTTTTCAAAACATTGCTTTTAAAATTATTATAATAAAACAGGTGACTTAGAAACCACAAGTAGCTGCAAATGCATGAGACCAATTTGTGTGTGATTAGAATTATGCAGAAGTAATGCTTTATACTCGTGCAAAGCCTTTCATCCCAGTGCAAATCACCGGGCACAACACGAAGCAGCAGCAGAGAAACACCACTGCCCTGGGGGAGGGCGTGGCAGACCAGAGAGCAGAGCAGCTGATGGGTGAGGAAACAAACAAAAAAAAATGTATTACCTTTAAGTTTCTTTGAGGAAACTTTAGTGCTCACTGTGGCAGGAAATGCTCATTTGCAGCTCTTAGGTGTGCAAAGAGGGAAGAATTGGCTTTGTCATTCCCTGCCCAGTACTTCTTGTTTGGGATGTCATCAGAAATCCCTCCCCAAAAGACCCTTCTTGTTTTATTTATGGCTTTCCACATTTTCATTCTGGGAAGGATGTGATAATGCTGTTGCTCCTGTGAAAATGAAATGAGCAGTAAAATCAAACGTGCTGCAAACCACCCAGAGATGGGACCTCTCGTGTGTGGGGTGAGCTCGTAGGTTATCTGAATGTGTTGGCGTACCGGTTGTTTGGAAGAACAGATGGAGCCACTCAGCACGGTCATGTTCCTTGTGGTAGTGCAAGGGTGGTGCCAGGGATGGAGGAGGCCTGTGCCGTTTCAGTAGATGGGTTAGATAAAACCAGGCTGTATTCATCTCAGCTAGTAGGGAGAACAGTCTCTTAAAACAGCACTGACCTCTTAGATTATTTACCCCTGTTGTGGCCATTTAGGATGGATTTCCTCAAATGATAAAGAGAACACAAGCAGGGATGCAGCTAATTGTGCTACTATGTCATCAAAAAAGAGTCAGCTGTGAGTTATGGCACTTGCTGCTGTTGCCACCCGAATATCAGCGAGGTTGCAGTGCCTGAGACGTGGTGTGTAGGCGTGTGCCTCAGGTCTGTGCTGCAAGGTTTCTGGAGAATGTGGGGAGCTGCTCATGCTTCAAAGGAGGGGATTTGGATTAGGTTTATATTCATGTTCCTTTTTCTGTACCCTAAGGGCTTTATCACAAAAAGCTTGCTAATTGTCTTCCATGAGCAGCAATTCACAGAAAGCGCTGTCCATGTGTAACTTGGCTAAATTCAAACAGATTAAAAACACTTCATGAGTTTGTTAAAAGAAGGAGGGACAGCAGTGCCAGAGGTTCAAAGAAACGCCTCTAAGTTATGTTACACACAGCAGCCCAGTTTTCCTTTAGGCCTACAGAAACCTGAGAGGCCGATGATGCTCCCTGCTTCGTCCCCCGCACATCCCAGCAGGATCAAAAGCTGCAGCGCTGAAAATGCAGAAGTGAGCCTTGAGCATTCAGGAACCCCTGTGTCTACCCTTGGACAGTGAGTTGTTTCTTTTCGGAAGCAGTCGTCTCTCTAGATTTCTGAGCACCCAGTATAAGTCCTAAGTGTTTTCGATGCTGTAGACAACTCCAAGCTCTTGCTGTGTTTCCTCTGGGCATATTGGAGAGGCCCAGCACAAAGGGGGAGCATGGTGGCACTGCTGAGTGAGTGTTGTCTGCTCATTTAATTATCTAGTAGATATGCAAAGTCTGATCTGAAACAGTCTTCTGTTCCTTTCCCCGTCACCCATCCAAATATCACACCGCACTGTTTCGAATGTGACATCATTTGCAGTCCTGAAGGGCAAAGGAGTCCAGGAAGGCTGGATGTTATTCAAGAAGGAAGACTTAAAGGCGCAGGAGCAGGCTGTCCTCATGTGCCGTAAGGCGAGCAGGTGGGGGAGAAGACCGACCTGGCTGAACGGAGAGCTTTGGCTGGAACTCGGGAAAAAAAGGAGAGCTTACCGCCTTTGGAAGAAGGGGCAGGTGACTCAGGAGGACTACAAGGATGCTGTGAGGTTATGCAGGGAGAAGATTAGAAAGGTGAAGGCCCAGCTAGAACTTAAACTGGCCACCGCCGTTAAAGGTAATAAAAAATGTTTTTACAAATATATCAGCAACAAAAGGAGGGCCAAGGACAATCTCCCTCCTTTGTTGCATGCAGAGGGAAGCATTGCCACAAAGGATGAGGAGAAGGCAGAGGTACTTAATGCCTTCTTTGCCTCAGTCTTTAATAGTCAGACTGGTCATCCTCAGGGTTTTCAGGCCCCTGAGCTGGGAGATGGAGATAGGATGCAGAATGAAGCCCCAGTTGTCAAAGAGGTGGCAGTCACCGACCTGCTCCTCCACCTGAATGCCCACAAGTCCATGGGGCCAGGTGGAGTCCGCCCAAGGATACTGACGGAGCTGGCAGAGGAGCTGGCCAAGCCACTTTCCATCATTTATCAGCAGTCCTGGTCAACCGGGGAGGTCCCAGATGACTGGAAGTTAGTAAATGTGATGCCGCTCTACAAGAAGGGTCGGAAGGAGGATCTGGGGAACTACAGGCCTGTCAGCCTGACCTCGGTGCCAGGGAAGGTCATGGAGCAGATCATCTTGAGTGCCATTATGCGGCACGTGTGGGACAACCAGGGGATCAGGCTCGGCCAGCACGGGTTTATGAAAGGGAGGTCCTGCTTCCCTAACCTGGTCTCCTTCTATGAGAAGGTGACCGGCTTAGTGGATGAGGGGAAGGCTGTGGATGTTGTCTACTTGGACTTTAGTAAGGCCTTTGACCCTGTCTCCCACAGCATTCTCCTGGAGAAGCTGGCTGCTCATGGCTTGGATAAGCACACTCTGCGCTGGGTTAAAAACTGTCTGGATGGCTGAGTCCAGAGAGTGGTGGTGAACGGAGTCAAATCCAGTTGGCGGCCGGTCACAAGTGGTGTTCCCCAGGGCTCAGTGTTGGGGCCGGTCCTGTTCAATATCTTCATTGATGATCTGGATGAGGGGATTGAGTGCGCCCTCAGTAAGTTTGCAGATGACACCAAGCTGGGTGGGAAATGTTGATCTGCTGGAGGTTAGGAAGGCCCTACAGAGGGACCTGGACAGGCTGGATCGATGGGCCGGGGCCAACTCTATGAGATTCAACAAGGCTGAGTGCCGAGTCCTGCACTTGGGTCACAACAACCCCATGCAACACTACAGGCTTGGGGAAGACTGGCTGGAGAGCTGCCTGGCTGAAAAGGACCTGGGGGTGTTGGTTGACAGCTGGCTGAACATGAGCCAGCAGTGTGCTCAGGTGGCCAAGAGGGCCAATGGCATCCTGGCTTGTATGAGGAATAGTGTGGCCAGCAGGACCAGGGAGGTGATAGTGCCCCTGTACTCGGCACTGGTGAGGCCGCACCTCGAGTACTGTGTTCAGTTTTGGGCCCCTCACTCCAAGAAGGACATTGAGGTGCTGGAGTGTGTCCAAAGAAGGGCAAGGAAGCTGGTGAAGGGTCTAGAGCACAAGTCTTATGAGGAGCAGCTGAGGGAGGTGGGGTTGTTTAGTCTGGAGAAGAGGAGGCTGAGGGGAGACCTTATCACTCCCTACAAGTACCTGAAAGGAGGTTGTAGTGAGGTGGGGGTCAGTCTCTTCTCCCTAGTAACAAGCGATAGGATGAGAGGAAACGGCCTCAAACTGTGCCAGGGGAAGTTTAGGTTGGATATTAGGAAAAACTTCTTCACCGAAAGGGTAGTCAGGCATTGGAACAGGCTGCCCAGGGAAGTGGTTGAGTCTCCATCCGTGGAGGTATTTAAAAGATGGGTAGATGTTGTGCTTAGGGGCATGGTTTAGTGGTGGACTTGGCAGTGCTAGGTTAACGGTTGGACTCGATGATCTTAAGGGTCTTTTCCAACCTTAATGATTCTATGATTCTGTCTTTGGAGCATGGACTGACATACCCCAACCAGCAGCTAGGATTACATGCTTTTATTCTCATGGTGGCTTCTGGGAGTTACTGTACTAGGGGGATTTTTTTTTTTTTTTTATGCACTATCCTTCAGCCCTACTTGCTTTTGAGCAAGTCCCAGCTGTATATTTGTCACCTGTGTTGGCCTCTCTGGGGTCAACCCTTGCAACTAGAAGAGATGCCAGTGTTGCATGAACAGCTGGGTGGTAGGGTTTGGGCAACAGATGTGCCCCCAGGTCAGCTCCTCCAGGAGTGGAAAGTCCTGAGCCTCTACAGTGTGAGCAGTAGTTCAGGCAGGTGTGTTACCCGGGAGGGGTGAGCAGACTCATAAGCTCCCATACATGATCTTGCCGTTAGAGAGAGACAAAGACTTGCTCTGCATTATCATGTGGTCCACTCTCACCACCTAATGAAAGCCTAAATTCCCATTGTCCCCACAAATTCCCCAAAGCTGATTCACTACTTGAATTAAACCATAATTATATATTATCAGCAGTCACTTTATAGTAAGGTTGAAGGATTAAATGCAGTTAGTGATGATGAATTCCAGACGCACAGGACAGAAGCCTGAAGAGAAGGCCAGCTTCTGAGTAACTACAAGATAATGTATTCTAAATATTTGATTCAATTAAGCTTCCTTCTGCTCTTTGTTTCAGCTTACAGATGGCTCATCAATCTATAGTTTAGGGACACATTGCTATTCTTTCTAATGGTAATTACGTGATCAGGATGGAGACAGGTTTGATTAAATGCTCACACTATGCTCTGCATATTTAAAATAATGCCGAGTCCAAAGCAGAGGCAATATGCTAGCCTGATGCACGCAGCTTCAGCCTCAGTCACTCGATAGATCTTCCTCTAGCATAGGTGATGGGGACTTTGCCAGTTCCCACCATTCAAGGAACAGGATTTTTTTAATTCATGAGCTATGATAGTTTGTATCTGGTTTTGAATGTTGCTAAACTGTTATTTGACAGTCTCTTGCAAAAAATACTCACGGTGCTTGCCCATTTTTGGCTCGGCTTTACTGAGAGGATTCTTGTAACTTGGAAATTAGTAGCAAAAGTTACAGAGTCTGTGATCAATCTTCCAGTGACTTCTGCATGTTTGGGAAAGGCCATCATGGTACTTTTAGGCCAGGGTATGTGTTCTTAACAGCTTGTATCTCGCTTGTGATTTTCAGCTTACAGCCTCTGAAAGCAGGAATATTTGTGAGGATGCCCCAGCTGTTAAAGTCTCCCATTTTGTGTTTGTAACCCTTACAATTTTTTGTTATCTACTTAAAAAGTAAAATTGTAATGTAGAACATGGCTAGAAGCTTTGCATGCAAATGTATAATGATTTTGCATATTCCTTTAGCCACTCCATCTGAGAGCTATTATAGTCATTAAGACTTTGGTAAGGTGTTATTTCTTTTATGCAGGTAAGAAAATTGAGGCACACAGAGGCTTGAAGCTCTGAGGGTAAAACCGTAACCAGAAAAAGAAATTGGGCAAGCTTTATGCCCTGTTTAAAATCTCATTTAAGGGCCATACACACCTTGTCCCGGCCTTCTCCCAGGCATGGATTTTACTTCACAGCAGCCAGTCCTCAATTCAGCAAAGTACTTAAGCACATCCTGACATGCTCTGCTGAATCAGGGTTTTAAGTGGGAGTGACAGAAATAGAATTGAGATCTCCTCACTCATAGCCCCACTCTGAAACCATCAGGCGGCACTTCCTTTCTTCATTACTCCCCCACTGCAGTAAACTACCACGGATGTCTGAGGCAGGTAAGACCTGTGCCCTGAACGTCTGCCCCTTATCAGAACCCGAGCCACCCTGTTGAAATTTCAAAAATATGGGCTGAGTAGCCAGTTCTAACAATTTTGAGACTTGAAATCTTTGTCCCCAATGCCTTGAGTCATTCAAGTGCATTATTTAAGCAAACAGAAGACGGATTCTCTTAGCTTTGATACAGCTTCCCTACAGGAGGCCAGCAAATCTAAAGTGACCTTTTTCCTCAATAGACATATGATACTCTTCCAGTGTATCAGTCCCCCAAAACAGTAGCCAGTGGAGCTTTTGTCTGTAAAATGCTAGTTTTGGTTTCTTGCTTAATTAGGTTTTCTCTGTAATAAGAGTTTCAGGCTGAAATAATAAGCCCTAAAAATTGGTTATTGCTATTTGTAATTCACCATGCAAAGAAGTCATTAGTTGGATTCTTACTCTCCAGCTCGAACAGAGTATGCCTCCCACCCTCATAAGTCTTTTTCATTGGTCCCAGGTAAGGTGAGCTTTTTCAACTACTGCTTCTTGATCAAAAATTTTATAGAATGCTTCAGGATGAAACAAGAGTAATGGATGACAACAGCAAATGAAGTTAACTAGGAGTTAAGAATACTGTAGGAAAAATACTTTACTAGGGCGTAGGAAAAAGCATCATTTTGTTACATGCTGCCTAGGGAAGGGAATCTCTGCTTGCAGTAATTATTTGAATAGCTAGTTAACAGCTGTATTGCATCCTCATACAATCATCATTTTCCTTCTGTAGACTTGCCACCAGCGCTCTGTGCTTGCAGCTTTCTAGGAAACAAGCACTTAGCAAGTTGCTTCTTTGGCGGGCAGGTGGGAGGGAGAGAGGAAGGAGGAAGAATTGTTTTGGTTTTCTTCTTGCCCATTTGCTCTTCCTCATTCTGACTTCAAAAAAATCTACCTGCACTGTTACCTTGGTTAAAGAAACCCAGTCCTTGCACACAAAGGTTTTAGGGAGTGCTCTGTATTGGAAATCCTGTTTGTCCTTTGATGCACTTTTAAAGATAACTTTGTTTTTTTCCAGATGGTGTATATTTGAGGCTTCTTATGTAGTACCCTTCAAGAATTACCAGTGACTTTCAATATCATTAGTTTGAGAAGGCTAGCAATCTCCTTGATGTCATGTACGTTTCATTAAAAATCCATTATTCTATCATGGTTTTTAACATTAGTAAACTCCACTTCTTTTCCTTTTGATGGTAGGACTGATTATTCTGCTACTTAGCAGCCTCTTTTAGGACAGAAAATGACTTTGTTGTATTGACTCACTTGGAACTCAGTCATTCTACAGAGGGAGATATTTTTCAACCACTGTCTTACAAGGACAACTTCACCTAAGTTTACTTGCTTTATTAAAATTAAAATAAGAAACCACAGTAGATCTCAAAATAAGTCTCTCCTTCCAACTTAGCTGCCCTTAGGATCCTGCTGCTCCTAAAGTCTACTTTCCCAGGCTATGCTATCCAGTGGAGATATAGGTTAAATAACCATTTTTGATACTGCTCCGCCTGCATTTTTCCTGATGATTTGACAGTGCTTGTTGTTTCCCATCTGCTGGGCTTCTTCCAGTTACAACTTGAATGCTAATGTGACTCCATCCCCCATTGGGAGCATGCTGATATTGACTCGTGCATCTCTGAGAAGTTTCTCATTGAGGTGGTGGATGCTCTGGGTTGCCAAGTCATCCTTTCTTGGTTTTAGCACCCTTCCACTCCAAAGGACCTATAGAAAAAAGAAATGTCATCCACATCGTTTGTTCCAATATGTTCCTTGGAACACAAAATAAGCTTTGGAAAAGGTCCTGCACATTTTCTAGAAATTGATATTATTTATCGTATTTCAGATTTCTAGTGGTCTCTGACATGGAGCTCTCATAAGCAAGTGGGATTGGGAGTCCGCAGAAATAGCTAATTGTACTTCTACTGCAAATTAGAAGCAAAATAAAAATAAAAAAAAGATATGATTAAACATAGGTATTTTTTAAAGCTCCTATTCAGCTTCTACCATAACCCTGAAGGTGCCTGAAGTTCAACATCATTCTTTGTTTCTAGTAAAAGTTATTAATTGATAACTTATTAGTAGTTACTGATTACAAGTGCTACCTTTGATCTTGTGTAAGTACTGTACATAGTAGAAAATGTACTACAAGACAAACCAGAATAATACAGAGCATTCTCTGTAATGAATTACAAAAAAATTGATAAGTTTGTTATCACAGGCTGTTTATGTACTAACATAAATTTAACACATTACTTCTTACTTCTAAAGGGTTTTATTCCTTGCTTATATTAGTGTTCCATATAGCTTACTTTAGGAATTTATGTTAAATTTTAAAAGCCTCCTTTGTATGACATGGAACAAACATGTTGCATTTGGCAACCAAGTTGCAGGTCAGAAATCACATTACTAGAATCCCACTGTGGCTTTTTTTTTTTTCCTTTCCCAGAGGCAAAAGCAGTAACTCCCTGTGCTACCACCACTACAACTGCAGTACTTACATTATCAATAGCTATTATTCCCCCTTTCTTTATGAGGCGCAAACATTTTTCATAGTACTCATTGTAGTTTTCTTTATCCGCATCAATGAAAGCAAAGTCAAAGGTTTCCGCTTCTCCACTGGCCAACAGTTCATCTAGATGAGCAACAAAGTGAGTCGTTACAGCCTGGTTAACGCTGTGTAGGAGAAGTCATCCATTTGTGTCAGAGTGCTCATTAAATAATGTTTTTGGTGCCTTGACCAGGCAGCCTATTCCTCTACAGCTAATTACTAGAAAAGCTTATCCCACAGAAACCAATCTAGACATGCCATAAAACACTTGGTTCCTGAGTTCTGCCTACTTGGAAGTTCATGGAGTAGTTCTAAACCTGCAGGATACAGCTGGGACTGCTGAAAGGTGCAGTAAAAACAAGTCAAGCAGTTTGAAAGTGAACGCACTCTACACCTTCAGCTATTTTTTTGAGCTGACTGAGAACTGTTTTCTTAAGTGGATTAGGATTTTTCTCACATTTATGAACAGGTCCTAAATGTTAATCTCTCGTTGGTGATCAAGTGCCATGATACAGGTCATGAACAAACGCTGTCAGAGATCTTTATCACAGCAGAAGATTGCTGTAAGTAGTCCCTCTCTGGGCCAAGGCAAGTGGAATTCAGTTTTAAGTTCTCCTAAACGGACTTTTTGACCGAGAACTGCAAATCACCAGTTGCAGAGGGGCTGAGTGCTGCCATCTTAAGGTTCCCGGCCACCCCTCTCACCTGCCCTTATCCTCTGCCAACAGAGGATTTTTTTGTCTGAAGCATTGCCTAGACAAAGCTGTCCATCAGACTTCAAGGACAGTGCATCCTAGCAGATTGCTAATATTTGCCTCTTTAGAAAGGATGGATAAATTTGGAAGTAATACAATGTTGTGGATGGATCTGTGGATCCATCAAACACCTTTGCTGGAGACCTTCTTCTGCCTCCTCCATTCCTAGAAAATACCTTACATTTTCAGAATATTTATTAATATTCCCTCTGCGCCACATCTTCTCTTTTCTTGAATGAGAAAAGTCATTGCCTTTCTAATGGCCTCACATGCTTTTGGCACATCCCAAATTTGAACTCCTCTGGAAACCACTCAACTGTTACATCCTAAGTTTTATATTGGCTTCTGTATTTTTTCTGCACCTCAGCCCTTTCAGAAAACTCTTCCTGTCTATAACAAAGAAATACTTGCTTAGAATGGACAATGGATAAGAGAAATTGGGCTTTGTCTAATTAATCTGTTTTAATCAGCTTTCCCAGAAGCAGCTGACAATAGTACTTCATAGATTAAACAAGGCAATGGACAGGACAGGTGAGTGACCAGTATAGCCCACTACACAGGACAAGCATTTTCTTCCTCTCTGCTAGCATGTAGGAAAACTGTGAACTTCTGAAGCTGTGAAGTTTTCTGATTTTTTTTTTTTTTAATATAAGAGAAGCTGTCTCACTGTTAGCAAAGGGATCACATCCGCAAGCATATTTGATCTTAGATTTCATCAGTATTATATCCATCTTCTATTTCTAGGGAAGGGGAGTTAAAAAAAAATGTATTTTAGGTTACTTACCAAGTGTTTGAATTGCTGGCTTAATCCGCAGGTCAATTTTATGCTCTACTCCTGCCTAGAATAAAAAGGAATGAAGAGCTGATGAAAGTGGTCAAGAAACAACCTGTTAGTAGGTTGCACTCGGGGAGTGATTGGTGTTCAGATATTTTTCCTATTATTTCTAGGTTCCAGACAGCACTTGTCTTTCCAAATTGAACTGTCTCAGCCTCCTTTAATGATATGAATGCTTGTATGTGCATGTGCAAGTCTAAGATACCAAACTCCCTTGACATGCAAATGCAGCTGTCCCAAACATGTAACAGAAGAGATGCTGCTTACCTCCTTCCATAGTGGCTTTCCAATTTTGACATAGTCCTCATTTATATCACAGGCAATAACTCTGCCATTATCTGGCAGGACAAGTGCCATATTCAATGTATTATAACCTGTGAAAACACCTAGGAAAATCATAAGAGTCATCAACACTTACCATATTGTGAGGGGAAAAAAAAAAAAATATAAATGGTGAACTACAGGGCTCCTTTCAGGAATAAAAACCCCAAAGAAGTCAAGGATGGCAATTTGTTAATGGACACAAAAGGTTTTCCCCTCCACTTTAGTGTAATGGTGGGCTGGGAGGAATTTTTACTCTTTTTTTTTTTTTTTTAAATCAATCTTTTAGCAAAGCTTAATGTTTGCTTTTTCCAAAAGTCTCCTGGACTCACAGGGCAGAGTCTGGTCCTGCACCTCTGAGGAACAGCCTTATTTAAAAGTGGAGCTAAATCCTGAGCCAAAGGGACTGGACCAGCAGCAAAATACCAGGGCATCGTAACAGCCAGGCCAAGAATGAAGATGGTGGGAACCCATACCTGGCTGCTCAGCATCAGTCTGGCTTGGGGACATCCTGCTAACATAGGGGCATCAAGGAAAGTGGATTGGATGCAGGGCATGTGCAGCAGAACATTTCCTTCGGGCAAGAAGCTGATAGAGGAAGGAAAGAATACACCCTGTCCTGCAACTGCTGGAGACCCAAGTGATTTGTTGATCTTATTTTTTCAGATTCCCTCAGAGTTCATGAGACATTCATGCCAATGCCAGAACTACTGAACACACAGATAGACAAAGTGGCAAGTGAGTGCAAATCAGACACTACTTTTCACATTGTAGTTTGCCCACCTGTTTGTCGAGACAGGTATGCAGTACCTTACTATGTTTAGATATCTTACGTAAACATGGCTGTATTTGGAGAAGCATAGGCAGGAGCTTTATCCTACTACAGAGAGGACAGAATGACACTCTTACCTATTTCAATAACTTTCTTGGCTTTAATGAGTTTGACCAGGTTTGCCATAAGCTGAGCCTGGTCACAGGACACCATCATTTTACTCCAGGGATGATCAGCTGTGAGCTAGAAAGGGGGAAAAAAAACCCCACATCACAACAAACAAAACCCAAAGCTTCCAAAACACTGTCCTAGGGAAAAAACCCAGAGAAAGCCCAGGAAAAAGAGACACTCCTACCTTTGTCATTTTAGATGGCTTTGCGCTCCATCTATGAGCCAGAAATTGGTTTGAACTTAACAGTAACTAAGAAGGGCCGGGGGTGTGTCATAAACAGTGGCTCATCATTCAAAGCAGTAATATGCCCCAAAGTTACCACGGCTGTGGCAAACTCAACAATAGTTATAACTGATGAAAACCACTGAGGAACCTTGACTGTAAAAGTCCTTTATTTCCGTGTATTTACATAAACAGATGCACTTTAAAAAAAAAAAAATTATAAGCTTTGAACTTATGCCCTTATTCCTCTAAGACATGTGGGATGGTTTCATGAACTGCGAGGTTAAAGTCTGTTGCCAAAGGTCAGACCATGTGGTTCTGGCTACACAGCGCAGAGCTGGAGGAGCTGCGCCCATGCCAGGGTGGGAGGGCCCCTGGAGCTGCGCCCGTGCCAGGGTGGGAGGGCCCCTGGGACGGAGGAGGAGGCAGCAGGGGAAGCAGAGCTGTGCGTGGCCCTTGAATGCAAAGGACAGTCTTCCCATTTCCTTTCTTCCTCTAGGGCTCATTCCAACCAACGAGCTCCAGTACTTAACATTCGATTGCTTTTATACAGTAGTTTTTCTCACCTGAAATGACTCAACCCTGAGTCAGGAGGTCTGTTCTGAGGCCTGCTGGAGGACATCACCTCTCTGAGCTATAGTTTCCTTATATGCCTACTGAAATGAACAGAAGTCATCTGTTCAAGTCAAA
The DNA here is from genome assembly GCF_965183815.1 of Platalea leucorodia. Classification (NCBI taxonomy): domain Eukaryota; kingdom Metazoa; phylum Chordata; class Aves; order Pelecaniformes; family Threskiornithidae; genus Platalea; species Platalea leucorodia. Next base: position 25,401,058 of record NC_138826.1, read on the forward strand.
ATCAAGTGCAGCCCAACCACATGGGCTTGGGAGCCATGGATAAAAAGGTCCTAGTGGAACAGTAACGGCACTGAACAGAAAACACGCGCTGGGGGATAAAATACTGACCAGTCGCAGCTTCTTTAGAATTGGATGTTCCCGCAAAGAGTGATCCAGTATGTATTGCCAGAGAGGACTGCTTTTCCCAATAATGCTCTTGGCTGATTTGGGTGTCCCAAAAACTAAAGAAGGGTATCTTTTGCCTAAAAAAAAAAAAAAAAAAGGAATAATAAGAACTTTTATCTTTTTCAGTTATTGCCTCCTTAAATAAAGCAAGTGCTTAAGTACTACTAAAGGTTAGAGTGTTCTTTGGTCTGAAAAACTCAGTGAAAAAGGGAAGTGCAATGTAGCTGGACAGCTCAGTGGACTACAATTTTTTTTTCCTCCTTCTTTTTAACTTCTAAGATGTCCAGCCCAAGTCTGCAAAGGCTGAAAGGGAAAGGCTTCAGTACTGTGCTGTTCAGTGGCCACTGTGAAGGTTACAAGCTGTCATGTTCTTACAGGGCACATCAAAACTCAAAGGGCAAGTGTAAGGAGAGAAGCATGAATGAGGCACACAATTTTCTTAGTCTCGGGACCTTGTTTTGCAGATGGATAGAGGTCTTTAGGGCCGTCAGCTGATGCATCTTCTCAAGCCCTATGTTCTCCAGTGTCCTGCCCTCTGGCCAGGGGAAATCTGGCATTGCTCAATGGCTTGTTTAGCATGAAACCAGTGTGCAAAAATGTAGGTGCTGAAAGCTCAAGTTTAAGGACTATTGCTTGTCTACTTAAATAGAGAACTGATTTCAGCTTTGATACCCAATGCTTCTTTTACCTAATGGGGCAAATATTTTAAAGGAATAACAAAAACAAAAAATCAGTTCCACATCTCCTGATAGTTGTTAGCTATTAAAATCCACTTTTATTTCGAGATTTTTATTTTATTTTCTGTTAATGGCTTTATTTTACAGACAATCGCACCGGGGTGTAGATTATTTCAGCAACTTGCCTGAAGTCAAAGGGTAAGTAAGCAAGCAGCTGCGTTACGAACCCAACACCAGCCTCCCTCCCCGGCCTGATCGTCAGCTTGCATTTCCTCCGACCCCGGGGAATGGAACCGAAACTGTTACCAGAAGAGAAAGCTGTGGCCAGGACACCGCCACGGCCTTTTCTGGCTGCCCAAGAAAATGCAGGCAGGGGCCGGGCTGGGACCTTGGCCCCGACCCCGCCGGCTGCCCGGCCCCACGCTGCAGTAGCTGGATTACAGAGAGCGGCTTGGGCTCTAATAGTATCAGTGTATTTACCGCCGCAGCTCAGCGAAATCCCGGCCCGCAGGGCAGCCCGGCTCGGGGGAGCGCCGAGGGGGATGCTACCCCGACGGCCGGCCGCCCGCCCTCGGGGGGACCTGCCCAGGCGCCGCGGTCCCCGGCCGGGCCCCGGTGGGGACAAGGGGAGGGCGCAGCCCTCACCCCCCTCCCCGCGCCGTGTGCGTGCGGGGGGGCGCCGCTTACCTGCCAGCATCCCCGTGGCAAAGGCGACGCCCAGCATCGCTGTCCCGACGGCCACTTCTTTGGGCACGCTGAAAAGGGGCATTTCGGGGCCGGGAGGGGAGCGGCGCGGCGCGGCGCGGCGGCTGGGAGCGGCGCGGCCCGGGCCGGTCACACGCGGGCGCGGGCGCGGGGCGGGGCGGGGCGGGGCCGGCCGGCACGTGGCGGCGGCGCGGCGCGGAGGGGAGCGGAGCGCCTCCGGGCGGCCCTGGGCCGCCGCCTCCGCTCGGGAGAGCGGAGCGATGCGATGCGATGCGATGCGATGCGATGCGATGCGATGCGATGCGATGCGATGCGATGCGATGCGATGCGATGCGATGCGATGCGATGCGCTGGTGTCCGCGGCTGCCGGCCCGACGTGTCTTCTTGGAGCCGGCGCTGGTTTTGGTGGCTTTTCCGCCGCCCGCGCCCCGAGGTGCCCGGTGCTGGGCGGGGCTGGCGGGAGGATGGGCATCCCGCGGGAAATGCGCACCTTCCTCGCGAGTGACATACTCTGTAGCGGTGTGTGAAGTGACAAAAGCAGCACCTGGGGTTTGTGCTGCCACCTCCTCAGAGGCTGGTTCTGGTATGCCTTTGCTGCAGTCTTCATTTTAAAACACACCCAGATGTTGTGTGAACTGGTAATGGATGGGGGAGCTCTTAAAAGAAATGTCCTCATGAGAGGCTTGGGCCTCCAATTAGTTCTGGAAATGTGCTCTCTCCTTCCCGAGCACAATGGTTTTTGCAGCTGAGGTGTGAGCAGATTCCTTATCAAAACGTACATAAGATTGTGGGACTTCAGTCCTGTGCCCAGAACTGCAAGATTCCAGGTGAAAGGGGTCAAGGAAGATCCTCCATGAGAGGGGGAATGGGGCCTGGTTTCCTCTGCTGCTGTTTCAGCCCTCTTCTGCAGCCCCTTCCAGGCAAGGTGCAGCAGTGCCCTTGCCACTTTTTGACAGCCTGGTTGTTTAGGGATCTCTCCCCTGGCCTGATCTGTCACTGAGGGAATTGATATATAAAGCAATGGTGGCTGTGCCATCTTCTTTTCTTAGAAATCAGGCTAAAAAAACTTTTCTGTGCTTTTGTTGCGTTACATAGGTACATGCTAAAGGACCCTGCAGTGCCTTTTGGAGATGGGACAGGGATTTGGTTTTCATTTTGTGAAGTGTTGGCAATACCTGGATTTTGCAAAACCCAAACAAGATATGAAGATCTATCATTTTGTCGCTCTACAGGAGATGAAATTAGCAGCATTGCAGACAGACCAGGAATATGCAGGCATGGAGAGGGTTGCAACTTGGCCTCAACAGATGTAGGATGAAAGCAGGTAAAACTTCCCTTTTGGCACATAGTTAATCCCTAGAAAGTCAGATTAATTGTGTGCCTATAGGTTAGGATGGTAACTTTTCAAATATGTTCCTATGCTAGCTAAACTGTCTAGTGTCAATGCAGTTAGCAGAAAACGATTCTTTTGTAAGTACATCTTAAGTGCAGGATTAAGTATACCACCAGGGCATTTATGGGAAATGGGTTTGCCTATCACTGCATTTTTAGTCTGTGCTAGACCTTATTTACAAAGACTTGAGCTCAAAGCTCTTGTATTTCTTTTGCAGCAGCTAATCACGTCAAGCACTAAGGAGTCTGCTCTGCTTTCTGACTTGCAGAACAAAGCAAGACATCTGATCTGTCTTGGCAGATAAAATATCTTTCAGTTCACTTTTAAAATTTATTTGATTTTGAAAGCTGCGAGTGTTGTTGCTTTCTTGTGTGGTTTTTTTTTTTTTCTTTTGTTCAGTATCTCATCACTTTCTCTGTTAATATTTTGCTTTTGTAAATGAAAACATTTCATCGCATCTTTCAGAAGATGAGTTATCATGAAGTGCTGGAATGTGTCAGTTTTAGGCCAAACAGAAGTGTAGGAGACAACAAACTCTTCTAGCAGCCATAAATCAGATTTGTGACTGTGCAGCTCCATCTAGTGATTATTTTCTACAACTGCAGCAGGAGGGAGAGAGTAGCTGCGGGATACGCTGTCTTTGTCAGGAAACACTCTAAATTTGTAAGCTTCCAGTGTTATGTCGGCCTCTCGACTCTCAAGAAGACGAGCTTCCTCACTTGAAGCTCTCCGGAAACTTCAAGTTTCTGAAATCTCCAGCTGAACAGAATTGCTAACACACTTAAACATGTGTCTGAAACTCCCCCCCCCCCCCGAATTTCTTATGGAGTAGTAGCTTACCTGTGGGCAGTGACAGAAGGTGTTTTACTATGTCAGTGTATGGGGCAATGTATTGTTTCCTTTAGATAAGGAAGTTGATTTACAGATATCTAAGTCAAGATAAAACACTTTCTTAGATTGGCAAAAGAGTTAAAGCCTAAAACAGAAAGGAGCCAGCTGCTTTTCTTTGAGCCATTGCAGTTTTCATTTTACATAGCTCTATGATATATTACTGAACAGGAAACTTTGATTAATCAGATTAATTAGACACATGCTTGCAGTGTGCTGTGGTTACTTGAGCATTTAAACATTTTGGTAGATTTCTGCCTACTTCTTGCGCGGAGTAAGGTGAAGGCTACCTAGAGATAAAAACTGTGTGTGAAGTGGGCTTGGATACAAACCCAACTGCTCCCTGTATCTATAAGGTCAACCCAGTTGCACAGATTTCACAGGAGATCAGGATTGTTCCCACTGTTGTAGTCAGTAGGCATATTTGCTCTGCCTGAAAGTGCCTGCTCCCAGGAACTGCCTTCCTGAAACAGTAGGAGGGTTTTGGCAGCATCTTCAGACTAAAGCCAGAACATGATAGCTTTTGTGAAACATAAGGAGTAGGACAGACAGGATTCAGATTGGCTGGTCAGTGGTTGACCTCAGGGTGTGCGAGTCTTCACTTTATTCATGTTGATAATCCATGGGCTTCACAGTCACTGGGTAATTGATATCTGCAATAGTCTGTTCTTCTACTGAAACCTTTCTTCCAGGAGTCTTTTTGTATGTGGGAATGTTGCACACCATCCACCTCGGTGGCATCTGGCTGTGTAGACTTACCGTAGAAATAGAACTGGTAAAGCATTAGCCTATTGATAAGGCTGTCATCTCACTTCTGTGTTTCTGCCTTTCATTTGCAGCTATTTTTAGATAGACCAGTAGTGCCTAGTAACTGAGGCACGAGTGTAAAATGCTAAATGACTTGCCATGAGTTTAATAAGCTGTTCTCTTCCACTGTCCTCATATTTTAAATTTTTTTCTTTGTTGTTTTTGTTTTTCTTCCCCTCTTCACTCTTCCATGTGTCAGCTACCTGAGCTCAGCCATGTCTTCTGGCAGGCTGTGCCTTCCAGGACGTTGGTGGTGTTCTGTGGTCTGCTCCAAGGTGGTGGTAAAGAGCACCTTGATTGTCTTACTGCTGCATTTTAAAGAAGTAAAATCTGTGGGTGGCTCAGCCACTGTCCAGTGTGGACAGCCAGGGGTTGTCCACACTGTGACTGAAAACCTACCTGCAACATATGCACTAAACCGTAGTTACTGCTGACATGGTTTTACTAGACCTATTGGCAACATACATACTAAACCTTAGTGGTATCTAGAATGGTTTATTAGACCAGGGTAGGTATAGATGACTCTTTTGAAAATCATATTCACTCTGTGGTGGAAAATCATTGTACACCACAGACACCCTGAAGGAAGTGTGTATAGGCATGTTTGAACAGCACGACTCACTAGAAATAACCCCTATACATTTGTTGAAGCTATATTGGCCTATGACATTGGAAAGAATTCTGTGGAATTGCATGTTGTGTCTGCTTCATTCATGCTGCAATGTTGCTGGTGTGGCTTCAAGTATAATTTAAATGGTGCTTACTTCTAATCTTGGTTACCCACACATTGTTCTCCTATGTTTATAATGAGGATAGCAGTCACATGGTCCTCTAAAACATGGCAGCATTTGCATAAAATGTTGAGAAGCAAGTGTAAATACTACGTGTATTTAGTTCAGTGAGTAAAGTAGAAATGTGTTTGGAGCTTATGTACAGCTGAAAGAAGAGGAGACAGTGGTCTTTGCCCCTAAAAGCTTACAATATGCATGTAAAAATTGGTCATGGGCAGGAACTGTAAGAAGGAGTAGGATTGTATTGATTGGTGTCCTTGGCAGTAGCCTAATTGTCAGCTTTCTCAGGAGAAATCAGAACAGATAAGTTTTAAGGAGAATTCAGGAGGAAGAAAAATGGGGTTTGGAGCTGTTTACAAGGAGTTTACTTCAAATATGAGTGCAGAATGAGTAAAAGCTCAAACCCAAAGAGGTACCAAAGACTAATGCATTCATGTATTCACATGGTCAGACTAATTGCTGAAAATGCTGATTGAGATGGCATTCTGGATGGATGGGACTCGAATGAGATTAGAGCTGGGGAAAGAAGTTGCAGTAATCAAGGTGATGAAAGCTTGGACAAAAGTTTTTAGTTGTGAAGATGAACATACATAAATAATCTTGGAAATATGTCAAAATCTTTCTGATGATTGTTTTTGTATGCTTGAATGTGAGGGCCTGGAGAGAAATTAGAGTTGAAAATGAAGAGTTGTGAGTTGACTGATAGGCAAAATGGTCATTTTTATCTATATTGGTGGAGGAGAAAGGTTAGAGAGCTGAGGCTGACCTGATTTTAGCTGTCCTCAGAGAGGTGTTTGAAACAGATTGGGATTTTAATCTGGCTGCAAGGAGATAGGAGTGAAGAGGCAGATCTGCAAACTGTCGTCATCAACATGGTGAATGAATGTGTGTATAGATGGGGCCAGTTACTCAGAGAAAACTGGAAGCCATGAATTCCCCTATCTTTTAAGCTATTCATAGATAAACAAACCCGTATGCATTCTATTGTATTTATTTATTTGTTTTATTTTAATGGGTTTTCATAATCTCTCTGGTTAAAACTGAAACAGAATTTATTTACCATATTTATGTGCTCATTCATCTGTCTATCTTAGGTGTCATAGACAAAAAATGTATATATTTTATAATTTTACACTCCACAGTGTATATCCCCTTGCAAGACCTAGATAAATCAATTGATGGTGGTGTATTTTAAAGGATTTCATATGTTATTATTAGTTTTTTATTCACAATGGAGATTTCTTTTTTTCTTCCAGCTGGTTTTGCTATTGTATTTGTCTGTTCCATCCCTGTTATCTCTCTAGTATAGTGTACACTTAACATTTCATTTTACAGTTCTGTAATGCAGTGTTTGCCATTTACTGGCATAACCTCCTTGACCTTAGAGATACTCATTCCACATGTATCTGTTGTAGCAATTTTTTTGCCATGAATGTTCATATGTCTTCTCAACTGAAAATCTTGGGATTGTAAGAATAGTACAATCTTTTTTTTTTATCAGTGATAAATGGAATTGCTCTCTAAAATTTTCTTCTGATAGTTGAATTCAGTAATTTGAAATAAGACTAATAGTTTCCCAAATACTCATCATTGCTTCTAAAGTAATCTGGATTTTTTATCAGACAAACTGTAAGTATCAAAGCTTCCTTTAATATGATTCATTGTCCAGCTGGAGGGTAATCACTAAAATGGAACGCAGACATGAACAATGACTTTAACTAAGTTGGTTCGGTTACTTTCATCCAGCTCAGATACTTCTATTGCATTCAGTCTTCTGTGGGAGCTTTTAAAGTATGTCTTTCGATAACAGCTTGTAAAGGCTGTGGTACCTTCACATCTATTTCAAGGCTAAGGTATCAACATTTCAAATGCTGCTGCTAAGAAAGCTGGTGATTCATGAGCCCATAAGCCTTAAGCCATTAAACTTGCAAACAGCGAATGGTTTAGAAACGGTTTTCAGCTAGAAGCATTTTGACATATTGGTAAATATTTTCAGGCCTTACTGGCTTACAGGCCAACATTTTGAATATATATGACTACTTTTTGCCATCTCATTACAAGACTAGGTTCAACTTTGGACATGCAGGTATCGTGAGGAGAGATAGCCCCTGCCAAGCAGCATAATTCCCAGTGCAAAGTAAGTTAATGGCTTCTATGAAAATATCCCACAAGTATCAAGGACTGTAAAACTCAAATTGAGCTTGACTGGGGGAGACACAGTGAAATAGCTTGTTCAGTGGCTCAGCTTGACAGATCCAATGATAGAAGCAGTTGTCCTGACAAAGAGAGTTTATCATTGAAGGATGTAGTTTGGAGGCACGTTGAATTTCTCAAAACAGGTGACAGACTGTTCTGAATGATTTCCTTCTGGGTCGTGGCCCAGCCTCACACTTGGAACAACCGCATGGACAGTGGTGCAATGGGTGCTGGCTACAGAGGAATAAAGCTTGGTATTAATTTGCTCTTGCAGATGGTCCCCACGTGATGAAAACAGGCACAACCTGAGTGGTGTATTCTGCTTTACTTACAGTGCCTGATGCAAGTCTCAAGATGCTGCTCCACTTGCCTTAAGCTGTATAGTCCATAAACAAAATGTGAGAAATTTTTCTCCTTAGCACTCTGATGCTCGTAATAAAATGAAAGAAGCAGTGAACAAATCAACCATAGCCATGACACCTCATTAACCAGGCTCTCCCGTGCCATTATCTTTTGCCTCTTTTTTTTTGACATCTGAAGAAATCTGTGTCAAAGACCAGCAGACTGGATTTGCTTCATACCAGCTGTGTGAACGGATGCCAAAAATGAAGTCTAGTTTTGGAAGCCCAGTGGTTTTTCCCTTCCCTTAAGGGCATTTGTCCTAGAGTTTTCAGTGCACAAAAGCAACCACAGCAACATGACAGTAGGAGAGGTGCAGGACTGGCGTGTTCTTAGATAGTCTGTCCCAAGTATATTAAAGAATGGTGAATGATCCTCTCACTAGATCTGGTTCCTAGAGAGCTCTAGGTCAGATTGCCATTTCACGAGTAAGAATTTGTCACAAGCATGTGAAAACCATGCCAGGCTATTCACTTTGTGACTTAAAATCAAGAATTCCTAGTAGATTTTTTGTCAGTTGGGAAGAACAGAGAAGGGACTATCTATATTAGTCAACTGTGGTTTGCTAATATGATGCAGATGTGAAGAAGGCGGTACTGGATTTAGCAGGTAAAATACATCTGCTGGAGAGACAGCCCAATTAGTGTCATCACCTGAAACTCCATGTGTGGCACATTACCCCCTTCAGGCTGAAAAGGCACAGGCGGGATGGCTCAGATACCCTCAGGAAACAGAGGAGAGTGAGAGGTACAGAGAACAGTGTTTGATATTACAAAGGGTAGATTGTTTGTAGGAAGAAAACAGAGGGAAGGTAGGAAAGAATTTTTTAACTGCATACTGTCCTCCCTCTATTTATCCACTTTTTTTTTTTTATTAAAAAAAAAAAAAGATGTACTCTTGGTAGTTCTCATGAACTCAACTCACTTTTTTTCTCTCTACATATATTCTTAAGATGATTGTTACAACTTTATATAATTTTGCTTTTTAGTATTAATAGTTTTTTATTTCTTTACTGTTGTATATCTTTGAGTTTGAATGTTAACAAAAGGCTATATAGACTTTTATCTGTTTATTCTGTTCTGGTTTTGTTTTATATATATATATATATACACTTTTTAAAATAACCTCAGCTCCTTTTAATATAAACAATTGGAATATTTCTGTTAAATTTGGTAAGAATTTTTTTAAGAACTCCTAACAGGTGAACTGTGAATTTTGCAGTGCTAGTCACCCTTTTGATAAAAATAAGGCTTTCTTAGTATAGTATTTTAAAGTTGTGTTTTTACTGCTTCCTTTTAGCGTTTTGAAGATCAGAAGATCCTTCTGCTTTAGTATACTTGAATCATATTTTCACTTTTTAATCGCACTTCCTATCTATTTTGTTTTTAAGAAGTCCCTTTCTTTCCTTTCCTTTATAGCTTGGGCTTGACTTCATAAGAATCTCTAACTGAACCATAAACTACCTTTATAAATATCATTTTTCCTTGAAAGCTATATCTTACTGCAATGACCAAAGTTTTGTCATGTGTTAGATTAAGATGTCTGCCTAAAATCAATAATGCTGAGGTAACAACATTGGTTTCTGCTAGGCTCTCAATTACTTTCTCAGTTGTTTGTCATAGGAAGAATATATGATCGGTTGTTTCCCCTGCAGGCTATAAAACCAGCCTGTTCTCCTTTGATCACTTCTGCATACTTCACTTTTACTCTCCTAAGTGTAACACAGATTTTTAGAGCCTTGGACCTGTGAAGTAGCAAAATGATTCTTCTGTAGTCCATTCCAAGGGATAATAGCCTCCCTGTATAAAGCATCATAAATATCCCTGGACAACAGTTGGCTCTTTCGGGTTACACTGCACAATTGCTATGGAATCCGTTCCTGAATTTGCCATGCTCTTTGAAGAAATGTCTGGGAGAAATTTACTTTGCGGTCTTTCCTTTGCGCCTTGCATTCCCTGTAGTCCTTTGCACCTTACATTCTTTCTTTCGCTGCTCTTCTTTTGCAGGTAGTCCCTTACTCTTTGTATCTGTCTGAGTAATATTTTTTTCTTTTTTCTTCCCCCTTATACCTTTGTGTTTTTTAAGATGGTTTCTAGTGCCATTTTGTTCTTGAAGTTGCTGCATTTTGCCACAGAGGGGAAACACAATCATGCTGTGCTCTTTCCTGGGAGCTTTACTTTTGTTCTCTCTTGATCTCCTTTATCTGAAATAAATTACACTACCTGCATGATGACAGTAAAGACTCTGCTAGGCAAAGGAGTACTTGAAATAGTATAGTCTCTTGTGAAAATGGGAGTAGCTGTAATGGGGCAATTGAGTCAGTAGCTGCTTGTTATTTTAAGTGTTCTTCCCTCAAAAAGAGGCAAGTGTTTTTCTCAATGAGGCTTCAGAGGTAACAGGTAACATGGAGAAGGTAAATTGAAGTTTTGGTCCCATCATGTCACTGAAGAGAAGCTGCCCTTATTTGCCTCTGCATTTTCATGTCCTGTGTTATAAGGAGAGAAGGTAATGAGGCAGAAGAGTGAACACACTATTTTGAGTTGAAATTTAAAAAAAAAAAAAAAAAAATGCAGAAAGCTAGCAATTAATCTAGTCACCTTCAGTTTCCCATCCAGGGAGTGTATGTGAGAGGCTAGTCAGACTTGGTGGCATGAACGTTTGGATTTCAAGGACAAGCAGAATACTTAACATCGCTGTACCCTGGCAAAGCCCTGCTGACATATTTCACAGTACAGAGCAGCTCTGCAGTTAGAGAGCTGTTATGTTTCCTAACAGGGTATTTGTAGCATGTTATAAACAGTTACTGTTGTAACTGAATCCTAGGCTGTGGTCCTTAAAACCCAAAGCGCTACCCAACTGGCAGAAACCTTAATGCAGTTTGCCTTTGTCTTCTGTCTAATTCATGTAGGTAACAGTGGAAAATGCCATAGCGCTTGGGAGCTAGGCCAGGAGGAGGATAGGTATGCAGCTGGTCATCTGTCTCACTGCTTTTGAGAACATAGGTAATTACTGTGTGCTATACACCTTCCTGATGAAATGCCTTTTGGAAAATCAAAGCTGTTTGTCTGGCTCCAAGGCAGAGACAGTTTCTCTGACCAAATGGGGTTTAGTAACTCTTCCAGCCTAGCTGCAGTGTCTTTCATGGACTGTTTAGCTTCTTGATGTTTATGCACCCACAGAGTTGTTGTATACCTAAAATAAGGCATGAAATGTGGACTTGGTGTTTATTGTGCAATCAGCTCGGACTTAAAAAGGGGCAAGCGGCATAAGGGACTGAGTGTTGTGTGTCCCATGACAATCCTAGGAAATGTGAGGCTGACCACTCCTTCCCAATTCTGTACCTTTTCCGTGGGTTTCTGTACTGACACGTTCTTAGAAGTGGTAGTAGGTCTTCTGGTGCTAAAATAAATTTGCAGACCCAAATATTCACCTTGCTTGAAAGCCTGGCTCTAGTCTGTCGGATCAGACCTATTTCCTGTCTTAAAGCACAAAGGTGACAACTGGTCTGTTCTTAATGGACAGATGAAGTAATGTAAGAGAAAAAAGAGGAGCAATCTAGATGTTTTGAAAGAAGTCTTATCTTCTGAGGCCACACATGTAAGGTGAAGGAGAAAGCTACAAGGTGTGCAGGTCTTGGAGGACTGCTCATATCACCATGCAGTCTGATTGAGTGAGGGAATCCAGGAGTACCTGGGGATTCTTCGGAGCTTTGGCTCCACTCAGAGGATGCCAAGAGCTTCTAGTAGGCATTAATAAACATAAATTTGACTAAACATGTGTCAGATGTTCCTACTGCTTGCTGATGTTGCAGGATGATGCCATATGTTGTTCTGTTTTGTTCTCTAAAGTACATCAAACTTGAGCAAAGCCACTCCTTTTCAGTGTTTGCTAGTACTAGAGTAAGTCATCCTTCACTTCTGTTTTCCTCAGGGTAACACATTTTTAGAGCCTTGAACCCATGAGGTAGCAAAATGATTCTTTGAGAATCCTTTCTAAGGGACAGTAGTTTCTCCGAGTGAAGTATTTTAAGTATCGGCAGCACAAACCAGAACCTGAGCAATACAAATGGTAATGCTAGGAAGACTGAAGTGGAAAAATCTTGCTTCCGCTTACTACTTTCTGCAATTATAAGGAATTTAATTGTCTATTAAGTCAGTGCACAGCATCAGCGTTGTTCAGATCCTCCTAGATGTTTGTAAAACAAAATGTTAACTTTCATCATTAGTTATTTATGGCTGTCTGCATACGCTCTGTTGGTTGTAGGGGTTGCTTCTCCCTCCCTCATCTCCCCATCGCGCCCCTTCTTTCTGAGTCTGTGAAAGCCATTTAGACTATGGAGCTTGCTTCCCTTTTTGTCTGTTCTAATGTAACACAGTGGGTGGTGGTGGGGGAAAAATCCTGGACTTGATACAGCATGACCAGAAATGAATTGTTCATGAGATACTCTATTGGGCAAAGAAAGGGCTATTGGTTTTTTAAGCCTGCACTGTGAGAACAGATACTGAAGCAGTGAACTGTTTGATCCTCATATCAAACTGAACCAGAGGAGGGCCTGAAAATGAAGACTGGAGACTTGACTTGTTTGTGCGAAATGCAAGGAAATTTATACGTGCAGGACAGCAAAGGGATACCCTTGTCTTTGGCTCTGAGCTGCTACTGTTTGTCCCTGAAGAAGTGCTTTGTAAACCTGAATTTAAGGGGATTCAACTTAATATCTTTAGGCACCTATGTCCGAGCAGGCTGTCTAGACTCCTGTTTGTGATAGTGGAGAGAAATGGGTATTTCTGGGGACACAGCTTTTATCAAGGTAGATGTCCAAAGATCTCTGAAGGAGAGTGAATTGTGTTCTGTAAATGCCTGTTTCTCTCTGACTCTCAATTACTAGGTCAGATGTAGATGTCAGGGTTGTAAATGTCTTGTATTGCATGGAGTGAATGACTGGAGCATTTGTGAATTTTGGAAGCCTGGAGAAGGATGGACATTAATTACTGAAGTATTGCTATAAGAGACTGAGTCTCAGGAATTGGGATGTTTTTTGAGTTGTCCTACCTGCTGTCTCTATACAGAGGATCTACTGGCAGAAGAGATGGAAGGCTATGAATCTTCAGCTGCTATGGGAGAAAGACATGCCTTTCTCTGCGATCAGTGTAAAACATCATCTTTTATCTCTTGCTTGTTTCGCATGTGTGTGGGTGTGTGCCTGTGCGTGTGTAACTACAACACGTTATCACCTTGCATCTTTCCTAGGCTGGAAAGGGAAACAGAATATAGTAAGACTACTGTTAATTCACTTCAGGAATACTTGGGAAGTCTCATAGATATTTATATGAAGGTAAATGAGTGAACACAATATAGTCATTGAAAAACCTAGTTCCTTATTGAGACAATTGGTTCCTAGTGCATCCTGGCATTTCCAGGCTGGAGGTGTTGGTGGTGTTTTTGTAGATGGAAGTGTGTTCTGTGTATATAGATGTTTCCATCTGTTCTTTATTACTGTATTGCAGCCTTGCTAAGGTGAAATTCTGCCATTCTCTGCCAGTACTATTCAGAATTTGGCCCTGGGTTTGTGGGGTTTTGTTTTGGTTTGGGTTATTCTTTTTTTGTTTGTTTGTTTTTAAAAAGGGAGTTGTGACTAAGTGGAGCATGTTGTTAAAGTTCTTATTATTCTGATTAGATAGAGCAGGTTAAAACATTGGTCATTCCTGTTAACCTTTTTGAATATCCGTCTTACAGCCTGACTTTAAGAATAAGAGGCTGGTACCTGTAAATTCGTGTGAACAGGGAAGGAGAGGTGCTCTTTGAGAAGGCTATGGATTACTGTATTAAGTTAGAAATCTGCTTGGGTTAACTGTTCTAATGAGCTTATTAATTTACATATATTTTATTAAATAAATATGCCATTAAGAACAGCTCTGTAAATAAACCCCACTTTTAATAACTTCCGTGTCCCAGTGGCTTTAAATACAGCTCCTGATTTGAAATTACAATGGCTGATTAAATTAGTAACTTTTAAAAGCTAATCACTGATGGATTTATCCAGTCAGCTTGCTTAAAATTATATGTAATACAGGAGCTCTTCCTAACAGGCAGATGTAAAAATTTTATAATTTGTTAAGGCCCAAACTGAATATTTTTGGCTCAGTAGGTCTTGGTGGAGTTTCTAGAAGGTGGTGAGCATACCAAGAAGCAAGTGTCCTTTCCTCTTTCAGGATGGTAACTCTGTGAAGCCTCTGTACATCTGCTCACATCTCTGCTCTCTCTGTTTTGCACGGAATCTGTCTAATTGCTGCTGCAATTATCTTCCTCTCTTTACTGTTTTATAGTATGGTAGGACTGGGCAGATATTTTACTGTTGTGTTAAGCAGCAAGATCACTTTTTTGTCATACCTTTATTAAGAGCAATCTTACTTAAGGGTAGAATTGTTACATACAGATTTCTCTGTTGCCTCTTTGCACCCTGTTTCTCCCCAGCACTGATTCGAGTAGAAGCACAAAGTGAAACTCGTTCCTTCCTGCTGTCTCCTTCAGTATTTATGGTCACAGCACTTTTCCTCTATGCCACATGGCCAGGTGGAGCAGCTTCTTTCCCCAGTATTTAAAAGACCATTGAATTTAAAGAATACCTCCAGGTTTGGGATACCCTATTACACATTTTAGTGTTGCAACAGGCAGTGAGTAAGCAGGGTATTTGTAAGAGGAATTTGAGAGATATCATATGGGCTCATGGTTCCGTGGTGTCTCAGTCCTATGTGTTCAGTGTTCCCATGTGCTGGTCAGCCCTCCTCTTAATCCTGTCAGCACAAACCCTCCTTGCTGCTGTTGATAACTGTCTCTCTTTGTTTAATCTCAATGTCCTCAGCTCCCTGGATTTTCTTATGCAAGAGATAAATATTTAGGGGATTATATTTTCTTGACAAATTTCTGGTGGAAAAACATGATGTGGGAACAGTGCCAAAAAGCAGAACTTTCAGAAAATCAGTTACTTTTGCTGACCTCCGTTATTTCCATCTCTGGAGCTGCTTTTGCTGTCCTTGAGGAGGTCAGAGAAGGGAAAGGATGCCCATTTCACATCTGCTGCACTGACAAGCAACCAAATGTACCTTTTGGCTAGTGGTTGGCATTTTGGCAGCGCAAAGCTTCCAACTCCCACCCTTCTACAATCAGATGGGATGAATAGCAGAACTGTGCTATATTGCTTGTTGGCATGCAGGTTAAGTACATGGGCTGCATATGAGTCTATTCATCTGAAGTTATCCTTTCAGATCACTGCCCAGTTTTCTAGCATAATCTTCTTGGAAAAGAGCTTGGCATGTGCATCTCCTTTTCTCTTGGCACATGGGTGTGTTAGGTTTTTTTTTTTCGTAATTTCGTGGTATGCAGTAGTCATCCTAAGCAGCAGCACTGGTATCTGAAAATGAATGGGCATATTGCAATCTGGAGGAAATGTCATGCCCTTCTGGTGTGGAGTCTGAGTGATACAAGCTGTGGAGGGGTGTGTGTGTGTGCTATAAATTAAACATTGTCTTTGCTGCAGGCAGGGATAAAAAGAGGGATACTCCCACACTTTATCTTTCTCTCTCTTGTCCTCTTTAGGCATTTGAGAATGGAATAAGCCAGTCATAAAAAGCAGGGCCAGGTCAGGGTAGATAAGTACCTTCACCTGTTGTAAAATTCAGAGCAGCATTTAAATCCCTGCCTCCCCTAACACTCCTCTAGAGAATCACCCTATCACTTGTAATTGCTTGCTTGAAAGTACATTGGAACAGCTGATCTTCCCTGGATTAGGATAGCTTTATGCTATATTTTTGCCCTCTTCTGGGCCAAAAAAAGCCTCAAACCCCATGGTTGTAGACAGCTAAGCTCTTGAAAAACAGGAGGGGAGTAGAGACAGTCAATGAAAACACCTGTTCATGTAATAGCTTTTCCATCCTCTTACCTCATCCTCTGTATTTGGTTCATCCCCCTTGTTGCACCTTGTTTTAAATTAGGACCACTTTTGGGGGCAGGAGCTGTTTCTTATTATGCACATGTGCTGCATTTGGCATCATGGAGTCCTCCTGGTTGGAGCCATTAGCTACCACAGTACTACAAACACAGATATGCTTGGAGGGCAGGGCAAATGCATCCTTCAAAGTGGAGAGGGCTGTGAAGTTAGGTAGCTTCAGCAGCATTTTGGAATATAGGAACACATAGTTGGTGCTAATGGAGTAGCCAAAGGGCTTATAGCTTCCCTCAGTTCTTCCTTTGTTTCCACCTTGGATCATCCATGAGTGGAAACTAAAGTCCATCAGGAGGAAAACAAATAAACAAAAAACACCAAAAAAAACACTACAACTTGGGGCTTAAGACCTTGTGTAGAGTTTCCTACTGAAGGCTTAGGAGAAGTGAAGTTCAGAAGAGGGACCACAGCTGCTGGATTGCCTGGTCTGGATGTGTGCAGTGAGTCCAGTGTTCATGTCTTCACCTATACTGCACTGTTCTGTACGCATAATGGAGACAGTTCAGGGCCTAGGAGCATGAGCACGAACATTTGAATTACCGTTTTGACAACTGCAGTTTCAAGGCTTGCCCATTGGATTTCATTCTTAAAGGCTCCTTTTGGGCTGCTGGAGCTTGCGCTCAAATGGCCCCTTATTGCCTGATCTGGTGTTGATCAGTGTCAGAGAAGAGATACAAATCCTGGTTTTCCTTTTTGTGACCTTAGTCTTGTTCTGTGGTCACTGAATTAATGGCTTGTAGAAACAGAAATACTAATTCTCTTGCCTGGCTCCTGTATTGGGACTTTACCCTGAGCTAAAGCCTTAGTATGTATAGCTACCATATTTGCAACAGTGCTGATCAAGGTCTTCTGTAATACAAAAAACAGCAGAGACTACAGAGTTTGTCTTCTCATCATCTTTCCCTCACTTCCATTTTTACAATGGCTAAACTGGCTGTGGCAGCTGTTGCTGTGGCTGCAGGCTTTTCCTTTTCATACTGAAGGCTGACGTGCATGCGGTGAAGTTGCTCATCTGTTGAGGGGTGGGTGAGAGGACAGGGCGATTTATCAGTAAATGGTGATGTGCGTGTGGGACTGACAGCTTTGATGTGTCTCCCTGTGGGGTAGAGTGCTGCCATGGAGAATGAAAGCCTGGTTTCTTTGGCATTTGGCTGAGAGCCGTGCAGCTCAAGGGTATGCAAAAGAACAAGAGGAAAGAGCAGAGAGGCATTCTCTGTGGACTGTTGTCTTGTTCCTAAAGCAGCTGGAATGTGAAGGCAGTATGTAAAGGTAATAGCCTGCATATTTCATATTGGTGGGGACTGTAAAAAGGTGCCCTTGGTACAGAGCAAGGATCCAGTCTCACAGAGTATTCACAGCGCCTAGCGACTGCATATAATAGTTTTCTCTCCTGTCATGGTGGTCTGGAGCCTCCCTGTAACTCCTCTCCAAAAGCTGCACTTAGATTGTGACTGATGAGATCTTGAGGATGCCCAGGTGAGCACTTGGATGCAGAAACCTTGGGTGCTGCAGGAGGTGGGGTGATGATTTAGTAGGTGACTTGTGTTTTGTGGTGTGTGTGTTGTTTTTTTTTTTTTTTTTGTACTGGCAGGGTTCCAGGTGCCTTGGTGCTGCGCTGTGGCTCACAGTAAGTTTCTAAGGCAAGGACTTAAGTCAGACATGGCTGTTAACAAGTGGTATTACTTCTCATCACTGTGTGCAGCTGGGGTTATCTCCAGTATCTGGCTATTTTCCAGCTATAGACCATTTCCTTAAGTTCACCTATCTTTGCAGTTTCCTTTGGACTAGCTGCAGTGCAGAGGTAAATTTTTACTGTTAAATCTCTTTAGTGTTTTGCTCCAGAGGAGGCTGCATTCCAGTGGTGAAGGAAATAGTTCTCGTGCTTGGTTTGTCTGTCAGTTCAAAGCTGTGAAGGGCTTTGTTTGTCTGTGGTATGTCATGACACTCCATGATAGGCATACTGTCTCCCTCAACAGAGGTGCTAACTTTGCAGTGTGAATTATTTTTATTGCCTGCCCATGCAGCCAGACTGGGCAGGTAACGTACAATGACACTGTTTTCTTCAGTTCCTTTTTTTTTGTATGCTGTCAGCTTCCTTGATCTGAAGCATGACTTATGGTCTCTGATTGTGTTAGCACCTCTGGATCAATTTGCTGCCCTCCCATGTCTACTCTGGGACTATATACTAAGCTGCGACACCTGTGGCTGAAACGCTGCTGCCTCCTTGGTGTTTTTTTCATATCCTTTCCAAGCTGACTAATGATCTATTTTTTCCATCATATCCCAGGTCTTTGGTTTTCATCAACTTATGACTATACCCTGCCTAAAATCACATGGTACTTCAGCAGGAAAGCTGTTTCCTGGCTCTTTGGTAAGAGGAAATGTTGATGCAATTAACAGTCAGGGTAGCTTTTGGAGATGGAAACAGCTTATGTGAAGTTATGGCTGCTTCAGCCTGGTGTCTGGTGTGTGTTTTTCCTTTCTTTTATACAGTTCTGTGATTCTACTTCCTTGAGTCTCAGGCAAGGTGCAACCTAAAATATGTAGAAAAATTTGACTTCACTTTGCATTGAGTATCAGTGAAGAGTAGTGAAGTGAGAGTCCTGGGTACCCATTTTTTTTTTCCTGTGGGAAAGATTAGAAATGAAGCTGACAGATAAATTTTACGTTGTATAGATGTGGCAAGATGTGCCTGTTCTCACAACAGCTAAGGTTTGTGGGTTTCAGCAGGTGAAAGAGCTGTTAGGTGTAACCCAACAGCTTGTTCTGAACCATCTGGCATCTCTTTTAATGTGGTCTTACTTACAAGACTTTAAGGAACATTGTGGTCCATAGCCAGTATAATCAGTGTTTAAGGGAGGACCTGTATGCTGGGTTTCAACAAGAGTTATACTGCTGACTTTGGTCAGTGTTGAGTGCTTTGGAAATCTCACCTAGGTAACTGCGCTCTCTGAATGACTGGTGAAGCAGAGCTAATAGTCACTGCAGACTAAACTACCATGTATTTAACATTGATCTACATGCACCTGCAGAACCAATAGCTCAAGCCTTTGCTGACAAAGCATTTCAGGGCAGGGAGTGGGAAGATGGATGCAGCACAGAGGCTGTGGCTGATTTATAAGTGCTGATTTATCGAGTTACATGCATACTTAGAAATTCATAAAGTGCAAAACACAATGTGTACATTACTAGACGAGAAGCTAGCTTGAATATGGGGAAAAAAGTCTTCAGTATGTAGTGTTTTAAACACTTGTATATGTAAATCGGTATGTTACCTGTCAGCCCAGTGTTACTGATCTTCATATGAGGAGTGAGACTACAAGTCATTTGGCTTTAAACTTGAAAACCAGGCATCCTAGTTATTTTGAATCATTACTTGTAAGCGTTGACAAATTGCGAAGACTGACCAACTGAAGCAAATAATAATACTTTGACTGAAATGTATAGGAGCTTAGATGAACAAAGAGTGGCATTCTGTCATCCTGTGGACCCTGCAGAGGATGTAGAGAGGTGCCAGGTGTGGAGACAGATAAAGATCTGAAGTATTCTACTACAGTATTAAGTCACACGGAGTAATGAGTGTCCTTATCATTGGGAATTTATAGCGAAGTTAGGAACATCTAGTTGTGCTTCCTTTTTCCTTGGTTTACATTTTAAAATACTCTGTCCTGTCAAAATGAAAAGGTTTGTGCTGGCGTGACTTCTCTTCAGGTTTTGATTCTGTATCAGCCATTCTTGGTGAGTCTTGCAAGTCATAAAAGACCTCATTTTTGGTGCCATGTGAACATAAGTCATTACTAACATTTTGATTCCAGGATCTCTAATTCCTCTAGAGATAGGATAGCTAATTTGTGTTTACCTTGCATATGAAATATAAAATCCAGAGAGGTATAAAGGTTTCTGAAAGTGGAACAAGCTACTACAGTACCTCTTTCTCCCTGCAAAGCACTGGAATGATGGTACTCCTTTTCTATTGTGCTCATGTATATCCCAAGAAATTAAGCTTGATAAAATTCCCTGTGCAAACCAATTGTTGTTGGGCAACTGTTATTATCCCAACTTGGAGTAAAGATGTTCAGGGAGCAGAAATTACTTAGGAACAAACCAGGAGGTCTCCTGAAGCTTCCTTGGGCTTTGTTCACAATGCAGTTATAACCCTTATCTTGTAGGAAACTAACAGAGAAATGTTTATTGCAGTGTGTGACAGGGTTTATAAACTGTAAGGCAGTATCGGTGTTCTAATATCTTGGTCTCTTTATCTGCTTAAAGCTTTCCATAGATCCGTCTTACTCATACATAACTTGAGCCAGGCCTTTTTCTTCTTATGGACCTTGGGTAAAAGGTGAATGAGCTAGTAAGAAGAAAGTGAATGTTCTTTAAGTAGGAAAGCAACAGCCAGGCAAATCCTAGCTGTAGAAAGCATGCTTAACCCTTGCCAGAAATATTGCAATCTCTAATTGAGAAGCAGCTAGTCTGCAGCCAAGCTGGCTCTGGAGGAAAGATGAAAGTGTTTGATCTCAGCTGTGTTACCACCTGTATCATGCCAGGGAAGTTACGTGCACTGAAAGAGCTCTGCCTACCATTGATTTTATTTCCCCAAATGAAGAATGTGTTGATAAATGGCTGATGAAATGAGGTAGCAGTGGGTAAATGGGCACCCTACCATAATCCCTTTTTTCTGTCTGGAGTCACTAACCCTGGCACCATTAAAAGCTGCTGCTTTGCAGTAATGGCAATGCTATGAAAGCAAGTGGTGGGCCAATTCCTGCCATTTGAGGTAATGTGATGAAAATCTGAGATATAATAAAAATCATTTAGAACCAGGAGAAAAATATGTTGCTTTAAGAGCTTCAGGACTTGCTATTACATTCCTTCTCTCCCCCATGCCAGTGTTAATTTCCAAGAGGCCTCCTTAGATTAAGTGGCTTAGAATGGGAAATATGGTTGTGTTGCACTGGTGGAGTAAAGTGGGAAGAAGCCCTGTACATACAGACCACTGTGAAAAGAGGATGTGTAATACCTCCAGGCTGCTGAAAGTACCTTTAAAAAGCATCAAAACACAAAAAGAGAGAGGCACAAGACCAGGCTTCTTCATCTGTATCTGCTGTTACTGAGCATAAAGACTATCTCCCAATGTGTCATTTAAGCAAGATTTTTGTGTCCTGGTGTGCCAGTTATCCATTTCTTAGAGTCTTGGGAATGCCCTGCACTGGAGCTGTTCTCATTGAAGCTGTATCACCTTGGTTCGAAGAGTGATTAAGTGGAGCCTGCTTTAATGGAGAAACTTGGCTTTATTGAAGATTGCTGCTCTTGAGTTGATTCCCTGAGGTCTTTGACTGCAAATACAGCACAGAGTTATCTGATCCATGAAAGAGGGTTGAAAAGAAAACTGAAGAGACAGAAACCCAGCTAACCTAGCATATGGAAGTTAAGAGCTCAAAGTAATGAATGAGTGGCATTGAATTAAATTGAGTTAATCAGATTGGGATGTTCAATGGGATATTAAAATCTACAAGAATCAATAAGCTCAGAACTGTTGGGTATCAGCTTAGATGATGTATGCTGACTGAATGTTTTGTGTAATCTTTCATTGTCTAAGATGGTTGGCACCGAGATAAAAAGAAGTAAATAGAATGTTAAATGAGAGGAATAATATATACAAATCCTTAACTGTAAAGTGAGATATACCTGGCAAAAACTTAATTGTGTCCCAGCTATGTAGAATCATAGAATTGTCAAGGTTGGAAAAGACCCTTAAGATCATCGAGTCCAACCGTTAACCTAGCACTGCCAAGTCCACCACTAAACCATGTCCTCAAGTACCACATCTACCCGTTCTTTAAATGCCTCCAGGGATGGAGAGACAACCACTTCCCTGGGCAGCCTGTTCCAATGCCTGACTACCCTTTCGGTGAAGAAGTTTTTCCTAATATCCAATCTAAAACCTTCCTGGTGCAGTTTGAGGCCATTTCCTCTTGTCCTATCATTTGTTACTTGCAAGAAGAGCCTGACCCCCACCTCGCTACAACCTCCTTTCAGGTAGCTGTAGAGAGCAATAAGGTCTCCCCTCAGCCTCCTCTTCTCCAAACTAAACAACCCCAGTTCCCTTAGCTGCTCCTCTTAAGACTTGTGCTGTAGACCCTTCACCAACTTTGTTGCCCTATGTGAGGTGGCCCAGCAGGGTCTACATGGGAGACAGCATGCACAGATGGTTAAAGTGGGTTTTCTGGGTGATTTGGGAGGACTGGGGAAAGTCTGGGAACAGGCTGGTTAAAAACATCATGTCAAAGCAGTGCTGTGCCAGAAAATGGGCCTCTTGAGTAAATGCAGTTCTCTGTTAAAAATGTAATTGTGAAATACCGTACCGTTCAGTGGAAAGCCCTCTGGGAGAGGAGGAGGAGGGGAAATGAGGCCAAGATGACTCTCTAAAATGACTCTGAAAAGCAGTAAGAGTGTGATACTAAACAATACCTTTCCTATAGCTTGTATCTTGCATTATTATCAATTCTGCTAGCGTCTGGATTCTGTAGAGACCACTTTCTTTGTCATTCCAGTATCTTAGATTGGTATTTCTGAAGTGAACTGCAGGTATTAAGTATCCAGCTCTTTGAATTTAATTCCTTTGGACCTTTCAGAAATCCCAGACTAGGCCTTTAGTTAGCTTCTGCTCTTTCCTTGCAGGCATCTTTAAGATATTTGAGGTATTTTTGTGACATGGACCCAGAGAGGTTAAGTACAAAAGTTAGTAATTAGTATTATTTTGCCTGAATAATTCCAAAGTGGCTATGTTTAACTTTTGCCATAGTTTCAGTTCAGATCGAATTGGTCTGAATGGAGTGATGAATGATGCCTTGGCTAGTACAGGCAACTTGCTGTGCACAATAGTGCTTTGTTTTACACATCTATCAAAGAAATAACTGGGGTGTTGGAAATGACACATGGATTTCTCTCTGGCAATAAAGGACCTGACTGGCTGTGTTATATTATAGTGATGGTTGCAGTATAACAACCTTGATAGATAAAACAGTAGCTAACCTTTGGGCTGGGACATTTAGGTCACCAGTTTAAAATTGGAGACCATCCATATCAGCTTGCATTTCCATCCTTGTCATCTAATACTCAGCTGTTGTTGTTCTGTGTGCCTGAATTTCCACATGCTACAGAAGTTGTGTTGCCTATTTACTGTACAAATGGCATGGTATTTTCTCTGATTTGCCACGTGTGCTTTGTATTTTTACTTGCACTTTTCTTCTCTGAAAGTCCATATTTAACATTCTTAACTGCAGTGCAGATCAAATTCATCTCTGTGAAGATGAGCATTTGAACTTGATGGTGAGTGAATGATTGACAAGGTGCAAGTATTTTTGTGTCAAGGCTGTGACATGTCATTTGTTGAAAAAGCTATTCAGCTGAATGCTGTACTCATCTGAAAGCTGGGAGAGTGAAGAATATGCCAGATTCTCAAAAGGATGCTGCTTGATGTCTAGTGGCACCATTAGTGACATTTTGATGCTAATGAAGAAGGGAGCGCTTTCTGCTCTGGAAATTATTCTTTTTAAGGTTAGAAGAGGATGTTTTATGAAATCTGTGCTACATTGTTGCAATCCATGTAAATGTCCAGTTTTGTCATAGATAATGAAGTTACAGTTTGTGGATTGCTGTGGTCTATAGAGTGTTTGCTGATCACATGGTGTTGAAAACTGCATGAAAGACAGCTGAAACAGTTTAAATGCCTCTCTGCTAGTGCTTCACTGTGCAAGCAATTGCTCAAGGTGCCACAGGGGTGTTAGAGGTTTGTTAATGAGAGAAGGGGAAGATGTTGGAGAGGTTATGTCTCTATTAAATTGTGTTCTGCAATGTGAAGGAAGTCTTGAGAATTGCAGAGATAGCTTGACCTGAGTTAATGCTGTATTCTCTAGTGTGAAAACCTAAAATGTTGCCAATATTGGGTGCAACTACTCAGCTCCCAGAAGCACTACTGTTAATTAGCAGCTGTTTCCCTGTTTTGTGAGAATATAGATTGCAAATGAGTAAGGCCTATTTTGAGAGATGTGTCAGTGTGAACTTACTAATCTAAAACTATAGCCTTCTTATGCTATATATATGCATGGAGCATCTCTTGGATTTTTACTTCTGAATGAATCGGTTAAGTCAATTGACACTTCACCACAATGTTGCTTTAGTGAATTGGTAGAAGTTGGAGGTGAAAAATACTTCCTACTATATGATTTGTAGTTTCCCCCCCCCCCCTAAGTCTAATATGGGCTTAAGTATTTTTAAGATGGGTCTTTTGTCTAGGTGTTCTACATCTCCTCTTCAGACTTGTGTTTCCTAATATTGTATAGGAATGACCACAGAAGTCCTAAGAAAATATAAAAATCATGATGCCTTTTAAATCATTCTGCAAGGAATAGTGTTATTTCTTCACATGATAACTAAAAGTTTTTTTTATTTTTTTTTTTTTTTTTCCCCCGCTCCCTAACACCTAACAGACTTTCTGAAAAAGGAATGAATTTTGTTTGGGTGGAGGAGAAGTGGAAAAGTCCTCTGGAGACTAATCTGTCCTGGGAGTAGAAGTTTGCAACCTTGTGGCTCTGGCTGTAGACTTCATCATACCCATTTCTTATGGATACCCATGAGTTGCTGCATTTCTTCCTCTTTGATATTCTAGAGCCACAAGTGGTCTGACTAACAATAGCAACGCCTGAAAGATCCGAGCGCTGAGCGTGCACAGCTATGGCTATTGTTGTTCCATTTGATGAATGCACCATATGCTGATTGCTTTGCTTTGAGTTTTTTGGGGAATAAAATTTGTTAAAATCTTTTCATTGCTCTTTTCCTGAGACAGGGGTGGGGAGAGAGGTAGAGGAGGACCCTCCTGCTGTACTGCCTCCATGAAATTGCTGCCACAGATGCTGTCTTGGCTGCTGGTAACAGTGTCGGAAATGGCAGCAGCCTTCTGCAAAAGTGGTTTAAAAATAGACCTGTTTGGTTATGCTTGTTGCCTTAAAGGGACATTGTCAGTTTGATTTAGTCTCAACATTTTAGCTTGGTTGCTGTTAGCTATGCCATCTCTTCTGAATTGCCAGCCAATCTTGCCAGCTCTGCAATGGGTTTGATATTGTTTTACATACAGGCAAATATGCTTTGAACACAGTGCAATAAAGTTTTACTAAACCTAGTAAATTGATGATACTTTTTTTTCCCTGGTCTGTTACCATGAAAGTGAGGCATAACTGGTGTTCCCTTGCCAGTATTGTCACCTTTGCAGTTGAAATCCTTGTGCTGTCAGGTTGCCGGTGTTAAGTACAGTTATTCTTGTACTTTAAAAATAGACCTCTGTTCTTTTTTTCACCATACTGCCTCACTGCTCAGAATCCTGCTCTTTCTGAGTCAAAAATCTCATTCCTCTCTTTCTCCTTTTCCTACCAGAATTAATTTGGACAATATAGTGGGGAAAGATTGGAACCATACATCTACCCTCCCCAATATATCTTCTATACCCTTAAAGCCCAAGGTTGCTTTTAAGGGTGAGAGTAGTTCTTTGAAATTACAAAGTTTCTTGGTTTTTTTGTCTTTTGTGACTTCCCCTCTTCAGAACGACACAATGCCATGTGTGAGGAGGCAAATAACAAACTTAACCTGCAGCAGCTCTGCCAACAAGACGTTTGTTGTCTATCATTTTTGTCGTCTACCATTTTTGTCAGAGCCAAATGTCCTGGCTCTGCCCAATGTCAACAC
Organism: Platalea leucorodia; assembly: GCF_965183815.1. Classification (NCBI taxonomy): domain Eukaryota; kingdom Metazoa; phylum Chordata; class Aves; order Pelecaniformes; family Threskiornithidae; genus Platalea; species Platalea leucorodia. Next base: position 25,426,819 of record NC_138826.1, read on the forward strand.
AGGTTGTATTACAGCCCTGGAGAGCAGAGCAGCTACAGTTGCATGACTGCAGTGAGTGGCAAGGAGATCCAAGTTTCAGTCCTGAAAGTTCCCTGTTTCATTTTCTCACTGCCTGTAATATTTGTTCTCTTCTGTGCAGTGGTATGGAGCTTGACAGCACTGAGCAAAGGCTGTGAAAGCTGACTGAAGCAGGCTGAAAGGGGATTGTTGCAACATGATTTTATGCAATTACATCTGGCTTTGCAGTGGTACTGTCAATTTAATTTCTTCCTCCTTCACCATCTTCTCCATGTTAACTGCTTCTTTCTCCTCTGTTGCCTTATTGCCCTTCTGCAATGTCTCTGCTACTTTTTGACATGTCCCCATCTCTTCCATCAACTGTCACTTCCATCTAGGCCCTCTAGCCTCTTCTTAGCCTGGTTTCCACTTGTCTAATCTTTTTTTCATTAAGAGATAGATTTTGCAGACATCTCTAAGCTTCCCTATCTCCTGACTTTGAGAGTTCAGCATGGATTTCAAATTAGTGTCCATGCCTGGAAGGTTTGAATCATAGAATTGTTTAGGTTGGAAAAGACCTTTAAAATTATCAAGTCCAACCGTTAACCTAGCACTGCCAAGTCCACCATGAGTTGTTGTTACCACCCTCCCAAATGTGCTCACTTGTGCTCAGTTCTCACAGTTGCTCTGATTTGCAGCCTCTGATCAAACCATGCAAAGCAGGGCAGCATTTAGGGTCCTCTTCCTGCTTCTGTTGGATGGACAGGTCAGGGGGCAGCTGCAGAAGGTTTCCCTGTCAAAGGAGTCTTGAAATGCTATTGTGGTAACTTAAGTCCCTGAAAGTGTGCTAGGCTGAGGCATCTACCATCTAGCCTTTTCACTTGTTCTTTCTCAGTGTTCGCTCCTGACTTAGTTGTGCTTTAGTGAGATATTTGACGTGCATCCTGTGCCAGGTAAGTAGGTGCTGGAGGCAATTTGTCCTATGCATCCATAAGCAGTTTTTAAAATGATAGCATGTCCATCTCTCTGGGATACTAATGCTCATTCCGGGATCTGCGGGGAGGTTCCAGAAGCCTGGGAAAAAACCTAATGTTGTGCCAATGCATAAAAAACGTAAACAAGACAAACCCTGTAATTATAGCTCTGTCAACTTGATGTTGATCCTGGGCAAAATAATGAAATGGCTGATAAAGGGATTTGAGTAGCAAAGAGTTAAAAAGAGTAATATAATTAACGTCAGTCAAGATGGGTTTATGGAAAATAGATGCTGTCAAACTAACTTGACATCTCTTTTTTTTGATAAATTTAGTTGATTAAAGGAAATACTCTAGCCATCTCTAAAGCAGTTGACTTGCTACCACAGGACATCTTGGGAAAAAAAATGATACAGAATTAGCATGGCACACACTAATGATAATACCAACTGGCTAACTGTGACGGGTCTCTAAATGTGATGGTTAACAAGGAATCATTGCTGAGCAAGTGTGTTTCTAGTAAGGTCCTGCAGCATTTTGTTCCTAGCTCTATGTTGTTTAATAATTTTTTTTAAATAGGTGAATATGGAAGAAAATCATTAGTGATTAAAGTCTGCAGATATGCTCCCCCCAGTCTTGTGTCAACAAGGAAGATGGTATTCTGTGATACCAGGTTTCCAAGCCAGTAGTACCATATAGGAGAATGTAAGCAGGCAAATGTGGAGCCTCCTAATAGGGCCAAAAGTTACATTTGGCACCTAGGAACTAAAGAGGTTGTGCTTGCAGAGTGGGAGACCCTTTAGGGAAGGGGAGCACTCTGAGAGGGTCTTGGGGCACCTGCTGAATAACCAGTTCCCAAGTTACCACAAGGATTACTGAGGTCTTTGGATGTGAAAATGAGGGATTGTTAAACGAGAGTCAGGAGGTAATGCCTTTGTCGCTGGTACAATCGCTTTTGTAATAGTATGCCCGGGTCTCATTTCAACAGTGCTAGAAGGATGCTGATAAATTGGAGGAGGATCAGAGGCAATCTGTCAGAATGATTAAAAGGTCTGAAAAACATGTCCTTTAGTGATATGCTCTGAGAGCACAATCTGTTTTAGCTTATTGAGCAGAGGTTTAAAGGTGGCTTGACCAGTCTATAAGCACCTATATAAGGACCAGAAATGTTCTTCCATCTAGCTGACAAGTGTATTGTGATTGTTGCTGGCTGGAAGTTGCAGCTGGGCAAATTTAGGCTAGAAGAGCGAGCTGTGTTTGAAAAGAATGAGGATAATTAACCACTGGAGTGTTTTACCAAGGGTTGTCATGGATTCTTCTTTGCTGGCAATTTCATTCTCTCTTGGCAGCGTGCTCTAGTTGAAGCAGGGAATTCATTTAGGGAATGGTATGATCTGTGTTTTATAGAAGGTCAGAGAGGGTGATTGGTTTGGTGTCTTCTAGCTGTAGGATATCTGAATGCATTACAGCAGTTCTTGGCAGTACTGGGTAGTTTGCCCTGTCCAGGATCGTTCCCATACATTAATGTTTCAGGCAGAGAATCTCTCTTGTTTTAACTTGTGTAAAATGGATGCAATTTAAGAAAATTAGACATTAGTTCACATAATGAATAACCTTGATTTTATCAATTTGCAGCTCTATTTTCTGCAATTTGACAAGTTTAAGTGGTGCTCAAGTAGCTTTTCATGTAAGGTGTCACTCTGTTTCCTTACTAATGCCTGAGCAAGTACCTTGCCTATTGTCAGATCGTTAATTCTCTGTTATTAAGTACTTGGGTGCTTCTTCATTGAAAGGACTGTCAGTTGCCAATGTAGAATCATTTAGATTAAGAAGCTGGCCTGTCAGAGGCTACTCTGCTTCTCCAGACTAGCATGCATCCAACAGCATGAGAGTCATCTTTCTGGGAGTTTGACTTTTTTTTTTTTAATATTCCCTCCCCTCCAGAAAAAAACTACAAGTCATCACTAGAAAGGAATCCACATCTCACTTGGGTGTGCAATGTAGAGATACTTGTGTGCACACAAGTCCTTCCTTCCTCATTTAATAGTAATGCAGAGGGAGGAAACTGCTTGTCTCTGAGTTAAGATTTTGTTGTTCCGTTTGTGATATTAGCTGTGTAGTTTGGAGCTTAGCAAAGTTCAGTTGCTTGCCTGACTTTATCTCTCGGAAGAGAAGCACTGCTCTAGGACTTGAGAGACCTGACATCATCTGTTCAGGCTGCCAAAGGATTCTGGTGTGACTGTAAGATTTTTCTCTTGTGTCTCAGTTTCTTGTACTCAGGAATGTGAATAGTATTACTGGTTTCCCCCTAACCTTTTGTTTGCCTTGCCTTGATACATTTAAGGACTTTGGGGAAGGGAAGGTTTTCTTGGCTTTTCCTGGGAGCCTCTAAGTATAGCACAGCAAAAGGACTGGAGAAACTCGTCCTTTCCACTTCCCAGCTCACAGAGCATCCTGTAATTAGCTAATGAACAAATTTGTGGTCTGGGTACTTTTAGAGCTGCCTGGAGGCCAGGCTAAATGAGAGTGTTTGTGTAACGTATGTACATACAGGTACCTCACAGGAGCTTTTTAGAGCGCGAGCCCCTTGTGAAATCCCTTGCCCCTCTAGCAGCACAGGTCTGACTTTGCCTGTGGTGTGGTCAGGCAACAGGATGGCTGGTGTTAGATCAATGGATGCTGTGGATGTGCAGTAAAATCCAGTTGTGTACAACATTCTTCCAGCTGTCTGCATCTTTGTTATGAATTTTTGATGAGACAATAGATAGGGTCTGTTTTTCTGGAATAACTGAATGGTAGCCTAGACCAAGGTAAGTATTTGTGGAGGAGGAGGCACCTATGAGTAGTCATAGAGTAGTCAAGAGTAGTACTAGAGGAATACAACCAGTGCTTGTGCAAGTGGAGCTGTATCTCATTGACTGGTTTTCATGAAGCCTTATTCTGAAATAGCCAGGTGTTCAGCTGGCCATACTTACCTCTGATATTGACCACACTAAAGTCAGTGTGGTCATGAGATGATCTGATCCTAACACCTTTAATTTCCAATTCTGGCTTTATGACATTTCTGTTGTTGAAAGCTGCATGCTTCCAGTCTGGAGTGACATATATCCCTCAGCAGCTGAAAGAAATTAAGGCCTTTTAATTTCTTCACTGTTGGTTTCCCCACTGTCATCTGGGAGTACATTTCTTATGCCCTGTTTGGTTCTGTCTTTTGCCATTATCAAGACTGTCTCTGTAAAGCGGGGACCCCCTGTCTGAATATGAAATAAGGAGGTGGATGGGGAATCTATTGTTGTGCACTGCAGTGTCATTCAGCTCCTTGCATAATATCTAAATAAAGTGCTTATGTTCTGTTGTCTCTCAAACTCTTTATTGGGAAGCTAATCAAGTAAAAGTGAGTCATAGCTTTGAATCCTTGACTGTGTCTGGCTTCATGGTTTCCTCCTTTAGAAAAACTTCAAAAATGTTGCAGTTAAGACAGTTGTATGTAAATACTGTCTCCTGTGGCTCGCAGGAAGCTCCCATGCTTCTCTCTCCAGAATAGTTGAATAAGAAGTTGAATTTTTTTTCTTCCTTCTTGAAGTCTGTTCCTCAGTCCTACTAGGAGAGCATTTAGTGGAACCTGTCTTCCAGACATCAACCGTACTTATTTTTTTGATATAGAATGCATGTAAGCATATGCTGCAACCTTCAGTCTTTGAAAATAAATTGGCTAATATTGAGTACCAAAGATAAATTTGATCTTTGAAGTTTCATCCATCAGTTTATCTGATTTGCTGGGGAAAGACAGACAAGGAAGAATGGCTTGGACAGTTATGTAATGCAGGGAGTCTTGTGAGATTACAGAGGAGTTGGCAGGAAAAAATAAAAGTGGAGAAAGTAAGTAATGATTTATTTTTCTTTCTTCCAAAGTAGAAGTGAACTGATTGCAAAGACTGGATGAAATTGCTCTCAACTTTAGGAAGTCTGGATCTGAATGTAATGTTCATGTCTTAATCCTATCTATGATAAGCTTGCTTTCAGCCCAGTGGCTTGATAAAGGTGCTGATCTGTGTTCTCTCTGGTAGGCAATGTGAATGTCATCAGTAAGCAGCAAATAGCCAGGGTAGCTACTAGAATTTTGTTATGTTGCCTATTGCTTTTAACCACCTTTCTGTTGGAGGCTGCTGTCATTCGAAGTGTAGTTTGATCACAATTTAAAGAAGAAAAGTACTGTGCTGCCGTAGAACTTTTGTTCTTTCTTCTTGTTCCCCCTCAAAAAAATAATCTTTCAGGTAGAAAGCAGAGGTTTGGAGAAAAGTAAATACTGAGAGAATATTTTCAGTTTCTCACTTTGGCAGAATGAAATGCTGGTTTATGAGTTTGAATGAGGTAGCTTGTAAGGGGGTGTGTCTAATGGTGTAGTATTTCTGGTTTTGGTCTTGATGCAGTGTTCAGGAAACTATTGTCTCATATGTCCAGGGCTTTTGCTGAAGAGAATTTGTAGATTTCAAGTGTGAAACATGTTTTTGAAGTATTGATTCTTGATATATTTAGCTCACTTAAAAATAAACAAAAAATAAAGATTTGTTCTTCCTAGGAATTCTGCCAGGCATTGCTACTTGTTACCAGCAAATAATTGATTTAAAAAAGGGCAAAGAAGCCCTTAAGTATGCTAGACGTGAAAAAAAAACTGTCAAATGTACTAAAACCTATATCAATTCAAAATGCTACTGGGAGAACTGGACACTTATGGTTACACAAATCTCAAAGTATGTTGTCCTTTTCCACAAAGGACCATGCTTGATTTTGAAATGAATTAGTGTGATCTAGGTTTCAAACTTGCAAATCCTCGTGGCTTCTGGAAGGGTGTGGAGCTATGAATTATCATATACTGCTATTTAAGTCCTTAGTTTGTATTGAGGTGCATAAGTAGCAGTACGTGAATTTGAGCACTGAGGCTGAACAGTAATGTTAGGAGGAACCTCCTAATTTGGACTTGAGTTTGTAGGCCATGTTGAAGTGTTTTTGATGAATGGCTCGATATAGAGGCTGATTTCTTTTTCTTCGTAATGTGTGAAACTTTCACTGTCTTGATTGATTGAAAGAAAGAAAATAATTAAGTTTCATCTTGTGTATCTGCACTCTCTTGACTTTGAGTTTTATTTTCAGTGACTTCTGATCTGAATGTATCTTCTAGTTTCTCATGGTTTCGTAGCAGAACTATGAACTTGGTATGGTTTTAATAGACTCTTATTTGTCCCTCCAGCATTGCCTTAAAAGATCTCTTCAGAAGGCATGGTTTTAATGGACTGCAAAACCTGGAGAATCGGTCTTGGTTCCTTGTGTTTTGAGCAGCTTTATGTATTGCCTTGTTGGCATTCAGCACTGCTGCAGTGGAATGAGAGACCAGTTGTCTGAATAGATGTAATGTGCAGGACAGTGAACAGTCAGGTTTGGAATCTGAAAAGCCACTATTGACTTCTTAAAGCTGATTGTAGTGACGGTCTTGCAAGGTTGTGTCCTAACAAAGGACAGTTACTTCTAGAGGTCCTACAAGGCTGACTCCATCACTGGTGGTGAAGTCATTCTGCTGGGAAGATAGCCTGGATTCTGGTTTGGGATATGTTCTGTGGTTGAGTGATTAGAGGAGGCCTGCATTCTGCCCTGGTCATTTCTCTGGTTTGCCAGTTAGCATGGGGTAAACTGTTCCCATTTCTTGTGTCTGGCTCTGTGTCTGGTGAGTGGGGTTGAGGATTCTGGTTTCCTTTAAGATCCAAAGGGAAATATCAGTATATGAACCCTTCTCAAGGAGCATTCCCAGTGCAGGAGAAGACTTGTCCTCGTACTCTGATCTACTGGTGAAAAGTGCTACAGAAAGTCTTAAGTGCTGTTTATTCTACCTCTTTGTGTTGCAGGTCATTAAGCGAGCTCCAAGTCAGATTAAAGCCAGATAGTTTCAAATTTCTAATGCAGCAGAGCAAGAAGATGGACTTTTTATTACCAAGGTAATCACTAGTAGAAAAAACCCTATAGAGACACCTTTATATCCTTTCTAAAGCCAAGTTTCTGATTTTATAATGTTTTAGATCAGTCATCAAGTAGTGGCTTTGTGAGGCTGCTTTATCTTTTTCTTTCTTTGTTGTTGCACAGCACTTAAGAGAAACCAGGACTTAGAAAATTATTTACCCTGGGCACTTCAGCAAATATTTCCTGAAGCTGTCTAGTTTCTATTATGTGCGTATTTGTAAGCCTTGCTCTAATATGTAGAATGCCAGTAGGTGGCAATCAAGAATATGTAGGCTGGTGCCTCTGTGTTTTGTAGGACCAAAAGGCTTCTTGTTTATGACAAAACATCAGCTCTTAACAGGCATCCAAAACTGGAGCGCCTGGAATTAGTGAAACTTGTGCAAACGTTGGCTTCAATCTCTCTGCTTAGTCTGTAGTTAATAATACCTGGTTTCCCCAAGGAATAGATAGGGGTTAGCTGTTCATAAAGCCCTTGAAGGCAAAACACTTGGAATTAAAGCTACAAGCTTGCTCCAACTAACCTTTCCACTTTTTGAGCTGTTGAGAGCAGTCCAAGTGTATGTTGGGAGTCAGAGCATCCCCTTGCATTAAAGGGGAGCTGTGTTATCAAGCCAGCTGTCTGATGCAGAAACAGTGTCTCTGCAGGGTGATGTAAGGAACCTGTATCAGTGCAGCCAGAAGAGAAGCTGTTGTATGTATGACTCAAGTAGGGTTACTCCTCGCAGAGCTTGTTTTGCTATCACAGGTTTCCACAACTTTCTGTTACATTCAAAGCCACTCCAATATGGTGACCAGGGAACTCACTCTGAGCACGTTAAGTGTCATGAATTGAAAATAATTGTCCCGTAACTGCACTGAAGTCAGGCACCAGTAGGATTTTTCTAGCTTCCTTTCCCCCTGTGGGATAAGGAAAAATTACTGTTCACTAATGAAGCTAACAGTTGATAATTTGCTGGTAATTGGATGGACAGATTTATTTTTGGTGCAGCGGGGGAAATCTTATTGCTATACATAAAATTTCCGATGAAACAGTTTGTAAAATCAAATTGTAACTGACAGTACAGCGTTTGCCTCTAATGTTTACCAGCATAGCAAATGACTTTTCCCCACATGTGCCCTCAGCTTGATCTTTCCTTATGATAGGAGACTGCAATGAAAGGAAAGGGAGAAAGGTACAAGGATTTCATCTTGTGGAGGCCTTTTTTTCCGAAAGAAATGGCTGTGGCATGAGGTCATTTGAAACACTGACTGCTTTGTATTGGTATTGTTACAGTATTGTGACCTACATTGCTTGAGCACTGTGATCTGCTCCAATTAATGGATCCGTCAGCACAGATTAATTATAAAACTGACAGCCTCTTCTAGATGTAGTGGATGCTGGCGACCTCTAATCTAGAGAGGAAGATGCTGGCTTCTGCTTCGTGTATGTATAATAACGTGGTTTGTATGAATTACTGCTTTGTGAAATCTGTCCTTTTTAAATGACAAATCCTGTGTACCATATTTGAATTATTTTTAATAGATTTTAGTTTCTTAATACACTGGAAGTCTGTAATGCCAAATTGATTTATGTCTCTGAAACTTGCTTCTAGGTCCTGTATTTTGCTCTACTTCAAAAGAATGTGTCGGTGTAATCATCACTGCATTATCTGTCTTTAACTTCATTAGTGAACCTTTCCTGCTGTGAGTTACTCAGCTGAGATAGAAGAGCTTTGCAGAGGGTAACTCAAGCTTTCCAGGCTGTAGCTGCTTACAAAGAAGGGAAGTTGGCCATTCTTCCTATTCCCACTGAACATCTGTTATGGATATGACACTTGTGGAAGTGTTAGATAGTTGGCTGAGTGAGGTGCTTGATACATATTTCCCTTCAGCAATTGCTGGACAAAGTTTGTTTGTGATTGGGCTTTCTTGTACAAGATGCTATATAAACACATAATAACAGAGTTCCTAACCTGACAGGAGAGAACATGTACAGAGAAACGGGAAGTGGGGAGACAGAGTGGCAAAGAGAGGTCCTGCTGTGTGGACAGTGTGTCTGAGTAGCAAACATGCCTTCTGACTGTCCCTTGACCAGTGCTTCCTATGATGTTTTTCTTCCTGACCCTCCCACATACGCTCTGCTGCTTGAAGCTCCTTTCTTTTGTTCCCCCGCTTCATGGTATGGTGTACCTCTAGTACATAATCTTTATCCCTTTCCAACCTTCTGCTTGTGCTCTGGTTGGGGAAACACTAAGTTATATCTAGTTGCGTGTGGTGCCTTTTTTTTTTTTTATTATTGTTCAAGAAATGTTTTGCTGCCTGCTACTGCAGCAAGCATGAGGAGGAGGATAATCTACTCTTTTTAGCCTTGCCTACAGTAGCAAGAATGGCTGTGGTGCTAAAAGGGAGCAGTGCTTGCGCTAACAGCCTGTGTAAGGGAGGTGATCATTTTTCAGTCATTGCAAGAAAAATGCACTGGAAGTTAAGGGTATTGTTTGAGCCCCTGTATGTATCCTTGTGTGGTGGCAGAGAACACAGACTGCTCTATACATACAAAAATAATGTTTCTACTTCTTGTGCGGCCTCTTCTTGATTCCACTCATCTTCATAGATCTGCTTTCAATTGTCTTGGTTTCTTCCCTATGTTTCCAGAGGTAAGATTGAGCTGATATTTCAGATGACAGTTTGATTTAGAAGTCTTCTATCTGTATGTGGATAGTTTCTAAGCCTTGCTAAACAGAGCCAAGAAAGAGTGAAGCTGTCTGCTTTAGTAACTCTTCTGGGTTGGGAAGCAGGCAGGCAACTTTATGGTGATTTTTTTCAGGCTGACTCCTCCACCTTTATTCCTCTGAGACGCCTCCATATTTGGAACTCATCAGCATACACAAGAAGTTAAGATTGTTTTGCCTGTGTATATTATTTAATATTCATGCAAGTTAAATTTCATCTACCAGTGTTGCTTGGTCCCCCAACATGTTTCAGGACAAATGAAGCGTCTCAGATTTCATTGTTCTCATCAGCTGAAACAATTTACTCTTGCTGGAAAACTTGGCCTACTCTGCATCCACCTCTCTTCTGTGTTATGCAAAGGTCCAGGAAACAATGGACCCTCAAAACCAGGCTATGATTTCTCCAAAGGCCCAGGCAGCAGGCAGTCATGGGAAAGGAATAGGGTAAGAATGTGACATTAATGTCACGTCACTTAACTGTGGGATGTTTCTGTATAGGAGAGGAATGTTAGTACTGACATGTTCCGTTTTGATGGCTGGTCTTTAATATTTCATGAAACCAAACTAGTTCAGAAACATAAAGAAGCCTTTTACTAAAGTGATTTTCTAGAACAGACTTGGCATAATACACATAGGCTGGGTCCAGCCAGAAAACTGTCAAGCCTCTTCCTCTATTTTCACTTCTTTAATAAGCTCAGACACATTGCTTTTATGCTTCAAGGCATCCCAGGAAGCTGGAGATCCTATGCTTCTGAACGGGTACAACTACAGACATTTTCCCTAGGATTTATCTACTGAGTCTTTCAACTGGTCTAGAAAAGAATTTCCTGTGCTTCGGTGCACAGAAGGGAAATTGTCCAAAGCTGTTTAGAAATATCTATGTACTAAAACATTTTATTTAAATATTTGGATAAGACTGAATTTGCACAGTGATCTAGTATGGAGCACGAGCATGCTGCAGGCAACTTTTATTCACCACAGCAGGTAACATAAACCATTTTCTGTGGAACATATCTGTTATATCTTCCTTTTAAGACAATTTTCCAAAGTTCCTGTAGCTGCTGTGTGCAAACTACATTTATTCTTTCTCAGTAATGAGGGAGAAACTTTAGGTGCATGGTAAGACCTCTGCCTTGTGTGCTCTTGTTCTTTGACACCTTTGCTGGCTTTTCAGCTTCCCTGTAACCCAGGTGTTGCCGCTTTCCTTGTGCTTGAACCTAGGTACTGCTGAGATTATACTTCTTCATCTGGAAAGTTTTTGTCTCGTTCTTTACTCACCATAACTAAAGCTAAACATGTCAACACCTTAAAATGGGGGCTGAAAATCTGATCCTCTTGTATATGGGCTGCAGAATGGCAATGTTCAAAAAACACACAAAGCTTCATGGGTCCTGATGAAGCAGAAAGCCTGGTTCAGTTGGTCTGTCCATCTGTACCTTACCCTGTTGCCCAAAAGAGTCCAGATATCTCATTTTTGATACGCTCCCCTGACACTTGTATTGCATGCCAACGTGCATTACAAATTTTTTACACTGTACGAAGTACAACATCCCCTCCAGCAAGAAACTCTGACTGCAGCTTTCCGTTGTGGGTAGGAGTAATCATAAATGATAATTGCAACACTATTAAAACAACCTGAAAATATTTGTTAAACAGAAGTGGTGATGGAGAGAGAGAGAGAGCGTGCAAAATTAGAACAATGAGGGCATAGGCATAAAATGTTCTTCAGTTTACCTCTGGTCCGCCCCCATCCCCCTTGTATCCAGGAATGAGTATGGTACATGGAGCTGAAGGGTAAATTAACATCTGTGGTGGCTATGGTAATGCACAGAAAACTGGCTGACTTTGCAAGGGGCAGTTGATTCTGTTTCTTCTGCTCCATCAGGATTTTCCATTGATTTTTCTATACAACCAAACAAGGGTTTCTGTTGCATCCTGTAAAAATGTTGCTAGGTTCTTTGCCTTTTTAACAGCACAACAGAAACTGGTTGAAATGAGTTGGATGTTCCCTAGTTGCAACCGGTCTTATTGCTTTGGATGTGTATGTGGTCTAGATGCTCACTCTCTTTTGGGAGAAAACTTTTGCCTTTTCTAGTTCCATGTCTGTCCTTAGAGCTGTTAGGCTGTGGTTTTCACTCTGTTTTTATAATGTACCGCTTGAGTATGCAGCATCTCTGTTTGGCAGGGAGATGCTGCCTCCTGCAGGCCCAGGTAGATTTTGACCCCTTTTATAGTTCCTGGAAAGGATTCCACTATGTAGCCTTTTCAAAAGGCAGCGGCAGAAATAGCATACTGAAAAGACATGGATTTATTTATTCCAGATAAACACTATAAGCAGAGGGAAGTAGATTGAAAATAACAAAACCTTATGTGCCTATGATCTCACCTCACCTTTGGATTTCCTTGTCAGCTAAACAAGCTCTTCATAACTCAGGCGCTCTCAGCACTGCTGACTGTTGACACAAACTGAGCCCTGCAATTGCTATCACTCCAGCACTTCCCCCCTTCTAGTTATTGTGTCCCCCTAGCGCATAGGCTGCTTTTTTGATGATTTCCAGATATCCCAAAGTTCTTCTGATTCCCAGTCCTGCATTGGGTCTGATGGCTTGTGTGTTTCCAGAGGTACTGGAAGGAACCTTCTGGTGGTGAGCTCAGGCTTTGTTCCTTCAAGGACCACGCTGTTGAAGGAAAGATGCTGCCTGCATTCCTCAAACTCTGAAGAGCTCAAACTAGATTTAACCTTAGGTTTTCCTAGAACCAGGCACTAGATAATCCCTAAATCCCCAAATATGTATTCTGTTGATAACAGCTACATTCTTCACTCCATCTCTCAAAGTAATTGCTTCTTTCTAGGAGTAAAAAATTGCTTCTGATCCTCCAGGCTCTTTGCAGCAGTTACACAGTTGACATTTTTACTATCATCTGAGACTAGCTCTGCAACTTTAAAAAAGCACGTGTAGAGTTCCCCTCCCTTCCCTGTTTAAACCAGCAATGAGCCAGATCTATACTGTGGATGTGAACATGTATGCCAGCTTGATGTGTTTAGTTTGTGTTATGCAGAAAGCTTCACAACGTGGCCACAGCACTATCTGCCGCTGATATGTTGTGGGTGGCAATGGAGGATGGTTACCCAAGAATTCCTTTCAGCTGGAGGAATGCCCACACAATTTTAACCAGCTCTGGGACAGAAAACACAGGAACAGTTAACTGGTGAATGGTCTTCTGCTTTATCTTCTGTAGTGCCTCTGTAGGCACAAGAGCCATCCTTTACTAGTTAGCTGTTTGTAGCTGGGGCAAGTCCACCAAGCTCTTGCTGGCAGTGCACTTAGTGAGGAAGTCAGCAGTGGAAGAGTGAGGAATGTTCATTTCCTCTGCCTCTGGCAGCAGCAGAGGTCTGTGTGGGAAGCTGTAGAGCTTCAGAAGTATTGGGACAGAAAAGCTGCTTCTGTGGTGGGAGGGGAAGTGGTCCCCCTGCTACCACCTCCCTGGAGACTTGTGGGAAAGTGTTTACCTTGCAAGTAGTACTGCAGCCATAAAGATGGCAGAGTTCTGTATTAGGACATGCTGCAGACTGCTTATGCCAGATGCAATGTACTCTATAAAGGTCTGGTGTGTTCTTCTGAAACAGGATGTTTCAGATAAAACTGTTTGAGTGGAGAGTCAGAGCAGACTGTATATTTCTACTTCGCAACTCGGTGCAGGATGCCTTTGGTAATACCTTTTCAGTACTTCTGGACAGATAGAGGTCAACAAATGCAAATTTAGCTGCAGCCAAATTCTCTCCTTAACTGCATAAACACAGAAGTAACAGTCACTCAGGGCATTTTAGTGCCGAGTTTAACACAAAGAGCTCAAAAGCTTCTTATTCTATCAACCTCAGCCAAGAAGCAATGAAGTCGCAGTACTTTCTTGTACGATTCAGGAAAACTTGCTGGAAATGAGAGGATGAATCTGGATAAGCTTTCAAAAAGCATCTAGAAATATCCAACTCTTTATCATATGACTGAAATCTCGGAAATGTTTGTCCATGCCTTATGTGTAAATATATGTTAAAGGGCGATACTAGAAATGTATTAAGTAGCTTCTTCTAGTCTTAGGTCTTCATATAATTGTTCTGAAGTTTTAGCTTAATAGGACTAGATCAAAATCTGCCACAAGGGATGTATGAAAGGGGACCCCCTGCTCCTGTTTTGCCTTTGCAAGGATTTCTTGCCTCTCATAATGCCTGATGCTGTTGAATTTTGCTGTGATACCTTTTGTCTTAGTGACAGGCAGTGAGCCCTAGATAGCCTCCCTGTCTTGGTGTTTGTTGCTAACTGAGTTTCATCTATAACTCACTAAAGTTAATGAAAATGCGCTTAGCTTTAGTGATCTTTAAAGCAGACACTGTGAAAGGATAAGTCTCCTCTTCGTTAGGCCTGAGAGTAAGGGGGTGAATAATTCCTCCGTGCAGAGAATGACCAAGTATTATTCTTTTATGCTGTAGTAGACACAAGTCGTATAATCCTGACTTAATACACAGTGTTCTGCTCCTGTTATATGTGCGTTCCTCCTCTGTAGGAAGCATTATGTCTTAATCTATAGCCCTGTCAGTCCATCAGGAGATGGGAAGTCCTGATGGAGATGGTTCTTGACAGAAAGGAGCAATAGAGTGTGAGGAGAATGAGGAGGCCACAGGGACAGATCTTACTTTGAGCAACCTCATTTAGGGCTCTGTTGACAGGCAACGGACAGAGCTGGATTTCCTGAAAAGGAGCATGTTCAGGAGTTGCTTAGTACTCTTAGCTGTGGACTATTGCAGTAAAAACTCACTTCATTACAGCTGAATTATATAGAAAGCTATTTTGTCTGGCCAAAGTGTTCATCCTTTTTATTAAAAAAACAACAACAACAAAAACCCCAACAAAACAAAAAAACAGCCCCCCAAAACCCACCCAAGAAACCCCAAACAAGGCAACTTTTTAAAAACAAACAAACAAAAAAACCCAACAAACAAAAAAAACCCTAAAACAACCAACCAAACAAAACCCTTGTCCCCCCAAAAAACCCCTAGGAACTAAAAATTAATTTAGATCATTTTGTGTCCTGTTCATGAATGCTCAAGTTCTCATGTAAATATTCTCATCATAAGCTTTGTATCTAGCCATTTAGTTAACAGAATACATGAATGATTCATGGTAGCCCTATACATAATGCATAATTAAATCACAGACTGATGGAGTGGAATTTATTAATTGTGAAGACACATGTGTTACCATGATACTAATTTATTTCTTTCAATTTTATTGGCATATTGCTCGCTCATCTGTGGTTGCCTGCTTTGTTGCATTACCCAAGAACAGTAACATGTTGTTAGAACAAATTATCTGGATGTTTGGATAGGCTGTTTGTTCGCTGATGGGAACAATATGTATTTAGCAAAAAGATTTAATGTAAATTATTATACATGGGGTATTATCTTAGCATAGAACCCATCACACTAGAGCTGTTCTGATGAGCCATATTAATTTCCGATACAAGCAAAAAAAAAATAACTGCAGACTCTTGCATGAGGAAAAAGCAGAATTTCACAGCAAATGATCTTGGCCAAATTATGTGGTAATGTTTTATATATTTTTACGAATCTTTGCAATATTAGATTGTAAAATTTAACAGGTATTTCAGCTCGTTCTTAGAATTTGTGTGCCTGCCTAAGGCTTTTGTCTCTGATTCCTGTCATGTCTTGGTGGGACCTTTGGAAAGAGACTTTTATTTGTTTGTGCGTTAGCAGGGCATACTTTTGTTAAATAAGAATTTCATGTCTTAACAGTTGGAATATCTATTGGAAGTGGATGTTTAACTTTGATTTCTAGTGTAGGTATAGTGCAGTATTTATTTGAAAGCTAGTATTTGAATGAAAATCAGGGATTTGTTTTCAGAAGAGTTTAGACAGCCTCCTTTTTCTGTGTCTCTGTACATTTGCCAGATCAATATGGAAATTTAGAGTTGTGGCATTCAAAGTTCAAGTGACTGGATTTTTATGAATTTGGTGAAAGAAGTCGAAGTGTTTCCCCCCTCCCCCCAAGCCTTTTTGTAGTCAAATGATGTAATCATAGTGCTGAAAGGCAAGGGCTCTTTCTCCTGAAAGAGAGTGTGGGGCCAAGGAACAGTTACAATTGGAGATGAGAAGTGTAGACCCTCTTAGGAAGACTTGCATAGAGCAGATGTGTGGTTGTCTTCAGAAACTTGGTTAAATAGGTACTTAGTGGGATAGCTCAGGTATGCCTGAGCCCTCAAATCGAGCTGCTTTGTCAGGAACAGTCTGCAACGTGCTATGGTAACTCCACTGCTGTGTGGTGGAAAGGAGCAGCGTCCATAGAAAATCTTTTGTCTTTTGGTGGCTGATATTGGGGTGAATATCATTAGCCTATTTCTTTTGTGATCTAAGCTGGGGAATGAGGCCAGAAGAGACACTTAGGTCATCTCGTCCTACCTCTTGCACATCCCAGGCTGTTGTTATACGGAATCAAGTAACTTTGGCCAGCTGAAGCGTAACGTACCGTTCTGCCATGGTGGCCAGTAGTAAGGGAAGGGTATAGATAAGCAGAGGATCTTCCACCTCTGGCATGCTTTTATCACCTTCTGTATCAGGGTTAGAAAATATCTTCTGCTTTTTGTGCAGAAGACCCAGGTCGGTCATCTCTTAAAATCCCTCAAAATTGCTGGTCCTGAGCTTGCTTTGGCACAAAAGCTATTTCTGCGCTTGACTCTTCCGGAACGTGGATGTTGACTCTGTTCCGCTGAGCAGGGTTTCCTCTGCTAGATCTACACAACAAACTGGTTTGCACATCCTGCAGGGAGGTCGACTGGAGTTTGGTGCTTGATACATGTGCCTTCCCTCTGTTTTGCTGTAGGATTTACTGCCTTCTTTCACGTAAAATGATTCTGGAAGATATTAGAGGAAAAAAATGGGGCTGAAAGCAAATCATAATACATAATCAAGTAACATTTTGGGGTTTTCTTTGGTTGTGGGGGGAAGGAGGTTGGAGTGTTTTGTTTATTTTAGCCACCTACCCAGGACCTCAGTGTACTGTGCTGTATGTTAAGAATCAGTCCTTGCTCAAAAAGTTTGCTATCTGGTGAGGCAAGCAATAGCAAGATGTGATAAGTACTATCACTGCTCTTCAGAGACAGAGAAATTGAGTTGACAGGTACAGAAGTAATTGAGATCCCAGCTTAAAAAAGGTTAAATGACTGGCAAAGGCCCCCCAGGAATTCTACTGCAGAGCTGAGAAATGAATCCAGGTTCTAGCCTAGGATCTTGGCCATAAAACTGCTCTTTTAAAGGAAAATTACATAAGCTGAAGAAGATACAAGAACTGTAGAAATCCACTTCTGAATATTGTCCTCAGGAAAAAAAAAAGTACAGACGCAGCTAAAGAAAACAATGTAATGCAACTGTAGTTTCTTGACATATCAAAGTCATTGTTCTAATTCTGACTCTGACTTGCATGACATGAAGTCAGATTGTGTCAGCAAGTATATTGGTAAAATTTCAGCTTATCACAAACTAGCTTACGCATAAGATTTGCGGATGCAATTATTTAAGAGCTGCTTTTTTTATGAGCAAGCTGATTTCTGATTTGCCTGAACTTCAGAACAAGACCATCTCAAGACTTATCAGCATGCACCTCTTCAATAACACTGCAGTGAGTAGCTCTCACTGTACTGAGTGTGTATCCATCAGATAAAATATAGTATCTGTAGTATATTAGTCATCCTGGACAATAGGGGGAAAGTTACTATTGCAGAACTATCAGAAGATAAATATTTTCTGCTTTGAAATTAATCAGATAATTTTCCCTTAAGCTTTATCTTTGCCTTTTGTTTTTCTTGCAGGGGTATCATTGGTCTCTCTGTATCTTATTCATGACAAACTACACTTGAATTAACAGCAAGATTTTTATTCTTCCCCCCCTCCCCTAGAGCCGAAGACCAGATCCTTGGCTCCTGCAAGCAGGTCTTGCTCCTATATGATCTCTGGGTGTCTGTTCTATAAAATATGCACTTCAGCGTTTTCAGAAAACTTCCTGATCAGGTAAATCAAAATAATGGTGTTCTCTTAAAAAATTAGCTGAGGTGCCAAGAGAGATTCCCAGTTGCGGATAGCTGAATGCTGAAATGGATTACTTGGGAAGGCTGTAGAAATTCTAACAATGGAGGTGTGGTGTTTTGTTTTTGTTGGGTTTTTTTTTTTTGGTTGGGTTTTTTTTTTTTGAACAATTTCTTACACAAAACCAAGACCCTGTGACAAGAAGGTGTGTAGGTATAAATGCTCTGCTCTGGGAGCATCCTGAAGTCATTCCCAGTGCTTTTGCCTGAGACCATGCAGACTGTTAATGTGCAGTGATTGTCTCTTCCTATGCAATTTAGGGCTGGTTGGCTTCTGCCCTTGCATACTTTACAATGTTGATGGGGTTTTGGAGAAGGTTCTAAAAACAATTTGGGGCTTTATTGTCAGAATGTGTAGTCCTAGAGAGAGTAGCCTCATAGCAAGGAAGGAAAATCTCTACCTGTTCCTAAAGACTTAGCATAAGAAGCACTGTAGGGGAAATGGAGACATTAGGAATAAATTCAGAGGAGGATGTTAAAAGTATTTCTACCTTCCAGTCATAGCAGGGGGGACTATTAGAATATTGGGTCTGTATTAACTAGAAACCACTAAATTTGAAAGGGACCAAGCAGGCAAAAACTAGCAAAGTCTGCAGTCAGTGCTAGCTTCCAGCACACCAACTCCAGAACGAGGGCTGTGAGACATTCTCGGATTTGGTCCTGCGTGTCTGACCTTCAGCCTGTGAGTAGCTTGCTTGAAATCCACAGGATGACATTGTGGTAAAGCTGTATGGTTAGTGGTGTCCTCTCATGAATGAGACTTACAAATGGAGACTTCCAGCTGTTTGCTTACAAATCTGATGTATTGTTTCTATATTATAATAGTTCTGTTGAGGAATATTGATGTGCTGAACAGTAATAGGGTAACTGAAATACAACACAGTGTCTTCTCATATGCTGAATATGATAATCCCTGTAGCTGTGGAAAGGACCTTGCCATATCCACAGTAATATTTAAATCCAAACGGTTAAATTAAACATACTGGCCTAAAGGCTAAGCTTTTATTGTTACCTTACTGTATTTGTTCTGATTATGCTCTGATTTTAGATACAGTCTGGATTTCTAGGTGATATTTCCAAATAGTTCTGGATAGTCAGATAAAAAAAAAATCTAAATTCATGTTTTTCTCTAACCTGTCTTTTTGAGATGGGAGCTAAAAGTCTGATTTGAACCTCATCCAAACTGGTTGACTGTAGTTTATCTTTTACGCAGTTAGCCACAGCAGCTGCCGGAGATATGTGAATGCAACACATATTTAATAAATGAGAAGGTACTTGCTTGGACTACTAGTACAGGAGATGGTTTAGCCTGAGGCAAACCTACAGGCTACAGATATTTCAGCTGGCCCAGTACAGTTTCAGCGCTAACTTGAAGCCATGCAAAATACTAGATCATAGTCTTTAAATAGATATTTGGGGACAGGGCTGAAATGAGTGCTAAAAGAAAAGGATCCAGGCAACGCATTATATTCATAATAGTTGAATAGGTTACGGAGAGGAACAAAAAGTGGTTGTCTAACATATCTTTAGCATCTGTATGTATATGAAGGCAGTGGAGCAATATAGTTTATATAGGGCAAGATCCTGTGCCAGCCTACTTAATTGCAAAGTTATTGAAAATGCACAAGAACCAGTCTCGGATTCCATAGCAAAGGAAATACTATTACAGGGGGTAGAGCAATAGAAGGAGACTGAGCAAAATGTATGGTAATTAAAGCAGATGTTGCAGGTTTGATGTATGGATCCTGTTGAAGCCAGATCTTGCAGTCATTGAGAAGGACTAATATAATCAGTTTTTAGCTTTGCCCAAAGTGAACTCTTGGCAGGATTCCTAGCAGAATTCTCCTCTGGAACTAAAGAGGAGTTGTTGGATATGAGAGGGAGAAGAGGGACCAGCTGATTAAACTTTAAAAGCAAGTAGGAGGAAGAAGACAAAAGCAAAAAGCTGGCAGATCAAAACATCTTTGCTTTTCTTTCTCCTTCTGTGACAAGCAGACTACGATTGGCTTAGGTTTTGGATTGTTCTTGTTTTTCTTTTCATATTTCTACAGCGTCACTTCTGAGAAGAAGACAAAGATGCTATGACATCTTTTAATACAGAACTGTGATGAAACTGCAGGAGGACCCTAAGTTTGCTAAGGGGCAAAGCTCTGATTAGAGAGCGCCTTAATGTTATACCTCTCACATAAGACAAAGTAATGGAATGCCTTTTCAAAAACACTAAATTCTACCCAACCAACATACATAGCTGCAGACAGCATTTCAACAAATCAAGAGAATTGTATCTTTATTGTGCAGGCTTTTGAGCAATTGTATGTAGACTTCTGTGGTTCAGATGGTTGTTTTTCTTAACGTTTTAATAAGAATTAGTGCAAAGTTTGGAATTTTCTGTTTATAGACTAGTTTTTTTCTGGGCTGTATAGTTTGCTATATGCTGCCCTCATCCCTAGCTCAGTCTCCCTGTATCCTAGGATTGCCAAAATCAAGCCATTTATCACCCTGACACCTAGCATCTGTCCTGCCATGTAACCTGTAGAAGAGGACATTGCTAATGCATTTGCAGGCAGTACTAGAGCTTGTGGAGTGAGGCACACAGAGGTGAGAGGCTGAGTGCTGGTGGCTGTCTCTAGATAGGTTAGCAGGGCCCCAGCCAGCCATACTGCCTTCCGCAGGGAGGAGGATTTGGCAGTCGGTATGAAATGCTGGGTAGCAAAGAAAGCAAATAGTAGCTGGATAGATCTAACTATCTCCAGATTGGTGTGCAAATTTAAATTAAGCTCAGATTTAGCAGTCACTGAAACTTATCACCACTTGATGACTGTTTCACTCTGTTGAGAGCTTGGTATATCTCTGGCACAGATATCTATAACACTTAAATCTACTGCTACCTTTTGGCATTGGAGGGGAGGGGGGAAGAAGGAGAAGTAACAACATGATCCCTCTTTGACTGTGATCTTGTAGCCCAAGGTGGGTGTAGGATTGCGTAAACTTACTTCTGAGGTGCAGATGGCCTAAGGAATGCTCTGGAGAAATGCTTTTATACAAAGATGTTTTTGCACTTGTAGAGTAACCCTTATCCAGCTGTGTGTGTTACCCAAGAAAATATATACGGGCAGACACAATGACTCATAAAAGTATCTCATAAAAAGCCTCTGTGTATGTCCAGGTTGTGTTTACACAATACAAAGTTTAGTGGCAATGCTGGTTTATTGCATTTTCAATCCCTTGTTACTTACTTTGCTGCACCCATGGTTCAGTGCCGCCTCAGCAGTAGTTTCATGTTCAGCAGTAAGGCTGCTTGAGCTGGGTTTATAGATCCGGCTGAGAAACACCTACCCTGACCCCAAGGCAGGGATGGTGGTTGAGCTGGATCATCTCCCCTTCCAGGCTGCTGAATGGACTGAGCTGTCCTGGTAATGCAGTGCAAGCGTGGAGCAGATGTGAGGGCAAGTTGCTTAAGCCAGGACGACTGCTACAAAAAATGAGGTGGACCCACTCCTCAGCTAGCCCAGCTGCTTGAGAGGTAAGTGCTGTGAGCTGGGTGAGTGGGCTGCTCTGCCTTTACTGAAACAAAACAGCCCAAAACCCTTTTGTAAGGTGAAACCACAGATTAGGTCTCACTGACTTCACTCTGGCTCTGAGGTTAGGTGATGTGCTAATTGCTTGCCTTAATTCAAGCCAATACCTGCCCAGTATGGGCAGACAAGCAATCAATAGCTTGTGTGAGCAAAACTCTGGGTAGCATGCAACAAGCACTAAAAGCAAGAAGACATTTTTAATGATGCTAAGAATTATTTTTTAAAAAATGTTTGTTTGCTTTTATGGTAGTAGAAATAGATATTGGTACAGCAAAATCGGGCTTTGGTCAGTCCTCTTGTGGCTTTAGCTATACTAGGTTGATAGGTTACTGCCCTATGGCCATCCTTGACCCTGGCTACTTGCCATGGGGATCTCTCCCTCTGGTCAACTGGCATAACTGCTCATGTAATTTAATGTGGTTAAAATCAGTCAGCTTAAAAAAAAATGTTTAACCCAGGCAAATAACTTTGTTTGAAGAGGTTTAGGAAATGATTTCATAAGCAATTATGCCAGCAGACCTGAGAGAACATATCTGTGAGGGCAGGTATGGGTTGGTGACAAACAGCTGGGGTGACCTAAAAGTGGCAACCCCTGAACAGGACATCTTGACTGTTTTTGTTGCAAAGCTTGAGGGGAGGAAAATCCCAAAGGTGCTTTATGGAAATGAAAACTTAGTGTCTGTAGGGAAGCTTCTTGGAGTGTGAGATGCTATCACCCATTTAAAATTCAGGATCAAATCAGTTGCATCTCTGAGCAGTATTGATTTTACCAAGTGGAGTGCGTCTTCCTTTGGGATTTCTTCCCCAATTTAGGCTTCAATTGGTGTAATCTCAGAAGAAAAGCCTTGCTTCCCCTTATAAACTGTTCTCACCAGATGTCTTGTAAATCTTTCCCTTTATTCCTTTGAAATGACTGGGCTTTGACCTTAGCTTTCTTAATGTTATTTAGCCCACATGGAATATCTATAAAAATAAGAGCTGCAAACTCTATTAAGAAAAGCACATATGACCTCCGCTTGTAATAACAGAATGCAATTAATGTCAGGCTAGTTTTGATGATAAATTGGGGGATAACAAATGGATTTTGCTTTTTCAAACAGACCAGTATGAAGGGAAAAGGGAAAATGAGATTTAAACTACTTACTAAAATTTTAAAAGAGGTCTTCTTCCCCACCCTGACCTAAAAAGTAATCAATAAAACTGAAGCTTTTACCAGATTTGCATGTTCTAAACAAACAAACCCAAACAAACAAACAAACAGCCTTCTGTAGGCAAATTAAATGCAGGGATGTAGTTGAGAATAGGGATGTTCTTGTGTTACAAACTAGGGAAAAGTTCCACTTGTGAAGTATCTTGGTAATTGTGCAGCAGCTGTCGCAGCAATTCCAGGAGGACATAACGAAGATCTTGTTGGTCCAGAGGTCTTCACAGGTGCATAGAAAACCACTGCTCCTTCATCAATGGTTTTACCACTTGCATGTGTATGTAGCATTTTTCTGTGTTCATTTGCACCCACCCGCTGGCGTTTAGATGTTATGGCTTCTCCTCTGTGTTTATCCACAAAGGTGCCAGCAGCCACCAAGTCAGAAAGCCTTGCTCTTCAGCTCAAGCTGTAGGTGCTTATATTTTCAGGAGTTAAGAGCTCTGTTTCAGTTCAAGGTACCTGACTTGTGTTATTTGTTAATAAAGCATTTCAGAGGATCAAGATGACCTAACTGAAGTTAAAATGTAAGGAACAAGTTTGACAAAGAGCAGGTGGAAGGTGCCCAAGGGAAGATAAAGTGCAAGGGCCACAATTGTAAGAGTATGCAATTGCCCAGGCTAATTCTGACTGGGTTTAAGCGCCTTTCCTCCAGCTGTCCCCCTCCTTTGTCTCATTCTTCAAGTCTATGTAGGAAAGCCTTACTTACGCAATTTGATTATGTCAAGTCACTTAAGACTGGAGAGCAGTTTTTAGGGGATTTCTTCTCTAATAGACAAATATCAATAATTCCTTGCTCTAATAAGTTGTTCCCTCTGCCTCATCCTGTCTTGTGACTGGGAGACCATAGGTAATAGCTCTCTGGTGTAAGTCACCAGAGACTCCTGCAAGGGCCGCCTGTTTTCTCATCCAAGGGGCAGATGGCACTGGCATGTGTATGGAGCAGGTGGTTTCCTAGAGCAGAGAAATGTTCAGTGACTCTGTAGTATGCAAGCAGCTGAGTTGGGAATGCTACTCGTTTCCTAGTTTGCTTAGGGCAGTGAACTCCTAGAGCAAGCTCACCTACATGAGATACAGTTAAAAGAAGCAGGGAGAACGTTTAGTATCTGTATGCAGTTTTCAGTGTAGAAACTTAATTTCAAAAAATCTCTGGTAAAGCGAAGAAGGAACCACAATGAGAAAGGCAGATTACTTGTGCATAGGCTGTGTGCATGGAATAACTTGTCTTTTTTTGAGTGAGGAGAAAATCAAGGAGCTGTACTAGTCTGCATCTGTGTAAATTACTGTTAAAAGTGGTGCATACCTTGGAGGTAACATAGAGTGCTATGGGGAACTGCTATAGCTATCATGGAGTGGTTTTGCTAGTATGACAGGGTTTCGCAATATACTTTTCCTGTTGACACGGAGGAATCCCTGGGCATAGTTTTTATACCCAAGATTTGCTCTAGGGACAAGAATTTGATCTGTAATGTTGCTCATCCAGGAGCTGACATCAAAAGCCATATGATGATACAGCCCAATGTCAGTGCCGTTCTCTTGACAGAACACTAATCTGTTGAACGCTGTGAGAAGGTGACGTTTTTTCCATATTCTTCTCCTTGTAAAAGTTTGATGGAGCAATGCAGTGGATATACTGGATAACAAAGTAATTTCCCTCTCGGAGAGACTACTGTTTAGCATATTTTTTTTTATGTTTGTGTCAACCTCCCTGAAAAAGGAAGCTACTTTGACTTTTTTCCTTTGGAAGTTGTTTCCAATCCTGTAATGAAGTTCAAAATTACAGGGAAAAAAAACAGATATCAACTTTATTAATGTTTAAAGGATAAACTAAAGTATGGGAGAAAGAAAGGAAGATTTCTCTTTCTGTATGATGAATTTGAAGAAGGTGTGACTTGATGTTTTGGAACATGGAACTTCATTGTATTTTAGACCACTGCTGCCACCAAGTGGACTAGTTTCTTCTAACTCTTCCCGGGACCTTAAAGAAGC
The DNA here is from genome assembly GCF_965183815.1 of Platalea leucorodia. Lineage (NCBI taxonomy): Eukaryota > Metazoa > Chordata > Aves > Pelecaniformes > Threskiornithidae > Platalea > Platalea leucorodia. Next base: position 25,451,426 of record NC_138826.1, read on the forward strand.
TTACACTTGCCTTCAGCCACCTGCTAGTTCATGGAATGGCAAAGGTTTGGATTTTTTTAAATTATCTAAATAATAATAATAATAAAAGCTGTTGACTGCACTTCAGAGTTGTTGACTTAAGGTAATGTCGTTGATACCTAATGTGCTTATCTAAAAAAATCTAAGTAGCAGCATGGTGCAAAGTGGGTTGAGGAAAATATTTCCTCTGTGCATGACAGAATGTGAGGTGAAAGGAAAATAATGTGGTTCATCAGTAATGACCTGTGAGCTTAAGAAGAAGCAGCAGCAATTTGCTGAGTTTAACACAAGGAGCTTGCAAATACAAAATAATGTACTTTGGGTTAAGATAGTTGTTTCTGTTCCTTGTAGTTTTTCATTTGCTTCTCTTTGACTTGTTACTGTAGGTGACTTTTATCCTTTGCATCCTTCTCTTGCTTTGTAAAGAGCCCTGTGTCAAAAAGGTGGCCATTTTATTAGATCAACAGCTGTTAAAGGCTTCCTTGCGAAGCTGTGGCTGCTAAATGAAGGTGTGTATTAATCAAGGGCAGCATCTGCACAAACATGTGCAGTGTGGGACTTCGGAGAAATGATTTGTTTATCCTTAAGACAGCTTGGTTGGCTGACTGATCATGAATCTAAGGAGGTTCCTTCAGTAGACAGTGACACTCCTACTGTCTCATACAGCCTATGCCACTGTGTCCCCAGGAAGGTGATTCACAGACTTGTGGATCAAGGGAAGTATCATCAATGCCATGGATATATTGTAGCTGACAGCACTGAAATTGAATTTCTATTTTCATAAAACACATTTTAGCTGGCAACTGGACAATGTTGTTTCCTTTCTGTGAGAGTAGTCTGTAACAATGTCTGAATATACATTTCCAGGCAGGAGCCTCTCAATAATAGTTTTGGAAAAAGCTCGTTTTATCTTGACTTTGAAATTGAACGTGCCAGTAATATTGAGGAGTTCAGTCACCTGAAACAGTCATTTATCAGCCTGCTCACGAGGGTGTGTTACCTGAGTATTTCCTTTCTGATGAGTCTTGGCTTCGTAAGGCTATAAAATAACAGTGAGGTTGAGAAATTCTGTTTGGTTTTTGGTTGTGTTTTTGTTTTGTGTGTGGCCTTTTTTTTTCTCCCAGATGCTCCCTAATTTCAGTTGCTTGACAAATGGTAGTCACCACATGTACCACTGCACCTCCTTCAAATGTATTTTTGAAATGCATTTGTGAGCCCTAATGGAACAGTTATCATGTCAAAGGCTGCCTTCACTGAAGGCTGGAAGACATACACTGGGCACTTGTTTCAACAAAAGCATAGAGAAAGTCTTTAATTTCCTCAGCTGACAAGACTGTTATGTGCTACTTTGAGACTGTTGGCTCCCAACATGTTCTCCCTGCAAGGCTGTTGCTTCCTTTATGCTCTTAAAACAAATTTTGTTGTTGGAGAAAGGTGCTCAAGACCAAAATCCTCTCTAGTCACAGAACGGATCTGGAATGATCCTAACACTTGGTAATACTTCAAACCATCACTGGAAAGTAGTAGAATGTAACTTCATTTCCAGGTCTCTGATTCTGGATTTTGTCGCTAGGGCACGGAGATAGTGGTATGTTTCTTCTGTGAATGCCTGTGCATCAGGAACTAGCAAGCTAATGCAGTCAAACTAGTCTTCATGGATGTATCTGGCTGAGAAATAAAATTGCTGTCCCTGAAGGTAGCTGTGATGTTTTGAATTTTTTCTTCCCTCATTGGGTGTAAAATTAAACATGACATAAAAAGTCAGAAATGCTTCATTTTAGAGATGTCAGAATGCTTTTATCTTGGAACATTCCAACATCACATAAAATTATATATACCAATATTATAATAAAATGCAATGCAAAATTAAGTCAGAATGAAATACAGTCTGACAGCCAAAACCATGAAGTTAAATTAAATATTCAATTTAAATATTCCATCATCAAAATCAATATTTCAGAAGGTTGTGTTGTTGACAAAATTATATTTGCTATGTGAAAATCTTTTTTTTTTTTTTTTCTCCCCCTCTAGCTGAAATCTTTCAGCTGGGTCTAATTGTGAATTGCTGAATTTAGTGTTTAAGACTATGAATGCATTTCAAGAAAAGCACTGAAAAGCCACTAGGTGATGATGATGAATCTTCATCAGAAATGTATTGAATTTGATTTGAAATACTGATTTAGAAGAGAATTGCTTTGTACCCAGCACCAAATTTCTAACTTAAAGATTCTCTGGGTCATGCTGTATTTTTCACTACAACAGATAAGTATAACCCTCTTCAGGCTATAATTAATGAGAACAGAATTGTTTCATGTTTTATAGATTTGTTTAGGCAGCGTGGAATTTGTTTAGCCAGTGTGGAAGCTTCTCCCACAACAGTGGAAGAAGCAGAGGTTCCCTTGCTTGAAAGACAAGAAACAACAAGTTACAGAATTACAGCACAAGACTGAGATCTGCCAGCTGGTGTCTTCAGGCAAGCTTGTCTGTGTGTTGAAGTCTCTTTTGTACTTTGTTCCCTATGCACAAGTTTAAGGGCTTCTTTATGCTCCTGTACAAAAGGCCCTACTAGTGGGAACTTAAGATTCTTTTGCTCTTGATTAAAAACCATAATGCATCAATTTCTTTATGTAGTGAATTAACTAAGTGATTCTGAAATATTATGAGTAAATTTGATTTTTGGATGCTTCAAAGTTCAAATTACTTTGTAAACCATAAACAGACCAGAATTTTAATAAAGGACAGTTACTGTTAAGAATTGATGCAACTGTGAGGTTTGCATAGTGAACAGTTTGTCTGGCTCCATCAAATAACATTGCAGGTTGCTTCTGTTTATTGCAGAGTGGGCCCTACTTTGCTCAGCTCAAAAACAGTTAAATGACACTGAGAACTTAGAAGACCAGATGAGCAAAACAGACAAGGAATCTTTTGCATTGCCTGTTCCCCACTCCCCACTTTTTTCATTTTTGAGAAATTCTTGCCAGTTTTTAAGGGTCCCAGGAGAGCAATGTTGAAGTTTAAAACTCCAAGTACATGCAAAAGGTGTGTGAGTAGGGAGGTAATATAAAAATAGTACCAGGTTCTGCTAGTGGTTTCTCAAAATATTTTCTGATGAACAGAATTACTCAGGAATTTGGCACCTTGGAAAACATCCATTCTTTGTCACATGAAAAAGATCTTGACTTCTTTTTCACAGTTTAGCTACCCTTCACAAAAGTTGTCAAATCAAAGTTACTTTTCCATCAAGCGTGGATCATGAGCTCCTGAGTTTGTCCAGTATTAATGTGTGTCATGTTCGGAGTCCTATCTAGGTCACTGTTGTTTGCTTAAGGGATAATATTTGAAAGTCAGTAAAGAGGGTTTGCACATCCAACTTCCAATTCCCTCTTATACTTCGGAAACCCTCTGCCAATGTTCTTTGAAATTTTCCTTTGTTTTCTCTGCTTGTTCCCTTCACTGAAACATTGTGTGTTTCTTCCTGCAGTCTTTACTCCAGCCCAGTTTCCACTGAAGTAAAATAGACCATTCAGTAGGTGAATATTTGGTTCCCTATGTGAGTTTTTTTTTTTTAAATAGCTGTTGCAAAAATTATGCTAGTGACACTTACCAGAACTTTTTGCTTACCTACATGTGAGCTGATGGATGTTCGTCTAGATCACAGAAACCACTGTCAATGTTCCAGTCCTTATGGTGCAGCTGATTATTTTGATACTTTTCAGTTCACTGGATAGTGTAAGGCATCTTTCTTTCAACTAGTTTTTGGTTGATTTGGTTGGAACTCCCAATGACGACATGGCTTTTAACCAACAGTAATGTTTTTTCTGGGTCTCAGTTCTGAATCCTATCCATTTAGATGACTGGTCTCATTAAAATCTTCCAATGCAAACAGTAGATTTGGGTTTCATTCAAATAGTAATGTCCTGAAGTTGAATTTATTATAGGACCAGCATTCTGTACAAAGTTAACCCCAAGAATAAAAATATTTATGCTTGGCAAGAATACCAAAGTTTGTTTGCATTACCTTGTCCTGTAATGTTAGGTCAGTCACCATCTATTTTACAGCCTTGCACCAGCATGCATTGTTTAATGAAAGAAAAACATCAGCCTCCCAGGAACATTGAGCAATATTGGCTTCTTGCCTTAATAAAATGAATGATGACCCATTATTAATGAACATCTTACTAAACTATCTAGTGTAATGACACATGACTGTCTGCACATCTTGAATACTACCTTAGATACTTTCGTAGGATCTACATTAGCATCTGTGAAAGAACAACTAGTTTCATTGTTAAATTCTGTATTGGCTCCTGTTGCAGTGAAATTCGTAGCCTGGTTGGATGTCGGGTTGTCTGGGATAATTAGTCTGGGGAATCTGTGCTTAGCGTTTGATTGCTGTATCTCATTTCCCAATATTTTGGATGAGAAACAGCAATATTTGGCTGCTGAGAAATGCTTACACTTATGAACTAGAGCCACCTTTTCCTTTCTTATTTAAAGTTTCTCATTCACATTTCTAACTATCTCTGATGCTGTATCATTCACATTGGCACAAATTATACTGTATGCCTCATTGCTCAACTGTTCATGTTTATATCATACAAGTAAAGACCTATTTGACTGAAAGTCTTTCTTATATTTGAAAGTATTTCATTTCCTCGTCAACATTAGCTGTAATATCACAGTACTGAGAAGCTAAAAAATGGATCTAATCAGACAGAGCTATGAGACAAGGCTCTCTGTCTTTTCCTATAAATAAATTGCTATACCAGGGAGGATTATAAAGTCACAGGGCAAGCAGGAAAGTTTTAACTAGCTTTTGGTTCACGAAAATTATTTCTCACTATTGATAAAGTCTGTGTTACATAAGCTATGCACTTTCATACTAGTTTTCCATGCTCTCATTTTTCTGTTCTCATTTATCATATTGACAGTACTTTGCAGGAGTAATGAGTTATTTCTTGAGATCTTAAACATGAATGGCTAACTAAGTTAAAAAGAAAATATATCTGAACAAATAGTGTTGTCTCTGACACTACTACTTAATCCTTTAAGAGCTTTCCTCTACAGGAACCCAGGGAATTCTACATATTTAAAGATACAGGAGAACTATGTCAAACTAAGCAATCACTTCTGGATTTTTTTTTTTACACCCTGCAGCTCATCTTCTGATTCATAACTCTATCTTGCAACACAAGTTATAAGTCAAATTACATTCATAACGTAGTGCCCTCAACAGCATCATCACTTGGATGACCTTTATTTAGAATTAAAGGAGGATTTTTTCCCTCCCCAGATTTCCTGGGAGAAGTTCTCTGTGTTTGTGTGTTATAAATTGTACTGCTCAAGAAAATTTTATCTCAGGACAGTTCATATACCACAGAAATAAATGAAGATAGGTAAAGAAATATTGCTTCATCTGGCTTCATGTAGGAATATACAATTCACTAGCAGCAAAAAAAAATCTTCCTCTCTAAGTTCTCTCCCATGCAAACTCACTAAAACATTCCTCTCTACTCAATTTCAGTGTCATCAAAATATACCAAAAACCACTTTGGAAGTTAGTCTGGTTTTCTACTTCAACTGGCAAGTAAAGCAATTGTTTCTCAGTGATATACATTGGAGTATTTTGGAATACAAGCTAATGGGGTGGGGGAGAGGTGGTAGCTGGACTGGGTTCCTCACGTGCCTCTGTTGAACAGCTTCGTATGTTCCTGTCATGGACCTTTTTCACCTGTGTAAACCCAGAGGGGACAATGGGAATGTCCTGGAATTTTACTGGCAAGAGCTTGCTGCCTCTGTGGGACCTTCATTACTAATGGGGACGAGTTGGGGGAGGGGAAAGAGCAAACTCAGCTTGGGGTGAGTTTTCAGAGCTGGTGGCTGGGAGAAAAAATATTTTTCTTGTCTTTGTAAATTCATTATATTTGATCTAAAGTTATTGAAAGACATGAAATGTGGAACCTCACAATAGCGTTTTTACAGTAACTTTGCAGAGCAGACTGACATGGCAAATCCTTAAAGGAAGCAATGTTGCTCATATCCTGCATAGAGCTTTAAAAATACACCCATGGTTTTAAGCATTGCTCCATGGTTTCCTGAAGATAAATATTTATCTGTTCAGGTAGATTTATGCCTGAACAGCCAATATACTGAAGGATGGATTCTAATCTAAGCTTCACTACTGCAAGTCCAAAGTAACTCTGGAGTCACTGGATTTCTTTCCCTGTCCATGAGATGGCTGTTATAGCCTTATCTGACTTTCAAATCATATGTTTATGTTGTCATGGCCCTTTTGAAGAAGAATTTAATGGGTGCTTTCTTTAGTCCCAGATATTAAATTGATTAGGATAATCTTAAATTGTCTGATGGTTTCATTTCTATCTCTGACTTGTCATGCTGTAAGAGTGGGGTTTTGGGTGGGGGTTTGTGTTGTTTAGTTTTTAAAAGGGATTGTACTTGCTGTACAGCTTAGAGTTAGTATTCCGTAGTCCCATGTGATGCATTCTACTCTCAGTTGTGTAAGTGACCCATCTGGGCCACTTAAATAAGAGCAAAAAAGAAAGAAAACATTTAAAAAATTCCAATAGGTCAGACATATTTACTGAACTACTGCATCCTTCTTTTCCCTTTCTTCCTCCACTCTTATTGCGTAGAATGCCTCTCCTGTGTGTATATGCTTTATGGTTTATCTTTTTTGCTGGCTTCTTGTGATGAACTCTTAAATCTGGTTTGGTTTTTTTTGACTATCCAAGTAGGATGTGTCTTACTTAGTGCTGTTGTCATCTTTACCTGTAATCTTTAAGAAAAGTTGTTTTGGGAGATTTAGTGGAATTAACTTGTTTTGCTGCATTCTTCATGGTTGTCTGTATTAGATCTGTAATGGTTTCACTATTTCTCATGCTACAACATGTGAAGCTGACATGCTTATATCAGTCATTTTCCTTTTACAGTTTTTGTTTCTTTAGATGGAGTAGAAGGTGTGGATAGCTGGGCAAATGGAAAAGTAAGACATTTTAATTGTTGTACTCATGAAATCCATACCCTTTTCATAAATGAGACTTATCAAATTTGGTTCTTCTGATGCTGGAAGTAAGACCCTCCTTTGAACCACTGATGACACAGCTCAGCATTGCCTTCTGGAGAAATTTCACTTTTGCAATAGATGACAGTAAAGTATAGATAAGAATGGTTGTTTTCACTGGCAGCTATATTTATATATATATTTTTTAATATTATATTTATCTATAGCAGTTCAGCATTATTTTTTTAGTAGTTACCTTGATGCTCTCTTCTGTAGCTGTATAATGGATCAAAATTGCTTTGTTAAATCTAATGGGCAGATATTAATTAAATTGTGAAATTCTAAACTAAAATAATCCTCCTTTTATACCAAACCAAAACCAGTCAGGTTGTATTACAGCTTCTTCCTACACCCTGAAGCCTCTTATCACTGTCTGTCTGCCTTCTATGCTGAAGCCTTTGAGCACCTCCTAGGAAGCTGCCATCATCTTTCAGGCATGGTGAGAGTCACTGTGAATGAAATCCAAATCCTTTGATGAATGAGATCAGTCGTCATGTTTGGCTCTGATGTCAGGAAATTTCATTTGGTGTGGTGTATATATTTAGCCATCTTGCTTTTCATCCAGTGCTTTATTGGGGGGAAAAAAGGAAAGTTAACTGACTTTCCTGAGATCATTTTTAGAGTTATGCCAATTTGAAAGCATGTTGCTACACACTCCTCTTTGCTATAATAAAACTCCCAAGAGTGGTGTTTCTAACAGGTTGCAGACAAGGATGACAGTAGTGCTAAATGTAACATAATTTGAATACTCAAAACTTCAAATTAGATTTTGCATGATTCTTATTTAAATAGTGATACAAGGATTCTGAGGTAGTTCATAGGGAACAGTTGGAGAACTGTCCAATAGATACGTTAAAAATGTGACAATCCCCCCCGACTTCCAAACCAACCTCCAAAAAACCCCCAAGCCCCAACCCACTATTACTCTAGGTACAGCATGATGTTAAATCTAGAACTAGTGATTCTCAATGTTTAGTCAATCATTTGAATAAACTAGGAAAATATGCTCTCTTATTTTTTACTTTGTTTTTTTCAGCATCACTTGTTTAGGAATGTTATGAAACTTATTGCTTATAATGAATGTTTTTGGATTCCTGGAACTTACTGTATGGTGGGATTTTTATTTGTTCACCTACAGTCTTAATTTATTATTAGTATGCTTTGAATACCCAGTTTAGTGCTTGAGGTTCAGTGGGCTCCATCTTCCTAATCACCTACTCTCTGTTAATTGAGAACTTTTTTTTGTTTTATTGGACTTGTTTTTAATTAACATTTAAAATGCAAATTTTTAGACTTTTACATTGTTTACAGTCATCTCCAAGTCTCTCTTCCATCTAACTTATCATATTGTTTTAAAACAATTAGATTTTGTTAATAATAATGAAGAGCACCTCTTTAATTGGGATCTGATACTTTTCTTTTGACAGTAGTGGACATGTTTTTAGGCTTAAAAAAAAAAAATCTGAACAGCCACTGTGGGTGGCAATTCTTTCATCTAGAGTTATGTAGAATATGCTGCAGTGTAGTAAGGGCACATCGGGGCTTGCTCATGCACTGGAAGCTGTACAGGGAAATCAGAATAAACACTTAGTGATTCTCTATAATGGCATGGCTACACTAACTCCAGTAACCAGTCTATGTTGAAAGCTATATTGAGTATCTATGCTGCCTTGCAGTATAGATGTGACCAATTTGCTGATGGAAAAGCTAATTACCTGGATACTGCGTTGATGGAGACCAAAGGCATGGTATGCATAACCAATCAATGCCTACATTAAGATGCCTCAGGAGGAGGAAACCTGATTTTTCTCTGTGTATGGATGATATCCTGAAAAGTCTGAACCCGAGAGAGTAAAGGGGTCCCAAAGGTGGGCACTTTAAATCACACATCACTTTTGAAAAAACATTGTGTGATAGAACTACATGGATTTGTGGTTGCAAGCAAATGCTATTAATGAGAAGCGTATAAGGTATATTTATTTCTATTTAGAAGTAAGTGTGTGCGTGTACATATATATATATATGCACACACGCCAGAAGAAGGGTTTGCTCCCCAATATATCATCTTTACAGTTGCTTGGCATAATTTTCCTAGAATTATTAATTCTCTGAACTGATAGCTACTTTTCATCTCTTACATCACATGCTGTAAACTGGGAAAGAAGGCATGTTTCAGTGGAAAAAGAAGAGATCATTACGAATGGACAGTGAGATTTACTGATCTACAATGTTAAAAACTTAAGTCTGATCCTTTTATACGCCTGACCAAATACTTATGTGTATATATGTACATATACTGCTTTATGCTAATTTCTGTATTTTTTGAATAATTGAGGTATTTTCTAAGAGACTTAGCTTAAACTATTCAAGGTCACTTTCAGTACTTTAGTTTTATTTAGAGTTTGTTTTTCTGTGATTCACCTATCTGTGACACTCCCGTGTAGTCTGAAGATAGTTTCCTTCCATTTTTTTCTTTCTCAGGCTTTTGTGGTTCTATTGTATGAAAATTTATGTTTGTTTTTAACTTAAATTAGTTTCTTGTTTCTCAAAACAATTGCAGGAAAAAATTATGAGTGAAGTTAGCTATTAGCAACCAGACTGGAGTTCAGGTTAGTTTCTATGCTGTTTGTATTGCTACAGCTTCTGAAAGCCTGATTGCTGTGGCTGGAGTCAGCAGGATTCCTCACGAGGCTCAGGCGTTCAGTGTACAGAAGATGGCAGTTGAGATTATGACCCCTAAAACACAAAGTAGTGCCTTTAATGTTCTCCACCTGCCTGCTGTTAATCCTACACAACTGGACAGTTCCTGACCTGGTTCTTTAGTGAACTGAGAAGTCAATTGGATGCTAGTGTAAAAAAAAAAAAAAAAAAAAAAAAAAAAAAAAAAAAAAAAAACCAACAAAAAATGATGGTCCTCTACTCACAGTTGCTACAGAGCAGAATGCGGTAGGTTTTTATAACAAGTCTGCTGCATGCTTCTCTAGTTGCACTGTGTCATCTGCCTTTGGAGTCTATATCAGCATGCTGTGAGTCCTGTCATGGAGGATTAGGAAAAAACCCTTCCAGGAGAGATTACATGCATTCCTGAGCCACTGCACAGAGGAGTTAATTAGAGATGGGGGAGGAAGGCGGGAATGAGGCAAAGACTGTATTAGCCATCTAATTTGGAAGAAAACTGTTGTATCAAATCATGATTATTGCAATCATTGTACCTTTGATGAGCCTTCAGTAAAAGCTGAGTATTCATCAGACTACATAAATTAGAGAGAAGAAAAAAAAATTGCATGAGGTCATCTAATCTGTCCCCTGGGGCCAGTCTCCTGTGGTACAGTTTCTAATGCTTGTTGAATCTATTTCTAAACACCTCACGTGATGAGGCTTGCTTCTCCATGGGTAGCTAGCAGGGGAATAATGTACGAGTGACTGGGAAAAAAATAAGACGCTGTAGTATTCTTGTAACAGTGGCTGCAAGTGCCTGTGTTGAGTGTTTGAGCTTGCCTAGTATAGACATGAACAGACTGAGGAAAGTGTTGTATGAAAGCTATGGCATGGAGCCTTCTCTGAGCCCAGCCGCCTCATTGCTGTGGAGTTACCAAGTGTTGCATCTACCACAGCCTTCCAGCAGCCAGTCAGTTCTCACTCTGGAAGCTTTTCCCTGATGCTCATGCTAAATGGTCTAGGTCAATTTCAGCTCATTACTCCTTGTTACACTACTTTTTACTGAACTAAATAATTCTTCTGCCTTTCTGATGCTTATACCCATCAGATATTTGTAGACCCTAATCATGTTCACCTCCCTGTCCACCCCCCCTTAATCTTCAGTGAACCAAGTTATTTGTCTTGGAGTCTTTTAATCTTTCCCTGTAAATCAGTCCCTCTAGTCTCTTAATCGTTTCTGTAGCTCATACCTGATCTCCCTCCAATTTATCAGTATTGTTCCATTAATGAGGCACTCTGATGCTAACATAGGGGTGCAGGTGAGCAGTAGTTACATCAGAGACATAACAAATTATCTTACTGGTGACCATCATCTGGAAGGAGTGGGAAACACTGAAAATGAATCTTAATGACTAGCTTTGTTTGGATCTATCTCACTGTATTTGTAGTCTATACATGCAGATCTTTGCCATTTCCTCATTGTTTATTTGCTACTCAAACATGTTTCCTTAACAATGTGTATTTGTCCTCTGGATCAGAAATGCAAAAAGAGTTATTGAGTAGAGGAGCATGCAATTTCTGAACTCCTATGGGTACTGAAAGAACTTTTGCAATCAATTACATAGGAAAGTTTCTCTGTCCGTTTCTGCCAGTAGAATTCAATGGCATAAATATTAGCAATTAATAAATGCGAAATCCAGGGGTAAATTGAATCCCTGTGTGAACATCCTAGAGAAATTATATCCACGTAGTCAAAGCTTTTCCCTCTTGTATCTAAATATGTACATGACTCACGTTGGTCTTAAAATGGCAAAGTCATCAATGGATGTTCAGCCATTTGACACATACAGTAAAGTAAATAATAACTTTCTTTTCAGGATGAAGAATTGAAGTGCAGGTATGCTAAGTGACTTCCCCAGAACCAAGGTTGCAATGTGTGGCTAAGCTGAGAATTGAACCCAGTTTCCTTGATTCTCAGAGGCATTATATCAAAGCATACTGCTTGCTCTCAGTTGGCAGTTTGCTGTCGTTAGTGGCAAAGTGATATGTTTCAAAAGATGTTTTTGAGGTTCTCAAAGCATTGAAAATTTGATTTCAGTTTAGTACAAAGAGAATCTTGCTCTTGCTTCATTACTTCTAAAGACCAAATATTCTGCCAGCTTCTTGAAACTTACAGATAAATTTTGCATGTGTAGGAGTGTTTTCATGGCTATAATTTTTACCCTTATCTTTACTATTAGAATTAAGGCAATCTTAACATTTTGGCTCGCTTGACAAAGCAGGCCTCACCAGCATGACAAGACTGAGAAACACTGGCTTCATCCTTTCTACCTCTTTGTATTCTAAATCATTTAAATTCATTTGAATCTTTTGAATGCTGCATTGCCCTTTAGGAAAAATGTATTTTGTGTTTGGAGTGCTGAGTCACTATGCTGTGTCATGTGAAATCAATGCGATTTTCTCCTGCAGTTCTAGTAGGTATAGCATCAAGGTAATGCTGGACAGGCGTGGTGGGTTATTGATCCAGGACTGCTGGGTTGAATCATCTTCCTTCTCTTACTACTGGAGCCAAAAGAAAGAGGCTATGAAATGCACAAGGGATTTTTTTTTTTTTGTTAGATATGGCATAAATGGCTAAATAATGAAGCATGCAGGAGACGTGTTCAGCTTCTAGGCATAAAATTTTAATTTAAAGCGTTTGTATCACTTAGTTCATACTCTCTTGCAAGTGCTTCCAGCCAAATCACAGACATACCTATGCAGAAGACGACTAGGGCAGGACCCAGAGCTTTCACTCTGCCCACATGATTCTCGGTTCTTTGCAGTCAGGAATACTTTAACACTGGCAGTTCTGGGCTCACAACGCTATTGCAGAGATTGGTGTAATTCTTGGCAGCTTTCTGGAGGGTGTTGCACATCAAGCTTAAGAAGAGGTGGTGGTGGAGAATGGCAGCCAAGGTGTCTTGAGAATCTTTAGGAGTCTGAGACTCTGAAGATTTAGTGGTAGCCTAGAAAAGGCTCAAAGGACAATAGATTAGTCACAAGCTTTCTATTAAATCAAGTCTCCTGGCTCACGCAACCAAATCTTTTTTTCATCAATGAAGTACTTTTACTACTCCATCTCTTGACACCACGAGCCAGTCAGAGTAAGGTCCCATGTTGCATTTTTGGCTTCTTTTTCTTGTGCCATCTGTTATTTTGGTGTATTGTTGAAATGTTGGTGTTGCTATTGCACATGTGAGAGTAAAACAAATAGACAGGGCATACTGTGTCAATATGAGATGCCAAAACATGGGCTGCATTTTAAATTAATTTTCAGTAGGTTGAAGCTAATGTTTTTACACGGTTTCTGAATTTGAGCAGAGTGTCAAACTGACACCTAATGACTGACTTTCTGGGCAGAGCTGGTTTCTGAGAGTCATTCAGGTATTGGCACAGTCTCTCCCCTTTTATTCCTTTTTCAATCCTGTATTTCTCATGGGGCTGAGTTTGCCTATCTCATGTTCTCATTCAGCTCATTGAGCTGGTTAATTCTTGTTCAACCTCTGTCTCCCCCTGCCTCCATCATGGGATTCTGAGGTTTCTCAGTTCTGCAGGCTGAAGTTGGATGTCCAGAGCATCAGGACTTTGGGACATCCAGGCTCATATCGTGTATTCTTACGTAGTGTGTATAGTTGGCCCTTTCTGCATGATTCATGTAAGCTGGGTTTCTTTCAGTTGTTTTCCTTTTTCTGATTGTTTCCTCCTGTCCCAGCAGGTCTGAATTCTGTTTTCACTGCTATTCTCCTTCCCTTTTCCCCACTGATTTGCAAAGCCTGACTTCTGGCCTGCTTAGCTTTCATTCTCATCCGCTCTTCGTTCTTCTGTTTGCCTACTGAAAGAATTAATGACGGCACACCAAAAGAGTAAGTGAGACTATACATATTAAAAGCACACATGTTTTTGTTACTGTTATATAAAAATGAGTACTTACGTAGGAGGCATTACATAGAGGTAGGCATATGGTGAGAACGGGCCGCTTTTTTGATGCGGGAGGATACCTGTCTAGAATATGCAATGCAATTTCCAGATACCTGAATGTCCGGGGAATGCTGGAATTGAATCCATATTGTTAATAGACTGGAGACTAAAGTATATGTCTTCATACCCCAAAGGATACTGAGGAAAGATAATTTGTTGCCTGTTTGTGCTCCTGTGAGACTATTGGAGCACAGGACTGATTTATTAGATGCATAATTTTTGAAGAGAAGCCTGAGCAGTGTCTTGAAGAGAGAGACTTATTCCCCCCCCCGCTATTTTCCTTCCCCACCCCCCAACATATACGCGTTAATGTTCATCTTGCAATCATGGCTGGGTCCTGTATTGGATATTGTAGTGCAAATAGTCATCCTTATGATACATGCTGAGAATTATTCATGGAAACGCAAAACAGTTGAGGTTGGAAAGGATCTCCCTGCTCAAACCACGGTCAGCTAGAGCAGGCTGCTCAGGATCATGTCCAGTCAGCTTTTGAGTAACTCCAAGGATGAAGGGTTCAAAACCTCTTTACACAGCCTTTTCCAGTGTTTAATCACCTATACAGTAAATTTTTTTTGATTCATTAAATGGAATACACTGTATTTCAGTTTGTGCTTGCTGTTTCTTGTCCTTTCACTGAATGCTGTAGAGTCTGGCTCTGTCATCTTTGCTCACTTTTATTGTGTATTTATATACATTGATAAGATCCCCCTGAGCTGCCTCTTCTCTAGGCTGAACAGTCCCAGCTCTCAGCTTTTCTTTGTGACAGGTGCTCTGGTCCTGTAATCACCTTTGTGGCTTTTTGCTAGACTTGCTCTAGTCTGTCAATGTCTTGCCCCCCGGGGAGCTCAGCGCTGGGCACAGCACTCCAGATGTGTATCACCAGTGTTGAGCATAGGGGAATAATCATCTCCATTGACCTGCTGATAATTGTCTTCCTAATGCAGCCCAGGGTGCTGCTGGCCTTCTTTGGTGCAAGGGCACATTGCTGGTTCATGGTCAATTTGTCTGCCAATGGGACAATCTAGGGGTTCATTTTTGTAAAGCTGCTTTCCAGCCAGTCGACCCTCAGATCATCATGGTGCATGGGGTTATTCCTCTTCAGGTTCAGGACTTTCTATCGCCCTTTGAACTTGACGTGATTCTCATTGACCAGTTTCTTCAGCCTGTCAAGGTCCCTCTGAATGGGAGCATGATGATCTCGTGCCAGCCACTTCTCCCAGTTTATTATCTGCAAACTTGCTGAGGGTGCATTCTGTCCTGTCATAATAATAATAATAATAAAGATGTTAGTACTGGTGTCAGTATCGACCTCTGGGGTTACACTATCAGTGACTGGTCTCCAGCTGGACTTCATGTGCTGATCACAACCCTTTGAGCCTGGCAGTTCAGCCAGATTTCAGTCTACCTCACTGTCAATTTATCTATCTCTTCTTCAGTTTGTCTGTGAGAATGTTATGGCACACAGTGTCAGAAGCCTTGCAAAAGTCAAGAAACAAAATCCACTGCTCTTCCTGCATGCACTGGGCAAGTCATCTTGTTGTAGAAGGCTTTCAGGTTGGTTAAGCATAATTTCAATACCCGATTGTCTTATCAACTTGTAATAATATCTTATTTCTTGATATCTTATTGTGAATATATGCATTATTTTGAAAACTATTACATTAAAAAAAACCCAACAAACTCAACACCAGGGATATGTGTCTTACAACTGGAAGGCTAACTGTCTAGACTTTCAAACTCATAGGTTTTTCTTCTGATGTAATTGATGGCTCAGGTTACCATCTTTATATAAATATAATAAGTCTTATGGATACAGCAAGGCTTAAACTCTTAGTGTTTTCTTTCTTGGCTGAACAGAATACAAGATAACTGCAAAGTATTACTTTCTCCCTTTTTGGCAGTTCTTAGGATGTGTTTTTTCCTCTTAAAATACAGGAACTGCGAGAAAGGATGGTATATGTTTAATATTCATTGTGAGTTGTAGGTATTGGCTGTCTGTCTCTTTATTATTGCTAATCAGAGCTGCATGGTTAATTTCCCCATAAGTCACAATGAATATTTACCCTGGAATGTGTCATTGTCTTAAGTGAATTTAAGGCTGCTGTCTCTTGCCAACAGGATATGTTTCAAGAGACATCTGCTTATCCTCAGAGTCTGGACAGTAGAAAAGAGAGACAAGGAAACTGTTCTACACTTTCCTGCAGATGCTGTATGTAAGCTAGACTTTTTAAAAACCTTCTCTCAGTTGCTATCACTGGTGCAACCTCACCAGTAGTAGCAGAGGCATAGGGATGCTGGTACAGCTTACAGCCACTGTCTCTCAAGCTTTGTTCACTTTAGAGCTAGGTATCTCTGCTGTTTAAATGCCACTTCCTGACTTTTAGTGCTGCTAGCATTGCGGATTCCAAGTAGAGCTGCACAGATGTGAAACAGTGTTCAAAACTGTCAGGGTGTAGTGTAGACAAAGTCATGTTGTCTCAAGCAGAGCTGGACAACTACGTAAAAAGTTTGGGTTTTCTTAAAGTTCTTTTTCAATATTTTAAACAAATTAATTTCTATTGTGTTCAGGCCCCTTCTGTGATAACTCTGTGCATGCTTTGTTTTTATTGAAACAACAGTAGTAGTATATTTGGAAGCATTTTAAATTTAGAAAAAATGGATTTTTTTGGTATCACTCTAATTGCTTATGCTTGTCTGGTTATGATTGAAAAGCAAACTGAATGACAGGGAGATCCAGCTTGTTCTGAGTATTCAACACTTGTGGTGGGCAACTTGCAATGATACTACAAATAATTTTGAGCCATTAACATTATGGAAATAATATTTTGTTCAATATGCTCATAACACTTTACGAACAGGGAAATGTTTTAATGTATTCATTTTAAGCCAATTTTCCTAGCTCTGGTTTCACCTCTCGCCTGATGAGGCTGCACTTAAGATGTGAGAATGAGAGTTAATTCTCTCTGACCTGTTCAGTATGCAGTGCCTCCCGTGAGATGACATAAGGGCAGTAGAGGTGAGCACCACAGTGTGGTGGCTGTACTGCAACTCAGGAAATTACATCTGCCTGAGTTCCTCCTGAAATTTCTGTCATGTGCAGTGCTCTTCTCTTCCCTGTCCAAGCTGTTGTGGACTAAAGTGATGTAATATGGAATGGGTGCTGTATTCAAATGTTGTCATGGGTATATTAACACTTTGCATGGCTTTCATAGTCAGGAAACTGCATCTTGGGACCCATTCTGATGAGAGGAATTTCATATGGAAGATTACGATGAGAGAATGGAGTTATCTTGCATTGAAACTATTAAAGCGTGTTTGGTTTTTAAAGACCAAGGGATAGTAGACAGCTAGGACAGATCAATTCATAATGGAGATCTAGGGGGAGATCCTTGCTACAGTAATATTGATAATAGTTGATGACCTCAGTGAAGGTAAGTTTGTACCCTCTGTTGTCATTGAGTATGGATGTGCTCATGTTGCATATGTATGAGGGATACACTTATAGGAAAAGGGTGTTAGATATAAGGTAGAGTTCTGCTGTCATCGTGATTTAGAAGAAAAGTGATGTATAGAAAGTAATGAATGCCTATTGCAGGAAGCTTTTCCTACCCTTTCCCATGCTTGGAATATGTTTCCTAAATGGAGCTACTATTTCTTTTAACCTGTGAAGCCTGTCTTGAAGTATTAGGTCTTGCTTACTTCTTGCTCTCTCACTCTCTCTCCCTTTCTTTCATCTACTCCCACACCAACGTATTATTTATCCTTTTGAAGGATCCATGAAAAGGATATGTCCATGCCCATTTATTCTGCCTTGCAGGAAAAAGCAATGAATGCATAAATGATGTTACTTTATATCCAGGCACTGTAAAGAATTGAAAAATGGTTTTTCAAATGAGTGCACTGGAATTTGATTGGGGGAGGAGGGGGAAATCTGTAAACTAAAAATGAAATTAGCCAAAGGTGTAAAGTCTTAATTCAAACCTGAGCTTAGACTTTTAATGTTCACCTCGGGAGTGGTGTTTTTTTTTTTTTCTTGGTATGTGTTTACAAGGTTGAAACCTCAAATGGAGGATAATCATATTGCTGTTTTCACTAGTGCAAAGTTAAAGAGTGAGTCTATATAAAAAGACTTTTCTCATAAAACATGTAGAGTGATCTATGAACAAGTCAAAAAGAGGGGTTTGTGTGACTTTTTTTTCCCATATATCATATGAATAAGATGTAGAAGTAGTCTTTCAGGTTTTTTTTTTTACATAATTTTAAAAAGAAAGAGGTTTGGGCAGGTAGAAAAACAGGGAACAGGCTCCTGTTTGGTTTTTTTTATTCAATAGGAAAGTCTCTCTGCTGGCCACATCCAGTGATAAGTGAAAATGTAATGGAATTAGAGGGTAAAATGGAATTTCAGTGGAATTAGAGGGTAAAGCCTAGCGAAGAAGATGTATTTGAAAAAAGAATGGTGTCAAATAGTCTTTGTACTTCCCTGTAACTCTTAAGCTGAACACATACTCTAGATAACCAGTGTCCAGTAAACATTCATCGGACTTCTGAGTGTCTAAGTAATACGTAAGAATCTGTAGTGAGCATTTGGGCTCCTTAAAAGGGCCACCAGGAAGAGCGGTGAAGCATTCACCAGGAGAATAGGTTTGAGGGATGTTATTGATATTTAAGGCAAAAGTAAGAAATTTCCCTAATTCGTGAAACTCTCAAGGCTTCACTCTAAAGCATGTGAAACGTGGAAGCATGAGGACAGTCTTTTTGCAGGTCACCTTGGGGGGGGGGGGGGGGGGGGCAGAGGAAGGAGGAGAACTCAGTGTAGACAAGGAATGGGAACTCAGTTTCAAAGCCTTGTGATATATCCTGAAGAGCAGACTGTCATTTTAAGCAGCCTTGTGCCAAGCTTGTTTGGGGACCTCCTATTTTGTCTTAATCTCCCAGCATTTTAATTCTTTTTCATAAGCAGTATCTAGGATGTGAACTTTGAACATGTTTTGCCTGATTACTGTAGGACAGGTGTACAGATAGGGTTGAATAAATGCCGTGAAAATGTTGTAGTCACAAAATGGCTATAGATGTCCTAATTCCAGACACTCAGCATTATATATTAGACAGCAGCTCTGCTCAAACAGTAAAAGAACACGTCACTATATATCCCCGTCAGATTAAAAAACTAATTTGAAAAGATTAATGTATTCCATTCCTGTTAGCCTGAATCAGATACCGCTGTGCCTACAGCAGCACTGCCTCCTGATTATTGAATTTTTATGGCCTTGTAATTAATTGCAGATTCCCTGTTTTGTTCTATTTCTTTTTCTCTGACATTTTAATTTCAACAAAAAGCAGCGGTCTCCATGCAGCCTCTCTCAGGAGATCCTAATGGCCTATAAAACAAAATGACTTATAGATATGGCACCCACTTCAGTTGGCTAGCGATTGTTCGAAACCTTGCTGATCACGCGGAATTTAATTTTTTCCCTTCCTCTACTGTACTTATTTCTTGTCTATTAAATTGCAGCTCCAGTGTCCTGACTAACAAATGGATGTAACAAAGTGCCACCCTTCCGTAATACATTACTGTTGCCACATGCAAATTTTTTCTTAAAAAATTGCAGTTCATTTTATCTAATTATAAATGAATAAATGACTCTTGCACATGAATAGAATATTGTCCTTGACTCTGCATGTGAGAATTTTATGTTCTGGTAAATCACTTGGATTTATTATAAATTTAAAGAATCAAATGTGGTTTAGATTCATTTTGCATTTCTTCCCTCCTTCTCCCCAAAATACTGGAATGTGCAAAAATGATTTATTTCTGTGCTTTAGAAAGGCATGTTAGCATGACTCACCATCTCCAAGCGAAACTCCTGGAGTTACTGAAGGCTAGTAGTAGTGAATTATTGTTATTTGTATTACAGTAGTGCCTTGAGATCAGAACCCCATTTTTCTGGGCACTGTACCAACACATAATGAAAGATCATCTTTGCCCAAAAGAGTTTATAATCAAATGAAAGCATCCCCAAAGGGAGGGTTGGTGGTTCGTTGTATCTGGGAAGGGAGGAAAAGGGTGGTGGGGATTGGCAATCCCAGTGTACTGGCGGATGGTGGGCTCCACTGGGGAGGCTCTGTCCTGGAAAAGGGCAAATTGTGTGGGGAGCAGGGATGGCAAGAACCTGGGATTGCCAGAATGTGTCCCAGCAGTGGTGTCACAGGCTGCTGGAAGTGTTGTCTTTACTGTCTGCTCTGTCTGCACCTTCCCTGGGTGAAGCTGGGTCAGTGGATCTTCATTATTCACCCTCTGGGCTACCTGAGCTGTTGTTTCATTAGCGTATTCCTTCAGTGTGCTCCTAGGAACTCCTGGGCAATGTTCCCTCTCTGCCATGAAGTAGTTGTCAAAGTGAAGGGGGTGTGAGGTGGCTGCTGGAGTAAAAGGGCTGTCTGAGAGCTGCTGATGAAGAGCTGCTTGCATTAACTGGCTTCAAAGCAGCTAGCTGAATCATTTGTAATCTAACCACAGCAGCGCTAAGCTTGGCATTGGGTGTGAAACCTGCTTGCAAACCAGAGCAAATTAGCCCCTGTGCTGCTGAAACAAGTCTGTTCTTTAGTTTAAGTCTAGCTTTCCACAAACATATGCGTGTTGTAACCACGCCTGGAGGTCATGACAGTGCAGTGGCTTCAGTGGGTGCTCAGCTGTGCAAGCTTGGTTGCAGAGAAAGGACTTGTGTCTCCACGCTAAGTGCCTTCTTCCCAGGCTTGGAAACTAGAGGCAAAGGCATGTGTGGGCGATTGAAGCAGAGTGACAAGAGGTCACTGATCTAATTCAGCATGTATTATCTTTTAAGTATGTGCTTATCTAAATGGTAGCACTTAGGGGGATAGTCGATACTGACTGTATGCTTCTGGTGTTCCCACACTAGAAGTCCCTAGATGATACAATAATAAAAATGATGGTTTTGCTGGATTGGAGTCTTGCTTGCTGCTTCTTTCAGATTCCGAACTGAAATGCAGGCAGTAATCTTTTCATAGCTATTGCAAAACTATAGAGAGAATTCCTGACAGGGCTGGCAATTGTGTGTATTTCTAAGAGGAGCTATACACATTTTCCATCATGTCTCCTCTGTCATGGGTGTGTGTAAGACCAAACAGACAAAAAAAACCCCAACCAATTCCCCCTTCCCTGAATTTAAAAAAGAATAATTAAGACAAAACAGTCTTTGTAAACATTAATATGACCTTTGCACCTCTGCTGTTCTCAGTTTTCGTGAGACATCTGTGCAAAAGCTGTCCTGCATGTTCATCTTGCTAAAAAGGACTTCCCCTTCCTTCCATCTCTGATCCTAACCAAACCTATGTGGCCTGGTGTCCTTCACCTGGGGTGTCTTGTCCAGTTTGTTTGGGCATCTGAATGGTGGCAGGAGCCTTGGTTGTCCCATTCCACAGATTCCTGGTTGGAGTGTTGGACAACGTGCTAGTTGTGATATGTATTATTATGATATGTTCAAGAGGTCGCCTGATCTCTCTCAGCAAACACCCAGAGAAGCAGTTCCATTTTAAATTTCATTGCTTGACCTAGGCTAATACCTAGTTCAAAGAAGCACTTGCTTGCTCAGGGAAGGGAGGGAGAAATCTGAATCTGAATTCTCTCAGTGCCAGGAGGCACACAAGGCGCGAACATCGTTCTTCCACTTCGATCGGTCTGCGGCTGCGTGCTCTGGAGTCCCAAGGGCCACAGCGCAGTCTTCTGTTTGGCTTTTTCCTCAAGACATGACCGATCCAGTTCCATCTCCTCCTCCTCACTTCATTACTGATTTTCTCCATCTCAGAGTTGATGCTCGTTGTTTCTGCAACTTTTTTTTTTTTTTTTTTTTTGTCCGGGAGGAGGTAGTTGGCCTCCTGCCCAACCCCCATGACTTGGAGGGCCAGTGGTTTTTCTGTCAGGGTGGCCTTCCCTTAGGCTGCGTTGGTTCGTGGCACCTTCTTCAATTTTATCCGGTGCACCCTCCAGAGAGGGATCCCCTATCCTCCACCCAGGGGACGCGCCTTCTAGCTGTGCAGCCCCAGCTGAAGGAGGGAGGGAGAAAGAAAGAAGCTATTTCCATGGTATGCTTGAATGGGCTCTAGCTAGGAAATTCTGGATAATGCATCTGTACCAACTGGAATCTCCTTACTGTCTGCTGACAGTTACCTGCTCTCTTTCAGCCTGGGGAAGACAGCATTCATGAATGGATGTTGCGCAGGTTTTTGTTGTTTTTGTTTGTTGTTTTTTTTTGGTTTTTTTTGTTTTTTTTTCCCCTAAGCTGACATATTTAAGAGTTAAAATCTGCTCTGGTGATATCTATGAAGCTGATCTTCCTGTGTGACCTACTTAGTCTTTTTCTCTGTATAACTGATTAATTGTAGGAGGTTTTAGTGCTTGAATATTCCCAGCAGAACTTGATAGTGTGATGTGGCCTCATAGTAGTCTAGAGGACACATCTTAGCAGCTCGTTTCTTCATGGCACTGAGATGTTTTCCAGGAGACTTTAAGCTGATTCTACTCTGTTACTGCTGCCCTGTGTAACTCTGGCTTGGCATCTCATTTTATCAATCTCTTAAAAAACTTGGTACCATAGCTTCTGTCTATCTCGTGTCTATCTTCACTTTTCTGGGGGTCAAAACTTCTTTTATGGTTTCCTATGGTCAGTCAGCTGAGAGAGGACATCACTAGTGGCTGCGCGTGTGCTGCGCGTGCAAGGGACTGTATGCATTTGCTTGCTGAAATTGTTTGCAGAGCTGGTTCTGGAACAGCTGGGTTAAGAACCACCCAGTCCAAGAGGAGAAACAGCACCACATGACACAGGCCAATGTTTAAGTTGCATCAAACGTGTTATTCTTTTTCTAATATTCTAGTGCAAGAAAAGCATCTAAAATACTACTTGTAAACTTGTAGATGTCCTTTATCTGTGTTGAGGGGGAAAAAAAAAAAAAAAATCACCCTCAGAAGACCGCTTGCCCAGACCTGGATACCAAGCTCAATTCAGTAGTTTAAATGAGGTACTCCTGTATTTATGTACTGTCTTCCAACCAGAGGTATAGAAATATTGTGATTACATTTGCTTCTGGCTGTTTAGATTTTAAGAAATGCTTTATCATCTGTTGTCACTTTATCAGGCTTTGGTTCTGCTGTTTGGTACTAGGAATGTGTGTAGAGAAAAAAAAATTATAGCATCTGCAGAAAAAGAAAGATACAGGGGTAGGCTGGTGGATTGGGAACTCCCTGATTGCAGCTGCATGCGATGTTGCCAGAAGGCCCTAAGCAGGTATGTGCTGCAAAACCGAGTAGACGAAAAATGTTTCTGGATCTATAAAGCTTTCATCCCACAGTGCACTTAAACATCAGTTATTTATTTGTGCAGTTTGCAGCAGAAGTTTTAGCGTACTGTACTGTATTTAACCAGATCAGAATTGGTATCTAAAGGATTGCATCACATGGAAGAAAGTATAACCAACAATTATATTTGTGACTGGAGAAACAGCAAATCTAGATTCTAGTTTTCATTCCTTCAAAATTGACTCTGTTGAAAAAGGGATTTTCCGGACTATCTAAGGGAATTTTGAGTTCTTTTGATTTATGCTTCTCTGATTCTTTGATTTGTGCACAAGTTCAATAAGACTATATAGTGGAAATAACAAGAAGAATCCTGGTTAGGAAGCACTTTGGTGTTCTTTGATTTGGTTCCTTTTTCACCCAGAGTGGTTTCTCCTCTTTTTTTTTTTTTTAACTTTTAAAGAGAAAAGTAATCTAAAACCTATCATTTTCATGTGGGATTTGGTGTATTTTTTCAGTTTCAAATAGCTTAGCAAATCTTTGCTTATGAAAGCAAGAAATCCCAGTGCTGTTCTTGCATTAAAGGTAATGGTGGAATTAAGTTCAGGTGTGACAAATCAAAGGCTAAAAAGTGTTAGGAGAGAGCTGTTTAGGGAGAGTAAAGCATAACTATTTGCTTAGTTGTTGATATCTGGACCGAAATGTCGTCTTTAACCTCAGTGGCTTAGGATTAGGTTTTCTGACAACATGTGTGTTTTGGTGGTTTTGTCACAGAGTCTGAACTCTCCCACAGGATATACTAAATGCTTTTTTTTTTTTTTTTATTCTGAAAAACTGAGACATGTGGAAGCCTTTAGAAGATGTTTCAGTATGAATTTATGAGAGCAGTGTGTGTTTCATCCA
This sequence comes from Platalea leucorodia, assembly GCF_965183815.1. Taxonomy (NCBI): domain Eukaryota; kingdom Metazoa; phylum Chordata; class Aves; order Pelecaniformes; family Threskiornithidae; genus Platalea; species Platalea leucorodia. The sequence goes on from NC_138826.1 coordinate 25,475,410, forward strand.
CAAGAGACAGCCAGAAAAGAGAAGCAGAAATAGTTGTAGGAGAGGTTCTGATGTGGATTCTTCGCTGCCATAAAAGCTATAACCCTGCCTGAATCATTAAAACTGTGGATCCACTCTGGAGATGAAACAGAAAACATAGTGGGTGATGTGTTAAGGGACCAGGCCATGTAAAAAGGAACAGGGCAGTGGTTATGAAGAGGACGGAGGAATCTGACCTTCCACCATCGGATTTATTATTTTAAAGAAAAATTGAAGTCAATATAAAAAAAGACTGGGAAAGTGTTTTTGAAGTATTTTCTTCCAAATGCTGTAACTGAAGGAGGTAAATTCTAATCAGTTAACTTAAGAAGGGTGAATTTGTAATTAGTGGTAATAAACAAGCCTATTATACAGGGTTTTTTTCTGAGCAGGAGTTAGTTATGCATAGTGGAGATGAGTTATGGAGTTAGGAATGGTATTTCAATTTATATGTGCTAGAGTTTTTAGAGGTTCTTAAAGCTTGAGCAAGTGTTTCTTTCCTTAGAGCAAATTATGCTGTCACTTTGATTTTTGCAAAGCTAGAATAATAACTGTCAACTGCTGGCTGTTATCTTGGTGTAAGCGAAAGCAAAATTTGGCCCTCCTTGCAAGAGTCGTTCTTAGTTTTCAGCTAACTTGACCTGCCTTTGCATCATGTTTTCTACACATGGATAGTTTAAACTGTTCTTAGTTTATGGTGGGGGTTAAAGAATTTGAAAAAGGCTGAATTTACTTAATTTGAGTGTGTTACCATAACACTTTATATAGAGCCTTGCATCTGACTGATTTTATTTCTGTGTAAATTCTGGATGGTATTATTTTTCCTAGTGTAAAGGGTATGCAAGTAAATTTCAAAAGATAAATGAGCCTTTGCACTCCAATATAATTTCTCTACAATCCTATGTCTTATTTATACATTCAGAAAATAGACAAAATGGTGATGCTTTTGCTCACAGAGCCTTCAGAGTGTATAAATAACATGTATTATTGCATATAAATTATATTGGAGTGCAGATGCTCATTCATCTTTTGAAATTTATCTGCATAGTTTAGCGTTTCCATCCACAAATGCTTGAAACCAATCTGGCACCCGCAGGAAGTGATACGTCTCTGTGCCAAAAAAATGGCACTAAGGGAAATGTTGTTCTAGGAGTCAACTGTGACATATACTCTGTTTGCCACCACGCCCACAGATAAGAATTTGTCTAATCAAAGGGACTGAATTGTTGGTCCTCTGGTTATTGTGATATACCTGTCTTCCCAGGTTTTCAGGTCCAGAGCTGTTGACTTCTACCAATACCTTAGCAGCTAAAGCCACATAAATTAGACCCTGTACAGCCAGTTAAGCACAAGTGTGCTTTCTCAGTATCATATTCTTTTCCTTTTGCTAATTCTCAGTAAATAATTTTATTTTTTGCATCACTAGTTCCTGCAGGCTAACTGAAGTCCTTAGGCCAGGTTCACTCCAGCAGGTGCATGAGGTTAAAAATTACCTGTGCATCTGAAATAAAACATGTTACTATACCTCTTTTAGAAATAGAGCTAAGAAGACTGTAGGGCTGCAGGATGAGTGGAGACAGTGAATAGGGGTAGGGGTTTTGGAAAGTGTCTTTCAGAAGGGAGTAGAGAAATGGGAGGACCGAATCTGGAAATAAGCTTGTGTGTAGAGTAAGAAGTGGAGAGATGAGGGAGGAACCAGACACAGCTGCAGGGGCATTGCAGCAGTCTACTTTATTACTTGGGTAGAAGCAAAATATGATATGCCTTTTTCATCTCTTTCCCTCAGCTCTCTGCCCTACCTACCCACCTTTCATCCATCAAAATGCCTTTAGGCAGAATATGCAAAAATCCTTCATACTCCCTGGGGGCTGCTTTGTGAACAATCCTTTGGCAGATTCTGCCACTTGCATGTTGCACAGGTTTGTTGAGCCCCTCTCCAAACAGGAGTTGGAAACCTGCAAAAAGCACGGAGTAAATGCTGCTGTCTTGTGGCTGCTTTGTGTTGCCAGAACGTAGAAAGGATGGGCATGAATGCTGCATATAAGAGGAATGTGTGGCGGTTTGGTAGGAAATGTGAGGATGGGCAGCCCAGCAGGAAGCACAGGCAAGAGGTCTCTGTCCTGTTGATGGTGTGGAGTTCCTGGTACACACAAAGCTCAGGAAAGGCCAATTCTGGCCTTATCAGAATAGGTGGAGCACAGCTATTGGGAGATACCTGCAGGTAACAAAAGGGAAGTTTGGTGCGGAAATTGGGAAAATTCAGAGCTAGTCAGAGCAGTGGGTTCATGCATCCTTCTCTCCACTTAAACGCTTCTAGAGCTATGCACCCTACACAGGCTGCCTAGGAATCATGTTCTGTACCCACTGAGGTCTTATATTAGACCTGCTTGAAATGTATTGCCTCTCAGAGCTCCTCAAACTGCTCGTGGCTTCAGTTTGTGGTGCAGCTGTTTTTATTTCATGAGCAGAGAGAAGTTCAAGGGGATTGAGGGTGAGGCTCCTTTGGGAATTCCATGAGGTACTGTCTTTAGGCAGTTAAATGCTCTTAAAAATTCGCCCATAGCATATCACACAGCATATAAATGATGTGGGACAGAACCTGGGGTCTTTGCTTCTAGTCTTAGCATTTGCCAACCCATACAAAATACTGCTTCTCAATTTCTTTTTTCACTATCCCATTCCAATAATACCATTTATCCAACCCCACCCTGCCCAAGGTAGAACGATGAAATTGCGCAGGAAACGCATCTTCCCAAGTAAACCCTGTGGACTATGTATGTTCTATCTTGTTTTTAAATACTATAAATGCAGATGTGTGTGAGTTTTATTGATTCTTACTCCCTCCCCAGTACACTGCTCTATTAATAACAAATGCAACAATATGTTATAAATGCTCAGAACACCAATGCGTTAGCATAAAAACAGCAATAAATTCCCATACTTCGCATAAAAGTGAAAATCCCTAATAGTGTGCTCTGCAATTTGCCCACACTAAGAGCAATCAAGAACCATACATAATGTAAAGGTGCTGCTGCGAGCAGCCAGAACATACAGGATAATTTCATTTTGCTTTCAGAGGAGCTGATCTTTGAAGAGGTCCCTAATGAGATTCTGCTTAGCTCAGAGTAACCTAAAAAATGCTGCTACAGTTTAGCTCTGTACCTTGCATGTAATGGTGGGGTTCAGAGTAGGAACCGGTAGTTACGACTATGTTAATAGGTTTATGCTTTCTCCATCTTATGTTAAGATCTGGAACTTATCCTATAGCCACATAATGAAATGTCTATTAAAAAAAGCAGGCAGATGGATTTGCACCAAACATTAAACTTTCTTATTTTAAATGAGGTTGAAATGTTCAGTTTAATACTGTAATTTCTGTAAGTGTCTGGTTTTGGGCAGTTGAAAGTGTGAACACTGAAATACACTGTAATGTAATGATGCAATGACAAACAAGTTTGAAGGTTTTGCATTTGCCTGTCTATCTGGCCCCTCATGTCATTCGCGTTTCCCAGTCTGAAATGCTCAGCTATCCAAACCTCTACCTGTGTTCAGCTCTGAAATATTTTGTACGCTTGGGTGTTACATTGCTCTCGCTTATGTCTGCATTACAGCAGTTCAGCTTCCATGTGTACAAAGAATTCATCCAGACTGCGAGCAATGTAAGAGCTGAGCCAGCCAAGCGCAGCTCCTGCATTTTGCAGTGCCTCAGACATTTCACACTTCTCCTGTCAGTGTCTCATTCCCTGGGATGCCCACTGGTGGGGCGGTCGGTGTGCAGTGACTGTAGCTTCTTACAGTGGTTGCCCTGATGTTTCTGGAGTACCTCTTTCTGAACCTGCTGTTTCCTGAGGTGTGTGTTAACTTTGTAAAGTGGTCGGTTGGTATCAATACACTCTTTCTGGTTTTGTTTGCGTATAAAAGGATCCTGGTTTTGTGCTGGAGACCCTGAGAGATGGCTGTTACGGGAGTAAAGAATATTGTTACGTGTAAATTATTTTAACTTGGACTTACTGTTTAATTTCTCTGGGATAGATGGCATGGGGATGATGGTAGTGTTAGAGATTGGTGGCCTAACATCTGGTGTGTTTAGTTTTTGTTTATGCTGAATTTATCCCTCTTAGTGGTGCACACGTGCATTCTCTGTCCAGATGTGGCCTTGCCGTGACAAGGTTTTGGAGCCTTTGGTTGTCTTTACAGGTAGATTAAACTCTTTTTTCATTCTTTAGGTTAGTTTCCTTTTTAGAGGAAACACAAAGCTGCTGTTTATTTACACAGCCTCTAATAGATGGTAACATTACACCTTCAAACCAGTTGCAGTGTTGTTATATTGCCATGGTACCTAAAAACACTGAAGAGGTGCACAGCCTAGTTTTGCTGCTAATGGTCACAGTGCTGGCACTGATGGAGCAGTTTTAATATGAAACTGGAAACAGACCCTTTCTGAGGTCCTCTGAAGAGTATTCAGATAGAAGGAGCAGGGAAGCAATTTGCTGCATTTTCTGGGTTTACTAAACAAGTGGAACAGATAGACTTGAGAGCTGTGTTTTAACCAATGAGAACTTGTACCAAATGAGTCAAGGGAAGGGCTTTATTACTACTTTGCTGGCAATAGCACTCTGTGTACTTAAAGTTACATGAGTGGAAAACTCATTCCCATGGGGAAGAAATGTGCTCTAAACTATAGTGTGTACCTGAATTGCTGTTGTATAAAAATGCTGCAATAGGGTTACAGGAGCTAAAGATCTCCTTGTGTCAGGAATGAAACCCAAGAGGACAAGCATAAATACAAATAATTCCAGCTGTAAGCACACTATTTAAATGGAAATCCAGGTTTAGTTTTATTCTGTGTCTTACTGACCACAATTACTACTATGGTAGTTTCTACAGCTCAGACAGTATGTTTCTAGTACAGTATACATGACTTGCTAGTAGAAGGCTCTTAAAGCACCATACAATTTTATTTTCTTTTTGAATAAGTATTTTAATGTAGAAGTAGATTGATTCATAATTCCGTTAAGCCAGTTTCTTTAGGATAAGTGTTACTGAAAGCAGCCTTTTACTCAAACCGTTTCTGATGATATGTGAATGAGAAAGCACTCAGCTAAAGCTGAAACTATTACGTGGTAATTTTTAGGAGATACTGTAGCAGCGGTGCAGATGTAAACAGACAGTATTGTGGAAGCATTTCTGGACATACTTGATGTATACCAGCAATGTTTGGTACGGTACCATGCTGAGATGTTCATGAATACCTTAGTTTTGAGAGTTAATGCCCCTCTTCTCATAAGCCAGCATCCCTACCTAATCAAACTTTTCAAAAGAGACTCGTAAATCTGAGTCCTTAGAAGCCAGCTGGGGATACCATAAAGTGTAATCTTTTATTGCAGGCAGGATAAGACTGTTGAAAACTAGTTGATATTTCATTGTCAGCTTTCCAGGAACTGCTTACCTTTAGACCAATAAAATGTGTGAAAATGGATCTTCTAGTCAAAATTAACCTGTTACAAAACAAAGGGTGAATCTGAAGTTTTGCATGTTGGGAAAACTGAAGTATGAGAGAGCAAAACTCACCGCTGACACAGTAACATTTTTGTTGGGTTGTAGTAGTGGGTTTGTTTTTTTTTTGTTTTGGTGGTTTTCTGTGTGGTGTTTTTTTTTTTTTTTTAATGTGTTGTCAACTATCTAATATGGATGATAGCTAAGGTCAAGTCTCATATCCCTACTTCTAAGTATCAGTTGCATTTGTAGGTTTGACAATGGATAGAAAAAGGGAAACCAGGTGTGAAATGACTAAAGGCATTGATTCATATTTGTGAAATACTGACTATCTGTAAGTAGTTTCAGCACATGTGAATACAAATACAAGTTTTTGCAGAGGAGGTACAAATGTTTTGGATAGTAGCTGAAAATGCAGTTTTATCTTCCTTTTGCCTTCCCAGACCTTAGGGTTTTCGGTTATGTTGTTTTTTTGTGGTGGTGGTGTGCATGTGGTTGTTTTGACCTAAACCACCATGTGAATGCCTAACTTACTGCATTATACTGATAGTGTTGTGCTCTCCCAGGAACGCTGGGGGTGCATCTTTTCCATTGACCTACTTGAATGCAGTTAGGAATAGCAGTCTTACTTACAAAGGTTCATCCCATATGCAATCCCAGCAGGGGAAAAGAGCACTGTATGTCACTGTATAAAGTTAGTGGTGTGACCCTCTTTATGCCCAGAGTGGTTCAACTGGCATTGGTGGTCCTGTCCTCGAATGGAATGGGGTTAGAACTTGGCCTGGGTATTTATTCTTCACCCTGATAGGGATGTAGGAGATAAGCTGCCTTTTCAGGGTTGAAAGATGTTGCTTAAGCAAGACTTTGTTGAAAAAGTCATTGTATAATTATTACCAAAATGTAAGAGAAAGTTGGATCACTTTGAGTATTGTCAGAGGTGGGAGACATCTGGATCTCCACACGCCATTCATGGGATTGTACCACGCTGCTAACATTAGTAAGTTTGTCTCCTCCTTTCTCCTCTCTTCACCTCCCGGGTCAGGCCTAAGTTTTTGCCATCTGTCTCTGGTAACTTGTCTTTTATGCTTCATGATAGTTAGAAGAAATATTTCTTTTATCTCCTAGTATCTCAAACAGTGTAAGAGAAAGCAACACTCTCATGCTGACCGGGCAGTCTCTCACCTCTAGGTTTATCACACACTTTTTTTTTTTCCCCCCCAGTTCAGTAGTGTCCAATTCCGTATCTGGGCAGAATCAGCATTCATTTTGCACCTCAGAATGAGGTGAAGATAAGTTTTTTCGGTATGGCATCTCAGTCAGGGGATCTGTAGCAAATTGTCTGGATTATCACAGTCTTTAATTTGTTCTTCTTAACCTGTTAGTGTGTGTTGGTGATAGTTGCTGATGACTTTGACAAGCTAGCTAGCATGGCTATTCAGTCTGATTTTAGGCATCCTGGAAAAGCAATACAAGATGTATATTTTACCTTGCTTTCTCTAATTCAAATATCACTGCAAAATGTGGACTGTTGTAACCTTTAGACTATCAGATAAACTACTCATTGCAATTTTAAAGCCCTCTGGGTGAGTAAAAGAAATAGCCACAGAAGAAATTGAAGCCCAGCAATAATATGTGACAATGGTTATGATGACTTCGCAATATAAATACTTTCCTCTTTTAGGGACCCATAAATTGCATCAAGATAATGACTGTATAGTCTCCTAACTTGTCTTTTGCACAGTTCAGATTGAAGGCCACCAAAAAAAAAACCAGCACAGGATTAAAGCCAAAATACTTTTTTTTAAAAAAAAATCTTTCTCAAATTTGCCTGAGTCTATATTCTATTAATTTAACTATCCTAAAATGTTTTGTGATATGCACCATGCTTCTAAACTGTGTAAAGGGAGATGCTCCCCCAGGCTTTCATGGAAATTATGTTTATAGTACATGCTTCTGTTTTCTTCTCATTCCCTTAAGCAGAAAGGTCTTCACTGTACATTTTGACTGGCAAAAATGTATACATCATTTAAGTCATTACAGGTCGACTGCTCATTTGTTACAATAAACTATATCATCCTTGCTAGGAGGCCAAAGAGAGCCTGTAGCCATGAATATACATCTTCCTAGGGTAACTCAATTCAAAGCAGCAGCATGCCATGGTAAAGTATTACTTAATTTATACTGCTAATGTTTAACATTGATTCTGTGTGGGAAAATAAAGCCCAACACATTTTGAGAACCTACATCATTAAGGTTTAATAATTTAGACCTAGTTAATGTGATAATGAATTTACTGACAACTAAAGTGCAGTTTCAGTACTTACATTTCTAGAAATACTGACTCTGAAACTAGGTTTTCTAGGCAGAAAATGTATATTATAGGATTGTTTCTGTAATTTACCCGTCCTCACCCTCTTAAACCATAGTGAAAAATATATCTTTAGGTATGTTTACTAACTAGTGGAATACAATACTTCTTTCACTGCATACATCTGGTGAACTATATGGTACTAATGGGGTCTAATAGTGTATTTGTGTGCTAAAAAACTTCTTAATTGATGGAAGCTGCTTAATATTTTTAAAATGTAGTAAAAAGAAAGCTGTTATTGTGGTCCCAAGTACAACATTTGGCTGCTGCAAGTGCAGGAACCATATATCTGAAGTGAGCTCTCTCTGCTGTGCATTTGCATCCCCCCCGACCCTGTCCCACTCAGGGCTGCTGTCACAACTATTGTGTTGGCCCGTATCATCACAAAGTATTTGACAAAATGATATGTAGGTCACTTTCAAAGCTCTAGGAGGGGGAGGGGGTATTTATTTTTTTAAATCTGACATAGTGTAGTCCCTCTACCTCCCTCTGACCTTCCTATGTCACTGCGCAGACTGCAGCCATCTTCTACTGCCCCTGTGGGTGTCTTATATCAATCAGGCTTCCTTTCAAATGGCTAAAATAATGGGTGTCCTCCACATGTCCGAATGTGTCAAGGCTTCTGCGATATAACTTCAAGCAGGAGTCAGGGGCGCTTGGCACCTTGTGGGAGGTACTTACTCAGCAGCTTGCTGTATGTGGCCTTGTTGCAGGATGTTTCTGAATATCCTTCGTGTAGTATCCTTATTTGTTTTGTATAATGCTGCTATTGGGAAGACAAAGGATAGCTAGGTGTTCTGTAGCAGGGTTTCCCCAAAATTTTTGTTGCCCCATTTTGCTAGAAGTGGCAGCAGTGGGTGTGTTTGGTTGGGGTTTGTCTTGGGGGGTGGGGGGATGTTGTTACTGCTGTTTCAAGCTTCAGTAAGCTTTGGATCTGTGATAGTCCATCACCTACTTGAAGTTTATAGCTCAAAAGCCATTATTGTGTATGACCATGAACAGATGGCTATTGCCTGACAATGTCCTGGATCAGATTAGAGAGAGCACGAACCCTGATGTTGGGTTTCACGTAGATGCACCTGTAACTTTTGGATGCTATTCAGAGAATTCAGTGTCCACTCCCAAAGAATTTCTAGGTGCTTAAAATAGTGTTAATGTTTTCTGGAGTGTATAGATGTGAAATTGGATTAATGACATATCTGAGTGTTCCAGTTCTGTCCAGGAGAGGGCAGTTCATATTTATACTCAACAGACAATTATTCTCAGTTCTTTAAGGATATTATTGTTGTTAGTAGTATGGCTGGTGGATCCAGATGAGGAAAAGTTCACCTAATTTATTTGCACCATTCTGCATTTCTTCAGAGATATTACTGACTTCAGTTTAGGAGCAGAAGGTAGTACAGACATGTGGGTTGTAGGCTGTACAATTGTTTCCCTGGTTCTTCTTTAGATCTGATCACTGAACAAGTTATTTTGTCTCTTAATGTATATTTCATCACCTTTTTCTTTCCACTCCTTGTGTAATTGCTGTATTAAGGTTTTCAGCTTTTGGCTAGAATGCTGTCCTAGCGTGTGCTTAGCTTGATAGAGTTTGATTCTTGGTTCTTACAGCAGTATAAATAATAAGAATAAAAGTTGAAAAGAGAACCGCAGTCTTGCAAAAAAGCCTGTTCACAGGAGACTTCTGTCCTTAAACCATGGAGTGAAAGAGTCCAAGCAAACATGCAGATCTTAAGGCAGATGTGATCTAAGCTGACACATTCTGTTTTGTGGCTCACCTGCCGTTTGTGCTAAAATTCTAGCTATAGCTGTATTTGAGCACCACTCTCTGTACTTTACCTGTTAGAATGAAATGCCATTATGGGAAGCAGATTTTCAATGCTGCTAGGTGCCCGTCAATGAATTTAGTATATCTGAAATAATTTACTTAACTCTGGTACTTCAGCAGATAGTACAGTTGCTTCCATTTAAGTGCTGCGGACCAGTGCTGTCTTAGCAGACTGGACAAAAGCCATTTTTGTAACCAAATCCTATGTGCTTTTCTTGGCGATGTAAGCTGTGCAGTGTTGTCCTGATCATGTAGGTTCCCTCTCCAACGTTTTGCCCCCTGCAACCTCTCTTTCTACCCTGTAAAGGCTTCTTTCGTCCGATTTGTTGAAATTGCCTTCCTTCCCCTATGCTATTAGGAGTTTCAGTTTCTGTTTGAATCTAAAGTTTTGTAGAGCTTTTATTTCCTCTTCTTTCTCTCCCAGTTCCTATTCCCTATGTAATGCTGTTCCTTAATAAGTCTAGTATGTGGCTGGCATCAACATAATGTAAGAGAGAGACCCTTGTGACTTAAACTGCCTGCAGTGTGCCATAGCAATCGCTTCCCTGCTAGGAGCTAGTAATGCAGGTAAGTCTTTTTTTCATGCAAGCTTGCAAAATAGCCATATGTGGTTTTCCGACTTCTATTGCCAAATCTTGTTAAATGTCATTAAATATTTGCTTTTCCTTTGTTTCATTTCCAAACACGAACTTGGCAAATTTGGAGGGTCAGTTGTCTGTAAGAATCATTTGTCTTTCCACAAACCCAAAAGACAAAATTACTTTGGAGCTGTCTAGAAGCTGTGGTGGATAACAATTGTTGAATTTCCGTGGAACGGTTAAAGGTTTCTCCTTACCCTCAGTCTGCAAGCCCTTGTTATACAATGGAGGTTGCTATGTGTCTAGCACTCAGCTGCAGTCACTCATGGTCTGGTTGTTACTATACAACATTAGGCTATCAACTTGGTTGGGTAAAGAATAACAAAATGTTTGCTTTTCCCATTTGGACACTAGCTCTCTGTAGGGTGGTGCTGCTTACTTGATACTTAGATCACTGAGTTACATAGCCTGCTTTTGAAGCTGAAGACCAAATTCATGTCCTTTCTTCTATCATTATATACTGGAAGCAACGCCTTTAAAGGCAAGGTAATTCACTTTTGGAGGTAGACTAGTATGAGAGAATGGGACTGTCAGATTCTTCAGTGGCTATCAGAGATTGTAGCAGATGTTGCTGATGTGTGGCTAAATCAATTTTACCTTTTTTTGCTGCATTTGCTTCCCAAGACTGCTGGCAGCTGCTTTGTGACTAGTTAAAAAGTGAGCTGGAGACATCTTGCTAGAACAGACCAAGTATCATTACCATGTACAGTATTTCAAAAGGAGAAAAATCATACATTTATTTCAGCTAATCTTATATATGAGATGAATGTGCTTTTCATAATGTTACACAATGTAACCATAATAACACAGCCAAGATGGTAAATTCATTTTAATTCCACAAAATTCATAATTGGTGACATTGCCAGTGGGAGCAATTGATCTCTGCTTTCCATTTGTTCTTGACTGTTTCCACTTCAGTGAATTAAAAGAATTGGGCTGTTGGGACCCCACCCTCTGCATGTTCATACAGCATATTATGCAAGAGCAATAGCCTTCAGAAAATTGCTTGTAATAGACAATGCCTGCATTAAATAATAAAAGGCGATAGTCCCTGGCCTGACTCAGTATTTTTATCCTTTTCAGGATTTTATTATACCTGATGCCTTTCTGTTCTGTGGTGGAGCTAAGGAACAGGTGTAATTCAGTGTAGCTAAATTGCATTATTTGAAATTAATGAGTTCTGTGTTTTTTCTTGTAAATTAATACAGTTTCTAATAAATCAAAAGAGAATGTGCACTTCTCTGTGTTTGCCTGCATATTACCTCAGTGGGGATAATTAACATCTTGTGACGGTGAAGTCATATGTCAAATCTGAGATCTTATTGCCAGCCTAGTGAAAATGATGTTGCTAGTGACCTATATCATGACCTTATTGATGCAGTACAAGTTCACCCATTCAGGATGCTCAAATCACAGTCTTGTCACTTCACAGTCCTTCCTGTTCTGTAGGAAAGGAATAATGTTAATGTATCTAAAATAAAAACAAAAAATCAGAGGTAGTTAATTGGGTAGACATTAACATAATACCTTTTGAAGTGTGTATAATTATTGTTCTTCTAGTTTTTCTTAATGTTGTTTTTTCTGTTTTTTCTTAAAAAAAAAAGTACCCAAACTATTTGTATTGATGCTAGTTTTTAATTTTTAGTATAATTAGGGCTAGGTTAAACTACTTGCATCTGAAGAAAAGAATCATGTTTAAGGTGTATTACCAGTAATGCTCACTGCGTAGCACAGGTTTCTTGTGCCTGACTCCTTCATCTTCAAGGAGTATCACCAAATTATTTTCAAGTGTCAAGCATTCAGCTAATTATCTTGCCAGCCAAAAGCACAAGATTATGTGTGTATTCTGGGTCAAAGACAAAAGAGGAGAAAGTATTCTGTTGTGGCTTCTTCATTGTTCTCCTAGTTTCATTAGGATTGGAAATGCTACTGAATAGGTGAAGCATTTAAACTTTCTTTGATAAAAGGTTGTAGAATCATGTAAATTGATTATAGAAACTTTTGGTCATCCAGCTTGTATTCTGTCCATTGATAATTCTTATGTTGATCCCAGTTCTGGATGGCTTGGGGTGCTGGTGATGGGAGATGGACCCTTTCCTCTTTAGATGAGAGTTTATGAGCTAATACTCTGAGTGCTTTGGCTTCCTCACACAAGAGGAGGTCATGCACAAGTGCAAGTGAGTAGGCTTCTTTCAGATACTGAACATGGAGATGAAGTGATCCAAAATTAAAAGAAATGGGATGTTTTCAGCTCCTGTGAAATAAGACAAAGCTCTTCGGAGGGGAAAAAAAAGCTCAAAAATATCTTCAATTGTAGTCAGCAGAGTAGTTAAGAATTTACTGAGTGTGACTATGTGGCTAACTTCACATCTCTAGATTTAAACAAAAGAGCCTCTGCCTACTTGAAGTTGCCTGTGTACTTTTTGTTGCATAAAGCCAGTTTTGATAAGTCTAAGTGCCACTTGCCACTAGGTTCGTATGCACTGGCTGTCCAAGAAATGATCTCGTTTTCAAGTGTCAGATGTTTTACCTTCCTTTTTAGCTACTGATGATTTTTTTTTTAACTATTAAGTTGTAAGGGAAACCTGGTGGGTGACCTGATTGTCCTTGATGTGCCATGCCTGCCAGAGTTTGCATGTAGTCTCATACAGTAGCTTTGAGGTGAGAACAGTCTTAGTTTAATGTGTGTGTATACCAACTTAATTGTTTTTTAATAGCAACTTTGTTACCTACTTAAATGCTTATCACAGTATATAGGAATGGAAAAACAGTGTTAATCATTTGAACTGTAGTGTTTACTTTGAGTGTTGGTGCCTCAATGGCTGGAAAGGTGCAATCACTTATATTCACCCAATTAGCATAACCAGCTGTGTCTATTCTAGCTGATGAAAAACTGAGCAAGAAGAGACCACAGTGAAAGAGCCTAACACTAAACAGTGGAAGATCTTTTCATAAGAGCATTATGAGTTATGGTCCTGCATTCTCTGTTAATGTTGTAGGTGGAGATAGAGTACTTATTACCCATTTCCTTTTTCTTATCCTTGCTTTGATGCCTGGACTTTTCTGTTCTTTAAGTTGGGCTTGCACTACTGGGCTTGCTGAACTTTCTAAAGTTTCTTGATGAAAAATACTTTACAGTGATCTACATAGAAAACATTCTGTTGGTTCTGTATTTCTGCTTGCAAAAAAAGTCATCAAGTATTGCTTTGTGTAGTTTAATAGCAGTAGGCCAGATTCCAGCCTCAGTTATACCAGCTGAAATCTAGAGTAGTGCTACTGAAACCTGTAAAGCTGAGATTCATCTTCAGTTGTACAGCTGATATCTAGGTACTTTTAATGTAATGTATTGGTATTTGTATCATTGTAATTTCTTAAGCATCTGCAATCTGTTCCTCCTTCTGTTTGTGGATGGAAACAACCATATTTTTATTTTAAACTAGCTCATTCTTTTTCTGACTTGTCTTTCCAAAGTCTCTTTTAAAAGTAGTATTGGTACACTCATTACCATGGACATCCATTGACTTCTGTGTCTCTGAAGGCTTAATTCATTTCTTCATGTAAAACAAATAGTCTGTTGGGTATCATCAGCTAGGCCCTACAAGCACTGGGCTGCCATTAGATCATGCTCAAATATCCTAAAGCAGGTGGATTGTGGCCTGGCTTCTTAGAAGTGGAAGTCTGCCAGCTTTTATCCTTCAGGTCTCTTTCCAGCTATTTTTGGGATGCAGAAATAATTGGAAAGACTCTTTAGAGAACCCTTTCTTTTTCAGATAACCATCTCTTAAAGATACCGCTACAAATACCTTTTTAAAAAATCTCAGTCCTACAGTTGCCCTTTGGTTGGTGTCCTGGCACACAGACAGTGCTGCCTTTGTTGTTCCTCCTCATCCTGCTCCAGGACAAAGTGACATTCTTTGGGAAAATGTATAGCACTATGTGCTAGATTTCTTTTGGAAATCAGAAATAAGGATTCCTACTGTTGGACTTAAGTAGGTTTTATCTGGAAATGGGTGGATTTTTTTTTTTAACCTCCATATGGTGTTTGCAAACCATCAGATTTATGATGGTTTCTTGGATTGCTAAATCTGGCCCTAGAATGACTAAAGATCCCATGTGAAGGTCCCACTGCCATTAAGTATGTCCTTCAGTGGCCCCATATGGGTTTATTCTCTTGAATCAGGCCCCAAGTGTTTTATTCAAAGTCACTGGTTGAGTGCAAACCAGAACCCAGAACCTGTGACTCCTAATTGTCCTCTACTTTTCTTTTAACTAGAACACAACTGTTAGGCATAATTCCTCTTCACTTCTTCATAACAACTCATCACCTCTAGTTTTCCAGTTTAACTCCCTGGAAAATAATGTGGAAGGAGAAATTCCCACTTCCCTCCCCCCGCCCAAGACTTCACAGCATTTTCTCTGCTTTTCAACATGTGAAAATTAAGTGTCTGTGATTTCATGTAAGTTTTTGTTTGATCATTGCTTGCTCTTGGTCCTTCAGCTAGTGTGCTCTGTGCGAACCCTAGCTACCTTCGAGGCTGAGAAAAAAGCCTTTCAGTCACTTTAAGAGTGAAGAACTAGCATTTCCTAGCTGAAAAAGACAACTTCTGCAGTTTCAATTAAAGGAATTACTGGGATTAGGAAGACAAAGGCCCACTTCTGAAATCAGCTTTAGCAGCATTTATGAGGATCAAGTGATCACTTCAAGTCTCTCATTCTTTTCTAACTGGCTGCTTCTCATGCTCTGAAAATGTTGTGCTGTGTTTGTACTGAGAATGGAAAAATATGTTCAGGCTATAGATGGTTGATGAAATGAACCTGATTGACCATATAGCTGGGGAAATTTATATGTGCCTTTTATCCTTTCCAGCTGCATACAGTGGTGTTCTCTGAATTTGTATGAGTTTTAAATTAACTTTTATGATTTTTAAAGGAAATTTAATACAGGGACTAACTTTGATTGCAGAGCCAAGGCAACTCTTCCAGTACCTGCATCTCTTGCTGTAACAGCTAGCTTTACTCAGATTAGCAGAGTCAGCATCTTTCCAGTAGATACTGAGTTAAAGTAGCAAGTCTGGCTGGTTAGTGCCGGAGACTGGGAAAATTGATTTCTCAGGCTGAGAACTGATTCCTGTAAGACCAGCTCACATTTCTACTGCCTTAGGAAGCTCTAATGCTGACCTGCGTTTTGCATGTGCTTGCATCTTCAGCACTGTGCCATCTAATCCTCCTAGAAACAGGTTGGATGGATGCGATTTAAAAATTGGAGGATAGGTCTGTTAAGGCTCGCAGCTGTGATGTGACTGAACCTGCCTAAGGGAAAAAACAAACAAACAAAACCCATCAATTAAAAACACAACAAAAAAATCCCCCACACCTCAGTTCCCTTAAGCAGGCCATTAGTCAACACCCAGAGATCTTAAGTCAAGTAAGGAGTCTGACAGACCAGTTTCTAGCTCATCTTTTTGCTGTAGTTTAAGGTGTTACCGTGTCCATCTGCCTGCCCCGTTCCTCTGTTTGAGAGTTCTTGCCCCCACAGCAATTTTGGCAGGCTGTCATGTATACCTATGTGTTAGCTGTTGCATTTGGCAATTGATACCACTAAATTCAAGCACCAATCACAATGTGTTTGGGCTAAGATAGCAGATGCTAAAGGGGGTTGGCTGGGACATGGGCATGTGCTCCCCTCTGCTGACTGTTCCCCAGGGCCAGTAATAGGCTGAGTGGGCAGCAGCATGTTAACCTGGAGCAACCGATGTCTGGGTGAGCAGCAGCCGGAGCTGTGCGTGACTGCAGTTTGTCCTGGCATTGCGTACTGTAAGATCACAAGGTAGCAGCCACCTCCTTGGTCCTGTGTCCAGTCCCCCAAACCTGCTCAGAGAATAAGTTGAGTCATCCTCAGCTGCTTCAGTGTCCAGACATTAGTGTCACACTCACTGTTATTAGTGCTCAGATGTATTTGTAATTAACACCTCTTACTGGCTTAACAATGACCAGACTACAGCATGCTCTGTTACTGCCTTTCTTCCAGGAAAAGATTGTGTGCTGCGTGTATGTTTATACAACACAAAAATTGTTCCTTTTCCTGTCAGAAAATGGTAGTCAGGGAATCTTTTTTCCTTTTTTTTTTTTTGTGGGGTGGGGTGTGGTGTATCTATCTATTTATTTATTTTTCTCTTACTGATTCTACCATAATATATAACCATGAGCAAGAGTAGAGCAAACAGGGTCCCTGTATGTCCTGGTAAGCTAGCCTACTTGGTTATTAAGAAAAATTACTGATGCAAACAATGCTTTAATGTAAGGTACTTCTTAATGGAGCATTTTTAGATGGAGGGGAAGGCAGGATTTGTTAGCAGCTAGGAAATGCTAAAGCCTTCAGAAAAGAGGGTGCATGTGTGTCCCCCATGCACATATTTAATATATGTTTTTTCAAACTGGAGATGTCTTCATTCTTGTATTAATATTCCTGCATATGGTTACAGGAGTAAAAGTGCAAGGGTAAAAATACCTTTATTTTTCTAATAGTGATTTGCAACCCCAAGACCTCTTAAGTTGCAGGCTGATGGATCTTAACTTAGTGACACTAACATGGCACTCCCAGAGAAACGTGTTGTGTAATGCTTTAATCATTAATTACCATCATTCATCATGTAGCCTTCCTTTTAATGTCCATTAGCATCATATGCCACTCATGAATGCTTGTAAATGTATAAATGTGCTGGTAATCCTGCTGAGTAGGTTTACATTAACTGTAAATTATCTTCTTGACCAGTTGGTTGGCCTTCCTGGTTGGTGGAGTCGTCTTATTTGTAGCATTAGCAATGAGTTTGGGAAATGAGATACATAGAAAATATGTGCAGGTCTGTCTTAAAAGCTAGGACCAGCTGGTGCTTGGGGATATGTTGTGAAGTGTTAGCTCAGTTGTGCCAGCACGCGTCAACATCTTTTGAGACAAAAACCTACAGTCTGTGATCCACATGGCAACGATCTTGTAGAGATCACCTAACACTTACCAGCTCCACTCACTTTAAGCCAGTCCATTTAACATCCCATAAGCCTTTTAAAAAAAAAAAAAAAATCAAAACAAATGTAACCGTAGACAAGCTGTTGGGGAGGGGGAACCAACCTGAAAAGAAAGAAACAAACAAATGCAAATAGGTGAATGCAAACAAGCAAGAGGGGCCTTTGCCACAGCAGCTTGTGAAAGCCAAGCAAATGTGCGCACATGCCCGTTCTTTTGTTGTGTGATTTTCCTCCTCCACCCCCCGCCTTGTATAAACATTATGTGGGCACACTCCATCTCCAGGAACATAAAGTGGCTTTGGTGGGAACAACGTTATGTTCTGTATTGTTGCATTAATGATTCATGTGAAACATGCAAATCAAAATATAACACTTGACTACGTGTCATTAGGGAGCAGTTGAGAGAACCATGACAGAAACAAATACAGAAGTATCAATGTGTTGCATATTTGAAACGTTTAGTGTGAAATGTTGGTTGCTTTTTACTGACAATCAGCTCCTTCTCTTGAATTAGCACTGATGTGCGTTTTTTTTTTGTCACACAGTTCAAAACTGGACAGTCTTTAAAGATAAACTTCCACCACGTACAGAAGTACTTTTACATAGCAAAGTCATGCAAGATGCACTTTGCTGTTTGGAACTGGATTTGACAGCTCACCAAGCAGCAGAATATTTTCAATATAGTCCTCGCTGTACTGTCTTTGCTGGTTAGATGGAGCATGTGTTTGTTTGCTCCAGGAGCCATTGTGGGATGCAGCTAGCCACCAAAGGCTGGATCCTGATTTCTCATGTGAATGCACAAGGAGTTTACAAGATGTGAATTCACAGCACATTTGAAATTATTTTATTGACCATGAATGTACCAGGAAAGTTTTTGGGTGGTTCTTTGTTTCCTTTAAAAGTACTTATTTTTGGTGATTGCCTGCTGGCATGAGGCTAGATTTTCACCCCTCTACGGTGCATCAGCAATTTTCACTTGACAGATTCTTGAGAAGACAAGCTGACATGTTGTCACAAACACTCACAAATATTTGAGCAGTTTGATATTTTACTTGCATGCTCAGCATCAGGTTTTACATAAAACTCCACTAACTAAGGGACTGTGTCTATTGGCTAGTGTCAAATCCTGGTCCTGCTGAAGCTGATCACAGGGTTTCCATTGACTTCAGCTGGAGGAACTGGGTAAGAATATGGGCTTCATTGAATGAGGTCTGTGAGTTTATTTGAAATTCAGAGGTTGTGTCAGCTAAGTCCTCATTTCTTAGCAAAGCTGTTTGGGATAGCAGAGCCAGATTTTTACACGGATAACATGAGAAGCAGGGTCATTCATATGTGACTTTGAGGCACCTGTATCATGGCCTGCCTGAAAGGAACTTGTTTGCACAGGTCAACTCCTTGGAGATCTGAAGTCCAAACTCTACTATTATTTCTGTGCTCTTTGGTTTTTCTGTGCAGTCCCATAGTGTGGCTGAGTGCTGGGGAAAGGAGAGAACTACTCTTTCACCAGGTGCAGAGGGAAGGTTGTGCGAAGTTTTTCTGCCAGAGCACAAAACTTATATCTCCTGTTTCATTGATGTGGCAACTGTTACTATCATTAAATTCACTGACAGGAGGGTAACACACAGAGTTTTTATCTTGGGTGCAGAACAACAACTGCTGTCTTCACAGAAGGCAGCAGTTTGTCTGAGGTAGAGCTACTAAATTTGTTGGTTTTAGCACAAGTGGGACATGGGAAAAGACATGCTCTTCCCAATCAGCTTTGTTCATTCTGAGATTTCTGCCACCTGTCACGGTACATCCCAAGTGTTGTAGACCTCCTTCCCCCGCCCCCCCCCCCCCCCGCCCTCCCCCCCCAGTCTGTCACATTCTCCTCATATCCAGAACACTGAATCTAGAGCTGTAGCAGACATGGCCATGGCAAAGCTCATTTTTTTTTTTCTTGGAAGAGACCTGTGCAGTCTGGTGAACTGGTGTTCTTCCCACTTGCCACCACCAAAGGTACAACTCCGCTGCTTTCCTTGTATCTGGTAGCCATGCTACATTGAGCCTGGTAAGGGAATTGCTTTCCTTGCTACAGGCTACAGAGACTTTCAGTTCAACCGAACACGCAGTGCCAAGGAGTCCAACCACAGTCCCAGGAGCTGTGTTAATTGCTCATCTAACTCAGGGGTAGAAAGGTCCAACAATGAATTATGATGCTATCCAAATTCTAGTTTTCCAGTTGAAAGCGTAAGTGGGACCATGGGACTGTGTCAACAATTACCTTAGGAAAGGAAAAAAACCTGGAGTGTTCAACAGATGTCTTGACTATCCCCTTTTGGGAGAGAGCAATCCTTCCGCTTCTCTTTAGCAGACTCTGACTATTTGTTCATGCTTCTCTGGGGGCTTATTTAGTGGTTCTGGAAATATTTTAAAAGACATTTAAAGGGGGTTGACAAACGTTTGACCTGTTTCAGTGTCCATGAGCTGAGTTAAATTATGATGGTATCCTTTACGTGCAACCCAGAGGCCTGGAGTTTAAAGCTGGGGAAGACTGTAGGAATGTTAAACCCATTTCAGTGACAGTATCCAACATATGTTCTGTCTGGTTGAAGCGTAAGAGTGAGGAAGTGGTGGAGTTACGTGAAGGTTTTGGATAAACCCTTCCTAATGGTTCAGGTATGACCAAAGCTTTCCAATAAATATGCTGTAGTCTGCCACTGCATTCCTGCTGTTCCAAATGTTGTCTTCCCTGCTACCTGAATCTGCCTGCTTGCAGAGTTTGCAGCAGGGAAGAGAGGCACTATCTCTGCATATAGAGGAAAAATAGGATGATATTGCATTCAGTACTCTCCTTTCTATAACACTCCTCTATTTGTTAAAAATAAAATAAACCTCAAACACCACCCCCCCCCACCCCCAAATTCTTTGCTGATTATGCTGAGGTGTTTGCTGTGCTCTGTCCTTGGCTTTCTCAGCCAAGTCTCTCTTTTGGGGCACCATAGGTAACTGCTGCCAAACTTCCTTCTCTTCCCTGGCAGGTTTGTTTATCTACCTCTTGACCTGGACCATGTTCATCTCCCTGCTCCTAGACAGTCTTTGGGTTTGTATTATGCTGGCTCCTTTACATTCTTCCCCCCCTCTTATATGGCCTCTTCTTCGCAGCTATTCTACCAGGCACTATTATCTACATATATGTACCTCTGTGTCCTAAACCTCTGTCCTTTCTTCAGTGTACTGTCTGCTCTGCTTTGACTTGGTCTTTTGCCTTGTCTAGGTAAGAATGCTCCTGAGCCTCTGTCTCCCATTTCTTTGCTATTCTTATTCATAACTTCTTTTCAGTTGTAGCTACTACCTACTGACAAGCTTGGGGGCATTGTGAATAGTGGGACAGCAGGTCTCACTTGAATTGGTGGAGTTCCACTGGAGAATTTCAGCAGTGTTTGCACAGTGGGTCCCCATCCCTGTCCAGCTGATGTTTCTCACTTAACTGTAGTTCGTGGAAAAAAAAAAAAAATCTAGTTTATAGTTAAATTAAGTCTATCTTTGCCTACTTATTGTCCTATTTACCTTAGTTTATCAATTTCTTCTGTATAAGTTGAAGAACAAACTTTGTGTTAGTCAGAGACTGACACAGATTGCAGTTGCTCCTTATAGAAACTCAAATTAAACTTGTCCAAATATGACTACTTGCAGTTAACGTCAAAAAATTATAATTAAGCATCTGAGTCTCCTGATTTTTGGAAGATTTGACCAATTGCAAATCCAGGTGAAGGGGATGGGGCAGGAAATCATCTCAGGAAAATCAGGGTACTTTTATTTAAGTCTCTAAATAAGAACTGGGGTGCTTATATTTTGCATTTTCAGGTTTTGCAAATGTTTGCTGTTGTGTACAAGTTTCAGTCTGTGTTAATACCAGGAAAAAAAGTCATCTCTCACCCTCATCCTGTGCCCTCCTCAAAACAAAACTCTAGAATAACATTTGCCATGTCTGAATTGTCTCTGTGTATTGTTTAACTTCATTTCCTGCCAACAAGGAGAACCATGACCAAAAGGAGTGAAATGCTGCAAGATAAACTTCTGCATTAGGCTGCCAATTAATCAGACTCTAAGTTTCACATTGTTTAGGAGAGGATCAGAGGATTATTATCTGAGAGTGACCTAAACTGTGAACTTTTCAGATATGCCCTCAAAATTCAAGTTCCCTTTCCTTCTTGGAGGCATTGAGCAGTACCTTTTCTGAGATGTGCTCTTTTCCTCCTTACTACTTGAAGCACAGCTTTCTAATGTGAAAAATATTTTTGTCTCCTCCCCTCCCCCTGCTTCAGCTGTAACAACACTGGATGTTTGCTTGGCTTGGGTGGGAAGGTGGAAAATTCTTCCAAAATTTAGAAACAGAGAGCTTTCTGATGTGTGCAGTAATCTTAAGGCAGTAAATTCTTTTTATTTGATTTTAAATGCATAATTTAGTATACAATATAAAAATGTATCCAAGGGGGAAATGAATTTTTTTTTAATAACATACTTCCCAAGGCGAGTGGCAAAACGTGTGTGTTGATGGGAAAGGGAGGGGATAAATTTATATCCTCAAGGCACGACTTGTGGTTTTGAATAAAATTGAGATTGGTGCTGCTGTTGGCTTAGTTTCTTCTAGGCAGAGATGGGTTATACTGTTCACTGGGAATTCAAACACAGGGAAATTGGGTTCACTTACAAGACTTTGATGATGCAGGGGTTTACTCCACAGTTCACACTACAGAAGTTATTGACTTCTCTGCAGCCTAGAAAGAAAATCTGGAGACTGGGGATAAGTTTTTTGCTCATCAGGAAAATTGTGTGGTCCTGATTCTGCCACATTTCTGCATGTGAGCCACCCCTCTAGCACCAGTGAGGTTCCCTGCGCAATTAGGAGTCATATAAGGGTGATGGTTATTTTGTTTTCAGTCAGTTGTTAGAGTTTCTTAGACCCTGATCTATATGGCAGTGATAAAGAATCACTTTTCTCCAACATTAAACAGACTAATTGAGAATAAAGAAAATAAGTATTACCTTAAAACTTTGCTTGTACATCTTTCTTTGGGGAATGAATTGCTTGTATTCTGTCCTATCTGGCTGCCTGCAAGAGGTTTAAAGAGAGCATTTGTATTTTCTCGTGCTTTGGATCAATTCATACATGTGTTTGTAAGTGTTGGTGGTTTTTTTTTTGTAGATGCATTTTTAAACTCAGTGATGCAAACTGAGAATAATAACTTTGATTTCAATTTAAGTTTGATTTATGTTCATTTAACCTGAACGAGTAAATAGTCTTAATTTGAAAGCGAGTCTGTAAAAAGTTTGACCTGTGTGTCTCCCATTCACAGTGGATTAAAAAAAAAAAAAGTCTACAAAGTCTTGATTGCCTGAACTTAAAAGAATTTGAAATCTAGACTTGTCTAGAAAGTATATGTGTTTCCTTCTAGCAGCATTCATCATTTCGTGATTTCCTAAGTGTTGCTATGGCATATAGTCCATGTTAATTAATCTTTTAATGAAATAAAAATAATTTTTAAACTTATTATTTGTATACATGAAACAAAAAAGAAGTTCAGTTGCATTATCTCTCTTGGGCATCTAAGAGTTTGGGAATATTACAGCACCTGGTTTCCACAGTGCAGTGTACCTTAAATCCGCAGAAGTTTGGAGTTCTGGAGAGGTTGGCAATCCGTAGCACATCTTCACACACTCTCTCCAGCGTGCACTGGAGTCAGGGAAAATTGCGGCCTGTATGGATTTGCTTGGAATAGAATCATATAATGGGATGGTTCTTTCTAAAATAGGTTAAATACAGCAACTTCTGGCAATATTGGTCCTGTGTCAGAATGCAAAATTTTAAAATAAAATGAACAAACGATGAAGATAAAGGCTCCAGTCAAGGCCTGCCTCCAGGAAATGTTGGGGCTGGAGAGCTAGTGGAACCATGCCTGGTGTAAAGGTGATTTCCCCAGTGGTTAAAGCCCACACAGAGACATGGGAAGAATGAGCTGTGAGTGAATCACGCTGCCTTCCACCTACTCTAGACTGCTAAATGGTCTCAGAGGAAGTCACTGCAACTAGCTAAAGACATGGCATGGCCTGGGGTGACTCTAGCTTGCTTTAGGGACGGCTTCAGCTGGGTGAGGTGCTGGGCAAGTGCAGCCACCTCTTCCCCTCCTGCTGTCTGCAGCTGGGGTCAGGCTTGTCCCAACAGCATGGGATTTGCAGCCTGCCCTTCCTTAGCTTCCTGCATCGTATGGCACGAATGTATGTTCTTCTTAATGTGAAGTGAATTAATCCACGGAGTGATGTTCTGTAATGTTAGATCTAAACATTGGTCCACCTGTGAAACATGGGTAAGGTAATAGTTTCAATTCCCTCCCTTTTGCATTATTGGACTTTCTTATGGGTTTTGCTATATTGCTGCAGTGGTATTACAGACCGAATGCCAGATGTGCAACTTCAAACTGCGGTGCTGGGTAGCCTGATATTGCAAATACCAGCTTATATGAATTACATGAAGTAAGGATTAAGTTTTCTGTTGTTTTCATTGGTTTCTGAAATGGCTCTTTTCCAAACAGTTCCTCTCTTTAAAATAACTTCTTTTTACCTTAAGATTTGAAAGTGAAAGGCAATTCGGGCCTAATCCTGGCTGTATAGGGTTCTCTGAGCTTTCAAAGTCGGCCGTAGCAGGTGAGGGGGAAGCAGAGCCTTGTAAGACCAGGTGTCTGGACTATTTTATTTACCACACATTGCATGTACTTTTGCCATTTTGTTCTATCAAGTCAGTTGATCTGTTTTATGCTGAGCTGTAATGAAACCTTACAGCCCGAATGCTTTAAATTGTGCATCAGATCATGTGCTTCAATCAAATAAGGCACCACCAGTCTTGTTCTGCCCCTGGTGCATTGTGGGAATCTCTTAAGATGCTGCCATGCAAATTCTCCTCACTGATGGTCGGCAGAGGGTGATATTGTACAGTAGGTTGTAAATCTGTGAGGTGCAGTACCTCGCACAATTATCTGTAGCCATTCCTTAGATTTTTATCATTTTAATCCACCCTTTAGAGCTATTACTTAAATGATATAGACATGGGTGGTATAATTAGAATGTGCTGTATCTGCCATTAATTTATAACATATGATAGGCTTATAGATGTCATAAAAGTGTATCTTGAGAATGCTGTGAACTCTGTTTAACCCTGATGTTTCAGAAAAGTTTCATTTTTTTTTTTATGGCCAAACTGTTTCATCACTGCAACAAGATCTTTCTTTCTTCTAGAAAAGATGCTTAAAATGAAAATTCAATTTCCTCTCTGGTCTTGATATTCTCTTCCTGTGCTGGAATTGGCATATGCAAAGAAATGTCATGTTGTTACCACAAACATCAATGCAGCTATCCTGGCTTGGATTTGAATTTCACTAGATCCAGGAATCCTTTAAGTTTAATGCATGGGAAATTAATTTACAAGATCAAAGTTAAATTTGTGCCTCTTGACTGCATCCATGTTTTCCATAAAACTTTGTCTTAGTGAAAGCTATATGTTGTGTGAAATACTGTCTGTCTGTGTATTTGTCTCCCTCTTGTGGCTAAATAAATTTTTAGGCCTGTTACTTTGAAACAACTGGTTTTATTCTTTAGCTGAGATTATTGAAGCATTTGTTTCTATACTTAGTTGTTTCTTGTAGATATTTTTCTCATATGCTTTCAATTGATGTGTCCACCAGCCTGTCAGATGGTAGTGCCCATCTTGTTGTTTACAGCCTAGATTTTGACATTCTCTAAAACAGTAAAATGTTGAGTTATGTGTTGCTGTTTTTCTAACAAGAACCGTATTTACTTTTAGAATATTCCATTGACCCGGTTTTATTTGATGACCCAAAATGCTGGTTAGTAAATGAAATTAATAAAGTGGGGTACGGCTGTATGCGCTTTGTGAGGAGGGAAGTGCTGAGTTTTGGAAGTGTCAAGAGTTTGGCAAGATTGCACTTCTGTGCAAGGATGGCTGCATTAATATGGCTCTTAAACATCTGGTTCGGAGTAAGAGAAGTATGAGAGTTTGCCATCTCTGCTCCTGCAAGCTGTATGTACACTTCTTTCTGAGCTTTCCAGAAAAAAGGGTTTCTGACACATTTGTAAATTGAGAGGCCACTATAGCTGTCAGTTCCTTGGGAGGAGAGTTACCTAGCCTGAACAGAGTGAAGAGGGATTTTAAAAGGATCTTTTCCTGTAAGTCTTCAGTGAAACTGGGCAGAAAGCATGTGACCGCACATCAGACAAAATAATTTTATTTAAAAAAATCCTATGTAGTCTTGTAGAACAATCCCTACCCAAAAGAGATCTAGGATTTTAATATGTGGCACTTTAACTTTCTGTGGATCAGCAAATTAGTTTTGACTTAGGTGTTGAAACTCCACGTTAGTTATCCTCCAGCAATTTTGTAATGCAACTGTCCTGCTTTGTGTCTCACTTAACACCACAGTTGCTGGTGGTAAGTTTTTCCTTGGGCTTCTAGCATAGCAAACCACACTATTTGTATTAGAAGGGGTAGAGATGAGTTGGAAAATTTTTGTCTCTTGCAGGCCAGTTGCAGCTGAAAGGCCTTGATACGTTGCATAAAGGGCTTTTCTACACTGCAAAAGCTGTTCCTGGCTTCCACACCTTGAAATTAATATGTTTATCCTGAAAGAAGAAAAGAGGACTTGGTGTGCCTGAGGGGGTTGTCAGTTCAGCGTTAAGACCCAGCCATCAGATGTGTGGGCACATCTGAGTCTCCTATCTAATATGTTGTTATGCACCTTCACGCTTGACAGTTGGCTGTGATGCCTATGTTTTTACTAGTTGCACAGTCAGGTACTCACATGCACTGAGATTATACTTGGATCCTAGGCTTTGCAGGGAAAATTGGATCCAGTTCCAGCTACAGCTGGCTCTCGTGTAAGTAAAGAACTGTACCAAACCCCAGATAACTGAATACCTCCCTGCTTTGCACCAGTAAATTCCTGGCAATGAAGTTCCTATTTCATTCAGTGAAATAGCTCATATCTCTGCAGTTACCATGCTCTGCTGCTAAACTACTCTGGTTTTCCCCTCCACTCCACAGCTCCTTTTAAACTGCAGTATTACTCAAACTCTACAACAGGAGACAAGGCATCTAACAACAAATCTGTTTTTATTTGTCCTCCTATCAAATCCCCCTAAATCAGATTGTGACCAGACATGGAGTGGAAGTATCCCAACCTTTTATAGCACTCGCTCTGTGAGATAGGGAGGAGGCAACCTCTAGTCCTAAATCTTCCTAGTGCCACCCTTAATGACAGGGAGAGCAGGGTGCCAAATTCTATTATGTGCTGAAAGGCCCCTAAGTGTTATTGTAAAGGGCTTCTGCAGACCCACCATACATTTTCATCTGAAGGTTTTTAGGCTTCCACTGCATGGGAAGAAGCTGGTGGAGTATTTGTAGTGTGTACCTGCCATATTTTATAGTAAAGAGCCCTTTCTGAGCAGCTCTCCTTTTTAATTATACCTTAAAATGGTATTAAATGTTGACTCTGTTCATGCCAATTGCTGTTTGGTTGTAATCACTGCAAGAGCTCTTGCTCGTTGGGACATCAATTTTCTTTTCATCGATGCTTTGCTTTTATGTTTGGAAGGGAATTTGAAAGCATGTAGGCTGAAGCAGAAAATATTGCTGAGGCACACAGAATGATAAATTTCTCTTCTGATACAGGAGAGTTTAAGGAGGAATATATGTTTTGTTCCTTTTAAAAAGTTTTCCCTGCTAGATGATGTTTTGAGGAAGGTGGGGGGAGAACAAATTTGTACTTTTATGTGGTGGGGGAGAGGAGGGTGTATGTATGGGTTTGGTTTTTTCTGTCTCTTAAAGTCTACCTTAAAGTGGATATTTTATTGCCTGCTTCTCCTGACTTACGTATATTGGTAATTGAAGGAGAGTGCTGAACTGCTGGCCTAGTGCATTATTTGTGTTTTCTGAGTCTCCAGGATCTTGAAGGAGGTGATTATCCCAACAGCTGCCTCTTGGGGAATGCGAGGGGAGAGGGGAAATTGCCTAGTTGGGTAGATGGGCTCACCTCTGAAAGGTCATGAAGAGAACGAAATGCTGATGTATTGATACCTTATGGACCCTTTCTTCCCAGCTTGACACAAAAGGTAACTAAATCGAAAGAAGACTGTGCCGTTGTGGAAAACAGTTCACACGTATTTCTGCTTTTCTTTCCAGCCAGCCATGATCTCTTTTGTGTATCACCTCTTCCTTCTTCTGGTGTGACTTCTCTTCATTCTCTCTACAAATGTGCAAGAGGGAAAACCATTTACTGTAATCAGCTTATCTTGCTTAGCCTTTAAGAGTGTTAATTTTTCAATATTAAATCTGAATATTATACTAGGATCGTTCTTAATGGTGACCTTTCGCCTGCTTGACTAACTCGGATATCGCAAAAGCTGCAGTGCAGCCCTGTGGCACAGGGATGGTGGCTTCTAATGGGGATTATAAATGAGCTAATACATTTCTTCGTATGTTTGGGTTTTCTGAGAGCATCCTTCACAACATATTCAATAATTCAGTAATTTGCAGCCCTTCAATCACAGGGACATCTTAGATCCTTTTTTTTTTTTTAAAAAAAGTATATTAATTTTGAAATTTTCACTTTTTTTGAGTCTAGGCATAGTTATGTGTGTACTGAATTTAAGCAGACTTGGTACATGCTCTGTAATAAATTCTCTGTCAGGATTTAGGTCTTTTATTTGCAGGAGTCAAATATTTGTAATTTTGGGCAAATGTTTTAATTTACACTCATGCTTCACCCTCTCCTGTCCCACTCAAGCGTGTGCCCCGGACACTAGCCTATAACACGCTTTTGTTGTCTTGCCACGTCCTGCGTCTTTGGCTGCACAGTAGTACACTTTCAGGAGGAGCTATGGCCCCACTACGACGTTTCAACAGCCTGGTAGGCAGAACAGTCTCCTGGGAGTAAGGTGTAGGTTTGAACCATGGTCTCTAACTTCCTTGGTGAGTGCTTTATCCACAGTGCTATTCTGTAAGTAGCTCTTTCAGGTGTTTATGCTTGGGGTAGAAGGAAAGTGATGCCCAAGAGCTTTAGAAATGGGAAGATTTCCCTTCTACCCGAATCCCTGCTTCACTTAAAACTCACATCTGATCTCTGTACTAGAGTGCAGTTGCAGAGCGTAGTTGTCAAACTTGGGATGTGCATGAGTGTTTCACCTCGTGCTTTTGTCCTTATCCTTGAGGTTTTGCTTGTCAAAGTCAAATGGCGGTTTGCCTCCACAAAACTGAGGGCTAAAATATCTGAATAAAAAATGTGAGGGAAGGCAGGTGAAAGGGGAGAGAGATGTGTCTTTTAAAAAGCCATGCTATTCCTGCTTATTCAGAGAGAGGCAGGCATGTAGTCAGGATGTAGAAAAACATGATCTCCATAAAATTAGCAGAGAGACAGTCTCTAAAACGCAACATTCAGGAATAATTACAAAGTTCAATGTTAGCTGGAGGGAAAACTTGTTTTGACAAGCTATGCGTTTAAACCAATATAGATTAAACTTTTTTCTTCCTCATGTATATTCTATTACTGAAGAAATTTCAGAAAAGGGGAGCAGGGATGTGTGAAGTGTGGTGAACCATAAAGCGTCTTGGGATTTCAGTAATTTATGATGAAAACAAATGTGATTGATGAAGTTACATGTCAGCTGTAAGTAGGACCCTAAAGCCCCTACTGTAATTTGGTTGGAGACAGTCAGCTACAATGCACCTTGATCACATCTTGATAGCATGTGGCCAGGAGTGAAGAAAGCAGAAGGCTTCTTTTTTTTTTTTTTTACTTTTAAACAGCCCCCATTTATTCACAAATTTGTGCCTGGAACAGCTTTCATGTAAATCATTTCACTATTTATTTCAGTTCAGGTTGCTTAATAAGTTTACTTTTTACTGATTTAAAGGGCACAATTGACATTTTAGCTGCAAGAACATGAGAAGCATGTTAAGTGCTGGTTGCTTGTTTCCATTAGCCCTCAGGAACAATATAGGCATCCTGATGCTTTTTAGTGAGGTTCGTGTTTAGTGTGGATGACTTCCAGCAGAGTATGTACTCTGGACTCTCTGCTGAGAAACTGTATAGGACAAGTCATTCTGTACATCTAATCCTAATAAAATCAATGGAGCTGTATAGATTTACAGTAGTTTAGGATTTATCTGACTTGCTAGCAGCAGTCACATCTGCCCATCTTCCAAAAAAGGAGATTAAACATTTCCTAGAGTCCAGTAGATTTCTGTTAAACAGTGGAGTGGCAAAGATGCTTCGAGGAAAAAGGAATCTAATTTTCTCCCTTCAGCACCTCCAAATCAAAAGAATAAATTTCCCTCCCTCATAAATGAAAACAAAATCTCTCTTGACTGCTACTACTTCAGCTGCTGCAGGTTTTGAGTTACTTGTAAAACTTATAGCTTTCAAGTTTTCCTCTCCAGTTTCTGATGCAGTTTGCTTAATGTCACCAAGAATTAGTGCTCCTTACATAGTGCATTTTGCATTGTCACATATTTTTGCAAATAATTTTTACTGTGGGAAGTAGTAAGCTTAGAGAGACCCTGTGGGCTTATGGTAGAACAGAGAAATGTATTCTGGATGTACAAGAGCTTCCATGTGAAATATCTCCTTTGGATTGATATCTTTAAGTTTTTTAAATACTGCTCTAGAATAAGTACATCTGCAGCTGATTTGTGTAATGTTGGTCTTAATGCAAGCTTGCATGTGAAGAGAAGTTTTGCTTTTTTTTTTTTCTTCTTTGTTGGCTTTTTTAATGTTTGCACTAATGTGTGAATTTTTGCAGCCAACAGTGGAAATTTATTGGGAAGAAAATTCATTAGCTGGAGAAGTGCTTTTTTCTCCCCCCTCCCCCACCCTTTCTAAAAAAAAAAAACGTTTGAAAATTGGCATCCCGCTTCTCTCAGCTGTGGACCTCCAAATGATACTGGGGGAAAGTCAAAGCAGCATCTGCACTCAGGCCTTTTGCAGCCCTAGTTCCGCTCCGACACCGTGCAGCACTGGGAGCAGCAGTAGTCATTGCAGTCTGTATTGATCCCTGCACTCGATGTGTAACTTCTTTTGCAGGGCTAGGATGTTTTCCTAGTTTCTGGAGTCTGCTCTATGTGTACCGCAAAGTAGATGAGCTCTGTGAGGAAAGAGGCTCCTTTATCTTAATTGTTTCCTTTCGTATGTTGCTTTTAAGGCATTACAATCTGCTTACAATTATAAAGTGTCATTTTTCCTCTATAGGATACCACTTTGTATGGCATGTAGCAGTGAGCACACAGTAAGGCATAATTCAATTTGCAGAAGTAGCCGTAAAACTGGTGCGTCCTGTCTCCAAGTGCTGATGTAGAAGCCTAAATAATGGTCTCATGCCTTGCTCTGTTTTTTTTTTTTTTTTTTAATGTTGTGTAAAGGGGTCAGCTATAAATCAGCAAGAACTATGGAAGCCAAAAGTGCTGTGCTGATTTACAGATAACTGAGTTCCCAGGGCAAACTGGAAAGTAAATAGACCATTGGCACCTCCCAGCAAATTTTGACAAGTGTGATAAGCAGTTTCCAAGCACTGCAACTCTGTTACTAACTCTACTACCAAAACTAATTTTGTTGTATACAATTAGTATATACACATATACAATTAGTATACACAGTTTATGTACCAAAATGAATATGTATGTAGGAGAAATTATTCATGTCACTATGAAATAATTTCCTAAATAGTTGAGAGTCTCTACCTAGACATACAGTTCATATAGAAATTGATTGTGAATGTTTCAGGATAAGGATGCAAACATACAGAAAGCCTTATAATTGTTCTCTCTTCTTTACTTGCCTTATTTCCTTTAAGATTCTCTTTTGTTGATTTGGGATTCAAATCTTTCTGAGACGATATTGAACTTACTCTCAAATTTTGTATGTGATATCATAATAGGATTTCAGGATTTGGTTTAACAGACTTGAGGGTAATATGAGAGATGGAGAAGCAACCCTGCCATAGATTTGATGTTTGACCTTTGACTTTTCTGTGCCTTAGTGCCACAAAATGTGACATGGAACATTGTCCATAGATGTCCAGTGGCTCTGACATAAAATGTGACAAAGCTGAAGTATCATTACCTACATGCTATTTTTTATATACTTACACATTTGTTTATTTGCTGTAATCTCTTTCTGAATTATATTCTTTCTGAAGTCATATATAAAGTTGGTTTTGACTTTCTTAGTCTTATTTTGTGGTTTCAGATGGTTTTGGTTTTATTTGTTTGAGGGACTTAATTTGTATTAACTTTTACTCATTATAAATAATAGATAGTATGCTAGTTCTCTTTCCATCCAGAAATGTCTCTTCTCTAGAAAGCATTTTACTACAAAGATGCTATGCAAACTAAGAAAGATTAATTATAACGATGGTGGAGCATAATTGCTAGAGGCAATCTGATGGTTTCAAATTGATATTTAGAGCATACCAGCAGATCAACAGATGTGGATCTAAATGAGTGACTTGGAGCATAAGGCAGTACACTGTCAGGGAAGTATGGTGGACCCTGATTATTAATAGGCTTTTAATTAATGGACATTCCAGACAAACCTGTTGTTATTATTGTATGTCTAGCTGGATTTAGCTGGTTACAGTCTCAGACCATTCCTGCCAGATCACACATTTTTAAGAAGAAAATTAGATTAATATTTGTCTTTTGCTATTCCTCTCTCGCAAGATCTGCCTGGATTGTGGCTTTGCTTAAGCCAAGAGAGTTTCAAGGACTTTATTAGGGATGCCCTCATAGATAATCAGGGAGGCAGAACACAGTCTTGATCTTAGATGTGGGTTTATGTGGCCAGATGAGCCTGCCTCCAAAGTTTGCAGCTCATCTGTACAAAAAGTGCCTGTGTGGTGTTGGAAACCTATGTCTGGATTATTTAACACAGTGAATGACCATACTAAAGACTCAAAAAGCACGAATGGGATCAAGCCAAATGTAGTGATACTTGGAAAGTGCATGTAGTTTAAAATTGTGTAAAGTATCAAAGTTTCTATCCTGTTTCTGGGAGGACAGGGCTGTGTTGTGGTCCCTGCCATCCATAAATCAGTCTGTCTTTCCTGCAAAGGAAGTTTGCACTTAAACAACCCATGCCTAGAGACAGCACGTGACCCTGTCGGTGTGGGTATGGCATCGTGCATTTGTTCTCTGATCGTGGCTGGCCAGCTGTGTCCTGCTGGCATGGCAGGGTGCTGGAGCCCCTCTAGCTTGTTGAGATTTGAGTTCCCTAAATATGAAAGTAAAAATATGAAAGTCTTATCCTTAGGGTATAAAATGGTGTAGTGTAACTTACTGCAGTAGAAGATCTGGCCCTTCTTTGTGTATGTCTTGCATCTGTGCCTGTCTCTAGTCACAATGTTGTATGTTTTATAGAGTGGATTATTTATTCACAGATTGTGTTTTCAATATAAATATTTCTGTGTTTCCTATTCAGCTTCACTGTTGTTTGTGGTCTACTGTTCTTTGTGATGTTACTTGGCCAAAGAAGTTTTGTTCACTGTATATCTTCATGTGGAACAGAGGAATGGACCGCATCTATGACAAGTCAGCTGGTGTTTTTATGGGGACTGCTAATGTAAAGAGAGGGTTTGTACAATAATTGGAAGTAGGAGCAACAGCAGTGAGGTTCTGTCTCCAGCATGGATGGTATTTAGCTTCCTGCTAAGTTAATAGCCTGTCTGTATAAGGGACTCAAGCCATTCCTTTTTGTCCTATTGTTTTTCCCTTCTGTGTCATTTCTCTTCCTCTCATTAAGTCACTGAGTTAAATTAAGGACTAGTTATCAAAGTTATTCGTGTTTCTCTTCCAGAGACCCCTCTGTTAACATCTCCCATGCTCTATAAATGTAATCTGATGCTGCTTCTTGGTATGTGCTTGCATGCGCGCTCCCTCTGCAACTTGCCTTTCTATCCTTTCTATACTTAACACATCTACAGCATTTGCTTTAGTAGCGAAATCCATTTTCACCTTGGTGTGCTCTTTTTTTCTCCTCAGAGGAAGGTGGATAATGGTCGTGCTTGTGCGTCCTTGTAGCACTGACCTCACCTTTCTGTTAAATTCTTCTGAGTGATGAAGATAGATTTTATATTGGCAGTATTTAGCTCTCCTACCAGTATCTCTCTCATGCCTTCCTTTTTAAAAATTTAATTATGACCATGTGCAATTTTTCTAGGTGGGTACTGCATCTGTGTCATTTGGCTTCCCCTGCTCTCTTCTCTTTTCTCTGCTTCCTCTTGGTTTCACTCTACGGAGCTCTCCTGGCTCTTACTTACATCTCTGTCCCAGCTTTTACTTGCATCTCTCTCCCTCTGGCTTTCATTTGTATTCCAGAGTTACTGAAGACAGGAGAAATAACTGTTTAGTGAGGTTAATGCTATGAAAAGGACAAAGATACTGGTGCGTAGGAGGAGGGAAGGGTTTAAAGCTGCCCTCCTGTAGGAAAGGCAGCTGGTATAAGAAGCAGCATGTTGTATGTCTGTTCAGTCCTCTGTGATGCTGTAGACTTTAGTTTGTACTTGAGCCCAGCTCTGCACCTTTTCTTTTCAAGCATTTACTGTCATTGCCAGAATAAATTGCATAGACCAAACAGCAGGTATCAGACCTGCAGCCCTCCTAAAACCCTGCTTAGCTTTTCATACGCAGCATCTCCATAAGATTTCTGCAGTTCTGGCATTGAATTGATACTTTTTATGAGTGCTCCCATCCCAGATGGATCCACTGAAGGAAGGTGCTTCTTGTGACTTAGGGTTATTGCTCTTGAATATCAGGTGCTACTTGAATCTGCACATTTCTGACTGTTCTTTTTCTCATTTACACGTAGTTCATTCTGGGCTAGGTTACTTTATCCCACATTAAAACTATTCAGTGGAATCAATGTGCAGATTTCAGCCATCTGTGTCCCTGACAACAGCACACTGGTGTGTCTTCCCTTGGATTGATGGTGTCCTGAGGGCAGGAGAAAATGATGTTTATGATGAGCTAAACAACAGCTTTTGAAGTGATGGTTCAGAATGCACTGCAGGAAAAAGAAGAGGGAAGAAGCCACAAATGTAGTACGCTAAAAGAATTTGAGGCTTTCAGAAAGCACAGTTGCTATCCTGCCCCTTCATTCATTACTAATTACAGTGTTTTGTGTCTCTTTGTAAGATTAAATGCCTACCAGTAAAAGAACAGAGGAAGATCACAAATGTAAACCCACCCTTGTCCTTGCTTTCTGGCTCCCTGCTATTCCAATGGAGAAGTCAGGGCAATTGTGTATTAAGAAACAAATTGGTAATTCTGAGACCAGAGACCCACTTTGTATACCAAGTTTTAGCAGGTCCTGTTCCATCCCAGTAAGCTAGAAAGGAACCAATTCACAGATTCTTTGAGACTGAGTTAAGGTGAAACAACACACAAGGTCCAAGTAGTAAACACACTATTTGATGCACGACCCAACAGCAAACTGTAGTCTCTTTAAGTCAAGCCTTGCATCAAGTGTTACAAAATCTAAAGAGAGTCAGCGAGCCACTATTTATAGGCCCCAGCCTCAGCTCCTGGAACCTCTCTCAGCCCAGTTCTGGGAGTGGCTGAGACATCTGTCAGTCAAGAGGAGTGAAACCAGGCCCCTCCCCATAACTTGACTCCCTCTCCTGGACCTTTCCCTAGGGGTATGGTCTGGGCTCACATTACAGGGGCTTATCCCTTACTGGAATTTAAAATATGTCAACCTTTGAAATGCCTTGTAAGTCATTAGGCAAAAATGCAACATTCTTGTAATGGAAGATGGTGTCTTTCACCCGATGTTGACTCGCAAGGGAATGCTTCACCTGTTAGGTACGTTGTAAAAAATATTTTCTTCAAAATATGTGTATTTCCCTGGGGAAATTTGTTACACAAGAGATCAGGGCTAAATGCATGAGAGCTATGCCTTACATGTACCGGTATGTGAGTGTGTGTACATGTGTACTACTTTGGGCCTTGAGATAGCAAGATAATTTATCTCCCTTCTCTGATTTTTAGATGACTTTTATTTTGAAGACAAGAGCTGCATTTTCCATTAATATTTGATTTTTCACAGTGATGTGTCACCATAATTTTCCTTAAGAGCGTATGGATGCAGATTTCTGTCTTGGTGGGTTGTTCTATGTGTAGAGATGCTTCCTAATGTTATCCTGTCTTTAATCTGCCAACCCTGACAGGGAAACGTCACGTTCCTTTTATCTGTCAGAATGAAATCTTCTCTGAAAAGCTCCTGGATTTCAATTTTAGAAGCAAAAATAAAAGCAAAACCAAAGTGGGAGTAGTAATCCAAACCCTTTCTGGCTAGGATTATCGATTACCTAGTCAAGTATTGGATAAGATGATTTGACTTCTGTCAGTAAGATGGCATTCCCAAAGCCTTTGGTACCAAAACAATTTCTTTTAAGAATTCCCGAAAATGATATTTTGCCTCTGATTATTCTGGCGTCTAATTATCCTTTCAGATATATTGCTGTGCTAGCGCAGCCACGTGACAGCATTCCTCAGGAATGGTGTGCATCACTTGTTTGGAAAGTGAAAAGCACTCCAGTGCTTTCAAGTGTATTGTGAACATCAGAGAACTGGAACCATTTAATTTCATTCCTCCAGTACTGCTGAAAGGGTAAATATTAAGACAAATTATAGTGTTGGGTGTTATTTTATGTCAAATTGCTAGAATACCGTAATAAGTTAAGGCTGTTGATACTAACTCTAAGCATGTGCAACCTGAACACTCTTTCTAAATACCCTTGGAAGGATTCTTCTTCATCACCTTGGCAATACAGCGTCAGCATCTGTAACTAGATTCTGAAATCACTTCAGCTGGTGGTTGCAGTTGTTCTTCTTGAGGTGGCATACCTCCTTCAGCTAGCAAAACTTCTTCCCCACCCCTCCCTTTTAAATACTATTGTTGGTCTTTGTTTTGCTTGAGTATGGAGGAAACTCTTTTGGAGGAGAGGGATTTATAAGTCAGGCTTGCACACTCAGTAAGTTTATCATGCTTTGTGCTTTTATCCTTCTGATCTGCTTACCGTATAGAATTTAACATTTAGCTCACTCAATCAACATGTGCTGTCATAAATAAACCTTAGGGCAAAGTGATGCTCTAGAGACAGTGGGGTTTGGATGTTTATAATTGGAAGCAGAATCAGGTCCTTGACTTTCTACAACAACTTGCAGTGACTCCATGTCAGAAGTAGTTAGTATGGACCTTCTGTAGTGATCCAGGATGTGTGCAGGCCCTCTAATGCAAGATTCTTCATAGACTTATACAAGTAGAAGTCAAATTTGACTGAGACTTGTACAGTTACATGAATAAAAACCAAAGATGTGGCTAATGTTCTAGAGGGCAACAGGGCATGCTCTGTTTTGAAGCTGTGTAATCCTGCCTCACATCTGACACTTGTTACTGCTGGAAGGACAACATTCTGCAGCCAGCCACAGCTCAGGAATACTACATGCACGGTGGGTGTCAGGTCCCATCAGGTTTTGGACTCCTGCTACTGAAGGCTGAGTATCCTTCATTCCTTCTAGTATTTGTGGAAGCTGAGGCCACTCAGCATCTTGTTGGTTCAGGCCTTGCATTCCCCCATGGTGTTGGAAAACATCAGAGGGATAGAGGTTTCAGATGGTAATTGTCTCATTTTCAAGCTCCCTTTTTATACCCCAGTCTCACTTCTTTTTTACGTTGTGTTGTAGTTACTGCTGTAAAAGACAACAAAAACATGTTTCTACAAATACATTAACAACAAAAGGAGAGCTAAGGAGGATCTCCGTACTTTATTGGATGAGGAAGGAAACATAGTGACAGAGGACAAGGAAAACGCTGAGGTACTTAATGCCTTCTTCGCCTCAGCCTTTAATAGGCAGACCAGTTGTTCTTGGGGTACCCAGCCCCCTGAGCTAGAATACAGGGACGGGGAGCACAATGAAGCCCCCATAATCCGAGGGGAAGTGGTTAGCAACCTGCTACACCACTTAGACACACACAAGTCTACGGGGCTGGATGGGATCCACCCAAGGGTACTGAGGGAACAGGTGGAAGTGCTCACCAAGCCACTTTCAATCCTGTATCAGCAGTCCTGGCTAACTAGGGAGGTCCCAGTTGACTGGAAGGTAGCAAATGTGATGCCCGTCTACAAGAAGGGTCGGAAAGAGGATCTGGGGAACTACAGGCCTGTCAGTTTGACCTAGGCACCGGGGAAGGTTATGGAGCAGATAATCTTGAGTGCCATCATGCAGCACATATGGGACAACCAGGTGATCGGGCCCAGTCAGCATGGGTTTATGAAAGGCAGGTCCTGCTTGACTAACCTGATCTTCTATGATAAGATGACCTGCTTAGTGGATGAAGGAAAGGCTGTGGATCATCTGGACTTTAATAAGGCTTTTGACATAGTTTCCCACAGCATTCTCCTGGAGAAACTGGCTTCTCATGGCTTGGATGGGCGTACTTTTTACTGGATAAAAAAATGGCTGGATGGCCAGACCCAAAGAGTTATGGTAAATGGATTTAAATCCAGTTGGCGGCCGGTCACAAGTGGTATTCCTCAGGGCTCAGTATTGGGGCCAGTCCTGTTTAATATCTTTATCAATTATCTGGCTGAGGGGATTGAGTGCACCTTCGGTAAGTTTGTAGATGACACCAAGTTGGGTGTGAGTGTTGATCTGCTAGAGGTTAGGAAGGCCCTACAGAGGGACCTGGACAGGCTGAATTGATGGGCTGAAACCAACTGTATGAGGTTCAAGAAGGCTAAGTGCCGGGTCCTGCACTTGGGTCACAACAACCCCATGCAATGCTACAGGCTTGGGGAAGAGTGGCTGGCAGAAAAGGACCTGGGGGGTGTTGGTCGACAGTCAGCTGAATATGAGCTGGCAGTGTGCCCAGGTGGCCAAGAAAGCCAATAGAATCCTGGCTTGTATGAGGAATAGCGTGGCCAGCAGGACTAGGGAAGTGATCGTCCCCCTGTACTCCGCACTGGTGAGGCGGCACCTTGAACACTGTGTTCAGTTTTGGGCCCCTCACTACAAGAAGGACATCGAGGTGCTGGAGTGTGTCCAAAGAAGGGCAACAAAGCTGGTGAAGGGTCTGGAGAACAAGTCTTGTGAGGGGTGGCTGAGGGAGCTGGGGTTGTTTAGTTTGCAGAAGAGGAGGCTGAGGGGAGACTTTATTGCTCTCTACAACTACCTGAAAGGAGGTTGTAGCGAGGGGGGAGTTGGTCTCTTCTCCTAAGTAACAAGCAATAGGATGAGAGGAAATGGCCTCAAATTGCACCAGGAGAGGTTTAGTTTGGATATTAGGAGAAACTTCTTCACCGAAAGGGTGATCAAGCTGCCAGGCTGGTGGACCAGGCTGCCCAGGGAAGTGGTTGAGTCTCCATCCCTGGAGGTATTTAAAAGACATGTAGACATGGTGCTTAGGGGTATGGTTTAGTGGTGGACTTGGCTGTGCTAGGTTGACGTTGGACTCAGTGATCTTAAGGGTCTTTTCCAACCTAAATGATTCTATGATTCTATGTGGTTTAAACCCAGCTGGCAACTAAGCACCACACAACTGCTTGTCCACTCCCCCGCAGTGGGATGGGGGAGAGAATCAGAAGAGTAAAAGTGGAAAAAAAACCTCATGGGTTGAGATAAAGACAATTTAATAGGTAAAGGAAAAGCTGCACACAAGCAAAGCAAAACAAGGAATTCATTCACTACTTTCCATCAGCAGGCAGGTGTTCAGCCAGCGCCAGGAAAGCAGGGC
This sequence comes from Platalea leucorodia, assembly GCF_965183815.1. Lineage (NCBI taxonomy): Eukaryota > Metazoa > Chordata > Aves > Pelecaniformes > Threskiornithidae > Platalea > Platalea leucorodia. The sequence continues at coordinate 25,514,617 of NC_138826.1, forward strand.
TCCATCATGTGTAATGGTTACTTGGGAAGACAAATGCTATCACTCTGTCTCCCCCCTTCGTCCTTCTTCCCCCAGCTTTGTATGCTGAGCATGATGTCACATGGTATGGGATATCCCTTTGGTCAGTTGGGGTCAGCTGTCCTGGCTGTGTCTCCTCCCAGCTTCTTGTGCATGCTCAGCTTGCTTACTGGTGGGGTGAGAAGCAGAAAAGGCCTTGACTCTGTGTAAGCACTGCTCAGCAGTAATGAAAACGTCCCTGTGTTATCCACACTGTTTTCAGCACAGATCCAAAACATAGCCCCATACTAGCTACTATGAAGAAAATTAACTCTATCCCAGCCAAAACCAGCACACATTGATTCCTTATTAAAAAAAAAGAAGCAGCAGCAGCCATTTTCTACATCTGTTGTATCCTCCATTCTCAGCACTGAGTTTGGACACTAGAACCACACTTGCAAATACTGTAAAAGCAAATACCTTTTATGTTGAAGTAGACTTAGGAAGATTTTGGTATGCACTTTCCCTGAATATGATATCTTGTGTTGAATTTTATAAGAGGAGTTCTTCGGGATTGCATCCCACACCCAACTGTTAAGCAGTATTGGATCCAAATACGGTTTTAAAACAGTTAACATGGAAATGATTGTACAGAGCAACAGAAATGTGACATTTATTTTACTGTGATTAGACAGTATTTTTCAATATGTTTGTCTTATTTTCTGTCAGGATGTCAGCTTGGGTGCAACTTCTGCACCACTTATACAATACCAAACTAATAAGTATATGTTCTATTATTGTTAAAAGTGAAAAATATCATAAATTGATATTTTTCCTTGTGTTGCTGATTTGTAGCTTCTGGGGTTGGTGTATCCCTAGCAACTCAGGCTTCGTTTATACCTGTTGAGAACTGTGCCTTTTTGCAAGGTGGATAGTCTTTAATATCTCTAGAAATTCGTACCAGGGAGATGCTAGTTGTGCTTCATCTGCTGCTTAGTAATCTTTAGTTTTAAATCATCCTGAAGTCTTTACACACACTAATAAACTTAAGCCTCATGACACATGATATAAATTGGGGATTATAAAGTCATTCTGCAGAACTGACCCTCTTACATTCTTGTGGCATTTTCTCCCATAGAAATTCTACTTCGGTCTTTGTGGTGGAGTCTCTCTCTGACACCACTTGCTTTCACCCCAAATTATGCTTCATGCTTGTAAAGTTTAGCCAGATCATTTAACATCAGTTACATCACTGGGTAACTGTTAGGAATCGTATTGTGTTGTCAGGATGAGGGGCCTGAAAGAAAACCAGTTGGTAGCAGGGAACCAAATAGCATTAGTAATGGTAAACAGTGCAATAGTATTATAGATACTGTTATCTGTAATTCTGGATATTTTTCTGGAACGTCCAGATCCTTTCACAGCTTTTTGTAGGGCATTTCCTTCTACATTGCTGCACTTAAAAATTATTTGGCTGAAAATCTAGTGATGTTTAATAACTGTATAATTAAACGCCATTTGTATATTGGGATGATGCCTCTTTTATACAGAGGGTGTTGAAAGGTATAATGATTGTTCTTCTCTTACTCAATTACCTTTACCTTTAAAATCATCAGTTTGATTTTTCAGAACTCCAAAAATGGTAGTATATAATCAATATCCTAATCAGACTAGTTAATTACTTTTGCAGAGACCTATTCAGAGTCAGTTGTCTGTACACAACTGAGTCTGCACTGAAGCAGGGATGCATCTGTACATAATTGTTCACCTAAACAATAGAAGAGTATTACTGGGGAATGTTTAATTCAAACGTAGCAATCTATAGTACATCAAAGCTTGATTTAGAATTATTGCTGAGGCCTTTTGAAGGTAGCTGGTATAAATGAGCTTTAATTTTTAAAAGTTTCAATATGAATTCCAACACCTGTCTTGGGAGGAGAAGGCAGCAGGAGTCATCCAGGGAGGATCTTAGCTAGGTAAAAATTAGAGTATTTACAGTGTTCCATCTTCGTTGTTCCTCTGCAAGTACAATAAAAAATAGCAATACAACAATAAAATAAAAGGAAAGAAAGGCAGAGGGCAAGCCATGTCTGCTGACCACCAGTGGGCAGGGGAGTATCAGGACCATGCAATCCTCAGCCTCCTTTCCCAGAGGAGCAGGCCTGTGGCTGTGCACCCACCTCTGAAGACCTGTGAGATGGGTCTGGCACGTTTTCCCTCCAGAAGGATTCTTTCCTAAAAAATACACTAGATTAAACAGGCTTGTGTGAAAAAGGCTGTTAGTAGACCTTTATGTGAGGTGTAAAGAGACTTGTTCTTTCTGTCTCATCTGTACTGTAGCTAAGTTTCCAGCATTTTTCTCCTTCCCCAATTTTCTTTGATGTTATAGCACCCCCCCCTCCCCACAAAACATCCTCCCTACTTAAAAAGGCCCACAGCAGAAACTGTGTGGTCTAGGAGATTTATTTTATCACGTTTTTGCTTGTGACGTTTTAACTGTGTGGTTTTATTTTTTAATGCTAAAAAGTATTTAAAGGAAATGCTTGAAAAATGCTCCTCAAAACACAGTAATATATTACCACCTTCCCTTTCTCTGTATTTTCTATGGAGTGGCATAGCCAACTAAAGGTTTCTTAAAATGATGTTAAATGGTTCTGGGTACCCCAAGAATAACTGGCTGTTAAAACATTCAGCCTGCTTATCTGTATCAGTTTGCTGTTACCCTCTGAGCTGACCTCCTTTCTGATTTGTCACTTCTGTTGGATCTTGATTAACAAGGGCAAAAGAGTGAAATCAGCTTAACTCTGAGCACAAGTGTGATATATGCAGAGGTATCCTTCCCTACCCTGAAACTATTTCAAGTATTTTTGCACTGTTTTGCCTAAATCTTAAAGGTGTTATGATACCTAATGGTGGTTTATGGTGTGCTTTGAGATCCTTTGGTGATAACTGCTGTGGTACTGGTGACTATCATGATTCCCAGTGCTAACTGTGTCCTGGTAATTATGTTTCCAAAAATCTAACCAAGGTATTGTTAAAGCTTTGTATTCCGAGTGTTTTGCCTGAAACACCTAAATGCAAGCGAAGTTGTAACACTGAAAATTCCCAAATGCTAAGCTCTTACTGAAGATGCACAAGCAGAAGTCTCAACGGGGCAGGTTTAAGGTTCAAGTTTTTGGCAAAAACCCCAACCCACCCAACAACCCCAAACCATGGTATCAGAGTTTATTGACTTGGATGGCTGTTTCACTTGACTCTCCTCAGCCAGTTATTGAATAACATCAGAATGCAGTTTGATGAATGGAGCCTGGAGGTTTATTTGGTGGTAGGAGAGTGGAAGAGTGTTGATGTTCAGGACGCTTGAATACATCCTTGCTTAGGTTAACAAAAAAAAACCCAACACACCAAAAACCAACCAACCAAACAAACAAAAAAAAAAAAACCAAAACCAAACAACCCAGAGTTAAATTGGTGGATCTGCATTCAAAACTGTTTTACAGAGTAGATTTCCTAGGTGAAAGATCCACGTACAAACTCCAGCAAACAGACTCTTCACTAAAAGCTGCAAAAAATAAAAAAAACCCCAACAACAACAAAAACAAAACAAAAACAACAAAAAAAACCCAACTTGAAACCCCACAAAGTCCCACAGCAGGGGTTATAAAGTCTAGGAGATTTAGAGCCATCCCATTTCTGCTCATGACCTATTTGTGCTGATTACTGACAGCTGTACTGCATTTCAGAAAGAATAGTGGAAGGGTTAGAAAATTGCTGAAAAAGTGGCTGAATTTGTTGAGTTTACATTCACTCTGGGAACGAAATGGAAGAAGCATAAACTCTGAACCGAAGAGTAAAATGTTTTGAAAGCAGAAAAATTATCAGCAGCTTAAGGATAAGCATAAGTATGTCTTATGGACACTTCTCTACTCGGTTTTAACAGGAAAGTACAGGGGTGTTGAGCATGAAGTTCGGTTCTTACAAGTCTGCCACTTCTGTGTATTTTGCTGATCATTCTGGGCTATCTATGAGGTGTAATTGCCTGTTGGCTGGGTCATAAATACCTGAGAAGTAGACATGAAAGAAATTGTAGTAAGCTGAGTGCAGAGAGACTGGAAAAAACATAATTGAAAGGAGCTCAGTACTGGCTACTGTGTCCATGTTGGAGCATGTCTGAGGAAGGTCAGAGGAGTAAGCAGCAAGCACTTGGACAGGTAGACCTGAGGTGAAAATGTGCTATTCGTGCCATCTCTGAAGTATGCCAAAGTTGCACTGAGTGTATATCAGCTAAAGGAAGAAGACAACTCTCTTACTTAAGTCACAGTTACACTGTTCTTGCAGCATAGAAGCCTGAAGCAGGGTGTGGCCAAGATTTTAGAGAGATAAAGGAAGGCAAAAAATTTCATGCTTGGGCTGCACACCACAAAAAGCTATATGTAAACTTAAGGCTATGTGTCTTTTAAGCACTTTGGTGGGAAGATTTCAGTCTTCCCAGATACTTAACCCTCAGCCAAGGTAAGCCAAAGCGGGTTCACAAGGTTCACAGCCAAGGCAGAGAACCTACCTCATTATGCAGACTGGAGTAGGAAGCCAGGCATTTGGATGGCTTCCTGGCTGTTATGGAGTTTAAAAAGACAACTTCTGTGTTGGTTGCAAAGCAAACACTCTAGGGTTTCAACCAATAGCTGGTAGTAAAGGTGACCTTGTCAAAGCTTCAGTATAAACTTCCCTGCCATAAATATTTTTCTGGTAATTTATACATGTAAATAACTCTAAGCCATGTCCAGACTACCCAGGCTGTGGGTGAACTTTTGTGAGTGCAGAGATTATGCTTTGTGCTGTTTCCAGTGCTAGCTGGGGAGTGCTGTACTACATACACTTCCAGAGCCAAGCCAGCTCTAGTTCAGGGATCTCAATGGTCCATATGGTGTTTGTTTTTTATTTTTGGTTTGGGGTTCTTTTGTTTTTTTTTTTTTTTTTTTTTTTTTTGTTTTGTTTGTTTTGGGTTGGTGGGGTTTTGTGGAGGGTTTTTTTTGGTGGTGGTGTTTTGGGTTTTTTTGGTTTTGTTTTTTATTTTTGTTTGGTTTTTTTTCTTCTTTTACAGTTCAGTTTTCTCATCTTCTGTAGTCTGGGGTTTTTTCCCCCTTCACCACCCAACTCCTTTCCACCTGTGCTCCTCACATTCCTCGGGATAAACCAGCATTGTCTAAACAGCTAATGATTAGGAAAAAAGTAACCTTTGACTTTGGGAACTCTTCACACATCAGAACTGATCAATGCTATTCAGGTCCTGTTGTTTCTGCTGTTCATTTTTGCTGGGTTCCAGAGACCAAAGGGCTCTCCAGTATGTGTTCTGTCTTGGACAATTAGTCAAGTGTCCCCTAATAATGTCTTTCATGTGCACTCTTAGCTGCTTCTCCTGCAAATGTCTGAGAAAGTTTCTTCGATCATCCAAAGCAGAAGTTCCAAGTGGCTGAAAACTTTTTTTTTTTTTTGCCTTTGCAGTCTGGGAGCATTATAGCAAGGCGAAACATCAGTTTTTCCAAGGCAGAACTAGAAAGCCCATCTCACTTACAATATCTGACAGATTATGTTTGCATGGCTCTGTTTGCTTATGCATTCAACCTCTTTCTAAACCTCTGCTACCAAATCAGTAGCAAGTGTAAATGAATGTAGCTTTCCAACTTTGACAAATACCTAGCAAATGATAGGACCAAGCAGAGAGAGAGTCTGGGCTCCAGCCTTTGCTTAGGACTGCTCCCATTTTTGAGCACCTTTAACTTTGCCATCTCTACTCATGCATGCCCATTCATCCCAGCTAGTATTCAGTCATAATTTCCTATCATGTATTTGCCTGGGGTTCTCTAATCATTCTGTGAGGACCTTCATCTTTCTTTTAAAATGTATTTTGGTACTCGCTTAAGATGGCAGTGAATAGATTTTAAGGGTAACATGATTTGCAACCATGCTTCTGTAAAATCTCTAGAGTGATTCCTAACAGCCAGTCAAAAAGCATGTCCATTTTCTCACTTCAATAGTCATTTTAAATAGCATCAAATTCCATGGAACAATTTCAGTGGAAAGTTGGCCCCACACAAACTTGTGTGGGTGCCTTGTCTGTTTAGGGAAATGAGCATTTTCCCTCTACAAGATCCTGTGAGACCAGCATTCAGCAGTCAAGTATGGGTAGAGCTTGAAATAAACAATTTGTCTTTGGTTGACCTGCCATGCAAGAGGTTGTCAGGGAAAAACTCGTATAGCACAAATTATGTCCTTTTCAGCATCAAAAAATGTTCTGACCAACTGAAAGAGACCTTCATAAAAATGGCAGAATAATTCCCTGTAAAAAAATTTACCCCAGATTTTTATGATTAAAAATGGATTATCAGTTCTGCAATATTTTATTATTTTAAAATATTGTCTAAATAACTTGAAGAGCTCTTTGTACATTGATGTTCATGTTGTCTATTCATGGGGAATTTTTCCCATTATTTGATGTGGTTTCTCTAAGGAAAATAAACAAACAAAGAGAAAAGTAAAAGCTAATGACTAGTAAAGGCCCTTGCCTTTTTTTGCACATAGGCTTCTTTGTTCCTATGAAGAGCAGCCATTTTTACATAGACTTGTTGGCATCATATTTTCAAAAGCATACTTGCAGAAAAAAAACCCGTATTTGCACATATAGTACCCTATCTTGCGGTTCCTGACACAAACATCCCCTGAATAGACCTGCCAGTTGTATATGTGGGTCAGACTTCAGTCAACATTGAGCCCTTGGATAATACAACATCTTTTTTATGTGAAACTTTTCCACAATGGTGCTATTTTATTACAGGAATTTCACTCATAGCTTGGCCAGCTGAAGATGGTTAGTAATATCTGTGCTATTACAACGCAAAGACTTCTTTAACTTTAAATCGTAGAGACCCTAGAGGATTTAATGCATTAATTTCACTAAACATGATAATTTACTACTTCTTTGTTTATATCTTTTAATAACAGCATCTTTTCATTGTTGTAATTCTTGTGATAGAAATACTTTATAAAAAGCCTCAGGTGATTTCTTTGTGCCTCTTTTCTATCCAGGTGTAAGGGGATATATTTTAATGGGAAGTCTCAAGACCATTTTTCTGGTGTATGTGTTTCTGCACTTGCAATACTTGATCTCTGCTGCATGCACTGCTGACTCACTTGAAGGTTTCAATAGTGATCTCTCATCAATCATTAAAAGAAACAAGATTACTGGGCCTAAAATTCAGAGTAATTTTTTTTTTTATCTTGGCAAAAACATTTAATCTTATCCAGCAATCTCTGCATTTTAGAGTGCCGCTTTGAAATAATGTGTTGTGAAGAATGCAAGGCAATTTCTAAAAAGTAGCTACTATAAAATATATTGAAAATGTATCTCAGTTCAGGGTGCTGAATGAGCAGTGGAGATGAAACAGGAAAAGAATGTCAGTATTTTAAGTGTGTAGCTGTTAAGTGGGTGCAGGTGTATATATCTGTGTTCAAGCCTGTGTCTTTGTGTGTATCATCCTGTGGGGCTTTGTCACCCACGAGTAATACCAGTCAGTGAAGTATGCAGTGCTGTGTGTTGGGCTGTGGTCACAACTGCTTCATCTCCTACCTGTTCCTTTACTTCATCTCTCTCCATTTAGAATAGATCTGCATCTATCCCTCACGAATATTTCAAAAGTGACTAAAATGGCTCGGCAGCCTCTCAATTTTCTTATAGAAACTTTCTAGGTCTGAATCAATTGCTACATAATAATAATCTCAGCAAGTAACAGCTGCAGTCCAGGGATCAAAATTTATATTGCGAACTCCAGTATACCTTTGCGATACTCTGAGTGAGCAAATATTACTGTAATTATTTTACAGAACAAGCTGAAATAGAGTTAATTGAAACAGTTTGCTTGGAGTTATCACAAAAGGAGCTTGTGGGCATGGGCAAAAAGGTACTGCATCTCCCTTTTCTTAGACACATATTGTAATGGCAAAGTTGCAAATTAAAGAAATTCCCACCCAGCCTGCTGGCCTGATTGATACATGTGTGACTGAGGCTTAAATCTAGTTCTCTCATTCTCCTGGACAAGCAAATGTTATATAAGATTAAACTTGGATGGAAAGTCTTGATTCTGGCTATTGAAATAATTTGATGAAACTTAATCGATTTCAGTGGCAGGAACTAAGTGGCCCCTTCACACTTAAAATGAGCCAAGTGAGCCTGGCAAGCGTCCCCTTGTCATGAGGATGTCAGGTTCTGGCTGGGGCTGTACCTATGAGCCTGTTTCTGTCCACTGCCAGCTTCTGTTAGCTATGAACTCGCTGAACTTTCTCCTCACCATCTGCATCTCACCCGTGCCTGTCCCTTGCATCTTCCACTTTGATCTGCTCAGTTCTTTCACTCTGTCTTTCTGCCTTTCTGTTTGCTTCCCCCCAGTTAGCATTCCTTCCTCCTAACTGCACATTCCCACAGGAAAAGAAAATCATAAAGCTATTGTGATATTTGAGGTCAATGTATAGCTTTATGTTGGAGAAACTTCCAAAAGTGCCTCTTCTCATCTCCTTTTTCATCTCTATAGTAAGTAGTGTGTGGAATCTAATGCAATGGTCATAATAGATAATATCTTCTATTATCCATTGTTTCAAAGTAAAAGATTGGACTGTTAACCTGTGAAAACTAACATTAAGGTTGCCTCAGTCTTTTCCAGACATATTACTAAAGTGAGTTTTAATGAATTGGTATATTCAAAATAATTTGGAGTAGCTGGAAACTACATTTGAAAATGGTAAAGATGCTTTTTTTTTTCCTGATGCATTCTCCAAAAAAACCAGTTTTTAAGCACCAGCTTAAATTACTCTGTCATGCATATAACCTTGGATGCAAGTTGAAATCAATGAGACTAAAATTCAAATTTAAGATGTTTTTATTCAGCACCTAAAAATGCATGGTACTTCGTTTACAACCAAGAATCAGTCCTTCAAGAAAAGCATCATCTTCTGTAAGTGGGCTCCAATTTCAGTCTTTCACTGAGGAAGTGTATAAAAGCATATGATTGCCTTTACCTGTAAACAGAGACTCAGGATGCAAAACTGTAAACTGGAAGAATGCTATGTGTTTGCAAGGGTCTGCTTAATGTTTAGTTATGTGAAAGCATTGTTTTTAATCTTTTGGGTCCATTCCAAATTCTTATTTTCTCTTCTGCTCTCTGTGTATATGTAATACATAGCATTACAACCTGAAGTTTAGGTGCTTTGTTTCTTTTTACTTCATAACCTTTCATAGGCCTTTGCAAATTAAATTTGGTAATTGAAACAGACAAGTTTCTTTAACACAAATTATAGCCTATCTTAGAATGCATGATCTGTTTCATAGCCATTACTGTGACTAAGTGGGTTGTGTGGCAGGAGACTCAAGACTCTAGCTTAATAAATCATCACCCGCTTGGTCAGTTTTAGGCATGAAAGAACAAAAGCATAATATAATTTCTGGTTCAAGTAAAGGATTATCAAGAAAGATTTGTGAGTTGTGTGCAACCCCCTAACCTTCTGGGAAAGAAGGCATTCTAGGACTCACTTATCTTCCAATGAATAAATAAAACAGTCTTGCCAATTAAAAATCCTTTATTGATAACCTGTAGATTTATTTTGTGCCATAGCTAGAATGTGGGTATCGCAAGACAAAGTTTAATTCAATTGTGTAGATCTCTCAGTGGGAGGCAAGCAATGTGTAAAAGAGCCCTTGCTTGCTTTGAGGACATGAGGTATTGGAAACTTCACACAACTTCCCGATCTCGCTAACCCTGTGATAGACTGCGAAACCATGTTAGTAAGAAAACAAACAACATATACAAATTATAGTTGGAGTCCAGCTTACTGATTTAGAGTTTCAAAAATACAAAAGATATACGCAGCATCAAATGGGAATTTCTTTAGTGGTTAAATTAGGGTCTGGAATGCACGCAGATAAATGAGGATGGTTTAATCATAGATGAATGAAGTTTAACTTATTTAAATGGCACTCTCTGTCTCCGCTTCTAATTGTACCATATGGCATCACCTAATAAGAGCCAAGTGCAGATGCCAGTTACATCACAGTATGATATATTATAAAGCAATCAAATTTGAAGTTAAGATTTATGATGGAGCTCTTCTTTGTTAAAATCAAGCAAACAAAAAAGCCATCTGATCTATTACGGTCACTGAATAATAGGGCTCTGTTTTAAAGCTCCTGTTCCAAAGACTTGTCCCTCGGCATGCATCCTGCATCCCTAGGAAATCTCAGAAGGGGTTAAGAGCTGAGGGAAGGATTCCATGCTGTGACCAAAATACTCTGCTCAGGAAGGACAAAGTGGCAAGATCCTGAAGTAAGCGGAGGGGTTGCTCCCTGCTGGTGTGCAGCTGATGGAGCTGGAGCGTCCATTATCCTGTTGCTTCTGTTAAGTGCATTTAGGAACCCCATTTTGGGATTACCACCAACTTTCTCTCCTCTCCCCACACACCCATGGCTACATGTTAAGGAGGAGGTGGAAGAGACCATTCTACTCCTTTTAATTTTTACCCCTGTGTAACCCGTGCCAGAGAGTTTTGTTGGTGTTGCAGGCACTAGGCTTGATCACACATGACTGTGAATATCTCTAAGGAGATACTCAATCCCAAAGACCCCAAAAGTGCTGGAGAATACTTTGCATACTTTCATCTTTGTCTGGGTAGTAGTATATGGTTTTAAGAAACACAAACTTGAAAATTAAATTAGGTGCTAGTAAGTTTCCTAGCCTGCCTGTGTGTACATCATCATTAAAAATTAATAACTTGATCAATAAGGCAATGTGTGTTTCCTACATTGTCTTCTCATTATTTACATCCAGAATTCACAGCTGTATTTCAACCAGTCACAGTAACTCCTCAGAAGCTGTAAAACTGTCATTTCTTTCCCTGCTTTGTTACAGGACAGGTGGTGAAATTCAAGTTTTTATTTTACTTTTTTATGGAGAAAAATCAGCATAGAGCTCTGCTTATTTCCTTTTTAATATCTCCAAATGATTACTGAACCCTTTAGAAATACCAGGAATAATGGCAAAGCATTTGTAGTTGTTTCTATGGTTAGAGGGGAAGGCATTATGGTGGATCTTCATTTGCTTGAGTTTGTCTAAAACTCAAAATAGCATGGTAACAGTTTAAGAAATAGCTACTTGGAAAAAACTTTGATTTTTCCAATAAGTTTGAGTTTGAGGGACCTATTCAGTGTGTTTAAGAATTGCTCTTTAGAAAAGCTAATCTGATATTATTTTAAACAGTTTATCATTCAGTATCAAAGCAATGTCCCGCTGGAACACCAGGAGGACATCAGCATCCATATGCAAACAGAAGGATTCAAACTGTAATTTCTGCCATTGCCAGTTAGGGAAGCTTTAAAATAACAGTCACCAGGAATAATCTGCAGGTGAAAAAATTGCAACACGTGTGCATTCTGACTGTCATTTGACCTGTGTGCAAGCATGTAAATCTCCCATTATTCCCAAACTGAATAATCCTTGAATAAAACCAAAGCCATCAAGCGGAAATAATAGTCAGAGCTATGTAGCACTGACAGTACACAGAGCTCACTCTTCTCTGGCTTTTGTTGCATGGCTTGCTGAGCGAGGGGTGAAATAAAACAGTTGCACGAGAGTGTGTGAATCTTCAAGTACAACAGAATGATCTGTCCAGACTAAAAATACGGGGAAAGATGAAACAGGAGGAAGATTAGGGTTGATGTACAGGGCCTGAGACAACACATCGACAATGCTTTTCTCCTGCTGAAGAGAAGTGTATGGGTTTGATCAGGTGGGTCAAGCTCTGAACTGAAGGATTCCTAGTTCCTCCTTATGTCTGCATTTGGAGACCAGGGTATTCACAAAGCTATTTTGTTACAAAAGTAAAGAAGCGCCCTGGCAAACTTATGCCATATGTGACAAGAAGCAGATCCTCCTGAGTGGAACAGAACATACGTTTTCTTTTCAGATTTACCCAAAAAGAATTTTTATTGATCCTAATAATTTAATCCAGGTTCCCTTCTCTCTCTGCATGTTATTTACCAAGAAGTTCAATGTATAAACTCATTTGTTTACTTTCTTTTGCTGTTAAAAAGTTAAGCATAATTATGGTTCAGATTTTGGTCTGCCTCCTGAGACTGCCCTGTTTGAGCAAATTCTCATGATGATTTTTCTGATACCTCTCTCTGAGAGTCTGCTGTTGTGCTTTCATTCCCTGGCGTCTCCAGGCTCCTTTTACTGTCAATGGAGAGAGAGAGAGAGAGAGAAATTTTCCAGAGTGGAAATTAAAAGCATCTAAATGATCTTCCTCTTCTGAATCATCCTTTCCAGAGACTGGTCTTTTCCATTGATTATAGGTGGCATGCAAAACTTGTGTTGACAAAACCAGTGCCATTTCCCCGGGAAATTTTTGCATATCCAATACAACTTTAGGTTTGCTCTCTTATAAGTTGATTTATCGCATCTTTCCAGTTCTAGCTGGGGATATCTCTGGGAATGAGTGTAAGTAGTCAAAAAAAGCCCAGGGACTTCTGTTGGGGGGGGTTGCCAGTGAGAAATCTTTTATTAGGCTGTAAGGTGATGAGCCTTTGAAAAAGTCCCCATGCCTTATCGCAGTAAGTAACCCCTGGAACAGCTGTATCTCATGAGAAGCCAATGATCCGCAGTTACAGATGTGTTTGGTCTGTGTTTCTGTGGGGCTGTAGCTGTGCTGTGGATGAAAGGAGGCCTGCTGCCTGAAGGAGGTCCTGATTAAAGGACATTTGCATGACAGCTGAGTTGTACCTAATAGTACTGCCGAAGGCGCTAACTCACCAAGAGTAAAAGCTTCAAGATGTGTCCTTAAGCAAGAGGAGGGCATTATTAGTTTTGTTATTTTTAACGAGAAGGGAGCTGCCAGATTCATGTTAGCAGATTCTGGTTAAATCACTCAGAGCTGATTTTCGAGGCAACTGGAGCAGATGTCCAAGTGTCACTGCAATCATGCTGCCTCCCAAACTATAACCATTGCACAGTAGGCAGAACTGTGGTTTGTGGTTATCTCGGCAGACTCCTGGGCTTGCAGTTGGAGGGTGTTCAGGCAACTTGTGGCTATGTGGGCCCCTGGCTTCCCATGCAGTCTCCTATAGAAGATGTGTTTCAGCTGCCTGAATGCTGTGCCTGCTGTACCCAGCTAGAAAAACAAAGTCTCTGTGCCTGCAAAACCTGTATAACGAGCATTGTTCTGACTGACTGCTCCCTTCCAGTTGATTTCAAGCATCTCTGGTAGAGTCATTTTCCTCTCGTCACCCTGATGTTGTCACTTACACCCACACACTAATTGAAGCACCTTCCCATCATCTACCACGTCACCCTTATCACCAGAGTGATCCTCCATCTTGGCTCTCAGTCCTTTCCAGCCAGCCCATTCCCCATGCACTGCTCTGTCCACTCCCTCTAAATCTCCTGTCTGCGTGCACAGCTTAAAAATGTCTGCTCTTCTGTCACCAAAATTGAAGCAACCTCTTATAACACTTTAAGGTACAGGCAACAAATTCCAAAAGAGAAGGGGATATTCAGACTTCAATAACAAAGAAGATTCAACATATATTCTGTATATTTTGGAAAGATCCATGAGTTTTGGGTTAGTCTGGGAAGTCTTACTGACAACAGTGAATGTTTCAGTGGAATCTCATTGAGCATCTCATCTCACTCAAAATTCAAATTTTCTCCTATGCTATTTTTCTGCTGTTTACAACCACTGGGTATTGAAATCAATAATGTTTAGTTTAGTAGAGGACAATTTGTTTCCAAATTTAAAGTGGCATTTTAAAATCCACTGATAGAAACTTTGTTCTCAAACAAAGAGAACAAGACAATGACACTTAAAGTACTTTTCCTCCTGATAGATCAACAATGGATTTTTTTTTTTTCTTGACAGATATTATTCTGAATACCTCCCATTTCACCTATTTCTCTTCCAGCTGACTTTAGATTCAAAATTACCCACCAATCCTTACTCTACATATCACAGCACTAGAACATTTAAATTAACTGTGGCATGCTCGTTGATAGAACAGAAAATGTGATGAGGTCTGTGTCTCTGGACTGTCATAAACTCTTTGAGAACTCTTTACAAGATTTGTTAAAAAATCTTTTGAGGAAAGTTTCCCATTATTTGATCTGGTTTTGGTCAGTATCCGAGTCATGGATAAGCACATCTTATTTTCTTTAACCAGATGTTTTATCTGTCACATACAATGACGATCAGATTAGGTAATTCCAGGTGATCTTGTCAGTTTGTTCTATTTAAGTCTTTACAGGACAGGCAACCCTTACTGAGGCAGTGCAGGAAATTCATTTGTCTTCTGTTCACTGTCATGCTTGGCTGTCACAGAAAATAATTTCTCACAATACCATATGTGCTAGAACCATTATTCTGCTCTATGCTATATCACGTTTATTTTATGTTGATTGATGCTTGGTTTTCACATTTTAGATCAAGAGGAGAAATTTCATAACACGTTCTGAAGGTGTTTATCAAATCCACAGGTCTTGCCACACTGTGTCCCAGAGAAATGAAAATAAATGCAGTTGGTGTGTAGTCTGCGACCAAGCATTACCATTTGATACAGGTATTGCAACAGTAGTTTGTTCATTTTAGGGGAAAAAGGAGGTCTGTAAAACATGAAACAAGTTGGTCCTCTCTATGTATTACATGGGATGAATGAAATTCTTTGGAAAGTATGTTGGGAAGAGATAGATCGCCTGTAGTTTGCATTGACTTGAACTGCACATAGACTAGATATTTAAGGGCAGGACTTGACATGCTACCTATAGAAATGACAAGAAGATTATGATTAAGTGTTAGCTTTCACCGTGGATTACAAACAAATTTTTAAGTCCTAGAAAGTGGCATTCGGCCAGCTCAGGTTCCTGCACAGGCATTAATCTCACTGTGTGACTCTTCTGTGAATAGAGACTCTTATGGATCATGTGATTCAATGTTAGAGCTGCAGAACCAGGCCCTAAGGAGAGAAACGTTTTCAGCTGATGCTTCAAATGGTCATCCCTATACCATGTGTCACTTCATCATCGGGGCATTTTGTTACCTTCAAATAACATTTTAAAAAAAACCCACTGGGTTCCTGAGAACTGCTCAGTGCACAGGTAGCCAGGGTTGCCACTTGAATTTTGCTATTGCAACAGCAATTAAGGATAACTAAGATCGCGGGGGAAATAAAACCTTTGGCCTCAGTATGGTTTCTGTTCTTGATTTTTAACATTTGCGCTGGGTGAGCTGCATGCCTTTGAAAGAGGAGCTTGTTTTGCTTTGGCATAGTCCTCTGATGGCACCTGACCCGGACAGTGGCATCCGTGCCACTCTGTCTAGTGCTATATCTGCTTTCCACAAGCTTTTGTGCCCACACACTCCTTTTTGTCTTTCGTGCCCCTTTACACCATTTAGAACTGCCCTTGTCCACCTGTGAGGTGCCCCAGGAATAGTTGATTTTGACCTTCTGTTGGTGCTACCTCCAAGTTACTTACGCTTCTCAATAGCTCTTGTCACAATGAATATAAAGGAAATCTTTGTTTTTTGAGGTTGCTAAACCTTTCCAGATTGCTGGAGGGATTTTCCCACCCCACTTGCCACCCCTTTCTTGCTAGGGAGGGAGCTTCTGCTGTGTACAGGGATCTAAACTCCCTGCAGGAATTAAGTCCTTCAAATTCTAGCAGTCATCAGGCAGGGATAGAGACAGATGGGTTTTGATGATTTTGCAGTCCTTGTTCAGAGCAACAGCTTGCCCTTATTTCTTCCTTCCTTCTTGTGGATGTAGTTACACTGTGGGTCTTGCTGCTGCAAAATGTTGCGGTTCCCTCTGGACTGGCTGATCCTATATGGCCGCAAGAGAAACTCATATAAGAACTGCCTGCAAAGGTGTGCAAGATAAAGTACTCCTCTGGCTTGAGGAAATCCTTTGAAACCCAGTGTGCTAGAGGTTGAGAGAATATACCGTGGTTTACAGTTTTTTTAGGTGTGTGTGTACGCCTGTACTTGTCTTGTGATTATGCTTTTCCCGAGGCATGTGCTATTGTCCCTTGTCAGAGAACTGTGTAAGGAGCCAAGTCAGGCCTTGGTCTGACTCAACACAGCCATTGTCTTGTCCCTATGTGTTACAGCAATGGACTGTGGACAGACCATGCTCCAAGCACTCCTGAGAGGAGGAACAAAGAAGAAAAGGGATCAAGCTCTCTGATAAAACCCATCAAGACCTGGTGTTTTACCAGATCTTCTGCTGTGTTTTTTTACTTGCTCAAGTGTCCTGTTAGCCTGCAAGCTTGCAGACGTGATCTGGATATTCTTGAGTGGCTCAGGAAACCATAATTTTTGTTCTTTTCCCCAGACATGACCCATTTCTGTCTAGGATGATCACTCCATTCTGCATCAGAGCATAGGCTTTTGGCTGCTGAGGTATATGTCAAACAGGACTGATTGCTTAAAGCCAAGAATAAATCCAAGAATTTATACATATTTAAGGAGCCTCTCTGCCTGGTCTGCTCGGCCCTAGCAATTTGATTACCTTTTCAAGCCTGTCTTTGCAAGAAGGAAGATCAGTTTTTCTTCTCCCCTCCTCCTTCAAAAATAATATTCTTTATAGCATGAAAAGCTGTCATGTATAGTGAAGGGCCCAGGTGCATGCCATCAATGCTGGGTGGACTTATGCCAAGGAGAAGATGATATTAAGACCTGTTGCAGACAGAAGAACGGAACTTTTTTATTTTCTTTTTTCAGAGAAAGGATTCTACCAATTTATTTTACAAGACCCGAACTCGCCATCCCTACTGGCAAGTATGAGTTTTATTGCCCAGTGTGGGAGCATGGGTATCATGTTAGCAAACTGACCGTGGTACATCTCTAGTAAAATAGCCAGTGGTACGGACTACAGGAGACCTTGTTACTGGGTATTGCTTAGCAACAACACATGTTTAGGTCACACACTTTGGTGACATAATTCATGCTAGGTCACAAACTTGGTGACATAATTCATGCTGGGGATGAATAGGTAATATCTATGTAACACACTTAATGTTCAAAACAACTAACCCTTTCACTGCCTTCTGGCAGCACCATTATCTTTCTGCTTTCCTTTCTTTATAAAACAGTGTTAAGGATGAGAAATTTAAGTTTTTCAGAACCTGGAGAATGGTGAAGTTTGTTCTTCTACAAAAATTTGTTCAGATGGAATTTCTGTTCTTATCTGGCTAAAAATATATAGGATGTGTCATAGTGAAGAGTCATTGTTGCTGTCAAAATCTTGACCTTTTTCCTGATTATTTTTCCTTTTTTTGCATGTTTTAATGTTGTGTTTTTACCTTACAACACATTATCATGAAGGTTTTGATGTTATAGAAAGAAAGTTAGAATTTAGTGTGGTTAAATGGGTTTTAAAGATCATATCTCAAAGAGCTGGCTTTCCTGCTGTTAGCATTTTGAGTCCCTTTTCAAATTAATAGGTCAGGCCTACCCATGTTACCCTTCTGTCACAATGATCGCACCTTTGCAATGGAAAGGCATGTTTGTGGCAAGTGTTTTCACATGATGCTTTTTTTTCTGTAGCCTGAAAATTGATTTTCTGAATGTGTTAGTTTCTCAACTTTAAATAAGCATGTACTATGATACTTTATGTTATGTAGAAGTTCTAAGGGAGTTAACAAAGAATTTGTTGAAGACTACTGTAAGGATATAATTGCATCCCAAGAACCAAGCAGTGTGTATGTCTGCAGTGACTTCTGGAAGAGAATATTGCCTAAACACTATTTGAGTCTGCCTTTGTCCCAGGGTGGATACGTGTGTGGTTTGTTCTTAAGAGAACAAACAAGTAATACAAAATACGCCTGCCCTCAGCACCAATTTGCGTTAGTTCTTTCAAAGCCTTGAGGTGTTCTTGCTCTTGGCAGAGAAGTAAGAATACATTTTTTTAAAACAAAATTGCTACTTTTCCTTCCTAACTAACAAAAAATGTGAGGTTACAGGGTCCATCATCTCGTTCAATATATGTGATCTAAATATTTAGGAAATGTGATGTGCGTCTTTGGTGTCCTCTGTTTTGGAGTATTCCCTAAGGCTGAGGTACTTCAGTGTGATGTTTGTGACTTTCTCATGCAGTGATTTCACTTGCAACTCAGGAACAGTCCTAATAGGTCTCTCAGGACAGAAAACAATATTGTGTGTTGTGGTATGGCAGGGATTAGCTGGAGTTTGAATACTTTTCCTTTCCCCTCCTTTCTACCTCTTTGCTCAGGCAACTATTGAAAAGTAGTTTTAATTGGCTAAAATTTTATTATTAAGCACAGCTTTCATAGCTGTTGGCAGGGTACTGCCCTCACCCACAAAACTGCACAACTGTGATTCTGAAATAGGAAACTGACCATTTCTTTACTTCACACAAGTCAAAAAACAGCATTAAGAGAGGTTTCACTCAGGCTGAGCTTTGTAAAGGGATTCGCATTTAAATCAGAAGGGAATTGTAAACCCAATATTAGCATTTGAGTATCATGTAAAGCCATAAAAGTCACAATTTGTATCTGAAGCTTGTAGATTCATTCGGAATTTGTAACTTTACCAGGTAAAATATTTCTGATTATATGTAGTGTGTGAAGTGTTAACTAGCAGCTCACATTGGTATATATGTGAGCAAGTACTGTGAAAATAAAAACTGAGACCTGCTCACTGCATCCAGGAGACAGGGTCAAACTCCAGCATGTTTTAACTCAGACAAAAGCGTCAATGTCATTAGTAGGTGTAATTAACGCTCTTGATCTATGATGAAACAGGCTTAAAATATCTTGCTTATGAAAAGAAACAGCTTGTGTTCTAGTTTGTGTGGAAGAAGCACCTGGAGTTGGGCTCATCTGCAACTATTGAAAGAGCAATATCTTGCTCTTCATATATTGCACATCATTTCAGATCTTAACGTCTTCCTGCGTGGTCTTGTCACAGCCATCCTGTGACACCACTGGGGAAATAAAGACAGAAAGAATGGAGGTCATTTGTTCAGTGTCCTATAGGAAATGTGTTGGAATTGGAACCTGGCTCCCCTGAGTCCTGCTCCTTTGTCCTGATCAAAAGATTGCTCTGCCTCTCCATAGGCATCTAATGTGTGTTTCAGCTGTCCCTCCCTTCTGTGGGGCACCCTTTGTTTCAGACCTAAATTTAACTCCATTTCACACGCAGCTTGGCTTTTCGTGCTGCTGTTATAAACTACAACCCGAAAGGCTGATTCACCCAGTGGTAAAAACTGTTATTGTTACAGCCTGGAACACGATACTGTTTCAGAAACTGAGACTTATCATAGAATCATAGAACTGTTAAGGTTGGAAAAGACCCTTAAGATCATCCAATCCAACCGTTAACCTATCACTGCCAAGTCCATCACTATACCACGTCCTCGAGCACCACATCTATCCGTCCTTTAAATACCTCCAGGGATGGAGACTCAACCACTTCCTTGGCTGGCTGCTTTGCTGTTGCATCAAGTTTTTTTGTAAGTCTCTCTTTATCTCTGTTTCCTAGTCTGTGTTGATTCCTTTATTGGATCTTACTTTACCATCTTTCATCACGGGAAACTATGTGTGTGCATTTTAAAAAATAAATGTTGTATCTCTAAAAGATACATATTTTTATTGCTATATGTAGACATTTGGGGTGTAGGTGTCATCCCTGACACAGAACACCAGCCTAGGTCTTTCCAAATAATTCAGTGTTTGGATTGGTGGGGAGTGGCGGGAAGGGTTGTGCGCTTAAATAAAAGAAACTGTTAAATTGGGAAGCTGACAGAAAACATTGTGCTAGAGACTGGTACCTAGGCATATCAGCCTCTTGGCTGATGGCTGTATGTCCCTTATTTTGCAGGCCTTTTCTCTAGATGTCTTTCACAATGTGATGGTAGCAACACACATGGATTCAAATCAATCTTTTCCAGAACACCTTCTTGAAAAATCAGTTAACCTGTGGAAAGGGAGCCAGCCAGAGACAGCTTTGAAACTATGCATCTGATCTGAATACCTACGTAATGCAAGTCAGACACAGACTGCATCTGGCTGTTATCTTTTGAATGAACCATTCCAATCCCTTTCTATGTCCACACATGCTCTTGCAGGGAAAATGCAGAGTTAGGTTTAAGTCTGAAATTATTATCTTCTGCAAATACAAATCCTAGATCCTGAAAGTCTCCAGCTTCTGAAAAATCCATTTATAACACCTGGTACTGGAATGCCTTGAAAGTGTGTCTGTGAAGCCTCATTCCACTAACCTAAGCAATTTTTTCAAGCCTCTTTTTTCTAAGGTACCAAATATGTCCAAACCTTTTAATGCTGGGAACCTTTGGATCCAAATTCTAGTCTTGTGCTTCATTTCTAAAAATGCACTAGTTGCTTCTCAGGCTAAGATCAGTGAATGCACAGAGCATTGCCAGGGACAGCCCTTGTGGCACAAGGGAATGTGTATTCATATTTCTCCAATGTTGATCTTCAGAAGCACATCAAGGTCTTTCCCCACATCTCAGCTGATGCTCACAAATTTGGAATAGTTCCCTGCTCAGGGGTAAGTGACTTACAAAACCAAAATCTGATGGAGTAGCCATCACAATTTACCAGGAAGCACACTCTTCTAACTGCACCTAATTTGCAAGAACAGTATTGGAAAATGGAATGAAGGGAGAGATTGGTTCATTCATCAGGAGTTTTTGTTCATTCGATAAATGGCAGCTTGTCCAGGTGCTGTGTTAGAAATCAGTTTCAATTTGATTAAATAATTGGGGGAGGAATACATTGCCCCACTCATTCAAAGTCCATTAGCAGTACGGGGGAAGCTACCTGCTTCCCCATAAGACATGCAGGTGTTGCTCATATTCTGACCATTATAAATTGCATGAATGAGGATGGGGCTTCAGGTAGTGTGTGTGTGATGGAGCAGGCAAAACAATCAGAATAAATCTGTAGGAGGAGCCTCCCCTCGTGTAGCGTGTACCTAGTAGTGATGCTAATTGAGATCAAAGCTTCAAAATGGCACGTACAGTGTAGCAGACTGGTTACAAGATAAGCGCACAAAGAAGTAATAGAGGCATGGGAAGGACGGTGGGTTCTGAAGCTCATTGGGGAAGATGAAAGGAGGACAAGGCAATTCCACCTAGTGGTCTAAGTGACAGTTTAGATTCTCAAAAACCCATTCGACTGTCACCCAGCCCTGAAGACACACAAAATCCATTGATGTTAATGTTGCCAAAGCCCCCGTGAAAGACCAAAGGAGCTGCTTGATGTTGGGATTGCTGACCAATTCAGGGCCTTGCTTGTATCTGAGCCCACCCAGACTCACAAATTAAGTGTTCATGTGCCCATTCATTGGACTAACACCAGTAGGCTTTCTCAGAAGACAGGTTCAAGGTAAGACCTAAAACCTAGGCTGCTGGTTTAAAAGGGAGCACATGCTCTTCTAGAATGTGTTGGAAAAGACTGCAGTCCTTCCTCGTTTCTGAAAAATGGGACTGTAATTCCAAGCTTCATACTCATGGCTGTTGGTTTTAAATGGTAGCTACTAAAGTCAAGGTCTGAGAAGATATCTTTCTAAATTGCAAAGAGGAATGGGAAGTCAGAAGACATAGTCTCCTCTGAACTCCCTGTTGGCAAGCTCAATTTTCTCCCTGTTCAGGATGCTGGTTTTAGGCGCCCATTTTTTTTGTTGCTTTCCTCTCTCCATGCACAATGAGCAGACATTATAACAAATATTAGAATACAAAATTCCTGCAAGTCCAGGTCTGTCCTTCTGAGTGCTTCAGTGCTCATGTTCCCTTCCAGGATAAACAGAGGGAGCTTTACTCCTTTCAGCTGTGATTTTTACCTCTTAACATCACTAGTGCAGTAGAAAGCAAGTGACCTGGTTATAAATTAAGGTCAGAATTGCTGCGTGTGTACACATGGTTTCTACTATCAGATAAATACATAGATAAACATGTGGTAGCTATTTTAATTAATCATACCCTGGGAGCTTTGCCCATTGTGTTCCCAAGAACAGTGTGCAAGATATAGCACTCTAAAGATATTCCACACGTTGCATTGAGTGACCCCTTACCAAAAGCATGGCTGAGAAAAACTGTAATTTCCTTGTTAGAATCACACGTCAGCACCTTGCCAGCTACATTCTTGAATGCTCTTCAGCATTTTTTTTTTTTTTTTGCACTTGTTGCCTACAAACACTGCACATAAACCCATCTACAGGGTGAGTCATAGCATTATTCTGTGTCAAACCTCTTTCTCCGAAAAGGCTGTGCTGGAGTCATTTGATGCTGTGTTTGCTAGTGCCCTGGAGGCCTCCAGGCAATCCCCAAGTCAGCTGAGTTCATGTTACCAGGGATAAGTGAGCTGGCACTCAGACTGCATGCCTGCACAACTGTGACTTTTTTTCAGTCATAAAGTCACTTCCCAATTTATGTGGAAATTATACGCTGCTCACCAAATATAGGAAACAGGTCATATTGCAGTCAATATTTTACAGGTGTTCTATGGCCAGTTCTGTTTGTGACTCATTCAGAAGTTCCCTTTGGCTTTGATTCTTCCTAGCTGGGCTATTCACAGAAGACAGTGTTTGTATTTGGCATATAAACTTGTTACAAATGGGAGTAAACGCTAATTATTTACATGATAGATAATTGCCTAGGGGAGCAATGCTCATCTGCTTTCCTCTTTTGCCCTTTTCTGCCTCTGTACCCTCAAAAGTCTGGATTTCTGCCTTGTGCAACAAAGTTTCTCAAAGAGTCAAGAAAGTGGAAAATACTGAGAGGCTCAGGGAAGAAACAGTTTCTGCACAGCACTTCCTGGGATGTTGGTTTTCAAAACCTTGAGGTCTATGTAAAAGCCAGAACTTTGCAGAGTGAGGTTTTTCCCTTTTTACTATGGATCCAAGCTTACGCAGCTCCCTTCATGTTTTTGGGGAGCATTCATAGAATCATAGAATGGCTTGGGCTGGAAGGGACCTTAAAGATCATCTAACTCCAGCCTCCCTGCCATGGGCAGGGACGCCATCCACTAGACCAGGTTGCTCAGGGCCCCGTCCAACCTGGCCTTGAACACTGCCAGGGACGGGGCATCCACAACCTCAAGCATGGCTTCCAAGAAGTTCTAAACTGGAGAAAGCCCCTTTTAGATGAGGGATTGCGGTTCTCCAAAGTGTAGATCTCCAGCGAGACTGTTAAAAAGAGGTAGCAAACTATCTGAATAAGAAGCCTGTCTATTTTTGCAGGTCCTTTTAGTCTCAGCTCACTCTCAAATGATTAGCAGGGTGTCTGTTGTCTGAAGAAGCTGTAGTGCTTTATGTGTAGTTGGCCTTGCCTGCACTTTCAAGGCATGATCAACCAGGTTTTCCCCTGGACCCCAGAGGACTGTGTGATAGGTCTCAGCATGAGAAAGCAGAACAAGATCCTCCAAAGGGAGTGTACTTGTTGGTTCTCACCATGACGGGAGTGAAGTTATGCTATCCAGAAGAACACTCTCCTGCTACTGAAAGCTCAGCAATCCCTGATAATTTAATGAAACTGAAGCTGAAAAGTTAATGTTTAAATTCATTCTGTCTAAAAGAAGCATTTAAACCATAAGTCTTTATCTCTGGGTTTTTTTACTGATAACATGAGTTGTTTTATAAGCTTAGAATTCACATTTTGTGCAGAGAGAGCTTGAAATATCATTGGGGGTTAGGGTGGCTATGTTGAGAGATGCTTTTTAGGAGTGCATTTGAAGACAGAAGGTGGGACTTTGAAGACTGAAGAGTACTTTTACACCCATAAATTAGAGCTCAGCAGGTGAGAGGCTATGATTCCAGAAAGATAAAAATCCTCTTTGCAAAAGAGAGAAAAGATTTAACCTTTTACAGTTTCTGTTTGGATTTGAGGGAGAGTACAGGCTGATCACTAGACGTAGTGATGTCTGGTGATGTTACTAAATGTATCTATTGTGAACTGGATATATCAAGTTGCACAACTGGTCTCCATTGTTTGGTGGCTGTGCCAGCACACACAGTGGTCACCAGCATGTGTATTTTTATGCTATTTCATTTGTGCGCTCCAATCACTTTGTATGGACATTAGCCTGCAATGTCAGCTCTTTAGGCCTTTCAGAAAAATAGAAAAACATCATAGGGATGGAATAGGAGCTCACAGCAGGAGCTCACTTTCAAGCTGGGAATCCGCTCAGCACTGGAGCGGTTCAGGACATGGGAATGTTGGAAAAGGGTAAAATTCATATTGGCAGATTGCTCAGCTGGAATAGCTACTGTCTACTTGAAAGCCCGGTCATTCTTCTGGAGCCACTTTAGGTCACTGCCTGTAATGTCAGTAAAGGCAGCCCAACAGTCGATGAAATCCTCCATCAGATTCGGTTTCTATACGTTTCCCTTGGTGACATCAGGAGAGAATTTGAAGAGAAAGCTGACAGACCTATTATTGTACTGGCACAAGATATGGCTGTGATCTTTCTAATGCGCCCAAAATAAGCCTCATCTTTGAAAAAGAGTTACTGTGTATGTCCATGGCTCAAGGGCAGACCTGAGAACACTCTCAGTCCTGAACAAGATGCACAGAATGAAAAAGCCATCATGCGTCTCCCTTTCCTGTTGAGGAAATTTAGTTCTGTTCTGGAGCCAGAACCCTACAGCCTACATAGGAACAGAAGTCCAAATTACTGAAGTTATTTTGATAATGCTATCATGTCTAGGGCAGGCTTTGAGAATGCCCATATCAGGTATGTAAGGTCTCTGGGGGACTTTTGGATCTCATATGTTACCACAAATTTTCTAAAGTTTTCAGTCCATTTTCCTTGCGTTCTTTAACACGAGGCCACCACAATAAGAAAACAGTATTTCCCAATAAGCAAAACTATTTTATAAGCGTGAACACAGTTCCTCTGTGTTGGTGTCCTTCTGTACATAAACAGCCACATTTTGCATCCTGCATTTTCCTAGTTTTTTGTTTTTTTTTTTTTTTTTTTTTTTTTTTTTGTTTTTTTTTTTTTTTTTTTTTTTTTTTTTTAAAACAAGCAAACAAACCCCAGAACAACAACCAACCAACCAACCAAAAAAAAAAAACCAAAAAACAAAACAAGCCACAAACCATCAATGGAGCACAAAGAAGCTCTGCTGTGCTAGCTAACCAGCTAGCATAAGGTGTGGGAAAGAAATTAATGTGGCTTGTTGTGACTGATTAAAAGGGGCAAGGAAGGAGCATGGGGAACAATGAATGCATGCTGTGTGGAGTGTGCATAGTTCCGGAAAGTAAGAGAGTGAAATGCTGCTGAAATATTGATAGGGTGGATAGGATCTGGAATGATTGACGGCATGTGTGTGTGTCTTGGCAAGTTTAATTGGATTTGTTGGGGTAGAGAGTAGAAGAATGTGGTGCATTTCCTTTTATGCGTTTCTTTCTTTCAGTCTCTTCTGTCCTATAGAATTGACATTCAATGCATATACTTTTCATTGTCCGCATAGAAAACCTGGTCTTTATTACCCTAAATTTTAAGGTTGAGGGAACTGCGTAGAGGGGATGTAAAGCAACTTTCATTGCATTTTATTTGCTACTTGTCTTTACTCTTCAGTGAGTACTCATGCCTAGTGAGAGTGGTAACTTGGAGGGGAAAAGAAGAAAAAAAGAACATATGATTGAATAGTGGCTAAATGAATCTCAGTGTTATGATGCCAGTCATAACAGGAATTCTGCCTTGAGGACTTGCTGTGTATATGCTTTACTTGAGTATTACTGTGTTTTTGTTTTTGGCTTATCATCAGTAACCAGATTCCTCTCATCTTGCCATGAGATTTGAAGCTGGGACTTTAGGCACAATGGTGTTAGGTTATACCTAACCTAAGTGATGAAGTCCAGTTCCTCTATAATGCTGATGAGCCCTCCGCCTGTTTAGCCTCCTAAATTCTATTGAAACAAGCAGATGTTTGTGGGGAGCTACCTCAGTTGCTTTGATGGTCAAAGCCTGGATTCCCAACAAGTTGCCAGCCACAGTGCATGTGGGCTTTCTTCTGCAAGGCTGTCTTTCAGTCTTCCTATCTCTCTCCTGCCTTTCTAGTGTGAGTATCCTGTGCTTTTAAGCAGGACTGTTGAACCATCTGTTCTCTCCCCAAGTCTGATTTCTTTTTACTCTGGTGTAAATCAGGAGTTCCCCTGATGTCAAAGCTAGTAAGCAGAAAACCACCCTGGATTTCTGAGTCCTGTAGAAAGTTTTGTTTGTTTGTTTTTATTTAATAAAACAAACTGCTTCTATCAGTTGTTTGTTTAATATTTGCATTGAACTTACTGTTGTTGAAAAGTCCCAGCATGGGGACTGCGTGGATGGCAGCTGTAAAAGTTTTACCTGCACTGCTGGGCTTGTGTGGTGGGGTCCTGACCCGGAGGGACACATCTGTGGCAAGCAGGGAGAAAAAGGCATTTTGGCCTCCCAGTTCTTTAGCTTTTCACTGGTATAGGTTAACAAGCTATCTAGTTATTTCACACAGGATGTGGATCTGGAATGGACATCATGTCTGCTGTCACAAGTGAACTTCTCCAGCTCCGTCTTAAAATTAGACAAGTTTGTCACTGTGATTCCAGTTACAAAGTTACTCCCTCCTCTGGCCTTTGTCTGATTTCGGTTCAGGTCTTGTATGTCGCAGAGCTGATGCTGAGGATGACAGCTTACAAGGTGTTTCAAAGAGAGAACCCCAACTGCTGCTCCTGGGCTCAGTGGGAGAGAAGCCTGCCTTCTGCAGAGGTGTGAGTGAAGGAGCAGAGAATTGAGGAGGGCTTGCGTTGTGTGGGGAAGACTGGGGACAGAGGACAGTGCATTTCATCAAAGGGTAAAAGTTTTCACTTGCTCCTGCTCTGAATTTAGCTTAACTCACTAGTCAAAGACTTGGTAATCCCTTTTCAAACTTGTGAGCTTTCCAGGCCCTCTGGCACATGCTTCAGAGTTGTTGGTGTTCCACCTCTTGCCTCTTCCCTTCTTTTTGCTTCACCCTGCCCCACAAGCAAACTTAACAGTCTGTGAAAACTGGTGGGGTAGGTAGGTATAGGGAGGGGGGACTTAATGACATGTTCATTCATCTTGGAAGAGATGAAGCCAAACGTGCCTGGCAGCAGAGTATTTTTGGAGCAGTTCATTTTCAAATAACAAGCTTAATGTAATAATGTAATTACACAGCTCTAAATTCAAGGATGTGTTTTCGCTGAAACACAATAGAAGCTAAGCTATCAGTCAGATACTTAATTTTCATTGAAGTAACAGTAGTTTCACTGGCAGAAGTATTTCTGAATTTTCCACTCTTACTTACTTAAGGCTGCTTTTAGCATGAGATAAATACATCTTCTTGAGACTGATTAAAGGACACTCTAGGGGAAAAAAAGGCAGAGTGTAGGAGAACATTCACTGTCTGCTTGTTTGATCTGATTTGTTTTTATTAGTATGTGTGTTAAATTCAATTTCTGGGAAAATTTATTGATGCAAGAAACCACACATCGTTTTTCTGCTCTGGATGTTGTACCTCCTTTCTTATGAAAAGCCTGAATTTCAGAAAAAAGCAACAGAGGTAGCATTCATGAAGAGTCAACCAATGTCTTTATTACTCCACTAATCAACAAACCTCCATCTCCTTCTTGCTGTAAATCTGCTCCCATTGCCCCAGATGTTAACTCTGTGGTCAGTTCTCTTTAATCTTAGCACCCTCTGCTGTGGACAGCTATAATAACATCGTATTTAATTATTCTTGGTTTATAAGTAATGTATCTTTTTGTACCAAAGGACTTAACAAATGCAACACAGCTTGTGTCAGTGGAGCTGCGTGCATCTTGTATGAAAAATGTATTCTCTTTCTTGTATTAATCTGGAAGGTAGCTTTTTTTTCCAAATGTTTACTGAAGAAAAGATGTATAGAATATAGAAAAAAGGTTTTAAAATGTTCTAGATTAGGGAGGATCCCAAATCAAAATCTTACTCTTTGCAGAAGAGAGATGTAGGCATGCAACCATGCTTAAGTTTGGAGATCACCTCCGGGCTGTACGGGCTATAACAAAAAGTTTATATTTACCATGTTTTCTTCCTGTGGAACATGCACTGATCATACCACTTCTACCTCTGGTGTCAGATTTTCTGCATGAACAGGGGCACATGGGTTAAAATTGGCTTTGGCTCTCCCTTATCCAGACATTCTCTCTTGCCACCACAGTCCCTACCTAGTTCTTCAGGTCAAGGTATCACTTGTACCAGCGGGACTGGACTAGGATGTGGCCCATTGTTTCTTCTTATTTTTTTGAAAAAGATACCACTTTGAAAGTGTTGAAATGGACAAGAAGTGAAGATCAAGTATACGTATCTGCCAATTTATAAAGAGAATTTTGCAGGGATTATATTTTAAAAATCAAACTTAGTTATTGTATCTTTCCAGTAACCAGTTCCATTTTTTAATCTGTCAGTGACAGGAGAGGAGCAGATTTGATTTCAGCAGAGTTACAGCCTGAAAACTGAAGGAAGAAAACTATTTATAGTATCTAAGCTATGGTCAATTCTTCCACATTTGTTTACAGACAGAAAATCTCCTTTTCCTCCTTAATGAAGCTTTTT
This sequence comes from Platalea leucorodia, assembly GCF_965183815.1. Taxonomy (NCBI): domain Eukaryota; kingdom Metazoa; phylum Chordata; class Aves; order Pelecaniformes; family Threskiornithidae; genus Platalea; species Platalea leucorodia. Next base: position 25,543,272 of record NC_138826.1, read on the forward strand.
GCCATAGATCCTCAGATGGGAACACTGTTTCCAGTGACCCTTTCTTCTCTTTCTTCTTCCTCATCTCATATTTAGAATCTTTCTCCCACTCTTGTCAGGCTAGAAGGCTAACAAGATGGCTATACCAAAAGGATGCTTTTGAAAAGTGCAATAATTTCAGATAACACATAGGCAGTTCTCTGTACTTTCAGTGCTTCCTTTAAATGCTTAAGTATTTGTTATCAACGCTCCCTTCATATTTTCTATTTTGTCTTCTAGAAACCAGTATGTGTAACAGCAATAACAGTATGAATCAGTCATTTCCCTTCTCACTTCTCCAACTCCATCTGCTGATCACTCATATGAGAGCTCTAACAGCAGAGCTGCTTCTGAGGATTGTTGAAGATGTGGAACAGTGAAAGCCAGCTTGTCAAGCCTCCAAAAGCAAATAGCAGCAGAGATGAGATTTTGAATACATTAGTAATAATACCGTATTGATCTCAAAACACTTTATAAACATGAACTAATTAAGCTTCAAAACAGTGAAGTAAGCTTGCATTAATAAAGCCCATTTAACAGATGAAGAAGTGGAGGTAAATAAAGGGTAAGTGAAGTGACCGGAGTCAAGTGGTGAGTCAGAGAAAGATGTCTTGATTTCTAGTTGTTCTGCCTTTCATGTGATCTCCTTGAGAAAATTTTTGTAGTGAAGCTTGCAGCCATTTTGAATTGAATTGTTTGGGACATTTTATAACAAGCCTGAGCATTTCTTACAAGAATCAAGATTATATAAAATCTTGCAAAAGTAATAAACATTTTTAGTCTCTCAGGTCCAGGTTTGATTGACAAGGGACCATTTCTGAAAGCAGAGGGGGGACAGCAGTGGCCATGGGGTTTTCTGTGTTGTGAGCCTTTCTTTTCTCATTTGAGTTGCTCTGGTGATGCTAGCTGGATTGAAAACTGCTGTAACCTGCAAAATGGGAATTCACGTGGGTTTGACACTGATGTCATGCACCTATCCCACCCTTCCTGTGGGGAGGAGTAAAGCCTTCTCAAGGGATTGCTCTGCTCCGGTGATCCCGGCCAGTCTGTGCAGCCTCGGGGGCTATTATAGAGTGGAATGGCTTAGAGTCAGTGGAGCAACCCTGGCTTAAAACCAATGTAACAAAGTGGAGGATCAGGCACAGAGTAAGTGAATCATGCAGAGCAGTGTTGACCCAAACAGAGGATGACAGCTTAGAACAGGTTCCTCAGAGACATTAAGTTATCCTTGGAAAGGCAGGTCTCAAAGCCAAGGCTTATACTTTCTTAATGGGTTTCATTAGGAAGAAAGGAAAGGAATTGGAAAAAAGACGTGTAGCTTAAAAGGGAACAGCTTCGGCACAGTCTAAAATTTGTTCCATTTCTCAATAAAAGAAGCCAATCCTGCCTTAAGATTCATGTCCCTTCAAAGTTCAAGGAGGCCTGTATTGTTGGCCTGCTCAGTCAGAACGCTCCAGCCACTTATTGTATGTGGATTGCACTCCAGGGACCGACTGAAAAAATATGATTTAGTGAAAGCTTGTACCCAAAACACATCATTGGCCTCTGATCTCTGAACATTTAAATATTTCAAGCTTACAAGCGGACGCTGTCACGAGGACAGACCCTGATCCCTAGCTGATTCTAGAACATCTGTTGAGGCATTTACCAAGTTAATAGATTAGCTATGAGAATCAGGCAGGTGTTTTTCACCAAAGCCAGAAAACATCAAAATCAGATTGCCCTCCAAGTCTTTCAGCACAGGCAATCGAGTTAGAATGACTCATAGAGTCTAACAGATAATAAAACACACATAACATTTGCTTTAAGGTACAGGTGGGGATATTTTGTACTGTGCTTAGGAGAAAGAAAAACTAACTCTATTTGGGAATAGAGTAATTGAATGCAGATGGGAGGAGGCAAATGAAAGAATTTAGCAAATATCTCAGTGGAATAGCTAATGGGAACGAGACAGAATAGGAAATTAAAAATTATTCGAAGCAGATGGACCATTCTTTGAGTTTTTTAAAATTTATTAGGCCTGCGAAAAAAATGTGTCTGTTTATTTTCCACGGCCATGAAATTAATGACTTGGTGAGTTGTGCTTGTGCAATTTTATGACTGCCATGTCATTTGTCATAATTTGGGTGCTGTTTGATATGGATTTATGAATATTTCCTCCCCCCAACATGATTTATGGGTGTTGGTCATATGTGAATTAGACTGTCACCTTTAGTATGAAAAAGTACAAATGACAGATTATAAAAAAAAAAAAAAAAAAGTGCTCAAGTCCTTAGTGCTGGAAAGCAGAGTTCACAATCCCCTCCTCTGCTTCTTCATTGGAAGTTTTTGTTTGGAGCTGACAATTAAATGTTTGGACTTGAGTCAAGCATATGGGAATGTTGAGAGGGCTTGAATAGATCTGAACTCATCTGAACTTCACCTGTGAAACCCAGCTTGAGTCATCCTTTCATTGTACTGTTCATTTAAAAAAAAAAAAAAGTATATATATACACACACTACTTGCCATAGGAACAACTGTACTGGAGCAGTAAGTTGGCCTGGCAAATTTGCTGTCTTGCTTCCCGTGGTGGCTAACTCTGGGTGAAGCTTCCATGAAAAGTGAAAATAATCTCACACGATATGTCCAGTTATGTAGCACTGCATAGTTGGAGGAGTGAAGTTAAAGGACATACAAGCCAGTCTGGATTTCTGTAATAATAATAGTATCCTAGGTTGAGATCTAAAGTACGAATTTTTATACTAACTGTTATCGCTTCCACCAAAACTATTAGTATTTGCTATTTGTTTTGCAACATGTAACAACAACATACACCAGTTTAGGACAGGAAAAGAAGCACATATGCTCCTGGATTTGAGCCACCTGACTTCAAGCATACAATTGAGGCACCTAAATTAGTACCTAATCACCTGAGGCTCCCCCATTGATGCTGGAAAGTGGTATGCACCTCCAGAGGGCAATTCGGCCCACACATCTCCATCCATTGACTATGCAGACAGACTAAAACAGTACCCTTTCCTAATTTAGCTCCCCAGTTTGGTGTAGAAAGTCGCATGGGAGGAATTAGAGCCCAGCATGGGATATAGCTTTAAAAAGAAGAAACAATACACCTTGCATGACAACAAAACATTGCTGATCATCTTTCATGCTGGGCTAGCAAATGTTTCCTTTACAGGGGAGTATGACTGGTTCATTCTATGGTTCTTAGACAACCATATGCTGAAGCCCATTTACTGAGGCCCAGACAACATTGCTTCTCCAGTGGGAGGCTGGTAATTCTTAGTAGTAAGTATCTCTGCACTTGTGGGGAAAGGATGGATTACTTCACAGGGAGCCACCGGGGCAGTTTTTGCATGTCTGGATAGCACCTATTACCTCTAAGGGTAATTGATCTCCTCCTTTTTTTTTGTTTTTTGTAGGTAGTCAAGCTGTGTTAGCAAACCAGTGTCATCTCTGCTGTTGTGATGGTAGCTGAGATGCTTTGCAGTGGTGTTATGCAGCTTCACAGAACTGGAGTTTCCTGCAAAAATAAACCAGGATTATCTGTACTGAATTCAGGAGTGAGGTTCAGTGATCTTAGCTGACTCATCAGGAAACCTTCACAGCTATTGGAGAAAGCTCGACTTGTCAATTGTGGTACGTTGATATATATCAGAAATATCCCATTGCTTGGGCCAATGAAACTTTTTTCCATCTAGCACATCTAATCAATCCATTCACAGGCTTGTATGTTACTTTTATTGTACAAAAGTAGCTGATTGGTAAGTTGTCTGGCAGTTCTAAGGGGAAAATTTTTCATAATTCAGAAAACTGAAAAAAATTCAGTTTCAGTCAAGTAAAATATTTTGCTTAAATGAAAATGAAATGCTCTGCTTGGGATTTACCTATGTTTAAGAAGTCTTTTTCTTACTTGAAAAATGTTTCCAAGCAAGCTCCTTTTGAATTTTTTTAGAAAACTTTTTTTAAGGTTACCAAATGTGAATCATCTCAGTCCTTTTCAAACATTTTGAGTTTTGTTCCTTTGTGGAAATAAGTGAGTGAAAATGAAGCAAACTTGCAGAACCTTCTGTTTCACCAGGCCTGTGTTCATTCTCCCTAAAATGTTTTGGTCAAAGCATTGAGCCTAGATTAATTCTCCTAGTTACTTTGCCTTTTTTTCTACTTACCGGATGGATTCCCTTCTAAGTTTTGCATTATGTTTTGCCATATTTTTAAATCAGTGAATTAAATATGAAATCCTTTTCTGTAAAAACAATTATAGTAGGTTTGGGATAGAGGGAGGGGATAATATCTGCTGTTGGATAAGAGTAGCGCTCTCACCGATCTTAGATCAAAGCTGTTTTGACCGTATCTGGCATTTAAAAGGCCAACCTGCTCATACCCTGTTACCATAAAGAAATTTGCCAGGAAGGCAGGTGTCTAACTGTACAGGCAATCAGATTACAGAGCAAAGTAATCATGATTTCTGATTTTGAGCATAGCTTGCCACATTAGCACATGTATTTTGGAAGAGGGGAAGAAGTAATCAGAGAAAGATAAGGACAAGGGTGGAGATTATTTGAGACAGTACAATGCTAATAGGGTAGTAAATTTTATGTAGCTTTTATTAAAGTATTTTGTTTTCTTTATGTCAAAACAGAGCTATCTGAAAATGAGAAAGTCCCTGAGTTTGCTTTCATTTGTTTTTAAGAGTTACCAAAATGTAGCAATGTGTTTCTTGGGAGGCACCATTTGCACACACACATCTGCAACTCTGGGTGACTCACAGCTGCAGAGTTTCTTTAAGGCATGCATGCTTGGCTTTGACATGCTGAGATTTATGGTGAGATTTAAGTTCTTGTACCAATGGTGACGTTTCCTGAATGGTTTTTCATCCAGATGGTCTCTGAGAGGATAAGGTTTAACAAGATTTATTCACTGAGAGGGGGCAATGTGAATTAAAATTACAAGGGGTACTGTATATACACTACTTCTTTCCCATTCACTGCCTTACGAAATGTAGAAAATCCTCCCTCTCCATTCCCCCCCAAATGAAGTTAAATGGAGTTGCTTCTTTCAACATATAGTTCCACTCTGAGTAGATTAGGGCTCTGGCAAACAAGTGCTATTGATTTTGTTGGGGTGGAGGAAGGGGTTACTGCCCTTAATTTTTTTACACTGCCACTTTGCCATGGTCTTCCACCCTACTAGTGGAGGCAGCAGATGCAAGCAAGTGTCAGTTTATCAACTGTCATAGCTTGCAGACCATTGGCAGTTAAAATTAATGTGCTGGCTCTGAGCTGTATGGATGAAGGCTGGACCATGTTGCTTTCTGATGGCTCTGTTTCAGCTTCTGGTGGGGGACCAGTGCAGACAGCTGGGAGAGTTAACCTCTTAAGCCGTTACCACTAAATCCAGCACAACCTCTCTGACCGAGTTCCAAGTCTTCAGCCTTTGAGAGCCGTTAGGACTAACAGCACTGTTTGGGGTCCTGAGACTGTATCTTCACTGGGTTGGTAGGCTCAGTTAAAGTCAGTGGAGTGCCAGTGATTTATGCAGGCTGAGGATCTAGGCATGGTAATTCAAATTGTGATTGCTGACCTAGATTTTCTGGAAATTGCATGTATTTTGCAAACAAAAGAAGTGATGTTAATTTCATGTAAAAATCTTGTATGTTTTTATAAGTTTATTGACACACAGTGAAACAATTAAACACATGCTTAACTGCTGCAAGTATCTTCACCAAAAAAACCTAAAAGGTATTGCTCCTGTGCTTAAAGTTAAATGCTTTGTAAGCATTTTGTTGGACAGGGAAGACTTATTGTTTTCTGGGTTTGTCTTTTTAAAATACTATGAAGTCACTATAGAAGTTCTAGTACTATATAGGCTTATTCAAGTTCTGCTTAAAAAAATAAAAAAAGGTTGGTATTAAAAGATCAGTATCTTTTATCCATTTGTTGTTTTCCTCACTTGCAGGCTGATTTTTTTCCCCCTGTATCTTGAAGTATTGAAAGTATCCAACTGTTAATAAGTTGGCTTCTTTAGCAGGATCAACACATTTCAGTTTGAATACCTTTGAATCAAGCCAAAACTCCAGTGACAGAAAGCAACAAGTTCATCCTAGAGGAGCATTTGTAGAAAAATACACTGTCCTGCTTGATAACCAGAAAGAACACTTTTGCCAGTGTATTGCATTTAGGACTTTGAGCCTGTTCAAGAGTTTGTGAGTTTTCTTATTATTTTGCTTTGCTATCTTATATTATTTGGAGAAATATCTTTCACGCATTGTCTGCTGCCAGTTGAGCTCTAACAGACAAGATCTTCACAATCAATGACTGGTCTGGAGTCTTTCAGTTTCTGAGTTGTCAACTTGTCATTCTTTTATTTTTGAAAGGTAGCTACTCAGTATTTCATAAAATCATTAGCACTTTATATTGTCTCAATTTCATCAGCCTCGAGTATAGGTACTGAAAATCACAAATTATTTGTGAAATCTTGGGCTGGGCGAACAGCATCTTTTTAAAACAATGGAAAATAACAAGTGAGAAGACTTTGTGATTGTTCTTTATGGCTAAGAATAGACAGTCTGAGTAAAATGTAGAAGGGTTAATAATTGTAATGAAATAGGCTTCATTGTATTGTTGCAAGTCAAAAATATGCCTCTTGCTGCAGGGCTTGCATTAATATTGTTTGAGAGAACTAGCATCAATGTACTGTAATAGACTTTTATTAATAGGCTAGCACAGTCATCAGTCTCTGGGTTGGTGTGATGGCTGAATACAGTGAACATGAGCATCTTGACAAGCAAGTAACAAAACCTATCAATCACTTTCAGAATGAAGATGCTGTGATAATTATGTTTACAGTGGTAATAAAATACGGATAAATAAAGTGTTCAAACCCATGGAAATTTTAGGGTCCATAGTGAATATCCTATGAAATATAAAAGATGGCATCACCATAAATTCACCTAGCTGTGTAGACTGAGATCATTATTCTCTTGACCCATCTTGCTATTTTTAGAATAAATTTCATGCATTTTTCATTCTGCACTGTTCAATGGTAAAATCACTCCAAGGCTAAAGGCCTAGCTTGCGTTCTTTTCTTGCTGTAATCATGTGCAAGGATGTTCGGTGCCCTTCCTGTTGATGGTGCTGATGCCCTCAGAACAGCAGTGTGGCGGCATTTTTTAATTTGTGTTAGTCACTTTTTCTTTCCAGTATTGGCCAGATAAAGAATGGGGTGTGTTCTGCTCCCTTTTATGCTGCTCTGTGTGGGCAGTTGACGCCATTTATTTCAGTCGAATTACTCTAAGTTTATCGTATAAGGAAAAACAAACTTCCTGGTCTAGTGGCTTCTGGTGTCAATGAGTCAAAGTCTCCTAGACTGAGAAATGGTCTGTCATGTGACTGCTGAGAAGAAAAAGGTCCTGATTTTTTTTCCTGTCCTAGGGCCGTGTCCCTGGCAGGACAAAGAAGCCTTATGTAGTGGGAATCCATTGCATTTACATCAAGTTTCAGTCTCTTTATAACGGTAGGTTAATCTGTACTTTAGCATAAGGAAGAACAGGGCCTAGTCTGAGTCACCAATCTGCCCCACACTAGACAGCGTCTGAATTTTTAAAATTTTTTTATTTTTAAGAAAATTTTTAAATTCAGTTCCTGAAGAAGGTGCTAGTTTGATAGTCCATGATACTGATGTCTTTGTGCTTGACTGTGGCACAGCCCTCCTCAGGCAGCAGCAGAGAAGGCTTCTCCTGCCAATGTGCCTCCACCCTGGCCTGTAGTGGGGGAAAGGTAACTTTGCTTCCCATGCTTCATTTAATTCTTGGCTCTGCTGAGAATGGCAATGGAGTTGCCAGTTGTGGCATGCACGTTTATTGCTAGGAAGTGAGCCAGAACCACCAATCCATTTTGCATAGACACTGAACAGCAATGGGAAATACTTCTTGTTCATTACTAACCTAAGCTGGATTTGAACTGAAGACTTGGAGGTGAAAGACTGTCTCCCGTTCCTTAATCCCCTTAACATTTCAGTCTGCCTCATAAAAATTTCTAAAAACAAATGTAAACCTTGTGTATAAAATGAAATCCAGGAGAGAAAAGAAAATCCAGGGTGAAGACTGAGTCTGTTTTCTTCTTCAGCAAGCTTCTTTGCTAGTAGTGACCCTGGAAAATTGTTCTCTGATTATTCTCTTGAGAGATTACTCTAATTTCTTGCTGCTGTAGATGGCCATATGATCAACTGTCATCAGTCGCTGCCCGATGATGGGTCATTACTTACGAGTGCATACTTGGGAGAAAAACACATGCGACTTCCATTAGGAGGCAGAGTGCACCTATATCAAATATGAAGTATACAGTAAGTTCTCATTAGTAACATTTCAAGACTGTCCTCCTAAAGTTCTTAGCACAGAAGCTGCCTTCACAGTGGAAGAACTGAAACTAAGAAAGATTTGCAACTTACAGTCAGGAAAATGAGTATTCCTGTAAGTAAAAACTCTGATTTTTAGCTGAGCATTTCAATAGTAGAGATTGGCTTTATTGAGGAAGAAAGGTAAAGCTCATTCTCTTCTGTTCTTTGCTTCAGGACCTCCTAGCTTGAGAGAGCTTTTATATTTTAATTAATTCATTTAATTAAATTAAGTTACAGCCAGTATAAATATTTCCTTCTTGTTCTATTTCAAAGTTAAGAATGCCTGCGTGGCACCATGGAAAATGCTGCATCTCATGGGTACTGTATTGGTCAGGAAGTCTGGATGTCTTCAAGAACATAGAGAATAATTTTAGTGAAATTTTTAAATAGATTTCTTTCATATTTTCTAAACATCCTAGCAGCAATTCAAATTGAACAGACCTTCAGCTGAGTAAACTACTGAGAATTAAACAAAAAAGCAAGCACAGCCCTGCTATGCTGAGTGGCCTTTTGAATGGATTCTGGAAGGACAACCTCTTTCCTATAAAGGCGAAGATAGCTTCTGTCTAAATCACAAGGATTTTCATTTAGGCTTTCAAAGTGAGATCTGGTAGACCAAGAGGAAGAAGGTTAGAAAGAGGTGAAATTGGAAGAAGCAGTTGGTTTTTTGGTTCCAGAAAATGGAGGATATTGAAATATGTAGAGATAGGATTGGATGAGATTCAGTGTCATCTAGTCACGTTGCTGTGTCTTCCAGTCTGGCACTGAATGACTCTGGGTCTGGTGCATACTGTTGTAAATGAATAGATATACCCATAGGTGTTCTGTGAGTAGGATTGGTTTCCATGCTTCCCCCTGGCTTCACTGAAGTCTCATGTCTGTGTGGAAGACCTCTTATGAAGAAGTCTGAAGACCAGCAAAGAAAAAGGAAAGTTCACCCTCTGACTAGTGCTTGTTGGTATCTTTTATGCAAACTGCCAGACACACCATGTAAAGATGTACCGATTACTGGAATAACCGCATTTGAAATGACTATCAGACCACTTATTTTTAATCCCCTCAAAGTCAGTGTTGAAATTCTGTAGACATGGAAGGGAGTGGTCAGCTCAGCCCTCGTGCTGTCCTCATGTATGCAGGTAGGACCATGCTTTAGTGCAGAGAGAAGGCTGCACCTCAGAAGCTTTAAATTAACTGGCTTGGTTGACTTAAGTTGCTCAGCTGTGATAGTCTGAGCCCTTACCCAAGACCCCACTGAAGCCTGCACTGCTCTCAGTATTTGAGCTTTAAGTTAGTTTAAGCTACTTGGAGTATGTCCCCACCTTTGGATTACAACGGAAGTTATTGCAATGAATGACAACTGCAACCATTTTGCTTGAAGCATTTGTCAGCTGAGCTTTGGCCTGCTTCCTGATCACAAATCGGCCCTGGATGATTGCTTGTAATATGCTGTTTAACACTGGAATGTGCATTTTGGGATAGGATCTCTTTGGGAAATATCATGGTCTCTACACCTTCCAGCTTAATGCACTATGCTTGCTCATCTGTATTTATTAAGTTGTATGGGTTTAGACGGGGAATTTTATAGAGGAAGTTCGAGCCGCAATCTCATTGAAACGTAGGGAGAGCTCAGTACCTCCTTCCCTTATGTTATAAAATTGTAGGTAAAAGCCCTTTGCAAATTGTTCTGTTTGAAGTCATTTAGGGCTACATAGATGGCAGGTACAGTTACCAAGGATTCCTAAGGTGGTCAGCGGCCTGATGACCACTGAAAGTCAATAGGATTTAGGCTCTCTTCTGTATCCTCCAGTCACTACATTGTTTCTTCAGACACTGAAGTGCGTGTGTGTAAATCTCACCCCTAGTATTCTTGAAAATCCTACCCTTTAGCTGGTGTGCTTCTGCTGTAGATTAACATAACCGCCTCATTGCCCAGCTATAAGTAAAGCAAGACTGCAGTGTTACCAATGTATATTCCTCTCTGGCACCATCTAGTGACTCCAGAACTAGGCTTCCAACCACTGCTCTCTTCCCATTGGAAAACAAGATGTGTTTTCCTTTGGCAATAGCTTAAAATTCATTTCAGTGTGGATGCTGCTCTCATGAAATGAACTCACCTTAGAGCAATGGTTGCAAAGCCTTTTGGGAGAAAGCTTTGTAGTATGGCTCTTGTACTAACAGTTTAGATTCGTAATTCAAGGTGCAAAACTGCCAAAGCACATAAAAAATAATGTGAAGATCTTGTTACAGATATTTTGTTACAGTAAGACTCAAGAATGGGTACGTGTGTGTGTCTGTGTCTGTTTTAAGACTGTCATAGTCTTGGAGCATCTTTTCTAGTCCTAATAAAATAGCTGAGAATGAAATGAGCATAGTTAAATTATAGAATGATTCAGGGCATCATGTTGTTAATAATGTAGAGAAATGAGATATAAAAGCTTTTACTCAAGCATACCCCAAAGCAAATTTAAGTAGAGCACACAGCTATGATGCTGATTGTTTTCACAGGTGTTGGCACCATATGAATTAAATGAAGAAAAAAAATGGTGAAACATTTATGACTCATTAGAATTATGTGGTTTTCTATCCTGTCCTAACAACTGAAAAAAGGTGTAATTTACATTTGCAGCCAAATGGCGTGAAGTAACGTTATACTTTACCAACATGAAAAGAGGAGACTTCCAGATGACTACTATTCTGAACTTCTCTAGTTCTCAAATCCTGGATTTTCAGTTTTTCATGTGGACTTTTGAGAGCTAAAATTATTGCCCCATAAAAAAAACAAAAAGGAATATGGTAACTTTGAATCTATGGAACATGTGGTTTCAAGGAGCTAAGTGCCGTTCACTACACGTAACACCTTTACAATCAGAATATTTCTCCTTTTCATCAAAGAATACACTTGATAGATCCAAAGAGAGCCACATCCGTGGTTTTTTTTTTTAAATAAATAAAACTCTGCATCCTCCTTTTCCTCCTCCTTTTCAGAGTTTAATTTTTTTCTATCAGAACTGTTTTGCTGTAGATGTTAAATATTTACATGAAGGAGGTATCCTGACAGGCTGATCTATAGCAGGAAAGCAACAAATAAACAAATCCATGTCTACAGTATTTTAGATTCTGGTTTCCTGAGCTGCTAAGTGTTTATTTTTCCTATTGTAAAAACCTGCATTGAAATACATTCAAAATGGAATTCACATGGCAGCTTTCAGGCAACATCTAATGTTTTAACAAAGCTGTAATACAAGCTTCAGCTTCCCATACACTGCATAGTTGGCTAAAAAAGAAAGCAGCTGATTTATCAGAGCCTCTGTGCTGTAGATGAGTCTTCAGAAAAAGAACATGTCGTACTTTGCAACTGAGACTTTTTTGCAAACACCTAATAAACCAGAAAAAGAAACTTTTACTGGGCTTCATGAGCACATTTTTCTCCTCTCACCAGAGCAGCAAACCCAAATTGTAATCCTACTTTCATTTATTTCGCCCTCCCCTGAAATTTCTCATAGCACAAACTTGCTCAATTCTGGCTGGCTAATTTGCATCTCATGGCCTCCAGTATCTCTTTAGGAGGTGAACTATTAAAAATACATTAGCCTGGTGTGGATGGTAATGGGCCAAATGCTGCTGGTTTTGAAGGCAATCTGGGAAGCCTCATGCTCTCTCTGACTCTTGATAGCTGTGCAAGTAAGTTGTTTGCTTTTGCTGTCCTTGGACTTTAAAAGTTCTAGCAGCAGATGTAGGTGAGATGATTGTTCTTCTGAAAGTCTGGATTGAGAAAAGCACTTTTCTTCCTTTCCAAGCTTGCTCTAATCTTTAACGTTACCCTTATTTCTGATCTGCCAGAACTGTGTCCTGTTAGCATCCAAAAATGTTACACATAACTTTGGCTTGCTTACAGAAGATGATCCAACCACTAACATTTGCCTTCTGTAGCTGAATGCTGAAAGAAAAAATAATCCACATTTGAAATGTGAGACTTTGCTGCTGTCAGTTTCTGGAGCTGATTATTAGGGCTGTGATTTTTATCTACTCACTTGTACAGTAATTAAAAGCAATTCCCTCATCAGTTATCATCCTGTGAAGCCAGCTTTTAAGCAGTGCTTGATGTACAGTTTATTAACCTAAGCCCACGTTGAAGGAAAGGTGACATAGTTTAAAAAGTAAGAATGAACACATCTGCTCTGAAACAAAGAGCTGAATCTAAAATAGATGCTTATTGTTAAACTAGCAAAAATGGCAATGTGATTTTAATTGGCAAAGTAGGAGTAATCACCTGGCTTGTGCCAGGTGTACACCTTCATTCTGTCCACTCCCATCTATGTCCTTTTTACGTGGATTCTTTTCTGTGTGGATGTATCCTGTCATGATGGAGTAGGTGGTTAAAGACTTAAGGAGGAAATCAGGGAATCAATTACTGTGGCATACTGAAGAGGAAGAGCTGCCTGACAACCTTTGCCGTACCTTCTAGCAGGTGTTGATGAGCACAAATGCTTATCAGCATCAGCTCCAAATCCAAGATGTTTGATATTACCTGAATACTGTACCTCTAGCTACCAATGTCGTAGCTGAGGGCATCTTTATTGCAGGAAAGAGATATCAAATAATAGGCAATGAAGATCATGATATTTACCTGAGATAACTTTCCTAGATGGGTGCTGGAGACAAAAGATTAGGCTGAATGAAGGCAAACCAAAAGTGAGCCCAACTATGAATCTATCACACTGGACTTTTCTTGACCGCTGAAAACAATGTGGAATCTTGTGAGAATGCTCAAAGATTAGAAAAAAATAGGCATTTAGAGAAGGAAATTGAAAGTGGATCAGAAGCCCCTAAAGCGTTGCACGCTTGCAGAGCACCTAAAGCACCGATGTGGGGCTGCCTGAGAAAGGGGTGTAGAAACAGTTCTGGTGTAAAGATGCGGACTGCGGTATTTACTGATGGAGTCCTGGTATACGCAGAAAGGGGAAACAACGAGGTGAAAAGTTACTACTGACTCTGCTCCTTCAAATGGAGCCGTTCAAGGCAGTCCAACAGAACAGCATGGTGCATGACAGGCAGTAAAGCAATTTGCAATCCATGGTCAGCCAGAGAGAAAGGAGTAAGTGCCACAGGAGATTGTGCCCACCCCCAGCCACACTAGGAAGTGAATGAAGAACTGCATGGGTTTTGTTTTAAATGGAACTGAACAGTAATCCTAGGGGCTTTAAGAGCTGAGATCATGCAGTGGATACATATTTCACACCTGGGGATAGAGACATGCCTGAGATGAGCCAGGAAATGTATCTACAGGCCAGGCATGAATACCCAGTTGAAAGCATACATGGAACAGTGCAAGCTGTGCAAAGCATATAGTGATTGACAAGAAACGCTCCATGAAATCCCAGCCCAGCCCTGGGAAAAGGTCAGAACAGACTTGTTAATTTCTAATGAAAGAAACTTTATGGCCACAGTAGATTACTAACCCAGTTTTTGGAAGGTGCACAAAGAACAGTGATCAGAAAACTGAAGGCACAGATTTTGAGATGTGCTATACCTCACTCACTGGGACCAAGTGAGAGATTCCTGATACCTTTCATTTAAGCATTTGAATGTTTTGATGCCTTTAAAAATTTCTGTAGAAGATTTATATTCCTGAAAATACACAAGAGAATAGGAAGATGGCATCAGCCTTGATGGCAGCCAAGAAACTGATGGCAGTGTTAGATAGATAATAAGGGTGTTCGTCCTAGTTATTCTGAACCTCGTAAATGCTAAATACTGCCATGATTTAAATAGAGACATGTACTCAGACACTGGTCTTGCAGTCTAGGTAAGCATGTCTACTAAAGTCTGGGGCAAAAGCAATTGATATCGTTTCTTTACAGTTCTTTGGAAAGTGAGCAAGCACAAAGGACCTAAAACCTAGAGGTTACTATATGCAGGAAGGTATGTATGAAATTAGCGATGAACTTATTACAAAAAGTAACAGCAAAAAAGTTGTTATTGGGTGCAGGATGTGAAATGAACAGAACAAGCAGGAAAAATGAAACTTGAGACACCATGCTGTGACTGGAATCAAAGATAACGCCAGGGGATCATAGTCTGTTAGGCTAATGTAAGCAAGACAAAAAGGATGTGAAGTGTGTGATCAACACAGAGGATCAATATGACACAGCCTTTTGAGTGCCCTCAATAATAAGAAAATAGGGAAGCTGAACAGTACAGAGAGAACTTGGTGCCTTCATCATTGGCATCCGGTGTTGTTTTAGCTATTACAGAGTAGCCTGCCTGGCATCCATTTGCTGCCCTGGTGGAGTGTTAGTCTGCTTTAGGTCCTGCGTCATATCTGCTATTCCCACACAGATGTCCTGGATGCCTTAGGGCCTCTCAAATGCCACTAGGCACCTGTGCATTGGACAGAGGAATCCTGGCCTTCACTTTACAAAGCAGCATGCTCTTGAAGGGCCAAAACAGCGTGGCAATAGTCACAGCCAAGCAAGGCAGTGATAAGCAAGTTGGAGAAATCTTTAAACAGGTAAGTCTGTGCAATAATTATCTTCAGCTTGGGTGTTTTAAGGCTGGCTTTGGGCTTAGCCCTGCAGCTTCCTGCCTTGGCCAAGAATGAATCGCCTGTGGGGAGCTGTAATTCCCAGAGCAGATGGGAGCTGTCAGGTTCACAGTCAGAAATGATGGAAAGGGATACAACATGTAACAGCTCCCTTTGGGCAGGAGAGATTAGGGGGGGACAGGTGCGTCTCTCCAGCCAAGGAGAGGATATCGCAGATAAAGATGCTTCAGGAAGATGCTTTAACAGGCAGTCAGGTGTCTATGTCAAATACCCAGAGGAGAAAGCAATTAAAAGAGCTCTAGTTGATTAAAAAAAAAAAAAAAGTTGAAGAAAATGGAGTTAGTCTGAGAATGAACTTAATCATGAAGGTGCCCTTGAAGTTTATCAGACCACCTAGAGGTGCAATATCCTAGGCAGGCAGTGAGCTCTCAGAAATACCCTTCATCTAATCTTTTTTTTATCATTTTTCCCTACCCTAGAAAGATTGAAGTGTTTTGGTTTGGTTTGGTTGGAAGGCTGAACTAGCTTGCCTGGGGGAATTCGGAGAAATCAGAACATTTTCCCAAAGAGAAGGTAAGGCCCAGCCACACCTTGCAACATCAAATCTTTAATCATGTACCTGCCTGTATAGCAGCAGCAATATTCATTGTTTCCGTAACATCATTCATGCAAGAATTTCAAAGCACTTCATAAGCACTAATTAATCAAACCTCACAAACACTCAGCAGGCAGCAACTTTGCCCACCAAGGAAGCGTAATCACTTCTAAAATGGAACATGATGGCAGTTTGATATCGTATAACGTGACGCAACAGGTCAAGGCAAGTAGAACAGGAGCAACTGAGGGCACTTGGGAAGTACCCATCCTTAAATAGCTTTGCAGATACAGCATTTTTGTTACACTGGATATGCTCTGTGGAAATATTTGGTAAAAATATTTTTGTGAAAAAGCAATTTTTGTATTGCACCCAAAAGAACAATTTGAAATATGTTTTTTAATTCCTAGTAGAGTTCCTAATGCTTAAGGCAAATACCTACACTTTGCAGGGGCAATCCATCAGAATGCTTTCCTCTCGTTGTGGGAGCTATTGTTTCCATCTCTCTAGCCAGTGGCACCTGCAGTCCTAGAGATCATGAAATAAACCACTCCTGTGTGGTTCTTGACCCCCCAGGTGCTGCCAGTTGAGGTTCCCCAGGGGGAGAAGGAAGCTGTGTCAGAGACTGCAGGTTCTACCTTCAGTTTCTCTACATTTTGAGGGACCACCTGGCACATTTAGTACTTTACCCCTGAGATGGGTCTCTCAAAGCTATGATCCCCAGCCACAAAACCTGCTCCAGTGCAGAAGCCACAGGGCCTAAATTAGGGCCTTCTCTTGGCCCAGTTAAAGCTGTCAACATTCCAGTTGACTACAATGGGAGAAAGATTGGGCTGGCCCAGTTTCTTTATGTTTCTGCCAATCCTATCTTGAGGGGCAGACTAATTCAGATGTGTATATGTTGCTAATACCCTGAGTGTGTATCTTCTCAATTAAGCATATGTTGAACAACCTTGAACTTTTCCTGTCTATAGGTAAAAAAACATCCCTGTAGTTTAGGTCTCCTATCCTCTCACTTCTCACCTCTTTTGGAAGCAAATGGGACACCGATTTTTTTTTTTTTTTTTTTTTTTTTTTTTAGATCATACAATAAAATTATATTGTACTTGTGTAAAACAATGTGCAAACTATTAAGTAGAATAATGAAATGCTGGAAGTTAAAACAATAATCTTGGATGATTTAAACCTTGCTACGTTTTAAACGTGCAATATGTTTGCAAGAATGAATTGGTCTTTGGGGCTGAATAAATAGTACAGATATCCAGCCCATTTTGGAAAGAACAAGTAATACCTAGGAACATAATTTAAACCAGTGTTGTAATTAGCTGGTCATTTCACATTACTGGAGTTCTGGTCTTGTTGTTTGGCTTTATAAATGATCCATATAGTTGTCTTCTAATTATACATGATATGTTTAAGAAAACCCAACAAAAACCACCAAACTGTTTGGATGAGAATCTTTCCTTTGGCAGAATAGTGAAGAGTAAATTATTTAGATGGATTGTGTGGTACACTCCCCATTAATATGCCTTTGCAAACTTATTTAAAAACCCAAGATCTGGAGGCTCCTTTAACCATACCTTCAGGATATCATAATTCTCCCTGGCTTCACTTCCTGAACATGAAGCAACATGGTATTTTAAGTCAAAACTCATCTCACCGTACATCTAACTGATAAATAATGCATATTACTGTGAATGCAAAAACATGGCTTTGTTCCTGATTATGGTAGAAACTGTAGAAGCAGAAACTCTATTATAGAAATTCAGTCAAATTTGCCAGACTGAATTGAGAACCTAGGAGGACTGGACTTTTCCTTGGGACTTGTCTTCTGTCTGTAGTATAGGATATGAAAATCTTTCTGACTTTCCTACTTGGTCAACCATATGCCATGCAAATATTGAGATGGAAATCAGAACGGTCTTAAGGCTGCTCTCACTTACCATCACCTTCTTAACACTCTCAAGAAATCATTTCAGTTCCCTGGAATCAGGGAGAGGGAGATGTTCCTAGTCACAGTTCCCTTATAACTCCACCTGTAGCAGATTAGTAAGTGGTATGCTGTAGAGGAAGGCATTGTAAAGCTGCCATGTGAGTTTTTTTATTTTTGTTTTCCGAATCCAGCATTCTCCCAACAGACCCTGAAGGTATGGGTACTTGGTTAAACTGACTTTTTGTCCATTTTATTCTTGCTGATTGCTGGAAAGTAGCTACCTCAGGAGGTCAACATCTGGCCCCAAATTTGAGTTCTATGCAATAGAGTGAGGATTCTTTAGTAGGCTGAATTATGTCATTAATATCAGCATGTCTGCAAATGCAACACCTCAGTGAAGTCATTTCTAGGGAGATTCTAGATTGTGAACCATGATGCTGTATTGTGAAATTTTGGCTGAAATAGCTGTCATGTAAAAGGCTCTCTGAACATATAGATTTCAGTCCTCTAACTAGCCCCTTTTTACCAAACTAAAAATTAAGAAAGCAGTCTTTCATGTATTTACCTCTGTTTTTTTCTCTTGGCTTTACAACTTGATTTAAAATCTATGCTAATTATAGATTTGCTGCAATTAAAAAATACATTTTGTCTGTTCATATGCATACCCTAGAAATTAAAAGTTGGGGGTGAAAAATGAAAAATTCATAGCCTTGGATATTGAGAAAGTCAGACCTGCCGTCTCCCCTTGAAGTCATCTAGGTGAGGCTTTTTGACATAATGGAAGCATCAATGAACTGCTCTTGATTAAAAGTTTGACAGGTTGACACTATCCCCCTGAAAAGGAAGACCGAGGTTGAAAGAAAATGTTAATACAAACAGAATTTCATTAATATCACAGTTTGCTGTAATGGGGGTCTTTTTTTTTTTCTCTCCCCACTGTTATTTTTGCTTAGATGGTGTCATTACCTTTTAAAGGGGAAAGACACTATGCTTAAGCTTTGTCTCAGAAACAATGTCATACTAATGGAATGGAAGCTTTCAAGTAAAATCTGAAACAAACTGCCTGGAACAGTTCTGACTCTCCAGGCACAAATAAAACCAGTTTTAATAGGGTGGTTCCTTTAAATGCAGGCTCTGTTCATTGAGCCAACATTTATTTTGTAGAGAGAATACAGAAATTCATTAAACAATATAAAATAATCAATATAAACAGAATATCAGAATGGCCTTACATCTCTCAAGATCCAAAAATATAGCATCACTTCACTTTATTTACCTTCTGAGACCTTTTTTTCTAATGTGGTAACTGTTAGACTGTATCTGCTCTGCTCAGTGTTAGGGCTGTCATGATGAAAGTGCATAAGCAATATAAATAATAGTTGTTGGCACATGAAAGGAACTCTGAGTGGATTGTTCTTTTGGAATCTAACCATCAGGGTTTTTGTTTGACTCTCAGGGATCTTTTTTTTTATTATTTTTTATGTTTAATCCAAAAATTCTTATAATCTTAAATTGATTATTTGAAAAACCATCATTCTTTTAATATTTACATTGCAATATAATATTTATAGCTTGATGCCAGGCAATTCTTATACAATTCAGTAAATATTTATTAAATCAGACTTGTTTTTAAAGACTTATAGTTTTGTAACCACTCTCTAGTGCTAATACTCTTTGAAACGGAACGTCAGCCTGCGCAAGTCAGTTTCTATATTGTCTTTCCATTCCTTGTCTGCAGTGATCCTTCTTGACTTCTTTTCACTGCTGAATAGTTAAATAGTTTAATCTCTTTCAGATCTCTGCTATTATCAGGTTATATAACCTCCCACTCCATTCCCACTCATCACCTCTGAAATGTAATATTTGCACGTGGATTTTTGACTTCTCATTTGAGATTTGCAGAGGCCTTTAAAGCATTGTTTGAACCCACAACATCTCTCCTCGTGATGCATTTTTAATTCCTCATTTACAGGCAAGTAAATTGACTTACTGCGAGCTTACAGTCAATATTTTCCTGATATCATTTAATTGCAAGTGTTCAGTTTTTAGATGCACAGCTTGAGACATTTACCACCTCACTTGCAGACTCATTCTAACTCTTTTTTGAAGATGATGAATGTTGAAGTACTGACTCACAGTGGAAAGCAGACTGTGTACATCTTCTCAGTTTGGAAACCTAAAACCGAGCCATCTAAATCAATGAACTTGATACAATGCTATAAACAGCTTACCGAGTCACCAACAGAGTCAGTAATAGAACTTGGGCATCTGCTTCACATTTTCTTGTTCTCCTGCTATGCTATTCCTCTCTCCTTAAAGCATCAGTGACAAATTAAGTAAAAGTGGACATGTGAGGAGTATGGGGAAAAAGAATGTTGAAAACAAAGCAATTCAGAGCATTTTATCCTTTCTATCCAAGTCAATGGCAGGTGTTCTACATCCTATTACAGCCTTGATAGCGTGTTATGTTGCATCATTTCAGCATACTTGCTTTCAGACTGGATGGCTAAATGTCAGTTCAGATAGCAGTTATCCAATCCAAATGAACCACAGTTGGATGGCAGCAGGTGAACAGAGGAGTGTCCAATTCAGGAGCCTACACTACCACTCCATACATGGAAGGCTGCAGATATATCAGATATTGTTAGTGGAAAGAAGCAGATGTAAACTAGGAAATATTTTCCTGTGATTTTACAGTTCTTTCATGATTGATTATGGGTCTACACATGATGGAGAAGAGAGCTTTTCAGAATAAATATGAACAGTTCTGATTATCCATCTTCCCGTTTATTGACACAAAATGGGCAACAGACAATGTGTTATAAGCAAAAAATGTTTCACTACATTACGAACCATTTCTTTGCTAAAACACCCATGAAATCAGCCTCTTGGTATATTCCCCAGCAAGTTAATCTGATCGTGATTGGCTCTGAGCGAAATGGAAATGAGAAAATTCCAATAAGCATGTGAACATACAAACTGATTTTCAACCCATTTTAAATACAGGTTGGCTGAAGACATTACTTGTATAGGCGAGTAAGCGAAAAGCTGAAGTGCATCTGAATGTAAAAGCCAAAATCAATTTGATTTTAAATGATTTTCAACTGATTTTAAAAAGCAATGGTGTGGAACTTATGTGTAAGGTTAAAAGGCTTCAATTTTATTCCCTTCAAACTAAAGCAAGCTTATTTTTTCTCCTTTATTCAATTTGTTATTTTTTTATCCCACTACTCTTTTCAAGGACCTGTATATCACTTTACCAGTTTTAGTGAGACTTATTGGACCAACAATGCAAAGTATTTTTATACACAGAACTGAACACCAGATGGGACTCCATGAATATTATATTATTTATGATCATTGAAGTAGAGATGCCTTAAAACAAAAAATTATCTGGTCTGCTGTTGTATAGCCTCATCTTTAATCTAGCTGCAGGTTTCTTCATTGAGTAACCCAACAGACTCTGATCAAAATCCCCTTTGAAAATAGCAAGAGCTCTTCCTGCTGAATGCAGTAGGCTGCTGGTCAGACTGTGATTACCATTCATTCACTGAGCAAAATGATTTTGCGATACAGGATCCATAATGAGTCGGAAGAAATCTGGATTCAATTTTTGTCCTTGTTTTGCCCACTTTTGGCAATCTTGAGCAAAACATTTGTTCTCTCTCAGCTTTTGTTTCCTAAACTATAAAGTGAGAGTAATATTTTTTCTTTCTTTTCTTTCATATTTTGTTATCTGTCAATTTAGGCTTTACTGGTTTTGGTTAGGGGATTGATTTTTATTGCATGTGGAGTAGCAGCAAACCCTGCTTGTCCCATTTGAAAAGTGGGTTGTAGCTTCTTACAGTGCTTGCAATATTGTGGTGCTAATTAATCTGGAATTCCAGAAGTATTTTGATCTAACGGTGACAGGGAAACATAAGGTACTACAGCTCCTCAGGTTGGATGGACAGACGCTAGCCAGGGAATTCGAATTGTTATAAGCGATTGCTGCTTGTGCTTTGGAAGATGCTTCTCAATACAGATATGATGAGGACCCAGAATTGTGGTCAAACACAGGTTTAAATTATGTGGAGAGTTATTCCACAGCAAAGCTGAGCAGGATTTAAATGAGTTTAAATTGGAGCAGAATAGAGCTTGCTGAAAGCTTTGCACAAATATCCATGATTAAGATGGTGACAAATGTGTCTGTGCTATTAATTGTAGAATCCTGTATCATAAAGGATTCAAAAAGCATAATCCATTTGTCTGGCAGTATTTTAAATGAGGAGTAAACAAGCTAATTTCTGAGCCTTCTTTACATCACTGTAAATTGAAGTAGCGTTTTCTCCAGAAATTAGACTGTGCAAGTGTCATGAGATCGTTTGTATCCTCTCTCTCACTTTCAGTCTCTCTCTCTGCATTCCAGTCCTTATGGCTTCCTACTCTATGATTTAGGTTTCTGTTTGTATTTTTTGTATTATCGCTAATGTTTTTGCACAGTGTAATTAAAAAGCAGCTTCCTTACTGAATGCAAGGACTCTGAGTCAGTTCGCCATATTTGATACACCCCTCACAAAGCAATATGATAAATTTTATATATGAAAAGAGATTAAGGATAAGGCCTTTGGAAAGGATAAATTTAGACACTTATTTCTGTATTTATCTAATTTTCAGTGAAAGTGCCTAAGTTCTTGGTACTTGGAACCAGCTTAAGTATCTGAGGGTCTGAAATCTCAGTCAACGCATTTATCCCTTCACTTCCATTTAAAGATTCTCTGTGGTACAAAATGTCCGTTTTCTAATCTGCGTATTTACTCACTGTGTGCTTTTACTGCCATTTTAAACTATTCATTATTTTTAAAGCTTCTGTCTCTGCAACAGTAAAAACTTAGTGATATAAATAGGCTACTAAAATGGCCATTTAGCTAATCCAGTTTCCTTAGAGTAATACAGTCACGTTAGTACTTTCATAATGTCCTTTTTGAAAACATTCAAACTATTCTGAAAAAATACTTGCCAAGCTGAATTTTCTCAAGAATTTGGTGCAAAATCTTTAGTTGGTGGAAATGCTCTAAAGATTTTGTGCAGGTGTATTTTTGTGTGCCAAAATACTGCTGTTAGGTTGGTGAGTAGTTTATAGGGTTTTTTTCACTTCTGTATACCTACTCAGATTCACAATTGCAAAAAATTCTGGGACAATACTGAGTATGAAGTGTATGATATGAATCTATAACAGGTTCGCACCTTGAAAATTATACATTTTTCTTGTCCTTGACTCAAAAAGACCCTACATACAAGATTCAGAAAAGGTAACAGCAGTGAGCCAATTTCTGGAGAGGTTTCCATATTAGAAGAGGCCAAGTAGCATGAGCTTAGAAAAGAGGTCCAAGGGCTGCATAATTCCTCTTGGTAGAATCTTAAATTGTATGAAGAAGTAATAGGGAATGCTTATTCTCTGTGTCTTAAAATTGTAATAGTGCTTAAACAAATGGAAGCGCTTTTCCACATAAAAAAACATTAATAAATTGTGGAACTCTTTGCCACAGGATGTCATAAAAGCCAAAGTATAATTAGATTAAGAAAGCAATTATCTAGACTTGTGAAGTGTATGCTTGTCCTTGCTATTAAGAAACAAAATCCTTACTACTGAAAACAAAGGTCTTGATACAGTCTCGGCTCAGGAAGTCTGGAAGAGCTGAATTACAGGATACTTACCATAGAAAGGAGCCCTCTGTGTTATATAATGCTGAAGCATTGATTTTCCAGAAGTTTTTGGGTTTGTGTTTTTATATTCCACAATGAAATTTGATGGAATGTAGGAAAATCTTACAGCGGTGTTATGCCATCGCAATTGTTGCACCAATTTAAACCTGTCACATAGGCACACTGCATCAACATCAAATATAGCTCCTTTCATTTCCAAGTATGCTGATAATGTACTCTCTCATTCTGGTACATGGCAACTTTATTTCCTGTCCACATTTCATACCCCAGATAATACCCTGTGTATTCTATAAAACAAATGTGGAACATATAGCAAGTAGAAATGGATCTGTTCACGTGGGTAAACGGGCAAGATTTTAAATTTGACTCCCAGTAGCATATGCACGCACCTACATGCAAATGTGAAATAAAGCAAGAATGCCTAACCTAAGGCCTGCAGACTCACTCCAAAAATACCAGAGTTCAACCCTGGACTGTATTCATCTTAACGCGGGACTGAAATCCAGGGTGAGACCTAATGTCCCAGAATTCGAGTCATCCATCTTATGTTGAGGAGCATGTTGTGACCAGCGATGATTCCCCCCCCCCCCCCCCCCGCCCCGAGAGCTAATCTGGCATATAAAGAATGAGAACATTAGACATTTGCTTCTTTTTATTGCAAAGTAGTAGCTGGTTTTTGACAGGACAAAAGTTGGAGGAGGATTGCACTACCAATGTACTTTGCCTATTGCTATAAGGTATTGTCTCAAAAAAGCAGAGCCTACCGTTAGCCATTACTTTCCCTTCTCATAGAGCTGCTCTGGATCAGCCAGGCAAGTCACTGGCTGCTTAGCATTTTGCACGCTACCAGCAGAAATAGTTAGTTCCTACAAGCAACTCACCTTGACAGAGGTGGCTGCACGTTTTTTCCAACTAGTGTTTTTTATTAGAGTTTGACTGTTCATGCACTGGAAGTGCTGACTCAGCCCATGGCTAGAACTCCCCATGGTTTGGCAGTGTGTTGCATATTTCAAGAAAGGAGAAGTCATTCTTTTTATTATTATCTGCGCATGAAGTTGTATCGTCAGTCTGGACATGCTTCATGAACCAACAGACTTCTATTGTGCCAGAATGGAGTTGCTGCATGGCAGAGAATGGTGAAAAAAGCTGGTTTTGTTGGTTAGTTTGTTGGGGTTTTTTTGTGTTGAGTCTTCTAAAAGTAAAACAACTCAACCTTTTCAGGCTGACTCCCCCTTCTCTAGTCCTCCACACAACCATTCCAGTTAGCCCAGCCACTCTATTGAAATATTTTTTTCTATTAGCTATAGCAGCAATAATACATGAAATGTCTTTGAGCTTATGTGTCATCAGGGAGAGGAGAGCTCACCCACCAAAAGGTGAGCAGCAGCCAGCTTTCTTGCTTCACCTTGAAGTGCCCCTTTACTGCATGTAAGCACCTGTAGAGGCTAAAATCACCTGAAAGTGATTGCCTGGATAACCAGTACTGGTGAGTTTGGGGCTTTGAAAGGTGGGGGAGGGCGAAAGTTTGGGTGCATAAATAAGCTGAAAAAATCCTCACTGTCAAATGAAATGTTCCTCTGCTTTATCACCATTATTTTTAGTGAGATTTTGCATTATGGTACCTTGAGTTTTAAATTAAATGTCAAATATAATTTGGCACTACAAAGAATGAATTATGTGACTGCCCTTAGAGAAAATCAGAAGGCTTAGCTCTGTGAGTTAAATTGGTATCTGCCTTATACTGAGCTGATGTGGGCTAATTGATTAGGATCTGACAGGATACCATATTGCAAATTCAGCACAATCTCTTCCATTAAAAAAAAAAATAGACCTAAGGTACCTTTAGGGAAAAGCAAAAAATCTTCTGTAAAACAGAATGGGGAGAGGAAAAGAGTGTCTTCAAGGACTCTCTTTTGCATTGATGGTTTAGATTCCCTAGAAGCCCACACTTCTTAAAGGTACAATATGGATGTTAATGTGCCCCGGGTCACTTTGGAAGCAGACTTGCAATCAGATTTCAGGTTCTTCTGGCCTAATTTTAAAGAGCAGCAAAATATTTTCTCAGATAGCTGACTAAATCTATCTCCATAAGAACTAAGATGACAAAGTGCCACTTTACATCATTAAAGGAGGGTAATACATTTTAATCAGCAATTATATGAGGAAGGACAAACCAAATGCTATAGCAGTGGGTCATTTTATAAATTCAGTACTTGTGGCCCTCTTCCTTTCAAAATGCATGATGTTATTTCCTGGAAACATCAGTCTTAAAACTATTGTCAAGTAAACAAGCCTTGTGTTTCTCACAGCCTTCATGTCTGTGTAGTCTGGGTTTAATTTTCTGTTAAGTACGGGTAGTGTTGCGGGGGGAGGACTAAGTTTGAAGTTCTAATGTAGTCAGGCTGGAATCTGTCACTCAGCTTATTGCATGTTGATGACTCAGTGCAGTTTCAGCTGTAAGCAGACCATGATTTATGGACACCAAGTGAACTCCTGCGGCAAAAACCAGCCATGAGATCAGAGCAGCAATAGGGCCCTTTTTTGGCAGGAGACAGCGCCTGCATTTTTCTCATTCATGCCAAACTGCTTTGCACGGCAATTAGCTCTGTCCTCATTTAGTCTCCAGTCCCGAAGGGTAATGAAAGTCATATATCATCTTCAAGGCTGCTAATTATCCAGCTCAGTTACAGGTAGGCTTTGTAACTGTGAGAAGGGCCTGTCTGCTTGATATTTATTGCTCTTCCAATAAGCAAGCAAAGGAGGGGGGGGGGGGGGGGGAACTTTCCTGAAAGCTTGCCCATACCCCTTGCCTCAGATCCTTGACATACCTTCTGCAAATGTGCTAGTCAAAGGGGAAATGTCTTCATTCCACATATCCATTTTTCATGCTGTAACTAAACATTCAGCAAGAACAGAGAGCAAGTGCTTGAAACATGAGAGAACATACATTTAGCGTGAGCTTGTCTCTAGCCATTTGCTTGTGGAAAGACAATCTTCTGAATACACAGCCATGAAAACAGGAAGAAGGGCAATAAGGAAGAATGAGGAACTTCTTTCTCCTTATCCACTCCTTTCTCCTCCTAGTCCTTCAGCACACGCCACAGCAGCATCTTGGGAAAGCGATGGGGTTAGAGAATGGTGATAGCTTTACTGAAGATATAGCAGAGGAAGCCTAGAACTCCATATTTGAACCCTCTCGTTATCAGGTCTGAAATACAGTAAAATTCAAATCTCTATCCAGAGTGTGGGTCCTGCCTGACTTTCTGTAACAGGCTGAACCAGGCACTTGACAATTTCAGTTGTTTTGGATGCTGGTATTAATAGAGCCAAGTCTTGCAACTAGGAGCTGTCTTTTGCTGTTGTCAATATATTGGCTAAATCAATAGTCCAGGTATTTGAGTCCTTGCTCTGCCTAAGGAGTGAAATTCTTCCTAAACTTGGATGAAATCCTGCTATGTTTTTTTAAAGGTTTGGTTTGCCTTTGACCTCTGTTTCATTTGTATTTTACCTCTTCATTTCATACTTATTTTGATCAGTAAGCCTGAAGACTGCAAGGTCCAAGACTAAGCAATCTTTTGCAGTGCCAGGGTGGCGATATCTCCAAATCCCATCAGCCAGTGAAGGAGTTGCCAGATGTCCTCTGTAACTGCCCAGTAATATCTCACGCTTTGTATGAAAAGCTCACAGAAAAGCTTTCTCTATTATTTCACATCAGTTGCATGTTTTTTTTGACACTGGTGGCAGTGGCTGCTAGGAAAAAAGCTATTGTGCATATGCAGGAAAGTAATTTTGCTAGCGCCAGCACAGGGCACATCAGTGCATACGTCACGCAGCTGACCTGTGTGTGCACAGCATGCATAGAGTGACATCGCATCTCAAGGCATGATGTCTGATCTATCTGACATTATCAAGGCTCCCATTTACTACAGGGTCCATTGTCTCAAAAAT
This sequence comes from Platalea leucorodia, assembly GCF_965183815.1. Lineage (NCBI taxonomy): Eukaryota > Metazoa > Chordata > Aves > Pelecaniformes > Threskiornithidae > Platalea > Platalea leucorodia. The sequence goes on from NC_138826.1 coordinate 25,570,411, forward strand.
CCTCAAGAAACCTTGTTGTGTAGAAAGGCAGCTATCAAAGTAAGCACATGGAAAGGGAGAGCTGGGGCAGAAGCAGCCAGTAAAGCTCAGCAGATAAAGAGCTTTGGCTGGCACTGATCTGTGGCTGGAGGTACAATGGGCAGAAGGAGCAGAGATGTTCATCGTTTGTGCACAATGAGAACAGTATGTGACTATACTGGTAGAAGGCAGAGGAGATATGGACCTATTGTCATAGAGAGATGCTGAGAAGAGAGTACGCTGCTAGGTATACGGCTCTTCGGGTGGGGAGCTGAACTGCAGCGCGGTGGGAGTTCTGCAGCCTTTCAAGGCTTTGAACTGTGCTGTGGCATTGGGAGGGGCCCAGCACTACTCTGATGCCTCTGGGTATCTCCGCTGGGTTCAACCAGGCCTGACTTTCATTTCTGTCAGCAGCAGGAAAGCACTTAGAGGGTGGGGATGTGAAAGAAGGGGAGGAAGTTCCTTATTCTTTTTTACAGCTCCTCTTCCTGTCTTTGCTGTTGTGCAAAAATGGAGGATCAACTTTCATGATCAAATGTGATTTTATTTTTCTTTGCACTGAGAATGGCAGAACATTTTGCACTGTTGTCACTATCTTCTTAGCCTGGAGGAAGCACTGGAAAGCTGGATGAAATCCAAGAGGTTCAAATACTGAGATTCAAAGGAGCATTGCAAAGGAGGGGGTGCTCATCTGTCATGTATTGGCAGATTCCCTTGAACTGAGTGGTACTCATCTGATTTATACCAGTCACAGAGGTGCCCTGCAAACCTTGAGATATTTGTCTGCGTTGTCTTTGCCAAGTTTCCAAACCTGTTGACTTGAACTTTCAGTAGTTGCATTCCAAGTGCTCTCACCCCGCCCTTCCTGGAAATAGGTACCCACACAGCTCCTCTTGACGGCCGTGGGAACTGCTGTTGTGTATCCTACTGCAGAACAGAGCGCTGGTGTCTGTATCCTGCTGTCTTGCAGGATCAAGGCTTGAGGCACCGTGCCACTGGTGGTGACGTGAAGGGCAGTGAGTTGGATAGAAGTCGTTGTTCAGCATCGGAGTGGTGATCTATCTAATCTGATATCTTGGCACTGATAATGGATAGTGCTAACTGCTGTAGAGGAAGCTGTCCCTTTTTCTCCTATCATTTAATTCTTTCTCCGATACAGGTTTAAATTACTCTTTTTACTCATAGCAAGAATTTCTGTTTCTAAAAAAAAAAAAAAAAAAAAAAAAAAAAGTTGATTTTGCACTATTCATTCTGTAGTGCCCTAGACTTTTCTTTTTACACCTCTTGAAGTTTTTCTGCAGTCTTCCTTGTGAATTTAGCAGAGAGGGGGTGATGGAAAATAGGAAGAAACAAATGTTAAAGGCTTCATCCAAATCCTGCTGAAGCCACTAGTGTAACTTTTCCACCATTTGGTTTAGATCTGCCTCCTAAGCTAGCTTTCCACATAGTGCTAATTAGCATGACACCAGTATTAAATATAGTTTTGGAAGTAGTATTCTCTGAGATGAAGATGAGAAAGTAATGAAAAATGAATGTTCAAGCCTTACGGTTCTCTGTCCACAAAACCTTCTCTTAGAATTTCATTTCACTTGGTTTATTTTTTGCATTTATTGTCCCATCTCTTGAAACAAGCATTTGTCTGACCTATATCTGTTTCTATTTGTATTAACAATGACCGCAGTATCATAAAGGCAAGTATCCTAAATGATTATTCTTTATCAGTAATGTGATTTGTTGTTTTGCAGCAAATAACATGGGAATTTGTTTCCTCCCATCAGCAAAAAGGGGTGATACTTGGGTGTAGTTTTGTATCACCCATGGCTAATCTATTTCTAAACTGCTGAAAAGGTGGTGAAAGGGTGAGTGTCTGCCTGCTGTCCTTGCTGTTGTGTCAGCAGCAGCCCTCATCCAGCTGTGCCGGCAGCTGTGCTGGGGAGCAGATCTGGCTGACTGCTGAGGCATGCAACCGCACATGCTGACGCAAAGCGTGGAGGAGACACAGGTGAGGTGCTGGAAAGGAAGGTCTGTCCCTTTCAGTAGCATTTCAAAGTTCAACTAGATGAAGCTGACCATGAAATCATATCCTTACTGTAGCCACATCTATACTCTTTCTGTTTAGGCCTCAGTTTGTTAGATGGCTTCTTCAGCAGGTGAGGGAAAAAAAAAAGAAACATATAGACATGCTTAATGTGTATAGAAACATACAAGATAACAAGACACCTTTTTTTTTTACCCCATCCATTGAAACAGTTAAAGTCTTCCCTGTAAATACTGCTGCTGTTGTACATTCCCAATATACCAGATTGGTGCAGCTGCAAATGGAAACTAAAAGACTGTTGCTGGCATTGTGCGCTTTGGATCCATCACATACAGGGATGTTCTGAAAAGATACGTTGAAGGAGTATTTTGAAGCAGGAGTTTAATTCAAAAACAGGTGTGGTTGAAAGGCCACGTCAGAGGAGCCTGAGAAAGATACAAAAATCAAAAGTCTTTGATGAAGATCTATCTCAAACCTCTCGCCCTTGTTGCATGGACCCTACGCAAGCTTCAACTGCTCTCCCAGTATCTAACCACAGCCTAAAAAGAAAACTACTGTGCGATAATTTTACTCTTCCCTTTCAGATGAAGCTGAAAAAAAACAATATGGGGAAAACTCTATTTGTGGCAATTGAACTGTGGATTTTCAAAATTGTTCCTGAGCATGAATTGACTAAACTGCCATGGGAACCTTGCTCTGCTCATCCTTGTGGTGAGCTGTTGCGATAAGCCTCCGTGTTGAACAGTTTCGACTGCAAGAGAACTCCAGACAGTTATTCAGCACTGTATAAAAATTCACTCAGAGAATTCAGGTCTTCAGAATGTTTTTGACTAAAATTTCTCTGTGTTTAAAATTAGCAGGAAGGAATAGGCATGGTGTCATCCTTCGTCATCCTTTAAACCTTATTTTCATGGAGAAATGACTAAAGATTAAAGAACGGGCTGTACAAAGCACTAATCAATACATGTGATAAGGGAAGATCATGCAAAAGAGAGGTCTGCAGTGTGAGGTACAGGACATAAGAGTATTGCTTCCTCCTTATGATGAAGAGGTTTTTTTCTTTTCTAACTTACATTTCTATGCTCAACAGTAAACGTATTGCTTCTCTTTCTTTTGTAACAGGCAATCATTACAAATTTGACCAGCTTCAACAGGTAAGGCATCAATCAGGTCTTGTCTGGTAAATGTTAAACTCACTGTCAGGACTACAAAGTCTTTGGCATGTGTATGGGGGGAAGGGTTGGGGAGCAATGTTTTACCCAATCTCTTCTTATATATTCTGCTCTGTATATGTTCTTGTACTATGGTCATCTTTCTAATGTCATCTACATGTCATTCTGCTTTATGGCACAGCAACCAAGGTCAAAGAGACGCACTACATGCACAGAGCAAAAGATGCTAAGGTTTCTGGTGTTACTTAGCTCTTCTGGAAATTTGTTCTTCGTTTCATAAAGAAGTCTTGAAGAGCCCACAAGAGATCTCATCTCTTGTGCGGATGAACTCTGGCCTTTCTATGGAGTGTTCTATTGGGACAGAGAGCTATAAGTGATGATTATGGTCTTCATCCTGGTGGTATAAGTAAGTATGCTGGAAAAAGAAAAAAAGATTTTGATCTTGGTTTGAAATTTTATGAAAAGTCATTGTAGGTAGCACAGAACAAAGGTTAACATGCTGACAGTACTACTGATAAAACATACAGACGCGCCCTTTTATGGGAACCAACTAGCCTCCTGTGAACTCCCAGGAGAATTCACTTAAGCAATACACAGTAGCTGGCTAGAATTAAAGCGAGTTAAACGTGGGTTTATTCTCTGCTGATTTTTTGCTACTGAGCTTTTAAGGGAATAATGGAAGGCTCTCTCTCAAATTAAATATTGTGTGTCTCAGCCAGATAGGGTGCCTGTTGTTCATGGTTCTCTTTCTTAATCCAAGAGGACCACCATCCCTGGGTTCCTCCACTGCAACACAGAGTGAATCCTGGCACTTCTGTGCCTTTCCTGCTTTGGGAACACTGGTGAGATAAAGGTGGTGAGTAAAGGCCAAAAGTATTCCTGCTGTTTGAGAAAGCTTCCCGAATATGCAAGATTTTTTTCAAGCAAGTAGGGTGTTATTTCATGACTGCTGTTCTGTTCTGCTCTGCTCAGCCTGTTTAAGGCTATTCCTAGCAAGAGTAACAGTGATTCTGTACCTGGTAACACCACAAAAGTAAGCGTGGCCATGCGTAATTCTTACCTAATTGTGTTTCTAGGCTATATCTCTATATAATTAATTAATATGTTTATTAAGTGAGAAGGAAAATGTTTTATTTACTAATACAGTAAGCAAACTACCAACATACCTACATTTAGTGAACCATCAGTGATAGCAGCTGTTTTCAGATTCAAACATTACTTATCACATTGAGTAAGTATACTCAGAAACAATCCTTTTATTCCTATCTTGCTTCATATAGCTGGACTCATGTTTATGTGGTTTTCAGTCTCCAAACCAAGGCAACCATCCAGTTGTCCTCATTCAAACCAAAACAGAATTTTCTTTTAACAAGTCCATTGCAGTATTTGTTCAATCTAGGCTATTTCAATATCATTGTTAAGAAAGAGACAAGCAAAGGAACACCTCTTCCTCTAGTTGGTCCTGCAATCAGTGCCATAGTATTGTATCATAGCTTTGGCCTGACTCTTAGGAACAGAGACTGGAGAATCCACTAGTTCCAATGTCTCTGCAGTACAAAAATTAGTACCTAATTTGGGGCAGGGCTCAATTATGGCTTGTGGTAGGTAGCTGTCCAAGAAGAGAGCGAGAATTGTAGGAGCTCTTTTTCTCTCATGGCTTCCTGAGTGCACTCCTACCACTCTGATTTCTGCTTTCTCAGCTCCTGACACCTCATATATATCTCTGTCCCAGTTGAGACTTATTGGCAGAGGAATGGATTCAGAGCTTGCCTTTCAGCTTTCCACATCGTTCCCAGAGGCCTACATGCCTTGCAGGCAAAATACCTTTTGTGCTTATTACTGATACAGATATTTTCAGCCCATTTATGGATACATCAATACTAAAAGTGCTGAGACATAAACTGGCTCAGCATGAAGAAAGTCTGGAATCAGGAATGGCGGGGAAGGACAGTGTATGTATCCGTGCTCGCTTTGTAGAACATTGCTTGGTCTAAGAAATATCGTGGTTGTGCAAACACAGCCAAATGACCTCTAGATCTGAGCTCTTATCTCTGCACATAATCACATGGAATAACCATTCAGTCTGCATCCTGAAGTCAGAATCTGAAGTACTCAGTGAGGGAAAATTCTCATTGGAGTCTGGCCGAAGGAACATATAATTTTGTCTAAAAACACTGAATATGCAGTAGCAACTCTGGGTTGTCAAATCCAGCATAGGATTATACCCTACATCATATGCTTCAGTACTTTATACAGACTATGTTTAAATTAATTTTTAATTAGCTCATTATACAGATAAAAGATCTGCTCATCTCAAGTTTCCTAACCACAACTTTGCCTGCAGGTCTCTCTATCAGACAGTTGGATGATGCCAGAACCCATCTTGAGCTGGAAGTGCACAAACCCCGCAGCAATGAGACTAATATTAAAAGCCCTGATAGTATCAGGCACCACCCTCCATTATATCACGATTGCATTTCCATCTGCATGCCCAACCTTCTTATATACTATAAAGAGCTTGTGGAGGGTGGGGGTTCGTGACTGCTGGAAAGCCTACATGCCATGGAGAGCCAAAGCTATTTGACTGTGCATAATGGTGCTACCCATAACCTCTGCAGAGTTTTTGATGATTAAGTGCAAGTTCAGCCCACCCAAAGTGATTCATAATGAATTGTTGGTCCAGAGATTGCAAACCACAGATCTTCTCCCTCTTATGGTTGGCGAAGATTTTGTAGACATACATGCCTAGTGAAGTGTGATAGGGCCAGTTACCTGTAATAGTATTACCTGCTTTGGAAATACCTTCTCTCCCCTATTCAAAATCTGTCCCCTATTGTGAGATACGCTGTATATGTGCATAGCTTGCAGTATGAATAGGCATGGCTGAGAAAGTACTAGCTTTACAGACCTGGAATTAAGGTATGTATAAAGCCATTTGTTTGGGTTTGTGCAGGAAACATGTGGCACAGTGAGGAACAGACCACAGATCACTTAAGGTCCAAGTATTGTCCTTAACTAGAGATCATTCATATTCCCCTGGTACCTATGTGTTAACAGTCTCTTCGTTAGATGTTTTTAGTCCCATGAACATATTCTTCTTGGAGCTTCCAACCTACTCCAGTGTGACACGCTGACAAGAGTTATAATGAGATTATTCAGAAAAATTGTTTTTTCTTTTTTGTTTCCTTCCATTTGCTATTAGAAATACCCTTAGAAAGCTAGTTTCCATGAGACCAGGAGGGAATGCACATTTCATGTGTTTCAGTATGAGTTTTTAAGGATAGCTGCACTGCAGGAGACTACTTGCTTCAGACTGATCAGAGGGAAGTAAAGGCTGCCAATTTAACTTGACACAAACTGTAAACTTGACTCAAAAATTCTTGTGAAAAAGTGTATGACTTGTTCTTTACAGTAGAGCAAATTTTTTTGAAGAGATATTCAATCTCAAGTTAATTTCTATGAAATCATCTTCTTGGCCGGTGTAGAACCACACCACACTTTGGTGACAGGAGGTAATCCAGCTGCAAAGACTCCTTAAGCTATTGTCCAACCGTTCACACCTCTGGAATTTCATAATAAATTGAATCAACTGAACACATGGGGGGCGGGGTTGGACAACGAACAGATCTGAATGAGTAGTGACACCAATGACTCAGTCTCTAATTTCATTCCTTTTCAGATTATTTACCTAGGAAGAACAGGGCAAGGAAATGTGTAAGGATATACGTGCTGTTTATTTAGATCTGTAGTAGGAAGGTAATTCCTAAGCAGAAGCTCTGCTATGAAGCAGAGAAAGACTGATTTGCTACAGGGATATAATGAATTTCTTTATTTTAATGACATTTCTTGTCTTTTGTTTTATGTGTAACAAAAGCAGATAGTGACTTTCTTCAAAGTCCATCTGTTTGAGATCTTTCATTGTTATTGATTTCCATTCAACTCCTCCTAGCTTCTCGGTGTGTTGATGGCATTCAAGGGCCAAAGCTTTATGATATATTTGCTGTGGTTTTATCAATCCCGTACAAAGCCTCATCTCTTCTCTAGTTCCTGATTGTGGCAAGCCTGAGAATGGAAAACTAAGCTGCACTGAAGCATTTCAATATCCTATTCCACTGCAAACTCACATTAAATTTGCTATTCTCTTTGAAGTCAGCAGAAAAACCCTGACTGACATCAACTGAGTGTCTGTGTTTCTGACAACGTTACTGCTTGCCTGGTATAGCAGTCCCTGTGGCCACTGAGAGTGAAAAGTAGCTGAGGCAGTTTCTCAGAGGTCGGGAATACTAAGAGGCCAGATAATTCAGCCTCTAACAAGCCTGGCATCCTCTTCCCCTGTTCTTTTCAACTTGTTCTAACCTGTTAGTACCATTGCCACTGTGTCACAGGTCTGTGCCGAATTGTCAGTAAGCATGTGAACGGGGGGATGGAGGTAACTGTTGGGCATGAAAGGGGGGAGGTGAGCAAATATTTTGCTTGCCAAAGAGTGGGAACTTGCTCTCAATGAACCTGGCTATTTCTCTGAATATAGATGTTGCAGAGGATTTTCTGTAAGAGACAGGCATCCTGCCTCCAAAAATAACTTGTGCCTGATCTTTCAAAACCCTTCGTAATGTACCTTGCCAGTTATATGTTGCTGAGCAGGAGGGTTGAGAGGATTATTTCAGCTGTGGCAATCAGTTTACACCTTGAACCACAAGATCGGATTACTTTTGGTATTTAATTTTGAAATATTTCCCCCAGATGTACTGTACCTTTGCATGTTTCCTGGATGAATTTCATTTTGTTATTTCCTGCTCTTATTTCTAAGCTTTCTCAGGTCTTCTGTGTTATTTCTGTCTTCACTTATGTTTGCAACACTTCCTAATTTAGTATCATCTGCAAATTTAATTATTGTATCAGTTCTTTATATCACCTGATCAGTGGTTTTAAAATATTACTTAAATATTAAAAACTTGAGTTTAACTCAATCTCTGCAAATTTCCCAAGGGGCAGTTCCCTCAAATCGTTTATTCTTGGGGATTTGTGTATGGTTAGTGTATATGACACTATGGATGTGCATAAGACTACACAATAGAAAGTGCTGGTGTCAATTAATGCTTTCTTTGTTCTGAAAGACTTAGTCTACAGACATCTCAAAGGTATGAAATAGCATAAATAGGGAATGGGGACATGGATGTACAATTGAACATGTGAGTTTTCTATGGGAAGCCTCTAGCAAAAGTGAATTCAAAGCTGTCACAAACATACTTCATGTCATAGGTGAGAACATAAAGACTACAGTAGGAAAAGAAGATTCAGATAGTCCAAACAAGCCTGATAGTTCTTTTAAGGAGCAGAAATAGTGAAAGAAGTAGTAAAGAAAGAGGTCCAAGGGCAGAGTTTTGTGGTGCTCTAAAATGGCATTTTGAACTTGATTTATAATAAGTGGAAACCAAGGAGTTGAAAAGGAAGAGTATGAAGAGAAAAATATTTGAAATGGCCATTGAAACAAAGGGAGTAAGAAAGCTGTGAGACCCAAAATAAAAAAGATATGTTGATGTAGCTGAGGCAGCAGATGACTAATGTATGAACTCTGAGCAGTAGAATAAAGAAAAGTCTGAATTTTTAAAGTTTTTAGACCCAGTTTTATGCTAGCATCTAAACAGAGTTGAATATTTCAGGTGACTTTCTATTAAATGATTTACTAACATGTAATGTATGGTACGTCAATTCATTTTTTTAAAATTTTAGCTGTTCGGCAGTTTAGTAAGAGTTTGGCAAGTTCCTTATGCAACCTCTTTGTTACTGCTTTACGTAACCTCATGGTTCTTGCAGGTTATTTTTTCCTGTACTTGTTTGACTTCAGTGGAGATTCCTTACTGGGCTGACATGTCTTTATGAATTGCTTGCTATTCCTTACCTTTTGTGATTGCTTACATTCTTACTACAGAAGAAAGAACATATTTTGTTTACTGTTTCTCTATTTACACAACACAAGTTGTCTCTTGTGTTCTGAGAGGAATTTTTATTTAGTGGCTTTTAGATTATTATTTAATAGCTATATCTCCAGTATAATGGATCATATTTCTCAATTACTGCCACTTTGTGTTTTAGATACTCTATTAGGCCTAATCGTGAACTAGGTGCTAGGTGCTGAGCAAACACAAAGTGAAAGCACGAGCTTTGTCGCAGTGAATTTGCAGCTTATTGAGTGTTGTCACGCATTCATCTGTTCTGGTGTTTGTAACTGATAACATTGTAGTTTACGCATCATTAGTGTTCTAAAACATAGTCTTCACCAAACTGGAGATTTTAATGAATATGCTTTGGCAGAATGAAACTGGAAAGGTTCATTGGGTTCCCTGACTGTGTTTTTAAACCAGTCTAATTTCCAAGACCACAGGAAAGTGATAGTCAGATAGTATTTAAACCAAAATGGTGCTGTTTGTACAAGAGCTTGTCTTGATGCCCAAAGATTTTTGTGCAGGTTATTCAGCATTCACATAGTCAAACTACAAGCATCTAGTCTGTGTGTGTAAGCTAGGTGTCTAGCTTATCTATATATTTGATAAAGAGAGACAGGTACCTACGCCTTCCTTGTGCTCTGGAAGTTCCACTTTCACATAAACCTCCTAGCCTAGGGACCTAAGGGAAGACTGTATCGCTGTCACACTGCTATGTCCAAGCAGGGGTCTGAACAGGCAGAGTCTCAGTAGTGAACAATTAAGTTTATTTTTTTTTAAGAGGTATATCATTGAATCTAGAGCAATCATCCACAGCTGTAATCACAGCTATGCTTAGGAGTTAGTTTTATTGGGAGAGGGTCATCAGGGAAAGGAGATTAGCTTGTAGTTTACACAGAAAAAGAGTCTGTGTTGGAGAGGGTCAGATCAGGAGCTTGTCTGTAAATGAAAGCCCTGCCTTCACTAGGCTACAGTCCAGTGGAGGGGAAAAAAAAAAAAAAAGGCTCAGTGCATTTCTCTGGGAACCTCACTTACTAGGCAATTTTAATATAGCTGTTACAAGCTCCCTTTAAGCCAGACCTTGGGTAAGGCCTTAGAAATGCTCAGCTGTGCCATGTGGCTTGTAACAAATATCACAAAGTATTGATTTATTCCATAACCACTCTCTGCCATGTGTTATGTAAATAACGATGTTTGATAGAATGTGTGGTTCTTCATGCTGTAATGCATAGGTCTTGGGGAGGTCTTGAGTCAAAAGATGAAAGGCCAACTGCCTCCAGTTGTCCTCAGGATGTGTGCATGACACTGCAGCTGCACACACATGCACCAAGCCCTTCCCTTTTGAGTGCATTTTATAATGATGATTTTAATGTTTTATCTGGTTCTGATCTGGGCGCGTATAATCTTCTAATTACATAACTTTGAATTTTCTCAGGTTGTCTCCATCTTTAACGCTGTTAGTAATTCTCCACTGGAAAAACTAAATTCACAGTGCTTTCACTGCACATGCTTATATCTATACGGATTTAACCTAGAAAAAAACATGCAGTCTGAAAACACCACTAATTGTACTCCAGCTTGTAGGTTGCAGAGCAGCCTCGTTCTGTTTTCCCACAGCCAAGAGAAGGCCTCAAGGCCAAAATGTCACCTCAGATTTCTTTTGATCTCAACTTATATTTTATTAACCCTTTTAACTTCACTGAGGGTGTGCAAGGAAACATGTATATTCCCTTTCATATAAAACCAGCATTGTCCTTACATCTTGCGTGCAAATGTATGGACAGTTTTTCATACAAAGGATTATTTAGATGTAATCTATACGCCTTGTGAGTTACAGATAAGAAGGGGCGGGCAGCATTTATTCTGCAATGTTTATGATTTATTCCCCTTTTATTTTCTCTCTTTAACTCCATCCAAATATTTCTGAGAGTCTTAGTGAAATATAATACTAGAAGCCTTTAATGGCACCTTTTCATCTCACAATTGCAGAGTGCTTTTCAGGGCTTAATTAAATTTTACGGCATGCCTTTCAGGTGAGTGTAATTTGAATGCATCCATTCCTGTTTGTGAGGAAACTGAGGCAGGGAGTGGTGATTAACTCAAGGCTGTGAGCCAAATAAAATGTCAGAGTGAGAATTATGGCCCAGGAGATTTGATTAGTATCATATAATTCCAGCATGATTTGGTTCTTAAAGATTTCATCAAATAGACGACACAAACAATGGCCGCCTGATCTGGCAGAGGAGTCAAATAGCTTCTCCAGACTCTTCCTTTCCTTAGCCTTTTTGATGACTAGTGGCTTATGCCTCAGTCCAGTTTTGGAGACTCTCAAATCTTTGGGCGTGCCAGATGTTTGCTCAGCCCTCCAACATGATCAGAAGAAAATGAGTGAATGGTTACATTCTACCTCCGTCATCTTCTCAGCATATGGCATAGGCCTTTCATCCCTTTCCATTGACACTCCTGTTAGGGTGGGATCTAAATGCATCCATCAACTCCTAAAGCCATGGTTTTCTACAAGATAAACTCTGTAACGTGAGTTGTAAAAGGCATGGGGCTCCTTGCCTAGTCCTTGTTAGTGGTGAAGGGGGAGTTTTTCATCCCTCTCCTCACTGAAAAGTATTGAAAGCAGCCTGTCCTCTTCTGCAGGTAGGCTGGTGGAAGGGAAAAAGCTGCTGGGAGGAAAGTGTTCATTTCCTCTGCACATTTATCTTACAAAGATCTTTTATAGGTTCAATCAGCAGCAGCTAGTACCCAAACACGGTTACAGACGATGCTGTAGAATAGACCATAAAGCATCATATGGGAGTGGGTTAGGAAAGTGGGAAGATATACTTTCTGAGCCCTCAGTGGTCACGGGTTGAAAATCATACCTGCTTTGACCAGAGCCTGACTGTGAGGGGAACGGAGTTCTGTCAGCGTCTCGTGCACGTCTGGCTCCCCACTCTGTGCTCCTGTCTGAAGAGGGGATGGTATTATCTAGCCTGTCTGGCAGACCTGGAACTGGTGTACGCTGGAATTTATAAAGTGGGGTATGGCCGTTTCTTTGAAGGTATGTGAAACAAAACTGAAATCAAACACGTGAGAGATCACACAGATACAGTCTGCAGGCCAAGAGTGCCCTTCCCTTTGTACCAGTCACCATGGTGAGAAAAGCTCCTCTGGCTGTGAGATGGACTCATAACAAGCAGAGCAGTAGTTTTAATGAGGTAAGGAATCCATCTTTGGGACATCAGTGGTTTGAATTAACTTTTCATTCTCTCAGCAGAGAAGCCAAAGATTGAATGATGTCCCTTTGTCACGAGAAACTGGTCTCAGACCTAGGGGAAAGAGAGAGGACACTCTTGCTGTTGAATGCACAGTCCTTCGCTGCCTGGCTCTGCTGAAGCCTCATCCGACACTAGGCAAGCATTACCGCATCTGGGCTTTCCAAAGCCTGAGCAGGACTTGGCAATCCCAATGTCTGACTCCAGTCCCTCCAGGCAGGGTATGCAATGTGGTAACGCAATATGTTTTCAGTGTGCTATATAAGACAATCGGTCAGCAGCCACCAGGCAGGTATAACGGAGGTGAGGAGATGTTTTCTATTTACAGCATTGTCAGCCTGGTCTCTTAAAAGTACTTACCTGAGAGTGAAATGGCTCCTCACTATGCAGAGGCCAATCTTCCATTGCTGTTTTATGAAACAGGCACTGCATGGTTGGTCTTTTTATCAGAATAATATAATCAGAGTACAAATGAGGCCATGCAATTGCTGAACAGTTTTTGCCACTTATTGTTGGTCATCTTTCTAATATCTTTCTTTTCTCCTTCATGCTGACCTCTTCTAATAGTGAAGTCAACAGCTGTGCCCATGTGCACGGGACATACTTTGACAGCAGCAGGACTCAGCTGACAGACTCTGGAATATATTATTTCAGCAGCGTCATCTGGGTCTGTAACTGGCTCTTCTATAACTGTATTGAAGGTTGAAGGCCTTGGTTTTTTTTTTTTTTTTTTTTCTTCTTTTCATCTTCTTTCCACTACACCAGCGTTGCAGAGGGACCTTAAAGTATGCATAGGAAAGCAGGCCTTGGGGACAGGCTTTACTTCAGGGTTAGAAACCCAGCTTTTTTTAATTTACAAGTGCTTGGTTGTGTGTAAATCTGTTTCACTACTCTAACTTCACATCAAAGTATTTGAGCTGTGCTGTACTCAATGAGAGCAAGAGTGCATGTTTGTCATTGCTCAAGCAAAACAAAAATACCTTCAGGAACAGGGAGACAGAGACCTGAGCGCAGCACGCCTTAGAGGATTTGCCACTAATTTCAATGACAGAAGGGTTTGGGTTTTTTTACGTTATTAGCATTCCCCCAGATTAAAACCCCTGCAACAAACGCCATTTTGAACCTCACTTATGATTGAGGCTATTTCACAAGGATGCTTAGGCTCCTTTGAAACCTCTGTGTGGGGTTGAATTAGTGACTTGGGAGACTCGAGGCCACCAAGAAGGAGTGCAGAAAGTGCCCAGGAGCCTAATTCGTGTCTAATTTCTGCTGATCCCATGCTGGGTAAAGCAAGAGGAATTCCCTGTGAGCAGAGAGAGTGCCCTCAAGATCAGGATGCATCCCAGCTCTTTGGTGAGAATGATTCCAGAGGAGTGTTTAAGTGTTTAGTTTTCAGGAAGATTAGCTGCACCTTTCATTTGTCCTTTGAAGATTATTTTTGTTCTGTAAAGAGATTTTAAAACTGGCAAACCAGTGCACAGGCACATGTAAAAAACAAGAAAACACAAGGTTATGGGAAGAAGCTGAGATTCTATCTGTTTTATTGAATGATCCTGCAATACAGTAACAAGGGGACAGTCGCATGCTTAATCATCTCACTCTTACAAGTGGAAACGATGCTTGACAACAGAGTGCACTGATATGAAAGAGTTGGGGAAAGAAAAAAAAAAACTAAGGAACAAAATAAGCATAAAATGTAAACAAAATTCTGCTAGGACTATTTGTAGTGACAGATGCTTTGGTAGATAGGGCAAAAAATATATTCCTTTCTCCTAAAGGGAAATAGGTGGAAGTCCATCAAATAAACTTTGTCCTGGCATATTTTATTTTTGCACGGAGGAAAAGGAAAAGATCTTTTTTTGATGTGGGCTTTTTTTTTCTTCTGCTGTTTTTTCCTTTTCTGCCATACCAGAAAAAAGATCATGGAAGATAAGCCAGGCAAAAGAAGGAAAAAAAAGAAAAAAAAAAAGGAGGGGGGTAAGGAGGGGGGAAAAAAAAGGTTACTCTGAGTATCAGAGAGGGGGCTAATTGTCAAGGTTATATCTCCAAAGATGATTGATGTGAGGCTGGGTTTTTCTGTCAGCCTGTCACAAAGCAGGAATGTTTAATGTTCTCATTATTGGTTACGCTGTTGTGTATATTTCTCTGTCAGCACTGCGGACCCATCTGAACTGCCAAGGCACTTCAAAGCCCTGCAGGTCATTTATCATCCTCCTGACGCTGCGAATGTTCAGCCTCAGCTGAGTGCCAGGGATTTGTTATGACTTGAGAGCCAGCTGACAGACAGGTCTGCTGCAAAAAGGATTCCTTTTTGTCACACTGCGAAAACATCAATGTTCCTATAATGGCCTACAACTGTCAAAGGGGACTGCCACCTGACAGTTGTGTGGTCTCACTAATTTGCAGCCCGGTGACTTGTTTCCTTGAGTTTAGATTCAGTTACGGTGTCACATGCAAACAGGTCACCATCTGTCGTCCTGTGCCGGGGGCACATGGTAGGGGGTGGAGAGAGAGAGGAGGAAAAGATGAAGTGGCAAACTGGGGGTGGGGGAGATGCGAGGGCAAGAAAAAAAAAAAGGCTATGCAAATCAAAGCCGCATCTTTATTTCAGATTCCCGTTTCCTGAATGTTTCTAGCCCACCACAATGTGAATCTCTGAAAGTTGTGATGAAAATCGAGGCAGGGAAAGAAAGGACCTTGCAAACAGCCAGAGCTAGTGAGAGAGAGGGGGGAGAGAGAGAGAGAGAAATATCAGGGCTTTGTTTCCTTTCCCAGGCCATGACATGATTAATCGTTTTCTTCTGATCTAATTTTGGAACATGAAAAACAGCACATTTGTCTTGAAGAAAAATGATGTGCCGTACTGCGCAGATGGAAATTTCGAGCAATGAAAAAGATTAAAGTGAAATTCCACTCCTTAGACCTAATCATGAGTTGTAGATTATTCTGTCGTTCTAACCAGATGGTAGGCTTGATTCCACAACCCCCTTCTTATATTAATGAATACTAGACTGTTATATTTGACTTAGGTAAGTGAAATGTCTATCAAGCCTAATGGACTGCCAGCCAGCATAACACATGTTGTACCACTGAGGGTCCTTGCTGCATTTTTCATGTTTTATACTAATGTAGAACATTTTGTTTCCTACTGTTTTCCATCATTGTCACTGTTTGCTAAATATTTTCACATGTAGGGGGAAAAAAAGTAAAAAACTTGTGTCCAGAGCTAATTTCCTCACGTTGGTTGCAGCTATAATTCTACAAGTAAAACAGTCACCCGAAGCAATGCATACAAGAACTCAATAGTAACTTGATTAAGTTCCCAGTCAACAAGACTGCACTAGGCTGTATGTTAACAAACCTAATTATAGGCAGCATGGTGATAAATTGTGCAGGGTGCGTGTAGCACATCTCTGAGGTCATGTCTAGAAAAGAAGTTTTGCCTCAGGGGACAGGGATGGGGTGTCATTTCTAAATAAAGTAAACACGGGTTCACTGATGTTTCCCATTGGGTTGCCTTCCGCTTTCTGACAAACGTTTTTCTAGCAGGGGTGTCCCAAGAGATCCTTGCGGGAAAGGAAGAGCGGAGGAGCAGAGGAATGAGAGGCTGGGGGATTCTCTTTAACCTTTCCAACTGTGCAGTCCTGTGACCGCCATGTAATTTGTACCATGCTTGGACTTGTCAGAGTCACGGGTACTGGTAATCATATGTCAGGATGGATGCCACCACTTGTGCTCAAAAACCATGTTATCATTTTCAGCATTTAGCCAAACAAAGTAATACTTGTCATGTGTGCTGAATGTGAGAGTGGAGTGGGATCTTTTCCTTGTACGTAAAGCAAAAAGTAAAAAATCTCGGGTTTCTCCTGTCAAAAAAGCAACAGTTGTGCCTTTGTTGCACGCAGCATGTGCGTGAGTGCCTGCCCCTGGTTCTGTTGGGGAGCATGCCACCAGGTAGGTGAAGTGTGCGTGCACAGTGCTAAATTTAGACATTGAAAGAATCAACAGGATGCGTGGATCAAGTTACTCTCTGCCTAGGAGAGAACAAGTCCAGAAACCTGAGTAAGCAGGGAACAGTTGTCCAAATCTGGACTTACTAAAGTGTGATAGATACAGTAAAGTTCATTTAGGCTGAACAAATCCTGATAAAGAAAAGCAAGGCACCAAAGTACACCTCTTAATTGAGTAACTAGGATATTTACATTTGAAGAGGAAAATCTTTTTGATAACGGAATGAATTTAAAGCTTACATCATTGCTTTAGTGATTTTATTCTCAGTTTTTTGAAACTATTTCTTAAGGTTAAAATCCCAAATGCCAAAGGACATGCCTTCCTCAGTGAAACTACCGTTGATGTTAACTGCTGAATAAAGACTTTTGGGTTGTGCCATAGAATAAACTCGAAATGGCCCTCCATTGTGAGTGCCCTGCACTTGCGACCCTTTTTGTTGACAATTTTCCCTTTTTCTCATACACATAACATTTTTTGAAAGGGTAAGGTGAGGAAGTCCTGTGCAGAATGCCTGTGTTTTACTCGTTATATCTTGCCCATACTAAAAGCAAACAAATTGGAAGACTTAAATTAGTATGCCTCAAAATGTTTTTCTTTGTTATTAATTTTAATTACAAAAAAATTTTTTGTGTTTGTACTGATCGAATCTGCCCAAGAATACAAGCTAAAATACCAAGACACTTTCACCACATTTCTGTTATGATTTGATTTAGATTATGTCTTAGCCTTCCTTAAAGCTTGCTCTCATGGGATTAAAAATTTTCCTTGATAAGAATTCCTATGCAAAATGTTACATGGCAATTTTTTTTCAATTCATTTAGGACAAAACTCCCACTTGCCCTGTATTTCTTGAGAGCAGTATAGAGGAGTAAGTTACCCCTTAAAAATGATCTGTGCAGATTACTAGTCTGTGTAGTTCATATCCTCTGGGGAAAACTGGCTTTTTGCAGTGTTGCTTCTCTTCTGCGCAGGGCGTGTGGAGCTGAGTTGGCAGTGAAAGGAAAGTAATTTGTTCCTGACAAGGGCCAGTAGCAGACTATTTCTTCACTGGAAGAAAGTGACAATCAAGCAGGAAATTGCGATTGCAGTTCCTTATTTGAACTGATCTTTCTTAGGAGCTGGTAGACATATCTTAACTTAGCCTTTAGCTTGTTTTCCTCAGTCTCACAGTTTTGCTTTCCGTGAAATGTCAAGGACCTCGAATTCCTGCAGTGTTTACAGTTTGGCCTGTGGAATTTGTGGCCTGCTCAGAGTGTCACAGCTTTACAATTTTATCGTGAAAGTAACACAGGAAAGGCAGGCATTGCTCTTGCCCTGGTAGCATTTCCCGAGAACGACGGCAGCTTGGAGAGAGGACTTTGATCCACTGAGGAAGAGGATAACACACCTGAAAGGGACAGCAAACTGTCTTTTGTTGTTGAATCCTTACTAAGCCAACTCATTTCCAAACACAGGGTGGGTGGGCTGGCTGGCTGGCTATGCTATAGTTGTATGCAAGCCCCAGAAAGCACTTGTCTTCCTGGAAGAGTATATTACAGCCTTTCTATTCTGCAGTGTGTTACCACCCTGCTGTAACTTTGACCGATGGCAAGTGATGGGAACAGGAAATAAAGGTCCACAATCTGTGCTCGTAACACTGCCCAGGAGGGCAGGACCTCGACTGCATAGAGCAGGTTTGGAAGAAGGTTACCTAAAGCAGGGTCAGCAAGAGGTTTGCCAGTTTCCATGTGTCCAAACTCTGCATGAGTACTCGGAGCTGGGGTGCTTGTACTCGTGTTTCAAATCAGTATGCCTGCACAGGCCTCGTGGCTCTGAATCAACCTGATGTTAACTGGCTTCTAGTATTTCTTATGAGACAATCACTTCCTAGTGTGGTGGATGCCCTTCTGAAATCCTAGACCATCCAAAGATGGCTTTTGCACGCTACCTTCACACCCCCTACTCTTCTTGGTTGCCTGCCTTACTTCTGAGAAAATGACTCTCTCTATCCTTCTGACCCGAGGCTCAGATCATCGGATGCCAAAGCTGTTCCCCTCCGGGCAAAGTGGCTCCCTCTGGTGGGACTGGGGCGCAGGAGGAAGGAATATGCTCTTTCTCCTCTGAACTGCAAAACCATAGCTTACAATAGTTCTCGTGAGAGGGGTGGCAAGTCTTTTTTTTTTTTTTTTTTTTTTTCCCAAAATATTTATTTCCATTTTACACATATTCCTAACTTCCTGTCCTCCATGCACTCTTCTCGCTTTTGTACCCTGTAACTTTCATCGGTTTGTTTCT
This sequence comes from Platalea leucorodia, assembly GCF_965183815.1. Taxonomy (NCBI): domain Eukaryota; kingdom Metazoa; phylum Chordata; class Aves; order Pelecaniformes; family Threskiornithidae; genus Platalea; species Platalea leucorodia. Next base: position 25,589,132 of record NC_138826.1, read on the forward strand.
TTCCTTTCAGATGTGCTCAAGGCACAGCAAAAGTTGATACAATCTAATACAAACTTCCCTGTTTGCTGTATCATAAAATGTAGTGCCTGGTGTGTTCATTCCTCTCCTGTCATCAAGTGCCAGCTTCGGCAGCGCTTAGTACCTCCAGGTTCTTCCTGCTGTCATTTTCACTTCCCCCAAAGGACTAAACATTTAAAAACTGAGAAATGCTAACTGAGATCCTAAGTAACACTTGAACCACGCTGATCTTGGGTAAACAGTTCCCAGAGTGTTACCATTCCTGATGTTGAAAGAGCAGATCAGTGAAAGAAGAGAATGTGCATACAAATTCTCGGTAATCAGGCAGCCAGCTAATTTCAAATATTGAAAGATTCCTTTAGAAGCCATTAATTTTGTTTACATTTAAACTGACACACAAGCTAATGAGCCTACCATTTACTCATGAAAGACTTTTACCCAATTTTTAATAGGAGCTAATAGTTTAAGGCTTAGTTTAGGGAGAGGAACAAAAAAAAATGTAAACCTGGATGATTTTTCTGTCTATTTCTTATATAAGTATTTATATATTTAAGCTTTTTTTTTTTTTCATTAAACTGTTTTTTGCAGTTTACGCAACAGACAAGTAAGAGGAAAGGCTACCTGTCACCCTTTGGGTAGAACTTTTTTTGCCCCAACATATGCCTGTGTAGGAGGTGTTATCAGGTGCTGAAGAAACACCTGATCTTTTGTTGGCCAGAAGCCAGCCTTTCAGCATAAGAGTGGACATATGTTTTTATTGAAAGGTAAAACCTAGGTCTTCAGTAAGCAGCAGCATTTCTTGCTTAAACAGGGCTTTAGACTCCTATCTCCTTCCAAAGTATAGGTTGGGTTGTGTCAGGGCCCTGATGGGCCTTAATGGCTCTGGTGAGGTTCACCTGGGACCCCCACCCACAACCCTTGCCTGCAGGTCCAGGAGCCCCATTTCAGCTCAGCCTTGGGCACCTAGCTGTTCCCTAAGTCAAGTTATAGGTGTTCCTGTGCCATCCATCTGCTGCTCTGGATTCCTGACTGGTTTTCTGGGGTGGACTCCAGACCTGCCCTGCAAAGTAGCTTTGTTTCCTGCCCTGTGTCCTGAGTGGACCTTAGACCTGTGTCACAGACCCATTTCCAGTCTTGTCTCCTGGCTAGGCTCCCTGGGAGGATCCTGCACTTGACTATTTATCTCACCTTGTCTGGGACTTTCAATGGACCCCATCACAACCACCAGTCCAGTCCTGTTCAGACAACATGGAGCTGTGCTCAGGTTACCCTCATTTCCCAGCTTGTTCTCTGCTTGGAGAAGCCCTGCTCTTGCTGCTCCCTGATGAGTGGCCTTTTTTAGGATTCAAGATCAATAAGTATGCAATGCAGCAGGAGAGCTCCAAGCCAGCCTTCCTTTAGTCAAGGTCTGGCCCCTCCGTGGCCCCGTCCCATGTTCCCTGCTATGTGTGGTACAACTCTGCTCAGGGCTCTTGCACCAAAGTTGAAGACTTCTTCTCATGCCCATGAGCATGGGTTTTCAAGGGGCTGGGGACAAGTCCATTACTGATTCTATTTGGTTTTGCACCTGTATAAGTAGTTCCTGCTTCAACACATAATCTTTTTGTTTTATTTAGGCACAGAACTCTTTAACCTGCTGTGTGACTTTGTGCAGATTCAAAACGGTCTCCCTGTGCCCATTTGTTAGTGGAAGGAGTAGAGTTTCCCTGATGCAGTGCCAAATTTATATAGAATTTGAAATGTTCTTCTAGATGAGATGCTGTATTCTGTAATCCTCAAGGAGAGCATAATTTCTTTGGGGATATATATAAATATACTGGTATCTGAAAAAAACTATTTCTGAATGAAACAGTTGAACATCTAGCCTGTATTTCAGCTTCTGTTGTTGTTATTGGTTTTTAGAAGCATATACTCACAGTAAATTCATACTAAATTTCTCAGAAAATTTGACAGAAGAGTACTTGAAGAAAGGCTTCAGCATTATTGGTGACTAGCTAACTTTAGCTGACAATAGCAGATGACTGTGGTGAAATACTGATGTTTCCTTAGTCCTGCCTCTTCCTCTTTCTGGGGTGTTGGTTCTGAGAGCACTTATTAGCCAATGGTTTTACCACATTGCTAAAATTAATCTCCAGACTGATGTAAATTTAATTGCAGAATTCTACTTTTATGGAGAATAGTAGCCACTGGAAATAAGGAAATCTTTCTTACTTCTATCCTGTGACATGAACGTTAATAAAGTCTAACCCAGGTTGGTGTCAGTGGCAAGAAAATATAGGTCAGAACTGTGATTTATATGATCAACTATCGAATTTAAACACTAAGTTCTTGTTAACCTCAGTGACAATTATTTAGCTAAATCCCCATATCCTTTCAAAGATATGCCAGTGTTCTACTACTAATTTTGTCATGTTCATACATAGTGACAGATTCTATAAAACTACTTTCATAAAAGAACAAAACCCCAAAGTGCCATACTGATGAATATCAGTAAAAACTTAGCAGACAATCTGATTAGATTTCCTGTGGTAGAAGTATACTATCAAACAACATAGAGGTTTTGAAATGCAACACCCCAAAAGAAATACAGTAGGCTGAAAATTCCCATAATGAGAAATCCATGAGCCTAAATATTTGGTGTTTCTGATTTGCTCACTTCCTCAGGTTAATGTTTCTTCAACATGTTTCCAATTCTTTTTTTTTTTTTTTTTTCCAGCTGAATTGGTAGTTGTACTTTCAAAGGTGATGATTTGCAAATGATGATTTCCAGCCTACTGTATTCTGTGTATGGAAGAATGTCCATCAAGATGCCTGGAGGTGACATTAGTAGTGCAATCATTCAAAACGCAGCCTGACAGCATTTCAATCAATTCATTTTTCAACACTAGACATCAAATATAGATTGCAAACCAAGCACCTGCTCTACTTGTAGTGTGACATCAAATAGGTTAGCCTCGGGTCCTAAGACAGAGGCTGTCTCTTGAACTGCTACATTAAGAAGTGACTTTGGCAATGATACTCTTGGAGATTAACACTCCACCAAAACTGGCTCTCAACCTACAATGCAATCTAATCCCTTTACTCCTTGTATTTCTCTCTCTCGGCACAGCCCACAGGAGCTCTGCGTCTGCTAGATGAGTCAGCCACAGAGTCCAGCTCTTAACCATGTACTGTAGAGATTCACATTTACAGCAAAGGTGCGAGCAGAGTGGCAGCCTTACGTTTATAAAAATTTGCCCCGGCTCTGAGCTCCTTGGGGTCAGCTTCCTCCCTTTAGTAGCAGCTGCACTGCAATACCCCCAGAGGCACCTTGGGGTGTCAAATTTTGCAACTCTTCATGCTGTCTTGGTGGGTGTATCAAGATCTGCCTTTTTAAACCAGCAGGGAAATCACTAGGATAATATCCAGTTCTTGTCACACTGCTCTTGAGATGAAGAGGTCTAGCTACGCCATCCCAGGACTTTATTGTCTTTTGCTGGGGATCAAGAACAGGTCAGTTAATGGTGCCCTTGTAAGTTCTCATATCACTTTTGTAGTTTGGGCTGAAGTAAGGTCTATTCCTTGACCCACAACAACCTATACTGCATCTGCTGGATCTTCTGAGTCAGATCCACAATTCCCTTTAAATGAGAGGACAACTAGCTACAGTAAAACACCACGGAGGTGCCTGAGCAAGCAGGCAGGCACTGCATGTGCCCAGGATTTCAAGTTCAGAGGAATAAAAAAGGCATGCCAGCACTCATAAACCTTAGAAGGATGGTGTGAATCCCCCTCTTTCTGTTCTGTTTGCTATGAGGCTTTGGTGCTGTGGCATAAATCAGGAGGATGAACAGCTGGGAGATGAATCAGATGAAACAGTACTGGAAAGGCATTGTCAGCTGGTCATAACAGGGGCGTACCCAAGGGCATGCAGACCACTGTGCAGCACAGGTCCAGTTTGGGCCTTCTGAGGGGACCCTAGGAGACAGGAGTGGGGACCCAGGTGTGACAGGTTTATAATGAGAGAGTTTTGATGTGGCCTGGTTACCACATGCCTCACCACCACCCCTGCTAGTGCTGTAGAAGGTATGTCCCTGTAGGCATAAAAGATGAACACCTGGTTCAGTCCTGATTCAATCCCAGGCACTAGGCAGGATGGTGCTGATCACATCAGCACACTGATCCTACAGTCAGGGATTGCGGCTTCACGTTTCTTATACGGGGCAACGTCTTCCTCTCAGCATACGCAGTGAAACACTTAACAGGTGGTCTCACCATTAGCGTTGAGCCCACAGTGGGCAGGAGGTTTGTGTCCCCTCACCCTGCAGGAACCGCCTGCAGTCATGTTCCTGGAGCTCCCCAGAGGGCACTGCCTTGGTTATTGCTGCCACTCTGGCCGAGAGACGCTCCACATCAGGAATGCAAGTGCAGCGGGAGACATAGGTCCCATGTGGCACAAAAGAGGTTATTGTAGGGCCCAATAACCTTCACAGATGAATCAAACAGCTGAGTAGAAAAAGCTGTCATAAATATTTGCAGTCCTAGCAGAGTTAATGGAGGAAGAGGAATGCTGTCTTAGAAGATGATGCAGTAGAAGCAGTATATGGACAGACTTCAAGAAAGGTAGGAAACCGTATAGAAGTAGGAGAGATTATTCAGAGCTGCTTAACTCAGTTTCTTTGGGCTGGAGGGGTGCTTTTCCCTCTGAGGAGTGACTGAATCTCTTCCCAGTGGAAATGTTGGGCTCTGGAGGTAGACAGACTAGATGCTGGTAAATCCCTGGTTAGGGCAAGGTCCCTGCAGGCCTGCCTAGTCTGCTCTTTGGGACGTTCATCTGGCTGGTGCACTGTCCACATGCAGGCTCACAGATGGTAAAAGGACTCACAAGGCAGCCTGAGTGCTTGCTGGGGACACAGATGTGCTCTGAAGATTGCTTTGGTATTTATGTGAAATGACTGCTTTTTATTACAAAGTGTTGAAACTAATAATAAATATTTATAAATTACTTTAGTGTATTAAATTGTTAAACAAACACAAATATTTCTTAGGAAAGTGAATAAACATATAAAGCTACATTACTTTGTAAATGAATTCATTAGTATTTATTAAAGGAAATTACAATCAATTATTAAGCATTATGATGGCTTGCTTAGAGAATGGATATATTATTTTCACTATTATTAATAACTTCAATTACTAACTTTAAGTACTGGTGATTTCCCCTACATATCCCAGGGCACTAATTTTTATACAGCATCTAAAATACACTTAGTGTTTTTGTTTTGGGTAGCTTTGTATTACACAATAAATAGTTGAAAATAAAGTTAATTTCCTAGTTGCTAAGTGGAAATAGAAGCTCTGGGTGTCTCTTAATCAGTTATGACCTAGCTGGGGACAGCTGGTTTATATTGTGCAACAAGAAATGTATTTTTCTAAAGTCTTCTGCATCATAACCAAAATGCCAAGAGGCCAGGTTTCCCCCTGCTACTGATTTTTATGTCCTTTCTACCATCAAACAAGAGTTTGTATGCTGAAAAGCCCGCTGCCTTTACACCTACTGTATTAAATTGGTCTAACAAAACATATTGCCCCAAAAATGTCTGTAGATTATGATGGTCTCACTGTTGGACCTATAATTATCCCTGATTTAACTATCTTATATATACTGCTATTACTATATACTTATATATAATATTATTACTCTATTACTTTATATAAACTATTAACTATAGTTATTCCTGACTTTTCCCCAGATATAACCTGGCTGCCCCAGGTCTTGTCTTGTAGATCTCAAGTAGTTAGACCTATTACACAATATTCAGACAATATATTTTCAGGTATCTTCATTTGTCAAGCAGATGCATCACCTGAATGTAGTTTTTTGGCTTGTCACCTCAGGTCTTCCTGTCCCCAAATTTGTGCTCTACTTCTCTTCCCACATAGAGCACCTCTATGGTCTGATCTCTCAGGTTGCTACTTCTGACTTCTTAGCTACCTGACTGATGTGCTGTGCTTGGGATGCGCAAACTCTCATGTGGTCATGAGCATTTTCACTTCTCAATTACCACAATTAACTTTGCCCCTGGTATCTTGGTAGAAATGGGAGTGCCTGGCCAACTGTACCTCTGACCACCCCACCCTCTCCTGTGGTACTGCAGCGTCCCCTGAACTCCAGTTGTCCTTACAGTCTCCCACAGGCCTCCTGCTGATGGGAGCAATGGCAGCTAGGAGTTGTTGCTATCCCTTCAGTGCCCAGGCAATCAGCATACAACCCATAGCCAAAGTGAATGAAGGTGCTAATGAGGACACCTGAATTGATTTGGTGGTGATATTCAGCTGCTGAACCAATCACCAGACTATAAAAGCAGCGAGGTGGATTAACAAAGTATTTTGTTTAATACTGAGGAGCAAAGGCATTGTCTGTGCATGGTAGGGTTGCTTTATGATACCTCGTAAAGTACTTTATGCTAGAGCAAAGCATGGTTATTCTAGTTTTACTAGAAGTGGGATTTAAAAATACATGTAATTAAATTTTTACACAATCTTCTGTGAGTTGCTAAATAACTTCGGTGCTACTAAATGAATAGATTGTGGATGTTGTGAATAGGTTTGGCTATCTGGAGGGGGGTGAGGGGAGGATATTATAGTAGGGCTCTTTTTAGCTTCCTCAATTTTTTTCTTATATTTTCAACACAGAGAAATGAATGAATTCTTCATGAAAGTTGCTGGATGGACAACTCCTGTTTATCTTCACAAGTCCTGGAGGAATAGCAGGGGATTCCCCTGCTTTGCTTCACCTCTTAGGCTGGTCCCTTGTGTGTGTCTCGCACATAAGGAGCTCTGTTTGATCACTACCCTACTTTTCTGTTGAGACTGTCTAAGGTAAGTGTTTGCTTCATAGGGGTTTTTTTCCTCCTTTGTTTTTTTTTCTTATTAGGAGTGGTTAGCCATTGAGTAGGTATGACCAAGTCAGCTGATACAGATTGAAGAATGCTGATGTGATGTTAATAGCTTAATTAGCAATAAGTGTGCAATTTTACTAATGCTACCTAAATAATCATTTTGCATTGAAGTATTTTCTAAGCAGGAATATAAAAAAAATTGCCTGGAATTTGCTATATGAGGTTATGTGATGAATGTACATTGATTCAGCTGACCTGTTATTCTATTAAATCCCTTATTGTCATGCTTTTAGTTCTGATGCATTTACAGTAACGTTTTCCCTCTAGCAGGGTTTGACTGAGATGGGATCCTTTGCCTTCCATTGTAACAATTAAATATTTATTTTGATTTTTTTTTCCACATTTTAAACAGTAATTTCTTGTTGCAAAGCGCTTTGATATGCTCTGCTCAGATGGAAGACATTATAGAAGAATTCTGTTGCTGTCAGAATTTGAGTGAATGCTAAAAAACGTAAGTAATTATTCAAATTTAGAAATAATTTAACTTAAGCTGGATTTGTGCAGTTGTTGCTCAATGCAGTAGTGTTTGAAAGACTTGGTCACAAACTGGAACCCTACTGTGGTAGAAGCTGTGTTGACACTGGACAAAAAGGTAGCCACTGCGCTGAAGCGCTTTCAGTTTTCCCACAAACATTTAAGCAATTAAGTTGGAGGTTCAGTTTGTTTGCTTGCTTTAGTGCTTGCTCCAGCTTTTTTGTATTCTTCTTTCCTGAATGATAATGAAGATTTATGTTGAATGCAGATGTGCTTTTAATTGCCTAGAATACACATAGGTCTTGTTATCTGAAGGCTTCATCTACTGAAGTTAAGGAAAACCCTTCCCTTTACTTCTCTACTCTGCAGCAAGTTCTCTGTTCTTTGGCTACCTTCCTTCACGTTCTTGAACACATGTACAAAATCCATGGTAAATCTGAATGAGGGCAAGTACCAGTGACTAGGAAAAGTATATTTTAAAAGGGGCATAGCCATCCTCGGCCTGTTCTAGGCAATCCTTACCTGACCTCCAAAACCAGAACTACAGAATGTGGCATTTTCAAATAAGGCAAAAAAGTTGTGGCTGTTTCAGTGCTATATTTACCTTGTGTGTATAATTGCTCTGTGACATTGGAGGCAAAATTAGAAAACCAAAGTCATCGGTGGTATTCCAGAAGGGACTAAGCTCGCTCTGCTGGGACTGTTCAGCTTCACAAAAATATTGTGTTCCCAGCATTCATCTACTAAACCTGATCTGAAGGTCATTTAAGGTCTGGAGACGATAGAAGTTTTTCTGTTTGCCTTGGGGGCAGAATTGGGTCCTAAATGATCTAAGGCCTTCCTTTCCCCAGAAAGGGGCCTACATTCACTTGCACAATTACTTGGTGTGAACTAAATTTAAACTCTGTAGCCAGCTAATAAATTTAAAACAGTTTAATTTGTTTTTCCTAGCAACAGTTCTTTAACTAAGGCCTGTGAGATTCAGAAAGGGAAATGTGCATGTCTCTACACGTGTGTGTGTGTGTGTGTGTATATGTATATATATATATAGTAGTAAAGCTTAAATTGTAGTTTTGAGTACTTTTGATATTAATTTGCTCAGTGTATAGATACTAATGTAAATAACTCCATAGGATTTTTCCATGATACATAAAGGAGAAAAACATCTGTTTGCAGACCAAAAAAGATGAAATCTAAACAATTGAAGACTTCTGAAGTTGTTTTTTTCCACTTTTTCAGGGTATGAATAGCAAAGGTCAAAGGTGTATGCTTTTGCTCATCTCACTGGAGTGTTAAATACTGACAAAGTAACTGAGTAAATTATTTAAGTATGTACTCAGCACTAATTATTCTATGTTGTGGTTCAGTGAATTCAGAAAATGAATTCCGCTGAGCAGATCTCTACTTGCAAAAGGTATACATTTCGTTGGGTGATGCTGTATTTCCTTTATGGCCTGAAAATTACCCAGTGTTAGGTAAAATTTCAGTACCCTAATAAGTATTTTGCACTAACTTATCTATTTGGTTAAATGTTTTTCCATTAATATAGTAAAGCTTTTGTCTGCTCTGTTAGCTGCCAAGGTACATCTAGATAGTAATAAAGGCCTCTGGTAGCCCCACAGTCTTTTGTAATTAACTTGGTTTGGGTTTAGTGTCTTGTAAGTAGCTGTAGTGGCCCTAAGCATGCAAAGGTGTTGAAAATAAGGCATCATGGTGGGAGCTCAGGGGGAGGGGGAATGAAATAATCAAATGGATTAGAGAAGATAGATGGGGAGAATTAATATTAGTAGTGTTGGTTGTATTCCGTTTGTATGTATAGTTGATTCCAGTTGGTTGGATATCTGATACAGTCAGTATCACATCTGCGGGTGGAATCACAGAGGCAAAACAGTATGCGCTCTGCCCTGAGGAACTTGTGCTACAAAATGTGTGTGTAATGGCCAAGGGAAGGAAAAGGAGGTAACGTTACTTCTGCTGTCACTTGACAATTCACTCCTCTCTAGATTCACTCCTCTCTACTCTCACGTCTCTGTGAGAGCAGCTTTGCTAAGTACTGGACTGAAAATTAGCAAACAATGCTTGAGGGTGCCTGCAGACTAGGAAAAAAATGTGACAACTGTGATTTTCACTTGCATGAAAAAAGCAGCGTTATCTTTTATAAAGGGCTGTATAAAAGGCAGAAGGGGCAGCTCCACAGCTGGTGTAAGCTGGCATGGCTCATTGACTTCAATGGAATTGAGTTGCTTGCTACCAGCTAAGGCCCCAAATGCCACTCAGGTATTAGGACAATGTGTTTGATGTGCCCTTTGATCATATAAGTCAAATTGCATGAGTTATTCCTCAGAGTACAGAAGAAAGTTGTGGTTTCAGAAACTGCTCGCTTCCCCGTGAAAATTCACCGAAATATTTGCCCTAAGAGTCCTGGAATAAAGTTAAGAAAGCATCAGAAGCCACAGACTTCTCCCTGAGGAAATTTATAGGAGGGAACTGACACACAAGCGTGAAGCATATTCATGATGTTAGGGTCAATCTCATTCACTTTGTCTTGGCCCAAGATATGTTTCCACCTGTTGTTTTCTATGCCTGTGAATTCCCTGAAACTGCCATAAGTATAAACCAAATCCATTTTTGTCTGCAAGCAGTATTTCAGCCTTTTAGGCTTGGGGATACTTGTTCTGCTTATTAGTTTTGTGCTTTAGGTGAATTCATACAGATGGTGAGATAGGGCAAGAAGATTTATGTTTAGATTTATTGGGGGAGCCTATTTTTCCCCTCCTGGCTGACATCAATAGGGTTGCGTGGTCTATTCACTCCATCAGAAAGTGCACCCTGAGAAAGTACGGAGAGGGCCCTGATTGCAATCCTGCCTTCGAACAGGTCACCACTCCATTGTGCTGGAACAATAAAGGTTTTATAAACAAAGTCTGACTAGAAAGATTGTGAGTTATGACACTACAAAGAGCCTTGCTGAAAGCAAAACAAGGCAAAAAAGAAAAAGGGTAAGGCATAGAAAAACACTTATAAACATTAAGTTAAATCCCAGGTCTTGAGTGAGACATTGATCCATTGATGTCGGAGGAACTGTGCTACCTTACAGCAGTGCTGAAGCTTGTCTATTAGTGTTTACACCACACAGTGTATATGCTGTATAGTTAAAGTGAAAATAAATGTGTAGGCAGACAAGTACTTAAAAACCTGATTGCTCCTGACTTCAAAGACATTGCTTGCATGCTTCAAGATAGGCATATACTTGGGCTTCTTGTTGGGGACTTGAAAGAGGCTGTGGATGATGCCCTTCTACTTGCATTGCCTATCGCAGTCATCTCACGTTACCTTAAGTTACTATTTCCAATGACCATCTGTTGCCTTTCATCATAAATTTAGCACCACCCCTACAGACTCTCCCATTGGCAAGGCCTGCTACAGTTACTCATAGTGGTAACTTACGTGGAAGTATTTTTGCAGTACTGGAACTTGCTCCTTTGAGGCATGACTGTCTTTTCACTGCACAACGTGCAGTACTTGGTGTAACAGGTGAGTGTAAAGCAATGTAAGCGAGTAATCGGCGCCACTCTTAGTTGGGGTGGCACAAGTGACAGATGCTCTGGGAAATACAGAGCACAAAAGGAAGCCTCTTGAATTCAAATAGCTGATGTGTTGAAGGCATTCAGACTTGTATATATTTGAAATTAAAAATAACTCCACTAAGGTAATCTGGTTAACTTATCCTTTGTGCACAGATATTTAAATGGTCTCTTTATCTAGGTATTATTCAGTAGAAGGGAAATTACCAGCATTTCAATCCATCCCACCAAAGCCAAGAAACTTTCGCTCTTCAGAGCTGTTCTGTAAAGGTAAATTCCCGCCCCCTCCCCCCCGCCCTTGGAACTGTAGGTCTCTGAAAAAGCAAGTTCATATTACTTTGTTATATGAGCTGCTAAAGTTTTTAATTTTGGTTGCTGGTGCCCAGAGGACGAGTAATCAGTTATTAAGCTAATCAGCCTTATGTTGTAGTGCATTGGTTTGAGGTTAGTGTTAAAAACCTGGCATAAGTATTTGCAACCTTCCTGTGTTACTGGAATGTAATGCTTTTCCATGCAAAGATCAACTTAACAAGCAGATTTAATCTGACACTGGGGGGAGAGGAGGAGGGGGGTCAGGGCAGAAGGGACTGAAACCCTCTGCATACTAGACTTCCACCTCTATGACTATGGCAAGCAATTTTTAACAAATGAAAGATTCAGAGTGTATTTTAGTAAAACAGGTGGTCAAAATGCTAGGCAATAACAATTTAGAAGTTGCCACTTTTCTTCTCTCTCTTTTTAATGTATCTATAAAAAGCATCCAAGAAGGCTGTGTGCAACTATTTAGAAACATTATAATTAACTAGCTCTTATTTGTTAATAAGTGGATAACAAAAGATTAAAAGTATCCACTTGCTATTTTGTTTTGCTTTTTAACTAAATTTTAAATGGGTCTTGAATAAGATTTGTTAGTATGATGTCCGTTTTCTAAAGGTGCCAAGCAAGTTTTTGGACAAAAAGCAGGGAATTTGAATAGGACTGAAAAATAATTATTGTATTGTACGGAAAAACACTGCAGTTCAAGCTTCCAGCTAGATGAAGCTGAAGTCCAGAGTCGCTTAGGATTACATTAGTTCCTAGTGAGAATGTGTTCACTGGTTTTTATCAAGAAACTAGATGCCAGAGTTTCTGCATCAGGCTTGTTTGGGGCGGGGAGTGGGGGCCATCCAGGTTTATCGAGCCGAATTCTGCATTCTGCAGCCTTAATCAGTCTGAAGCTAATTAGCAGCCTCTACGCAATAAGGCCACAAGTCATTAATCATGGGAGATGAGAGCAGTCAGCCCCCCATCCTCGACGTTTCAAGGAAAGTTTTCTCTCGCACTTTTTTTTGTGATAGGGCTTCAAAAGTCGCAAGATTGCTTTTCATGGTCAATAGTGTGTGAAGTATAAGCCATGTCTTGATGTGACAGACAAGGAACCACTGTTCAAGGACCCATTGGACATTTTTTTTTTTTAAATGCTGTCCTCTAATAGAATGGAGTCAACTGATGACTTTATTTGCTTTGAGTTGAAGCATAGTTCAGCTGGGAATAAAAAAAAAAGTGTTAACAAGTATGATTTTTGTTAAAGGGAAGTTTGAATTTTTTACAAAGCCGCTTAGTTCTTTTTAAAAGTTACAATCCTTTCTTATGCGCAGCTAATGAGGAATGAAAGTCCTTTCACATGCCTAATAGTTTAGTACAGTGTGTCTTGAAATCTAATGCTAACAGCCACAGGCTAAGCACTCGGAAACCCTTGTAGGGAAAAAAAAGAATTCTTGAGGTTATTGATCAAACTTCTTCCAAACAATTTAGAGTAGTAAATTTAAATAAAAAGTTTGTTCTCTTAAGTGACACTGAGAACTAGATTATGCATTATACTTTATTCTATTTTGGTTTTTATGTGCAGATATCTGTATTACTCACATAATAAAGGGATAAACATCTGAAATAACTAGATACGTTCGTGGAAACATTTTCTGTGATGGAAATTCTGCTTCCTGTATCTTTCTTACCCTAATTTTTCTTTTTTGGTAGTGTGTGGGTGATATCTGTATTCCTGATGCACGTCCCTAGCAGGTCTTACTCTTCTGTGGTCCATAGTGTGTCCCTACACCTGTTAATAGCATCACCATTTCAGGCTGAGAAAATTATGATGATATTACAGCCATTTAGAGCTGCTGGCTTGGACAGGTGGGGAGAGGAGGTGATTTTATAAGTAACAAAGATGTTCATACAGTCTCCTTTTGCTAACTACTGAATTTCCAGTATAAGCAAAACTGTTTCTTCCAAGGACAGGTTTTAGAAGGATTTCTTGAAGACTTAAGTGTATCTCTAAGGCTTCCTGGTTATCATATTGGCCTCCATGGGGTTTGTAATTTTACTTCAGGAATTGCAGTAACACTGAGGGCAGCTAATGGTCTTCTCTATTCAACTGTCTGGGAGTTCCTTGTCCTAGCAGGCACTATACCAGACTCTGCATCCGTCCCTGTGCCTGGAGTCATCCATGGCAGACTGGGGATGGCCACTAGCAAGTGTTAGCTTGAGCAGCAAAGCTGTACGGCAACATAGAACTGCACAGCACTGCCAGCAGCCTAGACACACTGAGGCCTATTGCTCCTGTATAAGCAGTTCCAGTTGTGCTTTGATTTGCCTGTTTCCCCTGTTTGTGGAGTCAAAATAATGGTGAAACCCGTTTGCTTTGGGTTTTTGTTGTTATTTTGGTTTCTTTTCCTGTTATCAGTCTTTGAGATAAAAACAGTGAAAGTGAGGAAAGAAAAATTATAATTAACAGACTCAAACAAATGAAATCAGAGTTCTGTCTCCAGAAGCTCAGCAGGCAGCTATCTATACCTGTAATATGGCTGTATGTTGGTGTGTTTATTTGTCTGGATTTTGTCCTTGGACCACTCTTTTAATTCAGTAAGAATGATGTCTCCAAGCTGTTTCACATCTTGTACTTATTCTGGGATCCAGGAGTCTGTGGGGATCATCAGATGATCATTTTGGGTAATGGTAGGGAGGAGATAACCACCAGTTATAAGACTGTGGCTGAAAAGATAACTCCAGGTAAGACTTCAGAGTGAGAAGGCCTGTGTTTTGGTGCCTGAGTAGTATACCTTTATTTTGACATGTTGTTTCCTCATGGGAAAAGGGTTGGGAAGTCCTGTTAAGTGCCACCTTTTCATTGTATTTTTGGTTGCTACCCCGTCTCCCCACACATGCGTACTCCTGTGCTCACTCCTTGCTTTCCAGTTCTCTGTTTTTGAAATGTGAATCCAGTGACATTCCAGTTCAGACCAAGCTTTCAGTTCTGGCCTGAGTGGGCCTCGCAATTAGGCAAAGTGTGTTCATGCATCCCTAACAAAAAAGCCCCCATGCAGAAACTTCAGCAAAAAAACCCTAGGAGCACTGAAAGAGCCATTACATTCCTCTGGTTGTATCAGTGTGATGGTACACATTTTGAAAAGTTCCCCTAATATATCTTTAAACCATAGACCATAGCACTGGTTATGGTCTATTGTATCAACTCATACATTTCAACGAGAGGGCATTTTCTTTCTTTTCCTCACTTTGTAATACTGAGGGGAAAAAATATGACAAGCATCCACAAGAAAAAATTTGTAATGAAATCACATTAAGGATTTGACCAAGCCCACACAAGCAGAGAGTTAAGACTGATATTCTGTCATTACCTCAGCTCATTACAACTTGGGGTTTTGTTACTCATGTAGTCTGCAAGATCACCCGCTGTCTGGAGAATCCTGTACTACCTGGAAACAAGAGGACATGTTATGCTGTAGCTTTACCTCTGAAATTTCCTTGCTTTGCCAACTTTCCTCAGTGTTACCATAAAACAGTTTTTTGGTGACTTATATGTATTAATGGCATTAATTAAACTATCAGCACAGCTGAATGGGAGAAAATGTGTCTTCTGAACTTGTTTCTTGAATAGGAGTAAATGCCTCATTAATCTTAAGCATCAACCCAAGAACACTGTGTTTGTTAGATAGAATAATAAATGACTTTACAGGAAATACACAATAGCCGATGCTGGAATGCATCCATTCATTAGTCACTGTGCATAAATATCCCCTTATTTCCATGAAGAGACATTTAATGGAGGGCCAGTCTGACAAACATGCACAAGCTTTCACTCACTCACTGAGAAAACGGAAGGGAGAAAATGTCATACAAATTTGCCTGCTGAACACAAAGCATCACACACCTTATCATGTGTGCTTTTTCTGCTCCTTGCCTATCTTTCATCAGATTGAAATGTGCATTAGCAAAGGCAAAAGTGTTGGAGGCATTATAGTTATTTCTGCCTCTTGGTTACAAAGTCTGTCTCACTGGTGTGTCATCTTGGAGACAATCACCAAGTTCACTCATATTAATGCGGACTCAAAGCCCAGTTCGGTGTCTGGTAAAGTCAAAGTAAGGCTTTTTGCTTCAGAACCTTACAGGAAAATATTGTTGGGTTTGTTTTTCTAATCAGTGTCTCCCAAGATACTAAGAAACAAGCTTGTTTCAGTGAATAATAGCATAAAAAAAAAATTAAAAAAAGAAGAGTTGCTCCCCACCCTGCTACCCCTGCTTTCTGTCAACCTTTAAACTTGTATGTGTTTTCTAGTCTTGTAACATAACTGAGCCAATGAAGAACCTCTGGCAAACAGGTACATCTACAGCTGTTCAAAAAAAAGTTAAGCCTGTATAGTAATTGTGTGGAGGGGAAAGCAAAATAGTCAGAACTCCTGTTTTTCTCAGACTTGATTCAACGCACAAGAATCTTAGATGTATTACAGCAGTGCCTAAATAATTTGCTTGGTATGCTCCCTTGTTTCTCAATGCATGCCTTAATGAAATTTGACTAAAGGGTTACATTTTAGTATAATAGTTCTTAGAAAACATTAACAGAGTGTTTGTATGTCCTTTTGTGTTTGAGGTCTATCCAGTTTCTAAGGCTAAATTGACCAGAAAGACAAGAAAACCTTGATTTATGAAACAAATTCTTAAGCTGGTGATTGCATTGTGTACCAAAGGTATCCGTGTGCTGTAACAGCACCCATCCCACTCGAGAAATCAAAAATCTTCCATCTAAGCTTGCAGGTGCCTTGTGTCGATGTATTCTTCATTGCTGTCGTCGTGTTTCATGCTAGAATACTAATCAGGGTGCTTGGATTTTAGCCTGCACAGGCTCAGCCATATAACATAAGGGAGGACAAAGTTTAATTTCTTATACTGGAAGTTTCTGAATGAGTATGGATTTGAAAAACTGCTATGCGTGATTTGGTGAATCTTCTCATCTGAATTGAGAGCTTGGCCACACTTTATGATATTGTCAAATCAAACATTTTTGAGCAAAAGATTCAAGCTGAGTACTGTGGTAATGGGAGGTAGTGCTTATTTTTCTACTGGCCTAAATTTGCAGTCTTTGCTCAGAAGTCCTACTTGCATGAACAAGCATCAGTTTGCTTACAGAATTAGAGCCATAGATCAGCAATGAATTATTAACAAAGTCAAGGGAGGGAAAGTTTTATTTAGAAGTAATACATAATGATGATAGCCTAAAGTTTCAGAGGTGGGATTTTTTGAAACTGAAAATACCAAAGAGCTTGGTGTTCCTGCACATTCGTCCTCTGAGAACTAGGCCCACGCCAGTCGGTCACAGAAATTACTACTAGGCTAACAGTTCACTAATAATGACGGACAATATTAGTACTTTATGAAGCGAGATGCAAATTTAAGTTTCTAACCAATTTTTCACCATTAAAGACCCCAGGGAAACCTCACTGCAGAACTAAAGAATTTTCCCTTTTGTGATTGTCAGATTTGCTTTTGGGGGGTAGCTTGCATTTTTCCTGCATTACACTCCTGGTATGGTTTCATGTGGGCAGGTATACCGGTACTGGGATTTAAGCGTTCACATCCTTCAAAATCTGTCCCATTGTTGTACTATAATTATATTTCTATCCCAGGAGCAGCTACATTCCTGAGACCAGCTGAAATCCTTTCAATATATACAACACTAAACTGAATTACACCAAATGTAACCATCTTAACATTGATTAGACAGGTATGCAGCTAATAAAACACACCATTACCCTTTTCTCCCAAGGGGTCATGCTGTGCAATGGTAGTGGATCATTTCCACTATTGGTCCCAACAGGTCAACCATAGCTGGAGCCAGAAAATTCCTTTTGGAAGAGAAGGGCAGAGTCGTTCTTTACAACTGGAATGCTGGGTGGGAATCCTCTGGACTCCATCTGGAACAGCTTTGACCAAACAAAGGCCCCAGATCCGCTCGCAGTGCAGTCGGTGGGAATACTGCCACGGCATTCCTTGGGAGCAACATTAGGCTTCGATTATGGTCACAGCAAGAGAGTAGTATATGTACAGCTGCCAAAAAATATTAACAAATAATTCTAGAAATGTTTGTCTCTGCTTTCCTTTCTTTTCATTTTTCTTTAAGGCAACTAACAGAAAATGCTTTTGCCTGTCAGGAAAGAGAATTAAAAGAAGAGTTTAAGGCCCAAGCTCCCTCTGCTTCCCAAGAGAGACAGATCAGGAAAGGCATGGCTTTCAAAGTGCTCTGAGCCACTTTCCCCTCTTGCAAATGCAGGGTTATGCAAGGGCCTTGACAGCTGCTGGTGTTGCCCCTAGCCCTTCTGGGGAAGCACAGCATTGCTGACTGCAGCCTGCCTTTGCCTTTCTCCGTCCAGCCATGAGGGTCTACGCTGGGACTGCCTGAGTTTTACGGCCAGGAGGCTGTTGGAGCGAGCTCAGCAAAGTAATGGTGCAAGAGGTGAAGAGCAGGGGCCACGTTGCCCTGAGTCTCCGAAGAGCCAGAGAGCAGCAGCACCTTTCAGATAGCCCTTTCCCACCAAGGGCATTCTCCTCAGGCACTTGATGAATCTGCTCCATGTTCTGTGCGTTAGCTCTGCCTGTGCCTTTTTTATTAGTATTTCACAGCATGTGTGCTCAGAACAGCTTTCTTATGTTGTAATCTTGATGAACTAACTTTGTAAATCAGAATAACCTTAACCAGGAGGAGAGGATAAAGCAGACTCTGCGGTTGCTGAATTCTTTCTTGCCTGAAACAATTAAATGTTTTTTAGACTTTTAGATATTTTTTAGACCTTTTTGACTGCTGATTGGAGTAGAAATTAAACAAAAGAGAGTACAGTGCGAAGAACCAACTGCAGAAGAGTTTTCCTTAAAACACAGTGTGGACAGATTTAATTCCATGAGATAGATTTTAAAGGAAAAGTGGCATCAATTATGTTGTATAACTTCCTACAGTTATGTGTTGTTTACAAATATTAGTCTTATGCTCCTGAGGTCAACAGGTTTTTTTATTATTAACTTCAATGGAAGTACAGTAGGATTTTTAAAATGCTTTGTCTAGAGACCTTTATAATTATTCCTTTCCTGTGGGGCCTTTTAGAAAGGCCTATAACATAGATTTGCCTTTTTCATAAGAAGTAATTCAAGAGATGCCTCTTTCTAAATTTTCTAGCTGTATAATCCTTTATACAGGCTTCAATGCTAACCACAGTGTGAAAGCTGAAGCCTCGAGTCTGGAGTGCTTTGTATTTTGTCCCATGATGTTTCTTCCATAAGCTACAAAGGAGAGGCCTTTCCCAAAATGAAAATATTTGAGAGTATGGTCCCGCTAGTCCAAAGACAAGTCAGGATAGTCAGTAAGGTATGAGAAAAAGAAAGCCAAAGGCCAAAATGAATGCTGTCCATTCTTCTTATGATTGAAAATGTTATGTGTAGATAGTGGTGAAAACATAAGCATATAAATAGCTGCTGACACCAAAGATCTCATTGCAACTAGATAAAATTACTTTGGTTTCTAATTCTATAAAGACTATTCAGAAGCATATAAAAATCAGTAGTTCTAGACTGCTCAGTATCTTTGCATCACATCAGCCTAGGGAAGCGAATGTAAAACCAAATCATTCTCACTTGCTGGGTTTCAGATCCACTTTGTCATCACTTGGCAGTGGCAAAACGTGGCATAAACTTCAGAGCAATTCAGAATGTAGCTACAGCTTTCTTACAATTTAGATCATTCACTCCAGCTACTCAGAGTCATCAAGAGACTGCTTTGGATGTAGAAATTAGTGAATTTCATTTCATGTGTTTTGGAAATACCTTTCCAAGCCCACAAAGTGGGGAAGAGTATATGTTTACTCATTCACTCCTCCTCTGCGCTTACAGAGGCAAGTACTTGCTGTCTCTTAACTGATCTGTCAATTGTCTTTGATGCAAACATCAGGGTACTATGAAACATGGTAGCACAGAAATATGCTTGTGGGGTAATGAAGGGAAAAGATCCGCAACCGAGCTATTTGGTCTAGTCTAGTTTTCTAAGATGCTGTAGGATATAAGGACAGTCTGTGGTGTCTGAGAAAATCAAAGTGAACACAGATGTGCAATCCCTATTTGTTCAGCTTCTTATCAAGTAGATGAGAGAGATTGTGGTGGGTATATATCTAGATGCACTTGAAGAAGGGCTCCTACCCTCTACTCATGGCTCTTCAGTGACTCATTATGTGGCTCAAAAAAATTGGATGACACCATATTTTTGATCTTGCATATAATCAAATACGCATTTCACTTTGCATATTTGTTTTGCGTAGGCAATTGGCATGCTGTTTTAACTGTTGTAAGTTCTTGCAAAGCAATGCACAAAGAACTGCAGCTGTGCATGGTATGATATCTGTTGCAGGCACTATGTATATGTTCACGTGCAGAGTGCTGAGACTGTGATCTCGGTGTGCTACACTTTACACTGCTTTTAAGTGCATGCCTGTTGTTCCAGCTGTGCTGGCTGTCAAGCAGTGGCTGAGCTATGGTCTTGCTGTGTCTGTCCGCCTTCTAGAGCTAAATCCTCCCGCTTCTGCTCTAGGAGTTCAAGGACCGACACAATTCACACCCCTAATAAGGAGTTATGAAAGATAAGGCACTCTGGTTCCACATCTTTTTTTTCCCCCTGCAAGCACAGATGCACAAACTAAGCCTGTGACTAAGCGTCATTTTAACTTGGATTCAGCAAAGCGCTCACTCAGGCTTGATCTTAAGCATACGGGTAATCCATTGCTATTTAGCAACTTAAATACACCATCTTTAGAGGGACTAAGCATGTGCTTGGGTGCTGAAATGAGATCTTTGGGTTTTTAAAATAAATTCATGCCTAACTATAAGTACAAACAAATGCTAACGTAGATGGTTAATGATGCTCTAGCCAGAATTGCTCATCCTTGCAGCTGTACATCAGAGTGTAATTTTAATTAGAGTTTAATTATCTTTTCATTTATTTTATTCAGCAAGTAAATTTATACCTTGCTGTAAGTTTTCTTGGGAGCATAAATTAAAGTAACATTAATAACATTATATTTGTCCTAATTTGTGTATCTACGCTTATTTATCTGGGTTTTTTATTAGTCATAATGAAGTATGTTTGGAGAACTGAGGCAACTAATCTATGTATAGAAGAAAATAATGCTAGGCAATATCATTATAATAATAAGAGACTTTCTGATTTACTGAATAGGAATAATAATATCATAAATTTGCGATTAGGGTTTTTAATATATTTTAAAAATTAATTTGAGGGAAAGTTGTCTGCATAACAAGAGTTTAAGTAGAAAAAAGTCTGTATTTGACACTGGAAATGAAATTGTGTAAAAATGAACCTGATACATCAAAAGTCATCTATTAATGGAACTTAATGTCAACCTAACTTACAATTATTTAATACTTCATTACGCAAATTAGTCTCTTCCAGAAGATATTTCTGGGAAAAAGTTTGATTCGAGCATTTTTACCAACTTAGGGAAGTTCAGATTGTCCAAATTTTCCTATTGGAGTGAGTTAGTCCTTAGACATAATGCCACATAATACATAATTTAAGAATTTGTATTTCTGCTGACACATCTCCTCCAGTCCAAATAAATGCTTTAAAATCATTCATCAATATATGAGAAAAGTGGAAAACTTATGAGCCTCACTGTATACAGCAGAAATCTCAGGCACAGGGAAACAAGGTACAATGAGTGTAGATAAAGTGACCAATAATTTGAATGATCAAATTTTTGTACGCTTTACTTAAAATGTCTTAAGAAGTCAACTTATCTGTAATGGACATGTATAAACTTTTTCTGCATCTTCTTTTGTCTTTCTACAGTCTGTGGATTATTTCAAAGCATTGCTTAGCCAGCATCCAGATTAGCGATGGGCGGTTCTATTGTGTTCCTTCTGTTTTGTAGTTCTGAGTTACTTCTCTCTGCATGCCTGAGTCAGCTGGCCTCACTTCTCTGAGGCATCTGAAAGTTCACAAGACATTTTCTCCTTTTGTTCGTTCTTCAAATTTTATAGATTTTTGGATGGCTGCTAACGTAGGAGGGCTGAGAGTCTTCTCAGATGCACATCACTTAGAGAATGATAAATAAACTGTCTGCTTCCCCCCCACCCTTTAGTTTCCACATTATGAAAAATAATCTCTGGTTTGTTTTTGTTTTTTTTCCCTTCCCCCCTTTAATTCTGGGATGCTATCTTTCTAGCCTCTCCAAAGTAGCAAGACTTGCTGAGGAGCTAGCAAGTGCTTTTCTACTTTACTTCCTGTATGGCAAAATGCCTTGCACTGTGACGTGATATCTAGTCGTAGATTGCGTCTGCAGAAGGCACAGGATTCTTGCTGTGGATGTCCAATGGTAGGCAAGGTACTAAGGGATTGGAGGGGCTACATGGTGCCAGGGACCAAGGCTAATTGTTACGGAAATTGCATTTCTGCAGGCTGCTGTGAGACTAGAGGGTGTCACTGAGTAACGCAGATAGGAATAGTGAAAACATTGTTTAGGAAGGTTAGGACCAACCCAGCAAGGTGTGTAGTTAGTATTTACCAGGACTGTGTTGTCTGTTCTGCATGACCAGAAACTGATGGTAGGGTGGGTGATAAACCTCTGCCTTGTAACTTTAGAGTTCTAACAGAGCCTTTCTTTGACTAAATTCCATGTTATATTCCTCCAGGCAGTCACGAAGTTGACTATAAAATAAATGTGTTGCAATGATAACTTTAGCCTTAACAACAGCCTGTCTCTCCTGTAAAGTGACAGGCCATTCTTTCTATTCCCCAACTTGATGGAGCCATTAAGCTTTGAGTCTCTTCAGAGTAGCGTAACACAGAGAGCAGAAACTGGGTAAACCAGGTTTACAGAACTTTTGCAAATGTTTTAAACATTTTCCTTTCTAAGCCACACAAGTCTTGCCTGAGGCACCATTCCTAAAATAAAATTAGGCTTCTGAAAGATTTATTGGCTGCTTTTGGAATTCAGCGTAGTCGTCTTTTTGCTCATTCACATAATGAGGCAGTTGTGAAACCCTGACTCAGGGGTTAACTAAGCCCTCTTCAAGATGGGGGCAAATAGGAATGTGTGGTCACACGCATGCAACTGAGCCTCTGCATGCAGCACAAACTGTGCTGGAGAAGGGCGATGCGTAGCACCCCCAGCTTCCTGCTCTATCCACTCCTGCTGTACTCACGGTGAAGACTGCTATAGTCCACAGGTATCCATGAAACAACTGGTGCTATATAGGGAATAAGGAGTTGCAAAGGCATGCGGAAGCAGACCTGTGTGGTCCCAAGTGATGGCTACCCTGTCCCCTAATACAGCTCATTCTTGCCTATAGTGACATTCTGATCTTTCTTATTTAATTGCCTCTGCGTTGGCTCTGGTTCGTAGTAGGGGGTGATTAGAGAACCATGTTCCCCTGCTGTGTTAAACAGTCTTGTCTTAAGTGAAGTGTACCAAGTGCATTATATTTAGTGTTGTATACTTCACATAGGAAAAGACTACAGCAGCATTTGAAGCTGTTTCAGTTGATTGGAGCTAAAAGACCAGAACTTCCTGCTGCTAACTGCCACTCCCAACCCCGTGCAATTTCAATGTCCTGTTTTGCTGAAATCAGCCCCCCTCCAGGTTGTTTACTCATCAAAACTGGTTTTGCGATATAGAGGACATCAAATGCATTTCAAAATGTGGAATAAACTCCAAACCAGATCCAGGAAAGGGTGTGTATTTGTGCACACAGCTTCTGTGCCAAAGATGCTTTTTCACTGAAATCTTTCAATAAACACTCTGAAAAGTGTTGGGTTTTTTCCCCAGCAGTGCTTGCCATAAGATTGATTAGATTCAGGTGGCTTAAAGGAACTAAAACTGTTTCTACTCTGCACCTAATTCTTTCCCTTTTGTCTTCCTGTGCAAATACAAATAACTAATGCAGGCAAACAGTAAATTGCAGTGAGCAGTGGAAGTGCTAAATGGTAGCAACACTTAAAACATTGCTGAAATTCAAAAGAGCAGCTGTTAGACATTTAAACCTATCATTCTCTTCTGAACATACATCAAATTTATTTCATAGCACTGTCATAAAAATGTATGAGAATGTAAATGCTTGAGTGACCCATTAATCTTTTGAGTAGTAAACATAAAATCTTCTTAACCCCAGTGATGATATAACCATACTTTATTTTGAATGAAGGCTTTATCATAGAAGTGAAGATGTTCTGTGTCTTCCTGTGGTGTATAAATAAGAACAAATTAATATTAAAGTCTGATGTCTATGAAAAGTGTACCATTATATTGATTGCAATATCAAGATATATGTAGTGAACAAAACTACACTCAATTTGTGATGAGCACAGAAAATCTAATAATAAATACACAAAGAGCATAATCTTGTTACTCATTGACAGCAATCACCAGTCTGATGCTGTTAGCATTATTATTTACTAACTAACTCAATAATGAGTGTTTGTTCTTACAGAATTGTCCATAAAACCTTCCTTTTTATGCGTGTCAAATGATAAACCTGGTTTCTAAGCCATCTTTGTGGTGAAAAGACACCCTTAAATACTGGAACTGTTTGTTCATTTCCGTGCATAGGCCAGCCAGCTTGTTTCTAACCAAGCAAACCTGTCATTTATATCAGGGTGAATTTTGCTTCAATAAGGACTAGAAAAATATATCTTTTGGCTCCAATTTTGGAACATTACTATTCTTCTATTTATTCAAATTCTTTTATATACCTTCTATTGCCTCTTGAAGCCTTGTTTGAAAGACATCTTGACTAGGCTTTAAAGCCAAAGGTATTGCTCATGAACAACAAACTGCTTTCTTGTTGCAGAGCTTGATTTAGCCTTGGTATAAATAGGAGAAATTCCATTAAACTTCTGAAGTTGTCCAGTTCAAAGCATTGTGCCCACAGGGTAAAAAACTGGGAGAGTTGGAAAACTTCTATTAAATAATCAGTTTCATCCTCCCATCCAGCCAGGATTGTTTCCAGCAGTACACTAATATTTCTTAAGCAATGAGACTTCATGTGTGAGGAACTTAATTTATTCATAAAACATTTGAAACATGCCCAAGTAAACATGGGAAAATTTAGGTCCATCAATTTTTAGTGATATTTGGAAATGGAGGTGATTCCAATGGGGGGAAAAAAATGAGAAGTAAAAAATTATAAACCTAATATGCAGATGACACCAAACTGAGTGGGGAAGTAGACACTCTGGAAGGGAGAGCCACCCTGCAGGAAGAGCTGGATAGGCTGGAAGAGTGGGCTAACATGAACCTTATGACGTTTAACAAGGACAAGTGTAAGGTCTTGCACCTGGGAAAACACAATCCAGGAGTGCAGCTCAGACTGGGATCCACCTGGCTGGAGAGCAGCTCCATGGAAAGGGACCTGGGGGTCCTGGTGGGCAGGAAGCTCAACATGAGTGAACAGTGTGCTGCTGCAGCCAAGAGGGCCAATAGGATGCTGGGTTACATCAAAAAGGGCATCACCAGCAGGGATAAAGAAGTCATCATCCCACTGTACTCGGTGCTTGTCAGGCCACACCTGGAATACTGCGTACGGTTCTGGTCCCCGTTACACAAAAAAGATGTGGACAGGCTGGAGGGGGTCCAGAGAAGGGCCACCAAGATGACCAAGAGTCTGGGAAGCCTGCCATATGAGGATAGGCTGAGAGAGCTGGGCTTGTTCAGCCTTGAGAAAAGGAGGCTTAGAGGTGATCTCGTCACCATGTACCAGTGCTTAAAGGGGAGCTACAAAGAAGATGGCGACTCCCTTTTTACAAGGAGTCACATGGTGAGGACAAGGGGTAATGGGTACAAGTTACTCCCAGGGAGATTCCAATTGGACACGAGAGGAAAATTTTTCTCAGTGAGAACAGTCAATCATTGCAATAATCTGCCCAGGGAAGCGGTTGACTCTGCTATGCTGAACACGTTTAAGACTCAGCTGGACATGATATGGTGCTGGGCCATCTTGTCTAGATTGTGCTAGAAAGGTTGGACCAGATGATTCTTGAGGTCCCTTCCAACCTGGTATTCTATGATTCTAAGTAGTTTAACAGATGGAGATGAGCTGTATTAGTTTAACTACAGATGCAAACTAGCTACCAGGCTACAAACTGCATGACAGGCAAGTGTCTCTAATAAAAAAAATTTCCACTACATTCAGCATCTTGCTCTCTTCCCACTGTTCCTTGAAACTGTCTTTGAAGGACATCATATTATATTAACTCTCCCTTTGAGGCGAAGTGTGTCTTGGTGAACAACAAACTACAAGGTGTAGGGGCCTTGATGATAAGTCAAAAAGATTATCTGAATCTGAAAAGCTTACCTTAGCTTGAAAGGCAGGTTGCAAAAATCAAGCCATGGAACAGAAGCAGTACATTAGAAAGTAGAATCAACCCAGACTTTCATGTGTTTTGAGACCTCCCTTCAAAAAGAGTACGAAAGTCAAACCAAAATATCATTGATGTGATTAATGTACATGGTAGTTTAAGCCTTGTCATATTTCTTCAGTATTAGTATTAAAAATACCCTATTACTACTGCCTAGCTTTGGAACAAATGACTGGCTTTAACCAGCATCCTAGAATGAAGGAAAATTTTTGAGGAGAGTTGGGGTTGAGGGCAGCAGGCTGGAGGAGCAGACCAGATATGCTTCACCAGCCAGACCAGAGCCATCAGAACCCAGGCTAGCACTGCCTGCACTTGTACTGTAGCACAAAGTCCTACAAAATCAGGTCCCAGCAAATTGGAATGAGGTGGTGTGGGTAAAAGGCTATTTATAGAAGTGGCAGAAAGGAAAGGTAAGGGAGGAAAGGAGTGTTTCTATGAGGTACCCTAAATCTTCCCACATGCTAGACTTCTACTTGTATTTCACAGTCTGAGAGAAAGGGGAAAAAAAAATCTTCCCATGCAACCCACTCATCCTTTGCCACAGCATGGAATGTTGTTGCTTCCAGTAATGAGGTCAAAACAAATAATACTGTTCTTTATCTGTGGGCAGCAGAATCAATTTTGCTTACAGAACTCTAACAAAATTTCATTCTTCAATATTACACTTAGTACTTTCATAAAATCTGAGTTACGATATTTCTGAGTTTACTCATGCTTTCCTGAATTACCTTCCTCTTATTCTACCGCTTTGGCACCACATGGTTGGTCTGGGTAAGAAATGAAGAAAAAATGGTTACACGTTACGCTGAGCGTAGATACAAAAGTATATGGAGTGTTGGACAGATGGCATTGTTGTAAGGCAACCTTTATAGAAAAATAGCTACTCATTGTGACTTTCAGTCTTCTCAGTGTTCAAGTGTATTTAATAGTATTGCAGTGTTCGTAGTGGATCTAACTACATTCCTGGGGAAATTCCCACAGATCTTTCTCTTTTTGAATAAGCTTGCATGACTCATAGCACCTGCAGGATACGGCTGAGAGATGTTAGAACACCTGCCAGTGAGGTTAGGGACAACTTGAACATACTTGATGAGGTACTGTGAGGTCTAAGCTGGAATTATGAAAAAGACATCTCTGAGATTAAGACCACAGTACATGAAGGAAATGCAAAAGATTGGGCCTTAAGACAGGACAGGCTCTAGAGGTAGCAATGCTGATACAGGCATTTAAGAGGAGCAATTCTGCTCTCTTTATCAACTTTTTACTTTGATTAAAAGAAAAGTTTCTCACTCTGGCTGAGAGCGCTACTGCAGTCCTTGAGAGCTCAAGTGAAAGTATTGCTCTTGCTGGAAGGACACTCATGAGTTCAACAGTATATTCATTAACCAAAAGCAAAGAACTGCAGATAACAAAATAGATCTGAGCCAACAAGCCCTTAATAAGATCTTATTAATAAATGACAAAGCTGTCTGAATTTTGATACCAATCTTTCACACACACTGTAATTGAGACTCAGGTTTGATATCCAATGTATTCATGAGCCTTCACCTGGGCATGTCAGAGCTTGCATGATCTTTTGTGTAGACTTCTGTGATGCGTATTTATTGAAGGCATGCACATTCTTCTGTTGCCCATCAAAACGAGAACTCTAATTTAAAAATGAGCAACAGCACTTAAAAATGTGCAACTCTTAAGGTAAATGTTTTCAGCAGACTATTGTGTCATGCCGGAAAGGGTTCCCTCTCAGCGGCCTTGCAAGTAAGTGTAGAGCTGTGATGCCTGAAATTATAGCTGGAGCCAGGCTAATGTCACTGTGCATTACTTCGTCAAGCAGTGCCTGAGCTCTGCTGGAAGATGGCTCTGTGGCTCTTCCCCTCAGCCCACTTCACAAAGAAAGAGCTCCCTTCAAGAGCTAAAAATTGCCTCCTCTTTCCATTGTGAAATCAAACAATTCTCCCACACTTATGCGTATGTGAATGCAGCATCAGTTAAACAGTTCTGGAGTCTGAATACACACACACATAGCTGTCAAAATGTCATTGCAATTGTGCACAAGATTATCCTTCTCCTCTCAGGTGCTTTTCCCAAAGTGCCACAGACTGAGGACTCAGTCATGGCATCTTGTCCCTTGCAGAATCTTCAAAGTCAGCATTGCAAAGAGGCGTCTAGGGCAATGCACATACCTGAAGTGGTCACTCTCAGCGTCCTGCCTCATAATTCTGTGGGTGAATAAGGCAAGTGAATAGGGCAGAGCTTTTGATTTCTTTTAATCAAAATGGAGTTTGTATTAGTCTAGAATAGACTGGACCTTCTTCACATAAAGATACCATCAAAGATACCTCCTTTGACATTCAAGTCTCCATAGAAATATAGATGTTTCTCTCAGCTATGCATTTTCAGTATAGTTCTGATTTTCTGTTTATTTTTTGAATACCCCAAGTGAGCCACATCAGTGCAGAAAAAATCTGAATGGTCTGTAATAGTGGAAAGAAGAATACAAAAGCAAACCTTTTCCCCACTTATCTGGATATGGTTTTTCCACTCACACATAAAAGGAAGGACCAGTCTCTGGTCACCAGTCTTGCCCACCTCTTCTCTTTTTTTTTTTTTTTTTTTTTTTTTTAAGCTAATGTAGAAAGTTATTGAATGCATTGACTCCAGTCTGTCTTGAAGCTCTTGATAAATGCTCCTTCACTACATACTTAAAGGCTGCTGTGACTCGCTGTTGAGTATCAATTCCATTTTTTTTCACTTTCATTTTGCTTGTGTTTTTTTGTTACTTTTCTAGTCACCTTCTAGAGTTACTCAAGGCAATGAGCTTTCTAGCAGGACAGTTCGTAGTAGCCGAATATTTTAATTAGGTATTGGGAATGTTTCTTGAAAGTAAAGAAACCTGTAAATGTGAGAATTTAAATCAGAAGACTGAATCTTAAGAATTACACCTGTCTAGTCGGGGACAAAAAATTATCTAAAGTTTGCAATCAAAATTGCTCTAAACCCAGCTCTTATGTTTTACTACAGAATACTTTGCAACAAACTATCTAAGACCAATAACTCTTTGCAGAAAGTACTTAGTTGGAAAACGTGAATTACGAGTAAATTAGAGAAAATCACTATCTGCTGGTGTGCAATTTGCTAGAATAAAAAAAGAGATGAAATGTATTGAATATGTTACTTGTTATGAATTATTTGCCCATTACAAATTGATGCCCTGCTCTTCTCATGGATCTGAGCCATATAGTATTTCTCATTTTCTCTTCCTGTGCAGTTTATTAATATTCATTTTTCCCAGTTTCTCCTTACTTGCAAATCTTTCTTTTGCAAATGAAACAACATCTGCAACTAGCTATAAATATTTATCACTTGAGAATAGTCATGACATAAAGACATCTGAAGAGTGAGATTGGAGGACATTTGGTGATTGTGGGTCACTGATGCTGCAAAATTTAGAAATACTAAATCTGAAGTACAAATTTACAAGAACCTGTACTGTAAGGCATACAATAGCTCACCAAAATAGTAAAGCCTCTCAGACCCACCGCTCACCTGAAGAGATAAGTTCCTATTTATGATTAGGAACACATTTTTAAATTATGATGGTTTACTGTGGCATGTAAAGATATCTATATCCTTCTTTTCAATTCATGTTTTCTCTGTGGGGGAAAAATACTTTTGCATGGGCTAGAGAGCGAATATACTTAGAAACAAATCAATGCTATAGGTTTGTTCTGGTCAAAAAAAACCTATGAAGTGGGACAGTGACCCTCACCCAAATATATCCTTCAGTATTTAAGGATTAAGGTTGAGCCTTTCAAAAGTCCTTTTTAAAATGAGAGGATATCATAGCTAATTTAACCAGTCACTGAAAAATTTACTCACCGCTTGAACCTGAAAGGTGCTTTTTGCTCACTGCAAACAAAGCATGACAACAAATATACATTGAGAAAAAACAAAATTAGAGAGGTTAGCGCTATCCAGATTTTTCTAACCACATGGCCTTCCCTTGCAGAGCCATTGCATCAGAGTTATGGTTGGGTAGGTTGTTTCCACATTCTTCTGCTCAGCCTCTCCTGGGGAAATTGGATCCTTTGTAGTGAGAATTTACAATGCTCTGCCCAGATCAAGGCTTCTTCACTTAGTGAACTTAGCCACCTTTTATAAAATGGATTTAATTCCCATTCAGAAGATCAATACAGAGTCTATGTGCTGCTGGTCCTGAGCTCAGAAGTGAATCTAATTCCATATATGAAAATGGGGTTTTCCAGAAAGTCAGGATCAAGCATTAAAGTGCAGGTATGGACAGAGCTCTTGAGACCACAGCGTGAGAAAGATCAGGGATGCAGACCGGCAATTCAGATACAGCAATGGGTGAAGTCTGCAGGTCTGAAAGCTCCTAGAGGATGCTGAGGCACCAATTTCCATGGCAGTTGCATGCTAAGATTAAACCATTATTATGCTAGTAAAAAATCCTTTGTCCTTTTTACTCCCTCCGGTTTTCTGTGTGTGGGTATTAATGGAAAGCAGATGTTGGAATTGGCCTGCAAAACAGAGATGTTTGAAACTGTTTTTGCACTGACAACCACAGTTTCAAACCATGCGGACACTCTTCTCATTGCTGTTGACCCCTGAGTGCTTAGCGACTGTTCTTGTAAAGTCACTGAACAGTCTCACTGCATTCAGGGAGAATGATAAAAGTGCTAAATGCCTATTTCATCTGGTGTATACCTAGCATATTCTAGAAATTCTGGAAAATCATTTGCAAGGTAGGACCTGAACCATCAGCTGACTCCACTGGGACACAATTCCTTAACTTTTTGATGTATGCACCGATAAAAGTCCTTCCATGAGCAATTGTTTCCAGGTACAAGGGTGTATGAGTGAATCATTTCTCACAGTAATGACAAAACGCAGTCCCTAGTAAGCTAGCTAACCCTTAAACACTCACTATATAAAATGTCATTTTTTACAGCTAAAACTTAACAGGGAATTTGGGGTACATGCAATGTAACTCATCAGACTGGAATTTGCTCAGGACTTCTTGCAATGGAATTTGCAGTTGTCACATTTGTCAGGATGTCAGCTGTACAAGGCAGCATCTCTCCAGTAGGTAGTAGTTTTGTTAGTGGGCACATTTATTACTGGTTCATTAGTGATTCAGAAGGGAAAAATGCTGCTAAATTAATAGCTTTAATCACTTCTTGCCACAGCCTGCACTTTCCTTAGAAACTCCCCAATCAAACATATTGACCCAATTCTCTCTAGGTGTAACTTCTCCAGACACAGAGAAATAGCTCAGAGAGAGCTATTCATTGCAATTTGACCTGTATTTGTCAGTGCAGTGTCTCAGTGCACCAGGGCTAGAAAGGAAATGAATGAATACAAATATTTTGGTATCATGGAAAAGCCTGCCTATCCTGCTTCTTCTTTTAAGATACATATATTATGAGGAGATGTGATGATGGGTGACAGAATCTCTCTCTTATCTGTGGTCAAGCCACAGTCACACCCTTCCAATTATTGTGTTGACGACTTTTAAAACTACTAGCTGAAAGCATACACCTCTTCTGGAGGGAACAGCAACAAAAATGAGGGGGTTTTTTGTTGGACTTCTATAGAGAAATATGCACCAAAATTTATATTTTCTTAGACCATGTGAAATTTTAAGGCAACGAAACTCTTGGAAGTAATGTTGAATATCTACCAAAAGTAAACTTGGACTAGCTTGTTCTTTGGTGATTTTATCAGCTTCTGCTCAACAGTCATCCACTAAACAGACATCTAATCTTTAAGGTTCTGAAAAAGTCCATAATGGGACTACTCGTGTTGAGCTTGTAATAAAAATTAAACAATACAGGGACTTTCATATTTCAAAGTGAATTTGGAGGATGTTAACTTCAATGTCATCAGCTGCATTTATGGCCACTGTATCCAGCTACTCTAGGACTGTGTGTAAGGGCATCTTCAAAATTATGCCTTTGGCCTGGGAATAGTTCATCATGTTTTTCCAACAGTTCTCTTCTGTCCCAGGCCAACCATCAGTGCAGCAAAAATTTGGATTGAAATAAATTTCAAGAGAATGTTGGGTGCAAATCAGTTGGGTGTGGAATAATTTAGAAGTCCACTCTGCAGCCTCATGCACCCTCTCTAGCAGGAGAACTTCTTTCTCCCCTTCCCCTTCAAGTAGTAATATGACTCTGAAAAAGGACTTTTCTCCACCTGCATCCTTGCCCACCCATATTGTACAGAACTAAATAATGCTTTTGGAGATTAAAGTACTTGGGATTGGAAATCTGGAATAAATTAAAAAATATTGCACAATTATCAAATTAATGGGGTTCACACCTTGTGATATGAAGAATCTGATGCTCTCGGCCCAATTAGGGAAGGAATACAGGATTCTTGACTACTGGAACATCTCAGTTAGCATTTGTAGCCAAATGTTGGCTTACCTGTCTGTCTCAAAACTGTTTCTTCTTTTTGCCCATCCTCACTGTACTGGATGTTTGATGACTTATTGTAATCACAGACCTGTATCATAAATCAGGAAATTGGTGCTATGAATAACAGCTAACAAAATTAATCTCTGTTGTCCTACAGTCCCGTTTCCCTTTTCTCTTTATTTGCTTCTCTGTTGCAGACCTAAGTCTGATCATTCAATTGCTGCTTAAAGATACAAGTGTAGCTCTTCTCTGGGATGGTACAGAGAAATGAATTGGCTTGAAAAATAGATCTTGGCTTTCTTACTTGCAGTGATAGAAGTGACAGGTGAGCCACCACCACATCACTGTGTTCTACCAGATAGATTTTTAAAGTGTAACTCTAATTTCTGTTTTAGTCTTTTCCAGAATAGATTAATATGATGATAAAACAAAATTTTCAATAAACTATCCCAAGGCTGTAAGTGAGTCAAAGAACCCCCATTCCTAACCTGCCAAGAGAAAGGCAGAGAGAGATCTTCTGGCAAAACAAAAGCATTTAAAATGTCTGGAACCACTTGAACTTCTCTATCTTATGTAGGGAATGAAGCAGCATACAGGAAATGTGCTGAATCACTCGCTGTCCCTTAATATACTACTACATAAAAGGTCTTTGCCCAGACTTAGTGGTGTCTTCATTTTAAAGGCAAGCAATTAGCTGAAAGGAAAACTGTAAAGCATGTCTTTCCCATTCCACCTTTGTACATTACTATATATTCAGGCTGATAGAAAGAACCTGACTCAGAATAATTCATTAGCATTTTAAGGGTTATATAGCATATTCATACTGTTAACAACAGAGCAAATCAACACAAGGAGAAATGCTAAACAGTATAGTCTTTTTTTATATGGTGATCTTCTAGAAAGTTCTAGTACATGGTTTTAAGATCCCAACTCCAACAAACCCTGCCATGTTACACTGCTTCACTGTAAATACAAGTTAATTTTTTCTTCAATAAACCCATAAAAATAACAACCACACCCCACTGATTTGCCATTAGCAATGGCGTCCTTCCTTAGTATGGTGTCATTTCACCTTTCCGCCTTCCTGTTACCTCCTCAAGAACTGTGCCGGCTCCTGAGTTTTGCTCAGAGAAGTGCAGGGAAAATGGAAGTGGAGCAGTAGGTGGAAGAACACCATTGATTGTTATTCCCTCTAGCTTCAGCAGCTATTCTCATGTGAGTAAATGCTATGCACTTAATAAATTGCAAATTGTTTGTGGTGGTAAATGAGGGAAGCTGCAATTCAGCTAAGCTGGGATCCATGTTCCTGAATGAATTTTTTGGGGGGTGGGGTGAGGGGTATCGGGGAGTCTTATTCCAAACCACAAACAGTAAGAGGATCTTTACTATTTATTTTACAGGGAATAGGTTTGAAATTACACCAAGTAGCTGTGATTTTAATAATTTATTAATGATTCTGGATGGCTAACTGGAGACATCTTAAAGCAGAAACTGCTGAGCTGCTTTTCTCTCAGAAAGGAACACTCAAATTCACAGCCGATTTTTCAAACCTTAACCCAGGTCTTGCTGTAACAGTTTGAGATTAGTCTATATGCACACATTTGTACTACTTTGAGTGTATAAGACATTTGTGTTGTAGGCTATTTGTAACTATCCGGACTTTTTTTTTTTTTTTTTTTTTTTTTATAAAATCCACACTACCAGTAAAATAAAACTACCTAAACTCAAACTGGAATTGTTTGCACTAATGATGTAGAGAAGTTAATTTACCTCTATAGCTTTCAAGCATAAGATGGAATAAACCTCTCGTGATCTTGAGAAATGCATAAACTTCTGTGCATTTTCCTTTTAAGTCTTTAATATCTGCTTAAGAATTAAGCATTAACTTGAACAAGTTCACCTTAATCATTCATAAGGAAATAGCAAATGAAAGAGCTTTCATTCCCAGAATAAAGGCGGGGGGAGGGAGCACACCAATAAGTGAACTTCATTTTAGTTTTGACACTTAGAAAACTGCATGTTTAGCATATCACTTGGCAGAGGTTAATGCTAACTGTCATTGGAATGAGCTGATGAAGTAATGATTAATATAGTCAATGTTTGCAAATGAAATTCCCTGGTAAAATACAAATAAACCAAAGGACTTCTTAAGATGGTCACATTTGAATTTCTCAGTTGGAAAAAAAAGCAGGATAAGTTAGGAGTGGAGTTCTTGCTATTTTTCAGTATTGTTCAAGCTCCCACCCCCATTTTTTTTTTTTTTTATTACAAGGCCAAAAAATTACTGCAATAGAATTTATCTTAATCTGCTTCATAGTTTTTAAGCAAAACAGTACGTTCAAAAGATTAAATAAAACCAAACTTTTTTTCATTGATATACCAATGAGATTCCACTCCTTACTTAGTTTATATGGCAGACAGGTTTATAACTGCTAAGCTAGCATCATGTTTTACAGCAATTATTTAAAAAATCTTGCGAAAGTGGGCAGTAAATTTAAGTGCTTTCTAACAGCTGTCTTCAAAGGCCATCACCCCATATCAGATATTCAATAAATCCTCCATTGCAACAGTGAGTGCTTACATCATGCCAAAGACTATTTTAATTGTTCAATTTGGATATTAAATGCCAGGTGAATATTTATTTATTTATTTATTCATTACAGGTTCTGGCCTTCTTGTTACTGAAGTTATTTAATTTACTAGCCAAACCTAAATTACTAATACTCAGAGACTATGTCTAAGCCTGGTGGTTCTGTTCCTGTTTTCAGGAAAAATAAAGTCAAAGGAGCTGCTCAGTTACATAAAGTACAGCATCTCTATTAGTATTTGTAGACTAATATTAGACAGTTACTCTACAGAATTTTATGATTCTTATGAGTAAAATATAAGGAGGAATTAAAGTCATGCCAAGTCATAGAGGACACAGCAGCTAAAAATTTCCAGTAGCCCCTGATGCTCGATGAAAGCTCGATGGTGCAGTACTATAAGACCCAACATGCTGCTTTCAGTCCTAGTCTGCAAGAGGGTCCCTGAATCCTGAAAACACAATGAGCAAGGACTGCAGGTCACAGCAGTCAGATATTCCAGGTAGTCTCATAGCTCATCAACCCTGAGCTTTCTGCCTAGGAGAGAGGACGCAGACGTAATTTAGGCAGGCTTCTACATTTACTAAACTTGTAAAGGAACATCAAACTAATACTGGGCTATTTCAGAGGTTGTTACCATAGCTGGCGGCCAGTGGGTCCAGTATATTATAACTCTGAAAGAAGAAATAATCTCTTCTTTCCTTCTTGCACTTCCCAAAGTTAAGAGCAACTGCATGTCTTCTCTTGGGGGCGTATTTGTCACAATTAGGCAAGAGATATGTACTACAGTGTATGCCTTTTCTTCCTCATTTTGGCTTCCTTCCCTCCTGCAAAGTAATAGGTCTGACTGCCTAGTGTGCTAAAAGAGTCATATTTCAGCAGCACCCCAGGCTGTGTGTCTGAACAGCAGGTTTTTCCTCTGTTGTTCTATTGAAATTAAGTGCAATGGTTTGCTTTGTTCAGAATATTTTCTGTCTGGTTTTGCCTGTCTTTGTTTTCATTGCTCCATGCTAGAACTTCTTGGCCATTAGCCTAAATAGGGGCACTGCCACCTTGGTGAGATTCTGCCAGCCACAGCAGGAACCACAGTGCAGCAACTAAATGTGCTTTCTCAGTCAGAACCGGTGTTACTCAAGGATCCCTTTAAACTGATGTTGTCTTTCTTTCCCTTTGGCAGAAAAAGTTTCCCCTCACCTGGAAATACTCAGTCACCACAGAAATAGTGCTTGCATGCCCTAGCCATCAGGAGCACTGAGACGTAAAGTGACTACTTCCATATACAGAATGAGGCTCCCAGGTGCCAGATGTAGTTATGGGTAACTCCAGTGATGCTAGGGATGAACTTGTCCCATTGAGTTATTCTCTTATAAACGTTCACTCAAGGATAGAAAACACAAGTAGGGACATATTAAATACTGTATTTCTATAAAAGGCCTGATCCAAAGACCAGTGGAGTCAGTGGGAATCTTTCCAATAATTCCTGTATGCTTTGAATCAGACTATAAATGCTTTCAGCCAGGAATGTGACTCGGAACCAGATCCTACGATGATCCAAGGTCATCAAGACAACTCGCTTCAGTGAAAAAATATGTGAGGGGCTAGAATGCTTTGATATCCTTGTCATTAACTTTTACACTGTATAGACAAACCTTTTGCCTTATGAATGACATGAGAAAGATATGACCCTGGAGAATAAGGATTGAGAGAACAGAATACAACCAGTTTTGTTTTCCTGCCATGGGTTACTGTATTGTTCTGACTGTGCAAGATCCAGACCTTGGTGTGCAGCAGTCAACTGAGAACCTTTCCCTGTCCATTCTTCTTAGTTAGTTATGGGGGGGTTTATAGTTTTAGAACTTACTTATCAGTCCTGAGTGTGTACTTGGGCTATACTCTGTAATACAATTTACTCTTCCAGTTACTGTATTTCTATCTGAGAAACACAGCCATGAATGAACGTGAAACTGTCTATTAGGTGGGATCAAAAGCACTGTGCATCATCAGGAAATAAGGTAAGAATGAAATGAAAACATTTCTTAGGGGCAGATAAAATGGCTTACAGAGGTTTCAGACACTAATCCAGTCAACCAGCACTGTGATTACTGGAACTTTTACAGAGTAGTTTGACAGGTTAAAGTAGCAAGAACACTGACATATATTTATATTTTTATTTAGGTTACTTAAACTGCTGTACCTCAGGAATAATTCTTAATCCATCAGATTCTGAATACAATATAATAAAGCATAACTTAAATTCTGCTGGGAAAATGCCTTCCCTGATACCTATAAAATCTCACGCATTAATGTTCCCATATATTTCTAAGGCAAATATAAGCAAAATAATCCATTAGTATTCAAAGAGGGAAATGTAATTAGAAATAAAAATGTAAGATAAACACATCCACCTTCCTAAAAAGAGATTTACATTAAAGAATAAGATGAAAGTGTTTGCTCTTAAAGCTTTTTTACTGGGTAATTTCTAACAGAACAGACCTCTTTTTCCTCTTGTTTCACATAGCTGTCCCAAACCAAGTAAGGGCTATATTTATCTTCAGTTCTGAATTTCTGAACTTGTGCTGTCGTTCAGCAGCTCTTCTTGGATAAAATACATCATCATTTACTCTATTAGAAAATACATGTATGGATGTATTATGGAATTTGCATTCCATTACCTTGGTTTGCATGCCATAAAACATTTATTACACCCTTGGGCTACAGTCTTAATAATGACTGGGTGAAATGCACTAATGTGGTCTTGGCCTTGCTATAGAACAAAAGATTAATGCTCTTTGATGTCACCCAGCTAATAGTTGTGCTCGCCAATTTGTCCCTTCAAAAGACATTACAGTCACACAGACAATCCCTGTAAGACTAAACTGAGCAAAAAATGTTTAAACCAAACCACAAGCTGAAGCCCAGTTAACCAAATAAGCATTACATTAGATTTTCATCTCTAAAAATAAAGGTATGCAAGTTCCCTTCAGCAAGGGAAGAAAGATCTTCCATGTTTTATTTTATCCTCTCCTTTTCTGATTATACCCTGCTGACATCAAGTTTAAAAAAAAGCCATCAATATTTTCTTATATTTTATGGCAGATACAAAATAACATTTTAGTTAAGCTCCTGGAAGACATATATCAATACCGTCTACAATCCCAAGCCTCTCAGGCCCTTCTCATGTAATAAATTTCACTTGCCTCTGATAAAACTATTGAATTTTTTATCTACCTGCTCCTCTTTAGAGAGAGGAGGAGGAAGTTATCCCTTTAACCTTAAGAGACAACTTTGAGATTTTTAAACTCTTTTGACAAAATGCATAGCTAATGTTGGTGTAGCTTATAAAAAAACCAATTGCAATTAAACCACCCTGTCATACCAGCAAAAGTTGCAATCTTGCCAGACTTCATGAATTGAGCAGTGGATCAATATTTGGATGACAGACACCAGGGGAAAAACTGTAAGGAGGAGCCTTGTGGTGCAAGAGGCAGGCATGTCCCTGAGCCAGTGTCCCAGTAGCAGGGGGATGTCTGTGCTGCTGGATGTGCCAGCTTTCTAATGATCCTAAACTGAGAAAGAAGGCCTGGTTCACCATATGATGTAAATCAGCATTGCTATTTTGAAAGCAGTGGAGTGACAGTGACTTACACCAGCTGAGTATTTTGACAAGACTATATTATTTGTCACACTGTGGTGTGTTCCAGTCTGGAGATATGGCACTATGCCCGTTTGAATTTTCCAAATAGTTTCAACAGACAATTTTCCTGCTGCTGCAATTTCATATTTTGACAAAAATGGTTTTGCAATGTCCTTTCCAATGGAAAACCAGCTGCTGGTATTTCCAACTAGAGGTGGCTGTGCTTCTGGGATGAAGGAATCCTGTATCTGTTTGTAATTATGTAATGTAACACACTAGATATATAATCAGCATGTACTAGATTAAAATCCTTTCAAAGCTCTAGTGTATTGACTGACAGGCTATCCAAAAGCATGCTTATATAGCATAAAAAATGTATAAAGCTTTCAAAAACACTAAAGTAGTGGTCATAAGGCAATCCTTTGCAAGCAGTTGTGATTAACGTAGTAGATGAGCCACAATGAACATCTTTTTTTTCTTTTTTTGTTTTTCTTTCATATTGCAAGAGAAAGCACAGTCTGTTTTAAAAGTCCCAGTGCACAGGGAATATGGCAACACAGACAGAGAACTAAGACTCTACGATATCTTTTGATAAATAGATTATAAAAATGAGTGAGAAATTGATGTTTGTTGAATGGCAGATAGAAAATGTCTTTTTATAAGTAAAGTATAGCTCCGCAAATAGTGCTAAATACAGTGTGCCTAACACTGCCTGCAAATGAGATGACAAGGAAATAATCCAGATTATGTTCTTTTTCCCAAGACTTATTTTGAAGTAAACGTTTTTAACACTTCTCTAACTAAATGGCAGGCCTTGTGTTGCTGTTAGTGTATCTTATACGTATCAGATATATAACGTATGAAACATCAAGCATTAACAGTAGGGATAGATATCAGCAAATTTGTTTAGATTAGCAGTTTTAAAGGGAAGTCTTTACAAACCTCCACAAGCCTGTGCAAAACTTTAATCATTACGTGTGCATAAGCATAAAAACTTTTCTGTTCTAAACATATACGTTTTGCATTACAAAGGTAATATCTTCACTTCAAACCCCAAACCCTGAAGTAAAATGTAACAGGACCAGCCATGCAAATTTGGGGACCTAATATGGGGAATAATACAATACTTAGTTAAACAGCAGGGAAATTAACAATCTAAATGCCAGGGCTTTTTAGTTGGCTGTGTAGAATGACCTTTCTTTCTTCTTTTCAAAATGCCAGATTACCTGTAATGGTCACAAGACAATTGGACTGCAACCTTAAAAAAAACCTCTACCAACACTGGTGCATGGGTCTGTGCAGTACCGTAAGACATTTATTTCAAAACCAATTTCAAGCGACTCGCAAGTGCCACTTCCTCTGCCTGGTTGGATTTGTGATTTAAGTCTCTCATCTAAGTCCTAGTTAAACCTGCCTCTCCTCAACTTGAGTTCTGGTGAACTCAGGGTCTGGTGTCTTTGTGTTTGGAAGCTACTGAACTGTCTCTGCCTGCCTGCCAGATAACTGCTATAGGGAAGAATAAAGATATTCCACTTCCACGTATAAAGTAGGCTGATCTCTTCATATTTCTCCTCCCGTACGAGCAACATATCTCTCTTAGCAACTGCGTTTATGCTGGCTTCTGCCTGTGTTTCTGTTTTCCCTTAGGCTGACTGGCGAGTCAGAAATTCTGCTGGTTTGCAGTTAGACTAGCAATACCTAATTGTAGAGCCCAAAAGAGAGAGGCCAGGCCTGTTCTGCTCCTCTCCACAAACCCTTCCCAGCATGGCAGCCAGATGTGACTACTGTCTGAGTTTGCTATATCACAGCGTGATGCTACAGCTCAGAATCACAAAACATCTGCCCCACGAGAAGTTGATCATTGCTTTTATCCCAGGGCTCGGTGGGTAACACACGTTATCACTGTCAACCTTGATTCCGCAGTCTCCTTACACAGATACGTTCCACAAACAATGAAATATCTTTGCAAGACCAAGTTTAACCATTAATTGACTACTACTCAACCAGCTTAAGGTCTTGAATCAAAAAGTGGCATGACAGAATACAGAAGGTTGGCTGGAAGCTCCTACCTCCTTAGGACTTCTGTGTACTTCTCTATACTTCACTAGGAGTTGTTTCTCTAAATCAACTACTTCTCAGGAAACAGAGCATCTAAAATGCTCTTCTCCCCCAACAACCCAAAATGGTATGTTATGGTTAGTCCTTGCTGTGATCCTATGTTATTTCCATCAGACTCTTGCCTACTCAGTAAGACAGTCATTTGTTTACCTCTCACAATTTTATATTCACTGTATGGCCACAGACTCTATTTCAAAACTACAACTGAATTATCTTTTTCACCTTTCTCCCTTTTTTTTTTTTTTTTTTTTTTCTTATTTTATACACACAGAGTTCTGGCATGGCCAAAAAAAAAAAAAAAAAAAAAAGAAAAGGTAAAATTGTCCAAGGTGTCCATGTTGAGACATCTACAGCTTTTATTTCCCTCAGCATTTGGCTTTTTACAAAAAGGATCTAAAGTTCAAAGTGAAGCTCCAGTCAAAACCAAGTACAGCTTGAATTGGCCAGTGTTTCATGTTGATCACTTGAAGCTTAAGGAATAACACAGCTGGTGACTCCTAAAGTCTTAAAGTGGCTTGTCCAGCATCATATAAAAATTCTTTGGCAGAAGAAAGATAAGCTCCAATTCTTAACAGTGGCATTCAGTTGGTTTAGCCATAACTGCTTTTTTCATGTGTTTTAACTAGTGAAAGAGATGAGGTAAGAATCCTGCCACACACGAGGTTCATTGCACTGGCCTGGGTACAGCATCCAACCTGTGCTCTGAATAAGGAAGTAGTTTTATGGAATAAATAGGATGCTTCATTGTGTACATGGCAAAGGAAGCAAAATAAGGCTGAGTGGCTAGTTTGGTTTTCATTACCTAAATCTTGACTGATGGACTTAGAACTAATAAAAGATGACTTTATTGTTCCACATTTAAAACAAACATTTACAGCATAACTGCTAGTTTATCTTCAAGGGATTTTAGATTATTAGATCAATGCACAGACTGCTAGCATTTAAATTATCAAGTGGTTGCCAAAGAGGGCTATTATCCTCTCTATATATTAGTCTTTAGAAAGGAATTAGACGCAAACTTTGTCGAAGAGTTTCACAGACAGCTGTTGACAGGGGAGGAGATGAGACCCAATATTAGGCTCAATTTCCAGAATGTGAACTGCAGGAATAAGCTCCTCTGCCCCTGTGAAACTAGCCTCCTGGCTATACCTTTATACTCTTGCTCATCCCACAATTCAATCTCCTCCATCTTCCATCTGCCATTCGGAGCCCATAGCAACTGCAGAGAAAACATTGCTTAATGTTTGCACTCCAGTCAGAAGCATGCATCAGCGCTGCGTAGCCTGTGTGACTCTTCTGGCACAAAAGGCACGAAGGGGATGTGGGATGTAGGTTATACTTTACACAGTGAGCAGAAACCAATTTGAGTGGCTGTTCTTGACGCATGCACTTCATGATCAAATGTGCATCCCAAGGGTAAAAAACAGTATGTCCCCTGTAATTGTAGGGTCTAACATGATGTGCAAGGATGGCACAGTAAAGCTTTCAAAATTAAATTCTTGCTTATGTCTCATACATAGAGCCTACTGCTATTTCTTAGTCAGCTTTGAAGTGCCTGGTCTTCAAATCAACTCTCTCCTGCTTTTCCATCCATGTGGTGCCACCAAACTCTAGGATTTAAAATCTCTTCCTTCAGCCTTACCCACTGCAATAACTTTGGTAAGTAATGGTTTAAAAAATCTTATATTTCATGAAAAATCATTTTACTTCACTTACATACTGCCGTTATTAGTACTTGAAGTGTCATACATTCATTGTGCTGTTGATGAGTTAGTTCTCTTTTCTGCCATGTATTATAATGCCTTCCAGGTCACCAACATAAGTAAGTTATTCAAATTTTAAAAAATCACATTCCTATTACAGAAGTCATTGTATCCTAGAATGGGGACTTGCTTTGCATGAGAAAACATCTGTCCACCATTCATTCATAGCTTGAAAACAGGAAATTCTAACAGAAGGATGGCTTACTAAACTTTTTCTGCTTAGGCTATCTCAAGGAAAGTACAACAGCTCTTATGGCATAGCTCAATCTAGGAATAGTAACCTATTATCTATTCATAGCCAGTAATGATCATCTGTGAGCATGAACCTTGCTTTTCAGTACAACGAGTGCTGACTTGGCCACAGCCCAGTACGTTAATAGTAGCATCACTGTTTAAACTGGGGGAAAAAAAACAACTCTTCATGGAGTGCCTGTGTTTGACAGGGCCTTTGGTTTAGTAGCCATTGAGTTCAAGGAGCTCCTGCGTGTTGAAAAAGTTGAAAAGGGGTAAATAAAACCATTTGCTGTACGGCTGTCTTCTACTAATAAGTTTCTGGATACAAGAATCACTGCTGGCAGGTCAGTGTGCATCTTCCTTGCAGACATGTAGATAGCCCACTTTTCCATGTGGTAGGTAATTTTCAGTGTACTTTGCAGATCATAATATTTAACAGGCAGATTCTGAGAAAGTGGGAGTGTTTTTTAGGGATGCATATATATCAAAGTTGTTGGGTGTTTTTCTTCTTCTTGTATATGGAATTTGGAGACACCTCTCAGTTACTTTTTTTTCTACAGACAGAAAGATAGTGGTTGGCCAGTTTGGCTGAAAAAAGGGCAGTGGTTCACTGACTGAGTTTTCAGCATTTTTCTGTAGAAGACTAGGACATGGGTTACCTCTAGCAGGTCATCAGGACACATTTCAAAAATCCATCTCCTGCAATGGGTAACAGCTGGTACAGCTGCCTCATATCAATCTTGTGCTAAGCCTGACAGAGATCAAACTCGGAAATTGAGGAAGAAGGGCTTTTGCTGCAAGGCACAAATGCATGCAGTTCATTTAATTATTTCAGGAAGTCATGCATACTTTGCTCATTTTGGACCAAAACGCATAATCGTTGTATCTTTCAATTGCTTTTTGTACAATAAATTACAAGATGTTCTTGGCTTGCCTCGGTATCTGGTAGGAATGGTATGGTTGATCTTTGCCGAGTCACTTCTTTTACTTCCAATAAATTTTAAAGAATGTTATGGGATGATTTTTTTAGTAGGCTCTTTGTTATGGGAAACTCTACAGGATGGCGTTCTGTGCAGCTCTTTTATTTGATGTGTATGTGAGAACG
Organism: Platalea leucorodia; assembly: GCF_965183815.1. Taxonomy (NCBI): domain Eukaryota; kingdom Metazoa; phylum Chordata; class Aves; order Pelecaniformes; family Threskiornithidae; genus Platalea; species Platalea leucorodia. The sequence continues at coordinate 25,632,771 of NC_138826.1, forward strand.
TTTGAGACCGTAAGTGGACTTATTAATGTGCAGATGGCACTCAGCTGTCTGTCTCTCCTATCACACCAGAAGGTTTAATCTCTTTGCTCTTGTAGAACCAGATCACTTGGGAGGCTAAAAGGCAAGCTGGGCCAGCCTCAATTCAGATAAAATGGAATTTGGACAGATGGGGGGATGTTCCTGAAGATGATTGCTGACAAGGCAAATATTCTCTCTGTTCTAAAGTATGACTACATTTTTATTTTCCTCTGGCAAAACCAGTATGTTCTTGTGACTTTCTGTAACTTTTTCCAATATTATCAATTTGCCTGCACAGGCCATTGAAAGAAAAACAGAACACTGGTGCCTCAAACTGCAAGCTGTGATGGCCAACTCCCGGCAGGAATAAATATCATACCCCCAGCTTCTCATTGTATTCCAAATTCTGTGCAGAAGAGATCATCTAGAGAAACCCAAAAGTTGTCATAGTGGCCATGATTTTCTTAGTCTGTCCTAAAGGCCCATCACCTAAATGAAAAGTGATATAACTGAAAGTATATGACCTTAGTAAGTCCCATCCGTATTGCAGTGAGGAAGGCTGAAAACTGCTGGAAGCATGGCAAATCATTGTTAAATATACCTCAGTTCTCAAACTGACTCGTTTGGCATATCTAGTCAATTTGGAGCAAGTAAAACTTAGACTTAACCTTTAGCTATATGAATCAGTGAACTCCATTGTAGTCTGTGAAGAGCCAGTGATTTAGAAAAGCTGGTTTGCCCCTATGCTTTTCTTGATGCAAGCATGCATAGAGCCATAAGTAATGTGTTTATATACATTAAAAATCAAGGAAGGAATAAATAGAGTTCAAGGAAAAGCATGACAGAACAGAAAACCCTTTTCCTACCTGGCACATTCCTCCATTGCAAATAATCAGTCGATGATATGTGCAATGAACAAAGAATCACTGCATGAAAAACTGCAGCCTCCCACAGTTATTGCTTTCCTCACACTTCCTGCCAGAACAAGGGAATAGAAGGCTTTCAATTTGATGTTGACGTTATTTCCTTGAATGGTTTTGTTAAAGTGCTGAACGTACAGTTTGTTTGCTAGCAACCTTTGGATTTACGAGTTGCCAGTCCTGGAGACGTTACTGTTTGTCATGCATTTTCCTCCTGATCTCCCTTCTTTATTCTCCTGCTTTCAAACTTTTTAAAGTCTTTCCATTGCTAATACTCGCTCTGATGCTAACTGGTAGTAATAGAGTGCTGTGCAGCTGTGGCACTGTAGCTTCCCTCTGGATAATGCTGACCGCAGACTTAGCAGCATGTGCCAGCTCAGCACATCTTGATAACTCATAATCCCTACCATAGGTTTTTATAGTTTGTCTGGTCTACTGTAAATCTCTAACTCACTGTCATCGACAGAGCTCTTGACCTGATTCATAGGCACCAGGAATTAAGCTCCTGTCACACTCTGTTAAAAGACGACTCCATTTATGCTGTAATATTAGACAAACAAAAATAGATGCTCTTGAATATAGTGAATCATAGAACAGCATCAAAGGTCATGTTGTTATTTTGAATCTTATTAATTAAGCCAAGTGACTAAAAAGAAGGAATTATAAAAAAGAAACCCACAAAAAAATAAACCCATGCACTAGCCAACACTTAGAAGTACAGGCAGGTTATATTATCTTTTCTACTAACACATCTGTAATTTGGGGCAATCTAATGTGTAATAAGAAAATCATGTACATGTACATTACTAAAAAGAAATAGTTCTGCATTTTTCCCCCTCTCGTCTTACTGTGAATGTATAAGTTTTGTTCTAGTGATAGATAGTCCTCAGTCCTATCGCAGTTTGCATTGGTTCTCAGCTATAGATAGATCCTGTCCCTCTAAGAAAAAAAAAAGACCTCAAAAGTATTAAAAGAAAAGAAAGAAAGAAAGAAAGAAATTAAATCATTTTTGACGTTTTGACGCAGCAGAAATTAGATAGGTTGTGCTGTAAAAAGGAGCCTAGTCCAATTCTGTCTAGTTTCTCATTAAAGATCAATTTGTCCAGTAATGAGGACCCTGGATAGGGTACCAAAATACCAGAATTTTATTCTGGATCAGACCTTGGCTTTTCATGGGACTTCTGTACTGAGGTTTCACTTTGCTGTGCTTTTGATTTTTACCGTATCATTTGTAAGTCTTGCCCACTCCTATCTTAAGGTCCTAGGAGACTGCCTCTTGCCATGTGTACTCACTGCATCTGGCCTAGTGGAAGCTCTGACTGCAGGTGGAGGAGCAGGATGCTGTAATAAAATAAACTTGATCTTCAGGGGCTCTAATATAAGACAGAACCATCGAGTTGCTTTGAGTAAATCATATTTAAAAATGCATGAGCTGACTTTATTCAATCATTCCAAACATTTTGCCTTTGTTACATGAACAAATATAGACATTTTCAGCTGAGAAAGTGAAGTGGTTTTGATAGATACACGATATAATAAGAAGCTGATCTTCATGGAAGTCTTTTTGTATTTTTAGTTATCATATTTGCCAGCCGGAAATCATTTGATAATTAGTAGATTCCTTGACTTCATAAGGCTAATTAAACATTCTCAGTATACAAACATGATTCAATAACAGAGGCCTTGTTTGAGGGAGTACAAGTTTCTTTTTGAGAATTACAGAGGTTCCTATTTTGCATTTTTTGGCAAATGGTGCTGAACTATAACTGCTCCTCCAGTTGTATTTTCCTGAAAAAAATATGGCTTGACTGACCCACCTATCACATGAAGACGTTAATGCTCAGAAAAGTAGTAGTAGTAGTATTTCAGACAGTTCCCAGTCCCCCTAGTTCAGTTATCTTCATGATCAAATTCCCAAATTGTAAAAATCTGGTGAGTAAAAATACATAAAATTGCAAAGTAATCACACAGAGATGGAATAATATGGCGTTTGTAAGAGAGAAGACTACACAAAGACCACATTACACAGCCTTTCTGCTGTAAGTAACTGGTTTTACTATAATCAGTAGCTGATATCTGAAAACTGGTTTGTGAAGCAAGTTAGTTATTTTAGTTCACGTGCAGAGGAGCTGGCAGAGAAGGGGACAAGTACTTCACGATACTACTCGATCTCCTTTGAGCAAGTTCAGTGCAATTAGTAAGGACTAAATGGGCACACACCAGCTCCTTGGAGGATTTTTTGCCTTTTGGCTGTGATAGAAGGGCACTGGCACACAGAATAGTGAGCACAGTGTCTTCCCCTGTCTATCGTGTTGTCAATCTAGGATTTCAGTTTCTGCAGACAATGATTTAGCTTCTTTCATTCATCTTAAGTTCACTTGAGAACATTTGTTTTGCACTTTGAATTGTAGAGGTATATCTTGTCATTAAAATAACTTTATTGAAAATTTGGCCCCATTTAACCTCACAGACACATTTTTCCTCTAGTGATGTCAAGATTAGATGATGTAGCATTTTAATTTGTCATAGATATGGCCTGACAATATCTAAAAAATCGAAACACTTAACTGCATAATTCAGTATTCTAAATTCAGTGACCTATCCTTGGTGTGATACATATGATCTATAGCACTTCTGTCTATATCTCTAAGGCACATTGGTGCCAATTGATGGTGCTAAGGAGACACAGAAGGAAAGACAGCCACTTCTCTGGTATGTATTCCTTCTAGCCTTAGGATACAGCAAACCTTTGTGTGAACTCTCTAATGCTCTCACTGCACTGATCGGAAAGGAGAAGATCCAGCAGTTCCTCACCCTCAAGCCATGCTGAATTGGGTACAGGTTATTCATGCCAGGGCAGTCAGGGATAGGGTAACTGCTGCAAGGCTAGCACTGCCTGGAGACTTGGATGGTCATAGGTACTGTTTCATGTCTTGGTAGCAAAATCCTTCCATTTGGATGCCTCTAGCACTGACAAATGCAGGATTTCTAACATACCTTCACAGACGGGTAAATCTCAGTTTCTCTTGAAACCTGCTGATAAGGACCTTGTCTCAACTTGGGTCTTTTGAGTCCCCTGCAGGAATAAACAACCCATTGGGACAGGATGGGACAAAAATGTAGCTAATTTGTAGCCTGTTGTCTCCATAATCCTAAACCATTTTAACCATAACAGAGGCAACTGTTAGAATTGATAGATACCAATCTCTCCAACAGAAAAAGGGTATGGACTACTTGTTAGTCTGATGCATGTCAGCTGACTAAGTGCTAAAGCTCTGTCACTACCTTAGCAACATCATTGCATGTCTTATCTTTATTACAGAAACAAATTAATGAAAAATTATATAGATTAAGGCAGGTAATATTCAGATCCAGTTCTCTTCTGTAATAGAGAAGCTATCTAACAATGATAATTTCCAAATTCCGGTATGTTTCTCTGAACGTTCTGATTTGATATTTCAGTGTGCTGTCACTGGAAATTAATTGCCACTAATTAAAAATGATCCAGTTAGGACAATTGGACAATAGTGCTCTGGAGATTGCTTCATTCCCAGAGGTTTTAGTGGCTTGCTGCTGCACTGGTTCAAGTCTTCAGAAGGGTGCTATACATCATAATGTCATTTTACATTGTTATTTCTCTGAAAGCAGCAATTTAAGAGAGTCTCCAGTGAACCTTGAGCAACTTTGCACTAAAAAGAAAAATGTTACTGTTCAAGATCTGTAAAATATAAAATATAGATTCAAAGAAATCACTTGACATGAATAGTAGCATTAAATTTGTGCCATTATTTGCATGTAATATATAATGTTGTAGTAAAAGGCTAACAAAGCATTTAGGCTGCTCCGGGGCTCATTGATTTCTCTGCACCTTTGTTCAAACTAGGTCAAAAACAATGTTGGTCTTATTTCATCACACACATTTTCTCACATTTGAGACATGTCTTAAAGTGATATAACGCAGTTTAAGCCCACAACATATTGTGGCCTACAGCACCTATTTAGAGAAAAGCACTAGTCTTGTTTTGGTTTAAATTACCCTAACCAAGCAGCTGGCTAATGTGAACTAAACTTCAGAATATATAGAGGGCCCATTTTTTAGTAACTTGGGCGAACTGAGGGCTTAATGGAATAAGGCTTGCTTTCATGTTAGGGTGAAGGCCAGTCATTTAAAGAATTATGAAAATGAACCTTGTAACCAGTGCAAACGTGTGGCTCTAACACAGCTAAACAGCTCATTTGATATTCTGCCTCACCACTATAAGCAAAGCACAGAGCCTACTAAAATTAGATTTTGTCCCAAGTCCCAAAGCAACAAATCTTACTGCTTGTGCAACCCATACTTAGCAAACTTTATTCTGTGAGGAAATAGAGATGCAGAATTGAGGATCACTATAGTTCTCAAAGAGGAAAAAGAGGCTATTTTTAGACAATGATGAGGCTTTTAAACAAATCGTATATAGTCCTGACATTTCACATCATTTCTCCTCTGTGAAACATGTGTTTTATCATTGAAACCAGCTTATTTGTTATAGTGTGTGATCTTTCCTCCCACTACAGCACAGCTGGAACATCACCTCCTCTCAACATATTTTGCTTTTCTTAATTCATCTGATTTCTGAACAGGACCATCAGTCAGTCTTTGAATAGGTTTGATTCAACACTATGTTATTTCATTTTTACACTGCCATAATAGCACAAAAATCAATAGAGTTGCACTGACATACAAATGGAGTAACACATTGGCAGATTAGACCTATTGAGTCTATTTTGCTCGCAAGACTGCTAAAAATGGTTTTAAAGAACTTCAGCCATGAGATAAGCAGTAGTTTATTTTCGTACATATAATCCATCCTGTGTTCTAATACTTGTGCATTAATGGAGAATGAGTGGATTCTTAACTTTCTTGTCAAGAAAGTTTTGAGGAAAGTTATGTTAAAAAATGTGTGTGTTTCTTTGTACAACAGTAATCTCCATGTCTCTCACACAGACAGAGAACTGATCACATACAGATATGCTAATGGATAAACTACAGAGCCAAAAAAACAGAGACAAAATGCTGATCCCGCTACAGTAAGTTGCAGTTTTACCTCTGACTTTGCTGGAATTACGAATTTATCACAGGGATCTCCTTTCTTTATTTATCCCAACTCAGCCATACTAACCAGTGTACACAAGCACATGCTTCCACGTAAGCATGGCATTATTATCTTCTTCATTAGATCAACAGAAATCTCAGTGTTTTTCTGGGACTATCCCAATATCCTCTTGCTAAATGCAGAGTGAGATTAAGCAGACTTTACTTGCAGTGTGTTTTGTACACACTGAAGCTCAGGCTTTGGCAGACTTCAAGAGAGAGAGAGAGAGTTCCAGAGTGAGTCAGTAGGAATGTTTTGTCCATCAAGATGTTTGAACCAGACAATAAAAGCACTCCAGGCAGTTGTAAGTTATAACCACTAGAAGATACAGAGAAAAAGGCAGTCTCAGAGATAACTGAATCCTAGACAATGTACTTTGGTTGGAAGATAACTCATGTCACTGTTGCTGCAGTTGGTTTTTAAAAAGTAATCTTTTTCTATTCAAGGCAGGGAAGAAAATCACTAAAACAAATAAATGACTGGGTAAAACTTAGAGAAGTCTCACATGCATTAGCCTTTATTTTGTTGGTAGACAGATATGTTTTGCTCAGAGGGCTGGTAACAGATCATAGAGTTAAAGAGGGAAAGAGTAGTCTCTCTCTGCTTCTCTCTCTCTCCCCCAATCCTCCTTGTCTCTCCCCCCCACCTCTTTCTCTCTGCAAGTTTTGAACCTGATTCAGGCTGTGGTCTGACGTTGACTGCAGAAACTGCTTTACTAGCTTAAGACAAAACTCCTGCTGGTTTTACTTCTTCCCCTGCTAAAGGTTATTGCCCCCACAGCAGTACAAAGTTAAGTGGATTACTTCAAACAGTCTTCTATGGTAGGTTAAACTGCCTCGGCTGACTTTGCAATGAAGTGGGTGAAGATCACTCAGCTGCCCCACTCTGCTGGCTCTGCAGGAAGCTGTGGAGAGCAGCACAAACAGCTGGTGGCCAGCACAGAGCTGGTGGCCCAGCTACCTCTGCAGTGAATGCCTGAACACATCCTCAGTATGATCATAAGCAAAAGTTAACAATTTTAAGTATAATTTGTGCTAGATACTCTTTACTAAGGTCTCTGTGGCACTGGAGCTGTGTACTTCCATACCCATTCTGAAAGAACAGCTCAGGATTTCCTTGGTTTTAATCCACTCTCTCGAGCAGCCTCTGATGGAAGAGGTAGCGGGGGGGGGAAAACCTTGACAGATTAAAGCCCTTAGACCCAGCTCCCATTTACTGAACTTAAGGGAAGTTTAGCTGAATAAAGATAGCATGGTTTGATCTGTATTAAAGAACTGTCTTATGGTATTTCAGAATCACTAGGATAATAATTAAAATAATTTTACGTATTACATATACTACAGATTTCATCAGAGACAGACATAGAGGGACTGGATAGTCACTGTTAGTACATATGTGACATTTCTCTAACTTTAATTAATAAAAATTATAGGAAAATAGTAGCACAGAGTCCCATTCTTTCAACTTCTCAGTATAAACCTTCTGGTTTTGTATTCTGGCAAACCAGTAAACAGAAATCTGGTTTTTGCAAACATTTTAAGGGCTCTACTCCATGGTCTACAACACCTGGTGTATCTCAGCTCTTGGCATAATTTAAACAAACAGGCCATGTAACACATCTCTCTCTCAGTCAAATAAAGCAGACTTGGTGTGCTGCCAATTCTGGTCTCATTTATTTGCTAACCCTGGCTTGTATTTATTCCCTGAATCATCAAACACGTTGCAGAGAGTGACAGGAGCAGACAATATTACATCTAATAGCTATATAATAATGTAAATAAAATATGGTAAATCATCAGGTACATTACTTGCCTGTTTTTAACTACCCCACTTCATTTTGTGCACTTGAACCAAAATTATAGTAAATGAAAAAGCTTTTTGCACACAGCAGAGTTAGAAAGAATATACCCATTGGATACTGAAGCCCTGTCATTTACATTAAGTGAAAAATACCTTTTACATAAAAATACACCTGGATGTAATACAAAATTTGCTGCATGGGCCTCATCCTATGCTCATTATCGTCTGTGGCAAAATCTCTTCTGACTTCAGTGACTCAGAGATCAGCCCAGTACTGCCTAACTGTGGAATACAGTCTTGTAAACAGTAACGGATGTGAGGGTCTGCGATATGCTGGAATGCTTTCCAGTGTTGAGTACGAGTTACTGAGAGGATTTCTATGATCAGAGGGAGAGAGGAATTAAGGGGGAAAGAGGGGAGGAAAGCAATGTTCTGAAGTTAAGAAGTGTGAAGGAGATCACTCTCAGTTCCTACAGGGGAGAAGAGTTCATGGTCAACAGACCATTGTGTGGATTAGATAAGCAGAACAAGTGTGTAGGTGACAATAAAGCCTTGCATTTGTTTAAGGTTTGTGCTTTAATGAGATTTGTCTAGCTAAGGTCTAGCTCAACTTTACATCAGATTGTTTTCCACTAGAGAGTTGATTTAAGCCCTCAGCAGATGAAGGGTTGGAGCTGACAGGTCACTTAGATGTCATTTCTAACATTAACTATTGAAGAGAGGAATTATAATTTTTATATCTGAGGTATTGCTGTTGAAACACATTTCTGAAAACTGATTCCATGAAGAGTCTTCAAGAGCAGCATGCAAATAATGAAGGGAAATTGACTGCCTGAAGACTTTTGTGTACAGTTTCTGACTATAAAGTTCACCAAACACTTACTTTCTTCTGTTTATTAGTTGGCCATTCCTGCTAGGTTAACATGGGAAGAGAAGACTCTGCAGTACTTGGGGTTGTGCCTTGACCACGTAATTGGAAAAGTAAATGGTTTCCCTATGATCAGAGTTGGAATCTGTGCCAAAACGACTGAGCTCCATTCAAAAACCCCTTCTCATGAGTCATTTTGTGGCGATGCATGTTAAAAGAGATGGCAAAATACCAGGAGTAAAATAATCAGCACACCTCAGGCTGCTAATAATAACAAAATAAGCTTTTCCTACTGTGAAGCTGGCTCCTCTGTAGAGTCTTCAGATTTACATGAGCTTCCTATGCAAAAGTCTAAGTCAGAATCAGGCCACTATTACTTTTTCTTTAAAAATGTACATCAAGAGCCCAGTTTATCTCCTGCCCTAAAATGTAAAGAAGCAGTGCTTAAATTTCCACTTTGTTAGCTAGTCCCAATGTCCTTTAGCATGTGTCTGCAATATTTTGCATCTGAAAAAGAATGAATGGCAAGGCACAGTTGTAGAGGCTGGAATTCAAGAATCATTGGCCTCACTACTGAAAGCCATGAATCACTGGCTTGACTGTTCCAGGTCCAACTCTAGACACCCCTCTGTCCCCTAAACCCATCACAATGTATTAATTTGTGCTGAAGCTACTCATGCATTGTGCAATACATTCATTTTTACTCTCTTCTACTCATGCATTGTGCTCAAAAGACGCAACAGATTTTTTCCTGCTGTTCTAAAAAGCAGCAGAGGGCTGCGAGTCCTCACAGGTTTGAATGGAGTACATGCTAGAGAAAACAACTATTTCTCATCTTCAGCTTATCAGTTAGTTCTCCGGGATTTCAATAGCCATATTGAGGAGGAGACTATACCCCTTTATTTCTGAGGATTTAGCTCCTTCCTCTATTATGTGGGCTGGGCAAAGAGCATGGCCCTAAGTATTCTTCATGTGATTTATTCTACATTGACAACCACTTAAGTGGAGGCAAAGTTAGACCCAAAAGGCACAAAGTGATGAAAGCTGGAACTAAAAAATAGCATGACAGTCAAAATTGCTGAGTTTCACACAGCCCCTGCTCTGACAGCATTAGAAAACTCTTGGTCTAAAAGAATCCCAAAGAGCCCTCTGGAAACCCAATCCCATGACTCATACACTCTCCTTGAAGGCTTTTTTCTTTCCCTCTAGTAAATGACACTGAAAAAAACCTTGTGGACTTCACCACTTGCTGCAATTTGACAGCTTTTAGTCAAAATGTTTTCCATTTACAAGAGAAAGACTTCTCTATATCCCAATCAAAGTTAAATGCATTAGCATCTGCAAGTCAGACTGGACTGTTTCTGGTTGGGTCATAGGCTGGATGATCCCATAGAGGTGCAATGCCTCCTTGGCAGGGGATGGGAAGGGATGCAAAGGAGTTGTGCTTCCTCAGGAACTTCATGAAGAATTAACTCTGGTGGCTCAGGCACTGTTTCCCAAGGACTCCCAAGAGCTCAGATGTCACTTAATGAATCATCACTTCTGTGTTTGCCCAGTTCGCTAGACTGGTTGAAAGACTGACAAGCCCATGCCACTGCATTACCTGCTGCAGGTGAAGCTAGGAGGAAGTGTTTGTGGTCACTAGGTATATTACGATTGTTCCCATGCAAAAGTAAATGGGAACAAAGGACTACCCTTTCCTTCCCAGAAGCCGCCTGTGTTGATTCATAAAGGCCAGATGTTATCTGATCTTCCCACAGGGATTCGGTTAAGAATGCAGTCATGATCTCAGACCCTGAATACTCAAGCTCCCTCTGAGTATTACACAGAATGAAAAGTTAACAGAGCTACTAAAAGGAGCATGCACTACACACAAAAATAAAACTTATTTGAGGACAGAGGTGTTGCTTTGATGATTGCTTTTGAGACTAGAACTTCACATTAAAATGAAGAGCTAGAGAATTGTCCATATAATCTCGGAAGTATTTTTAAGATAGCTAAGGTTAATCCATTGAAACCAATTAGTCTTTTCAAATTTGTGTGTTCAAGACCCTTTTATAATCCAAGCAGTATAAAAAAAAAGTGTTTCCAGTGTTTTCCAACTCCACTGACAACAGCTAGGAAATGGGTCATCATGTGTGTGCTTTGATCATCTTCTGTATGTATGAAAAGGCAATAATAAACTGATTTATTTTTTTCCTCTGGTGTAAGAAATGGCATTCAGAAGGAAGGAAAAAAAAGGAAGAGAACAAAGGAGCATAGGCAGGCCTTTTCTAAGTGATTTTTCTAAAATAAAAATTCAAAATTAACTAATTCACCTTATAGCAAAGGTTGGCTAAAACTACAAAAAAAAGGTGAGTTTTGTTCTAGCTTGTCTTGTCTTCAGTGTGCGGTAAATTAACTGCAAGGATCTCTGTGTTTGCATGGCGTATCTCTGAGTACTTTGTAGGCGAAAGAAAACTTTGAAAGGAAACTTTCAAGCCAAGAGTGCAATAACGAACTTTTGTGTAGTTTTATATGGTTTTGTAATACAGGTTTAACAAAGGGTGTATTTTCTCTTCTCTTCAGTCTGGATTTCCCTCTTTTTCAACAAGAGAAAATTAAAGCTGAAAGATTGTGTGTTGAAGTCCATGCTTATGTCACTGTTAAGTTTGCAGGTGAGAAAATGAGAGAGGCTAATTTTGCTCACTGATGAGCTATGTGTATTTTGTATGTTTATATACAGTGAGTATAAAAAAATGTTTTCTCTTTTCCTTAGATTTGAGTTTGCAGATCTGGGACTGCTCCCCTTGCTACTATGCGTAACAACCTTTCATCTCTCTAAATTAGAAGCTCTACAGTCAGCTGGGATGAAAATGAAGGTGTCAGCTACAACGTTAGGGTTTTCTTCTACGTGACCCAAACAGTGGCGATGTAGATTACTCATCAGGAAAAGCTAGTTCGAAGAAGTGATGTGGATCATAAAGCAGGCACCAATTTGTCACTGCGTAGGTGCATAAACCTATTATACTTTACATATCAAATGGCCAAAAGGAAAACCAGCTGTCCGGAGCTTTTTGCTATGTTCATAAGGTCTCTGTCACCTTGGTACCTTTATGGAACTAACGCTGCCATGCCACTAGATACATGTTTGAGGTATATTCCACTGTTTTTTTCACTGTATTATTGATGTTACAGATTGAACTCTGTATATCTAGCTTATGTTAATTCCCATGGCTTCTTAGCACTTTTTTATAATAATAAAAACTCTTCCTGTAGTCTAATTATTGCTTCAACCTGTATCCTTTACATTGACTTTTAAAAGCATTCTAGACTTCAAATACAACCTTACAGCTACAATGCAATAAGCAACAACCTATTCCACACTGGTTAACAAGTAAGAAAGTAATGATTTTTTTCACTAGTTATTACAAACCTGAGCCAAAGTCAAATTGACAACATACTGGTCAGAGCTTTAGGGCCTCAATGTCCAGCACTGCATATTCCACCATCATTTTCACCAGTGCATCATGGTAGTAAAATGATAACTCCATTGTATGTTGCTTTGAATATCCTTCAGCATACATTTACATGCAGGAGAATCCAGCCTTGTAGACCAGTGTTGGATACCCCGCATCTTCTAGTTGGCTTTATTATTCTCAACTATTTAATGGTCATTTCCTCAGTAATCATTTCTGCATTTCTTCAGGTAATATTATTAGCTTGTAACTAGCAATGTTACTAGCATTAAAACTTTGTTTTGCAGTACGTTGTGTAGTAGATTGATTTATTAAGTTGCACTAACATAAAACAGCAAACAACATATATGCATAAAAATTAAGATGCTTTCTATTCTTAACCTTTTTTTACAGGTTTTTAAAGCAGCTTTTCAGCTTGCCTCCTTTCAAATAGCTCCTAAATAGCGTAGTTTATTTTGGATGATTGATTATAGGAATCTTGTGCATGCAACCAAATTATGGTATTTTAAATCATGTCTTCTTTTCATTTTTACAGAATGAAATGATCTTTATATCTTGACATGTTTTATCATTTTGAGACTGAACCAGTTATCTGTATGAATTCAATGTGTAGCTCTTTAAACTGATAGAATATTATCAGGACTTATTAAAAATGAGCACAGCTTCCTAATACAGCTGTATTTCAAAAGAGGAAATAGATTAACAAGTTCTCTGTAATGTTATCATTAGTTAATGGTATTTTTAAGGTCTTCTGCTAAAAAAGTTAAGATGATATGGTATTTTAGTACTACAGTAGTGGCTCTTATGTGAGTCCCACTGCTAAATACCTTACACAAAACTCTCAGAGACGTTTTTTATCATGTATTTATTAAAACTTGTTCTCTGGGAGGACCAAATAATAAGAATAAAAATAATACATCATTTTACTCTTAGTTATCGATTAGTCCTATGGGACTGTCCTTATCCTTTTAATGGTGGTCTTTGTCCTAATCCCTAACAGGCATAAAAGTGAGCTATCAGAGGCACTCCTGCTGTCTTTTGCACACTGTGTGTTTGTGTTCCTTCGTTTCTTGCAGATAAAAGTGAGGCATTCCATCTTTTGTCTTTTTAGATCATAATTATTTTTGCACAAGTGCAGTTTCTTACTAAGACTTGGTCTACATGGGAAAATTTTGGTAGCACAGCTATATCAGAGACTATTTTTTCCCTTTACTTTATTCCACCACAGCTGTGCTGGCAAAACTTCTGCTTTATATGTACTTATACCACCAAGAAGTCCTATTGCCAGTTTTTCTAGTATTGCTTGAAATACAGGTTTGTTTCTTTTGCCTACCTAAACCACGCCCCTTCAAGGACAGATTACTTTCATCTTGGCTTTACTAGTAAACCTTTGTAAGAGTAGACATGCCTAGGAGGTACTAGGACACAGTTTTGGAGGAGGACTAGCTCAATGACACCATGATCTCACTAAGACATTATGCAGTAGCACAAAATCCTATGAGAACGATGGGGGTTTTTTTTGTCCTTCCTCATCAGTGATACTTTTAGTCCTCTAACCACCACTGATGAGCTCCACAGATGTCTTCAGCCTGTCAAAGATTAAGTAACTTGTTATGTAGGGCTTCAAGTATGGGAGTACTGAGAATAAAAAGGACAGTGACAGAAAAGGGAAAGTCTTCACAACCCCAACATTAAAAACACACCATAGATAGATAGAAAAAACAGATTATTAAGGATTCCTGGTAAGTAATGTGACAATCTAAGTCTTAAAATTTTTAAAAGCTCTTTAAAGGTCAGTGGATTCCAGTAAATTTGACATTAGGACTTTGAGGTTTTGAAATTAATGTACTTATCGAAACATTTTATTAGCATTTTTTATTCTGGTCAATAGATGTGACTTTTACAAAAGTAGATCTTTGTGGTCTACTTCTTCAAGCTGCCATTATGTCAATCAAAAATTAGTCCAGCTAAGAAATTATTTTGACAAATAAATGAAATGCTTTTGTGGTTGGTTTAGCATTTTCCTCAAGTCCCAGCACAGTCCAGGAAGTATTCTGCCTTCTCTCTTAACCAAACTTACTGATTGCTATGTGTCAGCCACAAGCAGTCTCTAACATTGTTTTTGCCTTGCCCTTACAATCTTACTAAGATGCATCTTAACCCACACTGGCTTAAAAACAAATGCAAAAGGCAGTGGTTGCTGCTAAAATTATTACCCCAAACATTTCCCTGGTGAAACATAAACACATATTAAATAACATGACATTAATAATTGCATAAAAGGAATGTTAAAAAAATAGTTTCAGGAGAGAGAATAAACCATTAATGAATTACTACATTAGTGAAGTAGTTTGGGTAATAGTTGAGATGTTTGCACTAAGTTGATAAATGCTGTGCTACTAAATCACTTGCATATATCTTCTTTTCTAGCCTTAGTTCAGAGTCCTTTAGATCTACAAAGGTTGTAGATAATTTTTGCACCCACTCAGTCAATGACTGGCAATGCGGCATGTAGCCGCAGTCATTCATTCTGTCAGTCAGCAGCCCTTGATAATGTGCCTGTCAATATAATTCAGTGCCTGTTCAAGGAAAGTGACACTTTGAATAGTGGACACTTTTCAAAAGCATTCATACAGGGTCAGTTCCATGATAAATAAATATATTTTGTGTTTGGAACAAATAGGCAATGCGCAGGAGCTGGAGTCTGAGCAGAAATACAAAACCAGTCTGCAGGACACAATAAACTGCAATGAAAAGTGAATATCATAAATGCAACTTTGTTTTTCATGTTGTATTAATTATGGGATAATGGATAATAAAGTCTTCAGGATCCTACTTGGCTCAATGGAGCTCTGATCCATGACCAGGGGCATTATGCACTACTACACTACAAATGAGATATTAGAATAATACTATCAATAGTTCTCTAAACCCTATAAAAAAGGGCACGTATTTTCATTGCTGAATGAAAAACACAGGCAGAAATCTTTAATTACCACTAACGGCATGTTAAAGAAAGTATTTATATGGCATACAGCGTTTAGTTTCTAGTTTCTATTAATACAGGCTGAGAATGTGAGGAAGAAATATGTGATAGTGACAGGATTTTTAATGGTACCTCACCTTAAATGCATTTTAAAATATGTAAATCAATAAAAAAATTATTTGTAATAGCAGACTAAGAGTGCTGGTTAGCCTTACTGCTGAATGAAATGTATGCTACAAGCCCTATTACCATACATCGTGGGAGCTGTAGTTAGGATTAATCTGTCAAAAGGGATGGTTTAGTGTTGATGAATATGACATGTGACCATTAATGATGTTGATTTTATCTCCTGAGATTAGCATGATTTACTTCAGATGGATAATAATGTCATTTGCTTGATGCAGTAGATCTGTTTACGAGCTGATTAAATTGTAAGGCCTTGCTTCATTTCATGCTATTTGGTTTACAGCTTCATTACTGCAATCACAAAAGCTGTGGAAATGTCCCACATCCCATGTCACAATAAATCATTGTTTAAGATTGCAGCTATGTATTTTAGCATTTCAGTTTTGCACGGACCATGCATTCCTTAACAAATATGTGATTGGGAATACATTAACAAGATATTCTGGAACATACTGCTGCAGAAATGTAGAAAATCAGCCTGAATCTTTTAATTGAGATTAAGGAAGCACTTGAGTAATTAGCTGTAACAAATTACCTTATTATTTAGACAGTGAAGTAAACGTTTTTGTTGCAAGAATGATTATCATAAATCTGCAGAAAAGTGACAGTCAAACAACCATAAAGGAAACTTGTAAGCAAACTACATTTTCTGCCTATTACCTTTTACATTTAAATAGAATTTATCAGAGACGTACTCTAAAAAGAATGTATTTGTTGTTTAGGGTTAGTGTATGTTACAAGCTATACCATCTGTAACTACTGCACTGGGAAGAGTATATGCATGTAAATCACAAAGAAAAAAAAGAATCTGTTAATTATAATGGCAAATGCTAATGTTGCCATAGTTAAGGCTGTGTCAACGTTTTCATTATAAACCCAGTTATAAAGAAAGAAGGGGGGGGGGGTGATAATCAGCCATCAGAGATTGCTGTGTGCTAAAATTTTGTATACAAAAGGGCACACTGAGCTCTCACACCATGTAAATCAGAGGTATCTGTGAAACCATGCTTGCAGTCCCGGTGAGAGGAGGACCAGGGCCAAGCTCTCAGCTTGGGAGCAAGGGTGACTTTTTGTTGCAATAATTTTTTCACACTTCACATAAAATGATATTGCTACTTTTATTGTACAAATGAAAACAATGTTACCTTTATCAGTCAAATGGCGCTTTTCAGAGCTTATGCCTTACCACTGGCTGAATTTGATAACTACAGTTGATTAAGTCTTGGTTGATGTGCTTAATTTTAATGAAAGTTTTTATAAATTTGAAGAGCATGCTTAAATAATTAGCTTAAGTTGCATGTTTTATTGTAATAGAATGGAATTTCTTTTAGTTCTTTCCCTTCTTTTTTTTTTTAAAACTCCCCAAGTTGGTTCCCAGTGGATTTCATGGAAACATCTCAAGTTACTTTACATGTGAATTCTGCTGGGTTATAATATGGTCAAATGTGAACTTTGTAGTGTATTTGTGAACTTTTTTTTCCCCTTAGCTTTTACCTAGCAAAACTCCACTCTCCACCTCAAAACACTTCAGTTGGCAGATGAAGAAGTGGTAACCCCAAGAGGAACTATACTCGTGTATAGTCATACACATGTACCTGAATGATATTCTAGGTCAGGCCTAGAGTATCCAAGGATTTCCAAATGTGTTGCAGCAATGACCACGGTCAAGATTTTTTACAAATGATTCATGACTTGGCTATTCAGGTCACCCAACCTGAGACATTTTGAAAAGCCTAGGTTTTTTCTTGTTCGTTTGTTTGTTTGTTTTTAATGGCTGATGTATGAAACATTCTGGAAAGTGGATTCTTTCAGGAGAGTTCATGCTGTGGATTTGGAAAGAGGGGACATCTCTAATGCTTGCAACTCAATTCTGTCTGGTGGTTCAGGGACAGATTTACAGAGTTGATTTAGTTTTCCAATATATTGTGGCTGCTGGGCATAGATCTACCACCTTTGACTTTTTGCAGAGCCAGTCCCTGCTGACATTGATAAAGTTAATGAAAATATTCCACATGTTCAAATGTTGATATTTCCAGCAGCATTTCAACTAATCAAATTAAAAGTGATAAACATTTTCTCCTGATTTCCACATAGCTCTAAACATACATTAATGAAAACATATCCTTGAAAATAAATGGATGGATAAGTTTATTTTTTACCAAAAAAATTTAACTGCTGGGGCAAAAAGAAAAGGCAAAAAGAGGAAACCACACTTCAAATCTTCATCGCTTCAGGAAACGTTTGGTAATATATTGCATCCCTGCTTAAGTTGGCTGAAATGTTATTACCACAGTTTCACAGTTTTATGTTTTATAACTTTGAAATTAAACAAAACAAAGGCTTCCTCTCTTGATGAGCTGCACCTTTTGACAGCAATTTGGTTTCTGGCCAAAAAGAAAATGCAAAGGCAGAATTTTTCAGGGTGCACATTTTTTTCACTGATATTCCTGTTGAAACTAAAAGAAGAATGCCTTTGAAAATCCCAAGTGCTGTCTTCACTAAAATATATAATTTCACCACCCACCTGCCAGTGATGGTTAATTTAATGTAATTTATGAATAGAAGAAAATCCCTTTCTAACACTATGAGGTGGAGAGGCTATCAGCCAGGTTGATGGAGTAATGGTAGTTTTGTAGAGAGACCTTTAACCTGAATAGCTGAAGTCATCTCTACAGACTTTAGTAACCACTATTCATATTAAGAAGGACAAAAGTAGTAAGGACATATAATTTCTTAGTTCCCTTACAATCTGTCCCCAATCTGCCCTCTACCATTCCTTAGACTCCATGACGTTTGGGCAATCTATTTAAATACAACTAATGAATTCTGGTTGATGCTTTGAGGTTGTTTTTCTGAAAATGATGGCACTGTGTAATGCATATGTGTCTACCTTACTGATAAAGCTGCTACCATGGCAGGAGTGAAGATACCATTTGATCTTCGTAACTGAACCCTGAATAAACAATTTATACATTCAGAAAGTTGATGGTTGCTGGAAGATGTTTCATCGGTCTTCTCTGCAGGTGCCTTCAAGAATGATAATTATTGAAATAGGACAGAAAGAAGTAAAAGAGGGTTTAAAATTATTCAGATGGGTGCAATTAAAGGACAGAAGTTGAATCTCTGAGTGGAAGAGGGGAAAACCTATGCAATATCTTGCAACAGGAGAACTGGTTTACCTGCAGGTCTGTTCACTGATTAAGGAAGCAAACTAATCTGAAAATAATAATTTTAAAAATTGTGGTCTACAGTAGAAGACAGCTTTAGGCCAAAGAATTTTCCAGACTGGTGTTGAAACTCAGGCAGGAGAATACACTTTTAGTCTGTCTTTGGATCTTATACTTCTACATAGAATATTCTTAAACGCAAGGCAAGGTCTGCAGATAGTATACCTACTGCATTTGAAGATCTAAATTGTATATTCCAGGTCGCCTACATAGCTGGAGCTCCTGGATACCAAGAAACTGTGGTATTTTGGAGGACAGTACTTCTCATAAGAACTTACAACAACTGGATTGCGGAATTCAGGAATTTGCCTCCAGCAAACAATTTATGTTCTTTCACAGACTTGCTGGTGTCAGCAGAGTCAGGCAGGCATGTACTGGGACCAAATTTTAAGAGGTTCTTTAGGAATCAGCACATGCTAAATCCTTGGCTGTTCTAGAAGGCATCCAAATGGCTTCTGAGGAGGGTCCAAGTTGTAAGCAAAGAAAATCTACAAGGCAGTGCGTGTGCATGTGCTTACACTATGTCCATTGTGAGCCTCGTTATAACATTTAGAGGCTGCTTGATGGCACTTACAGCAGTAAGTTCTGGGCCGCTTTAGGAATCAGAACCATGTGTCTTCTGAAGAAAGATTCCTAAAAGATATCTTGTTAGATTTCAGGATAAGAAAAATCTCTATGATGATGCAGTCTGATTTTCTGTATTACCAGGGCCACAGAATTTCATCAAGGAGCTCCTGCATTACGTGCAACTATGTTTGATTGAGCCAGCTAAAGAATATGAAGAGAAATTGGGGCAGACAACTTGTTATTTTCCCCCTTCATAGAGTTCAAAAATAGGTTTTGCAAAAAGCAATTGTGCCTCCTGCAATTATTGCATTACCTCTAACACAGAGACTGCCGTAGTCAAGCCTTTTAACGAACAAGTTTTGTAGAATTTAGGGTCTCTGAAGTGTAAAGCCACAACAGAGTGTGGCTCTTAATGTGCCATATGAGCATTATGTTACTTGCTTTCTCTGTCAAAGCTGGCATGTATCAGAATGCAATAAAAGAAAAACTATTTCATTCAAAATTAAATGGCGACATCCAATTAAAGAAAAGACTCAAGCCTGAAACCGTAAAATCTATTGAAAGTTTCTTTCTGTTTTAGAGGAAATGTACCAATTGCTAATGGCAGAGTTACTCTAAACGATTGGCTACTAGTTAACTATTATGTGTTCTAGCAGGATTTGTGGTTGGATTTTTTTTTCATTCCTCCTCCTCAGAAGATTTGGAGAAAAGAACAGAAAACTATTGAAAAGATTTGCTTAGTCTTTTATCTTTTGAATCAGTGTCATACTAACAAAAAGATGTTTTGAAGTCTTTAACCATTAATTGACTAACTGGTTTTCTTTAGACATAAAACTTGTCAAGGCCTTGATTGTTGTGAATCCATGGTGATAGATTCTGGCTGACTGCCTAAGTACAAGGTCTCTGAACACTAGGATAACACTTTTTGAAACAATTTGGGCTTATCCCCCATAATGTCATTTAAACAAACTTAATTGACTAAAACTTTCATTTTTGTGCATTCTGTATGAGGTACTATTGAGAGAAGAGGCCTTTTAGGAACAGACCCTAAATGACAAAATCTGACCTCTACCTAGCCTTAGATTTCTCAGTTCTTGTTTATTTACACAAAATAAGCCAATATTAACTGCATTAAAAATTCACTATAAGCAGAAAGCCTGTTATATACTCTCATTTTCCTTTAGTGAATAACCTTTAGAATGGGTCCAAA
This sequence comes from Platalea leucorodia, assembly GCF_965183815.1. Taxonomy (NCBI): domain Eukaryota; kingdom Metazoa; phylum Chordata; class Aves; order Pelecaniformes; family Threskiornithidae; genus Platalea; species Platalea leucorodia. Next base: position 25,653,146 of record NC_138826.1, read on the forward strand.
CTGAGACTCTCTGAATAGCATAAAATTCACACACTTCTGCAGTAAGACTAATCATTATCTTCAGATAATTGCCCATGCATGTCAGTCAGTAAGCTTGTTGTACATGAAAAGAATAGAAAGTTTCAGACTGAAAGTTAAGACTTGACATTTTTTTGTTGCAGTGAAACTTTACTGAAGAGATGCTCCTGGGATGATTTTCCTAAATTTAGAGTTCTGGACATACTCAGAATTACACATCCATCTCCATGTAATAGCAATTTGCATTTTCCACTTCTCTTTGACTGGTAAAATAACTTGGTTTTGAGTGGAAGTAGTATGTCAGATTTAAATAATATACAGGAGTGATAAAACTGTACTCTAACACTATCTCCAGGGAACATGACAACTCTGGAATGACTGTTTCATCTCTAGGAAGTCTCCAAACATCAGAAGGTAAAAGTTCTTAACACCTAATGAGTTTTGAAAGGCCCACACAACATGAGTTGGTGATAGTACTCTACTCTGTAGTTGCCAGGGCCCTCAGGGCTCTAGTAGGCCTTAATGGCCCTCACCAGTTTCACCCAGGGTCTCCCTCAACCCCTGCCCACAGGCCCTGGAGCTCCCTCAGTCCCTGCCTGAGCTAGACCATAGAAGTGCCAGTCTCCAGCCTGGCCATGGGCCCCACTGATCCTGAACTTGACCCATGGGCTGACAGCCTTGGCCTTACCTTGTCACCATGGACCTGCTCAGACATCATGACCTCAGTTACAGTCACTGGGTCTGATCCTGACCTGCAGATAGACTGCCAGCTTGACCTTGGACCTGCCTCATCACCACAAACTTGTCTGGTGGTCTGAACTCTTGGCTGACCATCAGCTGCTATCTGTGGTCCTGCCCTGCTTTCTCACAGGGACAGCCAGGATCCTGCCCTTGTGACTGTGCCATTGCCCTTGGTTCCACATTCCCTGTTGGAAAAGCTGCCCTTGCTGCACAGTGGTGCAAAAGGTTTTATCTTACCAAAACAATATCACAGATAGGACCCATAGACCAATCCTTACTCTGCTGTAGTCAAGGTGTGACTTCCAGTGATGCTGGTGATCTTTTTGTTTGGGACTCTTGCTAAGAAGCCCATCCAGTGAAGGAAGCTCCTGTTAACAGTGTACTTGTTTCATGACCAGAAGATTTCTGTCTCACAATTCTTTTTCTAGAATAACCACAGAGTTTTAACACAAACTTCCCATTTTCTTGTAGTCTTTCTTAAATAAAAAATTATTCCAAGAAAAGAGAAGTTTAGCCTAAGCAGCTTTGTAATGAGTTAAAAATCATATGGCTGAGTTGGGACTTGGTGTTAACAGGCATATTTCACTACAGACAAAGTCTAGCTGCAACCTAGAATAGTGTGGAATAGTTATTTCTGTCTCTTGGATGCATAGATGTACTACAACTCTACTGCAAACCTAAGTGCCAAGCAGCCACTATACTGCTCAAAGGGTGCCAATCAACATGCCGGTTATTTCTCCTAAGAGAACGCAACTATTATTAGGGGTTGTTGTTAGTAAGGAAATCTTTCAGATTTGAGGGAATTTATTATATTTCATTTTGAATTGACCTAGGTTTTTCCAACCAAAACAGAAAAAAAACAAATCTCAATCTTCTTTTGGGCCCAATGTTATTCAGTATCTTCATAAGTGATCTGGATAATGGGATCAAGTGTAGCCTGATGAAGTTTACAGATGACACCAAACTGAGTGGGGAAGTAGACACTCTGGAAGGGAGAGCCACCCTGCAGGAAGAGCTGGATAGGCTGGAAGAGTGGGCTAACATGAACCTTATGACGTTTAACAAGGACAAGTGTAAGGTCTTGCACCTGGGAAAACACAATCCAGGAGTGCAGCTCAGACTGGGATCCACCTGGCTGGAGAGCAGCTCCATGGAAAGGGACCTGGGGGTCCTGGTGGGCAGGAAGCTCAACATGAGTGAACAGTGTGCTGCTGCAGCCAAGAGGGCCAATAGGATGCTGGGTTACATCAAAAAGGGCATCACCAGCAGGGATAAAGAAGTCATCATCCCACTGTACTCGGTGCTTGTCAGGCCACACCTGGAATACTGCGTACGGTTCTGGTCCCCGTTACACAAAAAAGATGTGGACAGGCTGGAGGGGGTCCAGAGAAGGGCCACCAAGATGACCAAGAGTCTGGGAAGCCTGCCATATGAGGATAGGCTGAGAGAGCTGGGCTTGTTCAGCCTTGAGAAAAGGAGGCTTAGAGGTGATCTCGTCACCATGTACCAGTGCTTAAAGGGGAGCTACAAAGAAGATGGCGACTCCCTTTTTACAAGGAGTCACATGGTGAGGACAAGGGGTAATGGGTACAAGTTACTCCCAGGGAGATTCCAATTGGACACGAGAGGAAAATTTTTCTCAGTGAGAACAGTCAATCATTGCAATAATCTCCCCAGGGAAGCGGTTGACTCTGCTACGCTGAACACGTTTAAGACTCAGCTGGATGTGGTGCTGGGCCATCTCGTCTAGACTGTGCGAATTCTTGCCTAGAAAGGTTGGACCAGATGATTCTTGAGGTCTCTTCCAACCTGGTATTCTATGATTCTACAATTATTTGAAGACAATTTTCATGGAAAACTGTTGTTCCAGTTTCCAATTCATGGAATACATATTCAGACCTAATTATTTTCTTAAGAAGTATTATATATATTTATATATATATATAAAATCACATTTTTGCTATGAAGAATTTTGTTGTCTTGACTTCTGTGTTTAACTAACCACTTTGGTGTTAAAAGGCAAACATTAGTAATGTGGCTGTGAAGTTTGTGAAGCAGCTAATAATGCGACATATCCACAAACTGAGAATGTTCTTAATGTCTGAAATAGTAACTTTGAGACTGTGCCGCTTTGTTAAGTCCATTATCTCCATCAATAGCACTTGTATATGTGATACCTAAAAGGTATTATTTAATTATTATGTAGGTCTTGTTTGACTACAAAGGCACTGAGTACCACTCAACATGAAGGCGCAGTGTCCTTAGGCTAACTTTTTTATTTATCTGGACAAGATAAGATTTTCTGAATAACAGTGTGTCTTGCCATTGTTTTACAGAATCAAGTCTACTGAGAGCATACGGCAGAAAGCTTAACTACACAGTTGCAGAACAGTAAAAGAGGGTGTCTTTGAAGGAAAAACAGTGCTGCCAAAGATGCTGCTAGGATGCTAAAGTGCCCAGTGATTTTTATGTTATTTTGATGTGCTGCATCTGTACAGCTGAAAATTAGATGCAGAGCGAAAATTACTACTGAGAAAAGGCTCAAGGCCTAGTACCAACAAGAAGAAAGCATCTGCCACCACTGAAAAAAAGGATGCGTAATCCTTTTGGGGCCATGTACCCCATCTCCACAATGACTGGTAACTTGTGTGAAGGAGTAATGAGGGAATGGAGTGTGCTGTTGTAGCATACTGTTTATTTACTGTTGTTTTTTTCTAACTTTATAAAATAGTTTGAACATTATGACAGTTTTCTGATATAACTTCATGACCCTTCCTTTTTCCCCAAACACTTAATCCTTAACATATTTTACAATTAAACCAATTTATTAACAAATAAAAAAATATTGAAATACTGTAATGAAAACCATTACAAGAATCCCTTCTGCCAGTAATAAATAACAAAATGGAAAGGTATGTGTTAAAGGAACGTTAATATCAGGCAACAGTCTCACTGGTAGCGGTAGTGGAGAGCTGAGTGGTTGCACGGGAATTAGGGAGAACCAGGAACAGCTGTTCACTGCACAAGTTCGTGGACTTGTTCCTCATCTGTCAGTCCCTGCACAGCTGTGAGCGTGAAGGACTATCCACAGGTACCCATGTATGTTAAAGCAGGGTTCAGCAATTTAACTTAGTGGCCAGTAGGGTACTCCTCCAACTGCTGTCAGTTCTGCTCCTTCATCTCTGGCTCAGCATCAGACAATGAAGGGGCCGCAGTTTCATCGCTGTTTTCTCACTTCTCTCTCGTTTTACACTTTTCAGTTCCTCGCTGAATGAGAGGTGCTGGTTCAATCTGCGTTACAAGTCTTTATGCATTTCTTGCCATAGGTCATCTAAGAAAAATTTCCCTGTTGGTTCCCCATCTGCTCTCCAGTAATCTGGGTGTTTGTCTCAGATCTACCTAAGGTAGAAAGTCCTTAGCCCAATTTTTTATCATTGGAAAGACAGAAAAAGCCTTTCCTTCTACACTAAGCAGCTTGCAAGGCCAAAAGTTGATAATTTTACATAATTAATATGTCTTTCTTTCATCTCTGATCATCCACTTTTTCAAAAGCTGTTTTAGGCCAGTTTACTAACTCACAGACAGACCAGTAATTATTGTAGATTTAAGACACCTAAAACCAAAAAACTGTCAGGCCTGACTATTGCATAAGGGGATCAGACTAAAAGGCTGACACATTACTACTTTTTCAGATTAGCGAAGCCTTGGATGTAGGCTTCCTTCCATCATTCCTAAAATGATGCTAATCCCTAGACCTAAGGTTTTGCAATTCTATAGCTGGACAGCACCTATGCTAAAAGGATTTTCCATTGCTGCTGTCTGCTTAGCAGATTAGTTATAGGAGGCAACTCTACAGAACAGGCCATGCTTGACCTGCACAGAATGTCCAGCTCTCTCGAGTTTTTCCTGTTTAGAAAATTCTCAAGCATTAACAATTAGCAGTGGAGAAACATTAAAATTATGTCTATGTTTTACTAACTACAACATCTGCATTTTTGCTTTCTGAAAAGGGGAAGACCAGTGGCCTGAGATGGTTGTGACTAAGGAACTTCTTAATTTAATCTTTAATTTAATCCACTGTGACACAGCATAGACTATGCTATAAAGCTAGCACCAGTAAAAATATATTTAACAGTATAGCAGTAAGACAAAGTTATACAGTGAAAGTGCATGAAGAAGTATGTACTCATGTCTCCTATAATCTCAGCTTTGATTTTTTTTTCCTTTTTTTTAGTAATCAATTCAAGTATAGCTAGAAATAAGTAGCTGATTTTAAAAACATTTACCTTGCTTTGAAGCCATCTGGGCCCACTTCAACATGGTGGGCTAGAGGTTATAATGGAAGAAGAGTGGTGACAAGGAAGTAGCATGCCTTCTCCCCTCAGTGAAGTTAAGGCATTTCATAATGTGATACACCATAAACAATGACTCTGAGAGTCACAATCTGGAAAATCCTCCAATGTATAGAGCAATTGGTCTAGAACAATAGTAAAGATGACAACTTCTCACCAGCTAAAGCTCTTTATGGCTTCTTCTCTACCTCTTGCCCCAGCAGACCCTTGGTATTGTGTCCCAGACCTTCCCATTTGCTCAATATTCTGAGTCCTATGACTTCCTCTTGTTCCTGTTTCTCCCTCTGCAACCTATTATTCCCTAGTTCTGCCTTGGACCATTCCTTTTATGTCCTAAAACTCACACTGTGCTGCTAAAGACTTTGCTTGTGAGACTGCAATCTCCATGCTGATTGAAGGGTGATGAAGGAGAAGGTAGGACATTCTTAGTCCTTTCAAGAGAGGAAGGAAATAGATAATTTTTAGAACTGCTTTGGTCCTTTATTATGCAGGATCTGATGCTGAAATTTTTAGTTCTCTCAAGCCTATGGCTAATAATTTATTCTGTCACCTTCTTGCACAAGCTTTCATAGAGAGCACAATTGCAGCTGTCCCTCCTGAAATGACACTTTCTGCTCTATTCACTACCAGAAGGCAATCAGAACTCACGTGTGGTTCTCCGTCCTCCTGGCAGCTCATAGAAACATCTGACCAGAGACTGCTGATGCACAGGCAGCCGGAAGATGCAGTGTGTTATACAGAGAAGGAATGTGGGAATAAGTAAACAGAAGGGCCAGAAATCCTCACCTTAGGGAACTGTGGAACTGACACTGGAAGACTGTCAAGTCAGTATGTCCCCAGAATGAGAGGACATGGGTTCAAGCCACACATAAATCCAGATTTCAGAGGCTTGAGCTCAGGTAAGATTCTGTATTACAAGAAATTTGTAAGGAAAGTACAGGAAATCTACAGCGATTTCATGTATTTAAAATCTGTTCTCAATCAAATGAAGACAAATTAGTTTCAACAGGAAAAAAAAAAAATCCTTGACAGGATTCCCAGAATTTTGAATGAAGAGGTTTCTAAAAATTCAAGTTTAAGATATTAGAGTACTTGAAAATTATTTCAGGCTGAGGCAGGGTGTGAATTTAATGGTAACAGCCTTACAAAAATATTCTACATATAGAAGCTTATCACATAACATGATTACCTTATTCTACTTTGTATTCTAGAACAAGCATGTCTGCACAAGAAGCTATTCAGTAAGAATGCTGCTTTTATTCTTGAATAATTCCATGTGCAGTCAAGCCTTTAGTCAAATCAGCACAACTCTGTATGTAGATAAATTGTCAGTCTATCCCTGCTTGCATTTACAGGAAATCTGTATCTCTGTTACTAAATGCACCTGACAGATCTGAAAACATCACATTTGTTTGCAGAATAAGCATAGATCTTACAAGCCCCTGCCCTTATTAACCTACTATTTCTTGTTTCCTTTGGAGATTTTATGAACTGCATATCCTTTGTATTTTGTGTTCAATGTCATTAGCAAATTAGTAATAAGTGCTATGGAGAGAAGGAAAACCTTTTTCTTCCCTTGTTTGCTGAATAGCCAAAAGGGAGAGTTTTTGAGTGTGACAATGCTCCATCAACTTTATATAAAAGTCCAGGAGAAGAAAGCAAAGTTGCTTTTCTTCTGGGGGAAAAAAAAAAATCTTTGTTCTAGTTCAGTAAAAAAAAAAAAAAAAAAAAAAAAAAAAAAAAAAAAGTTAGACCTTTTAACCATAAAGGCTTTCCTTTCTTCACATGGTCTAAGTGTTTGTGTTTGTCACCTGTGTTTCCCTACTTCTGTCATGAGTGCTGTCTCAAAGCCTTAATAAAACATTAATGTCCAAGCCCCAGAACTTCCACTGTTACATTTCTATCATTTATCTCTGTTACTGATTTTAGCTGTGGTTACTTTTTAGAAAAGTAAAATAGCAAGCTATACATTTCAAGGAAGACACAAGATTAATGAATGTATGCAACTGGAACCTGCTGCTCATGATTTAAAATATCAGTAGGAACTCTTAATATGTAGTTAAAATTGTTTGTTTTCTATTTTGTATACTTTTTGTACCTCCACTTTAATATTGTTCTCTAATACAGGCTTTAACAATTCATGTACAGACTGGGTAGCCTTATTAGCATCTTTCCCTGAATAAAGAAGTATATCTTTTAATTCAACTGTGCCTAAAAGTTGCCACCACCAAATGGCTACTTTCTAGTCCATAAGAAATTATGTGGTGCTGGCTGTTCAGGCAAGTTTAATATGAACTTGCCCCAGCTGTATTCTCAGCAGTGAGCAACTCCTGAAGAGCCCATGAAGACTGATCCGCTTTTTTTCCTACTACAATTACCTCTCCAGTACCCGTGCTTCCCCCAGCAGACTGGAATGAAGAGGCCAGTACTATTATCACATTTACAGTTTACATGCTGTGGGCAGGAGTCCACATCCCTGTTTAACGTCACAGCAGACTATAGATATCAGGCATTACACAAACCTTCAGTGATAACATTTCTCAGAAGTGCGTGAGCCCAAGAGCAATTGGGTTTCTTGCTGGGGAGGTCATTCTAGATTTCCAAAATAGGATCAGTGAACAAGATAATTCCTCCATTTTGGATATGTTCTTGTTCTTTAAATATGTATCATCAGCCTTACCAATTATTGGCTATTCTGATCTATGACACAATAAAATAAAGATATGTTTAGGAATGATGCAACCCATACTTGTGTCACTCCACTCGCACAAGCCCAGTATTCATTTCAGAGAGCATCAGCTCCACAGTATTCAAGGTAAAAACTGCTTGGGAAAAGAGTAATTACTAAGGCCTGGCTGTCTCTCATTTGTATACGTGGGATACTCAGCATGTGTGGAATCCAAACCACCCTTCCTTCATCCTAATAAACACAGGGTTCCTCAGCTGGCTGGAGCCAGGGGAGTAGCCAGCACACAGGGTGTTTAGACCTCGAGTTTTCCTCAGGGCTGTCATGTCAGTAGCACCTTATTCACTACATAAAATGCCCATTCCCACATGCATTGGCTGTAAAAGCAAAGCTGAAATGGCTCCTGCAGCCACACGTGCCGCCTGAGGCGGCCTGCACAGGGCTGACAGACACTGCTGGCAGCTGGGGCCCAGTGGGGCCAGGTGGGCTTTCTCCTCCAGGGCCTGCAGCCCCATGTTCTTCCGGCAGCAACCTCCCTTCCCCCCGGCGGGTTCTAGAAGGTTCCCCACCGCCTCCCCTCAGGAGGAGCCACACCACTGCCTCAGCTCTTCAGCCATGAGGGCCCAAAAGCACCTGTGGAATCAGCCATGGCTGCTGGAGAGGGGGAGGATTTTTGTGTCCCCCCTCCCCAGTTACTCGTGAGAGGAAACCCAACCTGACTTGTAAAATGCCTGGGCACAGCCACTGCAGGCATCTCCCAGACTTTACAGCCACCTCACAGAAATCTGCAGGGCCACCAGCATCCATCACCAGCGTAGGGTGCTGAGTAACACTAATTGAGCAAATTGAGAGAAACTGTGTGATTCAACTTGCTCACCTGGGAAAAATCAACCCTTGTCACAGCAGGCTCCTCTTGAAAAGGGAAAGAATGGCTGCTAGGAGGTTTTGGTGTAGCTAGACCAGCATTCGGCTGCCTGAGAAGATAGAAGTAGGAGCCATTTTCTGCTACCCGTAGAGCTGGACAGTAAGAAGCAGGTGCTGAGCTGCAGCTGGGTTGGTGCAGGCCTGGTTCTCTGCATTCCCTGAAACTCGGCGTAGGCTGCGTGGCCCTGTGGGGGAGGCCATGCACGAGAGCAGCAGGGAGCACCTGTGAGGACTGCAAGCAGGTCAGTGACTAAGCAGAAATTATATTACTTTTTTTTCTCTGAGGAATTTTTGTTCTCCCGTTACCTTCTTTCAGACCTTTTTAAAGTATACATCGAGAAAAATCCTTTCACAAATCATCATCTACTTAAGTCTTCTTTGGTTCAAATGTTATTCCCTTGGTTATTGAAAGTAAAGTTTCTTTATAAAAAGCTATTTTCCTTTAAAACAGAGGATTTTATGTTTGATATCAAGCTAGTCTTTATGTTGTTTGCTGCTTATGTATCTTGCAGTATGATGTTTCATTTTAAGGAGGAAATTTTTTTGGCAAGATTATTTTCTTCAAAAATATAAAAGTTGATTTGTTCAACTTAAGATTTTATTGATTTGCTAGTCACTCATTTTCCATGGGAAAAAGTCATAGTTTGTCAGGATGGTTTTCCTCTTCAGAAGGAAGTTTTGTAACATTTTTTTTATGTGTAACGTGGTTGGCTCTAACTGGTTGTTTTGTGATTTACTTCTGTTGTTAAAAAACAAACTGGGGCTTCTTAAGTGTTAGAAGGAAAAATACACAGTTTTTAGACTATTGTTTACCTAACCATTAGTATCATGCAGTTTCTTCTATCACAAAAATGTTATTTAATCATTTAATTGTGGTAGATTTAATCCTATCTACCAGCTTCTCCATTGTAAGGCTTTAGAACAGGAAAGCACTTGTTGGGCTACTGAGTCCTCCCCTCCCTACTGCAGACATCACATCAGGTAATTCTTTTAATTGTGTTGTACTCTATCTTAACAACAGTTGTGTGGTTTATTCCCACTATTCCCAGAGGATGGCTGTTACAGAATGTGATTGCTTTACAGCGCTGCTGGTGAGCCATTTCCCATTGGTACTGACTTGGGATAGAGTCAAAAACAATGAGCCACCACCATACACTTTAAAAAAAAACAAACAACAATAACAACAAAAAACCTGCCAAAACCCACAACAACAACAACAAAAACCCTGCACCAGCCATGAGAAAGGTTCATCACCAGTGCTCTGTTGGTTAAGAACCATCTTCTAATTTCAAACTTAGTTTATTCATGGCCAGCTAAAGCCCATTTGGTCTTGTGCCAAAATTCTCTTTTAAATTAAATAGTCCTTTTTTTTTTTTTCCCTCTCAGCTTTTTAACTAACACAGTTAGACAGCAATCCTATCCTTGCTCAGCTTTTGTTATAGTAGACTAAACATATCAAGCTTGTTTAATCTCATTTCATAAAATAGGCTTTCCATTGCCCTGATCCTCCTAGTAGTCCTTCTCCTCTACCTGCTCTAGCTCCAGTTAATCTCTCAAATGCAGGTGACCAGAGTGTATGCAGTATTTCAGGTGAGTTCTTCCCAGTGCTTTACACAATGCCATTACTTTTCCTTGTCTCTGGAAGTTACACCAGCTGCCTTAGCCTGGTGATCCATAGCCGTTGTATTTTAGCACAGCCTTCTTATTAATGTTGAAAAATGACACCAATGATGCTTTTTTAGCCTAGAATGATAGTTTGTTTTTTTTTTTTAAATCAGAGAAAGTTATTTAGTGTGCTGTGATCTACTTTGAATAATCCCAGACTATATCTTCTAAATATTTTTTTTTTCTGTGCCTTGTTACTTTCAACTTGTCATTGCAAAGTTTTGGCTATTACTGGGATTAGAATGATAAACGTATCAATCTCAGACATCATATTTCCCTTCTTAAAATAGTCTTTATTAGTTTTGTGCCAATTTTGTTTTCGTTAAGTTTGGTAGAAAGTCCTTGCTACTATTGTGGTCTCACATTCTAGAGTTCTGAGTTGGGGTGGAGATTAACTAGACTCTTGGAGTTTAGAGCTATACCAGATTTGGTTTTGTTTCTACTTCACCTGATTTTCATTCTCTAGCATCATTCCTATTAGCTTTTTCCCTTTCACCCCATGCTCAGTATTGCTCTTTTTATTTAAATTAATGCAACATTTCAATTTGAGGTTGGGAACATGCCTGCATTACCCTTAATCTCTACTGCATTCCTTCCTTTCTTTCATTTTATTTATGTAACTGAAAAAATACCTTCATCCATTTTAATATCCTTTGTGAAGCCTAACACAGCTCCTCTTTTGGCAATTCTTACTTCACCCCTACGCTTCTAAGATAAGGACTGATTAGCAAATAAAAGCTTTTCTCATGTGTTACTTTTGTTTCTTTTTTCACATGTAACATGTTTCTTGAGGTGATAGTGCATCCAGTTAGGCCTGGAGTACCTTCTTCTGGGTTTCTTTTTCCTTTTCCTGTGTTTGGAATATAGATTCTTGACCACTTTAACATTCTTGATGTGAAGTATTTATAAGACTTTGCTCCCTACTCAAGCTATTAGCTCCTCAGTCCAGCCGACATGACTACACCAGGTTTGCCCATCTGAAATTGAAACCTTTAGAGACCTATTTCATTTGTGCTCCTGTTTAACTTAAATCAGTTTTGTCTGACTTGATCCAGAGCTGACTTCTACAACAGGCTTATTTCTAATATTCTCATTACTTATCAGTAAATAAAATATAAAGCATCTTATCACCTCTTATTGCTCTGATGAGGATTTGATTAAGTGCGTTGTACATTGCATCCAAAAATAACTGGATGTTACTGGCATGGATAACATTTGTAGTCCATTCCGTCCCTGTTTTTGTAGTTATAAACAACTGCCCTTAGCCGCCACTCCAGGAGAAGAATACCTGTGTCACACTGCACACAACGGACCATGGCTTGTGGAATGCCAGAATCTAAGATAATGTTTCCCATGCTTTCCTATACTGTAGTGAACCCTGCTAATAGTACCACCAGAGTTAAGGTGATTTTTTTAAGAGTCTCGAGCACCTGTAGTTCAGCTCCTCTGAAAATCAATTTCTTAGCCTATAAAACGGATTAGTCTCTAGCCAATCTTTAACTTGCTTTTTGAGTAGGTATGCATATGTAGCCCACTGTTCACTGTGCTATGCCTCCCACTCTGTGTCTGCATCTGGCCAACAGCGGATATGAGTATGCTACAGCTGCTTGCTAGGGTATTTAACTTGAGGTGTAAAGGTTTGTGATTTAGCCCTGGAGGTCCCAGGTAATGAGCAAGATGATGATTATTACACTTCCAGAATTGTATGTACTAGCATTCCTAAGGACAGCTTGCGATGGGGGTGTGGAGAGCACAGTTTCCTTTTATCTGTTCTACAGCTCACAAAACATTTTTTTCCTAGAATTAAACTATTACAAAATACATCAAAAGAGACTTCACAGAAATATGCTTGCCCTCATTTTAATGTCCACAACAAAAAACCTGGGATAATGTTGCACAAATGAGTTTAACATTTAATAGATGATGAAATAACATGGTTATGCAATAATTGTTTTCAAGATGGAGATGCAAAACTCACTACCTCATTCTGCTAGTACTCAAGTTAGTGCATAGACTAGTCTGTGTATCTATGCATACAAAAACTGAGTTAAATTACTGAGCAATAGAACTAAATTATTGCATTTGCTTCATCAAAGATGATTAGCTATTAGAAGAGATGTAAATATTTTCAGTAGTGCTCTGCATAAACAGGTTATTCTTTTACATGTAGAACCTTTCATTTTCCTTTATTTCCTTATTGATTTAAAGGATTTTTTTTTACTTAATTTTAAAATTACTGTTCTATGATTTTTCTTGTGAAAAGACCTGGACAAGTCTTTTCTGTGTAAATAATATATACAAGGTAAAAATGCACACATATTACCCATCACTGAAATGCAGTGATTTCTTGAGTAAAACATGAGATGGCTGATCAGACAGATGTGCTAATTAAACTCCCCATGCTCTTATTACCTTGAGAAGCATCAGCTCAAAGTTGACTGTCTGTAATACAATGGCCAAGACCTACTCTGTTCTGTTTTGCATAACATCTGAAAGTACATATGTTCAATGTTTTCTTTTTTACCTGTTTACTACTGATCTATCTTGCATGGTCTCTCTTCGAGTTTTGTCATCTGAACCTTCTCATCACAGACAGAAAACTAAAATTCCCACAGTTTGCTCCAAGGTACTCCCAAGGCCCTTCCCAAATTGTCATGAATTGTACAACTGTGTTGCACGTATTTAGTTCTTATTTATATGGAATTAGAACTTGTAAGCTTTAGGGCTTTTTTGTCCCAGGAGAAATCCTGCCTGCCTTAGGATTGTTAGGAAACTTCCGCTGATTTCAGGCTGACTAGAATTTCACACTAGATTGTGAACTTAGAGTGTGTGCAAGTTTAATAGCTTAAAAGTATAAATGTAAATTGACACAATCCCATTAACCAGCAAACACAATTAACCATGTGGAACACTATGTTTATGCAAGTTTAAGTGTTTTAGTTAGAACAAATATTTTTTTCCCTTACAAAGTTTAGCTTTTTTCATAACCTGTGACCTGCTATATGCGCAGCTATGATGATTCACAAGTACCTTTTCTAATAGGGATAAACTATACTGGTGTCATCTATCAGTAGTGGTAGAGTTTACTGGTATTTTTACTTAATTTGATAGTATCTACATGTAGGAAATTGTACCACTCAGTCACTTTAGAAATAGGTAAGTTTAAAATAGTATAAAAAGTGTTGACTGTCTATTGAGGAGGTAAGGCCTGCTATATCACTTTTCCAACTTATTTAACTCTAGAACAAGATAGTGGCACTTTGAGTAGCCAGTTTTCTCAGAGAATTTGTCAGTACCTGATTTGTAGATACATCAACAACCATTTGTTTCTTGACCAAATGATACAGTTAAACTAGAAAAATTAGTTGCTCCATCTGGTCTAAATTCCTTTCTCAGTCTTTTTATAAACCTATTGATGTATGTAGGATATCTGCTTTTGATCAAGCATAACATTTTACCCTAACTCCGTAAAGTCAGCCTGAAGACCATAATTATAAATGTGATTAGCTCTCTTCATAAAATCTGTTTGACACCTCTACTGGAATGTATTTAGCAGCTGATCCTTCTAAAAAAGAACTTATTTCTACTCATCTGTTTTATCTGGAACACATTCCCTCGGCCTGCTGGTGCAATATATATTTAAGGAAATTTTAATCTTGCAAAGGGAGGGGAATTGGGGGGGCAGAGGGGGGACGTAGGACAAAAAAAAGTCATGTGAATGTTCTCAGACTCATGAGCTCAAGTATTGCATGGTGGAAACTGGCTATACAGTTATTGTTTTCTTTAAAAAAGTCAACAAAATGACCTTTAAATCTTGTTGTAAAAATACATGTAGGGACAAGTAAGATTTTGACTGGCTTTGTTTTGGTCTCCATCAGTGAATTTCTGTGGTAGCGTGATAAAGGCAGGGGTGAGCAGCAGTGAGACTGCATGTGTGCCTGGTTAGAGGGGATGGTCACCAGTGGCTCTATATAGGGTGGGACAAAGTAACAAAAATACAGGCCAGAGAGGAGAAACATTCTTACTTGCACAGCCAAAACTCTGCTACAAGAACCTATTTTTCTGCTCTGTATGATCGATGCATGCAGTGGAAATACTGCCTTTTTACTAAGGCCTTGTCAAGCAAAGCTTGCTATCACCTAACATGCCATGGTGGTTTCTACTTTCTTTTAAAAAACGGTGACTTGAAGGTCCCTATTCAGGTAACTATTTATCTAATAACTTAGTGGCTACGGATCTGTATTTTTTTTCCTACGCATGTGAGTACACTCATCTCCTCTAATTACCATCTAGGGTGGAAAGGGGATGTCGAAAGTGTTACTTTGTGTGTGTAGAATGTTTGAACCTTTTTCTTGGGCAAAGAGAGAGTAGGTGGGAACATGATTAAATCTGAGCACTGACTGGGAGACCTGAGCTCCGGGCTTTGGCAAGCACCATAACCAGTAGACTAAATAGTCTTGTTCTTTCCTTCTCTTTTCCCTCTGGCCTGGTGCATTTTTATGCAAAGTGAAATGCCTTCAAAGGAGGGGTGGAGATTTTTTCCACATTAGAATAGCCCGGTGATTAGGAACCCTAGTAAGAAGTGAGAATTGTGGATTTGAACACTTTCAGATCTAGGAATTGATACGTATTCCTCTGCCTCAAGGCAAGTACTTCAAGCATGGAGAAAAGTGCAGTAGATGATGGCAGCAGTTGATCTTTCCTGGTACGAAAACATGTGTCTCCGCAAAGAGGATTGAGGGCTGCGGATTGTACAAGAGGGGAGACATTTCACCACAACAGTAAGGTAGATTGGCTGTGCTTGAGAACCTGGGCCCATGCTTATTAACTTCAGTAAAACTAAAACATTATATTGCAGCTGCAGTTTTAGGTCTTGTGATGGCTGAAAGGATGTTAGGAGTGGGACGGCTTCCCTTGCACAGGGTGTGTGTCCTCACACCTGGGCCGTCTGTCCCAGTCCCAGCTGAACTGACCCCTCTAAAGCCACGGCAGTGGATGAACTGCAGTGGTGGCCTTTCCCAGACAGGGTTCTTTGCCTCGAAAAAGCGGAGCTGCTGAGAACGGCCCTTCTCCCGGGCTTGCCACAGCGGGAAGGCCTTTCCCGGCCCAGCCCTGCCGGCGGGGCCCCGAGCTGGCTGCTGCTCGGGCAGGGCGCCCGGGTGCAGCGCTGCTCCACCGCCTCCCACCGGGAAGGGAGGCAGGGAGCAGAGATGCCCCGGCCTTTCTCTCAGACCCCCTCTCAGCCGAGAGGCAAGGCGCCGTGAGGGCCGTGCTGAGGCTCGGCGGCAGGGTCCCGGGGGGGCCGGGCGCGTCCGGGGCCCGGAGCCCTGCCCTGCGCCCGGGCTGCCCGCCCGCCGCCCCGCAAGCGTTAGGCGCAGGCAGGGCGCAGCTCTCGGCCTTTAGTCCCCTGTCCTTCCCCTCCTCCTCACAGTATAACTAATGACGGCGTTACGAGCAACTGATGCGTTTACCTTTGCAAAACGTCTTAGTGGGTAGCAGCGTACGTGAGTAAGAAGGCTGGGCAGCCAAGGATAGGGTACAAACGCTGAGCCTGTAATAGGAAGGCTAGGTTCATAATTACCGGCATTCTGCTGTCCTACCTAAAACAGTCAGTTCTGCACGTCTTCTGTGATCTACAGTAATTATCCCTATTCATTTTACAAGACTCTTGCGTCACTGAAGTACCTTGAACTGAATCCGCAGGAAACAGCCGTCGGAGAGGACGCCGACTGGTTAGGTCTGGCGGTAACGGCTTGCAAATGGCCGTGCGAAGGCGCACCTCGCCGCTCGGGAGCGCCGGGCCCCGCCGGGGAGGGGGCTTGCTGCCGGGGCTTGGGCTGCGCAGCCCGGCTGCCGGGGTGCGGAGCGGGGCGGCGGGAGAGCGCTCTAAACATCAGCCTCAGCTTTTAACGCTTTTAAATAATGATCACGGGGCTAGCGTGACAGGTAAAGGAACTGGAAATTAGCCGATATTAAGTGAGAAATCATTAATCAGTTTAAGGCTGGTTGGGTCCAGTTTTCTTAAGGTGATTGAGGAAAAAGGGAGAAGGGTTTGAGGAACCTGGAGCCCGTGGACTCACTTCGAAACGGCATTGAACTTCTAGTTACACATCGCAACTCCATTCCTAAAAATAACTGCTGTCCATCCATTAACGTAAATGACTTGCAAAGTGTTTCTTAGCCTGTTTGATCTCGGTCGCCCGGTAGCATTTCGTGCCTTCCCCCTTCTAAAAACAATGGGAAAATGTGGTGTTTGCATTTAGACTAATTTTTCACCAGCGATAAAGGGGCTGTTTTCTGTAACAGCGCAGATTATTAGAAACTTGTAATTTGCAGTTCACATTTGCCATCAAGATCACAGCAGGGGGAAAAGAGGCTGGAGTCTGCAGTAGCTTCGGCAATTCCCGTTCACGGGTTTCATATGACGACGGAAAAAACAACGCTTTCGGAGCAAACTTGCTCGAGTTTAATATACAGTGACTTCAGAAAGTGTAATAAAATCAATTAATGTTGCAAAAGCATTGGCCGAAAAGAAAGCGGCGAAAGGATTTATGGAAACGTAATGGATTTACAAGCGTTTATCCTGCGACTTGATAAACAGCAATGGGAAGCCGAGATGGTGAAAATAATTAGTCCCACAGCCTCAGCGAATATGAACAATTTATTGTTACAATTTTATCCTTTCAGTGGTTATTCAAATTTATTTTTTAATTTTGTGATCTGAAGCGCAGGAGGATTAATCTAAAGTTTGGTCTCGGCTTCCTCGGGGGCTGGGATTCTTCTTCTGACATTTTCTCTCTTCGCAAAGCAAAGCGTGATCTGTCATTTGCCAGGGCTTCTCCACGCAGAGAGCTCATTCTTAGTTTTTCGGCATGTGTTTTAAGGGCTATTATCATCGGCCTTAGTAACCGGTGTTACCCGACGGGGGAAGGATCAGCTGTTTGCCTCCCTGTGCGCCAGGGTTTTCTCTCCTTTTTGGTTTTCAGGCGCGTTTTCAGCGAAACTTTGAAAGAGCCGCGATCGTAAAGAGGCGGCGGGAGCAGCTAGCAACGCTAGCGCCGAAAACTTTTCTGCTTGCTCTCAGAAGTTTGTAGCTCTATTATTGCAGAAGAAACGAGACATCTAACATGGAGTAAAGATTACAATTTCCAGAAGTCAGAATTTATTACGGTTAAACTGTGATAAGATCCCATCTGTTATGAACACATGTAGCACCAATTGTTTTTCATACAACTGCAATTTATTTACCCTTCAGAGTGAATGAGATTACAAGTGTGATTAAAAAAAAAAAACAAAACCAACACCACCACGGTTTTTGTTTCGTCCGGCCTATCTGTTTTTATCTGGCTAAATCCATTTATACTGCAATACTTCCCTTCGGATTAGATCAGAGATTCCCTCTGCCCCGAACAGGCGATTTTTATCGCGCTCGGGACCGGCGGGCCGGGTGCCGGCGGAGGCGCGGCGGTGCGGGGCCGACCGCGGGGGGGCCGGGGCCGGGGCCGGCGCCCTCCGCCGCGGCACCCCGCCGCCCCGCGCCTCCGCCGCCGGGCCCGGCAGCGCCGCCTGGCGGGCGGGAGCGCGAACGGAACCTCGCCGGGCCGCAGAGACAAAGGGACGAAGCCGCCTCTTGCCTCCCGGGGAGCTGAGCTGCTCGGCACGAGGTCCCCGCGTGGGTCTCCGCGTAAAATGCGCCACGCTCTGGCCTGCGCTGCAGGGGAGCAGCGGCGTTTATTATTAGCCGGAACGAGAACCTGAAACGGTGGAGGGGGAGGGGAGATATTTTTGTGTTTCCATTGGTCGTAGTAGTTTAGGAGCGAGGAATGTGCCTGCTCGTCGTCTTACCCCATCCCACAGAAGTAGTTTGGATCAAGGAGCACGCGCTTCGCAAAATAAAGCAGGAAAGACTAAGCAGTTAGTTACACAACATAATAATAATAATACCCCCACCACCACCCGTTCTTACCGCGATAGCCTAAGAACGGTAATCTAATTTTGTTCTCTTTCAAACTGTTTCAAGGCATATATGTGTGTGTATATATATGTGTATATATATCCTCCAGGTTTCAGTGGGCGTCTTTCTGCTGCTCTGTTATCATTATTTCTTGCCTTGATGTGACGTTGAAGATGGATGACTGCATTGTCAGGTTGTCTTTAATTCATCTGAAGACTTAAAAAAAAAAAAAAAAAAATACACACAAGGCTTCTTACAATATTCAAAGCCTGAACGGATTTACTTTTTTCACATAGGGGACGGGGTGGCTGGGAGGGGGGAAACAGTTGATGAATTTCAGACATAAAGAGAGAACAAAGTCTGTGCATCGCTGTGCGCGCACACACATGCACAGAACAAGCGGCCGGAGGTGGGATTTTTGCAGCAGCAGCACCTGGTTGATCTTGATGGAGAAATACTCAGCATTAGGACAGTCTTTTCGCATTTATGCACACATAATCTGCTCAAATTTCAGCCCCGTCTCTGCTGCCAAAGCATTCCACCTCCAAAGAGGTGGGAGCATACAGATTCAGGGTCCGTCTTTTTTCTTTTGACGCCTTTATGCTTCATCGCAACAACATTTTACCTTTAAAAAAAAAAAAAAAAAAACAATCTGCCCCGAATTTCCTAGGACTGAGCTGAGAGAGAGATTTAGCAGGGATTAGACACCTCCGATCAGGACTGATTGCTTGCCTGCCGCAGGTCTGTTTGTGAAGAAGTACGGGCTGCGCTTTGTGGTGCTGAGAGAATCGTGGGGTGTGGGTCTCAGCCTGGGGTTAGAAATGTCCGAAATTATACCCAAAATCTGGATGGAAAGGAGATCTGATGCTGGCAATTCCAGCGATTTTTCCAACTTTAGATTTGTTCCTTAAAAAAAAAAAAGGCAACAAAACCAAAAACAAAAAAACAAAACACACAACAAAAAATAAACCGAAAACCTTAAACGGCGCTCTACTGAAAGCCTGTAGTGAGAGCCAACAGTATTAAAGCAAAGCAGCATTTTTCTCCGTCTTTTCTAAATATGCAAGAATGAAGTTTGATCCATGTTTTTACAGAATAGGAATGCACGTTTACTTTTGTTTTGGAAAGCCTGGGCCTTTCAGGACTCCACTTGCCTGGGTGATTTCGATTGTAGATGCGGGCAGTTCATTACAAACCTCGGAGAAGAGAGAAGAGGGTCAGCCCCCGTCACCGCATTGCGCGTACCTTGCTGGCTGCGTTGAGGGTAGTTTCAGAGGTAGTGGATGGGCAGCGAGTGACTTTCCGGTCTTAGAAAATGGAGCCTCTTATCGCTGAGGAAAATCTTCCCGTCATAAAGGCATCACTGTATTTTAGCTCTAGCATACGTTTTGCACTCTAAAATCAGGCAAGCAAACGTATATGTATGTGTTTGGTGTGGAGTTGTACGCATAAGCCAAGATACATATGCCCATATAGGTTCAGATATATTACAGGAACTCCTTTGCTGTCTGTGGAGTCTGGTGTTTTATTGTTTCATAAAACTAGCTTAATTACATTTCCCCATAGATAAGATAAACAGAACCCTTCTTTTCTAAGCGCTGCTTATCAGAGGTATTTTGTCGAAGTGGCATCCAGAGTAAGCCTTTGAGAGGGGATGGAAATGCATTAATTTTTATTTTGGTTCTTCAGTTGCACTTAGCATCTGACAAGAGTTG
The DNA here is from genome assembly GCF_965183815.1 of Platalea leucorodia. NCBI lineage: Eukaryota > Metazoa > Chordata > Aves > Pelecaniformes > Threskiornithidae > Platalea > Platalea leucorodia. The sequence continues at coordinate 25,673,201 of NC_138826.1, forward strand.
ATTTAAATATTACATGAGTTTATCTTTAATGTTCAAGAAAGATTTGTGAGAAAGGCGAAACTGTTTAATTTAAACTAATGTATGCCTGACTCTGGTCAGATTGATCAGAGTTTTGGGGTTTGATGGGTTTTGCCCTTCTGTTGCTTGTCCTCTCGAGCTGGTTTTTCACTGTGAAATTATTTTAGTTCGGTGGCATGGACCAGCGGCTGCTGTCAACTCCACAACCCATCCAGTTAGTAAGAACGGGGCGGGGGGGGGGGAAATAACAAATGCAGTCCTTTTACCTAAAAACATTAATGTCCATAAGTCAATCTCTATTAGGCAAAAAAAAGCAAATTTCCTAGATTAATATCGAAATCCTATGTGACACTTGCCAGGTCAAATACTTAACAAGCCTGGAAGAGAGACCTCCTTACCACCACTCTACATATAAAATAAGCTATTTTAATTTTTCATTAATCTCGGGGACATTATCTGAGCAAAACGGTAATAGTAACGTTAAGTGTTCATTTCATCACTTGCATCAGAACTCTTTACGTGTATAACTTTTCAGAGCTGAAATTCACAAAACTGCAGTTAGGGCTCCAGGATACAGAAATCCCTCTCGCGCTTTTTTTAAAATAGCCCCTGCGACACCTGGTTGCTGATGGGCTGTAGCCAGCGAGGTCCGAGCTGCAGCTGTTAGAAATCTGTAATTGTAAAATACGTGAACAGAAGAAGAGCGTGTGCGGTGGTGGTGGTTTTTTAATCGCGGCAAACCTGTAATAGTTGCTTGCACACCCAGATGGAGCCTGAAATGTAATTTTCGTCAAATTAAGGGTGGCTGAAATCGCGAAGCGGAGAGGGCAGGCTGGCCGGGCTGCCCTGCCAGCGCACGGCAGCCGGGCTGCGGGAGAGGGCGTGGGGAGAGGGTGGCGAGCCTGTTCTGCCTTTCGCGGACTCGCTGGATGAATCCCCCACCACCCTCTCCCCCATCCCCGACCCGCAAAGCCCTTCTTTCGATTACTTGTTGTATTCGCTTCCTATTTTATTATTAAAGTTTACTTGGTGCAGTTAACAGCGCTGCCCTCCCCTCCCTTTCTCTAACTCACCAGTTCATAACGACAGCTCATTTTACATTCCCTAAAGCAGAGATACGCGATGGTCCCTTTCCCATTTAAGGGGAAAAAAAATACATGTGGTTAAAGCAGAAAGCATTTCCCGTGCCGCTTTCGGATCAGCGTCCCAAAAGAGGCGCAGCGCGGCCCAGCACCCGCCGATCCCGGCGTCCCCGTGTGCATCCCGGGCGCGGCCCCGGCCCCGGTCCCGGCCCGGCCCCGGCAAGCGCGCCGCGGCGGGTGCCGGGACGGCCGGGCGAGCGCTGGAGCTTCATTAGCTTTCTGCTTTTCTCCCCTTTGCACATTAACGCTAACTTCCACTAATTATCTGGAGCAAATGTATTAGACTAATTAGCATCTGGGCACCACGGGAAACTTTGAACAGTAATTATATTGTGGGGGATACAGAACGAGGGAGAAACCCCAGTGATTTGTCAAGCAAAGTCGCCGCTTGCAACTTTTCCCCCTGGCAGCGCGGCGCGGCGGGGCCGGGGCGAGGGCAGCCCGCAGCGGGGGGAGAGGGGCTGTGCGAGGGACGCAGGTACTCGGCTCCGCCTGAGCCGCTCCCGGCGAGCGCCTGGCGGACCGCCGGAGCGGAGCCCTTCGCTGGCATCGCCTCCACGGGCTCGGGTCTCTCTTTTCCGCCTGCCTCGGCGGCAACGGTTTGTTCCGCAGTTTTGCTAGCTGCTCTGGCTTTCCCGTCGCAGCCCCCGCTCCTACCTGAGTGCAGGACGACGAGCCGGAGCCGGGCGGTGGCCCTGGGCGCTGGGGAGCCCGGGCTGGGGAGGCAGAGACGCGGCGCAGGCAGGGGCAGCCCCTCTCGGCATCACGTCGAGTTTGGCACTGCACTTCAGCAAAGAGCAAACTCGGACCAAATAATGGATGGGCTTCTTTTTTTCCCCCTTCCCTTCCTTTTTAAAAGAAAAGGAGTTTTCAGAGCAGTCCGATTTTTTTTTTTTTTTTAACGTGATGATCATTTGTGCTGCTGTACGAACTGAAGAAAGAGATTGAAAATAACTGGATGAGATCAAACGGCGCTTCCCTAATTGCTTCTGAACTTCTCATTTAGAAAAAGAGACGAATAGTTATGCATTACACTGTAAAAAAAGCTTTCAGATAATCTTCTTACTCTTTTACAAATAAGTCCTGCCTTCCCCGTTTCTTTCTAAAGAAAGAACGAAGTCTTTTAATTGAAAACCAGTTTTAAAAAAGAGGTTTTCACAGTAAAAACATTTTTTTAAAAGTTAATCTTCCTTAGGAAAGTGAAAGAGATTTAACCGATTCTCAGTTTTCCTATTTCGTGCCTATGAATTCTACTGATGGGGAAAAAAAAAATACTCCCGTCTGATTTTTTTTTTTTTTTAAGAGAGCCCTGGGGTTACAATAAAAAAACTTTCGGGTTTTCTTTTTTATTTTTAATTAAAATTGAATAAACGCTTAAGGAGAAATTAGCAGTTGCCTCCATCCAAGACCTACTCGGGTTTTTATAACAGAATCAAAGCGTATTTAAAAAAAAAAAAAGTAAAACCTTTTAATACATCAAATATACGGAATTTTAATCTTTAAAGCGATACATTGTCTATTTTAGTACATGACGTAAACCTTACTTAACCCTTTTTACAGGGTGGACTTAAAAATTAAAAATAGTTAAGTGTTCCTTTTAAAGAACAAAATAAGGCAAATGAGGTTTTTGGAATAGAATTGTTTTTGTTTTTCTTCCAGAATACATACAAAAAAATACCAATTCTCTTTCAAGGGTATACACCTTAAAAATAATTGCAATTTGAAATTATAACTGACAAATTGCGAGTTGTTTTTTAGTAACAAACATGCATGTAAATTTTTTTGTTTCAATGAGACATTAAATAAGAACGTACAATACAATCATAGCAATTTTAAAGTAACATTAAAGAGAAGACCTCTATCTTTTTATTTATATTCTACAATGGGTGTTCCACTTTTACCTATTGAGCTCAGTTAAGTAATGCACTTTATGATTCGTTGTCCCGCTTGAAGCTAACATAAATAAATACAGTGCTCATGGATCCAGTCCTCAAATGAACACTATTTTATAAAAAGTCAGATTTTTTTTTTTCTTTCCAACTTTTATAAAGTTATGCAGGGCTTCCTTCCCTCACCGCTAGACTCTGTTGTGTTGTGTTGTGTGTCAAAGCCCCGCTGCCTGCACTCACTGGTACCCCAGGGCCGAGGCTGTGGTGAGTCTCTGCCCGTAGAGTGCGTAAGGGGAGTAGTAGGGTCCGGTGGCGGCGGGCACGGGCACGGGGGCCCCGGGGGTGGGCAGGGGGCTCTTGGAGTAGGGGTGGTAGCGGCTGCCGAGTCCCAGCGCATGGTGCGGGCTGCGCAGGGCCAGCGTGCCCGGGCTGCCCGGGGCGCCCGTCGTGGGGATGTGCATGTGGCACGCCATGGCCGCGGCCGCCGCGCTGGCCAGCGACGAGGAGCTGGGGTAGCTGGAGAGGAGTTTATCGGTGCCCGGGAAGGCAGTATGGGTCCGCAAGTGGCTAAGCAGCTCCTCCGAGGTGGCAAAGCGCTTGTCGCAGGGTCCGTTGGCCGACACCCAGTTGCAGATGTGCGGCTGGGGGTCGTTGGGGAGCATGAAGCCGTAGGGGTACAAAGGGTGGCCGGCCAGCGAGGGCGGCGTGGCGCCGGTCAGCGAGGAGTGGACGCTGTGCAAAGGGTGGGTGGGGTAGACGAGGGGGTATCCGGACTTGAGGGCCTGGTCGTGGGCGCAGGAGGCGCCGGCGGCGCCTGCCAGGTGGCTGGCGCAGTGGTAGCTCAGGCAGTACGGGTCTCGGCACAGGCTCGCCGTCATCACCGACGGCGGCGACGCGCCCGCCAGCGGGCTCGACCCCGCCGGCTTGCTGCAGCCCAGGCTGCTGGCGGCGGCCAGCTGGGCCCCCACCAGGCTGGAGGATTTGGTGGGGTCCAGCGCCACTCCGTGCGGCAGGAACTGGGGCGGGTAGCCGGCGTAGGCTCCAGCCAGCGTCCCCGGGTAGCTCATGCCCGCCGGGGGCAGGGGGAAGACGGTCTGGCCCGGCTTGTAAGGGGAGACGGGGGCCACGAGGCCGGAGCCCAGGACGGAGGTGGAGGAGGTGGCGGTGGTGCTGCTGCAGGAGGAGGCGGAGTCCGAGGCGATGGGCTTGGAGCCCGGCGTGCTCTCCTGGTGCTGGTTGACCTCCACGTTAATCCCGGCACAGCTCACGCTAATCCGGCTGTGGCTGATGCTGGTGGAGCCCGGGCCTCCCTCCGAGCCGGAGCTGCCGCTCTTTCCGCAGCCCTCCGAGTCCTTCTTGTCCTCCCCGCCTTTGCCCTCGGCCGGCAGCAGCCCCGGCGAGCAGGCGGAGGCGCTGGAGTTGGGGCTGCCTGTCCTTGGGGTGAACGGCTGGCAGGTGGCGCTCGGCACCCGGAATCCCGACTTCTCCCCGGCCGCGACCCCCGCGGCGGGGGCGCCCGCGCAGCCCGCCGCCCCCGGCTCCTTCTTCTCCGCGCCCGGCTTGGAGTACGGCTTGAAGCTCGACTTGTCCTCCACGCCGATGTCGCTGAGCTTCAAGGGGCCCGACTTGGAGTCCTTGTCGCCTCCCGAGCCATTGGAGGTGACCGAGGAGAGTTTGGAGGAAGGGGACGGGTCCGGCTTCCCTATCTGCGAGCAAGTTTGTGCCAAAAGGGCCAGGGGACTCTTCTTCGCATCCAGCTGCGGAAATCAGAAGGACACACAAAGACAGAGGTTTAATCGGGGGTCTCAGAAAAACCCCGGGGCGTACCTAGGGCACTCGTCCCGTACGTTTTCGCAGAGAACAGCCTGGAAGTAATGAACAATTTTGTGCGCATTCATCACCCTGACAGCCCCCTCCCCTGCATGCACCATTTTCCACAAAGCCTTTAAAAAGGGCTGGGGCTTTTCGTATCCCTGCGAGCCCACCGCGGCCGCCCTCAGCGCCCGCCGCTTCCCCGGCAGCGGGGGCAGCGGCCCGGGCGGCGCGGAGCTCGGCGCCTCGGCTCTCGCCGCTCCGGCCGTGCAGGCGCACAAACCCGCCCGTGAACTACAGCGACTGCAGCATTTCTGCGCCCTGACCGCTGACACTATTTATAAACAGAGCCCGAGCCAGCCGGCGAGCCGGGCTCCGGGGGAGAGCGGTGTCCTCGCTCCGCAGAGACCTTAGTGAAATCATTCATTCCCACGGACACACCCTTCCCACCACCCGCTCCCTTTCGAGTGTCGGTCCCTCAAACAGCGAGCTACGCAGCGGGGGACCGACAGCCTCGACAGAGGAGAAAAGGGACGAATAGGGCCCCCGAAGTACAAACGCCTGTCGGTACTTGAGAGGGAGCGGTCGGGGAGCTGAAATAGTTATCCTGCCGCACCCACGCTTGAGCCTGTCCCTCTCCGCGCCCCCCCCCCCCCCCCCAAACGCTCCCTGCAAAAGCAAGGTTGTTTGGCACTCGGAGCGCTGCTTAGTTGCGTGGCCGGATCGTGGCCCCAGAGCGGGTCGTTTCCTTCCACTCACCCCTCCTCTCAACAACAAAAAAAAAAAAAAAAAAAAAAGGCTAAAAAGAGCAAAAATTAAAAGTTAATTTAGACAGGAATGCAGAAATTAGCCCAGTAAACATGGAAACAATAACCAGGAGCGGTTCCTCGCACTAACTCTAGATCAAAAGGAGCCCATTTCCTGGTGTAAGTGCATTTCAAAGCGCAGGAAAGTGCCGAGGGAGGCTGGCGGAGCCGCCATGCACAGCGAGCGCCCGGGCAGGGAGGGGAGAGAGAGCCGGGGGGCCGGGGCCGGCTGCGAGGTCCTTACCTCGATGGGGCTGACGGGCGTGGAGGGTAAAGGCTGCAGGTATTCGGGGTGTAAAATGTGTCCAGTCCGCGCCGTGAGCATTTTCAAGACTTTGATGGGAAGGCGGTTGGCTTGGCGTAGCGGGTCCGAGGGGGGGACGGCGTGGAAGCAGGGCTTGGCGGCGGCGCTGCTGCCGTTATTCCCAGCGTGCCCGTTCGGCCCGGCGAGGTCGGCGGCGCTGCGGCTGCGGCGGGGGCTGCCTCCGGGCTCGCTGAGGCTGCTGCTGCGCTTACTACTTCTTATAGCAGAAAGCGAGGGCGATGTGATCATGACCCAAAACCTCGCATGAAAACTGGGGCAAGTGGCGCCGCTCGCACTCGGAAACGCTCGCTCGCTTTCTGCGGGCGAGGAGGGAAAAAAGCCACACGCCCCCCGAGCAGGAAAACAAACATAAAATGTCCCGTGGCTCTCTCTGGCGGGGAGGGCGTGGGTGGGGAGGGGGAGGGAAAGGGGGAGCCGGCCGGAGAGAAAGAGGAGGAAAAAAAGCCGAGTAATCCTTGGGCTGTGCTGGGGGCGGGGGTGGGGGCTGCGAGCGTGTGCCGCTGTCCCCCTCGGCCGCTCTCGGCTCCCCCGGCTGGCGCGGCGCGGAGCGGAGCGCTCGCCTCCGCCGCTCAGCTGTGATGCGAGCCGCTGCCCATCCAGCCCGGGATCTGGCAAAGAAACTCACTTCAAAAGCAGCTGAATTAGTCTGAGATTAAAGCCTTTGCCGCCTTCCAATCAAATGGGACCCCGAGGTGATTGGAGGGTCAAGGGGATGTGACGTTCCCTTTTCTGGGGCTTTTTTTCTCTGTTTTTAATGGTCTCTCGCTCTTTTTTTTCCCTTCCCTTTCTCGTCCGCCTTCCCTCTCCCCTCCCCTCCTTCCTTGTTTTCGCTCCTAGGACGGGCTGGGCGTTAATTCTGTGTTTCACATCACGCGCTGCGAACGTTTTTCTTCCTCCGCAGCCGCCGCGGATAGCCCGGCGGCAGCGGGGGCGGCCGTGGGGCAAAGGGCGCCGCGCCTGCCAGGGGGAACGGCCGCGGGGCTCCGCCGGCCCCCCGCCCCGTCCCCCGAGCGCGGCCCCGCCGCACGCACACCGCCCCGAGCACGGCCTGCCGCCGTCCGTCCGCCACGCACGGCGCTTACAGGCCCAGCCCGCGCCCCCCCCCGCCAGGGTCAGGCCCGCTGGGACAGCTCGGTGGCCTCCGCCGCGCCGCGTCCCCTCCAGGCCCCGAAGAAGGGCGCCGGGCTCTTCCCCCGCCCCCCTCCCGCCTCACAACGCGGGGGTAGGCTCGGACGAGAACCTGCAGAGCGCCGGCCTGCACGTCGCCGCCCGCGGCGGGCGGGAGCCGGGGCGCTGCGGCGCGGCTTGCGGCGGCGCGGGGAGCGCGGCGGGATTGGGGGAGGCCGGTCGTCACACGCGGGGCTGTCACGCACCGCCCGCCGCCGCCTTTCGGGTCTCTCCGCCCCGCCGTCAATTGTCAGTGCTCCCCAACCGCAATCAATCAGTTATTTGTCAGCCCCTGTCAATCCGCCCTTGATTTATGTCAGCTTTTGTTGCTGATTACAAGCCTGGTGTGACTTGAAGGGGAAAAGAGAGAGAGAGAGAGGGAGGAAGGAAAACAGAGGGAGAGACGGGCTCCTCGGGAGAAAAAGCCATTCAATTTACGGAATAAATCCTTCGAGTAAACTCGATTTGTGTGCCAGCCCCCGGCAGCCCTGCCCGGCCCCGCACCGCGCTGCCCTGCGCGGACGCGGACGCGGAGGGCAGCGCGGTGCGGAGCCGGCAGGGCTGCCGGGCTCTTCTTCCCCTTCCCTCCTCGTCCTCTTCGAAGAAGAGCCCTTCGTCCCTGCACCCGCCGGGCTGGCCCGGTCGCCGGCACCGGGGGCCTGGGAAGGCGCCCCCTCGCCTTAGCGGGAGTATCGGTTCGCCATTTATGTGTTTGATTTCAGTGGGGCTGTGTTGAGAATCTCGTGGGTATGCACACGGTATCCACCCGGGCGTTATATACGTCCTGCTTTGTGTCTGTGCGCTCCCGAAGCGTACCGAGTCCTCTGCCCTCAACCCCGGTTTTACCGCGCCGGCGGATGCCCCGAGCGGAGTCCGCAGCCTTTCTGTCGCTCCCTGGACTGCCTTTTTCTTTTCTCTTTGTACTTTGCATCCCACTATCCCCCCACCTCCTCATCCCATAACATTTTTTCACAGGCAAAATGTGTTAATCAATCTTTTACTTTTGTTTCCGGATCTGACATGGTGGCCCACACAATCTACAACATTAACAAAAAGGTCACTTAGAGATAAAACACGTTTGACAAGTGAAGAACAAGGCAAGTGCTTTAGGGGTCGCGTCCAATTCCTGACCTGGACTCCGACCAGAACAGGCGCTGATCCTGGAAGGGGTGGGCGAGAGGAAGGACTTTCACTTTCTCGCGTTTATATCTGCTGAACCAAGTCCTTTTTCTTCCCTTGAAACACCGATCTCCCCCAGTCCCTAAACAGATGTGTCAGATAGCCTTTAATGATCTTCTCTTCTTACGACGTAGACATAAGGCAGGTTTTCCTAGATATCCCCCCCCCCCCCCCGGTAAAACGGTACCCTTTAAATCCTGCAGTCAAGTAAGTATATCTGCTGTCTTTTATTAAAACCACTTTACTCTTTTACTATAATATATAGAGTAGGGTAAATACGCGGAACTTCTCTAGCTTCTATAAAGATATAATTAATTTTAACAAACTTTTTAATTTCTATATTTTCTCTGAAAGCATAGGGCTTATTGCCACAACTTTTCAGTGGAAAGTCATAAACGTACTTTCATTTTGCAATCACCGCGGTCATCTTACAAGATGGTGAAAATTGAAAGGTTGGGGGGGTAGAGAAAGAAATCTTGCATAAAACCCGACATTGCAGTAGGGCTGACAAGACCCACAACTTGCCCTCAAGGAACTCCCCCCCTTCCTTTATATAGAGTGGAAGTGACTTGAATCTGCCCCAGGTTTTCCCCCAGTTCTTTCTTTTGTTGTCAAGTCCAATTGATAAATGGAGTGCAGTAAAACTCTGGAAGAAAAAAAAAAAAAAGCTGAAACCTTCATTTGTGTTCATTTGCATTAAAGTGCTTGGAACAGCTGTTTTCCTTACAGGACCGGGGAGACTCTTATCTGTTTTCTCGTTGTATTTATCCTGCCTCCCAGGGTGAAAGACTAAAGATTAATTGTCTTAAGGTAGAGTCAGCTGTGGGAAGGCTCCCCCCTCCCCATTTTCCCTTCCCTCTGTCTCTTCTTGTGGAGGTGAGGGTGATTTCGGGAAGGGGTTGTTTACTGGTAAGCCAGGGAAGCAAAGGCGATACCCGGTACATGTGTAAAACAGGCAGCGCACCGACGGGAAAAGCGAGGGGAAGGAGAGGGGGAACAGCACAAACCCCATTCTTTCTGGCTGAAGTAGAAGCATCAGAGGGTAATTTAATTAGTAACTTCAGAGGACAGCTTTTTCTTTTTTTTTTTTTTCGCTCAGCCTTTGGAATGAGATTTAAATCACACTAAGTACTGTAAACTTTTTATGTAGAAGCTTGTAAAAAAATCAGCCCCAAGACATCCCCTCCCCCTTGCCCCCTCCAAAGCATTTCTGAGCCATGAGAGCTTATTCCCTGCGCTTAACGCACGCAGAAAACGATTCCCGGCGAGGGTCTCGGAGTTGGGATGCACCCGCGTAGGATCGGGCGGGCGGCGGGGCTGCAGCTTGAAAGCGGTGCGCAGTTTTTGTTTTGGCTGCTGCGGGCTCCTTTCCTCTCTTGAGCTGAAGAAGATGGATTCCGTCCTGCTCGTTACCTTCGCGAGGGATCCTTGTTTAATGAGTCCGTGCAGACGGTTTGCTGTTTGGCATTTACTTGTGTAGTCTTGTTGAAGTTTTGGTGCCGTTGTTTTTATTCTCCTTTAAAAAAACCCAAACCAACAAACCAAAAACCTAAGGGTTGGAACCCGTCTTCCTCCTCTTACAAAGGAAAATTGTAACTTAAAAAAAAGGAGAGCAAAGGAGGAATTAATTAACAAGTGCCAGTCCACACTTTCCTTTACCTACCAGCTATTGGCAAGCATGTCAAGTCGATTTTATTTGCACACAATGGAAATGATTTATTTTCTCTTAAAAAGGAGTGGGCTGGCAGATATTTGAGGAGGAGAGGAGAGCGAGAGCGAGAGAGGAAAAAAAGTTTGAAAATGCCTTGAACTATTCACTGTCGAGATGGCTAATCAGTATTGAGGCTCGAGGGCACTCGGGCAGCTTTTCAATGCGGTTTTCCTTTCATCTCAAGCTGGATGGAGGCGCTCAATTAAAAGCCTATCAGTTTGTAAGTAAATCAACGCCTATCAAAGTTGTCACATCAAACAAAACGATTATTATTGCAGCCCGCCTCCCCTATTAATCTCCCTCTAAAATAATCCGCTTGACAGGTCAGGCTGGCGAGCTGCAAACCCTGGTCAGGATCACCCAAAAAACCCGGACTGACTATTTTTCCCTCGGGAGAGGGAACTGCAGAAACCTCGGCACCAGCGTGCCTGCTCTGCGAGCTTGCTCTCTTGCCATTTAAGTGTCAGCTTCTGTAGATCATGTTGGAAAAGGGCGTTTAGTCTTTTAAACTGAACAGCAACAACCCTACAGGCCCTTTCGTTTGGTGGGTTTTTCTTTTTTTTTTTTTTTTTTTCTTTTTCTTTCCACCCCCTCTCTTTTCTATCGTTTAGAACAAGGTTAAGCTTGTAATTAACAGAAACGTAGTTGCTGAGTTATGTCTGGGTTATATTTCCATGCGTAACACAATTCAGCTACCTGTCTGTCCGTCCTGTGTGTCAAATTTATTTGCTTTGGTAGTGCTTGCGTTTCACTATCTACCCCAAGGCTTTTATTAAGGTATGCATTGCAATAGATTTTTATAAGCGGTGCATCTCCTTTTTTTTTTTTTTTTTTTTCTTTCCCTCCTCCCAAGAATGATAATACTTCGGATAAGAGATGCGATGGGTTATCAGAAATACCGCACCACGAATTCGTACATTTGGGGAGAGGCGCTTTTTTTTTTTTTTTTTTTTTTTTAATACGAGACTGCATGTGCTCAGATAATAGCTGATGCATCTGCCCAGGTATCCTGCAGAGGTGTGGGGTATTTCTTCCAGAATGTTATTAAAACAAATAGTTTGAATGCTTGCCAACAGAAACTAAGATTTCCAAACCTCTCCCCTGTTTGCATAGTACTTGAAAATATTTACCCTTATGATTGTAATTACTTTCCTAATATATATAAGCAATATATATTTTACTCTGCATGAGATGTAGGTAATCGTTTTATAAGCGGTGATAATTTTAGAGCCATCTTCAAAATAATAGTCACGTTTAAGTGAACGTGAATTTTAGTCGCCAGTGGTACTTTTACTAAACGAGTAGAAAATCACTTGTTTGTTTGTTTGTTTGCTTACTGCTTTCGGAAGTATACCTTCTCCTAAAATGTTTTCGAATGAGTTTGTCTAATTTTGTTCCTTTTGTTACGCTGAGATAAGGAAGAGATTAATGCACCTAATAAAAACCCCCACCTTTCTCTTTTAAGCCCTTTGATAGATTCCCCTATTGACGTTGTTTCATGTGTGGAAATTTTTACTCCCGTGTTGAAACCCTTTTACAACAGCTATTTTCCAAATCTATCCTCTTTTACGTTTAAGGTGTTTCTTATGCAAACAGCTTTTATTTTAAATAAGCCTTAAGGTAACTTTCTAGAGGGCGAGGGAGAGAGCAAGTCAAACGAGTGTGATGACACGGGAAAGGCTGGGTATGTTTCCTGTTAAGTGCATGGAGATTTTTAGTGTCATTTCACGTTATTAAACGTACTACGACTAAAATGATCGAGCCCAAAGCAAGTGAACATGTTTCCTATTTCGTATGTATGTACTCGAACTGGTATTTGCTGCCTAGATTTTAAGAGTGAAAAAAGAGTCTTTCAGCTTCTGTAACAACCTTGATCTGATCATTGAATCTCAGCAATCGTAAAGGCATCTCTGTGTTTGTCTTCCGCGAAAGCCTGGAGGCTACGGGAGAGAATTATACCAACTAAGCACATATTTGGTTACAGTATTCCTCCAGAAATTAACTGTGGCACGCAAATGGAGGTGATCTTCAGCTTCGTCACTTGGAGCCCAAATGTGGAGTGAGTTTATTGACAACTGTGTTACAGAAACTGTGCAGATCAAGCAGATTCGTCTTCAACAGCGTCAGGAACAACGCCTTTTGAGATACGAGGAAAAGTTTTAAGGATATGGCTGGAAAAGGCATTGGAACCCCAATAATTAACCTTGTCTAAACACCCAAATGACAAATGAACAATAATCCTTGACGCAATTACAAGAGAGCTACGTTTGGGCGTGGGGTAGGGGCAGGGAGAAGCATGTAATATATCTTAGCTATCTTCTTGAAACAGTCTGGGTCCACGATCCGAAAAGGTTAAAATAATCTTAATTTTAATAACTATTAGCTTGTTTTCAGTCATCCCTAATGATGCATTTAGGTCTCCTCTAATCCCCACTGCTTTCATCTTTAGCTTTTTACACCCTAAAATTAATTCCACCTAAAGTACATTTTTCATTTTGTACTGTACTAGCGACGTGCAAATAATTTACATCAGCGTTCATCAGGACTGTCCTGAAGTGATGGATCATTTTGTTGAGTTGCAGTAAAAGTGCAGAATGATCTATAATGATGTAATATATACATTAAAAGGGTGTCTGGATGATCAGAGTTTTGCTAAAAATGTAAAAGGGCTTTTTGATTGATAACAGGGTTGCTGTTTTTCTGCAAAGGCTGTCACAGGCTGACACAATGCTTGAGTTATTAGGGCAGAGAAGGGCAACCATAAATTTCCAACGTCAGGCAAAAACTCTCTTTATTGTCTATATGATGGATGGGCCTCCGTACTAGACACCAAATACTTCGTATCACCCTTAAATGGGAACACATTTTTCGTGGCCATAATTCATGTTTTTTAAATAGAAAGTTTGAAATGCCTGCCTATATTTCACGATCCTGACATATTTATGAATCACTCCCTGCATGCAAATATAATTATTTAAAGCACTGAGGTGACATATGGGTTAGAAATGTACCAAATGCTGTTAGCGGAGTGATTTTTTTTAATTCCCTAAATTGAACACCATAGAAAACTCTGCCTGTCTGTTCAGATCAATAAAGTCGAAGGTGAAGTTTTACTGATTTTGTCAGTGCCACATACAGATATTCGGTTTTGATTAGGTGAAGCTGACAAAAAGGGAGTCTTTTTGCAATTACCATTAGGTTAATGAAAGAAACACTCATCTTTCTCCTGGCACCCCCGCGCAGGCGTACGCGCTTTCCCCCCCCTCTCTCGTCGGGCGATGAGCTAGCCGGAGGTAAATTTGACAGGCGTTATTTTTTTTAGAATTTGTTTTCCGTCCAGCAGCGCTCGTCTCGGAGGGAGCGGGGGCTCCGCCGCCCCGAGGCCGGGCAGGGCGGCCAGGCGCCCGCCGGGGCTGGGCGCTCCCGCCGCCGCGGCTGCCTGCCCCTCTCGCCCTCGCCCCTTCGCGGCGGCCGCAGACGAGCCCGTCTCTCCCGGCGTCCGCCTGGAGCTGCTCCCGGGAAGCCGCCGCCGGCAGAGAAACCCACCGCCTCTCCCCGCCGGCACCGCGCCCCCCCGCCGCCCGCCCGCTGCCCGGCGCCCACCGGCAGCGCGGGGCAGGCGGCGGCGGTCGCCGTCCCGGCGGCGGAGCTGCCCTCCCTGCCGGGCACGGCGCGACGTTACCTGCCGACCTAGGCGGCGGGCTCGGTTCGGTCACACCGACCAGCGGCAGCACGGATTAGGCGGCCGCTCCGCCGCTGGTTTGTTTTAGTTAATTACGGGGAAAACCATCCCACCCTCCCGGCGGGGAGGCCCGAGCAGCAACGCCTGCAAAAGGACGCGGCGCGGCGCGGCCCGCGGTGCCGGTGCCGCCGCCCCGAGCCGCCGGGCAGCCCCGCGGCCGCCGACACTTCCGCCGGGGCGGGCGGAGCCGCCCGTCTGCGCTCCGCCCGCCGGCTGCGCCCGCCCCCCGCCGCCGGGCCGGGGGGAGCCGCGGTAGCCGAGAGGGAAGGGGAGACGTGCCCGACCCCCAGTAAGTACCGCGGGAAAGTGTTGAAGCGGGTCGGCGCCCGCGGTGGGGCCGGCACCTGGCGGGTGAGGCTCGTCGGCGTGGGCCTGTGCCTCTTGGCGGCGTGCGGTGAGCCCCGGGCACCGCAGCCCCACCGCAGCCTGCCCCGCGCTTTGGCTGAGCTCCTCCTGTCTTGGCCGTGTGAGCCCGCAGACCCAGAGCCGCTAACTCTGCCTGAGGGTCTGGCCTGTAACGTACACCTTTGTATTTATTTAACTGAAACTTACGTTATTTTCGACAGAGCTCAAGCGATGTGAGCATCAAAATCACTTGGTATCTTGAATGTTTTTTCCCGTGGACTTGTAATGTGTAAATGTGTAAAATGTTTGCAGTAGTCCAAACTTGCTATAGCAGGCTGACTCTTTGCCCATAAAATGTTAAATCAACCATGACCAGACTCATTTTCCCATGTCAGCCAAGAGGACTCTGTAAATCAACACATTAGGGCTTCACTGGGTAGGAGCTGCGTGTGCTTCATGCAAAATGGCCCTGACAGCCGCTCTCTTGGTGCCGTGGTTGTCAGCCTGTGGCTGACTGCAGAATTGTCATGTGGCAGCGGGAAACCTTGCAGGTAGAGTGTAAAATCATTGGCGATGCAATATGCAAGAGACCGAGGACTGGCACAGCAGAAGGAAAAAGCACAGGTTGTTTTACCTTCTGATGTGATTGTGTTTTTAAGACTCACAGGTGTTTTGCAAAGCCACCAGCCTGAATGGCTTAGATGAGCCTGTGCCTCCTGTGAAGGCCTCGTTACTCGTATGGGGGCAGAGATGTTCTGCAGGCACTTCCTACCATCTCAAGATGGAACCCACTTGGAAGCCATTACAGAAAGCTCATCTCAAGGTTATGAAAGGGCGTGTGACAGCTATACCTGGATGCCACTGAGCACAGTGGATAAATACAGGCCATAGGTGACTGTGCAAAAACAACCAGGACAAACTCTTGTCTTTGTTCAAGAAACAAATAAACAAAAAAATCGCCCTCCCCCTCCACAACTCTAAACAATATGCTGCATTCTGTAAAAAGCCTCAGCCAGCCAGCCCTTATCTAAAGCACTATCTCTGGGTAAGGGTTCAGTTACTGGAAAGCTTATTTCTGGGTGCTAGTAAGTTGAAAGGAAAAGGAGACATAGTATAGCATTTAACAAAATAATATAACCCCTTACTACCACACAACCAATCCCAATAGTTATACACATTGAATCAGATTAGATTCAGATATCAAGGTAGAGCTTTGTGCTATATTTCATGAAAGGGGCCTCAGCATAGAGAAATCATTATCCGGTGCTCCTTGCTGGATTGCCTCCCACTCAGAGGAGTGACCCAGCTATGACCCAGGCTCTGAACACTTGTGTGTAAATTTAATTTTCAGCATTACATCATTTCAACCGGAATCTCACCTCTTTGCTCACTGTTGTGCTATGTGGCTTACCTGGAGGTAAAGAAAGAAAAGGAGAGGAAGAAAATGTGCCAAATATTAGGAAGTGTAAGTTTAGCTTTAAAGTATGCACATAGCCACTTCTACCCTGTGGTCTAGTGAGACAAAATGCGTAAGCCACCAGTAAGCTGAGAGGAAAAATCACATGATAAGTTTACAATCCTACCAGATGTCAAAAGGAAGAGTGTTACTTATGAAGTGATGATACAAACTCTGCTTACAAATTTTCCTCTGTTTTAAAAAAACAAAAGTCGGAAGGCATTAGTCAAACAAGTGTCTGTAGCAGCATTTCTTCTTGGTCACTACTCTCAATACCTGAAGAAGGTCTGAACAATGAAAACTTGTTCTTCAAAATTCAATGTACTTTCTCCTGTGGTTTTTGCATAATTGCTGTTTTTCTCCAGCAAATTTTTGGAATATGAGTTTATGGAAATCAACAAAAAATAAAAAACTAAGTTTTGCATTGTGGAATTTTCCCTGTGAGAATTATCTGTCTCAATGAAGATACATTTTTAAGGGAACTAAAGCCAATCCTCTTGCAAAGGCTGCCTGTTCTCTGAAACATTAAAGGGTTTGAAGCAGACCAAGAACAAGAAAGAACCAGGCACACACCCTTCCTCATCTAACTGTAATTTTTATTTTTCATTAACTGAGCAGAGAGTTACCCTTTATGTCATTTCTTTCCCATAAAAACCATATTTCGTTCTTCTTTTTCTATTTCATTCACAGAAAGTTCATATCCTCAATGGATGACAAAGTATGCGGAAGCATATGAGTGTGAAGAGTTTTTTTCCTGACCAGCTTCATTCAGGTACTCCCACCTCTGATAAATGTACTACCTTTAGTGTCAGGAGTAGAGATTAAAGGCAGCAGGAGCTTGGCCAAGGTCACAAGTCCTTACAGTAAATAAGCAGTCTGTTCAAGTAAATTTATTAAATTGTGGCCACAGAAGAACAGAAACTGGACAGAGTTAGCAACTCTTACATTCCATTTCCAGGTTTACCATTAACAGTGTGCAACATTATTGTGTGGCTCTGTATCTGTAAAATGGGATCCTGGTACTTAGTTATCAATTACAAAGAGTTTTAATGAGCATAAGATAGTAAATGCTTTAATGCATTACCATAGCATAAAAACACAAGAACTCAATGTCATGTTCCCTATAGAAAAGCTCCGACACTGTGCAGTGTGTCTTGCTGTATAATAGCAGACTCAAATCAAGAGTATCATCTCATTCCTGTTTAGGGTGCCGTGCTCTCTTGTCAGAATTAAATATGCCGGTGCTGCTGCAAGTTCTATGTTTTGCATTACTCAGTGACCAGAAACAAACATGCTTCAAGGTTTCTCATTCCTCCACCGATTTTCAAATTCATGTAATGATGTAATACAATATATGCGTGTAATGATGACGTATATTTGGTCCTTTGAATCGGTAGTTGCCACATGTTTCTATAATATTTGAAATTAGTGTTCTTGTTGTTTTCTTTGGATTGATACAATATGGTGTTTTTACCTGTGACCTTGAAATCATGAATAAGCTCCATGCTAGTACGACAAAGGTACAAATATATTATAACCTTGGTAGTCTTGTTTGAATGTTATTAATATACAAGGGTAAAATCAATTAGCAAAACACCATTTTTGAAATGTAATTTATTAACGCTGTATAAAAGCATTCTTCGGTTGAATAGCTCTAAGACAGAGATAATATAATAGCATTGTGGCTACTTCAGTTAGGGCTTGCATCTTCTCTCCGTGGACTAAAAGGCAAAATTTTCTCATTTACTGCTACATGAATGAATTGGAGTGTGGTAAGCAGCTGTTTTGGTTCAGTAATCACCCATCGTCTCATTCCCACCTTTCTACCATGATCTCAATGGGAAAAAACAAACTTAAGTAGGATGACTTCATATGTATTATGGGTATTTAATATCAAAGTATGTTAATAAGAAAGAGGAATGGTTGGATCCAAATTATAACATCTAAGAAAAACAGTAAACATTACAACTCAATTTAAAAAGATGCTTCACTTTCCCTAGACTGTTGGTATCCATTTATATCTGTTATTGTTAATAATATTAATAAACCAAAGGAGAAGATATAAGAACCTGATGCCATTTTTTGTTACTCATCATGAAAACTATGTAGAGTAGATAGGATTTTTAAAAGGGTACATTTCTAATTACAGCACTCATATAAACAACCACGGATCTGTAATGGGCTCTTTACAGTGGAGGTAAAAGCTATTCTTGGCCAGAACTGCCTGCTTCTTTCAATATGCCTCTTAAAACCACTTGTGTAACAAAGACAATGAGAAAAAGTTTCCATGGGGCTCAGTTGTGGAAGTGGAGATAAGTTCATCTTGATTTTTTGGGCTGACATTTGAAATTTCTGTGACTTGGGTGGCATGAAAATCCCTGTCACATGCAGTAGCGAAAGACAAGATTAGCTCAGTTGGGTTCTGGGTGAGCAACCTGGTGTAACCGAGAAGTCAAAAGGAAATACGGTTCTTTTCTGTGGCAGGATTGTAGTTCTATTTATATATTTATTCTGGAGTAATGAAAGCAATAACATTTTTACAGTGAATAGTAAATAATCATGGGATGCCAAAATACCCAACCCAGGGTAGGGTATATTTATGTTTGTAGTCTATACACACAAAAAAAGTATTATCTCTTGGAGAAGTGTTGGGCTAAAGATGGTTTGGTATCTTCTACACAGTCTTGGCTGCATGTCTCTGGATAGATCAAATGTTTATCAGTAGTGCCCTTATGTCTTCCCAGATGGCCTAGGTATGCTTTCTTGTGGAATATTATGAAGTGTCCCAGGTGAAAAAATGATTCGCAGCACCCACAGATTTCTCCGGTTACCTGTCCTCAGCGTGGGCACTAGAATATCAATGGATCTGTTGCACTGGGGACTTTCTAAGACCTTGTAAGGCAGGGTGAATTTCATCCTCATAAGATTAAGAACTGAAACAGACTCCTGAAGTACAGAAAAATTAATTTAACAGTTATAAAGACGTCAAATTGATGACACCAGAGAATGAAGTGCAGAATGTCCTCCTCTGCCTTGCCAGAATAATTAGAGAACAGTTCATTCATATCCTGTCTGTTGATTCTGCAACCACACCAGTTGCGTGACTGGACTTCTGTGACAGAGATGCCCACTAATTCATCTCACAGGTTACCTAACAGCTAGAGTGTGGTAACATCTTTGATACAGACTTTGATACAGTAGCCAGTGGCTACTGGCTCCATGTTTCATTTTCTAAATGTAAAGTTATTTGAATTTTTTACCTCTGCTCGTATACTATGTGGCTGATTTTGAATCTTTGCCCTTTACTGCTAAAGATTTTTAGTTCACCTTTAAGTGACAAGTTCAGATATGAACTTCTTGGCTTTTATCAGTTTAGGTCAAATTGTGAGCAGAGTTTTTTTGGATTAAAAATGCTTAGTCTTCCACCCTTCCATTCCATGTAAAATAAAATTGCCTGAAGATATCCACCATAATCTAATCTATGATATTCTGATAGGTACTGTATACTATCAACTTTAACATTTTTAAATCTTAAGTGAATATCTGCTATCACTGTTTAATACAAATAGTTCTGAAAGATTATAAAAATATTTAATGCATAATGCATGTCACTCAGGTATTATTGTCAGTAATGGATGAGGAACAACGTTTGGATAATTTATAAAGGTAGACAAAAACATTTTTCAGTAGTTAGTGTTGTCAGGGTGTTGGTTTCTAATAATAACATTTTGGTCATAATACCTTTTTTAGCATAACTTAAATGACTTCACTTATGCAAATTGGTGAACTAACTTGAGTGCTTTTATTCTACCTGAAACACTAAAAGTGGCTTGCATTATAGAAATGTGTATAAAACCAGTTTAGCTCTTTTGCTTGCTTCAAGTCAAACAGCAAAACAGATAACAATTTTTCTCGGTTACAAAGTAAAGGAGCCCTCCCCTCACCCCTGTGTGTGACTTGTGAGGTGCCAAGGAGTTGCAGAGGAACCTTAACGATAACTGGGTTTCCGCTGACAATGGGGAATCCTTAAATGGCAGAGATTTACGGAGACAGCAAATACATCAAGTGAAGGAGGGAACATAGCTCAAGCACGTTGTGGGCTGCAGTGGTGCTGAACCTGGTGTGACTGTTCTCATTGAGGGTGAACCGTCACGCTGGGGACAGGTAAAAAGGTTTTCTTTAGTTTCTACCATGACTTTGAGGTGTGCCAAGCCTATCAAAGGCTGTACCCACCCTGTCAGTTTAAGATGCTCTCAGGCTTTGGTACCCCAGTTGTGTACACTGTTTGCTTTTAGGCTTCCACCTGCAACCAATAACTTCCTTCCTGCTAAGAGAAAGTTTGGGGCCAATTTAACAGGCAGTTCACTTCATCGGCTGCTGCCCTGGGACAATATAGACCCACACTGAGTTTCATTTCCTCTACCCATGTGAGGTATACCAATTATATCCAGAAGGCCTTGGAGATTCATATGTCCCCTTAGTGCCATCAGACATGCACCACAAATTTTATGTCTCATACCAGATTATAGAAATCTGTCTGACTGCAATGCAGCCTTTAATTTTTTAGCCTTCTGACTTACTTTCAAGCAACAAATAAACAAAACTATGATGTTGTAAGGGCACACAGGTAAGAAGTGAGACCTGAGGAGGTTAGGTCTGCTGGAGGTAGCCCAGGCCTATGCTGAGGAAAAGTTTCTTAGTAGCGCACAAGAAGAGGTGACTTGGTGGCACCTCGACATGTCTGGTTCTGACCACAGAGACAAGCAACTTGAAGGATAAACCCTGAAAGCCACCTACTTAAAAGATGAGGATGTCAGTAAACCACTTGGGTAGCTCTGCATAAGTATCTACATTATGCAGAGCTGCACTGGATTTCTGACCTGAAGACCACTGCAGAGCCATCTGGATTCCTTAACTTTTCAGTTTAGGGCCTGATCTCTGTGCTAGGCTGGGTGAATGTAGAAGCTGAGCCTCCACAGTTTTCTAGGGACAAAAGGAGAAGGGGCTGTTTTCTGCCTGTCTCACATCTCCAGGGTAGCAGTGTGACAGAAATTCCAGGACGAGACAATAGACCAGCTTGGGTAAGTAAGTGCCCTGATTTTATTATACCTGTTTGAAGTTGGGGAAGGAAGGAGAACATGGGCAGCTTGTAGGGAATGTATGCTATATGGCAGTGGACAACCAAGCAGAAGGTGCCCATTGCAGAAATTTTCTGCTCAAAGGCCAGAAATGGCTTCAGGAATCCCTTAATTCCATATCACCCACAATCAGGAGAAAAAAATGACCTCTTTAACCAACAGTTTTGCAGACTTTGTTCATTGCTTGCATAGTATTCACTGTCGTACATGCCTATACACCAACAGTGACACATCTTAGCTCACTAGCAGCCAAGCGCAGGGTGTGCAATCTCAGCAAGCAGTATTGTGCACGTCATCACTAGTGCACAGTATGCTTACAACTTAAACTCACTCTGACAACCATCTGCATTTGTGTTCCCACTGGCACCTTCCCCACCTGTATGAAATTTCATAGCACCATTTTCAAAGTGGTGCCACACAGTTATGTATTCCTGAACATAACAACTATAGGTGACAAGAATTCAGGTTATTGAGCTTACATGGGATTCCAGTGGATTCTTCCCTCTCTCTAACATCCCTCTCGTGCTTTCCCCTCAGCTTTGTGTATCAGTCATATTGCTGGCTCACTAAGGCGTAAGATCGTGTTTCTCTTCTGATGCTGCCACCCTAGCTTGGAAAACATAAGCCTCAGCTCATTCCCACAGCCCCTTCAGTAACATGGATGGTCCATTCACTCAGGTGGGAAGGTCACCAATTGCTTTTTCCTGGTGTGTAGTTTCTGGATGTAATGCAGCCTCATTTCTAACTTTTTGGATATGGTGGTATTGGAATTCCTTTGTTGGAATTCACGTGGTAAAAGAGGGTGCCCATCTATCCCAAGATAAAACTTCTCAATGTAACTGGACATGTTCTTCACCACTTCTGTAGTAATCAGTGTAGGTCAGCAAGACCATAGGTTGGTGTCTCTTCTCATTCATGCAATTAAAAGAGCCAGGTGGGAGCATCGTATTGGGTGGATGACAGTCTGCATGACCTTAGGAACCTCTAGCTGATAGGGACCACACAGGGTTAGAAAATGGATGTTACAGCCTTCCACTATGACATACTGATTTTCCCTCTTGAGGGAGCTGAGGCTGCCAGACACCACAGCGTTATGGCCATCCTCTAGGTATCCTCTAACAGGTTTCTGGAACACTGGGAGCTGCCACTAATTAATTGATACATTGAGTCAGATTGCTTTTACAGAGCATACCTGAGAGGTCACGTTAGACACAAAGCATTGATTAAGTGATTACAGTATATGCAGAGTACTAGAATGGCCTGTGGCTGGAGCTGGTAAGGGACAGTTGTGGCGCCAGTTTGGAGATCAGCCCACCTACATAAATAGCCCTTGGAGGGTTTTCTCCTACAGGGGCATTCTAGGTATCTGGCTCAGAACCTCAATAACAATCATAGTGACTCTAAATTGAAAGAACATTAAGCATGCTAGGTCAAGCATGGAAAAAAATGAAGTGCCTGAATGGAGATTGCCTCTACAATCTTGGTTCTGTCTGTCTAGTTCATGGACATGATGACAGTCTTGATGATGATAGAACATGAAGATCAAATGGTATCACCTCTGTGTGATCCCTGCCTCATTTGGTGCAAAATCTGCAACAGAGTGAATGCCAAGGGACCAAAATTTGTCACTGACCCCTCTGAGAGGAGTGGTAGTATAAAACCAAAATAGCACAATATGGGAAAGTAGCATATTTTTTTCTTCACCCACACAGAACATGCAGAAGTCTGATACAAAATAAGAAACCTGTAGTGGTTTCTGTATCAAGTTAGAGGACTAAAAGCAATAAAGGATTGTAATTTAAGGTAATAATAAAAATGCACTTCTAAAACAGTAAATTTTGAATTCTAGATATTAGTACTGAAGGCATACAGAAAAATTACCCACTTATAATTACTAATACGGGTTATATTTAGGATGTGCACCTGGAAACACATTGGTTTACCATTTTATAATCAGTGACAGCCTATAGTACCTCAGAAACAGGATAAACAGAATGACCTTTCTCTATTCTGTGTATTGAAATCAGAATAGAAAATTGAAATAAGATTATTTTCTAGTGGCATTAGACTGACAAGTCTGATAGAACTAATGTGATGTGATATTATACGGTTATGTTAATTGGATACCTTCATTTTTACTGTTCGAGCAAGCATAAAGTGGCCTGGACCTGCTCTAAGGTAGCCAGCTGACAAAAAAAAAACTCTCCAAGTGGTACAAAGCTGAAATTCTGTTCAGTTCAAGATGTTTAGTCTGGCTTGGGAGGTGGGGAGAGGCAAGGTTTGTATGGACTATACTTCTATGCTACTGTTTTTTCTTTGGTCTCCAGGACCACAGCTTGTGGAACTTCTTATAGAAATCTCTTGATCATATGTATTCACCTCTCTCCAAGAAATTTGTAAAGCAATAACTTGTTTGACAAGAAAAGGTAAAAGTTCTGTAAGAGCCCAAACTTTTGTCCATTTCTTTTGCCTTTTATTTTTTGTATTTTCCATTCTACAAGAGGGAAAAGATTTTTCATTTTTCATTTTTCATTACACATAGAGAAGCAATTGTCATTCTCGGGTTTTATCCCCATTCCTGAGTGGTATTAGCAAGACAGCTAACCTTTCAAGCTATCCTCAGTGTAACTAACTGTAAAATTGGGATATTGATGCCTAATTGAGATGGGTATAGTAGGGCTTAATTGATTATTATACGTAAAATGTCATGAAATTTGCAGGTGAATGACACTTTAGAAATGCTAGGTATGACTTTCTTTATATTTTAAAATAACCAGTATAAATAACACTAAGAACTCTTCATTATGAACAATTTTTACAAACATGTTTACTTTTATCTTTCCACTGAAAGACGAATTATAATACTGTACAGTGAATAGAATTTGAAACAGTAAAAGTAGAAGGGAATTAACATGCGTTTGCATTCACTAGAAGGGGAAGATGAACACTAATAAAATTTCCTTGTAGATAAAACTTTGAAAATATTATTTTCAATATGTCAGTTTATGGGCCTGTATGATGAAAATATATATATTCCTGTAAGCAGTCATTAAGCTTAAAATGAATCTCTAAAACCTTTCAATGGACTTGTCAAGTCTTTTTGCTCACTTACCTGTTTAGTTGTTGATGAATGTTTTGGTCTTTGTTTTTCTGCTTAAACAGAACAATTTTTAATTAGTACTATAAAACAGACACCCTCAAACTTTTCAGGTAACAAAAGATATTCAGACCTGTGGTTATCTTCTAATTAGAACTTCTTTCTGTTTGTGACAGTGTAGACAGTTCTGTAGCTTCATTAACATATGCATTTTTTCATGATGAAAAATTAACAGTAGGGAAGAACTGAATTTAGTATCTTGCTATCCTTTCATATGATTTAACATATGGAATAAGCAGAAATACTCTCCATGCTGCTGCGTCTTTGAGGTTATTTCACCAGAGGTTTTTTTTTTCTTCACTTCATGAAGAGTTTAATGTTTTTTTCAACCCAATTTTTTAAAGTCAGACTTGTACTAAACATAAGATCAAAGAAAGAGGAGAAAAGTATTCAAGTTAGCCATTAGGTCCAAGGTAGTCAGGACAGCTAGAGGCTCCACTTGCTGTATCCAGGCTTCTGTATCTGAAGTGCATGTGAAACTTCATTCTCAGAATACGTGGCTTCAGTGCCATGTCTGAGGTGCCAGAGAGCCAGAAGGCTAGGTGAAACCTTTCCTGGCTGTGTATCACCAGTGGCATGTGAACCAGAGTGCACGTTCTCAAGAGAAGAAAATGAAGTTTTAATTCCTAAAAACCTTAGTAAATTATCAATAAATATTTTAATAGGAGGTTAATGAATTGATGTCAGGTTAAGCAAGCCAACAGACACTGCTTATAGCCACCCATGACTGCTACTGCATAACCTCATCTTCAACACATGGTTCTCAGGCTGTAAAATTTTGCAGATTCTCTTACTTACTGGTTAGTAGTGCTTTGAAAACTATTTACAAACAGAACCTTCTTATAAAGTACAGCCTAATGGTTGTTTCTTTCTTTCTCTTCTTATTTCAGTAGGGAAGTCTAAGACAGCTGACAAACTGGGAAAAAATGCTAGAGACTTGGCTGGCTAATCTGGGTATTTCTATCCCTTCATCGTGAGAATTAACTGTGCATATTTCTCAAGAGTTTTGAGCTGAGAATAAAGAAGTTTTGTTGGTTACTGCCAGTTCTGTAAGAGCTCAATTTGCAAAGCTGTGTTTTATTCCTCTGTCCTGTAGTCCTGATCCATGATGATATTTGTTATGACAGCTTCCTTTTTGCTGGGTTCTGTCACATAAATCGAGTTACTCCACCAAAAATAAACAAAGGTTTTTTTTCCTCAGAGAGAGAGGAAAACAATTAATGTGCAAAAGTTTTATGAATAATAAAACTGTAAACTTCCTGAACCTTTTTTCTTTGGCTTGGTATGAAGTCTTTTGTAATATTGCTGTGACTGAATTTTAAAAACACAGCATCATCTGTGACTAGATCTCTTTTAGCCTTCACTTTTTATTACAGAATTCACCCAGTCTTGTCTTAACAAGGTACAGAATCTTCAGTAAGTGACCCAAATGTAGCATGGTAGTCTAACTCACTATGTAATCATGTGAACTATTATGTCACTCAGATACACTGGTATAACCATTACTAGAAAGAAATCCCAAACCAGATCCTTGTGGTGTTTTTTTGGTTTTGGCAAGTTAATGGTATTGAAATATGCTACACTGTCAACTTCGACATTGAAGTCACATGAAGTCACACACCATCACGGTGTGACTCATGCTATCTCAGTTCTGATCTGGAGACAAAGGCTGGGAGAGTTTGAAGTGGTTTTATTCTCTATGTCCATTCAGTCATTGCTTTTTTTTTTTTTTTTTGCAAATATGCCAAATCTGGTATCTGTTTCTGTGCTGATTTTGTAATGTAGACATCTCTCTGCTAGAACTGAAATAGTTTGTTCATAACTAGTCATATATGTTATCCATCACCATCAGCTGATAGTAGCTTTACGCATCTGACTGGGATTCCAGCAAGAAACATAAGCATGAAAAGCTTTATATTTTATTGTTAACAGTTCGTCTTCATCTTTACTTGAGAGCAACAATTATTAATCTGAAGCTCTGAACTGTTCTCTTGTGATTGTGGAAAAATTCCCCAGTATGATGGCCAAATATCAGCACATTTTCGGATGCTTTTATATGTATGGAGTCAAAGCTGGATTCCAAAATTAAGACAAGAATTTCCTTAGGTTTAGCATTGGTCTGCCTCTAATAATCTCTGCAGTATAAACAGGAAGTCTCTTTGGTTTTAGTCTGCTATTTCTTTTGTGTTTCTCACCAAAAGAAGGCTTATCAAAATATTTTTTTTTTGTTATTTGGACAGATGGCTTGGAGACTAAAACATAACATACAGCTTATGGAGTACAACTTTGTTCTCAATGAATGAAGCATTACATTGGCTCAGCTACTTTCCTTCTTTTCACTTTCCCACTTGGATAGTGAGAAGGGTCTAGAACAGGTTTGTGGAAAGAAGGAGTGGGATAGTATTTGGAAAATTGTGATGAATCTAATCCTAATATCACAGGACTGCTTGACCCAGAAGTTGGAATTTTTTCTCTGTATTTCCTTTTCACAGTAATAACATTTTCTTGTTAAAGAGTGGTTCCTGCAGAAAATATCTTACCAACTGCACTGGTCTCCTTTGTTCTTCCGCTAGCTTGCACATGGTTTTCTAGTTCTTGAAGAACTGAGCATTATGCGACTAAATTGTGTTAGGTGCAGGACCGGAGAACTTAGGACAAAAATGTCTCGGAGGACCAGCAGGTACTATAGAGGCTACAGTCTACAATTAGGCACTCTGTCTGCTTAATCTTTTCTAGGAAAGGGGATTATGCATGTTATTGGATTTGAAGGATTTCTAAGTTAGTATATTTGCATGCAAGGAGAGTGGAAGAGAGGAGTAAAACACTAAAGTCACCAGCAGGAAGATTCAAGAAGAATCAAATTTAACTAAACCACCTTGAATTCCCATGCATTTTCTCTCATTTTCAAGAAGTGTAAAACCTGTTTCTTGTAGTTGTCAGGTTTACATATCTCTCTATATATTAATTGACAATATGTTGCTTGCAGAGACTGTACCTCTGTAAATTTCAGCTTTCAGCTCTTCCCTCTTGCATCATGTGTGTGCATGTTCTTTTCCTAGTAATGTCTCCAGATGATGCAGAATTAATGCTAGTTGAGCTATATTTATCCCTCCTCACCCAGAAGGATGGGTGGATGAAAGTGGTGAGTAATGGGAAAAGTTGCTGGTTAACAAACTGCAGAGGATGGTGGCTTTTGTTTGAGCTCTGTTCTTTCATAGCCATCCAAATTGTTAGCAACTTCGATATGTTTCTGCGGGAATCTTTGGTACTTAAAAGGTATAATGAAAACTAGCAACTGGCTTTAGAACTGAACAATAGGGAACTAAAACTTCTGCTCCTTAAAATACAGAAGTTATTCCATATTGAACTGTACCATGTTGACTTCTGATTGGACTGTATACCTGCTTACTGCTCTCTTTTCAGCAGCAGTATCATATATCTGTCATCTGTGTGGAAGGCTGTGGTTTTGCCCTTTGCAGGTATAACCAGCTCAAAGATGTAAGATTAAAAAATGGGGCCATGAGAAGCAGGGAAGGAACCTGTTTGCTAATGTCAGGTATTCCCACACCTTGGCTTGAACTCCTTCCTGATCACATAATCTTCTGTTGGGGTAAAGACACCTGTCTTGAGGGGCATAGGGTCTTAGGGGCATAGGACCCCTTCCAACATGTATTTTCAATAGTATATGCCTATTTATAGATAGGTCTCTCATTATGCAGTGTTGTTGGCAAAATAAGATGCAGATTGTGCCTCTTTGGATTAATTGAGTGAATATAGTTCCTTCTGCAAAAAAACCAACCCCCCAAACCACCTCTGGCTGGCCTGGTATTTCAGTTCTACATTGAACTGCCAAGACAGCTAGAACAAGAGAGATCAGCTCAGCTACAAGCTCCTCTGGCCTCTGCAGCCACTTCCTTTGTTGTTTGATCTTTGTATTCAAGCATTTCCTGCAATAATTTTGTTTTGTCTTTGTGTGACAGACAGTCGCTGCCCCAGACATTGTGACAGAGACCTGAAACAAGAAAACACCTCACTGAACTTCTAAAACCTCAAATCTGTTATTTAGAATAGAACTGCAATGTTGGATGGCCTCAAATCAGACTTTATCCTAGCTTTAATCCTTTTTTTTCCTCAGCTCCAATTGTTGCATTCTTATGAGCAAGCAAGCATCAATGCACAACAATGTACAGTTGCCTCAGTATTGCAATTTATTTTCCCACGATAATACAGCTAGCCAACCTGAAATTCACCTGTACATAATGATTGTAGGGAAGCATAGCACTTCAGGTTTGTTGTGAGTCAGTCATCTTAGGGTTTGAAAAAAATAATCTGTGTGTATGTGTGCAACATATAATTATAGGAGAAGAAGGAGCAACAGCTTCCATACAAAGATTATTGAATTCTTTCAAATTAAAAAATTCTTATGATCTTTTATTAAGTGCTCTGTGCCTCCATGGTTAGCAACAGGCCTTTGAAACTTGTCAGGAGGATAATCCTGCCATCCTCTATTTGGCTTTATGAAAGAAACATTTAGATTGCATGAATTGTAAGCTACTGAAAAATACCATTTCTTGTCCTTGGTTTGTGCTATACATTTAGTTTTGGCAACATGTCAAAATCCTGCAATAATGTACAGAGCTTGAGGATGCCCCATGTCAGCATCTTTCTTCTGCGTGCTATATACTGTAAGTGGGACACACAAAGAATTGTAATCACCCTTCAGCTAGGAATATCCTTTTGCCTGCAAGTATTGTCCACTGGGAGCAGAGAAATAATGGTTCTACACTTGCTTCTTTTCCTGACTGGAAATAATAATTTTTATTATATAATACCTACTGTGCATTTACACCAAATAGGACAAACCAAGACAGAGTGTTGCCTACAGTTCGAGTATCAGCCTAGGTCTTGGGAGGTGTAGGTTCAGTTGCCTAGCTGACTACAGATAATGAACATAAGTTTTTACACAAATAAATTAGCCTTCCTGTGCCTCAGTTCCTTTTCTGTAGGATAGGAAGAAGAGGAGTTTTCTCTTTTCCTGGCATAGGGTGAGAATAAATGCATTCAAAAATGCTAGGTGCTCCAGTAATACAGTGTATTGAAAAACTTAGTGATATTTTACTTGGTTGAGTTAAATTTAATTAGCTCTGTTCATTCTATAGTCTAAAGGAAACAGACTCCCATATGTGAAACCCCCCCCCCCCCCAAACGCAAAAAACCCAACCCTGTACCATAACATATATTATGAGAAGGCAGAATTAAATTGCATAATGAATTGTTGCTATGTCTTAGTTGCTGAGCGCGTCACTTATTAAATGTAATTCTAGCCTAATAGCTGTAGTGTGCTATATAATGTAACATAAGGGATTTTTAATTGTATTTGGGCTGTACCATGGTCGACAAAACTGTCATTAACTTTAGTGGAAGCCAGATGAGATTACTGGATAAAAATTTCAGGAAAGTTGGTGTTGGTTTTTTTTTCTTCCTTCTGTCATCAAAGCTTTTAGGTTGTTCTGGTTTTTGAAGACTCTTAGCTTATAGTATATTGCATTATAAAGCCTATACAAAAACTTACCTTAAAAGAATGCTAACACGATTACAAAGTGAAGCTTTTCAAAGACATCAGAAAATGCTGATCTTCAAGGTGCCTTTGCAATAAAACAGTGAGCGAGCTTATGTCAGAGCTGCATTTATTCACAATCCCATGTAGCCTCACTGTGCTCATACCACACTGCTGCCATATAATAGGAAAGTAATAATTAAATATATCCCAGAGGTGGTTTTAGACATAATTCTGCTTTGCCTGGGGACAGGGGAGGAATCAAAGAGTCAAAATGCAAGAGGTTTTCTTAGGAAATATATCAGATTGGACACTCTGCTTCTGTGTTGCAGAACACAAAGTCCTTTTAAAGGATAAAAAAGCAAAGACACTAGATTAAAGTAAAAATATTAGCCCTCTTTTCTCTTGTAGGAGTCCCCAAAAGAATGGAAAAATGTAAATCAAAGCCATTAGTTAACAGCAGGAAACTCAAAGCAAACTCATAGGTATTGTATGGGCCCATGGTAGTACGGGATAACCAATTTTCATCGGCTGCTTTTATGGACAAATGCATCCTGCAGAGTTTCAAACACACAAGTGTGGGCATACACTTCTGGGGAAAAAAAAAAAAAAATCACTCTACTGTCATTTTAATTCAGCAGCGAAAGAAAGAAAGAATTTGGCTGTCCTTATCTTCAAGTTTTATAGCACTATATCACACTGTCACACTAATATAGTTCAAGAAAAGGTGTACTAGTGTATTGAGTGTACATGCATAACTTGCTTTTCAGATCCCTTTAACTTGTTTATCATTGGCTGTTAAATGTCTTTGTAAGTGGGAATATAAGAAATATGTTGGAGATAGGAAAAGAGAAACCTAATTTCCAGCAGTTCAGTTTAGGAATGGCAAATGATGTCATCAATACTGCATTTCTTTCTGTCATTGTTAATAAGATTAAACTACATACTTTGTTCTATTTTATCTTCTTTCCATCATTTTTTTCCTGTGTGTTTCACAGCAGAGAGTGCTAGTGATGTTATTTCCTGGGAGACATCTGAAGTTATTAGTCTGGACATTAAACACCATCTTCAACTGTTTGTGATTAAAAACAGGTGCAAGTGAAGCTATGTATGAATAACATGTTCCTCTGCTAATACGGACAAAAATGCCTGTACTACAGTCAATCTCTTTCAGCTGAATTGATTCAGTTTGTATTAAATGTCGTATTGCTGTGGATACTTATCGACAAATATTTTTAGACATTTTCATTGTGAGCGTCAACAAAATGAGTTATATGGGTAAACTCTGAGCCAAATTTTCTGATGGTCAAGTTGGAAGAATTCTGTGACTTTTCTGAGATTTTTTTTTCTGAAATGTTTTGCTTCAGAAAACTCAGTTTGTTCAAGCACACCATTTTGTCAGGAGAAATTGTGTTTTGTTTAAGAAGACAATATGTTGTTGTTTGACTTATTCTGAAATGTAAGATGATTGTATTCATGCGCATGCAGACATAAATGCATAGTGTGCTGTAAGCTGGAAAACAGATCATTTTGATTAACTCAGTCTGAAATATTTTTATAACTTTCAGTTAATAAAACATTCAGGATTACTACTTTTTTCCTTTTATAAACTTTCAATGTTCTGTTAAGATAGGAGAACAATTGTATACATAGGTTTTCTATAAAATTATATAATTCATTTGGTGCTTGCTGCTGTGCCAAATTTACTGGCATGTATTAGCTAATTATTGTAATCAGTCAATGAGATTTTGTAATTGTAGCTGTGTATACATTTTAGGCTAATGACTGCTAAAATGACTTAAAGCTCTGTTATTATGTGAAGAACTTAGAAAAAGGGACAGATCTGATGGGTAGCTACCATGGTCCCAATAAATCGCTTCCCAGTTGTTTGGAGGATGGTTTACAGGTATTATCTTATTTTGAACATCTAGTGCTCTTTATTCAAGGAATGGGTCTGCTCAATTTGTAATATATGTATGTGTGTGTATATATAAAAAATATACTGACTGTATTAGTAACTCATTTCTTGTAGCTATACACAAGAAAACTTTATTTATTTGTTAAAAAAAAAAAAGTTGGTTTTGTCTGTCTGTAACTCATAAATCAAGCAGTTTTGGCAATATTTGTTAAAAATCTAAGGAAATCATATTTGAATGGCCCATACAGAATTGCTACCTTTACTTGTAAAGGCAGCTCGATCAAAGCTAAAGAAAACATTCAGACGATTCAGGTTGTGTGGGGCCAGGACTCAAGAAGGTAGTCTTTTGGGATGCTCAGAAGAATGAATATATATTGTAAGGTGAAAAACATTATAAAACCAGAGGCAGCCTCACAATCATCTAGAATCTGTGCTATAAAGTGACACTGATGATCAGCAGGCTCAAAAGCTAAAAAAGCCCTCCTGTATTTATATAGCACTGTAATGTATTTTAGCTCCATAATAACATGAGACACAAACTAATGAGAGCATTGACTCATAGGTTTGAAATCTGAGACAATGTTATAACTTCGTTACAATTTCAGATTAGATGTTACAAAATACTCCTTCAGCAGTAGACAGTTGCAGCTGTGAGTTTTCATTCCTTTTGAAAATTGCGTGCAGGTGATGGGTGCTTAGAAATTAAGGAATAAAACAGAGACTCCGAAAAAACAAAGTTTGAGAAATTTGCCAGTCATCCTGCAGGAAACTGGCAGCAGAATTAGGACTTTCAAGATGTAAGTTTTCAAAGTCTAGGGAAGCATCATAACAAGACAGTCATCTCTCTTCTCCATTCCTCTGTTCTAGAGAGTTTTGTTTTTCAGTTCCTGTACAGTATAATAGGCCCATTTTGTCACTGCGGTTGGTAGCACTCCCTGTTTGTTACACACCATGGGATTTGGATCTATTATTTTATCCATGGCAGATAATAATCTAGGCCATGTCTCTACAAGAAAATGTTGAACTGGTTTCAAAAGAATGATTATAAGCCAGATGCACTTAAAACAGTTTGCCACCTCCTTAAGTTGTTTTTGTAATTTACAAAATTCAGCTCAACTGATTGAAGAGATGATAAAGTCAATTTAAGTCACCCAGTTTAGGGATCTGCACCTGCAACTTTTCCCTCTAGACAAGGTCTTGCCTAGTAAGTAGGAGGATCAATGGCAGGTTAATGCAATTGGCAATGTAAGAAGCTGGAAAAAACAGACCTGTTATTGTGTGTGCTATTTTGTAAACTATTCAGGCAGGAATTTTTTCTTCGTAGATATCTCTAAAGTGACAGCTAACACTCTACTAAAATTAATACCAATAATGTAGATAATGATGTGCTAAATTGTTTTCAATATAGTTATGCCGATTTTACAGGAGTGTGGTATTGAACTGAATTTACTCCATTAAGACAAATACAGGTAACTATAGCAGTGGGCCACTTTGTGCCTTGAGCTCTATGTGTTCATTCTGATGGGAACCGCATGCTTGTAAGTAAAGGAGAGATAAAAAGGAGTAGATCCAGGAAGAGGAGAATGTATTGCTTTGTTTAAATTTACAGTTCACAAAGTACTTGTTTTCCTTGGCATATGCTATTTAGTATATAATCTAGTAAAATAAATAAAGGCACTGATTGTTTGAAGCATGCTGAGTGATGACCTGAACTAGCAAGTATGCCTTGATGGAAAGTTCTTACTTAAGAGAAACAGAACTTTTATTCATCGGTGTAGGACCAGCTTATTTGCTGTGGATGAAGGGTTTGATTCTTCTCTGTTTTACACAATACAAGGAAATTTAGATCCATGCAAAGCAATGGAGTGATTTGTTCATTGACTGTGTTTTGATTTTTCTACCTGTTGGTCCATTTCTATTTTTAACACAATACATTAAAATAACAGGGAGGGAAAAGCGGTACAAAATGGTTTTTTTTCTCGGCTGTTTGCTCTGTGTTTTCTGTCCAGCATTCAGCGTAAAAGGAGGAATGGCTCCAGAGAAGGTCTAATGCCTCAGCTGTACCAAGAACTGATTCTGTTGATATCAAGAGGCAGAGCAGCAAGTACAGTATTAGTTTCTGCTGTGTTTCTGAATAAACTGTAGAAAGTGGTTTGCAGTGTAGAATACGTATCCTCCTGAAACTTATTTCCCCTCACAGCATGTGCCTCTGCTTTCAGCAAGAGCGAGTTATGCTATATTAGCAATAAAGGGGAAAGAAGAGCTAGATTTTTAAATGTGCTTAGGCAGTGAAGAGGCAGGTAGATGACTAACAGGATTTAGGATCCAAGCCTGAGAAACCTAAGTATCTTTAAAAGTCTCACATAAAATTCTTACAGAAAACCTTCAGTTTCCCTACTCCACCTAACTAGTGGTAACCTACCATCATGCCATTATTTTAATTAGCAAATTCTCATGCCCTGCAAGGACTGTTTTGACACTGTTTTGAAGGACTGTTTGTTATTTCTGATAATTCCAAAGATATTTCTGTTTTCCACACAAATTACCCTTTATTCTCTAGACAAAAAATATCCCTGTGGGGATGCGACCCTCTCCGGTAGATAGCATGGGTTTATTTCTGCAAGCGCTGCTTTACCAGTGACATGCATCTCTTCAAAGGCAAGTTATGCTCAATGCCACGAATTAATGGCCTGCTCAGTAGGTGGAAAGCCAGTCCAGGTGACCCTCCCAGTCGGCTAGCTCCTTATAGGGAATGAAATCCAAGCCCCAGTTCCTCTGTCACTGTCACACCTATCAGCTATTTCCGTCACTTCTTCCCAGGGCCTATTCCACCACTGTCGTACCCCAACGTGCGGTCCCAGCCTGGTGTTGACAGGCGGCAGGCGGCTACGTGACGGCTGGACCTGCACCCCAGGCAGGGCACCGCAGCGGGGCCTGCCGCAGCCGCCGGACAGGGACGTCCGGGGCCTGGAGACGCAGACCCTCGCCCCGCGCCAGCCCCGTGCTCTCGCCTGTCGCCTCCGTCAACGTCCTGCGGCCTCAGCGGGACGCTCCTGCCGGGGAGCCCGCGGCAGGGCCTCAGGGCGAGCAGCCCGGGGGGCCGAAGCGGCCGCCGGGGGCGGCAGGACCCCCGCGGCCCTCGCCGGGGCCGCTGCGGGCGCGCTCAGCCCAGCCGCAGCTGGCGGCCGGAGCCGCGCGCTGCAGCCCCCGCCCGCGGCCCGGCCGCGCTTCCGCCCGCGTCAGCTGACTGCTGCGAGGAAGCGGCGGCGGCCCCGGCCCGGCCCAGCCCCGAGCCCGCGGAAGCCCCGGCGCGGCCGCCCCCGCAGCCATGGCAGGGGTCGTGGTGAGCGGAGCCCAAGTAAGTGTCCGCGGCTCGCAGGGCCCGGGCGACGGCGGCCCCACCTGCCGGGGGCAGCCCGCCCCGGTCGGCGCGTCCCCGCCCCGGCGCTGGTCGTGGCTGCCCGAACTCCACGCCGGCTCTCCCGCCGCTCCGCCGGGGCGCTCGCCCGGCCGGGGTCGGGGTCGGGACTGTTCCTGACCGGGGGAGGCTCCCGCGGGGGTGGGGGGCGGCGGGCTCGCACGGGGCCGGGGCGCTTTAGTTTCCAGCCGCACGTAGGCACCGCGCCACGGGACGCTGCTCAGGTATCGCCCCTCTCGCAAGCACGGGGCTCCGAGGCCGCCGCCGGGAAGGAGCCGAGGTGCCGTCCCTGCCCCGGGGGGAGGCGGGGCGGCGGGGGGGGAAGGCGGGGCGGCCCCTGGGGGTGTGCTCAGGGTGGCACGGGTTGAGGGTGTGCGTGTGGGCAAGGCAGCTCTCTTTCTTAACGGATAGGTAAGGGAGCAGCGGGGTAATTGGTGACAGGGGATTACCACTCTGCCACTTTTGCTACTGCCGTAGCCTGCTCGGATGCAACAGGCGTCTTTCTGAGGCTTTGCGGTGGGAGCAGCGCGGCTGTAACAGTTGACTCCCGTGCAAGATCTGCAGCTGGCGGCGGAGCCCGATGCGGGGTCCGGTGGGCAGAGGAGGGTGTCGTGCTCCAGAGCCGCCTCTGGTTGCTCTTGGACCCTGCCGCTCTCAGGTGTGAGTAGGCTGCGGGAATAAACTGAAGGAGAAGGACTGAAATACGCTAAGTGTTGTTCCTGCTGAAAGTAAACACTATGTATGTTTCATTTTGGTTAAAGACAGAAGCTGGGAAGTAAAACATCCTACTGGCCTTTACCCAGAGCCTTGTTTGGCCACTGAAAAATTTTCTGGCTAAGAATTGATGTCATTACTGCTGAGCCTCTGGCTAAAAATAGCAAAGTATTTTCTTTTTTTTTTTCCCCAAAAAAGAATAATTGAAGCTTATCCTCTCTTTGAAAATGGTTTGCCATTAAACCAGGGTGCTGCCCATCTAATTGCTTCTTTAATCTGGTCTCTATTTCTGTGTGGAATTCATGTAATTGTGTGTGTGATATGGAGGCAACCGGCTAATTTTGCAGCTGCTGCAGGAAACTGTTCTTGTGGTCTCTGTGGTGCACTATGGCACTGAGTAACATGCTGCCTTCTTCCCTCGAGCATGCCTTGAGCCCCTTTAAGTAAAACATATTCTTAATTTGGCTATGTGCCTAACATTCAATCTTCTAACAGCGTAGAGTAAAATATAATGCTCAACTGACTGGAAATATTCTCCAGATGTAATTCCCTTCGGTGGAAGGGAATACGCAATATCTAGAGTTCATACATGACCTATTTGGTGACATTCTTTAGTAAAGATGTTACTTTATGAGTTACTAAGATTACAATATCATTATAAAATGATCGCAGAGATTAAATGGTAATATCCTCTGAAACTATAGCAGAAGAGATTTGCAACTGCTATTGACTGGTTAACTTATGTTTTATACAAAATATTTAAAACATTGTTTTTTCCTGAATTACATTCAGTGTGTTGAAGAGTCTGCAAGAATGTCTGAGATGTCCATAGCCTATCTGATGCTGGGCTTTCTGGGAAACTTTGTGAACATTTCAGTGGTATATTGAGGAGGGCACCAGTACTAAGAATGATTGACTGTGACTAACCTGTATTAGATTTGAGTTGGAGAATTAGGCAATGAAAACATCTACATCCAGTTTTTAATCCCATGTGATGTTCTGTGACTGGTATAGAAAAATCTCAGAAATCTCCTGTTACTGATGTGCCTTGCACCCAAAGAGCTGAGGAGTCTTGGGAGAAGTATGCTTGCTCGCATCTCTCAGTGATGACATCTCTGGATATGTACTTGAAAGCTCATTTTTAGGGTATTTGAGATGGATGCAAAAGGAAAAATACTGAATTATGTACATTTTATTGCTTTCTGGGTAAAATATTTTGAACTGAAACAATGAAAAGAAGAAATGTTATTCTTCTGTTGTCCAGACTATTGAAGTCTTGTTGTATATCAGCATTGTTCAAGGATTAAAGAACAGGAGAGTGGGGAAATAACTCTTGAGAACTTGTTCAAAAAGGCTTATTTTCTATTGTATCACTGGCAGTTGCTGCTGTTCTTACAGTAAAGAGAGTTCTTGGGTATCAGAAGCAAGTTCATGTATGTGGGGTATAGGGATCTGAAGTTAAATGCACTTTGTGTATTTTGTGGAAAAATAAATCTATTTGTTTTAAATTGAAAAAGGTGCTTGTACTGTGAGTGTGCTGAGGTGGACTTTGTGGAAGTAAAATTCCTTTTACAAGGCCTCAGCATTAAAAGGTCACGACAACCATATTTCCTCTGCAAATATGCTTGTGAATAATCTGTTTGTAACAGTTGTGCAAATGTATTTGTATATTATAAGAGTTCAAAGGCTGAAGCTTTGCAACATTTAATGTATTTTGCCTCCTGTGTGCTCCAAAATGCGTTTGTATGAACTTTTTTCTTCAACTTCTGTTCTTGTGGAGCTAGAACATTTATGGCCAGGTAAGTTTCTGAAGCAGTGGGAATGCCGGCCAGAGTCTCTTGCTCCTTCTCCACCACTCCTCCTTGGGTGAAAAGCAAAGAGGTGATCTGTGCTCTTGCTGTGTTTGTAGCTGCTCAGGATGGTCTTGCACTCCTAGTGTTAATAGGCATCGTATTTTAGTCTTTTCTATTTCAATGTGTTACTTTGAACAAAATGCTTAATCCAAAGTATTATTCTGCTGTTAATGTGGTGTCTTTCCAACGGTTTGCAAGCATTAGTATAAAGAAATCTACCATTCAGTGAAGAATGAAGCAATTTTTGTATGCATACCTGCATGTATGTTGTAAAGTGTGTTGTAGTTGTCTTGGATGAAAACTGGAGAACAAAAAACCATATTTAATTCAATAAATTCTGCAAAACGGTTTCTGTTATGTCCAAACCATTAGGACGCCAACTACCTAAACCAGTTGCTTTCCCTTTTGTCCTTATATTTGCTAAAGTCATGTGTATGTCTGGTAGCAGAGTTTATTGCAAAAGCAGGTAGGTTTAACAAGTGAAAGAAGTTGTTAAATTGAGCTTCAAGCTACCTGTTTTCTGCTCGTAAAAATTATTTCACTGTTGTCAGCTTTATCTGTTGAAGTTATTGAACAAAATGAATTAAATGGGATGCAATATAGTATTATCAGATTGCAATCATTCTTAGAGCGTAAGAGACTGGGATGACTTGCAAAAGCACATACCATCTGTCTGTTCTGCAGAGGAGTCTCTACTTTAAAAGAAAGTGAAATACTATCAAAACAAAGTTTGACTGACTTTTTTGTGTATTTTTGATATAACACCTTTTAGACCAATGGGATATGGTCTTGAAATTGACTTTATATTAAATATTTAGATAATAGCAATATCTTATAGATAGCGGTCTAACACAGTGTTGAATTCCACTTAACTAGCAAGTTGCCATTTAAGGGCAACTAAGATTCCTTTAGCATAAAATCTGAAATGTCTGTGTTTATATTGATATTTTGAACACTGGGAGGATGAGCCAATATAGATGTGTAGAATTCATGACAATAGGTTTGGCAGGCTTTGTGGGGATTCTTTGAAGAAATCAAACGAAAGACTTCTAAGACAATGCAGCGAAGAGAATAGAAAAAGTTTAGCTGTTCTATTGTTTGTGTTTTTCTGGAAATATTATCACTCACTTCATCCTGACTTAAAAAAAAAAAAAAAATCTCAGACGACTGTATTTTTGCCACCACTAATTCTTCCTGTGTTTACTGGTGGGTTAGATGGGCTGGTGTGAAAAAGAAGAAAGACATTCACAAGTATTTTGGGTATAAGGAGAAGTGTGAGCTGCACATAGGTGTTGAAGCCGGAAATCTTAAGACTTACATGACTCTCTGAAAACAGCTGCATGCTTGGCTTTTCAGATCTTGTGCAGCCCTCCTGCTCTGTCCCTAGCATATCACTGGCAATAATAATCTCCTCAAGGAATGGTTATAAGAATGGATTGGCAGTACACTGCTTAGGTATTTCTGGACCAAACTTTCCAAAGTGATCTTTTAGTGTGTTGTGTACTGAGAGGCAAACTAGGAAGTCCTTTGAATGGCTTCTGATCTTTCAAAAAAAATTTCTTCTGGAGTGAGTCAGAATGGTAATACAAAGTAATGTTAGATCAAAGTATTAACAGTGGAATAGAAGAAATGAGATGTATTTGATCAAATTATTTTTACCTGAAAGGAGACAACACATTGTACATAAGACTATAGATGTAATGAGTATTAAGCTGATTGTATCAATAGGAAAATGAGATTGTGATAGATTCTATAGTAGTGAAACTGGTGTAGCTTAAAACTGTAAAGAATATTTACTATATTGTGTGTTGTCATTTATCAATGAGACAGAATCTGGACAGGAAACTAAATAATCCACTTATGAAATGTTTCCTTTTTGTTTCCAATTCTCAGGTGTCCTACATTAGTCAAGACTGTGAAGAAATTCCAGAATTCCTAGGAAGAAAATATGGACGTATGGCAAAAAGGCTAGATCTTAGCTTCAACTTGTTAAGGTATGTGGCAATGTATAGATTTTCATGTGCAATATGGGACACCAACTCCAAAATAGAATTTTTTTTTTTTTTTTTCCAAAGTAGAAACATACATGTATGTCAGGTACATTTAGTTATCAAGTAGGTGACACTGTTTTATAGGCAATGTTTGTCTACTTTTTTTGCACACTTGGAGCACAAATAACCAGGTGAGTCTGAAAATTTCTCGAGTTAATATAAATGATGCCCAATGAGGAGCTAATGGTTTGTTCTCTGCTCAAAATGGAAAATAAACATCATTACCTGAAGAAGTGAAGAATGGGATCAAGAGTGAATTGTTCTTAACCAAAATACAAGTAAGTGTGTGCTTCTCTCCTTTTTATTTGTAGATCTCTGGTTATTACCCTAAGTGGTTTGTAATACCCTTTTCCCAGATGATATTTTTTTGCTGTATGGTTTTATTTTTGGGCAGCTGTGTAATTAAGTGCTAAAACTGAGTGCAGTTAGAATTCATAAATAAATTCCAATTATTTTAATATATGGATTGATTTAGAATTCTATAGTATTCCCATTAGTTATTACAGTATCCTTTTTCATTTAATCCTTGTTGAGATAGCCTGGTGAGGTTCAGCAGTGTATCTTTCAGGTTGGCAACTCTGTAGGTAAGTAGGGAAAAAGGAATGGAGTGTAGCTGTCTTTAAGAAAAAGCACAGTTTTTCAGTGGTAGGGCTGGGCTCTTTTGAGTTTTCCTTTTATTTTATCGAGGGTAAGCTTAGAGTCTGCTTGTGAGGAGTAAGACACATAAAAGTAGTGTGCAGGTGCCTTGTTCTCCTAGGGGGAACAACCACAGGTTTTAACTTACTTAATACTCATAAATGTTATGCTGAGCCAGTGTCAACTCTGAAAGACAGATTCCTACATGGAAGAGGTAGCAGAACAAAGGAGGCACTAAACAATCTCTGGATTGTTATTGTCTTACACTTCTCGCTGATGACTCTGTACCTATGGAAACTGTAATCAGAAGAGAGAATTTTGCTGGGGAAGGGGATTGAATGAGCATTTTTTCTTATTTTTGTGAAGATAATTCAAGTTTTGCATGTGTATTCAGATTTAATGTCATCAAACAAGACTGTTCCTTCTTTACACTTCTGGAGGTACTGCCTCTAAGGAAAAAAAAAAAAAAAAAAAAGAGTTTGTTTCTTTAATTTAATGCATGATTTGAAGAACAGTTCCTCTGAGTTCATTCATAAAGTAAAATAGTAACATTAAATCTACATGTAATAACCTAGTAGAAAATACCACTTTAAAACTTTAAGTCATTAGTTCATGTTTTCATGGAGAGCTTAATTGGTAGTGTATTTCTCAAATATGTGTTTTCATCCCTTCTTTCCTTCCCTACCCAAAACACTATCACTTAGCCTATTTTTCAGAAGGGA
Organism: Platalea leucorodia; assembly: GCF_965183815.1. Taxonomy (NCBI): domain Eukaryota; kingdom Metazoa; phylum Chordata; class Aves; order Pelecaniformes; family Threskiornithidae; genus Platalea; species Platalea leucorodia. The sequence continues at coordinate 25,713,957 of NC_138826.1, forward strand.
TATTATTTGGTTTTATTAGGGCTTGGGGAAAAAAAAGTGTGTTAAAATCTTTTGTGGGGAAATGTGAAAGAAAGTGCTAGTTTTTGCAGTAGCTGCAGCCAACTTTTGATGTAGGATAGCTTGCTGTTGTAAAGCTGTAAAAGTATTCTAAGGCCAGAAATCAGATCTGGGAAAAGGGGAGAGGTGGGGGATTTTTTGTTATGTGGTTTTTGTGGTTTTTTGTTTTTTTTTTTCTTTGTTAGCTTAGGTACTACTCTCATCACATTTAGTATTAGCTTAATGTTTTCTTATTTGAGATGTGATAGATTTACTAAACATGTAGAAACTAATAATGAAGTATTTATTATACAGTAACTGTTCAGACTGGTCTGCATTCATATATGAACACTGTGCCTGCATACTGTAGAGAGTCAGATAAGATGTAGAATAAATGTCATAGCCTTAAATGAATGTGAATATAGAAGAGATGTCTTGGGCAGTTGTTGAAGCAAGTGTAAACAGTAAGATCACTGTTGTCTTTAAAGAAATATTATTGCTTGAAAAATCTGACAATGCTGTAGTATAGTGATGAGTTTTATGATTTTTATCAGTGAATGCTTAATTTGAAAAGTTCAGTTTAGTATGTTGTTTTCAGTGGGGAAGAAACTCTAAACTTAATGTCTCTTTAGAAAGGAGTTTGATTTTCTAGAAAAAACTTGCTATCTGTTGGTAAAGGTATAAGTTGAGTGAAGAAGACCAAAGGTGATCAAAATCTAGGAAAAGATAAAGAGAATATTGGCACAATAGTTATTTGCAGTAAAGATCTTGGTTTTCATTACAATGTGATTCGTTATTAGATGTGAGTGTGTGTGTTCTTTGAAAGAAAAAAATATTTCAGTGGTCACTAATTTTATAGCCTGTATTTAAGCTAGAGAAATGCTGAAATATTCAACAGTTACCTGTCCTCAGTGTTAGGCAGTAAATAAGTACTTACAGACCTTTTTTTAATGTTATTTTGCATATAGAGTTTCTGTGTCCTGTCCTCTGTAAGTAATGGCTACTGCCAAGTGTATTTTGGGAAGGAATCATCCTCCTGTAGCAGGCAATAAATTCTGTTACGTAAAAGTGTCAATAGAATTTCTGACAACATAACAAGTACATTAAGAATTTAAGAAATTGAGATAGAGGGAAGATTTTTTTTTTTTTTTAAATTTTGTGGGCAGCAGTATTTGCAGTCATGTTATTTGATATTGTTATCATGAGCATAGTTGCACGGAGAGAGATATCTCTATGTCGTAGTAATGTGTTCAGCTTTGTGGTCAGTTGGCAGCAGGCTCTTCTTGCTGAAGCGGTACTGTACTTTTCGAACCAGAAGTCGTGTGCAGTTGTAGACTTGCAGTCTTTACTGTGCACGCACAGATGTGCTTATCCACATAAGAGACTCTTATCAATTTGTACTGCATGATATAGATGTCACAAAACTTTCTTATGCAACTGATATAATGTAATACTTGATTGAACGATTGCTTTAGTGAATCATACCGATTTTGATACCACTGTAATGTAGATAACTTTGTTGCAAAAGTCAGGATAGATCCAGGTAAGTTATTTGCCATTTAAGGCTTTCCACTACAAATGTGTGTTTTCAGAGGCTTATCCAGGTATACTGGAAAAAGGGTGGGAAGACTGTCTGAGGCTGTTAGTAAAGTGGGAAATTAGTCAAGCATGCTATATTTTGTGACTTACGTGCAAAAAACTTTTGCCAAGCTTGTCCCTTAATAACATATTTCAAGAAATGCTGTTGTGTTTTTCTAGGAAATATAGCTTATTTTGTACAAACCAAGGATTTTCTCCCCCCTTGCCTCCCCCACCCCCCCCTTTTTAAACTTGTTGAGTTGATACACATTTGGATAATAATTTTTAAAAATTTAGGGATACCTTCTAATTAATTATTGGTTGTTATGGCACTTCTGTCTGTCTTCTTTTTTTCTGCAATGAAGAGTAATTATGTGGACTCAATGTTCTTAGGTGTGGTGGTTTTGTTAGTCAGATTTCTCCGAGTTTTTTTCTTTTTGGGTATGATGTAAACACATAAATGTACACAGGACCAGAGGACTAAATTGGAGGAGGGGAAGGTTGTTGTTAGTTCTTTTGTATTGGCAATTTAATAGAGAGGAAAATGTCTATTTTTCACCAATTTTTTCTGACTTCAGGATTTTTCCTAGGCTAGACCTCCTTTCTCTTTATTAACTAAAAATTAGGGCCTGTGTAGATGCTTAATTGTCTTTGCATCAGATGTGGTAAATCTAATAGCAACGCTTGATTAAATAATCACAAAAAGTTGTTCTTCAAAAGAATTGTCTGTCTTGTTTGCCTTTGTCCAAGAACTAGTGTCTCTCCTTGATTACCCTGAGCGATGCGTGGATCCAGCTGTCTGTCTTCTGGCAGCCAAAGCAAAGTGACTGTTAACAGTTGCAATGGTTATGCATCTCCCCTTTTCCCTGGGAGGGAAAGGAAAGATAGAGGTGAATGGCAAAACGGAAATTTTTATGGGGATTTTGGGGGAAAAAAGAGAAGTAACAACAATTTGTTGTGTGTAAAAACTGGTGTGCGCTTAAAAGCATGCTAGTTGTAATCAGCAAGATACGGTGCCACTGGATTGCCTCCTGTTTACACCTCTGGTGGATGGAAATCCTTCAACCCCAGACCACTATAGTCCACTTGTGAATTATTTCTTCTCATGCTGTTTTCCTTACAGGTTTTGTTTAAATATTTTCTAATGTCTTTTGTTTCCTTTTGGGACTAATGGGGGGTTGTGAAGAAGATGGAGCCAAACTCCTGTCAGATGTACAGCAAAAGGATGGGAAGCAGTCATCACAGGTTGCAGCAGGGAAATTTCCAACTGTTTGTAAGGAAAGGCTTCACGATGAGAAAGGTTGAGTGGAAGAGGTGCCCAGAGAAGCTGTGGAATCTCCATCCTGGGTGATGTTCAAAGCGCAACTGGACAAAGTCCCAAGCAACCTAATCTAACTTTGAAGTCGCCCTGCTCTGAGCAGGGGATTGGACTAGATGACCTCTTGATGCCCTTTCTGACCTAAATTATACTATGATTCTGCAGCTTTATTGGTGTGGTCATCATCAAATGGCCTGAGTTGTAGCAGCTCTTTTGATTTGATATTGGTAGTGATTTTCAGCTATTTTAGAAATGAACTATTTACACCGTGTGTTTTCAATAAGGCATGTTTCGGGAACAGAGATGTTTTACTTTGGAAATCTGCTCCTGAGTCTCTTGTGGCAACTGTATTTGATAGCCTGCCCTGATAACAGAGTACTGTAAAGGCCACTCTTTTGTTTCATAATATGTGGAAAGCATTCCCTGGTTCCCATTTAATGAACACATAGAGTATGGGAAGGAAAGTCACTGATGCGTTAGTGTTAGTGGGAGGCTTTACTGAAAAGGATTTCAAGGGGGAATGAAAAACTACCATTGGTCATTGAAAGTTAAAGATATCATTGGAAAAAAAAAAAAGGTAAATAATAATCACTGGTGAAGGAAACAAAGGAATAAATAAGAAGGATGTAAGGTAGGAGGAAGTAGAGATTTGGATGAGTTTTTTTTTTTTTTTTTTTTTTTTTAGATGCATCTTGCTGTCTTGTGGAGAGAAACTCCCACCCCCTGTTCAAAGGTTCTTTTATTTGTCTTAGATAACTTACTTTGTGCCAAATTTCTCCTTTCACATTAAAGGCTAAATGCACTCCAGTGCTTGAATAACAGATGTCAGTGTTTTTGTACAAATAGGTGCCATGTTTTTATAAATAACATCTGCAGTTTGATTCACAGAGAAGCCCATCTTCCAATTTTGTCCTCAGTAGTTTTAAACATGTGAGTTGTTTTCCTTTTTCTTGCAGAGATTTCTTCTGGGTCTAAGCTATGAGGTGAAAGGGAGAGCGAATCTTTAATCTTGGCCAATGAGGGAGGATTAATCCAATAATTGTGATCGTGGAGCTACAGATATCTCTTCCCTCTCTCTAGGGTGCAGATTATTTCTGCTAGAAGCATGAATAATTTGCACAGTGTGTGCTTGTGCATATTTTCCACTGTCCGATTAAGAGGGTATATGTATGAAAACATCCCCTTGAACTTTAATCCTAGTCTGGAATGTTCCTCCATGACTTTTGTGAGGCTGAGGCTTTGTAATATTCTCTCTGTCGACTAGAGATTGTTTGTTTCTCTCTTCTGCCTACTGTTTTCTTGCCTGGGGCAATATGCAAGTGGCAGCTTGAAACTGGACTTCAATTTTACAGGATGTGGTCCTCTTTGTGAGTTGAGTATGTGAAAGAGAGGCTTTTTTTTTTCTTTTTTCTTTTTTCTTTTTTTTTTCCTTGCCACCTTCCCAATCTGTGCAGCAATAAGACATGCAGAACAGGAAGATGAACAACAAAAGAGAAATGGAAATAAAAGCCAGAATTCAAAACAAAGCATGACATATTTTTTAAAAGCCTTTAGACTGATCTTTATAGCATTTTAAAATGTTGAAGAAAATGCACTATTGTTAAAACTTTTTGATGGTTTTATTTATAAGGTAGAAAAATATTTTCACCATAATTGGGTAACTCTTAATCGTAGCAATTGCATATTTATCAGTGTGAGGGGCTGTTATTAATGTAGCTGTCATGCACAAACACATTTCTGCATTAAATCCATTTAGTATGTGCATTATTTGGTCTAGAATGTCACCAGGACATCAAAGCCCCCTTAGGCATAAGAGCACAGTGCCCTGCTGTGGCTGCAGAAAGGGCTTGATCAATAAATGTAACATGTTAATGCAGAGCAAATAGAATAAAAGATTTCTTTGACAAGACATGAAAAATCACCTTGTGGCAGCTGGCATGGTGATGCCATTTCAGCGGAGACACTAGCAAAGTTGATCTGACAAGTAAAGAGGAGAGATGATGGTTATAAGGTGCTTTTGTTTCAAACTTCTTTCTTGACCTGTCAGGTTTTGAAGGAGCCTGAATGGCCCTTTTTTGTCATGTGAAAATTGTAGTCTTAGGCAGTTATGAAGCAGTTATCTCTTCTCAAATTGTGAATGCTGCTGTTTAATTGATTCACTTAGCATTTGAAACTGTCACGCATTAATAATTGCTAAATCCTGTAGATACTGCTCCAGTGTGTCATGCTTAAATGTGTAGTTATCAGAAAATTAATATCCTTAATGAACCGATGCTTTCAAACTAGCATTGCATGAAATCTCTTTTGCCCTTTCATTTGCTGAAGGTGTATCAGCCAGTTTTCAGAGAAAACCCTCCCGACAGTTGTGTGGTTTTATTTATTTATTTTTTTGATGCCCGACAAATGCCAGCTTTGCTTTGGGTACATAGTGTGCTCAATGACAATAAATATAGTAATTATGCTGGAGTTAGTAATTAACATAATTATAGTCAATTACGACAAATACAGTGCAGAGCTAAATAAATGAGGGTGAGAAATTAGCAAGCTAATTGATTTACCTTACTTGCTGCTTTTTCTTGCAACCAGCAGTTGCAGATTTTCTGCAGGAGGAAGAGTGTTGTTTACAAATAGCTGATTGTGTTTTGAAATGATTCTGTCTTATGGCTCTCACTCCTGTTTCTTTTACACTGAGGTGAAGAGGATTGAAATATGGGGTAGTGGTTAGAAGGAGAAAGGAGCTGCTGTTTTGTCCTCACTGAATGCTTTGAAGGAAAATGTATGTACTTACTTTAATTTTAGATGCTTCTTACAGTATCGAAGGGAAAAAAAAAAGTCATGATTCTTTACAAACAAAACACACTGCTACAGAAATTTTGGTCATATATTTTAATCCCCTTAGGTGTGGCCTGAATTATCTAAGAGACATCTATCTATCTGTGTGTTTATTGACATTAGAGAGATCTGCACAGCACTGGGTAGCTAAAGAAAGAATTCAAATTGTTCAAGTAATCCAAGTATGTTGAAACAATATGCCCTTGTTCAGCCATCAGTTTCAATAATTTGGAACCACTGGACCAGTAGAGATGCATAGTATCATAACATTTGTGCACATTATAATTGCCTGTTTTGTTTCAAGATGATTTATAGTATGTTGTCTGAAATAAGTGTATTGGAGCTATGCAGTTAATCTGTTTCACTCTCCGTGTTTTTTTGTTTTCTTTCAAGCATGACCACAGTTTACTATGTGAAAAGAGAATTAATATGTTTAAGTATTGAAGACTTTGTATTGCTTTTTTTTAAAAAAAAAGAAAGATGTTTAGTAGTAGCTGAGATTCCTTTCTTACTCTAAGAAAACAGTGGTTTACAAATGTTTGTAAATTTTATACTTGAAATAGTTCACTGTTTCAAGGTAAATGGAATTGTGTTTAGAGGTTTCAGCCACGAGATAGCATTTTCCACAGCTAAGCAATCTGAAATGTATAAACTCTTGATAATTTTTCTCCTACTATTGGAGTAATGTATCAAGTTGAAATGAGTAGGTTTGTAGTTTGAGGTGGATACTTAACGTTTACCCATATGGGATGTCCTACAGTAAGCATAAGATGCTGTTTTTTAAGTAATGTTGAAATGTTATGAATGTCTGAAAATAAATGTACACTGACACTGCCAGCAGTGGTCATTCTTTAGAAGCAATTCAGCTGGAAATCAATTTGCTAAATGAAATACTTATATACAAGGAATCCTTTAAATTATTTAAAATTTACAGATGTAATGGTATTTCAGATGAAGTCTTACATGTTTATTAATCACTATGGACTACGTTATGCATAATTATCTTTCTAGTAAAATAACTATGAAATAATCTTATCCTACTAGATGGACTGAAGACAAGGGTGATGGTGGGTTCACTTTCTACATGGGTGATACCTTGGGAGTTGTGTAAGATAAGGTTTTATAGGTGTATGTCTGTTGTAAAAATGGAAGGAGAGTATTACCAGTAACAAAAAGGATTTTAGACTTCAAATATTAATTCTACTTTTTATAGTTGATAGACAATCAAAACTAAATCTACTCCTTGCTCTCTTCTTCCCCTCCTTTCCCCTCCCACCATGCTTCCCCCTTTTGAAAAGAGGCATTTCAACAGGAAGCAGATGTGATCTGGGTAACGTATAAGGAAAACTTTTTTTTCCCCCTTTGAAAACTTTGAATAATATTAAGAAATATTATTAAGATATACCTTATCTTGCATACAATAGCCATTCCTGTGTTCTGTTATTTTGTCAACTTTAAATGTGACTATAGAATATTTGCCTTTACAAAGTATTATCTGTGTGTATTTTTGTCACTTGTATATTTTCCTGCTGTGTTTTATTTGCAGTCATTGGTTTATTTTTGACATGAAGGGGACCAGTGAATGACTAATTTTAAAAATATCAAATTAATGGCTTATGATATGTATTTGAATATCTCACTGATTTCAGCATACTGTGCCAAGAATGTAAGTTGTTTTTTTGATGGATAAGTTATTTTTCCAAACTCGGTAATATGTAAGGCCAAACTTAGAGTATAAATTGTTGTATTTCAATCTTGTACTGGTGGTTGTTATCTTCTTTAGTCCCAACAGCCTCTCTTCTTGTCCATTGATCCTTGCTTGACTTTTTATGGCCACATAGCCACTAACGGACTGTGAAAACACTGTAGTATATATACCTCTGACCCCCAGTGCTGGCCATTATCCATTGATTTACTGTATCTGACAGATCAGAACATAAGATTGTTTTCTATTCTGCTTTTCTCAGGAAGGCTTAACATTGTGGAAGGAGTTGTCTTGAGAGTGTATCACGTGGCAGAACTGGGCAAAAGCTTGTTATCTGAACCTTTGGCGGGGGCCAGTCAGCGTGTGTTTGTATTGGTTAGTGGAGAATTCTTGGGGGGATTACTAGAGCTGTTAAATCTGGTAAAAATGTTAAACATATTGCACAGTTTGACATTAAGTAAAATAAGGTTGTGAACTTGAACTGTTACATCCTTAAATATAGCTAGTGAACATTGCTGTGATGGATGATGGAAGTTGGTTTTTTTGGTGACATCCATCTCTAAGTGGCTGTTGCAATCATAAGTAAAGGTGAAATCTGTACTCCTGAACAAAGGTGAGTAACAAACTCCTTGGACTTGAACAGAGATTGGATGTCGTATTAAGTATACATTGACTCAAGGCTGTTAAGACCTTTTGACTGACGCTGAGTATTTCCCAGTGAACTGATGTTTGCATCACATCATTTTCTCTATGTACAAATGAGCAGGGAGTGAACTGCTTTCTCTTGATCTGGTTTTCTGGTGTGAGATTGAAGTTGGGTTTTGGAGTGATGCTGGAGGCGAAGTCCACGCAATCTGCACTTGTTCTCTGGGTACCTGGAGGGCTTAATTCACTGGCACAGTTAATCCAGGTCCTCTTGTGAGAACTGTAATCAGTCTTAAACAAAAATTAGTTTTTGTTTTGAATTCCATTCTGAATGACAGAAATCTGTGTCAGATTGAGATAAAATCAGTTAGTTAATAAACGGAAGACTACTGCAATCTATGGAAAGTATTGGCATTTGGAGAAGGAATAGTTTGATGCGCTTGTTTTAGATTTCAAAGAATGTCAATAGATTGCAAATAATGACTTCTCCTGCATAGTCTATGGTTATCTGGATTTTAAGACTCAGAACTACTTTTTTTAAAAGAATATTGGGGGTTAAAGAAAAGGGCATGACGAAGAGCATGTTATAAGTATAGTAATCTGATGGACCATTCTTACTTTCTGACTTCCTTAATTTCTCTTACTCTAAAACAGTATTTCCTCATCACTGCTGTTGTGAAACACGAGCGAAGGACTGCAGAAATAACTGTTGTCTGAGGACAAGGAGCTTTATTGAAGGGAAGAACCTGCATTAATCCTGGAGCTATTGTCTCTGTATTTTCCTCTCTGTTTTGTTGAAGGTATTTTCTTCTTTCTTTAATGCAATGCACAAGATTCCCAGCATCTAGTTGCAGATGTAAAGAACTTGACTAGTTTTGCTTACCAATCACTAAATAAGAAGGGTGTCTCTCCTCCAGTATTCAACAAACCTGCTGAGTGGTCATGGTACAAATAGCTAGTTGGCATTTGGCAGGTAAAATCCTTACAAAGCTCCTGTTTATGCATTGCTTATTTGTTATATGTTGTCTTGTGTGGTCTGTGCCATTTTTGAGATCTTGCATTTTACATAAATCATCTTTACATAAATTATGTTAGAGATGATTTTTCAGTTTAAAAAGACAATCCCCAAACCCTTAGCTCATGCAAGTGTGAAGAACGAGTATCATATAAGTGCAAAAGGGCCATGCATTTTTCTCAGGCTCAGGAGCCAGCATGTCAAACCAGACATGCTATACAGTAATTATACTGTCTTTAAGGTCATACTTAATGCAGTGTTATAGCTCAGTTGTAGGCTTTACCCATGAACTGGTGCTGACAATCATGCAAAGTTTTATGATTTTTATTTCTGTTTTTGTTTGGTTTCTCCTGGTATTTCTTTTTGACCATGCTTGCCTGAGTGAGTTGCTCATTGGTAGAGTTGGAAGATAACTTCCTTTCTTTATAATTTCTTCTCCATTTTTAACTTAGTTTGCCCACTGAGTCCATAAGCGGTAGCAGTGAATGTGCTTTGTATAACACAGCCATAAGAGTTTGTTCATTTTCAAAACTATCTCATTGCTCATGTTTGTAGGAACTCTTGCTATGGTGAAAGACTATAGAAATCACTTAAAGGAACACAAATAAAATGCAAAATATTTAATGTTAGGGTATCGTTTGTAATGCATCCAAAACTCAGGGAAGTTGACAGCTCTTGCAAATTGGACCAAACTCAAATAGCTTCTCTTTAAGTGCTCAAGTCTCTAATGTTTTCCCTGTGCAGCTGGTATATGAGCTGTACTGGTATATAACAGTACTTGAATGTGTGCACACCTCCAATTCATTTTTTCGTAGAAAGCATAGTGTGTGTGGGATGCTGTTGTCAGAAGTAGTTTACTGGCATTTAATACATACATGCACACACAGACACACACACACAAACCAAGATCTTCTATTTAAACATCTTTATAATATATGTATAATGCCTTTATATATATGTATAATGTATAAATTATATTTTTAATAATAAAAATGTGGGGGTGATACTATAGTATTTGGTCTACTTTGATTCAGCACTTTGTCAATGATAACCTTCTCATACTCAACCTAGAAAGAAAGAACATATTACAGGTTACTAACAAAAAAAGATACAACATATCAGACATGGGTGATTGGGAGACATAACTGACCTTGAGGGAACTGGACCAAAATGGGAGCAGTCTTGGAGTGAAAAAGTACTTGAATAACAAGAAATTACAAATTTCTATCTCCCTTTTGATTGTTTTATCGAAACCTACCTACATTATTACAGGTTTTTGTTATTTTTAACCTCTCTACTTCTTTCTTCATTCCCTCATCCATAAGCTCTCAGAAGTACTCGGTATAGGTCTTGGCATCAGCTCTTATTGAGGCTGATAGGAGGAAAGTTACATCAGCATGGTGTTAGTCCAGTGGTGACTGATGCATATTTCAGATTATGAGCTGTTTGGCATAGATACCAACTCACTGTGTTTGGGCTTGGTAAAAGTTAGGCTCTTGCTCTGTTGATATTGTTGCACTGAAGACTAAAGTGACAATGTTTGGCTTATTGCTTGTCAAGTCCAAACTTAATTTTTTATTTTTGTAAAACTAACAAAGGAATTTAAAAATGGGGGGGGGATTGGGGGAGGGGATTTTTTGTTTGGGTTTTGGTTTTTTTTTAGCATGAAGCTTATGTGCTCAGTTCTCTCAGCTGGTTCAATTTTATATAATGTATTGGACTGATGCAACCATTTTGAGTACAAATGCTCAGTCCTTAATTTTTTAATTTGCATGAAGCACCATTTTTCAATGCGTGCTTTGCTGAATGTTAAAAGATGGGGAATATATATAGTTAAAATATACTTAATGATATTGAAAATGTGGCTCATATTTTATGAGCCAGCTCTGCATTTGCCATTTGGCAGGTGGGCTGACTGGTGCTGTTTGTTCCTTGTGAATATGCCCAATGGAAAGACATCATAGTGCTCAGTGTTTTTAAATTACATTCAGAAATGTGAGCTGCCTTTCCCTTAGAATGTTAATCTATGATCAGACATGTTGACAGGGAACTCAGTTTATAAATTTAACAGAAAAGCTACCTATTACCTGCACGTAATAGTTTTTTAAAATCATCATTTCCAACCATTAGTCTGAAGATCAAAGTTAGTATATGTATTCTTTGTAAGAGAGGCATGTACTTGTGGTGACTTAAATGAGTTCTTTAGTAATTAGTTTAGATATTTATTCATCATGAGTATTTTTCCCTTTTCCCTTTTCCCTTTTCCCTTTTCCCTTTTCCCTTTTCCCTTTTCCCTTTTCCCTTTTCCCTTTTCCCTTTTCCCTTTTCCCGATTTCAAACCCAGTATATTTTAATTTTAAATCCTTAGGTGTTTGAGAGCATCCAGTTACCTACTTAGAGCAACAGAGCAGCTTTTTATGATGAGTATATGGTTAGTGAAGTTTTATTTTGGTGGCAGTGGTTTGAGGTTTTTGTTCATCTGTTTTTGGTCTCATTCTCTTTTACCAAATGCTAAAAATGCATTTTGTCTCTTGAGCGTAAAGCCCAAGGAAATGCAGCAGAATTGTCCTTGAACCATTTTAGATGTGAAGGGTCCAAGACTTGCTGCAGTGCCATGACTCTGCAAGGCCACGTGGCCACAAAAGCACTGGATGAGGATGCTGTGTTTTAGGCTCCTAGGACTTTCAAGACCTTTTAGCTGGAGAGAAAAGATGAAAACTTGACCTAGTTATGTAACTAATAAAGTGTACTGATTATTTTAAAGTACTTAGAGGCTGAGGGAAAGGTGTTCTAGATGTGCCAGGATTAATAGTATATTGAATATTCAGAAAACTCTGCTTCCAGCACAGTTACGTTAAGGTAATTTGACAGTCCGGTGTGTGGATGTTAAAATTACAGCTGCTCAAGGATCTGAACACTTTATTTTTCTACTTATTATCTTGCATTTAATACACTCTCTATCTTGGACAGTGAAGTACTTTGGAATAGCACAGAAACAGTCAAGAAGGTGATTATGTTGGAATGGCTTTGGGAAAAAGATGTCAAATGCTATATTTTCTAAGAAATGGAAACTAGCCAACTAAGTGAGAGGCTGTGTATGTGTCCAGTTTACTTCCCTCCCTCACTCTGCCGCCTTTTCTTCCTCCCCACTGCCTCCAGCAACTTAAATCAGCAGAAGGCTGCTGAAGGTGCTGCTGAGAGATTTGGGTGCAGGTGCAACATGAGGTTCTTGCTTTCTTGCAGATGCTCTCTCTTTTGTTCACTGTGTTGCTTGTAATCAGGAGCCAGGCATTAGCTAGCTCAGCTGTTCCTGTACAGTATTGGTTCCAGTTCTACCAGGTGCACAATTAGTAAATTGTCTTCCAGCCTAAGTGGGGAATGTCAGAGGGTAGTTCTTTCTCTTTCAGTGTTAATTCTTTGGCTTCCTTTAAATAAGTCATATCAACAAATGGTCTGTTACCACCACTAATAATAGGGCTTTTGAAATGTGGACATATCTCTAATGAGAATCTATCTCAACCCATTTAATGCGGGCTGCTACTTTGCCACCGAATTACAGACTCTGGTCACTGCAACCACAGGTGGCTTGAAACAAGAGCTTCACCTGCATTTAAATGACTGAGCAACAGAAAATTTTCTAAAGTTAAGGCAACTAATGCATTGCTGTATCTTTTGTTTTAACCATCATTTGTCTCACTTTCTACTAACTGGTAAATGGAGGAAGAGAGGACATATGTCACGCTAAAAGTGAATGAGCAAGTGTTTCTTTGTGCGTACAGCAGATTAAAATCTTGGTTGCTATAGCCCTAGTATTTTAAACCAAAGTAAAAGGGTGAAGTCAGCTTTAAGGTACTGTCTTGCACTTTTTTTTTCATTTTCTTTCTGCGTGGGGACCGAAGTGCACTAGAAGCAATTAAGACTAATGTGGGCAGGAAAAGTAGTGCTAGAAACCCTTCAAGATAGCTGGTAGGTATGAAGTTGATACTTATATTTACAGCATAGCCTATTACTATCATATAACCTGGAATGAATAAATAATTCCTATATTGTAGCAGGTTCATCTTAGCAGTAGGCAGAATAGTGTCCGAACTGGTCAGTAAGCTTCATTGTATACACAGAAGCATCAAATGTTTCAGGTTCTGTACCTTTTGTTTAATGCACTATGAGGTCATAGTCTAAATCAGATTTCCTGAATGATTTCTTGACTCCAAATTTCCATACAGCTCTCATTCTTTGGGGAAAAAAAAGGAAAAAGGCTTCTGCACCCTAGTGAGTGGAGTGAAACCCTATTCACACCCTTTTTTCCTAGTAAAAAAGCCCAAGAAAGTCTACAAGAGAGATATGTAGGTACAGACCTATGTTAAAGGTTTATCTGTAAGTTCCTAAAATCAAATAATATCTGAACTTAGGTCTGTGTCAAGAAAATTTGATTACTTAAATTATACTGCTGCTTTTCAAACCTTTTACCACTTGCAGAAAATAATAGATATTTCCTTTCACTAGATTTTGTATGCTGAACACAAGTGAGATCCTTGATGTTTGAGTCTATCCAGTTGAATAGAAATAACCTTACTCATATTATAGAGTGCATTCACATCTGTGCAGGTATGTAGAAAGCTAGGTGTTACTCGTTTCCATCCTGTGCAGGTCTATTTTTCTGCAATGTTTTTAAATCTGTTCCGTGTCTTTTTGCTACAGAGCATTTTATTTATTTATTTATTTTAAGGCTTTCATGTCTTTTTAAGTGGGCATTGAACAGAGAAAGTAAATTGCTGTTAAAATTCCCTCACTGGTGATTCCAGTGAAACCAACCACAACTAGTGTATTAAAAACAAACAAACAAAAAACCCCTTGCTTTTTCTTCATTGGTATCTAGCTAGCAGAGTGCATGAGAGTAGAGAGCTTTGACCCCAGAGAGCTTTGCATGATAGACTCTTTTCAGATTCTTGTGTAAATCACACTAAGGCTTCGTGTGTAAACTTGACAGTACCTCTCTGCGCTTGACATTGTAACTTCAAGCTTTTATGTTATTTAAATATACTAAAATGTACCCTGTATAAAACTGCAGGTGCTGCTACACTTCTATTAGAGCACGGTAACGCTTGCCTTGGAAAAACTCTGAGGCTGGTGAAAGAGTTAAGCAAAGCAGCCAGAAACCATTTTCAGCTTTTACTTTGCAGATACAACCTTTTAAGCATACCTACATTTACCTGCAATGGCAATCGTTTTGCATTTTAATGACAAATCAAGTACGCTAACTTGCATTTGAAACGAAAGTGCCTTAAATGTCTCTGGCTGTCAGAATGAGATGTTAGGAGCTTGATGAAAAGAGAACAAAGAAGACAAAGTATGAAGCCTAGATACAGAGCAAAATGAAATAAAACCTTGTATGGCCTGTCAGGGGTGTCAGTTGATATTCCTATCTAAAGCACATTATAGTATTACTTTGCAGCTCATAGCTTACTCATCTGTCTTTTTTAATTCATCACATTCTAGCCCACATCTTTTAAGTCCCATGTGTCAACAATGGAAGAAATCTGTTAATTGACAAATGAGTGTCACAAATGTGAATTGGTGCCTTTACATCAGAGGCAGGTAGTCTCTGTTGTTTTTTGTCGGCTCTATTATTGGCATAAGCCAGTGTAAGACATCTGTCTTTGCCAGAATGAGAGATGACAGCCAAAGAAGGGCTGTCATTGTTTTAGTGCATGTTCATTCTGCTGAGATACTGTATAAAGATAAAATGTCAGTTAAAAGAATATGAAAAACTATCGGGAGGAAGTCCTTAAATTACTTGGGAAGGGGATCCGGGAATTGGTGCCAGAATTGAAATCCGAACATTCCAGTTTGCATCTATCACATCAATTTAAAAATAATACTTTCTGAGTAACTGGGTCAGTTTATAAGGCTTTTAGGAAAACGTTATGTTGTGTTGGCATAATTAGCTCATAAGATGGAAGGAAAAACATACCTCCACAGGATATGAGTTTATTTATTACAAGTTCATTTTTCAGACATGTATAGAATTGTCTCAATAAAAATATGCTGTGTAGCATCTCTGGCGTTGATTTGCATCTGTTTTGAAATATTGAAATTGCTCCTTTCCAATTTCTTTTTCTGTTATGGTTCTATTTTAGATTGATGAATAACATAATGAAATAAAAAGCATAGCCAGCTGTGAGTTGATGAGACAATTAATAGGAAGAAGATTATTAACATAGTTCTGGGGTGTCTAGAGGGTGTACAGTGTACAAAAGTTACTCCCAAATCACTAAATCCCTTTATTGCAATAAATGACTTTTTAATATTGGATAGTGAAAAAGAGAGGAGGAAGATGTTTTAATGGAGGAGGTGGAAAAGAGGGATAGAAAAAAAAATGTCATAAAAGGCGGCCATTTTCCTTTTTACTTTGGATCAAAAGTCATAAGACAGATAGATCAGCACATTAACCTTCAGCAACTTTAACAGCCATATGCTATAGGTGCTACAGGACACTCCCTGTGTGTCTCACTCCTTCCAGAATAACCTGTGACTTGGGTCCTAAATGACCTGGTCTGAACTTGGGGGTTTTTGAGGCTATGTTGACAGAATCTGGTGAAGGACTAACTCTTGATCTGTAGTGAGACTGGCTGCATTGAAGTTTCAAGACGGATGTTTCTAAACAACAATTTATTAAAAAGCTTATTTTTAAAATTACTTGGTTTTGAATTTTAAATAGAGTTGTCACTATAGTAGATTTTAAAGTTATCAATTTTGATACTACTTAATAGAGGTAGAATTTTCATTCATAACTGTAGGATTTGTCTGTGTTTTTTTTCTTTTTTTTTTTAATTTTAATTTTTTTTTAAAAAAACTTGCTTCCAGCAACTAGTTGAGCAGCAGAAAAAATGTCAAACTGATGTTTCTCTCTCCCCTCCCCACCATCTAATGTGGGCCTCTCAAATTTTGTTTGTCTTTGATAACTATGTTTATCTCCAAGGTGCCTCCTGGCTGTTTTACTGCAGTCCGTGGTTAATGTTGATTGCAGTTTTAATTTTAATTCTTGAGACCAGTAACAGTTAAATACTTCTAATAGGTGCTAGTAATTTTATGGGTCTTTTGTATCTTAGGGTCTAAAAAACTAAGAATGAGTAGCATACAGCTTCCTTTTATTTTAACTTTTTGGATAGAAATATTGTGACTTTGTAAATAGATCTTCCTTTAAAGAAGAATGCTAAGAGAGAAAGTGGTTTGTCTCTTTAAAGCCTACTTTTTTTTTTTTTTTTTTTTTTTTTTTAAGAAAAAAAAGCTAGTCTTTTCAAAGTTCTTTGGAAATCATTTTGGAAGATTATAATCCATGAAATTTAAGAAGTATTTGCTGCTTGTATACAAAGGTTTATGCACCTAAATTGAACAACTGTAATTTTATTAGTGGAAGCCTTGTTCTTCTAATCCCATCCTTCACTGATTCTAACTAAATGTTTAAATTTCCAGTCAAAAGCCATGCTGTTGGTGGTGTTATGCAAAGTGCCAGGCATATCTTTTCAGGCATGGTTTTTAGTAGTGTGTTCTCAAGTTCAGTTTCCTTTGAGAAGTGGAAAGACAGCACTGTCTCCATTTTACAGATGGCAAAACTGAGATGTGAGGAGGCCTTGTTGATAAACTATAGATGCCAAGTATCATTTTCAGCCCTTCATACCAGCGTGCGTAAACCACTTCTGCGTCTTGTCAGGAGTGATGGTTGATACCTGTCCACCTGCCAAATCTGTAGTGCTCCTAGAGGCAGTTTATTCCCATGTGCTACTTAGCTGCACTTTATATTATCTGATACTGGGTGTATCAGCAAGGTGATGATACAGCTGAGACTAAAAAGAAAGTAAAAAATTGAATGCATTTTAGACATGGAAGAAATTTTTTTGCCTTCAGGTCGATCAGGATTTTCTCATATTTGCTCCCTTCTGGTTGAATGGTATATAATTACAAAAATAACAACAGTAACAACAAAAAAGATGTAGACTGAGACTGTATCTTCTATTTTTGGTGGACTTTCTTCCTGTCCTAGCTAAAAATTGAGATGATCAGTAAGGGTAAGTAGGAAGAACAGATCTCGTATCTCTAAAAGAAATGAATGAACTTCATTGTGAAAATTCATGTGCAGGAGATACAGTTGGAGCTGGTTAGGATACCATCCTGTTCCATACTCAGTGCTTACTGCAAGATGCCAGGTAGAGCCTACAGAAAAAATTCAGCTTACAGAATTCGGCTATGGGACCGTGTGTTTTTATGACAGTATTGTCGCTGTTACGTTAACTCTAGAAAGGGAAGACACTGGAATCTAAATACAGAAACGTTGTACATGTGTGTGCATGTACCCTTTTGGCGATTCCTCCTTCCCAACTACCAGCTGTCATACAAAATCTGAAACAGACAACAATTTATTGGGTAGTATTTAGAAACATGTCAGTGGTAACGACTGGATCTCTGATTTCAATTATCACCTACTAAATTTAGGCTAATGTAATGCATTTGTAGACCTGTTGAATGCACTTGACATCATGTTTAAAACATTTGAAACTGCACTGTTTTTTAATATCATATGTTGACCACTTTCTTTTTCCTATACACATCTGGTGCATGGCAGCAGGCATCCCATGTGACCTATAAAAACTTCATTTGTGCTAGTTTGAGAGTTTCTTTTTTTCTTCAGATAATATTTCAGCTGACGAGAATAAAGTAGTCTGAGACTACAAGACAAAAATTGGCTTAATGAAACACTACTCTAAGATCTGTAATTCACCATTTTTTCCCCTTTGCAATCTGTGTGTAAACAGCATTTTAAGCTTTATTCCAATGGCTTAGGTTTACCTTTTCATTGAAAATCCTTGGGATTTAGGCACCTGGGTCACTTGGGTGCTCTTAAAACTATTTTAATAACAAGTTACCTATAGTCACTATTTTTCTGTAGAATGAGTGGGTGAGATTTACGGTGGAATCTGTGATTTTACACCGTTTCTATTGTTAAATTAGCAGAGATTAATGTTTAAATTCAAATTACTTTTGAGTTCTGCTTTACTTACTCTGCGAACATTTTATGTGCTATTATTCCAGGATTATTGAGGGGGATCTTTTTAAAAAAATGTTTCCTTTTCCAAGTATTGGAATAGTTTGTTGGAGTGCTGCAAAATAGGTTTCTATCTTCCAATCTTATATTCTTTCCCTACTCATCATTCTCATACATATTCATTAAATTTATATGCTGATGTTTGCAACTCTGAGCTTGCCTTCTATCTATTGGAATAGTAACTGTTGAAGGCATTTGTTTGGTAGTACTCAAGAGTACTACTCATCACAGCTTTTAGTTTGTCTTTCACTGTTTTTGTGAAAATGTTATGAGCTTTTAAAGTTACATCCACATCTACATGCAAGTAATGTAAGAAAATGGTTTCCAAATATGTGGAGGCTACTTTGAATAAGTTCATTGTCCACATCTTGATAGCTGCATAGACAAACTTGGGGAATTTCGGAAGAATAAATATCCTTCTCCTTTAAAGCAAGATTCCTGCTTGCTTGTACTAATTTTGCTTTGTTGTGGTTTCTCATGTCTTGGAATGTCTTTTTTCAGTAGTATTCTCCATGGTGGTTGGCAGGTTCTTTTTCTTCCTGCCCAATGCTTCCAGACATCCTTTAGCTGACTTATCCGTAAGAATCTCAAAATTATTTTAAAATGAAATTGTTAAAAAAAATTCTAAGCATGTTATCTGTTTCTGAAATACAAGTCAGAATAGCAGAAGCTTTTCAAAAGGCTATTGGAAACATGCCTTCTGGGAGAGAAAACAAATCTTGGAGATTAAATTTCAGTAAAGTTGGCTGTAGGTCTTCTGGTGAAATGGGTAAGGATGTAAAGTCTTACTGATGATTTGTCATTTTCAGAATTGCTAAAAGTGTCTTGTATGGTAGGTTTCAGGAATAATTTCCTCTGACGCTTATTTTCTGTGGATTTTGTTTGGTTTTGGTGTGGAAATTGTCTATGATTCCTTAGAAATTTTCCAAGCCAAGCATGGATGTAGATGGCATCCAATAATTGCAATGGGTCTATGTAGTGACTTCATGGTGTAATCGAAGTTACTGTAGAAAAGGAGCAATGTTTCCTATTCTGATTTAAACTTGTCCAGTACAAGCCTAAAACTCATAATTGATCACAAGCCACAGAAAATGCCTATGTAACTTTATTACATCCAGGCTATATATAGGCTATATTTATTTTCCTTTCATAGAGATACATTTTTCTCAGTGGAGGATCCCTTTAACGTGAGCCCTGCATTGTGTTTATTTTTCCTTGGATGTTTGAAAAAGGAAACCTAAGGCCTGAGAAGTCTTCAAAATATAAATTTCAATCATAAACTAAGAACAGACTAAGTTTTAAATAGCTTGCAGAACTCGCTTTGCTCTGTTACATATTTCTTGATTAGTTTGGGACCTCCTGATGAGTGGATTCTGTTCTGTGCCATCAGTTCTAACAGGCTTTGTTTTCCCTCCCAGAATGCTGAGATTTTGGAAGATTGCATGGTGGATATTTCACTTGTCTGTTTTGATATGTTCTAATGATAGTATATTGGTTTGCAAATAGAGGGAACTCCTCTGCTGCTCCATTTTGCTAACCTTTCTGCTTGCTCTGTACTTAGTTCTTCTCAAATCACTCCTGTGCTGCCTGACTGCCACCTTGGATGACCCAGTTTTGGACAGTTTTGCTGGCTTCCACTTTATTCCCACAAATTCTTCTAGTCTGTGTGACTGCAAAAATGTTTTCTCTGCTTCCAGGTATCTTCTCTCACTTGATAGCGTGGTGCCTGCCAGCCATATGTTTCTATAGCACCTAACTGTACTTTTGCCTTTTCTTTAAATCAATAGCACAGTTATTGCTTTCAATACATCAAGATGGAACTTCTTCACAAGTATGTGTTACTCTGTTTATTGCAAGTCTGTTGTAGATGGTGCATCTGTTGTCCACTTGCTATGTCAGAAGACTATATATACTTGAAGATTAGAGAGGGAAAAAAATTTAGCGTGTTGCTGTTTTCTCCTTGTTAAAGCTGGTAGGTCTAATATAGAAAAAGTGCATGCTACAGTCATGAACTTTAAACTAGGAGGCTCAGGAATTTTTATATTGCATAAGCAGACAAATAAAATGTATTTTATATATCTGTAGAGGAGGAAGGTAAATATTGTGGTATTGACTGTAATTTATAAGCCCCATCAGTTATAAAAGTCTTGAAGCGTATTAAACTTAAGCCTTATGTTAAGGACTCTGTCCTATTTTCTTGTTACTTCTCACAAATGCTTCATCAACCATCATAGTCCTGTAACGTGATTTCTGTGTAGTAATCAGAGGTCATTGTGGAGAACTGTAATCAGAATAAAAACCAGTTTATACTTTGTGGACAAATAATAATTAGTTGACTAAGAAGAAGGAAAAAGCATTACACAATTTCATGAAAGCCAAAAAGAAGGGACAAAAGTAGAGAAGGGTGAATGCTTATTTTTGTTTTTAATATATGGTTTACTTTCAGTTCATGACTTCTGTCACACAGTGCTGTCCTATTGAATGATCTGAATGTGCTTCTGGCATAGATTAGGTTAATCCTTGTTTTAAATGTGAACAAATATGCATTTACTCCACTGGAGAGGAAATAAGATGACAACTAAAGAAGTTCATGTTTGGAGAGAATAGAAAGGAGTTTTATATTGATATTGGCTTTGCATTTTGATAGTGCTTTGTGATGCTTTCTCATTGCATGACATGGGTTATGTGAAGACAAATGACCTGGGAACAAAAATGGCCTTTTCTGCCAAAGCTGGAAGATTGTTCTAGCTCTTCTTCCCTCCTTCCCCTTCAAAGAAGTCCAAGGAAACTGCTGACACTGACAGAAGAGGAAAATATGATTTATGATGACATCATGTATTACCCAAGCAAATCTTCTTTTGAGGAAGATTGTTTTTTATGATATGTTGAAATAAAGGAACAGTGAATCATACTTGAAGGAGTTTTGGTTCAGATTCTTCTCCCTTCTATCACCACCACTCCACCTCTGCTTTTCCTTTTCTACTTTGTCCGTCTTTGGGGGTCTTAATATTGATGCTAGCTACAGAAGGTTGTTAAACAAATTCTCTTCAATCCTTAAACATAGCTGCTTCATGTGTGTTGACGTTATGCAAGAATAATCTCTGCCATGTGGCTGGAGGCCATACCCAGCTACTGCTGAATAGCATTGGTACTGATTTACTGGCTCTAACAACATTTCATTGCAAACTTTATTTGGAGGTAGTATGTTTCCTTTGCTGAAGAACTGTAGCAGCCTCATCTACTAATGGAAATTGGTTGTTTTCAAACAGTATTCCATATATACAAATATGACTTAAACTGGCCTTTGTCTATCAAATGCTGTGAATAAGACCAGTCACAATATTTGTTCAGATGATGATGACGTCATCAGCAACAGAGAAGAAAGCAGATGGATAAAATACAGACAATATTCCAACATTGAATAGGTCAAAAAGAAAGCTAGCTGGTAAAGTTAGGTGGATTACACTAGTTTTACAGATAATGCTAGGCAATAAGGCTAAAAAGGAGTTGAGGTTAGTTATGTGAGTGGCCGGAAAGAAGTGATGACTTGGTGTAAGTCTTAGACTGTGACTTGAGCAAAATTCTCAGACCAAGTACCAGCATCTGGGCTGAGACACGGGGAGAGATGGGAGGCCAAGTGTCTGTTGGCTGCTGGGGTTACAAATGATTCCAGAGAGGGGGATGTGACACAAACCTTGTAAAAGCCTTTTCCTTCAAAGTTAGGTCAGAAATGGACATTTATGACTGTTTTGTGAAGTTCTTTTAGTTTGTCCTAGTTCTTAATTCCAAGGAAATACAAAATATACAGAAACAATTGTGAAGATGTCCAAATTGGGGCTTAATAAACGTTGCTTGGTTCTTCTATAGTTGATATTAGTTAGCCAATTGCACTCTGCCTAATGTCTGAGGGCCCCATGCATTCTTTTTACTAAAAGAAAAGTAGCATAGATTTAAGTAGCTGTTTATACAACACATCTTGTGCTACAAAACAAAACAAAATAAAACCCACCCCCGATGGTACAACCAAATTCAAGCTGACTGTGATGCCTGTATTCATACTGAGCAATCACTTGTTTTGTGAATTTTTTCTTTTTTCTTTCCCCCCGCCCTGTTCTGTAGATTGGGCCTTTGATATAAGGTAAGTATCTAACCTCTTTTTCCTGTTATGTACCCTTCTGAATATGCCATGCATGCCTTTCCAACTAATGCTGTTTTGAGAAGGAGGGCCAGGGTTTGCAGTGGGACATAGCCTTTTCAGAAAGCAGTTTGAGACTTAGGAGTTCTGTGTTGTGTCAGGCAAGATACTTCTGATCAGTTTGTCAGAAGTGTTTTGCCACTGCAGAAACACAGGAAGAGGAAGGTGCAGCTGTCTCCACAAAAGCAAAATCTGGAGCCTCACGGGTTAAGTGGAAGTGTGGCCCATGAGCAAGGCAGGGTCTTCAGGCTCACAGTGAATTCCTAGCTTGTTCAGTGCAAAGCATTGACTCTCTTGCCTTAACTTTGCCAGGAGTCAGTGCTTTGCAGGGAGCTAAGAGTTAATGTACAATACTTCATTTCTGTACAAAGCAAGTGTTGCTGTGTGGTTGGGAGTCCTATCCCTCATTTCCCCTCACTTTGAGCAGTGGTATGATACATCTTACTTTGTAATTCTTGAAAAGTCAGCTTGATTGATTTTTATGTAATACGTGTTAGGCCTAAACCTTTCCCCAGTCTCCTTTTAACCTTGTCAGATTTCTCTCTCTCTCCTCTTATTTTGAAACAATTAAACTCTTGTAATATAAATTGATTTACACCTCAACTTTGGTAATTATTTTTGAGAAACATGAAGGAAAATAATGCTTGCAGAAAAAACTCAGGTTTTTCTTGGGGAGACCCTACATATTGTGGACAGAGCTATGAAGACTGAGTCCTTGCAAACTTTCAGTTATCCTGTAACTTATTCAACAGAATCTATATAAAGACTACAGCAAAGTTGGTAAGAATCCTTTCATCATCCGTAGAAAACACATACCAGCAGAGCAGTAGTATAAGTCTGTCTATACTATAAGGTAGACTGCCATGGCACCTGAAAAGATGACTACTTTTTCCTCCAGTTAAATGATAGGCATATAGAATGCACTTAACCATGTTCTTAATTGTTTTCTAATACAGGAATGGAATTAATGTCCTTATGTGCTTTGCTGAGTCAAGATCTTGGTGGATTCCTGTACTCATGTTTCATGGTGTTTACTCTCTACCGATGTTCGTTCTTTCTGTTAATAGCGATAAAGTCACAAAGCAATTATAATCCCACAAGCTGTCCTTTAATAACCTTTGTCATTTGTCAGAGTGCATTAGGCCCTTGCAAATTTTTACAGACAAGCTATTGGTCTTCATGAACTAATAGAATGCTCTGATGTGCCAGCTCATCTGACTTGCCAAATTGCTGGTGGTTCAGAGGGGAGCTCGCTTCAGTTTAAAGAAATATTTTACACCTCTTCCTATTAGAGCAAAAGATTTTAAAACAAGATTAAAACCTGACTTAGCAACAATCAACAAACAATGTTCATTTGAACCGTCTCGGTCTTCCAGTCCTGCAAAGCTTACATTTTCGGCTTTTCAATTGTCTTTAGATGTGAATGTAATTTATGTTAAACTAGAAAATGCATGATGATATTCATGTGCTAAATTGTGGTGGTCTTGTCATAAGCATGTATTTATGATGCTACACCTCTGTGACATCAGACACTCTTGGTTATACTACAAAGGTATAGTGTGATTCTGTCTTCTCCAATTATTTTGTTTCTTGAATTAGTGTTGTAACTAGCAGCCAAGGTGTATTCCTCCTAGTAATTTACCAGCATGAAGTGGATATTTGGGGTTGGCACGTTCTTAGGTTACCTGCTATAAAGGAAAGTATGTGAGAGGGAAAGAGTAACTACCTGTAAAACCATTTAATGTTTTCTGAGCTGTCTACTCTTAAGGATTAAAAAAAAGTGATAATTCTTTTGCGGCTGTGGTAATTTAAGTATATACATGTCCCTTCACTCCTGACACCCCCTTCAACAGCTAGAGAGCTCTGATGCTTAGGGTACAGATTGCGTCTCTACTTCAGGGACTGCTTTCTCCTTGGTTAGGTCATGTTGAAGCCTGATGGATCGCTTTTACTTTGTGCATGTGTACACTCCAGTATTCAGTTCTTGGGTACACAAGGAGACAGATTAAGTATATAGAAGCCAATCAAATAAACATGCTTTGCTGACCTCTGACTGGAGCTGGGATATAGCAATATGTACAGTTTGTAATAAAAGTAACCTGTGTTCTTTTGAAATATTCAAATGTATTTTTAACATGGTTACTACGTGAAAAGTAAAGCTTTAACATAATCTGCATCCCACGTTTCTAGCTGTTCCGACAGAGTTAGACTAGAGACTATGCATGTCATTAATGAACAATATAATTCACAAGGAATGCATTTAAATCAGCAGGTAAGCAACCATTACAAAATGTTATTGACTTTGCCGGAAATCTTTTGTATTGTACTCTCTGATATCCTCTTTGGAGCAAACATTATTATTTCTTTCTTTTTCTTTTTTTTTTTTTTTTTTTTAATTGCTTATCCCACCTGTGTTACTTTATTATTGTAACAAACTGGGTAAACTATCCGGCAGAGAGATTTCAATATTACATTGATGCTGTTTCTGTTACGTCTTTGCTCTCTCTGTCGCTTGCATGAATATGCACATATACATATTCTGCTGCAATTCTGTCTCATTGTTGAGCTGTTAGTCTCAATATTGTGTGTGTGGCTTTTATTTTTACTTTGCAAATATTCATCTGGCAGCTGAAGACAAGTATTTTGTTGGTGGATTAGAAAAGTTCAAGGTTCTTGAAGTTTGCACGTCCTGTGTAAAAGACAGGTCAATTTTTTCACTCTGGGCATCTGTCTCTCATAAGTTCATAAATTGCTCTTGAAGCTAGATAGAAAAAGTACTGAAGGCAACATCATATTTAAGAGTTTAAATGTGCTGATTGGAGTGTCTGAGAGTCTAACCTCAGGCAAAAGGTCTCCAGTTCAGTCTTTTTGACTGATGTGGAGTGGTCCACTGTTAATAATTTAGTTTTGAGACCTACTAAATGAAAAATAGGAGACTCATAGCATCAGTATCGCTGTTGATCTTCTCTAGAAAGTATGAACTTGTATTCTGATGTGTGTTTCCATTCTTTACACACTTAACTGTTCTCTATTGTAGCCACTGCATCTGAACTTTTTTTTCTTAATGAGCAATGATTCTATATCTACAGAACACATAGCTTGCACTGCAGGATCTTATGTTCATTTTTAGTCTGCTCTATTTGTGTATTAAATAAAAAAATGGGTAGCACTCTGCCATTAGCCATTTTATATGCATCACTCCTGACCATGCTTGTGAGTAATCTGCTAAAGATTTTCCAAAATAGTGTATAGTTTTTATAGATTTTGGAGATGAGCACTAATTCTTCTGAAGGTAAATAATTATGTACGTTGTCATTAGCTTGCTGAAAAGCTTTTTTTTTTTTTTTTTAAAGTGATTGTGA
The DNA here is from genome assembly GCF_965183815.1 of Platalea leucorodia. Lineage (NCBI taxonomy): Eukaryota > Metazoa > Chordata > Aves > Pelecaniformes > Threskiornithidae > Platalea > Platalea leucorodia. Next base: position 25,739,743 of record NC_138826.1, read on the forward strand.
ATATGAGAGAGTTGAACAGCTGCTGTAAGATTTGTAGCTCATCCAAAGCTCTAAGAGTGCAGAAGCAGTAGTGAGGAAACTACCTTTTCTTCCACTGATAGTTAAGTTATTACTTTTAAAAACTTGTCTAGGTTGACTTTCTGTATTGTTTTTCTTTGAGATGTTTCCCAGTAAGTAAAATGTCAAGTAACCTTGACATTTTATAAATTATTTAAAGTAAGATAGACTCTTTTGAAACTAATATCATTCTTCAAAAGTACCACTTAATACCCAGCCTGTATATGGGGTATGTACTTAGAATAACCCTGAACGTCAGGTTTTAAGTGCTTGTATTCTAGATCCATGTTGAAAAAAATATAAAAGTGCTAGTGAGGATCAAAACAAGTTTTAAACTCTTAAGCATTTACTATACCTTTGGAAATGGAATGAACTTTGGTAGCAGCTATTATCTTGCTTACAGTTCATATAATGTTTACTAAAATAAAGATTTATAAAACTGAGCATTTTAAAATTGTTCTTCAGCTTCCTCAGATCATGATAACCTAGTTTAGCTGTACTAATTTGAAATTGGTGCTCAAACAGAGGAGGAGGGAGGGGTAACTGGGCAATCACTGTGGCTCCAGAAAGTATGTTTTTTGTCCTTGTTCAAGGCGGGTGTTTTCCGTTAATTGCCTCAGAAGTGTTACTGCCTGTGCCTGGCATTTGCTGAGACCTACACAGAACATATAACTGAACTACATATAACAGAATAGGTTTTTAACATTTTTGTAATAAACACATATACACTGATTTCCCTTCTCCCCTGCCCTCACCCAGAGGCTCACTTGACTTCAGTCTTTTTAGGGCATCTGTACCATGTGGTAATTTTTTTTTTTTTTTTTTTTTTTAATGAAACCGCAAGTTATAAAATAGAATCCCAGGAAGCTGCATGCTTTCTGTTTTAATCTGATCATCAGAACACTGTTTAGGTTTTTGTTGCTGTCCACTCCTGTTGAATTTTTTTTTTCCCTATCTGCAGCTTATATACTTTCTGCCTCTCATTAAAATCTACTCAAAAAATTGAATAATTCTATGTGAGATGTCTGTAAATCAATAGACACCATTTCTGTATCAGTGTACCAGGCTTTCCCCTTAAACAAAAAGAATGTGCTCATGGTTTGGTAGGGGGAATAGAACTTTCTCTATAGAGGAGAAGAGGAAGTATATTTCTTCACAACTGAAGATAATTAGGTTGTTGTAGTTGTTAGGTGATCACATTAGCTATTTAAAAACACATCAGGAAAGTACACAGTGCGCTTTGCCTGCCTCTTCATTTCCTTAGATGATAACAGGGAAAAGAATACGTGGAACAGGACTCTCATTTTATTTGGTACATAATACTCTAAAATTGAGCATGGTTACCAGAACTTGCAGTATGGGAGGTGAGAAGGTAATGAGACAAATTTCTTCTCCTGAATTTGGAGATTATTTTTGTATGCATAAATGTGAATTTCCTTAAGGTATTCAATCATGTTCCAACTTTCCTATTGTGGTATATCAAGCATACTGTAAAATCGGAGAAATCGACCCTGTTTTTTTGCAAACTGAGATGCCTCAGGGCATATTTGTGCTGCTTCTGTGACATGTGGACCGGTCTGAGGTAGCTTCTTGAACATCTAGGCTGAAGGAGGCAAAGAGCACATCAGGCTGCCTTCAATCTTGGCTTCCTATGCAGTCTTCTGGGAGAAGTACTCACAATGTCTACAAAAGGAACTCATCATAAGTGGCTTGAATACTTCCTATCGATTAAACAAAAACTGGTGTCACAAATCTGTTGAAATGAAGAAGTCAAATATCTAAGGAACCACGGAGTATCAAGATACTTGTTTTTATCCCAGTGATGGTTTTTGGCTGTTACTTCCATGTATTGCTGTTTGTACTGTGCTGACAGACTGAAAAGAAAACTGTGTCTCTAATGTACAAAATTTGTAATCTAGATAGAACTTGTAAGCCCCATTCTCTCAAATTGAAGCACAGAACTTAATTCCTCTTCAAGAAAACAACAAACTCTGCATCTCTGTTCCCATTTTTAGCTTCTTTTTTCATTCCAGTCAGTGAAACAGAAAATAATATTGGATACTGGAAGGGACCTTATCTGGCTATATCTTAAAGATAGATCCTGAAATCTGGTTGTGGTGTCATTATTACAACTGCTGCCTTTCTCTCTTTTCTGTCTCCTTCTTCCCCAATGAGATTGGCCTGAGTGTAATATTTCTGAATGTTATGGGAAGTGGTTCTCCATCCTTTTCACAGCACAGCATTTCAAACAGCAGTGATATAACTATTACTTGACATTTAGGCTGAGCCTGTACCTCCTTGGCTTTATGTAAGTGTTTTCTTTTTTTCCTAGAGCCTAAAAGGACCTTTTTGAAGGCTAATTGTACTTCACTGATAAGACCACATTTCTTATTCCCATCCTCCCAATTTTTTTTTTCCTATTTGACTCTCTAAAAAAAAATTCTGATGGTTGAGTTACGCACAGCCAAATTGGCCAAATCTTCTCATCCTCCCACCCCTATAATCATAAGGTTGATTAGCCAAAGTGATGAATAAGAAAACGTGGATGCTGAATACATTACTTAACCTCTCCTTGCCCTACACTTGCATTTGTAAAATAGAGACTGAAATACTAAACCAGACAGAAGGCTGAAGCTTAATGCATGTTAGTAAATCACTTGCAATTGCCAAAGATACTACAGAAATACCTTGTTAATGTTATCTGAATTATGTCATTGTTTGGTCAAAAAATAGAATCAAATGTGTTCTTGCTTGTGCTGCTGAATTTATGGTTCAGCATATTGTTTTCCAGCTGTGATGATCTTACAACATGCTAAAGTTGGTAGGGGTCTGTGTTTTGATAGCATTGGTGCAGCATTTTATTATTAATCAAAGACAAAACCATTTCTGGTCCAAGAATTACAAAGCATGTTATGTACTTGCTATATAGAGTTAAATTTCTCTTCCCTTGTTCCCCAAGTAAATTGCAAATTAACACTAATAAATCACATTGCAGCAGTTGGTAAGAAGTGAAAGTATTTTAATAATTAAATAGTTCTTTTTGCCCCCCCCCCCCCCCCCCCTTCCTTTTTTTATGTGGTGATTTTCTAGGATCAAAATCAGCGTGTCTCATGCAGGCTACCTATAATATATAGTTGTTTCAAATCAGCTTTACTTACTGAGCTTTTCTAGTAATGGAGCTCTGTCAGCAGAAAGCATATGCACCAGCAAATGATGAATGATGGACTTGTGTCGATGGAAGCTTGAAAGGTGCTTCTGTGGTTAGATGGATTAGTCTGAACCAGGAGTTCAAAACTCCTCAAGTGTAATTGTTTCAGAGAAAAGGTATCCCTGGATTGATAGGAGAGAGTAAGCACTGAGTTGGAGGAAGAACTACTTCATCAGATGAAAGTGAGGGTTTACGAATCCACAAGAAGGATAGGCTTTGTTGTCATGAGATTGCTTGCTTGATATTTCTGTGAGTTTTCTTTTTTTGTTTTAAAGTGAAATTTGTAAAGATTTAACTTTGTGTCAGTGAAACATACTGATATTTTGGTATTTTTCTTACAAAATTAGCAAGCCTAATTCCAGTTATGTGGCTATTGGCAGCAGTAATTTCAAAACAACCTGTTATTTTTTCATATGCTTTCTAAAAATGTTGATTCTTGTTTCAGTAGTCATTGTGTTAGCTATGAAACCTCTTTAATCTGCTATAGTTGTTCTATCAGTTACAGGCTGATTAAGATAATTAGGGTTAACTTTCAACGCAAGACATTCTTGTGTAAACTGTCTGTAAATTGTAATTTTATATAAATAGTATTCTAATACTCTAGTTCATTGTTAAATGTATTGTGCTCTCATATTGTTATTGTGTATTGTATATCTCTTTGGGAAGAAAAAATTTACAGGGGAAGAAATTTACATTAGGAATTAAACTTTTGAAATATTTTTCCTGATTTTTATGTATCGTTTTGGCTGTGCTTTAAATGGGTGTGCCATAAGAGTGTTCAACAAAAGAATAACTATAAGCAGGGAGGCTTTCACTGCTCCTCAGTCTTTCCGTTGTGCCAGTTTTTCCTTCTCTTCTGCTTCTTTGCAATTGTTAGCCTTCATGTGAACTGAAAGGTACTTCAAAACACTGGAAGAAAATAGTCTGAAAGCTTCATGCGCATTTGCTTCATAGTAAAGAGAAGCGAAGAAGTTGAAGACTTTTTCCACTGACAGGTGTTTGTGTGTCAGAGCAATGAATGCTTTGATGGCAAACCCACTTGCTTTTCTTCATTGTGCTCTTCTTTCTAAATATAATAGAGAAAAAAAAAAGGCAAATTCTGACAACAAAAACAAAAATTCTCCAAACTGTATAATAGAAAGCTTGCTTTATTTATTTTTTTTTTTAAAGAACAAATTTAAATTATTTCAATGGCTATTCATTTTCTTTCTGTGTGGGGAAAAAAGATAGAAGTTGTAGGAGTGCCTGGGAAAGGTGAAGGCGCTTGTGAGTTGTATTCATCATGTTATAAAAATATTGTCATCTGATGATTGGTTGATGCAAAAATGCATTGTGTTACAGATTGCTGATCCTCCTTCTTTAAAATAATATAAATTGTTAGAGCCCCATCTTACAGAGCATAAAACTATTGTAAATCACTGCTTGTTTTTAAAAATTGTTTTCACATTTTTAAATCCTGTTGTGCAAGTATTTTAGCGTGGCACGTGTCTGTCTTCCTTTTTTGCTTAGTTCATAATCTGACTGAAGACAGTAATTGAAGATTATTTTGCAGGTGTTAAATGGTCTGATCTTTGGTTGTTTTCATATGTTAAGCCATGCAATGCAATTGCATCATATGGAAATGTAGATGCATCAACAGCACAGTCAAAATGAGCATGTGGAAGAGATTAAAAACAAGAGTTGAGAAAAATACAATTTAGGTAGTAAGCCTGTTCTTTCAAACATAAGAAAAAACCTTCCTATTTAATATGAAAACACAAAATGTAAAAAAAAAACCCCAAAACAACCAAACCCCAAAAAAACCCAGAACAACAACAACAAAACCCCCCTAGTTTGGTTGTAATTAAGTTCATTTTTTCTTTCCGTTAACAGTGGAAGCGGTTTGAATGATGGTAAAAATGGTGCTAAAATGAAATCTAAACTTATGTAGACAAATGTTTGACAGAAGTGCTGGGATATTCATCCATGCAGAAAATAGAAACAGATGCTATGTAAATTGTGCTGCAGACTAAAACTGACCCAGTAGCATAAAACAGCCTTCTCCAGGAATACTCCTGATCAAACCACAATGGGCAGAAAAAGCAAAAGTGTAACTGTAGCATATTAGGTTACTCTGAGTGTAAAGTGAGCAGAAAGCAGGTTTAATCCAAACCAGTTGTCCTCTTCCACCTCAAAGCAATTTCAATATACATGATCCAGTTTTCGCTATTTAGCTTTTATGGATAACTATGAAAAATATTGTCACGTTGTCTTTGATGGGCAAATGAAGTATTATTTCAGAATTTCTGGAAATCTTCACTTTTCTGTACAGTATGTCTAGAAAGTTATTTTATAATACCCTTCCTTCAAAGCCTGGTACAAAGTTTTATGAAGGTCAGGATTTTTTTATGTTTGTCTTTTTATTTGTGTCACCTAATGTGCAAGAATTCACTAATATCACATTTGAAATGGATTGCCAAGTAATGTAACTAGACTTCTGAAAGTCTCAACATATAATATTGTACCCATTAGGTCCTGCAAGTGCAGGAGAGTGAGGAGTGTGCTCCTGGGTTCTTTGAGTCACCCGACGGGGAAGGGAGCGGGTTTCTCCAAGCATGGTTCTATTAAGCACAGGGCTGCAATAGCAGCCACATCCCTCCCTGTAGTGCAGGATGCTCGTGTGTCAGGCTCATCTAGCCTGCAGACCTGTCATGGGGGCCCTGTATCAGGTTAGAGGCCAAGGTGCGTGCTGCAAACACTGTATGTGAGAGTTGCAGCTGGGGGGTATTAGGGAAAGGTCAGATCAATGACTCTTCAGAGAATGTGCAATCCCCAACAGTTTTGAAGAAGAGCCTGAGAAGACAAGTTAGGTGTCAGGGCACCTGAACAGCGGATGTTTTGCCTGGTGAGAATGCACAGACCGGCTCCCCAGAAGCTCTTGTCATAAGGAAGGTGAGTTTTGCATCTTGGCTGAAGCTGCTGCATTGTTGCTGGCCCTTGTGCTTTTCTGTTCACCCCAAGAACTTGAGGCAAATCTCTTGTAGAAATAACACAACAGTAGGAAGGTGCAAACAGGATTGCTCTTTGTGTTACATCGCATAATTGCATAAAAGTGTAAATTTTAAAAAGAAAGTATCCGATATTGAGGTGATGTGTAAATGCAAATTTTGATCAGGCCTTGGCATCGGCAAGGTTACTGCATAGTTTTGACTGCTACCTATATATCAGTGATATACCTGTAAGTCCAGGAGCGCTGCTTGGAAGCTAAGATAGCCCAACAGCAGGAGTTCTTGTCGTGGAAAAGAGGAAGATCTGAGTAGCCAAAGTACTACAAAAGTCTTAAGGGAGTAGTGGAAACCCTTGCCAATGAGATGGGAGATTTAGCCTGGGCTGTCTTTTTAGTGGTCCCTTTAAAAAAGAAAAAAAAAAAAAGTGTGACCTGAAGTCACGCTGCCTTTGTCTCATGTGAAACTGTACCTTGCACTATTTCAAATCTTTTCAGAAGTGGACTGTTTTCTACCCTCCCCCATAGCTTCCTCTTGATGTTAAAGCTATAAACCAGTGTTATGCCTGAGTGGAGCTAGTCACAGATGCTCTGCCAGCATGTGACTGGTGTGCCTGAGCTTTATCATTCCTGCTAACTGACCCTTTTACTAAAAGTTTAATAGGGGATAAATTCACATGTGAATTCATAATCCCCTCAGTTGTGCCAGAAGGATTCCTTAACAAGCAGGCAACAAAGAGAATCTTATACAGCTAGACTTTTTTATTCTTCCTCCTCTTCATTCTGTTTCCAAATTTACTGAGTAGAGTACTTCAAGGATGTGTCTTTAACTGTCATCCCAATATTTATTTGTGCATAACCTAAACAAACAAAGGCAATATATTCAATGTGGCTTTCAGAGCAGCTCTATGCATGGAATTGAATACATTTTTGAGCTTTTAAGTACAATAGGTGGAAATATTATATCTTCCAAATATTTATTATTTAGTATTTCTACTTATTCGCTGTAACTTAAAATTATGCTTTCATAGCATGTATCTCTTGAAACTTAAATGAAATGTTTATTGTGCGATATTAGTTCATGGGGGCTTTTTTATTATTTCAGAATTTTGTATATCGTTTGCTACTCTTACCTAGAGAAGCATGTAAATGCAGATACTGCAAATATTTTTAGTAGAAAATGCTTTTAATCAACTTGGTTACTGTTATTTTGAGTTTGAAAAAAGAAAATTGTTTCTCTTGTAATGTTCTGTTGAAATGCCTTTAAAGTGATGATATCATCACTTTAATATATTTAAAAGCTTCAGGGTTGCAACATTTATTGAGCAATGCTCATTGAAAGAATATTGTAGATGTCTGGAAGCTTTCTACTGTTATAAAAAGGACACTGCTTTTTGTGGTCTCTATAAAATAAAGCTTAATTTTTTTTATTTCCTATTATATTTCTGGCATGGAAAATGAGGAAATATGCGTCATTTCTTTACAGTACTTTGTTTTCTGAGCCAAAACCTACTGGGGTATGCTAGCCTGAATGAAAGGTCCTCAGAAGCTCTTGTTCCAGAGCTCCAACTTCCCATAACTTCATTGTATATGCAACCAAGGTGTTGCAAAGAGATGCTTCTTCTGGCTAAATCCTGCCTCTCCTATCAGTAGGCAACTACTTTTAAAGAAAACTTTTTTTCCTGTCAGACCTGTCACATTCTAGAGTTCTCTGTAACTTTAGAACTTGGCATTTCCTCAGTGGAACCAGGAAAATGTGGTTTTGTTCTGTTAAACTTTAATGGAAGTAGGATGCAGCTGTCTTTGGCAGGAAGAAATTCAGTGTGAGTATACTGTCCTAAGGTGGGGGGAATATGTGTGTATGGGGGGTATGTGGGGTGTGGGAGGAGGTGTATTTGGAGTGAGAGCCAGGTTGTGAGATCAAGAAAGTCGCCTGCGTGGAGTCTCAGAAGTTAGTAGTGAGATGTTGCTGGCCATGTCTGATTCTGATGCTGGGTTTAGGTTTTCTTTTTTGTTTGCTTTTTATTTTTTTTTTTAAATAATTTGAGACATTGTGCACTGAAATATTTTAACTTCTGAAATACAATGGATGCATTATCTTTCAAAAATTCAGCAACTAACTTCTCTTCCCTTTCCTCTCTGCTCTCCCTGTTGTTCTCCCCCACACCCCAAATAGAACTGTTTTAGGGACTGAGGATAAATAAAATAATTTTCCCCTTAGTAGTTCTTTGGAGTTGCAACATCCTTAATTTAGAAGGAGCTTTTCTGTATTTTGTGATGATGGTCTGTAAACAAATTTAAATTAATCAAATTTGGGCAACTGATACTAGAAAGTTTTGGCAGCTGCCATTAATGACTTTGAGCACCTGTATGGTTGCAGCATATGTTACCCAGCCCACAAATCTTGAGATTCAGACAGGTCATAGCAGCAGCCAGCTACTAGTTGAGGATGATAAAAAGAAGACCAAGTTGAAAGGTGTAACAAAGCTAGGTTGTTTTGGTTTTGTTTTCAATTTTTTTATTTTTAGCTCTGTGACTAAGTGTTCATAATCATTCCGTATTTGGGACCAAGTGAGATACTTTTCTCAATTTACAAATGAAGCTTTAGAAAATAGGCAGAGCCCTGAGACACTTCTGAATTCAGTTCCAAACTCTGCTCCATTCTCTTTGTTGTTTAGGAAAAATCAACACCAGATAAGAGAGCTGCATGCCCTAAAATACTGCATTTTAGTTGACTGAGGAATTGTTGCTTCAGAAAAGCAGCCTTAGCAAACTTGGAATTTGGACCTCTTTGCAGATCAGAATTAGGCAGAAAACATGCCTGCAGTGTCCTCGCAGTCACTGAAAAAAATGCATAGATGATTGTGTTGCTGAATCTTCATTTTGATCCTATACACTCATTGATCTCAAAATACTTATTGCATTTTATGGTTGATACAGAGGTGTTAAATATTGCTGTTTTGGTGACATTGTTCTTTATATCTAGTACTGTAAATAGAAAGCCTGGTAAGTATACCTTACTGTAAAGGTATGATTTACATTCTAAGATTTTAAATGATATATGAGCTTTCAGTATAAAAGTAACAAGGACAGTTTGGATAACCATTTATGAAAGTGATTGTTACATTAGTAGTTTATACAGGCTTCTTAAACGATAAGCATTTCTACTTCTGTGCAAGACTTCGATGCAAAATGTACAGCAGTGTCTTAAACTGCTCAAAAGAGATGATTAAAAACTTCCCCCAGAAATTAATACCACTGTATTTTTCATAGTATCTCTGAAGTTCACAGTGATTTGCATTGATGGGTAGGAGAATTATCAGTCCTACAAATACCATTGAAACCGTAGCCTTATGAGAAGGTTAATTATGAATTAATTTCCTAAATCAAAGAAGAATATTCTTCCAGGAATATGTGGTGTTTGAAAAAATCATGTGTCTTTTCACACTCTGAAGTAGGATGCAGTTACTGGTTGGGTGTTTAAAGTGCTTTTGGGGTTGTTTGCCCACTCAGACAAGAATGGGTGTGGATTGTCAAATTGTCAGAGCAATGTCCTAACAATGATAGGTATAGAGGTGTGAGCAGAGAGGACTGTTTTGCACTCAAATTTTGTGGCCTGAACCTGTCAAGTAATGTCACCTGCAGTCTCCCCTTCCTGCTGAGCCCCAAATGAGTATCCCTTTATCATGACGTAGGGTTGGTACAGTTCTTACTGTCCTGTTTTTCTGTGTTGTTTTTAAAACCTGTCCCAACAAGTGTCCCTGGGAATGGTTGGAGGAGCCAATCCAGTATCCTGTTGCTCCCTGAGCACTCTGGATCCTGGATGCTGGGTGCTGTAATTGTACATAAGCAGTTGGATGAGAGTAATGGAGTACGTGAAAGGGCATCGCCTGGAAGGAAAGGCTTGGGATTCTTCAGGACTAGGACCTGTGGGGTCTAGTTTGAATCTCTAAACACTATTTGTAGGGTGTAGGTGGTTAACTTTCACCACGTGTTGTTTTGGCAGGCTGTCCTGCTGCCTTCCTGTGGTCTGCTGGAACTGCTGCTGTTCATTTTCCCTTGGGTATATTGGACATAACTGAGACCACTTCTATGCTAGTGTTTTTGTTTGGAGCAGCAGTGCGATTTTAAAAGCGAATCCCCCAGAAGTCCCTGCTTACTGATCATTGATTTGTTCCACAAAGTGATTTAGGCATGTGCAGGCTAGACTCTTTTTGGAGAAAACTAGACAAAACTGAAAGCTGTGTTCTAGGTTTGCACAGAATGAGCTTTAACCTCTAGTGAAGACATAATGATTGAGGCCTTTGAACATCTTCAAACTATGTGGGTAGTGGCCTTGTTACTCTTACCACACTTTTTGGGGAGAGGATTTAGTGGGAGATGCATAATGGAAGAAGTATCTTGACAGATTATTGGAAATGTGAGGATGAAGATAGCTTTCTGTTTCTGACAGCTAAGTTGTTTTTAGACCAGAATTGCTTTGTTACTGTGCTGGGCAGCGCATCCCAGCTTGTTGTTCAATAATTACTACAAGTATACATGCATATGCATGTAAGTTGTTTGTTTGTGGTGCACACTTTGTTACAATGATGAATGTCATCACAGAAAAGCATACAAGAAAATTAGTGATATATACTGTGCTAGTTGCAAGGAGGCCATCTTGTATGGGCCTTTTTCCAACTTTTTGTTCCTTAGGGCGACTAAGCCATTAATAGTAAATTACATTCTGTTTACGATTTTAGTAGTTCCTCCTCTGCCGGAGGATCTTGAGGCTCTTTTAACTAGCAGTCACTTAATCTGTACTCATTTCATCCACCTCTGAAAAGCAACAAACCAATTTAAAATTCTAAACAACCAGCTAGAAAAGAAACCAAATTAATTTAACTTCATCTTCTAAACCTTTCTCCTTCAGTGATGAAATTGCTTGCAATTTTTACAAAGCTACAACAGCATTCTTTCAAAATGTAAATATCTTTGTCATTGCCATCTGTGTGTTTTAGGGTGTGTTAAAACTCCTCTCTTGCACCATGTCACAGGCTTTTTATAGGCCCCGTGTTTCTCTGGGTGTATGGCACATTGCCAAAGGCTAACTATATTGCCAGTAAAATAGTGCTTTACAGAACTTTTTTGGAAATTGCACTTCCACTCTTTTATTCCAACTAGTTTTTCTTTATTTGGCCCATTTTTTTAATGCTTTCAGTGTAGCTGGTTCATGCTATATACCCAATAGAGCAAAAATATAATTTAATACCCTAATCCTGATAAATGGGCAATAGCACTCATGGTATACCTTTCCTTTATCAAGATACAAAGTTTTCTGAAGAATTCTGTTTCATGTTATTAATACTGAATTTAATTTGGTATCTAATGAGTTTTTAACCTAAATTAAATAGGTATAGATTAATTTTGGCCTTTTTTTTTTTCTTGCTTCCATATACACTTTTCACAATAACAGTGTATTAGAGGTAGCTTTGTAATTTAAAGTGTTTTACTTCTTTACCATGTTGTCAATACCGGTCTAAAAGCACTGCCCAAGTCATGCTACAGTATTGTACACTAATATCATTGGTTTTGATGTTTAAGCTAAGACTGTAATTTTGGTTTTTAAACTTTCTGGTTCTAGGTCTGTAAATGAATTTGCAAGGGGCATGAATGGACAATGAAGTTACTGTGTTATAGACTTAAACCACGCAAAGTCTGATGTATGTTTTATAATCTATGTTTCGATGCTACAAATTGTTCTCTTGTGAAAACAGGTTATACTTTGCTAGCTAATGGTTTGTCTTCTGACATAGCTACTGGTGTACTAGTCTTCAGGAAAAATGTAAGCAAATGGAAGCTATGAAGGTAGTTTTATTGGCTGAGCTGCATGGAAACAGAGCAGAAGTCGTCTTGCTACTCTTAGAGATGCTGCTTGTTTGCTGTGACTGGTAATAGTACCGCCAGCTATTTGTCTTGAATTTCTATTCTTTATCGAATTTTTCTGTGCCTGTGATGGTGAAACAACTAGGAAGAGTTTACGCTGAGAAGATACATTCATTGTGCTGTGGCAAGTGACTAACTTGTTTTCTTTCAGTGTTATATTACAACTTTTCTAATACCATTGCGGTCATCTGTAATTGTTTGGGTGTCTGGTATGCATTATTTCTAGCCATTTTAATGAAATAGTACAGTTATTAACTATGACTACTGGTTTATAGTGGCTGTAATCCTTGAATGTTGTCTGTTATTGTAGTTTAGGACCACTTTGTTAGAGCATTAGCCACCTTCTGGTTTGCATCAAGGTGGCTGTCTAATGGACCATTAACTGCTAGTGAGGCCTGGGTCCTTGGGGACTTGCTGGGTACAGCAGTTGTGGTATGAGAAGTAAAGCTCATAGAGCAAGCAATCTGAATATAGTGAACCCTGTAGCAGTGTAAAATGAAATTACTCTATCCTCTTAATATCTTGGTTTTTGCTATAACACTTTGTTGCCACAAGTGCAGCGTGTGTTTTAGATGCTCTGAATGGGCAGGTGTTGATAAAGTGGAGCCTCCTTGAAGCAAGTGCGACTGTTCTCTCCTCTGTTTAGGGTGATAATCTTGATACTACTTCTTGGTAAGGATTCATCTGTTGCTGGAGAAGATTGTTCTTATTCTCCTCACTAACTTTGAAGATGACACATTAACAGTTATAGGTGGGGTATGCGTGTTTTCTTCCCCAGCTTTTTCTTTTGTGTCCACTCCCCGCCAACTCTCCTCCAAATAAGTGCATAATAAGTGCATAACTAGCACAATATGAAGAACAGCTGATGAAACAAACTTCTGGGGAGGGGGAGTTCATGTCTGTGTGTATTTTCTGGTAATCTGCACTTTTCTGGGGCCCCCTTCCTGTATTCCCAACCTTCTAACAGTACAGTTAGCATCTAAACTTCCCTTTGTGGGAGATGCTTCTGTGGTTAGGTCAGCCTTACTCCTCAGCCTCAGTGTGATAGTTGAACGCAACAAAGAGAGTCCTCATTAGGTTCCTAATTTAGAATATCCTTTTTGGTCAATTAGGACTTCAACTTGCATCATTTAGAGGTTGGTGAAAGGTGGTGTCAGATGTCTGAGAAGTGTTCAGCTCTTTCGAGATAGCTAAATATTTGGTCGTCTTCATCTTCAGTCTTGTTTATGAGATTGTATGTGTTTTGTGTGTTTTTGCCAGATGTCAGTTCTAGATGTCTTTACCTGTATTTTAAAATTCAGCTGAGAGACGACTTCTGTGTCTCTGACCTTGCTGAAATTCATGTGTCAGCTGATATATAGTAAATGTCACAGTTAAGGATAAAACAGTGATTTTTACTACAAATTGCTGCCATGGTTTATCAAGTATGAAGTCAGCACTTTTCCTTAAGTTAGGATTTCATTTGGCTACCTTTTAATTTCAAAATGACAACATGTACTGAAAAACACTGCTTTAGTCCCTCAAAATATGAGTAAGTAAGTGTGGACTGTGAAATAATAATTACAGAATTGAATCTTATTTGCAATGGGATCAAAATACTAAAGCTCTAATGCTTATGCAACAAAGATCTATCAGTGTTTGGCAAATAATGAACCTCCCAACACCTTTCTCAGAGGTAGAAGTACTCCTTCAAGCAATGTATATGAAGAGATATAAATCAGTATAGTAGGCTGTAGCTGCTATTGGATTAATCTGTTTAAAATTGAGATGGGTATGTGCATGTTGGTTTTGACTGACATAAAAAAGCATATAAACAGTTTATTTTCAGCAAATACTGTCGCTCAGTTATTTGACTGGTCTCTTGGCTGGACATACCATTAGCTTATTTGTAACTTAAAATTGACATATTTATTCTAAATAAATTAGGAAGATAATGCAAATGTCAATACATTTTGGGTGGAAAGGAAGAGAAGGAAACAGGAACTAAAATAATATTTAGAAATGTCAGATTTTTCAGAGGTGAGGAGGTTGGGGAAAAGGAAAGTTGCATTTAATTAGCTGTAACTGCCTGCCCACATGTTCCTGAGCACATGGAAGTATGGTCCTGAAAAAATGACACAGTTCTCAACTGCACCCTGTTGATGTACAGTTTTAATTGTGTCAGGATTTAGTTACCAGACTGACACACACAGCTATGCTTTAAAAATTCAGGATTTGTATCTCTTTCATTGTCTGGTACTACTGAATTATGAATATATTCTGTCACTGTTAGATTTTCCTAATCTGTAAAATTACCTTAGTGTAAAAAACGTTATTGTTAATGTGTGTTTGATAATTACAAAATTGGTAAAACAAGCATTGCTGCTTGACTTCAAGGAGTTCATTTGACCCTTTTGACGCAAGGCCTTGGCTCTAAGCAGCAGCAAATTAAGCTGCTGTTGTTTTGCCTTCCCCCCCCCATTAGCAATCATTCTGTTGCACACAGTACGTGATAAATCAACCACAGGAGCTTTAGAGTTGCCATAACATGACATTACCTATCAGCTCGTCAAGTCTGTGTTGACTCTGCGCCTTTTAGGCTGTATATTTCTTCAAAGTCTAGCGCCAGTTACTTAGTCAGCTCTAACTAATTTCAGAGTGGAAGGGAAACTTTACTGGAGTGCTGTTTGGGATCTGCTTTTTAATCCTGGTCTGTTTAATGTTTGCCTCCTGACATTCTAGGCCAGACATCATTTTAATGGTATGTGTGGTGATAAAGCCAATAAACTGTCAAGATGATTGATAATCTAAGCATTATAGCAATATGACTTTCCTGTTCTCCTCTGTGCTTTAGATGATGGTTTCCAAATTGAATTCTTACAGTGTGCTGTATGCTTGTTGGAGAGTCTCTGAACAAACGGTTGGAAGGAGCTAGCCTGCGCTAATGCAGGCTTTTAGATTTCTGTTATTTTTGGAAGGACTTTTAATTTGGGAAATGTTAAGTGGGAATTCTACCATTAGAATAGGCTTGGTCTCTAAATTTTTGAAATTCTGTTATTTTTATGGCCACCTGGGATGAATCTCAAAATTTCACGTGGCCGATTCCTTTATCTGTACTGTCTTTCAACTAGAGATAACAGAGCGCAATGCAATATGTGCGTGGCTTCCAGGTTCCCTTAAGCAAATTCAGCGGCCGTTTTTTGTCATGTTAATTGAAAGTCATTGATCAGACTTGCTCACTTTTTATTTTGGGGACCCTGGAGGCACTTGATTTGGATTATTTTTGCATGATGCCTAAAATTAATGGTTTTCATCTTGTAATTTTGTGCTGGCCCCTGGACAGTGACAGGACCAGAATAAAAGCATGGTGGATATTTGCGTTTTGGAACTGCTCTGTGTGTGCCTCCTTTTGTTTAAGTTTGCCAGTACATCAGTTTCCTGGTTATATTTATTTATTTTTCTTTAAACCAGAAGTTAGCACTCCTGCACTGGCTGAAGAAATTTTACACAGGTAATCCTCATTAATGTACATCGATTGATAAATTCTGCATACTTTCAGTGATCCCTTGTGGAGTGAGGTCAAAGCCACTTGATATGTTTACTTAAACTGTGTACAATTCCCCCCCCCCCCCCCCCCCCCCCCCAGCTCAGTTTACTGTCTGGCCATTACAGCCAGACCCCAGATTCTGAGGGTTCTAATACAAACCTCACTTGAATGATATTTAGACTTTGGGCAACTAAATACTGCTTCCCCCCTCTCACAAGTTTTGCTAGAAACATTTCCCTATTGGAAATTGTTGATTGTGTTTTATGGGTGAATGTAAAGTTCTGATGCATTAGAAAACCAAACCTTTATTCAGTAGGTTTTCACTGCAGGGTCAGCCTGAATGACTGGGATTAACCTGGTTTTGTTGGGAACAACCAAACTGAAAAGTCATGTATGCATTGCTGTGCCCTCACCAGTGATGCACCCACCGCTCCCCACATGTGCTGGAAGATGTGTCCCTCAGTTGTTGGCTTCTGGGGGTAGAGCCCTGTTACACTTCCATTCCAGTGGAACTGCTGGCGAACTGTTTCTCTAGGCATTGGGTGGGAGACTGTGGAAAGGCACTAGGAGACCCCAGTACTCTTTTGAAAGCCCTTGTTCTATCTGGAAAGTCAGTGGGTTAACCAGACTGGTGAAAGGCTTTTTCTGTCAAAGAACTAGACATTTTATGTAGGAACTAGATTAAAGATGGTAGCTCGAGAGCTTTGTTAATTCTGCAGTGAAGATGCATCTCTTAGAGCAGTCAGACCTGAGAAAAGAATCTGTCCCTGTTTGTACCTCTAGGGTAGCTCCTCTGGCTGTTGAGAGCCACTCTCCAAAAGGAGTCTTTTGCTTTCAGCTTTGTCTTTGTTCCTCCACCTTCTCTCCTCTTCCTACAGTCATCGCATCTTTTTTCCACTGACAGTTAGCCAGTTCAAGTTGTGCTTCTTCATGTTGCCAGGATGATCTAGTGTGTTGCTGTGTTCGTAAAATTGCACGAAAGCACTCTGTTGAATAAAGAGGATAGACCAGAAATGACTTTGGGAGGTATTCCGCAGAATGGATTGGTAGGGCACTTGGGGGTTTATTGCATTCTCTTGTGAGTTAGAGGAAGGAAACTGCAGGATTTAATCCAAACTTAAGAACAGACCTGATGTACAGTGAATCTTTCAGCTGGGCTTCAGGAGAATTCTGTCTGGGTTTTAGGGATCTTTCTAAGGTGTCTTGTTCTGCTCCTCTACTTTTTGGAGTGCTTGCTTTTTACTCAAGGAAGAACTGATATGTATCAGTAGTGTTTGCTGGTACTGAAGCCTTTCATCTTGGGGGCAACTGCCAGGCTCAAGCCTTGGCCAGAACAAATAGAAGGTTCTATTAAAATTCAGGCAGATGGAGAATGGGTGTTGACAGATACGATGGCCAGATTAGATTTGATTGTGTACTCCTTGAAATTATGTTCCTCAGAACTGCTGGGCCAAATTCTAGTTGTGTAACTCACCTGAAAAAAATGAAGCTAAACTGGCTTTTTTCTTCTCAATCTAAAGTCTTCCCAATGCAACATTGCACTGGTTCTTATCCGCAAGCATTAAAGGCTAAAGCTTAATTTACTTTTGAAAAATTAGAGCTTGTGTTTTGCAGAAACAACTGGGCAACAGTGAACTAAGTACTATTACACTGTGCCATTACAATTTTATTTGGTCAGCTTTTTTAAGACCCTTACAGTCAATTTAATAACAGTGCTCTCTGGGGAAAAAAAAAAAAAAAAAAAAAATTGTTTCAGAGTCAACTTCTTTACTTTTGCTTGCATGATTACCTGTGGTCTCTTCAATTTTTTTGTAGCAGTGATTATTAAAAAAAAAAGTTTAATAATGGCTTGTCTACTGAGGCAGGTGAAACCTTTGTTTTCCAGAACACATTTGGTCGCTTTTGAATAGATTTCTCTTCTCCCCAGATGTTCCTAGGGTAGCTTGACTTTTTCTTTTTTTTAATTTTTTTTTTTTTATTCCCCCCTGAAGGTTATATTTCCCCAAGAAGAGTGGTGGGGGCCAACCGTATAGTGGAGTGATAGAAGCAAAACAGGAATTCATAATGTGAACAAAGGATCTTAGACATGCAAAGAAGGATGCATCTAGTTAATTGGTTTCCTCCCCTGTCCTGTAATGTCTGAGATGGTGTACACAGCTTCCTGGTGTCTATAAAACTTTTGTCTTTTTTTAAAGCTGACTTTTTACTTTCCTGGCATGTTATGTATTGATAGGAAAGAAAAATGTCTGTAAGTAGCATTATTTGCTACTATTCATCTGTTGTATCTGTATATATATGTTATAATTATTGGGAGACATTACATTTTTGATTATTTAACAGCTTTAAAATCTGTAGTTCTTTGGCCAAATATGTCTGCTGTAATCAAAGGATTACTAGTAAAGCTCCCCGTTGTTGAGTCAATTTATACTGTGGGTTTTTTTCCCTCAGATGACAGGGATATGGTTTGGTGTAGATATTATTTCAGCCATTTTGCCCCGGGAAAAACATTAGTAATTTATAAATAAAATATACATAAAAATAGGAGAAGTCAAATGTAGATTTTTCACAACAAAGGCATTACTAATTTCAGTACTGTGATGTGAAGTTGAATTAGTTTTAGTTACTGATTTATGAACTGTTTATTTTAGAACTAGGAAAGTCAGTTAAATTCCTGTAACTTGTGTAGAAGAAGAGTCCTGGGTTGGGTTTCTGATCTATAAGAAAAGGGAGCAACAAATATCTTAATCTTGTTTTCTGAGCTTTTGGTTGCATCTCCAAGTGATACTACTCAGCTAGCAAACTGAGCATGTGCTTTATGTGACGTGTAGCTCAAGTGTGGTTCCATATAGCTGTGTGGATGTGAGAACTTGCAGAAAACTGGTTGGTTGTTTTGTTGTGTTTTGTTTTTTTTTAATTTATTTTATTTGTTTTTCACAGCTGTTAAACGGAAATTGACAGCATTCATAGTAAAAAACAAAACAAAACAAAACAAAACCAACAACAAAACAAAACAAAAAACCAACCAGCATTATCCAAAAGAAATTTTTTATCTATTGTATCAGGTGGGATTTGGGAAGAATTTTCAATTTTTTTTTTTTCCCTTCTCTCTGGAGTGTGGATGAAACTGGGTGAGTTGTGAAGGCAGCTTGTTAAGGTCTTACTGACTATCCAGAACTGTGAACATAAAAAGTAGAAATTTTTACAAGACCTTTCTAATTCTGTATCTGATCTTCCATTAAATTTTAATCCTGTTATTTTGGCTAGTTGTTATCTTCTGGTTGTTTTAAAGTGATAAATCGCTACTTAAATGTAGGCTTTTTTTTTTTTTGGTAGATTTTTTTTTTTCTTTAGGTATTGTTTTATTGTTAGATATTTTCCTTTAGGTGTTTTTTTTAGGACTTGTTTACTTCATTTGTGGACTCTCGTCAGTTCAGAAACATTGAGAAGCTGTCTACATTGTGTTTCTGCAATGTTTTCTGAACAGTGTGGAATAACCCCCCAAATTACTTGTTTTCAGAGTGTTTGCATATTTTAAAGCTGTTAAAGAGCTGCAAAATAACAGGAAGTTATACAAATTTTTTTTAAATGGCAAAGGATCTGCTGATAGACTGAAAAATGGGGGTAGAGTGGGATGGCAAGTCTTGGAAATCATATCCCCAGTTGAAAGTCTCCTTAGTGATAGCTGAATAAGTGCTCTAGCAAAAAGAGGAAAACCATGTTTATTTCATCTCATCTTTTAAAATAAAAATTACAAACTAATGACCATTGATCAGAATGTATACAAGTAGTTGTAGAAAGAGGACCTGAAGTGTGGTAAATCATTGGTCAAATGCATTTAGTGAGAAGGAAATATTGTGCGATAATTGTTTTGCGGGGTCCGGTTCTGGCCCCTGGGAAAACCCAGGTCCTGCACTGCCCCATGCAGTCTTGTTCTTCTGGAGGCCAGCATGTTTGGGTTTGTGTGATCTGTCCATGGTAGCTCTGCTCTACTCTCTTCCATTGCCTGTCCCAGTCGTGTTTCTTCCAGGCCTAAAGACATGGTTAAATTACACAGGGTACTGCATGGTTTCATCTGAGACTGTGATAAAGCAAAAGAACACTTCTCCTCTATGGGAAACTCTAGAGGAAAGGATTTGGAAAACACTCCCCACTCCCCTTTTCAAGTCAACTAGTTCATTTCTGGATGTGGCCAGTAACAGGACTGTGAACTTGGTACTTGGAAAATGAATGACTGCTTTGTGGCTGTATATTTCTGCTATAGTTTTCCTCTATGCTCTTTAACAACAACTGTTTGAGTATTGATCTGCTAGTGCCTAATAGCTTAGAAACACTGTGAATGCAATATGAGGATTAAAAAGCTATGCCCCTAAACCCAAAAGCATTGAATACATATATATTCCTCTCCCTGTGATTTAGTTCTGATTGAAATTTATGGTACTGGTCATGTGAGTAAAATTACAGGATGGTGACTCTGAGTGCTTTTTATATGACTGGAAAAGCATATGGGATACACGAACATGATTAAGTGAACTATATTAAATTGCTTACTTTGCAAAATTGTTCACCAATTATTAAGTTAGACTATTTAGACTGTTTATACATAGAAGGAAAACTGGATATGGTTCAAAGTAAACAAAAAATGCTTTATTTTGCTTAGCTGATCAATAGAAAAGAACAAGTCTATGTGGTTTTGCTTTACATTTAAAAAAAAAACCCTTACCATAAATTGTTAGGCATGGGTTTTTTTTTGTGTCAGTCAAAATAATTTTTCAACAGAGCATGAAAATGGAAGACAGAGAATCTGAATGGTTCTGCTTTAGAACCACACTGTAAGTTTTTTGTTTTATGTAAATAGAGATTGATGGAACATTTTACACAGAGTGCAGGTTTTTGACAAAAAGTATTGATGGTTGCTTTCAGTAAGTGTTACTGGAGATGACAGAACATTGCATTTTAAGATGAATTACAGTAGAAACTCCCTCTTTGGGAATGTCATACATTTTATTTCATCTGTTGTTTTGAGAACGAATGACTAAAGTCATAAATACCACAGACTGATCTCTCTTTCCTTAACATCTTATAGATCTTGCATTAGTTTGCTGTGCTTAGTAGAAGTTATATTAAAAATAATTAGGTAGATCCGTGGTTTTTGCTAAGATCTGCTTACTGTACTTTGTGGGTTTTTGTTAACTTGTATTGATGCTAATCCTAAAGGAATGGTCCTTTTGTTTTTTATATTGGCTTATATTTAAACCTTCAGAAGAACAAAATGCTTTGTCTGATGCATTTGGAGGCAAACTAAATTTAGACGTCTGGGTTGAGTGGCAGGAGACTCCTTTTTGCAAAGGAAGTTGATCAACTTTACAGCACCCAAGTGCTAAATTTTTAATTAACACTTCCAAAAGCAGTTACATTGTCTATAAACAGAAGAGAGGTCTTAAAAATGTTTTGCCCTGCTACTGTAAATAGTTTTGCTGAAAACTCTCTTGAAGAGATAACAGAGAACCAGACCTATGAGATGACTGAATTCCTAGTACTGAAAATGCATTCTTTAAATGTATTATTTTTTCCTGTTCTTGCAACATTATATTGTCCAAAATTATTTTGAAACCTAGATAGATATGAATCTTTTTCATATGTTGATTCTTTTCTTTCACCACTTAATGGCTTCTTTTACCAACCTGATGATAGCTTGGCTTGGATCCGTGCCCTTAGCTGGACTAAGGAACATGTCATGAACCCTGGCTAGTTGGTTGTTTAAAAGGCTAAGCCCACCGCTTCTCTGAAATCCCCCATGTGGCATTCCGTATTTGAATGGTGAAAAACAGCCAGGTAATGATTAGATACCATTGCATAGACATCTTTTTAACTGTTGCGTGAACTGAGTAAATACACAGAAGAGTCATTGTGGAATTTGTCTCTTACATTGGACTGAAACTTGTCAGTCAATGTCTCACAGTATTCACTAGCTTATCCTCTTGTTTAGTTTACAGATCCTCAATTGACTTCTCGATGGCCTCATTTTCCCTGCAGGTTGCTGACCTGAGCTGGAATACATGGAAACTTCTCCCTGGCTGCTTTGCTCTAGGACTGTCATTGTTTCTGCTGTGTCAGTGTCCAGCAGCTGGGCCTGAAGCACATCTCTTTCCCACAGGTAGAGCAAGGGTTTTCCAGCTCCCTCACTGAACCATGCCTTTCTCCGCAAGGAACGTCCTGGCAGATTGCAGCAGGCTGTTGTTTCATAGCAGACTGTTGCATGGCAGGCAATGTTGTGAAATGAATCATCAAGCCTTTTTTAAAAACATCAATTGATTAATGTCTGGATATTCAACCTTAGTTGGAGGAAGGGAATTAATAATCAGCTGCTGTATGGAGAGAATGATCCTCTACTGGTGTCAGGCTTGAGGAAAAGATAACAATTTTGTGGAAGAAAAAGGCTTTTCCGTATTCTGTAAATGTCCTAAAAATTCCAAGTGTAGTATAGTCCGCTCCAGGACAAGATTTGAACAGATGCTTCAAGGGGACCTTAACCCATGAAATCATCCTATCCTGCAGACAAAACTCCACCTTCTAACTCCTGAATAAATAGATTCTCATGACAGAATAATTCATCTCCAGTCATGAAAGCATCAGCTTTAAACGACAGCTTGTAGAGACCCTGTGCTTGTTAGGGCCAGATCAGCAGCCCAGATGCCTTGGATGTAAACTCATGAAGGGAAGATTAATTTATCTGTCATCCTATGTTTTGACAGTTGTTGTAAATCTGATTTAGCTCTGAGCAGAAATAGGGGGACCTTTGAATTTATAAGGATGATACTAAGAAAACCTAACCTAGACTCTCTGAGCCTTGAAGAAACAAAATGTACTTATGGTCAGTGAGATCTTAAGTAATCTTCAGGCATAAAACATAAAAAAAAGTGGTGGTGGGGAGGGTGGGCAAGGCTCACGTTCCACAGTCACTAGTGTGTGTGGTGTGCCCACTGGAACTCTCTCCGGTGAATAGAAGTAGAAGCAAGGCTCTGTGTTTATTGATCTATGGTAGCAGACAACTCCATGAGCCAAGTGCGTGTGCTTTTTTTAAAAATATGTCGGCACTGTTTTTAGAGCTTTTCCTTTTCTGACATTTTGAACTTTATAGAGGTGATTTTTTTTTTTTTTTCTTTTTGAAAATTCATAAAGCTGTCAGACTGATTTATTGTGGACTGATACTGTGCAGATTTTAAACATCTACGGCAGTACATTTGTAAAATCTAAATGAAAACTCTAATAGTCATGACCTTATTGGAGATGGACTGTTGTCTTATGATAGGAGCATTTGTCTGTGGAAACAAAACAGGTGGTTAAAGCTAGGAAAATTTTTTCTTGTTAGTGCTACTCTGCTGGTGGCTTGTGCACTGTGGGAGTTGGGCAATAGCATGTGTCTTGCCTTCTTTCTTATTCCAATTAAAACAACTCCAAATTAAACATAGTATAATAGCTGTGGAAATTTCATTTTCACTTTCATATCAAAGAATTGAAAATAAAATCTGTAACACTGTTTTAAAATCTGAGCTCCCTAGGGTAGAATGGTGCTATTTTTGTTAGGGTAGTATAAGGGCATCTGCAAATACTGTGGTATCTGCTGTGTATGTTCAGTGCAAAGATGGCTTTAATCTTTATGGAGGTGAGTCACTGTTGATTTATGCTGAATTCAGACTGTATAAAACTTCTGAGAACCTGCCTGTAGTATGTTACCTTACATATAGCTCAGGTCTCTAAATGCATATCATTACTCTGCAGGACTAGATTGCAGTGAAGTACACGATTTCCATCCGCTGGTAAGTCGGAAACTGTGCCTTTGCTTGGTGATGAGGAGGTGACCTGTGTGTTAACTGCTTCTGTGTTGGGCTAGAAGTGAACCAGTGAAAAATCACTCTTCTTTCTTGAAAGCATAGAATACTAATAAGCTCCTTTCCTACTTCTTTACTTCGAGCCTGCATCACCTGCTAGTTCAGGACCTCACATCTGATTTTGTAAAGCTGGTGGCGAGTTAGGGACATCACCCTGTTGTAAGCTTTCAGTGTGTTAGCAAAAGTTGTTCTGTTGTTACTCCCTGCAAATTGTAGGGGCGTTAGCTCAGCCCAGAACTGCTGTAAGGGAGCCGTGTCAGTGTGGCCTTTTCCTTCTGGATGAGTGTACAGCATCCACTTCAGTGGAGGGACAACTAAATTACTGCTGCTTGCTTTACAAGTAGTCCAAGAGGGAACTGCTCTGAATTTTAATGAAATAAAATGGTGTGGATCCCCACACTGTTGATTAAATTGCTGAATGAGTGCGTGTGTTAGCAGAAAAAAGTATGAAAATAATTTGTGTCCCTATGTTTTAAACCTCTTTAAAAAAAAAAAAAAAAAAGAGGGAGGGAGAATTGTCCTGCTGTCTTCTCTAGCAAGACACTATTTAAATGGAAATTATTTGAAAAACCAAAACCCCAGCTTTTCAGGTGTGCAAGTCAGAGTAGTTGTTGAAAAATTCAAGCACAGGTAGATTTTATGCCAAAGTAGTTACTTACACTCTATGAATTCTGAATGGCTTAACATTACACCCAAGATTCCCTAGGATTTTTTTGAAGATTTTTTTTTTTTGACTCATAATAAGGTAGTAGCTTAGTTAGAATTCCATAATTTAGGTTTGGTTTAGAGTGCATACATGAGGTTTTTAAGATTTTATTACAACTACAGAAATAAAGACGAAGGCAAGTGAAGATGGCGTTATTTAACTGAAGTTAGAATCTGAGACCAAAATCTTGAGGTAACTTTTTATTTTTAATACTTCAGCTTGATTCACTGAAGAACTGATTTTAACTTCAGGTGTAGTCTTTACTAGACTTGTAGAAAGAAAAATGGCACACTGTCAAATTCTCCTGAAATAATTTCTGCACTTACTCTGGGATTGTGTAAAATTGTCACTGTTGCAGCAGGACATTGTTTTGACAGTGTCTTGTACAACTCGGAACAAAAAAGTCTTTGCTGCAAAGAGTTTACAATCTAAGCAATAATGCTGTAAGGACTTTCCAGCTTCCTAATCAAATGAAGCTTTAAAATCCTTCATGAATATTGTGTTAAGGTCAGAGACATTCATAGTAACATGCAAAAATATCAGTTTGTTCATAACAGTAGCTCTGAATATTTTTTGTCTCTGGAATAAAAAGCAGAAAACTATATTGTGTCTAATTCTTATACTGGCCTGTCATGAAAATAATAAAGATAGCTGTCCTAAAATGAATCTTCTTACTTACTACTATTTTTTTCTCACTTTTTTTTTGTGTTAAACTTGATATAGAAGGATATGAGTGTTAGCATTAGAGTCAGTTGTGCCAGCCGCTACTTGAGTATATGGTTTATTTAGGAATGTAGTAGTAATGAACTTAGTGACCTGTACTAACTAACACACTTGTTCTTATTGTGTGCAGTCATCTTCTCTAAAACATTCTCCAGGTTTCTGTTTCATTGTGGTGCAAGCAATAGAATTTGCTAAATTTTGCACAGCTATGTACTAGACTTGCTCATGAAATGGCTAGGATGAAACTTTATTGTTTGTACAGGTGTAGTAATTGCAGAAATTGAAAGTACAGTATTATGAAAACTTGGCCCAGCGTGTTCCTATTGCTTAAAGTAGGAGGTCCGATTTTTACATTGTGGTGTGGTGAGATCTGAGTATTTGAGGAAGGAGGATCAGTTGTGATGTGACGATGAATACTGATAGTGTTATCAAATCACCATAAAGAAGGCATTTTGATATTTTATATTCTCCTCCCGTTGTAACTGAAATCAACTACACAGCTGAGATGGAGAGGCTGAGTGTGTTTGTGCTTACAGTCTTTAGCTCTGGATGGTGTGTGATAGTGTGGCGAACACATTTTTGCAATTCACCTAATTTATACTAGTAAAATGAATGAATTTTTGTGAAAGGTGGGATCTTATTAAGGACTTCCCTAATTCTAATGCTTAAAGAATCTAAGTAACCTCTAGGCAATCCACTAGTCTCTCTTATTGATTGTTTTTGCCTGTAAAGCAGTGTCTCAAGTGTATCTATCTCAGATATTTCATTTTAATGGCAATGAACAGAGCAAAGTTATTTTGAAAATAGCTGAGGTGGATGGCCTAGTGTGCTACTCAAAGGGGAACCAGTCTGGGGTCACAAAACAAATCAGTAGTAGGTGTTACAACTGTTGAGCGCTGCTACAGAAACCTGTTAAGAAGGAGTTGCATGAATTGACTGGATGAAGGATGGAACTGCTTTAAGAATTAGATTCTAGAAAATCTTTGGCTTTAATTTCTATAACACTATGAAGTGTTGCTTGTCACTGACTGAACCATATAAATCTTTCTCCAATTTTCACAAAATTTCACATTGAAAATTTTTTTTTTTTAACATCCTTTGGGCAGATCAAAGTAGTTTTCTGTTCTGTGATGCTACAGAGAAACATTATTTCAGTGAAGTGTTGCTTCATGTGTTTAATGGGACAGGATTTTTACAAAAGCAAATGAATTCTTCTAGAAGACAATATACACTAGACATCTCTCTAAGGCAAATAAATTTGCATAAAAGAATTTTTTCTTCTGGATAATTTAAGCTATTTCGATCAGGAGATAATTAAAAAAAAAAAACAACACCACCAAACTTTGCACAATATTTCTAAACATTTTTTTTTTTCCCACTTTTAAAGGCACAGTAGGGAGCCATGGGAAATGTATTTTCATCTAAGGTTGTAGGAGGAATACATATTGTTTGTTTAAGGCATCAGGTATTGAGAAATGGCAGGGTGAAAAGTTTGACCTGAACTGCCAGATCTGATCTGCAAGGGGGTAATTGAGTTGCCATGTTTTTTTTCTCCTCAGTTTAAATCAAGTTTTGCTATAGCCCATTTAAGTGTCAGACTGGTAGCAAAACTTGACAACTTCAGGGTGCAAGCTTGCTTTTGATCAGGATTTACATGCAAATCATTTTTGCCTTGAACTGTCAACTCCTGTTTTGACACTGTGAGGGGAGGTGCCCCCATTTCTTCCAGTCTTTGCCTTTCAGGCCATGGGGATGATGGTCAATGCAGTTGGCGTGTGGAAGAAAATTATTCTAGTAATATGGTGGCTAAACTTTTTATATCTATGTATTTTTTTTTACCCCCTTTCCTGTCAGTCAGCTGTTGCAGCTGGGCTTCTAATCTCCTTTTTGCCTAGAAGAAAATCTAACAATAATCCTGAGTTTGATGTCAGAGAGAAACTAGAGAATTGGGGTAGAGGGTCACCAGTGTACTGGGGAATGGGTTTAAGCTGCAAAACAACACAAAGGATGCTGACAGTCCACATTTTCCTGGGCTTTAAACAAAGTCTTTGGTAAGTTTAAAGAATCTTCTCCTTGCATGACTAAACCTATTGATGGTTTAGAGAAACAGCTGCCTTAGAAGGCTTAAGACTGAAACTTCTTTCCAATTTTACTGAAAACCTTAAGATGTTAAATTTTTTAAACATTGTATAATTGGAGAAAAATTACAGAGGGGCCTATGAACTATGAATAAACTATGTGAATGAACAGTATGTCTTCTTTCTGCGGCCATATCTAGTAAAACTCGTGTAATATACCTTTTAGATTAATTTAATTTCCATTTACACTTTACATCTGGAGCTAATCTTTCAAGAAAATCCCACACAGGAAAGTAAACTAATAAAACAAAAGTTGTAATTTAATACTTAAGGGTTTCCAAAAATAAAATCAATTTCAGAAATAGACTGGTGAGACTTTATAAAAAAAACGAAAAACCACATAAAATTGCTATTTATATTAAACTGAACAAACGATGCAAGAAGTTACCTCTTGCAAGTGATGTTGCTATTCTGTTTTCTAGTTAAACAATTTTTTCTTTGTACTATTAGTAGAGTAGGGACATCAAACACACTGTTTCACTGAGGTGGCAGTCCATGTCATGTTTGATAATCTACATATGAAAGCATAACTTTTAAAGTCAAGATTTTGAGATCGAATCTGCTTTATCTGTCTTGGACCTTATTTTAGCAGACAAAAACCTGAATATGCTAACGTGTGCTGTGAAATTTTAATTGAATTGTTAATGACACTTTTTGGAGTGACACAACATGTGAGAAACTTCCAAGAACCGATCATGGGAAGCCCTTTTTCTTACTGTTACAAAACAGAAGACACTGGGAACTTGACAAGTCCAAGTGTCTGAGGCCAGGGGAATAATTGATAGCAGGCTGCCTGTATCCAAGGTCCTTTAGCAGTAATTGCAAGCAGGATCTGACTCTCTGATCTCACCAGTGGTATTCACCATGCCAAAACGACCAGGCTTTGACAGATTGCTTTCCTACAGTAATAACTTAGGCATGTTCCCTTTCTCACATGAGGCCACACATCCCTCCCACTGGAGAAAATGAGTTGAAAATGAGTTGCTTCTTTTTTTAACAGGGCACTGTTAAAATAACTCTCTTCTATTATATAAGCCCAGTAGTGCCAGGGGACTAAATTTATATGGTTATAAACAAGAGATATTACTTTAGAATACCTAAATGTAATGTTTCACTATTTCTATAGGATTTCAAAAGTTTTGAAAATAATGTGTGAGGTTTTTTCCTCCTCCTTGCTCTTAAAAGAGACCCAAAATGCCACATTTTATGTTTAATTGCTTTCATCTCTCTGAGTTTTATAAACTGAGTGCTGACTTGTATTCAGATTTATATCTTGGAGGAATCCAAGTCCCCAGAGGGGGACTTAGAACTATTATTTATTCTGCATAGGTTGAAATGAGACCTATTTTATTTGAGATTTTTAAACTCTCCCACTGTGTTTGGTCTCTGTTATTTTTTGAAACTTTTATGTGTTGTTTGTTTTTTTTCCTTTTATTTTTTATTTTTTTTTTTTTTTTTTTCTTTTTTCTGTAATGTCATTTTGTCTGTAAACTATGATTGGAAGCTGTAATGTCCTAGGTGATATATAGCAGTTATGGATTTACACTCCTTTTAGTGACAGGATTTTACTAATTCTGATATAAGGACCCCTATGTGCTACTCTACGGTGGTCTGTGTTCTCTGGCATAGTTAAAAGCCTGGCAGCTCCACCCTATAGCTGTCTAAACAAGGTTTCTCACCAGGCACTAACATCAAAAGAACTACAGTAAGCTAAGGCTACGGGAAATTGTAACCACAATATTAAGTTTATAAAAACTGAATATCTACTACAATGACTGGCATTTTCATTAATGCATGCAAACCTCTAAGAAGATTAAGGTATGTTTCCATAAGTGTTAAGGGTGGATGGTTTTATAACTTTCAACTGCAAATAAAAAGCGGTAAGAATGCAAGGTTCTTAGCTGTGAAAATAAATTGTATGCACATGGTAGAATACTTATGGTCACTATATGGCATCTAGTTAGTTACTCCGCGGTACTTTGGAATAAAGAACTCTAAAGGTAGACTTACATTCTTTAGCAAAGGTAAGAAAATCAGAAGGTAATGTCATGTGGTTGTTGCTCATTAACTCCAAAATCTGTGAGAGACTGCAGACAAATTCAGGTGATCTGCCTGTAAATGCCATTGGAACCAGTGAAGAGGTTCTCTTAGAGTCATTATGACATCGGGGATCCTATCCTGTGGTCTTGTTACAGGATGTAAAGAGCTAACTTTAAATTTTTTTACATAAGGAATGGTGGGCCATATACTTGTGGGTTTTTTTGTTTGTTTGTTTTTTTTTTGTTTTGTTTTGTTTTGTTGTTGTTGTTGTTGTTGTTTTTTGGGGGTTTTTTTGGTTTTTTTGGTTTTTTTTTTTTTAACTCCTTTGTCTCCCTTGAGTTGGGTTAATCTCACTTTTTGTAACTGTAGAGAAGAACTTGAAAATGATTACTGGAAAACTTCAATCTGTGAATGTACTGCTGTAGATGCACAAGAAATAACTTACTTTCTTCTTCAAGTATGTAGCTTTAAAGTGAGATGAATTGTTCACCGTATACCTGATGGGTCATGTAGCTTACTCATAAGCTTCTTTAAACTTTAGGGATCATGTGAACACTTTTGAGGATATTCCTAGAGCTTTGACTTGCTTTGATTGTAGTAAATAAATCTTTATTTGTAATAAGGTGGAAAAATACAGAACAAAAATTTAGCTGGGATATTAAAAATAACTAAGTTTTGGGGTCAAGCCCGATTCATTAAAATGAGAAAAGCAGAGGGGAAAGTACAGCTTGGCACTGATTTTGCAATAATAATTTATCCGCACCTTGAGCCCATCCTTTGGACAGACCTTTGTTTGAACTGCAGCTGGCTTGGTTTATCTATGACCTGCTGGGAGCTGAGGTTGTAATGAAAAACAGTTATTCTTTCAAATTACTCACAAGAAGAAGTGCCTATTTTATCAAGTGCTCTTCTTAATTTGGCACATGGTAAGACTTTTAATATTTATTTTTTCTCCATTAATCACACTGTATCTTATAAGAAGTCTAAACACAGTGATGAAATACTGTATATTTTCCTTAAAGCATTCTGAGGACAAACGCTTCTCTAGAGAGCAGCTGTCAGGAGCTCTTACCGTTAATTAATGAAGTTATTTGTTGAGGTTTTTTTCTGCACATGTTGCCATATTATGAACTTTTCAAAATTCTTTTTGGATCAGGATTGAGTTTCATAATTTTCCAGACTAGCTAGCGAGAGGTTTACAGGACAAAAATGAATGAGGAAAGAATAATGGTTTAACAAAAATAGAAATGCAAAATTTGCAGTCCTTTCATTGTCTAAAACAAATTAAAGATGACAATTTACTTATGAAATAAGTACATACAAATGGAGATTGACTTAGAGTTATCCTGGTTGTCTTTTCTTTGGATATAACCCTACTTTTTGTTAATGTAAACTGTATGCTCAGAACTGTACAAGGTAAACATAGCTGCTCTCCTGTTCAATCTGAACAGCTAAAGATTAAATACTACTAGTTTCAGAAAAACCTGAAGATGATGATAACTTAAACTGTGTCTTTGCGTGTCTGCTACCAAATAGCAGAACTCAGATACTCAAGCAAAATGGGAATGCTAAATTAAGATGAATTAATGTATATACATTTTTTTCATTTCTAAGGTCTGTGATTTCCTGAGATATTTGAAGAAAGTGCTTCTGTTCCTTAGGTAGGAATAACTGACCCTTTGAAGTCATACATCTGTTAATCCTTTAAGATCGTAGACTTCGTGCGTAGGACATAAATTCTAATAGCAGATTTCTTGTAATCTCAAACCATTAGTGGAGTTGTTATAAGCAGAGGTGTTGATTCATACAGAGCTTGTTGTAAGAATCAGGACTTACGTTTTTGGGAATTCAGACAAGTATTAAACCAGTGGGTTGTTCATGCATTGCATTAACCATGTGATGCTAGTACTGAATCCTGAGTTAAATTCCCTGGCATTATTTCTGTTTCCATTATTCTTGCAGTTGCTGTTTACAAATCTAATTTATGTCTTGTCTCCTGTTTTAAGATATTTAAAAAACCCAAACATGACTAATAATTTAGCACTGAGAAATACTGATGAGATTTTCAGTACTTCTAAAAGACAACTTTTTACAAATGCAATTTGATTGTCCTTTCATTTAGATATTTTCTACATGGGAAGGTTGGAAGACAAGTGTCAGAATTATTCTCTGTAAATGATGGGAGGAAAGTAGAGATTTTTACATATAGGCACGTTCTTTCAGAGAACAGAATGACATATTACTTGGAAGACAAGGGAATGGATGTGTAATAAGTAGTTCTTCCTGATGTTGTTAAAGGATAGTGCTGACAATACCCTCCTTCCACACTTTCTCTAATATTTTTGTCCTCATACAAATGTAGCAGTGGTCTACTCACTGTTTTGTTATGCATCTTCTCTCATTGCTTTAATCCACAATTAAATAGTCTGTTTATAATAACCTCTTGCCACAAAAGGAAGAAATTGAATCTGCTGCTGAAGATGACATTAGAATAAGAGGTTTTATTGCTCCCTTTTGTTTTGTGTAAGCTGGGAAGTTTTGATAAGTAGGATATGATGCTGAAATATTGTTGGTATATTGTATAAATGTTGAAGACTTGGTGCAAGATGAGCCCATCAAATACTGTTGTAATCTCCTCACTTCCTAGCACTGACAGATGGGGTGGGCTTTGCACCACAGCGTTATATCTTGTGCCTTGTCTTGGTTGTTCAGTTTGCTTTTTCTAAAACAGCGTACTGGAAAAATGTAGTGGCCTGTTTATATTAGGCAAGCATTAAAATGATTATTGGGAATTTTAGGGGTTTGAATTCTCATATTCTAAGCTAAATGCCTTACCTTAAGATGTTTGGGAGCATGTTCAGTATGACTTTAGCTCAGTGCTGGTACAGAATAACCCTGACAATGAGTTGTTGGAGTGGAGTAGCTAGGACAGCTGTTGGTGCAAGTTCTTGCCACGTTTTTACAATAGCGTCATCCAATCAGAGAGGCTATTTAGTAATGCATTGACTTCTACTTTAGTTTCACTGTATTAAAAACATAAGCTTTATGGATGTAATATGTCCCTTGTTATATGGAATGTTGGCAGTGCTTTCAGGCATTATATATATTTTGTTTTTTCTCCCCTACAAAATCTGTAATATTTCTTCAAAGTGGCTTAACTTCCTTCCTGTTTTATTTGTGGGTTAAAATTGCACAGTTTTGTTCATTTTTAAGCAAGTTATTTATATATCAGTGCACATTTATTGCGTTGTACTAATTACACGTTTTGTAGAGCCTGTGCTGTTTTATCATTTATTTTGTAAGATACCATTACGTACACAACATATATCTATATTAGGCACACAAGTCCAGGTTGTATTGCAGGTGCTACCAAGAACCAAGGAGAAATCATAATAAATAGAATTTACTATGGGCATGAGAGACACAGGCAATTAGGCAAACCTGGTTGTAAACTTGTAACCAGTTCTAAAAAGTGCCAGTCATAGCTTTATCTACTGCGCTTCCCATGCTAGAAACTATTGAGCTGTTTTTTCTACATCTTTGGGAGAAAAGATATTTTCATCTGAAGAAAGTAGCAGTGTAACTGCAAGGTGGCTTCCAAAATACACTTCATCTTCAGTTTGGATTCTGCAACTTTTAGTATTTGGCACTAAATCTGATTATTTACACTCCTCTAAGTGGTACACACAGAGCATCAGAGTTTGTTTTTAATATGGTTCACTTTGTTAGGAAATACATTTGAAATCAGCATATTGATCTAAATTATCAATATGTTGATATATTCATCAATGAACCTTTTAGTGAGGATCACTAGTAACATTAGTTGCCTTATGTCTGTATAATTATTTGTTTCCCAAGATGTTTTTGAACAGTATTGACTCCAACATGCTGTTTTAAAGTATGATTATCAGTTTCCTTTTCCTTGTGTTAGGGATGCTTCTGCAATTTTTGGCATGAATAATTTTTCAGTTTCATTCTTACCTAATGTACATCACACAGCACCTAACAAAAATTACATGCTTTGAGCAAAATTTAGGTGGGATTTCTGAAACTACTTGTCTCCTAAATCATGATTGTCATTGAGGTAACTGGAACTACAACTACTTCATCCTACACTGTATTTTTCAGTATCAAGTGACTCAGTAAAATTAACAATGAGCTCTGAAGGCTTGCTCAGTTTCATTGTTTGAGTTGAATTTTCTTGGTTTAATGATTTCCCATTAGAAGAATACTGTATTTGGACTTTCTTACAATGTCCTTTGTCTCAGTAGAAGTGCTGAGAAGATGGAAGTATTTGCTTAGAGAATAAACAGTCTGGTTTAAATACAATGATTTTATTTCCTTTTTTTTTTTTTTTTTTTTCCTGAGAAGTGAAAGCAGAGCAGTATATTCTTTCGTTCAGGCACAATGTCATTGTTATAGTATATTTTGCATTAATTCATGGAGGGACACTTGCCTAAATTGCTTTCTGTCTCTTGTGGAAGTCTTTGATCCTGGTGACAGTTCGACTGCATTAGTGAGAGAGTATTGGTTAATCCTTTGCTTAACTTGTTCTTTTTGGCACAGCCAGGGGCCTTTCCAAAGATAATCTGTCAGCATAGGCTAAATCCTAATCAAACAGGCCAAAAGAGGAGCTGGGAGATGTGTTGTAGGCTGAAGAACTCCTTTTGGGACTAGATATTTTTTTGATATGGTATTTTTTTTTTTTTTGTGTAGTCTGAAAATTTAGGCATGTATATAAACTCCATCTAGTCATAAGGGCATGCATCCTCTTTGAACACATTGGTTAAGGGGTACATTTCAGATGCTATAAATGCTGTACATCTGCTTTGCTACCAGGAGTCAGTTTTGGTAGGGGTCTGGATGTTTTCAATGCTTTTAGTCATTTAGTATTGAACAATACATCTGAGTTTCTAGTTTCGTAAGGTCAAAAAACAATGAAGACAAATCTTTCATGTGAAAAATGTGGTATCTGAAAAACCTGGTCACACATGGATGGCTAAGTTTCTAAGCCAAAAAACTTCTTTTTCACTGCAAGTGACTGAAATAGGAAACTATCATCCAAATCAGGAGATGTCTAGGTTACTTTTAAAGCTGATCCTGACTCTAACAAATTACCAGCAATAAAGCCTAGTTTTTGCATTTTGAAGAAGCTTCATTTAATTACACAAGACTTAAAGTAACAATCAGTATCCTTGACTGCATAGCATAAAATCAATGGGTGTACATTCATCTACTTTTGCAAAATAAATTGGAATAACAAAAGATCAGGAGAGGTCTTTTCTTTCTCTAAAATAAAAGTATATCTTGATATTATTCATTATTAGTAGAGAGAAACTCAGAGCTGTTCTTTCAGAATTGAAGTGTTTCAGTTTCTTTGCAGAATGGTGCTTAAAAAGTGCTTATTAATGTACAAGTGGAGGGAAACCTGAGATACATTTTTCCCTCTTGTCAGTTCAGCAATCAACTGTAATAAGAGCTGATGTAAAATTTTCATACACTTTAAGGCATTCTTTAATGTCTTTATGCTACTTGAAACACTTTCCATTTTCATTTCACTTAACAAGCATATTGGGATATTCTTTATGCAGATAAAACAAGCTTAAATAAAGTTGTTAAAAGTGCCTGCAAGTAAATTGCTTGTACATTCCTTTTACCCTACTTCTCCCTCCCCCTACACTTAACATGATTAAACTGAATATTATAATATAGTTCATGCTAAATGGTTCTATGATTCATATCAACCTTATTACTGTCAGCTCAGCCAAAACAATTTCACTTTCACAATCTTATGCTACTCAGCTATGTAGTGGTATTATGGCAAACATGGGATGCCTGGATTGAGATGCAAATGTGATTCCTCTTTCTAAATAACATTTCTTCCCCTGTTTCCACTTAGCCAATTTTTCACGTGGTTCCGTGTTTTTCATTTAGATTTGGTGGATGCCTTAGGCCTGTGCCAAAATAGTCCATTGATATTAAATAGAAAAAGTGTAGACTGATGAGCTTCCACATTATTTAGTTACCCTAAATAATGGACTAAAGGATTTTTTTGGGGAAAAAAACACACATCCAAACAACCTCAAAACCTACCTAAATGGTTAGCTTTTTGGCATCTAGACAGAGATTACGCTGATTGTCTAATCAATGTTGTCTCAACTAATAGAAGGAGAGGGGAAAGTAACGGAAGTCATCTCTGTCTGAGCTTCTGATACTGAAGGGTTTTGTTGATGAAAGGGCAATTGGCATTTTGTGATCCAGAGAGGATTTGGTTCTGCCTGTACATGGCCATACTCTTTGTATGCTGTTCAGGTTGGGAAGAAGTTGTGAAGATACTTCTGAACTATTTAGGATACCCATTTACTTGAGAGCCTTTCCCATTAATCATATTGCAGAGAATGCTTTACAATGGTATTGATTTTTTAGATAACTTCAGAGCCAATACCATGAATGGCATTTGAATCTGTATCCTCCACATAGGTTCCATGTGTCTTACACTTCTATTAGAGCTAGGGTGATTTCATGGCTCCTAGGGTGGCAGCTTCAAAGGGTGTTAGGGATCTCTCAAAAACTGTAAAAAAGACGGGACACAAGGAACTATCCTTTTGTAGTATCTATTGTATAGTGCATGGAAAAATTCAGATCACAGAGGTGGAGTTATGTGCTCAGTAGACACAGATGAATTTTTGTTAATATGTTGGGCATAGCTTCTAGAGCTAGCTTTGAATCTCAACCAGTTGGGAAATATGATACCTCGCCTTCTCTTGCTCAAACCACATCTCAAGTCTCTTTTATGGCTTTTTGTAGCTACATATTTATGTGAAGAGCAGTATATGGTTTTTGGAAAGAAGAAAGAGTTGCTATCTGTTGTGAATATAACAAAATACTGACTGACTTGTTTTCTTTGAATCTTTTTGGACTGCTTTTTTGCCCTTTTCCCCCAAAAAATTATTTTCCTAGTGTAGAGAGGGAACTTCAGTCTCAGAGGGTTAATTTTTCTCTTTCCAGGACTTACGGACAGTGGATGGAGCCACAAGGTCTTTGGACACTTCTTTGGACAAAGTCTCTTGGATTTTACCGAATTATTCTTTATAGTTCTAGTGAAAAGCTGCTACTGGGTGGCTGCAGGAGGGAATACTCAGGGTTTTCCGTCCTGATTGTAACATGGTGTGCTGACCCATGCTTGATCTATTAAACGGACGTTATATACCTGAATTTTAGGCACCTGTTTTTGAAAACTGTGGTATGTAAGTAATCCTAGTGAGACAGGGATATGTTTGACAGGTTGTTGTTCTGTCCTTTGGCATGCTATTTTGATTCTTCCTCCCACTTATTTTGTCTGCATTTTTTATTTTTGTTGTGTTATACTATTTAATGTTTACCTTTGTTTATGTTCTTTTTTGTTAATTGGAAATACTAGTCTCATTAATAGGAATTTCATATCTTGGCCTACTCTTAAGGTTTGACAAATAATTAGAATTTTTTTTACACACCAGTCTGAGAGAAGTTTGGATGATCATGGATATCTGTCTCAGAAATTTCTGTCAGCACATAGTGAGAAAAGTGTGTTGGGATACATAAACTCTGAGTTAGGTTCGCAATGTGTATCGTCAAATAAATTATGCCTACTGTTTGAAGTAGTAGGAATAAATATGCACTCTTCAGTTTGAACAGTGAGTGGCAGTTTTCTGCCTGGGCATAGGAATTCTCTTGGGGCTTTTCATATGGTGGCAATTATTTCCCTGGCTGCATTAGCATGACTGTGAAGCAAACCAAGTAATAAATTAGGAAGATGGAGCTGAAGACGTAGAGCCTCAGCCTGGCTAAACTGTTTTGAACTATGCAATCATATCTGTGATGGAATAGAGGAAGGTAAATAATTGTTTCTATAATGTGGTGCTAGTCAATGTAGTGCGCTGTGACACTTTGGTTAGCTACTATCTTAACAGGTAAAAGAATAAACATGTTGGGGGAGCGCGTGGCAGGATCCTGATTGACTGCAGCAGCAGGCGATTAATGGGCAACAACGCTCTGACAGGAACTGCTGACAAGGCGATAATGAGATTAGCACCTTCTGATTCTTTTATTAACAAGTAGCCAAAGAATCATTTGGGCATGTCAGTAGATAATGATGGAAATTAAGGGACACTCTGGAACCTTTGGGTAACAGATCATACACCTAGTGCTCTGCAGGGTAACTTGCAGATTAACTGAACCATCTCCTTTTGCATATGTAATCGCTGAATATGATGGTATTAGTTAGAGATAATAAGAGTGGATGTATTGTTTCATTTATTTATGTATGCTAGTGATTCAGGCATATTGCAATGCAACAGTTCATTTTATACATGGAGCACTTGCTCACTTTGAAAAAGTATGTTCATCAGTAGTTTGTACCAATATGAAAAATTTCTTTTTTCATGGAGCTTTATGCTAGGAGTGATGATTTTGAGTTATTGTTTCTCAGTTAGCATCTTTTCCTCGATGTGATGCTTGTCTTGGTCATGGTGTGTAAAAACAATTACTTTTGGGGTAAGAGAGTGGGAAATGAGTATGAATGGAAGGAGGTGTCTGAGGGTTATGGGGAGGAGCGGGAATGAAGAAAATGGAGAGAGCTGCAGATAATTTCAGCATGTGAATACTTGAGAGGACTAGAGAGTGGCAAGAAGTACAAGACTGTAAGAGTAAGGAGATGTGAAAGGGAACGGACAAAATCATATTGAAGAGTTTATTTTAGGTCTGGGAGATAGTGCATTAGTTTCTGGGCAGAACCTGGAAGAGAAATACACCTGTTAAAGCAAACAGCTCTGTCGGCATCATTCTGGTGGAAGAGTAGGAGAGAGAAGACCAAGGCCTAAGGAAGACAAAAAATGAAAGAGTAAGAAAGGACAGGAATAAACATGAACATGATAAAAGAGTTAGGCTGTTTGTCTTGGAGACCGTTTGGCATTTTTCTTATTTCACTGTTGTTCTGGCAGATATCACTCCATAGAAGTTTAATTTTCCTTATGGTCATTTAGGAGTAGGCGGGAGAAGGAAATGAATTGTTATTTTCAATGGTTTTCAAATATTAATAGCTATAAAGGTATTTTATGAATGCATTTAATTGACTGTTTCATTGACATTAATCCCACTTGACAAGGAAATCTGATAAGAATGTTGCCATGATTTTGCATTTGACCAAGTTAAAACATCTTAATATTTATCATCATACTCTAAATTGGCTCGGAGGCTTTTTCCTAGGGGCTTACATTGATGCAATTACTCAGGTTGTACGAATGTGAACGGAAGCACAGATGCGCAGACTGACATGAGTTAACCCTCCTTTAGATCAAAATAATTTCAAGATATAACTGATACAAATGCTTACTTCTTCTGTCTAATTACAGTCAGGATGGCTGTTCTCCACAGAAAACAAATCTGATTTTGCATTAGGGTTTAGGTTCGCAGGTCACATAAGTACTCTTGAAAAAAACTACTCAAACTTTTCTGGAATCAAAGAAGATTTTGTAAGTCTGGAACTTCCCACCCTGAGGATATCAGAAGTGCTCCATGTGCCAGGTCCCAGAACTTCGCTACCATTGCTTTCTTTTTTTTTTTGGATGCAACATGGGCTTTAATTGTGTTCATGTACTTGCTAAAGATCAGTGGCAAATGCCACTGTCATCCTCTTCAGTTCCTTTTTTTGTGTGTGTGGCTTTGAGAGTCTCACAGTACTCTGCTCAAACTTATAATAGTCTTGAAATCTCCATTATTTGGATGTTGCTGTTTTCTTGAGCAGCTGATAGCTCAGTGTTAGAAGGAAATCAGCAGTGCCAGCATAGCAGAGAGAAGGCTGTCTGCTTACCTTTATATTAATATATCTCTAATCATTAAGAAAATGAAAAGAGGAAAAAAGGGAGCCATTCTGAAGTCAAGAATAATGGCTTGCTTTACAGCAGTGTTTTCTTGACATGGCAGAGCTTGCTCATTTGTGTCTCAGACTTTCCTGTTATTCAACCAAGTAAAATGGTTGTCAATCTGTTTTAAGCAAAGAAAATTGAACTGGGTTTTTCAGGAGTATTGGTTGGCTTAGTTATGCCAAGCTGTTTCTTTGGATGGTAGTAATAGATTTGTGCTTCAGCAGTATCTCTGACACAGTTGACTAGTTTTTAGGTTTACTTTTTTTTTTTCCTTCCCTGAGAAGCAAGCTGCCACCTGTACCTGGAATGCAAAGATGCAATCCAGTTGCTCCTCTTAAAAAGCATTTTTTTAAAGAGAAGATATCTGATTTGGAATAGTTGATTTATATTTCACTCCTGTCTGTCTTTGCTAATTTCTCTCTTAGAGGCATATTAGAGTAGATTGAAATATTTTATCAGTAACAATATATTAACAGGGAAAACGATCAACCTGGGGCGCTGGTTCTCATAATTCCTTTTTAGATCACTTACTTTCTTTAACCAGTTTTTACAAACCAAATGTTAATGCATATGCTTGATTGCTAACCACCTCTGGGCATCAAACCTGTTTTTTCTTGAGTGCAATAAGTGATTATCCAACTCATGCTGCTCAGAAAAAGAGGTTTTGTTTTAATAAGCAGTTTGCAGTTTGGCACACAATGCTGAGGAAAGCAACATTATCTCCAGCAGTAAACTCTGCAGTCATTGCAAAGCTTGACAAGAAAATGATTGAGTCTGTTTGTTATACCTTTGTGGGGCTGCCACTGCTGCTGATGGAAATGTTGCTGTTTATTCAGCAATGCAATAACACTTTCTGTAATTTATGGATGCACATTCCCCAGATTACTAAAGGTAATATTGTTGACTAAAGGAAAGTATACGAATGGATAGTTTCAGTTGTTCCTGTCCTTATAAAAGTGATTGACTGTTCACTTTGCACTGGCAAGAATTTGCACAGGCTCTTTCCCTCTTAACAATTACAGATTTCCCTTTCACTGACAGTTACAAATAACACAGAGGGTTCTAAGTGGCAAAAATGTACTGACTTCCACAGGTCCAAGGGAAAAAATCCTAGAAATGCTAGAACTTGCCCCTCACAGGTTGTATTTATACTATTTAGCAGCCCTTTTCCATCAGTAACAAGTTCTGTCCCTATACGCAAGGAACTTAAGACTTCTGTTTTGTTGTATTTCTACACATAGAAAGGATCAAAAAGTTGAGGGCAGTGTGTGTATATCTGTCTCTCTCCTCCTGTCCACCCCAACACATTTTCTGAGAAATAATATGTATTCACCTGGGGGCCCTACTGTGGCCATGTAAGTTAAGCAAGGCCTGTATATGCTGTGGAATTGGCATGGGAAAAAAAAATCAATGTAGTACTTACGGTTACCAAATCTGGGAAGCAGGCAACTCCAGCAATACTAAAATTCAAGCCTTTGCTCTTCCAACATAAGAAATTGACTTTCCATCTCCTGCAGACGAGTTCTCTGTTTTGTCCCTCCTCAGTGATGGCTCAGGTGCTGGTGCAGTGCTTCAGCTGCTTTAGAGCCCCTCTTCCAGTGGCTGTCATTTTATGAAAAGTTTTCTAAACCCGCTTACTTCTTGTATTATTTCATATTCTTCTATAAAAGTGATGTTGTTCTGTGTTTAAAAATGTTAGGACTAAAGGAAGATTTGAAGAAAAAAAAAAAAAAAAAAAAAAGATGATTCCCATGACTGGAAAAGGAGAATGCGCATTCTTTTTTTCCAAGACATCCAGCCAAGATGGTCGAACCTGAATACTAACTTACTGCCCATAACATCTAGTTAACTGTTGATTATCTTCAGGTAACTACCATAGTCCTTTTGCACAGGGGTAATGGTCACCATGGGAGCTATGGAAGTAACTTATCTTTTCCTCCTTCATAAGGCTGGGTATTTTGGGGAGCAGGCCAGTGCAAGTAGTTTTGAGACATACACCATATGTCATAAGTAGTTTATCTTAGCTGACGTTTTCAAGAAGCAATGTGGTTAACCTTTGTTACCAGTTCGAAGGTACCTGTTTTGAAGATCCCATGATTTCTGATAATTCTGTTTTATGTAGGTGTTTGTTCCTATGCCTCAATGGGAAGTCTTCAACAGCCTGCTTAAACTTTCTTTCTTATCATTTTGCACTATCAGGGCAGTCCCCAGGAACAGAAACATGAGTAGCAACTGCGCTGGAAATATCAGTGAAGCTAGGCTGTTAGTTTTCTTGAAAAGTTGCCTGTTAGAAAAAAGCTTTTGTTGAATATTAATTTTTAATTCAAACACTTTCTAAGTGCTAGGAATTTCTCACCTGTGTTGTTTATTTCTTTTTATTTGTAAAATGGTATTCCCTTTCCTTCCCCCCGCCCCTCTTAAGCAAACGTAAGGCTACTCTTAAATGTCCACATGAGTGGTGAGAGAGTGTAGGGATGTGCTGCTGTGTTGTTGGTTTTTTTAGTTTGTGGGTTTTTTTGTTTGTTAGAACATTTTGCCTAAGAGTGTTCCTACTTTCTACACTAAATCATCACAGAAAGGAAACCAGGGACTTGTCAGTGAAGTACTCGACTTTTCAGTATCTTAGATTAGGTAGCAAATGTAGAGAGAGCACATGGTAGCTACAAATGTGAAATAGCACTCAACTTGTGCTATTGTAATTTGCACTGATCATCAGCTTGCTGTATGTGTGCAAAGTGACTTGGACAAT
This sequence comes from Platalea leucorodia, assembly GCF_965183815.1. Classification (NCBI taxonomy): domain Eukaryota; kingdom Metazoa; phylum Chordata; class Aves; order Pelecaniformes; family Threskiornithidae; genus Platalea; species Platalea leucorodia. The sequence goes on from NC_138826.1 coordinate 25,781,589, forward strand.
TAAAATTTCCAGTAATACCTGAGTTAAAAGGAAAGAAAGCCATTTCTTTGAGGTCTCATTGGCTGTTTATACAAATGTTTATACATTTTTGTATATATATATATACACAGTTTATACAAATGATACATGTATTATTAATTGCTTTTATTATCTAGCAGCTTAGTAGAAAGCTCTTACTGTTGAATCTTTATAAACTATGATTTCAAGCTGCTGAACACTTTCAGTTTTAAGTAAAACACCACAAACGACTTTTTCTGTCCTTAATCACAGGTACAATTTCATTAATATAATTTTTTCCAGGTTTAAAGACAGCTGATTTAGTACTTCCTGTAGCATCTCCTGTGGTACCTGGAACATGGCCTTGTAGGGAGTTCTCAGAATACTTTAAAACTGCATAATTATAAACATCGTATCAATTTCATCATCTGTGGAGTCAGAAAGACCTTTTCAGAATTACTGTATTGCCTTTATATTCCTTTGTAAGGGTTAGCATTAAATGCTGTGCTTTTCTCTTGCATAATACTGCTTATGGAAACACTGAACACTTAGCATTTTAGCTAATGTCTGTGTGGATTTCCACCAAAGCTGGACAGCAAAATATAGCTTGAAAAGTCTTACTGGTTTCCGAAACTGCAATTTTGCTCTTTTAACAACTCAGCAAGAAAAAATAAAACAAAATAGCCTCCCAAAGTAAACAAGAAAAACCCTCTTGAACTTCTATCAGCAAGAGTGGCATTGACTAACAGCTCTAACGTAATGGATGCATAACAGCATTGCAATCTGGGATATTGTTTAAATACCGTAAAAAGCCTTGCTCATTTACTCTGTCTGAGCACTGTAGAGAAAAATGGTGTGGTAATCCTGCCATAGCAGGTGGTACTACTTTCATATCAGTATAAAATGAAATTCTGTGGATGGCTTTTTTTTTCCTCGTTCACTCTTTTTAATCTTTAAATAAGACGATTGGTAGCCTGTTGGCAAGAAAATGGGCCCTGAATTTTTATTCAAAGTTATACAAGGATGATAGTTGGAATTTTTGGCAGGAGGCAAGCCATTGCTTTTCAGAAAATGCTGTCAGGGGAAGCTTTTTCTGAGTTACCTGCTGGGTCCAAGCTCTTTTATGTTGTTGTTGTGACAGGTAGATTTATAAGGCTTGAAATTTGTACAAATCAGTTGTCATTCAGTGCAAGCTGTCAATGTGTCAAGCTGTCATGCCTGCTGTGAGGGGATGCCTGAGGGGGTGTACAAGGGGGCAACCATGGAGAAAGGAAATGAGTTCAAACAGACCTGAAATGGAGCTCACTTCTCTGGGTTTTCTGCCCCTGTAGAGCTGGCATTGATTTTTCTTGATGTTGAGCAACAGCAAACCTTAAATGACATGTTGTTAGCAATCTAAAGTTGCTGTTTATTGTCTTTTAAATGGCAGCAAATCATGCAGAAGAGAATATAGTGTGTGTTTTTGAATTGTGCATGTTTAGCAGCATCCTGTTTGTGTCACTTTCCTGGCCTGGCTGGTTTCAACTGGGAGAACTGCTGCTGCTGAACTGATGAACACAACTTTATGTAGTATTTTGCAGGCATGACGTGAAAAGACGTTTTGCAGTCTTCTTTCTCAGGACTGAAGATCATTAATGAACATGAAGTTAAAATGGGAGCGTAGCAGAGGTGTTTAAGCAGCAGAAATGGACGTTTGATGTACTTGCATGTATTAGAAATTACAGTATGTTAAGTTGGTTTATTGATCACATTCTCTGGTTCTTGGACTCAGTAAGAAGATGCTTAATGTAGCTTCATAAGCAGGATCAATTGTTAAATTCAAGCCACCCTACCCCGCCAGCTGACTGCTGAGCAGTACTAATTTGTTCATATTGTCAGCTTCCAATCATTTCTAGAGTAAACCAGCGTAAAATGTGAGTGAGTTTCTTAATCACTTCATAGTATCTGTGGAGCTCCTACATGTGAAGTGTTTTCATTTGATCAACACTGCACACTTGCTTTGACTGTGAGCTGTGATGGTAAAGTCTTACATAGCATAACTCCTGTCATGTCACCTTACTCTTCCGGGTGGCAATATCAGTATATGTTGCCTAGCCTGGTAAATATCATTAAGAGCTCCATCTCTTGAACGATCGAGCATTTCATGTGTGTGACCTGGCCTCCCTCCAGACTTTGTGTTCTCTCCACATCTGGACAGGCTGTATTGGCTTTAATTAGTCATAAGATTTTTGGCCCATTCAGTTGATTCTTCATCCATCAAGCAGTACTGGGAGGGGGAAAAAAATACTGGCTAGGGATGGAAACTGGGAAGGTGACATTTGAGCAACAGTCAGCGTCTAGAGGTAAAAAAATTAATCAAAGATTTCCATATAGCCGTTACCAGCTGGCATTCATGGCCTCTGAGCCGTTGAGCTAAAAAGTCTACAGAGAGGCACATGGCGCAGCTGAGTTTGTCTTGTAAAAGCGCAGCTGTCCAAAACATGACAGCTACAGCATTAGCAGGGCCATTAAGAGGTGTAGAACATTTCCAGGGAAATGATTTGAAAAATGACAATGCTGGCTCCTGTGTGATATTAATTATACCCTGTGCTTATGGCAAATAAGCTAAAATAGTTGGCAAGAAAGACAAAATGAGGTGTCTTGTTTCTGATAGTCATTTTGATCAGTCATAGTACAAACTGGTATAGCTTTTTAAAGAAACAATAGCACTAATGGACAAGCAACATTTCTAGATTAGTTCTTTTTGAGCTCTTCAAAATAAAAAGGCAAAGCTGAAGCCTGTAGGAAAAGGTAGTGCATGAACCCTGAAAGCCGAAATGATCACGACACTGTAACGTCTTAGCTCTGGGCCATATGTCAGAGAATACTTACTGCACAGCTCCTAAAAGGCCTCTGAAGAATGGCATAAGGCCCATAAAGTGAAAAAGTCACATATGAAAATAGGAAAATTTGGTAATGCAGGAATCAAATGTCTTGAGTTGTCCTATAGTGAAGAATGAAAGATTCTGACAGCATGTAAATAGTGCTGAAATAAGATGAAAAACTACATTGTGTGAACATAGACTGAGAAACAGGTATAAGCTAGATGTAATTTTGATGGTCCTCTAGGAAACAATGTTATACATTTGTTCCTAATAAAATGTATTTATTTGCATACTCTGCCTGTGTGCTTGTGGATGCAAAACCATATGCAGCACAAAATTTATGCTAATTAGTAGGGTCTTTGGAATAGTCATGATTATTTTTCATATTTAGTATTTTGCTTCTTAATTCCTTTGAAGGCATGCATGCTTCTTGTAAAAGAAGAAATACGGCCTTGACTGCCTTGACTTCACCTGGAAATAATTTTCAAGGTTTTGTGTCTGTATTGGTAATTCTATGTCTGCTGATGGCTGTTCATGCTATTAGGCTCACAGAGATGGCCAAACATGATACCAACTCCTTGACCACCAAATGGCTGATGAGGTTTCTGTGCTTCCTGTAGCGTCCATTCTGCCCACTTTCCTAGAAAAGGTTTGGAGCAGGATATTAGAGGGGAGCATACCTGTTAAGAAGGACAGGACCAAAGCACCTCGTCTGAAGTGCACACAGGCTGCATTGTCTTGCTCTTCTGTTTGCTCTCTTGCGAAAGCGTTAGTGCTGTAGCATGATAAGTCAGTTGAGGGGAATGCTGTAATTGAAAGCTGGTCCTATTTACTTATTTGTTTATTAGTAGTTTTGGTTTTCTGCTGGATCACTTTTCCTAAACCAGTTAAGCATGGTATTGGCTGACCAGAAACTTCAGCAAGTAAGCATTTCTGTTATTAGCTACAGTCTTTCTGTAAAGCTTGACACCTTGTTTGGGTGGTGCACGGAGGTCAGCCAGCTTTCCTTTGTCTGCAGGTTGCTAAAAAGTCAAGCTTTTTTACTTTATGCTGGGAGTAGTTAATGCTATCTGCTGTTTGTTCCAAGGAAGGATGAACCCAATGTAACTGTGGCCTTCTCCTAGTATGAAATACAATATTCAGCTTGGTTATTCAGCTTGGATGATGGGAAAGCCAAGCTGCTTGGATTTGCCAGCTCTATTATCAAGCTTATTCGGTTAAAAAAAAAAAAAAGATTATTTAAACTCATTTCTTTGTCTAGGTTGTTGGTATCTGTATTTACAATGGAAAACCTATTGGTATTATGTAGACCTGAAAGGGGGAGACACTTACACAGTGCAGAGGAGTATCTAATGATATTGGTATAAAATTTTAATGCTTTCAGGCTTTCTTGAACTGATAAAGCTAAGTTTAAATTCTGAATCTCTATTAGGGGTTAGAATAGTCTCTTCCTGGGAGACAGTTCACTGTGCTGCCACAGTGCGCTTTTTCCTCTCCTGTGAGACTCGCTGCTGCCAGTCAACGTGTAAATTTTAGGTGGTCCACAGGTCTGATCCTGTTAAATTAATCTCATAAAGAGGCTCATAATAAATTACAGTTTGCAAATAGCCTGTCATAAATGAAAACACAAGTGTAATGATGATAAACTAAGCATAGTTGGTAATTCTAAATTCTTTGTATTGGAAGAGATTTCCCCCTGTGTAGCAAATTCTATTGAATAATGTTGAATTTATGTAAATAAGTACTGCCTTTCTCCCCCGGGATAATGGAACTTCAAAACTTCAGAATTGCAGCAGGGCAGGGCTTTAACACCCTGTGGAGACAGAGACCCAGGATCATTCCTGAATTCGTTTTTTTTCTATGCCTATACATGAAAAGAACCCCAATTTGCTGGCTTGCCCCAGGAAAACTATTCAATAGGCTTTTCTCTAACACTGGTGAGCAATGCTTTTTTTCTTGGTCTGTGGATCAAATACATCACACTGCTCCCTGCACTGATCCTGTAGTTAAATTACCCTATATAAACAACTCTTTGTTATTCCTGCCTGTGAAAAATGTTGTGTTCTTTTGGTAAAGAAGAAAATAGACCTGGAAATAGGAGGTCACAAGCAGGTCAAAGTGTTTAGCTGAAAGGCTGGCAGAGTTTCAAGCAGTGAAGTTTTGAGATCTAAGATTGAGATTTACTTGAGATGGAGGTTAAGTTTTGGGTTTTTTTTAAGTGTCTGGTCACAAGATTAAGGGGGAAAAATCTACTAAGGTCAATGTAAACTATTTGAAGAGATGTTTAAATGTTTTGGCTCTGTTATCTGTTAATCCTTCCCTGAATGCGTTGAACATGAGAAATAATATGTAGTGTTAAACCACCAAGTGCAGAGAAAATGTCTTAAAATTACAGTGTGTAGCAAATTAGAGACTACTTGCTTTTTCCTTTTTCCAGAGCTGAGGCAGACTGTTTTTCTTTTACCTTGTTTACCTTGAAAACATGCTTTAATGCCTGTGGTGTTTCTGTTAACCTCCTTGAACTCTTGTGATATCATTCATGTGATTTGTTATTGAATGACCTTTCCAGGATTTTACAAAACATGACCTTTTCTTGTCAAACATTCAAAGGTTTGTAAAGAAAGGCTGTCATGGGGACAATACTTGTTTGGCTAATTATAAGTAATGTTTCCAAACATCTTTGAAAATGCAGATTCATATTTCTGCAGCCATTGATTGTTCTTTTTTTTAATAGTAATGACTATTTAAAAGAATTAATGTGTGCAATTTCTGAATAAGACTTAGAAGTTTTGTATTAGTACAGTATATAACAGTGATCGTTGAATAATTTGTTCACTTGTTCTGAGACTGTATTGCTATAAGTGATATTATTAAAGGGAAATATAGTTCACCTTTTCAGTAAAAAAGTATTTTCGAGTAAATCATTAGTTTAGAGTGTTTTAGGAGTAACTGATAATAAAGTATTATATGTGCCAATGTGCTTTGATTACAAACCTTGTCAAATGGGGATAAATGTAATGAAGATACTGCTACAGTTTTGAATCCTTACAGCTGTTTTCAGGTGGCTTGGAATTGCTTTTTCATACTTTGAGAAATATGATAATACAGTCTAGGGCATTCTGAGATCAGACTCTATACAGAGTGTTGTTCCCCGCCCCCCCCCCCCCCCCTTACTGTGTTTAGTTAAAGTGTGGAAAAGTCATCTCTTTTTTTAAGAGAAATATAATAGCATAAGGGGAACTCCTAAATTATTTCCACTGTGAGTGCAGCAAAAAGGAAAGTAGTTGAGCAGTGGATGCAAATTGCTTTATAACACATGAAAAAAAAATCTACTAATACAACGAATACCGATTAATACAATATTGATTGATACAGTACAAAATGAAGATTTTTAATAAAATTACTACTTCTCTTTTTTTTTAATGAAGGAAGTGGCTAGACATGAGGTGACTGTGAAAAGACTCTATAAAAAGGAAATGATAAATGTGAAGGAAACCTGCAAATATTTCACTTATGGAAGTTTATTTCGGAATGTGTGGGGTTTTTATGATTTTGTTGGTTGTGTTTTTGCAAACATGTCTTTTGTCAAATGTCAGTCCACTAATGTATTGACCTAATATCAGAGTTCCTTAACCTACCAGTGTCCAAAAATGAGGCTTTTATAAACTTATGTAAATAAAAAAGACTGCAATACCAGGTGAAACACTGAGAGGAAAAAAAAAAAGTAGGATCTTTTTGCAGAACGTTCATCCTTTAACTGAAACATGGATCTGTTTGTATTTTTGGAGGTATGTGCAGCATCTTGTTATAACACCAAGGGAAAGTATTTGTAGATGGTAGCTGATGAGATTTTTTTTGAGGTTCAGTTGTCTGGTAATTCACAGTCTAATTTTATCTTTTCTTAAAACTTCACTAGAGGTAGAATAGATGTTGTTCCTTTTCTATGAAAAATGTTTGCTTTTCTCTTCCCAGCTCTCTCCATCTTTCCCTTGCAGAGGAATTACTTTGTTTTTTTCCTTTTTTTTTTTTTTTTTTTCCTGTTGACATTAGGCACAGTATTGCTCTGAATTACCAGTATACAAAGTGAGGTGCGGTGTCAATGACATGCAATTAAGTCTGTTGTATAGCCCTGACATTTAGCACTTATGTTATGCTGGGTAGTTTGGTTTGTGAAGAGCAGGAAGTGGTCAGCGAATAACACAGCAGACAGGAAAACTGAAACATAAAGACCACTCATAGAGGAGCTTATAGTGAAGCATTTTTTCGAACTTGCTAACTTGCCTTTAACAGAGAGATGTGGTAACATATGCACCTGTGCTGTTCAGTTTTATTGAAACTGCCATAAATAAGTCTTTCTATTAGCATATGTCCTCCACCCTCCCAATCCAAGAAAGTTTCACTTTCTTGAACTGAGGAGATGACATGACTTGTATAGAAATCCATTTCTCTCTCATGTATTTATGTAAAGAATTATAATAAAAAATAAGATGATGTGACATTGATGGTTCCTGCATTAAAACATATCTGTTACTTCCAAGATGTCTGTCTTACTTTCAACTTCTGTCTTACTGGTTGACGGATATTTTGTCTTGCCCAGTGCTTTAGGGACCTGAAGATGTATGTTGCTCTACTTCTGTGACAGAAAAATATGTTAGGGTGCTGCCTCCAGGACAATGTGGAAATCTAGAATGATGCCTTTGGATTTTGAAGTTTTAGTTGGTTTTTTCCTCCCTGTTGCACAATTGCAAGAGGCTGTTTCTCCTCCTCTCTCCTCCTCCTTTGTGAGAAGTCTAGTAAAAGAAGAGGGAGAAAAGATCAAAACCAACAAACTCACATGAATTACAGGAGTGCAGAAGGTGCAGTTCCTATCTAAGTAGCTGGAAAGCTGAGGAAGAAGTAACCAAAGACAATACCCTTGTTTGCAAGAAGTCAGACAATCAATTAGCAAATATATCCAAGGAAAATTTGGAATCCTGTGAGTAGCAAGATTTACCAATTCAGGCTTTAATGGTTGTGCTTTCTGATGCCTGGAATTCAGAAGTCCATGTCTGAAATCCGTACTATTTGCAGTCAGGTCATTCCTGATGTATGGTGTCAATTTAAAACCTAAAGATTTCAAGAATATTTGATGTACAAGCTTATTTCTGAGGCGCTACAGCCAGTTCTTTGTGTGGAGTTCTCTCTCACTTCTTTATTATTCTAGCCCATGAAACATTAATTAATCTTCTGAAATACTGTCACACCGCAGCCCCCACCCCCATCAGTAGCACCTTCTCCACTTGTTGCTCTGAAATGGCTGCTTAACACACTTCAGTTTTGTGATATTTTATGTTAAACTTAGTTTCTACTTCCATTAAGTGAATGTTAGACAATGTTTTTATGGGATCTGATGCAGCACAATGTGGTACATATTCTATGTCATTTGAAAGGAAGAAGACTTTTTGTGACTTGGCTGTCTATGTACTGGCTTATCTGCCTGTGTTTTTTTTTTTTCCTGGCTCCTGTTTAAAGCAACCCATCCAAAACAGACCTGTGGCTCTTCTGCCTTGCACTCTATTTTTCAAGAAACAAAGCTCTTTCCAAGCTCTTTCCAAGTAGTGCAAGTGGCTCTGTACTGTCTTCCATGGTACAGTGATGCATCCATGGAGGCTCAGAGAAGCTATATTTTTACTGTATATAGGACAAAAAACCTTGCTGTAAGGATCACAGCCGGCTGTGGAATTGAAGGAGAAAGAACTGTGTTCCTTTTCCTTCTCCTCCCATGCTGCCGGTCCTGAAACACAATCTTGTCAGTGGTCTTAGCTGTACTGGGAAGTGCATTGCTCCAGGTCAACAGCAGAAGACTCTCTGAAGGCCTCTCTCTGGCCTGCGGACCACTGTGATGATGGAATGATGGTGGTGATGAAAGTTGCCACTAGTTTTTAAGATTAAGTATGGACAACCTTTGTTCTGGCTAGCTGCCTTTTCTTTTTGTAATTGAAATTCTGTTAAACTTAGAAGGTAATTGATAATGACAAAAGCAACTATGTTTCGGTTCCTAGAGTTCATTATAGTTTAGCCTGTATAACATCCAAGGTTTTAGTCTTCCACAGAACAAACCCCATCTGGAAAATATATTTACTGGAGAATCCTCTGTTTATCTAAAGGCTCAAAATCAAAGGACAAAATGTCTGTTAAATAATTAACTTGTTTGTTTCTATGCTGCCACTGACCATTTAGCGTAAATGGATGTATGAGATAAATTCAGACTAGTACTACTCTTAAAATTCTAGAAGTGTTTAAGTTTATAGTTTCAAAAGTGTTTCCAACTTTTTTTTTTTAAAGTCTTTAGAAGGCTTGGGATAGAAGTATTTTTCACTTCTTTTACGAGACTGTTCTTGAGAGCCAGGCAATTTGTTGTAAAAAACATAAGAAATACTGAGAATGAGGAAAGTTATACATTCCGTAAAACACGTTCCTCTTAATACTTATCCACTACTGCCTTTGATCTTTCATAAATCAGCCCAGGATGTCAGTCTGTGAACAATGTTGTCCGATAGGTTATTTCAAACATACTGAAGGTGTTTATGATGGGTAGTGAGATTTCAACTATATAGTAGTCTAGCTTTGTACAAAAGAGAAACGTATGACATAGAGCTTAATAGCAAATTTATGTATTCAAAGTTTATACAATTCCTGATGTGCTCAACTTGAATTGAATTCTTTAGAATTCTTAAAAATTCTTCAAAAAGATATTTTAAAAACAAATATTATTTTCCTGTTCTTAATTAAAATTTGTATAACCATTAAAGAAGTACTAAATGTGTGTTTTTGTTTGTGTTGCTATTAATTTTAAATATGATTGTAAGATAGCTTGAATACAGTACTATAATAACTGTTTTGATCTGTGTAAACTCTGAGGCCAGATGTTTGTATCAGAAATGCATTTGGACTTATATTTGACCATTTCAGATCCCAAATATGAAGGTGGGTGAAATTAAATTGAAATGGCTAGTGATGAAAAGAATGAAAGTGAACAGAAACAAAACTTGAAATGTCAAAAGCTCAGAATTTAAATGAAGGCGCTCTCTTTCCACTTTCTTTCCTCAGTCATTGAGCCCCTTTTTTTCTTTTCCACATTTTAAATGATGCAATAAATACCACATACTGGTTATGGAATACGGTACCAGTTACTTCTGCGTAATAGAAATAAGCTTGTCCATTCCATCCCATCTCTTCTTTAAAATCTTGATCTCTGTGCTGCCCTGCAGTTTATTCTTCTCTAGGGAGTATCTCCATTATAGATCGTGTGTGTTGGGCAGTAAACTTGCCCCAAATACCAGAGCCAAAATCATAGTCTTTGTGTAGACTGTGTAGACTTCTTTTCATGACTGTAATATTTTTGGGTATATCTATAATCAAGTATATTATGCTAAGTTGAGAATGAAGGGGAGAAAGAGTATTACATGCTCTAAGTAACTATAAACAGTTAGGAAAAGTGTATTTTGTATTTATAGTTCAGCTGTGGGGAAATAACCACTGAAAGAAAAATGTGAAGAACTTTGTGCACTTATTGGCTAATGGATGTCAGGCAGCGTGGTGATTTGCCTGCTTTATGGTTATTGAAAAATAATATACAGTGATTATGCAGATTTAACACCCAAACAGTCTATGGGGAATAGCATAAATGTGTGTGTGGGGAGAAAGCTATAATTCAGTTTCAGAATAATTCTGATTCAAAGTGGAGCTGAAGCGAGCTGTACTCTAACAGTGGGTGAAGAGACCTCTTGCAGCCTTGGCATTGTGCTCTCTTCCACCTAATTTTACAAAACAGGCTCATAGATAAGCTCATAGGACTTATAGCATACATGATAGGTTATAGAGTTGTTGCAATGAACTTAGTTGCTCTGAAAATGTGTATGCTGGTGTATCTCTTGGCAGAATATTTTGAAAATGTTCTTAACCACATGTGTTTCTGTGTGAAGGTGCTGTTCAGCTACTGGTTTATTTATGGCAATTTATGGGAACTGAGCATATTTCTAAACTGGACAGGTATTGTAGGGAAAAATAAATTTAACCAAAAACTAAAGTGCAGGAACCTAAGTGAGTGGCTTCCATTTCAGAGAGACTGCCATCTCTCCCTTCCACTCTTGAGTATAGGTGCTGTGAAGAACTGGAGCTGTATGATTAGTAATGTGGTGGTATTGAGGAATTTGACTAGGATTGGAGTCCTCTTTCTGGTAGATAGACACACGTAAAAATACAGTTCATGCTCCCAAAGAGTGCACAGTGTAAACACAGGATTAGAGACATTTTTCACCCTTAACTATAAAACTATCATTGTCCTGGAGATCATTGCTGTGCAGCTCAGTGTAGAGTTTATTTTTGGAGGGAGTAAAGAGAGCAAACTGTGAGGTGTTTTTAGAAACAGAAGACTAATAGATTATATGCAAGCACAATTGCAGCTGACGGGTTACAATCCTGGCACCAATTTACGTCTAATAGTCTGGCATGCATTTTCCCTCTTAATACTTTCAGGAAAAATCTAGAATATCAGCAGAGGACAGCCAAATAAAAATGACTGTTGGCTAAAAAAGTTGGAATCCATTTCTGACTCCATAAAACTGACTTATGAAAAGGCTATGACAGAAGGTTATTTCATTCACAGATAAATCTGCTCCCTAGGTCAGTGTCTGTGACTGGTGGGAACTGTGTGCAGGGTGGAATAAGGGACAGGGTCAGCTTTAGGGAACTGCCCTGGGAAGACAGGCGTGTGGAGACTCAAGTTAGGCTCTTTGAAATGGGCAGCATATGGATGAAGGTGACTGACGGGTTTATTGCGTGTATGAAAGCTCTTGAATTCAAAGCTGTGCTGTAGAGCTGGGTAGTGACTACAAAAGACACATCAGTCTTCACTCTGAGCCTCTGAAACTTTACATTGGTGTACGTTTACCAGCAGTTTTCTACTAGTCAGACAGTACAGTAGAGCTAAACCCTGTGTTTTGAGGGAAAAAAATACAGAAGAACCTGTGGCAAGACTATGTAGGATGGATTATTTTAATACTGAGATGTCAGGTCCTTCCTTCTTTATCCTCTCCCCTACTTAAAAATGAAGTCTAAAATAATTTATTTTTCATAACAGTCTTCTGTGAAGGAGAAGGGAGGGAGCAACAAGAATGCCCTATCTGTAGTAACCTGATATATGTTATGGTTTCCATCAAGTGCACAGTTTGGATTCTGCTCAGGTGTTAAACTGGGGAAAAACTGCATATGTAGTAATTTGGGCATTCTTTTCTTAGGAAATTTTTCAGTAGCAAGAAAGAAGGTGCTTGCTAATTCAGAAAATCTTATTTACGAATTACTAATTAAAGAATCTGTCATTCTTGGTGTTTTGGGCATTGGTCATGATACAGTATCCTGTCACTTCAGGGTCAGGCTTTGTAAAAGAGCCTGACCCAGGCTGGAGTGGCTCTCCCCTCTGCACTGGGACCATGGCATTCATGTACTTACATGGAAAGCCATATTTGAGCAATGCTAGTCAAAGGTTAAAAAACTCATGTAGAAAGCCAGTCTTTTAACTGCCCAGCTCCTTAAATGCATTGTGCTCCATGCCCCCAAGGACTAAAATCTTGTGTTTGCAGTTGGACTTCTGCCAAGAACTCTTCATTGACACTATAGGTTTATAGTTATAATAAAAAGGACGTGTGTACCGATAACATGTTATGTATCTGAGTTAAAGGTGGGTGTTGAGGCCAGGGTTTTCAGTAGTTTGCTATCTGGAAGCTACCAGTTAAATATCTAGGTGAACATAAGGCTTTTTCAAGCATGCAGTGGCAACTGTTGGCCTTTTGAAAGTGTGGCACTTTTTGGTTCAGACTTAAATAGTTGTTTGAGTGATGTATTAATGAAATCTAAATTAATTTGATTACTAACATATGCTTTTTCATATCTTTAGAAAAAAAGGGGGGACAGTGATTGGAGCCAAAACCTCACCACCTGTGTTCATGTTAATCTTGATATTCATACCAAATGATGCGTGGGGGTGCATGACTTGGTTTGCTGGTTCGTTTTTAAAAGGGGAGAAGATGGGGCCTATATGTGTGAGGGGAAACAAACAAGCAGTCCTGTCAGTCTTGATTAGTTCTGAATTGTTGATAATTTTCATAGACAAATAACAAAGAATTTCAGTTCGCCTTTCAAGTAGTGGTTATAAGCAGTAAGAAGCTGCAGGTATCTTCTGCATTTTTAAACTTTTGTTTTGGTATCTTAAGTGCCTTGGGATTGTGGGCACAAGACAAGTAACAGTCAATGAATGAAATAAAAAACCAATTGCAATATGTTCTTTTAAACTAAAGCCTTTAGAAAAAAAAAAAAAAAGAAAAAAAAGACATACACATAAGAAATTTCAAGAGTTATGATTTTTGAGTTAAGGCCAAAGTGTCAGTTTATTAATCCTCTGAAATCTTTGATGGAACAGTAAACACTGCGTTTTTGCATCTATAAGCTGTCATTTGTTTTCAGCTTCCTTTTTTCCAAGATTATCCAAAGTGACTTTGATGATCCACTCCTATACAGCTAAAGCTTAAACCACTGAAATGATTATTCTTATTTTTGCTAGGTTTTATTTTTTGTCTTGGGCATAGAAAATTAGCACTGCATAATGGTTTTTAGATATGTAAGTTGTCACCAATGTATTTTTTAAAAAGTTTTAAAACTTAAGAGTATCTTTTATGTTAGAGAAAATAGTCATTAAATGGAAACTGTTTATTTGGATACAAGCCCTGAGTGTGCAGGAGACATGTTAGTAAGTCACTGACATATGGATGTGATCGCTGTTTCTTTGACCAGATTTGGTTTCTGCAGAGTGCGTGAGAAGGGAAGATAAATTTTGTCCTAGTAATACTGTAGTGACTCATAAATAAATGGTTACCCTTTGGTGCTTACAGTTTTCATTAAAGCGGCCTGAGCTTTGTTATTGACACCATAGGTTGCCTATTCAGGGAAATGCAGTAAAATTTATCAGTGTGCTTTCTACACCTAATAAATCATCCAAACAGGGAACCATATGGCAGATAAGACCTTGAAAATGTGGCTTCAGCATGTGAAGAGTCAAGTTGCTGAAATCTTGAATGATTACAGCTCGTGCATTTTCCCCTGGAATATCTTATAGTTATTTTACATGCCATTTTCTTGTTCACCCTATTGCCTCTTTGTCTCTCTCTCTCTCTCTTTCTCTCTCTCTCTCTCTCTCTCTTCCCCCCACTTCTTTTTCAGCAGTACTGTGATTTCAGAAAAAAAGTCAAAAGCAGATAAGACATTTTTATAATGCCTTGCTGGTAGGAGAAAGAGGGGCAGGGAGGAGCAGAGACTGATGGGAAAGGATGATATATGTGGCGGCTGTGTCCCAACTCTCCTCTAGCCCATTGTCATTAATCATGGCTATTAGTTTTTTCAGAGCTGCCTTGTCTGCACGGTGCCTCAGAAAAGCCATTGTTTTTTCATACCACAGCCCAGGGAAAGCAGTGGGGGGTTGGGGGGGGGTATGGACTGGACCTTCTGTAGTATTCTTTTCTCCTGTCTGCCTGAATCTCTTTTTTTTTTTTTTCCTTTTTCTTTCTTTCTTTTTTTTCTTTTTCACCCCCTTCCTCGAAGGGAAAAAGATCTCAGTTGGCTGTTTGTACCTGCATGTAAGCACTTATCTGGTGACATAAACACAGGTCAGACAATTGTAATACATATTCACTGAATAGTAGCTTTGGTATGCACTCTGCCTTTCTTAAGGTGATTTTTTTGAATAATGCTGTAGATGACTGGACTTGGACACCTTATAATCGGGGGGCATCAGCAAGATGTGAAGACCTATCTATGGTACATTTTAAAAGAGGCATTTTAAAATCTTGGTGTTCTTTCTCCCCCAGTTAAAAAGACAGTTTTTATCTAAAGTTGTTATGGTTCTGCAGTTGCTATGTCCTTGACTGCTTCTTGAGTAGGCATAGGTTGAAAGGAAAATCTTCCCTTAAAAGTGCCCTCCTAATGAAAACAAAAGCAAGTGGAGAAAAAAAATGCAAAACTTTCATACTGGCTAGAGAGATTAAAATGTAGTCAGTCAAGCAGCTGTCAAAAGTTTGCTTTCAAAACATTATAATTGAGTTTGTTGTTCTAAAAAAGTTTCACAAATATATGCTCTGTAAAATATACAAACAGCACTAATGATAATAGCATTTAAACATTCATGGGTTGGCAGCCCAGGTTCAGCAAGGGTTTATACCTTGAAAACTCAGGCATGTTACTTGTACTAGCAAAGGCAAACTTGCTCTTCAGAGGTACAAATTTTGATTACATTTTATTACAGAGAAAAATAGCACATTTGGAAACTATCAAATTTTGGCTTTTAGAACATTACAATATGAACATAGGTGTATGATCTAATTACACTTCTGCAGATTAAAAGGAACAAAATGTTAAAGCTTTCAATCCTAAAGCAAGTGGTCTTACTATTTGTATTTTCTCCTATACAATAAAGCAGTAATAGCTTGAAAGTTAAGGATATTACAAACAGTCAGTGGCAGCTGGTGAAGAGGGTACTAATTGCTTAGAATATTCAATATTATAAGTACCTGTCTTTTTGAATCAAATAGCGTGTTGATCCTTGTGATTATAAAAGTTCAAGTGCTTCAATGTCTGTGGAGTTAAGAGAAAACTTCACGAAATGGATAAGAAAAAAATTGTTTTTTCCATCACTGTTTTAGAGAACTTCAGTATTTGAAACTTTAAACCAAACACTGCTAACCACCAGGTGAAGATGAAGCTCCTGCTATAGGATAGCAAACCAGTAGTGCTCTATGAAAGAAAATGGTTCTTGCTATCATAAGCCATCTTTGGCGCAAAATGTTTTTTCTGTTTGCAGAATTGTCTTTTTTATGATCAAGAGCCTCAGATTTTTAGAGCAAGTACACTTCTGACAGACCTGCTCCATAGCATACTGGGCTTCTTGTGAAACTTCTGCTATATATAAGTGATTTCCCCCCCCTCCCCCCCCCCCATCTATTTTGCTAGTATCTCTGTGGAAATATATTTCTGTATGAAGCCCTAATAACTTAGTTTGCCCAATTTGCCTGTGAACACAGAAGAGGAAGGTGGCATCTTGAGTGGTTTTTCATGTAGGCTGAGACTTGTAAAGCTGTTAATATCCTACACTAGGAATACAGCCTCCAGGGAGATTGGTTTTAAAAACTCGGTTTCTGTGGTTGCCTTAGTTATGCTAACATGGGATGATTAAAATTCTTCCACAGGAAGCAAAACCTTTTTCCACTATACTTTAAGACATCCTATCACTAATGGTTTGGGCCAGTGGTTACCAAGCCCTTGAATTAATAAGAAATTTATGCTAATTACTTTTCTAGAGAAACTAGAAGATTGACTGTTTTACTTTAGATGTTATTAGTGGAAATTTTGCTAAGTTGAAGTTTCCCCTGAAAGAACTAGGCTGTGGGTATGATCACTGTGTCTGGCTTGATTGGAGCCAACAAATGGGCATACCAAGACATTCTCCATGGTTGGATGGGCTCTCTGGTTTCTGGTCTATTTTCTGTTTTTTTTGTTGTTGGTTTTTTTTTTTTTTTTTTTTTTTTGTTTGTTTTGTTTTGTTTTTTTGTGTTTTTTTTTTTTTTATTTGTCTAGTAAACAAATACAAGTTTTGGTTGAGATTGTAGTCAGTATCAGTATTGGATTTTGGCAAAAGGATTTGGAACTGTATTTAGGCCTTAATACTAAGGTGTACATTTCAGCTATCTGTCAGTACCTGAAAGAGGGTTTGGGGAGTGAATTGATATGATATATCAATATTTGCACTCTCGATGTAAGAGTTCGTGTTTCCTTCCTGAAAACATGGTGTAGAATGAGCAAGCAGTTGATAACTTTTCAGCATTCTGAGTGTTTTTCTTCGGTGTGTTCAGAGTTTCCTTCAGTTTTGTAGGATGCTGAGCCAGTACAGCGTGGCGAGGTGAGGCTTCAGTTCTTCTGTATTATGTATAGAATATACATATAGTTCTATATATAGTATAGAACTATTGCCAGTTCTGTGGGATGGTAAGTGTTATAATGTTCTTGGGGGAAATCCTTTACTTACACACCTCTTAAACATAAATCCACTGACTGTATTGCAAGTGTCTCTAGAGTTGCTGTATCCCCTGAATTGCATAGTTTTCACCCCCAAACTTCACTTTTGAGTGCTGTCATGCACTTTTAAATCTTCATCTCCATCTTATTCTGTTAATTTTTCCATCCAAACCTGGCTTGTTTTCCCCCTCTGTTTTTTCCTCCTATTGTCTTCTCCAGACGCTTGTCTTTTGCTTCTCACAAGGAGATTACTCTAGACACAATAGTATGTACTCTATACTCTTAGTCGTTCGTGCAGTTAATCTTGTTTTCGACATCAGGAAGGAAAAATCCCCGAAACATGACTATTACCAGATTTGCTTCTATCCTTGTGACCATCAGCGAACATCAGCCAGCTGGCATGGAAGATATATTCTTTTAAATATCAGGGCTGGTTTATCAGGGATTTTCAGAGAGAAAACTGTTTATACATCCTTAGTTCCTTATTCTGATCTTGGCCCTCCAACTTCTTAACACCTGAGCACAGGTATGCTGTCTTATTTCAGGAAGAACAATTTAGAATATATTTTGGATTGTCTTAAGATAGCAGTAAAGATGGGTGTGGGAAAAAGAAACGAATCTTTTCTCCCTTTAGAGACAAATTATTTTATATCTGTGTGATGAAAGAAATGCATATGCATGGCAGTACAAGATACAGTAATCAAAATAATGCAAGAAAAAATAGCTCAATCTGTAATTTGTTTTAATGAATTTGCTTTAA
Source organism: Platalea leucorodia (assembly GCF_965183815.1). Lineage (NCBI taxonomy): Eukaryota > Metazoa > Chordata > Aves > Pelecaniformes > Threskiornithidae > Platalea > Platalea leucorodia. The sequence continues at coordinate 25,799,307 of NC_138826.1, forward strand.
TACATCACCAATTTGATTACATTCCAATCACTGAGTAAGGAAGTATGTTCTGTGAGGGGAAAAAACCCAATTGTAGTGGTTTACGTGTAGTACTTTTTTAAAAAATATAACATCCATCTAGCTTGTGGATTATTATTCCATTGGCTTAACTAATACTTTTTTTTTCAGAAATCTCTAGTGATGAACAGTAGTGCAATTATTATTATTACATTAAATCAAGAAAAAAATCAAGCCAAAAAAGATTTGCCTTGGCATATCTGAGAAACTGGAAGCCTGAAACAGCATTAAAATAAATAAATAACGTTAGTCTGGTAGTATGTATACACAGCACCATGTGGAGCTTTTTCTACAATTTTTATTTTCTGCAAAGTCATATGTTTTTAGCTGTGATTGTGGTCTGTGCCAAATGGTTCACCTTGTCTTGCGTAATGAGTATAAACAACTGGTCACTGCACTGACCAATGAAACTAATAAAGATATATGGCACTGTGCTTGCTTAGGGAGTCACATACACAGTCTTAAACTATATGTGACATTTATTCCAAAGTAACATGGTTCCAAACTCTCTCACTCTCTGCTTACAAATTCTGAAGAAGAACAAACTATTTGACTGATGGTTTGCGAAATTTAATATGCTTAGCAAGTGAAATTATTGCCTACTCTAATGCTGTGTAATTATTAAGATACACTGCTTTTAAAAATACCAAGTGAATAATATTGATTTAGTGAACTGCTATTTAGAAAAATGCCAGCAAAGGAGGAATATTTTATTTTAGCTGCCTTAGAGCTGTAATGGGTCTGTACTGAGATATGCATGTGGAAATAAATTATGCACAAGGTAAATTTCGTTATACAGTACCCATAATATTAATTAAGCTGTAATTTTACCAACAAAGCTTTAATTTAACAAATAAACAGGAATCATCTGTACTGTTCTTTGAAATATACAACTTTGGGGCTGTAATAAAACATTCAGGAGCACCTGCAATTAATTTTAAAGCAAATAGTGTGACTAGCAACTTTAAAGGGTAATTGTAATTTATAATTTATTTATTTGACTTATACTGGATATAATTACAGTTATAATGCATTATTATTTTCATACAAATGTTAGATCTATCTAGTTTACATTTAAAGTGGGCAGATTGGTGTAATAATAGCATATATATTTTCTACTCTTAACAACATGCAAAGTAATAGATACAGATGGACCATTGTCAGCCAGAGCAGTTCCAAAGACACTTTAGCTTACATTAAAATAGATGCATGTATTTTCCCTTTATCAAGACATTTATGCTGTGTTCAGAAGTTCTGTGAATGCCACATTTATACAGTAAATCTCCTAAACTATTGGTATGACTGGGTGATATTTGTATTGGAGTATCATGTCTTATGATTTTGCTGGAAATGTTAAAAGTAGGTGATTGTGGCTGTCCTGGTTGCCATTTTTTAAAGAAAATTTTCAAGACCATTACACTTTTGAAATTCTATTTATGATTTTTATTTGTATTTTTGTGTAGAGAAATAGAACGGAGAGAAATAACGGTGCAGAAAAAAGGAAGCAATTATATGGGCCTGTTTTGTTTGTGGCTAACAGAATGCTGAAGTGGCAGATTTGCAAATTTGTAAGCGAGAAAAGCTTAGTGTTCATCTTTATCAGCCAAAGTGGTTTCTTGTTAGCTGAGCAGCAAGCTAGAAAGCGACCGATTTTGACAACATAATTTACATCTTTGTATAAAACTATTGCTGGCAGCCGAACTAATTTGCGCTGGATTAGGTTGTTTGTCTCTGCTGCTGACTAACCATGCAATCTATCAGGGACCGTTTTCAAATATCACTTTTCAACTGTGCCCTTGAGAGGAGGAATTGATCGGGAATATACAGAGCAAAATTACTCCAATAACTTTATAGAAAAAACAATTACTGAATCATACAGATGTGAATAATTCTGAAAAGCTGAAATAAATGTAATGAATTTAGCTCTGTGTCTGTCTTTAACGTACACGTCCAATGTATTAACATAAAACACCCTTTTGTTTTCTTTCTGTTACTTTGAACATGAAGGATGGTTTGCAGTGCATATATGGATACTTAAGTATACAAGCCTTCTGAAATACAGTCTTATTTGTGTTTGTGAGATTATCTTTTCTCTTTTTCAACCACACTTTGCATTTCCTTCCCATAGAACACATAGGAACGTTCTCTGGTGTGAAAGTGCAGAATAACTTTGCCAACTTTTCCAGCAAAATTATTAGTTTGGGTTCAATGATACATAACAGAAAGAAGTGCTACCAACACAAATCCATGCATACTTTATCATATATTCTACATACAGACATACCTGCAGTTTTATAACAGGGGAAAAAAATTATGATTTTCTTTTTTTTTTTTTTTTTTTTTTGCTATGAATGTGGCAGTGTTTTCTTCTTCTTCTCTAAGATTATGAATGATAGAATAATATAAGGGAGGAAAAACTGGTTTTGCAACTGATAACCAATCCTTAGTCATTTATAAGATGCTCTAGATTATCTAGCAAACAAAAAACCATTAAGCACCTATTATTTTAAAGCAGTGGGTACATTTTTCATCACATTTCTCTGATGAATTTTCACTTGTGCATCCTGCTGGAGGTAATTAATTGCTTTCAGTTCAGAGGAGTAATAATGCAATAAATTATGCTGGTATTTCTTGTCAGGGAAGAATCATATTGCTGCTTCCTTACTAAAGCAGGACTAATAATAATCTAGCTGGAGTCACAGACTCCAGAAAGTGCCTGTACCATTAAAATTTATGTAAGGAATCAGAAGACTAACTACTCCCTAGAATTACATTAAAAATCTGATTCTTCTGTGTAAAAATGGCCTCTTGTGATGACAGCACAAGAAATGGGAGGCTGATGCTGTGTCTTAATGTATATTCCTTTTTTTTTTGACCTTGGGCATGTTACTTAACCTGCTTATGCTTCCGTTCCCTATCTGTGAAACAAGGATGACGGTAGTGGCATTCACATTGACCTTGAGGCTTTACTACATTAACGTTTAAGTTGCTTGATAATGTAAGGAACAGGAATCCAGGTAAATTTACTGTTTCATGATTATCGATGAGTAATCTGCTAACATTATTTCTCTGGATTGCAGTACTATAATAAAATTATTTTAGGTAACATTGTCATATCAAAATAGTTACTCAGAATGAAACATAAGTTAAATAGTGCTGCTGTTTTGGGTTGTGTTTCATTGGAGGAAGAATGGAGAAATGCATTAATGCCTAGAGAAAGGATGTTCGAGATGATAGCTAGTGCAGAGCTACTGTGCAGACTGACCAATACTTAATGATAATAATGCCTTGTTATCATTAAGGTAGCTTTCAGCCATATTGTGGTTTCCAGGTTTGCATCCTGAGTGGGCAGGTAACATGTAGCGTTGAGTGATGTTGCAGCATCTCTCAGAAAGCAGCCTGGACATGACTGCTGAGACAGACGATCATGCTTGGAAATAATCCCTGTTCTGAAGTTGCAGACAACTGTAAGGTTGGTAAGCCAAGCAGTTAGAAGTAAAAAAATACTAAACTTGCATCGCTGTAAATGCAACCTATAGTGAATTTTTTTAAAACTTTTTTTTCAAGTTTTCTACCGTATGGTGGCTTTGCCAAAACTCTGTCACCTTGACTTTGCAGCCACAGTTGCAGACACATATATGGGTAACTAAGTGCTCTCTTTTTTTAAAAGAAAGTTGAAAATAATAAAAGATTGCATCATTGCATGCTTCTTTATCAGGGTTGGAGTCTGCGTAATGGATATATCACTAGAGGGATTGTAACAATGGCATGCATGAGTTGTCATCCCTCATGTTGGGTAGGTGCAGGAAAAAGATCAAAAGGGGACATGTACTACCAGTCAATTCACAGGTATTTGTTAACAGCAGACAAAAACTTGGGAACCCTTCTGTCAGAATCTGGAATGGAGTTTAATGTAGTAGACACAGTGAAGCAGAAAGCTTTTCTTTCTACCTTCACACTTCACCTCTTTACCTTCCTGCATCTAACCGTTCCTCACAATTCCCACTTCCTGGGTTCTTATTGAAGTCATCCTGGTTCCCACCTCCATGTCAGGTTAGTTTCTATTGCCTCCTGTCTTTCTCTTCGTTGGCTTACAAATGAATTTCTTAATTTCTTTACCTGATTTATCCTGTTCTCATTACTGATTCCTTACTCAAGCTTCCTGAAAGGGTGCTGCTTTGTCTGAGCAGGGGGAGTAGAGCTTTGTCATCAGAGAAGACTGAGTTTGGAAAGTTAATTGTGAATGTTTTTCAGATTTCAAGAGAGTATGGATGAGTCTTCTATGATTTCTTCTAGAGGCTTTGATTTGATGAGACTTTAACAAGGATAGCAAGCATGCTAAGCAATTGATATTTAGCGAAGTTTTAAAAAATACCCATAAATACTGGTGAAATTCAATGTCCTTATTTAAAATTACCTGGACAAGTTTTAGGAGTTCAAAAGTAATGCCTTAAACTCTTTGACAGGATTGACGGGCTGATGGACAATCTGTCTTTCTGAGCTGTCCTCCTTTCAGGAATTCTGTTCTCTGTCTTACAGATTGATCATCACAGCATCTGGTAATTGGGCACCTGAATGTTTGAAAGTATGCTATTTCACTTTTAGCTAATACAACTAAGATGGATACTTTTTATGTCATTCTGAGTAGCTTGCAAGTATCACAATTTTTAAATTAGAAGATACAATGTGGATGAAAACTTTGTGTTACTTTCTTGGGGGTTAAGGTATCTGGTATTTTATGACTACTGTGAGAGAAAAGTGATCTAAAAAAATCTTTTCCATAATGTTATTCCCAGGTTATTTTTGGTCAGTAGCTTGCTGAATTTTTGACTTTGTGCATCTGGCTTTTTTCCATACCTTTCAGTTCTGCCTGAAGGTTTTGGATTGGAGGGAAGGGAAGGAGGGGAAGGCCTGTGGGCTTTATTTGGAGGTGGAGAGGGAGGATTTTTTTTTTTGTTCTTGCTCAGTGAGTGTAGTACTCATGTAAGAAAATTACTTAGCTTGCAAATGACCTAGACCAGAGGTATTGAGAAGTAATTGCCATGTTTGGCATTCGGCTTTGCCAATACTTTAGTGTTCGCCAAAGAGTACTGCAATTTGTTCCAGTTTAGGGCCTTTTTTTGCCAAGAACTACCAGAAAAGCTGAATGATTACTCATGGAGTGGGAGTCTTATAATGAAACCTGAGTGACAGGAAGAGATCTGGCATTTCATTGTCCCTTTTGACCTAAGTACAGTTTCAGCTTGACCTTCTAGGTTAGAGAAGCTTTTGTACTACAACACTCTTTCACTTGTGTTGTATCTACTGTTGTGTGCAGAAGTGATAGCTGGTTGAATGGCATTCTTAGGAGTTGAGAGGCACAGCTCTGCGGTCCTTTGAGGTTTTTGTTTGCCTGTCTTTTTGGGTTTTGTTTTTTTTGGGTGGGGGGTGTTTGGTTTTTTCAATGAAAGATTATTACTTTTTCAGTGCCAATGATGCCTGTATTTGCTTGTATTTATACAGCTAATATCCTATTTGATTGTGAGCTGAGTGAGACATTATGAATAAAAAAAACCCAACCTGTAGTGTTTTTTTCTATGGATGATTGCTGCACTGTGTGTACTCCCTCTGCCATCTTTCCATGCAAATTTGTTTTAGCAATAGGAACTTGCAAGATGAAAGCCTTCAGAACTACCAACATAAGTTTTCAGCTTGTGTGGAGAATACTGCATTTCCTATGCCAGTTTTCTGTGAGAAAGTCGTCTTGGAGGGAAATGAGCCCAGAGAAAAACATCCTCCCACCCGAGAGACTGAAAAAAAAAATCTTTCAGATTGTTAGGTCTCAACCTAACACTGGTAGTGCATAGCATCAACCTTTCTGGTGATAAACTGTTCCCTCCTCTTAAGCTGCTACATGGCACTAGAAAGCTGAGGGCAATAGACGTAAAGTATTTGTCACAAAGGTGTTATCACTTAACTGTCTCTGTTATAGGATTGATGGCATTTTTAAAGGTAGATAAGACTTTACCCAGCTGTTCCAGTTCTGTGTATGGTGTAAAGCTTTCCCCTTTCACTACCTCCAAATTGAGCAGCTGTTAATAATTTTAACTTTTGAGATAATTATAGGTCTGCTTTCAAAGTGGTGATGACATGTGGATTTTGAAAGAGTTGTTTTTGCCATTCCATACCAGAGATAATGCCAGCAAATATTTATACTAGTCTCTCTGGGGGCTCTAGCAGGTGTAAGAGTGCCTTTAGGAAATGCCTCGGTGAGAAGGTCTCATCTAAACTGAATCATTTTGAGAACCCAAATCATCATCAAGTAAAATACTCCAATTACATACTATAAAAAATGGCTGTTGCCTAGACTGCTTTGTGTGCTCAAAGGGGCACTGCCAGGTTGCTTCCTCTTCCTCCTGTCTGTAGTGCACTCTTCACCTGATAACTGACCCAGTATATCAGACAGTTTGACTGATATTTGACAGACTTCTGCTGCAGTATTGTTGAACAGGGGAAAAAGGTTGGTGAGCAGTTATTTAGGCTTGTGAGTGCACTCCTGACATGCAATTTGGATATTTATTCAGTGCCTAAAGTACATGTTTTGAGGCAGGGTGCAAAAACTGATTCATCACGGGATGGCATATTCTGTTTTAGTACTACAGACAGTGCAAAAAGAGAACCTTTTTTCCAGTAGATTTGAAAGTTAGTGATCTGGGCAGCTACAAAATTCTGTGACATGTCAACCAGAATGAGTTCCTATGTGAACAGCAGTAACTCGCCCATCTTCAGTTCATAGGTCTGAATTTTCTTCTAGCTACTAGTGAGGCTTCTCGCTAATCATAAAATGTGTCGGGAAAGAACGTGGAGAGTAGACTTCAATTGTACCTTTACCTTTGACAGAACATGGTTGCCCTCACTTTATTGATTGATGTCAGACAATTTAGCAAGCCTAGTATTTTCAGTTACATACATACCAAGTTAGTTAATCTAATAGTAGGAATCTTGCAAGTTGCTTTTTTACCATTTTCATAAAATTCCAACCTTTTTGCTTGTATGCGTTGTTTTTTAATTCATGATAAATAGTTTTGAGCAATGAGATCTGAGTTACCTTACTCTGTAGAAATAGTCTGTTGCCTTTGTGATCCAGCCTTTTAGCCTCTTAAAAGCGTTACCTCATCCTCTTAAGTCCTACTTTGCTAGAGTGAGCAAAAGATCCTTTTTTCCAGTAAATAAATCTATCCTGTGACTGCTCATTTTAAGACTTAGGTTGAGCATTGTCCCTGGAGTATGGAGCATACTGAATGGAGAAATCTTCCCGAGTTGCCAATGCTTTCGTTTTGTGAATGTGATAAAATTAGACACTGCTTTAAGTGAGAAGTCTGTCATTTCCCTTCCTCTCCCGGTTTTTCTAAGTTCCATATTAAGCTTCAAGCCCAGTGTAGTGTTGTGAAAGTCAGGCAGGTGTGCAGTTAGCAAAGCTGAGAGGCTTAACATCTGTGGGAAAAATCTAGGTAAAGATCCTGTAATAATTTTGAAAAAATGTGGTTTACTGGATATTCACAGTGAACCGGCAAAACCCAGGCTTTCTTGGTGTCTTCTGCACTGCAAACTGCATAGAACTTGTGAGATCCTGAGTTTCCAGGAACTCTGTTAAAGTCTCCTGTGGATAAAGTGAAGGACAATACTTCACACTGGTGAAACAACATCCATACACAATGCTCTTGTGCTTGATGCACAAGACCAAAGATCAACGATGGACAAGATCAAAAGACTCCTGGGTCTTTTTCCTTTCTTCTTTACCAGCCACCTTTGATTTGCCTCGTGATGAGGGCTTCTCAGAGATGCTCTTTTGCCATGGCGCTAAAGGGGTTGACTAGAACCTGATCTCATTTGGCCAGTGTGGTTAGCCAAGGGCTTGCTGTTGCTAGCCAGCTCGGTCTCAACACTGACCTTACTGTAGGCTCTTTAATCTGTCAGGCTGTCATCTCCAATGGCATCAGTCAGGATCCCTTTGCCAGGCTGGTTGTTGCTAATTCACTGCTGGGAAGTGTATCAACATCTTATTCTGACAAAGAAGGTTCTTTAATGTTGTTGTTTATGCAGACAAATAGTTAAAAATTTCCCATCTAAAAGATTAAATATTGTAATCGCATAATTAGAAAAAACGTTACATGATTTAACATCGCATTTTTCTATTTATATAAGTGACAACTAATGGTTTCTTTTTTCTCCTAGCTTTAGGAAAGATTCTTCAACTTTGTAATTTTAAAGCATTTTCTCCTACACATGTCATTGTTCTTTTTAATAGGATCTGCCAGAACAACTCTGAGCAAAAGCTCTGCATTTTCACATTATTATCTCATTGTCTATCCCTAGTGTTATAGCCTTACTGTGACTTCCTAACTAATCAGCTATTTCAACTTTCATTCCATAAGCTTTATGTCTGAGTGTAATTAAATGAGCATTAAGTCCTTTTTTTACTAGCAAAGCCTGAAAGTTCTGATATTACAGTAATAAGTGTGAAGTGAATTTTGAATGGCATTTATATCCTTTCATGGGCTCTAAATGTTTGATTTGCATAACTAGTTAAAATGATATCAGAGCAGCATATTGATTTAATTCCATCTCAGAAAACTGTTAATTAATAATGATAATAAATGTGTCAGTCCTTTATTATCTGCTTTGAATTGGTGATGATGTCTATATTAATACTACTTCAGTAATAGACCTCTGCTGGCTATTGTTGGCAAAGCTTTGACGGCTTGAATAACTAGCAATCAGAATTTATAAAATTTATTACAGATCAGATTTTAAAAGAATAGTCATTTTATCACATGTGTAATTTTATTAACACCTACTACTTAACATTTTATTTAAATAAATCACTAAGAACAGAAACTGGCAAGGCTTTTGAACAAAGAAGAGGTTTTAATTTCTTAAACTTTTTTTGTCCTTGCAAGTTAGATTTTAGTGAGTGAACACACTCCCTTCATGTAAAAGAGATAACTGAAAGAACTATGTACATTTCAGTTTTCCTTAATGCCTCAACAGGAATATCTTTAAAAAACCCTAAATATACCTAGGGGTATTTTGTGGAAAAGAGATGCTTGGTCAATAGAGGTTTTCTTTTTATTGTTGTTATTTTGGTATATGTTTTTTCTAATTTTGTTGTGATATGTGTTACTTTGACTCCTTCTTCTTATTTCAGAATGAAATTAGATTATCCCCTATTCATTTTTTGCTATCACTGTTTAATGTTAAAACAGAATTGGTTTAAGGTCTTACTTTCCTTCTTCCCTTTTGGAGACTGGCAAGAGTCTCCTTTATTCATTCTATGTAAGACTGGATTTTGGTTCCTTTTTCAACAAGAAACATTAACTGTCCTAATATTCAGCACCACACTACCTTACGGAACTGCATTACAAGTGTCTAGAAAGGAAAGCACTCAGCTTTTGGCAGCAGATAATGTTCTGTACATTCTTTTTTAGATGAGGAAATATTTAGGAAGCTGACTTTGGAGGCATTGGATTTGGTTTGCATGGACCCTTAATGTATGCCTTGAATCAACTTTTAAAAAAATGTATCTTGTCTCTTAATGTTGATTACTTTCCCTGCAGCTAAATCCTTGGGCTCTTGAATTTATACATGCGTTAGTTGTACTAAAAACTATCTAATCTGAAAGGATTTGGGCTAAAAACTAGAGAAACAATTCAGCTGCCAATAAAACTTAATGTTAGCAGCACCCAATTAAAGACTTGCCTGCCAAGTTTAATACTCTGATTGCAATTTTAATCACAAAAATGTAATTCTTATGTATCTGAAATGTTTGATTCCTTACAATGCCTTTGAAAAATCAGGGGTTAATGACCTTTTCCTGTAGAGAGCTACAGCTGATTAATATGAGTAGCTCTAAGGACAGGAAAGTAGGGGTGACAAAATAATGATGTACTTCTAGTTTTCTAAGCACGACACTTCTTTAAGTTACCTGCACGCAGTGTTGTGTGGACAGTGGCAAACTTGCTCTGATGTGATCAGACACCATCTGAAAATAGTTACATGGCACCAAACCTGCGCTTAAAAATTCGGTTGAGACGAAGTTAAAAGCGCTGTAAAGAAAACCAAACTTGGATGTTACAAGTACCATCAGGTTTCTAGAGACTTCTGGTTTTGTTTGCACAACTGTGATGATTGCTGTGACAACAAAACTATCTTTTTTTGTTTCCTTACAGTGAGAGCGTATGGCTATCAAAAGATGCATATAAAAAAGGAGGGTTATTTATATTAAAATTTTGACTTTAACCAGTGAAATTCTTTGTGTTTCTGGGAAAACACTACTGGAAGTACATTGCTTTCTGACAATTCTTGCTTACCAATTGAGCTATGTTTAGAAAAGTGTTGATCTGATTTTACACAATGGTAGACCAAACCTCTTAATCAGACGTCAGATGTGATGTTTAACCAGCACTATAGAGCATGGTGATGACTCAAATGAAAATACTGAATCTCTCTTTAAAAGGATGGGCAGGAAAGCGCGATTTGAATAGTGAATGCTCTAAGTCCCTACTAATAAATGCAGATTTTAGAAAGGATCTACCAGTCTCCTACACTGTGTTTCAAATATTGAGATCCAAATTTATCCCCATATAAGTGTTGACAGATGGTGACTATGTCTTGCTTGGATATCTTGCTCTCCCTCTTAAGAAGCTCTGATCTGTTCTTTGGTGCTCCAGGAAAGCGATATCATATGTCCAGCTTTGTCAGATCACATTCATTCACCCCTGATCCACCGCTGATTTAAAGTTTCTTGCTCCTGAAAGAATGGGAATTTGGTCCAATTCCGCTAAATGCTTTGGCCACCTGGTTTTCATGGGGTTGATAATTTAATTCCTTTTCTGAAAGCCTTGCTCAGAAGTTGTTACCCTTTGAAGCTGGGGGAGAGACAGTGCGGAAGTCTAAGAATAGAGACAAAATGTTGTGTTATGTTTCCTTTGTCAGTGGGTTGCCCTTTTATGTATTTTCTTAAGTTCCTGACAAGATGATGTATTTTGAGATGAATAGCCATCAGTTACATTTAAAAATGCCTTTTCTCTTTCTGTAGTGCTTTTATAAATGACAGTGATCTTACCCAGTATTACTGGGTCTCCATATGATCTTTACAGAAATTATAACTAATTTTACAGAATTCGTCTTTGCTGTATTTGTTGGAGGCAATGTTAAGCAGAGACCACTGCAGCAGCCTGTTATAATGAGTCACAGAGAACATTATTGGCAATTGAAACTTCATAAAGGTAATAGAAGGGGTTTAACTATCCATGCTGGAGTTTATCCAGAACTTTGGAGTTAAAATCCGTTCTGTTTTTTTTGGTGGTGTTTTGTGGTTTTCTTTGTTTTGTATTGTTTTTTAATGCCAGTTTTAGATACTTTACAGCTACAAGCATCAAGAATCTTGACTTACTGAATTATGGGTTTGTTTTTTTTTTTTTCCCTTTTCCACTAAATTTTAACAACCACACTCTCACAATGTTGATCCAGAGTGGGTGAGGAGGCAAAGCTAGACAATGCTTTGCCTAGGAAATTATTTTAACTTGCACTTAAAAAAAAAAAAGAAAAGCTGCATAAAACACACACACCCAACCCAACTCCCCCTTCCCCAAGTCGTCATCTGTCCCCCCCGATTTTATGTGCACATTGAAATATATTTATAGTTTTCTCCACTGGCATAAATCAGATGTAGGTGACAATATATCCAAATAACCTCTTTGATGCATGGTTTTTGTTAATAATTATGTGCTGCTAATAATTAACAGGTGTGTGAAAAAATGAATTAGTAATGAGAAGAGAGTTTGTAAGCCGTCTGTTATCATCCCTTGACAAATGCAAGCAAGGGCATAAGCTGAATACAAAGGCCCTTGATTATAGTTTAATGGGATTTGATAAGTTAACCCCTTTTGTCACATAATGATGTTGAGCTTTTATTGTGGGAAGTTTGCTGTCTGATAGTAACAACATCTTTTTTTTTTTTTAAACCCAGCCTTCTTAAAAAGAAAATAGTCAGTAAAATATCTGCAGTATTTGGGACTTCAGATTTCGAAGTCTGTTTTTGCAGTGACTTGGGAAGTTTTGAAAATTCTGTACAGTAATTGTTCAGTGGTTACTGAAACAGAAGCGTTTATGGGCTCTTCCTCAAATTATGGGAGCAAGTGGATCCATAAACTGTCTTAGGTATTCCCTGAATATCAGTCCTTCAGACAATGAATGCTTGCAGCCATTTGCAAAAGAGACTATTGTGCCAGGGAAGCACAAGGTTTCACAAGTGGCAGTTTTGGTCTCTTAAACATGAAAACCATGACAGAAAGTGTGATCTTGATTCTGGTGTGGCCTTCTAAAAATGCTCAGAAAATTCTTGTTTTCAAGAGCTGGGGGCCTGTTTGTGGATAAAGTTAACAGACAAATGATGCAAGTTGAATAATTTCAAATTTTTCTCTAAAAAGAAAAATGTCTGTTCCATTTTCCCTGGATAATTTTGTCAAACCTTTGTATTGTTTTGGCTTATCTAGTATTTGGTTTTTTAATTATTATTTTATGATGCCTTAATCCACTGTTTTTCTAAGGTCCTTCTCTTTCCATTCTATTGGTTTCAGTGTTCAAAAGGCCTCTTTGTCTTTAAATGTGTGTAAATAACCATTTGACTTCAGAACTTGAAATTAAGATATTAAATTTATGATGGAAGAATATCTGAAAAACTTTGTACTATGCTCATGACAGTTGGCTGGCTTGAAAAATGTAATATACTTGACCTAAAAAGAGATCTGGAGCTGCAAAGCTGGATGGCTGCAGGCACTTCTATTCAATATTTAAATTGTGTTCACTTTTGTGTTGAGAGACAATCAAAAAAAGCAACTGCATTGTTGCTGCTATTCCTATATTGTCATCTTTGCTGGCAATAATATATACATAAAACATTGGGGATGTGATTTACAATGAGAGGAAGAAAAGCTTAGAGGGTTTATGAAACTGAGACTTGCATATTTAGTGAGAACCAAAGTCTGCCAAAATTTAGTTTGGGACTGTTGGTTTTGAGGCATGGTTGTAGGACAGATCTGTCAGTTTTCTGTGCAGTAGCTTTGTGTTGAGTCAACAGCGTCTTTCAGGAAGAGTCTGGAGAAAAAGATCTTGTGTTCTTAAATTCTTCAGAAGAAAGCTGCACTTGAAATGTCTCAAATGCTGATTAAATTTTCGATGTTTCACTGGCAGATTCTCCTGTTGTAAACTCTCTAGCAGAAGGTCACCTGTGATTTGAAAGACAGATATTAGTGTTTTCTGATCAGTGCTCATTCATGGCGTGTCAGTCAATGCAATATTACTGTTTTATTCTAAAAATGGTGTACTGCCTATTTAGGTACTAGAGGTTATCAGACAAGATCAACATAGTACCTGAAATCAGTGACTGCAGTGCTTGAAGAAATGAGCTGGTACTTATCCTGCATGAACTCTTCTGAAGTGTGGGGAGCCTTGCTAGCTAATGAAGCTCACAGGTCTAGCACCAACCCATCCTGACTTAAAGACAGTCTTTTGGATCTTCATGTAACATGGAAGTTGTGTCCTGTAATATACTGGGTTAGCATTCCACTTTTTTGGGAATAGATAACTTTTCTGAAAAGTAAGTGTTCTTAAACTACTCCAGAGATTTGCGAGGATTTCTCGTTTGTTATCTGAAGGCTGGATCTGACTCTCTTGCTACCGGCAGTGTTTGCAATTTGGCATTTGTACATTTGTATTAGTTAACAGAAGGGAGTTCCAAGCTGCTTAGCTTGAAACTCGTGCATGTTTGTCATCTTTGTTCCTTTTTCGGAGTAGTTTTCTGTGATCCTTTTGGGGAAGAGGAATCTGCCTAACTCATTTGCTTCCCAGAACTGAGAGATATAACATTGCACAAGACTGCATTGCAGTGCAGCGCTGTTGGAAACAGTCACTTTGTCTTTTTTCAGTTGAGTGGCATGATCTCCGGAAAGTGGTGAAAGCTCATACTGACCTTTAGCAGGGCCTGCAGGACCACACTGCCCATTGGGAAATTCGGTCAGTCTCCATAGTGGCTTGTTGCATAGACTGAGCCTTAGGTTTGTGCATCTATCTACAAGTTAGGTTGCTTTGGTTTCAGCGAGGTGCCAGTTACTCTTGGCGAGTCTGTGAGGTGATCATGTTTTATAATTTTGAAATTTCAAAGTTAGTTGAGAACGTGTGTGTTGCTAATCTCTTTGGATGACTCTGAATGCTCTTTGAGAACTCCCTGTATAGGTAATGAACCAAACCTGCTCAAACCTACTTGAGATCAGTATCAAAGCAAATGCTCACAGTTGCAGTTTGCTGTGTTTGTATAATATATGTAGTGAATGGCGGCTCTTCAGCCTTTTATTACCACTGCTTTTGCACAGTGAACTAAAATATCCTTCTCTTTATCTTCAATTCTTCATTTCCCTTTTTTCATAAGCAACTTCCCGAAGGGGAGCCCTGCATTTGTTAACTAGTGTTCAGTGACTGGTGCGTCAGCTCAGCTGTGCAACATGCCAACACTAACTGCTCCTAAATAACATCTATTTGCATAGTGCATTGAGAGCTGTGAACTCTCCTCTCATTAAGTGTGTGAGAACTCTCGCTCAACCAGAAACACTAAAAATTGAGCTGCACTCCTGTGGGGTTTTTCTACTGTGAGCCCTTCCAGTGTATTATACCACTGTGACACTTTCTGGGGTGACTGATATAATAACGTTGCAATGAAGGAAAGGAATAATCTAAAGGGATCTCATGCTTTGGCTTCCCATTTAAACTGTTTCATATGCTCTCCCCCATTACTCTGTCCTCTTATACATTTCTCGATGTGGGAACTTAATGTTTTTGGTGATATTTCAACAATAATCAGTTAATGGTGGAGTAAGGAGGAAATGAATAATCTATTGAAAACACCCCATTGCCAAATTCAGCACTCTTGAACTTCAGTTTTGCAGTTCTTTGTGTGAAATTATGTAGTGATGTCCAGCAATATTTTATTGCAAGTTATGTTTTGTAATACTTGAGCAATATATAACTGTGATCAATGTTGTGACCTCAGGGAAATTGCTTATATAATTACAGAAAGTTTACAGTAGTAAGACAAGGAATGGGGGAAAATATATCACTGTAAAATATAAATATGTTTAAATTACATTTAGGTTTTGGAATAGTTCCTTGCTTGTGTTTTACAGAGTAATCTGTGATTTAAATCAGGTTTAGTTGTGGGTTTTTTTCTAAATTGGGTATTATAAATCAAGAGTAGTTGCTGCATATAGCACACAAGAGGATTTCTTATACATTTTAATGTTGCATAAGTAAGAAATACCAGTAGTTCAGCAGTAAAATTGCAAATGTAAGCAAAAGTGAAGATTTTTCTAAATTTAACTAGGTTGCATTTGTTTAGTAAACTCTAGCTATAATTTACTGTTTTATTGCATTTGCTGTTGAGAACTTGCTAGCTTTAAAAAGAGGGGGCGGAAATAACGGAAGCAGCTATGTTATAATTGCTCTGGAACTGGGGGGAGTAGATAGAAGAGGGGAAAATACTAAACAGTCTGCATACAATAGGTTAAAGTAGAGAAAATAAATCTTGCCAAGATAATATGCTTCTGGAGAAGTGTTTCTCTGAGACTAAAGATCTTTTAGCTATGTGCGTTCTGTATTTGTTGGATAGCACAATTCCTAATAAAAACATCAAACTCAAGATGCTGTAGTTAAGCCCTCTTAAGACTTTGGAGGCATGAAAGATAAGAGGCAGCTTTTATTAGTGAGTTTCAATATGTAAAACCCCGAAATTCAGGTAGTTATACTTTAAAACAGAATAAACACATTTGTTTTGTAACTAAAGAAGGTTTAAAACTTGATTCGAATTTGCCTTATAGTTCTGCGTATGCATACTTTATCTCTGGCTAGATTTCTATCTCTCTCGGTCCGTTAATATAAAACCTGGCTTAGTTTAACTGTGGTTTGAAAGAAGTGAACGCTGGGATTGGGCTGGATGATGTTGATTAATAGGTGTGCGAGGGTGAAAGACTCCAGGGCCAAGCAGTAGGTCCATCTTGGTGGCATCTGATGTTGATTGGCTTTGTCCTGCGCGGCTGCGCTGGAAGAGCGGACATTAAGATTAAGTGATGCTGTCGTGTTGAGGAGCGCTGCACTGCATCATTCTGGGAAGAGACAGCTGTGGTGGTTAATCCTTCATCACCAAGGGAGTGCTGCCAGCAGAAAGATATACAGCCAAAGATAACCCTCCATAACTTGTGCTAAAGATCAGAAAACTTTGAATTCACATCCATCTGCTTAGTCTGGGGTGAAGATGAAAGATAGGCAGAATAAGAAATAAAAAAAAAAACTCCTGTGGGATTAATTTTAGACGCAGTATGCAGCACACGGTGAAAAGGAAGGAGCTAAATTTTTACATGTATCTTAAAAGAACTGGACCATTCAGAATCCAGAAATTTAATTTTATTTCAATTGCTGTAATGTTCATACTCATGATGCTCATTTAATATGTACACTGCATCTTTTCTGGAAGCGGTTCAAAGACGCCGGTGTTCATAGTGTAAGGTTTAAAAAACACAAGTGTCTATTAAAGCTGCACTTCTAACTGATGCACAGGAATGGATGACAATGGAGCTTTTAGCATAATCTGTGGTAGAGAACTTTGTTATTTACTTTTATACTTAGCAGGTCAATTCCAAATTATTATACATCAGATGAGAATATATTCTGTCTCGAATGGTTGTGAACAGAGGCAGCTATATTGTTATGCATAATTTATTCATACAAAGTGAGAACCATTACAAAGACTAGCTCAAGTTGTCATCTTTGGAAATTAATTGATATGAAAGAATAAGATAGCCAGGAGGAAAATATGTACAAATGTATTGCTTTGAATGGTATCTTCTAAGCAATAACCAAATTAATAAAATACAGTTCAATGGCAGTAGTTAGTGATAATAATTTGGGGCATTTATCCATTATTTTAATGTAGACTGTTGTTTTAACATGCATTTAAAACCTTGAAGTAATACTTTAAAAAAGTTCTGTATTGAATGGTGAAGAAAAGGGGGCAGCACACTTTGTGTTATTATCATGGTGATAGTTATTGCTGTGAGGATAATGGATTATTTCTTTAAACAGATTGGTGATTGGCTGGGGGCGGAAATAGAAGACCTCCCTGTTACGTGCAGAGGAGGGGAACATCAGCGATGGGCAGGAGCAGCGCTCACCAAGCCTGGCCTCTGGTCTGCTTCTGCTACAGCTGTTGTTTGGCAATGAGTGATTCGGTGAACTTCATGTTGTCTATTTAATGTCTGCGTGCTATAGGTTGTCTATTGAAACAACTGTAATAGAAGTTAGTTACTCGGGTGGTATAAAGGCTTAGTTCTTGTTAATAAAGTCCTTTAATTAAATCCCTTCACAAAAATATAGGCACTTAGACTTATTGTTCCAGCAATACAGGTTTCTCGTCTACCTGGGCATAGTGAAGCTATAGGAAAGCCTTCTAGTCTTGGTGCCTAACTACTTAATACCTGGGGCAGATTATCTGCCCTAACTCAATGAAATGGATTCTCAGTCAATGTCCATGGGAATTAGGCACCCGAATGCTTGAAAAGTCTGGCCCAGAGGGTTCAGTGTTCTTGTAGGTTAGTATTTCATATGTCACAATTACTGCTGCACCACACTTTGTTCAGAGGCTGGGAATTGTTAGCACTATTAGAGTACTGAGAAAGAACATGTTTTCATATGGGCTTTTGAAAATGCTCCCCCTGCTCAACATGTCAGGTCCTTCTGTTCTAGAGTCATGGATGCTTCAGATAGAGTAACTGCATTTTATCAAATCCAAATTTTCTTTAGAGTTTGGCTAGCTATAAAATATGAATGTTTCTTTCTTAAACTATTAGGTATTGGTGTCTTACAGCGTTAAGTGAGATACTTAGTTGCACTTTGATGGTGGGTGAAGTATTTTAGTTGGGACCTGCTGAACTCCTTTGAGAGGAATAATACTATAGGTGTAGGTTGTCTTGGATTAAGAAAATGAGAATGAGAGCTGTAGTAAATCTGTTGATGTTTTCTCAAGTGTGTAACGAGATAGTGTTTTAGTTTCTTTTTTTTTTTTTATTGAGCATATTCACTTTCCTATAATCATAAAAATACCAATTAAAAGAGAAGAACATTTCATCGTTTGCAGAGAAACAGTTTTAGTTGTATCAGCAAAGTGCCCCTTGAAGCTGTCTGCACTTCTTGTCTCTCACGCTTCTGCTCTCAAATGTAATGAATCATGTTCCTGTTTTTTTTAGAAATACTTGTATTAATCTTAACAATTGGTGTTTCTTGATAAATTCATCCTCCAGTTGAATCTTAGGTTATGACACCTCTCAGGTAAAGGTGTAATATATATTAATGTGTCATTTGAATTTAATTAAAAATAATGAACCAATGAATACCAGTTGATATCATATGGGACAAGTATTTCTAAGCAGGCTAAGTGTGTTAGCAAGTTAATTTAACTTTTTGGCAAAAATCCTAATTACCTTAGTATCTGCATTACAGTATTATCTTAGAAATCAAAATGGCATTTTTGACTGTTATAAGTGAAATGGAAAAAATTAAAGTTTGGATAGCATTATGTATTGGGAGGAAGAAGTATATGCAAATATGTGAAAAATGACCACTGTCTTTTCTTAATAACTAACTGTTCTGCAGGTTCACCAAAGGAAGAATAAGAAATAATGCCCACATTGTAGCAGGAGGAATATAGGCTGAATATAGGGAGAAATTTTCTCACAATAAATACAGTTAAACATGGGAATGGGCAAATGAGTGCAGCTTCTCAGAAGGGTTCTTTTCTTTTCTCTTCTCTTCTCTTCTCTTCTCTTCTCTTCTCTTCTCTTCTCTTCTCTTCTCTTCTCTTCTCTTCTCTTCTCTTCTCTTCTCTTCTCTTCTTTCGACTGCAAACTGTATAAACTTGATTCTATCTACAAATATGGGATGGATGAGGTGATCTTTGATCTTTTGAGGTCCATTTTTAGTCTTGCTTTTCTCTCATTTAAAATTTGGTGATGGCTTAACATTGCCTTTTATAAGTTCTGGCAGTTTAGAGGTTAACAAAAATGAATGATTCTTTGTATGCTCATATATTTGTCCAAATCTAAATGTTTAACAGAACACAGGTTGAAGTGAGCAAACTTGTTCATGATGAACGCTAAAAAGGCCAAAAATTACAAAGGAATGGGTTAATACATTGACTAATGTTGTAGGTTTATAAGAACTGGCCCTTCTCTTTGTTCTTTTTTTATCATATACATTTATCATGTTCAACCTGGCAACTGAAGCAAATAGCTTTTTAAGTTGTAAAAAAATGAATCACTGTGCAATTTCTTGAACTGTATGATACAACCAAGCCTAATAATATTATACAGCAGAAGTTGTAAGCCTTGGGATATTTTGCCCCACTTTTAAAATTAATATTTTTTTTTTAAATGAGCCATGACCTTTTGCTACTGTCTGTATGGAAAATCAAAGAGCATTCAGATGTGTTTAATGAAGCTGTAGTTTCCTGTCCAAACTGGTAAGGACTAATGGTGAGTGCTTACTTTCTGCTGCTGCTGCATAAACCCCAGTATATTTAGAAATGGTTGAACTGATGGATTATGTGAAGATTTGGGATGCAGGCTATTTGACTTAACTTAAAAGCTTCTGAAGAAGTAACAGAGAAAAATAAAAGTTTGAGCTTTCTCCTTAAAAAGAAAAAGATGCTGCGGGAAGAATGTTCCATCCTCTCTGCACTGTAGACCAAAGGGTAAAAAATAATATGTATTTATTGTGTCAGCATATTTTCACACTGCTGGATGTTGCATGTTTACAGCTGGTTCTGATGCAGCTGTCAGGGTATGATTGATGAGCGTCATCATTTAAAGTGTAAAGGAAAATGTCTTGGCATAGAGGGACATGATGAAGTGCCATCTACCAGGCATTGTGGACATACGTGGTCACCGTTTCCTTTTTCTCCTTCCTCTCTGCTTTTCTTTGCTGCCCTTGCCAGAATCTACAGAAGTCATCGGGAGCAGCTCAGCCCAGCCTCCAGCCTTCTAATATCACTTTGGTAGTTGTCAGATCATATGAAATGTCAAAATTCATGTGGCCTTCGTGAAGAGATATATTTAGTACAGCTGCTGCATACCTACGTAGTACCTCTGACATTGACATATTAGTTATGCTGTCTTTTGCAATCTGATATCTTTAAATTTGCCACCTTGTTAAGTTTTGATTAATGTGATTCCATTTCACTAAAGTAATTGGCTTGGCCTGTTGTAGAAAATAATCAGCCTTTCTACGGAACAAATGCTAGAACATGCTAATGAGGGAGTGAGTTCGTTAAATTGATGGTGTGGAGTGACAGTTATTAATGATTGTTATGATAAACAGACGAGTGCGAATTGGGATGAGTTGGGCAAAAGTGACAGTTTAAAAATAACGTATATTGGAAAGTACTAACGAAGTAATATACTGTTAGGAAAACAATCATGCAAGTTGTCAAGGGAAGAAGTGTAATTATACAGCTGCACGAGCTGCCTGGGAGGACAGGGACCTGGCTGATAATGGACACGTTTTTTGTTGGCAAGGGGAAAATATGTTATGGCAGAGAGGAGTACAGATTGATAAATTAATTGGCCTTTCTCATTGTTCCAAGAGCAAACTTGGCCAGCAATAGCCAAGCAGATTAGGTAAATAAATGAAGTGACCAGCTCTTCCTCTGCATCTGACCCATTCCCTGCCCTTTCTTTTTAATCCACCTGTGCACAAACTGCCAAGCCCAACTGCCTAGGGTGGCAGTGTTCACATAAATATATCTTTCCTGGAAATATTTATAGCTTTTTAAAATGAGATGCTTTGTATTATGAAGATTTTTATCTTAAGATGAAGGTTAATTATAATAAGCCATTAGCCTTATGCAAAGCGGTATGAAAGCAAGATGGAGGATGCAAGTGTGCTGATTTTTAGACTGACCTCCCTCTTCTTTTAAAGTAAAATTTAAGCAGAGCTATCCATCTGAAAGCTTGCAAGAAAAAAAAAAGGAAGATATTCATTGCTAGTAGGGGTGTTTCAGAGGTAGAGGTATAGTGCCACTTCTGCTTATTGTTGCATAAGTTTGGCGCTAAATGGCTTCAGGTTGTTGGCTGTTGGAGAAAGACATTTGTATCTCTGAGACTGACAGCAGTGCCGTACATAATTCAGCTGTCAGATTGCCTGTATAGTTGTTTCAGTGAAAGAGCAGGGGATAAATGTGGTATATTATCCTAATAAGTATAAGGAGATACAAAGTAAGTAGGACATTAAAAAAAAAAAAAAGGTAAAACAGGCATCAGAAAAATTCAGTATGAACAGTGAGACTCCAACTGCTTATGAAGGTTGGAGCTAATAAGAATACTAGGTGGCACATTGTGGATCACTTCAGTCTCTGTTCTAATGCAGAGAATTGTGGGGATACATTTGGGCAGGCATGGAACTGAGTAGTCAGTGCTGTTCCACTTCTTTTTCTTGCTTGTTTATAGTGCCTTGCATTTAAATATTATCTTTCCTCCATGGAAATGTGAGCAAATTACCATATTCTTCATAAAGATGGGGAAGTGATTTTGAAAAAGTTGGCTAAGAGAAAGCATTGTCATCATTGTCAAATTCCAGCTGCTCAGGACACACCAATGAATAGAAGATGGAGAAGAGTTTAGATTTTATATGACAGGCTACAGCCATATCAGCACTGAATGGAGCCTGTAAAATGCTTACTTAGCCATTTTGCTAGATGTTTTACGGGATTCAGCTTGGTCTTGGTCTTGCATGGGCTCCAATAATCATGTTACCAGTTCCTTCTGACAGCCCTCAAGAACACGATCTGTTCACTAATCTTGCCATGTTTCCTTCGCTGCCCTAGCTTTCTAGTTTTCTGTCATAAGTACTAGTTTGTGAACACTGCTTGTGAGCACTGATTCACCAGATACAATCATCTAACCAAAATGAGCAAGGATAATCATCATCTTTATTTGATAATTAAGTCTAAGCCTTTCTCCTAATAGTTTGTTATGAGTGAAATCCCACTAGTCCTTGGTTTTCACTGTTAGCGAAAGGAAGAAAGAAAGAAGTTTTGGTTTCCACAGAACTTATAATTTTCCTAATAGTGTCATAGATTCAATGTGTGTCAGATATAGCTTAAGAAACTGCTAATTAGTAGCTTAATGCAATTTATTGCATATAGATTCTATCATACTGAACTTCATTGTTCCATTCAGAACATGCAAATCAGTGACTAAAATGCCTTTTTTTGAACAAAAATGTACCAATTACCAAATTTCTTTGTAACAGAAGAAAACGGGCATTAAATTCCAAACTATACGGCACTTCTCCAGATGATGAAGTCTTGTTTTACCATCATATTACTTCTTGAATGGCTTTATGTATTAAACTATTACCTAAGCTTTCTCTTTCAAACCAGAGTATAAGAAGGAGAAGCAGCCTTAAGAAAATCTTCATTTTAGCATTCACAATTTTGCTTCTGGCTCTTGACAAACTCTGTTGTTTACACTTTGCTTCCATTGCCAAACCCTTGATTTAGGCCCTTAGTCTTGTCTAGTCCAGAGGGATAGTATTGCTTTTGGTCTCTCTGACTTTTAGGATGTGCCTGCATTGACGTTTTAGTCTGGATGAGGCTTATGCTTTTGAAGTACCTCTTCTGCTCTTCCACATTTATTGAATTGCATTTTGCTCTGCAGAATCTGGATTCTTTTCTAATGAACTGGAGGATGTTAGAGCATCTGATGTTCTCTAGCTGCTGCTGGGCATTCAGTCTGTGGAAACAGGTTACATCAAATACATATTAAAATGCATCTAATGTTGGACATTGGGTCCTTGGCATCAGATGTTTTACTCTGAAGGTCTGCTCTGTTTGGATCTCACTATTTGGTCATACAGATATAGTCAGTCTTGATAATACTTTAAAGTGAATCTTCACATGACATTACTGTTCCTTTGTCTTTTTACTTAAACCCATTTTTTCTCTTCATTTCTGCCTAGCTGCACTGCTCACTTCTGTCTAGTGAACAGTATCACTATTTATTTTGGGACTAGGGGCTGGCCAAAGTGGCTTGAGGCCACCTTTTGGTTATAAAGTTTACTTCTGCCTTTGTACTGTTTTCCATCATGCTTCTTGAGTTTGACCATCTACTTGTACGTTAAAAATTCTTTTCTTGTTGAGACCACTTAAAAAATACTTGCTTTTTATTATTTTTATTATATTGCCTCCTCTGTTAACCTCTTAGATTGGGTTCTTTTTAATTAAGTCCCAGAAATTATATTAGTAATTTAAATTATTTTTGTCTTGAACAAAACTTATCCCTGAAGGAGCTTAACCTTCCTGTCTTTGTGTTGTGCTTGACCCTCATGTTTTTTACGAAAAGGATTATAAAACCTTTTGAACAGGAAAGATTCTTTGGTTGAAAAGATACTTATATAAAAAAAATGATTTTTTTTTTTTCCTTTTCCTCTCTAAATGCATGTTGCTTGCATTTTCAATATGGAAAAGTAATTGATTTTGTATATTTTCTATCCTAACAAAATTACTCTTACAGTGCATTGGCTCCTAGGCAAGGAACTTGAATTTGGAGGAGCTCTCATTTAACCTTTTTGTTTGGACCAGTCTTCACATAGCAAAAATGCTATGAGAAATAAAGCCTTCTCATTTCTTTGCGGTAACAGCAAAGCCAGTTGACTGGATGTCTGTACAGAAAGGTTTCTTCTATGAGACTGAAAACTTGAGTGAGAGTGGGTAAGTGGAAGCTAGCTGCGACATGGATACTGAGAAATGGTATAATCTACTGTTTGGGTCTAGATTTATTCCACATTCTGCAAATGACCTCTCATCAGGCCATAATGAAGTCATGGCACTACTGTAGCAACACAACATTTCCCCTATGATAAAACAGGAATGATATTTGCTTTCTTTAGGTAGAACACTTAAACTTCTATGCATTAATATCATGTAGCAAACTTAAGTGTGGTTGTAGGGAATTGGCTCTTGAAGGGTAATATGTTGAATGTATTTTATAAGCTAAGGTTACTGAAACATGAGATCAGAAGGTTTTAATATACATCTCTGTACAGATGCAAAATAATAAGTTGCTAATTTAATCTGAACAGCTATTTACAATTTTAATGTGTACATAGTAAAGAAGTTTTTACTTTCCAGGCATTTTTTTAAGCTTTTTTAAAATCTCTAAGGGGACAAGTTTTCTAGATATTCTTAGTTTTAAGTGAAATCTGAGTTTTCTAGGTTACACTAATCTTAAATTCTGTTCTGATGTTGTATGCCATCCTCATGGTCTTCTCTATGAGAAGACCATAGCAATATTAAACAGTAATCAAAACAAAGATTCATAAGAGGTGTCTGCTGCTTTTTCAGACTCTCAGAGGTATAAAAATGCCTACATTTTAGAAGGAGCTATCATCTTGGGTTTTTTGTAAGCTAGAAAGGTTTTAATTTTGTATCTTTCAATCACTTCTGAGAAATCTGTTTGGTAGTCTTTTGGTAAATCTGACTTGACTTGGCTTTGTTTGATACAGCATTAATAACAGCTATTTCCCTAAGAAGAGATGTTGAAAGAAAAGAAGCTACAGCTGATCTAAAAGTTGTGAAGAGGCATTTATTTTATCCTTATTCTGAACAGTAGAGGTGTAGAGAAACCTTATTTTTTGTTTATTTGTCATGGTATAAGAAGGACTTACATAGTGAATGGTAGGTTGTTTTGAGTTGTAGAAGGCAACATTAGGTAGCATATGGTTCACAAAGTGAATCGAGTCTGTGTCCAAACAATATGTATAAATAATTTACATCAGTATTAGCAGGAGTCACACATCCTCAAAGAACAGCATGTTACAGCTATGCACAGATTTCTGCTTCTGACAATAGCTTTGCTTTGTAAATATAGACACCTATTATACTAATTCTTTTAAGATAATTACGGTGTACTTCTCTGAGGCTTTTCTTTTTTCCTTGTCAGGAAATAAAGCATGTGTTTTTAGGTTGTTACCTATGGAGACTGAGTGCCAGCGCATGTGTTGTGTGATCTCCCCAACTAACTGTGGAACTGGTGAGTTAGCTCCTGCCCAGGGGAGTGCATGGAGTTGGTGGAAGTGACCAGGTGGATACCTCCCTGAGGTATCCAGCTTTGGCCAGAGGGAGGGGCCCTGCCAGCCTCTCGGCTGTAGAAGGGCTACAGCATGACTCCATGCCATACTGAAGAGAGAATCGGCTCGAAGAACAGGCAGCGTGAAGTCTCGTGGTGTCAGAGAGAGGGAGCTCGAGCTGCAAAGGAAGACCTGCTATTCTGTGGACACCAGGCAGGCACTGGATGCAACTGTGTAGGAAAGCAGAAGTGATTAGTTCAGGTATTTGTAGAGTCATGGGGTTGGAGTGGATCTGTCAGGAGAGATGGCCTCAAGGGGAACTGCTGCAAAAATGCCCATTTTGCTTTCCTCAGGTGTATAGAGACATGGTCATACTTCCAGTTCTCCTGTATTCAGTATTCTAGATCCCTGAATATCTGCTTTAAGAATAGCAAGTGGTAACTATTAGATGAACGGACAAACAAGCCTTCATCAGGCTGGAGGGGAGGCTGCAACTGAGAGCTGGGATGGCTCTTGTCGCTTACCAGCCTAAATTCTACTAAAATGGTCACCTCAGATACACTCTTGACCCACCCCTCTTCCCTCAAGACAATCCCAGCTGTGTCAACCTGGCATTTTAAAAAGAATGTGCTGGTTGGAAAATGATCACTCGCTCCTTCTAACTGCTCCTCTGATCCACTTTCATACTGTGCTAAGCCAGAAGGTTAGCTGTATTTACCATCTCTGTGCTATAATGAAATCATTATTAAAATAATGAAAATGACCTATAATTAATTTTAAACAGGAATAAATACTGAGGAAAAAACAAAAGTCAACCATGCCGTGAAAAGTGACTGGTGTCCAGTTGGTCATCCTTCAGTTTTTCAGGTGTGGTCTTCTTACTTTTATATATATAAACTGGGAGAGGAGTTTTGAGGAGATGCTACAATAAGAGTCTGACAGGAGAGAAGTCACAGCTGGGCAAGAAGAGTTTTACTTCACTGTGGCTGCCCTTTCATGCCTGTGGTCTATGTTGCCTGTTATCTGGTGTAGACAGGTGAGTTTTACTTCATATGGTTGGCAGTGATGAGGTAGCTGATAGAGGCACAAAGACGATCAAAGGGACTTCAGAGAACTGGGGCGATTACTTGAAGGATCAGGAGCGCAGGTAGTGTTTTCCTCCATCTCGTCAGTAGCCAGGAGGCATACGGAAAGGAAGACCCATCTCATTAACACGTGGCTCAGAGGCTGGTGCCAGAGGTGGAATTTTGGGTTTTTCAATCATGGGGCAGTTTACATGGCACCAGGCCTGCAGGAGTCAGATGGGGTTCACCTGTCACAAAGAGGGAAAAGGATTCTGGCTCAGGAGCTAGCAGGCCTCATTGAGAGAGCTTTAAATTAGACGCGAAGGGGGAAGGGGATAAAACCAGGCTTGCTGGGGATGAGCCTAGGGGTGGCATGCCTGTGTTGGAGAAGAGATCTATAGCCCAACTGAAGTGCATTTACACCAATGCCCGCAGCATGGGCAATAAACAGTAAGAGCTGGAAGCCATTGTGCGGCAGGAAAACTGGTCACCATCATGGAAACATGGTGGGATGAAACTGGTCACCATCATGGAAACATGGTGGGATGACTCACACAACTGGAGTGCTGCAATGGATGGCTACAAGCTCTTTAGAAGGGATAGGCAAGGAAGGAGAGGTGGTGGGGTAGCCTTGTACGTTAGAGAGGGTTTTGATTGTCTAGAGCTCAATGAAGGTAATGATAAGGTTGAGTGCTTATGGGTAAAGATCAGAGGGAAGGCTAATAAGGCAGATATCCTGGTGGGAGTCTGTTATAGACCACCCAACCAGGATGAGGAAACAGACGAAGTATTCCACAAGTGGTTGGCTGAAGTCTCACAATCTCTAGCCCTTGTTCTCGTGGGAGACTTCAACTTACCAGATATCTGCTGGAAATACAGCACAGCAGAGAGAAAGCAGTCTCGGAGGTTCCTGGAGTATGTGAAAGATAACTTCCTGACGCAACTGGTAAGCGAGCCAACCAGGGGAGGTGCCTTACTGGACCTGCTGTGTACGAACAGAGACGGCCTGGTGGGTGATGTGGTGGTTGGAGGCTGTCTTGGGCTCAGCGACCATGAAATGATAGAGTTTTCAATTCTTGGAGAAGTAAGGAAAGGGGTCAGCAAAACTGCTACCCTGAACTTTAGAAGGGCAGACTTTGGATTGTTTAGGCATCTGGTTAACAGAGTCCCTTGGGAGGCAGTCTTGAAGGGCAAAGGAGTCCAGGAAGGCTGGACGTTATTCAAGAAGGAAGTCTCAAAGGCGCAGGAGCAGGCCGTCCCCATGTGCCATAAGTTGAGCAGGTGGGGGAGAAGACTGGCCTGGCTGAACAGAGAGCTTTGGCTGGAACTCAGGAAAATAAAGAGAGCTTACCACCTTTGGAAGAAGGGGCAGGTGACTCAGGAGGACTACAAGGATGTTGTGAGGTTATGCAGGGAGAAGGTTAGAAAGGTGAAGGCCCAGCTAGATCTTAAACTGGCCACCACCGTTAAAGGTAACAAAAAATGTTTTTACAAATATATCAGCGACAAAAGGAGGGCCAGGGAGAATCTCCCTCCTTTGTTGGATGCGGAGGGAAACATTGCCACGAAGGATGAGGAGAAGGCAGAGGTACTTAATGCCTTCTTTGCCTCAGTCTTTAATAGTCAGACTGGTCATCCTCAGGGTTTTCAGGCCCCTGAGCTGGGAGATGGAGATAGGATGCAGAATGAAGCCCCAGTTGTCAAAGAGGTGGCAGTCACCGACCTGCTCCTCCACCTGAATGCCCACAAGTCCATGGGGCCAGGTGGAGTCCACCCGAGGATACTGACGGAGCTGGCAGAGGAGCTGGCCAAGCCACTTTCCATCATTTATCAGCAGTCCTGGTCAACCGGGGAGGTCCCAGATGACTGGAAGTTAGTAAATGTGATGCCGCTCTACAAGAAGGGTCGGAAGGAGGATCTGGGGAACTACAGGCCTGTCAGCCTGACCTCGGTGCCGGGGAAGGTCATGGAGCAGATCATCTTGAGTGCCATTATGCGGCACGTGTGGGACAACCAGGGGATCAGGCTCGGCCAGCACAGGTTTATGAAAGGGAGGTCCTGCTTCCCTAACCTGGTCTCCTTCTATGAGAAGGTGACCGGCTTAGTGGATGAGGGGAAGGCTGTGGATGTTGTCTACTTGGACTTTAGTAAGGCCTTTGACCCTGTCTCCCACAGCATTCTCCTGGAGAAGCTGGCTGCTCATGGCTTGGATGGGTGCACTCTGCGCTGGGTTAAAAACTGTCTGGATGGCTGAGCACAGAGAGTGGTGATGAATGGAGTCAAATCCAGCTCACGGCCGGTCATGAGTGGTGTTCCCCAGGGCTTAGTGTTGGGGCTGGTCCTGTTTAATATCTTTATCAATTATCTGGCTGAGGGGATTGAGTGCACCTTCGGTAAGTTTGTAGATGACACCAAGTTGGGTGGGAGTGTTGATCTGCTGGAGGTTAGGAAGGCCCTGCAGAGGGACCTGGATAGGCTGGATTGATGGGCCAAGGCCAGCTGTATGAGGTTCAACAAGGCTGAGTGCTGGGTCCTGCACCTGGGTCACAACAACCCCATGCAACACTACAGGCTTGGGCAAGAGTGGCTGGAGAGCTGCCTGGCAGAAAAGGACCTGGGGGTGTTGGTTGACAGCTGGCTGAACATGATCCAGCAGTGGCCAAGAGGGCCAATGGCATCCTGGCTTGTATGAGGAATAGTGTGGCCAGCAGGACCAGGGAGGTGATAGTGCCCCTGTACTCGGCACTGGTGAGGCCGCACCTTGAACACTGCGTTCAGTTTTGGGCCCCTCACTACAAGAAGGACATCGAGGTGCTGGAGTGTGTCCAAAGAAGGGCAACAAAGTTGGTGAAGGGTCTGGAGAACGAGTCTTAAGAGGAGCAGCTGAGGGAGGTGGGGTTGTTTAGTCTGGAGAAGAGGAGGCTGAGGGGAGGCCTTATTGCCGTCTACATCTACCTGAAAGGAGGTTGTAGTGAGGTGGGGGTCAGACTCTTCTCCCTAGTAACAAGCGATAGGATGAGAGGAAACGGCCTCAAGCTGCACCAGGGGAGGTTTAGGTTGGATATTAGGAAAAACTTCTTCACCGAAAGGGTAGTCAGGCATTGGAACAGGCTGCCCAGGGAAGTGGTTGAGTCTCCATCTCTGGAGGTATTTAAAAGACGGGTAGATGTGGTGCTCGAGGACATGGTTTAGTGGTGGACTTGGCAGTGCTACGTTAACGGTTGGACTCGATGATCTTAAGGGTCTTTTCCAACCTTAACGATTCTATGGTACAGTGGTGTACACTTCCTTTATCGGCTGAAATTTTTGCCCACGTTTTGGATTTCAAGCTAAAAACCTTAACAACATTTTCCTTTTTTATTTTTTGGTGGGGTGTGGGGTGTGTGTACTGTTAGTAATTTTGGTAACTTGTGCGAAGTCTGCTAAGCAATTTTGAATTTATTTGATGAGTCAGATCTATGCCTTCCTACAGTTGTCAACTATAGGCAGATATGCATACCTGTGGATTAGTGGAAGCATTGAGGCAACTGTTGAATTTTTAACACACACAGGTGGTTTATCGTCAGCATTATAGGATACTTTTGTCTTTCCTAGTACCTCATATTTATCAATAGTAAAACAGAGAAATCCTAGAACCAAAAGAAAAAAAATTAGTCTACATTCTTTGGGAAAAGGCTGTTTCTTTGAATGAATGTTGTACTGAGTATGGTTATATATATATATATATATATATATATAACCATGTGTATATATATAACAATATATAACAAATCAGTGATAAAGCAAAAAATGAGTAAAACCCATAATATATATTAAAAAAAAAAAAGCAGAAGTGGAGTGGTGAGAAGGAAGTACTTTTGTAGCAGCTGTTTCAAAGCATGCTCAGCATTCCTGTTATAACTGACTGTGTCCCAGGAATTGTGAGGTCGGCAGTGAAGCTAGTTGCCTGCTTTGGGAGACCATCAGCACTGAGTCTTTGTTTGAGTCATGTTTGTTGCTGATTGTATTCATTTGAGTAGCAGCCTGTGCACTTTCTCTAAGATGCTATGGCCTAGGGCTGTTAGGGGAAGGACAAGTTTTAATTGTACATGCCACTATTCAGCCGCACTCTATCCAGCAGCCCACACACTGGCTGGAAAAACTTTTCTGGGGAACAACTGTTGAACTGCTGCTCAGGACCCTATTCTTAAAATTGAAAGCTCTCAATTATGTTTTTCCATTCAAGGAATTGGAAAGTACAGTTGCTCTTTTTTTCTGCTGTCCATAAAGATAGTGTTTTTGATGTCATTGTCTCTGTTGGAAAAGGCAGTGAAACATAAGCCCTTTTGGCAGAGTTTCCACATACCTTTTATTTTGTGAGGATGGGGTTAGTCTCATGTGAATTTCCTGTTGTTTCAGACTTGCATTTTAGTCAGCATTTTTAAAAGCTACTCTACAGTACAGGAGAAAAAGCAAAGTTGGATGTGAAAGAGAAGTGACATCTCTCTGAGCTGATTGTCTTCTGGCTTTCAGTACATACTGCAATCTTAAAAGAAAGCAAATGACTGAAATAGGTTATCATTAAGCCTTGCTTTTCAGCAGCAAATAAGGACCCCCACCCCACCCTCTGCCACAGCTGAAATCACTCAAAAGGGGTAAAAGATTTTTCTGTTCCAGGTGTTTCAGTTTCAAAGACTTATATAGCTTCCACCTGGAGCTTATTCATAAGTTCATGCGTGGAATACATTTCCCACTTCCGGTGAAGAGGACTTGAGAAGAAGAGAGTTCACTTGCCCTGTAGTTCAGCACCTCCAAACAAGGCTGATGAACTTGAAGAATTCAGTAAAAATGTTTTGGAACTGAAACACACAGGGGTGCTCTGCCGTTGGAAAGAATTGGTGCCTCTTTAGTCCCTAAAAAGAAAGAGGTTTTTAAGCAGGGGCTTGCGACTGTGTGCTGCTACCGAAGGAGGTAATGTTAGCTTTCTTGCTTTACATGTTACTTAACTGTGATTTGTTTTGGTGAGGTATAGCATTGCTATTTCATTGTACCTGAAAAACAGATGTTTTGCAGCAACCTCCTTTGCTAGGAGTGGTGTATTCTGAGAATTAGAAATTCAAGGTTTTTGTTTTCTCTTCTGGATTCTTTCTGGAGAATGGAATGGACTTGAGTGTATGTTTTCTTTAAGTTTGTTCAGCCTTCATCAGAGAGGCTAGGTGTGATTCACTGAAAATGCAAAGCATAGGCAAAGACATTTTGGATTTCTCCACCTTTTTTATGTAATGCATCCATGTTCTGGAGAGGTCATCTTAAGTTCATTTATGGGGCATATTTGAGAATAATTGTCTTTTCTGCTGAGATTGAGGGTGCGGAAAAAAGGTCCGCCTAAGTTTTGAATAACACTTTTCTAGTTGTGAGCAGTAAATGTCTTTGAGGCATCAAGCTATCATCTAAGAAAAATGATTCTTTATTGTTATTATCTAAATATAATTATTCCTAACCTTTGCTGATGTTTAAAGATATGTAATAGTGTATTTTGTGGAATTGAATAACTTAAGCTTTGTAGAGCACTGGGGTCTCTTCATGATCAATCCATACTAATCTCTGTTTCATTATACAATAAACTTGGACAAAATGACAGCAGAATTCTTCATACAGTTGTATTAGGGATGATATTATTAATTGATTCCAGAATTAACGGTGTTATCTTAAGGGTGAAACAAGACACATACAGTGTCTATTTTTGGGTATTGGAAAACAGTTCAATTTTAGTTACTAATCCAGGTGAAGATAAAGGAATGAGCTTCCTATTGAGCTGACATGAGTTCAGAATTCATTAGATTACAGACTTTCTTTCAAGCTTTACATGGGATAGTGAAGGGAGAAAACCTGTAGTAGTTTTTCTGTGCCTTATTAGCTGTTCTCACTGTATAATGTAATGCAGGAAGTACTAATTGTCAGTCATATTGATTTGTTATGGAGAGTAAAACTTTGAGGAAAGTTCAATTCTTTTTGTAGCAAATACTGGAGGAGAAAAAAAAGTGGGCTAAAAATGTTTGGTGTTTTCTAGGGATGCTACTTCTGAAAAGCAGAGATACGTTACAGAATTCAAGTGGAGCAGTGCTTGATAATTCTTATCCGTGGTCAAGGAACTCTCATCAGACATTAATTAATGAATATTTTAATGCAATAATCAAATAAGGTAGTATGCTTAAATACTAAAAGTTTTAACAGAGTATTTTGTAATAATTACATCCAGTGTAACTTGTGAAATAGACTCTAATACAGTCACAAATATTTAGCTGATAGAATTTGTAATTGTCAAACTGAATCCATCTTTGACAAAGTAGCATTACTGGTTCCATGGTGTGTTTTAGGAATGTGAAGTTTAAACCATAAATTTAATTTGTTTACTACTGTCTACCTCTCCTGTTTTTACTATGAATGCTGAATACTTGTTATAGAAGTCTTATTTCCATCACAGCTTCTTAAAACAAATGTAAAACAGCTTGCAGGCACTTAGAACTTTTCAGGAATATCCCAATAAGATTGACTAATATTCTTTAATTTAGGCTTAAGAAAGAATGGAAAGCTGTATGCATTATTTATTCAAGGTATTTATTTTAATACTAAATTTGAATAGTAGTACGTGAAAGGGTTTTGTTGCTTTCTTATTTGCCATCTCAACGGTTTAACAGATGTGAATATCCCTCTCTTCCGGCTTGCAGAGGATTTAGATGAGATGCAATAGAGCCCTTTTTTCCTAATAATAATAATGATAATCCCATGGTGTGAAGTTGAAATCTAATCCTTTCAGGAGTTTGTTTTTGCTGTGCTTATTCTGCCTGATGTTAGCTCAAGTGAGTTACATGAGAGAGAGAATACGAACGTGAATTATTCTCTCTGTGTGTGTATGTGCATTTTGCTGTATACTTATACAAATTAGGTATGTTACAAATGGTTTTAAAGAGGAATAAATCCACTTTACAACACAGATGAACTAAAGTTTTGCAAGCACAAAAGAAATAAAATTCAAGTTCTATACCAACTAAAAGCAAAGCAAACATAGAAAATTAAGGTAGCATTGTTAAGTAACACACCACAGCTCATGGAATTATGTTATATGATATCACACTTTAAAGTTTATCTTGTTTGCAACATTAATATATTAATATTCACTTGACAACTTTTAGTATTAAGAACTTTGCATACACACATTTTCACTTTGAGAATCTAGGTACTTCAGCAGGTACACGTAACTGATAAATCTTTTTGTAGTTGTCAAAACAACTTTGTACTTTTTCTTTTACAACTAAAAGCACTTTGACAGTCTGAAACCTGGTATATCAATAGGGAAAGCAAACAGACTATTCATTTTAGTACCACATTTCACTGAGAGTTTTGACATTTTTGAAATATATCACTTCAAAACACTGAGACACAGATGATTAAAGGTTGTTACTGGCAAAAATGTTGTTGGTTATCGATGTTATTGATATCACACAGTGACATCTTTGCATACTGGTAGAGTCGTCTTTGAAAACCAGGGTAGTTTGACCGTATGGACTCTATCTGCATACCTCATTGTAGTCTGTGCACTAGTTTCTATGCCTCGAGGGCCTCCAAAAAATAAATAAATAAAAATGCTAACCTAGTTGCTGCTTGGTGACTGTCATTGTTTGCAGTCTACCTGTCAGTTCTCAGTTTTGCTGATGTGTGGAACAGCATTGTCCTGATGTCTGAAGTCACTCACAATTAACTTGAACTAGAGATGCTGCCAGGGTTGGACTGGTTTAGAAAGATAAAACAGGCTACGGTGACCTGATATTTGTTTTTCAGTCTGGGAAAATTCCGGTGTGTTTGTTCATAGCATGCATTGTAGTCTGAAATAGGATCTTCGCAAAAACACTGTGTGGTGCCAGTTTCCCCAGTGCAGTCATGCTGGCTTTTGGTTTGTGATTGTTTCTATGTTTAACTGGATAATTTTCTCTTTTTAAGCTTTTGAGAAATCACAGATGTTATTGGGAATGTCTTGCCAGACACCAAAAGTAAATAGAAATATACAGTTGTCCTTCTCTTGTAGAGTTTCACAGCCGATGCAAGAGCACACTCCAATGTGGTCTTGTAGAAGAAGATAACTTAAAAAACAGTGGTGCAAGCCTGACTTTTTAATAGCATTGTTAATATGGAGCTCAATCCATTGAGGTAACTTGAATACTCTTTCTGTGCTAGGGAAAGAAAGAAAGAAACATAAAATAAGCATGCGTTGCCTGACTTGAATCTGGGGTGCTGTGGAGGTGACTTGCAGTGTGTGCACAGAGTGTGCTGGAGTCTGGGTGCTCAATCTGTTGCAGCGGCAACTTCTTAAGTCACATGCATGTAATATTGTTTTGCTCACTATGTATGCCCGGATTAGTTAATCTGGGACAGTCTAAAACTTTCTCAAAGTTCCCTTGAAAGATGAACCTTCTAAACTTTCCTAGGCTAAAGTTTAGATTTAGTATTGATTTACTTGTATTCAGATATGAGTGTGTGTGTGAAAACTTTTCTAAGTGTTAATTAAAATATGTTCATAATTCTTTGCATTTTTAAAGAATTTAGTTGTCTACTTTTGATGCCGTTTTTTGTATTTCAGTGAAACTTTGGAACCTTTTAGCTGAAAGGTCACTAAACAGTAGAGTCTGGCTATCTGTTTCGTTTTGGCTGTCAGTTTTTGTAACTCCAAGCCTTCTGTGTAGTATATAAATTCTTCAGCACGCTATGTGGTTTAAAAAACAAATGCAAAAAAAAAAAAACCCAAACCCACAAAACAGAGAAAGTAACTCGGGGAAAATTACCAATCGGTGTTGAATACATATACTTGTTTTGAGAGATCTGTAATCAAAGATAGTCTGTGGAGAAGAAAATCACCAGCTCTCAATATGTAGAATATATCTAGCACAAAATTATTTATCCAGCTTTCCTTTGGCATGGATGAGTAACACCTATACTGATTTGTCTGCTTACTTAGTTTTTTGTTGTTACTATTGACAGAAAAAAACCCAGAAACATAATATGAGAATGATTGATTGTGGGATGGAGCCATAGGCTGACTCATCCCATATAAAGTAATGACACAAATATTAATGGAAGCACATTCGACATGAGCTTCATTTTTTCAACGGAGTTGTTTGGACTCCTGAGACTTATCCTAACAATAGTTCCAGACACAATCAATAATAATTTTTATTGCTTTTGCAAAGTGAATTTGAAAACTGTGTAAGTGAGGCTGGATATCTGGAGATGAGTTGCTTTAATGATTCCACTGCCAAACTCTTGGCAGCACAATTAGATGGTTTTAAATTAAGCCCATTTCTAAGCTATGGATATCTAGGACTGGAGAGGTGTCCTTAGCCGTGCTAGGCTTTCACAGGTCATTCGTAACTTACTAAAATTCTTGTAACAACTTCAAAGCTGAAGTATGCTAGCAATCTTTATGTTGACTTTGTTACAGAATTTCATGATAACTGCCTGTCCAGGAAGAGTTATTTAATGGGTGGTGGTAAAAATCAAGACTGACACAAGCTTGTCTTACTAGAAATTGAAAGATTGTTCTCAGTGAAAAAGGGAAAACAGTTTACATACCGTGCTGCTTTTTCAGGTGCCAAAATTTACTCATATGGAACTAAACAATGCTTTTCACCTGTCTGTGATTAATTGATAGGAAGTTCAGATACTCTTGTATCTCTAGATAGGTGCCCATCCTTTAGCTGGAATCACAATTCAGATATTAAGAAAACTTCTAAATCACCTAACACTTGAGTATTGTGTAGAATTTCTAATAGAGACATATATCTGAATAGGTGACTTCCTCATAAGGAAAAGATTTCTAGATTTAAGTTGCGGAAACATCAAGCACTGCTGCTGGACAATGGAATGGTTGTACAGTGAGGTCCTGACATAGGACCTCTTTCATTTCATTTACCAAGTATTTATTCTCTGTATGGAAGTCTTTGAAAAGGTGTTAATTTACGTGGAGGAAAAGGATTATTTGCAAAACAGATGCTGTGTGCCTATAGCTTTTTGTAAGGCTGAAAATGAAGTGCCTAAGAAATCTGTGCTTTATCAGAAAGTATGTCGGAGTTTAAGATGTCTCCTAACATTATATAACACAAAAGCAAATTTCCCAATATTGGAGTCAGTAACGCTACAACCAATGAAGATTAGCTGAGGCTTTACCAGATTATATACTCAAACATTAAGAGGATTTGTCAATAGCAAATGTAGAGTTGTGGGTGTTGTGTGGGGTTTGTTTTTTTTGTTTGTTTTTTTTTTTTTTTTAATTAAATGTAGATGAGGTGAAATTTACCTTTGGAGAATAAATATGTTGAGTTGAGAGAAATTTGAAATGCGCAAAACATTCCTTTTGTAAATTTTTATGATTATTTCTCAGATATGAGCCCTATGATTCACATGTGGTACTGATTTTGTTGTTCCCACTGTTGCCTTAATATCCATTCCTTTGATGTTGCAATGAGATTGTTTTTGTTTGTTTTTCTTCTCTCAGTAAAGTCATTTGTATGTACGAGAGTTTCAGCTCGAGAGACAACCAACCAATATTTTCCTAGCGCATAAGGATGTAACTCTACATTTAAATTTATTGTAAAACATTATGCTCATCTGTAATTATATTACTTTAAGATAAAGCCTTCATCCGCTCTAAGATCTTTTGATGTCCCTTCCCTGCTGACTCTTTTTTCTTGTTCCCACTTACGTTAATGTGAAGAGACAGTTGAGTAAATGCACAATGAACTTCAAAACCTAGTAATTGTTTTTCAGAAAGAATGAAACTTGTGAATTAGATATGGATTGTAAAAGAACACCAGAGCTGATTAGTGTTCGTTCGGTTTGCCTGCTGGACCGTTCTGACACCTGTCTTCCCGCTTTCCCCATAAATGCCATTGCTGATCCCTCTATACTGCCAGTCACATGACAGCCAGGGAGAACTTGTGGGTGGGAGTTAAAAGACTCCCAGTGAACCTTGTCAGGCTTAGCAATTCATGAAACTCAACATAAAAGGCAACGTTAAACAAAGATGAGTTGAATCCATTTACATGCAAACTGTAGTTATCTGTATGAAAAAAGCCGGGAAGGGGGGAATGTTGAAGGGGTTACTATTTCTTTCTTCCTTTTAGGATGTGTAGATAATGAGTTGTGTAAGGCTTAGAGGGAGGAAAATAAGCCAACTTTCAAGGCATTGAAAAATTGCTTTTTAGGAAAAATCCTTTTCATCCTAACCATCTGGTTGCATCTTGTTTACAGCACAGTGTGCCAGTTTGTGCTTATTAATCATGCTTACACAAGTATCTTAATTACTCCCTGTGTAGCTGCTCTGTTTTGAACTCAGAAGTTGACCTTTCTCTTTTTATTCCTTTAAACCATTAATCACACATAATCAACGCCAACGGGGCAGAGCCATGGAGAAGGCTACCCAGTTTCCAAAAGCACATGCTAGTCCTGAGAAACCATGTAGACCAGAGTGACTGCAGTGCTATCAGTCAGGCATATCTTAATTAATGACTGCTTTGTGTGCGTGCATACTTACACGCCTGTAAGCCAGTTCTGTTCCCCCCTTTTGCTTCCATCTACCAAGATAACAGTTGCTTTCCTACTTTATGATACTGGAGATCATTTTAATAAGTCTCTGTATATAAAGGACCTTCAGAGACATCATGTGACTGAAAAGGATCTGGTTCTCTTGTCTATGTTCTGTGGTTGCTTCTGTAATAATTAAAATTTAGAGAGGATATAGGATAGCCAGAAACATTTCTAGGCTCTGGATTCTTCTAGGATAAATAACTGTGTTGGTAGATGGTGAAGTTTTAAAAAATAACTGGAGTAACAAGTGGATTCCTCTTCTTCCCTGCCTTCCTTATTAAAAAAAAAAAAAAGAAAATAGAAAGGGGAGAGAGAAAAAAATTGTTTGAAAGAAGCATGTGTGTGAGAAGACTGAAGGAATGGAATTTCAGAAATGGCAATCTGGTTTCTAGTGTACCAGACAAATTATAGTATGCAAAAGTAATTTTGCCTGCCCTGAAACTCTTCAGTGTGATGAAAATTTTATCAGTATTCTAAAAAGAGAGAACTATCCAGCCTGCTCGTTTAGTCAGCTTACATGTTTATATACCGGGGGGGGGGGGGGAGATTTGCAAGTATGACTTGGATTTTCTCTCTATTGCTGTTGGATTTTTGTTGTTTTTGCTATAAATACTGTATTTAGAATTTATGCTGTCTGATCTCAGTTGTGCTTACTGGAGATGAGATTTCACTTATAGAAGCTTTAACTGCAGTTGAGGCTCTCTTAAAAGCCTTATGATTATGCTATCATAATAAGCAGTTTGTTTATTTTTATTGCCACCATGGAAAAAGAAAATATCTCCCAACAAAGCACAACAGGAACAGAAAAAGATGAAAAACCTGTATCAGAAAATTTACATCATGAAAATTATTAATATTTAATTCAGGTAAAAGCTTTGCCATTCCAAACGCAGAAAGAATGCACAGCTGTCTCTTCTTATGTTAAAAACTACTTGTTCATGAACTGAGTATACGGTGTGTGAGGTGAACTGTTTCATCCAGTCTAGTGTATAATTTGGCCACTTCAAACAGGCTTTTTCTTTTATTTGAACTTAAAAGTTTATTTGGCCTTTTTGCATATTTTGGGTGTCTTGGTGTGCTTGCACTTTTGATGTTTCCTAGAAGGTTTCTTGAATGTTGTAAAACGGTTTAAGCACAAACAAGCAAGAAAAAGTTTCTTCTGAGAAAAATATTTTGAGAACCGAAACTGAAACAGTTACATTTTGAGTAGGGGAAGCCCTTGCTGGCCTTAAACTATAGGTGAGTCTCCCTGCCCTTATAGGCAGCTAAAGACTTTTTCTAAGGACAGATTGTAGGTTCCTGTAAAACAGAACAATTTTGTTGATTAGATTCTGTATTGATAAAATATGCCCAAACAGCAGGGTGAATAGGAGATTTTTTTTTTTTTTTTTTTTTTTTTTTTTACTCATGTGGCAGATAGGACCAGACTAAACAGGCATTGCTGGATATTTATTTTTTGGCAATTTTATTCAAAGTTGGTATAAAAAGAGAGGAGATTGTGTTAATTTATGTGACAAGATTGCAGGCTTCTGGTGCGTCTGAACCTTGTGATACTTTAAGTGCAGATGTGAGTCATGGTGGTAACTTCATCATGGTAGCACAGTCACAAGGAGACCATGCTGATGACTTTTCCTTGCTAGCAGATAGCCTGAAGATGAAAGGTGCCTTACCAGCAATGTAGCCCAACTGACCAAATGTAGTTATCTTAACCAAAAGACTCTAGTAGTTGAGGAGTTAGTGATCCATGTAACAGTTAACCTGAGTAGGGCCAGGCCTGTGCTGTGCTGCACATGTGCCTTGGCCTTAGGATAAGCTCAGCCACTGACTGAGGGAGAGGAGCCTGCGGGCAGCTCCTACTCGGCACCAGTGATTATGCCACCTGCGTGGCCTTGCCTTTATCTAAAGCTGCAGCAACAAGCTCTCATGTGAACATCCTTTTTATTTGACAGTAGAAATGATAAATAGAATTGTTTTCATTGAAGAAAATCCTATAAGAACTGAAATGAACAAAATGGGGTAACTTTCCAGGGACAGGGATCAGCATGGTGTGCTGGTATTTTTTGTTTATAGTTTAGCTCCCATAAATAGCATATTGGGAGATATGTTGCAGAGTCTGAGTGCCTTTCTTACTGGGATCATAATGAACCAGCACCTCCTGGTGTAACATGCAAAGCGCTTGGCTTTCCTAGGTAGATCACTACTGTTGCCTTCCTGCGTGGCTGTGTTCAACTGACTGCTACTTTGTGCTTATTTCATGTCTCTCTGCTTTGAGCATTTAAATTGTAAGTCAGAGGACTGAGTGAGAGGAGATTCCGCGATGGAGGCATGCATTTTGGAATGTTTCTTGTTCCTCTGTTCGTACAATGCCATTATGTTGAGAAGATAAATTGTAAGAGTTGTTAGCCTGTGTAATGAATAGTTACAGTGAAAAGGTAGAGGGAGATTGATGGTGGGGCAGTAAAGTTACCTTTCATCAGAAGGAGCTTTTACTACCTGAATATTTTTCTGGTAGAAGCTACCTTTCAGAAATTTCAGTCAGTTCATCTGCCTGTTGACAGCTTTTAATTTCAAGTAAGCTGAAAGGATGATGATGACGTTATACAGAAGAAATTCCCCTGATTTGTAATAAATTAAGAGAATGTAGAAACAGTTGTTTCCATCAATGCCTATTAAAATGTGGTGACCTACTGTACCTTTTGTTTTACATCTTCATTCTGCCTTGTTCTTCTGCTGTATGGCTGATAACTTTGTTATTAGGTCTTCGTGTACTCTATTGTTTCTCCTCCTCCAGATTATTTTATAGCCTAATATTATGAATTTATCTCCCTAATCAGGAGTGAGGTTGTTTCCTGAATAAAATGCCAGAGTTTTCATCACACATGCTTCTAATGGAAACATTTTGTTTCTAGTTGTCGTATCATTGAAGACAGTAGTGCTTTATTGCCCTCTTTCCTTTTCAACATGTTTTAATCATTGCTTTTACTTCATGTTCATGATTATATATTTGAGTTTCCATTCATGTGATTCCTTCTCCTTAATTCTAGTGTCAGATTCTAATGGAAAATGTTCTTATTGCATATTCTGGCCTCTTGAAGTTGAAATAAATACATGACTGTCTCAAATGAATTTTAATTGTCTTCTGTGAAACTCTTCATTGGTCTGCTCATTGATGAGTCCACAGCAGATCTAAAAGGGAAGAATGCCTATGTGAAACGGATGTTCTATAATTTTAATTAGTCACGGAACAATTTGGTTAAAAAAACAAAATGCAGAAATGTACTATTTGAGTGCTGGAAAATGGCCTATGTGCTCAACTTAATGTTCTTGGAACTGTGCATCTGTGGTGACTATATAACTGTAGTGTTGTGCCAACAAGTAGTTGTCAGCTTCTGTAAGTGGACACAAGGACATCCTTCACCTGGAAAGTAGTGTTGTGTGGGGTTTTTTTGTTTGTTTGGTTTTTTTTTTCTTTTGCCAAAAGCAATCATTTACATATACATACTATG
This sequence comes from Platalea leucorodia, assembly GCF_965183815.1. Taxonomy (NCBI): domain Eukaryota; kingdom Metazoa; phylum Chordata; class Aves; order Pelecaniformes; family Threskiornithidae; genus Platalea; species Platalea leucorodia. Next base: position 25,840,756 of record NC_138826.1, read on the forward strand.
GAAAAAAAAGTGGCCCTCAGCTTTGTACAAAAGGTTAGCTTTACCACTGTGCAACAGACTCTGTTGTTATTTTGGTAGAGGAAAGAAAAACAGAACCGTTTTCCTATGAATGTTTAAATATTTCCTTTAGATTTAGCAGTTAAATAAACTAGCTGTTTCTATGTTAAATTTCAAGTTTGATATAAAGATGGAGCTTCATCTAAGGAAGCTGGATTGACTGCATATCCTGTTGCCTCAGAGAGATATGCTTAAGCCTGGATTCTATAAAACTCACAGATACAAACTTGGGAGGTGATGTTTTATATATCATTTTCCTGGCAGCAGTATTCATTGAAAATATTTCTTCTATCATCACTGACTACTTGTTTTCACTTCTGTGTCACCTCCTCAGCTGTCCTAGCATATCTGACAGGCAATGTACTGTGCAAGCAAGCCTGAAAAAAAAAAAAAACATTGGGAGGGAGGTGGAAAGACTGCAACATCTTAAACTGGTGTCATCACTGAAGACAGCATGCCTGCAAGCTGCAGCCTCAGTTCTGGAGGGTTTCTTGGTCTGTTGGTGGGGTAGAAATACAGAGATATGTTGCTTATTTTGGCTTTTTTTTCTCCCCAGAGTTTTTGGGCTTCATGGTAGAACTAGCACTTGGATAGTTGAATCCTGTTTGTTTATGTTTTTTCCATGTCACTCAGAAACCCTCAATATAAGTTTTATCTCTGTATCCATCTATGTAACACATCTGTAGTACAGGATGGATGAAGGAATAATGTATTAAAATGGAATGTTTTGTATGATTGTGTTATGATATGTTTGGAAAACATCTTTGTTCTCTAGTAAACACTAGAGGCTTGAATTCTAGCATGAGAAATTATTAGTAAAAGAAACAAAACAGATGAAAAAATTTTAATAAGCATAAACCACTTCCATTATAGCTAGCATTTCATATTGTGTATTGAAATACGATTTGATCTTAAAATGGATTCCTAATTCTCTAATTAAAATGCTTTGTTTGTAAAAAGCATGTTTTCTAATGTTGTCTTGCATTCCTATGTTACTTTTCGCCAATAAGCTGAGTAGGTACATTAGGGGTGGGAGGAAGCCCATTAGAGCTGACTAAATACGCACGAATCTTTTAAGTGATTGTGAGTATGGCGAAAAGGATATTGTAACAGGTAGACTGATGAGCTCCTCTTATTTCTCTTTTTTCTTCCTTTTTTCACTGGTGCAGGTATTAACTTGTTCATAATATGTATATTATATTGTTGCCTAGTGTGTGTATATATTCCTTTGAATATGGGAATTATTCCCCCCAGAAATAAGCAAACAAATGAAACCAGCCCCCCAGACCCTGAGTTATCTGAGTTCTAAATTAGGGATTATCAATATTTAGCAATGTCTTTTTTTGGTAGAGTCCCTGGTAATATGCTGTGGTGTAGATTAGAGTCACTTGAATTTTATTACCTTAGTTGCAGTTGCACTGGGGTGATGTCTCTAAGCATCATACTGGTTCCTTTCTGTATGGGATGATATCATTGGAAGAAATGGTATGTTTTTGAATGAATTACTAACATTGCAAATTAGAATTAACAGAAGTAATCAATGCCATCCTTTACACAATATTGGACTGAATTGTAAATCAGCCAGCTATACCTGTTTATAGACTCTGAATCATTTTGTGGATTATCTCAAATGTTGATCTGTCCTTGACATCACTTTGGTGCCTGTGCTAAACCTTTGGAGATGATAGCATTAGTGCAGTGTCAGTTTTGTTGTTTGGAAGCCTTCCTCAGTCACATTGCAGTCTGAAGACAGTCCAATATAAGAGTACACAGATGTCTTTAAAACTTGGCTTTAACCTTCAAAGATTAGTGAAGGATAACAGAATATTTTTTTTGCATTCAGAAATAAACTTAAATATTGATAATTTTTTTAAAGGACAGCTTGAAAGTAGAGACTATACTGGTGAAGTACTGCTATGGGTAGCAATCTCAGCATGGTTCTTGATTTCTCTCTCCTTTATATTGTAGCTAATTTAAGTATTGCAGATTAAAAAGTCTTGTTAAGACTCACCTGATAGCAGCATAACACTTTAAAAATAAAATATAATCACTTTTTTGCTCTTAGGATCACTTAACATCAAACACTGTTTCATTAACTAAGAGTACCTGCTTCTAGAATTAGGAAAATATTCTCTTCTTGATAAAATAGTGCTATTGTATAACTTTGTGCTGTCTTGCAGTGGAAAAATTGTGATAATGGTTCGGAAGAAGGAAAATGGATGTAGTATTATGGTGGATAACCTAGCCTTAGTGTTCATTTTCAAAAATCTGAAGTGGTTTTTGTACCAAAACTGCAGCCTGTGTTTTTCTGGCTATCAGATAAAGATTATTCTGGATCTTGGAGTTATTAATTTGTTTTAATATTAGAATTCTGTTCTTTCCTCTTTCTTAAACTTTTTTTTTTCCAATTTATTTGCAATAAAATTTTTAGAGAAGAAATGATCACAAATAGTTACTGTACAACCAACCCTTTTACTGGAAGTTAATGACACTATTTTTGTTGTGATATAGTGAAGTCAAGTCACTGCAGTGGAGAAACCTGCCTTCCTCCAGTCTCCGTATTCTGCCTTCTAGTAGGGTACTGTGATGATACAGTTTGACGACACGTTTACTGAAATACATTGAGGATTTGTTTAAACATGTTTCAATGATAAAATATGCATTTAATCTCATGGCTAACACTAAATGGACTCTTAATTTTTCTTCCCAGTTGTACTGAACAACATTGTCATGCTGAATGACTGTGCAAGCGCTACAGTAACACTTTCCGAAGCTTTGGAAGAAATTCTACCATATTTTTTGACGACTCTCTGGTCTATAGCAAAACAAATAGAATTGACTGTTTCTTACTCCCAAGGGTATTTGCATTAAACAGAAGAATAGGGATGGGGAGGGAGGGGCAGGAAGGAACAAGATTATTTAGCATGTTAATATTGAGCTGTATTATTTCAGATTAAAAGTCTCATAGAAAACAATTCTTGTTTAAATCCTTGCTAAATTGAGCGATCTCAATGCATGAAATTAGCAAGTTTGTGCTAGTATGTCCTGCGAAAGACAATTGCCCATCTTGGGATAGGTGGTTAGTATTTAGCTCTTCCTATTTGCAATGGCGTAGAAACTTGTCAAATAAGCTTCATGGGAAAAGCCTAAAAGTTGCACTATACTGTGGCATCAGTTCTTCGTTTTATTCCATCTAACACAGAGCTAAAAATGCCACACGCGTTAATCTAGATGGTAATTAATATAATCATTCACTGTTGATGCATTGTTGATTCTGCAAAATCTGTGGGCAGTTTTAACATGCAGGCAGCATGAATTGCTTTAGTTAAACCATGAAATGCCTGGTGCAAGTGAAATTCTTTTTTGCTAGATTCTTTGCTAAATACAAGCCACTGTTATAAAATTAAAGCACCAAAAGATAGCTATATGCTTTGACTTGCTTCTCTGCTCCATATAGTCTTTCTAGAAATCCTTCATTTGAGATGATCTTGCCTATTGCTAGCTCTAAATTGTGTTTCTATGAATTTTTCAGTTAAAGGTATATTCAGGTAGGTTAAGAGACAGCAGTACTATTTCGGCCTCTTCTATTTGAGGATATCTATTCTTGCCTCCTATTGTCCACACTGAAAACCAAGACCACAATGTGGTCTGTTAAACAGAGTGTAAAGAAAGCAAATAGAAAATGAGACTAGGCAGAACTGTGGCGCAAATTCTAGCCAATTATTTCATTGGAGGTTTTTGTATTTATTTACACTAGTGCTTCTATAGTTTGGCTTCTATTTGTTGTGCTGAGTATTTAGCTGTACTTTTATAGGTTTGCCTTTGAGAATAAGAATCATTAAAGAACAAAGACCTCCAAAAAACCTAACCCTCTGGTTTTCTTCCAGAAATTTTCTTTTGTTTGCTGTTGTGGTAATGATATTTTTATTTTCTTAAAGGTGTAAAATATTTAGGTTATTTTAAAATAGACATTGGCAGTGCTAAATGTTGAATTAATGTTCTAAAACATGTCGTAGCTGTGGATTTCATTTTGCTACTGAAAGTCTATGGCAGCCATAGACTTTATTAAGAGCACAAAAATGGTAGGTTACAGAGCCTTTTCTCCTCCAGGCTGTCTCCTCTAATACATATATCTATGGAATTGTAGTAATTAAATTCTCTTTATGTTTTATGATTTCAGTTGCATGAGTTGAATCTTAGCTAATTGTTTAATGAACAAATGGAAAGTTTTCTTGATCTTAAGCCATTACTGTAGGCTGACCACATTTTGTGTCTAAGCAGAAAGACCAGTTCATTCTGTTTTGTGTAGTTGACACTTCAGAAGTATGTGACAGAAGTATATGGTACATACTGGGCTGCCCCAGTGCTGATAGGCCTGTCCTGAGAACAGATAGCAATGTTTTTTAGGTTGTTGAGTGATTTCATTTACTATTTCCCCAACTGGGATCTTTCTCCTGTGTCAGTAGGAACAATCCACCTGCATCTAACTGATGCTGTGTGCTCAACTCTTGCTTGAAGGAGCCCTCTCCTCTTATTAGAAAGAATTAGAACAGCAACAAACTTGAGTAGTACTTAGTGAGAAATAAAATCCATGTCAATTTTCTGTGAGTTCATATAATGATAAAACAGTTTCATTTTTAATGCGTTGCTTGTAAAATCATGAGTTTGCGTTTTAACATGCAGAATTTTGAAGCATCAGCTCTGTAGCAAGAATTGATCTGTTCTGAAAAATAACATTGAACATCTCAAGGTTCTTAAAATAAGGTATTGTTAAAAACGATCGTTTTCCTGAATGAAAATGTGAAGTTACATAAACTTTTGGAAAAGAAATCTGAAATTCTTCTTTTGTTGTTAATATTTTGCATAGCTTTCCATATGCTTTCTGCTTTTCCCTTCTATACAAAATATTATTCAAGACATAGTTAACTACAGAATCCTTGTAACTGAGATGACTTCAGGGAATCTAAGTACTGGCTGTTATTTAATGGGTGTGGTAATTCTCCTTAATTGGGGTACTTTCTTGTGATTTTGTAATGCTTCCTATTTGTCTGTGCCAGCCTAGTTCTTTGCTCTTTAGGAAGCAGTTTTCTACTTTGATGTGCTGCTTAATAAACAATCATACTAAACACCACGTGATGGTTTCTGGTTGGGGTCCAGGTCTTATTTTAGTGTAAGTGATCTGCTTTCCAGGCTGTAAGTTCTGACTGAGGGATAACCAGACTCTTCCTCTTTATAAGGCTCTGGTACTGCTGAGGTGACAGCCCTGCTTCCTTCTCAACTTTGCTCCATGGTGGGACCCCTGAGGTCCTGCATCTCCTGATTTCTTCGACCTCTCACCTTTGGAAGACAGGCATTACTTTTCTTGTGGGTTTTGCCCATTCAAACACACTACGATATGTGACTTCCAGGTTTGAAAAGATTGGCTCATCCCTGTCTGAACCAGTTATGTGAATGCAAGTAATTTTTGCCCTAGGTGGGTATCCAGCTTCTCTTGGACTGACTGTTTTTATCTAAATGTTTAAGCAATCAGTAAAGATTTTTTTTTTGTGGTGTGAAAGATTTAAATTCTGATTACGTTACTGAGTCTGGTAGTCTGGGATTATTCAGATATAGTTTAGCAGTTTATGATGCAGTGCTTGTAATAGTCAGTACTTGCCTTTGTAGAAAGCTACCCAGATCCTCATTTAAGATATGCTGTTTCAGTTACTAAGAAGGAATAGACCACAAGTTTACGAAGCCCCAGCTGTATGTTATCTCTGGACTCTTCCCATAGATATGTGTAGTGAGGATATATGCATGTCACTTTACATGGAACTTGCGTGTATAAAGTATATACGTGGAGTAAAAAATAAAAATGGAGTTTCTTTTAGAAGTTCATTTCTTTGCTTTATTCTCCTAAAATGAACTTCCCAAACCTCTTGATTGCCTAGCTGAATTATATAATGAAGAATAACGAAACCTTGAAATGATCATACGTGCCTTTATGGTAATGGGAACATTGCTATTAATATTTTGTTTATCCATAATTCAGTTGTTTGGAATACCTTTCATTTACAAGGACTCTCCCATACTTCTCCTTTGAAGTACAGGCTGTGAGTGTAAGTATACTTTTCTGGTAGTATTAATAAATATTTGCTTGACATTTGGTCTCATTGATCTTTAATCAGTTCTTAGTATTTGTGATAACTAAAGTTACAAAGTTGAAATAACTTCCTTTCTGTACAAAAACATGAATGCTGATTTCTTTTATTTGTATATGCTTTTAAAGATACTATGCCATGTCATTTATTTCATTTGACTTAACCATTAGAGAAGATTAAAGGTGGCTTATTTCTTAGACATATGTTTAACAAAGAAGGATTTTACAAACATCTGTGCAGAAACATACAACATCTTCCTGCTTTCTTATCAGTAAATGCAGCTGTTCCTGTTTTTAAAAATCAGATGAGTGTGATAATGTGGAGTAGCAGTGTTTGAAGGCTTCATTTTCTGATATCTAAGACATGTTTCTTTTTGCTGAGCTTGGATAGGTATAAATAAGAGTGATAAATTTACATCTAATGTTGGTGGGTTTTGGTGGGTTGTTTTTCTTTTTTTTTGGTTACGGGTTCTGGTACTGTTCTGCCAATGTCATCTGCTAAGTGAACTGCAGTTTCTCATCACGTATATGCTGGGCTAAGAAAGTCAAATTAGTCTATACTCTGAATAGTGTTAAGTTGTATACAATAATTCAGCTGTTTACATGATTTAAAATCTCTATCAAATTTATAAATCTAAAAAATATATACATAATATAAATTACTGATAAGAGAAGGAAGGTAATTTCTGCTTTTCACAAGAGGCACATTACCAAAATCCAAGCCCAAATTTGTCTTTTTTAGTCATTCTGTTCTTAGTTTAAATGTACTTAATCTGTTTGCTATTGGTATTCACACATCTATGCAAGCGAAACAGGAAACATCATTGTTGGGAAAAATAGATGTGCAAATCTGTTTGTAAATGATTAAGTTACTATTTTAAGTAGCTAAATTAGAGTTTTACCCTGCCATTTTTACATTTCATTTCAGTTTTGCTTTGTTTCTTTATTTTTGAGCCAAGTGATGTGATATGATGTTAGTCTTCAGAATGGATAAACATAGTCAAGCAGAGTAGCCACAAAACAGTGTCTCATGAGAATCTCTCTCTGGCCGAAACCACGTAAACTCATGGCAGTATACGTCTTTTCATCCAAAACCCCTCTCATACATGTCGGTTGCAACATGTTATGGATAACATGCAGCCGCCTTATTAATAGTAGGGTAGAATCTTATCTGTGTAGTCATGTATACCTCATCGCCATGGCACATAAATACTTCTGTTGTTGTGCCAAAATTTTTTTTAACTCGGAGCTTCACAGAATCTTTAAGGATCACAGATGACCGCTGTTTCTTAGAGCCACTCCAATGTTCTTTTTCAGGCCATATTGAGATATTAATTCAAAATTTTTTTTTTTAATTACTGGCAGTATAGAGCAAGCTACATGGTTTACCTGTATTTGTTTATTGCTTAGGTCCCTGGCTGAAGTATCAAGCAAACCTGATCATGCTTAGTCTGAGCTCTGGTTGCATCATGCCTGGAAAGTTGTCTTTTTTTTTTTTTTTCTAGATGGCTAATAATTTTTTCACGATCAGATGGTGGTGTAAGGAAATCTGGGAAATCTCAAACGGAAAGCTGAGAAAGAACCAAGTAAAGCAGATGCATGCTTAAAAGTCCAAAATATTATATGCTTGTATTTCTTTTGTAAAAATAGTATGAATCTTTAAAAGGTGTTAATCAAAACATCAGGTGTCTAAGATGGCACTGTGATTTTTACACACACGATCTTTTTAAAAGCACTACGTGTTAATTATAGCACTCTCTGTGAGGAAAAGAAAGTAAGCGCTTCACAGGTTTTGTTTTGGTAGTTAGAAAGCTCCTTAAATAGCTGTTGTAAAAGCACAAATAGGTAATCTTGGTGGAGGGGAAGTTTATTTTGGTCTATTATGAGTCGATTAGAAAATCAACTTAAGCTAAATCAGTTTGCATTGCCCTCAAGTGAAATAAGAGTGTAAGTATAGGTTTGCATCCATGTATCTATAATACTTCAAAACATATGTTTTTCGTGGTGTAGTAGTGAGGCTTTTGTATAAATTCAGTCTTAGTATTCAGCCATTGAAAGTACTGTTTAGAAAAGTTTGTGCGTTCTATCAAGAAACATTAACTACCAAGTCCTGCAATTGCAGGAAGTCTGTTTTACAAATATGGTGGTATGAATTGCAAGATATGACATATTCTTCTTGCTTCTTTCTAGGATCCTTTATATTATCTCCTTTATTGTTTCTTGCAGAAGCTCATTTTTTGATTTAATACCTTGGAAAAACTATGTCTTATTCTGGTTGTTCACCTTGAGATTTGATGAGAAGTGGGCTAGCTGCTTTTTTCCACCACCCATAAATTCTTGCCTTACAAAAGTCTGCTTGGTACTGTGGGGCTGAAATAGGGAGCAAAATCAAAATACTGTTTTCAAACATACAGATTTCTGATTTTAGGAGCTTTAAGATATTCCTTTTTGACTGCTCGTGTCTGAATTCATCACTATTAAAGTTATTACTGAAAGTTTGGATTTGCATTCCTATTCCCCAAACCAGATTTAACTCTTGGTTGTATAGCTGGAGTTCAGTATACGAAAGTGAAGAAAGCTTTTCTTCTAGTGTTCATATTTGCTATAATCAGATTTTTCAACACTTCTATTATTCTTTTCAATGCAAAGGAAAGGAATTTTACTGCTATTTTGCTTTTTGCTATTACAAGATATTTAGTGGCAGGCATATTTTCATTGTTTGTATAGTTATAGAACTTAAGGTCCTGTATCCCAGGTCAAGACCCCAGATAGGATATCTGTATTTTGGATTTTCCTTTAGAGCAGGCTGTTTTATGCAAAACTCCTAAAGTCAGGTATAAAATGAGATAAGTCAAGCTAAAAATCTGTTTTTCTTGCAGGGGGAGAGGAGGAAGGCATATGCTTTTGTCAACACCTGTAAACTGACAGCTAAATAAAAATAGACTGACAATGCATGTGCAAGAAAGGGGATAAAAATTGCCTCAGTCAAAATGTCTTTACAGGCAAGCCTTAAGACGCCTTTTTGCAAAAAGAATGCAGCATTGGAAACTGAACAAGCTCCTCCTTCAGGAGCTGAAATGATTAAAGTTATTGCTGAATCACTAAAATATGTAAAGAATAAATCTTGTTTAGAAACAGGAAGCCAAATATTTGGCCAGTCATACTTCGGTTGTGCTTTCTAAGACTTCCTGTGTTGTTGGTGCTTAAACAGTAGTTCTAAATTAAATAAATGCTGGATACTACAGTATGATAATTATTGACTTACTGAAGAGATCTACATTCCGTTTTTTAGCAGTGCTTTCTACAGCTGTGTTTCACCAGTACTAATATGTTTACCTGTATCAGTTTATTCCAGAAGTCTTTGTTGTTTATCTTATTTTTATGAAGTAATTTTATTTTTATTAATATAAGTAATAGAAGATTTTGGCAACTAGATAGACAACAGACATGCTGTCTGTTTTCTCTTCTTCGTTTATTTTTCTCTTGTTAAAGTCATCAAAATGTTGACAGCTGCATAACTCTTTTTAAAGCTTTCATATCTTGACAGATATTACAGATATTTGTCATTTTACTTACAGTAAGTGACAGCTAAATTAGCTTTATGCTGTATTGGAGGATATCTCAGATGTAGCGAGTCCAGTCAAATTTATATTGCATTTCTTTAATGTGCAGCTGATTTTTGAGTGGTTATTAAGGAATGAACAGCAAAGAGGTACATGAAGAATGTGAAAATCTTGAGCTAGCAGATATTCAAGGTTAACAGATGAGAAATATGTTTCCCTTTTATTACTTCTATCATGTTGGATAGTCTAGTTTTTCCTTCATTTTCACTTCTTATTTCAGTTAGATGTGGGGTTGAATATCTATACATTAATCCTTCTTTAATAGATATCCACTTCCCAGCTGAGTACTTAAGGCTGCCAGCAGACAGTGTAGGTGTTTATAGGTCACAGTGGAAGCTACTGAGTGGAACAGCATTGATACAGTAGCACTGTACCTACCTACTGTATGTGTAGTTAAGTATGGTTCATCCATTGACTGACTGCAATATAGATTTATTTCAGAATGTATATGTACATTTCTTTTTCAAAAGTTTGGGTCAAATTAAGGATGGGAAGAGAACAAACGGAACTACTGAATGGAAAAAAATCTTTTTGCTGTCAAGTAACTTATTCAGTAATGTCACTGTACTTTTTTGTGCTACGCATAAATACAAAGCACAATTAAAAAAATTGCAGCAGTTTTTTAGAGTATTACACTAAGAGTGTCTGCAAAAATGTACTTGGCGGGGGGGGGGGGGGGAGAAAAAAAGAGAAAGAGCTTGTTGCCTTTTATCCAGATAGCTTAATTACACAACTGAGTGTTTCTTACAATTGTCTGTTTAAATTGCTGTCAGAAATGGAGAATTCTGTAGTATGATATTTTCACATTTTAGTATGTTCAATGTATTGCTAATGATAGCCAGACTTTCAAATTACTATAAATGTATCAAAGATGAGTTATACATGTTCAATGTGTTAACCTGCTCTATTCTGTTACTGCTGTCTTACTCTTGGGAATCCCGTTAGCATTTGGGCAATTAGTATTTGGAACAAGCCCCCATAAGGTCAGCTTGGTGTTATTCAAATCAAAGTAGAGGAAGTGAAACAAAACACCAGAATTGTAAGAAAACAACTTATTTAACAGTGTAATATACCTTAAATACCACTTCTTGCTAACTAAGAAAATTTTGGAAACCTGGAAAGTAGTACTTGTGTCTTGATCTTTTTTTGGTTTTCTTTTAAGTCACATTTTTCATGTTTTTTTGGAGGTGCAGCCTTCTCTGAAACTAACTTATGCTTAGGTGGGCTGAAGTTTAAGTTAAGCAATACAGTTTCTCTTACAGGACCACCAAAGTAGGGGCTCTGTGTGTGTGTGTGTGTGTATGTATGCACCACTTTGCACGCTGAGGAGAGCAAAACCAAGAGTGTTGAAGGAAAAATTTTATTTTCTGGGATTACTTTGGATACTGGCCTGAATCAGGCACAGACTTACATCTGTTCTATCTGAAGCTGATGCTGAAACACCTACTGACCCCTCAGAGAAGAGAAGAAGGTTTACAGCAGTGTTACAGAGAATCATATCTTAAGTAGGACATTGCCTTATGTTCTGTTTAAAGATATTTTCTTTCAGTACTACAGACACAGCAGATATGTGGCAGGGAGTAATATTTATTAGTAGAGAATTTCTTGAGAAAGTCTCTGAAGTGGAAACAATGCAGAAAATTACAAAAAGCTGGAATAGAGCTTTCACACTCCGCCTGAAAAGAACGTTTGCTTTATAAAAAAATATAATGCATAAGAATTTTCAAGAGATGGACATATGCTGTAAAGCTTTATCTACTTTATTTCACAGCACTGAAGGTAGGCATTTCACGTAATCCTGAATGCCAGTAGCTACAGCCAGTGATCCTATCAGTAAATACTAGAATTTGATCAGTGTTTTCTTTCTTGTTCTTGAATGAGAGCTTTCTGTAGTCCAGAAAAATTATATAGCTTATTTAGCTCTCTCTAAAAACAATAATAGGCCTATTCAGATTTTATCTGTAACTTTACTTTGTGTTGAGCAGTATTTGTAATGCTGTCATAAACTATACTAAAGCGCTGTTTCCTAGGCTTTAGTGATAGGATAAATATTCCCCAGGAAAACGCAAGCAGAACATGCGGATTGTTTAGCATGGGTTAAATGCACCTATCTGGAACATAACTATGTTAATATTACATCTTTCAGATTTGGCAGGAGCCTTAAGAGTGTAGTATTTCAACATTGGTTTTATAGAAACTTACTGCAGAACTGGACAGGATTAATACTGGATGAGATATATCACACTTAGTACAGTATTAAATTCTAGCAGTGGAAAGATGCAAACCAGTTCATAACCTTACAAGAACAGTGTGTGCTACAGTAATCTTGGTAATACTGTACAGTCAAATTAACGATGAATAAATGTTGAGCTCTGCTTTCTGTCAGAAATAGTACTCATGCAGTCTCTTGTCAGTCTTTGTGCATGCTGTCCTGAGCAGGTCACAGGAACGATCATAAGACAAAAAGATGTAATGGATTATTCTGGCTGCATAACACATTATAAATAAGGTGTTAAGGACCTCAATAAAAACAGGCAATTTTGCATGTTTCAGTTCTTGGGTGAGCAGCTTGAGAACAGAAGCATGTGTATGTAAGAGTGTGGGAGTACCTCCCTCCAGAACATCTCTGTTTATCAAAATTATATTAAAATGGAAGGCTGGAGTAAATCTCATTCTTAGCCAGTAGGCAATTGATTCAGTATAGGCTTTTTATTTCAGATTTGACAGAGGAGGCGAGACCCCAGGGGACATACCTTACAGTGCTACAACTTTTACCATAAAGCACATCTGGGATCTATCAATCAATAGCTTTCCTTGTGCAGGTTGTGCTTCCTTTGTACTTTTACACTGCTTTACTGGAGATTTCTGTCACTGTTTATCAGTGGGTGGATACTGTCAGTCTCCACCTTCTTTCATTCCAAGGGTTACCAGCATCCGTTCTTAGGAACCTTATCACCTTCTTTTGAGGTGTTTGGTGATGTGTTGGAAAGAGATGGCTCTCTTCTCTCTGTATAAGCTAATAGGTCTTCTGTCACTTCCAATTTGAACTACCGGGGAATCAGAAACTGTTACTTTACATTTTCTTCCCTGGAAAACAAAACAAAAATGAATGAGACTCTTTCTTTCAAGCTGCAGCGGAATGAATTTTGAAATTTAAACCCCTTCCTTTTCTCTGAATAGAAAGGTAACAAAAGACTTGGCTTTGACCAATCAAACTGTTGTACTTTTTGGGCAGGGGTGAAAGACTTTAAAACTGTGATTACTGTAATGCCTGCATCACTACAAAACTTTGTCTTAGACCATTTTTTTCAGAGAGGAGAAGGGAGCAACTATAAGCACAGTGAACAGCATATTTATCTCTTTGTAGACATGCGGATGTGGATAGTTTGTGCAGCATACTTGTAGCAATCCAAAATATCTTCTTCATAGCCCCATGGGGCCAAAGGCTTCTCTTTGGCCTTTGAAAGCCCTCCCTGTAAGACTGGCTGAGGTAAGGACAAGATTTGTCTTTTTGGAAATTCAAACTGAGGCCAAATGAACCAACCACTTTGAAAAACTTAGCGTCCAGAAGACTGATGTACATGGTTATTCAATTCACTCATTTCTGTAAGAAAATATATTTGGTTTTCAAAAGTATATCGGCCTTTATGGAGTGGAAAAATTGTGTAAATAATATAGTGATTTTCAAAAATTCTATTTATTAGTTATTGCTGTCTCAAAGAGAAGGGTTAGTGTTCTAGATTCCCAAGCTGGGACTGTGTGACAGGAACAAAGAAGTAAAATAGACCTCAAAACAGGGGAACCTCATGTAGGGTGCTTGAAGAGATTTGTTAGGGTTTCCTTTTTGAAGTGGCAATCTGAAACTCTGAGAAGAAATGTGTGTCCTCAAAGTTTTATATTAGGAAGAAAAAAAGTAAAGGCTGGATTAAAAGTTTTAGCTCTCTGCATTTGATCCTTGATCAAAATGTAGACCAGGCTAGTAAATGTTTGAAATACGGTTGTTAGAGGCTCCTCTGAATTTTTATTAGGCATTATGAAATATTTGTTTTAACTTTGAAGAGTGCATCAATTAAAAAGAGACGGTGCCTCAGAGAAATGTTTACAATAAATGTCAAATGACTGAGCTGACCTCCTATTTATTTGAAGTGTTAGTTCTGAGGCAAGGTTATAAAGTATGTTGATGAGGAAATTGGGGAAAAATTTATTTAATTCTTGCTATCTTTACAGGTAAAAGATTTATTTCCAGGATTGTTGTTCATGTTAGGACTATACTTGCAGATCCCAATCAACCTCAAGATAAAGTTTTAGGGGACACTGTATATGCTAAAAAGGTACCTTTACCAGAGTGCTGCATAATCTGAATGAAAGTTAAAATCTGGTGAAAGTAACTCTGTTTTCACTGTACATGGAGAAATTCAGACAGACGTGGGTTTTTGCAGTATTTTGAAACGCTGCCTGGTCCCTGACTTTTGCTGCCAAACTGCCTCTCAGCAGTCAAAGAATAATGCATTTTTCTTAAGAACTGTAAAAGAAACGTAAAAGAAGTTAAAGTTTTCCTCTTTGTTTTTAGCAATTCAAAATGGATCTGAATTTCACGGAGAGGGAAAGATTATGTTTATATATATATAAATATAATTTTTATATATCATAAATTATAATAATTTATTTATATAATATATAAAATTATATAAATATAATTTTTATATATACATATAAAAGGGCAATATTCATTTTGCTTGGCTCTACAGTTTGAAAGCTTATATTTTAAGGTATTGAACTACTTGGAAAAGGAAAAAGAATTAAAATAAACTGTGTCACTTTTTTTGCCAGACTTGCATGCTGTGATTGTTACAGCTCAATGAAATCAACAAACTGCTTAGAATAGTCTTGTTTACCAAAATTTACCTGTTTACCAAAATTTACCTGTTTACCTGGTCTTGTCCCAAAAACGCTGTTTTGTTTTTTAAAGCTACAGTTGCTTAGAAAGTGGAGATGCTAAAATATGTCTTTTTGTGCTGAAATACCATTTGCTCAGAAACTAAATGCACATATATATATATATATATATATATTTAATGTTAGTTAATGAGATTTTGTTAGGTAACCAGTAAATGATGGTCTGGAACCTTGCTGACATTCATATGTGGTGATTGCCATTGGTACTTTATCTCCAAAGTAGATCTAAAACATAATTCATGAGATCTTTACACTTCTTCATATTTCCCAGTTATGTTTAGTGTTTCATTGTATTTTAAAATATAATAGTTCTTATGTCTTAGATTTTGTATTTAGTTTTTTCTTTTTATCTGCTAGTTAGACTAGTCACTTAAATTCCATTCTTTGTAGTCTCCTAGAGTTCAAAATAATGCATACTTATCTAGCCAGACCTAAAACTAGTTCAGCCCTGCCCTACTTCTGGGGTCATTCCTGTACATATAATGATACCAATAAATAAAAAGAAATCCTGAGACACTTTTGCTAGAGGCAAAAGACAAATCTACATGAAAGCGTTTCTAGAGTCTATATATTCCTTGTTAGAAGATGTAAAACCTTTCATGTTTGCTTGTTGGTTTGTATAAAGGGAGAGTTCCTTAGTTCTCCATGATGCATGTGACTTCTTTTGTCCTGACAACTAAGGGTGTTAAGACAAATCCTGGTTTTACGTTCCAGGTACTTGCTCTCTTTCTGGCATGCTGGCAAAGCTTTCTTTGGTATGGAGGATATGAATGTAACCAAGTGAGGTCAGGAGCTGGGACTGGAATTCTTTGAATGGGATTCTCCTGATGATAGGTGTTTTTGCAACGTCTATATAAATAGGAATATTTATGAAAATATTTTGCACAAGGGCAAAAATGGGAAAAAAATATGGGCAGCTAGCAGAAACAGGGCTGTGATGATATGAGTTACTGCTATTTTTAGCAGAAGTCAAAACAGCAGAAGTTCTTAATAGATCCTTCCTATTGCAGACTTACTCTGTTGCTTGTATTCAATGTAATAATGGTAGATATGTTGCCCTTTTCAAGACTTGGGATGCTTGTATCTCCCACAAATCTTGGTTTGAGGTTTTGGTATCTTGGTGTGTTCCAGAGTTATTTGTGGTAGGTTTTGACAACTGTTGTAGGTAGTTTTCTCAGCTAGTTTTTTGTTCTTCAATTTTATGTCTGTGTTTCATTTTTCAGATTAATTCCTTGTTTTTTTTTTTTTTACAGTCTCCAAAAAATCTGTAAGCTCTTTGGTTAAAGGTTGTTGCCTCAATTTAACTTGGTTAAATTTAACGTAATTTCATAATAGTCATAGAGGTTGCTGCATCTTTGGTGGTGTGACTTGACAGCTTTACCCCTCCCTCCTCAAATATAAAGCTGAAGGTGAAAACCTCTGAGACTGGCTTTACTCTGCAGGAATGTTTCTGTGCAACAACCAGTGTGACATAGTGGCTCACTGTCAAACTAGGCTGAAGAATTTTGGACATCTCAACTCTTTCTATAGAACAACTGCTCGTCCCCTCTTCTTGCCTTTGTACACTTGTCAGAGTTCTTTTGATACCCTGTCTCAGGCCTCTTTGTTCTTGCGTTGTCTCAAGAATTCTTGTCAAGTGGCAGTTTATCTTCAACTTCTCCCCATTTTGTTGGTATTTTATTCTCAACAGCCTGCAATTAAACTAACCCTGTATAGTCAAACAGCAACTAACTCTGAAGGGTCTAGTAGTAGTATTCACAAATTATGACAAAGCACGTCTAAAATGGGGAAGATGGATCACAAAAATAGGATTGAATGCAGAGTCTATGCTGCTGGAGTCCTCGATATCTGCTGTGGGACATCTGGTCAGAGATGCATTCTGAATGGTACTGTACACTCTAGTGCAGAGAAGAAAGACCAAGGTGGAAAACAATGAAACAAGGAAATTGTTTATCTTAATATTCGCACTTCTGTCTAACCTAATATTGTTCAATACTAACAAAATAGTTGCAAAAATAAATTTTCAGAGCTTGGCAAAAAGATGCGTGTGCAGCTTCATGTACCTCCAACTACCATAGTGCACAGTCACAGGCAAAACCCATGCTGTTCTAAAGGAATAACGTTGTCTACTTAGACAATTTACTTCCTTCTCCCTCACCCCTTCTAGCACTTTCAGTCTTCTCTACAGAAGTGTCCATGTCTGTAATCTGATTTTTTTTTTTTGTTTTTTGTCATGTATGATGCCATTCTAACTTTCCAGATAGTCCTTAGGCTACAGGTCTTTCTGTGATTAGGCAATATTCTGGTCTTGAAGGTTTGCCCTTGATGTAAAATTTAAATACACTGTAAGTGGGTTTTGAGAATTAGGTTGGGGTACATGATAGGAACTTGTACATGGGACTTCTTTAGACTTCTGGAAAACAACTTTGGAAAGCAAGTTAATGATCACAGATCTTTGGGTAACTTAAGCTCACTGTGACATTTTGCTCGTGAACGCTTTTTGACTCAGAGGTTGAGAACCTGTTTGTCTAATGAAAGTGACATGCTCTGTGGTTTCTCTGCATGGACACTGTGTTATCTGAGTTCTGTTAGTTCCCCTAGTTCGATAGAATTTAACTAGAAATATTTGCTAGGTTAATCACAGCACATATTTTATTAGCTGAATACAGTTGTGTGTAGTCTAGGCTCCTCCTTGTTTGGACATTCATCAAAAGTTTGATCCAGAACATCGTGTCTTCTGAGCGCGGGATGTGCAGTTGATGACTCGGCATATTTGGAGCGTGCAATAAAAGCAGGAACAGTCACAGGAATGCATTTCATTTTTGCTCAAGAAATGGGATGAAGTAGATGATTGATTGAGATCCTTTCCAGCTCTTTGCCTTTGTATTTTCTATACTATGATTTTTTTTTTTATATGACATAACGCTTTTTGGTATTGTCATGATTTTGCATGTTATTTCTATTTTGAGTTTTGTGGCTGTTTTTATGAATAAGTTAGTGATGTGAACAAGTGAGATTTTAGATGTAGGTGGAATTTATCCATAGAAATCAAGGACTAAATAAACAGAGACACCAGTGATACCTGTTGCTTTAGCCAGGTAGCTTTCTGCTTTGTAATGAAATTTTCCCACAGTTTAATGCATGACATTCAGGCCGTCAGTGTAAATAAAATGAAGTCATGTACGTCAGTGCTTCCAGAAGTTAAAAAACAACAATGGCTTCACGTTCTGTACCTTAATTATGATAAAAATCATGTTGGGCAAAATATCTAAACTAACAGAACGGCACTTTCTTCCTCATAGCTATGTGGAAAAATGGGACATGGTAAAATAATCCAGGAAGTAAACAAAATATCTGTTTCGATAATTGTATTACATTACATTATGTTACTGTATTCTGTATTAGATTCAAGAGGAAGACATACAGTCTCATACCAAAGGCCTCTAAAGATATAAAACAGAAGAAATATTTGATTTCATGTGAAATATAAAGAAGTAACATAACTGCCACTGATGACAGTGGGGTAGAACAATTCATTTTCAGAAATTATCCATGCTAAAAATGATTGCATAAAATATTTGCTGATTATCATAATTTGGAACAAGTGGGTGGATTATGGTTTTGGGGTATTTTGTTTCCCAAGTGGCTTTATTCTCCTTTCAGAGGAGAGTAAAGAGCATGAAATTTGCTGTGAACTTTAGAAATCCATTTCTGTTGTTGCTGTATCTTGGTTGGTGGGTTTGCTGGCTCTGCATGAGAAGAATTTATTTATTTATTTATTTATTTTTTTAAGCACTGATGCTGGGACACCTTACTTTTTTTGAGGAGCTGTAATTCTTCCTCTATTTGAAGTTGGGAGGGCTTTTCTGTGTTTTCTTTCCAGGTAAAAACAACCATGTGTTAAGCAACACAACACATGACAATAGGAAAAATTGGGAATTTTTCTAGCAGGTCCACCAGGGTGGAAGAAAATTAGGTTTTCCAAACTGTTCTAAGGGAAGGTGCTGCTGCATCTCTGCAAGTGTCTTTTGTCTTTAAATGCTGTTTTTAATGATGACAGAAAATTGACTGGGGATTTGTAAGGCAAATGCAACATGTAGAATTCTGACTTCAGGGTGGGTTGTGGTGGTGGTGGTGTTATTTTGTTTGTTTTGCTATTTGCGTAATTTTGTTGAAACTGTGAATGTCTGGGCATTATAGGAAGTGGACTCATGCAGGAGAAAAAAAAAAAAAGGAAAAAAGAAAGTCAAACTAAACCAAGCTGAATTAAGTACTCCTTTTAGACTGTGCATTTAGATTGCAGCTGCCAACTATTTAGAAAGCTTACCATTGTTGCATCCGACTTGCATTTCATATGCTTGACTCTTCCTAATGTTAATAATACCCTCCATCTTAAATTCCAATGTGTCAAAGGATTATCTCTATTATGTCTTCATATTAATCTTCATATTAATCGTGACTGTAGTTTTGTACTTTATATAGGCATACACAACCATATGCTGCTTTAGTGCAAAACTTGCCATCCACAAAAATATTTTTTCTATGTTGCTCCTAAAATAACTCTTGGGCTTGGATATAAATTTCTTTAAATTAATTAGGAAATAGCTATTTTATTTTTTTAATATAAAGACAGGTTTTTATCACAATAATGAATCATTGCAAGGGTGATTGCAATCATAATTTCGTTCCATAAGTTACAGTTAGAGATCTCTTGCGATTGCTCTTTCTTTGTAGATCTGAATTACATACCGTTCTGTCCGTCTAGCTATTTCCATATGAAAATCTAAACTCATTAGAATAATATCCAAACCATGGTATGCTGCATTATTGTTCTGTTTAATAAGCGCCTCGGCTGCTTCTCACAGCAATGCTATAGGCTGGTTTTCTATTTTTTGCGGATCACTGCCATTGTTTGCTGAGTGCCCATGTGGGAGCACTTTTTGTGATCTAGTGCTTTTGCTTGTATAATACTGATTCAGAAAAACAGCCCGCTTAGAGAGAAACATTAATTAGGTACAAAGAAGGCGTTATTCCATGCTTTGGGGGTGGGGGGAAGTACAGCAAATAAATTATCTCCTATTTGTGCAATGTTTTATGGTTGTCAGCTGTCTGTTGCCAAAGAACCCCAATGGAGTTAAATGCTTGTGACACCTTGCCCAGTCAAGGTATAGGAAAAGCCTGTTATGGAACTCGCTTTGTGACAACCTGTGCTAGTTTATATTAGCTTAACCAATCACTTTTTTCTGTGCTTGGCAAAATTTGTTAAATTAATTCAGTTGCAATTAGCAGATTTATGGGAAAGTACCCTGTTATCCTTTAATTGGAGAGCATAAAACTACAAACTGAATCTGCTGGTTCTATTTGTGTAATAGGCAATCTATCTACGACAAGGTTTGATCGATGGAGTCGTATGATGCCCTTGCCTTGTTTTATATTGGCTGTCAGCTCTTAACTGGGACTGAAGTATCTGGGTAACAAAAATTGATATAATGACTTAATGCGCCTTATTCTCTTTGAGCTACATCAGTTTAGAGCACTTCTGAGAGAAAAATGTCTGGAAAATATCAGGGAGTCATTTATCAACCTGTTTTCATTAGCATACTGCCTAGCACTGGCAAGGATTTGAATAAAAAAAAAAAGCAGGATGGTACAATTTATTTCAGGTCTCATATTTCTTGGATGAAAGGAGACTTCTAATAAATGGAAAATATAGAAAGATGCATTTCTTGCTGATTTTTCCTAAATAAAAGCAGTACAAAAACATGTCTTCAGTTTGATTGATAATAACACGGGAAGCATACATGTACGAAGATAATCAGAAAATTAGCAACAGTATCCTCCCTTACTATGTTTTGTTAATTTATTTGAGGTATACCGCAGAATAAACCTCATGTCTTATATGTGTACATATGAAAATTTGTGTGTGGGAGTGGTAGGGGGTTGTCACTATAGAGGGCTTTACAAAAACGTAAGATCTGATCTCTTTAAAGATAAAGCTGTTAAGCTATTCAAGAGTCTGCTGAAAGTGAAGTGAAATAGGTACTGATCAAAATGTTTGTATAGTGGGCAAAACGTGTGCACTGTATCAAGTAATTTGTCCTACCTACTCTATGATGCTAACCAGAAGAGGTAATAATAACTGAAAAGCAGTTGTGTGCAAGTAAGTCCTTTTTTGCATGAAATTTTTATGCATCAGTCAGACTGCATACAGTGTGCCTAATGTATAAAATAAATTGGTGCATAAATCAGATTATGAGCAGCATGCAGGCAAGTCCACATTTGCACACAGGAATCAAATCCAGACATGGGAAATTCCCATTTTAACCTCTAGCATGAGGATTTATCAGGTGGCAGTTGCATGCTTAATTTTCTAATAATAAAAAATAAAATGTGCCCTCCTCCCCGACAAAACCCGAACGCAATGGAATACAGAAAGGCCCTGAAAATAAAGGACTTGTGGCAATGCAGAGCATTATCTTGTGACCCTTTCTATAGCTTCCAATTATGTCAAGGATTTGGAATGCCAATCAATAGAAAGTGATTTATGATTGGTATAAGCAATTGCACATGGCTTTACATTGATCAGTATGTAGATTCCCTGACATAAGAAGTTATTATCTATGACAGATACTTGTCTAACTGCTAATTGAATTGCACATTTTTCCATCAGTGTTATCAAACTACCTCCAAATATAGACCATAACTTTGTTGCTCTTTGCATGTGAAAATAAAACTATGATGAACAGCAAGTGTCAGCGTATAGGTTGTCTGACAGTAACCACTATTTATCGATGCAACTTGTGCTTGCTATAGATGACAATATCACCCAGTGTTGCCATGACAATCCCAATGAGTGTTGGGTCCATGATATTTTCTACAACTCAGTAGAAAATCTATTAAATCTAAGTTATCTATTGCTTGTTACCCTGTAAACTGTCTCCAGGAGTGCAGTACTGGTGCTCTAGTAAGGGAGGCTTTGTAGTATATGGATGCTTCCCCTTCTCCTTTTATCCCCTGATATTTTTTTTTAATCATTCTGATTAGGTGGTCTAAAAGCAGTGGTATTCTTATGCAATGGGCTTTTATCTTTCCAAGAGTTTTTGGTTGAAATTAAAATTTGCTTGGTGTCCACTTGCTCAAATGCTCAGTGGAGTTGCCATTCATTTCAGTGTTAAGGAATGTTAACCAAAACATTACAACCTATCTTACTGCATACTGCCAAATTTATGCTGATCCTTTGACTTACCTACCTGTTGAAGCTTTCCTTAATGAGCCATGAGGTCTTTGAATACAAGATACACAATATTGAGCATAACAAAGCCTTGTATTTGATTGGTACTCATAGAAGCATGTACTTCATACTTGCTTTCTGTACTTTTAACTGTTGTCTTTTCTCTGATCTGACCCCAAACAAAGGGCTGTTTTTTTTTTTTAACTACATTAAGCTTTTGTGCTTGAGAATAGCAGGCTCCATTCTGCAGTCTGTCTGAACCTGTTCAGTAATTCCATTTTCTTGTAAAACTACATAACATTCTTAACAAGAAATTGTCCATCTATGCATCCCTCCCAGGATAAGTCTGTGACACCCATGTTGGTGAGTGAACAGTGCAGACCCTGGCATAGCTGCAGGAAAAAGATTTGCAATATACCATGGAAGAAGGACCCCTAAGAAACAGTAGGTCTGTTTTGGACTGCAGTCTTTCTCTGCTGCCTCTTTCCAAGTTTAAAGAAAAAAAATTTTTTATAGTTTCTTTTCACATAATACATGTGTTTAATACATACATAAGCAGAGACACACAGAGGCCCTTTTGGCCTTGGATTAACACAGGGCAAAGCCTGAAAAATAGAAATATAGGGAAATCTAATGTTTTCTACATAATGCTTTCACAAATTTTCAATCTAAAGTTTAGGATTTTTTTTTCAAATTTAGTTTGGTACAGGTTTGAGATGTTTTCAGTGTCGAATAATGTCTCACGTTTGGTAATTATTTTCTTTCATTTTTCAAGGGTTGTTATAGCCTTTGAGAAATTGTACTGAGTTCTGAAACTCACCTCTCCACCATGTTTTAACCATGTTTCTAGTCACTTGCAGGATAAAGTAGCAAATGAAATGTAGCATTGAATGTAAAATTTCAGTCATTTTCTATCCAATTGCACTACTGTATAAACAATCTTTTCTTCCTCTCTAAATATATAATTTCCATAAAATAAGCAGGTGCTACATCTATTGTATCACATTCACTTTTTTTGTTGTTGTTTTTAATTAAAAAACTTATTACAAGTTTCTAGATAATGTGACAGCAAATAGAAGAGATGAAGACTTTTTGGATGTATCAGAATAAAAGCAATTAGAATCTCAGTTTTTGTGTACTTGGTATTTTCACACATGTACAGCTAATTAAACAAGGGAGACTAGCCTTGGCCTTTAATTTACAGCAAAAGATATCCCTGTGCGTGTTCTGAGAGGAAGTCAGCATGATGTGCTTTGTGTATCATCTGGTACATAAGTGTTCAACTACATAGTGTGCAGAACATAATGTGTTTCATTAGAATAATTTCCTCTTGTAAAATTCTTAAAGAACAAAACCAAACAAACCAACAAAAAACCCAAACCAAAAAAACTCACCCCAAACCCACAAACCAACCAACCAAAAAGAAAACTACACCAAAAACTTTTCTGAAATTATTTTTAGATGTCACTTTCTGTTCTTATCATGTCAGCTTTTTAATTTTATTTTTCATTTTTTTTAAACTGCAGTATGTTATCTAAAACTTCTGGTAGATCACAGGCCACAGTTTTTTCTCCTGACTGGCAATGTCCCAATGGTAGGCTCAGTACAGAGGACTGTATACCTAAAATTCATGTAATTTTGGATTAAGGTTATGGAGTGCATAAAGATGGGACAAAATGCAAGAGACATGCATAGAACAATTGCTCTTCAGATTTAATGAAGCACTTCTTATCTGAAATTTTCCAAGTGTTTTTTTTAGAATGACGAATTAAGCTTTCAGACTGAATCTACCAGTTAGTGGAAAATATTATTGCACTGTTTTTTCTGTATACTGAACATCCTGAGGTACTGAAAAGCTGAGACTAGAAATAAGACAGAGCAGGGATATAGTTCAGAGGCGCTCACTTTTGGTTTAGGTATCAGTCAGTGCAGTATCATTTATTGTCATGGTTTCTGGGTTTGTATGCAAACTTTTGTGCACAGTTCTAGAGTGGTGAGTCCTAGATGTACTGTATAAATGTGTTCTTTAGTTCATCTGTGTGTCTCTGCTTATGTATGTATTAAACACATGTATTATGTGAAAAGAAACTATAAAAAATTTTTTTTCTTTAAACTGGAAATTTGGGGGGGCGGAGGAACTTCTGTTTTAGCCATTCCTGTATGTTCTGTATTGAGCATAGCAGAGAGAGTGTTTTGAGTACTTACTGTGTGGGCGAGGCCTTTCTCTCTCCACAGCAGGTCTGATTTAGGCTGAAATATCTGGAAAAAAAAATCCTTTCAAATAATCAAAGAATTTAAATAAATGTGATTTAAAAATGAATAAAAGGAACCATTTTTTTTCAGACTGGACAGTATGCAAACTAAGGACAAAGAAAACCCTTTGCTAGTATAATACTCTTTTTAGATCCCTGCAGTGAAGTCGGTATACCATCCTTTCATTGTTCCCCCCCTTTTCTAGTGAAGTTACCGTTGATCTCCAAAACAAATAACTTAAGAACTGCTTTGATTTTTGCCTCTTGATTCCAACCAAGATGCTCTTCTGCTTATTTTGGAAGTGGAAGAGAACATAATCTGCAACCTCTTTTCATATCCCCCCCCCCCCCCCCCCATCTTTTCACCAGATCAAATCATCCTCCTTGCTAAAGGATGTGTGGTCCGGATGTAGTGCCGTGTGAGGCTGTGGCTGTCATGATCAAAGATTGGGGATTGTGGAGCGTATGATTAGTGAAAGTAATGACTATTTCAGGGTTCCTACCATCTGAGACAATGTAGACAAGCATATCTTTTTCAGAACACTTATAGTGAACCAAGTTTTTGGAAAGGACTATCCTAATATAGGCACCCATAATCTAAGAATAAATATGACCTCCCAAAATACAATTTCTGTTGGCACATGTAAAAGCATTTACTGCATTTTTAATCAAAGATGCTTGGCCTCTTTCTGGTTTTATGGCATGACTTCCCTTTTTATTTTGTACATCTCAACAACTGAAGACCATAGGAGAGCTGAGAAATCTCTATCTGCGAATATAGAATTTGTATGTAACTAGTATGGATCAAAGGTTGCTTTTATTTTGGGTGATGAAGCAAAATGCTCAGGTATTTTAGAGGTGGGGCTTGTGGAGTTCACATGAGTTCGGTGCAATGTAATCTTGACACCTAAATCCACAAGAAGCATGTAGCCTGTATGGATGATCAGGGTGGATTCAAAAGCCGTTCTTTGTACACATTCTTTTTTAAGGAAAGAGAAAGGGTATAATTTGTTAGTTTGCAGGTCCTTCAAATATATTTGAAAAGGAATCAGGCAAGTGCATTGAGGATGTAATGGAAAAGTCTGTTAGTCCTCTCACAGAGTGGAGAAGAGTGGCAAGAAGGTTGAGATAGCAGAAAATGGATATCTTAGGGCAAAGCTGATTTAAAGACCATCCTAATGCATCTTAGGTGTGAGAAAACATTGATTCCATTTGCTATTGGAATTGAAAACTGTGGGAACAAGAAAGAGGCACATGACATTAAAACTAGGTACTGGTTGTATAGAGTTTGTCTTCATAATGGAGCTGTTTTGAATGCTTTCCATTAATAAATATATTTTCAGCTGAGCAGTATAACAGGTCATATAATGGTGTTTCAGTGTGAAACAAAATTTCAAAACAGTTTGCATTAACACACTTGTAATATAAAGACGTACAAACTGAAACATTTTATATTTATTAAGACATCTTACTTGTTAACGTCTAGATACATAAGCTGTGTAGTACACTTTGCAAATCTTTGAAGAGTTTTAATAAAGCATCTGATGAATTGCATAGAATTTCCAGTGCTGTGGTGTTCAACAGTTTATAAAAACACATGGGTGGGCGGGAGCTATTGAAATTGTGAAATGAATATTGGTGGTTTAGCAATTACTGTAAATACCTCAAATTTTTTCACTTTTCTTTCCTGTCAGACTTCACCTGCACAAAATCTCTTATCTTTCTGGAAAATATATACACACTAGTGAGAGTATAAACACATCATTACACTTTCATGACAGATAAGCTTGCTCTATTGGAGTGTAAACTCATTTTTCTTTAGGTGACCTTTAAATAGTATTGTGCTATTGGATGGGATTTAAATCAATAATTTTGTCAAAACAAAATACAATGTTTTTCGGTTTTTTTCTTTTACCATTTAACCAG
Organism: Platalea leucorodia; assembly: GCF_965183815.1. Lineage (NCBI taxonomy): Eukaryota > Metazoa > Chordata > Aves > Pelecaniformes > Threskiornithidae > Platalea > Platalea leucorodia. Next base: position 25,866,940 of record NC_138826.1, read on the forward strand.
TTCTTTAAACTATCAAGGAATAATGGATTTCTGTGTGTTATACTCTATGAAAAAATACTCTAAAATTCACTTAACTAGTCTGGGGAAAAAAAACCCAAACCTCTCTGTTGTTGTTAGTACTTAGTTTTATGTTGAAAAATGTTGAAACAGCAGGATAACATACAGTATTACTATAATTAGTGACTTAATGCCTCTTCTGCATTCACATTGTAAAACAACAGTGTCCCAGGTGTGAGAAGGTTAAAATGAGAAGTACCCAGTAGTTATGAAGCAGCAATAATGAGTTTCCTTCTACTTACCATGGATTTGTGTGATATACAACTTGCAATTAAGCATGGCTTGGTGATTCAGTGATTAATGTATATACGACTCCTAAAGGAGCAGCACAGGCCTCCCGTCACATCCTTCATGATGTTTACAGCTGGGTACCTATTAACAGGAAGATGGAAAGGGCCATTTACAATTCAGTAACCTTTATGACAGTGAACTCTTTAATCAGCATTTTATTTCCTTTGTAACACTTTAGTCATCTACAAATGTCAGAATAAAATAGGGCTATGAAATATTTAGGATCGGCATGTGGAAATTGACTTCCTTGATTTAAGCTGCTGTGTCTTTTCATTTTGTTGTTTTGGGAGCTTTTACTTTTATTGAAAGACAATTTATAACTAAATGCTCCCAATAGTGACTGGCATTAGGGCCAGAGAAATTACAGAAACCCATGTTCTTGTTCTGTAGAATGTTGATGGTTGCTGTGTTGAGTAATAATTTATTCAAATAAAAGCATTAGCAGTGGGGACCACTTTTCAGAATACTGTTTCAGTACAAATACAGCAGACTTGGGGAGCTTATGACAAAATATCCCAATGTACTCATAGAAGTAATTAAGTATAGAGTATATCCTAAAATAATTTGTCATTTATATGTACCTGTGTGCATGAAATGTGCATAGTGTTTTATGATTTTCTTAAAACGATTCCAGGGCTCTCCAACTTCCACAATAATTGTCTTGCACTTTGTGTGATGACAATCATCACTCTTTAGCACCAGGAAGAAGTATTCTCCCTGCCTGAGAGAACTGCAGTAGAAATACAAATCCTTCTAACCAAGTATTTTTGTTGGTACATATGTATGCTGTTTGTGTATAGGTTATAAATTGGGATTTATCAAAATCTTGCCATAATATTTAATTCTTGACATCTAGAATATTTTAAGTCAAAGTATGGCTCAAGCATTTTCTAATTGGTAATGTAATAATTTTAGAATCAGCAAGCTGGAAGGGGCTTCCTCTGTCCTGAAGGGCAGGGCTTCCTCCTCTTGGGGACATTGGGAACTTCTGACCTAGTCCTGAACTGTATTTAAAACATTGCAGTAATGCTGCTTAGGCTTGCAGCATTAAGCCCAGCATGGTTTTTGTTCAGTTGCCTGCTGCCGTGTTGTAAAATACTGACCTAGGTGACTGGAACTGTGCTTTCAGGGTTATTTGTAATTTTGTATCACAGCTGCAGATTGGTAACAATGAAGGTAACTTCCCCTTTTGCAGGTGTTAATGAGGTTTAATGCATTTGAGAGATGAAGGTTTCACCTGCTGGTCTGTGAGCAGGAGCTATGTCCTGTCCTTATCTGCTTTATCTCTGTATAGGTAGTGATTTTGTGTGCTGTAGTTTATTTTTAAAAAATGAAAGGGAAAAGCCCTCTTAAAAATATCAAAGATCTGAAAGGCTTAACAGGACAATGTTGAGCACAGTTTTAAATCCAGACCTTTTCTCGCTGAAACATTTTGCTTGGAGAAAGTATTTGGTCGAAGAAGGGCTTGTGAGCCCCAAAACTTATCTCTTTTCTCAATGGTATCTATTGGTCTGGTGGAAGACATCACCTTAAATAAGAAGCCTTATCCCCCAAGTATATATTCAAACTCTAGAAAAGTTATGCAGGCTATGAATGCTTGGTATTTTATGTGCTTTTCAAGTTACAAACTGCGTTGCTGTTCTTTGGTTAATAACTTTTTGTTTGGCCTCTTTACTTTGGAAGCTGTTGAAGTTGCATAAACTTATATATGTAATTCTGAAATACGGCGATGTTCAAACCTCGTTTATGTATCTTGATCATGACCATACTTTCTTAACCTCAGTATGTTTAGGTAACATAGAGACTAAGCCAAATGGATGTTTCATTGAGTTTCGAATTGTGAAGACCAAAGAAAAAGACTGATTTTTGACCCCGAAGTTCTGTATTAGAGACAGTATATCTAAGAGATGAATGACATTATAAAAGGTGGAAATTTGAGAGTGTGCAGTAGTGAGGATGAGGGGAAGAAAAGCACTGTATGATTTTCAGCCAGTTTGATGCAAAATGAAGACATACCCTTGATATGAAAGACTTTATCAAACTGAAGTTCATGATATACAACTGGGAGAACAGCTCTTAGGAAGGAAGGAAAGACAAGTTGGTAAATTTATTGATTAAAATTGAGGTGCCATGACCCTTACTGAGCCATGAAGGTGAGTGCTTGTCAAGCCAGAAAACAGCTGAGTGGTGATAGTTGCCACCTTTGGCAAGCAATGGTGGGAGCTCATCGGGTGATGGCTGCAAGCTTGGCTAGTTGTGTAGGACTGGTGCATGCGTGGGTCCACAGACATGAATTCTGTGATGGCATTTTTATATTAATATATCTGTTTTTCCTATTTGTCATTAAAAATTTGTGTAATATTCTCTTGCTTTGGTTAAAAGATCCCTCTTCTTGATGTGTAGTTGGTATAACTACAGTATAGGGCCTGAACTCTGCACATACACCTGTTCTGCCTGTTCCTAGGAATAATATAGATGCAACAAGGGTTGGCTTAGCATAGCTTTTTTTAAAAATATATTTTAGATGCATAAGACTTAATTTTGCATATACAGTGTTTAGAAAGACCTAGTAAACAAACATAATTGGTAAAATTAAAAAGCAAAAAGGGTAAAAAATGCTGAAGATTGGTGTTCCAAGGAAGACAATAAGGAATGGATGGATGGTGCTGCACAAATTAGACATGGACGAACTGTCCGTTATCCTTGGCTACCCTATTAAATAGGAACGTATCTGAAAAAAGTATGAAAAAGTTGGCGATGGTCAGAGATGTAAAATAGCTCATGTAATTTCAAGGAGGATGCCTCAGCGTGTGACAGTCAGTATAAGTTCATGGTTTTTGATGATGTATTGTCCAACTGTACTGCTCTAATATACCTTGTAGTATCCTACTTGCTGTATGGACCAGCTTTTCTTGAGGGATGTAATGAAATGTATATTATTTCTTTAAAAATGGCGTAAAAGGTGAGCAAGAGGTTTAAGTTAAGAGAAAAAAGTGTATGCAGGTGGTGACAATGAGCCTAAGAACTGGCATTGTATTAATTCAATGCTGTCTGCATTGCTTGAAAATACAACTGCAAGTTTAAATGATAAAGAAAAAAGAGATGAAGTGGATATAAACAGAGTATACTCTTTTGCCATGAGTACTCCAAAAAGAAATAGGTTTATTCTAACTTTAACATTCTACCATCCTCTGAAGAAAAATCCATTTTTAATTTGAAGAAGAAAACCTGTGTCCCATTTGGTGATAGACTCAGGATACCTTGTATGTCTGTGTTTTTATAATTGGTGGGCCAGCTGAGGTAAATCAGGAGAGCTCTCTGCAGTATTAATTCTGGTACTGACTCTTTTTAATTTTTTTTTTTTGTAGTATCTTTTGTATGAAGAACTCATAGATGTCCTAAATGTTAAAAGCATTTTAAGAAGGTAGATACAGGAAATAACTCATATTAAAAAGGGAAAAATAGAGATGCAGGTTTCTTTTTTTCAAAGTTTGGTGTTTGGCTTTGTATGTGGGGGAGAAGGGGTAGTGGTTTCCCTGCCTGACATCCCACTTTGAAGGTACAGCTATCCTACTTGGTGATAATGGAGGAAGCAAACAAACATGCAGGTAAGTGCCCCAATGTGTAATTGAAGAAGGGAAACTCTGAAAGTTAATGCTACCAGTCTCAACTGTTTGGGGCCTTAACTTGAGGCTTCAGAGGCTTGGGGTTTTTACAGGTCTCTTGCAGTTTCACAGCTGTGAAACGTTGCTATGTTTTTGCTGGGATTATTTAAATATTTATCCTTTCTTGCTACTTGACCTTTCCTGCTTGGTTCTGGTTCCTGTGGCCAGCTTGCTTTGTGTTTCATGAGCTCAGTAAACCGTGGCCTTCAATTCCCTTGTTCTAGTATTTTCACTTAAGACCAGGAGTGATGAGCAAAAGGTTTCAGGCTCAATCCTTGAGCAAAGGGCCGCTGTGACAGGGATTATTATTTATTTGTCATCTTGGATGTAATAAGCTGTAGGTACAGCATCGAGAGCCCTTGATTTATTGCGCTGTCGACTGCCACTAGCAGGACGTCTGCTGTACCATGCAGGATGAATACCACACTGTCAGCTCTGTCGATCTGTCTCTGCCATTGCGCTCTCTCTCATAACACATTCCCATTTCATGCCAGAATACATAAACAATCTTTCATTATTTTGATGCCTTTTTCATATTTGTTCTTTACAGAACATAAAGTTTGAATTTATGGGTTTCCTTTACATTATTTCAACACACTCCACCATTTTCCGGGTTTGTGGTTTAACTCTCAGAAATTGGCTGCCAGGTGATTTAGTTATTTTGGCTTTCTAGTTTTATAGTTATTTAATATCACAGTGCCAGATACTGAGAAAATGTAGTGTATAGCAGGTATGGGATTTGCAGTCAGACTCTGTCATCAGCAAAACATGGCCATGGGGACACAATGTGGAAATTAAAAGCTAGGCGTGCAGAGCAGGAAATACTCCTTCCAACCTTCATTTTTAATTTATTTAAATACTTTTCCAAAACATTTTTCCTTAGATGCTGTTATGAACGTAATGGAGACCTGTTTAATTGGAAAAGAACATGTGAACAGTGAGCAAGCCATTTCCCTTGAATAATTGCAATTAAGGGAATTTCTAACTTGGTGGCAGAAACGTTGCTCTGATTCTTCTCTTATACTTTATTGCAGGTGGGGAAAGGGGAGGAAATACTGTCCAGAAAATTATCTGCTTCGTACTATGCATTCTTCGTGCTTTACAGCTGTGATCTACATCTGTTAATATCCTCTAATTTTGTTTACCTAAGGGTTTTTTCTTTAATACTCTGAAGCATATTATTCATCGAACTCTGAGGAACTGAAAGTCATTGCTCAAATGAGTGAACTTAAATGTCACTATAAATACAGCAAGTCAAATATGAATATATGTCAAAATAGTTAAGAATGTGTTATAAAAAAGGCTTATGAGTGGTACTAAAAAAATTATTGCAAACTGTGCAGAGCATGAACCAGAAAACGTAAAGTCTTTCTGCCAGCGTAACATCTGTACATAACTTTGGTTGTGTGAACGGCCTTTTAGTCCATGGGCACAAAATTAGCCTGTAAAGTCTTTGGGGAGGGTATGGAGGGGGGGAAGGAAGGTGTCATCTAACCTGCTCTGTACAGTATGCAATGGAACAGGGATCTGTTTCTGACTGGGGCTTGAGATGCTACAAATGATTTACCCTGATCAGTAACATTCCTTCAAGTTACTCATGTACATAAACATTTACAAGGTAGTAATGCATAATTATTTTGTGATATTACCCTGTGTTTTCTGTTTGAGATGTATTAACGTCTAATAAAGACCTGTTCATTGCTGTGTTTGTGTGCAAAGCTTGCAAAGTTTTTTGTGTTCAAGGGGCAAGTGTATAATTGCTCTTAAATTTTCTTCTGTTGAATAAAGTAGGGCTTTTTTTTGTCTTCAGTGAAAACATCCTAGTCTTTTTTTATATATATAAAAATATATAATATATATTTTATATATATATAATATATAATATATATTTTATATATATAATATATAAACATACACACACCCCCAAGGAGAGAGAAAGCATGGCTGTGCCATCAATACTATATCTGGTAAAAAGAAACTTGTTTTAATTGGCTGTGAAAATAGGCATATTTTTCTAGGATGTGAACAAATGTGGATTTCACTGTATAAATGCAAGACAATAATTGTCAGTTCTTCCTCCTCAATACAGCCTATATTAGGACAGCTGGGAATATGCTTAGCTCACATTACATAGTGAAGATTTGTTCTAGCTGCAAAGAAACCAGAGTTAATTAATATGAGAAATTTGTTTTTGTGTCCCTGGTAAAAAAGGCTGTGCAGGTTGGTGTTGTCAGCAAAAGCTGCTTGTCACTTTGACCTGCTCTGTTAAGTGTTTGATGTGTTTTCTCAGAGTAATCTGTGAATAACATTACATCCAACCAGCAGAGAAACAGAGGGAGCGATAGCAGAATTAATATCTGGAAGCGTTGATAATTATATATCAGAATCTAATTTTTAGCACAGAAAATGTGTTAATGACAGAGAAGAAAACAAAAACCACTAGCTTCTCCCAGCAGGATCCAAAGTGTCATTTATTATTTCTCAGCTGGATATCTATCAAGTTTATGGGTTAATTTTTCTGTAGACTGTTATTTATGGGTTTTTGTTTGTTTTCAGCCATCATTACTAACAATACGGTTAATAGCAATCATTTGTTATCCGGCACCAGCGGTGATGCTTCAGATGCGAGCAGTGAACTGAGAATACTCATTTGGTAGCTGAATAAGGCTTTGACAGGGCCCATTTATAACAAGCTCATTCCATAATGTCCAGCCTATTAATAAAATTTTGTTGCTGTCTAATTAGAGATGTCTGATGTGTATAGTAGCACAGCAAAGAAGACTTTCTTCTGCTGCTTTTCAATTCTACTGTATCATACCTGAAACATATCTGAGACCAATGGTTCAGGAAATAAACGTTGGGTGTTCCTCTGGGGTTCAGTCTCTCCTAGTAAGTGAAATGAAATACAAGTTGTATGGTAGGAAGATCCTGGTCACAAACACAAATGTCTTGGGAGAAGGTCGTTATTTTCATTAGCTAAGATAGCCCGCAAGTGTCTCTTTTCTTCTTTTGTCTATTTTCTTTTATTGGCTTAATGTTCAAGTTTTATCTAAAAATAACTAATAAAGTAAAAGTAAATTATGTATGTGATGTAACAATTAAACGTATACATGGACACAGAATGTGATTTTTGGTTGGGTGTGTTAGTATGTCTTTGAGGAAAGAACAGTTTGGTGCCTGAGGGAAGCAGTTTGGTGAGAGGAAAAAAGCCTGGGCCTGATTGTTAGTTTTATTTTTTTCTTCATTCTGTGTCTCTGAGAAGTGGCGAATCAGCAGCATTTTCTGAACTTAGCAGTAAGGGGATGGATAGTAGTATAACTAGGACTGAAAACAGAGCTTCTTCTAGCCCGGCAACTCCCAGAATATTTGGAGTGTGTTGTACAGCTCATAGAGCGATCATATGTTTATGTGAATAGGATCTTTCATTCAAACATCAAAATATTTCATTAGCAGTGAACTAAATAGTGCATTCACAAAGTTGTTGTGAGTGAGCAGTTTGTAAACTAAAACACAATCAGGCAAAGAGATTTATCCAAGGACACAGAAGTTGTTTGTGGGAAGGTTTTAGTTCCTTAGTGAGTGATTTCATGCCAGCTTTGTATTTCTGTTCCCAAAATGACCTGTCAGAAACATTCTTGTTCCAGTTCGTTTTTACAGGTAGAGTCAAGTACATGATAATGATGAAAATGAGTTAATTTTCATTTCATAAAATGCTTTTGCTTGCTTAACTACCGATTTAGTGATAACGTATACTCTTCCAGCCTGTTTCTACTTTGCAATGCACAAATGGAATGTTTGAAGAACTTTGTCATTTGTAGCTACTGCTGAGGTGATTTTTTTTTTTTTTTTTAAGAAGCAGTACCATGTTTTAGCAAGTATCTAGATACTAATTAAAAGAAAAATACTAATAGGAGTTATTGCATGCTTAGAATATTGCATTTCTGAACTGAGAAAAGGAAGCGGGGAAAACACTGAAGAATGATTTAATATCATTTCATTGCTAGGTAACAATTTGTTTCCTTTGTCATCTTTTATGTTTTTCCAGTTGAATTATAAATTTTTGTAAATTACCTTTTGAATAAAGCCACATCTGGTTTTGGTGTGTTATTTTCCCAGAATGTTGCTTTTAAGACAGCATGTTTTATGCAAGAAAATTATATGATATTTTAACTTAAAGTTGCCATGAAACTGCTGTATGGATTTCAGCTGGCAGAGAATCTGTATAAGCTGGTGAGGTGGTATTTTTTTTTTCCTAAACTGCTCTTGACATAGAGCTTATCAACCCTTAATTAGTGATACATTTTCTCCTTGTGATTTCTATTGATGTTTTGTAGAGCTGAAGATGAATTGAGCCTCAACCTGACTAGAGTACGAATTGTTTTAGAAAATTCAGCAAACATCTCTCTCTCCCCTCCTCTGTCTGTCTCTCTCTTTCTCTATTCCTCCCGATAGGAAAGGTGAAAAGCTGCACGATAGAAATCAGGTTCAGTATTAGTGGTTTTGCTTGCCTGTGCAATAGAAAACGACAAGCGTCAGGGCCTCAGTCAGCAGATCAGGGAGACGCAGATGGGAGGCGAAAAGCTCCCTCGTGGCAGCAGCCTTGCTTGGATGTGATTGTGAGAGCCAGGATGAAGTCAGCACTGACAAAGTGTGTGGATTGATGGATGGACAAAGCTGGGAACTGGATGTGAGAATGGATGAGGGCAGAGGGGGAATTTAACACAGACAAACAGAATGAAAGACAGAGAGGAATTGCCTGCTAAAGTATTCCAGCACTCAGAGCCCACAGCAATTTACTTACTGCTAACCGAACACAGGAGGATTCTTTGCATCTTTGCAGATTTTCTTGAAATATATGAAGAAACCAAGCAGCAGAAGGAGCTAACAAATTCCTGTTAGTGCTTTTTATTGCCATCTCTCTCTCTCTCCTTGTCTTGAGATTCACTCACACTCAGTTAATTCAAACTGAGCACTTGATTATTTTCAATAAGTTCACACAGTATGCTAGAGCAGAATAAATTTTCTTTCCACAGCCGTTATTTTAATGTTTCCACTAAATTTACTTTAATCAGTTATTGTTGCTTTTGCTATCGTAAATAAAAATATTTATTTCCCTTACAAACTGTGCTCCTGCTAGGAGGCACACCTTTGGATACTGCATTCAGATGCATGGTAATAATAAACCCATTATGTGCATTTTCTTTTTAAAGAAGAAGAATCAGTTGCTTTCCCACTCATGTAGCTTCTCAGTACCACAATATTATTGTCTGTTTTTAAGAGAAAAACAGACCTGTAACTTTAGACTACTACAAAATTTTATTTACATGAGAGGATCACAAGGTGGTTTCTGTTATTTCACTGCTTACATAAAAACAGAAAAAATCTGACTTACCGTACTGGAGCAAATCAATAGATCTTAATTTTATCAACTGCCTTAGTTTTACAAATTTAAATATCATTTCAGCAAAGAATGCAAATAAAAATGAAGGTTTAGATACAACACAGTGAGCAAAATATTTTCTGCTGGCAACTTTGAGTGCTTGTGTTGGCTCCAGTGGGATTCCTTTAGACTCACACAGACACTTCAAAGAACATGATTTGGCCCAAGCTATTACCTCCTCCTTCACCTCAGCATATTATGAAGAAACCGAATGTGCTGTGCTAACAAGACATTTCCATGTAGTGCCCTGATGTGCTTTCAACTGGGGAAAAACACAATTGATCGGAGTAAAGAGAAACTGTTCCTCAATTGTTGGCTTCAGTAGTATGTTGGAAACAGCTATTTACCAAGTAATATCATGTGTTTAATTGAATTTTAACAAAGGCAATTTAGTCTTATTCATGTCAATGTATAAATTGCTATTAAGATAATTACAGTATTTTTTTTTACTGACGAGTTTTCTGGAGTATCCATGAAACACACAACCATTTTTAAACCGGAGAATTTGTCTTTATTAATAGAGTCTCCAAACATATCCAGGGAATTATTTTGGACTTAGAAAGATGCATGGAAGTTATGTGGGAAAAACTAGTATTGTTCACGTTGTATGATATATGTGCTAATCTGTTTTTGAAGCCTGTGGTCACCTATGGTGTTCTCCGGATGTGGACACTGAATGCATTGTGAGTGTCTTTGGAAGGCACGGGAATTGCTGGTGTGAGCTATTTCTATCATCTGCTACTTTACCCTGTACTCTCTCTTTGAGGACTCTCTAATCGGGTGGAGTAATTCTGGTCACATGGATGGAAGAAGGAGATGCTGTATATCCCTTATGCAGTGTATGCTTACAAATTTCTTTCTGGAAAGAGGAAGCAACTGGATAATCTTTGTCTTTTAGAGCTTTTTGGTTAGGAAAGGCATCATTATCAAAGATGACAAATATGGGTGCTATTCTTACTGCAAGTAGTAACTGGTTTCTTAGGGCATAAGAGATTTTGATTTAGATTAAAAACAAAGCAAATGCAAAATATGGAAAAGTAATTTGGCTAACATCAGGAGGTGATTTGCTGCATCCTCTGTTCTTGCAAAGAAGCAATGCTGTGCAAAGTTACCCTGGGAAAGGGGATTTAATCTTGTTCTGGTATGGAGTGGAGTTCTGTGGAAGAAAAACCCAAAACACTAATCTGCAGTTTCTCCAGTTCTAATCTTCCATTTTCCTTAAATTTTTGAATTAAGAATGAAAGTGAAAATTAAGATTGTGTAATTCCATGTCATGTGTCCTGGCTGTTTAGATGCGTGATTGATTTATATATATATATAAATTGTTTTTTCCTAAAACTATAAAATAAAACAGCAGGGTTCTTACTGTTCTGGGCAAGTTCTTTTGGGAGTGTGTCAGGTCAAATATTACTGTACTTATAGCTATACGCAGCCCTGATATAAGCCCCTTATGCCTTGTCAGGAGCGACCCCTGTGGTATGATATATAAGAAGAGAACATTAATTCATTTGCTAGGTAACATTTCTGATAAGTATCTAAATAAAAAGTACTGCCAGTCATTTATGTAGGTAAGTGTGATTAGAGGCCTGTCCTTCTCAGTGTAACTGTATTTTTGAGGGTTTACTTAGGTTATTTCATTGAGATGGATTGTGTCAAGATGTTTCTTTAGTGTAGATTGAAGAGTCTAATTTTTATGTTGAACATGGATGGGTATAATATATCTGATGTTTGCAGCAATTTTTTGGCATCTTTCACACTTTGCTTTATTTTTCTATGCCCCTGTATTTCTGTAAATACAGGGATATGATATTTGTAAGTGCTACTAGTGGGAAGTACTAAATAGAGCGTGTTGGGCCTGCATTCACCATACCCTTCAGTCATCTTTTTTGTAGTCATCCCATTTAGGTGTCAGCATTAACTGTTAAAGCTAAACTAATGGCACAAACTGATCTTCCTGTTGTGCTTTGCTGAGGAGAAGAAAAATGTCTAGTTCTTTTATAAAAATAGATCATTTGATACTTTCAGAGTAAGTACTGAAATGCTTTGTTTACATTATAGAAAGCTGTTAAGTACATTTTAATAAACTTTTCTTTGGTAAAATTATTATACTCTTGGAAAATTAGTGTAGTGCTGTGCCGTGGTCATTCATAGGCAATGTGAAAAGACAGTTTTATTTATTGTCTTCTGTATTGTCTTCTGTTTCCATGCCAGACACTAAAGTACACAGGAGTTTTGGGCGTCTTCAAAATAGGCTTCTCAATGGAGAGTGAAAGATGTTTGAGGTTTGACTGCCTTTTTGACAAATCCATGGCTATTTTGTAGGTAACTCATGAATTCTTCACCATGTTAGTTCCTCATTTAAAATAGTGAAATACCACTCTGCTTTCTCAGGTGGAACTTACTGATGATCAAATCACTTGGCTTTGTTAGTTAACATGTTGCAAATTATCCCTTGAGTTAATGGGTTACTTTTGGGCCAGGTCTTCTGGGTGTGCATTCATTCATAATTGTTATGTACATGAACTCATGGAGACTTTGCTTTGTTAATCTGGCTGAAGTGGAATTTATGCCCCAGGTTTGATATTTAAATTGAAGTATAAGAAAGGAAGGGGGGGGGGAGGGGAAAGGCATGCTAGTACTCGACTTCTGTAGCAGTGATAATTTCCATATTATAAGTTGGAAATATTTATTATCTTGCTGATTGAAAAAAAAAAAAAAGTAATCTTCAGGCACTGCAAATAAGTAGAGACAAATGACTTCCTTTTTATTGAAATTTTTACGTTTATTATGTATCCAATCTGATAGCCTCTACTGCTTACCTTAATTTTTATAAACAGTAATGTCAGTAACATATTTCCTCCACGTAAGAAGAAAGCAAATCTGTTTATAATAAATCTTAGTGTGGTACGTATGCTATCATTTCCTTCATTTGACCTTGGTGGAGCAGGCTGATGGGGCAGTGAAAAGTATGATATGAAAAATGAGTGAACAGAGCGAGGTGAGCAGTGAATCAGTCTTGTGTGTGATTAGCTGTGAAAATCTCACAAACATGACTCTGAGTCACTTTTCTTCTTTCTTTCTCGCCTGTTTCTCTCTCAAAGGTGTTTCTTTTCTGTGTATATTAGTCATTTAGAAGTTAACTAACAGAACAGAGGCTCTATTTTAATACTAGTTGTGGTTTAATGGTTTTAGGTGATGAGAACAACAGTAAGTGCAGCGTGTCTGAGGGTTCACTGTAGAAAAATCACGGTCCATTTAAATTTGTATAGATCTATTGCTAAACAGTAATAGTAGTAGTCATTGCATCACGTTTAGAGACATGAATGTGACACTGATTTCAACATGGTACTGCAAATCTGCAATTATAACTGTAGATTCAGTGACTCATCATTGAGATCTTATTTTGCCATGTCAAATACTGCAAAAACAGAATTCCATTACAATAAAACAAATCTCATTTGAAGTATGGATATAGGCTGTGCAAGTCTTTGCTTTATTAGAGATGCATTGTATTTTCTTAGCTTGTTCTATTTTGTGTCTCTCTTCCTGGGTGGTGTGTTTAAAATCCAGCTATATGAATGGTCATGATTAGTTTTCCAAACTAGAACCGAGATGACTTTAAATTTGGGGGTCATCTTGTCCATATGGAAATTGTAAACCTTCAAAGATGGCTAAAATAGTTTCTCTATGTTGATGAATACTATTCAGTCTGTGTTACTGCACTGAATATTGCAGCCGTTTCAAGCTGATACCATGACTAAACAATATTGTGAGATACTTAGGAATTATTCCTTGTATAAAGCTATGTAATATGTTTTTGTATATGTAGATGAATTCTCATCTTATTTTGGTTTTGTATGAAGCTTGGAACATTAATGCTTTTTTGCAGATTTTTGGCACTGGACTTAGGGCACTTTCGTACCTTCTTGTATCAACATGAAAAGATCAAATCGACTGCTTAACTGATGCTGGTGCAGTTCCTTTTTGTATGAGGCCTGTTAGCTCTAACTCTGTCCTGATGAGTATCTCTTGAGCACACACCTGTAGATGGTGTTTATGACTGTTCCAGGTGAGGGGACCACTGTGGCTTTTCTTCGTCAGGCCTGGAGCAGGTATTGGAGACCACCTGAGCAGATGCTTGCTTAAAGGTGCTTTCTTCTGCCTTACTCTGCCAGCTTGGGTTTGGGATTCTTGAGGGATCTCAGGATTCTCAGTTTCTTCCTTCTGGAGATGTGAGAGCAGGTCAAGGCAGGCAAATAAAGAAGGCCTTTATTCACAAGCATTTGAAAATAAAAGCACTTATTCCTCTGGATGTTGTAACTGTGTTTGTGGGATTATTTTTTTCTTTCCAGGCAGTTCATTGTCTACATGAATCTTATTCCTGAAATTTAGAAATTGTCTCCCATTTAGAAATTCACTCCAATTTAGAAAAAGTGCATCCTCTGAACCCATCTCTGTCCTGGTTTCTGTGTAGTTTACAAACACTGGCACATTTACCAGGTTGCATGAGTGTTTCTTCTCACCCTGACTGATAAAATCACACTGGTGAAGGTGCTAGTGTCATTCAGGTGTATATTATCTCCTTTAGGGAACTGGTTACACATTGAACCATCAACAGTACTTCTGGCAACGTAAGGTGTGTTTCCAACTCTTTCAGGTGTGGTAAGGCCAAGAGCGCCTTTCTTTTCATATATTTCGGGTAGTTTTTGGAAGATGGTGATCCGTACCAAAACCAAATCTGTTTTCACTTTTAGGTGCCATGCCCTTTGTACAAAAGGACTGTGACAAACCGTAACAGAGATGGACATTTTATGAAGGGCATTATAAACTGTAAATGATAACTGACTTGATTTTATAACACTTAGTGACTAACTGTTGAACCCATTTAGTGAATAGGAATATTTTAGCTTCTAATATCTTTATACCACAATTGTATAATTTTAAAAAAGAAATCTTGCAATCTCGTTAGCTTGATTGCTGTAAGGGATCACGTCTTTTTAATCTCCTAAAAATGGAGTAGTTGGTAATGGAACTGTTTACCATTAAGGTTGCTGAATATATAGAATTGATCTGGAGGCCTGAGGTTTTTTTATTCTGGTAGCTGTTCTTCTGTATAACATCTTCCTTGTTCAGGTATTAATGTATGTGTGTTTTCCTATTGAAAACCAACTTTTTTTAGCTTGTGTTTATGCACAGTGAGCATAAATACATTTTTTATATTGGCTTGAATTTCAGCCTGATGTATCGCCTCATTAGCAGCTCCTGTTTTAGAAAATATTGAAAGACCTGTCTTGAGGGGCACAGAAATTAATTTTTCAGCTATTAACCTGCATTATTAACAATCTCAAATAGATCCATAAGTGAAGGTATTTATAAATTATACTTTGATTGAAATATAACACTTTTTACTCTTCTGGCACAACTCAAGTGTAATAGTGGATATAATTTGTTATTTTCTGGTAACTCAAGTAGGTGGAAGTGTATTTGAAGAAGGAATGGTATTTTCACTAAGGCCCTATACTAAACTAAGGCCCTTTTCCTTCTGTTCTCATCTTTCCCTCTTTCTCCCCACCCTCCCAGCCCTCCTCCCACCTAAAATCCCACCTGTCCCTTGCGAAAGCTTTTTGGCATCTCTGCTAATGAGCTGATGCTGTCAAATTCATCTTTTTTTAAAGAGATTCAGAATCTGTTCTCCTGAGGTGAAATAGCAGGGCTTTCAGACTGTATTCTTCTTGTAAAATATAACCTAGATCCTTTATGATGAAATAGGCACTTTAGAGGCACCTGGGCTTATCTTTCAGTTTTTCTGCTCAGCTCTGTTATGCACAAAGGTCTTTTTCTAGGTGACATATCATGTTGTATTCCAAAGTACACTTTCTTTTAATTTACAACTTAATTTTCAACCTAATTCAGAAGATTGATACTATAATGCTATTTGCAGAAGTATTGAAATGTCAGTAAGTTTTATTGTAGTAATAAAGAGAATTCCATATATCACGCACTCTATAGGGATCCTTGCTTTTTGCATAGATCTTCATAGCAACAACCAGTGGCTAAATGCTGGCAATCATTAATTTTTAAAGAAGACATGGTTATGATGAGTTGAGAAATTAAGACCATAGTGAAGAATGAACTTTAATTTTTGACACTTTTCGTTAGAGTCTAAGAGGAGACAGAGGTGGATTGGGGGGAGGACGGGGGGGGGGGGGGGGGGGAGAGAGAGAAAAAAAATGGCCCAAATCCCAGGTTCCTAATACTTAAAATGCTGTCTGCTCGTAAAAGATTTCAGTCAGGGAGAGGCCATCTTCGAGCTTCTCTTAACAAATGGGTATCAGTGGTCCATGAAATAATCAATGTCGATAATCCATCCTAGGGTCTGCCAATATGTTAATGGCTCTGCCGCATCGTTATTGCTACAAGGCCATAAATCATTTCCGTACCAGAATGCTTAGCAGTCGAGGACTCAAACCCCTAGCCTGGAATAAAATGCTGTCTCTTAACAATTAATGTCTAAACATTTTGCAGCTTTGTGCCTTGATTGTTTTCAGATGCTAAAAAAGTAAGTAGGACAGATTGTAAATCAATAAAACAATAAGACAAAGTGTTTTAATAATAGAAAGACTCGAAGTAAATCATAGTTCTGTGTTTATTATTGCTTTGGAGGTTATAAATAAATAGTACCAACTGGTAAAGGTTTAGTTAACAGGGAAAAATAAGTCTGGTATTGACGTTTTGGGCATACGTTACATTATGTTTTCACTCCAGAAGGTGAGGGAGATGAGGGTTAGCTTTATTATTTCTGCTTTTAAAATGGGAGAATGGGAGCGAAGAAATGTCTGTATCTTTGAATTGTCATCCAATAGGAAGAAGGTCTTTTCTACTCTGCCCAGCAATACATCAGTGATCTGGCTCTGCGTCTGGCGTACACCAGCACACAGTCATTGGTACGAACGGCTGTGCTGAGCTGCTGGCAATCACAAGGGGGTCTTATTTAGAAAATAGACTTGGATCAAACTGATCTGACTTAGGTTAGTTTATGTCAATTTAGTTTGCTATTAAAGGCAATGTAAAATGTGATGGTAAGTCATTAACTCTATATTGTATAGACATAGCTTATTTGTGCTGCTTACTGTCTCTCGTTCTTCAGTTGTACACTAGGCTGTGTTTTGGCGGGATGGTAGCCAATGAATAAACAACAGTCTAAGTGTGAACATTTCTGTGCGGAAGGAGGAAGGGTGCATGTGCCCTTCTCTCTGCTTATGCTTTATCTCTGTGTTGAGACAAGGAATTATATATACCCTTTCTGTTCCAAACATTAATACTGTTTTATTTGCTCATTTTTAACTAATGAAAGTGGAACTTAACGTACAGTTGTTTAACTACCAATGTGTTAATTATCACAAGTATGCTGAGTTTACGTAGTATACCGTTAATGACTACCCATGGGGTGGTGAACCATTTTCAGCTGCAGGTAAAACTAGTATTTATAAATAAGCTCTTAATGAGCTTAATGTATTTTCTTTAATTTTGATCTATTCAGATCCCAACATCTCATTTCACACAGTACAAAGTTAGTCCCATGTATGTCTGTATGCAGTGAACACCATACCTTCATGTTAGGATAAGAATGACTAAAGAGAGGTGTGTTTATTTTGAGTATTCAAAGCAGCCTAACTTGTCAACCTCATTAAGGTCTTATTGTTTTCGTTTGTGCTACTTTTGTAATTTTTTTATTTTAATGCCCATTTGCCAGGAATGAGATTTCATCTGAGGTAAAGGTTTTGAAGTTAGAGTTTTGCATGGTAATATTGATCCAACCAACCCTATGTGTTGGATTTACATACTGTGTTGTTCAGGCTAGGTCAGAGCTAGTTTGTTACCTTGAACACCCCCACCCCCCCCAACTTTGTTTAGGAGAATGCAGGGAAGAAGGCTAATAATAGTGGAAATGACAAGTGAGCTCATGGATTTATTTATTTCTTTTTAGAGCACTGACTTGCCTAGCATTAAGCAATTTGAGATGGTCATAGTTTATTTTGGTGCTCAGGATGTAAGGGCAGGAAGGAGCCAGAAAAACAGTGGCTCAGTATAGACAAAAAGACAATTAAAACTGATATGTCTCTTAATAGAAGTGGCAACAGCAGCCAGGATGGAAGTAATTTATTCAAAAAATTGTCCAAATGCATAAACTGCACTGATGTATGGTATGGTGGTGGGACAGTGGAAAACGTGATAGTTGTTTCCGTTGTGTGAATTACTCAGGCAGGATGCCTTTGTGAAGTAAGGGGGTTTGTTTAATGTTCTGACAACAATTTAGATCCTGTTATGGTTATTGCAGTGTAATGCAGTAGTAAAAATTGAACATGACACACCAGCAATTTATTATTTGTGTGTTTTTTAACCTTGAGTATTGGATTGTTTGTCCAAGCATATCCTTTGATTTGCTATGAAATTTATTGTTGATAAAAACAATCAGATTTCCATTAGAAGCAAAAAAATCATTTTTTTTCCATGAACCATAGATTTAGGAAAAATTCAAGCTCGGCTGCAGGACTTATGACAGGTAGGCTTATGACATTATATGGTAATTCAGCATGAAAGAATAATTGTGACACTCTACTTGGTGCTGGAGTATAATCGTGCTGTGAGGTTCAATTCACTGAAAGGCCAAATTATCTTCAACTACATTAGTCTGACAACCTATAATGCTTTGCAGAGGCAATTTGTAGATGTTTCACAGAATGCCAGCAAACATGGCTTACCATTATGTTACCCATTAACAAATTTATGTAGAGGGAAAAAAAAGTAACTTTTCCATTTTCTTAACTGTTTTTGAGCTCTGGCATACAATAAGTGTGTACTGGGTAATAGTAGCGTATGCTTTGCTATTTGGTGTTGGTTTTTAAACCTACAAGGGACATTACAAGACAGATTAATTTTTTGAAGGGTACTTTTTCAGAAATATTTATATTTCTTTTACACTTTAACAGCAATGTCCTAGCTTTTGTTGGAAGAATAACATGGAATCCAAAAGAAGGTAAAAAAAAAAAAAACAAAACACAAAACCAAAAAAAAAACCCATAGCATATTTTTGCCATAAAAAGTAAGCAGTAGTGAACAACTTGGAAATACTGCTGTGTTATACCTTAGAGAGACTTTGAGCATGTGTGTGATTTTTCTCTCTTGATCAAGCGGGAGTTGTGGCTGTTAGAAAATGGCATGGCCCTGACTGCCTTATGTGCATGTTATCCATCTTTACCATCCTGAACTTCTGAGCGGCTGTGGAAGGGTGTCTTTTGATTGTTTGAGAATGAAATTTTTGTTTCCTTTTAAGTCACAATATTTTCTAATTTTGCGTTGAAGCTGATTTCAATTTGATTGCTACTGTACTTCCAAAGAGTGGAATCAACAGCCATGTGGCAGTCTAACATGTGGCAAAGTCAGGATGAAGATCAGTTTAAGGTCCGGTGTCTTGTGGTCCTCATCAGTACATGAATTGTATACCATTGCAAAAGTGGATTATCCCTTTCAAGGTAGAAGTGCTGGAAAATGCCTATGCACCAAAATTTATATTAGATAGTATTTTAGAATTCTTAGTTTGTCACCCGTGTCTTGCAATAGCAAGGATCCCCCAAACATGGGCTACGGAGGTGACGATGATGTACCTGACGAGCCGGCAGTCAGAGGTGATGGAACACTGACTCTTATTTGGCTGCTTTACTGGTAAGCAAAGTGGTCACTCTGTAACTTAGAGACAAACATCAATACAATGCAGTCATTTTTGTCCATTTCCCTGAAATATAATTTAATGAATTGGCTTGGCAGAGCTATCTTAAAAACGATGTAAAGAAGCTGATATGAATCTGCTTTTGGTTAAACTCTATTCTGAGTTGCTCTCTTGGTATCTCCTGCTTGCCATCTTAAGACTGGCTATTGTAATGTCCTTGAGGCATTCCAAATATTTTACTAATTTTATAGGTGAAAGTAGCTGGGATTTTGTTTTTGGTTGCAAAATGAGGAGGGATTAAAAAAAAAAAAATTGTTACTGCAGAAGAGTACCTAACTAATGTTTAAGCTGGGAAGAGATAGAAGGGTTGTGTTGTTACTTTGTATCACTGAAGTTAACCTTATTGTAAAATACCAACTGTCTGCATGAGCTGCTCTGGAGAAATATTTACTAAAGTACACAAACTGATTTTCACCCTTTGTCATCCTCAAAGTAAAATACAGCAATACATCTACCTCCACCACCTGGAGGTAATTCTGGAAACTAATTCAATGGTATTTGTAATTGCAGACTGAGTTTTAGGACTGCTCATAATTAAGCTACTATAAGAGTTTAGCCATTGAACTCTGCTGACAAAATCATAGGTCTTATATTGTTTACTAAATCTGCCAGATGCTTATCTCCTTAGTGTTTTCTGTGAAGGAATTAATCCTGGAAAGCAACTGAAAGAATTGATGAGATTTTGATTTTGGAACAGTGTCAGACAATTGTGTGTTTCGGAGTTTCCAAGAAGGTGACATGCTCTTTTCCTCTTGCTTGTAGTTAATAGCAAAGAGCATTCAGCGCTGCAATACCCAAAGGGAAGGGTTTGAGTGACTGCATAGGGAATGTGGATTGTTATCATTCCAGTCACAGGGCATTGCACGAAATCACAGGCTCTGTGCTCTTCAGTACTGCCACTTGAACGTAGCAGCCACTGTTACTCCTACACTGCTTTTATGGTACATATTATAATGTTTTATTTGATAGTGGTGGTTCCCTTGGTGTGTCAGGCTTTGTTGTTGGTTGGGTTTTTTTTTTTTGTTTGTTTGTTTGTTTTTTTTTTTAAGTACTAAGCCCTAAATCTTCTGTTCAGGCAGTGGAAGAAGTCAGATGAATTTACAAAATATGTTCTATTAGAAAATTTTTCACAGAAAAATGGGGCTTGGTAGGAAGACCGGCCCATATAAAAATCTGGTCATTCTTGTAAAGACCAATTGAAATATTTTTAAAATTAAATATGCATTTTAGGCAACTTCAGTCTTTGGTATTACAAGATCCTGACTGCAATCCAGCAGTTGTAAGAAAGAAGAAAACAATCTTGATTAAATACTGTGTTGGGCAAAACTTGCTAATAGAGGCATATGAGTAAATTTTGTTCTCCTTAAGAAGAAAAGATGCATAATCCTCCCTTCACTGAAAACTCGCCTGCCAGAGCAGGTGATACTGGTTGTTTTTCCTTGCTTAAAGGAATCCATGACTGTATGTAAAATGAAGTTGTCTGCATCACTAGCCTAATCCTCCACTGAGTTTCTTCTCATGCTCACAAGAAATGCATAGATGCATGAGCTGAGGCTGTACTGGAGAACACCAAGGAACCCAGAACTTGTGCACCTCCAGCAAGAACTTTCCTGCCCTTCCATTCAGGACAGGGTCTCTTCGATGCAGTATCTGCCCTGTGATGAAAGACTTCAAAGTCTTTGTTACAGGGTGAATAATTTTTTGTCCATGATGGGGGTACAGAGTTAACCAACAAACAGCAAGTGTCTTGGTACACAGTAAAGCAAATAAAAATTACAGTAATCTTCCAGTAGATTTTTTTTTTTAAGGATCCCTGGTTAAAACAAAACAATGTGAATGAAGTAAAAGAATTTTTTACGCAGAGAAAAGCACTTAACCTTCCACTTTGTTGTAAATATTCCTTTTCAGTTTCAGTGTGCAGAGTACTTGTGTATTTGATACCTGGTTGTGTCAGTATATTGGGTCCCTAGATGTCTAGAAGAGGGACTCTGCTAAAAGGGGAGGAATTGCTTCCAAACTTGAGGAAGTTGCTTTTAATTTTTATGGGAAAGACTTGAAGGAAAGAATGAAACATCAGGTAAGAGGAGCATTGAATAGCTTTATAATGGGAAAAGGCTTTTACAGAGGAAAAAAATATCATATCAAGTAACATTATTTTGCAGACTATAGAGTCCCAGTTGTATAGTTAAGGACATGCTGCAGCATTAATGTTTACACATAATGCTTTCCAAGTAATTTAGGCTGAACTGCTACTGACTTACTTAACATTTATAGGTCAACCACCTGCAGAAAGGGCATGTAGGTAGATTATTGTTGACTTTATGGTTATAGAAGGTAGCTAATCAGTGAGCATGCTGGGAAATAACTTGTTATGCCTGGATAGCTCTAACACCAGGCCCTACGATTTCTTATGGGCACAAGGTAACAGAATAATTTCTCATGACTAAGGCACTTGCTGAGAGGGGAGGTGGCATGTGGTGGGGATAACAGGTTTAAAAAAGGGGAGGGGAGTGGCTACAAGATTTCAGAAGTAGATTACAAGTGTAAAATCAAATAATTTAATCATCCTTTGCCAAACATACTATAGTATTTGCAGTGAAGTTGTTGACTCAATAAGCAAATTTACCGACTCTGTATTAGGAGAACGAAGCATTCATGTTCTGACTGTTGCGTGCTTTGCAGAGCTATTCACTAGACCCTTGTGAGATATCCATTCTTGCCTGTACTGACACAAATATTTTTTTTCCTTGATCATGGAACATCGAATAACTCTGGAATTTTTTTTTTTTCTTTTAATTTTGTAGCAAAGTATTTGAAGACTAATCGTTTTCCCTGCTTTACTCCTGTTTTTTTTTCCCCATTACTTGTCTCTGCAGAGGTACATGTACTCCCTTGTGTGCTAATTGACAACTTTTACCTTTTAAAGTTCACGGTAAAAGTCATAGACTAGAATACTTAATGAATCAATTTGCTTAATTTGGTTTGGGCCCTTGGGTTGTAGTGCAGGCATCATTGCTAGTATTCACATAGCTGTCTCAATTCTGAGGTTCCTCTTATGAGAGCAGGAAAAAAACAGGATGCTTTGTTTATTTAAGAACAGAGCCCCCAGCTGAAGTCTAGAACATCCAAAGGTATCCGTCCATATTTAGTCCTGTATACTGGACCTGCATGGGATGCATCTCTGACAGATGCTAATGTCTAGAAACCCTCAGTTAATGTTGGTCACTAATTATAGCTTTTTTTCCCCCCTCTCAACTGTTCTCTGCTTTTCAGAGATTTGCGTGTATGCTCATGTTACCCATATATAAACACAGCACACACACAAAGTAAACTTAAACGTATTTCAAAGGTTTTGTGTTTCAATTACATTTGAAGGCATGATATATTCAGTTTGTCTTTTCCTCTCTTCAGCTATGTTCACACACAGTATTTTGTGCATACATCTGTACATGTGTGCTAATAAATGTAGTATATTCTTTTATAGCTAAAAATGCTTTTTCAGCATAACAGTAGAGGAAAAAATATAAAAAGGGATTGCAGTGATCTATTTACATATCAAAGAGTGGTAAACTGTAGGAGATATACTTTTCACAGTTAGTTTCTTTCATGTTTGTACTGTATTGACTATGAAAAAAGATATTCGGATGTGTAAAGCAGTATAATTAAATGAGTTTTTTTTTTCAAAATGCTAACATTTTCTAGCTGATAGTGTCACATTATCAGAAACATTGTGAATATTTTAATGAACAAATTTGTTTTCTAGAATTTCAGATTCTTATTTTCTCTCTGGAGATGAATGCACAGAGTCCTCTGTAATGATGATATGTGAGTGTATAACTTTTCAAGTGTCAAACTGCAAAAAGCAAAATAAATGGGTTGGTCAGATGTAAAATGATTGAAATGAAAGATAGAGGACATCTCAACAGTCGTAGGATTGCTGATAGTGGAAGATGACCACAACTATAAGTTTAACTGAACAATACCTTTATTGAATAAAATTGTGGTAAGACCCCAAATGTTTTAGGATAATTTAATCAGAGCCTTGAATTACAGTTCTGAAATTAATATTATTCTCCATTAGAATTGTTATTTATTTTTCCCCAAGAAAAGAACTAGGTTCTCATAAGCAGCAATAAAAACATCCTAGTTAGGAGCTAAGTTCTGTCTTTATAGTACTGTTGCTATTTAATTTTTTTTTTATGCTCACCAGGAGGATGTGTGTTATATTCATGTTTGTTCAAGCAACTAGATAGCTTCAGTCTCTTTTTTTTTTTTTTTTTAAATGTGAGGATACACAAAATGACTCGTTTCTTATTTTCTACTTGAGCTTCTTACCTGTTATAGTTAGAATTAGTTGGATTTGAATTGGAAGTGTAAGCTACGTTTTGATTTGTGCACTCATTTGTTAAATAAATCTACCTTAAAATGCTGGATATGTAACAAATAAAGGTAAGTTTATCAAATTATGTCAGCATGCTTTTTGTGAAAAAAACAGCCTCTGAAAAGTAATATTACCTGTAGTGGTGAACTGCATTCAGTAGTTTTTAGTCACTGTTCCTTCAAACTGTAGAAGTGGGTCTCACCATTTCAGATTTCATTTGTTGGTGAAATGAAAGAGAGAAATTAGCTGCTTTTCCAGTTACCATTGATTCATTCTAAAGTTTGAGCTGCTCATTGATCAGAAAGTACTCAATATAACTTCTTAGGTCATGTCAAATAGAAGAAAGTATTTCTGTCATTGTGTAATAGTCTATCAAAAGCTGTTTTGGCTTTCTAACAAGTTCTACTTCCAGGTGCTAAGCTGGTGGCTTCCTCCACTTGACTTGTTTGACTCAAGGGATTGAGTAGTAAATGAGTTGTTTAAATTTTAGATTTGTTAAAATCCAATTTATTATGAGATTGCAGTAAATCAAGACCTTATAATATTAAGGCAGTAATTTGAAGTTCTTCAAATTTTAAACATTGTTTCTTAAGAAAGAGAAACAAAGCAGGTAAATTAAGAACTTTTTTGTGGGGGGAGGGCAGGTTGTGTTTATGTACTAGTTGTCAGTCTACTCTGATGGGACTTCCACATTAAAAGCTAACATTCTTGCAGCAGAGCGTGTTGGTACTTCTATTGATGGCCTTTCCAAGTAACTCTTTGTAGATTTACATTAGCAGGATGCAATAGCCCTGGGAATAAGCATGCTATCTGAGTATGGATATCTGTATAGAAAATGCAAGTGTGAGGCCAGTCATTCTGAAAACATGTAGTAAGTGTCATATGGTAATTTCATTTAGAATACTTGGAAATGGGTAAGGTAAGCCCTAATGACAACACTTAACTTGTTCGGGTTGTTGGCTACTGCTTTTTTATTATGACTGTTTGTAAATAAAGACTATATCCTCATGGGATTAGACTGGTAAATTGAGCAACCCAAAGGCATGGTGCCTACCCTTTTTTTTTTTTTTTTTTAAATTATTTCTGTCTTGGATACAAATGAAAAGTTTTGTGCTTATTTTTGGTTTTCCTTTTGGTCAGATAAAAGGTTGATTTGTGACTTGGCTGAGAGGGGAAACAAAAACCAAGCCTAAAATACTGACCTCTGTTCATGCTAATCTATATTTTTAACTGTTATTTCTGAGGGAGTGATTTATTTACAGTGACAGCTTGTTACTTATGGTAGCTGCTGCCAGCTTCTGAAGTAATCTGATAACGTCAAATTGTGAAGGGAAGCTATAGGCTTTGCCTTGAATGACTTGCTATAAATCATGTTCATAGCTGGTGTGTATAAGGATGCTTGGGTTGATACTGATAGAAATACAAATCAAATACAACATATGGTAACCCAGTTCAGAGCCAGAGATTCTGGATTAAGCCTATTGGGTTCATATTTTTAAATGAAATGAATCAGGCATCCCTGCTTGTACATCAAAACTTCAAAACTGGGGATGATGCACCAACTTAAAGGCCAAAAAAGAAAGAAGAGAATATACAGAAAAGAGTTAACACTGAATGACAGGCAGGTTTGAACGTTCGGGGGGGGGAAAAAACCCATAAGAAGTAATGGACAAAGCTGCCTGGAGAGCTCATCAACAGTCAAACAAAGTGACGGCCAAGGAGCGAGTTCAAAGTCACCAATACAACAGCGTATTACGGCTTCCATGGAGACAAGTGTCAGTGCAGAATAAAAATTGTGCTGATGTTCTCATCTGGCTGTTGCAGCTTTCATATCCACAGCTAATAATAAAATTAGTTATGTGGTTTTTGGTTCTGCGAGGTGTAAATTTGTTTGATTTATGCATTTCCTGAAGAGGGAAAAACAGAGAAAAAGTCTTGGAGAGCAAATGGTCATTAGCTGTGTAGTAAAAGCGACAGTTGTGTTATATTAGATAAACCCATAGTGCCATTTTAATTGCAGTAGTTGGACTAACAGTGTGACATCTTCCGTGACAGCCAAAGTGAAGGCCACCAAGTGTCACGTGTCATGTGAGGAATTAATATTTAGAACCTCCTTTTTTCCCCACCTCTTATACGATCAAGCTGCTCTTGTGCCTTCAGCTTACAGTATGGAAACAACATGTTCTATTCTGTGGATATATGTAATTAATTTTAGAAAAGTAGGCTGTTTCCGAGGTGTTCAGGAAAACTGTGCTCTACAGACTGGACTGAAAAGTCCACATTTCTGAAATAGGTCTATTGAGAAGGAGAAGCTGCCTTCACCGGTCACTGATTCTGTGTTTATTAACACTGCCTACTGGGGGAAAAAGGGCTTGGTGCTAGCCCTTTATTACATTTCGTATTTGGCTCTGCCTAACCAAAAAATATGGAATTCCTTGTTGTTTTTGATGCATCTCCCATTCAACCGGCATAACTCAGACTTTGTGTAAGAAATACTGCTTTTTTCTTTAAAGGCTACCAACAGCTCAGACCACAGTGGAGCTATCCTGGAACTTGTTCTTCCCTTTTTCCTTGTGCCCAATTTCTGGCTTTCTGTCTCAAGCTCTCCCTTCCCTTCCCTGCCACGTGCTTGTCACTGTGTCCAGACATGTAATAATGTGGTGTTTTTTCAAGTGTGATCCTCACGTGCATAATCAGCTCATCAGAAACAGATGCAAATTACCGCAGAAGAATTTTGCACATATCCTTATTTTTTTCTTATGGGAATTAATGAACAAATCCTCTTTTTGTTTGAAGATAAATAATAATGCCACATTTTGTCAGAGGTAGTGGTAACTGGTAATTAATACCACAGTGTTTTATATCTCCTGATAACCAGGTAAAATAAAATTACTTTCTGACTACGAGGTAAAACTTAAATGGTACTGGCACTGACAAACTGTGAAAGGAAGGGAGAAGTCCCCTGTGAGAAGATGAGTTTATTATACAGATAAGATTTCCATAATAACGGATAGTGATTATGGGGAAAGGCTGAAACTCCATTAACTGAAACAAATTACTGTGACAAAGCCAGAGGGAATGCTTTGCCAAACTTACAACTCCTTTCATAATATTCAAATGTCTGTTGGTGCACAGTAACCAGCATATGGACCTACGAGTCAGGTTTTGGTCTCCTTTGCTCCCCGCCGCTGACACAGCTACAGTTTTGTATAGGAAGTGAGCCCACTTATCTGGGCGTATGGAGGATGTACCTTGCTAATGTATCAGTGAAGCATCAGGCGTTTTCCCTACAGAAATGTCACCCCTCTAATGCCACTGTTTCTCTATTAAGTGAATCTTAATTGTCAGAGAAATATATGAAATACATAAGCTCTAAGGAAGTGTGGAGAACTTTGAATTTATCTGACCATGACAACATAGCATTCTGACTAGGATTTATATTTCTTGCTTTGGCTAGAAAAGAAATCTAAAACGCTGATTCCATTTCTGCATGTATGGTTATGTGTGCATACCTCTTTCCAGAAGTGACTTGTGTATTCTGCATGCATGAACACAGACAAAACTATGGTGGTTGTTCTCTGATGGCTCTGTGTGTGTGTGTGTGTGTATGCAATACATTTAAAAGGTGCTTATGGCTCTCTAACTTGTATTATTTGTGTAAAATACAGTAAAAGAAGTTATTTAAGTATAAATGTTGTCATCTTTGTACTAATTTTTGTGAAAAAATAATATTGTAGTAAAGGATTTTGTGTAAAAACTGTTAGAGTTTGCAGTTAGAGCTCTGGTAAGAACAGCAGGCAAGACTATAAGCTTTAATTTATGTTGTGCTTTGGACATTTTTCAGAAACTATTTACCCATTACCTCTTAGGTCAGTGGCCTAATAATGCAACAAAGCACTTTTTGAAATTGCAGATAATTTTCAGTGCTCAGATCTCTGTGTAGTATTGATGGGGAGGAAAGCTGATTAGGATCTTGGGAATTGTGGTTGATGGGAACAATCTGGAAGGAGTGAAAAATTATTAAACACACACAGCGGGAGTTGTAGGATTTACCATTGTCGTGCAGTGCTATTAATTCTCATTGCATCGTACAGCAGCTTGATTGCACACTGTGAATACTGTTTATTGGAGAACGGGTACAATTTTGCTGCAGTTGTTGTAATGTAATACTAAATGCTAATTAGACTTCTAACAATAATTAGAACCTCTTGCTAGACTTAGAAATAGAAACACTCAATTGAATTTACAGAAACAAAGACCTTTAAGCTATGCCAGGAACAGTATCTGTAGCAGCAGTATCAACTTTGTAAAGTTATGTGGGTTTTTTTTGATTTTTTGGGGGGCTGGGGGTGGGGTGGGTGGTTGCGTGTGTGTGTTTGGGCTTTTTTTGTTTTGGGTTTGTGTGTTTTTTTTTTTTTCCTTCCCCTGGTTTATACATTTCACTTACAGGACTACAAACATGTATTTTTACGGTGAACGTAATGAGCTCATTATGTTCTCAATAAGGTTATTTTCTTAATGAAAGGGTAGAAAAAACAAGTAAATATTAGAAAGAAAACTGCAGATAAATTTGACATGAAAAACTGTTAAGACAGATTGTTGTTGAGTGGCTGGTATTACTAAGTATAATGCACTATTTCTTTTAACTATTTGGTAATATGAAAAGGAAATAACAAGACCTGAATCCAACATCCTGAATCAAAAGCTACTTCTTCCCAGCCTCTCCCTGCTAGAGACCATTTTTTTTTTTTTCTGAAGATCTTTGAAGACCTATGTAATTATTTTCAAACATGACAATAAAGGTGAGCTTTAGTTCTGAATAATTTAGTACTCGCAATATAAACTTTCTTTACATTTTGGAAGTAAATGTAATTTTTATTTTATTTTCAGTGAGTGTTTTGTTGGAATCAGTAGTATGCCAGGATGTTAACAAATGCAACTGACAGGGAAAATGCATGGCATACACATTTTGATCTTGTTTGCTGATAATTTTGTTATTAGATATCCATATATTCACAAGGCTAAATGTACAGAAGATAAAGGCCATTAACCTGCATCGCTGCTTTAAAAAAAAAAAATAAATAAAAAAAAAAATCAAGTAATCTTTTCCATCCAAACCAAAGTTTTATAGTGCATATGTTGAGAAGATACTGAGCTTGGGTTCCTGTTTTGAAAACCTCTTTTGTATTAATGAAAACAGAACCTAGGATTCTTGTTCAAAACTTGCTTTTAAAGGCTTAATGTAGATATGCTGAGTTTTGGTTTAAAAACTGTCTTTTATAAGTTGTCTTTGAATAAGAAAATCAGGAGCCTTTGAAAAAGAAAAAAAAAAACCAACAGTGGAAATGGTTTTATCATGGAAATACTGGAAGAATCTTATGTACAGTGCTACTAGCGTGCAGCCATGCTATAAGCAGTTTGCTATCCACTACAGAGGCTCTAGTTATATTGAGCATTTTTATCATATTTGTGGCAGTTGTTATACTTCCTTCTGTTCCTTGGTTAACATTTCATCATAATATATAACCAAAACTGGTCACAGTGCTTCTTGCTTTCATCATCTTACTGATCTTCCCTAGGTTTCCATCCTTGTAAATTTATCTAGTGCCACTGATAATGGTAAGAAACTTTCTTATGGGGTAACTTTATGGCACACCTTGCCAAAAAGTTTGATTTTTTTTTTTTTTTTAATTTTTTTTTTTTAGTGAGGTTTAATGAAATGAAGCTTCCCAATACTTTTCAAGAATGGAAAGAGCACTCAAAAGCAAACCTGTTGCTTAATATTTTCAGTGACATGGCTTCAGTGTTTGCACACTCCTTTTGAATTTATCGGTACATTTTCACCCTGTAATTTGTCCTCACCCCCAAGCCATGTTTGAACATTGCGTAGTACAAGATAGTTGTGCTGTTTAAAAAATAAAAAATCCAGTCCTAACATTATTGGTCATGTGTTGCACTAAATAAATAATGAGTGGTTTGTAGTTCATCACAAATTATTATAATGAATGCTTTAACTTATGGTTATTTACCTGTACAATTTTGGCCCCAGTTCAAGGTCATAAATTCTATTCTGCAACTTGTGAGAATGTCTGTTTACAGAAATTAGAACCTTAGCAAATGAGATTTTCTTAAATGTGCCTTCTTTATGACATCTTACTATCTTTTGAGTGGCCTGTGTTTTTCTTTAAGGCTTCAGCAATCATCTGGAAAAGATTTAACTTGAGCAAGACAGATTATTCTGTTTAATTTTCCATTAGCAATTTTCCTTGCGCAAGTCAATGTCACCAGCAAAGAGAAGGTTTGCTGAGATATGACACCCTGCTGATAGTAAGTTTTAGTCTTCTCCTCAAACACTGACCATTACCTTCCCATTATATTATAGGTGTGTTCGTGCTCTGGAGGCAATCGGGGTCAATCCAGTATGGCTGACATGTTATACGTTTTTCTTGTAGGGTGTCACATGTAGCCCACTGTACAGACTGTGACAAACTGCTGCTGTATGACCTGGTAGTCTTGGGTCAGAGCGAGAGAAATTGGTGTTGTACTAAGATGTATGTTAATACATATATTATTTATATAGGCATTAGTGAATGCTATTGTTGTCTCAGCACAAATCAAGGTCCAGGCCATGGCCTTGGGGCTTTCAGGGGCTCACTTTATCATGTGTTGTGATTTCCACCCCCCCCCCCTTCTTTTTTTTTTTTACTTCTGCTTATGAATAATTAAAAACTTAAATTACTTGCCATGTTCAAAATTCATATGCTGGGGAAAATAGCTACATGAAAATTAATTTTCTGTTCTGTGAGACTGACGGGAAATCAATTAATCTTGATGTATTATTTTATGCAGAACAGGGTGCGGGAACCAGCAGAGAGAATGGCTACAGCTGTTCTTGTTGGTCGGGCCATATATTATTGTTGGCGGGTTTGACAGCTTCTGAAGGAAATGGCTGAAGGGTATCAGGCAGGTGAATCAACTGTAAAAATTTATTGGAGGATACAAACTGTTTCCAGGGGACTGATATAAAACTCACACTTGAGAACTGAAGTATTGAATGTTTTTGTGACTGAAGCAGCTTGTTGTCAATATTTATAGCTTTTCTCTTTGTTACATGTCCTATTTGTTTGATTAACTAGTCAGATGTTAGTGTCTGTTTGTAATTTATTTGTTGTGCCTTCTGTAGCATTTTTGATACATAAAGATTTACCGCTAGGTAAATAAAGCAGCTCGTGCAATGCAATATGCTAAATAAAGTGACAGAGCTGTTTACAGCATGTTACAAGTTTTATAACTCACTAGGTAGATCAGTAACTTTTGTTTACCAGTGTCACTGTTAAGTTGAAACATGTCGCAAGGTATTAAGTACTGTGGGGTAAACAGATCTCCTTTTAAATAACTGGAGATTATAATCAATATGTACCTTAACGGTAAATCATTTAAGAGAGTCTATAAAGCCCTCCATGTAAACCCATACATAATGCAAACATTTCCAAAATAAAATGAAATACCTTCATGCTTTTTAGAATGTGCTTTATATTTACCTTCCTTTCCAATGTATCTGCACCAGTTCTCTTTATAAATAATAAAAGGGAGAAACACTAAAGCAGCCACTAACAAGCTGTGTGTTAAATGTTGGTCCCCGTCTGGATGTGCGGGGTCCAAAGTTCTAGAGCAAAGCTGAGTCTCATAACAGCCTGTATGTTGTAATTCTTAACTGTTGGAGAAAGAGACTGAGTCTCCCTGGCATCACTTGGTGGGCTGGGAGCAGCCTGCTCTGAATCCTCCTCGAAGTGCAGCAGGTCAAAGCTATTACTTGATCAGAGATCATGACTGCAGCACCAGGGAGTCTATGGAGTGGGATCTCTGTACAACTTGTAGGTGTAGGAAAGAGAGATTAGTTCCCACCTGTCACCATCAGAGCTTCCTCTCCGGTGCTCTGAAATTGGAGTGTATAGCTACGTACTATTAAAATGGCATGTAGTGGAATATCTAGACTTACAATACAATGAAAACCAAGTATTCCTGATGGAGAAAGGAATGAGAGATGGCAATATTGCCAAAACCTGTAAATAATCATAAAGAGCATGTCTCCTACAGGTTATTTCATATATCTCCTTCCAAAACAGACTACAGCAAGAAATGTGAAGCTGTAGGTCATGTGAAGCTGATGTGGTGAGGGAAGGGGAAAAGAGGTTTGGATTTCCATAGGGATAATTACTGTGTGTGCAATGTCGAAATTATTAGTGGTGTCTTCTCTCATCTGTTCTCTTTCCAAATTACTAGGGTTTTTTGATCTTCAAAATAGACTGTGTATCTTGTTCTTTTAATCATTGTCTCCTATATTTATGCTATTATTAAAAGATCCTTTCTTTCCTTTTTCCCATGAGCTATGCACATTTAAGAATTTGTTATGCACATTTAAGGATTAGGTAGTTGTACACCCTACAGTGCTGAACCTGCACTAAAATCCACTGCCTGGAATTCCTGTATCCCCGAGCCCCGTGAGGTTTTGGCCTAGAGGTTTCCACTGAGGTGTCCAAACCCATAGTGGAGCTCTTTGTTTTAGAAGTCTACAGCAAACTTCAAGCATTGCCATATGTTATGGGTATGAACGCGGTAGAAAAATTCAAAGCTTTGAATAGATTTTTCAAGATAATTCTATAATCACAAACCATTTTATCAGCAATAAGAAATATCCAGGGTATTAAGGAGTTTTGCAAATGAATCATAAATCTGGTGTGAATATTGGTGGGGGGGAAGTAGGAAAATAAAGTAAAAGGAAATAAGAGCTGGGAGATTCTGACCCTGTTCTGGAAATATGCTGAACTCTTAAGACCTAATTAGAAGTGTTGTTTCCCTGTGTTACAGTAATGAGTGAATTAAACAAGATCCAAATATTAGGGGAAGGAAAAAAAAAACTTTTAAAAGTTTATAAATATTCTAAAGATTAATATTATATGAGTTTGGAATAAACTTAACAGTTTAACTAAGGTGAACTTTACATGTCCTTCCTGAATTAAAAAGCTATAAAGAAAACTGAAGTTTAAAGTAATTGTTAATGAAAGCTGGCCAGCATGACCTCCTGAAAATATGAGCATTTGCTGGTCCAACTTTCACAGATGTTAAACATTTGGTGATGTTACTTGGGGCTGCTTGAACCACATTAAAGTCCAGCCACTAGAGTGTTGAAACAGTTGGGCGCTATAATAAAATATACATAAAAAGAAATTGTGAGACATTAGGTGTTGTTTGGTGATGACATTTAGGAAATTACAATTTTTCCATACATCATATTCACATCTCCATAAGTTGTTTAGATATTTAAAGTAGAAGTGGTATATATATCGTTTGTAATTGCTACTACAGTTCTGGCAGGTGCACATAATTTAACAATATGTCAAATATGACAAATTATTGTTGAGTTACAATATAGCCTTAATAAGAGCACATCTGTTCGCGCTATACAGTATAGAGGATGCCTGATTTAAAGAGTTTACTTACTGATATTGTATTGTTTAAATATTTAACAGGATCTTAGACACGAATCATAAAAAATACAGAGTAGTGTATAAAAATGAAGAATCTTACTTGCAGTAATGTTTTTGCTGCTGTTAAATCTATTCATCCCATCACAAAGTTCTCCTGTATTCTTTAAATTGTGTCATCTGCACATGCATGTATTGTGTATGTCTATGCAGAGAAAGAGCTAGGAACAAAACCCAACTTATCACAGACACACTGACACACTTGGCGTAAAATATGGGAACTGTTAAACAGTGTATAGGAGTCTTACAGTAGTGCTCAGGCTGAAAAGTGGAAATTACTATGCCTGTTTCAGCCTCTAGACAAATATAAATAAGTGGGGCATACGCTTTCATTGGAACTGGTTAGAATTTCAGGAAAGCATCCTGGCACCTGAATAAACTTACTTAGCTTTTTTGTTCTACTCAAAACACTAGTGCAGTATTATGTCTACAAGCAAGCATGGAAGTATTGGTTCTGGTGTTGCTGATCAAGATCCGAAGAACAATTTAATTTTCTTCTCTTATTTCACATATCTTTTTATCTTGCATCATTTACCTGTTGATCTGGCAAACAGGGAATTGTTTGATGCTTCTTAAGCCAAAACAATTGCTAGTTGCTTTATCTGTTTTGTCTGGGCACAGCCATACTGCACAGTGCTAAGTACTGCAAAGAAGCCAGAGTTTGCTCAGGTGACAAAGCTGCCTTGGTTGATACTGGGAGGATTTCCGTTGCTTTATATTCCTTCAGCAGAATGGGGCATTATGGGCATCATTTTTTGCTTTGTTCATCAAGGGGGAAGGACAAACTTTACATTTTCTGTATGCTTTTTAAAGGGGATTTATCATACCAATGGTCGTGATGAAATTAAGTGGGTTTGACTGGTGTCTGTCTTTTACCACTTCTGCTATAACCATTTAGTTGTAAATGAGTCAAATTTTACTTAGTCCTAATGCTAATTTGGCATTATTTTATTACCACAGTTATGTTATATTTTACCATAGAGTAGTGAACCAATTTAAGTAGCAGCTGTGATGGTGGAATATCTTGTCTAAGCACAAATAATTCAGGGAAGTTTTCGGATGTGATATTTGATTGTTGTTTTACTTATGCCTGAGTAGAAATCCATACCGAACCGAAAAGAAAATGTTTCGGGTCTTTGCATGCGTGTAATATTACTTCCTAAGAAACATCACACTGTGGCTGAAGCCAAGTCCATCTGGGTCATCATTCTCTCTCTGACAGTGGCAGCAAGTTGCTATTTAGGAAGAAAAGGCAGGTTGGCCACTTGCTGTTGTCCAGCTCCCCAGCATCCTTGTATTAAGGATGTTAGGGCATACATCCCTCTGCATATCCATTTATTGATCTGTTGTCCAGGAATTTGTAGAATTCCAGTTTGTATTTGCTGCAACTATCCGCATTCACAACCTGCTGCAGCAGAAAGCTCTAGAAGTTCACTAGTCAATTTTTAAAGAGTACTTTATTAATTTTAAGTTGATCTCCTACCAGTTTCACTGAATATCCCAAAGTTCCAGTATTGTGGAATTTGGTGAATAACTGTTCTGCCTTCAGCTTGTTTGGGTAGCCCAAAAAAGTGGTTGGCTGATACATGGAGAACTGGGGCTATTTTCATAGCGCTGACAAATCTACATTTCTCTCCTCTGTGTTTGCTCTCTCACACACTTGCTCTGGTGCACTGTTTCCCATTTTACTTATAAACTCAAGCTATATAGAAATAATGCTGCTCTTAAAGCAGTTCATCTTTAGAAGGCATTAAAACATCCTACGGGAGATGACAGAGTCAGAAATGAGATGTAGCCCATGCTAAGGAAAACCTAGAGAACACCTTGATAAAATGCAGTTGTTTTAAAATGCCAGGCTGAGTATATCTAGGTGTATAGGCTGTAGAGGACAATCAGGTTTCATCAGTTGCTTCTGCGTATTTTTTTAATTGTATTTTTCCTAGCATTTTGAGAAGAGACAAATTAGTGCTCTGTGTTAGTGCTGTGAGCCTTGTGCTGCCTGTTCCTTGCCTGGCTTGTCCCATTGCAAGGGATACGCGTGCCCTAAACTTTGCTTGGAAGGAAACCACAGACATGTCTCACGTTCGTGAGGGAAAAACATCTTCACCATGTTGTTGTTCATTTCAGCTTTGGAGTTCAAGTCAGATCTAATGTATGTGCCAAACAAGTTTTCTGTTATCAGCTTAAGCTTGCTGTACTCACTTGAACATACTTGCCAAAAATAAGTATCCGCTCATGCCACAGGATAGAATTTAGGTTTATAAGGAAATAGTTTCATTTGCAGTTCAACACAAGTGAAAAATAGTTGGTTTATAGTTTTTTAATGAAATTTCTAAAAAGTTTTTCTTCTTAATAAAAGGTAAAAAATACTTTTGATGTTTTTTAGTGTTTATTTAGTATTTCCTATTTCTTGAGAAATAGTAGTGTTTTAAAAATTCACTTCTGAAATGTGGTTGTTAATTGTTTGAAGAATATGATCTCATTTTTTTTGCATGTTGCTCTTAAGATTTTCATTTAACATAAAACACTGCTTGCTTTTCTCAGGGGCATGGTATCTCATAACTGTATGCCCTTCATGCTTTATTATGCAATTTAGTTTTTCATGTCTCTCATTTATTAGCAGTAAAATGACTTCGGAAAAAAATAATTCGATTAAGAGGCTAAAATCACGATTAAGATTAAAATTATAGTTAATTAAAGTGAGTTTCCTGATTTTGTAAAATACATTTAGTTATGGTATTGAGTAAATTTTGAATACTTAAAGGAAGCTCCTCTGTTTTTCCCAAAGCATTACAACCTTCAGAATTGCTAGCAAAGATACATTTGTTGTTTGGTAACTTCTTTTGGAATCACCCTTTTGATTAGGTAGTGGCCTTAGAAAAATTTTCACTGTGAGAGATCAACTAATACATTCTGTAACCGTTCAGCAGAATTTTTCACCAGATAAGATATCCATTTGCTTATTCTTTCAGAGTTAATAATTTTGAAGATTTGATATATAAATTCAGAGCAATGCTTCAGTGGTTTGATTAAATATCTGCTTTGTGTATCAGTTTATACCTTTATCAGATAAGCTTTGCTCTTATAAACTACTTTTAAGCTTTGCTCTGCTTATAGGAGGAAACCTGACCTTTCTGATTCTGAAAATAGTAGTGTAATATTCCTAAACATATAAAGCAGGAATTTTACTGGGAAAAACATATTAAAATTTGCTGAAAATCTTGTATGGAAAACAAATGAACAATAGGAACAGGGTCAAATGCATGCCAAGTGAAATAGGCTAAAAATAAGTTGATTGGTGATTATTTTTTTGTCCTTATTTTAACTGCAAGCTAATAGAAGCTGTTGTAGATTCTCCCACTAGTCACTGATTTAAAAGTCAGAACAACATTTTTGTATAACTATCATGGTTTTTGTCACACTTGGTTTTTCAAGCAAAAAACCTCTAATCCCAGTGTTTATTCATGCTAGATACATTTAATAATTTGAAAAACATTCTATGTTGTACTATGGTTGAGGAATTATGAGACATGGTAATAAGTACTATCTAAGATAGATAGTAGTTTGTTTTTCAAAAGCCAAGAAAACGTGAAACAAATAAATCTTTAACTACCTTAATTATATTGAATTGAAGCCTTTTTTATTTTTCAGGTCTGAGTGAGACTAATATCCTAAAATATTAGTAAATAAATCCTGTGTTCTTTAAGACATTGCAGATGTAATTTTAGTAGCATTACCTAGAAATATGGTGTATGTTTGACAGTTTATTTATATAAGGATTGTCCTAGTAGTGATAAAACCTACGCGTTATTGAGGTGGAAAAATAATATAGTAAAGCAGTTTAATGATATCCTCGTTCTTAGTTCCATGACACCTGACTGCATCACCTGCATGAAGACTGAAATACTTGAGAGAACAGCAGACATGGATAATGGACTACAGAAAACCTGAATTTGGGAATGTGCTTTATATTTAGCAGAGGAGATGAGACTTTTCTTTAAGTTACAGTATCCAAAGATGATGTAGTATTGGAACATTAGTATATTTGTTTGAAAGGCCACATTAATTATAACACCCATAGGTATCAATCCAAAGCATTAAACAAGTTCCTATGACTTAAATTCATGCTTTAAAAAAGAACATGTTTTCTATTTTTCTTGTAAAAGTTGGGGATGAGGATGAGTTCTTGATATTTGTTTCATTTCCCAACACATAATGGAGGTTGTATTAGAACAGATTGTAAGACTAAATGCTTTTTCATCTAAAACGTTGAACGTGTTCTCTTTCAGCCTAACTGCATATAACAGGTTTTTTATGTTTTTATGGGCTTTGTTGGTTTTGTTTGTCACAGTTACAGGTATTAGTTCACTAGTAAATAATGACTTCTCTTTATTAAGAGAGACAGATGACTTATTACATGTCATGAGCAATCCACAATCTTTTTAAAGCCATATTTTTAATGCAAGCTTTCCCCTTGATGTTTTTTCTTTTCTTTTTGCTTTGTGTGTCCAATGAGATAGACTTCCTGTATAGCAAAGTCTTGTAGATTAGCTCATTCATCAGCTGTGATTTGACACTGACAACTCAGCTCTCTTTTAATTTTCTTTCCCTCTAGAACTATTTTGACCAACTTGAATGCAAGCCCACCTACACCGGTGGTGAATATAAGTTACATGCAAAGATGCATTATTCAAGTCATTGGTCCTTGTCTTGCAAGTGGTTCTGCAAGTGTGGTGCTGGCTGTTTCTGGATGGCTCTCAGTAAAGACTGAATGCCATAGACCTTGGTGATATCTCAGCACTCTCATTAGCCTCCTCCCATTTCAAAGCATGCAGACCAGTGCTGTCCATGCTGGGTTTGCATGCTAGTGGTGACTTAGGTACTTAGCTCTGAGCTGATTCACAGGCAGAATGTTGCTTCCTGGAGGTGCAGTAGGCAAAAAATCCCTCCAAAAGAACAAACCAAACCAGCAGCAAAAAAACCCCAAATACCTCAATAAGAAAAATACTGGTGTTTCCTGAAAACTTTGTTGTTGCTTTTCAGCTGTTTTATGTCAGTATTGAAAACAAAGAAAATGAGTTACCATCCACATTAGGATACGTGCATAGTTCATAGCATTAGTAACTGAATGGATAAGAATCCATTATACTAACTGGTTGTACAGTCCAGTAGATTACATGATCAATAATGCACATACTGCTTATCTATAATACCTTTTAACAGCTTCTAATAATTTATTAATGCTTTATCTACTATATCCAATATTTTATCTTTGTATGCGTATAAAACAAGTGATATCGATGATTTTGCATCTTGCTCTGTATCCTGGGTTTCAGGAGTTCCCAGAATTGAGAGTGCTACTTTACGCTATCTGAAATATGACTCTTAAAGCTTTCAGGGATATTTTGATTTTTGATTCTGTAAAATGGATGTTCTCAAAATATGCTTCTACCTAATCATCTAATCCATTGCTGATACTTAAACCGTGTTTACATGTTTCTAATCTCTATTCTAGCATTTGTGTTGTCCCTAGATAAAAGAATGCAAAGCCTTGCCATGCATATTGGTTTTGAATGCAGGTAGATCTCCATATGGGATTCAGGGGAAAGTGTATGCCTCACGAGACTGCTCAGACAAGACTGATGAAGGTGATACAGAAAACAATATGATCAAGGAATTCTGCAGAGGGGCTCTGATGTTGTGTGTTATGGCTTGCTATGGCAACCTGCTGCTCTGTGTTAAGATTTTTATAATGATAATCAATTGCAGCTAGACTTAGAGGTTAAATATTAACATGAAAATTATTAAAAGTTGCAATGTATTGTTTATCTAGTTGATCAAGTTGAAAAACAATGATTTAGGAGAGCCTGCAAAGCTTGTCTATTTTTTTATTTTCTGCAGTTTTATCAGTTGGCGTGGTAAACGGTACTATTAAACTTCACATTTAATTGTATAGCATTTCCTTTGATAAATCAGTGTCGTCTGGTGGCAAATTTGCCCTTTCAACGTGTGGGGAAAAAAGCTATATAAATGAATATACAGGCCTAGAATGCATATATAATGTGCTGTATTATCCCCTACCCTCTCTTCAAAGTTCTGGGAAGGAAGTGAGCAATGTAAGTTAAGCACTTACTAGGTTAATGGCACTTTTCAGCTGATGCTTTTCCTCGTAAGTGCTGCTACTTTTCATCATGGATAGTGGCGCTCTGAGTACCAATACTGTGTTCCTATGAAAGGTGTGAGACTCTACCCCTTTGCAGTTTGTTGTAGTTGCATCAGGAGTAGTTGCTGTGATTTTCTATGACTGGAAACCGAAAACATTTTGTAAGAAATCTGTTTAAAGCAATATCCAGCTTATGTGTATACCTTCCTTCTTTGGTAGCTGCTTAGTCTAACAATAATTTTTTTTTTTTAGTTTTCTGTATATAAAATACTTGGAGTTCTCCTTACAGAGTCTGATCCTCTTTTCTTGCATTTCTCTGCCTTAGACAGGGCCTCTTGAGTTGGTGGAGTTACACATTTTGCATCTTTTTAAAGCCTTGGAACAAACGAAACATTCCCCTGAGGATGAACTTTTAAAAGACTGCTGCCCCGTCCTTATGGAGGGGGAGGCATGTGGCAATATAAAGCCTTTAGCCTCCCCTGCCTGTCCACGTCAATTCCAGTCCCCACATGATGATGCAGCTACAGCATCTGGTAATCTCCCAGCACCATAGTTCATAACTACTCTGTTGCATCTTTCCCGAGGATCTGTTCTTGCAATCCCAGTGTTATGGCAGAGGGCTTATCCAGATCATGTCCTATATATTATACACAAAATAGATAAAAAGAATGAAGTCGAGGTTGATGGATATAAAGATGGTCTGTTGCTGTGAGGACTGAAAAGTAGGTTCTGCATGGGGTTATTAATGAGTAGTGTGTTAAGCTGAATACCATAGTTACATACTTGATTGTAGATGGTGACTTCTGCACTTGCTAATGTTTAACTGTGAGTTAAGTTTCTTGGGTTGTTTAGTCTGAAGAAGAGGAGGCTGAGGGGAGACCTTATTGTTTTCTCCAACTACCTGAAAGGAGGTTGTAGCGAGGTGGGGGTCGGTCTCTTCTCCCTAGTAACAAGGGATAGGATGAGAGGCCTCAAGCTGCGCTAGGGGAAGTTTAGGTTGGATATTAGGAAAAACTTCTTCATTTGAAAGGGTTGTCAGGCGCTGGACCAGGCTGCCCAGGGAAGTGGTTGAGTCCTCATCCCTGGAGGTATTCAAAAGACGTGTAAGACGTGGTGCTTAGGGACATGGTTTAGGGGTGGACTTGATGATCTTAAAGGTCTTTTCTAACATAAACGATTCTGTGATTCTAGGTGTCTGTATTACTGCCTCACTAACAGCTACTGTCTTTTTTGATCCATGTTGGTGAGAAGAAACTTTTGATATAAAATCAGCATGCCGTCATATATTGTTATCTTCAGCTGGTGTTGGGGCTGAAACATTAGCATGACTTAATTTGAGGTATGACTTCTTTTGAACTTCTGATATATTTATATTTTATTTTTAAATGAACTTAAGCTTCTTAAATTCATTCCAAAGCCATATGCCATCAAGTCTCATCACCAGTCACTTAGATTCCTAATTAACTTATACTCTATAGACCCATTTCTTTGCTTATATTTCTTTCAAGTTTCTCTAATGTGCTGTGAGTTACACTGGAAGGAACAATAAGATTTAAAGGAAGAATTAATTTAGAAAGTTGGGAATAGAACAGATAAGGGAAAATGAGAAAAAGCAGCTTAGTATTTTGTCTTGTAAATGGCCTTGCTCTGGTAGACCAAAGAACCCATTTATTCAAAGAAAGGAGGAGTGTTAATGAAATAGATCATGAGCATAGCTATTACGGTAATGAATTTTAACACTCACTTTGTTATATGATATTTTATTTATGAGCTTCCTGATTATTCAGATAAAGACAAGAAGTTTATAGCACTAGATTATGTCTTGTTTTCATAAACATATTTAGTAGTTTAATAAACATAATTTATTTTTTCTCCTTAAAAATCAGCAAAATTTATGAGAGATTATCTTAGGGTTAATGAAGTCTAACATTAAGGAAATATTACCCTATAATATTGGAGCCTTCAGTGCTAGAGTTGTAATTGCTTAATGCTTCTTTCTACAGGCTATTTTTATATAGTACATGCTTTGTACCATTAATCCTATTTTTACATGTTACTCTTAAGCCAATTCATTGGAAAATATATATCAGTGTTTATATTTTTCAGTCACTGCCTTCATTAGAAGTTATAATACAATTTTGATAAAAGAAGAAAAAAAAATATCATTTTTTCATTATGAAAGGGGCAGCATGTGTATTTTAAAGAGCGTTGTTTTGTGGAAGAGTTATGTTGCGAGTTTACTTTCTTGTCTTGAAAAATATTGAAGTGTCTTGGAACTCCTGTACTTAAATTTCTTTGAGATCCTGTCAGTAATCAGTTACAAATGTAAACCAATTAATAATCTACAGTGGAAAAAATTCCCAAGCAGAAAAAAGTCTCAGAGATGTTAGTGTGTGAATCTTGCTAATTAGCAGCATAGTAGTTATCTAATTGGCATCTTTAAAATGTAAGATTGAAGGTATACGCAGGAAAGAGAGCACCTCACAGATGCACTTATTGCCTGTTTTTCTTAAAAGAACCCAACTAAGGAAAACAAGAGAGTGCAATGGAGGTTTAATTTCATATATTAAAAATCACTCTTGTGAATAGTTCAACCATTGTGAAGAGAGTTAACATTTTAAGACATTAGTGCTTTTGGAATGTAAAAATATATTTCAAACTGTAAGAAAAAACCCAGAATATGCAGCATACTGACTGATCATTCTGTATTGATTGGCATTGCAGAATTGTTTGTAGAGCCGTACCCATAATGCATTACACGAATCGCAGTTATACATGACTTAGAGCAATAATTTGGGGTGATCTGAGCAGGGAGTTCATCTCTGATCTTTAAATAGATACATTTTTCAGGCTATGAATATGACTAACAGGATATTTTATGATTGGAATCAGTTATGAAGGTAAATATTAAGTGGTATATTTCAATAAATTACATCAGTGTCCACTGAAAAACAATTTAATTTTCTGTGTGTGGTAACCTTGTTCTTGCATGCCTTGCATGTGGCATGTTAGGAAGGAGGCACACAAAGGAATAGTGGAAAGTTGGGAAGCAACTGGCAGGTAGGTTTGCATTTTTTCAGGTTAATTCACTTGATGAAAAGCTGCTCTATGTGATGTGTCATATATCAAAGGCAGGGCATCAGTAATCTTTGCTCAAGGGCACGGGTAACAGACAGAAAGACATGTGAATGAGATGGAAAAAAGCAACTCATCCTTTTCTGCTAACACCACGAAGGAGATAAAGGAAGATTTATGAGTCATCTTGGACCACATACCAGCAAGAAGCATACAGTATTTTTCACATGTTCCAAAAATTGGTGGTAGAAGGTAATCAGACTGTCACAATGTCCATCAGGTACTTTATGAAGAAATTGGGTCCTTTGGGCTTTTGATTGCATAGTCAGCTTTTTCTTTATCCTGTAGTAGTTGTATTTTTTTCTTTTCTGAAGCAAGTAATTTGTAAGTTTAAGAATGCTACCTGTGTGTTTAGATGCTTTTAGTTGTTAGCGTTGCTAATGACAACCAAAATAATAATAAGCCAACCATCTGCACTAAGCTGATGCTTTGTTTTAGCTTCAGATTTTCAGGTAACTTATTTAACTAATCTTACTAGAAATACTTTATGGGGCTTTCCCAATGTCCAAAAGTAGTTATGTCTAATAGGAGGAAAATATTTTTGATACTGAGAAAGATAGAAAGTAATCTCATGCCTTCATATAGGGCTGACTGTTGATGTGTGGTATTTTGTTATTAATTAATATGTTCTAAAAAAGAAGTTGGGAAAACCAGCGTGGCTGGAAAAACTTTTTTTAATTATATTACAACAAAGATTGCCAATGTGGTATTTAATACTTGGCCATCGGAACCATATGCCTTTGTTGTCAGGACTTGATAGCTAAAAATATGATCTTGTTAAAACTGATAGCAAACTTCTTCCGAAGTATTGATCCTATACTTTACACGGGCCCTAGTCAACCAACTGGACTATTTTTGCAGAGGAATGAAGGGAGAGCGGGATTAAACTGACAAGCTAATACCTTGCATATGCAGATTTTAAAATGCAGCTATTCATTTGCATTCAGCTTTCAATTAAGCAGTATTTTCAGAATACTTCACTTTTGCCTAATGACTTTCCTATGCTCCTGTGTTGTTTTTTCCATATCTGATTGATGAATTTGTCATTTCTGTGTAACTGTTAGTATTCTTTTCATATTCATGTAGCTCACATTTCAGTTTCAAGTGATTCACATCATTTCAGATATTTATCCACCTAACGCAGTTCAGAGGATGCTGTGAATGCCTGTGAACGCTGTTCTCTCTGGCAGGGCTTGCCCCTCCTTGCTCCCCACCGCCGCACTGGATGCTCCTTGGGGTGCCCATAGGCTTTGCTGTCTCCCTGCCTGAGTCCAGTTGGTGGGAGCTGAGCAGAGTTTGGAGCCTTACAATGCCATTGGGATGGACAACCTCTTG
This sequence comes from Platalea leucorodia, assembly GCF_965183815.1. Taxonomy (NCBI): domain Eukaryota; kingdom Metazoa; phylum Chordata; class Aves; order Pelecaniformes; family Threskiornithidae; genus Platalea; species Platalea leucorodia. Next base: position 25,910,739 of record NC_138826.1, read on the forward strand.
CAGCACCTTTTCTTGTCTAGCAACTGACCTCTGGGACCAATGCCAACGCTTTCTGCTCTCCCACAGTTTAAACATAGCCTTCCCAGTACTGCAGATGTTCTTGGTGCTCTGGGTCAATAGTTTAGCTTCTCAGAGGTAGATGTTAATAGAAACAAGGAGACAAACTTTGCACAGTACTGTGAAACATGATTGCTCCCTAATTAGTGATGTTCGAGGTATATTTTCTAGGCAAAATTATATAGTCAACACAGACTTATGTGCTTCAATCTCTTGAATGATCTTTGGGCTCAGAACAGTGATTTCTGGCAAACTGGAATTCTGTTATGGTTTTCCTTCAACTTCTTGAGTCAGCTTTTTGTCCTGGTCTGGTCCCATAGTTTCACGTGATAGGTGATTCTTGACAAAAAAGCTATTTTGCGTGTTTTTTGTTTGTTTGTTTTTTCTCTTTTTCAAAATGAAAAAAACCTGTTTAATTTTTTCCTTTCTTTTTTAAATCATGTCACTTCCTTTGGGGGGTGAGGTGGGAGGGTGTTTCCACTGTGCTCTTTCATGGTGTTGTGGGAAAGGAGGTGGGTCTAGAATTTATCCAGCTCCACCCATCTTTTCTTGTCATCCCTTTTGTTTTGTCACAGTACAACCCAGGAAGGTAACAGTCCCAGTCTACTACATATATATTAATGGCTTGGCAGCAAATAGTAATTCCCCATATATTCAATAAATACAGTTTCATAACAACTTCACAAGTTGTGTGTAAGTTTCTAAATGGCCAGAACATACTGTAATTTTATCATTTCCTCAGAGTTGATTTTTTTTTTTTTAACTGTGGTTCATTTCTTTTAATTGGAATCTTGCATCAAAAGTGAAGATTGATTTCTGAAGTGAAAATTATGTGCTGTTTTCCTTCAAGCAGATGCTTAAAATACCGGACTGGAAAGATCTGAAAGTGCTCTAAAACAATGTACAAAAATTAAGCTGCCAGGAGGTCTTGGCAGAGTGCTGTCTATTTTATAAAACTTTTTCCTTTTATGGGGCAATAAAGTATGAAGTAGATCTTTGTAATGAGAAACTTGCTTATCTTACATTTATGCTGTGATAATTTCTTTCTCGGTGATCCTGTGCTCCTTGTGCAATGCATTGTTTTGCCATGAATTGATTATGGTCTAACTAAGGAAGTGGTAGAAATTTGATTGAATCGACTTTTGCAAACTCATCTAGCAGTGTTTGAAAGGGACACTCTTGCGTCTGACATACTTTGACGTACGCTACTCTAAATATAACTCCTAAATACAAAATTAATTTCAAATTGGAGAGAAACCTGTCCACACAATAAAGACAAGTAAAATACACAGCCAGACAGCAGATGAAGAATGTCTTTTGCAGTCCTGGTGTACAGAACATGGTACGTGCATCTCATGTGACACTAGCATAGTTTACTGTGGGGTAGGTGTTGGGCTTCTTGTTCTTCTAGTTTTGTTTGTTATTAATGTGATATTATCTTTAGAAAGCTGTAGTTTTGTTGTGCTAGGAATTACAGAAATTATGTAGCATGTATAAAGACCAAAGCAGTGTGCATGAAGAAAGAAGACAGCTTTAGAGAGTCTGCGCTTGTGTGGGGATACCCCTAAAATATGTCGTGAGTTCTGTTTACTTGGTATCTTGTAAAGACACATTTTTAAATTTTAATGTATGTTTTTACTGTGAACGTTTTTGGTTTATTTGATTTTTGCATGTTAGTGCCAAATGGAAAGAAATTTCTGAAAATTTCCTGATGGACTTCTAAAGCTCAGTTTGGCTGCAGGTGAGACCGTCAAATGTTTTGCAGTGCCAGGGTGGTGATTTATTTACATGACCCTCTAATTGTTCATTATAGTTATCTCAACAGAGAAGGAATAAATATCATAGATTAAGTAGTCATTCAATGTACAATTTAGGATAGCCACAAAATGGAGCATGCACATGAGACGTGGTCTGTTTTTCCTTCTGTAAATAAATAAATGCATGTATTTCCAGTTTCTTTTAAAGAAAAAAAAAAAAAAAACAACTACCACGCTTTAATGCTTTTTTCCTCTTTCCTCCTTCCTCCTGTTGTACCAAAAGTCAAAAATTGAATATCTGTCACAACTTCTTGGTATGTTGGAGAGCCTGTATCAGATATGTGTAAAACAATGGAAAGTTAATTATAACAACTGTTGCTGAACAGCTCAGAGCAAGGATTTCATGTGAGAAAGCTTGCAGTACAGAAATATAGTGACTGACAGCCAATGCACTTTCATAGTTAACACTACTTGACTGGTAATCATGTATTTGAGATTCTCCTTGTTGCTCTTCATTTCACTAATATTTCTGTGACCGTTCTGTGAAGCACTTCACCTGTGTGTGCCCTGAAATGCATGGAATTGGGGAGCTCTGATTCTTAATAGTCAATGATATCTTCAGAGACTCGAGTATAAAATAATAGGTAATCTTCAGGTTTTGAATTTGTCAATGATATTTACTGAAAGTTAAGAGACTATGATGTCTTTCTTATGGTCTTTGAAAGGTGCTTTTTCAAACGTTTAAAAAATTTAGTGGATTATTCAGCATTGCTTTCTTTCTGCAGATTCTGATTTGCCTACCACTACCAATTTCAGTTAACTTTTTATTTTCTTTAGTGACAGCAAGTCTCTTCAGAGACCAAAGATTTAAGAAGTTGCTGACCCTTAATGATGTACCTATTATTTTAGTGATGTGTTTTCACTGTTCTGAGTTAGTAACAGTCTGGTTTATCATAATGGCAAAACAGCTGTTTTTAAGAGCATCTCACACTAGGTTTTGTGAAGGCTTCTTGCTGGTGAGAAACCAAGTGTCAGGGTTTGTGGAGTTATTCTCTGGTTAGTTTTCTCATCTCCTTCTCTGTTCTATGCCCATTCAAGAGTGTGGACTTATTTGAAATATCGCCTGCTTTAATTCCTTACTCATGGATCAATCAAATTCGATAAAACTTCAAATTTAGATATTTGTTTTTAAAGCTAAGGCTTCTGAGCAGAGCATGTGGATCTCAGCACAGCTCTTGTATGTGGGATAAATTGTTTGCTGGAAGCCAAGACAGATATGTGTTTTCTTCTTGAAGGTGCAGTGGAGGAGATGAGAAAATAATTATTTAATCAATGTAAGCTGAGTTTTGTTGAGTGAATAAATGTTGATAAAGGATCGTGTTTTAGTGGGATAATTTTTAATTACTCCATCTTAACTCACTAGTGGCTAAAACGAATTGAAGAATCTTTTTGAGTTTGATAAACTGAAGGAGGGAGATTGCTATCTGACTGAGATCACCTTATATATGAGCCATATAGTGTAGCACAGCAGTGGTTCTCTGCATACTGGGGCAACTGGCTGGCAGTCAGTTGATCCCTCTTGCCTTGTGAGGTTGAAGAGGTGCAGAAGGGCTGCAGTGTAGATGCCTTTTTTGTGTCAGGTAAATAGGAGATGGGTGAATGTGGAGAACAGAAGCTAGTTCTGGCCCTGAATTGATTCAGTGCCCAAGTACATTTGTGGGTAAGTGTATGAGGTCTTTTCAAAATTATGTGATCACTTAAGAAAAATCTAAATTTCCAGAACTATAAAACAATGAGGAATGTGCACTCTTTTGTGTAAATTGTGTATTACAGTCAGTAGGGGAGAGCTCTACAAAATGGCATTTGTGGCTCTGTGTGCCAAATCACTTCTTGTTTGCGGTTGTTCCCTGATCTTCTGCCTGGAAATGTACCTCAGAGTTGCTGTGGAATGGGCTCCAAGTTAACCTGCTAGACCACCTTGTGTGGTATAGTGGTATCTTGTCAGATACTACAAGCTAAGCAAGATTTGGGCTTGATTAGCCCTGTGAAGGGAAACCCTTAGGGAAAACCAATGTTTCTGAAGGAACTTGCCCTAGTGACTGGGTAGGTGAGCTCTTCTCTTAGAAGTTTGTTTTGGTGGGCATTGGAGGACTGCTGTTTTTCATGTGCTATCTTTAACCAGTATTCTGAGTAATCATTGGAGCATATGTCACTCTTCAAAAAGCTATCAAAAACCCCATATGTATTTTGATTAAATACCCTGAGCAAATACATAAATCATACCTACTTAAGCACTTTCTGTACAGTCAGTTTTAATTTCCTTAGTCTCCCATTTCATTCCCCATGTGTGCTACTATACTATTACATATACTCTACCAGCCTTAGTGTTGTTGCACTTCTAGTAGTAGCTGAATTTTTTCTATTCCTTCCTAAGTAATATATTTTGAGATACTGTAGAGTGGAAGGAGTTGAATAAATGTAATGATGATACAGTTCTGCAATTGAGTAGGTTTATCTTACTGATGAGAAGTTTTAGAATACTAGAAGATTAGTGGTGTTCAACATCTACTGTTTTCTGGCTTTAGATATTTTGTTTTAGAAATCAAACAGTTTTGAGGAAAAAAAACATAACATACTATTTTTGGTAGAATAGCCTGCAATTTTAAATATGTTTCTGAAGGTAGCGACGGATTACTGTAGCATAAAGCATCCCATTAAAAAGACTTCCCACAAATATGCTGTAAGGTTTACTGTAGCTATTTGCTGTCAGACGTACCAGCAGCAATGTACTAATGCAGCAAGCACAGTTAGAAAGATGTTAACCTGGGTTTCTTGCTGGAAATGGATTTGGTGGTTTTATTTGCTTCTGTATGCAGCAAATTTTGAATAAAAGGAACTGAATATGGTTCATGCAATTGAATTTTTAAGACAACATTGTAAATCACAGAATTATAAAGAAGTGAGAAAATCCCTTAATTGCAACAAGTTTCCCAATGCATAAAAGGACTATCTGGCAGAGAAAATTGGCAGTGTGCTGGTGATCAGATGTAACAGCTGGAACACTTCTATTCAAACTACTTTAGGAGTAATAAACCTAATAATTTATCCGCAAACTGCTGTGATAGCTGTAATTCTGTTTTGTTAAAAATCTCTCTTCTCTATACTTATATATGCTTATATATGTTCCTATTACAACTATGAAAGAGGTTAATGCTTTTTTTTTTTTTACACATTACCAGCTTTCTGTGTCAAAATATTTTCTCCAAGGTTTAGGATAATTGGAGTTTCATAATGACACCGAGAATTCCTTTATGAATTGCTGCTTGTTGCTAGTTCATTTCCTTATTAATTTTCTGTCTTTCAATCAATATCACTTACTGTGTTGCTTGGTATGGTACATCTTGAAAAAGGCTGAGAATCCTTGTGAAACTGGGAAGTTCCTGTACTTTCAATAGCAATATTTTGCTTGTTCAGATAGTTGGGGGGTTTTTGGCCAGAAACATGTCTTAGAATGCTGCTTACAAATAAATACTTTTATTTCTTCGTAAGTCCATAACCAGAGTAAAAGTTAAAATTTATCCGACTTGGTGTAAATAGGATAACCAAAATGCAGGGGAAAAAATCCAGAATAAACCCAAAAGAGTCTACATTGCTGTGACTTTTTAAAAACTGTGGGTTAATCCTTGAAAGAGAATGGAAACAGTATTATAATTATATCGGGCTGTTGCTTTCAGACCTCATGTGTTGCAGGGCAAACAAAATAGAAGATGGCTGACTAAGCTAGGTTGTTTTTTTGGTTTTGGTGTTTTGTTTTGGTGGGTTTTTTTGTTTTTTGTTTTTTTGTTTTTTTCCTAGCTAAAGTGAAATATGGATACTTTTCCTGGTACTAGACAATTCTATGCAACACTTAAGTGCGCCTCACTTCACCCCGGAAACGTTCAAGGCCAGACTGGATGGGGCTCTGAGCAACCTGATCTAGTTGTAGATGTCCCTGCCCATTGCAGGGGGATGGACTAGATGACCTTTAAAGGTCCCTTCCATCCCAAAGCATTCTATGATTCGATGTCCCTGATCGTTGCAGGAGGGTTGGGCTAGATGACCTTTAAAGGTCCCTTCCAATCAAAACCATTCTATGATTCTATACTATGTCTGTAGGCTGCATTGCAGAGAAGCCTTGATCTGAGTGTGATCTGTCCTTATTCAGATGGTCAATGGAGTCTTGTATTTAACTCCACATTCACCCATCTCCCAATTCCCTGATGCAAAAATGGCATCTACACTGCAGCCCTTCTGCAGTTTTATTATTACGCTGCATTTCCATTCAAAACCCCCCAGATTATTTACATTTATTTACCTTACCTTTGGTTATTTACTTGTTATTTACCTTTCAAACAGCTGTCAGGTCAGGATTGAATATGAGACTATTGTGTGTTTCAAATTGCAGTACACAGGACACATTTAAAAAGATGAAAAATAGAATATACTATAGAATGAATAATAAAGAGGTGATAAACAGCAGTGCTACATAAATATCTACCCTTCTTTTTTGATTCTTTCTGTTTGAAAGCAGTAGCAAAGAAAGAAAATGGCAAATGGTCTTTCAAGACACTTATGCTGATGTGTTAACTTGGCATCAGTGTTTCACTGTCACCACAAAGGGTCACCTGGCTTCCCCCTGGCTTTTTATTCCTATCCTCCCCCTTGGTATTCTTCTGAGTCAGTTTGGTATGGCCCATGCTGTGCCTACACTGGCACCAACGCAGGAATAAAAAAGTGGGACCGTCAGGAATGTGTGGAGACAAATAAGGGAGCTGGAGGAAGAAATACCCTTTTTGGCTGCAGCGTGGAGTATTCTGCATTAAAGTCTCTTTGGACCTGAAGAAAACTATTATTAATAGCAGTGTTTCCCATGCAGATGTTTTCTGTGTCGTATGAAGCATGACTAATGTTCAGTGTCCTAAATATCTTCTAGGAGTCTTGATTTCTATAAAGAACTGTGCTGCTTGAGTGAAATAGTCTAAATCTTTCTCAGTGTTTAACGATACAGTTGGATTTCAGGCAAGTTGGGGCACTTTAAAGATGTCTGAACTACAAAGGCTATGAAGTCCCACTTTAAGAACAAACAAAAGAGTGTTTAGATGCAGCACCACCTATATTTGTGATGTGAATTTAACCGTGGCTTTTGAGTGTCTGAGATCAAAACAAAAGGTGAGTAGGTTTAAGACAAAAAACAGTATCTTGCCTAATTAATCAATGGCATAAAAAAGGAACAAAATGTCATCACTGAAAATATTTTATATCTGCTTGCACAACTGACGTTTGTGAGCTAGTGGCTTGTATGAGCTGGTGTAATTGATTTCCAAAGTGAAGCCACTTCTCTACTCTTTTTTTCCCAAGAAACAGAGGTTAATGTGTAGTCAGAAAAGAATAGAGCCATTGCAACTTATCTGTTTAAAAGTAGTATCAAGGACATGTTACTGTGACCTTCACTTCAGTATAAACGTTTATATCCAATTACTTCTGGGCAGTAATTTTGAATTACTTAAGTTTTGGACTCCAAAGTTTACTTTGAATCTGTGATACTCTTCAGGACAGAGAATCTCCATCTACTTCATGCTGAAAGGTACAAGAGAAACACACTGGTTTGTTTCGAGTATTAATGTTTGGATACTTTTTTCCGTGGTTTTGAACAGTATGTCTGTGTGCATGTTGGTTACTTGTATCACTGTACAAAACCATATGCTTAGCAGAATGCAAACTTCAGATTTAGTTTAGCTTTTGCATTTCCTCTGTCTTTTCAGGGTTATTTTTTTCTGTTACAGAAGACATGATGTGTTAGTACATCACACTCTACTGATTGCCTTTTTGTGGAAGACACTATTGTAAATTACGAGTCAGAAAGATTATTTAATGCTGTGAGAGTATTGGAACAATCTTGAGTTTTCCTCAATTAAAGTTTTGATAATAACGTTGCCCAAATAAGACTCTTAATTGTGAGATATAAACCAGATTGTCTGGATTAGTCACATGATGTACAATATGTAAGTGTGTGTCATATATATGTGTCAATCCATCTGATGACAATTTACCGATTAAATACATTAAATGTAGATTTGATTTTTTTTTTCTCTTGATCTTTATTTGGAGATGACATCTAACAAAGTATTGCTTACATTTTTACATGTGTATCTAGTAGGTAAACTTAAATCTGGTAAAGAGCAGGAATCTTTTAGCATTACTTACCAAGTTATACAGAAGTTTGTTTCTCTTCCTGTGGATCTCTTATGAAAACAATCCAAGCTGCTCCTTTTTAGACCTCTCAGTGAAATAGTTTTAAGTGTAAATGGTTGATCTTGGAGTGCATTATAAGTCAGTATTGTTCAACATGGCAGTTTATTGATGGTAGTCTTTAATTATGTCCATGCTGTCAACCTCTGCAGTCCTTATTGCTTTGTTGTAGATCAGATACAAAGTGTGAAGTTTTCAAAGCTGTAGAGATGAAAGAGTAAACATATTCAAACAGTTCATTCAGATATGCTTAAGGAGGAAAAAAAAAAAGACACTACTAGAGCATGCAGGGAAGCCAATGAAAACCTGAAAGCACTTTTTTCTTTTGATTACAGTGACAGCCTTAGAGTTCTATCACAGATTAATCTTTATTTAAAATGGAAAAATGCCAGAGAAAGAGTATGATTAAGTAGTTTATTAAATAATGGTAAACAAACACAGATTTACAGGCCTGAACTTTATTAGATACATGAACAAAACCATAATTTTTCATAAATGATTGCATGTGAAGTTTAAGAAACTACAGTACAAGGCCTGCGCTCCCCCCCCCCCGCCCCCCCGAGCAATGGACTCCAAACTGGTTTAGCTTTTCATGTGGATGAAGTTGTGATTGCCACTGGAGGACTTTTCTACCAAAAGAGGAGGCAATAGATTTTTGGTTTCTTCCTAGCTTTTACCTATGAAGGCATAATTAAGGGAGATGTCATGGCTGATCCTCAGTGTATTCTCTGAAAGGCAACCAGCAAACCATCATGGAACTGAGATCCTGCTTAGCTATATCTTTGTTACATACTTGTGTTCGCTTGGATGCTCCAGGCACTCCAACCAATAAATATTGTCACCATCTCCACTATCCGTACCCAGACAAACCTTTTTCAGAAAGATTGTATCAACTTAAGATCTTTATTAAAATGTGAACACTTTGCACTAGCACTTTGCTAGAGCATCAAGTGTTAATGGTAATCAAGAAAATAGTGCAACCTAGCTGCAAGAATGATATCACTTTTTCTCTGATCTGTAGTGCCAAAACTTTTCTTGCGCAGTGACATGTTTGTCCGTAAGCCGGTTTCCATTTTCTTCTTACTAATGTTTTAGTACCTTGTGTGTTCTTTTTCATTCATGGGGGCCCATTCTTACTTATTTCATGCTGTTTACAGTCTGGGTATGTTTCATGTTTATCTTAATATGTTCATTTTCATGCTTTTGAGAGCAAGTTCACAGTCGTTTTATGAATAATTTGAGATATGGCTATGGCAAATTCAGAAATGCAGTTGGTGCTCTCTTTTTACTGTCACAAATACAGTATTTGGGTATTGGAAATGATATGTGGTAGGAAGGACTTTTCAGGGGGATGTCCTCAGTAATATTAAGCTTTGTCATGATTATTTTTTTTTTTTTTTTTAGCAGAAATAAACAAAGTAATGTGGGGGACTCCCGCTGTCTGTGAAACATGTCTATGAAATCACAGCCAGCATGGAGAAGGGGGGACAAATTGTTCAGTCCCCTTATCTGTAAGGATGAGAAGAAGTAGAGGGAGGGGGCTACGAGCCAAGTTCAAGCAAAAGTAAGTGGTGCAGTGTTGTGGATGCTAGAAGTTTGCCTAATTTGAAGATGAGACGGGGCAAAGTTTTTCGGGGAAAAAATCTGTTGAGAGTTATTAAACATGTAAACCATACTGGATTTGGGAAGTTCTTAAGCTGAAATCAGTAGGAAGCTGGTGGAGCATCATATTTGGTTGCCTTATTCCTGTATTTGTTTCCAGACATACCCTTTTGGCTACTGTTGGACAAAAGTTGCTGGACTACAGAGACTTTTGCTCTGACCTGGTAAAGCTGTTTTTATGTCATAGTTTCTTCTTATGTGGGATGGAAAGCCTGAGTGGATCACATCTTCAGCCAAACACCCACAGTTGTTAATGCTAGATTTTTTTTTTTTCCCTCTATAGATTGTTAGCTCTTAATATTAGATTGTTCCTAATAGTTAGAACAAAATATTTAAAAATTACAAAACAGCTAACAGTCCATTTAGAAATTAATGTGTGCTGGTTTTGTTCTTTCCCACAACTATAGAACCTTTTCCACAACCATGAAATTTCCTGAATCAGTAGGCAACTAAAAATGAAATGTTAAATGACAATTATTATCTTGGTGATATTACAGATATACCGTAAATAAATACCCACCCCCTACCTTTGCCGGACATCTTCAGAAGGGGATGGTGCTTCTGTCCTTGCTTCTGTTGTATGGAGAGGCAAAATGAGACTGTCCTTTTACCTCTGTAATGCTGTTCACCCTCTGGATTTGCAAGGCTTCCTTGTCTTCCCTCCTGGTAGGCATGACTTCTGTTTCTGGTGTTACTGATCTTGTGCTATGGGTTTCAGAAACAGGAAGAAGCTGGGGAGCAAGTCATATTTGGACAGTTGGAAAAGCGAAGAGTCCTATTCCAGGCCCTTCATTTCTCCAGCAGTAATATTGGCTGTCTCTCTCTCTCCTGCCTTGCTAACTGAATGGTGTGGTTTTGTGAAGTTATGTGGTAGAGGTTAGCTACCTGATTATAAAACTCCAAGATACCTTTGTTGTTGTGAATGATCTTTTTTTCAGATGGCTTAATATGGCTGCCTAGTACAATGATAAACAGAAGTTCTGTGATGGACCAGAAGAGTAAATTGAGTCTTAGTATCAGGAAAATATTAAGATATATTATACAGCAGAATATTGATCCCCAACACCCCACCCTGGGCGAAAAATTTTTTGGGGAGGAGTGCTGCACTGGCAGAAAGAATTGTTCCTATTACTTTATTAGCTAGTTTGATTGTAACATTACTGTATGCATTACTGTTTGTAACAGTAGAAGTTGGGCAACTTACATCAATAGCATCAAAAAGCATTTGTTAAGTGATATGCATCTGTGTGCTGAACTGACTGAGATCTGTGAAATGTGCCAGTAAAGAAATAATTGTTTCAGTCTGTGATAGATTTATTTCTGAAAGTAATTAGTATTGAGAGCTGTGACAATGGTGTACGTATCTTGCTTTCTTATTTTTAGTTGGAAAAATTAACTGTTCTTTTTTTTCATGACACTTGTAGGTGTAGGTTCTCATTAAAAACAGGAACTGAGCATTCGCTACTTTTTGCACATTATCTGGCGGCTTCTTTTGGCCAGCTTTCATCTCCTCTTTCCCTCTCTCCCTCCTTTTTTATTTTTTGTAAAGTAATAAAGCAGAAAGCGACAGCAGGATCAGCTTAAAGTAACAAACGTATTGGCTTTGATTTTGTATGTGATACTGCAAATGCAACTTCCATTTTACATTACTGTCAACAGAAATCGCATTAGTACGGAAGCAGCAGCCCTTGCTTTGGGATTTCCCCGACTGGTGTTTGGGGATGTTGTGTAAGGGAGGACGCCCTTCTCAAGCAAAGGGTCACTTCACTGCTGAGTTCTCTTTATTTTTAGTAATAACATCCAATACAATTGAAAGTGGGGTCAAGGTGAGGCTAGGACACTTTCAAGAAGAGGACTAGGGAGAAACAACAAACAGATGTTCTTTGATGATAACTGTTGAAGAGAGAGAATTTGGCTGAGAGATCTGTAGCTTTCACTTGTTGAGAGCCTTTAACTTGAGCCAGTGGTGCTGTTTTTCACCCCCCAGAGTAGTAGTGTACCTGCTGTTGCTATCAAGCCACTTGCCAACAGTGGCATCTGCTCAGTGTAGACATCAAGAATTTGAATGTCAATATCTTTTCCTTGAAATGAATGGGAAAGTATTTGTCACTCAGCAGCAATCATTCTTCAAATAAAAGGTTAGCCAGACAGAGCCCTTAATCAAAGAGTCGGTCTTTTCTGTCAGCAGTGCCTTTTAAATAGCAATGATGAAGGCTGGCTGTCAGTGAATGACTTGATGAGCTAGGTGATTGATCTGCATAAATCATTTTCTTTTAACATTGTCAGTGAAAAGTAAATTGGTGGGAATTTGGGGGGTATTAGCTATATTGAAATTAATATATAATATTTTAGCTGTGTCCTTAGTCTCAGAGTTTCCATTAAAAAGTGAAAATTACATAGGATCTTAGCCTATATTATCCTAATGATGAAGTATTATTGTTATTGCAATTACCATGCAAATTAAATTCAAAAGTTGAACATGTAACAGATTTTATGAGCTGCAAGAGAAATACTGTTAGTAAAGGAATTACGAGGAAGCTGTATCATTTAGTTAAATTTGCAGAAGCTTTTCATTTGAAAGACAAAAATCAGGAGTGTGGTTTATAAGTATAAGCTTAAGATTTTAATCATGTTATCTGCTTCAAAAATAACAATAGAGGTAATTTGCCCAAGTATTGGAAAATCTCATATACTGGAGGTTTTATTGTCACGGTAAAGTGCATTCTGTCAGTTTGTCTGCGTTAATTTCACTGCTTTTTATGTAGTGATTTTTTGTTGTTGTTGTTTTGTTTTCTTTTGTTTTCTGGAGTGTCTGGGGCATATGTTACTAGACTTTTGTGGTGATGGCCAGCACATGCTGCTCCTATCGATGGCAGCAGAAGTTCAGTGTCTATCCCTACTATTGGTTTTAATTAAAGCTGTGGAGTGAGGGGAGACTTTCAAAGATGCAACTCACACCTAGTGTTTTTTTGTGCTTTTGAAATCTCTTTACAAATACCGGTTTGGGTCACTAAGAGAAATGGTTGTTTTTGAGGCTAGGAAACATTTCCTACTTCAGGATACAGTTCAAAAGATCACTTAGTTGCTTTTTTTCCCCCTTCTTCAGATTAATTTTTATTTTTGGCGTGAATGTTCAAAAACCTGTGAAGTTACACCCACATGCACACCTCCTTACCTCCACCCTGTCCCTAAAGGCCCATAATGATCAGCTGGATGACACTCCTGTGTGTGAGGACCTATTCAATGAAATATATATACACACACTGCAAAAGACCTGTTTCAGAGAAATCTACATCTATGGGGCTCATCGATCAGTTTTCAGCTTTTTAATCTTTATTTCTAAAAACCTTTATTCAGGTTATCTGAATTGCTGCTGCCATCCCACCCTACCCCAACACCATAATACAGGACCTGAGCTAGCAGGACTGAGAAATACAATCAACACAAAAAAAAAAAGGTTCTCTCCTTCCCCTCCTCCCCCTGCTCCCCATTTGAAAACCTAATTTTATTGATTAGGTATCAAAGTGTTTGAAAATGTACTTTATATGTCTTCATGCACTGCCTGTCTACCTGATATATCAAATAAATTGTTTAAAAGGACATTGTTGACCTATTCAAATTGTAACATTTACATTTCTCAAAGGTAATTCCCAGCTAGTGTTCTTGGATAACTAGATGTGTATCTGGCTAGGTAGGAATAGAGTTTGGATGTGTACAATTGCCTCATTCCTGGTGATGTGTTCTCAAGTATCTGAATGTGCAGTAGTAATGAAACCAAGTGTGCATGCATTACAAAGTACATGCACAGGCATCACTTGAAGTTGTAAATTTATATTAAGCATATTCTTTGAGACTTGCCAAAATCATTCTTGTGCACTTGGAATTTTTTCAGTTTCTGCATTCATTTCATTCATTTTGGGATCTATGCTTTGTAGCAGATACAGGGATGGGTTAACCATAGAGGCATTATACTCTTGATTTTCAGACTTGCTGTGGATAGGTATGAGTGATTATGGGATTTGCTGGTGTGAACTTAGTTGGAGAGAATCCATTTTGTCTGTGGTGTTGCTTCATTTATATACGGTTGGGTTGTTGTTTTTTGTGTTTGTTTGGTTGTTTGGTGTCCCCCCCCTCCCCCAAGACTGATGTATTTAAAATGCAGTTTGGAGTAATTGTCACTGAATAGTAAGTAACTGAATATGTAGTTGCAAAATGACTGTTGAAGCTTATTTTCCATGTTGTTCTTAATTTAATTGTATTTCTTTTGGGCCTCTTAGCACATGTGGCAAAAGCTTGATATTGTTGATCCTATCCAAGTGCATGACCTTTTTGTCCTCTTACTGTGTTTGGTGTTACAAGTCAGAAGCGTCCAGTTTGGCTGCAGATCTTGCTGTTGACTAAACTGCTGATCCAAATGACAGCAGCAATCTTATAATTCCGTGGTTTAGCTTTGTTTACATGCCTGCAATGGACTTTTGATATACCAAGCTTTATCTAAGATTTTATTTCATCTTCAGCAAACAATGCAATAGTTTACTGAATAGTTACTAGATTGCCAAAGTACTTAAATTCCATAGCCTTTGTTTATACTTTGTCAGTTATTGTGTTTGTCCCTTTAACTAATAGCTGTTCTTGCCAGTATCCTGCTAAGTTTTGCTCAAGCTTTTAAACCTATCACCTTTCTCTTATCAGTTATTTGTTGAACCTTTGATTGTATGTCTTTATCTAGAATCAATGAAGAGAGCTTCATGACAAAATCTAAAATTTAAGGCTTCTTGTTATTAATCCAAGATTTTCCACAGCTTCTTTCTTCCAGTCCTGCTCCTGCAAGTCTGTCTCTGCCTAATTTGAAAAAGAGTGAAAGACAGTGGTAAATATCCTTCCTTGATTCTGTTACTCTTGTGAACCTTTCTGTTCAGTTTTGCTGGTGGAATTTATGCAATGTGCCCTGCCTCTATAATGAGTTTGCTGTTATTCTTGGCGGTATATTGCCATTAGTTATTAGATTTCATCAGCCATTTAAAACAGTGAAGTTGTTGAATAATCTCTCTCTTAGAGGCAAAGAACTTAAAGGAAAAAATGTTCCAAAATGAATGGAGATGGTGGGAGTGATTAGGAGGAGAGTATTGCACAGCAACTTGACTGCAATGCAAGAAATAAGACAAGTAGCCAGTGTGAATGGAGAGGTAGGACTGCTCATTGAACTCCTCCTCTGGTGAAATCTGTATCTGTAGTAGAGCCTTTAAAATTACTGTGCTACGTATGAGACCAGTTCTACCTTCAGATTGCTTGCGTATCTTCACAACTTATTGAGAGCTGCATGCAAGGATAGGATAACAGAACCCAGCACTAAAACTACTTTCGGTCATTAGCAGTGATGATGAGAATAGTTAGTTTGGGAAGAATCTTGGAATGGCTTTATTTTTTGTGTATTTGGAGAATATCTTTTAATGTCTCTCCTCTGTTTCTGTTGCTGCTTATTTGATCTGAATGGATTATTTTTTTTTTTTGTCTGTTGTGCCTCTCAGTGCAATGGCTGTTCACTCCTATGTACCAGAAGAAGCAGCACTGCAGCTGTGTGTGTGTGCCTAATCTTTTAAGAGGAGTGACTCTGCTCTGCCTGCTTTATTTCTCCTGCTCTTAAATGGTTCTTCTGAGGGATGGCTCCTCTGGGCTGACCTTCATACTCATTTGTGTTATTTTGACTTAGCATGGATATCTTGTGGTAGTAGTATTTTTTTCCTTTCATACTCATTTGTGTTATTTTGACTTAGCATGGATATCTTGTGGTAGTAGTATTTTTTTCCTTTCCCTCTTCCAAGTGTGGACATTGGCTTTTTTTGTGGGAGGTTTGATCAGCTCTGCCATGTGCATAAGCTCCACCTGAAGCTGAATAAATCATCGTGTAGCAATTCTGTGTATTTTTAGCTCTTATGATGTGTCCTGTAACTGAAACTTTATGGGTTTAAATATGCTGGGAATTATGAATAAATACATCTTAAGAGAGGAAATGAGCTACTTCTCCCTATGAAGATGTCCTTTCCAGGCTGATCCTGCCCCTTTCAGTTTACCTGGGAAAAGCAGATGTAGGCAGCCCACTCTGAGATGACCCTTGGGGATCCTTGATGGATCCTTGACAACAGCTGATAATTATTAGATTTCCTGCCCATATTTAATTTCATGGAATGAAGATACTACACTGTGTGTTTAAGAGTTTGTAACGCTTTATCTGTAGCAGCCAATAAAAACTATAAATACACAGACTGCTTTTGCTGGATGTGAAACATAACAAAGTCTGGTAAAGATTTTCAGTTTTAATACTATTATCTTTAATACTTTCTTCATATAAGTGTTTGTGTTACTATACCTTTGTTTTATAAAATAATATGAAATATGTTTTATTTTCTCAGATAGTTACCTGTTCCATCTTGCATACTGCTTTATCAACGTAATATGAAAATTATCAAGGAAAGAATTGTTTTTGTGAGGATTTCTTTTGAAGAAGGGCAAACTATTTGTAGATTTTCTTTTCATAAAAGCACATAACTAGTTATCTTTGCTGTACTAAAAATTGGTAATCATAAAATATAATTAATAATATTTTATCCTAAATAAACTAATCAGATTGGCTTGGTGTGTCATATGCAAAAGGAAATTAATAGTAAGTACACAAACCTGGTAGTTTGCGTTTGCAAACTTATCTGTGTCTTCACAGCATTGTGATTGTAGGTGCCATATTAGTAGATATGTCTCTGTGTATGCATGTCTGTGTTCTCATCCTCATTGTTCTTCTGTTAACTGAAAATCATATATATTTATTGAAAAAAACAGAGAACAGTTTTCAGAATAAGTCAACCTGATCATTATTTAGGTATAGTAGTACATGCAATGCTAAAGTTGAATACTTCATTTTTTTAGCAGATGAATTATAAGCAATAAACTGTGGCATCTCATAAAAATTCCTGTTCAGCAGTGAACCCTCTGATTTTAAGGCAGTTCCTGGCCTAACAATCTGGTCACTTCAATCAGTAATTCATCACATGGCTTTTTATAAACTGTTTAAAATGAGATTGAAAGCTAACTGATAAGCTTGCTTTCATTCAGCCTAGCAAAGGTTGAGTGAGTGTTTGCTGGAAGTTGGCAAAGTCCTCTTAAAAGATCACTTCCTATCAAAAAACCTAAAGGGTTGCACAGATGTGTAGTTAAGTATTCATTATGAACATGCAAATAATGCTGTCCCAAAGGAACATTCTTTGATTTTTGAAACTGCTGTTGCTTTATTTGGTAACTGGCATGAAACATGCCTTTGCATTGATAAAGTGTCTTTCAGCAGATTTTTCACAGAGAAGTAGAGGAGACCATAGGAACAGCCAGTTTTCCCCATTTTGTGTAGACATGACATAAGTGTTTAGGTGAAATTATAAGCATCTGAGAAATTAAATAAAACTAAAGAACATTTTATTTTGTTTGAGTTGAGGATGGTTAAAATGCTGAGTTGCCTACTTGTTTATACCATGTCTTTAATTTTGACTTCTACTGACATAAAAAGGTATGAGAAACAAAAAATAACAGGAACAGTAATAAAGAACACTATGGTTTCACAGGCTTGTTTTACCAAGACTTGGTACTGGACTCTAGTTAATCTTGGCTATAGGGGAATTTTCTCTCTGAGGGGTATTTTCTGGAAAAAATGTTACCTCTAGGTAATAGATCCCAAGCTGCAAATTTGGGTTTATTTGATTCAATTTTATTTTTGGAGGGCAGGGAGGAAGAGGCTGTATTGTCTTCTGAGCCATGGGCCTACTGCTGCAAAATGCTGACTTTTCTCCAATTAAAGTAATGCTATTGCTTAGGAACAAAAGGCTTTGTAAAACCTGGGTCACTTCAGTAATTGAGTTTATAACACAGTTCTGCAAAAAGTTATAGGAGAAGGTAAAGTGAGGTGTGGGACTAAAAGGTTGGGGAAGAGGAGGAGGAAATTCATAAGCAGGTTTACCAACAAAAATACTACATCCCTGTAAACATTCCCTAAATTCTGGTAGCTTTTAGCACCTTGCTGACGATCCAGCTTCTGCAGCAGGTGCTCTTTCAAATCTTTTGATCTACACCCTTGCTTATTTTGTAGTGTATTAAGCATTGGTTACTGCTTTTCCACAACCTTGGCAATTAAATATGTTTTGTTAAAAACAATGTCTGTGTTGATAATTGTAAAAGTACTACTTGGAGACTTGTAACAGTTTAGAGAGAAAAAAAAATCTGTGGTTT
Organism: Platalea leucorodia; assembly: GCF_965183815.1. Classification (NCBI taxonomy): domain Eukaryota; kingdom Metazoa; phylum Chordata; class Aves; order Pelecaniformes; family Threskiornithidae; genus Platalea; species Platalea leucorodia. The sequence goes on from NC_138826.1 coordinate 25,928,768, forward strand.
TAAAATCCATTAAAATGGATTACATGATGTGCACTGTTCTGGGAGAGTTTAAAAAACACAGGTGGTTCTTCCTACATGATGCAGTTGTGACTTTTTTTTTTTTTTTAAATTTGCTTAGTTTGGGTTTGAATTTTCTCTCCCTTCTTGGAACCCGTCTCGCCTAAGGATTTAAACAAGATTACTTATACTGTTAGAATATCTAGGATTGCCTGCTTGTTTGTCCTTCTAGTTTGTTAATATTTTTAAAGGCCACTGTGAAAATGTAAAAAAAGAAGCTGCCTTTCTGTAAGGTGTGTAGCTGTGTGTGTTATGAAAATGACTTTTAAGTCTCGGTCAAGGTTTGTGAAAGTGTATGAGGGGAGAGTTTATAAATTATCCACATTCAGGAGAAATCTTGTCCTTTTATACTTAACAATAGATATTTCCCTGAGATTGCATTCTATTTGAAGAGTGAATGCTCAGTTGTCCCTTTTTGATTCCTAGGGTAGTTGTGTTGGCTACTCTAATGTTACAAGGAAGGCTTGTTAGCTTGCTAGAATAAAGTAATATAAACCATTCACAGGGTTTATGCTTAAAGTTGTTTTTTCACCAGATGAGTTGTGGGTTACGTTTTATCTATCGTAGGATCTCTTGAATGCTGTATCGTGTAAAAGAGCAATTCTAACTTTTTTTTCTGGCTGTGAAGTGCTATTGCTACCATTGGTGGCATTCTCTCCCCTGCTAGCACCTCCAGGATGAAATGCTTCATCTGACATTGAACTCAAAGTTCTCACATAGCAATTTGTTGAGGGGGGGAAAAAAAGGCTAATCTTTTATTCAGTGCTAAAACTTCCAAGTAAAGGCAGAAGAAAACTTACTCTATGTTAGTTCTGTCAACAAGAGTTAAGATTTATATTACTTGTGGCTTCATGTCTTATACTTCTGGTTAAGGTACTGCAAGAAACACACTGATATTTAAAGAGCACTTATGGAAAAGTAAGTGTAAAGATGGCAGCTTCTCGCTCAAAGATTCACTCCCTCTTTGCATCATGAATGTGTCCCTCTTATGGCGTCAATGGGGAGATGATGTGGCTGCTTCCAACTCCTTTTAGTTATGTGGAGCTCAGAAACACACAAGAGCATGAGCTAGAGTCTAAGATAAGTTATGAGTGGTTTTATACTTCAGCTGATGTGGGAACAGAAAAGAACTGAGCTTGACTTTCAGATCGGGGGATCAATTTGCATGGCTGTCAATTACCGAAGACACCGATGTGGTAATTACTGAAGAGTTGAGAAGCGTGGAGTGCCACGGGGCCACTTAGCAGTTGCTTCTCAGAGGACATTTGTACTTTCATAGCAAGACTTCCTGGAGTAAACAATGCATTGGATGTCCAAAGATAGGTATCATATAAAGTCTTGGCTTTGCAATTACTAAGCAGCTACCTTATAAAAGACAATTTCCTTTAGGGTCCAAAGGAAAATACAACAATTTGTGGCAACTTTGAAACTCTTCACTGAGTTGGTTTTGTTCCAATTCCCCTCCTCTGTCTTGTCAGCACTGTAGTTCTTCCTTGTTTACAGTTTAATTTCTAACCATTTCAACTAACCATGGTACAGAGGCTACAATTACTTCACAGCTGCAGTTGTACACCAGGCTTTGTAAGAGACATGCCTGTTCTCAGAGCAGGCTTTGTGTTATTTGCCATTGCAATCCTTTGTCTCTCTAAGCCAATTAAAACATTGAGTTGAAAGAGCTCGGAGTAAATGGAAATGGCTTCCTATCACCACTCCTCCAGCATTCGGAAATGTACTTAACCATGACTTTACGTTGCCTCTTTTTGCTTAAAAAGATACATGCAAGGGTATTCCAGGATCAGTTTAATTCTGGTACAATTTTTGGTAGGAATATGTCAATAAAAAGTTATGTATCAAAAAGATCAGCTTTATGACTTCCTTGGACTTCAGCTGGAAATTATATTCATTAAAAAAAAAAAGAAAGGAAGACTATGGCTTTAAAAACTGTTGTGAGGGGAGGGGGCATACTGTACATATAATCATGTTCATGCATGCATACATACATATTTGATATGGACAGGCAGTCATATTTTCTTCTACACAGATCAATCATTGTCTTTCAATTCCTGTCTTGTCTGGCATCTGCTGACCCATGCTTTAATTCTGTCAGGTCAGAGATATACGGGCCTTTGTAGTGCGCTTGTACTTCATGTCATGTCCCAGCGTTGTTGTACATCTTGTTTCAGAGATATTTTGCTGTAATGTTCTGTGACCTTTTCCATTGAGTGAGGCAGTTGGAGAGCCACTCAGTGCGGGAAAATTGAGCTGTTTTATTCCTCCCTAAGGAGCCTCATGTTTCCTTTCCACCATTCATTTGAAAGCTATCATTTTCTTGATTTTATAGCTGAAAAACACCATTGATTCACTGGATGCTAGATGCTAAGAGTCTTCCTATTGACATGCCTATTGACAGTTTTCAGTATATTCTGTGTCTAATTATCACTCTTGGCTAAATGATACACCTTGTGGACTTGAGAGATGGAGTCAATAGCTCTCACTGTATTGTTCCAGCAGCCCCTATTGAGGTTGGTGTCAAAGCACTGTGATTTATGCAATCAGAAAGAAAATTTCTGTTGGTGTACTGCATAATTAAACAAAGTACAGAGTGACTGGTGACAAAACCAGGTCTGCCAAAGTCATCAGCAAATGAGAAAAGATCTCTACAGTAAATGGCTGAGACATTGAAGAATCTCTTTTGGCATCTTGCGTTTTTCAATTTTCAAGTGTTCGATTTTTCTTCCTGGTATGTTGGAGAGGGTTTTTTTTTTTCTACTTTCCATCCCTTCCATTAGATAGTGTTAAAAACTAAGCATATTAATTTATGTCTACGTTAGTAAAGTTATGCTGCTAATGCTATTATAGATGGGAGTATTGGTACATTTTACATGATCACTTTTAAATAAAGAATCTAATTATGTGGCTTGCACGCTGAGACAAAGAAGCAAAGCGACTGCTCTTGTATTTTGGAAAGTGAAACTGTTAGCATTTTATCTGCATCTCGTTGTTGGTCGTTAATGTTTATAAATGCTATTTTTATTTAATGTGATATAATGTTTTGATTTGCTCTGAAGTGTTTTATCTTTGGAGAGAGAATATGAAGCAACCATATAAGGAAAGGTGCTCCTTTTGCATACGTACAGGCTTGCGTATCATCTATATATATGTATTCAAATATGTGTTCAATGAATTAATACATTGAAATCTTAAGAATAGATTCCACCACCCACCCCACCCCCCCCCACCCCCCCCCACCCCCCCCGAAATGTAGCAAATAATATAGCTCAACTTTACGCCCTGCTTTGGAATTTAGGTGTATCTAGTTGTTCTGGGTTTTTTTTTGTTTGTGTGGTTTGTTGTTTTTTTTTTAAAGGTATTTTGGCAGATGGAAGAATTTTGTGAAGCATCTATAACAAAGTTTCATTTGCATGGTATTTTATTTATTGATGGTTAGTGGAAATGGCTTGAAGCAAGAAGAGTCCTTATATGCCAAGAGCCAAATTGACAACTCCATAAAAAAAGTGTTAATTGTATTTTTTTTTTTTAGTCTTTTCTAAGCAATTTCTTGTGTACTTATGGGACCATGAAGGATCTCACTCAAGGCTTTCCCAGTGAATATGAAAAATAGCATACTTGCCAATTCTTCCCTTGTCACTGTTGTGTGTTCTTCTTGTATTCACTGTGGAAGAAGGAATTTGAAGGCTGATATGTGACTATGCCAAGAAATCACAAGACGTTTCTGGAACCACCCAGAGATGAGCTCCCATGCTGGCTTTCCCCTCCTTCACAGTAGTACAATTACTTATTATCACTAAGGAATAGGTGAGTAAATGATAGAGGGAGGAAAAAAAATTAAAAATCTCAAAATAGCATTGGTTTACTGTATGCTGTTCAGTCCCCTCAAATTTTACTTTCATTATCATAGTAGAAGAGTGGAATATGCCAACAGACTGCTCTGGAAACGCTCTGTCTAAAGCTATTAAGAACATGAAGATAAGGACATCCAATTATAAACTCTGAAGAGCAGTATGGACAAAAGACCTAAGGGCTGCTGCTTTTGTTTTCTTCTTTTTTTCTTTTTTTCTTTCTCAAGCATGTGAATTCATGCTAAATTATATAATGCCAGATCAAGCTGCTGCTTGATTCCATATGTTTCCAATGTATTTTTAACCAGATTAAAGTATATATTTACACCAAAAATGCCTTACACTGCTACAACTATCATTTTTGTTAAGACATACAGATATATTCTGTAATAGATTCGTATCACTGTTGACTCCTTTGCCATATTTATTCTTTCTTAGCAGATCTGAGTACTGATGAGTTGAAACAGAGATTTGATTCTACAGTTACTATCCACTTTCTTATCTTTTGACTTTCTTACCCATTGACGTTTGGCTCTTGACTGTTAGTATCACAAAGTAAATATTAACTATATTTAGTTCCCTTTAAAATAGGATGCCCAGATACACCAATACAAAATTGTGGCTGCATCCTACTTCCCACTGTACGTATTAAGACCATGCAGAAGTAATATTGTTTCTATGGTTCTCATTTGTCATGTAGTCTCTCTAGGTTTCTTCTTTTTTTTTTTTTTTTTTTTTTTTTTTTTTTTTAAAAAAAATCCGATTCACAACTTCAAGCCAAAGAATCCTGCAGCTGTCATTATTATACAAACAAGCTTGTGGAAAAACAGTGCAAGGCCGAACTAGCAGCAAGCATATGGAGTGTTCATTTTGGAGTGGTAGATGGGAAAGAATGCAAGGCTGTGTTTTCCCTCTGGGATTGTCAAGAAAGGTAGAGCCCTCCGAGAGCGAATCCAAAAGCACAGCAGATCAAAGTGTGTTTGTGACTGGAATGCCCTAGGGTTAGTGCAGTGTGAGGTGTAGCTTGGCAAATCACCATGCTTACAAACAAAAAAGTGTACTATATTCAAATCTTCCTCCAAGCGTTCCAGTATTTCAAAATGACAAATTATTGTTTTTGTTATTTCTGCATTTGGAATTGTTTATGCATTTCAAATGATCTGTAAAGTGAATTGTGTGCACTCAACAAACTTTTTCTTTAAAGTAGGCGGGTTGGAAAAAGCGATGCAGTCACATTAAATGCCAACTATTCTGCTCTTCATTCGGTTAGACAAACAGTAGCCTAAAAAATGGCAGTAGATTAAATTGATATAATGACAAGAATTCATATAGTATACTGTAGACGGGTAGAGGAATAATGCAGTGTCTTTGAACTAATGTAATGCACTTTGATCTGCTATACATGAAAAATCTAATATACCTGTATTTGTGATGATTCCAAACAGGCTCGCAATATGGTAAATGCAGTTTTTATAACCTGCTGTTTAATTTTAGAGACTGATCTATTTCATCTAGGCAGCATTTCTTAAAAATAAGTATAAAAACATGTTTGTTTGTTTGAATTGGACCTCTACTGAAGATTTCACAACAATGTCTCATTGCTAATATGTGTATTGAACAGAAAGATTAATGGAATATATGATGACTTGAGGGGTTTAAATTATTCATTTGATGAAACCATGTTCTTTTGTGGAGAGGGAAAGCCTACTTTTTCTATATTTAAAAAACATTCACATTTTTAAAACTGTAGCAATTTCAAGGTTGTATTTTTTGCACAAGGGAATCATGTTGGAAGATAAAAGACAAAGATAAAATTCTCCGATGTATTAAATATAGGAACTTAGTTGTTCAAGTATGCCAAAAAATTAACAGGATTTTGTTAATTCTGTTTTCAGAATCAGTTAGTGCGGGTTTTTCAGAGAGGTCTTTCCCTCTTGAAATTTTCCAAAATGCAGCATTATTAGGATTGGATTATAATATCTTCATATTTACTAGTACCTGATTTCACAAGTGGTTTCACTTGAGATCAGTGGATACTAAATGGAGGGTAAGAGGGTAAGATATTATTGGTTAAGGTTATTCACATTACAGTCACAATTCAGTCCATGAAGTTAGTTATGGCTTAAGCCCCTGACACCCCCACATTTTTTCCTTTTTTTTTTTTTTTTTTTTTTGAGGACTGTTATTGTTCTAGTCCATAATTAGACCAGCAACAGGTCTTTGCTATAAGGTGTTAAAAAAAAAAAAAATTGATACATAATATCAGACACTGTTAATATTATTAAAGATACCTAGATTGATAAAATGAACGTGGTGTAGAACATCAGCTCACAATACTTTTCATTTGCTCTAAAGTTAGAAGAAAACTTTACTAATGGAAATAAAATGTGTTTTGTGGTAATTTTTTACTACAGAGTTAATAACTGTCTTTATTTTAACAAGTTTTATGATAATATTTGAAGTTCACTATTAAAATAGGAAACAGTAAGGGAGATAAATGTTAAGAGTTATTACCTCAAGCAAAATCTTACCCTGTTCTTGTTTTGCACAAGAGACTGTAGTGTGATCTCCATACTTGAAACTTATAGCCACATTTACTGGCATATTTGCCACCTTGAAAAGTCCAGCTGAATAGAGCCATAGTGACAGTGCAACCTCACTTGATGCCCTGTGGAGTAAATGAACTCTGAAAGTGTTGGAAGAAAGGAACGTAGCTTATGATTTCATAATTTTCCTAATTAGTATTTCTTCATGTCATATCAATGATGAAGTGTATTCTATCAGATAGTGATACGAATATTGTTTGTGAAATCACTAATTTCTCCATTCCTGAGACAGACACTAAATTGTAACATAGGAATTTAATCTATATCAGAACCACTGCAACTCCACAGGAGTTTTTATTCTGGCCTCTTGCTTTCCTTATGCCTGTTAGGTATCTCTCACTGTCTTCCTGAGAAGGTAGCCATCAGAAAAATGAAGAGCAGAGACTTGTGGGTTTCCAACTCACTTTCAAGCACAAAACCTACTTAATTTTCCTGACGCATTTTGTTTTTGTGGTGGTTTTTTGTTCTTTTTTGTGCTAGTTCTCCCCTCCACGCCCCTGCCCTGTGTGTGTGTATTTATACACGTTGATAAGATTCCCCCCTGAGCCTTCCCTTCTCCAAGTTGAACAGTCCCAGCTTTGTCTCTTCTCATATGAAAGATGCTTCTCTTTCTTAATTATCTTTGTGGCTCTTCCCTGGACTTGCTCTGGTATGTCTGTGTCTCTCTCAGATCTAGACCCATCACTCCAGATGCAGCCTTACCACTGCTGAGCAGAGGGGACGGATCACCTCGCTTGACCTCCTCGCAACATCCCTAATGCAGCCCAGGATTCTATGGGCCTCTGCTGCAAGGGCACACTGCTGGCTCCTGTTCAGCTTGGTGTCCACCAGGACGCCCAGGTCCTCCTCTGCTGAGCTGCTTTCCAGTAGGTCTGCTGTTCAGCATAAACAGCAAGATTTTGCAGTGGTAACACCTGTTTACAAGGAAGACCTTTTGTGGTTTTGGTAGTGTAGATGAGATTTGGCTCAGGCAAACTCATTAAAACTAAGGAGTAGTGGTTTCACTTCTGACATTTACTTCGTGTTTAACTTAATGCTTATATACCACAGTCGTCATTTACCGGTGATGAAGCCAGATCAAGGTGTCTGATCCCATCTCCTGTCCTTATTGCAGCTATGTTGTTTATGATCTGTACTCTAAAAATCATCTCTCTCTCTCAATATATACATATATGTCTTTTTTTAACCCAGATTGTTTTACTGATCCAGTTTTAGATCATGATTTCACAAAAAAACCTTGAATTGTTGCAACAGAGAAGACTAATCTGTGGCGAGACACTGAGCAACTGGGGAAACGGAAAGTGAGAAATGATATCATGAAAGCTAATCCTAAGTCCATCCTTTCATCATTTAAGTTATGCAACGGAATTCAGTTTCATTGTTCCTTGTATAGTAGTAGCGAGGTATTGCTGGTGCTTGCCCTATAGATGCTGAGGACTCTTGGAGAGTTGTTCTTCTTTTAAACTGTGACACCTAAGGTATCTCTTGTGAAAGATCTCTGGAATGACATTGTGTTGCAAGAGTTTATATTTTTAAGACTCGATCATTTTCTTAATAGATTCCCTTGGGCCCTCTGAGAGCCTTCTATTATTTCCAGTATTGAAAATGTGTACCTTTTTATGTAAATTTGTGATGGTAGGTCCCATTTGTGCACATCTGGAAAGGAAGAAGAATTCTTGCCCCTTTTGGCACCTACTTTGGGATGCATGGTGACAGGTAGGGAAAGAAGAGTTTAAGTACACACAAACCCAAACTCTAATCTTGGTATTGCTGAGAGTTACTGCTTTGGCAAAAGTGGGAGAAATGAATTTGATGCTGGTGGTGGCAACTGGCAGTACTTTGAAATGACTGTAAATGTTTGATTTCCCCAGCAGTATCTAAGGTCAGTAAATCCAGTCACAGCTTTCATATTGTTGTATGGATTCATGCTTGTTAACTATTATGGTTACAGCTGAGATATCTACTGCCATATGTGATTTCACTGCAACTTTGTTAAGGGCTGTATGCTACTGAGAGTAGGGAAGACGAGTGGGTTGGCCAGGGTTTTATAAACTTCCTTCATATAATGTCTGGCCTAGCTTAGCAGCAGTAACTCAGTGGTGGGTTTGGCTTGTCATCAGGGCAAACATCCTGGCACATTTAGATGTACAGAGTACCACCTTTTACACAGTCTTGAATATAGCAACCTACTAGCCAGTCTTCTGCTCCATTTGAGACAATTGGGCATACTTAAGAGAGACCCCGTCGTGTCAGCAATCTGCTGTTTTGTTATGAGCAAAACTGTTAGCTACTTTAGCTTTAAGTCTTTCTTCTAATATTTTCCTCGATTAAAGCGAGTGTGATTCTTATACTGCTGATTCTCCCACTTCAGGCTGCAGACAACTTGTTGTCCATATGCATCTGGCAACTTGCACAATCCTGGCTCTATCACTATGCTGCCTACTGCTTCTACAGATGTCTAGTGCTTTCACTGCAAAAAGGAGCCTAGATGTCTGTAATAACAGTTGGAAATGAGGAGGAGCTGCCAGCCTGCTTGCCTTTACTGTTAGGCACTGATGTTGTACCAAGTAGAAATGGAAGTAGAAGCCACCAACAGAGCACTTAATAGTGGCTGAATAATTCCACAAATTAACTTATCTTTTTAAGCAATATTGTAGACACTGGTGGGAGGTGTCAGAAACCTGATTTAACATTGGTTTTGGCCCCACTTTGTGTGGTATTTGTACTATGTGACCTCCAGAGGTCCCTTACAACCTTGATTATTCTGTGACTTGTGATAGGGAAATGTATCCAAAATACTCTTTGTATGACATAGTTATGTATTGTGGAAAAAGTCTGGCAGGTACTAGTATTTTTCAGGAGACACAAGCTGGTAAACAGCAGCCCTTTATTACCCACAAATTAATAGCTATTTGCTAATTACTGATACCTCTTTCTTCTACCTAAAAAAAAATCCTACTGCTTAATGGATATATATTTAATGAAATAAACCATACTCTGTCTCTTCAGGACTAGACATTTTTTAAAATGTTCTAAATTTAAACTGAAATATTTGCACAGGCTCACCCTAAGGTTCCTGGCAGGTAGTATGGCAAAGTAGCAATAGTAATTTTCTTTAGTATTTTTATTTTCCCAACTTTTGGAGATGATCATATTCAGAAAGCCACCGCCTTGAACAAAAATAGTCATATTTTGACTGAAGAGAGATTACCAACTGAGAACACATAGCATTTTGACAGAACCAGATCAAAATGCTTTGAATTTTGGAAATGATTTTTCTCCTGCTATTGAGTACTCTGATAAAAGAGGAACAGTTGTCACTTTGAAAGCAGTGTTCTGTACATAGTGAGGATTTCCAATTAGCACATTTTAAGACTTGTATGAGATGATGCTTAAAAATGGGACATTACAAAATGAAATTATGTCATAGCACTTTCTAATAGAGTTCTGAGAAAAGTCATTGTATGGCAGTGCATTTCATGTGCTTGTCTTAAGGCACTGATTCTTGCTTTCCCATTCCAATTACACGAAACCTTTCATAATTATCCGAGTTGCATGTAAACAGTATTGCAGATCAAGTAACGGGCATATCGTATGCTGCATGACATGTATGTGGCAAAACTCGTTTGAAATACAAACATTATGGAATAGTAGTCAGAAAATAAATATTCAGTACTTGCTCTTCTAAATGGTAATTGCACCAGCTAGGCATATGTCTAAGGGTAAAGAGTCAGAGTCCTACCAAAGTGGTGGCAGATGGACAAAGGCAAAAAGTTAAGGATGTGCCAGAGAATAAATTAGTTACATAATGACAAATCTGTAGCTGATTGTAAGCTGACTGGCTGTAGGTTATGAACAAGCTTACCATAGACAGCTCCTGCAAATAGATCTGGACCTAACTTGTTTAATGCCTGAAGAAGTAACTATGGAGATCCTGATGGCGAAATGCTACGCTTTAGCCTCTAGGTAATATTAGGAGGGATCACAGAGGACCTAATTATGCAGCCCACACTCACATTGCTGTGTACTTGTTAGAGCAGAACTCCTGGACTTGAGTGGGGTTATTTCTGTGAGTAGTCTTCCAAATAGTGATTTTAGTGATTCATTAAAGTGTCCAGGTATAAAACTGTTTTCTATTACAAACAGTATTTCTCAGCTGAAGATAGTCAAAAGCATTATCGTTCATTCTAAAAGCAGTATGGATGGTAAGTGTAAATGAGATTTTATAACTAGTTGTCACTCTTTTGCACACTAAGTTTAATTATCAGAAAAAGAAATATCACTTACAATATTTACATGAAAGGTTAAAGACACGAAGTACTTTATTATGCAAACAATGACATTTTAACAACAGGATGCATCCTGAAGGGAGCAGTTTTTTACCTTTAGCTTTATTTGCTAGTCTCTGACAAGTCACCTTTGAGCAGATAGTATTAGATGGTTAATGCACACAAAGCTAGCTTTTACTTCCAGATTAGATCTTAGAAAAGCATTCTAAATTTATGAATGCATCTTACAAATTACATTCTACACTGGGAGAAGTAAGGAATGCCTTTTCATCTTAAACATACTTTTCCAATATACGATATTTAGCAAAAACAAATGAGTAGTATAAACACAACTTGTACTGCAAGTCTGACATAAACCCATATGGCACTGTCAAGTTAAAAAATACCTTTCCCTTAATGGTGCCTTGTTTTTCCTTTTGGTTTCTTTAATAGCAGAAATACATAATGGAACAGTCTTTCTTAAGAGATCATTGGCTTCATACTGTCCTTTTCATGTATTTTTGAGAGCTGGTTTTGGCTGGGGAAGATAGCGGCTGTATACCCTATCAATTCAATGGGTCTTCTGTTTGTAATATAGTGGCTTAGGCTGCCTGGTTTGTGTTGAAGCATGGGGAACTTTCCTGCAAGTTCTGTCAGGATGCCTAGCTGCAGCTGAACAGACTCCACTGAGGAGGAGCCGTTGTGTGCAATCTTTGCCCCAGAAAAGGGATCTTAGCATTGTGCGAGCACAGACTCCTGGATGCCTGTTGTGTCAAGATTCATTCTGAGCAGTAATGACTTGCTAAGAAAGTTTGTAATGTAAATAAGACGCAGTCTATCAAGCTGAAGATCATGAGATAAAACCAGAGCAGAGTGGAATTGTTACAGATATTGTGGTTTAGTCATTCGAAACAAGCTAGTCTTATATTTGTGTGGCACAGTGTTCTCCCTTGTATACATACCTTAGCAGGCTGAGGTTGAGGGGGTTCCATCCTAACTCTTATTGATGCTGTGAATACTTGAACTTTTAAGACTTAGTTTTTCTTGACCACTACTTGGGAATTCAGTAAAACACATCTGTTTGTGTTTTCAAAATGTTCTTTGGCAAGTTATATGCCTAAACCCACAGGAGTTTGAGGGAGTAACCTAGCCCTGCCTTGTTTGTTTGGGATGTTTTCTTTTTATCTTCTCTGATGTTGTCTGTTCTGTTTTGAATCTGAATACAATGAAAGAGCTTCTGTCTTTAGTAGTCTTTGACTTTGATCCTGCTGTTGTTTCCCTGTGAAAGATGGAAGGAATCTGAACCTGTGGGTGTGCTTGTAGAATCAGGGCTATCAGTTGGGACTCCAGATCTTTGCATTAGAAATTTGCTCCCTTTTTCTCCCACTGTTTGTGTGCTTTGCTCCTAGCATTTTGGGATCCGAATGTCAGCTCTGAAGGCTTGATGTTCTAATGTTGCACAAATCATACCCAAAAGTTAAAAAGCAAATACAAAGAAATAGTAATGGACTCTTCCAGAAATAAAGATAGGTGACTGGAAATTTTCTGGGCCCTGAAGTGCATGTCATCTATCTGGCCGTTGTTGGTTTTTCTCAAATAGTAGGAAGCTAGAAGAGCAGGGGGAGATTTTTCCTGCTGTGATAATGATAATTTGCAATTTAGAACTCAAAACTAGCAGATCATCTCTTGCTAGCTTCTCTCTTTCTCTCTCTCTCTCACTACTGGAACAGGTTGCTAACTAGTTTTTTTGTGTTCTTGTGTTTATGTTGCAAAAGAAAATACTGCAAAAGGATATGTAATGTAATTTTTGACAGGTTTTCAAAAAAACTGAGGCATTACTCTAGAGATGAGTTGTCTGTTGTGTGTGTATATGCTTAGGGCCGTGGTGGTTTCACAGTAGGCCAAGCTCATTATACAGGCAGCTCTATGTATATTTTTGTCCACAGCTGACAATTTGCTCATTTTTCAAACCTGTTGAACCATCTTTCTCTGTGCCAGGAGATCTTTCTGCCTTTAATCTTTTTTTTCTTCCTTTTTTCTCCCTTAGTACACTGGGAGTTTTCTGGACCTTTGTTTCCCCTCGTACCAAGAGTTGAGTTTTGTGCCTCATGTTCTCCTTCCCATGCCAGTACTCCCCCCTTTTTTTTTTTTTTTTTTTTGTCCCTCTTGCCAGAAGTTCCAAGAGCAATCTCACCCCTTCCCTAATATTTTCGGTTGATTTCCACCCTGCACCCATGTCCTGTTTTGTTTCTGTGTCCTTTTGTATCTTCTTGTAGTTCAAGGAGCCTCAAAGAGTTTCTCAGGTGTTGGGGCTGACTGAATGAGAGCCAAGAGCAAGCAAGTGTTGTTACAGCCCAAGCAAGGCCTCAAGAAAGAACTGTGTGTTTGTAACATTCATTAGCAGTTGTATTTCCTGTGTGTATAGGTGCTTTTATCTGGGAATCCAAAACGCTTTACAAATATTAATACAGCCGTATAACACCTCTTTGGGGCAGGTGATAACATGTGTCCTCCTGACTTCTTGTTTTTGTAATTTCATTTTCTTAACTCATTATGACGTATGAGATTGAAGGCTACATGCGATGCTGGGAGCAAATGAGATGAGTTAATCTTTATTCTCTGAGAAGTTTGACTAGAATAATTAGTTGGGTTGATTTGAAATGAATTGCTAAGAGATATTTAATCAGAATTTGAGTCTGTTACAGACTGAGATGGGAACCCCTTCACACTTAAAACATTTGTTTACTCTAGTGCTCTGCTACACAAAATTTATCTAGGAAATAGTAAAATGCAATTTTTAAATAGTTGTATTTATATAGTTATATTCTTGATTAGTTTTGCTATGAGTGTTCTTACTCCATAATGAATGTCTTTTCCAGTCTAGCTTAATCTATTTTTTCAAAGTGTATTAAGTTAAATCAACCAGGAAGCAACTTTGTTATTACAAAATAACATTCTTGAACAATTACAGGTACAGATCAGACTTGTGTCACATCTCAGCAGCCAGGAGTAGACCAAGCCTTATATTTATCAGGGGTTTCTGCTTTTTGTCTGGAATTTCTCAGAAAGAAAAATGTATATCTGCTCTATGCAGTGCATTAGGAAGTGAGCTAATGCTTCTGGAAAGCAGTTAACATGCTGAGCGTGCAGAGCACCAATTGTTCACTTCTGTGGAGGCATCTCTGGGACTTACGGACTTACTGATACCTGCCTGTGGTTCTGTCCAGGTGTTCACTAAAACCCAAAACTCCTCAAATTCCGTTCCAGCAAAATTTGCTGATGGAAAAGGAGGGCACACGCGGGGCAAGTGGACCAATAATGCTCTACTTGCTATATGAAATGGATGAATTACAATTTGTGAAAGGGGGAAAAAACAAAAGTAAATATACTCTTTAAAGTATGTGTGTACTTGGAAGGCAAAGTATGAGAAAGTGATGATTGGAGAGGTTTTTATAATGAAGAAAACTCTATCAAGTAGCCTTTTGTGCTAAATCTGTCTCCAGAGAATGTGTTGTACTTGTGCCATATATGCTCAGAAGATGGATGTAGCATTGGCAAGGTTTAGGTGTCATACCCTAGAAATGATCCTAGAGTAAAACTGTGCAATATAACTCTTCACACAGTGCAGCAGTAGCACTAAAAATTGTAAATTCTTGCTAATTCATGATGCCATCCTTCCTTTATTGCAGTAATGAAAATCATTTGCCATCTGTGCTGGATTAATAAAATAAAAAAAAAAAAAAAAAAGATTTGAAAGCATAAAATTATACCAGAAGAAATAACTTTTTTGGTATTCAAGTTGTTTTCTTAAATATATTTAAACTTGCTTTATCCCTTCAAACTAATAAAATGGCCTCTTTATAAGAGACAGACCAACAATGGCAAAATGCTTCTGCTAAACTTCATTCTTTGAGTGTAAGGTTCTTACTGCCAGATAATTGCATTTCTGGCTGAAGTTCTGAGCACCAGTCATGTCTCTTGCCCAGTTAAGTCAATGACAGGTGTGTGGTCTGTCTGATTTTGTAAGGATACACAATGCTGACATGTCCTATTTAAAAGATGTGAACTCAGGTGTGTCTAAAGTAGAGGCTGCTTCTAGCACACACAATATTTATTCTTTATATGTCAACCTTTTATTAGTCAGTGTGAAATATTTATATGTGTCAGTCTAGATTCATGTGGTGACTTTTTTTAAATAGGGTTGTACAATAAAACTAGATGAAAACAAAATTTCTCTGAATGCTACTAGCAAGCACAACATTATTGAAGAACTTTTTTTTAAAGACATCACAGTGTAGTAAGCATTTAGAGTATTTCGGTTGTCCTATTTCTTTTGAGTCTCTGCTGAAGGAAAGAGCAGTATAATTTTTCTGCGAGGGGTATTGCTGGGCCTTCTCAAGTTACTTATAAAGTGCTACATAACTTGAAAGCATTGCAAGATTTGGATCTAAATATACCTTTTTAAGATTAACTTGAGTTAATCACATGGGAAATTTTGTTTAACACATTGAAAATTTTGTTTGTTTGTTTCCAAAGAACACAAGAAAAGAAATTACTGAGTTTCTCATCCAAGAATGTGGCATGGCAATCAATGAAAATATTTATGCCATTTTAATATATATTGTTGGAAATACATTTATATGAACAGATTCAAGTGATTCAAGCTGACATTATTTGGTATCTTTTTCATCTTCTCTTGTCAAGTGTTGGAGGCTGTTAGGGCAGTCCTGCCAAATGTTGTTCTTAGGCAAGGCAAGTCTGGAGTTATGGAAAAATAACACCTAAGTTTAGAGTTTGATAGTGGGATTATTTTTATGGATGTTGTTTTATGGCTATGTATCAACAAGAAAACAAGGAGAATTAAGAGCACCTTTATCTTCAACTAAGCAAAAAAAAGACCTCGTACCCTTGGTTTTATCTTGCCCTTAGAAACTTGCTGTTATCTATCTTTTATTTAGTTGTTAAACTGGATGGAGCACGTAGACCCCTTGTGGTATGCAATTTTTTACTGTTGATGCTAGGCATCAGGTGGTTCACAGGCAACAGTACTGAGCAAGGTAGCATCATACTGCTGATCAGTTTTGGCCTCCATTTTAACTTCATTTTATTTCCTGGGCCACATCTATTCTGTTATCACATGCCACTCGGGCCTCTGTGTGTTTTTGGGATTTTTTTTGTTGTTGGTTTTTTGTTGTTGGTTTTTTTTTTTTTTGTGTGTGTGTTTTTTTCAGATGTGACTAGGGAATCTGACAGGCAGCCTATCTGAAAACGTGGTCATGTTCACTGCATATCCTTCTAAATTCATTGGAGGAGTTGGGATCAAAACCTTTGGGAAGAATAGGCATCCATATCTTCTCTGTTATATTCTCAGGCTTCTCTGGCTTTCATCTTTGCCCAGACAATTTTGGTTGTCAGATGTGAGATCTCTTTCATTGTTTCCCTTGCATATCCAGCTTTTTCTTGCACTTGTGTTGGGGCCTGCCAGGTCTCAGGGTCAGTTATCCCCAGGGTCTTTACCCCATCCTGGCTGGTTGTTGTGTTCTCTTTGCTCAGCTGGTTCCCATTCTCCCCTAGTACCCTGGTTCTCCATCTACATGGCTGTCCTCTCATCCCCTCTTCTTATTTGGCAGAGTATTATTTAGAGAATTGAGTAATGTCAGAAGCGAGCATGATTGTGTTATTGCAGTATACTTGAATATATGCTAGAAGACTGCATTAAAGTTGCACAGGACGGTCTTAATTTGACACTTCCTAAATAACAAGTGCATTTCTTAACAGCGTGCGTTTGTGGTTGCAACATTTCTTCAGATCAGTGGGGAACTCATGAGCTTAAGGAGGAAACCGCTGAATACTGAATGGAAAACTCTTCTCATAAAGTCAGGTTTGCCTGTTGTCATTAGGACAAAACACTTAATCTCAGAATTTCTGAAGTGTTGTATGGGTTGCCTTTTGTATTGTCCAAACCCGCCAAAACTAATTTGCTATATATCCTCCTGTTATGAGTGTTTTACTATCCCACTACCGAATCCCAGTACCAAAGACTTCTTTATTTTATTTATTACTTTTTCACAGTTGTAAATAAATGGAATTGGTCCAGATTCCTCAGTGTGTCTGAGGGCCTTTGACAAAGTTACCTGTATACCTTGGCGTGGAAGGAAGCAGCACACTTAACTGTTTATAAGATACAAAACTGGAGGAATCCTGATCACTTGTTGAGGTAGGGAAATGACATAAAGAGATTGGTAGAGATTAAAATGAACCTGGGAAAAAAAAGAGAAGATTTTCACTTGGTGAAATTCCAGCTATCACATCAGAGAGAGGGCTCCTAAACAGTCTCCCCAGCACAGTCAGTCTCTATACAGGGATAAGAAGCTAGAAAGCAGTTATGGGGAAAATTGTACCTGATGATTGATAAGGGACATCCAATTAGATGAAACCTGGCATGAACAGTGAAATTTTGGGAACCATATACAGGCAAATTATAGTTTTGGTGTTTGTTTTGGGTTTTTTTTGTTTGTTTGTTTGTTTTTGGTTGGTTTCTTTTTTTCTTCCCTGTAGCACCAAGCCATACCTATCCACAGTATTGCTTTGTTCATGACATGTATTTCTGGAAAGTGTGTTTGAGGGGACATGGAGAAAGAGGGGAAGTGCAGTTACAAATACAAGGGAAGAACTTTTTAAAAGGATAAAGCAAAAATACGAAGAGTGGCATTTGGATTAAAATTATAGCTGGCTGTAAGGAGGAGAAAAGTTTAAAGAATCTGTTTTAGGATATGGAATTGTCCCTAGTGGAAAGCATCAGAATTAAGTTATTTGGATAAACTGCTTTTTGAAGTGTATGTTAAAGAAGTCACAAATATCCTCTGTCAGCAGTTCTTCCAGCTTCTGCCTTGCTATATCCTGTCCCCATTCACATTTCTGTGATTTCTGTGTGTAAGATTACTATGTGTCAGATTGATTCTGTAGCTAAATAAAAAAAATGAGCTGCCTTCATTGCTGGATAATACCATACATTGGAGGGGAAAAAACAGAAAAAGCGAGAATACTTGTATAGAATCTCTGATTCAGTCCATAGGAAACTTAAGGCGAGGCTTAAGACAAGACCTTTGTCGAAGAACTTAAATCTTGTCCTAGGTGCTGATTTTTAATATTTCATGAGTGACTAAGCATTGTTTTCAGCTGAGATCATCTTATTTGTAAGGGTCTAAAATATATTAACCCTTTTGCTTCCTCAAGGAAAAAAATGAAGTACAGCCCCCATAGCTCACAGGCATTGTTGTTCCATAGAAAAGCATAAACTCAACCTGCAGTAAAGGAAGAAATTGTGCGATGTTCTTGCAGGTAGCAGAAACAGTGCCCTTCAGATGCTTTGAATTGTTGTATCATTTACATTTTGTTTCTTTGTGATGCTTTTCATAATTTTCTTAAAATATACCACACTTGGTGCTATTGAGAAGAAATAAAATGTATGTAAGATGAAAAGAAGTGCTTTACTGCCAGTGTGCAGCTTTTAGCCCTGACTTGTTATAAAGCTAAGAGACAATTTAACATTCGGGATGGGGAGAGAAAGGGGATTACCTAAGGGATACTGTTGTTGAGGAGAGTGTAATTTTACTGTCAGATATGCTTGGACTTATTTTTGTCAGAGTAATTTGCAGTAATCTATGAATCTATGGGTTATTTGTGCTCTGATTTTCTCAAAAGTACTGTGATGTGTTTCTTGAGACCTATTGTACAGTTTGAGTTAACGTATGTCTTAGACTGTACCTGCCTTGCAAGTTCTGTAGCCTCCCTTGCCAGTCATAGAAGGGTGCACTGACATTTGTGGACTTGTTGGGACCACTTGCAAAGTAGACTGCTGCTCTTCAATTCTGGTGGGAATGAGTGCTCACAGCGCTCACTGCTATTCTGCATGGGTAAGAGCACTATCATCTTGGTTTTCAGCTTCTGTTGTTTATAGAGGTATGGAATTGTACTTGTTGCTTTCAATATTGTTCTTTTTCCCCTCCTCTTCTTTTTTCTGTCAAGTGATTAATTATGTCTATAAATTTATTTCAGAAAATCTAATAAACTATCTATACTTATGCATATGTAAGTCATGAGAATGAATGTGATGGCTTTTTATCTACATAGTACAAAATACATCTATCGAATTTAATACTGCTCTAATTTTAAATTAGCAAAAGGTGTCGTCTTCCCCCCCCACCCCCCCCTCCGGAAACTATGCTTTGTGGCTTAATCAGTCTGTCACTTAAATAAGGATACAATTTAAATTACTGCAGTTATATTAAATCCTGTTCATTTGTATGTTTTATGTATTTTGTAGGCATATTTTTAAACATCTATTGCAAATACATTTTAGAATTCTAGTAGAAAATTACTTTTTGTGTTTCTGTAATGATCCCCTTGAGGTTATTTTTGCATAAATCCTTTCTTCTATTTTCAGATACAGATCTGTTTTACAGTAAAGAAAAAAGCATTTGTGGTAAAAGATGTAAATTAATTTTTTTTTATTAAAAAAAATCCTCTGTGGGACCTAATTTCTGAAATATGATGATCAGAAGCAGTCTCTTTTTTTTTTTTTAAGGAACTAGTAATTTGTATATTTTATTGTAATTACAAATTTCTTTTTATAACAAAAATACGCAACTGCTATCAGTTCTTTTACAGTGTTCATTATAGATATCTAAAAAGGAATATTTTCTATCTAGCTTATAAATTTGTCATGGACAATTTTCTGTTAAGCATAATAATGGATTCCTTGTACTTATACCTCAGAGAGCCTGAATAGACATTTGTTGCAATTTCTATTACATTTTAGTGATTCCATTTTTATGTATTTCATTTGACTTACTATGTAGTTCTTCCCTCCGCCCTTCTTTTTATCCGTGTTGAGACATCACAGGAAGTTCTCACTAAACTTGGGCAAAAAATTGATTATTGAAATTCTTGATCTTCATTTTACACTGTACTAATTTGTGAAAGGGTACACCATTGCATGCTGATCTATGATAACTTTTATTGAATTTGAGTATATTTTCATCTGTATTCCATAATTTCATGCATTTTTGTTATGGAATATAACTTACCAACAAATGCTGCTTTGTGGTAAGTTTGCCAGTCAATATCTCTGACTCAATGCCTTCAGATACGGTTGAAGAGAGCTGATACTAGTTTTTACTTTAACATATTAGAAGAGCAGAATATAACTTGCAAAGGTTTTAATTTTCATTTATTTAATGTTTTGATGCCTTCTAAGTTATGTGTAGAGTCTCAGGAACAGGATCAAGTAGCATTCCATGTCTCTTTTTAACCTGGGTATAATAATTTTAGGATTTATTTTTTATAGATAGAAGATTTTTCTTACGGAATAGAAGTCCAAAGTTCCTCACTTCTTTTTGTCCATAATTATTTTATTGTGAACTATTACAAAGTACGTTATTCGAGGAAAATTGTTGTAGAGCTTCTCAGAAGGAAGGCAAACTATGGCAAACTTTATAAGAACTTTTTATAGAATCTGCTTTTTTCCCTAACCTATTTATTAAAAGGGTAACATAAAAACAAGAACCATGACACTCCCCTGTATCTTAGATGCCTATCTTGCAATAAACATTTTTCATAATAAAGGTAATTCATATTTTAGAATGTAACGTGCTTCATCCAACGCACCCACTGGGCTCCTGGATATAACTACTACAGATGAACCCAGAGTAGCAGTACAGACCAGAAGGGGCTCCCAAAGGCTTGATCAGCAAAGCACAGAAATACTATTAAGCAGTGGCAGAATGCCTTGACAAAAACCTCATTTAATCTACATAGTTTTTGGAAACATAGAAAATATTACCAGATGAGCCTGAGAACGGTCCACTGTATACTGCATCAGTAAACTCATAAAGACATATTTAGGAAAATTAGTATTGGGATGAACATTTTAATTTTTCTGTGTACTAACTCAAATGAAAATTGTGAGTTGCTCTAAATTCTGAAAGATGTTCCATATTTAATATTTTCTGAGCGCTTTCTTTGTATTAGATTTGATTTTTTAGCTCTGATTACTCGCTAATATTCTTTATAGTCCATTTTTCTAATTGATAAAAATATAATGAATTTGACATGCATTGTTATTCACAGTTGAATTCATTCCTAGAATGGCATTTGCAGCATGCATGTTTTCTGAGAAACCTGTCTTTTCCTTTAAATATTGGTGTGCTTTAAAGGAGGAAAGCTGGAAAATGGAAGGCAGATGTCCACTGTGATGTATTGCTGGCCTGGTACCAAAAGATGCTGAGTGTCCTGTGTCAAGGCATTGTGTACATCACAGAATCAGTCCCCTAGCTGATCGTAGTGAGACATAATACATCACTTTCATGAGAAGACTGAACTACTCCTGTTGGTATAGGATAGAATGTTTTTCTGATATGCTGTTGAAACACTGTATTCTGCTGTGTAGTGTTTTGAAAATACTGTACATCTGTATGCACCATTTAGATTTGTGCATGTGAACTTTTATACAGTTTAAATGCATGTAGTATTCCATTTTCTAGTAAAGTTACCAGAGGAGTAAAAGAAAAATTTGCTGGGCCTATTCTTCACTTAGCTTTTTATTTTTAACAAATGAAAAATACGTAGAGCAGTTGTCATTTGTTAAAGTGTAGCAGAAAGAGCGAAACAGGCCAGTGGATGCTTCATCAAGAACGCTCATTCAGAATGATGAATGTGGCTAAACACACATTTGTTCGTAAAACTTGCAGAGTGGATGAGCATCATTAAGCATGAGGAATAGGTGCAGCACGCTGAGAAGAGAGTGGAGCAAACAGATGTTGTGAATTTTCGCAGACATCCTTCATCCACCAGTCCATCATTAATATGGTTGAAGGTGATCCTTTCTTTTTATTTAATAAGCACAAACAAAGTGTGTGTGCTATAATACTGCTGAACACACTTTTTCTAGAGGGACTAGAGTTTAGATAGAGGGCTACAAAAATGCAGATAGATTTACTGTTTACTCATGGTGATAGCGTGTCAGCCTCATGAGCTTGCACGTATGGTTTGACGTGGCTACTTTCTTTCCTCTCTGAGTGCCTTTATTTGACAGGCTTCCCAATATAAAGGTCTGAATGTGCAAAGGATGCCCCAAAAATCCATTTGATCTGTGGAATTAATCTTTTTGATGGTTTAAGTGCTAACGCTGATTTGTTGCTTCTCCGT
The DNA here is from genome assembly GCF_965183815.1 of Platalea leucorodia. Lineage (NCBI taxonomy): Eukaryota > Metazoa > Chordata > Aves > Pelecaniformes > Threskiornithidae > Platalea > Platalea leucorodia. The sequence goes on from NC_138826.1 coordinate 25,950,767, forward strand.
TCATGTGGGAAAATTCCTTTATATATTGTCATCTTTCCAGGAATTTCTTAAATTTTCAGTATTGGATGTTAATTGCAATGTATATCTCTGCATCAGATTTTAAATCCTGATGTCCAAAAGGGTTGGAGGAGTGCATTTTATCTTTTAAAGTTCTTCCGATCTTTCTTTATACTTCCTTCTGCAAGGATGAACTGTTACATTAAGGTATCTTTGAAGTATACTTTTAGAAGTACGTAACAATCTTCTTTTCATGATGGAGAGCTGGTTTTGTGGTGGTCATCTACATCTATAAAATGCTTATCCTTAAGTTATCAAAGTTTTTTTTTTTATGTACTAGTTCATGTTAATTATTAGTCATCTACATAAAAAGGAGAGTAGCCTTTCACAGCAATAGATGTGCTCTTACAAACAAAATGGTGCTTAAAGGTTTTCCCACGTACTTGCACAAGCTAGGCATCCCCTCTACTCCTGAAGTTCCTGCTAGTTCCTGGGAATTCTATGTGTGCTTAGCCTTGCACAACAAGTGTGTTCGAACTATTCACATGTGTGAATTTATGCAAGTACAGAAAATTGTTTACAGGACTACAGCTTAAGTGAAAGTTGCAGGAAGATGACCTTGAAACAAAGTGAGAAGAGAGCAAAAATATGGGAAAAACCTGATTTTGAGGTACCATAACCATGAGACGTGATACAGTGATCAGCCATGTTTCTCTGTGTAAAGGCATACTTCCCCTCTATAGACATGTCCCAGGATGGAAATGATCCTCTAGAGTATTTTGCACCAGCAAATTAAGAGTAAGTCAAGCAATCCTAATTATCTCTCCACAGAGTAGAAGGAGAGGGGGAGAAAAACAGTAACTTGATAGTGCCACTTACTCTAATTTGTTCATCTCCGTGTTTTGTTATATTAATTATAATTTTCTTTGTTAAATTTTTGATGGCTTTTGAAGTGTTAGTGAAGATGTTGCATAGAAATATTATTATGGAATGTTATGTCAACCATGTTAAATTCCTCTCATTAGGGAGAAACCGAACAATCTTTCGTATCTTTTCTGAGGTTAATACAAATAGGTGATTTGTACCAGAGGCAAGGTCTTTAGCAAGAAATCCCAAGAGTCCTTTTTGGTTCTGCAGACTTTTGAATTTTGCAATATAGAACTTCTAAAACCACTTTCTTTCTTTTTTTTTTTTTTTTTTTTCCCCCTCTGTTTTTATTTTGCAAGCTTTATTTGTCTTTGGCAAGGCATGCAGGGTTGTTTTTTTTTTTTTTTTTCCTTGTTTAGTTATGAAAAAACTATCATAGATTCTTCTTAGCCAGAAGATTTTTATCATTAAAGAGAGATCAGCTTGTGTCCTTGTTAATATTATACCTTTCTGTGCTTTGATTTCAAGTGACTATTATTGTCTAGTCAGATTTCTGGGCTATGCCAGTTGTTGTGCTTAATTGCTTTCCTAAAAAGAGACTTTCACCGCAGTAGTGCGCTGTGCTTGTGGCCACTTCTGCCACCATATTTTTAGTCTCCTGGCTGGGAAGGATGTACAAACTGATATTTTATATCTGGAGAGAAGGAATGCTTTTAGGCTTGGGGACTGGTCGATATTCTTCTTGAATACCAGCCTGTGTCAATGACCTGAGTAAATGTCATGGGTTTTGAATTATGACCTATTTCTAAAAGTTTGCTTTAATAGGCAAAACCTTTGGCAAGTAGAGAACATAGGCCTGTTGTTATAAGCTGCGCATGAATGTGAACTTGGGGCTAGAGAAAGAGCCCAACAGGCTAAGTAGAGGCAATTCCGATATACTGAAAGTAGTAACTTTTTTTTACTGACAGAGTGGTAATATGCAAGATTATTTTATATTCTGCGTACCATGTTAGAAGACTTAAGTAAAGAAGGGTTTTGAGGTTAAAAGTCAGGAGGCAAGAATTCATTCAGGACGGCATAGATATTCTTGTGCTCTCTCTCTCTCTCTCAAACTAAATGACTTCAAGGAACGGAATTGCAGTGATTCAGGTTGATAAATTTGCTGTAAGTAGGTTTTTTGAATATTATTGGGAGAATTGACAGAATTTTTGTTCTGATATTTTGCAAATCGTTTATCCTGTCATTCACGGGTGAGTGTCTGATTGTGGGGGCCAGCTCTGCTTAGACATTCCTGTGATTCCCCTGCCTTTAACTGTTAATATTCTAAATGGAATTTAAAGTCAAATATATTTTGTGTAGATAAGTAAAAATGGCTGGACCTGTATTTTCACAAGGTCTCCTCCTCTGAAAACAGACATCCATATAAATTCAGTACTAAATATATAGACGTATATTTTTATACAAAGTGTGTTAAAGGCAGAACATATTCTTTCTGTTGTGTGCCTCTTGTGTGCTTTTCCAAAAGCATCTAGGAAGTCACCTCATTTTTACCTCTTCAAATTTCCTTTTGAAATTCTTCTAATACATAGCGCATGCAAGGTTTGACAGTGGCCTAACATTGTGGTGTTGTGTAATTTACTTTTGCTCTACCATCTTCCTTTGCTTATTGTTTTTCTCCTGTTTTCACAGCTGCACTTTTAAGCTTTTTATTCTATATTAGATATTTCTCTGTGTGTTCTGAGACTGTAAATTAATAAGCAGTAATGTGATGAGCAGTGTCACCTTATATAGTCCTTACTGTTTGTTTCTACATTTTTATTGACCGCAGGACACTTCGGTTGTTTCATTCTTATTATAGTTGGGGCTGAATGGTGGACCAGATCAGAAACTGACCCATGTCAAAAATGATCTATGAAAAAAAGGATTCTTAGTCGACTCATTTCCTTATTGCTGCTTATCACGCAACTCCACAAGCAGTTGTTCCAATTGAAGGGTTAGTGTGGAGGTATTAATGAGTAGCTGAAGCTGAAGGTAGTGGGCCTGCAAGTCGTCTTCAAACTACACTGTGAACATCCTAGGCAGAACTGTCTAAATACTACTTCCACAAAATCATATCATATTGAAGTTATAAATTTGTGGAATAGTCATTTGTCTGTTACAGATGTTCTAAAGGGGACAGCTTTCTGTGTACAATTTAAAAGAATATTTAGCAATGTTGCTTTATTCATGATGGCTTTTCCAAGTAGACTTAATGTTAAAAAAAAATGTACTTTATATTCAATAAGGAGTTCCCAGTTTCAGTGTAAATCAGATATAGCTCTTACCACATTGTGCCTCGGCCTCAGTCAGCACACCATTTTCATCTGCTAAACTTTATGGAAACATATGCTGGGTGGACAGTAAGCAAAAATGTTTTCAGGATCCATCTTGATGTGCTGATCCATTCAATTTTATAGTCTCTGTAAACACAGTCTGTAGTTCATTTTTCGTTGAGAAACATAAAACAGAACCTTCATAAACTGAGAAACCTGTAGGGAAGTAAAATTGATAATGCGGGCAATTATTTTAGATGTTAATCGGGGCCCACATGTAGTAGTTTTAGTTAGAATTTATTAGTAACACGTGAATGGAAGTGTCTATGTCAAATCAGGATGTTTTCTGAGATACTGAATTCTGTATTGACCTAATTTTAACCCATAATGTTTTTCCCAGTATATGTTGTGTATTCCTTTTTTGGAGCTTAAATTTACAATTAGATTAATTTTGATTGGCTTTAGGGTTTGTCATACAGACAGAGAGAAGAATACAATTCTTGAATTCCGTCAAAGTTAATGCCAAACTACCAAACTGAAACAGTTCTTCAATAAATTTTAAGTATTGAAATAACATACAAATAAAAGCTCCTTGAATACTCTGAGATGTAAGTATGCCTGTCAAGTCTAAATCCTTTTACTGATAGATTAACGGTTCCCCCAGTAACCTGAACCTTTATCAGTAATGTGCAAATTTACAAGGAAATGATTGGATCAGTAGCCTGTATAGGTTGACACCAGTCTGAACGTTGCATGCCAGCTCCAACGTTTGTGATACAAAACGATGTGTGTGCATGTGTAGAGATAATCTTCCTGCGTGGGGGTATTGGGTATGTTCCAGCAGCTTTCTCTTTAGTTAATGGGGTGTGTGCTGGTATGTGTGCATGTGCTGATACTAAACTAGGGGAATTATATGCAAATTGTGGTGATGGTGGATGACATCTCTCCCTGCCTGAAGAAAATGCTAGCACGGAAGTTTCAATTCCTAATTCTAGAGCTATTATTTTTACCCTGTAAGGAAGGTATCTAAACTTTCTATGCATGATTCTTTTCTTTTTGTTAGGAGGGGAATAATGATAGTGGCTGACTTGAGAAGAGGTAAGAGAAGACAGATGTACTAACTAACCTTAACTAACGGGGGCCACAAAGTGTTGTGTAAATGCAGATGAGAAGATTACTGTTTAGTAATAGGAAAACCTTTCAAATTATGGTAAAGGGAATCAGGGATATGCACTATTTCTCTTTCAAAATCAGTATCAGGATATTTGGAGGACAGGCTATCACTATTATGTTAAATTGTGCTACCTACAACATAAGCTTCTGTCTTTGCTAAAGCTGCCAGTTTTTATAAACCACTGAAGACAGAAAGGGTTTACTAAGAATAATGTTGAAGCCCAAAAGAATCCTGCAGCCTATAAATCTTAATAGAGGTTCTAAGATTCCAATGGGCTGCATGTGTCTCTTTTACCCAACCTCACTCCATCTTGGCTCCCCTGTGATGACTGCAATTTTCTTGAAACAGAGGCACAGTGACTTGAATTTACTCGTGGCACTATTTGCCTACAAACAGGAATACATGCATATAACCTATGCAAATCAATAAAAGCATGTCAAGACCCCTTAGATCACAGTACTCTGCTAAAATGCAATTTATCATGCTGCAAATGAGAGTAAGAGACTAGGTAACAAATAGTGTCTGATCATTTAACTAGCACCTGTTGTCATGCATTTGAAAACTGCATTTTTCATTTGACGTACAGTAAATTGCATTTTCATATATATTGAATGGAAAGGGGGGGACTTCGGGATGTACATATGCGGGATTTTATGAACAATGGAAGTTTTACAGCTGCTTGCTTGAAGAGGTCATATTGGAGTCTAAAAAACTATTTGTTCAATTGTTGGGAATGCAAAAATGACTCTAGCTATTTAGAGAGAAAAATACAAAATGAAAAGTTTCAATGCTAATTCATAGCATTGATAAATGTATAATTACTAAAAACTGTTTAAAAAATCAAAATCAGACAGCAGTGTTATTTATTTATTCTAAGAATGCACCAGCTTGGGGAGGAAAAAGGAAACTTTGTGAAGCACCTTTTCTCTTTCTCTTGTGGACACATTCCTCCCCACTGCACCCCCTTCTTATAAGACTGCTTTTTTTTTTTTTTTTTTTCCTTAATTGAGTTTTATGGTTGATTGCAAACAATAACTTCAGATATGTATATGTAAGGGAGACCTCTACAGAGTTTGGAGATTATACTAGTGTGCAAAGATAAGAGATGGATTTCAGTCTTGAAGCATATCCCTTTCCAGAATACGTAGAAAATTTGTTGGCTGGTATAAAACTTGTTGCTTTTGCTGAGATGAATCCAGTTATGGTTTGTGGTGGATCTTTTACTTCATTACACATGGTCTTGGAGACACAGGGAAAATATGTATGGCAATTCCAGGGTGATAAAGATCTTTTCCCCTTTGCAAATGCTCATGGATTTTGCTGCCACAGTTGAAGTAAACTAATCTTTAGAGCATTTTCTCTACATATCTCTGTGTTTTTAATGATATGTAGTTCAGTTCTTGGACTTAGTGGACATATTCATGTAGGTATCATAGTTTTGTTCAGCACGGAAAAATATTATCTCTTTGTTTTACCCAGTACCTGGGCCATTTCTCACACCTTTGTTTTGTGCTGCTGTTCTCTGTGCATTAAGGAATTTAGTTTCTTGGAAAACTAGTGTGGGTGTGTTGGGGTTTTTTTTAGGTTCACATGACTTATTAAATAGGTCTGCTTGAGAGTTTCACTCAAGGTTTTCATTTTATATTGTCTGTCCAAATGAGAGATTCAGGAGACTTCACTTGCTCGATATTTGCGACAGATTAATCCAACTTCTTTTATGTAATAAGCATGTGATTCAAATGCTACTAAGATCCTGAACTTTTACTGTCCTGCTATTTTCACATTAGTACTAGTATCTACTATATTAAGTAATTACTATAGATTAAGGTTTTTTCCATCCAGTCTGAATGTTGGCCTAGTGCTGGCTATAGAAATGGGTTTCTGAAGTGAATGAGCAGTTTTATATGTTCTAGAACACTTGCGAATTTTGTCTGCAAGTTGAAAATTTGAAAACAAACTGAACAAAAAAAAAAAAAAAATCCTTCTTTTTGTCTCCTGCAAGGAGAACTGTTACACAAGAATATTTTTCATATTATGTTTTAAGGATTTGGTGTGCTGTAATCAGACTGAAGACTTCCATTAAAAAAAAGCAGATTTCATTGATGTACCTACTTTTTTGTAAAAATGCATTCATTAGTAGTAAAAAGAGATTATACCCTTATATAAATGCAGAAATTTGAATAGTCCTAGGAGGTTTGAGTGTACAGACAATTTTTAGTAATAGAAGAAGTGACAGAATTTTGGTGAGTTAGGTGTAAATGCTTATTTGAGAAAAATCCTTTTAATGCTTATTAACAGCAAACAAAATTCAAGCAGTGTAAAGACAAACTGGTTTGCAGTGTTTCAGCTTGATTTTACTAGCAGTGAAATGTAAATTGTGTTATGGTGCAGAAAACTATGCCAAGTCATGGGTTTTATTTCAGATCATTAGTATGATGAGCATGTTGTGTTTATGTGAACAAAACTGATGAACACTAATCTGAATGGCTACTTAGTAATTTCAATCAGTTTGTAATTATTGTTTGGCAACAAAAATACCAGTTTCGTCCAATAAAACTGGTAGCCTTATATAATTATTTTCCTAATTCTTGCATTCTAGATTCTTGCCTTAGTGTCATGTGGTAGTACAATTATTCAGCTTTTACTTTTCTAATTTTAATGTCCCAGTGGGTTGACCTCAGCCTATGGGCAAACATATACGGGAATCACCCTTTGCACGCAGTGGGGCGTATGTATGTGCCCGAAATAAAAAATCCAATTTCAATAGAGTGGAGGTGCTCCAGAAGTGAACAATTTATTTAAAAATAATTTAAAAAAATTATTAAAAACTTTAGAGAAATGACTGGTAAACAGTTTACTTATGTAAATGGAAGTGTTTAAGGAGGGTAGAGTCTTTTAAGTGTGTGTAAACGACGTATTTTGAAATATCACATTGATACTGTGTTTACTTTTTTGGAGGGAGGGCGGTGGTGTTTTGTTTTTCACACTAAACACCGCTTTCTTTTGGAAGATATGGAAGACCCCTCCGAATCCCCAGTTAAAGCCACGCATACCTCAGGAAGGTCCATCACCAGCATGCGGAGCTGTGCCTGCAGGGGCATTTTTGGCGGTGGGTTTCTTTCAGCTGCCACCGCCGACCCCGCGTGGGCGGTTTCTCTGGGGGCAGCTGGGCCGGGAAGGCCGGGGTGCGGGTTGTTAGTGCCGGCTGTCCCTCGCCAGGCTGCCTGCCCCGGGGAGGGCGGCGGCAGGCAGGGGACAGGCCGGGCGCGGAAGCGCTGAGGTAACTCCGCGGCCGGCGGGGCTGTAGGCGGGAAGGCGGCGGCAGGCCTCCGCCCGGGGGGGGGGGGGGGGAAGCGAGCACACAGGGGCGGCAGCAGCTCAGGGCTGTTTTTCGTCCCTTACTGTACAGAGGGGGGGAAAAAAAGTATAAATTTCTTCTGAAGGCTCATCGTTTCCCATCTTTTGACACCACACTTGCATGTGGGGAGAGAGTAATAGCAGTGGAAACCACTGCCGTTGTCCTACTCCGTCTCTGCCTTGAAAGGTGACAGTTTTTTTTTCTTGGCCTGGAGATATTGAGGTTATGAAGAAAGCTTGGATATCTTTGCTTTTGCACATTTAAACTTGAGGTTTGTTTAAGGAGGAATGGATGATATTTTCAGGAAGACTGCCACGAGTGCGTGTGGAGGCCCCAAGGAATCGTTTTCTGTCTCTCTAGATTTAATGTTTTATTTCTTTCACCCCATCTATGCTTAGCATTTAAAACTTGGATAAAACAGAGCAGAGACTATTGCCCTGTTAGGAGAAGGTCCAAAACTATTCCTTAGTATGTGGCGGTGCCTTTCTGGTAAATTACTGGCTGCGTACTTCACCTGAGTTTTAGAAAGGTCATGGACCTACATCAGAAGGTCACAATCCAGTTTGAAGCAGTTAGCCCAAGGCGGGCTGTATAGAAAGCCCTCAGGAAATCAGAGGATAAATGCATGTCAAAGTGCAAAGGTGTAAAAATATTGAAATGAGATTTTTGTGCTCTGTTCACCAAGAGCAAAATAGACAACTAATTTCCGCCCCCCCCCCCCCCCCCCCGGAGGATTTTTTTTTTTTCCCAAATGATTGAATATGATTTGGTGTTATTACTTGCTGATAAAACTCCATTTTTGTATGTTTAAGTTTCAGTCTGATCTATTTTCTTGTGTCTAGAATACATTCAGATGGTTTTAAAATGAGAAATATGCCAACTAGAATTGTTTTGGTGCAAAGATTTCCATTTAGTTAGCAGAGAGAAAGAGAGAATTTTTTTAAGTAAAGCATCTCTGAATTGCTTGCAGAGGGAATGGAAAACACATATTTTGAATATTTTGACATAGGAGGTCAGATGGAAAGTGTTTCATTTTATTGTTTCAATGTTTCATATTTATTTTCTATCCGCACAGTCTGCCCTATTTTAAAACTTCTGTAAAAAGTAGTTCTTGCAACTAGCCCCTATGACATTCATTTGTAATACTGAGCAAATGCTGTGACTTTGCCAGCTGTGCTTCTTTTTAGTGTAGAAGGCCCCAAACTATTCTTGATACTTGTTCTGAAGATAAATTAGTGGCTTCTAAATAATGCAGTGAACCCTAATTCTCTTTGATTAGTAGCGAGTTAGATGATAGCGACCCATTGAAATTGGTCATCAGCATAAATAATGAGTGAATGAACTGATAAAATGCAAAGTCACCGGCCATCATAAATCAAATGAAATCCACTTTCTCTGGAAGTCACTGAAATTAGAAGTCCATGCTCCTATTAATTATTTTGCCTTCTGAAGACGACAGTGTTATAAATCAGCCTTGAAAGGCACTTCACTTAGGAAGCTGGAAGAGTAAGACTGCCTGCAAATTGTTTTGTATATGCACCTAATTGTTTCTTAAGTAACCCACCTTTTGTAGTATGACTACTGAAAAGCAGAAAGTGCACCCAAAAGTGTAGATTAATGAAAGCAGCAGATATTGCTGTAAGAAAATTATTTGGTCAGAATAATAGCTGTGCCTTATGCATTGGTCAGTCTGAAGCTGAACCTACTGTTCTTGTTAGGCAGGGTTCCTCCAGTCAGTTTGGGCTTGAAGTGATTCTCATTTATTAGCTAGATATAATTACATGGCAATAAGAAACTTGTTAATAAAAAAGTCCGGAGCAAGAAAAATGGGGCATGCACACTGGTTTAGTTCAAAATTGTGCTGTGCATTTGTCTAAACAACTTACTGCAAGAATTTGGAATAGCAGGTAAATGTTTCTTGCAGAAAATGTATACATATTTCTGTAGTAGTTTATGTCTAAACATTTATGTGTGTGTATATTTATATATGGAGACTTACATATACATGGGTGTTTTCCAAAAAGACCATGCTTTCTCTGAAGTAACTGAACACTTCTTGCACAATATCTTAATTTTTCTTTGTTGTGCTGGGAACTCCTCACGTGTATCGTCTGATCATGCCCAAAATGTGTCTTTGTTCATCCCACTAGTCATTTAATGAAATACAAGTAGACTTGCTTGGAATCAGAGAGAAGGTGAATGGTCACAGAACTTTCCTTCGAAAATGTAGAACAATGGCATTACTGGCTAGGCTGTTATAGTTCCAGCTTTTTATGTCTTCTCTGATCTAAACTGATTATAGATGTTGAGGTGATGTGGAAAACACTTTATAATAGGTAGGTGAGAAAGACTGAAAGGTTTAAAAAAAAAAAGGATAAAACTATATACAGCAGCGAAAAACAGGGAGAAGAACATGTACGTATTTAACAAAAAAAAAAAAAAATATATATATATAAAAAAAATGATATATATGAAAGTATTGTGTAGTAAAAGGTTACACTTGGTACCAGGCTCTTACCTTACATATGCTTATCTGATTTTATGTCAATACATGATCTGTGTACTAGGGAACCAATTATGGAGAGAGCAAGATATATAAATATGTATTCTGCGGGAATTCTACCTCTTTGCACAAAAGATATGACTTCATGTTATTTTCTACTAAGGCATCATAAAATATATACCATGATTTCTTATGCCTATACAACTCTCTGCTTGCTTATCCATATTATCTGTGGAAAAACTGGATGGGAAACAGAGTTGAATGATTTCCCAGTTTCCCACAAATGCTTTGGCACTCCTGGAATATGAAAATCATTTAAACTGCAGTATTCTACACTCCTCTCTTCTGACTTCATTTATTTATTTATACATATCTATATGGTATAGTAAGTTTTTTTTCCTATTTAAAAAACAATGTAATTTTCAATGGCAATTTTCATTTGCAGTTCAGCATGGTGGATCTTCTGCTTATAAACAGATCTGGTAACTGGATAGGTTCTTGTATGGTTTCTAGCTGTTTGTGTGCATTGAAAGAGTACCAAAATGCAAGGCCACAAAACTGGAGTTTGCACTTATGAAAATGCCTATCTCCTTACCCATGAAAATTAGACTTTCTCATGTTATATTTGCACATTAATTCTCATTTCATAGGCATTATTAATAAACACTTCTGGTTAATCGATACAACTAAAAATGCTAAAATATTACTCATTGCAGGAGTTTGTTGAATTCTGAAACGTTGTCCAAGTGAGTCTAGAGTACCTGTAGACCAGACAGGATTGGCTAATAGACAGGACTGTCTTGGGAATTTGCAAATGTTTATTCAATTTAAGATCTAAATACATTTAAAGGTTTGTTTGTCATATGGTAGTGCTTTAATTTCTGATGCCTTGTAACTTGTATGCTTGTTGAGACGTACCTTCAATAGCATGAATCAACTGTAAAGTTCTGCATTTCCGCTCTGTTCTACAGTATACAGTTTACAGCATCTCCACCCCCCAAAACTACAAGAGATTAAAGCATGCAGATACAGTTGTTGGAAACAGCAGTACCGTTAAACTACTGGTACAAAGAAAGTAATATTACTCTTCCCAAAAGGTTTGAGCCATGTGAGCTGTGGAGACTCTAAAGAGAATAAATCCTTCTCTTTGAGTTAAAAATGGGAAGGAGAACAATCTGTATGAAGCCACCAGATTTTTCAAAGGACTTCTGTCTCCTCTCATGGCAATTAGAAACAGTTTTCACTGTTCTCAGCCAAAACAAAATAAATTGGGTGAAGTATGGAGGAATGAAGTTATTAGCAGGTATAGTAAAAACTTGTTTATCTTCTGACACAAAGTAATGTTTTTAAGTGGTTATTGTATGCAGTGTTTGCTTAAGTATGTTACACATTGCTAAATGAAAGAGAATGCTTTTAGAATCTGGATCAGTCAAAATTCAGATCATTTATGAATTTCTCTGCAAACTCTGCTAGTGGGCAAGGCTATCTTTGAGATTTGAGCTTTCAGTTTTATTGTCCAATATGTTTCTGCAATGATTATTTATAATCTAGTGATGACGAAAGGCTGCTAGAGCATAAAAAATTCTTTGTTGAGAAAATGCAAGCAACTGTACATGAGCAATTGCTGTGGTAATTGAGTTACTTATTTTAAAAATAAACTTAGGTTGTATTAGATTTGCTTGGACAAAGATATTTGATTCGTATGTCAGTACTAATTAGCAATGGGTGAGTGTAGGGAGCAGTCCAGTAACTCGTTGAAAATGTCAGTTCCAATGCATCATTGTAGATACCTCTTTCACATCTTCCCTGAAGTGGTCTGGTGTCAGCGTTTCTTTTTTTTGATTGTTGGTGTAATTATTTTTGAGTGCAGTGGTCTGCTATGAAGGAGACTTCCCTTTAGTTAGATGTACTTTAGATGAACTTGTGTTCTTGTTTTACAGACTTGTGTATAAGTTGACAATCAAAAGAAGTGAAGTTGTGTCTTTACTGAAAAAGCATTAGTCCCCATGCTGCTTTAGAAGGTACCTTATTTTAATTGCATTGATCCACTCTAACAAGTCCTGTACGTCTTATATGTTATTTGATAGAGGGTGCTACTGAAAAGTCTTTGACTTGCTTCTGTCGTTTCTCGTTAGGAACGAGATGATCCTCGGAAGTAAATTGCTGTCTTATGCTTTGATACAAGATGATGAATTTGATTCTCTTACCAACTTCAAGGACAGTTACTTAACCTGTGTAGTGTTTTTTGTTGCAAGGCAAGTTCAATAAATATTTGAACAGTTCCATTGTGGTCTCTGTAAGAGAAAGGCAATGTAAAGAGGAGTCTAGAAGATGGCAAGACCTACACAATTCTTCAGGTCAACAACAGTAAATGTTGACTGAGAGGGGAAAATTGTTGTGGTTTTTTTGTTTTTTGTTTTTTTAAATTTTTATAGGGGTAAACTTAAGCAATTAAGTAATTTCCTGACTATGGGAGTAAGGTTTCACTGTAAGGCTTCCCAATGAGATACTGACAAATAAATAAAATGGAATCTACTGGAAAGTTTTTAATAGTTGTATTGAAAAGATAATATCCAAGTTTGGACATTGTAGAAGTATCTGATGACAGTATTACTAACTAGTCTGAGACACAGAAGGCTAACAGTGCTAATCCTCTTTACATTGCAATAGTACGTGACACTGAACCACAGAGTACTTGAAAAAGGAACTTATGCGATAGCAGAGGAGCTCTCAGGGTTTAATGCAAAGGACATTCAGTTGTTTGATTTAATGTTTAATTCTGGCCGCAATAATTAATCTCTAGATTAAATATCTACTTACTGACTTTTGAAAGTGTCTATAATATGGAAGTGTGGATTTCGCTACTCAGCTTTTTGACATGCCTGGTTTAAAGAAGTGTATAGAAACTTTTGTTTGTTGCCTAGGATATAATTTATTTCAGAGAGATTTGGTTGAACGCTTGTGGATTAGAGATTGAAAACAAACAGCCATTGGCTACAGTATCATGGTGTGTATTTCACTGCACAGCCATTCTAGTAAAAACAATGTTGTATCTCTAAATAGTACATAACCTTGATGATCAACAGAAGTGACCATTTTAAGACTGGTCCCCAAACCCAAGTGGAAAAGCTTTTGCTTCTATGCCGATAACCCTAAGTGGTGTAGGCAAACCAAGAGAAAAATGTTGACTTGCATTCTTCTTGTATCAGCTGTTCTAATGCCATCTTGTGCCTATTAACAGAATTACTAAAACTTGTTTCCACCGTGACGCCGTGGGTTTCAGTTGGTGGAACAACATGGTAAGGCAATGCAAAAGACTGAGCCAAAATCCAGTTCCGAGACTTAGAACAGGTTTTGATTAGTATGTGCTGTAATATTTTGTACTATTGTGGGCTGTTTGTGGTTTACGTGCTTTATTAGTCCTTAAAATGCTAACAAGCTTTAAGGATCTCAAAATGTGTTACAAATCGAATCGGGGACAGAGCCTGAAATAAAACTGGCATTTGTTGAGTCTTTACTATGTTCTGTTTGTTATTGTAGCTGTTGTGCGTACATACCACTTGATGTTTTCAAAATAGCATCTAAAATAGATTTAGTATTGCAGTACAGGAAATCTACCTCTCTAACCTGTAGTTAAATACTTGATATCAATTCTGAGATGTTATTAAGAAAACATGCGCTGTCGTGAATTGCTTTTCAAAACATTTGACTTTTCTAAAAATTTGAATTTATACAAGATACTCCACCTGCTTTTGGAGCTATTCTTTCAAACAGTATCTCCGAATTGTCCACTCAAAGGGCTGAACACATACTTTCATTTTACTTTGTATGCTAATTAATAATGTAATTTGATTTGTTATTTTATGGGGAAAAAAATGGTTGTATGTTCTTGACAGTTGAGTAGAAAACCAAAATAAAAATAACAGGAAACTTTGAATGATTAAGCGAATAAGGAGTTAAGTTTCTTATAATTTTTCTGGTTTGATCCTTGGTTTAAAAAAAAAAAAAAAAACCAAAAAAAAAACCTGCATGTAAATATATTTTTATGTATGCTAAGCGTAAAGATAGCTCTGTCCTACCATATTGATTTATTAGATTCTCTGACATTTTAGTTGTGGTCGTTATGTTATATTTATGAGATGAATGTTGGATTCCCTCATTATGTTATCCTCATTTATTTTACATACTTTTATGGTTGGTTGTGCTCAGCTTTACATTTAAAGCTTTATTGCAGCTGTTAGTGTTGGGGGGAGGGGGAGGCAAGTACTTATTGATCAGAATTTACATGTTTACTGTTGTAATCATGATTTATTTAATCTCTTCCTACATGTAAGTATATGGTCTTTCTCGGAAATAAAATAGTATATTTCAGGAGGTCTCTTCAACTGAAAGAGGGTTTTGCTTAGGAAGTTAGCAGTGACTGGACTTCTCTAGGGGAAGATGGTGAACGCTTCACAATATTGATGTGGAAATTTTCCCTTTTATAAAAAGATGCAAGTGATCTTTATAATTTCCTACTTTATTTGCATTTGCTGTACACTTGAGATAAGGTAATGCTAACTTTAGAAAGGATTATTTGTCAGAGGCTTTCCTTTGTTTAATGATCACATGACCACTTCGAACCTTCCTTGATTTAGTTTAACGACACAATGTACTAGTCCTGTGTGTCCTTTTTACAGCAAGGGAAATCGAAGCCCTGAGATTTGACAAATATGGCTGCAACTGGGGTACCCTTCATGAGAAGCTTTAAGCGAACCCAAGCTAGAAGTGTGCTGAATGTTTACCTGCCCTTCTGCAAGTTTCTGAAGTGTGCTGGGAAAGGGATCCCACCACAGGGGTAACATCCTTCTGAAAAACCTACATTCAAGTAGCTTGAGTAGGGTGAAATAGTATGGTGGTGGTGGTCAGAGCAGTATTGTGTCTGAGAACTTCTGTCATAGCTTTGCTAATGAAATATATGCAATTTTGTATAGCATGTTGGGATCTGGCCCATAGTTTATAAATGCCTACTTTTGAAGGTGGAAAGAATTGATGTGAATGTTAAGTAGCTATTTTTATGTAAAACAGACTTGCTACTGTAGTACTTTTACTCTGTATTTGATAGTGTAGTTAAAATTTGGCAGCGATCCTAAGAAATAATTTCTTATATAATCTATACCTTCCTTTTGATTTTCTAGGAATAATTTATTTGGAAATGCCGTGTGCTATATAAATTCATCATTGTTTTTACAGACTCCGAGTGTAGTGAGCAAATGATTTCTAATCAAGATTTCTAGGTTACTGTTCATAATTAAGCTTAGTATTGTGTATAATTCACTATACCACATTTTCCAGTGACAGCCACGTAAATTAGATATCATCACAAGGGTTCTGGAGATTTATATTGTTATAAGGATACACTGTAGCCTTTTCCCATAAACTAAAGTGTGTTTTCCTGGCATGTAAAAATTCTGTAAAAACCTGCATTTTGTCACCCAACTTTTGAGCTAATGTGTATCCGCTGTGTAGTCTGCAGGCATGTTTTACAGCTCTTCTGTACTTAGTGGTGCTTCTCCCACCAAATATACTTTGGGTAACACTGAGTAGATAGCACAAATTGGAGGGATTTATATCTTGTAAAGCTAAGCATAAATTATTTTGATTAATACATCTTAATATCATTCTTCTGTAGAACTGTATGCACAAGTACAGGATGTACTCTGATGTTAAGTCTTTTATTGTGGAATATTATTCATCCCCAAACTGTCCTCTGCGTCTTCTGGCATTTGATTTTCATTGGTATGATTTCTGACTCTTTTTTTAATATGCATACTTCTGAAATACAAATTAGTTTTTTTCTAATGAATCATTATCATGTGCTATCATCAAAGGTTATTAACTGAAAACTTGAGAAAAAGGCAATGAAAACTAATTTTGATTGTTAATGGAAAGGTATTTTTAGTCTTAAACAGCTTCCCTCAGCAATAATTATAGTTATGCCTCTTGGGTGTTTTTGGACTTCTAAATTTACATCCAGCAGTTCTTTTTCATTTAGTAGTTAATCTTTTACAGAACACTGCAAATTCATACTTCTACCTAACATTAGGAGAGTCGAGAGAGTATATTCATCTATCCATCCTTTTAAAATATAGATACAGGTGTGTTCTCTGTGTTACTAAGAAATGGCCGTGTCTACACCGTGTATGAGCTAAAGCATTTATATTATTGTGCAGTTGAGTTCTGAGTGTCACTTCTAGATTTGAAAAACGTGAATTCAATCAGTTAATATAATTTATAAGGATTAACAGCAAGATAATTAGGTATCCTTATTGAAACAGATTTCTGGTATTCAGTCACTAAGATACAATTTTTGTAGAAAAGCAGAAGCATAAAGAGTATTAATTTGGGGGTTTAGAAGTTAACATAAGGTACAGGTCATAGTAATAAATAAAGACTGTATTAGTTGAGCAATATTTCACTACTGAAGTAGTTATTAAAAGATGAGGCTTTTTTCCTCCTGCAGTATTTTCATGTACAGTTGTTAATCACGTGTTTATGTATACTATTTGAGGTGTAAATCCTCCCCTCCCTACTGGAAGAGTTCATTTTGAAAAGGGATTGGTGTGTGCTTTTTTCATCCAACTTCCAGCAAAACCTTGCCCATGTATTTAAGGTCTTGTGATTAAAGTTCTGGTCCTCTAATTAAAAGCAGAAATATGCAAGTAGCACTAATCTGGGTGTCTGAACTTTTTTTTACCTGAAGTATGTTGTTTTTCAGAGTTTAAGAAATGGTTAAAATTAATCCTGTGTGCAGTTACTGAGAGAAGAAGCAGGCAACAAATGTCAATAAATCTAGATCTGTTTGAAGCAAACGTCTCTAAATCTTAGTCTTGACTGCTCTCTGGTAGTGTCAAGAGCTGCTCTGTAAGATGGATTTGAGGGGAGGATGAAAAAGGTACCATATTAAACCACAGCACTGATAAGTTTAGTTAAGAGGCAGAAGATGTGTCCTTGCAGTGACATTCAGTGGCCGATATTTGTTTCCCTTTAAATAATATGCTGTACATCTATGAGAATGATGGCTTGGTGTTTGTGACATTGCATCTTCACCAAGGTTACTGGCTTCAGGACAGGCAGTCTCCCCTCTCTTTCTCTCTCACACCCTGTCAATAAATATCCACTTGTCTGAGGAAGTGAGATACAGATTTTACAGCTGACACCAGAGCATCTTCATTTCCGGAAGCAATGAGTTTCAACACATGTGAACGTTAAGTAGGGGAAAAAAAATTAAAGGGATATATCTTTCAAGTCTTTGTCATAAGAAAGCAGTTATCGCTTTCAGACAACAACATCCAAGGTTTGGCAATAGTATAAAATTTAAAGTCTTCCAGTGAAACCAAAAATTTCTATTGTAACAGTCACATATTAAATTTAGCCCAAAGCTTTGTCTTGAAACCAGATAAATATATTCCCCTTTCCGTATTATATATTTTTATATATGTATATGTCCACTTTAAAAGGGGAATGTAATTAAGAACAATATCATATCTACACTGTGATTTTTCTGCTCTGTTAATTCAGGGTGTTCACGGCCTGTTATTAGATAAACTTCTTCACTATTCTGTTCTCCCCAAGCATGCAACTTCCCCAGCTCTCAGCTAAAAAGGAGGGAGAAGATACTCCATACATACAAATGTATGTATGTACAATAAACCAGGGATGTGTAACACTGGGATTTCTACTACAAGTGGAGATTTGGAATGAAAAGTTATGTAACAAAATTAACAAATCTCAGTCAATTGGAAAAATATCTTAAATTTTCTAATCTGTAGCCCATTCTTTCCCTGAAGAAAAAAGCAAATAATTCTGTGGAAATAATTTGTTCATTTACAGTTTATTTAATCTATAATTCTAATTTATGTCAGCTTAACATCTGTGAATAAAGAGACTCTCTTGCCCGTTCTTCTCCCTTTTGTTTTTTATTTTAAAACTAAAATGTGTTAAATGTAACTAATCAGTCTGATTTATTGTTAGGTGGTACCAAGTTTCTAATAGTCTCTCTTGCTCTCCCTCCCCTTCTCCCTACTCTTTCCGCTCCCCAACCTCCCCCTGACCTCCAGCTGAGCACTGATTGTTGTCCCAGTCCTGATTTCTTACCACTAATAGTACCACTGCAAGGGGTAGAATTAAGTGCTTCATAACATTTTTCAGCTGCTTAATGGCTTGTTCGCCTCAATACAATAGGCAGCACCTATCCATTCTCCCATGAGGATACAGTTAGCCATTACAAGAGCAGAGATGTAACCATATCCACAGTACTTTTTCAGTGTGGGAGCAGCTTTTTCTGGCAGACTTTTATAGCACTTGCATCAGGGGCTCTGAAGGTTCATTTGGCTATATCGTACAGATGTGCTGCTATGAGCAGGACTAAGGCAAGCTGTTCTTCTGAATATAATTTTCTGAGCCCTTCTTGGGATTTCCTGCTTTGCATCAGCTTCAGGATATGTGGAATACTTACAGTGTGTGGTATTGGGTTGCTAAAGACTCTTAATCTCCAAAAAGAAGCCTCTGAAATGTCCAGCCTGAAAACATACGTTGCTTAATACTAAAAAATGTGGATCAATTGAGAGCTGGTGTTTCCAGTTGAGAATCAAGTCCTGGAATCTTTCTACAGAGCTGAAAAATCCTATGCAGCATAGTGTGCTATGTCAGGAATGTCTCTGAGATTTAAACTTTTATTTCCCAGTGTAATAGATAAGTGTATCTCAGGTTATAATACAAATATATGATAAAGGTTTCTTTAAGTATCTTGAATGCACAGATTGCATTTGCAAAGGTGGTGTGTTAATAAAAGGTGTCTGTGTCCTCAGGAATTTCTTATTACATTGTTGCCTCCGCATGTCTTGCACAAAATTTCTATCTAAATATGAGGAATTGTTTAGATTCAGGACTTTCTAGGAAAACCTTGCTAATAGGCTCTTTGGAGGAAATTGTCTACAAAGTTCTCAGTTATGAAGCAAAGTTTTCAATCTTTAAAAAAGTGACTTACATAATTCTGCTATTTTGAATCACAAATATATGATAAAGCAGCCTTGGTTATCTGTTTGGTTGCAAGAAAACCTGGAAAGCATTACTTTTCTCCTATGTTTCTAGAGAGCGTAAGTTGTGTCTTTTGAGTCCTTGTTTCTTGATGAGAAGCCACCAAAGGCAGTGATTTCCTTTCGTCCTTCTGCCTCTCTTAAGTAGGAGAGCTGAAGGCTGGTTGCAGCCTTTTGTATGAGGCTTAAGAGATTTGATGTAGGATTGGTAGGTGTCACTCCAATTATGTAAGTTAAAGCTGCTTATAACATGCTAGAGTATATGAAATGCTGTTCTGTTTCTAAGAAGATGTGGGTATGGGTTAGTCTTGTTCCCTATGTTGAGTGGATAAAGAGGTTAAAGGTGAGTGGATCTCATCATCAGCACTGGATTCAGGCTTGACCTGTTGTTTTTGAGTCAGAATCTAAATGGTGTAATTGTGTGCCTCTTCAATATTTGTATCCATACAAAATGCTGTTATGACCAACTGTCCTAGAACCTGTGACTTAGGCACTTTCTCTCTTGGGTGTTCAAATGTTGCATGAAAGAGATATAAACTGAAACATCATAATTAAATGAATAGAACTGTGGCAGTTGATGGTTTGCATTTTTTTTATCTGCTAAATGTGGACCTAGCATGTCCTAACCATATTAAATGCTATAGATGTGTAAAATTGCTTTGAAAATATTTAGCATAGCAAAAGAAATTCATTCAGCTGCTACAAAATTTACAGTATTTTCAGTCAAGTTCACCAAACTGCAAATTAGGAGCTGTAAATTAATTGGAGTATCAATCCATTTCTTTCAGTTTTGTGTTACTACTTGTTACTTTGTGATCTTGTAGTAAGCAATTACGGATGAAAAGTGTAGTAAGAACCTTTCAGCAGCCTTACTGAAAACTCCTGTGTGAGTTAAGTTTTAAGATATTTATATTCTTTCTGAACTTTTCAGAGTTGTAAGATTCAATAATAATGTGGAACTGACAGAATAAAAGAATTTTATGTCTGAAAGCAAGCTCTACAAAGAGCAATGAGGTGCTCTTGCTGAAGGGTGGAGGATTAAGTTTCCGACACTCTTTAGTTAAAAATCAAAACAAAAAACCAAACACAAACAAAAAAAAACCCAGATCCCACAGCTTCTTAAAAAAGAATATGTAAGAAACCCATGTATGCATGGAATAAAAACTGAATGGAAATTAATACCAAAGAAAACACCAAACCTTATGCATAAGATAACTGTGTAATTATTGCCTACTACAAGGATGAGTAGTCCCAAACTTTTGTTCTCTTATAGATATTATGGATTACTTATAAATTCTTTAAATAGTCTTTCTCCCCTATCCCCAACAAGTAGTCTAGATGTACTGTTTGTTTAAAAGTTAAATTTTAACCTGTGAAATGTCTATAAAATCATATGATGGCTTTATATACATTTTTCTGGTGTGTTCAAAGTATCTGCTGACTGTTAGTGACAAAAATGTATCTTTTTTTTCTTTTTATTTTCTATTAGTACTGCAGCTTTGAGAGGGGTGATAATTGAATTAGCGTTATATGTCGGTAAAGAGAAGTATTAGTTTACAGCTATAGGGTCAGGTTTTAATCCTTCTATTGCATCTTTGTAATCCAATCTCCGAGTTCTTTAGAAGTGCCCATTGACTTAAGTTAAAGCAGAATATAGCTCACAATAACTGTTACTAGTGTTGTGCACACCATACTCTGGTATTTTAAGTCTGGCCTGAAGATCCCAACCTGCATTTCAAAGGTGTTGGCACGTACAAAACTACATATTAACTGTAAAGTGATAACTACAGAGAAAAATAGACAAATATTTACTCCTTACCACAACTTCACATCAAGCTCAGGAAAACTTATCTATTTATTTAATGTGCTTGTCAAACACAGAACCACATTACCTTCTTTCAGGTGTTTTCTGTACCCGTGTCTTTGTTAACAGGAATAGCTCTGTCTGAGAGGACAGTACATCCTTAACATTAGGTAAGCACTCCTTGCTATGTCAGTAAAGGTTTTGATTCTCCAATTCCCAACCATAGTTCATTTCAGGTAGAGCTATGTTATTAAAAAAAAGAATATCAGACTGGGATATCTAATTTAGAACTGAAATTCAGCCCCTGCACTGGTCCAGACAACTTCATAGAAGTGCTTTGTACATGTATTGAGGGGGGTTGATATTGTTATTTTCAGAAATATTTGCACAGGGCTAACAGACCCTAGCTTATTATTATTGACTCTAGACTAGTAATTAACAATTCTGGAGGCCACTAACAGGCTCTGGTAAAAGTAGTTGTTCACTTTCAAGAATTCTCTTACAGACATGTTCACGGTCATTGCAAATGTTTCTCATTAATTTATTGATGTATGTTTTCAATTGATAGACAAAGGGAAGGGGGAGGGAGGTCTTCTATTAAATTGTATGTTTTTCACTTCGAGAAATGGTGAATTTTCACAGTGGTTCACAGGGAGTTCTGTTCAGTTACCGCTTACAATAAGATGTAATGCTACCTTCCTGTGCACCATTTTGAGTGGTTCATACCTGCTCTCTCTAGGGCCCTTGATTACTCATCTGTTTAGGGGTGCAAACCTAAATACATAATTTGCAAAGGAAATGTGATGCTGCAATAGTTACTATATTATCTGAGTCTTGAACCAGGGCTCTCTTCACTGAAGTTTTTTATTAATATGATTATCAAGAGATATAACAATGCCATAGTAACAAAATATACCTTATGTTTACGCTATAACTGAATTATTCTTGCTAATTATAGTAAGTATTTTTAGTCATTGATATATGCAGCCACTAAAACACTGCATTTATCAGCTGAGTGTTTTTTCTCTTTGGCTTTGATGTTGCCAGTGTATATTTAATCTCAATTTATTTCTACTAGTCATTGTTATATAAAACCTAATGCATGGAAACACAATATTTATCCCAGCAGCTGTTAAAAATCTGTGGATATGGATTAATGTCAGCTTTTAAATGTGTAGTGCTTTCGTTAATTCCATCCAAGGACAGATGATATCATCCACTAGGAAGGAATATATTAAAAGCTGTCAGCCAGAAGGTAGTAAAAGTAGGTGATATGTTATAAGGAGGACTAAAAGGTCATTCAAAGAAGAGATATTGCTAATAAGTCAATTAAAATTTTCAAGCTGACATTTTACAAATTTCTATGTAAGCCCTAAAACGTTTTCAAAGCTAGCAAAATTCACATCCAAGATTGGAAAAACAGGGGTCATGCTGAACCGGCACAGTTCTTTCATGAAATGAGCAAGTTGGGAGCTGGCTGCTTTAGGTTAAGTCACTGAGCAGATCAAGCTTGAGAGGGCCAGTTGTTTAGCCAGGTTAGTGTTGTCTGGGCTGTATTTGTAAGTATAATATGTGAGTATTGCTTATGCATATGTAAGCAAATTTATTTCAATAGATGCCTTCTGCGTTGTCTTGCTGTCCTTTCCAAGGCTTACCTGGATTACGTGCAAGTAACTACTTCTATATGGCTAGATAGGGATTGTGTATGAATATACTTATTTAGATTACATTCAAATGTGAGAGCAAATTCTTTTAAATTTACTGTCCAATGAGTGGGCAGTCATTGTATAGTACATATTGTGGCAATTTATTCAGGATGTGCTTTGATACTATCCCTTTGTCAGGTTTCAAGGCTCAAGATTAAACGCCAGTGGAGGTGGGGATGCAATCTATGTCAAGGAACTAAACCCTCACTTCCAACTTGTGGTGTTCTTCCCTCATGCTAAGTTTGGTAAAGTTTAGGTAAAACATGAAGAAAAAAAAAAAAAAAAAAAAGAGGCTTAGTCCTATTAAAGATATTGGTACATCTGACTGCCTCAGTATAAGAAAAAAATACTCGAGTACCTTTCAGTACCAGGCTCAAAATTAAGAAAATCCAGCATTAAGCCTATTTCTATGTTGTGTTCAAAGACAAAGAAAGGGAAGTATATTTGATGAAAACACGAAATGCAATTTCTCTTCTTTAACATTATCTTAAATCCAAAAGATGATCTTTTTTCTCTCTAACCTATGGAACAAGTTTTATACAATAAATACGAAATGGACATTTAGATTTAGTATTGGTTAGGGCCCAGGTTAAAAAAAAAAACAACCAAACACCATAGTTTGTAACTTGAAGTATGTAGAATAAAATATATTTTCTCCATGCAGTTGAAATAATTTCTGCACATTTGTTGTTGTGAACTCTATAGCCATACAGTGACCAAAGGGTACTGTATTTGATTTTGAACACAGGGTCTAAAACATACAAAAAGCATTCTGTCAACTAGAGCCTTAGGCATGGGATCTCAGAGACTTACCTCTTTCCACCTGAAATGTAGCTCTGGCTGCTTTTGACAATGTTCTTTTTTTTTTATGCCCAGGTTGCTTCACATTTTGTGGGGTAGGGTGACAGGGGATTTTTTTTTTTTTTTAATCTTTATTATACTTTTCTCATGTGATATTTAAGTATCTTGATTCTCAGCTATTCTTAGGATACCTTTTTCTCAGATAATCTGAGACCTGGACTATCTGCATCATTTTTGGTAGTGTGGAGATGCTTCTTATTGACTCTTCTACTTATCAGTCAACAGGGGTATCAGCTGAGCAAGTATTTCGGTGATGAATGATCAGATGGTAGTAGTCAGATTTTAGTTTCATATCTGAAATAGACATTTTCTTGGTTTGCACACTTTGCCTGATAAGATTTCTTTTTTTTATGACCTTCTTACAGAAGGTCTGTTGTCTTCAGATATTCTCACTTTTTAAAATGTATTGTGCTTATTACCAGAAGATAGCCTGACTGTATATTTAAATCTGCATATTACTCTGTTATCTAGAAAAGGTAGTTGCATCGATTTCACTCTAGATTCATAGTATAAATTACCTAGTTCAGTATACCAATGCAAAAAGAAAACTAATGAATCAAGCCTCCAGAAAATATGTGGAAGGTCTACTGCAAAGTCTTGAAAATCCATCAATTTTACTTGCATATGATTACAGGAGTAAAAGGAAAAAAACCTACCCCAAACCCACAGACATTATTTAAGAGTTTGATAATAATACGCTTTGTCTGATACATAGTGTTATTTGAAAGATATGTTTATATGCCCGTGACTCTGTGCATACACACTCTACGTGCATATCTATAACACAAAAATATTATATCATGTCTGTATCCACTAATCTAACATGATTAGGTTGGCCCTGCTTGTTTCATTTGACAGGCAGGCAGTGACATCAATCAAAATTTCTGCCATTCATGTTGCTTTTCACAGTGCCAGTGAGAGTCCTGACAGGTTTCTTTAAAGTGCAATAGTCATTCATGTATATGGATCATTTCCATATTTAATCTGTGTTTATTTAAGCTTGTATGATAGTGTACATTAAGAGATACCCAGGTGTTCTCGGTAATCTCGAGTGTTTTATGTTCTGAACCAAAAGGTGATTTGTTTGGAGATTTGGACAAGTATTTTTTGCATGTGACTAAAATATGTCATGTGGAAAACCTTTGTGGTGTGGGGGTTTTTTTGTTTGTTTGGTTTTTTTAAACAAATAACATTTGGAATTTTTTCCTATCTGACATTTCATTTTGTTTGAAAAGGAGTGTGAAATATTAAGAAAATAATGCGTTTAAATTTTATTTCCCTGAAAAGTTGTAGTAAAAAAATCCACTTGTATTTTCAACTTATGTTTTCTATTTTTCCCCATTTCATATTTCCCTGAAGTTATTGCAAAATAATAAATGTTCTATGGTTATCAAATCCAATGAAACCAAAGCAGGAATTCATCTTTATCAGGTAATCTGTTGTCCTGAAACCATTCCAAATATATCTGACAATGTGGAGCCCAATTTTGCTCCATATAGGTACATAATTTTCTTCTGTCCTTTCCTAGAGCTGCAAATTAGGGTAAAACAAGGAATCCAGATTAGGCCATAATTACACCGGTGCAGTATGTCTCTGGCTTCAGCCTGTAGTTCCTATACATCCGTTGCACCAGAGCTGTGTTCACTCATTTCTAGGAGTAGAAGAAAGGTGGGAGGAGGAAAAAGAAGAAAGAAAAAGTGTAAACCTTGAGTGGAAATGCAGCTGAGGTCTCTGATTTCCTGTTGAATTCCTGTTTCCATTACACTGCCTCTGCAGGTTCTTAGCTCCTATGGGTAAGAGACTGACAGGGCTGAGAGGTGTCTGTGCTCCCAGAGAGGTGGTCTTCCACATGCATGTGACTGCAGCTCAGTTGGGACAATACTTTCTGCTATTGCATCATCTCCTTAGAACCATGTCCTTTATTTTTAATTATATTCTTTTTTGTGCATGTGCCTGTTTGGGGGGGCAAGGACACCAGAAGTTCAAAAGACTCCAGGGTGCGTTCTGGCACTATACTAGTTGATAGTTTGAAAGTAGAGTATGGTGGCTTATTTTTGGTATGTTACTAATTTGGTTAATTTTAAATATCTCTTGAACTCTTCCAGTTCTTTTTAAACTCTATCCTTAGGCAATTGTTGACAATTGATGCTTCCGCTAGAAATACTTGTTTTTCTCTAGCAAAGCTACTGGTATGCTAAATGCAATTTTGGTGGCTAGAAAACTACTTAATGTATTTTACAAGGTTTTTAGATGAGGTGGAAAAGACATTTGTGTAGTTTATATAGTATATGTTGGATATTGTATACTGTTGTCTCCGTTTTTATCTCAAAGTATTGAATTGTTTAAAGCAGTTATATCAGAAGTTATATCGTGGATGACATAGATGGCACCCAGATATTTAATAGATGTCTTCTGATGGATATTGATGCATTGTGACTTTAACAAGCATTTTGGTTCAGCGGATTGATGAGCTAAGAATTGTTTTCTGCTGATGATGCACTTGATGGAGAGTTACTTCTGCCTTAAGTTCTAAACTCAATTTGGCTTTTCCATTGGGAAATATTTCTGTCCTCTCTGACTAAATGCAAAATGCTATTTAGAAAAGCACCTAGTCTTTATTGGTGGGTTTTTTGATATTTTGTTTGTGTGCGTGCCCTGCGCAGGGCACACAGTTTTAGAGGGAAAGAAGAAGCTAAAGCAGAGTTTACTTCAGATACTTCATTGCTGAAGCTTGCAAATGTAGTGAATAGACACTGACAGTTCTGTTACTAAAAAAAAAAAAAAAAAAAAAAAAAAAAAAAAAAAAAAAAAAAATTAGGCTGTCGGAGTAGCCATTCAGTAATGGATACAGTACCGTGACTGAAATATCTACTTTTTAAGTGCCTCCTGTGCAGTACCAAATGCGAATGTAGGTGCCAAATGGGAATACCCTCTACCACATATAAGATGAATGAGGCACTTCAGAGTGGGATCCAAAACAGCTGGCAAACTGAAAAGTGCATGATTGTAAAGCTAGTTCACATTAGAACTAATCAAAATAAGGTGCTGCAGATGAGTATATTCTAAATGAAACTGTTATTTAACTGAAATTTCTTCACCTGTGTTCTTTCTTTGGAAACCACCCCCACAATCAAGGAATGCTTGTCATGTAAAAGATTGTAATAAATTATATAAATACTACTTCAAATTTTTGCACTTCCTGTCCCCTCAGGTGAATGCTTTTTCCCTTTTTCTCATTCCCTTCCTTCCATTGTTGTTGTGGCACAGTGAGTTGGGTATTTAATCCCCACCGCCTCTCTTCCTCTTCCCCCTCAGGACAGTAACAGTATTAGGAAAGGAGAAATGGAAACTGCACCGTAGTCTAGGAGGTCCCATACCAGCTAGTATGCTGTCCAGTAAAGTTGTGTAGTTTTGAACCATGCTGGTCGCTTCCAGTCTAGTAATACTGGTGCAACCATGGCAACTCTGCTTAATTCTTTTTTCCAAAGATCGTGTGATAAAGAGTAGCTGGAACAGTAATCTGGCCTTTATGAATTAATCCTTTGTTCTGGTAGCGCTTTTTACTTCTGCTTTAACAGGGGTGAAAATGCTGTTTCCCTAAATAGCATGCCCAGTCCACAGAAGTGTTTCATGTATCTTTGAGCAGTGTGAATTCACTGGACGGACTCTACTAGATCGTTCTCTGGATGTCATGACAGAAGGTTGACTAGGAATCTACGCAGGTGTAATCCTAAAATAAATTTGGAGAGGACGTAAGAAAATTTTGGACTCAAAAATACACATATTGTGTGGGAGAAGCGTGAAAAGAATTATCTGAAGTTGTTTTTTGGGTGACTTTTGAAAGAAATTACTTTAAAAGAAAACATGAGGGAAACTATGATTTAAACATGTAACACTCATTTAACGCCATAATGGGGGAAGGGGTAGATATGATGGCTGCAAAGTATTGATTTTATTTGTGAAAATTGTAGCGGATATAGCTAAACTTACCTGTATTTCATGGGTAGGATACTTTTTTTTTTCTTTTCAGTAAAGAATTATGAGGTGCCACTAGAATGTTTGAATATTATTCATGTTAAAGCAGTGTATGTTTATCATGATTTGCTTTGCAGTTTGCTTTGTGGTATTTGATTTAAAAGCTCCATATAATTCTATTTCTTATCTAAACTGTGTAAGTTGAAACCCCAACTGCAGATGTGAATTGACACAGGAAAATTGCAAGATTCTCATCATGCATAGAGTGATTTTTCCCAAATTTAAACATGTAATCAATAATATAATGGTACCTAATGGTCTGTATTTCTGGCCTGCTGCATCAATCAGTAATTGTATTCCAAATAGTGTATCATTTCTGTAAATCAATGCATGTCTTAGTTATTGACATAGTGATGACATCTACATGTAACATAAGAAAAAAAACTGTGTCTCAGCACAAACCAAGTCAATCCCTCTTAAATCAAGCAAAGTTTGGGATGGATTAAATGATGCAAACAATTTCCTGGGAATAATTCTTAGAAGCTGTCCCCAAAACTGTTTTACCTAATCTGGTATGCTACCTTTTTGCGTGTTTTGATATGTTGAATCAATCCAATTCTTAAAATGATGGAAAGATTATTCTTTACAAGAGAAATAAACTTAATAGCATTTAAGTGCGCTTTAAGTGTTGTAATGAATTCTCTGATTCATACATTAGTTATGTAATGGTCTTGCAAAACCACTGAAAAATGCCCCCTTTCACCACAAAAAATAATTCTTCATTGTTTTTATTTTTTTTATTTTTTTCCTTTTTGCCCTTAATAACCATAAATAAGGCTGACTACTCTGGATTCTATTACTATGTAAAAGCTATTTTAAAACATCTAACCATCTGCTTAATGGCTGGTAATACGTTTCTAATGGTCACTCTTGATAAGATACTTTCAATTTGCTGAAGTAATAGTAATCAAACAGCCAAGTACATTCTGCAGTGATGTGGCTGAGATTATTCACTACTTTCCTATCAGCAAAAGGGTTGTTAGTCTTTCATAGAGAAAGAATAGCAGCTTTGGAAGTTTTCTGTTTAAACAGCATATTTTCTGGATGAGAAATACGGATCTGAAATGTGAATTTATCAGATGTTATACAAACGGATAGTTTTCAGTGTTTATGTGTCCAGGTGTTGTGGCTACTGTGGTTGTAACAGGTCAGTTTAATTAATAATTATCCTTTTTTTTTCCTGGATGATACATACTGAATTGCTGTCATCTAGGGCCTTGCATTCTTTTGTGTGATCCTGGCAGCTGGTGACGGCTCTGCAAATTATGAGTTTCTTGGCTTAAAACAGACTAAATTGCAGACAAAACAAGCTATCAGCTGAGTAAATACTGCACCTCTGTTTGGCTTCAGTGAGAAGAAGGAGATTAGTGTGAGTACTTAGTGTTCATAATTACTAGTAAGAGGCAAATAGTAGGCTCAGGCTGACTGGAGATTGTTCCATTATATCCAATTAACACCCACTTGATTATTGTTAATTACTTGTGTTGGATGACAGAGGAGTAAAGATGTCATACTTCAAACATACAAATACCATCTGGGTCATCAGTATGCTGACACTGATAATATCGTGCTCAGTCTCAGATGCTACTAGGTATTTTCTCTGTACAGTTTTTAGACTTCGTTGCTTTTATTACTACTTAAAATTCTCCTTAAATACACCGTCTAAATAAAGATTTTTTTTTTTTCCTTAAAAAAAAAAAAAAGAAAAAAGCTCTGTTTTTCCTACTGAGTTCTTCAGGGTAAAAAAGATCTCTCAACAACACAAGACTTCTGTCGATAATAATTTTTTTGTAAAGGCCTTTTTATGAGGTAGCCAACTGAGGTTGAGACTCGGAATATGTGGTGGAAATGGGTAGAATGTAATGTGTTTGTTATGCCAGTGTCAGAGTTAGGATTTTCAAATTTAATATGTTGGGATATCCAATTCCCTTAGACTTCTTCAAAACCTGAAAAGTTCAAATATAGTGATGTACATAAATTTTAGTGTCACTTTTCTTGGTTACTGGTAATGCATTGTGATAAGTGACTGAAACTAATATCATAAAAAGTTGAGTTCCCCAAGTGCAATGAGTTAATGAAGACCTTTCTCATTTTACGTTGTAATATATATTTAAACAGTAAAGGAACAGGCATTAGAAAGTCTATTGAAATAAGGAATTCCAAAGTATATTTAAAGATTTAAACAGGGAATTGAATATCTTGACTAGTCATTTGGAATCTATAATGTTAAAATAGTCTCCTTTTAAAGGGCATTCTCAGCATTAAAAATCACCTTCCAAATACTGTAAATATATATATTTTATAATGAACAGATATCAGTGAAATGGAATATTGTCATAGGATAATAGGTTCTGGCTGATGAATGCTGAAGCAGAGCCAAAATGCTCAGTTTTAAGGTATGAGACATTGATCCTGTGACAATCTTTTATTACAATTTACTTTTATTTCTCTTATGCCACTTGGTCAATGTGGATACCATCATTTTGTCTGAAAGGGACACTTAGAATCATAGCGTGTAGAAAACTGTACCTATCTAGAAGCTTCATATTATGTTGTGCTGCTACTTAGAGGATCACAAAAGAAACAGCTGTCAGACTCGCTTCTTACTTTTGCAAAATAATTTCTGCATTACCAATGTTGGGTCTGCTTTATCAATGTTGGATTCAGCGTGCTTCTAATAAGCAGCATTTAAAGATATGTTATCCAGCTTTATAATGTAGCAAAGAGATAGGTAGGACAGCACATTTTTGTATTTGTTCTTCCTTAGCAGTGCTGAGCTATCCTTTTGTGAACTTTTTCTTGTATTTTGTTTTAGCCTTTTTTAGTGTGTCAAGTGACATGACAGTCACTCCTCTACTTTAAGTGTATGACAGCTGGACACAGCTTACTGTGAGGTTTTCCTTACTGTAAACTGTATGACTCAAAAATCTTTAGTGGCCTCTGTTTTTCTCTTGTGTTTGTACAGTGCCCCACAGAGTCTATTCCTGACCCTTGATTGTACTGATTTCTAATCTGATTTACACATGCTAACCTGAGTGCTCATTTCAGAGCTTGGCTAGAACTAAACTATATTTATCTATATTCCTGCAGTAAATAGACTGAATTTGCAGATGAGAAAGGTGATGTCAAAACCTCCTGAAATTCACTGTTTTTAACAGAACAAAGCATGATGAATTAGGTAGTTCCTCCTGTTATTTTCAGGTGTTCTTTAAGGGAGTGCTTAGGAAGTTTTACTTGATTTAACTTACACATAACTAATTCTCAGTTCAGAGCAATGGTTTAGAACTTGACTGAATGTCCTTTTTGTGAAGTAATTATCCTGATTTCCTTGCTAAATGTTATTTTATGCATTATGTTTAATAGCCTCTTTTTCTTTGGTATGGTAGAACAGTGATAGCGTCTTCTATCACTTAGGGACAGGATATATCTTCTGTTTGGTTCATTCACAGATTAGCATTCAGGCATTAGAGCAGTGTTGGTTTTTTTCTGCACATCTTCACAACTGATGTATTAGAACAAACTGTGTAAGCTTTTTAACTCGTTGATTTTTTTTGCTTCTGTGTCTTCTAGATACTTTATCTAGGTGGCAAGATATACTGTGTTGTTGTGCCTCTTTGGATGATGTTGTGTACCTTGCCTGGATAGGGATATTAGGGACTTTGTGAATAACTGAAGTCACTTCTATACAATACTAGTTTTGCAGTACTTGAACATCATGTCCATCTAGGATACTTTTCTGATTATGTTCATAAATGCTTGGGAGGCACACTGTGTATCTTTGAGCGCATGAATGTGTGATTAAGAAGTACCATTCAATTTTTTGTGACAACTTCAGGTGTATATTGTTTGCGACACCACCTATGTCGTTTTAGTAGTGCAACATTCATTCGGGATCCTGATTTCCTATAATGAAGAACATCCCATGCTTCCTTGAGATTTAACTTTCCTGATAGTTTTTTGATGGAGATCTGGTAACTCAGTGGTCCAATAACGGATGTAGAAATCATTCCCCTGGCTCAAATATGCACTGATGACTCAAGAAAACAGTCAATTGATGGGTGAGCAGATATTCCAGTGCCCTAGCTGTTTAGTACTATTTTCGTTAGAAGACAAAGCTGAAAGCTAAGATAATCACACTTAATTGTATGTGTTAAGGTACAGATAATATATGAATCTCAACCTAGTAAACTACCACCAACAGATGAGCTTGCTCTCTTCACCGCTGTGCTGAGCAGAGCCCTGATACAACAGAGTATCAGCATATATTGTATATGTTCTAATAATGTGTAGTGTACTAAACTGTGAGGTTTCTTAATACCCAGCCGTACTTCTTATTGTTTGTTGGTGTCCAGATTCCAAATCTGTCTGTTTAATTTTTTGGAAAATGTTTCTATAAGTTTCTTGGTGTGCTCAGTCACTAACAAGGACATTATGGCATAGACTATGCTTTCTGATAAATCTCTCAATGGGTTTGCTTTGCATTATGTGTTTCCTTCTGCAGTCTTCTATGATATAAATACAGTTTCAATGGTTCTTTCCTCTCTCCCTCAATTGTTTTTATGAGAAAAAAAATAAAGAAAAAGCAATGTTTGTTGCAAAGTTTGAGTTCTGTGACAGGTTAACATGTCTTATAAATTCTAGGAATTAAAGCTTTGCAGTAGAAAAATTGAAATGTATTCATCCTGTAGCAAATTGAACGGTGTTACAGTATATGTAAGGAAATTCTTACCATGATTAATACTGCATTGAGACTTAGAGAGTTTGATTCTGTCAGGAAGTTGAAAGAACTTTTAAGCAGAATACGTCTTATGAAGGGGGGTCCAAAGTATATTTTAGCTTTGCAATGAATGTGTTCTGTGCATGTGAAATTAACTGTTTTTGAATAGTGGCATGTATGATCACATTTTATACTCTTACATCAACTGCAGAGGAGATAATATGGCAGCAGTCATGAAGACAAAGAACAGCTGCGTGGTTCTGTCACTGCCCACTTCATGGGACATGGCACCAATAGGTAACCTGTTTCTATGACTAGACTTCAGCCCCATATGTTGGAATCCTTTTGTAATTTAAAAAATGCTTTTTGAGCCTTTTTTACTCTGACCACACACTGCAAAGGGAAGATTTTGCTGTGATGGACTCCAAAACTTCAACCTCTGTCCTTTGCCTGACTGCCACTTAAACTCATGACAGGCATTCCAGATCTAAGGCAAATAAGAGCCCTGCCCTTATATCAGGTATTTTCAGTGAGGATTTTTAAGAAGTACAAATTCCTGATGGAAAATATTCCTGTTGAAACACAGGAGCCTTAAATTCCACCTTAAGAAATCTGGAAAAAGTTGGTTTAATGTTACCTCCGGACAGGCGGGCTGTATATAAAGATGGGTGAGGTGTGGAAAATCTCTTCCCTCTTGCCTTGCCTTGCCTTTTTGTTTATATTTGTTGGATGTAAGAATAGTTTACTTGTTTTCATTACATGAATCTTCGAAATCAGAAATAAGGATTTTCTTTAAAAAGTAAATATTCTTGTTTTGACTTCAGTACTTTCTAAGCCTACTGAATCACTATTTGTTTAGAAGAATAAGGATATTATGTATAAAATTACTTAAAAATTTCATAAGCCTTCCTCACTTTTGAAGGATTAATGCATCCTAATGATGCATCAATATCACAAAATTATTTTTCATATATTTTTCAAGGCTAGCTGAAAATGTGATCTCTGACTAAAAAAAAAAAGCCACATCTTCCTGCTCCTTTTTCACCTTTTCCCTTCCTCCATAGCATTTTAGATTAGTATGCTATAAAGTTTTGTCAATTTTGAATATTTCTGACATTTACAATTTTGCCAAAGAGTGTGAATTTGAGCCTTTGTTTTTACAAGCCCCGGTGAACCAAACTGGAATCTTTGTAGGAAGATAGTGTGGGTTCCTTTGCATTTGTTTTAATGCAACCGTAGAGATGTAGGATTTATATTACTAATAAAGATCCCATAAATGTACATTCAGAGCATCTGTGTGATTGTACACAGTGCCTAAAGAGAAGGTCATTGATATGACATAGATGATACATTATATATGATTATTGTTGCAGGCCAGTCGTGCTGTATGCACATAGGACATTTTGTACATTAAAGTCCCTTTCAGGTCCTTAACCTGACCGATTTAAGCAGAAAGCCCCCGCCCCCCTCCAAACCTTACTCAGTCATTTGTTAATACTATAAATAGTTTTCAGAAGCTGAGCCATCCTGCTTTTATTTACATTGCTTCCTTTGCTTGCCGTACTAAAGAGGCACATGACTACCATGATTTGCAGATAAGGGTGAGCTGCTTGAGCCTGGTTATGAGAGAAAACTGCTGACACTTGAAGATTTACTGAAAGCATCTTACCTGTGCAGGCAGCACGGTGCAGGTACCAGACTGAGGAGTCCTCTGCCGGGAGGCAAGGCTTATTAGCTCAAGCTCTAGCACTGATGTGGTCAAATGCTGAGGGAGCAGATCAAGTTTGTTTGTAAGAACTGTGGGCAGAGGGGAAGCTTCTATCAGTCTCTGAAAATCCGTAGTCACACCAGTAGAGACAGGAACTGAAAAAGCTCTCCTTACTTATCTTGAGTACTGTGTGCAGTTTTGGGCGCCACAGTACAAAAAGGGTACAAAGCTACTAGAGAGCGTCCAGAGAGCCACAAAGATGGCAAAGGGTTTAGAGGGGAAGCCGTACGAGGACCGGCTGAAGTCACTTCGTCTGTTCAGCCTGGAGAAGAGGAGACTGAGGGGAGACCTCATCGCAGTCTACGGCTTCCTCACAAGGGAAGGAGGAGGGGCAGGTGCTGATCTCTTCTCCCTGATGACCAATGATAGGACCTGAGGGAACGTCGGGAAGATATGCCAGGGGAGGTTTAGGTTGGACGTTAGGAAAAGGTTCTTCACCCAAAGGGTGGTGGAGCACTGGAACAAGCTCCCCCCCGGGAGGCAGTCAAGGCGCCAAGCCTGACAACATTCAAGAAGCATTTGAACAACGCCCTCAGACACATGGTGTGAAATTTGGTATTGTCCTATGCAGGGACAGGAGTTGGACTCGATGATCCTTGTGGGTCCCTTCCAACTCAGGATATTCTATGATTCTATGATTCTTTGCCTCTGTGTTTAAAGATCAGGAAAACACTGTATAATTGAATTCTATATTGTAAGTAGAACATCCTGAACATAGCTCTGAAGCATCTGACATAGATGGATTTAGTACCAATCTTTTAATTTTTTTTAAGTTAAGCAAAAACATTAATACTTTACTGAAAAGTTCTTATTTATACATATCCGTTACTGCATACATGACTTCAGGTTATTTTGAGCAATCCTTAAATTAGGACTTAATCATTTGGGGGAAGATGACATGGGTTTAACATTGTCACATCTTTCATCATTATTGCTTCTTTCTTAAATAATATAATTTGTGACAAATGTGAACATTAATTACAGTTAACAAAGCAATGTAATATGAAGTGTTCTTATTTTAAAAAACATCCAGTTAGTGAGATTACATCTTGCACCAAGCTTTAAGTCAAAGTTCAAAAGTCAGAAATCAAATACCATCAGTTATCAAATTATGTTAATGGTTCTAATGAAAGCTTCTGGTATTTTGCTTGACACTGTGTTGCTATTATGGTAACTAACAGGACAAGAAAAGCTGATGGTCATGAAAAAATTAAAACTGACTGCTAGAGGTTGGTTTTTTTTTTTTTTTTTTTTTTTTTTATATTTGACAATCTGTTTAGTCACCCATAGTTTCCATGTGGTGCACTCAGCTTTTTCATTAGGCATAAGAAGGGTATAAACTATATTTTATAACCATTTCAGCACACTATACTTCCCCCTCCTTAAAAAACACTTTCACATAATAAGTTTGAGTTGCAAACCGACAAAGCAAAGAAAATTAAAGGCTGACATTTTGTCACAAATCTTTACATGAAACTCTGCAGCATTTACTAGATACATTGACCTGAAATCTCTGTATTGTTTACAGAGTTGACAAAAGAATAATGGATCGCAACTTCTGTTATATTAATTTTACTTTGTAATTACACCATTTATAAGTTATAACTGCAGGGAGCCAGCACAGGTAGCTTGCAGGGATGTGATTGGAAGCCTGCTCACTAAGCACAATGAAATCCAAATCTGAACCAATGAATGCAAAGTTTACAACTTTTATGTTTTTATAATATAAAATGGAGCAGATCAAAAAGTGCGCATTTTGAAGACAGGGTATAAAGAGTAGATGTTTAATGTATTTGAGGTTTGATTGTTTTAAATTCTTGCTAACATGAATGAATACCTGCGACATCAGACTTTTGGGTATTGTCTATGAACTGTGGAAATTCCTCTGTTTAGTTGAGGCAGTGCTAGGGAGTGTTGTGCTGTTTTAAGTCATTGAGCAGACGTTTCAACATCTTACTGTCATTGTGGAATGGCACTACTTAAAGCTGTCAAAAAAACCCACAGAGAGAGACCCATTTGTGATATCACTGAGACTTGCATGTGACATTTGCAACTCACACTGTGAAATTTTGTCTTTGAAAAAGTTGAGAAAATGTCTACGTCTTGACCGGTGTTGTCCCGTTATAGGCAATTCTCTTTCAATAAGAAGCTAAAACAGAACTGAAGTTTCACTTTTCAAAACTCTTCCTGTAATTTCTTTGCTGCTGTGTTAACAGCCAACAAAAAATGTGATTATCAAGACATATTTGAAAAATGGAGTAAATTGTACCTACAGTAGTTATGCTCAAAACTTCTGTAATAGATGGGAGCTTAGCTGATGGAGCTTGACCTGTGAAAAGATCATTGACTGATGCATCCTTTGTTAAAGATCTAGGCTCTTACTAGTAGGAGAGTTTGTTTTTTTTTTTAATGTACTTTAACTAGCTTTTATTTTATAGAAGATGCAAAATAGCGTCCAGATATCAACATATAAACAATGCTACAAATGAGGAGGATAAAGCATTTGGTTTACTTAGCGGCAAAACTATGTACAAAAGATCACTGCAGTAATTTAGCAAGGGCAAGTTTTTTACTGCTTTGCTATATGGTAATACAGCCAATTGCAATTAGCATGGTGATTACCTGAATAAATCAAGTATGGACGATGTCAATGTCTGGGACTTGAAATTGTTGAGGGGCAGTTCTATTTTGCTGTATATTGACTTGAAGGGTTGAATGCCGCAATAGAGAAATTCAAATGATTCTGAACCATGTTGTATATTAATATGGTTCAGTATTAGCTGAAACTTTCCAAAGTTTCCTAAGAAATCTGAAGGATTGATTTTTATGAAAATAGCACTCCCTTTTTTTGATAGCTTTGAAGGATCAAGTCTTAATTTCTTTGACTAAAATTATTTCATAATATTTTGTGAAGTAAATTATAGCATTTATTTAAAGATCCATAAGTGTCTTGACAAACTTGCGCATTTTAATTCACACACTTTAATTACTGATGGGACTTTGAGCATTGGCAGTGTGTTGGTAGTTAACAGATACTAGATTAAAGAAGAGATATAAGTTCTTTTACTTTTATAAAGCCCAAAATCTGAAGTTGTAATCCAAGATAATATAAAAATAGAGGAGATTCAAAGTACTGGCAGTACAGCATAGATAGATTACAATTATTAAAACTGTCAAACACCCAATTTTAAGAGAAGCAATGAGTTAATTGGGCCCAGATTTGAAGACACGTCCATGTAAACATGCTAAGAGAATTTCCAAGTCTGAGGAATAAAAAATAGTCAAAACCTAAAATTAAAGTCAATTAAAGAAGATAACACTCCTGATGACATTAAGGAATTTTCAGTGGCGGAAATAAGATTGGAAAGTATGTGTGTTGGTTGAGCATGTTTTGTGGTGGGAACGATGTGGAATTGGGGATGAGTGGGAGGAAATACATAGATGGTAGGTAGGATAAGCAAGCCAACTTCTGAGGATCGAAGAGCTTCCGTGTAACTATCATATTCCTTTCAAATTATACCTACAGCTAATCATGTTCAGTCACCAAATTTTGAAATTGGTGGCCATTAGGGTTTGAATTTTTTATTCTTGAAAGCAACCTCTCTGTATATACATGGGGCTGAGAAATGGCCCTTGAATGATGAGCAATCCCCATCTTCATTTCTTATGGATATATTCTCCTGTTAACTTGTCTGGCTGCCAAGACAATGAGCTCTGAGTGTATTTAGTCAGTGCTATGCAATTGGTGTCTCAGGCGTTCTACTTACGTTTTCTTTACCTGGCCTCGCGTGAGATACCTGAGTTTGGACAGCCCTTTGCAAAAAGTAGATTGCAGGGATTTCCGTTTACATGTAGAAGTTTCTCTGCATCTTGTGCTATACCTCTTGATAACATAGATGGAGTTCCAGTTGTTGAATAGAGAAAACAACCCTTTGCTTATTCCCTTCATATTTAAGTATGGTGAAAGGACAGTGTGCTATTTTGATACCTCTCTCCTCCAGGATTTTTTAATTAGAAGATATGCTGTGAATATTTCTAAAATAGAGGCAGGAGGAGCCCATTGGCAAAAAGGAGAGAAAAGGACAGTGGGTTTATTTATTTTCTTTTTGTAATACTGGGAGTAATTAAATTATCTTGCATGACTTCCCACTGCTGCTCCCCCCCCCGCCCCCCTAGACAGAGAGAGGTGCTTTTGAGTTTAGAAGCAGTGGAATCCTCTTTTAATAATTTTGAACCTAGAAGCTAAAGTAAGCATGATTCCTGAAAAAGTGATCAGTGTGGAAAATCTATATACAGAAACTTTTGTGTGTGTGCAACGCAGAGGTTTAAGACATACATTTGGATCTATCTGTGATGATGATCTGACCATAAATTCACTTGTTGCAGTCCAGAGTGATGTTCTTGTAATGGTTGATCAGTGCAGATGGTAAAAGCTGCAGTAAGTTAACAAGAACCTTAAAGTTAATGAATAATCTTCACTCTATATAAAGTGAGGGGAACAAAGATTATCTAGAAGAGGAGACAGACGTAGCACCTTCTCATTTCAAAAAGTAATAAAAATAATAGCTGAAGATGTTAATGTTGGAGCATGCTACTGTCAGTAGGGTCACTGAAACCTCAGCCTATGTTTCTGAAATTCAGTATCGGAACCAGTGTGAGGCCAGTTCTGATGTGAGCTCTTAAACTTTAATGCCAAGTGTGCAATACACTATACTTTGCTATGAACACAATGTAAGCAAAACTGTATTGTTAAAGCTTTGACTGCACTAGTTGTTTTGGGGTTTTGTCTGTTAAAAAGTCCATTGCAAAACTGCAGTTAAAAACTACAAGAGAATCTTCAAGTGCATGAAATACTTTTTGTTTCTAATGTATTTAATAAATGTAGGGAGATGTGTGCACATCTGGGTACAAAAATACACCAAATTTATTTCATCCACTATTTACTCAAACAGAAACTGATAAATAATACTTTCACATTTTTGTTGTGTTTTATTTCTGCCACACCAGGGGCTCAAAAAATGAATGTGTCAGTAAAGGATTTGACAGTGTGTTACGACAGTCATCAATCCAGCAAGCCCTGTAGCCATAAATAAGCTTCATACAGTGCCACACTAAAGAGGACAGTTTTTCTTCTGCAGGACATTGAAAATGTCACGGCAAGGGAATTGTTTGTCCCTGTTGCCACGACAACGCCACCAGCAGTTATCATTAACTTTCACACCAAGATTTTAATCAGCGGTCTTTGTGGCATAAGACGGAGACAACATCAGCCCAAATTTTCGAAGCCGTTATTCTAATTATGACGAGAAGCTATAGATTGATGAGCTTAGTTTTCTGCAAGGACTGGTGGCAGTTAATTCCTGTGACCTGTGTGCCTCCAGTAGTCTCTTTTCGAGATGGAGTCTTGAAAGTTCGATTATTAGTGACAGGTTGTAAGTGAGAAGAAGCTTATCTCTCCAGAGAGTGTTGATAACTTGAGACAAGGTTTAACTAGGAAGTAGTGAGACAGTAGATGGCAAAAAAAAAAAAAAAAAAAAAAAGGCACCTTCTCTATCTCTGGCAAGCACACTGTAATGAGAAAATACAGACAGCCGCAATTTCGCAAGTTGTAAATTCTGGTAGCCTTCAGTTGTAAATTCTGGTGGAGCCTGTTTCACTCAGCTATCTGATAATGTGTGAAAATATTTGTCCTGCTGCTTCTCCTGCATGAACACATAGTGCTTTTCAGCAAAAGCATTAAACATTCAGAGCCTTGGTATATGCAGTTCCATCAGGTTTGTAAGTCCCTGAAAAATGAGAAGAAATATGACATTTCCTTATGTAAAAGGGAAAAAGAAAAAATAGAAGCACTTACTGCCTCATTTTCATGTGTATTGAGACTGGCCAAACCAGTATTATCATTGCTGTTAATATTATTTATGTGCAAACAGTGTGCTCAGAGCTGTACAAGTCAAACAAGACATGTCCTTGCTCTGAGGGGCTTGTAATCTAAGTAGACAGACAATGCAAAATGCACTAGGAAAACCCAGAGGAGAATTATGTCTGAGTTTATTTCATTTATTTGTTCTTGGTGATCGGTAGGCAATGTTATTTTTGCTGACTAGAATCTGTGTTTGCGGAAGGAGTGTTGTCAGGAAGGTGAGGGCCCTGCATGTGTATTGAATGGGGAAGTATGGGAGCAAAAATGTGCGAATGGTCTGCAGAAGGATTTATTAGTGGAGGAGAAAAAAATTGTTGGGCGAGTTAAGCATCAGTATACTTCTTTCCAAGAGAATAAATGGGGAGACAGAGAGGCAGAGTAGTTATTGAAGATCATACAGTTAGGCAGTGGCAGAGCTGCAATGATATCTCAGTATTTAGGAAGCTCTAACCAGAGATGGATACTACTCTACTGATTAATTGCCTTTTGTCTCTGATTTCTGTTAGGGATTAAGTAACTTGTGGAGCTGTACCAACTAGGTAGAGAACTAATTCTGGGAGATCCCTGACTCCCTGCTATTTCTTCTGTTATTTGCTTTGCATTTCTAAAAGCATTTTGGCGAAATGGATGTATAGGAACGAAATCCTGCTGAGCTGCATGAGAGAGGTTTTCTTTCAAGTGGTCTGGAAACACTTGAGCTACTTCTAGGATCTCCGGGTCTCATTTAATCAGCAAGGTCATGGCAGATAGGTTCATTCTTAAATGTGTTCAAAAAATCATAAGCATAGCCAGGTACTACAACGCCTAGCAGAGCAGGGAGAACAGTGGAGAAAAATAAAAGAATAGAGGTATATGGTCGGCTTGAGGAAAAGCAAGGACTGCAAGAAGCACTCAAACATGTTTACCATAATTAACAGTAGTAATGGAAATTGTCTGTTGTATCACTGATTCTGCTGCTCATTAAATCAGAGATGTCACTCTTAAGTGCTGAGTGCTGTAAATATGAAAGCTGTTGATTTCATTTGCTATGGCAATTAATAAACTGCTTCAACAGAATTCTTAAAATTGTTTCCTAGTGGAAAAAAGCTTTCAGTTTCTTTTAGTTTCCTCCTTTTCTCCCCAGTTGTTTCATTGCTATGGTTGGCAAGCTGATGGAAAAAGACACTGAGACTTGATAACGTACATTGTCTTGAAGGTTCAGCAAATCACATGATGAAAACTGTTCTTTTTAATAAGGATTTTGAAAGAGCCATCTGCTTTTGAAGGATGAATAGTGTTCAAACTTGCTAGCAAACTAAATGAAAGCAAGTTTTAAAAATCTTGAGTACAGAATACTTTCTCTAATCTGTTGTATTGCCTAGCTTGAGCTTTCAGTGAGTCTTTTGTCTGAAAGTGTTCAAGTCTTCACTGTGGCCAGATAGATATAAATTGCAGTTGGAGTTTGACCACATTTTCAATGCGCGTGCCATCTAGTTGTACATAGCCTTTCCTAGCTGGGGGCTTGCCTGTGCTAGGGCAGTGTCTTGCCAGTTGTGCTGGCGTAAGTCTGCTGGCAGAGTTTCCTGGGGGAGAGCACGATATACCAGAAGAATGGGCATTTTCATCTAGTGTTGTTGAACCTCCTTGAACAAACTCATTGTCATGCCATCCTGACCATGTCTATACTACAGGTTTTGCTGGCACAGTTGTAATGGTATTTTTTTCCTCCCACTCTTTCAGCTGAGTTAGCTGTGCCAGCAAAACTTTGTGACTGCTTACAGCAATGCAGCTGCTTCTGTCTCTAAACTTCAGATTCACAGCTGTAAGACCCAGTTTTTTTCAGTGAGTCAGATTTTTCTATTTAGAAAAGGATAGAAGCTGAATTAATATTATGATGAAACAAACAAAAAAAATGTAATGGGCATATGAGTATTAGGAGGTGGGGAGGGAATCCCTTTCTTGAGGTTATCAGTATGTACTGGAGACAAGCAAAAGGGGATGATCATAAATGAGGGAATATATCCTTAAGATTAAACTAGATAACGAATAAGATATTCTTTCATCAAGAAGCACTATTTTGTATGGTGATAGCTCTGGTCCACAATGACAGTAAGATTCACAAACTATATAAATAGGGCATTACAAAGTTAA
This sequence comes from Platalea leucorodia, assembly GCF_965183815.1. Classification (NCBI taxonomy): domain Eukaryota; kingdom Metazoa; phylum Chordata; class Aves; order Pelecaniformes; family Threskiornithidae; genus Platalea; species Platalea leucorodia. The sequence goes on from NC_138826.1 coordinate 25,992,996, forward strand.
AACTATGAATTTATTAAAAAACTCTTGCTTCTTTTGCAGAAACCTAACCCTGATTTCAAATTACTGTGAAGACAGTGGTGCAGCCCAGTTCTCTTTTAAGTTGCATGTTGTATTCAAAGGATGAGTTTGAAATTAAATATGTTTTGCAGAAGCAGTGGGTTGCTGCACTGCTGTAAGTTTTTGGCCCCTGATTTTAATCTATTGAAAGTTGCTGTAACCAATGGAGCTATTCAGCAGTTTTTTTTTTTTTTTTTAAAATGCCTGTCTGTCCTTGTTAATTAGAAGTGTACATATTGGGAAATTAACTATGAAATACTAAAAATGATAAATTATTTCTTATTTGAAAGTATAAATTAAAGGTTTAGTGTATATAAAATTTGTCATGTTTAATTGCAAGTTCAATTAAAATTCAGGATAATGATGATTTATACAGGTTTCTGTGTAATTTGATATTCATTAGCTTAGCCAGACACATGCTGATATTAGCTCGTTAATTATGTTTCCTTTTGTTGAAAGCAGCCTTGTGAAAGCAATCTGCTCAAAGTTTTTTAAACTCATTCTGCTAAATGAATATTTGGCAGCTGTTCATGTTATTGAGATGGTCACTGTGGCTTCACTTCACTCATAACAGCATCAATCATACCGACTGTATGACAAACAAGGGTTTCTCGTTACAAACCCATTTATGAAGGTTATGGTTGACATTAAAGAGCTATTGCATGGTAGCATGATATTGCTTTACCATAATGTTAGAGTATAACTACAGCTAGAACTGGCCTCTCCCACACAACCAAAACAAATATAGTTTAATAAGAGGGGAGAAGAAAAAGCTGTTTCAGATGCAAGTAATGTAACCAGTGTATGAAGTGCTGAGGTGCTTTCACATCTCTGGAATGTGGAAGGCAAGTTACTCCACACTGTAAAAGCTGTGAGATGTTAGTGTATAAAAAGCAACGTGTGTAGTCTTCTGGGCTGTTAGCTCAGTGTTCTTCAGGTGTTCTTAACACTCTCTTCTAAGTGGAACTGACCTGAATAATTTTAGAGATTGATGTGACGAAGTAGATCCCAGTGAGACCTGCACCCCAGTTTGGGAGGGGAGCCATCCTTTGTGAGGAACTGGAACTCTGGAGGCCTCTAGCCTTTGCATTAAGTAATTTTACAGAATTGTTAAGGCTGCGGGGGATTGAGCATCTTAATGTTTCAGGATCACTAGAGATTTTTATCTGAAAATATTTGAGGTAAATGCATTTACTGTTTAATGAAAAGACAAGTATAGCTTTGAAGGATTGATGGCATGAAATGTAATCCTTTTGTTTCTACTAAAAAGAAAATGCAACAAATGTACTGATGGCTGCGGCACTCAAAAGGAGTTATCGTTTCTTGTAGTGCTTGCTACAGGACTGTATGTGTATCTTTATCTTGGAGTGCTGTCTAGCCTTTGTCCTTTTCATTAGCAGTCAGCAGTGTTGCAGACCTGTTTGGATTCTCAGATCTGGGGAGGAGATCTTGCTTCTGGAGTTCATGATTCAGTTTTTAATCTGCTGAAGTGGGGTAAACTCATGGACTTCAGGAAGAGAAGTAGTGCTGGACCGACGTACATGTTAGACTTTTTGTCACCTAAGAGAATGAATGTTGAGACTCAGGATCAGAGTGATGGACTGGGAAGAACTCCCTTTTTTTCTGTCCCTTTCAGAACTTGCTCTTGTGGTGTGCTCTTCCTTTTTTTTGCATGTTATCATGCCATCCAATAATGGTAAATCAGTATTACTTTAAAGGAAGGGGTAACAGCGAAAATCAGTAGATTTTCCTCCCACCCACCTACATCCCCCAAACATTTTTGGGAAGTGCTAACTATGAATTTAGTTAAAAACTCCTCTTAAAGGGGAGTTTACAGTGTTAAATCAAGTGGGAGTTTACCTGTTGATTGCCTTAGCTTGGACCAAGCCATTAGTACACAGTGGCTTTGTGTTGCATTGATGGTGGGTAAATCACTGTTACTTATCAGTCAGAAGAATTTCACTCATCTGTGGTTATTTTTCTTAAAACAGCTCAGCTTGGTTAGCGTAAAGTTACTCTTATATCTGTCAGCTTTCTTGTATAGTGGTGTAGGGCTAGTAAAGACTTTTTGACAAGACAGTTCATTGTTGATTCTCTTAGAGGTATAGCCTCTTAGGTAATAGACCCAGGTGGTGTGTTTCTGTAGGCAGTATGCTAGTAGCTACTGTAGGCTTGGAAGAAGAGCTCAATATGAGACGCAGATGTGATAGAACAGATTTGCAAATCAGATATTAAAATATTTTCAAAGGGGATAAAAATTTTGCAGAATGATAGAAACTTCTTAACGTTCTTTCCCTGACCCTGCAAAGTGCCTGGCTTCACATTTTTTGCTTTACTTTTTAGATATCAAACATCTGCTTTGAAAATGAAACTAATTTATTTTCCGTAATTGTCCCAAATTCTTTTGATTGTATGGAATATTGTTTCAAGTCTTCAATTGGATAAAAATACCCATGGAATATATGTCTAGGGCTGACTGTTAGGACAAATTTAGATGCATGGAGCAGTTTGAGGGTTGTTGGTTTTTAGGTGTGCACTTAACGTGTTTCCTCCTGTCTAACTATAGAAGTGACTATTTTAAATAAAATTTTATATAATAATAAGAATGTGATAAAAAATATTATTATTTTTCCTTCATTATTTCACTGTGAAAAGAGCTATTAGAGTTCTGTTTGTTATGAAGTGTTGCACACTGATCCCCTAAATCTCATATCCTTGATGAGGAAGCAATAGAATGGTTGTATTTTTTTTTTATGATTTGTATGTCCATCCTTTAATTTAGTATTTCTCACATAAAAAAGGCCCGTGAAGAACCAAGAAGATACAATTCTAAGCAAGCATAGATAGCAGACCTATTGACTGAGCCTGCCATTTTTTACCTAGTTATTTTGAGTAGAATTGCATTTAAACTTCTCTTTGATAGCATTTTGATTAGACAGGACAACATAGAATTTCCCAATCAAGTAGTGGACAATATTTTAGGAAGTGTTCTGGAACAAGTTTTGAATGCTGCTGCTTTTCCTTTAAATCAAAATGGTCTATAAGCATATGGACTAAGTTTGCTTTGTAGAAAAAAGGTAAATCTCTGGGATTTGGGGTGTGTCCCCCCGCCCCTCCCCCGTTTTTTTAGTAAGTTTAGTTTTAAGTTGCGCCAATATGAGGAAATAATTATTTTTTTTTTCTTCCAAAAATTACCAGTTAGTAATTAGAATTTTTTTTTTTCTTTCTTTCTTTTTTCAGTGGATTGGAAAACCATTTTTTTGTATATTGCGTTTAAGGGAAATAAGCCTACTTCTGCTGTAGAATAATTCTGTTATAAAGCATAGAAGAGTTTGATTATGGTATTTGTTGCTGTTTTGATTCTCAAGATTTTATTAATTTTAATGTTCAACAGAAGGAAGTATCCCACTGATTATAAGTGACAGCAACATGTTTATAGAAGCACCTGAAAAATCACTGTAGGCATTTAAGAAAATCTTTCATCCCTAGTAGCAAAACCATGCCAGTAACTGATTGTTGAGCAAGACCTTGTCAGCTTTTTATCGCAATACGTTGTTGGGTAATAGTTTTAAAATTATTTATAGAACGGAATCCCAGCTGTACTGAAAATACCATCATTTAATATGTTGTCTGTGATTCTCATTAGCTTTTTTTGCCTAAGGGTTATGAAGAGAACAAAGGTTTGGCTGTATGTCTAAGATTGAGCACTATATAAAATTTTTGTCAGGGGACTTGTTGACCTTATGTATAGTTACCTCTTTCAGAAGCTCTTTGTATTATGGCTGCAGTTGCTATGGAAGTTGCATAAACCTAGCAACAGCCAGCGTGCCCTGGCACAATGTATTTCAGAAGTTTGGCCTCTAAATGGGTATGTTTGCTTACTGCAAAGTTTACCTCCAGTACAGTATAGAAATAATGATTAATCAAGTGAACTGTGTATATAAAAAGCATAGGCTGATATATTTTTACATATGTAGCATATACCTGCATGTATAAAATATGGGAAATCTGTTACTCCACACAGGATCCTACTTTCTCTACTGATTGTTGTTAAAAATAGCAGCCTTCAAGTAAAATAATTTATTTATTAACATTCACAACTTCTCTGTAACTTCAGGTAGAATATTGCAGTACCTTTTCAGTATCCTTGCATTAGTTTTATATTTTTTTTTTTTTTCCTTTTGATACTTGTTTTCTTGTAGTGTGGTAGCCTCTCTAGCTCTTTCATCTTAAACTGTAATGTTCTACTGTTATAAAAATATTGGGTTAATCTCCTAATATATTCAGCCTAGAGCATCACTTTAGTGACAGTAGCTGTTCTGCATCTGGCAGTGCTCCTGGGAAAGGTAGACTTGAGCAACAACATTATGATTGCTGCCTGCTTGTATGTATGGCTGACTCAGCAGCATGTGGTTAGTCTGACTTAAAGGATAAGACAAAATCCTAGTATTACCCTTCTCCTCAGGGACAACTGCCCTTCTTCATCAAGAAGACAACCATTCAGCCAGAAAGACTGACTCCCAGAAATTCACCACAATCACTTTAGTCTTTTAAATTTCAGGTGGGACTAGAATTGATGGTGTTGAGGGTAGAGGCTCAGAGCCTTGAATCTTTATGTTTAAGTGAGTTAAGCAAAACTGCTGGCTCTGAAGAAGTCTCTGTATTTCTTTTTAACAGCTAGAAAATAGGATAAATGAGGAAGGGAAAATGCAGTCACTGTTGGGGGGGGAGACATTTTAACCCTTTTGATGATGAGAAACTGAGTCCTAAATTATTATTTAATCCTGGATGAATACTATTTGTGTGTTTGTGTCAGTGTGTGATTGGTTTTAAAAAAAGATATAATGAACATATAGTTTCTATAGTAAGTAAAATTGTTGAAGAGAGCCTTAAATCTAAGGCTTAATCTACTGTCTTGTTGACAGTAGATGTCAACATACCTAGTAAGCTGAGTTGCACATTTTTGTAAAAATAAAAAAAATATAAAATAGTAGTTAAGTGAGATTAAAAGAAATAGTGCAAAACCAGACTATCATTTTCTATGAAGTGCTTGGTTCATGACAGATAGTGCTGCTCCTGTTTACTTGCCATCAGAAACTGTACCCACTCAATTGGGTTACCCACATTTCTAGAGAATCTTCCTTTAGTCTGTATTCATTCATACAAGAGATCAGTGGAGCTTTCCTAATGCTATAATAATGTTCTTTGAGGTATCTCAGTCTTTGAGATGCTGAGCATTATTTGCATTTCAAAACTGCACTAACGTGTTTTAACATTTTACAAATAAAGCAAATCAGACAATGGAAGAATATCAGCAGAATACCAACGCCTTGGTTTTTTTGCTTTTATTATTGAATAATTTTAATAAAAATGTAGTAATAAGCTCCAGTATTTTATCAGACTACTGTATGAACGTATTCTCATTTCTGCTCCTTCCCCGGCAGGTGTTTCACCTGGAAACTAGAAAAGGTAACAGGTCAACAGAGGAAACAAACATGTCATCCACTGTAGCTAATTTTATGTTTTGTAGTGACACATTTAGAAGACTGTGGCAAGTTTCAGAGCATGTTGGGGTAACTGGAGCTCGTGCTTGCACTTGATTGTTAGTTCTGTGCTCTTGAAAACATAATGTGTTTGAAGCAGAGCATGGCTTTTGCATAAGCAGAAGTGTAGAATTTTTTTTATGGAAGGAGGAAGTATTCATTGTTTAGAGCACTGCTGTAACCCATAGTAATAGGCTGTTGTGAAATCTGGAAAATTCTGCTAGTGAGAAGGTATCATCATTTTTCATTAGCATGTTGAAAGTAAATTTTTCTCTGTCACCATCTTTCTGGTACATGTGTGAATTTAATCTCTAAAATAAGCGGCAGGAACTAAAAGGACATCAGTCTTTGTAACTCCAACTTGTTGTTTACTCTGCCTTTAGAGCACCACCACTGATGAAAAGGGTGCGGTCTTATGAACACAGCTTTTTCTAGCACTCTGAGGGATGGCTGCTATTCATTGCCTTTAATCTGAAAATGGGTTAAAATCACTTTATGTGAAGTGTAAATGGATGTTTATTTCATAATAGGAACTCGTATCTTTTTTTTTCTAACTTTTCCATATGCATTCTCGGTCTTCTTCACTTTGTGGAAATCTGCTGCCTCCTTTTACGGTGCACAGGAATCTAACCTGCTATTAAAAATTAGGTTATTTCAGCCATAGTGTATTTGTAAAGTATATCTCACCTTCAGCAGAGAAATGGATAGGCTTTGTCTGGTTTTGGGAATATATTTCTGTCTCTTTCAGGGTATGTAAAGCCTCAGAACTTTAATTACAAGTATTGGGATGGTGAGTATGGTAAAGAAGGGAGAGGATGACTTCTACAGCTGAATGTTTATCAAGCTCTCAGAGAATTAAAGCAGTTCCATGAAAGAACCAAGACATCATCTTCTAAGTCAACCTGATAATTCTTCCATCAATTAATGATGATGTTTGTATCATAAGGTGGGAATTACTTAAGAATAATTTAAAATTGAAAAGAGAGTGGTGTGGAGAATGTGTAGGTTGGGGTTTGGGGTTTTTTGGTTTTTTTTAGATTGTGATAGAAGAACCTGCAATGGTTCCTTGGTTATTTGTTTTAGTTTACCTTTAATGTCCTTTGGGATGACTTATATGGTGTATTAAAAAGTTTGTTTTCCCTTTGGACCAATGAGCATAGCTTGATAAACTGTAAAATGCCGCTTCCCAAACAAACAAATCCCCAAACCAACAAAAAATCCTCCACCCTTCAAATGAAGTGGGTGACAGCAATATTAGTTCTCTTTTAGTTGTTGGAAGAATATAGTATTTTTATGTGGTTATCGGAGGAGATGATAAAACGTTCTAAACATTGCTAACAAATGTGTTTAATACCTAAACAGGCTCCTCTGCCTTGGTGGCGTGTGAGAGATGGATTTCGAGGAGGTACCACTGAGGTCTATGTTGTTACAGCGCTACTAACTAATGACCCTATGGCAACTAGTCTATATATATATTTTTAGTCTGTTTATGTGTGTCTTCATGTAAAGTAATATGAGATACAAAGGGCAAAAGCAGATTTTTTTTTTTTTTTTTTTTATGGTGGTGTCTTTGAGACAAGTTTGCTAGAAAGTAGAATAGCAAGATGGATAAAAGGCGGAGATAAGTGACCCTCTCCATTCTACTTTTTTAGTAAATTGTACTATTTTTCCAGTGCGTGAGGTCATTGCTCATTTTCTGGTAGAAAATGGATGTAATGCACAAAAACCATAACAGCAAAGTGGAGAAGATATGTTTAAAGCTGACCTTAACTACAGAGGGAACATGGAAACTCTTAAACTCTGTTCTTCCTTTATCCTGAAAATTGACTTCACAGATTTGTGGATAATTTTGATTTACAGATTTTCATACCCAAATATCACACTCCTGGGCAGTGTGATTTCCTACAGGAAGCTTGGGCACAAACGGGATTCAGAAAGAAATAGTGAGGTTCTCTGGACCCAACTTTAATAACCTTCCCAGTGGAACCAATGCACAGAGGTTTTAGTACCAGTACCTGCCTCTTACTCTACAGTTTGAAAGGGAAGATTTCTGTCTGGTTTTGTAAGTGGTTGTAAGACACATTGTCCCACATAAGATCTGACTGAAGTATCGTCACAGTGAAAATTTGAAAGAACCAATTGTACGTAATTGAATCAAACTAACTCGAAAGGAGAAAAGGAGGTTGCAAGCATCAAGCTTGCTTTGCTTTCACTGAAACTGGATGCCTAAATGTTGGTGGTCTTGAAAAGGTCTTTATTTTTGTTGATGTTTTTCTTGGTTACTAGCTTCAAATAGCAGTTAAAATTCCAAATATTTCGAAATACCAGTTGTAACCCAAATTTAAGTTGTTCTGTTAGTTTTTACTTCCTTGTGGAGCTATTTCATGTTTCACTGTCAGTTGAGCCTCTTTCTTATTGGCTTATTTTTCTTTTCCACAGAATAAGAATTCTTTAGATTATCAAACAAACAAACCTCCCCCCTTTAAGTCCCTCTAGGTTTGTCTATGTGGATTCAATTTATAGATGGTGGATAGTGATGGCTGTTCTGGTGGCTAAGATGAGACACTATGAAATATGTGTTATGGTTGCTTTTCAGCAACTTTTTTGAAAAAAAAAAAAAAATTAAGTACATGGTATCATTAATGTCCACTTCATCCTGGTTTATATTTATCTTTTAAAATTGCTCCACAAGTAGTCTAGCATCTAAGTTGGAAAATGACCTGTCACAGTGCAGTACAATAGTTTCTTTAGCACCCTTTATATAGAGATGAACTCGCTCAGAGGCTAAGAAAATGCAGCGAAGGGTAGTGGTTCATGTTTGAGCAAAGGAGAACATTCTGAAGGAAAGGCAAAGATGTGAAAATTTAAGAATATAAAAATGTACAGTGAGCAGTTGTGGAACAAGGGAAAAGATGAAAGGAAAAAAAAGAATAATGAAAGAAGTAGTTGTAGTGGAAAGCTGTGATAGATGGGTTTAGTGCACTGTTTGAAGAAAGGTGGTAAAGGCCAGGGTCTCAATGGAAACTACTAGAGAAAGCAAGTGGAAAAACCTGTTTGTGCTGAGTTGCAAATTGGAAATGGTAACATCAGTAGGTTACTACAGAGGTTTAAAGAAGGTGTAGTATCTTTAGTGGGTTGCTTGGGTCAGAATGACATTCTTCAATTTCTTCAATTGACATGAAAATAAGAATGTTTTAGTAACATAGGATAAATGTAACTATTGATGTACTTCAAGATCACTTATACTTTTGCTGATTTGTATTAATTTACATTCACACATTCCCTGTTTTTCTTATTGGGTTAGACCTTATTCGTTTTAAACAAAACTTAGTGTAAAATTAAGTAATACATCTGTTTATCTCAAGGTTCTTAAAAATTTCAGAAAATTCACTCAGTGCTTTCATTGGAAGGGAAAGAAGGGTGGAAGGATTTGGGCAGAGTAGCTCAGTGATGTGGGATAGAAGCAGGTGTATAACTCATACCCTATGCGCTTTCCAGTGGTCATGTTCCCCCTGAAAACTGGAGCCAAAATCAGTGACATATTACTACATAGCGGGTGGGACTGAGATAATATGATCAGCTTGCGGGTAATGTAATATTTGGTTGCAGTTGGTTAACATAAGGGAAAGAGTTTCAGAGTTTTGGAGGCCTCTAATAATCATGATGGAGAACTTGGAAATTTGGTGTGCATGGTTCAAAATGGGAAGAATTGCTGTTTGGAGAAACATGATTAGGAGAATGAGTGTAAAGAGTACCTATTACCTGCTTTCATGCAAAGCCTCTGTAGTATGGGAAAACCATTCAGAATAAACTTATCTTAAATAGATCTGGAAAAGATAAATCATGCTAATCTGTAGATGAGCAGCTCTCTTTCATTCACTACTTTTGTTGGGGATTATCAGATATTGTTTCATTGAAAGGCATCTGTGTTGAGGCTGTTTGACTGAACAGCTGTGGCTGGCTTCATTTAGTGTTGTCCTTGCCTCTTTGCTTTAAATAAGTTCCAGAAGTCTGAACTTTACCTCTTCACATGCTTTTTAAGAAATGACAGGGTGAGTCTGAGAAGATTTTACCTGAGGGTGAGAGCTTAGCTATGCCAAACAGACTTAATTCTCTTTCTTGTTATAGTCAAAAGAGCAACTTCACTGATGCCACTTGAGCTACATACTATGTTTGCGTACTTATAGCAGGTTTTAATTGTATTGAATTGTAAAAAACGCACAGTGGTAACTGAATGACACTTGGGAGAAGCATTACTTACCACTGACTGTTGCCTGTGCTTTTGCTACAAGGAAAAGCCAAGTTACCAATTGCTAAGGGTAGGATTTAAAGGCTGTGAGCTACTGTACTAAAATATGCCATTAAAAAATTTGCTTTTCACACGAATCCCTATCTTCCAAGCATTTTGACAGCTTGATGAACTTTTCGTTTATACCTGTGTCTGTTTATGTAGATTTATCTTCCTGTATGTAAGAATGCAAGCCTTTGTGTATAAAACACTGCATGGAGAGCACAGTGGTGTTTATCACCGGACATGTCTACTGATTGTACATTAGTAAATCATTCCATCTGCCTTTATATACAGAAAAGGGTGGGGGAGAGAGGCTAATTCTTTCCTTGGTTTTTAAGTGTGTGTCTCTGAAATTGGTTATGAGGCTTACATGAAAGATATTCCTCAAGAGAATGTTATTCCTGTAGGGATTTTTTTAGTCCAGCAAGAGAGAGTCACTGTGGCATGGGACCAAGTTGTAGGCCAAGTGGAAATACAGCAAAGTGATTTAATAGAAAAGGTAATTCCTATTCAAACTGGATGGTCCCTTATTCATTTCCTCGGATTATCATCAAATTTATGTCACCAGCAAAGGAGCTTTATTGAGTTTCACAGATATATTCCTTTTGCTTTCATTGTCATTAGTTGGCACACTGACATTTTCATATGTGTCTCAGCTAATGCCTCAAAATTACTCCATCTACAAATGTAACAATTGAACAGATAATTTTAATAAGATTCAGCTTGACTTCAGACTGCACTCCTTCCTTTCTTTATAGAATGCAAATTGTAACCTGTTTTTAAAGCTGTGCAATGCAGTGAACTTTAATGGGATTTGACAACATCATATTAAGCACAACAACTACGCATAATGTACCGAAAAATTGGACGTGAAATTGGAAACATAGCTGAGAACAAAGTAAATTTACATGGTTTGGTAGTTTGAATGTCTGATATCATATTCTCTCATGCAAGCTCCATAAAAAGCAAGGGATTTAACAATGGATATCAGCGGAAAGTGCTTTTAAAGTTAAAGCTGATGGATGGCTTGTCAAAAAAAATAATTGCATTGGTTGGAAAGTCGGGATGCGTGCTGAGGGGGAGAGAACAGGATATACAGAGAGGATGATGGGAAGTGACAGTGGTCTGTCAAGAAGCAGTGGCTGCCCAGAGAAGTGTGAAGCCAGAGCTATAAGGTGGCAGAGTAGAACAGGCTGTCAGAGCGGGAAAGTGGCTTTAATACCCTGAAAAGCAAAGGAATCCGCCTGTCAGCCTTGCTCAGCCGTGCTGAAAGAGGAAAAGAACATGGCATAAAGTTAGAGACATTAAACGGGAAAAAAAGAGAGGCCAACGAAAGCCAGTAAGGAGGGGTGGTGAGCTGTTATGTTTTTAAATAGACAAATGACACATTTCTACGTGCAGCAAGAAAGCAAACTGTCTAAGAAATTTAGAACTGATTAGAGGCTTTTCTGAAAAAGAAATACAGGATGATCAGCATCTATTTCTGGCATTTTTAAATGTACCACGTAGCCCTGTGACCTTCCCTTCACTTCCATCTTGTGTAACTGTACTGGCCCATCACTGCTATGAGAGGCAGAAATGGTTTTGTTATGGAAGCAGCTTTGTCCCTGTATGCATTGGAAGAACTTGGTGCTTGAACCAAAATCAGTTGTCTCAGAGGTCTCTTTTTCGCCATTCATAAGGTATTAGCTTATAATAGCTGATTATCAACCTAACCAAACAATTTTTTCCTTAAAATTTTTTAAATGTTGAGATTAATTCGGCTATACGTCATTACGATTTATACCTTGTACTAGTGCAGTGCCACACAAATAGCAGCGCCTATCGATTTTAAGAGTTTTCCACAAATGCTGGAAAATTTATTTACATCTTAAAGATTGTAGGAAAAAAACCTGAGTAACTGTAATACAAGTTTTTAAAATAAAATCAGTGTTTTTCAAATACAGTTCTCTGTAATCATCTGTTACAAATATATTTTAAGGAGAAATGAAAAACAAGTAAAATATAAAAATTAAAAAATCTTTATATATATGATATATATTTGGTATAGGATAACACATTAAAAGGTGCTGTGCTACATAGCTGCTATATAAGAAAGGCATTAGAAACACAGTCCATGCTATACTTTTTCAGTCCGTTACCTTAACTTTTTCTGAAGAAATCGTGTCCAATAGAAAAATGCAAATAAAAGGCAAGATACAGCTTGTGCACAGACATTCAGAAAACGCACACTGCGTGTTAAAGACGTTCCGGAATACAACTAGATCTTGAAAAATACGGAGTGAAATGAAAGCTGCAAGGAAATATTGTTTGGTAGATTTCAACACTTTTCAGAATTTGACTCAGTTAACAATTGTGATAGAAGTTATTAACTGCAATTAAGTTTGTGGATGTTACTTCGCAGAACTTGTTCTGAATGCTACCACGGCTGTGTTTGAAATAAAATGCAAGTTAGCAGTTCTCATGTGCAATAGAAAAGGAAACAAAGGTCACAGTTTTTGATCATAAGTGGTTCCAGATTTTGGCTTACATCTCAGTTATAATGACAAGCTAATTCAAATAAGGACTTGTTAATGCTTCAGTCCATACATGCTTTCATGTTTTATTTCTGTTGCAATGTGTTGAATAGGAGAATTAATTTTCCATCTACAAATACATATTATCTAATTAATAGAAAACAATTGTGTCATGATTATAATAGAGACTAAAAATCCGTATAATTGGCTGCTCTCATAGCATACTTACTCTTTCTGTTGGTCTGAATATCATGTGTCCAAAAATGTATTACATCCTGAAGTAGAAGGCCCCCAGTTAAAATGTTGTAAGTGTTATGTTACTAGTCCTTTCATTGAAAGAACAGCAGAAAATCAAGAATACATTAACGCGGAGGAAAGATCTAGAGTGTTGCTAGGCATTTTAAACATATTTTTTAAAGAAAGCGTATTGAAAGACAGCATTGTTTGCGTTTGAAAATCAACATGTTCATTATTCTCTTTTAGAAATGTATTAAACATTGAATGTATATGCTTCGGGGTTGTATGATGGCCCCAGCTCTTAAGGATTCTCAATGCTGGACCTAAAGGGCATTTTGGTTTTTTATGGGTGCACTTTCAAATTACATAATGAAAAAAATCAAATAAAAGTTTTCACTTCTCCCTTCTCATGTTAGCACCTAATATAAAGTTGCAAAACTAAACAAATGAGGAAATTACAGTAATCCGTGCCTTTTATGTTTAGATATTTTGTGAGCTTCTAAATGGCAGGTGATCTTACAGATTGTATGTCTTTATCCAGGCAGTTTTCCTATAGTGTCTGTTGCCAGTACATGTGAATACATTACAATATATATAGTCTAAGCAAATGCATGAATGATAAAGCTCTCTACTTGGACAAAATGAAAAAAAAAAAAAAAAAAAAAGAACATTCCTTCAGAGTTTGAATAGCAGCATTTGCCTGTCAAATAAGATACTTTCTTTCTCCCCTTCTTTAGTCAGTAAAAGTCCTAACTAGAAATGAATGAATGCAATAAAATGCGCTGTATTTGCTAGGCACAAAACGGCAATGTTAGAGCTAGAACTGCAACCTCTGCTTGTTTTTCCTTACTCCTTATACATTCAAAAAATCCGCACTGTTGCTTGCAATGTAGTGTTTTGTGTATTAATAGCTCTTTTGGTTTGCAAATAACACCTCTTTGTGTCACTTTGTGGTTCCAGAAGGGTCACTGGTTTTTTACACTTTAGGAAGATTGCTGCTGTTATCTGTAAATCTGTTGCTTGGACAAGAATGGAATTACATGATATGATTTAAAACAGTATCAGCTGTATTTTATTCTTTTCACAAGGAAATGACCTCTTACCTTATACAGCTTAAATAAATAAATAAAGCTTCTACGACATAGAGCAGCAAAGCTTCTGCCTTTGTTACCTCAGGAGTATCTGAATAAAATGTCTTATTAAGCAAGATGTAAGAGCAATGAAGAGAAGAATCAATCAAATTAGTTGACATCTCAAGCTTGGAGCACCAAGTGCTAGTAGTTATCTGTTTAGTAAAATGGATTTAATGAGAAATATAAATGCTGGTATTTAGATGGCTGTATTTTGGTAACTTGAATATTGCCTTCCAAAGTTGTATAATGATGCAATATTACAAAGTTTTAAAGTACAGCAGGAACTGTTGAAATTACTTTTGCCTCCCTGCAGCAAGGTTACACACAAAAATGTGTTGGGCCTTAAAGAAAGGAGAGCAAATACTGGATTATCTTTTGTAATGTTATACCCCAAACCCAACAGAGATTGGGTTTGTCTCATAACACTGGTTGTATATGGAGTTTGCGTATTATTAACCAGCATATCCTAAGGTATTCAGCCACTCCTGTGGGCTCACCTACAAGGTCTGAATGCCGAAATTGGTGGTTAAACTGACTCTGAGAAACCATGATGTATGTGATTTTTATAAATATGTTGCATATTTGTTGTCATCCTGTGTGAGAATATTGCTTATTTCTAAGCAAAATTATTTCTTACATAAAAATTCCATTGACAGAGTAAAATTTGCACCTTGGAACAGGTAACTCCTAGCGTGCAAGGAATCAATTTTCTGGTGTTGAAAATGCCCTGACCTTCCATTTCATTATGATTTACTGCTGATCTGCCCACCCAAGATCCTCATATGACTTTCATCAAAATAATTTTGGAAAATTTATTTCTGTAATACCCTATGGGGTATGTAGTTACTTACAAATAGGAAGTAGAAGATCAAGCTTCCTGTTTGAATGACTCCAGGTCAAATTAAAAACTGTGACACAGCAAGAAGTTTAAATCATGCATCTCAAAGACCCTGCCTCTCTTCTCTCACTTCCAAAGTTTATATGTTTTACTTTCTTTTGCTGTATCAAATATACCATGTCCAGGTGTATGTATCCATATATATGTGTGTGTCCCAGTATTGTGGAGATTGGTCAAATGCATCAGTCTTTGTAGAGAAAACATGCAGAAAACAGTAGCATGTGATATTGCAGCAAAAGATGTGTTAACTTGATTTGTGTGTCTTTTATGGCTTTGGTAGGGAGCCAGACACTATAAAGAAAAGCCCCACTTATGGTGATCTAGAAGGCAGCAGGATTTTTAAGGTTTTCCAGCAGGCCTCTGCTTAGTAAGATCTTAGAAGAGAATAGTTGCTGCTTAGTTTGCCTGAATTTAGATTTTCAGGTATTAGAAATAAAGGATGGGAGAAGATAGAACTAAACTGGGTATTTTTAGCTGGGGTAAAGGATCAGGTTAATGGATGTATTGAATGTTAATGAAAGGAGGTCTGCACAGTGCTTGAACTTGTATCAGTGGTACTTACAGTCTAAGTTTCTCCAGCCTGTAAGTGCTCCTCTTGCTAATCATTCCTGCTTAGGGTTTTAGCTCGCGTACCACAGTTTGGCTAGTATAAAGCATTCTGTCATGTTGAGAAGCAACAGTAGTAGGAGCTTGCATCTTTCCATTTTACTTTCTGGGAGAAATCACCCTTGCATGATGTGCAATGCACTCTTTTCCCATTTGTGTTATTTAATAGGAAAGGGCTAGACCTGCACATGATATGGGGCAGTGCTTTTGTAATTGAAGCAGTTTGGGATCAGAGCTTCTGGCCTAGTTCACTGTAGTGAAGGGTATCTCTTAGAAATTTGGTGTAGAGATTTCCTCTCTCGTCATGCCCTTAAAAATCTGGGGGTGGGCATGTCTGACGGCTAGGTGTTAGATATTGACTCATCTCTAACCTGAGACAGGAAACAATAATAAGAAGCTATTATTGTGGAAAAGCTAGTTGCTACTAGTTGCTTTTGTGGGAAGCTCTAATAAACTTCAGGCATTTTTACCTAATATCCAGCAATGACAAAAGCACCTTAATAACGTTGTTTGCAGGCCTGTTTGAAATATTAGTAGAGGGGCTCGAAGCTCTGTGAATTTGTTCAACCAAACGTGACTGTAGCCGCATAAATAACAGATACTAACTTCCTTTTCTTTATTGAACAAGTCATGTCCTGAAGGCTTCTGTAAGTCACTATGAACCAATATTCTGCTTAGAAACTGGTTTTATTGTAATATAACTTTATATGACTTAAACCTTGTCAAAAAGGTCATGCAATCCATTACTATTTCTGTTCCAGTTAGGTGCTGGGTTTTTTTTTAAACATAGAAGTGATTTTTTTTTTTTTTTTTTTTTTTTGAGCACCTTTGTAACAGAACTGAATTTGTTATGTTAGATTCTTCTCTCGCATCTAGTTTCTCTTAATACAGCAAAATTTTTTTTTGGCATTCTGTCCCCCCTTTCCCCTGTGGTTGTGTGGGGTGTTTTTTTCTTCTGAATTTCGTGTTTCCTTCAAGCAAGTAAGGACCCTAAAGATACAAGGGCATTGAAAAATATAAAACTGGTCAAGATGGATGGCAAAAACCACCATGCATAAATAAAGTACCCTCCTTCTCTCTCTCCTTCTCCCCCCTCCCAAAACGAACAATGATTGTGTGGTTGAAGACCTGGCTGAATAAGTGTGTCAGGTACTGATTGGAAGAATGATAAATGGAGTGACCTAACAAAGGATTGACTTCTCCAAAAGACAGGCCTTTTTTAATGGATGGAAAGGGAGGAAGCCTCATTTAGAAGGGAAAGGCTGTTGGCAGTGCAGATATGACAAAGGGGAAGTCGACAACCATTGATTTACGTTCGGGAATGACAGTTGAAAAATTCAACAATAATCATGACAAATGAGAAGCGATGCAGTCAGAGGAAAAAATGCCAATACGTTAAGCCTGAGAAGAAATGCCAAGGTCACAAGGAAAGGTTCCCAAACTTCTGCCTTTGACAACCTTAATGGAAATATTGGAAAAGATGGGGTACAGGTTAAAAGGTATGGTTTGGAAAGAGGAATTGTAGGCGATGCTAATTAGAGTTTGTTCTTTTCAAGGAGGTCGTGCATGTTGCCTACAGTAGTGTTGAGGCGAACTGACCGTTAACAGACTGTTATCCTCCAGAGTATCATTTTTTTTCTTGAGGAACTGCTGAAATAAATTAATAGCAACAGGCAAACAATCATGTTCATTTTAAAATATCACTTTGTTGCTCATTGAATAAAGCAGCTCTGTAGTGTTGTTGTTTTTTTTTGTTTGTTTTTTTTTTTTTTTTTTTTTAACCCTGGTCTTATGCATACTATGTGACTTATTAAAAAAAAAAAAAATTGAAGTATGATATAAATAAGATTATAAAAGATTTAGATGGACTGTTAGGTCAGATCTGAATAAATAAGTCTGGCATCTGAGAACTCTTTAAGAAATGTAAATCTAAACACAGTAGCATAATCTTGTTGTGAAGAGATTTTAAAATAAACAGTGCCCCGTTTATTTTTGTTTTTCAGCTTATTGAAGCAGTTAGTGAGACAGCAGACCATGTGTATAAAAGAGTTTTCTTCTAGTGCATTAGGTTTACATTACATTATTAAGTAATTTACAAAATTGCAATATGCAGATAGTCACTAGTGTAATGAAATGAGCAGATCTCTTTTTACTTGGAAACCTGAGAAAACAGCGTTGGTGAGAGAAACATGCCAACCCATCATATCTTATGGAAATGAGTAGGAAGGCAGTGAATATCAAAACCTGTTTTGTGTGGTATTAAGTGGCACGAATTGCTTTCAGATGTGTCTCACTTGGCAAATATTCCATGATATTGATTTAAAAAAAAATCTCCACCCAACAAAACTGCCTTTAGATGGGGCTAAAAAAATAAGTTTCTTAATGAGAAGGAATGATCAGCTTTATAATAGCTCTTTATTGTAGTACCTCTTTCAAATTTAACTCATTTCAAACTCCTGACTTGTAAACGGTTAAGCCCTCACACACAAGTACTCATTTAGCATGCAGTGGTCATTTTAACCTTACATGTACTGAAGAAGATTATACATTTAAAAACAAATCTGAAATATGGTCTGGGCAAATAATACCTGAGCTTGAGGGGGAGAAAAAAGACATGGGGGGGGGAGATAAAAACAACCCCAAAACAAAACTAGAAAGGTTATAAATTGCTAGGACCTATTATTTGAGGTAAACCTGGATCTATAATGGGTTTTTACTAGTCCACTTATACCTGGGGCTGTAAAGTGGAATATAAGGAAACTAGCCTCTTTAGATTAAACATTTTCTAATCAGCTTTATCACTTATATCTGAATTTATCTTATTTGAGGAAAATGCCAATATATTAGCAAGCATATATGATACACAAGGTGACCCTACCAACTTAATGACATAATACATTATCCTTAATGAAGTCAATATCTTGTCTTTTAGCTGTCTGTCTATTGGGGCGATTAATTGCAGTGTCATTAAAGTTAGCTCTCTTTTCATTTGAGCTTGACAAGTCGCATAAAACTAATGTTCTTAGTTATCAGCCACTGGAATAGGATGGAGGATGGAGGGAATTGTAGGACAAATAAGGGGGTACTGCAACAGCTAACTTGAAGGAATTTTTCCAATGACTGTTTTCCAAGCCTTCTATTGCCAGCTATGCACTAATAGTTAAAACATTTGAAACGGAATGATCCAGATTGGGGTTTTGCTTCCGTGTATTGAGCTTGAAAGAGAACATAATGAACAGCAAACTATTGGAGGCCACTGTGTTATTAAGACATCAGGACTGAAAAATTTGCAGAAATAGCCCCATGAGTAAAGTTAAATGAGATTACCTATCCTAAGTTAATGCAATAAACAATATAAAAATATGTATTTTTCTCTTACTGTAGAGTTTCTCATTTATCAGAGTGCGAAATAAATATAAAGCAATTTAGGAAATGAGTTTATATGAAATAATGGGTTTGCATCTTTGATAAAACAAGTTCCAGTCACTAGTGATGATAGCAGTGAAGCTCTGGTGCCCAGTGCTAATTGTAGCGCAAAAGCATCACTCCCTGCCTTCCCCCTACTTCTGAAACTACAAGACAGGATGGCTGTAATTTACAGTGTGTTATCTTTGTCTATAGCGGCAAGATGATATGAAGTAAATCAAGGTACGAGTAATGAAAGACTGAAAATTTATTCCTTGGAGCACACTTTAAAGTGTAGTATCTGTTATAGTGGCACTGCCTGAAGACCCTGAAATGAGACTTGGATGAAGGGCAATAAAGAAGCATAGAGGCTCATGTTAATGTTGTTTGTCTGAGGTTAGTAATTGGGTTCCACTGATGAGTTGTGTGAAGACAAAGTGAGAATCCTAGCAAGTATTGTAAATCTTACATTGTTGGAACAAGAAGCAATCCTAACAAATATTGATCCTTCCTGTGCCCAGAGGCGAGGAAGAAAGCAGCATGCTGCTGAGCCAGTGTTGTTTCAATAGCACCAATTACCTTAGTGAGGCTAGTGCTCTGCATGAAATCCCACCAGGCTCACAAATTGTGAATTATCAATGATTAGGCTTTTTAGATACATCCCCTAAAATCATGCCAGGTTAGCTTTCTGTATCAATTCTCCTTTCAGTCCCCAAAATGTATCTCTCAAAAGCATTTATTTTCAGCTTTTAAAATGCTCTGGATATGTTTCAAGTACATCATATGCACTTAATCCTTTTCCTCCCATATATCCCCTTCTCCCCTGCTACCTACCCCCCTCCCCCCCCCAAAAAAAAAAAAACAAAAAACAAAACCCAAAACAAAAACAAAAAAACCACACCAGGACAGATCTCGTAACGCTTGAAAATATTCTTGGCAATATTTATCAAAGATTTAACTTGTATTTTGTTGTTTCTAATTTACATAAGCTACTAGAAAATACATGCATTGAGACAGTTTTAAAGGCTTATTTTAATAAAAACTCACATTCTGCATTTGAAACTTTGGTGTACTTTTAACTCCAAATTCAGATTTCTTCTAGAGAAAACTCTCAATCATTATTAAGTAATTTACAAAATTACAGTGTGCTAAAAAATTGATGTTTGACTCTAAATTCATGTGTAGTTAAATGCCTCTGCTTCCATGCTTGCTTTCTGTCTTGTCTCATTTGAGGTTATCTGTCCCTATAGAGTGAGGCTGCTAAAATGCTGTCTGAAGGAAGGACTCCTAGTAGGGTGTGAAGGGGAGGGTGCCAATAGTAGTCTGGGGGTTCAAACCAGTGATGTAGCGTCATGACAAGTCCCTGTCCTGATGAGCTGCAGGCGGCACGTGCATGCTTGGGGCAGAGAAAGGGGGAGTCAGAGGTCAGAAGCAGACACAGGAAGAGATCCTTCTCCTGCCATCTTCTAGCCCTGTGCTCTATCCACTGGAGCATGCTTGTGTCTTCTAGGGTATCTGTGGTTATTGATGACTTTAAGACCCGTAGGAGCTTCATAGGAGATTTATTGAGAATCTCTGCTACGCTGTGTGAAAAGGGAGGCCTAGTAAGGTAGAAGAGTAGTGCATTAACGTATATAATTGCTGCTGCTTTGTTGCTTGATGGTAGGCGTTGACCTTGAGGTTAGCTACTACCTCAACCTATCTTTTGGGGGATACCCTGCAGTGTGACAAACCTTCTTGCAGGAGCTCTCTTCAGTAAAGACCTGTGCCTTTTATCCAGGGGAGTGGATTTTTGATCCGTTCCTACCATTTTTACCTATATCCTCTCCCATGTTAACTCTTCTATTTCTCTTATGCTTGCTTTTGATTTCTTATTATGTTGTATTTGCTGTATTGCCAGGCTGACAGATTCTCAACTGAATCAGTTCAGAGAGTGGCAGGGCAACCCCTTGTGCCTAGTCCCCTATGCTGTGCTAGCTGAAAGGACATGAAGGGACATCAGGGAAGGGTGAACAATTTGGATATTTTTTTTTCTTTCTTTCTTTGTAGGTAGCATACTGTCACTGCTCAAGGTTGGCAACCACTAAAAGGGAGCTAGATAGACTGGGGTGCGTGCATCTGTGCTACAGGAGTGTGTCGGTTTTGGGGGGGACCCTACTTGGACTGAGTAGGCTGGATGTGAAGGTTCCTAGCACCTGATACCTGGTTTTGAAAGGTTCTGTAAATTTTTGCACATGAGCCTACCTGAAGTTCCCATGCAGGTTTAGAAGATGTTATCGTTGAAGGCTTTGTGTTTTGAAGCATTTTCTTGCAGAAAATGAGAACCAGCATCCACTGTTTCATTGTACAGTTCTTTTTCAACTGATCACAAGCCAGCAGTAGTTCCAGTGATTTAAAGTAGTTGGTTGATAGGTTTAGGAATCTGTATAAATGCTATCATATCTGCACCAATAGCATAATGAGAAATTCATGTCTTTATTTTATAATAATCATAACATAAAAATGCTGAGCATTACTGCTGAAACAGAGCTATGAAGCTGGCGGCCTGTATATGTGCTACTTAATACTATTTAGTGTGTATTGGTATAGTACACAGAGCAGAACCCTCTCTGTGCTGAAAACATTTTAATTGCGAGTGCAGAAACCACCAGTCTATTTTCAATAGGACTACACAGAACTTTATTGAAACTGTGTTTTTCCCTGGGGCTCAGACATCTGTTGGAAGGAATTCTGCACTGCTTATAATATCATCAAATATATTTTTATACAATATTAAACAAACTGGGGCCTTGAGAAAAGAAGGTGGCTATAGTAATGGTCAATTTGCAGTATGAGATAATTTCCCAGTGTTATAAGAGACTCTTAATGAGGAAAGAAACCATGGAAGTAAGTGCACCAACGAAATTTGGAATATAATTGGTTTGTTTTCTTTCTTTTACTATTCAACTGCATTTGTCCACCATTCTTGAGTAATATAGTTTTCCCAAAAGAAAATGCCCTTTTTTTTTTTTTTTTTTTTTAATAATTTGTGGATTGCTATATGTCAAATTGAACTACAGGTGATCCTTAGGCTAGAAGCTGACTGACAGTGGGCTATAACATCAAAGCTGCAGGCTAAGGGAAGTTGCGTTTTTGCAGGAGTCAACCCTTTCTATTTAAGAAATAATGCTTTTTCTTTGTGAGTGCTAGTCTTTGAATAAACTGTATAGCTTTGATTCCCTCCCCTCCCCCCAATACACTTTTAATTGTTTATGTTTAGACATGCAAAATCTGTGATCCTCCAAGCCCAACATGCCAGCAGCAGTTCCCTCAGTAACTTCAATTTTGTATTTAATTCTAAAGGAGGACACAAATAATTGTGATGACAGTTGTTCAGTGTTCTTTAACTTTTTTTCTCAATCTGCTTTTAGATTTTCATGATGGGATATGTGTGTTATCAAGCTGAGGTTTGTGAGCCTTCCTTTTCATTTAGAGCTTTCCATGTTTACTTACCCTGGCCGTTGTCCCACTCCATTGTCTGACTACCACAAAAAAATGTACGTGAGTTTTAGTGCAAAAGGCTGTTCAAACTCTTCAATTAGCATAGAACATAGCTGGTTATTTCCCGTGTTGAGTTTACTGGGGTAAGTGTAGAAGACTAATTTCCTGCCTCACCTTCGATTTAGTTCTTTTTAGAACTTGCAAATGATTTAAGGCATTCTGATAATTAATCTCTGGAAATCCAGATGACTCTCAGTCCAGTGCTGTACAATATCATTTCTTCAGTTTGCACTGCCACCCTGGGACACAGTGAGTCGCTGGCATGTTCTTAGTGTTTACACCCAGATGTTTAGACACCTAGACTTTGTTTCTTCTCGCAGCTTTCTGCTGTTTCTGGACCTGGTTCTGTGATCTAAGTTCCAAACTCAGTAAGCTTTAAGGCTAGGATTTACCTGTTTTAATTAACTTGTTAATCATTTGGACAGGCATCAGTTCTGGGACAGAAATGGATGGATATTTTGATTAATCTTGGTGACTAGTTCTGCCCATTTTACAGTATTCTTTTCTTACCATTTAATTTAATATATATAGACTAATTAATTCATAAGTAGTTTCCTTGGTGCCTTACAGTGCTCTGGGAAGCTTTAAACATCTACCCTGTCCTGACTGCAGCTACTGAACAACCTCACTCTTTCTAGAAGTCCAGAAGTCTGAGTAATGCACAGAAGCATAAACCAGCCACCAAAGTTCTCCCTTTGTGCAGACTGTAATATTCCTCTTATACCCTATGCAGTATTGGAAAATAAATGCTTTTTCCTTTGATGCAGGTAATCCATAGCTTAAGTTTTCCATCCTGTCACTTGCAAGACCAAACTTTCTAAGGGAAGGCAGAGAGAAGAAGCAGTCTTGCATGCTTCCCATCATCTGGCCAGTTGCTCTGCTGGAATGAAAGCTATGCGACTCTCTCTGGCAGGCTCATAAATGTCTTTAGCTGCCCTTTTCATTTGTGTCCTTGGACTCTGCTACCTATTTCAGGACAAGGCCAGAGATCCATTGACTTTATGACTTGGTCCTTATACTCTATCCAGAGATGACTGTAGAATCGGGTATGGGCAAGGCTATTTAGTAAAATGTGTGAAATGGTTAATGTACTCCATGAAATTTTTTATTGTGCTTTTGAAAAAAATTTTCACATTATTCACTAACACAGCAATATATTTTTTGCATGCATTTGTTTTGTTTATGTGTAGGGAACATCTTGAGAGAAAGAGCTGAGGGGTAGGGGGATGAGAATACAAGATGCATTGCAGAAATCTAAGCAGCCCAGTAATATATTATAGATAACATTGCTGTAAAATAACTGTTCTGAAGATGCAAAAAAATGTTGGAAAATTCACAGGTTTCCAATGATTTTTAAGCTAATCACTTCATTATTTGAAATAGAAACATCTGTATTGAAGATGTTTATTATTTTTTCTGTGCTTTAATCATACATTTTACCATGTGAGATTTCTCTTGAAAGCAGAAGTTTATTCCAGTTTCCTTCAGGTAATTATACCAATACACTGGAAAGAGTCTTCTGGACTAATAGTTGTATATATTTGAATCCTCCAGATTTGTGATTTTTCCCCACTGCAAGCAAAGGATTAACCCATCTCCCCCTATACGTGTGTATCATTTTGCATTTTGCACTGCAAATTAAGAACACAGACTACAAACCCTGTGTTTATTGTACAGATAGAATGATATTTTTATATTTTTATGACACAGATAAGTGGTGAGTATTCATTTTTGCCACCTAGCCCCAGATGCCCATCATAAGAGTGTAGCTGTTAATCATACACTGATCTCTCTTCCTAAGCCTCAACAAGAAACTAGGGACCACTAAAAACATGCTCCCTTTCATTAAAGAGGAAATTATTACCATATATTTTTGTAATAACCAATAACATTTCAAATTACTCACATTTATAGCTTGTAATCAAGTTTATGTTTAACCTCTAATCCCCGTGAAGTAGGTAATGACTGGTTTGTTAGTTAACCACTCATGGGAAGTTAAGGGCAGTTAACAACCTACCAAACCAGTCATTAACTACAGTAGTGACTGATTTCTCAGGTGTTATTGGCATTATAAGCTTCCTTCAATGGTTTGTAACAGAAATATTAATTTGTAAAGGAAAAAAACATATTTCAGTTACTACACTGTGACAGGCTGAAAAATAGTTTCATTTTATTTCCTTTCTCCTCTTGTCCCCACCCCACCCATACATGCACTAACAAGTACGTAGAAGACGGAAGGTACTGGCTGTAGTCTTAGACCATGTCTATGGGTCCTTTCAGAACAAGCACAGTGGCAAGTATGCTAATAGGATCAGTTTAGACAAATGTGGACAGCTAGGGTTTGAAGCACTCTTGGATGAGATTTCCTGCTGGTAGGTAAATATGTCCTCCCTTGGTAGCGCTTAGAGCCTGTAGCAACAGTGTCATGGCACTGGTGTATTGTGATATAAATGAAGATGATTCAGCATGACATGTGCTTTAATTATGTGTTTCATTTAAATACTTTTTGTTCCATATTATAAAGCATACAAATTAAATGGTAGTGTTGCACAAGCGTCATTTTGACGCAGAATGAATAAGAGTAGCCTGTTTATTTAGGTAATTTAGGTATCACACAGAGGTTAAAAGTAGAGTCAAGCGAAAAATTTTCATTGCTTACCTAGGTTAGCTTTTTCTTTGGTTTGAATACTTTAATAATGAATTAGCTAGCTGTTAAATACGTAATTTATCTAGATGAATAGCTTCCAGCTTTTCTAGAACTGCACAGCAGTGTGGGTTCATACAAGTATTGGAGCTTGCTTATACTAATCAGTTTAAATCATTAAGAGCTTTCAATAAGTGCCTGGTACATGATCTCACATTTGCTTCATGTTGTAATTAATTTGAAGCCCATATGAAGCTTAATTAAGAGGATCCCTTTTTGGATCCTGGGCTTTAGAAGGTGTTTGGTATGTTCTTTATCCCATGAGTGCTAAACTTACAGAAAAAGAGACTCTCAGAGTTTTGGAAGCTTTCATGCTGCTATATCCATATTTGGTGTACTCTTCATTTTAGAGTAAAGAGTATTTTCTCCTCTTTATGTGAGAGAGATCAAAAGGAAAGGCAAAACGTAGTGGATGTCTTTCCTCAGGCTATACCATCCAGGACTTTGGTTTCAATATGGAAACATTTGAATTACATTTAAGCTCTCTGTAGAACTCCCATTGAACCTCTGTCTTCTAAAGAGGGGAAAAATCCCCAACTTTGTTGTCTTAGAATAGAAGGTATCAGCATGAAACAGTTGAAATGCTCTTTTGCATCTCTTTTTATTGCACTGTTTCTTGCTTAACTTCAGGTCTTGGCCTTGTTCCCTCTATTCTTCTGTTTTATATAAAATCTTCCAATTTGGCAGAATACTTGAAAATGTAAAATAAAAAAAAAAAAAAAGGTAGGAAACGAAAAGTACTCTTTTAAACTGAACTTTCTGTTTTAATGTACTCTTTTCTGTGTGTGAGTTATAAGCACTTGTGGTAAATACAATCTGGAGTTTAAAATTTAATTAGCAGATTTCACAGCGTGTTCTGTGAGGGTTTTGTTTGTAGTTTAAGTTATCTTAGGGAAACATTTGTTTTACTGGAAAGCAATCTCACAGGGCTAAAACTTCCAGCCTTATGAAATGTAGGATGCGAGTGTGTGTCTTTTCCAAAACAGGCTGTGTATGTATAGCCGCCCCTACTTGGAGTCAGTGCCTCTGGCAACCATGTCCATACAGTTCCTCAAGCTGCTGGAAGCTCCTCAAATGCTTCCAACAAGGATGATAATTGATGTCTGCTACAGCTGTATGTTCCATGTGGAGTGGACATCTCCCTGATAGGTACCGGTCTGAATCTGCTCATTTCACATTGGTCATTGAACAGCTGTCAAATAGTAACAGCTTTAGGTCGCAACTAGCTTGGCCCACATTTGAACCAGTGACCTAGGGGTGAAAGGCATTTTCCGGCACTATCAATCCCCTCAGACATCAAGTCCCCCTCATAGGCTTTCCACTGGAACTTCCACCAGATAAATTGTGTCTGTGATTTCATTTAATGTCATGCCAGATCTTGCAAGAAAAATATCTCACTGACTTGTCAATGAAAGTTCTTTGATTTGTATTTAACAATATATAGCACCACTTTACAAAGCATCACATTTTTTATACCTTGGGTATTACATGGGTTAAAGATAGCCATACTCAAATTGTAGTTTTGCAGTTACAGGCTGATCTACTGTACTGTATGTCCCTTTGGGGAAAAAAAATGCGAGTTCCAGCAACAGATTATCAGAAAATTCCAGCCAAACTGCAATTGCATTGTGATAATGCAGTACTTTGTTACTGAGCAGGTTAAGAACTGATATCCCCATTATGTAGCCTATCATGAAATGAATGTTATTGTTAAGTATAAGGACAGGACATATTAGAGGTATCTTTTATTACATAGTCTTCATTATAAAAGAACAGCTAGTGCTAAAATATTATCCATATGATAGGTAGAGGTACATTGTTCTTGTGCTGCTGTCTCTGATTAAGACTAGGATAATGCACGGTTCCTGCCTTTTATGTCCATCAGGAAACAAGACAGACCAAAGTAAAATAGATGAGCGTATGTTGGCAAAAGATTAAAAAGACCAGTAGTAAAGTCCATTAATAATTCTCATATTTAGGATTTGCTTGGTACTGTACTTACAGAATCTACAACATTTAATCTCTTTTCAGAAAGATCAGCTGAGAGAACCTTTTTCCTCCTCTGAGTGATAGGCCTAGATTTTCGGAGGCAGCACATTTGTCTGTCAGAGCTCTTGGCTGGTGTTGTGATTTAGTTTCCGTCAAATGATGCTGGTGTCCGGTTGATGATATAGCCTTGCTGGATATGGGGAAATTTGTTACCTTTAGCTTTGACAGGAAGATAATTGCTGATGGTTAACAGAACTGTGCAGAATCCATTGGTTTTGCAGCAACACAAGCAATGGAATCTGCCTCAAGAAGTCAGTCTTTTCACATAAACTTCTGTAGGCTGCTTCTTCATAAGACAAATTTTATTTTTTGTTGCACCAAAGTATATCCGTGTATCAGTAGCTTTGGAAGCTTATTGACCTGAATAGAAACAGCTCATCTTACAATGACAAAGACTTGATGTTGTAGTGTTATGTTTTTTAATCATAGCACTTATGATTTTTTTTTTTTTAACAGCTGTCAAAAGAAGGGGAGGAGTCAGTGATTGTTTGCTTTTGCTAAGTGAAAGCATCTCCTGTGCATACAACTTGTTAAATAAAAATGGTGAAAATATTAAAACAGGTCTCAGAATTAGAGTGGAATAGGAAAAACAAACAAAAACAAAACAAAAACAAAAAGCCAAACTTAAGATAAAGGAGTAAATATTCAGTTAATACAGAAGAGATTTTAAAACCCACTTAAAATGCTAGAACTGATCTGAAAGGAGTTACCATAAATTATGGTCAGTGGCAATATTATGTGATCTCTTGCTTAATTTTCATCTTTTTGTGGACAAAGGCTTTACTGGATTTTTGCCAAGAATACTATAATTGTTTGCAATATTTAATCACTATATTAATATGCCTTTTTCCAGATTTCTTGTGGGCATAAAAGAAAGCATCCTTCCTGTCTCCCCATGCTTATTTCTCAGGCCTGGACTGTGAGATACAGAATTGCCTGAAAAGCTTCTCCCTCTCTTCCACCCCTATATGACAGTGAAAAATAAATTGGTTTTTAATAGCAGGAGAATAAAATCTCTAAATAGAGTGACCAGTAGTATCACCTTACTTGTCTTATTGATAACATTTTTTATTAGTCCTGGACTTCTGGAATGGTGTAAACAAGGATGAACTAGACTGATATTAGTAAATATCTCTATTGGAGCTCTTTTTTCAGTAGAGAAATTCTGACAAAAATAGGATAATATTAGGCTCATGCAGCAAGGATTACCTGGTCTCACACAATATATGTAATATATGCAGTACTTTGCTTTCAGAATTACTATTGATTTTGGAGGTGTTCCCCTTTAAAAGGTTTATGCTTGGATTGACTGAAAGCTAGGCTCACCTTCATACCTTTCTTCCCGTTCACTTTTCTTTATAACCTAGCCTCCAAAAATTTATCTACTTACTACCTTCATCGCTTCTCTTCAGTTTCCAACATGCGTCCTCACATGCTTTTTTTTTGTTTTGTTTCCAAAAGTTGCTTTTCCTGCACATACTTTTAAATCCCCATTCTTCTTCTCTACTTGTTTTGGGCTGTTTGCCTGTCTGTGTCCTTTCCTCTGTCTGTCTCCTTTGCTCAATTCTAGCCTGCAGCAGCCTTGGGTGCACAGCACAATGAAAGCTCAGGTTCCCCTTATGTGTGTGAGCAAATTTCCTTCGCATACATTAAATTGGTGAGCCAGAAAATGTTAAGATTACGGCAACTGCTGGCACTTAGCTTTCATGCCTATATCCTATTGTCCTGGTTTCAGGTGGGATAGAGTTAATTTTCTTCCTTGTAGCTGGTATAGTGCTGTGTTTTGGATTTAGGATGAGAATAATGTTGATAACACACTGATGTTTTAGTTGTTGCTAAGTAGTGCTCACACCAGTCAAAGGTGTTTCAGCTTCCCATGCTCTGCCAGGTGCACAAGAAGCTGGGAGGGGGCACGGCCGGGACAGCTGACCCAGCCTGGCCAAAGGGCTGTTCCATACCGTACGGCATCATGCTCAGCACACAAACTGGGGGAGTTGGCCGGGGGCAGCAATCGCTGCTCAGGGCATCTGTCGGTGGGTGGTGAGCAATTGTATAGCATATCGCTTGCTTTATGTATTATTATTATATATTATTATTACTATTACTACTATTCTATATTATTTGACTTCAATTATTAAACTGTTCTGTTCTCAGCCCATGAGTTTTCTCACTTTTACCCTTCCAATTCTCTCCCCCATCCCCACCGGGCCGGGGGGAGTGAGCGAGCGGCTGTGTGGTGCTTAGTTGCTGGCTGGGGTTAAACCATGACACCTATATTCGTATCTTGTGAGGAAAGAGATTTGGGATTAAACTGCCCAATCATTCCTGAAGGCACAGAGTAACCAGCTAGTGGTTACTAGTGAAGGCCAAGGTCATTAGTGAAGCGTGGGTCCTCTAGCATGGGTCCTTATTAGCAAGTTTCACCTGCCCTCAAAGGAAGCAGTGCTTTCCACTCTGACAGCCATGTGATTCCACCTGCCAGGATCACTTGTGAAAATAAGAGCATGGGGGAGGGGGAGGAGAGAGGAGGAGCACAGAGGCCCAACCTCCCCCCCCCCCTTTTTTTTTTTTTTGAGAAATATTAACCATATAGTTTACTTTCCCATTTTATTAAGGAAAAGGAAGATTCATGAAGTAATTTGAATTTCTTGGTCATTTAATTAATGTATATTTTTATACCAACCCTGAATTACTACAGATTTTGTGTAAACTGGTTGCCATTATGCATTAATTTCTCAACAGAGCTGCGATAAGGAGTTTGTCATTGTAGTCCAACATGCAGGAAGTGTTTCTTCAACACGGTACAAATGTTTGACAATACAGCTCTTTCCCCAGCAAAGAGCTGTGTTGGTCAGGACTCTGACCTAAGAGTCTGACTTAAAAATTCTGTAATTTACCCGTAGCTCTCTTGAATTGCATTTATCTACCTTGTATAGGGCTGGTTTAGTAGTTAAAAAGATGTAGGTTATGATGTGCAGTGATGGAATAAAGAGGAGGATTTTACTGAAAGTGCCATGTGGCAGCAGCTCAAGTTTAATGACTTTTTAAATAGCTTATGGGAAGAAAGGAAACTGTGTTGTATTCTTAGTGAGATATCACCAAGATCTAAAATTAGAGAAGTTATTCTGAAACACCTAACCTTTCCCCTGAAAAACAAAGCATGTTTAAATTGCATGTTGTGCCTCAAAGTTTCAGTCCCCTCCCACTGCCCCCTCCCCCCCCAACTCTGCATCGTTTTATTTTCTTTACTTGGTTTTACCACTGTATGACCTCATGTTGTATTTTTTCTGAATGACAATGAAAGTAATTGAAAATATTGATTGGCAGTACAGTTAAGTTGTCAACACAACCATTTAATTTGTCAGGAGGACTTGTTAAATTGTCAAAAATCATATAAAAAAAACTCCTTCAGTCACTGATGATATACATTAGAGATGTTCACGAATCAAATGGGCCATTTTTGAGATAAGTGTTGAAGAAAAATTCTGAAATGGCTTTCTCCAGATTTTTTTTAAGGTCAGATTAAAAAAGAATACCCAGTGAATACCTGGCTGGCAAACACATTCAGTAGAGTAACTGGACACAATATTACTTACGTATTTTTCAACAGCACCCTTACATGCTTTGTATTTGTAACAATCTGGGTTGAAGTTTGGCATTACTTCTGCAGCAAGTGTGTTTATTTCAGCAGTTTGTTTGTTTTAATGTTTGGGTACTTTGATCTCAGGTTTTATATGTAGGCTGTACAGTAAAAGACAATGCTATTAGTGTTTTATGGACCTTATCTCTGTCTTAGGATAAATGTTGCATTTTGTCAATGTGAAACTATGCAAAAATCTCCTTACACACAATTTGAATCTGTACACGTAAGCCGTACCAGTATCCAAGATTAAGGTATGCTACACTTCAAATAAAACTGTACCAACTTCTCTGTGGTGTCTTGTTTTTTCTTGTTAATGTAATGGTAATTTGAACTGTAGGTGAGATTTTCTAGGCTGCCTCAGGCAGTCAGTTGCACAATTCTGGCTGGCCTCACAAATCCAACCAATTTATAATGCAATTCAGAGGGAAGTGTTCCTACTGACCCAGGGCATTTCTACAATTCTTCCTGTAGCTTTCCTTTTCTTGGGGCTGGTGGTACTCTGGAAGATGTCAAATGTTCTTGTTTTCCATTGGTTTTGCCAAGCTAACTGGGGGAATTGGAATGTGAGTTCCTTAATTCACCACCATAATAATGATATTTCCTACATTAGGACTCTGGTAAAGGAAGGTTCTTAGCTTTTAGTCCTGCAGGTTGAAAAAATGATGGA
The DNA here is from genome assembly GCF_965183815.1 of Platalea leucorodia. Classification (NCBI taxonomy): domain Eukaryota; kingdom Metazoa; phylum Chordata; class Aves; order Pelecaniformes; family Threskiornithidae; genus Platalea; species Platalea leucorodia. The sequence continues at coordinate 26,024,285 of NC_138826.1, forward strand.
TTTTGTTGTAAATGTATTAGAGAAAAATCTTTCATTTTTTTTTAAGGTAACGAAAAAGATTCATAACTTTCTCTTATACCTTGGTATTTGGTCCCTGGTCTTGACTTCACAGAAAAAGGCGTTAAGAAATCTGCAGATTATGATTAGAAAATATGAGGAGCTACATTTTAAGATCAAAATTCATATAGTGTAAGACAGTGATATTATCAAGACTTTCTGAAGATATTAAATGATGTTGTGATCTTAGTTGTGGACAGTTGTAAATGAGTTTGTGGTCCATATCATCATGTGTTCTTAAATGAAAAGCATGTGGATGTTGCTTGCTTTTCTCTGTTGATCAGGATGCTGTATTAAAAGTCTTAAAAAATGTTTCAGGCTCATTTTGCCAATCTAGGCACAAAATGTACTTCCATCTCTTTTTTTTTTTTTTTTTTTTTTTTTTTTTCTGCCAGGCCCATGCCCTTTCATTTCTATCTAAAGGGATTTTACTTACCTGGCAAAAAACCAAGTAGTCCTAGTATGTGGAGTTTTGCATATCTGTGATACTTTGCAGATTTGTACTTTTTGTAAGTACTTTGGGATGTAACACACTGCATAAATATATAAATACACACAATTAATTATTGCAGCTTATTTTCTTTGAATAAAAAGCTTTCCCTTTTTGTATTAGATCTGTAAGGTAGTTTGTGAAAATACTAATATTTAAAAAGTACCTGTAGTATTTACAGCTGCAACTCATTTTTAACAAAATAGACTGTTCAAAACTGAGACCTGTTTCTCTAAGCAATCATTCTTCAACATGAAGAGCCATTAAGAGGGAAGCAGAGATCAGATGGTCTGCAGCTGGATTTAGGAAAGTGGAAGACTGATGAATAAATAAATAAACAAGCCCAAAGCACAGCAGAGGGGTTTAGGGAATAGTTAGCAATAATAGCTTGTCTTAGGTCAGAGAATTTCAACCTTATCACATCAGTGTGTTAAATAACATTTTCTGAAATATGGTTTTGCCTTTTCAGGTTATAAAAAGTCTCCTCCTGCCTTCCCCCAGTGTGGAAAACCATACCATCTTCCCTGTGACAGTCCATGCCCCTCCTGCCCCCAGTACATACATTTAAAAAAAACCTACAGTATTATAATACAATTGTCAATATACCTTAATTTATCAAAGATCATTTAAGAAAAAGCTTGCATGTTTTATAAGCATGTTAAATTAGCCACGTGTTCATTATATTGGAGATTTTACATTTTAATTATGATTTGTGATGTCCAAATTATAGGTCGGTGTGTATGCCTTTGTTGCAGTGGCTTTCTCTTCTCTATCAGTTCATTTGAGCTGTAATATTACTTTCTTCCAATAAAATTTTAAGCTCATCAAGCCAGGACAGGAAAATTGTCCATGGATTGGTCTCCTACTGAGTTCCAAGTATTAAGAGGGGGGTCGGGTGTCTTCAGAATTGCTCATTTTGCTTGCAGGATGCAGAGAAGCTTTGTGCCAGAGTCCTGACATACGAGAGAGAAGCAGCTCTAACCTGAATGTTGGAGAATCCTGACCTTAATTGTTCAGGACAGGGACAATGAATCTTGATCCTTGGAACACTCTTAGCTATTCTGGGAAATGTAGTCATCTCAAAGTATGACAGTTTGGTTATTACTGATTAGACATATTTCAGATGAGATTTCCAGGGATCAGTGATTAACATACACCATCTACAAGTAATATTTTTTCAGGGTCATATTCTGCGGGGAGCTTCATTACCTCAAATCCTTCTTAAGTCCCTGCTTTCTTATTTAGCTATTGGATGGATCTTAGTACAAAAGCTTGCAATTTCTTCCCCCCCTTCCCCCTCCCCCCCGTTTCCCCCCCCTTTCTCCCCACTTTCCCCCCCTTTCTCCCCACTTCCCCCCCCTTTCTCCCCACTTCCCCCCCCTCCCCCTACCCCTTTTTTATTGGTTTGTTTTTTTGCCATGACTTTACAGTCTTGAGTTGAATTGTAACTCACTATTGAGTATACACCAATTTTAAACAGGGCAGATAAATATTGTATGCTCAACTAAGCAGCATAGCCTTTCAGTCTACTAAAAATGCAGGTCTTAGCATGATTCCTTGTTCTTCTAGTAACCAAAGAAGCTTACTTTGCTCAGAACAGTGTATTCTATTAAAAAAAAAAAAAAAATCCAGTATATATTCTGCTCTTCTGTGTTCTCACTAGCGTTTAGAGAATAAGCAGAGAAAAGCAACATGTCTTTGTCCTCTATACACTTCATAAAGCACATTGTAAGCATTTTACAAGCATAAAGTATGACGTTTTTGTTCAGTACTTCACATTTGAGGATTGTAACTAACCAATCCTTTTATCCAGGCCTGATATTCTCTACTTAGTTTGTAAAGATGAAGATAGAAAGATGGACTCTTGCATAAGAAAACTGGCCTAAAATTTATCCTGGGGTCAATTTCTACCACTGTGTCAGGCTTTCATGTGATCTTTGACAAATAGTTCAATTGCTTGTGCCCCGGTTTCCTGTGCATAAAATGCAGCTAAAACTTCTATTTGTTGATAACTGTGTATACTGTGGTGATATTTATGTAGGTCAGAGGCTTGTTCTTACAGTCTGGTTTTGGCCTCTTAGAGTGACTGTGGCCTTGGTCTTGGATTGTAGTGCAAACCACATGCTGATGTCTATAAAGAGGTTTTTGTCTTTGAGGCACCTAGGCAGTCTTCACAGCAGGTAAAGAGCTGAAAGAAGCTGGCAGAGTAACAAATTAGTATTTGTCTATATGTTTATATCTGCAGTTAAATAATAAATTAAAAGTTTTGCATAGTTATTTGTAAACCTCACACTAACAATGTCTTGGACAAATAGCATTCTAATGTGCAAAAGACCTTGCACTGTTAGGTTTGCTTATTTGTGAATGACTGATCCATTGCGCCATCAAAAAATTATAGTCAACGCAGTTAACTCAAGTGACACAAATTTTGGACTCTTACCAAATCACTGTTTCGCTCATCATTGATTGCTGTTTGCTTATTTATGTTCATCAGTTACTATTTGTGTTGTCATTCTTTTATGGCTATGTCAATGTGATAAAATCATATATGTAGCTGTCTCTCTTGCATCCCTTGTTAAGAAATCTGTACTACATTTTTCATTGTGTCCTATATTTTTATATCAACTGCTCACACAGGTGCTGGCTATTCCCTTTAGAAAAAAAGTATGTTCCATCAAAGTATTCAGTTATGGCTTCCTTACTTATGACTGTTGTTTTCTGAAGAACAGACTCTAATGTGGTTTTTGGTTTATTGTGGAATATCTGGCACCTATTAGCCTGTAACTGTCAAAAAGTGATGAATTAGTGATAGTGACTCACACTCGGTCCTTTAATGTTATCTACACCTGGAAGTGAGTTTAAAACTTCTTTCATCTCCTTTTGGTACGATCTTCAACAAAATTCAGATAAAAAAGCATCCCCCACACTAACTCTAACTCTGCAGTCTTTGAACCCGGGACTTGGTGACAAAGCAGTATTGCATTAATTCTTGCACCATTTAGTCTCCTTATCTAATAGCACAGGCTTATTCTTTATAACTAACAACAATGAAGGGTGCCTTTAAGAAATCTCCAGTGAGCATCGAGGCATTACAGATTAGGTCAGTAGAACTGCTGCTAGGTTGAGCATGATGGATGAGTGGGAGAATGAGTTTCTGCCGCACGGTATTGTGAAATCTTTTCATTGTCACCAACGGGCCTATGAGGGGCTGATGAATGAGGGAGCAAGTGTCAGAAACGCCCTTCCTTGCCCTGGTACACTTTTAATATCTCCCAGAGCTACAGGATGAGTATTGATAAAAGTAAAGTTTAAAAATAACCATGGAGTGATAGGTAGCAATGATTTAAGGAGAAAGTGGCGATGGGGTTAGAGAGGGTTCATTTTCTAAAAGTGCACAGAAGAGAGGAAGCTGAACTGTGTGGATCGGAGAAGGAGCAGGAGGCTTTTTATAAGAAGCTAATGTGATGAGGATGACGAGTTCCTTGATGGATGAGTTACTTCCATCTGCTTGCAGTATATGTAATAAATAGCTGTGCTGATGTTTGACCTCTTCCACTTACCAGCCACATCTTTGTCTTTTGGGATATTCAGGAGGGAACTGTCCATTACGGTCAGGGGGAAGGGGCAGTAGGGAAGGGAGAAAGAGTGACCAACGTACAGAGCTTGGGAGGCATATAGGTTTGCATATAGGGCAAGGGAAAATGGTATCAAAGTTGTATAAAGTGAACAAGAAATTGTTCCATTACTTCCTGTGCAATGTCATTTTAGAATAGGAGGCATATTTTGAAACGGTTTCCTGCATAAAAATCTTGCAAAGTCTGATTGTTCTTGTTCTGGATTTGTAGATGAAGATATTTTTTGCCTTGACTTCTCTTTTTTCCAGATTCTTTTTTGTGTCTGGTCCAGGGAAAACTTGACAAAAGAATTGTGTTCCTTAATGTAAACATTTAGCTGTAGGGCAGCAAGAGTTCTTGCTTATGGATAGAACATGTCTCTGCCTTTGGAAAATTTTATCACAAAGATAGACAGGGATGAGCGAAAGACTTCTTTTGCTTGTGGAGAACTTCATTCTGGAAATAAATAGTTCATTATAGCTTCAAGAAGTGTGCTTAGAAACCAAAATGTGCTAGATGGTTTTAGTGTTGTCAAAGCCTTCAAAAGTAATCTGAATTCCTATTTTTCTATTGATTAAGCTTGAAATGGTATGTCAGTAGAAACATTGGGTGAAGAGCCTGAATGAATCCTGTGAGTGTAAGGAAGTCAAGGTCTTCCACTGCAAACATTAAAACTGATTTCCCCCGCCTTTCCATTGAAATGCCTTTTTTTCTTTTTCTCCGCCCCGGCTGCGCCCCCCGGCCTGAGACCAGGATTTCTTCTCCTCCTCTGTTTCATACAGAGTGGATCACATAGTCCTGGAGTAATGATATGAAAGGATTCCAGATGACTTAACATTTGTTTGCATGTGTAGCTGATGTAACCTCTTTTTAACACATGGCTTTTTGTGAAACTTATGGCTGAAAATATTTTTGAGCTCAGCTTTTTTTTCATATTAAAACTCAATTATATGTCACCTAATGCTAATATGAATTCAACAGCACATGTTGTAATGGTTCCCATGAAGCTACTGTGATGCCTGCTGTGAAGGGATATAAAGTACAGACATATCTGGATGCTCAGTGATGGATCCATAATATCATCCAATACATTATAAAAATCCTTTTGAAAGGCTGTGTTTATTCAAGGCAGGGGGTTACATTTTGAATTTAGTTTGTTTAATGTTTAAATGTTCTAATTAATAGCAAAATAATTGATAAAGTTAATTTTCAAGTTACATGATAGAAACTGTTATCCTTAAAAATGAGGACTCCTTTGCATGAGTATGTATATTGTGTATATGTAACCGCATTAAAATGCATAGTGGTGGTTATAAACAGGAGTCCCAATTGTACTTCATGACAGTAGGCTGGGTTTCAGTGGATGAGAGACAGAAGTTAAAATCTGTTTTCTCCTGAATTGCCGACATCCAATGTTTACTTGGCAGATTTCTTCTCTGCAAATGGTTTCTTTTTTCTTTAAAGATGGTATAAGAATGAAGCAATTTGACATTTCCTGGTTGAGCAATAATCAGTTGTTTTTTCTAATCACCTACAGTTGCCATACTCAAATCTGTCTTTTTGTCTTAATGTTCTCCCAGTCTATTGTGTTTCTTTCCACTTTGAGATGTCTTTCCTGCCTAGCAACTGTTCTTCGAAGGGATAGTGGTGATTACTTAAGTAGTATTAGTTAAGTAACAATACTAACATTGCATACCGTAGTAGTAAACAGTAGTAGTATTACTTAATTAGCTGGGGAGATCTAAGAATACCATCCTCCTGTGGAGGCGATGTGGTGGGAGTGTGCGTAGATCTTCTCTTATTGTAGTCACAGTTAGTTGAGACATTAGAGAGGTGAGTGTTCAGTCCATCCTTGGTAGCTCTTTAAGTTGGATAGTTTCTCTGGGTTTCCTTTATGGTCAGCGGGCACCAACAGGCTCCTTGAGTTCAGAGCAGAAGCCTGACTTAGGTCCCTTGATTCTCCCCCCTGCATCTATGGCAGAGTCTATTATTACCAATAAGTGTATAGTAAGCTTGAGGAAATTACTTAGATATTCTGCATCTCATCCTGTGAGGGAAAGAGCTCAAAGCGTCTTTTTAGTATGGGTTGCTTAGGCTCTGCACGCACAAATGCTGCTGTGCATGTGTGTGTTGGAAGGACAGGGAAGAGCAGAAGATAATGTCCAGAATGCCAGTTTCCCCTCTGCTTCTCTTGGAAGGGCACGCAAAGGTACATTTGCTTCATAATCTAGCTGTCATTGTGGAGGATATAGGAGTTTCTTGATAAGCATCAGGCTGCATTCTTGCTATAGCAGTTGCTGATTTGAGCAGACACAAGCTCATGTCTAAGCTTAGGGGGAAATTAAGACCTTAATAAGTGGAGCTTACCATTTCTGTGAGTAGACCTGTGATGCACGTCTTGTTTTTCTTCTCCACCATGAAGCAATTCTTGTTCACCAGTCTTTTAGAAGAAGATTTAGAGAGGCAGCCTAGTAATTTTAGTGGCTTTATTACCTCCAAAATATTTTGCATGAGGAGGGCTCTAATTCCGTGTGAACAGACACACACTTTGAACATTCAGCAACTAAATTCAAATTAAATCCAACTGTTGTGACTATATCCTTTTTAATTAAATTTGTTTGCATAGCAAATATGCTAATGAATTTAATAGCTACTGGTTTGCTTTCATCATTTAAGTCTTTGGTATATTGCATGTAATTTCCCAGTAATGTAGGTCTGCGTAATGATTAGCACTGATATTTACCCCATTTTATTAATGTTAGTTTTACGACAGTGCTGGAGATAATTAGCGTTGCATTTTTATTTTTCTGCAATTCTGCATTGTTGAATTGAATTCTAATGTGTCTCTCTCTCTGATTGGTAATGTGGCTGGGACTTAGAAGAGCAGAAATAAATGGTGGAAAAAATACCGATTAAGTAATAACTTCAGCTCTAACCTAAGTCTGCTTATTTAATAGGGACAAAAATTAATAGCATCTAGATTCTTGTTTATCTACCTAATATGAATTGAAAAACCAATTCCTACATTCTCAGTAGCTACAGTAAAATGCTTCATTTTATACCTGCCAAACTACTCAAAGATATGTTTGTCTTATTACGAAGACTAAGTGTAGTAAATAAGGGTCTGAATAGTTCCTTTATTGTATTTCTTTGGCCGTACTATTAATTTGAAATATTTAATAAAAATCAAGCTGCTTTTCATCAAGCTAATTAACTCAATTTGGTATGCGAACTAATTTCCTTCTGGCTGCGCCATCATTCACATATTCATTTTATTGAACTTTTCTTTCTTAGGAAATGTATTTCTATTTGTTTTATAGAGGATAGTTCTGTGCTTGGAGCTGGAGGTTATTTTGTCTTAGTGGTCACATCAATTAGAAGTGTAGGAACAGGTTTCTGTACAACTTCTTTTGACTAACTTTTGACATGGTATGGTTTTAACGAACATTTTTAATTTTTCATTTGTTATTTATGTAAGAACTCTCTTTCTCAAGTTTTAATTTCAGTACTGTTAAAAACAGTAATCCGACCCAAAATGGACCTCAAAAAAAGGTTAATTGTATGTCTTGGTTGGTATAACTGACACAGATAACTGCACAGACTTAGCAGAGCTGAGTAAATATTCCAGTTGCCTCATATTCTTTCCCTCACACTCTTCTTAAACCTCAACCTATGAGTTTCAGCTACAGTCTTTTGCAGGTATGTCTAATTCACTTGTTCCATTCTTGAACCCCCAATTAAATTACTGTATTCTTTAATTACAGAGCATCTTAAACTGTAGCTTTGAATTTAATTGAACTTTTTCATGCTCCTTGCTCCCTAGCCAAACAATTTGTACAAAAAAAATTGAATTAACAATCTGACTTTTTTTGCATTGATTATTATAACATTAAGAGAGTCCCAGGAGTTTCCAGGCTGTAAAAAACTAAATTGTATAACATTACTCACAATAACGCATATGTTATAATCGCAAAGAACTTACTTAAAATTCAATCCACTTTGGCATCATTATCATGTATCAACATAATAAATGAGTCCTTCAGAGCATGGTAATTATAATTTGATAAATCATCAGCAGAAAATTAACTGGATGTCAAAACATTCATTGGAAAGGGTGATGAATCGAGGATGATTGTGGTGATGAATTGTGTTAATCTGCACAGTATGAAGCCAGCGAAATGGCTAAGCAGCCCAAGATGGATGGGGCATAGAACCAGCAAGGTCAGGACACAGAGCTGCAGAAAGGAGGGGAGGAGGAATGAGAGAGACAAGAAGGAAAAGAGGATTGTTTAGCAGGGACATGGGGAAATTAACCCTTTTCCCTAATGGTTTAAAGACCAGAGAAAGCATATTAACATAGTCCAGTGAAGTGCTATAAATACCCTGCACAGTATGGAGAATGCTTTAATTGAGAGGAATATATATTTCATTAAAAATAAAATGTCCAGTGGAAAATCGGGTGTGCTGCCACCTTCAGTATTGTGCTTATGAAGGAAAATGGCTGTGACTTACACATGACTCCACACAATAACGCATAAAGGTGTCTTTTCACTCTAATCCTTTTTTTTGTGAACACGGCTGAATGCAAGTCAGTAATATATACTATTAGTATGATGGAGCAGAACAGCTGGAGAGCAGCTTTCTCATATTACATGAAGAGGGATGGTCAGAATACCCTGAGGGTTAAACATGGCCTGTTCCCTCCCTACCTATTCCTGTAATTCAGGGCAAAGGACAATTAGCAATTTCCTACAAGTCTGTAAATGAGAATGCGTCTACAAGACCTTGTCCTGCTTTTATGTTTTTTTCCAATTCATTTAAAAATGCTGCTAAGCTTTTACACATAAGAGGAAAGCTTGGAAAGAAAATGGTATGGTTGTAAATCTTGCCAACTTTTTGAGTGTAAACTTTGAAAACGGGGTGTCTCTCTATCAGTTGCCTAGAAAGAACGAAGTTGTAGTTATGTACCTTTCCTTTTTCATTGAAGAAATGACATGTGTTTTTCTATGAATGTCACACAGACATGTGAAAACAAACAGTAATCGTGAGTAGTCCTTCTGCCAATCCTGTAAATGAAATACAGCTTTCATAAGAAGGAAGGTACATGTTGAGGGCATCCTAGTGACATCTCTCATAGAAGGTTTGTATTGCTTGATGCCTCTCTAGTTAGGTGATAGATATGTTCTGTGCATACATTTGTTTTATTCAGAACAGGTGGGTTATAAAATGGTGGTTGGATTTTAGTTTTGGTTTGCTTTAAAAAAGAAAAAAAAAATGGTCGCAGATTTGATGATGATGTTGACTCTTTGAAGAATTAGCCATACCAAATCCTTAACGTTCCTAACTGCATTCCTTGCCATAGTTAGTCAACTATTTATTGTATCAATGAAATGGTTTCATGTGGAAATAGCTCAAGGGTTTCCTTCCAATTAACTTATATTCTTAATGATAACTGCAAGTCAGTTTGCTATTCAGGTGTTTCCATAAGGCAGTTTCCCTAACATTTTTAAAGACAAAAATACTGTGATTGGAACAAACCATCAATGATCAGTTATGATGAAACTTTATTGACATAGAGCAGTCACCTGATGAAGAGGAGTAAAGCCAATAGAGGAACATGTAATTTTTCTTCTGATAGAGTCATGTAAGGGTATCTTCATGTAATAAATTAGAGAGGTCCCTATGCCTAGTTTGTGTGCTGACTTCGAAACAGGTTGTCAGAATTCACCACAGAAGTTAGCACTGAATAACCAACTTTCTAGTGCTGTGTTTTTTAGATAAAAGTCACTACTGCTTTTTTCTTCTATCCACTACTGCAATTTCTTTTTTGTATATTTTACACCTGTTTATTAATTCTGCTGCCATCACACAGTAATTGCTGAAGCTGAGGAGTGAATATGGAGGCTGTGCTAGCAGAGATTAAAGATACAGTATAAACAATGCTTCGGTGGTTGCCAGTGTTTTATGGGTTTATTTTGACCTTTTCAGAGCTCATCTGGAAGATTGTAAGAACTGATATTTAAAAGTACCAACTACTTGGAACTCCTTTGTAGACCCTAGAAATCACAAGTTGTAAGTGTCTCTGAAAACTGAGGACCATTGTAGTTAAAAAAAGCAGTGGCTGAATGGATCCCTGCATTAAGTAATGTAGTCACTGCTATCAGTGGTGCTGCACATGCTGGCAAGAGAGGAGATTCCCCCCCCCCCCCCCCCTTTAAAAAGACAATGTGAACACAGCCAAAGAGAACTATGAAGTGTATTTGGCTCTCTGCTGTCTCTGTCTTGTTAGTGGAGAGGTGTATACTCCTATCAAGTGGTTTTAATGACACTAACCGCTATATTTGCTGAAGAATGGAAAACCATCTTTTTTTTTTTTTTTTTTTTATTATGAGAATTTCCTGTGGGTCTTTAGATTGTGGAAGGGCTAGCCTATAACACCAGAAGCTTGTAAGGGTACAATACAATATAAATTGGCAGTTCAGCCTCTCTAGTCAGCCTATCTCAGAACAAGCTGATTTAGAGACATATCATGACATACTTGGAGAAATGTGCACTTTAATTATACATATAAATAAAAATTTTCAGTTAAAATCTAAAATTATGTATTTCATTATATATGTTTATATATTACATATGACTGAAATAATTATTAGAAGTTGTTGCTATATGAAAACAAACAAGCAAATCTGTGATTGCTAATAGTTTTTCATATATGTTTCAGTTTTTGGTGTGACAATTGCTATGTTCAGAAAGACTTTCTCAGACTATAATGCTTACTCTGACCTATTAAAATTTATCAGAGCTGATATCCAAGCTGTGCTGCACAGCACGATATGGGCATTTTGATATTCTGACCCCATCTCTGAATTATGACATTTGATTCCTGATAGATTCCATTTACTTCCAGTAGAGGAAGACTCCACTTTGCCAAAAGCAATAAGAAGTTGCTTCATGTTCAGTACCAAAACAAGACAAGTTAACCTCTGAACTTTGAAAATTAGTTCTCCAAAAATGTGAAAGGTACTAATAAAGATGGATTTGATGGATAAAAATGCATAGAATATGGGATCTGGTTCATTTATTAAATATTCCTAATAATGATTAAGAGAAAGCAGCCTGTTTTCAACCCGTTCCTCTGCATCAACTTGCCAATACATCTAACAGCAAAAGACATCCGCAAATACAAAAGAAAATGGACATTCTTTTGAATGGTGTGTTAGCATAAAAAGTGTATATAGCAGAGAACCTCCTCTAAAGGCTTCCCCAAGGATAGAGAACAATATAGAGCAAAGAAGTAGTAAAACCCTGTGTTATGTATTCATCTGAATTAATGCTATGTTTGGAAAGTAAATTTAAGTTTTGTTCACAGTTAGGATAGAAGATACTACAGATGTACCATATGATAGATAAAACCTTGTTTTATATTCCTAAAAGAAGGGGTGAGGAGAGTGTGTGATTTTTTTTCACAACTGATGCTACTAAGCCCGGCTTATTAAAGGTGTTTCAGTTGGATTGAGTAGGCCATGTTAGTCTGTTTCTTGGTGAACAGCCATTAACACCTTTGCAATTAACACAAACTGAGACCAGAGAATAGATGCTTGGTTTAGGTGAGATCAATCTCTTTAAAGTCTACGTAAATTAGACCTCCATTTTTAGTGTCTTGTCTGAGAGTGCCTCGCAGTAAACAGCATTGTAATTATTTAGTTGTCTTTGAGAATGAAGATATGAATGAACTCTTGACTAGTTTTGAACATAACCCAGCAAAAATAGTGGTTATATTTAATCTGATATTTTGACCTGTGTGACATCTGCATTAAAGCTGGAAATCAGTTGTCATCTATATATCTTTTTGTCTTTTTTGGGGAGACAATTCTTCCAAATGAATCTTTCCTGCCTAAGTTCAGATGATAATGTCACTTAGGATGGCTCCAATGGATACATGACAATCAATGGATTTGGTTCTGTCCCCAAGCACCACAGAAGGGCTAACAGAATAGGATATTTGGGATCTGTCTTAGCAACTGAAGCATACACTCCCGAATGTCAATATTAACACCATAACAAATGTGAAAGATGTTCTAGTTGTGAAAACCTGGCGGTGACACATGGATACTAGAAAAGCTTTTTCCTAGTTGTTGAAAGCCAGACAAAAACATTTGCTTCCCCTCCCTCTATTTTTGGCCTGTTTTTCCTCTTCAATGAGGTAGGATTTTTTTTTCTTCATGTGTATACCACGGGCAGCTATGTGTGAAGGTAAGGGTGGAAGTGGGACAGGGTGCGGTTTCATTGTAGAGCTGCTTTGAGCTTCTTGAGAGGAAATTTCTCTTATCTACAAATTTCCTCTGATCTTCATCAGCATCTGTGTCGGGGTGATTCTAACAGCATTGGTTAGATGATTATGTTGTAGTCTCTTAGAGGCGTTAAGGGTTTATTTAGTGCTTGTAGATTGATGGCTAATGGGCTTTGTTGGCCTGTTTAAATGGAAGTTTCCTACAATCTGATATTAAAATGGAGGCTTTGAGTGAAGCTTTTATCACTCTTTCACCAGTCTCATCAAGAACTTCCTTTTTCTTGCTAGAAAGGGAATTTCATGCTGTGTATTTCTAATCCAAGTATTACATCAATCAGCAATCTAGAAGAAGTTTGTGGTTCTAACAAAAAGAGCATTTTACATGCTGTGAAGTGGTTTCCTAGTCTGGCATTTATGTCTATCCCAGACCCTATGGAAACTACTTAAACTGGAACTTGCCTTCGATTTACTATGCTCAACTTTTATGACTTGATATCAGACACGTTTTCACAGCTGCTTCTCAATTCCTTTCCTGCAATTAGAGAGACTATACGCAGGATGTGTTTGACAAGTGGGCAGTGTCCAAATCCATGTTCCTTGTGTGGCATTAAAATGCCAGAGTAAACAAATCGGCAATGAGTGTAATTGCCAACCCCAGCAAAAAGGAATATGTGCTTGTTGTACAGCACATTTGTGTTGTAAGCAAATCTCAGTGCACTTGGCAAGGAAGTCTGTGCCCATTTAAAAATGAGGAAAATGAGGTAGTAAGAGGTGAATTGTCTTAATGTAACAGGCTACAATTATATTCCAGTCTCCTGTATTTGGAGTAATGTTAGACAACATTATCTCCCCTTTAAGAAAAAGCAAAAAAATAAATCAATTACGTGTGGTAGTCATTTCTTCACAAATAGAAGAAAATTCTGTAACCTTAAGACATTTTTGTGAACTTCCTGATTATTGTTTGGACATTGGAACAATTGAAAAAGTGGGGCACTTCAGGAAGTGATACTGACATGTAATAGATGCTGATCTTCTGTTTGCCATTGGGATAACACCCTAGCATACAGGTAGGAAGCATTGCCATCATGTCAATACCATATTATACTGAAGTTCTGACTAGATATATGTCCCCTGTAGTACTTTGTGAAAAAGTAGTAGTAAGCGTTAATTCCGATGCCAGTTCTGTGACAAAGCAGTCATGTCAATTCTGATTCTTAGCCAAATTCAAAGTTTGATAATCACTTCCTACTTGAAGCGAGAAGTGGCCACTGAGAAGTGGCAGCTGCATTTCAGCAATGGCCCAAGAAACTGGAGTTTAGCTAGGACATCAGAGCAAACCTAATCTGCCTTGCTGGTAGACCAAGAGCAATGCTGATAAAGCCATTTTGCAAATATTCTTGAATTCACTTGTTGGTTAAAATTTTGAAAGTGTGGTGGAGAAGGGTTTCATGACACACATGCTCATTATATATTGCACCTTTTTTGATTTAAAGATCCTTGGTGTTATTTTGGTTTGATATTTTAAGAAATTATGATTATGCACAAAGGCAAATTTTGGAAGATAATGGCTGTTAACTATTATTTCTATAGGGAAAACAGTCATATGTATAAGTCTTATTCAGGATTTAACCGTGACTGATATTGTAGGACAAGAGTATATGTAAGTTAAAGGTTAATTTGTTTCTGTTTTTTTTTTTTTTTCCCTTTATTTTGCTTTTCTGTTTTGTTCTTTTTTTTAAAGAAATGGGGAATTGTGAGGAGTTTTTTTAATTGCATAAAATATATTTTGAATGTAGAATGTGGGACTGAACTAAGTTTTTGCTTTCTGTGTTTCAGTTCCAATGTTGACCAGAAGACTTAATATACTAGTTAATGTACATAATTCCTAACTCAGTGAGGTGGTCAGCATTCATAATGCCCATGCGAGTTGTAATTTTTTTCAGGTTCAGGTCACAGCTTTATCAGTGCAGCCTCAGTTATTATAGTCGTTTCAAAAGGAAAGAAAAAAAAACTTTATCAAAGTATTATGAGGTTTTGTTCAGAGTAGAAGGCAAAGTTTTGGACAACTTTTTCTTTCCCCTTAAGCTTTTGGTAACCCCTACCTCACATACTGACAGGGACATCAGTGCTGTCTGCATTTTTTTTTTCTTCAAAAGTTTTATCTCTCCTTCTTTCAGAAGAGTAATTTTTGAGGCAGCCATGACAGCTCTGTCATTTCACTCACACCTCTAAATTTCTCCTTCTGTTGTCAGTCAGCAGACAGCAGTCACAGTATCTTGATGATTGTGATTGATGGCAAAATATAGGAGAATTGTAAAAAAGGGCATTGAACATTATGTCTAAAACAATCATTTTATGCTTTTATTTTCATAAGTACAATAAGAAGTTAGTAAAGCACCTGTTTACCTGTAGGTCTTACATTTATTTTTGCATTTTATACAATGGTGTGGATATACCTATAGATATATCTGTAAATATTTTTTTTTTTTATCATAAACCTAAGTACTGAAAGTTGTCTGCACATTTAGTCTCAGTTCGGTATGTATAATATTTTGCCAATGTTATACTGTTTTTCAAATTTCCTTTTAAATGACTAATTTCCCATCAAACTCTAGGGCTTAAATGACAAGCAAGGAGCTGAGAGCAATAGCATAAAGAATCTTGAGTCATATTTTCCTTGAAAGAGCATTATGTGTTCTTGGAAAGTAAAACACATCAATTATATTGTAAGTAAATAAAACACATTTTTGGGGAAGGAGAAATGACTGTTGGGCTTTCATGTCAGCAAAATTTCTATACAGAATGGGATAGAAAACACCAAAGAAAGCTCTTTTTTTTTTTTTTTCCTAGTCGGTCCTGTGCATGAAATTTATTACAGATTATTTTTAGGAAAAAAGAAACCAAGCTTTATGAGTTTGAGTGCTGTACAATGGCCATTGGATTTTTTTCCATTTATACGAACTAACGCCTATTGAACTTTGAAAATCAGCATAGTCTAGTAGCTGGTTTGTGTGCCTGTTAAACAGCAATATTTGAGGTCAAATAAACATCACTTGTACTCCATTACTACTACATTGTCTGTACTGATGGCTGTAGTCTTGTTTGTTTACAGGCATCTGTATACAGTATCTATCTTCTACATTTTTTGACAGCTATATGAGGCAAAAGGACTATTTTTGCTATGTATGATGATCAGTTGTGTGAGTTTGGTTGTTTATTTTTTAAATGCTTGCAAGTGACATAACTGTAGGCAAATTGTTTAACGTGGATACAGTCATACCATAAAAAAGAAGTCTTGCTTGGCATATAACTTATTCTGAGCAGGGAACTGATAAAAGTTGTACCTGCAAAAGATCTCTTACTGATAGAAGCTGCGTGTCCAGAAGGAAGTTGATTCTAGGGGTGGTATTCTGGCAGCTATACTGGCAAACCCTTCTATATCTCGGTCATGTATCAGGAGAGCTGTCATGTTACCCACCAGTGTGCAGTAATTATTAAATGTGGGTCCTGAGGCACCTTCTAGATGATGGCTGGTAACAGTTACGGTCTAGGATTCTCAGAGGGCTGAGAGATATTTACCTGCTCCTTTAGGGATGAGAAGTGAAGATACTGGGGAGAAGC
Source organism: Platalea leucorodia (assembly GCF_965183815.1). Classification (NCBI taxonomy): domain Eukaryota; kingdom Metazoa; phylum Chordata; class Aves; order Pelecaniformes; family Threskiornithidae; genus Platalea; species Platalea leucorodia. Next base: position 26,040,357 of record NC_138826.1, read on the forward strand.
CAGCAGGCTCCAGTAAATTTTTTGAAGAACGCTGCTAAGTGAAGGAGTAGAGATTAATCTTTTCCATTTGGAATAGGTCTTAAAAGTGTCTCTGGCCACAAATTTAAAACATGCTCTAGTGTTATCCAGAAATAACTTGAAAAACTTGTCTTTGCCATTTGTTTGAAATGAACATTGTGCACAGCTTCAACATGGGGCACAGATTCCCTTCCTCTGCTGTAATGGGAATGGGTTGTAGCATTTACTTTGTCTCTTCATGGCATAATCTTTCTTCGAGCTTTCTCTGGTTTTAGTCCCTGTTCTAGCTGAAAATTCAGGAGTTTGTGAAACTCGTGAGGTTAGATAATAAGTTTATCTGCAAGACAGTATAAAAGTATATTCTACTTTTAATAGCACATGTGCATCCCATCTGGGTTGGGCTGGTCTACAACATTGGGGACTGAATTGTGTGTATTCCAGGCTAAAAGATGTGTGGCTCCAGGAAAATCTTACTGTTTTCAGTTTTTTAGCTTGTTTGCTTGGGACCGTTTGCAGAAATGCAAAAAAAATGCCCTCTTCAAAGGACCTTGTCGTTTTTATAAACATTCCCCTATTTCTTGGGAAACTGTAAGGTAGCATTTTACTTCATAATAAAGTAGTCAAATTCAAGAAATGCAAACATTACTAATGACACATATACAGTTGAAAAAAAAAAAAGAATATTAAGTGAGTGAATGCAAAAGGTGAATCTAAGACACATGAATCACTGGAAGCTCTTTGGCACAAAAATTACTCACAAAGTTGTTTAAAGACATGAACAGAAGGGTTGGGGGGGAAAGGAGATTTGTTTTATATAGCTGTTTGATTTTATATTCAAATTGTAGAAATCTGGTTTGATGATCATTTTTTGAACATGGAATCATGGGAAATATTTTGTTTTCCCTGAGAGCCAAGGCGATGTATTTATTTCAAGTTTTATTAAATGAGTTATAAATTTTCCTAGCAATTTACTCATAGCTCAAGAGGTTTAATTTGCATGTGTTGCCTTTTACAATATGCTTTTCGTAATGTTGCAGATGCTTCTTCCCTAGCTTCAGTAAACAACAGGCAGTTGGCCAGGTTTTTGACTGAACGTTTGCCAACTCTGGGAAATATTAGTTAACTCTCTAGTGGCCACTGAATGATTTTTAGCCGACTTTATCCAAAAGAATCTGTGAAGATTAAAAATAATATGAAGTAAAAAATAAGGTACAAAACCAGTAATTTGCTGGACTAAACACAGGAAAAGAGGTTTCTTTCTCCATTATAACAATTTCAGATTTTCTTTTTTTAATGTTTATTTCCAAAATGGTTTGTTTTCAGAAATTTATTTGAAAATGGATGATGATGATGATAATAATAATAATAAGCATTTTTTCCTTCAGATTAGTGAAGATTCTTTAGTCTTGGAGGCACTCAAATACAATGAGGTTTACCCCTAGTGTTCTGCTCTAATTTTGAAAAACCTACAAGGAGAGTCTTTTCTTCAACACAGTCACCCAGTCCATGGCAGGGATATTTTGCAGGTGGGATGGCAGGTTGTTTCATGAGCAATGGAGGTTACATGTCTGGTTTCCTGTGGATTTATGCCCTAGAGTTGACAATGCAGTAGAGCTCAGCTCCCATCATTTGTGTCCCCTGTGGTGCTTTCAGCTTTCTTCCAGGATTCTTACGTACTTTTGGGGGCTGTCTCTTGAGCAAGTCATGTCATATTCTCTTCCAGTTTGGAGCTACCTGCTTGCTGATTGTTCAGCTACTGCCAGTGTAATATGTGGTGACCAAATTTATGTTTCTTCCTCTTAGTGAGAGATTCAGTAGTGTTTCACTCTTTCTCATTCAGCCTCTCATCATTGTGGTATTTCTAGTAATGTAATGTGATTTCAAACTTGGTTGAAGTTGGTGAATTTGTCCCAAAGCTATGGTTCAAAACACGTATGCAAGGATGATTTGTCAGCACGCTTTGCATAAGGACATAAGGAAATGAGGCCAATCATGAATAAAAAAAGAAACGTCAAACATCTTCAGCATCTTGCATGACGTGCACTTGGAAATAATTACAGGCGGTCCCATGATTAAATGCTGTTAGTGTAAGTGAGGCAAAAGGACAGGCTGAAGGAATGAGTGGAGTTTGAATTACCTGACTTGACATTCACTGCTCTTGGAAAACTTCTATCTGTGGGTCCGTGAACACATTTTGGGTAACTGTCTTGAAGAGATGATCATAAATGAAGCATGGTGCAACATCCATTGAAAGGGGATGAGGCTTAAGAGGTACAAAATTCTGAATCCTTTTGGTATTTATCCAGGTTACCCAAGGCTCTTTCTTTGGATATCTGAGTATGTTTTTGTTTTTATTGGTGTTTTTGCTCCACAAGTGCTCTGATGATGTGTGGCTAGCTTTTGCCTGAAATGAAATACAGAAAAGATAACACATAAACCAGTGATTCTTCATGCAGAAGTATTACACTCAACACCTTAAGAATGTAATGGACTAGAAGAAATGAAATATTCTGAAGAGCAGGTGATTGTTTGTACACACCCTTCCAAACTTCTTTTCAAGCTGTAAGGCAAAGCAGCGTCTATCAAAAAAAAAAAAGGAAAAAAGGTTGTGATTTTACAAGTTTAGTGTTAGAAAAGTTACCTTGTAGTTTCTTCAGCAAATTTAAAGTGAGGCTCGAGTGGTGCCACTGTTAGGATCCAGAGAAGACGAATATCAGATGATTTGTTCTGTCTTTCGTACTAGAAACATGGCGCATGGCTAGCATGATGTCATAAACTGATGTCTTACTGCGTCCTGCAGGAATTATGTGCCCTTTTACTTTTCTAACAAATAGCACCTATGACCCATTGAATTTCACTTAGACTGGATGAATCTGTTTTCCCCAACATTTCTCATTTTCTGCTTCCCTCTGTCTTTTCCTTTATGTGATACTGGGGAGGGAGGAGTGTTGCTTAGCAACCAGTTGGAAATGGTCAATACAGGTATAAATATTAAACCTTTTCAGCCATAGTGAGTTTATGGTAGAAAATGGAAAAGTGTTCCAATTTTTCCTCATGAAAATTGAGGTAAAGTGGTAATGTAAATCCTTTTTGATAATCAGGACAAAATCAGGACCTCAGTTTCTCTGAGTTTGACCTCCTGTACATGGAGAAGGAAACTTCTTATTCTCTGGTAAATAAGAGGATGCCCATGCAGACCTCATGGATCTCCAGTATGGTATTTTGCGTGTGGGGGGGTTGGTTTGGGTGGGGTTTTTTTGTTTTTTGTTTTTTTTTTTTTTTTTTTAATTGTGTAAGAGTCCAAGACTGTAAGTTTGGAGATTGGTACTAACTCAGTCATGTATTATCGCTACTTACTACAGATATAGAAGTGTGGTGTTTTTCTAAATGTTTTTAATATGCTTTATAATTTTTAGATGGAAGACAGTAGAAAGTACAGTACATCACTACTTGTTGCCTTACCACAGAAATTATGTAAGAACAATAAACTTCACTATTGTGGTTTAATGCTACTGCTGAAGAGGGAGAAAATATGTGCCATCACACATGGTTTGAAAAATGAGTGTATTACTTTAAGGGAATGCCTGATGTTGGTAAGGCATTTCCATTATAATACTGATAAAATCCAATCTTAAGGCAAGTAGAGGGACTTGAAACCACAGCTAACTACTGTGATCTGCTTAAAGCAATCAACTGAAAGTGTATGTCCCACAGTATGCGTTTATTTAGTAATATTATGTTAGTGGCTAGAAGACACAGTCAAGACCAAGGCCTGTATTTACCTAAGCACCAAACATTTTGTGCCCTGTAAGGTGAGGAGAGTGCGTGAGCAGTAAAATACCTTGCCAAAGATCATTTATTAATCATTCAACTACAGCAATAGAAGCCTGGCCTCTGGCTCTCAGTGTCCCAGTTGCCCAACCCACGCTTCTCCGTTCAGGCAGCATCATACCATTTGAGGCTGTCTGCCCCATGGATGTGCATGGGTTATTGATCTCAAGCGTTACTGATTGCCCAAAAGTGTAAGCTGGAAAGTAATTGGAAAAAACACGCTGGTCTGCTAGCTTCAAATCTGACTGGAAGTTGTTCCTGGAATACAGTGTTTATAGAAATGATATGTGCAATCATATTCCAATCATTTCATAACAAGGAAATGAGAATATTTAAGATTTTTCAATAGTATTTTCTTGAAAAGCAGACTGTGAATTTTGATTGATATGACACTTTAGAACTATAACTGAAACTGTATTTGTTACAAAGGAATGACCACTGAATCAATTTCTTTAGTATATATTTCTTTAGACTTGCATCATTAATATTCAAAGGGGAATGACTTTTACATTGTGCTGCAGTTTATACTAATGTGGGTTCATTTGCTTTCATGTTATTAAATCACTTTTTTCTATTGGAAAGATAAAATGAAGCAGAATTGTTCATGTGCTGCATATAACTGTAGCAATGTGCAGTTTGGTATCTACTGCATTTCCAAAGCAATAAATACATGAATAAAAAATCAAAGAAAGGAGGCAGGATTTTCCTTTGATTTCCACAGACACAGCCTGCCGTTATTATAACAGAAATCTAATAGGGAGATAAAAATTTGCTTGTATTTGCCAGCTGTTTAATGCAACAACTAGTGTAGTCTGTATTATTTCTAAGATGATCAGAAGATGTAAAACCACTTCTTAGCTCAAAATAAATATATATTTTAGAAATAGATTGAGTCTTATTATATCAAACACATACTTCTAAAATTATTTTCTGTATATAACACTTCAGGTGTTTGGCTCAGGCTGTATGTTTCACTGCAAGTCTATTTAAAACGATCAACACTTTTCTAAAAAATCAATTAAATGCAGTTTAGAATTCTCTTCTGCTTCTATCCCGCAGTCATCCACGTGTTTAACTGGGTATATGTGACTAATCTCTTTGAAGTGATTGAGAATTATACTAATAAGTAGAAGTTTAGAACACACATGGCTTTATTATCGCTTTGTTGACTTAAATTCTTTAATGGTTTCACTTAAGAAAAATTCATGGGCAGCCTGAATTCTACCTAGGAGCCCATTTACAGTGTTTCTGTTTGGCTGTATCTGGTTGTTCAGAGGAAACTTGCCAAAAGGAAATGCAACCCTCAAGTTGCTGTCTGAACATGGATGCTGCCTCCTTGGAAAACTATCAGGGTCTTTCTTTTGAACTGAAAAGTTCATGTTTTCCTCCAGGTTTTAATGGAAGTAAGATTAATATTTCCCTATACACCTTACCTTTGAAAATGCTTTATAGATATGTGTGAGGTGTCTGTACTGAAACCATAGTTTAGTTTAAAAAATAAAAAGTTTTCCTTCTACTCTCCCAAATAATCTTGTGAGCTATAATGTAATATTTTTCCCTTCGGTATCATTTGCAAAATATCTGTAATGAATCTTAAAGGGGAAAAAAAAAAAAGTCCTTGCCACAAAAAGAAAACCTTAAATTATTATTATTTTTAAAACTAGGGATGCACTTATAGGTGGGAAGAGTTAGACTGGCCAGTCTTTTTAGTAAGAATTTGTTTGGAAAACAGAATTTTCAGAAAATGTTGTTTTTTAAGTATATCATTACAGAGATGGTTGATGTTTTATGCTCTTACGCTCCAGTCTGGGAACACTTTAAATTTGTATCTTTATCATAATGAATTTCAGCAAATTCTTGAATCTGATACCAATGTAGTATTGTTCATGTGTCTATACAAATAAATTAATGTAGAAAGTTCTTCATAACTCCTAATTCTCAATTTTTGTCAGTATTTTAGGCTTTAAATAGTTTGCTTATATGCTAACATTCATCAACAATGCTGTTGAGAAATGTGCCAGCTTTATCAATACCTTGTTTTATTTTGGTTTATGATGTGTTTTCTGTTTCTATTTTAAATTTTGTATCTTTCCTTTCACTTGTAATATCTCTTTAGTGCTTTGAATTAGAAGCGATAGTTTGGAGATTCCATGTAAGGGTCAATAGCGAAAGAAAAATGCTTAAATATGGTAAAGAAAATGGTTTTGTCTTGATTTTATGTGTTTCCTACATTGATTAGTGGTGAACTGCTGTCAAGGGCTCAGTCCTCTGCAAGCACATGCTGTGTCAGGCAATGAGTGTATGCACGCTTACCATACCTGTATTACTATTATTTTTTTAATGACTCTCAGTGGTTGATTAGCTGACTTTCATGCTTGATGTAAAGCTGCACACATCACTTATGTTATTCTGGAACCTTTATATCAAATTGTGTAGGCAAACATTTAAATATTCTGATAACTTCTGGATCCAAACCAACAAGTTGTGAAACAGCTAGAAGAGCAAAAGAGCCAAACTATACTGAACTGCCTTGGCAATGGAGGCTTCAGTCATGGAGAAAAGAAAAAAGAGAGATGTAGATCCTGTCAGTATGTACTTCACAAGGCCTATCCCACTCGCAGTGAGGTGGTGAGAACCTGATGGTCCTGCTGCTTTAACAAGTACTGTCATTTGTCACTGTCTTGACATACACATTTCTCCGTGAGGGACACAAAGAGAAAGAAGGCATTAGCATCTTTCATGCAGGAAGAGCATTGTTGGTTTTTGCACATTGGGAAGCATAAATCTTGGTTTTGCCACTGAACAAAACTATTCCTGTTAATTCAGCAGGCATCATTTAAATGAGAGATCTGAGAAATGAGCTGTGGATGCTTTTTATGAAGCATCTTTTATTAACCTCTATTTTCACCATAATATGTGTTTATAGTGCAAAATAGTAACATTGCTGAAATTTCAGGAAATATCCTCTGTAATTAATACTCAGTTTTCTCCTGTGTGAAGGCAGAGGCTGTGGAAGTAGAACAGAACCAACTGTGGAGGTTGCTACTTTGGGGGTGGGGTGGGGCATTCTTTCCTCTCTTGTGTGTGTGGCTTGTTGTGGCTGCTTACAGTGGTTACTATTTCACGATCTTCACAGCTGTAATGGTATGTCCTTGTCTATACATGCATTTTTATTTTATTTAAAAAACGATTGGAAAAAAAAGTTTTGAGGAAACTAAGTGTTTAAGGGAATTAAGTGTATTCTGTGACACAAGATGTTAGGCTTCAGGCACGCTGACAGGAGTAAGGAGATGTGAGTTAAACTAGCTTAAATGGGATCAAGATGCCTGGACTTGTTTTGATTCTGTTCGCTGATAGAACTTCATATGAGATGCTGAATTTAAAGTTAGGCTTTAAAATAAAATATATTAAAGTGAGGGGAAAGGGACACTAAGACTTTCCTTGACACCTTCTGTCAGTAGGACAACACGATACGTATGGTAAGGTTATAGATGTAGTCTTTACAAACATCTTGAGTTCCTTAAAATATTTCATTTCAAAAGAGATTTAGATAGGTATGTCCTAATGCATAGCCAGTTAACAACATGTGATCTTAGATTCCTCCAGATTGTGATGCTTGAAAAAATTATGGTGACCCTAAACACTCCTGAGCATCTGTCCCAGCTGTAAAGATACAAAATCAGGCTATAACTTCAGGTTCTCTTTTTTTACTGAGTTTTAAGATAAGTCACATATCTTATCCCATTCCAACTGCAAAGAGAAGGAACAAATTAAATTATTATGGCTCAGCTGATGAGAGATAACTTTTTAAGTTGCCGTAAATTTGTCCCTTCCCTATTAAGGTGTACATGTACCAGGGGAATTGACAGACTGAAGCCCTTTCAACAAGACTGGTCTAAATTAATATACAAAGTACATGTCAAATGATGGAGCTATATCTGTACAGCCTTATCCCTCCTGAGATTGTGTCGTTCCATGCCTTTTGTCCAGAAACTGTGATTTTTAAAGCTGCTCCCATAGATGTCTTTGGAAAACTTTTATTTTGTTTTGACACTTTCTCAATTTATACAGAAGGAGCAGTCATAGACTGGAAAAGGCTGAGAACAGAAAAAAAATTAGTAACAAAAGACAGAAATGAAAGAATACATAAAATATCAAGTGATTGGGGGGGGGGGAGGGGAGAAAATGGACAAAAGAAAGAAAGAGTGAGGCAACCAGAAATGTGAGATTAAACCACTGATTTCTCTGAAGCTAATATAAATCAGGTGACTAAACATGGGGAAGAAAAAAATCACTAAGAACACCCCTCCAACTGTATGCATAATTGCATATTATAAAGATAAACACAAGTAAGTGAAGTTAAAGATGCTAAGGCACCTTACTTTTTGCCCTGCTTCCCACCGACCCCATACCTTGTCAGTAATATTATTGTGCTTCTCTGATTTTGACTTATAGTGCATGCACTGGTGAATGACCAAGGTTTAAACATTTGTTCAGTATTAGCATGTATAAGAAATGTAGGATACTTTCATTAATTGGATTAGAGTTATATGTGTTTCATTTAAAAGCTGCAGTGATCACTAATGGAATGACCTTGAAGTCATTATCTGTTAAGAAGCAGGAGAAAAGATTGTTCTTCATGTTCAGTTGTATTTGTCATTACTTGTGAATATAATTTTCAGATAAAATATAGTTCCAGCTCTCTAACTACTTTTTTTTTTTTTTTTTTAAAGCTAAGGTTGGATGGTCTAAGTTCTTTCAGCTATTGTTTTATTTTGTCACACTGACTCTAAATAGTGCATTTTTTGGCAAGCTTTCTTTGTAAGCTGTGTTTTTTTAACCAAGAACACTGAATACTGTTCACTATTTCCTTTTTTCCTTTTGAGTCCTCCTTTTTTAAATTTTCATGTCATAGCTTTTACAAAGACAGTGTAGCCAGGAAGGCTACATATATTTCAGATACCATAGTGTTACTCAGACATCCACCAGTTGGTATTACAAAAACGTACCTACCACGTGGTTCAGAGTACCATTCCTTTGGGTTTTGTGCTTTATCTAAACAAGTGTGTAGCAAATGAGTATTGCACTAGGTCACTAAGATTTTCAGTCTTGTTGCCCCCTGGCACCTTCTGACATGCAGATCTTTTTGCTACTGAGAGACCAGACTAGTTGCTGTGATTCACATCATCATTTTATTTGTCTACCCCTGTTGAGCTTGCCACTCAGCATTTGCAGAAATGTGTGTACACAGAAGAAAAAAAAATAAAATTACAGATTTAGTAATAGAAGTTATTTCTTCACCTCTCTCTCAGAAAGGTTTGCTCAAACAAGGATCAGCAGTAACATTGTATGACTCAGGTGATGAGGTGCACAATGCAACGTTGACTTCTGACGAAAAAGACAGAAGTAGTACATCCATAGATTTCAGGGTAAAGAAACAATTTCCTGAACAGCAGTTGTATTACCTAGTATCTGGATAAATCCTTAGGCATAGCAAAGTTTAATCCTGACAATTTTTTTGTTCTGATTGAATCAAGTTAAGAGCATCTTTGGATTGACTTTAATTTTACAACTCAGCACCATGGCCAGACCCAACCCTGTTGAGTTGGGAAGAAGCAAGCCACACCATGAAGAGACTGTACTGTTGTTCCAGGAAACAGAGTGAGCATGTTGTGTTATTAGTGAAGAAACCACATCTTCTTCCCTTCAGTAAAACTCCCTCTGATTCTTTGGGATAGTAATGGGGCTTTCTAAGAGCTGAGGACTGAAATATAGTAGTGCTTTTGGATATACTGTATCTCTTTAGGACAGAGCTTTTATCTGTCTTATATAATGTATTGGGTATTAGTAACAAATACAGGAGTTTAAAAAAAGAAAAAAAAAAAAAAAAAAGTCCTGGTTATCTACCTCAGCTTGGTGGTGAGTGTAGCTTATTTAGAAGACTTTGCAGGTGCATTGCATTAGTTGACCAAAGCAAAAGACAATAAATGTGGCCAGCTGGTAACTATTTTAAAAAGGAAGAAACAAAAATGCTCTTTTCTGAAGGAAGAGGAATTAGGTGACTGATGAGGAAGTGCTTTCTAGGCACGTTTTCATGTTGAATGGTAGCATCAAAACTGATTAATTTAAAAAATCACTTATTGTTCTGGTAGGTTTTCATTAAGATCATAGAAAATCCAGGACAGCATCCCTTCTTTTTCTTAGTATCATACTTGGTTTTAGTTCTCATTTAATATTCAAATTTCCCCTTTGTCACCTTACCAACTGGGCATTAATTGCTGATATTCACAGAAGAGGGGAGATGGATGAAATACTTCAGGTGAGTCATCTGATCTAATTTGGAAAGGTTTCTGTGAGGAAAGAAAAGTTTTTGATTTATAAGGGAAGGTTGTCTGTTATCAAGATATACATGTTGGAATTTATTATCAAGAATCTGCTTTTAATTTTAGAGATTGTTTACCTAAACTACTATATGTCAGAGCTCAGGACAAATTTCTACTTAGCATTTAATTTTAGATACTTGCCATAGTGGACAGTAAAAAATGGGTCCCCAGAATTTGTGGCATCATTATGAATCTTACCTTCTGGCAGCCCCTGCCCGCAGTTCGTCTTTGAAATCTCCTTGGTGCTTGTTAACCCTGCTCTGACATGTAAGAGCTCCCGTTTATTTATTGGACTTTGCCCATTTATGAAAAAGTACAGGAATTATTAATGGTTTAGTATCTATTAATGCATTACTTGGGTGGAATTCAAATTCCAGTATTTATGGTAAACCCCTTTATAATGAAATGAGCATAGAAACAGGAAGGCTGATTCTTAAAGTTAAGTATCTTTTGCTATAAGAACAATTGTCTGTAAAATATGGTCTTACCAGCTTTTTATTTATAACCATAAATAAGAAATAAGCACTTTATGTATGAAGGGAAATGATTAAGAGTATTTGTGTAGATGATAAAGAATAAATAACCTGAGTCAATGAACCGTATATTGGGTACAATGTCATGGACTCTGGTTTTCTGTAGAAAGCTGATATTGCTCTCCATCCAGCAGTGAGTTCCTATCACAGGACTGGGCTCACGTGGTATGCCAGAGCAGGTACCAAGTACACCTTCTGTATCGCATCTGAACATCCAAAAGCTGAAACTAACCCAGGGAAACGAAACTCTTATGTGATTTGGTTTTGATCTTAAGGGCTTGATTTTGTTCTCGCTTACCTTGGTGCAGTGCGGGAGGAATTTATACTCTCTTGCACTCTGTAAAAAACCCATCTTTTTGCTTTCTCTTGAGGGAAGCGCATGAAGTCTTGGGCTTTGATTTTCATTGATAGCATCTTTTTCTTTTTAAATTATAGTATAGAATATAATGACAATAATGGGTTCAAACCAAAGGTCCATACAGCCCAATACTCTGTCTCTGACAGTGGTCAGTAGTGGAAGAGAAGAGTACAAAACCAGGGAAACCTATAATGACACTTACGATGTGTTTCCAGTGATTTGCAGAGACTGGGTGAGAGAGAGAGGCCTTAGTGCATTTGAAAGACATCCTATTTATGAGAGCACTGTACAAAAAAATCAAGCAGTGAGCAATTGTGCTGTATATAATAGATGTTAAACTGGGAGAGGACAGAGATAGCCATGTGAAGCAGAGTGGATGTATGTTGTAGAGTTTATAAATCAAGAGATGATGCAAAAAAGGGAGCAATTCTGTGTAATGTAAATAGCACTACAGCTTTTGTTCATTCGGCTGAACTTTTCACGCTGTGTGGACCATGTGAAAGAAGTGCTTTAAAGATAATGGCGTTTCTGTATTTTTATAACTTTTTAGCAGTGTTTTATTCAGTGAAATGTTAATCTTGAAAATATTCGTCATCAATGCTAAGTATGAACAATAGTAATCAAATTCCATGGCTCTTCATATAAAAGCTGAGCCCATCCATCACAAAGCATGCCTTATGGCTATATATCAATTTTAAGCATTAAAGTTACACAGTATTATCTTAGCATTAGGTTAACTGTCAAATAAAAATAAAAATTAATAAGCTGGAAAAAAGAAAGAAGAGGAGACATTCCTCATTTAAAATCCTTAACTGATTTGGCATAATTGAAATGTCTTTTAGCAGAAATGTTAGCTTTAATTCAGATAAGACTCAGCTTTCAATACCATTTTTATGGTAGTCCAATAATTCCTGGGGTACAAAACTACCAGGTATAAATGCTGATAAAGTCCAGCCTTCTTCCTCGTATCTCATTGACAAGAAGCATATGTTTGGAATTAAAGAAGATCCAGGCAAGCTTTCAACCTTGAGATCTCTGCCTCTTTGCTCAGAGAGGTTAGTGAGGTTTAAAATTCCACACAGTCACCACTTTTCAAACTTCTGCTGCCATTTCTGTTGCAGTCTGTCAGAGACATTGTGGAGTTGGGGCATCTGGCTGCAACATTTAAAAAAAAAATTGTACAGAAGAGCTGAACACTGGTTTTGGTTTACAGTTTAGTAACTGTTAAAGCAAGTGTGATAGATTTTTGTCTGGTTAAATATACATCTAGGACTAGATGGAGTATAGCTTTCTTTCTCTTTTTTTTTTTTCCTCCTTCTTTCCTGTTCTCTAGGTACCCTAGATAAGATATTTACTCTCTGAAGGTATCAGAACAATATAATATTGTTGTTATGTTCTCATTTACTTGACTTTAGTTGAATGTGATATGGGAAATATCATCTTTTCCTATGTCTTTTCCTAAAATTAAGCACATCTAAGGAAAGAAATTGTGCAAATTTCATCTCTTATATTCCATTTGAAATACTAAAACCATATGTATTTCTTTCATCTGACTTGTCTTAACAAGAATCCAATGCAAGGAAATATTTTTAATCAGTCAAGCCTTTAATTTTTCAAGCATTGTAGGGAGGCAGGCTGTTCATCAATGTTGACTCTGCATTTTTCTAAATTGCTTGGTTTTGTCATCACAATTATTTTGTATATAATTTCAATATATTTTTATGGCACTTAAGTCAATATGTAGCATTTTCCCTGCTCTTGCTTATATTTATTTTAAATTTGCTGAGTATATCTTGCTTGTGCTGAGATTATTAGTGATAATATTGTAGTCTTCGTGAAGTTTGCACATTTCTTGTAAATGCTGAATGTCAGAGTACAAAGTTGTAGTAAAGCAAATTTAAAAAAGCTCCTTCTCTTGGTTCACTTTAACACTAAAAAACCCCCACCTTGTTGATGGTTCTATTTTTGCTGGTAGTCAGGTTTAAGCTATAAAACAAAAAATATCTATGCGGAGTAAGTTAAGTTTTGATCTTGTCATTTCTGCAAGATCTGTCTTACTTAAACAGCTTTTAACATTGCAAATACATTTACAGGTATAATAGAAACAATTTTCCCTTTCCTACTAAAAGGAACATATTGGTGTTGTGAATATATCATATTCCTTTCACTGCTTCTGCTATTTGTTCTCTGCTTTGTTTTGAAGAATGAGAGAAGCTTGGGTCTCTGTCCAGTGAGCTAATGAATAGGAATCTATAGAAATTAAAATAGTCTCTTTCCATCTCTAATTTAAAATAAAAAAGTAAGCAAAAACATTTTTCTTAATGTACTGTGAGCTTGAGCAATAAGCAAATATTTCTGTTCTGCTATAAACCAAAGAATGAGCACCAAAAATATTTTGTCTGATGATGGTGGGATGCAGGTGGGGTAGGAGTGATGATATATCATGTTGCATTGAGAAACAATCAGGTGAAGCAGTATGCTGGTAGTTCAGAAAGATCTATAAAACATTAATATCACTGCTAAATAAGTTACTTAACCTTGTGCTATAAATGCTTAAGATTTTGTTCTTTTCAAGTGTGATGACAAAAGACCAAAAACATTTCTAATGGAAATGTCTAATGCATTACTGTCATAAATGTTCTCTCAATGTGTATATATAGAAATAGAACAATGGGCTACAATGTACTGCATATTCTGATAAAATTCACTTAGCTGAATAAGCGATCTTAAAAGCACCTGTTTCAGACCTCTACTTTATATAACTATATTTTGTTCACTTTTTGACTGCTCTCAAACTTGGCTGTTGTCTTGTTGTTTGTGTCCTATGTGAGTATTTTATATTGGCAGAGATCTTTAATAAAAGGTTGCTAACTCCCCTCTCCCAAATATTAATTGTGTAATAGACATAATTTGACATGATAAAAAAAAAAAAAGACAAAATCCCATAAAGCAAAAGGTTGAAATAAATGGCTAATTTTCACTGTTCTGAAAGATTGGTGGTAGGATAACTCACTGGTTTGTAGCTCTGTACCAGTAGGGTAAGTGACAAGATAATGACATTTGTTGCTCATGATATTTTTTAGGTTAGTTATGACCCTTTTCCAGCTATAATTAGGATAGGTGTGTAAGCAATATGACAGCACATGAAATTCATTGTTGATGAAAATAACGCACATTAGTTTGAAAGAAATGGTACTGTTCACCATCAGACAATTCAGAAATAACTGTCCAATTATGGAGATTGACCTGAGTTTTGCTCCATGTGAAAAATATGAATATGCAGAAGGAATGAAATAAAAAAAAGACTACTAAAACTTTACAGTGGCCACTCACCTTACATATAAAGCTGTATTGAATCTGGTCACCTTACCTAGATTTATAAATATACATGACAGGTATAATAACAGTTTGACTTTGAGTATAACAGATTATAAAACTAATTTCAAAATTAATTATCATGTAAAATACAGTATGTGTTTTTGTATTGATTTAAAAACAAAACAAAACAAAAACCCCTAACCCCAGCACTGAAGAGGGCTCCAAACTCTGTCCTGTTAAAAACACACTTCTTATTCCCAGTCTGGAGTTGGGTAGCTTTCTTCTCTAAGCGTTCAATCTTTTTATACTGTCTGTTGTATTGAAGAACCCGTAACTGAAATTTCATACTCTTTGTACACACTTGCTAACTGAATTCAAGTCACTCCTTAACTTTATTGTACTAGTGTTGAAACAGATTGATCTCCTTGCGTTTTTGACATAAGAGATGCTACCTACATTCTAAACTTTTCTTGTGCTTCTTCTCTAAACCCTTTCAGTTTATCAGCCTTCTCTAATTGGGGATGCTCTGGCTGACAATGATATTCACATCTTATTCGCCCTTGTGGCAGATATAAAAGAGAGTTTCCTTACTCCTCAACATTTTTATAAATATACACCCAGTCATCTTCAGTGTTGTTTTGTGTAACTCGGGAACAGCGGATTACCCATCATGGCCCTCAGGTCATCTTAGAGGTTTGGAAGGTCTCCACACAGCAGTGTGTTCAATCATGCCCTGTGCTTCTGCAAGAATGAATTTACATTTAACAATATTTTAAAATAAATCGTTTGCTTTTCCAAAGGGGTATTACAGAACAGGAAAGACTTCAGTACAACAGGGATGATAAATGGTGTGAGACATGGCAAAATTCATGAATGGAGCAAGAAGAGATTATGATAGCTTTATGTTAGAATGGGCACAAATAAGAAAATAAGATGAAAACTATTCATTTGTCTGGAAAAGATAGATACAGAATGCTGTCTTTATAACAGCAGTAAAAAAAAAAAGGGAGTTCAGTTAAACAGGCACATTTGCAACTGGTAAATGTTTTCATTTGAAGGGTGACTACATTATGCAGTTTGGTATGGAGTGTTATTGGTATCAAGAAACAGAAGAAAAAACACCTCAGAGTGTTGATAAGATTATATGAATGATAAGAAAATCAGCTATTGACACAAGGGTGTTCGCAAATGGTGAAGAAACTCATTTCAGAGTCTGAACCAAAATTAAATTAGCATGAAATCTTAACTTCTGCCTACTTTATTCCGAAGTATTTCATTAATGTTGCTTAAGACGG
The DNA here is from genome assembly GCF_965183815.1 of Platalea leucorodia. Classification (NCBI taxonomy): domain Eukaryota; kingdom Metazoa; phylum Chordata; class Aves; order Pelecaniformes; family Threskiornithidae; genus Platalea; species Platalea leucorodia. The sequence continues at coordinate 26,056,093 of NC_138826.1, forward strand.
TGTGGGGAACAGTATGAACTGAGAGTGACGATTTTAGTGCAGTTTTAACCCATTAACATTAGGTCAATCTAGCCTTGTAATAGCATGTCAGCATTTAATATACCTGTGTTTAAGATTGAGCTAATTTTAGGGACAGAAAATACTGGGTCTTGTGGAAAGGGAAAAATGAATCATGAAAGCTTTTGGAGCTTTCTGAGCCATGTCAGTTCACAAAGGAAGTGGGTTTTGCCAGTCTCAAAGTAGGTAACACAGCCCATTTTCTCTTCAGGAAATAGTCAAAGAAGGGTTTATAGAGACTCTTTTGGGGGTAAAATTAGAAACATGTTTAAGTATCAAGAAACAAAGTAAATCGCCAGGTAATTCTTGGCTTTATATATGAGAGTCCCTCCAAATATGACAACAATAAAATTTACAGAACAAATGAACAAACAAATGATGTAATAGCAATTTTTGTCATGTCCTGAATCAATCCTACTTATCTATAGTATTTAACATGAATTCTACTTGCAACGGTGTTGTACCTGTTAGGCAGTTTCATAAAGGCACTATGTTTTTTATATAACATTTTGTCCCTTTAGAAATTATCATGACGCATGTCAGGAGCTTTCACACTGAAAAAAATATGTCACATTAGCTTCCAAGTTTCTGATTGTCTAAATAACACAGTAACTCAACATACAGCTGTCTGGCATTTTGACAGTACAATAACCCATAATTCTTTCTGCCACTCAACACTTCAAGGTTAGCATTTTGTAGTTTGCTCTCAAGGAGTATTCATTTAAATTTTCAAGAGGCGAGGAGTTGAATGCTGTCTTATACAGCTCTCCTGATTTATTTTTTATTTACTTTTCTACTGTATTCAATTTTTTTTAACCATATATATATATGTATTTTATTTTTAACCTGCAACTTTCCAGGAGGCAGGATGTTCATCTACATCTCTGTTTTTCAGAATATTGGAAGCAGTGAGTATTTACAGGAGAACTTCCTATAGCAGGAGTTTATCGTACAATATTCGAAGCATCGCCTCCCTTAGTATATTGCAGGGGACCATAGACTTGCTTAGTTATTGAGCAATTTCTTTACGGGAAAATGTGGAGTGAATCAGTGGCCTTTGCGAAGAGTTGCTTTCAGTTCCAAACTTAAATCATGGGATTTTGAGGCAAATGAAAATTTTGAAATTCATATTGAGATGTTTGAGCGAAGTCTTGTTTCTGAACTTAATGTAGTTTAATCTTGTTGGAACTAACTTCTAAATAAAATGCTTAATGTTAGGCAATTCCTTCAGTCTTATACGCTCTCAGATGCAGAGACTGACTTTACTAGAGGTTTTAATAGCTCAGACTCCTCAGTGACAAAAGAAAGAGTTTTTCTTACAACGGGAAATTTCTGTTGATAAAATGGGGATTAGTAAGTAAGGAGAGGTCTACATTAGAAATAATGTTTATATTGTAGATTTTGGTGCAGATACCATTTTAAATTTTTGGTGCAAGTTACTCCTTAGATAAGTGTTCTGGCCTGCATTGATGCATACCAGTACGCATGTCCAAAGACCTTCTACCATGTCTAACTGAACTTCTTGGGAAAGAAAACACAGAAAGATAAGAAATTCTGAACTTCATCTTTTTTGGAACAATCCACCTGGGGCAAATTGTTAGAATTGTCCCATTAAGACAGAGCCCCAACCTATATGTGCAGATTCATGGTTCAGTGAAGACGTTCAGGCATAAGGCCAAGCATTGTGTTATTTTTGCAAAGATCAACATATTAAAACTTGACCTACATGTCAGAACCTCAGAAACAGCAATGCTGTTTACACTAATTTTCTGGCTATTTTGAACTTAGCATGTGTATTTATGGTCACAATAATTACTGTATTAAAAAATATTTAGGCTTTGTTATTAGAGTGTGAATAGGTTTTATATATTGTAAGTGAATGAGATAAAATACAAATATACCATGATTTAGAATACAGGAAAAACATTTTTTGTTATTGAAAAACAAAACAAACCAAATTCTCCATGCATTCCCCTCCAAATATTCTCTGGCTATCAAGAATTAATTACATCTTTTAAAGAATCAAAACCCCCATGTATTACTAGCATGTGTGTGCACGCGCAGAGTATAAATATGTCCTAGAAATGCACAAGAATTCATTAAGTGGATTTTTTTTTTCTTTAGTGCGATTACTTTTCATATGGTTCTGAGAGGAATATAATTCAATTTTTTTAAGTCTCAGGAAAACAGGGTAGTTTTTGAGCTCTTTAAAAGAGCAATTTGACCTGTTTTGACCAAAAGAATTGTCAGCAGCATATCTGAATAAAATGGGGTGAAATTAAGAACTGTTTAAAATTCACTGTTGAGAAACAAACCAGTCTCTATATTACTGCCAAGTTCCTCCTGAACACCCTTAAACTTTTACGTGATCACTCCTTTCTTCTCTTGTGCTATTTTTTCCTTTCACTTCTTGAGCTGAGCTGGAAAAGATTAAAAGATTGAAGTAGTTAAAAAAAAAAAAAGTCCTTAACTAGTAGTAAAAATAATGGAAATTGAATACTATTCCAAAATGCACCTGAATACCCAGGTAAACACACAACGGTTGTTGTAAGGTAAGGCATCTGGGGGTTTCTCACCAAATTCTTGCTGAAGTACAGAGTTATAACTTCTCAAGGCATAAAAATATGTCTGTGGCTAGTGCCTTCTTCAAGGTATAAACCCCAGCGGATAGTATGAAACATAGCTTAATAGAGCTTTATTGTGCTCCCTTCCCTTGTCCACCTTTGCTTTGTCTTTATCTCTTGCTGTCTCTCACTTGCTGAGTTCTTACTGTCATTCTCATAAGTTTTGATTGCTCCTTCTATTGTTACTCTTTTGGACAGGCTTTCTCTCCCTCTACATCTCATCTTTATCTTCTGGGGAACATCATTTCTGCTTCAGGGTTTTCTGTTCTTTGAGCAATATTTGTACATGATGGAGAAGATGCTGGACCTCAAGATTATGTAAGTGACTGCGACATGCACGTACCTGTAATCGCGTGACAGATGATAAGCTGGATAGTGGGGTGTTTGTCAAGGGGGAGTAGAAATATTGCCTTGCAGCTAAAGAGCGTGCTCCTTATCAAGCCTTTGTTGATCACAGGGCTGCAGTAGAAAGCGCGTAGATCCTGACTTGAGAGAGAGCCCTGTTGTGGCAGATACAGCCAGTCAATGGGTGAAGCCACTGAGCTGTGTCTGACTTCGGAGATAGATGGACTGAGAGAGGGGCCATAGCTGTTCATTGAAATCCATAAGGTACAGGTGAGAGGGTGGTACAAGATGTATCATGAGTCTTTTCAGAGGCCTCTTGCTTTTTGGATTTCTTACAAGATTTCTTTTTTCTGTATCTGGAAGATGCCAAGTATTTTTTTCAGTTTGTGGTGTTTTAAGTAACCTACTCTTTCTATTTTTGACTGTCTCATAAAACAGTTTGCCGTCTATATGACCTCTTTAAAATTTTGCATAGAATAAAATAAATTTGTTCACGAATGCAGTATTGACAATGGGGGAAAGAGCAGGTGCACGTTTTGTCTACTGCTGGGATGGTAGCTTGTAAATCTACAAGAATACTTTTGTTTAAAATTTTTGTTCAGAAGAATAATAGCATGTTCCAAAGGGTACAACTGATGCATTTATTCAGCTCACCTGGCAAAAACTCCTATCCTATCAATATGTCATCACCATTTTGATTTCCAATACCTTTCAGATGTTTGAAAAACCTTTGCCTACTCTTCTTATACTAAGCCTATATATTAGTTAACTCTGTGAACCTGTCACATCACGTCTTGGAAAATTGATTATGAAAGCTGTGACTTAGTGTTTTGTGATGCACTTGGCTACCAAAAATAGGCTTTAAGAAATAGATGCCATAAGGAAAACAAAAATTAAAAAGGAAAGCATTGGAGACTGTGGATTTTAAAACATATATAATTATATGTTTCTTGGATGTATTTTGATTAAAAATAAAAATAAGATTGGAACAAAGCAAGCCTTTAAGTGTGTGCCTGCAGTTCCTCTTCTCCAAGTAATTGAATATGGGATTTCTTCTCTAACCCTGTTCCAGCAAGAATATGCACTGCTTAGGTATTCATTTCAGTGGCATTGACAATACTGACAATATAATTGACCTAAAAAGTTCTGGATTTCCTGTTAATGCACTTTAGAAATGTACATCAACTACAAAAAAATCATTTCTATCTACATTTCACTTGATTTCCATTTTCAAGAAAGGAGGTTTCATCATTATTATTCTATTTGAATAGCACTGATATCTTGAGAGATGGAAGGAGACTTCTATTGTATGCAGGAGTACTTTATTTCGATATTTTCTTTGTCTGATTATACATGATAAACACACATTAGTGACATTCCGTGCATGTTTTGAAGATAAATGGGATATCTCTTTAAACCATTCCTGACACTTCCTAACCTGTGGGCTTAATGGCATATTCTTTCTTTGATTCAATAATTTGTCTGTCAAAAAAGCTGTGCTGACATTCTCGTTGTTGTGGGACTGAAATGGAAAGAAATCTCTTATCTAAGATAATTTTTGAAAAATCGAGGCGAACATTTTAGGATAAAAATGTTTTAAAAATGATTTCAGTTGGAAAAAAAGATGTAAGTGTTGACATTATACCAACTGCTAGATGGCAAGTGATAAAAGGAAGAATGTTATCTAAAACTGTAAGTCCCCTTGAATTAATTAGGGAATGTGTGAAATCTTAGAAATGAAGACAGTTTCTACTACTATGCCTTGCATAAGTATTAGTTCTGTCAAATAACTAGTAACTTTTAAAATAATGGACTATAGATGTAGCTAAAAGAGCCTGGTTTGCCAAACCTATGTCTCTTCTCTGTGTAAGGCAAATATTAATATATGCATGCACATATGAACATGTACTTGTGTATGCATATTGTCTGTGTATGTATTGATACCTATGTGAATGTACTGGTACGCTCTCTATCTAAAATAATCTACTTGGAGCTATTTTATTTACAGAACTGATGTAGAGAGGATTCTTTTAGACATACTATGCAGAACCCTTTCATTTTTCTTAGTGCAGTCCTTTCTAAGGTGCTGGTGTAATGTGGAAAATGAAGTGCATGAGCTCTGCGTGAAACAAAAATAGTCTCTCCTCAACCCCCAAACTCTCTGGTTTTAATCTGATCAAGTAACACGGAACAGTATCAGAGGCCAAGAGTTCAAACAGTGTTATATGATTGTGGAAGCTGCTTTCATGCTTTGAAAGTTTTCACTTGAACCTTGTGCACCAGGTCTGAGTTCTGTCTGCTGGGCACGCCAGTTTTACTTACCATTTTTTAGGGGCATGACAGATGCAGCAATTCTAATAGTTTTAACCTTCAAATATTATGCTTGTATGAGAGGTAGTTTAGTCAATAGGCTCCACAAGAGAATTAACTAATTCTGAGCATTTGATTAAACACTCAGGTCTTGCTTTCTTCATTGTTTTCCCTGAGTTTCATTTTTGCCAATGAGCACTCCTCAGCACTTTTTCCAGAGCTGAGGATTCCTCAGAGCTCCTGTCAAATGTGCCTCTGGCTGGATGGCTGACTAACAGGGATTGATCTTGCACAGGGTGTCTGCCTTAATTTGTCTTTCCTGATGATTAGTCTTTTCCCGTTTATGTTATAATTGTGAAAGGCTGACCTGGTGACTGTAGCCTATAAGTTACGATTTGAGGCTGAAGCTCCTTAGTTCACAATGCTCGCAAGGGCTGGAGAGCTACAATGTGTTTTGAGATGCTTGTCGCCATGGTGGAGTTCAGAGAACTCAGGTGGTTTAAATATATCAGCCAACCAGCAGACCTGCTCACACAATATGTGGAATTGATAGGGAAGGAGCAAAAGTGATAGCGAAAGAGGAAAAATGATGCAGACCTGTTGTGAATTAAGACAGAGAATAACAGAATTACCTGGAGTCCTCTTTTCCAAGATTCATAACAAGTGGAGCAGTCAGACTCTTAGCTAACTATGCTCAAAGGCAAAGAGAGAATATCGTTTTTAGCAACAGATGTAAACAAGATGAAAACCCCTCCCTCAAGTAATTCTTACCCTCCAAAAAAACCCCTTGAGCAAAAAACCCACAAACCTAATAAAGATGCAAGGGCTGTGTTGGTCTAAATGAAACCAGGGAGTTAGAGATCAGAACACTGAAATGAACTTTTTTTATGCACTCAGTTTGAAACCTGTCTACCCTGTAGCTGCCACCATTTGTAAATTCTAGTTACAGTGCTTTCTAGATCACCTGTGACACCAGAGGGGAGCCCCTTTGGTCAATCTCAGCAGAAAGGTATTCTTTGTTCCTGTGCTTGCATGGTTGAACAACAGTTCTTGAGATGTTCTAGGGGGTAGCTATCTTGGGGTGTAATCAAATAATTTACTAAATAGCTGTATTTAGAAATAATGAAATGTGTATTGCCAGCTCGATAGTCTATTACAGTTTATGAAAATGTCTCTTAACTCTCTAGTAGCATTGTTCTTGAGTGTAAAGTTATCAGGTGTGCTAACGTCCTCTCAATTAGTCCTGTTGTTGTGCTATGTGATATATTTAAAATAGGAGATTATTTTCAGGAAGGATGTCTGCCAATATCTTTTAAAAGGAAAAGATGGGTTTTCCTAGTAGCAGCACAGAATCTAAAACCTGTGGTCATGTTATGAGATTTCATTGGCTGATTCTGAAATTATTCATAGACTTTTTGGAAAGCACAGTGTCATATTTACATATGCTGTGACTTTTCCTTCACAGCTCTTTTTCATCCAGATGGAATGAAGTCTAAGGTTTGAGTGGTTTGGGAAAGAGTGTTACAGATGTGATACCTGGGAAAAAGGTGGTAGCTTTCTTTCTTGACAGTGGTGAAACTTGTGCAGAAGCTGAAAAATCTAATTCAACATGCTATCAGCATTAATAAGAGATGTTTACATTTCTGAGGTCCGACATCACAAATGTTAATCCTTAAACCTAGACTTCATAGTTAAGCAGCAAAATTTGCTGGTAGATTGATATTTGACTGAGATTTTTTTTAATACTAGTAACTAAGATTAGGATCAATGTAAATGTTATTGTAAGCTTATCTATTTTTAATCTTTTCAGTTGGAACCAGAACTGGTGGTGTTTCGTTACCATCAATATGAAATAGTAGCGGTTTCTAAATGTCCTCTGGAATGAGACAAAAGCTGTTGACCTGATTGCATATTAAACCTTAAGCTATTATTGCAGCACTGTTAACAGATTCCATTGATGTGAAATGGCCTGCATAGGGTTGACTGATCTGTCTTTGCACTAACCAACTGATGAAGTATTCAAATAAAATGATCACTCATAGATCCCTCAAAGAAGGAGTGGGGGAAAGAAGGGGGAGGGGGAGCTCCACACAATAAACAAAGCAAAAGCACTCAATCCTATTCAAAGACTTATAAATATTTAATAATCATCTGTCTACAGCCAATCTAGAAAAAGAAATCTTTAAATAGACTATTCTAAAGGCCGAAACCTGAATTTTAATTGAGGTGGTTTGAAGTACATATTAGTTAGTCTGGCCAAAAATCTTTCAAAATGTAAATATGATAACTGTAGGCAGATTTGGATTTTTGGTGTGGCAAAATAATGCTGCATGAGACAGTATTTTTTGCTACTGGAAAAATACTTTTAGCCTGGTCACTTCTGTTTTGACTGAAGGTAAATCTCAGCTGCTGTGATTATGTACAAAAAATTCTATGTCTATATGTATAGATATTAAAAAAAAAGTGAAATGGCATGATCTTTAGCAACATTAACAAGTTTTTAAGAACTGCCTTTATTATCCCCGTCCTTTCTCCTAGGTCATATCCCTGAAGGCACCTGATTCAAGTGTCCCCTTGGATGAACCTCCTGTATCTCACACTAGCCAATTTCGACAGTCTAAGTGCTCAAATTGAGCCATTTTGTTCTCTGTAAAATAAACCCAGGCCCATTATGCGTGATTTTTCATTCACACACCCCTCCCCTTCTCTTCATTTTCTCCCTCCTCTCCTTACTACAGCTCTGTGAATGTGGAATGGCAACATTGTGAGGACTAGTGTTTTCACTCCAGGCATGTCAACTTCAATCTGCTGCGATTTGGTGTGAAATCTGTGCCATGGTGTGGGGCAGAAAGGTCAACCCCCCCATAATTGATGTTGCTTATTCATCTGCTTCCCATGTATTTTTCTCTCCACACACTGGCCTTTGTTTGGATAAATTGTTTGAAGATTTACTGTAGTTCTTAAAGCCTGAGAAGCGGCTCCTGCTGTACAACTTCAATGTCCCTGCTAGGCAGGAGGCTCAGCTAGGATGACACATAATGGCATTTAGACAGAAAGATCTTTTTCTCCCAAGACAAAACGTAGAGGACATCTTCTGGCATAACAATTAAGGCAATTTTCAGACTAATTTACTATGGAATCACTTTGTACAGTCCCCTTGTATACTGATATTTAATATGTTAATTGCTATTAAAACCTGAAATATTATCTTAAAGAATTCATAGACTTCAGCAAGTCAGTGTATATCTGGAGAGAGTGAGAAGGCAGGGATAGAGAAGAAAGAGAAACTTTTACAGAATGTGATGATTTAAATTCCACATAGGTACTTTTCAGATTATTAAGGAAAACCCTCAATGATCATAAAGAATCTGAATGTAGTAATTTATTGTATTTTGGGTCATCAACCTTTGTTCTGCTTATGTTAGCAAATGGTATCATTTGAGAAAGGGGGGGGGGGGAAATGCTGTTTAGATACTTGGAGGGGCATAATGGAGATTTGAAAATAAGTTTTAGTAAATGTAATAATATTAAAATTCCTTGCATTTTCAGATTTCTAGTGAGTATACATGTAAATATTTGAGCCCTGTGGTAATAAATACAAGGACATAAACCTACAAACTTTAAAGAATGTCTGTGTCCTTGTGGCTGTAGTCCTGAAAAGGGTGCATAATTTACTGAAAGAAATCCTTAAAAATAGGAGAAACATTTGCTTCTTTAGTAAAGAAAAGAAGGCAAAGGCTTTATCACCTACTAATCCTGCCTGTAGATTGAATAAAATAGTTTGAAATAATTGTTTTGATTCCCATTGACTGAAGGCTAGAGTAGCTTTATTGGTTAAGCTGTTAAATCTGCTGTGGTTTAAACACTTTTATTTCCTGATGCACCCTTGCTTCGGATGACCTTGAAACGCATTATCTCATCCTTTTTTATTTTTCGGAAGAAAATGTCTATTGCATCAGATCATTTGAAGCTGTCTTAAAACACTGAGTAAGTATGCTTTACTACTATTCTTCTAATCTTTTTCAAGGATAATATGAAAGTATAATCCCTGAGTATTTCTTCTGCGATCTACTAGATGGTGCCAGCTCATCTTGGTGATTCACTAAGGAGACTCTACCTGCAACTAGTAAGCAGAGTCTAAATGTGTGTGGCGCTGTGAATATTTCTTTGGTTTAGTTATGGAATACAAATAAACTGCATCTGGAAAAACACCCAGCACTTTCTTACTAAGGCGACCAATACAGGGCAATGCTAAGATGTTGAAATTTGGAAAAATTGTTATCTTGATCAAGAATAATGGATTAAAGAAAATCCTGTTAGAATTGAAAGTAATTGACAGTAAAATTCAAATAACTGAAGTGTTATAGAATGCCCATTACTTAGGATCTAGAGCAGGTTTATGGTAGTGCACGCACCCAAAAGCAAACCTCTCATGCAATCATACTGGTTTCATGCTGAGTGTAATTGTATTCGTGCACTGAAAATCTTACTAGCTGCTTTTTCAAGCTCAAATATAGTTACTGCAACATTTTTGTATGAATATTTTGCTTTGTAATATCTTCTTGTTATATGTCTGTCATAACTAGTTTATGTGAAAGGAGTATGCAAAGACTCTTATAGAATTTGTACATATCTTAGTACTGTGGCATTTATTTTATGGATTTGGCATTTCTGTATATTCTTATTAGTCAGGTTTTGTTTGTGCTCATTCTTTAAATTAAAAATGCCTGTCATTAACTGAAATCTTCCAAAAAAACCTACATGTCACCTGTCATTTTTAAGACCACCAGTATGCATCAATAATTGAAATTTCACTTCCTTTTTATTCCTCTTAAATAATACACATGCAGTCTTGGATGTATGCGGAATTGTATTTTGAACAACAATAAATCTGAGATACAGACATCTGTAGGAAAATAATGAAATATTTCAAACAGCTCCACCCAGTATATCAGACAGCGTGACCATTGAAATATTGGTGCAAAGAATCTATAGTGTTGAAAAAACAGCAGCACATACCGAATTTATTTTTACATATGTTCCATTTTGAAATGGTGGGGCAAAAATCATGTCATATCTTGGATATCTGCAAACAAAAGTTAAATGAAATGCTTAGCAGAAATTACCGTTCCTTTAGCTTCCTAGCTACTTTAATCGAGGCTGTTCTCATCCCTTGTAATAGTCAAAAAAGTTTTAATTTATTCACGTTGTTCTTCCTACCAAACTTGGAATATAACCTTGCAGCATAAGGCTAATTTGCTCTCCTTTCTTTATTTACAAGTGGTTAGAAAGCCTAAAAATATCGTATCACTTTGCAGGGTAGCATGCCTTTCCTGTCAGGTGAAGAAGCAATATTTGAATTTACTTCAGATTATTTTTAGTGAAGTGGCAGCTGTAATGCAAGAACAACTGCTTCTTGTACACTTTTGGAGGTGCACTATAGTGGGTCTAAACAATCTGATAGCCTGGATGGGTGTTTTGCCAGGGCTCCATTTGTTTAAAACTTTTAAGTGTTTTGGAACAGGCTGGATTAATGGGAGAATTAGAAATACAAAGCGTGTTAAAATCTGGGTGACTGGTCTTTCTCGTGAGCAGCCTTGCCAAAAACAAAAAACTGTACAGCTCCCAGGACTACAAAGCACATATTTCATGTTCACGTCTATGCTTTATTGTTGCATATTTGTACCCGCCTTTTCTTTTTGCAAATAATGAGTATGAGGAACATGCAGAGTGTTTTCTTCCCGGGCAATTTAGACCTAACAATTGCAGAAAAGAAAGATTCTACAGTTTTGTGACATGGGAAGTTGGATTTTGGAGGAAGGTTTGTTAGTGATAGGAGGAATAGGTTAAACAGATTATTTATTTATTTATTTATTTATTTAAATAGATTTTGTCCGTTGTATATAAATATATGAGACTATATATTTGCCCTGTAGTTAGAACACATGGTAAATATGGAGACGAGCTGCATTCCTAAATTGTGAATTTTTAAGACTCTCTACGTAATAAATATACTTTATGGCATAATTTTTGATGTCTGTGTAATACTAATCCAAACCTTGTCTACTCTTGTAGTCTTTGTAATTCCTATCCATTTTGTAAGTGGTAGACCAAGTCACTCTGAGATGGCTTGTTACCTCACATACATCTCTGCCTATCTTGTATTGCTAGTAGTGAGACAGATATATCACACTTTCTTTGGGAGTAGGATTAGTCATATTTGTTTAAATGAAGCATGAATTCAGTGTTGGTGAAAAGTGCTGGACTGACAACTCTTGAAGATGAGCTCCTGGATCTCTGTGGAACAGGGAACAGAATTGCTTTGCTTTACCGGTGTACCCTCTGCCCTGACCTTGGGCACATCACTACTAATAATTGGGCAAGTTTAGTTTCCAAGTTGATTTTTGAACCTGTCTGCTGCTTTGAATCTGATGGCAAACTGCCAGATGAATTTGCTGGAAATGAACCTCCTCTTTGGCAGCTGGACCAAGACTATAGAAAATATGTTCGCTTTGTCCATGAAATAGTCTTCAGTAACAACTTAGGGCAGTTTAGCTTGCTGCAGTTCTGCTTCCTGCCTTCCCTTCCAGCTCAATTTTAACTGGATCATATCCTTGAACTGCTTAACCGTGGGATTGCACGATAGTCGGTATGTAGCTGAAGGGAGGAGGAGGTGAGGTCAAACAGTAAAAGCAAAGAATACGAATATAAGAATGTGTCAGTCTAGATTCAGATTGGCTTAATTATTCTGACACTGTAACATTGCAAATTAGTGGTCTGAGCTTGGTTTAAACTAATAATTTGGGGTGAAAATGTCTAGCACTGAAGTCCTATTATGGCCAAAAGCACCCAGCTCAGCTGTGTCATTCTAAAATGAGTTAAAATAACATATATGCAAACAAAGCCTTACACATTCCTACAGAAAAAAATATTTCTTCTAGCCTTTTCATTTTACATTGAAACTGATATCATAGTGAGTTATGAAAAAGACCCTTGAATTGTTTTGTATGTGTGATATGGTTATATTGACCATATTGCATTAATCTTGCCTGTTGTAGTCCCACTATGTTTTCCAAAAGTTGGGTCCACCTGTGTCTGCTTGTTGGCTCCCCCCCACCCCGCGTTTTTAAAAATCTCACCCTGAATGAGTTTTGTAAATATTCAGTCTTGACTTCAGCTTGCATTGCGGTGTCATCAATTATGACAGACTGCTGCCTCTTCTCTCCACTCTTCATCTTTTCCCTGTCAAAATGCACCCTTTGGCAGAATATTTTTCAAGGGCTAAATGTGAGTCTAAGGGAGTCACTGTCAAGGTATTTTTCATAATTTCAAAAATATTTTTCTCTTCCTCTTGTTTATAATTACCTCTTGGAAACTTCAAATTGAAATGTTTCTTTACTGGTTTTTCATCACATGCACACTGTACTGAGATGACAGGGCAGATTTGAAGGTTATTGATGTATTTTTTAGCCTTTGGGGTTGGGAGAGAAGAAGGGAAAAGACTTATGGCATAGTATATGTAATATATTTCCCCCTCACACCCCTACCTCAATAAATACTAAAGATTTTATATGAGTACCAAAAACTGGTCTGAAATCCCTTTCGTGGGAGGGCTTTTCCTCCCTTCCTCCGAAATGTTAAAAGGCCAGCTGCTTGTGGTCCTTGCATCCCATAGTAGATGAATAATGAAACCCTAAGGCAACAGCAACTGTTTGCAATCTGGAAAGAGCCACGACTGAATACCTAGAGAAGACTGGGACTTTCTTTGTCCCTTTTCTCTGCTGTTCTGACAACTGGGGATTTGTTTAGATCCCAAGGTATCTAAAAAGCTTGTAAGGTAGCCAAGCAAGTTTTGCTCACCCAGAAGCCTATCAGATATTTTAATTTTATTTCTTGATCTCCTTAGTAAATATTGCAATAGCTTCATTTGCATTGTTTCTGAAGCATTAGACATGACAGTCATTTTCCTCCTTTTGCTATAATATGTATGTTAACTTTGCCTACTGTGCAGCCAGCATATCATTTTATTGTGAGCTTCGTGATTATGGATTTTCTTTTCTGTAGTTTCATCTCTAATTTTTTGTTTGTGAGACAGTTTTTGCTGTTAATTGAAAAGAAGGTATCTCTGATGAACATGAAAGTAGTTTGTACGTGCAAAACCAAGAATAGACAAGAAAAGCTCAAATGAAAGAAAAGTGATATAATAATTTAGGAGCTTATAATTTTGAAGCCAGTCTAATTATTTTGCCCATTGGGGTGATACTTCAGCGTTGTCCATGAAGCAGCTCTGCTAAAGTGAAAGATATTTGCTCATGTACCCCTCTTCTCTGCAGCTGCCTTTTCCCTGAAACAGGTTTGGATTTTTTGCTTGTACGTTTGATTTTTAATAAAATATCTTTCTTCAAGAGATCTGATTTCGTAAGGTGAAAGACCCAAAGACTCTCTAGAGAGTGTTGTTAATGTTGATTTTGCCTTAAAGTTATAGGCTATTTTAGTAAAAGGTGAGAATATGGCAGGTTGCTTCTATCACATTACATTAATATCACCTTCTCTTTAATGATGTAAAATGCTGATTTGGGATATGGAAAGATACATACATGCATACATACATATACACCTCTTTTTCATTAAATTCTGTTTTCCTCCATGCTATGGTCCAAATTCCAATTTCTTACAAATTTCAGAATTCGTAATTTTGAATTTAATTAGAATCTAAGAATTTAACATTTGGTAAACATGAAAACCTGCACCCAAGATACATTACATTGAGTGTAGAAATAGCTGTGCTGTTTCTAAAGGCTACTCTGGTAGAAGAGACAGTGTAAATATGTTTTTGCATGGCTTACATAGCTGCCTAGTTTTGGCTGAGCGTTCCACATGATCTGTTTTGTTTGTGTGTGCTAAGAGCTGAGGTATGGTATTCTCTTAACTCGTGTTGGTTTTGCAGGGATTGCCTGACATGTTAAGGCAATGGTGACCATGCACTAAGAAGGTAAGGAGACTAGAACCATTACATTAGGTGATTCACAGACTGTTGTTTTAATTTTGCTTTCTTCATTTAGCATTTTGAATCTATAACAAATTATTTGAAAGACTTGTGTTTGTGAAAAGCCTTTTTTCAGCATTTCCGTGGCTGAAAGGCTAATCCAGTCTCCTGCTTCTAGGACTGTTGGTTATTGTGCATGCATAGAGGAGGAGTATGGCCTGCTGTTTAAAATGGGGAACTACTAGGATACCGAAATGCACAATTCCTGGCCCTGCTATATAATTTCCATATGACCTAGGACAAGATATGTCAGATGAAACTTACTTCACAGGGGCTTTATGTAACTGAACTGATGAGATTGTAGTGCTTTTAGATCCTCTTGAGGAAAGTTACAGAAAAAGAAATTACTACTGTAGTAGAATAGTTGTGGAAGTAAAGTAGAAGAGCTGGCACAATTAGGAGACAATTTATTGACTTTCCAGCTATTTAAAAACTTTTCTAAGTTCAGGTTAGAAAAGTTGATGCACTGTTGGTTTGTTTCTGTCCTTGATATGCACGTGCAGCTCCCATTAGTGCCAGCAGGAGCCCTGTGCTTGCATCGCGAGAGGAGAATAGACCCCTGTGCCTGTAATGATAAGTTAGATAGCCTCTTGTGGCTCTGTGTGTGATTTCTGATCTATTGTGCCAGAGATACTACAGCATGAGAGCGAGCTGCTGTCATTTTCAATAGGAAGTGAGAACTTTAAGAGCTTGAGAACTGTCCTCTTTTTTGAATAGCACTTTTGCTGCATGAAGTGTAATTTATTTTTATCACAGCAGGCATAAAGCTTCCAGGTTTTCATAAAGAAAAATGATCCATATAGTGCCCATTGCGATTGAACGATCATTTGAAAACCTGTAAATTCAAAACACAGCCCTTTCTCAATGCAAAGTATTGTTCCCTTTTGCTGCAGCTTTTAGTTTTTTTTTTTAATCTTGGACTTTCATTAGTACTTCAGACATACTATAAAACAGTGTTTTCATCTCAGTAATTATTTTTCCAGTCATCAGTTTGCCTGTAGTAGGACACATTATTTAATTATAGTAACAAAAACTTCTTCAGACAGGACTTTCTGTGCTTTCAAAATCTTTCATATCAGGGGATACTTCCTAAATTTTTTTTTTTTTTTTTTTTTTTTTTTTTTTAAGTACCAAATGTGAATCAATCATTAAAATTTGGGAAGAAAGGGGAAAGGAGAGGAAAGGGTGGGAGAAGGGGGAAGAGAAAGAAACTGTTTGTATCTTGCCTGATACACAAACACACAAAAAGAAAAGAAAACAAAGCAAGACCTATTATTAGTCCTACAACTTGTCAGTTTGATTAGTGAACGGTTGCCTCTCTCTCCTCTGAGAAAACACTACATCTTTAAATGATGTCCATTCTTAAACGTAGAAACCCTGCATTGTGTCTGTTAGTGCATAATTGGACTGTCTTTTAATACAAGCAGAGGCACTTGTTTCTGAATATAAACCCTGCACCTCAACAGGTCAGGGAGATAGCAAAAACCTGTTGTTTGGCTTTGTCTTGGGGAATAATGGAGTCACTAATCTACTTGATCTCTGGGAGTCAGATAAAGAAGAAAGTGAACGATGCATACATTTCAAAGATGGAAGGCACTTGTAAAAGCAATTTCTTTGGAGGGAAAAAGTAGAGCAAAGGCTGTTGGAAACCTTTTAATTAGTACTAATTACCTCAGCAGAAAACGTTGGAGGCTTGAAAGGATTTGTGTCAGCAAGTGAAAGATCAAAGATTGCGGCGCTCGCATTTTAATCTGTTGGCTATAAAAACGAATAAGGGGGTGGTAATGGGGCCCATGAGAATGACAACCCAGGTGGTGGAGGCCTTAATCCCTTCTTTACTGCTAGCGCCTGAGGCCTAGTTCCAATTACATAATAAGATGATTTAATTTTTGCTTTAATTTTAACAAAAATTAAGTTTATTTTAGCCTTCAGTAAGGATGAGACAAGGTTTCCAGACAAAATCCTGTCAATTTATTTCTTTTAGTGTTTTAAGTCCAAGCCTTTATTTAGCCATTTTTTTCCTAAGTGGCTGAAGTTGCTCTATAAAAGGCCATGAGGCAGCAACGGTGCTTTGATGTGGTCTCTGGAAATGGGGAGGGGCTGGCAGCGGGTGACTGGTGGCCACTGTGGCGGCGCTTGGAAATCCGGTAATGCCATAAGTGTGAACCTTCTCGATTTTATTTATTATTTGGTTGGTTTGGTGGGGTTTGTTGTTGTTGTTTTGGTTTTATTTGGTTGGGGTTTTTTTTTTTTGGTTTTTTTGGTTTTTTTTTTGAAAACAAAGTGCCTAATCATGTCAGCAAGGAATAGTTCATAGGCATGCTTGATGTGATAGTCTCTTCACTGTTTTCTTTCAAAACACTCCAGGCGGGTTCACATGATCATGTGTGAGGTAAATTACATCTTTATTTTTGTTGCTTGAGCAGATTATGTGCCCCTCAGAAATCTAATTGTCATCAAATTCCTCTACGGACAAAAGCATGAGCATATGACTTAGGCTGAAGATAGGCTGATGGCTGTAATGTAGACTTCAAATGGATAAATTTGTGTCTCGCAATCTCCAGTGCTTCCACACAGCCAGGCCCAGCCGTTGTGTTGAGGGGGGAGGTGGATCCATCTTGAAGTAGCATTGGGCTTACAATTCAACTCAACATGCAGTCAAGTGTTATCTATACTCAGTGAAGTGGTAGGGTTTGAGTTTTTTATTAATTTGACTTGTACAAAAGGTTATATTATTTACACTCTAAGGATTCAAGCATAGTAAGTTGTAGCTGCTCATGTATTTATTTTTATAGGTAATTGGACTAAAAAACTGGAGGCAGTGGCAACACAAATAATCAGGCCTCTATTCTGGGCTACACCTTTAAATTCCTCATTCAATATTTATTCAGCAACTAAAGCTTGAAATAAACTTTGAACTACATACTTTATTGAGTTTTATATTGTATTTTTATATTCAAATGTGTTTTATATGTTAAATGTGTATATGACAGATAATTGTTTGACAGGGTGTATATAATAGCACATCCTCAGCTATTAGCCTCTTCTGCTTGTAATTCAGCCTTCAACCTCAGGTTCTTATGGTGTTTGATTTTATTCTGGCATGATAGAAAACAGTGTTGATTTTTAAATAATATTGTTTTGAATGAAGTCTTGTGGTCCCTTAGTAGGCTCTGTATGTATTGGCATGACAGTGAAACGTGAAAAAAACCCAGATATCGAAGTTCAGTGTTGTCTTCCTTTTGCTTGCCTTTTCCTAATCTGTGGAATATCTGTTGTTTTTAAGAATGGTTCAAAGCTGTGCCAGGGGAGGTTTAGACTGGACGTTAGGAAGCATTTCTTTACCGAGAGGGTGGTCAAACACTGGAACAGGCTTCCTAGAGGGGTGTTTGATGCCCCAAGCCTGTCAGCGTTTAAGAGGCATTTGGACAATGCCGTAGTAATATGCTTTAACTTTTGGTCAGCCCTGAATTGGTCAGGCAGTTGGACTAGATGATCATCATAGGTCCCTTCCAACTGAAAAATAGTATATTCTCTTTCTTGGGCATAGAAAAACAACTGAACTGAGACCTGAGCCTCTTTCAAGGGCAGTATAGGGGAATAACACTAGCTTGTTTTTTCGAGATGGCTCTTTCCTGTCAGAGTGCTCCATCGTGGGCCATGGTGGGTGACCGTCCCTGTGAAACTGCTCAGAAGGACCCGAGGTGCTACAGGGTTACCTGTTGCTCTAGGACATGTCAGGATGGTCCCTTTACTGTAACATGATTCTGGGACTTTTTGTATTGCTGTCTGATGTGAAGAGCATTTGAATATGTACGGGCATATAGTGACCAACTAAGACTGTATTGATACAACCTATGTTTTAGTAATTGTTCATCATCATCTTCCTCATTCGTAGCCTATCAAATCCACAGTTGTGTATCTTTTGAAGGTGGGATTTATGCTGGACTGTACTTTCCCAATAAGATTTTAGACAATCTTATTAATTTTAGGGATTGAAGGGGGAAGAAAACCCAACATGAAAAAGCCTGCCATAGATTCTGTAGTCCATCCTCTTGGACTGTAAGATTGTTACCTGCTGCCTTTCCATGCTAGTGTTTTGTATGCTTCAATTTTAAATATAGTTGCTGTGTAGAAATGGAGGACACTGACAGGAGGACACTATCCGGCATTTTTTGTGATGTGCACGTTCCTTTCCTTTTTTTTTTTTTTTTTTTTTAAAGTTATGTATTGATTTGGAAGAAATGTATTTGTTATCCACCATGTACATTTCTAGGAAATTTTATTTGCTTACATTTCAGAGTGTGATAATCTTTGTAATTTCAGAGGCTGAATTCTAGAGTCTTGTTTTGACCAAATGCTTTTCACTATTAAATACTGTATGCTTCCATTGCTGAGGTGATGTGTTAATATCACTCATTATTTTGCATAATATAAACAATGAGAAAAATACCCAAAATAAGAACCAAAATGAACTTTAAAGTAAACTAATAAATTTCTTTGTTTTGACCGTGCATTTATTGTTAACTTGTGTAAACACTTATGAAAACAATTTTAATGCATGTTGCAAGAGTTGCATTGAAATGCAAAAAACTCCAATTTGACTATACAGATTTAATGAACAGATTATTATGTTAAAGCATTATCAAAAATCAGAAAGATGTAAGCACATGCTTATCTCTGAATTTGAACTCACATACATAAATCTTTGCAGGATTACCATAAGGCCCAGTAACACAAAAAAATTGTACAAACATTTAGTCCTGAGCGGTTATCATGCAACAGTGTTTGACTAAGTGCAGTGTGTGGTAATGATTCCCAAAAGTCATGGGTTGTTTCCTTGCTTTCTGCTCTTTGCAAGGGTGATTTATGAGTTTACAAGTTCCTTCCCAAACTCCATAATTGCCCCGACAGTTCCCCAGATAGACTATATCCAGCTTGGTATAAAACAGTACTCATTGCAGCTGGGCCTTCTAATTCATCTTGAGTTAGGTACAGGACTTCTTGTTCTTTTTGTCTTTATTTAGATTTGTTATCTCTCTAGAAGCACTGTACCATGGTAATTGGTACTACCTTCCCCTCAAACACCAGATATACCTGAAAACAAAATAAAGTTCTATTTAGTAAGACTTAGCCGAAAGCTTTTAGTTTTAGGAATGGAAACAAGGACAAATATGAAACTTGGTCTTTGTGTATACTTAGCAGGTCACCTTTCCACTTGCTGATCAATCTTCTCTAGGATTCCTGGAATGGATTCCAGCAGGTACCACTTCGGGTCCAGGTGTCTCAGCAATGCATCTTCTCAGTCCTGCCATCAGTTCTGATTTAGTGCTGTCAGAAACCAGAAACTTTGGTGGTCATGTTTGGAAACTGTTGGTGATTCTCTGTTTTGTATCAACAGAGTGGCTCCTCCTTGCCCTGAACACAACTATTTTTTCTTTCTCCCCGGGAGTGTCAAACTGGCCAGTTACCTCCCACTCCAGCTGGACTTGTCCTTCTGTACAGGATTCATACTGTCCTGCTAAGTATTATACAAGACATACATACATTTCACAAATGATCTCTGGTATGCCGCTAGCTTTCTAGAAAGAGATGAAACAGGATATAATGTTAACACTGATGACAGACTGAATAACACAGTTACTTTGTTTAAACAAGCCCATGAAAAAGCATTTCCCCTCTTACAGTTTTTCTGGTGTTGCAAGCTTCCACTTGCATAATGTACAATTCACTGGAGATTGCACAGACATAAGTAAAAGAAAAAGTTGTCTCTTGCTTGTGTATACTTGCATTTTAGAGTAAAGCACATCCATGTGGAAGATGTGCTGTTTAGCAGTTAGGTAGTCTCCTTGAAAGGATTCTAGTTATTCTTATTTGACTCAGTCGTGCATAGATCTTGTATGGTTTTATCCTAAGTTTTATAGATCCTAATAATCTGTTTACTAGCTTTTGGGGCCTAAATGCTAGTTACAGTAAGGAAATCTGTTACAAATAATGGTTTGAGTGCAAAAAGAAACATTGAAGAGTAAAGATGAAAATTTGCCTTACACTTGGAGATTGTTAAAAGATTTTTAAATACACCAAAAGTCAAATTTCCTAAATTGTTATTAAGGTACCTAAGTGATCTGATCTTTTTAAGGCACTAATGTCCCAGCTTTTTTTTTTTTTTTTTTTTTTAAGGTCTATAAGAACTGTTGTTTGCTCAGTACATTTAAAAATAAAAACATTCTAGTTTCAAAACTAGATGTGTAGCTTCCTGATTCAAGCACCTGTGGTAACAGAAAGCTTAAGCCTGCAAAGCTTGAACAGTCACCTTTTTGCTGTCCTTGGACATCTCTGGACTGATATTTTGCCTTAAATTTTTTTTTTTTTTTTTTAAGTATACTGCAAACTTAGTATGCAACAAGTGCTTGAGTGTTAAGGATGCTGGTGAACAAAATGTTTAGGAAGAGGATATTAAAACTTGTACTGTGATGAAAATAAATATTGAAGGACAACCTAGGTCTTTGCACTGGAAACATAAGGGTGTAAAATATCCTTGAACAAAATTTTTAAATATATAACAAATTTGGAAGCTTGTGTGAAAAATTTTGTTGGTGCAATTGACAAAACTCTTGTTTCAATAATCAGCAGCTATGTGAATTTTGGAAGCTTACCAACAGTGGCTTACGTGTTGATTCAGTTACTCATATTTGTTTGAGCAAGTGTGCAGTTTAAGATCTTATCAAAAAACATGAATACAATGAATCTCACTTCGGTACTTTATTAAATCTATTTAAATATGCACTAAAATACTTCAGAGACATCAAACTGAGGATACCATTGAGCGTTTAGAAAGAGATGAATGCAGTGACCGTTAAGTTTTAATTGTCTCTAATCTCTTGCTACCATGGCAATAAAAATAAAAACTTTTTAGAGGAATATTCTATATAATGCATTATTTGCTAGGAATATTCTTAGTCAGCAAATCCATGTAAGCAGGAACATACATTTTCTGCTCTTCCATCATCTTAATATGTAAGTTGTATGCTTTTAATAATATTTGTGTTCTTCTTATCTGCATTTAACAGCATTTAGAAATCTTTCTTAGTATTATTGAAAGCTGAAATATTTTTTAGTCATCTTCTCCTTCTTCCCCTTTTTAACAAATTTCATGAGAAAATTAAAAATTTGAAATTAATCTACTCTATCTTATTTTGCTGTGCAGTTCTAAAGTATTCTGATGAACCTGGATAAGCTGATGTGGCCTTCAGGGAGAGACACATCAAATATAGGCAGACAGCTCCTGTGTCTGGTAACAAAGACTGAGGAGGTCAAAACTATCCCAACAGGCCTGAGCAGGTCAGTCAGAGGCAAATGTTGGAAATAAAATTTGGTGGGGAGGGGAGTAAGGGGCCTGGGTCAAGTCCTGTTCAAAAAGTCAGCTTTGTCAAAAGCTTCAGTCACATTCTTACCTACAGGCAACCTCTGCTGATCCCAACTCATTAATCGAACTGGAGAGCCGTCTTGACCCTGGCTCCTTCCCTTTGAAGTGTGGTGTCCTCTGCAGCATGAGGAAATAATTTGCTGCCTGATTCAATGAGCCATCAGTAGAGCCAGCAGACCTAATGACATGTGAGAATATTAACCTCCTACCACGAAGAGCTGTGAATCTTGAGAGGCAGTCTATAATTCACCCAGCACTCCTGAGCCTTCCCGTTCTGTCTTATTCTTCCACTCACTTTCTCACTCACAGGGAGAGAGAGAGAGAGAGAGGAGAGACCCTCTTGTCGTAAAACTTTATTTTCTTCAGTAGTGGGAGCCTTACTGAGCTGCTTGATAATAAGTTACTTTCTTTTTGCAGTTGGATAAAATTTATACTGAAAACTACACATCTGTCTTGCATATAATCATTTCTGTTTAAAATATGATACAGGCTACATAACTGACATCAAGGGGGTGGTAGCATGAATGCTTACCCAAGTA
The DNA here is from genome assembly GCF_965183815.1 of Platalea leucorodia. Lineage (NCBI taxonomy): Eukaryota > Metazoa > Chordata > Aves > Pelecaniformes > Threskiornithidae > Platalea > Platalea leucorodia. Next base: position 26,078,440 of record NC_138826.1, read on the forward strand.
GACTATTTTATGTTTCCTTATTTATTTTTCATCATCAAAGGAAAAAAAGTAAAAAACAAGAAAACAAACATGCATAACAATGATGTTATTCTGTATAATGTGTTTTCTAGCTGCCCTCAGTCAAGAGGATCTTTCTGCAATCCTCCTCTTCCTTCTTTTTTTTTTTTTTCTTTGTTTTTCTACCTAAAGGGAAAAACAGTTCTGCCTGGCCAAGTACTGTGTGTTGTATGCACACATAAGGGTGTGTTCTTGCCCTTTGATTCTTAACAAAGAAATAGATTGTTGGTCTAATCTCACTGCTTTAAAAGTCAGGGCTGTTATTTCTCTTGTTGATTTCTTTAGCATTTTCAGTCATAGATTCAGGTCTCAATGTCTGGTAAGCTTCAGAAAGTGAGCCACTGTTATTCATGTGGCTAAATAATGAGAAAGGAAAAGCAAAAATGACCCTGTGTGTATATGCTATTCACCGTGAAAATGGTGGTGATTACCAGACTTTACGCTATTATATACCCATATACAGTAAAATACTGTAAGAGTTTTGTTTTTAATGTCTTTTTGTAGTGCTGACTGGTGCTGCAAAAGGTCAGAACTTGGAGGTTACGGGTACAGATGGGGAACAGTATCCAACATAGCAAATCCCAGACCAAAAGGACTATTGCTGGCAACTTGCTATTGTCTGTGCTAGAAAGGTTTGGGGTTTTTTTGTGATAACTGTACTGGCAAATTTCTCGTATTTGGTGGAAACATAGCTTGCAAAAGCAAATGCAGTTACACCAAGTGTGACCACTTCTGATGGTAAAAGATGTTTCTCCACTGGGAGTGAAAGTTAGCAGTATAGTTTTGTAGCCAAAACTTTTCTGGTGGAACTTGAGCCTGAATTCTGTTGGGTTACAATTAGAGGGTTATTTTGATTCTGAGGAGTTGTTGGTAAAACGTTTGATGTGTTGTGTGGATCTAGGTACAGACTAAGATACCATGCAGACGGGATAAAGGATGTTAGGGAGACAAAGCAGAGTAGGTAGCAGAAGGAAATAATAAATAAGTGGCAGTTATATGTTGTTTAGAAGTACTACAGTGTCTGTGGTATGCGCATATGTAGATCCCTGTGATTTTAAGTTGTTCTAAAGATACTTTTTAACATCGAGGAATTCCGTGTTACGTCCATTAATAATTCTCTGCTATCATGCTTGAGCAGTCTATTAGTCGTTCTCACCTCTTATAGCTGGTCACAAAGGCCAGTCTCCTTGCCTCTCTCTGCTTCATCTTTTTTATTAAGTTTATTAAAACTAGCCAGATTATACTTTCTTATGGCACAGGCTGTGCTTGGTCCATTCATTATGGTTTCTTATCTTGGCAGGCAATCTGAATTGAACGGCAGCTAGTCCATTATGCACATATGAAGCCCATCACTCCTCCAGCAATGGCCAATTCATCAAACATTTATCTTTTGCCCTCTGAGCAGTGCGTCAATTTGCTTGTCAATCCTCAGCCTTGGTTGTTGTGGAAGATGGGAGAAAAATTACTTTTCTTTTCCCCCTTCTCACTGAACTCTAGTAGTCAAAATGGGCTTTACTCACTCTACAGGCTTGTTACTCCCCCCTTCTCTGTGCAAAAAGGGGAGGGGTCAGGTTACTATCTGAATTGCAGAGTGACAGATTGATCCAAGATACAGTAAAGCTTTCATTATGGTACAGCCTTTGCAGTTGAATTTGCTCATGTTTCCATTATAATACTGTTTTTTAGAGGGTTTATAAATAGGTTCTTAACTTGGCACATGGAGCTGAGCGGTGCTTTTAAAAATAAATACATTATAGGGTTTTAGGGTTTTTTCTTTCTTTTTTTTTTTTTTAACCAGGTAGATTTATATTTTGTAAACCCTGACTTGTTCTTTTGCTATTTCTAATCACTAATACTTCCTTGAATTCTTTCGAGTTCAGAAAATGTCAGTGTTTGCATTTTTCTTAAAATGCCATTTGTTTATTAGGACTGAATTTCATGTTAAAATTGGGGAAAAACAAATGAATCAATAGACACTCACATCCAAGTTTTTCTCCTAACTCCTCTAATCTTGTTATTCTTCATCGAATACTTTCAAGAAATTTCAGCAGAAGGATGCTTAAGTCCATACTTAGGAATATTATTGAAGTGATGCATTCATTGAACCTCAGGGACTTCCTAGTGGTGGTTTTTCCAGAATCCCCTTTGATAAAATATGAATGCATACAGTCACTTGCTCTCTGTTTGGTAATGTTTAGCTGTGTTTTGCAAACTGTATTTTGTTATATGATAGTTGTTCAATCATTTGATGACTAAGAGCTCATTTTCTGATCCATTTTGTATTGTTTTAAAATATTTTATATGGTTTATGGGAAAACCGCCTTGCCACAGGTGGTGGCAAGTGTTACACTGATTGTCATTTTATTTAAATTTACACAAAATTGTAAGAGTAATATAATATAAGATCTTGGCATGTTTAATCCTAAAGACGTAATCTAAAAACTTCAGCAAAAAGAAGCCTAACATAAAGGATAAAGCCTGAACTGTATTAATGGGCTATCCTCTTGAGTAGAGCTGTATTAAATACACATAGTGAAATCTGAGACTTTAGGATGTTCATTAGAAGAGAAGTTGAACCCTGCCCCAGTCAATCTGGTTGCTTCATGGTAGAGTTAGGCCAGGAAAATAAATTATTTTCTTTTTTTTTTTTTTTTTTTTGACTAGAGTCTTGGTAGGAGAGAATGGTGGTTAAACAACTGAATGGTTGACTCTAGTATGTTTTTGTGGGCTACTGAAAACTGTAATTGGGATTTGTAGTTTATTTCACCGGTTAAAAAATCCGCCCATCTGGGGCACAGCTGTAACAGTTTATTTTATCTTAACGTTGCAATTTCTTCTTATTTCATTGCAAGACTTTGGACAAATAGGCTACGTTCATCCCTTCCAAATATATATACTTCACTGAGGCTCACCTGAAGGTCTGATTCACCTTCTGGAAGTGCCCCTCTTTTGTCACTGGCTGTAAGGAGTTATGAATAACTGGGCTTCTACAGATGGATGAGATAAATCTGCATTGTTGCTTTTCAGATAATTCCATCGTTTGGGGAGCTGCTGCTTAACAGCAAAATCTCTCTCAAGAAATCCTGTATTTCTGTTTTGTAATTGGTAAGAAAGGGTTTGAAATGCTGTGAACTTAACATTTAGAATTCAGAAGGCCTCTTATCTCGTTTTGTCTATCTGTTTATTGACTCTACTCTTGTTTGTGTTTTCTTTGAGGTTTGGGGGTGGGTGGTGGCTTGGAGGGGTTGAGTAGTTTGGGCTTTTTTTTTTTTTTTAGGCAATGGAATTTGCTGCGTAAGACTCAGACCAAGACTATAAAAACCAGATGAAGATTCTGGGGTTTCATGAATCCTCACCATTTTAATGTGCTTACATAGCTCTAGTTTATGATTGTTGTGCAAGATGTTTTCACCCCAATCTTTTTGGTAATAAGGTGTCCCATGTAGTCTTGTATACTTTCAGTGTATAAGGAAAGGGGATAAACGAGGGATGGATATTCATTTTATTGTATGTCTGAAAGTTAAGTATGACCTTTATATGAAAAGACAGAGGAACTAATTGTAGATCCAGTTCATAACACAGGTTTAATCTTTTCTTATGGAAATCTCTTCTTCCCAGGTATTTAATGATTCTGCTCATTCATTTATTTCCACTTTCTCTTTTGCTGACCATATTCACAGGTTTGCCTTAAGTTTTATTCAAAGAGCTGCTTCAAGATATTTTCTATCTAGCAACAGAAATCTGGAAACAGATTGACTGGAAGTGACACAAAATGCTACTTCTAGATAGCCTTTTGCAAAATACTGTTAGGCAAAACAAAGCATTTCACATTTCATGTTTTGGAAACATTGGTAAGCTTGTTCCCCATTGAACAGAACTTCACAATTCCTGTTCTGTGCCTTGTCTAGTCTAACTTGGGGCCTGGCCCACACTAGAAATGTTGGAGGTTCTTTACTTTCACTGGGGTGCCTTTTTTTTTTTTTTTTTGTTCTTGTGTTGTTTTGGATGTATTATCACATAGAAAAATGGGTATAAACATTAAGTAGGACTGCAGAAAAGAAAAGCTATTATGCTTGAATAGTGCAGAGGTCATTTTTTGATGCTTTACTTGTAGTTTATCTGCCATTACTATCTCTGCATGCAGGAAATACATAAACCTTCGATTCGCAGTATTTTTGTGATTATAATAATGATGAGTGGGTTTTTTTCTGGAATTTGAACTGAATTCTAGCCACAGTATTTTCTTTAAAGCAGATTATTTATTTTCTGTACTCACAGGTGAGAGGTGTGTTTAGAGCAGAACCCCCCAAAGCAGGTTTTAGAGTAGAATTCTGACAGAGGCCTCAGGCCGAGGGACTTGGCACAGAAGACTCACTGAACCCATTCTACCATCAGAACACAATTGGAAATGGCTTGGGTTTTTCCCCTTATTTGTATGCTATATTTCAGATTAAATGGAATTTAAAATTGAACAGGAATCAAAGTAAGTCAACCCAAAATGATGTTTTGCATTCCCAGGGAATTATGCAAACTGTAAACTTACACGTGTCTGTCTTATGCTTTTATATATATAGCATTTATTTATTGCTCTTTGTTTTGTTTTGGTGAGGTTAAGTCAAAGGACTAGAAGTCAGGAGCTCTGGGTTTTATTCCTTGTCTCTTAGAAAATTGCTGGAGGTCACCTTTCGTTAGTCACTTAACCTCTCTCTGCTTTACTACAAAATGGAATTTTAAGCTCAGCAGGTTTTTGAAGAGTAATTCATTAATGTTTAAAAAAAAATGCTTTGTGCTCCTTGGCTGGCAGGTGCTGGAGAAATAGAAATTACATTTCTGTTCTTTAAATACTGAAATTATCTAGTACTAGGGTTCTCATGTTGATTCTGCTCTCCTGTAATCTGTTAAAACATAAAAGGCAAGAAAAAAGGTATTTTATAAAGCTCTTGTTTTGTAACAGCTCTGCCTTTAACTTCTGGTAATGGCTATCTCTTGTCAACAGAGTGCAAATCAATTTCAAGGCTAAAGCCAAACTCTCTCATTTACATATTGTTAACTGCTCTCTCTTTTCCTGTTAAACAGGAGGAAAAAGTCATTACATATGAGGCAGCTGTCTTATTAATGGAGGGGTGGGGTAAAATGTGAGGAACACTTCTTTTTCAGTGTGTACTTCTGAACAGCTTGTTCTTCTGGACAAGGACAACTGAAGAGTACCAAGGTTTGTCCATTACTTGAGAGGCTTCTGCTTTTTTTCATTTATAAAATCTTGTGTTTTCATTGTCAAATATTACCAAAACGAAGAGCTGCTCTTTACTGTTATTGTAACCAAATCCCCGTCAGGCCAGAGGGACCGTATGAAATAGTGTAGTTGACAATTACCATGAATACACATAGGGAAAAAAAAAAATCTCTGCCATGACATTCCTTTATGATTAAAACTTTTTTACAAACCATGAATGAATTATGGAAAAGAAAGCTGGAAGAAATCATACTGATTAGCCAAAGGACTTGGATAAAATGACATTTCTGAGACCTTTGTATTCCAAAGGATTATTTACTGTCTGCTTACAGAACATCTTAAGTCGTTTTGCAGGGGGAGTCAGTTTCCTGTTTAGCGCAGTGTTTTTGTAAGCTAATGAGGGCAAAGCGTGAGCCATAGGCAATGATGCTGCAATATTAGCTGTGACAGGGAGCTTGATCATAATTATCTTAACGAGGATAGGGTTAATTACAGTGGAAACTCAAAGTTTCTTCTGTTTGAATGAGGCGGCACGGAATACGTTGTGATGTTGTGTCGGTTTGATGTGACTTTGGAAATTGCAATGGAAATCTCTTGGCAGCACTTGCTCTCCTCTGGGAGCAGAGTGTGAGCCCTGCAATGAGGTAACTGAGATGGTACCTGTGGGTGAGACAATGGGCAGCTTTCATGTCATTAGAGCAAGGAAAAGCAACCTGCAATACACCTTAGTGATGTTTATTAGCCTTTTGAAACGAGGGAAAACAACGGCTTGCCACTGCCCCTTAAGCATTGGTTGTATTGTGGTGGTAAGATTGTGTGTTTGTTTTGATATACCAATACAGGGAGACATTTTTTCTTCTGTGAACTACGAGAAAACAGCACAGATTTAATTTTAGACCAGTTCTCTTTCTTGGGGGATTTCCATCTTTTTATACTCATCTCTTTTAGGGTGTTTGTGTGCTTCTTGCTATGCTGTGTATATATACACACTCCTTTCCTGTTTTGTAAAGGGCTCATGAGGAAATACTTGGATTACATTAATATAACTATCTCACCCTCGTTAAAAATAAAAATGCCAGTATACTGATTTCTGCCTCAGCTTCTCAAAAATGCTTTCTATATAGTAATTCACAATGGCAATCCTTTCTTAGGTAAGTGATGTTATCTCCCATCTGCAGGTGGGAAATTGAGGCACATAGAAGTCACGGGACATGCTGAAATTTGTACCATAAAACCTATTGTGTGGATTGTGCTTAAAACTTTTAAATGGTGGAGTACAGCTGCTGGGCAATATTTCCTTATATATTATCATGGTAGAGATTGTTGCCTTGAATTTAGTAGCTAGTATCACTGAATGATAGCAAATACATTTTTTTCTTTTTTATTTCTTTACCAACTGTCTTACCAATTTTGTTTTGGTGCTAGTTTTTTTCTTCTGTTTAAGATGAAAAAATAAGAATTCTGTGGATAGCAAAATAATATATGATGTAAATTTATGTTAATGGCTACACCCTCCCTATGTACTGTGGCAGTCCCTCCCATCTCCATGGACTCTGAATTTAGGTGATTAAATCACCAAGTGCACACTGCTCTGATGACATGAAAACAATTAATAAGCAACCCCCTGTGTAACACGGCTCCTTTTTAACTGAGCAGCTAATAACGTTATATGGCAAAAATTATCAAAACCAGACAGGTGTAAGGAGATTTGCGCACAATTTTCTCTGCCTGTCTATGAAACTAGTACCCTTGTGTTCAGCCCAGGCTTCTGAAAGAAAGGCTGTTTCAACAGGCAACTCCCTCTAGTGTTTCAAGGCCTTTTGTCCTACTTCATGGCTTGTCATTTTGTTTTATGCCTCCCCTGCAGCAGTTTTGGATGTGCGCTTTCTTCTCCTTGCCAGTTGCCAACCATTTGCTGATTCTCATGATAAGAGTATTATATTTGCGTAACATAACTCAGGAACAATGTGTATTTTGATGCTGACACTGACCAGAGCCCAAGCAATGTTTTTTCACAAAGGACCTATTAACATCCCATAAGACTCTGTGGTGTTGACAAGAAGGTGGCCTTCTCTGAACTCCTTTGGCAAGTCAAAGTCTTACATTGAAATGTGAGGTTTGGAAATAATCCACTATTTATATAATAAAGAGTATTTAAGGGGAATTTGCTAAACTAGGTTTGTCAAATAAACTGAAATGAAAACTTATAACAGCTTGATAAACTCACTGCTACTTCCTCTGGGTTATTTTGCCTTTTAAAGGTACTTGGGGGAAAGCACTGTATGAAATGTTTGCTGATATCTCGTCTGATCTTGACTTTGGCAAAACCAAGTCTGTTGCGACCCTTTGCTGAAATAGCTAGCTTAATACAGCATGCCAGCACAGCTCTTAATGGCGTACAGTTTATGTAGGCTGAATCGAGTTTTTCTGAAACAGCTTGTTAAAGGCAAATGCAAAATGTGCGACTGTTACTGTGGTGGTTGTTTCAGTATAATGTTTATAATAGAGGCTTTTGTTCTTTCAGCTTCAGAAACTGTAGTCTCAATGCATTGTAACGATACAGATATGCCATAGGTTGTAGGCATGGCAATTTTTCTTCCGGTCTGGCTGCCCAGCATCAAAATGGCATTAGTAATAGTTGTACCTCCCTTTCAGAATGCCAAGTTAACAGTGTAAGTACTTTGGAGTCTTCGGACTGAAATACACTGTTTCAATGTTGTGCAAATGTTACTTGAATATTCATAGGTTAGTGTACAGTACCAAGCGTAAAGGTCACAGACTTGATTTCTTTTGGTTGTTTGAACCCTCTAACTGTGATTTATAAGTGGTCAGTAAGTTGTATCTACAAAAGCAATATCTTGTTTTTGTTGGACAGATGAATGTTAAATTGTCTAATTTGAAACCCATATACTTTCTAAAAATACTTTTATTTGCCTCCAGTATTAGTGCCTGTAGAACTCTCTAACAGTGACCTTGTCTGTATTTTGACTTTTGCCAAAAACTAGGGGAGGGTGAGGAAATCCCCTCAGTATAAATGTCATTGGAAACTGAATAAATAGTATAGACTGCATCTCCCTTATTAATCACATTTTATAAAACAGCCAGGAGATACAGTGATGATCTTCCCACTGGTAGGCATAGTAGATCAGCTGTCAAGTCATGCAATCTCAGCATATCTTTAGGTGTCTGGTAGGTGAATGAGCTGTGAATGCGTGTCTGTGCGTATGCTCCATATACCATGTGTCTTAGTTGATTAATGTGTGGTTTTTTTTTTTTTCCTGTTGGAATGTGCAAGCATTAAGAATCAAGTTTGGAATAGATGCCTTAACAAGGTACCAAAGTGTTCTTTTTAGTTTTTTTCCCTGCACTTTTCTATCAGAGGAATGAATACCTCCAGAATCTTGTTTATTTACAAGCCATCATCTGCACTTCCATATTGTGAAATGTTCCTTTTAAAATCTGCTCTCTGCAGTCTGACCTGTGGCTTGACAGTGGGACAGTAAGTTCCGAAAAGAAAGCAAATACCTTTTCTGTCTGGAGTAATTCTGCATTTGATTTTGTAAAGAACATTTTATTTTGTTTGCAGGGACTCAAGAAGCAAATTAAGTGGTTAATAAAAAGGAAAAAAAATCCCTTCTCTATTTCCTATTATTGCATGTAAGGTAACTGCTAAGAAATGATACTTGAAGTTGTATTTATTATTGTTAGCAGGGTATGATATTTCTTGGCAGAAATGATGGATGACAACTTAAATTTGTGTCCAGGGAATGAAGGTGAACTGTGACAGAGTTATTTATCTTGGGAATGGAGGTTAGGGTCAGGCGAGGCTGGGTGCCTGAAGGCACAAGACATTGACAAATTCATCCTGCAGGCCCCATATCTGAAGCCTTTTGTTTTGGATCCTGGCTACTCACTAAGTGACCCCCATCCTTCATCCTGCCAGCATGTGAAGGATGTGTTGCAGTGCCAGCACTCCCCTTGCCACTAATGCTTGTCATTCACTCTTCTGACAGACCCAAACCAAAACTATTCCCACTCCTGAAAGGGAAGGTTAAAATATTTATTTCAGCTCATAATGGCCTCCCTGATTTAGTGGAGTATCATTTTTCCTGTTGCCTTTGTCGTTTGCAGGTCACTAGAAGGACTGAAAACATTCAGTTACTTGGAAGAGCTGATCTTGGACAACAATCTACTCGGAAATGACCTTCTGTTACCCAGGTTACCCCACCTCCATACCTTAACGCTCAACAAGAACCAAATATCCTTTCAAAGAAATACCTGCAAAATGTCAAATGAGTTTTATGTGTCAGCCAAATTAAAGTATGTGAAATATAGTTCATGTGCAGACAAAGCATTCTCTCGTTTGGCACCTGGAATACTTCATAGTAATTTATTATAGGTCATTCATAAATGAAATGCACCATTATATCTTCCTGTTGCTCCATTTTAGTGAGAGATCTAAGTTATGGCTCTGAAGAAATCTTTCTAATAGATAAAATAGAGAAAGAAAATAATGTCAGTGCTACCAGTGTGCAGCAGTTCCTGTGTTTGCTTGGGGTTCTGTTGCAGGCTGACCTCTAGTGGAATAGAGAGTGCAGTGAAATGCTATTAAGTTTTTATACTTTAAATAGCTCTTAAAACATGAAAGTAAAATAAAATTAAAAAAAAAAGCCCAAGAAATGTAATACCTTTCTCTGTTTTAATGAACTTGGTAATATTCACAATTTGGTAGCTGCTGTGCAACCGCAGCTGTAAAAGCAAGTCACTGTATTCTTGGTGTTCCAACTCTGTATAAATCCATCTAAAATGCTGTCCAAATCAAGGTTTTAATCATCCATTTAAATACTTTAATGTATTAGGTCCATTCATAACCAATCAGGCACTTCTCTATATGCCTGAAGTTAGTGCCTGCTCAAGTTTATTCAGAATAAATATTTTAGCATTTGCTTAAGTACTCTGCTGAATCAGAGCCCCTAGTCTGTAGGCTTGTAGATAATGGTCTGTAAAAACTAATTATCTGTAAGGGCTGGGCATGGACTTGATTATTAAATAATTTTCCCATACTTTGACCCTTCTGGAGATTTGAAGATGCGTAATATATGGTTTTACAAAAGTGAAGGGTGATCAAATTGTGGCCAAAAGGCCAACTGAGGCTTGCAGAGTCTTAGAGCACAGACCATGAAAGCCCTCTTCTTGTAATTGCAGTGTGAGAACAAGGCTGCTCAACTGCAGGCTTTTATTACAGACAATGTAAACAGAGAGCAATTTACCTCCTACTAAAGCAAAATCTTCCTACTGAGGAGAATAAAAATAACTGCAGATTCTACGATTTCTGCACTTATTTTTGACTCTATAAATAAATAAAAATCAGCAGAGTAACTTTTATTCTTCAGGCCCTGGAAATTTGCTAAGAGTGTCTCTTGAGCAGTGACAAGCATTACTACTAGGTATTTGGCTAGACTTCTGGTTAATTACAGGATTCTGTGGGGTGAATTTGAGTAACTGGTTTTATTGTTTGCTGCCATGGTAAAATCTGAACTGGGCATGCTTTGATGAAGAATGTACAAGAGCATTTTTGCTGATGCTATGGGTGGTGGTATGTCTGGTGCAGCATATCTTCTTCTACAAAGTGTAAAATGTAAACTTGGCCATAAGACCCAAAAGCATGTGAGTGTATTTGTCCTTTCGGGGGTGTCAAAGAGGAGCTTTGCACTTACCAAAAGGATGGCAGGTGTATTGAATAAGAACTCAGTGAACAAAATCAGAGGGAAAAAAATGAACTTGACAGTAGTATTCTTTAAAGACTTTCTGCTGGTCTCACAGACATACTTAAAGTACTATTGTCAAGTGAGTAAACTCTTAAAGTCAATGATAACATGATAAGAAGGATTTGACCTGTCTTGGGATTTTTTTTAATTCAATCTTAAAACGATGAAGTTAGAGCTTTTAGAGTATTGATCTACCCAGGTTATAGAAATAAGGTATACATTTTGTAGTGTGCTGCCGATAATTTAACAGGCAGAGGAGTTGCAGAAATGCTTGTAAAACATCTAATGTATACAAACTGCCCAGGGAAGAAAAAATAACCGCTGTCCATCATTAACATTTTGAGCCCTAGGGAGTAGTGATCTCTTGTAGGGAAGATACAGCAGTCTTCAGAAGCATGGAGACCTTCCAGATTCCTCTCTTCAATGTGAGTACCATATTTGAAAAAAGGTCTCTTTTGAACTCGAATCACTTCTTTTAATGAATGGTTTCTTTATAGAATTCATTTGAAAATGTTCAAATAAAAATGTACATTTAATAGAACAATGAAATACATTATAGGAAAGATTGTTTAGTATATGACAGTTGCACTACAGAAAGGACACAAGTGAGCAAAGGATACTGATCTGAAACAAAACTTCAGTTGATGGAATATTACCACGTATTCATAAATACATACATATGGACAGAGAGAGATGAAAACAAACAAAAAGCCAAATTGACCTCTGTGAAAACTGGAATAACATGTAAGCTTTAAAACTCATGTGAGAGCTTTCCTGGGTATCTCTTAACATTACTGTACTCTTTGCTATTTCTCTCCTTTTATTTTGGCTTCATTTTGATCCAGATCCTGTTTTGATAGTTCTGGTTAAAGCTTTCTACTCCTTTTACATGGTCCACTTATTGTGTGGTGTTGTATGTGTAAATAACATTTGGCCCCTCCTAACATAATGTCTGGATACACAGTACAAATATGAAAGCTTATCTCTGAACCAGGTAAATACTTAGAAGAATCATCTAGTATTTTTTTTCTTCAAATAGTGGTTGTGTGTTTCAGTTACAGTTAGGCCACTACCAGTTTTTCTACTAGAAGTGGAAGAAGGAAGTTTAAGTATTACTATTTTAGAAACAGTTTCCTAGTGTTATACTTCAACTTTTCTGTAATGTCTCATCTGTTAAATATATTTTACAATGCAGTCTTTATAGCTGAAATACATAAACGATAGTTATCAACATTGTGCCGTATTGGATTACATGTCTCTAACATGTTTTTTTTCATGTGTATAGTATGTTTGTTTTTACAAAAGTCTGATTTACTTTGGGAAACATATCTTAGTTTCTCTATCAGACACAATGGGTGGCAGAAAGCAGTACAGACTGAGACGGATGGGTGGTAGGTAGGAAGTCGGTTTTGGAGCAGCACTCATGACTGCAATCACCTATGCTAGTAATGGGAAGCCTCATTTCTCCTTTTATGTGTGTTCACTAGATAGTAAGAATCAGTCAGGAAACTTCTAAATAGATTTATTCCTCTGTGTGTGTTATAGCAGTGTGAGGTTTCATGGCTTTTCATGGTGCTGATCATGGCTGGTGTTACAGTGGGACTATATAGTATAGACATTTCAATTTCCTTTACATTTCAAGCTTTTTAGTATTTGTTAAAACTACTCAAAAGGGCAGCAGTGATAGTTTGTCAAATATATATACCTGTATGCTGAAAATTAGTTGGTGTTCACTGCCTTACTTCAAAATAGACAAGTCTGATAATGAACCAGATCTGTGATTCTCTGAAGTTAACGCCTTATTTCTTTACTTAGTCCAGTGAGCTTGTCATCTGTTTAACATACATTCTATATACTTCTGAAGAACTGATACCAAAATTGATTTAGAATGAAGGTGTTGAATGCAGATGTAGAATGCAGACACTGAATCTAGGTCTAGGTTTTGAATGGTTTAGAGGAAAACCAAAATATTTCACACCATAGAGTGGGAAATCTAGAGCTGGGCAGAATGCCCATGATAGTATATACATTACTTATGGCAAGAGGAGTTAGCAGTGTGGTTCAAGTCTAAGGAATTATGTGTTCTTGAGTCTTTGAAAACAGCATGGATCGAGTACCTCAACTGAAGAATCTACCAATAAGTACTTCTGGTATAATCTGTCTTCACAAAGGTCTCATCATAATGCCTAACAGTTACAGATTTGTTTAACCCCTGAACTGTAGATTGTAATTTATTTTGCCTTTGTGCTTGTTCCAACGTTATCCTGAAGTGCTCGAAGACCTAGAAGTCTCAGTCTGACCAGAATCTCATTATGTTAAGTGCTGAGGACTTGATGTTTAGATTGAATAAATACATTAAAGACATAAATTGTCTCCTGTTATGCACAGATCCCTATCTCCACTAAACAAAGATGTAAGCTGAAATGGTGCAGCAGTCTTCCTGCATATACTTCTGAGCCCTCAATGCCACAGTTGTGGATTTGGCTAAACCTGAGTGTGGCTTGTTAGAGAACCACAATACCTGATGAGCCAAATATCTTGCTTCTAGAATAAAGTGTACCTGAAGTAAAAATTAAGTAATGTAAATGCATATGCCGCACATCTACGAAAGAGGGAGGTAGTCTTCAGTCCAGGTGATTCCTTATCCTGTTCTACAGCAGTGCTTGGACCAGTTCAACTCCAGATGTCAGAACTTTGAAAAAAATGGTGAGCTGCTGCTTTATTCTTGGTTATCTTTGTGTTGCCTTGGGAACCTTGAGCAACATTTGGGCAGAATAGTGTTTAAAAAAGAAAATCCAAGCGAAAAACAAACTTTGAAAGAAAGGACGTATGGTTTCAGGATGGACCTCTATAGAGAACTAGAAACGTAATTCGATTGCAGGAACAGAAACATTTCTCCTTCTTCTCATGTTTGTATACCTAACAACATTGAAACCTGGTCTTCAAATCTGCAGCCTTCGAACCATGGGCTTTCTGAAATACCCTTAAAAGCACTAGCAACTCCAGCTACACAGAGAAAACTAATGCTGCTCCAGTAGGCAGAATGGGATTTTTTTTCCAAGTATTCACTATACAGGAAGCTCTCCATGAGATCTATGGACTTAGTTAATTACCACCTGTGCTGCACCTTTTCTTTCTTGAGCAAAATGGTTTTAAAGTCAGTGAACAAGGCCTTATCTCAAGGTCTATCTCCCTACCAGATAGGGTTCAGGCCAGAACGCGGCATACAAATGACTGTGTGTGACATCCTATTGCACATAGAGAGGGGGAAGATGTATACTTGCATATTGCAAGCTATTTCTGTGGTTATCCAACCTTGAAGACCTAGCACATTCTAATGGAAAAGCGTTCAGGTGGCAAAGATCTTTTCACACTGTATTCAGAGGAGAATTGGTAACTTCTGCTTCAAGGCTATTTGCCTGTGGAATAGCTTGTGATTGCTACATCGTGTTTGTGATAAATTTAATTGAAGCAAATGTTTCAAATGGAAATAAATATAGGTACCTTGCTCATTTATGACTCTGGTAGAAGTGCTATCCAACTGTTTTAATGTTAGGTTGATTGCAGCACTTGTATGATGGATGGTTAGTTGGCAGAAGACTTTTGAATGACAGTTTTGGGTCTTTCCATGTGGCAGTCTGGAATTCTGTGTGATATTTCTGATATTCTCTATGTACATATTTCAGAAATATTTTCAATGTGAAGCTGGTTGCTCTTTACTTTGTCTTTTTGCTTCCAAGAACTTGCAAAAGCTCTAATCATGGAAGGTCATTAACACAAAAAGCTCTCCTGCAACTCTCTTGGGGAAGTGGGATGGCTAAAAATTTGAAAAGACTAAGTACAAACTTTTTGAAAGAAAATGGTGGAGCAACTTGGAAAGCACTGAGAGAAAGAACAGGAGTGGTTACTTTTCTTATAAAGTCAATGTATTTGAGTGTGTGACTAGTAAAAAGAACTCTTCGCAGAGAAGAAGGTTACAGAAAGAAATCCCAGATTCTTCTGCATAGTTCAAACTATATGCAAAAAATAATTTAGTGGTGAGATAGGAAATAGGTATAGGTTAGTTTGTTTGAACAGTTATATGTTAGGATAGATTTTGTATAGAGTTATACAGAATAACTTCATTTAGAAACTGTTAGCAAAGGCTGTGTTTCTGCATAGGTTTGACCAGCAGTTGTCCCTGAAGAGCAACGATGAATATGGTTATACCAAGAATACTGGTAAGAGAGGAAACAGTACGGAGTTTGGGGATGACCAGCATCAGTCCTCAGCACTTAAAGCAGCTGGACCCTTATATTGCTCTGTATAAAGGATTCACGCAGTGTCTGTGCCCTGGAAATAGGCTGAAGGTACTAGTGAAAGGACGCACCTAAAGAGACTCTTGAGAATACAGAGGTCTGGAATAGTGGAACGCGTGAGACATCATCCAGTAGTTTCTGTGTGAATTCACACAACCTTTCAGAAGTATAACAGAATGGTCTTTTTACTATGCTGGCTGTCACAAGACACAGATTAGCATCAAAATGACTGTTCCTGCTTGTGAGGTTCTCCTAAAATTGACTAAGCAAAGTGGCATTATACTATCCACTCAGAGTTTACAGCTTTGACCTTGTTCAAATGTAATATTCCCTGGGGACAGTTTAACTTTGAATCACACCAATCCTTCCTTGGCAGTAGTCTTGAATACTGTGGAACAAATCTTTAAAGGGTTTGTAAGGGGCCATAGTCCAGGCTACAGGATTTTCTACAAAACAAACAAACAAAAATGTTATGAGCTGGCATAGAAAGTTAATTCTTAACCAGAGAAGGGAGATGCATCATTTGCTTTGGGCTTTTGCTTGTTCTTTTTGCCTTCTGGAGAACCTCAAAAACTATGGTATTGGGTACCAGATAGTGAGTGAAAATAGACAATTTAGAACATACTTATTTGTAGGATATTTTTGGTTGCATAAAATGTGCAAAAAAATATATTGCTCTGCAGCTTAACTGGACCCACCATAGTACTATATTTTCCAAGTAATTCTATTGCTAATGTCTAAGTGTTGCTGGTAGCACTTGTTTTTCTGAACAGAAAATATGGTGACATGGCTGTGTATGCTTGTGCATATGTATTCTGTGAACTGTCTTCTGTAAATATGCCTGTATGGTATACATATGTGTAACATAATGAGGCTTACAAAAGTTGATCTGAGTATGAGATACAGCCAGTTCTTGTAAATGTTTCCCTAACTTAGACCTAGAAATAGTGCAAGAAGTCAGTATAGTCTTTTGATGAGGATAAAATTTTAAAGTATGTCTAGTATGCTTCTGTTAATTATTCATGGAGGCCAGATTGTGTTTTTGGAGGGGACCATTGTTGTATAATTGCTGAGAATTAATGCTTTAGCTTGTGAGCTAAAGCGCTGAAGAGTTTAAAATTATTATTGTTACAAGTTTTTATTTTAGTCAATGTCTGTTAGAAAGAGAGGCATTAATAGATTGGTAACGATGACACTGTTGAATGACGAGATGGATTGCTACAGTAAGGCAATTTAATTATCATAGCAGTGACACTTTAAGCCAGTTTTCAAACAATAGACTATAGTTTAAGTATTTGCCTCACTGTTACGTATTCACCTGGTGACCAGTGACACTGACTTCAGAAAGATCAGTTCAGGCCTGTTGTCACAGAGCTTTAAATAAATAAATAAATAAATATTCACTAGCACTGTCCATGGATTTAATTGCGGCTTTCCTTTTCGGAGAGAATGGAGCTGAAATTGGTATTAGAAATGGCACAGCAGGATTTTGCAGCTCTTTGGCTCTGATTGCACCAATATGACACTCCTTAGGCTGCAACAATAAACTATAAAAAGGAAGCTGTCAATAAAATTTCAGACTACTTTTTGATTTTCTCTCTCTGTATTTTCCTAGCGTTGTTTTAGAAAGACTTTACACTTTTTTTGGCATCATATAGTTCCAATATTGTGATTAAAATAAGTATATGACATGCTAATTAATTAAACAGTACACTAGAAGTGCACCATGACTTATGTCTCATCTCTGAGAAACACTTAATCACAAGAATCTGAACAGGGTATCATTTATTTTTTCCTACATGCTTTGTAAAGAATAACTGTGATGGCGGGTGAATGGGGCTTCTTGGAAGAATAATCTGTACCTTGCATTTCGTTTTGTTTTTAAAAGGGGTGAGAAAAGATAGTTAAAGTTCTAAAGAACAGAAATGTTAATTATTTTATTTATGCTATCACTGCTGATTCTGGCACAAAAAAAGTTGACTGTCATAAGCCACAGGTTAGTTTGTTCTCAAGTGTTGCTGGTGTCCTGTTATTTTTGGTCTGTCCAAGCCTGCAAAGCTTCAACTTTTCTGTGAGTTAGTGACCTTCTACTTTTCAGGTGATTATGTCTGATTCTTGGGGTTTGTCCTGTGCACATGTTTCTGTTTCTGTTGCAGCTGAAATTGAAATAATTCTAGGATGCTAAATATCTATTTCAGTAGAGGGATAACAAAGAAAAGATCTGGGGAGTCTCACACAGAACTGCACGGTAAGGGATCTGTGTATGATTCCCGGTCATCCTTGCCTGGGATAATTTTTAGGGGGGTGTTTCTGCATCTGAAATCAATGCTAAGGGTTTAGATATGAGATATCAGAATCTAGATACTAATTTCCAAATTTGGGGAGATTTAGATTTTCGAGATGCAGATTATCAACTACTGTTATTTACCCAAAACTCGGTGAATTTGGTGTCTCTCCCTTTTGCTTTCCATAGGACTTTGATGCATAGTCTTATGCTTTTTGCAAATCTAACCTGACACTGCTCTTCATCATTACATATCTAAATACATTTTGATATTTGCCCCTAAGCCTGCATGGTCGGTTGGGAGTTAGAATACACGTCATACTCCACATTCAGCAAATTGTTTGGGAAGAAAGCTTCTACACCAGAAAAAGCTCTACTGAATTGACAAGCAAAAATTCTGCATGTTTACTCCATAGAAGAAGCAAAAAGTTTGGGTGTTATTTGTTTGGTTGGGTTTTTTTATTTTTTTATTTTTATTTTTCCTTTCGATAGGAAATGGCCAAATACAATCTAAGCCTTCCAATAGCTAACCCCAAGTGTGTGATTGCTGTCATGGAAATAACTGTCTTTTGTAATAATAAACTGTTTCTCTCAGGGAACCTTTTTGCAACTTAAGCAATCCTGCAAGAAATTTAAGTGTTGCTCCTGGCTGAGGAAGGGTGCCAGATTCAAGCACTTCTCTAACAGTCTTAGGAAATTTTTAAAAAGCCTTTCACTAGAACATGTGTGGAAAAACAGTTTGTGACCTTCCCATCCCAGTTACATACTTCCTGAAAGAACCATGAAAAAGTTTATGTATAAGCTTGAGGTCCAGATATGAGAAGATGAGAATTAGCACCAAATTTTGATTGGGAATTCATCCTGGCTAACAAAGATTTATATCATATGCTGCTACAAAAAGACAATTTTCCTTAGGGTTTATTTGATTGCTTATTAGCATATAGCATTCCATAACATGGCTTTGCCAAATTAAAAGTTAGCATTTTTACTTTTTTAATTAATTCATAGAACTAATTTCAGACACTCATTTTTGTCACTCATGCAAAATATTTGAGTATGATTACTCAGACCTTATGGGACAGAACATTAACTATGATTGTAGATACACTGATTTTAATATATTAGAATTAGTAGTAGTCAGCATGACCTTCATGTGTGTTTGGAAACAAAATAAAATTTCAGGCTTACAAAAGGAAGACTACATTTTTAACAATGAAGCTGCTCTTTCCATTCTGTATTGCTTCTGCTGCCCTTAAGATATTGAGGTGAAGAAATAAAGTAAATTCCATCAGCTAAAAATAACAAAGATAACAGAAACACATAAATCAAGTATAAATAATAGCAACACAAGTGAACTGAGGATTTAAAACAATAGTTGTGGTCTCTAACGGCAGGAGTGGATAAAAACAGAGCAATGAAATGTCTTTTAATGGTTTTGAATAATTATTACTTTGTCAAAGTCAGTCAATTTTTAAGCATTGAAAACTTTTTACATGCATATGCATGGCATCCTTTTTGAGAATCATGCCTTTTTCTTTGCATGTAAATTGAAGTAAATAAGAATGTATAGTTCAAGTCCTAGAGACTGTCACACTATAACAAGATAATTTGCTTTATTTGATCAATCAACAAGGTGCAAATGGTTGAATATTGTTGTTATGCTAAAACCTTTAAGCTGTGATTTCCAATAGTGCAGTTGTTAAAAGATAGTTTAACCTTTGTTTGCTTGTTTATTTTAACATAGTTTACAATATCGAAGGTGTATCATCATTTTTTATGTTCTGAGGAATATAGTTAAGGTAAAAAGCCTCATGAACACCAAAATATAAGGTTATTTTAATGAAAAATTTTATGCTTTCCAAGACTTTAAAGCTTCATATATAAAATACTTGTAACACTGGAGTCCTTAAGTTGCACTTAGTGAAGCATTAATTCACATATTCTGATTGAGTAATTATGAATGTGTTGCTGTGACACTCAAAGCATTTACATGCTGGGAGTGAAAGTGGGTTGTTGTGGTTTGACTTTTTTCTTTTTTTTTTTTTTTTTTTTTTTTTTTTAAAAAAAACCTCATTTTCCAGTGGACTGAATATATTAGTGATGAATGTGCTGTGAAACTAACTGTTTGTTTCCATGCTGGAAAAGTTTCATGGCTCCAGCAATTGCTAGCCATTTTACCACACTGCATCCATCATTTTGTCAAAGTTTTAAATGTTTTGTAGTGAACCACCTAGGAAAGAAAGGAGGAGAAAAGAATGACAAAATGGCCAAATTCTTTCATTCCATGCCAAAAAACTGACTGATGTTTATCCCTGTTTGCCCTTGGAACAATTAATGTGACATTTTCCTGAATGCTATACTAAATTTGATCGTCAGTTATTGAAATGTATGTTTAAATCAGCAATGACGCAACTCTAAATGCTTTTTTCATTAATGTCATTGAATCCTTAACCCACAACCTTTGACACATAACAGAATTAGAAAGCCTTTTGGACCATTTGGCTGAAGTTGTGCCCTCGCTACAGTATCTCAGTTTGCTTGGAAACATGGCCTGCCCAAATGAACTGGTCTGCAAAGAAAAGGATGAAGATGACTACCAGAGGTACAGGTTAGTGTTTTAATTTCTAGATATGAAAAGGTATGTCAGTTTTATTACCAGAAAAATACTGAACTAAAACCAACTTAGAGTCTCAATCAATCATCTGCTCTATTCAGAAAGCATTGTGGCATATTCTGCCGTGAAACACCTGAGAATCTGAGTAACCCCATTTCAGTGAGATCACTCTGAGGAACCCTATTTCAACAAATATTTCTGTGCTGTGCAGCACATTTTTGAGTTGAGCAGGTGTGCATAGCATTTCCTGAATGTGGGTGCTCATATGTGCCTACTTACAGCCTTTCCTTCTTTAAGGCCAAGGTAAGGCAACATTTACATATACTAAGGGTGACAGTCAATAAAAAAAAAAAATCACTACGCTCAGCCAGTTGCATTGTCTTCTGCTAACATTTGATTATGGCGATGAGTTTCTTCTACTATAGTTATCAAGGCACTATTAAAGAACACAGAAGAAAGGACTCCTTCTGTACTGTCCTGCTTTACTCAGAGCAGTTAGTGTTTAGATTCAAATAAAAAAACCTCAAACTATCTCTATAATGTAATTTTAATGAGCTAGATTACACAAAAGGTCATCTGGAAATTAATATGGAAGTCTGATAAAATACCACATGTCCAACTGATCCAAGTGAAATACTGCTAAAAATTACACGGGTTATTTTTTAAAAAATAAAAATACTCGTGACTGATGATGACTGTGAGTATAGATCCAGAATTTACAGAATGTTTGCTGAAGTGACATAATTTTCATAGCTATAACGTTTAAGCAAGTGAGACATTGATTATATTAAAAAAAAAAAAAGTCATTGGATTTCTTTTTCCTTGTTCACATCTGATAAAAGACTTCAGTCTTTGTGTGCTGGCATTTTTCACATTGGCTGAAAATGGCTGGCTGAGGCAAGTCAGAGAGCCAAGCAGCACTGGTCACCATGCTGCTGACCTTGCAGAGCCTGAGCTTACTTTTTATTAGCAGATCACCGTCAGTATTTAGAGTTATATAATAAAACTCTGATTTTATCTTCATGTAATCCAAACTCTGCTGTAGGAGTTAGTATCGAACAATACAAAGTGGTAGAGACTAAAAGCAGGTTTATTGGGAAGTGGCATGAATTTGATGCACCAGTTTATTGCTCATAAATGCTGTAGATTGAATCAGCAGCACAGATGTCCCAGGTGTGCATATTCTTTTTCTTTCGTTCCAAATTTTTGAGAGGGATTTCTAGGTTATCATTAGCCTAAAGACTTTCAACTTTTGAATCCAGCTCAACTGTTGCATTTTGGTTTTCACCAAGTAGAGCAGCCTAGATTTAATAAAATATTTTCCCATTGCTTTCACACTTAAGTGGAAGGTATGCCTACTATCCAGCTTATGAGAGTCTAATAGTGCTGTCTCTATGTAAATTTATGTGACATTTGCACTAGAGAATTGCTTGAAAAATGAATGATATTTCTACAGTTTACTGTTTTTCACTTTAAGTATGTTTTCTGACAATATGTCTCCTATTAATCATTTAAGCAAAAGTAGTACGTTAAAGGAGCCATTCAGAGGCAAGAACCCATGGTTCATTTAGTTCTGTCTGAAAAAATTCTTTATTGATTGACATCCTCTGTGGTTATGTGATGTAATATTTATAATATGTCACATAGCCATACATCAAAACAAGCATGTCTTTTGTTTCATTTCAATGCAAAAATGTTGATTTCAGGGAGGTCAAAGTAGTTTTAGGTCACATTGTGGCAAACCACCGTGTCAAAGTGTGGAGTGATTGTATTTATGCATCTGCTGGAAACTGCAACATTGCTTCCATTTATTTCCCCTCAATTTTTCAAAAACCTGGATATTTTTTTCTATATAAACTAGGTTAATTAAAGCTCTTTTAAGAAAGGAGAATGGGCTTCTAATTAGTTGAATGATTTATGGTTCTACTGCTATAATGAAAGCTTTCTGATCCTTTTCCATAATTATTTGTTATATTATATGAAATGTGTTTGCCAGACAACACTAGGCTCAAAAATGCTCAAAAGCATCTGTCTATCCATCTATCTATCTTTAGGGGAATATATATTCACCTACATGGTGGAACCAATTAAAAGTACTCTGCTAATTTTACCCTGAATAGGGTAAAATTCAGTGTTTTGAATACATGTTCTGAAGCATCTTGGACACAACTTTTTTCTTCCTTCCCCCAAACATACAGATTTATCTCTCAGATTTAACAGCAGCAGCCTCTCCTGAGTGAGGAAGTGTTTGTACTTTATCAAATGTCTTGATTCAAATCCCAAAAGCAAACATTTGAAATGGCCCATTTCAGCATTTTTTTTTTAATGGTTTGAAGTAACTGTTTTCTATAAGATTTTTATTTCTTTTGAGAAAATTTGTCACACAGAAAGCATCAAAAGATGGCTTTACAGTAAACGTGAATTATGTAAACATTTTGCTTTGCCATAAACTTTAACTGGTTTGGTTTTGTTCTGAGTAGGAACTTCTTCTTGTAATTTTTTGCAGTGACCATTGGAACCACAGCTTCATTTTTCATTGAGCTTTAATTTCATTCCTACTGAGTTCAATTAGAGTTCAGGCTATTTAATTCCTCAACCAGAAAGAGAAAGGTGCTAGAAATCAAAGCTTTACTTAATCTTCTCATTCCAACAAACTGAAAAGATCTGTAAAACCCCCAAAATCTGAACCTTAAAAAAACGTGGAAAATCAAATTTTTAAATACTGAAGGCCCAGTGATTTACTATTATACAAGTAACAGAGATAAAAAGTAATATTACCTCTTTTAAGAATAATTAGGTTTTATTATAAATACTTGGAAAATGTATAAAACTGTGCTTTTTTCAAGAAGTTGAGATCTAGTTCCTCAGGTAATCGATTGGTACACCATTTTGTGTATTGATGTGAAATTGATAATTTCAATACTAAAGCTTTTCCCTAGTTTTTCAATAAAAATAGGTTTCATACAAAAATGTTGTTGTGACTTGTTCTCAAAGTAGATATTTTTTTCCTAAGAAGCATCGTAATATTTCAGTGGGATTTCTTTTTTTTTTAGAAAAAGAAGAAAGAAAACCTATTTTTTTCCATCCCTTGTATTCCTCTTTACCTTTCAAATGTGTAGCAGAACAAATTGATGAAAACATTTCTATGTTTCTTATTGAAATTTTTGCTTGGACAGGAAAAGAAAATGGAAAGTTCCCTTCTGTGGTATTCTTATAAGCAAATTTGTTTGGTTCCTTTTAAAAACTCATGGTTTTTTTCCATCATTGTAAAATGGCTTTCATTTCTTTGGGGGGGGGCAGGAGGAAGTGCCATAAGTTCTTACTTTTTATCTAATTTTTTAAGCTTTCTATATTGGGAGGTGATATTTTGTAAAGCTATATCTTGGGAGTGAGAGCAAGGGAATGCAGAATATCTAAAATATAATGGCGATAGGAAGTTTTTAAAAGCTTTTGGCTCAAACAGGAAGCAAAAAACAGAAAAATAGCTTGCAAAACAGTACATACTCTAAAATAACCTATTCTACAATCTCTACTTTGAAGATTGCGTGAAAGCAAAGGTCATGACCCGGAGATCAAAGTAACAGAAGTCAACACAGTAATTGCTGGTTGCTTCTCTTGTACCCGCACTTGGTCAGTCCTGTGGGTGTATTGTTTGCAGTGAAAACTTCAAACGTGGTGTTACTGAACTGTGAAAAATCATCTGGGTCAGAATGTATTACAAAGCATTTGCTAATGCTGCAGGTGACCTCACCTATTTTCATTAAAGTGATATGATTGTGAAGGATGTATGCCATGTGTGAAGTTTTCAGTGCTTGTTCATTCTTCTTTGCTCCTTATTGACATTTCCTGGAATGATGCATTCATTAAGTGCTGTTGACATGGAAACAAGGGCAAGTGGAAACAAATGCCTGAGTTTATTTTAAATTAGCTTAAAAGTACATATAGTAGATATGCTATCTTTGGCAGGGGGAGCAAATGATGATAACCTTATGAAGTCCTCTTAAGATACAACAGCAAGAAAGGAAATGCATGCATTTTGTATGGATTAACTTTTCAAGCTAAATCAGCTATTCCCATCCCACAGGTTTGATTCTGTGAAATGCTGGGTCCTCTTATAGCATTTTCAGTGTCCTTGCAGTTTTGTTTTGTTTTATTGTGGTTTTGTTTTGTTTTAGTGTTTTGTTGTTGGGGTTTTTTTTGTTTTGTTTTTTTGGTTTTTTTTGTTTTGAGACAGAACCTACTCATGTATTCTAAATAGTCTTGTTGAATTTGGATGGTGATATAAATACTTAAATACACATTCAAGAAGCAGTAGGAGACTAGAGGTCCTCAGTAATGAAAATAATGTTAATATACGTCATCAATATTAGTGAACTTAGAGTTGAGACTCTCTTTTAGCAGGAGGGATTGAAGTCTGTGGTACTTCTGTATATGTTTTTTTATGTTCTTCATAAGATGACTAGGGCATTCCCTTACATCTGTATAATCTATGAATCTGTGCTACGTCACTGTTTGCATGAGGCCTTGTCATTTCTACAGTACCTGGAAGAAAAAAAACTGTATTTAATAGAAATCAAATAGCCACACAACTTCCATCTGAGATTAGCCACTGTAAGGATTTATGAGCAAGGGCTATTATAATGTTGTTGTTCAGCCAAATAAATTGAAGTCCATAATACCTGAATTTGTCCATGCTAACACAGTAAGTCAAGCCATAACTATAATTATTGTTATATGTGTAGAGAGATATTTTTCTAATTCACAGAGCTGTTTGCTACATTGAAGTAGAGCAGAGGATGTTAAAATATTAGGAGGCGGTCTGGATTGCTGAGTGACTTGAGAGCCCCTCAGGATTACATGGTTATCACCAAGCAGTGCCAAGGTTGCACAGAGGCTATGTGATCCTCTAACATACCTCATGCCAACATAGATCATAGAATCATTTAGGTTGGAAAAGACCTTCAAGAAAATCAAGTCCAACTGTTAACCTAGCACTGCCAAGTCCACCACTAAACCATGCCCCTAAGCACCACATCTACCCGTCTTTTAAATACCTCCAGGGATGGAGACTCAACCACTTCCCTGGGCAGCCTGTTCCAATGCCTGACTACCCTTTCGGTGAAGAAGTTTCTCCTAATATCCAACCTAAACCTCCCCTGGTGCAACTTGAGGCCATTTCCTCTCGTCCTATCGCTTGTTACTAGGGAGAAGAGTCTGACCCCCACCTCACTACAACCTCCTTTCAGGTAGTTGTAGAGAGTGATAAGGTCTCCCCTCAGCCTCCTCTTCTCCAGGCTAAACAACCCCAGCTCCCTCAGCCTCATAAGACTTGTGCTCTAGACCCTTCACCAGCTTTGTTGCTCTCCTCTGGACACGCTCCAGCACCTCAATGTCCTTCTTGTAGTGAGGGGCCCAAAACTGAACACAGTACTCGAGGTGCGGCCTCACCAGTGCCGAGTACAGGGGCACTATCACCTCCCTGGTCCTGCTGGCCACACTATTCCTGATACAGGCCAGGATGCCATTGGCCCTCTTGGCCACCTGAGCACACTGCTGGCTCATGTTCAGCCAGCTGTCAACCAGCACCCCCAGGTCCTTTTCTGCCAGGCAGCTCTCCAGCTGCTCTTCCCCAAGCCCAAGTGCAGGACTCTGCACGTATCCTTGTTGAACCTCATACAGTTGGCCTTGGCCCATCAATCCAGCGTGTCCAGGTCCCTCTGTAGGGCCTTCCTACCCTCCAGCAGATCAACACTCCTGGCCAACTTGGTGTTGTGTGAGGGTGCACTCGATCCCCTCATCCAGATAATTGATAAAGATATTAAACAGGACTGGCCCCAATACTGAGCCCTGGGGAACACCACTTGTGACCGGCCGCCAACTGGATTTAACTCTGTTTACCACAACTCTTTGGTCCTGGCCATCCAGCCAGTTTTTTACCTGGCGCAGAGTGCACTCATCCAAGACATAAGGAAAATGTTGGTTTAAGTTTATGACCTGGCTTCCTTAACTCTGTACTGAGGAAGTTTTGTTGCAGTTGGAAATTCTGCGGCTAGCTATATGCTGTTTGGTGGGGTAAGGGTGGGGATAGGTGTTAAAGTGTTTCGTGGTGCAGAAGAAACAATTACGGGAGATAATCTAGTTCAGTGTCATAAACATGTTTGCTCAATCCTTCTGATTTTTGTTTTCATCTCTCCCCATCTGAATGCTGATGTAACTTTGCCAACTTCAGGTTATTTATTATTTGTAGTTTACAATAATGTAACTGAGAGCATAATCAGGCCTTCAAAGTTTGAAATAGGTATATTATTTTTATGTTCTGTGATTGTCAAAGAAAGGAAATACAATAGCACAGAAAACAGAAAAATGAAAGTAAACACTTTCTGAAACAAGGAGCATGTTGCAATTATGATACAGGTAGAGCTAGACATTTCTGTATTCTGGGAAAATATTTCTCAGTTTTTCTGTGCCAGATTAATTTTGCGTTTTAAACTTAAATACTGATGCATATAGTACAGTTTTATATTCCAGTTTTTGTTAATAATAAGTACAGAATAAAGGACTATACAGAATCTAGTTCTTAACGTAGTCTTTCACTAAAGGTTCAGTGAAAGAGTTTATTTTCTCTGAAATGCTAAGTATACAAATTTACTATACTTTTCTTGTAGTAGAAGGAGAAAAAAAAAAAAAAAAAAACCAAACCCAACATTCTTTCCCCAAGTAATTTATTGCCACTTTTAAGATTTTCTTATAGCGTGGCTCATGGGTGATGCCATTATCTTTCAGTATCAGGAGGCCAACCATGTTCTACAACTTGTCTGCTTTTCCAAGGGAGGTAATAAATGAATCAAGGCCCTTAGATGCTATGATATTATGTGATTTTTTTTGTGGTTGTTACAGCGTTCACAGCTCTAGAATAAAAATTTCATAGAACTGTCTGATAATAGTAAGGAGTAGTGTACTGAAACTCATTAAGACTGAAGGAACTTTTATGCCTGAACCTAAATGGCTACAAAAAAAATAGATCAGAATGAAATTACATAGTAGCTATTTAACAAAAATAAGGAGTTGACATAAAAGTTATTTACACCTGTGTGTTTTGGATCAGGATTGACAAATTTCTTGCATATGTTTAAAATAGATTTGTTCCTTTCTCCCATGTGATCCTTTAAGGAACACTTACACATTCTCTTTGAACCCTTTTGCTTCACCTGTGAAATTCTCTCTTAAGATTGTGTGAACCATAACTGATTTTTGGGGAGTGATGGAATAACCCAAGGACTGTGTTTTAAGTAATGACTGTTAGACAGTAGAGAACTAGAAACATATGCAGAATATACCTGCAAGGTAACTGATAGTTCTTAGTATCCGTGTTTGTAAGGCAGAATTAAGATGACAAGCCTGTGATTCATTAAGGACTGTAGAGTGAGTCAGTATCAGAGACAGTATTTCTTTATATAAAAACTAGAGTTGTGTATTGTTTAATAAATAGCAATAGCTGATCTCAAAGCTGTCTTTGTTCTGTCCCTTTCTGAACTCTAACATGTTTCTTCAAAGGAAGGCTTTGCCCCACTGAGCTTTTGCCCATGTCAATAGCAGCTGAATCCCAAACTCACTGCATTCCTTTGCAAATGCCCCCTCAAGCCTGTTCCTCTTTTCCAACATCTTGACAGGTCTGTGTAAAAACCATTAAAATAATACTAATCACATGTAACACTTACAAAATCGGTAAATGAATTGTTAATCTTTATTGTCATTTTCACTTAACTAAGACTGAAATAACATGAAATGTGATATTCTCTGGTCTTTTTCCCTCTCTGAGTGTTCCTGTTTGTGTGTGATGGATATCTGTTATTACCTTATTTTCACAGGACTCTTGGCATTGGGAGTCAAGGAGGGGAGATGACTGGACAAAAGAAGATATAACTTTACTTACATAGTTAGTTTCTTTAATTCTTCATGAATTAGAAGATCAGTTTACAGGCAGTGATAAATGGATCTCTAAGCACCTTCCTGGTGTCTCTGGTTTTTTTTTTGTCTCTCTGGAGATCACCTTTATTCTCATCACTGAAGATAATAACCTTTTTTCACACCACTGCAAAGATGTTAAAACCCAGTAACAGCAGTCTCAGAGCACATGCAGCAGTGCTAAGTTTCAAAATGATTAAAAAAAAAAAAAAAAAAAAAGGGGGTGAGGGGACAGGGATACCCTGCCCCCCCCCCAACCTAAAATAAACCTTTCTAAACTTATAATGTAAAATTTAGATGGCTCCTTCTTCATTAAACAGCATTCTCTTAACAAGTCTAAAACAGGTGCAATGTGTCATGCAATTTATGGATCCTAGTACCTGCCATAAAGTATTAAGTATTTTATGATAGCCGCATTCTGTGTTATTAGTAGCTGTCTTTTTCTGCAGCCATTGGTGTTTGATAATAGTCTTAAAACACCCAAAATTACTTACCTGCAAGCAACATTCCAGATAGTCCGTGTTGACAGTTTGAATAAGTTTAGTGCCCTTTTGTTGTACTTTACCTTCAAAACAAACTGATTGAACCATCAATAGCTCCTGAAAGCTGACAGAGGCATGTCATCTGGTCTAACCCTCTGATAGTAGGTTATCTGTGGGAGTTAACCTTCCTGCATTGTTAACTGAAATGTTTTATGTACTATGCAACTTAAGGATACTGCTGTGATAACCTTAGTAACTAAGTCATACATCACAGTAAAGAGATTTTGTGCAACAAATAACCCTGGATTAAATTTACAAGGGTTGAATTGATATTGTAAAGTGTTCATTCCAGGGCTTTGGTAATCCTTTCCTGTATTTTTTATGGCAAACTTGTGTTACATTTAGATTGAAGCTGCATCTTCATATTTCTAGCTAAAATATATCCAGGAAGCCCAATATTTTTCTTCAGCCATTTAGTAAAAAAGGTATCATATTATTTTCATATAATACAGATTAATTTTATCCCACATTTAGTCAAAGGAATATGAATAAATAGGACTGTATTTTGAATCACCTTTTAAAAGACTTAATCATTGATATACCTTTGTTCTACTGGTGGGATAACCTTTATGGTACTTACTTTTTAATATTTGCTCTCCTTAAGGAGTGCAAGTTTAAAAAAAAAAAAAATCAACGCCAAACGTGTGTAGTTTACTGTTTGGTTTATGTGGGTAGGGTTTTTGGTTTTGTTTTTGGAATTGGCAAGTACTGGTGCTAATTCTGTTTTTTGAAGTGCAGTCAGGATGGCTTAAAAATACAAAAATACATTTGTATCAAGGAATGCTATTATAATTTTAAGCTCTTTTGAAATGATTGAGAGACTGACATTAGGGCTGTGATCCAAAGTCAGCATAGATGACAGTGCTGTCTTAGTCTGTTGTCATTTTTGTTGCAGCCTGCTTTTCAATAGCATATTTCATTCCATCATTAAACATTTGCTGATTTTCTAATACTGATGTTTTCTTCACCTGAATATTCATCTTTTCTCACCCTACACTTAGTGGGTGTCTTTACTCATTTTTAGCTTCACTCTTCTTCACTCTTGACATATTGTTTCCTTCTGTACATGTCTTCATTTGAAAGAATCTGTTGTCATCAGAGTTTTTCTGCCAGTAACGCAAGATGGATAGCTTCTCTTCCACTGAAAGATAAGGGCCAGCAAAATGCCAGGGAGGACTGGAAGGGCAGCCAGGAAAGCTGGGAGGAGTCTGAGAATGTGTCAGTCTGCTAGATCTGTAGCTGTTATTTAATAAATGGTCTTAGGACATGTTCTGTTTTGTAAAGTGACTTTTTTCTTCTTCTAATATCATTGAAAATCACAGATTGAGGATTCACATTTAAATTGTCTGAGCATTTTAGTATTAGCATGTTCAGCTGATTTGTTAACGATTTATGAAGCTGTTGCCTCAGAGGAAAGGTGTACTTCACGGAAATGTTTCTTTGCAGCATTAAATTTTGCCTGGTTGTAGAACGGGAGTCTTGTAGTCTTTTTCACATGTTTATCTGGTCTTCAGAACAGTATTATGAGATAACTCTAAATCTTACCTTTTAAAACACATTTTTTGCGTGTTGTTCTTTTTCAAAATGTTATGTTACGTAGAGTTTTCTACTACTTCAATTTCTTCCTCCCAGTGTCAGAAGGGATTGGTATGATTAGGAGGCTCTCTGACTGGAGTTTTATGCAAAGCAGATAGTCATGAGGAACATTATCAATCACCTTTCTACCCCCTGCCAGGAAAAGTCTGGCACTTCCCTTGCTTTGCAATGTCTGCTTCACATTTGGTTGACTAAATGTAAATAGCACGTACTTGAGGTGGTGAGATATTTTGATTTGCCATGGTTGTGTGCCTTACTTTGTTTCTGATCTGCCATGTTCTGTTCCTCTGCAAGCAAGGAGCCAATGGTATTTTTTTTGAGGCTAAAAAGCTGCTCTACTTTGAGTAAAAAGGATAAATAGAATACAGTACTAATGGATCGTAACAAGAACTTTGAATTCTTAAAATATTTTTCATAAAAGTAGTCTCTTCCTGTGTGCTTGTGCATTTAATCCTGAGCTGGGATCCATATACCATAAGGACACCTTGTCTCTCTGGCAGGACCAAACTGGAATTCTCCTTCCAAATGATGCCTGTGTCAAAATATAGTCCTGGAAAGCAGAGACTAGGAAAAACTCTTCATGCTTTCTCTTGGCAAATTCTTTTTCTTTAATGTTAAGAGTTTTGAACACTGACATACACTCCTTTCAAGACAAAGGATGGTGTTTTAGGATGCATGGTAGAAAACAAATTACACTCCTCCCTAACTTGCTGTTCACATGTCTCTAATGTTGCTGATTACTGTGTTTTTAGGAAAATATAATAAAAATCTGAAGAGGTGTTGGCAAATGAATGTTTTCTGAGAATTCTTTCAGAGAAGATAGATGACAGTTTCCCATGTTCTCGGATTGGTTTTCCCCTGCAACGTAGGATGGAATCTTTGGAATCACTCAAAAGTCCTTTTTCCAAACTGGCAATTCAAAACAATTTCCAATTTATTCTATTTCTGTGTGTACCATATACCACACTAATACCTATAAAGAACACACATGCCCATGGTGATAATTTTCTTATCTGTTTGATCCACCCAGTATTAAATTGTTAAATTATTAAATTAAAGTTTCATTTGAGAGATTAAAGTAAGTATAATAACTTATTATATAAACTATGTTGCATGAAAAATGTGATTAGAGAGAGGAAACAAAGGCTGTTGATGTTTATTGCTGTTATTTTTTAGTCATTTAGTCTGTGAGTATGTCTTTGTTTATTATTGGATTTTAACTATGTACATTTTGCTATCTGTCAGGTATTTTGTCCTGCACAAATTGACAAACCTGAAATTTCTTGATACTCGGAAAGTAACCAGGAGGGAGAGAGAGGAAGCCTTGGTAAGAGGTGCCTTCATGAAAGTGGTTAAGCCCAAGGATGCTAAGGTAGGAGAGTAAATGGAAGAAGTAACAACAATGTGAGTCATTAACACTGTTTTAAAATTACTGCAAGAGCTTGGCTGTGTCTTTTGCTAAAGCAACAGACAAAACCTTTCAAATGAAAGGACTGCTAAATGTGGTCAGGTGAGGGACAAAAGCCTTAGTAATTTTTCTGTGGTTTAATATCAAACTTTACATCTGGTTAATGGACTGTGGTTATGTTATCAAATTTCTGGTTTTCAACCTCTTGTTTCATGTAACAAACTAACTAATATGTGTCACTGAGCTTAAAAGAATATTTTTACCCTGTCTAAAGATATGTAACAAATGTGTGATATGCTTTTGTGAAAGAATGCAGTTTTTCTGACAAGTTGTCCCCTGCCTTGTATGTTAAACACAAATATCTATTGCAGAGCTCACACCTATGGTGTTTATTGGCTTTTAGTGGACTAGCTGATTCTAATTTCGTATGATGTTACTTAATGTGGTAGCCTGCTAATAGCCATTGACAACATCAGAGAGACAGTTTCAGTAATCTGAGCTTTTGATACCACTTGCATCAACTCTGGGCATATTGCATACTGCTGGTGCAAACAGAATGTGAATGTGAATTCTCCACTTGACCTTCTTTTTCCATTGTTGATCAATCCACAATAACAGCAATCTGAGCTTCAGTGTGTTTTAGTGCTGCAGATCTTTTTTACTCCACTCAAGTTTTCAGTGTGCTTGCTTTCTGTTTGCTGTTTTGTTCTCTAAAATATACCATCAATAATTTATTGCATATTTCCAATAATGCTGAATAATAATGTAGCAGTTATGGAAATGCACTGTTTGGTAGCATAACAGTGTTGCTAGATAAATGCATTATCACAAGTACAATTGCAGTGCATAACAAATTAATTCAGACTGATTCATTTATAACTACTAAAATGTTAACAGTTCTGATACAAGCATAGCTTTGATATATTGTTTACCACTGCCTTTAGTTATTTCAGCTTCATATATGTAGTAAATGAAATAATTTATTTCTAAGCTGTTGTGGATATCTTATTCACAGCAAACTGTCTTTACTGAATCTGGCCAAATGCAACAGCTGAAATGTGTTAGAAATAGCATACGTATTTTGTCATCTTTTATAATTCTTCTTATTTATTCAGATTTTGGATCTGGTGAAGTGTTTTTTTTAAATTTAATTAGCAATTAGATTTTTTCATTTAAGAGACTGCTCTTTGAATTTTAACCAACTTAATAGTGTAAGAGAAGAAAAAAAGTGTCTGTTTCTTAAATTTGAAGTTCCTTTTCTGGATGAAACCTCTTTATAAGTCAATAGCTAAGGGTAAATTACTTCACAAATGTAGGGATAACATCTTTATCTTTTATATCCGTAATTGAACCTTTTGTATAGTTTTGAATTATTTACCCACTAAATCTTATGATAAAACATACATTTATTTCAGCAAATTTGCAGAAGGCTCAAATTTACTGTTGTTATTGCCATACTAAAGGTGTTTTTTTCTTCTTTATAAATGGTTTGGTACAAAGTGCTGATGGTAAAATCATTGTAAGTGCTTTTCATGGCATGAATTAATGCTTCTTAAGGTGCTACAAAATTACTCTCATCATACAATACTATATATATTACAGAAGTGGCTAATTCAAAATAAATATTAAATTGGATGCAGAACAGATATTATAACCCTCTTAAAATTGTTTTGAATTTCTGCTTGTTTCCTAGGATATTCATGCTTATAGTACACATGTGTGCAAACTCTTTTTATGTCTGAGAACACTCATAATAGTCCTTTCTGCATATGTTTTCAGATGCAGATATGTACGTATATAGCTATTTGCAGCTATACTCAAAGACCATAACAAGCAGCATTCCTCTATATATCACAAAGATGATGTGCACGATAACTGTACGTTCAAATTCTATCATATGTTATATATTGAATACATAATGCTTTTTTATTCTTCAGTGTTCAGGTTTCCTGAGTCTTGCACTCTCTGTTCATCAGTTCCCCTCTCATATACTTGTTGAGATTTTTGACCAGCTTCAACCAAACTTAACAGACAGCTAGTGGTAATATATCCTAAGCTTTCTGAAACTAGTTAGAGGAGAATACATCTTGATCCAAACTAAGAGGAAGACTACAGCACATCTGGTATTGGTCATCAGAAAAACTTCTTAAGAAGTTGACCTAGTGATATAAGACCCTGCTGATAGTGAACTTCCTAAGAATTTTTTTTCCTTCCCTCTAAGGTAGTAGCCACTGTGTCAGCCAATGCTTGCCAGGAATGAAGTTGGAGTGATTAGTATTTATCTTGGTGGTTGCCACATGGAAATGTTGTTCTTCCAGGTGTAGTAATAACGGTGACCCTATCAGACTTGCTTTTTCAGGAGAAAAACAAACAAACAAACAAACAAACAAACAAACAAACCCAAAATCCTAAGTTAGGTGCGTTTTTTTTTTTCCCCATTATGATATGTTGTCTACTTTGACTTTAGTAAGGCCTTTGACACTGTCTCCCACAGCATTCTCCTGGAGAAGCTGGCTGCTCATGGCTTGGATGGGTGCACTCTGCGCTGGGTTAAAAACTGTCTGGATGGCTGAGCCCAGAGAGTGGGGGTAAATGGAGTCAAATCCAGCTCGCGGCCGGTCACGAGTTGTGTTCCCCAGGGCTCAGTGTTGGGGCCGGTCCTGTTCAACATCTTCACTGATGATCTGGATGAGGGGATTGAGTGCACCCTCAGTAAGTTTGCAGATGACACCAAGTTGGGTGGAAGTGTCGATCTGCTGGAGGGTAGGAAGGCCCTGCAGAGGGACCTGGACAAGCTGGATTGATGGGCCAAGGCCAGCTGTATGAGATTCAACAAGGCTGAGTGCCGGGTCCTGCACTTGGGTCACAACAACCCCATGCAACACTACAGGCTTGGGCAAGAGTGGCTGGAGAGCTGCCTGGCAGAAAAGGACCTGGGGGTGTTGGTTGACAGCTGCCTGAACATGAGCCAGCAGTGTGCTCAGGTGGCCAAGAGGGCCAATGGCATCCTGGCCTGTATCAGGAATAGTGTGGCCAGCAGGACCAGGGAGGTGATAGTGCCCCTGTACTCGGCACTGGTGAGGCCGCACCTCGAGTACTGTGTTCAGTTTTGGGCCCCTCACTTCAAGAAGGACGTTGAGGTGCTGGAGCGTGTCCAGAGGAGGGCAACAAAGCTGGTGAAGGGTCTAGAGCACAAGTCTTATGAGGAGCGGCTGAGGGAGCTGGGGTTGTTTAGCCTGGAGAAGAGGAGGCTGAGGGGAGACCTTATCACTCTCTACAACTACCTGAAAGGAGGTTGTAGTGAGGTGGGGGTCAGACTCTTCTCCCTAGTAACAAGCGATAGGACGAGAGGAAATGGCCTCAAGTTGCACCAGGGGAGGTTTAGGTTGGATATTAGGAGAAACTTCTTCACCGAAAGGGTAGTCAGGCACTGGAACAGGCTGCCCAGGGAAGTGGTTGAGTCTCCATCCCTGGAGGTATTTAAAAGACGGGTAGATGTGGTGCTCGAGGACATGGTTTAGTGGTGGACTTGGCAGTGCTAGGTTAATGGTTGGACTCGATGATCTTAAGGGTCTTTTCCAACCTTAACGATTCTATGATTCTATGATAAGCAGGAGATGGTACAGCTTATTCAGCATAAAAAGCAGACTGATGATCTAAAGAGGCTGTGATGTGGGGAGTTGTTTTCATTTTAGTCTTGACATGAAATATTTGGGAGAGCAAAATACCCCACCAAGAAAAAATACACAAAATGAGAATAAAAGCAAGAAATTTCCATCTGACTAGCTTGTGTTTACTCAAATGCTAAAGTATCTAGCAATCACCAGTCATCACTAAGTCATAAATATTTTACTTTGTATAAATTTTTTTACTTTCATTTTTCCCTCTTTTTTCTTTTCTTTTTTTTTTTTTTTTTTTTTTTAAACAGAACACTGCACTTGTGCTTTGCTTCATTTCATCCTTTGTTTAAAATGCATCTGTTTGTGATGTGACTGTCTTATGGAAAGATGCAGTCATTTATTAGAAAACAGTTTAATGTTACAATGCAGTGTTCCATCTCGCTATGTAAGTGAGCTAAACTTCATTATTCTGTGATGTTTATGTTTTCTTTTGTCAAAATATTGAACATTGTATCATGCCTGATTTTAATAAAGATTGGGTAAGCCTGGCTGGATAAGAGGCATTGAGCCAGACGAGGAAGCCTTGTTTAATGACCAGACCATGACCTCATTTCACTGGCATAAGTGTAGATCAAAGTGGAAGATGCCTGTCCAGTGTGAAGTGTGTTTCTGGGCATGACAGCACTTCACATCAGAAAGACAGCTCAAGAATACGACAGTCAAAATTGCTTAATTATGTCCCAGCTTTGTAATTATTCATCCCTGCTTCTACAAAGAGTACAGTTGTCATTTCTTGACATAATTATTTAAAACTGTACCTTCCTTTAGTTTATAGGTGTATGAATTGTGCTTCCAGCTGTTTCGTCTTTAAAACTTAGAGATGCAAAACAGAATGTGATTTGAGAATACATTTCAAGACTCTATATTTTTACATTGCATATAATATAAATAAACAAAATGAAATTATGATGTATCAAAGCACACCATAATTTCGTATTTTAAAGGTCTATATTCATGATCATTTAATCTAGATGATAAAATGTGGATATATCTATTGTATCTAAAGTGTGTTGCTATGAATAGAAACACACTGTCGTAGGTCTCTTTAAATATAAATTTAATTGCTTAATACTGGGTCAATGCACCTGCTTTTATAAAATAAATATATTTCTTGGTATTTTGCAACCCGTCTGCCCAACAATTATTTTTTAGCTTACTGTATTTTTATAGCTTACTGCATTTTTAAGGTTAACATTTTTAGCATTTTTATTTATAGTGACAAAAGCAAGCAGTGTGCATTTGGTCACATGTAACAGTCTTGCAGTTTATAAGACCAAATCATCAGCGGGTATGCGTGGGTATACTTCCAAGTAACCGACTTGTTATGTGGAGTTATTCTGCTTTCTTGCAACTATACCGAGAGCATCTTGTCCACTGGGTATAAAGGAAACTCTGTACAACAAAAGATGGCAGTATAGGTGTTTTGAATTCCCCCTCCCCCCTGCATTGTTTTCATCACAAGTTATAATTATAAAACCTGACATAGTATTTGTTCTCTAAGGAACTAGGATGGGGACACTTAAGCAGAAAGGCAAGTCCAATATTTGCGTTTCATGTAATGAGTCTATGTGATTCTTGCTCACACCGTTACTTGGAGGGTAGAGGGAGATTATTTTATTATGATAGGAAAAATAAATATTTAGGCAATACAGTTTAAGAAATAAGGTGAGCTAAAATCTACAGTGTTGTTTTCAGATCATTGTCAGTATTCTTGTGTTTAAGCTGGTAGGAAAAGCTCATTATCAAAGTGACCAATGCTGATATATGCTTTTTTCAAATTCTGTTAAAATCAGATGAGGCATAAGGAGTGATTTTAGTAATTTTTGTCCTTAATTATTTAAGAAAAATCATATTTTTCTTAAATAGATATATCTTACCTGCTTCCAAGAATTTAGGCAAGGCATATAATAGCTTGCTGGCTATTATTAAGCTGACGGAGCTAAATTCAGTCATTTTAAAATTTTCATTTTTAAATCCTATTATCTCAAATGAATGCCATGATCCAAAACTAATGTAAGCAAACATACCTATATAAAAATTTTATTAAATAATTGTGTGTGAGTGATGTTTGCATTTTTTTTCTAAACTTGTAGATTTTACTTATTTTCTAAAAGTGGGGCATGGCATCTTGAACTAAGCCTTTCTTTCGTCTGCAGGGGAATAGGTATGATGATTAATGTGGTAGAATAAGAAATAAGAAAAGTGTTGTGAAGTTCCAACATTAAGAAGTCATCCAGGTGCTGGAGAACTGAGAGATGACCTTAGGTTTTTTTCTTTCTGTTTTCCGATTCCTTATGGTATACCGATCCACATTTTCAATTTTAAATTTAATTTGGAAGTTTAGATTCTTGTATATTTGTATTATCCAATTAGGTGAAAAGAGGACCAGAAGAAACTTTTGGATATGATCCAATCCTTGAAAAATCAAATAGTATTTTCTGCCTCTCTGTCTCTTAGAGTATCTCTATGTCCCCTTGATAGTCACATTGCAATAATAGCTGTCTGTTTGGTATGTGTATGTGTACATGAACTGACCACGAAGCACAGTGAATCCAGAAATGGAATTTGAGCTGTGATATTCATAAATTCAAGAATACTTTCTTCAGAAGACTTTAAAAAGGTCACTAAAGCTGTCCTCAATTTTTGTAGCAACAAAAAATCAATTCCCAATATATGGATATGTCTTGATTCAATGTTGAGAAATAAAATCTGCTGTCCCATCTCATGGTGCTTGTAGGGTAAAGCAGTGACGTGAGATTTTAAGAAATGGGAAATCTAATTACTGTAGCTGTGCAAGTGATAGGGGGCTTAAGGGTGTGACTGAAAAGTTATATACTAGACTAATAAGCAGAAAGCTGGTAATTCATCAAATGGCTAAGGAAATTCTATAGAAGACACCTGTGAGACACTGTGGAGAATGATATGTGGACCTGTGAACATACAGTTACAGTATATAAGGATGCAGGTCAACAAGCAGTGCTACTGTAGTTTGGATCTTGCCTAATATATAGTCTTTGGATGAAGTAATTCAGTAATTAGCAATATGTGTATTCTTTTACATTTCCTTTGATTATATATCAAATTAAATGTGCATATGAAGGAGAGCCATAGACTCCATTCTTCGGTTCAAGTTATTGTGCAATAGATTCCATTGGTTTTGCATATGATCAATAGCAGACCAGTATTGCACTTGCTACATAGCATGTTGTCCTTGTGAAGAAACCTAAAAATAAATTTGATCTGGCTGTGAATTTGTGCATCATGTGAGGAAGTTCTAGCTCCTGGAAAAGGTGGAATTAATAACAGGATCTAGAGCAGTCTACTGAGGCCAGTCAGTAGAGTTGCCTTCAAAGTGCCTGCAAGGGCAGGTGGGTTAAAGCAAACTGAAAGGCAGGCTTGGGAAAAAGCAGGCAACAGAGGGAAGAGAAGGGTCAGTATCCGAAGAGGAAGCAAAGACAGTTACGATAGTAAAGTTGAAGATGGGAATCTGAGCTGCAAAGAGCTTGGAAAGTAAGAAGCTTGCGTGCAATACTTGAATCTGCAAGCTAAGGCATTTAAAGAGAGTTGATTAGTTTTTTGCTGTATTTTGTGTCTTCACTTATGACAGGTCATATGATTAGATAGGAAGAACCTCAGTAAATGAGAGAAAAGCAATGAGTTTAAATAGTGGGGACTAAGCTGCAAACATGCAGCTGCTGAAATAGCAAAGGAATCTCTTCTCTTTGCTTAGCCTGCTGTAATTCCAGCTGTCAAGAACGAAGAATAGACATGTGTGGGTCATATGTGTGTTAGGGTAGGGGGAAAGACTCTTCTCATTGTTTGTTCTTGTGGTGATAATTCTTGAAAAACTGATACATATTTAGTTCTTTGGGAAGGTATTATGTGGACTACATTTCGGTATCTAATTGCTATTGAAGATACAGAATACAAAAGGTGATGTCTCTTTCCTAAAATTATTCCTTTAAAAAAAAGTATAAGATTGTCATGAAGCCAGTGTCCTTTTAGCCATTAATGATCCCAATGCACTTTTCACATAGGAAGGGGTGTTACTCCTGGAGCCCTGGCCTGATTCCAATTCAGGTAATTACATTCTGCCTCCATGGATTTCTCTGCAGTCTCAATTTACTAAGGCATTCTTCTCCACCTTCTGCCCTAAACTGTTATGTAGTGTTGCAGTGTGCTAGTTAACCAGCTGCTACTTTGCACCTGAAAGGTGTCTGTCTTTCAGTAGTAGTGAGCAAATTGATCCCTTTGTAAGACTTATTTAATATTTGTAAAGCACTTGGATGTTCTCTGATGAATGGTAGTAGGCACTGTATATCATTAACACATCCATTTAATTGAAGAAGCTAGCATGACAACTTGTTTATTACTGCTGGGGATTTTTTTGTTGTTAATTTTTTTTTCTATTTGTGTGTTCAGAACTATGGAAACTTCAGTTACTAGATGCTGTAATCATATGGTCTGGCTTTTGTCCTGTGATCAGCCTATTCAGTCTACTTAACAAAATGCCATTCAGCAGAATATAATACTGTGATATCAGACAGTAGGGCAAGAATCATGATTGGTTTAAATTCCCAATGGATCAATATGGCTAGAATTTTATCCTCTACGTTTTGTTTATTTTTCTTTTGGAAATGGAAACACTGCTGTTGTACAAGCAGAGCTCACTGCACTCTTCTGTAGCTCCTCTTTTCAGAAAAACTAATGCAATGGATCTCATAATCAGATGACACCACTGTTAGGCATAGGAGTTGTTCATATGTTGCATTTTGTCAAAGAAAAAAAATGCGTTTAATATGGCATTGGGAAAACTCTGGGCCAGCTTATGTCTATTCTTTTGTTCTTATAGGTGATTCTTTTTAATTCCTTGACTTTGTGGCACTATGTGTCTCAGGTGCTCTCAATCACGTTGATGAGTCATTCCCATTGAAACAGTAGTAGTTTCAAGTGTGATGGTTAGAATATATGTTAATTCCTAGCCATGAAACAAAAGTCCAATTATAAAATATTCTTTTTTTTTTTTTTTTTTATTTTCCTGAAAGCTGCTTCTCACAGCCAGATTTCTGAGAGAGAAAAGCAGTGGCAAACTACCACTACCAAAGAGTGTACTTGTAATTTTGTAAATGTGAAGCAGCTGGTTCAAAAGTTGGAAAGAACTGTCATGGCTGAGTTTATATTTATTGCTTGTTTTGGCTAGAATTGGATGTCATATAGTTCTCACAGCAAGCTCTGGAGTGTATATGTATCCTGTGTTAAGACCTGGCTTCACTGTTTCACTGACCCATTAAAAGGTCACTAGCTGTTAGAGATAAACGTGGTCACAAGGGCCACTGCAAATGAAGACAAAAATGATTTGTTGTTGTGATCTTCTCAGTAGCATATCTTGCAGTAAGGGACAACATGCTATCAAGATCACGACGTAAAGAGAGTTGTATTTTACATTAACTTAATCAAGTTCATCGGCATCCTTCCTGACAGAGGTCATACTGCATGGTTTCTAGAAAGGTGATTCTCACATACAAAGCAACATTGTGTGAACTTTTAAATAATTTTTTTATGTCATGCTCACAATTATGACTTGTTCTGTCACACCAGCTTATGTGGCCACATAATTTTAGGTTGCTGATATTTTGAGAAGCTTTGAAAAGCTAAAGGTTCATAGAGTTTAAGATAATAATTATAGAATCATAGAATGGTTTGGCTTGCAAGGGACCTTAAAGATCATCTGGTTCCATCCCTCCTGCCATGGGCAGGGGCACCTTCCCCTAGACCAGGTTGCTCAAAGCCCCATCCAACCTGGCCTTGAACACTTCCTGGGGGGGGCATCCACAGCTTCTCTGGGCAACCTGTTCCAGTGCCTCACCACCCTCATAGTGAAGCATTTCTTCCTTAGATCTAGTCTAAATCTACCCTCTTTTAGTTTAAAGCCATTATCCCTTGTCCTATCACTGTGTGCCCTTCTAAAAAGTCCATCTCCAGCTTTCCTGTAGGCCCCCTTCAGGTATTGGAAGGCTGCTAGAAGGTCTCCCCGGATCCTTCTCTTCTCCAGGCTGAACAAACCCA
Source organism: Platalea leucorodia (assembly GCF_965183815.1). Taxonomy (NCBI): domain Eukaryota; kingdom Metazoa; phylum Chordata; class Aves; order Pelecaniformes; family Threskiornithidae; genus Platalea; species Platalea leucorodia. The sequence goes on from NC_138826.1 coordinate 26,119,951, forward strand.
ACTCTCTCAGCCTGTCCTCATAGGAGAGGTGCTCCAGCCCACTGATCATCTTCATGGCACTCCTCTGGACTTGCTCCAACAGGTCCATGTCATTCTTATGTTGGAGGCCCCAGAGCTGAACGTAGTACACCAGGTGGGGGTCTCCCAAGAGCAGAGTAGAGGGGGAGAATCACCTCTCTTGAGCTGCTGGTCACGCTTCTTTTGATGCAGCCCTGGATACAGTTCGCTTTCTGGGCTGCAAGCCGCACATTGCTGGGTCATGTTGAGTTTCTCATCAATCAACACTGCCAAGTTCTTCTCCTCAGAGCTGCTCTCAATCCATTCTCTGCCCGGCCTGTATTTGTGCTTGGGATTGCCCTGAGATAATAAGATTTGTTTAACTAGACATCCATGTTCAATTTAACATCCATGAAATTAATAATTCCAAGTCACATTATATAGATTATTTTAGTTGTTGTCATGGCATCTCTGCGTACTCTTCTGTTTTTCAGTAGTCTCTTCTCTTGTTGGTAAATCCTAGGATCTAAATTACTGAAAGCTTCCCCCAGTGTTTACAGGATAGTTTTTCTGTATTTCATGGTACTTTTCTATTTCTCTGCTGTAAATTTCCTCTTTGATTCCTCTTGCCTTCTTCCCCTCTCCTTGATTCTTAGGGATTATGGAGGCTGAACAGAAAGTATTTATTTGGAGCATTTTACCAGATCTTTTTGATTCAAATGACTGCATTCTTTTTTTCTTCTTTTCTGCCTTGAATTACTACTTTCCTTCATTAACGTAAATCTTTCAAGAGACTTTCTCTCATGATGTGGTTGACAGCTTTGTGGTAGTGAAGTTTCTATATCCAGACCAAAGTAGTAAATAAACAAATAAGAAACAGAGTGCCTTCAACATGTCATTCTCTGCAAATTGTTATTCCCCTAGTATTCTTTGGTTTTGCTTGCCATTAGCAAAATGGTTTTGGCTGCACAATGACATTTTTAATGATGTCTGTGATAACGCTGTAGTCCCTGATTCTACAAAAGTGGATTTTATCTTCCATGTGTTTCCTTTTGACATCAGTGGGATTGTGGTCAAAAAAGAACAGTCTACAGCGATCTGCAGGTTACAAGTTCAGGTGTGAAGACCTAAATTATATTGAGGGATAAAGAACCATGTCTTTGTCATATAAAATGTGGTGCAAGCACATCATATAGCATCTTGTTGTGAAATGAATGCTAGATTGTTTTTAGTGTTGCCATAGTCAAATTAGATGGATGGAATGAGAGGACAGGAACAAAAGGGCAGGTAAGATGAATGCACCTGGTATTGGCTAATATTTCTAATCACTTTGAAAACAATGCAAGCGCCTAAAAATAGCAGTCTACTGCCATTTCAGATACCCTGAAGTATACAGCAGGTCTCTGTAGGGATGGCAGATAAGTGTCTATGGGAGATGCAAGCTTTTCTGGAGCCACCACGGGAGGCCGGGCCCAGATACTGTAGGGTGGCTAAAACGGCAGTAGAAGCTTATGTTTAAGCAACTGAATCCTGCCTTTCTTGTTGTGCTAAAAGAGAGACCGTGTGCTGCAAAATATTGACAGGTCAAGAACACCACAGCATTACACTAATAATCCTCCCCCTCACTAATGTCAGATAGAGTGTGGTCCAGGAGGCACATAGGGCTGGTAGTGATGAGGTCATCTCCTAAAAGCTCAAGCATATCGGTCATTCTCTCTTCATTAATGACTAAGAACATGACCAATTTGTAGCTGGTTTATGAGTTATTTCAGGAAAAAAGAATTAATAATTTGTTTTCAGAGAAGGATTAATATTCCTCCCCTTGTCTCCACCCTTACCAGAAAATGTATAGGCCAAAGGGGTATTTTGCAAGAGATCCAGAACTTTTTTCCTAATGAGTTTCTATATCTTCTCCCTTTGTCAAAGAAAAAGGATGCAATACAGTTTTATCTGCTCCCTTAAGATCATATTGAACTTACAGATTCTGGTTCTAGTTTCTGAATGTTAGTTGAAGCTGATGTTAACCTCATTGTATTAAAATACAGGGAGAATAATCTTATTGAATTCTGTGCCTGGTTGCAGAACACAGTGCTAATTACAGCTTGTCCTAATCAGGCTGGCCATTGAAAATCTTACCCAGTTTTGAACAAAGCAACAGATTTTCAATTGACATCAGGGACAGCGGAATAGTCTTTATGGTCAGTTTGCACACCTGGAATCTTTATTGATCTAAGTGAAAGGCATACACAAACTTATCCTGATCCAAGCACCCTTTAAAACTCTTAAGAAATCTTCCACCAAAATCACATTATGATTTCTCTGAACTTTGAATTGTCATTTTTTTCTTTTTTTTCCTTTTTAAAATTTTTGCTGTCCACTTTACAGACCAATGTTCTAACTTTCTTGAAAACGTTGACTGAAGAGGATTTTGCCCATCTTGCAGACAATGGAGCTGACATAAAACATTTAAGATTTGGTGACTTTGGTTACGCATCCTTGTTTCAGGGGAAAATGAGGGGTTCATTGTGTGGATAAAAAGCTCAAAAACATTTGTGACTGGGGACTGGTGTTCTGTTTGAACGAATTAGTAAGATTATAAAACTTTTGCAGTAAATTGTCCTAATTTATCTTTGTTATTCACAGCATCCAAGGACAAATTGTTTATAGGAAAACATACAAATTGTAATGAACTCTGCCATTAGGAACTTCTCTGATAGATAATTTCAATCATGTTTCAAAAAATGGCATTGCTTTGAATCCTGTTCTGTGAATGATTTGTTTTGGAGCTGGGGTTTCTTGTGACTTTAGCAGGCAGGGAATCCATCCTTAAGTTACGTGCATTTAATTTTTAAGTTTATTTAAGGTATGCTTCCGTTCTAATGTATCAAATATCATTATATCAAGGTGCCTAGTAATGCATGTGCGTTGTCCCAAAGATGATTCATTTGTCTTTCAACCATGGAGGGGCTTGAAAACCTTAGGCATCCTTTCTTGTAAAAGAACCTGTGGGATATTTGCTTAATGATTAAATTACAGTTGCCTTTGTGTTTCTAATTTATGAGCTTGAAGCAGAAGGAGATGAAATTTTCTGTTACGTCAATACAGCAAACTATCCTACATATCTTACTCTGGCAAGTTTCATTAGGAAATGTATCATCTGGCTTAAAATAAGAAGCAAATTCAGGATTGAGAAATTAAGACTTTCTTTTTTTTTCTTCCCACATTGTAAGACTAAATATACAACTTTGTTCACATAACGGTTACAAACAGTTCACTGTGTAGGCCAAATGCTCTCTAATGCAGTAAAATTAAGAAATAATATGCTTTGAAAGTGATTTATGAGTGTGGTTAAACTGCCAGATTTACAAAGAAATAGTTCAGATCTTGGGAAGCCTCAGGAGTCACGTCAAAAATGAATTTGACCATGATTTAAACTGCTACTTTTCTTACATGACATTTAATATGTGTACTTTGGAGGCCCATATGTCTTTAATAAAATAGCATTAAGTTTTAAATATGATATGAATGCAGTCAGTTTCTAAATTCATAACCTTTTCCACAACTCCAAAATGCTAACCAATAAGGGAGTCATACATGCAATAAAACATAAACCTTAGAAAATAGTTTTTTATTAGAATGGTTAGACAGTTGGCAGCTGTGTTGTAATGTAATAAATACATGCAGCCAATGTGGGTTTATTAGTCTTTGTTTACACTGTAAGCAACTGGGACCAGACAACTAATTATAACTGAGGACCAAAGGTCATGAAAAGTATATTTTGTCCAGTGAACGTGTACTTGCTAGGTGAACCTTATAATGCTAAGAAAAGTAATTTATTAAATAAGAAACACTATGGTACGCTTCCCAGTTGAATTTGTCTGAGAATATAATGTTTATCAGAGTCATATACTTTAAGACTGTTCTGAAGTACTAAGTATTTCAAAAATTATGAAAAGACATATACAGTTTACAAAGGATTTCAGTGTTTAGCAAATGGTGGCCAAAAGAGTTTAGTGTTTCATGAAAACAGAAATATGTGAGTCTGGTCTATGCTGAAGTTTATACTCAATAACAAAAGAATGTTAGCATATTTTGATGGGTATTTCTTTTCAATGTGAGGTATTTTATTAATTTTGTTAAAAAAGTGTATTTTAAGATTACTTTCTGAAACAGAAGCTAGCCCACAGCAAAACCAGCTTTCTAGATAGCTTGAGCTTTTATTGAGAACAACAGATTCTGGTTTGCTTGCTGAGTTACCCATTTATTCAACATGCATAGAACAGTACTGCAACCCTGATCACATATTCTAGGTAGTCTGACATTCTAATGAAAGCTATTGAAATGGTGTGGGAGTCAAGAGAAGACAGATTTTCTGTTTACTCTTAGGAGTGTGTGGGGGTGGGAGATAAAAACTTGATTGATTGCGGTATACTTTTTCCTCCAAAATGCTTTCAGTGATTTGATTTCTGGTTAGTGTGGTTCTAGAAAAATGGCAAAAAGTAAATTAAAAAAGTCTGCTTTGAGATGTATTACAAAGCATATATTCAAATGCTAATCTGTAGTCCTCCAGAATTATGGGTCCCCTAGAGCATCCAGAAAATTATTAACAGCATGTAATCCAGCTCAGTGTGAATGCATCTTTACTCTGTTAGCCAAATCTTTACATAATACAAGTCATTCTACCTATAAAAGCACAAATATGTTATTGTTCTCAACAGGCAATTTAATGCAGCTATAGGGAGGAGAATAAGAGAAAAGAAGATTACAAGCTAGCTGATCATGCTTTTATTTCTCTTAAATCTCTCAGCGTTTCTCTGTGGTTGTACTTGTTTAAAGATTGTACACAACTGTGCTATCTATATGATTTGGAAAGCAAATCAGCCGAAATATGAAGTTTCAATGGGTGTAGTTTTTAGGGGATTTGATACATTTATCACAAATATACATTTTACCCCAGAAGCAGTGCTGAACCTGTAATTTTTTTTGCTTATAATTCTTTTCAAGCCTTAAGTTTTGCTGTAGAAAGCTCATTTATATTTGCCATGAAGTTGTGCAGCTTCAGCTGCAGAAGAGCTATTAAAGTTAATTATTTTCTGGAGGGTTTTATCAAAAGGACTATTAGTGTGAATACATACAGAAAGTATGTGAATGAGGAAGAAAAACATTTTATTGAAATAATACACAGCTATCTCCAGTCATGCTGTGGAGTCAGGATCTTGCTTCAATGGTATTATGCGAATGTGACTGAGTTTAACTGGTAATTCTTGTAAGCAAGGAGGTGGATCCACTCTAGCATAAGTGTGTGGATTGTGGTTGTCTTTTATTATTGCATTCTGCTCTTTTTTTCCCTGCTATTATTTTGCCACCAGACTGCGGCTTGTGACTCTCACTGTAGTTTTTCATCTATATGAAAATAATAGTTTTGCTCTTTGTATTGCATTTGTTATTTTCAACTAAGCATGTGTCGTTATGGTGTATGAGGACTACCTAATCACCAATAATTGGAAATCTATGTAAAACATTTAGATATGAGTAAGCACTCAGATGATGATGATGATTATTATTATTATTATTTCCAACAGAAAACGTAAAATAAATGTTTGTGTTAAAGTGAAAGGTGGAGGTACTAACACCAGAGAAGTAGTCTCTCTAGGAAAAAGAATGGAGTGGTAGAGGCAATACACTTTCCTGTTCTACCTGTTCTCGTCAAGCCCATCAAGCACGAACTGGGAAGAAACTGTACATAGTTCTATGGAAAAATAGCATTCCTGAGTTTGAAACAGGATGTCACTTGCATGTTTTGCAGTTAGCTACAGGTCAAGTCCCTTGGACTGTTGAACATACAGCATAAAATATTTGTGCTGCTGGGTCTTAGAGCTATTCTTGGAGAACTTGCTCACTTTGCATGTATTTTGGCAGGAGTTTTGTGCTTTGTTTCATATTGCATATTGTTCCAGAGAGGTCTAACAGGCCACAGTATTAATCCATTGCCCCAGGTCTGCTCGAATTTATAACTATGTTGCTTTTCTATAACGTCCCCCAGCTTTTTCCCTTCCTCTTATGTGATGATTTTTCATATCTTTATGATCTGAATAAGACTCTACAGTGCTATTTACTTGTAAATAATGAGACAAAGATGATGTGTGCAATTTTGAAAGATGGAATGCGGGACTAGGCAAAAGAACTGTATGTGTGGCACAAAATTCTTCTTTCATATGAAGAAAACCTTTGAATCTACTTTTACTCCTGTTGAGTAGACTCTGAAGTAGTCTGCTGTGTCAATGTGAGCAAAAGAAACAAACGTAGATCTGTGCCATGTCAAATGATCTTTTCAAAGCAGAACTCATTAAAATGTCCGCACATGTGATTCTAGTTTCAAAACAACCAAACAATCATTCTCTAAATATAAAGAAATATTGCATTGGCAAGATTTTCAGCAGGAGCTATACAGGTAATTTGCTGATAGGAGTACTTTGCATTTTATTGTTAATCTCTGACAGTAGATAATTCTTACAAATTGGGAAAATAATTCAGATTGTGAAGAGAAAAGTATCTTTAAATTGAGTTCATGTACTAGGCCAGAATGTAACATGGCTTCTCAGTACAGGACACACCTAACTTTCTGGGAAGCATTGCTGCAAGGCCCTTGACGATTGCAAAGTAAGGAAAGAAAAAGAACAGAATGGATTTTATTTTCCTCATTTATTTTTGAACATGAAACTGGAGATGTTATTTTTCATAGCAACTTCTTCATTTCAAGGCAACAGCAACATAGCTTTTGGGTCTTTTTCTCCCCTATATGTTTACCAGTTACTCTGGAGAGAACTTCTGAAGAACTGTTGTTTATGTGAAGTGCTCTTTTTCTCCACCCTCTCCTCCACCTCCCCCCAAGTAGAAATGAATAGATATGTTGTTGGTAGAGAACTTACTCAGTTTGTCCTCTTGAGGTCAAATTTTGGCAAGTGGGAAGTCTATTTTTTTATTTGATAAACCCCTAGTGGAATATGGTTTGGCTTGTAAAAACTGCTGTACACAGAGCCAGTGGTTGTCTTGTCCTTTACAGCCTGGTCTTCTACCTTCTGCCCAGAATGCAGGGGAAACCAATGATCACTGGCTGAGGCAGTGTCATAGTAGGACTACTGAAAATTTATGGAGCTCTAATTAAACCTAAAATGCACTAATTCAAGCCCTATAAATCTTGTGTAATACCGGTACAGTGAAGTTAACATGAGGGCTGGTGTGTCCTGGGAGAACAAGGCACATGCCTAATATTCTTTGCAGTTTTACAGCTGGGAAGCAATTATATTACAATCTAAACTGTCCAGTGATCCCAAAGAAGATTCATGGAAATTAATTTCAAGTTTATTTTCAGTCAGGAGATGTTGAAATGTTCTATGTAGATAGACCAGCTATTGCAAATTTGAAAGATCGGGTATCTTTTATTGGCTTATATGTGGAGAAAACATTCAACTGAAGATTTTGCCTATACTATAGTTACCTGAAGATGAGAGTAGTTGCTTCCAATCCCTGTATTGATAATAATTATGAAAACACTGTACTATCAGGGTTGTGTTTAGCTGGATACATGATATATCTGTCCTGTGTGGCAGAAAATATTATTCTTTCCTGTGCCCTCTTAAAGAAATAGATTAATCAAATACTAATATGCCATGTAAATTGAAAATGGTAGCTACTTGATCTCAAGATGGAGAAGAGCTTAAATTGCTGGTGTATCATTTTCTCACCTATAATATTGGTGTGGTGGAGTAGTTTTAGTTGGTAGAAGCTTACTGTAGTGGGAATAAAATAAATCATTTACTTATCCTGTGGCTGAACTTCTGGGTCTAGGCTGAAGGGCTGCCCCTTTGTATCTGTCATAAAATCCTGCCTGCAGTGCAGTGGCTAGAAACAATTTGCATTATCAGTGGAGACAGAATGTCATGCTTTCTCTTCTGCACTATTCAAAGAAATACTTACTTTTCTGATGTAATTTGTATTGGAGAAGGCTTTTTTTTTTTTTTTTTTAAAGGGAGAATGGACTGCAGGTTTGGCTTTCAATTAGGCTTTCAGTGCTGGTTCTTCTGTACTCAGAAACAAATCAGGAAAACAGCATAATCACTTTTTCCTTTGTTAGGGCATGGAAAAACCTGTCTATCAAGAAAAGCAGATAGGCCAGATAAGAAGAAAAATCTTATAAGGCATCCTGCGAGTGTAAGATATCACTATTGGAAGGCTGGTAGCGTGGCCCTGATGTGAATCTTGTGTGCAGATTTAGACATATGTTTGTGTCCTATTACCAGCCCTCCAGGATTTAAGAGGGTTTTTTTAAGGGCTAAGAGCTGCATTGTCTTTACAAAATCTCTTCTTTCTCCAGGTTCTGTATATGTTGAGAAGTCTTTTAAAGCCCTGTGTCAGATCTGCTCTTCATGTGAAGTCTTTATAAATATTTATATAACCCTACTGAGGAAGAGTCAATCCATTAGAATGCTTTAGGCTAAGATTAGCACTCGTGAAGCCTGTTTAGCCAGATAGGAGTTTGCTTTATTTAATAACATTAAAGAGATAGTAAAAGAAAGCTTCTTTATCAGATAGTGGTAAGATCCATGAAACAGGTTTATTAATGGCTAACTATCAAATTATACTTGCCTCAGAATTCATAGAAGTAGCAGAGTAATTGCTTATTTGATTTGAGGCAGATTAGCATGTTTGTTAATGTCGAAGCTGCTTCCCATGTGTGCAGGCCCTTGATGAGGTCATCAGCAGCCAGCCGTGCTTTCTTGACTCCCACACCTAATGGAGCAACGCTGGTCTGAGATTGTATGTCAGCTAATGCTGATTTTTTTTCTTTCTTCTCAAATACATATTATTCTTGATTTTATGGTGTTCATGCAGAAGTATCTTGTGATTCATAGTTGACTCATGCAGATATCTATAAATCAATGAATATTTGCCACAGACAACTTGCACACAGTAAAAGTGGAGTGAACCAGCATCAAGGTAGTGATATTGGGAACTGCTGATCTGCTACTGGTTCAACTGTATGCACATAAGGGACATCAGCCATTGCATGTGTGGATGTCTCTTTATAGTAACCATCCAACCACAGACCTCTGAAAGAACCATGTCCTTTAATGTTATATATATTTATTATCCCTGAGTCTCTGGTATGTTTTCAGAATCTTACAGTATTCTCTTGGCAGTAATATAAATGAGTGGGGTGTAGCTCCTGAAAACATTATATTGTCATATTTTAAGTGTACCCTTGAGTTGAGGATTATACAGTCCAGAAAACCATTCTTGCTATTCCTTTGTTCCCTTTTCCTGCCCTGTATCTAGAACATGTTGGTCCCAAATTCGTTCTATGTCACTCAGAGAAAGAGGATTTGAGAGACAATTGTTACAATGTGAATCTTCATTCCTTCTAATTACTGTCTCTGAAATAACAATTGATGAATGCAGTTCCTCAGTTCAGAGCCACTCCCACCACACACATTGTTTTTTTTCTTTTCTTTGGAACAAAGATATTCAGATCTCCCTTTTCTATCTTTCTCTACCTGTCCTTGCTTCCCAAAGTAGGGCAGATTGACTCTCATATACCCAGATGGTAGGCTTTGGAATGATCTTAAAGATGATGTCAGAAGGGCACCACCAAGTTACTTTTCTAGAGTGAGAAAATGCAGTAATACGGAAACATTTATTTTCTTTGCAGTCACAACAGTTCGGGTCAGTTTGCCTTCTGCTGTGCCTCCCCTTTGCCACCCCCTCAAGAAGAAATGTAAGCTGTATTAGAAAAGCTTATATTTTCAAGTAGAACTTTTTCCCCGTTTAATGTGCTTGTTGCAGCCCTAAGAATATAAATGCTGTAGACTGTTTTAATTTCATACATTTGACTTTTTTTTTAATGAACCTCCTGCAGACAATTCTGGAACCGCTAACTACAAGTTTTATAATTGACTACTCTGTTGGTTCCTTTTGAGTTTTCTTCTGTTAACTGGGCTTTTTTTCATTTGTATTTGATTCTCTAACTAACATAATTACAAGAAGTAAGTCTCAAGTAGCAAGTGTAGGATTTTAACTTTTGATTTGTTTACCTTAATTTAATTTTCTGAACACTTCTGAAGTTAGTTCAGTACAATAATACCTCCATGTTCTTCCAAGTGAAAAAAGTTATTTTTATTTCTCTCATTCTCTTTCTTTCTTAACCGACTCTAAAATGTAGTAATTTAATTTGTGAAGAGGAGATCTGCTGTTTTTTGTCACCTTAGATCTGCACTTTGGTAGGTAATGAGTAGACTAGACTAGAACTGCAGAAGTTGCTCTTGAGAAGTGAAAACAGGTTGTAGCTGTGGAGAGGTGGTAGCTGGGAAAATCTGAACAGTTTGTTGTTTAAAATAACATGCCTATAAGTTGCTTTGAGCAGCAATGATCGAAAAAAGTTTAAAAAAATCCAAGAAAAATATAAAAAAAGACAAGACTGAGTGTTAACTGGATGGGATGAAGCTAGAAGTGTAAGGCAGCTTATATTTATTTGTCTTGTAGGATCAGAAAAGTATGTCATCTTGAGTGAAGTTAAGAAAATTTTAGATAATGCAGATGTTTCCATTATAGAGAAGTTGCACAGAAGGAAAGCAGTCTCTGAAACCTCCTTAACACAAATCAATTAAAGCATTATGTTTACTGACCACTTCAACTGTTGAAATACACCAAGTTAACACACATTTATGAAAGTTAGCGACTTTTGTTAATTGTAATTCAATAGATACCAGTTTGTTAACAAATTCTGTGTTTTGAAGAACTACGTCCCCAGGTCCAGGTAGCTGGTGATTGTAACTCTTTATGCCTGTTTTAAAGTACTTCCGGGTGAATTGAATCCTGTCTAGTATTGAAACCTCTTTAAGTTCTATTTAAAATGTAGCATTTCTGTGTAAGCCTTGTTCATCAAAAGTGAACATATTTTTACTAGAAAGTGTGTGAGTGTTGTGTTTTATCACTGCATTTGTCTGACTAATATTAAGAAAGATTGCCCTTTAAGTTTTACATATCGCCTCAAAGATAACAAGAGGTCACACAGCAAGCCCCGCATCCACAGATTAGTTGCATTTGAAAAGCTGAGTCATGTTTTTCATATAAATCATGTGGAATGGCCCATTATGAACACCTTGTAAAACTCAAAAGGCTTTATGATTGTTAATAGCTTCTGCAGTAGTGATTTACTGGCTAATTTGAGACAAAATATGTTGCAGCATGGGCTAAGAGAATGTGTTATCCTATCTGCATAAATAATAGCATGTTATTGGTTGTGCACTTCGTAAGCAAGTAGAATGTCTATTACCTTATATCTTCCAAGTAGATTTGACATTTCAACTTTTACTTATGACTTAAATCAACCTGGTTAGTGACAAACTGTAAAGTTGAATCATGCATTAATTTTTTTCCCTGCATGTTATCCATCACTGTACTAACCTGTGAACTAAATGTAAGTTGTAACAGTGATAATCACTCTGTAACTGCAATTTATTCAATTGAAGACCATCTTATTAGTGTAAAAATAGTTTGAAGCGACATTTTTATAATGACTGTGATAAAACTTTGATGTATCCTAAATGTGTGCAATGTAAGACATTTATAATGGCCCCAAGTGTAATATTAACACAGCCTTTTAATGCATGTAAAAAGAGATCAGTTAGTTTTGATTATATTACCCAATATAGGTTAGATTCTCTTTTGGAGTTAAAGCATTGATTGCTGGTTCTAAATGTCAAAATTAGTAGAATTTCAAGACAGTTAAATGAATTCACATCTTTTGAGATGTGCTGGACAGGTAGCATTGCAAAGAGGAGTTAGATATTCAGTTCATACACGTGATGGCCAATGTCACTTTATCCCCGCTCTGTACACATGGGCTCTGCTAGGGTACTGTGTCCTGTATTGACAAAAACCTCGAGAGTTGTAACTGCCATGTCAGCTCAATTCTCATCTTCTCTGTTGGAAGTGTTAAAAACATAACGTTCAAGCAATGAACAGAGGTGAATACTGTCAATAATACAGATGTTGGTCTCTGAAGAATGTTGTAATGGGATCTTGCCCACTACAGATCTGGTGATAGATTCCAAATGATAGATCAAGAGGTAAAACGATGAATATCCCATCATCCTGTGTGGATTCTTGAATATAATGGGATTTTCCACTTTTTTTTTTTTAATTTGTTATTTAAAAATATTTACGTTATGCCTTTGTAAATACAAGCAAGAATTGAAATTCTCAGAACAGCTGAAGTGAGCAATAATGATTGGCTTTTGTAGAAAACTTCTCCAAAAAATATGAAGTGATGGGAAAGAATATTATCAAACACTTCAAGTTCAAAGATTGTCTGATAACTGCGTGCCTCTATATCTGCTGAAGATTTTGCAAAATTCCACAGAATCTCTTCTGGAGATTCAAAGTTTCTTTATATTCTTCAGACTTTAAGACTAAAAGCCCCTCCTGCCCTTCATTAAAAGCAAAGAGATGCCTTAATGTACACTTACATTACTAACACATGATTTTTCACTTGGAATGACATTATTACATTAATGTTTCTTTTTAATCCTTCAAGTGTATCACTTTTCCTAAACATTTCTTCAGTGACCTTCTTATCTCCCACGAATTCACCTTTTGTCAGAGAATTTCCTTCATTTTTCTTTTTTCTACCTATGATTAAGTTTCATTAGAGTAACCAAGCACAAAATTCCTTGTATTTCCAGGAAATCCATCTGTATTTGATAAGGCAGTAATTGCAGGTAATTTTTATTTCTGTGTAAGGTGACGAAATAATTAATCGTATTAACTGTTTAAAGTATTGTTGTTAGATTTTGGATTCTGTATCCTTTAGATAAATGAACTTGCCTTTAGAGTGGTTGCATAACAATTTCTCTGAATAAGAATGACTTTGTGGTGGTCTGTAAGATAGTTGTGTTGGGGGGGGAGGGGAAGGGACAAAAAGATTCTACTGAAAATAGTGGTTATTTAAATGTGTAGTGCATCAAGACATCCCCGAAAGCCTGTTTGATTTAAAGACTGAAGTTTCAAGAAATCACCTAATTGCCAGATGACTCTGTTGTAGGAGTATATTTCTCAGTGATTTTTCCCTCATAGTAAAATTTGTAATAGAATAGCTGCATCAGTCATTCAAACAATTGTATGACTGAATCCTTTCAGAGTTGATAGTGGTTATGGATGAGGTTTGCTAAATGTCAAAAGAAGCTAGTATTTTGGCATTATATAAGGCACATTTTTATTTGTATTGACATTTTAGGCATAAAATTCTTCAGTTTATTTACATTTCGTGAGAAATATTTTAAACATTAATTTCATTTAACAATATTAAAACTATGTTACAGACTGTTGAATAATTGTTTAGGTACCTCTATGCTTTGTTTGCTATGCAAGCCTCATAGTCTCTTTGTGAAGTAGGTAAGAGATCTGGATATAATACTGTTGAGCTGAAGAGCTATTGTTCATCAGAGGACTCATTCTAGGATGATTATAGTAGAAAATCATTTCCCATAAACCTTGCTGTAAATCATTTGAGTAAAGCCCACTACGCTTATTATAGGCGGCCTGTCTTATCTGGTGATGGTCTCAGTAAGCTGTGATGGGTCACTGGCAACATGTGGAGATTCAATGGGAGTCAACTTCCAGAGTTAAGATTCTGCTTTCATATTCTTGGATATGCGAGTAGTCTGAATTCCATCTCAGGAAAGAAATAATTAAGTTTACTTTCCAATTAAGATCAGACTGCAGAGTAGCAATTGGCTTCAGAAAAAGCCTACCATTATTCAGACTAGAAATTACTCTCGGTGGCCAGGTCTTGGCAGATAGTTGGACATCACTATTTTTGGAGGGACCTGCTGCCCCCACCTAGTACAGAATGGAAAGTTTCATAGCTAGTTTAATAAATTTGTAGTTAGGCTTGTCAAGATTTCTGTTATGTCCCTAGTTCAAAAGCTTTATATGTACCAATAACAAATAATTTTGAACTTAAACATCTTCCCCCTCTCCCTGCCTCGAATCTCTGCCTAAGACATTACTGAAAAATAAATGCAAAAATGGAATGATTTATTTGTACAGAGACGACTGTAGAGAAAACTGCTGTGATATTAGGATTGCTGGAAGAATTAGCTGTTATAAACCACAAAAACTTGTACATATGATGAAGAAAGTAGCTCAAAAATAATGTAAAATCTGAGATAAATAAAATGTGCATTTACAGATACATTTTACTTAAAAATGTAAACTAAGGAATATAATAAAAAAGATGCTAGTGTTGAGACAGAAAACCGTTAACATTACACTATTTCTCAAAGCTTATAGGAAAACACAAAGTAAAAGGTAATTTTTACTAAGAAAGATACAGAAGTTCCATTAAAATGGTTTTTATCAGAAGATTTGTATGAAGTTCCCACCTCATCACAGTAAAAAAATAATCCTTCCATAGGTAAGAAATAACCACTGCTTGCCTCTACAGACTTTCATCAGCTAAATGAGGTAGTTACCTAACAGTTAAGGACAGAGGAAAAAGAGTATGAAACAGGATAAATTATAAGTCTTTGAATATGAAAAGTGAAATTGTTAAGTGCATCTTTTTAACCACAAGTAGAATGCTAATGTATGTTTCGTATTAACTTTATGCTAAGCAAAATTGCAGTGTGTAGCAGGAGATAACATCTATAGGCTGATTAGGATATTTTCTCCCTTTGTCAGGCAAAGAGGGGACATGTCTATCTTTTGAATGCGGTAAACAAAAACAGAACTTCATAATTTCAGCAATGAAACCCAGTTTGATATATGCTACAGAAAAAACAGTAATTTAAGAATAATTCAACTCCCATTAGTTTTTTTTCTTCTTTTATCTCAGGTATCTCTGTCCACATAGTATTCAGAGGAAGCTGAATTGCATTCCCAGTTTCCAGATCAGCTTCCAATGAATTATTTTTGTGGATGTCGCTTTGTGTGCTTTTTAAATTTTTATTCAGACAAGGTAGATTGTAACTTGCTATAATAGTAGCATGGTCTCTGTCTAATGCACCATTAAATGGTGTTCTAATTAGTTCAACAAACCTGAATGCTATCAATGCCGCTGAATCGTACAGTTTTCCAAGTAGCAGTAGTTTTGACTTCTAAATGCAAGTCTGTTTCTTTGTGTCTGTACTTCACAAAGTACAAATACCTTTGAGTGTTGATGCCTTACAGGTTGAAATGTGGACTACAAACAGTAATGAATATTTCTGTCTTGAAACAGCAGCCACATTCCTGTGACAAAACACAGTATTCTTTTAAGCTTCTTCCTCCCATTTCAGTGAGTCAGAGTGTTGTGTTATTGTTGAAATGCCTACAGTCTTCTTTAGAGATTCCCAAGTCAGAACAGCCTAAAACTTTCTCAGGACATGGCTGACAACTCCTATGATTTATGAAGTGAGCAGCATGGGAAGGAAAGAAATTCTTAACAGCAAATTCTCCCTTTGACCATTTACCTTAACAGATACAATTTTTACAGTAGTGACTTTATTTCTTAAATCTCTGAAGCTGGTTAGAGGTTTAAAACTTCAAGGAGAAAAAAATAATATATATATATATATATATATATATATATATATATAAAAAAAATTTATATATATGTATTCCCAGTTCAAAAAATAACCTTCTCTGGCTAAAAGGGCAAGGCAAGAATAGTACTGAGTGGCTGGTTTTCAAGTGGAAGCCTCAACTTCTATGCGAAATCTGCTCAATTTTTCTGTGCATTTGGGACTATGTTGTTGCGTCTTGAAAGCTTAATAATGTTTATATTGTGCACAGATGCAGGAACTGTTAAGAATTCATTTTATGTTGCTACTGTTCAACTCTTATGCATCAATATTGCTGGGAAATGTGGAACGGTTACTGAGAATTTCTGCATTTGTGGATACATGACAAGACACCTGGAATCTATATAGCTATTCGAATCTGGTATTTATGTTCTGAAGATGCATGCCACCTTTATGGTGCTCCAGATATTAATCTCAAGAGTCAGCTTTCACTTTGTAAGGTAAAATCGCGATACCTCTAGTTGCTGTATCTGTAACAGGGATAATTATGGCTGTGCCTACATTGTAGTTTTGATTTGGGCTTAATTTAGGCTTTGATTTTTAAGCTTTGACCATGTGAGTTTAGCCTCTAAGTTGTTCCTGGGAGGTGGGTCCTGACGACTGGGATTCTGCCATAAACACTGCCTGTTTACATGCCCCTGTTGCTCCCTACTGTTCTGGCTAAGCTTATCAGATTGCAGGCATGAGCTTTCATGGACAGGCAGGAGACTCATCTGAGACTGATGCTAGCACTTGAGTGTCTTACGTTTAAATACCGTTGGAGCAGAGGGTGAAGATGTGTGTGCTAGTCACAGCTGAGAAGCAGTCATTTTTGCTACCCTGCAGAAAACAGCTCCTTTCTGTACCTATGCCTCCTCTGCTATGCTGTGTTCTAAACTAAGCTGGTTTAAAGACACTGGTAGAGCAGAGTCGTCGTTCCACTGACTTTATTTGGGAAGCAGGAACAGCAGCACTATTTCCTACCTGAGTTCAGGGCCCATTTGCATAAGCACAGTGACCTTCTTCCTGGGAAGGGGTGCATGTTGATCTCGATTCCAACTTGGTCCTTTGTGTTCCAGCTTCCCATAGATGCAGCAAAGAATGAGTATGTGTGCAGTCAAGCTCTGATTTTTATCTGAGAAGCAGCAGCTAGAGCTTTCTAAACCTCCACAGTTATGACTTGCTGTTTTGCGTGTCAAATCTCAGCATAGCACCATAGCCCTGAGATTCACATAGCTTAAAGGGGCTTAAGTGGGGGAACACATCCTGGAGTTTAACAATATAGAAATATACAAACTGTGGCACAATCTGTGCTCAGAGTGGGGGCAAGTATACAATACAGAAAAATAGCTTGCATGTTCCCCCAGGAAAAAAATAGGGAATTATTTCTCCTGTTTCTTTTAACCTAAACCAACTCACTGAGACTGAAAGAATATAGTCACTTTCCAGGTAAAGCTAGTATAAGACAATTCTTAGAAAGGCATAACACTGTAAAGGAACTGTCTGTAAACTGATAGACCTCAAAGAGATATAATCAAAATTAACTCAGCGTAAGGGTAGGTAGACAGTTGCATCTGACTTGGTCATATTTTTACAGAAAAATGTTTAGGACTCGTGAAGTGGATCTAATAAAGAGACCAAAATTATAAAATCGAAGCAGCAAAAATGGTTCCTCTTGCATTTTTTTTCTCTTCCTCATTCCAGACTCTTAACACATATTTAGGTGTTATCTAAAAAGCAATTAGATTACTTGTCTTAATGAATTAATCTTTGGTATTTTTTCACGTGAGCTTTATGCCACATTTCTAGTGCGTTCCATTCATTTTTTAGGAAGGTGTGTTTAGTATAATCTGTATTTATTTTGTATGTTTCCTCTGTTGGACTTCAGCCATATAAAATATATGCTATGTTTATTATGCCCTTTGACTGCAGTATTTCAAGGACTTTCCCTCTTGGCCCTTCTCTTGGAGGCTCCTTTCCAAGGGTTCTTTATGTCCAGGCCTGTTAGATTTTACAAACTGGGATGAAAAGATGTGTGTTTGACTTGCCTCCCTTGAATGCATGTTCACTTGTTTCTGAACTAATAATGTGGCATTTGGAGCTATTTTGATAAAAATTTAAAAATTCTTAGAAGGTTTTGTGCAAAATGGGCAGTGGAGTAAAGCAAATTTGCCACAAAAATATACATGTACATATAAAGTATTTCTGTATTGTTGAAATCATTATGCGTTATCAGATACTTGTATGACTGACAAGTTCTGAAATTAAACTGGTTTTAACGTACACTTTAAAACAGTTATTTTATAACCATATCATTTTCAGGAAATTGTAATTTTTTGTTGTATGTTTATGTGCTTTACAAAGCTTGTAGAATTTTTAATTGACTCCTTATCCAGAGGACCTTGAGGCTTCCTTTGTGCTGGAACAGCAACTCAAGTGGTACTAAGAACCAAAGAGGCTATAGCCACACAAAAATTAACTTCTGAGGAGAGGTACGAGCTGAGTTACAGAGCTTCTTATGTTGGTGTAACCCCAAGGATAGTATGCTGAAACAGTGTTCACTTAGCCTAAATTTGGGATTTGCATTTTAGGACTCTTAGGTTGCATTTATTATTTCAGCTGCTTGTAAACTCCTCAAACAGCATTCATAGTTTCAGAAGAGAGGGGATGTGACTGTTTCTTGGAACAAGATTGCTTTTCCTATACACTGTTTTAAGGGGCTAATATTAAGTATTTGCTTTATGAGTAACTGCTCTTTCTTATCCTAGGGCTTCATGGTTTTACTATAAATTTTACTAAAATAAAAATAATAGCCACTTTTCTGCAATTTTATGTTCTGTCTGTAAATGTGAATTAGCTACATCTGAATTTACTTTTCACAAATACTGAAGGACAGTGATGTGGAATGCATCTACAAAATCAGGTACAAATAAAGGAAAGGATCATTTTTATTAAATAGAAACATTAAAGTGATAAGAGCACAAATTGTAACAAAGCCACAGTTGAATAAGCTTTTGGAGAAATCTGGAGGAATTAAGAAAAGGAAAGAAATTACTGAAGTTCCCCCCAAAACTCCTACTTCCTTCTGTTCTCCCTCAAAAGCCATGTGGGTCTCGCAACCATATTTGACTTTAAGGTTCATATCCAGTTTCAGCATGTCAGAATTTAAAGGGCAGTTGATACACTGTTGGAAGCATAGGTGAGTTTAGACTTTTAAATCAGTCTGGAACATACTTTCTCTCGGCTCACACCGTGTACTGAATAGACAAGTGCAAAGCTGAGCAGCAGTGAAATACTGGTCTTGCCTCTAATGCAGCAGGGATTGCCTTTCATTCCAATGGTTAGGCCTGGATTTACAGGGGTGTTGAGGCAGATTTTAAGAGGTATCTTGATAGACTTAGAAATCCAGCCCTGGTTTCTCAATACCCGTTCCAAGTCAGTGGGAGTTGTGTTTCTATCTGCCTGAGGAGTTACTACAAATCTTGGCTGGCATGTGTCTCAATATCTGTACAGATATAGATCTTAGTAAATCAGAACATTCTCCTACCAGTGGAGGGGTGATTGTGATTAATGCTATCCTCTACCAAGGTTGCAAGTGGGGCAAATGGGTTTGAGAAAAGCTATGTGAAGTTGGAAAAGGACTAATTTTAGGAGGAGTGTCTTCATGGCAGTGGTTAAAGAAATGATGGATAGGTCTTAAAGAAAAAAATTGTTCTTCCATCTTACATTGTTCTTTCAGACACTCCAAAGGTTCATTTCTTTCCACATTTATGCCCAAAATGTGGACTGTGCAGTCCTTTGAGAACCCAGGATTTTAGGAACAATGTTAAATTTTACTTGACGTCTTGTGCCTAAAATTGTCAAAACACTAGGCATTGTTGATTCCCAGCAAAGTTAGTGAAACCTGGGAATGCTTGACAGGTAATGTGTTGAAACCCCATGAAAGTATGGTATACATTGGCTTAATATTTACTAAGCAGATGTGGTCTTTTAGAATGAAGAAAAAAAAAATAAAAATGAAACAACCTGGTATATTTAACAATACAGATACAATTGCAGTGTGCTGTAATAAGTATATCAACTTATAGGAGACAGTATGGATTTATTAAGGTTTATTTTACAATCAATCTCTGATGCTTTGGGATGATGAAATCCTAGTTTAAATTCCATTTATTGAACCTACTAAAATAAACTTAACAGGGAAATAGCAGCATTAAGGAATTGCTTTCCCTAATCTTCATTTGGAGATTGCTATTTTCTTGACAAAGTGCTGCACCTGGCAGGAAAGTCAAATCAGTATTTGATAGATGTAGCCTGTTTGAAGGTATTAATGAACAATTTGAAATTACAGTCATTATTTACTTTATGGGAAACCTCTTAGAGAATATGATTTACGCCAATGACAAGCTTTTTGGTGCAGTATAAGAATCTAGAACTGCAGACTAGAAACCAGAGAGCTTAGACTACAGAAAGTTCATTTAAAAGTCATGTTTCCAATATAAATTACATGCAGTTGTGCAAACATGTCAAAGTTTGGTAAATTGGATTTGTTTAATGTAAACAATCTTTGACCAAAATAATAACATAGCTTCAGAAAAAGACATTATGCTCCCACTTTCAAAAAGTTTGTATAACTCAATGCAAGAAGGAGGTCAACTGTAATTCTATGGAGAATTATGATTTATTAGATCCAAACTCCATAAAGCAAGCTCATAAACATGTTTTAATTTCTTTTATTGGCCAGTGTTCTAGAGACAGTATTAATACACAAGAACATAGATACATTCTTTTTCATTGGTTGAAATTGCTTGGACATCAGGGTTATAATAGGTGCTATTAGAACTAACTGCTTAAACAAAGAATTAGTTTGTGCAGGTGTTGGCTAAAAGAGTGGAAAGAAATTTAATAATAGCCATGTCTTCCAAATGCAGCAAAAATCAGTGCATGTAATTTTACTTTTAAAAAGGCATATCTTCAATGTGAAGAGGCACCTACAGTTGTAGCATCAATAAATATTATTTTTGGATGAAGCAATATTATTGCCACTCTCCAGAATTCTGTGCATGGGTAGGAGCTGTATAATCAGAACAGAAGTGGCAATTACTTTCCCAATGAATTTAACATTTCATATGTTGAGCATGGGAGAATCTGAAATTTGTATGTAGGCCTAGAACCAATACAATTTGTATTTTTTTTTTTTTAAAACGTGTATAAATTTGTGAACAAGATTGCTGACAATTAATTACAGGCTTTTGGCTGAATCTCATGAAGCGTTGAGTATTATGGCCCTAATCCAGGACATTATCATGGCATATTGTAAATAGTTCTGTTGATGTCTTCAAAAATTAACCTTATCCTAAATTCCTAGTTGTCTGAATGAAGGCTTTTCAAGATAGAAACTGAGGTGAATTATTGAAATTTTATGATTGTCATGGAATTGAGGAAGAATTCTTCATATCAACCTGGTTCAAAAGAGTAGGGTCCAAAAACATGGGGCAATGAACAGTGGGTTCTTTCCAAAGAAGTCTGTGCAGTGTCACAGTTTGCCAAGAGGCTGCCAAGGGAATTAAAGGTCAGTGCATACCAAAGTAATGAGTCTAATCTAATCCCTGGAAGAAGTAGGCTTTCCAGCTAGAACTGGAAAGTTTAATTACATTTTGAATTATGCAGATTCAGGAGATATATTTTCCCATGAACTAGGGAGGCTGGGAAGGGGCTGCAAAGTGAAAACCAGATGAAGTTTGTTGTTACTGGTTTGAGGAGGGAAAGAGAGCTCCACCAGTCAGGAGATGTCTGAGGCATCTGTACTGTCTTATATTAATATGGTCTGAAATGTCTGCACTGAATCTATCGGGATTTTTTGAAGCAGAAAAGGGAACATAAATTCACATTGACCTTACCCTCCCACAAAGCAAAGTTAAAACTCACCGTTACAGTCCCATTATTAGTTAATGAGTCATTCATCTGCAAACCTGTGCTTAACTGAGACATGGGGCTTACCTTTTACTTTCCCTTTAAAAGGGGAGAAAACATGTATGGCTGTTCCAGTTTATCAGCAGTTAAAATGGCTAACTAGTATGTATTGAAGCATGCAAAACTGTGTGGGCTCAGTCAGTTTTTGTGTCCTCATTTATAGGTCAAATCCCATGCAACTTTACTTCTTTTGCAGTTCCAGCTACCACTTGTGTGTAGATTCTCTGGAGAGAGCTTTGGTTTAAAAGGAAGAGAAAATGCTGCTCTGTTGTTGACATTGGGGTAGCCGTCAGGGACATTTTGCCTTCCACGGAGGTCATAAGTTGTCACTGAATCCCATTGTTGGCAAGGAAGGGTCTGGTTTTCATGGTATTGCTATTTGTTTTGATTTGGTCTCCTCCTGGGTGCACAGATTATAGGCCAGTAAACCTCTCTTTCACTGACTAGTGTGGGAAGTTCCAGTCTCTCATAAACCTTAAATAAGTCTTAACTCCAGAATGCTGCCTTTTGGAGATTAAATTTCTCAATGTTTTGCTGTGTTTTTAGCCCAAGAGTGCTGTTGACAGAAAGCAGTGTTTTTATTCCCTGATTGCTGTCTCTCTTTATAATTTTTTTTCTGTTGCATTTTTCTGCATTAGTGGAGGTATCTGTGTTTGAAAAAGGATTACATTAGTCAAAACTTGAGACAGATGATTTGCCCCCTTTCCTTACTGACTGACAGGAGCCTAAGCCACACATAATCTTTTGCAAAATACAGCCCTTTTCCAGTATATCAGAAATTTCAGAACCAGAAGATTTAACCTCTTAATATATCTAATTGAAAAGCTGTTGATTTTTGACAGTGCCAGCCAATAGTGGTATAAGCTGCCTGAGATTTGCTGACATTGATTTTTTTTTTTTTTTTAACTAAACAGATAGTTTTCCCCTATATTTCCCTTATTTAGGATAATTTATAGTCTTTACTGTAGTGAAGGAAAAAAAAAAAAAAATCATTGCTTTAAACCTGAATTTTGAACGCTGAAATTTTGGAGTAGGAAATTTAAGCAGATCACCAATGTTCTATCGAGAATTTCCTGTAACATAGATATATCAAAGGCATAGCATGTCTGTGTGGCTTTCAAGTACTCAAAGAGAGTCTTTCAAATATTTTTCAAATGCTCTGAAGGAAGATTTATCAAATCTGAGCATATTTCAGTCAGATGAAAAATTGTTTTGAGTACAAAGTACTAGAGCTGCCTCTTAGTGCAGATGCTTGTGTCACATTTTATTTTTCTTCAGGAATAGCTTCCAGAATTTTCACAATCCTCTGTCTTGTGTTCCTCCGTCCTGACATGAATCTGTAATGCAAAACTGATACAGACTTTCTGGAGAGTTATTTCCTAAGACCTTCATTGATAAAGCATTGAAGTAGGGTGCATTCTGCACTCCAATCAGAATTTTTGTCCTGCAGTAGTTCACAAGTTCACAGGTAAAGTTAAAAGTTACTTGCTGCTTCTCTCGCAAAGAAAGCTGTCTGTTTGCCTGCCATGGAAACCTTTCCTGAGATTTCGTAGTTGTCAAGGATGGGTTCAGAGTTCATAGAGCTGTTTATTGTGCCCTTTTTGAGGGATAGAGGCTGATTTGCAGCACTATTTAAAGCAAAGATGCCAAATGAAAGTTCCTCGTTTTAAGTTTGTGCTTACACAAAGCTTCTTTGTGGTTTTTTAGGCCTGTCAGACTTGTCAGGCGTGGTAAGAAAAAGTATATTGTTTCCAGCACTTGGATTCCTTTCCTTCTGACATCTGCCACTCTGTAAAGATGATAAATTCCTGCCTCATTAGCCAGGGGTGTGGGATTACAGGCTGACAACACATTAATCACCAGCTTCTGTGGCAGGCTGACTAGCAATAGGCATTGTTAACAAAACTTTTCTAATATGTCACTCTTCTCTATGACAGCCTGTAATCAATCATCTTGATTGACAGTGCTGATAGATTACACTATTTATACTTTGTGTAATGAAAGATAGCGTTTCCACCTACTGTCATTTCTAGGCTAGCAATGGAGGATCACTGAATAGAAACAAACACAACAAAAAAACCCAGGCCTCAGCTTGGCATTGTGAAGTTAAGTCAGACAGTGTTGTAGGTCTTTTGTGGTAGCTTTCAGATGAGGTGTATTGTTGGGGAACCTGGTAAGCACATGCCTTTAAGTAACTCTTGAACTGAGTGTTTCTTTGCCGTCTTTGTTGCAATAAGCTGTCAGGTCAAGTTCAGGCAGGTAGGAGACTGTGTTAATCATACGGTGGCTATAGCTTCGTTTTTCCATCCTGTCTGTCTTCTCCCACTGACACCCACCCCCAACCCCAGCCAAGATGAGAGATGATTTAGATGTTGATGAAGTATGTGTGTTTCATGATTTAGAAGGCAAAATTATGCGTGTTTCCCGTAATTGTATGGTGCAGGAAAAGTAAACACAGGGAGGAAGTGCAAAGCCAACTTGCCAAGACACAGCAGAATCTGTGTTGGGGCTTGTTTGCCTTTTTAAACTTAGAAAATTAGAAACAAGATCAGGATTAAAGTGCATAACCAAATTAATTTGGTGTTTTGGTTTTGATATAGCTGTTTCTTGTTCTAGAATCACTTCATTATTACCCTTAATTATTCTTTACCTCCTGAAATTATTTCATTCGGCTGTAGTGGAAGATTTAACGTAGACAATAATAGGACGAGAAAAGTTCCTTGTAGCAAATGTCTGTTAGAATGGATTTTTTTTTTTTTTTTACAGTTGGCTCCTTTAATTTCATGTTGATTAAATACAAATAAATGCTGCCTTAATGTTATTATAGGGGCTCAGTTATCTTTATATATCTTTATTTGTATATGCATCCTGAGAACTTTAGTAATATACTTTATCAGTAAATTTATTTCTTTATCACTCTATCTGCCCCTATAAGTATACATGTATTTTTTTCTCATTGGAAAGGTTTATGCACTCAATCACAGTAAGAACCTTAAAATCAACCTTTGGATTTGAGGAAATAGGAGTTGGAGCTTAAATTATAGTACTTAGGAGTTGAGCTAAATTTAGGCAGTTGGACAGGAACAGGGGTGGAGAAGATCGTCTAAACTTTAATCTCCCTGAGAAGAGTTTCATTGTGAGGCCACAATGATTAATGAGAAACCTGACCATCTGATTAAGCCCCTCTGTGTCACAGGACATGATTAGTAGGTGACAGAGACTGTAACAGTATCCAGCCAAGCCTTGTTTCTTTCACAGCTCAGACTGTTATATGATTAATGTCCCCAAGGGCTATCTCCAGGTCAGGCAGGGAGAACCTGTCAGAACAGGTGGAAGTGACAAATTCTGCAGAAACTCCTTTTGCAAGAGAGGCAGCACGCAAGAATGGATGAATGGGGAGGATTCCAGATGGGCTGGTTGACCTTTCTGTACTCTGAACAGACACCGAGAGCATCATGGGAATGAAACATAGTAAGTATCAAAAAACTGCAGATGTTCCATAGTTATTGAAGAATTATAGCATTGCCAAGTTGGGTTGGTAAAATGCACAACACATCATGTTATCGCCACTGGTTTATGCTTTCTGATATGCTACAGGAGACTGTAGATCTAGCGTGTGTGTGTATAGACTAGATAAAATACCACACACTGTGTTTTATGGCAAGAAGGGAAGATTCTTTGCTTCAGTACAGATAAGGCTTGATAGAGTTGATGCTTTAGGGTAGTGTTTTCCTGTGCTGGTATATATAATCTATCTCATTCTCATCAATACTGCTCCATTTAGGGCAAGACAATCTTGGAAGTTAAACTAGTTTATAAAAATCCTCATTCCTTTTTATTAGGTGGTGGTGATCTAGTAAGGTATTTTATATCTTCCAGAGTACTTTTACCTCTTAGGTCATAGGTTCAAATCCCCAGCTTAAGTATCCTGACATGCTCTACCTTGCGATATCACACAACACAGAATTAGCAAGCGGATTCCTAAAGTATCATCTTTCAGATAAACAGACCTTTTCGTTTTATCATAGGAACGGTATAAAATACCTTTGTAGTACTACAGAGGCAGAGAAGGGAACGGTAACACTGGGGTCCTTATGGAACTCCCTCCAGACATGGTTAATATTCAAAACAAAACCTAAAGTGAAACCACAGAATAGGATTCCCCCCCTCCCCAAATGAAGACGTTTCTTCTGTGCAAATTTGATTGCTGTTATACCATTGTTATTAGCGTTTGGTACTATTTTTAGCCATTTATCATCTTGCTTTCTTCGGCTTCTGTTTTAGCATATGCAGACTATCTTCCTCAGTTTAACTGTAATAGGTCAATTTTCTTTTACATAATGAATGTTTTTTTCTCAACCTTACATACCTTGGAGAAGAATGGCTTCTTTCCATTTTATAGATGAAAATGTGGAGTACAGAAATCTGACATAGTACGGTCAAGCCAGCACAAGTTAAGTTATTGTGCTCCAACATTAAAGTTTTGCACTTAATTGAACTTCTTTAGTCTGTATTTTCATCACTTTAAGGGGGGGTCATTCTGAATAAAGGCTTTCATTTCTGTCGTTCTAAGACTTACTTTTTGTTCTTTGCCACTGTTTAAGCTGTCAGAGCCAGCTTTGGGTATGGTAAATGCCATGCTCCCTTGAGCAAATCGGCTGCCATATGCTATAATTTACACTTTCTGAATCTTTATTGGTTAGGCAAAAGGTCATTTTTCAGAGTGGTTTTCCCAATATAGAATTAATAGAGGAAACAGACACACTTCAGTGGACCAGTGACTGGAGATGGCAAAGCTCCTCTATGTGCATAGTCACAGAGTGGTAAATAGAGAGAATTTAGGTAAAAATAAGCTCTAAAAGCTACAGAGGGAGCAAACCAAAATCCCTCACTTGAACACTCCAGACTTTAAAGTCCAAGTCAGTTTGATTTTTATTTTCTATTTTTGTTAAAAAAGCCACAAATGCACAAATCTCTGGTAGCATAAAGATTTTAATAGCAATTTCAAGTACTATCTCTTACTGTGTTCCCACAAAAATGATAGACTTTGATAAATTGTGACAACTTATCTTGTAAATAGTTTGCCTAGCTATTGTTTGTTTCAAACTTTGCTACCAGTTTTTCAAACTCTTGTCACTGTATATCCTTTCCTGTAGGTTGATCAGTAAATCAGAAAGTAAGCCTGGATATGAATTGCTTGTCAGATATAAGAGGAGACAAGACTGACTTCTTAACCGTCTGTGCAGCCCTGGGGGGGAAATGAAAGCTGTATCAGTAAGCAAAATGCATACAATTTTACTATCCAAATGAGGTTAAAGAAGGACATGTTAATTTTGGGGGTAATCTGCTAATCCAGATGCAGAAAATCAGTATCATGGTGGAATATTCCAAAGTGACCCAAGTCCTTCAATGAGCTTTAAAAACCTTTGCCTTTTTGAATGTGATTGCATTAGCAACTTATGTCATTTGTCTCATACAGTGTGGTGCCTGAGGCACTCTAGCTGAATTTTGAATTACCCTAATGATTCTTAGGAGTAGGGAGGTGCAGGCATGCATCTGTTGTATTTCGTAATACGCTCAGGTGTGTTTCTGTTGTTATCAGTAACACTAATGAAAGCTTAATGTCCGTTTCCATAGAGAGTTGCAAGGATGTCTCTGTTTCCTTAACTTGTAGGATGCGTGCTTATAGTGTGAAAGGATCTTGTGAAATAGTTGTAATTAAGATGTATGATTCCAAGACTGATTAAACATTCCTGTGGAAGAGCACCTGCAATAGAATGGACATAATGATCCAGAGAAAATGCAAGCTGCAGCTGTAACAGAGCTAAAACACAAACCTATGTCTCTACAAAAAAGTGCATTAAATTTTTTAAATCTAGTGAATATAGTATAGGGCATAAAGGGCCATCCATGTTGTGCATACAACTTGTACAGTGATATTTCTCACCAGACCTGTATTGGGCCTTGTAGAGAACTGCTGCTGCATTGCCTAATGAATGGATTGTGCAGGCGTATTTCTGGTTTTCATTTGAGATATTTACTGGCAGTACCAGGAGTGGGAGGAGGGAGAAGAATCATTCTCCTCACTAGCGTAGCTAAGCCCACAATGAACTTAATGTGCATGCCTGCTCCTTCAAAAAAAAGCCTATTTCATTGAGGACTAGCTGCAACTATGCAAGCAAAATAATTCTTTGAGCTGGTGTAGCTGCACAGAGAGGACTTGTGTGTAGAGCGTAGAGCTGTTCTGATATAGCTGTATCTGTAAATTCTTTCTAGTACACATAGAGCCACAGTTTTTGACAAACTCCGTGTGTGCATGGTCAGCAGCCTCAAAGATACAGCTAGGTCTGTCTTGCCGCTGCTGCATTGCCACAGGAGATCTCAGCTATTCTTCACAACCATATCCTTCTTTCCCAAGAGAGAATATGAACTGAAAATGAGTTGCCATTTTCATCATATTGCGGCTTGCGGGGACAGCATAGTGCTCCATCAGCAGGGCTGAAATGCTTGGGTTCCTTGTAACCACAGACCTGAGCTCTGGCTGAGCTGCTGCTGTGGAAGATAACTTCAAGTTTCACGCAGTTTAATCCCAAGTAGATACTTTAAATGCATCTCCTCTCGTCCATCATCTTTACAATATATAATAACGATGAGGACAGTTTCTCTTGTAATGAAGATGAGTTTGTCCCTGTATTCTTGGCCAAATTAGGAGTAATGCTAATTGTCAGCCTGTGAACATGGGCACAAAAATGGCCATTTTAAGTTTTGGACTCTGGTGATTAATATATGTAGTAGGTAGAGGAGATCTTGATCATCAGCTTCTTTTTGTTATGGGGAAACCCAAAATGTGGCTTTGGGCATTCCTGAATGCCCAAGTACTGTAACATGTCTGGATTTTCTTTATATTAGCAGGTTTTTTTAACATACACATTTATAGTGTAAATGCTGCTGCACTTCCTTTCTACCTGAAACACTACTGTGCTAATAACTGTCTATAATTTTTCTTGGCACAATCCATTATGAAATTCAGATCAGGACTGTGCAAAAGAGAATCTTTCTAATACTATGCCAGCTACCATACCACTTTTTAGCAGTTTTTCAAAGAACACAGGGCAGTATGCCAATAATGAGCTTAGAAAGTATGTATGAAGTTCCTGATAATGTGACATGATTTTTTTTCTTACTTTTGCTCTTCATTTCATCTTAATTAGTCCCAGTAGGAAAGATTGATTTTTTTTTTTTTTCTTTCTTTCTTTTAAAGCCTTGTAGCTAACATCTGTTGGTATTCTTGGGGTCATTCTTGCACTGTCCTATGTTTGACATTTCTTGTAAAAGAAGAGGCATTTGTTCATATTGACATTAGCTGCCTCGGTATCTCTCAGTGGTGCAGATGGCCTGTGAATAAAGACATCAAACTAATAGGCAAGATGACAAGCCTCGATAGTGCTGGTGCTCCTCATGCTTAAGTGGCAGGGCAGCATAGATTGCTTTTGCTGGGGAGGTGCTAGGTCTGCTGGCACTAAAGCATATGGAATTAGTTAAAAATGCAGTGGGATCCTGGGAAAAGAATAGTACCATGAAAATATACCCTGGCTGGCTATAGCAGTTTCTTTTTTTCAATGTAGTATGCCAATGTAGTATATTTCCTATGGCAACACTTAAAGAAAAGTGCATACATATGGAAGAGAGATCCCTAATTTACTATAGGTATGTAGTGATTGTGACCATTTAATACATCAGAATAAGGCATTGCTGAAAGATTTCTTCTTTACATTGTTTGCTTGTGTGGTGGTATTAGAAGAAAATGAGTGTCTTGTGTGACAGGAAAGGTAAAACAAAAAATGTGAATCTAAATGAAGATGCGCAAGATGCATTGTAAGTGCATATTAAAATATTATTGTGGGAGTGTTTTGGAAAATGTCATAGAACCCCAAATATGGAAGGCCTGTTTCTTCCACGGTGGACATTTATATTGTCCTCTGGAGAAGGCACACTGGAAAACTTGGCATTTCAAAGTCAGCTGATTATTTCTTGGGGTAGAATAGAAAGAAAAGCTGGAAATTCAAAGTCTAACAAACAAAGCATGAAAGAGAAAGATAATTAAGCTCTCAAGAAGCAGAAGATTAATAAGTTGCTATAATTTTAACAAGGCAGTTAGTTGGCAGAGCTAGTGGCTTGGGGATCCTATGTCTATATGATGTGTAGGTACTTTTCGTAGGGCTCATTTGGGGTAAAATATAGCTTAGGAAAGTTCAGAGAAATCAAAGGGATTTTGCCTAATCTGTGTAGGCTCCAGATGCAGGGTTTTTAAAGGAAGCATTTACAAAGACTGACTTTAAATACTATTGTCACTGTGTTAAAACTGGTAAAAGGGGGAAGGAAGGAACAGAGCTTTTCCCTCCCCCTACTTCTAATGGGAATAACTTTATTTTAAATAGAAAGACAACATTCTCTCTTCTCCAACAAGGTTTGACACACAAACACTGTAAAGTTAGTAAGCTCCTTATTATAAAGGAAAAGCAATCATGGTTGAAATATTTCCATTTAATGCAAAGCAGAAAGTGAACAAATATATAAATAAAAGCCAGATTTTATTTTTAAATTCAGTTCCCATAATCTAGGGTATATATAATTATAATTGGGTGAAATTGTTGTTAAAACAGCAAAGCAAAGAAGGACAGTCACTTAAAAGTATTTTGGGATCAACTTTGACCACATAAAAACAATATTTTCTTCAAGTTGTACCTCTTGAAAAATCATATTTCAATTTACCAGAAACTCAGTGAGCAATGCAATCAGGAATGATCATGTGTATTGTTGCAGTGTGTTTGAGCCTACTGTAGCTGGAAACTGCAGGTTGTGTGAGCTTAGAATCATCTGCTCTCACTTGCTTTGGACAATGTTTTTGAACTTCTCAAGATGAAAAGTGATTTCAACTACTTTAATAAGGGATTTTAACAGTTTATTTGCTGTTTAATAGGGCTCTGAAGGCAAACACCTGCATCAAGAAACATTTACATTGGTGAGGATTTAGGAGTGTTTGTATCTGTAACGCATAATGATATAAATGTTGCTGATGTTAAGCAATACTGTATTTCTGCTCTGCCTTCTCTCCTCATCTCAACTTTAAGAATTCATTTTTGGGGTAGCCACATAATAACTTTTCTATGAGGATCCCAGAACTTTTCAAACATGAATTAATTAAGCTTCTTCGTGTACTACTTAGAAGGAGAAATTTGCAAATTACTTTTGCACAGTTTGTTGAGATTACATTGCATACATTAGATATATGAAGTGACACGGGAGCAAAATGTTCAAGCCCGGCAAACTTTCAAAAGGTTCAGGTTTGAAGTCATAGAACTGCTTATTCCAAAAGGTTCAAAGAGCTACCTGGTAACCAAAACAGACTTGTTAAAGCAGAAAGTCATACAAGCGGGCTTGGCAGTTGGCATAGCTTCTGGGAGAGGTGTGTGAAGCTTCACATGCAAAGATTTTCATGCACACAGTTGGTTCAGGATGGTGCAAGTCCAGGGATGTTGGCAGAAATGGTGTCTTATTCTATATCTGTCAGATGTTAGGCCATCTATCACACTTGAAATACAGCCATGACTAAGGCTTGTTAGTGTTCAGTTTACTGAATTAAAGGACAGTTTTTGCATAAATGGTCTTGCATATCCAGACCTCTTAGCAGCTGAATTACTCCATCTACAGCTAGAGAGTTGCTCTTTAGTTGCTTCTTTGCCAGACCTGTTGCCCTTTGCACACCTGCTGAGATAACATTTCCTTCTTTTCATCTTCTCCTGGTGTCTCTTCTAAGCACTTCATATGGTGCACAATATTGTCCCCAAAATACGGGCCATCATTGGAGGGACCTGCTTTGCTCTTTCTGAAAATGAAGGACTTTTTCACAGATTTCATTCTTTGCATTTTTTCCTGTATTAACATTAGCAGTGAAGGTAGATCTAATAGACCTATTAGGACATCATCTGCTGTTCTTTAGCTGTTTGTGGATGGCTGATTTAGCTATTGGCAATTTATTCATATATATCTTATTGTGACATACTGTGAAGCCACATGATTTTAATAGGGGAATTGTGCTATTCATGCCTGTATCTTGAAAGTAGTGCTAATTGCACAGTCATAAAGAAAACTGACAGCCGCAATGATGATGCTTCTAGACCATGTGGCAAATTAATCCTGAAAGTGAGCAAAGTCTTCAGTTTAATAGTCACATAGTAGGCTGTCTTTCACTATAAATATGATCTGTTTTACACTAAGGAATCTTTAAATCCCTTTGTTACCGATGATTCCATAGTTCTTAAATGGCCCTCAAGGAATCTGCTTTTCAAAGACTTTCTAGTGCTCAAAATACATTTATAATATGTCAGAAGACATCCTGAAAACCTGAAAAGAGACTGATTTTTGTACAAATAAGACATAAAATTTGTATCTTCAAGTTTCATTATATGCAGGCTCAACATTTCTGGAAAATAGCTAAATTTCATTTATGCTGAAGAAGCTGGAAAGCTGAGAGAAAGTGTAGGCAAAAAACACATTGCTAGTTCTTGGTTCTAGCCAGTAGAACTTAGATGATTATGGATGTACTTGAGGGGTGTGTGTACAAATAGGTTTTATAATCAGTGCGTATGCATATACATACTATATGTGAAATCACACAATATATCATTTTAAGAAAGCTGGCTGAAAAATAACTGTGATTAAGATTGATTGCAGAGTATTATTTTGCTTGTAAGTCGAAGCTTCACTTAGAACAGAACTACGGTCGGAGAGAGGCTAGAGAGATCTCTTTCCTTAGAGCTGAGTTTTCCAGTCCAAGTGTAGAGCTCTGCTCTGTCTTTTGGAGCTACTACTTCATCTCAACACACAAAAACCCCAGGCATTGTCAATAAGATATGGATTTTCATTTGTGGGTTTATATACTGCTACTTCTTCCTACTTTAATTTATTTTGTTAAGGGCTTGTTACTGTATTTTGCTGGGATTTATAAGCAAAAATTTTCCACATAGGCTGCATTAGGCCTCTTTCAGTCACATGTTCTTTTATAACTTAATGCTTCCATTCGTCCCTCGGGTCAATGGTGTTAAAACTAAAGGAGGGTAGACTTAGACTGAACATAAGGAGAAAATTTTTCATGATGAGGGTGGTGAAACACTGGCACAGGTTGCCCAGAGAGGTGGTAGATGCCCCATCCTTGGAAACACTCAAGGACAGGCTGGATGGGGCCCTGAGCAACCTGATCTAGTTGAAGATGTCCCTGCTCATTGCAGGAGGGTTGGATTTAGATGACCTTTAAAGGTCCCTTCCAACCCAAACTATTCTATGATTCTATACTGATGGGTCTCCTTTTAGAGAGAACTTGTTCTGGTTTAAAGTGACTTTGACATAGCAATGGCTTTTACTTAAAAACATCTTAAAGATATGCATTGTATTGAAATGAACTAAGTAGGTGCTCGTTAATCTGCACATGGATGTGCTCTGGATGAGATGCTACTTGCTGTAATGGCTGGTTATGTTCTGCTATTTTGTACCAATCAAGTTATGATAAGTTTTGATACAGTAAGTGAGCCCTGAGCTCTCAGTGTGATCATTGTACAATACTTCTGAAGTACCGCGAGGTGTTGCATGATAGGAAAGCTCATTAACTTTAGAGTGTTACTAAAACCTCCTTTAAAGTATCCTGATGTAAACCAATAGAAAGTGTGGTTTATACTTTTGTTTCTTACATGTGTTAAATCTGAGTTGTCACGTGCCACTTTCATATAATTAATTTCTTATTCTAATAAGTAGGTTTTTTTGATAATGAGACTCAGCATGCTTATTTTTTGTACTTATTCAGTCTTTGTCTCCAAAATGTCCCAGATAATTTTATAGCACATAATTTTTGAGCTATGCATTTGCACAATGATATGTTTTGCTGCAGCTTCTTGTGATATTCTAGAGGGACTGTACAACACCCCAGCAACAATTGGCTTGATGTGATCTGAAGGGTGGAGCCCTACCAATGCTGGTTTGCTGAACTGAAGTCTTCAGAGGCAAATCCAAGGACTTGCATGTATCTTGAATGAAAGGATTATGTGACAGGTGCAAAATGAACACTGGGATATCGTTTTCAGATATGCTTTCTGTTTTTAATTGTGGCTCTCATTGCCACAGGATGTGATGGATGCTGCAAGATTTAGAGGGTTCTAAAATATGACTGGTAATAGTTATGGTTATGGACACACACCACCACCACCACCCCCCCCAGATGCACATAAAAACAAAAAAAGACTTCAATAGTTAAGGATTTATTTGAGCCACAGACTCATGAAGCCTTGGAGAATACAATGGGAGAGTTATCACAGTATACTTGAGCTGTTCTGCCTTCCCAAGGCATTCAGAATTGACCAGGCCACTGTCAGAGAGTGGCTGAATAGACCTCTTTTCTTCTGATCAATACAGCTGCTTTTATGCTTAGTTTACTGTTTAATAATTTAGGAGAGGAGTGAGGTTTAGCGATCAAATATGGACCACTGCATCTCAAGGTGACTTAGTGTATTCTATTACAAACTGGTGGTAGTTACGTCCTGTTGTTTTCTTATTCTCCATGGCTGGTACATCCAGTGAACATATGAGACAGTTCAGTGCTGGAACTGGCACTAATTGGAACATATGTTGTCAATCATGGGCAAAGAGCCGATGAATACTCTTTCTCAATAAGGATAAATGGAGCAACAAATGAGAGATCTAAATAGAGTTCTGTGAAAAATGATGTTTTGAATTATGTAGAGGCTTGTGTAACCTTATTCTGGGATGTGCCATTTACAAAGTTTTCCATCACCTCAAATTTGCATTTCTTTTTGGACTTGGACAAAAGTTTGGCCAAGCCTCAGTATTCAAACTGGGCTGAAGTTGCCAAAAGCTCAGGTCAAAACCACGTAGAGAAACAATCTGATGTTGCAATATTTGCTACACAGGACAGCGGTTGGAATTGGAAACTATTACACTGGATTAAGTTTAAATAAACCTGAACAGCTGTGGCCCTGTCTAGACAAAGCAAAAGGAATCAATCAAGGTTTGATATTTTTATGATGAATATATTTGATATCAAAAATCTGTGCATGAGTTCATGTAGTTCCTCCCTGTAAGCTGTCGAGAGTTGTTAATAATGTTATATAACAATATATTTTTGTTCTTAATTCCATTGTTTTGCTTCATCCTAACCCCTTCATTAGTTAAAAATAAATAAATAAATAAGCAAGCCCTTGTTATTAAATATCCTTTGTCATATAGAGAACAGCACAGGAATGTGGAGAAGCCACAGGAAGAAAGAACTTGCATTTCTTGCTTGGCGCATCATATCTATAACATCTCTAGAGGAAGTGTGAAGAGGAAACATGATGTGCCACTTGTATTTTAACACTTTCAGCAATAATGTTTCTTCAGTGGTTTACACTGCAGTGTGCAAGTACATAATGGCTGAAACTAAAATGTTCTTCTCAAGCTGAATCTTTACTGTGCATACTGCCCTTTAAGTGTCATAGCTATTGAACAAAAAATGAAGTCATATTCAGAAGGCAGCTAGTGTTACCTCTGTTGCAATTTTTTATAGTGCATCTATTTAGCAGACTATTTACATTTGATTGAGTTCCAGTTTTATTACTTCTAATTTTTGGTTGCTGTTTCTCTCCAGCACTCATTATTAGTTTTGCCATATATTTTTTTAAAATTCCTTAACTTTTTTGCTATTGTAAAATGTCTTTTCCATACATTAAAATCTGCCGCTGTGTATGTATACAAAACTAGCAGTCATCATTTCTTAAAACAAGGAATAATCTCTGTTCCTTTGAGTTTTAGTTTGTGAAATATGGATTTTTAGGAAGCTTTGTTATTCCCAAAAGTAGCTATGTAATTTTTTCACAACTTCTCTTTATTTGGATAAAGAAACAGGGTGCAGTTTGAGTTACAAGGAGATTTATCTGGTACAAATCTTTGCATGGTATTTGTTTATTGATTATGATCTACTTGCAAGTAATCCAAGTGTCAGGTCCTCTCAGCTGAAGCCACTTGAAATGTATATTGGGTGTTTGTAAGGCTTTTTAATCCAATTGAAAGAACTGGGAGACAGTGTGAAAAGCCTCAAGCAATAACTGCTTCAAGTAACCAATCTGCTTGTATTGCTGAATGAATTGCTGATACAGATACAGCCTGTGTGTCACATTCTGGAAGGTTTTGGTCTATTATGTTACTAGCTTTTTCTAGTTACTGAGAATTGTCTCATTTGTTTCAGACAGTTGTCTCATAACTGTATCTATTCTTTTCAAGTTAAGATTAGCTTTCTTGTTAGCAGAGTCCTTTGAAAGAATTAAAACTAAGACTTTGATCTGTGTTGTATACGTTAAAACTGTTTATGTGTAAACCAGTCTACAGGGTCTTCAAAGAAATTTGGTAAGTTGCTAAAGTGGATTTAAAACTTTTAAAGGTCTATGAGCAATACAGACAAGTTCTAACATATTCTTAGCTCTTAGAATTGAACCTGGAAGTGTTTGTCAAGGCTTAGTCCCTCTACTTAACCAGTAAAAGGCTTAGTTCTCACATTGAAACTTTTACAAGTTTTACTTTGAGGTGTACAATATATATTTGCTTCGTTTTATGGAAACAGCAGAAACATGCTGCAGCAAAGCTGTTGCAATAGCTTGTTGCTCAGGTGTGTATTTAAAGAGTCACGCTTCTAGTTTTGGTCCCAAGCTGCATTTCTTTCTTAACTGTAGTGATTTTGCACTCTTTGAGAGAGGACAATGTTTTAAAACTAAATATGGCACGGATCTGAAATTTCCACATCAGAAAAAGATCAGAAACATCCTTCTTTGTTCCACTTCTGTTAATCAACAGAACAGAAACATACCCACATACCTGTTATTAATTTTACTTTTCAGCTGAGTTTTGCAATTGATATGGTGAATATAGTTCTGAAAGTCTATATTATATATTTCTGTCATCAAAACACATTTGTTTACATTTAGCAGATTTTTTTTTCCTATCTGTCTGTGGTCTTCAAATATGTATCTACTGCACATTGGATATTTTTATTTCAACTTTGGTGAGTTTTTGCTGCTTCTGCTGTTGCTGGCACTGGAGACAGGTGTCTCTGCATTTTGTACTAATTATTGGAGTAATGAAAGAAGATGGGCCCAGTTATTTTTCTGAGGCTGTTGTCAAGAGTTAGTTGTCTCAAAAGGTAAATATTGATTGAGAGGTGTAGCATTTTATGATACCTTTAAAGTGCCTAATGCACTGTGATACTCTGCCAAATGATAGTAAATAAATTTTCCCTTTAAGAGTGCTTATTTAACTGAAAAAGTCTCTTAAAGGCTTGAATTAGATTCTGACTTACTGTGTCATTGTTATACTGAATATCTGTGTTGTTTTTAACAATAATTAATGGTAGCATGACACAGAAAGAAGTACTGTGTTGTGAACATGAAAACTACTGTATTTGGATAGTCAGTAAAAGAAATACCATTTAATTCAGGTCTCAGTTATGTTAGTTATCTGGTTTACATGGTTACTACCAAATGAAATCGATTGAGACTGTAAGAGAGTAAATAATCTAACATACGTGAGACGGAGATGCTTTTTCAGGAGTCAAAGGTATGAAATTTCATGGATCTTTGTGAAGTCCATTGAAATGCTCCTTAAATGTTCTGTTCATTAAGCATATCTGTGGCTTGGGACAATGCTCAGAACTAATGGCTGAAGGACTAAAGCTTGTGTTCATTACACATAGAATCATAGAATAGTTTGGGTTGGAAGGGACCTTTTAAAGGTCATCTAAATCCAACCCTCCTGCAATGGGCAGGGACATCTTCAACTAGATCAGGTTGCTCAGGGCCCCATCCAGCCTGTCCTTGAGTGTTTCCAAGGATGGGGCATCTACCACCTCTCTGGGCAACCTGTGCCAGTGTTTCACCACCCTCATCATGAAAAATTTTCTCCTTTTGTTCAGTCTAAATCTACCCTTAGTTTTAAAACCATTACCCCTTGTCCTGTCGCAGCAGGCCTTGCTAAAAAGGCTATCCTCATCTTTCTTGTAGGCCCCTTTTAAGTATTGGAAGGCGGCAATAAGCTCTCCCCGCAGCCGCCTTTTCTCCTAGCTGAACAACCCCAGCTCTCTCAGCCTTTCCTC
Source organism: Platalea leucorodia (assembly GCF_965183815.1). NCBI lineage: Eukaryota > Metazoa > Chordata > Aves > Pelecaniformes > Threskiornithidae > Platalea > Platalea leucorodia. The sequence goes on from NC_138826.1 coordinate 26,157,709, forward strand.
ATGGGAGAGGTGTTCCATCCCTCTGATCATTTTTGTGGCCCTCCTCTGGACCCTCTCCAACAGGTCCATGTCTTTCTCATGCTGGGGACCCCAGAGCTGGATGCAGTACTCCAGGTGGGGTCTCATCAGCGCAGAGTAATGGGGCAGAATCACCTCCCTCGACCTGCTGGCCACTCTTCTTTTGATGCAGCCCATGATACGGTTGGCCTACTGGGCTGCAAGCGCACATTGTCAGCTCATATCCAGCTTTTCATCCACCAGTACCCCCAAGTCCTTCTCTGCAGGGCTGCTCTCAATCCCTTCATCGCCCAGCCTGTACTGATACCAGGGGTTGCCCCGACCCATGTGCAGGACCCTGCACTTGGCCTTGTTGAACCTCACGATCTTCACATGGGCCCAGTTCTCGAGCTTGTCTAGGTCCCTTTGGACGGCATCCTGTCCCTCAGGCATGTCAACTGCACTGCTTAGCTTGGTGTCATCTGCAAACTTGCTGAGAGTGCTCTCGATCCCACTGTCTATGTCATTGATGAAGATATTAAACAGTACTGGCCCCAGTATGGACCCCTGAGGGACACCACTTGTCACTGATCTCCATGTGGACATCGAGACATCCACATGATGCATATATAAGCAAACATTAATTTCACTTAGAGTTTTTAAATACATAGCTGTTACTGGTAGCAACCACAATGAAAACATAAATTTAACGCAAAGGAAAGAAATTGGGCACCACTGAAAGTGAAGGATGGGCAATCTTGAGTAATTACCGCATAGTTAGGGTTTATGCTTCTCTACTCTCACAACTGCTGTTCTGGTGAACTCTCCACCCTTCACCTGTGTTTCTTTACTCACTGTTTTCCCCTAAACATTAGATGTTTTACACCTGGTATTATTATATTTTTTTTAAACTAGCCGTGAATGAAAGCTATGTGGTATCCCCAGCCTCCTTTTTGGGCTCACTGACTCACAGGACTAAACATGGCTGAATAAGACTATTGTCTAAGTGCCAGTTTCACAGTGGGGTAAATCTTGAAACCTCAGATGAATCTTCTTCATTGACAGGAACTGCAAAAACCTGACTTGGTCATGTAAACATTTTAAGTTTCTGTCTAAACATTTTTGATACTAGAGCGGTGCCATTTGTGCTTGCTGTTTCTAACATCTAAGACAGCTTTTCTAGGGCTTCAGAAGTAATACATAAAGAACATTTCAGGACTTGGCCTTCCCATGGAAGGGCTTAGCAACCAGGGAGCGGTTATAATTTCTGTTCTTGCATTTGTAATTATTATTAATTGGAATATCAATTTAATTAAACCGCACAGAAAAACAGGAAGAAGGACTGGGATTTTATGGGTTATGTGAGCATATGGAACATGGAACCTATGTTTCATATTTATGAATCCATAAAGGGTAATATTATGTAAGTGTACATCTAGACATCTTAGACAAGCCTGGGTGTGTTCTGCCAGAATGAGCAAATATTCTTTAGAGCTTATTGAATTCACCCCAACAGGTTAGCTATCTGGTTCCTTAGTTCTGCTTGCCTGCCTCTAGCACTGTCCAGGGTTCACAGGATGACCCCAAATCCCCAAAATGCAATAGGGAATTAGTGTAGTGTTATGCCTGGGGAAGACCTGTTCATTAATGTCTTCAACATGACATTTTATTATGCTTGTCTTAACGTGTATAACTGCAGAATAGTGTTATTGGTCAGAAAATCATCCAGTCTTGAATACCTGTCTGTTTGCTCTGATCTCCTGTAGAGATGAAAATAAATGCAGAAAAAGCGTGCAACTTGGGGATGCTTCAGCGACAAACATCTGTTTCCAAATGTGCTTTGCAAGCTGAAATATGCTTTTACCCGTAGACCAGCTTAAAGAACTCGTTAGCATTTTTTCCATAGCAATAATAATTGCGTTATATATTCTTTAACAACAACAACAAAGGAATGCAAAGACCTTGCGCAGAAAGTACAGATTCTAAGCCAGTGTAAAAAGCACCTCCATTAGCTGCTGCCTTATGAATCATAAACTGTATGTTATATTTACTCTTGTTATAGTATATTAATACAGGGAATAGTAAGGGCAGTGTCCAACATCTATCACTATAGTAAAACTTCATTTTGAATCTAGCTTAAGTAATTGCAGCTACCTTAGATCCTGTATCCTTAGAGATGCCTCAGAATGTTGGGTTACTTGTTCCTAAGTACTTTTTTCTTCCCCCTCCTGCCCCACCCCTTTGGCTTGTTGATTGAATTTCTGCACAAGACAATGAGGCAACAATGACATTGTCTTCATCTCTTGCCATTCACCCAGCTCTACGGGAAGCGTTAAAGGCAGGCAGTTGTGATTTGGCCACATGTGGCGCCCAGCCCACTCTGTCCTATAGTAGAGGGTACAATTTGAACTGACTTTCCAAGAAGATTGCTTCCTGATCCTTCAAAGTTGATGAAATCTTCAGTGGGATTTTTCATAGTGTGCTTCTGTCCTGGTTATTATGGGAATAAGAGATGAATTTTAAAGCTGTCTAGTTTTAAGTAGTAAGGGGAGTTTGGTATGTTAAGCTTGAGTCTTCAGTCCTAGTGGGATGCTCAAAAAGGCCAAGTCCCTTGAAGTAACACAAAAGATCCAGGATTCCATTAATCTCAAAATAGAAAATTGTAAGGGTTTGGAAAGAGTTTGAAATAATTACATTCTCTATTATGGAATCGTGTGGTAGAACTTGATATGATGGAGCATGAGGAAGGTTGTGCGCAATTTTGAGCATTAGGCAAAAGTGGACGTTTCTTGAGGCAGGCATGCTTTCCCCTTGCTTGGATAGTTGTTGGGTTGTGTGGTTTTTTCTGTTTTTTGTTTTTTGGTGGTTTTTTTTTTTTCCTTTCTGTTTTTCGTAATACTTGTTGAGACCTGATACTTTAAAATTCTATATCTGCATTCTTCTTTGTCCTGTTAGCCACTTGGCTCACAGTTTAGAAGATGATGCTGAAACAGTAGTGGCGTTGTAGCACTGATGATTTAAGGATATATGCAGGCCAAATTTATAAGGAAAGGTAGTACTTCTGTTAGCCTAGCTGACATAGGAAAATTTATTTTAAATACTTCTAAAAATATATCGATATCATCGAGCAAGGATATCTTTAAAAGCAGATAGAAGTTTTCTTAAGATCTTTTTTATTCCTGATCTGTTCCTAATCTTTCTTTTTTGGCACGGACAAATAAACACTTAGAAGGTGGATATATTCTCCAGTCACTGTCCATCTGCAGAACAATTTAAAGCAGTACTTTTCATGATATTTGTGAAACATTTTCTTGTAAACTTAAAACCTGAGTAGGCCCAAGAGCAGCATAAAAACAATAGAGGCAATTATTCATAAAATATTTTGTTCATACTACAAAATAAAATTGGAGTCATGTTGGCTTTCTCTTTGGGATGACTACATGAATGCTTATGCTACAAATGTCCTTTAAGGATTGTTGAGGCAGTGGCAATCTCTCTTCTGAACAAAAAATCTGCAGAGGAATATGGATTTCTGTACTTTACATAGGATAGCTGTTTAATGCTCTACAATGCTAGACAATGTGTTAAACTTTCTGGTTCTCATTCAGAAAGAAATATTTTGTGAACTAGCTCTGAAGTTGAGGATATGAGGTGAAGAGCGTTGGCATGAAAAATGAATTTTCTCCATTAAGTTGTCTTGCTCTTTGCTGCTCAGTAGACTTGAGGCATGTTTACAGGAAAGTGGTAATCTTCATGGAAATTTGTTATACTTGCAGGGATAGGAAACATGAATGCTTTTCCTCACATTCATGCTGAATTTTTCTTTAGAATAATTTTATTTTTTTAATAAATCAAAGGAGAAACTGATTTAAATGAAAGGTTACAAATTACATACTTCTCTGTATGAAATTGTTTCATTTATTAAAGTTTTTCTTGTACTTCTGGTGTCTCCATAAAGTTATGGTGCTTTTCCGTTCTTCACACGGAGAGGAAAACATTTGCAGCTGTGTTTATCTTCTGGCCAGCTCCCATTGCTTTGTATCTTATATATTCTTGTATGAATGCTAACAACTCTAATACAGTTTCTAAGCATCTGTCCAAATAGCATCCAAATAGCAGAGTGTTACATTTCAGCATAAAAATGGAAGCTTGAATAGTAATAGAATCTGAATTGTTCTTCTCCTTGCTCCAGTCTGGAAATCAGGTTTGGGGCACCCTGTTAAAAGAAATTGCGGTCAGCTTAAGTCTTGTTCCCCCATAAGCTGCACCAGTTCATAAAAGTACAAGAAAGCATAATTGCTGGTGATACCAACCTGCACATTTTCACCAGCATGGTATTAATTTTAAGTCATTTACATGACTAAATCAGTGGTAATCATTAGATGATAATTTTTGATTTGCAGTAGTATGATAATGAAGAGAGTGCTTCTCTTGGGTGCTGCACTTGAGATATTTCATGATCTGTTTTTAGGGGGTTTTATATGATTTGATCAATTACATTATATAGTGATAAATTTATTCTGTGTAATGTTCGCATGCTTAGAGCACAGACTGTAAGTCAAAGGCAATACATTTTCATCAGCTTGTTTGAGCAAGTGACTGCCTTGTTTCACCAACATAAAGTTAGAATAAAACATTCCATTATTTCTTTACATGCAGCAAAGCTTAATTTAATTAGTAAGCTTATGCAGTTTGAGAATTGCCAAAAAGGGTGATGATGCCCAAAACAGTTGTCTAGAAAGCATGCTAAGTAGTCAAATGCTCAATAAAATTGGAAATTAATTAATGGTGTGGAATCCTAGTTTATGAACTATGATGATTAATATCAGAGGAAAGTCTGATTCTCTAGTTCAGTAAATACAGTGCTGCCTTGTAATAAGGTAGAGGATCTGACTAGCTCAGGAACCAGATTCTAGGTAGAACTGCCTCTAGGTGAGATGCTCTACCCTTTATCTGTTTGAAGTGCCAGCAAAAGCCAATTCACACCATTAGGAAAAAATTACTGCCTACACAGTAGCTGGTGAGAAGAACCTTGTGCTGCCTAGAACCGTTGAGTAATTTATGTCACTAAGGACCAAGAATAATTTTCCTGGAGTAATCAAATTTACTGAGTTGAACTTCAAGGCAGCAGGATGTCAGTCACACAGGATTTGGAGTACCAGGAAATGAAGGACAATCTCTCAGAAATGAATAATTAAATACCATGCAATGAAATTAAAATACTGAAGTAGATTGTGCAAGCATGATCTATTCCTATTCACCAGCCTATTGCAGAAAAGTTTTGTTCAGGGTTTGGAAGAGCAAGAATCTTGGTGAAAGGGTAGAAATCTATGGGTTTATTGGTTTTATTTGATTCAGTAGATGGATCCTGAGAGTGCTCTATAGCAGAGTGCTATGTGTATATCTTTTCTCATATGTATTTATAAAACGTTTGGCGTTCAGTGTCAAGTGCTTATATCATCCATTACCTGTGTATTTGAGATGGTGAACATAATTTTAAACAGTTTTCATTATTCATCATGATCATATTTATCAATATATGTGTGTATATATATGTATTCTTGAGGCTATGTATATTTATGATGGTTTTAGCTAGAGATCAAGGGTACTTTTTAATTGTGAGGAATAGTTTATCTGGGAATCAACAGACTGGATAAAACAGTCAAATTGCTAGTAAAAACTTGTCTGTGATATGGGCTCAACTTATCAGTCTAATACCAGTCAAGTTAGAAATGAAGAAAGGTAGAGCTGTATGTGGAACCTTTGACATTTGCCAACTTGAAGCCTTGCTGTCAGAAAAAGAGTTGCCAGTTGGAATAAACAAAAAGCCTTTTTCAGGGCTGATAAAATGTGCTGGAAGTGGCAGCTAGATTAAAGCCTCCACATCAAAATGAATGCAGAAAAAGCTCTTTACAGGACTAAAAAGGAGATTCAAGTTGTCAGCAGCCAGTCTGAGTCTGGCAAACAACGTAAAGCACTTAGGGCTAGAGAACTTTAATTGGAGCTCTCTTCAGGCTAAACAAAATTTCTTCGTCTTCATCCTTGATAACTCACTGATTGGCTTCTGTTGTGCCGACAAATATTGATATTAACTTTGACAAGAGTTCATGTATGAGTGCCATGCAATCAAGCCCTATATTGTTATCTGAGCAAAAAGTTCAGTCTTGTTGGGTGCAGTGGATAACGTGGGTGATATATTGCAGCAGTGGTTCAAAAACAAGATTGTTGAACTTCTGTTTCTTTATATTGTGTGGGTGCTGTTTTATATAAAAGAACCTTTGAGCAATAAATTTCTTTATATTTTATCTTTCCCTCACAGCAAAATCATTGTGTATGATTTTTAGTAAGGTTTATTACCGTTATGAAGTGAACTGATCTTGGCAAGTTTTGTAGATAGATCAGGAGTGTTATTATAATCTATTAGTTTCAGTGTCAAGAGAGTTTTAAAAAAGATAATTTGTTTCAAAATCATGCTCTTGTGACTTGAAAAATTAATTAGAAATATATGCTAACCAATGGCATACTAAAAAAATGAAGTATATTATTTATGAAATGCATTAGAATTTGATCAGGAATGTTTTAGAAACAATATTTTTGTACTTTGATCAAAGTCTAATTATTTTGACCTTGAGTGAAATTATTCTTTAATTTTTGTCTTAGATTGTAAGGAAAGATCCCTGTATTCCTGGTAATGACTTGGTTTATTTTCTCAATTTTATCTCAATTTTTTTCTCAGTGTATCTCATGTATACATGATGGTGAGGCTAAAATTTAATATATATGTATATATAGTATGTAGTTATTATTTTTGGTGGAAGCAAGATATACTGCACTTGACTAATCAGTGAAAACAGATGTTTCACTACAGCAAATCTATACTATTACAATTAGATACAGAGATGAAACTCTATTTAAAGTTTTGCAAATGTTTCATTGAATCTACAACTATAAATAACTACATTATTTGAAGTAACTTTATGTTCTAGAGAAACTATTTAATTCATTTGTCATATTTGTCAAAAATAGATTTTTCATAACCATGAAGCAAAATGCGTCCTCTTTTGGAGGTCTGTTTGCCAATGGTTTTTGTGATCTTATTCCTCTTATGGGAAGTGTATAAGTTCCTAAAATATGGAGAAAGCTCTTGAAAGTTCTTACCATTAAAAAATGTAAATAATGTTCTTATAAGAATGTTTCTGCTTTAAAATCCTTATGTGTTTTATTTGCAGATTTTAATTCCCTTGCCAGGAAAAGCAGCATAAAATTAAGAATAAGACAACTTCAAGACATATACTTCTTTGATCTATTTAAGGCCTTTTAGATAGGCAACTAACAACATTAGCTTTAATTATATTTTTCATGTTCTTTGAGTATTTATTTCTGGTAGTCCTTTAGACCAAGGCACCTGAAAAATTCCAGTTCTTACTGGAGTTCTTAACTTTGGTCTGTTTTTGTTTGTTTGTGGTTTTTTTTGTTGTTGTTGTTGTTTTTTATTTGGTTGGTTTTTTTGTATGCTTGGCATCATACTTTCATAGTTTTGATTTTTCAGGTTTGTTACTTTTTTCTTCTCCATGATCTAAGCTTCGCTTCTAGGAGCATTTCGGAATGGAAGTGACAGTAGCTCAGATCTCTGTCTTCCACTTCCTTCTTGCTACTTAGATTAGCCCCAGACAATGCCAGAGGTATTTTAAATTTTGGTTCATTCTGAAAATCACTGTGACCATTGGTTTTTGATAGCTATTATATAATCAATTGTCTCTGGTCCTCACTAAGATTGGTTTTGAAACTAATGGGGACCATTGGACTTTGGACTAGGCCTTTTGTCTTTCTGTTTTCAGTGACAGATGAAGTGAAAGCTTTTCTCTCCATGAAGTCCATCTGTGTTGTGTTTGGGAGCGTTGTGCTAGTAAGCCAAGGATTTAGAAGGCCTTTGAGTTGGCAATATTGAGTAATTCATGGAGGAAGCTCTTCTGTGTCAATGTTGATGAATCTGTGAAGCACTACTTGCTTGGATTTGCACTGACTATTTCCAGCCCAAACTGGGAAGATATAGAAGATCATGAAGATATAGAACATTATCGACACAAAACTTCCTTTAACACTTAACTTTCACCTCCACCCACGATGGAACAATGGGTGCTATGCCATCCTTCAACACCACTGTGTCTCAATTCTGGTGTTCAGCATCTTGTCAGAGAAACGCTGTTTCAGTTGTGGTGGAAGGGCTCAGCTCCAGACTATGTAGAATGCTTAATTACATTAAGGGTAGTGTCTAATGTTGTGAGATTCCACATCATCCAGTGTTTAACAGGTTTATATCTTCCAATGGATTTCCAGAGTAAATAGTAGCTAGCATAGATTACAAAGAACTCCTGTAGCATGCTTAACTGCAAGAGGAAAAAAAACAAAACAAAACAAGTGATGCAGTCACTCACGACCTCACATAGTAGGCCAATGCCCAGCTAGTTCCTGAGCATCCTAAACCCACCTCTTTGCTGTTTAATTGCTGAGCATGATGTTATATGGCATGGAGTATCTTTTTAGCTAGTTTGGGTCATCTGCCTGGTTGTGTCTTCTCCCAGCCCCTTGCACACACCCAATCTGTTCGCTGAGGGAGAGAGAAACAGGGAATGACTTGATGCTGGGCAAGCACTGTTCAGCAATAGCTAAAACATTTGTTTGTTGCCAGCACTGTTTTGGTCACAAACCTAAAACACAGCACTATGTAAGCTGCTATGAAGAAAATTAACTCCATCCCAGCCAGACCTAGTACAATTTCCTACTTCCCCCTTCTTTGCCCCTGCCCTGAGTTTTTAGTTTTAAAATGCTCTGTTCAAAGCCAAGAAATATAAACAGGTTGAGAGGTGTAGTTAAATGGAATAAAGATAATAACCAAAGGAAAAACTCTGTGTATTTATTATCCTAGGTTGGTCAGAACCTAACTCACTTGACAGATAATTGCTTGACAAGCAGTGTCTTTGATGTTAAGCTTCAGTGAAGTAGAAAGTAAGTTCCTCAGCTGTTCCCCAACAGTCTTTGGGTGGTCTGTTGCTGGCCAATGCTGGAGCACCCTCTCACCCTGCTGAAAGGATTTTTTTGTGTGTGTGACACCTTGAATACACACAGTTACACACCACTTTCTCTATGAGGTCTTGGGGAAAGAGAGAATGGGAGGAAGCTAGAGCAGCCAAATACAGTTTAAAATAAACAACTTCTAAATTAAAAAGAATGTTAAATACAGATCATCTGCTCAAACCATGACAGCAGATTTAATTCCTTCCTCCTTTTACCTGATGGAGATGCGCCTGCAGGGCTCGCATCAATTACCTGTCGACATGTGGAAAATGATTGATGAGCTGCCTCAGGCACTGGAGTATACTTTGTCAACCACTCATAATTTATACATCTTATCTCTGCCAGAACAAAAGACAGGACAGCATGCACACTGAAAGAAAAAAAAGAAAGGGGGAAAAAAAAAAAAAGAGAGAGAGAGAGAAGGAAAAGAAAGAAAAAAGACTGTTTGGGTTCCAGTATGTAGCATGAGTTGATAACATTGATGGCTATCTATTTGCTCCCTCATCAGACATCTCCTGCCACTTTCTACTGTGGCTTCTTGGGTTTGCCAGGCTATCCGGCCATTCTTTGCTGGAAAGATGCTGACATAGAAAGCATGGAGCAGTCTAGAGTTACATTTTAATTACACTACTATCTACAAGAGTCTCTGGAGCACTGATGTTTGCTCTGACCTTTTGTTTTAATCAGCACTCTCAAAGCATGCTGTTAACCACCACTGACAGAGATTGATAATTTATACAGTGGGGTCTTCTTAAGAAGCGTTCATTTAGAACCATTACAGAAATCAGATACTTTTACCTTTGCATTCAGACATAATTTTAGAATGTGCTTCAGATAAGGTGAGTCTTACAGTAACATAGAAACTAAATTTGAACTTTGACCTCAAACTGTAATTCAACCCAAAATAATATTTTTTAGTATTTTTGGGGGGATAAAATATTATTTGTATTTCTTTGAGGCTCTTGAAGCACTTTCAGTCATAATCTTTATTCAGTACTTGCTAAGGACTTGCAGATAAGCCTCATATTCTAGTCTTTTCAGGAATAGCTGTTAATTTAGGGGGAGGAAGGGGGATTGTTTGAGTGCCAACCCGAGACAGTGTGAACAAGGCTACCTTCTGAAACACCTGATATTTAGTATCATTCAAGTGTCTCATACTGAAAAGAAAAAATCTCTTATGAGTTCTGAAAATTTTATTTTCTAGTTTAATATATTAATGAAATTTAATGTGATCATTTCTTTACCTGGATAAGATAGTATACTACCTGTTCAGTGTCTACTACATTGGGAACAAAATAAATCTTTTATAGGGATATTACTCTGTGTTTGCTTGGAAAGCTGTACTGAAGTCGTCTACAAGTCATATTCATCCTAGTGTGTGATTGTAAGCATCTGTGCTGTTCTGAACCCACATGGTAATAGTGAAGAATTAAAAAAAAGGTTAATACAAAACCAATCTGTGTTGAAAATTTAATGATACAATGTTTTAGAATATTGGAAGTTTTAGTAAATGTCATGCACTATATGTGCACCTGTGGTATATCAAGTCCAGTGCTACTGTAGTGGTAAGTTTAGTTTGTATAGTCATATTTTCAGGTGCTTCTCTTGTCGTCTGTTGTCACCTTACCATTTTTAGAGGCAGTTGCCCAGACGTGTCAGGATGTTTTACAGATTTCCAAGAAATATTCAATTTATGTGTACGTTTTTTCTGACACTGTGTTTCAGCATGTCTGGATTGAATGGGGTTATGAGGCATCTTGGGACCATCTTACTATAGAAGCTGTTGGTCTGTAGCTCAGCATTTGAAGAATTAGGTAGTGTAACAAAGAATGCTTCTGGATATAGACATCATTTTATTAGTCATAGTTTTACTTTACACAGTGAAAGCATGAGCAAAGCTTTCAACCAAATAGATCTATTTTGTCTGTGTTTTTTCCTTTAAACTACTCCAATACAGTTTTCCTCCCTCTATCCTGCTACACATCCAACAGTGGATCAGATTACCAAGTTGCAAAGAATTAAATCAATTACCACAAGCCCAAACCTGCAGTCATGCATGGACTTCAGTAACAATTAAGTATGCACAATAGCTGCTGGTTGTTTAATTCCCACATGACTATTCATATATTGTTCAAAATGCTATTTGGTTGTCTTAGTAGAACTGCTAGAAAAATGTGACTATTTGTACCCTAACTAAATAGAAGACTTCTCTTTCCTGATAAAAGGATATATGTGTTTGTGCTTCCTTGTTACCAAAATAGACCTAAAAATCAGACTAGGTAAATGCAGAAGCAAACAAGAAAGACACTGTTTTCTGAGACTGGCACTGTGACCTTGCATAGAGTGACAGCCAAACAGGTTTAGCTAAATAATATGAGAAACTGGGACTGAAGAAAGCAAATTAAAAGTTTTGATCAGGCAGGTCATTTTGATGATTACAAGTAGCATTGTAACACTGCTGCAACCCTTTTAGTAAAAATAAAATAGGAATTGCTTACTCAACTTGTTAAACCCATGAGACTAGTAAGTGGTGAGACAGAAACTTACTTTTGCCCAAGTTCTAAGCAGTTGTAAGCTTGCTTTGCTTGTGCTTCAAGCTGAGAAAAAGCTAATAAATGTAGTCAGTGTGAGCCTCACCCTGTGAATCCAGCTTCTCAGCAGGATTTATTAGCTTCAGTATAGCAAAAAAGTAATACAGGTATATGATATTTTTTGGTTTGGTGTGGAGAGATAAGTTCCTTTCTGTCTGTAATGCAGTGTATAAGCACATTAGTCTTGTTTAGAGAGGGCAACTGCTGAAAATCATAGAACTAACATGCACTGATCAATATGAAAAAGAATTTCATCCAATATTGCTTTGAGAGACAAGATTATATATTACAAAGACAGTTTAAAGAGACAGCAATTTCCAGTCAGTGGGGGCAAGAGATTTCAATGTGAGAGAAACACTTGTTTCTTCCTTTGCCATCAACATGCTATATGACATTGAACAAGCTACGTATATCTGTGCTTTATGCTATTTTTTTGTCTGTCTTGTTAAGTTAGATTGTATGCTGTTCAAGGCAGGGCCTGCATGCTATTCTGTGATTGTGAAGAGCCCCGCACTGGCGGTATCTGACCTTGGATAAAGCATGTAGGTGTTGCTCTAATATGAATGAATAACAATAATGGTGTCTTTAGGTAATAGGAACTGCACTGCTCCTGTTATGTAGGACAGATCGGTAGCCATCATTTGAAAATAAACCAAAAAAGGTCAACCAGCTTTGTGAAAATCTTGTCTAATTACTAGGGTTATAGCTGCTAAGCTATGAAAATAGCACATTTCCTTCATTTCTGTGCTCTTTCATCCTTCTGTGCTGCAGTCCTTCATTTTGGGAGTAGTCTAAGGAAGCTAATATCCCTTGCCAGGTAATGCCATGCTTATGACTTTTTGTAAGAGCATGTGTTCTTATCCAGCTTCTGTGCATGGTGTTTTAGAGATGTGTGGTACACCTTCCCATAGTTGCCTCTCTATTTTCCTGTAATCCTGCCCTGCTCCCCAAGCCTGCATCCCATTGTCTGTGGTAAACCAGTCCTCATAGATGTCTGAAATGGACATGTTTTGTTTTTGTTTTTTTTTTAAAAAAAAAGGTGTCCTTACTTTGTTTTTAAGTATTTTATTTCTTCCTAGTGCTGAGCTGCTTTTTTGTTTTTGTTGTTTTGTTTGACAGGCTGCATGCAGATAGAACAGTTTTCCATAAGGAATTGAAATCATACATCAAATGTATTGTTTTATATGTAAGCCACTTGAGAACAATGAAAGCAGTTGCTGGAACCCAAATACCATTACAAATAGATTTATTGTAGTATGTTTTCTCCCACCTTTTTCTAGAAGTTATTACTTTAATCTTAAGAATTTATGTAAGTAGGCTTGTAGCTTTTATATGCTTTATGCATTCACTTTTGAGACTTTTTAGCTATTTAGTGGCATGGTGTTTAAAACAAGTGTTATCAAGGAAATAATTTCAGCTTTACATCATTTTTTTTATATTTCCCTCTGAATGCTACATATAAAATAGCCAGATGGTAATATAAAAGAGTTATAGTAAATGTCATGGAAACTTATCTTCACAATGCCCTTTAGCTTGGTGTGTTCATCTCAACCTACAAACATCAAGAAGAGATAAAGATGTAATATCCCTTTGTCACAAAAATTATATAAAATTTCAATGTCTTCAATCTTTAAATGTATCTAAGAAAAAACTTACTAGAAATATGTGCAATTAAAGTCATTCCAGCATTTGTGAAATAGTAGATATGCTTTTAAACTGCTCTCCCCTCCTCAGCAAGAACCAAGCTGTTTTGAAGTGAAAATAATTCCCAAACTATAATTATGACAAACTAGATCAGATGTTCCTAAGAGAATACATCTTTATTTTTCTGTCATTTTAATATTGCGCCTAAATCGGATCTCAAAGGGGGAGAAAGTTATTTACATATTATTGACCCAGAACTTAATACATTCAATAAGCATCAAAATGGAACAACACATTTCATTTACAGCAACATATTAAATGCTTTAGTCATCATACTGGATGAACTAGTCTTGATAATTTTTTTTTGTTTCCTGGTTTCAGAGGATACAAGATTGCCAATTAGTCAGGAAATATATTTAAAGTTCACTGTGTTGATAGATGAAAAAACTGCTGATTAGATAGTTGTTATAAAAGGTGGTGTGTTTCCCTAGCATTTCTCACACTTTTCCAGTCCCAATAGACACATGTATTAAAATGGTGTCAAATGGAGTTGTTACTGATCTTAATTTATTTTAAGTGAGCTATTGGATGAAATGTACTGCTGAACAGAAATTAACTGATAAAGCTGACAGTACAATAGAAACGCAGCATTCTTGTTGAGTACTCAACTGATGTCCAAAAATACTGGAGGTAATGTAAATGGTAGGTTGTGAAGCCATACTCTTCATTGTTAACAGACACGAGATTATTAAACCACTCTGAGTTTCCACCTAGAGGAGGTGGTTACATTCTTCCAAATGTTGTGGCTTTCTACAGATTGACATGAAGAAATTAGAGAAGTAAATATCTCGGTGAAAAAATAACAGTAATGATCAAATGAAGACAAAAACCTTGAAAACAAATTAAGAAGGCTAAAAAAGCAAAAATTGTAGCTGTGTTGAACTAGACTGGTAATCAAGATGGTGTGATTGAGCAGTGAGCAATTTCCTGCTGTCTAGGGCAGTCCTTACCTTCTCTGTGAGAGTGGCACAGAATTAATTGTTATATTTCAGAAATGCATTACTTGGGAAAAGAAAAAGGCTATTTTACTTTATGAATCTAGTTGTCATGTATCACTATTAAAGTTTGCTGAAGTGATGTCAGCAGAATCTCAGATTTGCCGTTAAGTAACCTTCTGCCTTGAAGTCTATGGTGTATATTTTAGTTAAAATTTGGAAGAAAGTGAGGTACAGGTTTAATGTTAGTCCCACTCCTGCCTTACAGCTACCAGAATATATTTAAAAAAAAAATAATCTTTTGACACTTGGTCTTGTTGAATTTCTTAGATTGAGGCTGAAAACAAATGACATCAGATGCCAGAAAGCAAGAGTGGACTTTCTGCTTGTTTGATGACAACTCATTTGAACTTCTTTGTTTCATAAGGAAATCAAAATGATACCTAACCTGTACCTAAGTGATTCTACTACCTTGTACTTTAGGGTAGATCCATAAATAGATCTATGATTTGACAATTCTTCTTTTTTACTTCATGAAGAATCTCATGAGTGCTACTTGCTACTGCAACAGTTTTGTTAAGATCTCTTATTAATTAAAAATGAATTGCTGTTGAACAGACAACAGCTGTTCTGTGGACACCACAGCAAACCAAATCCAGACTACTTCCATGGCTACCTACTAAAAAGTCTGGAGGGAGGGTGAACTGAAATAACTGTATAACAGGGCCTTTTGGCATTTTCTTTTTGGCTTTTACTTTATTAAACTTTTCTGATAACAAGTCCTTACTTTCACCATGTTCCACCGTTTTTTCCCCTGAACCTTTGGCTTTAAACACTAAGCTTTCCATGGCCCTTCTAGCTTCCACATCTTCCTTAATATTGAGGGTAAGAAGTTATTTCTTTCTGTCTGAAGAAACCTGCAGGTAATATCAACTTCTTTACAATATTCTTTGGAGGGAAGAAAAGATAAAACCACCCACTGTTGGCCCACTGCCTTTACTGGTCAGTAAAGCTGATGTGAAAAGGAAACAGACGAGTAATGCTTCTTCACTCTACTCATTTTGTGCATATTTTTTCTCAGGGGCATCAAAACGCAGAATGCGGACACAATGAAATCATAATAGATCTTGTAATGAAAGACAGGATTGGTGATGTCAGACCCTTGTATGGGTGTGAGTCAATGGATTCCTGTTTAGTTAACCTTGATTTAGGTTTTTAAACATTAACCCTTTACAAGGAAGTTTTCATGCATACCTTCGGTCTCCTTGGGATTCTCTGGTTGTGTGATAAGTGTTATATCCAATCTTATAGAAATTTTGCTGATTGGTTTTGGCTTTGCAGTTGTAAAAATTAAGTTCCTTTTTTTATAAGAAATAACTGTAGGCTGAGAAAAACAGCACATCATCTAGGCTGAGCTTGTTACATACAGAAAGGGAGGAATCATCCTCCCTCTTTTCCTTTTAATCCTGGAGCAAATGATGGACACAGCAACTCAGAACCTGAGCTCCCATTTATTTTCCAATATGTAACAGAATTTGAAATGTAGTTTCAAGTTCCAGGCCAAGAACCTCAATTAGTGCCCTGTGGCCATAGAATATTCCTAAAAAATTGAAGTTGCCAGGTTAGAATATATTTCTGGAAGTAGCCAGTAGCAAAAAATCACAGGAGCAAAATGCACTAATTCCTAATAAAATGTCCTGCTGTGCTTGGCCACATTGTAACTAATAAAGAGATTTTTTTATACATATGTGTGATATAATATATAAAAACAATCCTCCTTCACCATATAGCTTTAGAGGAAAATGGATTATCATTTTTGCATGCACAGCAACAACAGTTAAAAAAAAAAAGGAAAAAGGAAGTCTGAATGAATGATGCATGAGAAAAATGAGCATGTAAACATAATTTTCTGTTTCATTTTTTGAACATATGAGTAAAAATCTATTCAGACTACTATTTTCTGTTAACTGGTCAAGAGAGACATTTTTCTCTATTCTTTCAAGAAAATTTGGATTGAACATAAGTGCCCCATAAGTGCATGATCACTTTCATGGAAGAAACTGTATTTCTGTCGGTATAGTAGTTCTTTCATTTGATTCTCATTTTCAGTCTCTCTAGTTTCTACTTTAGAGAGTTGCAGAACCCAGCATCCTGAATCCATTGTCTCTTTATTGTGATGCACGCAAAGAGAGCATATCTAAAGTATAAAAAAATTGGATTGCACATTCGAAGTGGAATGAAAATGATGCATAGAGAAGTAGATCATTTTATAGGCTACTGTTCTATTTTATGGAATGATAAATAATGATGTAAAATATGTTTTCCTTTGCCTGTTTAAATTGCTTAGTGTACATAACTGAATTTAAAATAAATTCAAAAATGAGTGCTCAGCCTTGCTGAAGGACTTGGAGAAGTGCTTTATTCTTACTGTCTTTTCTAATAAATAAGCTGCTATGAATACAGCTTCTTGTTTAGATCTTAAATTTTAACTGGACTTTGACAGATTTAAATTTAATCTGGGCACTGTAAGAGTCTATACTGTCACTATTTGTCTGCTGAGTTTCAAGTGACTGATTTCTCCCTCCCATCCCCCAGCAGTTTTCTTTACCTTCCTTTCAAGAGCCAGCTATGCTATATAAACTGACTGACTGATTTCTTTAAGTGTATAAACTTGTACTTGGTCTGGCTGGGATAGAGTTAGGGTTTTTTTGGATTTGTGACTGAAGCAGTGTTGATAGCACACCAGTGTTTTGGCTGTTGTGAACAGTGCTTGCACAGCGCCAAGGTTTTCTCTCTTTGCCAGACAAGCAGGCTGGGACTGTGCAAGGGGTTGGAGGGGACATAGGTGGAACTAAACTTTATAATGAAATCAGTAGCATCAATTAATCTAATTAATTGGATTTAAAAACTGTGAAGAGATATTGCAACTCCACCAAGAAAACAATGTTAAATCTATAACTTCTTCCTTGCACATGCACTTTTCCTAAGCATGTGGTGTTAGTTCAAATTAAATCTTTTCTAAAGAAATGTTTACTTTGCGGGTGGTGCATCAGAAAAAAGGATAGGAAAGCTCAATATTTTTATTTTGGTTTATGGAGCGTGCCTTGTATTACCTTATTACTTTGCCTTACTCTTTTTTTGTCTTTGGAGTGACTCAAGTTAACACGAATTGTTTATTCTGAGATTAATAAACTCAAAATGGAGGATATAGATCAATAGAGAGTGTTAAGGGATTACTAAATAAACACATTGCTATTCACTTTTCCTGTTATTTTCAACTACATTCTCTTATCATATAAAACTATTTGAAGTACTGAGGATTGATGCTTGTATTCATTCTTCGATACTAGTGTTGCCTAGCTGTTTTAAGAAGGGCATTATTTGGTTTATACGTGTGTGTACACAGACATATATATGACAGCGTTGTGACAGAGTAAATTAGCAGCAACATCCTTTGGGCGCTTTTCTTAAAAACAAGACAACTCCCTTCACTGGACACAGTGACTCTTCTCACAAGATCTTTTACCCTTGTGACTCACTATTTGTGAGATGCGTGCCTGAGTTAACAAGAACAAATGTATGTGGCCAAGAGAAGGTTTTGGTTGTTCCAGGGATTTGAATGCTTGATAGTGTAGATGTGGCATAAATGTCTTGGTTTTCACTTGATTTTATTTGCTCTTAGAGTGTGTGTCACACTTGGTTATCATTTTTAAAGCTTCAGCTGTGAGAGAATGATACTGGTGTGAGAATGATGTCACAGCATGAAAAATCCAGAGAGGCTTTTCCAGTCATTATTCATTTAAGTACATTTCACCCACTAGCAGAGATATGGACTAGATGACCTAATATGTCTCCTCTGCCTCTACCTTCTGTGACTCTATGAGTGATAGGGCAGTACAGGAGATCAACAGTGAGTTTATTGGCAGTTGCAGAAAGACAAGGCACTAAAAATGCCTGCACATCCTCGATGTGGATATACGATTGCGTGTGGCAGTTACCTGTAGACATCACACTTGAACACTGGGAGATTACTTATTTCCCTCCTTCTGCTGGTCCCCCAGGAAAATATGGCTTTCAATATTGAAGTTGATACCTCTTAGTTACTCAGATGATCAGTTTTCATTGCATTCTTAAAGTAAAAATGGTATGCTGGCACGTGTGAGAACTGATACAGAACACTTCTTTAAGTTGTCTCTCACCTCTTAGGACATCTGGAGAAGAACCCTTACCTTCCTCCCTGCCCTCACATTTCAAATTTTACATCAAAGCTTTTTAAAGAAATTGTGATGGGCAAGAGGAGAAACTGTTTCTGAAAGGTATTATACATTAAAATAAGATCTGCCCGGGTTTGATATTCAATCTGAACTGGGCTTAGAACTCGAAAATTAGAAGGCTCAGGCAAATTCTACAGTATTTCTGTTATATAGCACATTCTGTATTTTGAGATATATACCAAGAGAGGTTTTAGCTCAGAGTAAATATAATCCATCAAGAGCTTTCAAAGGAATCTATAGCAGTTAGTTACTCAAGTTTAATTGGAGATTTGACTTGGAATTATTTCTAAAAATATAACATTAAAGAAAATAATTGTTCTGATTAACTGTCCAAAATGTGATTGCATTTTTTTTTTTTTAATACAGGAAATAACATCAAAAAACAGTGTTGAAACTTGGGAGAATTTGGGCACAGTAAGGGAGTGTTCTCTTTAGTCTCCTTTGAATGCCCTTGGTAAATTCAAAAAGTTATTGCAGTGTATAAGCTAGTCCATATAACATCAGCATATGATCTGGACTCACCAATGCAGTTTCAATTGCTAGATGAAGGTTTTTTGAATAAACAAATATCTGAAGAGTCCTCGCAAAGTGAGAGCAGCTTTGGTATAAGGAGTTTTGCCATGCCTTAGAAATGGGAGGGAAGAGGCCAGTGTCATATGCTTCTCTGCTTACTTCACGTACTAAATATCTTTCTCTAGGGCTCCTTATGAGTCTTCAAAAAGCACTATCTTGAATGCATAGTGGAAAAGTGCAAATTGTATTCTGGTAGTTCTTGTATTACTTAGTCTACTTTACTAACCTTTGGGAAAAAATGGAAAATTTACATTGTTTTCTCTACAAGTTGCCCTGATAACTGTGGGTTTCCTTATTTGTTGAAAATGCATCTGATATTGACACTTCTCAAAGCAGAATTATAGTTCTCTGTGAATGGAGTTTGAAGCAAAGTTTTGCTTTGTGACTTAGGAGATATTATGCAGTTGATGGAGAAAATTTAAATATTGTAGAGATGGCATATAGTTGATGGATGTGAAAGTAGAATCCTGAACAAGTTTGTTCTTGCAGAGGAAGATGAGGGTCTTTAGCAGAAAATGTGGAATGCTTTTTGTGCATGATCTCACCCTAAGTTTTGAGCTTGTTCAGTTTTCAGATTGTCAAGCTGTTTGTTAGAACAGACTTTCTTTACCAGTCATAAAGGTATCAGTTTGGGGTGTGTTGCATTATGGTAGAGAGAAGAATTTAAGTAATATAGAATGGCTTTCTGCTCCACCTTATCTTCACAGACATTGCAGGGAGAAAATCAAGCAGTGAAGCATACAAAAAGAAGCTATGTAGTAGGAGGATGGATGAGAGGATGGTATTGTATGGTAAAAAAAGCATGGACAGGAAGCTTAAAGGAATATTAATGATGATTTGAGAGGATAAGAATATCTCGACTAAAAATGTAAAATTCAGTAAAAAAAGGTCTGTAAATAAGTTGTATAACAGTATGGAAAGAATAAAGAATTTTTTTTGACATTATATACAATATTGAATCCATAGCAACAAGAGGAAGTTTTTATTCTCATTTGTCAGTAACAACAAAATATTTATGTACTGTGTTGTCTTGTTAGAAGATGCGGCTACTTATGGCATTACTTATGCGATTATGCACTTATGGCATTATAAGCTGAAGAAAAAGTTATTTTCTCTATCTTATTATGGCATTTGCTCATGTGTTGCGAGGTTTTCATTGTGGTTTTCTTTTTAACATTTTCTGTACCTTGCTGTATATCCCATTTTATTAGAGGTTTATTAGATTTGTCCAGTATGTTGGGCAGCTGATGAAGGGAAACAGACTATTTGTGAAAGCTACTACTTTTATTTAAACAGACAAACAAATAAACAAAAACTACCTAACAAAAGAAAAAGCAAGGTAACTCAAATTAAAGTATATATTTAATTTGTCTGTGTTAAAGTTTGAAAATGGCCTAAGCCATAAAGGTGCTGGACTATATTCTGTTTATCAACTTTATTGCAGGGTTTTTCATTCAGGAATCATAGACATTTATATAGGATATTAGGTATCTGTAGTAATCTGTGGAGAGTAGCTGGGAATGTTCATTAGCTCATTTAAAGGGAAAAAAGCGAGTATAACTTGCTTTAGGTTTAAAAGCCGTCACAATTTTTTTAATCTGAAAGGCGTCTGTCTCAAATGTAGCCATTTGAAGAGAAGGATAAGGCCTGTCAAGCTACTTCTCCTGGGCCGCTTGTGTTAGTGCTTCGTCTGCTTTGTTTGACATCTCTAAACAACTCTTTAAAAATGTCGATTTTGGCATGCTCCACAAAGAAGAACTGAAGGGCGTTGTTTAAGTTATTTGGGCCTTCTCTGTTTTTCTTTCTGTGGCACAAAAATGTGCATTTTTTTTCCTCCGCCTTTCCCCCCAACAAATGTGTGTTTTAGCCTCAAATGACCCCGGCATCTTAACATGTCAGAGTGTTAATAAAGCGCTGAGGCTGTCATAATGTGGGGTTAAATAAAGTCTTCATGAGCTGTCTATTAAGCTGATTTTTTGTTTGTCACTTTCTGTAGTTTCTTTATGGATGCATCTTGTCTTGGTTTGTGGGCAGCCAAGCAAACGGGCTTTGTCTTTGTTCACTGCTCTGTTTAATTCTCCCCCTCATTCATTAATCATCCCTTTGACTATTTATACCAGTGGCAAGTATAGCTAACACACTTAACGTTTTCCTTTGTCTCAGTGGCACTCTTTGTGCAGGCCAGAGGAGGGCTAATTATTAACTGTAAAGTGACATTAAAAACCCGTAGATAAGCATACAAATGCTGCATCCAGTGAAATGCAGCTTTTTTCTTTTTTTTTAACCTTCAAGTGGTTGTGGCCAAATGAATTTTTCTTGCTCTGTATAGTTGGGAGTTCACAGTAGCAGTGCCAATGTCTAGATAATTAATGAAGAAGCTCTGTTAAACCCAGAGAGTCTGCCAGTGTCAGGTTTTTTAGTTTCATCTCTGGACAGCTTAGCTGGATAGTTTGTGCCTTATCAGGCAAAAGCAGGGATTTAAATTGCTGCTATTTAGTTGGAGGCAGTTCCTTTTCTCTTTAAAGGTCCCATTCCTGTATTTATTAGTATTCTGTATACACAAATCTTGGAATGTGTTTTTTGTTTTGATTTCTTACAATGTGAGAGTTTTTAACGTTTTCTTTCCAGCTCCCTTCCTTTTATGAGTTGTCCTGAAATTAGAAGTTTGGTCTTTTTTTGAAACACTGGTACTGATCACACCTTCCTTGCTTATTCAAAGTCTTTCTGACCCTCTTCCTTCTCACTCATAATTTCATGATATCAGCACGACGACTATTCTGGAAAGACTTCTTTGAAAGGGTAATATTTAGAAAACGTGTATGTTCTAGCTGTTTGAGGGAACTCAAGATGTCACAAGGTCTTTGGTGCACTAACCATCTTTGTATTTTGTTTGTACTGTAGCGTCTGCCTAATTCCATCACTTGCTATAGGTTTGAAACAAGATTTTCTATTTTTCTGTGCCTTGAAAGTAAAGTGTTGGTCTGTGAGGTGGGTTCAGAGAGATTACTGCAGGATTTGAGTTATGTCACAATCAGCTCTATTAACTTGGAAGTATAAGTGACTTTTCCATTGACTGATGCTGCGACTGGAGCCATGTGTTCATGGTTAATCATCATGAATATAACACATAGATGAGGTCTGAAGTTACAGCTAATACTTTCAATGGGTGAAAGAATAAGGTCCAGTAGTGATCCACTGAACAGAGTTTGAGCATTCCTGGCTTGTGTCATAGCTAACATTTTTCTGGCTTTCTGTGTGAGCAAAGATCCTACTGAGTGAACATAAAGCATAATATCCACTGAGACAGGTCTTTCATAACAGAGCTAGGATGAGGTTATGCTCTCTTATTCAAGCCTGTATATAAATGAATAAACCTATTACTTCATTCTATTGTTATTGTCAAATTAAATGTCTTTAAAAAAATTTCAAACAAGCGATAATGTTGTGAGGGTATGACAGGGCAGTCTGCTTCTTGCTAACTTAGGCAGATTACAGCTCCAGCTAAAGCAGTAGATCAATAGTTACAGATTGCTTTCTGCATGTTTCAGATAGGAAATCGGTATGTTGAATACAGAGAATCCTTACTTAGGATGAAATTGTGAGTGGTGGGAAAGTTTTCTGTTTAAAAAAAAGTATGGTGATACAGTAGACTGTGTTGCATAAATATCTTTGTATTTGTTTTAAGTGCTGTGTAACTGAACAAGTTTTAACATTTAAAAATAAACCACTTTAGAATGTTGTGGTTTTGGTTTTTTGGTTTTTGGTTTTGGTTTTTTTTTTTTTAAGATCAAAGATTGCTTCTGTACCTCAGGCTATTTTCTTGTTTTCACATGCACTAAGTAAAACTCTCTCTCCCTCTGCGTTATAAGTCAGCTTGAATGAGCTAAACAAAATGAGTTTTGCTATGTTATTATGGAAGAACATTTACTTTTCCAGAGTAAACTTCCAGCACTTAATTTCTTATTATTTTGCCAGCCTGAATGCTGATATATTTCATATCTATTTTTAGTAGCAAGGTCCTGAAAATAAGAATTCTTATTTAAGGAAGTTCTCCTGGCACAATGAATCAAATTGATCTTCAGGCAGGTAAGCATCCTGATGCAAGAAAGCAAAGCTTATTGACTTTTCATTAGCTTTTGAGTGTGTAGTTTATACAAGACTGGGCCTGTCTTTCAGGTAGACTGTCAGCAGCCCAATAACAAAAATGAGGTGAGAGTCTTTGATATTTTAATATACTGAAAGTAAGAGATAAAATCTCTGCACAAAGAGAAGTAAATACAATTAATTCATCTAACCTGAATATATAAGTATGCAGTACCTCAGCCTATGGCATGGACAGGCAATCTCTTAGATGAGATCATACCTACTTTGTGATAACTTGATTCATTTAACAGAGATGTTAGTTTTAGCAAGGTAACAGTTTTAAATAATCTTACAATTTCTTTTTTTCTGGATTCGGTTACCAGAAAATGTTTGCTGATAACAATCTTATGGAAGTATACAGTACTTTAACAGCTAGAAGGCTCTTGTGAAATGGTGCTGGACTTCTGGCATTAGAAGATGCTGGGATCTGATTGTAAGGAATGTGGAAACAGTCAAATACAGATATGATCTTCTCTACCCGAGAAAAGCTGTAATGATATAATAGATGCAAATGACCATAAATATTGAGTTGAAGGAGCAGTATGTGATACTGAGCTTCTTACACATTGTTCCGTTCTACTGACGTCTCTGTTGGGTTTGCTTTTGAGTCAAGTAGATGAAGTCTGTATTCACAGATTTATTATGCTTATTCATTTAAATGTCCTATGCAGTTATGGATCCCTTCATTTCTTATGGACTGCATTTTCTTAGTTGCGTTTATTGCATCAACACCACTACACAATATTGGCATTTCTGTACACTGAGAAAGCTGTGTTGAGAGAGATGAGTCCATAACTCAAGTTACATCGCACTGAATACTTGGTGCTGTGGTGAATAAATTTTTTAAAAAATGCAATCATTCTCATATGTCAGCTTTTTCATGAAGTGTTTCTCTCATCGAGAACATTTTTCACATTAAAATTATTTATGAAGTGTTTTTAAAAAATAAATAACAATGATTTACACAATGTCAGCATATGCACCCTGGGCATCCTCTGGCATAATCAAGAGTGTCGACTCCTGTGACCCAAGGGTGACAATTTTGATCAGCTTTGCTTTACAGTTCTTTCATCCTATGCAAGTGTGAGGCACACTCATGATTAGCCAAGAGGCACCAGATTACACCTACATGCACACATATGTGCATGCATTTAAAATAATTACAAGGTGCCGGGATTAGGAGTTCCATAAATTTTTGGCAATGAGGTTATTACTAATTTTTCATTGGAGAGCTTTTTTATGTCAGACTTAAAAAATCAAGATAGTCTGGTGTTCAGGAACTGTGTTGGAAAGCTAGGGAAATTGTTTCCAGTTCACATTTCTGCCTTTGACATGTTATGTAACCTTGGGCAAATGATTTAGTCACTGTCTACCTCTGTTTTCTTTCTCCTTTTTCGTCTTGTCTGCTCAGCTCTTAACTTCTAAAAGTCTAGAACTGTTTTCTATTATACTTCTGTATTCTACTAAGGAGTGTAATCATTAATATAAGTAAACAATAATTTTATGTAAAATATTAAACCTTCCCAATTGCTGTTATAAATATTGCTGGCGGTTGGTTTTCCTGTAACACTTTTTGATATAAAAATAGCTTACAGAGATCAAAACTGGAAACTGTTAAATCTTCTTTGGTGCTTAATGTTGCTAGAAGGTATAGTCAGAAGTTTTTATGCCTTAAAGGCACTAGACTGGACTAGACTATCAAGAAAATGGAGGTTCATCTTCCAGTCTTGAGAAACTGCTGAGATAGAGACAGAGACACATATGTGAGATATGAAGAAAAACAAGAAAAATCAAGACACTTCTCAAATGTTTGGCTCTAGAAAGAGAGTATGTATTAGAAGTTTAATTGAAGAAATATAAAAGGGAGAAAGATTCTGTCCAAGTCTCAGGTATTTCCATTTAAATGAATAAACGATGACAGAGAAACTATAAGTTTCCTTTTATTTGAAAAGTTTCTTCCTCTTCTGGTTCTTACTGAGTCTAATCCTACTTTAGGAGGTAGAAGGGCCCTAAGCATTGACCTTACTTGAGTGTTTCCTTTCCTTCCCTGTGTAATGTTTTTTTTTTTTTTTTTTTTTTTTTTTTTTTTTAAGTTAAGCTATTTTCAAAATTTGCAGAACTGCACAGATTGAATTGTATCTATGCACAAAGGTTGCCAGCTGGGATTTAACGTCTTTTCCATACACGTAAATCTTTACTTCTTTCTATTCCTTCACAATTCAGGCAGCCACGCAGCCTGTTATTGTGACTTTGCCTTTATGGTATAGATATTTTTATTTTTATTTCCCTGACTGTTTAGCCCAGTTATCTTTGACAACACTGGAATAGGATTGAGTATAAAACAAATTAACAGGTCACCACTTATGCCCACATAGGGGCAGGGAAGAAGTAAAGAAGCAAGAAATCTAACTACAAAGTAATTTCAGCCTTAAGATTTCATATTTGTTGAGTTAAGGTCACAAACCGTGCTGTTTTAAAAATTAAAAAAGGGGAGAGAGGACTAGATTTACTTTCCTCTTTCACTTGTCACACCCAATTATAGTTATTAATTTCTGCTCATTGTATATGGATGCTCTTGAGTTTAATTTAATATCTTGACTCTTGAAAAGATTAAATCCAGGCAGGGACTACATGACTGTCCTTGAGTTTCATTTTCTATATTCAATCTTGCAAATATTCCTTGTTGTTGAATAATAATCTTGCTTTCCAGTGTTTTAAGGGTCATCATCTAGAAGGAGTTTGTGCAACTAACTCACCTGAGTTCAAGGAGGCATAACCTAGGCATCAATATTCTCTAGTTTATGGTAATTATTCTTTCATTCAATCAGTTTTTTCATGTTTAGGAAAAGTGCATAAATGAGATTGTTGATAGAGGACTAGAACTGAACACGTGCTAAGTGGTGCCTTGATGTATCATAGAATCTAGAATGCTTTGGGGTGGAAGGGACCTTTAAAGGTCATCTAGTCCATCCCCCCTGCAATGGGCAGGGACATCTTCAACTAGATCAGGTTGCTCAGAGCCCCATCCAGCCTGTCCTTGAGTGTTTCCAAGGATGGGGCATCTACCACCTCTCTGGGCAACCTGTGCCAGTGTTTCACCACCCTCATCGTGAAAAATTTTCTCCTTTTGTTCAGTCTAAATCTACCCTTAGTTTTAAAACCATTACCCCTTGTCCTGTCGCAGCAGGCCTTGCTAAAAAGGCTATCCTCATCTTTCTTGTAGGCCCCCTTTAAGTATTGGAAGGCGGCAATAAGCTCTCCCCACAGCCGCCTTTTCTCCAGGCTGAACAACCCCAGCTCTCTCAGCCTTTCCTCATGGGAGAGGTGTTCCATCCCTCTGATCATTTTTGTGGCCCTCCTCTGGACCCTCTCCAACAGGTCCATGTCTTTCTCATGCTGAGGACTCCAGAGCTGGACGCAGTATATAAGTATCAAGGACTCTGTTATTTATACATACATGGCAGGTGGATCTATGTCTCCTTGTAATACTGTCAGAGAAAGATAACTGTAGCTTTATTTTTCAATATGTTACTTGTGTTGGGCTGCTTGTTGATGGATACTATAACCTTTAATTCCAGTACATGATGTCAGAGAAGTGAGCTGTTTAGTTTAAATGCTATACATCTCATTTGTCATTTGTGAGTGCTGGGAAATTGAGAAATCTGAACAAAAATGTATCCATTTGTGCAAAAGTAAAAATATTGCATAATTCTATTTAATATTAATACCAGTTACTTTAATTTTACTGTAAAGTTCCAATATGTGGATTTGGATTTAATCATGAAGCACTATTGATTTTAAAGCCTGTTGAATGAAGGTGCTTTTCTAGAACTGAAGACAATTCCCTATTTAAGGGAAGTTATGGTCAGGAGGGAAGGAGGAAAGTGCTATTGGTCAAGAGGAATAACTGGTAGGTCCAAAAAGCATTGAATATAGTACTGTTTAATTACAGAGATAAAGATGTAAAACGTAATACTTGTGTTAGGCTGCACAGCAGAAGAATCTACTTTTTAAAAGGTTTTAGGTGAGCTAAGATGATGTCTGTAAACTTGGTATTTTTCGGGACAAATTATTGGCTTGACTTGCTTGATCTTCTGTCAGTTACCAGAGAAAAGGGCAAATGTCTAGACCTTAAGCTGGGACAGAGTGAGAACTCCAGACAGGATTCCTGTTTTTTTATATGTGCTCTATAAAGAAGTGGATATTAGTTGCTTCAGTCTCTGAAGTAGATACCTGTTACTCCAAATGGAAAGTTCTAAATGGTAATTGAGAACCTCAGCAAAACTAGCAACTTATTAGGTTTTACAGCCTAATATTATCATTACAATATACAATTGTGATTTTTTGGTTTGGTTTTTTTTTTTTTTTTTCTTCAGGAGATCTAGGCTTAGCTTTCCTAACAACAGAACTGCTTGTGAATTACTTTCTTTCCATAGTGCTCATTTCTCATTCCTCGGTTTTTAGCCAAGACTGCATACAAATAATTTCTGCTTACATGCTACAGAGTATTTCATAGATTCATGAAAGATCTTGCCTAATAACCTACCTTGTATGAGAATGAAACCTCACATTTTATCCTGAGTGCTTATAAACTGCATAACACCTTATTACTACTACTATTAGTAATGATAACTGTACAAACATTGATGTTATATTGTTCTTCTAAATCTTGGTCCTGCAGAGTGTGGTTGTATATTTCTTTTTTCACATTCTGCGTAATTCTCGTGCAGAGATCACTTGTAAATATGAATCCTCATAATGTGATGCTTCCTGATGCAAATATAGGTATTAAAACTTTAATCCCAGTGGACATCAAAAGGAAAATCTGGCATATAGGCAATAATAATTTGTGTATCATTGCTGGTCAGACACCACTGTTACCCTCCCTTGTTGTATGGGGTACATACATAACAATAATATATCTAACATTATAATCTTCCAACAATTTTCCCTCTTTGTACCTTTATTTTTTCCCAATAAGCTGAATATGGATGTCATCACCACTGTGTTGGCAGGGTTAAAAACATCCTTGTTTATAAAAATGAATGAAGTTTGTAATATAAAGGAGGAATAAATTACTTTGACATTGTATTGTATCAGGCTTTCCAGTTTTGCTGCTTAATCACTTGTCCTCACACTGAGGTAGAGAGAGGAAAAAAATCTTTATACCCCTTCACTGCATTTTACTGTTGCAGGGGATGGGAGAGGCTAGGAATTGTAGAGAAATGGGCTGACCAGTGATAATTTGTTACCAAAACTATGGTGAGAAATATTATTCTGTAGCAGCCAACAGACTTCACCTGGTGTCTGTTTTCACAAGCCCCAAAAGACACATCTTTAAGGGAGAATGCTATTAGCCAGTACAGATTGAACATCTTCATCAGCAGTGCGAATGGAGGCCTATTCTGTAATTGAGACGCATGTGGCTCTGTCAGCAGGTGATGGCAGACAGACACACCTGAATGACAGTGTGACAGGGAGCAGAGACAGGGGGCCCCATCTAGCCACTCTTACTGCCGGAGTGATGAGCGCACGGGAACACAGTCTGTGAATTATCAGCAGGCCAGAATGAGATGAGGCTTAGGGAGGGCTGCCAGACAGTTTGCAATGTGCTACACATTTCTTTCAGCAGTTACTATTTTGCTATGCATAGCCCCTTGCTATTAAGCAGACAGAACAGCTCATATCCTGTGGAAGGATGATAGATATGTCAGATCACTGAAAAATTGTTTGTCTTCCACAGGTGTATGGGATGCCTTCTAAAGCAGACAGAGCACATGACACTTTTCAACACTCTTTTCGATACTGATTTGGCATTCAGGGTCTATCAAAGGAGAAATCTTTCACATGCAATTATGACAGAAAATAAAGGTGATGAAGTGTTGTATACAAAGAATGGAGAGAGATCAAAGGACTGTAATGAAAACTGATTACAATAAAAGAGCTGCTTCAACCCTGAGAACTGCACAGAACTGCTTGGGGCATGACAACACACACACTTGCATGCACAAAGGAGAAGTTGTAGATAAAATCACAGACACTAATTCATAGGAATAAATGAGGAAAACTGTACATAGCTGCTTGCTTGGATATCATACGGCATATTAAGACACTATGTCGTAATGACATAGTGATGTGAAGCCACTATTCTAACTTGGGAGAGTCTGATCGGACCCTTTTGTAAAGCCTTCTTTACTGTAGTATCGGTATAACGTGAAAGTTTGTAAATTTATAACTTCTGATAAGATTGTAGGATAGATGACTGTTTTCAATTCTTCTATTGTTTTCTTGATTAATCTTCTGGGGACCACACACAGAATAAGTCACTCATTTAAGATTAAATATTAGCAAGGAGACTGTTTAGTACTGTTAGTTGCATAGAAATGAAGAAATTAATCAAGTTTAGTCATCTGTCCTTTTGACTGCTGTTCTGATTTAAAGCCTATTCAAATGAATTTTCATTGACTTCATTGTGTCTTTCCCAAATTCCCGAGTTGAGTATTGAAACCATTCATTGGCCAGTTTCAGTTAAGTGCCAAGCAGTTTTGTTTCCTATCAAATTTAGGGAACTTTATGCTAAGCACCTTTCACATGGCTCAAAAAGTCTTGTGCGATTGAGTACTAAACAGATTTTTTTTTTTTTATACATGTATTCTTTAATAACTTGCCAGTGTCTTTGTAGTGAAAGACCTATAATTTTACACAAGGTGAGGAATTGTCACTCTTTGCAACTGTGTTGTTTCAAATTTTTATGCTCTGCCAAGATTTCTCATAAATAGTGAGCTTAGCTTCAAACCCAGAAGGAAGAAGCATTTTTGAAAATGCTGCAGAGCTTACTTTTTTACCCACTTATATTCTGAATGAACGATTTTATTTTTAGTCCCAAAGCAGAGTCTGTTACCTGGAGCAACATTGACTCAAAACACTTATTTTTGCTAAGAGTTTTATAAGTGATTTAGCTCCTTGACTTGTGTGAAACAAGAACATTTCATTGTTTGAAAACTCAGCTACAGAACTAGCAATGTTACCCACAGCACCGATGAAATTTTAACTAAATCCAGAAAAGCAGCTTACCGGTCCTAATATCTTTCAAAGGTCTGGCTTCTCTTCTCAAAATTCTATTCTGTCTCCATGAACATAAGGCTTACTACTACTTATGGCAATATATTTTGCCCACCAGTTAGTATTTTAAAAATACTGTCTCCCATAATAGGCAAAACTACTGCTTTTTCTCAGCTCTTATGTCGTTCAAAAGTAAGGGCTTTGTAAGGGCTATGGTGCATCCCAGAATGAATATCCAAAATGTAATTAGAAATGTGCTTGTGTAAAGTGCTGAAACACTCTACAAAATTTCTGTTTCATTAGACACCTATTAGTGTGTTCTAATGAATGCTGGCCATATCAGAGCATTTTCTGCCCCCCCCCCCCCAGTTTATTTCTTACTGTTAAATACAACTGTTAGAATACCAGACTTAAACTCTGTTTGTTGTAGTTTCTCCCTTTCTCAGGAAGTGTTCCTTTCTTTGTGTCGCTGTCAGAGCCAAGAAAACCTCTCTCTAGAGAGGTCAGTTTTCAGAGAGGTGACCCTTGATAGTAAGAGTGTCTTTAAAAGTGATGGCAAAATCAAGCCCAACCCAAAACAAGCCAGAAGACTTTGATAAATTCTCATTTTTGCTCTTAAGTTATTCCAAATAGAATGATTGTAAGGTGACTCCCTCTTTCTGTGTTGGTTGATTGAATAACTTCCCCTGGCTAATGATGGCTATGGCCATCTTATATCATAAGCCATGTACCACTGGCTGTGGAGAATGTCTGTGTCTGTTGCATCAGGCATTTTGAGTTTTATTATTTTTGGCAGACCTTTCAATACCATTTAGACTCATGTTCTTAATTTCAGATAAGGAAAATACACGTAATTAGCAAATGGACTGGGCTGATTGGAAAGAGTTTTAAGGCATTTCATTTGATACAATGGTCACTCTTTTAAGGATAGTTATTTAAAATCACCAAAACCATAGCAACAGCTTATGCTCCAGAGAAAAGGACACAGCAGGCTAGCATTATCTTAATTTTTGTTGCCCTTTTCATGACCGTGATACTAATATTTCAAACTGAGTATCATTTGGTTAATGAGAGATTTAAAGTACAGATTGACAGAAAGTGAAGCTAGTACAGATTCAAACAAATTGACCTCTGCAAGATTAGCTAGCTGAGCTTTGACTTAGCCTTCTGAGAAGACATCTCTAAATTTTTAAAGGCAGAAGTCAACTTATTTTGCATATGAATAGCCTTTTTTTTTTTATTTGTATAACCTAAATCTGCAAATGCAGGTGTTACCGAGCTTTCAGGGTGAAATGAGTTGGAACAGATTTCTAAGTGTTGTATACAGTAAACAAATAGCATAAAGTACATCTACAAAAGTACACTTGGATATTCTAGGGGGTGTGTGTGTTCCTCTCCATTTAAACTGCATAAGAAGTTCCTGAAATTGTCAAATATTGTTAATCTGAAAAAATGCTTTTGTCACCTGTATGTGTAACAAAATTTTTGGAAGCTGGACAATCAGTACTATTCACAAAAAAAGCTAATCTACATTTCTTGAACTAAAGATACTCCTACTGCTTAGCACAGTAGAAGTTGCAATGCTAGCAAAAATTGGCACTCAAAGTGTTAGTCTTTCCTGTATCTTTAAAAGATATCCTTTTTAAGTTATGAAAAAAGAATGTTGACTGTCTAATGTGCTTCCTGAGAGGGAAATCTATTGATGTTTTTCATAACTGAAGAACCAGCACAATAAATAGCAGAAAAATCTTGTAAATTAATTGTGCTGTTAGTCGCTCTTGTATGTTCCTAGCAAGTTATAGTACTTGCACTAAAGAGCACTAATTCATTGTTAGGTCTCTGTCCACTGAGAAAAGATCTTCTTGAAATGTCCATATCATGTATTAATGGTTTGAAAACCAGCGACTCATTCGTTGAAATCTCTAAATAGCCTGTACAGATCCCTTCCAAAGTGAAGAGCTTACAACTTAACACACGTTGTTCAATCTTTGTGTACCTTGTTCAGTAGCTTCAAAAATAACTTTATATGGAAAACAAAATGTGCTCAGAAAGTAATTTAATTAGATGATTATTATGTACTAAGGTTCACTTATATTAGTAGATTGAGAATAATTGTCATTTTTTTTAAAAAAGATGACTTTTAAAAATAGCCTTCATGATTCTTGACAGTGGTGGAGAGATGCAGTGAGTAATTCTGGGCCTATTGTAACACAATAAGATGCTCCTGTGTAGTTTAGAGCTGCTAAATTAGGTTTTAAATTACATCTGCTTTCAGGTATGGGGAGATCTAAGGTACCTGAAAGCCTTCTCTTCAGCCCTCTTTTACAGTTGCACTTTTTTTGGAAAGCAGGTGATCTTGGGATGTCTGCACCAATTCTGTACTGCTGTAGCACTCTCATGTAGCCCTATGTGCTCAGTGACGCTCCATTTTCAGTTTCCTATAGTGGAGGTGATACATAATGTGCCAGCCACTGGATTGGGGCCTTTACAGTAAGTGTAAACTTTCTGCTAAATTTTGTATGTATTACTATGTTACAGTTCCCTGACAACCCATTTATATTTCTCTGACAAATTCTTTTTAGTTAAAATTTTCTATTTTTACATGTTAAGTTTTTGGTGTATGAAGGCAAAATATGAATCCTTTTTGGTGTGAGATAATAAAAGACTACTTTTACACTCGTCCTTTCAAAATTATCAAAATGCATATCTGAAGTTTGCAAACTAAACATTCCTCGTGCTATTTCTCAGGAGCCTATGGTCTGTACTAATTTTGGAAAATGACTTTGTGGCAGAAGGAGAAATAGTCATTTATAAAGGCAGAGTATGAAATGCCCTCTAAGTATGTTTATATAGAATGTTAGCTTTGTAGTAACTGTATATTGTCAGCTTTTTAAGGTTTTATTTATTGTCTTCTGCAGTGCCATATTGCATATCTTTCAGATGTGCCACTGTGTAATTGTAAACAATTTAAAGTATGCTTGACCTGTATAAAATACTCAGAAAAACATGGGCTGTGAGGGTCCAGCAGACCAAAGCTTTAGGGGGACTTGTGACTTTGGAAATATCAGTCTTCATCTGTTGAAGATAATGCCATTTGTGGATGTTTGTAGAGATGCCAAAAATTCCTTCCCAACCACATGCCTGTAGTTGATTTGGCTCTTCTGCTAAAGAAGCAGCATAAGAGTTGCTGAAGTGAAGGGAAAGTGCGGGAGTGCAAAAAGCAGCCCAGTCTGAGAAACTGAGATCAAAGGATCCCCTGTGGCTTCTAATCCTGGCTCTGACTTCAACTTCCATTTAATTAGAGTCAAATCACTGAGGCCTACATTTTAAAGTGTCTGCTAATTTTGGTGAGTTATTTTTTGGCTACCTGACTTTGAGATATGTGGGGTTATTTTTCTTTCTTTGTGCATCTGCATCTTTCATGAACTACATGGAATTATGGATACTCAGTACCTCTAAAAATACGGTAATATCTTATTCCACATTAGGCTAAGGATTGAAATGCTCTAAACCTATGGACTTGTTAATGTCATCCCTCTCTCTTCTCTGGGTTAATTCTCCAATGTTAAATTCAAGGGAATCCATAAATAAGTGATTGAACAGTTATTCAAATATACAAAGTTTTTGCTGTTGTTTTTTTTTTTTTTTTTTTTTTTAAATGAGCACTGGGTAAAAGTCCTAGTACAGTTTCTATGGCCAACATATGTTTTCATAGAGATATTATATCTTTACAGTTGCAGCCTACAAAACTATTTAACTTTGGAGAAAGTCACCTCTTGCCTCTGTGATGCAATCACAATGCTTAGAGGAAGAATTTTTTATTTTTTTTTTTTTAAGAATATCAATCATGATAAGGCCACACTTGTCTGGATCTATGTTATTGTACAATAGAACCATGGTATGCTGTATTGATGTATGTTTGTATACTGCATGGTTTATGCCTAACAACTTTCATGCATTAAAGTATAAACATAAAATTTACTGCTCAGGAGTAAACCCAACTTGAGGGCAAGTTAGATCCTAACTGTGGACAAGGTATGATATCCTTATTTTTTTATCTTCTGAATTTTGCTTTTAGAATGATAAATTTATATTCATATTAATGAATGTTTGGGCACAGAGAAAGGGAATAGAGGTCTATAAACAGACCAAGTTGCGTCTGCTCTCTTTCTGCATTTGTAAGGGTTATTCCTGTACCTCATGTATACCTACTTCTGTGAACGATATCTGCATTCTCAAGTCTTATAAAAGTCAATTTTGTTCCTAATTAAAGTCCTAAGCATTTAACATGCTTAGTCTCCTCCTTCACCCTTAAAGGAAAAAAAAAAAAAAAAGTTTATTGCTTCCTTACTGCTAGGAATACTAAAATCTGTACAATCCAATAATACCAATGGCTCCTATGTAGTGTGACTTATTAAAATGAAATTTATTGTCAATTTAACAAAATACATTGTTTAATCTTATGCTCTGTATAGCTTTTACAAACACAATGTGCATCTTGTTAAAAATACCTGCAGATAATGTGATGTTTATTAAACAGATCTCTTTTATATTACTATGAAGTACTAGTACTCATTTGCCATATCCACGAGAAATTTTATAAATCAAAAATAATCTGTACTCTGAGGTGTGGAATATTGTCTACTATACTGAGACTGTTTATATTGTGAGTCAGATGGGCAGGACAGGCTTCTGGCAGCAGTCGTCTTTAGCCACTGAAAAGGTGTTACTAGATCTTCACTCCCATGTAACTCAGTCCAGATCTGGGGTAGGGATGCCTCTTTAAGTGCCCAGACAGCTCAGTCCTCATAATTCTTTTGCTTTCCGCACTTGGTCTTGAGAACATAGTATCCCTTGCACTGCTGTTAGCAGGGCCTTCAGTGTATATATTTTTCATATTTTTGGTTGAAATATCACTCCAAAAGAGTGAAAGTTAATCAATTCCTGGACTAATTCAAAATGAGAATTTTTCTTTGAAAAAAATCTAGCTATATTGGAAAATTCCACTGATAAATATCGAAACTGCGAAAACCCAAAAGGCTTTTGTAACATGGAAAGAGAAGTGCGATAGCCTAGCTAAAATACAGGTTGAAGGAATTTT
Organism: Platalea leucorodia; assembly: GCF_965183815.1. Lineage (NCBI taxonomy): Eukaryota > Metazoa > Chordata > Aves > Pelecaniformes > Threskiornithidae > Platalea > Platalea leucorodia. Next base: position 26,193,164 of record NC_138826.1, read on the forward strand.
CAGTCATCTCAGAAGTACTTAATTTTCAGAAGTGCAGCCCAGCAGCACTTCTTAGTTTATTTCTGTCTTGGGTATTGCAATCTACATTTATAGGGAAACAAAGTGGTAGTTTTCACTTTTTGTCGCAGCATGGCTGATTCATTGAGGCATTAGAAGTGGTTAATGACTATCAAGGTACCAACATTTTGTGGTTGGAATGTAGAAGTAAGCAGTCAGCAATTGGTAGCTCAAATGTTTTATTGCAACCTGTCTAGTTTAAATAGAATCACCTCTTTCTGTCAAGTAAACACCAGGCATTTTATTTTACTCAAATACAGAACTCTTGGTCAGTATGAAAGTTACTTTTCTGCATCAACAGGGTGTGAAAGATTTCTCAACGTTTACATGCAGTCGTCTACTGCGTCCTTTCGAGGTTGATTTGCTGTGATAAAAAGTTAAAGCACATTTGAAGAGTGTCCTGGAAAAGGGCTGCACTGATCTCTTTCAGATCAAAAAAGAAAAAGCAAAAACAGAACTAGGAAACCCAATAAAAATCTTAAAGGTCTGTGTAGAGTATAGGGCTGGCTTTCTGGCATAGCTCTGTTAAGATTTGGACTGCATCTTTTCACAGCTTCTGAGTGACTGGACTTGAATAAAGCACATCACATGTGGTGATAGGAGCTCTGGCTGTGGTGCAAAGGACTCAAAACTGTGAGCAATTTAGTTCTGTAGCAAATCTGCATGGGACAAGTGTGTGTGTGATGTGGATCAGTGTTAGCATGTATACTTTCTCAAATTTTTTTTTTGTTCTTAAGAAATGACAGTTGCCTTATATTCAAGGCTGTCTTGTGTTCAGACTGATCAAACTAGCTCTCTGTCTCTCTGTCTCTTCCATCTCCACCAGAGGAGGAAGTGAAGATCACTGAGCTTTTCAGTCTAGTACTTGATTGATTGATTCTTCATTGTCCAGGAGATAACAAAGACTTGATGCTTCAAAAGTAACTTTCTGGGTAGCCTCCACATGTGGTTTCTGAAACATGCTTGTGCAGCCCATTAACTGGGGAGGATGTTTAATAATTTTGTTGTGTATGTGTCGATGATAAAGCTTACTGAACTTATGGCTTTGGCTTAATGTTATATTGGTGGCTGAAAACTGTGCTAGTGATAATGGAGCTCCACATCATGCTTCCTTGTGCTCCAAGACAGAGCTCCTTGGAGACTTCTTCAGGAAAATACCATTCTTCCACACAGAAGTGCTGCTGCTGGGAGAAGGAGCTTCTAGGGTGCTTTTGAAAAAGACAACCCTTGCTTTACAGGTTTTATCATATGGATATGCTGCTCTTCTACACCCCATATATACTCGCAAACTTTCCTTGGAGCTGCTGTAATCAACCCTTTTGTTTCAGAACAAATGGCTTTAAGCAATTAACTTTTTGTGAGGCTTTACTTAGTGTTTGTATGAACACAGTGACAGGTAGAAGCCAGTTTAAAGTCATGAAGTTGTACAGTCAAAGCCGTAGTATTTATTTACCGTGGCACAGTCTCTCTGGCAGTACAAAACTCTGAATCCTGAAATACTTGCTGCCAATTCAAAACATGTGCTCATTCTGCTGAAGTTCCAGTATGTTTATAATGAAGGTATAAAGAATATTTTTTCAGTTTTTAGTTCAGCTGTCTCACCAGGCTTGCTTGAGCTGTAAGCAAAGTAGTTACTTGCCTCGAGCAGCAGGCAAATAGGGAAGGTAAAATCACGGCTTTAGGCATATGTGAGCCAGGCACCCTCTCCTTGTTAACACTTCTCTTTGCACCACAGATATTAACTGGTTTTTCTCTCAGATTGTCTCACTGATTAGCATAATCTGGCTAAATTCCTATCAGCTTTTCTCAACTAGTATTTAGATCAAATGTTACTGATTCTGCTTCAAATGCGAAGAATGATACGCATGTCAAAAGGCTTGTTCAGTTTTCATAACTGTATCTCTTGGTCTAATAAGTTATTACCTCTACCATTCTTTGCTCTGCTTATACTGTATTCTTGCCTATTGCGTATCCTTGAGTTTACAACAACTCAGTTAGTTGCCTCTTGATATAATAGCAGCCTTGAAGAGGTAGGGTTCATCTTTTTTGTTGGATTGATTTCCTCTGCTGCTGTCTCTTTGAGAGCAGTTTCCTTGGTTTTAGGTTTGCTGTGAAAGCTTTGCTACCTAGTAGTTTTTGTCTGCTAGGGAATATGAGGACAGGAATTTAGTGTTCCTAAATCAAAGCGTGGTGCCCTTGAGCAGAAGATGCTTTGTTTGAGTAATTAAAAACAAAAGTAAATTTTACTAAGGTTTTTTGTCTAGCTAACAACTGCATTGCTCGGTTGAATTACAAACTATAGTCAGTTTATCTTCCTGGATTTACACTGCTGAGCCTTTTGTATTTCAGGAGCTTCACATTTTCTGGACTGTTATGACTTTATATATATCTTGTTGCAACCCTGAGTGGCTTTCTACACCAAGGTTTTCATAAAATTTCTCCTTGGTGAAGCACTGCTATGGTTAGCAATGATCAGAGTTGTAGTATAGAAAAGGCGTCAGCATTTTTACCACTGTGTCATCTACTGTTTCTCAGACTGACCCCGTAGTGGTAATATTCTGGCAGCTGATAGTATCTTGTCTTTTTTTAGTATCCACATTGTTGTTCCTGTTAGCAGTGGTGTGCTGGTGGGAAATTTCAAAAGAACGGCTGTTGTAAGCAAGCTAGAAAAAGCATACTGTCAATCTGCAGAATAGAAGAGACAGTACCGCTAAAGAGAATGACTCCTAGTTTTAAACACAGTACAATAAGTTTATACCCTTAAAAAAGGAAACGGTAATTTTAATGTCTATATTCTCTGAGTGGTTGCCAGAGCAAATCATGAAATCCACATCCACTGTTCCTTCCATGTGTTCACACTAATAGCAGCATACTCAAGTGTTCAAAGTCTGCTCGACCTTTTTTAAGGTATGCAGTAGAGGGAGAAGGTGGTTATTTTTTCAATCAGGCAAGTGACCTCTATTTGGATTTGTTGACAAATATGAGCAGGCCTGTTAGTATCCATAAACCTAAGTGTAAAGGATTGGCTTCTTAAAGTGATTCTTGAGTGTTCATAGGCATTGGTGGAACTATTACCGGGTGGCAAAAGATGCAGTTAATTGGTAATGATTAAAGCTGTCTGAAACTCGATTCCTTGCATTTTTAGAACACATAATTGTTCTATGTAATCCAGAGCGGCACTACTCTTTCATCTATATGAAGAGATCAGAAAAGAGAGATTTACAGCTTAGTTTGCCCCAAGCCACACATAGCTGACTTAATTTTCCTTTCCAAGGGAATTTAAAGATTGTTGTTGTGACTGGTTCTTGGTGGATTATGTGTTATTTTCAGGTCACCTGTGAGTTTTTGTTAAATGATTGATTGACTGAAATTAATTATTCTGTCAGGACTGTAATGGAGGTAAGATTGAGGACAGTGATAAGTACAAAAGCTAAAGCAATTCTTATAAATGCACTTATGTCTTTTTCAGTTTAAATAAATCGGGCAGAATACATATATCCTTTATGGTGTTTTGTGTCCTTGTATTTTTTCCCTGCATAGCCAGAATGTTTTCTGTTTGGGGATCCCTAGCTTTGAAGAGAAAATTCAGCCTGCTTACAATGGAACAGTACTTAGCAGTCAAATGTGTTCTCTGACATATCCTAAACATCTGAAGTCAAATTCTCTTTCTCTGTTGTTTTTTTTTTTTTTTTTTTTTTTTTCTCAGATAAGCCTTTTTGTTCTCAGTCACAGACTAATTTCAATTCAAGTTATGGATTAAGTGAACAAAGTGCAGACAAAACACACAAGATTAACAATTGATTTAACACTGGAAGTGATACTGGAAAAGTAGAAACCTTGTATGAGTTATGTTTGTTAGATTGACCTTCATTTAAAAAGGGGAGAGGGGAGAAAGACAAGGAGGGACCTTTCAGCTCCTTATCCATGTCTAAAATATGCCTGGTCCATTGACCTCTTTTAAACTTGTGGCAAGGTGAACGTATTTTTGTTGGCTGTTACAGGAGATGGGAGTTAGTACTATATGGCAGAAAGGTATATTCTGTGTTTTGCAGGTGTACAGTTCTGAGGTTATGTGACAAGTGCGGAGGGGCTACCTGCTATTAATTTTTACTCTTGAATCGTGTTGGAGATATCTAGGGTTTTGGATTGGAATCGTTTTAATTTCACTATGGAATGCAAGGCAGTGATTTAAAGGCAGGATGAAATTGTTCACCTAAGACCTTTAGGCCTTTTGGAACATTCTGGTCAACGTAAATATGTTTGTTCTCTTCTAAAAATATTTTTTTTGGGGGGGAAAGTAATGTAAAGGACATATTTAAAATGTGCTGCTGTATATCTTACTTTATGTGAAGGTTCTTATTAAACAAGCGGTCCTGTTCTGTTCAGGAAGAATGATATCAAGTGCCATGCCTGTCTTTGTGAGTTTGGATTCTGTGATTGGTTTATAGACATTTGGTCCAGTTTTTTCTAGCTTGCAATAACAACTAAACCTAACAAAATCCTTTAATATGCTGTATATAACTCTGAAAGTATTAAACTGTTAGTGAATCAGTGAGTTCATCAGATGTACCTATTTTACTGATTATTGACTGTTCTCTTTTGACTAATAGTGTGAGATAGAAGGTCTCTAGAAGCGTATATCCATTTTAGTCATTTTAACCATGTATCATTAAAAAGAAGCTGTGTTAACAGTGTAATACTGCACAGGCGCTACCACGATGGCAGATGATCACATATGTGTTATCTCTCTCAATAAAGCTGTTTTGCAGCTGCAAAAACAAAAGTTTAAAGGGTAATAAAATGTTCTCTTGTACAAGTCAGTGTGTTTTTATGATTAGAGTGTGACCCGCTTTCCCCTTGAGAGTCCCAATATATGTGTGGGCAAGGGTTCACTGAACACAGTAGTAATCTTTCTCATACTTGTGCATAGAAGATGCCAGAATTTTCTTCAGTTCATACTCCAGTAGTAGGTGAAAAGAGTTGATTCATATCTTGGTTCCTGAAGACACAGAGGCCTTTGTTTCATGTAATTTTTTTTTTTTTTTTGCATTTTTTATCTATTCAGTTCATCCTTATTCCATCTTTTTGATGTCCATGAAGTAATAGTTTAAATAGCATTTAGGAAGACAAGATGTAATGCATTGAACAGATCTGTTCATGAGATCTTGAATCAGGTCTGCACAGAATACTGCACTTTAAAATGTAATAAATGCTTTTCATGTGAGATTTCTAATTTATAGTATATCTCTTTCCTTGAATTATTCTGTAAGTTTTGGGCATACTACTATAATCCTTTCTTTGTTGTATATTCTTTAAATTTATGTTTTGTTTAAAAATTAGAAAAAAGAAAAAAGTTGGTCCAGTTTGGCACTATTGAAAAAAATCAATCTTTACTGTATAAATCTACTGTAGTCTTATGTATTTTAACAGTATTAAATAGTTGTATGATAGTTAACTATAGTCAGGAAACCTCCAAAATTTGTTTCTGCAAATTACATTCATTGACGGAATCATAAATGGAACAATAGTTTGGTCCAGTGTATGTTCGACCTAAATTGAAATTGATATGTAATTTATACATAACTAAGTTTTGTGTGTGTGTGTTAATGAAAAAGGGCTGCTTATTTTGAAAAACAAGCATGAAAACTGAGTGTAACTGTCCTGTTATTTGTGACTCTCAATATTGGAACTTATATTTAAAAGCAAATCAAATGCTGTGAAAAATATTTAAAACTGAGGTTTACTCTAAGATTTATTGCTGGTCAGCACATCTTATAAAAATCCTCGTAGACTGCTCATTGTCAGTCTTAGATACATTGCATAAATATTTAGCTGTAGATAAGACTGTGTTTCTTGAAATCCAACATGTGTCTGGGTTACGTTAGCAATATTTTAAGTTTGCTTTATTTTTAAATATAAACTGGAAACAATGAGAGACACTTTTGAAAACTTAAACACAGAAAGAACATTTTAATTTTTAAATACATTAATCATGTTTTTGAAGAGAGGCCTCAGTCTTGACCTCGTTTACAGTTCCAGCAGCTATTTCATATATGCTATTTTATCTGCACTGCATTATTTGCACTGGGTTTTTTATTCTTGTAGATTCTGTTATAACTAGTATCTTGTCTAAAACTGGTCTGATTTGAATACATCTTCAGAAAATCTGTGTTGGAGAACTTGCAGATGTGCCAGTCAGTGGAGGTGGATATGTGGTTAGTGCAGCCTTAACCAAGAAGTGGTTAAGATGTTTGCCTTGCATGGTCCTTTTACGTTATCAGATCCCAGCCAGTTCCAGACCGGAGCCTCAAAGAAACTCCACAGAGGACAGTTATTGAAATCTCCTGCCCCTGGGTAAGGTTTCTACTTAACCTCATCAGTTAGTTGTTGACTGATGCATAAAAGCTTATGTTCCCTTGGAGTCTGATCTAAATGTGCAAGTCTGTTGGGATAGCTGGAAATGAATGATGTACTCAGCATTCGAATGTGTAAGAGAGACCATGGTTTAACAGTAATTTGATAGAAAGGAACTAATATTAGAGTCCCCACTAAAACTAATATGCTTAGTTAGAGAAATAAATTACAGGTTTTCAGAACTTTGTGTCATTCTCAGGCATCTATCTGTTGTTTAGTGGTACTTTGCAAGCTTCACAAACCAATTGTATCACCTTCTGGGGAATTAAACAGAATTTTATTGCAGGCTTTTTCCTTCATGTAGGTATGTATGAACTGTCTGGGACAAGTCACTGCAGATGTGACTTAAATATATTTCTTGATCTTAAAATTTACCCTGTTGAAGCTCTGGGGTTTGTCATAATTGAGCGATCAGCTCACCTCACAAACTTCAGAGTGATCTTATACCTTTTAAACAGATTCCAGGGATATTACTTTTTTGAACTGTCACGTTGAGCATCTGAAATTAGAGCTTAGGCCCTTATGTATATCTGTTGTAAGACCCTTCCAATTCCTATGCTTGCCTCTTAATTTTCACCTGTTTTCCCAGTTCTGTTACCTGCAATTTTTGCTATGGATTTTGTCATAAATTCTCAAACTGGAGCTGTAAGTCTGTCATTCTTCTCTGAAATAAGACCAGGATGCTGTCATAAAGCAGCAAAAACTTTGATGCAAGAGAAACCAGTTTAATGTTCATTGATTCATTTAAGAAATTCAGTTATTCAAAATGCAGAACCAAAATGGTATAGAATCTGAAGAATAAGTGTGCAAGTTAAAGGACTGTTTTGTGAATCAACCCCCTCTTTTAATGCCTCCTTGGTAGATATGTATGACCCATTTCCTGTAGAGTTTAATACAACTTTTTCAAAGATGTCACTAAATAAACTGGGATAGGAAATTTGTTTGAATATCACTGTCAGTGTTTCACTGCAGAAAAATACCATCCAGCATGTCGATGAGAAGATACTAAACATATTCATGTGATGTCAATTAGTATTTTGCTGAGGAAATCTTGTGATCTGTGCCCTGAGGTGTAAATTACAAGAGTTACTCAAGTGGTAGATGTGGTTAAGAGTGTTAACAAAGTGGGCCTTCAGGGTGAGTACAGCTGATTCAGCAAGCTACAATTACCAGTTGCAAAGATCTGTTCTCTGTCTTTGTGAATGATTTGTCCTTCTTCCCTTCCTCCCTTCCTGCCCCCTCAAAATATGAGAGCAGGACCACAGTATCTTTTCATAATGCCTCAAGAATTTTTCTTACTTCACCTTTAGTTTGAATCGAAAATTACAGCAAAGTGTTAGACACTCACTTATAAACATGAGCTGTGAGGTCAATCCAGTGGATGATAAAGTACATGGAAGTACTGCTGATGACCTGCATACATCTGGATTTGGATCTGTGTCTGTTTGGTTCCAAAAACCTTTTTCTTTGGTTTTCCGTCATCATAAATACATCATTTTGCTGCATTATTTGGTGGGTATACACTCACATTCATTCCTAATGTTTTTCTTTTTTTTCCTTTTTTTCATAAGCTTCAGTCCACAAAGTTAAAGTGCCATATTTTTGCCTGTGCTCTTTGGCCATTTTGTATTTAAGCATTTCATACCAGGATCTTGATATCTTTTAGGCATTAGCAATAAAGTCAAAATAAAATGCTTCACATGAGTGTTAGCCAAGAGATGAGAGAAGATTTATATTGCCATGTGACTTATGACTGTAAAAAAAGTGGGGGTTGTAAGCTTTAAAAGCTCTATGAGAGAGCTTTCTGGGAGAGCAAGAGTTGCATCCTCTAAGGATATCAGGCATTTACCATAGGAAGCAGAAGAATACCAACACATCTGAAGTTTACGAAGTATGTATTCTTATTAGAAAATGTGACCCATCTGGTGCATGGTGTTGAACTGTTTAATTGGTTTGTTTTGAATTTGATCTATGTGGACTATATATCCTATTAAAAAGAAACCCCAAAACAACAACAAACACACAAACCCCAAACCGCCCCCCCACCCCATGTGGCTGAACAGAGAGAGAGGAAAGCTCTTTGTTTACACTCTATAGTACTACACTCACTGTTGGTTAGGTGAGACCCTCTGGAGGTAGTGAGAGATCAGTTCTTGCTTGAAAGCAACTGAGCCTTTGTCATCAGAAAGCCCACCTAAGCATAAGCTGAAGCAGGCAAGGAGTGAAAGAACCAGCAAACAGGGAGTTTGCAGCAGGAATAAAGTCATGGGAGGCTGTTGGAAGGAACAAGGAACAGACAAAAAGACAGCCTTCGTTAAGTAATGGAAAGAAGCAGGCTTCTTCTGAGGGAGGAAATTGTTTGGCCTAGAGAACCATCGATGCTGCTGGTCTTGAGAGTAAGAAAGACGAGAGACCTCACTCTCTAGACACAGTGTGGGTCCAGGATAAAGGAATGAAGATCCATTGGGCTGGAAGTGGGGGAACTTCTTTAATATTGAATTAAGATGATACTTTTGAATGCCATGTATTATCTTTTTAAGAAAGTTATAGTATAATGACTCGTTGACAGGCTTACAGTATTTGTATGTTGAATTATGTAAGGCTATTGAGCAGCCAGTAGGAAAAACCTGGCAATGGGTTTAGATAATTAACCATGCAAAAGCAGTGGTTATCCCATTCAGAAATAGTTGTAGGCTGTTAAAGAGAAGTTGTGTTGGGTTAAAATGACTGTTACTGAACCATTTTCTCCAAGCAGGTGGTCATCTTCTGCCTTTTGAGTTCTTCTGGCTAGAAGGATGTCTACAGTGGGAAATCAGTAACTTTGGGCAAGAAGGAGTGGCAAAGTGATAACCTGTGAATCTTACAACATGAACAGAAAGTTTCTCTTCTCCCCCCCTAGGGAGACTTTTCTCTGCGTGGGATACGCATGCTTCTCTCTTCTGCTGCATTCTTATTTAGGTAGCTGCTGTGAGTACCACAGCTTTAGATCCACATGGAAACTGAGACATCATTTGCTGTAATGTTTAAAATTCTACAACACTTAACGCTTCTGTAACGCAACTGTAAGAACTGAATGAACTGTGGTCACCAGTCTAAGCCACTGGTCCCAAGTGCTTCAAGGGAAGACCTAAGGGACTAAACTCACTGAACCCGCAGAATACTTATCGCTGGCGTGTGAGGTTACAGGCTTGATGTTCTGCCCAAGTTTTCAACTCAGTAGCAGCTCCGCACCCATAGTGGGAATGACAAGACAGGTGCATTCAGAGAATTAACAGAAAAGGTCAGTTGTTCAATGAACTGTTACTTTGACAAGTGTTACACCTATCTTTTAACATCTAGACAAACGTGGGTAGACAGCCCACTGCTTTACGCTGCACTCTACGCTGGGTTAAAAACTGGCTGGACGGCTGAGCCGAGAGAGTGGTGGTGAATGGAGTCAAATCCAGTTGGCGGCCAGTCACAAGTGGTGTTCCCCAGGGCTCAGTGTTGGGGCTGGTCCTGTTTAACATCTTCATTGATGATCTGGATGAGGGGATTGGGTGCACCTTCAGTAAGTTTGCAGATGACACCAAGTTGGGTGGAAGTGTTGATCTGCTGGAGGTTAGGAAGGCCCTGCAGAGGGGCCTGGATAGGCTGGATTGATGGGCCAAGGCCAGCTGTATGAGATTCAACAAGGCTCAGTGCTGGGTCCTGCACCTGGGTCACAACAACCCCATGCAACACTACAGGCTGGGGGAGGAGTGGCTGGAGAGCTGCCTGGCAGAAAAGGACCTGGGGGTGTTGGTTGACAGCTGGCTGAACATGAGCCAGCAGTGTGCTCAGGTGGCCAAGAGGGCCACTGACATCCTGGCTTGTATGAGGAATAGTGTGGCCAGCAGGACCAGGGAGGTGATAGTGCCCCTGTACTCAGCACTGGTGAGGCCGCACCTCGAGTACTGTGTTCAGTTTTGGGCCCCTCACTACAAGAAGGACATTGAGGTGCTGGAGTGTGCCTGAAGAAGGGCAGCGAGGCTGGTGAAGGGTCTAGAGCACAAGTCTTATGAGGAGCAGCTGAGGGAGCTGGGGTTGTTTAGCCTGGAGAAGAGGAGGCTGAGGGGAGACCTTATTGCTCTCTACAACTACCTGAAAGGAGGTTGTAGCAAGGTGGGGGTCAGTCTCTTCTCCCTAGTAACGAGTGATAGAACGAGAGGAAATGGCCTCAAGCTGCGCCAGGGGAGGTTTAGGTTAGATATTAGGAAAAACTTCTTCACCGAAAGGGTAGTCAGGCATTGGAACAGGCTGCCCAGGGAAGTGGTTGAGTCTCCATCCCTGGAGGTATTTAAAGAACGGATAGATGTGGTGCTCAAAGACATGGTATAGATGGACTTGGCAGTGCTAGGTTAACGGTTGGACTCGATGATCTTAAGGGTCTTTTCCAACCTTAATGATTCTATGATTCTATGATTTACATTATCAGTTACTACACAAAGGTAGTGTAGACTTCATCAACGTTTTCTGTTTCCACCATATAGAAGCTACTGTGGTATCTGGTGTAATTGTCTGTAAAAGTGAAATTGTTTCCAGTGGCCACCATATAGATGTGTTGTAGAGATTATGGAGTATAATGTGTGCATATATTATAATATTGCTTTACAGGTGGTTATTCAATAATGTTTCTTAATAAACAAAATATGCTGAGACTTAAGAAGGGAAATATTCTTCTATGTTTTGGATTCTAGACTTGTATGTTGAGCATCTCTGGTTTTGCATGTTTCTCTTTATTCTGTAAGTCAATAATAGGTGTGTTTTGATAGCTGCATTTTCCTTACATTTGGCTTCCTAGTTCTGAGCTGGTTCTGAGTAGGAAGAAGTTTTCCTTCTGAAATGATAACAAGACCAGTGCCGACTGTCAGGTATCTCAATCTTTTGCTCATTTCACCTGGCATTACTAATTGATGGTCATCCTTCTGCAGAAAATTATTCATATCTGTCTTCCTTTGGGAACTCTATTCTCTACCAGAAGCCAAATAAGCTTTTCTTCTATTCCAATCTGAATATTTTCTGATGTTTCTGTTTTCCTCATGTGACCCTCTCAGTAGCTAATAACGTTTAACCCTGCTTGCCTTGAGACAAAATGAGTAGATGATGACTGAAAAATAAACTTAAGGATTAAGTGATACCAGTTCTCTGTCCATTACTTTCATGCCTTGGTGAAGGCTGTACCTTTATTGGGGAAATGAGAACACTGAATTAAACGTACTCAACATCTGTTTCTCAAGAGACACTTGAGCAGCGTGGAAGTAGCACTTTTCCTCTGGTACTAGCAAGGTCTAATCCCGTGACTGTGTCTCTGTCAGTAGCAATTATCCAGCTTTTGGTTTACCCATCCCAGGGACTTAAAGGAGTGGGAGAATGGGTCTTTGAACTGACAGGCTAACTAGATTTACAACATTGGAGAGCAGAATTAATTCAACAATTTTGGAATCTCTCCCTCTGTTCTGTTTTGTTATGTCTTCTGTTCCAGAGATGTCTTCTCTCTCCCTCTCTCTTCCTCTCCCTCCCTCCCACCCTCTTAACACTACTCTTCTCCCTCCCCCTCTCCCCCCCCCAATCTAATTTTAGATTAATTACTTGCACGAAAAAATCATTGGAAGTACACTTTGAACAGAATATTTTTTCCACGTACTGAAATAACCATACAGTTAGGCTAGATACATTCCTCATCTTGAGAGATGTTTGCAACTAGAACAGTTTTTTTTTTTTCTTTTTTATTCAGGTGTAACTGAAAGGGTTAATATGAACTGGTAACAATACCATTATTGAGTTACCAAAAAAAACCCCTACATAAATAATTTCTACAAAAGAAGTTATTTCCATGTGGTTTGCAACTCCCTCCTATAATTTTTAGCATCTTGCTTTTGTCACTTGTCACATTTCAAAAGGCATTTCTTTACATTGAGAAGAGCCTGAGAAGTATAAATTCAAGAACATATTCTCATAATAGTGGTAAAAAATATTTTTTTTTTCAAAATTTAACAATCTAATTTTTGTCATCTGAGGGTTTGTTTTTTTGTTGTGTTTTGTTTTGTTTTTTTTTTTTAAAAAAAAGAGAAACTATACAAACCAAAACCAAAAAAACCCAAAAGACAAACAACTTGAAAAACTTATGAAAAGAATATTTTGAGTATTCAGTGACTGCTTCTTTAAAGACATCAGTTGAATCTGGAGATAAAGCACATCTGAGATCTCAGTTTAGGACTGTGATACTCATAAGTGATACCATCATTACCAAAGAAACACAGATTTCCTTTTGTCAGCTTTCTATGTGAAGGCAATGATATTTTCCTGCAAAGGGGAATGTTCTGTAATAAGATAGAAGAAATAAAAAACAATCTGACCAAAATAATAATTATAATGGCCTCAGTTGTAGGTGCATGATCAACAGAATCTCAGAAATGGAGTGGTTGAATTGGTGAGGAAACTTTATGAAGATCTGGGACAGGTGAGACTTATAAAACCTTGACTTCATTGTTGTGAGGTATCAATTAGGTAGATGTGATTGAGTAGGAAAGGATTTAAGCTGTGCTTGATTTGGATCTTGGGAGCTGTGATCACTATGGTGGTTGTTAGTTTCATTAAGTTACTCTCCTAGTCATGTTCCCATGAAGACTACTGAATATTTCTGTTTGAAAGTTTGACTTCGTTGCTGGAATTTAACTTTTGATCCCTGTAAAAATGGTCTAATAGGAAACAACCGTTGTGATAAGTGAAAGGTTATCTTGTTGTCCTTGATTGTCACATAGCTTTTACATCTCCTGCAAATAACTTGTCTTCCAGGACCATTTTCTTGTGCTGAATCATTTGTTCATTGCTATCACAGAGAACTGAATTTTACATTCTGTTTTTCCAGCACTGTATCAGCAGAATACTGACAGGGTCTGTGCCTCTGTAGCTTGTGAGGTTTGTTATGCATAACTAAAATAACCTAAAGAAACTATTCTTACAGTGTTGTCTTGTGCCTACATTAAAGAAAAACAAAGACTGAGAAAGACTTCTAAAGCCACCTGCCCCTTCCCTGTGGTGGAGGCATACTGGTAACTCAAACTTGTAGATACAGCTCTGTAGTGAATTTGAATATGAAAAATGTTTTGGATCTCTTAAAGATGGATATTGGCCTGGAAATTCAGTAAGGACTCAATATTTCTGCTTCTGATCATGCTTGAAGGTCAGAATATTCAGCAATGAATATTTTTGTTTTAATAATTAGTTGAATGTTTTTAATCACAGATTTGGTCCCTCTGTCGTTCAGTTCCAGCCTCGGGGTTTTGTTGTCTTACTCTTCACTCTTCAAAATCTTTTTAAGAAAGCAACTTTCCTTATATCACAATAATAACAGAAGCTATTTTTTAAGAAAAGTAATGCACCTTTGAGTTGGATTACTGTCACAATAACCTTTAAGTCACGGGGCATTAACATGGGTAGTCATTTACACATTAGTGCAGCCAAAGAAACACAGCCCCTAATGGACGGGTGTAATGATGCTCAGCCCACAATGTCACACAGTCGACAGGCAATTTTATTTAATTATAACATGGTATTTGCAAATTAAAAAAAAACCCAAACACACAACAAAAACATAAACAAAACAAACCACTATTTTTGTGTGGGAACTGTAACTGGAAAACATTTCCGTAATGAAAACTAAAGGAAAATACTCTAATCACAAGTAATGGAGTGTAATTTTCACTTGTTTGTTTTTCAATGTGACACATCCTTTGTGACTATTTAGAAAATATTCTAGGTGTTGATTTTATAACCTTTGACTATAGAGTCATAATGTGTTGAATGTAGTAAGTATTAAATCCCTTCTGCCCCTTTCCTGTTATGAATTTCATGGATGAGGTAATAAATTAGGCCATTTTGCACCATTGTATATCAAAATTGTTTAATGAGTTCTTTGAGTTAGTGAAATCAAATAGCTCTATTCTTATATCTATCATTATATTTTTTGTTTATCATCAATTCAAAACAGAATTTTCAGTATAAAATGTAATGGGTTATCCATTAGAAGTACAAAAACATAATCAAACACGCTTCATGAATCTGGACCTTATGGAAAGGAGAAGTCACAGCAAGGATGTGGAGGCTATTGGCTCTGTATTTTTTGTAATGACAAGTTGCAATGTTTCTATTTCAGTTCTTTGCCGAGGTTTGTGAATTTTATGTCAAGCTTTTTTCTTGTTCTTTTTGGTGCTCTTTGGGTTTTTGTTGTTGTTGTTGATTTGGTTTGGGTTTTTTTTTAATACCCTGTTTAAGTAAAGCTTTCTCTCCCTAGCACTCGGGAGGGAACTTTTCTGTAAAAGTGTTGGCAGTTGAGCTTGGATGTTTTTTAAACTAAGACAGACAAAAGCTTGAAAATAAAAACATATGTTTGGTTTTTTAAAGAAAAAAAAAACAAACAAAGAAACCCAAAAACTTGTCTTGGTATTATGCTATATATTTAATGAATTATTAACCTCCAAGACTATAGTGCCTGCTTCAGCGCTGTTAAATTTTATCATGTTAATCTTTTGCTGTGAATGTGAATATGCTAAATTCCATATAAAATTTCAGAGACGGGAAAAAACTTACGAAACACAAGCAAGTATATTTTATGAAAATCATATTTCCACAGCAAATAATTCAATCTCTTTTTTATTGGTTTGTTTTTCATAGCTCCCACAGGCATTCGTCTATAGTGTAATCCACCTTGTAAATACGTAGGCTATTTTTAGCTGGTTTTATATTTGTAGGAAATGAAAGTCTGAAGCTGAGAAATAGCATCCTTATTTTCTCTCATCACTTACAATTATTTCCTCTTCAATGTACTTTTCTCCTTTCCTATCCTTTAAATATTCTTTTAAGTGAGCTTGATTAAAATGATTAAAAATGAGGATTCATGCAGGAGTGTTCTGTAACTTTACTTTTAAAATGAAAGCCTTGTCATGTGACGTGGTCATTCGGGAACATCCTAGCCTGTCATCCAATATGTAGTGCTGAAAAATATCAAGAAGGATAAGGTCCAGAAGCAGGACAGTATCTGGAGCCGTGAGGCCAAGGCTGATGGTGCATTCTGTGAGAATATATGGTGAGAGCAACGAAGCCAGCAGCATGCACATTCCAGGAGCATAGCAGTATCAGAGCAAATAGCTGGCTTAAGTTCTTGTGTTACTTTCCAGCATAGACAAGATTCAAATCACATCTTAAAAAATGAGTTCCAAGCCTAAGTTTTATTGAAAGTTAGAAACAGTTTTTCAAATATCCAAATATGTCCGTTAGAAATGGGAGTACACCCACCTAATTTACATGGAGGGTTTTGAAAACATTTTATTGAATTTGCTGGTTACAGTAGTATACATCTGCATTTCTTGTAACTCCATCATCATAGTCCTTATTTGCAGTATTTCAGTGTTAATATTAGGAACTTACTTTGCTTTATTGTTAATCGACAGTTATGAGATCACAAAGAAGGCAAAAAAACTTACAGAATAGAACCAAACATATTTTGTGAAAAGCACAATCCCAGAGCAAGAAATTTAAGTAATTTAAATGAATTAATTTTATTGGTGTTTTTGTTTTTCCTCCATAGCACTCCTCTTAGTAGTGTGGTTTTGTTTCCTTTTTATCAGTTTTCCTGTTTAGAAATGTGCTTGATTATATGAGGAAACAATGAAATGACAAGTACAGTTTTTTTAGAAGATGGCTTTTTATTAAAAAAAAACAAAACAACAAACTATAGCTAAGCCCACTTAATGGCTTTTTAATTCTTACCTGAAGTCTATGTTGAGAGCTTAGGCTTACGTGAGACAACTGTTCACGATGTGAAATCTGGACAATGAGCAGTGTATCAGTTGACTGTTTATTAAAGATGAAAAAGAATACTTTAAGTTCTTCAGATATGCACGTGAAGTCCTTGGATAGTACTAATAGTGACAGCTATAACCTTTAATACCTAAGGAAAAATAATTCACTTCGTCAGATAATTATGCCAAGAATATCTTGTCATGTTTTCCCAAAACTAATTGCAAACATTGATATAACTTTTTGATGACTGAAGATGAAATCTCTCCTCCTTTCTAAGTCATTAGCATTTAGAAGTGTAAGTAGTACGAACTGAAGAGATGTATGTGTAGTATTGTTAGGACATAGGTGACTGGGTTTTGTATTTGGAGCAGAGAATCCTTATTACATAATGCTGGATTTACACAGTGAAGCATGCTGAGAGTTGTGCATCGTGAATGTTGAAGGAAAGCTTTTAAATGTGATTTATCCATCCATCCTATGATTTATACGTAGTGCAACGTGCATGTCCTGCCTTCCTGCTAAGTTTTGCAGACAGCACTCGCTCTTCTGCACTCTTGCACAATGGAAAATTAACACCAGTAGGTGGAATAAAATTGACCAGTCTTGAGAATGCATAATGGGACCACCAAGAGACAACTCATTTCAAAAACACATCAAACCATCTTTGCAGTTCTGATTTTTCAGGTTCCATGTCATGTGGAGCATTGGGCATCCTGTTCTCTCGCAGGTCACATTGACATATAGGTGTTGTGCAGTGGGGGGATTTGGGTTTGCGTATACCCAAAATTATATCAGCAGTGTTCTTTTTTGAGTAAATATGAGTCAGAATTCTCAGAGTCAAGTACACTTTTATGTCTGGAAAAGATCTAGCTTGCTGCATTTAACCTAGAAGAATTATTCCTTAGGTTGCAGTCTAGAGAAATCTGCTGAATAATACTTGTTTGACCCTGGGCTGCTTAGATATTGGGATCACAGAAAAAAAAAAAAATATAATTCTATTTTCCATTGGATTGCTTTGATAAATACTTTAATTGTGTATGTTGGGGGTATCACTTGAAATTGGCAAAACCTGCGGTTTCAGTCACAGCATATTCGTGTCTTAAGTTTATTGTTGGATTCCTGTGTGACAAAGCTTGACAAAGAGTTTATTCTTCAATTTATTCTTAGATAGAGACTTTGTATTTTTATCAGCTGATTGAATCATGACACATGTTATTTGGGGAAACCAGAATGCTTCTGGTTATGTTTTCGTACAAATTCTTAATGTGACTGGATGCAATTAAGGTACTATAACAGTGACAGAGATCATACTGCCTCTTGGCAGTGTCAAGCATTATACAAAATAGTAAGGTAATAATTAGCAGATAATAACACGTGTATCTCTTTGTGCAGATAAAATGGAGTGTGAGGTCTACAACAAATTGTACTTCCTACTTTTTGTTAAAAGCCTGTTTTCAGTGCCTACAACTTGGCCAAGCATTGACCATGCTGATTGGAAAACATAAATGCAGCTTAATTGCATTTAGGAATTTGCTTTTATGTGGGCATTTGCTAAAAATTCCCCTTCAAACTTGCTAATAGAACCCATCTTTTTTGAGTCTCGGACATTTCCTTGTGTCCTACAGCGGCATGTGCAAGCCACTCAGTAGTCTCTTGTCTGGTTCAAAAAAGTGCAGCAGCTAGTTTTGCCTTCATGATATACCTCTTGGCTGTGCATAGCAAGGTACTGATTATCAGGGTTATTTTTGACCTTTGCAAGATATCAGTGTTATAGTATGTAACTTCTTTTAATCTAGGAAATTGCATATACTAAAATATCTTTTAGGTGATGAAATTAAGTACTCAGTGTTTGTGCAATATTAGAAATAGCTTCCTTTATTTTTTCCTCCTTGTGTGCATTGCATCTTATGTCCAATTTATAATTATACAGCTACAATTTTCTTGTCTTGCTAGGTCTAAGCATGATGCATATGTGGATAGGAAGTAAATAGAATAGATTACTACAGAACCAAGGAGACTGTCGTCTTGTATTTCAGATATTAACCAGAGAGAAAAGGTTTATACTCTGTGCTTTGCTATTAGATTTGCTAATATTGCTGTCATGTGAAGAGTAGTTGTACAAAGGAGGTTTCAATTACACTTGCACAAGCAACATTAATCCTGGCATTTCTAATTGCTGAGGGTTTTTTTTTTATATATTTTATTTTATTTTGCAGCCTCTTATAGAATGTCTCTTTATGTGCATTCTATCTTTATGTGTATTATCTAGATGGACGGATACAGGTAAAATTAATGAACACAACTGTAAACAGTAATAATTCACTTTGATGACAGTTTTAGCAGGGTATAATTCAAATTCTTTTTCCACCTCAAGCAATTCTTCAAAACTGAGGGCTAATGTTTTCTCTGAAAACAAAGTCTTCAATAACCATCACAAGATCTTAGAGAAAATCACATGGGATATTGCTAGAGGGCAGGAATGAAATTCAAACATGACACCGATGTATGACATGTAACAGAACTGCAAAGTAAATAAAAGAATCAAAACAAGCTCTCTGTCTTGGGAATAATTATTAAATAATTTTCGATAGCTTGAGAAAGGTGTGTGATTGTCTGTTAATGTGGTGCTGAACAAATATGAAACAGAATACAATACCTAAAAAAGCTTGTGAGCTAAACAGAGATATGATGAAATCAGAATTGAATTTGAGCTTCTGGCCGAGGAATTTTTCAGCTTAAATATATATTTCCCAGGGTGCTGGAGAGCCAGCATCATCGTTAATGCATAAGAAATGTTCTCAGATTTCTTGGTGAAAAGATTTATATGTGTGCAAAGGTTTATTTTGATTTATTATTTCTTTTATTCAGATAATGGTGACTCCTTAACGCTCTTACCTTGCTCTAGTCCTATACATGGTATTTCATTTCTATTAGCACATAGTATAATCCAACTAACTGTCTTATTATGATGATATTGATGATTCTGCTGTGATATTAGCAGTGCTTCAGTCTTGAGAGTAGGGGATGACTAAACCAAACTAATACAAAATGTATGCTATTGCACTTGGTAGGCATATTGGGCAAAGTATGCCTAACTGGGAAAAAATAGGTTTGGAATTTTTTTTTTCTGGCTTTCAAATCCATTGCTCAGAACTATTGAAATATACTATCTCAGCCCATTATTATTTTTCTCTGAGCTCATTTGAGAGTCTGCAGTATATGTAACATTCTAGCAGAAAAAAATAGTGTTTTTGCTTTTTGGTAACTCTTTATCATGCAGTTTGATTTTGCTAATTCTGAACTCTTCCTTTAATTCTTCATGTCGCTAAATTATGAGATGTTCCAGAGCCAAGCCATCTGGCTTCTATAAAAGCTACAGGCAGATTGAGGACATCTCCAACTGCTTTTATTGACCAGAGCACCTCATGAGCCTTTAATGGGAATAATGAGGGTGGGCAGAAAGTTTGGTTTTCTTAGCTTAAAGTGCTCTTACTGATGGACCTCACAAGTGCAGTCAGCTTTCTACACTGTGTTTCATAAACCTTTTATGACTGCAAGAGTGTAAACAAGGTAAAGGTCCACTATGTTTCTCACTGAATAAAAATGATATCCTGAAAATTTGATATGCATTTCTTTATTTAAAAAAGTTCTTCACAAGCTCCATATGATATTTGTACTATAGTCACTTTGAATTGAAATGTCCCAGTATTTAATGACTTGAAATGAAAGAGAAATAAAAAAATCTGTCTAGGAGTTGAAATACAAATGGTGGTTGGCTAAGACCTTTTTTCATGTGTTTATATCTGCTGTCTGTCACAGTAAATTTAGGTAGAAAATGTTCCTCGTATTTATAAAAGACAAAGCCTGTGATGAAGTTTTAGCAGTTTGGGGAACTGTGCAGTCACTGACAGTATTGCTGCATTTAAAATCATTGGCTTATTACAAGTCCATTATAAGTGGCTAAGCTTACTCTCTAGTCTCAATTTTACTTTCAGTATCATTTACAGAGAAGAGTTGGGATATTGATGACTGTTCTTGACAGCATTTTGCAGCTGTGTAGAAAGTTTTTATTTATGAATTGGAAAATGGCTTTTAATGTTATAGCAGTAAAAAAAATGCTATAGGTAGAAGAATAGGAATAGTAAAGCTTTCTATCTTTGTTACTTCTTGCAAGGTGCCCAAGACAGTGATCTCATATTTAGGAGCTTCTTTGTCTTTTGAGTAGATGAAGGCTTGTTGCCTTGAGTAAATGACTTATAAGAATATAGTTATAAATCAGGGCTCAATAGTAAGATCACAAATATAAATCTTCAGTTGTTTCATTCATAATATGAGCCCCTTGCTTTCATACTTCTTTGAAATCTCTGTATGCCCTGTCTACCCTATGACATCTTGATGCAGCTGATTAATATATAGAGCTTTATGACCCTGACTGTCTAGAAGCCAGGGCATGGCCTAATGTCAGGCACCTTCGAGGCTTGATTGCAGAAGACATACCTTAAATGATTTTAATACCTGTTAAGTATTATTGACTTGATCCATATATTTCTGTAGTTTGTTTTGCTTCAGGTGGTTTTGGGAGGATGCTGAGGTTAAAAAAACAAACAAACAAACAAAAAAAACAAACAAAAAAATGAAAAAGAAGTACCATTAGCATCCATGACATACGGTCCAAGAAGATACAGCCAAATATCTTAGTCCTCCAGAAACCTGAAACTGCAGCATTTGTAAGCTAGTGTAAGAACAACTTCAAGCCTGCTGAAATCAGTTATATCTATTAATTTAACAAAATGTGGCACATCTTCCAGATGAGATACTGATGTGGGCCAGTGCTGATGACTATGTGAAGCATGTGGGCACATTTCAGTAGTAGCCTCCAAGCATTAACATAATGGCAAGCCTTCACTGGAAGGCATTAGAACTGCCAGGGAGTTCAAGAAATATCTTCATTACATCAACAGATTGCCTTAGCTGTTGTGCCCCAGTCAAAAATTGATCTACAATGGTCAGGTAGATTTGGCATCAGTTTCAAACACCAGAATTGCGTGTGGAACAAATAATGCAAATCTCTTCCAAGTTCTATATGCTTCAATGCAGTATCTGCCCTGAACAAAAGTAAGACACGAGTAATTTTTTTTCTAGAAGTAGTTTTGTACAAATGTTTAGTGAGGAAATAGAACAATGAGACAGCAAGGAGTTTCACACTGGTGCTCTGCTTACGACAGCAACAGAATAAATTGCATAAGGAGAAGAGTTCATCCATTTTGTTATTAGATAAATTCAGAGCATTTTATTTCTGCAGCATAACCATCTAATCTGCATTACAGACTAATAGAGAAATTCAGAGTATGAATACACTGTTACACGCAGTACATGAGTAAAGCATAATAGGAAAATAAAACAGATAGAAAAGAGTGGGCAGATTTACCACCTACCACCCAGAACTCTGTCTGACATCATCACTGGTTAAATGAGAGACAGATCTCTGCTTTGGCTTAATTACACATAATTTGTCTGACAGTTGAAATACAAACCTAAACAGTCAGTCAGCTAAAGATACACAAAATTAAGTATTTCACGCAGTGTCCAACCCCTTCAATCTTTATTAATAACTTAATTACATTAATTACACCATGGTTTAATGTATTGGTAGTACAAGAGGGGGAAAAATTATAGACTCCCCTAAGTAATGAGCTGCATAGCAATTCTGTTAGAATTAAGACTATTAGCAAAATGCAAAATAGCAGTATTTGTAAATATATACTCCACAGTTTATAATTCCTGTTGTTCCACCCCATAATTCTTTTCTTTAGCAAACTCCAGCAGACATCATTTTGGAGGTCAATCCAAACATGCCAGAAACATTATGAAGGGAAGACTGTTTTCAGGCTGAGTGGATATCTGAAAAACTTGGTATTTCCACTACATTTTCACTCCTTTGGGTTTGTTGCTGTTGTTGTTTAGAGGGTTTTTTTTGGCCCTATCTTCAGCAACCATCTGTAGCACTAAAATAACACGAATTTTCCTTCTTCTGTTCCATTCCATGATGCAACACAACTGTCTTGCATTGAAGTACTGAAGCCTTTATATATCAACTCACATCTAAAGACAGTGTGGTAGATCCACGTAGTGGATCAGGTTTACTGACCTTTAGCCTCTTGTCTAGGTACTACTCCCCTTGAACAGTATAAATGTGGGCAGTTCTTCAGAGAAGTTATGTCTGTTCTAACCTTTTGGACCAAGCAAGACTATATGAAATAGCAATTTGACAGTAAATGTTTACAGTAGTTAGGTACATCTACATTGTACCTTCTTATGGAAGCAGGCTGAGCATAGTTATATAGACTATAATAATCATGATTAAGAGATATTTATAAATATAACTTCTCTATTTCACCTATATTACTGTACACATCTGACAGTGCTGAATTGTAAGGGTATTTACTTTCTTTGTCATTTAACTAGAGAACTTATTTGAATCCTTGAAATAAAATCGGAGTATGTTTAGTTTAAGTAGAAAAAAATAATTATTTCTGAGTTGTAAACTGCTTCAAATCAAAAGGATAGCACCTCCTTAATGGCCAAGTTATAGCTGGGATATTTGGTTAAGCATCTTTTGTAATCAAATTAGAATTTGCATCTTAAGTTAGGTTTCTAACTTTAAAATGTCTTTAAAAGGTTCTTTCTTTGAGGCGTTACCTTTGGAAAGAAGGCCCATATCCCTTTCACGTGATTCTTTTACAGTGAATTATTCTGATGACTGCAAATACACTTTCCTACAAGAATATTCCTGTAAACTTTTGTAAATTATTTCAAGATGTAAAATTATTAAAATTATTTCTATTGTCTCCAGAATAAGGTTTGTCTTTATTAAAATGTAGAACCAAGTGTTATTCACAGGTGAAATGTTACTATACCTCTTGGCTGGAACTGATAGGGACAATTTGAGAGATCCTGCTAACTGTAACATTTTAAAATTTAGAGATACAACAGAATGGAAAGGTATTTAAAGCATTCATATTTGGGCTTGCTTGAGTAGTCATTCAAAGTTAAGGAGTCAGTTGCATTTGCAGTTTGTCAAGGATTTTGGTGCTTTGTCGTTTCCATGCTACTTCACTGAATGTGTCAGTGTGTCTGCCTGGGAGACATCGATAACTAAATCACTGAAGTGCCTGCCTGAAGTGTTTGACTATTGTTCTACTTGCCATCTAAAGAAGCTGAATAGCTCTATGGTATACACTGCATGAGCTACAGAAAGGTGCTTTTCTTATTCTGCCATGATAAATTATGGACGTGTCCATTGTAGTCACTTTATTACTGTTCTTTCTTTTACTATAGTCACCTGTCATCTGCCGTTATCATTCAGATCAGTGATTTGATGCTTATTCTTTGAAGATTCCCTAGATGTGATATTTTTCTATTCTTTAATACTTCTGAACTTTTGAATATCTAGTTAAAAAGCTGTCAACAGTGATAGATATCTACATAGATGTCTCCATATTGTCACAATGGTGATTCTGCATACCTTCAAAATTATAATGAAAATATTTTTCATGGTAGAACTGTTCGATTAAAACATACTATCCAAGGTTGCATGTTTGGGCTAGAAGTCGTCAAAGGCATGCTACATAGACTGCTTATTTGTCTAGGAGTAATTCAACGGAGATGGCAAGAAATAAAGAAATGCTCTTTGCTTATTTGTACCCCAAGACTCTCGATCTCATTTTCCTAGATTTTAATTCACGTACTCTTAATAAATTTATTTTGGAACTGAAAAATGGAAAAATTATCACATTAAAAAGAAAAAGAAAAAAAGGAAAGCCTGTTACTTTAAAAATTAACTTTCCTGAAATGGAAAACTATTATTTGTTTAGCTTAGTCGTGTTTGTCTTTAGGAAATGCTGATGCATATCTGAGAATATTGCTGTATGTTCCCATTGAAAATCTTGAACTAGCATGACTGTATCAACTAGAAAGTGTGAATATGGTCCTGAATAGTGCAGCATTACCTTTATACTTCTTTTATTGAACCCTGATTAATACAAACAAAATTTTTATTTTTTATTTGATTTTTGGAATGTCTTTTCTTAGTCTTCTGTAGCCTCAATCCTGGGATTGTATATGGGTGAATACAACTGAGTGATTTGTTAATTGTTCTGCCTAGTGAATGGTGCTACAATACATACTGTAGACTCTATAGGAGGTATCTTTTCTATTCCTTTCATGATAGATTCCTAAAATTCATTTAAGTTACCTTAGTGTTATTTTTGTAACATGGTAGAAAGAGGAAAACTCTGGGAAACTTGCATTTTGAGGTTGTTCAGTTTTAATTGAAAACTGCTATCTTTTTTTAAAATAAACTTAATGCCCAGTTTAGAACTCTAGGCATGGAATTCCCAAAGGGAGTTCTTTATGCAGTGTTTTTTAGAGTCCTAGTCTTTATTTCTTTTAATCAATGGGTACAGAGTTACTGTTTCCTGAAGACTATTGCATGAGAACTATTTATAGTGAATTATGAGACACAGCACATGTGTAAGTTCTGTGACGATTTTCATTCCTTTTTGTAAGATTGTCTTGATGTTGTAATGATACAGGGAAATAAATATAGACAAATAAATACAAAATATAGCTGGGCATAACTATTTTTTATTAAAGAATGTTGAGTTTCTTTTACTTGAGTTTTATTTTGCTGCAAAGGCATCTAATTTTGAACTTTGTAAGACATTCAAAATGTAGTTAGGCTGCTGTTTGGTGTTTGGATTTGTGAATCTAGATGAATTATGCCACAGAGTAACAGTCACTGTATAAATCTGCATTATGGCTGGCTGTTAAAGAAAAGCAGTAGGAAAATAGTATATTGAGAAAGTATGACAGTATTTGCTTTCTCAGTTTCTTTTTAACTTGCTCCTTCACTGAACCTGTTGGGTATTTTCCTCTAACGTTGATGAATATTGGAGCAGTGAATGTTCAGGTGTGTCCAAGGTTGGATCAGAGCTGTTTGTCCAGCCCTGAAAAAGCACCTGTATTTGAAGTGGATTCTGCTATTGTAATATTTGGTGAATAGGATTTCACTGGGAACTGATCTGTGCATAGTGAGAAATAGGTCCTTTTGCACACTATTTGTAATGGAGTGGAAAATTACATTTGCCATTGCAAGAACAGCCCCATTAGTGGGAAAGCAGATTCTCTCGCAGAGAGCTAGAATGCACCTCAGGCAGTGTCAGGGTGACAGTCCAAATAATGGGAGTTTGGAATGAACCAGGAGATACTAAAATGAAAAAATGCTTCTCTTCATACATTGTGGTTCCTTCATAAACTTATTGCTACATAAGGAACAGTTTGATTTAAAACAGAATGAAACTAAAAAACCTCACACATTTGAACAACTGTTTATAACTTGTTTTGAGGATGAAGCCTGCTGTTGTGAGAAGGAAATGCAGTGATTTTCTTCCTACACCATTATCTAAACCAGTGTGAAGCTACTAATGTAAACAGGAATGCTAAAGTGTTGTTAGAGGTTTTTTTGGTTTTGTTTTTAAATAACACTGCAAGTGTTGCCAACTCTATCTCAACCATATGAATACTTTAGGAATTGAATAAAGGATCTTCTGTGCAAGTGCAAGCATCTATGACATGGTGCAGCCGTCCCTGACCTACCATTTCTAACACCTTTTCTTCTCAGTGAAACTATTTTAATCTTACTCCACCAATGAATGATTAACTTCTGAGTAGATGTATAAAAGGAATGGTGTCAGTTGTATTTTAAGCTGCTTACAAGTCTCTGACAATGAAGATAAATTGCAGATGCTGGCAGTCCAAAGAGCAAAAATCGTTTATATTGCCTTGATGCTTAAAAAAAAAAAAAAAAAAAAAAAAAAAAATTAGAACTCTTAATGACTCTGAAATATGTAATATAAAGAACACTAGGACCGCAATTCACTTTGCTTCTGTAAATGTGTTAGAGGGCTAAAAGAAGTTCAGTAGAGCTAGACTGTGCTCTAGAATGGCAGTCACACTTGAACTTATTTAAAATCTGCCATTTCCCTATTGAAATTGTACCTTTGCTGATTGAAATAAAAAAAAAAAAAAGGGAAAAGTATACACCAGAATTTTTTTTTGTTTTGACTGAACTGTAGTAACTGACAACTTCTGCAAAGTCCACTACAAATGGTTGTGAGGTAGCAGTGTAGAGAAACGGTAGTTCTATCGTACAGACCAGTTTAGAGAGAATTAAAAGGTCTTAGGTTTCATTGTCATTCTTCTGTCAGAGTTACCCGCTGAGTTTATAGTCATTAACTTCTCTAGGAACTGATCTAAATGGTAAAATTCATATCAACATTTGAATGAAATATTTGCTCCCAAAGATTGCTGCAAATAATTAAGCGTATGAGCCTCGATGATTCACAAATCCCAGGCCACTTAGACTGAAATATCTGTTAGGGTTTTCTTATCCATGCCCTGTTTTGCAACAGAATTTCTCTGTAGAGCATCTTACTCCTGTAGTAATTTCTGCTGGCATTTTTCTTATTAGTGTTAATACGTGATGATTCTGTGCTTTAAGTAAGAGCTCATCTTTATTTTTTGGATAAGAAACTTTAATCATTAGAAATTAACAAATTTGTTAAGTCCAGTATTCTTACCTGTGCTTAAGGTATGAATTAAGCACAAGAATTGCATATGGATAATGCAATTAAGTTGCAGCTTTTTAATTCAACTGAAAAGGTAGGCATCAGACATTAGGTATAGTGAATTTGTAGAGAGAATGGGTTTTGGGTGGGGTCACCAAAAGTAAGAGAGATACTTGATCTTCACACCTGTTACAGGAATGACCTGATTTTTGCTTTGTTCCTCATCTGCAGCATACCTCTGACCTGTCTTTGTCTTAGGAATGACACCTTCTAGTTACCAGCTTAAATTTCGAATAGGTTCCCTATTCTAACACAGGTGTGAGAGGATTGAAACTTGGGAGTAGTTAGTATTTGTAGTCATTATGGGGTCCATCCACCTTCTTTTTGGTCCTCCTCAGGAGTGAGATTTGTATGTGTTGGCTACTGTCCTCAAAGATATAAGGAAATGCTTAGTGTCAGGCTGATTTGTATGTTTCTGATAAAAATATTTTTCATCATCAGGACAAATTACCACTGTGTTAGGTTTCCATTGTATTTATTCCAGCAGTGATTCTAAGGTGTGGTTTATGTAGGGGAGTCTGCAGTTTGCATTATTGAGCAAAGACTGGGGCTTTCCTTATCTAGATCAGATTCTTCCTTTGGTAAGTTGGGATAAGTGGGATAAAAATACAATAAGTGAACAGGGCCTGATATTCATGCCTTGTGAAAGGCTAAGTATAGAGTATAGCATCTTTTGATTGTTACGAGGGTGTCTTGACAATCTGAGTGAGTGAACACCAGTTAGCCTCTGGGCCCATTAAGGCAACTCTTATAGTTCATGATGGACAAATGAGCATCTTACACAAATTTTAGTCTTTGTTGAAACGTAATCAATTTTTGAGCTAAGAATATCTTTATCAAAGGGGAATATCCACAGCTGCACAGTGCAAGCCCCTGTACTGTAAGGTTTTAGACTAGAACTGTAATTGAAATACTTAAACAATCTTGTTAGCGATAAACATTTTTTCAAGTGTTCTTCAAAAACTTAAAATCTTGAGAACTTTTAATTGAAATGATATATTCTGGTTTTATTTTCTCTGATAAGAAGGTGCAAACTGTGTGGGGTGAAATAAATATATGTTTCTGGATGACACCATCTTGGCATTTCTACACATTCTTTTCTAAATATATTCTTTATCTTAGCTGTCTTGAAATACTTTTAATATAATTAAAAGCACAGAATGAGTGCCAGACTTGTCAATTCCAACAACAAAGTGCTGAAATTTTCAGTGAAATGGAGAGATCCATCTCCCACACATTGTAATGAATAGGTTCATAAAAGGAAAATAGTTTAATTACATTTTAGTTCATGGATTGTTAATAGGCTGGAGTATCTAAATTGAATAATGTGATTCTGGTAATAATTATGTGTAAATGAACTTGTTTAAATGATAT
This sequence comes from Platalea leucorodia, assembly GCF_965183815.1. Taxonomy (NCBI): domain Eukaryota; kingdom Metazoa; phylum Chordata; class Aves; order Pelecaniformes; family Threskiornithidae; genus Platalea; species Platalea leucorodia. The sequence continues at coordinate 26,221,519 of NC_138826.1, forward strand.
TTTACAGCTTCTTTATAAAATTACAGCTAGAGGCAATCCAGTGATAGACAGACAAAGGCCATGCAAAAATTATCATAAACTATTAGCTTGTTTGCAAAGGGTTTTATGTTAATCTTTTAATACTTAAAGCACTCTGCAATTAACATATCACGGGGAGCTGCCTTGCAGCAAAGGCATGCAAATTAAAGTGCTTAGATAAAAAGCCATTCACATAAAAAAAATCAAAGAAAGGGTGGCATAGCACTCAAAGGGTACTGGTTTTATATTTGAGATTAAGGAGGTGTAATGATTGTGTTATCTAACTAGGGTTGTAATTAAAGCTTTTCTCCTGCAGACATGACAATAGATACAGCATTGATTTCGGTGTTTTAATTGTGAAAGTCATTTTATTTCAGGGCAGAAGATATGAATAGCCTAAATCAAAGGGCTAGAAGATTGCTTTGTTGATAGTACTTGTTCAACAGCTGCCTTGTTGCTTAATACACAAATGGGGAGAATGGTGAAAGAGATCCTGGGAGGTGCTCCGTATTGTAATTCTCCTGCTGGTTTCCTTTCCTTTCATGAAAAAGGCAAGGATCTGTGTACGGATTGTAAACAAGCAATCTTTTCATACACCACCAATGTTTTTCCTCCCTTAGTTTCCTCTGAACAAAAGAAGTCATAAAAGCCTTGAACTAACTTTTACTACTGCTCTTTCCAAACTACAAAAGTTTTTGTAATAAAACCATCATCTGCTCTCAGAGATATCACACTTTTAGTGGGGAACAAAAAGTCTCCATGTGGCTGTAATTCCTGTTATCAGAAATGCCACTGTAACAAAAGGGATGTGCTGTGGGGAATTGGATGTTAGATTTTATTTACATTATGTTTGTGGCTGTACAGTCTCCACAGTGTTAGATTGGGAAGGGGTGACTTTTTTTTCCCCAATCACTACAGTAACAGCGTAGAAAACGAATGATCAAAATAAATACATCTCGCTAGATTCTCAGCTGGCATACGTAGCTGTCGTCTGCTCGTGCTAGCAGGGAGTTACACACTCAGAATGGGCAAGGCCTAGGAGCTGATGTGGGAATAAACTGGACTCGTGGATACAGCTGATCAATTTGAAAAACATTTTTATCAATATCGCTTATTTCTTCTCTGGTATGGAAGGGGTTAATTCAATATGACATGTCAATGTGGCTTATTTCCTCTCTGATGTGGAAAAAGTTAACTCAATATGTAACTACATGCATGCAAGAGGAATTGTATCGTTTTTCATTGTACTGGTATACTTGAAGTGTCTACAGCCTTTCTATTATAGACAAGATGTGTGTGTTTTCTCTTTGCTTAACAGAACCAAAATAGGGTTTAAAATGGTGCAGGGTCTCACATAATAAGAACTATCCCAAATTCCCTTGGAGCCTTTCTGAGAGACTCAAATACAGAGAAATAAGTCTGGCTTTCTGCCAGTAGACCTGCACATTTCCTAATTTGGGTTTAAAGTAGGAGCCTGTATGTAACAAGAGAAACCATTCTCTTGTAATTATAAGCAGTAAGGAGTGGTGACACTTTGTCTCTGGGACTACACTCCACTGCTGGTCCCCACCCTTATTGCTGCTGGGTTATATTGGGTTAAATTCACATTTTTTCCCCATAATTTTCAAAGCCCTCCATGGAACTGGCTCAAACTATCTAAGAAATTGCTTTTCTCCAACTGTAGTGACAGATTCCCTTGACAGCTACGTTTCACAGGAGCTATGAAACTGTCAACCTTGAGGATGATACTTGTGAGAGCAACAGACAGAGCTTTCTCAGCAGCTGGCTCAAGGTTGTGGAGCCTAGTTCTGGAGGAGGATAGAATGACCACAAATCTCGCTCCTTTCAAAACTGTAAATTTTTCTCATTCAGCTGATGCTATCCAGAGCCAGAGGAGAAACAGTGATGATTAAAGTAAAACGTGGAAGAGACTGCAGACAGAAAAAGTTCATGCGGAAAGCAAAGAGACAAGACCATCTGACAGGTTGTGTAGCAGGGTGGTTATAACCTTTGTTCAAATAAGACATACTGAGGAGCATGGCTTGCTTATTTTGGAAGCACTGGAAACAAAAATGTTGTAAAGATCGTCTGAGATTTCTAGCCTGACTTTTAAGCCAAGGGCTTCAATAGATTCTGTTTATATGTGGTGCTGTAGCTAAGATGGTATAGCTTGATGAGCATTTAGGAATACAGTGTGGTCCCTATTTATTCATATTTATGCATGTATATATAGACTGTTGAAATTCATCTCTGTGTGATATTATTAGTTTAAAAATATTTTAGATTTGGGGATTTTTTTGTCATTACAGCCAGCCCTGAATGGAAGAATTGCACAGCTACCTTTGCGTAAGCTTCTTTACTACCCCTCCCACCTCCGAACGTTTAATGGAGTAGTAACTTCTTGCCTGAGATATTTAGAAAAAGTCTGAGGAGAAATAACAAAGATCTTGTGAGTGTTTTCCAGTAGATAGTGTAAGAATTTCCAGTGTGGTTTTTTGGAAGGTAGAGATTTTTGTAGCTGTTATATAGACTTTATTGAATCTTACCGAGGTTTAATCTTTATTCTTACAAGCTCCCATATTTGCAGGCTTCTACCCATCTAATTACAGAGGACTTTAAGGTAGGATACACTCTCACTGGATCTGGCTCTTAATTCAGTATGAAAAGTCAGACTGAAGATAAAGATATGTCTAGATAGGTTGTGGTAGATTTATCTGTAGCCCTGTGTGGCTGTTTTCAATATTTACTTTTTAGGTGGGGAAGATTATAGGATAATACTGTCTAAGAAGGCACACCAGATAGCATAAAAGCATTTTAGAAAACTTCTCCCAATTAAAGAATTGGTGTAACCTCTTTGCATATAATCAGATTATTTCTAAAAAGTATTCCTTGCTTCTGAAAAAAAAAAAAATTAAAAGCTGTTTAACTGCATTAAAATTATTTAGCAATGCAGTGAAACCTGTTATCAGTAAGATCTTTAAAGCATCTGCAGAGGTCTTTGAACAGGGCTTTGTAGATTTCTTTTTTGTTTATTTTCAAGAGACATTTTCAATATAACTCCAACTGGAAAGGTACATGATCTGCATATTACTCTATAGGAAAAGGAGTTCTTGGAAGCCAAGTGCCTTAGGCTCTCAAGAACTGTACTGATGACTAGGAACTTGCCAGTAGCTTGAGTACAGCAAAGGGCTAGCCAGGAGCTTGAGTCTGTCACAGGGCTAGACTTCTGAGAAGAAGAAAAAAAAAAAAAAAAAAAGGGTTTACAGTGCCTCTCATTAGGTTTATGTGTATATGGTAATTGACACAAAGAGATGCACATTTTGAAAGCATTCCAAGAGTAATCTCCTTTTGTCTAAGTGGTAAAGTTCTAGTCAAGTAATACTGTCTGCCTGTAACTTCTGGCTTTGGATTTCTCCCAGGCTTGAATGCTCATTACATTTAACCTGGAGTCAAAGATCTGATCCTTTTCAGACATTATTTCTCATGTAAGGCCTTTGTTGCTCTCCCATGGATACAGCTCTCCTTTTGGGTTAGTAGTTTCTCAGTTAAACCAAACCTTTCTATGAAAGTGTATTCCTCTGTTATGCTCTCCTGATCAAATTTTCTGTGGTTTTGTTAGTGTCTTTAGTGAAACATACTGAATTCACTCCCAAATGTCTCAGGCTTGGTGTTTTTTCAAACACAGCATCAATTTGCTCTTAAATTTTCTAATGAGGATGTCTGCTGCTGAAGACACTGTTACTTCACTGGGACTAAAGTTGTTTTGCTGAAGTTTCTTTCTTCCTAATAACTGATGGGAAGAGCGCATATTCAGTGCTTTGGTCAATGGCCATCTGTGCTTGTGCTTAATGATTGCTTATTATTGTCATGTCATTGCTCTGAATTCTGAAACTCAGACTTTGTAACTGTGCACTTAGTAATAACTGTCTTCCAAGTTATTGTAGGGAAAAAACCTAATGGATGAATAAAATGGCCACTGCCATCTTTAGCAGTTGTTAAAGATGTAGGGTAAGACAGAGGATGATTAGTATAATTCCAGTTCATTCAGTGTTGCAGAAAGAACATGAATTCCTTAGAGGTTATGGAATTCCTGCATCATTGAACATCTCAGTTTGTGTGGATCAAGTCATATGCCATATATCTCCCATATCAGGGACAATGGAAGGTCATCATCCATAATGACTCCTATTTCACTGGGTAACCTACGGAAATCAGTACAGCTAAACCCTCACATTAGAACGCCTTTATCTTCAGAAAGCTGCAGTGGAATAAAAAAAGGGGGGGGGGAAGGACTGTGATTTTAAGTGTGCTATTGAGTCATTACGTTCAGGGAAACTACTTTCTTCATTTTAGGTATGTGCCTAAGCTTCTGACTGTCTCACAACTCTGGATAAGACTTTTGCTCATAGAACTGGCTTTAAGTTGACTACATTTCTGGAATATATCAGATGAACTTCTTTTGCAAGATCTGACCCTATGAGTTATCCTTACTGATAATTTCCATTTTAGGGCTGAGCACTTTTAGCTCCCCATGCATTAGAGCATCCTATGGAAAGAATTCTTCAGTGGGACTGAACTCTTATTCACTGGGAATTGTGAGCTCGGAGGACTTACAGCACTAGATCCTGAATCAACAGGCCTTTGGTTTTCTGACCAAATTTTGCTTTACTTTTCTGAGCTTTGCAGTGTCAACTTAGAAGTATGTGTTAAAAAATATTTTCTCTGAGTGGCTTGCTAACTACCATGTATCACTATGGGCTATCAATTTATTTTACAAGAAGTTGGAATGTCAGAAATATAAGATCATTCAGGGTTACTAATGGACATTTTATGTAGCACTGACACGGGGATTTGTTATCTAGAAGCAGAAGCAAGTGCTGACTTCATTAAAGTGGAAGAAGAAAAGCCCGCCCAAAGAAACAACAAAAAATCCTATACCTTATTTATCACTTCTACTCTTACTTTTTAATGCTGGTGAGTTTCTTATTAACCTCACCATTTTTATTTTGCAACGTGTATGTTCATGCAGCAATGCAACTTTAACAGAATAGTTAATAGACATGATGACCCTTTTTTTTTTCTTTGATTAAAAAAACATTATTCCTCCTGTACATTGTGGGTTATGAAATAGTCACAACTATAGAAAAATTGCAATCAAGGCTTGTCATGGATTACATGATTTTTATGGTATTCTGCAATTTTTCAGGCCTAGTTTCCTTCCTCAAAAATTTTTGAACCATAATATTCTTAGTTTTTTCTTATGTGAATCTCTCTAGGCTTCTACTGGTTGGTATTTTGAAAAATGCTAGTCTTTTTGGTGCAGGAGATGGAAAGGATTGCAAAAAAGCAGCTTTAAAATTGCTCCAACAAAGTTTGAAATTGAAAGCAGGAGCTAGGACAAATATTAGGAGTGACTGAAGTGATGCTGGCTGGGGAAAGAATTGCTGGAGGACTGTCGACGTATAGCCATAGCCTTACAGAGTGTTCCACAGTTTATAAGAACATGCAGTCATGAAGTCAAAGTCATCACAGATGGTAGACTCATCACAGACCTGCATGCGAAAATAGGAATAATCACTATCTCTTTCCCTCAAAGCAACATTAACAATTCTTTATGTATTATGGTCAAAGCATGTGTTTATTCAATACAAGTCTCTTTGGTAACTCTGTTGTCATTAGTCAAGTTAGAGAGTTCCCAAAGAAACTAGTCTTTCATTCAAGAGACCATTTCCAGGGCAGGACAAATATGAAGCATGTTCGAGCACTGTGTCTACAGCTGAAAATAGATGGTCACCAAGACTGGAATATTTTATGTATTAGGAAAAGGGTAATAACTGGAAAAAAGTACTCATTTCAAAGTACTTATTCATATATAGATTATGTATCACGTATCCCAGCCATGAGCAGACAGGCTTTATTGTGCTTCCACCAAATTCTGGTCTTGTAGTCTGTGTTTGTCCTGCCAGATTCCGCACATACTGCTACATTTTTCCAGTAAGAATTGTAATTTCTTTTTGCAAGTAGTTGGTTTTGGGTTTTTTTGGTAGTTGTTTTTTTCCTTATGAGCTAGGTGTCTGTCCACAAGAAACACAGAGAGAAAATGGTCTTTGTTGTCAAAACAGAAACATATTCCTGGGCAAATCCTGGCCCAGTCTGTAGCAGGCAGGTGTCTGAGAGGCACCTTTGTGCCAGATCAGTCCTTGGCATTGAATCAGATGATGTGGGCCCATCTGCTGTGTACCGATTTTCAGACAGAGGTGTTTTTCCTTCACTTGGCCATTTCTGAGTCTTCTGCAGGATTGCAGTTTATTTCAGCTTCCAGAAACCTAAGGCAAGCTGTAGTGCTGAGATAGAAATATGCAGTACACCTGCAAAAATGGGAGTAATCCCACTCTTTGATGGGGGGTAGTATGTTTTATAGCAGGTGAATGGAAGTTAGGGCCTTTTTTTAGCTGGTTCAGTCTGTCTGTGGTTGCTATGCCTTGACCAACAGAGACAGAACTAAGAATTTATGTCGTCTTCTAGAGAGCTGTCAGTGTCTCGTGTATATATGGCAGCTAGAAGAAATGAAAAAAATTGATGTAGAAATTTAGCAGGAATGTTATGGGAGAAATGGAGATGTGGAACAGTGGATAGACAGGAGGCAGTGGGATGGAAGTCCTCTAGTTCCAGCCCAGGCCAGAATCTTTGATCGTTGAGATAGTTTGATGTCCTTGAGCTTGCGGGACAATTCAGTTGTCATTGCACTCTAAAAGAAACAAAAGTAAAGAGGCATGGTAATTAACCTTCCGCTTTCAGGTCAAGGTTGGTAAGCAAAGGAAAAGTTTTCCCCACTTTTCAGTGTATCTTCCTTCACAGTAACTTTAGTAATGTCTGTTCACCTGCACCAAGAGAAAAAAAAAAAACTGAATTGAGGAAAATGAATTAAAGAGAGAAAATTGTGATCTAGCATTGGGCTCAAAAATGAGCTGAATGCTTAGAAAGGAAAAAGCTTACTAAGCAGTTCTAACAAGAGAAACAAACAGTTCTGTATGTTAACTTCACCTTGTGTTTAGTCTGAGAGGAACAAAGCAATGCCTGGAAAACACAGACAATATCCTCCCCCATGTAGCAGCACAAAAGATGGGTGGCACCATTATGGTGGGAAACCTGCTCAGCTCATGTAACACCTTTCACTTAAACTGTGCAGAATAGAAATCTCCGAGTACATAGAAATGCTCTTTTGAGTTAAATAGCAAAGCTGCACTGAATCCTTCAGTACTTGCATTTATAACAGAAATAGCCTCCAGAGTCGACTGTTTATTTATCAATTGTTAATTGAGTTGATGTTTACTCATGATTGCAAACAGATGATTAATTTATAGCTGAGTGTTATTACTATGATAGCGAAGAGATCATTAGAAAGAAGGATTATAATAGGGTTCTCTGCACTTGTGAGGCTAATAATAAAGATTGACTAATATAATTAGATAAAGCTTTGTAACAAATACTATTAAATTGAATCTGGACTTTATTTAAATGCACTGGCCTGTTATCTAAAATGTATTAACAGAGTGTGTGGGTTAAGTAGAACCCCTGCTTACACTGTTTACTGTCTCCTTCAGAGATTAAAATGGCTCTATACTCGTTGGTTAAATTGCAATATTATGCTCTATGCATGAGTATTATTTCTGTTGAAAACTCTAAAAAATATTATTGTAACAAAAGAAAAATATGATATTTGCTTTCAATTTTATCATGGGATGATTTCCAACTTTAATTTTGATGATAGGTTAACCAAACTTAATTCAAGAAGATGGTATTAGACTTCTTCATTTGCTGAGCCTGGTAACTCTTTTGCATAATTCTATTTAATGGAAGTCAGAGTACGACTTTTGTGGGAACCCAATGACAATCTTACGGAGCATTTGATTTTTTAATTTTCACAGAAGCATGGAAGGCAACAACAGAAGCTGAAGTTGGATGGGATGAAGCATTTCAAAATGTAGATCTACCTCACTCCCCCTCTCCCCGCCCCCCCCCCCCCCCCAGCTTCCCCCCCCATTTTTGGAGCAGTGTATATTATTTCATGAAGCTATTCCAAATTGGCTAGAGCTCTATAAAGATTTATGTGTTATCTTCCAGAATGAGTTTATCATGGAAAGGCTCTTCTCTGGCCCATTTTTAGTTGTGGGTACAGATGTAATGTGAATCTAGTGTGAACAAGAATAGGTGAATATTTTATTAGTATTTTAATGTAGGATGGGAAGAGACAGAACTTGCAGCTGTAATGTAAACATCATTCTAGCAGCGGCATTTCAAATTGTTTGAAAATGCAATGGCATCATAGCAAATAGTGAAATAATATTACAGGGGCTATAAAACCAGGCATTTTTTTTAGAACCTTAATAGGTTACACACTCTTAACTACTCTGTCGTTTCCTGAAAACTGAATGCAAAATTTCCACTCTTTATCATGAGATTCTTTATGGGTAGAGAAACACAGTTCTCACCTTCTGTGGCCTGAGTGCTTGAAGACTTAGCATCTTCTGGAGTTGCTTCAGCTACAGACTGCCAGATTATGAACCCTCAGGCTATGCAAAAATGCTCTCATCCTGATAGGTACTGAGTCTTAAATGAAGTGTCTTGAGATCAGTGCTTGCTAAGCACCTATCAGTATCTGTTTCCAGTTGACCACAAAGCATTTCTGTGCTCAGCTGAGACTTGAAACCCTTATAATATTTATAATGGGAAATGAAAAGTTCTTGCCCTGTGGTTAGAAAGGGCTCCCACTGGGCTGTGCAATTACTGTTGTGCTGCTCTGCTAACTGTGTGCTCTGTGCTCAGATACACGATACTCTTCACAGTTAGCAAAGCCGACGGGTCTCCTGTCACGTTGCCACCCCTGTCCAAAAGTTACTGGGGTATTTCAGGTTAAAAAAAGTCTTTGGGTTATTTTCATTCTGCTTAATGGAATTTCTTTGTTGGAAGAAGAGATTTGCAATAGATTAATTTATATAAACTATTTGATTACTAAAAAGACATTTAGAAGAAATATTGAAATCCTGAGCTTCAAAAATAACAAACTGGACAAATGCTTGAGCTACAGGTTCCTTACACAAAATGCTGTCACTGTCAGATGAGTGGGTGAGAATGTGAAAGTTTAAATGCTCTTCATAGAAATGACTCGGAAAGGATTAATAATGGCTCAAAATAGTCTCAGGGAGATTCTGGACATGTTCATAGAGAGTTTCCACAGAAAGGGTCTGCTGGTTTGAGCCTTGCACAGCAAGTGAAGAGAGCCTTTTCATCTTGACTGACTTGATGGGACATGGGATGAAGCAGACTTTAATCACAAGTGATTAATAAATCACTCCCAAAATATGATTTGACTTTCCTAGAGAAAGTCAATTTGTTTGAAACTCTGTGGGGAAAATAGAATTTTTTAATGCTTTGTATAAATCTGTTGGCAAGTTTTAGCATTATCAGTTTTCACGAGCGCTCTGTCCCAGGGCTGTCAATTTGACTATGCTGAAAAGTAAGTTGTCATTCTCAAACAACTCTTGTCACCTGCTTGCCTTCTGAAATAGTGCAAAGGGAGGTATTATAAAAAAGGTGGGATGAGAAATGAAGAGGGAAGCATCCAAGAATGGAGTCGAAGGCAAAATATGTAGAAAAAAAATGTAGAAAAATAACATTTAAAGTGGAGTTTGAGAAATTTTCATGTTAGAAATACATTTGAGGAAACAAATGCAAGTTGGTAGAGACTGTGTCATGTTATTTAGATTTTGTTCCTTTATGAAAGTAAAACATGTTTTGTTTTCCCTGTGAAAAATGTGCAGTTTGAAGCCCAGCACACAGGATGGGTTTTGAATGGGTCTCAAGGAAGCAAAATAGCCACTTGTAGGCAATTCACAGAAACCCAGTGCTACTGAAGGGAAAAACTTGGCTTTCAGATCAAATTTGTATGGAAACAGCTCAAGGTTGTTTCTAAGAAGCCAAACCCAGGCATAATTGTATTAAGTACTGTTCTTCATGAACTGATGAAGGCTTTAGTTTTCAAAAAAATGTAATAATGTTGGTGGATCACCTTTCGTAGAGATTTTAGTTTTCATTCTAGAATTTGTCTTCTTCCAAGTACCTGGTACTAGCGGTGCTTGTAATCAGGATCCCAGTTGCAATGGACCACTAATTTGTGTTTTACATTATTTTTACTCCTACAAATTCTGTGTTATGGTATAAATGAAAAGACTTTTCTACTATTAATAATATTAATAATGTAGAATTGAACCTGTTAAAAAAAGGTCATTCTTGCTTTATTCAACTTTCTGCTATTTCTTTGGATCTAGATCCTTTATTGTTAGGTTATATACTCTGGAGACATTAAACAAGGGGGGGGGGGAAAGTAGTCATTCTTTGTAGAAGTTTATGAAAACTGGCACATAGCTGGCATGAGAAAAGCTGTCATGATAATCAAATCTTTGATAGATTTGACAATTATATACTTGCACAGATAAATCCATGCAATCCCAAAAGACATCAAATGGGTACTTAAATTTTCTCAAATACAGACCATTTTATTCAGTTGCTGAACATTAAGCGTAGAAGAATTAGATAATTTTAGCTAGTGTATATAGAGCAACTACAAGTTGACTTGTTTTGTTTTCTTCTGATCTTTTTCAAAGTTTCCAGGCCAGCCTTTCGCTGAAGAATATACAATATTTTAGTTGTTTGATAAGTCTTGCAACAAGAAAAGAATAAAAGGCGGCATAGTACAGCTGGTGTTTTTAAAGTAAGTAGTTGTTTGACAACCATAGAGATATTATAATTGTAATTCATTGAGCAGGGCTCTATGAGGAAGCAGAAGTCCCTGTTGGAATTACTCCACAGTTTCCCAGCTGTTATCTGTTTTCTTCACACAAGGAGGGCTTGAATTGCATCTTAAGCCTTGAAGAATGTATGGTGCGCTGGATATAGTGTGTATTTAATTCTGGACTGGAAAATGAAGCCAATGTAAACTCCAGTTATTGCTGGGCCTTTTCATTTCTCTGACATCAGACACAAAAGGTCATGACTGCTTATGTCCCATTTAAAACAGCAGTAAAGATTCAGAAAACTAAAAAATGGCAGTGTCTTAATCAAACATTTCCAGAGCAACAGTCTGTTTACAAGTGCAACCTGTAGCTCTGTTTATATTCATATGCCATTTTTTACAGTGATGAGATTTGCAGATATGTGGAAGAAGATGGCCCTCATCTCCAAAATCAAATGGTATTTGAACAGTCTTCATTCCACATTTATGGGAGAGGACTTTTTGAAACAAACCATCTTGTAAGCCTGTTGTCTGTCTGACTGGGGTGGAGCCATGGGATTGTGTTTTGCTTTTCTAGGACTGAAATTTGCACAAAAGGGTGGAGCAGAAGTGATCAAAATCCCAAAACTTACTATGGAGTTGCGATCCAGTATGCACTGTTATCCCTGTTGAGCCTGCTATGCTTTTTTACAAATCAGAAAAGCTAGTTTAGGATCACTCAGTCTACGAAAGAACTGTGGAATGAAGGATTAGCTCAGCTGATGTTTGTTCTTTCTAATACTTTCTGTTTACATTAAGGAAAGGAGGTTGTCTTTTGTATTACAGTCTCAAAGAGTGTGTAAGATTGAAACAAGATGGGTTTAAATGAGAAAAAGACAATCCTTTACAACAGAGAAATAACTTCAGGTATTTTTTTCTCACTTAAAATAGAGAAGTAACAGAAACTGGACCCAGCAGAGCTTCTAATTGATTTGGAAAAGAAAATCACTAAATGCCTATGCATATAGCTGAAGACATATATTAATCAGTATAGAATAAGTAAACTATTTATTCAGCCTGGTGAATAGTAGGAAAAAACCCACTTAGATTTAGAAAATTATAGTGAAATGTGTCCTGAAAATTATTCACTGCTGGTACTGAACATTGTCATCTCATATCATGAATTTGTAGTATAAATTTTCATATCTAATTCAAACATTAGAACTGCTGAAGAAATTTTCATTGACAACTTCTTTAAATTAGTATCATTGTGAAAGAGCTATTAAAGAAGGCTGTAAAATGAAAACATACTTGAGATTTTTTTTTTTAAATCACTTGATATTTTTCACTGAATGTTTTACAACATCTTACATAATTAAATGTTATTGATTTCAGATTTATTAAATATGTATAATAGCTAGAGGAACTGCTATTGTTAACTAACTATCCAAAATGTAATGAAAATTTGGCTCAGGTGATAATTTTTTGCTTGTATTGGGGGAAAAAATGCAAAAATTTGTTTCTCTAGGAAGACACAGATGAGAAGTTAGCTTTTAATTAACATTCTTCCATCTGTCTCAAAACCAGACAGTAGACCTGTATTACTGGTAAAAGATATAAGCAGATATTCCAGTATTTCTCTTCCGTTTCTCCTCTTTCTTAACAAAGGATGAGAAAAAGCAATGAGCACTAAGTTAGAAAAGCCACGTGCTTTACAAGTAACTGAAATTTGTAATATTTCCTAGGATAAGGTTTAGCATGTTGGCACCTTAGACTTCAGGATTTTAAGACTTGTTTAATACAGAATGCTGGACAAATCCTTTCAAATATAGCCTGTGTGACCAAGTCTCCATGGTCAAAGGGCTTGTTCAAGGAATATGATTTTGGATTCTGCATCAGCTGGAGCCATATTAATGTTTTATTTCTAAAATGCTGGATCAGATTTGTGTGTATTGGTGTCAGACATAGTCTTACACTTATTTGATGTATTTAATTAATTTGAAAATACTCTCTTTTGTTTGGCGTTCATTTATGAATGTCCCAAATGCTAAATAGAAGTCAAAGTAAGGAATTCCAAAAGAGGCTGAGCAGATAAGCTGTCCACTTTCTGCTCATTTTCAGTGAACTTTGACTGTTCAGCTCCCCTACGCTCTTTAAAAATTCTAGTCAGTGTATGCATAGAGGAAGAAAAAAGCCAACAACTTGCTGATGAATGCAGTGACATTTGGTTTTAGGAGGTCATGTAGTGGGGAAGTCACAGAACTCTGCCCTGTCTATATAAAACATGCTTTACTTGGTGTCTGAGTGCTTAGCTAGTGATGGATGATTCAGTCCAAATGTTAGCTTTGTGTACTGACAGTCTGTCTCTCTGATATACTTTGAACTCTGGATGAATTTTTATATGGCTTTACATGAGTACTCATGAAAACAGGAGCAAGTTATTTCATTGCCAAATCTCAGGTGGCCATCCTGGTGCAACTGCTATAATTTTTGTAGGTGACTTGAGAAATATAGTTATTATCCAGCAGTGGGGAACAATGAATGTGTTAATGGCTAGACTGGCAGGGCTGCACTTGAGGTATTCCAAACAAACACCTTAGTCAGCAGTCACAGGTGGGAAAAAATACCTTTGACTGTGAAAAATATCACAAATGCTTCATTCATTTTTTTTTACAGTACTTCGTCAAATAACTTTACCTGAGGCTTAGTCCTCAGCAGCTGCACAAAGGTTTGTTCAGAGAAGGCTGAACTGGTGTAGAGGGAAGAAGGAAAGAGTCTATTGAATCTTTGAGCATGGTTTCCAAACTCTAACCATTAGCTTTCTCTTTGTAGGGAGTTGCTCTTGATCAATCAAGAGACCAGAGATATTTTCCCTTCATTCTTAATGCCTGGTGTTTGCAGGATCTGGGCTTTCATAGTCTATCTTAAGCAGAGGTAGTTGTAGAATGTCTTTATGAGAGATTTGTTCCTGGGAGAAGGGCAAAAACTACTAAATTTTCACCTGCTTCTGCAGAAAAACCATGAAGCACAAGACCTTGTTTCTTCAGGCTCTATTAAATCACTGGTTACTTTATTGAAGGAATTGTTGGTTACGGGCAATGTATTACAGCTACAAGTCCATTTCTCAAACAAAAATAACCATGTGATGGTGAATATTTGAGAGCTTTGTAGCACAGAACAAGACCTAATAAATGGTATCTTAATGCTGAAATACACCTGTGTGTTGAATGGGCCATGTAAAGGAGAGATGTGGTGGAAGGCATCATGGACACATGATTTCTAGCAAAATAGGCATCAATGCAGAAGCCCTTTAAATAACGGAGATTTTGTTGCAGTCTAGCCCTGACATCTCTACAAAGCTCTCCTTTTCCTCCTCCAGTCACAAGTAAATAGTAAATAAGACATTTTTGGAGGGCACTGAGGTGTGAGGTTGTGCAGTGAGAGAGGGACCTTTTACCTTAAAAAAGGTGAGATGGAAGTGCAGCAGGCAAGAGTACAAGACAGGGGCCAAGTGAGTAAATCCCACATGAAAAGCATAGCACTGGAAAACCCTACTGTCTTGCCATCAACTGCACAGATGTATGGTCTGATTGGTGTAAACATGTTAATTACAATTTCCCGCATCTCATGTGATAATGAACCTTTTCTATTTTAAATCCTATCAACTGTGGGTTTAATTAGACTTTTTTTAAACTAGACAGTTTTGTTCAGATCATGGTGGTTACAACCAGAAGAAAATTTTGAAATCTATTTTTGAAATGTTATTAAAGAGGAAATACCCCAAATCAGTGCTGCTTTAATTATCTGGATGAAAGAAAAGTGGTTTCTAAGTAGATTGCTTTCAAAATAAAATGTTTCATTTTATTAATGTTTAACCAAGTCTGACATATACATTTTCAAATTTTTAAGGCATGTGAACAAGACCTGATGCTATTAAACACAAGATTTCTTAAGGTTTTAGGCAACGTGGTGTGCCATGTGAGCCTGTGAAATATCATTAGTGATTTTCAAGTTGACACTGAAATGAAAGTTAAAACAGCATTTGTATATTGTACAGATTAATGGAATCAGAAGTATCTCTAACTGTCCTGAACATGTTTTAAAATCTACTGTAAACTGCATTCATCTATAGAAAGCTGGATCAATGCTTGATGAGATGATGATAGTACTGTTTGTGTTAAGACTAAGCGAAGTTAGATTTTCCCAAGAAGTGTTTTCTATATTGTAATAGCCTCTGGAATTAGATTTAAGCAGGAAAAGAATACTGTTTTCTGGTGCTTTTTTTACATTTACTGTTGATTACAAAGATTATCAAGGCAAACTTCTGTGGGGTTACTAAATACTAAAAATACTAAATCTTTTTTTAAAATAGCTTGGCAAAGAGTGTATAGATATTTAACGTCTTTAGCATATATCTTTGATTTCACCGTGTTAGGGTTGTGGGACATGCTTGTCTGTTTTAGACTCTTTGAAGATGCCCCATAGGCTTCTTTCAGATCAAATCACACCTCACAAAAACAATTAATTGAGTCCAAGTTCCTCTTTTGTTGGTCTTCAAAAGCATTAAAAATAGTCACTGAAAATAAGCCGTCCTTTTAGGGGAGATACAGTGCGAATTGGATCTCTGTGAAGCTGTTTAGAAAACACGCTTCCTATTTAAGGTTATCTTCACTCATTTCTTTCAGTATCATGTGAACATTTAACAAAAAAGCTGACATTCCTATCATAGTGCTGTGTGTATTCTTCTTCTGTCCTATGCGGCTATTTCCCACATTTGTCAAGGCAAAGGTTGAAGGGGGTATGGACAAGGGAAATAGGTCTCCCATTCATTCCTATCTGTCAGGAGTTCACTTTGTCATGATAACATTCAAGGAGTATATTTATCTATCCTGCTACTGGAGGTTAAAGCAAGGGTAAAAAAAGGAGAAGGGAAGAAATCATGTTTTAAAAGTTTACAAATTCTGCTGCAAAGACTGTAAACAGAGAGAGGCTTGCAGTGGAATGTGTAAAATACTGCTGCATTGATAGCGATGGGGCGGCTAGCTGCTACAAATCCGCTCGTATAAACAGAGGAACTCTTGCTGCAGATTGGGTCTGTTTTGGCTTAAAGTCTGAGGAACACATTGCTTTCAAAGTGAATTCTTAGGTGTCACTTCCCATAACTTATAGCAGAAGATTACAAAGCTACTGATATAACATATTAGTTTGATGGACAGAATTATACCCCCAACGCTTCCTGCTCTCCCCAATGACGCACACTAACTTAGTGTGCTGTGACAGCTGCCTTGATTTACCACCAGGCTGGGAGGCCAAGTGGGAGAGGGAACATTCACATGAACGCAGGGGCTGATACTGGCCCACAGCCTAGTTTATAAAGCTGCCCTGTAATTCACCACAAATGTGTCACCATTAAAAGGGAAAAAAGGATTGCAGATAATAAATACTCTTTAATTTATTAGCTAACAACAAAGAGATCAGAGCCAGTTGTGATGTGATTGTTTGACATAATATTGTCAAGGAAAAAAGCTAAGTTGACCAAAGATGTATATTACACATTCAAGCAGATGCATCAACTCTTGGCTTGTCACAAGCGGAGCTAAACAAAACGCCAAACAGAGGAGAGAACTGGCAAACAGCACAGCCATTTATCTCTGAAAGAGACATATTCAAGAGCAAGTGAAATAAGACATAGTTCTTTGGGCTTGGTCAAGGGCCAAGTTCTAACTATTATAAATTAAATGTTTTGTGTATCGATTTGGCAACTGCAGCAGCTCTTACCATCTTGGTCATGGTAGGAGAGTGTTAGATTTTCCTGTCTCCTTTTGCCAGAATGATGGCTTTTGTTCTGGGGGACAATATTAGAATGTGTCCATGCATACCAATAGCTACAATGAGTGCTATAAAAAAGGCATATAGGTTTTGCAAATACAAATAAGAGCTGTTAGGCTAGGCACCCTACAGAATTTGAATTTTCCAAAGAAAACTTTAAAAAGTCATGACTCTCAAAATCTCGCTCTCTGGATTGTTTGAGTTCACAGAATATAGTCATCAACAAAATTATTTCAGGTTCGTATGCTTTTAATCTGAATTTTGAACTTCATGTAGTTTATTTTGAGGAATCTTTGCTTTTTGTTTTATAGAAGCATTGTTTATGCCACCACAGTTATCTTGGTGTCAGCATTTCCATTATAAATTATGCTTGAGTGGTTTGGATGTCAGCTGTAAAAATTTTTGCCCTGGTTTGAAAACTGATGCACAGAATCAGAGCATGCAGATTATATGTTTATGCAAGCACATGCACACATTTTTTAAAAAAGAAAAAGAATATTTAAAATTAGATTCATTAATGTTATCCCAGAACATGAGTATCATGTTATACAGTCCCAAATGTGTCTCATCAACACTGCACATTATATTCTAATATTGGAGGCAAGTAAATAACATGCACAGCCCCAGCTCTTGGTTGTTCGGTGCAAAAGTGGAGTAAATTCAGTGGAGTATCTCCAGATGTATTGTAGTCTAACTGAATGCCAAAATTTCTGAATGGTGTAATGTAATCTACATTCTATATGTTACTCTTATACACACACTTAAGATCTGTTAAACATGTAAATCTGTAGCTGAAAAATATGTTGATCGAGCCAAAACAATGTTGTTCATATTGTTAGAACAAGGAGCTGGGGAATCAGGTATTATTTGGGGTGCTTTTATGTGTGTCTTTTGTAAAAAGAATGTAGTTCTGTTCTGTCACCTCTCCACCTTTCAGAAATATGAAAATTTAAGAAGTGTTATGTTACCTGTGTTAAATAGAAAATGTTAATTTCTGTGAAGATCATGCCAGCACAGGACCTGAGCATTATTTAAACTGTCAAGCTAAAGCCCAAACAAATTTCTTGTACTACATGATCCTCATGCCAAGCTTTGCACAGGTATAAAAATTCTCCCATAGTTAAAGGTCTGTGAAGTTATTTGCTTCGACATCAGTAACATCATCCTACAAACGTGAAAAGACTGAACTGCTGGAATTTTTTCTGCTTTTAGTACACTGACATTGTCTTACAAACTTTCACAGATTGAATTTGGAATGGAAATTGAAACTCCATATATATTCTTCAAGGATTTGCCCTTTCTCCATTTCTCTTGACAGCTAGACCATACAGTAGTTCTCTGAAATAGGAGAGGAAAGGTATAATGCACAGTGAAGAACGGAAAGAGTCTCAAGTCATCCCCTCCCTGTTGGGAGGCTGAAAGTTCTCTGGATGATCCAGGTCAGCAGCTCTGAAGGTGAACATGCTTCTTGGCACAGTGGCATGCAGATGTGTACGGGTCTCTACAGTAATGTGGCTTTTCAGATCTTGTGCAGCCAGGATATAGGAGCCTCTGCGGAAGTACGGATGGAGCAGGGGGCCTTCCTGCAGCAGTTTGTAGCACATTTAATGATTTCTGTCCTCAGGCCAATATAGGCCACGTTTCAGCAACCTATCTGTGATGAGTAGTTAAGGGAAACTTTTCAGATGATATCCTAAATTAAAAAGAGAGAAGAGGGCAGGCTGTGCCAAAATTGATAACTTAAATTGCTCAATTTTGATGAGCAGGGCAGTCAATTCCCAGGGAGAGGGAACCAGCATGTGCTAAACATGGAAAAACATTATTTGGGATAGAGAAATAGCAGTGTGGAGTCCACTTTGTGGCATTACTCAGGATAATTAATGGCAAGTCAGATGGATATATACCAGGAAGTACTTTACCATTTGTTAGAGGTAATACATGCAAGTGTTTCATATTTGTGCAAAGACATAGGGAAAAACAACCTGTGCTTTAAGAGTCTGATGGTCTTGCAGTCCATCCCTTCATTCTCAACTCCAGGGACATAGCTGCAGATAAGGCCAAAGTTCATTTTCTGCTTATATGGCAAATTAATTTTGATTTTATGCTGATTTTCATTATTAACATCATAGTTTTTAACAATCATGTTGATAGTTAATAATTTCTTACACCCTTGTCTTCTGAGTCAAATTATTGTTCAAATCTCAAATGTTTTTTAATAAAAAGAGGCAGACATTTAAAATTTCTGTTTCTCATGTCTGCAAAAAATCCCTCAAACATGGCTAAATTCCCCCCCCCCCCCCAAACTAAACAAATACAGAAAAAAAGAAGGAATCTACAGTTCACTAGTACTTAAAATCTAAAGGCTAAAAGCCATAGAACTGTTTCAAAATCATACATCCTGATTTGCAGGGATTATGTTCTTTAAATGGAGAGTTATGTGCTTCAAATGTTTGGAGTTTGCTGTTTTATATCCTTATGAAATGGAATTCCGCTTCTTATTACTTAAATTCATGAAAGAGAAGATCATAGAAAATATGAAAATGAAATATAATATATAGGAGTCTCCTATAGTTTTCAAAAGAAACATTATAGTCTTAACTCCCACTGAATATGACATTTAGAAATTCAGACACAATTCAAATGAATTCAACAGCACACTGTGGTGTCTTCTAGGAATCATTCTTTATAAAGTTAAAGACTAAATCGTACATGTTCATGCTTATTAACAGTAACCACATTATATTTTACCTCACTGCTCTTTAAATATGAGGTAGCTTACAGAAAATTAATGCAGGAACAGATGAAAAACAAATCACGTTAATACCACACAAATGCTGTAAAAAAAATTAGAAGCAGAATGTAAAACCATACCAAAACAGATACTATGTGTGCTAGAACACATGACAAAATGGACGTAACAGATGAAGAAATGGATACAACATGCTGAGGGCTTAATGTAACATACAGCAAAATGGATATAACTCATACTGAAATAAATAAAACATAGCATAATATATATGTTGTAATGAATTGAATAAAGCAGATAAGAGAATTAATTCGAAAGTGTACTGAACTGAATAAAATGTAACAATATTATGGATTGAGTCAAATAAAAATATAACAGATTGTATATTGAAAATAAAAAGGGTGGATCTAAACCATGCTAAGTTGAAATAAAGAAAATACGCAGTGCGTAGAGCTTGGTAAAACTCTGGGTACTAGTCCATCAGGATCACATGACTCATTTCATCATTTTGGCTGTATGCCACAAGCAGAGAAAATCATTAAGGTACTGAGTTTTGGATAAAGAAGGTGTATGTTTCATATCTGGCTCTACCAGACAAACTTAATTTGATTTTATCAAAGTATCTTACTCTCTCTCAAGCGCTATTTATCCCTCCTTCTCTTGCCCTTCCTCTCTCTCTCTCACCCCCATTTATTTACCCCCTTTTCCCCTTTCCTCTTCTCTTCTCTCTCCCTTTCACCCTCTTTGCACATGCTTTCTCATTCTCACATGCTCCTTTGCTTGCCTGCACGCTTTCTCTCTTTCACTTTTGCTCTTTCTCTCTCTCCCCTCTCTCTTCCTTTCTCTCCCCCTCTCACACCCTCTCGATCTTTCACATGCCCTCTCTTTCTTGCGCTCGCTTGTACCTCTTGCTCATGCGCTGTCTCTTTCTCTCTGCCTCTCTGTATGTTGTCTGGGTAACAATGATTCCTGTATCCTGGTTTTCTGTATATTTTGAATATATAAAAAATAGAGATGACCAATAGAAATTATTACCAGGTTAGATATAAACTTGATTTGAAGTCAGATGTGAAAACCCCAATATTTTGTGTGGTGATGATGTACAGAAATGGAAATTGCACAAAACCCATCTCTCTCTAGGCTATCCTGTTGGCATCTGAGCAGCAAGCCTCCCTGCTCCACTCTTTTCATGTTTGTCAAAACTTGAGTTTAAATTCAGATGTGGAGCCCAAGTGTGATTGGAGCACTGTTCTTCTAATTCAAGCAATAAAAATCAGACCTGAGGTCTAGATTTTACTCGCTCCATATTGTGAATGTGAGATCCATGTTTTGGCTATATTATTGGGTACAGAGATTCACTGATCTCATTGTTTTTCTTTGGTTTGATTATATCACAAGCTTTAAAAAAAAAACCCTGTACATCAAGCTTTGCCAAGACAGATTTTAAAATTTAGGTTTTCTTTTCTTTTCTTCTTTTTTTAAAAATTCACCCATTAAAAGTCTTAAAAGTTGGAAGGCCAACAAGCTCCTATCTTTGTAGTTTTATTTCTTAGCTATTAATCTCAGACTGTAAATGAAAATTGTATTCCTGCCAAGGCTGGCTTCAAAAGTTTGCCCTATTAAGTTCATTTTATTGTAATCTTTATTCTAAATGAAGTGTTCATTCTGGTTTAACCAGAGCTGATGATGACGTGATAGTTTTCTACTGAAGTAATACTTGACATAGGAAAGAGGGACAAGAGAAACTTGGTTGTGTTTCATATTGGTGTTGGTGTGGAAGGAATTTGACTTTTGTAGCTGTTTGGTCACGAAGTATTAAAAGGAAAGCAATGTTTATGGATTTTTATCTTCAAAGAACATCAAAGTGTGTGTATCACAGTAGAATACCTGAGCTTCTCTTCCAGTAATGAAGTTGGCATGCTATGTCCATGTTAGTAAGTACCACAATGCAACAGGATATGTAGAGCAAAGTCATTGGTGCTGAAGACTCAGTAATCCCCACTGTAGGCATTGGAGTAACTGAGAGGTGGAGGACTTTGTTTTGTTTTCTGTATCTCTAGAATACACACAGAGTAGTGTCTGGATAAGAGAGTGCACCATATTGAATGGCTGTTTGTTAAAATTTGCAGAACATTTCTTTCCTCTGTATACAGTTTAAAAATCACTTTATTAGAGAACACAAGTAGTTCTATCAAAATTCTTGAATATGTTTTCCAATAAATATACTCTTAAATAAATAAATACTGATTTAAACAGAAGCATGATGCTATTAGATGTTGCCCCATCTTTCCAGGAACATTGTGAAGTATTTGAAAGCTGTGGTGGGTAAATCATTTGGAAGTGTAAGTGTTGAAGGTAAACAGGTTCTAGGAAAAAAAAACCCATGGGGGTGAGAAAGCCATCTGTGTGCTTTTTTTATTTGGTATTGCATAGAATCCTCCTATATTTAGTATTTCACATGATTAAATAGCTGGTTTCTAACTCTGCTTCATTTTGGGGTTGCACTGGAGAGGCTTGTTTGAAAGTCACTGTAGGATGTTAGTCAAGATAAGTACCTTCAGCTGGTGTTTTCTTGTGAATTCTTGAAGCTTAACAGTAGCTGCATAAGGAAGCTTGAAGAATGCCCTATATGCAGTAATTTTTACCAGCTTAGATTTTGTTTTACTCCCTAACACTTAAAAAAATTTTCTTATGAGCCCAGGTGGGCTTTTATACAAATGAAACAGAAAGAAATTTTGAGCTGTGAACTCCAGCTGCAACTCTGTCATCTTCTGCTAGGATGTCCTGTGAGTTTCCTTTTTTTGCATTATATTTTACTTTATTTTTCTGTAGATTATGCATTTAAAAGTTTTCATCTCATTGCCCATCATCATTCTTTCTGAGGGGTAACTGACAGCATATCAGCAGAAAAGGGAATAAATACCCTACTCCTAACTTAACCTTCTGTGCTTGTATCTCTGACACTGGTTGACCATTCTAATCTATTAAACAAGCATTAGTCAACTGTATACTGAAACAGCCACAACTCTCCATCAAATGGAAAGACATTAAGCTTTCACAGCAGGCATCAGACAGCCTTCGAAATGTAAAGGAATCTGTTGTAATTTTTAAACATTCAAACTGTATTAATTCCAGTGACAGTTATCCCTTAAGTCATTTCAGGCAGTTGCACACTTCTCAACTTTCACAGCTTTCATGTGGAGATCATGATTTTATTCTGATTGAAATATTTCCCCCATCTCTCATACTTGTATTCATACTGGGAATGTTTTGAATCTGAAAAAAATACTTAATAAGTTCACAGGTAATGGATTAAACAACTAGTAGTTCCTTTTAATGGCACTTTAACTGTGTCTCTTATGATAGTCTAATCCTCTTGGTTTAAATGGATTCGCTGGCTGATACTGAGTAATTTTCAAAGACAGACCCACCATCTCTTAGTTCCAGTGTAAGTTTATTGGATATTTTTTAGTAAATTCTTGAGGAAAAACAAGTCAGTGAACTAAACAAAAATATTTTTTTTGTGGCTTGCCTGATCTCTTCCGTGTCCCTTTCATAAATTCTTATTCAAAAGCCATTAATTTACATAGAGGAATTTTAAGAAGTTGTCTGCTCTGGATTTGGAAGCCTAATCTGAGGAGTGTATTGTTTGTGTCCTGATCTAACTGTTCTTTTCTGGAGCAGCCGAGGGAGTAAATGAAAATTTCGTGTGGTTAAAGAAAACGAACAATCAGAAGGCATATGCATAACTTCAATGTAATGCATCTGCTGTAATAATTTTTGTGAGCCAGTCTTACAGTGGCTTTGACTGCTGACCTCTGAGAACTTAGCCATTATGTATTACCAGTCTTGAATTTACTTCTCCAAAGAGTGTAATCTTTGCTTGAACTACGAATCATCTTTTCCCTTTGCCCTTTTCCACCACTGGGCTAAATTACCACGGTGTATTTAATCATTTTCATTTTTTTCATAGTTTTCATTTTTGACACTGGGTCTGCATCAAGGACATCACTTAACTTCATTTCAAACTATGGCCACAATGACTATGTCCATTTCCAACTACCATACACCAGCCATAAATCAGGAAAAAGTGCCATGCTGCTTAAAACTGCTGAAATGAGCTTTTGAGCATTATGCTTACAAGAATGTCAGCCTGTCACAGAGTAAATCAACAAAGTGTCCTTAAACCTTTGTTGCATCACGGAAATCTCTGACTTCAAGCCTGGTTATTCATTTTACTGCCCTATTTCCTCCCATTGCAATGCACACATGTGATTATTATTTTGTTTGGACACTACATCGTGCTTATTTCTACTTTATTTATGGCTAGTAATTATAGGTTTTATTGCTTACTCCTCTTTAAATTTTGTCTGAAAATATTAAATGAAACTTCTGGTGACTTCTAGGCTCTAAAAGGCCACAGATTTACATTAATGCTCTAGGAACTGTGAGTTTATTTTACAATATTATTAGATGCTAATTCTACAGATTTTTAGAATTCCCGTTCCTGCCTTTCTTGTAATGTTTCATCTCTGCCCTTTGAGGTCAAAGTTCATGTGTTGAAAGCAATCATCCCTGGAGATGGCCACTTAATGCTGATGCTGAGTAGTAGTGCAACATACACATCAGATTTATTCATTATATTTGCACTATTTGAATCTGGCCTGCTGTTATTGGGCTTGTCGTTCATCTCTGAATTACTCTGTGTACTATGAAAATTTGCATGAGCCCAATATATTTCTTATTGTTTGCTGTTCACTGTCATTGAAAATCACTTTTGTTATGTCCAGTTATTGATAATCGATCTCTAAGATGATATCATGTTGAAGGTTATCCCTGGACAGCCCTAATCTTTTGTAAGAACGTTCTAGGAGTTGAGTTCTTCTCCAGTATAAGAAGCAGCTGTATTCCACTATAATCTTTAAAATAGCCAAAAGCTGAATAGGAGTATGTGGCAGAGTCAAAAATTCTGGATATTATTTCCATTGCCAAGCAAAAATTTATTCCTGTTACTACTGAATCCCAAGGAGCTGGCAAAAAGGAGATTGTTCAGAGGTAGTTCATTGTGGCTTGAAGTAGTTAGGGGAAGTGACTTCAACACAGTGTAATTGATAGTGATTGCTTAATTGGGTTTTGAAATTTTCTTTCTGTTTTTGTTCTGTTCTCTCTGACAAAATAGCGTTGAGGGTAATTCCTTTTTTTTTTTTTTTTTCCATGTATCACAGAGCTCATATAGCAAGTTCAGTGCATCAAAATAGATCAGAATTAAAGTTTGCATTTTCATGCTTTACAATGTTTCGATTTCTACTAAGCTTGAGTTTAATCTCTAAATTTGTTTATGAGTGATCAGTTTTAGGGTTATGTTGGCATTCTTGTGATATATATTATTGTCAATTGTTAATGTTTAAGTAATTTAATCTTCAAACATAATTTAATATTAAATTAGATTTTGCACTAGGATTTTTTTCTTCTTCAGTAGGATTAAAAAAAAACCACCCAAAACCATTTCAGAAAATTTGATTATGAAATGTGTTTGGAGAATCTTCAGATGAAGATAATTTGAAAATGAGATAGGGAGGCTAGAGCAGTAGAATGACAAGTAATTATTTTAAAGTTCCACTCTATTTAATTTATAAATTAAACAACAGTTTACCTGTACATTAATAACCAATTCATTCTGTGATCAAAGAGTATATATTTGAATTTTGTGGAATATACCTTACATTCTTCATGAACAGTAACATATCTAAGTCATGGTTTCATGAGTGAAAATTTCAATTTATCTTTAAATGTGCTCTAAGTACTACTTTGGGAACATATTTTTCTACATGGAGAGAGAAAGAAATGACCTGAAGGCAGTGGTATTCTGAGCTGTAATTGTGGGATGTTAGTTTATCTTAAATCTGTTTAAAGTAGCTGCAAAGTATTCTTACAAGATGACTGCAAGTCAGTCTTGACTCTCTTCTTTTTTGGAGTGTCTTCGTTTAACAGTCTTTTGCCTGTTTCCTTATATTTGGCAATTGTATTTGTTCAGGTGGATAGGGTTGTCATACAGGGTGCATAACGGTGACAACGTAAATCAAGTGTTAAGTAGGCCATATTAATTTGCATAATCCTTTTGCAAATCCTTCTAGGTGCATATTTGTTAATGACTTAGATACAATATTAGGAGAATATGGTAGAAAAAGCATATTAATGGAAGCCTAATATGTCAACTTTTAATTTGTTCACAGCTAATTTTGTTTTAATTATAGATTTACTAGCAAATGTTATATTGATAAACAACTTTTTAAATCTGGTAACATTAAAAATGAAATATAATAAATAGTATAATGTATACAGTTAATAAAATACTCCAACAGTACTATCTAAAATGATTAACAGGTTATATCTTAAACTCATACAGAATAAGCAAACACTATACTGCCTTTTCTGAGTTTATATGGGTTACTGTTTTACCTCTGTCTCTAACTGTAGAAAGTTCCTCATGGCTCAAGTCACTGAAATTACACAAAAGAGCGAACTCCAACATTGCTTAAGTTATTTGGAAGGATGTTTTTGTTCCATATTCTCCTCCCTAAACTGATGTCTTTTTTTTTTCCTCTTTTGTACTAGTATCTTTTTCCTGGGAAGAAATTTAATTGTAACTTTTTCCTAAAATGGTTATTGAAATAATTTTTGAGCCATTGCTTCCTCAATGTATATCATGATGCAAAAGGAAAAATATATGTGCAGTAATTTAAAAAAATGGCAGTTTCTGAAAATGTCTTGTTAGGGCTCAATTAATCTACAAGCTTGAAAACAAATCTGGTATTTACATAGCAGCATTGGGTTTCTAGTTGGTTTTGATTTACTGTATATCGTGGTGATTTTTCAGATATAGAACCTGAAGAAATCTTGATTTTCCTAGTTGCTTGCCTGTGTTCTAATGTTATAAATTTTAAAATAATATTACATGTGGCTAATTAGATGTTTAGAATTGCATTTTAACAATCTGTTAAATGCAAAAATGTATCATTTAGGCAATATTTTTTTAGTGTGAATCAGCAAGTAGTTTTTGCTGTCATTCATACGTACCAGTAGTGGGATAATCAGTTAAGTTGGACTTAACTTTCTCAGGAAAAGACAGAGTTTATGTACGCTCAAATGCTGAGTGAATAGGACAAGACTATACTTAATGGTTCTGTATCTGCACCAGTCTCCTCCTCCTATGTCTGTTCCTTCCACAGTTTGTCTCCTTCTCACATTTTCTGAGAATTCACTTCACAGGGCCTCAGTGAAGAATATATCAAAAAACATTTTTAGAAAAGATGTAAAAGTTGGGGCCAACCTATCTTTGCACAGCCTAGTCCAGCCTGGGTGTCTAGTTCTTGAGTGTTTTTTTTTTTTTTTTTGGAAATACCTCTGCCATGATAACAGAGTCCCGTTGTGCTGCCAATAAGGATACCGTCATGTTGCAGTCCTCAAGGACTTAACTGCCTGGTCTTCTCAGTGGTTCAGAAAAAAAGAGAAGGGGACTGTGACTGTGCTAGAGGAACATAAAATATAACAACTATGAACACTATGGAAAGCAAAGGAGTACTGATGATTAATAATACAGTGCAAATTACATAAACTGTCTAAAGTATTGCTTCTCTATTAGTTCAGGCAGTGGAAGGAATTTCTGTGTGGTATATCCCCCCTGCCTCTCCTCCCTATTTTTTTTACCTTGCACAGTCTGTGTCAGAGCTCAGGACTATAATGCCAATTTTTGATTTGTGTGTTTAAATTTATCCACTCAAATGGAGAAAGATGGGGTACTGCTTCTTAATTAAGTAAATTTACACCTGGAATGAATTACTCTTATATATAAAGAAGGAAGTGAAGCATTCTGAAAGATTGCTTATGCTCCTTTAAACAAGCTGTAATTTTACCAAACTGAATAATTAATCAAAACAAGATTGTTCTGCTCACAGTATCCCCAGAAATGAAGTTTTGTATTACATTACCCTACTTCAAAATAATGCTCTTTAGTGGAATGCAGTTACCATCTAGAAATAAGTATGTGGCCATTTCTATCAACTAATTGTTTTAATTCTTTATAAAGATGGGCATTACCTGTGTTACTTCCAATTAATCTCTGGCATATGTTACTTGAGGCATTAGGACACTGATGAACCTTAAGAGACCTGCAGTAAACTGATCCAGTAACAGGTCACATCAATAGTTTCTCATTCCGTTTTTTCCTTGTTTTCTGCCAGGACTTTGAGCTCCATATCCTATTTTCAATATAATCACTAAATGGCTGTTATGTAGTGTATTACGTTATACTCCTGCGTGGATGGACTTCTGTAACATGAAAGGAGATTTAGCTTCTAGGTCTCTGGAGCAGACACTGTCTGCCCTTCTGTCTGTGTGTAACAGTTACCTAGCGAAGGCATGGAAATTTTACTGGTACTTGTAGATGATCTCACAATCTACATACACAGTGATGATAATCATATGATCTCATTGTATAAGTGCCTTGTTAAATATAATAACCATGTTCAGAATAGAAAAAGATGTGGCTCTCTGATGATTTTATGCAGTTTATTCAGTAATATTGCTGTAGTTTTAATTACACTTTAATAATATTGCTAAAACCTGAAAAGAAATTAATGGTGTTCTATGTAATATCTAGAACAAATATGTTTTCAGCTCACAAGGAGTACTTGCCAAAAACCTATATATGAATAAGGTCATATTTCTTGTTCCTCATTCCTCTTTCTCATTGTCTCCTAAGGGACAAAATCAGTTATTCTTATTCAGCTAGGAAGATACCTAAGTATCTGGGCATCTTTCGCCTATTCTGGGCCTACGTCGTGTCTTATAAAACAGGGTTTGCGTGTATGGGAATTGAACTTTTGCTACATGCAGTTTAAATAAAAATTTCCTGGCAGAATTAATGCTGCTGCCATAGTAAAACACCCAAATGTGGACAAATGAGAAGAGTAAAGAGCAGAGGAGGAGAATGTTTGACAGAGATGGTAACAAGGAAAATACAATACTTAAACCTGCAAGTATAGATGCCATTTGATTTTGGTTGGTACCTTAGGGACACAGCCTTGTAAGTTTACCTCATTCTTCCAGAACTTAAGTAGCATGAATCCTCTGTAGTTATCTTGTACTTTAGGAATGAGGACTACAAGTCAAAGTTGGGATGCTTTTGCTATTGTATAGATATGAATTAAATAATGGAATATGAAATATAGTGGTTTTAGTGTTTTGAATTTTGAGTGAACTTACATATGGCATCATTAGAAGTGAATATGTAGATTTTCCTCAATTGCTTGGTCATTCCACTTTTTTCTTCTCTACCTTAAAGAGTGGTGGGAAGGGATTAGATGATTTTGCGTTCATATGCTTCTCTTTCTTGAAGTTTTTGCTTTGTTATGGGAAAGATAGTGTAATTGGTAGGAGATCAGTTAATAAAATTTGAAATTTATATTGTGGCTTGGTAAATGCAATTATTTTTGATGGCTCTCATGACTATAGTGTGAGGGGAAGACACTATACAGTTTAATAAAATTTCAACCAAATTGTTATTTTAGAAAAATATTAAGCCAAATTATATGCTTATTCCAGCAAGTAGAAGGATCCCACATGTAAATATGATGCAGAATATGAAAATTTCCTTTTTTCCCACTTCCCAAGGAAAGGACACAATAAACAACACTTTTCTATGATCTGTGAAGTCGTCTCCAAATTATTTTTTTTTCTCTAAAATATTTAAGTAGCTCAATTTAGTTGTAGTAATTATCAAATGCATAGAATTCTGTATCTTTTCCCCAAGCATTTTTTCCAGATTTCCTTTAAGGATTTCACAAATTCTTCTAGAAATCTTGAATGCCCAAAACATTCAGTGGATGCTCTGTCTCTCTTGGGATACTCAAGGCCTAGTGAGTAGCATTGTATCAAACTGCAGATGATATGTGAAATAATAATAATAATAATAATAAAAGTTTATTCATTGAAGAGAAAGTGCACAAGGAGTACTTTAATGTTTACCATTGTAACGTAGTTTGGATGCAGAATACTGCCCCTCCCACCATCCCACCCCTCAGTTTATAAGGTTTAGCCTGAAAAGTTGGGTTTTTTTTTTTCCTTGAAGCTAGAGTATGGTAGTTTGTTGTCCATTTTGAAATTGTTTTGATAGAAGATTTCTTAATTATGCATACTCGTTCTTAAGCAAGTCTAAGATATTTTTCAATGTAATCACTCTGAATTAATCAAAGCATTTTTTCATGGATTTTTTTTCTTTTTTTTTTTTTTTTTTTATTGGTACTGTCTTCCCAAAATTCTGTGTCTGGTTGTATAGTTTGTGTCTACTTTTTTTGCCCTTTTTTTTCTTCTCTGGCCATTTCCCATTTTTTTTACTGAAAAGTTCAATTTTGTCCATATAGGAGAGAAGTGTAAGAAAGTCCTTGACTCAGAAGTACCTGATTATTTGATTACTGATTATTACTGATTACTAAAGTAAAACTTACCTTGTATTCTTTTGCAACCATTTCTAGAAAACTGAGAATAGTCACGTAATATTCTTGAACAGCTTTCATAACTAATTTCAGAAATGCAAGTTCAGAAAGAAACTAAAGTCTGCTTGTTTTTAAGCATGTTCAAAAGTCCTACTTTCTTCAGACAAACATCTATCTACTTTAGAAATAAGGATAGACAGTGAGGGGTATTTAGATGTTCTATTATTCTTACATTATTCCTTGCTAAATGGAAAATGCTTTGAAATGTTTTTCTTGTATACTATTTGAAGATTGTTCCAAACGCCATGAGCCATCTATCTCCTAGACTTTGTGTTTGTTTTTTGTTTTCTTTCCCCCTCCCCCCCCTCTCTCCAGAACGAAAAAATGTCTTGAATCAGTCATTAGAAGAGTTCACAACTCATGTCAGACTAGTGTAACTCTCAGGAAAATGTCTAAAATAAACCAAGCTGACTCTTCTTCAAAAGAAAATGAAAACAACAGCCCTTAAAATGAAAACAACTGTCCTTCAGACTTTCCACCCTCCACACATTGTCTTTGATCAGGACCATTAGACCTCTGGTTAAGGTTAAGAGTGTAGCTTTGTAACATTAAAAACAAAAAAAAAGGCACAAAGCCAAAACAGCCCCCCGCCCCTCTCCCAACAATCTGGAGAAAGTCATAGTTTTACTTTAGCTTTTGGTTCAAACTGCAAGAAAAAGCTGCACAGTATGGCTCTTTGTCTTGTGAGCCTGTGTAGGTGCATATGAATGGCACTGTTCCTTTGTGACTGTGCTCTGTGGGTGGTGTGGAAATGAATTTTGGTCAATTCTGTCATAGAAGACTCTTCATCTTTGCTCCGTTTTGCACCTTGACATCTTGTTCCTTGGCTGTGATAGGACCTTAACTCCATCAGAACTTTGAGGAAAATTTTCCTTCTTTCCTTTCAGCGTTCCCCCCTCCCCCAAAACACTTATCAGTTTGTGAATCACATGGTTTTGTTAGATCATAAGTTAGAACAACGAATACAAAATAAAGAAACTCAGGAAGCAAACCAAATACAATTAAATTAAGTTTGTCTACATATTTCTCCCTATGCCTACCTCATTCTTTGGAGCAGGTCCTTTCCTTCAGGCTTGTTCCTTGACACAACTTCTTGGCTTTATAGATTCTAGAAAATCCATACAGTCCCCCATGGACACCTTGAGGGCTGTGGCAGAACTTGCTTTCTGTCAACTTTAAGGCCTGGCTAGTCGTCTTAGTGATCTGCTAATCTTTTTCTGTAGCAGATTCGCTTATGGCTGAATCTCCCTCTCTCCTTCAGCTCTAACCTGCATCCCAGAAACTTATCCCAGTTATGTGTTCTTGAATGAGCTTAGTTGCCCATGGCAGTGGTGGTCTCCTCCCCTCAAAAGGGTTCCATGCTGTTATCCAGAGGACTACAGTGAGAACAAATGAAAGTTCTTCAACTTCCAAGCTCCCCAAATAGTTTTGACATCACCCTTAAGTGATCAGCCTTTCCTAGATATTTTCTACTACGATTTCCCATCTGCCACAGGTACAATTAGTATAGGTTTTAAAGTTAGAGTTCCCTTGGTGTAATTAAGGGTACTTTTTTTTCCAGGAGTTCTGACCAGTGGTGCTTGCTTCCTGAACTGCTCTGCCATAATTGTACTTCAAGTTATTATATAAGGCCCACCTATTTACTCAAACTCTTTGTAATGAAGAGAATAATGGGGGGGTGGTATTTGCAGATTGTTTTATTTGACTCTTCTTTCTCAGGCATTTTTTCCCCCCTTGGAATTGTATGATGAAGAATTTTTGCTTTTTTATGTTGATTATGCCATTAATTATTAACCTTTCAAAGCTTTCTACAGCTGATTCATTACATATTAATGAAATATATAATATTTATATCTTAATTTTACTGAAGACAGACTAACAGAATTGCATGCAAATTAAAAAAAAAAATTAAAAAAGTCATATAACCACCACTGTCAAAACATTTTGTCCATGTTGTTACCTAGGGTCATTACCTACCTCTAATAAAAGTGAACCATCTATATAGAGGCAAAAGCCACTCCGTATTTTAATTAATACTCTAATTTTTATCTGTTGGAAAAGACTGTTTCATCTCATAGTTAGCTGTGACTGGGATATATTTGCTTTCACTTCAGGAAGAATGTGTGCATGGGGGAAGAGGGTGAAAGAAGGTTAAAATAAAAATTATGAAGTACTTACAAATGTGCATGTTCTCATGCAGACCGGTTTTATGTCTATAATAATCCAAAGTAAGTAGCTGTATTCATGCCTCTGTCAATCTGCCCACTTTGATTTGTATGGAGGGCATAGTTCTAAATTTTGTCTTGCACTGCACTGCTGAAAATGTTTTAACTGATGTGAAGACACTTTGGAAAGAATAACTTTTATTCATTGTTGCGGGGGAGAAAACACCGGATTATCTCCACCCACTAATTATGACTACCTTATATGTTTTTGTGTGTATGCGATAAATATGCATGCAAAAATGCAGTTTTAGAAGCTTGAAAATAAAGTAATCTTAAAAGCAAGCCTAATTGACAGTGTTTTACTTACTATAGTTCTCAGCTTTGATAATGAGCCATTTTTTCCCCCAACAACAGTTCTGTATCCTTTTAAGCACTGTTTACATTTAAACACAGTGTTTTAGAGGAAAACTTGCATATTTTTTTAGGAGGAAATGTCGTATTTCTGTGAGGCTTCTGTAATTGTCTGAAGTTTATTTCTGTCCCCAGATGTCAGCAATCAAAATCTGCATAAATATATTTTGTGTAAATCTGTTGGCAGCTGCTCTCCAGTCAGGTTCCTCAAGATATTAGCCTGTCTTTGAGTTTATGACAAAATTAAAAATTATTCATTAAACTGACCTGCAGTATATTCAGTAACTGTAAAATTGCCTTGCAGTTCTATTTGGTTTGTAGATGTGATCACGAGTAAATTTTTAACTTAATTAATTGGCCGTTTCTGTTGACAAGAAATTTATGTGGTAATAATTTGCTCGAAATAGATGCCGACTGTAGGAAATGAGATATCCATCATAGGCTTGTGTTCCACCAGCTGCACAGTGGCTATTATGAAAGTATTTCAGGCTGCGACGACCCCACTGTTTGTGCAGTCAGGATTATATATACCCACGATCCATTGCCTGCCTGAGAGGCGCTCATGGAGGTCTATGATAACAAAGACTTTGTGATTTATGGCTTGCTGTGAAAGCAGAGCTTGATGAGATTAAACAATTTCATAGCACAAGTGTTTCTTAAGACCTGATTTGTAGTTGCAAGCTGATGGTAAATCACATTTATATATCTGAAAGCATGCTCAGCAGAGGAGTGCAATTACAGTTTAAGACAGCTACTTTTTATTTAATTTTTATCCTGGTTTTGTCTCTTTTATATCCCCTTCGTCTGCAAACCATTCACCTTCACAAGTCCTTTCTTGGTTAGAAGGCCAGAGACTGAAGTCACTGATGTTCTTCCTGTCTTGTGTGCACTCTTATTAAAAAAAGAAATGAAATATCTTCGAGTCTTTTCAGACTAGCTTTTACTGGTTCATCTTGGTTGAACTGGATTACTGGGTTCAGCCACAGTTCTTGATTTGCTATCATGTTCAAAATCAAGCACACTTTTAGGCAATTTCTAATCACACAAATACATTTAAATTTTAAATACTATGGTTAGAATATAGAAGAGTAAAAGAAACCAGTTTTAGTATCTTGCACTTTGTATTTTATATTTAATAATTTTTAGATTCCTTTTTTCTTTTACACAATAGAAGACTATTTCTAGTAATACCAACCTGCTTTGGGTTTGAATAGATATTGGCATTATCAGTGACATCTTTGCTATGCTTCATAAGCAGCTCCTGCTAAATATTGCAGCAAAGCTGTTTGCATCAATATTAAACCATGATTTGTGGGGCTGAGTGCTTCAAAAACAAAAGCAAATGCTTATGATACACTTGGATTAGATGGATATGTTTATTACTCTTTTGACTCAAGATCGGGTTGGAGTCCAACATAAAATCACCAATAAAACTGAATGGTTTCGGCTGTTGCTACAAAAAGACTTTCATGTTGGTGAACACATTAAAAAAAGAAAAGTAGAACAAGCCATGGAGTGAGTTATCATTTAAACTCTTTCTCCATTTGCTGCTATAATAGAAGACCTAGTTTCTCAATATGCCAGATATTTCCTGTGGGGCTGTGAGCAGCTCCTCAGCTCCCATCTGTTCTCCCCAAAGGCTCTCATCATCTCTAGTCAGCAGGCCAAGGTTAGTTTTGTATTGGGAGAGATGGTGAAGAGAAGTTTTTCATAACGCAGTTTCTGCATTCTGAAATCTTTTGTTTATGCATCACATTCCTTGGAATAAATTTCTGTGCCACAAAGAAAACCAATAATCCTATTACAGGATCAAATACAGGGAGAAGACTGAATTTCACGAGGGTATTATTCTTTAAATTGCTTTATAATAAGTCAGCGCTGAAACCTCATAAGGCACTTGAGAGGTAAATGCATGCTCATACAGATGTTTAGAAGTTAGAAATCCTAATGATGAGAAGTATAACTCAAATATGCATGTTGTTTTTACGGTCAGTTTTTCACACCCGTTTCTCATCACAAACAGTCCACTTGGAGTTAGTTGTTGGAATGATAGAAATTGAGATGTCTTTGCCATAGCATCTAGGAAGTGTTCATAAGGGACTAAGCTTAAAAAAGAAAGTGACTTACAAGGAATTTTTCATTACTTTGCATATTTTTTCCCCAAATTTTCAACTGAATTTCCAAGTTTAAAATTTTAGTCAGGCAATAAATTATACACTGGAAAGTGCAGAAATATTGAATGGGTGTATTTAAAGTTAGATCCGCTATTCCATAACACCCCTCCCCCCGACATATTAATTGTGAAATAATAGAATGGAAGACCATGTTCATGGAATGCCTATGTTTTCACATTGCAGTGATAAGGTTTTGAAAGTATGTGGGGTTTTATCCAAAATTATTTGAAATAAAAAGCTGATATTGCCTTTTGTGGATTTTGGATAAGCCCCGTGATGATTCTTATCCAAGGTTTTAAACCACAACATAAAAATTTGAGAAACTAAAACCTCATGGCATCACTGTTAGACCAATATCTGTTTTGCATATGCAGTGACTGAGATTACTAATCCGTTTTGCCCCAGATGATGATAAATTTCTTCTAAATAAGACAGGAGAGTCGGCAAAATAGGATTTATAATAAGGTGGTCATTTGAGCTATAGAAAAAAGCAGTTTTGTACAGAAAAAGACAGGCAACTTGCCACCACTGCTGTTTTTTATCAGGGACTAAGTACCAGATTCTACCTTCTCTCTTTAATCAATGGGAGAAAGATGGGAAAACATATTTCCCTTGCCTCTTGCAACCAAAGTGAATTACCAGCCCTCTTGCTAGTCATCCCTGCTAGTTTCCCCCCCCAGGGTTACTTTTCCTAGAGGAAGCCAGTGCACCAGAATGTGCTATAGATGTTTGAAGAGCTGATGTAAATGATACTATGCAAGGTGGACTTAAAGAAAGGAAAAGGAATGCTTGGCTTCTCCTGATGTTAGGCAGATGCCTTGGGTTCCTTCAGGCTGTACAACACATCTGCAATGGAGATGATCTCTTTATTACCAGGTCTGACTCTCCTGTTTCATTTTATGCTTGCAGAAAACATGCCATGAAAAGGCTGCTTAGTGCTGCACATATTTGTTACCTACTGGAAAAAAGTTTAATCTATTTTATCCTCTTAAATTTAGGCTAATCCACTTCCAGTTAGCCTTTTCAAAGGAACTGACATAATAAAAAATACACTCAACATGCATTCAGTCCTGTGGAAGTTGAAATTTGGCAGGAATATGGTGGCTTAGGACTGCATTTTTTTTTTTTTTTTTTTTTTTTTTTTAATATATATAAGCATTAGTGTTTCCTCGATTAGGATTCTGACAGATTGTGGTATCACACAACTATGCTTTTTGGAGAAAGATGGGGGGGTGGGGTGGTGTCTGGGGGCTTTTTTGATTTTGTGTCTGTTTTTATTATTAATATGTCTGCCAAGAAGCATGGCCAAGAGTACATGATGATTTGTTTGGACCTTTTTCTGGTGATTGGTGATTGTACTAATTTAAATCTCTGAACTATTTACTTGTATAGCTTTTAGAGCCACACCTACAATGTCATTCTCAGTCATAAGGATTAAGACAAAATGTTTCAGGTGAAATGCTACAAGCAGGTGCAATGTCACAACTGACAAAAGAAATTTTTCAAGATCTTATTGGTGACCATTAGTATAAACACAATTTGCAGAATAGGCTGTAATAATATGGCTCTAATATAATTTTAAGTTTCAAAATCTATTCCATTTGGTAAATCTTACCACTTTCTTGTGTCTCAGTTTCTTTGGCTGTAAGAAGTTCTTATTTGTGAAAAATTCTTTCTGGATTTTTGAGCCTCCCTACATGTTGAAAACTTTTTCTTTGTTTTTTAATTTTCTTTTTTCTTTTATTCTTTGTTCTTTTTTCTTTTTTCGTTTTCTTCCTTTCTTCTCTTTTTTCTTTCCTTTTTTCTTTGTTTCTTTTTTATTTAATTCCTTTCTTTTTTCTTCCTTTCTTCTTTCTTTTCTACTCTTATCTTCTATTTAATTAGGAATTAATTATTAGATTTTATTCACATTATTTTCCTTTTGAATGGGTTTTAAACAAAACAGTGTGTTCAGGTGGGCTTTAGCCTGCAAACAGAGTAAAAGTTTTCTTCTCTGAAGTGAATAGCAGCCTCAGCCTAGTGTATCAAAGCAAAGAAAACACTAAAAGAACATGACAGAGCCTTGTAAGAAATGGGAACCCAGAAACACCTGAATCCCAGATGGCAAAAGCGGGTGTTTGGCAAAAGCTGTGTAGATATCCGGTCTTTTGAAGTCGTTCTCGTTCTAGCATTCCTTGGGAGCAAGCTAAGACGTTTGACCAGACATGCTAGAATGGATCAGTTCTCATCCTCAAGCACAGGAGAAAGTAATTTCATTCTTTCAGGTGCTTGCCCATCTCTGATGATAATAAAAATAATCTTGTGTTGTATAGCTAGAAAACTGGGATGTATTTATGCTAAAAAGAATGTGGTCCGGCTAGATTTCATATTTTTTAACTCATTGTTTACCAATATATTTTCTGAAACATAAACCAGTAATGTTTGCAGCATGATGGCGCTTTGGTCTTGACTGATTTATTACTGTAGCGTTGTTCGTGAGTTATGAACTTTGGTGACAGCATTTGACATAGTTTGTGTTTAGCTAATCTTGAACATTAAAAACACTGAAGAAAGATATCTGTTTCTATTGGAGTCAGTGGCAAAAGTTGCAGCATTTTGTTCCTAAAATTAAACAAAAAGAAGAAAAAGCAAAGCATTGGGAAAAAGCTGTGCCTGGAAATAGGGTGAATCAGAAAGATAAGTTGCTTGCTTTTTGTACAGCTGGAGACTGTGGCCTATTAGAAAATAAGTTTGCATGCTGTGTGTGTAGGTAGTGTATATACACACAGTGACAAGCAATCCTGTATAGAAGAACTGAGAATTCAAAAGACAAGACTGACAAATGGGGGAATGGGGAACAGACATGCAGAGAGCTGAACAATGAATGCAAGGTTAGTGGGAATGCCAGGAGTGGGGCGTAAGACTCGTGGTTCTACATCCAGTCACCAGTGGGTCTACTGCTAGACAACGCGCTGTTGTGTCGTGCCTGTCATTCCTTCAAACAAACAATGGTTTACCTTGTTGGGTGCTCTAAGACTGCGTTGCCACTGAAAGGAATGGTCCTCTTCTCTACCTGTGTTTTTGGCTGATGGCGGTACAGTGAGTCAGTTTAGTTTGTTGACCTGATGGAAAATTAACCTTCTTATTTATGTATTATTTTTCTTTGGAAGCTTTCAGATGGGTCAGAGAGGTCATCCAGCATGCTGTGTGCAAGTACCCGCTCATGGGAAAGAATGGAAATGCATTTCAGGCATGACTGGGAGGGCAGGAAAGCCTTTTTTCTTGGTGGCAATGCATCTTCACTGGCTTAATCCAATTGTAAAATTGCATTTTATTTTTTTTTTTTTTGACACAGAGCATTATTGTGCATCTCTAGCATGACAGTGACTGTCCAGTACAAAGTTTTAGCTCATAGTAAATACAAGGTAATTTGATTTAGATCAGCTGTCTTCTAATCTAGATTAAGTTGACTCAAATTTCTTCACACTGCCTGTGAGTTAAGAGCTTGCCCACTGACAGTTATGGGAATACTGGTGATGCTCCCTAATTTGTTAACTCAGACATTTGATCATGTGCCAAAGCCAAAGGGGGGAAGTAGTAAGTGAATTGAAATACATTTTAATGATAAAATTCAAATCTTGTTTGACAGTGTAGATAAAGAAAAATAAATAGGCATAGAAATTATCTTCATATACATAGGCAACTAAATTTGTGTAAATCGACAGCATACCATTAGAAAGAGAGAGAATAATATAATTTGAAAACTCCCTCTGTATCTTTTGTTATTAAAGTGGATATCGAAATATGCGGTGTTTGATGTTCATTAGATATTTTCCTTATTTGGAAAACAGAGTTTAGGAACTGTAAGATTTAAAAACCTTTGATTTCTTTTACTATTTCATATTCATTATGTGAAATAGTAAGGCTGAGATAAAGCTTACAATAAAAGGAAACAAGACCTCATTTGAGCATCATTACAAATAAATTTGAAGTTCTCTCCTGTCTCAGGATTGATGTTACATTTGCTACATCTGGCTTTGTCTTTCTTTTCCTTAAGTTCTTAGAACAAATAATACATGCCCTTCATCTTTAACTTCAAATAATCAGTTACTGACACCTGGGATAATGTGATGAGCAATGTAAATTTTATACACATATAATAATTTAGAATGTCATCTTAATCTATTTATGATCGGCTAATGACTGAAATGTTTTACCATTGTGTGGGATATTTTATAACTGAAGTTTTAATGGGTGAATCAGTAACACCTGGCTGTCTGCAATGCTTTTCTTTTCCCCCGTTAGACATTTAAATACGTCTCTGGAAGGCCCAAGGGGTGTGATGTGACATATAAGCTCTTAAAAGGAGGAAAATTAGTTCTTGATACCATAATGATCAGTGGGATGAACGTTTGCATACTTAGCATTAATGCTGTTAAATGTAAGAGTTTGATTAAGACTCTTAAGGTTTTTTTTTTCCTTCCTCTTTTTTAATGCCCTTTCTAGTTTCACTTTGTGAAATTACAAAAGGAGCTGATGTTTTTGCTTCTGCCTCTGGAGGAATCTTGAATCTTTTTATAGACTTTTCTCTCTTAGTGCCATTGTCTTTGTTTTCTTCTCAAATCATCTATGACACCAGCAGAGCTTCTAAGCTGGTAAGTATATTAGACACCCAGGTGCCAACAATGCAAATTCAGTGAGACACTGCTCCTAACAGAATATCTAGTATTGCATTCTTACATCCAAAAATATCAGTTCAGTGGCAGTCCGCTTTCTATTATTGCATGAAAACAATGCGTTTGTAACTTTTTATTCCTTGCTCTTTTTCCTTATAAATATTACGCATTTTCCATTTATCCATTTTAGATTTCATACCTTGTCATCTGTTTCAAGTTTGAAGTGTACAAAGCTAAGAATGATAAAATCGCAATAATTACAACTTCTTCTCTTTAAGTGACTAAGTCTATGACTTTTGTCTTAACAAGTGCACATGCATATATACTCACGTTGTATTAATTTATTTTCTTGCTTTAGTGTGCCTTCTGGGTGGATTTAACTGTTGTTTTTATGAGGTAACACTGAGGGTCTCGGCAGTCTTTCTACTTAGTGATATCTATGATCTGATAAATTTCTAATAAGACCTTTTTTTAAAAAAAGAATGCATATCATGCATCATTTTCCAGTTGAGTAGTTAGCCTTCTGAGGCATTTTGATATTGCAGAGTTAGTCCTATAAACTGTAGGATGACAGCTAGTGGCATTCTTCTGAGAAGACCATAGCCATTGTGGTAAACAGGAAGATGGCGCAGGGGAGAACTGTGGTGTTAGTAACAGAAGAGTTGTTAAATATTGGGAATAAAGGTATACTTTGCGAAATAAGTAAAAGGAAACATTTTTGTTGTATTCTTTACTGTTATTTTTCCAGAGGATACTCTAAAATATAATCACATTGTGTGCCAGATGCATCAAGGAAGAAAACAGGTTTGAAATGTGGGCAGATTGTCTTGCTCATGTATATTTTGGGAGGAGTTTTGTTGTCTTTTGGAGCTTCTGTTAGGCAAATGAATGGATGACAAGGAATAGCTAGTTTCTAGAACCATTGGCACCTTCCTTGTCACATTTTGTTGTTCAGGTGAAATATGTAAGAAGTGGGTATCCAGCTTTGTCTCAAGTTATATGGTCTGTGATAGAGTTGGACTTCATAAATTTTAGTGCCTTGTGTATTTAGAAATGTGATTTAATGGTCATAATTAGGTGTTTTCTACAATACTTTCCTTCATGCTCTATGGAGGAGTTTCATGGTAAACTTTTGATCCTCAATTCTCAAACACTTTCTCCACAGAATGATCCTGTAATTACAGTTACTTTTAAGGGAAAAGTATCTAAACGGAGCAATTTTCTGTGCAAGAACGAAGATATTTTATCTGCTCTTACAAGTGTAATATATAAGCTTTATTTCTGTTTGAATTCCACATACCTTGGCTCTGTTCATACTCACTACGTGGCACTATTTCCCTTTTCCTTCTCTTCCCTGCTGTTGAAGAGATGGTCTCAAGTTTGGAGTAGAAACGAAGGAGACCTTTGATTTGTAGAAACTGTCAGATGCGTATTTGGTCAGATAGAGAAAAGAAATGACTGATATATGTTTCAAAAGTCATTTGGACAAAAGTCATTTTAGGTACCAGTTAT
Organism: Platalea leucorodia; assembly: GCF_965183815.1. Classification (NCBI taxonomy): domain Eukaryota; kingdom Metazoa; phylum Chordata; class Aves; order Pelecaniformes; family Threskiornithidae; genus Platalea; species Platalea leucorodia. The sequence goes on from NC_138826.1 coordinate 26,262,353, forward strand.
CTAAGAGTACGTGAGCACCCAAGAAGTGAGGCTGGCCAACATCACTTGTTGCCTTCAGTGTAAGACATCGGGATGCTGGATTTTGGCTCATCTGTTGCTAAGTGTTAGATTGCTAAATGCAATGGAAGGAATAGTGTGGCCGCACGATTCCTTTCCTTTATTCTTGCTGCATAGGATATATTTTGTAGGAATCTATTAATTTTTGGCTACTTTATGACAGTTAGAATTCCTGGGAAGTTAAGAAAGGCTGACAATTTTAATTCCTCTTGTGATGTCTCCTGTTGCTGTCTGTCACCTTAAGTGTTTTTATATGTACACCACTTAATTTTAAGGCTCAACATGTGTTATAAATAAAATAGATGTACTTCCAGTGTACTGATTTATAATGATCAGCAAAGAAAGTTAGGCTTTTAATCTTTTCTGTAAAGTAATGAAAATAACATTTTTTCTTTTAATTATATTTCTTGGGAAGCACTACTTCTGATCACTGCAAATAGGTAGTGAATTTTCATCTTTAGTTGAATGACAAGAGAAATAGCACACTTCACATGGGTCTGGAAGGCCAATGTATTATGTATCTGTGATGCATGGCCCTTTTCTTAATGGATTTCAAAGCATTTTCCAAGGCTGATTAGGAATCCAGAAACACACAGCTGGGGAAGCCTTAGATTTCTCAATTTACAGAAAGAAAGGAAGAAGGAGCCAATGATTTAGTAACAAGCTAGAGACAGAAAACAGACATTCCCTTATAATAAGGCTCCTGCTAATCAACGGACATTCCCTTTCTAGAGAGATGCTAAAACAGTTGTGTTCCATTTTACACAGAAAACTTATGCCCACAAATACTGCATGTATGCCCTCAGGCTCTCACAATTGCATGTTTATTTTCAGAATCAGCCTCCAAACACATATAAGGGAGTAATTTGATCCTTTTCCAAATCAAACTCAACATGCAACATTTGATATTTTTAATAGTTTAATGTGCAAATAACTATACAGATGTTGTTTTTCCAGTCTTCTTTATTATTAAGTTAGGCTTTGTTTCTGAGTCTCAGTTCAAATTGTAAACAAATTATTTTTGCATATGGATCAATGTAAATTTAATAAACTTTATTAAAAATTTATATTAGAACCAAGATACTCTTTTTCTATATCATAGTATTTTCTAGCTACATTAGAATGATAAGTGTAATTTAAATATAAGGGGTTTTTTTGCTATTAATAGTTTAAGTATCAAAAAACTGTGGATGACATCATACAACAGCTAGCAAGTATTACTTTTGGTTATTGAGTTATTTATACAACTGCATTCAAATAAATGAATGATTTTAAAACATTATTAATTTCTGACCATTAAATGTGATTTTAGTTTTCTTTGTGGAATGTTTTTAATACACGTCATAATTTTAGGGATTTTTACATTATATCTTTTGTATTCAAAGTGTATTCAAATACTTTACAACTACTTAGAAAGTAAATAATAAGATGGCTCAGAAAACAATTAAGTCTGTGCTCCAATTCCAGCAGGTTCTCCTGATGTGAAATATTGCTATCAGTTTTTAGATTTTTGCCTTTTGTCTAGTACTGTTTCTGTTGCTTATGTCTTGTACAAGGGCCTTTCTGACACTCATGGGGGAAACTCCTTCTGGCTCTTGGTTCTCGTCAAAACAGCTCCTCACGGAGAGTCTTTGCAGCTTTGCAGGAGCATTCTGTGTTTCCCAGGTACCCCTACAGAAATCTTGAAGTGCAGGTGCCCCAGGGTTGCCTGCAACAATGCTTTTGTTGAATTTCTCTTTGATTTGAATTTCCTCCTTCCCTGAAGGTATTATGAGTTTGCCAGTTACACTCTGATTTACCTATTCCCCAACATCAGACTGTCTTACTGGTAAAATAAAGATCTGTATTAAGCAAGATTTAAGGCTAGGCATTTAGGTACCATGCTGGAAATGAAGATTACAAGTGATATTAGTATAGCCTTCCCTTTCTCCTGCATCATAGTCTGGCCTTAGCTTCTGAACACTCTTCCCGGCTGGTACCAAGAAGTTCCCAGGTGAATCTAGTCAGGGCTTTTGCTCAGGGGTTCAGGTACACACTCATCTTCTGTGTGCTATTTTCTGCCTTGTCCCTAAAGCTAGGTCAGATGGCTATACTTACCAAATTCTCCCCATCTTTCTCTTTTATCCTAATCATTGTTTCTACTTCATATCAAATACCTCTGCAGCTGTGATGACTCACATTTCTAGTGTCTTTAGGAGTTTAGGCCTTAAGCAGAGAGGTAGATGGTTTAAACATCTCTTAGTAAAATGGAACGGTTTTATTTTGGATTCTTTGTGACTATGAGTTCTTTGTTCATAGCTTTACTACGGCCTCGTTTGTCACACAACCTGGACAGTCTTCCAGCCCCAGTTGAGGCCTGCCAGCATACTCCTATTAAATCTGATGCAAAACATCAGTCAAGCATATAATCTTGTCAGGTTCTTGATGTCTAGACAGGCAGTTTCTAATGCACATGGATAATAGGTGTGGCAGCAAGTTAGTTTGCCTGGGCATGCTTCTGCAAGGCAGTTCCTTCTTCCCCCTGTATTTCCTGAGCTTTCTGTTTCGCAATGAGCATAAAGCACACAGGGAAATGTTAGCAAGAAGCAGTATCCAAATGAGCCTTATTTACAGTAGTATTTTAGCAGAATGTTTCTTTTCGAGGGGATGAACAAAGCATTAGAAGTTCTATACTTCAGGCGAGACTAACACGTAAAGGTAAAGTTTTGAAGTGAATACTCGTGTTCTCTTCAAGTTGAAAAGCAGTTAATAATTCTTCATTTTAACCTGTCTAAAATCTATGATGTGGTAAAGTAGTTTTAGACAATTGAAGACAAACTTTTAAAACAGCAATTATATTTTACTAAAACTTAAAATTCTTTAGGGAAGGCATATCCTATTTAGATTTTATGTAATCTGACACAAGGATCTCCTCAATTGTCTTTTATTCATATAGTATCAGAAATAATATTATTTGCATTATGGGTTTTAGGTGCTTGATTTTGTTAGGTGCAGATAATAGATTTTCCAAGAATGAGTTTCCCTTTGTAGGTTGCATTCCAAACAGATGTGCAAGATCGAAGAGAGGAAGGGGTTGTTCTGTTCTGCTGCATGATCAAAATTTAAACGCATGAAATACAGGTTTATGCTCTTTCATTTAAATGGGATGCTGTTGTCTGCTAGATTTTAAAAGTAATGAATGGAAGTTCTATGGTCTTTTTGGGTTAAGAAGTCAGCATAAGATACTGACTGGTTTATGATGGGAGATTGAGGCATCTTGTTGCTGCTAGGTTGAATTCATGGACTGAGGAATAAATAGAGAAAAACTTAAAATTCTAGGGTTTAGTGCCTGTACTTAGAGTGAAGAGAAGGTTTGATTTTGCAACATATGGGTATTAGCAAGCCATCAAATGTCGGATCCTGGACTGTCAGCTAGAAAATAAACTGAGATTTGTGAAGTGCATCCCTGCTACCATGCCACTCAACTGAGATAACGCATGCTGCATAGTGGCTGAGGGTTACGTCCCCCTTGCCCTTCCTTCTCCTCCTCCAACGTCTTTTTATCATGTATCTTCAAATATATCTATCTGGGCATGTAGAAGAATACTGGGCAGCTATGGAAGCTATGAAAGTGTTGGCGTTGTTCTTCTCTTGTCTACAGAATAGATGAAATACAGGTTGCAGGGAAAAATAACAAAATAAACTAGGGAACCTAAAAAAACCTTTTACCTGGGATAGTATGCTAAAATTCATGTGGAACAATCTGTAAAATGAGTAAGAAGTCTTTAGAGCAGAAGTTGTTTTTTGACCTTAAAACCTTTTGACCTTCCTCACATACCTAGTGCCAGTTCTTTACACTATTAAATAGCCCCACTTGACAGAGAAATCCATTAGTTCTTCATTAGTTTCAACAGTAGTACTGAGAAAAATATTAAAACAGAGATGAAGGTGTAGGGCTGAGGATCACTGCCTTATAAAGTCTCTTACATTTGGACATCACTTGTGTTTTCTGCAACATGAACGGTGAACATTTTTTGTTAGGCTCAAGCTATGTAACTAGCAGTTTGCTGATCACTCATTCTTTTAGGTTCATTTTGAGCAGATGAAATTTTCTGAGCTAATTTGGTTTATATTGTATTTGTCCTTTTTGGTGTGACTGTAATGTTTCTATAATTTTCAGAAGAATTCAGTATTTTTTTAATGGCTGAAGCACTCATTAGAAATGGAGGGTAAGGCAACATTAAGTTTAAAATTAATGGAATTGTTTATTGCAGTTTTACCTTTGTGTTACCTGAAGCACAGAATCTTTTGTTTTGTTTTGTTTTCGTTTTGAGTCCTTTCATCCACAGAGAATGGGGATTAGCCTTTGGCTAAAATGGTGCTTTCAGGCCCTTTCAGCATTCAGTAACTGTTTACTTATCCAGGTATAAATGGGTGAAAACACAGTTAAGGCTCCCAGCTGCAAGGTCAGCTACCTTTTTAAAATTCAACCTCATGAGCTCCATTCAGTTGAGGGCTTGCTGGTATGAGCCATTAACTGCCTGTTGCATGTAACCTTCCCTTGTCTTACACAGAGCTGCACACGAACCTCTGGTACTGTACAACAGACCCTCGGTTCATGCCATGCAAGAAACAAAAGCAGTTTAACTTGTGATCAGCGATCATATGATCCATTTACAGGGTGCAAGCTCAGTCAAGTAGAACTAGTAAATCATTAAAAATTCACTCAACACCATTCCTGCCGAGTAGGACATCACAATAATATAATTTTCTCTAAGTTGCCAGTCCAACACTATTAGCAGCTTTGCTTGGTATAAAACAAGCTTTTCAGATCCTAAATTAATTTAAAAAGTATAAAATCCATGGCAAAGCACAGGATATTAGTTAAAACCTCTAATGCATGGGAAAAAAATGATCTCTTGGACTAAAACTGTCTCTGCGGAAGCTAAAACACTGGGATATGCACACTGTAAAATGACGGTAGCTACTATGACTGTTGCATCAGACCTACTTCAGGAAAACACTTAAACTCACCTCAGTTCAGAATGTCACGTAAGAATATGGTTAAATGCACGCCTGAACAAAATAAAGCTATGTAGAGGTCTCCAGCCCTGACCAAGTGGTTTCTGTATGTTTTGCTTTTACCGATTATCATACAAAGTTTCTTGCCTTTTTTTTTTTTTTTTTTTTTTAAATTTTTGCAATGCATTTTATCCAACATCTGGAATCAGCACTTTTCCTTGTTTTTATTAGCTTGGTTAATTTTTCTTTAAGTGTGGTTATTTCAGAAGGCAGCTGCTGTGCATGAAAAAATAACTCTTTTTCATCAGTCTTCTAATGATTTTAGTTATTTGGGGAAATGTACTTTGGAGCCATATTAACTATTGATGGATGAACCTTGCTGTTTTAATTTCTCTTGGATGAGTATCCAGCATTCAGAAAGATACTGACTGCTCCTTGTTCTGTGAAGCTGGTAAAGTCTTGCTTTAAGATTCATTCACTAAAAAACGGTAAAAGTTTTTAAAACAAACAAGCAACTTCTTTCTTCTGTAGATGGAAATGGAGAGAAAGGGAGTGGATAAGGTAATTCTGTGGTATTAAAAGTAGGAAGAAAAAGTCAAGTACATTCTGCAAGATGAGAAACCAGTAGATGAGTATTTGTTTCACTGAAAAGTCTTCTGCTTGCTTCAGTTTCATGCTTCTTTTTCTCAATGAATCTGAGCCTGAGGAAAAAGGTTCTGTACAAGTAGTAATGGTGGTGTGTGATGGTTGCCTTTTCATTTTAAATAGCTGAGGTGGAAAAGATTTTTTTCTGTCTCCAGGTGGATTTCTGATGTTCCTGTATTTGTGGCTGTTCATTTCAGAGAGGGCGAGTGTGGTTACAAAAAAATATAACTTTGGAAATATGTTAACATGTGTAACGGGCTTTTTTTCCCCCCCTCAGATGAAAATTGAGGTTAAATTGTTCATACGTTAAGTACTGTGTTTACGGTAACCATTACTTAGTTAGCTGTTTCTCCTCTTTCAAAATTATATCGATAAACTAACAAATGGATTGAGAAAGCATTTGTATTAGCTTCTTTCACTAGTACAGAAGAACACTTAGCGGTTCTATTTCAGGCACATGCTTTATAGAAAAAAAACCAACATAATTTTAATATCCACAGAGCAGTTTGAAAAATAGGAACTTGAAGAAAATAAGATACAGAAGAATCTTACATATATATTTTAGACAGCAAAATGAGATGGAGGAGTCTTAATCAAGTCAATGTTTTAACCAACCTAGGACATGCCATTTTTCTCATATACTGATGTACTTGCAGTTCTGCTAAGTACAAATGCCTAAACCTCTGTGTGTTAACATGGGAATAATTTGTGAAGTGATGCAACAGTTTAAAGATCATGCTAGTGGGAATAAACTTAATACCTTTAGTGTTTCAATAGGAAATTAATGAACTGATACTAGCCTACAGGTGTCTACTGCAAGTGAAAGGCATATGTCTTCCGATCTTCTCTAGCCAAAGTGCATAGAAGTGAGACTACTAAAAAGTGACCGTCTGTTGGGTGCTCCTCTTGGGAAGAAATATGAAATAGCAAATGTTGGGCATTTTATTTGGTACATAACTGGACATTTCTCAGGTACTCTTTGTAATAACAAAATAACGTTAAAACCAGAAATTCAGTACGTATAACTATGTAAACTACTGGGGACATTTTTGTTTTCCTGCTGTGTTGTATTGCCCTGTGCTGTTAACACGTAATCTTCTGCATGTGGAATCAACAGGAGCTTTGACTTCAGTTTTTTGATTTAACATTCACTATTAGGTGAGATGGTTATTGAAGGCACAATTTAATAATATATTTTGCGGAGGAAAGTGCAGTTTTATTGCAGTAATAAAGTATTTCTGAGTAATAAAATCATATTGTATCTAAAGCGCCAGAGTCAATGGCAAAAAAAAAAAAAAAAAAAAAAAAGAGGAAAAAAGTGTCCTTTAGCACAAAGGTGCTTCAATGAGAGAAAATAAGTGAACTCCAGATACAATAGTTGTACTTCAAGGAACTGAGCAGTTCCAGTACTTTAAATAATGCTGTTGGAGCAATCATTTTGCAAAGTGTAAAACATTTAATGCATCAGTCTGTTTCTAATAATCTAAAGGTATGAGTAACAGAAAATGAGTTCTGACATGATTAGTCAAAATATGTCATTTTATTTTTAACTTGGATGCTTTATGCAGTCTACAGATATAATATTAACAAAAAAAAGTCATGCCAGGAGGTAGGTGCTGAGACCAAAGTCCAATGCTGAAACAACAGAATGTTATGAATAATCTTTTTTTAGCATTTCTTCCAAAAGTTTCTGAATAAGTGTAACTGGAAATAAATCTTTCATTTAAATCTCAATGTCTGAAGATATTTGCCGTAATATTTATTTTTGTTATTCCATGCATGAAGCCAGATAACTGGAGCAGAGGAGTCAGAGATATGAAAGCTGTCTCTGTTCATTTTGTTTCATTATGTTGTCTGAGAATTTGTGCTTATAGAACAATTAACTCAGTGTTCTAGAAAGTAGACCTAAACGTTAGATTTTCTACCACAACCCCCATCTTCCAATTCTGTATTAATAGACAAAAAAAAGAAGAAAAAGAAAAAAAAAATCAAAAACATTCGGATAAGCATTTTGCAGTATAATTTGTATAAATCCATAGAAACACAACTTGAAGAATTTATTTCCCCTCCTCCCCCCAAACTATTACTGCCAACAGATGCCATAGCAATGGTATATTTTCTGTTGCTATGTCAGAGACTTTTATTTGGGCTATGATCTTGAGGCACCTGTCAGAATGGAAGAAAGTGGTCAGAATATGATATGCTGGTCTTGTGGGCAGTACAGAGCTGACAAACTTTTCACATCAGGTTTGTGTTAAAGTCTGCTATGAGAAGTTCACAAATACACTTAGCAATGCAAAACTGAGAGAGTATCTAGAGTATCTCCCCTTCCTCTATAAGGCTACCAGTTCTGTTTCAGATGGGTATGCAAATTCTGGTTCTGATCCCTCCTGTTAAATTCTGACCCTATGCAAACAGGAAAAAAATCTGCAAACTGATGCATTTGGAATTGCCATTTCTAAAGCTAACACAATGTAGGAAATGTAACTTCTGAAGAATACGTGAGTCATGTTCAAACAATGGGAAGGACTATATCTCAGAAATATGCTGCTGTGCCTTAAGAAACCACTGTCAATGCAGAATCGCAGACAATGACGAATCTTTATATTTGGTTGGTTAGCTGAATTTTAAACTCACAGTATGTCTATTGATCACACCAAAACAGTAGTTCAGGAAAAAGGTAACTCCATTTATGTAAGTACAGTGAATAATTTTGGATCATTTTCATTTTATGCCGCTGTGTTGTGAACTTGGTTGTACTACAAATGTGAATGCAAGCAGCTCTTAAAATTATCCACTGTATAACCCAAGTTTATTTTCTCTTTCTGTTTAATTTCAGTTCCATAGTAGTTTTACTTTGTCTGAAGTAATTCTGAGTTGTCTGCTTGTGGTATCAGTATTGTTTCTACCCAGTTTTGTATATTCAGGGTGGGGAAAAGTGAAATGTTCTTTCCACTCCCTCTACCCACCCAGTTTTACGGCCCATGCTTATATCCGTAATTTTCAGGGTTCCTTTGATATTTGTGCTATTATAAAATGAGAATACCTCCAACTTCCGTGAAAAATATTACAATTCACAATGTATATATAATACAATTCACAATTCATTTGTTACATTCTGTAAAATGTGTATGCTTTTTCTGAAAGTGTCATTTTATTGTCAAGTGGTAGATTCAACTGCTGGTGAAAAGAAAGAGGGACAGATGAGAACAGGAATGGAAGAAGGATGTCTTGTTCCTTTAGTCCATCTTCCCTTTGGTCAGCACAAGCTGTGGGCTTCAGTATTGATAACAACAATGACTTTCATTTGTTTTTATGATGTAATTAAGCAAATATGGCATACATTATTTTGATTAAGAAGCTAGAATAGTACAAATTCAACATGGCATATATTCAGTGAATTAAGTACCAGTGAACAGGTTTCATGTTGATGAAGTAGACACGCTTTCATGGAGATCAGTTCTTTGCCTGGTGCTGTGTAACCTTTACATTAGTGAGATAAAACATAAAATCATTATATTTTAGTGCACACCTCTGATACTCCTTTAAGGTATCAAGTATGAGGGGAAATTTTAATATTATCATCGTATTTGTTAGTGGTACAACTGCTACTAGAACACCATGTTTAGATTTGGAGAAGCCTGTGGTTCTAGAAAGTTGCTGGGAGACTGAAGAGAGAACTGAGGGGACAAGGCAAGTGATTTCTTAGAAGACTTGATAACATAAGTTATGGTGAGAAATTCCAGGAAATTCTATCTATCTTGAGTAACCAAGGGGGCATGAAGAGGAGAGCTGATCACAGTATGTCAATAGTATCACCTCAAGTGAACAGGAACATGAGCAATAAGATTCAGAGCTTCCATCTAATTGGCAGTGGATATGAAAAGAACCAGCTGTTGTAACAGAAGCTTATGCACCTAGGGTAGAAAAAAGAAGAATTTTAATGGCAACACTAATTTGTTGGAACAGATTTCCTAGAAGTGTGACAGACTGTACATAGATGGCAGTTTTTCAGCCAAGACTGGAAGCACTCAGTACATGTCAGCTGTGTAAGTAACCATAGTAACACCTGAAACCCAGAAAAGTTCAATACTCCTCTAAATGAGCAGTGACTCTGTCAGTCTTACAAAAAACCCTCCCCTCATCCCTGAATTGCAGTATGTCCTGAAGTTATGCAAATTTGGGGGAATAGTTTCTAGAGCTGAGGGAAAGACTTTGTCAAGTGCTTTCTGCATTTAATGGATAGGGACCACTAGTTAGAGCATTTCTTCAGTGGGAGCATAGAAAGCCTCTCAATGAGGCAGAACCCAATGCATTTTAGGACAGCGTTCATTAAATCCATCACCTCAAGAAACAAAAAATTCTCACTTCCTGGTATTTCATGACCAGACTGAACGCCAAAAGTGCACACAGAGCTTGGAAAAGGACTTTTGAGATAAAACAAGTCTTCTGCTGTCTTTTCTCTCCTCTCATGCAGGTTGAAGGTATCTTCCAAATAAAATTAAAAAATGAACTTCACTTATTAATAAGTTCAGGAAAAGTAATTATAAAAATTTATTAGCTTAATTATGTTATGGAGTTCACCTCCCTCTTGTTATGCATTTCTGATATATAAGTAGTGACAAGAAGTCTCAGACAGCTCTGAACTACTGTATGTAGGACATGTCTTTATTTTGGATAGAGTTAAACTCTAAGGCATTAAAGCTGCAACAGTGTTTCTTGTGTACTCCAGTTTTGCCTTAGTGATTTTTGTTTTTAACAAATTTATATAATTATATTTTGACAGGTATTTTTAATTGCCTCCCCCTCTTATAGTGACTAGTGTCTCCCATTGTTTTTAGTTTATTTTGAATCACTAAAAACTAGGTAAATATACTGATGTGTTACGGTCATATGGCTCTGCAGTTTAATGCTTTTATATCTGAATTCTTTATCTCTCATGCCTTAATTTGTGAAGATCCTAAAATTACTTCCTGTTCCTGTGGTTAATAATTCCCATCAGAGTTTGTTTTCTAAGCAGGTGCTTTACAAATTAATAATATATTGGTTAACCACATGATTTATATCCCCCAAATTCCTGTATTTGTATTGTATTGTGTCATGTAAGTCATAAGGCCTAAATGCTCTTTCCATTACAGCTCAGCTTTAAAATTGGCTGTGACATTGCCTTCTTTTGGCTATCCACTGTGGAAACAAATCTGAACATAGACACATTTTTAAAATCATCAGCTTTCAAGAAGGTTTTACATATTGACAGGTGGTAGCTGAAAAGCCAAAAGGAAGATGCAAAGTGTGTCTAGCATACATGCTGGGTCGTCTGTCTGGGAAAGAAAAAGTCATAGAAAAGGGAAATCTCACTTTATAAACACATGAACAGTTCATCCTGCCAACTGTCAGGACATGACAGGGGCTCCAGTTCTTCTAATTGGGATCCAGATGTGAAACCCTTCAGAAGATACTTTTTCTGCCTCTTGCTCCCTCCCCACTCCCACACCCCCAAACCTTGCAAAGTTTATCTTCAGTCAGGTCATCAACTCTATTAAGGAAGAAAGAAGTAGGAACAGAGGTAAAACCAGAAATCTGTTCTGTATTCTTCCTTTCTTTTTCTCCTGACAGTGCTGTTCATGAGTATTTCTAACTGGAACAACACTAGCTTCATCTTTGCCTCCTCTCTGTTTCCTGTGAACACGCTCAATTAAATAATATTTTTCATGTATCTGGAAAAAGTCCCTTTAAAGGTTGCCATTGTAGACCAGTGCTCCTTATTCGTACTTTATTGCCTGATGACTTTGATGCAGTATTATCTTGTATTGTGCTCTTGTATTATCATGATGATACAGCACAAAACTATGAGGCAATAGGTCTTTTTTCACAGACCTGTTAGTGTTTTTTTTCAGTTTTCTCATGACTAAAAGTACCTTAAAAACCCATTGGACATTGGGCAAATATAGCAAATTGCACATACAAGCCATTTCAGCAAAATCATCCCTAGAAATACTAGGATGAATGTCATGTTTGAGTTACTCATATGACATTTTCTAACAGGAGTTGTGTTTTGGTTTGGTTTGTTTGTTGGTTGGGGGGGTGCGCATGTGTTTTTGTTTTTGTTTTTTTTTAACATCATTTTGTACCTGCTCGTACGTTCTGAAGAAAATGATGCTTCCATAGGTTAGCCCCCACAGTAAGCAATACCCACACTAGCTTTAAAATTCAAACCTTTTATTAGACTACCTTTTCCACTGGCAGCTTTTGTTACATTCTGAAATCCTTCAAAAGACACTGTAGAACATGCAGCTATCACATAAAGTTGATTTAATGTTTTCCCAGTCTCTCTCCCTAACTCAAGCTACTTAGTGCAAATAAAATTTTGTGCCAGTCAGCCCAAGATGTGTTACAGCACTGTTAAAGCCCAGCCTGTTAATTTCAAATGTTTTGCACTGTTTGTGTGATGCACGGATTTCTTGGAAATAGGTTTCCTTTGGCAGTATGTAGTTTTACAGTACAGTCAACAGAATGTTGCAGAATAGCAATTATGGGAATAAGGAGAATGCACAAGCTATTGGAGTGATCACTTTAATGCTGATACATTTTTTCTGATAAAAGCAACTCAGAGGATATTCAAGTTATTGTAGCAATTAGTTTTTCTAAGATGTCTATCTATATGAAATGTTTCATGGTAGGAAGAAAAAAACCCAACTCTGTAGTAGAATACAAAGTTTATTACATTTCTAGACTACATTATCCTTGTCAGCTAGATTAAAGCATTCTCCTAGTTTCTGTCCTATATTACCATAACAAGTGAGGAAATAACGTAGTGTTGTTACACAGAGCAGCTTATAAATTTTGACATAAGTGTGAGAGAAATCACTTGAAATGTGAAGCAACCAAGAGGAATAATTAGGAACAGCAGAATGATCTCAGTAATATGACAACAGTTTCTAAAGCACCCCACAGGACTGAAATCATCAGGTTTGCTTGACCTATATCTTTAATAATACAGCTCATTGCCCTTGTATTGAAGCTAGAGGGTAGGACAAAGTATGAGCTTTATCATGTTTTAGGAGAAATTGCAAAAAGTTTATTTATTAACACAGCACAAAATGGCCCATTTCTATGATTACCAAACAGGAAAGCAAGTTGGGCCACAGTTCACCACACAGAACGCTTTATAGTCAGGCTTGGCTGGCAAAAAATATTATGTAACACTCAAATAAGATAAATGGCTGCATTGGCAGTGGAAATAACCTTCTGTTTAATTAGAAAATAAGAGCTATATGGGACAATAAAAATGTTTACTGCTGCCCTCAGTCACTGTTTAATAAATATGATAGTGCTGAAGATAATGCTAAGTGTTATTTATTTGTGCAATATCATGGGCTCAGTAATTGTTCATGTTCTTGATAGTTACCCTGCACGTAGAATGAGTCCATTTCACATTTTCTTTGTTTAATTCTTAAAAAGGGAAGAGGATTTTTTAAACTTTTAAACTGCTTTTAAAAGCCAAAGATGTGTGATCAAAGTTCATTCAACTCTCAGTGGTGCTGTAACCAAACTACTGGTTTTCTTAGCTTACCTTCAGGATAATTAAGCTTTGAAATGAATTGTTTCATATTTTTCCAGCTGGATTGTCTGTCTGCCTTGGATATGTTTCTACATCTGAGAGAGGAGAGCATAATTCGAATTTTTAGCTGTCCATTTCATCACAGCTCTCTTTATCATTAGTATAGTTCTAAGGTCTGATTTTAGCATGGTTTTACCTTCGTTTGGCTTCATTTGGAGTTTTAAGCACTAAACATGTACAAATCAAGTCCTGCAGGGCACGGTATAGAAGACTGGTGATTTCAGTGAGGGCTTCTCTCTCAACGGAATAGTTTTTACTAGTAAATTGAGTATCTAATAGTGTTGTGTGCATATGTATCAGAAATTTCCTTTCTCTGTAGAGCATGTTTATTAGATATGGACATTGTTGCTCGTTCCATGTATTTAGGAACATACACATATTTATCAAACGCTTGACAGAAAAGCAGGGCATGGGATGCATTTCTCAATATACTTTTAACAGGCTTGGTATCCCAGCCCTCTTGCTTTTGCTCACAATCTTTATATTTTGAATCTACAGTAAGTACAGGGATTTGAAAAAGGATATCAAAGACTTTGCTTGGTTTTATCCAAGGGGAAAATTCAGAAGATGTTTCATCAACAAGTTTTAACCCCTCCTTCCTCCCCTACTTCTCCCCCCACCCCCAAATGTAGACTGTATGTCAAGAGGCAAACCAAACCAAACCAAACGCCCTTTTCTTCACACAATTCACTTTAAGCTTCAAAATCCTCCAAAATCCCCAATCTCCCTTTGCAGTCTGGTTCCCACTCTCCAGCTTTCTTCATCTCCCTCTGAAAGAAAAAAGCTCTTCTTTAAGGGACTGATAGGTTGTAGAGCGATGCTTAGCAACAACATTCCTGTGCCTTAAGTAGCTGCAAGCCCCTAGCTGAACCCTTTGATGTGACTGTCAGGGCAGATTTATTTTGTTTTAGCACATTGTCTACTTGTCCAGATGTATCAGAAGATAAAAAGGAGTCATGTTTACACTCTTTTTGGGAGGGGGAGGGTGGGGAGGAGATGTAATTAAATAGCATTTTTTATGAATCTGAGAGATCGAGATGAAGAACACAGGAATTGGCTTAAACATAGAGGAGAAACCCACTTGCCTGCCCTAACACCTGACGTTGTAGGAAAATGAAGTGTAAAGCCATAGCACAACGTGTTGATTTGTTTCTGCTGAGGCCTTCGACTTTATTCTCTCATGTGCTGGTAGTTCACGAGAGTCCAGAAAGGCCTACTAGAAAGTAGTGGTTGTGTACCATAGACTCTTTCCTGTGTGTCTTACTTACTAGATTTATTTGTCCAGGTTGAAAATAACTCTGTTTTTCTCTAGAATGTTAGTGTTATAGATCACATATCCCAGAACTTCTGGCTGTGGTAAGTGGCTGTCAATCAAATACTTTAAAAAAAAAAAAAAAAATTGAGCCTCAGTGATCTTGGATAAACAAATGTGCAGTGTAAGGCAGGCCTTGCTGAATTCTCCCAGAGAACAAATACCACAGATAAATCCATTTTTGTTTATTTGCTTTTAACTTGCACATTTAGCAACACCATTCTGAGCTCTATTAATAACCTGCGGTGTGCAGTGACGAGTCTGATTCCAGCATTCAGTATGCTGTGGGTATGCCAAGTGAATAAAATGCTAGTTTTAATCTGCTGTTAGAAAAGTTACTCCATTTGCATTTTAAATAGGTTACACTACAGCACCCCCTTCTGCTGACTAAGTAGTGTGACAAGAGGTTTTAGAAGCAATTCACTTTTATTCCCACGACAGAATGAAGATGTCTTGAAAGCATTTTTAACCTTCCCATTTCTTAATTCCTGTGCCTATTAAGCAAGGACATCAGTACAACTCAAAAATAGTCATTAAACTACTGCTATCTTACAATTTTTAGGATCTAGCTTTCATTTTTGCATCATTGTCCATACTTCTGAAAAAATTAAGCAAGCAGGGGACAGCAGAACGAATAGCAAAGCAAAGTAAACCCTCTAACGTTGCAAACAATTACGCTTGGTCAGTGAAAGATAGATGCAGTTCTGCATTCCTCTGATTGTCATTGGATGTGCTTGCAAGTGATGGTACTATGTTACTGATTTACTTTATGGAACATTTTCAGAGGTTCCTATCCAAAAAAAGCAATTTACCTTGCAGATTCTGTCTTTGCTTTTAAAGAATCTATGGACATCAGATTGGCAAAAACAAGTCTAAAAGTTCTGAATCATCTATATTTCAAAATACAGGTCTATGAAAAGTAATAAGTAACTGTATTGTATGTAATGTGTATTTGAGTTCTGCATCTGTGTTTATATGTAGCTTGTATACTGTTGCTATGCCATAGAATAGCATAAATCTCGGTAATTACTCCAGTAGTGCTGTGTTTAGTAGCTGTGATATAATCGGTTGAAAAAAATATTGCAGGGAATGACTGAAGGAAACTTGGAATCTAATACATTATCAGTGTACTTCCTTTCACATAAGTGACTTACTTATGCTTTTGCACCTTCTGTTGAAGTTGTAATATCTAAAATACTGTAAGTATAAAGTCCTGTAAGTATAAAGTACTGTTTTTTCACTCCTTCATAGCTGTTGGGCAAGGAGTGAGATGCAATAAATGGCATGTTTGGGCATTACTGAGGTGGGAACTTAGAAAAAGGTTAGCATCTGCTAGTATGTAGAAGTTCATTTGCAGTTCACTTTACAAGACACCTCAAAGAATATTTGTCTATGACAACTCAAAATTCTCTAGCAAGAGTTACAGAGTTTTCTGGTTTGGGCTATGACAGGTTTATTTATGTTTTTTTTTTCCTTGCACTTTATTTTACTAGAGTGTAAGCCTATTGAATCCTGCGTACTGTAAATGAAAAGAAGGTAGCATGTGTGTTCCCAGGAGGTGAAGAAGGTAAAGATGCTGCTAAAGAAATGCGAGATAAAATGTATACTTCTTGCTTGCACTTACTTTCCCTAAGTCAGACCAGGAGTCAAGACCAGCAGATTTTCCTTTATTGTTTTATACTTTTGGGGGTCTTTTGTCAATTTCCTGATTTTCATTAATACCAGTCTAAGAGAAGAAAAAGCATTCAAAAATCTATTTTAGGGATGAGTACGATTTAGCAACTTGAAATTTATTTTGTAGTGTGATTTTAAATGGATTTATTCTTATTTTAAAACCTAGTATTAAGTTTTACAGTGAACAGATTGCTTGTTGGATTATATTAATGGGTATTTCTTTCATTCACTGTTGTCTTGCTAGGATGTGTAAGTGCTCCTTTAGGCACAGATCCTGTTACCTACCATAATGAAAGATACTGGGCCACTTGAGCAGTGAGGTTTAACTCAGCACAAATGAAAATATTAGAATCTGGTATATGATTCAGGAGAGATGGTAGCAGTGAAGTTACTTTTCTTCAACTCGGTAAACTGAACTGAGTGAGCAGCAGAACCTCTTGCATCCTTCTGTTTTTAAATGTAGGTAGCTAAGATACGATTTTTAAAAAGATACAAGGGAAATACTATGCAATAAGAAGTCACTTTTTTTTCTACTGAGATTGAAAAAATAATGTTAAGAAGATGCTAAAATTCCTGTCTTTGAGTGACATAAGTTGAAAAAGAATGGTCTTGGAAGTCAAAAAACCTATCGGGTGTTTTTGTATGCTATATGTTACAGTAGAACAAATCAATTCAGGCTCCTTAGATGCAGTCATTGCCTTGTGATTATATTTGTGTAAAGTCTTGGAGCCTTTGATCAAAGAAAGGCATTTGTGACTAGGTCTAATCCAAGCTCTTTAAGGTGTTTAACTTGCATGGGGGGGAAGAGGTTGATAACAGCTGGGATTTAAATTTAGTTTTGCTGAACTTTTGTTTTGAAAGGATTTCTATTATACACTGCTTCCTTTTCCATACAGAAGATGGATCATCGAGTAAACCTAAAAGGGAAAGAGGATATGGGAGGAAATGGGTGGGGACTTTGAATTAATCTTCTGAAGAAAAATGTTTGATCAGTGGGTAGGAGAGGATGAAAACCTCTGATGTTGACAGCAGGCAACTTTCTGACTAGTGTGTGATTGACAACTTTGATGCTCCAGTGGGGAGCGAGTGTCCAGCCGTGCTCAGGCATCCTCTGTCTGTGGGTGGTAGTGTTAATAATGTGGCAACTGGAAAGATTAATTGTGGACAAGCAGCAGGATTACGAGGAGGGCTTCACAGGTCTAAAAGGAACAGTGGTAGGAAGGCCTCTGATCTGTCAGCCCAAAAGGAAATTAGTTAGGGCAGGCTGGAGCAGGCTTAAAAAAAGGGGGGGGGCAGGAGGAGGGGGAAAATGGAGTAATGGGAGAAGGGAAGCATTTAGGATATTAAAGCAATATGAAGAGGATATTGAAAAAGGTCATAAGGGGATGGGGCCAATGTTCTTGAAAGACCTTAATACACTACATCCTCTTACACTACGTGCAGAGTTCAGCTTGTTTTGCAGGGAACTGCAAAGTGACTTTTGTAGTGGTTAGAGCTGCCACATTCGGTAAAACCTGTTACTTGTTTTCAAAATGAACCTGAGTATAAACTCAAATTAAGAATTTTCACAGATCTCTAAATGAAAAATATATAGGAGAGAGTTTACTTAAGCTGTTTCTGCAAGTTACTAGCTGCTATGTGTTTTACTTCGCACTCTTTTTGGTAGAAGTAGGGATTTTGCCAATAAATTCTGTGTTACCATTAAAGAGGCTATTCATCATGCTTACTAATGTTATTAATCAAGATACACCACAGTACTCTTAAAATGAGATCATTTTGATAAATCATGTATGACATGAAAAGACTTTATTCCTTTTAAGTGCAATTTAGACTGTAATTTTTTTCCTCATTTATGATTCATGGGAGAAACATGGATAAAATTCCCTTGCACATTTACACCTTATCTTCAGTAATAATTCAAAACTGCTCTTAGATGGAATTTCAAGGTCTGATTCACCAAAGCTGAATGCCAGCTCATTATTTTCTGGCATTCAGTAGTCCAAAAATAATGTCCATACATTAGGTGCTTTTCACAATAGTTGAATTTGGCTGCACACCAGACGTATCGATTACACTCAATTAAGCCTAAATGCATAAGAATTATCTGATGTTCATTTACATTTTTGATCCAGTTGCACCCTGCTTTCAACCTTGCAATTTAAAATTAAGTGAAAACCAAAAGGTGAAGTAAATTCAAGTGAGAAGTGGTAATCTCTCTTATGTGAGAATAAGGGAAATATATTCTGAAATGCTTTGAATCTTCATAAGCTCCACTACTTCTGTTAAATAAGCAAAATTGTCTTGCCTTTTCTTGTTAAAGGTCATTGGAATTGGAAGGCCAACCAAAATATAAGATCACTGTTCTCCATGTAGTCCTAGTACCACAATAATTTGGCCTAATCTATTAATAGCATCACATATGAAAACAGGCTGCTAAAATGACTGGAATGAATATTTTTTAAGTTCAAAGTCACACTCTTGATTATAGCTGAAACGCTTGTGTTATTTATTAAATTTAAAAATGTCAGAAATGGGTTGCAACATTTTTTGCTAACATAGGTATAAATATTAGATAATTTTTTCTTTATTCTTGTGTTTAGAAATATAAAAAGGAA
This sequence comes from Platalea leucorodia, assembly GCF_965183815.1. Lineage (NCBI taxonomy): Eukaryota > Metazoa > Chordata > Aves > Pelecaniformes > Threskiornithidae > Platalea > Platalea leucorodia. The sequence goes on from NC_138826.1 coordinate 26,281,278, forward strand.
ATGTCTAGTAGAGAGATATAATTTGGAAAGCAACGTCATTTAAATTTTACTGTTTCTCAAACCATGGTTCAAAGAGGATTGGCTTATCTGAATTGCAGTCCCCCCTTTACTTCCTTCAACACCCGAAAGTATTTGAAGGAATGTGTGTGGTTGCCAAAAACAGCAGACCACTTGTATTTTTGAACTATTGGTCTCTACAAATTTGTTTCGATGCAGCAGACGTACACAGGATGTTCCCTTACTGGTACCATCCAAATATTGGGGTTTTTATTCCCTGAAAAGTGGAATTCAGGGATTAAACAAATGAAACTTTTCTTTAGTCTAATTAGATTCCCCGACTCTTGAGAGCCAGTTGCCAGTGTGTGGCTGACTTCATTTTCTTCTAAATGTTACAAAGTGTTATTCTCTTTTTTTTTTTTTTTTTTCTTCCCTTCACACTTTACTTTGTGTTTGCATACTAGAAAAACATTTTTCACTTCCACATCATACTAACAGTTATGCGTCACAGACTTAGAAGGTCAGACTCCCGACATTTTTTTGAAAAATTATTATTATGAGTATTAGATTAGTAGGCAAAAGAAGCATAAAGCCAAAAAAATCCCTTATCCTACCAATACCTGCCCTTAAGTTCCTTTCTTGTCCAATGAATTCTCTTGATTATTAATAAGAAAAAAAAAAAAATAAAACAACCTTGGGAAAAAGATTACCTATATTTCCCTAGGAAATTTTTTCTAATTGAGATACTTTTATAAAAATAAATTTAAATGGCATATTAGTTCAGAGTAATCAGATTGTGTTTGTCTTCTTTATTAGGACTGGTTAAATTACTATTTTTAATTTTTTTAAAAAATGGCTGCTGATGAAAGAAAGTCATTCAGATCTTTGCGACATTCAGCAAAATATGAGAACCACAGTTAAAGGCATGAGATTGAGACAAAAGTGGGCGATACCCTTTTCCTTCCTTCCCATGTTCCATCCAAAACTCATCTGCTATGTTCTTCTGTTTTTCAGTACCGTGGTCAAACGTCTAAAACCAGATTTTAAAATAAATCACTATTTCTATGCTGGGTTAGGAGGTTATCTCAGTAAACCTACAGAGATCAGCCAAGTTGTGATACATCACACATGTGTTTCCCCTTCTCCCCATTAATTAAAGTGACTCTAATCTGTGCTGGAGGTTTAGTAAAGGCAGCTGCTAACTCGTAGTTAACTATGCTTGGATGTGGAGCAAGGGAATTGGGAAATCCCATTCCATCAAGGAAAGCTGTCTCTCCCACTTCAGCATGCCATGCCACCTGTTGGTTTTCCAGAACATAACAGTGTATTGGGATCAGTCTCAAACTCAGGCTGGCCCATTTGAGACCTCTAGGCTAGCTCACAGTTAGGGAGAAGAAAGCAAGACCTTTTGTAGCCTGCCATATATAGTGGTCCTGTCAGGTCCTGCTTTTGCATATTTTTCTAGTCTCTTTCTTTATCCCTTCTTTCACACTTTATCCCTTTTTTTCACTGCCTGTATGGTTCCTGAGTTAGTAGAAAAGCAAATGCATTGTAAATAAAGTCATTCTTCCCTAACCATTCCCTAGGATGGAAAGGTTAAAGACTCGGTGTATTGTTGCTTCCTGTAATATTTTCTGCTATCACGAGGCTCTCAAAGACCTCACAGTGAAATCAAAGCCTCATTGTGCTTGGTGCTCTGCAAACTCCTGGGAAGAAACAGTCCCTCTCAAGCAGTGTTTTGATACTCTCTGCAAGCATGTCATAAATTCAACCCCAAATGGATACATTTAAATCTTTTTCTGTTACTAGGCGGACTATGTTCCTCATCACACATTTATAGATGACTTTTATATATATATATATATTTAATCTGTAAACAATTAATTTCTAGTTAGTTATGTCTAAAATTTTGGGGAAAAAATTTTTGAGGAGGAGTTCCATGGAAAGTTTCTGTACATTTTATCACAAATGTCAACAAATCATGATGGTCCAAAATACTCATGGGTTAAGACACATGAGTTGCTGCTGTTAGTGTTACAAAGGGGTTGAACTGACACATTGCTGACTTATTGGTTCACAGATATTTAGGCAAGTTTTCAAAATATATATGAATTATTGAAGACTGGTGCCATTGTGTCTTTTGGGGAAGATATGTGTGCCCAAGAGATCCAAAATGAGTCCTTAGTCTAAGCAGACGTTTATGCAGGCATTTCTTAAAATTATAATAAGCCATGTATCTGTTGAAGTATGATTAATTTTAAGCATTGAGTGCATTTGAGACAGAATAAACTTATTAGGAAAACACTACAGTTTGTTTACATAAAAGTAAAAGTTTTTCAAAAGCAAGTATGAGTTGATCCTTTAAGCTGGAACTATACGACAGATTGTCCCATTAATCATATACCTTTCTGGAGGAATGTTTTTGTCAGTTTAAAAAAAATTGATACCGCAGTGATTTCCCTCATTCTTAATTGTAGTTTTCCTGCAGCTGTATTAAAAATTTTTTGAAATGAATCATACTTTCTTACTAAATCCAGGTTTTGCATCTGATAATGTGATATGTACCATTGGGCTGATCACTGCAATGTCACAATATTGTTTTCTGTTTTTATTTGAATGTAAATCACCAAATGAGAAGCAACGAGCTTTCAAATTGCTAAGGTCATTTCTCTATGACCTTACTAGATGACTTTGACAAGTGTTAAAACTGTGATGAATGGAAATAAACAACAGTATCACAGAACACAAGAATTCTTGATAATTGTGGGTCAGACTTAGAGAATGAGTATCATGCTGTCCCCAAGAAATTTGCCTCTTCATTGCTTCCCTGAAAAAAATGAGTCACACTCTGAAATGCTGGAGATCTGAGATATTCCCATACTAGATGAGAAACATGTTGCAAAGGAGAAATCCCAAACACTTAAAATCTTTCCAAGGTAACAGATACATGAGAATCCTTAGTTTATGTCTTGAGCTCCCTAGTAAATAATATGTTCTTAATTATTTTGGTTTTTGCTATCACATCTCATTCTGCACTCTCCCATCTCTCTTTCAGATGATGGCTTGATCAAACTAAGATTTCTCTCTGTGACATCCTCTGAAAATATTTTGGAATTAAATGTATTTAGCTAAGGAAATCTTCCTTTGTATGTATGTGTGTATTGAAACAATTTTACTTATCACATCTTTCCATAAGCGCATTGTATATCTACTGAACCCTTGTCAGGAACATGCCGACATGCTGCTTTTCTTCCTGTATTGTAAAATTTGTCAGGTATAATACATTAATGGCTACTACAGTTACTGGTGTGTATGAGTGTATAAAGAATTTGTGGCATGCCTTAGAAATAAGGGTAATATTAGTAGAGAAATACTAGGATACAAATAGAAGAATATCAACTATCAAATTAATATTTGATAATTAATAATATTCTGTTATAGCCAATATAGCCTAATATCAAGCTGCATCTTACTCATCAACAGAAAGTAATATTTCCTAAACAATCACCATTGCTTTAATTAAAAATACTCGAAGTTTATGTTTCAGGGTTTTTTTTTTCAATTTTTTTTTTGTTTGTTTGTTTGGTTGTTGTTTGTTTGTTTGTTTTTTTCCTACTGCAGCTTCCACAGTACCTGTAATTTTGATGAACACGGTTTGAAAATCTGGTACTCTTTTACAATCTATTTAGTATCAAGTACAACAATTCTTAGCTCAGACAAAACTTAGAGGTTAATATGAAGACAGAGATACCTCAATTTAGCAAATGTTTGATTACGTGCATAACTTAGGCTGTGAGTAGTCTAACTTTATTGGCCTTGTAACTTCTATACCTTGTACTATGATATACTTCAAAATTTGGATTACTATAATGCTTGCAAGAATACAAGCTTCTCCTGTAATAATACTGTTAGAATTTCTTTACTGAGCTACGTGGTGACCTGTTCCTATAAAACTGAAGCTACCACCCATTTTAACCAGCTTTCCTCAAAGCTATTTGTATTTGTAGTTACTTTCCACTGCAACAAGAACTTCTGATACATATGTCACCAATACTTGAAGACATAACTGTCACATGTCAATGCTGTCACTGTCAAAATATTCCTGTGAATATTAACAGTAATACAATCTATACAAATCTCTTCGGAAAATAGCTTAGGGCCAAATGTCAGTATGTGGTAGGGAAAATAAATAGCTGTCTTTCTGGTGGTGCATAGTCTTACTAAGAAACATGGTTCAGAACTCTAGCCAATGTTTGTGCAAAACAATCCTAACCCTGGATGATATTCCATAGAATTAAAATTGCTCTAACTGAATGCTTAGCTCAAAGGTAATGAAAACTGTTCTATATTTGACAGGGAATTATATACTGTACATAAAATAACAGCAGAACGCCAATAAACAAACCCTCCTGTTCTTGCTTTTCCTAAAATTGGAAATAAAGCTAAATTGCCCCTTCACTCCAATATCCTTTTTAGAAGCTCTTGAATTTTGCTAGCTCAGTGGTATATTGCTGAAAAGGCAAAGTCTCTTCCAGTAATTTTAGGAAAAGCTATCATCAAGCTGTCAACAGCCTAAATTGAGATTAAAAGTACCAAAGAGAAACCTTCACTATTATCAGAGTCCCAAATAAGTACACTTGAATAGGCAGATAACATCTAGAGTGTACAGTATGAGACCACTTATTCCTCCAGCTTTTGGAGTGATTTACAGGGATGAAGTCTTATGTTAAATAGTTAGTGACATTTGTCATCTTGTCTTACCCAGACCAACCAGGCCCAAAGAAAACAGATAGTTGTGAACAGATGCCCGTTCTTGGAATTCATTTCAGATGTTACATTACTGCGTGTTAGGGGCATCTATCTCATCCTCTGAGATGTTATGTGCCCGCAGCTCATATTGGTCATCAGAGGGAAGATTTCCAATAGTCTTCATTGTCTAGGGCAGATTGAGCTGCATGTTTACAGTTCACTAAAATCAAAGGATTATTCACTCTAGCTGAAGGTGAGTTGTGTCTGTAACATTACCTCTCTGAAAAGGAGGGTATGTTTTCATGGGTGAGAAAGCAAAGGTAGGATTTTCTAGATTTTTATTCATATCTGATAAGTAGCATCCTTGCTGTTTAGGCAAACCTGTCTCTATTAAAATGTTTGTGTTGATGCGTGATGCATCTTCGTGTTATGACCTGATTTTTGCTAGAGACAAAAATGGCACTGTAACTATGGTCTGACATAGAAACTGACAGCTGGCCTCCAAAGGCAAAGGTTTAGTATGCTAATCTACTCAATCATTTACCTCTTAATATTTTAATATACTATCATCTAGGAGTCCAACAGCTATGACAAAGAAGATTTCAAAGTTACAACCTTTAACAAACTATTACTATGACTAATTTTCATTATTGTGGATTTCTGATTGTTGTTCTCAGGTTTAGTCTGGCAATTAAGATTTGAATTAGTATTTAAGCTTTTTCTTCTCCAAAACATTATAGCCCTATTTTACACTTCTATTTTAACCAGACATTGTAATCTGGTTTTGAATTCAATTCAATTAAAAAAAAATATAAATTTTGAGGATATGATTAATTACAAAATAATAAGTAACATTGAGGTGGATTCCTTAGATTGACTTTTGCAGCTTATATGCCAATATATTATTAGGAAACAACCTGCACAGAAGACAGCAATTATTTCCTCAAGACTCCCTTTTGCAAATTATCATGAAATTCAAGAAATAGTTTAGCTTTTGTATTTCTTCTCTTTATTTGCCTTACCTTTTCTATTAGAAATTACCGTGTAACTTTTAGTGAACACTGTCCTTTGTGCATTCTGTTAAAACCCATCATCTTTTTTATGTACGTTGCAATGGGTAGATTGTAAACACTCCAGAGCAAACTCTTTACCTGAAACTGGACATGTCACTACCAAGATATCAATCGATCTAGCTTAAGCTAAATTTTAAAAACTGTGATGATGATTCATATTCACTAACACGATCCTTTATTTTCATCTCTCCTCCTAACAATGCAACGCTGCTGTATAACTAAAAAGCAAGATGGTAAATGTGGCTTGACTTGGCTTTATGTTCCTCTTTCCTTCAAATGAAACCTCCAACTGGATGAAAATGAGTTTATTGCAAACTATAGCTCCACAGTCTAATATTTTTAAATCGGAATCATAGGATCTTGAAGTTTATATTATGGGAAAGATTTGGGTTTCCTCTCTTCTTCCTTAACATTTTGCTTTTAAGGATTCTGAGCAAGTCTTCTTGATACTTACTTCTTTAAATGCATTAGACTTCTGGTGTGGGTTTTAAGTGTTTATTATTAAGAATTCTATATACTTTTCCACTTTTTTGCATTATAGGCATTATAATTTTTAAGAGATCCCTTCATTTAGTTCACAGGGCAGTGGAATGGCAGAATCAGGTTTTTGCTTAGTTTTGAAAAGTATGGTATCTTATCCCAGCCAGAAATGTCTCCTTTCTTACATATGGACTCCATCATAACTTCCTTCAGGTAAATATTAATCTGTTTCACCAAGAGGAACATTTTTAACATTGCCCAAAGATTTCCTGATAAACATGGTAATTTTTTAAAGCTCTGAGTTGTACGAAAAGATTCTTTTAGTAATGATACTTAATATCATTGTGTAAACTCTTGTGAGTACAACTCAAGCAAATTAATCCTCCATGGCTGGTGACTCTGTGCACCTGTAACCACATCATAGAACTCATCTTGCAGGTGCAGCCTCTTTGCATAATCATTGACTTTCACTCAGAGTACTGATATAATTTGTTTTATCACACAGGCCTTTAGTGATGCTGCCTCCACCTCTCCAGAGATGCACTATACACCTCTGCCTTCAGGATCCAGAGACCTCACCAATCACCGAGGTATGAACTAAACTTTTATTGGTATGAACTGCTGCAAGGTGGTAAGCTTTGCTGTAAGGCCTTCTCTGTATTAGTTACTGCCTCATTGGCACTTTATGGAGAACACTATGCCTTTCAAGCACTAGATGTGAAAACCATACCTGTCAAGACTGCAGATTTTAACTTGTATTAAATAGGATTTAAAGGTAGTCTACTGGGAAAGCAAATAAATCTATGGATAATAACATTCAGTGATATTTTTTTGTGTGTGAAAGAAAAATGTAAAGAGATTAGAGTACTTAAATATTGCTAAGTAGATGATTACATGCAGCATTGGTAATTTTGAGAGAATTTGTAAACTTTCTAATGTTTGTAAAGAGAGAGCTTTTTGGCAGTTTAACAATTTAGGGCTATAATTTTGAAATGTTAACACGTTTTCATTGCAATAAAAAGGGATTCTTCTGTGTTTTTCAACATTAAAGGTGGAGCAGTGTTCAATTTCCTTTTTCACCAATCCTTAGAACTTAAAAAGCACCTTGGGCAAATTCTCAAATTCCTTTTGAATACCTATGGAGCAAAAAGTTCAGGGGACAGGTGAAAAACTGAAGCAGTCAGGAAGGGTGCATTCCAAGCTCTTTCACCTTTGTTTTAAAAAGGAGAAATTTATAAAGCTTGCAGCATTCTTCAGCTTGAAACTGGAACAAACATACTCTTATTTATTTCTCACATTACACATTGATTCCATGTTGATCACGTAAACCATTTGTGTAGAGGCAGGTTTTGTATAGGATAGCAGAATCAAAGTCAGTCTTACATTTATGAATTGACGGTAGCTTAGTTTTAGTGTATGTTCAAATTCTGCAGAAGATTGAGGCAGCGTTAATAGAATGCCTTGTTACTTTAAACCTTCTGAAAAAATCAGGCAGGCAATGCAACTGAACAAAGATCCATGATTCAGGTGGGAAGTATGAGGAAAGCAACTGATTAGACTTTGTTGCAGCCTATATCACTGTTGTTGTGCCAGGGCTAAAGATAGGCGTGAAGCTATGTTCTGGATGGTTTACTGAAAATCAGATGTCCTGAAAGTACTGTAGTGCATTGTGTTCTGACAATGAGCTCATGTGATAACTGGTACTTTTTAAAGAGAAAGGATCAAACCAATATTCTGGATTTGAGCACACACCTGGTCTTCAGAGATTAAAAAAAAACCAAATTAAAATAACTGCAAAACACCCCCACCCCCCCACCCAGTTCCCAAGATATGTTGTGACTTTGATTTTCAAGTAAGCGTATTGGCTTTGAGATTGGATTTCTGGTGTTGGATTAAATGGCTAGGGTCTAGGAAGACAATAAGTAGAGTGACAGAATGTTGTAAATGCCTAAGTTCTATAAAAATACCTAAAAAGTACTTTTAAAAGCCAGGTATCCTTAGATCTGTTTATTTAGATGATAGTGAATTCGAAGGGTGGCTTCATGGCAATTTTTGGAATCTGACTTGGTAAAAGAAATGCCAATAGCATTAAGCATCAAAAGTTGTGTGCCTGCATTATTGATTGGATTGTCTTGCAATAAAGCAATTGTGTGGCTCTAGCAGGCATTGCAGACGTGTCCATATAGGTGTCCATTCAGAGCTGGAGCTTACCAGGTTCTAAGTACCACTGTCTTCACTAGGGTTTGAGAATGCCTGCTCTCTTGCTATAAAAGGGGAAAATTATATTCCTCAAATTATCAACTTTTTACCCTTAGCTGTTCACATAATTCTTTATTACTTCTGTCTTTACTCTTCCCAGAAATATTCTGCTTTGCATGCTAAACATGTGCTGAAAATTTCCTTGATGATTAAGCACAGTTATAAATAAAGTGAATGGAGAAGAGAGTGTCATCCAAAAAAGGGTAAAATTGGCCCTAAAAGAGACATTGTTAGCATGATCCAATAAGCTTTATATATATGTGTATAGATATATATAATATATTCACAAGGAAATAATTATGAAAACTTTCCAAAATTCCAGGTGTTGTAAATAAAGCTTGGAACAACCTGCTGGCAGGGCGCATTAACTCAATCAACTTCTTTTATACAAAGAAAAATCTTGAAGTTCACAAGCCCATAAAAGATTAATTGGAGTCAATAGAAAAATCTCCAAGAAAAGAATGAAATACTTAAACATGCTGTTTTAGGTTCTGAATATCTTCATTTTTTTCTTCACTGAATGCTTTCAGTGTTGTAAAAAATGATTGAATCAGCTGTTTCATATGTAAATATTGGCAGTTTTCAATGCAAACTGGAAAGAAGAATGCTGTAAGTTTGCGAGTGCTCTTATTTGTCCCTGGAGAAACTTGTGTTTACCAGAATCTGAAAGCCTGGCAAATGGTTTGGTATCGCTGTGAATTGATTTTTGGGGGATTGGGAGGGGGAGCTGGAGCAAGCTGAATGTATTTGAATGGTACAGTTTTACTTGGACATTTCTCACTCTATTTAGCTATGAATTTTGCAGGAGAGCAAAAATATATAATTCTGCATGTGTTGCACCATGCATCTTATAGCTTTCGTGTTCATGCATACAGTATATTATTTCCGGACAGGGTCTGGTCTTTTTGGGTTGACTCCGTATTTTGTACAGACAATATTCAGGAATTGTAAAAATCTCTTGCTCACTTTCAGAGCCCTCAGAAACACCATATGACAGTGTAGCATCAGTGTGGAATGATATGGAATAATTACTGTAAATATTATATCAAGCGTTATGATGCTTCAGTATAGAAGTACACAAAGAGAGCAATAAATATTGGATACACATTTTTAAGCTTTAGAAAATTTCTCCCCATCTTGGGAAAGTTGTTTTCCCTTAAATTACTTTGTTGTTTAGACCCACTTTTCTAAGTTGAACCTTTACTTGGTCCCAGTGTTCATATTTTAGCAGAAAGTATATTGGCCTTCTATGCAGGTTTTGGGCACCTGGCAGCAATATGACTTGATTCTTCATGAGATCTAATTGCTGTCCTATTAGCCAAGCCTTCCAAAGTGGTAATTTTATAGCTAGCTTTATTTTTTTTTTTGATTCCAGGACAATGATCTCGAACTCCTAAGGGTCTTTCCTTGGTCTTTGTTAAACTTTGCTAAACTAACATTTTGTATTTCATTTTATATGGTTTTAGATATCAGTGTGAAATTTGTACCCTTCTGTTCCTTATGACAATTTATTCACTGGGTTAATATGAAATCTTAAAATAGAGGTTTCAATTACTTAACATAGTTGAAATCGATGGAAAAAGAAATTTTAAAATTGTAATAATGTAATTTTAAAGGTAATTTGCTTGATGTGTGGAAAAAGGATCCCCACTCTCCACCCGCCTCAGGTTGTATATTCCTTTTTCATAATGGCATCTTTGGTAAGGAAGTTCCTTTGTTATGTGTAAACATTCAAACTCAAATTGCCTTCTAAAAAGAACAGTGCTTTCCAGTTGGTGGGGAAAATAGTAATTTATCATTCTATCTCTTGAGAAGCAATATTACTAAATCATGACTATCATGAAAATCTGGTTTTCCCATATAAAAAAAAGTGCTGGATGCCCTTTGTATGAACAGGTATTTTATAACGTTGTCTATTACCTGATTTACTTGAAAACTGATTTGTTTGCCAAAGCCATTTGGTTTCCAGTAACATTTTACAAATGACTCCTTTTCTTGTGCTCTTGTTTCTGGGAAAAAACAGTGGTAAGTCTGCCCCATAGCTTACTGGTAAAAGGAATAAGAATCAGTTTCCATTAAAAACTAAGCCTGTATTTATGTAAGTAGTTTTTTAGAGCCTTAGCTTGGATTTATGCCAAGGTTTAACGGTTCCAATCTATTCTGGCTTGTAAGAACTTCCTGAACAAATCCACTGTCCTGTTTTGGTGTCTATTCAGTTAATTATCCAAGTGTTCTGGTATGTGCAGACATTTTCTCTCTTTATATTTGAATGATGAGTTCCCAAATGAAAAATTGTTATTTATTCTACCAATATGTTTGAGTCAACTGACAGACACATTTTCTTATTTTCTGAAACGGTCTAATCTGAGTTTGAAAGTCATAAACTGCATTCAGAAGCAATGCCCAGAAATCAAGGGACGGAATATTTTTAAGCTTCCTATTAATGCTCTGAAGGTAATTTTACAAAGCATTTTTGAACAAAGGGAAAGAGAGGTTCCTCCTGCTTTGAGTTTCTCTTTTTGTCTAACAGGGGTGTGCTGAAGATTTGTTTTGGAATTAAGATCTTTCCAAACTTTGGCATTCCTAAGCAAGCAAAAGCATGTAGGCATATAATCTGTTAGAGAGACACCTGAACTTGATCTGAGTTTTTTCTGTGATCATTATACTATGCTATTGTACTCAGAGTGTTTGGTATATTAAATTTTCAGTAATGACTGGTATGACTATACAGAATGCATTCTGACTGATTTTTAGGGTGTACTGTATATAAAAGCCAGCTACTAGCTTTGTAGGAATTGAGATATGCACTAGGTCAAGACAGAAATGAATTTACAATCCAATAGGAGTTAAAGGAGACCTAGTACTTTCAAAATTTGGTGTTGAAGGAAAAAGGTAGAATTTTTTGAGAGCCAGAGGGAGTAATATAATTGATGTGATGCGTGAAAGCCCCAGACTATCCTCCAGGGATTTACCTGTTCTACCTCAATTCGCTCAGCCTGCTCATACTTTAGAAATAAATATTCTCAGGTTCATCTGGAACTAATAATATCTATCAATCCTTCAAGAATTGGATCTAGAGTTTTAAGATAATACTTTAACTTTCTTAAGTAAAATTATAAAATTGACACGTACTTCTTAAGAACTTTGTGTATTAACATTTATTATTATTTTTGAAGGCTTTCAACTCAATACACATGCACTCTGAAAAGCTATGCTGTCTTTAAATCACAGACATAAAAAGAAAAGGAAATCGGTTTGCATAAAAACTTACTTCCAGAAAGATAATTATCCTGTTTATATGATCATTGCAGTCTTCTCTGTTGTTGTTATTGACACAGTTGTTAGGTACTCATTGTGTTTTCAAGCCAGAGGCTTATTTAGAGTTTGAAATTGATTGCTGGGAAAGTCACAAAGCAATTTATGTAGCAACTTATCATAATTAGTTCGTTTTCTTAATGTGAACTGCACTTTATGCTTATCAATTGATTTTCCTGTATATCTGCATAAAGCAGCTCATTGTGTGCTGTCCAAAAAGAGAATAATAATAATAAAAAACCTGTGGGTAGTACTTTATCATTCAGTTAATCTAAGGAATCCTAAACAATTTTTAACAAAAGGTGTCTATATATGTATGTAAGAAGTATTTTCTTTAACTTGTGTAATAACTAAGGATAGGATGAATAAGAGAACTGCAAGCGGATGCAATATATGGAAGTTCTGTATCAGGCAAAGATGCTGTGAAAAGTGAGAAATTTTCTTTGTTGGTTTATATGAGATGTCCTTTGGAAATACCATAGTTTTTAGCTGCATGACGTTATGGTGAGTGATATGCAGTCGCATACCTCTTAGGCCAAGATCTTCTGAACATGAGATGAATAACCTTAAAACAAACAAACAAAAAAAGTTCACAGTAGCATGGAACAGACAAGATCATATTTTCCAGGGGCAGGAACACTCAAAAATAAGCTGTGACATTTCCTATTAATGCCAGGAAATATGTCCCAACAGTGAGTGGTACTGTGCTCATGACTTAGCCCCAAGGGGAGTGGGTGGAAATCCTCTTCTTTTGGCACTGTGGGAGAAGACTAAAATAAGGAGTTTGTTATGAGGGGGAAAAAAAAAAAAAAGGAAAAAAAAAATCTCATTTGGCTTTCCTGTATGAAATGAGAAATTGGGTTCTAGTGCCTTGCTTAGTTTTTCAGTTTGGGGAATTAACTTTAATGGAAGCACAAGAGAAATGAGAGAAGCATGGAAAGCAAGGTGATGGTAAAGATGAGTGCCAGTGTGAGGGAAGACTTGGTTAAGAAAACATTTTGTTTTCCTGTCTTAGCTAGTTTCTCTTAGTTAAAGGGATTTGAAAGAGAAAATCTGTCAGAGGTAGATTGGAGTCCTTGCAGTCTGGACGTGTGAGAAGGTAATGTCAGATGTTTAAAGAACTCTGTTGTGAGCTGTTTCTGGTGCAGTTGAGAGAAAGGCAGGCCAGGCCTTTCTCATAGCCACTGCTGGATGGCCCCTGCTTGTGCCCATAGTCCTGCCAAACCTTAGACTTGGAGATGAGGTGAACAGTACTGACCCATGTCTATTTCTTCAGTGGCGCAGCTAATTTCGTACCTCTAACTGTGATTTTTTTTTTTCCCTTCCAAGCTGCACTCTAGTTTACCCGCTGCCTCAGTTTTTCTGATGTGGTCGCTTTGCGGGGAGAAGAATAGGTAGAAAGGATGAGCGAAACAATGTAGGTGGGGAGAAATGCTAGAAGGCACGTTTTCTTAGAGAGGCTTACTGCCGTGAAATGCTTCCATCTGATAATGGAAGCCCACCTGAACTGATATTTGCCCTGAGTCTGCAAATGCATTAGACATCTGTCCCTGTTGTGTGAATTGACACACAGTCACAGATGCTGCCTTTCAAAGGAATCAAGAGGTCTAGTACACATACACATGATCCATTCAGCTCTCTGCTGTGGAGTGGTTTATTGCTGGGCAGTAATGAAAGAGCAGATTAAGGAGGGTCTCATGTAGTACCTCTCCTGAGCCCTAATCTCTTTGTTTACTGGAATAGAACCACCACCAATAGCAGTGGTCTTTTGTGGACCAATTTACCTCACTTGCTCGGTAGTGATAGTCTCTGCCAGTGCCTGCATGTTTCTCTGTAAAGCACAAAGACTTTCCCAAATGTGGAATAAATTGTGGTTGGATTTGAGTGTGACCTTGACTAATATGGTTCAAGAAATACATTTTCTGGGTCATTGGATTCATGTTCTTGTCACTTACAGGGTCAACAATTTCTTGTCTGTGTATACAAGGAATGTTGGATTTGAATCAGGGTACTGTAGATTATTAAAACTTCAGCATAAAAATGTACTGTTATCTTGCTGTATATTGCAATCATGAGAGCAACTAGTCATGTGAAACTACGGTGGGGAGAATGAGTTGGGGATGATATATAAAGTGCCTTGCAGTTTTGTGCAAAGTCTTTCTTGACGGTCAGAAAAGTTAAGATTTGGTTTTAATGACAGCATATTTTAATTTGTGAGCCTTCTCTGTATTCTGTGGTTTGAAAGTGAACCCAAGGGGTGTGACCAAGCTGACCAGCTGTAAGTTCTAGGAGGATCACTTCCTGGAGTGCTATGTCTCTGTGGGAGTAAAATACGGGTGTTTCTCTGCAGCAAGACTTTAAAAGACAAAAAGAGACTAATTAAGTGGTTAATCAGACTTAAATTAAAATTTTATTAAATATCTAAGGAGTTGGACACAAAATTCCCATTCTGCATCTAACGGGAATTAGGAGTCTAAGATTCAGGCAGCCTTTCAAAATTGTCAGCATTTTTTTTCCGAATATTATAGAGACTTTCATTTTTCCACAGTGCACATTCCCCAGTCTGGCTGTTGAAGATCTGACCATTTTCCATATTTTTGTCACTATTCCATAATTTCTGAGGTTTTCATTGCAACTTTTCCCATATTTGCCAAAACTAACCTAGCAGCCTGGGCCCCAGTCACCCATACAAGTGTCATATCAGAGGGAATATGATTAATGAGGAAAAAACTGTAACTTCATATTTTTGGGTAGACTAGAAAGTGTCTGATATTTCACAACATAGCTCATTTTGTCATGCTGGCAATAAGAAACCATGAGAATGCTGAAGCTCCAAGCAGCATGACTATAAAGTGGCAGAAAAAAATAGAAAACATTGGCTTCTTTAAGTGGAAACCTGGGATCCAGAACCATAAACCTATCTAAAATTTTCTTTAGATATGTAGGAGAACTAATGATGCAATGAGTCTGCAATTGGCAATTTAAAAAAAAAAAAAAAAAGTCTGCTAAGTTTGCCACTTGGCTTTATAATCTTTTACAATAAAGAAGTCCAGTCATGGGCCACAGCCCTTCCAGAGAAATCAGGTTCAAAGCATACGCAGTGCTGTGCAAATACAGTCTCCTGAGAGATCCCCATGTTTAGTTAGCCCTCCAGCCTAGCCTGTTTTTGCAGGAGTCCTCCAATTTTATCATTCAGGCATTTTTACAGCCTCATTGGAACAAATAAACAAACATCTGGAATCATGTGGTATATTTAATTAAAAACTTTTTGTTTGCCCAGAAATAGTAAAATCATGAAAAATTGCCTGTCTCCAAGCTCAGAAAGGCCAAACGATGAAGCTGTTGGCTACAGACAGTTTTACAATGTATTGAAATTCATAGATATGCACACCTGCTACAAGGCCCCCCCCCCCCCTTTATTTTGATTCATAACCATTAATGAGTGTTTAGAGCACAGATTTTAACCCTTGTTTAAATGTGAATTTGCTGTTTTTAATAACATATAGACACGTGTTTCTATATTCCATGCAGCCTGTACTGTTCTGTAGTACACAGACAGGATAAAGCTTTATACTGCTGGTTAAAAAAAAAATCTTTACAGTACATGTTCCATTTGAATATTCTGTTATTTGAGCATGTTTTAATTCCAGAGGCAGTAAACATCTGCCCCATGCTAAGAGTCTATGTATCAAATGATGGAAAAGTGAAAAATAGTGTTTCCTCATTAAAATTAGAGTCTGTAATGAAAATGTAAATTTTCATTTTTTCATTTAATGCATTTTTTGAGGAAAATTTCAGGAGATTTTTGATGCTTTCGCAGATGAAAGTGTTGCTGTCATCTAAGATATTACTGTATGGTCACAAAATATTCTACAGACGAGGATTCTTATTTATGAAAACTAATTTGCCTAATGGACTGCTACCATTTTGGATGCACATATGTAGGCCTTTGAACATATGGGACACAGAATCTTATTTTTGAGTTTGTACATCTCAGTTTGTAAACAGCTGAACCCTCTATTGAGAAAAAGAAAATTACACGCACAGAGAAAGTACTACTGCATCTGAATATTTTTCACTATTCTTCTTACTGCTTATGATTAAAATCATTTGGACATTCCATTTGGAGCTGCATTTCTCTGAGGATTTAGACTACTTAGCAGGATAGGATGCTTACATGACCTTGGCTGCTGTCCTGTGGTTAGTGTTACTGAGCTGAATGAAGGGGATGTGGGTGTCATCAGAAACAAAGTACTAATTCCCGCATAGTGAATACATGTAGAAGCCTGCTTTAAAATTGGGGGCGGGGAGGAGACGTTTCTTGCACAGTCAGAAGGGCAGCTATCTGCATAACAGCAAGGAAACTATTTTAGCCCCTTGTGTTTTAGTTCTTTATGGTGCCCACATCTTGCTCTGACATGTCCGTTTCTTCCAAACTATCAACAGCCAAAAAGATGCAATGTATTTTGCGTTTCTTTGTTCGGTGTATGTGCTGTGCAAGGAGTGGGTAAAGGTTCCTTTCTTTAATTTTGCCTGCAGGAAAGAAGGGGGGTGTCTCTGTGTGGTTTCATTGTGTGTTCTTATGCAAGAAGAGAAAGCTGTCAACATTTTATAGGATATGAATATCTGTATTCATGATCTAATGATGTGTTTGCTGATCAAAGTTTCTTTCAGAGCTCTGAAAGCAAATGTTAAGTAGGTTGACAACTTCCCTTTTTTTCCCTGTTTTGTGATATTTTTGTGATCTGTTAGTAGCATCAGTGCTAGAAAAGTAAATGACAGAAAGTACCATGATATCCTTCATTAGCTTTGTGTGCCCTTAAGCAGAGATCGCACCTGGGGAGAAGGGGAGGAGACAGAGAGGTGAACAATAAGTATAAACAAGTGACATTGTTTTGTGTCCCTTACCAAACAAAGGATGGCTGATCCTTTTTTGTTGATGTTCATTGTGTTGCCTTTTACAGTTTGAGAGATTTTGAAAGTTATTGCTATTTACACAGGATGAAATTCTTTTACTGCATGATTGACAACATTGGTGTGTTTTGTAAGACCCCTTTACGAACGCTTGTCTATGACTCTAAAGTGCCTAGTAAACCCAGGCAACCACCTGAAAGACCCCCCACCTGTGGCTGCATAAAACTGAAATAAAGAATGGAAAATAACCCATTGAGTATGCACTTTCCCACCTACTGAGAGCAAAATGCAATGCAGTGCAATTTTAGTGCTTGCGTGCCACTGGGGAAAATAGACTCCTAAAATCACATAGTGAAGCACTGGAAAAATTCAGTGAATTTGTACTAAGCTCTATGTTATAAAACCTAAGGAACCGTAGACTTTGCTTCTCAAGTGAAACAGATTTGTATTGCAGTTCTGTTATAATGTCTACCGAATGTAATGATGATATTTAGCACAGTAGGCTGAAAAAATGTAAGGCTAGTGAATAAGAGTCCTTTCACAGGAATGCTATACAGAGAGGGGTGCAAGAAACCCTTGTGATGTCTACTTAAAGACCAAGCAAGACTGCAATCCCTGAATTTGTTTTCTTTTACTTTTGCTCAGTGTCAGGTCACATATAGAGAGGTGGAAAGAGCACATGGCCCAAGTTAGGTCTTTCAAAACCATTTGTAGTAGTAGACATGGCTTCTCACAATTAATAGAGAGCTCAATTAGCATGCATGTCTGCTCCGAGTGGAGTTAGAATACGCGGGTACCAAAATTACAGGGCTACCATGCCAACATGCTGGATCTCCCCACACTAGCTTAGCTTCCTCACCAGCAGCTGCTGCAGTAGTGGCAACTCTAGCAGCTTTAGCGCACTGTATTTAGTCAGAGATGAGCTTAGAAAAACTACATCTATCCCATCTCTACCTCTTCCTCATAGGAGGGCGGCAACTCCCAGATGGTATTTTTGCTGAACTGTGAGTGGGAGCAGCCTGTCTTAACAGTCATTTTTGTTTCCATGAAATAAAAGGAGCAGGCTCGATGCAAATAATCCCTTGGGCCCTGATGGAAGAGCTGGAATCTATCTTAAAGCAAAAAGACTGGCAAACACTACCCCCCCCAAATCAGTGAAACGCACCCCACTGCCCCTCCCAAACCCACCCAATTAATTAAGTTGGCAGATTGTCTCCTTCTTAAAGGCAGTGGATGATAAATTCCATGAAGGGAAAAAAAGAGAGCAACTTTATAATAAATATATTAAATAAAAGCTATTAGATCATTGAGAAGTAATTTGGTGCTGTCTAATGCCAACCATTACTGATATAAAGTACATAATGTGTCAAGAAAAAGAAATACCAGGTGAAATTACAGTAAGGTAAAAAAGAGACATGTAGACATCCACTCAGCTGCTAATCGTGGATGTAAAGTTTGCCTCTGCCGTGTAATCTGATACTAGATAACAATGACAGTAGAAACGTGGAGTATAGCTGAAGGAGTCCCTCTCCTAACTGTTAATCATTGCACTGCTTTCTTTTCACTTTTGTTCTACACTGTCATTATAAAAAGTAATCCCTTTCCCAAGGTGAGTTTAATAATAAAGTGAAAGAGAAGCTGTCAGCTAAATTATTTTCGGTGTTGAAAAATCTGTTTGCAATAACGGAGTATAATGTTTTTATTCAGTGGTCCCACAAATGAGCAGAATTAGAAAATCAAGAGATGCTACAAAGGAGAGAGTGCTTGAAATATTGTTAATGTCTGTAAATTCTCTTATTCTGCCAACCCTTATGTGCTTTTTTTCTGCTGTCTGCATGTTTAGGGAAGATAGCTGTTCAGATCTGGACAAAATGAGCTAGTTAAAATAGATTGCAAGACTTGTAAATGGCATTCATTTGGGAGATACAAGAAACATCATTCAGGCAGAAAAAGTTCCCATGAGAAGTTAAAATATGAATTGCAGTTAAATAAATAAAGAAAAAAATGCAAAACGCAGATATCTTCTGCAGAATACAAAGAATACTTGAAAAAGTTCTAGTGGTGACTTGGTCAGTGAAAATAGATGCCAGCTTGCTGTGGCTGATACGGTAGCTAGAAATGCACTGAGTGGGAGATCCATGTAAGAAAAGTCACAAGCCGGGATGCACTTGTAACCTTAAATCATGCATCCTACAAAGAGACAGTATTTTCCCGACAGATTAATATTTAGGATCTAAAATCATTCGTTGTCAACATACCCCCTAAAGAATCTACAGTGTTTCACCAGGGAGCCGAATCTTACTCTGTCATTCTTTTTTTCACTACCACAGGCAGGAAAGGTGAAGCATTAATACAGCTACTGTGAAGTTCTGGAGGTTGTTCAGGATCTGTTCTTGTGTGGGACACCAAATACGGAGCTATTCTGCAGAAATTTTAGAAAGTGCCGGTTTCTAAGTTAGCTTAAAAAGTTGTGCACTGCTTCAATCCCATGGAGACAGTTTGGGAAGGCAGACAGCATCTGATTTATAAAATGAGGTTTTGACAGTAAGGAACCCGGTTTTGAAATCTATGTAATTATTTTGGTTGATGTTATAGGACCTATTTAAAATTCAAACAGAATTATTCTCATAACACTGAATTTTAACTGGTTCTTTCTTCAGAAAGTACTTTTAAATAAATAAAGGCGCAACAGCAAATTCTAATCAGTTTGATCTGTGAAGTTCAAAGTCACTTTAGAGTAGGGAGTGAAATGCAAAGCAAAAACCAAAATATGGATGGTCAAGCTAACATTTATAGTTTTTAAGTAAAAGAACTAGTGCATTCCTTATCTTAAGTTTTTACTTGTTTCGTTATTGTTTTTTCTTCAGGGGTTTGGAATATTTTTCTTAAGTTCCAAAGCAAACTATTTAATACCAGTTTGTAGGTATTTTGAACTGCCGTAATTTATGGATTTTGAGAATTTTTTTTTTCAAATACTATTCTATTATTTCCTAATAAAAAAAGACATCTGATTTTTGTTTCTTGTCAATTCCCAGATTTCATAAGGTTAATACAAAAGATTTTTCAACCAGTCTAGGGAATCGTTTCTCTGATCTGTAGGTTAGAAGTACTGTGTTGGAAACAAATATCTTAGTACAAGAGGGGACTCTCTAGGCAGGTTCTCCTCCTAGCTGTAGCTAAACCTGCAGAGATTATGGGGAGGAAATCCATACACATGCTAGGCATCTCTCTGCTTTAAAACAACTACCTGCAGGTGTTTTAGCTGTGCACATATGGCTGGATACATGATGAGGCTTTTCAGATTTTCAGCCAAGTCTTCACTTGCAGGGTAATGAAATATTGAGGGAGGGGGGGAAACAAGATACATATACATGTAGAGGTTATGATGTCATATGTAGTGAGTTATTGCTGCATTGATACTTCTCATAAGTTTATTCCAAATCAATTGCTGAGCAATATTTTTGTACTATTAATTTAAAATCTTTGAGGACAAGAGATGCTATGTATGCATACATGTAATATGCTCTCTGTATTAGCCATTGTCTGCTGAGCTTCTGAAGAAAGCACCTTCATCTCTATAGAGCTTCCCTGTCTACTCACTAAGCTACAGCTATATTCCTTACTACTAAGTTCAGGCATCTTGGGAGCAAATTTAGGTCAGTGTGGAAGCATCTAATATTCCTTTCTCTATAGGTAAAACGTAGTCAGCTTGCCACGTATTTTTGAGCATCACAGCTAGACAATATGTCAGTTTTGTATCACGTCCTAAAGTATAACCCCAAGTAGCTTAAAAGTTTGTTGACAGTATATTAGGAGAGTAACTCAGAAGGAGAATTACTACTTCAGAAGTGTGAACATTTGCTGTAGTGCCTAGATAGATACTAGGAAGCCTTCATCCAAATATTGATCTTGGGTATTTTGATCTTGTTTGCCAAGCTCTACATGGCAACAGAATAAATGGAAGCTTATGAGTGAATTCTATCCAAGACGTATGCAAGCTTTCTGCTCCTCTTTTAAAGTAACTTAAATGTTTTGATTGATCATCATCAGTACTAATATTTTGGTGATTCTTGATTTGGAAATAGACTTGGAGACGCCCAAGAACAGCTTGATGAGATTTAACCTCTCTAATGAGAGCTTGATAGATAACATGTTTAAATTAGAAGGGGGAGGGGGGCAGTGTGAAACAGATCATATTATAATTTCAAACGCAGTGAAATATGTCATTGAAAAGATACTTATGAATCTTAAATCTTAGGATGGCTGTCAGATTTCTTTTAGTCTATGAACAATGGCAATCATAATTTGGAGATGAAATACGGTCAGAGCTTCTGTCTCCTTGACAATCACTCCAATATTTAGACAAAAAACGCTGCTCTCAGATTTCATTAGTCAACTCATGCTTTTTACCTTTTCCCTCATGTACCTCTAATACCCTGTGAGAAGCCTAGACAAGCAGAATTGAGTGTTAACTCGTACAAACATAGAAGAAATTACATATGAGTATGTAAAGCCAGAGGAACTTTAAGGCCAATCCCAGAGATTGCTTGTATGACCCAGGAAATAATAGGGTTGCATTTGATGAGTTTGGGTGTGCTTTTGAGCAGTTACAAAACCTTCTCTAACTGATTTAAAGCTTCCTCCTACATTTTCCTATGCTTGTTGCATAGCTGAATTAAGGTTTTTAAGTTCATTTTTTCATATGTTGTTGCCTTGATGCTTAATAAAGAAAAGGGAAAGAAAGAAAAAAAAAAAAAAAAAAAAGGAAAACTATCAGCACTGGGAAAGGCTTGAAGAGCTGCATTGGCTAACAAGCCAGAGAGTGAAGAGATTCTGATTAACAAAGCAATCTGCATTTATGAAGTATCTTTTATGTAGGGTTTCTCTGGGCACTTACGATGCAATAATCTGTGGAGCTTGGCTAAGCAAGTCAAAAAGCTTGAAAGAATGGGAATTTTGAAAGCAGGGAAAGAAGGGAGCTTGATCTAATGTCATAAGGCAGGGAGCTTTGGAGCCTTGGGGCACAATTAACAAAGGCTCTGGCACCTGCCGTCTCCAGTCTTTGTTTAGAGAAAGATTTAGTAATTCTGCTCATGGGATGTGTTTCCTTTTCTTGACTTCAACCCACCGTGGTGCAGAGTCTGTCTGAATATCTGTGTGGTAGTAACATGTCATATGCATCCTCAACTCAGGTGAGAGTAATAGGGAAGTGTTACTTACTGAAGCTCGCAAGAGAATGCCTTCTTTTTTGTCTCTCCCCTCCCCCCCCCCCCCCTTTCCTTCTTTTTAATATCAGAAAGGTGGTTCTAAGAGAAAACAAGCAAAGGAATTTATGCTGCTTTTCACAGCATGATTATTGCGGAACTTGCCAAGTTTTATTTTATTTATTTATTTTTATCTGCTACTGAAGTAAACGGCATGTCTACTGAAAAGTCAATGCTGGCCACTACTGTTTCTTACTGAAACACAGGAAGAATTTTAATGACATATATGCTGCTTTGGAGAAAAGTTGAGCAGTTTGGGTACTACTATGTTTCCTTTACTGTCCTTGAGGATGTTATGCTTTCTCGTTCTGAATGTATAAACAACAGCTGTTTTCTCCTACAGCTATATTGTCACCTTATTTGAATATCATGAAATCTTTTATGGGCCCATTGCCAAGCATGTGTGTAGCAAGAAGTTATCCATGGCCCAGTGCATTTACTTAGTTAATAGACAAGATAGGCAGTAAATAAAATAAAGAAAATACTGTTTTCCTTTTATATTTGAGAAGGTGAGGCAGAAAGCACCATGTACAGTGGTTAAGCCAAAATGTCTGTGGCACTGTATGGACTTAAGTATCCTAATTCTTGGTCCACGGATTTAATAACTAGAACACCCCATCCAATCTGAATGTTTACGTCAAAGGCATACATGCTTCTTAGATAATTTTAATGGTATGTCATTTATCCCTGCTGTCTACAAAGTGCTTGTTTTCATGGTATCAAGTGTTAGTACTCCTGTCTGGATCATTCTGACTTTCCTATGTCACTTATCTTCAAATTTTACAATCTGGCATTATATTTGTACATCTTTTAAAACTTCCCACAGGATAAAATGAGCATATTAAGCATAGTCCGAAGCACTGTATAGTCATTGCAGCTTGTGTTGTTCCATACATAGTTGTTAATCCTGATGATTAAATCTCATCAAGTATAAAAATAAATAAAAGAAACAGGTGAGTGGGGATGTAGACAAGCAGATGAGAATTAATAGTGCTGGGCATCTGACATCACTATCCTGCCGAACATGTCAAGGAGCCTTCAATACAGGTAGGCTACAATTTTCCAAGTAGCTTCTAGAGGTTAGTTTCTTCTAAATCATATAGAACTTTCTAGGAGAATCTAATCTGTAGTGGGCTGTTGGGTTTTTTTTGGTGGTGTACAATTTGCATTTTAATAAATGGTTTCCATTTGCATGCGTGATATAGTGCCCTTAAAAAGATTTTTTTTTTTTAATTTTATTTTTGTTTTTATTTTACTGAAGGAACCCTCTTTTTCTAACAGCCTTTCTTTTCAGCAATTACAAAACACAGTTTCAGGAAAGAAGCAATACCATATTATTTAGTCTGCTCAAACCCACTCTTCTCTAAAGGTATTGTGAAGAGAGTGACAGCAGCCCAGCTCAGCTTTAATGGGTAGGTGATGAGCAAGCCAAGAGCTTTTTCATCAAAGCACAAGTTTTTTCCTGTCCAGTAAACCCAAAAATCGAAATGAACCACACTATACTTTTCTGAGTTGTTCACAAAAATAATTAAGTGTTATGTGATCACTTCTGATGCTGTGTCATTTCTTTGTTGAAGCTGATGCTATTATGGCTATAAACTACTATAGCATAACAGCTGTTTATCAAAATATTCATGAAAATTTTCTGTGACAGAAGAAATGGGCATACTTGTAATACTGTTTCCATGGAAAAAGATGCATGTGCTTAGATTTAGTCAAAATTATGGCATACTGTTCTAAACTTGACAGAACTAGTTCAGCACATAATCCATAAAAAATAGGAACTGTGGTATTTAAGCACTAATTCAGTGCATATTGGTTTGTATGCAAAAACTCTGTTTAAGATATTGCAAAACAGGTTTTCTTAGTAAATGCTACCCAAGCTATGGCATATATCCCAGTCCTGGGATATGAGTAAGGTCTTTATCTGGGGTCCAAGCTATGGTTCCATGGTTTGCTGTCTCTGCCCAGTATAACAACTAGTGGATGTTACATGCATTTTTGATTGATGAAGTATTGAGGAGGATTTGGGAATCTAAAAAACCATATTATTATAAAGATTACAGAACAGTGGGAAATGGAGCCAGGAATGTAACTATAATTTAGGGTAAAGAGTAATAATGAGTGCCCATAAAAATAAATAACCATGATGTTAAATAGACTGCAGATCATTTGCACCTTGAGGCTTTTCTCAGATTTTGTGCCAGTAAAGAAATGTGGTAATAAGCCCTCATGTTTTTAGCCAAAAGAGTTTCTTATGCACAAATTTTATTTGCTTTAAGTCATTTGAATAGTCCCAGAAATATTTAGGAGCATGAAGGGGAGGAGAGGAGGAAGATGAAGGCAGAAGTCATAAAAAGCCTGGACTACTTTGAAGAAGTACTTTATGTTCAGATTGTCCTTGATCATATTTTTTTTTATATTGCTTCTGACTCTTTCATAGCTGATAATGCCATTCTGAAATCTGTTCTGAGCAGTTGTAATTATTTCAGTTCTATTCAATAAGAAATCATTTTTGATCACTGTAGACATGCAAAATGAATCGGTGTGATTGCTGGCCAATTCTTATAACAATCTTGAAAGTTCTCTCTTAGCTTGTCCTTGTCAGTCAAAAAGAAAAATACTTTGTGTCTTTCTTCCCCCTTAGAGGCATGTTATTGCATGTAGATACTTTGGGCTACAGAGTGAAGGTTAGCTTTTCCTATACTATATACCTATATTCTATACTATATACCCATATACCTGTATACCTATATATACTATATTCCTATACTCCTAAAGCAGGAGAAAGTATAGCATCAGCTTTCATCGTTGAGGAATTAAAAGCTTCTGTCCAATGTATGGCCTTACTTGATGCTTCTGCTTTATCACAGAAGAATTTGATAAAAATTTCCACACTGATGATTTTTAAATAACATTCATCCATGTCAATATTTATTCACAGCCATGTTGTAATCAGATTTGTTTATAATGGAGTAGAGTCTGTATGTGCAAATCCACATTGGAACCACATTTTGCAGCTTGCTTTCTTTTCATTCTTGAAGTTTCATAGAATTTGTAAGTTAGTTATGTGTTTAACATTGCAGATCAGTGATTTCCATCTTCTGTACAGATTCAGGCAGTTTACAAATCACTTGGTTGTCATACTGTTGTGTAAGAATTTTTGTGGATGTCTTCTTTCTCTCTGACTAAATTTATTGAGCCTCAGTGAAAGGAAATTTGGAAGCAACGCATTTTTAGTAAAGTGTTGTTAGTTCAGTGAGAGGTGGAATGGCCAACAGCTTTCTCCATACCTCAGGTTCCCAAAGCAAAAAGGAAATTTATCCTCTCCATTGAGGTATAAACTAGTTTATTTTCAGTCATTTATCTGCAAAGTTGATGCTCACCATAGTAATTCATCAAACATTTTTGTGAAGTGTATCTGGCAGGACTTCTTGGCATCAGCCTTTGTAATTCTAAGAGTTCTTGCATCCTCTGGGAACAGAGTGACTCTCTCTTCTTATTGCACATCTGGAAGGAATGTTGCTGCCTTTTTGTTTCAAGAGGGAGAGATTGTTAGGATAGTGATTTCACCTTTCTAAATTGTGTGCTAGTATCTTCAAATTTTTGAAGATGGAAGAGGAAAAATGCTACTATTTATAAAATATATTAATTGCAAACCATAAAATAATAGTTATTGCATAAGAATAACAATGGGAGCATAAAAAATAGTGGGAAAGATTTATTAAGTGTTATCATTAAATTAAAGATTTCAGTAACTATATTAGTACTTTATGGGGCCTTTCATGAGGACTGAGAGGCTAAATTCTGTGGGTATATTTAATGTAATGTGTGTTAACCCTGTTGTGGTATTTAACCTCATCAGGCACTCTGGTTAAACAAAACATAGATGCTTACTTCTGTTGAGTATAATTGTCCTTTTTAATGATCTAGAAAGCTTAGTAACACTTTAGACAAAAAAAGAATTTTCATTGTAAATATAAGATTTTTTTTTTTAACACTGAATTTAGCTATTAGAAAAAGTTCCCACCTAGTATTCAATTCTATAGCCTTGTCTGAATGACAAGAAGTGTCTTAATTCCTTGTTGCAAAAAATCAGTTGTGAATGTTTATGCTTAATTATTTAAATTATTTATTCCAATAAAAAGAAAATCTGAATTCAGTTTACTAATGTAAACATAATTATCTAAAAGCTGATCCTCCTAATCCAGCAAAACATCTGAACGGTGCTTTTGTCTTTTGCTGAATATAGATGGTTTTAAGCATATACCTAAAAGACTTATTGAACGAGAGACTATTTATTGGAACAGGGGTTAATGCTGTTTGCAAGCTTTATGTTACTAAAAATCTTGAAAAGATTGAATTTGGTTTAATATTTCAATGAAAAATGGTATAAGGCAGAATGCCAACAGGAGATGCATTAATAATCCATAAACCTGTGGTAGCCAACTAATTTGGGACATTATAGGAAATCTTGGCTTTATGCTGGCCAATATTTTTAACATGACTTTCCATCAATAAGTGCAGGATATACTAAACTGGGTTATTAATCTGCAAGGAAGAAACTAACATTCAGAGAGATCTGATTTCTGTTCAGGAAGAACTTTTCTTTTAGGAATTAAATTTTAATTCAGTTTATTAAAAAAAAGGAGTTCTATATTGTTATCGTGGACTCCAGCAGAATGTTTTCACACTACTAATTAGTGACAAAATGTCAGTAATCTTTCATAAGAGAGAGTCTTTTTTCTTCCATTTCTGATTCAGTCTCCCACGTCTCTCTATTCCTGACTGGAAGCCTTTGCATAATGATCTAATATGTATTTACTACTACAACTAATAGTAAGTATCATGATGTACGTACACACTGTATTATCAGTCTTCCTTCTTGCCTCTGCACTACCATAATTAAGTGGTCTATGGTACAAGGAATTGTGAAATTGAAAGTTCAACATTTTCAACAATATACTGAGAAGCAGAATCCAAATATAAATCAATTAGAATAGTTAGTGGACATTTACAATCTCACAATGTTCACTGTCCTTGGCAGATATGTTTGTTTCCTTGTGGCTTGCCAACAGGGTTTCCTATGTTGACTGCTAAAATCTGAAGTATCTCATGTGGCTGGTATTTGGCGTTTGTTTTTAAATGAACACAGTGAGATTTTAGGCTAAATAACGGGTTAGATTTGATTTCAAAATTCCATTAATTATTTTTTGAAATTTGCTCCAAAATGTTTTTAATTTCACCTTGTTATTTGATGGGAATGTCATATGTTCACCTTTGCCATAAGGTTTCCACAATATTGGTCTGAATTGTCATATGAACAACTGTTCCCATGTTCTATATCCATTCTGGAATATTCATATTCAGATAATTCGTGTTTTCCCACCTGTAGTCTTGTATGCTATTATTGTTTCCATAGCATAGAATTATCTTGGTTAAGGAATCTAGCTGCATGAAGATGCTGCTGCCTTACTAATATGAATCTTAAAAATGCAGCCCTTAGACTATAAGAGATTAATATATTCACCTTCAATAAACATGTTTGAAAGGATAAATTTTATCTATGGTTTCACATTCCTTCTCCTTAATATCTATGAAACAGAATGAAGGTTTCCTCCCATTGTTTCACTTAATCAGGTGAATTAGTGTATTCCAACACATCTGTGTGTGGGTTTTTTTTTTTTTTTTCTTCCATCTTTGTTAGACCAAAGCTTAATGCTTGTGTCTCATCCCTTTGGGCTCTGACACTGTTTCCTGGATTTTCCCTGTCTGTTTCTAATGGCAATGTATTTCATCTAGGAAGATTTGAAAACAACACCACTGTGATATGCAACGTGATCTGACAGTGACAAGAAACTGTCCCTGTGGAATTGTATCCATTACGCCATCCCTCTGAGACTTACATTCCCAGGCTCTTAGTCTCTCCCTGAACATTTTGCCTGAGCTGACTCATCTGAACTAACTTCTGAAGAACTTAATAACTGTCCTCAGGATTAGCATCAGTATGAAGAATATAGCCAATATATTGACTGTTTTGAGAAGAATGTGAAATCAATAGGTTTATTATAGTCCTTTTAGACTGCAAATTCTTGTACAACAGCTTGGTCACCATGGCTTCCATGACTGCTGATCTCTTGCAGGAGACTAACTAGTATTTTGACTGTATTCTGCATTACTGCAAATAACATTTTCAGAAAGCACTGCATCATTTGGTAGAAATTTCTTTTTCACCTGTGTGAAAGCTTATTAGAGGCTTGCTGATAGGAAACATGTATTGGAGTAAAAATTCATGATTTTACAAAATATTCCTATATAGTTTTATTAATTTTATACATGGGCTTCCCTCTTGCCATAGCAAAGTTTTCTTTTAGTGGATTCTACAGTGCTAATCTCCTTGGAATTTAGTGATTATCACACCCAAAGTAGATATTAAGTGTGACATTCCAGAAAGGATTATCACCTTCTACCATCTAGCTAAGCAGGAGCTATGACTAGCACGTTTCTTTTCAAAGAGAGAATGGACAAATGAGGCATTTCTAGTTTCAAATCATACTGCAGCCACCACCACTAGAAAGAGAGGAGGAACTTTCTATGAACACCTGCAGGCAGCAGAACAGAGATACCTCCAGGGGTGGGTTGTGCTCTTCACGGCATTCACACTCACAAGAAATGAATGGAAAAACAGTGTGATTAAGGATGATGTTTATTACCAGTCGTTTATGTTCTTGATCCATATATAACTCATCAAAGAAATTACATACCTTTCCCTGCTTGATCTGAAATAGTGAATGTAATAGTGCTTATTCCATGAAGCTTATAGAGTTTTATGGTTTCCAGCAGGGGTACCCAAACAATGCCTCCAGCCATATGTGGCCCTCTAGACCAATTTGTCCATCCTCTGTTCTATTTCTGACTGCTCCCTTTCTCAAGAGTCCCTCCAATGATGGCATGGAGTACAGTGTAGCCCTGATGAATTGTTCTGGCAGTGACAGCCCATTCCTGGCTAGTCTTTTTCCCGTGAGCCCTTCAGGAATGGGCAAAGACTTAGCTGTGTGAATGTACTATAAAGTTAACACTAAAGTCTGGACTTACTGCTCATGTACAGATCAACTTATATTGTGTATGTGCTGTAGCTCTGGTCACTTGACAGAGGACTCGATCAAGCTAGGGCTGACTGCTGCCACAGAAAAGTTGGATTGAGTACTCCTGGTTTAAGGAGTGAGTGAAAGCTGAACTTTCTAGGAATACGTTTATTGTCCTCATTTTCCATTTTAAAATGAAAATTCTGATGCAGTGTTTGAAATCTAAAGAACTATTTAAGATTTAATTATAGTACGTTCTTTAAACATTAAATACAATTAAAATCAAGTTCAGTAGCATTCAGAATGTAAATAATGAAAATTTAAAACAATGAAATTGCTAAATGGTAAAAATTTGAATTTGGAATAAAACATTTTAAAATTCATGTGGAACTTTTTGAGCTGTTAGCTTGCTACTGTTTTCTTGCAAAAATTCCAAGGTTATCATCCAAACTTTTGAAAGGATCTTTCTCAATCTTGAAAATACCCTAGGTATGTAAGAACTTTATCATACCCAGGCATCATTTGAATAAAGAGAAAAGTTCTTGACTTTTTTCTGGTACTTTTACATTATTATAACAGTAAAAAAAAAAAAAAAAAAAAAAAAAAATCTTTTTAACCACCCTTTAGGGATTCACTTGGCTTTATGTTTTTGCTGTAAGGGCAGTCTTAAAGTTATTTCTGAGTTACAGTACCAGTGTTTAGAATCTGCCTTGTGTTTTACCTCCTTAAGTGTAAGGGTATTAAGCTAAGGGCAATTTCAAATATGTTCTTCCTATAGTAGTATAACAACTAGTTGGCTGTCCATCTTTTACAGTAGTCAGTACACTATGAAAGGAAATTGTATTCATATTGGATTTTATAATAGATAATAAACATAAATAAGTTTAGGTTTAGAACACTCAGGAAATTACTGCTACTGATGGTGTGTTTTGTATTCAAACAGAGAAGCGATGAAGTTTTACCTCATATAGCTGCTCCAGCCACTGTGCTCAGTTCTAGTCCAGCAAAGACTTTGGTAAAGAACTTTTAGGTCTTAGTGAAACAAAAAGTGAAAATTAATATTCCGTTCTAAATGCTGAGCTGTTTGTTTTTTGGTTTTGGTTGGAGGTTTTTTGTTGTTGTTTTTGAGTTTGTTTTTTTTCCTAGGGATTTATTTAATCTCATTTTTTTGTGGTCTAAACTATTATAATAGTTCTGTTGTGTAGTTAATTCTGTCATTTATTCCTCTGGATTTTTAGAGAACTGCTAGAGGAATTGATTGAACATGAAGTGATCGAATATTAGTGCAAGTCTTACAGTAGATATTCCAGTAAACTTGTTAGCTGCAAGTAGGAAAAAAAAGAGTTCTATATCGCACTAATAATTTTTCCCACTTTCAAGTAATGATGTCTATAAAATATGCAATGTATTGAGCATTTCATAAGATATTCAGAAATCTATCTATAAAGTATAGCATAGTTTGAATACTAAAAGTTAAATTGGATTCTGAAGCAAATGAAAAAGCACAGGTCTTTACAGTAAGATAAAAATGTAAATTTTATAAAAGAGCATCAATACAAACATTGATCTCCTGTCTCTTTATAGTCTAGTAATTGCTGAGGAAAAAGTGTCTTCCTATTTGGATTACAGCTTTCACGGGCATGCTGTAATCACTGGAACAGGGTAATGACTTAATCTCCCTAAGGAGTTATCCCATTGTAGTTTTCTGAGAGATGTTAGGTATTTACCCACATGGCATACACCATGAAATTCAAATTGAGCAATGAAAGAGATGTGATTCAATTCTCTACTACCTTCTGCTGGACGCAATTCCCAGAATGACAGTACATGTAAAGAAAGAAGTAAGATAATGTCACAGTTTGACTGAAGTTATGTGCTTCCTGCTGGAATGCTTGGATATCATTCTGATGAACATGAATTGAGTGTGAACTGCATGTTGACTTCTTCACTTGGATCCAAAGGAAAAGTAGAAATAAATGATGGGAACGTGAATGGATCATCTTGTGAAATCCCATATGCTGCCTAAATTTTCTGTGCACTTGTCCTTTCCCATATGCCTATTTCAGTATTTCTGTCTGCCAAAGTAGTGCAGACTACCTTTTTTTAGTTATGGGTCCTTTGGATTTGCCCCACAACCCTTTGTCTTGGTAGCATTTGCGTAGTCCAGTCCTGTAGCTCTGCTTCTCTGTTTGTCTCTGCCAGACCCTATACTACTTCCATCTCTTTTATCCTTTAGCATCCTAATCCTTAGTGCAAGATTTGAGTGATGCTAGGAGCCGCTTATGATTTTTTTTTTTTGTTGATCATGGGGAAAATTATTTGTGAGGACATAGGGGAACTAAACAGGCTAAAAATAGAATTCTTTTTGAAAACAATGCAAGCTAGAATTTTAGAAGAAAGTGAATGGTTTAAATAGATTCACAGAGATAAAACTAGAAAGTATGTGTATGTGTCATGACACCCAGTGATATATGTGAGAGTGAACAGGAAAATTAGAAGGTTACAATATGATAGGACTGGAAAACAAAGGCAGATGCTTGAGGACTGGACATGCGTAACCCCTATATTACCCTCTGTAAGTGTCTCTGAGAGATCTGAATGTTGTAGCTTGAGTAACTTGTTTGAAAGATATCTGTAGACTGTTAGGAGTTCAATATGTGGTAACGAATATGGTCAGGTGTCTAGAAAAATTGCCTTTGCACAAAAAGAAGATTTAGGTAAAAGATACTTGGTATATCTTTGCTAAGCAACAGGAAGAGCATTGGTTGGATAAGGAGGCAATGCATTTGTGAGTAATTAAGTACTGTGTATATATAAGCAAGGACACAGACAAATCATCCACGTCTTTCGGTACCAATGAATAGCTGAACGGTAGAATAGAATGAGAAAAATAAAACTAATATCCAGGAACGGATGGGGAATAAGTAAAAAAGAAAATAATGCAGGCCTACCACAGAGAGCTATTGAAAAAAAAGTGAAAATAATGTGTATCGCTGGCAAAAAAAGAGTCTGTAACTGTCTAGTGAAAGGAGGCAGAATTATCACTGGGATGAGGAAATGGAAAGAAAGTGAGTGAAGTAAAAGCAGAAGCTGAGTAGTGGGAAAAGCTGCAACGTTATTACCTGCAGAAAAGCCTTCTATATTCAGTTACAGAACCTTTACATTGAAATGGACTTTAGCTAGCAAAGATCAATATTTAAGGGAGAGGGAATTCAGAGCTGACCACTTAAATGCCTGAGACATTACAGAAAGAAGTTTTGAGAAATTATTTATAGTTCCTATCTTGTTTGGCTAAACAGTGAAAAGGAACAGGAATACCCTTTGCAATCCATAGGAATGCAATAAATGTTGATGAAAATGTTGAAAGATTAAAAGATTTTATTAGTCTTTGCTGCAGTTTACCAAATTTTGGGTTATGTCCCTAGAAGACTGTTCTTTTTAATGTTTTCATTTTTAAAAAAATTAATTAAAAGTGCCCTCTGCTTGGTTGAAGTGCTTTTGACATTTTTAGGTGTCATCAATTGGAGTGAATAGAAGGTTCAGTATTTCCCCTTTCCTATATTAGAAACACTGGCATAAGAAAATTCATACAAATTCTATACCAAAACTTGGTTTTGTACCTTTGGATAAGTGTGGAAGTTTTATGCTCAGATATCGTGAAGTTTATGTGACTTTTTATCTGCATAAAATTAGAGCTGTTTTTATTACTGTCTTTGCTATAACCCCTCAGATTTTCCAGTCTAATTTAATCTATCTTTAATAATCATGACACACTGACAAAATATGAATTGAATTATCAAAGGATGTCATAATTTCTATCATGCCCATTTCAAGCTTTCTGGTTTGTCTGGATGAAGGTGGAATTGTAGAGATAAAAACAAACAAACCTCAAAAAAACCCCTCAAAAACCAAACAACAGAAAAACATGCTCCAAAGGCTTCTTTTGAAAACTCAGGACCTCTAGTTGCATGTCAACAAACTGATCTGAAGCTATGTATCTGGTAAAATGCAGTAAAGAATTTTTTTTTTTTGTTTTTTTAAATGTCTCTTTCTCTGGAGAGAAATTCTGATGAGTCTAAACCTCTTTTTTTGTTGTTGTTGTTGTTGTGTTTTTTTGTTGTTGTTGTTGCAATCAGATTTTCTCTAAATATAGTGCGCCCTGCAGGTAAAAATGATTTACTTCTATATTTTGGACATCTGAGTTCTATTCTACTGTTGCCAGTGTGTTTTCAGCTGTGCCAAAACTGAGCAGGTCTGTGGTTCCTTTGTAACATCAAAACGAAGACATTTATCATTGAGATTTATCATGGGACAGCCAGCCAGATGGTTTGGTATTTTAAAGGTGAACTGTTTGGGTCTTGATTAGCTCATGTGATCTTTTAGTTAAAGACAACTATATCAGCTGCTCACTGGAAAGGCTTCCCCCCCCCCCCCCCCCCCCCCCCCTTTTTAGTAATGCGGAAAACTTTAATATAATAGCAGATGTGGCATAGATTGTCATTTTAGAAAGCAAACCAAGTCCTAACCAATTCTGTTGATTGTATTCCAATTATAATGTGACCTCCTGTTGCTTTGCATTGAAGCAGCATTTATTTCAGACACATGCTGATAAACAACATGCACAATAAATGACCCTTTAGAGGGGCAATTGAAAGACTCAAGTTTGGAATTTTTGCTCATACCAAAGGCATTTCTTTTGCCAAGTCTGTAGTATTAGGGCAGAAGGAATGCATTTCATTATATAGAGACCAGAGTTATTGGGAACAGAGCCCTGTGAGCTTTGAAATGCTTTCATTCAAACTATATTCAGATTTTAAGTCATTATTGATTATGATACAGACTAACCATTGTAAGGCACTGAGGAGACAAATGAAAGACTAGACTCTTGTCTATTTTCCTACTAAAGTTAGAAGAATCTTCAGCTGGTTGCGTGTTTTGGTACTTATTGCTAACAAAGATGAGAATGCTTATTTGACCCTGAATTGTAAATCAGTTTGGAAGTCTCAAGAGAAGACTATTTCCCATGAGATTTCTAGTACTTCCTGGTGCTTGTCAAAGTGGAAGTATCACGACAGTATCTTTTCCTATAGCATTTTGGTACTTTGGATTCTGGTCTTTGCATGACTAAACAATGCAGAGACGGGGAGAAGCGGGTATTTCTTCCCTTGCATCTGAATTACTTGAGGGAATTTTCAGAGTTTGTGCAAGATGTGAAAAGGAACTGAGGCAAGGTTTACAATGACAGGTAACAGCTTTCACGAGAGCAACTGATGTAGAAAAAAGAAATGTTTAAACTTTTTGGACACACATGCCCTTCTTCAGGTCTGTTGTCAGGCCACAAAACTTATCTGTTTGATCAACTGACAAAAATGAATAAAACAGACAAAGTCTGGGAGGAAGACCAAGCCTGAAGAAGGGTATATGTGCTCAAAAGCTTGTCTATCTCTTTTCTCTACATTAGTTGCTCTAATAAAAGGTATTATTTCCTGCTACAAATGATATCTTGCCTAGATCCTTACAGTTACATCTGCAACCACACTACTGTTACAACAGGCAATGGTGACATTTAAGTGAAAGACCAAATCTGATTGTTTCTCCCTGCTCCTCCCCCTGCCCTTAATTTTACCTGATTCATTGTTCCCTAATTTTCTATTCTAATTCTGGTGTTCTTAATACTTTGATGTATACTACAGCTTAGCAGCCTTGCAATATCTCTGTCTGGCACATGTCAGAGTGGAAATGGGACTGTTGGCCTGAGTGGCTCTTTGTACAGCATGATCCCAGACTAGAAATTAAGGAAAGGAAGTATGAAGTCCTAGCTGATGTCTAAGGTGAGCTATACATGACCTTAAGGGTATTGTTCTTTCTTTTTTATATCCAACAACTGCATTTACAGAATCTTGATAAATGGCATCAGACAGATTGTGAAAATAATAAGGCAACAGACAAATTTTTAGTGTCTTTAAGGGTGATAACAGGATTTCTGTGTTTATTTTTTCCATTCTTTGTCTTTAGAGTCGAGACCATGTATTTCAATTAAAACAAGTATTATTTCTATAAAAAAATAAAATAAAAGGGGCATGGTAGCAATATTAGATTAATTGATGTATTATTATAAAAGGTCACCTGGCAGTAGAAAGGGGGGTATCAAACTCCTCTTTTACCTGCGACCACCTCCGCTTGGAAAGTAAAAGCAACAGCAGATTGATACATTCTGCAGTTGTCACTCTTTACTCAACATTTCCAGTCTTGGGTACCATTGATGATATATAAAGGCACTGATATATTTTAGGCCTAAAACACCTGAGCAGCAGCCTTTCCCACTTACTGTTTCTTGCTTTGTTTGCCAAGTAGCTGAAGTCCATGGGATTTGTCCTGCTCACTCTTGCATTTTTGAGTTCTTTCTCAGTTGGAAGCTTTTGCCATGCAAGGTTGGACTGCATTCAAGTCAGAGTTTATTTGTTCTGGGCATATCACTCTTGGTCTCTTTTAAGAGTAGTTTAAGTAAATAGAAAAATTCGTGTTGTTTTCACCTCTCATTAGAATCTTGAGTTTCAAATCATTAAATGTTACTTTTTATTTCACCATCTCTTTTTTGATAATATTTGTCCAGTTGCAGCCGTACAGTCTTCAAAATCATTTGCTCCCCCAAGCCCTGCTATTTTTTTTTTTTTCTGATTTCACAAGAAATTTGTCATGTGAACTGAGTCTCAACTAGTCTATGAGATTGGAAAATTGCACACAGTCATAGCCTGTATTGTACACAGTTGACTGAAATTAAATCTGTTCTTAATCAAAATTACTTCATAGATCTCCAAACTGCTTGGACCTTCTTATAAATTCTGTGGTCTTGGAGAGTAAAATTAGACTGTATGTAAAATCTGTTGCTGGATCAGAACCAGCATTAGATTGATTATTCAGAAAAATGCGTATTTGTTGTTTTGGAACAAATATGGAAGAAATGATAATACATTCCTGTGGGTTGACTATGTTTCTGTAAATAAGTCAAAGCTTCCTTCCAACCTTAATATTCAAGGACCAATTTTTTTTTTACTCAGAAGAGGCAGCAGGATTTGATGGTTTGATTCCCCCACCCCCCCACCCCCCCAAAAGGCAGGCATTCTTCTTCTATATGTACCAGTGGTATATAGTTAAATGTGTTTTGGGAATTGAAGAAGAAAATCAAATTATTTTCTGCTTAATAGCAAAAATTTCGAATTCAAAGAAAAGAAGAAATGTGCTGACAAATTTCTGATGTAGGGTTTTTTCCTAAGTTTTACTTTTCTGTCAGACTGCAAAACAAGAGACAGAAAGGAATGCTTTATTGAAATAGTTTGCACTGTTGATAAGTCAGAAGTAGAAAAGTTATTTTATTGACATTTCCATACTGTTTACCTGTGTTAAGTCTCATGGGCTACCTCTTGGCTATCAATCCTGGTTCAGTAGCAGATACTTCTTTTAGATGACATTCAGATCATTTTATGATTAGTACTAGG
This sequence comes from Platalea leucorodia, assembly GCF_965183815.1. Lineage (NCBI taxonomy): Eukaryota > Metazoa > Chordata > Aves > Pelecaniformes > Threskiornithidae > Platalea > Platalea leucorodia. The sequence continues at coordinate 26,317,910 of NC_138826.1, forward strand.
ATCTTAATTCCACATTCACACCCATAAAAAGTTAGAAATTTCTCAATTTTTTACATGTCCACTTGCTGTCAAGAATAATTGGAAAACTTTCTGCATTGTTGAGTCAAGATGAAGTACTATGGAGCACAGTACTGAAAAATCTTTAAAGTGTACACTCCACCCTCTTTACTCATTTAATCCTTGTGTTTCCTTTCTGACATTAGTTTTTTGACAGGAGGAGCTGTGTCAAGTTTTTTATGGAAAAGTGTTTCATTTAGAAAAGAATGACAGAATCTTAATCCTAATTTTAGTAATTTAAGGCCCTGTTCTGTGCAATGTCACAGCTCTCTATGTAGTTTTTAAAACTTGTGATGTTTAGTGATTTCAATAACTTCCTTTTAGAGTATTTAGAAGTCAGACAAGAACGTATTATGCACAACTTTGTCTTGTGATGATAGTGTAGCAGAGCAGGGATGCAGCAATGCCTCCTGCAATATATATTAGAGGTGAATTTGGCATGCAAATAGAAATCAGGAATATCACATTAGATAATCATGTCAGGTGTATATATATTTAATACATTTTAAGAAAGTATCAAGTAATATTTTATTTCCAAGGGTCTCTTCATTATTCCTTTGTGGCAGCTTGTATCAGTATGTGTGTGTATAAATAAAAGAAAGATGGAAAATAAGTTAGAAGAGATGGAAAACTAATGATTCAAGAAATCACATAGCATCAGATAATTCTATTTTGAAATCACAGCAGTAGCACCCAGAGGCATAAACTCCCCAAATTGTTAGTAAAAACCCCCTTTGATATATCCAGTGCTACAGACGCCTGAAGGCACTCTTTTTTATTAGTGCCTAATGTTTCTTGAAAGAAGCATTTAGCAGACATTAAAATCCATATATACCTGTTTTAATTTTATAATCCAGTTTCTTTGACACTTATTTACTGATGCTTCATCTTGCTGTTTGGCTTTAATGTTTGGTATTATCTTTACGGCTTTGAGTATTTCAGGATTCTCTAACAGATTGGTATGTGTAATTTAGGCAAGCAGTTTTTATCCTGTCTTCAAGACTGTCTTTTACCTTCACCCTTTCCATACACCTTTTTAAATGCCCGTTTCCTGCCTACTGGGCTATATGGCTCTCAGTAGAGCAAACTGAAAGCCTGGGAAGCCCATATCCGCATTTCTCAGCCACGTCTCTAATATTTTACAGTGGGATTTCTTTTCAGCTGTAGATGGTTAAACTAAACTCCCTTCTGTTTCTCTCCTCCAGTCCCATGGCACAAAGATGGATTAGTGTGTGTTTCGACAAAATGTTCCTCATATGCCTTTTCAGCCTTTTCTCTGCCATCTCATTTATGCAGAAATATGTAGTCTAGGATTGTGTTCAGAAATGCAATTGGTCTTAAGAGTCTTAGACTCAAAACATTCTGGTCACCACCAAGTGAAGAGGTAGAGAAACAAGTTAAATGGACAGACATTACTAAACCGCTCCTTTTGAAGAATCAGCTGTTGCTCCTAATGAATTGGGCCCTCTTCTAGCTTTGCCCACAATAAGATTCATAAGTGTAAGCTCTCTATGCAGGAAAATATGTCTTCAGAAGTGATACACGAGCATATGTTTTCATCCTACTGAAGTGAGACTTAAGCATAGTTTTCTGGCAGACTGGATGGAGGGTTGGGATCTCACTTTTCAGAAGTTTTGTTTGGGCTGGGCTAACCATGCTGAAGAAATGTTGTTGGGAAGGGACCAGCGTGCGGGTCTGTCATTCTGCTTACAGTGAAACCTCCATCAAATAGAGAATTTTGTGGCACTTTTCCTTAAAAAGGACAGAATTTGTTGCCCTGAAGTCGAATATGTGAGCATGACTGTGAACAAGGGAAGAAAGGAGGAGCTGCAGGGAGAGTGATTCCTGAGGTTTCAGATATTGGCACAAGTTCCCCTTTGTTTCACATCTGGTTTAAAATGAAGACATCTTAGAACACAATAGAAATATTCTCACCTACTTTGTCATTCATTCAAATTGTGTCAATTTGTCAAAGAGAATTTTGATTACGTGTCCTCTCCCCCTTGCCCTTTGGAAGACTAAGGGATAAATACTTGGATTGTGATAAAGTTCCTGAAAACAAAGTTGGATCCTGACAGAAAAGCACAATGCAACTTTTGTATGGAAAAATCAGGGTAAAGTGTCATTTTAATTTGAGAGGACAACTCACTTCAGTTTAAGAATTTGATTGGCTGATGAGTTTTGACAAGCAATGTCACTTCAAGAAGATTCAGATGAATGAATTCCAGAGGTCACATCTAACAGCTGACTCCAAAATACTGTAACTTTGCCTAGTAATAGATTGATTTGAACCAGAGGGGAAAAAAAAAAAAAAAAAAAGAAATGGTATGTAATTATGTGGTTAACCTTAGTACTTAGGGTTTTTTTCTGTCTTTGCAAAGCCAGTAATTTAAGGTGATCAGAAAAGCAAAAAGCCTCAAATTTTCCTTTTTTCATCCGTATAAAAACCCATCTGATTAATGATGGAACTCAATAAATTACAAAATAAAAAATTGAGCTGGTAGATTTGGTTTACAGTCTCGTGTTATTTATTTAAAAATTGGATTGCACTGGAAAACTCCTGACTGTGGGCAAAGGAAGTATTGGTGGATGGTTCAGAAACTGGGGAGACGCATAATCGTATTATTTGTTTCTATTAATCTGATATACTGAAAAGGAGAAAGTATCATAATATTTTTGCAACTGGAGGATGGATAGGTAAGGAAGAAGCAGCTTGATTCCTAGCACACTTCCTTTAAACTGCTGCAGTAATTCTGTGTGTCAGTCTTTGGGCTTGCATATGTGACTTATGCATACTTTTGTGTGGTAGCTGTTCATTCAAGCCTTAAATTTGTATAGAAAAGTTGTTGTACATCGATGTGGAACAGTATGATAAATGCTTCTCTTGGTCTCTACTCTTGTTTAGATTTGACTTTGGATCTGTTGTGGTCAGTCTGTGATAGGGTCAATAGGTGTATTTTACAGCAATCTGAGGAACAATCCAGAAGTAATCTACATCTCCAGATTTTGGCAACAGGGGGTATTATCAGTTTCGTTCACAATATTTTCTTTTATACTGTTTGGTTATTCTTTTAAAAGATCACTTTCTTTTTCTGCTATATCTTTATTTGAATTTTATTACACTTCCCTACTAGTTTGTGTAAGGCAAGCTCATGAAATAGGCACATGGCCCCCTGAAGCCATGACAAAAGGGATCATTAGAGTCCAAATCCTAAAAGGTTGACAGTATTTGCTGGACAAATTTTTAATCGACTATAGGTCACTAAAACAATGTTTCTATTTGTTATTTATTTCTTATGGCTTTTGGTTTCCCTACCCTTTTCCCAAAACATTATATCCTCATTTAACATTCTCTCTAACAAGCTGTGACTTGGGAAATGGTTTACAGGGAGGAGTTATTGCCAGAAGGGTTCCAAAAATACAAACTGGTGAAACTATTTGAAGTAATCATCATAGCTCAAAGCTTAGATTTTCCCTCTAAAGTGCTTTTGAGCTGGAATCTGCTGTCTTTGAAGCCAATGAAGAGGTTTGCTATTGACCTTATTGATTAACCAATTGGTCTGTGTTTCCACAGAGTGGGAATGGCAAAAATGCATTTATTTACTATTTTTGGTATTACCAAAATTAATAGAATTTTCAGTTTGATTTATTTGCAACACTTTCTTAATAAGCTATAATTGGCATTACTGAGTAACATACCAATTTTTCTTCTGTCTAGTAAAAGAATTTAGATTCGAGCTCTAATTCAGACAACAACTTTGTGCCATTGTTGGGCCTTCAACAGTGACATGTCAGATACCCTTAGTTCCCCCTCCCTCCCATGCCATGGTCATCATTTTTCTCTTTGGAAGTCTGTATTTCCAGAGATATGTCCAGCTGGCAGGCAAGTTTTAGGTAAGACTTGGCTGCAAACTATTTTCAACAAATAATAACTCTTATTGGAAACTGTGTGTTTTCCACAATGATGGTTTTAATATCTGTGTGTGTGTGTGAGATGGGGTGGATAAGGAGAGTGGGGTAGACAAAGATATACATTAAGGTGTGTTGGAACAGTGCCACATGGAAATTGTAATTTGATTCCCTCATGTCCTCATTCTCTTTGATGGTCTATGAGTCTCAGCTGGACTAGAAATCTATTTTATAGACACATTTCTCTCCTTTGCAAGTCAGTAATGTGTCAATAAAGTAACATAGAACCTTTTCAATTCATTGGCAATTAAAAATAATTGAACAACCTGGGAAATTTCAAAACTGCTTTAAACCAATATTGAAAATAGTTAAAAAAATAGTGATACAAAACATTGGGTTTTTTTCAAGATTTATTTTAGTGTGTCTCCCTCTTTTTACCAAATTTGAATCAAACTGATGCATTCACAAAACACTTTAGTGCCACTAAGTCTCCATTTTGTTACCAAAGGAATTTTGTGTCAAAAGTTTTGCTTGGCATTGAGCACTATATCCTGGTGACACAGCAATTAATTTTATAGAAAAGAAACATTAGGAAATATATTGACATATAAGCTGTGCCTTACTCATCTCTTTTGCTTTTAGTATTGAAAAGGAGAGCAAAAGGCCAATTTTCTATCTTTTTTCTTTTCTACAGTACCAGTAAATTGTTTGTTCAGTACTTACAGTGTGTTGACCGTCACTTGGTAGCCAGTGTTACAGAAAAGTCTTATGTCAAATGCTGAATTTTGCTATCACCAAGTTTTACATCCTACGTAGGAGTAGCTCATAATTTCTTTAGAGCTAAAACCTGAAAGATTTATTCCCCACCCCCCCAATCTTCTCCTTAAGGAAAAGTTTAGAGAGCATCCAATATTCTCTAACTATATTTTGAAAACACTGTATTTTGCACAGTATCTCTGCATTTTCAGCTAAACAAGGGATTATTTATTTACTTATTTTCCTCCACTTTAGATTAAACTGTAATCCATTCTGTACCTAAACCGTATTTCCAGTTTGTTTCTCGTTGATATGTTCTTCAAAAACTTCCTTCTAAAGGTTATTTGTGTTACCAGAAGGACACAATGAAGAGCCTTTATTGTATGTTTCATTCAGTATTCAATACTGAATATTTCATTCACTAATAGTATTTTATATTATTTCATGTAAGTGCTAAAAATCCATGGAAGTGATTGTATCTTGTTTTTACCTTGTTCTTTGTTTTATTGTAACAGTTCCCTGGTCATTTACTTGTCTTTCAGGTCATCCCCTTATTATAGGTTTTTTGTCTTCAAGATTGGATGCACAATTTGGGGATCTCATTTCCCCTTTTGGCTACTTCTCTTAATTGTCATTCATTTTTTTTATTGTGTTTTCTGGAGTGTGTCCCAGTTCCATCTCTTCTGTAGTTGATATTATCAATGTCACACTGTCCACATTAATTACTGCTAGGTGGAAAACACCTAGCCATGTGTACCTCACATTTTGTTACTTGAATTAGGTGCCTTGCAATCCATAGCTCTGAAATATATTGAGCTGATATCATGTGCCTGGCCCTGTTAGTTTCAAAGCAATTTTGGCAATAAAAATGTTTTGTGGTTTTGGGCATGACATTAACATTTGTTTTCCCTTAGTTCTTGTTCCATTTCCTTGATAAAAAGTCTTTGATGCCCAAGGGGGTGACCTTTTCCTTCATATTTCCATAAATTGAGTATTCACATAGTTGCTTAAGAAATTACATGTGTAGCCTGCCTGTTCACAATCTGCATTTTGGTCTCTGTGCTTTGACTGAGTTTTGGTGGCCCTGTTTTCCCTGCATTCATGTTAGGGTCTCTCCATGTCAGTCATATCTCAGTTACCAGAAGCTTGCAGGACAATGGGAAGTTTTAAATTAACAACTCACTTTAAGAGGCAGAATTTTACAGCTGTCACACAAGACATTTTGCTTCTCTTTCCTAGTTTAATGGCTCACTACCTGCCTGGTTTCTCAGTAGCTGAATAACTGCCAGTCCACCAGTTATTGCTATACTATTCGAGGTTTTTTTTTTTGTTTGTTTGTTTGTTTGTTTTTTTTGGTTTTTTTCCTCCTCTGGATCTTGATTACTTCACTGTTTCCTTTGTGCTGCTGGAATCTAACCTCAGCAAAAAATGCTTTTAACCATGAATGTTACTCCTGGAGAGAAGTAGGGACTAACATCTTCCTATTTGTATCTGCAGTCATCTCCCAAGAACTTTTTTATACCCCTTTGCTGATACGGAGGTGAACACTTGAGTCAAATTCTTTTGAAATACCATGCTGTGGGAGGTCTTAAACTTAAATACAAAATCGTATAAGCTTTCTACATGCTACCCAATTTGAGATGGGATTCTTTCAGAAGCAAAACATGGTAGACATAGTTAGCAAGATGTAAACGTATAAAAAAGATGGGCAGACTAAGCTGTTGTTAAAAGGATGGCATAATATCTGACACATCATAATTTGTAAAATTTACTACATTTGGAAAAAAGAAAAGATATTTTTAGGAGTGCGCTTGCCAGTGCAGTTCACTCCCCCGAGTAACCTGTAAGTATGTTTTTATGAATAACTTTTTTTTTTTTTTTTTTTTGACAGGAGAACAATTTCAGTAAATTAGATAACTGAAACCACGTAGATGTGCGGTCTCAGTCTGGCAGTATCACTCAAGTTACGTGTCTATGCACATGTGGAATCTCACTGTAGTCAAACAATGGTGCAAAGGCTTGCTGACATCAAGGATGTTATTTGGAGTTGGGATCCATTATTTGGGATGGCTTCTCCACCCTACGTTCGAACAAGGAAAATGCAGATCCTTCTACGGCATGATTTGCCATAGAATCATTATGTCATACTGATTAGTGTTTGTATAAAATAAGAGATGTCCCTCATCACAAGTATACAATATAATTTAGTCTAGGGCACTAGCATCATATATTGCAATTCTGGGACTATTGTAAGATAGAAGTTTTTGTTTTCCACCTGAAAGGTAGACATGAATAAAACATAATAAAAAGTTAAAAAGAAATTAAAAAATAAATTTATAAGCTAGTTTTTATAAAGAAAAAACACAGACCCAAAAGAACAACAACAAAAACCCCAAGAAGCCTGCTACTGTTCAATGCAGTCGTTTAGTTATTTATGTTGATGGTTTATCTAACAACAAAACAGATGCATTATTTTTTGGCTGTTCTCTCTTTTAATGTAAGGGAATGGCCAGTAAAGGATTAGGATTTGCATTTGTATCAGTCATCCTAGAGCAGAAATGGACTGTGTCTACGTGCCAGGCGATGGAGGATTAGTAGGTATTACATAGAGTAGGGAGGTATATTGGGGAAAGGAAGTTTCTACAGAGAAAAGCAAGACGAAAATGAATTTCTATTGCAAAATGAGAGGCTTGGAACACTGTTCTGATGTACTTTGTTCAGCATTTCACTGGAGGCTTACATGGGTTTGTATATGTTAGAAAATACCGTGGCAGTATGTATTAGCTGTGTTCAAATTTTGGACTAACTTTCAGTTTGCCGTGTGTATGTATATATACAGATGCACTTTTGGGGGATGATGGAAGGGCAGGGAAGATGTGATTTAAGTCTCACAAGTAAAAAGGACTGCACTACTATGGATTAGCCTTTGGTTTCTTCAAGAGTTAAGTACTTCCAAATGGAAACAGGGTTGAGTTCAGAAATTCTCACTGCTTGCTTGCTTATGAGGAGTGTATGAATATAATACGTATAATACATTAAACAATAAAAGTAATAGCCTCTAAGGGAAAGGGAATTATTTTCTTTTCAAACCATGATGTCATGGTCTTACCTCACCTTTAGTTTCAGCCAAGCAAATAATGTGTACTGAGCTCTCTATCATGTACCATTATAATTAGCTCTGTCAGGTCTTAGCCCTGCAACCCTCATGCAGATAATATGATAATATGTCTTCATAACCAAGTGACCTTACATGCACAATATTTCTCCCCTTATGAAGATTGCATGTCAATAAAGTAATTGAGTCTCAGAGGCTGCAGCGAGTGAAGATTTAGATGATTGGACTTTCAGGGCAGTGATGTATGACCGTTATTATTCTACTTGTCAGAGAGCTGCATACAAGCGAGGATGGTCAGAAGATGACAGGGATGAAAGGTTGTGTTTCATTAAAAAAAATATTGCTGTTAATCACCACTCTATTCTTTTCAAAGTCATGGAGGAAAGAATCTCCTTTTTCATTTTAGCTCTGGTTAAGAATTTAAACATGAACATGTAGCAGGCTTTCAGAGCCCAGCTATCCAGCTTCATTATTGCTTAATTAGGGAAATAAATTATTATTTCAGTTGATAAAATACAACAAAATGCTAAACACTAGGACCACCTCTATACTTTTATCACATCGTTTTAAATTAACATTAAATACATCATGTTAAGCTTTAAATCACATTTTGTCTACAGCTTTAAGTAATTATAACAAGTGCTATGAAGCTTGTACAAAATCAAACTGTACTGAATTCAACTATTTTTGCTTGTACTAATTTGTTTGGACAGTTGCAGTGCTTGAAACATTTATATTTCCATACTTTGTAAAAGCAAATATTTTTTTTCTCACCAAGCTGTTTTGTAGCTGTAAATTTATCTTATGATATCATAACAGCTGGAAACTTGTAGCTTGACAAGGTTTTGTTCCATATTTAAACAGCTCAGAAATTATGTTTGAAACATAGTATATTTCTTTCTCTCTGTGAGACTTTTCTCATTTTGTTGCACATTATCTTGAAAGTATCTGCAATATATTTTAAAACAGATTATTTATGCAATCATTTAGTTAATAATTCCTAATGATTTATATGTGTAGCAGACCTTTCTTATATACATAAAAAAAAGACCAAAACAAGCCCAAAATAGTATTTACTGGTGAATGCTATATAATGAAATACGGATGTAGGTTCTGGAAGGCTGATGAGCAAAGAAGCTTGACAGTGCTTTTAGTGACTGGAAAATCCTAATAGAAGCACATCTTTTCTGAAGAACTAGTTTCAGAAGTCTTTAAATCTTCACAGTTAGAAAATTGACTGAGATATAGCAGCTCTGACAGAGGCAGAGCTTATCAGATGATTTTTGCCTGTACATAATAAAGCAATAATTTATTAACTAAAATTACTCGCTGCATCTTTTCAGGATTGACTCCCATAGGGACAATTTTACAAGCACAAACAACAGAAAAAGAGAATGAAATCCGTGTATGAAAAGTGACAAAAATCAAGCTCTTTTACACTTCCTCCTGAACATGTTCTTAACCTAGCATGTAATTGTAAAGATGCAGAGTCAAGTTTGTTTGCAAACTCATCTTCACCATTATTAATGATTTTTTCAACAGTAATGCTCCATGTGTAATAGGCCCTATTGTTCTATGCACTGTAAGAAAAGGAATATTCTCTGTTCCAAGATAAAATGGGTATTTGAGTAAGAAAATAGAATCCAAAAAAATTACAAGTGTTTAATATTTGTATTACCATGTTGTTGGTTAGTGGGAGTCAGGAGCACAAGCCTCAGTCTTGAGTTCTCTATTAGATAACCTGACCACTTCTTCTCCTCTTCTTCCTGTGTATGTGTGTAGCATTATGAATACAACTGTTGGTAAACCAAGCAAAATTCATAATTCATACTTAAAGTTGGTGTCTCTTGACGTAGGCGTTCTTGAGTCAAATCACTATACTGTTAAGTCAGCCACAGCATTAACAAGAATGTTAGTTGCTTTCACTGATGTGGCTGTAGAACCGTCTTTAAAGCACTGAAAGTCCTGAAGTGTTCACAATGCACAGGGATCACTAAGGAACTAGAGGGGAATGAAGAACTTATCAAAACTAACTTAAATAGCAATGCAAAAAGAAGAGTCAATAGCCCATTATATTTTTATATGTCCTTTTAGATAAGGGAAGACGACTGATACCTTCCAGTCAATGGAAGACTGACATGAGTGATCTGACTCCTCTATCAATGTGACATCTGACTCGCTGTTAACAGTTATTGGTGTTGATAGGCACACCCCACACAGAGAGCCAAATGCAGTTGTTTTGATCCCATGTTCTTTTATTTCTATCTCTTCTCCCTGTTTTCTGTCACAATGTCATGTTGAATCATTGTTTGGTGGCACATGCAGGACCTCTCAAGTAGCAAGGTATCAGACTTCAGGAACTGCATTGAAATGAATATAATAATGAGAACCAGAAGGCAGAAAAAACCCACTTCTCAGGGAAGGAGGCAGCTAATAAGTGGTGCTAGTGGATTCTGGGGAGAAGAACCAGAGGTGCATCCTGTGGACAAGCAGGTATAAACTGGCTGGTCTCAGGGTCCAGTTACAGGCATGCTGAGAAGATCAGTGCTGATGTCTGTCACTTTATACACATCAAGATGCTTATTTGAGAAAACAGAATAGCCAGTGGTTGTCTTGTAATCAACCCTGGTATGAAGAACAGCATAATATTAAAAAGAAAAAAAAAAAAAAAGGGAAAGAAAAAAGTATTGTTCTTTTTAGATTTCTATGTATGTCTTGCTAGCTCAGCTTTCTGTATTCTCTTTGAAGGGAATTAGATCTATATCTTCCTCCCCTGTTGCTTTTACTAGGCTTATTACCTTATGATCCCGAACTGTCTAGATCCGTGCATATGTATTCAACATACAAGCATCATGTGTGCTCTTTTCTCACACTATTTAGGCATTTAGTTGGGACTCAGCTTTCAGATTAATTAATGGTGCTTTCAGATCAATTAATGGTGCTTTCTGTGTACGCCTGTTTGGAGGGCAGATTACAAATTTTCCTTCTGATTTTGTGAGCTTTTAGCTGGAACTTTGGATATTTGTTCCATTTTGTCTGAGTCAAAAAGTTTGACAACGATGAGGAGTTTGAATAATATCCCAGCTATAGCCTATTTTTGTATGTGTTGATGTGTATATATACATGCTTGCATGACAATAATTCTATCTACAGTAATAGCAACAGCAATGATTGATGTGGCCTAAGTGTTTCCATTTGCTTATAATTGTATCACATTTTTTAGCTATATGAGATAATTTAGTGTCTTATTTCTGGCTGGAGGAGAAGGTTCTTCCAGTATTTTTTTTTTTTCTTTCCTAATATTTAATCAGATAATCCCATTGTTTTTCACATGTTTATAGATTCATGCAGTCCAAAGCTATGGAGACTGGCTTGATGTTCTGTACCTCACAGGCTTTGCATTTCACATAATTATCCCTTTACTGCACTCAGTAAGTTGTATTTGCTAATGCCTGTCTTCCACAAATGCACTGGCTTGATTCAAAAATGTAGACTCCACCGATTTACCTGATGGTCTGTTCAAATTGTTAATCACCATATTATAAAAAACGTGTCTAATTTTGTCTGGCTTCCACTTGCAGCCTTGGGAGCTACTTTTGTAATATTAATACTGAATATTAGCCCTTTAATATTTAGTATTTTGTCCTTGTGTAGGGTAGTTATGCAGTGTAATGAAATAGCCTCCCAGTCTTTTTTTTAATAAACTAAAAGCATTGTACTGTTGAAACCCCTCACTGAAGTATTTTCTCCAATCCTGAAGTATGGATTGTGGATCTTTTAATCACTTTTTCTAGTTTTTCAACACGCTTTAAAAAATATGGCCATCAGAACTGTTTGTATTAATCTAGTCTCATGAATGAACAGAAGTAAAATTATTTTTCCACACCTACTCTGTTCTATTCATTTCCTCTCCCTATCTCTTTAACCCTCAAAGTAAAAGCAATTACTTTAACCCATCTTGCTTTAACATCATGTTAGGACTTTCTGTTGAATTGTTTGCCCACCATCTTCCCTAAATTATTTTCAGAGGCTCTGCTTTGTGTTATACAGTCTCACATTTTATGCATACGGCTAGTGCTTCCTCAATCCCTGATAAACACCCTTAGATGATGATGATGCATTGATGACTGGCATATCAGCCAATGTATTTAACTTTTATTTTATTGCTAAAGCGTGGTACTAATTTAGTATTAGTTATTACAAAGTGAATTCGTATCTCCTTTTCGCTTTTTCATCAAAACTGAAAGCATCCATTACTAATGACTTGGACAAGGATCTCTTTTGTTTGTAAATCAATCTCTACCAGATGCTTCTAACACCGCTGGAACCTGGAAAGTATTCTGTGCCGAGGCAGAAGTAGGAAAAGGCGAGATGTTGGCATAATGCAATCCTAGTGTTCATTCACCCACCTTCCAGAAGTGCCCAAAGATTGTGCCAGGAGGCTAGATAGGTTGTACTGGGGCAGAAAGTGAGAACGCCCTTGAAGCCATTTTTTTCTTCCTTCCTCCTCATCATTTTGAGAAAGTGTATAATGAGAATCTGCCTCGCTTTGTCTCTAGCAGCATGTATCTTTCCATATAAGTATATACTGTACTATCTTTACTTAAATTATGAATATATTTATCTGTTTTTCCTTAATGAAACAGCTCTTTCTTCTAATCCTTTCTGCTTCCTTTACCTTGAACTTGCAGCTTGCCTTGGGTTTAGTCTTTAATGTAATTAGTTTGTAACAGAAATAAAAGTGATTGGTGGCTTACCAATGTTTTCTTCACACCCATCTATTTTCTTTTCTGCCTTTTAGTACTGGGGAAAGAATGCACTCTTTCATTAAATCTAGCACAACTCAAAGGTCACTTTTAATTTGCATTTTTAAAAAGAAACGTATAAAAATTAATCAAATACTCTTGGCCTAGTCACAGACAAGTCTAGGGACAAAATGTCTTAACTTTCTTGTTTGTCTTTTCTAGATACAATCAATTTACTTATAAATGTACCATGTACCAGTACCTAAAGGGGAGCTACAAAGAAGATGGAGACTCCCTTTTTACAAGGAGTCACATGGTGAGGACAAGGGGTAATGGGTACAAGTTACTCCCAGGGAGATTCTGATTGGACATGAGAGGAGAATTTTTCATAATGAGAACAGTCAACTATTGGAATAATCTCCCCAGGGAAGTCGTTGACTCTGCTACACTGGACACTTTTAAGACTCAGCTGCACATGGTGCTGGGCGGTCTCGTATAGACAGTGCTCTTGCCTAGAAAGGTTGGACAAGATGATCCTTGAGGTCCCTTCCAACCTGGTATTCTATGATTCTATGAAATGACTTTGCTTTGTAATCCCAGTCTCAACACCACTGCCTTTCACATTTCAGGAGTTATAATTACATGCAGAAATGTCTGTAGTTTTCAAGATGGTGACAGGAAGTCTGCTTTACAGTTGTTTAATATTAAAGAGAAATTATCTCTATGGTCCAAAAGTGTTCCACCTAGAGCTATCTTTTAACTGTCCCTGCTAGAAGACAGTGGAGACCTTGCAAAACTGAATGACTTCTACATGATGATGATTTTGAATGGAAAAAAGACTAGCTGGGGAAGTTATTTACATTTCCATATTTATTTCTTCCTCTAAGTTTTGCTAATTATATTATTTTTGTATTTTAAAATCTCTTTACAACTATCATGGAGGTTACCAAAAGGGTGATTTCCAAAAACATTGGAAGTAGTGACGTTTTACTAATCATCTGGTAGTTAAGCTATCTGACCTACGGAATGACATCCACAGGACACAAGAAGACACTGAATAATTCTTTCTTCAACAAGATGATATTGGCTGCCAAGTGTATAACTGGATTTTTATTTTTGAGTATGTCTTTCATTTAAATATCCTCTTCTGGCCAATTCTTAATATATGCAAAAAACAGGTGCTGAAAAGGCCATGCTGGACTGACCAGCTAAAAGTGTATGCAGGAAAACTGTGGATTTTAACAAAGAAAACTTGTAGATTTCTTCAGTTGGGTCAGCTTCACATAGGGCCACTCACAATCTTTTTGTGTGACTCAGCATTAGAATTCAACCATTGACCAGGAGCATTTTTTGATGTGTCTGACATATTTTGTCAATCGAGATATCCCTGTGTAGTAACAGTTGTTGGCTGGAATTCAGTACTATTTCTTTATCAGCCTAAGTGCTATTTTTGAAGTATTTAACTGTGTTAAAAACTAGATAACATTTTTTAAAAGTTAACAGTGAAGATACAATTCAGTTTCTTTAAGAAGTTGTTTTTATTGGTGTTTTGTGTCCCTCCATTTTTCCTCACTTCCCAAGTACTTCTGTGGTTTAGAAAAGAAATAAACCACAAATGTTTCTATCCTGTTGCTTCCTTTTAAAATCTTAGTTTTTAACCAGTTTTTCACAGATAGTCTTTGATACCTGCCAGAACAGTTACTCATCAGAAAATGGATTGTGTGAGTATCTGATTTAATGAAAACATATGTTATATCTGTAAGCCCCTGTGGCCTGCCAAGCATAACATTATCCAGATCTTGCTTGTGTGTTTGCATTATTTGTCAAATTCTTTGATAATAGTGTTCCTTCACTCAAAAAGATATGAAGAGCCCCCAAAACTGCTGCTGTAAGTGGTAGCCAGCTGAAACTAGACCTTGAGCTGGTGAATATTTTAAAAGCTGAAATGTACCGAGCTGTGACTGGCCACAAAAATACACTCCAAGTTTTTTCTCTTTGCGTGCTGTCCTGGGAAGAGGTGCTAGGGAGGATGTCCTCTGAAGACTCATCTAGAGGTAGTGAGAGCATATATCTCATATATCTCATAGTGAGAGCAATGTATCTGTTCATAGCAACTCCAAGCTTTAAGAGCTTCTGCTCTTCAAGGTGAGTTGGAGAAGCTCATGTGAATGAATATTACAATAGAAACACATGATTGTTCAGTGTGTGTTTGGCCTGATCAGTGAAGTGAATCAGCCCTGCTTATGTTTACAAATAAATAATTAGAAAATATTTATATGCGATATCAGAATCTTCTAATGTAACATTTTTCTTAGGTACACATCTGACAAATCTGGGTGGCTGCTTATTATTACACAATTTTAACATGTAGAATATTCTCAACTTCTTTCAATGTTTTCAAGGGCCTGTGTTAGCGCCCTTACATGGGCAAATAATGCTTTTCACTTGTAAGGCTCTTTTTATTTAGGGTTCTCAAAATACTTTACAGTCTAGAAATAATTCCTCTAGATTTGATGTTGATGGGCGTTGCTTCTTGGTAATCTTGTTTTAAAGCATATAGCATGTCAGCTCTGTGTCAATGCAAACTAAGAATTGTAGCACGAGTCCTGTACCATGGACCTTTTGCAGAAGGTTAGTTAGGTTACAGGAATAATGTATCTTTTTTTTTTTTTACGGAATAGAACCAACTGGTATATCATCATAGTACCATCATATGTATTCACAGAAGTAGAAAATCCCTGCAGTTTATGGGGTATAGCTGTTATCTTTTTTTCAGTAGAGTTCTGTTGTAACTATGACTATCAGGAAGAATGTCTGCAAAAGTGACTTGTGAAAGTGCTGTGCTTAAGCTTCAAAACTTGAGCTGAAACTCTTCCAATTGTTGTTTCATCAGCATGTGCCCTGTTATACTCACTGTGGACCTTCTAAACCACTCCATCTGAATTATTTTCTGTCTAGCAGCAACTGCCCCAAAGAGGAGAGTGATTCTGTGTTCTGGCACATGAAGATTAAAAAGCTTGCTCCACTTAGAAGTCTTAGGCTTTCTGACCCAACCTCCAGCACAGCAGAACAAAGCACAAGTACAAAGGCATTTTGACATCTGAGTGCATGTAGCTTCTATATTAAATCAAAGGCGGGTGGTAGAGTATTCTGATAGCCAAAGCAGAAGCAGCAGGGTTGGGAGAGTGGGGGGAGAATGTTTCTTTGCAAAGCTGATGTTTGCAAAAATAGCAACTTGGATCCAGCCTATTTCCTCCTTAAACCTAGAGATTTGAACACAATTGTTGCTAATCAAATACAGTAAAACAGCGGGGTTATCTTAGTTTGTGACGATTGTGGGTTCTGTTTCATTTATCAATACCTGAGGATAGTGCAAATAAGCATAACAAGAGGATGAATATGACATTAAGTTGCATGTTTTAGGCAGATTAATTGCAAGTGGGAATCAGAAGAAAGGAATCTTATTTTATGTGGTAATATCTTACAATACAGGGCTCTTTCAGACAAGAACAATAAAGCACAAGATTTTGGAATGATAGAAGTATGTGTCAGCAATCATTGTTTTCTCATTGGATTTATGATATTTTGTTGTTCTTTACACCAATGAAAGTACCGAATTATTCAATGAAATGCTAGTACATATTCAGTTAATTATATGTGTAAAAAAAAAAAGTTAAAAAAAAATCCGAGAAATGATAAAATTCAGTGCTTGTTTACAGTCGACTAAAAAAATGCAGTGCTACCAGTTCCTGAAGGCAGCTGAATTTCTGAATGTGACTGAAAACTTAAAAAGAATATTTTAAAAATGTATAAGATTTAATTGTTTAAAAGGGATTTGAGAAACAGATAGGCTTCAAAGAAAGTGTAAATAAATAAACTTTGCTAAGGAAATCTGGAGGTATTAGTTTATAAGTGGAAATGGAGAAGCAGCATCCTGTCAGCATTGGAAAGGGGTCATTCTCCAGAACAGAGCAGAATTTGACCAAGAAATTCAAATATAGTTTCAGTTGTGTTGATACATGCATGGAAACAGTGCAGCAAATAACTTTTAGTTAATCTTCTGGTGCCAAATTCAAACTGATGAATACTTATTCCTTTAAAGTCAGTGATGTGAATTGATCAGAGATGACGTTTTTCATGATTTCTCTCTTTCTAACTAGCTAGGCTCTTGCAAGCTAATCTAAAGGGTGTGAATGGTTTTTTGGTTGATGTATATTTTGGATGTCAAAAAATGTAACATTTTATGGTCCTTTATTCTACCTCCTTGCCCCATTTTTTCCTTTCCATAATATTTCATTTGAAAAGTCATTAGTGGGAATGATTCCCAGCCAGCCAGGAGGGGTGTGGCAAACAGTTTTCTCAGACAGTATTCAGTCCCATAATATTGATTGTGATACACTCTATGGCTAGGAATACTGTAGTTGATCCTCCTTAGTACAGGATAAGCACATGAAGCTTTCTGGTAAATATGAGAGGGCTCTGTCTGTATCTGATATATAAACAGAAGGAGAACATAATGTGGCAACTCATATATCAGGTGTTGTAATTCACCTCAGAGATAATGCAGTGGTTTTTGATGTTGTGTCTTTACTTGCTATTGGAAATTTGTAGAAAATTATAATTCTGAGCAAATGGAGTGTCTGGGAAACTATATTTGGAAATTTAAATTTTGAAATGAAATGTTGTGCTGAATTCCATATCTTTACTTATAATTCAAATATAAACATAAAAATATATTGATATTTAAGCAGAAGAGGTAAAAACAAAAGCATGCTATCCTAACAAAACAATCCACTGCAAAGGTGACTGCTTCCTTTGTTTTCACTTCTTCATAAAATATCTGTCTTAGACAAGAAGACTTAACTTTATAGCCCTTTCTAGCTATCATAAATTGAAAGTAGTGTTGCATTATTATTATTATTAATCTCTGCTATGTAAAGAAATACTAAAACCTAAGAAGCAAAGGATTTTCTATAAGATAGAAAGAAACATGACATTTCTTACTGTTCTCTAGCTACTGACAGGTTACTGCCTTGACAAAGAATTATATTAACAAATGTCTTCAACTAGGAAACTGGATCTGAGACAGCACACTGAAAGGACCTGTAGGAAGGGGGGATATGAGCCAGGATTATCATCCAGAATTCAGAAGAGGAGAGAGAGGCCTAAAATGACCTGACATACCTCTCAAAGGGAAGCTGTATCACTTGAGGGCTGATGCTCCAGCCTCTGTGCCACACACTCTTCTGTGCTCCACCTGCCTGGGATACAGACAGGGCTTTTCACAGAACCAGTCAGAGCATGACAAACGCTCGTTAGGTTTAGGTAGCTAATGGGTCTGATGCCTCATGGACTATTTCTATTCTTGTGTCTCAACTAAGTCATTCTGCATTCAGATGAACATCTGTGTAGACTGCTGTCATTCAGGATTTTAAAGGACACTACTTTTTTTGACGGTTTGTTTCGGTAGCAATGGAGCACACGTTTTTTTGGGACCTATTTTCAGCAGCCTAAGGCTAGGAAGCTCCATTTTTCAACAAGATTGTTTACTGGAAAGAAAAGGCTACATGATCTTGGTGACAACTTGAAGACCATTGTCTCAATAACTAGTGATAGGACTCTGTTACAGACAGGGCAATGCTAGCAAGAAGCAGCTCTTTATTTTTAACTGTGATGCTGTGATAGCAAGCTTGTAAAATCAGGATGGCACTAGAGAAGAATAAAATGTATTAGAAGAATTATGAAGTCCAATCTTGTGTGCTACACTCTCTCTCATGTTAGAAACCATTTTTGAGAGTGCAAGAAATGTGATCTGTGATTTAGACTAAACGACTTTTAATGAGTTCTAGTCCTTCTTTTGCCATCGAAACATATGATTTAATCTCTCTAAGCCTTTGTTTACTCTTTTAAGCAAAGTTAAAAGCTTCATATGGGAGACCTGAAATGGACATTTGTTTAGTAAACATGTATGAAATACCTGAGAGGTGGTTCTGGAAAATGATAGGTCATTCAATATCTTTGTCGATGATCTGGATGAGGGGATTGAGTGCACCCTCAGTAAGTTTGCAGACAGCACCAGGTTGGGTGGAAGTGTTGATCTGCTGGAGGGTAGGAAGGCCCTACAGAGGGACCTGGACAGGCTGGACCCTTGGGCCAGGACCAACTGTATGAGATTCAACAAGGCTAAGTGCCGGGTCCTGCACTTGGGTCACAACAACCCCGTGCAACGCTACAGGCTTGGGGAGGAGTGGCTGGAGAGCTGCCAGGCGGAAAAGGACCTGGGGGTGTTGGTTGACAGCCACCTGAATGTGAGCCAGCAGTGTGCTCAGGTGGCCAAGAGGGCCACTGGCATCCTGGCTTGTATGAGGAATAGTGTGGCCAGCAGGACCAGGGAGGTGATAGTGCCCCTGTACTCGGCACTGGTGAGGCCGCACCTCGAGTACTGTGTTCAGTTTTGGGCCCCTCACTACAAGAGGGACATCGAGGTGCTGGAGCATGTCCAAAGAAGGGCAACAAAGCTGGTGAAGGGTCTAGAGCACAAGTCTTATGAGGAGAGGCTGAGGGAGCTGGGGTTGTTTAGTCTGGAGAAGAGGAGGCTGAGGGGAGACGTTATCACTCTCTACAACTACCTGAAAGGAGGTTGTAGCGAGGTGGGAGTCGATCTCTTGTCCCAAGTAACAAGCGATAGGATGAGAGGAAACAGCCTCAAGCTGCGCCAGGGGAAGTTTAGGTTGGATATTAGGAGAAACTTCTTCACCGAAAGGGTAGTCAGGCACTGGAACAGGCTGCCCAGGGAAGTGGTTGAGTCTCCATCCCTGGAGGTATTTAAAAGATGTGTAGATGTGGTGCTTAGGGGCATGGTTTAGTGGTGGACTTGGCAGTGATAGGTTAACGTTTGGACTCGATGATCTTAAGGGTCTTTTCCAACCTTAACGATTCTGTGATTCTATGATTTTATTGCTGTTGCTGGAGCTGTAAAGCAAACAATAGTTTCAGGTGTTGTGAAAAGTTAAAAGGTATTTAGAGATTTCTATTATCTAATTCAGGTTCATCAAAAATATTGACTAAAAATGCATGTTAACATCAACTTTTGTTAGTTCTTACCTAAATAAAATCCTAGCATCCAATAAAAATTTGGACATCTGGGTGTCTATTTTATTATTCAGTGTTTATTCCTGATCAGTCTTGGATGATTAGAAGCATAGCATCCTTAGCCAAAGAAGACGGTCCTCTATAAAATGCTTTTTATAATAGTGGAGTCAAGAGTTAATGCTATCATTTTATCTATTTCAGAGCACTGATTACTTCAGCAGCTTGGGGAGAGATTTGCCTGACCCAGGACTTCCCCAGCTTTCGGTGTTTCTTTGCTTAAGAAAAATGTTGATTCAGTGATTGTAGTCTTGTATACACTTCCTAGGAAGTTGCAGCCAAGAAGATTAGTAGTACTGACCTTCATATAGGAAGAATAAGATGGTCGTCATAATTATTGATGTTTCTCTTTGGTTACATGAATCTTTCTAATTCTTGTGCTGCTGTTGCCTTTCTCAACTGCTTTCTGCTTCTCATTCTGTCTTGAAGTCACTTTAGTCTGATGACCATACTGCCTGCTGTTACTTCAACACTTTTTTTTTAAAATTTGTTTCGCTCTTCTGAAACATTGCTCATGGTGCCACCTGAGACTGTCTTTAATCTTTTCAAGACCAGTGGCCATCCGGCTTCAGAGATGAGCAAAACAGTGATGTGAAGTCAGTAGCAGCACAGTGTTAGCCCAGTTACTTGTTTAAAAAAAAAAACACCCCAACACCTGAATTCCTTATCAGAGAGAAAAATAATAATATGTGTAAATGGTATATATCATCCATGTATAGTAATGAGAACAGTTTTCTAAAGTTCTGTTGGAATTGCTAAATTGCTGCATGCATTGTGTGGAGCACAAGTGGTTTTAAAAAATGTCATTGTACAACCCATGGTAAACATCTCTCTTCAGCATGGTATTACTGTCACTGTAGTGTGGCCTAAATGATATTATTTCATCATCTACCTTTAGCAGTAGGTTACTGCTGCTTGTGCTGTAATACTGCTGCTTGTGTAACTGTGTAACTACTGTAGCATTACAAAGACTCATGAATTAGTTTGTCCACCACATTGGTATCATCATATCTACTAAGGATGTGTAAGTTCAACCTCTATAGAAGCATTAACAACACTACAGGAAATAAAAGGTCATATCAAACTGAATATAGGCAGCAGCATAATAGGGGCTGGCAAAATAGAATAATTACCTGAAATCCGATTTTGGCATTATTTCAAAATTGATGAAGAGATCTTTAACCCTGAGATTCTGAAATTAACCCTGAGACTTTTAAAACAAAATGATACCCTCTCCCATACACCCAAAAACCTTCTTACGTAGGATTCTTTTCTTTAGATTTCTTTCTGAAATTGTAATATAAATTCAGGTCAATTTTCAAATTTGTGTTAAAAAGCAGGAAGGCTAAAAGCTTACACAGATACCTCAGAAAAATAATGTCTTGATTCCAGCTAATGGAGGTTAAAGACAAACACAGACTTGGAAAACAGTAGGATTTACAGTGCTACTGTTTCAGATACACAGCCACGTTACTGACATAGGAACATTAATGCATGCATTCATTGACACATTTTATAAGATTTTCTTATTCAAATATCAGGTTAAAAAAAACCATGCATGCCTAGTTTGTGTAAATAAGGAAGCGGTTTGTTAGGTTTTTTTCACAGTAATGTGAGCTTAAATTAGTGCATATAAATAAAATTAAGCTTTTGAAAATCATAGCAATATAGCTGAAATTCAGAGTTAAAATAGCGGTATCACAGATATTCATTTTGTGTTTAACATACCTTGAAATGATCATCTTTGCCTTTTATCCTTAGCTGAAATTTCTTAAGGACCTTATTTTCACAGGAAACTAAAATCCCATCAACTTCCAATAAGACTTAGGATGTACAGTGCATTGGAATATGGGACCAATGAAAAAATGCCTTGATATTTTTAAACATTTTTTTCCTCATGTCCTCCTGGGGATTGGATAAGGTTTGATTTAACTTGTGCATATATAAGCAATGATATTTTAGGATACAAGCAAGCTTACTGGGGATGATTACTGGTCTTGTGTCACTGACCTTCAGTTATAACATTGGAGCTGCTTTATTTTTAACCTTGAAAATAAGGTTGCTGAGATCAGGAATTCTACACTGCAGCTGCTTTTTTTTGTTTCTCCTAGGTAAGTAAGCACCTGCAGAATTGAAATGTTGCAGAGAAATTTACTTGTGCAAGTATTTCAGAAGATACTGGCATTCTTACCAGATACTGAGTCTCAGATAGACAAGCTCTTCATATGCTGTTGAATACCGGAAGATTACCTGGCTGTTGACGATCATTTTGGGTTATGGCAGGAGGAGATTAGCTCAAATTTATAACAGCTCACATTTTCCATTTTTTTCTTGGTTTTCAGAGTGGCATGGAAATTATATTTGTGAATCCCTGGGGACTCTCACATTGGTGTCACTTTTCAGATTTTCCCAGATACATCTAAATGTGGACATAAAATGTAATGGAATGAAATTGAAAAAAAAATCTGTTTCTTGGTTCTTTATTACTGAAGAGTTAAGAAAGCGATTCCTCAGGCTATTACACAAATCTTAAACTGGGAATAAATGTTAGAATGAGATCAGATTGCTTAAGGTTCTTTTGCCTGTGCATCTCTTTATCATATCAGAAATATAGCAGGCACATGTGCTTTGACCATTATATGGAAAGGTTGAACCCCAATAAGAATTTGGATAAAATGTTTATTTTAAGACCAATTTTATAACAAAAGCTAAGTGTATTATATGCATATGGTGCCAAAGATTCTTTCATCACCTCACTTACACGTTCAGCAACTCTTTATCCACCTCAGTATTAACAGCAAAATATGTGAAAAGTATAGGTGAGCAAAATATATTGAAAAAATAGAAAAATTAGAAATTAGAAAATAGTAATTTTAAATTAGCAGTAAACAGGAATATGTTGAATTAAACAAATAAGTTACATGAAGTTATTTCTGTGCTATATTATATATAAAAACTGTGCATTAAAACGGAGCTGGTTACACTCCTTGGAAAGTCTTGTGTAAGTGGTATATAATATCAGTACAAAATACAAAACCCATCAGGTACTTTCTCTAGCATTCTCATGGTATGTCTCCATGGATGCTAATATTGTAAAGAACCTAGATAATGCTGCTGCCTATGAATCGAAGTGACAAAAAGCATTTCAAATATTCAAAGTGAAGATTGACTCAAACTTCATTTTTCCAATATTTGGAATCACTCAAAATGGAGAACTGGGTTTTTCCAAATACTCCTGGTCTTTATGTTGAGCTGCATGTGATCATGCCCACTCCTGAACTTTGGAAAGGGTATCTTCAGATACTGATGTCATGGCTTCGATTATTTCTTAGAAATTTTAACGTATATCTAAAACTATAAAAGGAGAGAGCTTTTATCGTGCTTAAAATTATCATTGGAATTTATATTGAACTCAATTTAAGATATGTTGGAGAAGCCAGAGGGAAGTAAAAGGCTTTTTATAGTCAGTGGTATTTCATAACATTCCAGCTGGCCAAAATGTTGGAGAAGTGTCGGGACTTCTCCAGTATATATGAAAACTCAGAACAGATAAAGGAAATCTTTTACTATACAACAATCTCTTAAAAAACACCAGAAGCTTGCTGAAATGGAGACAAAAGGCGCCAACAAGGTAATTACATTATTTATGTATCTTTTCAATGTCACTTGACAAAGAGAAATTTCTCATATACAATTTAAATAGTTCCCAAGAAAATTGTTTTGAGGAATGGCCACATTATACTTTTACAAAGATAAGAATTCTGGTGTGTAGATGAAGTCAAGTGGGGAGGATGCTGAGTGACTAGTCTAGAGCAGGTTCGAACCTCTCTCCTATCCTTTCTTTTCTTTGTCTTTCAGTCAAAACTTCCCTTTATCCCACTTGGAAGAGAAGGATCTTCTTGTAATCAACTTTCTTCCCTCAACCTCCCCAATGTAGTCCTGCAATAGTGATCGTAATTTAGTCCATGTATATGTATGTATCTTTCCTTTTTTTTACTTCATAGTATCTCTTGTAGTGTATTAAGCTGTGTAGTAAGTGATTCCTGATTCCTGGTACACTGTTACTGGGAAGTCTGGACTAATATTTGACAGCTGTAGCTTGGAAATGTGTCTGAACTTGCTGTTTTGTGTTATAGGTTAAAGGTGATTTATTGCATTTGATTTTTGAAAGGTGCTACAAGAAATAATTTGATAAATAATTGCTCATAGCAGGGTAATTAACAGAAGATACTTCTAAGTTCTACTAAATAGTGCTATTGCTATTCCAATTTAAAGATGTTGGCTTTGTTTCTAAACTATGTGTATGCCCTTCAGTGCCTGTTTTAGTAGGAGGAGATGTCAAATATTAAATCTCCATCAGTAGACAGGTGTGCATTATTTACAAGTTTCTAGCTGTAAGAAGTGTAATTGACCAGTTCAATCCTTACAATATTTTGAAATATGAAATGTGCCTATTCCTCTAAAATTTAGATATTACTTTAGATATTAAATTAAAGAAATTACTGATAGAATTATTAACATTATTATTATTACTTAAATTCTATGTTTTACAGTTACGCCACCATGGTTAGGATGTTGTGCCAGTATGTAGTTGAATCTGTGAAAACTTGTTTTGATACTTGCAGAGCACAAAGTGGTGACAGTAACTATAGTTCGGATTATATTATATGTGCATTTTCAGTTACTCATAACTAAAATATTTACAAGCCTAGGTGATTTTTTTAGTTACATTTTATCCAAAGGTGAGCATTTTTTTAAAATAAAAAAATAAAAAATTTTCAGTGGCATGGAGATGTAAAGAATTTGAGGTATAAAAAGAGAAGGAATTCAGGGTACAGAATGAAAATCATTTTTCTTAAGGGGAACATCTTTGGAAATTCCAAAGTTGGTTTGGATTTAATTTACTACATGCTGAAAATTATCATTCAAGTCTCAGATTTTGTGCTGGATTTCAAAAAGCATTTGTATGAATTCTTATGTTATGGTGGAGTTAACCTGAGTTTACATGCCTACGCTATTTCATGAGCTTGCTAGAAATTTGTGCTCAGTCATCTACTGTATGTCTGTTTGCACCCCTCTTTGGGTGTGGAGTAAGCCAGCTGTCTCTCCAAGGAGGGGAATTCTGCTAAGAGGAATTAGCTTGAATGTGAGCCTTATTTTGATGGGGGTCAGGATGGAACACTGTTGTCTTAAATCATATGGAACCACACACACAAGCCTGCTCTTGGATTCAGTAAAAGGAGTGGATATAGACTAATCTTTAGGACTATTTACATTTCTAAAAATGAACTTGCAATTAAAACTGTATTCAGGAGGAGACTGGAATAATAATAATAATAATTTTAAAATTGCATTTGTGTGAAAACTTCACTTTGGATTGCCAAACTCAATAGTAATCTGTGCAAACAGACAGTAACCACTCAATTCTCATGAATTTCAACAAAGGACAGGTTTTGTAGCAGTCAGTTATGGATGTTTCAATTGCATTTTCAGAAATCCTTTAAGCATGTAACCCTTACAATAAGGATGTTAGCTTCATGTGCATACCTAACTACCTGGTAAAAATTATCCAAGAGATATTATAAGTGGAAGCAAGAGGTTTCTTCCTATGATCCTCGCTCTTTTCCACACAGTAAATGTCTGTATTCTATCTAATCTAATGTGTTGGGCCAGGCATTCCTTTGACTTTTAGCCAAATATTTCAAAAGTGAGGTGTTGCAAAGTGAGCTTTTCTTATGAACTAAAAGAGCTTCAAAGTCTTTGAGAGTGCAATTTATGGTTTGTTTTTTGAAAATAAACAAAATAAAGACTTCCCTATCAAAAATATTTTAAAGAAGATGTTAATGTTTCACTTTTTATCTAAAAAAGGCTCTATCATTTAATTGTGCAAGTAGGAAGAGCTATGTTAAAAATAATATTTATCCTTAATTTTCTGCCTTTGCTTACACTCAATTATAGTTTTTTCAGATGAAACTTTCTCCCTGTAACTTTTCATTTAGATGTGAAAGAACTTAGAATGTTCTACAATAGTTAGATTCAAGGTGAAGTTATTTACTAAATAACTTGGAAAGCCTTGTAAAATGTACAGTGAACTCCTTTCGCTTAAAATTACACCCATGCCTGTCATGCCCTCCCTAACTTGAAGGGCAGATTTATGTGATCGCCTGCACAGAGATTCTTTTCTGACACGTGCTAATAATTTTTATGACTTTTTTTCAGAAATTCTATAACAAAATAGACTATAGCTTTTTTTTATACTGAGTAGTAATGAGATTTTTATATCTGTATTTGTTACTTTAAAAGAATGAATTCTTGGTTTGTTCTTAAGATCATGATCTACATGGACACTAGTGACAAAATTTAGTAATTACTCACTTTCTTCTCTACAAAGTGTGTAAACAGATCACTGTTACCTGTCATTAAGAAAAAGAAAAATTCAATAGTAGCAAGTGCAAGTAGCAAATATTTACTTAATATGTAATTATTGTTAAATATTATTTAAATACTTAATTAAGTATTTATTTAAATGCTAATATTAAATGCTATTTAAGATGTTAATAAAATAAAGAAAAAGTTTATGTGAAGTAGCTGGAAAGTAACTTAGTATTCAGATGATGTACAGTATTCTCAGAGAAATAGTGTGGTCTCATTTGACCAAGATACATGAAATCAATTGGCCTGAGCACACAGATTGGTATTAAAATTTCAGGAAGGGAGCATTAATTTGGATGTATACCTTTAATCTGTTCTTTCCCTCTTTTAATATTTTCAGTGTATTCACTATTTATGCGAACTATCCATACATTTATGTAGTGAAGTGTAGAACTCCAGAAGTCCTCATTTGGAACTCAATTCAGTTTTCTTTGCTTTCCAACAGCTTTGTACTTTTTAGCCAGAAATAGAGAAAGTGACAATATCTGCATGTAACTTTCAATTCTCTAGAGTTTCCTGATATTTTTAAGACTTTAAGGTGTGCAATTGCTATTTATAAATCTGCAACTTGGATTAAGTCACTATTAATATGAAGATAAGGGACACAGATCTTGATGGGCTGAGCTAATTTAAGCATCTTAAAGTTTCTATATCTGAAAGTAATTTTAAGTGTCTAAAAGTTCTAACAATGGTCATGTTTCTGGTGTATAATGCGTAATTTACTAGTGCTTATACTAAATATATGCACTGCTGTCTCGAGCTTTATGCTTGTTTTCCCATATCAATAATAGATGGGGCATAAAAGAACTTGGATCAAATTAGCATTTTTGTCTGTTAAAGCAAGTTTTTCATATAGCTTCACTATCAGGATTCTGCTTGTTTCATTTCCATAGTAAACTGTCTTTCTCATCAGAGCTAGTTTTATTTAGTCTCTTTCAATCAATCCCCCTCCTTATTTTACAAAAGCTTGTTTTGTTTTAAATAATGAGATTTCTCCTCATTGTTTATATAACATTGCATGAGTGTGATGTAACTTTGTATAGTACTCATTATACACAGTTTTGAATACTTGCTTTGATTACTTCCAAAACTGGTGATTTTAATGCTCTATTTTCTAGTATCCTCTGGAGATGCTTTCAGCTAGGGCTGTTGCCTTCAGGATCTTGCTGTCTAAGCTATTCAGAAAAGCTAAGAATACTGAATCATCTTATATCTTGGTTTGTTCTTAAGATCATGATTTGTTCTTAAAAATTATCATTATTATCATACTGACAATTTAAATTATTATTATCATTAAAAAAATCATGGTTTGTTTTTAAAATCATCTTAAGACCATACATCGTCTTTAATATCAATTCTCCACTTGTCAGTTCATTGTAGAACTGAGTCAAAATTGTTATTATTTCTGCTTATTCCAGTAAGTCCTTTTCATCTTCTTATTTAGCTGAGTTGGTGGCTCCACCTTCCCCTCCAGCTCTACAGTTTTTGCTCCTTGTTCTCTTCTGGGTATCTGAAAGTGAACAAAGTTTCATAGCACCAAGAAGGTGATTTTTAAAATCTGAGTGACTGATACTATTTTGATATTTTTAGGTATATTTTAGCTGTCTCTTTTATACAATGTTGATTTGGTGTTTAAAGAATGTATGTAGGCTTGAATCTTGAAAACTGACAGCAACTTATATAGCTGATTATAATTGTATGAATAATACTGCATAATTCATATACTTCTAGTGAAGCATAGATGCAAGGGCTGATGAGATTCATCTTAATGTTTTCACTAATAACTAAAAGCTGTATTCATGCAGCTGAAGGCTGATATGGACCCTAATAATTAATCTGCTACATATTCTTACTGCAGTGTCCATACTTTATTGCTAATACTACCTTTTATGGTGCTGTAGTTTTTTTTCATTCTTTCAGTTAGCTAGCACACTTGTTGCTGATGGAGATGGTTTTTCTACTGTAGGACTAAGATCTAACTCATATGTTGTCACATCAGCATCAATTAGACTATAGTTGTTAGTATCCTGAACAACTGCCACAATGGTTTTTGCCATTGGACTTGGGGGCATGAAGAGAGCAGAGCCAGTTTTGCGTGGGGAGGTGTTCTAATATAAAGGTCTCACAGGTAACTTTCTATGACTGTGTTCTGTTTGTACCCATCTGTATTTCAGCTCAAGACTCCTTCTTCCCTGTGAGGAATCCAAACAAACTTGGCACTTCAGTATTTACCATTTCTGTCAGTATTGGTAAATACGTAAGTCCCCCTGTTTTGGAAAGTGCAATATCCCATGTGCTTTGTAGCTGTGTTAGAAACAACATAAATACTTCTGTATAATTAGCTTTATATATAATGTGCATGAGGAAAAGAGAATAGTTGCCTTAGTTAGACACTAATCTTTCATGCCTGGTCCTTAAAACCTACCCACAGTGTTACTGCTACAATAGCACTTGCTTTTTATCCCTTTCTTGCCATGAGAGTTATGGGATGCTGTATCAAGGAAGTGCTTTTTCCCCTTTCTCTGTCAGGTCATCTTCATCTACTGTGGTCATGTTAGAAAGCCTTTGCCATCTCAAAGGACAATTACTGCTTTTCTCTTTATTTCAAGGCCTTTATCCAGCTCAGCCTGGTAAATTAGTATAAAGTGCTTGCTCAGAATAAAACTGGAATGATGTGATTTTATTAAATGGGGTTTGCAAAGGCTACCGTAAAAGTGAGGAGTGATTTTTTTTCAGTCACTTCTTCTGGACCATATTCAAGTTCATGTCCCTGAAAGAGCTTAAAAGAGCTGCAAGCACTAATTGTTTGTTTAATGATTTGGCCATGTTTATAAAAACTGCTAAACTAAGTTTTTTCATTACGGGTTTGGGTCATTGCTGTAAAACCTCTGTGTTAAACAGTTAATCATAAATCTCAAGTCTTTATTTTTGATGGTACTTTTTGATATTTCCTAGTACTTGCACAGCTATCCACAATTGCCATTTCTGGCAAGCCAAGAATAAAACATAACTGATGGGTAATTGCAATGATTAATTTTACAGTCTTGTTTTTGATTAAAAACATAGTGTTTCACATACCGCTAGTAAATATTCAAACTGTTACCTACTGTAAATTGCAATTTTTTTAACATGTATCCCCAGGATTTCAACATTGGAACATCTGTTTTATTTTGAGAAAAATATGATAAGCATCTGTTTGCATGGAAGATGTGAATGAAACCAGACCACATTTGTTTGCAGTGTTATGGATTATCTGGTCTTACACTGTTTATGAATAAATCATGCAGGATGGATAGCACTGGTAACCACCACAGTATGTTTTATACTTGGTTTAAAACATAAATTTATGTATTTGTGATTTTTCCTGTAGACACTCAAAAAATTTATGTTTTAAATAAAGAAGAAGCCTGTTGCATTTCTAGGCCAGTATTTAAGCTCATGGATACCAGAAATTCTTTTAAGCCAAGCCATGCCCACTTCTGTTAGTACATATGAGAATATAGGGTGAGACTTAAAAACAAAGCAAAAAAAAAAAAAAAAATTACTGTGATTTGGGAAAAAATGCTATAATATATTTTATTATTTGAGAAATAGTGTGTTCTCATGTAACTGGACTGCAACATAATGTACATGTGGATTGAGTTAAGTTTGCATGTGTAGCCTGGAAGACACATCTTGCAAACCCTTATGCCTGGTTGTGGTACTTACTGTCATGAGTCCTTTGTATAGATTCCAAAATAGTTCATATTCAAGGGAGTGGGTGGATGTACAAACATTTTTGTGTTCAAAACAATGGGGAGATGCTCAGGTTTGAACAGGCCAGTAGTTTGTACAAGTGTTTGTGAGTTGTGTCCACTTGTCCAACAGTATCTGTACTAAAATGTTTAAAGAGTTCTGGCTGAATTTGGTCATAGCTGTCAAACTAACAGGATCTGTTGGTTCTGCAATATGAAAAGATGATGTTCTACAGGACAGTTTATGGGCTGATTTTATACTTAGTAGCCTGCCAATACCATATGGGTGCTTTGGTATTGTTGCTCTGTCACTTCTGATGTTCCTTGGAGCCAGCACTGCTGGGCTCAGTGCTTTCAGGATACCTTTACAAAGGCAACCCAGCGAAGCCTAAAACTATCTTGTAAGAATATGTAAACTTTTTGGTGCATATGTAGGCTGAAGCCCAACATGCATGAAGGATTCCAGTGGAGAAACTAGGACTCTAGACCTAATACTAACCACTGGCTTTGTGAAATGTGGACATCAAGTTCAATGCTTAACTGTTAGCTTCACCCATCCAACTACGAGCTGATTTAAGGCAACTGCTGCCTGTGAGCGGTTAGTTACTGTCTTTCCTTTGATGTGCTGCATGTGACTTTGTGTGGATGACATGTTACATATTAAGATGTCAAAAGTTAGCACAAATTTGGTGGGTTAGCATGAATGCTGGAATGCGTTTGGAATGGAGTGAGATCTCCTAACCATGTATGCACACCCTTAATCTTAGCCACTGATTTATCTCTTTAGATGCTTGGCTAGAACTGGAGATGGAACACATATTTCAATTAAGCAAGTGTGTCTATATTATGTATTAGGTAATTGAGTTTCTCTATCCAGCAGGAGTCATTTTTTCTGGCAAGTTGAATCTTTCATCTTTCCCCTTGTTTTGGGGCACTTTGAGTATCTTTCTTGTTATGGTTCTGGCTTTGAGGCTTTTTCCCCCCCCACCTTCTCATAGTTCATCTCCTCAGTCAATTCACCTTCAAAACAGACTGGGCAAAATCTAGTGCAATATTTCTCTAACATTGTAAGTTGGATGCAGATTTCTTTATCCTGTCTTCCAGTGATGTGAAAATACATTGCTCTTTTGTAGTCTGTTCCAGGTAGGCTGAAGTTAAAAAGGCAAGTGAAATAATTTATATGCACATATAGGAGATGGGAAAAGAGGTTTTGAATGGAAAATTGGTAGGGGGAGGTACTGGGTAACTTCGTATCATGTTCCTTGCTATGTTTTTTAATCAGTTAGAACAAAGAGGGCCTTCCTTCCCCAGTAACTCCAGCTGTTAAGAGAAGCTGAATCCTTGCTGTAAAGGGCCAGTGGAGAATTCCTTTTATGGGAACACTTGTTGATGTAAAGTGGCTGGGGTCAATGTTCAGGGCAGCAGGATCTTTCCCTCTTCTGCCACAGCTTTCTAATAGCAGGAGGAAGGGGGGTAAGGTGGAATTTTACTGTACTCTGTCAGTTCACAGTTGATTTAAGGTTCCTAGAGGAACATGTGCTAGAGAAACAACGTAGAAAATACTTATGTTCTGACAGGTTCTGCAGGAGCAGAATAAAAACTCTCCCTGCTGTATCTTTCCTGTGCAGCAGCCCAGCTCAATTGCTCAGAGGATCAAGCCAGCTATTTTGAGATTCTTTCTGAAAAGCTGCTCTTTAGATATAAACAAGTGCTTATATTATATCAGTTTAGATGATACACAGTAATTACTACAAAGTGCGAGTCTTTATAAAGGTATCAAGTATCTGTGATTTAAACCATGTTTTTCAAAATATTCCTATATATTTGTTGTTTGGGAGTAGAGAGGAGCAAACAAAGTAATTGACTAAAACAGTCCAGACGTTTTCATTTACGTCTTTGTACCACTTTAGCTGGATATTTAAAAGTTTTGTATGATTTTATTACTGTGCTGTACTTACCATTTTGACAATACTGTTGCTTTTTAGTTAAGATAACTACAGACTGGGGGGGGGGGGGGGGGGTAGGGTATATCGGAGTTGACAAAGCAGTTCGCTAACAGCGATCTTCAAAACTGACTAAAATAGTCAGACTCTTGAAAATTGTGGCTTTAAATTCCTGAGAGTTAAAACCAGTACACTTGGAGTTTCTTTTTTTTGGTTACTGGGTCTTGAACTTTTGGGTTCACAGTCCTAAAAAGTTTAGTCCTAAAGCACTTCTTGTGAAAATAAATAATTCCTTGTTACCACATGACTCGAAGTTGAGGTTTAATGAGGAGCACTAAACTGAACAGAAATTGACAATATCAGAACTGCTTCCTTCCCAAAGGAACTTTTTGATGGGACGAAGTGCAGAGACTATGTTAGGACAGAGAAGAACGGTTATTGCCATGGTTGAATACTGAATGGAATGGACTAATCATCAGCAAATCCCACTTTGCTAGAAAGGTCACATTTCTCTGCCATGTTTTTCCATTGGTATTCCAAGTACTTCCCCCCACCTTCCCCCAATACTTAGGAAAAAAAATAGATGTGTGGGGTAATTACATTTCCAGTACTTTAATTTAGGCCAAAAATCAAGTCCTGGAACAGAAAACTTCCCAACACGTACATTTACTCTTGGAAAAGTTATTTCATGAAAATCAAAGCTTTCAGTCAACACATCAAGTTTTTGACTCATGATGCTTTGAAGTAGCAGAGGTGATGCCTCAAGCTCATGAAGTGTAACTGCTAAAGCAATTATAGAGCAGTGTTAACATGATGAGAAAAAAGATCTATTCTTACTCAGGCCAATTTGGATGAATTGATACAAATAAGGAAAATTCCAGTAACAGTTTAATAATAAAAATTGTTGTTGAAGTAGTGATCAGTGTTTGTGGTTTAGCCATCTAGCTTTTTATACTATAAATATAAAATATTTATAGTATATTATATTATAATGTTTCACAAAATACATAATAAGATATATTTTTATAATACATAAAAGGAAAATAACTGTGATTAAAAAAGGTCTTTTATTAATGGAATGATTTTTCAATGAGGTTCATGTTAGATGCAAATGTGTGGTGAGATACAGTTTGAGATTGAATAAAACACACACACACACACACACACACACACACACACACACTTCCTGTAATGGTTCTTGTCAGTAATGATGGTTTGTATTTTCAAGAGCTTCTTTTGTTGTTGTGATTGATAACATTTTTCTCTCCTCTTGGATCTGTTGCTGAGATGTTCAGCTGAAGATGTTTGCTTAGTGCCCTGTGGGATGGTGGAATTTTGACACCGTAGGAGGTGTATTTTTTACTCTTCTCAGTCTGTCTGTCTTCATTCTTGCCATTTCCATGGTAGTTTTGTGATGGGACCAGTTCACTTTTGCCTCTAGTGTAGGCATAACTCTCCTACCTGGTATGCACATAGAGAGAGAATGGAGTGATGACAAGGAGTTATGTGTTATTACAGTGCTGCTTGGCCTAATTTCTTGTTCTAATTCTTCCTTCCAGGAGTCTCTGGCAAATGTGCTCGAGTATAATGGTCCAGGCAGAAAGTCTC
Organism: Platalea leucorodia; assembly: GCF_965183815.1. Classification (NCBI taxonomy): domain Eukaryota; kingdom Metazoa; phylum Chordata; class Aves; order Pelecaniformes; family Threskiornithidae; genus Platalea; species Platalea leucorodia. The sequence continues at coordinate 26,351,358 of NC_138826.1, forward strand.
CAGACTGAAGTTGTGAATGCTTGAAAGTATTTATTCACATGTTGGACAGAGAGTCTGACAGCTCATGATTATGTCTGTGATGACTTAATTGCAGGTGTAGAAGCCCTTATCCATAAAGTCAGTTAGCACCATATTAATCATAGACTTGCAAGTGTGGAGATGCTTAAGTCAACAGAGATAGTTATGGTTGGATTGGTAACATCACCTGTGGTGGCACTCATCTGCACCATGAGGGGAGGCACCGATGAGGCATTTTACCTTGGAGGGGATACAGAGCCCAGGCATTGCTTCCACCTCTCCATCCTGTTGTGCTGTGCCCCGGAGCATCTGGAATATGAGCTCAGAGGGTGCCAGGATCCCCACTTCCAGCTTAGGGCAGAGCACAGGGGGCCAAGGAGGTGCTGAGAGCTACACGCTGTAGGCTGACAGAGGTCAGTGTCCCAATTTGGGGATGTATTGTAGGAAAGATGTGGGGCCAAGCTAGGTGGAATTGTGTGATACAGTTTTCATAGTGGAGATGTACCTGGAAGGTAAGAAATGAAGGACTGTAGGAGTGGGCATGATTTTGGTGGCAATTAAAGGACTGGAGAGGAGAGAATATTATCTGTTTAGGATGCACCAGCAAAGCACAGGTGGGTTAGGATCCTGTTTTGAGTGGTACACCGTAAGATGCTGGGAAATGAAAGTGGAAGCCTATCACTTCCAGTAAATGCCTGGCCAATAACCAGAAGCTGTCATTGCTCCAGTGTGTTGCTTGTACTGCCAGTGGTGCCAGGATGAGTCTTTTGAGCTGTCTTCACTTGCTTTCTAAGCCAGACTTACATATCTTATTCTTAACCTAATGTTCTTGCCACATTATGGACAATTACATGTTCCTCAGCCAGGCTTTGGCTGATTTTAGCAACTAACGTGTGGGTTCAGCCTTTTCTTCCTTTTCTGCAGGCAAGCTATACATTTACAATACATTTAAAACAAGGTGAGTGAGTTTCGTGTAGGCCTTGGCAGTCCCTTGGAAAACAAGGGGAAAATGGGCACTTCCTATAAAAATACATATCAGAATAGGGGAAAATTTCGCATGATCGACCCTCCTACCCTTTTTCTTTAGCTTATTGTGTTGCTTCCAGAAAGGATTATTGTTCATGTCCAACACCCAGACCATGTTCAGGACATATCTGAAACCTGAATTCCAGGAAACAGTTATAAGAAGATAATATGGATTTTATTGAGTTCTAGGTTAAGGTTCAGACTGCTAAAATAAATCTTAGGAGTCGAAGCCATGTTATCTAATATTCAGTACTGTTTGCATTTCCAGTACTATCAGTCTTGAGACTCCACTGTGTTTTTTTACTTACATGTAAACATTTAGATGAACATTAAGGAGCTTATTGATTTTCTATACACAGAATGATTTATTGATACTTTTCTCAGATTTCATAATATTTGTTTACTAATAGCTCCATTGATTTGTTTTCAGCAAAGAACCTCCCCAAACAACAAAAAACCAAACCAAACGATGCAAAACCTTAGGAAACTGAAGGTCTTCTTTTTACATGTAGTATACCTGTGTGCAGAAACATGTACTTAGAAATAATAGGAACATAGATATTTGTAAACCAATGTAGTAGGTTCTGAATATGAAACCACAATCTCTGCTAGGTGCATTCCTGCAAAGAGTTGCCAGGAACGTGTGTCACTCTTTGTAACATTACCATTGGCTGCAGTGGTGGCTTTGCAATTTAATTGTTCATATTTGAAGGAACATTTAACTTCCTTTGGGACTGAATGCTTAAAGGAGGCTGATCTTAGTTTGGGGCTTTTCTGTGCGTGTAGGCAGGCTCACTTGTGGGATTTTGGGCAAGTTCTGCCACCTCCCTTTCTGTAACAGCTTGCAGCAGCTTGTAGTATATATTCCATCACTTGAAGGCAGCTTCCTCAACTTCATGAAGTATGTGAAAGTTGCAGCTTCCCAGCCTTGTTTCATCTTTACTTGAAGACTCCCTTTTAAAACATTTTCATTCTGCATTTAATCTTTAGTATATTGAATAAAGAATAAGACTACCTTGTTACCTAAATCAGCGCAACAATGGCCCATTGTTTGTTACAGTATCTTCAGATGATTTATTTCTTTATTTAACATATGTTAAATTCAGCATTTCTGAACCTCCTATTTTGTATTTACTTGGCAGGCAAAATAATAAAAATATTTAAACACACTTTGAATTTCCTTTTATTGCTATCTTGAAACTTCATGAAGGAGACAGGTAGTGGGGCTGCAAGCTTCAAAATGTTATGAAAGTTTTTAACCTCATCTGCACTCACAGAATGCAGTGAGTTCAAGGAGACGTAAAATTGAGCATCTACTTTGCAGTTTTCAGAATTAAGGCTGAATTGTGTGCTGAAGTAGTGTTTGTCCTTTAAAGGTAACACACTGGAGAAGAGAGGTTCCACTGACTGTTAAGTTCCTGCAAGTCAATATTTTGTTCCTAATATTAAAAGGAGTATATGTGTTTTAATATTGGAACCAAAATAATAGTAAAAAGCTCATTACTGTCTCTCGCAGAATGTACTGACTTCTCTTATATTGCATTGTGTGAGCAGGGGTAGCATGGAACTTAACTAAGTGAAGCATTTTGCCCTTAGTACTGTATCACTCTGTCCCACAATACAAAACCTAATTAGTGCGTCCAAAGAAGCGTTAAATAGATTTCATGCTGTTTAATAAAGGCATTACGTGTTTTTGTCTATTGCAAAACATTAAAGGGAATGTTCATAGTGTATGTTTCTGCTGCCTCTTTCACAATTAAGGTGCAGTTTTACATTGTATCTGCCTCAGGAAGGCTCAGTAACTTTTTTGCTCATCAAATCTTTCCTCTCATTGTTATGCTCTATTTGTTTTGGTGTTATTGCATAATGGTATTGAAATAGACTCTTAATGAACATCTTTGCTAGCCATTTCAAATTGGGGGGGGGACAGCTCTTAGCACTAGAATATATCAGGCTGTCATGACTTGAGGTTCAGTAATTCTTTTTTGGTGCTGATCTTTAACTAGTAATTGAGGAGGAAGAGTTTACTTTGTGACATCTGTAGCCTGAACCTTTTCATTCTTGTGAGTTCTCATTAAAATGTGAGATTTCTTCCCGAGGGTCACCATTACTGTCAGGTTTGCACAGCCCTAATGGTGACGTTTTGTTCCTGATTTCATCCCTTAGCTGGCCTTGTCTGGCCTAAAGTGTCTGAAGTGCAGACCTTCTAGACTATATATGCTGAAGTTCAAAAGGACTAAAATACTACCTTAGGGAGGGGTAGAAAGGCTTCTTGAATTCTGCCAAATCTTGCCTTGTTGTACATGAACCTATAAAACTATCTAAGCAATTCATTAAGAAATATCTCATTGCATCTAGCTAATCTGTTGCCTGCTTGTTGGTAAGGTCTCCATTTGACTTTTTTGGTTTTGTGGGTTTCTCTTTGGCTTTAGCTCAATTTCTTCAGATGTGTTTAAGTGATCTGTTTTGGGGGTTTTTATTAGGAGGTTTATATGAAATGTTATACATTAGTCATCTGTCTTGCAAAACATTTCTAAGACTTTGCAAATTGTACTGAATTAATCTTCATAACCTGTATTTTATCTAGCTTCATGGCAGTCTGAATTGATGTAAAGCCCCTAGCCCACTGTAGATATTTGGTTTAGTGATACGTGAACATAACTATCATAGCATAACTTCCGCTCACAGTATTTTGAGAACAGGTACTTTGCCAGCTCAATACTTGTCTGGAAAGCAGCTAAAACTGTACCATAGCACTTCAAGATCAAAATGCTGTGGGAACTGTTCCATCATTATGCTCTCAGCTGTTGATGTAATATATAAATTTGTTTAGGCAGCATTTTTCTGCATCTTGTTCAACTAATTGGCATAAAATAGGTCTGATTATTGCAACAGTCTTTGTTCATAGTGAACACAACTTCCCATCTTGGAGTCACCAGCTCCTTAAATGTATGCTGTTTCAGGAATACTGAAACAGCTAGCAGCTCCCAGAAACACTGAAAACATAGTAAAGGGCAACATAAGAAAACACTTAATCAAGTCCAGAGACAACCTGTGTCCTTATGTTGTTACTTTGTGTGAGCATACAAAACCACACAAGTAGGAGTGTGATCTGAAGGTCACTGAGTGCAGTGAATTTTCCAAATGTTATATAATTAAAGAAACACCTGTGCCCCAGCCAAATAACTTCATGCTGATCTGCTGTGAAAATGTTGTGCTTAATAACCCTAAAAATGTCTAATTTCTTACGCCCAGTGGAGGTTGCAAACAGAGCAGCAGTATATAAAACATGAGACATTAGTTCAAGATGTCTTAAAGGGTCTCTTAAGATTGATTTACTAGTGTCCCAGTGTGCGTTTCTTAGTTTCTGCAATTATGTTTAGAACACTTCAGATGGGACAAAATGGGATTTAAGACTGCCGATGATTTATGAAGACTTAAATTCTACTCCTGAACTCCTGATGTTCTTAAGCCAACAGAAGTTTTAAAGGAGATCACAGGTCACACAACCTTTCCTAAGGAGAAAGTAAAAAATCCATATCGCTTGATATTGGTCATGATATCAGTGTCCTCATTTTACACTAAAAAGAGTGCTGTTGATATGACATCTGAATGTTATTGGTTTGTATCAGGAGGGAAGAAAATCAGTGCCAAATTTCAGAGTTTCTTGGAGGCATGTAAACTTTTCTATACAGAAGGAAGGAAATAAGAGGAAGGAGGGATGACATTGTTAACATTTTAGGACTATGAAGAATCTGTAAAAAGTTGGAGGGAAATCCTGCATTAGTGAAATAAGATTCCAATGGGAATGGAATACATTGAAAAAGCAGGAAAAACAAGATAAATGAAAAAGCAGGACTGATAAGCTGGATGGATATTTTTCTGTCTCTAAATTTTACATATATGTTTCTTTGAAACCTTCCCCACTTCGGCACAGTAGTGCCAAACTACTGACTCCTAGGATGTGCCACCAAGCACATGAGGGCAGAGCAGTAAAAGGTGTGGTGATAATTCTTTATTCATAGTCATTTCGTCTCAAGGTGCACATATCTGTGCATGTTATAAGTGCAGAGACTTATTTTGCTATTACTGAACACATTCCAAATTTTAAAGCAGATTTGTAAGGATAAATTGACAAAGGACTTTACAACTGAGAAGTTTTTGCCCATGACTAGTACCAGCACTAGTTGGAAGAGAAATGCAGATCTACCTCTCTCCCTCCCCCAGTCTAGAGCATGTCCTTACTGTTAGTTCAGGAAACACTGTTAACTATCTGAGTAATTGTAAATGGCTAAATTATATAGACTAGGCAGTTTGTGGGAAGTCACTGAATGACTGATCTGGGCTAATTAACTGTTCTCATTTAGTCTCTGGTTGCTTTTGACAATAACTGAAAACCACTGTGATTTAATGCTTGCTAACTGGAATTTCTTAAATGAGTAAAGGCCATAAGCCAGTGAGTGGTAGTGATATGCAGGCGTTCATATCTCTAAACCTGCACATCACCTGCTAAGAAAAAAGAAAAATCATCTTATGTTTGAAGAGTTAGGGGTTCAAATAGCTACAAAGACAGTTTTATACTTATTACTAGTTCCTAAAATGTGTGGTATGGAATAAAGGTCCATTGAAAGATAAAAGATGGTGGTGGTATTGAATTGGGTAAGCAGAAACAAACAAACAAAAAGGAAGGTGGGTCCCAGATCCCTAGCAGTGAAGGTGCCTTTACAATTCACTGGTATTTTGTGTAGTAGTCGTCACCCATCTGTATAGATCAGAAACAGAATGAGGACCTGTAGGATAGTCATTTACCAAAATTGTGTTGAACTGTGAAGGTGAAGGCAGCATCTTTGCTTGGACCAGGAAACATATGCATGCACACGCTGCACTCTGCAAAGTGCAGATGATTCATTTGTGAAATTATTTATGAATTCCGTAATTATGCAGGTAGCCTACTTCCACACAGTCTGAAGTTTCCAGTGGGTCCTCTTGAGTAGCTCTTGACAGACACATGCTGAGGTATACATTCCTGAAGTTACAAAGGTAGGAATAACAGTGGCAAGGTCTGAGGACACTGTCTGTTAGCCAAACAAAGATAAAGGCACAAAAAGCTTTTTGGATATCTAACAGAAAGCAAAAAAGTCAATGCTGCGTATGCCATTAGCCATATTATAATAGCCCTTTAAGCTAGGACAATTCAGTATGTCCCCTACCCTCCCCAGACAATTTGCTAAATCCTCCAGCGTGCTGCTCTTCCAATGATCTGTTTCTCTGTATGTAAAGCAGACAGAGCATCAGGGTCTGAACAACTGTCCCCTTTTACCCGTTCTAAATTTTTCTCAAAATCTGTATCTTTACTGACCATCGCTACCTGAATACTAACCTTTCCATGTTTTTGAGTTATCTCAGATTTAGATATTCTCACTATCATTTTGTTTTTATGCATTATAGGAATTTGATATTAGTGTTCATATTCCTGCTTTAAATTCATAATGGTACAGATTGTGTTTACAGTTTATCTGTTGAGTTATAATTCTTCCTTTTTAATACTGAAACTCTTCTGGCATAGCTTGTTTGACTGTCTTCCTTATTTGAGTATGGAAATGTATGACCTTTCAACCCTCTATTGCTGTCATCATATTCTTCCTCTTTTTTTTTTCTTTTTTTTTTTTTTTTTTTATCCTGGCAATGTCCTTCAATATACATGCCAAAGGTGTGAGGTCATCAAGGATATCCATAACATGGACGTGTTATATCAATTTAGTACACACCTCATATGGCTTCCTTCTGTGGCCTTATCCTGAAATGAGGCATCTTCTAGCCTGCTCTTCCTAGTCAAGACATGAGATTTTTGTCCAAACAAGAGGATAGTTTAAATCAGTTTGATACTTTCTTTTTATATTCCCTCCTCTGAAATTTGATAGGCAACTGTGTATTGCCCTGCATCTGGGTGATGCCACATCTGCTTCCTTCAATTTTGTTGTAGTTTGTACCTACAAAAACTCAGGGTCTGATTGTGCAAGATGCTCTGGGACCATTGTAAAAGATTGCTACTTTTCCAGAGAAGTTGGAACCTAAACTGGCAAGATGTAGGAAGGATGCAGTAAAGAACGTGATTATATTGTTGCTCTGTTGATGTGGTATGAAAGGGGATATTTTAAAACTCCAAATGGAGTTTGGATATGCAGCCACCATTGTATCTATCCTTGGTCCATCTGAAAACTCTTCTACCAGTGATGACATAGGTCATAGAGAAAAAAATGACTCACTGGGATTCTGCTCTCAATTTTATCTAGAAGATAGTTGGTTTTTCCTCCCCAGGAAGGTATTTTTACTACCTTATCCCTCATGCTTATAAGTCTATGTACAGATCAACCAGTGAGAAATGCTTGCCTTCCACACAGGAGTGAATTACAGAACCACACTGATCTGAGCTCTTTTCAATGCTTCATGGTGAAATCCGACAAATCAATTAAGCTGGATCATATGTGTACAGGCATGATTGTCTTCAAGCTATATAACCAGATCTATATGTGCCGTAGGTTGAAATCAGCTCATTAAAAATGAGTCCATACTTTGCCTTACATCCTCACTGAGTCAGGCCCTAAAAGGTGAAGCATCAGCATTTATAAATAAAGTGATTACAGTTTATGCTCATTTTAAAGTAGTGTTGCATATTAGTTTAAGAAATCTTCATAACTGATTTTACTCCAGAGAATTAAATTCTTCCAAAGTTACGGTGCTTCACAAATTGTTTTACCTAGATTTATTTGCAAAGCAAAATGTTGAAATCTATTTTGGCATACTTTGAAAGCTAACTTTTTTTTTTTAAGTGAAGCTTTGACTTTGACTTCTTTAACTGGATTACAATGCTAATTTAAGAAAGGTGAAATTGAGAGAAGGCAATGTAGCTGAATGCAAATGGATTTATTTTGGCTTTTTCTTTTATTGAAGATACCAATATTATAGATTATGTTCTCAGGTGGACTGAACACAGATCTTAGGATGTTTAAATCCTTTCTAAAACAGAGTTTTTGTCCTATACATCCGTAGTAAGTTGTTAATTGAAAAAGTGCCAATAAATGGTGTTCAGGAACAGGGAATATATTTCTTGGATTTGTAGGGTGAATAAAATGGTTTCTGTACTCCAAATGCCTTTCTCCAGGAACAATTTACATCAGTTGTTAACAGCTCCTAACTGCACCCCCCCCCCCCTTTTTTTTTTCTTTTTAGACACCTAAACAAGCAGGCTGATTTTTCAAATATGAGATACTCAGCAGCTCCTAGTCAGTTTGGCTAAGTCATCAAAAGTTGTTGGACACCAAAGCAAGGATTTAATAGCTTAGTTTTAAGCACTCAGTTTTGCAGTGTTGCCTAGTAGAGAATAAATAAAATATTTGTAAATGAATAGTTGTTCAAAAACCAAACAGACTTTGAGTACATCAGAAATAATGGAAAGCTGAACACTTCAGCAAGATGAATATAGTGACTAGATTTAGTGTTTGAAAGAACTTAGGTCAAAGCAGTACCTGAGAAAACATTGTTTCTGCTGCGGTTGGAATAGGAAGTGATTTGGAGATATATTATATGCCTTTACGTGATAACTGTGCGAGTGCTCGCTTTTTAATGGAGTTCACTGTAATCTACTCCACCAGCCCTATTTAATAAAAACCAGTATAACCCCAATACTGCTTCTTTTATACCCATTAAAGGAGTAGTTCTAGTTTTTGCACAGTGAATTCAAGCATTTGACTTGTGTTCTACGATGTTCTGAAATGGACCTTGGATCCTGAGGTCTTGAAAGTTTTATTCAGAGTGTATTTCTTATATGATGTACTTGCTGCTTGGAGGACAGATATGATTTATGGCACCCAGAGATTTTGGTCTATTGTAACATTCATGTAGGAAATACAGGGCACTGGTAATAGTAACAGAAGGAAAAAAAGTACTAGGGAGGGAAATATCAGAAAAAGAGAAATTTTTAAGTTCTGAGGATGGGGTTTATTATTTAAGTATCAGACATTAGCCAGTACCTTTTCAAAATGATGCCAAAGTGTCTATTTAAGAAAGTGGTTATTAAAGAACGATGAATAATCAAACATCGGTGTGGCTTCATGCTTTTGGCTCAGGTACTGTGTGCTGATTCATGAAAGCAAATCTTAGATGCTACCATGTTTTTGAACCAAGCACAGAAAATGTGGTTTGCCCTGCAAAAAACCCTTGATTTTTCCAGTGTAGAGAGTTATAGGCAGGACTGGTATGTGCACATATACGTCAATGTTATAGAAACCAGAATGTTGAAGCCATAAGGAAAACAATTTTTAATGCCCTATAAATTTGTAAAGATTACTGTGTTTTCAATTCTGTTATTAGTTTCTAATAATAGAAATTATCTATCCTAAGGATAGATAGATAGATAATTAAAAATCCATATAATAAAATAATACACCATACTCTTTTCATTTTTTTCTAGACATACCATGTATTTTTGACACACATTTCGTAATTTCTGTTTTAAGAATAACATGTTTATAAAAATGTGCTCTTCACCTACTGTAATTGAAGTTAGTAGTTAAAAATTTTGATAGATGCTAATATGGTCTACATTTCCTCTAAGGGAGAGTTTCCTCTTGTTTCTTTGCTTTTATTTATTAATTTGAAAAAGAATACTGCAGTAATCTTGCACATTTTGTATTCTGTTTCAGACAATAGTGATAAGCTAGGGTTTTTTATCCGACCAAATGAATTGATAAATACAGCTGATTCAGAGCATTTACATAATCTTTCCAATGTCAACAGTCATTTAAATTATCCTAACTTTATACTGAATCTCCAAAATCCAATTACCAGCTAATAATAATTGTCAGTTTTACTCTAAACCTTTAATGATAGGTCACAAGGGATGTTGTACCAGAAGGATTAAATCATTGTAGACTGTAGCTATGCCCAGCCTTAAATTACTAACCTCTTATCTCATGGTAACAGAGCTACTATATGTTTTGTCGCCATTTTTGCTAAATAGAATAAATGTCACCAAAATTAATTTCATCTTTCTTAAATTAGCTTCTTAGTGTGATTTCTCACTTCAGTCAAAATTTATTTCTTGAAGAATTTAATTTCCTTCTTAATCTATTTTATTTGAGAAAGAGGAGGAAGAACATTCAGGAACAAATGCCTTTTAAATCATTCTGCGGCTAATTTTGAAATTTACCCTTCATTAATAATTGCTGACCCCTGCAGGATTGAGTTTTTTAAGTCACTGTATACTTAAAATCAAACTGGTTCTGCCTAGTTCATCCTGGCTGTATTCAAGGCACTAAAAGATAAAAGAGGGTAAATCGTGCTTGTGAGGAAAGGTAGCGCTTAATCATGTAAATACAAGATTTCCCATGTGATGGATGATCCAAGGGAATGCTGTAATTAGATGGTTTAGTTTAGTTGCATTTATTAGTTTTTAATCATATTAAGGACACATACAAGTGAAGGAAAATAAACTTAATGTAAGGAATAGTATATAGCTGGAAGAAATGCTGCCTTGAAAAGAAGGCATTGAGAGTTGGCATTGTCGTACAATATAGTGATAGCAATTTCTGTCTGAATTGCTAGCATCCTTTAAAATATTTCCAATGATGTGTATTTTAAAATAGTTTTTTTAAAATGCAACTGTTGGCTTTCTGTTACATTTCCCATTCTTTTGGTTTTGATGAACTCAGTCAAAAACTGTAATAATTCTTTTAAGGAAAAGAAATTGAAAGGATGGGGCAATTTAAAAAGGGAGGATTCAAAAGATAAACCTCAAGTGATAGGCTCTGTCTGACATTATCACTCAGCTGGTGTTAAGTAAAGAAGACAGTATAAGGCAAAATGGTGTGGGGGAAGGATTTTTAATGCTCATAAATAAATTCCGTTTGAAAATATTGAAATCTAGGGGAAGTATATTGTATTGGCTGGAATAGTAAAATCTATTAATTGCCTATGATTTCCTTTTGGAAACGTGTTCCTGTTTAAGAATCTATAGTATAAAGAACAGAGTTGACTAGAAAAAAAAAGAAGTAATTTCTTCTGTCAGCTGCACATGATTATCAAGGTTTTGTAAACTTAATTAGTAGAGAAGAATATATCCAAAATCTGATTAAATATTAGTGCCAGCAGGGCAGAAAATTAAACAGAGCATAACCATTAATAATCTATTAAATGTTCTATCAACTTTGAACAGCTGTAGCAGTTGTAATCAGGCATTTCTTTGTGGCATCCTACAGATTTGTATAGGACTAGGAAGTCACTACTAGATTATTGCAGTGGGTGGAAAGTCAGAAGTGTCTGTCACTCTTCTGACTGTGGAGGGTATCTGTGTATAGGAAAATATTTGGGTTTGTGTTCAGCAGAACTGTCATTTCCACTTTTACTTGAGGTGTTGATATCTGTCTGTATCATAGCACTGTATTTGTGTCATGATATTTGTCTGTAAGATGACTGAAATATGACCTTGGAGAAGAGCATTGGAAAATCCTTAGAACCTTTGCAGAAAAATGGCTACAGTTACTACCTTGCCATTTCTAAAAAAGAAAGCATACCAGTCAGGTTGGTAAAATGGTAGGTTGCTTTGCAGACAGAATGATATACTGAAGAATTGAGCTTTTAAATCTTTCATAGAAGATGGATGATACCCACTAGCCAAAATACGTGAAAACAGAAATATAGATAGTCTCCAAAAGAATAGAATTAATTGTAACTTCTTGGATTAAAATAGGAAACCAAATATGGTTGTTAATTTCAATGCTTTTGAGAAAGCATTATAGGGACTATAACTGGTGTGTTCACATCGGTAACCAGTCCTGTGCATGATGGGGAACTGCAGCAAGAAAAAAGAAATAAGCTGGTGAAGAACAAAGGACCTTGATGATCACGTGCTTCCCAAAATATAACATAAGAACATGCAGAATGCTTCCCCTGGTTCAGACCAGCAGCCCAACTGGCTCAATATTCTCTCTTTAAGTGTGGCCAGAAAGCAGATGTCTGGAGAGGAACTGAGCAAGTATATACGATACTTCCCCTTAGTACTCTTCCAGCATTTGACTTTCTTCAGCTAAGTTTGTTTACTAACCTGTAATGGATCTCTAGTCTCCCTTGGAGTTCATATAAGCTTCTATGCCCAGCAGCCTCTGGCAAGGAATTTCGCAGGTCTACCACTTGTGTAAAGAGCCATATCTTTCTGTTTGTTTTGAACCTGTTTCCCACTGCTTTCTCTTGATGAGCCCCAGCTCTTGAACTGGAAAAGACAGTTGAAACTTAATCTCTCCTCACCTTTTTTAAATCATCTGCAATTCTGTAGGCTTTCAGTAATTTTAAGCCTCAACCTAGTATGGCAGGATTTCCGCATGTTAATAATTAAGCAAAACTGAACATGTGTATGCCTAGGTTTCTATATGCGTCCTTGAACAAATTTTATATGACATAACCCTATATGTATAATTCAGAAAAAAATATTTCGTATCTTTCATCTTTTCTTTGTTTGTTGCTTGTTCTATTCCAGACTGTATTTATGTAAAGAGGGCTGTGGTCCTAGAGTACCATCTCCAGAATAAGTAATTGATCTCAATCAATCTCTACAATCACTGATACTGCATGTAGTAGAAAGGAGGGCTCTTTCATTAGTCAGTCACTACTTGCTCTCAAGTCCTTCTTCCCCTGCCTTTATGTAAAAACAAAAATACAACAACTACCACCAACAGATTCTGAAAGTGGAAAGAGGTTTCTCCCTTTGTAAATGCCCTTTCTTTATTGGTTTGGTTTTGGGGTTCTTTTGTTTTTCTCTTGGGGGTATTGCTTTAATGTTCCTTTGGAGTTTGTTTGTTTGTTTGTTTGTTTTTAATTTAAGGTTTGTTTGCTTTGTTTCCACTTAATAGAAATGGAAAGAGACAGTATGACTTTGGAAAAACTGAAGTCTTTACCATTTATGAAACCACTGAAGTCTGTGTTGGAGTGAGAACTTAGAAAGGCTACAAAAATGGGCTGAGGCTGATTGCATGAGATTCAACAAGGCCAAGTGCTGGGTCCTGCACTTTGGTCACAACAACCCCATGTAACGCTACAGGCTTGGGGAAGAGTGGCTGGAGAGCTGCCTGGTGGAAAAAGACCTGGGGGTGTTGGTCAGCAGCCAGCTGAATATGAGCTGGCAGTGTGCCCAGGTGGCCAAGAGGGCCAATGGCATCCTGGCTTGTATCCGAAAGAGTGTGGCCAGCAGGACCAGGGAAGTGATTGTCCCCTTGTACTCGGCACTGCTGAGGCGGCACCTGGAACACTGTGTTCAGTTTTGGATCCCTCACTGCAAGAAGGACATTGAGGTACTACAGCGTGTCCAAAGAAGGGCAACAAGTCTTACCAGGAGTGGCTAAGGGAACTGGGGTTGTTTAGTCTGGAGAAAAGAAGGCTGAGGGGAGACCTTATTGCTCTCTACAACTACCTGAAAGGAGGTTGTAGTGAGGGGGGGGGTTGGTCTCTTCTCCTAAGTAACAAGTGATAGGACAAGAGGAAACAGCCTCAATTTGCGCCAGGGGAAGTTTAGGTTGGATATTAGGAAAAACTTCTTCACTGAAATGGTGGTCAAGCATTGGAACAGGCTGCCCAGGGAAGTGGTTGAGTCTCCATCCCTGGAGGTATTTAAAAGATGTGTAGATGTGGTGCTTAGGGGCATGGTTTAGTGGTGGACTTGGCAGTGTTAGGTTAACGTTTGGACTTGATGATCATAGAATCGTAGAATTGTTTAGGTTGGAAAAGACCTTTAAGATCTTAAAGGTCTTTTGGAAAGATCTTGAAAAGATCTTAAAGGTATTTTCCAACCTAAACGATTCTATAATTCTATGAAATAAAGTTGGGAATGGAATAGCAGGGTGAAGTTCTGACTTTAATTTATGCCTGAGAGCCAAGGTATAGCAAAGTTTTGTAAACAGTTCATGATAAATAATAACATGCTTTACATGTTCTAAAACATACTCAGAGCAATTTTCCAAAATATATTTCTGGTCTAGCTTAGTGATACATTTTGATTTGTTAGAAAGTGTTTACCGTGCTCCCGTGGTTGTAAATAATCAGACTAATTTGGGCAATGCTAAATGTTTTCTTTCAAATTCTAATTGTAACTGGGTTTAGTTGTACTCACATCCAGATAAAAATCATTTTTGTAAGATTTACGTGCATATTTCCAACCTGGAAAATGTTCTGGATGGACTTATGTGGCATCATTTCTAAGAACAGCTTTTACAGTGACCGTAAGTAATCCTTATTGCATTAGTCATTTATCCTTTGTTCCTTTTTAGTCTTTCCTTTGAGTTGTTTTTCTGTTCATCCCTATACAGGCTAGATTATAAACGAAAAAGATTGTTCTGGTTTATCCTTAAAAATCCAAGTCTAAGTATTTCTTTCTCTCATCTTTTCACTTGTGAGTACAATTTACTGCACAAAGGCACAATCCCAAATGTCTGCACTGTGCAATGAACTCAAATTAGGATTAAAGATTGTCAATTTTATTCTGAAAAGCAATGCTAGGATAATATTGGCCATCTACCAAAGCTGTACAGGCTTGAAAAAGTTTTGCTGAATGTGCACAGAACTCCATTCAAGCATGGGCAGTTCACACTGGCAAAGGTCAGTTCTCTTTCTCATTCTGTAAGGCCTCTAATTTTTCATGATTAGTGTCTTTAAAGATTGCTGTGGGGGTTTTGCAGGAGCTAAGGAGTGGACACTGGTTTGTAGTATGATGGCACAAGGACTGTTAAATATTTAGAGCTAGGTGTCAGGGAATATCTGGAGATTCAGGAGGGTGTGGCAAATGCTGAAAAATTGGAGCATTACTTTCTTGCCTATAGAAAACTGGGCTTCTCACAGAATAATGTATGTAAAGTCCATGCTGGTATGATCATATAAGTACATTTCTCTTTGGTTTGCTATGTGAATATATGCAAAAAACATGGGAGTTATTCAGTTTGGGGGTGGGAAAGAAGGGAAATTAATTGTATGGTAATAAGGGAATAAAATATGTGATGGAATTAAGCAAACAGGATGAAAACCAAGTACTCGAGAGTGAATGTTACATTGCATAATGCTATGTAATATGCATGTTGTAGCAAATAGCAATAACTGACTCCTTACTGCAAGTTTGCTATTTTTCCTCCCCCCCTGCCCCCGCTATAGTTTTACACTGTCTTGGGATGCCTTCTTACTTTCGGGTGGGAGTTATTTCATATCACACTGAGTTATGTTCTATTCGAGTTCTTGACCTTTTTGTGGCAAGGCTGTAATGGAAACCTTTCCTGCATTATCTTTTATAGTGATATGGCTATGCAAACATGGATATGTCTCTCCAGTGAAGAGAGAGCCTATGACAACAGATGGCATTTTTCTAAATCTAGGCACAACATCACCTTGAACAATATAAGCGAAATCTGTGGTGTGGTGGTCACCACAGAAACATCTGTACTGGTTTGCCATGTTACAAATTATGGGCAAAGTCAGAAAGTTAAACTGGGTCACAGCTAAGCTGGCAGAGGTTAGCTTAGCTCACCGTTGAAGATTTTGCAAATTCAGTCAACTGACTTGGTAGTGGAGCAGATGAGGGGTCTTGCACAGGCTATTCCACTAGCTCAGATGTAATGGTGGTGACCCTCAGCAAAGGATGTCAAAAGCAGTTAGAAACTGAGATGGGGATTAGCATCCTAAATAGGCACAGGCTTTTCTCTAGTGACCATTTATCATGGCTTGCAGGATTGATAGATTCAGCAACAACGCTACATTGTAAAATTCAATATTGTCCTGAATGTGGAACATCATCAAATAGTCTGCTTCTGTGCGTCAATTCTTATCCATGCCATGTGTGCAGGGATAGCTCTGAGTGTTTGGTTTTAACAATAGGCAAAATCTGAAATATTGGAGGAAAGGGCTTGTAGGGGATGTCTCAGTTGAGCCACTCACCAAAGTTCACTAACAACAGCTAGCTCAAATCTTGATATTCCGAGCCTCTTGCCTTTATATATGGTGCTGTTCTAAGTATGTAAAAATCTGCTCAACTTCTGAAAGCAGTTTAGCTGCATTCAAATGGAATAGCACCAAAGCTAAAAGCTTTTCTTCACTGACAGACCGACTAGTTAGGTGTATGTCAAAACTGCTGCTGTTTCTGTAATGGTATAGTGACCTGGATCTCCTTTATAGTCTGTTGCAAGATGTAGCTGTGCTTTCCCTTCAGTTATTCCATTGGGTATCCTGTCTATTGTTGTTTCCTTTTATATGGTGCTTATGGCTTCTCCAGCACAAGGAAATGTGAAAAGAGATGCAGTCACATTTTTTGAGTCTACATTTGTGCCATTAATCAGAATATATTTCCTTCTGACCCTGAGAACATTCAGGGTTATCCTAGGGCTTGGTGATTGCAGGTGATTCCTCACTCTCAAACTGCCTCCACATATCTCATTTCCAGACATAACAAAGGAAACATGATATTCATGGTACATTCCCTTTCTTCCTTTGAATGTAGGTGAGTAGGCTATAGACAAATCTTTGCTTCCTTCTCTGCTTGCTATTTCCGGCAGCGAAGAATCTGCTAACCTGAAAGGCAGAAGGACTTGATGCATCCCTATCCTAGCAAGCAATAAAGAGAAAGCTTCTCTGTGCACCAGCTATTCCCTGCATGGGCTAATAAAATAGTTTCTACTGCTGTTAAATCGTCCCAAGAGGAATCAGAGGAGTAGAATTGTGCGCTTACTCTTTGTAAGGCCCCATACCTCATGTAAATGGTTCCCCAGCCTTTAGCCACTTCCAGTGTGGTTTCAGTCCACCAGTAGTTCTGCCCAGAGCCAGATCAATTATGCTTAGTGAAGATGTGGATGTCTATTGTGTGAAAAATGAGAAACCACGTGACAATAGACATCTCTTTCTTGCAGTGCTGAAAGTTTTTATGTGGCTTAGAGAATTTTGAATAGAAGTTTAACAAGCTTGGGTTGGGTAGGGTGTGTGTATAGCTTCACTGGATACAGTAATTAAACACAATACTGGCTGGCTGCTGAATTTGAAGCGGTTTAGATAATATGACAATGTCTTTTCAGTTCTTACATAGAAGAGATTTACTATGCATGTATTATAAACCTGTGATTTATAAACCTCATTGACTTCATTAGTCCCCAGGGGCTTCATTCTTGTTAGCCTGGAAATGCCTGTTAATTTTTTTTTTTATTTTTTTTTTTTTTTAAATTATGACCTTATTAGAGTGAAAACATGGCTACAGCTCCTTGCCTTGTGTAAATCAGCCAAGTCTTGTGACTAACCCCAGCTGAAGATCCAGGCTGTAAATCAAAAGCCTGTCCTTTCTAGTTGCCTCTTCCAATCCCAAAGGCTGGTCCTAGTGTTAGAAACATCCTCATACTAGTATAAAAGGGTGTTTCAGTAACTTGTTTTGTGTGGCTTCTCCCAGTTAATGCAGTAGTCTCTCAATGTGCCCAAGACTTAGGCAGACACATGTATGAGAAGTAATGCAGTAAACTTCTTCAAAGGAGGAATTTGAGGTAGGATGTTTAAAAATAATACGCAGAAGTGCTGAAGGCTGGGGCTGCAAAAACTGTGAATAGTGAGATTAGGTTTCAGTCTGTCACATTTTTTTGAGTGGTAAGAGGAGCTTCATATTTGTAGTTTTCTAAAGTACTGCAGTTAATCTGAAGAGCATCTCATAAAAGTTGCTCAAGGTAAAGCAGAAAAATGGCTTTGCTAAAGTTGTCAAATTCCACTTAACAAGTGTCTTTTTAATGGTCCATTATTCAAATTCAAAACCATCTTGAGATTATTGTTGGATTGTGTCAGTTGCACAAGTTGTTGGGGGTTTGCTCTTCATAACAGGTTTCTTTTTCTTTCTCTGTTTTAAGATATTGAAAAACCCTTCTACCTAATCTTTTACACTAAATCCCAAACAGTTTTATTTATAGTTGCCAGAAGTTCCTAATGTCTTCTTAATTAGAAACATGTGGTGAAAAAAGAGACAACTTTTAAGCTGACACTATTTTTGAGTTAAAATCTGGCATCCCCTTTCTACTGACAAGCCTGACAACTGCAGCAGCAATCACCTCATCAAATCTCTCCATTGTGTCTCTCCTGGTTTTTGGCATCCTTCCTGTCTAAATTTTTATCAGATGAGTGCTTTTTTCTTGGCAAGTATTTTAAATACCTTAGTGTTGCTTTATCTCAGCACCGTCAGCCTTTGCCCTTAATGTCATTTCTCACATGTAAGACTGTGGCAGAATTCGAAACAAATTAGTTAGGAACGTAGATTCAAAGACCAGTTTTTCCTCTTGGCTCACCAGTCTCTTCTACCCCCACTTTTTAACCACTAGCATGTCACAGATACCACAGGAACACTCAGTTTTTAAGATGCATTTTTGATGCTTTAAATCCTCAATGCTACATCTACCTTCTTTCTGCTATGGCGTGTCCTGTGTTGCTTTTCTTTATCTTGCCTCTTCACACCATTGAAAGGTTTTCAGCTGGTGATATCTGGATCTTTAATCCTGAGTTTTGGGAATACTCAGTAGGCTATGTCAGAATAAGAATCTTTAGGTATCGATGCTTTAGACCACAGCCAAACTAGATATCCGTTCTGCATCTTTCCTCAAAGCTGGGCTGGAAGAGACTTTCTTGCAAGAATTCTGGTATTTTCTCTTCCAGTTGCTGTTGATTGCAAAGTTGATTCTGAACCTTGAAATTCAAATGAAACCAAGGAAAATGTTTTTTTGGGAAAGTTATCCAAATAATTTGTTTCTTCAAATAAATGCATAAATATTGGATGACATTTGCAAGCTGAATTTATATGAATAAGGATAATTTTGGCATGTGTCCAAAGAAAATTCTTGTTTATCCTACAAGACTTCAGTTATATGTCTTTGCTAAAGATTAGAAAAGTGCTGAATCTCAGCTGACTTTTGTAAGTAAAGGAATAGAAAAATAGAATTCTGTCTTCCCCTTTAAATATTGTTTAAAAATGAAAAATAAGTTTCATGGAAGCAGTATCCTATCGGCCTTTTATTTCTCAGTTGAGGTGTATGGTTTATCAGACTCTTAGAATTTATGGTTCAACACTCAGCCTAAGTTGAGACTGCTTTTTGTAGCTTAGATGGAAAAAAGGAAAGAAAGAGGGGGGAAAAAAGGCAGGCAAGGAAAAAATTAACACAGTTTTTGAGCCTTTAAACACATCCATGGTTCCCAAAGTAGTGTTACAGAGGCAGCCTTATTTTGCGAGAACCTGATCTAAGGATTTTTAGAGTTAACCAATCAGCGAAATAGACTTTGACTACAAGGAAATTGACAAGTAATGTGGGCTTTTGTGGTCTGAGCCTTAGATTTAAATGTGCGGTCTGCAATGTAGATAAAATGTCCTGTGTGAAAAATGAAATGCATGGACACAACTAGCAATCATTGCCCACATATACTGTGGATAGGACTCTTTAGAAGAAAAAGCATTGTCACTAGGACTTTATTCTATATAGTACTAGAAAGATGTTAAAAATCTTTTTGATACCTTTTTATCATTTAACTTCTGTGACTAAAAGACTATTAGCTGCTTGTTAAACAATCTGACTGTGCAAGTCTTGATTAAGTTCCAGTTGTTGCCCCACCAGGGTTTTTTTTTTTTTTGTGAGACTGCTGTATTAATATAAAAAGCGAGATACAACTGCCTTGAAATGAGTTTTAACCCTGAATAGGTACAACAAAATTAGTGACAGTATAGACAACTCTAATTGCTGATGTCAAGGATAGCCTCTGTGGGCAAGGGCCCATGTCTAGTAATTTCTGCCCAATAATGAGAGTTGGTACCAGTGGTGGTGGTTGTGTCTGCAAAACTGAATCCATTTCTTATGGAAACCATATCAACGTTGCAAAATCCTATTTAGAAGCTGCTGGATTGCCATTAGGTTTTAATGTAGTTATTTTTACATTACTAAACAGGCTGTATTTAAGCAATTGAGTTCAGCGATGAAAGGTGCTGGCTCCAATTCCAACTATTTCTGTATTGTTAAATTGGTCCTTCTTATGCACAGTTGTTTAGGAAAAAATATTTCTCCTCTTTCAAAGCCTGCATTGAAATTAAAATTTTGATTGAAAAGAGGAAATTTATTTACCAGATTCCATTTTGTTTGATACTGGCATCTTCATGCTGTAGGAACACAGGAAATAATAATTGTTTGTTGTCTGGGGTGGGGTTTGTTTTGGGTTGTGCTCTGTTTTGAAATTAAATTTTTAAAGATGCTGTGTTACTATAGAGATTAGGCTTCTTTGATTGCAAAAAGCAAAATGAGGTGTTCAGGTTGGGAAAAAACCCCACATATTCAAGTTATTCAGCCACTTTTCAGAAGGCCTTCTAAAGCAAAAATCTGTCAAATATAAGTTGTGCTCTTCTAAATCTACTTTCAGAGGGCACAGTCCATCGTAACAGCTCTTTGTAATTTGTGAATATGTGCTGCAGTGCTGTCATTTTATGGATGTTCTTGAAGTATGCAAAATGCTGTCTAAGAATGTGTCTTTTGTGGATGCCTGGCTGTCAGTTTGTCCCCTCCACTGCATGGGAAAGGAGTGGAGGAGAGGCTAACTGTGCTTTAAGATGTAATCCATTCTGTTGCAGTAAAGTATTCCCTTGGTGTATTATGTTTGCAACCTGTGTTATACTTGAAGGTTAAGTTTTTTGAAATGTGAGCCTAAAATGAATTTTGCACAATCATATTTTCAAAAATAAATTAATATAGTAACTCTCACTGAGAACACTGTAAGTTGCCGAATGCTCAGCAAATGAAACCCCTCTTCAGGGTGCTGTGAACAGGCAATAAACTTCAAATGGTTTTGAATTTGAGTAATGGAGCATTAAGGAAACATACTAATTAAGGTAAATTTGGCAATTTTATTGGAGCCAGTGTTCTGAATTCTTTAGTCAATGAAGAGCAGTGTAAGCTGCTGGACACAGAGCATTTGGAGATGCTGGCTGCTTCTTTTCATTGCCTAATGGGAGTTAAGCTCTTCTGAATATCCAGCTACAGTTGTAGTGCTAAGTTCTTTTGAAAACACCAGCCATAAATCCCAACTTAGGCAACTAATGAAGTGGGCTCATTTTCTAATGCTAGCACCAACCCCCTGTGAAGGCAGTAGAAGCAGCTAAGTATGCAGTGTTCATTTCTATAGACACACATCTAAACTCTAGGGGCAGGTGTTTTAAAAGTGGCTAAGTGCTAGGTTCTAAGGGCAAGATCAATGTGGTTCAAGCTTTTAAGAGTAAGAGAATAAGGCATAAAATGCTGATCAGGTGCATAAGTGACTGAAAGTCTCTAGCTGTCTATGTTTTCATTAGTGAAGTTGCCTAAGCATTTAATGCTCTGCTGCTGCACGTGTCAGCAGAGGCCGCCATTTTGGCTGTGCTGAGGCTTTGATGGCTGAGTCCTTTCCCCGGCCCCTTTTGATTTGCAAATTCTAAGTCCCTTGAGAGTACCAGTGCATGTCTGAGTGGCCAGCACGCAATTCAGTGCAGATCATGGCAGTCACAGACACGTTCACTCCAAAACACCAGGCAGAAGGGTAACGGCATGCTATTCACAGGGTTGGAGAGTATTCTGAATGTCCAGGAGAGAAACGGGATTTTCATCTACCTCTCCAGTGCTATCTGACAATTTATTTTCCTCCTCCTCTCTCACACATTCTGTTGAGAATCCTCTCGGGTAGTTCTCCCCTTATGCTGCAGGTCACAGCGCTCAGTGATGTGCCCAGTTGTCCTGATTTCAGCAAGTGCACCCAGGCCACACCCCAGCTGAGGGAACGTGTCCCCCACCATGGGGCTCGAGCTTATCCCACCAGAGGCTGCGCAGGAGCTTCTTGCCCAGATGATCAGGGAAATGGAGCAGAGACTTGTTTCTTCCCAGTATAGAGATGTGCACGGGGACCAGCATTGCAGTATATTGCAGTATATAAACACAGGTTTAGCCTCTGGATATCTGTTTTTCTTTACGATCACGTTATAGGGATCTTAGGTGCTAGCTTTTAACTCAAAAAGGCGTAATGGTTCTCTTTGTTGCTGGTTTAATATCTTTGTGGGTTTAGGCCTGTGTATGACCTTTTTACTCAAGCACCTAAATTAGTTAAAAGTAGGATTTAGGGACCCTTGTAAATTTAATTGTAAAATACTTTAAATTCATTTGAAAATATCATATGAACTCTCATAAGATTTTCTTTGACACTCATGGTATAATATGCAGTTGTTTTAGTAAATCATGTTGCAGAGGAGTAATCAACCATTAAAATGCATGCAATCCTGCTTCATAGTGTAGAGCCTTCCGATGACTGTAGCCTCAAAAGGTGATTCAGTCACCACTTTGCATCACAGTGCCATGTTGTTACTTAACAAGAAAAAGTATTTTTGGATGCTTTGTATATGACAGCCAAGGCTTTAACTGACCTGTCCCATGGAAATTAAGATGAATGGTAACTCTCACGTCTGCTACCAAATGTTATTTGTAGTTATTTTCCAGTCTTACACAGAACATGTGCTGTGAGGCAAAGGCCGTGGCACAAATGGACAATCAGCCTTCTTTTGACTTTCTGACTCTGTCATTTTGAGGCTCAATTTTGATGTTGCTTAAAATAGCATGTAACTATGTGGAGAAGAGAAAGTTACAATCATATGTGTTAATAGAGGAAAGTATTAGGAACTGAGATGCTCATTTATTAAAAGATCTTGTGGAAGAGCAAACCAAAGCTCTTTGTTCAAAGGGAATGCTTAATACAAGGATTTAAGACCAAATACACTTCTTTTTCAGTATAATGTAATGCTGATTTGTAGAATCAGTGCACAGAAAAAGTATTATAACAATAATGTTGTTGGAAGAATGTTAAGCACATCTTTATGAAAAACCAACATCGCACGAGCAGTCTTATTGCTGGTATTGTTCTCTTATTGCATTGTAGCATGTGCAACATCCAGGTCACTGCCAGTGCAAACCAGACAAGCTTAAGCTGCGATGAGTGATACTGAAGGGGGGGCAGGGGAAGGGGGGGCTGTGCGTGTGGATCTGGATTGTCTCAAACTCAGACCCCAAGCAGAGATCCAGTGCTGGCAAATACAGCAAGAGTCTGTGGGGAAACTCTGCAACTGAAGTCTGCAGGGAATGGGAAAGAGTAGTTCCAGATAGGCCACCTTGACAAAGGTATTAGGTGTAGCAGGACATGCTGGTGTTCTGAACACATTGACAGTTATGAGCTTTTTAAGCAAATGTTTCTCATTTCTTTTTCCTCTTTGTTAGTTAAGTTGGATTGGGTGGCTGGTGCTGAAACAATTTAATCCTTGTCTACAAAGCAATTTATTGCAAGTTATTGCATCCTATTGCAATTGATTGCTTTATTGTTGTTGGCGTGTTCTGTGCTTTTTCTCTTAGAAATTTCATTTTGCAAATGTAGTAATAATATTTTACATGTGTAGAGTGCCTTTCATCACAAAATACTTTACAAACTAGATAGTTTTTGCAGTCAGTTGTTTGAAAGGAACTTATGCTGGTATCAGGATACATAGCCATCTTTGCCCATGTAGTCCATCCAGGCTGAGGCTTTATCATACTATCTACTTTCTTATAACCTATATTGGCACCTGAGTAATAAATAGCTGACTTCCCTTCCTGGCTCAGATGCATTTACTGCTGTGACTCAAAAACTGAAGTACTTGCTGGGTAGGGAAACAGTTTCAATTATATTGTCTGCTACCCCGTTTGCCTGATTGGCCACTAAACTAAGAAAAAAAAGTGTAAGAAAGGAAATTGAGACCTAAACAAATGTATTTTTAAGTCCTGTTATTTTTCTTTTTGTGCATTGTTTTAGGCAGGTATGATTTTTAAAAGTGTTACTGGTCTAAGTCCTGTGTTTATTTGACCAACTTCTGTTGGTTTTAGAATTTAATTATATTTATATTTATTTTATTGTGTGCTATGGCCTAAAGCTAAGACACTGTATGAATAAATTTGACCAGCTAGAGGTAAGGGCACAAGACTCTGTGCTCTGTGGTAAGCTGGCCTTAAATTTGAGAAAACCCTTGGAACTTCTATGGCATTCAGTGAAAGAACTGAATTAATTTAAACTGAACTGCACACAACCTTTTAAAAATTGTATCTGCTACATGTATGGATAATACTACTCTTAAATATTCGGCCTCTATTACTTACTTTAATTCAGTGGATTTTTTGCTGTCTCAACATAACTTCCATGTAAAAGGAAAGGCTAATCTACTGGTTCAGACAAAAGACTTAAGCTCAGCTGATCTGTGTTCTGTTTCGTTTTTATCATGTTCTTGCAATTTTTTTCTCCATCTGTAAAAAGGAGATGACAGCACTTCAGTTGCCTCGTGATTGGTAAGGATAAATACGTTGATTGTGAGATGTTCAAAATGATTGAGACAAGTATGTAACTAGGCCAATTTATATATAGAGATGCTTTCAAATTAGAAGTTGGGATATTTTGTCTTGGAGAAGTGTGGAGGAATGGATTAGCTATCCTGCTTAAAGTATTTAGTAGTGAAATGGTTAACAAAATATATATACAGGCAATGTTTAGGTTTCAGAGTTAACACCCTATTGAGATGATTGAAAATAGTTCACATCTTGCTGAACTGTCATTTTGAGCTGTCTGCCACTTTAAGAACATATTGCTGCCTCAGTTAACATATGGTTCGAGTTGATACAGTTTTCTGTGCAACCATGAGAGCTAGACACATCATTATATGAAAATGAAAACAAATGGCTGAGTCCTGAGCTCACTGCTTTAGGCCCCCCGGTGTAAGCATGAGTTCAAAGCCACCTAGTCTTCCCATTTGGAGATTCCTGCAGCATGAGAGAGTCCGGGTATGATGGTGAGCCACAATAGCCGGCTCCTGTGCCACAGAGCCATGGCACGCAGCCTGTAAGGGACGTTCCCAGGAAAGAAGTTTTACAGCCTGGGCACAATGGCAAATTATCCCCTGGGTTGCTGTACCTAATTTGTCAAGATTTAATTAGATCCTGGGATTGGTGAGCCTTCCTTTGGGATTTCTACTCCTTTACCGTATCACTGGTGTTGCAGATAGGTTGTACTTGGCACGTTAAAGAACTGAACCCTAAGCTTTTGCTGCATCTTAACTGTGTTGTAATGTAAGTTAATGCTAGCAAGTAGAAAAATAAAGGTTAAAGTTTCAAAGGAAACACTCTCTTTAGTGAGCACCATGAGGTAGCTTTTGATATCTGCAGAAGTGAGGTTGAAAAATTTTCCACTGAATTTATAATGGCTCCATTCTAGGATACCTGCAATTGTTTTGCATACTAAGATTTTTTTTCTGATGTGATAGAAATTCCATGGTTGTGCTACAGTTTGCTTTGCTTTTCTTAATTTAATTTACAGTTTTAGCACTACATCTTTTTTTCTACTTAGGCCAGGTAAATTTTGCAATATTTCCAACTCACTTGTTATCCAGGTGTTTTCATTGCTGAAGTTCCTGGTACGTCTCCTGTCATAGTAGAAAACTAATTCACTACAAACAAATTATAGTTAAATTATTTTAAAGGTCTAACTAAAGCTGACAAAACCAAAACAAAATAAAAACCTGAAGCTGAGAGTTCATCTTTTCCTTGTGCAGTGGGGCAAGGTGCAGACTAGAGTGATTCAGGTTATGCGTACAGCATAAAACTATCCAGATTTGGATAAATGGACTTTTTTCCTTGTACATATGGTTTTGTAACTGGCTCGTTTCCCAACATTCTTTTTGACTCAACTTTCAGATTCAAAGGAATCCAAATATCTGACCAAAACTCATTTAATTTTCTCCTGCCTATTAGAACTAAGTATTTGTGCAAAATGAAACCACAAATCAACTCAGGTTTGCTTGTGAGATTGATGAACCATAATGAATCTTTCGATGAACTCAGTCTAAATTTCAGGCATGTAATAAAACAGAAAAGTATATCCAAAAGTCACTTTGAGTATATCCCTGCATAACTGCTGATTTATTTTTAGGTCGCTTATTTTGGGGCATTTACAAGTCAGTCAACTGACAGAGAAATGCCGCTTAGCAATGCCACCTGCAGATTGCCTGTATACATACTGGTATACAAATTGCAGAGGCATGCACCAAATGGCAGATTTTTGGCTGATAAGATAATGGCAGGGCAGCATCTATTTCTTTGGAGCTACACTGCTGGAGGATATAGGCCAAAATCTCTTGCTGCTCCACAGATTAGGTTATTCAGATACCTCGTCGCCTCCTGTGTGTTCCTTGGACTTGATTAGAGCCTGCTGCTCCCCGCTGTGCCTTAGCAGAGGATGTCCTGCAGCGGGATCACAACTTGCTATGGATGTAAAGAGGCCAGGTGGGACTGTGCAGGCAGGTTGAGCGTGGCATCGGCCTTACATTGTGAGGATTACAATAAACAGGACAACACATTCGCATCACGTGTTTTGTCATTCACGCATATAACGTTTGCCTTTTCCAAATCTTTGTAGAAAATCTTTATTTGGCCAAGTTGGCAAATTATCTCCCAGAGTTCCAGGGCCATGTTTTTGGTTGTCGTCTTCAGTCCTACAAACTTTCTGAAGCGACATCCTTGTGTAGTTTACCGTATTTGTTCTTCTGCACCCATGCTATGGCTGGGATTATGCTGAATTCGGGTCCTCTCTGCAGGGTTCACTTCACCCAGGTTGATATTTAACAGTAAGCTGATCACTGATATTAGAAGCAGATTGTCTCATTCTTCCTTGTTTTCAAATGTATGCATAAATCCACATTTTAAAATGGCAGCACAGTGACTATTGCTGTTAGGTAGAGATCATTACACCCTAAGTGATGTATTAGGCCTATGTGGAGTTTTCTGTGTTTGTTACAAGGTGCTATTATGCTTGTGTTCCTGTCTGCAACAGGGAACCTGTCGGATTTGTCTTATAAGAGATCTTCATTTTTGGAATCTAGATTACTGCCGTTAGGCTCAATGAGTCTAATGCCCTACCACTCTGTGTTTACCTAGCAGAGTGACACTACTTTATTTATGGGTAGCAAAGAGGAAAGAAACCAGGATGCATTTCATTGATCTTTCCATGTTGTAAATGTAAAATTCATGTGCATTTTTGTTTGCTTTATAGCTGTTCTCTTTCCTTTTCCTTATTTAATATGCACTTCATATTGTGCCAAGGGGTCAGTAGGGCAAATCAAGGAGCCAGATGGCTTACCTCTACCCTAAGGAAACATACCAATATTTAGCTGGGCATTTTACCAAATAAAGGCAGGACTGGAATCCACAATAAACGTGAGAGTTGGTTAAAACTGCATCCTTTTCTTAGATTCACAGCTACATCCTCCTTGAGGCATGAGCTTTTTATACTTCACTGCCACTTTCTAGCTTTCTCCAAGTAACTGCATCTTAGAAGATATTAGAGGGGGGTGCAACTCCTTTTATTTATGGCCTTTGCACAGAAACAAGTTTCAGTTATTTTAATCTGACTGAAATAAGAAACCATAATCCATGGATGAAAAGACAGTGGACAAACTCAGTTAAATCCCTAGTACCCTGAGGACGTATATTTTGTCCATTTCTGATTTTTTATGTTCCCTTTTTTGTGCTGTTATTCCCAACTTTAACTTTTGAAAAGCCAAGCAGTTTAAGTGGCTGGGCCTGGGGAGCTTATTTGTATGCAGCACAAATTTCAGGATCTGTTCCCAAGCCTGTGCAGAGTGAAAAATGGCCTGCATTTTCTTGATAGCCCATGTGGTTGTAAAGAATAAATGGCTAATGAATTACAGATGAACATTGACGCAAATTAATCTTCCTGATGTCCCTGGGTTATATGGCAGCCATTTAAAAGTTTAATCAATACACTAAAGTTGAAAACATGCAGGCACTGCAGTTGTTTGGATGTAATAAACATCAGAGGGAAACGGGAGGCTTGTACCCAGTCCATGTATCATAATGACAGGTATTTATGTTTAATGGACTAAATATTTTTTATTGGAAGAGAGCAAATGTCAGCTTAACTTTGTAAGCCCCGCATTCAACTTTCCTTTGAGGTTGGTGAGAGACGGCTGACATGTCATTGAAAATGAAATGTAAAAAAACCAATTGAGACAAAGCGAGGATAAGGAGCTGTTTTGCCGACGAGATGTTGCTTTAATGCTCTGCAACTATTCATTAAATAAAATGTAAACTCTACCATTTCAAACGTTGCAGTAAAATGGTTTACTAGGGCAGACTTTTAATGGTTATTAGGGAAAACAAGAGCCAACTGCTGCCAAATATTCTTTTCTGGGAAACATTTTATTTGAAAAGTCTTTTCCTGAGTTACAATTTCAGAAGATTTATAATTATGGAGCAGTCATTCCCCCCTCCCCCTTTCCTTTTTGAGACAAAGAAAAACAGAAAAATAACTTTCAGAATAACCATTTGATGGTCCTTTTTTTCCCCCTTTGAACAGAGTAATAGCTTTATATAAGCTTCCCAGAGGCTTGGATATTAATTGCACTTGAAGTCAATAAATTTCAGAGCCATGTGTGTCCAGGACTTACCCATCATTGCTATAAATGGGGAAGGAGGCTATACAAGACTGCCAGATTCACCAGGCCTGCATAGTTGCTTGGCTATGTGAAAGACCACATGAATTTTTTTTTTTTTTTTTTAGATAAAAAAAAACGTTGTTGTCATATCATTTGGTCTTATAAGGAGGCAAACTTCTTCCATGTTAAACAAAAAGCTGCAATAAATGGAAGAAAGAGGGAAGATCGTGTTTTACCATCTTTCTGTAATCTGTTTTAGTACTCTATTTGTTGGCTGATCTTACCTGAATGGATTTTTGATGGTCTAGAGTGGTCTCATGAAGCTTCTCATAATGTGTACTGTGGAACCACTTCAGAAAGGGAGGATGGTCTCAAGCCGATGGGTCACTGTTTGCTTCTTTGGTGATTGGTTGAACTGGTTCTCTCTTGACTTTGTCATCTCTCTAAAATATTCCATTCAGTTAAATAATTGCTCTTAATAACAGTGCAGTGAGTCATCTGGTAGAGGTTTGATGCCTGACCTCCTACTTTGTGATCTCCAAGTGTATTGTGTTGGCTTTACCAAAAACTGTTTAAGGCAGAAAAGTGCATTGGGGGCGTGGCAGAAATCTCATATTACTACAGAGGCACCCGACATATCTAACTTCTGTTTGGCAGGCAGGCAATTTTATTTTAACAGCAATATCTATCTCAACATCTCTTTGTTATGTGGCAACAGGTTCTACTTCAGATAAGGTGGCTACTAGCATTGTAAATAAAGCCAGATTTGGCTAAATAATGTTGTAGATGGATAGTGTCATGTTTATAAGGATCATACATTGCTTCCTGATAATAAAATAATTGTTGAAGAAGCATCTGAAAATGTTACTCTTGTCTGCTCCTTGGATGATGAACTATTTGCATTTTTGAGCAAGCCCATAAATAAATACATGTTCACACCATGAAAAGTAAAAGAATGAAATGAGTACATTGGCCAAAAGTCTGTGAAAGCTGAAGAACTCATAGTGCAGCATAAGGTTGAAATAACGCAAAAATGGCCTTTTTTCCTCCTATTCTGCTGACCCTGTGTCACTTGTCCCAAATAGAGTAGCTTCCTAGTCTTGAGGACCTAGCATGGCCTAATCTGATGATGCTTCCAGACATGCTACTTTCTCCTGATCTTACATCCTGCAGTAGAGAGTGGGTTGCTCCTTCTGTTGTATGGCTACACCGGACTATGGCTAGGATTTATCTGGAATGCAGTGCAAGGCAACTGAGCCATGACATACTGGTTTATGGCCATTAGAAAGGGTCTGTTGAGTAGTTCTGAGCTGACTTCAATGTGACTGGTGAAGGGGAAAGTTGGAGCCTTATTATTGTCATAATGAAACATCAAAGACTTAGAAGGAGGGTTGCAGTGTCCTGCTGAATTAAGTTACGGTTTGGTTCAGTTTCAAAAATTGTCTTCTGTTTCATAAAGCTCAAAAGCAGTTTTCCAAAACTGCTCAAAAGCAGTAAGCTTTAGTGGCATGTGAAGTAAAACAGCAGGTATCTACAGCAAAACATTAACAAGATTGCACCAGACAGAGGTGGTGCTAGTAGAAAATTGGAGGTAAAGAGTGGGTGACATTAGATTGATTCTCTCTGTCAGATGGAAAACTCTCTTTTCAGTAACTATTCACAACAAAATATGAAGTCCTCTGTAAAATGGTACATTGGGGAGTACAAGCTGCCACTATCCAGCACACTACTCCCACAGCAGAAGACATAATAAGTTATTTTCTTGGTCAACCCATTATAGTATTTGACTAAATTACTCCAAGTTAGATTTTTACAACAGGAAGCTTGAATTTCAGACAAAGAAATCCCTTTTACTGTGGTTTCTGAATATTTAAATTCTGTAGAGAGCCTGCTGCTATGTATTATAGGCCTAATGGATAAAATACAGAAATAAAATAAAATCTGCTGTAAAAGATTTCTTTTAAAGCAAAAAGCAGAAAAGGTGAGAACTCCAAGGCTTCACATTTGAAGTGAGGTTCAACTTCATTGAGAGAAAGTATCTAAAGATGCATAAAAAAATATTGTCAAATGACAGAATTATTAGTGATTAAACATGGCTTTTTGAGAGCACTTTTCTTTCAGTTCAAAGTTACGTGGGTGTATATATGTACTTAAGTACAGCAGCCTCACACAACTGTTTTGAAGATTTACCAGCCCAGACACACAAATCTACGTGCTTACCCTTTGCCTTAATAAGTGATGATGAAAAAAATTTAATGGTGTTTTATCTGTCCATCAAAAAAATTGCCTCTGACTACTGGCTGGTTAATGTTTTGCAAGGCTGATATGTACCGTGCATTTAAGTACATATTTGTGTTTCGTTTTTTTTTCCTACGTAGTACCAGTGCAACAAAGATAGATGGTATGTCTGTCATATAGTCAAAATCATTAAATAATGATACAAAACTATTAATCTAAAATAATTTTAATCTAAGTGAAAAAGAAGGTAGGAAACCATGATTTGGCAAAGTACCTTTTTCTTTACCATGTTCATTTTTAATTCCTCAGAAATATGAATGTGATGTTAAAGGGTGAAAGCAGTTTGAGAATTATGGCAGTTGCAGCCTGCTTTGAACTGGGACCCACAGCCCTGACAGCTATTAAAACCTGAAGTAACTTTTGGTTCTGATATTTGTATAATGAGCGTATGACAAAAAAGGGGTTTAATTCTACATTATCCTGCAGGTGTAACTCTGCTGTCTGTCAGCTTATCCTGTATTTTATTTTGATGAAGAGATAACATTAGGGAGAAAAAAAACCCAAAAACTCTTCATCAAAAAGCTTAACAGGAAAGAAAAAAGTCTCAAGACAATGTCATGTATTGCTGGTTATTTGTGATGGTTAAAAGAATTATCTGAAAACAAAGAAGTCTTTCACAATGAATCTAAAACACAAAAGCTTTAATAACATTTACATCTGTGTATCATCCATGTCTCCAAATGCAAGTCATGAATAACACATAAACTAGAGCATATAGGGAACAGAAGTGCTAGCACATCATTTAAAATCCAACACACCCCATCGTCAGTGGAATCAAATACACAGCAGGAATGGTTCCAGTTGATAGACACACAATGAAGTCATTGAAAATGAAAACATATTAATTATGTTCCTAAAGGTTAAGATAGTAATGGCTGAATTCTCTAATCCTGGAATAATATTAATGCCCCAAATCCATGCAGGAAAAGTGTGTAACATTCCAAAAATGGTAGAAAATTTAGTTTTGAATTCACTTATTTGTCTCTCACCCATGACTGACTCCACAGCATGGGGGGGTAGCAGGGAGAAGAGCAGGAAGTGCAAGACAAAGACAAAACCAGGGAGAATTACCAACAAAAAAAGATGTTCTTGGTCCAAACAAGCCACTTGCACTACATGAGCTAATTGTAAGAATAGACCATTTCTAAACTGCAGCTGTTATGTGCTTAAGCAAACCCTGCTGGGAGAACTGCTTTGTAGGACACCTCTGCTAACACAGACACACAGAGAGTCCTTTAATTCAAAGTGCAGTGTTTAAGGGAAAGCTTTTCCGCTTCCAAATTTTCCTTATTACAGGATGTGATCCTAGCTTGTCACTCTGACATAGGTTTTCCCTTAAATGTTTTCTGTTTTCATTATCTTTTTGCCTATGTTAAATCAAAACAACGGAGCCTGAAGGCTGTGTGTGTGTGTGTGTTGGGAAATGAGTAAGGCGGGCTGAGGGGGAATGCTCAGGTTGTGTGATCGAAAATGATAGGTGTCAAAAAAACCCACAAAACACCTAGCTTGGTTGTGGTCATTTTCTTTATACGACAACATCTTTTTTGTTTGTCCCTGGGGACTAGTAAGATCACTCGTATGGTAGTTAATTTTAGATATGTTCTTTTTCTACTCTTCTATTTTATTCTGCCTCCCCCAAATCCTCATCCATGCATCTTTGACACAAGACTATTGCACCTGGGTTCCTAACTATATTAACTCCATTGTGTTGGTGTGCTGAGTGCCCCTGATCCTTAACATCTTTATGCTGAAACCCAAATCCTCCCAACAGCAAGGGGTTAATTGTCTGCTTTCAATGCATTTTAAAACTCTCAGCTCTTGGGAATGATGTTTCCATGAGGGTTGAATGTAATTACAAAATAATATAGGCACTCTGTCTTATTTTCAGTGAGTGATACTTAAGTCCTTGCTGCTGTTGCTGCATGTGCTTATATTGGGGCTCTACCTTCAGTGTGCTTGATGCGAGGTATTTGCAAATTTGAGCCTTTGGGCTTTAAATGTTGTGCTGCTTCTTCTGTTCCTTATTCACTACAGATTATGTATAATTGATGACCTGCATTTACAGACATGGGTGGTATACAGATGTAAATGTTATTATAGCTTTTATATTTTATGTTCTCTCTGAAAGATCATTTTGTCTTTGAATAATACTCCTGTTCAGATTTTGGGGGGTTTATCTCTAAAAGAGAATATGAAATGGATATTGCACATCGTATATTTCTTAAAAGTAATTTGGAATTTTAGGGTATGGGATTGGTGGTGACTGATACACTGCCTGGATGAGATATATCCCTTTGAAAATAACAGCGCCAGTACATGCCTGCATCTGTCTAACCTCATAATTCACTTTCACATTGGGTTATGGATGTCTGCATTCAGTGAGTCTATCTTCCCTTTAGGTATTATTTCAGCCCTTTGAGATAATAAGGAAAGTTTAATTGCGTTGTTAATTGATTTTTTGCACAACATTATTACCTTGATTGATTGCAGAGTTGATGAAAATGTTAGACACAGGCAGTGTAAAGTATCAGCCCAGTAAGGAGTGGGAGCCTTGTGGAGAATAGATAACCTTGATGTTAAGAGCTATATCCTTCAGATATGTCTTCCCTTGACATATTGATGGCCCTTGAAAAGGGAAAAGCTGATTGTATGCAGAATGTAATCATTAAACCCACTTCAGCTGGCTGTTGATTAATTTGTTTTTTCCTGAAGGATCTAGTTAAAGAGAAGGCCTCACTAGTATCAACAGCAGCCATTTTCCAAGCTTCAGATTATTCTTAACCCTCTCCTAGAAGAAAGAAAAATGATACTGTCTTGGTTTAGACAGGCAAATTGTCTGAAAACATTCAGTCCAACTGCAATTTGGGGATTATAACACTCACTTTACCCCGTTAACTACTGCTTCCTCTATGACCTCTCCTCCCCCTGCCTTCAGTATTCAGCTTTGCCACAGCCACAGCTAGCAGAAAGTCATGTTTGATGTTTTCTGAGTAAGGCCAGTGTCTGTCCTCAGCAGAGATGCCAACAGGGATGTCAAGCTTGTTTTGCCCAAAGACTGAAATACTTCAGTAGCATAGAGCTGCTTCCCAGGAGCCTCTCTGAAAGGACAAGAGGGTTCACTGCCCACACGTAAGTTGTTAAGCTTTTATTATCCCTGAAAAGATCTTTCTTGTATAATTTTTTGTTATTGCTTTTGAGATCTTTGAGGTCTTCAGTAGGGTAGTTGTGCTGTGCGTTGCTTCTGTCAGAGAGCACAAAGGATGCTGCGGAAGTCGGTGTGCCCAGTA
Source organism: Platalea leucorodia (assembly GCF_965183815.1). NCBI lineage: Eukaryota > Metazoa > Chordata > Aves > Pelecaniformes > Threskiornithidae > Platalea > Platalea leucorodia. The sequence goes on from NC_138826.1 coordinate 26,385,546, forward strand.
CTTACTCCTTCAGGATAGACACTGTTCGGTGCCACCCTAGGCTTAACAGCAGCAGCCAGGTACCCTGCTGTTGGATAGGTTCAACCAAACAGTGACCGTATGTGACTAGCTTTCCCACTGTGAATTCATGTGATGGTCTAATCCTGGACTACCTGCTACCTTCAGAGCACTTTCTGTTTTAACGGCACCCACTCTGAAAGTGAAGGTGAAGAGTATTACCTGTAAGAGCCATTGCCTAAATGGCCTTTCTGTGGTAGATGGGGCATCCTTGGCCGAAAAACATTCTCTGGATTGAGGGACAGCTTCTGTATTAAACATTTCTTCCATTTGTATCAGCAAATGACCCAAGGCATCTAAAATATTGATGCAGCTTTAACCAAGCGATTGAATGTCTTGGAAACAGAATGTGGTGGAGGTTTTATCCTTCAGTTAACCATTTAAAGGATATTTGGTAAAGTAGTAGGTAGCAGGTTATTGCTTCCTGTTTAGCTTGGTAGTCTCAAAGACAGTTGCTGTTAATTTGTGCTTGCAAGTGATAGTGATCAGTGTTGCTCGATTGTTTGGCCAGATGTGTTTTATTAGGTCCAATGTGCACATTTGCCAGTTGGCTCCTTTCTAATATGGGGACATGTTAACTTACGACATAGTCAAGTCTGACAAATTTGAACCAGCCAAATAAGTGAGTAATATTTCAAGCTGTCAAAGCGAGTGAATACTGATTAACTGACACACTCCAAAAGCTCTCACCAATATCCGTGCTCCAGTGGAAAACATTTACTAAGCATAATACTTGTTAGAAAGTCTTTGGTGCTTTGACTAAACTTTAATGACTCCGACCCTAATGGAGGGGTTTTAATGTGCCTCTCTTGAGCTATTTCTTAGCCCCCTATCTTTTATCTTTAGCAAAAGCTTCCATAGAGGCTAAAAGTGCACTTGTAAACTATGTTCTGCTGTCCACTGTGATTTAACCTTCAGCCTCCCTCTCATTAGCATGTTTTTAAAAGGAGGCTGAGGAAGGGGGAAAAGAGTTGAGGATATGAAACAATGACAATGTTTTGGCATGCAGTACTAGAGGCAGTCAATGTTTGGGAAGTAGACTATGGCCAGTAAGTATTTAGCAATAGCAGATGGTGTTATATGCGATATAGCATAGAAAAAAGTTCTGCTAAGAGGCAAGCCCAGACTTAGTCCAGAGAACTACATATTTGCTGAACACTTCGGATGTCTGGATCCAGATGCTTTTCTGATTTCATTTGGTGCTATATAGCAGCAACCTATAGAGGAGAGAAAGGATCTCACCAGTTGTGTGGGGTCCGGATGTGTCTTACCAAGTGCCAAATGCCTTCAGCTTCCACTAGAAATTAAGGGTATCCAGGGCCTTATAGTATCAGCTTCTTAAAAACTGCTTGGTTTTGTATTAGGAAGAATCACAGCAATCGTATCATTAGCAATTAGTTAAATGTTTCCTTTGTTTCTGAGGAAGGGTTTATGGAAAGGAGCAAGTAATGGCATGCAAAGAAGGTTCCCTTAACTGTATCATAATGTGACAGCAGCACTATTTCATTATGCTCTTTAATTTTATTTGAGAGACTTTCTTTCCCAGCTTTAAAAATAAAAAGCAACTTGTCTTTATTTCAGATGACTCTCCTGAGAAATTTCAAACCAATTGAGCCAGACTGGATTTTGTATGGCTTTTTTTTTCCTAATGTGAACTCCTCCAGCAGGAACACATTTGAGATCCAAAAGCAAGTTTTACTCGTGAGATGAGCCAAATTTATGTCTAAACTCTCCAGAAGGGCCCTGCTGCTCAAATTTTTTTCACATAAGAATTTGTAATTTTATTGTAATGCTTGCAGACTTTCCGAACAATTATTCCAAAAGTTTGCTTTCTGCCCCATAAATCATGGTACATTTGTTTAATTCTATCACAGTTACTAAAAGAGCTTACTTCCCTCTTTTTTTCCCCTTGCATTTTACTGCTAATGCAATCTGTGCATGGTTAAAGTTTGTGAAGTACAATATAATTATACTCACTTTCTGTTTTCTTAATGATCCTGTCATTCTTTATGGTTTAACTCCATTGCTGATTAATGTTAAGTATTATTAGTAGAATGTAGCCCAAAATATAGAGCAGCCTACAGAAATGCCATTTTTGCAAATGTTAGCCAAATTAACTGAGAATCTTCTAAGTTAATACGGTGAGTGTACACTGAGCAGCTGAACTTTAGTATATGGTAGGGATGGGATTTTACAACCTCCTTTTCCTCCCCTATTCTGAATATATTAAAAGTGTCTTTTAAATCACTTCAGTGATCATACTTTTGCATTATCAAAAATAATAGAAAGATCGTTCAAAACAGCGCTATAATTTATATTGTGAATGTGAGAGAATAACAAGTGCCACCCCAGCTGCAGTGGAAGCCGGTGGTGTAGACGAACGGCCACCTCCCCCCCATACAACGTTTTGAGCCTTTTGTTCAGACCAATACCCAGTGACATCCTTTTGTAGCCATCTGTATACACACACTGATGCTCACTGAGATTAGCCCACCAGAAGTCAGGCTCCTGGGCGAAAGGCTGAAAGCAGAGGTTGTATAAATATAGGCTTTGATCATGACAGAACAAGAAATTGGCTGCAAAACTAACAAACAGTATTGCTTTAATTGTCATATCGGAATATTTAGTTTGCCGGTGTGGTCCGTTTTTTAGACAAATGCATGCTGCCCTCTAGTGCTGATGCTCTCGGCTTGAAGCTGTCTGACGGGAGGGAAGCCAGGCAGATGGGTCTGTTTTGGCGGGGAGTGGCTTTTTGCCTGGTTACTAGAATTGCTAGTCCATTTTGGCGTATTTGGTCATTAATAGAAAGCAATTAAGCTCTTGTGACATTGGTTTAGAGATGAAGGGTATTTAACAGATGTAACCTGACTTGCACTGGGTATTTACAGTACTTTGTTCTGCTTTTACTCTACTACTTTTATTTAGACCGTATACGAGAGAATGAGATATATGAAGACGTATTTAAAAGACTAAAAGAACTGTGAACCCATACTTCCTTTCCTCCACCTCTTTCAAGGGTATTCAATGTATCCAAGTTTAAGCATCAGTTCACCCATAATATCTGGCATACTGATGCTTTCTGTGCACTTGGGTTTCTTTGACTGCAGTACCTAGCTGACTATACAATTTATGTTTCTGAGTATTTAAAAAAATTTGCTTTAAAATTTCAACATATTCAACAAGAAATATTTCATTGTAAAGTCGGCATTACTTCCATCCATGACATTACTCGAGAGTGCAAAAATGGTAAAGATGCACTGAAGAGACAAAAGCATTTGATTTTTTTTGTTTGGTGATCTTTGCTTCATTTTCACTAGACAGAGACATCCCCCCCCCCCCCTTTCTCTGATGGTGGTTACAATAAGCATGGAAAGATTCCAAAGAAATCCCAAGTGTGGGACCTTAAATTGTAACAATGATACCCAGAGGAGTATGGAACTGGTTAATGATTTGAAGTATTATGCCCTAAATGCTCCTATTTTAGCCAACAGTAGAGAATCTGTAGACAGCACATGCCCAGATCAAAGCTGATCATGTCAATGTCATTGAAGGAGGGAGAGATACCCTCCTTTTCCCCCTTCTCTCCCCCCTACCCTTTTTTTAAACAAAGTATGACATCTGAGGAACAGTGTGTTGATTGTTCCACTGCCAGGATATGCATAATGGAAACATTAGCTCCAAGATAACTTTTAATCTGTCAGCCTAATGGCTCCTTAATGTGTAGAGGGCTTTAAATGTATGTCAGCCAGGGCTGTATAAAGTAATATAGTTTGTGGCCTGACTGGATCTAGATGACTCCGCACCATGACACAATATGGTTTATTATTAAGTATCAGCTCATCAGCTTATTCCCACGGACTTGGACAAGCTTCTCAATTTTCCAGTAACAGATTATGTGAGAAAAAGCTTGCAGTGCATTTTTTTCTTTCCTCTTTTTTTCTTTTACTTTTTCTTTTTTCTTCCTCCCCCTCCCCCACTTCCAAATTACAAGTTTCATCTCCAGCTGCATTGGGAGCCCTGAAGTGTATTTACAGCAGGCTGCACTTTATCACACATCAGCTTGACTGCTAGTTTACACTGAACATTTATGCAGCTCCCTTGGCCCGGGATGCAAACTTCACATCTTTGTATTCCTATCACCTTCATTGCAATTTTTTCCAACATCCTCTCCCTGTTGACTGCTTTCCTTTCCCTCCCCAACTCTCACTTCCCCACATACTCCCCCTTTTTTCCTCCCTTCCTACAAACAGGCCAGTGAGACTTGACATGTCACAGTACTTGTCTGTGAAGGATACTTGCAATAATTCAGTGTTTTAGTTTGCCTGCTCTGATTCCTCTCAGCTCCAGCTTAGGTGTATAATTCCAACACCATTGCTGTAGACTGGATACAGATTTGATTTTGTGCCTTTCGGTAATTTCTTTCAGTCTGAAAGACCACTTTGTGCCCCATGCTGCAGGGTGTCCAGAGGAAAATATTATCACTTTTTGGCATCCCTGTGCAGGGAGCAGAGCAAAGAGGTAATTCATCTCTCCTGAATGTGAAGGTTACCTTCCTTTAGTGTTGTTACCCACAGAGGGAGAGGCGAATCAGGATCAGCAGTTTGCCACTGAAGGAATGTCCTTCTCCAGGAACCCTGCAATGGACTACATTCCCTAATCCATGGGGACCTCTCTGGGAGTATTTGGGGACCAGTCTCTGAGTATTGTGGCCATGGTGTGGGAATTCTGCTTTGGCCACAGTGAGCTCTCTCCTAAGCCTTCTCAAGCACAACTTCATCCCTTTATGCACAGATAGTTTTGGAGGAATTATGCATTATTTTTGCTTACATTTAGTGTTTCTATCCTCTTAAAAATAAATTAATTAGTTTATAACATAAGAGAAGTTAATATTTGTGCATTTGTTATTTGAGCACTTGTGAGTATTTTATGATACTATTTTAGGGAATTTTTGTTTGGTTTTGGTCTGTTGCTATGATATTTCAGGTCTTTATAAGATAACCCTTCTACAGCATTCAGCTGTAGCACAACCAAAGGCATTCAGGTCCTTATCTGTCGTATGCTCCTCTTTCTGTTGTTCCCTCTGCACTGATTTAAGGAGTCTGGATCCTGTGTCTTGACTCCAACCTGTAGTCTGGCATTCTGGAAACTGCAGTTGCAACAAACAAATTTAATTGTAGTAGTCAGAGATCCTGTCACATTAGCAAGGACAGCTGCAACTCTTCTGTTCTTTTCCTGTGTCACATTGCAGTTTTTGAGCTTGAGCTTCTCCATACTGACAGTGGTTTGTTTGCTGGGGCAGGGTGAAAGTCTGAGTGGACCTCTCCGAGTTACACACTTGGCAGCTTTTGGGAGGATGTAGTGACCCAGGTTATCCTTTACACCTTTTCCTATCTTCCAAGTGATCTTCTCAGATTCCTGTGTCAGAGAATTCATAGGCTGGATCATGTTCAATAGAAACAATTGTTCTGTTCTACCAAAAATCAACATGAAGTACAAAAAGTCTGTCTACAATTCCCTCCCTTCTTGTCCTATAAGTTTATAGTTATAAATTTTTGATTAAATTTGGTCCATTTTAAGAACATGAACCAACAACATAACTCAACAAGCACTCTTTTCTGCTTTTGGCTCTAACAGATCTCCAGAAGTAAAGGATTTCTTGTTTCTAATTGCTCAAACTATTGTTCTTGTTTATAAAAATGTATTTCTACATAAACAACTATGAAGGCCCAACTATAAATAAATAAACGTCTACAAGTTAAAGCAGATGGATGAACCTTAGAAGACTGACTGACTTGGAAAAACACTCAACATTTTTGGAAGAAAAAAAAAAAATCCTTTTTTTTTGCTTTTCTAAAGTGTCTCCCTGACATTACAGCCACAAGACTCAGTAGAACTGAAGGAGTACTACTTGAGTCCAAGTAAACTTTGTTTAGTCTTTTTTTTCCTAGCACTGTCAGATATTTAGCATCTCTCCTTTCCTCTCTTCCCACCCCCTCCCAGGCCCCCACCCTTGCGTGCTGTGAAGCTTTGCATGGATCTGTGCTCCCCAAATTTCAAGCTGATTTGGCTGAATGTCAAGCTAATGTTTTTGCAGGTTTGGTTTGGGTTTTTTTTGTTTTTGTTTTCTTTTGGTTTTAATGATTCATTGAGGATTACAAAGCAAATAATATGAAGGAGCATGTTTGGAAATATGTTGATATTTTTTACAGTATTCAGTTGATTTAATGTTCTTAATGATGAAGAGACAATAAATAGCTCAGGTACAATTAGATGGAGTGATTTTTTTTTTTTTTTTTGAACTAAAATGACTGTGAGAGTATATATCATTTAATTCTCCTGATTTAGCAGAAGAAAATAACCTACGGGTTACTGAAGGTGAGAGAATTAGGCTCCTAATTTCTTGAAAATCTCTAGTACTTCATTTCTTATAGAAAGTCAAAGTAGAATTGAAAATTAGTTGTCAACTAGACAACCAGATAAAGTTGTTAGAATTTCGATGAAGATAAATATAAAATGAAAAATTACTAAACTCCTGTACAAAAGGATTTGTTGTTTCAAACCAGCTTTACTTATCCATCAGAGGAAAAGGTTTTTAAGAGTTTTAAATTAATTCAACTGATGGAGGTGTTTTGCCTAAATCAGTAGCGTTGTAGACTTGAAACTGTTGATAGGTATTTATTCTCCCTTAAATGTTGTAGGTAGGGAATTATTTTCCTTTAAAGGAAGCTTTTATTAATATTTAAGGGAATTTTGCAACTTCTGTTCATTAATTGTAGAAAATGCCCAAGTGCCTATGAAAAAAATTATAATGGTATTGATATTTCATCCTGAAGGGTCTCCAAACAATTTACAGATTGGTAGTATAACCACACTGAAATGCACCCAGCTTCTTGGTGGAACATGGCAGCTGTTTAATAGCCCATAGCAAAACTATACAACAGCAGGTTGTGGAAAAAGAGATGAATATGGATCAAATACAAATTGGCAGTGGAGGATTTAGGTACTGTACTCAAATTAAAGTTAAGAAAAGTGGAATTCCCCTAAAATATTGAGTCTGTGTATGGAGTGCTACACTTTATCTGACCACAGCTCCTACTATGAGGACCTGTGGTTAGCCCATGTGAAAGACAGGCAGAGGATTGTATGCTGAAATGTAATCCCTGATGTATACTGTAGACCAATGTGTTTGACAAACAAATTTAATTGTGAATACTTTGCTGTTTGCACTTGCAGAGGGGCTTATTAAAAACATTTGATGTTAAAATGGGTGCCTGGGGGGGATCTTGGGCAGATGTGGCAATAGCTTTTGATAGGGGTGGCAAAAGTTTTGGCTTGACTACTTAGTTTTGGTAATTACTGTTTAAAGAAAACAGAACGCTACTGGAGAAGGCTGTGTTGCTAACAGCTGCCCCAGCTGTGATGGCTGAGAGGTGTTTTTTTAATAGATGTAGATCATTTCTTTGCTAGGGAAAAAGGTGAACCAAGAAAGGCAACAAGATGCTACCAGACAACAATTCCCTTATGTCACTATTGGCCTGAGCTGAATTTTGACCTGTGACTGAGGCTGTATGATCTATAGGTCTAGCAAATCCCATTGCAACTTCTTTTTACCATTTTCCATATAATACATGAAGATCTGCAAACTTTTTTTGCTCTAAGAAAGTGTATGGAGGTCCAACTGCATCATAGCTCTCTGCAACGCATGCCCAATTTAAAAGGAGCAAACATGACTTTAACAATTGTTAATGTGCTTTAGTATGCATGTATGTATGTATTTATTTATTTGGATAATTGGGTTTTCCCTCAGCTAAGGAAAAGCTGGTGTTGCTGACATTACAATGTGTTTGTGAAAAAAGACTGATACCACAACACATGCAAGCAACTGCAAGGCCATTACTCACCCAGCATAATTAGAACATCCATTCCAAAGGGGGAAAACATTTAAAAGATAAAGAGTGAATTTAAAAATGATTCTTCCCAATGCATTTTTTTCATAATTATAGTTTTAACAGCTTGTGGTGATGGTAGAAGCAGCCAGTATAAGAAAAATTAGAAGCCTCATTCGGGGAAGATGATCCCTCAAGAGACCTTGTGTTGTCATTTCTTAAGAACTGCAAGCAGAAACCTCATTCAGGATGCTGTGTGTTGTTTTGATGTATAGGGGGTATACTTAGCTTATTATGGCCAATGCTGGATATTTTAATTAGAAAACACCACAACAGCCACAGATGTATTGTTTCCCCCTTATTCCTCCCCTTGTCTGTGTGCAAAAATACAAGTGTACTCGTGCTCCTGAACTGCAAGGAAAGAATACCATAGCAGATAGGCAGGAGAGAAGCAGTAGGTTTCCTAAATTCAGGTGTGACATATCTTAGCATCAAAATTCTCATTGCAGCACACCAGTCTTTTTGTAGTTCTCCGAGTTTTCTACGGTTGCCAAAGGGAGGTGGGAAATGGAAAAGGAAAACAAAACAAAACAAAAAGACAACCAGTCACTGCATTTAATTTATGAGCAAGATTATTGTTTTACAAATAACCTTCATGATAAATAAAGTCTCGTGGCAACAATTTCAACGGTGCTTTTATCAAGACTCTCTGAGCGGTGTGTGTACTATGCCTGGCAATCGAATCACAGCTGTGTGCCTGGGCAGGGGATCTCTGCGGAGACAACACTTCCTTAATTTAAACAATTGTAGGCTGCAGGAGTTCAAAAATTTCAGCTGACTTTAACTGTCACTAGCCCAAGCACCTTTATCCCCAGGCGAGCAGCAGCAGCTGGATTTCATTTCCTGCTGCCAGACTGTCCGACATCTTTGCTGAACATCCCGGGAACTGAGCGTCTTTACTTTAAGGATTTTATTCAAGGTGACAGCTCCTCACACTTTAGTGTTCAGATCACCTCAAGTAGCTGAGATATCAGTGAAAATGAGAGCACTTCTCCAGCAAACTCCAAATTTAGATTGACTGAGGTTATCCTTAGGCCTCTAGACCCAGCCTCCATGACAGCACAGGCCTGCCAGTAACTTTAAAACTACAGTGGAGTTTGTAATGATGTCTGGGGAGAAATATTCTGCTGGAGCAGTGGAGGATACTATAAGCGATAGGAAATGATGTCAGATTTAGTTAGGGCTGGAGACAGTGTTAGAATATTCTTGGCATAATATGGCACCGGTATCTCTGTCAGCATCTCTGTTTTCTGTCACCGCACACAATCCCGGGCCTGTCTGTAGTCCTGACAGTGTCTTTTCAGATCAGGTTATTGCCAACTCGGAGACTGGCTCAGCGCAGCACCATACAGCCCCCTTTGTTTGAAGTCTGCCCTTTTGTCATTAATGCACTTGATGTCTATTTAAATCTGACTGTGAATGCAGTATCTGTTTTCCTGTCAAGAGATCATTGACAATATTAATACCTCATGTCCTTGCCTCATTTTCTAAGCGCTGACACCTAGCTACAGTCTCCAGCATTCATCAAACAGCACTCTCTCACCAGCATCTCTATAAACAGTCTTGCTTCCAGTCCTTAAGAAATGCGGCAGACCTCAAACAAGACTTTTATCAATGCCAGTGAAAAAGGAGTCTGAAGAATGCCATTAATAAACTGTTCATATCCTTTACATTTAGAGCTCTAAATGGCCTTGTTACCAACCTAATGCCTGCTGCAGTTTGACTTGGAATATCATCTGTTTAGGGGGAAAAAAAAGCTTGCTTTTCATTAGACACTTGGTTAGGAATGACAATATCATCCCTTGAGTGTGGAAACTGCTCCACTAGTGAAATTATTGAAATTGAAATTATTGAAGGAAGCTCAGTGGAGGAGGGAAAAGGGATCAGGCACTGTACTATATAGTCCCCATTTGTGTTATCCTGAAGAGGAATGTGTTTTTCACAACAAATCACAGGCCTATCAATTTTTTTTTTTTTCCATAGGAATGTGTTACTATCCTGATGTCTTAGAAGGAAAGAAGAGCATGGGTTAACATTAATCTTGCACAGCCCATGCCTTCCAAGGCTTTAGTTGCTTGTCTGATGGACGTTATACTGGAAAAATAGATGCAAAATATAAAAGCTTGCATACTTAATTCATACTGCAGGTGAGGATGGTATTTGCTATGTGAGTCCTGGAAAGTCAAAACATTGAGGATCTGCTCCTCCCCCATCTTCACCCTTTATGTAAAGCAGTGTTTGTCTCCTTTGGGCTAGGTTATGTTTGCCCTCATGGGGGTGAGCTATGTACTTCAGTGATTGCTGTGTTGAGACACTCCCAAGGTAGAGGAGACACTTTCACCTTCCTTCCGTGCATGGGAGATGACTTTAATTTGACTATATGTGCCTGTGGACATAAAGAACATCTCTGCTAGTAAAATTTAGCATCTTTGCAGATGTTCACAGGTGGGATGTGACTGTGAACTTACGCTTTCACATACCACTTAGTACCACCAGAGGGGATGCTTTTGAATAAGGTAGTGAGATCTGCAGGTGTGTGTCTCACCCACAGCAGTTACGGTTTCCTCAGACATCTTGCTGCCTGTACCCACTGAGAATAGTGTGCCTTGTCTCCCAAAAGCAGTGTTCTGGCTAATTTTTGAAAGCATCCTCTATGTACTGATATTTAACATAATTTATAATTGCATCTTGCTCATGGGATGTTGTTTGCAGAGCTACTTTGGAAATGTTTTATTAAATGTTTATTTGTGAGTCTGGGAAAAACGCTGGAGTCTGGCGGGGCTAACCATTAGGAAGTCCCAAGTTCTAGCCCACGTCTGTCAATGACTTGCCTGTGGATTTCAGCTGGTCACCTCAGTTCTCTGCCACTGCAAAGCAGGGATGGCTTTAGGTGTTTGCAGGATGACTTTGTGAAGGTTTGAAAGGTTTTTCCTGGATCCACATTAAACTGCAACTATTTGCTGCTTTTTTCTTTTTGGTTTTAATCATCAGGAAAACCCTGTAAACATGTAGCAGGGAGATTACAGAGAGTACAAAATGTAACTTCAACCCAGACTTTCTGGTTTTCAAAAGCAGGAGAGAAGTACTGTGATTTAAAATACAGTATATGATGTTTCAGTGCTATGCCATTCCATTTATAAAGACACTTGTGGATGTATGTTTAACAGGATAGCTTGTGAAGGTATTTGAACACGTTTTCCCAGTAGATTCAAAACTACCGACTGAAATGGTAATACTGAATATTTCACATGCACAAACTTTCTTTTGCAGGACAAGGGAAAACTCTTCCCTTCCCTCCTTCAAATTTCCCTAGTTAAGTGCTTTATTTGTGTATTATGCGACTGCTGTCCTAATTGTAATTAATTTCCTTTTTATTGTAGGTGTTTTGGGAAAATGCCGCTACATTTACTACGGAAAACATTCTGAGGGCAACAGATTCATCCGAGACGACCAGCTATAAAACACAGCGTTGTTTTGTGCCTCTTCTATCCCTCCACATAAGAAGCACAAATTGCATCTAAATTTTAAGCATGTAACTAAAGTCCTCTAGTGCCTTCTGCTGACTTTGCCAAGCCTGTCAAGATCATCCTTCTATCTTAGTCTGAGTAGTCACATAGAGATTGACATGATTGCCTTTAAGCAGGTCCCATCCACCAGTGTGACAGACAGCTGCAGCCAAGCACCCAGCCTGACAGGAGGAGCACCGTGATGGATTGCCTGGTCCAATTGCTGCTCGTAGAAGAGCAGGGGTCACACCTGGGGCTTCAGTGAGCATGCTCCATCGGTCGGCGCCTTAGCAAAAGCAGCGTGTTTATCTCCATCTTGCCTACTGAGTGAAAGTGGCTGGTGATATCAAAATGTTTATAAAGAGAGAGGCTATAATTTCAGATGAAAAAGCCCTTATCTGTTCTTATTTTTTTCCCTGTGGATTAAGTGCTTGTGTTTCTATCATCTCATACATGCTTACACAAATCCTTTCACAGTTTTGTTTCTTTTTCTGTTTGGTGTCCTCCCTCCCCTCCCAAATGAGCCTAGATTGGATTATTTTTTCTTTCAACAGGGAAAAAAAAAAATCCTGAAAATGTCAGCCATGCAAAGTACTATCAATTTGTATATTTGTTTATATGCAAAGGAAAAATATTTAAGTAATTTTGCAGACAAACAAAATTTGCTAATTCTTAAATTACATCTCAACATTTACTAACTCTGACCTTCAGAAAAGCGATCAATTTTTAATGCCGTAGAATAGTGGCACAACTTAAATGTATATACTTGGAAGAAGCCCTTGGTTGTGATATTGACAGTGTGTATTATTTCTGGTTTATTGCACAAGATATTTTTAACTTGTACAGAGGTTACATTTAGAATTAAATGCTTAGATTTGGAAAGAAAAAAGTGCTTAAAAAGAGTGATATAAAATAAAATTGCCACCAGATGGATATGATTATTCAGAGGGGAAAAAAGTCAATAAAAGTAACTGATGGAATTAACATAATTAACAGCTTTCCTAATACATTCTAGAGATGAGTTCCGATTAATCCCTTTTGATGTCTATGGAAGAAAAGCTATTGTCAAATTTTCAGTGGAAAAAATAAAAATGCACGGCCTATTTCCTGCTTTTCTGATAAAGAGGTTGGGCATATTTAGAATTGTGAACTTGTTACTGTGAAAAAAATCCCAATACTTCATACATATATTGTATTGAGTGCTAGTAGAATCAATAGGATCGGCCAAGGAATATGCGAAGATTCTGACTTCTGGGCTTTTCCAAACCCATGCATGTTGATGCCAGTTGCGAGCCATCACTGTCCGGCTGTGCTTCGCTTGTTTGAAATTACTTGGTGGTCTTTATTCACTTTCCTGGTTGAAAAAATGTCAGTTTTTAGAAGTTGCCTACTTTTGAGGGGCTATTATCAGCTAGTGTTGCAGGTGGAAGTGAACTGGATATTGAAGCCAATTGTGAAATCAGGTTTGACCAATGAAAAAGAATAAGACACTGGCAGGGTGACAAAGGAAAGCTTGCTGCTGCTGAAGGTTTTAGTCCTTACTCAGTAAATGGAAGCCTTCACTCACTCTGAAAGTCTATAATAAATCTTTAACAGATAGTTAAAATTAGTGATGAACACAGAACGATCCAGTTCACATCACCTGTGGTTCAAATTGAGCTCTGAGCTGTTTGCCATACAAATCGATGTCTCGAAAGTGCGTTTTGGCCACTTGTAACGCCTCTCTTAATGTCATACGTGGCTACAAATGAAATGCCAATTCATATTAGAAGTCCTAGGGGATATTAGATAAAGGAAAACTATGTGTCTCTTTTTTTAATCAAAAATATCATTAGAAATGTTTAGGGCACTTGTCATCTCTCTTGGTTACAAAAATAACAGCAATCCTAGTTTGTTCATATCATATTGTCTGTTTTGAAGTCTCCACACATTTTGGCTATGGCATATTACAAGCAGCAGGGTTCTGAATAGGGGTGTTCAGAATAACCCAATGTCACTTTCAGTCTGGTTACATGTATGTTCTTGTCTTTATAAAAGGCTTTAACCCTGCCTCAAACAATAAACAGCACTTGCAAACTGACCGCATGGTTTTTCCATCTTTATTTTGCTTGTTTACTTTTCCTAATGTCAAAACCATTTGTATCATTTTCAGGAGTGTTTTCTTCCCAGCAAAGCTTTGGAGGCAAAAATATTTTTGGAATGAGATGTGATCAAAGTCTCTTCCATTTTGGTTTTTGTTTTCACTTGGGAGATTGTATACCTATAGTTAGATATGGTAAAGCCCTAATTAAAATTTGCTCAAAGGGACTTCACACTAAATGTCACTGATTCTGGAAAATCAAAAGGATAATCTATGAATAATTATTTTATATTACTAACATGTATTAGGATATTATTTAAAAACAAGCATGGGTGTTTATTACTGTTTATGCTAACATAATTCTTTTTTAATATGCAGAGCGTTTTATTTTCAGATTTCTTCTGCTGAAGTTCTGTTTTAAGAGCTGGCAAACTTTTCAAACCTGGGGTTGCTATCTACACTTCGTTCCTTCCCAGTGGGAACTGCACCTGAATTTCTTAACTGAACTGAGTATCATTTAGGATGAAGGTTGCAGTAAAGTAATCAAAGAAGAAATTACACTCTCTCTTTTACTTCCCCTTCTCTATACATGGCACATCTTTCCTTCTCAAGATTAGCTAACTAGGCTATTAAAAATAAATTTGCCTACAAAGCTATAAGGATTTTAAAATGTGTATCTTTCCAAGGAACCACTGCATTCTTAGTTCTTTGTGTTGTCACAAGAAAAATTTTGGCCAGCCATGTTTCTTGATCGTTAACAAGGTTTGAGATCCAAGGTGTGTTTGAATAAGTAATCTTCAAATACCACAAATTTTCTAAAAAAATATCCAAACTTCAGTCTTATGTTCAGTCTTGTGATGACCAGTACTTTGGCTTTTGGCAGACATCACGTCTTCACAAATGAAGACTAGGAGGCAAATGGTTTTACTAGGAGCTGCCTGTAGTAGCTGTGCTGAGTGCATTCCTAACTTTATGTGTTGAAAATGGCAATTCCTAACCTTTTAATTAAAAATAAGAAAAAAATCGAAACTACAATATTGAAGTGAAATTTTAAAGATAAATGACCTTCAGTGAAAATCCTACTGTTATGGATACACAGACCTAACTTGGAGCAAACTGGCTCTAATTGCATGTGTTGCATGCATAAATGATTTATGGGATTGATGAAAGTATGTTACTACTGAAACCGCTTTTGTCTCCTTTGTTAGGCCTGAGTCTCTCAATACTTATTCTAGTATTTGCTTTACTCAAACCGTGAGTCCCTTTGAAGTTACTGTTATTATTCAAGAGAGTTAGGGTTACTAGTATTGGAAGGCTGGTTTGCAGCTCCCTTTTTAATACATTTGGTTCTTTGAGCAGAGCATTACATGATTGCTGAATGTTCAATTCTCACCTCTTCTTTGCAAATGAAAAATCACTGTATGTTGATCTTACGTTGCTCCCATTTAAGTCAGAAGTAAGAAACAAACCTGTCTGTGCTTTTGAAAATTCTTTCTGTAAATTACAGGGTTCACTTGCTGCCAGTGGATATATTAATATATTTTATTCTTGCCAACAATGTGAATATGTTGGGAAATGTTTACCCCCAGCAGAACTTTGCTAGATACAGCCTTTGTGGTGAGGTTCTGAATCAGCCCATTTTATACTGACTCAGACTGAGTCTTACCACATATTTCTTCTTTATGTGGTGTGATAGTTGGCACATGAGCCTCCGCTTGCCCAGTTTGGGAAAGTTTATTCTCTTTACTCTGTGTCTAACTGTCTGTCTTTCTGCTTTGTTAAACAGTTGGCATATGTGAAAGAAAGAGATGAAATTCAGCTTTCCAAAGGTGTAGCCATATAGCCAAGATTGAGGCTGTATGTTTGGCGTTTAGGTTTCTAAGTATCCATTTGCAAGTTCAGTCTGGGGAAACTGACAGTGAATCAGGTGATATGAAGTCAGGGGTCTTGCATGACTTGCTAGCTATTGTCCTCTGTTCCTAAAGATCTCTAGCTGTGTCCTTGTCTGCTTCAATTGCTGTGTCATTGCTCTGCAAGCAAGTGATGGCACGAAATAGGTAAGTGCTCCCCTTTTGTTTTTAAAGTGAAGTTTCTGCTTCACTGCTTGTAGTACAACAATTGAAATGCATAGTTTGCTTTTTCAGTGTTTTTATATATATACACCTGGTAACTGTTACATCTCACTGACTAGTCTTTCTGCTGCTTAGTTAAAATCTGTTTTCTGCATTCCTTTCTACTTCTAGTAATGGGAATAAAACAAAACAAACAAGTTATGATTGTGAGAAAACAGCCATCTAAAGATGCTACTGTGGGACCATGCCTATGCTAACAACTCTGTGTGACAGGTGAGCATTGTTACCCACAAACATGTCTAAATGGCTTGAAGGACTGATATGTGTTATGCCTTCTGGTTTGGAGCCTTCTTGGAGTTAGCCTGTGACTGTGAACAATAATATAGCCTTTGATTTTCTTATGCCACTCTAGCAGTATTAGGTGGTTAGAGCATGTTGTCTTACCTACAGTTAATGCTCATTTTACTTACAATATTATCCAAATAACATACCAAGGTCTTGGATTATATGAGAGTTAGGCCCAAGAAAAATGGCTTCTCCCAATCATTTATAACCTGTTCTTAAAGAGTCTTAAGAGTATTTTCTTTGGCGTTTGTTATGTGAGAATGTTCAGGATACACCCAGCACTCCTACTTCTTCAAAGCTGGTTGAATTAATGTATTTTCCATATGTGGTACTAAAGCAGCTGAATCTTTCTGAAAGTTACCTTTTAGGTTAGGTGACTCTGATGGACTTGCCTCTGGTGGTGGTGTCAACCTGAAGCTGACCCTTTCTTAGAGCTGCTGACAATTAGATTAAGCTTTCAGATCAGGATTTTCACAAGCCTTCAAGGAGCAGCTATCTGTAAGGACAAGCTAAGTCATCGTCATGGCACATTCACAAAATATCATCATCATCTCAGCATCCTTAGCATTTTAAGGCAACAGCATCTTGGAAAATATGTTTGATTCTAGGTTAGTTGTGTTCATAGGTTTTAACATAAAATATATTCGACGTTATCACATTACATGCAATGTTTGGGCTGCGAGAGCAAGTTCCTAAATGCGTTCAAAATATCCTCCCAGCGCAAGTTTAAAATTTCTTGCAAATATTTTGCATTCTGATTGAAAGTTTTGCTGCCAATTCAAAAATGAAATTGTGAAGTCAAGGATTTTTTAAACCTAGTTATATCTTAGTCCAGAAGTTTTTTAACAGATCATTTCACCTCTTATCCCCAATTCCATAGATCCTCTTAGAACAGAAATAATTCCTTATAGTATTATAGTTTTATAATAAAATATATAGAAAGGAATCTGTTTGAAAATGTCAGTATTATGTGTAAGTTTTAATTCAGTATTATATTTGGAAGTAAAGAGAAGCTTTACAAGATCTCTTCAGATCATACTCTGGAGAAAATCAGTGGCAGAATAGTGAAGCTTAAGAAATTTTACGTTACTTTTACATTTGAATGGGAAAAATCAAATAAAGAATACCAAGGTAACTGAGACTGATATTGTGATATAATTTCTATCTGTAACTGCCCTCCTACTTTTGAATTAACACTATTTTTGCAGTTGAATATTTAAGAGTCAATATAGGGAAAACAAAGGAAGGAGATTTCTGAAAACAATCTGCTTATTCATTTTATAGGCTTCTCTGATTTTATAAGACCTTTGAAACAATGTGTGCACTCAATTATCTAACATTCAGTGTATCTACTGAGTAAGCAGACAGTTGTGGACTTCAGGGAATTTTGAAACACACGTGCTGCTCAACCTTAGCAATTTTCTTTTACCTAGGAATTGTTTTCAGAAATTCCCATATAATGAAATTTCTGTTTAAGTTGATAGCTGTAAATGAGGGCACAGTTGCTTCATTTCCTTTTGACAATAAGCCAAATTCATCCCTGGTGGAACTCCATTGATTTAACTCTACTTGAGCTAAGCTACACTGGGGATGAATTTGGCCCAGCTTGAGATTTTTTTATTCATCTTTTCTTTAATTTCCTTTAGCTTAGTAGTCAATTTAGGGTTGGTCAGAGGATTACAATGCAGGAGAGGGGAAAAGCAAAACTTCTCTGCTCAAGAGTCATTTCCTTTTTAATACCCTACTGATTTAACCATGACTTGTAATGTGTTTCAGGTAGCCAATTTTCAACATCAATTTTGGAAGAAAGTTCACTATACTTTGAGTCTCCTTCCTTGGCTACTTCCCAAACCACCAAATCACCACGTACTATACAATGTACATATTATAAAAGGCAATGAAATGTCAGTGCTGGGAGATGATTTGAATAAACTGTGGTTATCAGCTGGTGCCTGGTATGGTTACCTTGAGCTCCACTGATTACACACCTCTTTGACCGTTACTTCAGATGATGGTGGAGCTGCAAGATCTCAACATCTGTAATGCCTAGCATACCTTCCCCCAGCTACTGCTTGCTGTACTTGGCTTTCTGGGAGTCTTGGGTGGTTTCTGTCCATGCGGTGCTCATGCCAGTTTTTTTTTGTTTGTTTGTTTTTTTCCTTTTTTATAAGTTTTGGTTATTGTGGGTTCACACCCAATAAGTTTCAAGTTTGAGCAAAAGCTGAAAGCATCATTCAGCCAAAACCACTACTGAGCTGTACGTGGTTTTCATCTGAAGCTGTAAATCAGCTACATTCACTGAGGGGTTAGCAAACCTGGCCTGAATGTCAAACCTCTAGCAACTCTCCCAAATCAGGCTAGTTCTGGGTTTCATTATTAAAGGTTTGCACAGCTCTAGCTAAGCCCTCATTTTCCACTTTCAGATAAATGCTTTTTCAGCTGTATTTATGAGGCTTAAGAGTAGAAAAACCTACCAGCTGTTACTGTTAATCACAAGTTTATATCATAAGCACATTCTGAGTCTTATCCTCTTTCTATTCATGTCAGTGGCAAAGCTTTCAACATCAATGGCAGTAGGAGCAAATATCACAAAATATAGGAATACACACCCAGTTTAAAAGGAGAAAATAGAGGTCTGCCTTAAACTAACAAAGCCAGGAATAGGATGCTGTACCTTTGAATGTTTTTCTCCATTTGTACATTCACTTTTGCACCAAGAAATACTTAGTGGCAATGTAGAAGCAAGCACAAGTTTCTGCTTCATGCTGGAATGATTTGCATTTTCTTATGGGGCGTCAAAATACACATTAAAGCAGGGCCTTTGACATAAGGAATCAAAATATGTGATATAAAAAATGAGTGTCTATCACCCATGCTAAGAAAGAAGCCTAGATTCATTAGTTCTGAAGCAGCTGCTGGCTGATAAATTTCTGGAGCTTTACACGGTGGAAACTTTCTGTTATCTATCAAAATGGAAAATAATATTATTTTACAAAATATCTATTCCAAAAGTAATTATATTTAAGCATTTAGTAACGTCTGATGTGTTTGGTTTGTGTTTTTTCTCAAATCAAAACATGAAGGATTTAATCTATAAGGCATTCTGCTACATCTGCCATTAGGATTTTGAGGCTTAGCAGTTCACATTTTACCTAACTGGAAGGCCAGCTTCACTGAAATTTTTGAAATCTGAACAAATGCTCTAGACCTGCAGACTGCTAATGAATGTTTTACAGGAAGGTAGAACAGTAGATTTCAGGACTATGAGACAGGATATGTGGTTTCAGTTTGTGCCTACTTCAGAGGTTTACTTTTAAAAATTACTAAAACAAAAATATATGTCCTAGTTCATTTGGTAGAATGCAGAATGCTACCTTTCATGAGAAGTCTCATCTCCTGCTGGGATGCCACCTCTCTCACAGAGAAGAAAGGCAGTGTCATGAAAGGTTTGGGAATCTTGTTTATCCTTACCTAACCATCGCTGTGTAATTGAAGTTAATAAATATATTCTGGTCCTGACCACCTTTCTCCTTGCTACTCACTCACTGTAAATTCAAAGTAAATTCTTGACTGTGCAGTGATAGTTCTGATTATTTGCTTTGTATTAACTTTTTCATGTAGCCTTCAGTGCAGCACAGAGAAGGTGACTGCAGAAGTATTTGCTTTTAAAGTAACTTACCCAGAGTTTATTAGAAGTCAATGAATTTTTATGTTTGGAATTATGGTCTTTCATCTAGCAATGAAATAAATGGTGAAGCAGTGCCTGAAAACCAAAACAAAAAAAACGAGGGCCCTGAATGTCAGGATTGAATGCACGGTGTGTTGGGTACCTAGCAAAGACTGGGCACAGTGCTGAGGACTGGAATGCTCATCCATCCAGAGGGAGAGTGGTTGCATTTTACTTGAAGATTTGGCAATGCCCTCTGCAATATCTCAGGTTACCCACTGCTAAATGTGCATCTTCCGTCTGATCCCAGCTTTCTCCACAGTCAGATGTAAATAGGCAGAATGCTTCCCCTAAAAAGCAATCCATCTCTCTACAATCCCTCTAGGACTAGCAGGGAAATGGGCATATATGATATATTTTAAAAAAACAAGATTGAATTACATGTTTGCACATATGTGCAAGCTCATGTGCCATCATTGCATTTTTCTTCATTTTTTTTTTTAATAAGTTTAACCAGCAGCCCAAATAGTTATTTTAAGATGATAAAATTTTTTAAGTCCAACTGCTAGTCAAATCCAGCTGAAACATAGCCAGTTGAAATGGGCAAAGAGAGCCCCAGAGTAAAATTACACAGTGTTTAACTGTGTGAAACATGTCTGGCTGCCCATACACAGTCACAAATAACTCTAGGAGAATCTGAAGAACTTAGGCTGCCCAGGGAAAAGGAAGAAAAATGACTATTTATTGTATCAATTAAACCCAAAGGGAAAATGTCATAATCAAGGAGTCCAGAGTTTTAGGCTTTTTTTTTTTTTTTTTTTAAGTTTGAAAGACAAAGAAATCCCAATCTGATCTTAAAAATGACATGTATTTATTTTAAATGAATAATGATGTTAAAAGACTGCTCTCCTCTTCTTCTGTATTGTGTTTTCAGCTCCTGGAGTCCCGCCCTGAGACCCCTCAGTGTCCATTAGCAGATCCATTTTCTGCCCTTAAACTATGTATTCTTATCAAAATGTTAATTCTTCTAAACCTTGAAAAAAACATCCTGATACACTGTGTATTTTATATGCCAAATTATTCCACTTTAATGGAAAAAGAACAGAAATGTTAAGGAATTCATTTGTATCTGAGTTGTGCACATCAATCTTCTAAGGCGGCACATAACAAAGGTCAGAAATAGCCTAGTGCTGTGTTTTGTGTAGCGCATCATTCTATGAGAAAATGTGCCCAAGTTCCTCCTAAAACATTGTTTTCAAGCATGGTTACTACTGAATATATTTCTAAATGACAAGGTTTATTTGTCTGTATTTTGATATGTTTAGGGGAAACTCGGGCTGACAGTTAGAGGAGCCAGGAAGAGGGAACCACAACAAGTTCCACCCAAACACAAAATGTCATCTCTTCCCTAGCTAGGATACAGAAGCATCCTGATGAAAAAAAGAGCAGACATTTAAAAGTTTCTGACATGTGTCACAGATGCAGCCATTGAGCCACTGTTCCTGATGTAGCTCAAAATGACAGCATCCAAGCCATTGGAACTGGCTGCGGGACATTCAAAGTTTGGTGTGTGTCGCATTTAATCCTTGTCATGGCACATCTAGAGAATAAAAAAGGCAAATGGACACAGGCAGTAGTGATAGTTCAAAAAACTTAAAATAAAGCTTCCCAGTCTAATTGATATTATCAAGCTGTGCTAACATTTATGAGCCACCAAGTAGACAGACAGGAGGTCAGCACCCTTTTTTTCTGCAATTTTCCTCCAAGTCAGAAGGATAAGTCTTTCAAGCTTTCTTTAAGGGTGACCCAAATACATGAACTCTTTACTCAGAAATAGCACTGACTTGACAAAGATACTCCTTAATAATCAAAACATATAAAGACAAAAAGCCTTCAACCACCGATGAAGCAACTTATTGTGCATGGCCCATGTTATTTATTTACACTAGCTTAGGATCCAGCCAATGATGATGATTATTGTACCAAAGAGTTGATAATTTATTGATAGTACTACCTCTGGATATTTTACAACCTTCATTTCTGATTATATCCTTGTAAAGTTGAGGTGCAGGCAGCATAAAATAACAGTCTTTTTAAGTTCTGTTGGCAGCTTCTTTCAAGTAGTGAGTCTTTTAATGCTGGCCCAAAAAGTTTGTGTAAATAAAACTGATTGTCTGCAATGGCTCAAGGTCTGCAGCACAGATCACTCGCATCAAGGGCTTTGCATCTAGGTTTCCAGAGAATTTATAATCAGCAGCCCATTAGCTTGTCATTGATTGCAGGGGATGAGTGCCTGCTCCTCATCTAACTTCCAGTTTAACATAGGGGATACTTTTCCATTTAGGTGAGTACAGAGGATTCAGTTTTAGCATTTTCCAAATACAATCAGCCTCTGATAATGCGAATCCCCTGGCAAGTTGGAAAAAAACATATCTTTTGTATTAAAAAGTCAGGGGTACCTACAGGCTATTGAACTGGTTTCTACTTAAATCTTTTGGCTACCGAGGCATAGTGATAAATCAAGCATGGGTTTAACAGTACTTCCTTCTGTATGTTAAAACAGACTTGTAAGACATTCATAGCATTATAGACATTATGGTGGTGGAGGGGAAGGTTCACTGAAGGAATGTGTTTAATAGACACATTTTTTGTGCAGTTTTATTAGAGGATTGGCAAATATATTTGTTACCACCCATCTATCCATCACATTCTGCAGAACGAATGTTGTATTGTTTTGTTGTCTGAAGTTCAAAAATATTTTTTAAACAGTCTTTTTTCTTTTTATCTTTGCATCCAACAGACGAGTGAAAAGCTTGAAAACATTGTAAAAAAACATATATTGCTATGTTTGTATCCTAGGTCAGAAATATGAAAACAATACAGCCCAAAAAACCCCTTTTTTTCCTCTCTCTCGTAAGACATAGCTTTAGGAGAAGTCAAGTTAACATGCTAACTTCAACCCAAGCTCCGAATGTTTTGAGGTTCTCTCTTTGACAGCCTTAATACTAACTACACTGACATTCAAACTTGGTTGACTTTGTTGCCCTCTGGAAGAAAAGGATGCTCAGAATTGGACTTCTCCATTTCACATGATTTCTTATGCCTTGGAAGGGTATGTTCATTAGGTTTTCGCCTGGTGAACCTCTTCCTGTGTCTAAATTAAAGAACGGTGAGGGTCATAGTTCAGTGGGGAGGCTGCAGCAGGCACCGGTGTTGCTGAGGAACAGAGCAGGTAGCTGCTGGCTTGCCCACAGAGACTCTGTGTGTAGGGCAGATAGTCCCCTTCAGTACCAGTGAAGAGGTGAACAGGTTAGCTTGAAGGTCTGTCCTTTCTGCATGCAACAGGTAAATTGGAGCTCGCATGGAACATTGGGCTTGCCTCCTGGAAGATCTGCAGTCGAGGCCCGCAGGGATACCAGAGCGAAACCCAGGTAATATATCTTTCTTAATGGCATCTCACAGAGGAAGCAAGCCTTGGTCGTGTTTCAGCTGTGTCTAACAGCATAAATGTAAATCAGGCCTGTTCTGTGACAAGTCAAGTTGCATCTTGAGAGGCAAACAACATCCCTTTGTCCCCGTTTACAGTGGCACAAGGTGGCTTCATTGCTGGCAGAGAATAACGTTTGGAATTGCTTTGCTGAGGCTGTACGTCATTTCTGTGTCATGCAGATCGGTGCACAAAAGCCTTGGAATGGGAGAGTGTGGTGTAAGCTGAGCTGGTAGATTCTTTGCTCTTTTTGGTGATACTGTAAAGTCCTCCTGTTATGCTGCTCAGATTGTGGAAATGTTGTGGCTGCATATCTACCTTCCCCAACAAAAGCTTTTGTATGTACGATGTTCTTACACACAGCGAAAGTAGAAAGTAGCAACAGAAAATTAAACTAGTAAGAAAAGAAGTGTAGAGGGGAAAAAGCATGGGCAATGCCTCATTCTTTTACAGTAATGACAATGATGAACAGTATAAAAGGACATAGTGAGTGGAAAAATATTTTTTAAAACAGTTTTGCTGATATTGGTGGCTATAGTTGGCAATCTTTATAAATTATGTATAAGTGTGTAATGATCTTTGGTAGTAACTGTGTTCCACAGGGCAGAGTTAAGGTTGTGGCAGAAAGCCCATTCCTAAATTTCTTTCTTATTTGTGCATAATCTTTCTGTTGAAGACAGGACGTGGTTATTCTTTCCCTCTATCGTAAATGAGTTATCATCTCAAAGAAACTAGACTAAAGTGCAGGAGAGAAACTCTTCATTCAAATTATCGTGTTGGATTCCATCCACTCATTTTTTGTGTCATCGCAGAACCTGTTTGCATACTTGACAGCAATATAAGTTCATTATTTCTCTCTGCAACAGAAACTCAGTTTTCTTTTCTGCCAGATAATTCCAGAGGATTTATGTGAGCTACGGATTTCCCATTTGCCTTAATGGGAGTTACCCTGCGCTGTACAATAGATTGGTGGCACAGTAAAGGAAGATAAGTCAAAAGACCCCTAGAGAGCAATGCTGATTTTAAATATTTCTCTTCTGCTGTAATAACTTCCATAGCATCCTATGCATTATGAAATGCCTGATTGAGTTAATTTGCTGCCTTGTAAAATAAAGCCATAATTATCATTATTAAGTGTAATTAACTGTACATCTGATCACTGTGAAGAATAGAAAAAGACAAATATAACATGAAAACACTTTAATATCATAATTACTGGTCCATTTGTATTGTCCTTGTTAAATATGCATATGCTAAATAATTTGATTTAATGTGTTGAGCTATGTTGCACTTTGCTTATCCTATCCTGATTACAAAGACCCCATCTTTTCTAGGAACATTTTTGGCTCAAGACCTTTTTTAATGGCAGCCTGTGGGAAGGGACAAAACCGAACAACCCTGTGAAGTTTGCTGGGGCCACTCCATAGTCTCATTTCTTAGACTTGTACTTTCTAAGTAAAAATTTTTTTAATAACTTCACGTATTTAATCTGTAGAGTCAAGACCTCTAATGGCAAACTTAGTCCAACAGAGATTCAGCTGGAAAACAGTCTTTGCTAGGGAACAGGAAGGAAAATAATGTTATGCTATATTGTCTTGTGCTGTAAGTCACAATGTTAACAACCAGATTTTGTAGGTTAATGGAACAGCCTTGACTGCAGGTCCAGAGTGGAGTTACTAGTTTTATTGGTCCGTTGAGGACCCTTGCTACCAGCACTGGTTGTCTGGCTAGTGAAAAAAGTGGAGTTTCAAAGTTTTTGTGGCCTTCAAAATGTCAATCTTAGAAAAAGCTTTCCCCTTTAAGCCTCATAAATTCAGATGGGCCAAAGCTTGAAAGACTTCCTAAAACTAGATAAAATGGACTGGATCTTTTCTTCTTTTGGGAATTAAGCATTTTTGTCTGCATTGATTAAAGAGTCTAAATTCAATGAGATTGTTTGGGAAATGAGCTAATTAATGAGAAAAGATTTCAGGATTTGGCACTTTTGTAGGAATGTCATGGACTTAATGGGATTATTGACCAGGGGAAGAGGTTGCAGGAGCTCACCATAGGCAGTTTATGTAAAAGAATCCATTTAACTTGCCTCTGAAATGAAACCACTGTAATGATTTCTGAGATCTGCCTCTTGTTCTGGTCAGGTGCCATCTCTTTTTCTGCAGCACTATTATAGCAGCAGCATTTGTAGTATTTTCTGCTTAACCCAGAGTATCACTGATTCCCAGAAGCATCAAATTTCCAGTCTCCCTTGAGATCTGGTAGTGATGTGCCTGAGGTTTGGGGTGCTTTGTTTTGGTTTATTTCTATAACAGTCATTTCAGTAAGGGAAAGGTTTCAGCGAGGAGCATCTGGAGGGGCACTAGTGGGAAATATGCCGACAAATGGGTAAGCAACTTACTGTGGTGCTGGACTTTTTCCTGTACTCTCTCACAGAGGTTGGTTACCTTTTTTAATATAATAAAGGATGAAATGGTTAAATACATCACAGTTTTGCCAATAATAGGTGTTGGTGTATAAGTCTAACTGGCAGTCAGACTGCCCAGGTTATTGATTTTACTGTCTAATGGCTGAAAGAGATGTTATCTTGATTAATTAGAAGTCAAAAACAAATGCATCTTGCTTCTGTTAGATCTCCTGGCATTTGCTTTCTTTTTTTCCTCCCTTGCCAATGTTGTTGTACATGTACCTTTAAAATGTTTTAATCTAAAAAGCTATCAAGGTCAGCAGTATACAAGCCCTAGTGACTTTATTTCAGCTGTCAATGAGTCCTTAAAGGATACACTGATTTTTGTGGTAGAAGGTACTCTTTTAAAGAATAAGGCTATTCATTTAACCTCAACAAATGAAAATCCAGTAGGCTATTATTCTTAGTGCTCTTGAAGTAACTTATCACCTCATTATACTATTGGGCAGAAGTGCTGACATGCTATCTGAGTATTAATTATATATTTACTGATGGTTTTACAGGAAAACATATTTTTCTCTTTTGGAGTATTTAGTGTTCTGCAAAGGTGTTTAGCGCTTAATGTGAATAAGCTTTACAAAGACCACTGCAACAGTGAAACATGAAAAAGTAGACAATTTTCTATCAGCTACTCTGAATTATGATCTGTAAGATGACAGAAAAAAATGAGAGAAGACGGGGAAAAAAAAGTCTAGGGTTAGTCAGCAATAACAAAACCTGTAGAGTTATAATATATCATATTAATAATCACTTCCTGGTGGTTTACATGCTCTCAGAATGCCGAGCACTAAGGAAAAAAATGGAATCTTGCTGCATTTATGAACAATTTACATCTCACAGAGTTTACTTCAAGCACATGAGTAGTCGTTTCTTTTTACTGTAGTTGCATTTGTGTTTAATATGAGCATGATCTAGAACTAAAATTACCTTACAAAGTATAGAGCAATACAATATATTGTACATGCTGTTGTGAATCAAAGTGAAATTGCCATGTTTGCATTTCATAACTTCAGAAGAGATCCTTGTTGTCACAACTGGTCTGATTCTGAAAATTGTGTAAAAATACCAGGGACACATTTCATATCTTTTCAAAATTTTGGGAATCCCATAAATGCAGTAGCTTTCTGCTCACAATAGTGTGTAATGTGTAATAGAAAACCACAAAGCACTGACACAAACTTTGCTGCATCATCTACTCAGCAGATGGTTTACATGACTTGCTTTCTTCTTATTTTCTCCACAATATTTTAGCATACAGTTAATCTGTTTATTGGGTTCTCAGTTCTCTCCTCTAGGTCTTGTTGTCATGAAAGATAGTGTCTAAAGAAAGATGGCCTACAGCACTGCACGATTTATAGGTGCAGAGTTGTTTAAGTAGCCAATTTGTAAAGCTTCAGGCTCAATTTATGTGCTGTTTTTCCCGTGGACTTTACCTAGAAAAAAGTGTAAAATGCACAAGGCTTCTACTCATCTACAGCCCCCACTTTGCTTGGCAACTTGGTGTTCACAAAAAAAAAACCCAGGAGCCTGTTCAGTCCAAGCAAGGAACTGCAAGTGTTTCCTGAAATAGGGACGTAGAAGGACAGGATGTAAATCAAGGCAGCCCTGTGGTCATTTTAATTGGCATTCTTACCATTTATGCAGGTCCATGCAACTTCTTACTGTGCTGTTGAATAAAATGAGAAGTTACCACAGCAACTGCAACATCTATGGCCATTTTTGACTGTAGGCCTGCTGAAATATTGACCTCAATTTTATTTAGCTGAAATTCACAGTACAATTTCAGTAAATTTAGTGCTGCTGATAGCTGTCAGATTGAGTGCGTTGGATAGCGGGTTTAGGTAGCGGTAAGATTAGCTATCTTGCGTTGTACTGCCACCAGCATCCCTTGTCTTTTATCTGAAAGAGCTTCATCTAGGCAGGGGTATAATTCAGTATTTGTTTTTTATTTGGAGACTGCCTGTGAGGAGGTGCCTGCTAGTACCAGTTGTAATGCTGAACCCTGTTCTGTAAAAACTGGACTTAAATTCACTCTATATCATCTGTACATAGAATATATACAGTATGTATAGGGTTGTTTCCATCCAGAAGAGACATTGACTCCTTGCGCTGTTACCAGCCACCACATCCATTTCGAGTTCTTCGACAGACAAGGAACTGAACTGGAGGGCAAATTAATAGATACTGAGGAGTGCATACCTAGGTCGGTGTTGTGATCATCATCATTTTTATTGCTCTGGCCTCTATGTGAATGGGACCCAAATCTGTTAAGAATTGACAAATTCTGTCACAGTATAGGTGTTCCAGGGTCTACTCTTTTAAAAAAAAGAAACAAACAAACAAAAAACCCAGAGAGGCTTAAGACCCTTATGGTTACAAATAAAATATTGAATAAATATATATGTATTTTCATACATATAAAAATATTTAAAAGTGGAAAAGAGCAACTGGCTTTGGGTTAAGTGGTGCATAAGAGTTTACACCAGCTCATGTTATGGCATGAAGATGCAGGGGCCCTGAACAGGTAAACATCCAGGGCAGCAGGCTGCTTTAATGTGATCCTGAGCTCCGATGGAGGTGAGTGTGTCATGTTGACTAGGTCATTGCTTTTCTTCTGGCATTTCCCCTCATTTCCAGGATGTCTCCCTGCTCACAGAAGCACTCCCAATTTCCTTGCTCCAAAGGAACATTTTTTTCTGGGCAATGTCACCCTCCATTTGTGGAGTAAAGGGAAATAAAAGCTGTAAAATATTGATTCTGGAAGTTTACATGAGGGAAATAGAAAGTCTTTCTTCTGAGCCTTGGAATGGCTGTCAGGGGCCTGCCTCAGCTGTTAAGATGGGCCCAGCTAATGCAGTCAGGTTCGCTCCGTCTGCCATGGCTTTGAGTGACAGCTATGGCCCAGTGCACATCCACTGAAAACTAGCATCAGGGAGTGACATACAGTTTGATAACATAAGATGCTTAGGTTTTTTGGCTCAAGTGAGATGTTCAGAGCTAATAGCCCTGTGAGCAGAGTTTCAGCTGTGATCTGTACCTTGAGATATCGGTTGTGTCTGGCTCAGGAAAAAGGGGAAAGAATGAAAGCTTATTTCTAGAAAGGTTTCCGATGAGCAGCATTTGTCATTGAAGGGGAAGATGGGTATAATTAGCTTGTCAGTCTAGTTTGGGCTGAGCTGGCTTTCTGTGGTAAGAAAGATGGACTAACTGCCAGAAGACCTGACAGGCAGTCGATAATGCAGCAATTAATGTCATAAATAATTCTGGAACCAATTATATCAAAATGGACTCCAAGCTTTAAAAAGGAACAGAATTCCCTTATTCTTCCTGCTAACAGCAAGAAGCAGCTTTCATTTTTCTCTGTAATTACTTTTCATTGTATATAGCAATAAAGTAGGGCTTTTCTGTCCATATTTAAAACTTGTCTTTTTTGCCTTCCCCCGCCTCCTGAACACTCTTTACCCCATAGGACAAGGTTGTTACAGCAGATCTTTGCTGAGGTGAATGTATAATCTTTTCACATGGCTGTTACATGATAATTTCTGCTGCACCTAAATGACGAAGAGCCAAGTTTTCTCAAATGTCATGGGCAATGACAGCAGAAAGCACCAAACAATGGCATTTGGAAATAAAGACATTTGTGAAATAAATTGATTTGTCTTATTATTTTAAAGGTTGCTCTGACTTGCTTACACTGAACTTATTGATTTTTTTCTCCCCTCTCGCTGTACAGTTACAGCTACGGAAGCTGAGCCAAGCTATTCCCTTTATGCTGCAAACACAATTCAGAACAGCCCTGTGAGTTAACGGGCATTCCCTTACAAAAGACACTGAGTTACAAACGCTCTCTAGAGTGATATTCTCCTTAGCTGTTTCTCTGTGTGCTTTAATACATATGTAGATAACACAAAGCCTGTACTGGCAAAACCCCCACAGTACTGCTTTTGCTAATAGTCTTTTCTGTAGTCTCGTCTGCTGTTTGGTTTTTTTGGGGGTTTTTTGTTTGGTTTTTTTTTTTTTTTTTTTTTTTAAATGGACTATAGAAGTAGTAAATTACTGTAGCATTCGTTCACAGCTTTGTTCAGAGCCTGACAAACGCTTCCAACTTTTCAACTATGGTGGCATTTACTCCTGGGAGGTTGGGGAAAACAGTTCATGAAGTTCCCACTGTTTTAAAACCAGAAACATCTGTTGGTGTCACATGCAGTTTGTTGGCTGGGTCCAGGAGTAAAGAAATCCTGCAGCCGATCATCTCTCTCTTTAGCAGTAGGTGTCAGTATGGTGAGTGGTAACTACAACAGAGAGTTTTAGAGGACACATGCTAATTAGGCCAGCTAACAAAAATATAAACACTGACATTTACCATGCTTAAAACCAGAAACGTGTCTGCTGTGTCTGCACATTGTTTCAGACCATGACAATAGAGCCATAGCTAGTTTAATTAAGCTTTCAAGGAACAAAGGCTTTCAGATTTTGGAGATACAGCTCCCTGTTTTAGCAGGAAGAATGGGAGAAAGAGTGAGAGCGATCTGTGATGTGTAAAGCCCAGGCATGCAGCGGTGCAGAGCTGGGAGAGCTGTGTCCCCTTCCAAGCCCTGCTGCAGGGATGCTGCTGAGTGACTGCCTGGAAATTGGCATGTCTGTCTTCACGGCTGCCCCAGGCCAGAGGGACAGAGAATGCTCACCTTGCGAAGGCAATGTGCATATTAACACATTTAAGGTCTTTTTAAGTACTTGGAGATTGTCTGTAGGAAAGGGTGAAGGAAATGCAGTATTTTTGAGAGGAAAGACCATCTGTTTCACATCTCATTAAGAATTATATCCTGTTTCTACTCTGCAGCCCAGCAAGGCCTGAAAACAAGGAGCTGTGTTTAAACAATACTACCTCAGTTAAACTACAGTGTATATAAATTAAACTCAGTTTTGGTCCAAATGACCCACCTTTTACAGCTCACAGGAGTTGTCACAAAAGGTAGCGGTAAGATTTTGGCAGAATCTTTGCAGGTCAGCTCTGTAGCCCTTCAGTGGTCTTGCTGTCATCATTTTCTTTGCTATGCTGCTGCATTTTTAGCGAAAGTACTTCACTTTCCTCACACGTCAGATCATTCAGTGTACTCTTTCTCTTCCATAGAAAGGAGGTTTCAATACTTGTATTCATAAGAATGATTTCAAGCATAAAGATAAAATCAGTTTGATCTAGTCTGGTAAGATGGTCTAGCAGGTAGTATCACTATTTTGTCTGCAGAACTCCTACTGACCTCCATTCTGGAGAAATTCAGTTCCATGGTGAAGTGGACTTTATAAACAAGCCAAGTGATTTAGCACGAAATGGCACATTAAAGGAGCTTAATTTACCTACCATCATCTGTGATGCTACCCTGATAATTCAGCTTTTCTATTCTAACTGCTAATATCATTGATGCTACTGTAGGAAACTTATGGCTACGTGAGCAACTACTATGCTTGAAACAAGTAGCAGATTTCCAGTTCATCAGGAAGGTGAGTTGTCCAAGAGCAATTAATATTACCTACAATTACCTATAGGTAATATTACCCAATATTACCTATTCTAGTATCACGGCTTGTACTTCTAACAAAAATACAGAAGGATTTTTTACTTTATTCTTAAATAGTTTTAAATAATTATTTTTATTAGGTCTATTTTAATGATTCCTAAAGAAAGAAGTGAAAATCCTATGAGATGTTTCATAGCCCTGAAAGGCAAATGCAGGGTAAACTAATGGCACTACTTACTTAGATATTGCTGCTCCTTTATCCTCTAAATGCCTGAAAATAGCTCTTTGTAGAGGTGAAGTGCAGAATCCAATGACTTTAGCACCTTGGTTTAGCTCAAGATGGGAGATATTATCTAGTTTTATTATGTGTGTGCCAGGGTGTTATGTGTTTTTATCTGTTGCTTGAAGTTGCACACTAAAATTCTAAGCTCTTATGGCTATTTACTACTGTGACCATTGAAATCGTACATACTCATTATAACTTAGTGAATTTGGGCTGATAATACAATAATGACCAGGTTTTCATCATGAACTAGCGTAAGCATTCTTCTGGATTAACCTTGGGGTATTAAAAAATACAGTGCCCTGTGTCTGAAACACAAATGCAGCAGCAGGGATGTTAGTGGAGTAACACAACACAGAGAAATAGGAAAGTGAGGAAGGGGCAAGGACTGACTGATTTACATAATCACGTAAATTTTTAAACATACTCCTCCTCTTTCCTTTAGGTCTAATTAGCTGCCATCCACATCAGAGTGGGGTTTCCTCTGCCTTTTACCTCAGACCCTCTTTTGCTACGTCACTGTTTGTATTTCTCAGATCTAGATTGTCAGAAGGGCCCAACATGTCCAAACAATGACAGATTTTTCTGAAGCTCAGTTCTCTATCATGCAGCTAATTAAGAAGCCAAGCTGATGGTGGACAGAGGATGGAAGGGAAGGGGGGCAGGGGGAGGATAGATGGAAAAAAGTCTTACTAGTTCAGCATATCTAGATCTTTGAAATCTGGTTGTACATATCACAGACATTGATTCTTGGGGTTTGAAAACCTGGCCTTCATTAGGTACTTAAGTTGGAAGCGAGGAACTAATATTGTTCTCTTTGGAGCATGAGCTCGGAGGGCAGTGACTTTTCACGTGACTTTGTACAGCACTGTTTCTGAAGGGATTTTTCTGAATGATTTTAATAGAAACAGTAAATAATACAGCATGAGTGCACAGGATATGAGTTTCTCCCTAGCACTTTTGTTACTCAGAGGAGTGTTTTATCTTCTACGGTGTCTCCAGAAGCCAGACAAACATGCATTTAGTTTTAAAGCATCTGTCATACTTTATGGCTTTGGTAAATAAGCATGCTTAAAAACGTTTTGGTTCTTGGTATATATTTTCTTTACTTTTCTGAATCTTTCTAGATCAGTTCTTGAAATTGCAGGAAATGATCAAGGAAAAAAGGGAACATAGAACAGGTTAATTGAGAGCGTGCTAGTTACTTATACTAGCAAAACCTAGTACGTACCATACTGTGAGCAGGTTGATGAACTTATCTTTGGCTAAAAAGAGGAGGAAAATAAGTCTTGCTGAAGAAAAAGGAAATTGAAGCAGGTGTGTAGAGTGCTGTCTACTGCAGCATATAGGGACTGTTGTCTACCAAAGTACCAGACTGTACCAGCTGAGTTATGAGGGATGATGCTAGCACTTCTGTTGATGCTGATGGTGTAGGCTCTGTGGAGAGCTGGTATTATTAAATGCTGCAATTTGTTTTATTTTACACAATTCTCGAGTTGAGGATGGACATCTAAGTTAGTCTTATTACAAGATTACACATCCTCACCAAAACTCTGCTCTTGGAGTTAATTTTAGGTTTGTAATAGCTTTGGCTTTCTTGGTTGTTGACAGAAAGCTTAAAACCTAACCAATCCTGCGCCCCTCCATAAAATCCCTTCTAATGCTGCTACAGAAGTTATACATTTTTAATGTTTTGATTTTTGAAGATGAGTAACGCACCACAACTTGAATTCTTGGAATCAGCAGTCCTGCCTTTCTCTGGGTGAGGAACAATGTCAGCTTAGATGAAAGATGAAAAAGATGGGGTCTTAGGGAAATCTTAAGTCTGCTTATGGCAGAGGAATCTGCTACTCTGAGGTAAGACTCAAATGTGAAGCTACACTGGGACTCAGCGAGCTCATACCTTCCAGAACTGAAAAAAAGACAACACAGTCAAAAAGTATACAAAGAAGTGCAAGAGAGTGATTCTGAGACTGTCTTTTCTCATTAAAAGTAGAATCTGTTGATAATATAGGGCTAGCTACCTTTCTCTCAGGAGATTTAGTGCTTGCACGCTGTTTTTCTAAATAGAACAGTAAAGTCACTAAAAGAATTAGGGCACTCTGAGAACATAATGATGTTATCTCATCCAGTTCCTCTTCAGAGTGGAAGGTAGAAGGGTGTTAAGTTACTACCCAGAGTATTTAAACATTTTACTTTCAGGGACTTTTGCAGGATTAATGCAGATATCCAGTAATAAATTTGAATTTCACCCATGTTTTCTCCTGAGGTGCCTTTTTTTCTTGGCAGACTCCAAGTGACGTTAATTGCTCCTGATTCAACATTAGCAGGATTAAGTTTTCTCTCCTCCTGCTGATGGGGTTCAGTTTCTTTCCTTTGGTTAATGTGTCAAACACCAATCCACCTCCGTCTCCCCTTGCCTCTCCAGTAACTAACTGTGTTGAAATACATAAGACAATAAGAGAATACATTGTATAATCAAGAATGAAAAATAATATCATCTACCACAGTAAATCATAGCCAAACAACACAGTTATAATAGAAATACCTTTCCTATGGCTGATCCACTAACACATACTTAGTCAGATAACAAATAACTTATTCTTGGAGAGAGTGCCCTGGATTTGATTTATCTCTGAGTGTAAGTAAATATGAAAAGGCTGCCAAATCTGCCTATATAAATCTCAGCTGTCTCAAAATGTCATGTATGGGGGAAGTGAAAAATTAAGAAGGTGTTTCTGTCCTAATAGGGTATGGAGGCAAAAAGTTCTGCTTTTAATTCTTCTTAGGGATGCTATTTCTCTGGTTGATACCTGGGAAGAATTAGAGCAGAGCTGGAAAAAATACATATACATAGTGCCAAATTCTGGTCTTATTTTTGCTGATGTAAATCTGGAGTAGATCCACTAAAGACTCTGGAATTAGTCTGGCTTTGTCCCAGTGTAGCTGACAGCAAACTGAGAGCCTTTCAAATTAAATAATGGTAAAATCTCAGTGTTGTTAAGATTTTTCATTTTGGTTATAGTGGCCATTGTTTGTTTGAACAAATAGAACAAAAAAATCATCTGAAGATACTTATATACTGCTGCACAAGTGAGAATAGAAAGAGGACTGGGCCAATGTGAAAATCAAGGGTAAGGAAATAGTTTCCATAACCATTGTTTGCATATGTATATTCTTGTCTGGCAACACCACACCATGCTTAAGAGTCCGTTTAGACAGGAAAGAAAGAGGAGGCATGCAGGGCTGGGTTATGCCACTTTAACTCAAGTATTGCATAGTATCATAATCCCGGCACAAATCCTGCCAGTTTGTGAATTCTCGCCCATGGGCTTTATATTTCTCTCACTTAATTCAGTGAACATCATTGGAGTTACTCCTGACTTGTACCAGGGTGGTGAACGTCAGAATTATGCCCTCTGTCTCCTGCATGGGCTGGTGAACTGGATGCTCTGCGTGACAAAGCGCGTCAATTAGCTTGAAGTTCTTGCAGAGCTTCAGTCCATATGGGATTCAAAGGTAGTTTGTTACCTCTGAGGTGGGGGGTTTTAGTTAAACGTGTCATCCTGCTCAAATTCATTAGATGAAAAGTGAGTATCATCTTACGTTACATAAGTTCAGCTGGAATGTATACAGTGTCAGCAGTATGGGAGAAGAAAACATGTGTTGAATACATCTAGTGTGTCTTGGGTCTCTGAAGGTCACTCCACTAAAGTAATATATAGTGCTAGTGCTAGTGGCTCAAGGTCAAGTCAGCTTGCTTTTCATAATGCATAAACCTGAAGCTCGCTCAGACACCAATCATCTGACCTAAACCTTGGAACAAATATTTTACTAAGTAAATCAGTGAGCATGCTGGCATTTCTATTAACCTTCAATGCACTGGTGACAGAAAATGAATAATGATAAATAATAACTCAGGCCTGTAAATCATGCTTAGCATCAGACAAAAAGAAAAAAAAAGGAAAAAGAAAGAAAAAAGAAAAACCATCTGCTAAGCTGGACAAGCCTGTAGGGAGAAACCCACAACAAAGGGAAACGTGCTTTTTCCCTCCCACAGCAGTTCCCTGGACTTGAAAGTTGGGGGTGGGATGGAGGGGGCTTTGCAGAGACTGGTGAAGGAAACACTTGAAAGTGAAAAGCTGAACGTACACAAACTGCAGGGAGTCAGAGTAAGAAGTGCTCAGTTACACAAGGTGGTAGGATTGTTTGGCAAGCCTTGAAATGGATGAAGTCTTTTCTTGTCCTCCTCTCCCACTGTCTGACCGTCAGCAGCTGTCTGCTGGTAAACGGAAGATAACAGACCTACAGCAATTTACCAGGGTTGAGGAGCCGCTTGTTTTTCTTCCCCAGTACTCTTTCATTTCCTTTTCTTCTGTTTTTCCTTTTAGTTGTTTTGCTGTCGATTAGGGTCACCATAGCCACACAATGGCCTTAAAAAAATTAAGCCCATAAAGTAGGAAGAACTGAAGCACTTACATTTAGCTACATCTCCTACCCTGTGATACCTTCAGATGTTTCAGCTTCATTCAGAATTGCTCTGTTTCTCAAGTCCTTTGGATTTTTAGTCAGTCTAATTTTAGACAATACGAATCTGAACATTAATTTATTATAGAGTTTGGTAAAAGGAGGGTTTTTCCTAGCCATGTTGTTTAAATAATTTGCACTTCAATTTGCTAATCAATTTGCACTAATTTGCTTAGAATCAATTTGCACTAATTTGCTTAGAATCTATTTGTTTTTCCTTCTGAACTATTTTTGATAAAAAAAATAAGTGCTTGATGAATCAGTGGTTCAAACTACATGTTGTGTTGAGTTCATCTCTCTGGCTGGCAACGCGTTTGTAATGGATTGTCGGGTTGGAGACCCCGAGCACACTTTGTGCCTCTGTTACAAGAAGGGAACACAGCATGCATCACATCAGGTTGCTGCTGCCAAAAACCACACTGGACTCTCATTGAGCACCCTTGTCCTTTCACAAAAAGGTGTGCTATGACCCTGGGATGGGAACAAATATAGGGAGCAGAAGCACAGACTGATGTTTGCTTTCTGCAGGATCACAGCAGGAGGTATACTCAGCACCTGTTATGGGTTGATAGGAAGAATGTAACAAACAGTTGTGGCTAAGCACAATTTGTTACTATGCTTCAGTCTATTGTAGAATCACAAAAAAACCCAAACCAGCCAAATCTAACCCAGATATGTGAGGAAGAGTGAAGTCTAACTCCTGAGAGGAGATGATAAACAGTTAGGGCCTTGAGTTCATATCTGTAATTCATTTTTTGTCAGAAATGAGTGTAGAGCAGAGTTAGAACTTTTCAAAGAGTAAAGGCATTTTTTGCCTTCACAGGACTTCAGTCTGAAATGCAGGCAACAGCCAGCCATGATATTCAGATTTGTATCTGAGTTCAGACTCCCCGACCGGTCTTTGTCAGAAAAATCCCAAGTGCTTGAATCTAGCGTTCTTTTTGACCATTTCTCTCTTTTGACCAAAATAAAAATAAATGTATCGTTCACCAGCTGGCCTTGTGTTACTTCCAATGTTTGTGTATAAATCATATTCCCAATTGGATTACAGTAACATGATAACACCACTTACAATACAGTCACCATCTGACATTATAAACAAAAAAATGAGCAAGTCTACACTGCTCTGAAGGTTTTTTGTATGTATACATAAAATTCTATCTTGGATGCAGCTATTAATTTGGGTTCTTTTCTCTCCACATGTAATTGTTTGTATGAAACTCATCCTTGCGCCTGACCTCCAGAAGGCTCACTACTCAAAAAATTAATAATAAATTAATAATGCTTGTTGCAATCCAGATGCAGGAAGTCCAAATTAACTTCTCTTGTACCTATTGTATTCTTCAAACTGAAATGTACTTCTTGATTCAGTGCTCTCTGAGTAAACTAAAGGTACATACAAATACCTGCACTTCTAAGTGATTCTTGACAAGTAGAGAGTATTAAGTTGAGCTCTTTGCACTTTGAAAGCTTTTCTCTCTGTTTAGTTACCAGCCAATTCTCATTTGAGGTCTGATGTTTAACAAAATGTGTGAACTATTGACTTTGTGTATGGAAATTGTTAACAAGTGAACAAAAGAAGGAAGAGTGAACTGCCTTACTAATATTTAGGACTAAAGATAACCAAAGCTAAAATCTATAGATGATACAAAATATTTTAACGGTGCAATTAGAAAGACTGAATGATAGTCTTGGGATATTAGACCACCAAGGGGAATCCAGCATTTTTATGATGTCACATGATCACAAATAGAAGCCTTTTTAACTGAGTCAGTAGAACTTCTCATCTGTCTTTCCTGTTTTGGTTTAGGTATGGTGCAATTCTGTGTTTGCCCTTTTGCCGTTAATGCTGTAAAATATTCTTCATGTTGAGTGGAGAACTGCGATATCAGGCCCCTAAAATACGTACATGATTTGCTAAACACTATATCTGTATCAACGGAAATGCAAAACTACCTAAGCCTAATCTGGGTAGCTGGTGAACCATTTTATTCTCCTGTTGGAAGATAACATGGACTGTCTACCTTGCTTCTGCACACCAGCTTTCATTTCAGATTGGCTGCCCTTGATCTCCATTGGCAGTAGGTATCTGTTCCCATCACTGTCTTTCCCAGCCTCCAAATATATTTCCTTATAACTTTGCCTATACTTTCTTGTTCATGTCTCCTATGATAGTAACCTTCATAATAGCATATTACTTTTGAGATTGAAGTCTAAAATGGTACATACACCATGATGTCAGTAAATCTGCCTTAGTGAAAATGTATTAAGTAGCTCTATTTACTATCTCTTTCTGGAAACCTACTTTCTTGTCAAATATTGCTAATCATATAGATATCAGTTCCAAAGGTAACTGTTGCTATCAGCACTTAAAATGTTTTATCTCTACCACTTCTGTTTTGTAACTGAGCTGTGCTGAGTGAATGGCAAAAGATGCTATTTACAATATTTGTTGCATCATCTGTTTGTTCCTGAGAGAAACTCTATTTACTGACACAGATTAGATAATAACATAGCTTAATTTCATATATGAATGAAAAAATCATTGAGTCATTGCCAGATTCATTTGCTAGATGTATTTTTAGATGTCTCATTTTAATTTTCTTTCACCTGCATAGGCGGTAATGCATAGAGAAAACAACGAATATGGTTATGTCAGTTTGCTTTATTTGCTCTTGTTTTTATTTTGCTATCACAGCATATAATAGGCCACCTATTTTTTTATAGATCAGTTTCCGCATGTCTGGAAATTTTGCATTGTAGCATTGAGACACGGTAAAAGACACTACCACCTCAGGTTATGGATGGAAGCCAGGAAAGATTGCAGCAAAGGAAAGCAGTCACACACTAAATGACGGCATATTCACCAACAAGGATGGACATCAGTAATAGTGACTAGAAGATGACTCCTGGCGCAATGGAAAAGGTAAAACACTTTGTAGATAAGAACGTATGCTACACAGCTCCAGCTACACACAGAGGGAAAGCAAGCTGTGCCAGGTCCTGAGCATGCCACGTGTGAAAAGATGTAACTTTAAAAACAACCTTTGTATAACTGAAGGGAAATTGGTTTTGAAGCAGGCGCTGTAGGGGTCATATTGGCTATTTATAACATAGTAGGTTAGTCAGTTTATCTCCATCGACATACCTAAACTCTTATTTGATTCTCATTACTCATATGCTATAGAATACAAGAGAAAATATGGAAAGCCCAGCATTTCTGTGATTGCCAAAGTACCGGGTGTTTAAAACCAATTTGGAAGGGGGCCTTAACATAAGAAAATTAAGCGAAAAAGAATGCCATACACCAGCCTCTTCATGCCAAACTCCAAGCAAGTAGAATGAGTAATAGTCAATTTCTAAACTTTGTCTAACATCTTTGTTTTATTAAAGGTCTGTTCTATGAAAAATGTCACAACCTCAGAAAAAGACTTCAGCAGATTATTCCACTAAAATGGATGTGTGGACACTACTTCCAAAAGAAAACTTATTATCCTGAGAAATTACGTAGAGTTAGATGCTGCATTTATACACATGCATTTCACAGATCTCTTTAGGAAAAGTTAGCCTTATCCCAAAGAGACCATCACTAAGCATAATTTATTCTGTCTTTTGCTACATCCTGACTTGCCCTTGAGAAGGCATTGACCATTAAGTAAAAGTAAGCTTAGCTTGTATACGTTAGGTGTTTGATGTTGACCATTCCCAGTAAGAGACTGACAAATTAATTTTTCAAATCTCAACATTCTGTAACAGGATTGGTTATGTAAACCTTATCATCTCAACCCTAATTTTTTTCTGAACAGAATAGAAATAGTTTAACCAAGACTGCATAAACTCTGAAAAAGGGTAATAAAACAGGCTGTGAATAAGAGTTTATATTATTTTCTTTGTACTTAATTTAGCTATCTTATGCATTTTTCCTGAGGTTGTTCACCACTTTGGGGATTTTTTTTCTTTTATTTTGTGCCTGAAATGAACTATGGCTGAAAATAATAATTCAGTTAATATACCGTCAACAATAAATAGATTTATATTAATCTAATAGTAATACCTAAAATCTACAGAGATTTTTTGCCTCTTAGTTAATTTCAATTGGTGAAAATAAATGAATAGAAATCATCTGCTTTCTATAAATTAAGAAACTAAAATACAAAGAGTTCAAGTGTTTTGCCCAAGGTTTCACAGAAAATTCTCACCAGAACCATAAATTATTCTTTCTATTAGCTGCAAACTATAATGAAGAAATGAACATATAGTAAAAGAGGAATCCCAGTTTGCTTAGCTGGGAAGTACTTAGCCTGATATCAGTGGTACATTTTTCTTTCCAACACAGCTGTTGTCAGTCCTATGCATTTAGACACACTCCCCCAATGAAAAAAAACCACAGGAATCCAAGCTGAAATAATCATGCACAAATGAGCACTCTGACCTTCTTTTAAATTTTTGAGGAAATTGCCACTAACCAGATATACGCAGATAAGGGGAAAAAATCCTTAGTAATTAGTATTTACTAACCACTTTACAATGGGACTTTATCAATTTAAAAATGACGGTCTGTAGTTAAGATCTGGTGTGTATTTTTAGCCATTTAGATTTCTATTGAAAGGACAGTGGGCTGAGCAGGGT
Organism: Platalea leucorodia; assembly: GCF_965183815.1. Classification (NCBI taxonomy): domain Eukaryota; kingdom Metazoa; phylum Chordata; class Aves; order Pelecaniformes; family Threskiornithidae; genus Platalea; species Platalea leucorodia. The sequence continues at coordinate 26,426,122 of NC_138826.1, forward strand.
TTTTTGGGCACGTGGTGATTAGTTACCTACCTTTATCAAAATCTTAATACAAAGCTTTAACATATCATTTAACTGTAAGCATGAACATAGCAGGGCTAGGGTGAGAGGCTGGAGCATATATGGGTAAGCTTTCATGGATAAATATGACATCCAGAGAGGTAGCTGTCATTTGGTAGTGGACATATCCACAAGTTATGTGCTCCTTATCACATAATTGGGGACCTAAATTTAATTGAGCATTGCTAATGGGAGAGACAAAACCTGGTCCTTTACATCTAGCCATCCCTTTTCCTGATAAATTTGCCCTAGTGTGTGTACATGTGTGTAATGAAAAAGAAAGTTCTAATTAGAGTAAGGCACAGCATCTTATGTCTTCTCATGAAAATCATGTTATATATGGGAAACCTTCTAATAACTAATCATTTTCATCTCTATAAGCAGACTTGCTTGCCAGTTCTGCTGAGTTCATAGAATGAGCCTGAAGATTTTGCTGGAAATACATTTTGATTTGGGAGAGGAGTGAAAAAACCCAGAAGTTTTCACAAAGAATTAAACTTGTAATTATAAAGGACCAGCAGATTGTTTTCCTCTAGTGTTTTTTTAAAAAAATTTTTTTAAAAATTATTTTCTGAAAAAAATGTATGTGTGAAGATGATGCTACATAAAGGAGCTTCTTTTTTTTTTTTTTTTCAAAATTGCCCCCTCTCTCCAAATTTGCTTTTATAATTATAGCCGCTATTTTTTTTTTTTTTTAACACGGATCTTCAAGCCCCCATTATAAGTTTCTTTGTGCATCAAATTGTTCAAAAAACAACACACTTACAAGAAAATACAATACACTTACAAGGAAGACAAATATTTGTTTCATAACTGAGACATCTTACAACTGGTTGGGGGTACATCTAGCTTAGATATTGACAAAAAGCATTATTTTGTACATGATACCCATGCATATCTCTCTCTAATGAATTCAGTAGTGTTGATGTTGGGATAATAATTGTTGTACGTAGTATCTGTCTGCACCCCAAAAAATGGATTTTTCCAAATATGAGAATGATGGACTGGGTTTAATATTAGGACAGAAGAGAAAGTAAGTGTCTTGTGGCATTGTGTCTACCTGCCTTACATGTTTGAAAATTCCCAAGGTAATAATATACATTTTATCTTCTAGAATGTTGATGCACTCTCTGAACTCTCAAAATAATACATCAAGTACCCAAGCCTCAACAGGCCCTGATCCAGCTGAATGTTAGCTGGAATTTTCTGAAAGTACTTTCATTAAAATTAAACAGTGGCTGCTTCTTTTGCATTGATGGGTCTATGACTGATAGCCCTGAAACTCATGTCACAAATAAATGATTGGCCCTTCAACTATTTCACATGTCTTTATAGACAGGCAAATGTGATATATGGCAACCACAGACATCTCAATGAACATAATCATGATATCACAATAGATCATGTTACACTAGTGTATGTTCAGGTCACATAATTTACCATCAGCGGTGTGAGGATTAACAGGACTAAATTATATGGATGCTGCATAGAACAGTTTGGGTGCATTATGCTGATGCTTTGGACTTTAAAATGTTAATATTGCAAATGAAAGGTACACTTTGTGTATCATAAATCTAAGTGTCTATTCTTCCTGTGTGCTCAATAAATACACTTCTCATCAACTTTTAATTATGCTGTTTGCATTATTCTGTCCTGAAGAGGATAACACTCTGTAAATCATCCACTTCTAATGTACACTACAGCATAAGTTTAGTTAATTAAACCATATATTTTATTAGTACTTGCACTTCCATCTTGTAAAACTGCTGGGAAAAAAATAATATAGAGAGGTTTTTATTTATTGCAGCTGAATTTAAGATGGCATTAGAAAAGTTTAACAGGTTTAGATGTGCATATTGCTGTTGCCTGATAGCTTACTTATGAATATCCAATCTCAGAAACTTAGTGTCTATCTTTTGCTACAAGAGTGGGAAACTTCTTGAACAAGTTGACTTTCCCACAGAACCACTTCAGTTTATTTAATGGTCGGTATTATCAGAACTGAATCAGGTATATGCTCATGCATTTACATAATTTGTTATGTTAATTCACCAAAAAGAGATTTCTTTTGTAAAGAAATTCACTGTTAGTGGAATTAGGAGATCCTTTCTATTCATCTAACCTTTGAGTTTCCACTGTTTTATTGGACCTAATGCCACCTCCTGTTGCTAAAAGCACAGTTTTCAGAGCAGAGCCATTTTATGGTCAAATGTAGGTGCTAGTACAGTAAGGAGTCATTCCTGTTTGAGGATCCCAGCAGGTGCCATGATACATATGAAAAATAGTAATAAAATATTGTGTGACAGTAGCATAATTTCATGAGCAGTGTAAACACTTGCCATAACAGTATAACTCTCTGAGGATTAAAGCCAGCTTTGGGTAAAGTCCCTAGTATTTTCTGTTCAGATGTTAAAAAAAAAAAAAAAATTAAAAAAAATCTTTTTAACTTCTAGGCACAAGTGCCCAGAGAGAAGATTTGACTGCAAGAGACTGTGTCTGGTTGACATAAAGACACTATAACACTGCCAAAGATGATTCTGAACTAAATCCCCTGAATAACTTAGCGCTTACCTCCCTGGCTTGAATGTCTAAATAAAATTTTTTCAGAGGGATTTTATCTGCAGAATGGTTTGAAATTAAATGTATATTCAGGATTCTCTTCCTTGAAGCCAAGTAACTTTGCTTCACCTACAGGGTCTACAGTTATATAGTGTGCTGAGTTGGAAGTACAACACTGCTGAACAAGAGGGAGAATGTTACATTTTGCTCTCTAGATGGTCTTTTCCTTATCTCAGAAAGGTATTAGGAAAAAACCTCAACAAAATGGCAACTTCCTAACATCAAATTACAATCATATTAATTGCAAGAAAAAGAAATATTAAAAAAAAAAAAAAAAAAAAAACAACTTCCCAAAGAACAGCAAACCCAAGAGTACAGTGTTCAAGAAAATAGTTAGTGTGGTGTAGAAATCACATGATTAGGATCAAGCTAATGGACTATTTCTCACTATTTATTTGAGGCTGTCCTTTCACATGATTTCAGGATTGTTGATTGCATAAAAAATAGAAGTTAAAATGTTATCCTTTTCTTATGAGTAAGAAGGAAAGGACTGGGCAATTTTCAGCCCTGTGTAATAAAGACTAAGAGATGAAGAGTGAGCAATTGCTTAAAATATTCTTGAGTGCTCCAGTCCTGCAGATTTGGGCAGTGGAGATATGTCTTTTGTATAAATATAAGACCACAGTCTTGTTAATAGAGTCCTCTTACCTCTGGCTGAAATCACTAGGTCTTGGCTCACATGTGATTTAATTAAAACTCCTAATTTTCTTGCACTTGAATTTGATAAGGACTTTGGTATTAAGCTCTTCGTGTATGTTTCTTGACCACTGTCTGTATTGTCTTGTAGGATGGTTCAAATTAAGAATTTAGCCAAATGAAAGAGGCTCCTTTTCCACTCATAATTCTACAGCACCATGCTCTAAAAAAAAAAAGGAGCAACTTCTGCAAAATAAGTGGGAGTTGAGGAGGCTTATTCCTTGATATTACTTCATAGTTGATATTGTCTTTTTATGTCAGTCTCTGCTTTTTCTGTATGTTTGACTTCCATACATAGAAAAGGGACTAGGTATTAGTGTAAGGTATACTAGGACAGGGAGCTATTTCTATGTATTTTATTCTCTTTTGACACAACTACCTCAACATGCTTTGTTACATGGTAAGTCATGGCCTGGCACCATTGGTTAAAACACAGTGACATTAGCTGGTTTCTTCTATGTTTGTTTGATTTTGCACAAAAAATACATATTTTTTTAGTTCATATGCTGGCATGAAAGCACAAGGATATAAAAAGGAAGGCAAAACTATGGTTGTTAGCCAGCAAAAGCACTTAGAAAACTGGTGAGTTTTAGGGAGGCCTTTAAATGCTTGTAAGGAACTGCAACTCCCTAGGAATACTGGCAGGATATATGTTTGGTACAGTCTGAAACAACATAGGAAGGTTCTTTAGTTAAGAACAATAAAAGCTTCTTTTTCTCCTAACTACTGCTGAGGTAGTTAAGAACCCCGTATACTTTTTATACCCCTCGGGGTGCCTGTGTTTTATTGATGGAGTAGACTCTCCTCTAACCCCAGCGTACACTGTGCTGTGGCTAACATCAGCCTGGCCTGGAGCTCTGAATCAGCATGCCTGACTTTAAACACAAACAGCAATGCTGCAGCTTGCTGCAGACTATGACATTTACTCACATTATTATCACCAGCCAGAGAGGGTCACAGGAGGGAGAAACTGCTCTTTCTTTTGACTGCGGGGAGGGGAGCACTGTGCCCCCTGAGGCAGTCGTTGCCTCTGTAATGGATGCCAGCTGACTGGGGCTGCTCAGTGATATTCTCCACTCGCAGAGCACCTACAGCTTTGATTTTGTGCACGTAGGGTCGGTGTGTCAGGGTCTATGATCCTGAAGCGGTGGTTGCGGGCTGAAGTAAGCTGATGTTCAGAAATGAGCCTTTGCAAAGCAGCTCCACTTCCTCTCTCTCACCAGTTTTTACAGGCCTCTGTTCCCTCTTCAGGGGTGTTTTAAATATGTTTTAAATGTATTTTCCTTCTACAGACAGCAATGAACTGAAATGCTTCAAGAAAAGTGATTCCTTTCATAAAGTGACTGGGATGTCTTGAAATGTCAGAGTTTCTCTCCGAGTGAGGACAGTTGGCAACATCTGCTGGGGCCGTGCTTGCGCCATGTTGAGGGCTCGATAAGCCCCACAGATCACCACATACAGGGAACATTAGGCTTTGCTCTGAATGCAAGTGCTCAGGGTTACAACTTAAACACAGAGATTTTCTCTCTATCTGTCCTACACACACATGTGAGCACATTCATTATTTGTATCAGCAGTGCTGGGATTTGGGGAGCTGGGGGAAGTGAGACTGAGGAGTTAAATCCTAACGGGGATTGCAGGGCCTCAGCTGGAGAATCTCCACAAGCTTCGAGCAATCAAATGCAGCTGAGGCCAATTTAAAACAAAACAACAACAACAAAAAATCTGCCTGTTCTCATGGCAGGGGGAAATGGGGATTTGCAGAGCTGTTCTCGGAACAATAGCTCTAATGGTATAAAAGGCGTGCTGGGAAGTTACCCCCTTTTAAGCACATTAAGGTATGTGTTGAGTAGGATGTCTATGCGTGCAAGTGTGTGTGAGAGAGTAAAAGCTGGGTATTTGTTTGAATAAGAAACCCAGAAATAAACATGTAACATCAGAGGAGTTTTTCACTGTTTAATTGGAGTGCCATCTGATATTTCTTACAGTGGTTATTTTCCAGCCCTGACATAAAACCTGAAGGATAGGGGGGAAAAAAGAACATCTGTCCTTCTTTTTCAAAATATGTGGTTTCTCTGACCAGTAAAAGCCTTCTTGTTTTACACTAGGTTTGTTCAGGATGTTGAAAATCAGATTTTTTTTTTTTTTTTTAATTTGCTAATTAAATTTCCTCTAAAATTTTGCAAGTAACTCAGAATTGCATTTAGTAGCATTCTTGGGAACAGTTACTATATTTAGGATTTAAGCTTTGGTAGGTTGAAATCAGTTATGTAAATCAATGGATATGCACGTTTTTTCCCCCCTGTTAAGTATATGTACCAGAACTAGCGTACTGATATCGATATTTATGGCTAAGTGCTTTTTAATCCTCAGTGCTATACTTATTTAAAATTTGCTATTTCTGCTTGCACTAATGTCAACAGACTGATTTGTTAGATTTATGTAAAATGTGTAGTAAATCTTAACACTAAATTTTAACTGGTCCTTTCAGCAGTTTGAAAAAAAGTTTCAACCACTTTTGTGGGGGAGGGGCTTGGCTTTTTTACATTTGCTTCACTTTTTCTCTGCTTCAAGGTAGGATAAGATAAGTCTCAAGTGATTATATTACCAATTGTATCACACCATCTTACACTGTCTTAAAATGCCCTGCATATATCTGGTGTCTTTGTTGAAGAGAATTCAAATTTGAATATCATGATAATTGTACTAAACAGAAATCTACGTTCCTGATAAAATCCAATTTGCATTCTATCTTTTTCTTTTTTTTTTAAGGGAAACCTCATGCTATATTCATTCAAAGCTTTCTGAAGCTTTGTTTTTCCTTAGAAGATGTCCTAGATTTTATTCTTTAATGTTGTTCCTGATTTATTGAATGTCCATGTTTCCCTGGATAGTACCATCTTTTGAGTTATACATCATCCGAGTGACTCATTCCGATGATGTATTGCATTAATACATCATCAAAGCGCCTTGCTCTGCTGTTGCACTAATGATATGTTAGTATAATACATCATCAGAGTGAACTGCACTGATGATGTATTACTTAGATGGTGATGGCATTCTGTGAAGAAAAGGTTGAGGAGCAGGTTCAATACAGTCACAGGAGAAAAATTAGTCAATACAGAGTATAACTGTTTCCCTGGTAGTGATGCTGATGCTAAATTAGCACCATAGCCCCTGATCTGTACCCTTGCAGAAACACTGAGACATGCATTATCCCCGAAAGCAGAATGAATTCAGAACACTCAGCTAAAGGATTTTACAGAAGAGAGGAGAGGTGTGACTATACATATCACTGGAAAGGTAAAGGTTATACATATAGCTATAATTACTGGCTACAGAGAGATCGAATGAATCAAACAGGGCCAAAATAACACCAAAGTCTACGTATGTTCAGAAGCTACCTCTCTGTTGGAGAATGTGACACAGAAAGACAGCGATATAAGGGCTATAAATATGCTGTCTGAATTAAAATAGCTGTCATTTAGAAACCTCTAACAGGAATATTAAAATATTCTGAGGCATCTAGGAAGGCTATGGCCATAGTATTTTGTCTTAACTTTTAATTACATACTTATTTTACTCATGCCATGTCAGAATAACAGGCAGAACATGTCACTGCCTCAGTGCTGCATACTCTCTCATGAGCCCTATGCGCACTCACGAATAAACAAAATTTCCAAGTTAGGTGTACACAGCTGGTATACATAGAAATTAAAAGGCATTAACACTATTGCTCTTCGAGTTGCTTAAAATTGTCTTTGTCAGAGACTAGAAGAAGGAAATTTTGTATGTGTATGTATGGCTGGCAATCCACCTGCAAAGTTGGACTGTATTATGCTGGCATCTTTCTAGAAGTGACATTTTACATAATTCACACTTAATTTTTTTCACATGTACATACCTATCTCTTCAGGTTTTAGTTTTTGGTTTTTTTTAATATAAAATTGTATGCTCTCCTTATTGTTTTTGTTTAATTCAGAATAATGAATTATTGGCTTTCTCATGGCTGGGGTTGTCTGACTTCAGAGAGGGCAGTTCCTTTTTTCTTAATCGTGGTAGTGTCAGAGGGTTCCCAAAATGATCTCTGGAAGAAGGTGCTGGAGCAGCTACTTTCTGAGTTCACTTTCCAGACAGGTGGGGGTAAAAATAGTGTTAAAATGAAAGCTGTCAGGTTTGTAGAGAACAGAAAGAAGGCATTATACCCAGATTTATTTATTTAATACAAGGGACAGGCTATGATATACTTTTCTAAATAAGAACAAAATACAATACAGGTACAAAAAGGGTTGTGGCATTGTGTTCACATCCCTGCAGACCTTGCTTTCCCATCTTCTCCCTCATTCTGCTAACTCCTAATTCCCTCCTTCATTTTTTTCAGCTTCCTTCATTTTTTTTCAGCTGCTTTGCAGCTAGTGCCACTTGGGCTTTGTGCCCCACTATTCCCTGTGCCTCATTTCCCACCTCAAGCAGAGCCTGGGTGGGCATTTCTCTGTGATATGAGGGAGCATGCAGGGCCTGTAGGTAAGAGCACCCTTTGCAGGAGGCTCTGAACACAGCATGGTGCTGCTCTCCTTGCCCCAGAACCGTACTTTGGCTGGGCTGGCAACGTGTTCAGCTCCTGGACTGGGTAACTTTCAGCTCTGAAACTGTGGGAGAAATTTCCTTTGTAATCATGGATTCCTCTCTATCATCATGCAAGTGATTCCCACACTCGCCATCGCCTTCAGTCTCCTTCTTGATGCCAGATGAAAAAGAAATAAAGTGGCTAGCACTGTTTTTGTCTATCCAGGGACCTTTGAAGAGTGATACCACAGCAAGGGTGGACAAGCATGCCACTGAGGCGCACAGCAGTGTGCGGTCATGCCTCCTGACAGCATGAAGGGGAACACTCTTGCCTTTCTCAGCAGTCTCCTTACAAAACTATTTGAGGACTCCTGTTCTTGGCTGGTTCACATGGTATAATATAAGCTTCGAAACCAGCCCTTCTTTCTTCTGTTTCTTTCCTGATCATCTGTCTTCTACAACTTGAAGAAAGACAGAGCGGAGTAGCTTAAGATACTCTTTTGTTCTCTATCTGTCTTTTTTTTTTCTTTTATTCTCTCCTTCCTTTCCTTCTATCTCATTTGTTTCCCACTTCTGCTCCAGCTCTTTCTTTGTATAGGTGATTGCTTTAAACTTGAATTATGTGGTCAAGATACACTTTAGATATGAGTTAGCTTTTAAAATAAACCATATTGTACCAGTTCTCAAAAAGCCACAATACTTTGTGGCAATATTCCCAAGATATTTATCAATGCAGCAAGTCATTGTTTCTCATTACTTTCAAATATTGCTAGACTCTGCTCTCAGGGACTGAAATCATTGTTTCAAGCTTTTATTTGGAAATGAATGCTTCAGAGCTACTCAATATTTCTATCACTACTGCAGGTATTTTCAGAACAGCTCTCTGTTCTGATCCTTTACAGTGTCTTCATAAGAAACAGAACATTAGAAAAGATTTTTAAAAAATCAGGAAATTAATAAACTTATTTTTTGTCTGCAGATTTCTGATGTTACTGCTAGACAAAATAAATGTGATGGTGTTCCATAAAATGCAGCAGAAACAACTGAAATATTTTAAAAATTAAGTTTTCCATTATATTTTCAGCATTCAGATTTAGTATCTGCTTTGTCATGTTCCATTTGTGGAGTTGCACTAAAGTCAGATGATATTGCAAACACTGAGGCTTATTTAGGAAAACTGCAGATGCTATGAAAAGTAATGAGGTTCCCACTACATATGTATAAAATATTATGAACCTTTTTCCTGAACCTGTTTCCTTGACTTCTGTATCCTAATTAGTGGTAATGACTTTTAATAACGTAAGAACTAGAACATACTCTTTGAGTCTGGACAAACTAAGCCTTGGTTTTTAATGTGGCTCATACATATGTGTTTTGTATCATCTGAGACAATCTGCCATAACACCGGACAAAACAAGATGTCCTAATTTTTTATAAATAAAGCTTGCTTTCTTTAAGACAGAAACTGCCAATTGCAGAAATACATGCGTTATTCATAATTTATAAATAATAAACACTCCTTTTGGCAGGCTGCCATGCAGTTCCTTTTCTGCTCAAGGTCTAAACTGTGAATGAGAAATGATGTGAGAGTTACAAATGGTATGGCTAAGGGACCTGGCAGAGTTTGAAGTGATATTGGTGCCAGTCCAAATCCATGTTAAACTCTGTGAGGATAGGCCAGTTCAAAGATGTAATACAACTTACTGGAAGTGACTATATCAATGAAATGTAAAGTGAAATGTATAGTAGTCTTATTGCCATGTGGTAATGACAGAACATCATCTGAGACTTTTCTCATTCCTGCCTTTAATATCATTGTGGAGATGCAGATAAGCAGTTACTTGTGCATCTGGATTTCAAATGGTTCAAACTTCAGTTAGCTTTATGTTTATAAGGGCAATGTTGCATAAAATGAACCTTTTGGGGGAAAAATGTGGGGGGGTTTAGGCATCAGACACACCATATCTGGCAAACCATCAGACACACATTGCTTCGAACCTGCAACTGGTCCTTCTGAAGCAATTTGCTTTCCTTCTCTGGCCTCCTTTGCCCTGGCTTACTTGCAGCTGTAGCTTGGCATTGCCTCTGGTGTTTCCTTCCTCTCCTACTTGCCCTGCCAGCACAAAGGGGATACCCCATTTTTAATGGGTACCCTAATCTGCCTTATGTCATGTGAGCATCATGCTCAGGCTTTTTATGTGACTAGTGGGCTGGTTTTCCTGTGCCAGTAATCCCAACACTTTTCTTCCCGCTCCCGGGGGGGTGGGGAGGTGCCAACCATTCAGGCTTTTCTATTTGGCTTTATCCGTGTAGAAAGGTGGGGGAAGGACCTTCTTTCAAAAATGTTTATACTTCTGTCAAGTGGTCAGCATGTCACACTGCTCTCAGAGCCTTTCTGCACCTGAATACTTGCAAGGCTGCACTGTAAGAGGTCTGCTATAACAAGAACCAATGCTCTCAGATTTTTCTGAGACAGTTGGGTTTAAGTAGGCTCTAGCATTTTCTTGCCTACTCTGAGAGTTTTCCTGGGTATATTTCCTATAGCCTATTGCTACACTGTAGTGGTATATTTGCTTGACCTGGTTTTCTGATACTGCACAAAACATGTTCGTCTCCTCAGAGAGAATACTTACAGTTTAGTGAATTCTTTTTAAGTATTGACTTTAAGTGAATTAAGAGTCTGAACGTTATTTTTGCTCATTTGCGATTTACCATCTCTATGAAGAATCAGTACATCTTTCAGATGCCCTGTCTGCTACTCTCCCACTTCTGTAACCCAATATCCTCTTCCTGTATAATGTATATACTGGAATTGTAATTCTCCATTGATTCAAAATAAAAAAGTCCATTGATTTTTGTCATTCTACAGTTTCAGAAATGGTTTGTTACATTGACTAAAGGCCTGAGCTGAAGCTCACTGAAGTCAACAGAAGTCTTTCAGCTGACTCTTAAGCACTGGATCAAATTCTAAAATGCAACTCTTTCTACTACAAAAACAACAGCAAAACTTTTTCAGATCATCAGTAGAAGAGTGCTGTAGGGAGAAGAATAAATTCGTGTGTACACACACATTTTCCCTCAGGAATGTTCCCCTAGAATTGCGGACAGCAGTATAATAAATCAATTATCTGATAAAACCAAACTAATTAATATGCAATTATGACAGATGTCAGGCCCATTAATATGTAAATATTCATAAACTACCTGACAAATTGCACATATGCAAGAAGAAATCTTTAAATATGAACATCCCACTGTGTTTGCTGAACATAAGGGCAGGAAGTTTCTAATTTGGTTGGGGAAAATAGCAACATGTATTTCAAAATAATTTTGCTTTCGTTTATCAAATATATGTTCCCGAGAGTGAACAATGATCTGTGATGTGTATAAATAACGTCTTTATGTATCTCAGCACTCCAAAACTTAAAATGTTTACTTAAAATTGGCAGAACTAATATAAATCTGAGTCATTCAAGCTATGATAACATAAAAAAAAAAAAAAAAGTTCAGTTAAGAAGCTGCAGTTCTTCACCAAGCTTACTAGTTTCACTAGTTAATGATTCATTAATTAGCAAGCTGGGTTAATTGGTATTCCCTCATCAATCATTAATTTTTTAATTAATTGATCACTTGATTTAATTGTTAATTCATTGCACCCATAACCAGATTTACACATTAACTACTTTTAAGGTAACCTAGAGAAATTAATTTCTTTTCTGAGTTAATTATTAGTTAATTCCCTTGGTAATTATTCACTAGCTTAATTATTTTCTACCTTATAATCATTATCTAGTCTTCAGTTAATAATTGTATAAACTCTTTTCTCTGTTAATTTTTAACTAGACATCCCTTATTAACCATTAAATAACCCCATCACTAGAATGTCTGTTCCAAAGCTCAGTTTACCGATGTCTGGGCTAGTCTTATTGCCATGCAGCAGTAAATTAACCCTGCATTTGACAACTTTGTTAAATGTAACAGGCCAGTGTCTGAGCTGGACTGCATGATATCTCCTTTACTAATGATTATCCCACTGTCAGAATGAAAGTGCGACTCGGGAATGAGTGATATTCTGTTTTCAAACAAAACATGAACATAGTGATTTCTATGACACTTGTCTCCTTTTTTCAAGATGTCTAAGACTGAAGTTTTCCCCCAGCTTTGCCGCAGTTGCAAAGGAGACTTCAGACCTGTGGCTATTAAGTCCAAAAGGAGGAATTTTTTTCAGTCAGAGATAACTTGCTTAAGAAAGTGTGGCAAGACAGATGAACAGGAGGAGCATTGTGGTATCTCCAGGGCAAAAGAGTTTAATGAAAATTTTTCTGTCAAGATTTTTTTCAACATAGCAGAGAAGGGTAGCTCTCATGAGTAATTAAATCTCTTTGTCTCCTAATTTAAAAATTTCATGATTGTATGGCTGGAGACCCAATCCTGCTTTGAGACATACTGGTGACAATTTCTTCACCTGCACGCTATGGATCTCACATAAACAGATATAACCAGAACTGGTTAGAGTTTCTCTATTAAAACATTCTTCTAAAAATACAGAATCTTCTCTAAGAAAGTAGTTATAAAAATGTAGCTTTTACATTGTAGAAGATATAGGCCATAACAAAAAGTAGTACAAGTGCCCATAGAGAGAAGATAAATGCTAGGTACCTGTGAGGCACCTAATCTTGTGAAGCAATCAGTTGGATTGGTGCAGTATAAAATGCTTTTGCTATTTTTAAATGGCTGTATTTTCCTTTATTAGTTTTCCAGTCCACACACGCTATCCCCATGTTTTCTTCTAATTTCTTGTGGAAAAGAATGATGCAATTATGTTTTCTGTAAAGGGACAGATGCTGTGAAGGGTTGAATGTTTTTCATCTAACTCCACACACAGATTCAGACTGTTACTGGGAATACAGCTTAAATGTTTCCAGACACTAATATGATATTTTGAAATCCATTATTTAACATTTTATTTGAGACATTTTAATCAAGCTTTTGAAAACTGTAAGTTACTCCATGGAGTGTCAGAGGTTTAGCTGAGAAGAAAGCAAGGGGAACCTAAGTCTGAGATCTTCCAATACCACATCTGGGTTGCATAATCTGTCTACCTGACAAAATTGGTGCATTTTGAATTTTCTTTTGGAGAGGTGGGCATTTGAAAATAAAAGTTAAGCAGCTGACTTCTTAAAAGTGACATTGCAGAGTCATTGAGGTTTCAAAACACCGGCATTTATATTAAAGTTATTAATTTTTTAATTTTTTTTGACCAAAAGAATATGTTTCAAATTGGGTAAACATGATTTCCTAAAATAAGAAGAAAATTACTTCAGAGCTGGTGACTGATATGAGAAGACAGAATGCAACAGAGAATAAATTGAAGCACGTTATATGTTAAACACAATTGCTTGAAAATTTATGAAAATATTGATAAAAAATTAAAATAATGTTAAGTCTGCTGATTTTTTTGTAGAAAAACTTAATTTCTATTGGTTGCTAGCAATTTAATCTGTTTATACATATATTTATATATATATAAAAAAAAATAAAAGTGCATATGTATACATTCGAGAGAGTGAGACGGAGATGCGTTTTCTTTTCCTTCACAAAACTGAAAACAGACATGTCTCCATAGTGTTTGTAGCCCTTTTGATATCAAAAGCAACTACTGTACAATTTAAAAAATCTGATTTTGACTACAACTGTCCTGATTCTTTTGGGAAGTAGAATAGGAGCAGGATGTGTGTGTTGTGATGGATGTTCAGAGCAGAACCTGTTCTTAAGATTTCAGCTTTTGAATTAATTTCAGTATAATAAGCTTTTAGACTTCTCAATGACTGGCTTTGCGAAGCAGTGATTTCATTCCTTGGTTCAGGTTTACATTAGTATCTAAATCATGATGGAGACCTGATTTCATCCTCTTTCATAGTACTTAGTGTAATAAAGAATAAATTGTTTCAGTCAGTAATATTACAGCAGGAAAAAAAAATGAAAATTTAAGTCTCAGGCATAATATACCTGAGTTAACAAAAAAAGAAAAGGAAACACTAGCTATATAAAAATCATTTTCTAGAGGAGCAAACTAATTTGTTAAAAAGAAAGTGCACTCCAAGTTAGAGGTGTTGTTATATTAGTATCAATTTGCTGAGCTTCTGTACATAGAGACCAAAAACATTTTCTCAATATGCAAGGCTGAATCTCTGGTCTTTGATTGAGAACGAGTGTGTGGCAATAATTTGTATAGCAAAGGGGTGACAGCAGATAGCAATTTCCTTGCCCTTTATATTTTCTGTATGAGAGTTCAGAGTGGGTGTCTGGGTAAATGAGAAAGGGAATCGTTAGCAGTTCCAAACAAGGAAATGAATTAAAACTCTGTGTAAAGAATTGGGACAATGGTGTCTGCTTGCTTCAGTTTAGTTAAACAAATACGATGATTATATTGTACTTTATTTACTTTTGATTACTAAAGGCTTTTCCTAAATTATCCAGGGAAAGTTTTTCAAAAGGGCCCAAGTGATTGAACATAAAGTACTGCTGGTTAACCTAAATACTTAAAAAATATTCTGTGTGACTTTTATTACTTATAAAGCACCATTTTGCAGCGTATTAAGGTGCTAAATGTTGTTATACATAGCAATTTGACAGTAATATCTGGTACTGGCCTTTCATTCCTTAACAACTGGCTGATCTAAATGTGAAACACGGTATACACCTTCAACATCCAGCAACAGTGCCATCAATATCATCTGGATGTTTGTTACATAGATCCTCTGAATGTTCAGGAGAGAAATCCCCATATGCCTACATGTTAACTGTGCCTTCAGCTTGGCATCAGAGATATCTTTCAGCGGTGAAGAAAAACTGTTACAGAAGCTCTAAAACCATGCATGTGATTAAGTGCAGATCTAATGACTATGCAAGAAATTACTTTCATGGTCTTAAAGACACTTCTTTTTGAAGGTAAAACAAACCATGAAATTAGATGATAACAAGGTAGAGATTTATACATATAATCCCTTCCAGGCAAAGCTCTGGATGAATTGCAGTCAGAAGAAAACTGTCTTAAGATAGCCAATATAACTAGCAGAATATTAAAAAAAAAAATCATGAGTGATCAAGGAACTAGCATAAAAGGGGGAAAAAAAAATCCCTAAACAAGTCAGAAGCTAATGAAATTACTTTAGAAATACAGCCTTCGGTTATGAAGACAAATCCATAAACAGCCCTATGGGCAAAAAGGAGCTACTTAAAGATTTTTGTAAAGGGAAATAAGAACAGGGAAAGTGAATAAACAGATGAAAATCTGAAGAGGGAGGTGAATTTCATCTGTGGCCAAATGCATCACAGGGCAAACTAAAAACAAGTTGTTAAAATTAAAACTAGTTTGGTCGGTACAAAGGCAATACTTTGTTGCATTCATTCTTTTGTTATTTGCAAGTTGTCTGCAAGCAGCTCCTTCAATCTTTTACCATGCAATTGTTTTAAAGCAGTGTTTTGACTTTCTAGTGAACTCAGTTTTTCTTAAACAAGCCCTTGTTTCAAATTTTTGTGACACGTTTTTAATGTTGTCAAGTTATCTGACTCCATGGAAGAAGCTTAGCGCTTGGACAAGACGACTGTACTGGATCTGCACATATCATGAAAGAAAATGCTATGAAACTTTGTTTAAGGGGAATAGGAGGTATTCATTGTTCAGATGAGCATTTCTTGTTACTAGCTTAGGCTAGCTGATATTTCAGGACCAACTTGCTGTACCTACTCCTTCCTTACAATTCAAACTTATCTGCTACTATTTCAATACCTTTCCTCTGGTAATGAATCTCCCCGTGCCAATCTAAAATATCATGCTTTGTACTAAGCTATAGCATTTCCAAGCAAACAAATCTCATTACAGCTTTGGTGCTACAGACTGAGTGTCCATAGCATGTTATTCTTTCTTTACAGATTCTTTTCCCTTACATGATGTAAGGCATAAAACAGTTTCCCCAATATGTATTGGAAAATGTATTGGTCTTGCTCTCCAGGTTCAAGGAGATGGACAAAGTGGCATTTCAGTATTTTCACAGGCAAGCATTACAGCTAAAATGAGGAATTAGGCCTATCTAAGTTTGTCATTCATACCTTTCTAAATGATGTTTGTTTCTGCTAACAGGTTTCTCTAGTATGGTATTGCAGTAGATTATGGAATGTATATAATCATCTGCAGTTAAAATATCTGGTAATATTTTCAGTTCTTAATTTTAGTGTTACCTGCTAGGCTTTATACATAGCTTAGAACCAATAATTTGTTTATCTCACTATTTATTGCTTCATTTAATAGCTGACAAAAGAAATATCCTATCAGCAAAATCCAAGTCAAATAATTTCCAAGGCTACAATATCATGAGAGTTTAATACTGAACGTTGTACTTACTGGTAATACAGAACTACCATTACTGATACCATTACTGACTGCAGAATGCTCTTCATGAAAATTAAGATATTCACATTATGACTTTTGAGTGCTTGATTTCACATCTGATATGGCTGAAAAGCGTAACTTACATGATACTTGCTTGTGAAAGTAATAAAGAGGATAAAAATAATTCTGGACTATAATGTTTCTCATATTCCTTTAATTTCAAGGAACAATACGAGAAATATTACTTACTTTTTTACAAAGGAAGTTTATGGCAACAATAGCAAGATGAAAAATTATTATTTATATTATTTATGTGTATTACATATAGATTTCTGTTGGCTATACATGGAAGCAGGCTCAGAATTATACTTTTTTCATATTTGGTTTGTCTAAACTTATAGCTACAATGGAATAAACTTTGAGTGGTGTAACTGATGACGTAGTTCCTTGTTAATTCGCTGCATCTGGTATAGAGGACTTTTATGAAACTGAGTACACACAGCTGTTGTTAACAAGTCTGAAAGTATTCAACTTCTAAAATGTATCACTTCAGTAAAAGTAAGAGAGGTAGGGGTCAATTAAGCTGTAAAGCTTTTGTATATCAAGTCATGGTCAGATAGGTAAAACAAAATGCCTGGCACCAGCAGCTAGACATGAAAGTCTGAAAAAAAAGCCATTGTATATGATTATTCTGATTGAAGTTTGTTGCAAACAAAAGTGTAGAAATATATATTTTTGTATTAAGTGGAATTATTTTGATAATTAGGCCATTATTTACTTGGTGGGAGGGAGGCTTATCTGTGAAAACTGATTAGGCAAATACTCTGGATGGTTGTTTAAAGATTTTAAAAAGGTTCAAGTCAAAACTAAACAGAGATTGGTCTATGATATATGACTGTAAGCTACATTTATTAGACTGCTAACAATACATTTTGTTATTATGAGATATGGAAGTAGAAGAGAGAATATGTTACACTTTGGATTGCAAGTCTGAGAGCCAGACTTGAGCTAAAAGATGGTGTTAGTTAATCCAGCTGTAAATGGGTATCTGATCTTTTGGGCTTAGGAGTTCAAGGCAGACAGATATTAGGCACTCTTGCTATAGCATTCCTTCATGTACCTTTGGGTTCAGTGACCAATATTTTTTTTTTAATAAGATTAAAGCAATACTGAAATGGCTGGGTAGCATGAAATTATATAAATTTCCCAAATATTTCCCAAAAATATTTTCCTGGGGGGGGGGAAACACGTACATTGAAATTAAGATATGTATTCATTTTATTCTTCGTAAGGTAGAACTAGGATTTACTACTTTAAAGAAGTAGCAGTTTTCTAGACGCAGCTCTTAAAAATAAACAAACTAAAATTGTCTTTCATTTTTTTTCTTAGAGTATAGAAAACTGTAAAGAATTTTGTTAAAATTAAACAATTTAAAAATATAAACTGGAGTCATACTTTTCAATATTCTTCTCACATACTTTACTCCAACCTTTTTTTGGGGGGGGAGGAGCAGGGGGGAACAGGAGGGGGTGGAAATCTGTCTAACCTGAAACAGATCATTTTGTCTGTATGGGATCTTGTGTAGATTTGATTAACACTACACTGTCAAGTCTTTAGGGTCAGGGCAGATTGTATTAGAAGCATGACAAGTAGTTAATGAATTTGCATTGACTAATCCATACAAAGCTAAAGATTTTTCTGTCAGGATTAATGTCCAAAAAGAGTAGGACACACTATTTGATACATTATCTTACACTGAATCATACTGTTATTGGACATAAGATTAAGGAACTATGTTATTTTGTCTCCTTCCATAGATATACAACTGTTTTTTGCTATGACACTGATGTATAGTCATTGCATTAAGAATTCATTTAATCATCAGTAATGTCCTGTTGTAATTCCCTGTATATGGTATGTGTACTTGCGGCAACTGGATAAGTACCGAGTCTTGCAAACATTCACTTTATAATAGTTCCTGCTGTGTAGCTGTTCAGAATGCAGCATGGAGTCAGAGATGCATGTTCCAAATTTTGATCTATGCCTTCAGTTTGAGCCAAACTGTTAGAAGACCCGGTGATGAAACATATTTTAAGCTTTCAGATGCTGTCTAGATATATTGTGATCAAAGGAGTTGCTGTTTCTTAAAAATTTAGTGGCCTAAGTGAAATGAACACTCGGTGATCCTGTGATATTTCAGGAGGCAGATTTTGGTGAAAAGAATTGCTGGAATGCTTTTTCCAGGGAAATTAGGCATGCTAGTCTTGTGAAAATGGTAAGAAGAGAAAGGGTCAGCCTTTGGTTCTGAAGAAGAGAAAGGGATTAAGAAAGATGTCGTATCAAGTTTTGAATAAAATTCCAGAGACTATGCAAAATAAGCAAGTGAAGAAGTGTAGCACCCTTCTCATAAGGGATGTCCATTTAAACACCGATAAAGAAATTACAGTCCACAACAACAGTAATAAATACATGAAGGGAGCACAAGAGGGGAGAAATAGAGCAAGATATTCTAATTGAACAGTTTCTTCTTTATTTTTAAAAGGTAGTTGTTTTGTTTGGACTAAACCACATAAATGGTTGACAAACTGAGGCACTCATCAGATCTAATGCTGTACCTTTAAATAGTGCCATTTGTGCTAGTTATGTTTCTAAGAGGGCAGTGAAAAAAATATAATGAATTTGCATTGAATAAAGTTATTTTAAAAAAACATCGTGCAAATTCTTAGTTGACATCTTCAGTAGATCCAGTTGTGTTATATATAGGAATGTCTATGTAAACAAAGCAAAACTCTCAAACAATGAAACAAACCGATTACTGTGTTCAAAATATGTTCAAATTAAGTATCAAGGCAAAATACATTTCTCAGCAAGAAAACAGGTGATTTGGTTGTGTTTTTTGGTTAAATTTAGAAGGTCATAGCTGGATCATTCTTTAAGAATATTTCTTAAGGAAAAACATGAATTATATAGATTACAAGATATATTAATATTCAGAATCAAGGCTTTGGGTTTATGATAGTTAAATGAAAAAGGTAGTTCAGTTCTCAGTAATGGCCAAAACCAATAGAATATTAGGATTTACTAGGGAAAGATTAGAAAGTAAACAGAAATTATAATGCTTCTGTACAAATCCCAACGTATGCCTGCATTTTTAGCACTATGTGCAGTGCTGATTTTTCCAATTTAAAAAAGATGAAGTAAAATTAGAAAAACTTCAGAAAAAAAACCACGGTCAACATGGATGATGTAAGGGATGGAACAATTTCCGTGTGAGCTAAAAGCTAAACTGAGTGGGAATTTTCAATCTGGAATGAGAGAAATGAAAAGGTGTGCAGAGACAAGAATATGAAAAAAGCTTGTCAAATTGTTCCAGACATAGAAAGATGAGTAATTATTCACTCTCCCTTCCAATATGAAACAAAAGTTTCATCAAGTGAAAGTAATGGGTATAAACAAAACTTGTGTCTATTCAAAAAGCAAACTTAAGCTGTGGTACTTCTTTGCCACAGACCCTTGTGACTGCTTAAACTACATATGGCTTTTATAAACTACCTGATAGCAAGAAAGAAAAGTTCTTCAAATGCTATGAAGTCCAAAGATGACGCATCTAGCTCAGGGATTTGTTGGAGATTGGATGAATGTGATGGAAAGATGTTTATGTGCTTTCCATTATTTTGTAAGAACTAGTAGTAGATGGGAGTTATTTGATTATGAGTCCAGTTCTCTCTCCCTCTGACATCTAAAAGAGTAGGTTCAGATCCTGTGAAAGAATATCTGTAATCAAGTCCTCTTATTTTGTCTTGTTTTCCCCTTTTAGGAGATAGCTACATCTCCTGCTTCAACTAGTTAAGTTGCTCTTTGGGAAATGTTTTTTTGTCTGAGGCCTGAGTCTGGTTTAGTGCATATATGAAGTCATTGCACAGGAAATGTCTGGCAACATCTAAAAAGCTTTAGTAGGCTCAGTGCTGCTTAAAAGAATCTAGAAGAATAATATGATAATATAAAGGCTAAAAATTAGTTCATGAATAATATTGACCTATAAGATAAGAGCAATGGAAGGTTGTAAATTAATATTTAGGGCACATCCTTCAAAAGTGGAGAATGCTAAATGTGATTTACCTTGCTAGTAAAGCTGTGGGCTGTGTGGATTACATTCATCATTATCACTTATTATAGCCATCTCAAGATTAATGTCACAGGCTGACACCAACCATTTGGCTCCTGAGGTGAATATGATCATATGCTTCTCGTAAATAGTACTCATTCATATCTCCAGACTTCTTATTCTTGATCAACTCTGCTGTAAATACCAGTTGCCTACTTCTGTACCACATGGTACATCACAGTGCATTTAAGTATTGTATTTAAGTGCTTTAACAGCTGCTGCAGCTTTTTTATCTGTGTACAGATCTCTGTAACTTAGATAAATCAAGTGGTAGCTATCTCTTCAGGGAGAACTTCACCACTCCCACTGCTCAAGAGCCTCCTTAGGCTCTATTATATCTGTCTGCTCCTCAGTTTCCCATTCGAGACCATGCAAATCATCCAAGCCAAATGTTATCTCTCTTTATACTCTCTAAATGTTAGAGAGTTGGGGTTTTTTGTTTCTCCCAATTGCATGTATACTTTGTGAAATCATTGTTTTCACACCTCTT
The DNA here is from genome assembly GCF_965183815.1 of Platalea leucorodia. Taxonomy (NCBI): domain Eukaryota; kingdom Metazoa; phylum Chordata; class Aves; order Pelecaniformes; family Threskiornithidae; genus Platalea; species Platalea leucorodia. Next base: position 26,447,107 of record NC_138826.1, read on the forward strand.
TATTCCTCTGTTTTCCCTTTGAATTTTTTAGTTTGGTGGGTTTGATATTCAATTAAAATAATATTGTTTGCAAATCTGAAATGTCAGCTATTACAATGCACTGGTTTAAAAAGTATTTAAAATAATTTTACAGGTTAATGTTTGGGGGGAGTGCAAGGAGAATGAACTTACCTGTGGAATTTAGAAGAGCTATCATTCAGTTTCATGGGATATTCAGAAATCTTGGGTATTCTTCCTTTGCCACGATGCCCTTCCTAAGATTCTGTAGCTATTTCTTTAGCAAGAATAGAAAAATTTGTGTAATAAGTGTTGTGCTGCATCAGAGCACTACAGATAACATTGCTATTTGCATTCTTTTAAGACATATAAAATTGAGGCAAATGAGGTAATGATAATGGTGCCCCATTAAACTTCTGGGATCTGTAAGGGCAAGAACATATTTATACCTTAGTCTAGTGTGGTACAGCATCCTGCATGCTGGGACACAGGGAGAATTAATTCAGGAGCATTTTATGATTGTGCCCTGTCGTGTGCAACACAGTCGTACTAGAGATGAAGGCTGTAGTTCCCATGGCCACACCTGTCCCATCCATACCTGCCCTGTTAAATGCTCTCTGTAGCTTAAAACATGTTTACTCTGTGTCAGTCAAAGTCTCTTATGTGGTGCAGACTGTTTATGGGTTTTTATTAATAAACACATGAAAAGACTCCTACTGCTTTCCCATATGGAAAGCTGTTATCACATGCTTTAAAGACAAATATGCATTCATACTGGTTATACTGTTGTTTGGGGTTTTTTTTCCTCTAGTTAATCAAGCAGCAAGAAAACAGGGAAGTCTGGGTTAGATGTCATGAAATTGTAAAAATACAACCGAAAACCTCCTTTGGCACGTTACTTCCCACCACCACGTATGGTGCAGTGGAAGGGAAGAGTCCAGCTCTTGTCTGCAGCTGCCTTACTTCTCAAGGTAGTCAACAGCTGTTTAGCCCCACAGATAATAACACAGATAATAACTGGTCATAACACAGTTGTAAACATAGGGACAGATGACTGTGGACATCTTAAGTTCTTATTAGATTTAACTTAAATAGGGCAAGCCAATGCAATTCTACGCAAAACTGCATTTTTTCTCTAGTTTCAGTTGTTGCAATCACTTGTTAGTTGGCCCATCAGTATGAGCCATGGTAAAACTGTAGCAATGCAGAATGCAATCAGCTGGGGTTCAGTAAGTAAAAACTCCCGCATTATCACATCTTGTGGCTTTGCAGGTTGCTTTGTCACTAGGAAAGACATCTTTACTAGAAAGGTAGTGCAGTGCTGGAACAGATGACCAACAGAGCTTGGAGAATCCGCTTGAAGGCTTTTAGCTATTGCCTAGACAAATCTACAAATCTACCTAATCTACTATTTGTATAGTCTGCTTTGCAAAGAAGCATCGGCGGTTCTTATCATGGAAGCAGAGGGGTTCATCAACACAAAAATATTAGAAACCTCCCTAAAATCTTTTGTTACTGCTCTGCCTTACTAGTTGCACACTGTGGCAGATTAGTGCTATCGAGGTTTAGGTCTGTTGTACAATCAAGGAAACTACAAACTTGTTGTAACATGTAATGACTTACAAAAGGATTCATTACTGCAGAGTTACTCTGTGTTGCAGAGTTCTCACAAAGTTGTGTGCTTGAATAGTAGCCCTCTGGGGGGGGTTGCAGAAGTGTGTGTTTGGCAACAAGGACGACATGTGACGAGAGGCATGCAGGAAAAAGGTACAAGGTCCTTTAAAAGGTAATGGATGTCTTTTTTCTGTTTTCAAGCATATACCAAATAAATATTCTCATCTTGTTAAAGAATAACTGATACCGTCTTGGTTGGTACAATACTGATCTCTTAAAACTTTTACATTGTAAGTGTCTGTGCACTTGTGGAAGTGCATGTACACACACACTACATGTGTTAAATGTATTGGCACATTTTCTGTCGAGATTCCCACCAGTAGAAAAGCATTAGAGCTACCACTGAATGTGAGGCTGGTCTGGATAACTTCCAGAGATCTCTTCCAACCAACGTTTCTAAAATCAGTCTCTGGGTCACTCTTCAGGAAGAGCTGAATACTGTCAGACTAGAATTGGTTTAAGACTGTCTTAAAGGTCAGAGGCAGACAATTCTGTAGGCATTTTGAATCATTCAAGCACATTAACAAACAACAGTTTACACACTAAGAATCTTTGTCTTTCCTAGGGATTTATTTAACTAGTGGGTCTCCACACTTGCATCCAAGTGGCACGGATGAAGCAAGTATGTGGCTGTCTACGTTTTTGAGACTTGCTTTAAAGTTATGTAAGGATTTTAGGGTAGACACTACTGTTTATGTTTGCATGGTCCATGATTAGTGTCTCCCAGCACTGTTATTTTGCAAATGAAAGAATCCTGCATTTACACATTTATGCAGTCTTTGCAAAGCAACCTCTGTAATGCTGTGACTAAGGATCCAGGGAAAAAAAAAAGGGAGAGAGAATTATATCTTCATGGCATGACAGTAAAGTTACTGAGGATCAAATTCAAGAAATTTGCTTGATGCAAATGGGAATGGTGAAGGAATAATTCATATATATATATATATATATTTATTTTTTTTTTTTTAAATTATGGGTTGCCAGGCTGTTTTCATAGTTCAGTGAAGCTGTTATTTTGCAACTAAATAACATCATTGTTAGTGCTTGTTCATTAATATCATCAAAGACTGGGCTAATTTCTGTTGGCTCAAACTCCTCTTAGTCAGGAGAATTTATAAAAAAAAAAAAGTCAGTTTCTTTTTTTGTATTTCTCTTTGCTTCTATGGAGTTTTATTTCTAGTATTTATACAATGACTTACTGAGGACCTTTGAATATATCATACATTCACTAGCTGTGGTATACAACGTAGCACAGCAGAGAGAGAATGCACACAAAGATATGGATAGAAAATCGTTATGTGGATTTCACCACTTAACATCAAACTGTAATGAATCTAGCAAAAACTCCATTGTAGATCTTATTAGATTTTAGATACATCATGGCTTATGTTCAAGAAAATAGAAGAGGATTTCATAACATTGCTGTAAGAGGAAGCTGTGTTATTAGAAGGATGAATTTTTAAAAATTATTTTAAGGTGAATGTTTATTTGTGTGGGCTTGCAGCATTATTTTACTGTCTAAAACTAGGGTTTTTTTTTCAGAGCTAACTGATTGTGCTTGCTTAGACTATGTTTTAATTGTGTGCCCTTTCCTCTCCTTGCCCATTGTGAACATATGGTATTGCTAATCTAGGCTGAGATTTTTCTGCTATGTATAACTTGCCATACTTAATGTGAATGAACCAATGCAAAAGAAAGCTGTTTTAATTGCGCGCTCCTTTCCTGATGAGATTTCAGTTCCAGAAGCGTATCAAAGTCAGAGTTCCAAATGCTAAAATTCACTACCTCCCACTTTTTGTACTGTTTCATCATATAACTATAAAAAGAAGCTTCAGTTTTCTTTTGATTAGACTCAGGTTTTTAAACTCTAATTGACTTTGGGGGAAGTTGGTAGGGAGATGTACAGAATTAATGTAAACAAAGAAAAAAGTGAAAAAAAAAATTTTCTAGTGGAAGTCTATATTACTGATATGTATGTGAATTTATACTTTTACATACAAACATGGTGAACTTGTAACTCAGATTGGTTGTTCTGGTACTGTCTGAATAGTGATTCAAAAGGGGAATGCATTTTTCTTGGTCCATCGAGGGAGTTTGCTGCTGCTTTTCATAAGTTCACGCAAACTGCCAAAGCCAATGTCTGCCTTGCCCTCCTTATGTCTAATGCACTTTCTCTATAAACCCTAGGGATTACACCAAGCTTTTATAACTGGCAGCATGGCATAGCAAGGGAGGAAGGCAAGGGGAGAAAAAAAGATATTAAAGCTTCTTACTAGGACACCAGGACCATTGCTCTTCATCAGAGCTGTCCTTGTGAAACAGTGATCCTTCTAGCAGCCCTTGGAAAGTCATACTTTTATCACTAAATGGAAAACAACAGTTATGTACTGATGGATGTTCAAGATTACAGTATTTCTTATTCTCAATTTTTACAGTTTCAAATAAATGTCTCCCTTGTTTCCTGGTGTCTTACTGGTCCCAAAGACTACCTTGAAGTGAGTGAAGAAGTCCTTATGAATGCTCACAGATTTGCTAGACTATCTGTTTGTGTTATGTTTTTTTCTACTATCATAAGAAGTCAATATTTCATTTACACCTCTTTCCTCTGAAACCCCAATCTCCTTCATGCTCTCAATTTTCTGAATTTTAGAATCAGGGTGGGTTTATCCAGCTTGCTTATTTACCTGTGAAGAAATTCCTTTGTCTTATCTTGCTGGCTTTTCGTTTTAAAGTTTTAGTCCTGCTTATAACTAGCAATTGATGCTTCTGCTCTTGCTTCATGACTAAAACCTTCTTGGAAAAAAGTAACAGATCTCTATGATACTTTCCTCATAGACACCAACTGCTCCTGCTATGCAGCCACAATTTTCTATTCTTTAGCCCACCCTATTCCTTTGACATTACCTAGAATTTACTGACTGCTCAAAGAAAAAATTGTCAAGTGTAGACATCTGAATACCTTAGGTTTAGTTTTCAGGTCCTGCATATATTTTTGAGGGAGTAGACTAAAATAATATATGGGTATAGGCTGTGTACTATAGTTATTTATTAATCCTTAGGTGCCTCCTTCCTAGACTGGTATTGAAAGCCTTAAGTGAGATCTCTAAATTCTGTATTGAATGCATGGGAAATGTTAGGAATCATATTGTGGCACCTATAGCAGATTCCCCACTGAGTGGGAACACAAGGGTATAGGAAATTCAGAAGAGAGGAATGCCTGACTTACATGGAGATATGCATCTCCACAAGGAATATGCATATCTTCATAAAGATACACATAGCTCCATAAGGAATGTAGAGTCTTTGTGAGGATTGGATTTTTGAGTCTCTAAAATCCTTTCTGAGTTGTAGAGGAACAGCATGCCTTTAAAATTATATGCATCCCAAATGTGGAAGATATAGTTCCAGACCCACTCTTTTCGCTTCCACAGAGCTTACTGGTTCTTTACCAGAATCTCCTAGTCCTTAGTCCTGCATAGGATTTTCTAGCCTGTAGGTACCCTCCTGGCCTTAAGGATACACCACCCATTTTGCATAAAAGAATTACAGATTCATTGGTGGATTTAGTGTACATGATCCTTCAGCCCTGAGGCTTAATGGTCACATGTGGCAGAAGATGGAAGGTTTCAGTTCCAGCCTCTCCGCAGGCACAATCCTGTACAGTGGCCAGGTGAAGAAGTTTTACTTTGCTGATTGTTATGAAAAGTATTCAGTTGTGTAAAACTAAAACAAAACCATGGATGGATGCTTTGATGGTTCTCTTCTAATTAATTTGTTAAACTATTTAATTCCACAAATCAAAGAAATTGTGATACAACGTATGACTGTAAAAATGCATTTTTTCCCTCAGGGAGATCCCCTTTGTAGGTGTGATCTACAGAGCAATCCAGCTATCAGATTTTGCATTGTAAATATTCCATAGGTTCGTATGAATTGGCTGTAGCTGCAGTGGTGGTAGTTTGCAATTACTCTGTGTGCATTTATAATATCATAGTATACTGAAAACAGTATACTTACTTACACCATATTTGAAGCTTTGTCCTGTTGGGGTTTCTTTTGGGTTTTTTTATTATCATTTTTTAATGGTCTTTTTGTTAACATCTCATGATAGACGTTTAAACAAGGATCAAAAAATATGTAATGACATAGAATTAGGATCACTGTGAGAGCAGGGCATGGTTTTAAAATGTCAGTGCTTATTCAGAATGAGTTTTGAGCACCATGCCGAACTGATTGCAGGACAGGAAAGATTGGTGGGATTTGCAGGTCTAAAGTGTTCCAGTAATGTGACATAAAATAAGCAGAAGTTAATATGAACTCTACCAATTTCTGTCAAGCAGGTGGTAACTTTTCTCTTTCAGTATTGTAGCAACCTTTTACAAGTCTGGATTTGATGGCGGCGCTTTCTGTTTTATTCACTAGTTTTAAACCAATACAACCAGGTTGGTTTCAATGGAGTATCTCCTGATTGACATTACTGAAACACAGAAGACTCATTTCTTACGCAAAATAAATTTCACACACTGTTTTCAGCTTTCCTGTTATAGCTGTCTATTCCATGTGTTATTGTCTTTTGCAGTAATTTTTAAATTTCTCCTTCTTTTATCCCTACACATGTATTTATTGATAGGTGTCTCATTTGTTCAGAGACACGGGGAAAATAGCTAGAAGACTTCTATTCCTAAAAGACTCTTCAGTTTCCCTTTCTCACAAACAGTTAAAAACACAAGCAAAGAATGAGTAAGAATAAAATGTTAAAAAAAGCTATACGGATGAATCTCTATAATTTTCTCTCAATATTTCCAAGATAAGGGAGCTGTTAGATTTACATCAGATCATGCTTCTTTATGAGTAGTCAGTATAGTCTCTCTGCTGTCATGAGATCATGTATTAAGAGTTCTTTTAATACAGATTTTTTAAAAGTCTGTGTTACTACCCAGATTTCTCTCTCTTCTTGCCTAATAAGCAGCATTGATTTTTCTCCTTGTATTGCAGATCCCTTTTGCTTACTTTTTTGACTTCGTGCCTTTATCAGAATCAGCACAGCTTTTAATGTAACTAGTAAGCCTGTCATCAGGGACTTGATGGAAGCCTTCCTCAAATTGTAAATAAATTATACTTTATGTACGGCCATTATCGTCTTTCTCTAGGGGTTTCAATGGCTCCAAGCTTTTGTGGTATAGACCATATCCCTTTAGGCAAGATATCCCTTTAGGATATTTCCCTTCAGGCAGGATATGCTGATTGTAGTCATTACAATATTTCTTTGATTATTCTCTAAATTACCCCTCATTACTGTACATTTTCTTTGCTTTTCTCATTACAGATGTAAACATTGTGTGTCTGTTGTGTTTTCAGTCATCCTTCCATTCAACTCTTTAAAATACAGCTTCTCTTGGTGATTTTTGATGGATTAAAAAAAAAAAAAGCCATATTTCTAGCCATGTATGTTAAGTTTAAAAACACAGGGAAATCAGAATATGGTTTGTTATTTAATTTACTCTGCTTAAGTAACTGATTAGCCACAATAGCATATTAAAAGCATATTATGGCTCTGTTGGGAACTGTTATGAAAGAGGCCTTGCTCTACATCTTGATTGTCAACTGACCTGGGCTCTGTCAAAGCTATAATAAGAGAAGTGAATTCCAGAGGTGAAGGGCTTTTACTGAGAATTTCCTATCAACATACCCTGACATTTATGTTTAGGGACTCAAGGGTTGCAGCTGACCTTAGCTGTTGTGGTGGAACACAAGGGGAGAAGTAGGTTACTTAATTACAGTCATTCAAAACCTTACCGATGCTTAATAAGTTCTGTTATGATTCCCATTGGGTTACACTATTTCATGGACATGAATGCTGTTGTCTGTTACATCACATCCTATGGGAGCATATGAGGATTTATTATGGAGAGTAAAATTTGTACAGCAACATGTTAAGCTGAAATATTCAGAAAGTTCTTATGACCTTAATGACTTTATTTTTAGTTCTTTTTAATGTAAGTTATGCCCCTAGTACATACACGTAACAGATATGATACATTTCTGTCAGTACCAGTCTGTAATTTCTCCACTATTTTTAACAGAACTCTTGAAGGTTCACAGAAATTTGAGTCTCCATTTAAAAAGATCTTTTTTCTTCAATGCCTATAACAGTCCAAAGACCATTTATGAGTATCAAGTGTTCCTCTTGTCATCACTTTTCATAAGCTCATAGGTTAATCTTCATTTCCAGCAATCTTTTCACACACTGTCCACATATAATGTAGTTTATAATCTCTTTCCACAGAAGATATTACCCTCGTATTTGAATTTGTGCTCCGAAGAACTCATGAAAACAGATTCTTGGGTAAATTTCCTCTTCCTTTGAGGGACTTAGGGATTTATAAAATTCACTGGAACTACCATTTTTCTGTGAAGCAGAATTAATAAAATAGTTGCTCCTCCTGCACATCCCCCCCCCCCCCCGCTTGATAGTGTTGAAATTTCTCAGGAGCTTTAGCCATGCTTTCAGGAAGAAATGCGGCACCACGTGGAATTTCAATATTATTGTTCTAATGCTGAACTAGTACTACTTTGGATGTCAGACCAGGCAGCTCATAACATTTTAATAATAACAGCTAATTATTGAGATATATCTTTCCTTGTTGTTGCATGGTCAGTCAGTAAGCAGTAGTGATGGTCATGAAAACAGAGTCCAAATTAATCCATGAGATAGTACCACAGTTTTCCTTCAACCATTTCAGTAGCTGATGGAGTTTCTCCTCTAAGCAAATCTGGGACCTGTGAGGGATGAAGATATACTTTGATCACCATCAGAGACTGCTATGTGTTATCCCTTTATTTTTTGTTTATTAGTTTATATTACCTTTATGTGGCTACATCCAGGATGTTAACAGGCTAAATTATGTCAAACTAAGAATGTCAGAATAGATCAGGTATGACTTTCCCACCCTCTTTCAGTGAAGCAACAAATCTTTCCTTTTGAACCTTAAGGTATAGTCTGCCAGTACAAAGGAAATGTTTGCTTTAGTCCTTATGATTCTTAAAGACCAATTTTTGAGGTGTTTGAAGTGGCTACATGTAGCATCTTACTACCTTTTATTAGACACTGTGTAGTTACTATGTCATTTAGGTTGAATATCGAGTGGGAGAGAGCCTTCAGTCTCTGTTTGCCTGGTGCTGTCACTACCATCTTGAGGAAATTTTGTTTGCCACCTGGGAACGTACTTGATAAGAAAATAAGGTCACTTACCATATCATAAATTGCTTCTTTGAGGTGTTGCAGTACCCATAGCTCTTCAGTTCTCCATCCCTGAAGGTATTTAAAAGAAGGGTAGACGTGGTACTTAAGGACATGGTTTAGTGGTGGCCTTGGCAGTGCTAGGTTAATGGTTGGACTCGACGATTTTAAGGGTCTTTTCAACCTTAACGATTCTACGATATTATTATTATTATTATTATTATTATTATTATTATTATTATTATTATTATTATTACTACTACTACTGCTACTGCTACTGCTACTGCTACTACTATTACTACTATTCTATTTTATTTTACTTCAATTATTAAACTGTTCTTATCTCAACCCATGAGTTTTCATGGGTTTTTTTCGGGGGGGGGGGGGGTAGGGGGCGGGGGCAGGAGTGTGCGAGTGGCTGTGTGGTGCTTAGTTGGTGGCTGGAGTTAAACCACAACAATAGTAGAGTAAAGGCTCTTGATGCCTTCCTGTAGAACCTAACAGGTTTAAGCAGATGTATAGTTCTGAAGAACACTATTAGTTTTAAAAACAGCCTTTCTCCCAGTCAGGGCTTTTGTTCTCTTTGAGTCGCAATCTTCATGGAATTTGCAAGAACATTTGTAAGACTTGTCAGACTTAATTTATGGGGCCAAAAAATTCAAATGTTACTCTTGGAGGACTGAGGTCCTGCTCACAGGAGAAACCTGCCTTGAGTTGCGAGTTGTGCTTAATGATTACAACATCTCAAAGACCCTGAAATAGCAATATAAGATAAGCAGGGGTTTTCTTTATTCCATAGAAACCCTGTCCTTTCCTCCTAGTTTTTCTGACTAGCCATCTCTCTATCTCTTGGTAGTCCTGGACATAATTTCATTTCAGTTCCTGAAGGCTTTTGAATCTGTGGCAGTGCTTCAGGATCAATGTGGCTTTGCTGCAGGTAAAAGGTGCTTGGTCCTAGCTTTAGCTTGACATACATGGATTATTATGCTAATAATTTTAGGCTATTTCTTTGTCTTGTGAGTTTGTTCTTTCTTTGCAAGCCTCAGAAAAGGATATTCTACAACTAAAAAAAATGTAAGTCACTTAAAAAAATGCTACTTGTTGCTAAAATCTATTTGCTTTCATTATAGAGGACCCTGCTAAAAGGGATTATTAAATGTTTACACACACATACAAATTTATACATGTGTGTATAAAGAAAATTATTCTTTAGAGAACTTGTTCTGTGACTTCAAGGTACAAACTGACATGTTTGAAATAGAAGTCTAGATTTAGGGTTTCTGAAGCAACAATATACTCAAAATTATTTTATGCTAAGAGTATTTAAACCTCCAAAGTCAGTTCAAGCTTTTAAAGAAAACATATGCTAATATCCTCAAATTCTGCCTTCAAAATTAAGCACTTTTTCTTTACACTGAACAATTCTAGATTTAGGCAACAGAGGTCTGATGTTTTAGACTCCATGACCTTTGTTTTTGGTAAGATAGGATGTCACCCTTAAAGATTGGTTGTGGCTTTGGAGGAATTATGTACTACAGATTTTTTTTTTTGTTGTTATTATTATTTTTTAAATAGCAGCACTGCTTGAACAAGAACTTTAAATAGGCATATGTAAAGCATCATGCCAAGAGACACATTGTTCACAAGATTCTTCTCCAATAGGCATTCTTTAAAGGTTCTTTTGTTTTTTAGTTTCTGTTTGATCTACTATGGGATAGTTTAGTAATAATTGCAACCTTTATTTGTACACGAATGTCAGGAAAGGTATATTTCTTTTCTCACTAATTCTTCTAGTTGGTGAGGGCACCATTTGAATTAAAATTAAAATATTGGCTCCTGATAGAGACAGTAATTGTCATCACTGATGATTATGAACTACCCAGAAGAGTTCCTGCCTAACAATCAGGAAATGACTCAATTTTGATGTTATCTATGCTTGTTAGAAACCTGAAAGAAATGCCTCTTCTTTATTGTCTTTCAAGATCCATGTGGTATCACAAATACAAGTTTCTGTCTTCTAGGAGCTAATGGTTAATGGGAAAATATCACTTAATTTTAAGAAAAATCAGCTTTGTTTTTTCAGTTGTTGGAATTTTAGTTTGTTTGCCTTTTTTTTTTTTTTTTCGCTTTTAGAATAGTCTGCCATCATGTCAGCTTTAATTTGCATGTAGAAATACATAATTTTACCTCATTATTTTTTGGCTAACTTGAAGTGGAGTTTCAATCATCATATAAAATGAGAGCGCTCTTAGTCACGTTTCAGAATTAATATATAAAATCCTGTCTTTCCCCAATGTTCTTTCTCATGCGTGCATATACTGTCAGATTAGAAAGTAATTCAAGATTAGTGAAACATGGTCAGATTGATTAACAACCGACAATTAAATCATTCCCCAGTGGAAGACCTTAATACTTTTCAATTCTTGCTATTGGGTTGTATAGGTCTAGTACCTATTATACAGACTGCCACCAGGGACATAGGGAATAGTGTTAGCTGTACTTTGTCACACTTCAGCAGAGCATGCTGGAACACCCTGGACATATATCTGTAAATGTCTATGATTCTATGCAGAGAATCTTTTATGCAAAGCATTTATGTAAAATATATCAAAATAATAATATATGATTATCTATATCAATGGAAATTTCATGCTACAATGGTAAATTTGTACTCGAATAACAAATTTTTACTTCACCTGAACACAAACTGCACAAGCTTACTGATGTGTATGTCCTTTACCCAATTATGTAAAATAATGAGCACTGATAAGAACCTTTTGTGCCACATAAACCAATCAAGGTAAGGGTGCAGTTGTCAACTGGTGTAGAGAAACACACATCAGAAAACCTAATGTTGAAAGAATTAAAATAAGCACTGCACATATGACTACATATGAAATGCCACTAATGAATTTAGAGCACAGAATGAGAATTTCAGAAGGAAGTCTAAGAGTCTATGTATTTCCTGTCTGAGGCTTGCTCTTAAAGCATATGTTACTGGGAATTCACTCTTAAAATATTGTCTTTTCCTATTTGAAGTTGTGTGAGTGAGCAACTGTTTAAAATTTTCACTGCCTGTTGAATGAAACCAGAATCAAGCACTGAAATATTTAAATGTATTCTGTATTTTCTAACTTGTGTGGTTATAGTTCGAAGCCTGCTAGATTTGAGACATAGCAATAAAAGTCCTCTGTCACATGCAGCACAGCCAGCATTGTGGTAGCACTGCAAACTTTCCCTGTCTGATCTGTCAGCCTCTGGAGGGCGTGATGCTCAGCAGCTGATAAAAGTGTTGTATGCTGAAACCAAAATTATGGGTTCTAATGAACCTCAGAAATGCTGCTGTCTTTGAAATGTGACTCCCTGTCCAGTGAGAAGTGGGCTGTTTTCACAATATTGAACAGCCGCTGGATGATAATGACCTTCAATAGCTACAGCTTGGGGCTAGATTTGAGTTTGATACTAAGAGGTGAATAGCTTTCAAACTCAGTACCAGTCCCTTGAGCTATTTAGTCCTTCCAATGACTTATTTCTTGGTAAACATAAATCCCCTTTGTCCTCATCATGCTTGTTACTCTGCAGCAGGTTTTGTACAGGTTTTGTGTCATATCTTTATGGTAGATTTTCTGTAGATTTGAAACCTATTCTATTCTCATTCACATCATCTGAAAAAAAAAATAAATCGTGCTCTTGGAATGAGGATTTGTTTCAAAGTCCACCAACATCAATTAACTCTGGCTTTGCTGGGTTTTGAGGCTTCAGTGAGAAGAATTCGGGCAGCTGCATATTTCTTCGTCCTTTTCCTCAGTGCAATCCACAGCTCAAGCTCAGTGGTGCGGTGTATATTTCTCAGAAATCTAACTGGTTAAAGTCAACTCAACTCTGTCGCCAATCTTGTGGGTAAAAGTACATCTTTAAAGCAATATGTGCATGAGTGGAATAAAGAAAGACAATCTTTCAATTTTACTAACAGCTCAGATTTTGTCTTTAACCTAGATAAAACATTCTGCCCAGGATTCTTCTTTCCTCCTTATAACTTCTGTCTTCTTCTTGATTGAGTAGGTCAGTAATGTAAACTGATAAACTGCTGAGAAACATGATGTGGACATGAAGATTTTCATCAAGCTCATCAGTTTAGAATGGCCTACATGTTTATACATGTTTGCTTTATATTGACTATTTGTTAACCTTTTTCATGATAGCTATAAAAGGTATATACTGTGCCCCAGTATTTTGGAGGATGTACTGTGACACTATGTATTCACACTAAAAGCTACAGCCCTAAAGCATCCTTAAAGTAATGTTCATATTGAATATATCCTTTCCTTACCTGGAGTAGCACCCACATGTGTAGGCTGGCAAGTATAGAATATTTTTTTCCTTTGAACGTTTCCTTCACTTTTTTTTTTTTTTAAATGACTGGCTGATTATTACTGTATTTAGACCATACTTTGTCTCTGCATATTTACTCACTCAAAATAGTGTCCTCTTACAAATAGATTAATTCAGATTCATTCAAACATAGCTTGGCTTGGAATACATATTTACGTTGTACTTGATTGTAAAGACCCTAGTAGATTGCAAGCATTATCAAACTAAGAATATAAACCATAAAACCTTGTGTGCCTTTGTTGTTGTACTTTAATTCTGTTAATCGCCCTAGGTAAAGATTAGCTGCTGTTGTCAATTTAATTCAGCTTCAAACAAAGCAACAAGGTCACTTTTTTTTTTTTTTTTTTTTTAAGCAAACAGGATTGAGTTGTCATGTAGTTCTAATAGGCAGCACAGGGAATCATTAGTCCACCTCAGCTCCCTGACTGATGGGCATTTCACTTCAGTCATCTGACTGAGCACTAGTGGCCCAGTACTATTGACACCATGTCAGAGCTGAGAGAAGATGCCTTAATCGGCTCAGACACTCTCTGCATTGATTTGACAAGTTGCTGTAATGACCTTCTTGTTTTTCTGAAGGATTACTGTTTACCCAGGGAGGTGCTGCTGAACGCATGCACTGCATTGTCATGGAAACTATTATTGTTGCATCTTGATCCCATTAATGCTGTGGTGTGTGACACTGATATGAGACACTGAATATTTCAGTGAAGCACATTCCACCTCAATAATACTAATCGCTGACCGTTCATTAGGCTTACATGATTTGCAGCTAGTTCTGCAGAGCTTGGCCAGCAGGAATTAAAGGGATGTGGTTGCTTAGGGCACTTTCCTGCTTTGTTTGGGTATTTTATGAGGCCTGGGTAGCTTCTTTACTTTGAAGGAAGAAAGTGCCACTGTTTATTTTGTTTGTTTATTTTCTTTTCTAATTTTTGCTCTTTGACTTAGGTAGCTTGCCAGTAATTTAGGGTGCTTCTGGTTGAAGAAAGAAATAAGAAAATCAAGATGAGAAGGAAAAAACCCTCATACTTGAGACATGTACATCCATCAAGGAAAAACAGTATTTTGGGGAGGAGAGGGTTAGGTGATGAGTGGAACTTTTTCTCGATCATGTTGAAAGTGTAGCAGACTATAACTAATTTTTTTTTTCCCCTGTTTCCTTGTAGCTTTAAGATAATGGCAAGTGGAAGACATATCTCACACCTTACAACTCTAAATTCTCTCTTGTTCAGTGCAAGCATATTTTTCTCATCCATTTCTTTCTTGCATTTGGTATATGAGTGTGTGATCCTTACTATCTCTAGAAATTAGTTTCTTAGTACACCACATTTGGGAACAGGCTGAAACAAGCATGGTTCCACTAGTGATTTAGGCCAAAAAGAGTGAAAAAGAGCCACTGCTATGAAGCAAATAATTCTAACAGGTTACTCTGTAAGACATGATAGCTGATTTCTTGGAAAAGGCAGTATAGCAGGCTCTCTAGATATAGCAGGCTAGATCTAATGATTAAGCTGCAATAGAAGTGGTTGTTCTGACAAATATGAGCAATTTCCTGTACATCGATTTTTGATGAGAAGAAAAGAAAATCCCCAAAGTTTTTTACGTGAAGGATCATCTTTCATACATGGCTTAGTAATTGGGAAATATTGTTTGAAAACATGTCGATAGAGGATGAGCTCTTAGCTAGTGGCCATGAGCTGCGAATGAAAGAATGATGTGCTAGAAGTAGCACTTTAGGAAAAGGGGGTTTCATTTGAAAATTAAGAATTATTTCAGTTTTATGCTTCACTCTTCATCTTACATGTTGCAAGGCTACCCAGGCTTAGAATCTGTTATATCTTAAGATATCTGAGTGAATGAGATGTTGAAATCAGTGCCTAGCTGCAGTAGCACCTACCATTTCTTTGCATTCGATCCAGTACACAATCATCCAGTCATCAGCTAATAGTTTGGGTTATTGAAAGATGTGTCTTATTGACTTCCTTGTTTAACCTAATGAATAATGAAATGCCTTTCACAATATTTGAGAAAGTACTGAGTAATATTTCCCGCACCATGCAATCAATTTTCATCTGATCACACAGTCATTAATATTTCTGCTTTGATTCCCAGTTTTCTTGGCAAGATATTGTCACACAGTTTCTTAGCACTTCATTGCATGGTACAGTGTATTGAATGCTCTTTGTGGCATTCTCCTTTGAGAAAGGTGTGCAAAAATCACAGGTTTTGAAAGATTTATTTCTCAGAACACAACCTAGGAAGGTTTTCCAGTAACATCATCTGGAACCAAAAATACAAACATCTAAGGTTTTTCCTGTTGATTAACTATTTCAAATGCTGTACTAAGGTCAAAGATGATTATGGTTACATTTTCCTTTCTGTGGAGAGGAATAAATCCTTCACAAGTATAGAATGTCCCAAAATCTTTTGAGAAGAGTTATTATTGAAAGGCAGAATATGCGTTTCTCTGTTCACATTTATAATTATTTCTTGGTGGTCTCTGGGGTCATTCTTAACATGGGAAATGTTCTCTTCATGTTAAGAAAATTCTTTGGTTTAGGGTCTGCTCTTTAATTGAGCCAGACTAAGTGTATAAAATGAGTTCTGGCTTAGAAGATATTTGTCAGGTTGAGATTCTGAGCTTTTGTTTGCTTGGAACTTCCTAGTCCTCCATTGCGACAATGAAAATTCTGGATAGCAGTAGTTTAGCATTACTTTAGCAGATGCATCTTGCAGTGAGTAAGCTCTGGAACTAGTCAGCGTCTGAGACTGTAAGGAAGAATTGTCTTTCTTGCTTGACTTTCACAGGTACAGAAGTGTGCTTGGTTCCATTAGACAGAAGAAATTATCTGATAGGGACAAAAAAAAAAATGGTTCCTTTATCTTCTGCATTCAGCCCAATATACAGGCAGTTGCTTGTTACATAAACCAGGAAACAGAATCCAGGAATTCTTCCTTCCCTGATCTAAATGAACCTGACATTCTCTTATACCACACACGCTTACTTGCTTAGTAAAAATACAGCCTTAGGTTGTCAACATTAAACAACCAGGCATAAATAAATATAATTAGTAGTATTCCATATTTTAAAATTCTTTAGGGGTTATATAAGTATAATTAGTAGTATTCAGTATTTTAAAATTCTTTAGGGGTTAATATTATGCATTTAGAAATGTATGAGTGAGATACATATTTCATGTACTAAATAAAATGTGTTTCTATACAGTGAAGTCAGACAGGAAAAGACAAGAATATATGTTATGTTGAAGTAGATTATATGGAGTTCAGTTCAATAAGTATTAAAATTACAGACTCCAGAAGAGATTCACTGTAAAACTGCTAGTAGACAGTATGTTGTCTGCTGTATCCATATTGCATTACCTGCAACTCAAATTAAAGACTAAGTGAATGTGGGATTATTGTATCACTTTAAATTGAAACATATTTCAAAGTGATAGCTGAGCATAACTGAAGAATACCTATATGGCATCAGAATGTTGATTTGGCCAAGAGGGATACTGCATGCAGCCAAAATAGCACTTAATAACATTGAAATTAGCAGTGTAATCAGCTGGGTTGGGTTTTTTTTAGCCTTAAGGCTAAAATAGAATATTTAGGCTTAAATTTTTTTGCTTGCCTATCTACTAAAATTTGCCTTGGTCTTTTTCAAGAGCTGAAGTGGATTTTTTTACATTTGAAGAAGCTTTCTCTGAATGCTAATTTTGTGAGTCTTCAAAAGTAAAGGCATTTTTGAGGCCTTTTCTATTTGTCAAGGTCAAGCAGCCTGTGCCTAACACTAACTTGCTGTTTAACCACTCAGTGTATTTGTGTTTCATTTTTAATAAAGATGCAAGATCTAATGAACATTTATCAATCTTTTTGATGCGGTCCTTTCAGACTTGCTATTCAAGCGCTAAACATTCAATATCATCTTAAAAGACTCCTCCCTAATCAAATCAAGGTTTTACATGCCAAAAGTGAAAATCTTTGTGTGAAAATTTTTTTCCCTAGAATGTTGGCCTTTTGTCCTTTTAAGAAAAACTTGATCCTTTTCAAGGATGTCTGTCTATTCTGTTCATTTTTTTGATATGAGCAATACACACAGCTCTTGCTGACTTATGCACAATAGTTGCATTCAGAGATTAATTTTAAAATCCACATCCGAAAATCAATAAAACTGCATTCTACATCTTTAAAACCTGCCTTGAACTTTTCCTGGTAGGCTTAAATGGTGATCCTTGTTAGAGCTTGATATTCAGAGAGGCAAGGAAAGGGGGTATTTTTCCGATTTAAACCAGCCAGTAGAATTGTATAGAAGGCTGGTCCTGGGGCTTCTTTGAAGTGGCATGGTTCTGCTCTAGCAAATTAAAGGACTTTTTCATAATCTAGATGCAGTTTAACAGACTAACAAATAAGTTCTCTTGCTTTACTCATTGAGTCCTTTCTTAGAGAGCTGGTTCCTATGTTTGAATAAAATACATGCATTTGGAACCACCAGATTTCTACTGCAATTTTAAAGCCAGTTGTTGTATAACTGTTGTTCTGTGAAAAGACTAGGTCATGACAGCTAAGCACTAATCTTTTAGAACTCCATATTTGATAAATTATCTCCAAAAGCTAACAACTGAAACTTCAGGATAGGTCTGCTGAGAAGAAGCAAGGTCCGGGAAAACAGCAAGACAAAGTTGTCCATTAAGCTTCCTTATTCTGTTGTGGTATTTCTGCCATTCATACAGTCTTGCTGTTACTACAGTTTAAAATGACATTAAAGAAGCACTGGCGAAATATTTCATATTATTAGGTACAAAATGTGAACTTTAATGCTAGTCTGACAAAAAGATAACTTGACACTACAGGCAAAGTAAGACAAACTGCAAGTAGACCAGCTGCTGCCTTGCATCTGAATGAGCCTGGAAGATGAGAAAGATGATTCTTCCTACAATCAAGCCGTGAACCTGTCTCGACTGAACGTGAATTGCAAATCTTTTTTTCCCCCAAAATGTACAAAACGTTTACGTGTTAAAAAAAGAAGTCTTTTTTTTTTTTTTTTGAGGCATGAGTCAGCGCTTGTATTGATTGTGTGTTTTACTTGCCATGTCTCAACTGTCTTAAAGGTCTGCTCTACCATAGAATAGTCTTAGAAGACTGTTGTTATGCCTTGTATTCACGGGGCTGATTCATCTCCCCTGATGCTCTTTTAAAGTGTGATCAGCTGTATCATGTACCAGTTTTTGTGCCACTATAAAACTGGTGAGAATGGAAAACAGGCCACTAGATACTGTTTCTGATGAGATATATTAGACCATATCTATACTCAGCCTGTTAGAGGCTAGGTTTATACAATTAAAACCAGATTGGACAAAGAGCTTGTAAATGTAGAATGATGAATAAGTTTTTACTGGTGTGACAGTCGGCTACTTGTTGTAATTTCAGTAGCCATTTGAGATGATTATTTTTGCCTGTAATACGTAATTTTACATGGCCAGAATATTCAACATGAAGCCACAGAAAAGACAACAGAAGTTTTCCAAAGTAAATCCCTCTTACAGTATGCCAGAATTTGCATTAACTGCAGTGACTAGTCCCAATTTGAATAACTGTTTGATGCTGGCCAACCACTGTAACAACTTTTTTCAGGTGAGACTTCAATAGTCACTAGATTTCTGGTTTCTCCCAATGAGAATATACTTGCTTGCTGTAACCGGTACCTCCACATTTTCAAGCAGAAGTTCTAATTACCAGTCTGGTAGCATTAAAAGATTCCTTATACCAAGATTAAAATTTTTAGCAATATTTCATAACATATGAGATATAAAGATTGTTCCAGCTGTATATTGTGCACAAAGTATTTAATTTAATTGGTTCTGAATTTTCTTTTATGATGTTTTCTCTTGTTTCTCATAGCAGAGTACCAAATATTCCCAAACTGAAGTCTGACCAGTTTTCATTTTGCTGTTTGCAATCAAGTATCCTGTAGCTGTCCGACTTTTCAAGCTGAATAACTATGAATTTTGCCAGTATTCAATAGATGTATGTTCTATCATGCTTCTCAAAAGCTCTATTTCCCTTTTGTGGATCTTTTCAATTCCACTCTATTGTACTTCCGATGAGGCAAAAACATACAATACTTCATACAAGGGCATCCTATTGTGCAGCACAAAGAAGCCTCAGCTCTTCCAAATAATTTGTATAGGTTTTTATTATTATTATTCTATATTAATTGCACTTCATTTAGTAGTCACAGAAAATAAGAATTTCCCAAAGACATTTCTGTTGAAGGCAATTGGGAAAGTATAAATCTGTTAGCAGTTAGGTGGAGCTCCTGGAGAGTAAGAATACAAGCAATTATTCCTCTGAATATTTCATTGAAAATGTAACTTTTCTGGCACACTTAAAGCATTTGTTTAGCTAAGGGGAGTTGGACAGTGAGTTAGGTTTTTTCGTTTGGTTGGTTGTTTCTTTTAAGGAGAGCATTTAAATACATTATTGTTTGTGGCTCTACCAGACCTACCATACTTCATATTGCAGTGTGAAATCATTTTAGGCAGCCATAGGGAACAGACCTAGGTCTCCCTGTGTCTTTTGTCATCATTGCATAGCAATGCATAGCAATAAAAAGTTATTACTTTACAGAGCTTTATTTTTGCCTCTTTGTTCAAATCATGCTCTTTTTTGTTCCCCAAGTTTTTTGATTCCTTTAGTACACTTGATATTTTCCCTTAGTTGTATTTTCGCCTTATGTAACTGGACAGCACAAGATGCATTTAATTGCAAAAGCTTATGTAGAACTTTGTGTCCAGGATCTGGACTTTAGTTCAACTCATGCCTTTATGACACTGCTCCCTGAGGTACTTTTTCTTTCAGCAGGACGCATCATGCACTCTTCAAGCTTTTCCTGCATTTGGTTATTTAAACCTAAGTTATGACCATGCAAACAGGTGTCCAGAAAGTAAACAGGAGTGCAATCACGAAACAGCAATTGTGCTGTGGTAGTTGCCAGCATACATGGTAGGTGTGACATAGCTCAGGGCCTTGGGTGAAGGGGGCAGGTGACGATGTATTTGGTGGTTTAGCAGAACATCCACAGCTGTGGCTGTGACTACAAAGTAAGGAAGCTCATGTGCTTCATCACCTTAAGGTAACGCTTTTATATATGCTACTTTTTCTTCTTCAAAGCAGGAGGCCTGAAAGTATTCTTGGTAGAATAACCTTTCAGGTTGCCAAGGGTCTGCTGTAACTCCTTTTGAAACCAAGAGTTGGTTGTGGCAGAATTCCTGGCTTGACTTTCCTTTCTAGTGTCAGTGTGAATAATTAACAGGCACATCAAAGTCAAGATCAAGTTTGGATTTTTTCAGTCCATATTTGTGTTACTACCTTTGCTTGCATGCTTTTGAGCAATTGCAAAATTTTCAATGTTTTCGTATTTCATCCTTTTGCAAGATTCCTTCTAAGGTTATTAAATCATATTCTATATATGGTGAGGATCGTGGGTGGGTTTTTCCCCTTTAGTAATATGTCTAAATAATACTACTTGATTTATTAATTTAAATGTTTCATTGCTACTTTGATCTGTTTCCTTTGCAACTTTTCCATTTTGTTTGTTGCTGTGTTTGCTATTGAATTGCCTCGTCTTTATAAATTAGTAGACCTTTGACCAAAGCAGTATGGTGTTTTCTGCTCTCTTTTTCAAAGTATTTTTTTGAGAATATTTTCAATAACTTTTAATATTCTAAATTTCTTAAGAGAAAACTCGCTTAGATTAACTACTTGTAGTTTTACTAACACATTTTGGCAGCACTTTCAATTTCTTTGTGGTAAGAGAATATGTTTGGTGACTTTTCTTTGGCTATGTCTATGTGCTGCACAATCTAGAGAACAGACATTTTCTCATTGTTTTGTGATGGGGCTTTCACATCTTCTGTTGTGATGTAGCAGCCTTTAGAATTTATCTGCGTATTCTACCACAGAGCAAAGAGTGGTACACCTGCCAGCAAGGAAAGGAAAAGAGCTTTTGCTGTTACTGCGGCTTGCAGTTCATCGCATTGTGCCATGGAAAATGTTATTTATTGATTGTGCTGACAGTGGCAGTAAATAGAGCTAAGTCTGTTTTACATCGCTGATGAGAATGTGTATCTCATAACTCTTGATGCACCCTCTGACTTCAAATCACTTTTCCTTATCCCCTTCCCCCGTTTAAACCAAACACATGTTTTTCTATTTCATTATATTAATTAATACAGAGAGGAAATAAGAGAAGTCATTTTTATTGCAAGTCTTCTTTACTTCTTAGTAAAAACTAACAACTATAAATTCCATTTCATCTGTGAACCCTGTTATAGATTGCATTATTCACTCAATTGACTGTAACAGTTAAGACGATTACCATCTGTGATCTAAATATATGTTTATATTGGAATGCAGAAAGTATTTAATTATTAATGCCGCCTTATAAATCCAACTCTCATTTAGATGACAATACAGTTCACTTTATGACAACCAGAGTGTAGTCCAGTTCTTGCTTGTGTTTGATCATTGTCTGCAAGTTGCAGACTCATTTAAAATGTCTTTGAATAAGGCATACAGTTATGCATTAATCTTGCATTTTCATAGGTAGATCGCATGTCCATGATAGATGTAAAATCATACACTAAAATATTCATGCCAAGTTTGTGTAAAGGACTGTGAAATATTGTATTTTAATCGCAAGGAAAAAAAACATTTACTTTGCAGTAGTTGGAGTAACAGTTCATGAACCTGATTTCTCAAAGCTATGGAGAACCCATTGTCATTTATCTAAAGAAATATTCAGTCAAACAGCATTCTTGAAGGCTTTGTGATACATAAGGGCCAACAAGTGGTCTGTAGTCCGAATCTTGTTTCATCTTTGCTTTCAATCAATTTACAAATGCATCTTCAAGGCTAGACGGATTTTATGGTACTATAATTTCAATTTCTGGGTGTCTGCCATGCTAATATATTGATTTGTTTAAAAAAAGTCAAGAAGAGCTAGTATGATTTACAGGACATTTTCTGGTCCCTTTTTCTGATACCTTTGCATTATTGTAGAAAAATAAAGAGACTGGGAAACGGCATATTTCTTATAGTGGTTGGAAGTGTCTCCAGCTGGCAATAGGTGGAGCCAATGGTGTTATGATGCCCTACCAACACCTCTGAAGCTCTCCGTGGTAAAAAGTGATGCAGGAAGAAAGAGCGTGCACTGATGGGATCATTGCCTAACTGAGTATTCCTTTTGGAGCACAAGCATCTAATAAATGTAAGATGAGTCCTTGAAGATCCTAAGCTGTACTGGATCTTAATATTGCACTTTCATTACTTTCAGAAGTTTATTTCTGCTCTAAGTAATGAATCCATTCTTTATCATTCTTCCCTAAAAAATTTGCCAGTTCTTTCTTTATTACAACCCCTGTAATTGATCCTGTTTAGAAAGACACTGTAACTTAGGTTCAATATCATGTGTTCTGTGGTGAGAAAACCCACTGCCCCTTCCCCTCTAATGAATGCCAGAATTATCACAAAGCTATGCCCCATGAATAATGTATATAGACCAATTAAATGAAACTGCTATATTAATTCTCATGGGAGGTATCTGGTGGAAATGACAATCTTGTGGGCAATGGCAGTATGTTTTGACACCTGAAGCTAACCGCATGTAGCTACTTGTAACATTTTGAATCCTATGAATTTATACCTTTTGTTTTCAAGCAAATATAATAATTGTAATTCTAAATTATGAGTGCCTGAATTTATTTATTTGCATTCTCTGAGACTGTAAAATAACTTACACTGCCAACTTTCAATGAAGTGTAAGGGGCCTGACTAATATTGGATTCACTCAGGAGGCAGAAGTAAAAGAGTCCAAGTGAAAGTTTCTGTCTGTGAAAAGACATATTAATTTGGTATCTCCATTTCAATAAAAGTAACGTCTGGAAAACAATAGACTTTTAAAAGTTTTACTGAAGTTGCTGCAATCCTGACAGATGGGGAAATCTATTCCTCTCTGAACATGACTCCATCACTGGTTGAGAAATGGTAAAGGTATGTAAAGCTGTGTCAGCCCTATAGCTGGAAGAGTAAAGTGAGCACAAGTGCTGAGACATCCTGTTCACTGCAGCCTTGCCAGCTCTGCTCCAAAAACAGTACAGAAAGAAATCTCTGCTGCCATGGAACTTCCAGTCCTGAGCAGGTAAGTCTGTTCAGCATAGCCGTACTTAACTGTTCAGATCCCCAAGCTGCTAGAAACCTATAACTATGCTCTTCATGAGCTTAAAACCAATAATCCACAAAATCAATTTGTTCTCTCAAGAAGACATCTCGAGATGAAAAGCTGAAATTCAGCTTGCTTATTCAGCTTAAACCACATATGATGCTTTCTAGAACAGCCAATGGACAGAGTAGTCCAGGGTGGGATTTTCAAAAGTGCTTAAGGCATTTAGGAGCATAACTGACACTGTGGGATTTACACTCTTACATGCCTCTGGCACCTGATTAAAAAAATCCAATTTCAGCAGATAGTACTCTGGACTGTTACTGGGACTTAAGTTCTGTTGATTCAGCTATGACCTGCTGTTGTGGACCTGCTGTTTCAGCACTCTCTGTGACTCTCATCCTTTATTGACCTATTTAGGCAGGCATTTTCAATGACCTCTGGAGTTATGTCATGCAATGGAGTGCCCATATCTGACTGGGTCTTTATTTTGAAGAGATCAGCTTTGGATTGCATAGTTTAATGAAGTGATGTCTATGTCTTAGAATAGGTTTATGATGGGCGTAGCAGAGACCTGGGTTTTGATTGTGGCATCTGAATAAAGCTACAGTTCAAACAACAATATTGCCTTTCTTCATGAGATTAAGATGCTTAGATTGTTCTGTGAATGTGAAGATTTTTATTTTCTTTTATAGAACAATTTTAATTGCAGCTAACAATTTTTTTTATCCTAACATTTTTTGTGCTTTGAGTCCCATTACCATACTAAGAATGCTCTATGGATTCATAGTCATACGAGGAATAAATCTCACTTGAGCATTAATACAATAGTGAACACATAATGCTATATAGAGTACTTCACTTCTGGGTCACTACCTTGATTATTGAATGAGATTATTGACAGAACCTAATTATCATCTGACAGTTCTGTGTTGGCCTATGTGAAAACTGGTGATTCCAGCCCAAATGGTCACGTTGCAAAAAAGCCCCAGCTTCCTGTGCTGCTCTGAGAACACACTTAATCTTGAAGTAGAGATATATCTAAGACACTTGTTTGCATGTTTCCTTCATCCACACTCCTTGGTCTTTGCCTGTGCATTTTAAACCCCAAAGCCTTCAGTGGAAGGGTTCTCTCCCTCTGCGATGTTTGCACAGCATCTAGTGCAATAGTCACAATACCTACCTAATTTCCGAAATAATCTGAGAAGCTGAACATGGGTCTTAGCTTTTCAGGCGTATTGTTCAAACTAACAAGTAAATACTTTGAGACGTTGTTTCTGTCACTGCACAGCAGTTTCAGCAGTCAGCAGATGATCAACAAGTGTGTCTTTAATATTCAGACTGGTCATCCATGGGGTTTTCAGGCCCCTGAGCTGGGAGATGGAGATAGGATGCAGAATGAAGCCCCAGTTGTCAAAGGGGTGGCAGTCACCGACCTGCTCCTCCACCTGAATGCTCACAAGTCTATGGGCCAGACGGGATCCACCCGAGGATACTGAAGGAGCTGGCAGAGGAGCTGGCCAAGCCACTTTCCATCATTTATCAGCAGTCCTGGTCAACCGGGGAGGTCCCGGATGACTGGAAGTTAGTAAATGTGATGCCCTTCTACAAGAAGGGTCGGAAAGAGGATCTGGGGAACTACAGGCCTGTCAGCCTGACCTCGGTGCCGGGGAAGGTCATGGAGCAGATCATCTTGAGTGCCATTATGCGGCACATGTGGGACAACCAGGGGATCAGGCTTGGCCAGCATGGGTTTATGAAAGGGAGGTCCTACTTCCCTAACCTGGTGTCCTTCTATGAGAAGGTGACCGGCTTAGTGGATGAGGGGAAGGCTGTGGATGTTGTCTACTTGGACTTTAGTAAGGCCTTTGACGCTGTCTCCCACAGCATTCTCCTGGAGAAGCTGGCTGCTCATGGCTTGGATGGGTGCACTCTGCGCTGGGTTAAAAACTGTCTGGATGGCTGAGCACAGAGAGTGGTGGTGAATGGAGTCAAATCCAGTTGGCAGCCAGTCACAAGTGGTGTTCCCCAGGGCTCAGTACTCGGGCCGGTCCTGTTCAAAATCTTCATTGATGATCTGGATGAGGGGATTGAGTGTGCCCTCAGTAAGTTTGAAGATGACACCAAGTTGGGTGGAAGTGTTGATTTGCTGGAGGGTAGGAAGGCCCTGCAGAGGGACCTGGACAAGCTGGATCCTTGGGCTGGGGCCAACTGTATGAGATCCAACAAGGCTCAGTGCCGGGTCCTGCACTTGGGTCACAACAACCCCATGCAATGCTACAGGCTTGGGGAAGAGTGGCTGGAGAGCTGCCTGGCAGAAAAGGACCTGGGCGTGTTGGTTGACAGCCGCCTGAACATGAGCCAGCAGTGTGCTCAGGTGGCCAAGAGGGCCAATGGCATCCTGGCTTGTATGAGGAACAGTGTGGCCAGCAGAGCCAGGGAGGTGATAGTGCCCCTGTACTCAGCACTGGTGAGGCTGCACCTCAAGTACTGTGTTCAGTTTGAAACCTGAAAGGAGGTTGTAGTGAGGTGGGTGTCGGTCTCTTCTCCCTAGTAACAAGCGATAGGATGAGAGGAAATGGCTTCAAGCTGTGCCAGGGGAAGTTTAGGTTGGGTGTTAGGAAAATCTTCTTCACTGAAAGGGTAGTCAGGCACTGGAACAGGCTGCCCAGGGAAGTGGTTGAGTCTCCATCCCTGGAGGTACTTAAAAGACGGGTAGACATGGTACGTGAGGACATGGTTTAGTGGTGGCCTTGGCAGTGCTAGGTTAATGGTTGGACTTGATGATCTTAAGGGTCTTTTCCAACCTTAACAATTCTATGATTCTATGTGACTTAATATACTTGTCGCATCAACATTAGAAGAACTAACCAGGGACTAGAGGTTGTAGTCTAGTTTAGAACATTAACTGAGAACTCCTTTGTGGAATAATTAACTGAATATTATGCAAATATTGGCTGACAAACTCAAAAAATGAAGGGGAAAAAAACCAAAAACCAAAACCAAACTTTGTCGATTCGTATACTTCCCTAATAGAAGTCTGCCATAGGAAACTGCTCAATCCAGCTATAACCCACATGTTACATGCTCAGTTTCCTTTGTCCAGATCTTTCATGAAACAGGGAAAATATTTGTACATAATTTCAGCATATTAAGATAAGGAGTACATTTTATTTCTTCTCAGAATAGCAACAGATGTAATTACTTCACACAGAGCCTAAGCATCCAGAAATTTTCTGAAGCCCGGCTACATCTTATGTTTGTGGCATAGCTATGTCTTGCACTTAAAAGCAGAAGAGTTGCATATGTAAAGTTTTTGTAAGTGGCTCAGAACTCAAGCTTATTTTTCTTCCTCGTAAGCACCCAGCATTAAATTAAAGGCAGTTCTGTAAACACTAACATGAAGAGAAGATTAAATATTTGAGCCTCCTTGTTAATTACAACTTTTGATTAAGCTTTTCCTTGAGGTTGGCACCTACAAGATCAATTTTGTTTACATCTGGAGAAATTTAAAAGGGATATATAAAGTGAGCCAGTAACATCAATGACATTATTAGGAGAAGCCTGCTGGAACTGAGTATTAGCAAAGGGGAATTCTGGAATCTCTTTTTTTGTACATACTTTCTTAAATAAAGGAGACAAAGCAAACTAATCTCTCAACATTTAGATGAGTCACTGTGTCACTGTCATCCTTTTAAGAAAAGGGAAATTGAAAGAATTGAGGTGCAGAAGAACCTCATTTATTGATTCCTTCTTCAAAACCCACAAAGGCTATATTATTCAAGGACTTAGAAGTTAACTTTATTTTCAAGTCAATGAATTGCTATCAAATCATCAAGTTACTATGTTGTATATTATCTTCTGTTTATGGCTTTTGTGTGGTTGAGCATAAGTCAATTTTCCCCCCAATTTTCTTTACTGGCAAGGACAACAGAAGGGTGTTTATGTTTGTTTTTTTACTTTCAAATTATATATCATATCATGAAGGATATACAGCCAAGCACAAAGCACACGCTTTAGTGTATAAACTGTACCATTGCACTGTATATGCCTTGAACATCACATGCTGACATTACTTTCCATTTTTTAAAGAAATGTGTACTTTTATTTCATGTTGACAGTTCCTTTCACACTCCATTTTTTCAGAGAGTTCTAACAGTGCTTCAGGTCTGCCTATAGATTATTGTTATTGATGTTACAGCTTTGCTGATCAGAAAGAGTTTGTTAGTTTTTTCCCACCAATTAACTTTTTTCAAAACTCAGAAAAGATAAATATAGTAATTATATGTAATAATTAGAAAGCCTTGTATAATGAAGCAAGAATTTTAAGATTAATAAATAGCTGAATGTGAGCCTGATAATCTTCTTAATTAATCACTAAACTGTGGAACGACTGCAATTCATATGTCAATCCAAGCTCTTTTATGGAAGTGATTTGAATCAATTGCTAATGAAATTGAGAAATTTAGAAGCAGCTTTCTGACTTTCAAGTGACAGGGCTCATATTTAACTCAAGAAATGTGACAGTTAATGACAACATAGAAGTAGTGTGAATTATTTGCCAGATCATGTGAGAATTACAGCGTCAACCTATTGAAATAGCTCATAGCTGATCAGTGTGAAAATAAACAGTCATAATGACATATTTAGAAATCTATGATGCTGCTTTAAATATAAGAGATTCTGCCTGAAATAAACCAAGGACATAATCCTACAAGTATAACAATGATATTTCAAGAATTATCCTACTTTGCCACATAGACAAATTTACTCTTACTACTGTTAAAACTGTAATCCTTTAGAAATTATCATTATCTTTATTAAATCAATTACTTTAAACTGTCAAAGTAGTTTCATGGCTAATTCTTCTTTTTTAATGTAATTAACATGCTTACTCTTACTCAGTTACTTCAATTTAAATGATTCTGCTGTTGAATTTGTTTCCTTAACTTTGCACTTCCAGCCACACTTTAATTAATTAAAACTTCATCCAGATATAATGAGACAGTTATTGTGTCTTAATGAAATATCAGTGGAAAGTGGACTAATCAATAATTAATTTAATTAAGGTGTATATGCGACAATATTGCTATATAATTAACTGAAAACCACATAAGTAACACATGCATATTTAAATTTTCATTAATAAGTTTGTTAGGAATTTTAGATCATGCTGTTTTATGGATTTACATGAGCTGTATAAAATTAAAGTGTTTGTCAAAGAGATTCTGATATACACATTAAATGTAATCCTGAATCATTTTGACAGTCATGTAGCAAATTTAGGCAATTGAAGCCACGCTAAGAATGAGTGTGTGCCTTCTTGGAAATGAGATAAAAATCTGCAAGAGATTTCTTTTAACCTTTGAGAGTCAGATATGTAAAAAACCCTATGAGATGAAGTTACATGTGAGAAAACATATTCTGTACTTGAAAAATGTGCCTTAGAAAAGATTATGAATAATGGAAGTATTTTTGCAATTCCACAGCTAAAGCTGGATCATCCCACTAACATGCTGTTCAGGCACCCTACTTATTAAGGACTACGTTCTATTAATATTCATGAAGTTACCTCATTTGTTCACTGTGAATGATTTTTTATGAGAATTTACCAAAGAATCTGCTATTTAAAGGTGCTGCTAATTTGATACATTTGCTAAACTTTTAAATTGCAAATGAATAATACTCTTCATGTTTCCTGTGTGTTCAAAAGTCATTCTGGTTTGTGTTATTAATGATTATTTGACCTAATAGTGACTATTATTAGCAAGGTATTTCAAATCCGTAAAGTTTTATAATTGAAAAGATAATCTCTTCCTTGAATATCCTTATCATATTCTAACTACCAGATGTTCAGCACAAAAGCTTGACTTTATAGAGGACTTTTAAAATTGGGGTACAAACCTGACTCAGACCAAGAGTCTCTAAGTTAAAACCTCATTATTATATATTAACAATTGCTAATGAAGAGTTTTACAAGGTTAAGTAATTGTCATGAAGAATAGTGGTGTTTTTCATAATAGAGTCCAATCATATTTAGCAGATAGAAGACTGAGAGATTCATGATGATGAATGTCTTCTACAAAGTGCAGCCCCTATTTTGGATCCATGTCAGATTTTTAAGTTGAGTTAATGTGCGCGTTTTTCCTCTTTTTAGGTGAAGCACATTGATAGCTGTTCTGTTGTTTTTGTTTATCAGGAGACCTTCAGCAATCTTGGGAGCATGCAGTCCTCCTCAACCATAAATGAGAATGAATTTTTTTTCAGAATTCTATGCAAAAAAGTGAGCACAGGTACTGGCCTGGAATGGTGCCAGGACTGTAACTAACTCACCAGCTAGTTGTTGTCGAAGGAATGTACCTTTGAGAGAATGCAACCAATTTTAGGGCTAATAAAGGGAACAAAGAACTACATCATCGAGACTCTCCCTATATATATAAGAAATTCAGATGTAACATGAAGTTTCTAGCCAATAAAGAAAGGGGAAGGTGTGAAAATATTTTAGGGAAAAAAAAACACATCCAAGACAACCTTAGAATGAGGAGGAAAAAATTGTCAATATCAACATTGTGGCCCTCACAGCAAAGAAGAAAAAGAGACACCTACCATCAACATCTTACTTTTATTGGAAGAAGCTGGTAACATCAAAATCTTGCTGTAATACACCCTGCTGACATAAATCCTCAACTTCAGGATCTGGAAGAGTAAGTATGATAGCAGTGAAAGGGGTAGATACGGGGAGTGTGTATAATAATTTCAACTGTATTATTCTCATTCTTGTTCTTATTCTTATTCTTATTCTTATTAAGATTTATTCTATAATATTGTTCTTTATTTTCTTTCTTCTTTCCTATCCTTTTCTGTAATAGACTTGAGCTAACAGTAATTCTTTAATTAGACAGTTATTATTTTAGTTACAATATTAATTCCTGTCTTTTTATGCAAAGCAAATTGCCTTTTTGCCCATAACAAGATTTTTGAATGTAACAACTGAAAAAAAAAATACTATATCAAACAATGATAAAATAAAAATTCTCCTGAATGTCGGTGATGTCTCCTACAAGATGGAATCTGGATGTCTTGTACCACACCCAGACTCTCCAAACTTCCATGAGGCTTCATGGCAACAGAAGTGGAAATAGATTTACACTTGCACTGACCCGAGACTGAATATTTTGGTGCAGTTCGCTGAGCTGCTATACTTCTATTTAGATCCATTTGAGCCAAATCTAATGATTCTATTGTAAATTTCAAGGGTTTGTTTGTTTGTTTGTTTGTTTTTTCATTTTGGATCATAAACACTTGCAGGGCTTCTGATTAAAAAGGTCGTGTTTCAATGGAAAATTACATTTCAGGGGAATCATTTCAGTAAAATATTTTCTTTGCTTATTTAAAATAATGGCAGAAAATGCCTGAGTCAGTTCTACTAACACTAAAGCATTCTTATATAAAACTAAACAATACTACAACATATACAACTAACACATACAAGTCCATATCAAATGAGCTGAAATAGTTTTTAAAGAGGTATTTGGAGATAACTTAAGCAGTTCTCTCAAGAATTAGCTCAATCCTGCTTTATAAAGAAAGCATGCCACAGCATGTTAAATTTACAGTAACAAATTAGAGTAAAATGATTTTTTAAAATAATTTCTATCTATGCAGAATAAAGGTGATGTTTATTTTCATGCCTCATGGATCATATCTTTTGTCTCAGGAAGAGCTGCAAACATATGTTAAGAAATAAAAAATTTTGACATCATGGGATTTTAAAATGAAATTTTAATGATACCTCTTTGGTGTTATGAAATTAGTGCATGCCACTCTTGTGCCATTTATTGTACAGGTGCTTTTTTTAGCTGAGTTCAGGTTTCACCTGCAAGAAGGGAGTGTTTTCAAAAGTTAATTTTTCTCTTTCTGAAAGAGGTGTTTAAGATGTAGGGAGAATTAATTGTCCTCAGTAGCTCTCTTTATATCTCAGTTTTGGAGGGAGACTGAACAACTAGCTTCCAGTTCCTGGCTAAATTTAAATGGCTTATATTAGGTGAGGTGAATCTTCACCTATATTGCTTGCATATTCAGTATATGGTTGGAAGTAATTTAAGTTAATAACAGCTGGGATATGGTTTTTTTTAAAGTTATTTCATGTTGATACAATAGCTTGAACAATAGCTTTAAAAACTACTCACTTCTCTGGCCAACTGTTGTGAATCAGTACACCCATTAATTAAATGATTAATTTTTTTATATGTTTAGCAATGCAGTTTTTTGGATTGGAGTCATAAGGCAATATTCTATACAAGCTTTGATTAATAAGTGTTATAATATTTCTAACGGATGCAGTTTACATAGACTTGTCATATAACCACACGCTTATACTGTGAAATGTATAGGCCTTCTTTTTTACACCTATTAAGAAGAAAGATTGCAAGACTTCTATTTCAAAATGGTGTATATTAATTATACATTATTTATTCAGTATAGCTTATTTAAAAAAAATAGTTGAGCAATTTCTCCCCCAGCTCCTCTCCACTTTGTTAAATCACAAGTTTCAAACACTGGTCAGTACTTTTCCAGGAGGCTGTTAATCAAAGTACTAGATAAGACTGATTTCTAAATACTTTTTCAGAACCTCAGATTCCTATTCAGCTTTTAAGTTAGAATAGACTAGTCCTCCCTCGGCATCTGAACCTGTTATTTAAAGTGGAAAGTAATACTGGAAATTGCAGCGTTGCAGAGATTGTAACTTCACAGCTGATATTGAAGAACTGACCCAGAGAGCTGCACCTGGTTGGTTTTCTGACCTCTGTTCAAGCTCACATTAGCTCCTATGAAGCCCAGGTGTGATCTCACAGCATGGGACTGTGAAGACTCCATCCAAAACTGAAAGCTTTCTCCTGCTGGCAGGTCTGCTGAGCAACTGAACCCCCAGCCACAGATATCTCCTGGCAAATGCAGAGTCTCTGGTAAGCTCCCACCTGGGGGGGTGGAAATCTTCCCAGGGAACTGCACTCCAAACTTGAAGAGTCCCAATAGCCTACATCCAGGTTTGTCCTCAATATCAAACACTTGCTGTGTTTTAAGAATGTAGGTCTCCTGCTCAGCTCTGTTAAACTCCAACTCGTCTATTTTCAGGTCTTCATTCAGTTGTAATTGCGTCTGTTTTACATACAGGTTGATTTTCCACTTGAAATACAGAGGGTTTCCCCTGCAATGTGTTTCAACATGCTACAAATACTGCCTTGGTACAAAAAAGAAAGGTCTTCCTATCACTACAGAGATAGCAAGCTTTGAGCGCTCATGGCTCTACAATGTCCCTCAGTGAGAAAGGGGACTCAGATGTCACCTGAAATACATCCAATAGTAATTTCAGGACTCTGCCTGAGCTGAATACTTAAGGTGCCTGTCACCTTCTCAAAATCACATTTAGCACAGAGAACAGGTTGTATATGTGTGACTTCATTACTCCAGGAAGACTAACACATTCAGAGAGAATTGGGCAGTTCCTTTTGGAGCAGGAATATGGCAGACAGAGGCAAGCTACCTCCTCGCAGAATCCCAAAATGCATGGTATGGTTCAGCCCATTTTGGTACCCATGGGTTAGCATTCTCTAACCACTGAGCATAGAGGCTTGTTCCATTCTGTTCTTGTGACTTCTTCCACCAGCACACTTAAGCCCTCCTTTTGGAGCCCTTGGCTGTTAAGGCCTGACAGTTATAAAAAACCCTGCAGAGGTCTCATTTCCACTGTCAGGAGCTTAATGGAACCCCCAAACCTATTATTTTGTGCAAAATACAAGTTTATCTATAGTTGAAACCTCATTAATAGTAGTATCTCAAGAACCACATTAAAAAATGTAATTGTTACTCTTTTGCTAGGGAAATAATCCCCACAAGTTGTAATAGTAAATTGCTTGAAGTAGATATAAGGGAATTGTGTTGGCTTCAGTTGAACATGAGATAATAATACAGTATCTGCTACACAGAACAATTTATTTTATAACTGTAAAAATAAAACCAAAGAAACCTCTCCCCTGCCCCCCGGTAAGAATACAAAATATGTAATACGTCATGCATTTTTTCCCCTATGTGTTTTGCTGTAGATCTCAGGGTTTTAGGCAGACTGTTTACCATGGGGTCTAGTGTTGGGATAACATCTGTGGAGAGGCAAACTTTTTTGCATTCTTTCATTGCTGATGCCGGGCATGAAAACCTAACACTAGCATAACTTTTCTTCCATACCAAAGTAAACTAAATTTATTCGCTGAGATAAAACAAGGCAGCAAATCTAGGGCAGTTTATTTTCATGCCTTGTAGCAACTGGAGTGACATACTGCTCTTGTTGACCCATGTCAGAAGAGACGGGCTTCTGCACCAGTCTTAAGATCTGTTTGCATTTACTTGTTTCTCATGAAGTTCACATGGTATAACTCAAATACTATAAAAATAGTGAACAGTAGATGGTTTTTCTTGTTCCTGCTGCCAAAGCAGCATTCCTGTTCATTTGCCTCTTTCAGGGCTTGATGGTCCACTTAGGCTCTGTTTCTAAACTTGTCCTCCTTTTGCTCTCATCCCAGGAAGAGACTCATACTCTTCAAAGTATCATGCAGAAATATGAAAAAATATTCAAGGGGGATGAAAACGTTACAAATTTTTCTCATGTCACAGATTCTATTATTTTTGTCTCTTTATATGATAAATATTTTCTGGCAAAGAACTGTAACATACTGTGTCATACATAGAGCCTCATAAGACCTTGGTAATGTTAACTTTTTTAATGCTCGTTGACAAAACGCAAAAGGGCCTTCCCAATCAGGCCAACCCATTTGGTTAACACAAACACACAAATGTCTTTTTGTAGCTCTAGCATATGTGAGCGTGATGTGGCTACCTCTGTCCAGACTTCCCACTTCTTAGTCCCAGTTCATATTACATCCTGGGCAGTTCTCAGAAGACAGGCATATTTCCCTTCCTGGTACCAAAGCAATATATCTTAACTGCTCTCTTATGATGCTGTTTGTAGTAAAGGTAGTATCAAAGAGAAATTACTGCCCAGAAACAATTTAACTATAAGGGTTATGGGAAAAAAAAGAAAAAACAAATTGTTCAGTTTTCTTACTTTTCAAGCCTAAGGATGGTGATATGACATTAGTCCAATTTTCTGGGTATAAAACTAAATTAAATCAATGCTTAAAGCTTTCCTTGAATATGCCTCAAATTCAGTTCATCTACCATTACTGAAAAGTATCACATTTAAGTCTTAATAATTCTTTACACTAGAGTGCTATTAATGTCATCATTATTATTATACTTCCCTATCTTCAATATATTATAGCTGTTAGAATTCAAGTACAAAAATCAATGGGAAATTTGCATTTGATATAAAATATTCTAATCTATCACAATTAATTTCCTTCCCTGAATTATGTTAATTATCCTCTTCCCCACCTGGGAAGAAACCCCTATTGCATTTTGGCTAGATTTAGATCTAAAGCTCGTTCCCTGAAGTGCAAATCTTTGATAAAAATTCCATACTTACTCTCTCTTTTCTTCTGTCTTTTGTACACACAGCACAATGAAACATTAAATGAAAGGTTTGGTTTGACCAACAGTTTTTGAATACCGAAGACATCTGGTCTTCCTTTAAATTAAAAAAAACATACTCCCTCAGCTCTTGCCCATGGGCAATTAAGCTGTACGTATGCAATTTCAAGATTAAAAGCAGCACTGAAAACCCACTCATGATTGACTGCTCAACAGTTTATACACATCTAAAAAAATATCTTTGACATGCAGTTTTCTTTCAGTTCTTTCAAAAATTAATTTATTTCCTTCTCTTCCTAGCTTGAGGAGAACTTCTCATCCCCAAAAGTCCTAGACACTCTTCTTTATTGAGAAATCATTTTACATAAATGTTCAGTTATTGTTTGAGGACTTACACTCCTGTGAGTGAAAAATTTAATGTTTGATTTATCATAAGGACAATTCCTTTAATCTGTTGACAATCAGCTTCATACTAATCATTGCTGGCTTTTCCAGACCTTTCCCCAAATGTTAGAGTAACAGAGTTTGCATCAGTTACCACCATTTGCACTGTTTTATATAAGCCTTTGTTATCTACGCTTTTTACTTTCCCCTGTGAATTTTACTTAAGGAATCCTTCTTTCCACCCTGTTCCTCGCATCTGACTGATGCTGTGGTCATTTCAGTTTAAAACACACTCCCAAATTCACTGAAATCTTTATGGCCAAAATTTTTTCTCTCCTCCAATTTTGTTCACACAGATGAATCTCATAGTGCATGGTCATGAACCTTGGCCAGTCTGGGACCTTGAAAGAGGTATATGTAGCAAAGCAAAGAGATCAATTGAAAAAAACAGTTCAGTTCCAGTTGTGTAAGAATGGGCTTTAGCCTAAAGGTTTAGGCTAGTTATATATCTGCTTCTTTGCCCATTTTTAATGGCTTATTTACATGATCATAAGATTACCACCACCAACAGAAAAGAGTATTAATGCTGACATCTTCTCACATGCTAAGTTTCTTCTGAATTAACAGCCAGGAAATGTACATTACTTAATATTTTTTCCCACTGGCTTGCAGTTAGTATATGAAAACTTTCTAGTGTAGTTTGTTTGTTCCCCTTTGTACACCAGATCTGGGGAAATTTTACAAAGGACTGTTGAAATGTCACCACATCTCTCATTTTAGAATTTGATTTGAAATTTGACTGAGGTTATGAAGACAAATGTGGTTCTTTTGATTGTAGCCAAAAGATGTGAGGAAAAATCTAGTTCTTTAAACATGTAGTTTTACTGGAATGTGTTTTCTTGATATTTTTGCTTTTGTACAGCTATCATTTACAAAGAATCACAGGTTCAGAGGCTAGTTAACACAGGAACTGTTCTGGCAAGGAAGATTCTGCTAAGTTCAAAGTGGCCCAGTGTTATAGTACATTTAGGTCATTGATTACAGTGATTATGTAGTTTTGTTCACTCCTCTGACCTCATTTAGTATTTTTTTTCCTTAGCAAATAGCAGATAAACACTGAATAATTAATCTTCCTCTGGAATTCCTAGCAATTACATTTTTGAACAAGGAAATGATTGCTCGTAACCTACAGGGAACAGATAGAAATTTCTGTGTATTTAACCTATATTTTTGTACTTAAAAGGCAATATATTAGACCAATAACGAAAAGACATGGTTTTCTATTAAATGTTTTTCTGTGAGTATCCTTGCATGTATCTGAAGTTCATTAAAATAAAAGGCTCTTCTGGTGGCTGCTTGATACAGTTCAAACAAACACTGCTGGGGTGGGTAAATGACATAAGGACTGGAGATTTCATCCTTGTTTGAATAAATTTGCATAGAATGAAAAGAGTTTTGGAGACTCCGGTCTTTCTTGAGCAGAAGAGCCTCAGCCTCACTTACATACAGTGCAATGGTGTTTGCCCAGAGCTCCACATGCTTGTGTTTGCAGCGTGTTTAGCATGCTCAGGGTTATCCTTTGAGTATTCAAATGGCAACAGACTATATTCAAAGAGTACTCAGGAAAGAGCATAACAAATGTGTAAGGTAAGCTGTGAAATACAAAAGTGATGGTGTGTCTCCAACCGTTTTAATAAGGAGATTCAACTTCAAAATACAGTAAAGGGCTGTGAACAACAGAAAAGGAACTCCAAGCTGCAGCACACTAGCAGCATTAGTACTGCCTTGTTCTTATGCAATTCTGAACCATTTTTTAAAAGATTTTACTGGCTGAAACAGATGTTTCATAGACATGAAACTGGTTTGTTAGTGAGGCTTAGTAGCATAGAGCTAGATTTATTGCGTCTAGTCATATGGTTGTGGTAGCTCAGAACTGGCTTCATAATCATATCCACAGTAGCAGATCTGGTGAGGTTCATTAGAGTTGGATTTCAGTTGACTTCTTCCTCGCTTTGAAAGATATTCACTAGATGTATGACTAGAAAATTGCAGCAGTTAGAGCTTTTGCATTTAAGAATTTGAGACTTCAACTATATTTGCAATTCATGTTTCAAAGCATACAACTGCTGCTAACAAATGAGATGTGGCTTATTTTTACATATTCATGCTTTCAATCATCTTTTTACTTTTGGATGGAAATGAAAGATACCTGTGATTCTTTATTCCCAGGGGCATCAGAGTGGTTGTGAGAGAATGTGGTAACATGGGGGGAGGTGACCAAAGACACATTTTAATCCGAAAATAGGAACGTGAGTCTGGAGATAGTCATGAACCACATTTTCATTTGTGATGGAAAAGTACCTCTGCAGATATCATACTCTGCCCTTGTTTCTTCTGTTGATACATAGTACACGTAGCAAAGGGCAATGCAATTGCATTGGTGCTGGTATGTCACAAAATATTAGCAATTTCTTAAGCAGGTGCAATGCAACTATTAATCAGCAAGATGATGGGGAAGACACATTATTCTGGTCTAAAATCAGTGTTAACAGTCCCTTGTTTATGGAAGGAAGTTCATTTAATCAGTTTCTACATGCGTCTAATGTATGTATCACAAAAGATGTGGAAAATTTCTGTCTGCTGCCCAAATGTTTAAAAAGAACTAGCTAAGACCTCTGCACAGTAAAGGCTGATTCTCAATAGGTTTTGAAACTGTGGAAGTTCCAGAGAGCTAGAAGAATGCTTGTCATTAGAAAGGGTGAAAAGGATGAAATGTACTGTCAGCCCCAACACTGATCCTGGGAAAAATAAGGTTTCTGTTGACATAGGACTTGATTAAATTAAAAGATTGTAGTGCAGATCAACAGGTTTTTATGAAAAACACTGAGAACAAAAGGGGTAATGTCTATAAGAGGAATATTGAATGAGAAGACAGGCAAAATCTTCTCTGGATACTAATGCAGCTGCTTCTGGAATATATGTCCGAACTTGGTGTCAGTTAAGAAGAAAATAGAAAAACTGGAGAAGGTAAACAGAAATGCTAGACAAACGATTAAAGGATTAGAAAATATGCTTTATAGTAAATGTCCGTTTAGCTTACAGGAACATGGCTAAAGGACTGTCTGATATCATTTGCAAGTATATCCTCAGGAAACAAGTTTGGTAGGAGTTGCAATGTTGCTGACTTCCTTAGAACTTCAACTCTGATCTGAACACTTTTTCCTATGCAGACTAACTGCACAAGTATAATGAGAAACACTGAACATGAATTTTGACTGATTTTTTTTTTTTAAATTTAATAGTATTTACTTAGACTGCAATGGATTTTTCATAGTGAAAAATTAAAATCTTTTCCCAAATGTCCTAGTTCAGTAAAAAATTAGTTTAGGGAAGTCTCAGAAAAGGGTCTGCAGTCAATGTGGGAATCAAGTGACATCATCAGTATCCAGAAGATGTAAAAGTGTAAGGAAACTGAAATTGGCAATATATGCTGGCTCAGTTTGGAATTACTATTGCTCTTATCTAAACCCAGAATGAAACTAGCTCTGTTTTGGGATTCGTCTTCCCTTCTCATGACCTCATCATCCCACATTACTTGGAGACTTGATAAGCTGTTTCTTGAATTTTTCACTAGATTTTGTTGTGTACGATACATCCATATATTAATTGTCTCAGATACTCAGGCAGCACAAGTTTGAAGTATGTCTCTGTTTCCATGCTACATACATGTGAACGAAACTCTGTGTGATAGATCATGCTCAATGCCTGTGCTTGGTTGTCCAAGCAGCTGCTGGTTTTGAATTGCCAATCTTATCTTGAAGAAACATGTCTTGTTCAGTTCAGAACCAGGTAGCTTATCTCACCTCTGAGACTGCACATCAACCTGAGGTCTGAAGTGAAATGACTTCAGCGCTATCAGATCAATTTGCTGTGAGCAGCCCACATCACAATACCAGCACACATAATTCAGCTGGCTTTGGCAGTTTGCTCAGGGCAGAGCTAGGCCTACATTTGCAGGAGCACTGAATTATTTCTTCTCCCTGGAGACGGAGAGTCAGAAAAGATCCCCTCAGGTCAGGGCTGAGGACTCAAAAGGAAGCCCACAACCAGGCAGCTAAATTTTACTTCAGTATGCTGGGCATTCAACACATTTCAAGGCTAAACCAGTGAAGGTCAAGAGGCTAATCGTCTCAAGAACAGACGATCATAGAAACTAATGTGACACATCCAAAGGCTGCATGGGGCTTACTGATTATCCTACTTAATAATTGCTTTCTCTTAAATTAGAGTCCTGTCCTTTCTTGGCAAATAGTAACATTTATTCTGTGAGTATCCAGAGATGTGGTTGATCAGCTTGAGAGAGTTTTTTTTTGATTTTCCTTTTTAGACAGAAATGTATTGCCCTTCACAAACTTATTTCATGATAAAGACATGCTCGACTATTTTTGACATTTAGCATGCATGTAGCAATACAGGCAATATATTGTTTTCCTTTATTACTGACAATCAAGTTTTACTTTCCTTTCTGTAGCAATAAAAAGTAACTTTAGCAGTACATCTGTCAAAATATTTACCTCCTAGGCCACCAAATTTGATGTCAGTATCTGCTTAGTATTTTAATTTCTATGTTATCAATACAAGAGGAAAGCAGATGACAGTAAGACAGTGCATTATGCATCTCACAAGTTACAATAAAATAACAATTTCAATTTGTGGCACATCTTGGGGTCTCCCCTTAAATGTGTGCGAGTAATAAGTCAGATTGACAGTGATCTTAATGCTTAGAGGACTGATGTATCTAAGTG
Source organism: Platalea leucorodia (assembly GCF_965183815.1). Classification (NCBI taxonomy): domain Eukaryota; kingdom Metazoa; phylum Chordata; class Aves; order Pelecaniformes; family Threskiornithidae; genus Platalea; species Platalea leucorodia. The sequence goes on from NC_138826.1 coordinate 26,487,368, forward strand.
CTATGTTTCTTTAAGGTAAACACAGGTGTTAGTGCAGCACTTTTCAATGACTCCTTTTAATTTGAATCACTTTGGTGGGTATTGACAGTTGTCAGGTGGATTAGTTTTTTTTTTATTTGTTTGTTTTTAACCCCAGGTGCCATGAGTTGCTCTCAGACCATAAATAGGCACATAAAATAGCCCTTAAAATTACTAACAATTATCACTCTGTTAGTCAAGCTCTGCGGAGAGTTTAAGAACTGAACAGGTTCAGAGAAACTTAACTTTTTTCTGTCTCCCGCCTTTTACCAGGTAAGTCTGAGAAGGTGGGTGAAGGGGAACTTGTTTGGTACATTAGCTAAAACTCATTTGCTAACACCATCTTCTCTACCACCTGCTGTGAACAAGACAAGAACCTCTGTTTGCACTGGGGCATACTTAGTATTTTTCTACAGCTTTAAGTGTAATTAACATATGGGGTATACCTGTGTGGGATGGGGGAGGAAGGATAAAAAAAAAAAAAAACCCACAGATTTTTTCAAATGCCAGAGAGATGTTGTATGAAGGAAGCATTATGGATGAGAGATGGTTAGAATTATTTTGCTAAGCCCCTACCCTCCTTGTGCTCCTGCTCTTGTTATCAGCTCTGAGGCAGGGAATATCTATTCTCCTTTCATTTACCCGCATTCTCTCTGACACCTTTCACTTACCCACATACGTTGTGTTCCCCATGGAGTTTTTTGTCTTGTTGTAAAAATGACACTTTCAGGGATATGACTGTAGAGGCTGAAATGTTGATCACCTAGCATTAATCATTTCTGGAAATACCAATCTCTAAAGATGCTAGTCCTCTGGTGTGCATATAATATGCATGGAGAGGGACAGACTGATAGGGTGTGTGGGAATGTGCGGGACAGGGGAGGAAGAAACAGCACATATTTATTCTTGGCCATTTTGGCATTGATTTATCCTTTTGTGGTCACATTTTAAAAATATTGTTGATTTCCCACTCCAGTTAATTAACTAGAGAAGTTCTCCTCATTTGGTGGTGCTCTCCACTGGTTTTATTAATAGTAATGAAATTTCCCCTTGTGCCTTTACTGTCAATGTTCGAAAGCACATCTGCAGGGAAGGCTTTATACCATCAGTCTGGAATCCCACTTCCCTCTCAGCTGCTTCTCTCCATATTGATGGCATACAGGATAAACAGAACAAGTTAATTTGTAATCTTAGGTAGAAAATGATAGCTGCGCTGTTTCTGTCATTGAGCACTCTGCCAGTTTAAACAGCTGATTAGTCAGCTTCTGTGGAATCGATCTGAATCAGTTCCACCTGCATGCACCCACCAGGAGCCACTTTATTGTAAATCAATCATTCTGAAAACATCTCACAAAGGGGTCAGTCCTCACTAACAAGCCATCAATTTAAACTGTCTGTCTGGAGCACTCTAGAAATTAGAAGTGCAACAAACATTTATTCTAAAATTATGGAGAAGTTATTTTTTTTTAAACCACAGCCTGTAAGTATTTGGTGCTGGTGGTGATTTTCTTTTTTTCTTTTTTTTTCTTTTTTCTTTTTTTTAATTATTCATATGCATCAGGTCACTTTTCAGACATCCCCAAAGTGTGGGTGCTTTCTCATAGTAAAAAACAATAGGTTGAGAATTTTAACAACAATGGATGGAATGGATGGCCTTTATTACTAGAAGGCAACATTAACAGTAACTCAGAGACTTTATATCCTGCCCTTGCGCCCCTTGGGTGTTAAGATCGATCCCCAGAGTCAGAGAAGTTCTCCTTATTCTTTGACATGATGAATTGCTAAATTTTGCCTGTGCAGAGAGTGGGTCTTCCAGCTGGCAGTGGTTGGAGAAGCTGCCCCAGGGGAGAGATACAGATATATGGCTTGGTCTCCAAACTCTTCCTTTAAGACACTTCATACTGCCCTAAATAAAAGAGAGTGGAGAAGGTATATTCTACCTTTTTCTTTTTTTTATTGGCCTGTCTGGGCATTTCACTTATGTCAACAAAAAAGCTGTGAGAATCATGTTTTCAGGTTGAGTGCATTGTTTAGAATCTCTGGAGTCTTATTCAGCTTGAGAAAAAAATATGGCAGCACTTAGTTTGCAAGGTGTAGTGCAAAATACTGTGTACGATGTTATGCTGTGTAATTACACGTTGCCATATGATTGCATTGTCAACACTGTGTCTGATTACAAGGTAATTGCTTAGTTACTAGCTTTGATGCAAAGCCTCTCAGAGACTTGCATATTAAACAAGTGTCCCACTCTTGGAAATATAGTCAAAATAAAAGTTAAATGAGACCTCATGTGATTGTATGGAAACTAATTTTACACTCAGATGATGCTGGGCCTGATCTATCTCTGATTAACCTCAGCTGAAATCCTTTCATTTATCCTCTCATTTATTGTAGGATACTTTGTTGAGATATCTCTTATCAAATAGTGTAGATTATTCACAGCAAGTCTGGAGCTTCAGCTTCTCCCTCTTGCAAGGTTTGAATGTGAAGAGGTTTCATACATTTAATATGGCTGTACATCTTGCTGTCTTCAAGGCCACACATGTGACTTCTACAGTTAGCCTCTCTAACCAGCCTTACTTAAATTTTAAAAAGTGATAAATATGAACAAGGCGGCATCAGCTGTTAATTCACATTACCTTTTGACTTTTTGACTATACAGATATCCCCCCAAAACGTACCATGTTACTATTAAAAAGTGGAGTGCCAGGAATTTGGGTAACATATCTCTTACATGTACTTTGCTAACACCCATTTATGTGTCAATTAGCTGTCACTGAGGGGACTGGCTGTGCCTCTACATTAAAGCTTCAGAACATGCCAATGTTCCCTTCCCTTTCCCAAGCACAAATCCTGCCTTTCCTGGCCCACTGGTCTCATGGAGCTTGGGAAGCCTCTTCCTTCTCTGTTGCAGAAATTCCCTTCAGTAGTCTGTTAGGAAGGGAGATGAGTGAAAAATCTGCGCAGCTGCCTTCCCCCAGCCTTGTATCCCTCTGGCTTTTAGGCCACAGAGGGGAAAAACATAAAAAAATTGCAGTAATCATGTCCTTAGGTGTTACACTCAAGATGCTCTGAAACTGTGGCAGGATTGATACTACTAAAATTTGGAAGCTGTGCCAGAGCTTATTGATTTCTAATCCAAGACATCAAACAAGAGAAACTACTTTGGCAGGTGAGCGAGCTGTTTCTGGGCTGACAGAGGACAAGATCCTCTTTCTTGTATAGAAAGTTCTCATGTGACTTTTGTGTTGTTAGGGCTTTCTCACCTTTCTTCAAAAGAACTTCATCTGTCTTTCTGGTCTGGCTTCTTTTAAATGAGACTCTTGCTTCTCAGCTGACTTCCAATGCTATTTTTAGATGGATCTGGTCCAGCTGTTTGCTGAGTCTGTAAAGGTGCTCTGTTTAAATTACTTCCTCTAGTATGACAGGCTTGTGCTACACAAGCAAGATGACCACTGTTTGGTCTCATCAGTCAACTCACATTTTCACACAAGTAATATTTTGTTCAGTGATGGCCATGATTTCTATTTAATTCATTTTGTACTATCTGATCATCAACAAAATCCCTGAGCTCATTTGTCATCATGATATTTGTAACGACAGGTTTTGAGCGAAGCATGAGTACCAGATAGAAACTGCAAGAATGGTTATGGTTTCCTGGAAGGCGAATGATTTCAATCCAGAGAGGAAAAAATAGGAAAAAAAATTCTCTTACACCAAGTTAGGAAAAAAATTGGTTTCTGTATGTGTACTATTCACTGTCTGCCCATTCCCTTCACAGAATTATGCTGTATATCCTTACCCCAGTTCCATGGACTACCATCAGGGTGTGGATCTTTACTTCTACCTAGTCTTCCTGTGGCTGCTGAAACTTGTAAAAATCACCATTAGAAGCAAATTCCCCATGAGCTAGCAAACTATGGGTGCGGTCAATGTATGTCTCCGTGACCATAGTAGCGGATTTCGCCACCTCGGAATCATGAAAATCTGGATATTCCATTAGCGTTGCCCAGAAGATAGTCTGTATTATCCAGTGAAGCAAATACACTTACAGAAAATGTACATTAAATCATATATACGCCATAATGATTTTAAATAAATAAAAAAATATATATACTTACAAATAATAGAAACTTCTAATTACCAGAAAGATGACATTTTTTTAAATACCTGATTATGCTACCCTGATTCTTCGTGAAAAGGTCTTCAGAAGAAAAGTCTGAGAATTAAAATTAATAGTTCTACTGGATACTACAAATCATAACTAAACTATAGAGGCACTGATGTTCTGGCTCCTGAGATATCATGATATATATACCTGGTCTGTGACTAGGGCTCCCAGGACCTATGGCAATATAAATAACAGCACATTATTACCTATGACTACGTTTGGTTTTTCAGCTCACAAAAGTAATACTGCCAATAATCTTCCCAAAATTCTGTGCTTTCTCTCTCTGATACAGTTGTCTACTATCTGACGCTGAGTTCTGTGTCCTGTCTGTGCAGGACAATATGGCTTTAATTACCAATTTGGTTTATTACTGCTATTTTAATATAACAATCCTGATGATTTTACAGTGTGTACTCACTTGATCCTACATATGGAATGCCTCACTATAGGCACTTGAAGATCATCATGAAAGCTGTCTCTTGGAGACAGGGAAGAAGGAGATGTTACAAAGCAAGGACTTGTCTGCTTGTAGTGATCCCAGGGTAAACAGAATAGGAAAAAAGGTAGTCTGGGACAGTTATGCAGCTCAGACTCAGTACAACAGAAACACATGCAAAGCAATTTTAAGCAGTGCGATTCTGATTCTGAAAGTAGAGTACAGGTTAAAGAAAGCTAAGCTATGTACATAAGCATGGGCTTAATAAGGCAATAACATAAGCTAGTGGAAACACAGACGCATTAATGAAACACTGACACAGACTAGTTTGTCCTGCTCTGGTATCCTACTGGTCATCTTGCGAGAGGAGAATGTATTAATGGGCTGTTATTGGTAGTTCTGCAAATTATCTTTGGCATGTTGCATCAGTTATGTAGTGACTGCTGGGTGCTTATAAGGATCTTGTTTCTCTTTGTGCTCTTTATAATAAGGCAAATGCTTAAATGAACAATGCATTTCAGTATCTCTTTCCTGAGTTATTTTTGGCTAATTAGGACTTCTTTCCTCTGTGTTCTTTATTTGTTGGTGTTGAGTGCTTTGCACTACTTTGTTAGTATACTTTTTACTACTGTCTTCTGCTAGTTAGCAGGAATGTTATGCATTGATATTATTGGACTGAATGTTCAGGGGGTACAGCAAGAGGGTACAAATATATTCTTTTTTTGTTGTTGTTAATGACAACAATTTTTAGAATGTTTAAACTGGAAGATGAAGATGAGGAAAAGTGCAAACATGGTTACGTTCAGATCATTTCATTATCACAAGACACTGAGTTATCATAAACTGCAGTTGTAATGCCCATGTTAACTTGATACTGAATTGTAAATGCAACAGTTGAAAATATAATGAAAATCGCAACTACTATGTGGTGAAAAAATATTTTAATAGAAAGACTTGTCATTAGCTTATTGAGGGAGATTGTTGATATCTTTAGGCATCTAGCTCATGGTAGCTACTTCTGAAAATTTGATTTGCAAAATCTCTCTGGAGACTCTAGTCTGACCCTAGTGGCTGTCTTACTGGCTGTGTTTCAGTGCATTTCAAGATGAAATGAGACAACTGAACACAATGTAATATGCAGAGCCATCTATCTTTCCTTCCCCATCAAATAGTTGATGCATTAGGGATATTTTTTATGCTTTTGGTCAGGAAACAAGTAAGGAGGTGACTAGCAAAGACACAATAATGTGTGTGACGGGGCAATGTGGTTTTATTGAGCATAACAAGGTGCATTTTTTGGGGGGGACCCTGGAATGCAAGATCACACTGCGAGATGTGCACACTGGCAGTCTGCGAGACTGTGCAGATATCTCTTGAGATGTCCAAGTTCCCTGGCATGAGGTGTTGACTTCCCTAATATAAAGCAAAGCCCTGGGCACATCTGCTATTCCAATAGCCTCCAGAGTCTGGAAGAGCTGCATTAACCAAAATAAAACAGCTCAGAAGAGCAAGGAGTTGCATTGCACGTACAGTGAAAGTTATTAGCATGATGATAGCTTGTGCACAAGGGACCAAAGGGCTGAAAAATTAAAACAGCTCCATCTGGAACCAAAGTAGAAAATCACAAATTTCTTACTGTATTTAGTACACAAGGTGTATGTTCCCTTGGTTGGCTTGCTTAGATTTCCAGTATAAAAAAGACACTTTAGTAAAACAGTGAAAAACTGCCATAATTTTAATCCATACTTATCCATATTTTTTCCTAGTCCATTAGTGGTTAGAACACTTTCTGTTGTAGCTCACCCACACTCCAACTGCATACACAGTATAGCATTGAAAATTACTCCATTATATGCCATTTGGGGCTTCATATTTATTATCTTGCAGCATTAATTGTGCTCAGTTTGCAAGCAAAATAAACTACATTTACTTTAAATGCCAATTCTGCAAATTTGACTTGGGAGCAGGGAATAACAGTTTCTTTTTGGAACTGTATTTTGACCCTGGCAATAGAAGTTGAGAATTGGCAGAAATTTCCATAGCTCAGTTGAAGCAATTCTCTGGTCCAAAGTCGAAATAGAGAACATATTTCAAAATAGTATGGATTATGTGTGAAATAAAAAGGATTGTGCTCCAGTCACTATGGTATTTCAGAACCAGTTGAGCTACAATAATAAAAAGTGCTAAAATGTATTTGTATCAGTCAAGTGAGCAGATCTAATTTAGGGTATATGTGTAAGAAGAGATAAGCAAATTCTGTTCTGTTACTTTGGTTTAAGTCTTTTATTATTCCATTGATTTAAACTGAATTTCTGTGGACTTATGCCAGTGTAACTGTGATCACATTCAAGTCTGTGAAGTAAAACTCAGCATTGACATGAATGATGATCTAAATTACACTACTTGATCATTTAAAATATCTTTTTGATCAACCAACACTTGATGAACTTCTTATCAATGTTATTCATATCCTGACACATTTTGACCCAGACTACTGTCTAGCATATGTAGCCATTTATTCCAGGCTGTATTTTACCGAATTTGACTTCAAGTGGGCCACTTCAACCTCCTTTTTGCACTGTACTTTAACAGTGTTGAGTGGTTTAACAGAATTTGGACTGAAGGCTGAAGGGCGGCGAGAATTAAAGAAGGTAGGATAAAGATGATAGGATAGGGAATAAGATAAAAAGACTGTGAAATCTGTTCAATTTTTAAAAGGCACCAAATAGCGTCTTTAGAAGCTCTGTTGTCATATCCTTTGCTTATATTAGAAATCCAAATGTAATATTTATCTCTGATGAAGACCTTCATTGAAGTACTTTGATTTGCTTATTTGAGAAGAGTTTGTTTTTTCTCAGGTCTCAGCCAGTAGTTTTTTGGATGAGATGGACTGCTTGCTGAATTAAAAAACAAAGAGGCAGAACTGCTCTTGGGAAGCTTTGTATTGCTGTTATTTACTGATATGATATTATTATTGGAGTAAATGCAGAGCTGTGTGTAAAGAAGAATAATTCTCTGCTCAGGCATCCAGTCCAACATAGCACTCTACAAAAGACTACTCTATTAATTACAAAATATATTGGTCTCACTAGCAAGAGCAACAAGACTGATCAATCCTCCTCAGCAATGAAAAATCAGACAGTCTAAAATGCTAGTACGACAACAATGTATAGTTTGGGACCTAAGAAGTGCAGTGACAATAACAATAAAAATCCCCATTTATGGGGCACTTTATCAAACAAACATCTCAAGGCACCACACAATAAAAACATAAGAAAATGAAATCTAACAGACCTGTGGGCTTGATTGAAGGGAAATCATTGATTCTTATTCCTAAAAGCATAATGAAAAAAACCCTTCATCTCTTGAGGTCTAGCATAAAAGTTAGAAATATGCTTCAGAGGCCTAGTACTAATATCCTGCAGAAAACTTCTTTTCTTGCTGATTCTAGATTTGTTCTGGCATGGCACAGAATAGGGTGCCTGAAACAGTAGATTGAAACTGATTTAGAGAGTGTGGTTATCACCTTCTAGTCCAAAAGGTAATTCATGATTATAGAAATAATGCCTTAAATTTGTTGAATACTGCAATAGTTTAGCTCAGATAATTTCTTTAGCTATTTTCTCTCCTTTTTTGATGTACTGCCTTCTGTCTTTGTTTCAGATTCATGCAAGTGGGTCTACTATACGACTGTACCAAGTCACAAAACAGTTCTGTCCTTTTTCCTGCTCTCCCAAGTTCCTTTCTGTTGGTACTGGATTCCTGTCCTTCACCCAGCTGCATGATGCAATTACGTCTGTAAACCCAAATACAAACCTTTTTGTCCATTCTTCTTATGTAAGAGCAGGCACACCAGAGACTCTGTCAGCTTTCCTCTTGGCAGACCTGATAGGTGAAGAGACTTAAACATAGAAAATATCATCACTAATGACTCATTCCACTGCCCACCAGCATATGAGTTGGAAGTGAAAAAGTTCGATTAGTCATTGTTGTAAATTTCTTATAATTTAGACTGAAGCACTTATTAGTTCAATGGAGCTTTCGTAGGTAAAGAAAAGATTAATACATGGAAACCAGGGGTTTGTTGAAGCTTTATGTTTTGATATCATAAGCGCAAATTTGATTAGCTAAGAAAGGTAAAGCAAAAATATACACAAAGTTTTTATGCAGTCAATTTCTCAATAGAAAGGGAAATAATATATAGTTACAAGGCTGGTAAACTTCTTCAGACAGGCTCTAAGTAGGTATATTTAACATTTGAAAAAAATTTTATATGGAATGTAGATATTTATTTTATTGCCACTGATGCCTTATGTCTAGGAAGAGCAGTTCTGTATTTAGACAGAACGTAAGTAAAATTTCTGGACATTTGTCTTAGTCATGCATTTAGACAGTGTGGACACTGCCTCACCAGGAGCTGAAGCAGTGTGAGCTCCAACCATGTCCTCTATCCATGGTTCATCTTCCCTTCAGGCAACCAAGAGTATGTTTCCCTGACAGGTAGCAACTGTTGAAATAGAAATCAAAGCTTTCTTGGCTCAAAGCTTGTGCTTCATGAACTTCAGCACCGTGAAACACAATGAATGGGCCAGAAAAATTTGGCAGGACACTGCGTCCAAAGACTGCCACAGACTTTGTGCTAGATTTTATGGGTCCTGGACACACAAAATCAGCCAAACCAAAACTGAATCCAGTGCTTCCTGAGGCTGAAGGTCAGCAGATGCGGCTTTACATCTCATCTACGATACCAGTGCAGCTGGAGAAGCCTGTATGCTAACCAACCACTACAAGCTTTCTCTGTGCCTATGCTTCAGACATAGCATGGGTTGACAACCTGTGACAATCAACCTTTCAAATGGTTCAGGTGGCTGTCTCAACCCTGAACTGATTGACCAAGAAGCTGTGGAGGTCTCTGCCAGTTCTCTAACAAAAAAAAAAGGCTACCCTTGTTTCCATGCTCAGTGGGATGTCCATGTCAACTATCAAGTGCAAGGAATAAGCAATAAGCTTAATAGAGCTCTCCACCAATATCCTCTTCCTCAAGTTCAGCACTTAATGACATTTCTCCCATGTTTGCTTGAACAATCTGTTATGTTTAGTCGTCTTTATTTGTATGAACCCAGACACTGCGTAGACAAGAAGCCAAGTAACAAAGACATCTGTAATGTCATCACCATTGAAGAGTTTCATCAAACTGATCAGTCCAAACTGCATTAACTCTGCTGTGTGAATTCTGTCTGAGCAGCACAGTTCAATCCTAGAAACTGTTCACTAGAAACAGAAAACAGATGACAATCCAGGCAAACAGTGCCTATGCCAGGTGGCAGTCTAGAAAAAGAAGCTGGTAATCTGCACAAGTAGTGCGTTCTTTTGTTCAGCAATGTAAGGCAAGCATTGATACAGAAAAGCCTATAAATAGCTTTGACTTCTCCAACTTTGCAACTAAATTTAATTTCTGTAGATATTAAAGGGGCACTTGCAAAAGAGCAAATCTGTTTTACTAAAGGTAATGGATAAACATTTTTTTTCCTCGTCAAGACAGTTTAATCTCTAAGCTATTAATTTTTAAAAAAAACTTATTGTTTTACTCAAAACATATTGTAAAATACTAATGCATGTGGCTTCAGACAAGTTTGTAATAAGCTTCTGTAAAAAAGTGGCTGAATTTTGTCTAATTTGAAGTCAATGGAAAACGAGAAAGAAACAGATTCCTGAATGTACTTTGCAGCACTTGCAAACATTCATTGAATTCATTAACATTCATTAAATACCCTTGCTGGAATATTAGTCACCATCAAAAAGTACTATGCTGACTGTGTGTACTGATAGTTGGAAATGTTACCTCTAGATTAAAGAGATTACAATAGGTTTTCCTTACTTTGCTGATCCAAATAAACTGATATGAACAAACTTCTATTAACTTCAGTAACCTGTTAAAGGAAATTGTGTTTCAGATCTCTGGGACCATTCTCTAGTTCTGCATCACTGCAAAAGTTTCACGGATGTGTGTTTAGGCTAACTGGTAGGGCATACTCAGAACAGTAGCAAGTATAATAAGAAAGGGTGCTCTCAGGTTCTTGCTGAGGTAGAATGATCACGAAGGAGCAGATCCTGGTCCACCTGGATGTCTTTTTTGGCTTAGCAATGGTGGATCCAAAATACTGACAAAACCAGCCAGTTTGCATAGGCATAAAGTATCATCTATTTTAGAGATGATAATTTGCTTTTTTCTAATTTGCACTGGAAAAAAGCAATGCTTCACTGGGGAAAATCTTATATCATAAAATTAAGTTTGACAAAGTTCAGCCTGGGGCAGAACCACTACTCTAAACTTTCAGTCCTACTTTACATTCTTTCCTTATATGTCTACAATTAATATACCTTCTTGTGGCTCCCAAGTTATCACCTTGTAGGACCATCAAGAAAAAAGACAATTTTTGCCCCTTTGGGTTTGATGGAGTTTTGCAAACATGCAGTGTTTCTTTTTGCAGTCGTTCATATCCTACCATGGTAGTCATACTGATCTGATTGGTCAGAGAAAACATCAAAAACTTTCCCTCCCTCCAGAAACCAAAAAATTGAACAGATCTAATATTGTTCATATTTAGTGTTGATATAGTCAGAGACCTTTTTGTTTTGGGCTTGAAATAGAGCATGTGCTACACAGTACATGCAATGGCTTAATCACAAGTCTTTTCCATTAAATGTCAGCCTCATCTCTGTGCCTGGGAAGATCATGGAACAGATCCTTCAGAATCTATGCTAAGCCACTTGGGGGACAGGAAGGTGATTCAGGACAGCCAGCATGGCTTCACCAAGGGCAAGTCCTGCCTGGCCAACCTAGTGGCCTTCTGTGATGGAGTAACTACATCAGCAGATGAGGGAAGAGCTATGGATGTCTTCTATCTGGACTTCTGTAAGGCCTTTGACATGATCCCCCACAATATCCTCCTCTCTAAATTGGAAGGATATGGATTTGATGGGTAGACTGTTTGGTGGATAAGGAATTGGCAGAATGATTGCATCCAGAGGGTAGTGGTCAATGGCTCGATGTCCAGATGGAGAACAGTGATGAGTGGTGTCCCTCAGGGGTCCATACTGGGGCCAGTGCTGTTCAATATCTTCATCAATGACATAGCGAGATCGAGTGCACCTTCAGCAAGTTTGCAGATGACACCAAGCTGAGTGGTGCAGTCGACATGCCTGAGGGACGGGATGCCATCCAGAGGGATGTGGACAGGCTGGGGAGGTGCGCCTGTGTGAACCTCATGAGGTTCAACAAGGACAAGTGCAGGGTCCTGCACTTGGGTCGGGGCAATCCCCGGTATCAATACAGGCTGAGGGATGAAGGGATTGGGAGCAGCCCGGCCGAGAAGGACTTGGGGGTACTGATAGATGAAAAGCTGGACATGAGCCAGCAATGTGCTCTCGCAGCCCAGAAAGCTAACCATATCATGGGCTGCATCAAAAGAAGTGTGGCCAGCAGGTCGAGGGAGGTGATTCTGCCCCTTTACTCTGCTCTGGTGAGACCCCACCTGGAGTACTGTGTCCAGCTCTGGGGTCCTCAGTACAAGAAGGACATAGACCTGTTGGAGATGGTCCAGAGGAGGGCCACAAAAATGATCAGAGGGATGGAACACCTCTGCTATGAGGAAAGGCTGAAAGAGCTGGGGTTGTTCAGCCTGGAGAAGAGAAGGCTGCAGGGAGACCTTATTGCAGCCTTTCAATACTTAAAAGGGGCCTACAAGAAAGATGAGGATAGCCTTTTTAGCAAGGCCTGCTGTGACAGGAGAAGGGGTAATAGTTTTAAAACTAAAGGAGGGTAGATTAAGACTGAACATAAGGAGAAAATTTTTCACAATGAGGGTGGTGAAACACTGGCACAGGTTGCCCAGAGAGGTGGTTGATGCCCCATCCTTGGAAACATTCAAGGGCAGGCTGGATGGGGCTCTGAGCAACCTGATTAGCTGTAGATGTCCCTGCCAATTGCAGGGGGGATGGACTAGACGACCTTTAAAGGTCCCTTCCATCCCAAAGCATACTAGATTCTAAATATGAAAGAGTCCAAGGATGTTCTGCCCCAAAAGAGGGAGCTGTCACATGTACAGTTTGAGAAATCTACATTTTAATAATCCTCTACTTTGAAAGGTAAAGGTCCTTTAATGACTGATTTTCATTAAAAAAAGACTTCTACTTATAACTTTATTAATGTTCTCTTTTAACACACCTCCTTCTGCAGTATAAGATCTTTTTAATGACAATGAAACATATATGCAATGTTTATGATCTGATTTAATGCCATTTTTAAATGAGAAAGTTATTAAAACATGAATCATGTTGCAGCTAATAAAAAATGAGCGGAATCACAGGAGCAAGGCCCCAGTCAGAAGGCTGTGGCTCTTTAATGCAGAAGTATTTATTGTGTGATGTTATTCAATGAATCACAGGGACTAAGCTTTTAGTTCTTTATGAAAGCCTATATGGGAGGAATGAGGTTCAGACTAGATGCATACATGGGACTCTGCATTTGCGTTTGAGTCTTACAAAAAACTGTATCTCAAAGAGCTTCAAGGAATTGAATACATTTCAACAAATCGACTACAATGCAATGAATGAGTTGCATATAAGTAAATTGCCATTTGCCTTTACAGTTGATAGAACATTTAAAGAGAGGATATCTAAGCAGTAGGCGCTGTGACACATGGCACACCTATGAGAGCAGCCACCTCTGGTTTGGGGTTTGAAAGCCATGGGGACAGACTCCAGGGCATGTGGGTGGAGCAAGGAGGAGAGAGGAATAGGAAGCTGAAGTAGCCGAGTCCTTTGAACTAACTCTCATCATTTTGTAGCTTTAGTTAATACCATGAGGTGTCACCATTGGCACCAGTACAGAAGAACCAATAAGCAGAAAGGAGGGGTGTGCACCAAGAGGGAAAAGACTCCTCTTTTCCTTTTTTTTTTTTTTTATGCATAGGTCCATCAAAACCTGGCAGCCTGCAGTGATGGGAAAGATACATAATATGATAAAGCTTGGTAACTGGCATGTGTGATTGAACAAACCAATGAAGAGATAACATTTGAAAGCTTTACAGCTTGGAAAGCTGTTAGCAAGCTGGTGTCCCCTTCATCATTTTTAATTTTACTTTTACTGCCCTTCATTTGCTTTGACGGGTTGATGTTGCCATGGTGCAGTTGAAATTCTCATAAAAGTGCTGTTACCCTTTCAAGATGGCTATTTTTTCCTAGGGTTTATACCACATTTTATAGTTATGTCAGAAGGTTTACTTGGTTTATGAATTCTCCAAGCTCTGAGACTGCTCTAAAAACTCTGGGTTGCAGTTCAGCTTTTGCCTTTTAATTTGTGAGATTTAACAACCACTACATCAGTGTGCTATATCCCTACATAATTAGAAAACTCATTTAAAATGTATCCTTTTGTTAATAAGGGTAAATAAAATTTCAGCTTGTCCCTCACCTCTTTGATCTCTAGTTTAACAAAAAAAAAAAAAAAAAGGCACTTTTTTCTGACTAAAGCTATGTGGTTCCTTTTTATAGTAATCCCCAACTTTTAAATGATTTATCTCATGTAGGAAAATAATTTTAAAAGGTCTTTTTACTCCCTATGAAATACCATACCCAGTGTTCACAGAGATACTCTCATGCTTGCAGTGGAAGTTGATTCATGTCAGATGTGAATTGGTCCCATGGTGCTTTTGCAATCACAATTAATTTCCCCTTTGCTTGCTCTGTAGCAATTCACGTTAAGGATCTATGGAGTGAAATTCTTGTCAATGGTGTTGTGAGTTAAACTTTTTGCAAGATCTTTTTTTAAAATGAACGTACACATTTTGATAAACTTGAAAGCCTGTTAGTCATTAAGAACTGTGCTACATGGACCTCTACTCAGTGTGAACAACAGACCAACTTCACAACTTGAGTGGAACTTTGAGGTGGAAGAGGATGGAAAACGCAAGAAGAGAGTGAAGTATAACCCAGTAGGAGAAGGGATTTCAGCTTTACATTAAAGTCGAGAAAAATTGTTCAGAAAAGATAACCCCTGTAAGGGCAGCTGGTGAGATTCTTTCATTAATTACCGCTTCTGTTATTGTTTTGGAAGAAAAAGTGAATTTAATAAGTGTACTGTAGCTGGCATTCATAGCAATACTGGTGCTAAGGGAAGGAAGGAAAATTTCAGATGCAACTCTCTTCAATTGGTATTTATTGCCTTCAGCAGAATTAGAAGCAAAAATTAGAAGCTCCAATTTTGCTGTCTCTTCCAAAAAGCCCTCCTGTAAGGCTCTGGGAAAGATATTAAAGACCGCACAAATTAATCCAGAGACAAAAGCAAGTTGCACCTAGACATAACTTTCGAATAATCAAAATTTTTGACGTGCTCAGACCTGGTTTGGTCCAATTTCTGGCACTAACATAAAATTAAAGGAGCAAACAACGTATAAATGTCAAATAAGATTCAACAAGCAAACAGAGTAAGACCCAGAATTGGCGTCTTACTACTACAGGTAGTATCAGATACATCAATTCTTGTGAGTAAGTACCTTGCTGGAACAACGTGTTGAAAAGCAACAATTAGGCATAATTTCATGATGCTTTGGAGAAAAACTAAATAAAATCTCAGACATCTACACCTCAGGAGGCCTACACTGTATAATGTGTAGTCCAGCTCTAATAAGAACAGCTATTATTAATGCCTTTCACAACTTTGCTTTTATTTTCTTCCACTTACTTGTTTTACACTGTAGTGTACTGACCAGTACTGTCATATATATATTATATTTATGCACATCACAAGGACTGTTTCCTCACATATGACTGAGTTATATCCTCTAAGCAATACAAGAACTCAGCTAGCTTTTCTGGATTTATTATGCACTAAAGTAATTTCCCCCAAATTTGAATGATACATTTAAAACTCTGGAATTTAGAAGAAAGCTTGTCTTTGAAAAACAGAAGATTAGAAAATTGCATCTAGGTATATGAGTCGTCCTGCTATAGATGTGATCAGGTCATCTGAATAAGGAACTTATATTTGCTCCCATTTACACTTGTAATTTAGGGAGGAGTGAAAGGGAAGTGAAAAACAAATGTTCTTGATTCAAAGGTATTATTACAGCATGAAGCAGTTTTTTTCCTCCTAAGTTAACAGGTTTGTTCCCATCACCCTTGCCAGAGTCCCATGCAGCTCTATATTGTTATTTTATTTTAGCTGAATGACAGTTTAAATGTCATTGTAATCATGATCTGTCCTTAAAACTGTGTCATTTTGTTTTGGTCTCTTGTTAAATACTTTCCTCCTTAATTGCCTTTTCATTCAACCAGAAGACTTATAATGGCAACTACAGCACAGCTGAAAAACAATTCATTGTATCAGTCACAGACTCTCATAATGGAGCACCTTAATAAGAGCAAGTTCTGTACTTCTTGAAGGCACAAGATAAATTAGGTTCGTAGTCCATTATTTGAACAAGGGTATCTGACTTATGGCAAATCTATCTGAAAGAGTATTGTAGAATTGTATTTTATCTTTAAGAAATGTGTTTTCTAAAAGTAAGATATTTACTTCTGTTGCAGTAAAGGATTTAAACAGAATTTCTCTCTAATGTTTGTTGAATCATACTAGAATGATGAGGTAGAACAGACCCATACATCAAACAACCAATGTGAAAAACTTAGCGTTGTATTTTATTTCAGGAGGGAAGGCTGAGTACAGAATGCCCAATGGTTTTGCCAAGAGCACACTCTCTCTTTCTTATTTACCAAGCTATATATACAATGAAGAAGGTGACAGCACACTCAAATTTTTTCTACTGCTGAAATTTATGGATGTGCACATTTGCTTTTTCTTTTGCAAAGAACATCAGAATGGCAGTGCTGGAGACTTCATTTCTCTAGCTCTGTAGAACAGCTATAATGTAAAGAGAAGCAAGGCAGTTGTTTGATGTTTTTTTTCTGTAGATGCCCTATCAGTTTGTCCTCTTTGTCAAGTAAAGAGCTGAGAATGGGTGAAAAGAGAACCCTAGCTTTCTTCCCAAGCCTGTTTTTTGGGGCTTTTCCCTGCTATGTAGGAAAAACTAACAAGTACCACAGGTAGTATTTACTCTCATGGCCATTTTCTAATGAGGAGTCTTCTACCTTAAGCATTGAACTGACACTAAGAACTCATTTTTTGGGTGCCAGTCAGGCATCATTGGACAACCACTGGGTTTTAGTATGACCTGGAAGGGATTCAGACTCACAGTTTAACATCTGGGAAATGCTATAATGCACTGAAATTTCCTGTACAAGTTCCTTTGGTTTTCTCTCAAATAACACAGATTCAATCTTCTCATGTAAACACTTGCTCCTAATCTTTACCTGAAGTGTCAAGAGGTCAGCCAATCCTTTCTTGATATTTCTTGATCCACAACTAGGATACAGATAAGATTTGAGGCAATCAGTTACTCTTTATACAAAGTTTCTTAAGGTATAAATGGAAAGGAAGCTTACTGTGATTTTTGATCCCATCTTACCAACCCCTTCATTCAGCTGCCTCAGCATCCTTGGTTGGCATTTTGAAATCCTGCTCCTGGAGTAGGGCTATTTCACTTAGAAGAAATAGATGAGATGGGTAAAAAAATATGTTTATTGTAAGGATGTAGCTCTCCATTGTTGCTATGTTATCTACTACTGTAATTCCGTGTACAATTTTACTTTCTAAATACAGAGCCAATGAACTGTGCTCAATCACTCACAGTCTCCTTGGTCCTAGTGACAAGGCATTCTGTAGACTGACTGCCAAGTCAGTGAGGTAAAGTGGAGACTTAGGAACAAAAGTAAGGTGAGTCAGTAAACCCTGGCTGCAAACGGGTCTACTAGAAGTAGGGTTTCATAAGCATCACGCTGTTAACAGGAGATAAGTTCAGTGGTGCAGTTTCTCCCTGTCATGGATACCGAGTGCCTACCTAAGCAGGTGGAGATAATGGACCACATAAGTCCTTCTGGTAAAGCAGCTTTGATTCAAAGTAGTAGATATGTGATGTAGGCATTTACAGTGATTATTGGAAAATCTGCAATAGAAATGATATATGTGGAAGCAGGGAGCAGGAAGACTGAGAAAAGCCTTACAGCTGCTTCTCACAGCCATTAAGGGTCCGTAGCTGTTGGGTGCCTTTCTCTTCTTTCTCTCTTGAATAAGGAAACAAAGTTCAGCTGTTTCCTAAATACTGGGGCAGATGCTGCACTGCTATCACACCTGCAACATTGTGCTCTGTTTCCTTTGAGTTGCAGACACCAACTTCTGGCCTAAGGATCTGCAAGTGAAATTAGGAGTGCTGTGCATCCATGTATAATTACTGCTGTTGTTGCAAGACATCTGACATTTAAAACTTAAGTTTATGAAGCCACTTTGGGAACAGGTTTCCTGCGTTGTGAGAATAATTAACTCCTTCCTTTCTTGAGACTTTTGATTTCCATGTGGCACTCCTCCCTCTAGTATTCCTCTATGCTTTGAGTGCCTCCTGGATCAATCTGTCTGTCTTTTGTTTTTTCCACTGATTCAGGATGGCAATAACCAGCTAGCACATCTCCTTCTGAGTGTTGGTACTTCAACACATGGGACTCTTCTGCAATGTAGGCTAGAGGTAAGTTCATCTTTTTGGCTTCTAAAAATATATTTTTACCAACCAAGATTTCAGCTGAAGTTCTGGACTGTTCCATGTCCTGGGGAGACAGATGCATCTTCGGCTGTACAAACTAAAATAAACATGAGATTTGGGGTGAAAAATGGCTTTCTGAACAGATGAAAGAGATTTTGATGTCTGTTGCATTGCCTCATGAGGAACAAACAGATCTAAAATGAACGTGGCCATTAGATATGTCATGGTTACAATGCAGTTACAATGCAATTGTAACATGCAGTTACAATAATGAGTTTGTCTGTAAGGTACATAGCAAATTTCATGGAGAACCCTCTTGAACATGCCAGTGAAGGCAGTTTCCAAAATGCAAGAAAGATCACCATAAAGAATACAGCCTAATGTCTAGCACTTTGAGACATTCCAGTAAGAGTGCTACTTCTATTAGACTTTCATTAAGTTTACTCATGGTGATAGAGACTCTTTCCATGATGTGGAAAAGTTACCACAATTTCTTACAATTTTGAGTGTTTATTGTTACTTTTTGAGTAACTCCTTTCTCAGAAGGAACTAAGAGGCCTGCTGTTTTACCACATTTGTATATTGACAAGTTTAGTGGATCTGTGATGCGGTTGACATGATGTTAACTTCTGCAACCAAATATTTTACAATACTAAAGCTTCTACTGGCATCCAATATCAAAAATATGATTCAAAACAGAAGAACATATATGGTATCATGATGCGAATAGAGGCAATATTATTGCTGGAAAAAATATTCTCTGGGGAAAAAATCACTAGTGTTGATTTTCCCTCAAAAGCTTCACAAAAAAAGCATTATATTTGCCATATTGATGATATAGACCTCATCTTATGCTTTAATGGCATCCTGTTGACCTCAGTCATATTAATTGAATGCCTCTGTATCATAAATGGTAAGATTAGGATCACAGCAACAGTTGTACACAGGGTCAGCTGTGCTAAATCTGGCCTTCTTTTTTATGTGCACATGGATGCTAATGTAGTGAGCCTCTGATCTGGAGGTTTATACACTGGAAATAATAATAATAATAGACAGACAATGTTTTCTTGTTTGCCTAAAATATATGCTTCTCTGGGTTGGGACAGTGATAGAGATTTTTGGGATGATCAGTGTTCAGAGGTACAAATGTTTGTTTTGCATGATTTTGCTAGGCTGCTCTAAATGAAGGATAGGTTATTACAAACAGTAAATACAAGGAAATTGTCCTGTTTCATTTCTGAATCCAAAGTTGTTACATTTCTGAATCCTGTGATAGTAATTTTGTTCTCAGCTTTTCCTCTCCAGCCTCTATTGTATTTTGACGTGTCTGTGCCTGGTTTTATATCCAAGGCTTCCTAAGATTGGAGTTTGGTGATCCTGGGAGTGTGTTTCTGGAGAAGATTTTTTCTTGAAGGAAATTTATCATGAATAGCTGGGTGGATTCTGGTGCAGTTGAAGTGTCTGATACCAAGGCAAATGACATTGCTTGAAAATGATGGCCGTGAAATGCAAGTACACCGCAAATCACTCAGCTGCAGAGTCTTGGAATAAGAGCACTGCAGAGCTGATGTATGGACTGATGTTGCCATTTAATGTGGTTTCCCAGCAAACCTTTCATAAAATTCATGACTGTAGCTGACCTCTGTTACTGTGTTCCTCTTAGGGGGGAAAAAAAAAAAAAAAGGCTATAACCCAGCTCTCTATGGCAGTGCATTGAAAAGTGATGTGTGATGTGAAGCAAGGTGAGGGGAATCATGTTCACTTCACCACAGACACTAGAGGTGAGCCTGTAGTCAAACAGTTGATTAAATGTCACAGCATATTCGACAGTCTTCCAGACTGACAAGGTTCTATTCTGACCAGCTTCAAACTAGAAGACTGATTCAAATCATATTTTCTACCAGCTTTACTTCATTGCCAGTGTTGCTTTACACCTGTGAAAGTAAAAGCAGAATTGGCCATCAGCTGCCAGCAGGAAACATACAGCTTCTTTATGTTATTATTACCACAAAATACAAGACAAGACACTGCTTATAGTATTTTGCTCTTGTATTACATATAGTTATTCGGCTTCTGGTTTATGCATGGCTGTGAGTGATGATGTTTTCTGAAATAAGCAATTTTGGTCTGTCCTAGAAAGTCTTGGCTTCTTGTGTAAAAACTGATATACTATTTTTCACTTCCACTACAGCTTACAGTCAAGGGATAGTTGCTGATGTTGTATGTTAAGTTAACTAATGCCACAGCAAACTGAATCTGAGG
Organism: Platalea leucorodia; assembly: GCF_965183815.1. Lineage (NCBI taxonomy): Eukaryota > Metazoa > Chordata > Aves > Pelecaniformes > Threskiornithidae > Platalea > Platalea leucorodia. Next base: position 26,507,907 of record NC_138826.1, read on the forward strand.
CAAAAGGACTGACTGACATGATCATGTCAGATCATGGCCACCTTCAGAGAGAGCAGAAAGCAGTGCAGGTGGGGGAAAATGTAACAGCTAGAGGTGCTCAGGTACCATGGAAATGCGAAGAGGCAAAAAGTATCTAGACAGACAGCGTACTTAAAAAGGAAGGGAGACAGATGCTGAAGAAGCACTTGTTTTCCTCCTTCCTCTGTATAAAACAGTAAATCAAAATCCACCCCTCATTTCCCTGTCTTTCAACTTCCCACTCTCCTCAGAGTACCTCTTTAAATTATGAGAGCTGAGAAGGCATAGTCTTTCATATATAAGATGATTCCCATATTTTGGGAAATGGAAAATTAACAGCTACTAGTGCACACCTTTGTCACTTTCACCAGCTAAAAATAATTTAGCCCTTCCAGTCCCTCAGATCAAATTTATAAACAAATGTGTCCATAATGCTTTTGTCCACATGCGATTCTCTACCCTCCTGATGCAAATGATTTGTGAATACAAATTGAGGGTACTATGTGTCTCCTAATCACCTGTATGATCTTGATACCCACACTATCTATCAGTAGAGCATGCCACATTGTATTTGCCTCTCTAGGAGGGTGATGTATTAGTCCCTAAAGGTCTGTGGCACAGTTGAGAGCAATTGCTTTCTTCTCCCTAACTCCACCTTGTCTCTTCCAGTGCATATGTATGTGTGCATGTGTGTATAATGAGAGAGGTAAGGCAAGAAGATGTAGAAAAGAGCATGTTTCCTTAGAGGAAAGGAATATCTCTTGTTCTAGTTCAATGATGATGAGTTAATGATGTAGAGCTTGTCTAATTAACAATGTGCCTAAAGTTTTTTCTGATTAGCTACCAAAACTGTTCTCCCCAGTAGTTATTTGGTAATATGTGGTGGCAACTGCAAGTCAGAGCTTCCACAGTTCTATCCCATTTCTAGCCCAAACAAGCTGCATGTATAGTAATACCGTGCAGTGGCAAAAAAAAAATTTACAATATAATTAATTTCTTTTATTCTAGTTCTCTCTGGGCTATATAGTCCCTGCCTGTTGTTTTATTTACTCCATAGCTATTCTCGGTTTGTAGCTATTTCCTTTAGCTTGTAGCTCTTAGGTCAGTCTAAGGACAAGATGTTCCTTCCAGAGATGAGTTGTGAACAGTAACAAGTAGGCTGTGCAAATGCTTCTTTTCTTCTGTGTCATTCTGAAAACCTAGCTTGGGAAAAAACAAAATCTCCTTCAGCTCAGGATTTAGGTCCTAAATTCAGATTTTGAGGTTGATATCATTCCTTTGATCCCTCTGAGTAAATTACAACAGAATAGTTGCAAGATGATCCAAAGCCATGCCCATGTAAGCTGTAATTCTCCAGGTTAAGACTGTTTTTTGTAGCCACTAAAACGTACAGGACAGAATTAATTTTTGTTTTTCTATTTTGCTATATTTTTTTTGTCAAAAATTTAATGTTATTGTTTCTATTTTTAAAATAATGTCTTGATTCATAATCAATGTTACAGACCTTGCATCATGCTGGAATCATCTGTACTTTGCTAGGACATTTATACAAGTGTAATAGTTATGGCTACTGTTCTAAATATTTGCTCCATGAGGGCAGAGAATTTTAACATCCAGCCGGAACAATTGATTAGTAGAAATGGAAAGAGTAGTAGTATCACACTCAGCTCCTCTTTCTCTTTCTTCTTCGGGACAATATAAATGTGCTGGTGGTGCTAAATGCCTTCATTCATAAGCATGTACAATAAAGATTAGTCTTTAATTATTTCTGGCATATGTCCTTTAAATTCAAAGCCTGTAAATCGCAATGGGCAAAGGGTAATAGGTCTTAACAGGTTACACCTCCCAAAGGATTTGTTGATTGACATCAAAATTGTTTCCCCTCCCTCTCTTCTGACTGACAGGGTGGCAGGTGTGAAGTGATGGCAGTGTGCTGTAATAACGTGTCAAAAGACCTTAAATCAAGACTAATGTGGCTTCAATGATAAGCTCCCAAATGTTTGTATGGCAGAAAATGGAACTGTAGGGCAGATTCATCTTGGGACTATTATATCTTTGCACTTTCTAAAAGTGCTTTTTAGTTCGGGTCCTTGGATGATTAGGGGGCAGAGGTTTTACAAGTATTTCTTCTTACAAAGTCATTGTGAGGAGAAAAAACATTTCTATGCTTACTACTGTGAAGAACTTACTTACATCTAGTGGGGTTTTTGCAGTGATCTTTTAATAGAAATGTAATCCAGAACCTGAAATATATAAAAATATACTTGTTTTAGCAGCTACTGATGGTCACTCTTTTGAAAAAAGCTCAATATTTAATGCATGAAGAAACAGTAGAAAGGCAGTGAGCATAAATAAGGGTCAATACACAGAGAGACAGTTACACGTAAGCCACCTCTGATGTGCAGTTTGTACAGAATTTCCTGACCTACAGGGAAACCTAACTCACAGTCGAAAGGATGATGGGTCATTAAACCTCCATTTTATTCTACAAGAGTGAGTCTTTGCATGGATAAATATAAAAAAATTGAATAAAATAGCACAGAAGCTGCTGAAGTCCAGTCAAATGTGATACAAAAAAACCCCAGAGACTGTGTAAAAAGTCCAGCAATGGTCTGAATTCTGCCCTAAAGGGCAGACAGATGTTCTCTGACCTTTCCAAAGTTTCACATCAGGGCCTTATTCCTCAGTTTTTGTATTTGGGGGTACTTGAGCAGAGCACTTGAGAGTACAAAATGCAAATTTTTGCGTACAAAACTCAAAATGCTTTTACACATTGTTACAATGTCTCTCAAGACAAGAGATTTTGCATTTGTAATACAGGTTTAACCAGAATGTTATGAATTTTAATGAGGAAAAAATGGCAGTCCTGTTGATTATTTCTCTTCTTTGGAAAGCAATTTTTGTGCATTAAAACTGTAGGGCATTTTAAGATAATCATTATCCAGAGAACTTCATGCTGAAAATTTATAGAAAACCTGCAGTTGGATTTTTGGCATTGTCTGTATAAGTAAAAAATTTTCTGTATTAAAAAATGCAAATATATGTATTATTTATATATATAAACAAACAGGAAAATCATTTAATGATAGGTACAAGGCATGGGTGTGGGAAGACACATTTTTGCTTTTAAGTTTACTACTCAGCATTTACACAGGATGCTAATGATGGATGGAAAACCACCACTGTTTCATAAATGGTGTGATAGCTGATATTGAAATGTGCTGGCCAGCACAATCCAATTGGAACTGAATGAATGTTATAGGAATACCATATTAGTGTGGGGAGCATACAAAGGTTAAATTAGAAACTGCGTACAAACACCGAACAGGCAAATTATTGCTTTGGCCTTAGACAACATTCACTATGGGTAAGAGATGAATCATGTTGGCAGGGCAGGTGGGCGAAACTTCCAGTAATTCCTCATGTGCCATTCCAGATCTGTGAGAAAACAGAGGGTTAGGTTATCAGGGCTCTCTAAATAAATTCAACTGAAAATAAAACAATTTAAGATTTTTTACTTAATGCTTTTATGTGTGGCCTCTTGTTTTACGTTCAATCTGCCCGGTGACAATTAGCTAGGACAAGAGGCACAGGAGCGCAGGTCTTTATGGAGAATTCCAAGGAATTTTGTACTTCCTTGGAGACAGCATTGTTCAGGGGAGTTTCCCAGTAGGCCTGTATGGAAATCTTTTAATTAGGTCTCAACAATATGATGACAGATACTGGAAAGAAAGAAGGACTTGTATGGTAATACTGCATTCCGGGTCAGAAAAAACCCTTACCACCCTGCGGTTTCTGGAAATGCCCAGAAAAGACCTCTGTTGCAACTTTAACTGCCTGCTTTGGTACTTATTCCTGATGAAACAGGCATGAAAAAATTAGGATAGAAGGCAAGCCAACTCAGGCAAAAAATGAAATAAATAAAGTAACAAAGCAAAAGGAAAGCCAAGACAGTCTCTTTACATTACAATTGTAGGTCAGTTTAAGAAAAAAAAAGACCCCAAAAAATTCTTGCTGATTGACAGTAAAGTAATGGTCATGGCAACTTTGGAGAAACCTGCTCTACCCACTTTTCAGAGCACAACTGGGAGCTATTTCTGACAGAGAGGATTCTACACATACAAAGAGAAAAGAGCTGATTCCAACTTTTATACAGTAACATAAGTGAAACTGGACTTCTGAGAGGGGGAGGAAAGGGTCTGTGGTAACGGACATAAATTAACAAAAAGGGTGTAAATTAAACACACTTCATAAAAATTATTGTATAAATAGGTTGGCTTGAAAGTAGGAGTATTAAACAACAGGAAAAACCCTTAATATGTCTTAGTGCTTGCTCAGTACTACAGCTGACAACTGGTCTAGAAAGTGAAGAAAGTGTTAAGTTAACAAAGAACTAAATTGTGTCACTAGTGCTGAAGAAGATACATGGAAGCATCTATTTCTTTGAAGAAATGAGCTGGTTACAAAGAGTGAGAATGAAACAGGTCTTCATGTAGTGTGAAGCCATATCTGGCAAGACACAATATAATATGAATGAACACTGCCAGACTGACTGCTCCGTTTGCATTATCCATTCACAGTTTATCTCCAGTTTTCATATAGCTACATTTTAAAGATGACCTCACTCTAAGCTCGCAGTCACTCTTTATCTCCCCAGCTTCCCAGCCACAGACTTCACACGTATTTAATCCTTATTTCTTAAAAAAGCCTCCACCACAATTCCCTCCTCCTTATCCCAAAGCAAGACCTAACAAGTGAGCTGCCATTGTCCCCTTCCTCCCTCCCTCCTCTGCAATCACCCTTTACTAAACACGCACTCTGAGCTTCATAATTTTAGCTGCTTACATACAATGGTCCCAAACTTAGGTAACTTCTACTGAAAGTGATTCTAACAGTCCCAGACTCTAACAGGATCCCAGTCCCTGCTCCAGGGGCCTAGAACTAACCTTTCACTCTGTGTTGCTAGTTTCTGTTTTCTCTCTTCTATTGAAAGGGACTGAATTTCCTTGCTGTTTGATAGCCTGTGTGAAATGACGTACTAATTTCATTTTATATAAATACATATACATATATTTATATATATGTCCCAGTGGACATATATATGGTCCACCTTGTTCTGGTTTACCCAGCAATCAGGAGACAAGTACTGAATGCCTCTTGAAATTTGTTTCCATTGCTGAAGAGGGTAACGGAAACTGGAGGGGTGTCAATCTTCCTGCTGTCTCCTACCTATGACAACTTTAAGATAAATAATTAAAAAAAAAAATACAACAAAGCAACAAAACACTGGATAGTCACTGCAGTTTGTAGTCCACTGTATTTAAACGTACACAGCCTCTTTTTACCTCTGTAAAATTCCCCATGCCCCAGTTTCCTGGAAGCATTATGGTCCCCTGGCCCATGATCATGGCCTAGGAGCAAAATCTGATTCACAGTCCTGATTTTCAGGTTAGGGTGCCCAAATATGCCTACAATCAATAAATGACAATTACAGTCAGTAATTTACATTATATACACTATTCAAATGGCAGTACACTGCTAATGGCTGTGGAAGAACATTTCCTTTTCACCATCCAAACACTTAAACTGAAAAATGGGGTTTGAAAACTTTTTTTCCTTTCAATTTCCTTCCTTTTCTTTATTTATCTTTTTAACTAAGTTCTTCTTACTGTGTTAGTGGAATAGCAATAATAATTGAAAAAATCTGTTAAAAATAATTGGCCTTTCTTTTTCCCCAAAGAAGCTTTTTTTTTTATTATTTTTTTATTTGGAGGAGGGGGTGGAATGTGAGAGCTGGTTATTTTGTTTGATTGTCTTTTTTTAATATAAAATACTGTGAAACCATGCACCGTGGTGAAGTCTCAACCCTCCACCCAAGCAGCCATTTCAGGAAATGTTTCCATTGGAAAAGTTGGTAAAATATGACAATATTCTTAAACCTCATTTTTCCTCTGAAGCATTACTTAACCCTCAGGCAATAAATTTAATAAGTGAAGTGAGAAATGGACCCTTTTAGTAAGGCTTTTAACTACACATCTTAATGAAACCTAAACAAATGGTGTCCCTGCCACTATGTTGGTTGCATGTGTGTTTATGTATATTATGAAAGCAAAATAAATATTTTTCATACATAGAGATTTATTGTTCTATGGTAATTTCCAAACAGTGTTGGACTATAAACAGACAATTCTTTCTTTTTAAGAACTGCAGTTTGCTGGCTTTCTTCTTTACGTGACTAATGACCACCACGAGGGGCTTCACAGCTGCTTGGTTTGTTACTAGATCCAGAAAATATGTGGTTTTGCCTGCAAGGACAGTGTGTGCATTTTAAGGTATGTTTATCTCTATTTGACTTGGTTTTTGTTTGTTTCTTTCTTTCTTTAAAGACAACTCACATCTCTGAACTCTGACACTGGCTAACCCATGCTGTAGGCTGTGGAAACAGAATTTTCCTACGTCCAGGCACCCACTTTGCATTAGTTTTAAATCCCTGCATGCTACTCTTGTCCCCCCTCCTTTCTAATTCTAGTGAATTTTGTGCTTTATAAAATCAAGCTGTTTCAAATATGAATAAATCTGTATGTCAAACCCACCCTCTTCCCCACAAATACAAATCTGAATATGAATGTCAGAACCCATGCACATGCCTAGTTTCTGTATGAGAGCATTCTGCCTATCTGGAGAAGTGATTTGACTTCTCTGTATTGCATTAGACCACTGTCATTAACAACAGAGGTGTCATTTTGATGTGATCTGTGAGGCAGTAGAAGCTTTGAAGTTGAAAGATAGAATAGACATGGATAAATTGTGCTCTGAGTATGCTGCTATTGCACCATTATTGCTGGCAATTATTTCACCAAGTGACACATCTGATAAAAAGTCACCCGCCTTGCTATGGAAAGAAACCACAGTTTGCTGAAGCACATGGTAGATCTGTCGATTTTAGAACCTGACAAAAAGCTTATTAGTTTTGGCCTGATCATTCTGCACCAATCTTCAACTCTTTTGCATTGTTTCCCTCCCTCCTTGTGTTTTCAGTTGGTTTCCTTTTCTGAGATAGCACTTTTACTTTTCTGTTTTAATATTTGGCCATTTGCTCTCTCTTCTCCATACCACTTTCCCCAACACACCCCTTCCTAATGATGTTCTTCATATGCCTCCCCCTTCTCTCGCCCCTTCCTTAACTGTCTTGAACAATTTTTCTTTCTTTATTGGTCTCATAAAGTGGGAGTTTTAGAACTTTTTTTTTTAATCTGCAGGGCATGTGAAATCTAACTTCTCCAAATAAATAGTAGCAGATTCCAGGGAATTAAATTTCAGGTTAAACACAGAATACAGATTTGCTCCTTCAGCTATGCCCATGGGCTAAGTTCTTAAGCGGATTTGTATTGTGGCGTTCCACCTAAGTAAAGACTTCAAATAAGGGGAAGCATTTAGAGCTACTTCCAAAATTCCCATAGGAATTTATATTGATTCCTTGGATGATGATATGTCTGTGATGGAGAAAAGGAAACAGGAGCATGCAAGCAGGAATCTTTTAACTGTGTGGTCAAGAAAAAGGTAGATGAAACTACATTTTTAAGTATGTAGGGTAACAGGGCGAGATGAAAGGCCATAATTTATCATCATATGTTTTTATCTGACTAGCAAAAAAAAAAAAGCCAGTGGATGTATAGCAAGAGAACAATTACATTGTTAGAGGATGAATCATATGTACATTAGAAAGGAGTTCCTTGTCACATTAAAGGATTCTGGGCGAATCGCTCTAAAGCACAAGTTTTGAGGAACAAAGTCATGGAAAGTATAGAGGTATCATAGATTTTAGAGGTTTTTCCAATTTCTAAGCCAAACAACAACTTTGTTATGACACTAGCTCATGTTCTGTGCTTTGATTATTATATTTTCCTGAATAAGTGAGCTGTAAAAGAAGGTGGCCTCAAGCCATCCACCTTACAAAAAGGTCTTTCATCACAGTACATCAGAACTGGTCTTCAAGAGTATGTGGCATAGATTCATTCCACCTAAACTCAAGTGTCTCAGATATCCAGTTACAGTAGGCTCCCTTCATTGGCAATCAGGACTGATAATCATCTTCAAAAGGCAGTTTACGTTAAATAACTGCTGTTTGCTGCGGTGAGCATGGTCCATATGCTTACTAAGCATGCTAAAGGTATTATGAAATGAGACAATGGTAGAGTCCACGGAAAGCAATCACATCTTTGGAGCAGGCTCTCTGAGGCTTGGACATACCAATAGGTCACTGTCCAATAACGTAAGTTTTATCAGGATTGCGCTACTCAGTCTGGAGGATTTAAATCTTCAAAGTCTTACAGACAGTATTATTTTTGCTCTAAATTAATGGTCTCAGTCTAATTCTTATAATTATGTCTTCACAGCCTTTATAGCCAAGGGACAGGTGATTTAACCAGCAAAGAGTCTCAGTCCCACTAGGAATAGGCCTTTAGGTCAGAGGTGTATTAATGACAGAACTGCTGGAGGATGATGAGCTGATCCTGCAGCCTCCAACAGCACTGAATTGATTACAAGGGACTCTACAGAAAAAAAACTTTCAGCTAATAACTATGCAAATCATACTGCAGATACAGCTATTATAATGACTGCAAGCACTTTTGTTGTTTGTTTTGGAGGGGGCTGGGGCAGTTGTATCAAAGCCCAGGCCACATATAAACTCTCCAGTGGTCACTGTGTAGCACACCACAATGATGTTTGAAAGGGGCAATAGGAATAAAGTTTATATCCCTTTCTTCCAGAACCCATATCCTGTACCAGCTGAGGTGGAAAAGGTCCTGTTTTGTAGAAGGCTTCTCTGATCAGTATTCTTCAGGTGTATCCTAGTGGTAGGAAACAGTAATGCAAGTATTAAAGCTACCACATACAACTAAGCTACATGTTATTGGGAATAAAACAAAGCGTGTTCTGCTGCTAGTACTCGGTACTATTTGCATTAGAAAAGCATGTTGTAGTTAGGCATGTCGTACCCCGACCCTTTTCATTCTGAAAGGGATCTCCAGGTGTATCTTGGATATTTCTAACAAGGTGGATGAAAACCATAGTTTATAACAAGTATAGATTTTCACATTGTTTATAGAGACAGTTTTGATTTGTTAGTTGCAAGCAAAGGGTGTGAGGCTGATAATTGACTTGAACAAAGAATGTGAACTAGAAAGGACAATAATCCTTTACTTAGGGCTTCTTCTGCACCCAGCAAGCAGTGTCTTTCATACTGGGCAGAGCAATGCTTTTCAGTGAGATTCGAGATGTCAGAGAAGCATTGCAAAGCCCAGCTTGCTGATTTCCCTACAAAACACCCTGCAGGCATTCAAGCACACATTAACAGAACTATTTCTTGAAAGCCCAGCTACAACAAATTGAATCAAATGGCTGTAAGGAGTTTCATTGCTTTATGCTATGATCTTCCCTGCAAATTCTTTGGACAGAGTCCAAGTACAAGAAAGCATCTGCAGAACTTAAAGTGATGAAGTAATGTATCTTTGTAGAAACAGATCCAACACTGCAGGAAAAGATGAATGCTGAAGCAATCAGTGAATTTAAAAGGGTTTCTTTGTCACACTTGCCATCCATGCAAATGACTGAGTTACCCAGCTACCCAAACCTCTACCCAGCTCCAAATCCCCTCTTATTAAACCTCTCCAGCTCCACTGTCAGATGTAATTGTCTACACACCTAAGCATCTCTTCTTCTTCTCCTTCCAGGTTGCTCAGTCAGTCCATGAGTTTTTAAATAACTTGATAATTTTAATAATCTGCTTAGATTTGATTCTGTAAAATGCTGTTTCTCAAGAAGTAATTCATCAGCACAGGAGACTACATGGTAGCCTAACGTGATGACTTCCTGGGTTTCCCTAAATTCCACTGTCTTGTACATTTTTATTATTTCTCCATTGCATATGTCCATATATGGGATGATGAAAGCACAGGAGTTTGCATTATCTGACTAGAATATTGCAGAAGAAGCAATGAAGTTTGCACATTATGAAAAGACAGTATGGAGATGGTTGATCATGTGCGGTGAGGGGACAGGAAATGAATTTTACAGCACGCTTCAGAAAGTCTGTCATAAGGAAAAGTTATCTCTGAAGCCATCTCTTCCTCAGTGGGAAAATATTATGTATGTGTAAATCATGGCCTTTCTTGGCTTTAACTGGTATGACCAAAGTTATCTTTGAAGTAAAGGAATCAGTCCTGTTTCCATCAATTCCAAACATTAAACCACAATAGTACTGGCTTTTAAAAAAGCCTTGCATTCAAGCTGTAGGCCTGGGACGGAGGGCTGTCTAATTAAGCCTGCACACAAGGATTATGTATCCTACATGTGAAGTCTTTGATCCATGATAAAACCAACATTTACTGATTTGTTTTGCACTGTCCCTTGAGATAAATGTATTTCAAAAATATATATTGTATTGTATCTGATGTCTAACTAGAAGAGTTTGCTGGATAACGCTTGAATGAGTGCACTGAAAAAAATAGATATGTTTGCAGTTTCTCAACAATCAGAAGTTTCAAATACAATATATTATTTTACAAGTCTTTACCAGCTTCAGAAATGGAGTTCCTCCTTAGAAGGAAGCTGTGAGACAGATAAGCGACAGAGGGAGGATAGATATGAGGCTATCACTTTCTACATTTTCTCCTTTTGGTCCATTGATGGGGATAGTAACAGTTTTTAATCCCCTGTCAGTCACCATTTTTTGAAGAGGATGAGGAAGGAGGGAAGAACCAGGATCAAAACTTGCATAGTTTTATCAAATACTAACCATGAATCCACAACTCCTTTTCTTCCAATACACTGCAAAGATTTTTCTCACTTGATTTCACTCACTCACATCTGCAATTTGTCTATCATCTCCTTAGGATGGAATGAAGTGATAAATTCTCTCTGGGAGCAAATCCAGGCTAAGAAGGTGCAGGTCCCAGCCATGCAGCCTTTCCCCAGACTCTCCAGATATGGTTATACACAAGAGAACCAGCAAACAGTGAGCGAGTTATCAAGCAGGCCCAGCAAAGGGCTCTGGATGAGAAACCATGTTTTTGGTTTGGGCCCAAAGCCTCCCTTTTCCACCCATGCCCTGAGCAAGATGCATATGGGTAAGTGACTCCCATCCCAGCTTGCTTAGGACAATTCTGAGGACACCATCATGTTTTGTTTTGTTTTTTTTTTTTTTCCTTCTGGTCAGGAGTAACTTCTCTCTTGCACTGTAGGACAACAGAGGCCCCATTGAATACGAGTGGCAGGATTCACTTGTGTCCTTTGTCTGTTTGCCTGGCACACAGCTTTTGAGGCAATAACATGTTAAGCTTTCTGAGCCTTTCTGAGGCTATTCAGCTGCTTTATTCCAAGTTACATCACAGTTCTTACATACATCTAGAAAAGAATAAGGTGGCAGGAGCTGTTGAAACGTCTTCCATTTCAATGACAAGTTACATTACTTCTTTTTTTTTTTTTTTTTTTTTTTTTTTTAACCTGTTCAGGTCATAGAGGTTTTTAGATTGGCTTCATATTCCCGATTGGAATAGGACCTCCTTGCAGCCAAATACTGTGGCACTGGCAGTCAGTCTAGTCCCAACACATTTGAGTTCCTCACACTCATCAGTTATGCTGCTTCTGCCTTGTCAGGTTAGTCTTTGAATATAAGTGTAGGACTTGGTAGTCTGGCTCTGCATTACATGATAGCTGCATGCCAAAGCGCACTTCACCATTAAGGTCCTCGCAGTTATCTAGATGAGCCAGCTATGCTGTTAAACTGAGGCTCCCTCACTGTGCCATTCCCCGCCCCACCTTTCTTTCCAAAGGGGAAAAAATTCTTTGGTCAAGTTACAGATGTGCTAAACAGCCATTTATTTGAAAGATATATATATTTATTCAATATATATAGATATATTTATTTATTTTACACATATAGATAGATATATGTGTGTGTGTCTGTAAAAAAAATGTTTTGCCCTTTAGGCCAGAACGACTCATGTTTACATAAAAGCAGAGTACAGGTTCCAATGCCTTCTGCCAAAACCTTTTGCTACAAAAAGCTCAGTGCTGTGAGCCCTATAATGTATTACAGAGGAAGACTGATCAAAAGTGTCCTCATGATAAGGCTTAACTGCATGACTAAAAGAGGGAGCATGTTGGCTCTAGGTGATGCTAGAAGATAAACTGCAGCCTACAGTGCAGGTGGTGGGCTATCTATCACCTACTGTAATGCCCAATAATATATTTTACATTATTATTATTATTATTATTGTTGTTGATTATGATGATGTTATATTCTTTGTATTTAAAGAAATTTTACTAATGTTCTGTATACTTAGAGCTCAAAGCTGCAGGATTAAATTGATTTATGAATTTTTCAAAGAAGTTATGAAACACATAGCTGTAGGTAGGCTGCACAAGTCAATATTGATTAGAAGCAGGAGGTTTACATCTATACTATCAACCAACAATCCAACACATACCTATTGCTCTACCAGTGTAGCACATACCAATGATACAGCCCACTATCGGCTTCTGCTGCTCAAAAAACATCCCACCACCAAACAAAACAAAATAAATCTACACCCCTACAAAATGCTCAGAAAGCTGTATTTTGGTTACTGGGTTGTATATACACACATTCTGCTTCGCACCTCAAGATGCCTTTTTGTTCTCTTTATTTATTTATTTATTTATTTAAAATACTACGTGTCAGTCCATTCTGCTTGTATTCAGGGAGTTGGGAAAATGAACGGATGCTATACAAATCTGGCTTTCCAATTTATGTTGTTCCCTTAATGAGTGACATACAGGCCACCTGGTGTAACTGCACTGGGATGCACTCTGGTTTAGTGCTGTTTAGGAAGCAGTACTGTAATGACATGACATGCCATCAGCTAATCCTCACAGCTGCAGTGCTGGGCATGACCAAAGTAGAGGTTAAAGGCCATAAACCCTGCACATACACTGCCCACGCCTGTTCAGTTGTCATGTTTAGCAGATACGGCACAACCACAGTCTGGTGACAAGATTCACAATTTTCTTTTTTAGATGCTAGCCATGTCTAAAGATTATTAAGGTTCAGGGAGAGGGAGAAAATCAAATGTTAGCCCTCATTGTTTTGCCTTTAAATTGTAAGAGCTAGGAAGGAAGCAGAGTTCTTCCATGGTCTAGGAAAAAAATGATTTTGGTAATTTTTTGAAAGCAGTGCATCATGTCACAAAATTTTCATCCCTACCTCTGTCATTAACTGAGTACTATTATTTCACTGTTGCTGGCAAAACTTGTGAGCTTGCAAAGATGAAAGCTGGGATAGTTGTAATGTACAATAACTGTTAATTGGTTAAAGACTCATTTAATAAGATCTTTGATTTCCTTTCCCTTAACACTTACTTAGAAATAGGCCTGAACATCCTCTGCTTTTGAAGTGAGAGAAGATTTGCAGTCTTTCTTAAAATAGTGCCTTTTTTTTTTTTTTTTTTCCTAGGGGCTACAGGTGGGGCAAAGGGTGGGGTTGTGGTAACTGAGGGAGGACCAGAAAGAGGTTCTTTTGGGGGGGGGGGGGGGGGAGGGTTTGGTATTGCTATGGAAGATTATGGCAAATGCTTGACCTTGCCTTTGGGCTGTGAAGCAAAGGTTTCTTTCACAGTTCCCGTGTCCCTCAATGGCACTCCTTCAATGCACAAAGCTATGCTTATGAAATCACCTCCCTAGCTTGAACCATGTATTTGCAATTAAAATAAATAAATTATAAAATTTATATTTATCATCATATACAGCAAAAGGCAATTGCATCCTAATTAAAGTATTGTGAAAGAGTGGCAGGACTGCCTCATAGTCCAGAAAAGGTGTGAGCAGCCTGTGCATTCACGGCAACCACTTGCTGACCAGGACTACTATATCATTTTGGGCAAACTGCATAGAGTGCTGCTCAATCTAGCCTTTGTACTAATGAGTAACGGGGCTGTAGCTACACAACAAAACAGCTTCTTACCTTAGTTATTCTATGGCCAGGTTTTCGACAGCAAGTAAGTAGTGACATATACGCGTAGATATAAATATACACCTCCAAATACACACACGTATATGTGGACAACTATGTATGGATAAATACCTCTTTTGTGATATGGATCCCTTTGCAGGGAGCAGACACCTGATTAAACCTCTTCCCATCTTGAAAAGGGAGACCTGTTCATGGTGACTTATATGGCTGCCCCGTGCTTCCTTGTTATCGTTCACCTTCAGTAGTTAGAAGTCAAGCTTGCTAGTTAAGTACCTGACACCACAAAGGGATGAGGTCGAGGATTAATGTCTAAAGTAGACCTAGTATACACCTCTGTGCAGATTTACTAACACAGAGTAGTCTCTTCATTGAACTCTTCTAGACAGATATCACGGTTTTTACAGTACATAAACTCCCTTCCCCAGTGAGAGTATGTAAGGATGGTTTTGGCAGGGATACTCAGTGAGGGCTGGACCAGTTTGCTTCACCGACAGTGGTGCTGAGCCAGTTTGTTACAGAGTTCTCCATAGTCCTGCACAAATACTGCTGTGCATTGTTGGTTTGGTTTGGTTTGGTTTTTTTCCCCCTCTTTCCTGAAACACTAGATTTGCTTAGAAAACACCAGTGTAGCCATTTTATAGCAGGTTCTTTATGTTTACCTCTGCGTTAGGGCCAAATTAACTATTTGTACTTTTTTGGTTTTGTGGATGCTTAACTGAGTCTTTTGCAGTGATCTGCTCTTCTTTGTTCTCCATGATTCAGAATCAAACGAGGTTATCATACTGTGGTTGACTACAAATCGCTGTGGTGATGCTTCTGCACAGAAGATTAATGATGCCAAATTTAATGACAAGGTTATTTTAAATAGTGGAATGCCAGCCACATGCACACAATTTTACAGACTCCAAAAGGAGACTAAGTTTCTCTTAAACTTAAAAACATACACTTGCATGTAGTTCCTAGTACGTACCTAGTTCCTGTGCTGCACTAGAAGAAACATAGTCCAAATCTTGCAATTAACTTTTACATGTACTTGTCATGAGAGATTAGAAAATCTTTGGACTGCTTAGCAAGATTATCAATCCATCATAACCTATCAGAGCAAAAGGTGCCATGAGATGCACTGTTCAACCATGTAAAGTAGCTAAATTATGCCAGATTGTATTTGACTACATAACTGGTGTTAGGGTGACGTTTGTTGTTACTGCAGAATTATTCACTTACAGCCCTCACAGCATCCTCCACAGCAGTTGATATTAATTATTATTAGGAAGGGGTTGATTCTGGAGAGCAAGCAAGAGAGAAAGACAGCTGGGTTAGTCTTAGTTCAAAATATTAATGGCATTGGTTTCGTGAATAAAGTATTATTTGTGACTTGGTGATACATGTTGCATAACTTTATGGGGCACAGCCTGTCTCGAACAGAAAAAAAAAAAAACCACAGCAATCTCTCCTTCTTTTAGAACACAAATACATAAATTTTAATCTGAGAAAAATACAAAATGAAACCATGTACAAGTTATGTACAAACCCTTTTTACAGGACAATATATTTATCACTGGATATTACATATGACAAAGTCAGGTAGATCATCTCTGAGCACCAGCATTTGTTCTCTCTCACCAACCCATAATGGTAAAAAGTAAAATGATGAAGTCATACTCCTTTTTCTTAATGAACTTTTAAGTTAAGATGACAGCTGGTTCTCAGTGTACCCCCCCCATCCCCACTCCCAAATTATAACTAAATAGACACATGTAGCCATCAAAATATATTGTATATATGTGTTTGCATTTGTGTGGTTTTTTTCTGAAGGAAGGAAAAAAAAACCAACAACAATCAAGCAATCAGCCTTGAACTCTATAGAAATGCAAAAGTTAAAGTTATATCAACTTTTTTTTTTTTTTTTTTTTTTTTTTTGGACAGAGGTCAGATTATTTGCATTGGCTAAGCGTGTGTGTCCCAAGCTTAACCGTGGCAGAAGTGGCATTTTTTAACTGCTACTTAAGGAAAACTTGAGATAACTTCTGGTGACCTTTTCATGTGGTTCCTGTTAGTTATTGTCCAGTCAACGAAGTGTTCATATGACAAATTTTTGGTTTCTGAAAAAAATCTGTGTTTTCTATTACATGTACTCAACTGCCTATATGTTTTGTTGTGGGTGTTTTTTTGTTGTAAAGATCTCCTCTGAAATGCATTGACTGAAGCAGTAAGAAGTTTTCTCTCAACCTCACTAAGGTTCTAATTAGATGCAGCGTTACTGTGTTTAGCTTCTTTCTTAAGTTAGTTATTGTTCTTAATTAGACCCAAAGTGATAAAAAAGTATTTTATATTTTATATTTTCTTCTTTCCCCCGCCCCTTCTCATTTTGACAGTTAACAGTAGTACACCATTATATAAAACAGATACATTAGACCAGCAGTCCCATCTATTAACTTCAGTGGAATTTCCTTGGTTACATAGACTACTGCACATTATAGACTATATAGTTTCAATGTGGCTGCATGTTCTATAGCAGAGAATATCTGTGTAGAATAGATACATTACTTTTATATAAATATAGCTTTGATAAATGCTGGGGCAGAATTGTCAATACTATAGGCCTATGTACAATCCTAGGCAGTAGCCACAACTGAACAGCTACTCCATTCCGTTCATTATTTCAGATGGTGGCTGTACCCATACCTACTAGTATTGCTTAGTACAAAAAGTACTACAAATATTATGCCCGCTAACTGAATGTTAGGAGATCTGATGTGCATGTATAATGAATTTAAAACAACTATATCCCCTAAGCCTGGGATAGTTCAAACAACACCCTTTTAGAATTAAAAAATAAAACTAAAAATAAAAAAAAAAATGCCTGTTGAAATGTTGGGGATATTGGTGGTTCAGATGGCAGGGAGAGGAAAACAAAAGAAGGAATATCAAGAACTCTCCTTTCCCCTGAATTTTTCTATGCATCTGCCACTGACTTTGACAGATATTCCCAGGCCAATCCACTGTAACACAGGGAAAGGATTTCAGTTTTCACTTTGTCCTATTCATCACCTTTCACACACTCGGTTGTTTTGTTTAAGCACATATAAAACTAGAAATGAAAGGTGAGACACACACTTCTTTTGGTGTTAAAGAAATTCACAATGATAACAGCTTTAAAAACAAAACACCCCCCACATCCACGCCCTGACCTCAATATGTGTTCAGTTCAAATACATTGGGATCCAGAAACTGCTTCTCGATAAAACCTTTTAAGTGCCTGCTCTGTGTTGAACTTTGAGCCCATGTGAGTCAGCTAGAACAGGGCAATTGCTAACACATTTATGGATTTGGCGATGAGTGACCAAGCAGTGAAAACATGCATAATTACCCATTTGTAAATTATTGCTCTTTTGGTCATGCATCCCATTATTGCAGTAGTTATTAGATGTAGTGTACACACAGATAGATAAACACACACACAAAACACCCAAAAAACCCCCAGTCCTCTCTGAATGAGAACACACTATTATACTTTCCCCTTCTTCTCCTACTCTATGAAGAGTTCAAGAAATGCAAATCTTCCTTACACTGGCCAAAAAAACCAACAACAACAACAACCTCACCCACCAGCACCCAACAACCTATGATAAAAGGCTATACACAATACTTTTGCAGTGTCTCTTGTACATTACATGCAAACTACTTTTCCCCTTTTCCACATTTGGCTGAGGCCAATTGTCTTTTCGCATCCATGTTCCCTGAATCATTGGGTCGCCTTTTTCTTTAAAATTCAAAAATAAGGGAAAAAAATATCTTTAGTATGGCTAAACCTGGCTTCATGTACAGCCACAGCTGCTACAACAGCCTGTAAGCTGCTGAAGACTCATCAACTCTTTCAAGACATTTGTGTGGTTTAATAAGGCTACATGGGATCCTCATTATTTTGAAGCTCATGGCCTTTGCCTTGTATAAGAAGCACTGGCTTTCCCATCAAAGATGACTTGGAAACAGCCACATGCTTACATTTGCTTGCGGTCTTGGTTGTGTTGTGTCCCCCTCACCCCCTGCTTTCTCTGTCCCTGTGCTTGTGGCTTTTGGGCTAGTAGGGCTTGCAGGGTCCCAGGTGGAATAACAACATTGTCAATGAACCTGTAGCACTGAATTTGCCCTGGATCAAGGGGTTTGTACTTTCCGCCACATGTATGTCCTACTGTTTGGCCATTGATGCTGATTTGAAAGAAGAACAGCCGTTAAAACGAAGGTGACAGCTTTAGAAAGTTTTTGAAAAATACAAGGAAATGTTTGCATGTTTATTTTTTTCCTATTGATAAATACATCATATACTTACCACCTTACAAACAACAGTAAGACAGTCACATTGAGGCCTTTAAAAATTGCATTTAAACTATGAATATCTTTTTTCTTTACACTTTAACTTTTGCTGTGCTTGGCACTTGTACCCAAATAACACTGCTTCGAAGGACAATTTTTTTCCTTTCATCTCAATGCTCTTGGGTTTCAGGGACAAGTTAAAATAATAGCCACAAGACAGAGAGACAGTAGACTTTCCAGCAATGTGGGAGCACACATGTGCATGGGTGTGACGAGGGGCCAGGAGCACAGACCTGCTTCAGCAGTGAGAGAGTTTTCTGCAGTGTACTGTCAGTGCATCACTAATATAACAACAGGAATGGCTGCTTTTTGGTCAAAGCAGCAGGAAACAGTAGGTGCAATTCCTCCATGTGCTAGCCTGTAAGTCACATTTTTTTCTTTGTGTCTTTCTTCACCCACCCCAAAAAAAAAAACACCCCACCTTCTTGTGATGACTCTGTCTGAAATACACATATACAACCCCATATATATGTGTGTGTGTATATATATATATCTACACATCCATATACATGGATATGTGGACATGCATACATGCAAACTCTCTCTCTCTCCCTTTCTCCACCCCACCCCCACCCCTAAATACATGAGTTGTTACCCAAAAAAAAAATTGTTTAGCCTGTATTAATTGTTCATGCAATTAATGAAAATGCTGAAATTCCTCCTCCCCCCCCCCCCCGCCCCAACTTTTGTTGCCTTTTGAGAAAGGAGTAAGAATTATTAATAAAGAGCAAAAACATTTCTACATCAGTCATCATGTGGTCTGTCAGCTGCCACCTAGGCCACTTACTTTCCCAGACACTTGCCATGATGTAACTTCATATATCCAAATATTGGTGCTGACCTTAGTGTAGTTTTTAATGGCTGAATGTCAAAGATCTCAAACAGGTTTTCTACATGTTCTTCAGTCTAATTGCCAGAAGTCAGCACTGCGTCTTTGATCATCAAAAAGAGGAGTAAGAAAATATTATTGATATTGCTCTTAGTTTTTTTCTGTAAATGGGAAATGCAAACCCATAACTATACCTGTTTCTCTCTGTCTCACGTGCTCTCTACAGGTGTTGTTCTGTCTATCTATCGTTACATACGGAACTATCTGTGTTGCAAGAGAGCATGAGTGTATTCAGATCTTGTCCTTTATTTATGTACAATTGGCAGCATGATATTTTGGGGTGTGACAGTTAAGCTGGACAGAGACACACACAAACCTTAGCTATGTAGGAGCGTTGTATTTGATTCATGTTTTATCCAGTGAATGCTCACTTCTGAAGGAAGGACACTCAGAAATGGCACTGTATATGATAGAGTATAAGGTATAATGTTCTATGCCATTACATTAAACACTTGTCTTCTAAGGGAAAAAAAACAACAAACAAAACAATCAATCACATGTATATGGTGAAGCTGGACACAAATTTCAAAAATTCTCCTGTACTCAGGACCAGCTTGTTTTCACTCTGGTTATAATATGAATGCAGTTCATAAATGAAAAAGGAGCACTGACTTCAAAGTAAAGGCTTAACATAACCCAACGCAGAAGCTGGATGTAGATTATAACATGTCACTAGCTGAAGCAGCATAGATTGGAAGAACTCACCAGAATCATCTTCTGTTTTGAGGACTGTGAAATAGGTTAATCATGGTCTTAATGAAAAACTGCTTAAATTGTTTTGTTACTTTGTAGGAGAGTGAAATATTTTAAACAATCCAATTTTACAAATACTGTATTAACAATTCTTGTTATTGTCTTTAAATAGCTATTCTACAAAATGTAACAACAAAGTAGTCACAGTCCAAGAAGTCACTCCAGAATAAAGCCTATTAGGTGTTAATATGGTTATATTTGTACTGCAGCCAGTGGACAAACATTAAAGCTGAGATAGTTTAGCTTAAATGTTGGATTATATAGTGGACATCATTGTTTTTACAATAACTTCAGCTGCTTTGTATTTGTTTGATTCACTGATATTTCTCTAATGATAAAAGTACCACAGTATGTTTTATTGTGGTATTTACAATTCTGCAAAATTACAAAGCTTAAAGTTAACTTGCACAATGAAAATCTGCCTTTCCTGGTGACTGGGTCCTATGTTATTGTTATAATCCCTATTAGCACAGCCTTTGGTTTTGGTTTTTTTTTTTTCTTCACACAATTGTGTCAGATGTTGCTAATTTGAGATAGAGAGAGAGTTACTAAATCAGTTGTTAGAACATCAAATGCTTGGGTGGATAGATACTGCAGCACAGATATGAAACACCACGTTTTTTGTCCGATGGCTATAAAGCTTATTGGCAATTTTGTGAAATTGCTGACACAAAAGGCACCCATCAAAGGCC
The DNA here is from genome assembly GCF_965183815.1 of Platalea leucorodia. Taxonomy (NCBI): domain Eukaryota; kingdom Metazoa; phylum Chordata; class Aves; order Pelecaniformes; family Threskiornithidae; genus Platalea; species Platalea leucorodia. The sequence continues at coordinate 26,528,644 of NC_138826.1, forward strand.
TTTTGTTAAGTTATCATAATAAATAATACATTCATTACTTTTATTTTGATTTGGTTATTACTGTACTTTTATGTGTGGTGTCCCAGCAAAGTGAAAATAAATTAAAGAAAACAAAAAAACCCCAACTGTTTGGTGCAATAGCTAACTGAGAACAGCATGTTGTGAGATTATAGAACTGAGGCTAAACCAGTTTTTATCCTGATCTGAACTCACCAAAAGGAGATTCAGTGTGCCTTGTACCAAGGTATAAGCTATCACCAAAGTGCAAAGATCTGGAGCTAAACCTCTATACATATCAGGAAGAATTTGAACCAAATAAGCAAGACTGATGCAAGGCCATCAGCACTTTTGAAGTAAGGAACCAACAAAATAAGGTTATATTTTGGCTTATAACTTATGATTTCATGCACTATTTATGCACTCTGGATCAAAGCACTGTAATACATGGTAAAAGAAGAGGAATTGCCAAGCTTGCCTTCCTGGACGTAGCAACTGCTGATGGCTAATGGGAAGTGGAGTGGAATTGCCAGATTTGCCATTTATAGCAAGTGCTGCCTATGAGCACCTTATCTACATGGCCCTTGGTTTAGGGTAGTGATGTTCACTATGCTAGTATCGCAGAAAGTTATTGAGGATGCTGGGCGTCTCTGTGTGTCTGTGTAGCAGGGTGGGTTGGGGGGGGGGGGGCAGTGTGTGTGTGAGGGCGGTTGGACCTTAACATAACTGGCAAGATGATATATATATGGTAATAAAACAAAGAATATTTCAGAAGAATGTTACATGTACAAAAATATGACTTTCAACTTTGAAAATAAATAAGTTCAGTTTATTAAGAGCTGGTGTCAATGCTGAACAAAATACACATCCTCCAGTAAAGAAACATTTTGGTGAACTGTTCTTTTTTTTTTTTTTCTTTTTTTTGATTTAGTAAAATACAAGTTGGACCTTTTTTTTCTTTTTGTAAATATATCATTTGTCTCCCTTAATTACATGTCCTTATAACTGTGACCATCATTCTCCTTTAAGCCAAAGACTGAAGTTTGCTTTTTTTTTAAATTCTTAGGAGTCTGGCCACATGTGCAGTTTTTTTAAGGGAAAATACTTGACAATGAAAAAAAAAGAAAAATATATTTTTTTCTAATAAATAAAAATAATTTAAAACGCTAGAGGCTATACATGACTAGTTTTGCTTATGTTCATTTATAAATGAAATAGTTTCCAAAATACGTGGAAGCAATATTAAAGGCAGACAAACAAAGATCTGTCTACTTTATTTTCCCATTAAGCTTGCCCTTCTTAACTTCGCCATCAGTGGTTCAGCATGTAAGAGGAATAAATGTCACATCACCATTCATGAAGTTTGTCAGGCTTTAAAAAAATAGTTCTGGCCTCGAAGGAGTCAACATTCATCTTCAACTTCTCTGATTGGTGGTATCAAGCTGCTTGTTGATTTATATTGATTGATCTGATTGGCCATGTGAGTGCTCATGGGCTTGATTTGAATGTTTCTGGGATAGGCATTATCCGGCTCATCTGTAAACCATTTCTTTTCTGCTAAGGAGCAAAATGGGTAGAGACAGAATAAGGAGGGAAAATGAGAGTTTTAATTAGTGAAGCACATATACACACAAACACCAAAAAAAAAAAAACAAACCCAAAAAAACAAACAAGGGAGGGGGGAGCAGTCAGTAAAGTTTATAGAGAAAAGGCAATCAATAGAAGGTGACTTTGACTAATTACTAGCAGTACAGTGCATTAGATTAATACCTCTGAAAATACTTTTCATGAAAGGAGGATGACATGTTTGCAGATTTGATAGCAGAAGCTAAAGAAAACTGTCAATATACTAGTTTGCTTGTTGAATGTAAGAGAGCTCTTTTTTTTTATGCTCAGGTGAACACCCTCTGATTCATTTACTGAAAAAATGATACATAAAAAGGCTAAACTGAGAAGCCAGGGAGAGCAGATGGAATAAGGGTAATGCAGAAAAGAGCATGTGAGTCCATGTACAGAGGAGCACCACAAAGAGTCAGAGACTTCTCTGAAACATTTCAGCCTCAGGGTTGTTGCTACCGCTGGCTCAGACATCATGCAGGAGAATGTAAAGAAGAACTTTCCGCAGTTGGTGCTAGAATAAATAGGGTTGGTATTCATGCTGCCAGATGGCTGCGTTCCTGCACAGGATGGCCATTATATCGCTACTTAGCAACCTGGTTGCTTGGGCTCTGCTGAACTCTCCAGTTTGGGAAGGGCTGTGGAACATACCTGATGCTGCAGATGGCTGTAGTAGGGGCTCAAGTTAATCCCGAATGGATTGGTAGTGATACATGACAGCAAGGCAAAGGAAGCAAGGACTTAAAGGAAGATTAGAGGGGAAGCTGTTCCTTTTATATCTTTGGGCAGTGTTTGTTTTCATGATCATAGGAAGAATTCTATGGTATTGATTTAGGGTGGGCTGGGAGTAATGTGGGAGGGAGTGAGGATGCTGAGAGGCTGCAGCATTGCAGCCATTTCCTAGCCACTTGCTTATGATTGTAACTAACTACTACATTGCACTGTTCATACAGATGTGGACAAAAACTTCTTAAAATGCACAAAAGAAAAAGAATTTTCTTAAGCCCTTTAGAAAGAAATTACTACTGTCATTTCTTAATTACAGGTGTGCAACTTTACAAGATTGCTCTATTCAAAGACTTAAAAACTCCTGGTCTTATAGTGGCTTAGGGCCATTAGGTGCTTGTGCTTTGACAAGCATTTGTGAACAGAGGGCCTCCATTCTCGCCCTCCTTCCCCAAATTCCAGAGGCGGATGTGCAGAGCAGTGGGCACAAATGGTTCTGGGGATGGAATTCTGCAACTGGAGCACATCAGAGCTGCTCTCTTACATGTATGCACTACCTCTCATTCCAACAAGGAACCCAAAATGCTTCACTTGCATAATGCAAACTGCCACTTTTGCTTACCACTGAAATGCTCCTGTTACTGGGCTGGAATCAGGGCAGGAGTGGAAGGAGTGCTCATTTTAAATAAATAAATAAATAAATAAAAATAAGGAAATCAAAATCCACCTCAGAAACCCAAGGATCGAGTGCAAAATCTCAGGAGGTGAAGCAGAGTATAGAAACTGGAAGACCAGGAAGAATGAAGGACAAATATCTGGGCATAAACGCATAAACACAAGCAACTAGCTTCCAAGTTAGGGCCTCTAAAGAAATGGATTGATTTCCAGAATTACTGGACTTCTCAGTGACTTTCATGAATATGAAATTTAAACACTTACTTATACTTGATATGGGTTTTAAGCATCTACATGCAACACCCCACCCCCCCAACAACAAACCCCAAACTCATGAGCATTTAATCCATCTTTGTTTGTTTTTTTTTTTTTCCAGGTATATTTGTGCTTATGCTTTTTAAAAAAATTAAATTAAAAAAAAGAATCATATTAATCATTAGTGGCTTATTGTTGAAGGTAAACAGAACTACTGCATTGTTTTTCTTGTAATTTTCTAAAATGTATTTTACTTCTTTTTAAAATATCCTACTCATTTGTGATCAGGGTAAATAGTTCCCTGCCCTCTTAAAGTTGCCAGAGTCTGATTCAGTTCAATCTCCCATCTCTCTCTCTCTTACCTATTATAATTAAGTTCCCTTTGATTTGAACAGATTGGACGATAGGAATTCATAATGTTACATCCTGCACACTGAAGCTAACTGATTAAGTGCTTTAAATTATTCTTCCTGACAGAATGATAAAGTTACAATCTGTTCAGAGATGATCTACAGCTTGCCAGACTCCTACTGCTTCTTTCTACATTCATTTATCTTTTTGTCAAGCAGTTAAAAAAAAAAAAAAAAAAAAAAGCCTCAATTCCATAGATCTTTTAAAGTCATCAGAACATCTGAATTATTAATGAGACTTTAAGGGAATGGTTCCTGATGGGGGCTGGTTTAAGAAAGGTTGTAGGAAAAAAAATCTGGGAATGTGTACACATCAAAATAATTTCAGCTCCATTTAAAAAACCATTTAGTTCAAGTGTGACATATGAACCATTATGCATTTGTGGAAACCAATTTTATGTGATCTACGATTAAACTAACCTTTCAGAGAGGTGTAAAGTGTGATGGTTATCATGTTTTAAAAGCCTTGCAAGATCACATAAACAATTTCAAACTAACAGTTTTCTAATGGTTTGTGTTTAAAATGATTTTGAGGCAAGTTAAGCACCATGAACTTTTATCTCTGTTCTTTTTTTAACATATGGTGCACAAAGTTTCCTTACAAACAGAACTTGGTGCAAGTTAATTCAATCTCATAGCAAGAAAGGGGAGAACTGCATAGGTGCTAAGGATCAGGGATGAACTGCACTATGTTTCTCAGCAGCCAGTGCAAAGCACTTCTATCTCCCCTGCTTTCCCTGGAATTTTCAAAACAAGGCAATTATTTATATGTTAATCTTTAGAGTAAAACTCATATCCAGGGAGCTGATCTTTAAAAAAACACCATCAACTCTGTTTTTGCCTTTACCTGGAAAGTAATAAATACAGAAGATAAATAACAAATGCAGAAACTGGTAGATTCTAATTTCTTTTGCTGTTTAAATTTCTTTTTGGCAGTGCTGAAACCTTGATCCAGGCATTATCATCTTCAGCATCAAATGCTTGGACCCAGCTTTATACCTTTCCTGTTCCTTTTCTGCAGTTAACATTGTCTTTGACCACATAATGACAAATCTCCTGTGAAAGTCCATCAACCTCTATACTTACCTTTGAACTGTGAGCTTGACACTCCTCATCTTTACTCTTGGCCACTAAGATATTCTGCTCCCAGTTACTAAATGTCCTTCTTGAATCCCTTTTCAATCTTTTTTGTTATGCTCACAGACTGACTTTAATACGTCTTCCAAAGTCTTAGCACAGATTTTTATGTATCTTAAACAAACTACTTACTCTTTCCTTTAAATCAGTCCAGAAAACCCTTTTTTAAGTCTTTATATATTGCTATCTTCACCAACTCTTTTTTAGTTCTTTGTCATGTTAAGTGTGTTTCTCTCCCTTTTGGCATATGCATATTGATCCTTAACATATGTGTTTCTACATTATAGTGAGAACAGGCATAGTTTACTGTTTTATTTTTTGTAAGAGCTATTCAAGAGAGTCCCTCATCTTCCTATGCTATTTGCCGGGTTTGTTTTTGACAGCATCACCTGAGAGATGTTGGAACAGCTAAGTAACTTCACGTATTAGAAAGCAGAAAACATTTACTTTCTTCTCAAACACCTGTGTTTGCAATGGGCTATCAGCATCCCAGTGCGTCCATGAAGGTTCTAAAGGCTTCACGCTCTTATCACAAATAAATAAAAATTAACATCTTGTGTAAAACTGTTCCCTGCAGCATAAAAAGATATAAATAATTAAAGTAAAATGATTTCTTTCATTAATTCTGGACTGAGTAATCACATTTGACTAAATGTCACTGTGAAACACCCTCTCTTCTAAGCAGAGGCAAAGAAAGTACTAGCTAAACATGACACAAAGATTTACTAAATCTGTATTCTCACCATAATCCCAGGTTACCTTACAATTGGTTTAAGTGCACTTTTTTTTCTTCTGTGACACTTGCAGTTTCAAATGAGACTGTATGTATGTGTGTGCCTCCCCTCCTCCACATAGGCAGCTTGTTTATAGCTAAGCTGAAAATTTTCCCATGCAATTTCTTCCTGTATGAGAAAAAAGTAATGAAAGTTTCTCCACCCACCTGCTCAGCAATTCTTTGTTTGGCAGATGAATATTTTACATGTAGCAGGCAGTAAGTAATTTGCAGGGAGAGAGATAAGAAACTATTCTCACTTTCTGTGAAGGTCTTTATTTTGCTCCAAGGCAACTAAAGTTTTGGGACAAAAACGCTATTCTGGACTTGCTCTTGCTGATTTTTTATTTTTTAAACTAGCAAAATTCTTACTTTTGACAGTGGGAATTTCACTGGAAAATGCCCGATTCTGCCAGTTTAGGCCAGTGGGAACCCATGCTAAGAACCTGCAGGTATTCTAGATGTGATTTTGTGTCAACACTCAGATCAACAGTTACTAAGAACCTAGTTTCCATTGTCAAAACCATGCTGGGACTGATATAAGTGGCAGGACCTCCATTTAAAGCTCTGAAATGGTCTTGACATTGGTGCTGCTTTTCTGCTTTCAAAAACTAACCAGGGTGGTTACTAAGAATGTTTGACTTGGAATAGGTTTCTGAACAAACAGGAGATTTCCTGTTACTTTTCAATATAAAAAAATTTGACAATATAACATAGTCGATTTAAATATTCCTCTGCTTGTAATGACCAACCTTCCAATTTCATTAGTATATCCACATCAGAAAATCTTCATCACTGTAATATACTATTTAATCAATTTTACTATAGTTAGCAGTAAAAATTGCACATGGTATTACTAAAAGTCAAAACTTTAAGACTTCCAACTTTAGGACAGAAGATGAAGGAGAATTAGACTTCAATATGATCTGAAGAATTCAGATTTGCATCCATATTAGATATTCCTCTTCTGTTGCTCACAAAGTAGACAAGTTGCTTCTCTAATATACACTGTTTATATTTTTTCTATTTGAGCTGCACAGTTATACAAATACTATTTTTTTGGATAAAATCATTATGTAGTATGTGACAAGTGGCTTCATATTAACACCCTTCTTTCCTCTGCTAAATGGAAAACAAATAAAACATTAATGGAAAAGCATTTTGGTGTCAAAGCCATTAACATTCTTCCAAAATGCATAACTGCTCTCAACTATCTTCAGTCAATATTGCCAACATAAAAAGATGCTTGTGAACATACACAGGGGACAAGGGAGTAGGGAGGGGAAGGGAGGAAAGAAATTGGAATGAGGAATGGGAAATTAAAGTAATGTCTGCACCAGGGTAGGCATCTTCATTGAGCAGGAACCTGGGTGTTTACAAAAGGACACGTGCAATTAGAAAGGCAAGCAGATGAGAGGATAAAAAATAAAACAGGGTTGAGCAACAGCAGCAGCAGCAGCAGCAGCCAGTTTTACTTCTGGTTTGGAGGGAAAAAAAAGGCAAAAGAAAACCAACAAAACAACCAACCAAACAAACAAACCAATAACTGAATAAAGTTTGTAACTATTTTTTTTTTAATTTCACAAGTTTTCACAAGGACAAAGTTATAGAAGGAAACCCACAGCAGTTGCTAGGTCATGCAGAACCATTAATTGTCATACCTTGGCCCATTCTATTCATCCTTGTTGCACTTTAGAAAAAGAAGTAAGCTATGTAAGTTTTACAATGCTTTTAAACTGTCATATTTCCTGTTGAGCACTTTAACTGGCACATCCTTGTAGTAATAAATATTCTTAGGGCAAAACGTGATAACTTTCTTTGCAAAAAGAAACACATGAATTTGTCTTTATGATGAAGAGCAACTGTAATAGACTCATTTGTAGGGGAGCATCCATAATTTGCAATGTATTTCACTGATAGGACTTACAGCTGCATTTGAATGCATACACACATACATACTGTATTCCAATCATTATGCTTAACACTGCACAGTGGTACTCTCTGTAGCCCACTTATATGGTTCCAGGTTTTGTCAGTAAAAGTGCTTGGCTTCATTGTCAATTCACACAGCAAGCAAATCTTCAAAATTATCATGCTTGGGGAAGGGGAAGGTAGAAAACAACACTAACCATAAAAGCACCTTGTCTGGGTTGGCAGTTACAATGCTAATCACTCCCACATCTAGAGTATTTTCTGTCTGCATGCTTTCTTGCTGGGTAGCCAGGGAAGGTGGTATGTGTTTCTGGCCTCCCTAACATGGGAAACTCTTCATACCACCTAGAACTAGTTCTATATTTCAAAAGGTTGGCATTTGAAATTAAAAAAAAACCAGCTTGACATATCATTTCTATGGCTGTCTAGGATAGGTTCCTTTCCACTACTTTATTTAATTTCCTGCCATGCTTTTTTTTTGGCTAGGTGTGTTATGGGTGAGAATCTGCAAGAACCAAACTCTGGCAAGTGCCTAGAACATGATGCCTCAGCGCAGTGAATATTTCCACCCCAGCCCTCTTGTTCTGCTCATTAGCTGTCTAGGGCACAGCACCTTTTCTTCCCAAATGGGAGAGACCTTAAAGGCACTCAGTTGTCCTGTATTCCTGCGTACTGCGTACTGGCATGCACCTGTTGAAAAGAACCAACTAGAACATGGAGCAGGATTTCTGGAGGATCTTCGCATATTAGGACTCTTGTTGGAAGATTTATACCACCACTCTAACTTGGAAAAGTTAAACTACCATCTGGGGAAAGGAACAAAGTCCCTCAAGATCTGATACTTAAGCATAGAAAAATGCTTGCTCTTTTCTGAACATTATTTATTCTGTACATAAGGTGACTAATTCACCTTTTAAAGACATAAAAGTCCCAGGAAGGCAGTTTTTAATGACTTACATCCAATATTTATGATACATATGGCTTTTTATCCCAAATGTCAAAAGTGAAAGAAAATATAGCTATTCTTGTGGCAGTATAAATAGACAGAATAATAATTTAATATGCAATTAGACTCTTTCTAAACCTAAATTAAACCATTGCAGTTTTACAACTCCATGCTCAGACAATTTCAGTGTTAAAGGGAAAAGAAACTATCTCCAAAAGGCTAGTATTTTAGAGAAAGTCCTTAAACAAGCAGAAAAGTCCCTGATGTTGCTTTGGCATAAAGCAGGTGCGTAGCAATAATCTATACAAAGAGTGTAAGTCCTATACAATATAAGCTTTGAGAGTGAAAAATCAGTAGGGATTTTTTTGGGTGTTTTGTTTGTTTGTTTTTTTTTTTTTTCTTTTTTCTTTTCAATGGGTTAGTTTTATAAGCTTCAAATAAATGTAGCAACTCCTGTAAATATGAATATAAAAAAAACTTACAGCAACATACATCAACACTTCTGCACTAAATGATTTTCTTTGTGTAACTCTGACATCAAGAGCAAGTGTTCATGTTAAATATACTCTGTTTTCTGATACGTAGAGTAACTGCAGTGAGTTATTTATGTTTTCAGTGTGCCTATGGGTTTAGAATTTTTTTTTCTCCCCTAGCATCATAAATAACTTTTGGTCCGTCTGCTTTGTTGCTGTTGTGCTTAAGGGTTTTATGGTGGTGAAATAAAAATGACAATCACATGCACACTGTCATACATATGCAAAATATGTGTACAAAAAGGGAGAACTCCATGGGAAAACAGGGAACATTACTGCTGGAAACATTAACTGGGGAGAATGGGTGGTGAATGCAGGTTTCACACACAGTGGGAGCAGGTACACATATCAAAGTCTATCTTCCTGCACATACTTCTGTTTATCCCGGGAATCCCTGGTCTTGGTGCGGTTCGGTCGGTTTGCTGTTGATGGGATGGAGTGAACGGATGAGCTCTTCTTGCTGGAAGAATAGGAGGAATGGGAGGAATGAGAAAGACTGGCCCGGGACTGGCCAGCGTTGTGGTCAAATTGCATCAAACAGAAGATCAAGTCTGTCGGCACAAGCTCAAATTCATATGGTGGGTTTGTGATAACATAACTGAAAAGAAAGGAAGAAAAAGAAAGAAAGAAAGAAAGAGAAAGCATTAGATTTGTACTAAAAAATTTCTTCTAGATTTTTATCTCATGAACATTTACCCAGATTTTTCCATTTCTGTTTCCTTCAGTGTGTACCTAATTTTAGCTCACATAATACCCATTATGATTTAGGACCTTCTTATGTCAGATATTACTTTTTGTATGTTTTCTGTTGCACAGACATACTGTCTGAGTAGGATGTTCTTCAAGTGAATCATGTCATGATTTTTCAGAAAGACTATACAAATCACCCTCCTTTCTCTAGCTACACTGTAATGCAATGACTCTAGCAAACAGATTTACATATTGACAAAAACCAGTAATATACCCACCAGCAACGGTATTGAAAAGAATGGCTGAAAAGCAGGGAGAGGAGGATTTTAGGTGCAGTTATATTTAAATACATATTTACTATCTATTTATTAAATATTTAAATACTGTCAATAGAGCAAGGGATATAATTATTTGTTTGGATTGTGACTGTACATAAAACAAGGAAAATATATCAGCAAATTTGCAGTGTGGTTAATTTTGTTCATTCATTCCACATGTATTCATGGCCTCAGAGAGCATTTATAAAGAGAAATCTGCACATCCAAGAATCCAGCATTGCTAAGGGTACATCCCAGGCCTGAAATAAAAACTTTATCAATTTCAAGAATCCCCACCTTCAACTAACCCCCTTTCAGGGTAGGAAAGGCTTATAGACCCCGCTGCTGAATTTTTTCATGCATGTGAAAAACATATTTGAGCAAGGCAATAGGCATTTTCTGCTCAAGCAAGAAATGAGTAAAAATTGATCATGAAGCTCACAACTTCTTTTCAAATTAATTCAGTGCTCGTAAGTAATCCGGTTCAGCTGCCTCAGGGACAGAAGTCACTTATTAATCCAACAAATAATCCCAAGTATAGAGAATACAGTGTAAATCTAAACTGAAAATCATTTTTTTTCTACCCAATTTGTCCAAATCTTTACAGAAGAAACTGCTTTGGTAGGCTGCAGGGTTGTTTATTGCCATGTTCACCCAATAATGATGCTTTTTGTAGAGAATGAAACAGTAACAGATGGTAGATTTGTGATAGTTCTAGTATGGGTCTGTGTGTGTATTTCTAGTAGGCACTTAATTAAGACAGATTTCAAGGAAGCTGCTAAATGGCCATCAGTTTGCAAAGATGGAAATGTATCTGCTCTATTTAAAGCACTGAGGTCAGCCTTGGTGTTACTGAAGAAAAAATGCAGTCTACCAAGAGAAGGGTTTCCATTTACTGGAAGAAATGATGATTAGCTACAGATAGCACCAATCGGAAGCCCACAGGAGTACTTTTTGAGCATTCAGAAAAAAGAAAGTCTAGCTACTATAATATAAATTATTATCCAGTAACTTACAGCTGATTGATATAAGCAAACTGAAGTCCTTTCCTTGTATGGAAGCAGTAGATCACCATAAATCAAACAAGATAAAGATATGTTCTGAAAATTTCCTTTGAAATTTTTTTATTAAAATTAGCTGAAAACTTATGCTATGATACCCAGTCTCCGATTTAAACTCAGCTAAAGAGTCATCACAAAGTTCTCAAAGAGCTAGCTTTTGTGGCAAAGCTATGTAAAAAATGGAGAAAGCTCTTTTTTAGATTTATTACAGGCACTGGGATCTTCATTGCTGAGAAGACTGAAGAACAGTGAAGCAGAGATGTTCTAAAAGACTGGACTTACCGTTTAGTGCATTGGCTGGGAGTACTTAGATGTGCATCCCTTAATCGATAAATTCCAAAGCAAAGCATATTGTATGTTTTCAGTGCTTTACAAAATAGATCTCCATAACAACCTCCATCCTAGGAGAAAGAAAGGGGAGGAAAAAAAAAAAAAAAAAAAAGAGAGAACAGCACATTTTTTTCCTTTCTTTTCTCTGTTAACACGTCAGGGAACAGGATTTTCAGTATGACCCTATACAAAAAAGGTGAGTCATAGACAGTCTATTGTTTGTCACAAATGAGAATCTTTTACCCAAGGAAATGAATAATCTAAATGTTTTATTTCAAATAAGTAATTATGTAAAGTAATTGTTATTTTGGAGAGCCCTGGTCCATGAAATGATGGTAAATTGGGAAGAGTGAGTGATTTGCTTTAAGCTGGAAATACAAATTGTAGTACCAAACAATGCATATTCTACAAATTACATTAACTGTGGTATTAAAATTGTTAGTATTTTTGACCTTTTTTTGGCAGTAGCCATACTGTCATCTAGACAAATAAATTCACTGGGGAGTGCAACAGAAATTAGAAGGATAATAAAATATCTCCCACTTTAAAATGATGAAATGTATGCCATTTTTCATAAATAATTTAGTAAAAAAAAGTTGAGAATTGATAATTTGTATATCCAAAATATTGATTCTTAAGTAATGATGAGTAGTGTTAATGCATTCTGTCTTCACTGATGTAGTGCAATTGAGGCTCTGGTGAAATAGCATTTGAAGGATTGGTATTGCTTGTTTTATTTGTGAAAAAGTTATGCTGCATGCCCAAGTGTTTTGATGAGCTGTTAGTCTCAGCTACGAATGGACTTCTCGATGAACTGAAAGGCTGTTTACTTCTATCTGTGCACTCTCATCACCCTTAATCCTTAAACTGGGATTCCCTGTCATTTCTGTGAAGAAGGTCGCTTCATTCTTTTTGAACAGAGCTGGTGAATACAAGGTTACTTTAAGAAATATCAAATCCTACATCATCATCATCAAAGTGAAGTGAATGCTTTGGGATTCCCCTCACGGTTACAAGATATGGTCCAGAAAACTTTTCTAGATACTTCTTTATGCAAATGCACCATTTTTTAAAGATGGTTTGTTTATTTGGTTTTGGTTTTATTACCTCACTCTCAGGATAGTGGAGTCAACATGTCAGAAAATTGGGATTTTGCAAGAATTTTAGTTCATTCAGAAACAGCAGAAAACAAACCTTATAGTTTTGTTTTCAAGCTAATAAGCATATTTTAAGCAAGAACTAGAAGCTCTGTGGAAAGACTAAATAAGCTTATCAAAACCCAACAAAGGTATGGATATTCCTCATGTTTACAATGCACTATCGTTAGAATGGTTATATCATCCAAGTCAGCTCATCCATCTCTTTAGCCGACAACTGAGAACCACCACAGGATTTTCTGTATGAAATATCCAGGCAAGGAGTTGGGGAAGTCATACAACTTCTTAAAAAGGGTAAGAGCAAACCTAGCACCCTGTGCTGTAAATTGTCAAACGATCCAAAAGCTCTATTGAATTAAATAATAGAAATTATACACTAATTAAGATAGATTTTTAATTCAGTCTGAGAGAAAACAAATAGATTGCAGACCAGCCTTGGTCCTACATTTCCCTCAATCTTACCCCTAGGTCTGCAAATGGCCCATCATACAAAGCCAACTGAGCAACTCGACACCTGTCCCTGTTTGCAAGTGTCTGGGGCGTGCTGTAACCCCCTCTCAATGCATTTTCCTCAGCAATCAGTGCTTCCAGCTCTGGTGTGGCTCCTCCTGTTACCAACGTCCGTATCAGTGTGAGGATATTGTCATTGAAGTATGTCTGCAGAGATAAAAGAAAGCTCTTTAAGCAAACACCATTAAAGTCACAACTGAAGACATCCAAATTACAACTTTTCTGGGTTTCTGCTGTTTAAAGTTCTTGGCTGTCTCTTCAAATAATTTTATATAGAAAGTGAAAAGACAGCAGCCTCCAATTACTCTATTTTCTTCTATCCCATTAGGCTCCTATACTAGAGCCTTCCTTTTAAACACCAATTCAGGCTGATTTTTATTAAAGTACAAAAATTTGAATGATTTATGTTTCCTATAATTGGTGTTAGTAGTGATGCAATGACTGCTTTCCTCCTCATTGCCTTCATGTCTAATAATGGGCTTTAGGACATGTAATTGTAAAATTCAGACCACATTTAAAGCTTACACAGGCTAGATTGCCTTTTTACTCGTCACCAATTCGTTGGGGAGCTGCCTTTGTGCTGCAAATGTCATTACTTATTACTGTGGCTGGACTCTAGCAGTCTAACCGATGTATTGTACTAAACATCTTATTACGAGACTTGACAGTGTTCAGACATAAGCATGTATCAATTAAACATCTTGAGTTCATTCCAGATAAATGTATGATGAGTTTGGGATCCTGGTGGTCCTTTTAAAAAACTCTAGGGTATAGGGTAAGTGTGGTTTATTAGGGAAGATTTACTCCACACTGACATTTTGCCAGCATCTGTAGCATTGCTGGTCTGTCAGGCAAACAAAGGGTATTTTAAATATTAATTTAATGCCAGATGAATGACTTTCAAGTTCACTTAAAAGTATACTGGTATACTTCAGAGATACTCAGTTAAATATCTGCAATGTAATGTACTGGGCAAAAAATAATGTTGAACAAAAAAAGGAGACATCATCACTTACAATGTCACTAATGTCTCTGTTTTCAGAAGCTTTGCAAGTGTGGGGGACATATGAGAAGAAAATGAGCTCACTGTAGAGTACACAGGATTGACATTACTGGATCTGTGGATTCCATTACTAGATTTGTGACTTTTGCTGAACTTAGGACTTGGAACAAATGCCTGTAATCCAACCAAGTAAGAATGAATACTGAGTTCTCAAACAGTGCTTGTTGTCCAAAGATAATACTTTTAAAGTAATACTTTTCAATTAAATTCATTGCTCTATCCATATAATGTAATTGTATTTAATACATGGGTAAACCGAGGTACAGATTGAAATATTTTATCCTGAGATCAAAAAGTAGAACTGGCTTCCTATCCATGTTACTTTGATATTCTTTCTTTGTATAATGGAACTTCAGTCTTATTGTTCACTTGAGATGACAGATAAAACAGGAGAAAATGAATTCTATGCAGCAACGTTTTTCACTGTTACATTGAAGTTTCATAACTTCAAGTTTCTCTGCTTATTTACATAGGCATATATGCCATTCACCTGTTGACTAAATTAAAATGAGAGGAACATATTGTTATTGTTATACATGCCCTAAAGCAAATATTTGCATCTCATCAACTCCAATTATTTTAAATTAGCCCAGGTAAGGCACTATATAATTTAAATACAAAGCATACTGTAAAGAGTTGTCTGACATTAGCAGGGGTTCAGGAAGATTCAGTTAGTCTAAAACAACAGCTAATCTCAAATTGTCTCTTACATATGTGGAGGCACTATGTAATAATTCGAGTGTAATACTCAAACCTTTCTTAACACATAGAAACATCAGTGTGACCCCTTGGAGGAATACAAGTCTGGAGTGATTACATGATGTTTGATAGGAATTGCTGTGGGGTGAGAGAGAAGACATTCAGGCATGATTGTTTATTCTTCAATTACTTTTCCTTGATGTCCCTGAGGTGGGAATCAGAGTTGCCTTCTTTGGCAACTCTTCCTTATGTGCTATACTTTTCCAATATGGAAGTACTGAGAATAAAAAAATTGGCATTAAGCTTAGTCTCTTTTCTTAGCCTTTGTCAGTGTATACTATATACCACTCAGAACTCAAATGATTAGCACAATTCCTTTGCTCCTGCAGTTAGGCAGCAATGTTACTTGACTCCAGTTTCATGGTGTCCTGTTTTCAGCTGGGATAGAGTTAATTTTCTTCCTAGTAGCTGGTATAGTGCTGTGGTCTGGATTTAGGATGGGAATGATGTTGATAATATGCTGATGTTTTAGTTGTTGCTAAGAAGTGCTTACACCAGTCAAGGACTTTTCAGCTTCCCACGCTCTGCCAGGTGCACAAGAAGCTGGGGAGGGGGCACAGCCAGGACAGCTGACCCAGCCTGGCCAAAGGGCTATGCCATACCATGTGATGTCATGCTCAGTATACAAACTGGGGGAGTTGGCCAGGGGGCAGCGATCGCTGCTCGGGGCATCGGTCGATAGGTGGTGAGCAATTGTACAGTATATCACTCGCTTTGTATATTATTATTGTGTATTATTATTATTACTATTACTACTATTCTATTTTATTTTACTTCAATTATTAAACTGTTCTTATCTCAACCCACGAGTTTTCTCACTTTTACCCTTCCAATTCTCTCTTCCATCCCACCGGAGGTGGGGGATGGAGAGTGAGCGAGTGGCTGTGTGGTGCTTAGTTGCTGGCTGGAGTATAACCACAACACATGGATATAAAGAGAAATTCTGCCAGATTTAGAGGTTGGAGGTACTGCAATTGTAGAAGCTGGAAAAGCCCTTTCAGTAAAAATGTGCTTCAACATATTCTATATGGCACTTTAAGCACATATCTTCACATAAGCATACCATCTTCTGCAATAGTATCTTTTCTCATGCCTTCCCCACTCTTTTATTCAGTATTTTAGATTCCTTTTTCTTCTCTAAGTAGTGATATTTAGTATTATTCAAAAATGCTATTCTGTTTTACATCTATAAATCAAGACAGAAGAACATGAACCAAAAGTAAAGCATATCTTTACTGGTAGATTTTTCAAGTCTGGTTTACAATGAGGCAAACACCAGTAAGAAATGTTCACCTGCTTTAAGGCTGATGGATGCTTATTTGTGTACCTCAAAAGGTATAATTTATGAGAAAAGTTTATATTAAAAAACATTCAGATGTATGTTTTGTCAAGTCCTATGTGCTGAGATTCTCATGTTTTCTACAGAGTATTGTTTAAAATGGAGTAATACCACTTGCAGTGATTGGTAAAACACGCAACCACTTTAGAAACACGCAAAAGTCTAAAATTGTACTAATAATTTTATTACTCTTTTGGAGGTATCATTAGGCCAGCCTTCACTGGTTTCCAACCCCTTCTCTCTCTCTTTAGTCTGTAATTCAAATTATAGCAACTATAGACAGATTCTAAGACTTAAACACATGTACTCTTATCTCATCTGAATTTTGTACTGTGCAAGTACACAATTACCCCTTACCGTAAATTCAGTTGTAGCTCACTAGAGCATGATCTACTAAGAAATTATACTGTGGCCATATTGCTCATTTTACTACAGATCTCATATTAAGCTGAGAAATTAAACCAGTAGTAAAATAATGTATCAAGTCAGGCACCTGTCACAAATTCATTAATACAAATAAAATAAAATAAAATAAAATAAAATAAAATAAAATAAAATAAAATAACTGCCCCCCAAACCCCCATGCAATTAAGACATAATGGGCCCAATTCTGACTTATGCCATGTGCCAGCCAGGAGTAACTCTGGGACCCATATACTACTATGAAACTGATGCAAATGAGAAAAGAATCAGGTCTATTATCTATGGAACAGAATGCTGTCACCGCAGAAAGGCCTCCCACTGCTAGACAAATGTTAAGGCAAAGCTAAGACACTTATTAGGAAAGAAGACAACATTTATCTTGGAACAATGGC
Source organism: Platalea leucorodia (assembly GCF_965183815.1). Classification (NCBI taxonomy): domain Eukaryota; kingdom Metazoa; phylum Chordata; class Aves; order Pelecaniformes; family Threskiornithidae; genus Platalea; species Platalea leucorodia. Next base: position 26,545,685 of record NC_138826.1, read on the forward strand.
TTAATTTGGGTTTCACACCATGACTGATGTGGATGTCACCATTTAATCAGATGGATGAGTGCAGCCAAACGATGGGTTTTGGTTTTTTGCCATCAATAAGTGAAAAGATTCCAACTTTCAGGACGGACTGCTCTGGCATTGCAACTGATCAGAAAATGCCTAACCATAAGGAAGAAAGGATGCATGAAGAGGAAGCTGTAACTTGTCACCTTCGGCTAAATAGGGTCGCTTCCTCCTGTACTAATATATTTAACAGTCCTCAGGAAAAACCCATCTGTCCATGCTTTCGATTGTCACAAAAATCAGACTCCTGTCATTACCTCTTGCCAGTTTGGAAAAGCTGAAGTGGCTGATATCCATTTCCTTTGGAATAATAATACACTGAAATTAATTTCAGAGTGATCTTCTACTTGCTCTGTGGGAGGGTACATGGCCTGGATATGCCAGTACTTATAAGAAACCAATATACAGAATGTCTTTGGAAAGGTGCTGCTGTACTTAAAGTAACAAGACACTTTCCAGTGATGGTAGTGAATCCCTTTTGTTGACTGTAAAATCATAACTGAAGAAATACTTGTTTGCTGCTGCCATTAACTGAATCCCACACCGGACATCTGTATGACATTGCTATAATCAGCATCCGGAATGAGAATATGAAATAGGTGTAGTCCAAATACAGAAAAAAGGAAATGCATCATAGACACTGAAACTGGGTAAATAGCAAGGAAATTCTGACATAGATATCTGAGCTAGCAGTGCCACCTAGCCTATGCTCCGGAATTGTAGTGCAGCCCTTTCAAATGTTTCGGGGATGCTCTCCCGTTTGTTCAATCATTTTTTAAAGTATAATTACCAGAGTGCTTATGTTTTGCAGTTAATGCTGTCAAGCCTTTTAAACTAATTGGTCTTTTACAGAAAATTTAACTGAAAATTAGCACATCTTTTAATAACATTGCTTTAACTTTAATAGCACTTTGCCTTTCATTTATAATTACTCCGAAATTGTCATTTTCCAAGTGATATCTGCCATTTTTTTGTGTTTGTTAGGTTTTTTTTATGGATTTCTTTTAAGAAGACTCCTCCTCCACTGCATGCAGTTTTTAAGATGGCTTTCAAACAAATATTTTAACTTGCTTTTCTTTTTCAGTTGGACAAATTCTGTTGACTGAATAATATATATCCAAACATGAGGAATGACTGAGCTAACAGCAGTAACTTATACCAATAACAAAAGGGCCTTTGAGACAGAATCAACAGCAGAAAATAAATAACAGCATTTCACAGCTTGAAAATTGGTTGATTCTCAAAATACTGTCCAAATTTTAAAGAAGTTTGGGACACTTTAGGTTACAAGATACTGCTTGCTAATCCCCTGAACAGACTTGAACAAAAAATAGTCTCGCATTTCAAAATGTCCATATCATAGATTAGAACAGTTTTGTTTCTGTATAAATAAGACTGTGAGGATCCCTGAGGGAGAGCTCTTGAGTAAGGGGTATCCTGAAAAGTTATTTTTAGGTGTTTCAACTATTGTCTTCCATTCTGTGCTTTCATTTATATGAAGAAAAAGTAGAATTTAGTATTATAGAACAAAAATCAAGACCTAAAGTTCTAGCACAAGGAAATAAATTCTAGCATATTGAATGTTAAATGGTATAATCTAGTTCTGGAGATCCTTGCCTCTAATGGCACCACTCTGACGGTATATCAAGTCTATTGTCAGCAGTACGTATGGGAGGGATGCCAACCTGCCACAACTTCTGTGGTTCTCATAGCTTCAGTGCCAAAAGGAATAACAGAGAAGCTTTGGCTCTCAGGCCAACTGTTCAAACCTTTGAAGATACTATGTGTTGATAAAACTGGTTTCTTTGCACACACAGGATTTTCTGGAAAAACTATCTCAACAAGACCCAGAAAAGGAAAAAGTACGTCTCCTCAAAAATTTGCTTCTCTTAAGCTATCCTATGTCATGTAACTTTTTTATAGCTGAAGATAATCTTTTTACAAAACATTCACATTATATAAGAGATGGTTTCATTCCCATGTTTTTTAGTCACATTCAATTTGGTGATGAAAATGTGCTTTGCTTTTCAGGAGCGGCGCCACCTGGAGACTGACAGACTACATATATTCTTTCCCTGGGTTTGCATATGTTATGACAAAACAAATATTAATATATCATTCAAGTCTCTGATGGCAGTAGATGTCTCTCCAAAGACATAATAATGATTAGCTGGCGCTATTTAACAATAGCCACTGCCACACTTAAAACATGAACCATGCCTACAGTCTTCACACAGAGTACAATAATGCACTTTAACCGAAGCCTGGAGAGACCACTGTTACCAACTCATCAAAAAGACAATGCCGTTTTTGAGCTCGTTACTGTCTTCTGAGCAATGTTCTTGGAATTACCATACTGTGAATCATAGGCTTGTGAAATGTATTGCCTTTGCTGCAGAGGACAAACTGTGTGTAAGCCTGTAGACAGCATTTTGAAAAGTAAACTTCATTAAGCCTTTTATATTTGAAATAAGAAAATAACAGACAGTTTCAAATTTAAAATATCTAATAGTGTCATCTTACAGTAAATAATGCTAAACTAGCAGAATATAATGATCTTCAGCATTCAGATTTGAATCAGAAAGTGACAACGCATTTTCTAATCTGTGAGTCATGAGTAGGGATTAGTCCACTACTTCTATACTAATAAAATTATATAAAAGAAAAAATAATTTAACACTGATTAATACTGTTGAATTATTATTATTAAATAACTGAATATTTCAGCAAATTATTTTAAAGATATTTTGTACCTCTTTTTCTATATACATACATCTATATGTACGTTTCAAATTACCTGCAGGTCAGAAAGAACACTGTATGCATGGGTATTATTCTACTTTCTATTTTACTGCACCTGTTTTACTACAAAACCCCACTACTGTGAGAAGAGACACATTCTTAATGGAGAAGTTCATGCATTGTAGACCATATAAGGAATTTGCATTCGAGAGAGATCAACAGAGTTCATAAGTTGGAAATTTTTCTATAAAAATTAAGCAATAGAAAACTCTGAATCAGTAAGTGGATTGAATAATGAACTATATCCTTGTCTCAAAGTGAGCTGGCGCAGGCCAGCACGGTGTGAATTATTTCCTTCTTACAGAATTCCTGTGCAATTAATAGGATGAAATCATGACTGCAGATCTCACAATTTAGTTAGGATTTTGGGTTCAGTTTGCTGGTACTGGCTTGAAGTTAGGCAGAGTAAATAAAAGCTGGTCCCTAAAAAAAAGTGTACTCCAGGAAAAAAAAGAGATAATATAGTGCAAGTAGGTTAGCTTGTGTGAGAAACACTCTTCCTTGGAGAAGAAGGGAAAGGAGAATACATCCTTCCCATGAGAACAGGGATAGTAAAGGGAAAACATCTCACACATCTTACACTTTATGAAGGGTCAGGAAGAATCATACTTTTCCAACTCTTTACTAGGCCTTTGAAGAATAGAAGAGAAAATAACGCTGCTACCGATCAGCACAGTGGTGAAAGAAAAGACAGGATGGTGGACAATTCTAACTGACTGAATCCTTGGCTTGTCTTCTTGATTCATATTTTTCCTAAGTTAGAATCTTCTACTCTTGTTATCACATTTACTTCTCTGGCTTCAGGCTGCACTGTCCCTGGCATATAATATGACCACTTAGACGTGAAAATGTTTGTAAAAAAGACTCTGTTGAAGAAAGGAATTGCAGAAATGGAAGGGCATGGTGTCAAAAACTAAAAGTTAATAAAAGCTAGCAATAACTAAAAATATTGTGAGGATTATATGATTAGTTCCAAGTAAAAATTTCTGAACAGTCACATTCCACATATTTCTTATTGCCTCACTATTATCTACATGATATACCTTTGCACAAGAAAGCAGTGGTGTCTACGACATTTCATTCTCCCTTTGTGGCAATGCCAGTGGCAAGCAGAAGAAGTAACCCTACTTTTTCCAACATTCTGGAAGTGCCCTACTGAACCATTCATTCATGGACATTGATTTAGGTAATGTGAGTAGATAAACAGCTCTCAATATAACAATTTGGAACCTTCATGTTAAATTAGTCCCATTAATAATGTGAAAATGCTATTCATGGAGATTTTAATTAGAGAAGGTACAGAGTTTAAGTGTGCTTTCTTAGGCTTTCTGAATTTGTCACATCTGCAAAATATGACCAATAACCTTCAAAAAAAGTATTTTCCTAGGCTGCATTAGAACAAAATTTTATCAGTATAGACTGATATTATTCATCTGTGGATGGAACATATGAGGAATATAGCAGAGATTAAAAATATGAAACACAGATACATAAAGATGAAATACGAATAAAATACCAAATAATAAAGATCACTGTGAATTTTTCTTAAAAGCAAAAAGCTTCATTCTGAATTTAGGTGAAGGTCAGACTTGTCTCCTTTAAGGAAATCCATTTGCTGATTTCTAATATTATGTTGGGTTTACAACAGATGATTCCCAGCACCATGGATCTTTATTCCATGGGGAACTCAGAAAGCCTCTGCTTAGATTTTAAAAAGACTTTGTCCTTGCTACATCTAGCAGAGCTTAACGTCCCTCTGAAAGAAGTGCAGCTCACACAGAGCACGATTGGTCTGAAAACCTAGCTAATATGAAGCAAGGGAGGATAAAAAGGAGTATGACCAAGGTGGTTGCTTCAAAAGTGTACTATGGCTGCAAACCAAAAAATCCTAATGTAGACATAACCAAAGGCCATCATCTGTAGTTTCTGGCATGCACTTATGTTTTCATTCACAAGACAATTCATGTGAAAAAGAGATGATAACCTCTCTTCACACAAGTAGAGTTCACTTGATGTGTACAATGGCTTTCGTATAGTTCTATCAGTATTCCCTAGTGCTCATACTCAGACCACTGTTCATGGCTACAGGAAATTAAAAGCTTAAAACGCAGTTGATGCTGTCTGACATGAACGGTGAGCATAGGGACTGACACACTGAATTTGGGTTTGGGTTTCAGGAGGGAGATATAACACTTTTTGGAAAATACTATCCTTAAAGCTGGACATGAGACTCTTTGCTTTTAAAACTGTGGACTCATGGTAGCCCTAGATATCTCAGTTGTTTTAAGATCTCTGTGTCCAGCTACAAAATAACCTAGTTTAGGCTCTGAAATTCTCTTGACATCTAAGAGAAAAGTGTCTTCTCCTGACTACCTGTGGAAAAGGGACTACGCTTTCATACTCTTTCACAATAAGTCTAATGGAACAAAATGAAAAAGGTTTTGTTTGCTTACTGCGCTCATGAGAGAGTCCAGCACACTGACAGCAAATGCGGTTCCACATGCAAAGGGCTGCGTGAGATACAGTTCTGTGTCTGGATCATCATCATCATCTTGGTCCAAGAACTGAACATTTGAATCATTTACTGAAAATAATAATAACAATAAAATCATAAGGTGCTTCTGGGTCACCAGGATGTGACCTTACACATTACACAGTCAGAAAGAAAAAGAAACGGCATATGTCTGGAAACACAGACTTGTGTCTTTGACGTCACTGAAAACGAAATCAAGATGGATGTGAAAATGTGCATTTAAAAATCTGTTGATCATTATCTTGCTCGTAAGAGGTGACTCTCTTGCTCTGGAGAGGTGACTATCCCTTTTCCGTAAAAGTAGCTTCATGGCACCAGCTGCCTGCACTCAAAGTGAGATACATGATGCTTTTTTATATATGAGACAATCTTGATATTGGTAGGGTACAGTGGCTAAGGCTGTATGCATGTACAGTGAAACGTTATCACAAGACACCAAGTCAGAACCCCTTTGTAAAATAAAGGCCGTCCATAAAACTCTGATATAGCCCACAGGCATCTGTTAGATGTGCTGCTCTGATTCTTACTGCAGTGGTGTTAATGCACTTACAGGTCAAAAGAGGATAAACTGTCGCTTTAACATGCATCTATCTGAATGAATGAGCAATGCTCCAGCTATTCTCTTGCAGCCCTGCCTTTTGTTCAAATATTTGTCTCCATAACTTCACTTCCTTATCCGCAAATTCTGTATTAGCCAGTGTGAAAAAAGAATCTACATCAGGCTGTTTTAAAGAAAAAGCCCAAATAAAGTAATATTTGTCATTTAGACTTTCTCTGGCATTTCATTTTCACAGTTAAGCTCTCTGCCTCCACCTCATTCCACTTAAAATAGTTGTTTCCTTCAGATCAGTGTATCAAGTGGATCAGACTTCATGAAATACTTCATTTCCATATTAGTCCTCCTCAGGCATGAAAGCAAAGACTGCTTAGCCATGTCATCGAAATACCCTTTAACTTACTAAATGACAAATTTCAGTTCCTGTGCAAGGAAGGGAAATTAAAAACTTTTTCAGCATCTGAAACTGCACACTTTGACTATGTCCCTATTCCCCATGTGAACCCATCTCCTGAGCCAACCCAGGGAGCTTTGAAACCAACATGAGAGCTACTGTTAACTTGATCAGATATCAGCTCTGGACTTCTTCAGTTAGAAAGTCTTCTGCCTGCTATTCTGATCTTGCTTCCTATATAGTTTCATTTTTCATCCACTCCTTTCCCAACCTGTATACATTACTGTGCTTGCCGTGCTTAGCTTACAAAACATGAATAACTATAAATAAAGCCTCACAATAGCTGTCTAAAGGAGTTGAGAATTGTTATCCTTTTTTTAGAGCCCTGTTGAGCCAGTACTTGGCCATGATCATACAGTAAGTCAGGACCTGAGCTGAAGTAGGACTTAAAATTCTGGCCTTCCCACTCCTTGGTGTAACCATGAAAACATAACACCTTAGCACTGTAAACAGAGAAGAGTTCTGACCTGGGAGTCAGAAGAATTTCGTCCTAGCAAATACCAACATCCACAATACTCCTTTCTGTGTACGATGGGTATCAATTTATTCTCCAGATTCTTGAACAAAATAGTATTTGAAAGCCTGACGCATCATTTCAAAACCTACTTTTTGAAGAGCTTGTGCCTTAGTTTAATTTGCCAGTTGAGAGTAGGCACTATTGACAGTAGCATTCTTTTTTCACTTACATCCGGCAGACTAATACCAGACTTTGACACCAGCTTGCTAGCTGTGCGTGGTGTCAGTTTCCAAGGTACTACAAATCTAACGTGAATTCTGCAAGTGTGGTTGTATCCTCAATATCTTTATCTTCCTGATGCAAGTTAGCACGCTAGGATTTCTACAAAAGGTCTCTGGGCTAGGTGAGGTAGGCTTGAACGTGTGGTGCTGCACCGTAGGAAATGCTCATCAAACAGCGCTTGCAAAAGCTGGCGAGAGCTCTCTTTATTGAGAGGGAGCAACGCAGAAGCTTGGCTGCTTTTTTACAGCTTCAGAACCTGAGCTTCTGAGACAAGGCCTACTCCCCAAAATAAACAAACAAATAGCTTAAGGGAAAATATGATGCTGGGGTTTCTTTTTCTGATATCTTTTACTTCTTCTTTGGCTTCCTGTGAGAACTGCTAAGGAATGTCCACCAAATTGACAATAGGCTGAAATAACAAAAAGAGAAAGAGAGAGGGAGAAAAGGAGAGGAAAATTGGTGGTGGGGGGGTAGGGCCTGGGAGGTGGGGACCGAGGCCAAAGAAAATGAATTGGTGAGAAGGTGCTATGAAAACAGCCGGCAGGTCAGACGAGGGTGATCAAAGGTTTACTGATGCTGCGTGAAAAAAAAAATCATTAAGAAAGGCCAGAACAAGACAGTTAATTTCAACCAGAACCACAAATAAAACACATTCAAAGCGGTGCCATGAGGGTAGCCCCTCTGATACAGCCAGATAAATAAAGAAAAAGCTGATGACAGTAAGAACAACAACAACAGAAAATAAGACAGTGATGTGAAGGAAAAAGGCACTTCTTACCCAGTTCAGTTATCATTAGAATGTGGGTTCCACTGTTTTTTTCCTGACTGATTGAAACCAAAGGCAGAAGTTTGCCAGGCTTAGCTAATAAGTAAAGTATTTAAGGGGAAAAGAAAGTACAGAAAGAGAATAAAGTAAGGGAAAAAGACAGGTAAGGCTCTAAAAAATAAAACTGAAAGGGAAAATAAAAGGACAAAGGACCACAAATCAAGTTTGTATTTGCCATGAAAAAAACAGAACAGCTTCTGCACTTCACATCACACCACTTGACAACATAAATACCCACAGCTAGAGTGGAAATCAGAGCCTGGTTACCTACCATCATTGTATTCTCAGGAGTAAAATGTCTCATGCTATTATACAGAGTTTGGTTACACATGATTAAACAGTTCTGGACCATGAAGAAATAAACAAATAGCCTCTTACTATTGATTAAATGCACAGGAAATGTCTGCTTATACTTACAGTATTTTTTTTCTTTTCTAACCTTAGCTCAAAGACCTCTGCTTATTTGTTACACTATGTAAAAAGCATCTTGTCTGATAGAGTGTTTATTTAAGAAAACCCAAAGGAAAGAGAGAAATATATTTCAGTTATTCAAATAAAGTGAAACAACTGTTACTAATCTTTCTTTAGAGAGAGTAATTTGAAACAGTTATCAGAAGAGAAAACATAGCACTGTAAGATACAGTATAGGTAATTTTCCTGAGACTGCACAACAAGGGAAGTGGGAAAAAGATATGCGAATGTACATGAAAGCATAAATGTTAGCTTTTCTTACCTAGCTCTGTTATAATAGGGATGTTGGCTCCTGTTGTAATGGAGGGTTGACGTAACAGGCCATGGACTGGACTGTTGTCTGGAGATGACCTATCCATCCCAGGGGGTGTAAAGCCTAAAAGAAAAAAAAAAAAAAAGAAAAAAAAGATAAAGTTTACACAGGACAAACTGTATAAGAAAAATTCCCACCAACAGGGAATTGCCTATCTCCAACATTTTTTTTCCCCCCCCAGAAAAGTATGGTAAAAAAAGTTGACATTTTAAAAAACACCTATTTAATCTTCAACAATTTTTTCTTAAAAGCATAATCCTTCACAAATATGCAGGTCATTTCTACTGTAGCTACTGGAGAAACTGAAATTTATTTTGTTATCCTAGGTAGCCTTTACATCAAAACATGCAAAATAGAAAGAGAAATGCTTACTTAAATATAAATAAAAAAAATAAGACTTCAGTGTTAGAGAGGTTTAATTTTGTCCTATTAGTATTTCAAATAATCCTGAAACAAGCACCTTTCCTTAAACCTCAATTAACATTTTAAAGAGCATTGTTTGTAAACAGTAGTACAAGCAGGAGGAACAAATTGCTTCCATTAGCAGGTTTTAGGTTTGATCAACATGCAGCATTTAAAATTTTCTAACTGTTTTCCAGGAGCAATACAACCCACACAAAGTTTTTTTTTTTTTTCTTTTCAAGCGTACCTTTCATAATACGTATTTTTATGAGTATTACAATTATAGGAATACTGGGATGGAAGGGCTCTTTCTAACAGAAAAAAAAAAAAGATAGGATGGAAGGAAAAAACCACAGGTTTTCAAACAGTAGGTAAGAGGAATGCTTGAAAAGAAACTAGAAAGAGTTTTATACCTTTGGGGATGTAAAGGAAACAAAGGTGGGAGAGGAAACATATTGGCAGGCACTCAAAGAAAAAAAAGATCTGGAGAGCAGCAAGGTTCACCTCTAAAAAAGATTGTGTTTTCAGCCTGATTCTAAACACAGTTTGAAATGGAGCTCTTGACACTGAGCATTTTTTAATCTTTTTTTTTTTTTTTTTTTAAAAATACCCAGGCAAAGCCTTTTGGAATTTTATTGTAAGTACTGAAAAATAGGCAGTTATACAAAAGCCCATGCAACAGTTGGACTGGAAATTCACAGTTGAGACTAATGCGTTCCATCTCCCTTGTCCATTAAAGCTGCAGAAAGCATGGGAATGTTCATTTAATGTCATTATTGCAGAAGTGATGGTGAAGCCAGAGTTTGACTTTAGAGTTTCATGTAGAACAATGTCAAGGCAGCATTTTTAAGCAAATATTTGTCTGCTAGGAATAGGACCGAGCCAAGCTCACTTTAAAACACACATTTCTGAGAAAATATTCTTTTTTTTGCTACATTATGCCTGAGTTCTTTGACTTCACACCTGACATCCAGGGACAGTCTTTTGATCCTTTGTCATCACTGGTCTGAACTAGTTTTGAATTCTCCATATACCGATTCTAAATTAATCACAGCCAAATTAATTCCTGATGTAACTTCATTATCTTCTTGCAGTGTGGAAACTGTTTCACTGTGTTGAATTCATTGATACATTCATTTGCTACTGAATTCAGAAAAGATATTATTTTACCTACTTTACCTTTCTTCAGTTTAGGGACTAATTTACAAACCAGGAAATCTCCAAACTAAACTGTAGTTGTTAACATGTCGTACTGGTTTTATATTGTCTTTCTGAGGGATTTATAGTTCTTTTCCAGTGATAATTACCATCACTCTTAAACTGTCCCTAAACAAGACAAGCTATAAGGACCACTAGATCTGGACTTCTTGATTTAATGGGATTTAAATTTTTATTTGATATTCAGTTCATTTCTCCCTATGTTTTGTCTATATCACATATAGAATATATAGTTAATAAAACTAGAATCACTGAGAAGAGAGACTTAGCCCTCCAGAAGGTACCAGTATGAATTTCCTTCTGACTATCACGTGAAAGTTAGCTACAACATGAGGACTGTAAGGACAGGATAAGTAAAAAGGGAGTGAAAATTCTGTGAAGAAATTCCTTAGCAGAAAAGAAGTGGATGTGGTATCTTCAACAGGCTTGCAAGACAAAAACATAGCCATAGGCAAACCTAAGACAGCAAAGCAATTCTAGTTAATATTACCAGCGCATAGAAAATCTTTAGAAAGCAGATTTCTTAGAGACAATCGGAAATGTTGGCAATGTTAACAGTCGATCATTTAATACTACTCGTTGTGCTGAAACTAATTCAATAAGACCGGCATGGTGACAGTGAGTTGCATTCCCAACTGGTATCGGTTTGCAGATGTTTCCTTGTGTCTGGCACTGTGATTGATAGCCGTATTGACTCTTTGAATGCTTATTTCTGCATGGCAGAGCCTAGGCTTTCTCAGACTCATAAAGTGAGCCTAATGGAGTTCCTTCAGGCATCATCTCATGAGTTAGAGGTAACCCTGACACTCTCACAACAGCAGGAAAATTAAAGTGGGACTCCAAAGGGAGGGAATGCTATCTGAGGACAGGTGGGTATTAGTGTGACACCTCCTTCTGCAGCACGCTCCAGTGTTTAAGTTTTGCATTCTGTTATGCTACAGGGAAGGCAAGATACGGCTTTTGTCACACTACATTTAAAAAAGCTCAAGTAGCTGTAGACTCCTTGAGCAGTTAAAAGTGGCAGGCCCAGTTGGGTCTTCTGCAGAATTACAAGTCAAAATGGCAACAGCAGGACTTTTTACACTTGCTTATCTGAGAGCAGAGAAAACTAAGCTTGTTCCCATGTACCCTAGGGGTTGTACTGCTGGGAGCATCCCTTAGGCCCTGGTTCTCCCTTTTTCCTGAAGGCTTTTCCCTCCTCATCTCAGGATGCACTCCCTAAAACATCTTTCAGTGAATCAGGCTGTTCAGATGGTAAGAGCACATCAGTATTTCCCTACCAGCTAAAAGCAAATTGAAGCTGGCATAACTGCATCTAAATGTGTACGTCCTTCTTGCCCTCTCTCTACTGCAATGCACACACACACACACAGAGGCACGTGCACGCACACTCTCCATCGAAGGCTATTTGTAGCCACCTCTCTAACCCTTCAAATATTTGTCTTCCTAGGATGGTGTCAGAAGATTGAAGTAAATGTGTCATTTCTGTTAGACACAGACTGTCAGAAGCTCTGTAATTGCACACTGCACACATAGTGCATTCAGTCTGAAATGCAGAAAGCATGTTAAAGGGATTTTGTTTTCTCCTTGAATGGAAAAGACTCGTGCCTTAATACTTTTTGTCCTATGGTCTTGGAAGATGTGAGAAATATCTGCTATCTTAACTTAATTTCCTTCTCTCTGCTTAATTCAGACACTTCTAAAAATCCACTTCTTAAAAATACAAAAATCTTGGAATATTTTCAGGAAAGGAAAATTGGAGTACTTGGGGATTTTGTGTGCCTATGTTTGGAGTCACAAGGAATCATACACCTTCAGGCCACATTTCTGCTCCCAAGTCACAACATAAATTCTATAGATAGGCTCTCTATTTTTTTCCTCCAGAAGACAGAAAAAAAAAAAAGTGCAGGAAAACTAACCTGCTTTATCAGAACTTTCATTTAAAGGCATGAAAAACCACAAGTGACAGCTGTGCAGATTCAGTGAATGTGACATTTCTGAATTTCTTCAACTTGACAAGTAAACACCTTAAATCGGTAATGCTATATGCATAATACATGACCTATATTTTGACATCCATCATCAAATGCTGACTTGAGAAAATACAGGTTTGTACGTCAAGGAATAGCACCCATAAAAGCAGGGAGAAATTCAGGTCACAGGGTATTAGGAAAACTCTATTTCATTACAGAAGCTGAAACAAGCTAAGGCATCAGATTTAAGATCCATTTTCAGCTGTGAAAAGATTCAATTCCTCTGCACAGAGCATTCATTTAGAAATGACATGCTTTCCTCACAGCCTCTTTTCATTTTCCTTTTCATATTCCATTTTCTCCTTCAGTCCCCAAACCTTGTTCCATTAACGCTCATAAAAATCGTAAAACAGGGCTGATAGTTGTGATCTTCTTATAACCACAGTGTGTCCTTGTTCAACAAACAACTGAGGGAGCTGTGGCTACAATTTCTTAAGATGATCAACTTCTAGAGTAAAATTCACATGGCCTCTGCAAGCCTGAGCACAGTCCCTGTGTAAGAAGATACAGTGACAGTGGGGAGCTTCTGAAGAAAATTCTCTTTGCCAACAATTAGGAGGTAAGGTGCAGCACAATCATATCATTTCCTGCAGCCACCGCATCTGATACTAAATTGCTGCACTGGGTGAGTGATTGCCTTTGCATCACTTGTTTTTTGGGTTTTTGTTTTGTTTTGTTTTTCTCTTCACTCATTAAACTGTCCTTACCTCTACCCATGAGTTTTTTCCTCACTTTTGCCTTTCTGCTTCTCACCCCCATCCCACTGCGGGAAAGTGAGCAAGAGACTGGGTAGGGGCTTAGTTGCCAGCCAGGGTCAACCCACCACCATTGGTTATAGTGATAACCACCACAACATCAAACTGAGGAAATGGCTTGGACTTCAACAGGAGGTAGCAAGCCCCTGTCCCTCTCTGAAACAAGATGCTGTCAAACAGTGGATTAAATATATCACATCTCTGAGAGGAACACAGGCTCTGGGCTCCTGACGTGCTCAAAATCAGTGAGGATTTGCAGTTGGGATTCACTGCTTCCCTCCCTCTTTGAGAGGCAGGGACTCCTGTGCCCTAACTCAGCCACCTACTCTGAAGCAGTTTGAGCCTCCTCCAGTTCTCTACAGAAAGCAGCTGGTTCAGCATCTTGATTCTGTGCAAAGAAATATTTCCCAGATCTCTCTGAGATACTACTGCTCACAAAAGTAGGTGAAACAACCAAACAATTGCATTAAAGGCAAGATCCTACCTCTTTAATATATTTCATCTTTGTGGAAGGAGAACCTTGGGGAAAATTCCTCCCCACAAGAAGGCAAGCTCTTTTTCCCAAGACTTACTGGGGATTTCCCAAGAGTTACTGAGCTGTCCTGCTCAGAGCTCAGCAGGGCCAGTTGGCTACGAGCCCTCCTTGTCTTTTACAAAATCTCATCTACAGTGCTGAGCAGTACTGGGCTTCTGCAAGACCTGTGCCTCCTGACCCAGGCTGATCCATGGTCCTCTCAGGAACTCAGGGGGACACTAACTGTGGCTCAGTGGTAACATGCAGGCATTCTGGGAGCCACAGTGGCACTGTGATGAAGTTCAAAATTAAGGAATGCTGGCATGGCTTAACAGTGACTTCTGCCCACTGAAAGCACCAGCAATAATTATAGTTTGCCCTGCTTACGTGTTGCTTGGAACAACTGGCCTGATGGCCAAGTGATCTGCTGATTGTGCTGGCCATAAACCACTGGGTTTTGTTCCTGTGCAGTTCACTTGACTGAGTAATGTCCCATGAAATGCAGGAAGGTTTTCTCTATATAGCAGTAAATATATCCTTTTAGTTTGCTGAGGGCCAGTAAAGATTTACTGGGGTTTTAATGTAGAAACAAATTTGGCTCTTGGATGTGCACTGCTTCTGTTCCACTGAGACCTAGATGGGCATATTCTCAAACCAGATTTTTATGTTACAGTCATAAAATATCTTCTGTTCTAAAGGATCATAATGGATCCCTTATGATCCTCTTCCTCTTTCCCCCTGCACCTTTCCTCTTTGCTTCCCTTCCCTTTCAAAGACGTATGTTTTACTAAACTGGAACTCTATGCAGGCAGAATGCAGTTTCCCAAAATGAAAATCCACTTGGCAGACCTAAAGGTTGTGGCCTTGTCATTAAAGTGCCGTGTAAATTGATAGTGCCCTTTAAATAATGCTATTCTAGGGAAAGGTGTCATGGGATTCATTGGGTAATGTATGCACTAAAGTCCTCAAAAATGTAATTTTAAAAGCATACATACTATTAGCTAGCTCTGGCTCATCTAAGAAGCATGAAACAACAATCATATTTTGAGCATATATGAATAACACACAGGTGGTGAACTGCCAAACACACCCCAGACAAGTTATCATGCAGGAATATGGGGTAAGGATTTTCATTAAGCAGAGCCAGAGAAAAAGAAATAACTCTCTTACAAAAGGACCTCACAGCTATATCCCTTTGCTACTGTTTGCTGACAATGTCCATTAATATTCCAGTGAATTCAATTGAATGATAGACTATACCTGTTATTCTCCAAAGCATAGCCATTTGGGTACACCTGGAAAGTTCAGCAGCAGTCATGCAGCTAAAGAGCTGCTGACATTCATGGGAATCTGTTACAGCCATTCAATTAGAAACAATTCTAGCTTCAATGTCCCATGCGGTCTGAGACAGAGAGTTGTCGTTTGGCCTCAGAACCTGGAAATCCTAAATTCTGGTTTCAGTTCTGACTTTTACTGTAATTTGTGCCTGAAGATCTAATAATCTCTTGGAGATTATCTCTAAAACTCTGGAAAAGGAGAGAAACATGGGAGAGCAGATGTGACTGTGGAAGCTCCCAGCTCTCTTGGAAACTGCAGCATCTTCAGAGATGCTCTGTCCCCAAACATAGGCCAAGCTGGTCCACTCCACAGAGAGTGGAGGGTAAAGGATAGCTTTCTCAATTGTAACAACCCTCCAGTGCTTTGGGACTGGAATAACCCCTGGAGCACTGAACGCTGAGAGACACTGTTACAGACAACAAGCTTCCATCTTCTTCCCAAGAAAATGCTCTTCTCTAATGTCTCTTTGTTCTCATACTGCTGGATTACAGAAACCTATAGTGAAAATGTCCAAATCAAGGCTCTAATGAAAGTACAGTGGGATCAATGCTAATTTCTACTCCTCAGAGTATAAGAACCATTCCTGGGTGGATTAGTGGTCCCACGTGCTGGCAGTGTAAAGGATTTATAGGTCTACTGGTTCTTGCGCTGCTCTAGCCAGGCAGGTTTAAGCTGTAAAAACAAAGATCAAGAGAAGGATTGGAGTTTCATCATCTTGAGGTCTAGCATTGAATGATACCACATTGTTTCCATTTTCAATTGTGAGCAGCATAATATGTTAGAAATAGCATTATACTTTAAGCATAGTACAGAATAATGTATAATTTAGAGGGTTTTATTCACAGGTACTTATACTAGTCTTTTCCTAGTTTAAGTGTCATTTTGAGTTTCACTAACAAATGCACACAAAAAAATCAAGATGAAGTTCACCTGAAACTGCGAAACTGCCTTCCCCCCCCAAAAAAATCTCATGTGGTATTTACCTAAACCATAGCTACCAAAACAAATGGAGGCCATGAAGACAGGCATAATGGTTACAGGCAAGCAAACCAGGATAATTGCTTGGGGCTTTTAGGCTATCGAGAAGGGAAATCAAGTATTAAACCGAGACACTCTGCAGGTTCTCCATTGTGCAACAAGAAGGGACAGGCCATCAGGAGTTTATTGCCTGATAGTTAGCACCATCTTGTAGCTGTCTTTAAGCATCTATTTTCTAAGCCATCTCCAGAAACAGAGGAACGATTGGGTAATTCTCTAATTGAAAACACCTAGGACAACACACAGTAAAATACAAAGGACTTCAAGAATGCAGCGGACAATGGTTTCCAAACTTCTTCATACTTACCCTATTATTTGGGATGTGTTCACAGTAATTTTATGCAATGTTTTTACAAACTGGTCAGAGGATATTTTAACTCCTTCCAATATATCACGTGCTTTAGATTTGTTAAATTCTTTGTTTTGTAATTGTAATATCATCTTTGGTTTTCCATCTACTTTTTCCCCCCTTTCTCTGTTGTCATGAACCTGCTTTTCTGAAGCCTGCTCCTGTTGGGAAAGAATTTAGTTCTCTCACATTGTTCTTCTAGTGGAAATTTATCTCTTGGTGGCAAGTGACTATTAATTCTTTCTGGTGGATTGCACCCCTAGGTATAGCACCTACTCCTAATATTACTGTCCAGGTGCTAGAGAGTAGTTTGGCTATTTCTCACAGACTTTTTTTTTTGCTTTTTCTTACTTCGTTCAGAAAGAACCACTAGAACTATACAAATATTTGGAAAGAGAGACAAGAAATAGTAACGTGTTCATTCAGCAATTATTATGGAATACATTTTAATTCATAAAAACATCAGAAATGATAATTGCTGTGGTTTTTAGCCACTTTCATTACAAACTTAATTTTTGAATTATCCCTACTCTCCATTTACCATTTAATAGTTTTCTACACTAGGTACTTCTAGGGCACAAAGTTGGTAGCATCTAAGTGTAGCACATGTGTGCAGCTAAAAGAATTTAGTATAAAATGATGCCAAATTCTTTTCAGTTTAATCATTAATTAACCTTGCATATTTAGACCTCAGGAAAAAATAAATAAATATGCTGAATAAAACTTATCAAATAAATTAAGCTATATTACCTAGTTCAGAGAGACAGGTATTCAATAACTAGAAATAAAATGGAAAGCTCACCGTTAAAAATGATATATTGGAACGTTAGGCAAGGCTCTACGTTATGTCATTATATCCTACATTATATCAAATAAAGTAAATTTTTCCTTAGTGAAAAAGGAAGAGCAAAGCCAGATGTTATAGCAAGCAATCAATAAAAATATTTTGATAAATAAAAGTAACAATGTTGTCCAACACATGATTGGCAACTACTGAAACATAAATTAAACAAATTTCCCATTGCTTCTTATGGGAAAATTATGCAGATTAGAATTTGATTAGGTTTATATCATGAGACTCAATTTGGACTTTTAATCTATTAAGCTCCAATAAATGAGGCATCTGAATGGCTCCCCTGAGCAGCAACAGTAATAACCACACCAGTCATTTTTTGCAATACATATTCTGTCAATTTCTTTAGCAGATGATTCCATGTCTTTAAGTACAATTACTTTGTAACTTCTACAAAAATTTCAGGTGTATGCAGTGAGGAAATGGATCCATACAAAACGCTTAAACAGACATTTTGTGATAATCAACATCTGTCACTCTGTTCTAGCAATATTGTTTTTCCATCAACTTGGACTTACTTACGGTTGACTTCATGGTCTGTGTGGGCTAAATAGTGCCAGCAGACTTGTAAATTACTCAAGTTGGAACTGAGCTGGAAACGTATGGTAAAATGTCATTAAGTTCTCTGTAGGCTGAGTCTAAACCAAAATCCCACATTCAAGGCTGTCTTGGGGATCAAAGATTTAACTGTGAAGGCTAAAGCCTCATTTTATCAAAGAAATCTGAACTGGATTCCCACAACTGAGCTCTGAGACAGGTTGGATTCAGATCAAGACCACCTCTAATTTATCTGGCAGGTATACTCCATAGGCCTCCTGCACATTTCCTGCAGTCTAATCTATTTGCAAGTTTCCAAAAGCTCTTCTCCCGTCTTACTCTGTATCGTAAAAAAGCAACTCTTAGCAAAGCCTGCCAACTAGAGAGCATATCGTGCCCACGTCCAAACCTGCCAGATTTCACCAAATCCTGTCACAAGTTTTTAGTGGACAGGTTGTCATAAAAGCACATAGCCAAGTGACAGTATGCAGGTGATTCCCAAAGATTAAATTTGTAGTTTAAAAACTTCAGGGCTTGATTAAATGCTAAGAGTAAAGGAATGTGGATTTTGTGTTCATGTGTGAGTATATATTTTTAAAGAGAGGCTTAACAGAGAATTTCCTTCTGGCATTCATGTTTTCAGCATACCAGATGCTCCACAAGCCAAAATTTTTTACCAGAACTTCAAATTGAACATCATAAATAGAGGGAAAAAATCAGTGTCATGCTCTTTGTCACTCAAATACTGCCTTCTGTAACACATACGACTTCAGGGTAGCATGTCTGTTAAAGACATCTTAGTAGATACCATGTATGAAAATTAATATCAAGTTGTTTTGAACTATGCAAGTCTGCATAACACTAACTCAACCAACTTTTCCACAGAAAGCCCAATAAATCACTCACACCCAGGTGCAGCTACCACTGTGGGGAAAGATAATCACCTAAGGAGTATTTGTATATTTCTTTAAATAAAACCCTCCTGATCCAAACAGGTAGCTTACTACATCCTTGCTGCAGTTTAATCTGAACCTTGCAAATAATGTATGGTGCCCAATTTGAAATAGGAATAAGAGAACACCATCTGAGCATTTGGAATATATTTTCAAAACATGCACATCATCCCATCAGCACAATTATTTGCACTTCAGAATTATCAGTATTACTGGCCAGTATGAAAACCATCCCTGCCATGCGCGATGAAGTAATAGGAAGGTAAGTACCTCCAGAAAGTACTTCCATTAAAAGAAATGTCAACCTTCTGATACTGACATTCACTGGAATGGCTAATGCGTCAGACCAGCCTTTTACTCTGTTCAGCTCATATTATCCCTGTTTTATATGTCACATGTACATTATGCTACATTCTATTCCAATTTCAATATAGGTCTACCAAATACTAAAATTGGCTAATTTATTGCAATTAGTCTTGACTGACTGGAAATATACAGACAATGAAGATTTCCTTTTCTTTCTACTCCTCTTTTTTCACATAAAAAAAAAAAAAAAAATAGAAATTGCAGTTGCAGAATCAGGATGAATTTGAAGTAGCTCTCTAATTGCATATTCTTGAATGATGCACCAGTAGCAATATATTAGCTACTAATAATATCTAAGATTGTGTAGACACAACTGCCTGAAGAACAGCAGTGATACTGCTGGTAGTACCCAACCTGTAAAGTTTGGGAACCTCTGCTTCAATCAGTACAGAATCCAGAATCAAGAAGCCAGAAAGAAACTTATGCCTCTGATGGCCATTCTGGGGGAAAGAATAAAGAATATCCAAGGCATACAGTCATCAGTATAAATAAACAGATAATTTGCTGAAATGTATCAAGAAAAAGGGAAAGTATACATAAAACCAGTGAGGTACTGCCTGCTCTTAAGAAAAAATGAACTTTCCATTGTTAAGTTTGCACTATTTTGGCTCACAGTTTTTCCCCTCTTCAGTCAATATTAACCTTAGAAAGAAAAGTAACTCATTATCATGATAGAATGACTCATATTATTTTCTTAGAGTTTTTGGTAAAATCTTTAAGGCTTTTGCCTGCCTTGCATAGTTCAAATGTCTTTGTATATTTAAGGAAGTACCAGCAGAAGTGTCTGTACACCAGCTCTGTATTTATTTTATTTATATGGGATCCAAAACCCATTACACTAGCAACCAAGCTGGTAAAGACAATGATAACAGTAAAATGTAATGTGGTATTCTTTAGTGAAAATTAAGTGGCAACCATAAAATATATGCCATGGTATCCAGTGCACAGTACAGTCATACTGAAAACTTCCAGCAAGCAGGTTTTTTTTTTTTTTTTTAGTTTTCAGCATTATATTGACTATTTACTGTCATTCATGCATCTAAATACTACTGTCAAATTTTAAAATGGCATAACCTCTATAATAAACACTTAAACAACACATTAACTTTCCTATCCATTATTATTTACTGGGGACTTAAATGGGTCGATAAAAATAAAATGTTTACTCCCTTGTTTGAATTTCATTAGTACCAATATCAGTGGAAATAGCTGTCCTTTCAACTAGAGGTTTTGAATATTTCTGAGAGTCTTTAGTCTATTTCTTGTTATTTGATAGGATTCTAAGAATAAATACTCAAGTTGCAATGTGGATTTTTGTAGGTAGTGAGGTAGTTTAAGAATTTTGAATCTGTGGTTTTGGGCAGGGCTGATCTGAAATATAAATCTGCAGATAAATTTTAAGGGCTATTTACATTTGACAGTGCAAAGCACATTGCCATAAAACAAACAAACAAAAAAATCAAGATATATTCCAAATTTTAAAAAGCACCCTCTGTGTCTATCTAACTCAGTCTACATCTGTCTCACTCAAAATGGAAGATATGTCCAGACAGACAGTTTACATTGCCACTCAAGAATTGAACTGAAGATTTAATTGAAGAGTTAATAACAATCAAATTCTCAAACATTGAGAAACCTGGGAGACACAAAGGTAAGGTTGCACTTCTTGAGCAAGTAAGCGGAATCACTTCTCTCTCTTGCAAGGAGAGTATTTTGAAATGTGCATCACAAGATACTTTGCATAAGCACTTCCCCACCTTTTTCTCCTGACAGACTTCCCATTGCTTATCAAAGGATAGCTCCTGCTTTGACTCACATGAGGGAAGTCCTATGAAGAAACGAGTCAAGGGAGTACTGGTCTTGGAGGAAAAGCTCAAGAAGGCACTGCTGTCCCCTGCCTCCCTTCATTGATCAGCAAGGGAGACCAGAGGGGTCTTCAGTCCCCTGTCCATCCTCTAGGTCTTTTCCACATTGCTAGCTATCAACTTGGTCTCTACTGTTTGACAAGAAAAAAGATGAGGACATTTCTTCCCTTTCGTGAATTTTAGGTCTCACACTAGGCTCATCAACACCTAATAATGAAATTTAAAAACAAAAGGTCTGCAATTTTCATTAGTTTTTAGTAAAACTACTGTAGATTCTAGACACTAAAAATAAACAAGAGGAGCTGAGAATGGAAACATTACCTTACATGCCACATGTCTGGCTAAGAAATTGTTGTAAATAAGACTTCAAATCTGTGTTTAAAAACTCCCTGAATGTCATACTTCAAGGAATCCCTTTCCATGATTTTGTGGCAAAATCCCTTTTTTATGAACTCTAAAGAAGATTTGGTAGTAAGGGGAAGGCAATGAAATCAACTAGGGTATAACAGAGTATCTGAGATTTATCTGTTTGCTTAGGCACATTTATTAAACTGGAAATAGCAAGGTTGCTAAATCGGAGTTATATGGAAAAATCGTTTTGATATTCAGCCTCTAAGAAAGAGTTCAAGTCCAAGAACTTTAAGCAGCTTGTCAAACACTGATTTCAAGCCGGGGTAGATTAGATAAATCAATTCAATAGGGATTTTTTTATATAGCTGAACTTATTTCTGAAAAGTTTGAAGCTACTGTTCTAGGAAGACATCTTCTTCATACATGAAAAGTTAGAACAGGAACAATTCACAAATTATTGAGGACGTAAAACAGATACAGTTTCTAAAATACACAGCTTAATATGCTGAACAAAATGGTTTGAGTACCTTTTCTGAATTTAATTTTGCTTAGAGCATAAACTGGTTTTGAGCAAGCTCACACTTGTGACTAATGGAACTTTTGTTCTTAAGAATATCTCCTATAACTGTAGTATTATTAATCCAACCCACCTGTCCTCAAACAAACAAGAAACAATTCCACCAATGTTTTCTCAGGCCCCACATGACACTGTCTGATTTCAGGGAAAACTCTCTTCTTTGTTTCTATAGAAGTTACTTCAAAAATGTCTGGCTATCTTTGCCCTCACTTGGAGACTCATTCTAAGTCACAGAATAAGCAGACTGACACGAATTTAGCTGAAATAGGAAATTCTATGGGGACATCCGATCACATTATAATCCTGCCTATGCATTTAAGCAAAAACTCTGTAAAGTCAAACTTACAGAAAATATATATGCTGTTAGACTGTAGAGATACTTTGCCTCTCACTACTAACCAGTAAGCAAGGGCTTTCTTGTATTAGTATTAAGAGCATTTGACGTTCAAAGTTGAATACAAAATTTAAACCAGCAATCAAACCTCAAATCAATATGAAAGGTCCAATCTCAATTATACTTTCATAGGATCTACTTTAAAGCTCTAAGGAAAGTTTGCAGAAGATCAGGTATTCCTATGACATTACAGAAATTTTATACAATCTTAATCTTATATCAAAGTAAGTCAGTATGAAAATTCCCAGTAACCATAATCTTACTGGGGTGTGTTGAATAAAAATAAATCACAAGAACTAGTCAAGAACAAAGTTTATCCTTCTTCCTTCAATAAAAATTCCTACCATACCATTTGCAAAATTCATAGATTTACTTTTTCAGGTTCGGTTTGTTCAGATGTTAAAAAGAAAAGATGCAAAAATCCATTATTAGGAGCACAGCAGTATTGATTCCCAAATAAAGGCAGTGCCCCAGTTCAGACTGCATATCCAACTCTGCAGATGCTGATAGGTTTGGAAGGTTCTTGATAATCAGAAGCTACCAAGTTTTTAGAGATTGCCTATTATGGAAAGTCTGGACTGCCTCAAATTTAACCATGTCAAACTTAAAAATCAACAGGTCTGTCTTGATAAAAGAATGCCAACTATTTTGTAAGTTTTACCCTAAAGCTGTTGAAGTTCTGCAACTCACTAGCAGGTGTTAGATTCTGCTCTTCTACAATGGATATCACAGACTAGGATTTAACTAGAAAGAACAAAGAACTAAAATATAGCTTTCTCCTGTGACGTTAGACTGGTGGAATCTGCTGGATATTGATGCTTTGTATCTCTTCCATTCTAAAGTAAAAACAGTGACATTGATCTCTGAATTCATGTGTGTCCTTTAAAAAAACCAACCACCTTTATGCATATAAATAACCATTTATTAAACAAACAATACATACCGAAGCAAAGAAAGATACCAGAATTACGCTCATGAGGCTGCCTGCTATGGTATATAACTTTCAAACTATCTTGTAATCCTGTAATACATTATCTATATGTTCCATTTTCTTGAAGTTATCTTCATAATCAAGATGTTATCACAAGTATCGTGGGCATTGGAACTATTTTTAATTTTCATTTAAAGAGCAATTAAAGAAAGACAATGGATACACAAGATAATAAAGTAAGTGATTAGCAGCATGCAAATGACATAGGCTTAATGATAATACCCTGTTCTATTCTCCAAAGGCCCTGTCTAGAGAAACCCTTCTTACATGTGGTTGTGCAGCTAATGTGCCTCAGCCTACAATTACAACATTGCTGACACCATTAACCACTGAAACAACATCACTTCATGAAATCTTTGTTGTCTCATTAAAATGCAAAGGGTCAGGTAATTTACCAGCATTGTGTGTCTAGTTTTGTTGTGGGTAATTAGCAAGCATTACCCAGCATGGACTCCTACTGGGAAATAGTGAAACTGTGAAATATTAAAAAGAATTTTTTTCTTATTTGATGGGAATTTGAAAGATTCACAATTATAATCTCAACACGCCTTTGTATTCAAGGGGCAATGAAATACACACCTTTTATAAATTTAATGGCAGAAACTAGACTTCAAATTTTAAAAAAATTACTGTTTTATAATTGGATCTAGATATGTATCTCCTTCAGCAATTAAGAACTTTTTAAAAGTACAGAGACAGAGAAGCAAAACACCTTAGAGTTTTTTAAAGACTTAAAAACCAAACAGTTTCTTCAAAAAGACTTTTTTTAAAGTTGAAACAGAGATCGGTGTAGTACCTTCTAATACCAATGTTCCCTTTCTTCTTGCTAATTGAAGTCCCATATCATCATGTAAAGCAACCTTGATAACATTCACTATTGGCTCACATCTTGTCAGGGAGCAGAATGGTCTCTTATTCTTTAAATGGAAGTTTTGGAACATAAAACACATTCCAATAAAAGTGAACAGAAAATTATGAATTCATTAAACTACTTTGGTATCTTGTGCTATATATAATATTTATATTCCAACTACTGTAAAATATGCTTTAATATCTTTAGGCAACTATAAGGACTTAAATATTTATAAAATGGCTAAAGATAAAGTATAGCTCTCTTATTCCTACATACAGATGATGTAAGGCATGCAATCAAAGACAATAACACTTTCAACCCATTTGTCATCTTAAAGGAGCCTTTCAACTTCAGATCCCTTGTGTGCAATCTACGTAAGAGTTGTTGCCTACATAGGCAACTCCAGAGGAGTTTGCTCCTTAAAAACTACCAAGAGTGCTATACTTCACATAAAACAGGGTTTTCTGAAAATGGAGACAAAACTATAAATTTGCAGGCAAAACAGCTCCAAGTGGGGCTTCAAAATACTGCTGTATTTATCTCTGGCACATCTGGGAACAGGAAGCATTTTGATTTAATATTTCATAACATAGAGGCAATTGCTTCCTTGCCTAGTGTATAATTAATGCTCATAAAAAGAGCGGGTTTTTTTTATTCCTCAGCATCAGAAATGCACAAAATAGTACACCTTCATAATAGGGGGTTTGCTTTCAAGGTGTTGAACAGCAAATAATAATAAAATAGAGTCACCATGAATTTATAACAGTCTTGGGATGGTTAAATATATTTATAGTTTAAGTATGAAATCACGTGCTTGATGTACTGTACTATCTACCTCCTTTGCCCAGTTTTTTCTTTCTCTGGCTGAAGGAGAAGGTGTCTTGAAAGCTGAGGAGAAAGAGGCAATTGTGAAAGCTTGAAGATATTTGGGCTAGGACCTTGCAACATTTCTCAAATACAGGGAAATTTTGTCAAAGAGACATGCCTCTCCAGCCATTCCCCAACACAATTTTAGTTTATAAGCAACGGAACTGAAAATGTCTTTTCTTAATAGTTTTTCTCTCTTCTTAGGAAAACTTTCAGAGAGACAGGAAACTGTTCTCCACATGTGTAAGTTCTGGCAACTACTGTTAGCATCCAGTTGCAAGGAAAATATAAGAAACGGTGGTGGGTGGGAACTCTTCTCTGAAGGGTTTCTTGTGAAGGCTGGAAGGGTAGCAAGGTCCTGTTTGACAGAAGGGAATGACTGCTGACATAGGTGGCTTCTACAGCACAGGAAACAAAGTTAAGTGAACAGACTCTCTCCCATCCAGCCTCTTTAGTTTATTTAAGTACAAATCTTGCAAAGACTTGCACATAATCTAACTTTACACAGGTGGATAGTTTTATTGAAGTCAGAGAGATTTATTAACCTGTACAACATTGAGCACATAACTTTAGTTTTGGAACAAGCAAGGCATCAGATTGTAAACTTGCCAGGGCAAAGGCCATATTTTATTCTTGTATATATCAGGACTATGACAACAAGCTCTTAATCCCATCTAGAGCTCCAGTGTGCTACCATAAAATAAATAACAGCTATCAGCTTATCCATCTGGTTCAGCGGGATAAGAAATTATGTGCATGTTGCAAAAAGGTAGTAGTGAGTTATTTATCACAGTGACCTAATCTTCAAAAATTTGATTTTTTTGTGAGCAAATGGCAATGTGGGACATGTGCTGAGAAGTTAGGATACCCTTATCTCATTTTTCAGTTATTAACCTCATTACTTATGATGGTCAGCCTTCATTTTGAAAAATAATAATGGAGCTGAACTACAACAAACATTTCAAAATGCAGTTACTTGAACAATAACCAACCTACCAAGTAGAAAATTTTGTTAATTGGATTATTATTTTTGTAATTTACAACAACTGATGCTAGCAAAAATACAAGGAGCATTCAGAAACACACAGCATAAAAGCATCCTTAATCAGGTGTAACCCCTACACTAAAATATCAATCCTGACAAACCAATAACCCTGATGTGAATGCAAAATACTTGCCATTTTTGCAAATGTGACTGGTAGGAGTGATATTGTCTCGGAGAAAATTTTTCAAAACATCTATGTGATTTGGGAAATTATGAGCTATCTTTAAGTATAACAAGCATTCTGCAGCCTAAATTACATTGATTTGCAAAGACACACAGGAATCTAAGTGTTTAAAAGATTAAAGTTACTGTCATAGCTCACTTTGACACTTAAAAAAATTACCCCAAATCTTTCACTTTTTGCCAGCACTATTCATTTATTTATTTTTAATATTACATCTACATTTAATATTCTAAATTTACTTATATGCTTTCCTAAGGAGGTTAAGTAACTCCTTAAACTCTGAAATTACTTTGCTGGCTTAAGTAGAGTTCTATATTCTGTATTTGAAAGTAAGGCTTTTTATTTCATGTAATATAACAAATTAAACATAGGAAACAGTGCTAGAGTTGCCACAGAATATTGAATTCCATCACAGCCTAAAAAGTAACTGCATCTATGATTATCAAACCCCATATTCTGAAATCCTCACTTAAAAATTTTATCTCATGACTATAAAATAAGAGAAATAAGATTCAACATTCATCAAAAAACCCTCCTTCAGGAATAAAACTATTGTTTTGAACTTATAACAAACATCTCTAACAGCACTACAATACAGTTATCTCTGAAAGTGACACAAAACCTTTGCTAACCAAGCATTTCAGACAGTATTTATCCTTTCCCCTTGTTTAAGAATTTTCTCTCATTTCCAGTCCTGATAATACTATTGTTGTTCTCTCTCTTTTGCTAACATTTCAGAGATAAAACAATCAAGAATTACTGATTGGTAGAGGTGAAAAAGAATACATTACCTGCAAACACAATGGAATGCAGATCTCAAATTCGTTTCAATAGAAAATTTCTTGCAGCAGATTGCGAGGCTAAGTCCATCAAAAATTGCAATAATTTAAGAATTAATCAACAGATTGTGAAATAAATCTAATGAAACTCAGTGGCTAACTGTTTTTGTCCTTTCAATCAAAGTTTAAGCCAGCTCCAACAAAAAATTATGATGAAGCCACAAGTGATTTTTAAAGGAACTGGATCAAACAGAACTAAACTTATACAAGGTTATTTTAGCTTGTGTAGTCTGTTACACTTGAAAGTCAGTGTGTAAAATTCTGAGTATGTTTACTTGATTTTATAGGATTTTCCCCAGAAGAATCCTGCCATGATGCATGAGATGTATTACCCAGGAGTTCATTCCCTCTTTATTTTTTTCTCTTTATTCTTTCTTGTTGGAGGATCTATTACAAGAAGTGTAAATGGAGGCCTTAAAAAGATCTCTCATGTGTTGAAATAGTGTTCCTAGGGAAAATTCTCATAATTTGAAGTCATTCAGAAAACAGCTGCAATTGTAACTATGCTGAAATACATCTACCCTGCTGTATTGTGATCTGTCTTGTAATGTCCATAGAAAAAATGTTACTATACAGCCTCCCCTTTCTGTACTTTAGACCTGCTTGAAGCCATAAGATCACTTTTCTTTATTGTTTAGTAAGTGTTTTTTAATGAAATGTACTGCTCTTATTATATAGGACTCAAAATAAGATCTAAATCACTATCCAATAAAAGAAAATTATTGACTTGGATATCTAAAGTTACTACCCAGAGGCTACTCTGGTACAGTATTTATAAATCTCTAAACAGTTAAGTATAATTGTCTTTCTGCTTTTTGGGAAGAAAGCCAAATAGCAGTTTTAGTTACAACTGAAGAAAAATATTTTGTGTTGGGCCCTGTTCATCTGGTGGGTAAAACAACAAGTAAAATTCACACAATGTAAGACTCTGAAAGAAAATACAAGAAACATGAAAATCTAAATGGGACCAGTCAATAGATGCTACTTGAAGAATAAAGGATGGAAAGGTCAACAGAATGAAGGAAAGGAGAATTACTGGAGCTTTCCCAACATAACTGCCAAGGCAGAGCCCATCTCAGACTCAATCTTCCTGGGTGCTTTGGAAAAATGTTATGGCTAGAGAGCACAAATGCTTATCATGGATCTAATATTCTTTTGTCTTCTCTCCAAAATACTTCTTGATAAAATAATCTCACTGTATTTGAGGGGACAGAATGAGAATCAGGAAGGATGAAGGAACAATAAAAACAAATCTCCAGTACCCGAGGGTGACTTTTTTTCTCCACCACAAACATACCTCTTTACATACCTTTCTAGGAAGACAATCAGTCAACATCTATAAGAGGAACTGCAAGATAAAGACAGGACTTCCCTTGTCACAAATAAGACATCTGACTGAGTTTATGAGCCATTTTGTGAAGAGGTGGGCCAAGTTCTGACTTTACAGCATTTTGTATTGCAGAAGATGAGATATCTTAATGAAAGCAATAGTTTGCTACAGCTTCAGTGGGATACACTTTGGCCCTTTTGTCCCTGGAATCTAAGTGTCCCAAAGGCAACAAACTGCCCTAATGATTTCCAAAAGCTCATTTTCAGGACATCAGAGTCTGCACCCACAAGCTCCAGCAAGCCTAAGGAGTTGCCCAGTCACCTTTGAAATGTTCAATGCAGACAGCCATGAGAATGCTTTCAACATGAGAGCTTTCAACAACACGGGTCCAATTTGAAAGAGTTTCTTGTTCTTTTTGAGTAGAATGAGACATTTTATGGAAAGAAAACTACCAAATCCTTCCAAAACAGTTAGTAAGCTTTTCCTTCTAAGGAAGGCACCTTGTTTCCATTCATAGTTCTGTGTAGTCATGCGTTTGGTAATATGTTGCTAGACAGCTGATGATGAACATAGATTTGACAACTTAGATAGTTTACTGTAATCTGCTCTGGGTACTCCAGGGTCCTGTGTAGCTCTGGTCCAGAACATTTTTTTTTTTTCTGTGCCTTGGAACAGTGAGCTATTTTTCTCTTCTCCAGGAGGTCAAGGCAGTGTACTCTGTTTGGTTAAGATGCAATTCTGGCAGGATCAGTTAGGACTCAAGGCAGACAGACCAGAGGACAAAAGTGTTGTCGCACTACTTATAGAAGGTCCAGATAATTAATGCTACCCAGTCCAAAAGCCTGGGAATATTTTAACACTACAAGGAGACCCTAGCAAGTCTTTGTTCCTGCATAGAACTGCTGTGTGCTTATTAAGTCCATCTTCAACTAGTAATGAGAAAATCCTTTGTTGATATAAACCAGATTAATTCAATAGACTTTCTTTCAGCAGGTAACTTAATCCATTGGGAACTGGTGGCCCTATTGTTACAGAACTTTCCCTATCAGGAAGCCTTGCTGTCATATGCCCACCATTCTGTTCCTTCTACAAGGCCTTTCCTCTCAGATTGCATCTGGCTTCAGTTGTTGGTGCAATGCTATGTCCCTGGTTGGAAAGGGCATGTTCGGATGGATACAGATTAACTAGTGATGAATATTTGTATTAGGACTGGAAGTGACTTTGGTGTTAAAGGAGGTGACAAGGGTGAGGCTCTGGGGAAAAGGGAATGAAATCCCTAAATCTGTGGCTTCTTTTTCTGCTACCAACTTAGAACAAAGGAGTTATAGATATGGCCCTGTACTTCAGCACTGGCCAATGATTATGGCTTATCTGATGGTTAAATAAATTTGCATCCTGCTTTTTATGGTGTGCTTCTTGTACTGGTGTCATCTTTTGTCTGACACTGGACTGAAATAATCACAGATAAAAACTGGAAAGATCCTTGTGCATTCAATAACCTATCAATTAAATGACTGTATTTTTTTTTTTTCAGAGGCGTAAACATAAATTATATATCAGGTTTTCATATGAGATTCCACTGCTTAGTGACTACAGAATTATACTAGCTTATTACTTAGAAGTAGCAAGGGTAAGGGTATATAAGGTGTATATATATTATATATATATATATATATATATAAAGATATATATAACTATACCCTCATACAAGGGTAAGATTACACTGTTAATTCCCTCACCAAAAATCTCGCAGTTTATCCCATATGTTTCTCAGTCTGTTCATATATTTTGTTTTGTTTCTTCTCTTTTCAACACCCTGTCACAGGTCAACTGACATTCTTCCACACACCCAGATTTTCTAATGTCAGTGTTTCCTATGATCAGTAATAGCAGTAACATAAAAGCACAGCACAGAACATTCTTTCAAGGGATGGTGTTGGTGAGAAATGTCTTAATTCAAAATCATACATTCAAATCTAGAAAAATTCAGATTGGCAATACTTAAGGTTTGTACCAGCTAATGTGTTAAGGATAAGTAAGTATGTCAAATAATATACAAATGTTTAAGCAAAAGTAAAATGACAACTCGCTCTGTAAATAAAGGTACTTAATTGCCAGTAAGGAGCTGTGAGGTGGTTCTAGTATGTTGCTTGTTGGCCAGCAAAAGTTGAATCACCTGGTTTATATAATTGTCGTGATAGTTGTGTCCACCATACGTTAAAGCTGCATTTCATAGACAAAAGTGTCACATTGGATGTAACTTCTAGTAAAGTTTGTGCTGTCTATTGATCTAATTGCTTCTGACAGTATAACCATTGTATTCAAGGTCTTTCAAGAAAATTTACTGTGCTGAAAGCAATGCAACCAATTCAGGAGTTGTGGATACCATAAGCAGAGAATTTACCGGGAAGATAATTAATTTCTGAAGCAATTGGTTTTAGAAGAACCCCTCCCTAGTCAGTGCTCCCAACTAAAATTGGCTGCTGGTTACTTGCCTTATGTTATGCCCTGTTTCCCCAGAAAAGCTAGAGAGTCACCTTTTTTACATGCAGACTGATATTTACCTGAAGAAATGTCCAAAATTTCTAACTATGTGCTAACGTATTGCGCCTCTGCTTCTCTGCATCAGCAACACTGAATAGGGCTGAAGGGATTTGGACCATGGCCCCAGTCTACGCTTCCTGACCTATAGAGGTATGCTGTAGCAGCATATTATAGATATTATAAAACAATTCAGGCTGGAAGGGACATCACAGGATCTCGAGTCTGACTTCTTGCTCAAAGCAGGGTCAGCTATGAGGTCAGATCAGGTTCTTCAGGGCTTTATCCAGTCAGGTCTTGAATACCTCCAAGGATGGAGTGTAAAAAATGACAGGTGTTCATGTGGTGCACAAGACTGTTATATTGCTAGGTTTTTCCATCCTCATTCAGGGATGGTCAAATACATGGGGAATTACAGGGATGGTAAAATACAACAGCCAAGTGTTGGAAATATCACTAACCTCTGAGCAAAGGCAGAAGAAGGAAATTCTCTCAGACTTGCCATGCTCAACAGGAAGGAAGGGAGGAAAAGGGTGAGATAAATAGATTCTATTTCTTGATGATTTTACGTGTGTGATAGAAGACTGAGAAAGACCCACCAAAGAATAGCCAATAGCCTTGTAGTACACCTTTGGTTTTGGGATACAACATTTCAAATCCCAGGTCTAAATCAGCAAAACAAGGAACCTCCATGCCTGTCTTCCATTTCTGCAATGAGTTTCCTAATCATGACTATAAGTTATCATAGTGCGAGCAAGTCAGTCTCACAAATTTTTAAGGGAAGAACTCCAAAATATTTGGGGTTGTATTGCTTCCGGGCCACAGATTTGAAACTTCCAGCACCCATGAGACTGAAAAAACACTTCCTTCCTCTTCTTCTCTAAGTCTACATGTTATCCAGAGAGCTATCCAACCTTACTTTGAAAATTTCAAACTTTTAGTTTCCTGTATATTCCAGTCTTAAATTCCACATTTTTATTGCTGATTCTAAGAAAGAATTTTCCATGTTCAAAAAGTTTTCGTATTCAAGAAGTTACACCACTGTCTCTGATTTTTGGCTCATAATTCCTATTTCCTGATTAGAGTGTAAAGAGGAAAAACTGAACTTAATCTTACTTCTCACAGTCCTTGAGGGAAAACCATTTCTAGGTCAAGCCCATGGAGAAATTGCATACCAAAGCACTATCCTTTCTACACCTACATTTATAGCAGGGCTAGATCCACAGGGAATATTTACTGCAGCACTTAATAGGTTTATCAAAGGTAGGACTTCAGCTGCATAAGCTGCAAGACCCTTCAGGGATGGGATGATGATTGTTTTTACACTGATGGTCTCTGCCAGGGTGCTTATGACTGCTTTGCAGCTGCTTTGCACAGGCACAGTTGGTGTAAAATAGCCTTTGGCTACCTGTGAATCAGTCCCCTACTCTCAGCAAAGACTGAAGGATTGTGTTCAATGTCCTTAAATGGGATGAGTACATGTCAAACCATGGGAAGAAATCAGCTTTCAGTTAATTCTAAGTAGCTTTTTGAGCAAGAAGGCACAGGAACTGTAAAGACAACTTAAAATTCCTGTTCTTTTTATTTTACTTTTTGGCTTATATTACTCAGCTCTTTTTCTCTGTGGTTGCAACGTGCTTTACATAAAAAAGAAATCTTGTTTAGACAGAGGCTTCAGGTATTCCAAAGTGAGTATGAGCTAGCTTTGGCTATATAACAGCAACTGCCCTGGTAAGAAAGCCACAGAGTGGGGCAGGGTGAGAAAGCAATGATATTATATATTTTTTAGGAAAATTTTGAAATGAGAAAAAATGCCAGTTTCATACTCATTCATTTTTCCTCTGCAAGATGTGCTTTGTGATGTGGCAGAGAAACTACATGACTGTCCCTTTAAAAGCCATCATACCAATCACCAGGTTTAACTGTCAAGCAAGCTGATGTAGGGCTCTTTGAATTACTGAGTGAGGGATATTCTTCCTGCCAGGTCCTGTCCCCTGTAGGCACTCCAGAGAAGTATTATAGGGCAGTCCTTACCTTGGGAATTAGCCTGCAAGACCCCAATGCTGTCATCAAACTGCATAGATTTGATGTTGAGTGACGCCAAGATGCATTCCTTGTCCTGCAGCGAAGCATCATCAATATTATTCTGATTGGCTGACAGGATAACGCACATGTCGCAGAGGTTGATGTTGACAGCCCTTAAATCAGCCCGACTTAATGGCGTACCCTTCGGCACAGAGAAAAAAAAAGGGGGGGGAGGCAGGAGAGGAAAAAAAGAAAAACAAATTAAAGATTGAGAAGGAGCTTTGGGAAATTATTTAACAAGTATCTTTTTTATGCTCTGACATTAAGCTGGTCTAACTATGTGCCAGGGAATAGGAGATGTGTGCTAATCTAAAGGGTAGTTGGTGCTGATGGCAGCATTTTAGGTTCAGTCTCAATACTCAGTCAAGCTATTACTAACAAACAAGAAACAGGAATAATGCCAGCATCCTACATCTCATCGGTGACTTGAAATTGTCTTGATTTAAGTTGCTATAATGTGGCAACCTCTGGCTCTCTGAATATAACAAGGGGTGTGTTTTAAATGTCTATTTATCTACTACCAAGTCACAATGGTCTTGGGCAAAAGAATAGCAATTTAAACAGGAAAGCATTATGTGTCCTACACATTTGAAATGCAATCAGGATAAAGCTATTTTTTTCCACCTGAAGCAATACACAGAAAAGGTTAATCCTTTTCACTGCATGTTTTTGGTGCTTCTAGAAGCAAAACACACTGATCTTCAAAGTTGTGCAATTAAACCCTTTGAAACAAGAATTTATCTTAATGGGGACAACTCATACAACATTCTCTGCTTCCACAATTCTCAATCAGAGAATGCAACAATTAAAATGAAATGTTGTGGTAGTCTGCGGGTTTTTTTCATAGTTAACACAAATGAGACGTGACACTTAACCCATTGTGTTTTGTTTAAAGATAACACTTGCCTTTCACATCCAACAGTCCTCATCTCTAGTTACAGAATATTAAATCTATGTCACAGAGGCTGCAAGGTCCAGGAAAAAAAAAAAAGATTTTTTACGGAAACTAGATTCTGCTCTGCTGCCTCACATGGTTTGGTACCCAAAGACCCTAATGATGATGAGAAGACTAAGTTGTCCCCTTGTCACACAGCAACTTTCATAAAACCGAGTCAAGACCCTACTCTTCCATCTCCTGATCACTCATGGTGAACGTCTCCTGAACTCCACTGAGAATATTCAATGCAAAAGTGAATTTAAAATGCACAAAGTGAAGGTAGAGCTCAATTCTTATTCAGTGATTGCCACCTAGTTTCAGATACCAGCCTCACTATTCCACGTTACTTTCAACAATTTGAGGCATGAAACCTTGTGGAAAACAGTATATATTGAACAGATCTGATTTAGTTATAAAGTACTCAGAAGTTAGGACATGATTATTCCTGCCACCTTAATTCTGCCCTTTGTGTCTCTACTGTGCACCAAGTGAAGCAGGATTCCTGTGAGGAAAAATAATATGCAATCATGTAATTAATTAAAGGCTTACTCCTAATGATTTTATGCAAAGGGACAGAATTAAGGCTGCCTGAGGATATTTAAAATTGGCATTTGCCTACTTTTTAAGAGTTTACTCAGCATATAAATGCCTCTTTTAATATAGACTTTAAATGAAATTTCCACTTTTTTTTTTTTCAACCAGAACGGATGATTTTATATTCAGCTGTAACTGAATATCCTATCAGATATCAGCAGCAAGTTTTACCTCATGAACCAAAGCAGAGAAGTAGGAAATGAGTTTGAGTGGCCTCCCTTTAACACGATTCCTACTAGTATGATCTCAGAAGCTTTAGTAGACTTTTAAATTAGTATAACTAGATCAGAATAATGCTGATATTTTTAACTTTATATCACCATTTTGAACCAGATAGGCTGAAGAAAAAAAAAAAAAGAAAAAGCAGTAATGAAGTCTGTGTGGTCTTCAGCACCCTTGATTACTGTGTAAGATACAATTCCTTTACATATTCTGTATTTTTAAAGGTGCATTAACTAACTATTTAAGCTGTTTAACTGGAAATTAGTCCAAAACTACTCTAAATTTCTGTGCAAACTGATTGGGGAATTTAAAGGTGGTGTACATTTCCTTAATGTCTCTTCAGAATTCAGAATCAAAACTTTGCAAATACGCATTATAATAGTGGATACGCATATACTGGATAGTTTGGAAGCACTAGCTGGCTTCTATTCTGCTCCACAGTTCAACAGTATTATTAATTTAATTCTGATTCCTTAGTCTTTAGCCTTCACAGTGACTGGAATTAAAAGGGATTGGCAGGAAGAGGAGGATATTAAGTGACCAAATCTGATATTGACACCATTTTTGTGACAGCAGTGAATCTTGTGACACCATCTGTTGGATCAGTTTACAGAAAAAAGCCAAGGGCTAACACTAAAACTACATTTACAGTAACAAAACCTACAGCGTGAATTAATCAGAAGTGAAGGCAGTCTTTCCATTCTATAGCTATTTTCCCAATTATTCAGTTTAGGTTACATCCATCATTGATTTATTTATTTTTAACTGCTGAAATGTAATTATTAAGAACTGGTAAATTCATAATTTTTCATTCTGATAGAAACATACAAACTAGCTTTTCTCTGTAACGTACAGAGCATTCTCTTTTGCACTTACACCGTGGGCTCGTTTCCCTCCTGCCTACATCTTTGTGGGTCATTTATAGCTAAGACCACTTAAGAGCACCAGCTTGGAGGGCTTCATTTGTTTGTCCTGGACCTCATGTTTCTACATTTTGGGCACATGAGTGAATGAGAATGATATATAGGAGAAAAAGGACCTCTGTATTGTGGTTTTAGTCGTTGTCCTTACTAAAATCAATAGGAGCTTTTCATCGACTTCAAAAGGCTCACGGTTTTGCCATACTTCCATATATGAGTATGGCAGGACTCTGAATGGAAATGTTATGGCAATGTTCCTTATAAAGTAGGCCAGTCTATAGGAAGTTTTTACGTATATAGATAGATATTATGCAGATAGAGTAACAATAATTTTTTTCAAACTTTTTGTGGGTATAAATACATAAATAATGTCATAAATAACTACTGTCATTCTGTCAGGGAAATCACAACATCAGAACTGACTACATGCAGTGCACTACAGTGAATGTTCAATATATAACACAGCTAATACATTTGATGGCAGCTGAAATTCATCCGATGAGGATGACGAGGAACCAAACACTGCAGCAAATATCTTCTAATAAGGTCTCACAGGGCTCTGTTTTCATAGACACAGTAAAGGGAAAATCTAAGTCCTCAGGCCTATAAGTAGACAAAAATAAAAAAGCCTAAGATCAAAGTCAATATGAATCTGTCCAGCTGGTGTCCTAAATAACAAAGTATCAATAATACGGCTTTGGACTTACAGGCAAGATTGAAACCTTGGGGAAGTTATGCAGTGTCTCCCATTCCCTTCTCAGGTATTCAAGTGAACCCACAAACACAATGTGCTTGAGTTCGTGGTAGTGAAAGTTGCTGGCTCGTAATGGCATCACTAAATTTCTTAATCCAATCAAAGCAGATTTAACATCCCCAAATATGCAAACGACTACATGCCCACTTAAAACTGTCATCGCTGCTTCACTTCGAGTCTAAAAAAAAAAAAAACAACAAAACAAAAAGACAAGGGAGAAATGAAACAAAAGGAAGCTTAAATCATATATTGAGTTTTAAACCAGGAAAAGCACAACTGTCAATATTGTTCATGCACAAAGAAGCAGTTTGGTAATAGCTGTTCATTTTACCCTTGTTTATCCTTCATTAAACATGATCAGCAGAAGAAAATTTTGTTCTTGTTTGCAAATCCTTCAGTGTTTGGGAAGATGTTGTACTGGACTGCATTCTGGTCCTGTATATGCTTCTGCACATGTGGATTAAGACTCTGGTTACTATCAAAGTACTGTGGGTTTAGCTAAGAACGGAATTTGACCTATGAGGCATTTAGCCATTAGAAGGATTACAGAAAAGAGATGCAAACTCATGCCTTAGCTGACAAATCACTAGTGGTTTTTTTTCAAGACCAATTTGAAAAGGAAAAATGTGAGTGCCCAATGATCTTAGTAGGGCTTTGTGGTATTACACATATCTTGTGAACTGAGGACTATATTCTCTTCAAGTCAAAGTTCTTATTTTAGGACAAACTGCTACTACCCTGAGAAGCAATCAAAGAATGCTCTACACTGCTCTGCTTTACAATGGATGCCCACCATAATCCACAGAGCTTTTCTCTGTAAGAAAAAACTAGTGTGCGAGATCATGACTAATACTAAGTTTTCAGGCCCACTGGACTTCCTGAGTTGTTGAATAGATGGAAGGAAAAAGGTCTCATGGAGAACATTTGAATGATGTTCAGAATTATCTTCTTGTCTCAGTGACGAGAATAAATTTATGCACTAACTTCATCAGTGGTAATGTCAGCTGAGCAGGCAACTCAAACACCAAGATGATTAAAGTCAGTCATTAGGAAAAAATGACCTTCATTTCTGGAGCCAGTCTTAGCATTATTGCACTCCATCAAGTAGCTGCAGATCCACTGATATCATATTGCCAAGAAGTTGTACGCTCAGTACCATTACATAGAAGCTTTGCCAATGAATAAAACTAAGACAATGGTGAACTGCAAAATTTTCCCCTCACTTATCCATAATATCCTTTTTCTAAATTATGGAACCATGACAATATGCAATATAGATTGGAATATGCAGCAGAGGTGTTCACTATGTAAGAAGAACAGGAACTCTGATTAGAAGTTTTGTCATCAGTTAAAAAATACATGAGCTTTCAGTTTCTCTGGGGCAATTACACTGGTTTTCATACAACTCTACCAAGAGAGTGGTCTCGGCCCTTCAAGCAGCAGAAGACATGAACGAATGCTCGAGTGAAGCATGTAAGTTGTCCCATGCCTCTGCCTATGGGTCTGGAATACTCAGACTTTACAAGACAGAGAGACCCAGTCTTGAAAGAAATTATGTAAAAAATGTCACTCTATAGTCATTGATCTGTATATAGCCACATACATTTGACTGTATGTCAAAAAAAGTTCTTATTACCTGATACTGCTGGAATCTCACAGAACCAAAACAGAGCTTGGGCAGAAAAATGAATTATTTTCTGATTGAAGCATCATCAAGTGTCAATTAGAAGACAACCTGGGAAATCCCATCATCTTCAAATTATGTACTAATTTGTACTTGTGTGGTCTCTTAAGGACAGCGTTAAATTTGCATGGATATGAATACAGACATAAATTGTGGACTGAGTTTGAAAAGGTGTAGGGAAGCATTTTTCTGGCAGTGTCTTTACTGGTGATGATGCATGAAGCAGAAAGAACCTGGCCAGACTTACAGATTCACAGGCTAGTAGGGGGAAAAATTGACATGGCATCACCAAGAGATATTAAATGAGGCACTGCACAGTGCCATTTTTGGAGAAACGCTTTTCAAAGCGGGACAACATGTAAAGGTTGTCTGCCAAAATGTGTTTAGAGCATGAAGGCAGATTTCTATCTTTGTCTATTACAAAGTATTGTACAGCAGGGCTGCCCCTCCTTGCCTGCTGAATACATATAAATGCATACTATTTAAAGCTGTTCAGTCAAACTCCGTCTCACAGCTCAGTCTCTAGAATTTGGAATTTACTGGCTTGACTGTTTAAACACCGATATTGCAATTCCAGGCAATGTCACAGTTATTACAGAAACCCCTGAGGAGAAGTGGAGACAAGCTTTTAACCCCTGATTGCTAGAATAAAGCAGGGCTGTCACCATCATCGGCTACACCACACCACAGTGCAGGAAAATCTAAGAGAGCAGGCTCAGGAAAAGCTTTATGAAGTGCGACAAAGTGAAG
Organism: Platalea leucorodia; assembly: GCF_965183815.1. Taxonomy (NCBI): domain Eukaryota; kingdom Metazoa; phylum Chordata; class Aves; order Pelecaniformes; family Threskiornithidae; genus Platalea; species Platalea leucorodia. The sequence goes on from NC_138826.1 coordinate 26,584,581, forward strand.
ATCCACCAGGGAGTTCATTTCAAATATCATCAGTTTTGCGTATGAGATCTGGAGTTAGTTACTTGTTACTCTTAGGTATGAGTACATGAACACAAGTGGCACAAACTTTCACCGAGCAAAATAGACTGTGATAGGCCTTCTAATTATTTTTAATGACTTGAGTCAGTTTGATGGTTTCCTCAGTTAAACAAAGAAAACAAACATAGACTAGGCCCACTGCAACATGCTAGAAAGGCAGAGTAGTAGTACTACTTACTCTGGCCTATTTGGGCATCTTGAAATGTTGGAAATTGAGACAGAAGTTCTAAGAGAGCAAAATTCACATAAATAAATAGGAGGTAATGCAAAGCAACACTTGCCTGTATTAGAAACATTACTGCCTTGTGTAAAGAGATAAATGGGATACGTAAACATTTAAATATTTCCAATCTTAATTCTCTAAAGATTTAAACTCAATATGCAAATTTCATCTTATGAAAAAGAAATTCTCTATTTTGGACCAATTTTTATTGTTGCACTTGGCATACAGATTTATATAATCATAATTCTTTAACCAAAATGCTAGCTTTGATTTCACCATGCTGTGTTTCTGATTTCAATATGCTGGATTTAATGATAGTAGAGATTAATTTATTAATCCATTAGACATCAGTTCTATGGTTCAAATAACCTCTTTTCAAACACAATTTATCATCAATACCTACCAAAATGACCTTTTCAATGTCCTTGGCTGGACACCAATGAAACATCCCTGTAGAGTCATATTTTTTCACATTGGCATCCATATTGTCAATCTGCTCATTGCCAGGAATTAACAAGGGGTCATGCCTGGGGAAAAACAAGTTGAGGACAACATAAGTGGAAAATATTATGAATTATGGATGGTAAGACATCCCAAGAGCTGTGTACAAAGAGGGATAAAAGTAAAAAATGAAATGTATTTACACTTTAACATGCTTTTAATGCGGGCACTTTTACACAAAAGCTGAAAAGAAAAAAAAGTTAGTTTTAATATTTTGGGTGCAGTTTCAAAGATTTTCGCTACTCTTTCTACACCAATAACCATTTAATTTTAAAGAGGGCTTTCTGACACCATCACATCCATAAAAGTTTTTTTCTTTCCAGTCCCACCCCTCAAAAATAAATACCGGAGTTGCGATTAGCATCTGCAATGAAGTAGAAGGGATAGGAACAGAGCCCCATGCTGACTGACTGGCAAAAGTATGGAAAGCCAATTACTTGCTTTTACCACATACAATTTCTGACGTGATGCTCTTCGCAGTAAAAGCTTTAACAGGCTGCACTTTAAATATTTTAGCAATTTGCCCAATCATATTTTGCTTTCCCAAACTGAAGCCCTTTAAAGATTCAACAGTATGTCATTTTAGAGCAGACTGACTAACAAATGCCCACATCTGGAATACATGATTTTAATACCAAACAACAATGTCCATTCTCTCAAACAACTATACCTGTGATAACCTTCTAAGTGTTTTTGCAGCAAGATTTTAAAGCACAAGGCTTCTCAAAGGAGAAGCAAATAAAAGACATTTTAATAAACTTGCTCTCCAGCAATATAGTTACACCTAAGCACAGACACATACAGTTCTTTAACTTATATGCTAAAACCAAACATTAAGCCAAGTACTAAGTGACTCCAACACTCTCAGAATCTAGTGAGGACCCCTAAGTGAATGCATTATACAATAGCCTTAGAAGGAGGACTGCGTTTACAAGGCACAGGGTAAACTGACCCTAAAATCTTAAATTCAAGGAGGGAATAGAGCTTTGTCTTGCAAAACCAGTCTTTACTTAAGGTTTTTGTCATGAGTATTTGAAATATCCTGATACAGAATTGTAACATTTCAAAAAAGAAATTATTTGAAGTGCAGGAATATGCTAAGTACTCTGAGACAGGCAGCCAAATTTTAAAGCAGTTTCCCTTTTGAAGCCTGTTAAAGAAATGCCCATATTGGCTGAACTCTCAAAACTGGAAAGTTCACTGCTTTTAAAGCACATGAGCCAGCAGACTGTGGTAAGAACCTCTGCTGCATCGTCTACTAAAGCAGACTTCACTGTGTATGATATAGGTTCATTTAGCCTCAACATAGTACAATAAGTTACCATGCTTAAAAGAGTTACGCTTGCATGCCTAAGAAAGGTATAATCTCTAATTCCATCAGGGTGATTAATTTGCATAATTTTATAGCCACTGATTATATATCCATTGAAATCAGTGGAAAATTCTCATTCATTTCACTCAAACAGGGTCAACTCTATAGAAAGTGATTTAAAAGTACTTGAGAAATTATTAATACAATGTTCCATTTAAACCAGAATCTTTTGATGCTTTAAGAAAAGCAATGCACTACATGGCAAAGGCCTAAGTCAGACTCATCTGGAAAAAGAAACACTATGTTTTCAAAGTTTTTTACATTCACCCAACAGAGATACAGTTCAGTGCATTTCACTATCAACCCCCTGGCCGCAGAGGAGTCTCTAGGGGACCACCTGGAGTCTCTGACCCGACTCCAGGTTTAGTAATGAAAGGCCTGGTGTAAGTGTGCTCCCTCTTCTGTGGGAAGCAGAGGTGACTTCTTGGTGCAAAAGCTGTACCAAAGGGTTTTGTTGTTCTTTTTTTTTTTTAATTTCTAGAAAAATAATCTAGACTGCATTCTCACACTCCATTCATCAGCGAGCTGCAGCCGTGGTAGTTTTGGCTGGCAGCTAACTGTGATGCTGTTCACAGGGTGTTCCTTGCTGCTCATAGTTGCATGTAGTCCAGTAAGGTCTGCAAGCATGGATACGATTCCATTTGAAGGTTGTACTAATGTTTAGACAGCATTTAGTGGTACTCTGTCCTAGCTATTTTTTCTGATGGAATGTGTTGGCTATGTGTTTCAGAATAAGAAATTTTGCCAAAAGGTTAGGAATCTTTGGGAGCTTCCACTGAGAAAAGTTTTTCTTTCGGTTTTGTTTTTTTTTTCCCCCTAAACTTTCAAAAGACATTTCTCCACCAGCCTTTTGTAGCACAGCACTGAAACAAAAGCAAAGTTCACTGATCAGATCGCCTCCTTTTTCTTTCAGAAATTAGATGCACATAGGAAGGAATTTTCCTTTTCCCTTTCCCTTCACCAGAGAAACTATAATAAATCAATTTGTAAAAAATGCCACATTCTGATTTTCTAATCATTGTTTCTTTTCTGCTCTGAGATTTAAAACTAAATAGATCATTTGAAGCTTTCACACAAGTGCATATTTAGCAATACTCTAAACCCAGTCACAGAAATGATGCAAATTGAAAGGAATCTTAAAACAAAGCAGGTGATAACAGATATGTGACATCAAATTATGGTCAACTTCCTTGAAGTCTGAGGCAATTTTAAATATGTGTGTGCTTAAAGCCTAGCAGAGTTCTCTTTTGGGTAAGGGCCTGTCATCCTAAAAGGGAATATTCAAAGCAGCTTGTGCCAAAGATTTATTAGAATTTTAGCTCAATGCTATATTTTCTAGTTATCTTAGGTTTAAACAGAAGTGTGCTATGGAAGGGGCGAAGAATCATCAGATATAACTCCCTACTGAAGTTTTAGGTAACAAATTGTGATTTTTTTTTTTTTTTTTTTTAATCAATACTTGCACTTATTTGTAATATGATAAAGTGCTTGGATCCTCTGCTTCACTGCTTGGAGTACAGCAGGTGGAAGCCTTAAAAGAAACAAACAGGATAGGTCACCCAATAAGAAAGTATTCTAATAGATACTATTGTACTACTTTTATTCTAGGAGAATGCATTATCACCTGAGAAGGAAACCGTAATAAGACTAGCCATGCTCTGTGTTTCACAATCTGTGTTTTTTTACATATAAGTGTGTTTCTTGAATTTAATTCTTCTGGGCTAAGCTATTATTTTAATCTCTCTTTGGTCAATGATTTTTCATTCTCAGTAAAGCGATCCCTGAAGATGTCTATGGAGGTTGAAAACTGTTTAATACTAAGGTCCAACTTTGTCCTCAAATATTAGAAGATACGCTGGCTTATGCACTTTAAAACTGAATTGATCTTTGAACTTTTTTTTCTTTAAAAAAAAACCATGGTCATTTTATGAAGTAATACAGTAATAAAAAAGTACTACTACTTTGGACATACACAGTCTCGTTAATCTGATGATCTAAACCTGGTTTGCAAATACTAAAAATTAATTAAGACAGACACACAGAGGCCAAGGCTGTCAAATCTGCCTAAGGGGTTTGGACACCCTCTTCCCATTAAAATTCATATTATACAAAGCGTTACAGTTGTTGCCCTTAGAGCCAAATCATGGACTGAATGTTTCTAGAGCCTCTCTGCCCCCCTCCCCCTTGAAGATGGCCCTGTCAAGCCATGCTTGAGTCACATTGGCAGGTTACTGTGGAAATGCTTGTATTAGTGCTGCAGTTACTGTGTTCTCCGGGGCTGTAAAGTCATCTGCTTGAAAAATTCAAATTATATGAAGAAAACCACCTTCTACCAATAAAAATCCATAGTGTTTGTTTTAATTGAGATGTTGGCTTTTATGGCTTGCAGTGACCAAAGCATTTGGTCATTCCAGCTAGGAAAAGACAGGTGTGTATAGCATGCACGGGAGAAAAGGAGCAAAAGTTAATTTTCCCTCATCCATAACCCCAGTTTAAAAATAGCTTCTCTGGTTCTTATGGCAGATATTACATACGCGTGACTTATAATGAAGAGCAAAATACCATTTTTTCAAGGTTTAGAAAAGCATATAATGCCACTTATGATCAATTAAATTTGAAAATGATGCTAAATGCCATGCTACAGCTGCAACCCCAAAAAGCCTGCCTGGAAGACAACAGCCTAAAGCAAAACCATAAATCCCACTTCCAGCAAACCTATTGTGAGGAAGTCAACATTACATTTTAAAGAGCACTGCTTTCCTAGCACACATTTATAACTACTGCAAACTTGTTTACTTGGAATTTTTGAGTCCGGACCTTCTTAGTAATGACTGGGGATGGACAGAACTGAAAAGACCATTCAAAGCCAACTAGCTGCCTCATTAAATGACTGTTGTTTAGCATATCCTTGGATTCTGTCACCTTTGTCTTAACCTTCTTGCAATTTTCATCATTAAAGCAATATGTTCTCATTGATCTGCAGTGGAATTGCTCCATATGTTGAGCACTGGGAACGAGAATACTCTATAACCAGTAGGGACTCTGGTATTTTTTGAAAATAAACTGTAATCTATTAGTCTTTGCACATCAGTAAAACAATGTCTTGACTACTTTTTTGACTACAATAAAATTCTCCTTATATAAAATCAATGGCAAAACCCCCTTAGGAACAACACAACTCCTCTTTAACCTGTGTTTGTTAAAGCCTGCAATTATGCCTTACTCAGGTAGATATCCTATATCTGCATTTTGCCCACAAAAAGATGTTTAGCAGTCTACTGCTCGAGATTCAGGATCTTGAAACTCACCTTGTGTGTGGGCCAGGAATTTTGAGTTTTCCTACCTGACTTTGGATGTGGATGCATGTTTGTGAGTGTATGCACACACATACTTAATTTTAGGAGGAAGAAGTGGCTTTGCTGAAGGTAAGATAGGAACTGAAGACACACTAGAGAATGTCTCATGCCTTTGAAATTTCTCCTGCAACTACCCTAACAAATTGTGGCAATTAACATGCTGTTAGTGTTAGATGTTTGCAGCCAGTGCAGGTGCTAATAATTGAAAAAGCATTTAGAGCTTTTACACCCTGGCTGAATATTTCATGATGTGCTGCATGTTTCACTATTTACTCAGTGGGCCTCTGTCACTTCAATCTTCTCTGACTGCTTTGACTGGTACTATAAAGCTCAACCAAGACAGAGTGACGGCTTGTCACAGGCAAACTCCACTGACTCCGGCACCTCGCTGGGACTAGCTGTGAAGGTTGTCACGACATTCTGATGGAATTCAGCAAATGTTTTGTGACTAATACACCCAACATTTGTCGGCTACCATTAGCCATTCCCTGTGACCCTCTGCAGTCTGTGTGGATGGCATTAAGTTGTAATGAGAATTTGTTGCCTATGTGCGTTACACTAATGACACTCTCTTACTGATCTTTTCTTTCCCAGGTTAATCAGCAATGAAATTTGTAAGGATTCAGTGCCCAGATGCACGGGGCTTTAGAGAAGAAAACCCAGTGCGACAAGAGAAAGAAAACCTGCAGTTTACTGTTAAACGCTTTCATTGTCATATTCAGAAGCTATCCTAATATTGGCTACAATCTCACACTGTATAACTTTTTCCCTAAATCTACAAAGAAGAATATATCTAATACAGTAATACAGTGGTTGGTACCTAGTGCTCTGTGCAAGCTTATGGGCTGAATTACAGTGCTAAGAATACTAACAATTCTCCTTCCTTCCCTCTCTCTCTGCCCAGATGTCGCTGAAGTTTTTTTTTATCCTCAGAAGCCTTACTGAAGAGTTCACGTTAATTTATCAAGACTACTAAGGACACTGATATAGAGCTGTTTACTGTAAGAATCTTGCTCATTAAAGTATCCTGATACTGCAGGACATGAACAGAATATGCTTCTGAAGTATGAATCCTCTCACACAGAAAAGTAACAAAATAGTTAACTTTTAGACTTTTATATGAGCAATTTAATGAGGGGGAGACAAGGCACACAGCCAACATATCTTCCGGGTTTAATATTTCCCATTTATATTTACTCAAGCTGCAGAACTAGCAATCTTTGAGGGGCAGGAGAATGTACCTGAAAAAATAATTTTTCATTTGTAAAAAAATAAACCCACAGTTAAGTGGCATCATGAAATATAGGAGTGTTTTTTGCCACTTAAATGAAGTGTGTAGCCTTTATACCTTATGATAAAAGCTACCACTTTCGCAAGTCATAGTTTATAAGAATATGTTATTTTCTTTAAACCCAGTTTAAAGCTAAAAAGTTTTTTCTTTCCATTGCCTTGATCTGAGTGGATCTTCTGTTACCCTGAACTTTATAAACAAGCCTGTTGATTCTTTTCTGCTGGAAAATTCTCCTTTTCTTTCCTGATGCTGAACTCTCATCTCAAAAACACTTGTGTAAGATTTCACAGTACTCTTAAGAAAAAAGTCTGATACTCTTCTTATTGCCATAGTTTATAGCACAACTACCAACGGTAGCAACAGTCAGAGTGCTAACATATACTACCCTCTATCATTCAAACCTTTTCATTCTATAACCTTGTTAAAAACAGGTCTGAGATAGCATAGTGATTACTGAGCTACTCTTGCTGCTCATGTTGGTTGTAGTGAACTTGTAAAACAGAATCAGCAAGTGAAATGTGCTATTAAATACCTGCTGTGTTGCAGCTTAGTTATCATTGCATATTAGCACTGCATAAAGTTAGCCTTGTAAATCCTTAACAAAGGATGTAAATTCTAGAGTACATGATGGAAATCTCCAAGGCTGAGGGACATAAATATAAACCATTATTATGGCTAATCAGTGAGCTTTCACCTCTTTAAACCTTACTTTCATGCCTGGTTTAGGGGAGTCATGGAAAATTATCAGATTGAACTTATTCAATTGAGCAGTTTTTGCTTAAGAAATGTTCCCCTCTAAGACCTCCCATGACTTTTCTTAGTTCCTGCAAGAAAGCTCACAGTTTCAGTTCATGGAAGGGCACTACAATGGCAGGAGCAATCCAAATTCATCCTGAGTGGCACTAGCAGAAATGTGTGTGTACATTTGAGTGTATGTAGCTGGGTGGGCGGATTAGGAGATAAATGTGCACAGCCATTGCTCATATACTTAGAATATTATATCCAACTTCAGGAAAAAAGACAGGAGGTTTCCCCCTCAACTTCAGACAAATAATCTCATTAGGTTTCCAGAAACATACGCCGAAAGCTCACTTTTTCCCGTGTCACTTAGCTGGGTCTTGATATTCTCTGAGCAAGTTTTATGGTTTCGTTGGGAATTATTTTAGACCCTTGATCAGGAAAAATCCCCAGGCTTATGAAATTCTCCTTGGCAACACACTGAAAACCCAACGTCCTCTGATGCCTCTGATTCTTATGTGATCAGGGACACTAATGATAATGACCCTTTGCTGAGTATGCTACTTGTCTAGAGGCCTATGTCAACTACACCACTACATTCAGAGTGGACAGGGACAAACTATTTGTTTGCTCTTCAGGCCCCTTGGGCCCTGTCATATGCTATTTGTTCTTGCATTAAGAGGTAGTTTGACTCAGCTGGGCTGACATTTCCTTCAAGTCAGTATATTCCACTCATGCAGTAGCAGCTACCAAAGCATTAAGTGCAGACTTGAGCCCCAGCCACAATCCTTTTAAGTGGCTTTTTTGATTCATATCCAGGGCTTTTCACATTTTTACTGGTCATTCTGGAATCCAAAATGACACATTTTTTTAAAAAACTAGCTTTACTATTCGATATTCAGGCGACACAGCCTCCTCATATTTAACGTGGCTGTTCATCAATAACATGCATCAAAACCTTTGACTACGAGATGATGAACAGGTGACTTGATATCACTGCATGACACCAGAGGCATCAAATGGTTCTACTTTTCTTCGCCGTGTCATGAAGAAAAAGACCTGATATGTGATTACTCTGCTACTCACAGCTTTCCTTCCTTTTCCTTCCACTTCCTATTTTAATTTTACTTTTTTTTGTAACAGGATTTCCTTCTCCACAGGAGAAGTATTTGTTTTTTCCTGTTGGAGTTTAAGTTATTTTTAAATAATACCCATGTTCTTGTGGGTTTAATGGGACAGACCTCTGTTGATGTAAAACAGATAGAAATAACCATGACAATGCAGAGTATTTTTCTAGTTAATTTGCATTTGTAGCTATAGTTGGAATTTGAAGGATTTGTTTCTGATTGATTAGATTCTTCCAGTATTGCATCAGTGTGATTCTACTCAGGTCATTTGATGTGATCCAGGATTCAGTTAGAACAGTGACTTTCTAAATGTGAATCTAGACCATTTTTGATGTATACAAAGAACATTTGTATGCCTACCATCTATTTATTTCAGTTAGTAATTTATCGGCATTTAGAGACAATAACATTAAAAAGATGACATTGAAAAGATGTCTTCAGTCATATTCAGTAATATAGCTTTCTTCTGATGTGTGAGTAAATCTCAAAAATTCCCGCTTTCTGACCAGGCCTAAATAAGCATCTGTCAGACCTCTTGTCATAATGTCCCAGGGAATCCCTATGATATAGCTTCTGTCCTCTGTTCTACTCCAGTGATAGCAGAAGTCATAAAGTTTTATATCATGGCATAATACCCTCTTCCCTGATTTGCCCCAGCCACTGTGGAAATCTAAAATCTACACAGCATTTTCAACATTATCTTAACTGTAGGGCTGCTCAGAAAGTGATTCTAAAGTCACAACTCTGATTACAATTTATAAATGAACTTTTCACATAGTTCTTCTTTACATGCTCCAGACTCCTTGTCCTCCAGGCCCCCTCTAGAACCAGGACTACAGCTGAGGAAAAGTCTGCAAAGTAGCCAGCTGTTTCTGTGGGAGGGAAAGGGGTAAACTTGGCTTTGAAAAGGAGCTTTTAAAGTAAATTTAAGAAAAATATTGCAAAGATAAATATCAGCTACAGACATGACAGTGCTTTAGCTGATTTACTTGTTGTGTACCTTTAGCTGACATACACTAAAGATTTCTGGGCAGGAAAGCAAGTACCTGTCACTTCAGGTAATTTACAAGGATACAAAACAGCAGATAATACAGCCCACCTTTGTTTATCGGAAAGGAGAAAAGCATTTGGCCATTACACACAAAGCTTAACAGTTCTCTTCTGTTTCAACCCACTTTCTCTTATTTAGCACCTTGAATCTAAGTTAAGTCAGTGTAGATAAAGGGTAAGACAAACAGACGGTTGGGTCTGAGGAGAGGCTGAGGGTGCCAACACAGGGCTGGTGAATAAATTTAGCAGCAAGGGAGAAGAGGAAGAAAACAATGTCTGGATTTGGAAGCCTGGCAAGTTCTCCACTCGCTGCTCGACCTGTATTTAGCAATTCTGATGTGCTACTGAGCAGACAGCTCAGGCTCAGAATGACTACTCTCCCTCAGTCCCTCTTCAGCAGGCAATGAAAGCAGGCTCCACTTTGAAAATCTTCCCCCATCATGCAAACTGACACAGGCATGCTTTTCAAAAACCCACAGCCAATCTGTTGATCATTACTTATTTACAAAGGCCTTCGGGCAGAAAGTCCTGTAAAAACCATACTTGATACGGTATACACTAGCTTTTTCTGCTTGTGGAAAAAAGTACCCCTAAGGCTACCTCAAACCATCACTTTCTATTGCACATAAAATGTACCATGTAACACTAAAGTATTTAATATATATGGTATAATATATCTACAGGAAAGGCATTTGTGTAGAAGTATGTTACCCTGTATTTGGTAATTTGATGTTTTGCTGAAGGCTATGACTTGAAAAAGCCTGCACCTAGTACAGAGGACCTGTCATCTCAGTACCCAAGAGCCAATAGAATAAAGAAGTACCCTTAAGCAGCAAAACTTTGACACAGCTTTGAAGCATATGAAAACAGTATAACTCCCCAGAATTATTATTACTCAAGATCAAAGAAATGAGGCATACTTTACATAGCAAACAGGGACAGTGTGCTCAGCTCCAAATGTTTCAGCTCTTCCTCTCTCTCCCCCTCTCTTTCTATTCCCCAAAATTAGGATTGGGGGTGGGGGGGAAGGGGGTGCAAGCTCCACGTTTAAAACTTCAAGCGGTTAAAACTATTAGTACCAGATAAGAAGACTGTCCAAAGGTAAGTAAATTGAAAATGAGGCTAGCATGACAACTGGCACCATAAAAATGAGAAGCTTGCCAGTATGTTCATTTTATTCTTCCTCATAAACTGTAAACAAGCATGTAAATCAGTGTCATATGGGCAAGGCTGAGCTAACAGGAAGGCAGAGAACTTTTAATGATACATTTAACAGAAATAGATGGTCAATAGGAAAAAACAGCCACAGCTGGGTGCATTTTCCTCTGTGAATCAATCTCACTTTTGGTTCTGTAGTCTAAACAGAGATGAAGACAACTTGTAGAAGTTACGTCCTTGAATATGCCCTATATTGCAATAACAATAAACAAATATGGGCACTTTTGTAACTGGCCAAAGAAAATTTCCAGTCTACCATCTGAAATACAAACAGGAATATTACCTAGCTGTATCCAGAATTGTTAAAGGAACAAAATAATTGTCAACAATAAAAGTCATAAATGATTTTCCATACAGAAACAACTATATATTCATATTATTTTTTTTCACTTAACCTCTGTGACTGCAGAGCAGTTACTGCTACACATACACCCAAACTGGATGAATGTGTCTGTTTATATATGTAAATAAGTTTACATTTTTCTGCATATATATGCAGTGGAAAATCTCTGCTATGATATTTAGTTCTGAACACAATTATGGACTGAGGTTCTAGCCTGGCTACTTTAGATATGCCAAACCAGAGCAGGAATGGCCTCCTTGTAGAAAACTCCAGGTCTGCCATCTGATCCTGTTCTGACTTACTTGAGCAGGCAAAAAGTGAAGCACAGTGAGACAGAAAGCAAACACCGTATTATTTTAATAGATTCCAATCCATGTTGCAGTTCTAGTTTTAACAGATCTCTTAGAGGTAATTTGTCCTATGGAAGGAAACTACATAGTTATACAAAGGTGTAAAATAATGTACACATAGCAACAGGGGAAAAATATCACTAACAAGATGATGTTTTCATCGCCCACTTTTAGAGTATATGCTACCCTCTTAAAAATCCCTGTATTTCATAATTAATGCGCTTTTAGCCTGAGTAAAACTGCATTAGTTTTGAACTTTGCTTTGGCAAGTACATAGATTATTAGACTTTTTTATCAGTCTAAATCAATTAACAGAAATATGATTTCAATCGACAGGATAAAAGGAAGGTAATATTCAGGTTCATTTTTGATTGTGATGATACATCTCACATATGGCCTTAAGTACAGAAAACAGTACTCAGAGGGAATCCAACAAAAAGAGAATTGCCTGAGGCAAACTAACCACATGAGTTCCCCTGATTGGTTAGTGCTATCATTAGTGCCACTGCTGTTTAAGAACTACACACGGACAGGACAGGGTGACAGCTAAGACTTTAAAGCCTATGTATTTTTCAAACAGCTTTTCAAACTGTTTTTCATGACAGAATTTTTTTCAGCTCTATCATTAACTGCTGACAAGCTGACAGAATAAATACTTCAGCCTTTCAGAAACCATCTAACAATCTTTTTTTCCACCCCCTCCCCTTATTTTTGATGTGGGGGGAGGAGAAGAGGAAGGAAGGAAGAAAGGAGATGAAGATATGTGTTTCTTACAGTCTTACCTCATCAGTTTGGGTGAGGAGTTGGGTGAATTTCGCATGCCTCCGTTTCGCTGCTTTTTTTTGGGTGATAGTGTCGACGGCTGCTCATCTTCAACTGGAAATATAAGGAACTCATGAGATTACGTACTGCTCTAAGTGCAATATGAAATACAAGTGAAGTAGCAAAGAACACACACTCTATGTCCATTCACGCACTGATACTTCATTGCTAACATAGGCCCAACAATAATAAAAATCAAATACATGTTAGTCAAAGAGATTGGTTTGAAGGAGAAGCAGGGAAGAATACCAGGGTTTTGAACACGGGCGTTCAAATTGGTTTCATACTTCAAAAACAAACGGGGCGGGGAACCACATTCGGGTTATTCTTAGAGTTATTTTCAGTTAATCTGCACTACAGAAAAGTAGAATTAGTGCTCTGCTATATTCCCAGAAAGATGAAGTACTATTTGCAATACCAACAGAACAGCTGCCAGCCTGCTTTTGCTAATGAACTAGACACCAGTTGGTTCTTGCTCCTCACATGCCAAACAACAGAGTCTTCATGAAGAGATGTAAAATATTCAATGCCTTGATGTTCAATGATTCAGTTAGTCAGGAATGTGAACGCAGCCTGCCATTGTGCACAGATCTCCAGCACAAGTCAGACCTCATCGCTCTACCCTTCTCACAAAAGGGCATTTTAACAGGAGTAAACAGAATGAGGTTGAATGGAAGTGGGGAGACAATACCTGTATAACAGAGGATGCATGTGTTATGCAATCTTTTAATGAGGATGAGGTGCATTTTCAATGACAGATAAATCTCCAGATGTAAAATCATTTACGGTTTTGCCAATCATAAACTACTCTTGGATAACCTATGTCACAATACATATTGCTTAAAAAAGTGCAGCTTCCTAATAACTCATCTATAAGAATTAACCATCATCTTTACTGTTTCAAGATTGTTACTGCACTTGATGATCTGCGTACAAGGTTTACATGTGTTATCAAAGGGAATTATCTTATGCCAGCTTTCTCCAATTCACACTAATGCTGAATTATTCTAATACAATAAAATACACTTTTTTTTCCCATCCTATTGTTAACTGGAAAATGAACTAGAAGATAACATAACTGATACCTAGGAAGCTGTTACTTTAAAGCTAAAAGGAAAGAGATTATTATTAGTAGTAGTAGTAGCTATATTGAAAGAGCTTAATACACATTAGCAGTGCACAAGCAGAGGCTGGAAAAAAAATTCTATTTGCAACGAGCTACGTAGGAACAACAACAACACCTGGATGTATGTCACGTGCCCTAGCCTTATCTGGGAAGAAATTAAGCAATATCCTTCTGCTATAACCCTCTTCTGACACTATTTTATTACAGACTTCATTCTTGCCTGTCATGTCTGTCTGTTTGCCCAAGTCTGTTATGGAACTTCATTTTGCCTTGGTCAAGACCGAAGGACTGGGACCTGAAAAGACAGATGTGCTGTCTTTTTAAATGACCTGACATCACCTAACACATCAAAGGAATCAAAACAAAAGAAAGCACTGCAAAAGAAACATCCCCCCCCCCCCAAAAAAAAAGCTAACCCCAAGATAAATGGCCCGAAGAGTGGTGTAAAAAGTAATACTTAGATCAGAGAAATGACTGTCTAATAACGATTTATTTCACTAACTTAACTTTCTTTTCTTCTCAGGCAGCATCCCCAAAGACAATGCCATTTCCTTAGCATTTGACTATTCTTTTTTTCCAAGTCAGAGTCCTATAGTGGAAATGCTTATTAATAATCAGTCAAGTACCATTCTTTGTTTGGCTGAGAGATAAATAAGCCCATAGAAAATTCTCAAAAATATACAAATTGAAATTTTCTTTCTGTGACAGTTTGTTTGGATTAAACCAGATCACTTCAGTATTTAGCTATTTGTAACATGAAGTGAATATGCACATAATTATTTTGTTAGTAATATCTTTCTATTTCTGATTATAGCAAAGTGCAAGCATTTTTGTATTTCAGAACACCCTCTGCAAATCACTCTCTTGGAAATGGCCTAGTCTTGTTTTAAACTTGTCTATCAAAAAGTTATTCGCATGCTATTCCACACAGACCATAGGTTGCTTTCGAGATATACACTGTGCTCCTTTGTTCTTTATAGAATATAAATATTCAGTTCCAATCTGATGAATCCACCACTTAAAAGATCAATGGAACAAGAGCCATGCAAAATGTTCCTTCCATAAACCAGCTATAACTGATATGTTTTGCTCTCTTGGTAGCAAAAATTCTAAATTTCACTTAATTTAATCCACTACCATGGGGTTACAGAATGTTTGTCAAAAGATTTAGTATTGCACCATAAGTGAAGTGTATTGTTATACTATTTTAACAGTTTAAGGAAGATATATAGCCATCAGGACCATGTGCAAAATCTTAACATCATTAACACAAGTCAACTGTAGATCATATTATAGCCAGAAATATTTCTATGAACAATAGAAAGCACTATTAAAAAAGAGTACTTTTCCAAGTTTTCAGCTAGCTAATAAGGCGCTTGTTTGATCCTTTCAAATACTGAAAGTTAGTACAGTAAGGATCTTTTGTACTATATGGTCCAACATTTGTGTTCTCCAGTGCTGCCAGGTGATGCTACCCTGCTGTCCAATTAAAAAACAATGTCTTACTAGTAATCATCCAGGAAAACCATTTCTAGAACTAGATTTCTAGCAGTCTGCAGTTATTTTTTGTACTGCATCTACAATAAATAAGCTCCCTCTTTTGATATGTGCGTGTCATATTCAAACTGTTACTGCCACCAATTGCCTGGAAAGTCCAAGGTTAACGAGGCTCACTAGTTAATACCTGTTAGCAAAGCCTTCTGAGGGATCTGAATTTGTTGCTGAAGAGATGCCTTGCTTAAGCAAGGAAGCCATTTATTCTCATTGCAGCAATGAAAGGTGATCTATCTTAATCATTTATCACATCCAAACAAGATCTTGTTTTTCAATGAAATCTGTGCACAGAATTTACAGGGCACCTGCAGTTTAAAAATGCAGCTCCTTAAGAACGGGGGAAGGGAATCCATGAAGCTTAAATATGTGAACGGTATATAATGGACACCATTACGTATGGCTTGGTTCCCAAAAGTGTTGCAATGGTAGCTCACAAGTGGCTTCTTAGTAGCAAGTAGGATATAAAACATATTTAATTATTATCCTTCAGATACTCTTATCAATTTCCTGCATATTTAAAGAAATGGATCTAGCAAAATTTTTAGTAAAGCCATAAAATATCATTTTAGTTTCATGGTTCCTGTGTCTGCATTAATTTAAAAGGGAGTCTTAAATTTGCTTGTTCTTGTGAAAGACAACCAAATTTGAATAATGGGCTGTGATATATGACAACTCAACTCTGATGTTGTACGTTTGACCTAGTGCTTTTGTTACTGAGAATGTGTCCTCATTTTTAGTATTTTTGATGTCTTTATGCTACAGGATTTGTATTAAAATACAGTCATATTATATTATGCAGACTTCCTTTACCAGCTTTCATGAAAATTGCAAATAAGTTCAAGAATTGGACACAGAATTTTATAGAATTGGAACTCAATCCAGCCTCTGAGTTCTAATAAAATTCAAGAGCTTGTTTTCACATCCCTAAGTATAACACTTAATGTACTGTTGTAACAACCCAGTGCTTACTTGTCTAATAGGCAGAGAATCTAACAGTTTTGCAGTTCAGGAAGACTCAGTGCTAGAAAAATGTCAGGCAAGTCTAATGAGGCTTCAGATGCTCTGGTTTATGCTGGAGTTTAATTTAAAGTTACACTGATGTTTTAACATGTTTGCTTATTCTTGAGTAAAGAGAATTCATTATTTCAATGACATAACCTCCAGACAATGTTCCATGAATTGATTTAAGATGTGCTGGTAATTTTAACAGCTGTAATGTGGAGCTGAACATCTGTAACAACATATTACTTGACTTTTATCCTCATTTCATTTTTTAAGCAAAATAAAGGGAATGTCTTTCAGAAACAGTGGACAAGTTCATAACTTTTTTCGTTGTTATTTTGTTACTATTTTTAAAATAAATCTGTCTCCTTCACTGCCTCTCCCAGGTCACTAGCAGAACAGTTTACAGACACTGTAGACCCCAAAAATAGCTGGAATTTGAAATAACTTCTATGTTACTGAAGATCACACAAACTGGAATAGCTGGTAGACTCATTCTGACCAGCATGTAAATGCTTCAGAGCAAATAAACCATATGAAAGGTAAAGGACAAACCACCCAGAAACATTAGTTGACCAGCTATCTTGATTAACTTATTAATCACCACATCTGGAGAAACCCACATCTGTAAGCACTTAACAGAGCATTAGTAATGTCATAGTCACGTTGAAAACAGACTGCAAAACCATGCACAAACCAATCTGTATTGCCTTATGCATCCAACTACGGGGCTACCTACGGAGATCTTGGTTCAACCCAGGCTTTTGGGAGTGGTAGCGGTATTTTACAGGCAAGCTGAGTGCCCTTTGCAATCTACAGTACGTAGATTTTCCTTGTTCAACAGAACCCAATAAGTTAAGGTGCAGCAGCGAGGGGTTGTTGGGTAGGAAGAGGCTCCCTTTACGGTTATTAACAAGTGGAACAGGTTCCGGAATTCCTTCAGTGGACTTGGCACCAACCAATGCATTAGTAGTTGCATTCTTGAATTGATACGAACATTTTGGGTAACTTGATCTAGCTGCATTCTTTACTTCTAAATAATAAGAAAAAATTTAAATTAATGTCTTTGTATTAAAAATTATTTCAAACCACAGGCACGAATCAATTTTGATATTATGTAGAATTACAGACTTTAAAGCTTAAAGTATCAGTTTCTACAGCTGAAATAAAGGTTAATACCTGCAGCTTTCTTAAGTTTTTTTTTCCTAAAAATGGCTTTTTATAAAAGAATACTTATAAAAGGATTATTCCACAATATTACCATCTTTAAGCAATAATCCCATCCTAGGGTAAGTGTGTCTGAGGCAATGCTTATTTCCCACATGTTGATAAAGGCTTTGAGATTTACTTGCTGTGGAAGATGTTTATTCCTTTGAATCTACTGAAAATGACAGGGGAGGTAGAGCACTCTGCTGCTATTAAAATAAATAAGGAATAATAGAAAAAAGTAGGGTCAACACTCAAAATTGTGCAAGCATACTTATGGAATTAAACTGATATTTAGGAACCTATGTAAAAGTTGTTGGGTATTCAAAAGTGCTGAATGCTGTAAATGTCAGGAACTCATACGTAGCACCTCTGAAAACAAAGCTAATCAATTTAATTTCCTAAATATGGATTTAGCTTGAAACTGTGATTCTTAGTCTTCCATTTCTAATATATCAAACCTAATTAAACAAACCCCCCCATATTAATGCCTCTAACAAATGCCATCCTCCGTAAAAGACAAGAATAAAATGTTTTTCTGGTAAAAATATGCAGTAACGATCTTCTCCTAATGCTTGTTTCATTCTGAATGAGTATATTATAGAGAAGAAGGTATATTACTGAGACACTAAGATCTTATATTCTGTTATGTATTATGAGGTGAGGAAATTAGGTAGAGAGTAGTTTACAGACTGATAATTTTGCAGCATTATTTCCATATGTTTCAATTGCCTTAAAGTTTCCAAGGAGAACTTTGAGTAGACTGTAGCTCAAAATTGTTTCAGGAGATCGGCATGTTTTTTGGCATCTTTGTCTAGTTTACCATCAGCTAGAAACACTATCTGGTAATGGGAAAGATACATAAATAGCATCTACATGCTTGCCATTTGTGTTCAAGCACAAAATCTCTCACAAAAAAAGGTGATTATATGTGAATTACAAGAGTCATTTGAATGTACTTTTTAACAAGGTTCAACTATTTGGTGACAAAGTATCCATTCCCATTCAATGATCTCTGAATTGATGGCTTGCTACTACTCTGACTAATGTGGATAAAAAAAAATCAGTGAAAACAGAACTAGAGCCTAACTCTCAATGTTATTCTGCTCTTTGCTAATAGTAGCAACATTTAAAGTATAACGATAATGCATACTCAAGAAAGTTCACATAGATTTTAAATCCTTGGAGGACAGCATATATCTTTGACTAGCAAAACTGCCACAAAAAATGCTGTGTATCATATAGGATACACTATTTGAAAATTATCAATCTTACCTCGGACTTACTGGGTTTTTGTCCAATCTTGTACTTCTATCTTTGATAATCCTCTAGTGAAATAATTTTCAGAAGATAAAATATATCTGCAGAGACCTATCTCCCTACACAAATCACTGGTCAAGCATGTGTTTGACCACTTTGAAATCCGTCAATTTGGTTCTCTTTTTAAACTACAGACAGTAATATCGGAAATAATCTTTATAAACCTACATGCCTGCACCAAAGTATCTTCACATACAATGGAAGAAGACCAAAATCTATTAATAATGCTTATCCACCCCCCAATCAACTTGTTTAAGAAACATCACAATCTTTTTACAGTCACTTTTGGAGTTCAGTAAGTGATGGTTTCAGATACCAGACCTGACTATTAAGCACTAAACTTCTGTAACAGTGTATGTCTTATAGCATATTCCATGCAGACATAAGCAAGCTTTCCCAAGATTTTGTTCTTGCAGTAGCACAGCATGAGCCAGAACTGAAATACCTTGTCTTTTGGTATGGCTTAATAGCTTGAGCTTGGCATCATATTTAATAGCATCACATGATCTTGTTCAGCATGAAGGCAGACTGAGCTGCTTAAAACATATCATACTTCCCCTTATTTCCAACAGTGTGGATATGGTACTAACCCTGAAAAGCAAAACATTAAACAATGGGGATAACAGAGGGGATTGCCATTTTTTTTGTCAAATTATTCCAGATTTAAAAGTTCTAACTACCAGTTTCATCCCATCACCTCTAACCTCCTGCCTCTGACGAGCTCAGCTGCTTCACATGAAAATGGAAGAAGCCCCACAGTGGATGACTATGAAATACCTTGTTCATAGGACAAGTTTCTTTCTGACTCCAACAGTTTATGACTCATGTGTTTTTACTCAGTCTTGAAAAGCAAAGATTACAGTACAATATCTGAATAGCCTATCTTTGGTAGAGATAATTATCTTTTTCTCCATTCCTCTAATACAATTATATATATTTTTACCCTAGAAGAGTAAACCTGGTAATTTTTAGTCTAAATAGCCTTTCAAGATGTACATATACACTGTGCCACAGACACAAGCATGTCAAGATACATGTGGAACTACATATGCAAGCACAGAGGTGCAATTTTGAACACAAGATATTACTGTGCTTTCAGATTAAGCAGTATTGTACAACTAGGTGAGAAATACACCGTCACTTCTGCAGATACATACTATAATGTGCAGAACCTAAAACACTTATGTTTTTTATAGTATCCTGTTGTTCAGCAAAAGCAGTTTGTTTTCATTAATAATTTCTTAAAAATCTGATTGGGTGCTTGCACCACTGTGCGGGCTGATTTCCATAGAAAATGTATTTGGGAAACAAAGATTGCTGTTAATTATATGGAACTAAATACATCCTTACATACTGCCACTGCTTCACTAGGTTTGGCAACTAAACTGTCTGGATTGGGGTCATTTGTTGTACCACTGTGCAAAGCTAAACCACAACCTCCAAATCCACAAGGGTTCTCTTCCGAGTATGTGATGAGTTTAGCAACAGCGAATCTAATAAAAGAGAACTATTTTCTAGTCATAGTTAGATTAGTTTCTCCTTATCTAATATGACATATGCCTTTATTTTCAATGCAAATGGTCACAGGACGAGTGTGCCGCCTGCATTGTTTATTCTGCCAAAGTTCATTAGAACCACTCAGGACACTTATCATGTATCCATAAGGCATTATTGTTGTTAACTAAGAAGAGAGATACTTACTAGTCATGTTAAGAGTAAATTTTGAACAGCTTTTTGAGAATGGCAAACAACAAGGAAGTGGATAAGATCAGTGTAAGAGTAAGAAATTCCATGTTTTCTGTAGTATTTCCTAATTGCACCCTGGGTGAATACAACCTGCTTTTGGTAAATGCTGTACAGAACATGCCCAAGAAACCTGTCAACATTAGACACATAAAAAATAATGTCTATAAAATGTGAGATATTAATGCGATTTGTAGACATATATAGACAAAGGTATTTTCAAGCTGCATACATTCCTATTCCTTCCCCCCACCCTCAATAACTCCCTTTCAAGCTCAACGAATACACACTCGCCTACAGACTGCATTAGGGAGTCATGCCTGTTTCTATTTCTATACATTTTATTTATTTTAATGAAGATAATTTGAAATGCAATCTGCAACTCCCTGAACATTTTTAAAACAACCAGTGTAGTTAATCTAATGCCTATGGCAATCTCTATTTATTCTTTGTGATCATACACTTGCCATAACTTAAAACCAGGCTGAGCTTTAATTTAAATGTAACAAGGCAGAATACCAGTATAGTGCTTTCAACAAAATGGCTGAAACTGGCTTCAGTATGATTTGCCTAGAAGGGAAGATAAAAATGTGTTTTAAAGGAGAAAAAATATCCTGACCAAAACCAGACATTCTAAACAACCACCACCGATACCCACTGCTCCTTTCCTCCCCCATCTCTATCAGCTGCTAGGCTTTCAGCACTGTTTTTCGCCAGACACTAGCAGAGTGTTTTCCTTCATAGTCAGCCATCAGCCAGAGCTGTCACTTGCAGATACTTCATTTTTGTTTCAGTCTAATTCATACTGCACCCCCTTAATCTCTGTAGTGAGTAATGCCATGTCACTGTGCAGATATGCCAGATCCTGCGCTAGAAGTATACAGAGTGTTTTTAACAGTTAAACTATCTTGGTTTGAAAAAGTATTTTATTTCTGCCCCCAACTTAACTGTTCTCTTTCTCCTAAGCATCTTCCCAGCCGACCTCCAAAGGAGCAATCACTGTTCTGCAATCTGGCGTGTCTTCCATAAAGCTCAGCTGTCACGTGGTGGGTGAAGACAAGCTGCAGCTCTGTATTACTAAATGCAAATAATCAATATGTTGATTGAGCTTTTGGCTACCACAGGTCTTTTGATGGGAGTGACAGTGAGCATGACTTCCCTCTTTCAATGACAAGCCTGTTTAGACTTTGCTACCTACTACTTTGTGAATCAGGCAACTGAAAATACCCACAGCAATTCCTCCAAACTGTCAGCTATTGCTGTGATTCCACCCAGCACCCCCTGTACAAGACAACAGATTAACCATTAGGCTAGATATGTTGAAAATATACAGCTTCAACCTTTCCCTAGCTAGCTCAGAGCGATGTATAGATGATTATTTCAACCGTCAGCTGCCGCATAGACTTAAACCCCTGCACAATAACTCCTGGATTCATCTGCCCCTTGTCAAACTTGCACAGCTTTAGTTTGAGCATACATAGTGTGGCAGTTTCACCGCGGATCTAGAATAATCCAGACGGCTGCTGTCTCTTTGTTAACAGGAAGCTAAACTGATGAGTTTGTAATGCATTTCTTATCAAAGGTAGTTTCAGAGAAGAAAATGTGCCCAATCAGTTGGGGTTGGAATTTAGCATAGTATTGAAATATCTTTTAATCGGAACATTTATTATTGTTGGGAGAAAATATTATTCATCCCCTTTAATAATCACTTTATGCCAATGAACTATTTATTTTACAAATTTATAATTATTACTTGATATTTTGGTGGTAACAGATGTGATGAAATCATTGACTAGAAACCACAATGCAATGGTGCTTGATGAGATACAAGAATGTTAATTTTAGAAACTGCAGAGCAGTGTTTGCTTGGTGTCTGATAATTCAAATGAAACAGGATTGCTGTTTTGGTTTCTATGTGCATTACAAACTCAGGAAAATGCATTTCATTTTTTTTTTTTTTTTTTTTTTTTTTTTTATACAAAGAGAAACAGATATGCTGAGCATCTCTATATACTAGTACCATTAGAAAAGCAGGTGAGGCTCACTGGCTTTTAGTTGCAGTGTGTGCCATCTGAAGCAGATAAGAAAACATCAAGATCCGAGAATGTCAAGAATGCATCATCTCAGAACATTTTACAAATACTGAATGGTGCTTACATGAGACATTCTCTTTGAAACAGTGCAGTCCAAGAAACATCTTCTTTTTCTTTTTCTTTTTTTTTCTTTTTCCTCTCTTTTTGTCCCAGGCTTGCACCTTTTGGCTAAAGGCACATAAAATTGAACAGCAAATGCATTGCTCTTTTTTTTTTTTTTTTTTTCTATTGGCATCCAATGCTTAAATTTTATATTAATAATACACAGTCTTTCAGACTTAATTCTTCTCACACACAAAGGATTGAAACTCAGCTACAGATATATTCCTCACGTTTGCTTTTCCCTGAACGTTGTAAAAAGACATTTAATAGAAAATGTGGAATGTTGCTAGGCTGGATCCTGTTATGTATTCTAGACAGCTGCTCTGATATTCTGTGAAACCATGATAAACTTTAAGTTCCTGAGCTTTTAGGGTTACACATGTATACAGAATGAAAGACAGACTGCAAAAGTGTTCGGAAACCCAGCAAACTTTTAACTTGAATCTTCTGGTGAAAAAAATCCAGGGTATGGGATTACACTATTTTAATTTATTTTTAGGGGTAGAGTAACCCCCTAAGGTTACTGTAGAACTTTGATTTTTTTTTTTTTCTTCGCTCCTCCAGTTTAATTCAAGAGCATAATTATTATGAACGATTTCCAAAGATACCAGTTGCTATCACTTCTCTATTACTATGACTTCAGGAAGCTAAGAAGTGGTTTAAGGCTGTTCAAATTGTGGTTGATCTAAAGTGCACTGAAGTCAGAGAAAACACATTGACTTCGGTAGACTTCAGCTGTGCATATCTCATGCTTCAGGGTGTAAGCTGATAAAATGGGGCAGGAAGAAAGCCTTTCCCATATATAGAGCATTTCAAAATTGGCTCGGGCAATTTAGAGAAGGCAGGTTTCAGATTTCATGGACCTGGTTTCTTGTTCCTATACAGAAGTATATATACAATGTGATACTATTTGTACATAACAACCATCTTCCCTTTCCCCTGATAAATGTACATAGTAGAGAAAAGCTACTTTATTTAATTCCTAATCAAATCCTAATTTATATGTAGACTAAGTCATAGGTCCATTGAACTTTGAATGTCTCTTCTGATTCAGATTTTAGTATTGCCTCATACATTTTTCTTGATTTTTAGTCTCCATTCTCCATTGCCTTCTCAATTTATGATCTACTCTGTAATTGTTTATTCAAGTCATTATACTGTTATTGGAAAACTGTCAAACGAAAGTTAAAAAAAAAGCATCAGTGGACTTTTTTTCCCCTGTCCATTTAATTGTCCAATTGACTTCTCCACATGTTGCACCCATACAGAATATTATTTGGGTAAAGTTTATTTTGGGAGTGAAGAAAGGGAGATGTGACTAAATTGTAGAACTTAGAACATGGTCTGCGTTCATGGGGGTCTGTTCTCCAGACAAACATCAAAGTGAAGGGAATTGACTTTGTCTTTTGAGAGCACACTTTGGAGAACAAGGAAACTTAAAGTCTCATTGGGTATGGCGAGTGTAGATATTCTCCAAGTTAAATTTTAAATTCTGTTATTTCATTATGACAAGCTGTTCTGCTATCTGGACACTGAGGAGGAGGAACAGCAAAATGTTACCCCTCTGTGCCAGAAAAGAGCTGTTCAGACACTGTGTGTCCTACTGTGTCACAAGCAGCTATGAACTCCAATTTTAGAACTCTGGCTGCTGCATCTGGCAGAAGCAAAGTACAAAAGGATTGCTCAAAGCCACATGTTAACTTTTTAATAGACTACCTGATGATCCCATGGCTACAAACAGACGACTGGGAATCTCTTGACTGGGAATTTAGTTCTACCACTGATCTATTACACAGCCTTGGGTTGCTCACTTGCAGTCAATTCCCTTTTAATGGAGTTCCTTACTTATAGCTCTTGCTAAGACTCAAGTGACCAAATTATCTCAAAATGTGGCTGATAATCACTAATTTTCTCAGATCTACCAGGTATAAGATGATGAGGTTGCTTTTGCTGTTTGGAAAGTACATTGGGAATACATTCCATAAAAATGTATCACATGCATATGTGGTAAGAGTAAATTGTTACTACGGTGCTTTGGGTTGTTTAATTAGACATGAAAGTGTATCTCTTTAACATCAAGTAACTGTTACATCTTTTTTATTTCTATGTTTCTTTTTTCCTTCCTTAAAAAAATACAGTGTCAATTACAGGACACAGATTTCCTTATGAGTCATCCTTTGACAGTTCCCCAAGGCATGACATGTAAAGCCAAAAGGGACGTCTTTGAGGGATTCTTTAAGAGTAGCATCACTCAGCAAACTGTACTATTTCCACACCCACATTTCTAAATTCAGTGCATTGTCATAGACAATCCTTGTCTCAATAGACAGCAGTCCAAAGTTTATTGTCCTTTGTCCTATTGCCTCAGAGAGGATTTTGACACCAACTGTAAGGGACATGGAGGGAAAAGTTGCAGCACTAGCGAGGATAGACTATAGTTATGTAGTTCTGTCAACCTGTAGGAGGAATCTGTCCTGTTTTCACAAAGGAAAGGAATTTTCCCCTTTGTGACTGAATACACTCACAATCTGATCAGTCACTGCTAAAACCAGTGAAGTTCTCTATGGGGACAAAAATAAGCTCCTATTAAAAAAAAAAAAAAAAACAAAAAAAAAAAAAACAAAAACAAAAAACAATAAAAATTTGAAAGGCCATTCACCATTGAGCCTATGAACAGTTTGCTGTTTACACTCCCTCAGCTCCATTAAATTCCGTGGGGAAATATACAATGCCTAGAAGTAACTAAGGGAAAAAGTAAGCACAGGAGTCCTTGGTGATTGCTCTGCTCCTTGGGATTAGAAATCTTGTATTTACTGCACAGATTGTGTTCCTCAGGAAGAGAGAATATTTCAGTGCATAGGAACGGGATAGTTATATGCTGACTTCTTTGGAGCAGAACTCCACAAATTTCAATGAGGTCTTGCTGCAACTGTTTGCTTTGTGAGAACATTGGGAAGTGCAGATTTCATCCTGCAGAAATCTAATTAGAACTGTTACTTTGTTTTCCAGTTAAAGTGCCAAATTATCTCAACATCTTAAAAATACACATTTCCAGTATAATTCCAACCTGCATATCCTGAAATTTTAAACTGAAACAACCTTTCCTCTACCCTGCTCATGACAAGTTTAAAAATAAATTTGTGATGAAGGTGTTTTCCTTAACACATTTCCTGAAGAAGACATACTAGGTTCCCATGCCCATTTCCCTGCCAGTACCGTACTGTTGAGTACAGAAGAGATTTTCATAAACTTCTTATAAATCTAGGGGACTGTATTCTTAACTTCTAAGATTTTTTTTTTAAATTCTTCTTCTGCTTCCCAGTGAGTTGTCTTACTTCTGAAACACAGTTTAGAGGACATTGTTCAGTTTGGTTTTTTTTCAATTGGTGGTTAATATGTCACCAATAAATTGGATTTTTTTTTTTTAACTTTTTAAACGTCGCTACCATTGAATTTATTTTCCCTTTTGGCTGTTGTTTACCCTTGTACAAAAGGGTGTAGAACTGTCTGTGCCTCTGAACAAGAAGAATTGAATCTTGACATTTACCTCTGGCTTTCTTATCATCAGTCTTATCCAGCTTTGATTCACATCAGTGGAAAAACTTCCATTTATTAAATGTAAATAAGATCAGGCTCAGTGATCCCCAATACTCTTTCCGATTCAGCTGTAATATTCCTCTGGGATGGAGGTCTCCACACGACTGTTATCTGTGAGGTCATAATATCATTTTCATATGTAAACTAAGTATAAAGTGCTGTGCATGTTTACATACATGCTGGTTTTATATACAAGTGCTTACACAGTATATACCTATTCAGAAACACTTCTATACAATTAAAACGAGCCATCTGAAATATTAGGAAACATATTTTTTTTTTTAAATAAAATTGTTTCCTCACAAAAGCAATACACAAAAGAGTTCTCAGAGGCTTTTCAGTCACTACTTATTTCTAAGCCAGCACCACCACCTGCTGGTTACAGAGAGTTTCAAGCCCCAGTGCTGTTTTTCTATCTTCAAATCTATGCATAACTATAGATCAGTATTTCTCAGCTGCTTTTATATATAGAAATGTTATTGCCAGACGATAGACTTCTAGCACATTTGTTGCAATTTAACAATACTCTATTACCTGAAGTACTGCTTTCATAAAAGCGGGGAATGTTAATTGTTGCCAAACCAATTCTCTTATGCAAAGTACTGTAAGTCACAGGGTAAACATCCAAATTAATCAAATAGATTGAACCTGTTGCATGAAAAAGCCTATTGTAACATATACTGGTTTTATCACTTACAGATATACAGTTAAATACACTTCATGACACTAAGAAATCAGCGTATTTTTTTTTCTAAGTGCTCCCTACTTTAGTGAGTTCTACAATGTACTCCATTCTTGTAAAGCTCTCTTTTTCTCTGAACAAATGTATCCAAAAAACCAATATCACCTGGTAAATATATTAAAATAAAAAACAACCAAGATATAAATAACTAAGATTAAATCTATAAAATAATAGCAAAAATAGCAATAGCAAAAATAGCAATGGAATATAATTCATTGCTATGGAAAATTAGGGAAGTATAGCACATAATTTCTAGGTAAACAATGGCAAAACAACGGAAGTAAACCAACATAATAATCATAACAATAAAAAAAAAAAAAAAAGAAATGGAAATGTGATGTCTACCTCTGACAGTATCTGCAAAAGAACCCGCAAAAGAATTAATACTCACATCTCTGCCAAAGCATACAGTAGCTTGGCTGAAATCGATTGCTATGTGGAAGTAAGGGCTGGCAGTTTCATAAGGGTGGAAAATAAAGCATAAGCTAAGAAATCCAGTGGTGATAACTAATAACAATGTTACTTACAACAGTGTTTTGATCTTTAACAGGAGTACTGAAAAGGATGGATGTATTTAGCAAGGATCACATTTTTCAAATAAAACCTAAATAGAATCAAAATACCTCCATACAAACAAAAAAAATTACTGTTATTAATTCACTCTGATTATTTCTCTAATACTCAAAAATACTGCACTGATAACACTGAAATACATGCAGAAATTTAGGGCTGAGCTATTCAGAATTATTCTAAGAGGGAAATGCATGCCATCTCACATTCACTTCATGTAAGACAAACTGTAATGGTATAAAAGTATGCAGATTAACAACTGAGAAAGCAAATAATAATAAATCTACCAAACTAAATTGACAGGCAGCTTTAAAAAAAAAAAAAAAAGTTTCATCGTTTCATCCTTTTATTTTTCACTTTGTTACTAAAGCTACACAGAAATGTCAAGCTTGCTTAGTTCATGACAAGGATCAGGCAGATCACGCAAAGAGGTCACAACCCATGACAAGGAACAGCTTTAGAAAGAAAACTTCATCAAAGGTAAATGCATTATCCTACATACTTCTGGTTTCATTAACCAAACCCTCATGAGAATATGGACATCGGTAGAGAAAGCAAAGGTAACCTGACAGCAGCATTCTCACTGTTAGTATGCAATGCACTGACACAAGAGAAGAGGAAAGAGGGCAGTGCAGAATTTTTGAGAAAGGACTGCCAAAGTGTTGAATTAGCCACTGATGTTGCTTAGCTATGTCCTGCAGAACATTTGGTGTGCTCAGTATTATACCAGGGAAAGCACTCATACTCTGTGAGTATAAAATTAAATACAGATGATGTTCATTTTCAAAGCAGGTAGCATGATAAGGAGGAAAGGAGACAGATTAAAAAAAAAAAAAAAAAAAAAGAAAGAAAATTCTGCAGGAAACCACTGAACTGCCAGTATTTCTGTTATAATTATCACACCATTTTCACAATAAAGTCCACAATCACCTGGAGGAGGAGGAGGAACAACTCTCTCCAACAAAGAATCACAGAATCATAGAATCATCAAGGTTGGAAAAGACCCTTAAGATCATTGAGTCCAACTGTTAACCTAGCACTGCCAAGTCCATCACTATACCATGTCCTCGAGCACCACATCTATCCGTTCTTTAAATACCTCCAGGGACGGAGACTCAACCACTTCCCTGGGCAACCTGTTCCAATGCCTGACCACCCTTTCAGTGAAGAAGTTTTTCCTAATGTCTAACCTAAACCTCTCCTGGCACAGCTTGAGGCTGTTTCCTCTTGTCCTATCACTCGTTACTAGGGAGAAGAGACCGACCCCCACCTCACTACAACCTCCTTTCAGGTAGTTGTAGAGAGCAATAAGGTCTCCCCTCAGCCTCCTCTTCTCCAGACTAAACAACCCCAGCTCCCTCAGCCGCTCCTCACAAGACTTGTGCTCTAGACCCTTCACCAGCTTCCTTGCCCTCCTCTGGACACGCTCCAGCACCTCAATGTCCTTCTTGTAGTGAGGGGCCCAAAACTGAACACAGTACTCGAGGTGCAGCCTCACCAATGCCGAGTACAGGGGCACTATCACCTCCCTGGTCCTGCTGGCCACACTATTCCTCATACAAGCCAGGATGCCATTGGCCCTCTTGGCCACCTGAGCACACTGCTGGCTCATGTTCAGGAGGCTGTCAACCAACACCCCCAGGTCCGTTTCCGCCAGGCAGCTCTCCAGCCACTCCTCCCCAAGCCTGTAGCATGGCATGGGGTTGTTGTGACCCAAGTGCAGGACCCAGCACTCAGCCTTGTTGAACCTCATACAGTTGGCCCCAGCCCAATGATCCAGCCTGTCCAGGTCCCTCTGCAGGGCCCTCCTACCCTCCAGCAGATCAACACTTCCACCCAACTTGGTGTCATCTGCAAACTTACTGAGGGTGCACTCGATCCCCTCATCCAGAAGAAAAGAAAAGAAAACTGATATGTAAGATTTCATAAGATTTACAGGTCAGTTACTACCCTGAAAGTAACTATATCAACCACAAATGCTACAGGATGTCAATATATTTGGAAATAATGTTGCTGCCAGATGTTTTGAGAGTCAGATACTGAAAGCATCCAGAAATCCAGTGCTCAGGGGACACTGACAGCTGTCAAGAAAGTCATCTTCCAAAAGCAAACTGCTTGGAGCTCTACCTCTGAGGATTTTATTTTGTCCTGCTTGAGGAGAAAGAAGAGGGCAGACAAAAGACTCACATGCTAAAGGCAGATTAAAAAAAAAAAAAAAAAAAAAAATGCATATTTTGACATATTTTATATTCCTCATGGGCAGAACTCAAGGATACTGCTGAGGAAGTCTGTGGGACCCAAGGGACCACTTCAGGATATTTCTTGAGGAGTACGTGAGGCTTGAGTATTAAGGCTGAATATACAAGCCTAGAGATACAATTCTTGCATTCCGTCAAGCTACAATTTGAGATGCAAAACAAGCGCTTATCTATCTATTTAGCAGGAAAAATCCCAGTAAAACTGTGGATGAATGAGCTGCAGCATTCAAAGATTAAATCATCCAATGAAAAAGACAGTTAAAGCTTGATCAGCTACTAGCCATGACAACACTAGAAATCCTGAATCCAAAAACAGAGTACGCCTTTTCATTCAAGTAGGAGACAGTATTCTCAAGAATTATTCAGAAAAGAAAGAAAGAAAAGTTTTACAGACCATGCTATAATAAAAAAGAACATGTGGTGGTGATTACAGGGGAGATCTGAAACAAAAATTAAAATAATTCTGTGCTTGAAAAGAGGCAAATTTAGGTGTAAGGAGTTCTAAGAAGGGCAGAATTGTACAATAATGGTGTATTGAAGTGCATGGATCAGGCACAGAATTCATACTACATAAATCAACATGCAGAAGGATCTGGTGCCAATGGATTAAAAGAACGCCAGCTCCTGCTCTTGCAGAATTTCAGACTGATGTCATATCAGACAAATCTAGACTATGTGATCACAGATCCTTGGTTTGAGTCTTCCCTGTCACTGCAAATTGTGTGTTCATTTATTTCTCTTCCAAATGTAACCAAAGGCTTTTGCTGAGTCGTATAATTCTCAAAAGTGTAAGATGCCTGTAAGTTGGACTCCTTGTATGGAAGGATCCTCTCAAATAGCTAGGATTACATTACTTATTCCAGTCTCTGCAGATCTTTGCATTACAATTATCACCACAGAATCTGTGCTGAGACTGACATCTGTCCCAAGACTACTGTTCTCTTGTCTTTTCTCCTTTGTCTGAATGAAGAAATCAATAAGGTATATCTTGTTACCCAGGGCAGTGAGACTCTTGACTAGAAACAATCAAAATATAGAGAATGAAATGCTTTATATATATATATATTTTCATTTTTCCTTGGACAATTGTTCTATGGAACACAAGCTCTTGGTACAAAAAATCCAGCTGTTAAGAACTATGGAAAAATTTAGATCTTTACCAAATGAAAACTGATTTAATTTTCAGCAGATTTTCTGTACATAAAATGAAACAAAAACTACATTTTCATGTCTCAATTTACACAAAAATATAATCTAGCAACAATTAAAATTTAATTTGAATGGTACTCTGAAAATGTGCAACCTCACACAATAGGATAAATATTTTTCTGTGGAATATTAAAAGCAGTTCTTAGCTTGCCCCGACATCAGAAAGCTTATTGGCTTTGTTCAGAACCAAGTGAAAAATCAGTATTTTGTGTCAAAAACAAGACAAGATGCAAGAATGGCTATGAATCCAATGCCATTATTAGTGAGAAATATTAGCATGCCATCTGAAAATCTGGGAAATGTTTCCCATATGTTGTAAAGGACACTATATAGTGGAAGACAGAAAAATACATCCTGTTCTATTCAGTGGTGCATCTCACTTCTTTTCACTCTTCTGCTGCCTCATCATGTGAATTATATTCATTTTCACACCCTGCAATTCTAAATAAATCACTGGACAAATGCCTGTTAATGAAACATGCTATCAGTTTGCGACTGTGGATTTTACCTCCTGTTACTCATAGAATAGTTTGGGCTGGAAAGGACCTTTAAAGGTCATCTAGTCCAATCCCTCTGCAATGTGCAGGGACATCTTGAAGTAGATCGGGTTGCTCAGGGCCCTGTCCAACCTGACCTTGAATGTTTCCAGGGATGGGGCATCTACCACCTCTCTGGGCAACCTGTGCCAGTGCCTCACCACCCACAGCATGAAAAATTTCTTCGTTATATCTAGTCTAAATCTACCCTCTTTTAGTTTAAAACTAATACTCCTTGTCCTATCACAACAGGCCCTGCTAAAACGTTTGTCCCCATCTTTCTTACAAGCCCCCTTTAAGTGCTGAAAGGCCACAATAAGGTCTTCCTGGAGCCTTCTCTTCTCCAGGCTGAACAACCCCAGCTCTCTCAGCCTGTCTTCACAGGAGAGCTGTTCCATCCCTCTGATCATTTTTGTGGCCCTCCTCATGGAACAGGAATAAGTATCTCCTCTATATTAGGCTCAAAATTTGTAATAATTTTATTCTTTGTTAGAAGAATCATAGTTCTATTAGCTGATGAAACTTTATCAGCTAGGCAAATGTTTATCTTGACTTCTAAGTTGTTGTCCGTATTTCACAACTTCTATTTTTACTAAAAGTCCAAGCAATATGTCCCAATATGGGATCATGTAAGTACTACAGAAGAGAAGCTAGCTGTAGGATAAACCATCTACATTGCTGGACGGCACACCTGCTAGTCCATTCTGGCAAAAGTTTGCTCAAGAACAGAACTTCCATATCTTGTTGCCAGTCTTCCTCCACAGCATAGCTGTGGTGATGTAAAACCTCTCTCCATGTTGTAGTGCCGTGTCAGACAACACGTAACACCACTGAGTTAGTGAGTGAAGATAATAATGTCAAGAACATGGGAATGGGGAAAGCAACATGCTTGGTGCAAGCAAAGTCTTTTATGCAAGAATGAACAAAGGAAATTGCATGACAAAGATCAAAGATGTTATAATGATTTTTTTTGGATTTTCTTCAGGTCTTCACAGTAAACAACGACTGCATTCCAATTAAAGTTCAGAAGCAGCTAAAAACTGCAGATGATTTTTAATTCCGCCCCCCCCCCCCCCCGAAATCTAGAAACTAGATTCTTCCCTGCTGATGCAGATAAACAGAAGGTATTCATGCCCTCTTAGATAGTATCCCCTTTCAAAACCTCCCTAAATTGGACAGCAGCAAGGCAGTTCTTGTAATTTCCCCATTCCTTCTTTCTGTCATGTACCCCATTTCACTTTCCTCTCCTCCTTGCCATGTATCTACAACCTCCTTCAGCAAAGATCAGACAACATGAAAATTGGCCTCTGCAGGGGAATCACTGTGTCAAAAAGACACCCAGGCTTGTATTCAGTACTTCAATATCTAAGGATCTCAAAGCACTTCTTAGCAGAAAATGTAATATAATATATTGAGAATACATTATTCTCAGTCTCTGGGTGGAAAGGAAACTATAGGCATGTAGTAAGTCAGTGGTGCAGTCAAGATTGTCAAGATTGGGATCTTTACCTTGTGCCATTTGTCTAAGTGGAATTTCCAGTCAAACTAAAACGTCCACATGAATTTTTAACCAGATGACACTGCCCACTTCTTACACGGTAATAACGCTTTTTCCACCCTTCCTTTTCAGTATGTTTCCTAAAGTCATTGATAAAAAGTGAATTACAGCATTACAGCATTTGGTAACATAAAATATCACAAGGAAAGCTATGTCATTGTATTATAAAAAGATACACTAACAGAAGCTGGAAAATAGTCTCAAACAGTAGAAGTGCAACAACTGAACTTCAACCTATTTTAAAGTACCATCTCCATATTTAAGAAACTACATACTAAAAAAAATATAGCTATGATTTCTTAAAAATTTTCCTCTTCTGCTCAATTCCTCCCTGCATACTATAACTTCAATCAAAGCAATGATAGAGGATGGGTGCTTGTTTTGTGGCACTTGAAGAACCACATAATAGAGTTATGCTACAACAATCTCCTCTTTTCATGTGGCACATAAAAAATTAATGAGGTTATGTATCCTGGCATCTACAAATACCTGGAAAGGTTCTAGGTGCTCCGTAGAAAACATGATGACCCAGAAAAAATTGTCATGCAAGTTGCTTCTGCCTTCCAGGGCTGGACCACTCTGCTGGACCTACACTGAACTTGATAAAATCTGAAGATCTCTGGTTCGAATTCAATGGACTCCGCTAGCTTAGGTAAGCATAAAGTTGGTTCCCCCTGGCTCCAATTCTAGAAGTATGAATCATGTAGTATGTGTATTAGTGGTCACACTCGGCTAATATGACTACTTACCTGATTAAAGGTATGCATATGTTTGTTAAATATGCTAGGGGTCTTAATGGAATGATCAGATGGTGGAAACACTGTACTTGATTTTTTCCTTCTCTCTCTTGTTTTTTAGATCAAAAAGCATCAAAAGCAATAACACTCCTATACATAATGCAAGCCAATCATATTTTAACTTGGTTTGGAGGGCTTTTATTCTAGTTGGTTTTTATAATAAACCGCATTCCACTTTACAAGTTGATACTATATTGTGGTCTGTTGTATTTTTCAATAAGCACCTCCTTCTATACATTACAATAACTTCAAATCACATGAAATGTAGAAGATTAGGCCAGAGGAATTATTTTTCTATGAATCTGAGGGACAATATTCCAAGTCAGTGAACATATTTTCCCTTGAATTATAAAATGAGCCAACCAATAAGGATATCAAATAAAAAAGATATTGTAATACAAGGGTATGAGAAGTACAACCTTTATGAATCAGCCATTCATTTTAGCTTGGAAGCAATTTCAAAAAGAACACAAATTACACATCGAAGTGTATCTATGATTAGCATGAGCTGATAGCTTTCTGCTGTTATTGGTTCAATATTAATTTGAGACCTTGCCCAATAACATCAACACAAATTAGCTGACTCAAAATGGCAATCAACTTGGGGGACCTATCCTGAAAAGTGATACTAACAACTTCCCAGCATCAATGAGCTTCTCAATCCTGCAGCTGTTTTTAAAAGCTTCCTCCCAAAGGCACACTTAGAACTAAATTAAATGCAACTTTGACTTAATTAACATTTTAAATGATAATGAATACAATGTAGATTCATAGAAGGCATTTACATTGTGTTATAAAACTGATAAAAATTTAATAACTCTTTGTTAATAAGTTATGTCTCTCCAGACCCATAAAGCCTAAGGCAGTCAGTGCTGTAGTCTAGGGTCTAATCTAGGTTCCTAATGCAGGTAGAATAAGGAGGCAGGAGACTGACTTGACACTTGACATTTGCTCTAAGCCTGCTCTGGATCAAGCCACTGCTTGTTCATAAGTACTTTATTTCATATAGTAAAGGTCAGAATTTGGGCTCAAGGCAGGGCTATGACAGAAATGCTCAAGCTGAAACCAAGCCAGCTCTGGCATCTGTCGCTTGAAATAGCTCGGAAACAGTAGAGAAGGAGAGCTAACCGGCTAGCATCTGTCCCACACCAAGGAGGTAACAGGAAGAATGTGCTGCCTGGTGGTAAGAAACTGTCATGGTGAGTTTCATGACAACCAGCTACACTCAGGAACTAAAAATGCAAACATAATTTCCATGTCACCTTGCATAAGACCTTCTGCTAAATTCACTCCACAGGATGCAGACAGCATCTTTTGTAGCTTGTCCCCATCAAAGCAAGCCACTCACTAGTCTCTTCCCTGTGACCCTGGTAAGAAGCACTACTCAACGTAAAGGCCTAAAGGAATTAAATGCAGACTTCTTGATCTCTCTCTCCTCCACCTTCCCAATTCTTCAAAAGATTTGCTGCTGAACTTAGCAGTGCTTCCATCCCATGCTGATGAGAGAGTTCATCTCCTTGTTACAGACATCACAAATTGGGCAGAGCATCCTCTCATCAGCCTAGTGGTATATACTGCCTGACAAAACTCATTTGAAAAGGCATGTCCTTCATTATTGATATTTTCTGCTCACGAGTAACAAATTAGATTGTCTCACTTTTACCATTCTACCTTCTGAAAAGGAACAGCTTGGTTTAGGGGGGTTGTTTAGGTTTTTTTTCTACTCTTGCATTTCTACATCTCAGTGTTAATCTATATTCTCATATTATATCCAAAAGAAAGTTTAATAACTTAGCAGCACTCAGGTTCTATTAAAATACAGAACAATAAAAGGGATTCATTTTCTGAGTGTTCAAGTCAAATTACATACTTGAAGTTACCTATTGTAAAATACCTATTGTTTCACATTACTTTTTCCCCCTTCTGTAATTAATGTCGTCTATTCAGTGTTTGAAAAATAAATATAAAAGTCCCAGTGCATTCGTTCACATGAAAAAATGATGGAATAGATGCTTGGAGTCTCAGGAGGGCATATACCAGCCCATTATGATCACAGCTTCTATCTCTATGTTAGCAATACAGTTGCATCAAGGAGAGGATCACCTGATGGTCTGCACATCAAGAGTGAGAGAAAAGCAGACAAATCAAAGGGCTGGTTCAGTGAAACCACTGTTCCAGCAAGCAGTTCTGGAATGCTGGTTAAGACTGTGATTGCATATATTGTCAATTCATCCTATCTTCTTTACTGGAAACACCTGCATGCATCTTTGTATGATTGCCACAAGAAGAAGATGGAAAGAAAGTAGGTTAGACAGAATTGCAAATATAAACTAAGCCTGAAAGTGGAAAAGTAATTAGGAGATGTTCATTCTCAGGAAAGCAGACCTCATGGTGTCTGCCTTCTGATTTGCCAGTACTACAGGCTATTGAGCTGGCTGCAAATATGGCAAATCTCTAGCATGTACAAGCATTGACTTCATGTCAGTGGCAACACCATAAGAACCTGTATAGAACAGCACAGGAATCTCCCACATTGGTATTTTCTTTTTCAATTGTTCAATTGTCAGATTTTATATGCTTCAAAACCCCATTGGCCAGTTTTGGTAACAGCAGCTTTCTTGACAGTTCATTCTGAGAAGGTGGCTAAGGAATAACATAACAATCTGATTATAATCAATATTATAATCAATAATAATATAATCAGTACTATAAACAATCTGATTATAATCAATAAGGAATAACATAACAATCTGATTATAATCACTTGCTTATGACGTTACAATATCATCCCTGAGGGGCAACACCTGTCTGTCTTTGCCAAGCAGACCTGATCACTTATTCAATCCTTCAATTTCTTCCTCAAAATATTAAAGGTGCGCTGTTGGCTTTTTGTGCAGGACAAAGACAAGACAGTGTGACCACACAGGGATCAGCGGTCATATGAACGCACTATTATCAGTGCGTTATATGAAAGGCGTTTATATAGCGTATGTAAAAGTAAGAATTTCAGAGCAAATGAGTCTCCATCCCTCCTGCGGCCACAACAGAATTCTCACAGCTCAGAAAAGGTGTGTAGTGGGAGAGAGCAATGGTAGTACCCCACCTTTTCCTCTTCAGAGTATTATAAATATAATGTAAATGGG
This sequence comes from Platalea leucorodia, assembly GCF_965183815.1. Lineage (NCBI taxonomy): Eukaryota > Metazoa > Chordata > Aves > Pelecaniformes > Threskiornithidae > Platalea > Platalea leucorodia. The sequence continues at coordinate 26,621,606 of NC_138826.1, forward strand.
GTCATATTTATAGCTGGTTTGAGAATCAAAAAGTCTATAGCCACCACAAGGTGGTATATGTATCCTGTAAAAGGGAAACCTTTGCTGCTAAAGGGTGAAAAGAGAATTCTAGCACTGAAAGTTGTCCTTTGACAGGGCACACATAGGTCCTTCCTGCACCTTAGCTCATCCATAAAAGCAAGTATTTCTTGTTGTCCTGGCTACTTCAGCAGGACTAGAGAGTAGGTTAGTTTTGTTCTGTAGAAAGCAGAGGATGCAGTTCTTGCATTCTGGGAGAAATAAAGACTACGCTGTCTTTTCAGCCAGTAATTTAGTAATCCAGGACTTAACAGTCAACTCATTTAGAAAAGCCCAAGCATAGTTATATAACTGATGAGTTTTAGATACACTAATCAATGCGAGTGATGCATTCTTCTCTCTGGCTAAATCAGTGACATGTCATTTCAACTCTCAGTATAGAATTTGGTTTTTTAAGTTACAAAGACACACAGGCAGTGTGTCACAACACAGCTCTAAGTAGCACAGGTCAGTGAAGCAGCTAATGTTCCTTGACCTAACTTGCTAAACTACATCGCTAGACTGCTTCAGTACAGTGTACCAACCTTGGTTCAACAGCCATCCTTATTCAAGCTACCCAAATTATTCATCTAATCTTGCAGAATGCAATTTTAGTTCCTTTGAGAAAGACTCAGCAGCTAACTTGTCTGTTCAGCATAAACCACGTGATGGCACTAGAAGACCAGACAGAATATATGGTTCTAAACTGGGCTTGGCACACAGGTAGGTACTTGTTTCGGCTACTTTCAAAAGTTAAGCTTTCTCCAGCTTGTCTGAGCATGGTCTTCCTTTCCAAATAGGATAGCTAGGAGTTTGGGCTGAAACCTGAATTCAAAATATAGTGATAATTAGTCTTGTCTTTTGTCTCCGGAAGTCCCCATTATTGACCGAAGTCAAAGTCTCCACATAAAGCTTCTCAGAACTATCAGAGCATGTCAAAGCATGTTTTCGCACAAGCTGAATTAGATATGCCTGTGCCTACTATCAAGAATGTCCTTGGAAGTTTAGATTCCCATGGAAGTGGGCACAGCGACAAGTTCAGAAAAGGTTTCCTTTTGGAACATGAACTTTTGATGTTCCTGAGAAGCAGTAGCCATATGGTGATACAGAAACACAAAAATTAAATGGTTCAGGTTAATATTCTGTCTGTATCAATTAATCATTTGAATGGCACTCCCCAAGATTTGGCACAGACCTAAGCAGAAACATCACACTTATTAGTAACATAATTTCATTGTATAAACTAGCCCAGGTTTTTCAGTGGCTAAGTGCCTCTCTTCACTCTAATTCACTTGAGTCTCCAGTACAAAAAATGCTTGGACCATTTGACTTCTGTTCATGTAACAATCTACCAAAAGCAGCTAAACCTGAAAAAATGTAGACACAAAAAAAATTTAAAATTCTATTTCCTTACATTTAGTAATATCACATCAGGTTTTTTTTCCCAGACAGCTGCCTATAAACTCAAAAGCTATTTTAATGTAATTATATTTAATTAAATTATGATTTTCATTTGCTGGAAGTACAGGCAACAATATAACAACAGAGGAACTGATTCACAGTGGAAAATACACTGCAAGTGTCACTTTCTCTACATATTATAGAATTAGTACACTAAATCCTGTGTACGTCATTGAATATGTAAATCGATATCTGCTACTTGACCTAAGATTCTTACAAACAGCATTCATTCTTACAAAAGATACTCATTGTTTCAAGAAGTTTCATACAATGGTCTGTGAATTTATTTACCTTGGGAAAAAAAAAAGCCTGCTTTTATTTAAAAAAAAAAAAAAAAAAAAAGAAAGAAAAGAAAGAAAAGGAAAGAAAGAAATAAATGCATTAAGCAATTGTAGAAGCAAACCAACCCAACTGGGGCACCATGACCAAAGCAAGCCCTGTAATAGTATAATGACCTTTAATGAGTGTCTGGGGAAACAATACAGTCCTAGCATAAAAGACAAAGGGCAAAACCCATCATGGCTCCACTGACACTAATTCAAAATGATTTTCAGAACAACTAAAGAATGTAAGAGAGGTAATCTGATCCACCAATCTGACCTCACTTTGATTCTGGGGCCCTGCTGCTGCCATTTCTAATTGTCAAACACTCTACATTTCACATCTGCTCATATTTAATGAAAAGCTGACTCTCACCGCCATTCTTTGAGTTAACTAGCTCTGTCAAGATGGGCATCATACGACCCCTGTGCACTGCAAAGAAAATACACTGATTTCTATTGAAGCCTTGCCAGTGAAACATTGCATGTGTGTGTATATATATTTTAATTGGAAAAGAAAGGCTTATGCTGCTTTGCAAAGAGCGTGAATTGGTATTGATTTTTGTACTTATTATTAACGGTCAAAGGTGACTAGTCTCACAAGGGGAAGAGTAAGATCTCTTCTGATTTGATGGAGTGATGAAGGGGGGAAAAGGCCCTTGAAAGATAGGATGCTAAAAATCCTCAAAGCTGTCAATATCACTTATCCTTCAAAATATAACATAGATCTAACATGTTTCCCAACAGTATTGTTTTTGGTGGCAATAACACCATTATTGTGGAGGTTTTTGGCTCAGCAGGCAACACAATCAAAAATGTTTACTTTATCTGCCTCTGTAGAGTCTTAAGTGAACTTGAAAGCTATGGTAAACGTACAAATTATGGTTTTTCTTTCCTTGCCAAACAGTGCTAATGGCAGAAATTCTACCCATTTGTAGGGGACATATTCATTTAGCCTGGTCTGGTTGCTGTTAACACCAGTGCTGAGACCCAACCACATATCTCTGTACTAGTCTGTATTAATGCAAACTATACCAGGCACTGTGTTACTGAGGCTGTTAGGCTGTGTAAGTAACACTGCCTGCAGTAATTCTCAATCCAGGGAGGTTTGTTGTTCGCTTTTCTTAACAAAATATGTTTTGCTACGTTTTGCTCTGATAAAGGTCTCTCTAAAGGATAAAAACTCCTATAACTTAGAATAGAACTTAAAATGGAACCATCTCCCTTGAGGCGATGCATGAGTTGCAACTCATGGAAAGGACATTCAGAGCGCTTATACACATATATAGAGAGAGAAGATTTCTGGTAAAATCTCTAAGAAATCCTATTAGAATCAGTTTGGCACAGTCTTCAGAAAAAAATGCTAACAAAAATCACAGTATTGTTACACACTCCACATTTGTGACTAGAAAAATAGTTCAAATGTCAAAATAGTTTAAGCAAAGTCATTCACCACTTGGACTATATACTGCAATACACATACGGTATCAAAAGGCAACCAGATCCATAATGTACTAGCTACGTTATACTCTTACTAATGGGAAGGCATTTTTATCCATGATGACTTGCAATGTAAAGTGGACATTCTTCCCAATCAAAACTCCTAATACTCCTTATAGATGTATCTGAATAACTTTATAGTTTTTCTTTGCCATTTGGATAGGGAAAACAGTTCCTGTTCCAAGACATAGTTTTGCCTGTTATGAATATCTAAAGAGAATGAGAAAATATGAAAAAAAAAAAAAAATCACCATTTTATTTAACAATCTTTCTCAATTGTTGACATCACACCTATAAAGGAAGCTTTGGAATCCCTACCGCTCGCTCAAGAATTAATGGCTATGCAGAATTGTTCTAACTTCTCTGACTTCTCCCTCTCAACTCTGATCTTTCAAAAGAGGTTTAAGGGCATATTCCAGAATGGTACTGTCCTATGGGTCAAATTCTACAGTTAATTTCAAAAAGTTTGCATCAGGAAGTTTGCATCAGGAAGTTTGCATCAGGCTAGCCCTTCTAAAAAGGCACTACTAAAAGTACAACCATTTTTACTAAGATTTCTGCAGTTTCAGTATTAGATGGAAGGTCCTGCTTTATTGAAAATGAAGGGTTACAAGCAAAACGAAAGATAATGGTAGCAGTACAGAATAGAATTCCAGCTACTACGGTTCAGCTACTAAGTTGTATCCTGTATATTTATTCACTGCCTATTTGTATGCTGCTCTAGTGCCAGCACTATTAAAGCTGTCCACTTAGCACCAGTCATAGATTTAGACACAGGCCTGTTCCTCCACTGAAGCACTTATTGTTTAATTAATGACAATTTATATTGTATGAATTAAATAAAAAAGATGTCACCAAACTGCACTACTAAGGTTCTGCATGCTATTGCAAGAGCATGCTTCATAAAGAGCACACAAAGCAAAATAATGAATTAAATTTTTCATATTAAAAGTAAATTAAAACAGAAATATAAATACAGAGCTGTATAAAAATTTGGGTTTGACTTTTTTAAAAAGCATCAGCCCAGTAAAACTCACAGAACTACAATGTACAACACAAGACGGGGATGATACCACAGACACCACAGACATGGAACAGCATGTGTTGGTGTTAAAACTTACAGGCACGTAAACTGGTGGAGCAATCATTAACAGAGACAGAAGAAAGTGGGAAGGCTCTCTCAAGGGTGTCCATGTTACTATGTACACTGCCTGACATGCAAGAGCAGTCACGCTCAGAGCGTCCGCAATCAAAACAACATGCCAGTTTCATTCTCTTGTAGATGGACATCTTGGCTATAACCATGTGTTGGATGGGAGGAGAGGAAGAGCAGCAGGTTAATGGCAAGGTTATATATATAACAAGGCAGCTGGAAGGTAATTTAAGGGATTTAATACAGGCCTTAGTTTATGTTAACAGTCTTGACCCAGGAAAAAAAGTGCAATGAGATTATTGATAACACTTTGGCTGTACATGAAAAGTAGGGCAAAAGATAAATTGCTCTTTATTTCTGTTCAGTCTTATAGGGTGACCGCAGACAAGGGGAAGAATTACTGTTTACAGTCAAGTGTTTGGATCGAAAAAGAACATAGTAAAAGCAGAGAATCCTAAGAATATATTTTTCCCTTGGCACAATTAATACTACCGGGCTAAAATGAAAAGAAAAATCTAAAGCTGCTAATCCATTAGATATTTTTGGCCTATCCTGCTTCCTGTAAAAATCAAAGACTTTTTATATATCTATATATATATATGTATGTATACACACACACAAAAACACACATACACATATATTCTTACATACACACTCACACACACATATACATTATACAGATACATACATATATATACATATATATAAATATATTTATACTTAAACACATGCTAATAATTTCTCTGTATTAAACTGTGCCAGGGAACTCCTTTATTGCAATAAATTACACATTACTAAAGAGTTACAAGATGTGCATAAAATTTTCTGAAAAATTTACTTCATTTACATTGTATCTTCAGGAATTCAAATTAACTCTTGACAAAATACCAAAATTTGCCCATATAAGAGACACAACTAATAATGGTAAATATGCTTGACATTAAAATCAGTTCACAAATAAGGCATCACCAAAAGCACACAGAGCATTGGTCCATTGAAACATGCTGAACCAATCATTGGCATGTTTTCTGCTCTGGATTCAAAGGTAGATCAAGAACCAAATAACTGAATGTAGAATTAGGGGCTAATTCCAAAAGGTTAAGGTGCCAGGTTAGAACAGAACATTTATATCCTTCACTCATGGGAATGTCCTTGTTATATATTTCTAGAAATATACTACATCCTATTTTATAAAAGCATGTGTAATTACAATTGTCCAATTTTGTATGTTACCTGAATCACAGGTATGTTCAAGTCTGAAGAAATGCAAAGGCAACTTAGATTGTTTCACACGTTGCACTGAACCAACACTTTTGGTAATGGTTTAGATTGAACTGACTCAATTATGCTAAAAACAAAACAGAACACTGACAGGCAAAAACAAAACCTTAAAAGCAAATGCAGAAAAAAAGGTAATGTTTCTCTGGCCTGTACCTTCAGTTTAGGATGTCTTTTTTGCATTATGGTAACGACATTAAATTTAAAATAATTTCTCTTTTTTTTTTTTTTTTTTTTCCTCCCAGTTTCTTAATGCCACAGTCACCAGGGAAGTGGGATTGAAATCGCTTAAATGGGTCAAGTCCTGTTCTAAGGCCTTGATGACTTGCCATACAGTATACTTGTCAAGCAAGGGTAACATTATGATTGTGGAAAACAGGCATTGAGGGAGATGAATGAGTGATCTCTTCAGCAGCGACTCCATTCCTCTAAAACTTTGCTCACATGACTAATGCCATGTTCTTTTAGCATCCTAGTAGAGTTATCTTACAGCTGTTCAGAAAGTCATCATGCAGCATCAGGCTTGTTCATTGCAAGGTACATCATTCCTCAGAGCTTGGCTTTTAGTAAGAAGGTTTCCACTGCAGCTTTTGATGCATACACATTCAAACTACACAGAAAATTCAAAACAGCATTTGTTTTCCCATCGTTTCCCTCTGTCTAACTCTTCCCAACACATTCTTTAAAAAGGAAAAGTTGGGCAGAAAAAGAAAACTGAAATATGTTATCAAAAACGTGGAAGTCTTTCCACTATGCCTATTTTATTATGTTCACTTTAAGAAAATGAAAGAAAAATAAAAGGCATTTGAGAGACACACTGACAGCAGGTGAGGTAAAATGCAGGCCCATTTTGTTTTAATTATAGCTGTTTTGAAGGACTTTTTCTAATTAAATGCTGTAGCAAAACACACTGCTCAGAAATTGTCAACTGCTATGTCACTGGTTAGTAACAGTCCCTGGTTTTCATTTACTTGTAGCCGTATCTTGTCAACAGTCGATAACAGGATAGGACACATTTATGAAAATTAAAAGAAATCATCCTTAAGGGCAAAGAGGGTTGGGAAGAAAAACTTTTTGTACCATTTTCATCAGACTTAAACCAATGAAGTGGGAAATTTAAGCCCTTCTGTACAATAAGGGAAGGACTCCATGGCGCTTCTCAAAAGCAATGCCCTTTCAGGGACTGTTTTTAACTATTATTATCAGTTGTTCTGCAGATCATGCATCATTTTAATATTTCACATCATTAACATGCAGGAAACAGGCTTGGACCTGGAAATATAAGTAGCAGAAAGGACTTGCTATAAGGGTTTCAACCAGTATATAAGCAACCGCATATCAGAGCAATACATTTTGGAAAGAAAACATGCTGTTACTCTTCATTCCTTTTATACAGTCATTGTTACATTCATACCAAATACAATACTTATTTTCTTTTAAATAAAACAAAACATGGATTATTAGTAGGGATGACTAGTGACAAGATCAAAGACAAGACAGAAACGATTTTAAATGGTTCAGCCACAGACATACCATTTCCTATAAAACTTCCATAAACATTAACAAAAAATGGGAATCATCAGAGAGACAGGGGGACCTCAAGAACAGCCTCTGGGTGGGTGTTAAATTCACCTGTAGCACCTGCATAAGAATCGACTCATTTCTATTCATAGAAATGTTATGGATGTTGAATAGAATAGTTATTTGCAACTAGTGAAAATGTAAGTTGGGACATAAAGGAAATTACTTCCTTATTTTCAAGTGAATAATAAATGGACAAAAAGGAAGAACAGATCCTTCTTCTTAGTATGATGACAATCCCACAGCATTTGTAAAATGAATTAGTAAAAATATCAGGGGAAGTTATCATGGACATGGAAATCAGACTACTTAAATAATTTACTGACAAAACAAGGCGTATATGAACTACTCATCTTCTGATTTGTTAAGAGCAAAAAGGAAAGCAAAATTTCTGGCTATTATTTATAAAGTAAATGAATACTTTTAAAACTTTTTTTGTTGCCATTCTTCTCAGAAGGCAATAGCCTTCCATTCTAATAAGGAAGAAATGTGCCTTAGATGTCTAAGCTTCTAACAGTACCTTGCTTTCTGATCTCAAAAACTCAAAAAGTCCAGTCAAAATTTCCAGATTGTCTGGATCTGAGGTGTTACTTAGAGTTCACAAACAGTAATGGGAAATATTTCCAGCTGCAAAAATAAGCAAAGGAAACTGCAGATTATTCTCTACCTAAAATGTCAAGGAACAGCTCCTTTTTATTTCAAGCAAGCAGAATATAGTGTCTCTTCATCTTTGCTGATTTTTAACCACAGTCTACCTAATCCTCGTACTCCACCTACCGGTATAGCAGTTTTCCTTGTGACCTCAACGGTAACAAAAAGTAGATCTACGAGGACATCTAGTGGATCTCTAGGAGATAACAGCTGGTTAAGAGGATGATGAACTGGAGGTTTCTTGACCAGCAAATGGTAAAAAAAGGTCCCACTACACTCAAGAATTGAAATGCATACGGTATCATTTCAATTCATCAGGTCCTCATGATCCACACTATGGGCAGAATAACAGGAGCAGCAAAGGACGACCAGACTGATTTGATCGCCTTTTAGTAATGCTGGTTACTATCATGAGACTGAAATATTGAAAGGCCTTCCTCCAGCACAACTTCAGTTTCGTGAAAAATACAGCAGCATATCTTAAACTGTTTGTGAGAATTTCTCTTAACACAACAGGCAAAGCTATCTCTCCATTATTTAATTTTTACAGAAGAACTTCAAGACCACCAAGTCAGCTTGTTCACTATCTTCCAATTTTTGCAATCAAAGGCAATTGGTTAGTTGTTTGCTATAATTCATACGGTGCTGTTCTCTGTCAAAACTATAGAAACAGCAGGTGACCCGAGTGGACATTTTGCCCTATTTTAGTAGCTATCAGAATAACTCACAGGTTTTGAAGTAATGGCACATTTATAGACCAATTCATTTTAATTTTCAAATCTGATCATGACCTTTCCTTCATTACCTTAAAGACGACTCTCAGCCAGTGTACTCTCAAAGCTAACTGCATTTCTGAACAAACTGAAGCTATTGGGGAAATGGAAAAAAAAGTAAGTCAAGGTTACATGACCTTTTCTTTTTTAATACTCTCTTAACATGAAGAGCTCTTTTATTTGTTTGTTTATTACTATTTAAACTAATTTATCTGGTCCAGAAAGGCCTCAACATAGACACATACTTAAAATAAATAAATTTCTTCAAATAAATCCAAATTAATTCCAGTATTTTGCCTCAAAGTCAATAGGATTCATCATTTTATCCATAGAAATTAGTTTTCTTCTGGTTTATTATTAAGTATTGATTCTTATCATGCTGACCTGTTTCACAATCTGCTTTTCTGTTGCTGCCCCATCTTTCTTCTATGCTGTTCTATTGGCTGAAAACAGATCTTTGGAGAAATTTCTGTTCTGTTTGAATGCCTTCTACCACAACAGGATCTCAACCCTTTAGTTTGCAGGCACCACAATAAAATAAATATTAAATAATGATAATCATAATGAAGGCCATCACAATTCCAAGATGGCTAGCACTTTATCATGCAACTCCAGGAGTGTCAACTTCTGCTTGATTTTTTGCAAGATCCTATGGTATGTACAGCTGAGAGGGGAAAAAATATCTCAGTCCTGATTAAGACTTGAAGTGTTATCACACAATAAATTTGGAATATCTGGTGAAATGTTGAAAAAGTCTCATAGCCTCACTTATTTAGAATAGCTGCAGTTATACGGTATGGTTAGCAGCCTCAATCTGGTACAGTAATGCCTCACTGCAGCTATGAAATGTTTGATCCCTCTTGCTGTTTGAAAGATCAAGCCCATATAATCCCAACACTGCCCTATACCAGTACATTTCTTTGCAGTGCTTGTATTTCTAAGCAACAAATTCTTTCCATATCCCAAATGCTTGTGTTTATTTAAATTATCACAACTGTACACACTAAAAGTGGCTGATGAGAGCCTTCACAGATTCTGTACACTTTAAAGTGCTATGACTTAGACTGACATGAAGTGGTCTATAAAGTTTGTATTCTATATATAATAATAAAGTAAAACTTTACAGCTTAGGTCCTGAAAACTCAGTGTGGCGCTACTCATGTAATTAATTCAAAACAAGCAAGCTGGGGGAAATAATCACTGTAGCTTGTTTCCTGTTGAAGATATTTGTAGGTTTATACATTAAAAGTTAGCCACACATTTAATTCATTGTCTGGCTGTACCCCCATCTCCTTTTGTTTTTGTTGGGTGGTTTTTTGTTTGTTTGTTTGTTTGTTTGTTTTTGGTTTTTTTGTTTGTTTTTTTTTTTTTTTTTTTTTTTTTGCCAATGCAGGGAAAGGAGTTAGTTAAGGACAGTAAAAGACTGCTGTGTTGCTCTTTGTGCCAGCTATGCAATGGAAAATACAAAGTACAAAAAACCTGAACATGGGTCTGACAATGAATTGCACTTAACCAGGCAAACAGTGCTATAGTGGTAATTACCCCAGCCTAACCGATATCCCTAAAAATTCATGAGATATTTCTAGAATCATTTCAAGGAAATGCCATTGCCAAGATCTCATTTTCAAATAGGGATAAAAAATAAGGTTGTGGAAAAAAAGAGGCAAAAGGTGGAAGAGGGGAAAACTGCTGTATTTTCTTCAACGTCACCCTAATCTCCATGGGTGTAAACGATGAGAAACTTGTGGGTATGACGTCACTGCTACATGCAACATAAATAAAGAAAAGAACCAAAATACTGAACAAAAATACTCTCTGCTAGAGAAAGACAGGTTGGACCGCACTCTGGGCTACAGGGAACCCATTTTTACTCACAATAGATCACTATCAGTGTGCAGTTAAAATATAGTAGGGGCCGTGTTCCAAGGCAGCAAGAGGAAAAATAAATCAAAAGTTTGTCAATTGTCATAGATTACAAGAAATTCCTTCAAACACATCAATGTACATATGATATGTCCCCTCTGGGGTTCAACCCCCAACGTTCACAGCAAGCACTGTCACTGGAAAAAATATATAGAGAATTAGACCATAGCTGTTGCACAAAATGAAAGAAACAGGAGGAGTAGGTCATCCAGTTTAGAAATTTCATCCCAACGTGGCTGCATTTTATATAAATATATACATGTATTTGGCCCCTTGCTGCAAAAACTACAGTTAAATGGAATAGGAAAGAGATTGAAAACATTAAGAAAAAAATATTAACAATCTGTGAATAAAATTTCCACACAAGCATTTCTCTGGACAATGTGACATCAGCATTCATATGTTATTCAGGGAGTGGGATGGGTAAGGGGAAAGGGATGGCAAAGAAACTGCAAAAGGAAAGCAAGGTTACTTTAATTATCCCTGGCCTTGTGGAAATGTACTGATCTACCCTGAATTATTAATATTAGGCCTAACAGGTTTGGACAAATGGCTATGTAGGTCAGACTCACATTTAGACCCCAACAATACCACAAGCTAATGTTCACACAGTATCTAAATTGATGTGCAACCTCAGATATATTATTTAAAGAATGTGGTTTTCAAGTGTCACAGGAAGCTGCAATAATTAATGCCACCATAATTAAGTTTTCCATGTAAAGATATTCTTTCACATTTAATTCACCTGAATGTGTCAATAGTTTTACAGACAACCTTTCATTTCATCTTACATATTTTCCACATTCAGCTGCCTCCAATTGCTATGTTACTTGCTAATTAAAATATATATTTATCATATAGGACTACATATACGCACGTGTGACTATTTGCAGTGTCTTTGAAAATCAAATTGACATATTAGCTGTTGACAGATCAGTTGACAGTTTCCTAATTCAATAGGGAAACAGTTTTCTTAATTTATGCTTTGTTTTGGTTAGACTGCATTTTTAAGACCAATGATTTGTGTAGCTTACAGATGGATTACATAGTTAAGATTTTCAAAAGTGATTAGTGATTTGAAAGCTAAAGCTAAGACATTTTATGTGAATAATAGACTGCACTAAAGACTTACCTTTTTAAAAAAAAAAAAAAAATCAAGTCCCATAAAAGGGGATCTCAAGATTGTCATCAAAATTCAAGAGACCAAAAATCACTAATTACTGTTGAAATTTTTCACTTACATGTTTTGCTGATTGACAGAACTTTAAAAGCAAAGCAATTGTATTATTCCTAATAGTTGTGAGCATGCTCCTAAGTGGAAGCTGTTCTCAGCTGTACTGTGAGCTGTCAGCTATCATGGTATCTGTGATCGTATGTGTGTGCATGTAGGAAAGGAGAGGGGAGAGGGCAAACGGGAGGAGAGAAAGAGGGGAGACAATGAAAGGGAAAGTTAAAATTTTACTCTCACTGACCATTTTTTTTTTTCTTTTTCACCTGACTCAGAGGATTCCCTCCTTAGTGTTCAGTGCTCACTGCAGCAGCTCTGACAGCTGCCTCCTTCAGCCTCACTAACCCCATCATTTTGTTTCTTCATCTGTCCAACACCCTTTCATTTATTGGACTGATACGTGTGACCATGCCATTTGCAACACTTCCTAGTGCTACACACAGAAGTTGTCACTCTCACCTCTCCATGGCCCTACTGCTGGTATATATCCATTGTGTTGTCTGGGTCACAGGATACTGTTTTCTCCCCAGTTTCCTACTACTGAAGAGGTTACACTGATTTTCATTAATGTATAACAAAGGGCCCTCAACCTTTATACTGTGAATTCCTGATTCCTGTCTTCTAACAGATTTCAATGAAAAGTGTAGATCTCACATTAAAATGACAGATCTTTGGAATTTATTTTTTTTTTAATCAACACATGTATGAAAACCATACACTATGTGAAGGGGGAGTAGAGAAGAAAATGCAGATTTTCTTTTTTGACAGAGTCAGATAAAATTAAACAGGTAACATATTTCCCTTTAACTGCTGGGTAATTTGGAAAAAAAAAATGGGTTTGAGAGGTACAGGCACCTCGAGGCATCTGCAACTGGCTTTACCAGAACTTACTCAGAAGCCTCATTGGCTTTGGCAGCAGTTCAAAGGTCACAATCTCACATGGATAAACTGTTCTTGAACAATTTTTTTCCAATATGTTAGGCAATGCATACATTCCTTCCACATGAGGCATGCTTTCCGTGTGCTTTGCTCTCCTTGCGGCTGCTGGGAGATAAATACCATTTTCTGTCAGTGTTTCAGCTGCTTTCTCTCAACTATGCTACTTTGTTCCACACTCCTGTTTTTTTTTGTGGGGAGAGGAGTTTCTTTAAAAACCCCAGTGATATTTTGTCTTTTTAAAATCATCTTCAAGAATTCATCAATTTCAGGCACTCCTTAATAGCAGAGAAGGTCCAGTTTAGGCTTTCTTCCATCCTCTAAGACAGTGCAGTGATAACACTATGACTGGATCTATAAATAAGAGAGTTTTTTTCCCTTTTAAAAGTAATGGTAAAATAGACATGGTTAAACTCTTCTGAGATCTTTCAATTTACCTGATCAGTATTTTTGAACAGAATGATCTCTTTCATGGCAGAATACCCTGGAATGCACATAAATATTCAGATATCCATTGAGAAATGGATCCCTAAATCCTTTTGATATCAGTATTAGAAACACACATGGGTCAAACACATCTTTGGCCAAAATGTGGTTGTGATAGTTCCTGCAAAAAATCCTGTCAAAGTGTATATGTAGATAAAATGCTAATTTCTATATATTTATAAAAATACAGATGCAAAGTCTGATCTAAATTCAAAAACTCAGTGATTTCTTTATGCAAAATTTTCCAAACAATTTAAAGAGCAGACCTAAGAACATAACTAAACTAAATATTAGCATTACAGCTAATCTTCTAAAAGGATATAGGTAAGAGGCACTAATATTTAATTTCTTCCAGACAATCCCTTCCTCCAGTAAAACTGATTGTTTATTTCAATAATAATTTATTTCAATAGGTATATGATGGAATATTATTTCCTAGTTTCTTCTTTTACAGAATCATGTTCAGCAAGATAGACAAAAGTTCTTTACAGAAAATTATTGAAATAACTGGATTACTGCATGGTATAAATGACAGCAGAACTTCACTGTTAGCTTATTCTTAACTCAGAAACCTCCACAATTAGATCTAGCTTGATTTAATTCTTCAGGTTTTGTTAGCTTTGGACCCTAATGGACTTTTTAATGAAGAAACAGGTGTGAGCGGTGTGAAATGTAATAAAAATACATGGACTTCAGAAATGCAAATGGCACTTACTATGCTGCTGTGCATTTTTTCTTAGTTTTTCTGTACCACTGTGTAAAACATGTAAACGCATGTACAGATATTCTTCGAGGCTGAACAGTTCATGAAAAGCAGAGGAAGGGAGCGATAGAAATATTACTTACGCCGTTTGCAGCCACATTTTTTTATCCTTTTGGGATCCGTGATGTCATCATGACAGGCCTTGCAGTAAAAAAATGCCCTAGAGAGACAGAATGGAAAAACTGACACTTTTCTTAATCCATACAAATGAAATTAGGCCCACATTTCCTCTTGTTGCAGTGCCAAATTAATGAAACATGCCAGCACTAATTTCCTTTAATCTTTGAAAAGGTTTAGACATTTAAAGTAGGAAATATTTGCTGCAAGACCATTAATTTCAAACATAATACTCCAAATTAGTGTTTCTTTTAATACACTTTTATTTGAAAAGTAATTGGGAGAAGGGATGATAATTATGACATAGTGTATCAGTGCATTTGTCTTTCATCTTATAAAAAGAGCATCCAATTAATTTTCTCACAAAAATATATATATAATGAATTCTCTGTTCTTATCAGATATACCAGCTTCTTGGTTGGTTTTTTTTTTTTGGTGGTGTTTTGGTTTTTTTTTTTTGGAAGCATTGTCTAGCATCCTGGGCTAATTTTTCAGCCTGGTCACAAGTAGGACTTCATTTTGGATACAATGAGAGATTGCAATGAGACCAATGTGACAATAACATCAGATATGCTATTTACAAAAGAAACCCAACCAAAACCAGAAAGGGAAAGTCCTATCCAAATAAGTTCCTAAAGGAACATATAAATGAAAGAACTGAAATAATCTTGATTCAGACTATTTTTTTTTTATATCGGAATAGAGCAGAACCATTTTGGTTTTGAACAGACAAAAGCCAAAATTTCAAACAAAAATACACAAATAACAAGGTGAACCATCTAGGTTTCCATTTAATGCTTTTGGTTATGAACTTCTACTCTTGCATCAAATGGCTCACCACTAGGTGAAACACAAGGAGAACTATGGAAGACAGAAAGGGTAAACATTTGACTTCATATAAGATTAGAACAAAATTCCAATTTAATAAATATGCATTAGACTGCCCACAGGAGAGTTTAATCATGCCTGTCAAGTCAATATGTCATGTAAGGCTGCTGTGACACATCTCATGAGGATCACACAGCTGGCCTCTAGCTGGACAGTTACAGTTTCCCAGGATTCTTGCTGGAATAACAAATTAAACATACTTTTTAACCTGATGAAATTTCCCTGTACTTATCCATATTCAGGATATGTCAGCTCCATGCCTATCTTCCTAACCCTCTCTCATTGCATACTTCTCAACACAAATTGGCAGTAAGAACCAAAGGTGCCACTTTGCAACCACCCATGGATTTTGCCGATGGTACTGTTCATAGATTTAGGATGGTTGGATTGCTACAACAGTATGGAACAGTAACTGGAACAGAACAATCTACAGTCCAAAATATAAAAAGAAAAATAAACAATATTAATACACAGCCTCTGACAGTTCAGCTAGGATGATTGCTACTAATTCTTTTTCGATTAACTTAGAGTCCACCACAGGTGGAACTATATTAAAGGAAATGTTGGGAAATATGAACTAGATAAATTTGTAACTATTTGAATTAGGTATCTAAGTTATTCTACACCTCTGAATAATGGCCCAGGTAAAGTGGCCCATCAGGAGGAAGGTAGCAGGTCTACCATATGATATACAGACCAGAGAACAGAAATTTAAATTTGCAGTAAGACCTCACTGAATGTTATTAATATTTCTAAAATCAAGATAGCATGCAAGCTACTGATGGAAGACATAAGTCCTAAATATAGCAGACTTAATTTCTCTAAGAAACATCCAGGAAGATTATTCTTTCAGGCTGTGATATTGTCTTACTATTTCCAAGAAGCAAAATGTAAAAGGAAAAAGCCTTCTCTGAGCATTTGCATGCTTTGCTGGAGAAAGTTTCTGGACTTCAAAATATTCACTTTCCAACAAAAAGAAAATAGACTGCCTCCAAGGAAATGAGAATAAAATATTTTTCAAACCATGAGTCGATGTCAAGACATAAGCAAGGAGCAGAAAACTGCCTCCATTTTTAACAATTTCTCCCCAATCCAGCTGTAAGCCCCTGTATCGAACAACAATCCACTATCACACAAAACTTCATGACAGGAATTTGACCTAGGTCACTTCTATAGATCATGTTTCTGAAGTCCACTGCAGGACACATGTCCTAAAGAGTACCTTCAATCCTATGTGCAAAGTCAAGAGCAAACGCAATCCTATGTGCAAAGTCAAGAGCAAACGCCTGAAGTGATTGCTGCGATAAAATTATCCTTCTATATAATTGGGTTGAATTAAGCGGATTTGAAGCATGTAGATTTCTGATGTTAGTACTAACATGCAAATGGATAAAGATGCAATTAATATAATTCATATTATATTTAAACACTCAACATTTTACATGAAGCTATTTACCTAGGCATAATTGTTTCTAATGTGAAACTATTGTTCTAAAAATGCAAAAGTAGTTCTAGTAAGAAGAGTAATTGAACATTGCACGTTATATTTCACTGTGAAATATATATTTGATATATATGAATAGCTTTAGCTTAAAAGAGCTGAAATTTCTCCATTAGCATGTAACACAAAACCAAAATAATTTAATTTGAATTTCAGGTATATAACACGTTTAATTTTGCTTTATTAAAAAAAACCCTTTTTTTCCCCCTCCAAAAGACTTCAATTTTAGAACATTTTTCTGACTCTGATTCATAGCTCAAAAGGGTGAAATCAACACTTTAGATAATTGGTTTTGTTAGTTGAAACACATCTGATAATCATTTGCTTTGCACAGAACAGCTAAGCAATGTGGTAAGGGAGGCAGCATGTTTCTAAATAAAGCCTTCTTGCAAAAAGCAAGGCAGAACTGGGAATTTTGGTTCAGCTTGCTATTAGATAAAATGTACTAGGCGAATGATGTGTAAATTTTCTCTAAACACATTAATAACAGTCAACTTCTCCCTGTTAAAAATGCTATGCCAGGTAATTTTTGCTTAGAGTCTCAAATAATTTTATAGGAGAGTGTTAAATGCCTTATAAATGAAGAAAAGCTAGCATCTCAGTAAAAGAATGTGAAGATGGTTCTGTATATTCAAATGGAGAAAAGCACCAGAGAGGAAAAGAACTATATGCTGAAAGGCAGCATACCTGAGGCAATGCTGGATGTAAATACTCCAAAGATGGTGCTAGAAATATGAGAGGACAGGAGCACTGCTGTGCTGTTCTGTATGCTTCACCTAGCCAAAACCTATCTTAGCTATTTCAATGAAGATAGAATTCAAGTTCTCAGTGATTTCACTGTTTTGATGTTTTTACTTTAAATATTTGTAGCAAACATGCATTGCTTAATGTAATGTAACATGCATTGCTTTCACTGTAATTTAATCATAAAAACTTTAGGACTTAGTAAAGGTTATGACTTGAATATTTCATCATTCTAAGTATAAGATTTAGTTAAAATATCTGCCTCAAGGAGAACATCAAGTAAAAATCAGATTCTTGATAGCATGACTTACAACTAAAATACAAATTATGAGGAAGTTGCAAATATTCCTTTTCTTTTTTATTTTCTTAAAATCTTACAGACATTGAATAATTATTTTTTTTTAAAGTTATTTTCTCACATTGCTCTTTTATTCCTTCCAAGCATATCATAAATCCTAACAAACAAAAGTACACAAGTTTGGTTCCTAAACACAATGTCATAAAACCCCTTTTCATTCAACCCAAATCTAATCAGCCAGGTACAGCAAACCAGTAAAGTTGTCTAAAATGTTTGGGATATACTGCACTGTTGTAGTTTGATTTATTACTATGAGGCCATAGAGTATGTAGTTCCAGTAAAGAAAAAATGACAAGAACATAAGTATTATTCTGCTAATGCAATTACTGAATGAATACAGTAGCTTGGTCACATCAAGTATTTGCTAGAGTCTATGCAAATAAGAACTACTCTAAACCTGAAACTCACACAAAAGTGTAATCCTGTCCTCTCTCAAAGTAATTCCACTGAGACAAATTAATTATAGAGAAATCAGATAAAAATATTTTACATTTTCTAGTAGGACTCAGAAAAAAAAACCTCTTCATTTCTTTTCACATCTGCTGTGAAATTATTGCATTTCCATGATATTTAGGACTGCAGTTAAGAAAATGGCATGCACACATGGTTGGTTCACTAGAGTACCAACTCAATTCCCCCTGAGAATCTTTAAACAGATAATAATGAAAATTAGGTGAGGTGTTTACATGTAAAGAAAAAACAGAAATTAAATACTATATGTTTAAATTTAAAGATAAAAATATATTAATTACCTTTTTACTTCTTTGGCATCACTTGCAATGAAGAATCCTAAAGTACCTTCTTGAATCTTGACATGGTTTCCAGGATTGATTAATATACTGCTCAGTGAAACAAGAACAAAAACAACAAAACATTAAGTTTAAATTACTATTAACTGAATGTTCCAAAATAGCTTTATTTGATTCTGTTATAGGGGACCCACTAGTTAGGAAAGGCTGCAAGGAAATTTTAAGCCATTCTTCCTTGAAATTTCCAATCAAATAACAGTTTCACATGCTTTTTACAAAAACTTAAGTTTGAGACAGTCACATGCCTCTGCCTATTATCACATCATTTAAGTGTTTACGTCTGTTTTCTTATGTTTTTGCATTAAACATAGACTATACAAAATAACAAAGCCTCTCAGAAACATGATGTGTGAAGCTGAGCATTTCAGCCTTCTTGCTCTGCCATGCAAAATGGTGAAAAATTCACAATACGGTGAAAAGGGAAGAACCAGCAACCACCACTCAATAACAATACAAAAATACCATTTATGAAGCTAAACCCTTTGATGCAAATTTTTGCCAGTTTCTAGTGAAATAGAATGTTAATGGGACCCCTATCTGGACATACAATATTATTGTTTAAAATAATAAATACACACATACACTCAAGGGGAATGGTACAAGACAACCAGTCACGATAGCTGAAAAAACATAAAATGAATAGAAAATTTTTAAAACACTGCTATGCAGCCATGGAAGAACAAAAATAACCCAACCACACTGACAGAATAGCCTCAGCTAAATTTGATGAAGGAAATTATAAACTGCTATCAAGAAGTGAGGTACTCCATGTCTCTCCATGAAATATCTGTTTTATTTTAATAATTTAACACTAGATTTTAGGTAAGGCAATCTACAAAGTACAAAGCTAAATATGAATATACAGATAGAGATAGATGTAAATATATTCTCCAATAAGTTTTATTAATGTGTAATACAACTAAGCTTTTGACCTGTTAAAACTTAATAAAGCTTGGCAAAAGTTCTCTCTTTTTTGTCTTTTATTAAAGCTTAGCCTTTGTAAGTCAAAATGTAGTAATGGCACACATATGCAACTTACAGTAAACAAAGACTACCAGCAATTTAAACACTTGTGGATTTAGCTAAAATTGATTTTGGGGAAGTATATATATACGAAAATAAATAAAACACATTTCTGAACAGACATACATTATTAAAGTTGAAAGCCAAACATCTTCCATGTTATTCTTAGGAGGGAAAATGGGTCTCAGCAGATCTCTTATTCAAGATGTTATTTATTATCTATTTATTAGTAATAAATTAGTGTGACAAAAAAATATACCTGAAAGCTTTATAATGAGCACATTGTTTTGTGTGACTACACATACCCACAAGGCCCTATGAAAAGAATATGCAGGCTGCAAAATAAAGCATTCATGAGTTAAGAATTAAAAGGTTCGTCATGCAGCCATAATTCAGCCCCCATTAGGTAGTTGTTATGATACAATTCTTAATTTAACAGCCACAAACTACTTTTTTTTCTTGAAATCTGAAACTTCATTCAGTGGTGTTTTACTGCCGTTACTCCAGGCATGGCTTCATGTAGTTTATCTTTAAAATCAGCATCATATTTTTCTTATGTGTTTTTCTGCAGTGTTCATCACTATAGCATGCAAAAGATTCACAAATACATAATTTATTTTACAAGAAGAATGAAGATATAGTATTATTCCATTTTACAGGTGAGAGATTAAGTCACGATGAGATATAGTAGCTATTAATTTGGGATGCCTACAGGCCATTTTTTTAAGTATTTAGCATTGCATAGCTCCATATGCACCTTCTAGGGACTCTTGCTCTAAGAATGCTCAGCATTTCCAAAAGCCCAGCCTCTGGCTCCCAAAATAATAAACACTTAATCAGAAGTCATCTGTAAAAGGTTTGGTTTAAATTATTAGCTCACTCTCACACAGATATTCTGTGGCAGAGGCTGGAACAGAAATTAAGTCTCAAAGAAAGCATTTACCCAGATATCCTTCCTTTTCCTTCATTCACAGTTTCAAGCTTTGCAACAAAAATGAGAGGAGAACTACAGAAAATGGAAGTCACCACCACAGAAAGCAGGTTCATCTCCACAGCACACTTCAGCAGTATTGCAAAATATGAAATGTGATGGTGTAAATAATGCCTAAATTATGCACACAGATAAATGGGATGAATTTAAGTTGCACGGCTAAACTTTGCATCTGGTATTTCTTTTGTTAGTGTATTGGGCTTAATAGTTGCACTTGCAACTAAAACATTTAGCTAATGAAGTTTTAAAATGCAATTTCACACATTTTAAAATGGAATAAAACAGACAACAAGAAAACCCCGAACAACCCCATGAGAATTTCTTCATATGAAATCAGACACTCAAGTCACAAACAGGTTGGAAATATGTAGATTCCCTGCATAAACTTCTGTCACTTGAGCCAAGAGAGCATTTACTAGCTGTTACAGAGATACCTTAACAGGCCATCACTAAGTGAGATGAGACATACACTCTACCAGTACGCTTACAAAGTCGAGAATGGCCTATCTTAAGCCTGCGAGCCTACGCGAACCTAGATAAGTCACTTCTCAAGAACCAGGAGAGAATCTTTCTGGCACTAACTCTCTAAAGTCTTTCTGCCAAAGCTTTCTATTGTGTCCCTAACTGCATCCGTGTTTCAGTCTTCATCTTTCCTCTTCCTTGTCTGCTAACCTTTAATCTGCCATTATGCTGAGAATTTAGCTGTTAAACTCAAAAATCTTCTACAGATGCTAGTCTCATTTATTTCTACTATACTGTTCCTTCTAAAATATGCAAAGACTTGTAATATGGTTAGGGTTAGCTATTTTTCTTAGGTACAAATAGGTACTGCTCTGTCAGAAAAATACTTTTTTTGCCCTTATTTCATTCTTTGCCCTTAATCACAGAAGTATTACAGCTTTTCAGTGACAACAGATGAACACATTTCTTTACATAGACCCACCTTGGTTTTTTTAACTCATCCCATTCTTGGAGATAGATAAACCATACCCAAACGGTAAAAAAATCCTACCAAAAGCTCAACAACCTGAACTCCACAAGCTGAGGTAACACCACTAGATATGTAAACGTTCACTCCCCCTCACAGAACTTAAAATTTGACAAAGTAATAAGCAAATGAAGCAGTTCTTTTAAGAGGTAGTGAACATAATCTTAAATCAGAAGTAACTGTATTTAGGATGTAATGAATTGTGAGCATGATTTTGTATCTCAAGGTTTTCTGAGACACATAAAATCAATTCAGATGGGTCAGTGTACAGACTTTATTTTTGTCAGATCTTATACTTCATTCACATATACTTATTTTCACAAATACAATGTATCACAAAATATAGATGTGATGGCAGTTAATGCAGTATGACCCCAGCAGCAAAACCTTCTGTTGGGAATAAAAATTAATTTGCCCCATCACTGCTATTGGCAAAGAGTTACAGCAAAGGCTCATAAAGTTTTGGGTTTATATACACACTGATATTTAACCAGAGCAAGATCATGAGCAATTTCTACTGAGCCTATACGGATTTATTAAACATGCTGCTTCTTAAAGTAGCAATTGCATTATTTCTTATGAGACCTGTAGTGTCATTAGCTAAAGTTATGCTTTGATAAGCATTCACTCTAATATGTACAGCAAGGGAAATGTTTGGAATTAAAAGAATAGAATATAAGGAACAAAGAGGACAGAGAAAAATAAAAAAGGCTTATGAGCATACCAGGAAGAATGCATCCATCGGTTATTTAGAGATGCATGTATCTGTTTAAGCACATCATGAAAATATGCATATATACATATATATCCCCACAGCTGAGAAGATAAGTACATGGCAAAGTAAACTGGAGTTTTAAGAAAGAAAGCTTCAGCTAATGTCTCATTTTTATGTATCTCCAAGGTGGGGAGTTTTGCAGATATAGGAAGATGTAGGTAAAGGGAAAAAAGGGCAGAAACTCATTACATTTAATAGCAATATATATAGCTAATCCATATGCATTCTGTGCTATGCACTGGAAAAAATGCTGTTGAAAATGACATCCCTGATTTTTCCAAATATATGTTTTTATCATAAAATATAATTCTATTTTTTTATTTCCTAAATCATCTCACAAAATCAAGCAAGGAATGCCAAATACTTTAAAAGTTTCTAAGAACTTGATCAAAATTTTGTAATTTTATAACATTTCTAGTTTAGGTTACCTCAGAAACTAATCAAGTAATAGCAAGCTCAAAAAACTTTTAGTCATAATTTCCTTAACAATTCCAGTTTCAGAAATACATTCCTCAGGACAAAGCTTTTCATTACAGGGGTCACATGTCATTGCAAAAAAAAAAAAAAAAAGATTATCTTTTGACTTGCTTGCTCCTTCTCACATGAACATTTAGAACATATGGCAATTACAGCCTTGTAAATTGGATATATGTAAATTAAATATGATTTAATGTGTTTACAGGGAATTTAATGTACTTCACCAGCATGAACTTAGGAGAAGCCAGTTCCATTACTCTATGATAATACAACGATTTGTAAGGCAGTTATGGAACAGTATATGCAGTGTGGAAACCTCTGCTTTAAACTTACCTGACGTCTAGCAAAAGTTAGCCCATTTACTAAACAAGATTCACTTGGTGACTAGATGCAAGATCACACATCTAAGAGCAATGAAAACGTCACACAATGAAAATGTAGAAACCACCCTTGAATTCAGTTGTACTCTCAGGAATGACAGAATGAATCATAGAATGGTTTGGGTTAGAAGGGACCTTGAAAGATCATCTAGTTCCAACCTCCCTGTCATGGTAAGGGATATTTTTCACTGGAACAGATTGCTCAAAGCCCCATCCAACCTGACATTGAACACTTAAAGCTCAGGAAAGAATCAGGAACAACAGTATCTATACAGTTGAAACTGAGTTCCCAGACTGACTGAAATATAAGCAGGTGAAGCACAAATGGAGAATTAGTGCACATTTGAGATGCACAATTTAAAAAAAAAAAAAAAAATTCAAATGTGGACAGAAAAATTCTAGACAAATGCTTATGGATCTCTTTACATAGATCGTTCAATGAAAAGTTAAGATAGGACATGATGACTTTTTCATGTCAGTGGAGAAGAGCTATCTGTTAGAACTGACTATGTTAATTTTGATCAATTTACTCACTTGTTGGATTATATTTTTCTGATGTTTTAAGTATACATGCTACTTTCAGTAAAATACAGATAGATGTAAATATCTGTTCACCCATTCTTATTTACCTGAAACTACCCCAGAACATGAGCATTGCTCAATACCTTTTTGGTAGTGCATGGATGATTGGCTGCACAATACAACAATAGTATGATCTAGATAAAGACTACTATATTATGTTTTCCCTTAAAATATTAAAAGTGAGCTAAAGTTTTGATTACTAACTGCAGGTCTTCCACGTTTTACTGAATGTCAAGAAATTTGATGGAGAACCTGAGAGTTGGAGGATTGAACTTTAGGACAATTTGTTAACTGACACTTTGGGGCCAGACTAATTCTCTCCAGCTATTTATTTTTTACTCATTTCTGGTGTTGTGTGATTTTTATTTGTCTCCTGCCTTCAAATATCATACGTGTTGGAGTCACATTATGTTTTTTGAGTTGAAACAGTACTAGAAAGTTTGATGGCTGATATCTTTTCATGTTATTAGAATATATAAAACATTATTTCTAATAAATTTTCAGTATATAAAAAATTCAGTAGAAGATGAAAAATCTTTCCTGTAGCTTTCTATAATATTAAGCTATCTTCTATACGAACTACGTAGAAAAAACAACGAATCAGCTCTAGAGTCTCAACCATCGTTACACTGTATGTATTTATCGGTAGGCCACTTGTTAAGTGGCATGGCTTCACAATTTGCTTTGCACAGCTTGAAACTGAGTAGGCTTCCATTACTGCTGAAGCTGTAAATGGACATAACTTTGAACTCTTAATCTATACATAGCATTTATACAGTAGATGACTCTCAGATTTGTATAACTGTCAGTCTTCTCTGAGAAAAAATGAGGGATCTTATTAAGATGGAAGAGGTACAGTAAAGGTCTTAAAACTGAGCTGACAAAGGCACGTGGAGATGCCCAGCAAGTACAGCACAGAAAACAGGCAAGGGTAACAACATTTCAGTGGCACTATATGAAGACTAAAAACTGGAAGACAGGTAAGGTCCATCTGTAGAGACGTACACTGGAAGAGTTCTTTTCAGAATTTTCCTTGTCAGCAGCCTCAGTTATATACTATTCTTGTTTGTTCTTACTTTCAAGGTTACATTTTAGACAGCACTAAAGGTGGTATTCAACTCATCTGTCTCAGAATGTAAGCTGCTTTCAAGAACTGTCTTTCTCTTCCCTTGCAATCATGGACTAGTGCCTGGATAACTAAAAGGAGATTAGACATCTAACGTTTAGATTGATAAAGTTAGGTGACATGAAATCCATTATCAGTGACCAATTGAACAGTTCATCCCTTCATCGAGGAAACTTGTCTGATTCAGTAATGCTCCCCGCCCCGATTTATGGCTACCCTTGTAACTGCCATCATCCTTGTCTAAAAAAAAAGAAAAGATCAATTGTGGAATTAAATGAAACACAAACGGCAAAATTTTGACTAAACAAATGACAAAAGCTGTAACAATTCTGTTTTAAACTTTGTGGTAGATGTACTGTACCATTCCCCATGTGACTGAAACAGTAGCAATATCATCTAGTAATCCGGAAGATATAATATTGTTTAAGTACTATTAATACATTATCTAAAACAAGACTATGCGGTATAACTGACTATAGCTACCACATTTTTAAATAAAACCAGCTATTATTCTTGATTGTTTCATGCCGTGCCCAGATGAAATGCACAACTATTAGCATAATGGCCTTTTAAAATGTGCCATGTCATTCACACAACTACAGAATTAGAATTACAAAATTAGTTTGAGACAATATTTTTTTGTTTCAGGGTATGTTTTGAAGTGGAGTGTGAGGGTAGGTGCACAAATCCCACAGTGGGAGTTGCGTGCATACCAGCTTCACACTGATTGTCACTCATAAGTATTGCTTCTTTCTTCTGGGCTCTATCATTGACGTTAATTCAGGTCCATATTGCTCTACACAGAAAAATCCAGTAAGACACTAAAAAGAATACAAGGCAAAAGACACAGTGCACATTACATGCTACTGTATATTAAAGCTTAATTACTACAAGCATATAAAAGGTTGCTCCCAGGAGTTAAGTTCTTTACAATAGCAACTACTATGTCATGGTCTACAGGATGTGCATAAGGTATTTTACTGGGGCATAGTCCAAACTAGTTCAATGGTGCTGGTGAATTCAATACGCTTAAATACAATTGAATTATTCCTTCTGGTTCCAGAAGCGATTAATTATCAGTACAATGAAGCAGCACAATATACTTTATTCTGGGAGCAAGCAACTTCACTTGGTACAACACTTCTTCATATTGCTCATCATGCCAGCGTCAACATGCCTTCACCACAAGATAATATATACTTAAAAGCAAGAAGCGAAGAAGAGGTGCAACAACTGCAGATCCTTGAAGATGCTAAGTGTTGCAGTAACTTCTCTGCAGTTGGATCATATCAATAATGCCAAACTGACAGGAAGCCACCTCTCTTTTCACACATCTACTCAGAAACCACAGGAGAATAAGGCTAAAAATTAAAAAAATATAACACATACAACACACGCAACAGAACAGACATGGAAAGTAAAGTTTGGAGAGTATGATGAAGGAAATTGAAATGTCTGGACAATGAGAATGGGTCTCCAAAGATCAGTCAGACAGACTGCTATAAGCAATTAGAAAAACAAAGCTGGGACGGGGAAGAGAGATGAGGAGCGGAGAGGACATGGAAGAGCATGCCTTATTTACTTCATCCAAACCAATAGCAGCAAGACAGAATGTAGACTAAAGAAGGGCTCACAGCATGGTATACCAAAAGAAAATGCAAAACATGCCACCCTAAGGTAAAACCAAGACTGAGAAACAAATACATTCAGTAACATCTTCATAAATGAGCTTAATAAATGTCATTAAAATGAATGTGACATATAATACAAACTATCCATAGCACTTTCACTGGAACAGTACAATAGTGTTAATGAGTACTGTATTATGAATAACTGGGCTCAAAACAGGATCAGCAATGCAAGGAATCGGTATTTGGTTGTTGTTAATGGAAGGTGAGACTACAAGAGAACATGAACTACTGTATTGTAAGACGTGTTTTGAAGGAAGACTCTGGGGAAAGGAGGACATCAATGAAGGTGTGAATATGGAGACAATATGGCAGCACAAGGGCTGGTAAAGACGAAATATACATCGTCACGATACAGTACAAATGAAAAAAGAGGAGGGGAGATGTTAACAGTAAAGTCTGTTTTTCAAATGCAACAATCTGATACACCAATGACTCCACAAGGGGGGGAAAAAAAAAAGCCTAAAAAACTTATACTGTTTTATTTTGTACTTCCTGCAAAGAAGTTAGTGCGTGAGTCACAAGAACCAATGGAGAGACAAAATGCTATCCTCTCTCCTCTTTAAGATTGGGGGCTCATATATAAATATACACACAGATCTATATATATATATACACACACACATAGACAGATGAATATATATATATGTGTGCGTGTGTATATATACAGAGAAAGATAGACAAAGATGTTATCTTCCTGTGTTCTTGGCAAGGAATTAGTCCTGAAGTTAGAAGGAGTGGAGGTAGGATTGAGGTTGGAAGGAAAGGTAACGAAGAGGGCATACCGCTTTCGGCTTCTGCAAACGACAAGAAAAAAATTGCAAATCAAACACTTTGATAAGAAATCAACTGACACCAAAGCAAAAGCAAAAAAACCCTTTATTTAAAAGTCTTCAAGGCTCAAAGGTTTTTCTGCTGAGAATGAGAACAAATATATGGATAGACAAGGAGAAAATTTAACAAGAGGCATAAACACGGGGTGCAGGAGGGAAGAATCCTGGTTAGGCTTTCCTTCTTGCTTACTTATGTGGAAAAAAAAAAAAAAGCGGGGGGGAGGGAGGAAGGCAAAAATATCTCTAAAAGGGATTTCAGATGAGGAGTTTGAATGTCTGCATTTTGAACTGACATTTTTTGCTATCTATTCAGCAAGCTCCGCTGGGACATTTTCAGGTTCATGTTCTCTGCGTTCCTTTAGCATTTTTTTTCTACAGAAGAAACAAAACCTCTCTACAAATGAACTAAGAAAGACCATTTTCTAAGCTAAAGTATTTGGCGTGCATCAGGGACACAAAACTTATTTAAGAAGTGCTTCCTGCTCTTAAGAACTGATTATGATATTCCCAGATACTAATTAGAGATGAAGGAATGGCTAACTCATATTATAACCTGGAACTACTGAAGTGCACACCTTAGTAGCTGGTCAGAAACCCACGAAATTCAGTCACGTTTTGTAAACTCAGGGTTTTTTTGATAACTGAGCAGTAATTTAAACATTATTAAATATATAAATGTAAAGGTAAAAAAAAAAATATCTAATCATGGCTATTTTAATTAATCTTTAGGATACCTTGATGAGAAACATTTGCCTAAAAAGATAGACATAGTATAGATACTTTACCCATTATTTGAAAATGAGTTTGTATTCATCATATCTATGACTATATTACCTATATTTAGGCTTGAAAACTTTTATATTCTGCTTTTAAGCAATCTTGTAAACCCATAAATGGTTTATAATGAACAATCTAATACTGTCAAAACTTGTTATCAAGGTGTGCTTACTGTTTTGTGCAGCTTTATTAGGAGCCAGGAAAAAAAGGAGAAAAAACCCAACTGCAAGCAGGAAGCTCAGCTACTGCTCACTTGTACATTAATACTAGCTTGGATAGAGTTCTGAAGATTTATAATTACTATTGATCTCAAATTCCCTACGGTAGACTTAACAGAATTTGGCTGTAGATCAGAAAGCTTTAGAAAACTGGCATCTAGGAGATTGCCTGAGAAAAAAAAAAGGTGGATAGGCAAGTGAGTATTTATGCCATTCTACATGTAATGAAGACATTAACAAAGTCAATGAAAATTCTGCCATTGACTTAAAATGGTAGTAGGATTTATACCTAACACTGAGGTGAAAATTTAGAGAGGGGATTAGGAAATCTAGAATGCTCTCACATTACCACTTTTGAGAGCTGCACATACTTCTGAATTCACTTTGCGTTGCTTTAGCTCTAAGTGCAAAGTGATGAAGGCAGATGAAACTAATAAAAGGAAACTTCCTGTGCAAGAAAAAATCGTATATATAATTTACTTATATAGATATTCTATTATGACTAGCAACAAAAATTAAACTGGTGGGAGTAAGATCTTCTCATCCCTTAGGCAGAAAGAATGCTTTGAAAATTTCCTCTGCTCCTGAAAATACTGGTCGTAGACCTGTTTCAGCTACGGCAGGAAATAACTCCTCTTAATAAAAGGGTACCACCCAGATAATATTCTAAATTTTTATCTATATTTACCGTTGTTGCTCTAAATTGTAAACTATGTAAAACCTCTCAATAGTTTTACAAAATATGAATCTAAACTATAATCGTAAAATAAATCAGCACATATCTATTGTTGGTCACTCTCATAAAGTGTGAAAGCTAAAAGGGTACCATAATCAGTTCCCCCTTCACCTTTATGAAGAATTACCAATGAAGAACTTAAGATATGAAGTAGAATAAAATATTTCCAAAGTCAACATCAACAAAGATAATTGGCAAATGACAAATTTATCTTGTTCAAAGACAGCTTGCACTTGTAAACCATGTTAGTCTAATTTTTAGCTGTATTCCCCATCTTTTCATTTAATAAGATGCAAGGAAATGCAAGTAGACCTAAGAAGTGAGAAACTGAAGGTTTGTTCCATTACCTTTCTGCTTAGACTAAGAGGCTCCAGCTCAAAAACCCACAAATATGTACTTAACATATTTGGGTTGAAGAGCACAGGAACAAGTAAAACAGTAAAGATATGTTGCAGGTAGCTCTGTGATTCACTGAACAGTGACTATAAAACTATCACTGGTTAATAAAGTCAGCAGATATTACTGTGGATCAAGGTTATAAGGAAATGTGAATATCTAGCTTCCATGCTCTCCTCTTGTTACATATGTGTTCACAAAATCCAGTTCTTAACACCCCTTTGTTAGTATTGTTTCCTTCAATTTTTGGGCTCTTTTTTCTACTAAATTAATTAATTGTGAACTGTTACCTTCATGGCTTTAAGTAAGAAGGAATATATGATTGTATTATATTGTGTTACTTTTTGTGGGATCCTCTGCATCACCTTGTGATTAAGAACTCAATCCAGCTGCCACTGAAGTTAGTGCAAAGAATGATATGGAAGCCATGAATTATCTGTTATTACTGAAAAAGACTGTAATATTAGCACTTATGTAAGTAAATGACAACTGAAGTAATAACAACCTAAAGCTGGGCAATAATTCTTAGGAGAACCGACAGAAATCAAATATTTTCTAATACTGGAAATACAAAATCTGGTAAATAGTTCCACTGCTTTTACTATTATATTTTTCTTTATTCTAGGAAAAGATTAATTAAACTGTACAGAAACAAAAGAATAATAAATCATTTGCTTTACATTAGCTAGCGTGGAATGAGATCACATGATGGAAAAATGTTTTAAGAGCCCATGGGAGCTGGAAACATTAAAAAAAATCTGATATTTCAAAAAGAAAAAAAAAAAGGATTTCTTAATCAGCATAGTGTGGACAAAAATAATATCCAATAGCACATACATCACTTCACATATCACTTTATAACATAGGAAAGAATCAAGCAAAACCAACTACAGGGCATGGAAATACTCTTATAAACAGTTGTAACGTTGTATTTTCCATGTCAAATGCCCCACATAGGTTTTAGAGATATTTTAATAAAGAAAAATGACAACATATAATAATAAAATTAAAATAAACTTTCAAAACCTCAGAAATTGTGGCATGAGCTCAAATGGCAAAAATGGTTCTCCTGTGAGGAGAAACAATTGCCCCCAAAAGTTTTAGGTAATTAGTGGCTAAAAATAAGATTAAGGTATTGTTCCAGATTTACTACAGTAGTACAGAATATAATTTTTGACAGAGGAAAACAAAATTCAGCTCAGAGTCAGTATTGTCATATTTTTATTACATGCTCCTCCACATGTTGCAGAGCAGATTTATAACATTTTTGTGATACGAAAATCAATGTTGTGTAAAGCACTGACGGACAAGTCGATAGAAGGTTGACTCCAATATTCACTCGGATTTTTACGAAGTTTTGTAGAAAAAACTTCAAGAAACACTTATTTTCCTGTCTGTGAATCTGTATTAATAATAATGATTTTTTTTCTTTTTGGTTGAGGAAACAAGTCAGCCAGCTGGTAATTTCAAGGCTAAATTAATCTTTTCCAGTTTCATAATTCTATTCATATATGCAAGTTTTATCAGAACAGATACCATATAAATACTATGTTTGTCCTATATTTCTGTTTATCCTGTATCCTATCTAAATTGGTTCTTACAAACTCATTTAAATGAAATTATTATTTTGAGAATACACATAGCCATAATGAGTTTTGATCTCTCATCTGTTTTCCACTTTTCCATTTTCAGTAAAATAAGTTGGACCTCCAATTAAAACTGCTAGACTATGAACAAGAACATTGTAAGTTTTTGTTTAAGTAAAAATGAATTGCACTTCTGGAGATGGGACATATGTACCACTGTCGCCCCACCGTCTACTAAATGTTCTGACTTATATTAATTTTAGGGAAGGAGAATAGGGCAGAAATAAAAGCCTTTCAGCACTATGTGAAACGGTGTAATGTGATGACATGCTAATTAGACTCTGAAATGTTTCAAAAATATAAGAATAGCTATGTTCATTCTGAAAAAAAAAGCAGGCAAAATTCTTGACAGTGCATTCCAGAACTTTCAAAATCTGTAGCCATTGGACATACCTGCTTTCTCGTTTTTCCGACTTGTATTCTATGGCTATCATTAAGAGCTTTAGTTTCGCAAACACCAGTCTGCAGGAAGAGAAGAGGCCAAGAGTCAGTCCTTTTTCACAACCAACATCACATATGTAGAGATGGCTGCGGGGTATGTATTTTCTTTGAGAATTTACACTAAGATCTTCTCCCACTTTTTCATTTAGGTATACACAGAACATAGATTAAGGTCTTTATTTTGAAGATAATGAACACGTATTTTCCTAAAAATATAAACTGACAAGTTGAGAACAGTAGCATAAGCACCAACACCATGTTACTAAGTCTACTGAAGCAATAATAACAAAGGTCATGATACACAACATAAAGTTGCATTTGGGCTATAGTTGTGGATGTCTTGAGGAAATTTTTCAAATCTTTGCTGGAATTCAGCCATATGTTGATTGTAGTGTGCATTCCTTAGAAAATATGTATGTACTGAACTAAAATGAGAGTACACTATTTATAAGTCAGTATTTGCCAACTACTGTCACAGAGGAACAGCATGACTGGAAGCAATTTCTGACCGATGTATGGGAAGTACATTCTGATACTGTAATGCACAATTTTCTTCAGTTGTAAAAGTCTGTACAAGTGGCTATTTCTTAAAACAACTCAAGGATGATACTCATAGACTTGCAGAACTGTGAGTTAGCACAACACCATTTACTTCAAGCTAATAGGCTTTCTGAGAATAAACAAAGAAACCAACCTTTTTTTTAAATAACTAGAAACGATTTTCCAATTTTGTTATTGAAGTGCACGCAAATTCAATACTTGCTTCCTGTTCTATGAATTTGTCTCAAATTATTCTATCACTCACCTTTCAATTAGATGGCTGCCATCTTCTGTATCATACGCTAACTTTTCCAGTGCTCAGTGCTTCTTTACAAACTTCCTTACTTTAGTGTTATTAATATTTTTGCATCTATTTCGAGAATATTTATTTTCTTTAAGCAAATCTAAGCAATATTCTGCATACTTTGCATCAGTCACATACTTAGCAGAAAACAAGGACTTGGCTGCTGAACTGATAATATTTGATTTCTATAATAAGTTTCAGAAATCACTGTGAACAGTTAAGTTCTACTATTTCTTCAGGATAAGAGAATAATTACAGATAATCATAGATATAGGGGTTCTGGCAATGCTGAGGCAATGTGCTGTGTATAACATGAGGATATATACAAAAGAATTTAGTTTTCATTGTTTAAGTTTTGCAATGTAATACCTGAGCGTATTTTTTCTTAAAAAAAATTGCTTTTTAAAGGATTGTAAAAATACCACTGTAGTCTCCTTGTCTGGGGAGGCAGGTGGTATCTCAGCATTGGGAAGTAACCCAGAAAGACAGATAGGGGCAAGATTTGTTTAACTTTTTTTTTTTTTTTTTTTTAATCAATTAAAATTCTTATTCTACCACCGGAACTCCAGCCAATGTCAGAAATGGGCAGACAAAATCCTGATAGTTACTGAATTCTTGATTAGCCCATCACCGCCCACAATTTTAAAAGGTTAATGAAGCCTATCAGCTTCAAAAAAAAGAAAAATAAAAAATCAATTTTCAAACATATTAACACCAGAGTACCCTATGTGTTGTATTAAGGCTATTACATACCTGTTTTAAAAAACATAATACAATATAAGTTCATGAGCCGTGAATGTCGAGTTCTAAATCTATTTTTTTTTTATTTTGACCACCTACATTCCTTTAGAAACACATGTAAGTTCTCTTCCTTGATTTTCTAGTATTTGATAATCTATCTATATCTTCCTTAAAAAAAAAAAACCACCCAACAAACACAACATAAAGAGATAAGCACAATGCTACCCTAAGATTTGGCATTATCTCATTCTTATCTACAGATTTACTAAAAATATTTAAGTGATAAAATAAATACATTTACATGCACTTGGCCATGCAATTAAACATTAAGAAGTCTCACCATTTAACTGTATTGTGCATATTTAGCTTAATACAATTAAAATGAGAAACGGAAAGATCTTATACCTGCTTTTTTTCCCCAGATATACAAAGAACCTTGTAATAAGAAGTTAGAACACTTTTTATCTCAAATTATTATGTAGAAGTCCACAAAAATTGTCAATGACAGTACATGAGGCATTAATTTCTATTTTATTTTTAACTGTCAGCATCATCTGCTAACTACTGATGAACACAGGTGGTCATGAACAAAGGCTCTTAAGAATTTGAATCTGAATGTTTCTATCTACCCAGAGAGAAATAAATTGTTTTTGACATTATATCTTCCTTCTTTACTGGTAAGATCATTGGCATAAATTAACCATAGATACCTACTGTATTATTTGCATGTGAAAGTACTGAGATATTTAGAATTTAAAGAAATTATCATTTTCCTTTCTGAGTAGCAAAACATGAAAACATAACCTTGATTAGTTCTTAATTATTTAATTTTGTACCAAACATTTAAAAAAATTATTTTAATTAAAAAATCTACTGGAAGGAAGTTTATTCTTTTCACAAAAATTTTTGATTGAAATCTTGTACACCATAAATCATTCAGGTTTTTTCCTCAGGGTCAGTTATAACATTTTTTGCTGAATTACTTTGACAAAGGAAAAGGTACTTTTCTCAGGAGAGAAAAAGTACTTTCAACCTACTTCCATGCCTTGGTTCAGCTGCAGTGAGCAAAAGTATTTTGATACAGGATAAATCACATTGCTATTCACCTAATGAAAAATATATGGAAAAATATCATTCCTGATAAAAAAGTAGTACCTTATAGTAGCATCTTAAGCTGAGCAAACAATATCAGAATTGTTTCATAAATATATTATTTGTCATAAAAAATAGTTTGAAAAGATGACAAATTGGCAACTGGTGCTTTTTTGGGGTACTTGCTAGCCTGCTGCGTTTCTTAGGAGTTGGAAGTACGAGAAC
This sequence comes from Platalea leucorodia, assembly GCF_965183815.1. NCBI lineage: Eukaryota > Metazoa > Chordata > Aves > Pelecaniformes > Threskiornithidae > Platalea > Platalea leucorodia. Next base: position 26,656,112 of record NC_138826.1, read on the forward strand.
TTTACTTTCATGGAGCAGCAGCGTCTAAAACCAGTGCAGTCAATGAGGTTTGTATGTTGGAATAGAAATTATCACAATATATATTTAATAACCCAAATATCCCTTTTAAAGGTTTGTTAATATCAGGCTCAGCTAATTTCCAATCACATGAAACTGGCAAAAGCATGAGCACCTTCTGCTTTCAACCTACGGCTGGATTCTTCCAGATGCTGAGCACTCATGTATTGCTCAGGCAAGGAAAAAAATTTAAGCAAATAATCCAATAATAGAATTTCACAGAACTATTGAAAAATTTATAAGTAAGCACTGATGTAAGCGGTTATCTGATCAAGCGTAAAACGATGTTTGTTAGCAAGATTTTTTGGGGTCTTGTTAAAATATTTGAGATGTATTTTACAGGTGTCCTACTAGATCATTACATGCACTTCTACTACTGCATTATAATTGCTGGACCTTTTTAAGTATGCTACCGAAGAACACATGACAAGAGAAGTTAGTGGAGGAATCAGAAATTAGAGATGCTAAGAAATGGAAAGCCACTGGCTGAAATCTATCACATATGTAATACAGAAGACAGTGGTGGTGTTGCAATGTTAGGTGCAACTCCTGTAGTTTTATAAAAATTAGGAAGAATTCATTGGCTACCAGTATTGGAAAATTTGCTCAAAAGGTAAGAGTATTTAACTACTGTTACAGTTATTTCCAACTATAATACTGTTTATCTTACATGACTGTTGACTTATTATTTACACCTCAGAAAGACAGCAAAAAATTTGAGCATTCTGTGAAAGGATAAGAAACCCTAACAGGCCACCTCAGAAATATAGAAGAATGAAAAAAATACAGCTGTGCTGTGTGTATGTGTAATCATGCAGATGTTTCTGGACCTGTGATTACTATGTATCTTACATTGATACAGAGCAGAAGTAACTGCACTGAAATAATGGAATCATTAGCTTAATGAAAAGTGAACAATGCCAGTGAGGAGTTTAGTTTACTGGACAGGCTTTAGTTCCATGTCAGATTAGAATTTTAACGATAATCTCAGCTGTGAAGAGACACAGAGGTACTACATATTCAAGGTATGTTTCCTGGTCTAATCTCATCTGACCAATAAAATGAAACACAATTATATTTTATATTTTGCAAGTTACGAATCACTGGCTATAAAGAAGTACTCATTGCCAGGTTCAGTGCATGAAAAACATTGTTCACACTTACTGCCAAAACATTGAAGAATGCACTTTTTAATTTCTTTAGTCAGTCAAGAATCAACAGATGTATCAGAGAGAGATTTGAAACTGATGAAAAGTATTACATACAACAGTGCCCAATGCACCTGCATGGCAACACTTTAAATGTACTTTAGTACTTCAAGTAAACATTTCCTTGATGTATCTGAATACCATATACAGGTTTTGAACTCTTCTATGATATGATATGAGGCTACTTTATCTTTGAAGGGTCATCATGGGAAGTATCTGGAAAAGTTTCTTGTCACCCCAGTCTTTAAATGATCTGCTGGTTGAAGGTTACAATAGTTTAGCTTCCTGTCTCCAACAGGGTAACAAATGGGGAAAAGAAGGAAGAAAGAAGAAGAGAGGAGGGAGAAGGAAGAAGCAAAAATAATAAAAAAAAAAAAAAAAAAAGGAAAAAAGAAGAAAAAGGAAAAAAAAAAAAAGGAAAAAAGCCAGCAGCCCTGTCATGTGCAGAACTTGAGCATTTGGCATGGGTCTTTTAAGCATTTATTCTATAGACCTAACAAAGTTTTTAGCAATAATTTTGTTGATTATCACTCATGCATGGCTGTGGACAAGGCCTTTTGTCTTTTCCGTAGGAGATCAAGATCTTATGGGGTCATCCAAAGACCAAAAGGAAAACCCTTCTATTAAATTCTATGAGAATGAGTTGTAAACAATTACCATAAGTTAAAATAATAAAAAAACACACTGAAGTGGGCCCAGGTTTGCATAAATCAACCCAAAAAGTCATTGTACTCTTTAAATCTAGCACAGTGAAAAGACCTCCAAGACTGGAACTCTACTAGGATAATGTAGAATTCATCATAGCAGGAAGAGTAGTCATCTAGAGGGAATACAGAATACCAAGTATACATTTTAATACAACAGCACATAGAGAATATGGGTGAATCTTGATAAAGATCAGACTATTTTCTAGTGGGTTCATGAGTCATTATATAAACAATCTAATAGAGTGTGTAGAGAGTGACTTATGTCACTCATGATAATATGACATACATCACTCATTGACATACATTACTCTCTCTATATACACACAGAAGCACTTCATACAAATGAATTATTTGTAGCAGTTCCAGTCAGTGGCTGCTGATAAGACCAAGAGCAGGTGAGCAAATAAATTTGCTGCTCACAGTAGTAGATACCACTACCATTACTAGGATGGTAGTGTGAACGTGAGCTGAATATTTAACAGTTTTTGGTTGCTGACCTGTCAGTCTGTTATGAAAGCACAGAACATAAGAAATGTCAATACAAAACTACATTGATTTTCTTCTGTATTTCCCACATCAAATATTATCTTGGTTTACAAGATGGTTCCTGATTTGAAATGCAATGGAAGTGCTGTGAAGTGTTGTGGAATACATCCTACTCCAACACACACCTGGCTAAAGAGTTTCATAAATATTTGTCTTGCATTACTTTTGTGTACTCTTATCCTGCTAAACAAAATTATCATTCCACTATTCTTTCTGGCTCTGATTAAAGCTGATCATGTTGGAATAAGAAAACTAAGTAAGGATATTGTTCCTGCAAGAGCTCTACTGAAGGTTTTAAGCACAAAGAAACCAAGCTTGCTTTATAAAAGTGGGTATTGTTAGTTTTCTAGGTATGAACAGGAAACACAGCTGCCACATATACAGAGTTTTGAATTAATAAACCAAAATTTGTCCAGTAATTACTAACCCACTAATTATTGCTTGTACCAAGTGTAGTAAAATCCCAGTTATCCAAAACCACAGTGTAAGCGTTGGTAACTGTAACATAGGCCTCCATACTTTAAACCCATTAAAGAGGAAAGAATTGTGGGAAGCTGTAAGGCCTCTGGGCTGATCTATGGATACTCTTCCATTGAAGCAGCCTTTTCATACTTGTGAAAAGGTTGCTGTCCACAGAGATGAAATTAGGGAGCACAGTGGGACCTTACAACAACATCTGTTTTCATGTGTTGGCTCTTGCTATCTCACAGGTGTGTCTGAGGAAAATATTTAGCACTTATTCATTGGCTAGGTGGAGGCAGTGGGGGTGGCCAACCTTTTGCTGGGGGCACCCAGAGTAGAGTTTCTAAGAGTGCTTGGAGGAAATTGTAAAATATAGGAGATGTCTCTGGCAGAATCAGATAGAGTCTGATTTTAATCACAGGCAGAAGATGGAAAGCTTCATTTAGAGTCATGTCAGTCTAGAGGCTGTCTTGTGGCTTGGCCACTACCTGAGCTGAGCTTAGGTTTATTGAGTCTAAAATTTGACACTCATCTGCAATGTTGAAAAAAATTCTGGGTTCAGAAAAAGCTCTTAATTTAATAGGTATGGACTGATCCAGCATCACTGCTTCAGAGGCAGAAAACTGTACTGGTCATATTCTGTGTGTCTTAAATCTCAAGAGTTCAAAAGTGCCTAAGATTTACCTCACCCTCTGAGACGTCAGAAATCTAGTTGAAGAGAATGATACAAAGATAGAAGCAAGAACTTGAGAGCTACAAGTAGCACATGCTGTCCTTGTTCTGTGAAAGACTGGCTTAATTTGGAGTCACCCTCAGACTAGGAAGTGCTACTACTATGAAAATACACAGAAGAGAAATAATATGTTGTGTAGCTGAGAGAGATTGCACACAAGTGCTGAGTGTCACCTATTCACCTAACTTAGTTCACCTTTGTCAGGACAGTGAAGTTTCTAAGACTTCTGTGATTAGCTCCCCAAAAGGTCTGTTATAAAAACATACAAAAATCTTCATGACTAATGTGGGAACATATGCCATAGTTATATACCATGCAACAATATGCTGCGCAAATACAGAGATAATGACATCTCTATAATTTTGCCTTTTATTAAAACATGGCTATGACATTTGATTGAATGACTGACTTCAAAAATAGAACCAACAGCAAATAGGCATATTAAGAGAAGTGGACACTTTCATATGCTGTTTCCACTGCTAGGTCAAGTGTGAATCCATAGACATGCTAGCCTCACTAGGAAAATTTTTAGGTGGAGAATGGTGGGCCTAGAACCTAGGTGAAGGTTAGCCTTGCATTAGTAAATATAGAAGGCTCACTAGAAAACTCTGTGCTAGTGGGGAACAGTTTGGTTAGTTTACTCTTCAATCAGCATCATCCACACTTGGTCCAACAATATCCAAGGGCACAGAATGATAGGAATTACATTCACATATTGAAAATATATTGATGGGAATATGTTCACACAGTACACACACATATACTCAGAGTTATAAATAAAACTTGCAGACTGATATTAACTTCTATTTCCATCTAAATCTTCACCCTGGTGTTGACATCAAAAGCTTGAAATTCTGCAACAATATTGAGTGTCCCATCCCCACTGAAAGAGGAGATGTTTCTGCGCTCTCTTTATGTTTGTTATCTAAACTGTACGGCAGCCTATTTACTGAAGAACCACATTCCTAGACCAGCAATCAAGATCAATAACCTGAGGAAGCAGCACATCTCATTTAGTCTCAGGGTTTTAAAATGTCATCAACTGCATGAATTTTAAAAGCTAAATTACAAAAACTGTTCTCAAAGTCCATAGATTTTGTGGATAGTTGATCACACCAAGCCTGACCACTGATTTTATTTCCCCTTCACAAACCAATGCAATAGACTTTTTGCTGTCCTTCAGTTCTTCTGGAAATTGAATAGCCAGTTCTTACAGGAATGAAAATATCTATGCACCAAACTCATTAATACATAACACTACATTTTAATTTTCAACGTGCTTTAATTAACCTGAATTTAATAGAGTTATTAAACTGTTGGAAAATTTGAGATAAATCTTTTTCTTTAGTTTAAACTAGGAAACATAGTTAATTAAGCCTCCTGATAATCAAATGCTTGAGGACAGCTCCAAAGTTTAGACATGTTTCTAAATCTCAATAAATGCCCTTTCTTTATTGATTATTTTATCTCAGCTCTACCAGCACAGTTAAATGGATGTCAGCTTTATGTCAAATACAGTCTGCATCACATGTTTCTAAGAACTCGTATAGAAATGCAGCTATGTTTGACAATGGTTTGGCATGGAGATTTAGTTTTCATGATTGTAGTTAGTGTAAACAGCACAAATTACCATTCATTCTGCATATCATACAAATTTCTAGAATACATTATGAGATTTTCTATTTCAAGATATCCAGGCAAAGTTTTGTGCTTACAGTAATAAACATTTTCCCTCAATAACCTAGTCACAGTCTGGTTAACACAGTGGAGGCAAATTGGAGACTGGGCTCTATCATAGCTACACATCCCAGAAAAAGATAGATTTTTTAATGGATAACATTTGTCTAACAGTTGTTTCTCCCTCATTCTTATGCCGTAACCTATGTTTAAGGTACTGTAAAAATCAGAAAACGTAGGAGAAGCGACAGGAGTTAAAGCAAAATCATTCTCCTTTACATATAGATTATATCTTCTTCCTCTATTTCCTCCTCTAAGAATGGAGTCTGCAGAAGCTTTTCTACATTATCTAGTTAGATATGAAACTCTTCAGATTAGGGTCTGTTTCTTTTTAAGCATTTTAAGCAACACTGCCTAGCAAAAGCTGTCCACAGTCTTTGTTGTGCCCTTTTGGTACGACTGTAATGAAGAACAATGCCAGCAGAAGAGGAAATACGATTGTGCTAAACTATCCTGACTACGTTTGTGGCCACAATATTTATCATACAAACCTTGTGCATACAAATCTCTCATTCGCAGAATCATTCTAGGACAAATACAAGCATATTCAGTCTCTCAAAATAAAGTTGTAGCATGGCTTATGCTATGGTTATATACTATATGCTTCAAATACTCTTTTCTTGTTACAGAATAGACATATTTTTTTCTGACATATTTCGCTTGTTAAAAGTGGTTTGCAGCCAGTTACACAGAGCTCTGGATGCCACACTGCCTATATGACTCCGCTACGTCTGTTTCAATTAATGAATAGTTTCCTTGGAATGGACCTAAGCCCTCGGTGACACTGACAACCACTATTCAAAGAATGAGAATCATTAGAAGAAACAATAGTACAGCACTTACGAGTAAATAACTCAATTTAAATGGATTACTGACGAATTCGTTCAACACTGAAAACATTTATGCTTTCATTGACAATCACTTAATTCCAAATCTATTCTGAAAACAGGCATTACAATGTTTGGAATACTTCCATGCAGTCATTGCTTTAATGTGTATTTTACTGGATCCCATCTAATGTAGCAATATTAGGACTGTAGCAGAGTGAAAAGGTCTCCTGCAGAGACCTTAGATTTCACTTGAAAGAAGGCAAACGCTTATATATATTAATATGTATTTCTACTTACTCACAAACTGCAGGGAAGGACAAACCCACAAAGGCACTAGACAGATATTCTGTATACATTTCATTTGCAACTCCTTCCAGGTAGTATTTCTGCCACGTATCCTCCTCAATCTAAAACAAAGAAACACAGATGCAGAGTTCTGAGTAAAACCAAAAGCTTTCTTTAAAATTTACAAGCAACTGCTTAAACATGAATCAGATTTTAACCAATAGGTCAGTAGACTGTTATGGCAATTAATATTTCTTATTTTTACAAGATTTCCTGGAATGCAAAAAAAAACAACAAAAAAAAAAAAAAAAAAAGAAGAGAGTCCATCTAGTCAGTAAATCAAGTATCCTATGTAAAAATAATACGCTTAATTCTTCCCAGGCACATTCAGCATGAGGTGAAATAAGGTTGTAGAGAGCTTGAGGAAAAAAGTTTCTCAGTTTTCTCTTTCTGAAAATTCTGTAGTGAAATGGTTGCATTATATTGTTATTTGAGTCTCTCTAACAATGTTTCAATTATTTTCACCTTGTTTAGAAATTGATCAGCAGTCAAAAGTTACTTAAGTCAGAGGTGCTGCAGGACTACCATCAAAAGCTCAACATATTTGCCTAAGCAGAAGTTTCTAGTGATATTTGAGATGTGCATGCAATCCCATCTAGCTTCCAGCTGCTGCCCTGGGGTTTGTGGACGCCATGTCATACCTATAAAGCTTATGTCTCAGACACTCTGTAAGGTCTTTCAATTAGCATCAAACACCTACATTAAGGTAACTGGATTGAGCTGCTTAGTATCCATCAGCAGGCATAGCACTATATTTCAGAAGAACAAATACAAAGCCAGCTGATATGACTGGAAATATGGCATATGCTGAAGGTGAGAGAGAACTGTTGAAATCCCAGTTCTCTATACTGTAATTTGTGCCCTCATCCAAAGTTTGTTTGAGATTTGACTGTAATTCCCACTGAGAACCTCCGAGGCAAACTAGGAAAAAACACCACAAACACGCAGCCTGAAATATCTGAGGCTTCACATCACACAGTTACTTCCCTATTTATTACATCACATTAAAATAGAGCAAAAATTTCAACCACAATGGGACATTCCTGCTTTCACTAATTGTGCTACATAAATTGTGTAAACAGAGAAATTCACATTTTCAATAATTACACACAGCACCAAAAATGTATGTATGATAATACAGTATATATAAAATTAGTGAGAAACATGCCAATTACCTCAGACTAGCAAAAATAATGTGATATATTCCTTTTTTTTACATTACCACATTTTAATTAACCAGAGTCTATCTGACTAGATAGTAAATAGGAAAAAAGTAAAAAGAGAGAGGTTGAGAGATGGGAGATTTTAATTTTCTTAAATAAGGCACACGATTTTACAGATCATGGAAATACTTACCTTGTAATTTAGTTCATGTCTAAAAGCTATGCTTTATTCTTTGCAAAAAAATAAAGAAACTCTTAGTTCCACTGTTTTAGGTAGCCCCATTATGGTCTTCATCTTACAGAGCAGAAAGTTAGACAGTATTGAGTTTAGATGTGAAGGCCATAATGAGAAATTATTTATTTAAAAACTATTGGTAGAGATTTGCAAAGCTACCTGAGAGGTTGAAGTACCAAATACCAACTGATTTGAGAAGAACTTGGATAACTATATATCTCCGAAACATTTCACAATTTGTACTTTTCTGATATCCCCAGCTTTTCCCAAAGCTCAGTCTACATTGTGTAAAGAGATAATGATACTAACCCTGCAGGAAAGAGAGCTGTAGCAAGGCCAATGAAGTGGCAAAAAGGATGCTTCAGGAACATCCATCCTCATAAATTACTGCAGCTAAGGCTCAAGTGCTTTAATCTACACTGCTGATCTTGCTTGTCCGAAGACCCAGAGCCAGTGGAATGGCAACCAGCTAAATATGACTCAGATTTTTTTTTTTCCCCATTACATAGAGAACTCTCAGTATTTCAGAAATTCTTATCAAAGAATTCAGTCCAACAAGATAAGCAACTTATTAGTGCTTTAAAATTTTGTGCAGCTACATTACTGCCCACTATGTCAAATACCTTGGATAATATCCAGTGAATTATTTTAATGATTTGAAATGCCTTATGGCAGCAAAACATAGGCCTGTATATTCTTTACGGTAAAAGCATTATGGTACGTTAGGAAGAGTGTGGGGTTTGTTTCCAAACAGCAAAATAAGTGTACATCTCTGTCAGTATTCAAGAAAAGAAATTAATACGTGGGATGTAAGTGACCTGGGTAAAGGCATCCAAATTAATTTTTCAGCTATTCAAGCAATAAAACAAATTGCGAAAAGCATCTTCAAGCAACAATTTATCTTTGTCTATTGTGTCAAACTACAGCTGTTCTAAAACAACATTAAAGCAAGAGGTTCTTGCATAACATACAGGGCTTAAAGGAAATCTCATCATGTAAATTCAAAAAAGGATAAAAATTTAAGATGGGAAAAATTGAAGCACATACTCTAATCACCAGACAAGTTTAGGTCTGTGACCAACAACATACTCTATGCATTTATAATGTATCCAGCAAGTGGCTTTCTACCTCTTAAATTTAAAAATGTACTCATGCCTACATGATATCATTCAAGACTTTTTTCTGGATACTAATTCTATTTTTCCTTTAATTGTTTTGTTTATATTGTTGTTTCATTAGTTGTACTTATTATTATCCTACTCTAAATTATGCTTCTAAACAAGTTATAATCAGATGAAAATGTTAAGTGTTTAACAAAACTTTTAAGCTAAGTAATTGATATTTTTAAATTTTAAACTAAATCCTTAGGAACTTTTATAATCTTATATGCTTTATGAAATAAAATTATATGAGCACAAGCTGTAAAAGTAAACTACATTTTAAAAACAAAAGCTATAAAGGTTATGGAGTCCTATTCATTCCCCAAGAGTCTAGAACGGATTTTGCTTGTTCCATCTTATACATTTTTATTAAACACTTAATATTTTCTAAAAATTTTAAGTTATAGTTCTGTATTGCATACTCTTATTCCAGTTCCAAATGATGAAGCTCACAAAACGCCATAAAATACGAATTCTATAGAAAGCAGTGATGTTCCTCTTCCTACTTCTTTTTTTTTTTTGCTTTTTTGGAGAGCTCTCTTCATCTCTGCTTCCCCTGCCTGTGGTTCCATAAGTCTCTGCCCTTGACTCTGCCTCTTTGTTTCTCTTTTCTACCATATCATTACCTAACATCACCCACAATACCAACAGAACTGTTTCTCTAGGCTAATGTCCTGTATATTTTGCTTTCTGTTTCCCTCTCTACTCCTTTATCCAAATGGAAATGTCAGCCTGCCTAACTGACATGTACTAGAGGATGTATAGCCACCAACTGACAGTGCTTTCACTGATAGAGCTCTTTATCTTACTTCCCCATCAGCGGTGTTACCACCTCCTCTTTTAGGTTCATAATGTGGTTATCTTTGCCTGCTACAACCCAGTCACTTATTCTATGCTTAAATCATACAGATGTCTTGTCTTCCCACTAATCAGGATAATCTGTGAAAAAGTGTCTAAATCATGTTGGAAAAAAATTTCACCTTTAAAAGCTTTAAGAGTCAGCAAGACCAATTCCATGTCAAACTAGCATTTTATGGATAGTACCAAAAAATGAGGGATACAGTACTGTCATACATACTAAGCTCAGTGAACAAAATCAGGATTATATTATTCATTACCAGGAACTACAGCAACAGCCACATTAAAAGGCTTCAGACAGGGAATTACAGCTGAGCCTCTACAGTTGCAGAAGCACATGTCAGGAGTGCACTGTCCTAGCAGCATATATAAGAGCTACAACTCTGCTAATTGTCCAACTTAAAGAAGAATTTTCATACCATGTCCACACATGGCATCTATTGAAATGCTATAATCATAATAACGCAGAGCTTTTCAAACACTTCTACAACTTAAAAGCACCTCTTCCCTGCAATAGCCTGATCCACACCTCATTTAAACCACTCAAACCTTCTCTACTGATTCTAACATGCTTAGGATCATTGCCTGAACAGCACAAAACAGAAAGAAACAACACTGTTTCGATGCAATGATTTAAGTTAGAAAAAATAAACGAAAATAAATTTCAGATTATATCATTATTATGGTTTAATATTATATTATTAAATAAAATGTATTATATTATTATATTATATTATTGAATAGTACTAATAGAACTTTCATTGGAATTTGGTGTGACAAATCTCTTGGACAAAACAATTTTTCCAACATTTAAAAAATCTGAATTCCACAGCTATTTTGACAGGACTTGTATACTATTTTATATAAGTTTGCATTTTTATCCTACAGGTTGAGCACTAATTTGGGATTCACCAATTTTTTTCCCCATGTTAAACTAGTCAAAAGGTACTCTTTCAGAAGAATGTTCTGAAGAAGGAGGATTGAAACTTTTTAAGAATCCAGTGAAATATAAATTACAATTTATTTATTTCTTTTAAATTTTCATCTTCTTTTGATAGGCTGCCAGGTAACCAGTTACTTTAGTTCTGGAGAAGTAAACAACTGTAAGAATAAACTGCAATATGGAGATGTTCCAAATCATATACTCCCTGACAAGTGGGCTGCAAACAATCAAGAGATATTTCTTCCATAGCAATTGTTTCACCATTCAGAGACCATGTGGGATGCTAAAAGGGATTCGCATTGTGTTATTCTCCACCACACACAGAGAAGTCATATCACATTTTTTATAACCCTTTTATTTATGTGAAGCTTGCAAATGTTGCTGATCAGCAACTCTTTATATACAGAAAACAGATAAAGTGCAGGCTTGGTAAAAAATAAGAATAATGATAGCAAGGACATGTTTGTAACTTATGGTCTATTTTGTGGCTTTTTCTTAGATTGACACCACCTGGGGTTGGAAAAAATATACAAATGCATTATGCGTTTCTCCTTTCTTCCTTTGCTTTCTTTTCTTTAGGCAGATGGTTTTGGTTTGGAGGAAGAAACTGCAGATCAGACCTATAGTTAAGTGCTTACCCTTAGTCAAGGACCAAGAAAGGATTGGAAAAAAACCAAACTCGTTCACAAAGCAGTGATCAAGCTTCATAGATACTGGTTAGTGTTAAATCAACCTTCATGAAGTGATTGGAATGTTTAAGATATGTTCTGTTAGGATACCATGAAATGTTGATTAATGAATTTAAAGAATTGCTGATATTTAGGATGCTATAAAATGTTATTATAAGATAATGATAATAATGGACTAAAGATGATCTTCGCATTTTATCTCTGCCTGAACCATGACGTTTTCCCTGTGATTTCAGAGACAGAGATTGTCACCTGCCTTGTATTTTTTGCGAGGCAGTACCTGCTGGTCTGCTAGAAATGAAACAATTATTAAGAACCTCCAGTGTTCAATACTGCTTTCCTAATTCCTTGAGTCTTGCAGTTACCCTGAGTTTTAATAGTAATAATAATGGTTAATAGTAAGGTTCCACAGATAAACATAATCAGTTTCTCCCAAAATCCATGTCATTAAGGTACTAATTTCAAAATCCTTTAAGTGAGAAAAAATACTTCAGGACTCACTGTGTTCTTGACTAATTTAAGGCTTTGTGATGGTATTTTAAAGTCTGCTGCTGCAGTGAACTTCAAAAACTGAATCCCTAAACAAATCTGATTCTTCATAATGTGTGTTTACTTTCCTTTAAAATATTTAGCCATAACTTGAGTGATTGTCATTCAGTCCATCTCTGGACTTACTGATACTTATCTACTACTTACCCATACTTATTTAACATTAAGAGTAAGTTGCCAAAACTTAAATGTTAATGTAGAGATGAAAAAAATCTGTCCCATATGCACCTGCGAAATGGATGTTTCACATGTCAGTTGCTTGAAAACAATGGGGAATAGTTAAATGTTATGTAAACTTTATAGAAGCAAAAAGAGCTGAATTTGGGGTGAGTTCGGTTCAAGATGCTACTAATCAAGGTTACCACAAATGTCATTCAGTAAAACTACAAAAGTTATTTAGCCAGCTAGTGAAAAGTATACCTTGATTTTAGCGTACCTGAAAATATTTCTGTGCTTACAAAGACAAAAACAACCTTGATTTTAACTTGAAAAACAAAGAAAAACCTACAGTACTTTCACGGTTATAAAGATAACTTTTGTTACTGCAAATAATTACTAGTCTATCGTATATCAGCTCCTGACAGCAGAATCTGGATACTTGTATTTTCTACCTTTGTACAGTATGGACTAATACAGCTGAGACAAAGAGAACAGATTTCATTTCAGTGAAAAGTTTTCTGTGGTAAAGCTTTGCTTGTTGGCCGAACAAACACATTCCAGCAGAAAGCATAAATCTATCTTTACTAAGTATTGCGGGTTCCAGGAAGCCAAATGTGCTAGTTTAGTTCTGATATCAGAGTGACACCAGGCTTTATCTCCTGTTCATCATTACCTCTGTGGATAAGTGCCAGTTTGAGAAGTTAGGAATTTAGGTCATACAATCACACAGGTTGGAAGGAACCTTTAAAGATCATCTGGTTCCAACCCTCCTGCCATGGGCAGGGACATCTTTCACTAGATCAGGTTGCCCAGACCTCCATCCAACCTGACCTTGAACAGTACCAGGGATGGGGCATGCCATCTCCAGAGAAAACCTTTATTATTTACTGGAAAATACTGTCTTGGTAACACAAATAGTGAATAATTAAGCAGTCAAATACTGCTTTGGAATGAGGGGATGTGTCTTTGCTGGCAGAGTAATTAAAGCAGAAGTTAATGCCACCCAATATTTAGAATAGAATAAAATGTAGCAGAAAAGCTGCAGTGAGGAACAACACAAGAACACCAGCAGGCATGAAGTACACAAGCACAATAGGTGAACCACTTCAGGGCAGGAAAAATAACCAACAAAATGCCTTGATATTATTGGGTCCTGCTATCGTTTATTCTTTTCCCTTTTACCTCTTCTCATTTCTTGCATGTTATTTCCGTTTTCATTTAGCCTTATACATAGGCCTCTGCAGATCTTATATAAGGTATAACTGTTGAATGAAGACACAATAATTGATCAAGGACAATTCTATTCCCTTTTTTTAATTTGGACCTCCTTCTTTAATCATTAAATATTGTACACCTCAAGCATACTACCAAGCAATGACAAAAGGCACTTCTACATGCCTTTCGCTACAGACAATGAGCATCTGTCTTTATGAAAGACCTCCCCCTGCATGATCCTAAGGAGAAGACTTTGCAGGTCATTCTGTTATTTTTATCCCTTAAGTTAAATAACTAAGATACTTCAAGCTGATACTGCAGCAACATGAGTAAATGTAACATTCTAGAAAGATAACAAGACAGTGCAATTAGTGGTTGATGCAGCAACAAGGAATCATTCACTATCTTCTACTGGTAACCACACTATAAATTATTAAGAATAAGTACATAGCATTTCCTTTTGACTTTGATATTAAATCATAGCAAAATGTTATCACAGGATGCTGTGTTGGTACAAACAGTAAGAAGTAATTTTTTTCTTCAGAGACCTTATAAACTCAAGAGGAAATTTTAACAAATAGCAACAAAAATTTAAGTTATTCCAAACCACAGCTAGGAAGAAAGGTAAAGAGAGTTTAGTTAACTGTTGGACCTCACACAGAATGTGCCATACCAGCACAATAACTTGAATCTATATCTCCCAAGTTCCTCTCTAGTACTGTAAGCACATGATTATCTTCCCCTACGTTACACCGCAATTCTATCTCCTGGATAGTCATAAAACAAATTACCCACTGATTCAATAGCCTATATGAAGAATAGCTGGAAAATGACATAGTGTATCCCAAAAGAAGAAATCTAATTTTCATCTGTATCTTTTTTTAAGTCGCAATGCTCCTCTGGTCCCCTCTATCTGTATATAGATACAACGTTGTTATCAGCAAATATATTTACATAATACAATCATTTCCTAGTGAGACATGGTGAGAGAGAGATGAAAAAATGATGTACATCTTGCAAGAACATCCATTAGTATTGCCAGGAAAAAACTTAAACTCTTAATACACCCCAGTCCTAGCCCCTAGCAGTGTAATTACCAGGAGCTCTGCAGCCCTGACTGATCTATCTCATTCATAGCATTTGCTTCTCAGTGTAATGACGTAAATAGTTACTTGAAAGAGATTGAGTACATCTGAACCTGATAATGCTATATAATCTCTTCTGTCAAGATCTAAGTCTCACTATCAAGACAGAGAACTAATGCTAGAGTTGTAGTGTGACCTAGGATCTTTTATTGCATTTTGCAAGGAAAAACAGGGAGAAGATGCTTGGGTGTCTTTATAAATATTAAGGAAGTGACTCAATGAAAATTCCTTTATAGCACAATAAAAGCAGCTGTAAAGTCTGCTCCCTAGCATTGAATAATCTCAGCTCATCACCACCAAGGAAAGAGCACAAAACAGTACAAAGTCTTTGAGAATAATTTCAGATGTTTGGAATAAGATCATCCGTTTGATATTTTAGATGTATATTTACTTTGATAAATAACCCTATCTAACTGAATAATAAAAAAGCCCACAAAAAGTACAGTATATTAATGAGTTAATTCTATTCATGATCTTTCTAAAATAGCACTTGAATATTTTAGTTCTGTTATTGAAGTGATCTTGCTTTATTCTAATAGCCTAACTTTTTTTGTTCAGCATACGTGTCCCAGTATGCAGTACTTTGCCTAAGTGCGTGCAATTTAGAAATTCTGAACAGTCTTCCCAAAATTATAAGGTTTATATTAAAAAAATTGAAGTATTGTGTAAGCCACATGAAAGGAGTTACCTATTTCCTTTATAAAATACATATAAAATTTTCTCTACCAAGATGCCCAGAAGGCCATGTAGAGAAACATTTTACAAAAAATGCCTAGAAAATAACATCTTCACTGAGGGCATTTTCTTGAGCCCTTGCCAAGCTGTTTTCATCTACTTCCATCTAACACAGGGACTCCTGCCGCCTAGGCTCAGAACACTTCCAGGGCTTCCTGACATTTAATTTCACAATTCTCTTCCCCACAACATTGTGGGGTTTTTTTTCGAACAACATAGATGAGAATAAAAATAAAAGTACACACAGAATATTTTTGATTGGTAGTTGCAAAGAAGTTGTACATTGAAAGCAATGTATTTTAAACATTTCCTCATGTTCACCTATAATGCCCTTTCAGTCCACCCAAATTGCTTGTGTGAATGTCTGGTTTTATTATGCCTTTAGATACGGATATCAAAATCTGACAGATAAATACTTGGCTGAAAGCAGTTCATACATTCCTAGTGAAGAGTGAAGCTTCTTAGATTTAGTCTTATAATTGAATTTCCTTAAGTATTATAAATTATCAACTACCTCTTTACTCAATTCCATTATCTGCTTAAATCAAAGCTAACAGGTGTGCTTAGTGGTATAAAAATTTTACAACCTCAGCCAACTATTCCCGCAGTTTTTTCTGTATGCAAGAATATTTTATAAAATTGGCATGAAAGGAGTATGCTTTATAAAAGCATATATATGTTAATTAAGATTAGCTCTAATTTCAAATGAGAGGTATATGCACTTTTTCATTGTTCATACTTATGTAGAGTCTTGTAGTAGGTCAAAGCAGAGAGAGCATTCTTGAAATATGACACCTACTTCTTCTTTAGGTGCTAGCCTTGATAGTTATGAACTTGAAGGCATACAGGCTCTACTTCTAACACTTTCAAATTTACAAAACAGGGCAGTATTTCTATCCAATCATAAAAAGGATATATTGGTGTTGATCTATTCAAGTGACTGACTGAAAAATGCAGTCCATGGTAGACTTCAGTCCAAGATGAATATATCACTCTTATCACAAGGACTGATACTATTTGTAAATAGTTTTCAACCACAACAATTTTCAATTCCTGGACTCAATGATTAAAAATATTATATTCAGTCAGACCTTTCAGAGAACAAATGTCATTGGGAACAGGCTACATTAATAGTTGGTCTAAATCCTGTGAGGAGGATCAGGTAATCAGTTTATTATGCAGCCTCCTGAAGAACTTCACAGTAAGTTGAAAAGTTCCATTCCCTCCCCACCCCCCTTTTAAAGTTCTCCTTCATGTGAAGAAATTCACTGTGCATACCCTAGTCTCATACTTTAAAACAGTCCAAGGCTGTCTAGGTGGCCAAAAATAAACAGCAAACCAGTTCATGTGTCCCATCAGTGTAGGTAAGCACCTGACTGATGTAAATCTGTGTGGCTTTATTATGTCTCTCTTTCAGCCTGGACTAGAAAGGAATGTAGTGGGAGAAGTGGGCATTGCATATGTGGGTGTGAGCAACAGCCGTCAAAAGAGCCCACAGAACATTCCTCTCAAAATAGCTTAGAGGAGAATTGAGACTGCTCTAGATAATTTTTCAGACCTGGAATGAGGTGTACTGTCTTACCAAAAGAGCAAAGATAAAACTAATTTGTTTGTGGATTTGTGTTACACTCAGGAATTACAGTTCACATTTTATTAATTTACACAACAACACTAACTCATATTGGCTTGCATGGTTGTATAAAGGGACAAAATATGACTACCTCTGCCTTTTATTCTATTTACTTACTCTTTGCAATGTTTTTCATATGGGTAGACTTCTGGTATACATTTGCTAATCCAAACAATACAAAAATTGCAGTACAGTATGGTATTTCCATCTTTTACCAAGACTATGCAAAAGTCCCAATGCAAGAGTCCCAATTCCTTTATTAATACACCAATGATAACATTCTGTGCTATAAAAAGAGTAAACTTTATTTCGATAGTCTATAGGTGTAAAGTTTTTTGTTTTTTTTTTCTTTTTTTTGCTTAACATATCATTCGTTGTGCAATCTATCTTTCTTTAAGTGTTTATAGAACCTTAATCTTTCTGAGCTGATTTTCTTTTTGTTCAGTTTGGTACCAAAGAGAACATAAAAGATTCCATATGAGATTACATTGCTAAAACCAAAAGGAAAATACTAGGAACAAATATAATATTTTGAGGTTTCTTAGTTTGTTTTACCGCTAATACTGGGCAGACCGTTTACACAAATCATTTTGCTGTAAAGTAACACATAATGAGTTAAATGTGTGCAGTGTCACCATCAATCATGTTCATTTGTGTTTGACTGACCAAACATCTATGGCACATTAAATCACTTTCTAATCACGTTATGAAGGAGGAGTAAAAAACACACATTTCAAAATTTCTTTAAAAAAATACAGAAGTTCCAGTACATATTCCTGGCAATCTCCTAACTTGTGGGAGAATCCACTAATAACATTTGCCCAAGGAATTTTGAAGGTCTGACGGTACTTAAATTCAGTGCTCTAAATGAAAAGGGGTGGAATTTCTTTTAGGGAATGGACATCTTTCTTTTCAGTAGAGTCCTCTTTAACAATTCCAATCAATGTAGCTGCTCTCCTACAATACACTGTTGATTCACAGACACCACTAAGTAATAGTTTTCTCTTTCAAATACAGTTTTAAGAGTGAGACAGTTTGGAGAAAGAACATCCTTTCAGCTAAATAACAAAACAAACCTTTTGCTGTCATCAACTGAGTTGGATTCTTATGAAGAAATATGTCTCAGTTCTTGTACGTTTATTTTGCTTTAGATTGTAATATACTCAGAGATCTTTGAAAATGAGGATATGTATTTTACTTGCCTGGACAATTCATTCTTAGTTAAGTAGCAGACATCTTTTTAACCAATACTAACAGTCTCGCAGTCTCCCAACTCACTATTCGACAGCATTTTTTCTCGCAGTGCCATCTGAAGATGACATCTTAAGTAACACAAGTTAAGGTTTGTCTGCATCCTATTCTCTTTCTAACTGTATATAAACACAGATACAACAGCAAAACTGACGTTGACAGCTTCCTCCAAATCAAAATCATTGCTATTTTAATGCTCATTCTGTGTATATAGAAATACTCAGATATAATCTGAGTAGTGCCTTGCAAAGCTGAGCCTTCAGCTTAAAACTGTTCATCAGTGAGATAGTTCAATCTGTCATTGTACTGAAATTATTATAAGAATATATTATAAAATAAGAAAATACAGGATTGAAGGTGGGTAAGATAATGGCATAAGTCATTATCTCAGATATATTTTCTGGAAAGATGATACCTTTACATTTGCAGTTTTTGACTTGTCTAAGTGTTTTAACCACAAATCCAGGCCTTAAATGTGTCTCTCTCTGGTACATTTCCCCCATAGTCAGATATCTGTACACTTTACAACTTTCTGAATCTCTCAATTTTCTCACTGCAGGTTTAAATTCAGTATTAAAACAACTTGCATTAAGACTGGGGCTTCTGAAGATATGCATATATTTGGATCTCCTTAAGAGAAAACTGATCCCTTCTCATTTTGGAAAGAGAGAACCTGAGCAGAAGTTTCAGGCCTACTTCTGATTTCAAGAGCAAGTTCACAGAACAGGTTGCTTCAGTAATTTGGATACGTTAGCGTGACTCTTACAAATGTTTGAGACTCCTGAGAGTGTTGGGTTACCACACCAGACAAGAGTGAGGCAGATCAAAATGACCAGCAAGAAGAATGAAGTTCATAAGACATATAGTTTTCTTTTGGGATATAAGTAGAAAGGATTAATATCAAAGCAACCATATGCTGATGAGTCATATACAGTTCCCAAGTTTGGCTTTAGTAAAAAGTAAAGCTTTTTTTTTTTTTCCCCCAGAACATGAATAAAGATGCAAACATGGTAACTGCAGACAGTAAAGTGCAGAGCCCAGGCTTGTTTCCACGTTGAAAACTGGCATTTTTTTTGACTATATGTCATAGTCTGGAATATTTTTGATACACAGGAGTCTGCTGTCTCCAATTTTTTGGAGGTCTCCAAAGGATACCTTAATAAGAATTCTCACCTGAGGAGATTAGGCTTTTTTTTTTTTTTTTTTGCTTATTTGCACAACGGACTTGAAGTGGATCATGGCGTACCAGTGTTTTCTGTCCCATTAATAACATTCATGAAATTGGAAACTGACTATCCTTTATGTTTGGAATCAGTGTCCCAGAAAGGCACAAGGAAGGAAGCATTGATTGCTTCAATCAAGGCCTTGGTCCAGTGAACTAGTACAGCTGCCATAGAAGGCTAGGAATAACTGGGTTAAAATTTTGCCACGTAAGTCCAAAAGAGCTCTTTAAATGAGGAGAAACAAATACACAAATCATGTTGTAATGAAGTTCAAGCTTCAGTTCCAACACATGTTCCTTATTTACTCTCACAGTCAGAGGTCCACTAGCCACTTGATTTTTCTGGACACTTTGTTGCTATATGGGACATACATAAATCATATTTTTGTTTTAGCAGCAGGGGCTTTTCTAATAGATAAATATGTGGTTTGTCTAAAACAAAGCAAAACACAAAACACCAGAAATATCTCGCTAGAAATGGATGATGCTTTGAACAATCATTTAAAGGCCAAACACTTGCTGAATAAAAATAAAAACATAACGTGACAGAACCTGGCTCATTGCCCAATTTGCAGCAGAGAACTGTTGTATGTAAGTGTGCACTGGGGTTTTTTTTGCCTTATAAAATCTATTAATGTGTTCCTATCTGTTTCATATTTGAGCCATGTTCTCTACTCAGCTCTCTGACAAACTGAATTGCAGACTAATACATTCTAATGAGGCAAGACATTACCTTTATGAATGACCTCATAGAGAAGAGGTTGGCTAACATTGTTGAAAGGCCTGGTGCCAGGCAGCTCTGGGCTATGAAACCCAGCTTGAGCTCAGCAAGACAGATTGCATCATCCCCTTCTTTCCAGTTCCAGCTTGGGATATTTAGCAGATGAGCCTGGAAAACAAAGAAACAAACAAACAAAAAAAAAACCCAAACTGGTGAAGAACCAGAAATACTTCCTCAAATACAGTACAGTATTGAAGGAGATAGCAGTGAATGGTTTTCTTTGTTACTGGCTTGACTTTTTCTGAGTAGGCAGGAGCACTCTGAGTATTTTAGAGCTGCTAAGTCTATGCTAAGAAATGTTCCAGTCTTACCTATTATAGCCAAAATCCACATTTCTCAAGCCATATTCTGGCTGTGATACTCTGCCAGGCCTATCCTCACACCTGAACGAACTACAGAATGTTGTAAAGTTTTCCTTCCCTTCTGTGTATTCCTTTTACAGCACTTTGAGCTACGTTCTGACTGATAGGGCACATACATAATATACAAGAATCTAATATAACTTAGATTACAATGTGTGTGAAGCTGCAACCTTTGTAAGACATTGTCATTTAATAAGGTATACAACATCACCTGTCTTTTCTATTTCATTCCACCCTGCAGGATAGCACTTGACTTATTGAAAATCCAAACTTTTTCCCAAGACTGCTAATTATAAGGATACAATAAAGAAAATAGCTGATCAAGACAGACCTCCAGTATTGACACTGGTCAGTTAGATAGGTATTAATATTGTACAGTTATTGGCATAACTCTATCAGATTCTCTCTTCCATCTGCCTTATAGAAATGCATAGACATAAGGAAACACAGAGGCCTTCATGCTTATTTCCCTTCATAAGTTAATATTACAGTTCAGCGCTTTGATAAAAGCTATTCTTGAAGATGCATTCATTGAAAATACAAAGGAAAAATGCAGTATTTAAAAGATCTTCCCCCCTGAAGCTGTTTGAAGCAGAGAAACACATTGCTTTTGTTCTATAAAAAGACAGGCTCTTTCCATTCACATACATGAAGAGGACATCACAAGCAACAGTAATTGCTCTTGTTCTAGCCAACATTTACAGGTATAAGGAGTTGTTAGCAGTCAAACCTCCAGAGTACCAGGATTATTGTATTTCATTGAAGGTCTGCTCAGTCAAGCTTTTTCTCCAACATTGGGCAGTGGTTGATGCTTTTAGAAATAATAAAAGAAGCAGGTCACATATGAGTAGTCTGTCCTCTGATATATTCTTCCTAGCCCTGTTAATCAGCAGTTTATGGACTTCCTCATCTCAGGATTGAATGAATTGACTTCACTGCATTTAAAAGCCACAGATCTACCATCCAGAATTTGCCAAATTCCTTTCTAAAGTGGATTTATAATTTTGATCTCCACAATAATTTTAGGAACAAATTCCACAACTGAATTATGTTTTATATGAAAAAACACTTAATTTTATTTTGTACCTGCTACTTGGCAATTTCAGGTCTACATTGTCATGCAAGAAACACAAAATCACAATAAATCTCCAATAAAACAATAATGATATGCATTTTTTTTATAAGTATCCACAAAGAACTGACTTCAAATTACTTGCCTAGAAGGCCACCAATTCATCTTGAGTAGCTCTACTGTAATAAGATGAGCAAAACTTAGAGAAGCTGAGTGTTTAAAAGTTCATCTGGAATCAATAGCAACTATGGACACTGTAGCTTTGAGAATTAGACCTTAGGCAATTAATAATTGTCAGAGGATTTTGATAAGGTCCCTTGCATATATAAATAAAACTGAATTACCTTGTAACTGGATTACATGACAGGGCTTATTAGGATGTTTTTGTTTGGAAAGAAAAATACTATTAGTGGAGATAGAAAAATTGTGTAAGAGTGAATGCAATGTAGCAAAAAACTGGGGAGAGACACTGTTGGTTGACACGTTACCTTATTGTGATACTGCAACATCTGAGTGATAATTCTGATCTTCGGATGATAATTCTTTATTGAAATAACTCTAAAAAATAAAAGAAAAAACAAAACTTTTAGCTGGTGGGATATTTGGATAACATATCCCAATACCTTTACTTTACTCTGTTGTCAAGGCCCACAATTAAAACTATACCCTCTCATTCATCTTGGTGTAAAGTGTACCTATTGAAGTCAGACCTATGCAATATTTACATCTAGTCAAATTCAGTTAATAACCATCAGCTAATACTAGAGAACATCAGGCTTCAGGAACTATTCAGTTGAATGGTTTACTCTTATGGAATTTGCAGAAAAAGAGACTTGTTTTAGCAGCTCTGTTCAGATACTGTACTCATTCTGTTAAGCAAATAATACACTTGCAATTATTATGTCATCTTCAGTAATTATCTTCATGTCTTGGAACCAACATAATTGATCAAGTTTTCCAATGATTAGTGTCTGAAAAGAATCCCTTTCTGCCCCACCACAGATTATTTATAGTTGCTAGACATTCATCATATTTAAACACCTTGAATAATGATTTTGTTTGACATAAATCCACATGCAAATTCATCTTAATTTTTACAGATTATTCCAAAGCTCAATATTGAAACACATATTTGAACTCTGAATTTATAAACTATGGGCTACTTCCATAATCTGCAGTTTGACTGCATTCTTAATTATTTAATGAGACTAAGATATACTCAACTGTGTACAGATTAAAAGCTGCTGGAAAGAAAAATGTTTGAGAAATTAGTGGATTGATAATGTGTTACAAAGAGGGGAACATACAATGTAAAAATTTAAATAAGAATTGAGCAAAATTAAAGAGAGAAACAGGTAAAAAAAATCAGTTCTATATATACAAACAAAAGGTAGAAAAAGATAAAACAATCAAAACAAAAAATAATCCGAATTATTATGGAATCACCAGTCTCAAGACTCTGAAAGCCATAACTGTTTACACTAGTGTTTTGTAGGGCATATCTTGCAAACTGCTGGTCTGGCTTGTGCTTTGAAGCATATCAAAGCGAGAGCATGAAACAGATAAAAAAAGTAGTATGCATGATTTTAATTTATTCTATCTTTTGGAAGAAGAAAACAAGTCTTCCTTCTAATTTTCCATTTCTTACTGAATTATTTAATGAAACACTCAATTTTTTTGAATTAAATTCATTTAAATGTGAGAAAACACAAGAGCATTCCACTCTCAAAATAACACTTCTGCATTTTATTATATTAAATGTATTAAACCTATTAAGAACGCACTAATCTGCAACTGGAATATTTTTAATGTATTTATGCAATTAATGTCAAAATAAAGTTGCTTGCATTGAAACTCAAAAGCATGTCTGGAAAATGAAATTAGGCATATTTAAGCCCTGCACCTTCCACAGACAGGCAGATCTCTTGCACCCAGTGAACTTCTTCCAGAGGAGTAATTTTTTTTTTTTTTTCTCTCCCCTTCCTTCAATTCACAGCATGCAAACATCTGACAGGCCAGTAAAATTGGTTCATAACACTATGTTAGAGAATTTTTAACAAATCATTGACATTTTAATTTTAAAAAGTAGAGATTGGTCTCATTAAAACTAGGGTTGTATGAACAAAACACAAAAAGTGGAATGGCTTAGCTTTGTTGTAATTCTAGCTGCTGTAATTCTGACTCTCTCATCTTCTTCCTTCGGAGAATGTAAGGAGGAAAGCAGGACAAGATCTGATGATCCCTAATGTGGTCATTGCCTTGTCAATCAAAATAAGCAATGTTTGGTCTTCAGTGTAAAAAAGGAAGACGGAGCTAGGAGACCACTGCATCATTACCATCATGGAGTGTATACCTTGCTTTCCCCCAAGTAGCGTAATTACTGGTAGAAGCAGATATACCATGGAGCAATGAACTATGAAGTCATTAAGGGTCCTTCTTGTCCCATTGTGAACACCAGCCCATGCAGTACATCCACTCACATAACATATTGTTGCAACAACATAACTGCATTCCCTTTCCTCTCATTTCTATTGAGTGCGTTCACCTATGAATACTTAAACCCTAGATCCTGCAAAATGACTAAGAGTACCAAAGCTTGTCTTCCAAGTGTCTCTTCTGACACACTCTTTCTAAAGCAGCTAAATTAAAACAGTTTAGGCAGGAATTTAGGGTATCCTCATCTCTGAACTTTTGAGACAATCTTGTAGTTTGTCCCCTAAAAAAAATCCTGCAATGTTCTTCAAGTGCAACAAATCACCAATAAAGCTGTGTGTGGCTACAGCCTATTTGGACACCAGAAGTTAGCTAATCAGAGTTAAGAACCAAAAACCTATTAAAAACTAAAGAGTTTACCTCATAATATTGGAGGCATCTTCAGCATCTGGGTCAGCGCAGTATTTATTGGCAAGGATTAGGCACGCATCTGCTGACTCTATCTGAGACACCAAAGAAAAAGCAAACATAAATAGCAACCTCTCTTTCCAGCTCTTCTTTCATCATAAAGTATTACAGAATCCAACACTACCATTATGAATGTGAATGCCAGTTCTTAATACCGCTAATCAAAAATGTTATAAGGCTAACGTGAGTTAATGTGAGTGATGATAACAGCTCTCATATACCATATACCCATAGCGATTTCTTGAAACTTGCTTAAGATACTCAGACCAGGTCAGTAGCTCAGTTATTGACTCTTATGTTGTATCAGCTGAGGCATGAAGGTGTTAATGGACATATCTTTTATAACCAGATACTGAAATTCAGACCCCTAAATCCATAGGAAGTTCCTGTTGTATCAGTACAATGTTCCCACAAGTCCTGCAGCTTTGTTTGGGGATTTAAGTACCTTCCTATGAGAGACAGGAAGAGGCGGCTGAAATGATGATTTAGAATCTGAGCACCAGTTTTAGAAAGCATGAGGAGGAGAACTGATCTGTTCACAGGACCTCTATGTTCACACAAACCTTAGCTCTATTTAATTCAAAGCAGATGACAAAAGTATTTTCCAGTGTATACAACCAAATACCAACACAAAGAAGGATGCAATACAGAACACAAAATACCAACACACAATTTTATGGTCTTAATGGGAACATTTTGTTCTGATGAACTGAAAAGGTGTGTGTTGGGCTACAAACGGTTAAGCAATTACTGCAGCCAAAATGGACAAAAGACATGATTAATACTCCAGGAAGTGTTAACATTGCACTGAAATATTCTTGGCTTAAGTAGCTGGTTTACATTCCATTAAAAAAAAAAAAAAAAAGAAACATAAAAGAGTTAATGCTGTATCTGACAGCTTACCATCTTTTTTTTTTATTTAAGTTTCATGCTTTGCTCTAAGAGTACAAAATAATTTACCATAGAGAATTCTAGACAATAAAACCATCTCATTTTAGCTACCAAAAATCTTAAATTGTATTTTTATTCCATGATTCTAGACAATAGAAAAAGGGTTTGACAGGTGAAAAATTATTTTCTAATCGTTCTGATGAAGGTAAGACAATAGCGTTTTGAGCAATTACTGTAAGACAATGTTCTATTATATCAAACATTAATGTAAAATAGACTCTTGAACTAAAGCCGAATGAAAAATTCATAAAGAGTTCAATAGAATAGCAGACAATGTATCTTAAGTCACAGTGTTACTATAGCTTTGAAGATCTAAAGATATACGGAAAACAAGGTTTATAAGGATAGATATTATAATTTATTAGGCAAGCCAATAGAGATGGAAAAACAATCTTTTGGGGTTACATGAAGAAGAGCTACTGTTTTTTTTTCCAAATAATGCAATGAGTACTTTAAAAAAAGTCAATTAACAGGAGAACAGAACAACAAAGCTGTTACCTTCACTCTCGCCAGGTCATGGGGATTAAGGACTGAACCCTGATAAAATTCCACCTGAGTGAAGTGTCGTTTAAAAAGAGCTTCCAGCTCAAGGTTAGGGGAGATACTGCATCAGGAAGAGGAAGAAAACACAAGAGCAAATGAGAAGTCAGCTTCCATAACTGCCCCATTTCCTTCATTTATAAACCAAACCATTTATTTATCTTAGGTATTCAGACTTCTGCTGATGCTTTTCCTGTGGCGTGGAAACAGTGTACAGTACTTAAAAGGCAAATACTATACTGTTTTCACTTCCTTACTACTGTCTACAGAGCTTCTGGCCCTCTTCATTGTGCTACTCTGAACATTCATCTTTTGTTAGTTTCTCACAGATGTGAATCCAGAAGAATTGGTGCAAACATTTGAAAACATGCTCACACAGCATTCTCCACAGAAACTGTTTACTAAGACAATCATCCTCTGCATGATGGGGATGTCCCCACCGGTCTCAAAACAGCCAACTGCATCAGAGAGCTCAATGCAAAATCACTGAAAGCCAGAAAAAGAACCCTATAGGGACCCTGTGGCCTGTACGAGCTACAACTAAAACAAACATAATTATGCTGTGACTTTCTGTCTCATTTCATTTTGCCATAAAGAGAAAAAATTAAATAAATCACAGCCTATTATATAATGTGGCACCAATCTTGTAAATACCCTTTCTAGATGCCACTCATTAAAACAGAAGGGATTTAATAGCTACATAGTAAGTGCATGAGATCTTTGTCAAGTCACATGCTAAATTTAATAAGAAAATAAAACAGATACATGCAAACATTTGTCTGTGAAGGTACAGAGAAACCAGGCACAAACAAGTAGCCAGGTGCTAAACTCCCTTCATGTGCATATACAGTTTCCTGATTCCTATCACCCTCTAATTTCACTGTGGAAAGCTGGATCTCTGCTTTCCTCTGACAGTCAATTCTTGTTATTACTTAGAGAGGGGAAACAAGCAAACAAACAATGTAGTTACTTGAAGATAAAATCTTTAGTTTAATTTGAAAGGACTAGATACAAAAATTATGCAAGTGCTGCTGATTCTTAGTTTTTCAGCTTCCTTTGTTGAATCATCACAAATGATTCTTTAACTTTTTAATCATTTTGACAAGAAGTGCAGAACTTGCTGCTAAATGCAAAAATATTACTCATTCATAGCTTGCAACACTTTTTAACAGATACCATTCCAGAGCAGAAAAGACCTTTCATACTGTCTCTCTCTCTAGCACATGGCTATTTCTAGCAGCTTCTCCCATAGGCATGCCTATTTGATGTTGTATTACACGTAATGCAGAGCCTGTAACAAACAGCAACCACCTTAAGACACATTTCCAAAATCCCACATCAGAAAAATGCAAGAGACTATATGTGTGTAGGTATGTACATATGGATAAAAGAGCAGTACTAATTATCACCATGACAAGAATTTCTTTTCTATCTTCACTATATCTGTAATGTATCTCACTTATATTAAAACTACATCCGCATCTACATTTTTCTTTTTATACATATTTTGCAATATTAAAAAAGCATTTTTTTCCTAGCAAAATCAAAAGTGAAAATGTCTTTTCAGATAGCATAAGTTCATATTACATACAGTATTTTTCACTAACTTTACTGATTTTACCAATTTTGGTAGTTTCACTAGAAATATTTGCTGCTAAAGAAAATTCTCACATCTATTTATTATTATTTCAATATTTTTTATTTCATAATTCCATTCCCACTTCAACTACGTGTTTAGCTATTTACCTCACAAATGATGTGACTGGGTCTGAAGTCTGTCTGCTTGAATCACTTATACTTAGCAATAGGTTATAAAACAATTGCAGAAAACAACTTTTTTTTCAAAATACATCGTTAACAAAAGTGATTGCAAACATTAATTTTATGCTTATTTGGAGCTTGAAAGATCCTCTATCTTCCCAAAAAAAGATATGGCTTAATTTAATGAGTTTTAATAACATATGATAAGACTAATTTTGAAAGATTACTCACTTATGCAGAAAGACGATTTCTACGTTGACATCATCCCTATCCTTGTGCAGGAAGTCCTTCAGGAAGTTGGACACACTTTCAAGTGTTATGTGACCACAGACAACTATGTGCCTGTTACAGAAAAATCAGAGTTAATCTTGCAAAGAAGATAAAACAAGCAAGCAAGAAAGCAAAGGAAATTATAATTTATTGGCCAAAAAAGAGTATTAGTCTCTTCTTGATGTTTCTTTAGATCCTATTCCAGGAAGTCAGAGATGGAAAACATCAGTTGCAGAAGGTGCTTTGCAATTGCAAATACATATATATTCTCACTTGCAGACTCTTATTAACAAACCATTTGGCCAAGTTATATTACACATCTAACAATAAGTGGCATCATTTATATATATGTTTATACACTGTATTAACCAGTCCAACCAGTCCCCTTCAAAGTCATATTTCTTTATGTTACACATTTTTCTCCACATCTTTACCTCCTCTACTGAGATTTACTGTTTAAATTTTTCATATATGACATAATGAGACAGCAAATCTCCTTAAAACGATATGATATTTTTACATGGTTGAAAGCAGACACTTATGCCAATGAAGGTAGTGCAAAGCTTGCCAATTATAGGCCATAACCAGTAAAAAAGAAATCTTTTTCCTACCATAACTCCTACAAGGAAAATACTTTACAATAAGAAATCATTATTTATTGCACCATTGCAATAGATTGCTTAGAAAATCAAAGTTTGCACAGACTGTGATCACGAAGGTCTCTACTGCTCTGTGTTTCCCTTAATATATGTATCTGACCATGTAAGAGAGAACCACAATATATACCTACATTCACATTCTTGAATTCTACATTTTAAATTCTGAGAGGTTGAAGAAAAGGCCTAGGAAATTGCACTCTTCCTGACTTAAGGGATCTTTGCTTTATTATTGTAAAGCAAAGTCCAAACATTTGTGATTAGAATATCCTACACTGTCTCACAGTTTCCTTCATGGAACAAAATCAACCCCAGCTTCCATTACTGTCATGGGTTTAAGACAGATGACAATTTTGATATGCCTATTGCTAATGCTTCCAATTATCACATCGCTCACAGAAGTCAGGAAAATGGACAAGGCGGTATAGACACAATTCCTGAACTAACAGAAAGTCAACTTCATTACAGTCACATAGTCTGCGCACAAATGCTACAAACACACAATTTCACAAACTTATTTGGCACTTGAACTGCCAAATGTGAAGCAAAGTAATTCCAAGGGTAAGAAGCAGACCATCCAAGTCTCACCTACTTCATAACTGTTCTGTGGAAAACTCAGTAACGCAGAAACCTCATTG
The DNA here is from genome assembly GCF_965183815.1 of Platalea leucorodia. Taxonomy (NCBI): domain Eukaryota; kingdom Metazoa; phylum Chordata; class Aves; order Pelecaniformes; family Threskiornithidae; genus Platalea; species Platalea leucorodia. The sequence goes on from NC_138826.1 coordinate 26,685,623, forward strand.
GCTGAAAACAACAAATAATAGGTGGCAGCAATGATTGCTTATGCAATGGCCTATTATAAGAGTCTGTTCTTGCTTCATAATTTGATGCTTGATGAAATGTGTGTGAAAAGTGCACAGAACTCATTGGAAAAGGGATAATTATGCAGAACAAAAAATAAATCAGTAATATGCATCACGCAGTGAATATCACCATCATGCACTGTTACTTTTGTAGTGGTTCAGATGGTCACTAGAAAAGCAAAACACAATAAACCATTATACCAGTCCAGCACACCTTATGATATTGTTCTGCTATTACCACTTTTATAAATAGTGTAGTACAGAGTTTTAAAGCTTTGTTTAGAAATATGATAAACTGAAACACTCCTTTTGCATGAGTTCTTAGGGACAGCACGAGGACTCAGATGCAATTTTAGAAATAGCAGCAGTCAAAAACTTCAATGGTTTCATTCTTTTTAACAGGCAAGAAGTATATGTTTATATGAGACTCTGATCATGCTGTTTTGTATTTAACGTAGGACTCAATACTATGAACTTTTATTGCTAAACTAGCTAGTCAGAGCATCTGCTTTGGCTTCAGCAAGATTTTGCTCAATTTTAACTTAAGCTTTTGGTGCAGCAGGTGTACAGAGCACTGAGTTCTCGGATTGTAAACACTTAAAAAACACAAAAATCCCTGAGTTAAAGCTTTCCAGTTTTATGAGGTGGTAAGCACAATATCAGAAAACAAGACATAAAATATATTAGCTCATCCTTTTTTAGTGCAAGGTGTCCTTACAAGGTTTCCTCTGGAATCTTTGCAGCTTGGCAGAGTTTGCAGCAGCCTCTGTGCTGGATAAAACCATGCCTATATTCCCCCCTTCAGCACCACTCTTCCTCAGTTTCCCCAGTGGTCAATTGCCTGAGCTGCCAGCACTGTGTGTGCATGTGTTATTGCACTCACAGTTAGCTCAGGATAATAACCTTCCACACAGAAGTGTAAAATATGATTTCAAGCACTAGGATTCACTCCCCACCAAATGGATGAATCTCCATCCAATATATCAATGTAAATGGAAAACCTCAAGAAATTTCAGATTCTGAAGAGATGTTTAAAATCTGAGTAGTTTACTAAATCTAAGTTCTGAACAGACTGTGTTTGATACACTACATTACACTAACATATTGGGAAGTTCTAGCTGCCTAGTGGTATTCAGCACTTTTGCTGAGTGTAAACCCATCTAGCATCAAAAACCGCAAAGGCCCAAGAAAATGATAAGTAGCAGCTAAAAATATTCATTTGTATTCCTTATACTGTCTACATGTTTTCCAAGATGACTAATTTTAAACTATGGGTATTATTTTCTTCAAACATTTCCATCTATTACCAATTAAGAAATTGAACTTTCCATTTGCATAGTTGATGCATTATTTTTTAATAATATAAATAATCTCTGCTTTGTACAGATCCTGTGCTGTTAGCTTTAGCAGGGTCTCTTCCTGAATGTTCTTGTGCTACACTGCATTCCCATGCAGAAAGTTTACTTCCTTCCTGGGAGATTTCACTTCATATGGGTTCTTTTCTGTCATTACAGTCCACATTTTAAAAATGTGAGTAAACTGAAAAGAAAAACTACAAGCCAGATAGAGCGTACAACCCAAATTACTCTATTGCAGAAGAAATTTTCATAGGATCATAAGATTACAAGATAATTCAGGTTGGAAAAGACCTCCAAAGGTTATCTACTCCAAAAACCTCTCCGTTAAAAGCAGATGCATTTGGTAAAATAATTCAATCCTATTATGAGTCTCATTTAGTAGGGTTTCATAGCAATCTGCTCCAGTGAAAATAAAACATTTGGCTGTCAAATACTCTTGCATTTGAGCATCATGACTGATTCTTTTGGAACTGTCAGAAGGCATCTGCACCATGGTTTCATTTTAGCACTCTCTGATTTGGGGCTTGACATGATCTATTCTATGCTTCTTTGCTATTCTTATATAGTGCAAGACCGTGTCCCGAGCAGTGATTGCAACAAAACCTCCTGGTTTTCAAACAATATTTTCTGATGAGATACTTGCATTAATTTTTGGTTGAAAACTCCTTAAAAAACCCTCCTTTTAACATAAATTATATTTTTGCTTAGAAGTAGAAGAAATTGAAAACAGATTTCCTACTTGCCCAGAGAGAGTTATTGGGTACATTATTTACGAAAACTTGGAGAGCTTTTATTGTTCCAATCTGTCCTGTATATGATTTGAAGATTTATAACTTCCTCTGTTTCAATAACCATTCCCTTCCCATGTACCACTCATTTTTTTTCCACGCACCAAGAGCTTAAGTAAAGCCAACATACTGGATATGTTTTGCTTTCAGCTAAAGTTAGTTGGTAGGAAAATATTGTATTAATAATTTTGGGTCAACAGAAATGTCTAACCTCTGCATTAAGTTCTTGTTTATGAAAAACCTCAAAAGTAATACAGTATTCAGCTAAATTATTATTTCAATTTTTTTTTTATTCTTTAAAAATGAAATTTAGATATTCCCTTATAATACTGAAAACCATGATTCAGGAATTTAGACATTTTTATTGCTGATAAATATTCAGGAGGATTAAGGTTTCTGTTAAGTAATGGTTGTCACTGGTATCATATATCAGAGGTGAAACTGGTTTAATATATCAATGGGACCCCATATTACATGACTGTGATGCTGCAAAAAGAATCTTTTACAGAGAATCAAAAGCCTATCAGGGGCCATATTCTATCAACCAATAAAGCCAGACTGATCCATTCTCTCCCATATGTACTTATTCTCAAAATTAATTACAGTGACCAAATATGAAAAATTAGTACATTTCTACATGGTTGATTTCAACTGTGGTTCTACACAGTTGAAATTCTCTACAGTACCTAGATTTTTTTGCACTCAAGTATTGACATAATGATAGGTTTGCTAAAAATACACTAGCTTCTTATAAAGTAAACAAAAATGGTGATAAAAGGCCCAAAGCTACCACAGATACAAACAGGTTCAAGAAGAAAAAAATGAAATAAGCAAAAGCTAAAACATCTAGAATTCTGTCATAAGATAATTGAGAACATACACTTAATCCATGTAAATAGCACTGTAAATGAAAACAGATCCACTGTGAATAGGATTCTTCAAAAAGGATCTCTGCATGGTTCTTCCTTCAGAGGACACAATACAAAAAGCAAATCTTTTGCCTGTTTATTTTGAAAGAAATTATATCCATTTTATTGGAACAAGTATAAAGAACTTGAAAAAACTCACTCTAACTAGTCTGTCGTAATAAATCAAAGATACATACAAAATTCTATTCAGCATTCAGTTGAATACATGGTGTTCACTTGTCAAGTAACTAAATCAAGTGTGGCACATATTGATCTAGGTGTCTCTATAAAACTATATTTATATCAAATACATATGCTCAAATCTCTTTATGGTCTTTCTGCTTAGTGTTCTGATCATGCCTTCATCTATTAACCATCTAAATTCTTTCTTTGTATACCAGTAGCAGGCTGCTGTGGTTGAAGTAAACAGGTTCTTTTAAAGTCTAACTGGTTTTCCTCAAAAAAGGATGGGTCTCAGTCACTTTTTCTCATTAAGAAAAGTCAATAAATGTCAAAAGAGACTGTTCATATGGTCTTCTTGTTTATCTATTAGTGGTATGCATTCTTTAAATAGACCACTTTACAGTACATTTCTAGCTGCTTGTCTTTTTATGATTTACCTAACATTATTCAAGATTCTATTAATTCAGTTCAATTAAGTGAAAACATTATGCATGTGCTTATATGTCTCTCTCTTATTCAGTTAAACACGTGCCTTATTTTAATATAAACTCCCCTCTCGGATTAATACAGATAGAGTAATAGATGCTGTACAGTCATGATTTCATGTGTTTTTCTTTTTTCACAGAAGACTTGAACCCAAGGATGGTCCTCTAAGGACCACTTATTTAGCTAATGTGTATAGTGAGCCAGAACAATATGTTAACCATTAAAAAACCCTTGCCTATGTATTGCATATATGACAAAAGCAAAGACTGAGAACGACTCATCTAGAATGGACACTTCTGGACCAAAAAAAGTCACACCAGATTGGTTTTTAAAAAATAACACTAGCATGTATAAAACTAGAAAGTGTTACTCCCAAACTTGTCTTTTTGAATTAGTCATTTATATCTGTGAAGACAGAGCATAAAATTCTCTAAAATCAAGACACATTTTTAAAAAAAATTCAACTGTAAGATATTGTCTCACTATGATTCTCAAATCAGGCTCTAGAAACCTTCCAGTACAAAGACGACAAGTCAAAAATAGTCAAGGATATAGCAAATTGTCTGTCAAGTGTGTAACATCCCAGCAACTTTATTTTAACATTTGTTCTCCTTCAACTGTTTGTTAGAAAGTAGAATTTCATTATTCTCTTTACTCCTGAAGGACTATAAATTTCAAAAGTGTTGAAGTTACTGAGAAGCCAAAAGCACTGACTTTCAAATACGTATCAACATTAAATGTATAAAAGAATATGACTATACTGTGACAGAAGATGTGATTGCAGTATGTGAGATGTCTGAGGTACCTTTAATTTCTCTAAATTGGACTTGATAGCTTCAGCTGTCAACTGTTTAGGAACCAGAGTGAACTCATGCAGCCTGTACTGAAGCTGCTGTGATTAATTCTGACAGAAACTATCTGTTCTTTCCAACAGGTTCCACGCTCTTTGGAATCTCGCTTATATTGTGAGTAAAGAAAAAGTAGTTAATATCAGAAAACACTCAAAGAGCTACATTCAGTACATGGTATACAGTACAGATCAGCGGAACAGCACTGGATCATACATCAGATTAACATAAATGGGAAATCATTAATGTCAGGCATTTGAAAGTTACCTTTGATGCAGATATTAATTTACTTTGTGACCAACATAAGTATGTAAAATTAAGAATCAAGAAGGAATCATTTAAAATTCTCTTAAATGTAAAATTGGTAATGTGTGACAAACATACAGTCACACACAAGACCCTAATTAGTTGTGAATTATTACAGCTATGAAACTATATCAAGTGCACTTATACAAATCCAGATTTCAGTCTTCCTCAGTGAATATTGGTGGTGTGTCACTTGCAGCCTGTAAATATTATAAATTGTTTCTGAAGCACATAGAAATAGTACACAGGAAATCACTTACACAGGTCCTCAAATCATAGAATCATAGAACACCAGGTTGGAAGGGACCTCAAGGATCATCTGGTCCAACCTTTCTAGCACAATCTAGATGAGATGGCCCAGCACCACATCCAGCTGAGTCTTAAACATGTTCGGTGTAGCAAAGTCAACCACTTCCCTGGGGAGATTATTCCAATGATTGACTGTTCTCATTGTGAAAAATTAACCTCTCGTGTCCAGCTGGAATCTCCCTGGGAGTAACTTGTACCCATTACCCCTTGTCCTCACCCTGTGACTCCTTGTAAAAAGGGAGTCTTCCATCTTCTTTGTAGCTCCCCTTTAAGTACTGGTACATGGTGACGAGATCACCTCTAAGCCTCCTTTTCTCAAGGCTGAACAAGCCCAGCTCTCTCAGCCTATCCTCATATGGCAGGCTTCCCAGACCCTTGGTCATCTTGGTGGCCCTTCTCTGGACCCCCTCCAGCCTGTCCACATCTTTTTTGTATAACGGGGACCAGAACTGTACACAGTATTCCAGGTGTGGCCTGACAAGCATTGAGTAGAGTGGGATAATGACTTCTTTATCTCTGCTGGTGATGCCCTTTTTGATGTAACCCGGCACCCTACTGGCCTTCTTGGCCGCAGCAGCACACTGTTCACTCATGTTGAGCTTCTGGCCCACAAGGACCCCCAGGTCCCTTTCCATGGAACTGCTCTCTAGCCAGGTGGATCCCAGTCTGAGCTGCACTCCTGGATTGTGTTTTCCCAGGTGCAAGACCTTACACTTGTCTTTGTTAAAATTCATAAGGTTCTTGTTAGCCCACTCTTCCAGCCTATCCAGATCTTCCTGTGGGGTGGCTCTCCCTTCCAGAGTGTCTACTTCCCCACTCAATTTAGTGTCATCTGCGAACTTCATCAGGCTACAGTTGATCCTGTTATCCAGATCGCTTATGAAGATATTGAATAGTGTTGGGCCCAATATCAATCCCTGGGGGACCCCACTTGTGATGGGTTGCCAGTTTGAAAAAGAGCCATTTACCACCACCCTTTGGGTGCAGCCTGTCAGGCAATTCCTTGCCGACTGCACAGACCACTTGTCCAGGCCATAACACATCAGTTTCTCCAGGAGGCGGCCGTGGGGAACCGTATCAAAGGCCTTGGAGAAGTCCAAGTAGACGTCGACCACTCAGCCCATGTCAACCGAGCAGGTCACTTTATCATAGAAGGCCACCAGATTTGTCAGGCACAATCTGCCTTTTGTGAAGCCGTGTTGGCTTTTCCCAATCACATGCTTCATTTGACTTATGAGGGGCCCCAGGAGGATCTGTTCCATGACTTTCCCAGGGATTGAAGTAAGACTGATGGGCCTATAATTACCCGGATCCTTCCTTGAGCCCTTCTTGAAGATAGGGGTAACATTTGCCTTCCTCCAGTCCTCTGGGACATCCCGCGATCACCACGACTTCTCGAAGATTATAGAGAGTGGCCCCGCAACGACATCAGCCAGCTCTCTCAACACCCTCGGGTGGATGGCGTCAGGGCCCATCAATTTGTAGGGGTCAAGCTCCCGTAATAATTCACATACTAACTCCTTCTTCACTGACGGTGGGTCTATGTTTGGATCTTCCTGGATTTTTGTTCCCAATGCCTGGGATCCAACAGTGTTGGTAAAGACAGAGGTGAAGAAGGTGTTGAGAACCTCTGCCTTTTCAGCATTGTTGGTGAACAATTCACCTCTACTGTTTAACAGTGGGCCTATGTTTTCTTTCTGTTTCTGCTTGCAACTTACATACCAGAAGAACCCTTTCTTGTTATTTTTTACATCTCTGGCCAGTTCCAATTCAAGTTGAGCTTTTGCCTTTCTAACTGCATCTCTGCACACTCTGGCAATGCCTTGTAGTTCTCAGTGGACAATCTTCCACTTCTCCATCTCTGGTACGCATCTCTCTTGGTTTTAAGCAGACCCAGGAGCTCGTGGTTGAGCCAAGGGGGCCTCTTGCTCCGCTTACTTCCTTTTCTTTTATAGGGGATAAACTGGTTTTGTGTTTCCAAGAAAGCATTCTTGAAGAACTCCCAGCACTCACTTGGTCCTTTATCCTCCATGGAAGCTTCCACAGAATCCCTCCCAGCTGAGCTCTGAGTGAGGTGAAGTTTGCTCTTCTAAAATCTAGAACCCTTGTCTTGGTGCTAACCTTCAGCATGCTCAGCCGGATCCTGAACTCCACAATATTGTGATCACTGCAGCCAAGGTTGTTACTGACAGAGTTATTACAAAGCAGGTTTTCTTGGTTTGTGAATAGCAGGTCCAGTAGTGCCTCCTTCCTGGTTGGCACATCTAACATTTGTAAAAGGAAACAGTCCTCTACGCATTCCAGGAACTTGATGGATGACATGCGAGCTGCTGTATTGTTCTTCCAGCAAATGTCTGGGTAGTTGGTCACCCATGAGAACCAAGTTCTGTCGACCAGAAGCTTGGTTTAGTGTCCCAAATATTGCTTCATCAGCTTTATCATCGTGGTTTGGGGGTCAGTAGCAGATGCCCACTGTAAGGTCCTGCTTGGAGACGACCCCTCTGATTTTAATCCAGAGGCATTCAATAGAGCACTCACAATCACCGTAATTGACTTCGATACATTCGAGGTTTTTATTTTAATATAGAGTGCGACTCCTCCACCTCTTTTTCCCTGCCTGTCTTTGAGAAACAGCCTGTAACTGTCCATCACGATTCCCCAATCATGTGAGTTGTCCCACCATGTCTCAGTTACTCCTATGATATCATAACCTCCTGACTGGGCACGGAGCTCCAGCTCCTCCTGTTTGTTTCCCAGACTGTGTGCATTCGTATACATACACTTGAGGTGGTTCCTCCTCTGGTACACATCTTGGGAGACAGCTAAGGAACACCTGTCGCCGGTGTTTTATGTCCACCTAAGTGAGATTTCTACTAGAGAACAGGCCGATAGAGTGTATTTCAGATACTTTAATCCTGGATAAATAGTACACTCCTTTGTTTAAACTGCATATTAGAGCTTGCATCTAAGTCTGTTTCCAATAGCATGCTATCATCAGTGAGTCACTGTGAGCTGCTTTGTTTATTTCAACTTCCTTGCTCAGTTACAGCTAAATGAGTTTATTTTTATGTTCTAAGGAATTGCACAATGCTTGTCTATAAAGCAAGTTAAGAAATAAAAGTTAATACTCTTTGCTTGATGCATACCTCTGAAACTGCAATAATAAGAAAACACAGTGATTTGTTTCTTCCAGGGTCTGGATTAGTTAAGAGGCTTCCACTGTAGATTTAAGCAAAGGATGAATATTCATCCTTTCATTCAGTCTTGATGATATTATCTAGAATATTTCTGCTTTCATAAAAAATACCACAACATTTAGACACAACACCATAAGAAATAAGTGAATAATTTAGCATAAATAGAAGTAAAAACTGTTAAATGCTATGGCATGCACAAGGAGTCCATAGTAGAAAGCTTACAGTAAAATGCAGGAGTAAACCACATCTCCAGCATTAGCACCTCAGTTGCAAACAGACCTTAATCTACTGTTCTAAGGGCTTCTTTCTTGTACTATTTTGTGCAGCAGATATCACAGACACAAGACACTCTTATACTTTTGAAATCAATTGAAAATATTTTCCCTTAAATAAATTGCTTTCTATGTTCCCACCATTACTCATTCTCAAATTGCCTTATGCATTTTTTAAATGCTCAGTGAGTCAAAAAATAATTGAATCCTTTGTAAGCAACACAGGAGTTAGCAAAGGCTTCAAGATTTTTGAGCATTTTATTCATGATTAAAGCCAACGCATTTCTTTCCATAGAAATCACCCTGAAATGTCATGACTAATTTTCTGCAACAGAACCTGAGTGAAAACAAAAAGTCATAATTCACTGAAACTTGCTGATCAATTCACCACTTCTGCCATGTCACATTGCACTCCCTGGAATGTCCACACTTAAAGTCATGGCCTGTATATTTTATAGAATATGGTAGATCAGCAGATTTCTAAACCAGATTCAGTCTTTCTTGGGTCAAAATTTGGACACCAACAACTGCTATATTTATGCTAAACACAAAAGTTTTTAGGCAGAGAGAAGGAAAAGTTGAAATTTTTACAATTTCAACTAGAAATATAAAATTAGTGCTGTTATTGTAGGAATGGAACATGATTTGAGACCTAGAAGACAGATTTTTAAGTCATAATATTGTTATATGTCACTTCCCACATTTCCTTTTTTGCTTTCATAAGAATGGATATAGTTTAATAAGCATGCAAAATTGAAAAAAAAAGTTTGTCCTATTAGTTCTATCTGTCAGTCTATTTAACACTCATCAGATTTTCTTTATCACTAAGTGAGACTTCATTTGAAACAGTGGGGTTAGAAGAATGGCTAGCAGATGGGAAATAGAGACACCCCTGGGGATGATAATGCAATCCATGTCACATTCTCTTATTACATTCTCATCCCACTGGAAAATAATATCTTACATATTGTATCAAATTATTTAATATAATAATCTAATATCACTTTCTTTGGAGCTATGCCTCTCATTACTGCAGCAAATGGACCTTTGCCAAAGTATTTGGATAAGCCTTAAAAATTTTTTTCTAATTTTTAATCAAATTCAAATGTCTAATGAGTCCAAGATGGCCTGTCAACTTAAATTATCTGTTTGTCTTTTTGTTTACCATATCTATCTGTCTACAGTTTTTATTTTTCTTTGTGAAGTTTAGTTATTGAATCCCATGTTTCCTTCTGGAAGGAATCTCTAACAGATGATTCTTCCTGTTGATATGTTGATGATTTGCTAATTTATGGCTTGTAAATTTAAGAAATCTGAAGAAATCTCTGGGAAGCAGAGCAGATCATGAGAGAAGAGAAACAAGAGGTTTTAATAGCTTATACAGTAAAAAACTGTGATTTCATTAAAATACTATTTTTATTCTTATATATTAACTACAGTAATGCCTCTGGATCATTTTTTTAAAAATCTTTTGAAAACTTAACGAAGTTTAGCATAAATATTTACCATTGGAACAATATAAGCAGTTTATATACACACACACTTATATGAAGTAATAATCCCTCTCCCTGCCAGTATCTATTCATGTGCAGCTGTGTTCTGCTTGCTGCCCTCACAAAGAGTTTCCATTGGATTTGATAGCAGTTTCACATGAAAAAGGCAAAAATAATTTAGTCCATGGAACTAAAGGTCAATAATTCAAGGTAGAGGAAAGACTGAAAAAAATCATTAAGTTTTCCAGTCTCTCTTTCAGTCCATGAGTTTACAAATGTTCTTTCCATATGCTTTCTAGAGCTTTGTGCAGGCTGATTTACAATAAGTTAATGTCTTCAACTGGAAAATATTTCGCACAAATAAAATCCAGTCTGATCATATGAACACATGAATACAGAAATGAAACAACTGAATAAGAACAAAGTTGATTCTCAAGAAAATTAGTAAATGCAGAATGAAAGGTAGTAGAGGTAAAACAAGTCTGGATCTTTAACCAAATCTCAGACCAGATCTGAGTAATAGGAACATTACAAATAAATAAATAAACCTTGATTTTTTTTTTTTTTTTTTTTTTTTTTTTTTTTTGGCTTGAAAGAAATAAAACAGATCATCTTTTAAGTCCTATTTTGGCTAGGACTGAATGTGTAAGTTCCAAATATCAAAAAAGGAGTGCAACAGCAGAATTCTAATTATCCAAACCCAAGAATTTCTTGAAGAAAGCCCCTGTCTCATAAGACTTAAAGCCTGAACTTTATAGTTAAGAGGTTAGTTGAAGCACTTCAGAAAATCATCCAAAGCTAAAGTGCTCACTGCCTCTTCCAGAGGTATGCATGCATGAACTAACCTGTAGACTTATTGCTACATTCTAAAAGCAACAGTCTATCAGCTATGGTGGCAGAGTGGCAGATACCTTTTCATCCTTCTATGGTACTTCATTTTAAAAATATCACTTTAAAATGATCCCTTGAAAGCAAACTCATGAGTTCTACACATAGGTTACAGAAAGAGCCTAAACAAAGTCAGTCAAATCAAAAGCCTTAAAAAGAAAAGAGCTAAATGTAGGTAGGGTGTAGGGAACCAGCCGCTGGTCTCAAAATTAAGAAAAATGGCTAAGAGGAAATATCATTAATACTCAAGCTACATACCATTTCAGTTTGTAACTGATAAAAAAATGTCAAAAAAAAAAAAGCATAAAACTTCCCCTGCTTATATATATAGACTTTTTATAATACTGTAATAAAAGGTCAGATTTTTTTCCTTCTCCACCCAGCATGTTACATCTACCTTTTATCTCCAGTATTTTTTTTCCAGTATTTTGTCATTACAAACTACTTCACCTGTTCATCATGATACTAGTTCGTCACTAATTTACTTTATGAAATTACCTGTATATAACTTCTTTCAAGTATATGCTTTCAATAGTTATTTCTTAGTGACCTAGTAAGTTTCACATTGTTTTAGTGAGATATGTTCTATATAATATTGCAGATATTTTTCAGTGCGATGGCATAATGCTTAGTGATGAAGCAATTAATACAAGTTAACCTTCATTATAAATTTGTCTACATTGCATTTTAAAAGCATTTCTCATCTTCAGAAAGCATAAACTTCACTCTGTTAAACGTCACAAAAACTCTGTCAGGTAGTTACTAGTCTATTAAAAATATGCCAACTGCTCTACAGAGAAAGTTACATTGTTACCTACTTCTACAGAAATCAGCAGGACATTGGCTAATGTTTAAATAATATTATGCGCTATACCTGCTTTGCAAAAAGTATTTCCTAAAACGTAAAATCATGTACTACAAAATTCATCCAGGGAAATGTACAGGAAGGACAAACAGTAGTGACTGAATTGCTCACGTGAAAGAACAGAAAAACTATGTAGGACTCAATGTGGAAAATACTAGAAGTCACATCACTGTTACCCTAAGATACCTCATAGCAGTACTAGAAAATAATATTTTTTACAATTCTGATTGCTTCTCATGCCTGAATTTTATTTCCCAGTTACATCTTAGTGATATTGATAGATATATATTTAATATCAACTATTTTCTGTCTTTGTAACTACACCCTGGTTTTCTCTTTATCATTTGTATTTAGTGGTGACTATAGCAAGAAGCAATCGTTTGTTTGTTCTGAGTATAACTAAACTAAGAAGGCCATTTTTTTTCTTGTCTACTGACCATCTGATTCTGGTGTATCAGGGCACATAGTAAAAACATTAGAGAGTCTTCTGATGAGCTGATCCGTAAACAGCAGCAAAACAGCTGTTTAGCAGTAATCTCATTACCTATAGAGCAGATCTCATTGCTTACAAATCTGAAATTCAAGACAAGGATTGTTACCTTTTTTGGTAACTTCTTAATTTTTTTTGCACTAGATTGGTAATTGTGCCAAAGTCATTACCCTACTTGTCATTAAGTGTGTACTTTTGGTCTCAGTCACATTTTGTACACATATATTGGCATGTATTTTGGTATATACGCAACAATGAGTACTGTTGTTCATTTAACAGGTGAAACTTCAATCAAAGATTATAATAAAATTCCTGCTTTGTGTTCTATGAGACCTTAGAAGTCTCATTACAAGAATATATTACAAAGCAGAGATTATAAATTAAATATAAAATTTAAAATTCCCCATGGACTTTTGTAACAAAACTACCTAGTATCTAGTAAATTTAACCAGTGATAATTGCATACTGCCTACAAACCACTTCTGTTTCCAAACTCTGTATATATGTGTTGAGAAGAAACGTTGTATATGAGAGAGGTAAGCTTCTTTATTGTGCAAAATGATTCCTATATAGTTTATGAGTCCTTTGGGGACTTTATTGGCTCAAAAGCAGAATGAAATGTGAGATCAAACTTGCTGGTGTGTTGGTTGTTTCTCTTGTTGGTAAGTGGAGTTTGTAGAAATAGTTTTCATGCCTACATTCTAGTTGCTTCGATAGTTACAATTTTATAGCAAGGCTCTCCTTAGTATTAAAAGCTATGCAGTGCAATCGTCAAAACATACATAATCATATGTTAATTTTAACTTCTCACCTAAATGTTTAATAATCATATAGGAGCATGTTATTCCACGGACATAGTTCATGAGGCAACACGTATAAACATACATATAAATGCTACAAAGCAGATTCCATGCATTTATCTATTTTGGAGAAAGTTAAGAAGTATACACATTTGCTATTTTAAGAGCTGAAACTACATCTTTCAACAAAATCTAGCTGCTTTCATTTTGTACATGTATTTAATTTTATCTAGAAACTTTCTGACTTTAGGAATAGAACAACTGTAGTTTGTCATTATGTTTGCTGCCAGAATCTATGCTTGGTTGCTCAACTAAAGACCTTATATTGCTAATTACTACCACATGCCCATATCCCAAGCAAAGGAAAACTTATTGGTTCTGACAATCCATTCCCTCAACACTGAATTCCAAATGAAAACTTAAATTTTGGCCAAACATAACATTTCATCAATCTTGTTCTACTGACTGCAAAAGCAACATCAAACAAGGGGTGCTAATGGCTTTTTACTGTGCAGTTCCCAAGCTTAGATTCTCTGATGAAAGACCCACATGAGCAAAAGACATCTTTAAACTACTTAGTAATTAATAATTCAACCAGAAAACAATGCATAAAGTAAATCGAACAGTTTGTATGCTGATGACAGAGCTGAGTTTCAAACGACAAGTTATATGGGCAGTAGAGATCAGCAGAGAAAGCACTGACAACAGAGTGAGCTAAAAACAAACAGATAGTGCATACAAATAAAGACAAAAAGAAAAGGTGAAAAAATAAAATTAAGCACGCCCCAAAGCTAGCAGAAGCCTGTAATTTGGAGTTGAGCTTTTCAGGATGTGGGGTTCTGACTGAAGATCAGGTCCAAGTTTAGAGACATCTGAGCAATGCTGGGTACTAGTGACAATGTAGAAGGGGAGAGACTAAAACTCTGTATGTAAAATAGTTTTCACCCATATTCCCCTCTGCTATAACTCCTTTGGAGCCTCAAAAATAGAAGTGTAAATTCTGTATTTGAAAAACTTCTCTCTTTGAGAAACCAAGTATGAATACAAATATGAAACTGAGTTGGCCTCTGTCACAAACATTTTGGGAAATGAATGCTACTACTCTATCTCAGAAATAAATTAAGGCTTTTTGTTGTTGCTCACTGCATAAATGAATTATGATGCAAGTTACCAACATTAGTGTTTACAGTAAAAAAACCTAGACATTTGAGGGTGTCTCAAAAAATTAAAGTATTGAAGTTTTCAATTGTGTCATCTAATTGCTTGAGTATTATTGAACACACAATAGTATAAGCTATAACTAAAGAAAAAACTTTACCTACCCAGTGATGTAAAATAGTATTCTAGCATTAGCTCTGTGGGACATTTACAGTCTTTCTGCTCCACAGAGAGGAGAAACAACTTGATAAAACCATAATCAACATTTATAAAATGATGCATAGGTGATAATGTGAAAGGAATAAAGTAAAAAACATGTCTTCTTAAAGTAAGGAGAGGGACAATGAATTAGATGCATCGCTTGCAGTACCTTCTTTATGATATATGGAAAGGATTCTATACGACCAGTCTTTTAGGGCAAATATATCTCTACCAGTGAATATCACAATGATATGTAATGAAACAAAAGATGGCAACACTAAAGGTGATATAGAAGATAAACTACTATATCGCCAAGTACATCTAGTTCATTAAAGGCTATATCCCAGCAGGTCTAGATGCTGGGAATGCCAGAAAGAGCTGGTTTTAACTTGGTCAAGAAAACAAGCAGTCTTTCAATAGAAATGTAATAAACTAATGTGATCCAATAAAATTTAACATTTGCTAGCAGGTAAAAATAACATGTTTTACGGATTTGGTTTTTTTCCATACTATATTGATACTAAGGCTACTACTTCCTCTTCTTAAAATAGGTTTTATATGGTGAGTGGAAGAGAATCACTTTAAAATCCTTGGTCATAGATCCTAAAATCACGAGTGTTTGCAATATTCATATTAAGTCAATAGGAGCTGCATGAGATCCGAATCTGCTGTTTGAACAATGAGAAACAGCACTATCAGACTTCTGACATAGCCAGTCTAATGGAATAACCCAATCAACATAAATCCCATATTTTGCCCTCCAGTAAACCCAAGTTTTCTAAAGAACTGAGTTGTTTGAAAATCATGTGAATTATCCTTGTCACTTAGTTAAGAGATGCCCACATGATAATCCGATGCCCAAAACTGTGAAGTGACAAGTCAACCTTGTTCCAGGAGCTAACTTCATATGCAACAGCAGCGTTTTTTACACGATATGTCACTGTAGTCTTAGTGGTATCGAGGTTCTCTTGAAGTAGGGACAGAATGTTGTGACTTGTACCATAGCATAGCCCAGGTCTCTAATTATAGTGTGACAACTCTCCAGTGGTAACATCTGATATCAAGGAATACAGCCTTATAAGCTGTGAATCAGCTATTACCACCTTCAGGGGCTCTTTAAAGTCACACAACCACACCTGGTCTTTTTTGACTTACTTTCTGCCTCGGGTTGAGTTAAAAGTCCCGCCGTATTTCTTCCGATTAAGGATGAGAGCAGCAATTTCTGGCACGTAGCGAGCAAACATTGCCTACATGCATGAAACAAAAACACAAAAAAAAAAAAAGAAAATGGCATGCAGAGAGTGTTCTACTGCAGCAGAGGCAGCAGAGCCTCTTGGGATACTTACTTTCTTCCACTAACCGCACTATAGGAACCACCATATTTCTTGCGGTTTCCTATTAACTCTATGATTTCAGGGACGTAGCTGGCAAACATGGCCTAAGAAGAAGATAGGAGACAGAAGAAAAGACTAAAAAGAGAGGCCAAAGAAAGGGGGATGATGAATATTTTCAGAAGGTATATATCTTTAAGATCTGAAAATGCAAAAGAATTAGATCTATGAAGTTGTTTAAAAAGAAAATTTAAAAAATGTAAAAGTTCTTATCAAACAAAACAAGAGGGGTCAATGTAAAAGTTGGTCTTGGAGAAGGTGCACACCTTATAAACTAAGAAAATGGTCAAAAGAGGAAAAATAGGCACATAAAACAAAACAAGAACAAAATTAATTCAAACTGGTATCTAATCATAAAATACAGTTATGTCTAATTCTTCATGAAGAGGGAAGGGGGAAAAAAACCTATCCAAGCTCCACTGCAAAAAACAAAAACAACTATTAGCATTACTGTTACATTTCTATTTTAAAAGACAGACTTTTTTCCCCCATGATTAGGATTCAAAAAACGACAAAACCAAGATGGAATCAGGGGTTATTCCCCCGTCAAGAAACAAAAAGGTCACCCCCCCGCCCCTAAAATAACTTTTCCAAAAGTTTATGTTTTTAAAAGGATTAGAATAATACATGATAGAAAAAAGGTTTTAAGGAGAAAATAAAAATTACTCTGCCATGTTTTGTCCAACAAACATCTTCCTTGTGGCTGGATACTTCGAAGAGCTACTGCCAGTTGACATGGTCTTTGTCTTCATATGTTAATGAACATAGATGGGAATGCATATATTTATGCTCATATATATACTCATATATATGTATCTGTATGTGTCTCATATATGGCATTCATAACATTAGTTATATACATATCACCTCTGTAAGATGTATGTATATGTGAAATTAATATGTGAGAGTAAAGTAACAATATACCTATGTATGTATGTATGTGCACAATATATATTTGTGAGTCATCCATACAGCACTTACCTTGCACAGCGTAAATATTAAAATAAACCTTGCTGGTTTAGAGAATAACATTGAAACAGGTCCTATAATATTACTAACACTGATAAGTAATAGAAAAATTGACATAAGACAATTACTAACTTTGGTGCTATGTACACACAGGACAAAGAACACAAGACTTTGCTGATATAAAAGGATACTGGCTATGGCCACGTGATAAACTGAGAGTTAAAATTGTGCTACATGACATGAAAAGATGTTTGAAATTAAAGAGAATGTGGTTTGCCATCATCTGGATCAGGCAAGCTGCTCTTTAAGGCAGTCCAAAGCCACAGTGTTTGTTGGAATTCTGGGAAGGAACACAGAAGGGTGGGTAGGACTTCTGAAACCGCAAAGTGCCTTTAAGTATCAATAGCAGCCTCAAAAAAATGCACTACAGTCAGTCACTAAAAAGTAAAGGACTACAAATAACATTACAAGTTGAAATATTAAGGCACTTCATGTATTCACATGCACTACTCATTTAAATGGATTAGAAAAATTCTGACTCTACTGAACGGGCCTAATTTAACAAGCTCTGCCAAAATATTTATCTATAGAAAAAAAATGGGGTGTATTAAACATATTTAAAAGTTTTATAATTAATTTTAATTCAATAAACCAGATATTATTGTTTCTTTAATTACAGCATTGAGATATACAGGATCAAGTATCAAGTTAGCTGGAATAATAACAATAATAAAAAAGAGTTTTTACCAATCCACCAAGGATGAAGAAGACCATGAAAAGGCGACCAAGGGTTGTTTTTGCATAAACATCTCCATAGCCAACAGTGGACATTGTAACCATCAGTAAATAAACACATTCCCAATACGTTAGCGGTTGATTATTTTGGAAATTTTCCCATGGATCCCCTGAGTTCTCCACCTAAAGTGTATAAGAAAACATATAATGGATTAATAGAGTTGTACCACAAAATGACTCTACTGATATATGTGTGTGCGCGCACGTGTGTGTGTGTGTGTGTGTATATATATATATATATAAAATTTGGCATACAATATAAACTCTGAATCCTTTCCTATGATTTATTTTGAAGAAATACAGAACCTAACCCTGTCCCAATTATAGCATTACAGTTCTTTTGCCAATATGAATAGCCTTGTCACTCATATTATTTATGGAAAACATCTCTTCCATTCACCACTAAATAATATAACTTATTAATGAAGCTAGGTAAGTTCATTTCATAGCAATTTCTTCAGAACTTTTTCAGAGCGAATCTTAATTGTAATGCAATTATATTTCTTCATGTTTTTGTTTTAAAGCGTTATGTAGGCATGCTTTAGTAACATGTGAAGTTTACAGATACACTATTACTTTTCCAAGAAGCCAGCTACTGTATGTGACAAAGTTATAAATTTATCAGTGGGAAAGTAGCATGCCCTCTAAAATTTGTTCCACAGTAAAAAGTTTGAAGTTTGAGGATCCCTACAGTAGAATAGAGAAACTTATGCTGAAAAGAAAAAACAAAAACAAACCCACCACAAAATCCAAGCCCTAGGAAATAGCATTCCCTCCCTTCTCATGTAATTTTAAAAAGAGCTTTTTGTTGTTGTTGTTCAAAAATAGAAAAAGCTAATATTTCTACGATAAAAATGCTATGTTTGTCCAGAGGAGTGTAAAAATGTGGTAATCTGTGAATGAGAAGTATGTAATAAACGAAAACATTCAAAATTCCAGTGCAACTTTATAAGAGTGAAAATTAAATTACTATCTAGTAGAACAAGAAGATAAACATTCTGAATTTAATCTTACATAGCTGAATGCAGCTCAAGGTAATTCAAGTGAAGTCAATTCAATTGCTCTGGACTAACATTGATATCATTAAATTATAATATTAGTCCAAAACACTTCCTGAATTCCTGAATCTATTACTACTAGAACCTTGACATTTTCCTGATTCTAAGTTGATCATAAAATCTACTTAAAGGACAAACACTTAGCTATATTTAATTACATTTACCAAGCAAATCAGTAAAAACTATTAGTTTAAAATCTTTAAAATACACAATTGATATATACCTATCATATATATGCATATTCACATTCATGAACTCATATGTACTTCTATACTATCTTACATTTTTCAGGTATTGTTAAGTGTTGAGTAAAAATCTATTACAAAAATCTGTTATCAGTGACTGAAAGCTATACCAAAAAAATTTGAAATTTAAAAACAAAAGAGAAGGAAAGAATCTCTAAAAAATTGCTACTCGGAATATTAGCAATCCTATTACTTCTCGTGGAAATACAGAACTGCTTTCTTCTAGCACAACCATTGATTTCCCAGAACCTCAGTATCATTTCAGCTCTGCCAACCCCTTCCAGGAAGCATTCACGTAGTTATTTAGGAAACATTGCCACCTACTGGTAAATTGTAATCATTCAAGAAGTTGCATCAGCTCAAGTCTCGTATTTTATTGCTGAGGTTAATGATGTATTAGTTACTATTCAGAATTAGCTTTGAGTAGAAGCCTAAAATTCAGGAAGCTGTGATGTCTGTTTTTGTTGTACTCCACAGGTGTGCTAAGGGATTATCCGGAGCAAGGCAATTTCAGATAATAAAGTAGCTCAGAGAGCAGACGATCCATGAGAAAAAGTCAATGAAGTATTTTCAAATATACTTACCAAATGTATGAACCCAGCTGCTGTCAGCCACGTGCTGATAAATATAGAGCACAGATTCACTAGCTTGATGGAATTACTGAAAATAAACAAAACCCAGCAACAAATAGGAACTTAGACTGGAATTTATCACACATTTTTAATATGTACCTGTATACAACTGCATACTTTAGACTGAAAGAGTCTGATGAAGATTTCTGAAGAGATGCAGGTTCCCTAAAAGACTTAATCAAAAGCCTATGCAAAATAGGTATTATTTTGTCTTTGCAGAGTTCACATTTGCATAATTTAGATCACTTGAAAGAAAAATTCCAACGCATCCGAGAGCAGAAAGACAAATGGAAACCTTAGCTACATCTGTACTCATAATCAAACAAATAAAAATAAATAATGTGTTTTCACAAATAATTTGATCCCCTCTCAGTACACTCACCTTCTCATTTTTCATTATTATATACCTCAGCAATTATTTACATGTAAATATTCTGCTACCCTGGAATACATCCATGCAGGTCCAATGAATGAAACTGAGCAATGCCAGTTAACGTTAGCTGCTGCACACAGCATTTATATGTACAATTGATTGATGTTTTTTGAATTATTTCATTTTTCATTGGCTTGTATGCTTCTTCTGTATTCATTGTGCTTTTGACCCGAGACCTGTGGTGGCTTTAAAAATTAACAGCAAGAGGATGTTTTTGTTGCCTACTCACCACATGTTAACACCTGCATACATGACCACAGGTCAAGACTATTTCCCTACAGTTATAGCGAACAATTAATGAACTATTCCAGCCAATCTGTAAATGTCATGCTGCTTTTGTGAAAAAATTATGATTCCCAAATTAAATAACTTCGGTATTTCACACTTCCTGTGTAAAGTCTTAAGTAATTTTCATATTATTCTGCTTGCATGAACTCCTATGGACTTCTTTGTGGAAATTCATGTGGAGCTAGGGTATTTCACATTCACATTTTTAAAAAAGTAAAAAAAAAAACAAAAAACCACAAAACCACAAAACAACAAAGTTTGTTAGAAGAATAGACTTTCAAAAAAAAAAAAAAAAACCAAAAACAAAAAAAAGACCCCAAAAAACTTTCAAAACAAGTTATTTTGAAGCAAGGACCTCACTCAGTTCAGCAGGAAAATACCGTTCTTAAAAGTTTGTCGAAGAAATATAAGTAAAGCTCACTCCCTCTCTTACAAAAATCACTATGATTTCAAAAGCTAAGAAGGATATTCAACAAATATACAAGGAATGGAAGTCCATGTATTACTATGTCTAAATAAGCTTATTCATTCATGGATCTGTATTGGAAATAGCTCTCCTTTGTTTTTGAAAAGATTTCTAAGAAATAATGATGCCTCAGAAAAATCACTATTATTCCTAAAGCAATACATTCCAAAAGAATAAAAATCGGGAAAAATTCACTGTCAGTGGTAGTAGTAGTAGTAGTTTTGCAGCAGAATTAATTAATATTTCTGATAATAACTACTTTAAGGACAATAAAAATGCATTATTTTCTAACAAAGTTGAGATATGAACCTGGAAAATTAATCAGACCAGCTCCATTAAAAATATTTTTAAGAATTACAGTTAGTGAAGTGGGCAACTGTGGGTACTAGGAAAGAAATACAAAAATATTCAAAAATAAGATAATATACCAGCAGTTCTGCAATTAATTAGCGTTAACCTACATCAACACATATCCCCTATTTCTCTCTTTCTTAAGGTATGGTTGATTAAGGTTCATATTTTGTTGGTGATAAAATTCAGTCATAGCACAGAACCCTAAACAACAGGTTCCTAGATTAAACAAAATGATAGAAATTATGCTGATGCAAAGCTCCATTATAAAAGGCTAAATATCATCCTTCACCTGAACTTAGAACAGGAGTGGCTCCTGATACAATTATGTGGCAGTTGGTCTCCACATATTACCGTAATACAAGTAAATGACAGCAGTCATCAAAAATAACTATTTACATTACTTATTTGGTACGTTTTATTTTTGCAGATTTATTAAACATAGTACCTTATCTCTCCTCTATGAAATACTCCTGTGTTTCTGTCAGAGTCTAAATATAGATGAAGGATTAGTCACAAACATTTTCCTGCTCTTTAAGCTCTTTCCAACATCTGTGCAAAATCCCTTACTGTGAGCCCTGTCTAAGCCTCTGTAGTTTTGTTGAAAAATATTAGAAAAAAAAGCGAAGAGGAGAAATTTTCAACTGAACATCACACAATTCATTCTATTTCATAAAACACAGGAACAAAAAATATTGAGTAAAATACATTTAATTTCAAATTAGGGAAGCAAGTAGATCCTTGGCAGAGTACAGTGTTTTAATACACCACAGTAAAATTTTGCTTTGTCTTACTGGTTCTTTTCAAATATAATTAATAATTTTTCAGATATTCTAATAACTATCTAACACTCCCACACTAGTTTGCTAGTCTTCTCACTGCCTCTATTTTTGTATTGTTTAGCTTCTTCCTTTGGATTCCAGTGTTTGGAATGGCCCTTCTGCCCATTGTGTAAATAACACATGTTCCTTTAATCCTCATATCTCAGTCACTAATTCCAGGAGTAATTTTAATTTATAGATCAGAGTAAACCTTTTTCATTACTAGGGGAAAGAGGAAAAGAAGGACAGAATTTCTTCTCTAATTGCACCAGATATTAAAAACACACCAGTGCCCTTTATACCCTACCAGTTTCTCATCTTGTCGGTAGTTACTTGTTATTAATGCCAAGCACACTGAAATGCCTCTAGTTGAAACAGTCATATAAGGAAGCTCTGCTTTACAGGCTTTCTAATAATCAACATTTGAGTTTTACAGATATTTGGACATTCATATAAATAACCACAGAGATGATGATATCTAATCTAAGAGTAAATTTTGCACCAGAGAAATGCTATTTAAATGAACAGCTCAGTCTTGGATAAGCCAGCTCTAAACAGACTGAATGTGATTAATGCAGTTTCCCTTCATTTATTTATGGATCTGGAAGTTTACAAATCCACCACTCCTGAAGGGGCTTTTAGCCTTTATCCAAAATCCTTTGAGTTTATGGGGCTTTTCCATTGACTGCCATTTCTTTTGGTGAGGTTGTTCTGTGTGTTAAATGCAAACTCACTGGGTATGCTGAGCTCCTGCACAAATTACTCTCTTTTACCATACTGGTAGCATTCTAAGCTACTAGACTACATCTTCACTGCACATTCTTTTATTTCTTTATTTGACAAGAACTGGATTCCTTACAGTCACACAGCTAAAGACAGACAGTGTGAAGTTTTACAGCAAAGAGAATAGTTTCAAGGTTAAGGGTTGAAGAAACAGCCATTTACCATGACTATGTACAAATCTCAAGGACCTATTTCCCCATCACTGCTAATTAACATAGCAAGTAAAAAGAGTTACTCGCATATAAAGCCTTCACACATGCATCATCAACTGGTGGAAAGAGCATAGGATTTTAGAATGGAACTGAGTTTACAGTAATTATTGGAAGCTGGATTCAATACTTCAGCTAGGGCATTTTAGGGAATGATGAAAAGTAATATGTCTTCAACTACGAGGCATGGGAAGGTTCCTTTTTTTTTTTTTTTCCTTCAAAGTGATCTTTTGTTCAAAGTTGTGCTGCTTCTACACAACTCTCATGTACCAATAGCTTGAAGAATCAGTGAAAGCCAGAAGGTTACTTGGAATATTTTAAATATTCTTTGAAGGAAATGCTAATGACAATGAACACAATATAAAGATAGCTGAGTGTAAAACTAATTTTTAATGTGTTTTTGATGTGAAGAAGGATGCTCAGTCCAAAAAAAATGAAATAGAGCCACAATGATCATTTCTCAAAGTACTTTTTAGCTATATTCTGTTGAATGAATTGTGATTTCTGTTTTTCCAAGGCAGCAGAATATGGACTGATTATGGGGAAAGAAGCAATATTTAATTAGTGCAGAGCTCTGTAATTCATTCTGCTTTTAATTTATCAGCACTCAGTCTTGCTCAGATATTTCAAATGCAACACATCAAATAAAATCTTCTAGTGATCACATAGCAAAAGATGCTGACACTGATAAGTCATTCATCAGCAGAAAAATGTTTAGAGAACAGATAACAAGTGTTTTTTTCCAGAAAAGAAAATCATATATCACTAGGACCACAAACTTAAGCCAATTATGTTCTGTCACCAATGCAATTAACTTAGTATGTAAGAAAAGGTCTTACCTTGTTTTAAGGATATTCAGAAACTGCAAGATTTCTGAAAACTGTATCAGTCTAAGGGCTCTTAAAAATCTTAAACCTGCAGTAAAGAATAATAAAAAAAAGCTCTGGTAAAGAATAATTCAAATTATAACAAGATTTCACTTACAATGACAGCGATCAATAAAATCAACATAAGTAGCATGCAAAATGTTAAATACCTTTGAAATGTTCTTCCATATTTAATGGTTCCAAGATCCCTACCAGGTCTTTTTCAAATTGTTTTAAATGTGTTTCCTTAATAGCTGAAATATCCTACCAGAAAGCCTTAGTTTATGTAGGAAGCCATGGGAGGAGACATACAGGCTGAAAGCTAAGGGGAAAAAAACCTCACTGAGGTTCTTTTGGTAGTTCTAGTGTACATGTCCTTCTCTTCCAGGCTGTCAAAGACACATACAGATTTGAAACTGCTCAGTCCTCCAAGCTCCCACATTGCTTAGTGAAAAAAAAAGAGATTATGGGTAAGAGATCTGATAACCTGGATAAAGTACACTGTTTATATGCCTGATTAAATTGGTCAATCTTAATGACGTAAAATTGTATTGTAATAATGCTCCCTATCTCCACCCTAATTTCTAAAAACTCAAGCAGGAAAACAGAGGAACAACACATTCTCTTAAAAATGGCAAATCTACTATAATTCTTTCCATCAGACTATAACTATAGGAATAGATTATACTTTGACTATTAAAGAAGTAACTGTTTTCACAAAGAAATAGCATTTTTGTGTTGAAACCAGGTTGCATGAATAGCAATTCCCAGACAACTGCAAAGCCAGACAGATATACACAGAGAGAGCGTGCGCAAAACAAAATACTATAGAAGATTAAGGGCTTAAATTATAAAAGAGACTTATGCTGACAGTAAATAATTTGGCTGTAGATCTTTGGCATATGAATAAAAGTAGGTTGTGTATTATACATATGCACAGCTTATAAAATTAAAATAAGGCTTTGAGGATAATTTTTATTAGATGGTACAGCCAAGAGTTACATAAAAGTTGTGTAACATGGTATTGTGACTGTTAAAGTTAGGTTCAGGGCAGCTTCCTCTCATACTTCCTCTTTACTGACATTTATTTTACCCGCTTCCAGTACTATAAACCACTTTTTATTTATAGAAATTTAAGGAAAGACTGGTCCTGGCAAACATAAACCTGGTCACAACCTTCATCATCTCAGTGGAGTCGAGAGGTTCTCCTCAAAAGCAAAGATGCATGTGGTGAGATGTGTTTAAATCAAGGCTTTATTTCTGCAGTATTCTTGGAAAGTTGTTAAATAATTCTTTTACTCATGTTAAGGCTCATAAGTAGCCTTATTAAGGCTTATAAGTAGCCTTAACAAAGTAGAAAATCACTCCTGTCTGCGTATTACATGGATAAAAAATTTCTTTTTAATTACTGACTGTGGGGAAATCTCAAGATTAATCACAACTTGAAAACTGAATTTGGGGATCTAGACAAAAAGCAATAAAATGATGCCTAATAATTATAAAATTCAGATCTATTTGCAATTAGAGGATTAATCTTTTCTGATCATAGTGCTAAAACTGTGAAGAGACATGTCCCTCTGCTCCACTTGCAGTAGTTCCCACAGTTCTATCCACTTCTATCCAAAGAGATGTGGCTGGACAGGGATGGAGAGGACCTTTACTAGCAACCCTAAGCTTTCTCAGCTCTGGATGGAACCATCCAGCTATCTCCTTCACTCCACTCCCTAGGTACTTTTTGAAAAATGGCTGGTGGGAGAAAAATTCTCCCTTTCAAATGCTTTGCATTGCATCTGAAGTTAATAAGATGGCCAAGTTACCCATTGCAATATTTCAAAAAGAAGCCTGAGAAACAAAGTTAGCAATAAGACCTTTATCTCCAAATTCTTACAACACTTAAGGTATATTTTAGTTGCTGAGACTCCAATGATGGAACAAAAAGACTATGGCTTCAATGTATTTTTTGTGGAAGAAGAAAATAATTATGGCTTAAATTCTGCATTTGCTACAGTCTACAATATTTTAAAGAATTCCCTCCAGAGAATAGAATTAAAAAAAAAAAAAAAAAAAAAAGTGGAAAGTTTGTTTGAACAGTTTATTTGAACTACAAATGGAACTGGCTTGTTATTGTAAAAGGTTACAATCACATTGTAACCTCTGTATCTTGTCTAGGACATTACTTGTGGGGCTGTGTTTTATAGCTAAAGGAATTACTACACGGAAAGGATCAAATTTTGATCTTCAGAAACCTCAGTGTATTACCTGCTTTGTGTGGTTCAAATATGAAGAACAAAAATGAAAGGAAAATAACACTTTTCCTTATCATGATGGCAAATGAATTCTTTCCAGTATTCTACTCTTTTCAAGACCCAAAGAGTCCTGCTATTAGGTTCCTATATGCATGTCATTTTATATGATTTTCTGTAGTTCCTGTCTTGCAAATAATCTGTGAGTTCCATCATCCTAGCAAGAAAGCAGTATTTAATAAGAATCTCTTCCTATGTTCGCAGTATCAGGACGTAACAAGGCATAAGCCCTATTAAAAGGCACTAAGAAAGGCAGATTCTCTGGATGAGATATTGAAAACTTCATAGACAAACTACTGTGATCTTGTACGATGCTACCTCTTCATATTTTATAGACGTGTTTAATTAGCTTTTGTAGAAACATCAGTCAAATATTGAATTTTTGTATTTATTATAAAATACATTCTATATTAGTCAAAAGAGTCCTCTAGTAAATCAATATGTATAGGAAATAGAGATTAAGAAAACCCTTCATGACAAGACACCTTTGAAGCCTACAAAAATTATGTATTTCAAGTATTTTCAATGCTCATTAAAATTATATTCTCGGATTTGCTTCAAAGGACCTCTAAAGGTCTTTTTTATGAAAACCTAGTTGGAATATAATACTCTCTCAGCTATGTAGAGACATCACCTCATACAAATTTCATCAGCAGAATGAATATTGCAGGAAAACACTTTTGTTTGCCCTGACAGTCACTGTTCCTGACCAGGGGCTGAACAAGGAGTGCAATCTGCCTCAGTGGGATAGAGTGTTAGGGTACTGGATTTAGTAATGAATCTACTGGTTCACTTCTGAGTTTTGTAATCCCTGTCAGTAGAAAATCTAGCCAACTGATGGCTTTAAAATCCATTTGACATTGACTGATGTCAGAGTCAAGGAGAACTTGGCTCTGGAGGAAACAAGCAGAGATGGGGAGTAGCATTCTTAGTATAAACCATAGCGAGAAAGACAGTTTGCAAATAGGGCTGAAAGGCTTATAGTTGAGCAGGGAAGAAGCCCATTTAAAGTAAGAAAATCAGGAATATTCATAAGAGACGGGTATTTCGGAACAGTGTAAAAAAAGAACTCTGAAAAGTGATCTGAACAAAACACATAAAAGTACTGGACAAGGGTAGGGCTGCCACCAGTAGGTTTAAGTAACCTTGTTTCCAGGTACTCAGAGTATCTTGCTCTCAGAGGCTGAGCATACAAGCATCAATTAGTTCAGTGGTTGCAAGTGAAACCCATTATGCCTGCAGTGTTTACTGCCATAACACTATTAACACAAAGAGTCAGTCAGTCAAAAAAACTCTACATAGTAGGGACAAATTACACCATACAATGCACTAGCATGCACACCTCCCCAGTAGGTTACACCATGTGAAGACTTTGTGTGGTCTGCTGGCAACCTCCACTAATACCAGCAGAACTGAAAAAAGGGAGAAAGGGGAATTCCCATTCTTGAATACGTATTCTAAAGCTTGACTGTGAAAGAGAAGACATGCTGGTTTTGAATGAATCGGGCACTCTAAAACATTTAACAGCATTGACTGCTTGACCTTCTAGTAAATTATATGTTCATTTTAAAAGACTGCAGCTAATTCAGAGGTTTCAGCTTTATTCTTCAAATAGACTACAAAAAGCTGCTGCTGAGAGTAAACTGTAAGCACAAAAAGATGAAATGAGTTTGCCCCTAAATGTGTGATTATTTATATCACCTTGAACTTAGTAGGGTGATGATGAATCAACTAAATAATTTCCAGAGGAAAAGTCCACACAGCACTTCATTCTGGTGTTAGTATTAATGACATGCAAAAGTGTGCTTGCAATCATACTTGCATCTGTAAACTGATGACACAGTAATCCTCACAGCAATAGCCTTGTTGCAATGAGACTGTTGTCAAACTAAAAATGGCCTAAATTATTCAGCAGGTAGCTTACTTTGAATCCACACAAGATCAAAATTAAAACAAGTTAAATAGAAAAGATTTTGATGGGTCTAACTCAAGAGTAATTATTGACAAAGTGTCTGTAAAAATAGCCTGTCTCTGAAAACTAATCACATGTAATCGGTAACAAAATGCCCCATGCTATGCTCTCTCACTGTTTTCAAATCAAATTTGATTCACAACTAAGATGATGTTCTCTTCTTCATGCCCACCAACTCACCAAGAATAGAAATTTTGATGTTTGTTTATGCATCAAGAAGAGTAAGCAAAATTCTATAGGAGCACTAACAAAAATTCCCATTTTCCCAAAGCTGTCTCAGCTATTTAGACAAACATGTACATCTCTCTTTCCTTAGCAATAATTGGGAATGTATTTTATACATGTGGGGAAGAATAACTTCTTTTAATATGAAATAACTACAAAACTGTTTTACATTTATATGATATAATCAATAGTTGAGATAAGGTAAGTTCCTTCTATATTAAAGTCTATTCTAATTTTGCACATTTAATAGGATCCTGCCTGCTAAAGTTAATTGAGCAAACTCCTGAATGGAATGCTCAGGAAGTACTTGCTGTTCTGTCTCCATCATGTCACTCGCCTTTTTCTTGGCAAGAGCTTTTATATTGGAATTTTCTTATGGGATCTGACTGGTACAGGATATAATCTTCTACACTACAATTTACACAAAAAATAAGTATCAAGAGATTTAATTTACCTAGAAAATCTCTTTAATCACAGAAAAATATACCGATAAAATGAAGGACCTTTTCAGTTTCTCAGTCTTCTGCTTCCAAATGGACGACTAAAGTATGCTTGTGAGCTAGAGTTTCTTTGACCTGCAACGCCCAGGACAAAGCTGAGACATTCATAGATTTCTAGATCAGAAAAAACTTTTATGATTATCAAATCAAATTCCTTTAGTAATATGAGACAAAAAATTTTAGTCAATGGTTTCTGCCTCTGGTACCATAATTTCAGTTCTAGGTATGACGATTCAAATGAACCTCCAATTATACCACAGGATTATTTTCTTACTGTGAAAATATTTGTTTAGTTACCTGTGTTGCCTGTACAGCTAATGGACTATTTTCAAAGTACACTGAAAATGTAAAATATGTGTGTAATATGTTCTATTATTTTTACTAGATAATTTCCTGGATAACATGTGTCATGTAGTTTTATTTCAGGTTCTGAGTGTTCAACTTGAAATCTGTAAAAAACAAAACAAACCAACCAACCAACCAAACAACAAAAAAATCGCCAACAACCACACCTGACTCCCAGAGATCAAATGCCTACCTCCTGAAATTCTATACACTGAATTTAGATATGAAAAATTGACACATCCACATCTTTCAGGCCAATTTTGAAGGGTCACTAAGAGAGGCCAAAATTATAAGGGAGCAGAAAATTATTTTCTCTATAAAGTTTACAGCAAAACAAACTACATTATTTTAAACTTTATTTGACTTTACAGTCTTAAAGGTGCTGAAATATGTTATTTTCCTGTCTGTCAGACAGTTTTGCAAGTCTCTCAGCTGAACTGATGCTTTCCACAGGATTAATATACAGCAGCTATCAGGATTACCCATGGGTTACAAAGCCCCAAAAAAGGAAATTTACAATTTTAAATCTATGAAGGGGAAGAGGAGGAAATCACAACAATTAAACTGATTTGTCTTTAACGAGATTTTAAAAATAGAAACAGGAATTGGGATATTTCTTCATTGAACACGAGAGGTCAATCTACCAGAACACCATCAAGCATTATATTATTTCTCATCAATGAAATGCATAATAATCCCTTTCTTATTGTCATATATTGCTTTTTCTGTCAATAGCATATCCCAAATATTGGTTTAAGGATTCAATCCACAGAGATTCTGTATACCATTTCTATTCCTGACAAACTATTCACCCATTCATTAGAATGGTATTTTCATCAAACCTATCAATGGCTACTTCTACCCTATGTTTAAGACCACATGGTTTACTGATGACTGAAAAAAACAGGATCCATATTTAGGAAATCAGAACATTTTCTGAGATGCATATAACGGAGGGATAATTTTTAGGATCCTATCCTGAGTGCCTTCACACAACGCAACACAGCAATCTGAGATTCCACTCCCTGTAGATAGGTTTGAAAACCATAGAATCATAGAATCATTAAGGTTGGAAAAGACCCTTAAGATCATCGAGTCCAACCATTAACCTATCACTGCCAAGTCCAGCACTAAACCATGTCCTCGAGCACCACATCTACACATCTTTTAAATAACTCCAGGGATGGAGACTCAACCACTTCCCTGGGCAGCCTGTTCCAATGAAAGCTCAAAGAACAAGAGAAGAAGAAATAGCATGGGAGGAAAAGAATCTGCCATTCCTTGGAAGAAACATAGCCAAAATATTTTGATACATTTCCCTGCCTCTGTTATGCAAGTGTACAAGCAGGGAAAACAGCTCACAGTATGAAAAAATCAAAATGAACCAGGACAGCAAAACTGCATCAAGTTCAGAACCTACATATATTGTATATTAATTGCTTTCAAACAATGCTGTATCAAAGACTTGTTAATGAATCTCTCTGATGCACATTTCCTTAACTTACTTTTACACCTCTTAAAACAATGACAGCAGTTTTAAAAAAAAAAATTTAATAACTCCACAATTGCAGATTATTACATTCCATCCTTCAATAAAGACTAGATTACTTGATTCTAGGTGAATACTGAATGCCTTTGATGAGGTATTGGAGATGTGGGCACATTACAGCATGTGAGTTTGGGAAGGAATTTTTCCAATAAAGCAACTGAAATCCTGTAGCATTATTTTGAAGTTGAAAAATTAAATATAATATGTTTTACAAAAGAATAACACTAGCACTTGAGACAGAATCACAAATTACAGTTCTGAAAAAAAGTTTAGAGTTGGACCTTACCCCAGTACGAGCCGACCCTATAACAAGACACCAAGGAGTTTCGAAAAGTACGTTGTTCTTCCTTTTCAGGGGTATTATGTCCAGCTTTGACACGATATCCATTTTGGAACAATTCTCCGAGAGATTTTTTACGTCTTCTAGTACTTTTATAAGTTTCTGTACGCGTGCCCCCAGAAGGGTTGCGATAGACTAAAATCTTGCTGGGAATCATCACTATGTATCTTCAGCTTCAGGAGCGCTGCACATAAGTACTGTGGTCCAGTCTTCAGTCACAGAATCCACTAATAGCCAAGATAGTCATGTATTTACCCTTCTTTTTGCTAATTCAGGATCAACACGGAGAGAAAGCTCAAAGTTCTTTCTTTAACAAAACTGCTCTTTGGAAGTAGATTTATTTAACCGGACATAGAGTAATGCAGAGTTCACCTTTACATGTTGCTACTAAAAGATAATTCAGTATAATCTAGTCCATTTCTGTTAGCATGAAACAAATAATTCAAATACAAAAAACAGCCTCACAAAACAGACTAAGAGTGTCACAAACTGGATGGACAAAACAAATCACAGAAGCAGGCAGGCAGTGCAGATGCTACTCTGATCCATGAAGTATTAGAGCTTAAAAGCCATCTTCTATCCGGATATTACCACGTAAGCTTCTTTCAGAACCACACCCATCGATCCAAAACCCACAAACATGATGCTGTTCACTTGGAATGAACAGGTACTCTCATAAAGAATATAGTTGTAGTTCATGTACATAACGGGAATTGTTTACTGTGTATTATTTTCTTTGGCAACTTTACATATCTGTCTTCCGGTTAAAGATAGTATGCAGAAGGCAGAGGTCACATAATCAGCCAACTCTTATAGGATTTATCCCAGATGAAATAAAAAACCCAAACAAACACAACAATCCTTCATCTAATCCCAGTTAATGACAGCTATATTACTGAAGGAAAAAAAAACAAAACAAAACAAAACAAAACCACAAAACACACACCAAACAATTTAGCCATCAAGCAAGAGCACAAAGAATAGAGCGCATTAGTTCTCTCAAGCAGACTTGCTCCGTGAATATTCACAAAACTGGATTTTTGTTCAGTCAGCTACCATCTCATTCAATTAGAAAAAACTCTTTAAAACAAAATCTACATGTGAGATATTACCTTCCATGATATATGATATGCTTTCTTAGTCAACTTTCCTGCCTTGAACATAACATACAAACTTCATCTTGAAAAGCTATCTTCATTTCAAGGAATATGCTTATCATTCCTATTTTTTGTCCCCAGAGGAGCCACAAAGATGTATATGCCAAAAATATATCAATGCCATCTGGAGTACAATGCAAAGCAGACACAAAAATAGACTGCACCATGTGCTTAAAGGAAACGTACAGGATCTCAAAGCATTTTGGAAATGTTATTGAAGTGTGACAATGCCATATATAGAAATGGGGAAAACAGTACACATAAATTTCAAATTTCAAGTAATATGCAGTGAGTGAATCAGAGGCAAACCACTTCCGTGACTCCTTTACATTGTATCCTTTACACTATGTTCTTAAAACCAACCTGGTCGTGCTCCCACTGGTCACAATAGTAAAGTTCCACTGAGTCTAGTGAAAACAGTTTTTGATTCTATACATAATCCATGCAGACATATATATGATGTATCTGTGAGCACTTTAATCATTCCTCTCAAATTGGAAGGATTTGAACAAGGTGGTACTTATCTGTGTTACTAATCACATCTTGTACAGCTCAAACTGAAATAATGTCCTACTTACTTTTTACCATATAAGGCATACTATTTTTCTTTCTTTTTGTACTTCATCTTGAATAGTATTATAATCTTGTTATTATCCAATTTTAAACCTATCATTAGTGTACTTTGTACTTAGTACAGCAAATCTTTGGGTGTAGAATCCATTTACCTTGTGAGCCTGGAACATCTCTAAAGGAAAACAGTACCCAAGTAATAAATAGCAAGAGCCAAGCTGTTTAGTTTACATAACCTATATTTTTGTTTTAGTAATTTGACAGCATTCCTTTAACTCTCTCAGCTCCCTGGCATAGCCAGATTTTTATCAATTTTCTCCCTTTTTCTGTCAGCACACTGCTAAATCTGTTGTATACATCAAAATCTGAAAACATTAATTAAATGACAAAAACTGGAAATAAATCTAAAATAAACCTGTTCCACAAGTTAAAAATATTAATCTAAATTCCAGCAGCAGCAGGATGATGAGATATTGTGCTGAGAAGCGTTATTCAGCATCACAGAGTCACACGAAGATGTTTGTATTACTTTCCTGTGCAGAAGTTTCTGCTTTCCAATGGAATGTTTTTTAGCATTTTGTTCTACAATCTAATTATGCAAGACAGCTTATTGTTTTCAGTGAGAGTAGAGTTCTCTACCACCTAAATTATCTACCTATTACTTGGCCAAATTTTTCATATTAGATGTAAAATTAGATTACAGAAAATTGTTCTCTGTAGTCTAAATTATTTTTTTCTTCAATTGTCAAGAAAACTACCTTTTAGATATTCCATCGTCTAGCTCAGATGAGCATCTGAGTGAAAGCTGGAAACCCAATTAAACAGATGAAGATGATGCCATTAGGAAAATGACAGTTTCCAGCGTTTCCATACTTTTTCCTACCCCTTTGAAGGACACAGTGGACAGCCTCCCGGTCTGCGGTAGACTTAAAACTTCTAAACTCTGTGTTATCAGAAACACTGGAGATGTGTGCAATCTGCTCTGAAGTATTTACTCCAAATTAATCAACATTCGTTCTGTTCTAAAGAGCTCTAGGATGACTTCTTAAAACTTATTGTACCTTCCATGAACCCAAGTTATTTAAAGTACGTTGTAAGTGAAGTTTTCCATATTTTCAACAGAAGCATATCCTTGGAGCATTATCACTCCATGACCCTCCCTGAATTTGCCATAAAAATGGATTGATATACTTATGGAGGCATTGCTACCATTAAATGACAATTTGCTTTCAAAGTCTGTCCAAATGTGAAACTCTCAATCTCACATATGCAGGAGAAGAAAGCAAGACTTCTCAGCACCTGAGCTCCACTTTACCTTTGGCTATGCAGGAACTAGGTGCTTGCTATACCATCTTGCAAGAGGGCAAGGGAAGAGCAGATCTTTGGCATAGACAACCAATGTATTAGGCAGAAGTGGGTATCAAATTGTTGTCCTCTAAAGCACAGGTTAGACAGGGATGACTGATTTCGCTGTGCTTTTGTAGGATACTATCTGCTTACAGTTGTGCCCAAAAGCACAATCTAGAAAAAAACATGGAACACAAGGAAGCCTGCCAAGGAGAAACCTGCTGTAGAGAATAACAACTTTGTAATATCCTGTGACCATTCTCTCCTTGAAAACTACTTTTTAATTTATTTTACGGTAAGGTAACACAGAATGTTCTACATGTTATCTTTCCTCTCTTTCAGGTTGCTACTTCTGAAACTACAGTTCTACAAGAAAGGGCCCTTAAAATTTTCATTGGTCCTATTTCAAAACGGGTAAAAGTATTATTCATAGAAAAAAAAAAAATGTGGTGTGTCTGAATACAAAAACTATACAGGTTGGCCAACAACTACTTTTTGGTACAGCTTTGTAGCATTATGTATGGGTTATGACAAAACCAGAACAATCTAATATCCATTCTGCCAAGCATTTACTGCTCATTAATCTAACTAAATGATTTCGAAAGTAAATTTACAATCCAAACTTGAGTTCTTGAAGAAATGCATGTAGTTGCATTATGCATTTTTTTATCTCAAAGTCTAAAAGCCTTAAGATATTAAACCATTTTCAGAAAGCTTGACACTAGCAATAACAAAAACAGAAACTAGATATGTAAACATTAACTTTGCTGCTTTATAGCACTTCAGGTGATGACTATGTCATATTCCATAAGACAAGCAGAGAGATACCCAGTAGTGTATGAATAGCATATCTTTACATAAAATCAGAGTGTATTATCTTGTAAGCATAACATTTTACAACGGGAGTATTATCCCACCAAACTGATGGTGGTGCCATTTTTAATGAAAGCCTGAAAGCATGAAGGGAAGTATAAACAATATTCATACCTCATAGAAAAAAGAGCTAGGGAGAAAAGGAATTTATTCAACTCTGAGTTTTCTGGTTTTTTTGGTTGGTTGGTTGGTTGTTTTTGTTTGTTTTGGGGTTTTTTTGTTGTGGTTTTTTTTTTTTTTTTTTTTTTTTTTTAATCTTACAGTTGTGTAATCCTTTCTACATACTGAAGCCCATATTCAAAAAGATGCAAAATATGCCTTTTTTAATTCTTTGATTTTTGGAGAATAAATTAATTGGACACTTTACTGATGATGCTAGATGACCCTTGAAATAAGAGTTTACACCTCAGCAAGCTAACCTTGCAGACAGGTGGCACTGCAGGTTGGAAACTTGGGGTTTGTTTAAAGTGTCCATTACAACTCAACATACAGTAGTTTCACTTCCTGAAGAATGACAATTTAGCATCTTGTGCAATTTTCCCTAGCATTCATCAGGAACAAATTGCACTAAAATCAGGAATATGCTATTCTGAGAGGCTGTAACTGTGGGGTAAGACAAATGATAAGAACAAAGGCAAAGGAAGGACAAAGGCCAGATCTAAAGCCTGACTCATGCTGCAGGACGTTGGATTAAAAAAAGACTTGCAATTTTGCCTGTCTTTGCTCCTGTGAGTCACAAGGCACGGGCCATAACTGCCAAAGAAACAATGAGCATACTACGAAATAAGACTTGAAAAGGACTCAAATATTTCAGTTCTAATCAACTGGTATGATAGAATGCATCCTAGCCATTGAACCTTCTTTAGCCTTTGAATTGCACAAAGAAAATATTTAAAGAATAGATATGAGCAGATACATACAGATATATTCATTATGAAAAACAGGTTATGAAAATGATACCCCACAAAATTCTATATGCGATTATGATCCAAGTGCAATAAAAAAAAAAATAAAAAAAAAAATCAGTTTTCTGACCAGATGGGTGCCAAACTTAAATAAAATATTTATGCCTGTGCAACAGAAGTGATGCTCTTTTACTCAGTGTAGAGAATGATTCCTTGCACATGGTTTAAATTTATATTGTAATAACAACAAACAGAATATTTCATACCAGCTGTCGAATTAAGAATTTAGGCATAAAATTTCATAGGAATCTAATATTATGGTGTTTTAACTGCTTTTTAGAAATATATGTCATGTAGGTCCATGCACCACTTGTCCGTATCCCTTATTTCACCCCATGCCAGTACTAAAAAGTAGTCTTCGCCTATTCAGTATTGTATCATGTTTAACTACAAAGTCTGAGAACTCCAAGCGTCAATTCAGCAGTAAGGCTGAATCAAGAATAAATCCAGTAAAGTGAGTAGCATTTAAAACTCCTCTCTTCAAATTCATGTCAGACAGAAAAATCTGTCTGTGATCTGCCTACTGAGAAACAAATTCTCAGCATGTTTCAAGCGCACAGAAATGCTTGCACTAACAGGCCAATGTTACCTAATCACTAAGAATAGATAAGGAAAATTTCTGTGAACTATCAGAGTAGATTAGAACGAGTGCCTAGAAAAGTAGGTGTCTGATGTTTTCCTAGAAGGTGCCATTCCTCCAAATCCATGTATCATTTGCTATTTTCCACTGACTGCAACATATTTCTTACACAATCCACCTTGCATGCAATTGTGTATTGTTTTCTTTAGATGAATTTCCAAGTTAAAAGTGAGCATGAGAGAATCCTGATGAACCTGTCGTGGTTTGTTTTTATTTTCTAGATGTCTCTGTTTTTACAGTGCTGATATCTACACTTTGCCCACAATAGGAAGGAAAGTGAAACAATGCAGAAGAATCCAAATTCAGTTACTATGGAATTTAATAGAAAATAAAAGCTGGGATCATCCTATTTTCTTTACAAATTATCCCATCTCATTTGAATTTATACTTGCAATATTTTACATATAGAGATTCAGATGTTCATTGACTGCTGTGCCATCATATGTATAAATTGTATATATAAAATACAAATTTTAGTATGGAATAACAATTATAATAATTTATTACATACATAATTAATCACTGAAGCACATAATTAAAAAGTGAACTTCTGAATAATATCATATCTATTACCTATAGCAGCCGTTACGTAACAGAACATTGGTAAATACCCCTATAGGATTTAGAATTTCAACAGCAGCTATAGAAGTTGGATGTTGAATAGGAAAGAGTCACGAAGGTTGAATTTTGAAAAAAGAATAAATATGAAGGTTGTGAAAGACATTCAAATGATATTAGGATTTTATATTTATCCCAACTGTGACTATTTCTTCTCTGTCACAAGGCTGAAGAGGCATTACACCCTTGAACTTCACTGACTCACTTGACTTACCTCAGAGAAAAGCATCCCAGATCAGAATTAAGTAAAAGTGAGCAAACTGATACAACGTGAAAATAATATTCACCCCAACATCAGCACACAGTGACAAGGCCATACTTGGCCACTAACATTACAGCTAGCTCATAGCAATAAAAGACCTTTCTGCTAGGCTATGGAGGTATGCATCCACATCCCCTAAGCCTAGCATCAACTCAAATTATTCTATATCTTCAAGCACAGGACACTTCGAATGACCAAGGGGCTGCAGTGTGGATAAATGAGATTAGCATTAATTGCTGTATGCACAGTGATTGGAAAGGAACCAGTGTATCTCTGTAGCACAGCGTGAGCACACCTGTACACAAAAACTCATACAGTTCTGAAGGAAAATGTTCCACACAGTAAGAGGCTGATCAAAGAAAAACATAACCAGCAATTAGGAAGACAATAAAGCTGATAGATAATTTATACTGAGCAGCAGAGTAACTAGGTGATAATGGAGAAATAACCACTGGAGAGTCTTGAGTACCTCGGAAATCTCAAAATGCAGTAGACTAAACCATTTTGCTCTCAGTCATCTTTGCTTATGAGGGACTAAAACATTTTCCTTTTGATTATGTAGATTATCATCTCCAGATATCCTGACTTGAATTCAAAACCTCTTGAAACTGAACTTGACAGTTAAGATACTAAATGGCCGATTCTTTTTAGCTAAACCTCCACAGTGATGCTACAATATTATTATTTTTAATAAATCAGCACTCCTTACAGGATAATGCTGAACAAAATGCTGTGTACTAGACCTGCCCCTGTACAGCACATTTCCATCTGCCTTGCTTTATAGAAGCTAATTTAAAAAGAAGACAAAATAATTTCCCTGTATATATCACTTACAACTGAAACAAGAAAATGGCCTTAGGAAAAAAAAAAGTTTTATATACTACAAGTTTTACTTACGTAGAAAAACACATTTTTATAAGTTTAAATACTATTTTTAAATTAAAAGATGCCTTATTCTATTTTTTTTAATCTTTATCTGCCATCTGCTATATTTTTACTAGCAACAAACAAAAGAGCTGATAAGGTCAAACAGGCTGCTTTTCCAGTATTTCAGCTTTTGACCTGAAGTAGCAACTAGGGAGATTTCACAAGAAAGCCTACTTCTGGCAAATGCCCGTTCAATTTTGAAGACAATATAAACTTAAGATAGTTGGAATCTAAAATACAATGAAAATTAAAATTCTTTGGCTTCATATCGCTTTATACTTATTAAATCAGAGAAGTAAGATCGGTAGATAGATTTAGAGCAAAATGTTTTGTAATTAACATAAGGCTATACAAAATTTGCAAACTCAATATACTGATTTTTTCAAAAAGAATTAAAAACTAAATGCCTGAATGACAAAAGTGCACTCCAAAGTTTAGTAGCAGCTTATTTAACATCATTCCATATTAAAAAGTTCCCTGAATAGAAGAAACTGGAAAAAGCAACAGAAAGATCCAAAAGTATGCACTTATAAAGAGCAAGCAAATACTGCCCTCTGAGCATCATTAGCTTTATCGGCAAAGATTTTCTGGCAATCCATCAGGTACACCACTGCAGTGCAAGTAGTTATGGAGGAGTCAATAACCTCAGAGACACTTTTGTGATGCAAAGAAATGTCCTTCCATTTATGGACTGGGTTTTCTCTGCTGTGTTTCTATTTTTATTTTATTATTTCGTAGAATCATAGAATGTCCTGAGTTGGAAGGGACCCACAAGGATCATCGAGTCCAACTCCTGTCCCTGCAGAAGACAACCCCAAAATTCACACCGTATGTCTGAGGGCGTTGTCCAAATGCTTCTTGAATATTGTCAGGCTTGGCGCCTTGACTACCTCCCAGGGCAGCCTGTTCCAGTGCTCCACCACCCTTTGGGTGCAGAGCCTTTTCCTAATATCCAACCTAAACCTCCCCTGGCATATCTTCCTGCTGTTCCCTCGGGTCCTATCATTGGTTGCCAGGGAGAAGAGATCAGCACCTGCCCCTCCTCTTCCCCTTGTGAGGAAGCTGGAGACTGTGATGAGGTTTCCCCTCAGTCTCCTCTTCTCCAGGCTGGACAGACCAAGTGACTTCAGCCGCTCCTCATATGGCTTCCCCTCTAAACCCTTCACCATCTTCGTGGCTCCCCTCTGGGCACTCTCTAGTAGCTTCGTATGCTTTTTATACTGTGGCACCCAGAACTGCACACAGTACTCAAGATGAGGCCTCACGAGTGCAGAGTAGAGTGGGACAATCACCTCCCTCGACCAGCTACCAATACAGTGCTTGATGCACCCCAGGACACGGTTGGCCCTCTTGGCTGCTCGGCCATTTAGAATTTGAGACAGTGTAATACTAAATACTGATGAATGTGATAACAAGGTTAATGAATGCTAAATGTCTGGGGGTCAGCAATGAATCAAGAATAAGCCCTGCATAACGTTAGCATGGATTATAAATACAGAAGTACTAGGGAACTTTGGGTGTTCAAAAAATTGATGTGAAACAAGTGGCAAAAAGTGGCAAACTATGAAAGATAGCTTTCTTGACTTAAGTCAATATTGTATGAAATTCTGCCAGATGGTGTAAATACCCTGCAGTCCAAAACCTCCAAAAAAGCCTTAAATACTTTTAGCTGAAAGAACAGTTATCTCTATATCCAAAATTTTCCTTCTCTACCTGTCACCTGACTTTGTATGGAGAATTACTTCAATTGCAAAAATTGAATAGTGGATCAAGGAACAGATTGAGGAGGAATGTAGCATTGTTACAAACTATTATCCATCCAACTGTTACTTCTGAAATGTCACATAAGCAGGAAGGTCAGAATTTTGCTCATATTGATACCTGAAGCATAGAAACACAACAAGTAATCTTATTTAATCCCAATGGGTTTTTGGCCTATCAGGTGACGGTCAAGCAGTGCATCTGAATAAACGTATTAATGAAGTTTCCCCTTTTGAGTTTGGAATTACAAGAAGAGTGAAAATCTTAATCAAATCCTCTCTTGACTTTTCTTAGATTCATATATATAAAGTTGAGCAAAGAAATTGCCTAAAGATTATTGAAAGGATATGAATGATCTGGTTTATATAAACCTCCAGTCTCAGTTGAGTACATAAGTTCATTCAGAGCTCTCTGATATTCAGTGAGAACAGCCACTACATGAACTTTCTAAAGTCTCATACAGAATTCCCAGCTTCTAATCTTTCTAGTGAGATCCCAACTATCTTTACATCAGTTTATATCAATTTCAGTCTCAACAAGATTTGCTTATGACTAATTCAGTCTTGCAAAAAGGTCAGGAGGAACATGGATAGGTTTGTTTGCTTGCTTGCTTCTTTGTGTTTTTTTGTTTTGTTTTTTAAGTTATTTAAACTGCATAATGCATCTTTTCTTAATTCCACATAAACCAAGCCTCATGCACCACAGAGCACATTAGACAACTGATGCTGAATAAATAAGAGACACATGGACATCTCAGTACATTTAGTCCAGGGCTTAGAAGATAAGAGAGATCCTTTAAGCTGTGTTACACAAGTTACATGCTTAGAAATACAAAATGAGCCAAAGCTCAAAAAAGTCACCAGAAATCGTAAAACTTACGTTAAAATTACCAGAATATAAACTCTCATGTTCTGCATATAAGGACTTCTGGTTTGGGGTTTATATATTAATTATATTACTTATAAAGTATGAAATAGTGTAAACAACAAGTATTGAAAATTCAAAGTTGAGAAGATCACGCTCTGCAACAACATTACTCAGACTCAATGTATTAAAAAAACAGTTACCAAGAAATCAGCGAAAGAAGATGGGGGGGGGGGGGGGGGAACTACTGGATAATGTATAATTTATGACTAAATGCCTACAAGGTACTGTACAAGTTAACATACTATCTATCTTGGAGCCAAGACATGAAATTTTATTTTCAACTGGTCTTTCAATTGA
Organism: Platalea leucorodia; assembly: GCF_965183815.1. Lineage (NCBI taxonomy): Eukaryota > Metazoa > Chordata > Aves > Pelecaniformes > Threskiornithidae > Platalea > Platalea leucorodia. The sequence continues at coordinate 26,727,118 of NC_138826.1, forward strand.
CTTTTAAAGATAAGAAAAAATTAGTTAAATAAAAAAAATTAATCTCTCTCATATTACCATTCATGAAAGTGTTCAGGTTACATGCTGTAGGTAGCTCAGGAAAATTTGGAAAGCATGTGACATAATAATAATAATAATGATGCAATGATCTTTTTGGACAGTATAAGCAGCATTTTTAAATGCCCCTCATGCAAAGTAATACAAATGCCAGAAGACAACATAAGTGAATTATGGGTTCCCTAAGCAGTTTCAGGGACAGAGTTTTCTTCTTTTAAAACATTATTCCATTTTCTATTAAAGACAAAACTGTACAGTTTGGGTAGCCTTCATTTGAGCGGAAGGGATTTAATCACAGAGTCTGAAAGACCAATGAAACCATTAGAGAACACAAGAGCAGTCATAAAATAATTAAACTGATAATAAAAAGCAGGGTAAAAAGAAAACATTAGAGTGGTTTTTCGCATACTATCCCGATGTCGAGAACATACTTTCATTAGACAAGAAGGGATATGGAAAGAAGAAAATTACATAACATCTTACCAAAAAACACAAAATGTTTGGCTATTGAGAGGAATTGCGGTGATTTATTTTTCAGCATAAATCCCATATACTTGATATCACCATCCCATTACTACTTAGAATTTAGCAGTCCATCTATACCAAAATGACATTCTGTGTTTTTGAATCACTAAATTTGGCAGACTATGATCATGAATGTTTATGGATAGATGTCCAGAAGAAACATGAAATAGAACAATAACCAATGATGACAATAGACAATTTGGGTATAACAGATCATTTAGAGTCTAGCTGCTTATTTTCCTTTGTATAATACATGCTGAAAAAAAAAGTTTAGTTTACACCATGGAAACGTCTATCTGAAAAACATACGCTGAAGAATATTAACATGCCTTTAGAAGTTCTAAATATTATAACCACAAAAGAATGGTAAGAGTGTGTCATTGAAGAGAGGGTTGTCTATATGACTTCATCATAGCAGACGGAAAAAATTATTATGGAACTCAAATTTAGGCTGTTTAAATGAAAATACTGATTATATTTACTCTTCATTAAAAAAACAAACAAAAACAAAAAACAAACAAACAAACAAAAAACAACAACAAAAAACAAAACCAAAAAACAACACAGCCAAAACACAAAAACAAAACACCAGAAGTCCAAAATAGGAATATATATTTTGTATTTAAAAACATCAAATTTCAAAAAGAAGAAAGTGTTTATGAACTATGTTGACCAACCACAGACTTACTGCATTGCAAATAAAAGACATTTTAATTGTAGCATTCTATTACTAGCAGCATGGTGGACATTTCAGCAATAATGGAGAAAAGGCAGAAGTGTCCCATATATATTTTATTTTATAACTGAGAAAAAGCCAATCATGTAATGATGGCATACTTGCTTTCCTAACATGACTAAGGAGAATGCTAATAAACACATCTGTTAAGCCAGACATTTTTAAGTCATCATGCCTGGGTAACTTGCATCCAATAGTTTTAAAAACCTCACTCTGTGGACTACTTAATGTTGGTTTTCAGCGAGCCTGGCACAGACAGTTTATAGAAGTTCCAGAAATATTTAAGAAAGTTAATATTATTTCCATATGTTTAAAAGAAGTAACCGTAAGCCAGTCAATCTCAGACAAAACAAAGACTTCTACTACAGAGTAAATAAGTGGTCAAGATAAAGAATTATATCTATGTATATATTTTAGAAAAACATCCTATCCCATTAGCTTTTCCATTAAATGTTGTGTTTGAATGATAAAGCTATAAATACTGATGTAATTTACTCAACATTGCCATGGCACTCATTAAATGGACCAAGAACCGTTAAGTCTTGAAATGAATCTGGCATGTCTTCCCTGGGAGTCTTGTCAGGGATGTGTTCTTGACCTTAAGTTATTTAGTACTTCTATTACTATTCTGGAGGAAAAACAAAATCCACTTTAATAAAGTTAACCAATGATACTAGAGGATGTAATGCTTGATAATGAAGAGAACATGTTAGTGACAAGCAGGGCTTGGGATCACGTGGAAAGCAGGATGGCAACAAACTATATGCATTTATTTATAGGTAACTATAAACTTAAGACTGGATTTTATTTTTTTTTTTCCATTAGAGATGCATTCTTGCTCAATCAAATTTTTACCCTCAGAAGGAGACAGAAGGAGGAAAGATGTAAGAGGTCAAAGTACTTCAGCCAGCCAGCCAGGTAAACTAGCAAGCACTTTTATTTAAAGCAATATAACTGGTGTCAGCTATGATATTAACTTGCAATAGCTCCTCAACATTCAGAGAATATGACTACTTTTGGGCTAAGCCTGCCACTCATTCACACAGGAAAAATCAAGGTACCCCCCTATCTATGGCCCCTCCCAATCAGAGTAGAATAGAAAACAGAATTAATTTAGGGTCAATTTTCTATGCGGTGTTAAGTACCCCTCACAGACAGTGATAGACTGGGAACAGAAGATGATCGAAATTATCCAGTTTACTTTGAATTCAGAGTTGTAGGGAAGCAAGCACACAGTTTCTATGAATGTCAGCTAGATGACAGGAACTAATGACACTGAGACCAGTACTGTCCTTGCGTTTCTCCTCTGCTCCAGTGTCTCTTGGCTAACTTGTTTGACTTCTCATCATTTTCACACTTGCGTGCAACAATATTCATAAGAATTGTACATAGATGTTATGACAAATACATATTTGTCACAAGGTTACCTTTTGCTATTAATATTGTAACAACTCAAAAGCCTATTGTTAAGTATCACTAACTGGTACCCTGTCAAAATGTACATGTTCTGTGAAAACTGAACTGAGGTATCTAGAAGAAAGCAAAAAATTGTTGTCTTCAATATAATACAGTCCACCCAATGACATGTTATTGACAAATCACCAAGCATTTTCATTAAATTTATTCTGATACCTGTTTGAAGGCATTTGAAGTGTACGAAGAAATGTTACTGCACAGAAAAGTAGTGCATATGCACATATATATAAAACACAATTCTCCTGGGAAATTTTATAGAACTTAGCTTCCATTATATATAAAATAACTTCTCATGTAACTAAAATGACATAAAATGCTTTAAAGCTGTACAAAATACCCTAGCTTTGTAAGAAATATTGTAGAATTTGGATGTGTGTTCACAGTTTTTGCCAATAGATGGCAGAAATGCACAATACTTAACCAACAAAATCATTGCAAATGATTGCAAACTTAAGGTGCTAAGAAAGGGATAGTTTTGAGACCTGTGGATGCATCAAAAGACAGCAAATGATTATAAAGTTTTGGAGCTCATAATTCCTCTCTCACGCCGGTATCCCTACAATTTACTTATCAGAACACTTCTTTGTGTCAGTATAACTAAGGTACTGCTGTAAGTTCCATTAAAAGATACATGTTTTCCAAAAGGAATAGTGTTTTGCAGATTCAAATATGGTCTCAGGCTGAGCTGTTCTGCAGAGGTTATGTCAAAAAAGTCTATACGGTATTAAAACAAGTGCTGTTTTCACGCCACAGATTTTTAACCAAAGCTTCATCTTGAAGCACACTTGCTGGATGGCCAGGAGGCATTCACACCATCAGCTTAACTATCTTAATAAGACACTGCTTTTTCTCCAAAGCTGTCTATCTCTTTCCGCAAAGGGAAACCAATTTCCTTCTCCAACTCACAAAAACAGCTGAATATCTACCAGAGATGTTGGAAACAGGATTCTCAGACCAGGAATTTATACTGAGACCACAAGCCTCATCCAAATTACTTGAGATGTCTGTAACAGGACCTGGACAGAATTTGAGCAAGGACTGGAAAAAAGGATCCCCTCTTTTCCATAACTATGCTAATCATCACAGAAAGAGATTTGTTCACTATGCTGTGCATGTGTCTACGTTTGCATCTGTTGTCTGTCTTATTTTCCCCACTGTAAATCTTGAATTATTTTCTGAAAAAATAGAACGGCTTCAGCAGCAGCCTAGACTAAAGAGGATCTCAGGGAAGGATGATGAAAAAAATCTTCCTGATAATAGATTCTATTAGGAATCAAACAGTTTCTATCGCTTGAAATTTTGTACAGTAGAACATCTGAACTGCTGAAAGCACATGGTCAGAAAAAGGAAACGGGTTGTTTAATAGATCTTTTCTATCTTTAATTTCTGTGATTCAATAATATGAGACACTATCAAATCCATATATTAGGCTTTACTTAAATCACTGTAGTTCTAAGGCTGATTGTTCCTCATTCACATGTCCTTGTAAATGTGAAGGCAAGATCATGTTTTACATGTTTAGTCTTCCTCTAACAATACCGTCCTGTCAAGGCAATTTATTCCAATAGAGTCTGCTCATAAATTCAATATTTCCTTTTTCATAAGCATACAAGTACATGATAAAAAGCATTTCAGTTATTTGAAGTGCCTTTGCTATCACAGAAGATAGAATAACAGTTTTAAGTGGTGTGTAGAGTGTTTGTAAATCATTACTGAATATAACTGAAAGATGTTCACTTGTTGTAGGGCTCTGCAACTTGGCAGGCTGCAAGCTATCCAAAGAAATGAAGATCTGAATCTGAAACTTAGCTATGATATTCAGATCATGACGACTTTGTGGTGTAAAAAAAAAAAAAAAAAAAAAAAAAAAAAGTTTTACCATGACATTATTTCTCCCATTGCAATTTTTCTGTTTTCATGCAATGACCTTTTTAGCCTACCTTCACTTAGACTGTAAAGACAGTATCCAGACTCAGCAATGCACTGAAATCATTTGGTTAAAATTAACTGTCAAAATTACCTGTAAAATCTCAAGAGCCAGAAACTCCACCCTTTCTGTTATCATTCTTCCCTCAGGAAGATAGTCTGCACTCCACAGAAGCCTGCACTTAAAAGTGAAGAATTGTCCTATCACTATCAGCAAATTTCTTATACAGTGTTATGGAAGAAGTATTTATGATTTTATAAAGCACAGCTTTAGTTTATGTGTTAGTATCTGCACAAATGCTACTGTCTGCAAAACAGTGTTGGAACAATGTCAAAGGGATCTATATGCAAATGAACATCAGAAGACACACTGATGTTTGTATCTGTACAGTTTTAAGTCAGAGCACAACAAATTTTTATACCGACTGTCAAAGCAACGTATAACACTGAATTACAGATTCGATAAAGTTTTCTTTCATCTACTCCCCCCTAATCTTTCAATAATATGTAGATCATTCCATGTGCCAGCTGTATTCTGCTCATGTACATCCTTTTCTTATGCTACCCTATGCTAGCAAAAGTGATATCCTAGAAATCCTTTCTAAAGGATTTATCAAATATAAACATTTGATATTCTAGATGTTTAAAATGCTATTGTGCCTTCAGCTGTACATTAGACAGTCAACACCCTACCATTCCTAGAAACCTTTTGATGGAAAAGCATAATCTGATCCATCTTGCATATTGAATTTTGTTTGCACACTGGAATCTAGGTAGAAGATTAGATTTGAAACAACATCCTTTACGAATACTGATTAAAAATTTCATTCATATACAGCATTTTGAGATACAAAAATGCATTTTCTAAACGACTGAACGCAAAAGAGTAGCGGGGAAAGTGGAAGGCTTCACATACTAAGAGTTACGTAACAGCTGAACGGTGGCATTTCTGAACTAGCAGAAGAAAAGGAAAAAACCCACTGGCTTTCTACTATAGTACATTGGAAGATGATACATTCAGACCGCATGTCCTCTGCTATACTTCACATCTTTCTATGAGCATTTAGTGCTCCGAAGGCAAAGTTTATTTTTGATTTAGGATGGTTTGGGTTTTTTAAATAGTGTTTAAGCTGTGTGTTGATACTTACTTTATTGCCAGTTAACTAATTCTTGTGAAATCGGGAATTCAGGGAGCCATGTTCTGGTGACTTTCATTCTGTCTAGTACTTAGACGAACTCGTCACAGCTGACTTACATGAATCAATAGTGAAATAAACTGGAAAGACCCTGATGCACAACACATTCCAGACAATGTATCGTATTTGGGCTCCTAAACGATCTTGCAATTTAAGGCATATACAGGAATCCTGCTTAATCAGTAACAAATTCTTAAAACATGCAAAGAATTATTGGGATACACTGAAGTCTGAACCTGTTAAATGATTTTCGCATTGCCTAACATTCAGCACTCCCTATTTACATGCCTCACGAGAAGGCTAACCTCCCTGCGATTCCTATTTCCAGTGACACTTGGTGCAAAACCAGAACTTACGTGTTCTGAATCACCCTCTGCACAAGGATATCTCTCTCAATTACAAAAATTATATCACAGGAGAAATAGGCATCTAACCTGACACCGTAAATATATGGTCCAAACACCCTCCCTTCCCCTCCAGTCACCCTCCCAGTCCTGTCACTGTGTTACCTACAAGGATGTCCAAAGTATTTAAGCTCCATAGGCAGAGTAAATTTTGCCATCTCTTTAAAAGGTGTACAGGAATAGACAATCTTCATTAATACACTTCAGTGTATTTGCTTAAAAACTCTTTCATCACAGCATCTAAAAATAATAATTTGCTGATCTAAATTACAGCTATGTCAAGGACCCCAATAATACACATTTTTGAGTTAGTGAATTATTTCACTAAGGATGATTTTCCCTAAAGTGAAAAACCCTTTGGAATAAACACAGTGGAAGCAGGTGCAAAGCTCAAACATTGTAAATATGTCACTCCTAAGATGACTACGTTAAAAAAAAAAAAAAAATTCTGTGCCTCGGCAGGTGACAAATGTCTCAGGAGGATTCCGTGAGAAAACAGGTAAAGCTGAACTATAAACAAGAAACCAATAAAAAGTGACATTGGTGTAATTAAGAGAGATGGAAATCCTTTCAACCCTATGAATAAATGTAAGTACAATGCTTAACTCTGCCTGCAAAATGACATAAATCTTGTAAAAACTATCCAGCAGAAACTGCTAAATGGGCAAACTCTCTCATTATTCCTGTTGGTACTGTTAGTTAGACTGCTATGTCACCATGAGTCAGTCAATTATGCAGCCACTTTCCCAAAGGGTATTCATCTCAAATAATAATCTCCTTGCCTCATTTCCTAAATTTTGAAGTTTTGCTATTTTCTCATTTCATATTCCTTTTGTATGGATTCTGTGATTCTACTTTTTGCTCTTGGATAGCCTTCATCTCCAATGATTTCAATCCCAAAGTTCTGGGAAACTCCGATATGTCGCATTCAAGTGTGAAAATATATCCTGTTAATTCACATAATGCAAAGAATCTGGGATTGAGTTACAGCTACTGAAATCAGCAATTTTCTTTTAAGCATAAGCTTGTTTTTTATTTATGTACCTTCTTTTTTTATTTGATTTCCTATCATAATATGGAACTGTATGACATTTTCTCCTTCAAAAAGCATTACTTTGTTTTACATACACGACAGAAGTATGTGATAAAGACAGTAATCATATGAGGATCTGTAGTGATCTTTTCTTGCTGTTTTACTGCTTTCTTCTTTGGCATACTAATAACCACTAATATATATAGTATGAACTCTTAACATGGTTATACATTTATTAATCTCTTCACACAACAGTAATTCATCAATAATTTTTGCATCTTTGCACTTCTGTATCAAGTTGAAAATATTATAATACTATAAAAGATCCTCTGTTTTATTTTCCTTTCCATGTGAAACATTTAAGATGACCACTTTCTTCAGTTTTCAGGGACAATGAGTGCCTGTGTTTCTGGAGGAATAGATTGTCAAATTGTGAGGTTTCATATGTTGTCCAAAGACATGGCATTCACAAAGTATGCCATTTTTAGGAAGTTTTCCCTGAATAAAAACTCCCAAATTTTTACCTTCATTTTAGTTAACTGGAGAGAATATGCAATTTGTACAAGAAACTTCATATGCCACATTATGGGTGTTCTTTAATTGATTTATTTTGTCTGCTCTGCTTCATTTTGCATTCCCTTTTACATGTGGCATATTCTTTTCTAATGCATTCCTAGCAGTCCTACACAAATGTTAAGCGCAGTAAGCATCTAAACAAATCTTCCAAATCTGTTGTTTCAGTGGATTTAGAATTTAGCTGTATTGGCTCAAAATGTGAAGAGAATTTCTTTATTTCATTGTCAACAATGATTCATGGCAATCCAGGTCAGTGAATGAATGGTCTGGATCACCTATTCACGTTGTAAGCTGAGACAATGACATCAAATTCACCATTTTATAAAAATGGCCTCACGTTACACAGTACTTCCAATCTGGAGTTCACCACCCCTTAGAGCAGGAGATTATACCAATGAATCAAGAACAAAATGGACTTAGTATGTGCTTTTTCTGACATAACCCACCTGTCTGCTGAAATGGCAAATTCACTGCAAAACAACTGTGGTAACATTCTTCTGCTTATGTGATGCCACAAGATGAAGAAATTCTCCATCAAAATGTGCAAATTTTAAGTTTTTTTATAACAGCTATTAAAAGGAAAAATTATCTTACTTACCAAGCCAACTTCTGTTTAAATATACTGACACAAACACTGGAGGGACCGTGAAGAAATCTACTACTGAGTTAACTTCTAGCCAAAACCATAGCTTGTCATTGGCTGCTATGAACTGTAAAAAAAAAAAAGAGGGGAAGGGATGAAAGAATCAGAGTATGCTCATGGTGGTTGCAAGTATGTGCAATATTGTCCTTTCTAAAATATTAAACTCCAAATTTAGTGGAAAAGAAACTGGTGTTTTACATCAGTCCAGACAAAACAATATGTCTCACTGGAAAGAAGTCTGTATTGTGCATTGCTTGATAACAGAGACAGATCATTTATATGATGAATTGTAATATCTGTGCTAAAAAACATTTTCTTCACATTTATTAACAATATATCAGTAATATTAGAAAAGTGTAGGTAAGCATAAAATATTTCAAAGTATATCACCTCCGCTCTAGACATGTTGGTAGTAGTCTCAACACTTATTTGCTGTTCACAGGTTTCTAAATACGTGATAGTTTACAAAGAGTCCCATTATCATCCTATCCGGAGGTAATCACCAGGATGACTCCTACAAGGCGTAATTCAGGACTACAGCAGCACTTCAGTCCTTCAAATTGTACCATGGATGAGGTCATTTCTCTCTCCTGACTACAAAATCAGCCTGGGGAAGCTGCAAACTTAGATGCCAAGGACATGATAGTTTGAACTTGCCTATTCATCTATGCACTTAAATAAGGTCAAACTACTATTCACATTTAAGTAAAATTAAAACATACGCCTTATATAAATATGAAATCTAAATATACAAACAAATACAAAATTTTAGTGCATCACAAAGATATTTAACAGAGTGGTTTTACTCATGTAAGTCTGAAAACTGGGACTAACATCTTTCAAAACAGTGTTCGTATTTTTTGAATTACAGACAATATCCATTGCCTTTCTTCCAAAGCAAATACTGACATTCTCTAACTATTTCATCCACTTAATCCCCTTGCTTTAGAATTACTTTAACAGAAAATGTTTATGGTGCATACCAACTTTGCTGGAATCCCAGATACAATATTGGAAAAGGGACTCTACTGATGTCAAGAATGTTGAAATCATGCTTACAAAGACGACAGACAACATGAGCAGCATTTGCCTCAGAGAAGACTCAAAACCAAAAGTAAATTGACATTTTGTTAGTCTATATGACTCAATATCAACGCTCCAGCATGAAAACTGAACTAAAATAATCAGTTTCAGCAGAAGCTTTTAATTCTCTTCTGTTGAATTTACAAGTAGTCAGAATATTTGGAACTAAAAGCTTTTTAAGATGTCAGATCAATATTGTCATAACCTGCAATATATGTTCTAATCAGCATTTTATCTTTCCACAGGGCACAACCTTTAGACTTTCAAAAAGGTTTAAGTGTGTTACCCAGCAATGAAAACAAAGTCTGTTGACTGTAAAGGCCACTCATACTTTTCTATGGAAGTATTTGAACAGTTATTCATTTAGGTAATTAGCAACTAATAAAAGCCCGTTTCATTCCAGAAGCAATCCTACCATTCTTAAAGAGATAACACATTCTTCTAGAAGCACTAGCATAGTCTGTCACTTCCAAAGAAGGATTACTTCCTTACTTGCCATATCTCTGCCAGACCCTATTGCTTGATTGTGTGCTAACTCATGCAATTTGGGCTTAGTCGTCATCAGCAGTTTGCAGACTTCACTTCTGAGTTCTCACATAGTTGGATATTAGCCAACAAAGATTTTAAGATGGATATATGTGTGTTTGAACACAAAGATCTTCTAGAACTGAAGATATGGTAATATTTATATGACTTTGAGTTGCAACAACATTTCAGGGAGAACAGATGGAAAAGGATGTGGGTTTAAAATATTTAAAATATTCTTCAAATACTTTAATTTACCAGTGAGTCCTCACAGAAGATAATTATCAGAAAAAAACAAACTTAAAATAGCTAAAGGTATGAGATGCTTATTACTTAACTAGTAAATTCATTATCGGTCCAATTCTTGCATCCACACAATCAAGTATCACCTTTTCCTCAGGAACTCCTGTTTAATTCAGGAGGACTTCTTGGAGAAATGAAGCTATACCTATATTAGCATTTTAACTTAGATAAGGAATATCAATTTGAAGTAAATCCTTACCAACCCCACTTATCATACTTCAGTTTGCATCACAAAGCAGTTTTGGATAACACAAAGATTTGTTTGGGTTGAAACTAAAACAGGTGTTATAGCAGTGCATCTCACATACTGTTACTGCTAAAGTGCATTCAGTCAACAGGACCAGAGTGGACTCTACAGTACTCTCTCTTCCTTCCAAAAAACACACAGTGTTGATATGAAAGTATTAGCATCAGCTCTCAGTATATTCTCTCTTATTGTGCTCTGCTTCTTGATAATGCAGCCTAAGTTAGTGCTTTGAGTAAGTAAGAGTGGTCAATACGTAATTTTAATTCTCTTGGTAAGAACATACAACCTTATAACTAGCACAAAATTTACAAAGCATTTGGATGCTTCTAAAAAAAGTGTTCTTGGAAGTTCACAAGTACCATTCATTGAATCTGTTATGTCAAAAAGTTAACCTATATTGCAGGCCTGGTAGATGTATACAAAAGCCCCCTAAATCCTTAAGAATTAGGGGCTATTACACTATATGTTTTTAAAATACAGCTTAGAATGCATACGTAGTAGTGTAAATACTGAAGGAATTTATCTATTTAGCTAAATGATAGACACTGCACCTGGACTAGGTAATGAAATAACCTAGATTTGCAATAAAATTCCTTATGTGATCATCAGAAAAAGTTGGTTAATTTGCCAGAAGTGAAATACGAGGAACTGAACTACCACTGTGACATAGGAGCTCCTGTGATTCAGGAGCAAAAGAGCCAAAGAAAGATCACGAGGCAATACTTGTATCAAATTTAAAGACCAATGTGGCAGGCTTTCTTCTCACGTGAGGTTCTCCTTGTAGTTCTATTATGTTTGAGGCCTTTTTTCCCTGATTTTCTAATTAACAACAAGCAAAGTTAGTTTTCAAAGCATATTTAAAAAAACCAACCAAACAAACAAAAAACAAACAAACAACTAACCAAAAAAAAAATCCAACAGCTTGAATTGCAAGCATTACTGGCCCAAACTTTTAAAAGTGCCTCCCTGTTTTCAGATGTCCCAACTTAGAAATCCTGAAACAGCATTACTGGATTTTCAGAAAGTGCTAAGTATGTTCTAAGGATATACATTTCAGCATGTTAACTAGTATTTACTAGTGGAAAGGTTCTGCAAAGCATTCATTACCAGTCTGGGAAAGCGGATGTGCATAAAACTGAATACAGCAGCTCTACCAGCTGTTATTTTGACCTTCAACTGCCGAAGACATATCTAGCAGCAGAGGAATATATAAAGTATTCACTAGTCTTGATGAGGTAGTTATGACTCCATTGAGAACACTGAAACTAGATTCAATGCCACTGACCAGCGCTGAACTGTAATAGTTTTCACTTTCTACCACACAAGAACATTCTGGAACAGATGGCTTAGCTTATAAACTATGGGTCTCCTTAGTGATCTTAGATGCTTGTTTTTATTACCTAAATGTTCTCAATCAAATGCTTTGCTCAGGCATTTTAGAAATTAGCTTAATTTTGTCCAACCATTGTAAAGTCAGGCTGTATTCAAAGACTCTCCCTATCTAATAGCTATATTCCCTCCCTGACTCATGCTATCAAAGACACACTACTTACACGCAAGCCGAAGTAGAGTAGGAAGAACACATTGAAAGCCATGTCGATCTGTAATGTGAAATCTTTGTAGAAATTCTGGCAGGATTCTATTGGGCTATTTGAAAGAAAAAGAAATCACAGTAAATTGTCAGTATATGAGTTTCTACTCTGGTGAGATTTTTATGCATTTCATTAAAGACCTTGATTTAGAAATCACATTTCTATTTTCCAGTCGTTTACAAGATACAAGCAAGCATTTCAAATGAATTATTTCATTCATTCAGTTAGTCATTCATACAGTCTTTATATTCACCTGTTCAGGTAATATCTGAGAATTAACATGCAGATACCTTTAAAAAAGGACAAGCAGGAGAATACCTCAGGATTCCTTAACCCCACATTAACCCTTAAAGAACTGACTTCTTTCTAAAGGAGACATACCTATGATACTTTAGGAACAAACCTAACAAACACACAGCTACAGTGAAACATTGCATGTTTTTAATTCATGTCATAATATAAAACCTTAAAAAAAAGTAGTTGCTTAGGAATACATTACCCATTAGCAACCTGGGGTACTTAGTCTTGTAGAATACCTTGCTTATAAGAAGTTGGTTTTGGTTTGTTTGGTTTTTTGTTTTGTTTTGGGTTTTTTGTTTTGTTTTTCTTTTTCTCACTTCTTTTTTGTGTATGGCTATTTAATGTACTTTATGTACAGTACTATGAGCTAAGTAGAAAAGCAGCATAGCCCACTGGTAAAATTAAATAACAAAATAAATTGAGGAATTTGAAGCAGTACTCTAAGGGTTAATTTCTGCATGCAGGTTAATTAAAATACCTTTGTGTGTGTCAGGCAGCCATTGCAAATTCTAGCTTATTATATTATGCTTTATTTAATAGTCGGACAGGTCCAAAGCATACTCTATACAAACTGGTACTTTATAGACATACTTTTATCTAAGGAAGGAGATAACTTCCACGAGTATGATTAGTGATTTATTTGTGAGGTTTCCAAAATAGGCTGGTGAAGCCACAGAACAATGTTGAAGTCACAGACCAAAGTGAAAGCCATGTCCCAATATATGCTGATGTATATACTATATATACATAACGTCCCACCATATATACATATATATACACACACATATATTGCAAATGATCATGTATTCATCACAATTGTAATAAAGTGGAAAACTAGAACGTAGATCATTTGATCATTTAGAACCCTAGAAAACATCCTTTTAGGAAAGAAGAAATTCTTTGGCTTCCCAGGTCAAATAAATCACTGAATGTGAATGTAATACCAGTTAGTATAGGGGTAGCTCTGCAAATATAATGCTAGACCGCTCAACAAGCAAGATTCTATGCGTTATGAATGTCAGTTACCTAATTTAAGGCATAAAGGAAATTACCTGGGCTACCAGGTCATTACACATGCAGCCAAATTTTCCATTCCTTGTATACATTACAGGTCAAACAAGTTAAGTACAGCATGCCCTCTCCTGTCTTTAGATACATGAATGTATACAGCAAAATTCTCCTTGATGTACAGTAGCTTTATATTTTAAGAAGCTTCAGTGCTATAGGAAATGATATTAAAAGGTTTTTTTAAAAGGTATTTGCAAAGACATTGAAGTTATGAAACATTTCTGTTATCGTTCAAATAAAACTGATTTACAAAAGCAGGCAGAAGGGAAGAGAAGCCAAATGTTAACATATAGGACAGAAGACAGCACCTCGTACTTTACAAATACAGCTTTAGCTACAAAAAGAGTGGATGTAACCCAAGAACCCAACAGGATCATTTTCTGTATGGCATTATTGAGAGCAAAGGATTTGTCAAAATACTGTAGGCTACACACTGAGTCACTGTGCAGCCTATCAACAGAAATCACAGAAGTACAGCAGAAGCAGAATGAACAACGCTGCACCAACACAGAGGCTTGGACCCTTAATTCCAGGTTAGGTTCCTGTAAAAGCTGCAGAAATTCACTGAAGATAATGGAATTGCACAGATTTATAGAGAGCTTCATTATCTTCCTTTCCACAGTTATTTGGCACTTGTCATGATTGTTAGACAAGGTCAGCTAAGGTTGCAGCTAACGGCTGTACTTTTGTACCATTGTCCTGTACAAAAACCTACAAGATCCAACAAATTAGCTAATGCATAATACATCTTCATCTTGTTTGCAAAACACTTAGCACAGTGGACCACAATCCTCACTTAGGACTTTTGTTTACCTAATACCAGGGCTACTTTTTCTGCTAGTAGTATCCCTAAAGCATCCTTCATTTCAGAGATCATCTCTCTCTCTCAATTTCTAAGTTATCCATCTCAAAGACAAACATAATGTCCTTTCCTTTTTATTTTAAATGATGATTTTGTCAGAAAGGCATGTCACTAAAGCTAAAGAAATTATTATTTATAGTCACAGGATGGATTATACAAGATTTTAAATTTTCCAAATTAAATTTTGGTGATATTCTTCAGTTTGGATTTTTTTGTTTTCATCAGTAGCTCACATTTGAGCTGAGAGAAAAATACAGCCGCTACTCTTTATCATTGCACCGTTTAGCCTGCTGCAGAAAGGAAGCCAATTTGAAACTCCTCGTTACATCAAGTTTCCCAAAAACAGAAGTGCTACAGTTCTTAGTGTTCCAGACAACAGTGTGCTGGGGTCTCCAGGACTAATAACATATTCCCTGTTTTACACTAAAATCAGATGGCTTGTCTATGGAATTTCACCTCTTTAGGTCAGCAAAGGTTTCACCTTTGAAAGAGGCAACACTGTTACAAATGCTTTTATTACTCTTCCATGTAAGCGTACTTCATTATAAGTGTGGTTTCATGCATTTACACTGCTAAAACCCAGGAGAACCTATAGCATTATACTAACAATGACAGGAAAGATTTAACATAACTGGATAAAAATTACAGTGGTGATGTAACTCTAAATGCAATATTTATGTACACTTTGAAAGAGCGTCTTTAATTTGCTATGCAAAAATTGAAAAAAATCCACTGTAGCCATGACTTCTTGGGTTTTGAAAAGAAAAACTCATAGCATCCATTTTATTTTACTTAACGTAGGGATATCCTGCTTATAATCTATCAAGGACTATAATTCCCCTTTGCCCTGCCATCCTTTTATGTAATAAACTAAATGCTACAAGCAATGCCTGGGCTACACACGCAAGATTTGAGAGACTGACAGTTTTCTTCAGGTCAACGTTTATATCAAGTTATCGTCTGCTGCAACTGTGTGCTCTGTGCCACAACTTAATATAAAAATCGCATCTAGAGAAATAACAGTGGGCTTAGTTTGCCTAATCTGCAGTAAAGACAGAACCTTATTTGATTTTTCAGGCATGCACTACACTGTCTTAATTCTCTTTCTCTCCTGCTCTTTAAACACTGCTATTCGTTTCAGTTTCCCATTACCTCTATTTACTTGTTCTGTTTATTATTACAGCATTTTTATAGCAATACTAGTAGTTATAAAGCCCTGTTATACAGGTATCATTAGCATAAACTAGTTCAGTGAGCAAGAGTGACTACAAAAGAAGTAACAAAATTACTCCAGTTCAACTTTACACAGATCGGGCAAAGTTCTGACAAAGCGTTCCCAGCATCCTAAAACCTTTCTTGCAATCGACACTGAAGCCAGCACTTTACACAAGACTTTTACCACAGCTGAACAAATGAATGAACCCCTTGTCACTTCAATTCAAAAGAATTTACTGGTGTTTAAATAACTACTTTTGTCACAAGTTTATTTCATGTATTTATTTATTTATTTTTCTCACTTTTTTCTGGTTAATTTGAAATGCTTCTAATGCATTTGAAATGGTTCTACTGGGATTATCCTTTGAATAGTCATAGAATGAGGGGGAGAGGGCAAAAAATAGTATGTATTTTAATGTTTTCTGAAATTATTTGGTTCTATGAGCATATTAATATGAAACTTGCCACAGAAGAAGCCTTCATAGAATATTTCCAGAATTCTGCAATTGCAACAGAGTTTAAAATATCTTGAGTGTTTTTTGCTGTATCATTTCACCTCTTGACAGGAGCTGTAAAGCCCATTTCCAACTTCAGATCAAAGCCTTGGCACAACATACCAATCCATGTCACATCACTGCCATTATGACCACACAGAAGTAAGGGGAAGAAATTCTATGTTCACTCAGACGTTAGGCCAGTTTTGCAATCATAGTGACATCTATCTGGATGATTTTACATAAAGTGTTCCCCACAATAATGGGAAAGCTTGTGCACACCTAAATCGGTATTTGAAATAACTATCCAATGTGCAATTTACAGTTCTCTGTTCTTTCTGTGTAAGGAAGTGGACTCTTGTATTTTTGGCACATGTTATGTTAGTCTGCTCCTCATGTTTTTAATTATATACCAAAATGCAAAAGGTTAATTTTAAGACATATTAATCTAGTTACATTTTGCCAAGTGTTTTAAAGATAAGAAGTTCTATGTAAAACATTAATAAACCACCACAAAATAAAATTACTTCTACTGTAACTTCAGGAAAGTACTGATATTAATATTGTACCACAACTGCTACATCTTCGGAACTTTAAGAAGTTATTGAAACTTTTAGAAATTCAGAGAATTTTCCTAATTTACAATTTTAATTTTTGGAAGCAAAGTTGTCTTCTGAATGGTGTAGGAAAGGCTAAATCCATTATTGAAATTCGATAAAATATATTTCAGTTCTTAATATTAAGCAAATAAAATGTAAAAATGAAAAAGTTGGAACTAAAAATAAAAAGTTGTTACAAACTTAACGTGCCCGAGAAAGAAATACAACAACCTGATACTATGAAAAATTAGGAAGTTTTTCATTTTCTTTGCTCATGACAGTTTTTAGATTGCACAATAGTACATTATATGAAAAACCAATAAAATGTGCAATTTTTATCAGAAGGAATGTTCATTGATGAGAGTGAATTTTAAAATATAATTATGTACAGGTAAAGGCTGTTAAAATATAATCAACACAAATGAATAAATAATTGAGAGAAACCACTCAATATTTAGAAGCTCTCATCATTTGTCGATGACCAGCTGGAGTGCATGGAGCTCTGCCTGGGCATGGATTAGGAGCCAACGCAGAGCTTATGGGTCACAATTAAAGGGAGGGCAGGCAAAGGTGACATTACAGTGGGGGTCGGCTATAGGCCACCCAACCAGGAAGACCATGCAGATGAGGCCCTCTATAGACAGACAGGAGCAGCCTCACATTCACGAGCCCTGGTCCTCATGGGGGACTTCAACCACCCTGACATCTGTGGAAGGGACAACATAGCAGGGCATAAGTAATCCAGGAGGTTCCTGGAATGCGTTTAGGATAACTTCCTTCTCCAAGTGATAAACAAGCCAATGATGGCTGTGCTGGACCTTGTTCTCACCAACAAGGAGGGGCTGGTGGGGAACGTGAAGCTCAAGGGCAGCCTCAGCTGCAGTGACCACGAAATGGTGGAGTTCAAGATCCTTAGGGCACCAAGGAGGGTGCACAACAAGCTCACTACCCTGGACTTCAGGAGAGCAGGCTTTGGCCTCTTCAGGAATCTGCTCGGAAGAGTACCATGGGATAAAGCCCTGGAGGGAAGAGGGGCCCAAGAAAGCTGATATTCAAGGATCACCCCCTCCAAGCTCAGGAGCAATGCATCCCAACAAAGGGGAAGTCATGTAAAAACGCCAGGAGGCCTGCGTGGATGAAAAAGGAGCTCCCGGACAAACCCAAGCACAAAAAGGAAGCCTACAGAGAATGGAAGCAAGGACAGGTAGCCTGGGAGGAATACAGAGAAATTGTCCAAGCAGCCAGGGATCAGGCTAGGAAAGCTAAAGCCCAAATAGAATTAAAGCTGGCCAGGGATGTCAAGGGCAACAAGAAAAGCTTCTATGTCAGTGATAAAAGGAAGACTAGGGAAAATGTGGGTCCTCTCTTGAAGGAAATGGGAGACCTGGTTACACGGGATATGGAGGAGGTTGAGATACTCATCGACTTTTTTTGCCTCAGTCTTCACTGGCTAGTGCTCTAGCCACACCACCCAAGTTGCAGAAGGCAAAGGCAGAGACTGCGAGAATGAAGAACCGCCCACTGTAGAAGATCAGGTTTGAGACCATCTAAGGAACCTGAAGGTGCAAAAGTCCATGGGACTTGATGAGATGCATCCGAGGGTCCTGAGGGAACTGGCGGATGAAGTTGCTAAGCCACTATCCATCATATTTGAGAAGTCGTGGCAGTCCAGTGAAGTTCCCACTGACTGGAAAAGGGGAAACATAACCCCCATTTTTAAAAAGGGCAAAAAGGAAGACCCAAGGAACTACATGCCAATCAATATCACCTCTGTGCCTGGCAAGATCATGGAGCAGATACTCCTGGAAACTATGCTAAGGCACATGGAAAATAAGGAGATGATTGGTGACAGCCAACATGGCTTCACTAAGGGCAAATCGTGCCTGACAAATTTGGTGGCCTTCTATGACAGGGTTACAGCATTGGCGCATAAGGGAAGAGCAACTGACGTCATCTACCTGGACTTGAGCAAAGCATTTGACGCTGTCCTGCACGACATCCTTGTCTCTAAATTGGAGAGATGTGGATTTGACAGATGGACCGCTCAGTGGATAAGGAATTGATTGGATGGTCGCGCTCAAAAGAATTGCGGTCATGGCTTAATGTCCAAGTGGAGACCAGTGACCAGTGGCATTCCTCAGGGTTCGGTACTGGGACCGGCACTGTTTAACATCTTTGTTGGCAACATGGACAGTGGGATTGAGTGCACCCTCCACAAGTTTGCCAATGACACCAAGCTGTATAGTGCGGTCGACATGCTGGAAGGAAGGGATGCCCCTCAGAGGAACCCTGACAGGCTGGAGAGGTGGGCCGGTACGAACCTCATGAAGTTCAACAAGGCGAAGTGCAAGGTCCTGCACATGGGCTGGGGCAATCCCAAGCACAAATACAGGCTGGGCGGAGAATGGATTGAGAGCAGCCCTGAGGAGAAGGACTTGGGGGTGTTGGTTGATAAGAAGCTCAACATGACCTGGCAATGTGCACTTGCAGCCCAGAAAGCCAACTGTGCATCAAAAGTAACGTGACCAGCAGGTCGAGGGAGGTGATTCTACCACTCTACTCTGTCCTCACAAGACCCCACCTGGAGTACTGCGCTCAGCTCTGGGGGTCCCAAAATAAGAAGGACATGGATCTGTTGGAGCGAGTCCAGGGGACGGCCACAAAGATGATCAGAGGGCTGGAGCACCTCTCCTGTGAAGACAGGCTCAGAGAGTTGGGGTTGGTCAGCCTGGAAAAGAGAAGGCTCCGGGGAGACCTTATTGCAGCCTTTCAACACTTAAAGGGGGCTTATAAGAAAGCTGGAGAGGGACTTTTTACAAGGGCATGTAGTGATAGGGCAAGGGGTATGGCTTTAAACTGAAAGAGGGTAGATTTAGATTAGATATAAGGAAGAAGTTCTTCACTATGAGGGTGGTGAGGCACTGGAACAGGTTGCCCAGAGAAATGTTCAAGGCCAGGCTGGATGGTGCTTTGAGCAACGTGGTCTAGTGGAAGGTGTCTCTGCCCATGGCAGGGGGCTTGGAACTAGACGATCTTTAAGGTCCCTTCCAACCCAAACCATTCTATGATTGGAAGACATTCTATTCACTTCTCACTTTCAAATAGTATTTGAAGCAATTAATATTCATTAATTTGGGCATGTAAATTTTCTTTGTTCATAAAACTGTCCATAGTGGTCTTTTTTTTTTCCAAACTGTTTTGTTTTACTGGAAGCTCCTCTGTAATACTGAATTCCCTCAAATTTATTTATAACCAACAAACCCAATTGTACAAAGTTTAGGGTAAAAAATAAGTTTGGCACAAATTTGATATGACAGTGTCCGTTTATCCTCCTTTAATATCTATTTTTTAACAGTACAGCAAAAAAAAAATATTAAGGGCATTACGGTCAGGCTTCTTAACTGTGTTTCAGTGATGTAGTACTAAAGTAAAACTAAGGGAAAAGCCAGATGTATCATTTAGTGAAAGCAATGTTCATTCTATGCAGAATACTTTCTGTTGTTTTAACTATGGTTTAGTTGCACAGCTCAGAAGGGAATAAGCAGTTAAAATCTTCGTTACTGAAACAGGCATGAACATATAGCAAAATTATAAACATGGATGCCTATCAAGTGTCAACCTAGTGAAACAAATACCATAATTAAAATAAATCAGCAAGACTAAATAAGAATCAAAGGTGTCAAACATCTCACAGAGTGGCAGAGAGCGTAACAATTTTTTTTCTTACTTCAAATGGTTTTTGTTTATTAACCATGTTAGTCCCACAGTAAGAAAACAAAAAGTATTTACTTGCAATATGTGTACTAGTCTTCTAAATGCAAGATATCTTGGTAAATGACTCAATTTAGAAGGCTTTTCTTTGAGTCATAACATCAATGAGCTCATTAATTTTTTGATGGAAAATGTCTTCTAAATTACTTCACTCTCCCTTGACATGATGTGGTCCACCACCAGGGAAGTTTTGCTACTGGCATTTTCAGTCAGCACTGCAGGACATGCAGGAAAAGTTAAGTTGGTTTCCTTCCCAAAAAGGAAGAGCAGCCAGCTGGATAAGACGACTACTTTAGTGAAGGCAAAGGGAACGCCCACTTTACCCATAGCAGAAGTGCAGTGTAATCTGCCGTCACAACCCTAAGTTTTGGGATCCATAAAACTCCATGGGATCATTACATTCCTAGTTATAGATATTTTCTAAGAGGCTTTGTGTACCTGGAGCTAGTGAGTGAAGGAGGGACAATCCCTTTCTCACTGAATTTTGCAGACAGTTATGATCTGATAGCTAAGGATGATGCAGTGACCATTTCCTGTATCTTCTTATATTGTCATTAATAATGATACATTTAAATCCTTTTTGACCACTCAACCTCCTACCTCTAAAACCTTAGCTAACTGTTTCTCCTATGCACACATACATACAGACCCAGAGAACTTTCTGCTCCCAACATGTTTCAGTGTCAAATTCTGGAGTTTCTTTTTTATACTCATAGCTACAATGCTGACCACGCTTGGTTCTCTCTCTCTCTCTCTTTTTTTTTATTGTACCTTCCTCTTGTCTGGACTCCGTATTGCCTACTACTTTATCCTCCTCTTCCTTCACAAAGCTTCATATAAATATTCTTGCATAACTTCTTGGGACTTTGTCAAGTATTTTTTTTTTAATTCTCTATTCTGACTCTCCTTTGCCTAATGAATTAAACTGTATTTGTCTTTCCAGTCACAAAACCTCCTCAACTTCAGCATGTGATGAATTTATTTTGGATTACTCTATCTTACTGTCTTTGTTTCCATCTCCATTCCTGCCTTGTCTACATGTGGAGTGGCCTCCCTTCTTCACCTTGATTGCACCTTTCTCTTTCACATTCTTTTTGAAAATGCATTGCTGACCTTAGGCTCATACACACTAAGCTGTCTTTGAATTACATCAACAATCAGTATCCTCTTTGTTCAATTTTCAAGTAAATAAGCAAAATATAAATCTGATCAAAATAAAAGATGAACTGCCAAATAATGTGAAATAAAGCTATGTTCCAAGATTTCTTAGACTACTGCTTAATCTACACCTTATAAATAGCAAGCACCTTCTCAGAAAAAAAAGCAGGAATAATGCAAGTGCCTGTCCTTATTTCCCTTTCCTAATTGCTATCACAACATCATCTGTTATTCTTTTAAGTCTGACAGATCACAAGCTGGCATTAGAATATTACCTTTCTGTTTCTAACCTAATTAAAAAAAAAAGCATCATGACTCATCTGGTCTGCAGATGCTTTCTACAACTAAGTGCTTCTATATCATCTCCCGAGCACACTGGAGAACCTTGACCAGCTTTTAGACTAATTTGGGATAAAAGTAACAGCTTTCCTCATCCTCTTTCAAAAGAAAAAATCCACTGTCAGAAGAAATAAGCAGCAACAAAACCAGATCAATCAGTAATACATTGGTACAACAGCATCATTTAGTAAAGATTTTTCTAAGAATCAGAGCCAGACACATTGTTTTTCCTTATGATTCTTTCACTTTTCTGGATCATGTGATAAAGAATGGGGCATAAAAGGTTGTGGTTTTTTTTTTCCTTTTAATGTTAACTTGTTTTAAATGTAAAGGTATATTTAAATGCTGTGACTTGACAGTCTTCAATACAAAATTAATTCCGTTTAGAAACTGAGATAGAGAAGGACTTCCAGTGGGAAAGAGAGGCTCTTAATTTTAATTTCTGTCACGTCCATGTACGAAATTAAGAACGAAATTAAGTTGGTACGACTGCAGAACAAAGGTATACTTTCCTGATGCCCACCTCAGATGCACAGGATTTTGCCTGGCCTAACCCTACTGACTTTTATAGAGCTATTTGCAAATGACAACATACCAAGTGACAGAGTCAAGTTAACATTGCTAGTACTCATTTTACCTAAACAAACCAATACAACTTGGTAAAATTCAGTATGTTGTCAGTTTTCATCTTTCTTTTTCAAGTTTTCCATGAATTTTAAGTACATCATGCTTCTTCACAGACTGCCCTAGTAAAACATAAGCCAACCTACCACAGAACTCAAGAAAAACCAAATTCTTATCTTCCTCAGCCCAAACGTGAAATTGTATACAAGTCTGATAACAAGAAACTTTCATTTATATTTTTATATTGAATTGCTGGGATATACAGACAATGCACACATTGAAATTGCTCACTCTGAAGACAGCATTTCTTGATTTCATCAGGGTGTATTGTACATTCACTACTGCCTGCAGCATGTGTCTTCTCTAATTACTGACTTTCACAAACAAAAGCTAAAGGAATATTCCTACAGAACAGCTAAACAACCAGGAATTGAGTACTAAAACAGGCATAAGTAAATGGCCCAGAGTCAATCTCCATAACTCTTCTATGTTCTTTCAGTAGTATACAGAAGACAGAGCATGCGCTTTCTTGCAAAATACACCATTAAGATCTTCATCCTACCTAAGAGAACTGCACTTGAAAAGGTTTGCTGAGAATCACATAGGTAAGTAGGAAGAGTATATTATTTTATTTTGCATTACCATTTGTTAATTGCTTACCATAAGCTGAGAAAACTGAAAATAGTATTACATTACCTTGACAAAACAATCTCCCTGGTGACAAGCCAATTCTAAGAGAATGATCAAGCAACAATGCCAGGGATCATATTTTAATCAAAGTCTTTTACATGAGACTACTAACATATTAAAAACACCAGTATACTGTTTTAACTAACATTATTACTTCTGACAACAATTAATAAGCCGCTTCAGTTATATCTAGTATGCTGAGTGCATTATAGAAAGATTCTGTTAAACCGCATAATGTATTTACTAAAGTTGACAATCTTTCATGTTTCTAGTTTGTAATAAGACCCCCTTCTATTACTTCTCATCTGTTGTTATTTAATATAATTGTTCTTTAATATTCTTTATCAGAGTGTATCAAAGAGTAATAAGTTGTTGTAGCTGTTTACTCCAGAGAACAAAAAATAACTGATGACAGGAAAATACAAACACGTCATACAATGCTGCAAAAAGAATACTAATCCCTTTTCCACGTTCACATTGAATTGAATGAATGGAAATGGATCAAATTAGTCAGAAGTATATCAGAAGCATAAAACTTTTTCAATTAAAACATATAGTTAAACAATGGAATAGGTTCTTTAGGGAGAATGACGAACCTCAGATTTTTAAAACAGTGGTGAATACTTTTCAGCCTGGGATATGTGGACCACTTTCAATCCTTGCATTTGCATATGTCAATACAATGATCTACACAGGTGATATTTCTAAAGTTTCCTCCTTCTGTAGGAGAGGGCCCACAAACCACTGATCTCTTAGATACGTTTCTGTTTGAATAAATTTCTGTACAGCCACTTTTACCTTGCAGCAAAAGGAAGAGTGACTTCCTGAGATTCCTTCTTGCTCTAATTTACGTGATTCTACTTTGCAGCTACTGTCTTTTAAAATTACCCAAAGGTGCTTTTCACATTTGCTATCCACTTTCCTCAAACTCAAAGTTTTCAACAGCCCACCATCATCATCAGTTTCCAGCTCCAGCTACGCCTCCATCTCAGTGCCTTTTTTTACCCTTCTATTCTGTTGATAATGTTGTACAAGTTTTAAGTGTCCCTCATCTGCCTGCACTCTTTGAAAAAACTCATACAGTCTTCAAAAATAAGAATGTCCTCTACCTATCCTGACTCCAAATTAAGATTATTAATCACTTTTCTTTTGTATATCACCATAAAATGGAACTCTGATTTTCTGCTTGATATGTGTAACAAACAGATTCCTCCAGATGATTTTGAGAATTGCTTCTATATGTTTCTTGCTTGCTTACATACTGTAATTAAAAAAAACTAATCTTGTCCTATGAAATTTAGTCTAAATTCAACTACCCTAACTGAAAATGACAAGAGTACCAGATGAACCGGAGTGTTAAAATATTTCCAGTTCATTCATCTGACTTTTTTCTGGAATTCCCTCCTGTGACATTTTAATGCATATATCTGGCTACTATCTAGTTTTTACTGAGTAGTAATAAACTTGAGCCTAAGGTATATTATTTGACTTTAATGTCAGTGAATAATGTAATTCAGCAATGAAAGCCAGAATTACTGTACTGTAAAGTGGTAGAAACTTGACATCACTGGATCAGCTTTTTTGGTCATGCTTTTTAGTGCATGCACCCAAATCTATTATTATCCATAAAAGCTATCTGTATTGTGTTAATGGTAATTCTAAAGCAATCCTAATACACAGTTACACCAGACAGGATATATTGTTTCATATGTCAAATGAAAGCATAACTCGAACCATGTACATTCCTTCAAAAAATCTGCATAAAACTAGAAAATTTATTAGTCCCAAACAAATTTTCATAATTTCAGATTCTCTCTCCAATTCCTCACGAGGACCTTTTAGCCTTATCTATCCCATCAGCATAAGAGTCCTTTTAAGCACCTTAGTAATTTAATACCTAAGATACATTTAGGGTGCCATAGGTCATGCAACTCAACTACTCCCAATCCAAACTATTACATATATAGTATCCTTGTAAATTA
Source organism: Platalea leucorodia (assembly GCF_965183815.1). Lineage (NCBI taxonomy): Eukaryota > Metazoa > Chordata > Aves > Pelecaniformes > Threskiornithidae > Platalea > Platalea leucorodia. Next base: position 26,752,542 of record NC_138826.1, read on the forward strand.
TCATGGGGAAGTCTGTATTTGTATACTTGTTCCACTTTATAGAAATAATAGAGAGGTGAGTTCAAGTAAAAAAAACCTTTCAACTACCAAGAGTAACCATCTGAGATCTTTGAATATATCCTGAGCATCAGGGTATATCTGTTTACATTTCTCTGCCTTAAACCAACTGCAGTCATAATCCAGGTAACATTCACTCTCAGCATATATAAACACGTAGGACAGTCTTTTCTATCAGTTTCCCTTTTTCTTTCCCTGGACTCCTGGAAAGTCTTTATTGCACATACCTTTTAAAGAAAACACATGTACACAGTTTCTCTACCCATACACTCCTCTGCCATGGATTACTTTCCACATGCATGTAACTGCAATCTAGTAAATTTTCCTACTTAGAAATTTTCACGTCACAGCTGTTCCAGCTGTGGGACCTGATTATTTACCAGAACTATCTTAAGAGCAAATTACCATATTCTTAAAGCAAAATGCTGATTCTACGAAAGACTAACTGAATAGCCACATTTACTTTGCGAAAGAATAGAAACAGTTTAAATGGAAAAAGAAGAAATTAAAAACGTAACTGAACTCTTTACTAGTTCAACTTTTCAGATAAGAAAACTAGCCTGGAGCCCGAGTGACAGTCTCAATCACAATGGCTTTTCTAAATGGGAAAGGCAAAGCCCTTTTTAGGCAGATTAAAGACACTATGCCTTTCTTTTTTAGCAGTCACTTTATCTCCATTAACAAATGGAATAAGGTATTGCCAACACCTGTAATAGTTGCTCAAATCAATTATCACAAGCCTGATATAAAACTACTTTACATCAATGTAAGAAGAGGATTATAATGATGTTAAAAATGAATATATAGTGGCCCCTTTTTTCCAAGACCATCTCAAAATGGCTTGCACTGTATCATCCAACACCTTTTTATCCTGGCTGCTGTGCATGGGAAAACAGACGTGTAGTTAGACTTACACACTGAGCTACTGGAACGACAAAAGGACTGGTGTAATAATCCATAATCAGCATGTGGGTGGCATGACAACAGTTGTGAAAATTACTTCCCTTTTTTATTGTCTTGAATATATTGCATGTTTTCAGTTACCTGTTTAAAAGTACACACTAAGAGCATATTTTGGCTTTACATATATATGTTCTTTACACACATCACAATTATAATTTGTCAAACATGATAACACTTTATATTACAGGCCCTCTAAGTTAAATGTATGGGATAAATAATGTTTATTCACCAAGTTGAATATTAATTTGCAATCTGTAAATTAATTTTGACCCCCAAAAAAGCACAAAATGTAACGTCTGAACGCATACACTCAACATTTGCACTGATTGACAGCACTACAAAATTGTGTTCAGACACAATGTTTCAAGTCACTTTCCAAAGTGCTGTTTTGTCATTTTATCAGGAAACAATAGGATTAGCATTAAATCATATCTTCTACTGTGCTGATGAAAGATTTATTTGAATACATTTAAGAACATATGAATACCAGGTTGCTTAGGATGGTCACGAAGTCACTTGTAAAAGAAACTTAGAGCAGTGTTACAATTCTTCATATGAAATTTCATTTTAGTGGTGTTTTGTAAATCAATACATTTTAAATTATTTTGCAGGCTATTTAATATTATTAAAAAAAACCCTGTTGCACTTCAAAATTCTTCCCAAATTCTGACTTTTAATAAATGATTATGTATAATCTTACCTCTTTTCACTGTCACCTGCTGCTAAAGTTGACAACAGGGAAAGGTTTATCTTTCTGAACGCTACTGGCATGATTCAGCCGTTGTCACAACAGAATAGTTAGTAGGCTCTTTCTTTCCCACATCTTGACCACACTGCAATTGTCTATCTAGTCAATAAACTACTGTAAAATGCTGGAAATTTTAAATATATAGACCTGATATACATATTATATCCTATCCATTCTATAAAAGCTTAACTAAAGATATTAATAAGCATAATTTACATTTGCTCAAATGTTCTAATTTTATGGGTTCTTTTAATTCCAGTTCATGCACTTAATGCTTAGACTGCATTCAGTGTATACACCATTATGGTAAGCACATTGGCATGCACAGGCAATACAAGAATAGATTATAATTAATCCCATAGACAACCAAAAAAGGTGAAGTTGCATCATGCAATGAAACCACAGCTTGGCCTGATCTGCCATGCAGAAAAAAACCTACATCAATGAGTCTGCTGTACGGCTCCTAGGTAAGAGTTGATATGAAAGAGGTGAGTTATTTCAGCAATGAAGTCACAGGCTGAAAATGTTTATACTACTGTAAACAAAATACTGTACATAGCACCAGTATTACTCTGGGAGGAAAAAGATGCTTGTAGAGGAGGGCAAAAAGGATGAGAAAGAGAAGAAGGGGGAGAAGGAATTATAAATTACAGTAACAACTCTGATATCCAATCGGTTCTTTTTAATAAGCATTTTGTTATTTCATTCAAAATAATCTCATTTGAGCTTTCAAAGCAAACCTGAATTTTCAATGTACTTTGCAAAAAAACAGTGGACAAAGTAATGAGATACAGGATAATTTCAAAATGTCCATAGTGTTCAGTAGCTGATGAATAACTGAAGATAATAAACACACATTCAAAAATGCTGATTTTTTTCAATGCAGTGCACGGATCTAAACCACACAACTTCCACTGATTTGAATGTATAATGTATTGGACTGAATGAATATGGGTAATATAAAGGATTCATTGATATGAGTGATTTATTCAGCCACCTTCTGCTGCTTTTCTAGTAAAAGACATCTTTCTGCCGAATAAAGCAGGGTTTCTTGCAGAAATTGTGGTAATTCTGAATTGCCTTTGCCTTACTCACCTTCATAGTTGTTCTGAATGTAAAAATGTAACCTGAATAATAGGGTGACCACCTAGGCTGTTTTAAGGCATATACTTTAGGCCCAGTACTTCGTAGCCTGATTCCAGTAAGCTCAGAAAGAAACATTTGACCAGGTAATTTATTTTAATGCAACACTCACATAAGAGATCCTACCCTGTGATGAAAAAAATATGATTCTATAACACTATAACTATATATGTGTGTGTTCCATTACAAAAAGATTTGTTCTATGTTTTTCAATAGGTATGCTGGTTTTGAGCAATTTTTCTTAATTACCCTTAATTGTAGGTGGTCACTCTATTTTTATCACAGTTCCTAAATATAACAACTAATTATGCATGGCAGCAATTCAGGGAACACTAAAACCAGTTTTATCAAGAAAACTAAAATTTAATTTACTGTATAAAGTTTTTAATAGAACCTATTGTTGTTCTAGTTGCAGAACAATTGCTTTTGCTATCTGTTTTTATACGCTGATAACTTTTTAAAATATTAATCTTTTTATTTAGCAAATTGCCACAGAAATTTAGATCAAAATAAAATCAGCTTAATTGACAGTAGAAATTACTTTCTGGTCTCTTAAAATAGCTCAGAAGATTTGCAGAAAAACCTGTCAGCACCTTTTGAATTTGACAGGTAAAAAAAATTACATATTCCAGTTATAAAACCTCCAATTGTACTGCTCTTAAATAGTGAAATACACATTCTTTTTCCAGCCAAACACTTCCATCCTTTTCACAGAGACAGAACTTACAATCATGACTCATATCACTTTTGGCCACTACGTGCTATTTAACAAGGCTAGTAGGATGTTTCATTAATTGTATATTAGATATGCGCACATTTTCTTGGGTGTACAGGTATGCACTCATAAACTGTTGCACTGTGCATGCAAATGTTATTGACTAGGAAAAAGGTTACTGAGTCCAGATAGATTTTAAGCACTGCTGACAAAGCCAGCTACCTAGTAAATTGTTTAAGACAAGCAGATGAGGAGCCCAAAAATTTCGAAACTGAACTTGCAGACTTCCAAAGTGTATCATCCAAATAGGTACTGTACAGTCAGTAATAGGAATTACGGCATACACAGTATGTACTATAACATATGTACGTATCACAACATAAGTCATACATATTATGTATGTATACTGCCTCATTTTTGTGAAAATAAAGTAATCTATCTTTGCTTACTTGACAAACATTGATTTAGCAAAAGATGAAAAACAGTCCTTATATTTATTCTTAATAAAAATAATACACAGGCAATTCTTCATCTAGTCATGATAGAAAAGTCCTCAAGATATGGACACAACACAGAGCTGGCCTTAGTTCTACAATCTCATCACTCTGAATATGAACATAACAATGTAAAAACAAAATAAGAAGAATCATATCTCCTTGGTATCTGCTACTAATGCAACAGAGGATGATAGAAGCTACAAATGCAAGGATCTCTGAAGATCAGGTTAAATTACAGTTTAACATACATCTTCACAACAGTTTATTGTCCTGTGAACAGTGATTTTTTGCTATAAAACCAGCTAGTCTTGAGAGACCAAATTGTTAGGTTCAAGAAGAGATTCAGTCTTCTGTTTTCAGGTTGTTGCTACAAATCAGCCTCGTGTTAGAAAAGCTTCTCTGCTTTAGCTGGAGAGAAGCCATCAAACTCATTAATTTCCTAACAAGCTAACATGGCAGAAGTTTCTCCCTTTTGGTATAGCCAAAAGCCATAACAAACTTTATGTAGTTCATACAAGTCTGTTGCAAATTATAAATTCTAATCACTATGAAGGATGCTGTACTGTTGAAACTAAATGACCAGAGCTATAGAATTTAACTAAATTGCTGGGCTACTTTGCTCTGGAGTTCAATTCTTTCCAATGCCTGAATATGAAATTCCTTTTAATAAATCAACTACTGGCAAAGTTTGGTCTGGCAAAACAGGGCGTCTGATTCTAGCTTTCTGTTTTCTCCCAGGCATACAGTGATGCATAGGAAAGAAATCAGATAGGTCAAACTACAGTTTCAATGTTGTAAATATTTCTGCTTATATACTCCATGGATTTCAGCTAGATTATGCACATGCAGAGTTAAGCAGACTGGATGGAGCCTTGCATAAATAGTGCTCAAAAATACCATAAAAATCTTCAACTGGGAGGAAATCATAAAATTAACTGATCCAACCCACTTACTGAAGAAGGCTTAGTTGTATTCAGAGCTTTTTTGTCTAACCTGTTCTGAATACTTGCATGAACAAAGATTTCAAATATCTAGATAGCTTGTTTCAATGCTTCATAGCTCTTGCAAACACAGAAAAGCCTAATTATTAGTAGTATCAGTAATTAATAAAAAGCTTTAATCTTTATTATTCTTATTGCTCTTGTCTGTATTGAAGAAAATCTTTACAGCAACAAGAATTTTTCCCTCTGACTTCAGAGGGAACTTTCTAACATGTTGATCTCCTGGCCTTCACTTAATTTCGGTACATCTAAGCTTCCAGAATCTAAACAGAACACTGCATTTGCAAGCTGCTGTCATTTTTTTGCTTAAGCTTGCTAAAACTAAAGGTTGATATTTTTAAGAAATCTAATAATTGAAGCTTTTGAGTGCTTTTGAAAAATTTACTTCATTATATATTCCATACTCTAGGAGATGTATATGAATGTGTCAATATTTTTCTATAACATTGCCTTTTTCTATGCACATTGTACTGACATTTCACAAATTCCGTCCCTTGTTCTTAGTCAGATATGTTGTTAAAATGAAATCACAATTCAACAAAGGTACAATAAAGACATAATTATAACATCCTTATTTTCCTAAACCTAAAAAAGAACAAAGACAAAACATTAAAGCTCACTGCATTTTAAATTAACCATTTACATCAATGAGACTGATAAAATATTTACTATGTAAGGTGGTACATATTGCTTCAAGAAGGAATTTGACAAAGCACACCTATACTTTTAATAAAAAGTATAAATTGCTAAGAAAAATAGTCAAGAGATCATTTCATTGATATTTCACTAGTATTTGCTAAAAATTACCTTACTCATAAAAAGATGTTAGCAAAAATAGCAGACTATGGATAATCTATTTTCCCTATGGTGGAAGCACTTAAGCCTGACAATTAAAATGAAGATTTGCAACAATGGTGCAATAAGCAACATGCACTCTTAACATAAAAAATATCCATCAACCACTATTATTGTATTTTTCATTATATCACGTGGCATAATAGAAATAAAATGACTGTAAAACATAGTTGTCACAGAAGTTTTTGTTTTGGAAAATAAGTAGCCAGGAAAGGAGGTCACTATCTGTTACCTCTATATTCCACAATAGAGAACAGATGCTTAGTCTTCAATTAGAATCTAGCAAATTACATCAACTATTTTAACTGCTTAATGGAAAGCTAAAAAGATTTAAAAATTACTAATGTAATTTAAAACGACAGAGACTTACTCCACCGTTGCTTTCAATATACGAAGATCTAATTTTTGTTCTGATGTTCTACAATATCAGAATAAAATTCTATATCATGGAATTCTCTATCTATTTATATATGTTATAGAATTCTATATCTATATATTCTATACCTATAATCCAGTTCTGAGGCTGTAGAAATCAATGTGAAATTAAGAATTTATCCTTTGACAATATAGGAACTAATATTTAACACTAGAGCCAGAGGAATTAGTTACAATTACATACACTAGACTGAAGCTGGGAAAGAAGGAAAACGAAAAAAAGAGCAGATACGAACTTACAGATACAGAAATCTCACATCGCAGATCATGTACTAAAAAGTTTACTGAGAACAATCTAATCTCTGCCTCTCCAGATAGAAAAATGATGGCAAAACCAATGCAATTAAAAACAAGTGTAAAAACAGTCATAGAGGCTGATTCAAGTGGAAATGCATAAATAGTTACCTAACTTTGAAGCACAATATACACTGAAGAGAATAATTGCAAAAAATGAGAATAAGCCACCTAGGAAGCCTTGATGGCATGTATTTAATGTAACAAATATTGCATTACAAAAATGTGAAGTCAAATCAGTAAATAAAAGTTATTTGAGAAATACACTGCAAAGCTGTATGCTAACATAACTGTTACTGTCTGTATGACCCCTTTAAGTCTTTGGACTTGGTTTCACTTAACCAGGTAGCTAAATTAATAAGGTTGAGTAACTCTTCTGAAGAAGTAACTTGAGTAACTTGACTGAAGAAGGCCATAAGCAAGTCACTGGAGCTACAGGGTGACTGGATTCATATCCATTAAACCATGGTGATTCAAACAATTAAATTGCCACTGCATTTTAGCTACAAAATCAAATGCATTGGAGTTTCAAATTTTCTCTAGCTGGCGAAGCTTATTCAATTCACATCAGGCATTCATGTTTATGACAGAGAGCTGGTCTAGAGAAAAAGCTTTCTCTCCCATGAACTAACAGTGCCTGAGACAGGCCTTGAGATTTGTGCTAAAACAGTTCTCAGTGAGTGTACTTAAGGATGACTACATCCTTTCACGTACAAGAGTAGACTAACACCAGCCCGTCCAAATTGCTGTAGCTGTTTATCTGACCTCTTTCCCCCACCTCCATCAAGCCCATTATATTTCCTTTCCAGAACTCACTGTCTTCCCAGCCAGTCTCTCTCACACAAAGAAAGAAAAATATCAAAAAATATCTCCCTAATTCTCTAATTCTTCCTATAAACACCATGTAAGGACCATACCACAATTCATCCCTGTCTGCCCAGAATTTTCTCTGTAATGTGCTTCTATACCCTTTTGTAATTATTTCTGACATGGTTTGCTTTTCCTCAGATCTGTAGAAGCTGAAAGGATTGACATGCAGGTTAATTAAAGAAAGACAAAAAGAGGAGGCAAGACCTAGCTGCCTTCTGACCAGGAAACTGCAGTTGCCTCTGATCTACTGAAATGAGTTACATCTGGTCAAGAAGATTGGCCTCTGAGGAAAGGTCAGACTGTTCATCTTTGCTTCCTACAGGACAACTCTGTCTTTCTTCCCTGCGTTCAATACTTAGCCTCACTCCACCTCCCGTTGCCAAGTGAAACTGGAGGGAAAAATACACTATGTTTTGTCTTGTACTAAAAATTGGAAAAAAACCCTAACTCCCAATTAGTAACACTTGCATCAGTGTTTCCATGTAAGTGAATTAGCACAACAAATATTACCAGCTGTTAAGTTAAAGTAAGGGCAGAAACCTCTGGCTCTGCAGAATGTGTGTTTGGGATAAGATGCACAACCACTGCACAGGTGTTGAATTTTTAATTTATGAAAGATGGTACAGAAAAAAATAGATGTTGAATAATTTTCTCTAAGTCAACATTGCAAAAGAGAATTTTAAAAAAAATAAATAAAATCATTTTACATCCTCTTGAAGGAGCATATCTGCATAAACACCCTTAGCCAGGTAGAGCACTGATATAACCTGGAAGCTTAGAGATACCAAGGGGAAAAGGAGGACACAGCAAGTGACATCAGAACCCAAGGGCTGAGCTTCCAAATTCTTGTCTAGTCAAGGGCTTAGGGAAGCTCAGGAAAAAGAACAGATGAGAACTGTAAGCTACAACTTATTCACAAAAATAACATGAGTTTCTATGAGAACATGATTTAGTAGGGTTCTACATTGCTGACTGGGAATACCATAAAGACTATTACTAGAATACTCAAAAAAACTTTAATCCCAAAGGGCTTGTCTAGACTGAAACAGGAAGAAACTAAGTCAAATCTATTGGAGAACTAGGAATAGTAGTGTCCCAGGACTTCTGGGAAAAGTAAGTATAGCGTAGTAGCAAGTAATGCAGTAAGGACTTAAATATACACTTACTAATCTATCTCTGATGATGGCTTTAAAGAACATGTCTCTATTCAATACGTGCTTATCTAAAAAAGTGTACTGCAATGATCATTAGCCATTAAATGCACTAGCATGATAGAAAGATTTATCGGGATTCTGCTTTATGGAACAGTTGGACCTTAAGTATTCTTTCTAACATAAGGCATTTGATCACAGACTTTAAGTTACAAACCATATATGACAAACTTTTGCACAGTATTATTGATTAGCATGTCAGCACAACCACCATCCCATCACTATTGCAAAAATCCTATACCGACTTGTCTACATGTAAAGCAGCGTTATGAAAATTTGTGTGGGTAGATCTATTTTCGTGATGACACTGCCCAAGGATGCTTTTTAACAAAGGTGTCAGATTGACAGACCTAAAATTCTGAGCTGAATAAGAGCTGGGGAGGAGTTGCAGCTAATTGAAAAACATTTTCATAATAGTTTTATTAAGAAACAAATATGCCAACAAAACCTCATACAAAATTTCACTATTTAAAAGTATTTACCATTATTTTTACTAGAACTACTGAAAACTAAAATTCTCATACTTAAGTGAAGTTTAGGCATTTGACTCCAAAGCAATATGATCTGTGGGCTGAACATTCATATCCCACTGAATTTCGCAGCAGTTCTGAATGCTCAGTAGTTCTATAAATTAGAACATTAAAACATTGGACTCAGATGCTTATTTTTGGATACTACATTCTGAAAATGTAGCATTGAGAATTACCATAGGTAACAATTATTTGTGTATTATAATTTGAGGGGCTTTTTACTGCTAATGCTGTAGAAAATTATGCAAGTATTTGAATCATTTCATCACATCATCACAAGCAATAAAAAACCCTCATGTGGAAGCAAATATGTGAAGCCTGCTTTTTGTATGTTCACCTAATGCTACAGTACTAAAAGTCCCTTTATCTGTGCAGCAACAGAATCCACGCACCTACATTTAGTTCACGGTGTGGTAATTCTTTCACTTAGGACTCTATTAGTAATTCTCTATATTCTTTATTATCTGTTTGGCACATCCCACAGAAGACACTCTGGAAAGCTAGAAGAATTAGCATTTTGAATACTAAGGAAAATCATCTCCAAAATTCATTAACCACAGAATCATCAACCCATCAGGACTGTAAATCTTGGCACAAGCCAAATAAAAGTAAGTAGACTGGCCTTATAAGTCCATAGGGGGCTTCCCTCCCTTCTTGCTGCTTGTTTAGATGGAACAGACTACCAGAACCAATATTCTGTAATTCATTCAACTTTTTCTAGCAGCTTGCATGCATCCCTGAGGCCTTAAGATGGGTTATATTTATCATACACAATGGCATAAATATATTTCATGTTATAAATTATTGCAGCTTCACTGACAGACATGTTTTTATACTCACACTAAGTCTGATGGTGAATTATGGCCTTAGGAAAAACAAGGAGTTGAAAGACATGTTCCTGACTGATTGTGACAATACTTCAGTTCCATACCAGTAAATAAACATATTCATATGAAACAACCTCTGTGCTTCCATAAGCATCAAGGTTTGCTGTCTCATGTACTTTGAAAAGCTATACTAGCTCTATTCAAGCAATATTTTTGTTTTACATATATTTCTTCCCTTTTCCAAAATGCATTAGTATTACTAATATAGTTCTGGACCAAAAAAAAAAAAAAAAAAAAAGGTAAAATGAAGTATCTTCAACTCCCCCCTCTGATTAATTTTTGAGAAAAACAGAAAAGTTTTCATGCCAGCATTACTATTCTGTATGGGCATCAAGGAACACTGCAGTAAAAAATGTCTAAGAATTTGACACTATGAAAATGCATAACTGAAGAGTGATAGATATTCAAATACATGCAGAGCTAAAATAATCTGTGCAAAGTATGAAATTGTTTTAATATACTAGAGTGGCATAATGATTTTGCTTTGATATAGACTGGCCATATGCAATAATTGTTTATGCCTTTCTCTCTTACTGATAACATGAGCAGTTATAATGAGCAGAATAACAATTTTGTTATGTTAAAGTGTATACTGTACAGTAATTAGGAATCAAAATATTTTTGGGTTTTCATACAATACTTTCATTTTGGATGAACAGCAAAGACTAAACACTCCGTAAGAAAGAAATTACTGTATTTTTTCACTGTAAAAGGGTCTCTGTCTTTAGATTTTTAAATATGCATGAGCCTAATCTTCTGCCTCATCATTTTTCACTACATATTGTGAGCGTACAGGGACAGATATAAACTTCGTTTTAAGAGAAACAAATGAAAGACTTAAAGCGAATGAAGTTCTCAGGAGATTAAAAGAACATGAGGTACTTAAAATATGTTTCAATTTTTTTTCTATTAACTACATTTCAAGTTCATGATGTTCCTATAAATCATGTTATAGAAATATACATCAACCATGCTTTAAGTCCTGCATTGCCTTCCAACTTATTGTAAGAAACTATACAAAATGTTTATGACATGTACGAATGGACTGCCTTTTCTTATGGTATGTTAATATAACATTATGAGATTATTTATCAAGATGATTGACAATTTTCATGGTCAGTATTTTCTGTAAGGGATTTCTCTTATTAATTTCTTCAATCCACACGACAAAGTTCAAATCTGTTGAGCTGAGGGTACACACCGCAACTCAATTTTCCTTTTTTCTCTCTTTTAGTTTGTGAGGATGCAGATGGAAGTGTATAAAAGGTGGCATGATAGTCTTGCACTTTTTATTGATGAGTATACTCCATATAGATTGACTTGTATGGAAATTTCACACATGTTAATAAGATCATAAATACCGATATTAGTATTTGTGAAAACAGGAATGTATGAATAGTAAACACTCTATGCATCTGAAGACATGTATGTAAAATAAAAATTCCACATGATTAAAAATGGTCATTTATTTATCTGAAATACATATTGAAATAACTTTGAGCTACATTAGAACGCTGACCAGTTTATATGCCTATAAACTGCACCTATATGCACTACCCTTGCATGATATGTACTTGCCATACAACGGACACTCGAGTGACTGAACAGGAGGAAAAGCATTTTAGAAGCTAAATCAGAACAGGAAAGAAAACATTTTTATCCTAGCTCTACACTTACTAGGTTGCCCTAGATATGCAAATGAGCAGGTTGGGATGTAAAGTGTTCCCACTTCAAGTTTTACTGGTGGAGTAAAAAAAAAAAAAAAAAAGTATAAATAAAAAAAAAATTCAGAAGGCACAAACTCCACTTCTGTATAGTTCCTGCCTTTCAATACTCTATCCTGAGAAGGGAAGGGATCTTAGATATCTAAGTTCCACATAAATGTTTCCATGACATAGAGATTGTCATTATTCTTTACACAGGTACATCAAGAAAGTATACTAGGATCCCAAGATAAATTTCATAGGACTTAAGACTGGAAACTGTTAATGAATTTATCTTGATGTCTTGTACTCCACAAGCCATTGGGCTTCACCAGCTTACTTCTGAAGGGAGTAAAGTATTGGCATTTTAACTGAAGTATAATTTACATTTTGATAAAGTGCATCTTTAAGGAAAGAAATAATCATTCCCAACATGAACAAACACAGAGACAGTAAGTCCTCATTTTCTCTTGATGGAATATTTCAGTGGACAGTCACTCACACTATTAACATTTTATGCCTTGTTTTCCATTTTAGTTTGTCCAGCATCAGCTTCAAGATATTGATTCTTGTCAAGCCTTTATTATATTAAACAGCCTTTTACTTTCTTCCACAAAGATACTTACTACAGCATAACCAAATCACACATCAATCCTCCTCTCAATAAACCAAAGTGATTAAGCTCTTTAAATCTGCTATTCTAAGGAATTTTCTCCAGCCACCAAGTTTCCTATGCTCTCCAACCATTCACTTTTTGTGTCCCTACAGAGTGAGTATCTGTAATCTCCAATATGTGCTTCCTCAGAACGGAGATAATAAACTGAACCTCACAGAGCTTTGGGTATTCAGAACTATAAAGTGCTAAAAACACTCTTTGATGGAAGTTACTTTTTCAGTGGAAGACACTGCTATCAACACTGATGTCAATGGCATGCTTTAGACAGCGTGCATCTCATCTTCTCATATGGTTCAGGAAGCTGTAAACATTAGAAAATACTGTTGCAGATCCTCAGGTATACATTTCAAACCACATGCTCCCAAGCCTTTTAAAAAAGCTTCCAGATACCTACGTAACTTGAAACATTGCAAATTTCACACCTTGGACCTTTCCTTTTCTTAAAAAAGCAAGGTAGGCTTAAAAAAGAGACTGCAGACATTCAATTACCTAGTATAAATGTACTCAGGGTCATGATAGCTTCACATTTGATAGAATACTGCACACAACAAATCTCTTGTACAATTAGACTGCTTACCTGCAGACCTACATCAATCCCTGGGGCACAAATTAGACTGAAACTGTTCTCTGCATTTTCTCCTTTCACGTCAGTAACGATATAACTGACTACAAATATCATCATTTAATCTGGGAAAGAGCCTTATCTTTTCCCCTTTTTTTACCTAGAGTTCAGATCAGCTGTTCTTTTCTGTACTGAAGTATGGGTGAAAAAATGGATGTAATACTTCGTTATATGCAGGTGGCACTTTCTTTTCCCTTTAGAAGTGTATGAAGGTTGTCTGTAGGAGTACGACTAGCACATCAATAGCAGAATAGAGCTCATTCTATTTTGGTCCTTGATTCCATAAGCCTGACTGTAGTGTTTTCATTTAGAACTAAATCTAAGCTTACAGGCAAATAATACTCATATGGTATCAAGATTTAAAATCATAGGAGGGCACGTAATCACTTGTTTTGCAATAAGAAATTTGGGTCTAATATTGTACTTTCTGAACATTGAAAGTAGTAATAAAGGTTTTCCTTATTCCTCAACAGAGCTAAAATCTTTATTGTTGCAACCAATTGTTAGTTTTCCATAAATAAAGGAAGACTGACTGAGTTTTATATTTGGTAACTGATTTGATGACAGTGATCCTGACAAATTGTAGTCAATATAATTTCAGAAAGTAAAAAAAAAAAAAAAAAAGAAAACGAAAAAAGAAAAAAGTCAAGAACAGGAAAAGAGGTCAGGATGCTGCAGCAGTTTGCTGCCATTGTCATGCTGTCTTAACCTAGAATTTATTTTGTAAAGGCTGATCCCCAGTATGAATGAGGCACCTAAAAGCTGACTCCAACTTTTACCTGGTTGTCAATTTCTCAGAAACCTAATATCCACAAGAAAATCTGATAACAATTTGCCATGTCTCATTTCTGAATAAGACACCAGTATAGAAACTAATATGGAAACTCCACCACTCACATTTGCTTTTTTTGCTTTCTATGAGCCATGGAAATGATGCAAAGGAACAGAAATGGATAGAGTTCATCAAGAGATAGTCTGCATTCACTGGATAACATTAAAAACCTTTGAAAAAATATAGGAGTAAAACATCCCAAATATTCCTTTGCTTTTTTATACTTTATAATGAAGAGACTCTGGCTATGTTTTCTGAAAAGGTAGAAAGCTCTCATTACAAGCTAACGTTCTTCCCTTATTCTCCCATCACCATCTTGATTTGTTATAGATGCAACAACTTTAGCTGAAGATTAGGCTGTTTCTAAGCTGTCTCTCTTCACTTTGAGTTCCTTCTTTATAGAGTTAAGGGACACAATTTAGTCAGCCATTCATGCATTGCAAATCACTATTAGATTTATTTCATTCTAAGCTAGATTATGTGACCCCTTGGAGGGGAAATGAGTGGCAGGAAGTTGGAAGGAAAATTAGGCTGTACAAAAAACTCCTGATAGCTTTAAGGCCTTTACAGATGTGCTTATTCAAGATTAAAAAAAACCAACCAACCAAACCAAACCAAAAAAAACCACAAGAGACTGTTGAAACCAATATTAAATCTTGTAATATCTGAACATTTAGATTTTTTTTTTTTTTTTTTTTTTCTTAATTTGCCTTTGGAGATAGCATGAGGAAATGTGCTTAAACCATCTTTGCAAATGGTTTAAACATTTCCTATGAATCTTAAATTCTTTTCTCTGATTTTTGCTCTTCCAGTTACAAATAGATAAGGCTGGCTGATAGTCACAGCAAGTCCTGTAGAGGCCCAAACATCAAGCAGACTTTAATACTAGATAACTCTTCAATTTAGTATGACAGTCATTTCCAAGAACAGACATGAAAGTGAACAAGAAAGTTTAGAAAGATTTATAACAAAGACACTAAGGACACCCCAAATCCTACACACTTTCATTGCCACAATCCCCACACCCTTTGGTTCCTTCCCTTCACATATGCGTGTTTCAGACAGCAAACAGTTTGACAAATTCCCAGCTGCAGTACCAGCTTCCTTGCATCTGTTGGGAATTAAGATCTAGCTGCATCTGAATTTCATATAACTACTAGTTCTATTCTGATGGCAGTGCAAACCATGAGAAAAATTAAAGTGAGTTCTGCGTTCTCTTCAGCAGAAAGCTGCTTTCCCCTTCACTCACATCAAATTGCTGGGGAGTGGATAAGCTCTCTAGATTCAGAAGAATTAGAAGATGAACCCAAGTAAATAAGAGAAATACCACACACCCCTTTCCTACTCCCAACAATGTTTTCAAGGAATGATGAGAGTAGGGGGTAGACTGGCTGCATAGCTCTCTTCAAATGCAAGACAGCTCGATTCCGTTCCCTGTTTTGTCAGACAAGATCCTACTCAGAGAGTCTATGTCATGCTCTCCACAGTGACAGCATGCTGCTGCAAAAGTAATACTTCCCTTGTTCCTCTCAGCAGAGCAACAGCTCTGTAGGAAGTGGGGAGGTGCAGAGAGGGGAAATCTGTCTATTAATAGCTCTGCTTGAGCTAGGATGACACTGAGTTTTCAAAACTCGCCTTGTGAAACTGATATTCTGATCAATATATCAGGGTGGTGGTGCCAGCCATTAGTATTTCCCAACTCCAGGTTCCTACCTGCTGTTTTTCATTTGGTTATGAACTTCAATTCTTCACCTAAATCAGCAGTTTGAAAACGAATAATTTTTTTAACATTTATTTTAACAAACCACGATTGAACCCCTCTCCTCCTCTACTAAAATATCTTTTCAAGAATTCATTATGATCATGACAAAGATTTATATAAATAGCTATGCACCTGCATGGAATTTTACTAGCCACATGCTGTGAAGTTAATGCTCAGAATATTAATTTGCTTAGCAGGTCTGCTGTCATGCGAAGGTCTATTTTCATTGTGTGTTACCACATTTTGTTGCATGGAAATGTTTCCTTGGATAATTTTGTTTCTAAGTAAGTAACTGTTCCTTAGGGAAAAGCTTTTTTAAGTACTATACATGCATTTGTATGTACTTCACAGACTTTTTCTTCATACTGTGTCACCTACTTGCTACCCTCTATGCATGCCAAAAGAGAATATAACTCCAAAGACTGCTTTTCAAAATGTTGAGAAAAAGCAGTCTTCAGTGTAATGTCTGCCAATTTTAAGGTCTAAAACTCAGAGAATGAAAAAATCTGTCTTTAAATAAATGTTGTCAGCCTGCCAAATACACTATAATTTTTTTTTTTTTTCCATTTTTGTGGTATTTCTTTACCACTAACCTGTAGCTGCCTGCTTCTTTACTAAAATTTTAGACTTGATTTTCTGTTCTCTTCTTCCTGTCCTCTCTCCATCCTGGTATTCAACCGTGTGTGTGTGTGTGTGTGTGCGCGCGCGTTTTTTGTTTATTTGCAGACAGAAAAGAGGAAAGCTCCAAGTGCTCATCAGGTACTAGCCTTTGAGTGAGACACTTAGGACATTAGACTAGTCTCAACAGACTTTGTTCTCGTGCAGTCATTTATTTTCATTTATCTCCTGCCTGAGAAGTTAGTCCACTGATTAATCTACACAGGCAGGTTCATTCCCATCTCTCCAAACCTGATAAAACTGATAGTGACACTCCTAATCAATACAAAAGAATTCTGATTTACTTTTCACTGTTAGTCCCCTACGTGCAAAAACTCTCTTTCACCATAAACCCAAGTTTTATGTATGTAGCAACAGGAGTCGGAAAACTTTCTGGAGTATTAACCAAACTCACCCTCATATCAACCATTATTGAGCTTTCATGCAAAACTTCCAGAAGGCTGTCAGTATCCTGTTCACTCTTGTACCATTGGGTGGCATCATCCCATCTCAACACCTTGTTTTGCATTTACTGATAGATTGTTGAGTTGACAAGCACAGACTTTGTCTACAACGGAAAAATGTTTTGTGCTTGACAGCTGTATTAATTATGACAACTAAGGATGAATAATAAGAACAATCATCTCAACAATTCTTTTAATACAGCTTGTCTCTGTCAATATCAACCATCAATGAGACAAATTCCTAGCAATTCATACAGACCTTGCTTTGTGTTTTGTAAATTTTCTCCTGACTTTTCAACAAATATTTGAGAAAGATAATATATAGAAGGGTAGACATTACTAGTCTTCAACCAACTTTATAAAATAATTAATACTTAAAAGGGAATTTTGCCTGACTTCCATGACAACAGTAGGAATTCACCCTAACAGCTTAATCCCACTAACACTAATGCAGTTTGCAAAACTGCACAGGTAAGGCCATGGGGGCTGGGGGCGGAGGGGCAGGGGGACAAGGCAGGGCGTCGTCTTCTGAAGAAGAAAGATATGATGAAACTCTTGTACCTGGAAGTGAAAAAATAAACCTATACAGCTCTATGTATCAGTGAAGAAAACCAGTCCATTAAATATATAAAGTCTCAAAGGAGAAAGATAATGGGTTTAATAATCTCAGCCTTCCTCACAGTTTGAGAGAGTTTTTCAAGACCAAGTAGAATAAAGAAAGATACACCAAAAGCACCCTTGTTAATATATTGAGTCCAGCGGCCATGCTCTCAACTTTACAGATATGTAGATTTACTGATTCTTAAAAAGTTCTTTTGAAACTCAGCTTCATAAACTGGGAGGTGGAGGGAGTAAATATGTCCAATGCTCTGTGTGACCAGAATACCTTAATTTGACATCCAATATAAACACCACAAACAATATTTTTATAGTTTAAGCAATCTTCTTTCACAACTCACTGGCTCCACACTAGTTACAGGGTAGGTCTAACATTTAAGAGTTAGGCGGGGCTCAGCCAAGTTAAACATAATAATTCTTTAAATATACTATAAACCTGTTTAAATGCCATTTATGGCACCAATTACAAATTCTGTGAGGGAACATGTCTACGCGGTGAAAGAACCTGTTGACCAGTCTGCTGCCAAATTTGTTCACATTTCCATCCCACAACATGACTCCTCCCACTCCCAAAATATTGGAAGATTATTGTTTTAACTGGGTACTAAACAGCCATGACAGTGCTCTGTTGGCAGAGAAAATCATGGTTCTTGTGCCAGCTCCCAGAACAGCATGCTTATTAGTCATGGCTTTGTAAATTCTCTCACATACAATATCTGAACAACTTGAGAAGAAATTCCCAGATTTCTCACTGCAAGCATGTACTACAAGCTGCACCTTAAAGTACTAATGCTTAATACGCAGATAAAAAAGCATTGTCTCCCAGCAGTAGATAAAGCAAGCTACAGATTCTTGCAAAAGCAATACTCCTAATGACATACTACAAACTCACTGGGATTCAGTTCTGCCTACATTTCCACTTATCAAGATCCAAAAACTTGGAGAAATCTGGTGTCGAGTACACAGAAAACAGACTCTAAGAATATTTAATCTTCATATTTTTGCACTTACATGTACCCAAAGAATCTTATCTTTCACTGATTAACTAGCAGGTACTATTAACATACCACTTAAAAACCGAATTGGAAACTGGGGTGTTTTTAGCAATAATTGGCTACAGAGAAATGCATACCAAGTTAGTAGACACCATAACTATCCTGTCTTTTCAGTTATAACTCCCACTGTATTCGCCATTTCCCTATCATATCTGCGTCACAGGAAATTTTCACCTGTTTCTGCCAAAAAGGGAAATCGGAAATTATCAGTCACATGGCCACAGATGTGCCCAACTGGCACAGTTTCTTCATAGTAAAATCGCCTATGACCTCTACTTGTAAACTAATTGCTCAAGCAAGTACTAAAAGAAAAAAAAAATTAAATATTCGGGAAGCTAAAGGTTACAGCCTGGGTTAGAAGATTCTGCAGTCCCAATGGCTTAGCAAGAGACACTAGTCTGACCATTGGTCAGGACTCGCAGATCATAGCTTGCTGTCTTTAATGGGCTTACCCATTATGAGCAAGACTCTTAAGCTCATATGGACCAATGAAAATTGCATATTTTTTCCTTGCACGTCCAAAATATCACTATGAATGCCAAGGAATTAGTTTCTATTATCACCTAAAGTAATTAATATATCACTATTTCTTTATGTTGATTTTCAGTTAGGTATGAAGAGGACCAGTTTTGCCAACTCAAGGAACAGTAAAAGCAGAGCAAAAGCACCACCATTAAGGGCATAAGGGTATGCCCTTAAAAATCAAAGAGTGATCCTCCTTAGTCTGTTTTCAAAATTCTGATTCCAAAACTGGCACTCACATCTTTGTCAATGTAAGTCATGCATACTATCTTCTTTTACCCTGTTCATCTGTCCTCCCCAAGTCTACTGTTGGTAGAAGTAGATGAAAAGAGCAAAGAGAAGAACAAACCAAGTCTACTAGCAAATATTAGTTCAATGTTGGGGGAAGATGACTAGTGATATTGCTCCATTGTTTGATGGTCCCTTCTGCCTTTGCTGTTGATAAGCCTAATTGTTCTCTTGGCTAACTCCAGTTTGCCTTTCCCTTCTGCACAAAAGAGAGGAAACTGAGCAAGTTGCTCTTAGGAAATACACAGTGTGAGAACAGAAGCTTCTGTTGGTGGCAGGTGAGGCCTGCAACCCACAATTACCAGCTGGAGCTGCAACTGCAATCTCACAAGAAAATCAGCCAGAAATTCCTGAGCTAACAGCAGCTGTTCAAGAGATTGTGAGAAGCTGCCAAAAAGTGACAGAAAGTCGTGGGAGTCCCAAATATTTTGAGAGATCTGGCAAGTAAGACAATAATCATTACATGTTAAGCCAGAGCTCTTGATCCAAAAAGAAGGTGTGGCATATTGCCCAAAATGAATAAGCTTAGTGATGTTAATTTATTTTGCATGGGTCAAATGATCACATCAATTAGGGAAGTGGTGAAGAGACACATTTTATTTCTTTCTTTCAATTTTTTTCCTTCCCCTTTCTGCTTGTCTTTGTTCTCTACACCCACATATTTTCTGACTCTACTTGTGGGTCTGGTAGAGAAAAGATTACTTTCTTAATTTTGTATGTAGCACAGAGAGGTTCTAAAGGTTAAGAAGCATAGGCCTCAGGCTTACCACTAACAATAACAACAGTCTTAAAATCCATTAAATACATTTTGTAATCACACCAACTGTTGCTGGAATGATCAACATGCTGCACGGACATCAAAAATTTACTCTTTTCTACTAGAGATTGTTTTTCCAAACACCACTGGGAAAAATCAGCTTGCAGTACTGCTGCTGTATTGCTATTATCTTACAAAAGATTACATTTCCTATGTTTGCCATTCAAAAAACCTTTCTTACACACACATAATAAAAATTTGAACTGTGAAGGATTATCTGAGCTACAATATTCAACCAAAACTGTAGTTTTGCTAAGGGGCAGGTTAAACCACCAGGGATAATGCACTTGAGTTTGCCTAGTACTAAACAAACAAACAAAAATACTGAGGATATGAAACCCTAAAACAGAGCACTGATTCTGTAAGTAAGGCAAATGACTAAAGAGCAAATGAATATATTGGGTTCTCCTCTCCTTAAATCATTCTGCTTGTGCCTCCTTCCTCCAGCTGTAAAATTGGGTTTATAGGTCTGAGGTTGTTTGATTTTTTTTTTTTTCCTTCCATTTGATATTCATCCTACCCTATGTTTGTATCGCATTCTGTATTTTACCTTGCATTTGCTCAAAAGCCAATCAATTAGAATCTTGGTCTTGCGGACTTAAAGTGTCTACAGTAACATAAATACAGCACAGGAGGAAAACTATCAGTCTTAGAATCATAGAATCATAGAACAGTTAAGGTTGGAAAAGACCTTTAAGATCTTCCTGGATGCCCTAGAAAACTTTGGGGTTACATGAAAACCCTGCTGTGTTTTGGTGTACAAAGCGCACAATTTCCTGAGTTCACAATCTCAGCTTTTCCAATATAAATGCTCTCTTAGTGTTGAAGCAAATTGCAGCTGACTACAGTTTATTTGGACAAGTAACGTAACTGCACTACATCTTGGTGACAGTCGGTGTTAGTATATATGAGCGGGTATTCTACTTGCATAAAATCACATTATTATGACATAGAATAGTACAACTATGTAATAACGTGGTAAAAATCACTAGGGAGATTTGTGAGGACAAAAAAAACCTAGTATTCTGTGCCTGGTTGGTAGCCCACATAAAGGCACTGCCCAGGAAACTTAATATTTTTACCTTCAACTTACAGGTATACTTAAAGGAAGAACTAGGAGAGCAAATTAGAGAGGAATAAAGACCATAATATTTAATACAAAGTTTGGCTTAACTATTTCAAGGGAACCAATTAATTATTTGCATTTAAGATCTCCTTGACTCATGAACCCAAATTTCATTTTTAACTGCTTTCAGCAATCGAGGCTCCACAGATTCTCTAGCAAATTTCAGGCAGAGAGCTCTGGTGCCTCTTCACATGTTCAGCTTTAAATTGATCACCAGATTTTGAAACAGAAGGCTTCCCTCTCCCTTCTCCCCACCCTCAGCTAAGATGACTGGGAATTGTTGCCCAGCTCTCTGCTTATTTCCTGTGATTGGCTGGGAATTTAATGTAATTTTTTTTTATTTTAATTATCATTGAAAAACATCTAAACATTCAAAATGCATGTTTGTGTCACTACCACATCGCACAAAAGTGGATGAATACCTTACCATAATACTGTTCTGTGAAACACCAGGGCCCTGAGGGCACCAGTAGGCCTTCATGGCCTGGGCCAGCCTGGCAGGATGCCCTGCCCGGGCGCCCCAGGAGCCCCATCCCATGCTGACCATTGGGGAACAGTGAGGGCGGCTGCTCCCTGGGAGTAACCAGCGGCCCAGGGTGGCCACAACATAGGCCTGGCCGGGCCCTCACCCGCAGCGGGGCCCTCCTATAGTGCCAACGGCCCAGGCCAGTGCAGCAGGGTCCTGCCAGGTGTGGGTCCCACCAAGGGTCCTGATCCTCAGGGGAAGGGCAAGGCAGGAAAGAGATTTGGGTGGACCCAGGAAATCCCAGCTAAAGCTGGGGAACCGGGCTAGGGCAGCACCCCTACAGCCTGGCCAGGGCTAAGCATAAGCAGCCTCCTGGGCCATGTGCAGGGGGAGGCCCCTGGGCAGCCTGTCAGGGCCATTAAGGCCTCTTGATGCCAGAATGAAATTTCTTCCAAGCCAAAACCTAGGAAGTGAATATTTAACCCTGTGGAAAATTTTAATGGCTGAGATGCAAAGGAATTTTTTTAATGGAAATATTATCACAGGCTTATGTATAAGAGGTTGGCCAGGAGCTGCAAGATTATAAATTGCTGCTTTTACTTTTAAGTAAAAGCTGCAAAGTATTATTTGTGAAATTGCTTCCTTAATCTGTCTTCCCCAGTAAGCACTCTCAAAATTGACTTCCGCACTAAAAATTAATTTACAGGGCTTTAAGCAGTGAAAAAAAGGACAACAAAAATACAGTCTTATGGCTGTTATGCTAAGGACATAAATGAGATGGAACAAACTCGAAATGAGCATTTATCTGCATTATTTTATTTTGTAATCACTACCTAGTGTTACTTTCCATTAAAGGGAAAAAAGTAATTACAGAAATGTGCATCATTAAGAATATGCCATTTCTACAATACATCCTATGCATTCTGAAGGCACTGGCAAACATACAAGCTGTAGTTTGATCGCACATCAAAATGAATAGAAAAGAGGCATTGCATTTTCCTGATACATCTCGTAATATAAAGCTACCCTGTTCTGTTTCAGAGGGAGTCCACGAATAAAGCAATGTAATTCTCCTGTGATTTAGATATGAGTGCATTTTTGCAAAATGTATTTGTACAAATATTAACAAAAGTTATTCTAATATTTAAAGACAACAATAATATGAAAGAAAGGAAAGTCAAGGTAAAGTGCTAAATGGTACTTTGATAACAGAGAAAAGCAACATGAATACATGTAGGAATAAAATATTCTGAACTCATTTTATAAAAGTCCTGGAATGACTACTAAGCCGCAGAAATTATGTCATGGTTTTCTTGGGAAAACACTGACAAAAGGTCATAGCTCCACTGTTTGCTACACAGAGGGAAGAAAAAAAAAAAAAAGATATTTCATAACAATGCTGGCTTTACAGATTTAAACACTAGAGTTAAACTTAAGAAAATTGAAATTTAACACCAATATTAACATAGGTGCAGAAGGACATACAGATTTTTAGCATTTTTTTTTTAACATCTTAATTGGTGAATCTTGATAGAATCTTATCTAGGTTTAACCTCTAAATGGGAAGTATTGAAACGAAACCTACAGAAACCAACTCCTTGGCTGTGTGTTTCCTGAAATATAGCTTTTAGCCCTCCAAGCAGTCTGACCTTTAGCTACCAATTTTTAGTAGCATACTCCTACTTTTAGGGTCAAACACATGATTATCAACATGTCTTAATAGAAATCAATTGCAAAGAGATTAGCCGATGGCTAGGGCATCTTTCCTTTTCTGTCAACTTTTTCCCTTATTAACATTTTACATATTAGGATTGCCTGAAAGCTTAGAGTGATATACCGTCACAGTGACAGCTACTGAAGTTGTGCAATAACTGAGTTCTCTTGATAACAGTGTTCTCTGTGCCAGCCAGTGAGCTAATGGAAGCCTGAAAGGCTCCCTGAGAATGAAAGGATGCACATCATTATTACAGTAGACAGCTTTGCTATAAGTCCATAGCTTTGAAGTTCTCACTGTAAAACATCTGCCCTTCGTTCAGCAGTCAAAAATCCTTCATCTCTCTACCCACAAATTCCTCAGTCAGCCTTGTCAAGTTACCTGTATTTTGACACCCTACAGAGTCTAATAGAGATTTCCAAGCCTGCCACGTAATACTATCTGAGCTGCTGGCAGCCACAACTGCCTTCACATGCCATGTCTTTCTGATCTCTGCTGTTAACAATACTTTAAGTGTCAACAGATGTCATCATGTGTAACATGTCAAGAAGAACCAATTCATGTGTGCTACAGTTGACAGATTTCCTTCCAAAGATATATAGCATGTATATTATGCAGGCAGGTCCATTATAGCCATTCTGACACTGTAAGTTCACCAGCTGCTTTGGAAGTTTGCTTCAGTGTTCACTTTTCAAGTGAACTGATTCAACTTGCTTTTGGAAAGGGGTTTGACTGAAAGAAAGAAAGAAGAAGAAAGAAAGAAGGAAAAAAAGCCCCTAAAATAGACCACTGATAGTTCCTTCCTGCCCGCCCATGAATATATCACAGTTCTTTGGCAGCTGGAGATGGTGACCTCTTATATCACGTGCTAGACTCTTTGGTGTTTAACCACAGTGTTAACGCTAAACCACCAAAGCTCACGGCAAACTGGGAAATCCACCACGTGCTACACTACAGCACTCGCACGCATGTAAGAAAATGTTTCAGTATGATTTCCAGACCCCAACATTGACCTTCAAGAGATAATGGGTGTCTGCAGATTAGAAACATCTGTGTGCCCTACCCATATATCTATCAAATGCATGGAAATTCAGTTTCATTTAAACAAATGTGTTCATCTAATCCTGTTATGAATGGAACCAATAACTTGCAATCTATTTAATAATTTTCTGAATATACTTAGTACTAAATTAGCACCTATGCCAGACCACAAGTGATCAACAAAAAATTAACATAAGTGATCACAGTCTGAGACACTCAAGGCAGGAAGGCTGCCTTGGCTACATTGAAACCATCAAAAATTATAAGAGGCGTTAGCCAATACTGTTTTGAAATGTACACAGCTATTTGGTCAGCTGCATTCAGATCACTGACTATAGTCAGCTCTTTTGTCTTTACTTTTCAGAAAGTAGCAGGTCTCTGAAAACTCTTCTATTCACATAAAAGAACAATATTCCCACCAGAGCACAATTATTCACTATTCCCCTAGATTCCACTCTCCAATACAATGAAAAGATTAAATTTTTAGAGGCTACACCAGCCAAAAGGAACAGTTTACAAATAAACTGTAGTCTACAGTGTGATACAAAATCAATTACTTGCCAGTTTTCTGATGTAATTTGTCAAAGGCCATCTAACAGTTTTGAGAAACTGAAGAACAGTTCTTAGTTTAAAATGGTAACCTTTTGACAAGTACTTACATGAGTAAAGAGTTTTCAATCTTGACATGACCAATGTTATTATGAATTATTTAACAATAGATGTTGATCTTATTTTAAATTATATACAGTCTACATACAAAGAATGGCACTGCACTACACTAAAATAAGAGGACTCAAGGAAATGATTACCATGTTAAACAATGATTCATTAATACACGCTTTAAGGAATTCATGTTTCCATCAGCGTTGCTTAAAGCAGTGAAGCAAGAACAAAAACTCTAAGAAAATACACTTTTTTACATATTGGATGAGATTGTAGAACTCTACAATTCAATTAACCTGTAAGGTACTTCAAGGAATAAAACATATTCTTTGCTGAAATTAATTATTACAAATTAACATTACAAAAAAAAAAAAGAGTCATAATATGCATATGGAGGGCCACTGGTGAGTTAAAAATAATGAAAAAACATGTACTTGACTGAACATATAGGAGATCAGCATTTGGCTAAATACTGTTAACGTTTGGAGGCCATTTGGTGATCTCTTTGAAGCTAAGCAAGAAACACCAGTCCTTCTAAGGGAAATAAACCCAGCAAGTTCAGCAATCCCTTTGGCAGCACTGTAAATAAAATAAATGACTGGCTAGGTCATTATGGTGCTTCTATCTTACACTAGACAGAGTCCATTAAGGTATGCGTATAAACAGGTGGATCTGTCTATACGTGCTGGAATGCATAATGCACTTCTGTTATATTCATTCTGGCACTTTTCATAAGTGGCAGACAGACCCAAGTATTTTCAATGACTAGAATTATTATACGATAACTGGATAAATACATAAATATAATTCAACTTCTCTTTCAAGGATTAAATAGAGAAAATTAAACATTTAGACAAAGTCCCATAAAAATGCGAGTTACTTGCCAAATGTGTATGTGAACTCTTATTTCATGCACCCGTAAAATTAACACCATTCAAATACTTTTGAAAAAAGGGACATTTAGCTCAGAGTCAGACAGCTACCATGTTAGAAAGAACAAGAAAGAGGCATCATAAGTAGAAGAACACTTGAAAATACACAGCCTATAAAATAACATTAAAAAATAAAAAGAATTTGCATAGTTACTTTAGCCAGCAAACAGAACTGCAGTACCATGTTCTCAGCACGAATCTGTTCATTAAATATATATATAATTCCCTATGCTGACAGCTGCTATAAAAATTCTTGTAAAAAGCACCTAAGTATAGTAGATTTGACTCCTAACTATATTGTTGCACTGCTTATATTAGGAAGGGAGAGATAAAAAGTATTGCCATGAACTTTAAGGTCTTACAGCTCTGAAGAATTTAGTTTCTATTCTTGCTACACATGACTTCACTTAAATTGTAACTGCCGAAGTGATTATATGTTTGTACTGAATTACTTTAAAGCAAGAATCATAAAAAAAAATCTCACACATGTGCCAGAGTCCACTTAAGGCTCCCATCCTTTTTGCAAGTGACCACATCAAAACTTTTGTCTATAACCAGGTTTTGATACTTTGAAATGGTAAATATTCTTCAATATTAAAATAAGCTTTACAGAACTAATTTGATTACTAAGGCATGTAGATATTCTAGTCACCAATTAAATATCTTTCAACTGCTTCACGCATTTCTTCGCAAAGCTCCAGACAGCTTTGAATTAAACTCCACTGGGAGAAATGGATCACTTTTATTCACAAAGTTAGAGGTGGTTAGGAATGGTAGGAAATGCTGGGAAAACCAAAAGAAACGTCAAAGCATAAGATCAGGGAAGTGGTCTGGGAAAGACAGTTTGGGAATGGGAACTCTGTATTGGAAAACACTGGGAGGTGCTGGACATTTTGGGCCATTTGACTTCCAACCTTGGCCACTGCACCCTGCTTCTCTTATAACATACTCTGATTTGGGCGCAAGGACAAGGATTTTATCTGATTCCTCCACTCTTTTTTTCCTTTTTCTTTCCTCTTTCCTGTTAAAAAAGATGTAGCCCTAGGTAACAGGATATATTAACTGAAAGGTGAAAAATCCAAAAGAAAAATAGCGTATTTATATTAAAGCCCTTTTTTCCTCACTCACATCCTGATAGTAAATCTTTCATAATTCTAATGGAGAAATCGAACATTATGTATTACTTAATATGTTTTTTTTGAAGGTGAGAAGGCCTACCACATTAGAAAGGGAGACAGAGGAAAAAAGGAGATCTTTAGGTAAGAAACAGGTCAAGCTATTGAAATGTGAGCACAACTTAATAATTTGAATTGGCAAAAATCTGCAAATTCTTGTAACGGTCTAACAGCATAGGAAAAAAAAACCCACAAACTTCAATTGTTTTTTGATATAAAGCCTCAAAGGAAATCGAAGGTTAAGTACTGTCAATCTCATGGAAGACCAGAACAAAATAAACTTTTTTAATAACTCTCCATTCTCTTCACAAACTGTCAGTTAATTCTTTCTCTACATCATGTTTTAAAAGGTCTAACCTTATATTTAATGCAGACTGCCAACTAAGGAAGCTATCTATCAAGCACTTCTGCAAATTTTGTGCAAAGCTCTTGTGAAAAACAAAGGAGTCAATTAATTAAATCATTCAGCAAAACAGTTTATAACAACCAGCTTTAGAAAGTCTCGTCTACATTATACCTATACAGGTTAAATTTCCCAATAAAGAGAGAAATCTCTGCATTTTGGGAGGTTTTGAATAGTATTATGTATCACCTGGAAAAAAAGAAAATCATAGTCCTTTTTAAACGTGGAACAAAATGTTCTTCTAGAATACCTACAGATCCTTAGGGTCTGAACACTCTTAGCTTATTAAGACTGCAGACCAGACCTTCCCCCCTCCTTTTGATGTCCTCCTAGCACAATCTCTTTCCTTTGGGTTGCCTCTGATCCTATCCTGCCTGATGTCAGGTTCCTTCAGTTTGGCTAGAGCACTCCAATAACAAAAGATGAACCATAATCACAATTCTGGATCTGGATACTCCAAATCCATCAAGCATATGTATTAAGATCTATGAAGATGACAGATGAATTATTATTACACTTTTATAAATATGTATTTAGGATTTCTATAGCAGCAGCACACTGTGGTGCACTAAGTAGCCGCACGGGACATGGCAACAATTCTGGGTAGTAAAAGAAAATTCCCATAGCTCGCTTACCAAAGCTTACATAAATGCTGTAGCTCTGGCTAGATTTTTCTATCTTCTGATGCTACTACTAACATAGACGAATTTTGTGTGGTTTTGCTATACTGTAAACCCAGTTTAGTAAGGATGAGGATAACACTGAAAAAAGTAATACACAACTGTTTACATTTAAAAATTATTATTTTTAGCTCTGCTTAAAGTCACGTGGGTTAGGAAAATAAGCAGCACGGATGTTGGCTTTATACAGAGATCAATTGACTAGGAAAGAACTAAAAATGCTGGTTTACATCCTTAATCACTATAACTTTAAGGAAATACTTTTAAAAAGGGTTTCTAAACCCCTGCTGAGGTAAACCATAGCTGTAACTTCTTGATCACCTCTTTTCTCTGTTCATAGAGTTTATGAAAAGTACTTGGTTGTTAGATTGAGCCAATTCCTATAATGCTTGAACATGTACAACAGGTACAGCATGACTGTAACATCAACAGTGTCTCTGAGACCTGAAATCAAAGGACTCCCTAGAGAACTGTGGTAACTGTAACAAATATTAAAATTGTACCACAGAAAATATTCTTCAGGAAAAAGCTTACAGAAATGTATCTAATAAACTCACTTTATATATTAGTGTGCCAAATAACACTAACTTCCTCCCCAGTCACAATAACGAGTTTCAAGTTGTAGGTTGCCCTCTTTGTTTATATATAAAATTCAAATACCCAGTGGAAAGAGTAAGAGCTGGTGGGCAGGGGTTGCTATTCTTTTCTGGGCTAGTGCAAAGAGGTAAAAGGATCCCCTTCTCACACTACTGACAATACATAAATTGACAGGCAATATACAATCAACACTAGATCACCACTTACTCTTCTTAAACTGCAGGATTAATATTATATATATGCACCCCCTTTTGAAAGATCTTTTCTTCTTTTTCTGGT
Organism: Platalea leucorodia; assembly: GCF_965183815.1. Taxonomy (NCBI): domain Eukaryota; kingdom Metazoa; phylum Chordata; class Aves; order Pelecaniformes; family Threskiornithidae; genus Platalea; species Platalea leucorodia. The sequence continues at coordinate 26,781,840 of NC_138826.1, forward strand.
TAAATTGTGGATCTATGTATTTATCTGAATACAGTAGCCTGGATTTCTCCTTTTCCTCTCTCCGTTTCCGTTGGCCTCTGTTAGCTTTGTATGTCCCATACAGAATGTGTCAGGGCTTACCTGGTTTCTGTTGCATCTACCATACAATCTCTTCATCCAGCCTTCACCTCTCCTTGCAATGCCTTTTCAGACACGTGGATTTAAAGAATTTATTTCTGTCTCTAATGTGTTTCTACATTAGTTCCTTCGAACTGACTCTGAATTTATGTTAGAGAATCCCTCATGAATTACATCATGATCACGTCATGATTCCTTCCTTATGTTGTACGAGATCTATTTCAGACTCCACAAGTTCAGGTGGTCTCCATTTGTTTTAACAGGTATCAGTCTCCTGAATCAGATTAAGGTCCACATAGAGTATATTCCATTCTATCAGCATTTGATGTAAAAACCTACATCAGATGCCGAGTGGGGGTTGGAAAAGATCTGGCAGCTGGCATGAGTGGGAGTAAGCAGCCTAAGGACAGTGTGCAAAATGCAGCAATGAATGACACTTCCATTTTTATCAGAAACTGAGGCTGGGTTTGCTAAAGAATCTGATCTGCTGCTTAAAATTATATTTCTAACCTGCAATTCTTTCTTATTGCTACTTCCAGCACTGATGTGAATTGAAATTCAACACAAATGGGTCTCATTAATATCTGGAAAAGGAGGGCAAGTTATCACCCTAAAGAGTTTTATCATTCCTCTCCTTTTTGACTGATGCCTGGATCTGATTTAGAGCTGAGTGACTGTGAATCTTCTTTGCCTTACTTGTGTTCAGTGGCTATCTACAGAACGCATAAAATTTTAAACATATACACAGGTATGCATACACACACACATCTAGAAAAGAGAGAATATCTCTTCATATTACATGCTGAAAAGGTTGGTTTAATATAAATCCCCAATGGAAAAAAGAATAGAAACATTAATATGTATTTTGTATTTCAGACAGTGATACTTTAGGTAGCATAATGTATATTGATATTAAAGACCTATTAAATGAACTTGCTGTAGGGGAAAAAATTGCTTCTAAGCAAACATCTCTCTATGCAGTGTATTGCATCTGAGCCTTTAAGGTGCCAATAATCTTCAATTCCTATTGATCTGAATAAAATCAGAACCATAAAATACTCCTTTTGTATTATTTGAGGGAGCGTTTGCAGAGAAAATGCTTGGTTCTGTGTCTGTGACTATTACAGATAACTAATTAAGGGAATAATATTTTGTTATTCAAAACATCAACACTGCATTACGATAAGCAGACATCAAAATTATTTGCCTATTACTATAAAGTCCTCCTGGTGCCATTTCATTTTGCTTTAAAAGGATCTTTAGTTAATCTCTCTTAAAAACATGAAGAAAAAATACATTTGTGAAACATCTAAACATAACTGAATGCAGATCTTGTTTTTGTACACACGGATCTTATCTGAACAATTTCAAGCTATATTTGTTGTCTTCTCATTATCTTCTATATGTAGCAATCTCCTCAGCTGTTAAAATACACATTTCAGGACAGACCTGTTGCAATTTCATATTGAAAGTAATTTCTTAGTATGAAAATCATTTATCAAAGGTGCCCCATCTAAAATAATTCCATTTCCATCGCTGTTAGGAGGAAAAGTGTTAATTGACAGCAGGTAATCTACAACATGACCACTGGGGGTCATTCATTTTACACAAATATTCCAGTATAGTATTTACTGGTTTTGAGTAGGAATAATATTTTTAATAGAATTAATTATTTCTAAAGAGAAGAACACTCAGAGATTAATATCCAGAAATATTAGCCACCTGTGATCTCTAATTTTAAATGATGAGTGGGAAAAATGAATACTACACTGTTCAAAGAGCTAGCCAAAATAATATCAATAAACTGAAAAAACGGGCACATCATTTAATACCTACATAGAAAGAAAAAAACCCTCACCTCTTCCAGATTTTTATTATGTTTTTAAAGGGACAAAGAGCAAATTGTAACAGCTCTGACGTGGTTCATGAAAAATTGAACACTGTGAACTCTGATTTACCTTGTATGATTTACTTGTGCTTTTATCAAATAGTCTGCAGTCCTTCTAAGCACTATACAGAAGTCTCAATGAAAACAGAGCTGAATGCTAACATTCAGAGAAAAGCAAGCATTTGATTCATGAAACTGTATGTGCTAAATAAAACCCAATATAGTCCTTAGAAGCATAAGTCCTATATAGTTGTTTGCCAGTCAACTGTAAATATGACTTTAAAAAAATCAAACTGTGCTTTAAAAATAAAACAAATGTAACATGCTCACCAAAGGTTCAAGAAGATTTAAAGAAGTCATTTTTCCAGTAAAGCACTAAACTTAGTTCTTTACCTACTTGTCTAAACAGTATACATACATGTAAACAGATCACTAGACATACATATTAAAATTTTAATTTTAAAACTTTAAAATTCTGTCCAGCATAATAGTAACACTGGATATTTTGGCTGCTAATTTCTGATCAAGAAATCATATGCTTACAGAGAAAGACCAGGCCTCCACTTCAATTTATATTCTGACTCAATACTTGCTCCAATTTATTACTCCTCATTCTCTCCCAGGCATACCTACCCTCTTTTCTATAGGCACACTTAAGCACAATAAACCTAATAAACAGTGACACAAACCCAAACCCCAGCCCAATCAACTATATGCATCCCACAGCTTTAAGACTATTCCTCTCTCTCCCATCTTCAGCATTCCAAAATGACTTTTGCTACAGATTTTTTTTTTTTTTTTTTTTTTTTTGAGTCATCTGCAAGCCCTGAAGTCTCATCAGGCATTTTAGACTTGGCAAGATAACTTTTTCCTTTGCCAAAAGAGGAGGAAGTTCATACAGCAATAAACCCAGTAATCAAACATGAATATTGTATAGTAGGAAGAATCACTCCCTGTCTGACTTTACATGTCCCGATGTGTTCATTTTCATTGTTTTTAGTCAATTGAGATGCTCGGTTTAGAAGCGAATGTGTCTTATTTGCTTTAGTAGCAAATAAGTTCCACGGGGCGGGGGGGGGGGGGGGGGGCAGGAATCAACCTATACCTTCCATATAAGGTATCCTCAACAACAGAAATCATCCCAACACCACAAATGCCTCTTATGCTCTTTGTTTAGTGATAACAATGAATGCCTCAGCAACATTAACTCTTTCAACAATTTTTATGTGAATGCACTAGAATCCCATAGTAAAACATGGTGTATATATTTTTGTCCACCAAGTTATCACTAAGCCTTCTAAATCATTTTAATTCTTGTCCTAAAACTCTGTCATGAGCTGCCAATTTATTTAATTTTTGAAAAAACAGGGTTGTGAGGGACATGAATGGAAACTGTACTGAGAATAAGTGAAAAAGCAGCAATCTCCATAAAAAGAAATCGTACCTGCCAGGATATTCTTTATAAAGTAGGAACTACCTGAAGTGAAGTTTGATAAAGAAATTAGAAAGGAAGAGTGCCAGGTGGTTTACCCTCAGTTTTTAAATTAAATACACAACTTGCTCCAAACTTTATCATAGTGCAAATCTGGTTACATTTACAGTGCTTCAGAAAGCAAGCTCAGAGTTCAGGCATCTTCAAAATATTTTACTCTGTGTAGTGCTGGTTTGCCACAGTTTAGAATTAATTTGAGTAGAAAAGTATTTCATGCAATAAGGATCTAACTAAATGCTGTTAAGTAGCTAGTTAAATGAGGCCTACCATTCTGGGACCCACTCAGTATACTGAATTGGCCTAGCCAATTCAATTTGTCAACTATCCTAGGAAGCTCACCTTCAGTAAATGGCATCTTCTTTCCTCTTTTGCATAGTCCAATGTATCAGTCAGTGGCAACAGAAGAAATTTCATTGCAAAAGTTTTGAGTTTTATAAAGTTACAAGAAAAAAAAAAAAAAAGCTGAGTTCTATCACTTAAGGAGCACAGAATTTAGATCAACAATTAATCTCATAATCTAGCTCTCACAAACACCAACTTTGATGTGATCGTAATCATCATCCCAGATCACAGTATGAGACAACTCATCTGAGTCTTAGTACCATCATGGGCCACCTTGATGGTACCTTGTTGCCAGTTCAAACAAGAATTTCTATTGCAGAGAAAAAGGACAAGTAGGAAAACATCACACCAAGCCAATAAAAGAAATTAACTTGCTATAAAACTTTCTCAATTCTGTATCTAAAAATACGTAATTTCTTATAAAACAGCAGTCCAGGGTGGCTAAATTCTGCTGTGATCAGCAACAGTTTCCCAGAAACTCATACCAAGATGGGAATCCTGTCCAACGAGGGTTGGCACACTAACCACAAGATGTCTAACACTGTAGCTTGGACCAGTTTAAAGTCCACAGAGGGATTCATATTACTGGAACTCAAAGCTCTTCTTCAGCCATTTGAAAGAGGCTTCCTTTAACTAGGACTTTGAAATTCAGTATAACTTAGCCTACTAAAACCAAAGCACAGGGGAAAAGGAATGATTGTTTCAGTAATCTGCAGGAATTCACCTGTTCCTAAGCCACAGAAGATCCCACCGCTGCCCCCAAAATCACTAGTTTTGGCAAAGCAAAGCAAGTACGTTGCATTTTGATCTTGAGTTACACAGAAACAAGTCTGCAGTCAGGCAAAGCTCATATGATGCCTGATATGGCAGGAAACCTGGATCCTGGACTGCTGGAGCCACAAAGGAGCACTACAATGAGCTGAGGCAGAGGCTAAGCAAGTTGCTAATGAGTTAGTATATGCCTCTCCAACAATGCCAACAGGGTTCCTATGCCATCCTTACTGAAACTTAAATCTGACTTTCTACAGGAAAACCTCTTGGGAAACACAGATGTGTAAACAACATCTGTCCCACCTTCGGAGTGAATCCAAGCTACTGCAGACTCTCTTGGTGCCATGAGTCTGCAACTAGAACCACTGGGATGTAAACAGTAAATCAAACCAAATTTTATTTAAGTATTTGGATGATTACATATCTCAGTTCAAATGCAACGTATTGCTGAGCAAAACATATTGTCTTAATTAAACACTATAAATTTGTTAATTTTCCCCATTCTTTTCAACCTGAACAATCTAGTGTCTGTATATAGAATCACAGAATCATAGAATCGTTAAGGTTGGAAAAGACCCTTAAGATCATCGAGTCCAACCGTTAACCTAGCACTGCCAAGTCCATCACTATACCATGTCCTCGAGCACCACATCTATCCGTTCTTTAAATACCTCCAGGGACGGGGACTCAACCACTTCCCTGGGCAGCCTGTTCCAATGCCTGACCACCCTTTCAGTGAAGAAGTTTTTCATAATATCTAATCTAAACCTCCCCTGGCACAGCTTGAGGCCATTTCCTCTCATCCTATCGCTTGTTACTAGGGAGAAGAGACTGACCCCCACCTCACTACAACCTCCTTTCAGGTACTTGTAGAGAGTGATAAGGTCTCCCCTCAGCCTCCTCTTCTCCAGACTAAACAACCCCAGCTCCCTCAGCCGCCCCTCACAAGACTTGTGCTCTAGACCCTTCACCAGCTTCCTTGCCCTCCTCTGGACACGCTCCAGCACCTCAATGTCCTTCTTAAAGTGAGGGGCCCAAAACTGAACACAGTACTCGAGGTGTGGCCTCACCAATGCCGAGTACAGGGGCACTATCACTTCCCTGGTCCTGCTGGCCACACTATTCCTCATACAAGCCAGGATGCCATTGGCCCTCTTGGCCACCTGAGCACACTGCTGGCTCATGTTCAGGAGGCTGTCAACCAACACCCCCAGGTCCTTTTCCACCAGGCAGCTCTCCAGCCACTCCTCCCCAAGCCTGTAGCATTGCACAGGGTTGTTGCGACCCAAGTGCAGGACCCAACACTCAGCCTTGTTGGATCTCATACAGTTGGCCCCAGCCCAAAGATCCAGCCTGTCCAGGTCCCTCTGCAGGGCCCTCCTACCCTCTAGCAGATCAACACTTCCACCCAGCTTGGTGTCATCTGAAAACTTACTGAGGGTGCACTCAATCCCCTCATCCAGATCATCAATGAAGATATTGAACAGGACCAGCCCCAACACTGAGCCCTGGGGAACACCACTTGTGACTGGCCGCCAACTGGATTTGACTCCATTCACCACCACTCTCTGGGCTCAGCCATCCAGACAGTTTTTAACCCAGTGCAGAGTGCACTTATCCAAGCCATGAGCAGCCACCTTCTCCAGGAGAACGCTGTGGGAGACAGGGTCAAAGGCCTTACTAAAGTCCAAGTAGACAACATCCACAGCCTTCCCCTCATCCACTAAGCAGGTCACCTTCTCATAGAAGGAGACCAGGTTGGTCAAGCAGGACCTCCCTTTCATAAACCCACGCTGGCTGAGCCTGATCCCCCAGTTGTCCCACACGTGCTGCATAATGGCACTCAAGATGGTCTGCTCCATGACCTTCCCCAGCACCGAGGTCAGGCTGACAGGCCTGTAGTTCCCCGGATCCCCCTTCCGACCCTTCTTGTAGAGGGGCGTCACATTTGCTAACTTCCAGTCATCTGGGACCTCCCCGGTTGACCAGGACTGCTGATAAATGATGGAAAGTGGCTTGGCCAGCTCCTCTGCCAGCTCCCTCAGTATCCTCGGGTGGATCCCATCTGGCCCCATGGACTTGTGAGCATTCAGGTGGAGGAGCAGGTTGGTGACTGCCACCTCTTTGACAACTGGGGATTCATTCTGCATCCTATCTTCATCTCCCAGCTCAGGGGCCTGAAAAACCCGAGGATGACTAGCTTGACTATTAAAGACTGAGGCAAAGAAGGCATTAAGTACCTCTGCCTTCTGGCAAGGTTACCTTCTGCATCCAACAAAGGAGGGAGATTCTCCCTGGCCCTCCTTTTGTCACTGATATATTTATAAAAACTTTTTTTGTTGTGTTTAACAGCAGTGGCCAGTTTAAGTTCCAGCTGTGCCTTCACCTTTCTGATCTTCTCTCTGCATATCCTCACAACATCCTTGTAGTCCTCCTGAGTCGCCTGCCCCTTCTTCCAAAGGTGGTAAGCTCTCCTTTTTTTCCTGAGTTCCAGCCAAAGCTCTCTGTTCAGCCAGGCCAGTCTTCTCCCCCGCCTGCTCAACTTGCGGCACATGGGGACGGCCTGCTCCTGTGCCTTTGAGATTTCATATATGAGAGATTTCATATATAAGAGACATTGTACGTTACACTTAGACTTAAGAACACTGAGGAAAAGCAGCACAATAAAAACATGATATAAAGCACATTGCAGGTTGGTTTATGTAGCATATCAGCACTATATTAAAAATTATGCATTCTTTATAAATGAATAGTCTTCTAGGTTTTAAACCACACAGAAATGAAGTTTCACATCTCTGCAAAATCAGCCATGAGGGATTCAGTGTGGTAAAATCTCCACTTAAGCTGATATAGCAGGTGTGGTTAATTTCTTAATTTCTGATAAAGAATTCATCATGAAAGTAAGATATCTGAGATAACTTGTAAATACTTCATTTTCATGTCTTCAATGAGAATCTGATGCTGACATAAACACCTATCAGCACAATACATATGTCTGTAAATAAGATGTAAAAACTACATGTAAATTAAGAAAATTACTACATGTAGATTAAGAAAAAGAAGATATCGGAAGGAAAAAAAAATTTCTACAAAAATTATTTCCAAACTCCTATTTTTAACAAGGAAACACAAAATGCAACCATATGGTTGAATAAAGGGGAAGAAGAGGGACACAGTGCAACAGCTGGCAGAGACCAATAAACATCTCAGTTTTTGAAGAAATGTGCATATTTGTCACAGACATTTCTCTCAAGTCAGTCTTCAAGAGATCAGAAAAATCTTTTTTATGTTCCCCTTCCCACCGTATCATTATTCTTTTGTAATGTAGTATGTCAGGTGACAATATAGCACTAGCAATAACTAGTGCGAGCCGGTACTATGTTACTGCATAGTACTTGCAGCAAGATCTAATTACTTTTACACTACTTCTTTGTATTAATTGTTTTAAAGACTGAAATCAAGGGAAGTTTCATATCACTACAAAAACAGAAAAGGAAGCAACCACGGATATGCATGCAGAGTCACGATGAGGAATATAAAACAGATTATCTTTAGTTCTTTGGGAAGTCCCAGCATTATTAGTGCCTGAGTAACCAGAGGAAAGGGAACTTTGGCTTCACTGACTCACACCAAGACGTTCCAGTGATTTTTTTTTTTCTTTTCTTTTGGTCCCATTTTTAATCTGAACATTATAAGAAATCCCAAATGCAGTTATTTCTATATTGAAATCAAATTATTTCCTAACTACAACTACCTAATTGCTTCATATCTTTTCCCATGTTGTGTCCTTCATTCAGCAACATCAAACTACAGCAATGAATAAGTCTCACTTTAAGCTCTCACTGCATCACAGAAACTAAGGCACAGAAATTAGGTTTTCTTCAATTCTCAGATCACACATCAGGACTGAGGTACAGAATTTAGATGTCCCACACTGAAGTCTCAGAGTCTTATCCTATTTATGTTATCTCTCAATTACAACATGAATAATATATATCATAAAATCCAGAAAAAAAAATAATCAGTACAAGCAAACAAAAAACTCCACACACCAGGGCTAGAAGATAGATTTTTCTAGCATAACATTTCCAAGAAAGTCAATAGAAACTACATATATTTGGCACCTCTGAAAAACAGGCTGTAAGCAGCTTGCACCTGATAATAACAAAAGTTTGTGACGGAGCTAAAATACAGTCCAGATCTCTGGGTTTTCTAGGATTCACTACTAGGCTGGAAATAGTAAAACAGGATCGATAACATACTACAAGTAATTCTACAACATCTTGCAAAGTGCATTCAACTAAGATGTGAAAATCATTTCAGCAAAGGTGGCCTTAATGTCAAGTAATATGGTGTTGATTTCTGGCTCTGTGTTGAAACTATGTCGTATGGTCTTAAAGAAAAAACAAAACAAAACAAAACAAAAACAAAACCAAAAAAAACACAGCTGTGAATTTGGTCCATGAAGTAACAACAGATGAGATTTTTTAAAAGTATAAACAAAAAAGTAATTCTATGGATCTTTATTAAGAGAAGTTATGCCACTTTACAATAATGATGAATAGCTGTTCGTCCTACTGTCAAAGCCATAATTGTGAGAGTCGACAAGAATGTGTGGAAATTCTGGGTTCTGTGATGGGTTTTTTTTTGTGGTTTTGTTTTTTTTTTTGTTTTTTTTGGTTTTTTTTTGTTTTTTTTTAAGTTAATCTCCTGACTGTGTGTCATGGTTTAACCCCAGTTGTCAACTAAGCACCACACAGCCACTTGCTCACCCTCCCCGCCCCCTGGTGGGATGGGGGAGAGAATCAGAAAAAGTACCCATGGGTTGAGATAAAGAAAGTTTAATAGGACAGCAGAGGAAGAGGGAAAAAAATAATAGAATATACAAAACAAGAATATACAAAACAAGTGATGCACAATGTAGTTGCTCACTACCCGCCGACTGATGTCCAGACAGTCCCCAAGCAGTGATCGCTGCCCCCCGGCCAACTCCCCCCACTTCATATACTGAGCATGACATCACATGGTATGGCATAGCCCTTTGGCCAGTCTGGGTCAGCTGTCCCGGCTGTGCCCCCTCCCAGCTCCTTGTGCACCTGGCAGAGCAGGGGAAGCTGAAAAGTCCTGGACTTAGTGTAAACACTACTTCGCAACAACTAAAACATCAGTGTGTTATCAACATCATTCTCATACTAAATCCAAAACACAGCACTATACCAGCTACTAGGAAGAAAAGTAACTCTATCCTAGCTGAAATCAGGACACAATGCCTGCCTACTGAATTTTAGTTTCTATTGCAGAGAAGTGTCCAACCACACAAAGCAGATTCCTTTACGATGAAACTAGGTAGGAGGATGTGCTCTGGGAACACACCTAATAGCCCTCAAATGCAAAGGAATCTTCACTCCCTGGGAGTCGACTAGATCTAGTCTACACAAACTCCCTTCAAGGTACCGTGTGGACATGGGTTCCTCAGCACCAACTGTTTTAGTCAAAGAACAAGTACTACTTTTGGACAACTACTTGCTAATGTAGACACAGCTTTTGTTTTCATGTTTGCAATTTTCTTTTTTTTTTTTTTAAATATATTTTATTTCTATACAAGTGATTTCTTATTCTGACAAGCATTGCTTAAAAGGTCAGGCATTAGAATCTGATTGATTTGCCATTTATTCCAAATGTACACTATGCAACATTTTTGGCTTCAGTAAAGGTGCTCCAGACTTGCATAAGTATGAGAGAAGAATTAAATAGACTTTCTCCTAAGTTCCCTGCTACCTTTAAAATCCCAGTCATCCCTACAATGCTTATTCAGTACCTTTGTTCTCCTTTGTGCTGATGAATCTGCCATACACTCTTGTCTCTGAAGTGGATGATGTAAAGGTTCTTTGAAGAAAGGGGATTTGCATTTGATACAGTCCTGGCTATCCTCACACAGATGCTACCAAATCCATTGACACAGAATATAGAGCTGCTATGATGAGCCGAGGGGGGAGGCCTCAAAATCTTCTCATGTTAAAAAGCTGTGAAAGTTCATTCCCCAAATCATTTGAAACTGAAAAGAAATAACTGACTACAGAAAATCAATTTAATCCCTCATCGATTTTCACTGACTTCTGTAAGTTAAATCAAAAAAAAAAAAAAAATCTGTTTTGTGGACAATTCACTTACAATGTGATCAGGAAAAAATACACTAATAAATTAACAGAAAAGCTGTTATGCAAAGACAGAACCTTTTCCACGTCTGTGTGTCTTCCAATACATGGTCCCACTAAACGGCATGTATTTCATGGAGAAGGTCACCAACATATATGTAGGAGAATAAGTTTACTTATTCTACAGTTCTGGCAGCATACCTCATCAAAATATCATTTTGAATTCAACTGTAAAAGCTTTAATGATGACTGCAAGAAAGACAGAATCCAGACTGATCTGCAAATCTTAGTTTCTGGACAGTCAGACAGAGAATGTACACTTTGTCTTTGAAAAAAACCCATTAATTTTGGGGTTGAAGTCCATTACAGAAATGCATACAACACCAAATTTTCTGAATAATTACACTTCCTAATCTGTTTTGAGAAATGTTTATTCTGTCTGCATTTCATTAGTGTGTTTCAGTGCTACCATACCTACCTAATAACAGCATCACTGCATTAAAAAAAAAAACCAAAACCTTCAACTTTGTTTCAAAGCCAGCTAATCCTACACATCTTTGTTTAAAATATTCGGTTGACAGAAAAAAGAAACAAGTGCCTCCCTCCTGCTTAAGGAATTCAGTAGTTTAAATGGAATATAGACTCATTTCCATTTATGTCCTGGAAAACATATCCTGTCAGTGTTCACAACCCTGTGACTTAGCAACAGTGTTTGGAGAACAAGAAAAAAAAAAAACCAACCCACACACCACACGTATTCCAAACAATATTGTTTATATTCACTGGTCTACATCCTATATTCAGTGATGACTTGTATGAAATTATATTTATCTTTCTGAAGTTCAATAAAAAGATGATTTATTTACAGATTATACAGTCAAGGAGTATAAAATATCCTGAATTTACTGATCATATTTTATGATTATATGATTATGAATTTATTCTAAAAAAGAAAATCCATATCCAAGAAGAATAATGCCTCTTTCTAATGGTTTACAGAGTGTACTACTATTCTGCTCCTTTCTCTTTTACAGGCTTTTACAAGCAGTCACAAAGTAATGCTACTGCAGTGAAACTGTCCAGGAAAAATAAAACCACAATTTTTTTATTCTATTCATTAAACTCTTTGTACCTTTTTTTTTCATATTCTGTACATCACAGGAGTTGTGAGACAAACTGGGAGAACAAAGAGAATATATAACCAGCTATGGCAAAGCACTGTGCTGACCTATGCACAGACTCTTCAGATCAATTCAAGTTTTAAGAGCACATTTTCAGAAATGGGATTTCCATACATTCACACAAAAATAACGTATTACGTAATACGTGCTAACCTACATATATAATATGTGAGCATGCATATATCTATCACTGAAGACAGGTTTCACCAGTTTCAAAGAAATTGAATCCTGGGCTTCAGTTCAAATAATAAACAGCTTCTACAATGTAAACTAAAGGAAAAGTTTTCTTCAGGACTAAAACATGGTATGGTTTTTGTTTTGGCTAAATGAGCAGCAGTAAAAACAGAGAGCACTATACCAACTTTGCCTTTCATAAATAGCTATCATGCCTTTCATAAATAACCAGAGAAGAATAAGAAAATGCAGAGTTTTCACTGAAATGAAGTACTCAAAATCACTGAAATATTAATGTTCAATAGTATCCAATTAGGACTGTAAAATGCTTGAACCGAAATGCTAGAAATAAAATGGAAACGCCAAAGAGTTCAGAAAAAAACCCTACTATAATGATTCAGTCTAAAAACTTGTACTATTTTAAGAAACTGAAAATGAGCTTAGTAAGTTCAGTTAAGATTAAAAAAATAGAGGGGATTAAAATGTGATTTGCACATACCTAGAGATATCTCTACAAAATATTACAGTGGAAAGATCAGGAAAAAAGGTGGTAAGTGGAAGATGAACACAAATGTTTGGATTGAAAGTTAACGTACATTTTTACCAGCAAGGTCAGTTAACCACTGCAATTAGTTGTCTAGGTAAACGGAAGACTTTGTATCACATCACATTTTTCAAACCAAGTCTGACTATCTTTCTGATCAGAAGGTACTTGTTTAAAGCAAAATACTGTAGGAACTGCTATACTAAGAAATGTGACAAAGTGATCACAATAGGCCCTTTGGCTTAAATTCCAAAACCAGTGGTATTTCACAATCTCATTTAGCCTTTTTCCCAGTCTACAACCACAGTAATTAAAAAAAGAAACAAACAAACAAACAACTAGTTAAGAAAACCTTAACATAAGATATCACAGTATCTTCATATGCATTCAAGCATGAAATGAAAAAAAATGAAATATGCCCTAATTTTATAACAGATAAGCAATCATCAATAGTAGTCAGGAGAAATTTATTTCTTAGAGTTATTTCTTCTTTATAAAATTTTCAAAATCAGTAAACAATAAAAATTGCAAATTAATTTTAATTAAGGCAAACCAAGATAACCCTGAAGTTACTTTCACTCTTTTTTTTTTACTTTTATTTTATTCTCTTTCTTAATTTTTACACAAAAGGTTTGCAACACTTCAGAACTACAGTAAAAGTGTAATACTGTAAAAGCATTATAGGGCTTTATACAGAGTGACTGATAATCTGATACTCAGAATAGGTGATTTTTTATTTTCTTTTTTACTCTGATACAAGTTTATGGATCCTAATTATTTCTCACTTGAATTTTATGATGATTACATAACACATGTCACTGAACACAAATTTCAAATATAAGGTGAGAAAAATTAAGGTTAAAATTAAGTTATCAAAGAGCTTTACAAGATTTTTTTTTTTAAGCATTAGTATTATTCAGAAAGATTATGTGCAGTGAAGAATGGATTTTCTGTAAATAACAGTATACCAACTGTTGACTTCAGTACTGCCTTCTATTTTTTAAAATCTAAGTCAGCTAAGAGCATTTTGACTAATATGACGATTTGTGAATAGCAGAACTAGTTATCTGAGTTCAGTTACATTAAGTAGACTTTTACTCAGAATGAATACCATTTAATAGTATAAATATAAATAATAGCAAAACATATTTCATATGTGTAATATAATTTCATTCTTATAATTCCATTTTCTCATAGGAAAAGATAGAAACTGAGCCAGCTTTGTTGAAAAATGTTAACTTTTTCAGTAACGATGGGGTATTATTAATAGAAATTTAAATAAATTACATGTGAATAGAAAATTCCTTTGTTTTGAGAAAACACTACGTTCAAAAGAGTAACAAGAACAACACATATGATCGATGCTATATCTTTTAGGGCTATTAGCATCGCACTATCAGACTCGCATTGTCTAATGAATCTTACAGGTATCACACTGTCTCTAGCAAACTTCTGCAGTTTTCTGAATTATAAGAATTAATTATTTTATGGATGTTGCAAAGAAACCAGCTTGCATAGAATCCGCTATTTCTAATGCTTATCAAGGTGCAGATCCTGTGAGAAAAAGAAGTCTGCAAATCTCCAGAAAAAACATTGCATTGACACGGTTTTACGTGCCATCAAACTGTTCCACACAAGTGGCTGGCCCTCATTTTTGAGGCCAAATAATGCCCATCAGTACCAGATGAACAAATATGCCACAAGCTAACAATTTTGCTAAAGAACTGTCTGCCCCACTCCCTCTAATTGCACTAGGTCTGCTAAGAGTAACAAAAACTTTATGAATGTTAAAGTGCGCAAGATCTACTACAACGCAACAAACCGCCATTTTTAATATTAATCACATTTGTATTTTATGCTCTCTACCTAATTGAGACTTGTATAGGTACCCTATCACATGTACCTTATGCTGAATACAGCTGATCATTTGATCACTGTTCTCTTGCAGCGCTCTTCCTGTGCATATTTCAAGTGCCTCACAAATATAAGGGTAACAATATTGTAATGCTCCATTACAGCTTTTCTTCTGCACACACTAATCACATCTTACAATTCCCTTTGTGAAGCTGGTGTTCTGTCAGGTCTCAGAGGGTTTTAAAAAAGGAAGGGGCGGGGAAGAAAGAGAAAGGTGGGATAGGGATGTTCATTAAATCGCACCAGCTATCTTAAGGCAGGCTCAAAATGTCAGCAACATACAGGGAAAGGGGGGAAGCATGAAGGTACTCATGTTCACGTATATGGGATTTCCTTTTTCTTTTTTTCAGTGTTGTTGGATTCCAGGTCTGGTATTTACTGAAGAGATAGCTTTTTTTTTTTCCCCCTAGTTGCTTAATTAACGTGGCATACTTGGCCCTGTGACTCTGTCAGAAACGACATATGCGTCAAAAGCAGAATGGGTGTCCTTGCTGCAAGGAATTCTATTTTTAAGCAGAAATGACTCATCAACTACTGGGGTGTCCCAAAAGCTACAATTTGTCAAGCTGTCAGGAGAAAAGGGAGGGGAAAAAAGGAAAAGAGGTCACATCTTTATTTGTATCTGTAGCTTGAAAAGCAGAGGGTAAGACACTGATTGTACATTCAACTCCACCCTGAAAGGCAATCTTCTATGCAAGCCATGTTTTGATAACAGCTATATGGTATCTGGTATTTTTAAAACCTCGTCTAAGTTATCTCCTCTTTTACATTAGATAGATTTGCAAATTTGTCCAGTGGTAAGGAAGAATGCTGTTAATTCTGTGTGCACAACTAATCTGTCTACAGGGAAAGCAAGCATGGGATGAAATATTTGCAGATGCATTGTCAGATGGCTTTAGGATGAAACAAAAAATGCAAAGACTCATTTGAAAAGAGGAAAAGGATGAAAACTGAAGAAAGGTTCTAACCAGTATATCAATTATATACTGGTGTGGTTTTTAAAAGAACTTAAAATGTAATTTAAGAATATGTTCTCACAGCAATACTGGAAACACATCAAGCGGCACAGTATGAGTTTGTAAGAACAGAGAAGTGAAACTGAGCATGCCATAATCGTGATCTATACAGTTCATTACACAAACTGACCTCAAATTATTCCATATTGTAGGTGGTGAAAATAAACACAGGACAGATTTCCTGAGAACTTGTTCCCAGTGAAAGCTACTGAAATCTAAGCTGCAGTTAAATGCTAGTCTAAAATTTTTTTAATCCGTATTTCTTAAGTTCAGATCCAAGTCATTATCAAAAGAATGTGTACGTAAGTATAATGGTGTCAATAAACTTATTATTTTATTGCTGCTGTATAGACAGTAAATTATCATTCAGAGAGACAACCATGATTAGTAAATTGTAACTTAAGCCACCAAGTAACAGTTTGCTCTTCAGATGCAGCATAACATGTATTGTTGTAACTCACATATTAAATATAATTTTCAAACTAAACATAAATTCACAAGACTATCAAACCACAGAATGAGAAACTCGGAAGATCTATTGCAATCATTTTTTCATCCCACGGAAACACCATACGATTATTCCCTGAAGCATATTCTTCAGACTAATTTCAAGTGCCCAAGGGAGGAACGTTTCATATTACTCACTATGGAAGACAAGGAAAATACTAGCAGTAGCATCAGTCCCTGCCTTGGATCAGAAAAGAAATGAATAGACATGGGTAGAAATTAAAAAAGCACATTGGTTCTGGGGTTTTGAGATAACAGAGAAACTTTTACCACTCTGGTTTCACTGGTCTCACAGACCTATGAGTTAATGCAGAGGTATGGATCGAGTATGGTATCAAAACTAATGCAAGATTTATGCAAGCAGGGCAGAAAACGATAAACTACAGAACTTAAAGCATATTTTAGATACATGGTTTTCTAGACATGCCTGATTATGCCTGACATCTGCTCTGAACCTTCAGGTGAATGAAAGACTTTTCTTACTCTTGCAGAAATCAAACTTTGAGATCCTGCCCTACAAAAACTAATGGAATTTAGAGCAGATGGGGACAATCTTCCCAAAACAGAGCTAGAAAGCAATGAAGGCTGCCAGGAATCAACTAGAAGCAGCTGTCAATTTGCAGTCCTTTTTCACCCTGATGTTTAACCTGATGCCTTTTGATTTCTCAGCACACAAAACCAGAAACAATTCATTGGGAAAGAAAGATGCAGTATGGCACATAGGAGTGTTGAATACCAACCAGTGGTATTCAAATGCCCTTTATCAATGGCACTTGCTTGGAGAAAAATTGCGAGGTGAGGCAACAACCTGCTAGAGTCTTCGTCAAGCCACTGTCTTCCCCCCATCCCTTTAAGGAGCTCAGGTATCCCACATAAAGCATAACAGCATCCAAAACCAAACCAAAAAACCAACAAACAAACAATAAATAAATAAATAAATAAAAACAACCAAACTTTTTTTCTTAAATACAACAGAGACAAAAGAATTTGACTCAAAAGTAGATTATAACATCGATGTGCAAACCTATGCTTTTAAATCTACTTCTTACAAACAGCTCCAGAACCACCAATACAAACTTTCTTGCCATGAATGCCGTTTGTCACGAGATGACAGAACTGACCTGCAACACCATAAGGGAAAAAAGAATTTTCTACCTGTTGTACTACATGCTTGTTGGATTTGTTATTCATTTTCAGACAAGCTATAAAATGCTAACATCAAATCCTCAGAAGCATACCTGTGTGCCTACACACAGCCTCTGGATTTTAAAAAAAAAAAAAAAAAAAAAAAATCATCTCACTGATCAGCTACCCTAAAAGACCAAACTCTTATCTGAGTAATTGTGACCTTGAACTGCAGACCAACATGTTACAAAAAGAGAATCTGCCCTCGGCCAGAAAGGATCGCACATCCTCGTCGCGCTTGGATCCATTTCAGTCTTTTGCGAGTGTCTGAGTTTATCATCATAAATAATAAACTATGTTATGAAAAGTGAGGGTGTTAAATGTTAGCTTTTTATCAAGAGTATTTTTAGGCAAAAAATATTTTTGTAAGATTGAAATCCTGTAGATACCCTTGCTGCTCTGCAGGCTCAGATCCTCTGAGCAACAGTGGTCTTCATTTCCTTTCAGTATCCCAGGCCACACAGTCACCTTTCCGTTACAGAAGACATAATAATCAGATAATCCAACATCCTACTGACCAGAGTATCATGAAGTATAGGTACAACTGAGATACCAGGTATTTTATTTTCTTCAAAGTTCCTTTTGCAGGAAATTCTAGAACCATTCTAGGTTATCTTTTCCAATATTTCACCACTGTCACAGCTATCAAATTTTCCTTAAGATCCAAACTAAATCTGCAAAGTTGTAAATTATACAGATTTTATAGTTTCTCCAGCCACCACAGAGATGACCTTTGGTTACCCTTTCATTTACATATTGGAATGTTGCCATGTCTGCCCTCTCTACATCACAAGGTGGAAGTTTTTCTTCTTCCCCAGGCTGAACAAATCCTTTTCCAACAACCACTCTTCATTCCTTTAACTTATCTGTCACAAGAAGTTTCCTAAACTTTTCATCATTCCTGTTTTTCTTCAGACTCTCTCATTAGTTTGTCTGCATATTTCTGATATGACGGTGTAGAAGATAATCATGCTTTGAGGCCTTACCAAGGCTTAAGATATTCTATGGGTGTTAGTCTACAAATTTCACTGCTGTGAAATTTTTCCTTTCCTCTCCACAAAAAATATGAAGCCACGTTTTAGTGTAAAATCCTGCTCCTTTGAGAAAGTCTTGCCATGTAAATATAGCTAACAGGCTATTCAAATTAGGCAACACTTAATTTAGAGCTGAATTTCCTCCATTCATCCTTAAAAGAGATAAACTAGAGAGAGCAACATGTCTTGCCCTCCTGCAAACATGCGAGTGATACAGATTTTTGTCCGTATCAAAACTAAATTTCTGCCTATTCAGTACAAATTGGAGAAGGAAAAACTAACGGCAAAGTGCTTCAAAAACCATTAGCAAATTCCATCTAGCCCTTAAAAAAAGGGATCCGATTCTTGAAATATGATTTGTCCAGCTAATATTCTAAGAGAGGCTGAAAATTTAAACCACATAAGAGCTGGCTCATGAAAAATGAGGACTTAGCTTCTTGAAGATCAAACTCCTAAGCCTGCTATGTTCAGTATAAACACTATTAATTAAAGTGACAGATATTTACATAGAGGCCTATCTGGCAACATTTTCATACAAATAAAGTCACTAAATATGACTATGTATAAAGTTTTGTTATTTAAAATTACTGACTTATTTTTCGGAATAACAACATGATACAAGCTTGAACTTCAGTGATTCCTTAGCACGCAGCTGGAAAGCAGCTTTGCAGAAAAGGACCTGAGGGTCCTGGTGTACAAGTTGAATATAAGCCAGCAATGTGCCCTTGTAGTAAAGAAGGTCAGCAGCATCCTGGGCTGCATTAGAAAATGCGTCTCCAGCATGGAGACATAGACATAGACATACAGGAGTGAGACCAGTGAAGGGCCAACAAAGATGATTAAGGGACTGGAACATCGTCATATGAGGAGGGCTCAGAGAGCTGGGACTGTTTTGTCTGGAAAAGAGAATGCTCATCAGGATCTTATCAACATGTATAAATGCTTGATGGAGCCTCCTCTAGGAGTAAAAAAAAACAGAGCCAGACTCTTCTCAGTGATACCCAATGACAGGACAAGAGAAAATTATATTAGCTAAAATACATGGAATTACAATTAAACAGAAGAAAGAAAGAAAGAAAAAAAACCAAACCAAACCAAAACAAACAAACAAACAAAATACAAAAAAACAAACCACCTTTGACTGTGAGGGTAATCAAACACCAGAATAGGCTGCCCAGAGAGACTGTGGAATCTCCATCCTTGGAGAAATTCAAAATCTGACTGGGGACAGTGCTGAGCAACCTGCTCTAGGTGACCACGCTTGAAGCAGGAGGGCTGGACTAAACAATCTCTTGAGGTCCCTTCCAATCTCAACAATTCAGAGATTCTGCATGAAGACATCGGAAGTAAAGTTATATGTTGAAATATAGGCTGGTCAGTAAAATACTGAAAACGAACCAAACAGAAGATAACGGCTTGTTTCCAGAACTGCATCTAGAAAACAGATGTGATTTATGCCACAAATTCAGCTATTATTTTCTCATTTTTATATGTTTTCCAGAAATTTCGACCTTACTGAAATGTTTTACAAGGCCTAACAGTTCAGAAGAATTATCCCATTAAAATTTATCACATTATCAAGTTGCGTATCGTGATTAACAAGAATTTCTGTATAATACCGAGAAGTAAAAACTGTAACCAAAAATTTCCCCAGACCTTGATTTGCCAATTATTATATACAGAAACTTTTTTTTTTTTTTTTTTTTTTTCCATTTTATCTGGAACTCATTCACAGTATTTCTCATTTAATTCATTTGCAACAGTTAATTCTGACCATTGAGAAACACAATCTACTGGCATTGATTGATAGAAGCTTCATTGCATTGTTTTGTCTGGAGAAAACAGGATATTTCCATATTGCCTACCCAGTGATTATGTACAAGTAGTGAAAATCATTTTAATCCCATGTTGATTCATCAATACGATAAACACGTACAGAGGAATTATCTCTACTTAAGATTATAATCTAGCTGAAGAACAATAGAAAGTTTTATGAAGGAGTTTTACAATCTTCCTCAACTCCTATGTAGATTAGGAGAGTTATTCAGGCAGTGTTTTATAAATTCTATCTGCATATAATTTACCACACTCGAGCTCTGAGCATGTCAGAGAACAAATGCAAACATTGAGCTAAGTGATGGATAGCATAAAAAAACCATTCATCTAATTTCTACACGTATGCCTCACTATGTCCAATTCCTTTAATAATTCAGGAAAAATAACACCTATAGTGATTGGTTGCTGTATCTCAAGGGATAGATCTCTACCAACAAACCTAGAAAATATACAATCTTATCTAATCCCTTTGTCGCAGACAGCTAAGTGCATACTAACACGTAAAGGATAATTATCTGGTTTTTTTCCCCCCATTGTGGCTTGTTTCTTTTGCTTTTTACCTTACAATAATCACATCACTGTTGTTGCTGGATTTCAATCATAATCAACACCATCTGTACCTAACAAAGGCCTTCCATCTTTTTGGTATTCAATTACCTGTAGAGGCCTTGCATTGCATTGCATACCCCCCTGGCTGCAACTGTAGCATGCTATTATGAATGCATTGAATCTTAGCTATGGACATTTTCCCGTGAAACTTTGCAGAGCAATGAAGAAAATAATGTTCGTTGCTACAAATAAGGCTTTCTTCTGCAAATTGCTTTTCAATTAAACCAACAATGGTGTATACTCAGTTATCTATTACAAACACAGTAAAGATAAAATTAGCCCTTACTTATGACTGAAAAATCTTAATTAATGCTGTATCAGTTTAAAGGGTGCTGACAGAGTCTTTATAAACCATACATTTTGTCACTTGCTGAGAATCAGCAGTAGGAACAGCTGAAGTTATATTTCTGTTATAGTAGTAAAAACCAAGTGACTTGAAGGTAATGACTCAAGAGAAATTCATTTACATATTCAACCTAAATTTTCTTTACATCAGAAAATTACACCTATCTCCGTTTGACTATTGAGCAGTTAATAAAACTAAGAGTTATTTTTAGGAATTAACTCTCTATTTTTCACTCTTTTTGTAAAGGAGAGGTGGGGAGAACAAATCCAACTGGATTTACTTCAGCATAGGACAAAATTTATCAGCTCACAGAAATGGCCAGAAATTGCTGCAGTATTAGCAAAATTAAAATGAACAAAAAAATTAAAATTGACAAGGAGACAGGCTGCAGGGTACCATGGCGGATTTGGATAGTCTGTATGAGACTGTCTGTATTATTTCCCAAGAATTCTCATTATGGAGAGAATAATACTGTTTTAGTCTACTTGCCAAGATACAGACCATTGTAATTTTAGCAATTAGAGCAATGGTAAATATCATCTAACAACATTTCCTTGAACCAGATCCCAGAATTTAAAGTCAGCTTCTTCATCTCTATTCATGTATCATGAAAAAAATGTACATATATTAACACTAATATGTACTTAAAAGTACGAAGGAATGCTCCAGTGGCCACTTAGTGTGTGTTAATGAGTATATTATATGTCATATATATATATGTCATATATATATATGACAGAGTTTTATAAACATAATTAAAATATTTTCGCATGAGTAAACTTCACTGTAAGTAGGAAGGGTTGACACAAAGCTTAGTGTTATTTAAGGCCTACCTACTTAATTCCTCAAATATGAAGACTGAAATGCTACGTAGAATCCATATGCACTCAAAATACTGGTAAATGCAATACTTAAGAGCACAGGAGCCTGAACTGCAAGGGATGTCCTCAGCAAAATGATACAGCATAGCTCCAAAACTGTCTACTGGAGCAGAAAACAGCATTCTTTTAAAACTGCAAGACATATAAAAGAAAAATACATTCACAACACTTCAAAAAAAAAAGAATCAAACTGTAACCTGAAGCTTATAATAAAATTTATCAGACTATTTTGTGAAATAACAAAATCAAAGATCAAAATACTGAACTTTCTCCATGAACTGTATTTCTGATCATCTTATACACATCTTAAGTTTTTTATACATCAGGCTACTGGGATTCATTCGAAATTCAGATGTAGCAGCATTGAATTGTTTGATTTACAATTGAAATTTCAATTCCTTTTTCCCCTAAGGGCCATGAAACTGAGAAAGAGTCATCAAAATATTCTGCAGATTAGTCCAGGTGATGTGGAAAAGCTGACTAATTTGTAATGAACATACGAGACTGGTATCTAAAAATACTTGATTTTTGGTGTTTACACAGACTTAATGAACTACTCAGTTAAACGTCATACCTCAGACATATCTGTAAAAGGGGTAAAATGAGAAAGATGCAAATTCTCTTGGGCAGTGACAGTCTGTATCTGTAACAGACTTAAATAAATAATCCTCATCAGGCTTGTAGTATTTCTATAGAACATTTTGCTGCACTAAATCAAATGTCTTTCACAAGACAAAATGGCAGCAGTAGCAAACAGGCAGCAAAGCCAAACATGGTATACCACGACAATTTATCCTCAAACATTCCCACAGAATAACAGAGTTCATAAGGACTTGAAATCAAGTGCCACTTTGGGGGGGGGGGGGGGAATTGCTAGTAAAACATTGGACGATAACTTGCTAATGACACTTTTCTCCTTGTCTGTCAGACAGGAAATTTCTCAAATAGAATATTTATTTACAATGCATCCTTCCTAATCTATTCCCATACAATTGCAAAATACAGTGTGAATCCTCCAAAACAAGAAACCAGACTTTTCATTTTGCATTGTTTCGTTAAGCAATTTCTAGTACAGCAACTCTGATATCTGTTTCTCCAGCAAGTACTGCTACTAAGCAAGCAGGTAACAAAGACTTGCTTCACTCTAAATAATAAAGACAAGGCCAAAATACCGAACTGAAAGGCGCCACAGGAGACAGATGAAGCTCAAGAAAACTGTATTCCAGGAGGGAATGACAATCCTTTCTAATAGTCATCCACATATAGAACAAAACACAAGAATACAATTAATGTGTCATGAAATGAGTGCATTTTTATGCAAATATGTATGTGGATACTTTATATATATATATTTTTAATAAAAGCTGGACAAAAGAATTAACAATGATGCATTAGTTAGAATGTCAGCAGTTAAGCTGCAGACATGACAAAGTAGCTTAACAATTAAATATGTTTTTTCTTATAAAATTATTTGATTAATGTTTGAAATTAACTTTGTGGTTCATTGTCAAAGAACACTACTTCAATAAACTATATTCCAGAACAGAGCTGTAAAGATAATTAATCTGATCAATTAAAACTGTATTTCAAATTGCATTATCCCATACTCTTTGGGGATTAATTCACAATTAACGCAATCCCAAATGGGCCAAGCTCTCACACTCCCACAGAGTAGAGGATGATCAGTGTCAATCAAACCTTAGTTTGTGGTGGCTAAAAGTACATCTTTGTGCTCTATCTCCTGTCATAGCATTGATGAAAGGTGTATGGAGATGAGGAGAATATGGAGGGTATTTTCTATTAGTTTTAGACACTTGGAAAGCTTTAAGGAAAGTCTAGAATAGACACATTTGCAAAAAGCACAAAGCTCATTTAAAAAAATAGTTTAGAAATCAAGCTAAGAATCAGAATAAGGGCATTTTCCTTATGGTGTACTTAAGACAAACTTGGTAGTTTTGTATTTGGGCAGTATTCAGGTTCCCTGGATATCAGATCTAGACAAATGGGATTTTATACAATCAGTATGCAAAAGGAGAAAGTAGTTCTGAAATCATCTCAGATATACAAAGATATATAGAACATAAAAAAGTAGAGTTGTCTAAGTTTAACTTTTTATGTTCCATGTATAAAAAGAAATAAAGCTGTCTGATTAAGAATGTAATAGTTGAGAACAAGCTCAGGGCTCAGCATAAACCTATATATCTGTGTGTATATTTGTATAAATCTTCCTATTCACAGTGCCACTGTTATTCTTAGATCCAGCTGTTTTACACTCATTGCCAGATGGCACTCATGTACAATTCTAATCAAGTACAATATATGACACAGTATTGGAAAAAAAATAGCTATTTAGGAATACAGTGGTGCCTCTGAAAATACAAACAACTCCAAAAAGCTTAGCTGAAAAACACACGTGAGAAGAACATACAAAGCAAGTTGTGAGAGTTTTTATGTTTTCACCTTGCCATTGATGGGCTCTTTTTTTTCTACATTGACATCAGTTTTTAGTGAAGAGACTCCAGTAAATGAGGTGAACTTCAAGAGACAGGATAGTAATTATAAAGCAAGCTCTTTGGCAAAAAAAAAAATATTTCTGAAATGCACAGCTTACATCTATGGTTGCATATTACATTGTATTACACCCCAGAAGAGCAAACAGAATCAGACTGGAAAAGGATATTCACACCATAAACAGTTTCCGTGCTACTGCCATTAGAAGAAATAGAAAACTGGAGCCCTGAGTTACCAGTTTAGTGGGAAATTGAGTTTCTCTACTAGTGCTTTTACTGACCGTGCCTGAAGATGATCACGGTAAGCAAATGTTATTCTCTACTCTATTCGAGTCTCTAATTCAGTACGATATGCAGAGGTCAGAATGACAAATGGAAATGAAAATAGGCAATTCATCTTTAATGCTGATGTAAGTAAAAGAGAAGTACTTCTATATCTATTTGTTAAAACATCTTTTAAATGCAGAAAAACAAACAGAAGTGGACACAGGAAAGAGGGAGGTTGTGAAAACCACTTATAAAAAAGCGTGGAAAATGACAAAGTATTGGCAGATATCAAGCGCTCTATTCTATGGCAGCAGATTCCACAGACTCCAGAGAACCATCTAAAGAGTGCACATCGACTTAAATTTTCCTCTTAAGAATGAAGGATAATTCCAGTATTTCCTTACCTTGAAGGATTAAATGATGAAAAATTTTAAAGGAAATTAATTCATGCTATTCTGTACTAAAGTAGATCACTTTCTTAATCAAAACTCTTCTAAGTAACTGCTTATGACTACTTCTTTGAATGTGCTGCTTTTATTCAAACTAAAAATGGAAGAGAGACATTAAAGTGAACGAATCTCTAAAAATAAAAATGTAATTATTTGGTTATTTGTTACCTAAAGATTAAAATAATTATGTGGGTGATATTTATATCTCTCTGGCAAATGTTTCACATTTAACTGCTATTTTGAGTATTGAAAAATACCATTGTCCAAGAAAGCAGTGGTTTATGAATAAGATTCTACAAAAAAAAGGAAGGAAGGAGTCTAGTCCTTAGTAATAAGTGAAACATTTCCTACCAGGATGTGACTGGATTTAATTGACAGGCATGTCAAGACAGTCATTTCTCTACTAAATAAATTCCCCATTTAAGGACTGAAATCTTCCATTAGTGGCTACCATACATCACTGAAAGTGTATATATTCACTTTAAAGAAAAATGTTCTATATACATCTTGCGGTACTAGGAGACAACAGTTCAAGCTGGTGGCTTGTAAAAAGTAGAAGCATTAAATAAACAACAGAATAATCTTAATGAAGGGTATTGGAATAATCCCTGTAGTTTTAACAATTAATAACCTTCATTCTTTCCACCAAGAATGATTATTTTTGTGATTTTGTTTAGAACCTTTCTTAAAAGGTGAGTTAAGTACTGCTTTTTACTAAGAAAAGTCAATTCAGATTAAAGCAGATGTACTGGATCACAACTGTGCCCATATTTTGTAATGGAGTCTGATGCAAAGATCCCTAGTTTTGTGCCAGAATCAGAATTAGTACAGACATACTGTATAGCAACACAAAGCTACATAATTTGGTCTACTGAGATGTAGGACTAACTGGTATGGAGGCTACTATGTTGATGAAGCTGCACTATTTTCTGACCTCATATCCCTCCAAATAGCATTGCACTGGACGTACCATTTCATGTGGCACTAGTCTGGGAGAGTGTCTGAGAGTGAGGAACTGGGTAGCATAGCATGCTCTTCGTTTACCTTCCTCTCACAGCTGTGACGGCATTCATTTTGCCTCCAGTCACCTTCCCTATACCATGAATATCGCAGAGGGAGCAATGGGTAGTATCTTCACTATGAGCCTTATTGACTTCCTCAGTGTCTTCCACTAGAACTAATCATGGCACACATCCTTGCCTGACAAAACTCAGTGGTCTTTCTACTCTTTCCCCTTCCTTCACTATCTAAGTGGTGGTGGTATTCCCATCATTTGTGATGCCCCTTATGTATGAAGTCATGCAGGATTCCTTTGTGGACATATCTGCCATTGCATCTGCAAATCTACTGACATATTAAGAGTCTTGGATGAATAGATCGCTGGCGTTTTGTTTTAGACAAATGCTTACGCTAGTACTCTCCATCTTTCGACTGAAGACATGATTTTTGTCACTCTATGCATAAGATCAAATGACAGCTAAGTGTCCATGGCACAGGTGGACTACAACAGCTATAGAACGCATTGTCGAGGGAAAGCACACAATGGTATGTGTCACTGTCTGTCTAGTGTGCACACTAGATCCTGTTTGTCTCCACTGCTCCTGGCCAAGCCATAGTCTCTGTTGTTCCAGTTGTTTTGTTGAGGATACCACAAGCCTTCCTCTCACCCAACCTTCATCATTTCCTGTTTGACCAAATTCTAAAAGGAATTACTTTTACTAATCACGCACTTTGGGATCTTCAATAGACTGATATTTCATTACATTTGATTCTGCATTGCTGAAATGGATGTCAGGTCAGCTGCTAATAGAGAACTAAAGCAGAATTTTTTCAATTCAGGGATATATCTGGCAAGTTTCTCACTTGAATTAAACTACTAATGAGTATTTACCAAAAAAAAAAAAAAAAAAAAAAAAAAAAAGACACAGATGTATGTGTGGGAAGAAAGTAGGGTAAGAGAGAAGGAGAAAACAAAGGAAAAGTGTGCAAGTAGAGTGTATTAACTTGAGGTTTCTGAATTTAAACTGCAGCTGGAAGTCAAACGTTGGCTTAAAACCCAGAGACACCTACAGTTCAAACGTTTTTCTATCCCCATTAACAGAGCAGCCCATAAGGTGGTAGCAGTACATGGATTAGGGGGCCCACAGAAAGTTTAAGCACACCGGAGAAATCTCTCATGTTGTCTGTTTTGCTCTCCTTGAGGAAAACAATTGAACAAAGGCTTCTAGAATACAGTGCCTAAAAATCATTATATAATCCATTAGTTTGACAAAAGAAAATTGCCCTGACAAACAGCTGTATTTTGTTGGTCTGAAATTGAAACATAAGTGGAAACAAGTTTTATTCTATTTGACACTTTTGACTTGGATATGTTGGGCACCTAGAAGCTTTGCAATTGTACTTTTAAATGTTTTTAAAAAGATCTTCAGAAATTTGCTAAAATTAATGAGAACACTCACCACAATGTTAAGAAGGAAAAAGTATTGTCCTCACTTCAAGGAAGCTCAAGCTAGAACTTTAGTTCTCCCACCACTTGGCTCCTCTCCACAAATAAAATCTCTACCTTAGTTATTTGTGTTGTGCTTGACACATCTACGCTACAAAGGTATGGCTTGAAACTCACACGATGTGGAGTTGACATCCATGTGTTCAGGAACGCCTTTTGCTAGTGCTACCACCTACCCGAATATCAGTATGTACAGATGTCAACAGTGAAATGTCTCATTTTCTGAGTTATGTAAGGACTGTTTTAGAACATAATCACTGCCATTACAGACAGCTAGGCTGGCTCACATGGAGTGACTCCAGCATACTATCTTAACCACTGCAGTAATGGCAAGCCTAAAACTAGTTTGGAGAAAAGCAGCAAATACGTAGTCCTAGAGCTTTAAAATGCTATTGATATTTCAGAATATCATCCTCCCAAAATAACTGGATTCAACAAAATAATATTCTGTTAAGTCCCTTTTTATTGGTTTCTTCTGTGTTAGGCTACCAATTTGCCTGTTACACCACTGACAGTGTCCAGCTCAATATGAAAACAAGGGTGAAGTATGAATGATATCACAGAGAGGATATTCCTAGTTACACTGGTTTGTATCAAACCATCACATACCTCAAAAAGTCAGAATGAAACTTTCTATTGCCTGGCCAAAACTATAACACTATATAATAATATTGGTGTAAATCTAAAAAATATTGAGATGCTTTGCAGATTTTTACTGGTTCACCTTATTTTGGGAGAAATCTATCAAACCCAGGAGTCAGAAATCTGAACAGATATGCAAAACATAATGCTCATACTGTCTAATTCATTCAGAGCTTTTCAGAAGTGCTCCTGTCAGTCTCCCAAGACACTTTTTTTCTCCTGCAAACTGTAACTTTTTGGCAAATATTCTTCCCTTGTACTTCTTATCCCAGTCTTCAATTTGAAAGATTCTACATATGTCCAATGAACATAAAAACTATAATTTTGCAACAGTATGTACAATCTCAACACACAAAAGTAGTTTTTCTCTCTATTCAATTCTACAGATCCAATGTGACTGTGTTCAATCTAGTTTATATAAGGTCTTTTTCCCATTCTTGAGTTATTTTCGTAGGCCATGCACTATTATAAAGTTCTTCGCACTCAGGCAATGAGACCAAACGCTGATTTGAAGTAGATGAATGGAGCAATTTAAGGATGTCTAATTGCTGCAGAAAAGGAGGGAAAGGAAAATATACTAGAATACTCACTTTGACGAATCTATGAAGTATATTACAAGAGCACCAATACTAAGAGCGAAGACTAAGACAACCTACAAAAGAAAAAAGAAGAGTCATTATTTAACAGTGTTAAAGTGAAACATTTACTCTTTTAGACACAAAAAGACAAGGAAAATAAATCATAAACTAGTATTTTTTTTGTTTGTTTCAGCTGTCATTTTCTTTAGAAAGCTACTCCTACTTGAATTTCAAACACTATATATTATCATAGAATGCTTTCTTGCATTGAAAAAGAGATAAAAAGTTGAATCCTAGCTCAGGGAACCCCAGTATACAATTAGGTCCTAGATCTTAACCTCCGTTAAACTATATTCTTTAACTTCAGATGGCAAGTAATCCTATTGCATGGCATTCAAATCACACTATAGCTTTATCAGACCTATCCTTCAGGACTGCAGTAAGTTTGTGCTCATCGGTAAGTAAACCAAGAGTGATGACAGATTAGATTGAATTTCGGTTTATATACATGGTTGTAAAATGCACAGAATAAGTGTAAGGCTATGTAAAAATACGCATTTACTCTGTACTCCTGTCCACTGAGACTATAGTTAACTTTCAAACAAGTTAAAACAATAGCTTGATACAGCATGTCCTGATACAATGGATACATACCCCGGGCACCTTGTAGTCCCAATGTTTCCCCCCCTTTAAATCTGTTGAAGTTTTTGAACCAAATAATTTTGTTAGGTCTAGCATCCAGCCCTTGTTAACAAGGTAGAACTTACTTTTCTGGCTAGTGCAGCAGCAGCTGGATTAATCACATATCTCTCTCTAATTCTTTTTTTCTGAACATAAAGCCAATACAATTGTCTGTTCTACTGACTCCCACAGATTCTCCAACACTGTGGGAAGATTTAGTTTCACATCCTACCCAAAGTAGGTCTGCATCTACACATGACAGCATAACTGAAATTTCTGCACTCAAATTTTGGCTTGAAGAATCACGAAGTACATGATAGTTTGTGTACCCATTGCGACTTAAATTTCTGATATCTTTACTCTAGGTTTCTGTCTCTTGAACAATGGCATCCACTGGGTAATTTGGAATCTGAAAACATGAATCCAATAAGCTATTTTTTGTATCTTAGATACAGTTCTTCTGGAAGAAATCAGAAAAGATTCCTGTCTGCTGCACAGAGGATGGAAACAGATGGAAAATTGTGTCTCCTGCAACTCATCTGATCTGGTGGTCTACAGAATCAAAACAAAATGTCCCTTAGTCTTCTGGCAGGCACGTCTCAAGTAGCTGCTTAGAAGGAACGTCCCTTAAAATAAACCCAGAGAATTGATCACTCAGGATTGGGTAAACCAGGTTACTAACTAAGGGGACATGCAGCTCCTTAAACTGCCAGTTAAAATACAACTTCTTAGGTCAGAAGCAGCTAAAATTTAAGACACTATCTAAACAACTGCATTTGTGAAATAAACTAGTGAGGTCATTCCAGTTCTGACACAGCAAATATATTAATCTGTATAAATACCATACCTAATGTGTACTACTACCACTATTGCTACTTTTGTTGACAATCTCAACTGTTCAAGCAACAGATGAGCACCGAAACAAAAATTTCTTCATTCAATACAGGCATCAGACCTTTTTCTGAAGCTGCCATATTAGGAAGGAGCCTGACAGTCATAGTGCCAGCAATACAAGGGAACATGCAATGTGTTAATTCTAAGTAGACTTACTGAAACGACAATGTATAAGTTTCTCTTACTCTCAGCTATCACTCGATGTAATGGCAGTATCTTAACTAAGGTATAATTGTATTTATATAACCAAACTCTGGAGCTCTGCAGGACCAAAATCAAACATGCACATAATTTCCAATAAAAGAAAGAAACTCATTAATTTCTTAATATGATGTAATCACTGCAACTTGTTAAAAAAATTCTATTCAACTGAAAGTTTAAATTAATTTTTCATTCCTTTTTGATCTTACTGACCATAACTTTCTGCTTTGTAAATGTCTGAGAAAGAGTATTTTGCCTGAGTACAAGTACCTGTTGTCTTCTCTGATGCATTATCACCCAAATCAGTGAGATCTGTCAGTCAAATTCAAGGACTGAAGCATGAAACTCTTCAAATAACATTTTTACTACCTAAGTCTAATATAATAATGTTAACATGTACAGTTTGAATCTTCTTTCATTAAACTACATTATTGATCAGATACATACAGGTGTTGCAAGGTGAAATAAGCTATTAAATCCATATCAACTGGTAAGAATCTCACCATCTCATAAGAAACTAATGTGATGAATAGAACTTGTAAATTGTCACTTTGCAATATACCCTGAATTATGATTAGGAGTGATCACAAGGCCTGTTTTTCTCTGAATTAAGTTATGGGGAATCAAACTGATTGTACGCACCCTGCCCCACCCCTTGCAGTATTCCAAGGCACACACAATCGCGTTTTGGATCTGAATCAAATCTGCCCCATTGTCTCGCTCTAGAATTAATTATCATCAATACATTTCAAGGGAAGTCTTTATATATTGGATTTTTAAAAAAAAACAGAGTTAATCAAGATGCTGAGGATTCTGGGAATACAGTGCTTACATTTTTGGTGAAAATTGTCATTTGACCCAAAATGAGTTTTTAACACAGGTATTCAGTCTTACATGGTTTAAAGTAAAGTATTAATGGTGATGTTTTAGCCTACATTCTGTGGAATCATTTATATACTAATAGCACCATCAAAACCACTATTAAATACAGGTATTTCCTTAAAAAACAAAAACAAGGCAAACAACTCAACCAACCAAAAAAAAAAAAAACACCCCAAAACCCGCAAAATCGAAACTACAGATTCACCCTATAGCAGGAGTTTTGAGCTTAAGAATGCTGAAATGACCATTTAATGCTGAAAATGAAATTTGAGAAACTAAACTTGTATCCTGTTTGCGGCTCTGTGACACTCTTCTCATTCTTTCAGGTTTTGCAAAGTACACAAGTAAAGCTGGACTTTTATTTTCCATTCCACATAGCAAGTCTTAGGTCACAACATTCAGTCATTGCTTACTAGCCAAAGGAGTCCTCTAGAACAAAACCAGCATAACTGTATACCAGCCTTGCATTTTAGTTATATCCAATCCCTTAATAATCATCATTGTGCTGCTTAAATAACGTTATATAGATTCTGCGTAAGATCTTCCAAGACACTTAAGGACTTAAAATATTCTACGACAATTCATATAACTGCCACTAAAATGCAAATATCTAAATTTTGCGAGAAGCTCCGGATTCCTATGCTACACTGAACAGCGAGATATGTATGCAAAACTACACCATTCCTCTACTGTAATATATATCTGATTTTAAATCAAGGCTTGTTTTCTTTTCTATTGCCCCAAAACACATACCTAACATTACAATTCATAATGTCCCCAAAAGCCACACAAAGGGCATCAGAAGAGAAGGGAATTTTAAACTCCATTTTTATCCTGGTAGCAGAGAAACATGTTTTTCCTTTGCTAAGTGACAGAGGTATTGAGCTGAACTTAGATACATCAAGTGTGTGGAAAAAGCAGGGCCTGAACCAATGAGGTTAGAGTTATATTAAAATTAAAAAAAAGAAAATTAATACCCTTCCATGCTATATAAACACATTTGCTAGAGTCACAGATGCAAGTTTTTTGCTGTATTCCCATCTAAGAAAGCTGAATGCAACCTGGTTATTCAGACCCAGGGAGAAAAACATTGAGTTTAGGTCTAGATTCAGATTAGAGTCTTTGCTAGATTATCATGGGAGATAACACCTATTTTGGGGAATTTACTATACTTGGAGAGAGGTATGAACATAGGCTGACACCTCAAATTCACAGCAACTAGAATCTAAGGGAGGAAAAAAGCGTATATGTATGTGAATTATTGTCTTTTTTGTTACCCAGGCCACGGGGAGAAGCTTGCTTGCTCTGTTTATTATTCCAATGCAATTGGCACAACACTGCAATTGCTACACATCTATTATAACTTCTCTCTGTCTGGAAGGAAAGAATCTTTTGATTTATAATAACTTACTGTTTAAGATTGAGAAATGTGAAATCATAGGCTAGCAGCTACACTGACTAAGCACTCAGTATCAAGCTAAAAATAAACACCAATCTGATTAAAGGAAAGAGGGGGAAAAACATGGAATAATTGCTGCATATCCTTAAATCTTTCCTAAAAAAAAAAAAAAAAAAAAAAAAAAAGAAATCCAGCCACAGAGTTCAACAAAAGTGTACAATGCCTTTCTGAGGCAGGCGTCAGAGAAATGGCAGATAAAATCCACTTAAAGAAAACTGTAAAAATGTTTTGCTCTCCACTGCTAGCAAGATGCTCCAGAAGAGCTTTAACTGCTCTGTTGCAGTCAACTGCCGTCAAACTTTATGCATCCACATTAAGGACAGGAGGAAGGAGAAAAAAAAAAAAAAAAAAAAAACAACAACAAAAAAAACCAACCACACACAAAAACAAACAAACAACAACAACAAAAACCCACCACCCTGGAAATTTTAATAAGGGTGTAGCAGCACAATAAAAGTTGCAGGGAAAGTATTGGCATTGAGAAAATACAATCAGAATTAAGCCATGATAACCGAAAGGGGATTAGCACACCTTCCAGGACCAGGCCTATGTAACAAAAGGATGATAGTGGTAATCCAACGGGTGGCACTGTTTCCCCTACAACTGCATTGAACGAATGTCCTGGCATTATTGAAGAAACATGGGAAAATGGAAAGGCTGTTCACATTAGAGAGGAGGGCTACAGTTAATACAGCCACAACAATGAGTAATGTAAGGACTCTAGAGCAAGAGCTTCAATCTCTCGATACCCTGTAACTTCTGAACGTTCTGTGGAACGTGAAACAAAACTCATTGAAGTTTCAAAGGCAAATTCTTGCTTATACAATATTGAACTATCCAAACATCATTAATACAAAATAGCATAGAACTCAAAGAGGTAAAGCAGGGAATAAAAAAGGAATAGTTGTCTAATGTTATATCCCTCTCAACATTAAGTATTAAAATAAGAAGTACACAGTGAAAAGAAAAAACTTTCAGGAATCCTGTAACCCCTAGCACTTCAAGGCATCAGAGAGTCCTTATTTTGTTATCTGAGCACAATCTGTTGTGTATTGTTCTTCAGAAATGTCTGTCTGAAACTTATTATTCTAAGGTTAACTTTTTCAACCCTAAGCCTACTGTACTCTCTAGAATATATTAAGTTGTTCATTATTAATATTTTTAGAATTTCACTTAATTTTAATTTCTATATCCATACAGTAAATTCTGTTAATGAGCTACTGAGCTTTTTCATGTGATGTTTTAAAATAAAGCTCTATTAGCTTTTATATTTCACATTACTTAAGAATACAAA
This sequence comes from Platalea leucorodia, assembly GCF_965183815.1. Lineage (NCBI taxonomy): Eukaryota > Metazoa > Chordata > Aves > Pelecaniformes > Threskiornithidae > Platalea > Platalea leucorodia. Next base: position 26,816,195 of record NC_138826.1, read on the forward strand.
TTATTTCTTATGACCATAAAGCTACATCCTCAAGGATCCACTAATTTTGGAACACTAAAGTTTGCATTAGCAAGATGTCAATAGCTTGAGGTTTCGACCTAATTTGAATGAAAATTTACATACTTAAATATAAAAAACAAACTTCCTTTAACCCTAAAAATGGAAATTAATTGTATTTCTTTTACAGACAAACAGAATTTACTTGTCTGGATTTGTTAGAAATGAAAACCTGCATTTCTAAGGACACACCAGCTACAAGTTACATTTCAGAAGTAGGAATTACTTAATCCTTGCTTGGCAATCCCAGCATTAATTTGCAGACTCTAGGATATGCACCAGCCTCTGGGCAATTATTGCAGTTCAACAAAAGTAAGACTTGAGCAAGTCTAGACCACAGAAGACCCAAAATGGCTTACTTAAATTGATGTCTCATTAACTGATACCCTATATGCAAACTACAAAATTCAGAAAGCATTACATGCAGGCAAAGCCATAAGTGGTAAGAAATTATGCGCTGCAGCTGATATAAACAGCTGAGCAATTAATATCTCTTAGGTTACTATAAATACGAATGAAGTAAGTGCTATTTACTATAACGCAATATAGATTCTTGCTCTAAAAATCATTGTTCTCCACTAATTTTTTTTTGGTAGCACTTCATTAAGATGTTTTTATTAATATTACCTTTGGACATATCACAGTGAACTAAAGCAGCTGCATGATGTTAAATTATAAAATTCATATTAGTTGATCCAACAAAATGGTCTTCAGAACTTTGTGATTTGTCAAGACAAATAAAATGTTATATACATTTTTATAGCAATCAATAGTAAATTTCTGTTTAGAGACTTTTTTTCCACTATACCCTGATACCCAGGAGTAAAGCAGCAGTGAGGATCTCTAAAATCCATCAGCAGGACCTAGTACCAAGTTCTGGGTGGAGCTGTACAGACTTTTCTCTGGGCTTAAACACACTGCCCTGCCTCTAGCCTTTCTGCCTCCGCTTCTTTACCTGGTCCCTCCCACACCAATGCATAAATAACTAAAACGATGAAAGCAAACGTAGAAAATATTCACCATCTACTCTATGAGGTCATGAATTCTCACGGGTTCTTAGGTCATTCTACCTCATTCAGGTTTGCAAGATCATATTTCTTATTGATGAAATGCTCTCTTCATATCTTCCAGAACAACTGCATACAATGCCAGCTTCTCTTTAAAGAAAACTATCTGACCGTGTGCCAGTAGTCGTGAGCCACCTTACAAGAGCAAACCAGGAAATGTAAGCAAATGAGGGATGAAGCGGGTAAATAGGAGAAGAAAGATAAAGTAATAAAACAATGAAAAGACAAAATAAGATGCCATCTTGTTCCTACCAGCAGTAAATAATAAATGAAAAGTTCAAACAAGGATTCTAAGAAACTGAGAAATTTCCTGTCACTTCCCTTTTATTCACAAATATAGGGAAACAGATTTTGCAGTTAATATACTCCCTGTATAAGAAACCATGCTTGATGGAACATAATACTATGAAGAAGAAGCAGTGATATATGGCTTGGTTCTCATGCAAGTACAGGCAAAGTGCAAATTCTACAGTCAGAACCTGTACAACAGGATACATGCTAACAGCTACGAATCTTAAGGGATGTGTCTGCTGGGTAGTGTGCTAGCTAGTAAATCTGTCTTGGTGACTTATTGATCCTGCCATTTTGCACACAGAAAAGGCAGGTGGTACAGGGAGGGAAAAAAAAAAAAAACCCAAACCCACAACGCGTTTCTACTATTTCTTCCACACTTTGAATGTCAGCTAGGATTTAGCATCCAATTCTGGAAGGAACTAAGCACCTCCAAGCTAGACAGTGAGCAACCCCACCTTTCAGGGAAGTCAGAAAAGGTCCAAGAGCACACAACTCTGAAGAGCCTTTACTAACTCTTAGTTTTGAGCCTGAAGCAATTAAAGTACTCAATCCAAACTTTGCAACTTTGATAGCTACATTAAAAACTTCTCAGAAACCCAGACTTGAAAATGTTTGCATGCAAGTTATTTCATTTCAATTACATTTTCTGCTTTTTTATTTTGTTTACCTTTATTACACAACAAGGAGTTAACTAAAAAGTCAATTATTAAATTCTACAGTAACTAAATTAGTCACCAACATGCATTAAAAAGAGTACTGAAAACCTTGGCAGCTTTACGAGATTCTTCGCTTTATAAATTTTCCCCTTTGGCAAAGCTCATAGAGACTTACCATTTACAAAGAAAAGTCAAAGTTTTTCCAAAAGAGGGGGTGAAGGGGAGTGAGGAATGACTACTTGATAAACCAATAGGCAGTAAGGTCTCAGGGAACTTCTCTAGGAAAGTTCGTAGCAAGGACTTCATTTTGAAAATAAGAGGCAGCAGTGAAGTAGGTCAGCATGAGCTCTGGATGATGATCATGAGCAATCAGAAGGCTTGGTTATTATCCCTAGTTCTGCCACTCATATGGTGAGTGACCTAAAGCATATTACTTGACCTCTCCAGGCTTCCGATTCTCCCTCTGCTTTCATTTGGCAAAGATATTGCATGTCAACTCATTAGGGCAACAGCTGTCTTTCATTACAGGTGTTTTCAATGGATCTAGCACAGCTGAGCCCTCTACTGCTGCCACAATAATAATAAAAAGCCTGAGCAGGACACTATGTAACAGTGTCAGCACTATCTGCAAGAGCAAAGGGACTTTATTTATTAAAGGGTTTTATTTAAATAGAAAGGTGTCAATATCTCTTTTGAAGATAAACTTTTTTATCTTTCTGGAATTACATGTTTGGTCCCATGAAGCCAGTACCCAGTACAGTAGGGTTTTAATTTATTACTGAAACTAAAATTTTGTATTTATTGTAAATATATCTTAAAAAATACAGTTCATATTTAATGCATCTCTTTTTACAGACTTGCATAATAGCGTTAATACAGAAGCAAAACCGCTGGGAGAGAAAACAGATGCAGCAGATACAGAAGTGTTACCAAAAAAAAGTTAGCCACATATTCAGTTCTCACATATTGAACTTAAGCATCAGAACAGTAATTTGAGTATTACCTGAAAAGTACAGGTAAGATGCATGATAAAGGCCTGAATCACTCTGAGCTTGCCTAACTATTCATAATCGTAGTAAGTAATTAACATAACAGGTCACTGGGAGTAGGATACGTGACATCTCTGAATAAAACCACACAAAAACAGAATCGGCAAATTCAGCCTGTCTGCCATCAGCTGCATTTTATTCTCTCTCCAATAAAAGATTCAACTTTCTTACATACACTTTAACAGACTACCTCTCATTTGAGCAGACTGCTTGAATTTCAGAAGTCTTTCTTATTAAAGGGATGCTGTGGGATCAAAATTCAGGAATCATTAGAGTAGGCACCAGGCTCAGGAATATGAAAAATCAAAGCAGGAAATAAGCCAAAGAAAATTAGTATCTTAATACACTTTTGTTTTCCACACACACTCCCAATCTCATTGGAGGAAGAATTCTGAAAAAGGAAATATCTTTGCTATGTCCTCCTCTGTACATGTTTCTAATATGTGTTAATATTTCAGCTTTATTTGTCTTTCTTTAACAAAGTGATTTTTTTCTCCTCAATTTTCCACTGACATATTGACAATAAAATGAAAATTTCTGTTCAACACATAAATTTGAAAAGACTGAGATTTTTTAATTAGTGAAAAAATAGGAGACAAAAAGTCCCATCTGTTAATGGTGCTCTGTAGCTTGAAGTTAATTAGGTTTGCTGGGAGAGTGCCTGGCACTATGACCAATTACAGTGCATGCAACTTTTCCAATTCAGTATTTAATTTCATTAGTCAAAAAAATAGCAGTACTTTCTATCACAATGTGCCATTTTCTAGAGCTAAATGCATAGCATTATATGTATGTAAATATGTGTGTTTGTGCATATTTTTTTTTTTTCCCCTCCAACCTAAAAGGTCCTTCCTCCTGATTACCTACCAGTCATCCAAGTCATCTCCCATTAAGGTCAACAAAAATAAAATTCACTTCTTGTATATTGGTAAAAGCGTAACTCACACTGATTTCCAGTGGATGCATGACTGGCTCTACAGTCACACTGAGCAAAAGAGTTATGAAGGTAACAGGTACCTACAAACTTTTTCCAGTTGTCAATGTTCTCATTTTCAAGTTCTTCATAGTCTGACTGTAGATAAGGGTCATCAGTGAGCCTACTGGAATGTCATTTAAGAGAAATAAGTGACTGACCTGTCAAACAATCAAATCATTCTAACAGAAAAGCAAACAAGCTCAGCTGCAGAACTGCTCAAAGGCAAAAGAGCATGGTCCCCCTACCATATACAACACAGCAGGAGAGTAGCATTCATAATGGTGGTTGATTATTCACAGTCCCATCCCCAGTGCTAGGCCTGGGGAAAGCATTTTCTTATTGTGTCACGCCCTGAAATGCAGTATATGCTAATTAATTATTTTTTTGTTTCTACGTTCCTATGTTTCAATTGTAGCCGAAGGCTTTTTATCTCCAGATGAAGAACTGGAACAAAATAACTTCAGATGGAACTCTTTGTTCTAGTAATACCTCATCCCACTTCTGGATAAAGAAAGGGATCGAGGTAAGTGAGGTGATGAAGTAAGCAGACTCTTGCACTTTCTGGTATAGCGTCTACACACAAAAATCTCCACCTGCACATGGAGCGTATTGAAAAGTACAAAAGTGCACTAATTTATGGAAAGAATAAAAGAGACAAGATATTGCCCCAAAACCATAACCAGAGTCTAATTAATTTAGAAAATAATCTAACTACAATGGTTCAACATCAGGGAAATTAATCACTTGAAACAAAGAGGAAATCAAATAAGGTCTTTACCAGTAAAAAGTAATTATTTGCCAACAATTAACCCACCCCTGTATCTGGAATACCACAATACAGAAATGAAAACTAATAAACTGTAAAAAAAAAAAATATATACTGGCAAATGCTGTCTTTTTAAATTAAGCAATTTTCTATTTCTTAATTGGCATTTGTTTAAAACAAAACAAAAAACCACAAAACTCAAGCAAACAAACTTCACTGCTCTTCTCATTACTTCAATATACTGTACTCATAACCAGTTCTCATCAGCAATTTGTTAACTGAACAACAACATAAGAGAACATCTAAGAAACTGTTAAGGGAAAAACAAGACAAAAAACAAAGGGCAGTGGTAAAAATGGCAGAAAAGAATAATATAATAGGGTAAAGACAACGCTGTATCTTTTGAATGTTGAAATTGGAAATATATTTCTGGACATAAGGGTTTGGGGTAAAAAAACACTAGTAAGTGCTCTCAGGAATGAATAAAGGTGCAAATATAGACTTTCTGAGAATTGCAGGCCTGATCCTGCAATCCACAGTCTGTTGTTACAATATTACACATATTAATACTGCTGGTAAAGGAGCTTCAAACTTTATTGCCATGTCATAAGAAATGACTAAAAGAAACTACATTTCTTTATGAATGGATCACTTCAAGGATTACATTTAATGAAATTATTTACCTTACATTATTTACCCTACCTAGATAGTATGACAGACAATAAGAATCCTCGCATTCCTCAGTCATTTGGACATTAGAGTCTGACATGCAACCTACATGACAGACAGTCACATCAATAAATGTTGAAAGAGGAATTAGACAAGGACGAATTAAAAGAGGTTACTTCCTCTTGCTAAGGTTTTATGATTGAATGGGTTGGGTAAGTTCATTTACTCAGATTTACTGTTACTATTCCTAAATTTTAAAATAGCAGAACTCCACAAACACAGAAACAATTCCCTCCCTTTTCAATTGTTTAGGTTCTTAGTCACAAGAACTCATACATCCAGCAAAGGGGGATGCAGCTGTGGAAGTATTCTCTGAAAAAATGCAAAGCTCTTGGCTTCAGTAAAGCCTAGTGAAATTTCATTCAAGAAAAAGACTGAATGAAGTAGAAATGGTCAAATCACTCAGCATACAAAAAAGCATTTGAATGCTTGTCAAGGAATGTGCTTTAAAACAGTATGAAAACAAGACAGTCTTCAGAAAAGAATCACTGCTAAATGCATCTGATTAACTGCAAAAACAGTTTTCTGCTGCAGAATACAACATTATAGCTCTCATCTTCCATTTAACATTATCTAATGTGGTGGTTTTTTTCTTAAATCTTTTGTAATATAAACATCATTTCCAGAACTGTAATATATCCGCTTACGTAGAAATATTCCACAAATATAGAGTATAACAATTACTGATACCTGCAAATGAATGAAGCCCTGTATTCATTGGTCAAGTTCTACTATAAGTCTAGGAAAATCCATAGCTGTTTCACAGACTTCTAAAGAGACGTAGCCATCAACAACATGACTTTTTAATAGGGACCACTATACCTTCAGAGATTTGCATTAGGATTTGCAGGAGCTCACTATACCTCAAGTCACATTGTCTACTCAGTGATCAGGCACAGCTTACTGTCAACTACATCAGAAGCCTTCCTGTGGCAGTTAAATGAAATATCAAACACTGGACATCAATGAACAAAATCAATGCGAAGAAACCATGCTAAATGGGAAGGGGGAAAACTATTGTTGATGGAGTTGAACAATATAGTAGTTTTGAAAGTCACCTTTGTAAGCATATTTTTCCTCCTTTTTCTCTGGCATTGTTTGTCTTTCAGTCATTTTGCCAAAATCGATAGCTTTGACTGATAGCTACAGAAAACATCTCTCATACCAATCTGCTTTGAAGACTGAAAAATTGGCTTTTTTGATCATTAGGAACAAATCTAAACCTACTTAATCACGCAGCTTTATATGAGAGTTTGTGAATACAAAAAGCTGTCTTTAATTACTGTACAAAAGAAAACTATAGAGAGACCAAGTCTGAGCAGTGACTGTAAATTGCAGCACTGACTAAATTTGAGTCATTGTACAGACTTAAGATGTCTGATAATTCTATACAAGAGCATATACCTCGACTTATCTGAAAACAGAAAATAGAACCAGCATAATGCTTTTCAAGGAGCTACTTCAAAATATAATTTTAATCATAACTCTCAATTTCCCATGGCAACATAAATGTAGACAATGTAAGCTCTTTTGTGTTTAGACTAATTTGAACTGAAAAGCCTGCCAATTAATTCTTTGACATCGTCATTAATCATTAAATATGAGATCTCTACGTAATTGGATAATAAAATTTAGCAATTTCACTGGAGCAGCTAAACCTAAAGTAGACAAATGTTCAGGGTTGTGGTGATCTTGGTTTATGGGGAAACATTCACTCACAGTAAGAAAGCCAATTTTGATGGGCTTTGGAAGTAAACTGAACAAATGTTCATATAGTGGCTTCTGCTCTCCTTTAAAAAACATGGTCATAAGTTTTCCTTTTATCTTATGTAAAATCTGCGCAAGTACAGTTATATGCTACTACAGGTGAAATCTTGATTCACAATTTGGTGCAAGGCTGCACTGCTACATGGAGGTTTCTTCACACTGGTATTTCAGAGAAAGGCATGGAAGCCTTTGATACCATCAGCTACAGGCATTGGCAATTTCCACACTGTAATCATCAAGGAAATGCTGATGGTATGTTGTGAGTATTGTTAATCTGGAATTGTGTCAACATCATGTACCAAATGATGAGAAATTCACATGAGGTATGAAATAGAATCAATGATTTGCAACTATCACTAAAGACCAATGTGGAAAACAAATGATGTAGCAAGCAGTGATGCAGACAATAATGTAGCAAGCAAAGGTAAAAAGTTATTTTTATACAACAAACCTTTACTTGTGGTGAGTATTTTTTTCTATTTTTTGAGGGGTAGGGTGGAAAGAGCAGTTTCTCTGTAAGGATGCAAAGACTGATTTATTCAGCAGACTTGTTTCCGGCAGATGAGTTTTCCTATGTTGCTATGCGTCTATAATTCTAAAACTGAAAGCTTTTTTATGAGCCTTTTTAATGTGGTTTAAAGATAAAATCACATAATCATATGATTAAAGGCTTGCCGAACCAACTTCCAGTATAACTCTCTCTAATAGTCTTTTTTACCACCCTCACTTTTAAAAAACATACAGCAGTGACCACTACATCTGGCCTTGAAACCAACTGTTACCTCAGCTGACCTTTTCTCTTGCTAGTGACAACACTGTCAAGTCCTTTAACTTTCACCCTCTGGTGTCATGGCTTTTGTTGTTCGTTTTACATAACATGAAGAGTTTAATTCAAAGATAACTTTTCAAAGTCATCCCTTCCTCTGGGTCCATAGTCTTTGCTTCTTTACCTAGCTTTGCAAGCCTGTGGTATCTCCCATCAGCATCCTTAAGTCTTCTTACAGACGCCTTCTTGAGGGTGGAGACCTAAAAAACTGCCTGTCTTCCTGCATGCTTTATATGGTCCCTTGCAAAGGTCTAAGACTGTAAGACTACTGAGTTTCATTTTGGAGTGGTCTTATTCACAGACATGAAAAACAGAGGGTGGAAAATGAGGAACATACAACCTCAGCTTATGTTCTGTCTCATAACTGTCAGTCGGTACATCATTTTTCCCCTTTTCTGCATGCTTGCTTCAGCCTGGCTGTGTTCTCTTTCTGAGGAGCTACAAGAGCATTTATTCTGAGAACCACCAAAAAACAAAATAATTGGACAAACCACCAGGTAATCACATACCAATCCTGGCCAAAGAAATTTATAAGAAGTATTGCTGCAACTCCCTGTCTTTATGTTAGTATGCAGTTTTAGTTCACATTTTAAAATATTACAGAATAGGCAGATGTTGAAAGTACATATTGGGTTTTAAGGTTTGGGGTTTTTCCTAAGTGTTGCGAAAAAATAAAAAAATTATATCTTACATAAACTACACAAAATCTAGCAGCAAACTTCGTGAAAGACAAAGGGTTTTTCTCTCAATGAGTAGTGCAGAATCTGGCTGAGATTCTGGCCAAGTAAATTATGCCATTGAAGTATAAACCCTCTTCCTTTTCTTTTTTCACGTGCTTTCCTTCCCTCCCTCCTGAAACTCTACTTACTATTGGTCTCCTGTACAGATTCAGTCTGTATGTTGCTTTATTCAAAAAATGTTTTATTTTAAAATAGGTCACCTTTCTAGAATCTATTCTAGAGCAGAAAATTTGAAAGCCAGATGTGGGGAAATTACCTTTTTAACACATGCTTTTTAGATATAACAACTGTTTAAGTCTTTAGTCTGGGATGAGAAGTTTCTCTCTCCCAGCTGTAGGTCCAGCTCCTTTCCTCCATTGCGCTGCATCACCAGACCCACTTCCCCAACACTCAGCCTCCCCTAAAGACAGTGCTGTTCTTCTCTTTTAGCGAGGGAAAATGTGGCAGGTGAAAGAGAAGGAACACAAGCAGTGGGTGGGCTATTTGTTTTTGTATCAAACCAAAATCCCATCAACACCTGGGCTCTGCCAGTGACCTCCTCCCTCTACTGAACCAGCTCACTGTACATATACGCCCCTGCACAAGACCAAAAAGTAGAAAAAAACAAGAAGAGAATCAAATGTAGTCCAATGACACTTAAAAATGCTTATACCAAATTTGCAGATGAGAAATATTTATACTCTGGTGATGACACTAGACAAGAACAAACACTATCAAGTCCTAATACTAACAAATAATTTGTTTTCTCAACAGCTTGGCTGACATGCTTCCTCTCTGACTCCCAGACAGAGCTGGAAGAAAGAGCTTTCAGCATTCGTAATTTCAAACATTAAATTAAGTTAAAATTCATTTTGCTGATTGCCTGAAACCTCAGAATCCTCTGATCAAAACAATCTTACAACAAAGACCCATGTAAAAGTGTGCCAAGGCAACTGAACACTGCTGACTCAGAAAGGAAGCCCACCTACTGATTTCATTAACATGACTGCCAGCAGCACTGATGTATTCCTTGGAGATCTCTTGTTTAAGCAGTTTCTCAACTCATAGTTTGGTTTCTTATAATGAGTTCAGGTATATTAAACACCAGGAAGACCAAACACACATCCATATCTGCTTACATACCTGGCTCTAAAGCTGCAGCTTTTTCTTAACTACAAGAGCAATAGCAGGATGTCACTAATAACAAGAACATCGTGCAGGGCTCTTCCACAATGTAAAACATGGCCAGGAGGACAGGTTTTTGTGAATGAGCAAAGCCTTTGTTATAATAGATGACACAGTTTGCACTGACAAGGCAACCTTGAGACAGGCGCTCTGCCACTGACAGTCGAGTTATAAGCTGCACATTAACAGAGCAAGCTCTCTTATTTTTGTTACAGTATTCAGCAAATGACCACTGTACTGAATATACAGAGCCCTTGCTTAGATTGTGTTTACTCTGACCACTTTACATAGTTTCCCAGAACAAAGCCCTTTGTGAGATTCAACAGAACTTAAGCACAGCCCCTTTATTTGCAAAAAGCAGTAGTCAGTAATTCACCATCTTCTCAAATCTGCCAACCAAATTTGAAAAAAGGCAAGTCTGTGCAGCAAACGTTTCTGGATGATACATGCACAGGCTTGTTTGAACCACACAGAGTTAATTAATTATATGGAAAAATAAAATATTAAACTAAACTACTTCAATAATAGCTTATTGATAATTTTAATTTCTGAAATATTTTTATGGAAAAAGTAGCATAACAATTAAATAGATGCATAAAGATAACATAAGCAAACCCCTTCTTCCTCTCCCCATCCAAAAAGAATGAAGGCTTAAAAAAGATCCAATGCCCTTAAAAAATATAATATTTTATAAAAATATTACACTTTTAAAGCAAAGACTTTCTTATATAGAAACATAACAGATATCAGATCAAAACTTCCTCCCAATTGCCCCATAATTCTAAATTTATATCTAACCCTTCATTTAAGAGTGTAACAATTTTAACTTCTCATTAAAAGTTTTTTGATTCCCTACAAACAACAGGAGTCAGTACATTCACTTCCACTGAGTTCATGTTTTGAAAGGTTTCTTCAAGACCACAGAGGATAGAAACTTACTGTGTTAAAACTAGAGTTTAGGGAAAGCATTCTGATACCCAGGAGGAAAAAAAAAAAAAAAAAAAAAAATTGACAGTGCCCATTTTAAAAAGGAGCTTTTTTCCGCTGTGATTTTATGAAAAAAAATCCTGCATTTGTTTGTTTCTGCAATCCAAGAGGTACTGAGTGATCAAAGCTCAAATACCATTTTAAATTATAAAATTCTCAGTCCATTAGCTTGAGAAAACGACTCTTTTTATATTAAGGCCCCGGGACTCTTGAAGGAGCTCTTCTGCACTTGTAAAAGCAGCTGAGCGTGCCTAAGTTACTATTTTTGAGCATGCCATAAATTGTTCATAAACAGAGATATCTTGGAGCTACTACATTTACATGCCTTTTCAAAAAAGGATTAAATGCAGATTAGAATTGTTTGAGCTAAGTTCTTATCAAGAGGTTTGATGAACTTGCAGAAATACTGCCCTCCTCCATAAACTCCTAGGAACACTGCAGCTGACCAATAGCATCATAATTATGTTCAGTGAAAGAAGTATTAGTATTAAAGAAAACCAAACAAATCAAACTAACCTCTTCTGTGTTATTTGCAGTCCGCTCTTGACAGTACCACTTAACGATAGTTTATCATGAGTCATGCTAAATTGTATCAGTTTGGTCTGTCATTTCAGTTTATGTCCCTGTTTCCAGAGACATGATAATATGAACATTTCAGATTTCATTTAAAAAAAAACAAACAAACAAACAAAAAAAAACAACCACCACCACAATTTTTTTCAGCCCATCTAGTTACAAATTAGAAGGTAATACAATTTGACCACAGTGAATCATTTTAATGGTTGAAATACATGAGTTTAACATGGAGAAAGCTCACTGTTTTTAAAAGGTATTATTTTGAAGAGAATTTGAATATAGACTTAGGCCTGGTAAATGCTTTAGAATCCGTGTTATTGATAATATTGTTTATTGCATGTTACAAAGCTGGTGATTTTGAACGTCATCACCTACTTTTACAGGATTGTTTAGTTTTCATAGTGCAGTCTATGCAATAATTTTAAAACAAAAAAGAAATTTTAAAACTATAAAATCCTCTGGAAAAGTTACCACATTCAAAATTTACCACCAGGTGTACTGTGTGCTAAATTTATAGCAACAGTTTAAGTCCTCCCACCACAGTAAATTATGGGCAAATGGCTGTAGTTTTTTGCAAAACTTGAATAAAGAATAACAATATATACTATAATAGTAAAGTACAATGAAATTTAGAATATCTAAAGACCTAACAATAATGACAAAATCTTCAGGACAAAAAGAATTGTCAAAATATATTGCTTCACATGATCCTTATCCTTCTAAAGAGGTAGATGATCCAAAAAATGGAGAAGAATTAGCACAAAGATATGTCAGGTTGCAATGATAAATTTGTACTTTTCTTCTCATAAACACCAAGAAATGAAAAATGCTTTAATACATATGATTATATATGATGACTGAATCAACTTGTCCTCCAGGAAATTTTCAGACAAAACAGGTTTGTTTATGTTTAATACCATTATATTTTAAGGGGGGGGGGGGGGAATCAATTAATCAAACAACACTTCAGTGGAAGCATACATATGGGAATAAGAATTTCATCAGAGATGGGAAGTCCATCCATTTCAGAATAGCCAATGGTCAGTGGGAAGGGTATTTACCTAAGATGCATGAGATTTTTTTTTTTTTTTTTTTTTTTACATCAGATTAGGTTGTTAAATCTCAGTCTTTGAACATGAGAACCTCCACTGCATCTCTCAATTTCTCTCATCTGAGATGTTCTATTTTGTGTAAATAATTAAATATCCTTTGGAAGACGAACATGCCACATCCCCCACAACCAAGTTATGTGCTATAATTAGTCTGTTCCTGAGAGTTCTTCTTACAGTCTCCTTTCTCTCCTCTCTAAGTCTCTCTTTCTTTTAATTTTGAATGATTCTTTTCAAGTAGTATGGTTTATCCCAAAGCATATTGAAGATTTTGCAGAACTGGTCAACTATAGGACTTCATTTCATCAAAGCAAATTGCAACAGGACTACCAAAAAACCAACAGTGATCAATTACACATCAAAAGACAGGCAGCTTAAGCCCCCCTCCATTTACTATGCAACAAATTGAAGAGTCTAATGCCTTCAGCATAAAGCTTTGGTAAGCAGTTGTCCATTTTAATCAGATTTGTGCAAACTGTATTATTTGGCTGGTTACGGGGTTTGAATTTTTGTGTTTCTTTACACAGTTGAGTTTATTTTATGATGTATCTCTTCCATCAAAAAAGATTTATTAAGTAAATCCAATCGCTCTAGACAAAATTCTCAGAGTTTATTGTTTAAAAAGTGACATTAAATTTTATAATTCATAAAATAGCATAGTACCTTCACCACTAAATAACCTGCTTTTCTGACTCTTTTTTCTGACTCCAAAAGAGTTTCTACAAAGGAGAAGGGGAAAAAAAAAAAAAAGCAGTTTCACACAACAGAAAAACAAAATTAAAGGGGAAAAAGGGGCCTGTAGTGATAAGACAAGGCGTAATGGTTTTCAGCTGAAAGAGGGTAGATTTAGATTAGATATAAGGAAGAAATTCTTCACTATGAGGGTGGTGAGGCACTGGAACAGGTTGCTCAAAGAAGTTGTGGATGTCCCCTCCTGGGAAGTGTTCAAGGTCAGGCTGGATGGAGCTTTGACAACTTGATCTAACGGAAGATGTCCCTGCCTATGGCAGGGGGGGATGGAACTAGAGGATCTTTAAAGGTTCCTTCCAGTTCAAACCATTCTGTGATTCTATGATTCTAAATGTTCATTATTTTCCTTTAGTTATAAAGCCATAATAATAAAAAAAGCTTTACTATTCCAGTTAGCTTCTAAATCTGTCCCAAGAAGCAAGATAAAAGCACAGCAAGCAGAGGTGTAAAATCACAAGTTTTATCATAATAACTTTAAATAAGTTATCATAATAAGTTTAAATAATTTGGGTTATTATTATTATTATTATTATTATTATTATTATTCAAGGACAGTGAGTATGTCTTTTTACAGAGAAGCAGGAGCACATGACAGAATTTACTTCTCCCTCCTTTTTCTTTATCTGTATCCAGCCAACTGCTGAACAACCTGCGTTTCTGTCAGCCTCAGTAGAATCTAGATTTCTCAGTTTCACTATACTGCATTACTGACAGCAAAGGATTTTTCCAGAATGCAATAAATCTCATTAATAACTAATACTTACATTATAAATAAATGAAGTAAATAACATGGTATAAAAATAAGCAAAGGAAAATAGAGGCTGACTATCAGCTAAACAATGATTTCTATTGATCTGCACATAGAATCTAAAGGGAAGCGATGTTACTCCTATCACAAGTAACTTCAGTTTGAAATAAACTAATTTTGGCATATGTAAACCAGATGCTTGCAGTCTAAAATTTTAGAGAACTTATATCAGAGAGTCAAAGAACATGTATGTGTGGGAGTAGCAATATGATTAGCAAGACCATGACTGAGACCCGGCTAACAAAAATTTTCCTTCAATGGCTGAAAAATTAAAGGTACACCAAACTATTGGTCGTTAATTCATGTGTCCTCCAGTAGTACTGGATTTTACATAAAACTCATGCTTTCTATTATATTTGGTTTTGTTTTTCATTTAATTCATGAAAATATTATGGGTATTTTTATCTAGGAAGTATATTAAATAAAGTATAAGCTGTATTTTAAAATATATATATACACAATTAAAATTGGCTCAACAAGGTACCTTAAAATAACATGCTATAGCTAGCAGTCCTGCAGTAATAGAAAGGTAGACTAGAACAACCAAACTCTCTCTCTGGTGCTATAAGGCTAGATATTTAAGGTTAAGTAACAGATTCAATTTAGGCTTTTTAAAAAGGGAGCAAGATTTTCATATGAATCATCTCCCATTTCAATAATCTTGACACTAAAAAAAATGCTTGGCAAAATTAGTATCTGAGCACTTTCTAAAATCCAGTCTTTAACAGCAATGATTCAGTTACAGGATTTTCTCATTTCGTCCAGAAGCTTTTAAACCCTGTGGCCAGATCAATGCCTGTATTATTTGATGCTCACTCCATAGTCTCCTGATGCGTGCACAAACTAGAAAAAAAGAATGTACATTACACAAGTGCATTGCTATCCCTTTGTCACAGAAAAAAATGATAAGTTCTTATTATTCTGTGACGGCAAAGTGTTTTCAGTATATGAATAGCATTTTCTCATGTTGACATAGACTGAAAGTATGAGGATTTTATAATCTTAGTTTTGTTTATTCTGTATTTGTTCATGTCCTCAAAATACTGCCTCTAGCAGACTGATGAAAAGCCCAGGCTTTCATCTATTTTAGAATGATAGAAAACATTTTAATGCATAAAAGCTCTTCCCTTCAACTAAAGCAACTGAAGCTGCTCGACTGTGATGCAGAATTCAAGGGAGAATCTGAAATACTACTTTCAAGAACACTCTGATACGGTAGTGGAAAACACAAGAATTCAGGGAATTTTGCAGATTTCCAAGCTCAGGCTATACACAGCAGTTTAGGATCTAGATTGCTATAAAACCACATTGGGCTTGCATGGCAAGGTTTTGGTAGCAGGGTGGGGGCTACAGGGGTGGCTTCTGTGAGAAGATGCTAGAAGCTTCCCCTCTGTCCGACAGAGCTGATGCCAGCCAGCTCCAAGACAGACCCACCACTGGCCAAGCTGAGCCCACCAGCAACAGCGGTAGTGCCTCTGTGATAATTTAAGAAGGAGGAAAAACTGCTGCGCAACAGCAGCCAGGAGAGAGGAGTGAGAATATGCGAGAGGAACAGCCCTGCAGACACCAAGGTCAGTGAAGAAGGAGGGGGAGGAGGTGCTCCAGGCACCGGAGCAGAGATTCCCCTGCAGCCTGTGGTGAAACCCATGGTGAGGCAGGCTGTCCCCCTGCAGCCCATGGAGGTCCATGGTGGAGAAGATATCCACCTGCAGCCTGTGGAGGACCCCACGCTGGAGCAGGTGGATGCACTCAGAGGAGGCTGTGACCCCAGGGGAAGCCTGTGCTGGAGCAGGCTCCTGGCAGGACCTGTAGCCCCGTGGAAAGAGGAGCCCACGCTGGAGCAGGTTTGCTGGCAGGACTTGTGACCCCGTAGAGGACCCACAGTGGAGCAGGTCATGAAGAACTGCAGCCCATGGGAAGGATTCATGTTGGAGAAGTTTGTGGAGGACTGTCTCCTGTGGGAGGGACCCCATGCTGGAGCAGGGGAAGAGTGTGAGGAGTCCTACCCCTGAGGAGGAAGGAGCAGCAGAGACAATGTGCTATGAACTGACCACAACCCCCATTCCCCATCCCCCTGCACCCCAGGGAGGGGGTAGAGAAAGTGTGAAGGAGAGTGAAGTTGAGCCCAGGAAGAAGGGAGGGGTGGGGGGAAGCTGTTTTAAGATTTGGGTTTTGTTTCTCATTACCCTACTCTGATTTGATTGGCAATAAATTAAATTAATTTCCCCAAGTTGAGTCTGTTTTGCCTGTGACAGTAACTGGTCACAGTCAGTAACTGATCTCCCTGTCCTTATCTTGACCCATGAGCCTTTCATTATATTTTCTCTCTTCTGTCCAGTTGAGGAGGGGGAGTGATAGAGCGGCTTGGTGGGCACCTGGCATCCAGCCAAAGATAACTCACCACAAAAACATGGAACAACTCCATTCCCTTGCATTTACCTCCATTTCTGTGAGATGATCTTCCAGTATCTAGGTCTCAGAATTCTCCAAGATGCTTTCTTGTATTTTAATTCTAGACGTCTTTCCCTAGCACAAGGCAGAACATTCTCCCTAATGTATTACTCAGTTCTCCATAAATAACAATTCTGTTTAAACATTATAGGTACTAGAGGTTCAGTATCACAAGTAATTCCACAGTTTTGAGGCTAAATTTCTAACTGCATAGTTGGGTGGCCCTATTGAAAGCAGACAGATTACTCCATACGTTAGATCCGCTGCCCTCATTGTGGCGCAGAAGGAGGAAGGCTGTGTCTGGGCAAAGGCAGGAAGCAAAGCACAGACAGCCAAACAGGAAGTAACAGAATATGCCCAGTGTATACATGAACTTCTACTTAGCTTTAAAATCCCACACCTCTTAAATTTTTCTGTTTATAGCACGCACATTTTCTTCACGCTATTTCTTTCACACCATGTGGGCTGACACAGTTGAAAAGTAGGCCATACAAGTTTTGCATGAATAGCGTACTTCAAAAATTGTTCTGGCACTTTGTTTAAAGAGCCAGGTTGTTCTCTGCTGGTCCTTGTGCTGCAAGATGTGTTTTGAATCTGTGACCTATTACATTTGAACTTCCTGTTTGAAGACCACAATTAACCTTGATTGTGTGAAAACCAAACTTGTTTTAAAAACATACAAACATTTTCAAAAAAGATTAGCTTTATGCTTATTTTTAATTTCTTCTGCCCATTGTATGTTTGGCTAAAATTCACTTAAATTTCAATTTCCACTTCAAGTAATGAACTTGAGAGAACTTAGAGTATCTTTCTCCCTGTACCAAATCAAACTCACACTCATCCAGCTTCATCATCCTGTTTTTCAGTGGTATGACAACTTCAAGCTCTTTAGTTTTAATGATCAACAGTGTAGCAGCATGCATTAGTCAGCTTTTTAATGTCACTGCAATAAAGTTGCATTAGCCGTGAGCTTGAGAGCTTCTTTAGCTGCAATTTTATGGACTCTAGAAAAATACATCCATGCGTATTTTTCTACACCCTATGGAAGCAACTTGCTACTCATTAAGAAGTTCACTTTTGATTGATTGGTAATCAAATCCCTTCTTTTTTTTTTGAGTGCTTTCATTGATAGTTTTGTATTATTTCTTGGAGTTATAATTTGGAGAGGCCTGTAAAGCTGAGTGATGTGAAAATAATAAATATAAAACAGATACAGAAAAAAATTGTCAACTTTGGATGCTGAAGGTGATGGAAATCGCGCATGTTCAGCAGTGTCAAAATGAGACACCTGCTCAGATATCTTAACAGATTAAGCTCCCAAATATCTAAAAAACTGGTGCACACAGATAAAGAGCAGAAAATAACATTCAACAACTTAAAACACTTGAAAAATGAATGAAAAAATAATAATATTTATATGCTATTTTTTCCACTTAGGAATGCAGACAGACTTAGCAGCATCACTCAGTTCAGAAAGCTTATTTAAACCATGGTTAAACATAAATCTTACAGCATAAAGTATTGTCCTTTTGCATTCATCAACTGGATACTGTTTTCATCCAATATTTTCTTCTTCAAAAAACATACATTTGGTGCAACCAAAGTTATGAAAACCTGCGTGTATTTTTCTGTATTTTTGGAGTAGAAAAGAAAATCAAAGTATTATTTCAACCATTTCAAAAATATATTTGCCATTTTCTTTTATTTCAGAAATGATTGTATTCTAACAGATAAATGTTATTTGGTAAGTAAGAAAATTATTTATTGCTTTGTGCAAAATCTAAAATAGCATTAAATGCAACTTTAATTGCACCAACTTGTCCGATGTCACAAAAATAACCTGGCCTGTTATCTATTTCCATCAGTCTTAATTATTCTTTTACAGCCTCTACTTTGTTTCAAAGTGCAGCTACTTATTACTGTTAAAAGTACTATCCATCTGGAAATACATCTTCCTCTCAAAAGCCTTGCTGATTTACTAACTAGCAACAACTAACTTCCTCAGTGAGTTTCCAATTTGCAAAGGCACTCATTAAAATTCACAGTTTTAAGTGTTTACTGCTTTGTTCCCAAAGCAAACACTGGAAAGTGCTGTTGGGGGAAGGAAAATAAATAAACCTTCCAAAGAATCTTATGAACAAAACAGAAAGTACACTATCAGGTTTGGCTCGTTGTTCTTAGCCCCAATATGGTGTCACAGCATAACAAGGCAATTAATGCATAATGCATTAGTAGTAAAAGGATCACTTTCCATTATGTGAATGAAACCATATCTACATTCTGTCTCAGTGAATGCCTTTTTATGAAATCTGCATAGCTGGTACAGGGGCAAAGAGAAACTACTTTTGTTTGATTTTGTGATGTTTGGAGTGACATTAAAGTTTCAATTCCTCCAAGAGATCCAACTTGAATTTAGACTGAACAGCCAACTGTATCTCTATTCTAATGAAAAGCCTCTGTCAAGCAGTAACTAACTAAAGCATACACTAGCAAATATCTTCTAAACATTTATGAAAGTTTAAAAAGCAAAAATATTTACAGAATTTTACCCCATACCAACATAATTCACTTTTAGCAATTTTCTTCCATTTTAAAATTACATTCCATGAGCTAGAAAGAAGGGGCAGCCTAATCTCTATTGTCTCTCTTCCACTGATATTTCTTCCTATCAGATTCTGTTCTCCTTTCTTTTATTGCCTTACATTCTCCCACAGTTTTTCCACAGACATTTTCTTCTTCATGAAAGATGTTCTTCAGACTTTTAGGTAAGAAAGTTTTGTGCTCCATGTATATACATCACTCTAAACAGGTATGCCTGGGCTGTTCAGCATGACTGGGGACAGCATCTGACTGCCAGTGTGGAGATTCTTACCCAGCTCCCTGCTTCCCTGCTGCCTGTTAACTAGCTGTAACTGGTTGTGGCAAACGTGCTTGTTGTGCCTTTCACAAAAGAGCTTCCACACAGGAAACACCTCCTATCCACAGTAATTATTTGGGTAGACATAGTATTCTGAGCCATGGATCAGTGACTGCACACAGATAGCTACTAGACCTGCACTGAGAAGTGGCAAATTTCTGGAGTAAATGCATGGCTATGCCAAGGCTGCCTCTGTGGTCCACAGGGCTAGAAGAAGCACAGTTAGGAAAGCAGAGCCTGAATGCATAGACATAGTGACATAGGGAAAGTAAAGAAGGAAATCCAGGTGTCCTTTGGGTGGAAGAGCAGTTTAGGGTCCTAGCTTAAGGATGTGGAGATGCGAAATAAGATGATGAGGAAAATAGGCGAGTCTACTAGTAGTTTGTGGGAGAACAGCGTGGATAAGAGAATGAGATGTTCCCTGCAAATCACATTTGATAATCCTTATTTGAAACTATTCTGAAATTCAGCAAGTCAAGCTGCCAAGTCTCCCGCTCTTCAGCCATCATTAGCTATAGTAAAACGACCTTCTCAGATGAACTGCTTCCTTATCATCTGATACAATGCTTCCCAATAAAACTTCATAGCAGAGAGTCCACAAAATTAACAACAAAAGCAATAGCCCAAGGAAGCAAACAACCTAAAAGTGAATGGAATGACTAATAAATGGGTTGGGAAAGTGGAATAATAAGTATCTGGGATAGGACACATCACACTAGAGTTTGAGATCTGAATGCAGTTATTCACCCGTAAAACATTTAGATTACCATAGATATATCCTGACCTCAGAACAGTAAAAGAACTTCCCCTTTTCAAACAGTCAACATCTGACAGCCTACTCAAAAGAAGAGTCTTTGCAACAGTCTCAGCACAGTCTCTTCTGCTTCATCCTAATGCAAATGATCTAAGCACTACTCAGTTTTAGTCTCTGTGCAGGGCTTGTTGAATATACAGGACTTGGCATTCCACTATTATTTAAAATACTGGAGGATAAGGATTATTTTATTGAACATACTCAAGATACAAAGCAAAGTTTAAATCAAAGAAGCAGAAAGGATGTTTCCATTAACTTTAAAAAAGGTAAAACAGGCTGTGGACTTTGACAAATACTTGTTCTGCAAGGTATTAAAGCCCAGACTAGTTTAAGACTTACAAGACAAAATTGTATTTTGAATTTTAACCAATCTGTTTATCATGTGCTCTACTTCTTCAAGGACAGATACATTGTTTTTTACAGGCTCTCAGTCTTCACAAAACCCTGGGTGAAGTTTATGACTAATAAAGCCTGGCACTTGGTATGTGCTAATATTTGGGTGTACCTGGTAGAATAGCTCTGAAAAGTTTTTCCCACAAAATAATTTATTTTTTAGCCTTAGCAAGAACAAAATAACTTCAGCTAGGTATCAACCACACATTCCCTTCTAGTTTCAGTAAACATCCTGCTCTGGATGATTTTGATCTCTACTGTCTCCTGACAGACAGCAAAGTGTCACTTGAATTTGCAAATATAACACTGGCAAACAGACATGGCGATAGATACAGGATCCAATCTTCTATTTAGAGCAGGCAAAGTTCACTTTTTAGCAGTAATAACACATTTTCTTTAAGGAAAATTTTACTTGGAGACCTGGTTTAATTGATTATGAAGCAGTAAGGAGGCATTTCGATTTCTTTTACAGTGGACGCTGCATAAGAAGTTGATTAAATGAAAGCTGTTTTTCTGTTTTGGCACACAGAGATCCAATTGCTTTAAGAGAAAGTTCATGTAAGTGAGGCCATCGGCATAATCTCCTTGGAGCATGTCTAAACTTCACAAGCTGGCTGATATTTCAGCCTGCAAACTGGAAGAGACAAAAACCTTACCATCATCTTTGTGTCAAAACATCCTCAAGTGCTTTGCCAAATTAGGTGAGTGTTTCTTTGACTAGTCTGAAATTATTGGCAAAGACAACTATAATATTAGTATAGCTTTTTTTGTTACTGTTAATTAAAAATAGACAGGAGTTTATTTCAGATGCATGAAGTTCACACAAAAAGCTACTCAACCTACATGGGTACCCTACATGGATGTTCACTGTAAAGTTGTACAGTTTTGTTACCCAAAACACATTAAAAAAAAAATATAGATGTGATAGTGAGAAATAAGATTGTTGTAGAAAAATGAAGATGCTACAGTATTTATAACTTTGTATTAGCATGCCCTGATACATAGCCGTACCTCTAAGCACCATAATATGAATGTCTTCCAAAACCTCAGTTCTAATCGTACACCTGCCTCCATGATTTCTGTTCTATTTGAAGAAGGGAATTTTTTCATCTCTTAGTAGAAAAGATGGCTGCCAGAATGTAAATAAATTCATTAACATATTTGCAGGGCTTCTTGATTGACATTACTTTGACTCCAATTTGAATCCGTTTTGGTAATCCATTTTACCGCTCTTAGGGGCAGCTGTGGATATTCTGATTCAATGTGGTCTAGTGACTTCTAGAGCAGAAAGAGAGCAATTTTGATTCCAGAGATGATAATACAATTGATGACATACAGCTTTGAGTCAGTCATGGTTTCCTACGTATGTCGTTTCTCCCATTTTCCACCTCATCTGTTTAAAAAAAGTTTCTCTTTATTGAGCTATTCATGTCACTGGAATGCCATGAAAATTCATCATATGACACTTATATGGAGTTTAAGAAATTTTTAAAAGTCCAGTTTTTTTAAAAATCTATTGGACAATATTCCGTAGCGCAAAGAAGGACATACTCGGAATCAGACCACATTGTGCTTAACTAATCCATTAGCTAGCTAATGGGATTAACAGAGAGATTAAATCCTTTCACTTAGAAGACAAAGTTTAACAATAAACAAAGTTATCACATAAGAGTTGTTGAACAAAGTATAATATATTTCTTAATGAATACACATTCCTCATCTTTCTTTCTTACAGCATAAATACTACCTTCTCCTTTACTAAAACTTCTGAGAAGCTAAATATGAGGATGGGGACTACAATGTCTCTCTTGAAAAGCTTTTTGTACTGTATACAGTATACAGTACTGTATACAGTACAAAAACTGTATATCTGGAGAAGCAATCACATATCCTAAGTTAGCTCCTCAGTTTCCAAGTGCTTCAATCTATCTCAATTTATGGGCCTTAGAAGAACAATTGATAAAAACAAACTTCCAATATACTTACAAGTATTAAATTTTAAATATATTCTAGACAAAACTGTAAAATTTATTTGTGCATATATTTAAAAAAAAAGTACACTTGCAGACCATTAAGGATTGGTGAAACCAATTTGAATTTCAAAGCCTTTGCTTCTCACTTTTATTGCTTTTTTTTTTTTGAGATTCAGCCAATTAAAAATGTGCTTTCTTAATTGAGGTGAAGCTTGTGTTTTTATTCCTTTTCAGAGGGTTAGGAGAATCCTTGTAGAAGTGTAAAAAGTATGTCCCTATGGACAATATGATGTTGATTCTGTGTTCACTTTAATTGGCATCTCTTTCCTTCTGTGTTCGTTCTTCAAAATCTCCTGTGACTTTTTTCCACTCACCCTACTATGTTTTTCACTGATTTTTTTTCCCTCTGCCTCCAACCCACACTTCAACTTCTGCCAAGAGAATTTTAAGCCATTAATTGCTGAGTCAGATTTCCATACTCACAGCATTACCTGAATTCAACAACTCATTCATCCATATTACAGTAAAATAAACAAATTTAAAAAATAGAACAACTGCTTTGGAATAATGGAGTGCCTTAGTTTTCTAAAGTTTGATAATTTCACTTGGTACATAAACATACTGAAGGGATAAACATGCATTAATCAGGACTGGAATTCCCATCTAATCATGACTTTTTTTTTTTGCTGTGGTTTTTTAGACATTTACATTAAGAGAATCAGCATACATACAAGACGACATGACACAAGAGTGATTAGGCATTTAGTGCATTGTGCTTACTTTTCAAACACTGAAATACTGTTTGAAATGCAAAATTTCACCAGGATGCCAAATATCATCCGAACACGTCCACTGACAGTCATTAAGAAAAAAAATTCCATAAGAGGTCAGTGCAACACTGGAACAGTTTTCCCAGAGAGATTATGGAATCTCTGTCCTTGAAGGCTTTCAAGACTCAGTTAAATAAAACCACAGCTGACCTAATCTCTTTGGTAGTTCACCACTGCAAGGACTCATTCATGCAAAAACTTCACAAAGTTCTCTAAGTTATATGTTAAAATAATATGTTGGGGAGTCATGAAGGGGTATGAACAGCTCACAATGGTCAAAGGTAACCTGGAGAGTAAACTAAAGTTCACTTTATTATGCAGTTGCAGTCTGTATCTCTTTTATATCAGAACTATGACATTATTGTATTTTACCAAAATTGCAAAATAAAAAGACAGGATAAACCAAACTGCATAGTCAGTTAACTGCAGAAAAGAATACTCTTATTTTAGATAAGATGATGAGAAAAAGAAATTAAAAACCATAAAAGGAAAAGAATTATTTATATGAAAAAGTAAACAAAACCAGCATATATTTTACAATATAAATTTGAAACTTTAGACCAAGAGAACTATCAGTAAGATACAAGTAGAAACTGAAATGACTGGAAGATCAACAGAGCAAGTTCAATGAACTACAAAATTAAACAAAAACATAATGGCTGAAAATTAAGATTTAGGGTTTTTTAATGAAGTATTTCATTATATCCCTTTCAAGGTAATGACAGTAATGTGGGTGGTTTGATATTTTCAAATTGTATGATGTTGCTTCTCATAGTAACGTTCCCTTAAAATCAAGGGTTTTGGTAGTTACAAATGATCACAAACATAGATCTATTTTCATTTTAAATAGTCTTTTCAGCTGGAGGTCCTAAGGTCTTTGTTGCAGTTCTTATAAATAGACCTTGACCTAAATATCCTGAGATTAGGTGAGCCCTTAAAGAGTTACAGTTAAAAGCATTACGTGCAGAGGATTAGAGTAGACAAGTAGTCACGTTTCATACCAAACTATGACCTTCATCTAACACAAATGTCACGTTCATTTAGGAAAGGTATCTGTACAACAAAAACCGCACTCCTCTCAACCAGTTTTCTCTAAACCATGTGGCTCAGCATATTTGATTTCATTCAATAAGTGCCATACATAATAGGAACCTGTATTATGAAACGTCACAATGCTCCATTGCACTGAATGCAAAGATAGACAAACACTCAGGACTGTATTCTCCCCTTAACGCACATGTAACTTCCGTCATTGCTAATGAAAACTAATTACATTCATTAGTCCTATTCAACACTTCCTATTCAACTTATTGATTGCAACAGGACTTGTGCTTTAGTGTGCAGCACCAACCAAAGCCCATATGAAAGAAAACAACCACCTTATCTCCATATTATTAGGTTTTTGTTCATCTTCCAAACGTTGCTTTTTATTTAGAGGTTGGAGGACGGCAAATATAATCTGATCTAAAGAAATCAGAAAACAGATTTAAATTTAATAATATTTATTTAAATTTAATAATTTTGCCTCCTCTTTGTTGCCTATTGTATCCTGGTAAATGGAGTTGGGGAAAATACCACATGTATTTTTCCATGAATTAACTGCATCATTTTAGAGCATCAGTCTTCTGCTGGAAACTTACACACACAGGAGAAGCAGCATAACCACCTTGCTTCAATCCAAGTTAATTTATCGTGAAAAGGTGCAGAAAACAAAGAAATCCTTTAATGGATAGTAAGTTAAATAGGGCACAGGGATAAATAAATTATAATGCAAAGCATTGGTAAGATATGGAAGAAGAGGAGAAAATAGTTTACAATGAAGAATCACTAAGCTTTAGCCAGGCTACAGGTTCCCTGATTGTATACAGAAAGAAAAGCTACTACCACTATGAAATCACTTTAAAAATTAAATGATTCTTTAAAATAAGGCTAGTGAGGACTTGGAAATTTAAATACAGACTAAGTTAAGCCTACTTTTTTACTTGTAGGCCATTCTACTTTATATTAATGAGGCCATAGCATCGAAAATACTTGCAAATTTATCAAATATAACTGGGGTTTGAGCATTCCATGGCTTCCTAGCATCATTATTTGTTGCTGAGCTAGGATCCAAAATCTGAGCTTTGATTTATTTAACTATCATTGCCATTTACTCTGGAAAGGTGAATTAGTATAGTGTTATCTGCCTCACACTGCAGACAACACGAAACAATAACTTAGAAAAATACAAGCTGTCAAAACTATGTCAGAGCTTGTAAATGCTTTTATTCTGTAAATATAGGATTATATGTATGATTTTTTTATTAGAAGTCAGTAATTCACATTATGCTGAAGCCAAGTCCATCAACATTTTGTTTTCTATTTCTTCACTCTATTTCGTCCAACTCTAACTTCCCAATAATTACACACCAGTTCATACTTCCAGCATTAGCCCTTAGAGGTCAGCAGGGGGTTATCAAGGAGACAGAGCAACAGTGATGGGAGCCAAAAGAATAATCTATCTAAAATAATAAATTTAGTTGCTTAGGAAATAATGTGGTCATTCAAGCACAGAGAGACAGAAAGTGGAGTAATAGAATGTGACTGGAAATCCCCTTCCCTTCTCCCTTTGTTCTAAGTGGAGAACAAGGATACCACTGCAAGAACTGAGGAAAGGCAAAATGATGAGCAGAGCCGAGATTCTTTGAAACTATTTGCCTGGGTACATTTTTATTATACTTACAACATGCACTACGGAGAAGGACACTGTATCACAATAAAATAAACTAAAATTAACAGTCATAGAAATTAGGGGTAACTGAGCAAATCCACCTTGTTAAATATCAAAGTTGCTACTTATATATGATAAGATCATACAAAACATTTGAGAGGTCAACATTTTCATAAAGTTAAAAAGAAAAATATATAATCATTCAATAGCTTTTTCTGACTCGAGTTGTGACCAACTTCAAACACCTCTATACACTTAAGAAATACTTTCTGGGGTTGTTAAAGCTTTTACCACAGTCCCACAGTCATGGTAAATCACTTAACTAAATGGGAATACACATGCCAAACCCAGAGCTGGCATAAGCAGAAGCACCTCCATTAATACCAGTTATACTGTGCCTACTTTCACTATAGTGCTTTGGGCCTTCAGAGTCCAAAGCTTTAGGGTTCTCCTATAATGAAAAGCTCTTACAATATTTTGATAAATTACCAACATATTCTAACATTTAAATTGTGAGCAGTGCTACAACTAACCATTTATCTTCTCCTCAGAACCCCAGGGACACTAGAGTAGAGGTGTTCTAAGCAAGAATGTGCTCCATGTATCCCACATATACATCAGCACCATCAGCATGTTTGTTTGTTTCTTGCTTTGTCGGGTGTACTTCCTGCCAAGATTTCTACAAATTGCCTGAGTTTAGAATATAACTAGCAAAAAATCTTTTTTTTTTTTTGTACTAACATGTATTTTTGGTATAATACATATACTTTTTTTAATAATATACGGACGATATAAAACCAATATTTTGCTTAGTTCTGTAACACGTTCAAGCTAAAATATCACATACAGACTTACAAAATTTTTGAAAAACAGCTTGGTGTGAGAGCTTTCTCAACCAGTTATCACAAACAGCAGACGATTCTCAGTCCTGCTTCAGGAATGGGACTTAAAGCAACATGGCAACATTGCCAGAGCAGCTGAATATTACATACACCTTCTTCATCTCTGCATTTTTTTTTTTTTTTTTTTTTTCAGACTCAGACAATCTTAGTCTTGAGCAAAACAGAGAAAACTCATACCATTAATCTCAGAATGATCATTGTTTTGGAACATTTTCATTAAGTAAAAAGCACCAATTATTATAATTGGCCCAAGGGAAAAGATAAATGTAAAGTAATGCCTAATTCTATAACCTGATTCCATTAAAACAACAAAATAAATTTGGGAGGTTTGGATTATTTGCCCCCCCCCCCCCCTTTTTTTTTTTAAACAGGAGGAGTACCGTTGTTTTCTAGTAGAGTAAACTTCATTTATTTTCTCAAAAAATCAGGCTCATTTTTATTGTGGCCTCCAAAAGCTCTACTCATGGGTTAGATTCCTAGGCTGTTAAAGATGGTATTAGCAGCCTATCAGGTTAAGGACAGCAAAATGTTAGTTAAGGGTGTACTGCATTTTCTATAGCTCTTTTCATATCGAATGCACAAACCCTGCTGCAGCTGAGCCTGTGCCTGGCTGCATACTTCACAGACCCTGATCTTGACCCACAGACCTGACTTCTCCCAGCTTTACTGCAGACCTGCTTCAAAGCTTGTCTGTGAATCTGAACTATTGGCTGAACATGGTTATGGTTGCCAAACCTACTCTGTTGTTCTTGTTGGGGTACTGTAGGATGATGCCCCGATTGGTGAGGGCATGGCCCTGCCTGCCTGCCACCCTCAGTTCACTTTCCCCACAGGGCAGCCAGCCTTGTTGCTCCCTGACACAAGCTACTGAGGTATAACAGACAAAATGGAAGGTAAAAGTTCTCCACTTAATGGGCACATACAGAGGAAAACTGAGATATGCCTCTAATAATCCACAGCTCAACTCTGATTCTGACAACAAAAGATTTAATTGAACAGACAACTTGTAACACTCTAGAAAGGCGTATCTACGATTCCCAACCTCATGGATAAGGTAAATTGTGGGTAGGAAGGTATTTGTTCCTTCCTATCTATAAGGTATATCACTGAAGACTTTTTCTTGACTAACAGGTATGATTCTAACCTGCAAAAAGAGTTATGATGCATGGGCCTTCAAATTACTCTTATTTTTAAGCTGTTTTTTTTTAAATAGACTTTGCATGTTCCCAGCTCCAAGAACAGGCTTAACAGTGTAACTCGGCCACAAAGCAGGAAAAATGCCAAAAGAAAACCAGAAGAGTCTACAGACTCTGTCTGAGATGCTGAGAAACTTGACTGATTTCAGCTGGACTTCTAGGAACTTAATAACTCAAGAAGCCAAGTGAAATTTGTACATACACAAAACACTATTTAGGAAGCCTTTCTATCAGTGATGTCTTACTGGATGTTGTACAGGTAAGCACTCTGTCATTTACACCGAGCACAGTGAAGACTTTGGTTTGCTTCCTCAGTCTATTTTCCTCTCTTTTATGTGAGTGAATATAGAAACAAGTTACTTTGCAGCCATAAACTGAGAATTTGTTAAGCAAGACTGACCATAGTAAGTACTTAAGAGAGAAACAAATATACTTTAAAAATTTTAACAAAAAATACTTGAATTTTACACAATACAAAGCTATTATTAATTTTCTTTAGAACATATCCCTCAGGGCACAGATATCCTTTCCTTTTTTCCTTTTATATTTCCTCTTACCTTTGAGCTACTGAAGATGTATTTCAATTTTTAAAATGTCACGAGCTAGTCTATGAGTTTGTTACATGATCATGTGACATGGTCAGCATTACAAAATGTACTCTTTTTACAAATCTACTCTACGGCAAACAAAATTGGGTATTTTAAGATTATCCTTCCCAAATGTACAAGGCTCATGAGTCACGTATCAATTATTAAAAGACTTTGTTTTAAAATCGAATTCAGTGTTCTTTTTAGTCATCTTCTGGTATGAATTATCTAGCGATCATGTTTTTAGGCTTGGCCCTGAGATTCTTTAATATATCTTTAATTATCTTTAATGTCTTAAGAAGAAAAAAAATTAATATTCTTAGACACGTGATAAAATTGTCATATTCGTGACACAGTTGTAGATGGCCTTTCCACAAGTATGTATTTAAGTAAAGCCTTCTTTAGTAAAGCATTCTGAGATTAAAACAATCCATCATTCACATAGCCTAAAAGATCAGGTCTTGAAAGGTGAATACAATTCTTTACTTTGATCAAAGATGATTTAAGGTTGACATGGAAAGCTCTAAAATGTAGGGAGATTATTAGAGGCCAATAAAGATGGATGAACCGACACATTCAATTTTTGGAGGCAACAGAAGAGCCAGAAACAGCAGAGCTATTTTAATATTAGTTAATAACAAAAATTGAATAGTCTTTAGTTTTGTTACCAGCAGTCAGCAAAGCCCTTAGGACATCATTTTTCTAATTTATTCCACAGTAAACTATTTAAAAGATCTGTGATGTGTCCTCCATTTTTAAAGGGTATATTTTATAATATTTTTTATTTCAAGACAAAACTTAAAAATTCATTAGCCCAGCTTCATTGTGTAATTTACCTTCTTTCACTCTATCTGTTCATAGACACGTAGAGGTCAAGGACATGGCTTATAAAATAAATCATAGCAAAACAAAATGCAACCTGCTAGCCAAAGCATCATGCTCCCAACACTGCAAATTACAAGACTGTAAAAAAATACTTCAGGGGAAACATAGTTAACAGATAATTAGTTTTGTGTGTAGAAAACCAAATTACTATACAGTGTGGACAAAAATAGATTTTTATTTTTCAGTAGATCATTCTAATTACTGGAAAGCTATTCAGTTATTTCACAAGTATCCATAGGACTTTTTGATATCTTGATATCTAGATTGAAAAAAGAGGATTCTTGTGATGGCATCTATTCACTCATCTAATCTTTTTAGACAGCTACAATCAGAGATTATGAGCTCTGCAGATGAAGGACCAATTTTTTATGGTATGTTTATACATTGCCTTTTGCAAAATGTGCAAAGCATACATTATTTCTGTATTTTACATAATAAAAAAAAAAAGTGACAGAGACCTGACAGTGATGTGTGCGTTTTCTCCCCATAACATTCCTGCCTTACAAGGTGCTTGGGCTTCTGGCAAGGTATCTTCCACTGCATTGCATGTTTCTGAAGAAACACTACCTTACTTTTTTTCCATTGCTAACGCTTCCTTTCACCCAGTGAATCTAGGCTCATTACAATCCATTCAGCACTTCTGCTATAACATTTATAAGGTGATTTGTCAACACTGTGACATGACTATATCAAAGAAACAGATGCAAGGTCCCAGACACTGGCTGATTAATGAGGAGAATGAAGTGTAATGAGAATTTCTAGTGGCTAATGTAGCAGCAAGAAAGAATCAAAAATAAACAAAGACTCTTCTGCTACAGACTACTTCATATTAGAACTGTGTGAAATATGACAATACTTGTCCAAATCTGTGAATCTGTCTAAACCAATAACAGTGAAATAGTTCTAAATCACGTCAAAGTTACATGATTAAAAACAAAACAAACCAAACAAACTTAAACATATACTTTGAAATGTGCTATAACAGCACCAAACATTTGCAACTATCCACCCAGAGTTTACACAGAAGCTTGGGGGGTTTTTTATTGACAAAATTTGGCTTTTCCTTCTCAGCTGGGACCAGAAAAATCATTAAACAGTGGACACAGCTGAATGAGGGAAGCTAATTGGAGATCTTCTACTGTGAGGAAACTTGGGATACATGTGGTCTAATTTTAAGAGGTGATGAAGCACAATGCATACTCAATCCATTGGCATGAAATGAGACACTCGGAAGTGGAAAGAAATTCACTGCTTCTGTCTTAGGTTCTTTCCCCCTTCTGTCAGCCTACCAGCAATTATCTTGCATATCCCAATAGATAAACAAGAAAACTCTTAACCTACATTCCTGCATCTACTGGAGTTAACCAAGCACTGAAAATTGAGAACTAACTATTTTGGGAAATTCGCACACTGTATAAGTAGTCACAGAAGGTGGAATGCAGAAGTATAGAAGAAATTAGAGTAAAAAGGCAAGCAGTTCAATAGCAAAACTTAAGTGTACTTTAATACTCAGTAAAGGTCACTGATAATCAGATGGGAGTAACCTGTACTGAGCGAGCTACTGGACTGTCAAGAGATTCTGACCTTCAGATTGCTTCTTCAGAAAAGGCTATATTCTTCCTGAGAAGCATAGCACTGGCTAGCTCACTATTTTGAAGGAAAAAAGGTAATGATCTGCAACATACTTTAATTTTACTAAAGTAATTTTTTTTTTTCTTTTATCACCTGACTTGCTGGTTAAGTTCAATGTTCAAGTTACTGGCCTAGTTCAATGTTCTGAACTGGGAAAAAAGCAGTACAAAATCACATACAGACCAAAGACACACATTTTTTTACCAAGGTGGTATATCCCCACTGATTGTGGCCAAAAGTTAAGCGTTTGATGCCTTTCCCGCTTCAAACTAAAATTTTCAACACTTTCACCTTAGGAACCTCTTTTGCTAAAGTTAATAATGTATTTATATTTTTCAAATATTTTCATTTATTTAAGGCTCATATTTTCTCAGGTGACAAATCAGAACATGTAAACCAGGCTCTTGCTCGTAAATGACCACTGGAGTGAGAAACTTACTCTTGCTTTCTTCCTGTTTTTCTTATACTCTCATGGTACTAGAAGGAGCAGTTTACCTGTCCACTGAAAATTTCTCTTAGAATTAAATGAGCTAGGCGCTGCCTTACCTATCTCCTTTAAAAATTCCATCCAAACATATTATGTATCCATTAGGACTACAGTCTTATTCATTGTTTTAGAAATTTGGGATAATAAGCATAACCCAAGCTTACATTCCTTCCCAATCTTATTTTTAGTCTTGTTACCAGTGGAATAAGACATTATGCTGACTATTGTATGGCTAGCCTATATTCCTCCAAAACTTTTTCTTCTGTTTCTAAATTCAATCAAATTTGACAAAGAGGTTAAGATCTCAAAATTATTAATATCTTGTATTCTTGCTAATCAGCATCTGGAGTGAGTGTAGCAATCCTATTAGTGCTCCTTCTCAGGCAACAGCAGAGAGCTGACCTTTGAGCTTCTTTTATCCATAGGGCAATAGGCAGTGGCTAACTAGGCCATTAGCACACACCTAATTCCAGGCCACCACAGTATGCCATCTATGATCTTCCTGATAGGCCACACAACTGAATGAAACAAATTTAAGAAGGATTTTAGGACATGAGGGAAAGAGGGATGGGATAGCACTCAGACAATTACATGGAATAGATAACAAATGGAAGACATAACTGCTGGAAAAGTTTCACTGACATGGAAAAAAAAAAAAATCAGCTGAGTGTAAGTTTTGGGTCAAAAGGGGAGCAGGGAGGTCCTGAAGATACTGCAGGAAGAAGGGTATTATGGATGCACCACAGGAACTGTGTTTCACTAGATCCATTAGCTGCACAATGAATATTACAACGAAATACTACTTTGAATGAGTAACACCAAACCTTACATATGCGCACACACACACACTGTACATTAGCCATAACAAGTCTGAGAAGCTGATCATTCAGTCACACACTGAGGCCTCAGAGGTGTTGGTTAATTAGATGGATGAAAGGAGCTGAGAGGTCTTTCTAGAGCAAAGGCAGTGCTAATGACAAAATTTTTGTGGGGGAAACCAAAGACGAAGAAAACTTTAATTTTGCCATTCCCAAACTATAAGTATACAGAGATATATGAAAGGTATTTCAGAATACATCTCCTTCAGGACTGAGAAAGCAAACAGAAAATTAGATGGGATCATCATGTCAGTGGCAGAGAAAACAAACAGCTGATCTTGAAAGGCACTGGTAGCCTGGAAATTATGCCTGTGCTTTTAAACGAGGACGGAAAGCTCCACACCGAGTATGCCATAAGTCAACTACATATTTTTAGCTTTAATATTATTGAATAGCACAGATGTGGACATTTTGGCTTATCATCCTACTTAAAAAATAAATCGGGATAGCTGCAGAAGTCTGTCTTGATACTGTGCCTAATGTCACATTTCACAGACATTCCTCAAGGCAAACAAGAACAGGTTGCCCTACTATGACTCAGGCATCTTTTGAATCATACCTGCTATTATAAATTGGCTTGGAGAGCATCTTTATATATTATTTTTTGTGCTTTTGGAATTAATAGCCATTGCTGCTTTCAAATTCCAGCCCTGTGTCTCAAAAACTAAATTAAAATATATTAAACAGTTACATTGTTCCATATATATGGAGATGTGTTCTCTATGCATACATGGGTATATTTTTACACTTGAGAACAATCAACTGAAGAAAAAAGAAATTTCAGGAGAGAAGTAAAACATAATGGAGGAGTTTTAAACTGTTCCCTCCCAAGGTAATACTTACAAATGAAACAGAAGCAGAAAATTCAAAAGCCTATCTCTTGCAATGAACTGAACATCCAGGTATTATACATAAGCTCCAGTAAGCAGGTGCACAAGTCTGGATTTATTAAAAATGCAACACTGTTGTGTTGTAGTTACTTTAGTCATGTAACAGTTTTCCATTACAGAGCAACTTCATGTATACACCACTGATACAGAATCACCTAGAACTAATAGTATAATCTTCATCCAAAACACATATTATTAGAGGTCCCTTAATGATAAACATACTATTTTAACATACTATTTTAAATACATTGTTTGAAGTCTCTTGATTTTTCTCTCTTTTAGTGGTCTAGAAGCAATTATCAACCATTTTCACAACCATGTATATATGATGCATCTGCAAAAAGGAAGAGCAAGGTAAAATCCTTACTGACATACAATCCTTCTGTGTTTATATTTCTTTCCTATACAACCATAATTTGCACTACTGAAAGTGATGTCGTTGCCAGAAACGTGCTTTTCTTTTTTTCAGTGCTCACCTGTCTTACCATGCTTTGTTTTGAAACAACCTTAGTTCCACAAAATTCTTACTTCCTCTCAAAATCCTTTCACTGATGCAGTCTCTGTACCACCGTCTTTTATATCTTCCTGATCCGCCTTGGAAGTTCTGAGGTACAGTCAGACCATGTGTTCAAAAGACAGCAAAAACTTAAAAAAGCCTGAAAATACAGCATAAAGTACACTCCTCCCACCCCATAATCTTCTCCTTGCACCATGCAACACCTGAATTGGCTAACACACTGTTTACATTTAAGAATTAAAGACTTGACATAGAGCCCAATGAGCTCAATAGAAGTCTTTCCGCTGATGTCATTTGGCTTTGGATCAGGTCCTAAACCGACAGAAGTCATTAAATTGTTCTCTTGTTCCTTGTTTTTTCTCTGCCAGTCACTCCAATTCCACTATAATGCCATATGACCCATCATAGAAAATGGATTGACTTTTTACAGTCACATTAACAAACCCTGATAGCCAACAGAAATATTCAAGTGTATAGATAGTAATTTTTCAGTACATTCCAGTTAGTGCCACATCTTGGTTTAGTCAGCTAGCACCAATGAGATAATTTTTGGCTCTTAATTTGCAATTTAGTGTTTGGAAATTAACAGTTTTGAACTCCATTAAGAACTTGAAGTTTAGAACAAGCCAGTTTGCAACAGCCCTTACCCATTCCAAACATCTCAAATCTTAGCTTATAAATGTCAAGTTTTACAACGTTTTTTTCTATTTATATGCAAATTATGACATAGAAAAGGGTGAATTATTGAATTTTATTTACTTTCCTCTAAAGGATTTCCTTCTTTTATGCTTTTGTTCTTATCTTTATGTGGTGGTTTTCTTTTTGTCTATCACACCCTGTTTATCTGGGTGCTCAAGAACAAAGCGATAGCAACAAAGTACTTCAGAGAATTTGGGAACATTGAATGCAAACTGCACTCTCACTGACCCTCAGGGAGAAAGGTACCTATAAAATGTATTTTATCTGGGAACCGAAATGATATAATGCCTTTAAATGACAGTAGTGATAACATCCAAAAAGTTTCTAAAATCTATTACACAAAAAAAAGCAACTCGGTGATCCTGGAGGTTTGAATAAATGACAAGCAATTAAAACTGGGTATGAGGCAGATTGTAGATCTGTCTTCATTTCAAACCCCTGTAACCTCAGCATTGGTCCTTCGAGGACTCCTCACATGGTCCAGAAATAAATCCCGCTATATAGGTTAGAGTGAAACATGAGAGCACACTGGAAAAGAAACACTGCTTTGTGGAAAAGAGATGCCTAGAAGAGCTTCAGGCTTTAAAGAACTAATAAATCTGGCCTCCTGCAGATGCTATTCTACTAACGTACCATTTCTTCCCTTAGTGCATCTGTCTGGTTCACTATATACTATGAAATGTGTTAGGAAGTTCATTATGTCTGGTTAGCTAAGCTAGTGCTGAGTGTGAAATATTACCAGATTAAAAAAACAATAACGGGGGCGGGGGGGGGGGGGGGGGGGGGAAGCTCCTTGATTCTTTTGAAAGTATCCTATAATTCTGCTCTTTTTAGATTTTGTTTCTATTTCCCTTAGAGGTGATAAGAACTGAAGATAGTTATTGATTATCAGGACACTTTCAACATTTCAAAGAATTAAGTATGTGATTAGACTCTTAACACAACAGCAGTTCTTGATTTCTCCATGCACTGGAGAAAACTGCAATAACCTGGCTGATACTTCTTTGAGTGACTGTGTGGTCATTACACTGGATATTCAATTTGTTAAGAAAACAGTAAAGCTACTTTAAAACAAAAAGAAAAAAATATATAAGTCTCTCAGGAAGACTTGTGGGGCATCCGTGCAAAGTAAATCAGTCAACAATTCAGTCACAAAACAATGAAACACCGCATGTGCCTGCACATCACACTTGCCTGAGGCTTATCTTGTAAGCACAGTAATAAGGAATATTATTTTTGGAAGCTATTAAAGAATGTGCATCTTTAGAAAGCACATATATATTTACTTTACTAAGAATATTGATTGCAGACCAATGAGCTCTCTAAACTTAAGTAAATCAATCAATCATTTTGGCTACGTTCCATTTTACATTTAGCACAAATAAGTCCAAAGCTGATTATCCATCCAGTCAAGTTGTGTCTTCCAGGCTCCATACGGTATAAATGCAAAATAAATAATCTTTTTCTTATTCACAACAGCTAACTTCCTGAATGCAAAACAGGGAATGTTTCAAAATAAAACTGGTTAAAGGCTGCCTCTGAATTTTAAGCTTATAAAAATTATTGAAATATCACTTCATTTAGAGACTATTAGCCAACGCACAGATTTTTAAAATTATAAAGGGTATATAAGTCTAATTATTAACTGATAACCAAACATTTATACACACACTAAAGCAAACACACATATATATATGTACATATGAAATTGGACTTCAGTAGAAAAAGGACTCGGTTTTTCAGAAGCATTTAACAACTCTGATAAAAATAAATAGGTCTCAAATGCCTAAATACTTTTAAAAAACTAAATGAAAGACATTTTACTTTCTTTCCATCTACTAGCTCATAAATGACTTTTACCACTAATAAATATGTAAATATTTAACAATACACTATTTTCCCAAAATAAACGTGCCAAAAATTTCATAGAATGTTCTAATTTAGTGTGCTCGTAGACTTTTTCAATGTCCAAGCAGAATAACTTTTATAATTAGATTATCCCCACCATGTATTGAGCTTCGCAGCAAAAAAAATCATAGGAAAAACAAGGAACAAGGCTGAGGGCCAAAGTACTAGGTTCTACAGAAAGTGCTTGATGGCCCTCTTCATGAAAACAGCATTAACAGAATCTGAAGAGAAACCAAGGGACAGCTGCAAATGCTAATCACATACATACTGGGATAAGAAAGAATTTCAGTATTTAAACAAGATGACCATAAATAAAGTTAGAAATAAAGACTTCCTAATTAGTATTTTCATGTTTAAAGACACTAAAAATTTCTTAGTGGTTTTTTCTAATACTTATGAGGATGCTTTGGTAACACCACTGTTGCCAGCTCAAGGATTTTCAAAGGTCAAGGTAAGCTGAAATCTGTCTGTCTAGCACAGCCTAAAAATCATTCACACAATAAAAAGCCCAATAAACACTGCATTGCCTCTAGCAACCACCTGCTCTGCCCATATGTGGTCACTGAAAATCTAGTATAAACCCTACCTTTTTCACTAGTAATTATTCATAGATGAAAGCAATCTTTGATTTTCAAATTGCATGGCCAGTATATGGAGAAAGCAAATAACATTAAATCTCATTCACTAAACTCATATTCCTGCCTTCACTTGAGGCAGTGCTTTACCCTTTGGAGCATATCATACCAATATTAGTATTACGTTGGACATATCTTTAATTCTATAATCTGGATTCAAAAATCCCAGAAACCTACTGTCAGTTTCTAGCAGAACGGAATGAAGGAGGGAGGAGAATGGAGGAATCACAGAGAGAAATGTTTCTTCACTTTTATTATATTACAATATCAAGGAGAATTTACTTTATAGTGCTGGCTCAAGCATCTCATGATTCCATGTACCGCAAGCTCTGACATGCAAATAATGACTCAGTGCGGGCTTTAAGAGCTGTCCATGGATAATACAAATTACTTGCATTCAGTGGATGCCTAATCCCTTAAATATCTCCTTAAAATTCTAATTCGATATTAGTCCACAGAACATATCCAATTACAAAGTTTATTTTCACCAAGTTTCTGCCTCTTCATACTAGGCAGTATAATTCATTTTATGGCTTGTTACATTCATCTGCCTACCACTGTGGCATACAGTTCATTGAATATTTTAGGTTTCCCAATATATTAAGATAGTTTTTCAAGCATCAACAACTTGGATGTAATTAAAAGACTGCTAGAACATAACAGATGGATTCAATCCTTAAGTGTAATAAAATCCAAGAAACATGGGGAAGACAGAATGTGAGAAAGAGAGGAAGAAAGAAGAAAGCCTAACCCCTAGCAATAAACATTCAAGGTTTTGGAATTTGCAACCAATTCAAAAAGTGAATTGATCCAGTGTTTAAACACTGGTCATTCCAAACGACCAGTTATGAAAGTTAAGGGGCATACAGAGTACGATTAAATAGAGAACTTCATTAATTGGATGTGGTAAAAGGATTTTGCCTCTACCACCAATTCAACAACTCTGCAATATAACTAAAATTGGGAAGCTTCCCACCTAGTATTCCACTTCCAAAATTTTCACTCAGTCCTTAAGAACGAAGCAACTGAATGATGGCAAATGAAGCTTTTCTGGTAGAATACAGTGACCATCTGCATCTAATCTATGACAAAGTATTAGCCCTCAACCTTTTTGCTAGATTCCACACAAATCATGAAAAATATCCAGAGCTGGTTGGAATCACTTACAGAGCAGCATACGCTGCCAGTGTCCCTATTACATTTGTATTGTGATATGAAGCCTTCAGTCTTTTTGGCTGTCAATCTTGTACTCTTCTCTAGAATCACATTCACTTAACAATGAAGAAGGAGGATGCAAAATAGTATGACGTCTGCATCTAGCTTCCTGACATCAAATGTGTACATAATTATAAACATCACTAAAGATCTTTGTCAATACAACACTAAGTCAAAGTAAATATCTGTGAAGATTTCCTCTTTGTCACAAATTGAAACAAAATGTCCATACTGTTCATGTGCAGAGCAGAACAAGGAGCCCAGACTTATTCATGAGTTTTGAATGCCAAGCGTCTCTTTGCACATCATGCAAAGAACATCAGACCTATATAATGAAATACATGATGTCAGCTGCTGTGTCTGGATGCTGTAAAAAGGATGCAAAACATCCTGATGTTGTATTTAAATTGACAGGGCTTACTATATTGGGAGGTTTTGCTGTCTCAGTGGGAGCCTGGGGACATTGCTGTCAAACCAAGAAGCAAAGATTGCCCTGTGAAGGGAGCCCTGTCATCTTCTTTTGCATCTTCCACAGTAAATTCTTCTCTATGTTGTTCATACTTGGAGACTCCACGCGCTTACTTCAGTTTCAGATCCACATCTATAAGTTGTCAGTCATTTGAAAGAAATTCCCCCATCATTCCTTTTCATCAAATCAAAGTGAAGCTAAATAGTAATGGAATCTCTTCAGTGCTATGTTTTCTGGTTAGAATCAGCACCATCAGACCAATTAATTCCTATTTACCAAAAAACAAACAAAAGGAGTAGTCTCTGCCTCCTCAACATCAGTGAAAATACTGACCAATCCTCCTTACGTGTAGCTGCACATTTATACTTAGTATATACTTCCGCTTATCAAAAGCTTGCTGAATTCACGCAAATCAGATTAAAATATATTATACAAGAAAAGCTATATATTCAATACAGCAAAGAAATCCATTCTGACCCAGGAAAAATAATGCTGCTTGTGGCATATCTCTAGACTTTGCAAAATTCACTTGCCAGATTAGTTTGGCTCACGTAGACTGGGAAGGAATGGAAATCAAGATTTCTGTGAGGCTGACATTCAGACATATGACTTTACAACCATTCGTTAAGCTGTCTTACCTGAACCCAGCAGAAATGGAAAGAAAGGTAGGCTGCCCTCCAGATTCACAAGAGTCAAATACAAAAAATGGCACAAATAAAAATTAATAACTTCAATTGTATCCTTAGTCTCTTTGAACATCATGCTATTCATAGATAATAAAGAATGCCATACAAATTTTGAGTAGTTTGCTACCCTAACAAGTGTTTTGAGATTTTTGGATAAACAGATATTTTACAGTCATACACATTTGTGGGGTTTTTTTGTTGCATGCATTAGAATCCCAGTCCTTCTTAGTTTTTACAGACCAAGAAACCAATTAAATCAAATTAAGGTGGTGGGTTTTTTTCTGAATAAGAATTTCAGGCCTAGATCCATTAGGAACGACAATTACTATTCTGTATAAATATCCCCGCCGTTGGTCTCTAATAGTCAGACCTCTATTTTCTGTTTTTATTGTTCTTAGATATTGGTTGTACGGCAGTATAAACATGGAAATGGATAGATACCTTCTCTTGTAAACATAACACAATCTGAATACTTGTAAATGAGTAGATTTAGAAATTACTCTAACATTCAAATGACTGATTTTTGTCTGAAGAAAACAGGTTTGTCAATGGGCTGCTGTTGGTGCTCTGCTTCACTACCATCTAACAAAGAAAAATTATATTTACTTATATTGCTACTGTCAATCTAAACACAAAAAAGCTGAAGTCTGTTGTTTGGGAGTTCTGAGTCATTGCAAAATTAAGCCCCTGCGATTAAGATTAGTATAGAAAAACTGGGGTACTCCGCATTATCGGGTATTAGTCTTTGTCATAATTTATATACCAAAAAAACAGAACTATAGCTAACTGCATTGCATTTAATTCACATCATTGAGAGTTTCCAGTTAGGTACTGAAAGCTCTTCCCAAGCAGTAAAAGTTAAGGTCACTGGGGAAAGTTTCTAACAGGAACAGTCCTGTCAGCTTGTCTTTGGCATGCTTAAGGCTTGTGAACCACTTTCGATGGAGCTGTCTAGCATTATTTACCAAACAGCTAGGACTTCATTTCCTTTTTAAAATAATATTAAATACCATAATTTTCCATTTCTCACCCACTTTTTAAGTTAAAAGAACTAGGTATTTAATCAAGCTTCATTAACAATGATATACATGAAAAATACCTATTCCAGGCAATACACAATTCATAGCTAGCCAGCTTTCACAGTATAGATGAAACTCAGGACATCTCTGTTCAATTGACTTCTAAGAACACAAATTTGTCTGACTGATGGACAGGTAACACTGTAATTTTGCCTTCCCTTGCAGTATTGTGACAAGATGAAAATAACTTAGATTTATTGTAATGAATGCTGATGCCAAACATTCAAACTGAAACATAAAGACAGACATACTCATCCTGCAGCTCGATTCCTATGGAGGTATTAGTTTGGAAATCCTAGAAATCCCTATTGCAGATAGTTTAGTTATGCATAATTTCTTTAGCAACATTGGTTCAAAGGTTAGACTTCACATTAATCAATACCTATATACAGAGCTTGCTTATGCACCCAAGTATACTTCCAGGCGTAATTATATACTTTGTGATTAACAAAAAGAGTAGGGTGACACCAGTTTTCAGTGGAATAGAAGCTTCGTTAAAGAAGAGCTAAAAGGTTTGGGGAAAGAACAGTGACCATAAAAGTACCTAAAGTCCCAAATCATCCTAAAGTACTGGAAAAACACTTGATAGGATATTGCAGAAAAGAAAGATGCTTTATTTCCCTGGAAAGGCTACAATAAAAATCTTCTCATGCCAAAACCACATACTGATGACAAAGAATGTGGCCTGACTTTGACGGGGGGGGTTGCAAACGGAAGCTGTCAGAATAGGCTATTTGGAAAAAACTTTAGTACGTTTTATAAGGGAATATCCTAAATATGGAATCACCAAGACATCATAGAATCTAGGTTTAGAAATAGAATAGAATCATAGGTTTAGAAAAAGGCAGGTTTAGACTGAAAGTTAGGAGATTAGTCATAGAATCATAGAATATCTCAAGTCAGAAGGGGCCCATAAGGATCATTGCATCCAACTCCCTGCCCCTCGCAGGACTACCTAAAACTAAATCATATGACTAAGAGCATCCTCCAGACACTCCTTGAACTCTGACAGGCTTGGTGCTGTGACCACTTTCCTGGGGAGCCTGTTCCAGTGACCGACCACCCTCTCAGGGAAGAACCTTTTCCTAATGTCCAGTCTGAACTTCCCCTGATGCAGCTTCATTCCATTTCCTCGTGTCCTGTCGCTGGTCACCAGAGAGAGGAGACCGGCGCCTCCCCCTCCGCTGCCCCCCTTGAGAAAGCTGTATACTGCGATGAAGTCACCCCTCAGCCTTCTCCTGTCCCAGCTGAACAAACCAAGTGACCTCAGCCACTCCTCAGAAGTCTTGCCCTCGAGACCTTTCACCATCTTGGTCACCCTCCTCTGGACACACATGAATGGTTTGATGTCCTTCTTGTATTGAGGTGCCCAAAACTGCACACGGTACTCGAGGTGGGGCCGTGCTAGTGCAGCGTAGAGTGGGACAATCACCTCCCTCGACTGGCTAGCTATGCTGTGCTTGATGGTCATGGTTGGCCCTTTTGGCTGCCACGGC
This sequence comes from Platalea leucorodia, assembly GCF_965183815.1. Classification (NCBI taxonomy): domain Eukaryota; kingdom Metazoa; phylum Chordata; class Aves; order Pelecaniformes; family Threskiornithidae; genus Platalea; species Platalea leucorodia. The sequence continues at coordinate 26,858,765 of NC_138826.1, forward strand.
ACACTGTTGATTCATGTTCAACTTGCCATCAACCCAAACCCCCAGATCTCTTTCTGCAGGGCTGCTCTCCAGCCTCTTGTCCCCCAGTTTGTATGTAAAACCAGATTACCCTGTCCCAGCTGGAGAATCCAGCACTTGCTCTTGTTAAATTTCATACGGTTGGTGATTGCCTAGCTGTCTCATCTATCCAGATCTCTCTACCCTCAAGGGAGTGCACAGGTCTTCCTAATTCAGTATTACTGGCAAACTTACTTTCAATTCCTGTGTCCAGATAATTTGTAAAAACATTAAAGAACACTAGCCCTAAAACTGAGCCCTGGGGAACCCCACTGGTGACTGGCTGCAAACCTGATGTAACCCCATTTATTATAACTCTTTGAGCCCAAACCATCAGCCAATTGTTCACCCAACATATTATGGACTCCTCTAGCTGTATGCTGGACATTTTGTTCAGAAGGATACTGTGAGAGACAGTATCAAAAGCTTTGCTAAAATACAAAAAGCCAACTTCAAAAATCAACATCAACTTCAGTAAGCCACTCATCTAACTAAAATCACCTCCACACCACGTCTTCCACATTTTAAGCTATGGTATTATTATAAGAACAGGATACAGCCTACTAAGGAATTCTGAGAGCTTCCAAGTACCTTCTTCATGGTATATGGGAAGCAAGTCATGAACCACAAGTTAGCACAGTTTTGACGTCCCTACCCAAATAAAAAATCAGCTCTAAGTAAGGAACAAGCTTGAGACCACTGCTCTAATTACAGAGCCTGTTAAACACACTGGCAAAATCCATCTGCAAGGAGATCCAAGAAGAATATACTGTCAAAGTAATTTAATGCATTAAACATTTAAAGCATTTCTCATATAATATTCAATAAACAGAAAGGTGAAATGTGGGATTTTTATGCAGTCCTTTTGTTTCTCAGTAGATTAACTACTTCTCAAAGCAAACAAAACAAAAAAAATAGACAACTCATTTGTTTGTGAATCATTACACATCAAAACCTGGCAAAGAATGAAAGTAACTGCATAAAAGACACTGTTACAATCCAAAGGCCTGACTGTGTAACACTTGCAAAACAATTGATGATGATAGATTTTAATTTTTAAAAGCTGCACACACTGTCATGAAAAAGTTTTGAAATGAAGATGGGAAAAAAAAAAGACCCTATAGAATTTTAACAATTCTGAAATATATCTCAGACTTAAAATTAAGACTTTAAACAAATAGTAATAAAAATCTTTTAGGAGTGCTTTTTAAATGTATTTAAACGCCACTTTTGAAAACCTAAACTGAAAAAGAAGCATAAATTTAAAGAAGGTTTTTATTTAATTGTGTTACCTATCAAAACCAGTACAATTCTAAGCTTCTTTACTTATATGAAGAGATAATGTCTTTTAACAACTACATAACATAAAGACAACAGCAGAGGAACTACCCATAACTTATAGGGTCTGCACAATGAAAGAAATAACAGTATAAAATTGAGGAAGGGTAAATTGTGGCTAATTAGCTATCTGAAATTATTTCCTAATACTGAGTTCTAATAAGGCTGCAGAAACCTGGCAAATTCTTGATCTCTTACATAGAAGTACTAAAACATGTAGGATGAACTGTTCTTAGTACTTACAAGGCTGCATCTCTTCCAGCTGTAGAAAACAAAGTTTATGAGAATAATCAGGGAACTGAATTTATGAATTTATGATACAAAATGGCTCGTGGAAAATGGTCTTGTTCCCTAAAACTCCATAAAGTGAAAAATCACTTTTGCCATATCAATATGGCATTGATAGCCCACTAGGACATGATACAGATGCTTTCTACACACAGAACTGGAAAACCAAGCTCTACTAAAATTCATGTATGTTGATATGGATAACCAGCAGATTATCTGGAAAAGTCATTTAATACATCAATAACATACATCACAGTGACAGAAGGAAAATGTTATCAAGTAGAGTCCCTCCACAGCTGGGATAACTTGAGGTTGCAGATAATCCACATTCCTACTTTTAGGGAACAAAATTTCTCAGAATTTTCTGGGTTATTACATTTTACCCACAGGAAATATGAGGACAGCAAAAAATTCTAATGTACAGTGCACAGCTAATTAAATCATTCTATAAAAACTGAATGCATTCTTAAAAGCTGCCCAACTCAGCAGATTTATTGTGTACAGCTACTTCATCCTAATTAATGTGATTTTTTTAAATTTTTTAATAATTTGATGCAAAACTAACTTTTTTTAAAATATTATCCTCTTTTTTCCCTGTGTTTTGTAGGCAGAAATATTTACTCCCTAGAATGTTAAGGAAGCAAGAATTAAGTTTATTACAGGAAATTTTTATAATTGTTTCTAGAGTTCTTCATTGGATTTGCCACTAAAGTACAAACAGCTCTTCTCCATTTGAAATGAGAATTCTTTTATTCTTCTAAACTTCTAAGGTAGGTCCCTTCTTTCTAGAAAAGATTGTATGAAACATTTTGTTTTCTTAGAAAATTATTCTAAAACTATATGCTAACTGGAGCACTAAATCACAATAATATGCATGAAAAAGTAACCCAACAAACAGTGAACCTGATATTTGTGTTTGTGTTGGAGGGTACACACTTCCAAATCTAAACTCAGCCAACCAGTCCTCTACAGCGCAGGGAGCATTATTATATTGAAATCCCTGTTGAAGAGCTTTTTGTTTTGAATTTAACATGACCCTGACTGCTTGCTGTCATGAAAGAGGTAATGCCATTTTTACATGTAAATTAAGGTGTTGACAGGGATGTCCTGAGAAATTTCGAGTGTCAATAACTGCATTCTTTCTCTTCCCATCCCTGACAGATACTTAGTATTGCCTTGTGGACTTACTGGCTGCCAGAGGTGGCTGCAAATCATTGACAACCTGAACGTTAAGGCGAAGCTGGTTTGTGCATGCAAATGTTATAATATTCATGAAACTGAAACACCAAGATATTTTTCCAGTATAAAATGATTATTTGTGATCATAGATAAATTAAAACACTACAAATTACATTTTTGTAATAGCTTCCTAGTTAACTTTATGTTAATATCTTCTTTTGGAAGACCTTTACTTCATTTTTTTGAAGAATTTTTCCTTTGAGAAAATCAAAGTAGAAGAAAAGTATTTTTTAGGAATGTAGAACCTCGAATTTAATTTTTTAGCTTCAAAACTATTTTAACAGAGGAGTGAATTCCCTGCCCACTTCCTTCCCCCCCCCCCCCCCCCCCCCGGAGAAAAAGATAATCTGCAAACATGGCTGTCATCTTCTGAGAGTGTCATTCAAGCCTGCTAGGTTAATTATTGTTTAGAAGTCACTCAGTCATGTAAAATTCCAAACCAATTGAAGCATCAATTAAGCAATAGGACCGCCATTATATGACTCTTCAGTCTAGAGTGAAACAACAGCATAAGCGTAGGAAGTGAGCTAATACCTTTCAGTCTAGTGAACTCACTAAACTGTTTTACAGGGGCCGCATCAACATTTAAGACACTGAGTACAATCTAATATTCTCTTGATTTTATTGCATTGCTGCTTGCAGAATGGACTTGAATTTAACTAGCACGTGCCACTGAAACTATATGAGAAAATTTAAGTGAATGCCACAGGTAAAAAAGAGAAGTAAATTATGAACTTTCTGAATTTATAACACAAAACTTGTTTGGACTTGATATCTTCTTTTCCCAAAGCAAAATTCGATACTGTAATTTAGCATATTGAAAGACATTTAAATTTAACTGTAATAAAAAACTAGCATAGTTAGATATAGGGATGAAACCAGTATCTAGATAAGAAGTAACTGGATATTTTAGAGTGCAAATGCCATTGTAATTTGCAGCCAACTTCAAAAAGGTATTGTTGCTTTTCACCAGTAAAATTGAGTGAGACCAAGGACAGATGTGAGTGAAACTGTATAAAGTCATTCCAGCTAGGCTTATCATACAACCAAATATTCCTAAGTGTGCGTAGGTTTTCCACCCAACACTGATACGTGGGCGGATTTTCTTATACTTGATCGTTTGTCTGGTATTTTAGTTGTGCAGATAAAAAAGAACTACTCTGTCCACTCCTACTACATGATCAGATCAATGCTTTGCCTTGGGCTTTGAGCATGAGCAGGAACAAAAAGTGAGTCACACAAAAAGGTGTGGGCTTGGAGCACAGCAGGCTGCCAGCCCGCAGTGAGCTCTGCCTCCACCAGCTGCATTAGTTCCTTGAAGTTGCAGCACATTTGTCCAGATTGCCATCAGTGAAAAAGCTTTTTTCCATGAACCAAGTTACTAGAGTGAATGTTCAGTTGTTATTCAGTCCCAAAATAGCACATCCATCTGCTGAAACAAACGTATAATTAAAAGATTTATTGTTACATAAGCTATATATTCCATACTGTTCCCTTGTCAATTTTGGAAGGTGTTAAGCCAAATTCTCTCTTCTGGGGCTTCCCTTCAGTATAATTTAGATCAACTCATGATTCAGCCCATTATTTGGCTATTAACAAGCATAAGATACTGAGGGCATGTGTGTAAACTATCATGGAGAAACAATTCAATTGCAAAAGGGCCCACTGATCATTATTTCCTGAACCATCCAATTTCAGCCAAGTCATCCTTGTACAACTCCAACCTACCCTGCAAGTCACAGCTTCTGCGTTTGAATCTTCAAAAAGGATCTGAGGTTGAGGACAAGGCTAGTTCACAAAGCTACAACACTCAGTCCAGATGCCAAACTCCCTTCTGTACCAGGCTTCCTCCTCACTATTTTTAGGTTCCCAGTTCTTGAGCTCTTCCTCCATACCTTTTTTTCTCTGTCAGAAATATGGTAGTCCAAACTGTGGTGATACAACTGAGACTATACAGTTTCAAACAGTCCTTGTTAGAACCTTTAAACTCACTTGATTATTTATACTTAAATGTCAAGCTCACTATATGATTTTTTCACAATTCAACTGGAGGTCAGAATCCTGGTATCATTATGTCTCCTAGCACCAGTTCATAACACAGATTCATAGAATGTTGCTTGCCCTCTTTCCAGTTCTTAATAGTGTGCTGAAGTAATCGCACAACTCAATCATAGCTCTGCAGGCTCCAAATCAGATGTTAATGCAATATGAAACTACCAGAAACTGCTGAGAGAAGCCATCTTGGAGACAAGGAACAAAATACTTCACAATGAGTGGATGCTTATACTTTTATCTTATTCTAGGCGCATATAATGATGTTGCCTTCACATGCAATCTTGTACGGCTGCACAGCTAAAGTAAACGTTAACCAGAAGAAAAAAAGATTTTAAGATGGGAACAGAAACTGTAATCCAGGATCCAGAAAAAGTTCAAGATATAAACTCATCCATTACAGAATTCTGAAAAAAGCCTTACTGCACAGGTTTTCATAATCTAGAAAGTAGAGACTACAAAAAAAAAGAGCAAAAGGTTTGTTTTTTTTTTTTTTTAATTATGTATTTTTAACTACCAAATGCTCATTACATCAATGGCATTAACGTCTGATTTCATCTGCAATTTTGAATATAGTGTACTTCAAGCAAGGAGCTAGTTCAGAAAAAGGATCTTGTAGAAGCTTCTAGTATCTATACTAAGACTTCAACATCTGACTAGGCAACCAAGAGTTTGTTCTGATGACATGAAGCTATTAACTTGGGCTTTCACCGGATTACAGGATTGAGGCTTAATAGCCTGTAGGACAGCTATATTATCTCTACAAAAGCACATGCAATGCAACACTTATTGAGGCCTTATTCTATTTTTCTAAGCCATCTCAGAACTCTGATTTACTTCTCTTTGAAACGTAAAAGAATTTATAAACTAAAAAAGGAACCCTAATGCAGATTAAAATGAATAATAATGAAATATAGTGTATCTTTAGATCTTTGCCAACAACAGAGTATAACAATGCATTCATAAATTTTCCCTGTTATCACTGATCACTAGAATAACCTGTATTCAAAACTTTTCTTGTAGTTTTCATATCTCATGCTTATGTTGGCCACAGGATAAAAGTTACTATGTTTGAACTAAAACTAACTTCAGAGAATAAGACTTTTGCTATTATTTAATAAAATTTATGGTTGCTAACATTCCAGGAATAGTTACACATTTAGAAGAGGAGCTATGATTGTAACATAGAAGACTATATGGACTGAAATCTGCTAAAATAGTGGAATAGTTCACATGCTGTTTCTTCAAGAGTATGTATTTGCCTGAGGGTTTGGCAATAATGGCAGTCACTGAAGTACCTAATGAAGCAAAATTCTAAAAATCAGTAGAGAATATCATTCTTCCTTCCTATCAAAACACATGCATTACGATTTGACATCTACAAAGAACTCTGCTATGCTTTACAAGCTAAGGTAAGCTTAGTCTTGCACCAACATTGTGCAAGGGCAAAAGTAGAAATCCAGCAAGTATGTTCCTTTCCCCCAGGTAAGACAAGTGTTTCTATGACATGTAACAGAATTAACATTTATTTATATTGCTCATAAAACTATACATTATTAATCAGCTTTTCACAGCCAAAATCCTGTGCCTTACATAAGAGTGATGCATAACACTTTTCCCTAGAGAAGCCGCTGTTCTCAATAAACAAAGAATCCAGGGAAGTCTGTAGCATTTTATAAATATAAAATATTACTATAAAATATATGTAAATATATTTTGATACTTTGAGGTACAGTCACCAGATTAGGACGGTTTTATTGACACAACTATATTTATTTGAAAAAAATTCTGTAGGTCATCAACTTCATAATTTTTTCTTTATTATTTAACTGAGAAATCATTAGCAATTTTTTGGTACTAATTCCTTGATTGACATAATGGCTGCTGTAATAATTTCACGTATCACCCACTTACTAGCATACCAAAGGATATCAATTAATACGTTAGCATAGCATAACTGGGGGGGAGGGAAAAAGGAGAAAGAGCAGAAACAATAAATATTGCCTTAACTACATTTTCCCCAAAATAAATTGATACAATAGTAGATACTATGAATTTAAATTCTATAAATTTTATTTGTTTAACTCAACTCCCTCATTCTGAAATGAGGAGATGCAACTATCTTTCTTCTTCTACTATCACACAGTGGGTATTATGTCAAATTCTCTTGGGAATTGAGGCATGCATTACACATACATTTCCTAGGATTGGAACCAATGGCTAGCTCTTAACCATTGCAAAAAACGTATCTCCTTCCAAATGAAAATATACTCCTCTCATTAGCATCCCTCTGTACCCTTATCTGTACTTTTCTGGTGGAACCATCTCTGCAAAAGGGTTAAAGCACAGTTCCTGTACCTAATTCAAAAGCTTTTATGCAAGTATGTATGCTCTAAATCCAAAAGTATCTGGATAATCCATGCAAGCTTTATCCATTACACATTCCTGTATAGTGCTCCATAACTTGTAGTTGAGTTATAGAGAGTGACTATGGACTACAGGACTAATCCTATACAGGATCCAGATACATCTACAGTGAATGCCTTAAACACTTAAGTAAAACTAATCTAAACTGTTGCAATATTTGTGTTTCTTAGCTTCAAACACTCTGGAGTCTCATCTATTATTAAGACTCCTCAGTCTCTGCAGCATATCTACTCTGTATGAACAATTAACCAAAATGCATCAGGTAATTATATAAAAAACCCATATACTATGAAGGCATCACTCCTCTTGTGTCTGAGATGGACAAAAGCAGTTAAGAAAATGCCTTCGTTTTTGTGTAGCACAAATATTAACTGTATTAGAGGCATAGCGTTATTGTTATAAACCTAAAGCTGAAAAATCCATCAGTTTTCTAACACTCTATCACAGTGATGTGGGGCGGGGGGTGGCGGTGAAGAGTGTCCATAGTTAAGTAAATCTTTGAATGAATGAGTATATTTAGTTTTTAGGATTCTTCTACAGTTAAGTTTATCACTTTATAGACAGCATTTGAAGCACCTGGAAGGACAAAGGAAAGAGAACACAAAGCACAGCTAAATAGCATGAAAACCAGAGAGAAATATATCTGGATAGATACTAAATTGCACTCTAGACTTGGATTAATGGGGCAATAATAGTAAAGCCTCTGAGAAAGTTTTAAGTAATCAACACAAGGAGTTTGTCAAAGAAAAAAAAAATTGTTAGGTAAGGGAGGGAGAGAGCACCCCAGGAATCATCTACAGTCCTTCTGACACAGCTTTCTTTCAGTCCTACAGCTTTGCCTTTGCACCAGCAATTCCACATTAAATTTAAGTATCCTACTTACTTTATATAACCCCTGTTACCATAGTATCTAAGCACCATTTATGTGAAACAGCAGTTTCCACAAGGTAAGAAAATGCCATAACACACATTTGGTAGGGGGGAAGACACTCAGAGTGGTTAAGTGTCTTGCCTAAGGTCACTTATAAAGCCCACTGCAAAGGAAGAAACTAAATGTGTCTCACAAATTTCATACTATTGTATTAAGTGTTGGACCATCTGTCCCTTTTAAATGAAAAGGGAAGATCAGTGAACAAATACTAAGGATACCAAAAGCTTTTCCTCAACCTTTTTGTTAGAGTTGTCCCTTCAGTTAAAATAAAATCAAAATCTGAAAAGTTTTTACCCCAGGAATCAGAATACGTAGGAAGAAAAATAATCATTAAAAGGAGAAACTCTATTTCTTGCTGAAGAACCCAACTAAACTATTTGGCAGATCTCCCTTGAGCAAGGGCTTGGGTCACAAAGGGAAGATTTCTGCTTCACTGCTCACAAATGGAGGAACAGTGAAAAGAGGAAGCCTCTTCTACCAGCTCAGCACAGATACCTTTCGATGCGTTTGGGAAAAATGTCAGGAAGGAGTGAATTATTGTTCTGTCTGTACTTGCTGCGAGACCCTCTTACCAGCAGAGCACTTCAGCTTTCTGCGTTTCTATTTCTTTCGAACTGTTCAACTGTCTTGTCTATTTAGATACAGGCTTTTCAGAGCAGAGTTTGTTCCTTATTATTATATTTTTCTGAAGTTTCTACCTGGCACCAGCCGCAGGTGGGGCTTTTGAGCAGCAACATATTTAAATGTGCCAGTGATTTACCTTCAAAATACATATTTATCACCAAATGAGCCAACACACTGAATCAATACAATATGACCAGCAATACAAACCATGAGGTTTCTCTGTATTTGATGCATGCCAGCATTCATTTCTTGACATGCACTGAATGATTTTATTTTTTTCTCCCCTTAGGTAAAAATTTCCCCCTGCATGTACAAAGTCTACTCATATGAGTGAAGCTTTGAGAAACAGATCTGGACCTCTTCTGACTAGGCAAAGGGAATTAAAAAAGCTACAGGAGTAGATGCTGGAGCAGACAGAAACACAAAACAATCTGCTCGCCTTTGGAGTCAACTGCTATGTCCTAACAGCTTAAAATGCTGTGAATGAGAAGCAAATTGAAATAAATATAGAAATGACCAAACCATCCACAATTAAAGTTAGTAAAGGAAAGATCATGTAGCAGGAATAGGAATAGCAATAGCACTGGTTAGGCTTGAATAAAAACTTGTTGTGTTTAGATATAGATGTCCCAATGACAGTAGATCTGGTAGAAGTGTCTGAACAAACAGAACTCCTCTTGGTTCCCAGCTGATATTTTACGTGCTTCCCTGATGAGAAAAATATTGCCATCATGTCCCTGACCCTCATGATTTCTCATGACAGAGAACAGACAGATATAAGACTAATCAAACTTTCAAGGTAAGCTAAGAAAACCGATGATGCAGATCACGCTTACATTACAATAAAGAGCATTCATATAAAATATCCACAGAAAGTGCTACCGTAAACCTTAAGAATTTAGCAAGCCAATAAAACATTAATCCCTGTCAAACTTAAATATATTCTATTTTTAAGAGTTCATTTGGCTGCAAATGGCTGTCATCCCTAATCCAAGTACTGTGCTTGTAACAGATGTTGCTTTAATAAAGTGATCTGTGCCGGAGATGCTTATTAAACTGCACACAACAGCACAGGATTTACTGCTCCAATGCTCATCCTCTTTGATTTCAGCTTCTGCTCCTCTCAATGGAAACTTTCTATTAGGTTGGCAAAAGCTGATTTCAAAACACAGTGCACCAGGCTTTGGCAGACCATTGAGGGAATAGTTTAAAGGACAGTAGTGCAAGGCATGGACATCATAAGAGGCAGGATCCCCAAGGCAGCTAGAAGATATTGCTTTGAACATCTACTTCATGGCAGCTGTTTAGCTATCATGTCAATTACCAAGGACTAGCAGACGTATTTTGGAGCACTACTTACAAGTATATTCAAATTAACTGTAATTAATCAATAATTCCAGTGACATAGTGGATGGGAAGACATCTTTATTCTTTTCTTCAGCCACCAATTGTGATCGTTATTTGACAACTAGCAGCAGGGGTGGAAAAGCATGTTTCACAGCTGCAAGAGACCTAAGGGCACAGAAGGGTTAAGTACACTGTACGCAAAGAAAACCCAGTATCTCTTCCTGGACAACTCAGTCTCTGTTCTGGTCCTCTGAAAAGGCTTTATTTTTTTAATGGAATTTTAAAGTGACATAAAATATTACCTTTACAAAAAGAACAGAGTACTTATCATTAGATCACGAGACAATACACAGATTCAACTCCTTATCATGCTGCTATCTCCTAACATGATGCTGCAAATAATTAGTTTGGTGGATTACACTTCGAATATTCTCCCTTTATTGTTGAGGGTGTTTCATTATTCTGTGCAGATACACGTTCTGAAATGGAAGCTCATTCCAGTGCTTTTTGGTTAAGCGCTGTAAAACACATTATTCTCAGAAATCTGCACAACTGAAAACTCCCAAAAATGTTATAAACAAATACCAGAAGAGACATTGCACTTATATCTGTTTGCCATCTAAAGTAGTTTCCATTTTGATCTGATGTGTAGAAATGCTAACAATACTGAAGGAACAACAGGTAACTACTAACATTCAAAAAAAAAAAAAAAAAAACTTTCTGCTGAGATACCTTTTAATAGTTGAAGATGGACTCATATAATACCAAAACAATTGGGATTTTTTGATTTAGATTTGGTCTCCTTTATTCACTATCACTGATTAAAGGATGAGGAAAGCTGAGGTGGGGGATTTTATTTTTTTTCCTTTAGTATATAAACATAATATGCACAAATACACCAAAACAGATAAGGCATGACTATAGAATTTTTAAATTAATAATTCAGAGATACTAGAATTGTTATTTGTTTGGAATTCCTGTATACTGTCTTTGCTTTCCAACTGTTGTTTCTGTCCTGTTCCAAAATCAAGGTACTAATGAAGATTTCTTTTTCTCTTAAGAACAGGCCTAGGTAAACAAACAGGACATTTTGGTAACTGGAAGTGGCTCTACTGTGTGTTAACAATATAAACATCATCGGTATTGAATTTAGAAGTATCTAAATTTAGAAGTATCTAAATTCAATAGCTTCAAAAGCTGGTAGGTAACATTAAGAGAAAATGAATCAGCTGAATCCCAACTGAATGACAGGAGTTGAACTTTTTGCATATTCAGATACAATTCTACAGATGACAACTACTCCCGTGCTATTGTCAGTGACTTCTTCATGTGAGCCACTAGAGAAGTCTGTCCTTGCAGGCCTCTCACCCAATTCATACTACAGTAAAGCTTTATAAAAAAAAAAAAAGAAAAAAAAAAAAAAAAAGTCTACACACAGCACACCTGGAATTTACCTGACTTATTTTATAACTGCTAATTTAGAAGAAATTGAATGTTTCTGCTTACACAGTGGCAGTATTTGCTGTTTACGGTACCATTACTTTCAAGTCACTGCTGTGTCTCTGGAGAAGCACTTTCATTGTTGCTCCTAAATCAGGAATTTCTTTCTGTTTTTCTTTGACCTCCCAACCACAATTAACACCACTCAAAGCGCCTTCATAAATATTTATGCAGACAGTTGCAAAACTGAAACCCCACATGTAGGACTAGGATACAGGGAGTCAATAGAGACAGTAAATAGGATTTAACAGTCAATGTGCAGTGCTCTGCAGGGACCATTTAGAAACAAGGCATATTGTATTTCCAAAAGGAAAGTGAAACTGGTGTTAGGACTAAGTTATTAAAAAAATTAAGCATTACCACCTTCCTTCAATGGAACCAATTTGTAAAGGTGAAAAAAAGACACCATCAAGACATTTTGCTGGTTCTTTTGGACAAATTTCAGAACATGAGCAATGATATAAGTGCTCTGTGTTAACTGTTTTTGTTACCTAAACCTTACTAAAGGAAACACCTGCAAGACGAGCCATTTCTATATTTTATTCAAGTTCAAGTAGTTATGGAGTAATTTCTGACATTCTGCAGAAGGTTCAGCAGTCACAGGAGGTTATTCCTCAATTCCAGCTGCTAAATTGCATTGTAAAATAGACTAATACTAAAATCTTTCCTTTTAATACTTGTTGGAGTTATCATGGATGGCTAATGGAAGGAGAAGTTCCGCAGGTCCACAGTTGCTCATATGAGGTTAGACGGATTTACAGGATAAGCTACTGAAAAGCCAGCCATCCTAGGAAGTTTGAAAAACCCTAATCTAAATTAATTTCAGTTTCTGAACAGCAAACTTCAGCATCTGCATGAACTGTATTCCCTTTTATAGCACCAATGAAAGGCTGCAATTCCAGTTAAGCATTGTCTTCCACATCCTAAACCAATGCTCCAGCCACCATGCTGTAAGAAAAATACAAGTGGTCTCTGTCTTGCCAGACAAAACTTTTCCCAAAGCAAGTATCGGTTCACAAATGCTTATGCATCATACAAAATGTTATGACCAGCTCTAACTCACACATCAACACCATATCGGGTTTTTTGTGCCTCTAATTTCTACTCTTAGGTTAAAGAAATCTTACAAGAATGTTAAAGAAGTTTGTTCCTTACATAAGGAAGGATACATTTCTTGAAGAGTTCTCCAACTGATTTATCACTTGTACAAACCAACATTTGCATTTTCTTTAGTTAGTCCCAGTATCACATTTTTTGGTTTTGTTTTTGTGGGGTTTTGTTGTCGTTGTTTTGGGAGGTTTTGGGGGGTTTGGTTTGGTTTTTTTGAATCTGAACACTTTTAAAAAGTTACAACCATGGTATAATCAAGTTATAAAATAATTAATGAACCGGAAAACTTTAAATTGCTGGAATTTAAACTAAGTAAAACCAGAAGTATACCTAACATTTTTTCCTTGCTATTTATTTCCAGCTAATCATCATATAGCCTACTTTTCACATTTAGGTCTGTGGCTACTTGGAAACTTTATTTAAAAAAAAAAAAAAAAAAAAAAAAACACACACACACAACACATTTTTTCAGTTTGGTCATGGTCACTGACACACACTGGTGAAATACTGTCTCACCCATTTGACAGTTCAGCTTGTCAGTCAGAAAAACCTTCATTTTTGGTATAAACCTGCACAGGGTACAGTAACATCCACATAGAAAATACATCATCTTACCCAGTTTTATAGTTAGCGTATCAATTACCTCAGAGGTAAACTGCTTTTTGTAGATAGACTGACTTGCATTCTAGCTAGATATAACCAGAGAATCCAAAGTTTAAATAGATCTTTTTCCACTTCTAGTGGGCTTTTCAGCACAATAAACACATGGCAAATACCTATTTGATAGGTTGCTTTTTTTTTTTAAAAAGTACTGCTGAGTTATCACTTCAGACTTTAATTTCATCCACAATGAATTTCAGCATGCTTTTTTTTTTAAAGCAACTATAGTGTTTGCACACATTTTTAACTGGGAAAGATGTAACAAGAGGGCAGATTATCACCAGCACCACCTGTCAAAACTTGGGCAGGCAACCACATAGCTTCCTGTTCCTTCCCAGTTAGATCAAAGCTGTTCACATTTGAACAGACATTTCAGTAACACAATAGGTAAACTCTGAAAGATTTTCTTAGTCTGGATATTGCTAGGAGGAACGAAACAATAGTCAAGGCTTCAATGTTTTCTAACACTGGCTGTTGTAATGAGACTAATGATTTCTGCAATTTTAATGGCAGTTTGACTTCAGATTTGAAAACAGAATTGAAACTACTAGATTTACTCTGTATGGACTTGAGAACTATCAGGACAGAGGACATACACTGAGTTGGTGCCTCAGGAGAAAAGTGAAAAGTAGGATATGAAGAACTGCCACTGCAAGTTTCTTAGGTTATGTAGTTTGACTATCCAGTCACACAGTTTAACCTGCTTTAAAAACAGAACACTCGTACTTCCTAAATCTACTACATATTCTGGAAATGCATTTCATGCTTTTGGCAAAGATAGGATTAGGTGACATTTTTACCAGCTGTGAAATCTAAGCTATCTATTCAGAGAACATTCTGGAAGAGGTCTCAAATTTGGATGCTTACATACAAACTAAAATTAATACTTTCTGCAGTATTGCATCTTTAAAACCCAACAAAAACATAAACTGCATAAACAGCCAAGTTTGCATAAATATCAAAATTTCACTCAACTTTCTATAGAATCTCAGAAAAAAATGAAGAACTGAAGAGTATTCTACCTCACAATTAGTTAGGAAGAATGCTTGCAATCAATTCTGAAAATCAGTCTCACCTGACATTTAAATTGAATTTCTGTGAGCACAACCCACAATTCACAGTGAAAATTGAAGCTATTAGAAAGTCTATGCACAAGATTAATTTAGAATACTATTTTAATAATAAAAAAATTAGATTTCAGAGGGCTGTCATTTTTTTAAGCTTAACCAATTTTAAAGCATTTAACAGATTATACAGAATTCACAGCAATTGCAGCTATAATTTCCCTTCAATACAGTATTGCCACAAGAGAGAAAAGAGGAAGCAAGGATATGAATTGACAGGTAGGAAATAAATGAACTCTCAAAACCAAAAAATTCTCCCTTATAAATACTACCTACTTCCTAGAAATATAATAATTTGATGCAACAGCTCAGGTTGGTTGCCTCAGAATTCACATAATAAAATCCTTTATTTTACACATCCATTTGAAGGCTCAGTGCTCTCTTGTCAACCCAGTACTGAATTGAGAGGGGAAATAAAAACTAAAAATGTTAAAAACTTTTGGATCTCCATCACCAAAAGTGTATGATTATATTGGCTCTCAAAATTGCAAAAGCTCAGCGGTATCCTTTGTTTTGCCAGTCCCTTCTCTGTAAATTAAGCTCTTTTAACGTGACAAGTACAGTACATAAAATCATGTCTGGGTTTGTTTGTTTGCTTTTTAATTTGGAGTTTTACCCACCGATTCCCAATTTTCAAGCATAATCAAATCACAAGACCCAAAAAATTTTATGCTATCATTTAATTCTGTTTAGTTCTGTTTATGGAAAAGGTCTCTCCATCAAACTGACATTTCCAAAAGAAATAAAAGCCCTTACCTTTCCTTCTGTCTACAGTTAAAATCACTTTTCTCTGGTGAGAGAACCTCATCGTTTTTTAACCAAATATGCTTATAGGCATCTTCCAGCGGAAATATCATACCTCAGCAAAGCATCCTAAAGTGCTTCTCTTTAGAAACTACCAGTGTATCTGAAGTAAACTATATGTAAAGGGAAATAAGAGAAACAGTATTATCATGACTAACTCGGATGTCACCTGTTGTGTAGAAGTCTCCATTTTCCCTCAAAAATTAGATAATCTGATGAATTAGTTCAAAATATGTACACATTTAGCCATTCAGAAAAAACGCTAGTGAGAAGTACACTCACTTGTAGGTTGACTGAAAATCTCATAATTTTTCAGCGTTTGTTCTGAGAAGGTGACTGAAGCAGTAAATTTACAATTAAATAGTAAAAATCATGTCAGCAACTTCCTCCTACAGCCATACTGAAACTTGTAATTTACTCTTTCTATAGGAACACTGAATTTACAATTTACAAAAAGAAGGCATATTAAAAAAATAATTTAAAACTCCCACCTTCAGTCCTTACTTTCCATATATTGTTGAGGAAAGCTGTGATGCTTTTAGCATTAAAATGCCAAAAGAAATTCTTTATTTCAGGAATACAAAATAGGGATTGGAAGTTTCTTATACCTCAGACAAAGGTCTTTCAGTGGACTTACTGAGATGTGTAATATTTTTAGGGACAACAGGTGTAGAAAGGCAACAGGTAAAGATTCATCTCTACCTGATTCCGATTCTCAGACCTGATTCTGTCTACTGAAAATTTGGAAACCGTTCTAATTAGAGAAAGCTCTACTTTTTTTTTTTTTTTTTTTTTTTTTTTTTTACATATTTTCTCTTTTTTAAGATGGAAGCACTGGAAATCAGTAGTTCTCTGATCTTATCTTTCTGCTTTCCCTTTTTGGAAGATATTTAAGATTTTAAATGTCAAATGATGAACATGTTGACAGGTCACCTAGAGGGATGTATTTCTTTCTTTCTGCAAGATTTTTCCAGTTTTCCCACCCTGTTGTGTGATGAATTACAGTTGTTCAGTAACCAGTAATATAAAAAGACATTATTATAAAGTAAAAACTGATACAACAGGACTTCTGAGATGCCCTGCAAAAATTGAACTGAAGTTGTCAAAAATGTCAGTTATAACCAATGTTTTTTCTTCCATGCAAGCAACATCTTTTAGAGAGCAGTAACTCTTCCTTTACCTTTCACCAGCAGCTTCTAGAGAAGATCAGATTTATTCCATCCATGTAGAATTAGAGATTAAAACGTAGAGGTAAAATTGATGCTAAAGATCATCTCTGTTTATGTAATGTATGTTATGGTTAACAAAGTTACTCTTGCATTCATATGTTTTTGAAACTAAGTGCATACAAGTGATATAATCTCCCTTGCCAATTAGTCTGTTATTCTGAATCTCTCCATGACAGACATTGGTTCTCATGTGATCTTCCTCCTCTTCCTGCCAACAGCTGAGGACTTTATCCTTTCACTATTGTTCTCTACCTTAACTTCCAAGATCCTTAGCTTTTCCCTTTACATCTCCAGGTGCTCAACCACATTAGGGTTCAACAATGCTTTCCACCTCTCAAAAGTATAAACTATCACATACATTCACTTAATTAAGAGTCAGCAATGTCCACTCAGGATATTCAGGAAGAACTGCAATCAGAATTCAGACACGTGTACTAAAACTAAAAAGGGAATAAGAAGAACATCCATGCTTGTATTCCAATATGTTTAAAAAAAAAAAAAAAAATCTAAAAAAAAAAAATTCTAAGTTCCATCATGTTGGACTTATGAAGCTATATTAACTTTATGGTGGCATGGGGGGGGGGGGGGCGGGGGCGAAGAGATTGATTTCAACGGTCAAATATGTTTCCAGTTTAAGAACTAAGTCCCAAGATAATTAATTCTCAATAGGAATTCATTACAGTTTGTAAATTAATTCATCTGTTCACTATCTTTTCAGTGACAAAGGTTCTTGATACATAGATTAAACTTGCAATTCAACCTCAGTTCCATCACCTCGTGCTCTCACCTCTCCTCAAATTGAAAATAAGAGTCATTCATTTGGAAAACCTATTAGTTCCCTATTAATAGAACAATGACCTTCTAGTCAAAATGACTGTCTTGCTAGTAAGTAAAATTTTTTGTTCACTTGAATTTACAATAGAGTATTGCCACAGTTAACTCTTCACTGACACTTTAATTATTGTTAAACTACAACAACTTTACATTTGCTTCAAACAATTCACATACATTGTTACACTACATTAACTAGTGGGTAAAATCAGAGATACTAAATATGGAAAGGACCATGCCATTAATCAGATTACGTTAGTGGTCAGTTTCATATCTCCCCAGGTATTATTTTATGTCTGACAGCATCAAAGCCTTCAGGAGAAATTTTAAAAACAACAGAGGACTACCTAAACTTTAAAAATATTTCTTTTTTACCTCAGGGAGCTGGCAGTTGTTTTCTATGGCTGTTTTTTTTGTTTCCATGTGCTTTACATTTCTGCTAAATCTCTTTTTTAGGTGACATGATCAGAACTATTCACAGTATACTAAGAGCACACCACCAATATGCATAGTATCCAGTCTGGCACAGTTTCACTCATCTTTGGAAGAAGCTCTCACTTATGTTATACACAGAAAAGTTTTTTTGAAGACTTCTTGATGGAATTGCTGTATTTTAAACTTGCTTCATGCCTTCTACATTGAAATCAGTGCAGACAAGGTTACATTAGTCAAAACAGGTTTACTCACTCCATGGGCTCTAATCTTCATGTGATCAGAGATAGGAGTTCAAAACCCAGCCCAGTTTCTGAGAACTTTTATACACAAAAGCCTTCTTATCAAGGGTGGTTCTAAATTGTATGCATCACTATTTATTTTGCTTTTTTTGACATTTTTGTATGGCTCATAAGGGGTATTACCTAAAATTCCCAGCTCTTCTTAACAGGACATTGCCCTGATTGATTTTAATATTAATACCAAGGGTAAGGAAATGCTGCCCTGCAGCTAGGTAATAATTCATTGCCATGTTATGTAATACTGAGATGCTTGTTAGTATGCAGCTTAACAAAGATATTTGGCTTATCTGGCTCTCCGCAAGGAACACCACTCTTAGTTTAAATTAATGATGAAGAAAGAAGTGGAAGAGTGAATATTTGAGGAAGCTTACTTTAGCATCACAGAGTTTTTGATAAATCTTGTCTTACCAGTATGTTCAATGCTGTCAAGCATAGTACCAAAGCATTCTCTCCTAACAAGACTTTTCAGCAATTAAAATTTTCTTCCCCTGCCCGAGATCTTCAGAAAGAATAGCAATATTAGTATTGCCTCATCTTCCCCAAGTTAACTGCTACATCTGATGATTTGCACATGTATACCAGTGTGTCAAGAGTAGAACACTCCTTCCTTAGAAATAACATTGCCATAATGCTGGATTAAATAAAATTACTTTTTTATATCACAATTACAAGACAAACATTTGGAAAGCGAGTAACATTCTAAAGAGGTTGTTAACTTTCAGAGAGGATATATGCGCATTTCAGAGAAATGTATTTCTCAAACTTACACATGCTTTAATGTTCTGTTGAAATATGTGTGACGAAATAAGAAATACTCTTTGCATCATGGCAAATCACTGTCACCAGTGCCAGTGACCAAGGACTAATGAGGTACAGACCAAATTGTGGCACTCATACAATAACAAGTTGAACTTACTCTAAAATACTTAAATACTGATAATGAAGGATGAATACTGCTTCCAATTACCATTTACACTGTGACTTTTTAATGCAATATTTAGCACATTACTGTATGGACTAATATAGGATCTCTAACATGCTCCTGGTAGGATGATGTTAGAAGACATCCTCACATTAACCCAAAACGAGGGACATCTTCAGATCATATAGAAGCAATAGATTTACTTTGAGGGATTTGCAAAGTGCTGGTACTTTAAATCATCAAAACAAAATAAATAAATAATCGACAGTACTTCATAGTGTAAGCCAAAAAATCCTGAAATCATAGCAATAGCAAATTGCTTCTTTTGTAAGCAGTCTGAAAATGAAAACAGAGTGGCTTTTGTGGTGTTAGGAACTCTTGCACAACTTGCAAAGCAGCAATTCCTAGTGTTTAGTCCTAGGAGTTAGGTATTTTCAGCTGTTAGAGCTAGATGCTTCCTGGTTTAAAATACAAGACTACAAAACATAGTAAAATACACAGAGTTGGCAACGCTATTGGCCAGTCCCCAAAACCTGTTTTGCATCAGTTTTGAAAAGGAAAAGGGAATCTCTTTAAACCCTCCCTTTCTCAGAGATCTTTCTTCTCAGTAGTAATCTCAGCCGCCAACTAATCACAGAATCATCCCCCTGTAAAAAGCAGTAGGAAGTGATCATGCATATGTATTCAGATAGTCTGTGGGCAAGAAGTAATCTGGATTAGTCCTCCTCCTAACCTGACCATGCTTTTTGCTGGTTTCTTCCACATGTTTTTTTATTCCTGCTTTATCTCACTCTGGACAGGTTTTACACAGAATTAATCTTTCACCCCACAAAAACATGAATTTACATTACTAACTGTTGTGACTTAAAATTTTTAATTGATGGGCTTTTTTCTTTTTTCATTTATTTGTTTGGATTTTTTTTTTTTTTTTTTTTTTTTACAGTTACTGAAAGAGACACCTCATGAGATCTGATCAGGTTGTTATAGTTTAAACCATATGGTATGAATTACCTGTCAGCCTATCAGTATCTTTACTTTCTCCACTAACAAAAACCTAACACTATTAATAAAAGCACAATTTTAGACAAGACATCTGTCAGAATATCCCCCTCAATTGGAGGCTATCATGTGCTCTTCTAGTCTTGGGCATACCAAGATAAAAGTTATAGTATATACTATGAGTAGAAAGGTCTATAAAAACCCATGCGCAAGTAAAACAGAGCACTGCTTGCCCTGAACTTTTTTTTCTTTAAGGGGCGGCCAAGGGTGGGGCCAATGAGCCATCATAAGTGGGATAGATAAAAATTATTTACAGTCCCTTAATCTAAGTTTTGTACATGACTTAAATTTACATTAACGCAGTCAAAGTTCAGGTGCATAGGTATAAGGAACAATTTTACTCATCCCTTACAAGAACTCTTATTTGTGTATATATAAACCAAGCTCTCTATTGACAAATGACTTTGCATACATGTGATCCCCCATCAAGTTTATCAACAATGTATTGACTGAGAGACGTCACATTCCTATGCCCATATCCATCAGAAAACATCAGAATGTTTTTATTTCCTAGAAACATAAGGCTAAAACATGCTGTGGATGTCCTACCTCAAGCAGAAGTCACCATTAAAGATAAGAACTTTGCAACACATGAATATCAGTAAAGCATCAAAATGCTAACTTTAATTTAAAGTAAGAAAAAGATATGAGACATGTTTCTGTAATTTGTGTTATTGACATGACGGACATCAAAAATAAAACTTAGTTCATATGTAGGACATAAAAGGCTAAAGGAGAGGAAGGGGGGGAAAGGGGAAAGGGGAAAAAAAGAAGCGAGATTCCTGACTTATGACATAAACTAAAGCTCTGCAAAATTATGTTAGTCTACCCGTTTCTCTTTTCTTTAATTTAAAATTCATAAAAGAAAATTCACTCCCTTTCCAAGACACTTTATTTGCTTCTAATTTTTCCCTCTTCCAAGTTCATAGGCATACACACCATAAATATAAAGACATACTTAGCAACTGAGAAAAAAAAATAACATGAGACTATTCTGTAGACACGAGAGAATAAGTGTATCTTTCGGCAGTGCAAAAGCGTGATGAGATTAAACTCTCCCTGTGATGCTGACCTATTGGAAACAATATTCCTTTCAGTAGCAAAAGGATACTGTTGTAGAGAATGGAATTAATTTTCTTTCTCAAGATTAGTTATGCAGGTTTCCTCCCCTTACAGTGTCTTCAAATTTATATTACAGTCTTGCAAAGAAGACATAGGTAAGTCAACAGCATACAGTTATACAACATATTCAGTCATTTTTGAGCTTAGAGATTTACTAAGTACTGGCACCATTTCTCTGATGTATAAATCACAAACTACTGTGAAGGTTAGAAAATGGTGGTAGAGGCACATAACTCAGAAGTTTAATGCTCTTAGGTCTCAATCATGCCATTTATTTCTGTCTTGTTATCCACCATGCTATGTGTCTACATGAGTTATCTGGCATTCTCTCTAATGAAAGATTGCTTTGAGGCTGTATTTACAGAAGCAAGGGATTTGGCACCTCCAAAGTAACCTACTAAAGAAGCTCTTAAAGCTCCTGCAAATAAATGAAAATGTTTAATAGAACTATAGAGACTTAGCTATTGCTCTTAAAAGGACTGAAATTCTAGCATTTAATTCTGGAAGAAGTATATGAGAATAAAAAGACAACTATGCAAACTAAATTATGTCTGATCACTAGAAGGTGACAACATTTAAAAATTTCAGATGGAGTTAAAAAGTGTAGTTACTGCACATATCCTATCTAGCTACCCTTTGCAGTATCAACTGTTGTTCTTAAGATAATTGAGAGCTTAAAATGACCAAAAAAGCTATAATATTCAGACCTTTAAAACTTCTATCTTCTTTCCACACTAGGGATGGGAATTAGAAATTACAACAAGTTGTAGTTGCTGGATCTTCTAGTTGAATATCAACTTATTGCTTTTAACCGTACAAATGCTAACCCTAAGAAGCAGTAGGGAAATTCAGGATTTCTCTATCAGTCTAACAAGGAACAGCATTTACTGGGATGATGCATTATGCCAGTGATAAAATTTAATTGGAAAAATTGAGAAAAGCTCTTATAAAAAATCACTTTTGCAGCCTGCCATAGGAAGTGAAGCAGCGTACAGGGATGGGTGAGAAAGCAATAAAACATTATTCAAGGGTGTTGAAAGCATGAGAAGAACTATGAAACTCTCTTTAATTTCCTGACCTCCCAGCTGCCAGAAACAGACAGGATGTGGTGCCTTTAAGGACGACAAGAAGGCCACAAAGGTGCATCCTGTGACCATCATGCTCACATGTATTCATCTTGAATGTAGTCAATACGTACATTTTAGATCATTGTGAAAGAAATCGGGCAAGATGTGGAATTTCCTGTGTTTTCAAACATTGCATACTTTAATGCCCAATACTAATGTAAAATGACAAGGAAGTTGTTTGGGTTTTTGTTTTGGGTGTGTTGGGTTGTTGTTGGGGTTTTTTTTTTGTTTGTTTTGTTGTTTGGTGTTTGTTTTGTGTTTTTTGGTTTTTTTGTTTTTGTTTGTTTGTTTTGGGTTTTTGGGGGGTTTTTTGGGGGGTTTTTTGGGTTTTTTTTTGCAGGGGGTGGGTTTTGGGGGGGGGGGGAAGGCGGAGAATGTCATATTAAATGGAAATTCATATTTGGGAAATGTATATGAAAAAACTTCTTCTGTTTCCCTACAAAGATCATAGTAAACCATAGCAGAACAAATGCATCCTTACTTTTATAGGTTAAAACCAAGAAATAAATACCCGCCCCAAACCCCACCAAGAGTCTCTGGGAGACACTATTAATTTTCTCTCACAGTTCACAATCACATCCTGATTTGCCAGAAAGGTTGGTTTCACCTCTTGCACTAATTTGCAATGTTTCTCAATTTTTTTTGTTTTCTCTTCCACAACCTATTCCCTCATTTACTGGGCAATTGTAACTAGGGTTATGTATCTTAGGACTACAAAATTCATCTCAGATACAACGATATCTATACCTGACTATCTGTAACAGGTGTTCCAATTATCAGCACTAAAATTCCAAACTGGTCTCTAGCTGCACCATTACATTTCTAATTCAGTTATTACAAAAAGTATTCAGTAAAACCACAATACTAGCAATTCTGTGCAAGCATTCAAAATGAAAATTAATGTGATCATCTGCCAAATTTCCTGGTCTGCCTCTAAACCTCATTCTCATATGAGATGCCTACTATAGATAAAGCCTAGTTCAATATAGTCAGGAAAGGACTAAAGCAAATGAGCCGCAGGTGACATTCTGGTCAGCAAAATAAGAAGCTTCAATTCCTCCAAAGCAAACTGCTAAACATGCTCGGTTTTCTAAATTTCATAGCTGAATTCAAGCCACAAGCTCTTAGTTCAGACGTGCTGCATATATTGAACTTTTCTATATATATGGATCTTTTTATTTTATTATTTCAGTCATATTCTAATATTGACTTAGTTTTTACAACTGGAACTCCACTGAAATCAATTAAATTAATTCAGATTTATAGTGCCACAAGAGGCAAGGAAGAGCAGATCCTCAGCTCTTGAAAGGATCATGAAATTAAAAATATCCATCTTAATACAGTAAATATATTCCATGTGATATAGATGTTTGTGTAGCAAATACTGAGGTTTGAGTGCCCCTAATTGTTCTATAATGATGTGGTACTACTCACTTGAAAACCAGAGGCTTCTTTAATAACCCATGTCATTTACATCATGAAAGACTGATGTGAATTTTAGTTGCAATAACTGGAAACCCAAATTATCGTATCAGTAGAACAGCCCTCTCTATGTCTCTGTTTAATCAGTTTATGAGTCACCTTGGAATACCAGGCAACCATCTTCCAGTTGTTGAAAGGTTTTGTTCTGTATTGCAACCCAGCAGAAATTACAGCAGGCTAACAGCGACTTGTAGAGCTACACAGGTACTAATTTCTCATATGGGGACTAATGCAGCATTAGCTTTTTCATTAGCTACAGCTTTCTGTTCCCACATCACGCCACCATCCACGCGTGGCTGCTGCACAGTGCTGCAGCTTCCCCATGGAACTCTAAAGCACAGTGATTTAGTGACTTCCAAAAAAAGTTAAAATGCTGGTTTATATATTACAAGAAAAGATCAACTTCCAGGATATTATTTCTAGAAATCCTCATTTCATAAGAATTTAAGGTGGGATTTCCAAATCAAATCCAAACCAATATATTCCAGCTATGCTGAAGTCATCCTATCAAGTACCTCAATTTCACTGGCTTTTGTCAGCATTGAAAACAGGAAAACACCAAGATTTTTCTTGCTTATGGAAAAATAATTGCAGACTTATTTAATACAGTTTTCCCTGAGGGTCATGAGTAAACAAGCAACAAGAGAACGAGCAAATAAAAATAATACAACAGCCACATACTATCACAGCAAGATAATGAGGCAACCATGTACACTCTCTGATAGTTACCACGAGAGACTTCCCATAATTAAATTAAACGAATTGTCAAGTAAGTTAAATCAACATCACTTCCTTAGATCCAGGGGTATACACAATTAAAATTTATTTCTATTTCATATCATTCATGTTTTGTGGAAAGGAGGGGAGTGAATGTGGCATTAGAGATATAAACAAGACTAATCAGACTACAGTCAAAATGATTTTAACAGGACTCCTGTATAAATCCCAGTACAAGTTACATGGCTGGCTATACTTTCCCATGCATCGTTGGTTTGTCTCACAAGGGTGACAAAGGATAGTGATGTTTCCTTGTAACATTTTTTCATAAAAACTGGACAAAAATAGGATTTTCATTGCACAGGAAAATGTCTTGGGGTTTTTCCTCGTTGTTCATTTGCCAGCTACCTCCGAAATGGTTAAATAAACTGAGCTAAACTACAGCTTACTTGGAGTCACTCCAACTTGATAAATGATACTTAACATGAACATAATGTGTTGGAGACTCAAGATGAGGGATATTACCAGGTACATCACAGACTGAAGTCTATCCTTTTTATATCATCGCATCGTACATTTTGCTTGGAGTGAAATTAAATAGGTGGTGTTCCTTCTGATTTACAGGAAAAAATCTAAAATAATTTATATCATTTTGACAAGCTGAGATTCTTCTGAATATTTGGGCATGTTCAGACATGACTACAAAGTAAGGTGCAAATGGGTTTTGCCATGACTATCTATACTTCAAGGCACTTAATCTTCAAAGATTTTAGACATATTTTAAGGCGTATGATGACAATAATAAATTCTTCTCATTTGAACTTATTTAAGAGGGAAGGGGAAAATGTCCAGTTACCATGTGGCACCATGTACAAACAGTGAGCTTTTAAAAAAAATAGACTTTCAGCCATTTAATATACTCTTTCATATGGGAGATATTTAGTTTTTATTTCTATCCAAGTAAGTTCTGCTAGCCAATGAAGAGACTATGATGAAATATCCACTTCTACCCACAGCAATGGACACCTTTCTATATATTAGTCCATAATATTTTAGGCTAGAAGTTTCTTAGCATACATTGTATTATTTAACCATGTGGAAGCCATACTGGTTTAGGTCCTACATTATATCAGCCTTCCCCCATAAACATTTTACAGTCTAGACAAGCAAGAAAACAAAGTTGAAGGTGGAAGTCAGCAATAATTTCCACTTACAAATCGGAAACTAAGGCCAAGCAAGATCAGTGTTTGATGTTGCACAGCACATCAGTGGCACAGTCAGTCCCAATTTGCAGCCTTAAGCCACAGACATAGTCTTTATATATGCAATATACACATATACAAACAGATATTCTTCTAATATGTTTACATAAACACATTCATATGCACACACATATATACTTGTTCTCTCAGTGAGCCACTAACACATCCTGTCTTGATGTTATCATTTCCTACACAAGAATTTCAGTACAGTAACTATTACTTGCATTTGCATCTTAAAGCAGTTACCTCAGCTTTGATAATCAAAAGAATCGAGCCCAATTTAGTTTCACCACAGCAAGCAGCAAGATCCAGATGAACTCAGCATAAGGGGAAAACTTTCTGCCAACTCAGAAACATAATAAATTCTTAATGCTAATCAGGAATTGAAAACACAATGTGACAGTATAAGGTTTTAATTTTAAGAATCTTATTAAAGGCTTACTTCTAATTCTGCCTTCCTCTAATATTAAGAGTGCCAAGTAAACGGGCTGAAAATATTTACAAATTTGTCAAGCTAGAAAAAAAGGTGCAATACAGGAGCTGGAACTGATATGATGCTCCAGCTGTTCACAAACTGGAAAATAAGCAAGCTGTAATATTTAAATGAGTTCCACTGAAGATGTGAAATCAGACTGGAAAGGATATAAAGCAGCATATTCTAGAAATTGCACAGGATTCTCTAAATTAGTCCAAAGTGGAAGAAATGCATGCATGTTTTACATGCTTCCAGTATTACCTGCATGCAGTCCAAGAAAATCGCCATGGAATTAGAATAGAGATTACATTTGTATTTTTGAATGAATTCTTTTCAGTTGGAAGGATCATCCCCCTTTTCCTTACCCCTGAGAAGTGGATGGGATCAAAAACCAATAAGGGCCAAATGTGACAAGTTTTATTGTGCAGCTGGCCATGAGCCTTGCAAAGGCCTCTCAGGATCGGGGGGCTCAGTGATGTAGGTGGTGGCTCTGTCAGCAGAGCAGAACGAATGGGCACATGAACAAGCCCAGAGAAATAAGCTTAGGCCTTTCCTCCTATAACCATTACTTAATCCTTACTAAGCCATCAAGTATTGCCACTCTAGCAAGTCCAAACAGCCACCTTTCCTCATGACACCTTCCCAATGTCCATATGCACCTGAGACAAGGAACAGTATTTCAAATGTTTAAAAATGTTCAAACTTCTTTAAGCCTTCTTGTTCAGTCTAAAAAATGGACAAGAAGTTTTAAAGTTATCCAGCTTCACAGCTAGCACTTTCTAGTGTATTTCAATCCAGAGGCTTCTATATGCAACTAAAAAAAATAAGTTAAATGAATTTTTTAAAGGGAAAAAAAAATAAGAAGAGATGAGTCATAAAAGAAAAACAATATAAAAATTGCCTTATGCAGCTTGAAGAAATATAACACCAAAGACGATAAAATGTAACACCTGACAGTAAAAAAAATCATATGAAAAGTATGAATGAATAGAAACAACAGGACTTGATGACTTAAGAACATGTTTCAAGCACAAACCTGCAACACTTCTGCAACGCAATATTTCTGTCAAAGTTCTGATTATTTTGCCTTTAGAGATTCTAACATAACTCTCTGCATACAATGAAGTATTTGAATATGCGGTTAAAGAAAAAAGCAAATAGTACTATCATAGTACCAGGTACTGTCATTAATTTCCTTAATGCACAGGATTTACAAATAGAGGGATTCTTCCAATTTCAGTCATCTGAATGGACTACCAACTAAATCAAATGTTGATAAAAAGTTCTAAGGACATAAGGAGTTATTAAATATCTAAGCTTTATTGTAAAAATAATTTCAAATTGTCCCAGCCCTGTCAATCAAAATTAATTCTGTACAATTGAAAATAACAGAACTCATAAAATAAACCTTAGTGTGGGCAGACAGGTTTTTCTAATTTGGGGTTGTCCTAAATACATGGCTAAAATTATTTAATTACTTAAGTAGAAACCAAATACTGTAGTTAAAATTGATTCTTTCAAATTCATTGTTATTAAAGACTACATGACATTTAGTATTTGGATGTAAACTATAAATTTGAAATATATTTCATTGTAATTTTTAGTCACTGAAATTTGGTAGGGAGGGTTTTTTTCTTAATGTATCAGAATACATTAGGCACCTTTATTCAATTTCTGAGCACTAATCACTTTGCCTCACCACTCTAGGCAGACAGCTACCTGGAAGCACCTCGGATAATCACTGCTGCAAATGAAGGTATTGATATGAAAAGAACTCCTTGACCTGGCCCCTCCTTGTAAAACTAGCAGATTCCTCCTAGCTCTTTTGTCAATGTTTTGGGCTAACAAGTTCCCAAGATTTTTGGAAATTTCTGTTACTTATTTAGAATAGATACCTTGTCAAAGATTTCTGCAAATTGCACAAATTATCATCCTGCCACACAGAATGATAACAGAACTATTGTTGAACAATAGTTCAACATTAAACACAGTACAAACTAAAAAATAACACATAAATCTAGTGTTCCATAACATTTACTATTATATTATTGCTTTTACATCCTTAATTTGTCTTTTTGCACTTATGCATTAAAATATTCCACTTGATTACAAAAAAATCACATATTATCTTTTCCAAATTCTCTCCGAGTTCAGGAGATAAATAGTATGCTGTTACTGCACCAAGACTATGCAATAAAGCCATTCTAAAGACTGCATTCATGCTTCATCTGCTATTAAAACTTTAAAGTTGGGTAGCAAACACAGTAGATACTCTGCATGGAAAAACTCAGTTCAAACTGCCAGTGTCCCCAGATTTTAAACAAATTGAAAGTGACTTTATTTCAAAAAGTGTTTTTAAAAGTTGCAACAACCTAAAGACTTCTAAGATACTTTTGGAAATCTATCACGTAATCAATGCTTTAGCTCCATGCCACTGTTAAAAATTATAGAAGAAATGTAAAGATAAAAAGATATAAAACCCCTAAAGGTAATATATAAATTTCTTAGCCAGCAGATAAAATGATTTCAGAGGCTGACGATTACAAGCCCATCCTTCTGCTGCAGCCTATTAAATTACAGAATTATCTCCCTAAAGAAGTGCAGATGTTTGATCAGCTGGGTGACTTGACCTGGACTAGACAAGCTAGTGCCTAATCAGTATAGAGCATATACACAGGTACAACAGCATAGAGCGATGCTATTATCGCTATCTATATGTCTATATCGAAGGGGAAGATGAATGAGTTAAGTGCCCTAAACAATCTCTGTCTTGTGGGGATTTTTTGTGTTTTGTTTTATATGTGGTGTTATTTTAACTCTGTCCAGTACTAAACCTGGTATAATCTGTGTATGATTCCAACAGAGGATGTCAAAGATAAAAAAGACATTAAAAATACCTTTTTATGATGAGAAAAGTCACTTAACAGTTCTTCAACTTAAATTTTCACACATGAACAAATAAAACCTCACACAATCCTCCTGCAATAAATGCCAACAAACTGGAAACCTGAATGAGATCAAAACCCCATCAAGAGACAAATGAAGAATTATACATCTGAATAACATAGTTCTGCTACAATGCTAACCACTGGACTGCAGAAATATATAGCTTTGTTTAATGATGAGATCAGTACAAAGATTTCTTCTGTAGAAAGAAGAGACTAATTAAAGAAATTTACTTAACAAATTATTAATTATCATTAAACTTTTCCAAGAAGGCCAGGATTTCTTCCGAGGGAATGATTACGTTATATCTACAATTTTCAGGAATTACCCATTGTTGCGCTAAATATTTAGAGATGACTAAACAAATTCATATGCAACTTTATATATTAAAAGATATAAAAAGCTACTTAGTATCTCTGTGTTCAGATGTAGAGTTCACAGAAAATACATATTTTCAGAGAACAATTACAAGTCCTTATTGAAGTTGGTAAGCGGTTCCAACAGACAGAGAAGACCACTAATATTTCTGTCATTGTCTTCAGTCACAGTATGTCAGCTAAACAATAACAGAAACATCAGGCAGTAAGTCTCAAAATCTCTTCTTTCTTTACCAGGTCAGGAGAAGAAACATCCCTAGATCATCCTTGATTCAGTTTTCCTTTTAAGTACAGTCAGCAGAAGTCAAATGACATTGTTCTCACCCTTCTTCAAAACACACCTTACAAATCTTTCTAGTAAAGGGGCATTGTCATTGAATAAAATATTTTGTAGCTGTTGAAAAATGCTAATTTATCAAAAGAACATCTGTCTTCATGTTAAAACTAGATTGCAACATCAAGTCCAGAACCTGAAGTTTCCTATTCTGGAATTCTAGGCAAGTGCAGAGTCAGGACCACAGCCTCCACATTCACATACATACAATACAGAAGCCGACAGCTATTTCTCTCTACTTCCACTGTGTTTAATTCAGCATTAGAAGTAATCTGATAAAAAGTAACATACAGTAAAATAAATAAGGGACTGTTACCATAACAAAAACTAGGGGAAAAAAACCAAGCTGAAGAGCATTGCAAAGCAAACATTACAAAGATCCCATTCTCCCATCATCACAATCCAATTCACTGTACAGTACCCCGTCCGTTCTATTATTGACTTTTCACAACCCAGCACAAAATTAATTGTGCAATGGTAGGTTTGAAAACCTGACATAATCTTGGAATTTCTATACTTCATGGTCATAATGGCTACTGCTTGAAACCCTTACCAAACAGCTACATTATTTACAAGCAGCACTAAGCTCACTTCAAGTTGTCAAGGACATAGGCATAGAAGGAGAAGAAAATTCTTAAAGCTCTCAGCAGGATGATGCAGAAAGGTCAGTTAAGAAAATACATTCATATAGATTTGCTTTAATGGTTTATATTCCAAAATTTTTGAAGTTTTTCGGTTTGGTGTTGGGGTTTTTGGCGTTGCTTTTTTGTTTGTTTGGAGGTTTTTTGGTTTTTTTGTTGTTTGTTTGGTTGGTTGTTTTTTTTAACAACTTTTTAGGATACAATTCATTTTTATATTTCAAAGCCTAAGAAACGACTTAAGCAGTTAGAATAACAATAGTTTTTGCTTATTCTAACCTTATTAGATTTTTTTCGCACACACAAAAAAGGAACCACGTCTTCTGTTATGCAGTAGTATCACTCTTCTCTTCCAAAGGTAAAATAAGAGTTTCTTTATACAATCTGACAGAACTGGCCAGGCATGACATTTAGAGGTAACGTTATTTGAAGGCAGGTTACCTTTTCTGAAAAGGCTAGAAAAAAAAAACCTTTATGATAATGTGTCTGGGCTATAGATCCTAAGATATTTCCCCTCGTCCAAGTCAGCTTCATGCCAAGTCAATCATAAAGTACCCACCTGAGATGCAACCTGAGACAATACTCATTATTAGCAAGTTATCCTGCTGCCATGCAAAGCTGGAAAGGGGGTATCACAGATTTTATTTTTCAGCGCTAGGTCTCCTTCAAAATGAAAAGAACTCATAACTCCATTTTCCTTAGTACTATGAGACAAACAACCAGAATATGACATTTCTTCCAATTAGCGCAACTTGGCTAACTAGCTTTACCAACTGACTTTGACCTTTAGTAGGGGCTAAATGACTAAATGCAGAGTCATAAGCTTCTGAAACTAGTGTAGTATAAAATCATAAAAAGGAGGAATTTAACTTTCTTTAATGATCAGGTAGAATATTGAATTAATATTCACTTCTGAATTTTGGTATTGACTTCCTGGGTAAACTTTCAGTATAGAATTTGAGTTTGGGTCTCATATTCTCTTCCCATCTTAACCAAACTGAAAGCTCTCTAGGAAAGCATCTGTTCCTGTGCTTGTGTCTTTGCAGTGCTTAGCAAAGCATAACTCCAATTTATGATATCATTAAAATCTTATATTGTTTATAATTTGTTTCCTAAACCTAGACAAGGTTTCTTTTACTGACCTTTATTGCACACAGAGCATTAGTAGAACACTAAGAGCTTAAAACTTTCTGTTCTGTTAGAACAGCAATCCCATTCAACATTTGTTAAGTAACACTGATATGACAAATAAGCAGCTATATAATAAATAAATAAAAAAACATAAATAATAAATAAAGCCTTTACATTCTAAGCACATATGAAAAGAAAGATAAATGAGGGAAGAATTGATTTTATTGAGAACCCTTAGTCTTGGTTTCTTTTCTTTCTTCCGCTGATAGATATTTCTGCCTCTTATATGAACTTTCAGCCTGTATATCATGATTCTGACACTATCTTTGTCTTTCAGGAAAAAGAAAAAGGATTTTTTTTTTTTTTTTTTTTTTTGCTTTTGTTGAACAGTCTATGCTCCTCCAAACTAAAATCTAACCAGAGTGTGTTAAAATTGAAGAATGCAAGAGAACTATATCACTTGCTCCATGTTAACATCCAGAAGTTACATAATGAATCATTCTTACCAAAATGAATGAATTTTACATTAGTATATCTTCCTGGTAAAAAAATCATTTGTACTAGGTAACTAGTTTTGCTATTAGAAATAGACTCTCCTGGAAAGACAACTTTTGTCAAAACAACTGCACCTGCAGTAGGACATCTGTAAGCACAGACATTTTAGCCATCATACTCTTGACCACTGTACAGGTGAACAGGGGGATTAAAATCAGTGATTCCAAAGCAATGGCTCAGTGTTCTGTGGTCGTCATCCAGCTGAACAAGATACAGTGGATTACCGTGTTCCATAAATGGTGGCATACAACCACCTAAAATGTGACTTTGAAAAGTCAAATGCTGCTGGCTCCATCTAGGAGCAATTTTGCAGGTTGTGTCTCACGTACACGTAACTCAGATGAAGTAGTGTTACATACCTGTCAGAATGTTAAGTTAAGCCACTTCTCTTCTGTGGCATTTTACATCAGTGCAAGTTAAATTTCCAATCACAGGTAATTGAAATCATTATGTTGTCAAGATATTTCATAATATTAACGGTGGATTGATAGTCTTTTCATGTTACTATTTCAAAATACTTCTCAAAAGAAATGTTTTGCAATTTACTATGTTAATTAATACATTACCAGCTCTATTGGTTTTAAAAGAAAATGTTAACACTAATATAAAGCCTTCCTTATAAAATGCATTACCTTTTCCAGAAGACTGGTTTAACCTGGTTAAATATGGGGGACTCTAGCACAGTAGGACAAGAAAGAAAACATCATTTTCATTTTGCTTTTCCAGCTATCATTAATAAAGCCAAAACATGCCTCCCACGCAAGAAAATCTTCGTACTTCTAACTCATGTCTCTATTCAGTGAAATACTATGAGACTTCATTGCTGCAATGGTCACATTTAAAACATTTTTTTGTATAACGACAAAAAGAAAATATTTTGAGGAAAGGAAAAAACCCAAACATTAAGCTTTGCATTACAACTTCCCTTGACCTTGCTTTATTAGACAGCAGTACTAAAGTCTCTACATGCATGTGTTAAAATTTTTCTGGAAAAATCTTATGTATAGACTAATAGACAATACGCCATCCAGTAGTAGGAAAGTAGGCAATATTTCATACAAAACTTGGATTTTTTAATTTTTTTTTTTAACAGTTCTCCTAGAACACTGGAACTGTCAATAGACCTAATAATTTTCTGTCATTTAAATTGCAAGACTAAAATTCATCTTTGTTATCTAATATTGATTTAGCCATGCCAGTTTAAGGGTAATCAGTATGGCAATAAACATCCTTACTGTCCTATGTTAACTCCTATAGGATATGCAACAGAAAAATTATGTGCAAAATGTAAATCATTAAAGCCATTCCAAAAGCACTTCCCTCCTGTGATTGCATGTCAATGCTTTTAACAGTTTTAAATGAAAAGCAACACCCTGCTTTCAACTCATTTATTCATAAATAATGAATTACTTTAAAATTCAATTATTTGCTACAAAGTTTTCTAAAATGGAGAAACTTCAAAGTAATGTTTATTCATCCAAGTAAATTTGCTGTTGAGTATTTTATTATCAAATTAGTAAGCACATTACAGAAATGCAGAAGTATCATAACCTCTGCATTATACATATATAATTGGGAAAAGAAGAAATCTAGCAATTTGTGTAACATCTAGTAAAATAGTAAAAAAAGAAATGAAGTTATCAGATTCTGCATTAAAAGCAGATATCTTTGTCTCACTGTAGAGCAAATGAGCAAGTACTACTTCAGAACACTAACTAC
This sequence comes from Platalea leucorodia, assembly GCF_965183815.1. Lineage (NCBI taxonomy): Eukaryota > Metazoa > Chordata > Aves > Pelecaniformes > Threskiornithidae > Platalea > Platalea leucorodia. The sequence goes on from NC_138826.1 coordinate 26,892,926, forward strand.
TTTAAAACCTATGCATACAGTTTAAATAACTTAATATTATGGCTAAACCTTGCTCCCACTGAAATCAACAGAAGACATCCAGAATCATGAGTCTGTGTTTCCTTTGCTGTCTTCTGAGAATATACTTAACTGAAGTACTAAATGTATATGCACTTAGGTTCTTGCGAATATCTATCACACCGATCTATTTCCATATAAGCAGATTTGTACATTTCATGGACCTTCAGTTCAGCAGTCTATAGGCAGAAAGCAAACTATTAGATAACTGTATGAGAAACAATGTTTTTCTGAAACTTACTGGTTCACATGACCTTCCTACAAAAATGGGAAAAGGAACAGCTCACTATTATATTTTACGTCATTTACCAAGAAAAAAAAAAAAATGGCAGGGCTTCCAGAATGCGATACAATTAAAACTTGGGAATGAAAATATAATTCTGTAGAGAAAAGACCTCACTGATAAGTTTGACAATTTTTACTAAAGTTTCCAGCATCAGTTTCCCATCTTGCAACCCATACAGACTCAGTCTGCAAATAAGAGCATGGCATTCCAAAACTGAAGAGATGTCTGGGAAACTGGAAGTGCTATAGAGAACCATATAAAAACCAGAATGTGTCCAAACACATAAGAAGTTGCTTCAGCCAAATTTTTGCTCAACCTATAACTGTTACTACCATTAAATATGAATTTTATGTGCATATCTGGTCCTGCAAAGGGGAAGGTTTGACAGGGGGAGTTTTGACAGGATTTCATTTCTATTCAATAGCATCTGACCTTGAATCCAGAAAATTCCCTGGAGGATTGTGGCAGGCATGTTTTTCTGCTTTGTTTTGTTTTAATTCTAAAGCCTATTCATCTTCCTTTAGGAAACATCCCATAACTAGTTTTCCTTTAACAATATGCCTGTACATATATTAGTCTTTAAATTTCTTGTAAGAAGGCAGGTGTCTCTAGTTCTGATAAAGTTTCATTTGGCTCTCTGACAGGAACAGGCTCTTCCAAATATGTTATTTTCATCCTTGAAAACAGCAGACTACATCTGTCCTCAATTAAACCAGTGTAAATGTGGATTGACTGCACTAACTTCAATTAAATTACACTGATATGGATGAGACCCAAATTTGACCCAGAAGCTAGAAACAAATTTGACTATGTGTTTTAAAATGCTTTCAGTCTTACAGTTCCTTAGATTTTTTTTCCTTCTGACCTATTTTTTGACATTTTCATAAAGAACCACACTATGCATTTTTTAACCCAAACCAGTAAGCAGGGAAAGGTAATTCAAATAACATATTTGTCAACAATTCTGTAAGCTAAATTATGCTTTTTAGACTTTTTTTTCTTTTTGCTAGCAAATAAAGACATGTATTTTGTTTTTAACAATACTTGACTGTGTTTCAATGGCACTTTGAATTAACTGCCTATCATAGCAGACATACTCCTGTCACCTTTCTCTACATGGAGAGTTTAAAATGAAAATGGATTACTTCAAAATAAAAAAAAACTTGGTTTAAGCACCAGAGCACCAAAAACTTCTAAGTTTTTTTAATTACATTGAGCAAAATAGCTTTTCTCCCATTTTCAAAATACTTGTCCTCTAGTCTAAAAAGGAGAAAACATCCAAAAATTGAGAAAATAAACAGTAAATAATACTTTGCTTCTAATACAACAGGAAAGATAAAGCAGTAGAACTACTAATTATACACATTCATGTTTAATCAAAGTTTACCAAGTGAAACTCACGTTGTCGCTGAATTTTCTAGTCATTTATTCATTTCTATGCAGTGTTAAACCATCTTTTCACATCTCTCAAGCTGAAACTAATCCAGCATCCAAGATCAATAAAAGAGGATCAGAAGGCACTTACTGTCTTCCTTTGTTATCACTTTTTCTAATGTTTAAACCAGAATACTTGGACATAACTTTGTACTTTGTTAGAGAAATTGAAGGACTTTATATCATCCACAAGAATAAAATTGTAGAAAATTCACTCTATTAGGAAATAAAAGGCATGCACATAGCTTTCTGAAGGTGTAAGAGAAGCCAAGGTGCACTGCTTTCTTTTTAATCTGAGAGATGAGAGCAAGTCACAGTTACTCAAAATACACTTTTTATTGCTTGTTTCTACTTCTGGGTAAAGCGCATTTCAGGCTAACAAATCTCATAAATGAGCTGCACCTTTAAGGCTAATAGTGCCTTTTGTTGTCCTTACATAGTGTCTGCCAGTGTACAAAACAGGTGGTTTACTCCTTTGCCAGCCCCTGCCCCACCCCCTACTGAGGCCTTGGAAACAGTAAAATAGACACTATCCAGCTCCTGAATTTTATTGCCTTTCAGTTGAACACAATGCTGATTATCTTCTTTAGTGGATTAGGACACCCTACAAAAAGTTTCCTTGACAAACAGATCCCTTTCTCCTCTGTCAGATCAGCTCTCCTAGACTGGAGATAGCCTCATGTTTATAGAAATCATGCTTTTGTGGAGTAGTGTTTTAAACAACAATCTCTGCTGCTAATTTACTCCTCTTATCCATTATAAATTTAAGACAAGAAAAAGGAGGAAGTTAAAAAACCAATTTTACGACAAAAGTGAAGTAGTTAATCTGACACAGAAACACAGTTCCTCATCTGAAAAGGAATCCTTGAACTGATCGTTGAAACCTCACAGTCTGGTACCATCTGAAAGGTTGAATACAAAAAGAAAATATGGTCAAGATCAGAGAACAGGAAGGACCAAGAGTTTTGAAAGTTTAAGAGTAAAGCTGCTGAATCAATAACAAAAAACATTAAGTCCCTCATTTGCAATAAATGATATGACTAACCAGCAGAGAACTGGTCAGTTCATCTTATTGTATTTAAATTTGTATCAGGTGCTAACTGTCACATCAAAAGGAACAAAAGAGCATGTCTTACTTTAGTATCAAGTGAACTGGTTGAAATAATCATTAAGACAAGAATAACGTAAAAGTCTAGAGAAATACAGTATCATCAGTACCAACCTCCAGAGCTCCCATAAAGTAAACACAGGGCTTTGCAAATGCCTATCAAAATTCTCTCTGTAGAGTGTTTTAATGGCAACTACATATTAAATCCTCATACAGTTCAGGTTGCCATTATTTGCTGAAGAAAGCTTGGGAATCTTTAAATCTGAACCCAACAATATCAAATGGCGATGCCTAATTTACTGCAAAGAGATCACTGAATAAAAAATAAAAATAACGAACAAACAAAAACCAAAAAAACACAAACAATAAAAAACCCAACCCCGCCCCACCCCCAAAATAAAAACACAACAAAAACCCCACAAACCATGCCACATGGAACTGATAACAGTATGTATTTTTAAAATACTTCCCCTCAATTTTTCTTCTTGGCCAGCAAGACAGCATGAAGGCATTCCAACTGTAATACGTTACAGTATGGAATGTGTTGAAAACTGCTCAGTTTAACCTCTAATGGTCTCAATATTCTATTGGTCAAACAAATCTGCATTTCAGCAATGTCTTAAACTGTTTCTTCTATGCTTTCTGTGTTACTGATGAAATCAATGGAACTTCCTGACAATAATGGCATTACACTGAAGTCACAATGGAATAAATGAGGTTCTTGAATTGTATAACAAGTTTTGGGGTTAAAAAAGTTCTCTCACAGCAACAAACAAAAATGGAAACATTATTTAAACCTTCTAGTGGCTAGATGCCATTAATTAGTTAATTCCATCAGTTTTTAGAATCATTTTCATATTGAACAGGTTGCCAACAGGTCCATTTTTATCAAAGTCACAAGGGTTTACCCAATGGGAATCTGACCACATTATCAGTAAAATAAAAACATGAACTATCTGATCTCTTTATACATAGCTCTATTTAATGTATTGTATTTTATTTCACACTGATATTGTTTGTTTAAAAAAAGATTGCTATTCTTGATATCCTAACCTTGTAAACCACATCAAATTGTGATGCATAATTTTCCGTGAAGACACTTTATGTTGATTACAGTATATATTTTTAAAGTATTTGTATTCTATGTAAAGGTAAATTTTATGTAAACACCTAAATGACACTGAAATGCCAATACTCATGCGAGTCAGATGTTAATATTAAACCTTATTTAAAACAAAATGGGAAAGATTATTCCTACATACTCATCACTGTACCTGTAAACAAGACCTAATAGCAGGTAATACATCTGTTTACAATTAGCATGCTAATTCTGAAAGTTCAACAAAAATGAAGATTTATTTTCCAAGCTTTTTCACACACTCCTATTCCCCAAATAATCAGAAAGACAATAGAGAATTCCCTTATAAGTGTGAGCATCTGATGTCAATATTCTTAACTATACTAGATAAGACAAAGCTGAAGTCCCTTCTCAATCCAGTGCTTACTTTGCAGCAAACAAAGATTTCAAACTTCAGCTTCTGCTTATTCCTGTAATTCTGTATCAGTGAATTACCTCAGATGATTAATTCTCAACTAGTAATATAACTTGAGTTTTATAAAACCAGATTTAACATTTTTTTACCACAAAATACATTCTCTTAAGGGAAATAAGAAAAGATCTCACATAGGCAGGCTTTTCATTTCTGGAAGTAAAACAGTAGGTTTGGATATGCAACAGAACTGCATCATTAAAAAATAGGTCTTTCATATCAAGAGCCATCAGCTATAAAGAGACCATGAGCAACTAGTGTTGACGCCCAAGGCTCTTTCCAAAAGAGAATACATAATGAGTCTAATGGACTGAATGGCAAGGAAAAATTCAGATTGTTTATCTGTCTGCACCTATCAGGCCCAAAAGAAATAAAAAAGCAGAAGTGCAGAACAGAAACACTAAGGAAAAGAGCCTGTACAGTAAAAAAATATTTTGATATGTGTATATGCCATCTTCAATTGCAAAATATGGAAGTAAAAATAATTCATAGATAGAATAGAAATATAATATGTGTGTGTATAAATACACGTATTTATATAAAGAGGACATAATATAAATTTCATAATACTAGATGCGTTTAACTATACTGGACAGAAATGTATTTTGGACCTGAAAATGTGCATTGGAAAAGTTAAAAAAAATTTCACTAAATAAAGTGAATTCCCGATTTCAGTACTTTACAAAACCTGATTTCAATACTTTCTACAAGCATGAGTAATCATTTTTAATTCTAGCTTGCACAGAAACAAAAGGAGAATAGCAAATTTAGTTAAATGTTCAAAATCACCCAAGTTACTGTTATAGCTGAGAACAGAAACCATGTCAAACTTCTAGTCCTGTGCTCAATTTACGGAATTACACTGCTCACATTATTTTTCCAGAGTGACAGAAAACGCTTAGGAAATTAAGAGTTACCGTTACAGACTGTACCATGTATTGTACGTCCTCTATCTGATACTTCAAAGAGAGGACAGTTTTCTGCCCAACTAACTCCTCCAATGGATTTAAGCCAGTGGCTGACAGTCTTTTGCGCTCTGAAGACCCCTAGAAATCGTTACTGTACTTACAAACACAAAATAGCAACTGTAAACCTATAAACTGCTGGCTTGGTTTTCCTACTTACTTTTCACAGCCTTCTACAACAGAAAAGTGAAAACCATCAAACTCACCCAAAACAACTTTGTAATATTTACCATGAGAGAAAACAAGGCAAATCTGAAGTAGTAATCTATAGGGAAACTTTACTACAACAATTTTCTAGAGTTTGATAGAAAAATATCTACAGGTTTCTCAAACATCTTCCCCTTAATGTGACATGCAAGCCTTTTATGCTCAACATGCTAATTTATGTTGCTGTTTTGTGATACGGAAGAACTTTTGATTTTCATGTACTTCATTATTTTTGACAATATTTTACAATCCTTTAAGTATAGCAGAAGAGGAATTTAAAATCTAGTCTGACAGAGCACAGCTTGATCACATTCACTGAAACCAATCCTTAGGCATAAGCATCAATGACAAAATTTGCTCAGGCCTTTGTTGAGAACAAAAAAATTGCAGTCCTGAAAAAAAAAAATAAAATGTGAGCAAACTGCTATCATATTCAAGAAAGATCCTGCTAAATTCATCTTTTCATATCTGTGCTGGGTTTCCACACATAATACTATGCCAGGCTTTTGAGGGGTAGGAGAATGTGGCAGTTCAGCTTTGTTTACATTGCTTAGAGCAGAATGTAGAATTCTCTGATTTAGCTAAAACAACAGAACTGATTGTGCCAGGTTCTGTTTACATATGCATGGTTGCTAAACTGTAGCATGGAGTAAAAATGGCAGCACGCAACACTGTCCAGATAGTCTAATGACATGCAAAACACATCCAGATCAACTGCCCTAATGCCACATTGTTGATTCTTCTAGTTCAAAATTCTCCATGTAAGGTTTAACCTTACAGTACTTGGGTTAGATAGATTTAAAAATCAAAAATAAGGCAACCAAAGTCACAAGGGCAGAATTCCTTCCTTTTCCTGAGGAACAGACTAAAAAAGGCAAATTATAAAACTAAACAACAAAGATGTTGCAAAAATTTTGCATTGACACTAAAACACAGACAATATACTCTTGCTTGTTACCAAGATACACGGCTATACTTTCTCAAGGTACATTCAGTACCTTCAGAATGCATATTATGGGATTAAATGTAATGGCTGACGATAACAAAGAAGATAGTGCATCTCCGTGCAAAAGCTTAGCATTCTGCTATCCTTTGCAGCAGGCTCATGACAGTATCACATTTTGTGTATCACAACAATCAGATGGCTCACTAAATCTACTCATCTCTACAGAAGTAATTTTTGCAAGATTTTACCCTGACAGGCATAAATTGTTTTTTTAACAGTATGTAGGAGTCGCATGTTTTTCAATGAGAGGACTGTGGGCATCTGACAGAACTGGATGGCTTAGTTTGCATGCAGTGAAGAGTATCCGTCTAGCAAGGCAGGATCAGGTTCCACATTTCACCTTAGTTCCTTATGTGGTATCCCCATTCTAAGCAGTAACAATTACACTGTGCTTGAAATCAAGGGGTTTTTTTAAAGTTTGGACTAGAAATAGAGGAAGAATCAGATTATGTTCCCTTTTCCATTCTATACCTACCCTGCCTCGTTAAGTTAGTTTTGTGAGTCCCTCTCCATGCCCACAGTCAGTGATTCTATAGCTCATTAGAAGGCATGGAATTACATTGCAGAAATTGCCTTTTCACCCATCTATCCTAACTAGCTATGCTGAACAGAAGCAATCTTTGCAAGACTGAACGAAGCAGCAGGACCACTTTGAACTTCTGAAAAGTCCCGTCCCTTCCCCTTTTAAGAAAATATTAATAGCTCTTTCCTTTTCTCCCACCTTCCCTACTCAAATATTTCTCCTGTTCTCATCCTGAGATGAAGGGAAGTGTCTGCAGGACAGAGACTCTCTTACTAGGAAGGAGGGAGCAGGACCAGTCAGAGCAGACATGCAAGTTTCCCCCTTAAGCTGATGGCATTTTGCTGTACACTTCTAGAAGACCCTGAGAGCTTTCAGCTTCTAGCTGACACACAAGGAACAGAGAGTTGATATTTCCTGATTTTTACTTTAAATTCACTTCTTTGTCTCAGTTTCTACCATAGATTTCCTGCTCCTTTCTCAGAAACACGAGTGGGTTGTGTACTATTACTTCAGACTGAACCAAGCCTTCCAAACCTCACCAGTAAGGAGAACCATTAAAAAAAAAGATACATATATATATATTATCTAGGGAATATATCAAATCAGGCTTCTGAATCCTGCACATCAGTAGCCACCATTTTAACTGATTCTGATTGAATGGCATACTATTCTTCCAGCAGCAAGACAGACATTAGACTTCACAAGAAAAGTGGGACTTTCAGCAGCTTTAGCGTAAGCTGTGAAGTTGTCTCTGCTGCAGCATTTGAAGCTGAAACAAAGCATTAATTACAACAGAGAGGAACCTCCTGTGCCAAAGCAATGCACATTTAAGGAGCCACATAAAACTACTGAAGCCAAGCAGAGTATGCTGAGAACATTTCTCAGGAAACTTGTACATATTCGAGTAACTATCAAACAACAGTTTTAAAAAAAACACTGAATGTTTAAGAAGGAAAAGGAAACTGACTTTCATAAACAATATTTTGTATGGAAATTAGCTATTACTTTCTGATAAACACCAAAATAGCGATTTATAATTTTTTTTTTTTAACCATGAGCTTAGCAGTTCGTTCCATTTACACACCTCAGAACAAATGATTGATGGCAGAGCTGCACAAAAACATATGCAGAATTATCTTTAAAAATATGCATTATCACATCAGTGTTTTGATTACAAGTACAATTTTGTCAAATACACTAACTGTAAAGAGAAAAAATATTAAACAAACAATATTAGCAACTGCATCACCAGAGCACCCCTCTGCACAGGAAAGGTGTAAATGCCTTAAAGGGAAGCCATCTGCATCCTCTGGCAAGCTTTGCAAATATGCTTCATCTGCAACAGTTGTGCCCATATCGTTTGTTCGATATCTGACTATTGTCAGTGGCCCATAGGTGGAAGGTAAATTTCCTCTGCACCACACTCATCGTGAGGATGCAACACAACGTTATCAGATGGAACACTACTGTATTTATGTACTTTCCTTCTAGCTGTATCTAAGAAAGAAGTAGCAAGGACTTTTCCTAACTTATGTTTGACATTAATATAGTGATACAGTCTTAAAAATATTTTTCAACAATAAAGACTTGTATAACAGAAGTCACTCTCTACAGCAATAGTTTCCCTAAGCCAGTTTTGCTATAACTGTGTGAATACTAACCATGTTCTTGACTTTCTCCAAATACTCATATACCATTCAAAACTTGACACAACATGATTTTTAAATGTGTTTGCTCTTCTTCATTTTAATGATAGAATGCCACAGATACCTTAATTTAGAAAAAAAGGAAGAGGTAGGTGTCAAAGATGTTAGCAGAGTATATTTATTCCCACTGTAGGAAAAGTCGCATGCCTTGTAATAACATCAGAATAGATTCTACAAGCGTGACCATCTATCTGGAGGTCATGGAAGTCACTGCAGCACAGCAGAAAGTTTCTGAAGGTAACTTCACAGTAGGTAACTCCCATAGCAGCAGCTATAAGCTGACTGAAACATCATGAAAACAGGGTAGATTATCCTACACTGAGATCTGGCTTACAAAAAGAAGGCTTTTAAAAATTAGCAATTGTAATTAAGATAAACATTTATGAATTGTATCTGTGATGTATACACTTAATGTTCCATTTCTCCACTTTCTGAGCTAAGAATTCAAATGCAAGGTTTTAGGTCCAATAAATCCAGTTCTCAGTACAGCTCATATCATTCTTTTATGAAACATACTGTTTATCCTTTTCTTGATTTGATTTTAGCATGTACATCTAGCTTATCCTCACCTAACCTATCTCCACATAGCAATATTTAAAACTGTTAAAATTGAGAAGAAAAAAAATACTATTTATGTTTGATTAGCTATACACTTCATGGGAGACTTAACAGAAAAGAAAGTTTAAGATTAGCATATTTTAACACTAAAAGCAAGCTGATGGAGAAAGAATTAAAGTCAGCCACCTTTCTTCCCATATTACAATATCATAGCTGATAATAAAGTAACTTCTTGGTCCTAGATATTGCCTCATACTGAGAACTTAGCATATTCTTGTTTTTATTATTTTAGGTTAACCGCCTTTTTTTTTTTTTTTTTTTTTTTACAAGACAAGATCCACTGAAATTACAGAAGTTTCACAAAACACAAGGTGGCTATCTTAAAGGTGTAGTGACAACCAGAAATGCTACAGCTACACTGAAAAATTGAATAGTCCAATGCTAAAGAAATATGTACACTAAAGAACTTTCTCTCCCACAGGACTGTGGGCAGAGCCCACCCTTTGATCCAAAGCAAAAACCCTGCAAAACAATCCTTGGTATTGTCAATAATAAATAAATATTCAGAAAAAGAAAATGCATAAATGGAACTTGAACTAGCAGCAGTTACCATAGAAACCAGCAAGACTTACTCAACACTTCCTACTCCATTCCATTATCATTCAGTATCTCATGAACTCAAATGGAGAAGCATTGTTCCTATTCCTATGGAAACCCTGGAAATAGCCCACACCATTGTCACAGGAGATTAAAGCAATCTAGAACACATCTCTTGGATTCATTTATGTGCCACCAAGGCCTATGAAAGATTAAAAATAATTAAACAGACAAAGTCCATTTCTCAATAGAGAGAAGCAGAATCCAAACTATTCCCTATGAACAGTAGGTAAGTAACAAACATCAACAAGCAGTTTATAATCTGTGAACAATTGTGATGAACAGATCTGTACAGTTACACTAAAACACTGAAAGGTACATTCGCAGCAGCTTTGTGCACTGTCTTTATACAAATGCCCTAACTTGATAAGACTATGCCCTTTAGTCCTTATGGCATATTGTTGACCACGGTAAGGGAAGGGGAACTTTTAGATGGATGTAATAGTATATAATCAGAAGTGCATACACAGCTCTTTCCATCTCAGAAGACCTAAAAAAAAAAAATCTGCTGCACAGATTCAGAAATACACATACTGTTAAATAAACAAGATTCATAAGTATTTGAATGACTATGTACTAAAAGTAAGATGCTTCCCTGTCACTCCCTTCTGACTAGGTAAATGTCTCCTTTTTCTACTCTATTAATCTAAAGAGGTAGAGTGAGTAAACTTTTGATCTAGTGATTAGAAGGTATGACTGCAAGCTGCAAAAAATGCCCCCCAGAGCCAGTTCAATTGTCTATCTAGCACAGAGACAAATCTCTGACCGTGTTAATGAAATGCTTTTTAGGAAGAACAGGAAAGAACAGTAACTTTCTGTAGTCCATTCCACTCATACAGTCTTCGGAATAGGTATGTTGGAAGATCACCCCTTCCAATACTCTGTAATAGCTGTTTGGTATCTGTTGCCCATTTGTCCAACCCATTTTTTTAACCTGTTGACACCGTCTACACAGTCTCCCTTTACAAAAAAAAAAATTAAAAAAAAAAAAAATTCCAGTAGTTCACTGGTCCTCATATAAAAATACACTTTTAAAAAATCTCTCTGAAGTTGATGTCTAACAACTGTCATAAGTCGCCCTTGTTTTTAGCATCTGGTTAATAAGTGTGGCATAGATTGTCCACCAACTTCCTTTGTGAATGCTGACCATATCCCATACCAGCCTTTTCTCCAAACTGAAAACTCCCAGCAATTTTTACCTTGTAAGGCAGTTGTTTTGCATCCTTATTGCTTCTGTTGCCTTTCTCTGTCCTTTATTCTGTCACTCTTAAGATATAAAAAAAAGGACTTCACACAGTACTCAAGATGTGGGTATGTAACTATTTTCTAAAGTAGAAAAATTATGTCATCTGTCTTGTTCTTGACAATACCCAGAGTCAGTCAATTATTTCACAGAACTATCCATGATAATACCAAAATCTTTCCTCAGCTATATCTACCAGTTCTAGCTTCAGAATAACGTAAGTGTGATTTAGATTTTTTTTTTCCCTTGATACATTGCCCTACTTTTACACATACTGAAGTTCATCTGCCACATACTTGCTGCCATGAGTGTGCTACTCGTTTCTACACTTTGAGATCATCATCAGCTCCTTTGTGCTTTACTTTTTTCATCCAAAAAATAAACACAGTCCTCTGCCTTCAGAGACAGTTGTATACTTAATTTATGAACAGCTACTTCTAGTTCTGGCATCCTCAGGGACATGTAGAAAGGCAAATTGATGGTTAATGTGATCAGATAACTTATAAACATTATAATGTCCCTGAAATGTTTAGCAGTCCCTAATGTCAGGTAAAATCTCATTTTTATGCTAGGAATTGGAAGCAAATTCAGTACTGAGTAGAAAAAAAAGTATGCTCTCTCTCCTGAAACAGGCTGACAGTAAACCTTGTACTGAAACTTTAGTGTATCTTTTGAAATCTTTCGACCACATTCTGACAAACTCCAATTCTGCTTTGACTTTTGTGAACTATTTTACTTGTTTATGAAAACAAGTCTTGGCTCAATGAGCGTATTAAAACAAACAAACAAACAAACAAAAAACCACTAAGGACATGGAACATTCTGTGGTTCCTGCCTGTGCAGTCAGACCTGGAGGCTGAGAAAGGCTTCCCCCTTCTTCTCTAGTTCAGAAACATACAGCACAGTACAAAGGAAAATATGGCATTAGTTATTTTTGCGTAACTAGGGGAGTTTATCGGTCACACCAAACTTTCCTTAACTATCTAAGAAAAATTGTTATGTCATAACCAATAGACTGCAAAACAAATCCTGTTATAAAAGAACACGTGCTTCACTACTGAAAAACTAATGTCAGGTTTGGACTTGTAATATTTTGAGTATGAAAGACTAAATCACTGAAAAATACATTCAATTTCTATTGTCAAGTCAATTAATACATTTTATTCTAAATTAAGTCCTATTCAGATTAACTGCATCCTAAGAACATTACAGGTGCTCAGAAAACAACTCTATGTTAATTCTACAAAAGGTTGGTTGCAAGACATCTCCAGGATGACAGGGTCCCACAATGGAAAAAAAAGAAAGACCAAAATTTACAAGAGCTTTGTTTATCCTTGAGAAAGCTTGTTAAACTCCACATTCAAATTCTGAGATGTTGTATACTTAAGGTTGCTCAAGGTTTCTCTTCCTGCTTTGCAAATCTAGTAAAATAGCTGATATTGTCAAGAATGCTGTCAAAAAATCTGTATGTATCCCAAATGTACCTGCCCTCTCCAAATTTGTATCTGTCAGGGATACCAAATTATCCTTTGAGCACCTATTCTCATTAAAGTCATGAGAGAACCGTTACTGCCTTTGGAAGCAGGGAGAAACCCCACATAATTTCTGCATTACTAAATTTCACTTTGGCTGCTAGGCAACTGTAATTTATTGCTAGAAGTGGTGGGGTTTTTTTTCCCCCTCAATGTTAAAAGAGTCCTCTCATCTGGGGGGGGGAGCAGCAAGAGCAAAGCTAGCTGTAAAAATATCCTGAAAAAAAAAAACAAGCACTATATAGCATACTTACATTTTCTCCAGGAAAATCTACTATAATTACCTACATATTTAAAAATCCACTGGTTTTCCTTACTTGTATTTTTTTCAAAAACACTCCACCAGCTCTCAAGCAATCAAGCAATTCACCTGAATACAAACTTAAAAAAACAAACAAACAAACAAAAAAAAAAAAAAAAAAAAACAAACAGAAACCACCAACCAACCACCAGCACTTTTAATTCCATTTCTTCATGTATGTTTTTTCCCCTCTAGGGTACTCTTGATATAATTTTTAATGAATCTCCTCTTTAGGACATTTATGGACAAAACCCATGTCTTATCTAAGTAAAAATAATTGACTGACACTTAGGAATGTTTTCTTGAGCAAGAGTATTGCAAATCAGTTGCATTTCAATATCACATGTATTTCTAATCAAACTGTGACCACTATAAACAAATTAGAAAACCTGAAGGCTTACATTTTTAGAGTCATGGAAAGATGCCACTCAGGTTTCCCTGAATGAGCAGTGAGGCCTTCTAGCATTTTTAACAGCTCTTCAGAAGTCCAGTCAAGGGTCTAAATCTTTCCATAATAAATACTTAGTGCACTCTCTATTCACTGGATAGTCTTTGATTTAATCACATTCTAAAGTTTTGACACCAATTTCTCAAAAACTGTAATGTGTAGACCTTGCAGAATGAGACCCTCTGCCAGGCAGAGTCTCAAGTCCCAAGCTAGTCCCAAGTTTTATTACTAACCTCAAAATTTTGTTCTATCTTGCCAAAACATTTGTTAAGACTTGCATTTTTCAACCTTTGTACATGTAGGACAGTCAGAGATGGGGAAAAAAGAACGACTGCTGGATTTTTTGGATAGATGAAGAGAACGTAGCAACAATTATACATTCCAACCAAACTATGTTACAGAAAACTTCTATTTTATTTTAAAATGTATACTGGGGAACATATAGTCACTTTTTAATTTAAGAAACCACCTTCATATACCACTTCCTCATCTTTAGGTTTTTAAATGTAGTTAGTAAGTTTTAAGAACATTAAGAAAGAAACTAAATAATCATCTAATTAAGTAATAAAGAACTTAATTAATATACTACTGCCACTAATTGCCATCCCCTCTTTTCTCCTCCCCCAGCCCTCCCCCAAGGGCTTTTCTTCTCCTTTTTCTTTCTGCGGCCACTCTAAAAGACATTTTCATCACGCAGTGATTAAAAAGCAAAGCCTTATACACTCCATTTTAACACAAATTTGCCTGTTTCTGACTATCTCTGTTTTCTTTAGGTACTGAGAGAGTCAAGGCAGTAGGCAAAGCCACCACATGGTGCTCAGTACAAGCAAAGCAAAGCTCATCTCTGCTATATGTTTACAGGTCACGTGTTAAAAATGGAACAAACAACAATTTGCTCCACCATTTTATCTCCTGGATTTGCAATTAAAATAATGATTTTTCTTTGTCAGTTTAAAGGAAAGTCCACATTCAACTATGTCCTAGATTGAACTATGGTAACTTCAGCAATATACGTATGACTTTCTCCTGTATATAAAAACCTTTCCCTAATTAAGGAAGTCATTTGTCTTCTTACTCAAATGATTAAAAAAATTAATTTCAGGAAGCAAAATCAGTTCATAAACACCTTTAATTTCCTGCTTCTTCAGATTAATTATGAATGTGTCTGATTCTTCTTTGAGAAACCCACCTCAGGAATTTTTATCTGATACTTCCATCATCTACAGCGTTATGTAGCACTTCAAAGTAAATCAGTATTTCCCTAAACAGATTTTAAGTAAACTGTTACCTTTCCTTTTATTGTTATTTATATTTATGCCACTCAACATCAACTGCAAACAGAACTGCATGGGTTCAATTAGCATGTTCTTAAATCAAGTGCTTACGCAATTTAATATGGACACATTTTTTAATGGTATGTAAAATTCTCATCTACATTATTTAAGAGCAAAAGTCACATTTTCAAAGGTTGTACCACCAAGAACATTAAGTTCCAGTCACACTTTTAAAACCTGAAGAATGAGGAGAAAAGGATATTCTGACCACACAACTGTAGGCACCATGCCTAGCCACCTCAGTTTTCTGCACTGCTTCAAGAAAACAAAAAGGGTTTCTAACTGAAGGACATTCTGGATTACCCTGTACAAATGTCTTCCTCCAAAGCTGCCCTTCAGATGAAACTGGGTAGTGTGAATATTCCTTTGTGCATAAACCACTTCAAGTGTAGAATTGAGCTGCTAAAGCAGTAAGAATGCCTAGTTTTATTTCAGTACTTTATTTCTACAATATTCACACAAACCACTGAATCAACTGAAAGATTAGCACAATCCGATGTACATGCCACTTTTGCATCTATTCTGTCTAATCTTTCTGTCATTAACAGACAAGAATTATATGCTATGAGACACTAAGTTGACATAATGATAAAACAAGTGATGGTCAAATGTTATGAAAATTTGATGGTTTAATTATTTAGCAAGTAAATTTCCCATTCTTGTTTCTCATGTTGCTCCTCCTCAACAAAAAACAAACAAACAAAAAGAAAATTCTCTTTTTAACAAAATTAAAACTACTCCTAGAGACTGAAAGAACGGAAATCTGTTTCCTGATGATTCTCTGTTGGAATTAATACAAAAAACTCCATGAGGAGCAGGGAACGGGGCAACTCCTACCTCATGTAACCAAGAGCTAAGGATACAAGTAGAGATATTAACAGGATATATTTGAGACACTATCCTTTCCAATAAACCTGGTCTTAGATACTCACGTGATGAGGGAGTAGCATACGAAGAAATTACACAAGGCAAGTATTCTGTATTGAAGAACCAGACATAACTGACCACTTCTGTGGATCAACGCATGAAACTGGCAGCACCAGTTCTTCTGCGGTCCAAAAAAGTAAGAAAGAGTAGATGCAAACAATACTGAGTTTTACATAAGAACACCAGTATGACAAGCTTTTGTGCCAGGGAGACAGTTAATTCTGCCAGTGTGACAAGCCTGGTTTTTTTCCACAACTCACAGCAAACACTGCTGGCAGGCCCAGACATCCATCACAAATAGGTTTTACAGAAAGTTTCAGATACTTAAAAAGGTTGACTTATTTTTATTTGAAACAGATCATTTAATTGAAGTAAAAAGCAAAATATTTCAAGGTTTAAGAAGGTTTTAATTTCTCCTCTCTCTGTTTAGTCTTTAAATGTAATTCCTCCTCTTCTATGAATGGAATGGGAAGGGAAGAAACTAAGAATACTTTCTTTTTGTTTGGTTCATTGGTTGTTTTTTTCCCCCGCTTTTATTTCAGTTACAGAACTCTTCCTTTCCCCACAACCACCAAAGAATTAAATGTTTTTAAGAAAACTAGTGTGGACAAGAATCATCTCTTTCAAAGATTTCAGAGCCACCGTGTTTGTCAGGAATGGATTAAATCATTTCACTAACTGTCTCAAATGATCCAGATCATGAATAACAAGCAATATCCCTTACTTTCCAGTAGATGCACTGAAACGCATGATTTGGAAAATGGTTTTTTCCAAAATAATTTTGAACTTAAAAACAAAAACAAACAAACAAACAAAAAAACCCAAAAAAACCAAAACATTGTTGTCAACTAGTTCTACAGCTACAATGTTGAAGAAGGCCTTCTAGTCTGTATTTTAAAGGTTGCCTACTGCTTTGCACCTATTGTCTAAACAGAAATGTTTGATTTCACAAGAGAATTGGGCAAATGGTCCTACGTTGATGGATATGTCCAATTTTGTACTGTAACTGCATGGATGTGAAGCTGTGACCTTTAAAACCAAATTGTGTCCTGTATTTTCCATACTGTTGGCCTTTATTTTCTTCACCTGTGGGTACTCGTAAAGATTAAATATTAAAGAGGTAATTATAGGAGCAGCTACTATATAAATATTTGTTCCAACACTCACAAAGGACCTGGGCAAACTGATCTGATGAATTAGGAAGTTGTTTTGTAAGGTTACTGGGGAAGAAATAAAAGCTATACCAGACATGTCAAAGATATGGTGACAGACTCCAGTAGAGAGAGGTCCAAAAAACACTCGGTTTTGGTTCCACAAACAGCAGTTGGCATTCCACTAAGATTCACTTCGGAGAAAATGATTGCCCAGGTTAGAACAATGATGAGAGTTTTTTCCATGAGCAGAAAACACAAATAAGATTCTGCATTATGCTGGTGTGTGTTCTTTCCTAACTTGTCTCCTTCACTTGTTAAGTAAACCCAGGCAGCAGTTACACAACAGCCTTCAGGTGATCATGCTGAACTGAAGACCACTTTTAAAACTTTTTTGTGAATACTGGATGTATAATATTGATTTTAATTTAAACTCTCACAGTGTAAAAATTTCCTATAATTTCTTTAGCTGCAGATATCTCGTACAATTTTGATTTTATAGCACTGTAAAGCCACCAGTTCTTTCTTGGGGGGGGGGGGGGGGGGGGGGGACACAGGACACTGGGGGGATGAGAATTCCTCACTTTGATTCAGAAATACAATAGGTGGCAGGAATAGGCTGTGTTAAGTTAGTAGGAATTCATGAGTAAGTCATAATACTTTCAAACAATATACTCCAATAAAAAGATTGACTTGACTTAGTTACATCCTATATCTACAAATAATGTGAATATTCTCGCTAGCACAAACATTCATTGAAGCAGTTAACCTTTGGCAAATATAACCATAAAGTAAAATTGAAATGACTGGTCAATGTTCAAACTGGAAATGGTCCTCCAGAAATTATATCCTATTAATTCAAATCCTGAAACTGATGAGTGCTCTATTAAAATAAATGCATCTTGCTTTCTAAACTGAACAAAATTAACTAACAGACTCCATACATCGCTACTTATTTATCAGATGGTTAGTCATATTGATGAGCCCATATATGTACAATTACCTGCTGTTATACCTTGACAAGAATATAAATCTGACCCAATGATGTTGGCCAGCTGTCTACAAAAAACTCTGGAAATAAACCAGTCCCTTGTAAGATGCAACAGTAAACTACAAGTACAAAAAAATACCTCAAAAGAAATACACAAAGTTATTAAATGGAATTAAATAAGTTCTTCCTGTATCTTAAATAAAAATTCATAGTAAAACATGTTTTATGTTTTGGTCTTGATTGTTGGTTTGTGTTCGTGCCCACATATACCTCAGTAAAAACAACACATGCCAATTTCCGATTGCATAGCTAGTAGCACAGGACTCTGGTCTTGGGTGATTTCTAGCCTTGATACTTAAACTGGAACAAGAAGCACAAGTCTAAGATTTGTCATTTTTAATGCTTTCAAGCTGTTGATAGAACTCAGCATTTAACATAAGCAAGTGGGCAGAAGATATTACAGGAAAAAATAATCAAAATAATATTACTGCAGAACTAAACAAGACAGTAGCAACTGAGCCACCTCAACTTTTCACTGTAAAAGACTTGATTGGGAAGTTCAGTTTCTTTTCTTTTCCTTCCCTTCCCTCTTCCCGCCCAAATAATTACTCTATAGACCAGAAGTGACTCACAGTAAAATATCTCTTAATCAAAGTAAACAATCAAAGACAGAAATTCTGTTTTCAGTTTAACCCAAACTAGTCCAAAGTCTCACTGGGATTCTCAAAAGCTTTAAATAAGATTTAAATCACTTTAGCTGTTAATTTATAAGTACACGCATTCTAACAAGGAAACTGATCAAAATCACACAGGAGACACCTTTTACTGCAGTGAGCTCCACAGAAAACCCTTGGCAATTAAGTATGATTTGACAAAGCTATAAAATAATTATATTCAAATAAAGTGAAAACTATGAAGTTTTTTTCAGTAGAACTTAAGCCACATATTATCGATATCTGATTTGTAGCTCTATTTGATACATAACTGTCCACATGCTTGAAGGATTTCCTAAGTTAATAAAGATCAAGAGACCATAAAATCATTACTAGTCTATTGAAAGTATCAAAAATCCCATTGCATGGCCAATTCAAACTTGTCTTTACTTTACAGTTCTGACCACTATCTACCATTTGTAACACTGTGCTTATTTTCCAAGTTGGCTGCCATTTTTGCTAGCACAATTTTACTTCGAGACAAAATAGGCCTACAGTTTTACCACATAATATGTAATTATGTGCTGGTTTTGGCTGGGATAGAGTTACTTTTCTTCACAGTAGCTAGTATGGGGCTATGTTTTGAATTTGTGCTGAAAACTGATAACATAGGGATGTTTTAGTTACTGCTGAGCAGTGCTCACACACAGTCAAGGCCTCTTCTGCTTCTCACCCCACCCCACCAGCGAGGAGGCTGGGGGGGCACAAGAAGCTGGGAGGGGACACAGCCGGGACAGCTGACCCCAATTGACCAAAGGGATATCCCATACCACATGTTGTCGTGCTCAACATATAAAGCTGGGGGAAGAAGGAAAGGGGGGACATTTGGAGTGATAGCATTTGTCTTCCCAAGTAACCGTTACATGTGATGGAGCCCTGCTTTCATGGAGATGGCTGAACACCTGCCTGCCAATGGGGAGTAGTGCACGAATTCCTTGTTTCGCTTTGCTTGTGTGTGCGCGCGGCTTTTGCTTTACCTATTAAACTATCTTTATCTCAACCCACGAGTTTTCTCACTTGTACCCTTCTGATTCTCTCCCCCATCCCACCAGCAGGGAATGAGCAAACAGCTGTGTGATGCTTAGTTGCCAGCTGGGGTTAAACCACAACAAATTACTAAACTCTGTGTTTGTAGCACAGTTCAAAATCATGGTGCCAGAATACTGAAATAGGCTGGGGGGGTGGACTGGAAGTCAGTTTTTCTTACTTGCTGTCTCTGCTTCTCTCTTGCAGTGGGAATTAGTCTGCTATTTTACTTCCAAAAGAGAAAACTGGGATTGACTCACGCTGATGGAACAAACTAATCAAAAATCCTCCGCTAATGCTGGGACACAGCATTTGTTAAAAATGTTCTTTAAAATAAGAACACAGAAAATCGTAGAAAACTTACAAGTACTCTGCCAGTTAGTGTCTGGGCAGATATCATGACTCCTGCCCAGTCCTTCACGGAGGTCATCCATCCCACTTCTGCTGCCACATTCTCCTCTTTTTCATCTGTTGGTTTGCAGGCCCCATCTGCCTGTGTATCTCCACCACCATTGATCTTCTGGGCCTCCTGCAAAGTAAATATTTGGGTTAGTTAACGTTTAGCAATTTGACAGTGAAAGTCAGCGTACGTTTGTGGCTAAGAAATGCTATGACAGAAGCAAATCAGTCTTCCTAGATTCCTGCTAGATGAAATTAAGTACCTACTTGGCCATATCTCTTCAGAAATAACAGAAATAGAAATGTTCTATGATGTACCAGACTAAAAACTAGATAATAACACTCTCCTTGACATTACATCTTAAAAACATGTATTTGGCATCAAATAAGCTATATGTTCCTTCCCTATAAGCAGCATAATTACCAAGAGCTATGTATGCAATTATAGAGCTACATATAAATGAGTTTGTCAGCCATATACTGAAGGACTTTTTGATATATTACTTCAAAACAATGTGTACTAGGTGTGAACATAATTTATGTACACTTTTAGTTTACTATCACTAGAATTAATTATCTGAGTAAACCTTCACTGAGAAGCATGATGTGACAAGACAATAATTATCAAGTGTGAGGGGAATAAAATACACCACAGAGAATCTGCACGGAGCTGACATGCTATCAGTGAACCAGTGTTTCAATGAAAGTGTTTAATATATCACAGAAATTCTTCTGTCAGTAAGTGGCTCTCATAGAATGGAGAGCTAGATACTAACGAGGAGCCTCAGCTGCACTAAGCTGACTGATGAGTCACATGCACTGGAATTTATATCAGTCTCTCGCGGACACTGCAGCAAGGATGTCATGCTCTGTAACTGCCTGCTATGTGCTACAGTCACGGATACTGCACAAAAACCAAGAGAAATTATAGGAAAAGCCAGCCTGGATTGTACAGCATTAAAAACCCATCATATGCAAAGTACCAGACTATGCCACGAGCATGCCTTTGGTGACAGCATAATACTAATGACTTCCTGAATACTTGACAAGTTATGCTAAAGCGTAGGGAGGCAGCAAAATTCAGTGTTGAGGCAAGTACTGAGCACTTGAACTGCGCCCATGTATCTACATTAGTTCTTCAAGTACTCTGCACAGACGAACAGCTTGAAAGATCTTGTTTATAGATGACTTGCCTATAGGCCACTAAGCAGGAAGTCAATTGCCATTAATCCCCTTTGGGATATCCGTTATACAAGTAAAGATGTTTGACGTGGGTTCAGTGTTTATTACTACAGTAAAAATACTACACTATCACAGTCAAAATGCATAGCTATGAGATAGCCTTGAGGACACAGCTGGACATAAAGGTAAGGGCACTTCCTGAGAGCAGTACTGAACTAATAAAGCAGTTACACTGGATCTGTCAGCAAAGGACAGGAGAACAACGCTAAAAATGTAATATGGAGAGTAACAGTTGTTTTTAGAAAATCTCAGTATTGCAGCTTAATTAGCTACTCAGATTCTTCTCTGTTAGTCTCCCTCCTGAAATGCGGGCTCTATCTTCTTACTAGCAATTACAGCACAGCGCATGATGTGGCTATATTGATAATAACAAATTATTCAGAGTTACAACAGTAATTCAGTTCTTCCCAAGCAAATAACCAGGCAGAAGATAAAAGCTACTTCGTATTTGCAAAACTTGACCTCCAAATTTGGACATAGTGAATCAGATGTTTTGCACTCAGTATTGAAAGATGTATACTGCATTGCACACACACAGAGTACAACCTACAGAAATGAGCTCATTGCTTAGGACAGTGACGTATGGTATGGCACAAGGCATTTCCAGAAAAGTAATGCTTGACTAGGGACAATTTGTGACCCATATCATCACTAAGGCATACAAATCAGTCCCAAAGAAGCGCCTTAACCACCACTAGTGTTTAGATTATAAACCAGGAAAGAGAAACCTAGCTTCAAATTTATTTTTTTTTTTGAGTGGATGGTATGGCTGTATATACCAGACATTGTAATAAAACAAAACATTGAGGTTTAGGCAACCTAGACACATCTCAAAAGCCCTGAGGGCACTCACAGGCCTCGCTGGCCCTGGCCGCTCTCCCCCAGGGTCTCCCCCGCCTCTGCCTGTGGCCCAGAACACCATTTCAGCCCAGCCCAGGGCCACCAGCACCCCACAGCCCTGTCCTACCCAGCCGTGGGCCACACTGAGGGCTGACCTGGACCTCACCAGCCCGGCCGACCTACGGCTGATTCCCCCTCACCGGGCCTGATCCTTACCCTCACCCACAGGATGACGTCCCAGGCTGGCCCTGGCCTGGCCCCAAGGAGGTTCCTGATGCCCAGGGCTGGGGCTGCCCCGGCTTGCCCTGCTCCCTGGCTGGGGTGGTGGGACAAGGCCCTGGCTGCCAGGCCCAGCCCTGCAGTGCCCTTACAGCTTGTTAAAATCTGCAAGTACCATTTATTTCCTTTTTTCCCCACCAGTATGTCTGCCTTTTGTAACTGTTAGAGCTTGTCTTTCAGATTGTATACTCTACATGCTAGATTTCACTGAATGGTCCTCCTCTGCATAGCACAGTGGGCTTTTATACTCTGTACAAGTTTATACTGAATAAGCGTATTAACGTGGTTTTCATAGTAAAGAAGCTGTAATTATCTCGTCCTCTCAGATAAAAAACTGAGATGGTGAATAAGTGCCTAAATCACCAGAGAAGTCCTTGGCAGAGCAAAGATGAAACCACAGACTTTCTTGATTTTTCCATCCAGCACCTCAAATTAAAAATCTCAGGGATGCACACCTTGCTAAAGACATTCATAATTATGAATTTTGGTATAGAAAGTCACAGAACTACAGATCATTAAACAAAAAGAGCTGAATGGAAAAGTCCATTTTATGGTAGTAAACTTGAAAATATTAAGGTTGGAAAATTCTGTTATTTTTTTACATACTCCTTCCTTATCCCCAACCTTTTTGTCAATATACCAACTGAATTTCAAAGACGTGATTATTCATAAGATTATAAAAATAAAATTTCCTAACACTCAATAAAATAGTAGATAATTTACTTCATTGAAGGAGAAAGGTAGCTTTTATATTTTCAAAAGGTTCTAATACCCTACAGTTCTTTTTGCTGTATTGACTTTTGGTTGCCAATAGAATAAAGCAGTAAAATGTGACAGACCTATGCAGTATTTGATTCTCTAAAGATATTAAAGTCTGTAATACGTTTGAACAGCTGTATTTCTGCATTTATACCACTTATTTCACCTCTATTAAAATCGCCCACCCATATTATTTCTTAATGAAAATATAAGTAAACCAATCATCCCCTGCCAATTATCATCTGGAGCAGAGTCTCATGATCAGGTACATACCAAACCTAACTCTTGCCATTATTGTAGCTATAATTAATATGCAGATTAATTGCTGTTATGTAATATTTAGATTCAGTTGGGCTATTTTATATTTTTCATCTACATGGCTAATTGGCAGTTAAGTATTAAGGAAAGTTTATTCCCAAGTCATTATGCAATTGTGCAGAGATCACTAAAGGAGATTTAAAGGCTGCTTTTATTTACACTGCGTACAAATCAGTCCTGTTATTAACTGTATAGTCCTGTTCCATTGCTATTTCTTCACCTCAAAGCATTGAGTAACCAACACCACAACCTGAAAAAGGTGCTTAAAAAAGAAAAACCTGACAGTGATGGTAATTGTTTAATTATTTACAGGCTCAGTAGCTACAAGTAAGGTAATACTATCTTTATCCACTCTGCTTACCTGCTGTTTCACAAAGTGTTCGTTATTTTAATTACTTGATGACAGGAACATTCAGATAGATTAAGTGAGAAGCAGCATATTTTGTGAAATATGTGTTTCCTGAACTTAGTGACAAAATCGAAGAGAATGCATGAGAAGGGCTGTACAGGAATCAGGAATCACTGTTCTAGCAATGGTTTGACACAAACCTAGACCAGAAATTTCAATGCTTTGTCTTATATTTTCAACAATAAATATTGATTTAGATTACACAAGTGCTGGGAAGCTTAAACACAGTTACCTCAAGAAAGCAGATTTCAAAAAGGGAAAAGACACTCAAAAACAGTTTTCATTTTTGAAAATGTAGTCCTGCCTGCTTCACTTTACCGCTCTCTACAATATCTGTACAAACATAGAACTAATGCACAGACACTCCATTCAACCCAGGGCAGTATGAAATGAAATCAGAACATGATTATGAAAAGTTAAAACATCATCTGAAAATAATTTGCCTTTTTAGAAGCCCTAAAAAAATAGGACACTATGAAGACAACCTAGTAAGCACTCTCTGAAGTGTAGTACTGAAAAAAATCTTGGTCTCTTGTTAAGATATATTAGAAAACATAGGAAACAGGCAGGTAATGTGAGGGAAAAGAAGTGGGTTAAAGTCTGGTGAAACAAAGAAAAGGACTTCCGATATTCCTGCTTATCTAACATTGAACTAGTATGAATAGCACACACAAATCATGAAGTATCAGCTGTACTGAGAATACTGGGCATCAAGTCATGCCCACATCATACAAGAGGAAGTGGTATGCTCAATTTAAGCAGATGTTTAAGAACAGTAATACCAATGGAACAAGCCCGGTGCCAGCCTTGGAATTCCATCCTAGAGAACATGAGATGAGAAAAGGCCTGCCAGAGTGGCAGTTGCACCTGGTTTGAAGTATCCAGTAATAATACAGTAATAAAATATAGTTTGGGGAAGTTAGGGAAGGGCTGCTTTAGATAACAATGCCAGCAACTTGCAATTTTGTCTCTATTAACTGCCCCTCAATTAACAGCATTGCATTCTTAGAGCCTGCATTTTAAGTAATGTTTTATATCAGATCAACAACACTTTCATACTAGCCACTCTTATACATTGGAAATCTATGTTGTTCCTTTCTTCTTCATTCATCTGTTTCCCCAAAGCCACCAACAGGTGCTATATGAAGAGGAATAATATTGCATATAAGACTATTTCTCCTTTCTGTTAGGCAGACCTCTAAAACACTGAGTTTAAAATTATTAGACTTCTATCAGTAATTTAATTACATGCCCTTCTATCAGTAATATCAATTAGATACATTCTCTCACCATTTTGACAACTCTGAACAAGGGTCTTAAATTTATATAAAACCATAATATTATGCTGCACTCTCAGCAGCTGGGCAATGTACAGTGTATGTCAAGACATCAGGTACCTACTGAATACATTGCCACAGCAGATGTTCTCCATCAGATATAGTTACCATCTGTAGTCTTCATCTTAATAGTTACTAAGTTCCAGTGCTAAAAACAAGCAAAACAAAAAAACCTGAAGTAGTTCACCTATTCTATTGCAGTTTAGCAAACACAGAATTTCACTGGAATATTAATAAACAAAGCAGATGGGAATGTGAGGAAATAAATAGCTATATGGAGACTTACAAACCTCTTTGAAAAGAGTCAATCTTGTAGGAAAGTGAAAGCAAAGGCTAAACTAACTGTGAGCTAAGAAGTACTTACTTATAAACTGGCCTATCCACAGCATTTCTTTGAATATTATATTCTTCGTCAATATTAGGTTACATTGACGTCAGTTATCGTACTGTAGCTATGGCTCGGCTAGTTTCAAAGGATTAATTATTGATACCCCGAAAAACATTATTCCTTTCACTGAATAAAAGGAAACAGAATGATCTGTGGAAAACATGGCTGATGAGATAGCCAAGCATTTTTCTCTCATACAATATTCACAAGCTATGTAATTTGGTGTTTGCAAGTTTGGCAGGTTAAGAAAAATTAAGTCCAAAATAGATTCCAAAACTTTTCTTATTAGTTTAAGACTGAGACGGTAAACTCCTGTGAGAGAACTATTCTTTTGGTTTTCTGCCCTCCTGCATAAATTCTGAGAAGCTCCTTACCAGTCCTTAATTACAACCAGAACCTTACTTGCTGTGCTGACCGGGGGGGCGGGGGGGAATCCTTCATGTGAAGAGTCTAGGTTCCAAGATAAAATACATTTTCTCTTTTTCCAGTGACCAGCTTGTCTAGTGCATTTGTGCACACCTTCAGTAATCCTGACAGATTTTTTTTTTCTGTGCCCTTCATGTTTCCGGTGTGGGTTACTTGTATAAGGTCCCCTTTTAATGTCATTGTTTTGACTGATAACAATTGCTGCAGTAGAGGAATTAATTCTAAAACCTTGCCCTGAGAGGCAAGGGAAACTAGATTAGTAAAATACAGTGTTCCAGCCACGATCCCACAAAACAGCATAACGGTCTATCAAATGAAGGGTTCCTGGGTATGGTTCTCACTTAAGAATACAAAACAGCAGACACCTACGTTATCTGAAATCTGAAGAAAATACAAAAAGAATCAGTTCAAAGTTTAAAAATTTCTACACATTAATGGAGGTGTTATAATGTAATACCTCCATTGATGTAAAACAGTATTTCTGAATAACTGGAAAGCTAACTGTGTGATTTCCATACCAGCCTAAGTATTGGGAGACATGCTGAAGTCCCTGTTCTGCCACCAAATTCTTAAAGTCCTCAGCCACATTATCTAGTCTCTTCATGTCTTCACCCCACAGCTATAGAACAAGAGTGATGGTACTTTCTGTTGCATAGGGATCTTATCAAGAAAAATATATTTAGGATTTTAAGTGTTTTGGTATTACACAAATGGCAGACGATGCAAGCATAGTGTAGGGAATCATAAAGTAAGACAGACAAAGGACATACTGGTAAAGATTGTTAGACTAATTATACAAGACAATTAAACACATAAGACAGAAGCGTAAAAGGGAAGCAATGAAGAACTCCAGGCATTATAGTGAAATGAAAAAGCATAGTCTTAATAATGATACCAGACAAGTAAAAACAGATGATAAAACCAGTGCCCACCAAAGTTATAGAAGGGTAAATAGGGGAGGAATGTAGAAGGATTCCACAATATGACCACCCAACAACATTTTTTTTTTAAATCACACTTAATGAAAGATATTGACAGGAGACCATGATTCTTGCAAATAAAAATCTGTGATAAAAACAAAGTCATTACAAACTTACATGCACTGAAATGGACAAACAGGATGTTTTTAAAAAACTTATGATTCTTGGTTCAAGTTTGCAACTGTTTACAGCAATAGTTACGTAAGCTTTGACTGTAAGTTCCGAAGTTTGTGTGAATAATTTAATTTATATTTATTCATAAAATAAATCCTTAAGTTTTCCTTTGTTACTTCTGATTGTGTATCAAACCACATTTATAAAAATAAATAACTAGTGAACTTGTCATAAAACTACATAACAAGTTAACTTACTGTCTGCAACAGACAAATAAATAAAAAACAGGACAAGTCACTGATGCACAGGTTAGGAGTATTCACTGAAAATGTTTCACAAATTGTCAAACTAACACCTAGCCCATATCCATAAATTTATTTTTCTTCTCTCTAGTCACCAGAGTATTTCTTATTCATTTCCTTTACAAAGACCAAATTATTTTCACCTTAAAATATTCCTTAAAGATCCTTTTCAACTATAAAGTAGCAGACACTAGGGCAAAACAAGCATTTCCTTTTATTAATGGGGACACTACATTTAAATCAAAGGAGACATGTCATTATTCTTTGCTCCCTACATACCATAGAAATAGATACATTAGGCAGATTAGACAATTACTATGTAAGACAGAATATTAGTCTTAAAACTGCCTTTTCTGTGGTTCAAACATTATACTGAGACCATTCTTTCAAAATGTATTTTAAAAAGAACTATAGTAGTCATGCCAGATCACTAACCTTAAATATGATGGAAACTAAACTTGTAAAAATATATGAAGCAATATCAGATGGGACTGAGTTAACAAAACTATAGAAAGAGAAAGGATCCTTAATGGAAAACAACGAAGGAGGTTAGAAAGGTGCATGCATTTTCTGTTATCCTCCCATTTGTTTCCTCCCACCTAATAGAAGGCAAATCAAAGAAAATGTACAATTGAAAATAAAATTAGTACAGACATTATCATGAAACGAACACTGCCAAATTACCTACATCCTATTGATTGATTAATCCAGGAAAAATTTCTCTCTGTCACAGATGATAAAACATTTTAAATATCAATAGTTCAACAAAAAACTTGCTACAAGGAATAAAAAACACATTTCACTTACTGTCCTCATACTTAACTCATTTTTGTGACACTATATGATTCACTGCAATCCAAAAGTCTCAAAGTGCTTCATGAATGTAAGAAAAAGGTCTTAAAAATTAGAAGAAACTAATAAACAGTGGGGAAATTACCTAATTTGTTTATCTTGATTACAGGAAGTACTTTAGCTGATTGCTTGTAATTTTTTTATTGTTGTTAACGTTAAGTAATACCCAACTCCAATCCAAGTTTTTCAACCATCACCTCAGCACTTTTTTTTACTACTGTGAAAGGATGAAAAATACATTGAAAAATCATGCATTTGATTTTGCCCAATTTTAAGAGAAGAATTACTAGTAAATCTTTTAAGATCTACAAGATCTAAATTATGAGAGTAGCTTTTACAAAATAATTATGTGGTAGAAGCTGAAATAAGAAAACTTCTGCAAAATCTCTTCTCTGCCAGAAATATTCAACATTACAATAGGTCATTTAAAAGTTCCAAAAGTAGAAGGTTTATTTCACTAAAATATATATACAAATACAATGTACAGAATAAGTATCAAACTGCTTTGTCTGTGAAATTAAACTTTGCAATATCTTTTCAGTTGCATACTTTTCTACACCTTGTTCAATTACAGAAGAGGTGGCTTTTATCTATTAGCAAATACCACACTTTCTTTCATTCTATTAACTTCGTAATATTTTCTTGCTTGTAGTATCAGCAGTATCCGAGAGAAAGCGATGCAGGCTGGACTGTAGAAGGAAATTCTTCCCCTCTTCTGTGTATTACAGAATAGTAATGCAGCTAGCACCAGTGACTAAACTAGTGCTCAAAACCGCTTCTCTGATGCCCAAAAGTCACAAAGGACTCCATGGATTAGGGAAAGGCATTACACAGCTTAAAGGAGAGAGTCTCTAAGCACAAGGTACCTTAACTACCCCAAAACTGGAATCTTAGTCCTTGTGTAAAGCGATTAACTGCTCACTTCCTTGAACTGCAAAACTCCCTAGAAATCTTGGTGACACGAATTTTAGGTCTTCATTTGATTAAAATCAAATATTTTCACATGGGAGGAATGGACTTAAACACTTGTGGTTTCCGTTTTACGTGAAATAGCAAATTATTACTATTGTGGGGGAGTATAGGCAACCTTCCTCAGTGCTGAGCCTGTCAGACAGAATTTATTTGCATTTACATTTTTACAGAGAGATTTATGATTTTTCAAAAGGTTTGAGAGGTAACAGGATAAAAGATGAAGGAGGAAGGCAGCGGGACAAAAATAACTGAGACTCACAAATATAACTTATTTGATAATATCATAAGACACATGGATCAATGATGATTTGAAGAATGCCAGAGAATCATTCTGTTATCTGCCAAATCGGGCAAACCAGTCATCTCTAAGGCCTTTTTTGATTCAAGGGTAGTATATAATATTTATGCTTATTGTATTAAAATTATACAGGAAATCACAATGAATTAAAGGCAGCTCTCTGTAGGATATAAAGCCATATCTAAGCCTTTACTGACGGAGGAAATTAAGTTCCAGTGTGCAGCACAAATATTTGAAGAGCAGCAAGTCAGCCAATAAGTAATTAAAAATATTTAATAGCACACAACACTTCTCAGCTCAGAGATTACAGAGTGTAATGCAGCTTTCAGACTGGAAGAACTTTAGGGGCGGGGTGGGTAACAATTTTAATTATTATTTTGAAATAATTATATTAAACTAAAATTTCCCCCTATAGGACCAGCTATCTCACATCGTAAGAAATGTTCAAGTGCCATTATTTAATCAAGAAGCTATGACCTCATTCATTACCCACTGCTATGGAAACAATTTTGTGTAATCTGAATCTCAACTCTTGCATAAATGATTAAGTAGACAAAAGTTTTTAAAACCTAAAAGAAGAAAAATTCCTTGTAGATAAATTTCTTTTAGGTAACATACATTACTTTGGTTCACTTCACAGACACTAAATATTAGCCTCATATTATCCAAAGTCAGTACTTGTAGAGTACAAACACAGCAGCTGGTACATTTATGATGCAAACATACACAGTTCCTGCGAATTCATAGATACTGACTAAAATCTAAGGCAGAGAAGAGAGAAAAGCTAAATTTTTGTTTGACTTGCATACTATAGCTCCATTAATTTTTATTTATGCCATATAGAATGAGAACAAGCTCAGTGAATTCTCTTTGAATTTAACCTCATCCTCTTAAATAACAGGAATAACTTCGACTGGCACAGAGACCATCTCCTCCTCCTTCTGGGTGTACCAGTGATGCACTGCTAGGAATCAATGCATGACTGTGATGTTGAACATAGCCTTTGTAAGCAATCAGAAGTCAGACTACTGGAAAATAAAGATACATGGTGTCCATTCTTGGCTCTCATAACATGAAGAATTGTATTTAAGCCTTCTTGCTCATGGCAGGATTGAATCTGCCTGTACCAAAACTTGTAGATGAAGCTCCTACTTTGACAGGTCATTTTCTAAATGAGAACAGCAACTCTTTGAAATTCTGCAGAGGTCTGAATTGTTAGAAGCAGCCCTGTCAGAGTTGCATTAGTAGCAGAGCGCAGGTGAGGTGCTTAAAGGCAGACATTATTCTATCTCATGAGTCTGCAGGTTTTGGCTTCAAGATTTATCAAACCAGCAAATACTGCATATATCACAAAAACATGTTACCTCTGAATACTCACTCTGTCTATAAATTATGCATGATACAGCAAGCAGTTATTGTCCACTGATCAGGAAAGATAATGAACAGAGGTGAGAGAATAGGTCAATTTAAGTTTTCAGCTCTTTTCCCAAGATTAAATAATAGTAAGAAAGAAATTAAAGGATAACAATTGTTAAATCATCACAGAGTATTGAGTTTTAATTTGCTCAGCCTTCAGGGGAGCAGAAGAAGTTGACAATGATCAGTAATAATGTTTACTACGGAAATTTCAATCTTGAAAAAAGGTGGAAATCAACCATGCCCTTTGTTTGTATCTTGGAACTTTGTGATAATCTGGTAACTTTATTGCAGGGCCTAGAGCTCCATTTTTTTCTTTTAAATTTTATATAAATTATTCTGGTAAAGAGTTTGCAGTAGCATAAAGATTAAACAACTCAAAGCAGGCTGTCACACTTTACACTATTCACAAGCTGGATTTTACAGAACCTACTCATCAGCTTGAAGCTTTGGAGTCTTTCTCCAGTTACAGTGCTGCATAATTACCTCATACAGCTTCCCAAGATGCAGGTGCCCCCCAAAATTTATCTGTGAATGAGATTCATTGACAATGCCATCCAAGTATCACACGAAGTTAAAAATTTCACCTTTACTACTTCTTAAAAGAAAAAAGGGCTTAATTAAAGCCATAGTAAAGAAAAAACAAGTAATGATTCGTACATCAGTAATTCACATCTTCCAAATATCTGACTCTAGTTTATTCAGTAACAAGACATTGAAGTAATACATATAACTAGAAGATGCATTTGAGAAATGCTCTTTGAGAAATAAATATATCTCTGTATTTCAGATCAGGTCATGGAAATCGGAAGAAAAGGCATGGCATGAACTGTAAGATCAGCTTTATTTTCTAGTTTAAAAGTATGACTTTTATCCTCACAAACTAGTTTAGCAAGGGAAATGGGATCCACAGGTTACAAAGGCAGTAGTCATATGTAACGTGATTCCCATTTTGTCTGCAGATACACAGCTCTAAAGAATATTCAAGGATATTTTTCTTCCTGGTCACTCTAAATCCTCACTGTGACCATGGGATGCACTGTGCATAATTCAACTACTTGATTTTATTAACACCTATAAAAACATACTAAAAGTGATGTGTGATACTTAAGTAGTTTTACTTTCGATTACTGATAATGCCTATATTGGCAACCATTACTGCCTCGTTTTACTAGCTAAAAGCATTTAGTGGTCCTCATCCTAGGTTGCAAGAGATTTCCACCGAATAAAATTAACTCTGTGAAGAAGGAAGCTTATTCCTTAAGACTAAGTCATATATCAGATTTTTGTGCTGTGCTGTTTTAATAAAACTTGACTTCAAATGTATTTCAAAAGGCAGTCTCTAGAAACAGAGTCTCTGTGTTATTGATCAGATCAATAGAAAGAGCTGTAAAAAATTCAAATGAAAAAATATGTTACCTTAATTCAGTTTTCATTTTTTTCAGGATTCAAAAATGATAAAATAATTCTATCTCCTCTAAAAACACACCACTATTGCCATATGAATTTAAGTTGGAATTACTCAGTTCCACAAAAATCTTTTCCTGTACTGATTTCTGCTCATACAGATAACCATAGGAGTAACAGAAAGCTATAAACTAAGCAAACTTTCCAAACTCTACTTCCATTTTTATAAAGCAAAGAGTGTCTTACACGAAGTTCCAAGCAGAGGCTAGTGTAAAAAACAAACAAACAAAACAAAACAAAAAACAAACAAACAAAAACCCACAAAAAACCCACACACACAACGAACACCCAGCAAATCAGTAATTGAGCTATTTTCCTTTCTATCAGCTTTTTTCCTAAAGCTATTAGCTTTGTCCATCACATGCACCAATAAAACCTACAAATCTTTAGTGCTTCTACAGGTCAGAAAGTGATCTTTGTGAGCTGCTATTTAAAAAACACACCACCTCATTAATTCTCCTGCTCTATGATCTTCAGCAACATCTTTGCAGGTACGGTGCTAATGCAGTTTCCGTTTTGTCTCTCAACAAATTTATGAAAACAGATACAAATTCAAACAGAAAGGGAAAGAGAATGACTGGGCCCTCACACTCCTGCCTCTCAGAACTCTACTCTCACCAGAAAGGTCCTGGGCATGTGTCCCATTATGATCAGCTATTGCAGCTGTTAGCATATGAAAGCAAACCCCGTAAAAGTCTAAGATGTCTTTTTTAAACATAATACCAGTTAGAAGAGGAAAAAAAGGAGCCTGAACTTTGCTACTAGCCGAATCTCTGGATAACACCATCTCTGCAGGGATTATAACCTAGAAAAAGAGATTGTAAATGTTGTGAAGCACCACATGAAACTAAGCTGATAATGACAGCACTTTGTCCAGAAGTACAGAATTACAAAGACAAAGCTAGTAGGTCCTCTGACTGGGTTTGGGTTGATGGCAAGTTGAACATGAATCAACAGTGTGCTGTGGCAGCCAAAAGGGCCAACCATGACCTGGGGTCTCGAGGGCAAGACTTCTGAGGAGTGGCTGAGGTCACTTGGTTTGTTCAGCTGGGACAGGAGAAGGCTGAGGGGTGACTTCATCGCAGTCTACAGCTTTCTCAAGGGGGGCAGCGGAGGGGGAGGCGCCGGTCTCCTCTCTCTGGTGACCAGCGACAGGACACGAGGAAATGGAATGAAGCTGCATCAGGGGAAGTTCAGACTGGACATTAGGAAAAGGTTCTTCCCTGAGAGGGTGGTCGGTCACTGGAACAGGCTCCCCAGGAAAGTGGTCACAGCACCAAGCCTGTCAGAGTTCAAGGAGTGTCTGGAGGATGCTCTTAGTCATATGATTTAGTTTTAGGTAGTCCTGCGAGGGGCAGGGAGTTGGACACAATGATCCTTATGGGCCCCTTCTGACTTGAGATATTCTATGATTCTACGACTAACCTCCTAACTTTCAGTCTAAACCTGCCTTTTTCTAAACCTAACCTTTCTTAAACCTTTCTAATCCTGCTCTCCTTATACACCCATGAGCTCTGACCCTGTTTATCCTAACACAGTAGTGACTGGGAAAGAAGCCTCTGAGCTTCCAATTAGTTCAGAAGAAGGTGTCCAGTGACAAAGAAAAATATGCTAAGAGACAAGATTTATGATCCAAGTCATTTATTCAGGAGATAGGGAGATACCAGTCCTTCTTCATTTTGTACTTTCTATTTGCTTGATTCGGGGGTGGGTTTTTTTGAGGTTTTCCTTTTTTTTTCTCCCCCCTCCACCCCCCATTCAATATATAACAGTTTGTCATTTGGTGTCTGCAAGTTTGTCTCAGAGCCTCCACTTTCTTCCTGAGCATCTTCTATTATTGCCATTGATTGTGGTGGCACCGAGTACTGAAAAGATGATCATCAGCAGCACACATCCTTCTGGATGAAACTCCGCCAGCCCCCTGGGGTGACAGGAGATACTTTTTGTTATTCCTCGTGTCTTGTAGGAGCCAATACTAACCCAAGGAAGGAGTCAAAAACTGAAAGCAAGACTGAAAGCAGGAATATTATTATAGTCCAATGGGAACTGAGGTCACCATTTAACTAAATAAGGCATTCATAGGAGGATACACGCCAAACTACCAAAATTGTTACACAGCCTTTCAGCTTGCCTTTTTTTTTTTTTACTAGAACAAAATAAAAATATAATTGTAATAAAAAAATACCATTAGGCAGGGTCTAAACCCAGTAGTGTGTTTGGCAAGGCTACTGCAACTGGGACACTAGAATACTAAAAACTACCAGATACAGTAATCAGACTCCGGAAAAAGGATGAAAGTTGCATTGTTTTGACTGTTTAATTGTAAAAGCAAGCATATGGGAATTGCTGCAACAAATATGCAGACACAGTTTGCTGATGTACAGCTTATAGGAATTGGTGAGAAAACTGAATTTCTGAAAATTTTATAAATTCAAATTTAATTTTTATCACACTGGAATTTGCTTGGAATCTGCTTCATTATTACTTCTGAAAAAAATTGTTTGGCTTAATAAGTTTAGACAAAAAATTTAAGAATTTCATAGTAAACTTGGACCTCATATTGACAGGCAAGATACCCTCTCAGCAAGGCCAGAATTCAAATTCTGTCATAAAAGGAAACTGAATTGTACAGGGATTCTCACAGGTTAGTAGTCACATGTTTTTAGTTTATGTGGTGAAATTATCTTTTTCTCAAGATACATTTAATATCAGCACTAAACTTTTTTTTTTTTAATATATTTTGAAATAATAACAATTCCAGGAAGAAATTAAACTTATAAATGAAGTCTTTTATGTACACTCAATATAGTGACTATTTTAAATTACGTAGAAAACAAATTATACATCATTTTCTTAGTGGTTCTAAGGGACAAACTGAAGAAAGTCTCATTCACTATGACATTTTTTTCAAGCCACGAAAACTTCTATGCCAATAAGTTTCTAACAGATAATGAAATAATTTTATTCTAAAACCAAACTGAAGCTTGTCTACTTAAAAAAAAAAAAAAAAAGAAAAAGAAAAAAGCCACATACACCTTTCATTTTCATATGGTGCTTTCCAAATATTCTATTCAGTTCAGCTTAACCTTCATTTTCAAAGGTACTTAAAAAAACCTTTAAGACAGGCTCAAATATGGCTAGAAGAATAGGGGGAAATAGAATTAATCAATCCCCACAAATTTATGTCAGAAGTAGGGCAAGCTTCCCATCACAGGTGAGATTCTTAACTACATTACATGACTCACTCCACCTTGTAGGAAAAGTGTGAATACAAATCTTGTTGCTGGCTACCAAATTAGTGCAAAGGCCATACTAACAATTAACTCATATGGAGAGAAGGGCCAAGTTTTTGCAAAGAGTTTACAGACCTTTTAACAATTAATTCTAGGTTATTAGAATACAGCTTTGAGTCTGCTTCCTGACATCTTAGACACCCAGCATCCCAGTGATGGTGGCATCACTGGCTTGCTGTGCTCCAGACCCTGGAGCTCAGAAAAATGCTTTCATTACTCAGAGACCTAGCAATAGTGATATTTAGTAAAATGATCATCAGTCATTTTTAAAAATGTATGATTTTCTGCTGTGCTCTGCACTCCCTGTAATCAGTGAGTTCTGCTGGAATCCAAGTGGGGGAAATTTTTTATCAGCATAGGCATATCAATTATGAGAATGTCAGCCCTGTTGGAAGCCAGACTCAAACTGTTGTTAGGTAGGTTGTTTATGAGATGGCTGGAGCAAAACAGTAGAAAAGTATAAAAATAAATGGAATAGCTAACAGAAAAAATAAGGTTAGAATTATATGACTTGCATGCAAGTCCCAGGTCACTATTAGAAAACTGTTACCTCCCTCATTCCACAAGTGGGAGTTCGGGGTGTGTCTTTGTTTTTACAATTAACTCACTCTCTCACATACACACACACACACTCTCTCTCCACGTATTTTTGAAAATCCTGATACATGAAGTATGTTTGATAACACTCTCATCCACTGAAATGCAATCGTCCTTGCTGCTAACCATAGATGTAGTGCACAAAACTGACAAAAGAGAATCTAGTTGATGCTGTTGCTAGTTGTACAGATCATGATAGACTATTACATCAACAAAAGTAAAACACACATACAAAAATTGCCTTGTGACTTCTATTAAGTCTGAAGTTAGTAAAACACCAGTTCTGTATTTGGTAACTGATGACTAAACATGAAGTGACTGATTTTGAGAAGGTATTCCTACTGAATCAACAAGTCTTGCTAAGAGTGCTTATACCAAAGAACTGCCCTGCCAAAATATCATGACACTCTCTAGGATGAAAGGACTTACTTACACACTAAATACTAGAAACTGAGTTCCTTGAGAGACCATAAAGCTGTTTGAGGGTCTCTCCAATTATTGGCATACATTAATATTCATATTGTGACAAAACTATCTCAGAAAACAGATTTGTTCATGTTATCAGTATTTTTGTCTAAATATATTCAGACATACAAACAATGTTACCTCTGATAACTCTGATTCTTTCACAAACTCCTCTGAATCTACAAAATCTGCAGAGGTCTCTGAAGAACTGAATATAGCTTCCTGAAAAAATGAATGCTTTCACTTTTATGAAAGTATGCACACTTATCTCTAGAGCATAGTGTCAATACTTCCTCCTCTTCCTATGTCTCTTTGCAATCAAAACTGTAGCTTGTTAAAATATAGGCTTTCTTTACAATGTGATGATATAGCATTACCATCAGATGAGTTCCAGGTGGTCTAATCAAAGCTAAAATCCTGATTATTAGAATATACAGGGTAGCAACCTAGTTATTAGCCCAACAAAAACAGGAGGGTTTTGGTTAGTTGGCTTGGTTTTGTTTTTTTTAAACTAAAGAAATTCCAAGTCAGTGACCTAGACGATAAAGATATATTGATTCATAAGAACTAAGGATCTGGGCCAACAAGTATAAAGACACATTCCCTCCAGGACAGGACAAAGCATATGGCTCTATAATGACTCCATATGACTTCCATATGGCTTTATAAATTATCCTTTCCTTACCGATGTTGTATTTGATCCAACATCTACTATCTTTCTTTTTACAATCCATATTTTATTATATTCAAAAACAACTCATAACTAATATTTAACAGTACTACGTAGGCATAACTTGAAAAGGATTTTCCTATAGGCTACATATAAAATTAGTAAAATTGCAGTCAGTCTTCAATAGCAGGAAGAGATATTGTACAATTTCATATGATTTATCCCAAGAGTTTCACTACATTTATAGACATAACTAAGGGTAAAACATACACCCGAGCTCTACCACAGGAAAATCAGTAGTGCTCTGATTTACGTGCTTCTTTGCACAGAAACTATTATACACATAGTTGCATTTTTACTTCTTCCACCGTGCTGTGAAGAGCAACTCAGAACTATTTACTCTGCTGACTGCTTAGCCCTTTTCACTGGATGAAAGGAACTGTCATCAAACCATACAGAAAGCTTGCATTGTTTAGTTTGTTCAGTTTTAATATTTCACAAAGGAATTGGCATATTCTTTCTCTGATGTTTTCAGAGCCAAAATAATTCAAATTAAGTACCCACTGGTTTATGACCACCGATCAGTCATTAAGCTCACTTAGTGCTATGGATTCAGTCTGGGAACACAAATGTATCTACTAATTATAAAAGTAATCCCTGTAGTTCTGACAACTAGTGCTATGCAATGTCCATTAGCCTATGTTACTTCTGCAGGATGAATGTAAATGAAGTGTCTTTAGTTTTGTATACATGTATTTAAGAGTTCTGTGACTAAATCCAAATCCAGAGAGATTTCAGTTCTAACAGACAGAAAAGAGAAAGATTTCTGAAGACAGAGTCAACTATTTATTACACATAGCACCTATTTAAAATGTTTAGATAATTTTATTACATACTGTACGGGAGACTTTCACAAGTCTCATGACCAGTTTTCATCAAACATAACTTGGCAGCTTTGTTGTTTCTCAATTCAAGGGCTGACAGATTGCTATCAGTGCAAACAAGAATAAGTAACTTGAGTTAACACTTTGAGGGAAGACTTGCTGGGCTTTCCTAGGGGGTTGGGGATTTTACTTTAAACAAATAAAGGCCTTTACATAGATCACAAATGAACCTATAGCAGTCCAACATTAGTTATCACCTGTAACTAATGAAATAAAACTTAAGAAAAATTAAAAATATTTAAATATATGTAGTGTAGAAAGATATTTCTACTTTCATAAAATGCAAACAACTTGGACAGTGTAGCCTCTATGACACACTACTTTGTATTAATATCCTTATTGCCTAATCTGAATATTCTAAAATTTACAAACAGGATAAGCTATTGACTACAGTATTTGTTTGCTCTTTCAAAATGACAAAGAAATACTTGTGCACGAGGTTTTAATTCAAAGACAGTGTTTTGAACTGGACTTCCTTTAGGTCAAGTCCATTTGTTTTAAAGCTAGAAAATACAAAATTCAAATTCATAATTTAAGCCTGACTTTCAGTCAAATTGATTCTTTTGCTAATAGTCAAAACAGTCTTAGCAACCAATTGAAAACTTTATGAAGGGGTAAGGGCTAAAAATTGTTGCGCTCATAATTTCTCAGTGGAAGTACCAAGTTAGTTGCATGACTTCACTTTTGCCTATGTATACACCTTTACTCTTCTTCACCCATCATGCATCAAGTGAGCCTCTGGAGAGAAATAATGAAATAAATGGAAAGAAAATTATCTATTTTTCTGCCCTTGAATTTTGCTGCCTACATCAATCTTCGAACACGTTAACAGGGAAGACCAAGAAAGATAACTTATTCAGTGTGCTAGTGCTTGTTCTGGGAATAAACCAAGAGCTTTATTCCACAAGGATGTTAATTCAACATTACTTGTAAGTACTAAAGGGAACCTAAATGTAATAGGCAATCTTTATAAACAATAACTTACTTGGCACTCTCAGAATTCCTTGGGACATGGATTAATAATGAAAATTACTTTCTGTACACTATGTTCAAGTGTACCAAGAAATAGTTTTGAAAAGTCAGTATCATTCTTCTACACAGCAAGCTTAGATTGCAAGGAATCTGTTTAACAGCTTCAGTAAATATTAAGATCTCCCCTGCAGTGAGGTTTTGGGGTTTGGGTCAGTTCAAATACAGGTTAATGCATGCGGAAGGAACCATTCGTTTAAGTAGTTAGCACTACCCGTTTAAAGTGTTATTGAAATTTGAAACATTTATCTCAGTGTTTTGTAACAGAACTCTAAGATGACATATAACAAGACAAACTTCAGCTACTTGTAATTCTTAAAAAAAAAAACCCTATGGTTCTGCAGGTGCAAGGAAGTTAAGCATGTTACCACAGTCAAATTCAAATGAAGAAATTTTTATTTTGCCTATTAAAATCCACTCAGCAGTAAAGTTAATTTTCTATTCCCCAAAGTTATTTTGTCTTAGAAATATAAATATAGTGGCGTCTTCTGTTGTAGACTTCAAGTCACTGTGGCTATTCTTTAAGTAAAGCATTGTCTTTCTCTAGTAGATTTTACAGGTTATTGCAAGTCTGAATATACTTAACAGAAATGTCTACTGCTCTGGGAAGAGCGGAAGTCTGCATTGCAACAATAGTATAAATTGGAGGTTATTTTCTGATTCAAAATACTACAAGTGTTTTTGCACATTTTAACAAGTACCATTCCCCTTATGTCATCTCTAACACAATCATTTTGAATGAGAGTGCTAGAGAGGACATCAATATTTTTCTCTTTTATCAGTATGCTGCATTTGCTGCTGGTGCAAGTTAAAAGCATTACAACACGTATGCCAATAATATTTGATTACTATCTCTGGATTTCCCAGTGCTACTTTGTTTTTTTGTTTGGGGGTTTTTTTTGTTGGTGGTTTTGTTTGTTTGGTAGGGTTTTTTTTTAAGTCAGCAAAGTACAGTTAAAGGATGAGAAGGTTTATTTTATAGCATGCTTTCTGGATACAAATAAACTGACAAAATATCGGTATCATTTGGGGTTAAAGGAAAGATGAGTTAAAAGGATGGATACCTCTCTTCTTTCTCTAGCTGAAGTAAAAGTAAACTTCTGTAAAATCTGTTCTCCTCACAGCCCCAGTCCCCATGACTCCTCTATTATCTTGACTATTGTGCTGTAACTTCTCCTCCACTTTCCAGTAATCTAAAACTACAAGCTATGGTTCATTTATTATATCAACTGTATTGCTAATTCACACTCCAGAACTTATAGACATGTTTACCATGCAATATTAATGTCAAGTGATAAATTATGTAAGCATAATTTTACACTAAGACCTTTTATGATTATTCCATACAAAGATTTAAATCTGGTTTTACCACAAATACATATATATATTAATTTTAAAATTAAAGGAGAATAAAAAAACATATTCCAAAACCTCCCATAAGCTTCTAATTAGTAATGATCTATTATTAACAAGATTTACTTGTTTCACCAAAAAGTTTCTATTTACTATAGCATGGCTGCAAGTAGGATAACTAGTTTTATCATCGCATTTTTTTTGACCCCTAAGAAAATTACAATAGGTTTGCCTATTTATATTTGTTTCTAGCCTGAAAATACAGCTGGATTGTGTTTAAACAAGTGATGAACAAATTATTTCAGAAAAGAAATGATGGTGCAGTCAAAACAGGTATCAATATAAGACTTATGTTTCATTCAATTACTCACAAGCAGAGCAAACAAATCAGCTAGAACTAGCCAAAAAATGAAATCCAAAGAAAAAGTTACTTGGAGCCAGCAGCAAAATTTACTTATAATAATGAATTAAAAATATCAAATCAAGTATCTCTGGGCTTGGACAACTGAAAAACCTCTCCTGATGTTGGTATGCAGGTATGTAAACAATTAATTATCACATTCTCAGACACTTTCATGTCTGAGTTAAAGGGAGTGAATAAAGTTAACTAGCTAGTAGAAGCTCATCAGATTGTAATCAGAAGTATTATTCATTATTCAGTTGCTGAGTATTCTCTTAAGATTGATAACATACACCACACCAGAACACACATACCAATTCATAAGCACAAAAACACCAAAAAATACATAGCCAATTAAAATGTACCAAAATACTCAAATATGTCTCAGGAACAATTTTTTTCAAATTGGTCATGCTTTATTTCTTTCTTAATTGAAGGACAAATTTTTTAAAAAATTCCAGTGATAGCTAATTGTGACCTAAAACATCCACAGACTCTGTTATGTGACTTTGGTTTGGTTGGTTGAGTGGGGTTTGGGTTTGTTTTGTTCAAAATGCAAAGGGAGAACTTTAAAAAATTATATCAAACCACTGAAGTCTTTAGCATGATAGATGCAATGGGGAAATTTTTTCTCTCGTAACAAGTAACAATTTTACTACATACTATCGTCTAATTCTGATTTTTAAAAAAGGTCAGATGCTAAAGCCTATTTAAGAATAAGGGAAGCCTTTTTACAGTTTTCAGCAGTCTGTCAGTTAGCACTCTACTGTGTATAATTCCCTTCCCTAGCCTGGAACAGGTAACCATAAGAACTGGACACTTCACTGTGATAGATCTGGTCTTTTGTTTGATTTTTGGAATATAGTAAAGTGCTCATTCTTTCAGAACACAACTTTATGCCTACATAAGGGTGTGTTCTCCTGGTAGTGTCAACAGACACTCAAAAGTGCTGACTAACTAAATACCAACACCATACATTGTTACAGTACCATTCAGCTGACAAGCATTGGTTGCCATCAGCTCATGTATGATCAATTTTGGAAGAAGGATTTTACGTCCAGGGTAAGCTGCTGCCAAGAAG
Organism: Platalea leucorodia; assembly: GCF_965183815.1. NCBI lineage: Eukaryota > Metazoa > Chordata > Aves > Pelecaniformes > Threskiornithidae > Platalea > Platalea leucorodia. Next base: position 26,935,279 of record NC_138826.1, read on the forward strand.
CTGACACTTTTGAAGCAGTTATAACAAATTAAAATCTGCCTAAGCAAGTAATATGATCTTTTGTGCAAGATAGATGAGAAAAAACAGGATTCTGAGGATTCTGTAATTTTACTAACAGGATTGGGAACAGTAGCCTTGCGATCCAGAAAACATTCATATTAACCACTGTGCAGACTACTTTCTCTGACCTCTTAGGACAGTTCATTCTGTTCCGAGCTGCCTAATTTTGTATGTACTCAATTCATTTAACTTCTTTAAAAACAGGAGACAGAGTACATCTGGAGACAAAATAAGCTTGAAGACATACTATTGTGTTTCAACTAAACATTAGTTTTCTGTGTGTGGGAAGTTGTATTCAATCTCTGTCAAGACACCAAATAAAAGGAGGGAAGTTTGCTAATTCATCATAGGTCACATACCTCTACAAAAGAAATAACATTATAATTTAGATTCCCCCCCCCCCCATAAAGGAAGAACAACAAAAGATAACATGAGAAATACTTTGGAGTCTGATTTTAATTTCTAGGTAAATAAATATGAACATATACAAGCTTACACTTACCTAGTAATAAAAAGGTATTACAAGTATTTCCCTGACACACACAAAAATCCAAATTATAACATCATATTGTAAAGCAGAACACACTGCTGAAAATACTACATAAATAAAAATAAAACTGACAATTTCCTCATACATGCTGAACAAAGGCAAAGCAAAAATAAATGTTTTACTTTTGCTATTATATATTTGCCAAACTATTCCAAAATATGTTCTTTAATGCCTAACCACAGCACCCTGAAACTAATGAGAGTTCACTCATAGAGTCGGATTTGGGTGCTGTCAGACAAATAATAAACACAAAAGTATCTACAAATTACAGTATTCCCCCTCCAACAGAAATCACTATGCTAATCCCGTGAGTAAAGACGACCTACATTAACATCATTAGTATCAACTGAATACCAAAAATCATTCATTTTCACACAGTTGCTTCTCTCAAAGCACTGGCTGTGTAAAATTAGAACTGCTTGTTGCACACAGCAATTTACTCACACAATTTGGGAGTTTCGCTCTAACCTACCACCAAGAAGCATCTGGAGAACAGAAAGCGAAACAGCTAAGGGACAGGATGGGAACTTTGAGGTTTGACAAACTGCCTTCATTAACAGGGAAGCAGAATTTTGGGAAGAACTTAAGACGGTAATTTGCCAGCCTCAGTTACATCATAGTTGAGATTGATTAGTTATATCATCTGGAAGCAAAGAGTTTTCATGCTATGATCATCATCAACATGTATAAAATATTTCAAGCAGCTAGAACTGAAGATAATATAAATGCCTAGTTTTTGCTTATATATCTCACTATTATTACAATAGCATCAAAACATCTCACAGACTTCAGGATTTACTCAGAACACTGACGGCCTTGAAATATTTGCCTTCGGATTATTTAGATAAAGCAGGGAAGTGTTATTTGACCTGCTTTTCCAATTTAAAAAAGCAAGTACAGAGAAATTGAAAGGCATGCAGGAAGCGTATAAGGAAATACAGATCTGAATTCATGTGATATGCTTTAAGCTACAGCACTAATGAATGGAATAACCTTCCTTTTTCATGTTCTGTATGTAAGCAGAATCCTTTGCCTTGCTAAATAAACCATACACAGACTTGAACTTTCTTCTGAGAAATCTTTTGTGAGTTCTTGAGGTCATTTTTTTTTTTTAAATAACCTCATGGTACTTGGTGTATACATAAAATGTATTCCTTATACTCTGGGTCCTTTGACAATTTCCTATTCTAATTAGTTTCCATCGGGCTAGAAAACATAGTACTTCTCAGGACTGTAAATTTAGCGCATGTCCTCGTTTTTTTCCCCTTCCTTATAGAGAAAGGGTCATCAGAAAACTCAAGCTAGTTCCTAACCAAGTTTTCGCCATGTTTTTGTAAGACATTGTCTCATCATAAGAATCCCTGCAGCAAAGTTGCCATTTAGAAAACAGATTACCAACTTAATTCTTTGATTAATTCCTTGTGTCTGCTACCAGCAACTCAATCATTGAATGTAATAAAATAAGAGCAGATAGACAGCTCCCAGATACAGCAAAACTGCACAAAGCCAGGACAGTAGCTTCATCCACAGTAGCTTATTCTTAGAAGAATTCTAGACTTCTAAGCCCAAGAAAAAGTTGTCCTTGCTATGAGGAGATCCACTTTCACGTGAATAACATTTTTTACCATAACTGTACCCGAGAGTATTTACAGTCAAAAAACAGAACTCCTACTTCAGTTCATGTTTAAGAAACTCCTGTGTACGGTAGTTGAAATCAATCTGGATTCCTGCCTGCCATGCCAAGGACTATACTTTATTCTTTTTCTATCCAAAGAACCATTACTACAGTCTGTGAAGACAATAAATTCAGTCTTATGGATGAGACAATAAAAATTTTGCATTCCAAACACATTTACTTTTCCATATAGAGTTTTAGAAAGCAGAAGCTAATAGAATTTTAGAATTAAATAGAGTACTGCAACACTTCAGAGACTTATGTCTACAAAAGCAACATCCTTACTTAATTTAAGGAGACCAACTTACTGGCTGAGAACTATACAAAAGCAGTTTGTGTTTTACTCTTTTTGGTACCCTAGAGAGTAAGAAGTGAACATTAGACTAAAGACAATTAGGAGCAATAACTGCTTCTATCTGCTATCATTTCTGAATATTGAGATTCCACCTTATGCCTCAGCTTTGCCAATATCCAGCATTCAATAAGTTGAACTATCACTATTTAACCAGTACTGTAACCAGTTAAGTATGTTCGCCACTGGATTGCAAGCAGAAAGGTGATATGCCCAGTCCTTAACTCATGCCAAGGAAAGCAATATTTAACCATGGAAAACAAAAATCTCCTTGAGCATTTTTGAAGCATTACTCTAGAGTTCAAATGGTACCAAGAAGTTCTTTAACAGATTACCTATGTCTTTAAATTCTTATTGTGCCGATTAGGACTCTTAACGGGTTTTTTTATTATTATTATCTTAAAATATTCTTTATATTTCTCATAGATTTTTTTTCCTGCTGGATTAAATTAAGAATACAATGCATCTACATCAGATTGAATTACAGACACTGAGATTTGGTTCACTGAACTCAAAAAGTACTCATTCAATATTTAGAAAGTTAATAAACAAAAGGATTTTATTTGTTGGGTTTGTTGTTTGATTTTGTTTTTTCTTTGCAGATAGCATTACTGTTCTACTTAATGATAGCTCCTTTGTTGTAAAAAAAAAAAAAATCCTAGGGTCTGTGAGGTGGCAATAAAGAATGTCTTAATATGGAAAAGCACTGAAGAGCCATTTCAATACTTTTTTTAGACAACAAACAACAACTTGTTTGAATTTCATTCTGTAAAATGACACTAAAGGTTTCCATAGTACAGAGAATTCTCTCCCATATTAGTGTTATATTCTTTTAGCATTTTCAAAAGACACTTCTGAGTTATACTTCAAATCTATATTCATTAGCCCTAACGGCAACAATTTGTGGCTCAGATCATAAAAATCAAGGAATATTAACCCTCTGGCCTTTTCCTTTTTTTTTTTTTTTAATGGAAAATGAAATTATGCTATTTGGAACCTATAAAATAGATAGAACAGTGAGAGAGATTCTACTTCATTTTGTCTCTGACAAGCAATTCAGTGACCTATTATGAAACAAACAAAAAAACCCACCCGAGTGCATATGTTCTTTAAAGTTCTCTCTTCTATAATTAGCTGTACCTTGTCTTCTTCTGAATATATTTCCACATCAAGGATCATTTTTATAGTAAAATATGTACATATAAAATTTTTGTTAACAGTTTTAAATTGTCCCAACAACTGTGACAAATTACTATATAATACAACGTAGATGTAGTTGTCAACCTGTCATTTAACTAAGTGCTTCAAAATTTACCAGAACAATTCTAGTCTTCATTAACAAATTATGTTCAGAATTCATATCCAAAGGAACATAAGGTAAAGGTCATAGAAAACTTCACCTGAAAAACAAGAACTTGAAATGAAAGTATACTACAGTGATGTGATAAATGCATTGATACATACTTATCTACCAGAAGAAAAATATTTAATTCTTATTTAGTTTTGCATAAAGAAAATATCAAACAGTCCTTCATATAGGATGAGCAAAACCCCAAAGATTAGAGCAGTTGGATTTTATCAAGCAATATCATGTCTTCTGTCCAGTTTTAATTTGCTTAGATAACAGATGTTCTGTGATAACTGAATACAGATACGTGTGTAGAAAATGGCAGGAAGGAAACAATTTCCTACTCTGACTGCACCCTTGGGGATTTGGTTTGTGTAGTAAAGAAAATATTGATCTGAAAGTCTTAAGCAGTTGTGTATCACTGATACAACTTCTGGATCTCCACAGCCTGAACAAGAGAAGAGCAAAAATTTCTCCTCTCACATGGAAATGAAAGTGTCTATTTACCACCTATAAGATGTAGGTTTTTGAAAACAACCTTAAATTCACAACGTTTCAATTTTGTTTTCAGAACTGTTAATACCAGTTATCTTTACCCTGAACTTTATATTGCATAATCTTTGGATTTGTATCAAACTTTACATCTATATAGTAAATTAGTTATAAAAATTAAGTGGTTTTGGTCACAGCACCCCAACTCAGTTGAAAAAACTGAAGCTTGATGCTGCAGATGCTATGAATTTGTTTGGGTTCAATAGGAAACTGAACAAACTTATGGAAGAGAAATCGACCATGAGTTGTTTCATGCACACCAACTATATTAGGCTCAGAAAAATCACTCAAGTTGAATCACTCAGCTGAAAGTTCAGAGAAAAATAGGAGGGATGATTATATACGCCAGCCTTGCTTAAATATTCTTCTGTAGGCATCCATTTTTGACTACTATTTGCAAAAGGATATTTGGCCATATGGATCTTTGATACAAACCTGTTCATTATGTTCTTAATCAATAAAAGGAAATAATTTACTTAGATTATTGAAAATAATGTTTTGCTTTGGTTTAGCTAAATTCAAAAGGAAGAAAGCAGAGCAAACAAACCCTTATAAAGAAGTTAAATGTTTGGAATCAATAAAGCTAAAAGGATTACTCAGCCACCACAACACAAATATACAAGGTTTGTGTCAAAAATTGCAAGTTATACACATGGCTGTGTCAAGGAAAATGCTCCTTGTATTAGCTAGCTTACATGTAGAAACAAAAAGAGCTAAAGAAAAGAAGAAAGACAAAATGTCAAAGATATCTGGTGACTTAAAGCCTATGAACAAAATCTAGCCTGTGCACATTTGTGTTTTCATTGTCTTAACACTTGCTTTGTTGTTACATCTTGGGAAAAAAGATACAGAATGGAAATACCTATGCTTGATGACTTCAAAAAGACATGTGAAACGTGCGAATCTGGTGCTCTTTTTTTTCATTTGCCATTCTTCACATGGTCCTTTTTAAAATTGTCCTTAGACAAACATTAGGGAAAACATTCTAATTAACTTTGTTTTAGAAAGGCTGAAATAGAGTGTCATTCTGTAATCGAGGGACAGCTGGCTGTTACTGTGATAATGATATGTCAAATGAAGATCTTTTCCACTGGAATATGTTGCTACCCCTGATTATAGGTTAAATTCCTAGAATTAAAACCCATTCATACGGATTTGAAAGCCTGAGCTTAAGACTTGTCTTCCATATGTGCCTGTTCTCACAGAACAGTGGATGCTACTCCGTAACTGCCCACAAGAGCAAACAAACAAAACACAAACATGGCTACAGGGAACATCTTTAAACTATAAATGGTTATTAACCGAGATACAGTGCATGCTGTGCATCTTATTACAGCCTAGCAAAATGACTGTGACTGGAAAAACGCCAAAAGCCTTAAGATTTCTTTACTTAATATATAACATTCGAGCAATACAATGATTACTTAGGCAATTTTTATGCCACTGGCCATAACTTACTTATTTTTGTAAATATTAGCGTATAGCAGTGTTTCTGCAATCAAAAATAAGCATTTTCTTTACCTATCATTGCAATTTTCTAATGATTTGATTTTAACAAGAGGCATAGACAGGAGAATAGACTCAATTTGGGTTTTTTTAACATTTTAATACTGCATAAAATCCAACAGTGCATAAGAAGAGTATATTTGTAGTTCACAGTGTAAATGATCATAAACTGTAGTTTTCCTACATCTAAAAGACAGCAAACTTCAATCCTGACTTAAATGCAGTTCACACTGAGTAACTGAAGACCACAAGACAGCGCTCATGAGCTTTGGTCTCAAATACAGAACCAAATTTCTGAATGGTTTTCTCTAACACATACACCAATGAAGATCCATGACAAGAGTACAAGCTCCAACTGATTTTAACAGGAGTTAAAGTGCTTTAGTCTGCAGCACACAAACACCACATGTTTACCATTCACTAGAAATGCTACATGCATCATATTGCCCACTAAAGTTACAAGGCTGAGTTGCTGCTGCAGGTTAGAATAATATTTCTTTTTCAGCACATGAATTTTGTTTACTGCCTTTGCTGCTCAGTGAGTGAAAAATCACCAAGTTTGGAGCTGAAAATGCAATAGAATCAGTAGATAAACTCTGTGGATCTGTGCAGCTAATTGTTTTGCTTTTGGCTATAGCATATGTATTACTCAACTGCTAATTTCACGCTCTGATACTGCTTCTTTATAGCAGCAGATGAAACTGAAGCTCTAGTACCCCGTTCAAATAGGCTGATAAATATGTATTCCACCCCTTTGCAATATGTTTGACACTCCTCACCCATTGTTATGCTTCCCTTTTAAGAAGTCTAAAACAGTCACCTATTTTAGCTCTTATTCTTGTCATTGCCAAGCCAAATCTGTCTATGTTCCCGGCTTATTCAGTGTGCAAAAAGGAATTCTAATCTTCCTGTTCACAGAAATCCTCTTACAAATTTGTCATGTCTGTAGAGTATTTAGGTTTGAAGTGGGGGTACACACTGCTGTACACTTCTAAATACTTAAAGAGAATAACAGCAGCACATTTCTCTGCAGACAAATAAACCCTGAAGAAATCATACTGTTCCATGTGCACAACTGAATTTACCAATTCAAACTGAGATTCAGATTCCTTCTACAAACAGAAAATATTGCTACTGTAGCTAACTCAGACCTGCTTGGCTCTAAGGACTGTTTGAAATGAAGATAGAGCATTGTAGGACAGCCTAAAAGGGTGACTGAAAAAAATAAAGCTTTGCCTGGTCCCTGAATTACTTGAACATCATGAAGTGAAAACAATGTTTCTAATGTTACCTTTAAAATAAGTAAAAGGAGACCAAGAACACTGAAATCTATCAAATCCATGATAATTACATAATAGTGGATCATACAAGAATGATAATAAAAAAATGAATGGTTGTGAAATCAAGAACAACTAGGATGAAACCAAAAAGCAAGTCTAAGGAGACAAATCCTGCTGGTCTAATTCAAATACTTCCTTATTTCCACTGAAACACTACAGTAAGATTATATGTACTTACACCACTGATATATCAGGAACTATCTATAATATTTTAGCAGTGAAAGAACCCGTAACTGTTGCATTCCCATATGGTTTAAGTGAAATGCCTCCCCTTCTTTTTTTTCTTGGGGTTTTTTGGTTTGGTTTTTTTAAGGAAGAGAGATTTTTGCATAATTAAGGAGAGGATCTAAAAGCCAGATAGTAAACAGGAGATGGAAAATAAACAAAAATTAGGAGAATTGAGGCACTCCAGACATGTCAAGAATGAGAGGACTTGGAATGAGCAAGTCTTTGGTATACTCACGCATGAAATCTAAGAAATGCAAAAAAACCCTAGTGTATGCAAACTTTCAAGTTCATACTTATTTGTGAATTTAGCAAATATATATATACACACATGCATTTATATACATAAAAATAAACACACACACACACACGACAGGCATACAATTTTAGATCCTGGGCAACACAAATCTGGTTTCCTATAGAACAAATCTTCATCATTGCCTAGCAACCAGAGCTATTTTTATGTCAAACTGTAATAATTCAACATTTCAGCTGTCTTTACTGAGATTTGTGAGTGGGGGAGATCATTTAAACCCCATCTCTTCCCATTTGTCCCTCCACTACTCTGACATTTGAACTTTTCAAAACAAAACATCGCTCCTTCACAGAAGCCAAGTTAGGACAACTTCAGCATATAAAGTGTAAGTCTGAGGAAAATTCTGAGTGACAGAAAAGAACACTATTCAGTAAACACTCCTTTCATTCCATGTATGGGTATGGTTTACTGTAATTTATATTTCCTATTTTCAGAACCCTCTGTAGGTTCTGATGCAACAATAAAAGGCCTGCGCAGCTAATGCCGTGTAATGATGTGTAGCACAACTGGTTCTTGTTTTAAGGGCTAAGTAAGTCGTAACAGCATAGTTTTGGACATAAAAGGCTTTTTACTGAACATTATAAACTGTCGTATTGCATTTTAATTACAAAATTTGCTAGAAGAAATTAATGAATACTATTATCCTGGGATTTTGTACAAACGAGTTAACCGAAATTAAAAATCCCTTACAAGAATTATAATACGAATGTGATGGAGGAGGAGATGGGAGTTTAAAGCCAAAACCTAGGTATAATGCTTTCCCAAATACAAAGCCTGTTTCTGTCAACAAAAAAGGCTAGATATATTATGTGAGAATAACATCCCTGCAAGTATATAAGGAAGATATAATACACGAGGTATTAAAAGACTTGGTCCTGCATTTTCAAATTGCTTGGGCTATCTTGAAGACAATCTTCCATATATTCTTGCACATCTCAACTCAGATTTAAAAAAAAAAAAAACAAACATGTTCTGTGGTTTACTTTTTGAAAAATCAAAATCAAAAAGACTGGAAACAGACATGTTTTTATTTTAAGTGAAAGATGAAATTCTGATGCATCCATATAGCACCAGAAGGTAAAAAGATGTCTCTATGGCAATTCTCATGATGAAAAAATTCTAAGAGCTGTTAACATTACATAACTTGAAAATGCACAAGATTGAAATCCCTGAGGGAAAGATGAACAAAACCACAGCTTTTACCTACAACTTTCCACAAATAATACATATAGGCAAGAAACCTATAGAAACTTACACCAGAGCATTCTCCTGGCAAGTTTACCACTTCCAACCAAATAATATGCTTTGGCCACAGTGTACAACTGTCTTCAGGTAAGAATATGAAAACCAGCACAATAAAAACTCAGAGGTTCCTCTCACATAAGCTCTATTCCTATTTTAGAAACAAGGAAACTGTAACACAAGGAAGTTCAGACACTTCCCAGTGACACTGATTTTAGGGTAACTGAGTTTCAGTGCTGGTTCCAAGAGTGGAAAGTGTACCTAATTGCTTTAAGATATGCTACATTTCAAAAATTCAAGTGGTTAGAAAATTGCACAGAACGGAATCAGGAGAACTTGGCTAATATTAATTTACTAATTAATATTTTTTTTTCTTCTTTTTTGTTTTTTTGGGGGGTTTTTTTGGTTTTTTTTTGTTAATAATACCCATATGCTTGGAGACAAATCAAAAGGCAATTGCAATTGTTTCTTAACTATGAGATGCACAAAGTATTCACTATGTAGAAACTGACCCCCTCCAGATCTTTTCTTTTTTTCAATATAATAAAAATCTGTAAAGCTGCTTTACTCTGTAGCAGTTTTCCCAGAAACAGGTTTAGGCAAGATACCTTTTCTCAGCTGTTCCTTTTGGAATTTTAGCTCTTTCCATAGCACTTCCAGGGAAGTGTTGTTTGATGGAAAGCACTGTTGAAGCCCAAGAACCATGTTCAGTCATGTTTCAGGAGATAAATTATAATTCCTTAGAAAAATCTATGGATCTATATAAAAGCAAAAAATGAGAGTATAATTTGATCCTTTAAATGTTCATTTTTGTCCTCCAGTATGGCGGGTCAGTGCTAGCCTCAGTGCTTTTACTAAATATTAACACAGCATTCTCTGAAATAAGTAAAGGCTATTAAGACAACATATTCCTGATACTTATATAAAAATAACCTGTAAAAAACAGCATAGAAAAACAATTCAGAGACTAGGACAAGGAGCCAAAGATGACACAGACAAACAAATTCTAATTAGAATTTCAGTTGACATAGGCAAGACAAATTATCCTATGCTACACAGCAGGCAGAATTTGATTCTCTTCCCTAAATTGAAAATGTATCAAACATTATGTGTACCAACTGTGTTTGGTATCTCCAAGCATGACCAGGGCTTCTGAAAATTGAGACAATGTAAAAGTATATTATTACATATAATAGCTGTCCCTTAAGAACTTAGAATTTTAAAAACACAAAACAGACAAACGAGAGCCTCAGAAAGTTTAAACCCCCTCAGAGAAGAAAACTATCACAGCTGACAAATAATTCACACCCAAACATTCTCCATTCACTAGCATGTATTATTTCTTCCGGCTTTTGCTTTTCTATACTGCCTATTAGCAAAATTATGGTAGAAAGCTGGAACAACTTTTTCTTAATTCAGCTATTATTACACCACTTTTTTTTTTTTTTTGAAGATTCAGTGTAAAAGTCATGTCAAAAAGTTCAGATCTCTAAAACATGCCATCCGTGAAGGTATATATATACACATGTATTGAAAACATAGAAAATATCATTTCGCACAACAGACAGAGGCAAAGAAATCTAATGATACAACAAAGTTTTTTGCTGGCTCGGATGCTCAGTGGTTATGTGTTAACTTATAAAAATTACTTTGAGTACATCCTAATGTAAAACATTCCTTTAGGAGCTTTGGGTATTATTATCATTTCAAATTATTATCTCTTATGTTGGCTCTGTTCTTCCAACAGTCATCAAAAAAGATAAAATGTCCTCAAACTACCTAATTATTTGCCAAAGATATGTCCTAGTTTTCAGTTTATTCAAGTGTAGATTTCTATCATTAAATATATTTTCTAGAACATTGCTGTGTGTGTGGTAATGACACTGTAAATGAGGAGTAATGCCAATAAAATTTTAGAAGAAATAAAGAATAAGGACATGCAGCAGCAGCCCAGTGTCCTTAGAAGTCAAGTGGGTAAAGCAAGTTCCAACAGGCCTATAAACCTTCTAGCCTCAGTAATCTTTATTTTAAAAAATTAATCTCATATCAGTAACAAGGAATAACTGCATTAATTGTTGGTTTGTTTTTTGTTGTTGTCGTTTTTTTTCCTTTTACTCCTCCTATTTTTCCCTTTGGAATACAGTCCATTCCAGTCTAGCTAGGTAATGAAATGATAATTTCATTCTTCACTGGTAATATCAAGGAGTGTGAAGACCTTGGCTACAATATTGACCAATAGATATAGTTGTATATTCTTCTTAAATTTGTCTATAAAAAAAACACAGAGATGGTCTTCAGTGAAGCAACAGAGAACTATTTGATAAACAGGATATTAAAAATTAATAGCTTCAACATATAATAAACTGAACAACATTATTTGATTATTGTATTTGATATCTTTAAAATAAAAAAATAAATTAAAAAAATAAAAACACATCTACACATTTTAACATAAGTTTTTTAAATGCCATTACCTCAGTCATTCAAGCCAGCCTCTGAAAACTAGGTCAGGCCATGTAATTTCATTCATGTAATTCTGTTTTTCTCTTTCCATTCAGTTTTCATTCTTTTGTGGCTTCAACCCAAGGAAACATTACTTCAAGAAATAAATCAGAACTGTGCAGTTTGATATTTTTTTTTTTAACTCTGTATGATTGGCTTAAGAACAAGTCAACTTAAGCCCAACAGATGCAAGACGAGGTTCATAGTAAATAGGAGTTTCTGAATGAGAACTAGAATAAACATGTAAGGTTCTACCTACTAGCATTCTCCTCAGGAAAAAAAAAGAAAGGATGCTAAGAAAAATTAGAGTACTTGTCTCATAACCGTGCAGCTGACATTACAGCAGCAGGGGCAAATCCTACATTTTCATAGTCAGAAGTCTCCATCAGGAGGACTTGTAACTAATAAGACCTGTCCATAAGAGTTTTAGGATTTGCTCATGTATTTGAAGGAAATTAAAAAAAAAAAAACAAACAAACAAAAAAAACCACCACCAAACAACTTTCCTACAATGGACAGTTACAGACATCATCTTTTACAGTTAACTTTGCCCATGTACTTACTATTACCTTGATTTCTGTCTAGTGACCAAAAAAAAGACCCCATGGATATGAAATAAATGTAAACTATTACGTCTCTTTCACTGTAAGGGCAACTTATTTTACAGAACACAGCAGAAGTGAAAACTTTCAGTATTGTTAGTCATAGTTCTGACAGATTTAAATTACAACTCAACTCAGAAATGCAACACACAAACCTCTTATTTCACAAGGAATAATTGATGAACATTTATTGCATCTTTAAATAAATGGTACAACTAGAGACAAACCACACAATGTTATACGGGTCATCCATCATAAAATAAAGGTTGCATTGAACACTCACTTGCTTTTCACATTTGCTTATGAAATGCTTTCTAAAATTATTTCTGAACAAAACCCTCTGAAAGATGCTTCAAAGCTGATACTAGATTGGCCAAAAAAAAAAAAAACAACCCACAAAAAACAACCAAAAAAAAAAAACCACACAAAGAAAACAAACCTACCAAAAAAAACACTCACACCTAACTTCACACACCCAGCTTCTACCATGTCTTCTGTCAGGCTAATACTTGGTTTAGAATACATTTCCTTTTGACAATTGCCCTCCCAAAAGTGATCAATATGGCATGCATTGTTCTTAATACTCCACAAAAAATTAACAGAAAGCTTTCCATTTTGGATCAAAGTCCTGTGCAAAGTGTAGAATATAATGAAAGTGGAGTATGATAACAATTTTTTCCCCGAGATAGTTGTTTATCAGCCTTTTGTGTTTTTTTTTCCCCCTTCTTATTTTTCTAACATAAGCTTGCTTTCCAGTGGAAGAAAAATAAATCCATATTTCAGGATTTCTAATAATCAATAGAACCTCCTCAAACAAAGCCTTTTTTCATTTTAAAAAGAATTACCAGGAAAAGATTCAACATAATCTTTGCCTTAGACTGTTAACACATTTAAATCCTATCAACTGCACTATCTTCATTAGATTTTTACTCCATGTGTATTAGCATGTCTGCTTACACGAGTCAAGAACGTGTCTTTTTTACAACTATGTCTAAGGAGTCTTCCAGTTTCAAGGCTACCACCATTTATTGCTGTAACAAAAGGACCTGGTTTCCAAGCTGTAGGCCATTTCACAGCCATTTCTACTGGAACAGCACTGAAGACTGATCTTCAAAGGTGTAGCTATTTTATTGCCAAATAAAACTGACACTGTGTAAAGCATGAACCTAGATCACAAGAAGCTCAGAACTAACGCTGGATGAAATGCATTCAAGTGTTTTACAGTCTGCATCATTAATGCTTTGTCACTTCCGAAGGAATGGAAAACTTAATTTTCTTTAGCTCACTAAGACTACCTTGTTACCAGATAAAACTTGAGGATAAAAAGAACTAAACTTTGGATTATTTCAAAGACAATAGAATTGGTCAGTTATATGGTTCTGCTATTATATGCCATAGAAGCAATATTAGCTAATATTTTCAAAACACTTAGCATTAGAGGTACACTAAAGTTTTTAAATTTTTACTCTGTAATGCCTTAAATGGCCTAGTTTTCCAGAAATGGAAGTAGCTAAGCATATACCTTCTGAAAAAAAAAAAAGTTCAGGCACCTTAGAAAATTGCTAATCACTTATGAGCCTGCTTTTAATTTTCTTTAAGTTGCAGGTGTTTCACCTCTCTTGGGTGTTTCCTACACAGGGACAAAAAGAGAAAGGACCTTCAGAGAAAAATGTTCATCAATTGGTTGAAAGAATTACTTAAGCAGGGAGATTAAAAGACCACCAATTTGTATTTGTAGTTGATTACTAAAGAGGTATTTGTCTGAAGTATCTAAAGATTGCTGCTTACATAAACAGCAGTAACAAGGTAAAAGCAAAACAAAATAGTCACCTGGCTACCATGGCAGACTTTCTGACAGTGTGATACAGGGACTGAGATGAAACAGTATTCTTAGCGATTGAGCGGTCATTAGCCCTTTAACACTAGCCCAACAAAATGTTAAAAATCAAAATACAGACAGAAACTTTACTACATTCTTGCAGGATGATAGCAATGGAAAAGTTTATTCTTGGCTATGCCACAAAGAAGAAAATTCTACATTTATGCCGAATAAATGTGCACCATAGCTGTCAAATAGCTAGAAATGTAACTGAGCTTTCTAAAATCTTGAAGTAGTATGCAAGCTTATAAAGTGATAAATGAAATGCACAGCTGAATTTCTAAGCATGGGCATTAACCTAGAATTATAGGTTAATTTTGCATATTAAAAGTCACAGAAGAAATTGTTATTAGCAGCAGTGAGAATGTATTCATGTTGAACAATGCAATCACAAATTGTATGGAAGTTAATTTCTGGTCACCTTGTTCTGATACTTCTGACTACAGAATAAATTATATATATTCCACAATAAATAAAATAACAGTGCTTATTCACCAAGCAGCATGTGTACCTGTATTATCCACATAAACAAGGGCAAATGGCAAACACAAAAGCAAGTCAGGAGAGATTTAATTGGCATCCCACTGAGATCTTGGCTTCTGTGATTCAGAAGCTCCAAAAAACATTTTTTCTTCCGTATAAATATTTCAAGGGAGACAGGATCAAAGCCCCTTCCATTTTGCAGGTATCTCATAGCTTTCATCCTAACTAAATATAAAAATAGTTAGAAATGATATTCTGAAATGGCAGCCAGAATTACTTCTCCTCAGAAAAGGGCTAAGAGTGGAACTATCTAATCCAGTTAGAGGCACCTGGTGATATGACTGGCAAGCTCTGGAGAATCAAATCCAAAGTGGCAAACATCCAGCAGAGACAAATTAGGGTGCAAGACAGGGAAATGTGACTTTTTAGAGACTCAGATGTTGAAGTGAGACCTCAAATGAAAAATACTCAGCCTCAGTGTTCCCTCCCTCCCTGCCCCCTCAGCAAAACACCTAATCTAGGAATTTCATGAAAACAGGTTCTTGTAAAACTCCTGTCCTTCTTGCACAGAAACAAGAAAGGATGTGGAATATTGCCTTTCCGCTGAGCGTACCATGTAAACATATCTAATTTTGTGTTTCTTAGTTCATTAGCAACTCACGTATTCTATTTGTAGGTAATTCTTAGTCACAGATGGACTGCTTCTGTGATATACTGTCTGCCTGCTTAGCAAGTAGCATCACTTGCTCATCAGAGCTCTAGTACAAGATCTTTTTCAGAAAGTTAATTGAGAATCAATAACACAACTGGATGAATACACAGACTTTGTGATTTCATGTGCATGCAGTTTCTTCATTCAACTTCAGTTAAAACAGCAAGCTCCCTGTAGAAGTGTTAGAACAAGTGGGGTTTTGTTGAACCAAACATGATAGAAGGTCATCAGACTATAAGCAATGGTTTTTATTAAAAAAAAAAAAAAAAAGGGGGGGGGGGGAGAGAGAAAAAAGAAAAAATAATTTGCCTTCAGCCACAGAAAAAACAGATGGTCAAACTACTTATGAGGACCAAACTTTTCTGTGCCTTAGAAAGGCGGTCAGGATCACCCGTACTTGAGCTTTCCCCTGCATTTCTTGCGTTGCCAGCATACGTAGATCAATACAGAATACTGGGAAGCACTCCTTACACTTTGTGATGAGTGGAATAACTCTATGAATATTTCAAAACTACTTGTCTATGCCTATGGAATCATAAAAACCTTGTCTCTTGTCTGTTATATTTGTGACTTTTTTTTTTTTTTTTTTTTTACATTGGAATAATTGCATTGATTATATACAAGGAAAGAGATGTTTTCATTTCTTCAACTCACAGTAAAATTCACATGGAACTGAGAACAACTCACTAAATCTCAACTAAATCAATAGTAGGGATAATTTATTACTACAGAAAGGGATAAACGCAGGCATTAAACTCTCAGTAATGGTAGGCTTAACAGGTTTTCATGTCATGCCCTATCACTGTTAGCATGATATGCATCATTTACTTATGCAGATTAGCTGTATCTAATTAAAAACAATAATAATTATACATTGATTTTGAAAATTACTTTTCAAGTCAGCGAGCACAGAGGTAGCATACGACAGTATAGATTATGAGGGTTGAAGGAAGCAATGAAAGTTATAAACTAGAAAGACAAAGTATATACAGAAATGGGCTGAGCTCCCTGCTGAGTCTTTCTAAGTGGAACAACATTTGAAATTAATTCTGCTGTAAATAGGTACTGTTACATTCATACTTGTCATTTACATTGCCACAGCACTGTCACTTTGCATATAAAAACAGATTTATTTTATGGCATCTCCATGCAGGAATTGAAATGCTATATAACTTCACAATAGCTCATGTTTCTAAAACAATTTCCTAGAGAGATCCAAATCCCTCTTATTTATGTATACATTCAGATCTTTTCTTAATGCTGAGCCATTTATGGCCAGCAGAAGGGTAAAGTGTTCTCCAGCAACAGTCAACATTTTCAGGCAATAGCACTTAAAGACTGGTGATGCTCAATATCTCCAGATAAACTCAAATAGTAATTTTGACTTGCAGGAGGACAATCATACAAAGTAAATGGAACCAAGGTTACCCTTAGTGTTCAGAAATCACTTTCATTACCAAACTGAAAAGCATATGAAAATAACCTTGTTCAAAAAGTTTAGTCATATCAAAGATGTCAAGGTGTTGAAGGGTAAGTACTGAGAATCCCTTCCAGTGGCAACCTAAAACCACCAGCTTATCTCATCTACTGGCCCATGTCCCATTAGACAATGTTTCTATATGAAAAAGATGTCCAGAGACTGAGAGAGATCAAGGACAAACCTGACTTGGAATTTTGCAATTGAGCGTATAGAAAAAGAAGAGATAATCTAATCTTTTGGCCCAATAAGAGGCCAACCATTGCTATTCTGAAGGACAAGGTGAAGAGAAACTCTAGCTAGCAGGAAGGCTTTTAACCAGCCTGCAAAAGAACAAAAGCTTCATCTCTTGGAAGAGATGATTATGTTTTAAGATACATAATTCTCAAACCCTTTGAAAGTAAAATGTCCATAGATAAGTTATTTTGTGTTTCTTGATTTCTTCTCATGCTGCCAGTGAAGTGGCCAGATTAGAAACCAAGTTCTAAGAGATGCCGCAGATGAAGGATGTTTATGGTAAACATACCACTAAATAGCAATGCTATTACTAAGTGTAGTTTGGCTAATGCTAGAAGTGAGGTATTTCCCCCCCCTAAAAATCAGCTCTATTTTCCCAGCCTTCCTTTCTTCACATTACCTTTTCTGTTCTCTTAATATTGTTACAAATCACAGTTACTTCAGTCTAGCACATCAAGTCTTTAGGGACCATAACAATTCTTTCCAGTTACTTATTAGCTGTTTTACAGTAAAACTGGTTTAGACTTCTTTTTCTGAAGTTCCTTTAATTTTCCATTAGGAAAAATCAAAGCATTTCATTATGCCTTTATTTTGCTTCACTTTTTAATATTTAAAAATATATATTTAATATATATATTTATGTATTTTTAAAAATATATTTAATAATAATATTTTAAAAATGTAGAAGTGACTAAATCATTGGTTCCACTTTGGAAAAAAATTAGTTGCTATTCTTTTTAACACAGTATTTCACGAGACAAAATTGTAACACGTATCCTGAAAATGTGTAATTAACATTGCATGCTGTAAGCATCCTGATCCAAAAAGGGAATCAGAGTAAGGAAATGAAACTGACTTGAAATCATAATTTAGAAGTTATAAAATATCTTATTTTTCATACATGAAGGTTTCACATTCTCTTAAGCAAAAAGGACGTTTACTAAGTACTTTTTAAGGTTACTAATACCAAAGGAAAGCAATTGCTTTAGTATTGACTCAGTGGTAAATCACAGACTTGATGGACAAGAAAATACTCTGATTCTTTGTCCCCACTTAACTTCGGAGATCTGGCCCAGCATGAATGGCCACTGACTTGCTCCTGCACTGATCTTCCTAAAATTATCCTTCACAAAACTTATCACACCATCATCGTTATGGTACAGAGGCAGGAAAAAAAAAAAAAAAAAAAAGAGCATTCAGAAAGGAAATGAGATAAGGAAAAAAAGCAGGGCAATCAAAATATATTGGCAGCATCCCCAGAAAGACTGGCAGAGAGTGGCTGTATGTTGATAACACCTGGAAATACCTGAACAGGAACAGCCATTGGCAGGCTGCCCAGCTACTCACGGTGATCATCACCGCTGTCAGAAATGCAGTTCCTTCCTACAGTAACATCACGTAACGTGACCTAATGTTTTCTGAAACCACACAGCAGAAACAGAAAACGGTTTCCCTTAGACGTTAAGAACTTAAGGTATTGGGTCACTTTAACGTGGGACTTGTCCTCTTGTGGAGGACTTAATTAAAACCATGTGTTAACAGAAAAAAATCATATTATGAAACAGAAAATCCCACTGGCATTGCCTATACATTTTAGTAAAGACAGGACATGGTTACAAAGGAGAATGTGGGGTTTGATTCTCAGGCCAAGCCTAAGATTTTTTTTTTTTTTTCTGTAGTATATGAAATTAAAGTAACAACAAAATAACATATATTGACTGATCAGTATTTGTGCCCTCCTGGCAAGGATGTAGCTTTCAGAAACTTCTCTGCATTTGAGGATTTCAGAAACACTGATCATACTAGTGCTTGATTACAGCAAAGGAATTAAAAAATGCAAGGAAAATAAACTAACCTTAAACTACACATTATTTACAATGTTTTCATTATTCTCAAGCTCCTTAGGAACAATATCCACACAAACCCACCCCCCCCCCCCCCCTTTTTTTTTAAGTGAATTTAGCTGTGTCCAGATTTTGTCACAGTGTATCAGTGAGCGAATTGGGTTCCTTCCTCAGTTCTGGCTTCTGACCACCACAGCAATCATAACGTCCTTACTGCCAGCCACTCAGTATCTTTCTCATCAATCTTATCTTTAGCTGCCTGTCAAGGAGAGAATGGGAACATAAAGCATCACTTCGTAGAAACCCAGATAAAGCTTATCACTGACTTAAATTAAAAACAAAACAAAAAACAACAACAACAAAAAACCCCCCCACAACAACAAACAAAAACACCACACAACAAACACCAAGGGAGATAAATCTCCCTCAAGAGGCCTATTGGTAGTAATTAACATCATCTTTTAAACTTACCAAAATCATTCCATAAAGATTTCCAAAGGACAGTCTACTGTTACAAGCAGATGAAGAACTTTATTCAAGTTTACATTTCACATCAGGGATATAAAAATTCTCCTGCACACATGCCATTGATGCAGTCTTGTTAACTACACTATATGCAAATTAACTTGTTCTAAGGAGTTGTTATCAGATAACTATTTGCAGGAGCAAATTGGAAGCAATGTTTCCACTATCAATTACTCGCCCAAATATCTGATAAATTCTATTTATTTGGGGCATTAGGAAGGTCTCCATTATGGTATGACTCTACAGTTCTTTGTAAATGTTTCTTTACAAAGCTGCATCAAGATCATACTATCACTCAATTGCAAATGAGCCACCAATCTACAGAGATTTCCCCAGTGTCATCCAAGAAGCCTGTGACATGACAGAGGTTTTAACTGAGGTCTTTCATGTCCAATACTGTACTGTAACTACTAGACTTTCTCTTCTTTCATGTCTTGCTTTCAACAAGAACAAATAAAATTAAATAATACTATATGCGGAATAACCACTTAAGTTGTGTAAGTAATAGAAATACACGATTAGGGAAAAAGAATATTTTCTTGCTCCAGAGATATCAAGTAACAGGGACTATTTCAAACGTAATTTTCTCTCAAACTGCAGACTTTTAAAATGTGCCCACTCTGCAAGCTCTACCAAGTAAGAAAATCAAACAAGCAGAAATACTGTAATCATATTTCAGTCAAATAATACACAGATTGCACAGTTAAAGACACCAGCATTTTTCCAGGGAAAAGTGCTGCTCATTATGAGCCAACTTCCTCGTTCTGGAGTTCCATTGATTTTTACCTCTTTACTCGATAGCCTCAAAGGTTTTTAAATAATTGAGGATAAGTTTTCTAGAACTACTAGAAATTAGCTTAACTCAGTAAAATACATAATTTAATGCCTGCTTTATTGCTGACACCATTTTGAGTTAAACCAACAATAAGCTGTTCTGAAAATTCAGTTTCCTGCAGATAAAACAGGTAAACCTCCCATCCTTATCCTTTAAGATCCCTATGTGCCGGTCTTTAGTGGTTTGTTTGTTTTCCAATAACAGAACAAGAAAATAAGCTTTCATCCTTCTGTACTAATTTTTCTCAACGTTCCACTTAGAGGGAAAAGCTCCAGAGCACGGAGTTTAGTCAATGAGCTCTTTTAGCACTTCTCTACAGAGACTATACAGCACAAGGGGTTTGATGACAATAACTTTTTCCGAATACACACCAGAACCCAATTGCTTTCTATCCTTCATCCTTCTGTGTATGCTCATACTTTTATATACACACACACCAAAGATTCCCACACCTTTTCATGTGTTGAAGTTTCTTTTTCATAGGCATTAAACAAAATACACAGCAAGTATATCACCCGTATACCAGATGCAAACAGAGCTCCAAAATCCGAACTGTAAGTACCCTGTGGAATATATTGCTGGAGCATGAACATTCATTCATTATAAAAACTGATTAAATTTTTCCTTCTTAAAGCCTGAAGATTATTTTCAGATTCTCCCTTCTAAGAATTGGGTCACCTTCAACTTCACACCTCGTGCTGCCTGCCTGCCCCATGTGTCATCGTCCCCCCCCACATCATTTACTAGCATTCATTACCTTTAACTTAACATAAATTCAAATAAGCAGAGCATGAGGAAAAGTATTCCAGCAATACAAGGACCGCCTCTGGAAACATCAAGGTGATCAGAAACAGGCAGGAAACAAACTAAACCCTTTCTTCTTAAATACCAAACGGAAACCCATACTGACTTTCAGGACAGAAAATACAATGCTGACTTTTCTATTCTCACCACTTTTTTGCCAATTGCCTTATTAATAAACTTTGACAAAGATAAGCTACAGTATCAACTGTCATGAACTTCCACAGGAGGGAATTTCCTTTTGGTCCATTCTGCATGCCAGTCTCCCATCAGAAATGTGACATTTCATGTACACAAGTCAGGATCAAGTATCTGTGTAAATGCAGATTTTGATACAGTCCTTGTCCTGAAGTACACGGAAGGGTGAACACTGGTGATGTAGCTGTTAGGCATAGAAAGACACAGCCTGATAACGAATATCGCTCCTCAGTCTGTAACAACTACACTGCTGCCACTTCTAAAACATCGACAGAAGTTCAAGGCAGCACACTGCCCATTTAGATGATATACTTTGTTTGGACATAGTTTGACAGTACACAAGGCAATAGTACACCATGAACAAAAGATATTGTAGAAATAAGCAGTTCTGTTTCAGACATAGTTCTTGAAGCAGCCTAGCCTATCCTATGGCCTCTTCTGGGATGACCAAGGATTACAAAGGCAAGGCACATGAGGCAGGCCCACCTGAAGAGAAGTAACACACAGGTTTGGGGCAAGGGCAGAAAGTTTATTTTGCCTGTCCATTTTGTAACCAAGATTGGGAACACGGGAGAGAATGGTAAAGGAGTAAGAAGTTGGTAAGAAAGAAACCAGCAGCTGAAAACCCACTGCTATGACTTGAAGTCTCAAAAAATCTATGCAGCCAACATGGCAAGAAGTTTCATCACTTCCATTTGCCTGTAACTTCTGAGAAGGTAGCTGATGTAGATGGAGGGAGAAGAGACAGGCAGAAAAGTGATAATATTAAGGACTATGGAAAAATGGAGTCAGTTCTGCCAGTGATGAGCAATTAATAGAACAAAGCAGTGCAATCATACTAAAACTATTTCCTAATTAAAATAATTATATTAGCTGGCCTTTAAGGAGATATATTTATAGCAAGTGTGACAAGTTATTAAGGATTCAATTTAGATCAGAAGTCTCAAATTATGTCTTTAGGTAGGGGGGGAAGTGAGCTGCTGGCAAGCACAATAAACTCATCTCACATTAGAGTAATTTGTCTCTGGCAAGGGACATAACTGGAATTATTATGCTAAGATCAGAATTCAAATAATTTCTGTGTACATGGACACATGTAGACTGCAAAGCATGATAAATTCAACAAACTACTGAAGTAGTTGTCAAATCGCACTTGATTTATAATATTTATGTGGTTAAGTTTTCTTATACAAATATCACCTTTTAAAATTCTTATAGTTTTTCATTGGTTTGTTCATTTTTTAACAAAAGTTCTATCCACTATATACTAAACCCTACACTAGGTTCTCTCAGTTGTATTTTTCCTATATTTAAATGTTGCTAAAGACATCTGGAATCTCCCACCTCTGAGAAATTTTCATAGATCCTATGGGCTGTCAAAATGTCCAGAACCAGCATATTAAGACTGAAACCTCCACACTTGTGTATCTAAAAGGCATGGAGTTTTAAAGGTGAGTGAGGATTACAGGGATTGGAGGGGGAAAAAACAAAACAAACAAACAAACAAAAACCCACAAAAAAAACACACACACCACAGACACCACCAACAAAAAAAAACATAAGAAAATTACCTAAATTTTTTCCAAGTACTTTATTTGAATTGCCAAGTGTAGCAGAATTTTTGTCGAAAGTGGCAAGTCAAGATCAAACAATGGGCATCCCAAAGTCAGACTGTGAAGTCAGTAGTTTGGACTTGCTCCTTCTAAATGCAAATACTGCATTAGTACAAAATCCTTCTCTTGCCATGCAGATTGCTCATCAGGTCAGCCTTAAAGGATAAATATACTTTCCATGACACGGAAAATCTCTTGAAACTAGATCAAAGGTATTGAAGGTACACAAAGAACTTATTGCCAGCAACATACAGCAGGAAAGCCTGTTTATGTCACTCAAACCTGGAAGATTACACATGTATACTGTAATTACTGCAATCTATAGAAGAAGTCAGTAAAAAAAACCCTTTTAATCATTATTAATTTAATCACATGTCAAAAGGTATAGCAATACACAGAAAAATAATGTATATTATGAATTCAAGAAATAGTAACTTGACTGGTATTTTTAAAGTCAGCTGTTGTCATCAGCATTTCTCACCCAAGCAAAGGCTTTTTCTCATTAGATTTCCAATGCTTGTCTGCTCCATAATCCTCAACCCTTGCCTCCAGACTACTGAAGGCCATTCGATTCACCTTTTTGATCCCATTTCATTCTCCAGACACCGCTATTTCCCAGGAGTAAGCTTTTCCTCTGTAAGCCCTGATTGTTATCCCTCTCCAAGTGCTGATGTACATTTTTCTTCTACCCCAAGCATTATTGTTATCTACAGTGATTTAGTGATGAAATTAATTTTGTCCCCTGAGCACAGCAGCATATTAATAATCCAGAGATTACTTTAGTATGTCAGGGTTCCCTGTAGCAATGTGGGAAACTCATTTGCTACCATGGACAACAAAATAGAGTTCTGCTGATAGCAGGACTAAATGGGATAATCTAGAATACTGAATTTGTTGGTATCAATCAGAGTGTACCACAGTGCTTAGTAAACTGTCAATTAAGAGACATTATCATCCTAAGGAGACCAGCACCCTAGGCCACTAAAAATTCAAGACTCTGCTTTGCAGTTGAGCGTGGAAAGGCCATGTAGTGCTACAGGAGCATTTTCCTACCTTTTTGTTTCATTAGAAGCAATGGGCATTCAGAAATCCCTATTTTTATAACATAAAAATAGACGGCAATAGCGCTAGGACTGCAGAAGTTTTATTCTATGTTTCTTTGTGATCTTCATCAAAAAAAAGTAAAAACCCTCATTATTTCAGTTAATTACTAAGTGGATGGAATTGATAACTAGACATATCTGACAAATTCACCACTGGATCACGCAGTAAGAAAAGGTGCAGCAGTGCTGCTTCAAAGAGCCCGAAGTTTCCTGTTCTTTCAATGGCCTCCGTCACCTGTTCTTAAAACATTACCACCCAAGTATCATCCGTTATCTCTTTTTAAAGCAATTGTGTATGTTACCTTAGGCTTGATCTCTTAGGCATTTGCTTCTCATCCCTTCTATGATGTAGGTAATTTCATAGTGATAAAACATGCCAAACAACATAACATCTTGTTCCCATTTATATCAATACCAAAAAGCCGGCACTAACTTTTAGCCTACTTCCTTCATATTACTTGCAGAACAGTTATCTAATAAGCCTATTGGTAACCTAGGTTTAGCTCTCTGCAGTTTTCAAATGCACCTTAGCCTATGAAAAATACATAGAGAAGGAGTAAGAGAGAAAATAATTTTTACTTCATCTGCTTCATCCCATTTTAGTGACTTTTTGCGGAGAACACAAAGAATACAGACAATCGCAGTTCTGCTGGCTTTAATTTGGAAGTTCATATACTAAGAACTCAATGGACAGCACCAAATCATTCCATACAAGTCATACCAAAAACATATCATAGGTTATACATTCTTTGAACGTATATCTGCTAGATTGAAATCAATGATGAAATCATTAAACATGACACTTTCAAAATATCTGTATTTAACTGTTTAAATTCATTATAAAGCCATTATCCTTTTAAAGAGTACGTATAATCAGCTTTATCTTTCCATGGCGCTGTTAAGCTTTAAAGGTTTCACTATGCACTTGATACAGCTGTAAGTGCACCACTGTCATGAAATTAACTCCACCTAAATCAGCAGCCTGCTAACATAATAGTAAATACACACTCAGCAGTGTAAGAAACAATTGCATCATGTGTCTTTGAATTTTCAAGTACTGAATAATTCAATAGCACATATTCTAAAACTAAAATATTTTTAAATTTTATGTAATACCCCCTCCCCAAGTAATGTCATTTAAACATTTTTCATATTGCTTTTTGAATACTACACTGAGAGCAATAATAGTAACAATGACCTCCACTGAAAGTATTTCAACTCTAATTTAGATGGATCTGATCTAAGAAAGAGAAGAGGAACATGCATGTCCTCCATACACTTACATCAGAAAGACTGAGAGCTCTGAGGTCGTTATGACAATCCAAAAGCACTTTATTCTACAGTACTGGAATGAATTCTTAAGTCCCTCCATTTTATTTAATCAAAGCAAAGAATTCATTTTAGATTTGCACAGTTCATTCATCAGACTGAATTAAATTTTTGATAAGCCAGTTAAATTTTTCATAACATAATGATCTGCAGTATAATAGCCCTTTCACTTGCTTCTCCTTTGCCTTCCCCATTTCCATGCCATCAGCCAGACTGAGGGGCCTAGGCACTGGAGAAAAAGAAATATCAGCTACTTTAAAATACTGAGTATCAGAATGCTCACAAAGATTCAGGTCGAGCATAATATTTACGAAGCAGTAAGTCAGCACATACTATATTCTTATTAAAATCAAAACAGTGGAATCCAGGAATCTGGGGCTATCCCTCAAAATTTCTCATACATTCCAGATGCAAAAAATTATTCTCTTACCTGGAATCCTACCGAAGACAGTCCCAGAAGATCAAGAGAAGACCTTTTTACAGACATTTTTGGACAGACATTTTGCATTAAATGCTTATTCCATCAAGACTAAAAGTTTAGGAAAACTATCTTGTTTTTTCTGAACTTATTCCACAAAACAAACTTCTTGTCTTCTACTGGTTCAGCTGTTTATCTTCCAAAAAGTCCCAAAGTCTTTGTTCCCGAGACACCCATGGTCACATCAGCTGCACTGGAACTAAGGGTTCCTGCTACAGGGTTCATGACTCCTGGTAGCCCTACCAATCAAATCTCTACTACAAAGCCAACTCCGCCTTAATTTATTATGAATAAGTTAATATGATATGTAAAAATAAAAGTCTACTGATGGAATATATATCAATAAAAAATAAATAAAAAGCATATAGTCTCCCAACTCAGACAAATTTTTCTTGAAAATGGTATTTGTTGCAGCTAGTCCCAAAATAGACTTCTTATTTGGCAGCAGGAAGAGGAAGCAGAGGTAAGCGTGTCTGATTTTTTCTGCTGAGCTTCCAGTTTCACTAGTCTCCATTCAGCATTTATCTAATTAATTTGCCCAAGTGCTCAAAAAGCACTTTTTTTTAATTCATGTAGTCAGCAGAGATTTACATTTTCTTTTCTTTTAAATTGAACGCTGTGTTAATGACGCATTAAAAACAAATTTTAAATCCCAACTCCCCCAAAATCTTTCACAGTTCATTCAGACTGGGAGGGACCTCAGAAGGTCACCTCGTCCAAACTCCTGCTCAAAACAGGGACAATACTGAATTCAAAACAGGTTGCTCTGGACTTTGTCCAATCAGGTCTTCAAACACCGCTCCCTCTATTTCTCTAGAAATTCTTGTCAGAACATACACTAGAATATGCAGTAGCTGCTGACTGCATTATGAAGTAGGCAAGTTAACACAATCATTTCTTCATTCTGTCTCAATTTATCACAAAGCTAATGAGAGGTTCCACTTATGTCTCAAGTTCACACACTTCTGGATTCATTTTAGTAATTAATAGGAAGAAAAATAGTATTTCATTGGCTTGTGCTGTTAATGGCATTTAAAATGTCGTCTCCTCGTAGTCTTCTCACTACACTAGCAACGAGTTTTTCTATTTTCTTCAGTCCATAATAAAGCTAAAGGAAAAGGACCTAACAATTTTATGTCTGAATCTGTGAACAATTAGGAAAATGTGCCAAGTTTCCCAATACAATAAAGATATACCATGCTAGTCTCCAATACGCAAGGCCTGCCACACTGGAGCAATA
Source organism: Platalea leucorodia (assembly GCF_965183815.1). Classification (NCBI taxonomy): domain Eukaryota; kingdom Metazoa; phylum Chordata; class Aves; order Pelecaniformes; family Threskiornithidae; genus Platalea; species Platalea leucorodia. Next base: position 26,962,303 of record NC_138826.1, read on the forward strand.
TTTATATCTGAATATAGATAGATTATGTTCTACAGAAATAAAATAGAACCATTAACTATAGACAACAAAAAAGCAACGCTGGCACTGCTAGTTCCTCAATATCACCAGCAAAATGCTACACGTGAAACCAGTACTCTCACAAAAGATTCAGTCTATCTTGTATTATGCAAATATACATATTTCATATATGAACATTTTTGCACCACCTTTCAAAAAGGCAATATTTACATATATTAGAATTATTCCCATTAGCTGTAATTTTCTAATAAATCATATAGTTACACATTCTACCTGGAAAAAATAGATAAGCACGCCTGTCATTATCCAGTCCAGCCCAATACTTTAAAAAACACAATGGTGAATCACATTTGAAATGTTTGAAAAGTACAGTATGCCATACTACCAATTTTTGTCTTCTACTCAGGACTGAAATACTTCCGAGAAGTCACCATAGCATTATAAGAGCAAACTTCACTCAAAACATGCAAATCCAGATCTGAAACCCATCCTTCCTTAAATCTGAAGTGTCCAACTATAAAACTTTTTGATGCCAGCCACCTTTCTGAACTTGACCAAAGTTTAAGAGATATTTTCATGTATTCCAAGCTGGACAGATTTTTAATCTTTGGCTAGTTAGGAACAATTAGGTTGCTGAACTACTAAAAAGACAGACAAAAGATGCCTTTTAAAAAAACTGAGGAAAAACCTTTTTAAATAAAACAAAACACCATGTTTGGATACAAGTGTAATACCATAAGCTTCTTCCCCCAAACATTGGTAAGTTTGTATCAAAAAAGTGAAGTGATTTTAGAGCTCTTCTGCATCAATTTGTGAATTCCAGCACAGGTATTGGGATTTAATTCAACAGAAATCTGTTTGAGAAAAAATGTCATCCAGAATGAAGGAAGACTCCTTGAGACAACAGCAACTAGAATTGCTCAGGGACAACGTCAGAAGTGTTAGATTCGGTTGGCTTTGAACCCAGATCAACTAATTCTATACACCTTTTTTGGACTAAGACAGAAAATGAACAACAAACCATACAGAAGGAATAAGAGGTGCCATTTCTTAGGACTCAGAGAAATGTTTTCCTTGTGGGAATCACTGTACTCAAGTACCCACTGGAAATCTGTGCATCTATGAAGCAGGCAAGTTTCCAGGACAGTCATTAGAAGATACTAAGACACCGGGTAAGACAAATGCACATTCCTTTAAAAATAATTAATCTTTAACAGATTTGTTTCTAGCAATGAGAATACTTGAGGAACATCTTATCACTAAATATCAGTAAACATATACATAGAGGTAAGAATAGCAGATGCTCAAATTCACTCAGGTCAGCAAGGCAAGGTGACCCATCCACAGAGGAAAAACTGCAAAAATTATATCCCAGACTAAAGCACAATGTGCACCAAGACATTGTCTTTATATTTAAAATACAGGATCATGGATTTTTTCCCTCATTGACGTAGCAACAACAAAAAAATAAGGCCCCTAAAAAAAACCAACCAAAAACAACAATGAAAAAAAAAAAAACCAAACAAAAGACAACACCCCCTCCAACAAAACAAAAAATCCAAATGCAACAACAGAAAACAAAAAAGCGAAACAAACCCACCCACAATTCAGCTATTCCTGCAAACTTCTTGCACCTTATAACAAAGTATGAAGGAAGACCTGTCTTATAATTTATTTATCTGAGGCTGAAGAACTGAATCACAAAGTAAGGTAAAATAGATTTTCTTACTTCCCCCTCCCCCCCCCCCCAAAAGATATCCTGTAAAGGAATCTTACAATTTGCTATACACAGACTATTTCTGCATATAATATTTCAACACCTAGGCAGTACATCTAAGCAATGTCTTTCCTAACACTGTCTACATCCATTGAAAGCGTCCCAGTAAATCTTTCTCCACACTCCCAAGGTGGGAAGTAGAAAAACATCCTCAGGCGCTGATGGAGCAGTTAAGCCTTGGAATGGTGGTTGAAATGACACTGTAAGACTTAGTAGCATTTTCACTGGAGCAGTACAGTCTGCGGTCTGCATATCAGTGTCAGATAAGGCTGACACTGTTTGGTACACCCAGAAAAAACAGAAGAGCATAGCAATGGCTCAGATTTACACAGTTTTAATCCCATATAATTCCACAATAGGCCCCATGCCTGTTGGTTCTTATTGGTTGGCTCTGGGCTTCCAAAGGCATGTAGCCAGTAGGAAACATTAGACAAAAGGACTTAGGTGGAATTAGGTGGCATTTAGGCTGGGCGAATCTAGGCCATACTATGCTATCCCATTTCTGAAAGCCCTGAACAGTGCCAGTATATTTTGACCAGCAAATAAGTAACAGATGGATTACTGGAAAAGAACTGCATCTGAGTAATACCTCATACCAAGATCTTAGCATGTACAATCAACGTCTAGTTTTGATATATATATTCAATTCAGTTTCTGCAACAGCAGTGGATTTATAGAACTTCAAGACCTGTAGTGCAGTGGAATATGGGCGAAACATCCAAGTCATAAACTGATTTTTTCCTCGTTGACTTAGCCTATGCATAACAACATTAAAAAGTGCTTATCTGTGACATTTTCTGCTCAAGTTTCTGCCCTCTCCTTTTGCTTAAATAAAGGATTCAATGCATCTGAACCGTTATCAGTCAATTGCCATAATAATAATAAAAAAGGCATCAAATACATGAAGTCAAGAAAAACTAGTGATATATCTCCAAGAGCACTAAGAGCAAAAACTATGTACAATCACATGTCACTATAATTAAACATTTATCCTACCTCTATTTAAACCACTTAATATAAATATTTTTTAATATATATGTCCAAATAAACTAGAAGATATATGAACTGTTAAAAGGAATTTGATGGAGTTTCATTATAATCCCTGTATTACACTCCCTTCTATTTTTGCTTCTCTGCTTCCTAGCCAGGTTACGATCTGTAGCAATAGAGAGATACAAATTCATTTTCAGATATGTCCAGGCATAAAACCAACTCCTAGTCATGAAATTGATTTTTCCATAATATTAAAGATAATCAGAGCCAAAAAATGAATCAAAAAACTGTTCCAAAACTAACTCAAAACCACCTGTTTCTCTGGTCATTCACACATGAAGTATGATAAACCTCTCTTTTACGAACTTGCATGAGGAAAGGTTGGAGATCTAACAGTAATGCTGTAGCTCAGTGGTCTCCAAAGTGGGATGTGCAAGACATTGCACTGGGGTGCAGGAAGAAAATATTAGAACTTCAGTAGTACATGTATATAATTTATAAAAAAATATGCATATATCAGGGATACATGCCCAGAATTTTTTTTTACTGATATGCATGCACAATCAAAGAATTTTGGAGACCGCTACCCTAGCTGATTCTCCAAGTGTTTTTGGGGCATGTTATTCAGATGCTCTTCCTCAAGTAACCAATAAGTAAGAATCTGCCTTGACACTAGGTGTGGGTGTCTAAGCTCTCTGGGCAAAGCACTTCACTAAAAAAGGATGCAAGTATTCTTAATCCCCTAACTGATGTTAACGTGGTAAAGTTCTATTGGAGGCAAGCAGTTTCTAGCTTGTATATAAGTGATTCGGACAGTTTAGACACAGGCTTTTCTGCTCTCTTCTGCTTCCATACAACTGCTGGAAGTCTGCCCCAGGAAAGAGTTGTTGGGTTTTTTTGTTTGTTTGTTGAATGGGGCAGATCTGCGTTAAGGACCTGGTAGAAGTTCACCAAGTGAGAACCAGGAAGAGTTTGTCTACTGTGGTCTTCAGCCTCACCACCTTTTCTAACCAAAGGAAACATTTCATTAGTGGCTCCAGCTGTCACATTCAAGCCAAGCACTCTGAAGCGGTAAGACTACCTGCACATAAGGTCTGAACTAACAGATCAGCTTCCAGCTCTCACTCTGGATATAAAGCTATTTTGTAGACTTACAGACAAAATCTACATACTGCCCGGTTTACATTAGCTAAATGAAGTTAAAAGTATAGCTCTTTTAGGAGCTATACTTTTTAGGATGGGGACACAGGGTAAGATAGACAACACCTGGTTCTGATTAAAGCCTAGTTTATGTTTTAAAAATCATACTTAGTGGAGATGAAAGGAGAATGCACCTATCCTCTCCCTAGGTATTTACCAGTTTATTCAAAGTAATCAAGGTTTCTCTCACAACTGTGGGGAGAAGGGAATACTTGCAACTCTTTCTGAATAGTTTCTGCTAGGAGTTATAAGCACTAGAAATAAAGGTGTGAAACCTGTCCTGTCTACAGCAACTGTACCTGTTCAATGTATCATTCTCATAGGATTCATTATAGAATGAACATATGCCATACATACATTCAGCTATAAGCTACATATATAAAAACGGATGAAGTGAGATCACAAGCAAATTTCCATTAAAACGCTTTCCATTACTACTAAGCAGGTAATAATTCAAGCATCCACACTAGCTTTTCTTTTTCCTTCTTCTTCTTCTAAGTCAAAACTTCTGTTTCACTTTGCCAAATTTGAAACCCATCCAGGTTTACCACATTCAATACTTAATGTATTTTGACATTATATTTTGGCAGATTTCTTGCTAAGTCAAATCAGGTCTTTGAAAAAAATATCACAAATCTCAATTTTCTTAGGTATGCTCACGGAAAATCTCCATAAAACTGTACATGATTATCATTATTTTAATTAAGTTGGAAGCTTCCATCATTTAGATTAATATTTCTGATATTTTAGGGCAATTCATTTATGTGCAATTAAGTATGTACCCACTTTAATTAATAAATAACCAAATCTGAACAAGTGATGTATACAAGGAGTGACTTTTAAATTTAATTCTATGCATTAAGACAGATGATCACTGATGGTAATGAGACCTTGAAAGACTTAGCAGAGAGACCACTGAGAAATGTAAATTCTTTTTTTTTTTTTTTTTTTTTTTTTAAAAAAAACCTCTACTAGCACTCATTAGTAAAGATGCTGTTGTTCTGTATAGCATCTTATACCAACTGAACTACAGGAAAGAGTTTAGAATGGTAAGACTGAGAAGCCACATCACAGACAACTGAAATATTTTTGTGATAATTTTATTGTGTTACTTGCAGAGAAAGTATCAGCACCCTTTGTTAATCTACTGCAACGGTTTGGGATTAGAACTATTTAAATCAGAGCATGTACTAATGGGCACTGTTACCATTATGTCTGTACCATTTTGTGCTTTTGCAGAGGCTTATTTTCAAGTCAGAGAGAAGTTATCTATTATTTTCCCCCATGCAGATTGATCAATTTAAAAGTCAGGAACAGAAACAGCTTAAATTCCTTTAAGGGACATTAAACCAACCCTAAAAACAAAATATATAGCTCTGAATAGACAGTGCAATTATAAGAATTTTTCTGTAACTTACCTGTCTTTGATCCCCTGACAGAAACATCAAAGCAGCATTAGGGATATTAAATAATCCCCCTAACTACTCCATATGTATCAATACGATGCTTAAACCTCTAAATTATACAGCTACAAACAGAATAATTTTACTCCTTGAGAGAAAATAAAATAAATTACAGTAAGATTTTTCTCTTTCTGATGACAAAACTCCATAACCTCAACACTAAACTTCATGTCTTAAAACTAGAGCGTGCTGAAATACAGTGCATTAAAAGCCAGGAAATACGATTAAAATAAATATACATTTTTAAGATCTCAGCTGATCTCCCTACTACTTATTTCTTCGAAATATTTCTAGCTTTACAACTTAAGAATAATAATCTCTCCTTTGCCCAAATTTCCTGTATAGTGGAAAAGCAGATGCAGCTTCCAAAACTGATAGGTGACTTGAAAGGTTAGCAAATGAAAGAACACAGGCCATATGCGAGAAACCTCATCAAAAACCTAGGGATTTAGAGAATAGTTAGAATTATAAATGAAGGGTAAGGCAATAGAGTAACTTCTGTATTTGACTGTTTTTAAGTTTAGATACGTGGTTTCTCTATCTTCCACAACAGACTGAACACAACAGCCGTCTGAAGGACACACTAGAAACTAGTAGAGACTGTAACCTTTCAGTCACCAGTGTGGATTCAGCATCATCTGTTATCTATTTAGTAGCTTGAGATATTTAATAAATCTCCATAGCTAATCAGTCTAGGCCACAGAGAACAAGACACACTGTAGCTGTAAACCTCATTGGAAAGGCCAAGAATGAGAGGGATGAGGAAATGTAATGATCTTCATAGAGCCTCAGGAGGTATCTGCAGTACGGCTTGGCATGCATAGCCACATCTTCTCACAAAGGACAGGTTATGTTGCATTTCTCTTTGCAATATACATTTTTGTAGTCAAACAGAAGCTATTCCTTTTAGTGCCAAGTCAGACACCTTTCACAACAAATAGGTCATTTAAACAAGAACAGAACATTTGAAGGCTGAAGTGCAGGGGCACGGAGCTTTACTCTGACTTCCCACTGGCTAAGTAGGCTTGTTGGTCTTCCCTTGCTCCATTCTACCAGCTAATTACACCTTATGACAGCAGCAAGCAACTTCCTAAGTCACATACTCCAATTCCAATAGTCTCCACAGCAAATGACTGGTAAACAGCATTCATAAGAAATAACTGCACTAAATCTTACTCTCAAATTAAAGTGGAATCTAGATATTATTTGGAACACTATTTAACAACCATTTCTTTGAATGTATTAACAAGCAGACAGTAACCCAATAGGTATAAGTGGCCTTTGATGACACTTTAATTTTTTATAGACAAGGTAGGACACAGAGCATGGCAGGCTGTGTGCTTTGCACTTATCAAAAAATGGATACCGTCAACAGTATAGACTTGCTGTATTGTCTCAAACTACAGTTTAACCTTCTCTTACCCCAGCATAGGAAACACTTCAAAAAAGCACAGATGTAAATACAGCTATGGCTATAATGCTGTTAGTTACACCAGGAACTGCAGCTTGTGTAGATCCTGCAATGCTGAACCTTGCAACCGATGCTGAACCTTGCAACAGAAAGTTTGTTTTCTCATGGAAGGTTGTTCAGGTGCAGGTAAATTGCCTTTCTTAAATATTTCTAAATCATGTTTTTTCTATTGGTATTTTCAAGCAAAAAAAACATTCTAAAGAAAGGCATGCTAAAACTAAACATCATTCAAACTCTGGAGACTGGATTTTCAACCAGATTTCTGTTTTACAGTTCTCTTATTACAGAGAACAATGTTGCTCATACTAAACACTCAAGTTTACCATGATCTGTAGAAATACAATTATCACAAAAAAGATAATAGTAGTCTATAAGAAATACTCTAAATGCTATTTAAAAAGGTGGTATGTACTGAAAAATTGCGCCTGATGGCACACTAGAACATGATCAACATTTTACAGGGCTATGGTTCTCTGCAGACAGCTAGATATAACTGACAAATGTACACTCGGTCTTAGATGTACTGCCTCTGGCTAAAACAGATATAAGTTAACACACAGCAAATTTAAGCAGTCAAGCAGAAACCATTCCAGAAGTTAAAATAAATCAGTAATTAAGTGACCCTTTTCAGAAATGTAATTTTAGTTCTCATTTCCCTTTTCCTAAATACTTTGCTGGCTGTTATTTTGAGACAGCTATTAACCGCTATGTTATTTTTGATGTCCTGCATGTGACAGAAGTCTCTGACATAAAAGGCAGCTGAAGGACAACAAACTCATTCTCCAGGATGGTTTTTATGTCCAGTGTTACTGTGAGAATCAACCCCAAATATACTCTAATAAACTCAGAAATCACACTGACAACTTTCATACAAACACCTGTTCAAGACCACTGTTCTTTCCCTTACTAAAGCAAGCCTTTATTTGCTAGACATTTAACCCTAGAGAAGGAAACATGGTTAACAAGGCTGGAAATGCACTAGAAGCGGGATCTTAGTTGAAACTGAGCCGGGGATAGAGAAACTGGAGTTAAAGGGTATCCAGAAATCTAGTTGCTTTTGCTGCTAGTGTCACCAAAATGACAAGAAGGACCACCATACAGGCTCTCAAGTCAGCAGTTCCTGAGCAAGTTACCAGATACCAACTAATTGCTATGGAAAAAGTGAGGAAAAGGGAGAAGAGAGAAAAGCAGACAGAGAAAAGTCTCAGTAGCAGAAGATATCCTTTAAATAGTAGTAAATGAGTTATCGTTACAGTCTGGGTCATTGTAAGAACTAAAAATTCTTCCATAATACAGTATCAAAGTGGGTCTGCAAGATGTACACATTACTGAAGATACCAGATAAATTTAGCACTGAAATGATGTGATCAGACAGGAACAACATAGCCCCTGTCTCTTTGATCCAGGGATAATAAAAAAACCTTCACACCACTCAAGATCAAATAGTGGATTCTTTACTGAAATGCTTAAAAGAGAAGTAATAACCAGCCTTGTGGGCTTGAGACAGAAGATCCCTTCCTCTGAGTCAACATTTGGGCCTGGTATTAACTGAAGTTTGAAATCTTCCATTACATATGTTTGCATAACCGTGCAGAAGTTCATCCTTCTCTGAAAGGCTCTTCCCTGCGTTGGCACTGTTACACTGGTACCACAGCCTTAGTCACATTTGGGTCGCAATGAAAGGATAGCTAAGATGTGATGAAAAGCACAGTCCAGCATTACTGTTTTTTCAAGTAGGTTACATCAGTCTTTTCGGATGTTGCTGAGGCAGAATGTATAACAACAGGTGCCAGAGAAATCCATCTGTACTCCTTGGAAGTGCCAAAACACACAGAACTGGAAAATGTTGCTGTAGACACTCTCAGGTCAAAAATGGCCACAGAAGACAAAGTAAACCACCAGCCAAGGAATCTAGTAATTTATGGCAGCAGTTCTGTTCTTGTCCCAATTTGAAATAAAAGGCAAAGTTTCATAATACCAGTACTTAGTTGTCTGGCATTCATTATTGTACCTACATTTAAAAGATACAAGTTAGAAATTATTACAGTAGTTTTACGGATCTAGCACACAAAGTCACAGTAGAGAAGAGACAGGCAAGACGGACAAAAATTCCAAATTTCACGTGGATCCAGATATATTAAAGAGATCAGAGACTTACTTTCAACATAAACATGAATATGCAAATGCTACCTTAGAAACTGCTGCTGCTTTCAATTCTGGTTAGACAAAACTAATTCAATACCAGTTTCCTTTGGATCACTTTCATTTATTTCACTGTGACATAACATGGACTTCAAAATCAGAGTATTTATATATCTGGAACACAAAGGATCAGAAAACTTCCTGCTGCACATATTGAAGATAATGGAAGGCGGAGGGGAGGAGCAGTTTACTGAGCCTTCAAGTTAAGAGTTGCCATTGGTCTGCTAAATAGACTAGCGATTATTGGAAATTTAAAGCCACTTATTGAGAGTTTAGTGACTAATTTTGCCATTTACTTACTGGCCCTAATTCTTGTGGGCTTTGCACAGTAATCTTCCTTAATGAATTTTTTGAATCAATTATCTTTAACTCACTTTTATTCATTCATAATAAAAATCCAAACAAGAGTTACTCAACTGCAGGAAATCAGCTCACATTGCAACAGGAGTACAGCTACTGTATTTTACAATGCCCTCAACTTGAAGAAAATGGTAAAAACAAAAACATGTTAACGCAGAGGCATGCCTAATATTACTAAATAACAGTAATGACTTCCTGTTATTCCATAAGAAAGCCACTTTTATTTACTCAATGGGTTATAAAATTTGGCAAATATAAAACTGGAACTACAAGTCTTCTCAGTCAGAAATTAAGAACACTCAGTTTTTGCAGCTGTATACATTATCCTAGAAAAGTATTTTTGTCTGTATTAATATGAAAACTTGAAGGTGGCAGCCTGTACATATTTCATCAACACACCACATAAACAATCTTACATGAATCCTAAGATATAACAAGACAGTCAGACCGAAGGCTGAGAAGTGTTGAATAGCATTCTAGACAAAATTAGAATTATATTTTTGCCTCAAGCAGACTACTTTACTTTTTCCAGCACTTAAATACTCCTTCTATTACTTTCTAGTGATGATTAAATTATAAATTCTATGTGCAATCCACCTTAGTTTTGGAACCTCTAATTAGAGCGTCAGTCACAGATGGAAGAACATGATCTAAATCCTAATGACTGTTCAGGTCAGTTTAGGCTTTGGTTAAGAATAATGGTGCAGATTTATAAGAAGGTCTGAAAACCCTTTTATTCATGGAGAATAAAACATAAATAATGTTTTTCTACATCATTTTCTTATTTGAAGTGGAAGAGAGAAATGAACGTGCAACCACACATCAAGAATTTCTGAATTCCACTCCAGTCTGACATGATGTCCTTTAGTAAAGTTCTACAACTTAGTAGTGAAGACACTATTTGCTTACTTGCTTTTTTTTTAAAAAAACCAAAACAAACCACAAAAAAAAACCACCAACCCCCCCCCCCCCCCCCCAACCAAAACAGATTGACCCAGTTGAACTAAAAGAGAATAAATCCTTGGTGAGCAAGCATAAATGCTCCATTTATGCAATGCTTTGAAGACAGAAATGTCTAAGTAATGTGTCCTCAGATGAAAGTCTTAACACAATGGGGAAATAGCTTTCTTTGTAAGGATGTTCACGTGATGTAAAACTGCATAAGAGTCAACAGTGCACAATGACTTACATTCCATCTTTTTTATTTTGGGAGAGCCTTAAGGATATGGCAAGAGAATTAAGCAATTAGCTGCTTCTACTTTGCTCCCTCACATACCTATTATTTCTGGTGCAAGAATATGAAGTTAATTGCTGTCACAATCTTGACCTAGTAGGATTTGTATCTTTAGTTCAGCAGGACCTAAATTTTATCTCCAGATCTCAGAACGCTATAAATAGTTCTTGCTATTTCTTAACTGCCATGCAAAACCACGGAGGACTTTCAGAAGGTTTGTATAGTCCTGGCTGCAGAGTCACATCTCACTCTTTGCTGTTCATACACACATACTTTAATTCTGCCCTTTCCACTTAATTTCGTTCTCTGTTAGGTAGATCCACACAGTTTTCCACTATTGGCAAAAATTCAGTAGTCTATGATTATTCCCCCAAGTCCTGAAGCTGAAATTTCCCTCAATTTAAGTTCCTTTTTTTTAGCTTTAGAAACAAGACAGAGATTACATTTAACAATATATCAATTAAGTACAAAATATTTTTCCTATGTACACACTTGTTGATTTCCTTCACATAACAAAAATAAAACAATTATTTTAATAGTTAAAACCAACTTTGTGCAAGAGAAGGCTGCTTTATGATGCCTTAAGCTTTTTCTTAAAAATCAATTAAATAAAGTACTTATTTGCTAATATGAGGGAACTCAGTATATTTTTCCAGGAGATCTGAAGTTGCCAATAAAACGCAAAGCAATTAAATATAGGACGAAGGTGCATGCTCTTCAGGGAAAGGATAATACACTGAAAAAGCCCTGAAACGGTTTTACCTTAGTATTTCTATCTATTAGCATGCACCCTTGTTTTTCACTTCCAAACTGTGCTCTTGGTTTTGGGGGCAGGAAAGTGTTTTATTTTATGGGACAAAGGAAGTAAGAGAAATTTAAAATTATCTAAGGCGTTAAAGCAGCTAAAGCAGCTTAAAAGCATCTAATGCCATAAGCTGCTTTCAATGCCTTCGATCTGTTTAAAGGAGGAGGGGGAAGGAAAAAAAAACCCACACAAGAAAAAACATTGTGAAAGAAAACAAGAAGCCTGAGTGATGCAGTGAATCAGGAGGCATATATGATGTAAGTTTTCAAAGGTGACATTTGTAACATTTGGGGGCAAAGATATGAAAACTCAAAATTAGCTTTCAGGAAGATACATGCACTGGTGATTTGGAGTTAAAGTTATCAAGTGCATAATTTACTCTTGGTGATGGATGGCTACAGCCCTGGACTAGCTTTGGACAGTTGTTTCTAACAGCATAGCTGAAAAGGGAGAGGTGGGGGGAAGTAGAATAGGCAACGAAATACAATAACAGAAAGGCTGCAAGCACCAGCACATACAGCAAGGCACCTCAAAGCACAAATACAAAAATAAGGCTGGCCTATGGACCTTCCAATGCAAGACCTTTCCACGTTGACATAAATTGATCTTTTACCATAATGTTACTGAGCTTCCAAATGTACTATTAAGCATAGACAGAGCTGCCCTTGGAAACACATTTGCTTGAATTATCACATTTATACTGAACTGTCTTCACTAACGTTCTCGGCTATACTGTTCTAGTTATTTTTTCTCATATCTAGATACATCTGGTTAATTTTGGGGAAAATACCAAACAATATTAATACCTCTAAGAGCTGATTTAAGATTAGGAATAAATGCATCTTGTGGTTATCACTTTCTAAATAATAAAGACTCCAGCCTTAGGAATCTACTGGAGAGAAGCTGGTATTGCACACTTGGCATGTTATAACAGAACTGCATTGATAGCCTCTATTTTATTTCTCCCCTCTTAGGGAAACACTGGAAGATTCAAACACTGAACAAATACTGTTAAGGCTTTACAGAACAGGTTTTTCTTCAGTCCTTGGAAAAAAATAAACACACTTTACTTTTTTTTTTTTAATACCACTTTTAATTATATTTATTTCACAGCAACATTCTGTTGTGTTGGTAGACCTGAGCAGAGCTCCATTACTAAACAAGAATGCTACTCTCTGATCCAGTCCAACACAATATTCCATGATGGTGACCATTCAAAGCCTACTACATGCACCAAGACAAATGCTGGGTATTTTCTACTAGGAATCTAGATTGAAGGGCTTTTGACAGCTTTTGAAGTTGGGCCTTTAACTGCTCTCAAATATCTGTTCACTACTCATCACCTATCTTGCATTACTGACAAGATTCTGGAGCTGAAGCATCCCAGTTCTCTGTACTGCCTACAGATTTATCAAATAAACCACATCATGTCTCAGGAATGGAGTTTGAAGCAGCCAGTATTTCTGGTGCTTGTAACCGAGTAACCGATAGACATAAGTTTGTGTAGACACTCAGGAACACAAATTACCTACCACAGGGGACAAAACAGAGGCTTGAGACATCAGGTGAACCAAGGCAACTGTTCACGTTATGTTGTGTCCTTAAATGGCTTGAAATTAATATTAAACCAGAACTACAGCAGAGGCATTGAAGACCCTCCACAAGATTAGAAACAATATGATTGACTGAAGTAGATGAAACAGTTCCTCACTCTCAGTGCACTATTACCTTACAATCACTTTAAGTGAACATGTCATGGTTATTTCCACAGGATTGCAGGACTGAAATCCACACCTCCCTATTCCAACTCTGCTCAAGAGGATTTGTGTACTTATTGTGACTACGTAAAAGCCAAATGACGTATACCACCCTGCATACAAGAGCACAGCAACTGTATATTGTCTAACATACAGCTCAGCTGCAGGAGACTGCCATCTTTCAGAACAAAACTTAAACCGATGTTTAAGTCTGAGTTCAATGAAAACAAAAATAGCACTTCAGATGTTTTTCTGTATTACAGAATTATTCTGTTACAGTTATCTAAACAAAGTCAAAATGTTATTGGACAATTTCCATTAGTAACCAACATCAAAGTGATAAAGGACTGATGGGTCTACTGTCCACTTAGCAGCCAAGATCTATTCTAACAGAATTTCACAAGAAAATAAAACAAATTCATTAAATCTGTTTGGAATTTCAGTAGCCCAGAAAGAGCTAGTTTAATTTATTTTTTAAAAACACTGCCCAACTTTTAAGTTATGCTGGAATGTTTTCCTTGCTAAGTAAATCATCATCTTTTCCCTATTACTTCTGCAGCTATTGCATATTGTTCACTGACTAGGTCCTCAGTGACCTTTTTTACTTATAACATTTCCAGAGACAAAGTACTTCAGGATTATTTCAAAGTCAAACCAGTGAAATGTAAAGTTATTTTTATGCCTGTATTGAATTGTTCATTATCTGTCTGACATTCTGAGAATAATTAAGGACACACAGCCAAGGTAATTTTTACTAATTAGAACAATATTTGTACAGTTTGTGATGAGTTCTTACAAGCCTGAAACTGAAAACTGCTTCTTCAATGAAAAAGTTGTTTTCTGTACCTGAAACCAACAGACAAAATACAGTACTTTGCTAGACTGCTGGAACTGAATGCATTTATATGGATAAAAAGAGCATGAAGGCATTTCTAAGTGAAAAGGTATTTTGATGACTCAAAAAAGTGATATAAAAAAGGATACACGTAAATTAGACAAGGTCAATGTTGGGCAACCTTCTTTTTAATTCTCTGGACATCAATATTTACATATCTCAATAATCAGAAGTGAAATTATTCATTATGATAAAAATTATTACTATGAAGAATTATCATTATTACCACAAGAAACACTTTTTTTCAGGAAGGGTAATTCCAATTCAAATAAACCATTTCAACTCATGTTTGAATTGAGGAACATGGGAAAATATTATCTGTTCATAGGGATATAGAAATCCCTGTTTAAATTCACATCAGCAGCATGACATTCACTGCATAGGTCTAAAGTTAGAAAAGTAAACAAATTTTACGCTTTTAAAACACCATCACAGCTTTACCTTTTCTTTTTCCCCAGGTGAAAAACATGGAAAGAATGATACTACCGCCTTATTTATCCACTTCCCATTTCAAACACCATAAAATGCCACAGTTTCTAAGCTGTATTTTTCTTTTCCAGTAATTCTTAATTTTTCTCTGGTTAGATACTACTACCACCCCATGGTACCTACTGATAAGAAACCTAATAACATGGAAATCAATAGGCAATGCTCACTGAAGTAGTGGGGATTCAGATGGATTTTACCATTGATAAACATTGTGCCCAAAGTAAAAGAAATCCTACCTCTCCCCAAACACTGAAGGGAAATATTCTCAAGAGGTTTTGTAGTTTTTTGAGGGGCTAACCCACCTACATTTTATATGCCTTTGGTTAGAAACAGAAGAGGCAATGCTATAAAATACCAAGAGAGGTATGACAGAAGTACTATGGAAGTCCATAGAAATTCCAACAGATAACACCTGGTTACAGCAAGTTTTTCCCTCAAATTAGCAGGTCTGAGAGGCTTTGACGATAGCAAGACACATCCAGCCTTCTGGTTGCTCCCTCACTGCAACTAGTCAACAATTTCTACCAAAACACTTGGGTATTAACGATTCTTGGAACTATATTCGTTGTGAGGGCCCAGTTTACACCAGTGCTGAAGGCTTACAAACACTAAGCATTCTGGGTGGCATCTTCTCATGTGGTAATGATTTCTGGTTTGTGAGCTATCACCTCACCCATTGTTTGGAAAGCTCTACTTTAGAAGACGAAGGAAACATTTGAGAGAATGGCTGTAATTACAACAGAAAAAAATTATAAAATCTATTTATAAAAGAAAAAAAATCCAGAGCTTTTAGCTTCATGTTTTTCCCCACTCTGTACTGCTCAATCATTAGCATATTCATATTTTCTGGATCGTGCTATCAAAATCTACATAACAGAGATGAACTCCCTCACATAGCAAATACGTGTGAACATCTCTTAGCAACAACCGGTCATGAGCCAGCAAGGAAACTTAACAGTGATCCCACTTAAAACATCCCACTTATGCATACCAAATGATAATGCCATCAGTAAAAATCCGAACTGTTCACTAAAGCAGCATGCTCTTGAATGCTTGAAATTAAATCTTCCCCACAGAAGCCAGACACCAGAAGGAGCTGTGCTTTGTCCTTGACAGCTATTCCAAGAACACTTGCAAGGGAACAGTAACGTGTACTCCTGTCCCCAACTGTTTCAGTTCTAAAATCTTTCACATTCAGGCACTGCTTAAAATTCACTATGCACATAATGTGCCTACATTACCATCATCAGAGAGCTAAAGGAAGAGAAAGAGGGAAACTATTAACAGTTTTCTGTGTTACTCAAACACGTGGATAAGTAATTTTGCCAGACTAATATAGGTACCAACCACTGCAGCATTAAAAATCAGGCTCCCCAACCAGCTTTTACAAAGATGCCTGAAAAATAAGTGCAAGCTTGATGTCAGCAGCCTCCTAATTGCATATATAACAGCAAGGGTAAGTATCACAATGATATTAAGGTTTTTAAGTCAGGCCAACTTCATGCATTCCTCCAACCGAATGAAGGGCTCTAGAGAGGGGAGAGAAAAAAAAAAAAAAAAAATCTGATCTCTCAGTAAGCATGGTCTTCTCCTTTTCTTCTCTCACCCATTTCTGACCAATGATAAGGCCTTTATGGACAATCAAAGAAATACTTATAGGTATAACTCCTCTCCTTTGCCATCATGAAGAGTTCATCGCTATGATGGACACTCATGCTTCAAGGAAGGTGATCCTCTCCAAAGTCAGGTCACATTTATATGCCTACAGATGGATTTGGTGAATTATTTTATGCACACGCTTTGTTGTCTGGTATTTATCTTGGCCAGAAGGCTCAGCTGCTTATGGCACTGGACTACACTGAATTTAAAAAACAAACAAACAACCCAAACACAAAAAATCCCACAAAAAACAAACTGAAACTTTTTTCATTTTACTGTAGGCTATAGAACCTTTAGCTGTATATAGCATACTTCTCAAAGGGCTGCTATATATTAGGTCAAAGGCAATTAAGTATTCACAAACCTATTTGGGATAGGTTGGAAGAGAACACTGCCATTTTAAGGATAAATCAAAACGAGATGAGTGAACTAGTTCAGAAAGCTGGATAAAAATAAAGCTTGACCTGACTCTTCGTGCAGTATGCAGACCACACAAGAGAAGAATTAATTTTACAGGAGTGAACCTTCCCCAAACAAGGTAATAAATAAGACAAACACCACAGATGCTGTGTTGAAGAAGGGAGAGATGCAAGTATAATGGGGGAAAGACAGCAAAAAGACAAGCAATGCCTTCATTAAATTCAGTCCAATTTCTTGAAATAATTCTTTAACGCAGGCAGCAAGTTTCAGTTGACTGGAATATACGAAAGAGGGATACTAACTGTTTGTTAGTAAAAAGGAGGCAGAGAAAGATACTGAAAAATGTTTTCAAAGTACTTTTTGAATAGAACTTTCAACTCAAAGAAATTTAGCTACACATTCTTAGAAGAAGAGAGACATCTTTACTCCAAATCATGTTACAGTTTTTAGGAAAATGCGCTACCTACTTCCTTTAACATAGCAGTTAGTGCTTACATTAAGTGAAAAAACTAAAACCATCTCAGCTCATTACATTTTCTATAATATCTAACATCTTCTGAAGTATTCCTCTCTCCTCATGTTTTTGTCACCTTTTATTTGTCCTTATGTCAGAAACAAACACACATTTTTCATCTTGAATTTTTCAATACACACAGACTTGTTTGAATTGCAATAGTTTCACTGAAAATTATATTGCCATTCAGCTAGCTGTGACAGAAATAACTGTCTGAATTACAATCTAGGGGAAGCAGCCCCCCACTAAAGTTAAGACCATTATCGCTGCCAGATACTTTATTCAAAATCATCCAGCTTCAGTGTGGGTTGTATAGCTTCATCACGTTTTTTTGTACTTGCATATCTCATATTGAGTAAAAAGGAAATTATTCTTAAAGATTCAGCACAAAATGATCAAAATGTTTAGCAGCTTATCAGTTCAATCCTTTCATGTTCATTTTAAGCATAAAAAAAGTCTCTGAAACTGTAAATACTAGGTCTAAAACTATTACTTGGTAGCTTTTGATCAGACACTGAACTATTCAACAAAAATTATAAACCATTCTCCTCCACATATTAAAAGACCACTTGTACATCACTCACACCTCAGGAACTCAAAGTCCTTAGTTGATTTCTCATTGATGGCTTCAGCAAAATTATTTGTTCGCTGGCTAGTTGAACAGGACAGCTATTGTCCAGATGTGATTCTATGAAGCCATATATCAATAAACTGGGATTAGTTTCGATGAAGTGCTCTAAGTACGGGTATTAATGAGCTATGTGCAGTCTCTGTGAATAACTCAAGATAAAGCAATAACTGTATGTTGAATAGCAAGATAGTACAACGTATAGGTACATATATGATACATAAATTACTTCAACCACCTTAATCATCTTTTAAAATAATTTATAAAGAAAAAGGAATTAAACCATGTTTCTTTCCTGATCCGATTTTAAGATTTAGTTCTCAGAAGTAGCATTTTGTTTTCAAGTCATTCTACCCATTTCCAAAAATCCTAACAATTACAAAAACAGCCTGAGATGAAGATAACATGAGGCTGCATTCTACTGCAATCCCAATTTCAGCTTCATACACTTTGCATGAAACTTTGCATATTAAGTCTTCTGCTTTACTAAGGCAAGATTATATTTTTACCTTTAAGCATGTCTAAGACTGAGAGTGACTTAAGTGAAGCTAGCATAGAAAGCACACTACCAGTATTTCCCAGTGATAAGGAAACCAGTTGAAATGTGGTGTTGGGCAATACTACCTTGGGGCACCAACAACCCAGATGAGGTTTTAAGATTTCAGGAGGCATATACCTCCTGCCTAGCTGCAAGAGCAGGTTAGAGCCTTGGTGTCACTAGGTGCTGGCTTCTGGGATAAGAGTGCCCCTGACAAGGACTCAGCAGTGCAGAGGGTTCATAGTTCCAAACATCTCCCAGATCATCCCACAGTCAAACTGGGACATTTGTTGCAAGACAGGTCGGCACTAAATAAACAAGGGGAACAAGCATCCCTCAAAATAAATAAGTAAATAAAATTAACAAACACTGACAGAATGGCACTGGGAATTCTCCACCTATATTGCATCATTCATTTCATGTCCATACAAAATGGAGAAAATAAGCGTGTTCTTTTCCTGAATTATGATGGCCCATTTTTGTGACATGAAGCTACATTATTAGCAATCCTGTGAAGGGAGAAATTTGCATATGAGGCTCAGAGACTACTCATTAATAGTGAATCACCTATCTGCTGATCCGGTATTTTGGGGACCGCTGTAAACTAAATGATGCCACTGTAAAGTAAATGATGCCACAGACTCAGGTTGGCCACCACTGGTACAGCATTCTACAAGACTTCAAAGAGCTTCTCACCTAAAGTCTGTCATAATGCCAAGAGCACTTGAACATTCACAAATTGAAAGAGAAAGTATGCAGAAGGAAATTGGGTTAAATCCAGAGGGATACTTTCATCTAAAAATCCTTTACCAATATTCTAAACTAATAAAATTTTGCAATTAATTTATTCTGTTCTAGACAATTAAAAACATTCAAGATGCATAATCTAAGAGTGTTGTCAGAGAACAAGGCAGAAGCCACTCTTTTCTGATAAAACTAGTAATTATGTATGCCATTTGTTATTATGCAGCTGAACTAACTCAAAGTTCTGCATTAGCCCTCATATTGCAGCCCCTTTCACATAGAAAATTGCCAGCTTGAGTATACTCCCACATTGCAACGAGCATGCCATGAAATGGCTGTGAATCACAGATGGTGCCAGCAGAGATCTATCCATTCTCATCTTTAGTCATTCTGCAGGCAGGGAAATGCATTGGCTGCAGAGTACCCACCTCCTGGAGCTTCAGCAGCAGCTCTACTCTGTTTTGCCACAGACATTTGGATTACCTGCTTGGGCCTGCCTCCTTAGTCTGAAGATGCATTCTGCATTCACTGCACACAAAATCCCTCATATGTTGCTGACACTGCAGCACTTCTTTTAAAACCAACGTATTAAGCCACTTATCCCCTGCTTTGATCCGCAAGCCAGTTCTCACTCATAGGTGAGCTCTGTGCAAACATCAAGGGCACAGTATGACCCTAATATTGCTCCGAAACCAGAAAAACTTCAGGTTTTCTACCATGTAACTATTTCTGTACATGGTATCTTTGCAGAACACACAAATCACTATAAGCAAAACAGAGTCAGAAGTTTCATTTTCTAAAAGTGGCAGAATGAAGTATTTCAGCATATCTAACATTCAATATTTTTAAAGTAGCCATCCAACAATACGGAAGCAGAAACTACTAACCACACTTGATACAAATAGCATATGGTTCCATCTCTATTTAAAAATTTTAGTATCCCCCAGAAGTTTAAAATTAATTCCATACTATGCTGGAGAAACAAATTTATTGGTCTCTTGGCTGGCACCATTGTAGTAAACATCCCGTCCTTCCTTCCTTTTCATTCCCTACATTTCTAAAGAAAGTCAGAAGCATTAGTTTAGCATGCTAGAAGTATGAAGTATCTTTAATAGAAATCAGGACAAATACTGCTATGGCACCGAGTAATGGAAAGCACTGGGTTAATATAGTGGCTAAACAGGGGGGAAACAGAGAAAAAAAACCTCCAGAGTACTTAACTAGCTCAACGTAAGAGGCCTGGGACACATTGCTGAGACAACAGCAAAATCTGTATGACAGACCTCTGGCCACTAAAATCAACATTGACGAGTGATGTGAAAAAGTCAAGTCCCTAACATCATGTGCAAGGGAAGCCCCCATTGCTGAAGCCCAGCAATAAAGCAGCTTTGGCAGCACAGCTGGTGGTCAGTACAAAACACAGCTGCGCAATACAACTGCGTCTGCTGTATTACTGTTTTGCCTGTAAAGCATACCAATATCCTAGAAGGCTAAAGCATTTCTGTTATACATGTGACCTAACATACAGAAATTGCATCTTGCAGATTTTGTCAAAATACCAATATACATTAATAGGAGCGCAGCCAAGTCTCCTAGTGTTCTCACAAAATTCGGGATAAACTAAGCTGTGCCTCCTCTCTTCACTTGTGCAAAATCACTGTTTACCCATGTTAAAAGCTACCAAGGGGCTGGTACATATCTGCATAGAAGTGACTGTTTAAAAAACGAAATTTAGTACAAATGTAAAGCCAGTTCTGCTACACTTATTTAACCATACAGAAATAACACCTGTTCCTCCAAGGAGAAAACAACGTGTTTGTTCCTAAATTCTGCTTGCCTTCCTTGAAGCTGGGACAAATCACTCTCCACCATTACCTGTCTCCATCCCTTAGCTGCCAATGCTCTCACATGGCTACTATCTTCAGCACTGATAGGCAATGGTTTGCTGAACTGTGTATCTGAACTCAGTATGATTTTTGTCCAAGTTGAGACTCTGAATTTTGAATTTCACTTCATGCATAGAACAGAGATACATGCATACATGCACACAATATAGCATGTATTGTATACACATACACACAAATGCAGTACAGAAAAAAAACACTAATTTGCTCTGAACAGTTGCTTGATCACTGGAAACAGTAATCCAAGGTTATCTGGAATGTGTTATCACTGTTAGAAATTGCACATTTTATAATAAAGAACTGCAATGCTTACTTCACCTTTACCTTCTTTCCATCTCATCATGAAATATTTTAAGCTTCAGAGAGAAAAATAATGGCAGATTAGAGGCTGCAGTTCTAACTGACATTTTTTGCTATCTACTTAACTGTTCATTATCATGAAACGTGCTTACACTTGCGCATTTGTAAAAATTAAACAGCTTAAGGACCATCTCCACAAACAGAAATATGAAAGAGGAAGTATTTTTATTATCTTGTCAACATCAGAAAAAGTAGAAAAAACCCAACTATGTGACACTAACGGTTACTATCTATTGAAAGTTTGCCTACTAGCCATCACCACTGCTTCTAACCATTTTTCATCTTTTCAATAATTCTAACAGACATAGGTTTTAACATTTATGATCTGAGAACAATACAACCCATACAACTAAAAATGTACTGCATAAATTGAAGACAAAGAAATACTCATAGATCAGCTGAAAAAACGCATAACAATTCTCTTCCATTTACACTTTTGTGAAGAGTTTAACTGAAGTCGTCTAGGGAGATCCTGGTTTTCCTTAATACTCACTTTTAACCTCAACAGCTTTTTATTCCTGTATAAACTAAAATACTGGCCATTGTTACTGAGCACTAGTTTGTTAGCTGAAAAAAAAATAGCAACGGAAAACTCTATAGAGGTACATTCAGAAAGAAGTCTGCACAAAAGGCTCTTTGAAAAGAGGTTTTTATTAGGGGCACTCACATTTATCACTTGTAAAACATATACATTGGATAGTATCAAAGTGAGAATTGGCAATATTACAGTATTTAAATTACAAATTAACTATCTGATTCTAATTCAGATTGGCATGTGTATGTTCACCTGAGCACCACAGGTGACTGCAGTTTTGTAAAAGACTATATATTGCCTTCTGCAAGCAAACAGCAGCTTAGCACTCCAACTGTTGTATTACAGCATAAGGGAATATTTACATTCAAACCCTATTTTTCCTAAAAAAAAACCAACAACAACAACAAAAAAACCAACTAATTTACAGTAGTACAAATTTTGTGTGATACACACACACACGAAAGTATGCATACAGAGTCAACTTTTCTTGAATAAGAAATATTTTCCTTTGCAATTATCTGCAAAAGCATAATTTTTTTCTACTAAAGGACTAGTGGTAAATCTAGAAGCCATCCTTATGCAAGTTTTGTTTATAGTACGACTGTGTAGCTTGCATTTATAAACAAATTAAATCACTAACTCTAAAGAGGAAGCAAAACTCCTGCTTATTGCAACCATGAGCCCCAAGTTCAAATTTCATGCACGAAGGTCTTGTTGTGCAACATGCAGTATCAATACTGGAAAGCATCATACCTTCCCAAAGCCAAGCCGTAAATTTTAATTCCCTTGTAAATTCTACATGGACCTAACATGGTGCAATAACAGGGGGTTTTTGCCTCAAAAGTCAGCAACCAGAAATAAAATAAACTTGAAAACAAAGTTAGAACATAAATAAATATTTGTGTCTGTTTTCCCTTGCCCCACAGAGAAACTGTGGCACAATTTCCCCCCACCCACAATTGCGGGACCAAAATTAGAGCAACTCCACTTTTTTTAACTAGTATGTGTGTTGCATAATACTGCGTGCGCAGATCATTAAGCCTAAAATTTTGAAATGAGCTAAAAATGACTTCTT
This sequence comes from Platalea leucorodia, assembly GCF_965183815.1. Lineage (NCBI taxonomy): Eukaryota > Metazoa > Chordata > Aves > Pelecaniformes > Threskiornithidae > Platalea > Platalea leucorodia. Next base: position 26,985,344 of record NC_138826.1, read on the forward strand.
GTTTTTCTTTCCAGTCTCTCTAACCATAACCTACACTGGATAAGGTGAAGTCATCAGAATACAGTATCTCACCTTCTGCATCCCCTCAGCAGTTTGTTCTGCAGTATGCAAACAGACACAGAAAAAGAAAGATGAAAAGAGAAGAGGGAGGCAGTAACTCGACATCAGGAGATCTGTACTATGGTGCCATAAAAGCAAGACAATTATATTTATTGCTGGAGCAGGCTCATGATGTAATCTACTGTCCATGACCACTGTCTACAGAGTTCGCAGACAGCTTATAATTGGCATTTATTCTCAGCCACAGAGCAAAAACCAAGTTATTTTGAGATAGTTAAACAAAAAAAAAAAAAAAAAAAAAAAAAGAGGTCAGCAACTAAAAAACTTTCATTTAACATTTTCCTATATAACTTGGTATAGTAAAACCATTTACAGCTTTTCTCTCCCTATTTATTTCTATCCCTTTACCAAACATTTTAATAAATCTTCAGACAAGGCCTATGCCTATCAAAATATTAGACACTCGTTCTACTCCTTGTCCTCTTTTCCTGCTCTGTGGCCTAGAGTGAGAAATACTTTTCATGCTGCTCTCCCTAGAGCCAGCAAAAGCTCTGCTGGAGGCAGAAATATGCCGCCAGTTGTGGGAGCTGGAGTGTACACCAGGTCTAGACATGATCTTCCCTGAGCAGTTAGAATTCTTGGAAAAAACACTACCAAATGGGTTTGGAGGGAATTTGGTATTTACTGGCAACGTAATAATTCTAATATTTTGCAATTTTTTTGTTTTTTATTTAGTTTAAATATAAGGAAAGGGATGAAAAGTGAAATATTATCTCACCCACTCCTGTCTGATTATAGGGCAAGCCAGGGCAAAATCCCTCCTTCAACACAACTGAGAGAAAACTTTTCGCTCTCCTTAAATCATAAGTAGTGCCTTTTATCCTGGTTCTTTCACATTCCAAACCAGCACCTTAACAATGTTTTGTTTCATCACAAAAAGGAATACAAACACAATATAGAAAAAACAGACAATGCCATAAAAAAAAAATAAATAATACAAAAAAAAAAACCAAAAAACAAAACAAAACAAAACTGTCCTCCTCTACCCACTTAGTTTGTAACTGACAGGGTGTTAAGAAAGAAAAAAGTGGTTCGTACAAGTTTCAGTCTTCAAGCTACTAGTGAAGAATAACTGAGATCAAACAAATAAGGAAAATTTCAGAGTAGAATTTACATCTCTGAGCAGCATGAAGGTTATGCAGCCCAACAGTCCACATCATTCATTTGGACGTGTGAAATACCCTGTGGAGAGGTTTGAATCTTAAAGGAGTTCTCTCAAAGTAAAGGATGAAATAGTGCATGATAAACCAACTTGTCAGGAATCCTTTTACAGCTATTCCAACTGGAAATAAGCAGCATTCTCAAGGAACAGCAAAAGAAAAATAGTTATGTCTGATATACTTTGTCGCCAAGCCAGAACAAACTAGTCTGAAAAGCCTATTTACAGTCTTTAAGAGATGGATTAATTCAAGGGAACAGGGAAAGATTCCTTGTAGCTACTGGGAACTAACTACACAGGAGAGAAAAACAGATTATTTACAGGAGAAAAAGAAAGGCCAACAGTAAGAACTGATATAATTGACATTCTTAATTGCCCAAAGGGGGAAGAGATTACATCTTTTCCTGAAGGTGTTCAGAGCATACTACATAATAAAACAGAAATAAAAATTCTGACACCTACACGTAATGGAACAAAATACATTCTAAATTTAATATGAAACTGAGAAGGATTTTTTCTTATAGACCACAGCGTGTTTTTTCTATTATATTAATAACCCACTGCTCAGCATCTTATACATAATTAGCCTTTACTGTAAGATACAACATTTTGGTATGAGGTTTCCTGTTTCAGTTAAATTCAGTGGAATTACCCAGATGAGGAATAATGGCTTAGTTGATGACTAAGGTTTTGACAAATAGGTTCTGTCGATAATGATAACAAAAGAATAAACACTAGCAAGGAAGCAAACATTTCAGCTAATTACTGTACTTGTTAAACACAAAAACAGGCAAAAAGCCAATTTCTGGCCTTGAGTATGTATAGGTCTCCCTCTGAAATCAATATCAGCCACTTACATGGATTTAAGGTGAAATCTGGTGTTGGCAGAAAAACACCCTTTAAGCTATCATGCACTTCTGTGAAATCTGCGCCTAGGAAAACTCTAGGCTAGAGCAGTTTTATAAATTAGGATACAGCTTGCAACCAAACACTTAAAGACTCCTCTTTTCTTAGTAACACCGCAACTGTATTTCATGATGAGGTTAACTCCACTCTGTCCTCCCAAGGTACATTTAATTGGAGGAGCTGGGAAGAGAAGGAAGAGAGGAAACTGAGCACCAAGCCCAGGTGCTGGTTCTCATTCAGTCCTCCACACCTGCAAGCCTGTTGCCCACACAAGGCACGAGCCACAAACCCTGCTGCACCTCTACATAGGAAGCACGAGCAGTTTTGTTAGACCATGCTGCTTTTACTCTTACTCTGAAATCTGTAACTGTCCTTTCTCCATCCTCTGAACACTCATCAGATGTTTTAATTTGGAGAGGAAGAATTATGGCTTTTTCCCTTTTTTATTTTTATTTATTTTGAGCTAATCTCCGCCTGCCTGCTTACAAGATGGCTGGTTATACTAAACCATGCTGCATTTCCAACTACCAACATGTTGTATCTTCCCATGCTGAGGGCTGTCCCTCAGACAACCTGTATATCTTTAAACATTTCCTAAACCCTTCAGGTTTGCAGAGTACTTTTGTTACACATTAAACATACATCACATCTTATCAGCAGTACCTTCCGTAGCCATCTCTTGTTGCCAGAGGAAGAGGAGAGGGAGGAAAAATACCAAACATCAGTTAAAGCTGTGCAGACACAGTACAAATCCAAGTTAGATTTTTTTCTTCTTACCAACTAAAGTGATTAAACAACAGATGCTTACCACATTAAGAAACCTTTTCTTCCTTCAACACATTGCCAAGTGAGGCACATAATTTGTAAATGCTAAGCAAAAGGCTTCCTCAGAAAAAGTAGTAGTTAATAAATAGTTGATGGAGCTGCCGTCTATAGACAGGACAGTGTGTAGCACACTATATGGTATAGTAATGATCTATATTAAAAGTGCTCATCATGGTTAAAAGCTGCGAAACACATACTCTTCAAATGTGAAAGCTAATGAGAATTACATCCTTATTCTTAGAAGTTTTATTTTCAGTATTAGTTCAATAAAGAACTGGAAATCCTAACCACTGTGAATTAAAATCTGAGCTTATATGGATACACACAGTATAAAGGTAGAAATCTTGCTATGTTAGTTTCTACTGTTGGATACTAAACAGGTCAGTAATATATTAACTTACGAAGTCAAACTTCCTCTCTTAGCCAACAATCCTGAAGTTCTGTAAACACAACGAGTTTTTTAAGCTTTAATATCAACAGGTTTCTCTTTATTGTGCTCTTCACAACTCAGAAGACCAGCAAATTCTCCAAATAGTCACACAGTGCAGGGGGAGAAAGAGACATTTGAAGTAACCGGGGCCTAAGTTACTATATTCCACTGAAATGGTCCTCCCCAGTTTTTAAACCAGCCTTTTATCAATGTGTAGGAAGCCAAAAAAAGAACTTCTTTTAATCAATTGAAAAAGGACCTTTCTGTACAAATCCCCCTACTTCATCCTATCCTAGAATTTTCTTCCATCCCAACTGTTAGCCCAACCTTTTTCTTTCCTTTTCTGCATCATCCCCTTTCCCTTCCAGTAATTTCCCTTTTGGAAGGCTACTGCAGCTGCTGTATTTTTGAGTCTCTTCCCTTCCTCCCTCTGATCTTCCTGACAGCAATGCTACATTTTACTATTATAATTTAATGTCTGTACTGTTATAGCATGTTTTATTGAAACGCAACTATAATTTTACTGTGATTCAGGGCTAAGGTATACTTAAGCCTCTAACTTAGAACCCATACCTCTAGAGCTGTATCTCTTGCCACTCAAACCTGGTCTATGAGCTGTATGGCCAAAGAAAAAGAGAGTGTGTGAGAAAGAGCTCATAAAATAATATTTCACACAGACGTTTGCAAGGTATCTTAAAGTACACAACAGATAGTAATAAAACCTGTTGCAGAAGACTTACAAAACAAAAATGGTTCTGCAAAAATTTCTGTAGTAACTATGCACCCAAAAATAAACGAGATGCTGTATTTAAAAGAAAATTAGTTTAAAATCAGGCATTTGACTGGAGATTTCACAACTGGAGATTTCACAACATTCACACAGACACACAAGTTGTGTGGAAGACATAAGAATGACCTATGATGCAAAACAATTAGTTGTTCAGTTTGATTATAGTGTTCATCCAGCATACAAAAATAGGTCAGCCTCTGCCACCTGGATATGTCAACCAACAAGCCAGAAAAAAGTGCAAGTCAGTCCAATTTGATAGTCTAGAAATTTGTTTGTGTTATATAAAATAGCAACAGCAGGAGATAAATTCAGGACTCTTTGCAGCACCTACTCTGTCAGGCACTTTGAGTGCAGTTTACTGAGATTCCAACAATTCCTTTTTTGCCTAATTTTTTAAAATCTTTTCTGTATCTCTCAACACTTACTCTAACATAGTCCATTACCATACAGAGACTTCTAGCAGGTGAGCCAAACTGGCATAAAGTTTGTTTGTCTGTGCCAAACCTGCAATTTACTAAAGGGGCATGCTAAGTCTCCAGGAGATTTGAAAGGACTAAACCTTTTTTATTCCCCACATGGCATTACTGGACAGCTGTGTTCTCTCCATTTGCCTCAGATATCTTGTATTACAAAGGCTACAAAATCTTTCTTAATAATTTTCCAGTTAGCTAGGAATAACTAGAAAGTTTTAGCAATGGCTGAAAGAACATGGATGAAAACTAGATCAAAGATGAAAATTTATGTGTCATAGCATAGCAACTGATATGCAGAAAACAATATATCAAACAAAAATAACTGGTATGCTGACTACTAAGGAGTGAAGCAATCTCAAGGATTTAGAAACAGTTCAGAGTCTGCTCCCTGAAATTGGTCAGTACAAATCCAGACCAGGTAACAAGAGCAGTTCAAAATTAGCTTTTTTCCCTGAATAAATAAGTGAAATAGTGCTGAAACTGCAATCACAGCTGCAGACTTTTATTAATGCAATCTTCAGAGAAAATCAAGTTTGAATAATCACAGAAATTGTTCAGAATGTTAAAATATGCACTTTGAAGAGCATAAAGACATGTATGGGTGTGAGGGAAGATTACAAGTGAATAGACCTGGAAGGTCAGGTCTCCAAGACTGCCAAAACTGGTCCACTGCCAAAGTAATAAATTGACTTAAAAAGGAACGAAAATAAACTCAGTCTATCAGCATTTAATATAACTTGCAGCACTAAAACTGTATATTACATCAACGATTAAATAGCTCATAAAAGCCTGTGCAGAAACATCACCTGCTATTGCTCAGCAACTGTTTGTACAATGGGAGGAGCTTCTTTCCTTTATGAGAAAAATGCATTTAATGGGGATAAATTTAAATGCTATTTTTCCTGTAGCAGTAGTAACAGAGGTTTTCAAAATAATTGCTTGCTTATTAACTGGAAGCTAACTGAAGATACACCCTTCAAAACCACACATACCCAAATAAGAAATTGGAGATAGAAAGGAAGGAAGCAGAATAACATTCTCGTGGGTCTGCATTAACATATAAGCACACTGGCATTTATGACACAAGCTTTTTCCTCATATAGCAAAAAAAATGCAAATGAAAAACAGGTTTCCCAAGAAGGCTCTGAATAGTAGCAAGTGAAAGGGAAGTACATTAAGTCTAAAAATAAATATACCAATAACTTTTCTTGTAGTTTTTAATGCAGAAAACAAAATTCTCTGAAAGATCTGGTTTTATGCTAAAGGAAATTTGATTTTTTTAAGAAAACTTGACATAAACGTTGTGCAGAAAATAAGTATTTTAGGATTAAACAGATACATTAATATGATTTAAATAAAAACCAAAATAGTTTTAACTTTTAAATTTTGAGGATCTTCTCTTCAGAAAAAATTCTATTTTTTTGGACTGAATTCCAATAACACATAATAAACATTTTGTGCCTGCCAAATAGCACGTTATTTGTGTCTCTCATTGGTTAACATCATAGTTCTTAATACTATCATGACATTCCATGGCAATTACTAATTTCATTTTATGACCAATCATTCCTACTATTTTAATTGAAGCTTCAAAGTCAGATCAACATTTACAGAACAAGCTCTTGAGTTTGACTGTGTCTTGACAACATTGATGAATGGTGCCATTTAATTACTGTAGGATCCCTTTCCAGATATTTTAAACAAAAGCTATTTTGTGGTTTTGCTAATGTTGGTTACATATTACACAGCCTTCCGTTGCCACTGCTATGCCTGTCAAGGTCTTAAAAATGTGTAACTGCTGATATGGTTATAACAGGAGAGTTCTGAATTACTGATGTTTATATTTGTAATTCTCTTGTAATGCACACATATGCAATAAATGCTTATTGTGCTGGATTATTTTGATTTTTTTTTCCTCTATCCTTTTTTTTTTTAAATGCTTTCACTTTTTAAAATTTAAGTTTCTACAAAACATTGGCAAGTTCCACACCTTTATGTACCTGCAGATGACTGTTTGTGAAATAGGTCAGCCTTATCTCCATTTTGCAAATAGACACAATGAAACACAAAGATCAAAGCAGTCCTCACAGAAATACTTTGGAATGAAATAAGGATGCATAACACGTGTTGCTTTAAATTGTTTCTAACGTTTTCCTAGTATCTGCTTCAAAACTTCATACAAAAAGTTTATTATTAATAGCTTCCAGTGAAAAATGTTGCTGCTTCCCAGTATTCTTAAGATGTGTTGTTCAGATAGAGGAGCCTAGAGAGGTATTTTAACTCTTTTGGATCCTCCCTTTCCATATATCCCTATATAAATAATAATTTAACAAAAAAAAAAAAAAAATCTTATTTTCCTCTTACAGATGTTCAGTATATTTTACCAGCCTACCCCAAACAATCACTATTTTATTTTACACTTCTCTTTTTGTGGAACTCAAACTAGTATCCCATTCACTCTAGTAAAACATCTCTTTGCATAACAGATGCTTTCATTTTCATAAGTTTATAACACTAATCAGAAGATGCATTGGATTTGTTTTCAGATAGAAATACGCAGTTTCAAAGCATTTCTGGAAGAAAGTTTGTTTGTTGAACAAGAGGGAGGACTGTAAGAGGGACAAATCTATTGTCCCCTTGTTAGCCAGATTTCTTCTTCCTTTGCTGTTAAGACTGGGACATTTAGGGTCCCAGCCACACCAAGATTGTCTTCTGCTAAAGAGGGACTATAAAAATCAGGATTGGGCACCAAAATGGAGAAGACACATAATTAGAAAATAATTGAAATGAAATTTCTGCAGCAGCAGAACTCTCAAAGGACTCGGCTTTGGCCCAATTCTGTTACTTTTTACTCAGGAAAATCCAAGTTAGGTCAATGCTGTAGAATTTGAAGTGTCAACATGGACATTTCTTTTACTAAACATGTCTTCATCTTTTACTAACTACTATTCTTTCTGTATTTTAAAAGTTTTCTCTATACTCCTGACATATTGCTGCTATTTCCTCCTTATAGTGGATTACTGCAATTCTTGTGATGACAGAGCAAGTTATCTGGGAGCTGGAACACACATTCTCAGCATTGACTGAATATTAACACAGGCCTGACCCTTCCCACCAAAAGTACTGAAATGCAGTTACCAAACCACCTGGTTTTGTTCTGGCAACACACTGTGAAGGGCAGTAACTTTCAAGTCTCCACGATTATATTTACTTTTTCAATTTCTAACATACCAGTATTTTCCAAGAACTTCAGAAGTGAAAACGAAAGAATATGTGATACAACCTCATCATTTTGCAGTGGGTTATGCTAAAGCCACGATGAATTGAGGCTGAACTCCCTACAGCCACTAGGAATGCTCCTGGAGACTGGCCAAGGACCTTTACTGCAGGGTTTGGTCTCTAATGGCAGCAGCAGTGAGAATTACATTTCATTAACATCAGGGCACCTCTTGAGTTATCACCTGATGCATGGTCTGTTCTGCAGTCCAAACATGTATGTGTTTTCAGTTCTAGCACATTATTTATAACAGAACAAGAAATTTTTTTCTCCAGTTGACATTATTTGCCTCTTGCAAGTTTTTCTTGACAACATTTACTCATTTTTAATTAGATACTTAAATGTTTGTTTACGGTCTGTCTGGCACCACCACTGATGGGCAGTGGAAGAAATGGAAAGGGTAGTAAAGACAGTCTTTGTTTTTTCTTAACCTCATTTCAATTTTGTTTCCATAATACTTTTCAATTAGAGTCAAACAGGAGCTCTAACCCTGAGCTAACTCACTGTACAGGTCCGAGTGTTGCTCCTCACAGTGACATTTAGAATTGAGAAGGGAACACCGTCTTTTTAAAAGGATCATCTACTAGCCTAACACAGAATTTTTTTATTTTTTTTTTTTTTTTAACCAACTTGGTCAGACAAAATAAATGGCTATTCCTCCAGCCTCACAGGCCTCTTCCAGAAATCACTAACTGCTACTGCTATTAAGTAGCTAACACAGAAAGCATTATCCAAGGTCAAGAGATTGTTCTAGCAGATTTAAAAACCTGAATATACGTAAGCTCTGCAGTCAAATAAAGAATTGCTGCCTGTAATAGACATATCTGGAGAAATTTCTTGGAGAAATAACTTTATTTCTCCAAGACAGATGTTTTTCTTATTGTGAATTATATGCCTCATTGTCCATTTCTTACACAGATGGCTTTTGTCAACAATGCATAAAACAGCACAGGAAGAACGAAGTTCATTCCAAATCTATCGTGCTTTTATGCATCTAAAGTAATGTTTTCTTATTGTAGAAAACAGTTATCCATCTATTTGGATATCTTTTCAGAACCTCCCTCTTAACTTCTTTGATTCTGCCAGGACTCCAGCATTTCTGGTAACCTTTCAGCTAACACCTTCAGAGGGTAAGAGGTATTGCTTACGGCTAAAATTTTGGTTTCTTGAAAGACGCTCAAGACAGCTATAGTCTCAACATAGAATTTCTCACTCCAAGGTGAAGGAGACTCAGTTCATGGTTTCTAGACCCTTCCCTCACATACACATGTTGCAAAATCTATTTCAAAATTATTTCACTGGTGATCACTAGAACTGCATTCCTGATGTTATTTCAATAAGTAAATTCACTATTATTCTTCTTTCTCTTTTCCTTCATACATGTGTTACTCTGTCTTTCAATTGTTTCCAAGATCTTCAAGAGGAAAGTTATTTCCAATAGCCTGTTCAACAGCTGGAACCAAAGAAAATTCAACTCGAATTTAAGCTTCTCAGAAACATTGAAATAAATATAAAATGCACCACAATGACAGCATCCAACTGTATAACAGAACAGAAAATGTTTTACATCAGGACCTCCAAAAACAAAAGGCACAGGCTAGAATTATCATCTTTATCAACCTATCTATAACAGGCATAAATCCCCAAAAGGTTAACTTGGCCAGATAGATGGAGCTTGATTTTTTTTTATTTCAAGACAGCAGGGCTCTACTTCACTAGACATCTCATCTTACCACTGTATCAGTTTGTCTACTTTTCTCAGGTTTTTAAATTACATAAAATTATTAAATTAAGATCTTTACATCTCTTCACACAAGTCTATGCCTCAGTTTGCATTCATTAATGATAGTATTCCATGGAAATGAAACTGGAACATGCTGCATAAGGAGGTATTGTCCTTGATCTGTTTTAAGTAATAGATCTTGAACTTTTAACAGCAGGTTCTTTATTCACATTTAACTTAAAAAGAATCTCTAATCTTGAACAAAATAGATTTTACAGTAGACAAAAGTTAGTTTCAGTATGATTCTTGAAAACATACAACAGACAGGATATTACAGAGATTATGAAAGAAAGATATGAGTACTGGATAAATAACAGGATTATACTTCAAGGTTACAAATAGCAAGAGGGGTAGCAGCAGTTGCAGATCACACTGATGTCCATCAGAAATACACTGTTAGGATCTAATAAGTTAAACCGTGGATGAACAACATGCACAAAGTGCATCTTATACCCACTGTTTTGTCACTGAATTAGTCACCAGTAATTCCTCCTGCAACACTTCTGAAGTTTCCCACACTATGGTATATTTTCAGAGCTTTCTGAGTCATTGGGCCAGGAAGGAGACACTCCTCAGTACATTATCTCCCTGAAAAAATGTCAAGTCACACTAAACAGTATTTACCATTATAAAGTACATGCTTCCCACTGGAACCCAAATACAGTTTCAGAGAGAGAAGCCAAGAGGAGGAAGAAAAAAAGGGAAAAAGCAGCTCCTCAACTCGAGCCATAGCAAATTTAAATATGACAGCACAGATATTTGTGTTACTATTTTGAATCCAGTTCAATCCATCCCTCTAAAATATTTTCAGCAAATCCCAAAAGTACCAATTAAGCTATTTCATTTTTATTATTGTTCAGTTGATACAAACTGGAAACTGGCACTTGGACTAGATTATACCACCTTTGGCCATACTAAGTAATATCTCACTCTCTGAGCAGTTTCATTTAATATAATTTGATTTAACAAGGGCTTAACAAGCATTAAGGTATCATTATATAAAACTAAGAGTATGAAAATAAAACTCCTAATTCTTATTTATGCTATTTTTGTGTGGCATTTGTAAATCTGCTGCAAGTCACATGAAAGTAGCTTTATTCTTCCTGAGGGAATCAAATCCTCCAGTAAGATGGCTTATTAGGTAGAGGTGCAACTTCAAGAGAAAAAAGTGGTGACCACTCTAAGAGTGAGGTAGAAGGTGCACAAGGAGCTTCCACCGCTCGATATCACATTCCCTTTACTCACTACAGAACTGACAAGTTGTTTTGGGGTATTCTGCAAACAGGTAAGAAAAACTGAAATAGTAAGGTGGAGTTAATCACATAGGCTGCAGAACCCAGCCATGGATTCACACTGGAATAGTCAGAGAAAGGAGTCTGTGCATCCACACCTGGACAACATTTTACAGGTGAAAAGAGGCACGTCCACAAAATTGTCCATTCAAAACCTTGAAGTATTTCTCATCTATCCCTAACCAAATAAAATTCTGTAACTTTAGTTACAATTTTACTTTTTACTGGTTTATTTTTTTATTTCAGCTTGTTTATAGACACTATTTTTGTTATTTACCATGTTTAAAGACACTATCTTTTGCTCCCAGGAAGAAATTTTGAGCTGATTCTTTATAGAAGTGGGATATGGCAGTGTTGAAGACAGAGGTGACTCAATGTTCTTGCTTTCCCAAATATTAGCTTTGTATACTACCAGAAAAAGCATAATTCAAGACAATATTGAAGATCATAGTTAAGTTTTAGTATTCTCACGTAAGACAAAATATTTTCTCCTGAAAGGTCAGCATTAATTTTTCTTGCAGCAACTCCATTCCCACCAGTCTACCATTCAAATACCAATTGGGTCTAAAACCAAAGATCTTCAAAGAACCACCATATTTCAGTACAACCATATCTCTGAAGCACATCATTTAATCTAACAGAAAAACCAGAGAATCTCTCCACTCACTGCTTTTCAGAGGGAAGCTGTCATAGCAGTGATGAGTTGTGATGGTTTATCAAAGATATTCCAGATCAGGCCATCTCATTTTTGGTAGGGCTTAAAGGATTTTGAGTAGGCATTGGAATGCTTTATAGCAAATATATTAACCTAAACTAGCTTAAATAGACATAAGTAAAGCTAAGCTGTCAGGCTACTGGAAAACAGAACAGGAAAGAGTGATAACAATGTGAAGGAGTTTTCTATCAGTAAGCCAGCGAGACTGAAGAATAGAAAAACATATATATGTGTTAGCTGTGTGTGTACCAGTACACTTCACAACAATAAAAGAAAAACTCTCTGGGCTTTTGAACTTAGCTATAAGATTCAGAAGAATTATACTATATAGCTATATTTTCTTTTTACGTTATTTATATTGAATTACTTTTCTTATATAGGTTTTCATTAACAGGCTTTTACACTTAATAATTTGGGAGGGCAAGTTCCCTGAATCTTTCCTTTGTGTTTGAAGACCAAAACTGGAAACAAAAATAAGATTTTCCTCATGACAGAAGGACAAAGTACAAGAAAACTAAGACGTTGCCAAGGTTAAAAACAAACAAACAAAAGACCAATCAGCAAGTCCAGCTTAGTGAGAGTTAGGATGACTCCAGGTCCCTTTCCACGACTAATTTCCTTTGACTATGATTCCTATTTTTCTTTCCTGCTTATGACTCATTTACCTGGATGAGTCTTATGCACTAAATAAGGCTTTGCTCCTCTATGAATGTGTTCATCTCCTCCTTTCTAGAATTCTGTATATATTGTTATGGTTTCTGCTCTATGTCCCATAATTACTTGAATCACACGTGTTTCTAGCACTCAGAGTGATTTTTTTTTTTTTTTTTTTTTTTTTTTTTTTTTAAGGTAACACCACATAAAGCCTCAGTAGGGTTCTGGACAGAGACAAATATCTTCATAGTATGTGCTAAAGAAGTAGACTATCCAAAGATTTATGTTAAGATAAATGACTCCAATAAAATCATAGCTGTTTTCTCTACTGTATACAACCACCCCTTTACTAAAATAAACTGCCCCAAACCACATGAAGAGAAAAGAGAGCCTGGCTTTGCACACTGTTGTGCAGTCAGGGTGACCATGGCAGTAACAACCAGGAAATGAGAAAGTGCATGGATGACAGCCTCCCACCTCAAGAAAACCAGCACTGACCTTCGAGATGCTTCTAGTTATTAGTTGTACCTTTGCAGTATTGTAACTGAGACGCTCCATATATAAACTACTTGAAAAGGAGTAAATTCATGTTCATACTGTTGGAAGCGCAGACACACATGCATCTGGGATGCTTCCTAGCGAAGTGCCACAAGTTGGTCTGTACATGCATCAGCCAAATAGTTTAGACTTGAACAGTTCTCCTGTTTATGAATACCAGTTACTGATATCTCCCTGCAATGTATATATGAGTGAGGAAAAACAAGTCAGCTGCTGATATGACGAATAACAACCGGCACACAAAGCACAACAGATCTTTTCGAACCACATTCCATAGACCATTATCTACATATGGAAAACACTGCAGACTAGATAACCAGATCTCGACTATTTTTCAGGAGTACCTCCCTTTCTACCTTATAACCGTGATTTCTTGCACAAGCTGTGTATTTTTATATTAACATAAACTACAAAAACCAATGGTGCTTTGATAAGTAACATAGCTGTACATCATAAGGGGAAATCGCAGTAAATGGTTCTAAAGGTAAATGAGAAAAATAAACTTCAGTAATAAATTTGCACAGACAGTGGGAGTAAAATCCTCATTATTTTATTCTCAGCAGCTGTCAATCCTTGTCAGTGATACAGTTTAACCTTACAAAAGAGATTTCAAAACAATGTATTTTGCTGACTATCACAGCATTAATCAAGCAGAGACAGTACAGCTCTAGACATATGTATTATGATTATAGAGCAATAAGAAGTGGTAAAACCAAAATAAGACAGTGGGTCACAGAGTGGATAGGCAAAGCTGACCCCAGAAGCTAGAAGTAAATCGTTCCAGGTCACACATTTTCTATAAAGGGTATTAGACTAACAACTTAATACTTACATATTCTTTATCCCTATCACTAAAAGCACTCTTCTCCAGACTTATTTAGACATTATCTGCATTACCGATCTTTTTATACCTATTCTTATTATGAACTACTATCCTAAGTTATCTTAGGCTGTAAATTTTTTGCAGCCTGAATTTTGCAGCAGTAAATTTTAATGCACAAGTGTACAAAATACAAACAACAACAAAAAAATCACACACTGTGTGGAAAACAGCAAAATTGTTTTCCACTGCAGTATGGCAGGACCTCTTATTCTGAACTGCATCCTAGAGTGTCTTTTCAATACCATTATACTATAAGATGTACACAGAAGAATCTGTGTTTTCTTGATGCTTAAATAAAGTACTGCCTAAATAATCAGTGAAATACAGAAGCTGGAAAAGGTTGCTTTGGAAAATATACCCTCTATTAATACACAGATCAAGTACAAAAAGATAGCAACAGAATAAACATTCTTCCACATAACATCCTAATAAAAGGTCTCTGCCCTGAACCAGAGGGAACAACTGTCCTGATGCCATATCAGCATTTTATTTGCTTTCCTTCCCATATCCACATGCTGCCTTTGTAGCTACTAAGTCACATTAGGCAACCATTTGTTTCAATTTTTCCTCAAAGCAAAATATTCAAACTCTAAAATATCAACTCTTACAAGACAGACCTAAATGTACAGCTTCTTGGTGTACTATACTTCCCTCAAGCACTATATATTCTGCACTGACTAAAGACTTACTAGACACAGGTATCTAGAACTCGAAATTTCTATTCTGTCTGAAGTTCTACATACATGTTTATTTTCTAAGTAAGATTTTGTTTCATATCAAGTGTGGGACAGAAGCTAACAGAAAGCTGGAAAGTAGACCATTAAACAGACCTTAGAGCCCAGCAGTTTCTGGGGTTCCCAGTGCTGCGACAGGGACACCAGCAGTACTGCCCAGAGTAGCAGGTGCTGAAAACTTGAAATACTTCAGAGCCCTAACAGGCTAACAAGAAAGTAGGCATGTGTTTCCAAAAGTCACCCTGTCTTCCAGGGGACACTTGTCAAGACCAACACCTTTCACTTTTGGCAAACTGGTGTTTTGTGACAAAAAGAATACATTTCATTGGAGCACTCCTGGTGAGCTCTGTTCAAGGTAAGATAATAGATCCATCAGATGTAGCTTAAAAAAAACAAACAAACAAACAAAAAAAACCCCCACACAACACACAAACAAAAACACAACACAAAAAAAGCCCCAAACAAGTGCCATGTTACTTTCATAGAGCTGGGCTAGTACCTTACTCCTTCAGGTCCAGAAATACCAGTCATGTCAGTTTACTCTTAGCAAGCACTATGAGAAGGTCAGGAAACCCCATGCACGCCAGTCACTTGACAGAAACATTGTGCACTGCATGAGGAACATGATTACTCCTACTGGAGTCATGATCACGCTTTCATGAAGTGGCCAGGTGCTTCACTGGCTCACTCAAAAGCACATTATGCAAGGGTCCCTATGGCCTTCCATCAGTTGCATGTGCTACAACCACACAAATACCACTGCTTAAGTCACTAGGAGGCTAACCAACTCTATCACAGCACCTCAATGACTCAGACTGCCAGGCATAGGACTTGCAAGGACAAATGTTAGTATTTTTTTGTTGTGGTGGTTTGTTTTTTTCAGGGTTTTTTGGGGTTGTGTTGTTGTTGTGTTTGGGGTTTTTTTTAAGAGAGAGAGGTTTATATAATGTACCTTATAAGGAACCACACTGCTACATTCCTGTAGGTCAGGACACTTCAAGAAATTATTCATGACTTTACCCTAAAATTAGGTTTATACCAGAACCTAGTATGTGCCCTTGTCAAGTCTGCCAGACACTGAATAAACCTCCTTGACAGTTTTTCCACAAATTTTCCCACAGTGGCAGCCTGCAGACATCAAATCATTTTAAATTGTTACTAATCAATTTAAAAACATGATGTTGCAAAATAAAGCAACTATCTTTTCTAATGATTTCCATAAATTCAAGATGACTCCCTGACCTTTTCTTACTTTTCAAGCCAATGACTTTTTTTTCATTGTCAGGCAAGATTTTATCCTGGGACAAACAGCAATATACTTAATATTAGAAATAAGTTAAATATATTTTTTTATTATAAAGCATATTTGTATATGCTTTAATATTTCCCATCCTGATTACATTGTATGTCCTATGTTGACCTCATCCTTCCCCTCGTTTCAACCTTATGACAAAAAAATAAGTTTTCATATTGAATTTGCCATTTTTTTGGCTACACATTCTCTGCTTCCTAAGCCCTCACAAATTTCTCACCTGAAATGTAAGGTGTTAATGTTCTATCTTCTTGCTTTGCCACCTGGCACTTCAGCCAGCAATCTATTTATGTTATTTCTCATGCTCAGGAACTTTCCTTACAATAAAAGTAATTAAAATTTTCTCAAATTTGTATGAACTGATACCTACTGGGTTCTGAAATCTTAATGACTTTAAATAAACAGGCCTTTTTAGCATGCTAAAGAATATCAAAAGCCTGAACATCAAAACCAAAAGGTGCCTGGAAGGGTAACCCCACTATTCTGGCATTACCAGAGCAGGGCAACCCTGCCTCTTCACATCATCAATCTTACATTCACCTGCCCTTGTTCCACAGCAAGCAGAAGCAGCAAGGCCCTCTAGATATGAAAACTGAGTTTAATCCCATAGGCTACTGGGGGCAGGGGGGGGGGATATCCATGTAGAGTATTATATACTTAAGTCATAACTACAGACACACACTTGCTTGATAGTAGGAAGACTAAAAAGTTTAGAGGGGTTATCATGCTACTTCCCCTTATTAATGAAAACTATTTAGCTCATACACTGCCTATATAGTGGTTATGATTTTAAAATGTTGCCCAAGACGCCACTTTCATGACTTATTTTTCATAAATTTCAAATGCATCATTTTTAGATCTTAGTTGTTTGTTGGGGGGTTGTTGTTGTTGGTTTTGGGTGGTTTGTGGGTTTGGGGTTTTTTGGTGGGTTTTTTTGTTGTTGTTGATTTGGTTTGGTTTTTTTGTTTTTTTTTTTTTTGTTTTTTTTTTGTTTTTTTTTTTTTTTGCTTGGGGTTGGTTGTTTGGGGTTTTTTGTTTTTGTTTTTTTTTAATCAGGTTTGAAAGTGTCTATCCTCTACAGAACAAGTTCTGTTTAGAATATTTCAGTGCCTTGAATTTTTCTGTTGAAGTGAATTTAGACTTCTGGGATAAACCCCTAATTTTTAAACCTGATGAGGTACTAGACCAAAATATATATACACAATATGTATATGTACACAGTTCATGAACTTAAGTTTCTCTAAGAGGGGAAAACAAACACACAAAAATCTAAGTTCATTTTGTTGACTTTGCCTCCACTGGGACAGGCAATATAGTTAGGCTAACCTAACTTCTTCTGACCTGTTAACGAGACCTCCTTTTTTCCACACACATTATGTATTCCACACTAATTAAGAAAGAAAGTTAAGCTGCACTCCATGTAAGGCAGCCTGCTTGGCTTGAGAATAGGAGCTGTGCTTCATCTCCTCTCCAATCAATAATCCATAAACTGGGGTTGAATGTGCAGGCTGTTTGCCAGAAAGCCGTAGCTGAGATCATCTTTTCTAAGCCTTTCCTTTTCTTTCATGGTTCAATCAGCTCTGCCCAAAGGAAACATTTCAAATGAATAAAACAAAATCCCACATCTTTTAGTATTTTAATTTGTCATTTATTCCCCTGCAAACCACCATTTTTCACATGTGGCAAATCGAGATTTTAATGAAGCCTGGAAAAAAAACCTGCATCAAGATGGTTGTTGTCCAGCCTTCCACTAAAAACACACAGGTCCACTGTGAAATGCAGTAATCCACGTAGCACCTTGTGTGAAGATTTAGGTTGTAATTTCAAAACTATTTAGTCTATGGAGGTTTATGTATTTGCAAACTTTCAACTTCACAGGTATTCATTAGGTATACAATGCACACACAAAAGACTGCTGTATAGAAATTTCTGTGCCTTCAATTTTACATTAAAATTTATTTTCATTTACCACTGTATAGGTAAATTTTGAAAGTTTTATTTTAAAGCATCACTTCAGCATGCATGACTTTTAAACCCCAGTAAGGTATTATAGTTGGCTTTAATTAACCACTCAGGCTAATGAAACCTTTTCCAATGACCTCAGAATCTTAAGTCAGGTATGCAAAAGCAGTATTTCATTTTTTAATAAAGTCAACAGAAAAAACACAAAAAGCAGTAGAATAGTATCATAATGATGATGCCTACAGCCAAGAATAGGAGAGTGCAAGCTATTGGTCTGGCAGGTTACCTAATACCAAGCGTATAATATTTTGTTACATGTAAATGAATTAATTCTTTCTTGTGTTTATTCTGTTCTTGCATTGCAATCATTCAGTTGTCTGAGTTAACATATTTATGTACTTTGATTATCTACACATGTTGCCATGTACTTATTTTTTTTCAGGAAATCTTTCTAATTTTTCTCCCCTAGGAAGGTAAAAAAAAAAAATCACAATCTTTAATAAAGAAGATACCTAGGACAGATTTTTGTTCTCTCCTTGCTATTTGGTACAGATATAACTGGAAAGAAACCAGAAAACTATACTATTAAAAGGGTATGGACACAATAAAGCGAACATGAGTATCTATAGCTCCTATATAAGCAAATCTCTTCAATACGAGATTTCTTTGGGAGATGGAAGTGTTGTGCATGTACACACAATGCATTAGCTAGTGATAGCCTGAATTGTAACTGATACTTGATCTTTTCAATTTACACTAAGATAAGACAAGGAGAGACGGGGGCAGGGAGCAGTCTTACAAGTCTTAGTTTTAAATTTTTAATTTTGAAAAGTGTTATTTCAGCTGCAGTGACAAAACTAAAGCTACCTTTGAATTTAAATTATTTGTCAGCTCCTGTGATATGGTAAACATTACATCTGAAAAAGAAAAGATTCATTTCAGGGTTATAAATTCCCTCAGAGCATTACAGGGAATAGTATTTCCATTGAAAAGCTGGTTTTTTGGAAGGATTCTTGCCTTCAGGTTTACCCATGCACCCCAGTTAAGTAAAATATATACACAGAAAGCTAGCTTCCAGATTTATGACCCACTGTAATAAGATATGCATTCAAGCAACTAGCAGAGTAGCAACTGGGTATAATTTAAAATTTTTAACTGTATCATAGTAATAAGATCAAATTAAATTTTAAAAGAAAATACAAAAATGATATGAAAGGGGAGAACATGAGTATTCTTGTACTTTTTGGCTTGTGAGGTACCAACTGGATTTACGAAAATAATCTTCTGCATGTAACTAAATCTACTGGTCTAGCATTCCTGCCTCTTAACAATAATTTTAGCTTATCTGTCATTACTCAAATTATAACTTTGGAAATAAACTATCATTTAGTAAGTAAGTGTAGATTATCATGCCTGTTTCTGTAAAAGTCCTGCCATGGGCTGTTTGCTTTGGTTCCGCCCTGCCCTCCTGCCATGACCTGAAACACAGTACTCCGAAAGAAGACAGAAGATATCCAGCATTTCCATTCACCTTGCACTATTTCTCAATAACTGTCACTTTCTACAAAGGTTTGGACTCAGCCATTAATCTACAGAGGGACACAAAGGATGTCATACACTTGGAGGGCAGCATTATTGCCTCTCCATCCATATTGAGTCAGATGACCCCCAAAATGGCATTAAAGGTATATGTGTGTATATTTTTTGTTTTAAATAAGAGGCCAATTCCTGCTGTAATGGTGAAAAAAGATTTTTAAAAACCCAACGTTTATCATAAGGAAAATAGGAAAAGACTATTTTCAATTAAATTTCACATAAGAAACAATCTATACAAAAATAATTTCTTTTTTTGCAGAGAAACATTTTAAAAGCAAGCCACATGTTCTCCATCACCTTCAGTCTGTCACAAGCTCAACCTGTGACAGAATGCTTCCATTGTCAACTGAAATACTGGTGGGGTCAGGGGAACTAGGGACCTCCTCATTTTCCTCAGATCAAGACACCCTGCTGATATTTCAGGCTGCACTGAGGATAGTATCCAGAAGGGATGTTTTGGATTGTAATATAAACACGTAGCAGGATGCACATCTCCTTGGGGCAAACAGCGAAGTCTGTCAGCATCTGCCGCAGAGAACCTGACTGTGGGTAAGAAGATCCACTGATGCACTTGCCACACGATGTAAATTAAAACTATTAAAATTCATAGGGCACAATATAAGAATGAAAAATAAAGGAAGAGGGACAGTATTAAAGCTAGGAGAAGAGATCAGTTTTTACATTTTTCCAACTGAGTTCATGCTCACAATTCTAAAACACTTGCCACCAAACAAGTCATACGTACTGCTGGCAGACAGACATTGCCTTTGGGACATTACTTCTATTTTTAATTTCTAGGGCATTGTTCTATCCAGTGTGCAGGCAAGGAGGGGGAAATTCCTTAAATGAAAACCTACTGAAGACTAAAGCCATTCAGCTTTAAAGTGATTTCTGGTTGTAGCAAGAAGGAGACAATACATTTTGTTGAGAAATAACTCAATCACCTGCCTAAGAGCTGGAAGTAGTCATCTGTTTTTACAAACCTACCCATCACACCAAACTCAACTTGCTATATTTTACACAGTGACATCATGATGTAATTTTACCGCAGCAGTTGCACAGAGTGTAATGATATCTGCAATGTTACTATACGTGATGCAGCACCTATTTGGATACTATGGCCACAGTACTAGATGATGAAATATTGCACTACCTCTTAAAGATTACTCAAAACATACCTGGCACAAGCTCACCTAGCAGAAGGAAGATCAATCCCGCTTTAAACTGGAGCTGACCCAAGGAGAACAACAGTTTAGAAGATTTCATTCACTGATCAACAATTTCTTTCGAAAGTAAGCATTACAGGGACTCTATGCTGGGACAGCAAAACACATGCTCTTTTTCATCTCCCCAGCTCAACCCTTATTGCTCACCCTGTTACCATTTGTACTTTAGAAGAGATGGTGAAATCCAGTGCAAAGAGGGTAGGATGGGGGGGAGGGCCACGACAAACACCTTTTTAAATAACACAGTTTTATTGAAAAAGAAATGTTTAGCCTTTCACCAAATGCTGCCTTATGCATACAGAGAATTTTCTCTTCTCCGCTGCGGGTGCACACAGCCCCCTGCCTGGGTGAAGGGCAGTTACAGGTATGCAGGGAGCAGAAAATATCAGCAGTGTTTAGAAACTGCTTGCTCCATGAAAGCTGGGTGCCACTTTGATATCAGCAAGGGCAGCTTCACCTTACAAGAAAACTCCTGTCGTTCTCTTCAGTCCAATGATCCGAAAACTTCACGTGGTAAGCAGCACCTCTTGCCACAAGAAAGCTGTTAAATATTTTTGAAAGTTTTCAGTTCCAAGTGGCATTTCTGGAGCAGCCAGCTGCTGGAAGCATCTATTTTGCTAGAGGAAAGCAATTCACACTTGTGACACAGATACAACCAGAGTCCAATGCAACTCCAAGGAAATCTGAAGTCCAAGCAAGCATTTTGTCACCCTGTTTTTACAGTTAAAACACCTCTAAAAAAAAAAAATCTTAATTCCTTTACAAAGTAGACAGAGCTTCTTTTAACTTCTTATTTATTTTTTAATTTATTGGGAGAATATTTTTTCCTCTACCACCTTAAAGACTTTATGTAACAAAGCTTCAAGTAAAATCAGAGTAAAGTTTCATTATCTGCTGTAAATAACAAATGATCTACTACCTCAGAGCTTTCACTGAACACTGGTCTACTAAAATCTCAGGCAAAGAGCCAAATTCTGGATTTGTGAATATGCATGTGCCTCTCACCGACTTCAGTGTGAGCCACGTGAATGAATCTGAAAGCTGAAGTTGACTCTAATTCATGTTTTAAGCCTAATGAACTGGTAATAATCAAATGATTTGCTCCATTTTTGCCTTGTATTTTTAATAAGATATTAACAGCAAGATTAGGTAAAAGAAATAGAGCACAAATAGAAATTCCCAATACACAGCTCCTCGCTGATCTTTAGTATCTCTGGTAAAGTCAAAGGACTAGACAAATTTTGGATCAAAAAATCAGAATTTAGGTTATTGATTTTTTTCTTTCATATTTTCTGTTTAGTGCTGGATATAATTTAAAATGGGTATTTATTGCACATAAGACTAAGGTAAGTAATACAAACCAATTCACTTGGCTTCAGTTGAGTTCAGTTTGACTTACTGCATAGAAACATCTATTAGAGTGTCCCATCAGCCAAAACAAGGGCAGAACAGTGAGAGTGATTGACAGTAGGGAGAGTAGAAAAAAAAAAAAGCACAAGGGTTAGATGGAACAAGAGCAACCTGGCCAGTGCCAGGGAGAGGCAAAATAGCAGGTACCAGACGCAACTCAGTTCTCTGAACCAAGGATATGAAACTGGATTTCTCATATTGTTGCTACATCACAGTTTGACTCCCTTAAGTGTGCTTTAGGTCTTTTAGATATGTACACACACATGCAAATACGTATACACACACTCATCTAACAAGACAACTACACTCCTAGAAATTGCCACAGAAACCAGTTATAAACATGGGATTGGTACTCCTGGGATACAGACTGTAGTCTGAATTAGGATTGCATGTCCTGCGTCCTGGAAGGACAAAAACCCACCTATATTCTTTGTAATGCAAATATCCGCTCTGTATTTCATTAAATAGTTTCAGCAAAAGTCAGTATTGTGGCTTATCAAACCTACCATGCTTCTTATTTGCTTCTTGTTTGTTGAACTAGATTAATAACATTTCTTTGATTTATTGCAACTTTTGTAATAAATCTGACAAAGCACTGCACTACTGCCATCCACATTAATCTCAACGGGTAGCTTCAAATCACTACCATTGATTTCTAAATAAATATATTTTAAACCACTCACCATTTAATGTCCCCTTGAGGAAGTTTTGGCCCATATAAACACAATTATTCCTGATTGATTTATAGAAACTAATTTAATTGAGTAAGTAATGAGTGTCTTTTCCCAGGTGGGTAGGAAAAGTAAAACAAAATATGCACGTATCCCTTGAGAAGATGCAATAAAAGGAAAATATTTATAAGCTAGGGCTTATATAATTATATTATATACAAGTAGGACTTCCCATTTTGGTGTATCCAGTGGAAAGGAATATTTCAAAAACTACTGCACCTTTGCATTTCTTATGTAATACTAGAACAACTCTGCCTATGACATTACTATTACAAGAAAATATTTAAATGAAGATCAGTAGGACAAGATACATAATCAGTCCAACCTTTGAGAAAAAACAGCATTACCTTTTCCTGAAAGCAAAGCAACAGTGTAAGATTGACCAAATGGCATATTCCTTCCTCACCAGCACCAAAGGCAGTTGGGTTTCCTGTCACTGACCCAAAGCTCCCAAGAAATTACAAATAGCTTTTACAATACTGATCATAAACAGTCTCTTTCTTGCTTTTAACAGTTCTTCACAGCTGAGACAAACACAACTGAACAGAGATTTGGCTGCTTCCATGGATTCTGCTTCATGAATATATTTACAAAAGTGAACTTTCTGGGAGTTGTTAAAAAGATTACAACTACTAAAGCAATGTTTCAATATAACCAAAAACAAATTGGAAAAAGGTAGCTCCTTTAAGATGATAACGTGACATCTGCTGCACCAGATGGGAAAAAGGAAAGGACACGACCCATTTGCCAACCTTGTTTTCTAATTGATCCATTCCTGGTTGTTTCTCAAGTTGAAACAAGCCTCCACATTCCCACTGAAGTGTCTTCTAATTGGCTCTAAGTCTGCTTCCTACAGGAAGGCAAGGGCTCTCTTTACCACAGTTTTTCCTGATTGGCCTTCCTGCTGTCAGCATCCCTAAGTCCTACCTCTCCAGCTGTCTCCCTGCTCCCACCTTGTACTCCTGAAGCTTTTTCTACCTGAACAAGCTCATTGCTCCCAAGGAAGAAGAGTCTCCCCTTCCCTCAAAGGGGCTGTTTGATCTGGCCCTGACTATCACAGGCTGGACTGCACAAAATAGCTGTCTGTCTTCTTGTCAGCCATACCCTTTCCAACAATTCATAAAATACATGTAGTAAATTGTAAATAGATATAACTAATATTTCTGTCATCTATTACCAAAGATATTTACATTTCTACAGTCAACTGTCTAATTTAACTTAGAATGACCTACTTAGCTCCAACTATTTTTAAGTCTTCATGTGTTGAGTAACAGTGATTGAGAAACTGCTCCCTGTTCCCAATAAGAACATTTTTCTTCCTTTGAATTTTGTATTTTTATAGAAAATATGAAGTTTTCCAATAACTAAGGCCAAACATTTTAGTCTGAAAAAATAAAATATTCATTTTGAAGGAAATACCCAAGAAATATATCTAGAAATAACTATTTGTACTGTTTCTTCCCCCCTACCACCTGGGAAGGGTTTAATGGCAGTAGATCCTACATGGTTTTACCAGCTTTACTAAACAATCCCAACATTTTTTCCCCTCCTCTTATCTCATACTAAAACTCTTGACCTTCCTAACTGCATGATAGCCCATCACCCTCCTATCACCAGCCAGGGCTCCCATCACCTGCAGCAATGCCCCCCTGCATCCTCCTTTCTTCCCCAAGGCTGTAAGGCTAGTTCCTGCCCCGAGCGCTCAGCTGAAGGCACCAGCATCACACAGCTCTCCCTGAGCAAGCCTGACTGCTCTCAAATGGTGGAGAAGACCTGCATCCCCTTCTCAGGTTTTGGCTGCCCCTCAGATGGATACGCATCTACCTAGCTGAAAATCACCTCTGCTGAGTACTGATGGGAGCATAACTATGATAGCCTGGAGTTCAACATGGGCTCCAAAACTTGCCTAAAAAGTAGCTAGCCCAAGCAGGGCTGTATGTTGCCATAGCTACACTGTTGTCATTACTCAAACTATCTAGTTTAAAATTAACAACACTCCGTCTCCACCAGCTCCAGTCCCACCTATGACTGCTGTGGTGACACACATGCTGATTATTCAAAACACACAGGTCTCCCACAAGGAGTAATTTTCACAGGGTCTACAGAAATACACAGTTCAGTTCCTCCTTTCCTCCCCACCCAACTACCAAAGCAGCAAGCATTTCCTTAAAAACACCCTGCTGAATTTCTAAAGATGGTATGCATGTATAAATAGAAGTGGTTTGGCATGATGAGATCCCAGGGAATAAATTGGCTCACTTCAACTTGCAACACAAAAGAACAATAGTCAAACTGAAAAGGACAGAGATCTATATTCAAAATTACGTCTAAACTACGGAGGGGAGATACTTAAGAATGACAAACTTACAAAATAATTAGAAGTCATGAGAGATTTTTTTTTTTTTTTTCCAAGAGTAGAGTAAGGCTATACATTCCCAAGGGTCAAAAGAAGTTAGCTGCCTATCTGCCATAATGGAAAATTACTTGATCAGACCCAGGGCTATTTTTGTAACCTGTAACTTCCATTTAAAGTAATTACCTGGTCCATAGGTCTAGCTCCCTTTTACTCTTATTGATTAATTCTACCCATCTTCAAGATTTCTATTTAAATTCTTATTTAAGAAAAAAAAAAGGGAAAGAGCTTTTCTGCAGGTGTCAATGATATCAAAGGACTTCCCTTATTTTAAAAGCATCCTATATTTACACAGAATCTTCAGGATAAAGATTAGAAGCACACACTTTACAAACAATTATGTAGTGGTACAAACAGAATTGATTAGATCCACATGTTCAAAGGCATCACTTTCTGTACCATTACAATGCATGAACCACAGAGACTCAGACAGAAACTAGTACTGCTCAGAAACACTATCCCCAACACCGCAAAAATCTATTAGGAGAACCAAATACAGGGCTAGGACACTGCTGAAACATTAACTTCCCAGTTCACTGGCTAGTAATCTTATCTTTGATCCAACAGCTCAAGTCCTCCCTGCAAGCTCCATTATAGCAAACAATCATACTCTCTAAAGAATACTATTTGGGGGGGTGTTGATATTTTTAAAAAATAAGTGAGGAGGGAATTACTTCTGAAAACAGAGCTGGACCTGCTGATCATTTGAAAGTTCAGAACCTACATAAAAACTGTACAGAATGAATGGTGCAGGCTGAAGAGTGGGCACCATGTTGCACTAGCAGGGGTGGGTGCACCTCCCAGCTGGTACTCTTGCAGAGCCGAGCCTTTCCCCTCAGCCTCTCCATGTTTAAATGTACAATCCCCTATTCGTTTTCCCTGTACACATTTGTATAACCCTGTAATACAGGATGCTGAAACATAGCCAATATTTACACAGTTTTTATTTCTGCTTCTGCAGAACAGGAGCTGATAAGCTACTTTTTGTTTCAGGTTTTGTTACTTTTAATTTCACACAGTGCAGATAAAACTAATCTATACGCCATGCAAGGAGCTAGGTCAGATAACAAGAAAAAACCCATAGCTATTATAGTAGCAGCACTATGTAAGTATCCAATGATGCATTTTATTGCCTCAGCTGGTCACCCGCCAGACTGGTAATATTCCTGTTTCAGGTGACTTGCGTAAAGGAACCAAAAATTTAGGGATGGATGTGCACAAGAAAGCATCAACTAATCACTGCAGTGGGTTTGCTGTATAACATGCATACTTACCTTGTTAGTAAGGTTAGTAAGGGCGCTTCTTCCTCCACAGGTAAGCATGATGCAGTGAGAAACTAGGAGCAGAAAAGGCAATACAATCTCTTATCCAGAATCTCATACAAATTCAAGTGAAAGAAGGTACAGTCACCATGTTCTCAGCTCAGATTCACCATGTCACAGTCAATATCAAAGGGCAGGTCTTAACAGGGCAGAAAATAAATTACTACTTCTCACTCACCAAGCCTGGATGTTCTAGCTTTGCCTCAAGAGAATTTTCCAGCTTGTCATAAAAGTCTGAAAGTGGCATACTATCAGAGAGAGTTTGATATCTAAGCAATCCCATTTCTGCATTTTAAAAACCTTCCTACTTTGACTTCAAGACATTTGCACTTCGAAGTCATTCTTAACCTTTTTTAATACTTTTTAAATATTCATGTCTTTTTAGTCACATTATCATCAGCACTCTATGCTCAAATTCCAGCAGCAGCAACCACACATTAGCCACACTATACACTCCCATCATTTTTTACAAACCAATTTCCCTTTTATTGTTTTACAGCTTCGAACAAAGGAGGATCGGCACTCTTTCAACACAGACCTCAATCTTTTATTATCAATGTGCCTCTGGTAGCGTCAAAGTTATTTTTGACAGCAACTTCCTCCACCAGAGAGTCAATTCTAGACAGGGACAAAGCAGACAAACTGCACTGGACAGCAAACACACGGGAGCAGGGAAACAGTCCTGGCTGCCTGCTTGACCCTGCAAAGCCAGGCTGCTACTGCCATCTGTTATTGTGACAAAAGGTTCAAGTACAGAGGGCAGCAGCTATTGCCGAGAAGAGCCATGAAGCAGGAGCCACTGCTTAATCCTGCTCTTTTGCCAGCACCAGCAGTGCCAGCCCACTCTTACCCATCTTTTCCACCTCTTTCCTCTCCTCATCCCCACCACAAACCACTGAGCCCTGGCCCATCTCTGGCCTTTCATCCCTGGGATAGCAAGCAAGAGCCCTGAATCACAGCATCAGAATGCCAGGATTCAGGTACTGTCTCCCAGACCTTTTATTTTTATTCTCTTTCTTTTTTCTTGCCCCTTCGCTTATTCTCTTCTAGACAAGTCCACTCCAAAAGTCAAAGTGGCACTAACACACCACTTGCCTGCCACCCCACCGTCCATCCTGCTGATCTCTTACATCTTTTCCTTTATGTGGTGTCTGCCTATTCCAATTGGTCTGTAAGCCACTTGGGGCAAACTGACATGTAATATTAAGTTTTTGTGCACTGATTAGACTATCACTTTGTAACTCCCACAAAAATGCTGCTGCTATTAGAGTTCATGTAAGTATTTATATACATATATATATTTATTTTACCTTAAATAGACTGAGACAATATAAGCAAATATTATTTTAAACCTATTCTCTTAATAGCAGCAGTTTTGGTTTTCCAAATTACCTTCCTTTCCTTTTCTATTCAGATCAACATTTCCCATTTTCCCATAAATACGATCTTACCTTTGAGTTCAAGTGGTAATGATTCATAAGACGTACAAAGAATAGGCCCCCAGAAGTGATGTTCTCAAGAATAGTATTTCTGACTTCATTAATAGTCTTCTGATATTCAAGCATTAGCATTTATTTAAGTGTTCTTGTACTAGAGGTTGCCAGTGGTTGTCAGCTCTTGAGAGGGCTAGCACTGCTGCTACAATAGGGTTATGCTAAAGCTGGCTGCATTTTTTGACAAGTTTTTGTTATTTCAACCACTCCCATTACAATGTATTAGCTAAACCCAAGCCCAAAGCAGTATTCTAACACTTATTAAATACTCCTTCATAAGGTACATTTCTGTAACAATATCATTTCAGATTATCTGTGCATTTCTCTCCTGCCATACATTATATATATGACAGATAATGCCAGCTGAATTCCTCAATGGTGCCTGATCAGGAAAGGGCAAAGGCTGCCAAGGCACTTTTTGACTGGCAGACAGCTATGCAAGGGAACCAAGCTCAGAGCAAGCACAAATTACTGTGATGGAGGCTTTAACTCTCAGAACACAATGAAACAGGACAAGTTTGACAGACAATTAGGAATCCTGCTCTTCTAATCAATGCAAGATCTGGGCCAAATCCATCTTCAAAATATGCCTGCTATCAACAGTTATATGGAAGAGACCAGCTTTGGACAGATAACCTGTCCTATTCTCAATAAATTAAATGCTTCACAAATAACCCACAATGACAATTCAGAAGATCACTGTATGCCTCTCATGTTAGCTGCTCAAGCATAGTCTTTCAGAAATTACCTAGACTTAGCCTTTTCCTGATCAGAGACAATCCACTTTCAGAGCAATCATGCACATAAAGAAATACTGGATTCTTAAGAACAAACTGAAGGCAATCAGGACAGCATAAAGATTCTTCAATGGCCACTATGCTAGAGAGTAAACTTCACTTCCACAGTTACTCTATCAGTGATACTGGACATAATACTCCTTTGCAAAAACTAGAGAAAGTCAGAATTCGTGAGGCAGTCACTTTAATTGTTTTTTTTTTTGTTTGTTTGTTTTTTATACTTGCATGTTATAATCTAGAGAAGCTTAATGATCTAGAACATCCAGTCCAGCCATCTCATCTTGCTGCACTGGTGACATCTGGGTAATTTTCTTCAGGTTCCTTAAAGTCATAAGTACATGAGAGTCTCTGGTTTCATTTAATTAAAGGAAAAAAAAAAAAAACAAACAAGGGGGAGGGAGAGGGGGGATCAAAACACTTCTACATCTTTATGACTTCAGGGAAGAAAAAAAAATTAAGGCATAAATACATGAAACATTAGCCAAAAACCCTAAAATGTATTTTGGATCTTGGTATTCTGGAGAAGCAGCTGTCAGAATTTCCACACTCTGCTTCTCAAGGTAACCTGCAGAAAGTCAGCCAAGTAATATTAACAGAACCTGATCCAAAGGTTTAAACAAATGAAGCAGCATGTTTTAGACTCCTCTCTTCAAAGCCTGACAGTGATCAGTGCTGCAGGCACACAGCATTACCCTCATCCACAACCAGTTCTTTGACAGCACAGCCATTAAATGAACAGCATTTTCCCTAAAGCCACAACCTGCTTTTCTCTGGTTAATATTTAGAGAATTCATTTTGAGGTGATGAAATCCTGATGAAGTTTTCGTTTTACAAGCATGACGTCCCCTTTGTCACATTTCATAGCAAACTCGCATTCACACCTGGTTTTTCATAAGCGTCCCACAAGTACAAATTGTTCATGTATTTTGTACTTCACAGTTATGAGTCTACTACAAGGTATGCTCTTGACAACAGGGATACAGACTGTGCATCACACTGTTTATATTCAGTGTATTTAACCCAGCCAGCTTCTTAGATCTATTAATTCTTTAAAGGACATATTATAGGCATGAGACAGTTGCGCTGTGTAATTTCCTCCTCTTTAAATAGAGCCACATGCCGGTGTGGCTATAGACTGAATTTTCTGTTTTCTTTCTTGGGTTGGTGGGGGGGTTTACTCATTCTGAATCATTATTTCATTCTTTTTTCCACTGTTTTCATTACATCCCATACTGAAATACTAGCTGGACTAACACCAATAACCTGCATATACCCAAATATCTCCAAAAGCATTCTTAAGGTAGCTTTAATAACTATTGTTACATTACATCTAAGGATTAAGAGAAGACATTGCATGGCAGCACTGGTAAAAGAACTTAGACTCCTGACTTGCACTCCAGCGCCAAGACGTACTGAAAGAAAAAAGCATCACAGGTGAAACTGAAGGGCCCTGCCACACACAGACTTCCGTAGCATCAAAGCAGTATCCAAAGGACAACGACGTTGATCCGGTATGTGGACTCAAAACGATCTAAAACACAGTGAAAAAGCACCTCATCTGTTAATCCAGCTCTCCCCGTGAGGGCATGCTGAGCTATTTAAGCAGTTTCTTTTAAGAAGGGCATTTTTTTTAGAAGTGCCTTTACTCAGACTTTTGGCCAGCTTTAGAGTCACCAGTTCTCAGACACTGGCAGGAAAAAGGAAAAAACAAACAAACAAAAAAAACCACCACCACCAACAGGGACTATGGAGAAGCCCCTGTGTCCCAGCTTACACCATACCCTTGAGAACTAAGTTAGCGGAGTGAAAAGACAGGGGTGGCATTTGCAGTAGTGGCAAACATCCTATTTATAGTATCCTAAATTAGGATATTGGGGATATAATTAGTTAAGTAGCACTTTGAATAAAACTGAATTAAGCTTTAGAGTTAAAACGTCAAAACTGAACACTGTCGATTGAGTTAAAATTCAAATCAATGTTAGGCTCTACATTTTACCTGAAACTGTAAGATAAATTTGTTCTTTCTTTTTAAGTCATAAAATCCTTCCTGTCTCTTGCATCACTCACTCTTTCAGATCTGCAACGCTAATGAAAAAGCACTCATGCTTCAGAAAAATATGATTTGGCACTTTGGAAATACGATCAGGATTAAGTTATCAGTTCAAATCTAGCAGCAGCAAGTGAGAATCATTATCTGGCATCTGCCACTTAGTAGCCTGCAATATATACCAGTAGTTTTACTGTGGTCCTAGATGGAAACGTGCCCACAAAGAAAATGCATCACATAAATGGTGGTACTTCTTGTCTTCCAATACTCCAGTCTGGTACCTGCATTGAAGCCCGTGGAAGAACAGGAAATTGCAAAATCCCTCTCCTGAAACAAACAACTCCCATCACTTCTCTTAAAAATAAATAAATGGTAATTTCAGAGAAGAGTTGAGAGTGTCACTGAAAATGACCACGTCAGTATTTCCCTCCTTCCTCTCTTTAAGAGCTTTTCATTTGACCTTCATTTATGTGTGCGTGCATATATATAAAAGTGTGTGTCATGGTTTGTTTTTTTTAACTGGAGTTTATGCAACAAGAACATAAGTGTGAATTCACCAGTTACTCATGATGAGTTTCAGCCTGCACTAACTTTCAAAAAAGCTTTCCTATCAGCTTACCTGGGCACAGAAACAAAGCTAGAAGTTTTTATGCTGCAATCCCAATGCACTGCAAAGTAGTGGGGAAGAAAAAAAAAAAAAAAAAAAAAAACACTAAATAAAAATTAACAATCTATATGTCATTGAAAGTGTAAAGAAATTAGTTCCATTCTTCCTCTCTCTCTCTCGTCTGTTTCCAAATAAAGCTTTATTAGAAATAATACTGTCTCTCCACCTATACATACATACAGGTGAGAGAGAGAGATGGCTATCTCTCACACATGCCCCTCCTGTGATTTTTTTCCTTCTATTTCCAGAAGAGAAATAATTTTCTTTTGATATATAAAGCTGAAGATTTATTATGCTAGTCATTCAAAAAGGCAGCAAGTATTTTAAACAAGTTCTCTAAAATTCAAAAAGTTGAGCTGTGATCACTGAAAACTAGGATCAAGAGCAAAGCCTCTTTGTTTCCAGTCACCTCTTTGTTTCTGCCAGTCAAAACACTAATTTGTGACTTTGCTCATTTGTTTGTTGTCTTTATCCTGCACAACTATGCTTAAAAAAAGCAAATAGAAACAATCTTTGGTTTTCTTCAGCTTTCGCTTCCCAAAAACATTCAAAAGATGTTTAAGCATGGTGTCACAAAACCCCACTTCAGAAGAAACTAAGCAAGCTTAATAGGATTAGCTCTTGCCTTTAGAAGAAGGAATACCCCATATATTACCTTTTTTATGTAAATAAAGCATATACAACTTTCTCATATACATTTTATATATATATACACACACTGACTTTATATGAGCATAGATAAAGTGAGCACATGTATGTATGTGTGTGTGCACTACGATATATGTTATGCTTGTATCACTCTCACAAAAAAGCACTTACTTCAGGGTCACTACTCAAATACTAAGAAGAGCTAAAACAAAGTTCCACATTTGCAGAATCACCCCAAGGAAACGTACAGTAAAGGAATTATGTTCATCTCCCATGCCCTCATTTTGCCACAAACGGTTATTGCCACAGTGGAAGCAGGTCCACTTGTTCTAAAACATGGCCCACTTGCCAGACATGAGAAGAGCCAGAAACTCTCTACTAGTTATTTCGGCTAAATATTTCAAGCCGGAATTAGCTTACACAAGCTCACAGGTGCTGAAAGAGCTGGAAACATTACCCAGCTGCCTCTGAAACAGGTGACTTTCAAGATGAAAGGGGCTTCCATCCAAGTGATGCAAAGCAGTATTTGGCACATTGTACACATGCAAGAGACTCACCAGTACTGTCATCTAGATATTGAGCTGACTTTTATTAGAACATATGCCATATGTCTGGCTAAGATGCAGCACGCTTCATGAATGCATCTCCTCAGTTCCTCACAGTTAAAAAACCAACAGCCTGCACTCATGGCAGCCTTCACAGAAAAGCTAAAGCCAGATCATCATCATGCGGAACTTCCCTTAGAACAGGGCAGGACATAGACACTAATTGTCGGAATGTCATGCTACAAAGCCACTAAGATTGTCAGAAACCCTTCTGTGTAACAACACAGACTCCTCCCTGCCAGAGTCACTTGATGCGTGTTGGAGAGTCTTCTCCTTCATAATCCTTCCTTCCCAATTTTCTAGACATCCCTAAAGTCCTTGCATCCTCCACTGTGCTCCAAGAACACCCCAGGATCAATCAGAATAACTAATCGGTCATGATGAACACACTGCTCTTTAAAGAAGATTCATTCTGGTCACGCTGGAGGTGAACCTTTTCTTGTTTGGTTGGTTTTGTTTTTAATTAAGAAACAGTTGACATGTAAGCACAGCTTTATTAGAGTTCATTTCTTGCTGGAAAAGTTCTGTTAGTTTAAAAAAATCCTTATTTCAAGGACAATCCCAATTTCTCCTCATGAAACAAATATTGTATGGCATGCACAGGTTTCTAGTAATTTCTAAGCATATAATCATTTAATTTAATAAGGCCTATTCAATTTTAACAATAATTAGTAGATATATTTGATGTTTCACACATCCCAGGCCTTCTATCTCACCATAAGGAAAACCCCAAAACTCTATTAGTTTCTTTTACATAAAGGGGCTAACTTCCATCAGCATCCCATTCAACAAACTATAGGAAAGCTCCCTTGGAAACTGAAAAAAAACATCAGTGTTGCCACTCATTAAGAAGCAAGTCCAGTGTGCTCTTCAAATGACTCTCCTAGAAACGTATCAAGGGAATGTCATTACAGATTTTAGACATGTCTGCAAGTTAAGAATTTGGGAGTCACCATGGAGAAAGACTGCAGAGAGACAGGAAGGAATCCTCTTACAGATCAAGCCCCTGTTAAGAACGGAAGGTTCCCACTGAATGGGACAGGGGAGAAGGGAAGCAACACTGCTGCCCTGCGAAGTAGAAAGGACAGATGAGGAAGTTGGGGCATACATGTATCTTTACTTAGGAAATTCTTTTATCCAAGTCTGTTGTTGATTTTTGATACAGATTTATGCAAGCATTATATCATCCTTTGTATTTATCATCATTTATATCATTTTTATCAATCCTGTACTAAAATTTCTTCGAGGAAAAATTTAGACTATCACCTTTGGTTTACTCCACTAAATAAACAGATAAAATGTAGAACTTGGCTTCCCCCCACCCACCCCTTCAAAAGGTCAGTAAGTCAGTCTCCTACATTTCCACAGCACCTTACACACCAAAAATCTCAAATTACTTTACAAACTTCAAGTGTCATCCACCTTGCAGAAAAGCCTTCTACAGGCAGGAACCTGGCCAGATAGATACTACACCTCTTAAAGAAAAAGTCTTAAGAATTAAAGAGCAAAACTTTGTGCCTTTTTTTTTGTAGCTGGACAGAACAACATTGTCAGGTTTAAAACACTGGCCCAGAACCTTCCAGTCTATTCTATAGAGAGGTGTTGATTTTTACTAGCTAAAGTTTTCATTACCAATACTCGTCATCCCACAAACATTAAGACAGGCACACACAGACTTTTGGTGGAGTTCTTGGTGATTCACCACCACATACAAAATTTCCACTCAGAAACGTTTGTTGGTGGGGCTCTTGTGACTCACCTCCAAAGCACTTTCTTCCCCATCATCATGGTCCCTTGGTGGAGTGTTGGTGATTCATTAATGCATGGCCAGTCATCTTAACTCAAGCAGTTTGCCAGATGACTGCATTGTGACTTCTGCTTGCTGAGTGAATTAAGTGTTCTTCCACACCAGTTTGTACCTCTAGAGGTGACATCTGAAGACAGAGCTGTTCCACTGCTATTCCCATGAGTCCAGTCCTTCCTAGTTTTGCCTTGTCCTACTATTTCTGGGGGCCAGCGGAACACCTTTCCTTGGTATTTAATCCTTCATTTTCCATATGGTCAGGTAACCACAGATAACTAACCAAAGGAACACTTCAGAAGATTAACAGCATTATGAAGCCACTTCCAGACAGGCCATTAGGCTGAAACCCAGCACCAGGAACAGAATATCTTAGCTATAACCTTATGAAGTTAATGATGCTAACCAGAAGTGCAGCAGTACACACTTTGTGCTCACTAACTATAGACCTATAGACTTATCCCTAGCACAAATTATTCTTACTTGTTAAACTACAGCAAGGAATCTTAAGGCAGAGCCCAGGTGGGGGGTTTTTTTGTTTGTTTTTGTTTTGGTTTTTTTGGGGTTTTTTTGTTTTGTTTTTTTGGGGTTTTTTTTTGGTTTTGGGGGGGGGGTTTGTTTTTTTGTTGTTTTGTTGGTGGGTTTTTTTGTTGTTTTGTTGGTGGGTTTGTTTGGTGCTTTTTTTTTTTTTTTTTTTTTTTTTTTAGGAAAAAGCCCAAACAAAACCAAAAAAACCACACACACAGACAGCAACCCCCTAGAAAGTTCTGCAAAAATCTGTCCTGGAAGAAAATCAGGAATGACTCAAGAGGCAGAGGCATAGGGCATACATACAGAGTACTTGAAAATGTTCAAATCTCAGAAAGTGCTGCCCATATATTACCCCATACATATTTGCATATAACATGAATTATGCTGTTTGTAACTAACATTGTTGCTATTACAGAAGATGTTCCTCCCCACCCCCAAGATCCAAGACTTGTGATTATACATAGTTTGGCCAACCAACTGAAAATATAAAAGGTGTTGAAAGCTCCAGAATAGAAAAGAAATACGCCTGTAGACACAGTTACCAATATGTGCAGGAAAGATTTTTAGGACTCCAAATTATTAATAAAAATCACTTCCCCCCCTCGGTTCCCTGTCGCAACAAGCCTTCCCCTTGCCCTGTGTTTCCAAATGGCCTTCATATAGAATAAATAATTTAAACATATAGGTATTAGCTATTTAAGTCCTTTCAAAAAAATTCTTTTGGTTATGATTATCTGTGGCATACTGTTTATTTTTGTCTCAGTTGTAAAAGTGAGACTATATATCAAATCTCTAACACCCTGTTCTACATTCTGCTGTACTTGAGGTTACAGCCATCAGTGCTGCTCTTCTTCCTTGCTCATTTATGCAATGAAAAGAAGGCCAAACAGCACATTCTGTGCTGCTGTCAGTGGTGAAGACTTACAGCCCAGGTATAGATTTAATAAAAGCTCCCAAAAATAATAGTTATATCATATAAAATCATAGAATCATTAAGGTTGGAAAAGACCCTTAAGATCATCGAGTCCAACTGTTAACCTAGCACTGCCAAGTCCATCACTATACCATGTCCTCGAGTACCACATCTATCCGTTCTTTAAATACCTCCAGGGATGGAGACTCAACCACTTCCCTGGGCAACCTGTTCCAATGCTTAACCACTCTCTCCGTGAAGAAATTTTTCCTAATATCCAACCTAAACCTCCCCGGCACAGTTTGAGGCCATTTCCTCTTGTCCTATCACTCGTTACTAGGGAGAAGAGACTGACCCCCACCTCACTACAACCTCCTTTCAGGTAGTTGTAGAGAGTGATAAGGTCTCCCCTCAGCCTCCTCTTCTCCAGACTAAACAACCCCACCTCCCTCAGCCGCTCCTCACAAGACTTGTGCTCTAGACCCTTCACCAGCTTCCTTGCCCTCCTCTGGACACGCTCCAGCACCTCAATGTCCTTCTTAAAGTGAGGGGCCCAAAACTGAACACAGTACTTGAGGTGTGGCCTCACCAATGGCGAGTACAGGGGCACTATCACCTCCCTGGTCCTGCTGGCCACACTATTCCTCATACAAGCCAGGATGCCATTGGCCCTCTTGGCCACCTGAGCACACTGCTGGCTCATGTTCAGGCGGCTGTCAACCAACACCCCCAGGTCCTTTTCCACCAGGCAGCTCTCCAGCCACTCCTCCCCAAGCCTGTAGCATTGCACAGGGTTGTTGCGACCCAAGTGCAGGACCCAACACTCAGCCTTGTTGGATCTCATACAGTTGGCCTTGACCCATCAATCCAGCCTGTCCAGGTCCCTCTGCAGGGCCTTCCTAACTTCCAGCAGATCAACACTCCCACCCAGCTTGGTGTCATCTGCAAACTTACTGAGGGTGCACTCAATCCCCTCATCCAGATCATCAATGAAGATATTAACAGGACCGGCCCCAACACTGAGCCCTGGGGAACACCACTTGTGACCGGCCGCCAACTGGATTTGACTCCATTCACCACCACTCTCTGGGCTCAGCCATCCAGCCAGTTTTTAACCCAGCGCAGAGTGCACTTATCCAAGCCATGAGCAGCCAGCTTCTCCAGGAGAACACTGTGGGAGACAGGGTCAAAGGCCTTACTAAAGTCCAAGTAGACAACATCCACAGCCTTCCCCTCATCCACTAAGCAGGTCACCTTCTCATAGAAGGAGACCAGGTTGGTCAAGCAGGACCTCCCTTTCATAAACCCATGCTGGCTGAGCCTGATCCCCCAGTTGTCCCACACGTGCTGCATAATGGCACTCAAGATGGTCTGCTCCATGACCTTCCCCAGCACTGAGGTCAGGCTGACAGGCCTGTAGTTCCCCGGATCCCCCTTCCGACCCTTCTTGTAGAGAGGCGTCACATTTGCTAGCTTCCAGTCATCTGGGACCTCCCTGGTTGACCAGGACTGCTGATAAATGATGGAAAGTGGCTTGGCCAGCTCCTCTGCCAGCTCCCTCAGTATCCTCAGGTGGACTCCACCTGGCCCCATGGACTTGTGGGCATTCAGGTGGAGGAGCAGCTCAGTGACTGCCACCTCTTTGACAACTGGGTATTCATTCTGCATCCTATCTTCATCTCCCAGCTCAGGGGCCTGAAAACTCCAAGGATGACTAGCTTGACTATTGAAGACTGAGGCAAAGAAGGCATTAAGTACCTCTGCCTTCTCCTCATCCTTCGTGGCAAGGTTACCTTCTGCATCCAACAAAGGAGGGAGATTCTCCCTGGCCCTCCTTTTGTCACTGATATATTTATAAAAACTTTTTTTGTTGTGTTTAACAGCAGTGGCCAGTTTAAGATCTAGCTGGGCCTTTGCTTTTCTTATCTTCTCCCTGCATAACCTCACAACATCCTTGTAGTCCTCCTGAGTCACCTGCCCCTTCTTCCAAAGGTGGTAAGCTCTCTTTATTTTCCTGAGTTCCAGCCAAAGCTCTCTGTTCAGCCAGGCCAGTCTTCTTCCCCACCTGCTCAACTTATGGCACATGGGGACAGCCTGCTCCTGCGCCTTTGAGACTTCCTTCTTGAATAACGTCCAGCCTTCCTGGACTCCTTTGCCCTTCAGGACTGCCTCCCAAGGGACTCTGTTAACCAGACTCCTGAACAGCCCGAAGTCCGCCATTCTTAAGTTCAGGGTAGCAGTTTTGCTGGGCCCCTTCCTTACTTCTCCAAGAATTGAAAACTCTATCATTTCATGGTCACTGAGCCCAAAACAGCCTCCGACCACCACATCACCCACCAGGCCGTCTCTGTTCGTACACAGCAGGTCCAGTAAGGCACCTCCCCTGGTTGGCTCGCTTACCAGCTGTGTCAGGAAGTTATCTTCCACACACTCCAGGAACCTCTGAGACTGCTTTCTCTGCTGTGTTGTATTTCCAGCAGATATCTGGTAAGTTGAAGTCTCCCACAAGAACAAGGGCTAGAGATTGTGAGACTTCAGCCAACTGCTTGTAGAATACTTCGTCTGTTTCCTCATCCTGGTTGGGTGGTCTATAACAGACTCCCACCAGGATATCTGCCTTATTAGCCTTCCCTCTGATCTTTGCCCATAAGCACTCAATCTCATCATTACCTTCGCTGAGCTCTAGACAATCAAAAACCCTCTCTAGTGTACAAGGCTACCCCACCACCTCTCCTTCCTTGCCTATCCCTTCTAAAGAGCTTGTAGCCATCCATTGCAGCACTCCAGTTGTGTGAGTCATCCCACCATATTTCCATGATGGCGACCACATCATAGTTTTCCTGCCACACAATGGCTTCCAGCTCCTCCTGTTTATTGCCCATGCTGCGTGCACTGGTGTAAATGCACTTCAGTTGGGCTATTGATCTCTTCTCCAACACAAGGCATATGACTTTGGTTGTGGTCCTCCTTGTGTGCTTTAGCAAGAAATTGATGCTATTTAAGTAACTTAAGAATACTGTTTCTCTTCCATCATCACTCACAGCTTAAATTAGCAATTACTTCTACACATAAATGCAAGAACATATCTCCTCTACTGGTCTGAAATGCCACAACTCCTTCTCTTAAAAAATTCCAGTTTGATTCCAAAAAGTAGGCCAGCCTACAAAAGCAGATAGAAATGCATGCTGTCTGCAAAAATTCCCGTATCTGTTACTTCCATGACTTTTGGAAAGATAATTTATTTAGAAGTAGTTCACATTTTTCTTATTACTCTTAATTTATTTTCTCATTAAGTTCGCACCTATATATTCAACATTACTGATCTACAAAGGAAAAACAAAAAGAGGCATAGCAACAGCAAAATGATTATGCTGCAAATTACACTATCACTTTGAAACAGAAAAATGCATAGGCATATAGGAAGGAAGGACTTCTTTGTGTGTTTTTGTGTTTTATGTATTGTGATCATGGTGGTTTCTACAGTCTAAAGCCTTATATGGAGATAAGCATCCCTGTAGCCAATTTGGTCTTACAAATCACTAGTACCAACCATTACATCTTGGAGGGTGAATTTATCAGTGACTGCAGACAGTAGAAGAGTTATCAGCAGTATGACCACAGTTTAAAAAAAACCCACTTCACACACCCCTCTAACTATAATAGGCTACATCTGGAAAAATACGCAAAAATAAATAGTCCATAAGAAATATAAACCAAGAACTTGTACAGACCACTGTCTCCAGAAAAAGATCATAGCCAGCATTTCTGTGCACACCCTCTGACTCAAACTGGGATCTAATGGAAAAGGATGAATTCAAGTACCCACCTCAAGTGTAATAAGGAAGCAAGCTATGAATTCTTGATCAATTACTCAAACCTCACCAGGACACAAGCCAATAGCTTCCCCAAACTCATGCCAGAGCGGATGTGGTTTTTCCGGTTGCATAAATGAGTAAGCCCTCAATGCTGTTAGTCCATCCCATACAAATACATTTTGTTTACATCTAGATCTAAGGGATAAGACTCAAGAGGGTGCATTCCTACAGAAAAAACCTGGGACAATTTAACCCAGACAGAGTTGAAGGCTGCATGGCTTTACCTTCAGGCCTGTCAAGAGGACTCCCGTCCACACTCCTGCAACTAGCAGGCACACTAACAATCCACAACAAGAGAAAGTGAGTGGAGCCTCCTAACACAACAGTAAGTACTCACAACCCAGTGGTAACACTAGCAATGCACCTGAACCCTGGCTGCTAGTGCCATTTTAGACGCTGTAGGTTACTCTTTCCAGCATGCAACTGCCACCTGATCAGCAAAAGAATTTACACAGAGCGCCCTAGATATGTGCAACACCACATATAATCAAATGCAAAAGCATAACAGAAAAACAAGAACACCCTCAGAACACTACAAATTTGTCCCTAGATGGTACTAAGCAAGCTGTGCTTCATCTGCATACATTCTAGTGCCAGATATGTACAGAAAAAGACAAAAAAAAACTGTCTGTAATACCTCTATACTTCCAGATAAAACTTACACATGACTATATACTGTAGCACAGGCATATCCCACAAAGCAACAAGTCCAAGATCATCCAGCATCTGTTTTTCCTTTTTTCCCCCCCTGCTACCCAATTACTCAACTTCCACAGTCATACCTCATGGATGAAACCTAGTAAATTCTAACAGCCATTTAAAAATAATGTTTCTAATTATTGCTTCTGCAACTTTTATGAGATTACATTCTGAAAGCAAAAGTGAGACACAAATAAGAACATATTCAAGGAAAGATAAACTATTTTCATGCATGAATCATCAAATGCAGATAAATGGTCTTACTGGTGATTTACTGCATATAAATTAAAGTTCTACACAATTCTGACTTTTTCCTAAATACATAATTACAAAAGCTTGAACAATTAAAGTATAAAATGCATTTACACACTTTTTAAGTGCTCCCCTTTTAAAAATATTTACTATTTTATTCAATGAGCTTTATTCCATTTCTATTGAGTTATTTCTTCAATGTTTTGTAACTAAGGAAACACTTTAGGCCAGAATTTCTTAGCCTGAATTACACAAGAACCTCCATGAAGCATATGAGAATTTACCATTTAGTACACACAGAACCAGGCCATACAGACACTACAAAAAAAGCAGCCCTGTATCACCCATTACTTTGTTTTCATAGCTTTGCCCAGCCTATCTTTTGTTAGGACAGCTGCAAAATCACCCCATTACTCAGCCCTCTCCTCCCTGCTCAGCATTACATCCCTGTTTGCCTTTTGCACACATCCATTCACACATGCCCTGCTACACTGGCAAACTCTGAAGATCCGTAGTAGCTGTGGTGCTAGTACTTATTTTTCCCTCCCCTCCCTCAGAATCAAGCTCACATCAGTCTGTCATCTTCCTCCTCAGTACTACCAGTACTAGCCTGCATCCTCAATAGCACTCACACTGTTTCAGCTACAGCACTTTCCTGTCAACTGCCTTTCATCATCACTTCTAGCCCATTTCACTATTTCTCTTGCACTCCAGAAGTCTGGGGTTGATCACACTCCCCTTATATATCCCTACATTGTCTTCATACAGGTCTTTCCTCCTGCCTTTAGCTATTGGGTAGTTTAAGTCATTAAAAGAACTGGCAACAGCACCTGATAGACCCGCTCACAACACAGTACAACCAATGGCAGTATTATCTTTCCTGAATTTGGGATTTAGCAACACAAGAAATTGAATTATTTCAAAAGGTGAAAGGATAAAATGGCAAGGATTTTAGAGTAGAAAACACAGAGTAACTAAAAATGGGGACAGGGTGAGGAGATGAACCTTCATGTGAACAGTAATTACTCTTACTCCCTTTAGGCAGAGGCTCAGAGAGTAACACTGTACTAATAAAACTGGGAAATGCAACTTCCAGTAATGTTTAACCTGCTTTGTAGACAGTTACATTTATTTCCTCACAAGTGCATAAGCTAAATGGGGAATTTCAGAGCCACATTTTAAAATAACTCAAAATGTTTTAGAATATTCATTAGGCAGCTGTGTAAATCCTGTCTCCTGCCATTCTTCTGATCACTCCAACAGGAAATGCCACTCTCTGTTAGCTGACACTTCTGCAAAGCGAATGTGAAATTCTATCAACAGCAGACTACTCAGTGCAAACCTCTGACTCAGTGCTCGTCCGCAGTTTCAACAGCTGCCTCAGGAGTAGGGCAGCGAGGAACCAAACCAGAGGTAAAAATAATGATTTCCTTTCCCTGCTGTTATGAAAGTCTGACTCAAAAAAAAAAAACAGGACTTTGTCCTAAAGAGTTTTCAAAAGTGGTCCGATATGCTTTGGTGCCTACAAAATTAAGATCTTCAAATGGATGCACATATATCCAACACCATCGTAAATGCAAGAACAGAGAAAGAATTCTCTTCCAAAACACAAACATCCACATTTAATGTTTTTGCCTCCAAGAATTTCATGATCCTTGAGAAAAATATTTGGAATTGTGTACTTGAAGGTTTCTCTAAACTTTTATGTTTTACATTCTTTCCATGCCATTAGGTTTATCCTTTTTTATTCTTTAGATCTGTTTGAGTTACTCCTCATTTGTGATATCACACAATTTTGTTTGCCTCTAACATAAATTAAAAAAGTCTGAACCTCAAGATGTATAGCACAGCAGAGAAAATTTAGTTTAGTATGTACCTTTATATTGCACTGATTAATTATATTCAGTTCTATTGGGCAATATAAACATTTACTGCATCTGTCCTGTAGATTGAGTCTCTATGGTCATAAGCATCTTTCTTGAACATGAGAGTGAGACATAGTAATCCTTAAACTTGCCCGTGTGTTGTACTTCACTTGGCATAGTTTTAGTTTCTCTAAAACATCTCCTTAAGAGTCACTTCCAGTTTACTTAAGTGATACTAAACAACATTCAAAATATTTAAGTGAAAAGATAAAATCTTAAACAGAAAAAGACCTAGGAAGGATGGTGATGCACCACAGTCAATTATGCAGTCAAAATGTACTGTACCAGCTTTGCCAACATTCAAAGACAAACTATCTCTTCATAGTGACACCATGCAAGTGTATAACATTTAGATAAATGGAAAAAGGGGTATTTTAAAGTCCTTTTAAGAAAACTTAGGGAAGATGCACTTTGTGAGCCATCTCCCAATGCTGGACAGACCCTCCAAATACAGCTAATTCACTACACGCTAAGAGAGGCAGTTTTAAGACTTGGAAAGCATAGTCAACAAAATCTGTAAAGCAGAGTTGGAAAGTTTTCACTTCCCTCTAAATAATTCATACTTATGAAGCAAAACTTAGTGGACAAGTTAAGTATTCATATAGCATTTAAGCATCTAGAAGATCTGGAAGCAGAG
Source organism: Platalea leucorodia (assembly GCF_965183815.1). Lineage (NCBI taxonomy): Eukaryota > Metazoa > Chordata > Aves > Pelecaniformes > Threskiornithidae > Platalea > Platalea leucorodia. Next base: position 27,028,805 of record NC_138826.1, read on the forward strand.
AGACTTGCATGAGCCTGCAGGCTACAAAGTGTTTCGCATCGGAATTGACATGAACTTAGAACACAGTGCAAGTCATTATATCAAAATGGCAATTGCAAACAAGCCAGCTTTTCACGTCCCCTCTCTTGATGTTCACCGATTGCACTTCATCCTTGTTGTCAGTTATGATGAGTACAGAATGTGCACGTGGTTCAGAGCCAAGGAACATCCTTCTAGGTTCCTGCAGGGAAGTCATAAGCCTGGGTTTCTGAGATCATAAAAAGGTAAGTAACAGGAATAACACTGCAGTTCATTTACTAGACATTACCTATCATAAATTGTTATCTTCCTACATCGAGCTGGCAAAAAGCCCAATTAAGATGCTATTAAAAACACAGAAAGGAATACTGAACAGTGCCAATAAGAGATCAGACTCCACAGATCTCGTTTTTTTTAATCTTACTTGTGAAAGGTTACACTTCTAAGTCTCTTGAAAGCCAGAAAGAAGCTATCCTTCATAGCCAGGTTTACCAGAGTAAAATGATAACGTTTAACATATTTTGTAGAACTTTGTTAGGAATTTTTAAGACACCTCCCTCAGAAAGCAGAAACTCCGAGCAAGTTAGAAAACTAGTTGAAAAAATGCAAGAGGAGAAAAAATAAACCACAATGGCAATGATAGTGTCAGAATTGTTTGGATTCCATTTCAAAACCAGAAAGAATTCAAAATACAATCAGTAAACCCTACAAACCATGTTTATCTTAGGTCACTAAACTTGGTCCCAAATAGACAAAATTTTTTCGCTAGGGCTTAGATTACCAAACATCCCTGTGCACAATAAACCAGATAATCCAGGAGTTTCTGCCTTATAGCTGCATCTACATCCCAAAAGTCTTTAACATTGAGACTGCACTTTCCCAAGTATGGGTCCAAGCTGTTTTCCTTTCATCCATGCTGGACCACGTGGGATCATTACAGCAGGCAGCACACTTCATTTAAGCAATGCCAGTCGTCACATGGGCAGCATTACAGGACAACTCCCAGAGCTGGACACAGCTATGGCAGAACCCGCTGCCCCATGCACTGCATTCACAGAGGGCGTGAAAAACAACAAAAACACTCTACCTGTACCTTTAGGCTTTTTATTGTTGAGATATGCCTGCAGGAGTGGAAATTTCCTGCAGTGCTGAATGTTGGTCACTAGTAGACTGCGGTCAAAACATGCTTACCATCTTGAACCAGATTCATATTTGAGGTAGTTTTATTTTGATGTTTCGAACAAATTAAAGACAGTCCAGGCACTCAGACCTCAGATTTCTTGTTTTCTCAATATAACTGTGTGTGGTCTCAGAGCTTCAGTCTCATTTAAATGAGCCCCTTGTCCTCTTCATTAAGTCGGGGGGGGGGGGGGGGGGGGGGGAATAGCCAAATGTCTCAATACAAGTTCTCAATTCGATCATATTCAGCTACTTAGTACTACCACCTCCTCTAATTAAGACTGCATTTTCCCCCCACTCACTTAAGCAACTCCAGTTTCCCATTGGACTACCATCTCAGTCTGACTGAATGCATAAACACCCATTCAAAGTTTCTCAGTAGAGATAGTCTGAGTTACACTCAGTGCCACAACTTAACTCTGCCTCAGACTTGGTATGGTTTTTGCATGACTCAATAGATGATTAGTTAGAGATAACAACTATAAATTTAAAAGCTGATAATATCTCACACATTAATAATGAATGAGACAATAATATGCCATTTTACTGTCCCACTAAAACCAGTGCTAAAGCCTGTAACTGTTCATCCATGAAGGCACCCCTGTGCTGTGACAGGCCTTGATGGAAGCACACATTTTCATGTTCTTTCATACCTGCAAAGACTTTGTTATGTGGGGCTACAGATGTTAGAAGCACTAATATTTTTATATTTTGGTTTCCACACAACAGCAGATGCCACCACACCAGAAGTATTACTATGGGAAATGAGGGAGGAATTACATTAGTCAGCTGTTTTGGGTGCATAGGTATGCTGAATAGCGCAATTTCTAGAGGCTCAGGACACTTGCAAATCTACAGTTAAAGCTTTAGTTTCCATGCTTGGAGCCTTAAATTGGCTTTGGGAGTGCTTCTGCCATCTGTGATTCACTCAGAAAAAGTGCTCAAGACTATTAAGGTGTAAGTCTCGTCTGTGTATTTTACATCCTTCTACAGCTGCAGCATCTGCCTCCACATTGTGACCCAAAAATTTCCATAGAGTAAGACTCTACAAGGCAGATTTTGTAACTGCTGCCCTTTTTTTACTTAGGATTTTTCCATGGCACCAGAATTTTTTTTTTTTTTAAATATATCATCTTTCATCTCTTAGACCACAAGGCTTTAAACACTTAAAGCCCGTGCCTAAGTAAGGGTCAAGGCTTGATTTTCATTCACTCTGTGCTTATTTGTCTAAGTGATACTGGTGATAGATTCACAGAAATAGATGGAAATATCACATGGAAAAGTCTAAGTTATGTAGCTCTCCAACTTAGCAGTTGCCAGAAATTGTGATATTTGAATCAAAATGCATACCAGACTTCCCAATTACCTTACTTCGAAGTAAAAGCAACTAAGGCATTGACATTTATGATTAATAGAGGAAAAAAGATACTGTGATGCTTGTACTTCAGTGTGGGATCACAGCTGTGCCAAGCTTATCTGCTTCTATGAGAACTCATCATCTAGTAAAGCTGAGACAGCTGCAAAAAGGAGCATCAATGTACTCTGGCATCATACAGTTTCTCTTGTTTCCATGATATACTATATTCTTACCTTCTTTCCTAAAGCTTGAATAAAACCAAGCAATTTTCTTCATGCTTTTATCTTGGAATTTACATAAGTCATTTGTATTTAGGAAGCCCTTTCATCAAAAGCAAACTAAACAAATACCCTCCTTGTACTGCTGCCCTTCCAAGGGTTATAAAAGTGTCATTTAAAAAAGCCGTGTTTCCAAGAGACATACAATAATTACATAATTTCAGCTTCCATTTTTACAAAGCATACTTCTGGTTCCTGTGGTGGACTTGAATTATCCTCATTTTATTACATATAATATTTGTTTCCTTTAGTATCCCAGGCCTGTCTTTAAAAGTGGAACTTTCACAGCAGTCCACTAGCCTTTAAATGCTTGAAAGAAACAATGGCAATCTATTTAAGGAACTGTTTTTCTAACACCAGAGAGAAGTATTTTGACCTTGGACAGAATGCAAATTTCCCAGTCAAAGTCAGTCAAAGAAGCATTTGGATGATAAACCGAGACCAATAGTGACGTACCACAATCTTTTCCTATTTACACTGGATAAAAAGAGGCACTGGACACTGACCAAGCAAATGCAAAAAAGAGTTCTTTTTTTCTAGCAACAAGCTTCCTACAGTCTATCCAAGTCTCCCACCCTCTTTACTGCAGTTAATCATCCTGAATGATGTGGTACCTGCTTCCCCCCCCCCCCCCCCCCCCCCCCCGCTCCTCATCTTTTAGGACAAACTCCTTTAATGAAAACACTCCACTCCATGAAGGTTCATAGCTGCTATTCTTCACTCCTTTTCTACTTAAGTTTCAATCTCTTCCTTGCACAGGCAAAAAGAACAAAAGCTGCTGAATTTCTCTGTGTATTGCAGCTTATTTTTCTATAAATCAGGCCTGTGACTAATATTATTTCTGATATTGTTGGGTTTACTGAAGTCTGAACAATATTTTCAGGCCATTCCTTGTGCCCATTCAGTACTCTGCTTTCCCCTTCCAAGGCTAGAGCGTTCTCCACCCTCCCACAAAACTGCTGTATCCCTCCATTTTCTGGGATGTGGGATATGCACATTCTTTGCCTGGGTGATTTTCATACCCTGCTGCTAAAGCATAACCCCCTGGATCTCAGTTTTCTGTAGGCAGGTTCTTCTTGTTCTCACCCCTCTTGAGCAAAGTTGCACAAAACACATTCAGAAGAGCAGACCACAGGTAAAGAAACGTGATCTTACTTGGGCAATATAGACAAAGGAGGCCTCCATAGACACTGAAGGGGCAGAGTTTATGGGATACAAAGAGGACGAGAATTAGATATAAGGGTGGAGAAGTGTTTTTTGTAGGCTCTTATGTGGTCTGACATTTCTCATCTTTTTACTCTCCAAAACTCAACTTTCCATCAAAATACAGAACTGGCTTATTTTCTAGGTTCATTCACAACTCTCAGTAATTATGTATGTGCATTTATTTTTGAGATTATTTTAATTTTGAGCTTCTTGCCAAATTTCATTTTGGGTAAACACCTTTGAGTACCTGAAGCCAAATCTGCATTAAGTATAATATTCCTTACTCCTCTTTCTTTCCTGGAGTGCTTCCATGTGCTCTTACACAGCTGCTACACTCCACTTAACTGATGACTGATGTTTTTCACACCCATACACATTTTTCCTGAGATCTATTGTTGCCCAGCTCTAACTTACTATTCCTACGTAACACACCAGAATTTTAGCAACTGCTGTTGCATTACACATGGATGGTTTATATCTATATTTTATAGTGATCCTAGAACAGCTAATTAAAAATGTACTGTTTGACATTTCTTAGCAGGGACTCTCCCAAATTAAAAAAGGAATAAAAATACAGCTACTCAAAATTTTAGACATCTCTCCTAAACTTATAGGACACATTTTCTTGTTTCAATAAGAACATTCTTTAAAGGAAAAGAAAGAAAACCCAGAAATTATCAGACCTCAGTATGAAATAAAAAAAAAATTCCAGCATCATATAATCCTCCATTACCCTCTGGGATATGTATGTAGCTAAAAATAAAAAAGTGAGTTACAGTATTTCTGGTACTATAGAATGCCAGTCCCTTTAAGGCATATTTAGTACTTTTGATTGTGGTTTGGTGCTTTTTTTTTTTTTTCCTTCTTTAATTAGTCATCTCAGTGGAAAATTTCAGTTAGTCCAAGATTCTCTTTAAAATAAAGAGAAGATTTCATCTCTGGAAACAGACTACTCAGGGGATCACAAAATCCCTGGCATTCTTGGGTTTTTAAACTCATTAACCTCCTGACAACTGTTATCAGGGGACTTTCAATACTTAAAGAAATAAACAGCTAACACTTTCAAATGCTGGAATGTCACCAATGACAATGAATGGCTTTGGACCTGGAGAGCTGCCAGTTCTGGCCAAGGATTTGCTGAGTTTACCTTGAATTCTTGGACTGGATTCTAAATCCCTGTATTTGGATTTCAGGCTTTTGCACTGGCCCATTTGTATACCTAACGGTAATAAGTTATGCAGTTAAGAATTTCATACTGATTTAAGAACCTGAACTGACAGTGGCTTAATATGAACTGAGAGTTCTCAGAACATCACAGAACAAGTGTTTCAGTCCTAAGCAGATAAAAGTTACTTAAGTACAAATTCAGATTTGATTTGACTACTTGCTAGATGCATAAAAACAATGAACAAGATAACACTTCTGAACCTACAGAATGTTATTTCTCTTCAGGAATGAGGAAGATATTTCTGTTAACCTCTACCACCTCCGGTTCCCAGGAAAGACCTTCGGCCAGCCTACCCAACATAGAGGGCCTCTGCAGGACTCTTCTACTGAAACCTGCACAGAGCTGAACTTCAACTCAAGAACTGTTGGGGAAATTATTGTTACAATAATGAGACTTATTTTAAGTCTGTATTATAATAAGACTTCATACCAAAGTGGCAGGAAGACCCCTACTGAGTAATGATTGAAGAAATAAAAAAAGTTAGAAACCCCAGAAGTCTTCAGGCAAAGTAATATACAGGCTACCAAGGAAGATGCACCCAAGGCTACATGGAGGTCCATAACCATACACTACTGTCCTGCAGGCAGATATAACTTTATTCCAATTCCTATACAATGCATGCATTATCTGGAACTTATTAGTTACCCCCGGGGTCCTGACATCATTAGAATAATACCAGAAAGACTTGTACACAAACTTGTGCTGGCACTAAGTAGCATATTATAATGTATTACTTTGAGAATGCACCAGCTCTGTGTGATATTCGTTTACAATAATCCAAAGACAACACAGAAGAAGGTATTTGTACAAAGCCACAGAATGGTGGTTCTTTGCAAAAGGAATGGGGCACAGGATGAGGAGAGGAAAAGGGCATGTAACCTAACTGATGTTTGGCTGCACAAATAGCAGGGACTTTTAAGTCTATGATGATATAAGTATTTCATTGGAAAAATGACTCAGACAGAAAGAAAGTGTTTAGCCACTAAAACAAAAATAAAACTGCTAGGATGTGGTGAACAAAAGCAATACAGAGCAGCTTTTTATATGACATCTCTTAATGCACCATATCACAATACTGTAATTTAGATTAATGATAAAAGCAAACAAAAAAAATACTAAATCTGCACTAATATAGTCCTCTGAATGGTTTTGGCTGTACATTTACCAGTTACATTTGTATAAGTGCCACACACAAAGATCCCAACTAAGAGAGCACTAGGCTTTGTGGATAAAAATCTCAAAGAGTATTCAAGAATAAAAGTCACTCCAGGTAATGCTATCAAAAGTTACATTTTTCAGTGGCATCTGACTAAGCAGATATTTTGTAAAATTTCATTCTGGATTGATAGAAATAGCAGTTTCCAAGAAGCACTTACACAGTACATCTTATGAAGTATCATTAGGGGGCTGTGATAACACATGATAAAACAGTACACTACTTTTTCTTCCATGCCACCACATGTAGGAGTTTTAAAAAATTAAATTGCTGTTTTAATTGAAATAACCAAAACCTATTTGTTTATAACTTCTAAAATCAATTTCTACCGGTAACTGCATTGAGAGAGAAAGCATTAGCTTTTTTTATCTCTTTGCTGCTACTAACAGTGTGTAAATTATAAGAATTTGGTTAGCCTCAATTTTTTACCAGGAAAGGATAAAGCAGAAAATTCTGGTTTAGCCATTACCCAGTCCCTGAGCTATATTTTAAGTACCTACACAATGAATGTTTACTTCTTAAGTTCTATAGTAACAGAGTTTCTTCCGAACAGGATAAAAGGATCACATTGTACCACACCAAAGCCATCAGAAAGCCATCTGGATAAATTAAAAAACAGTTAAGGTGTAATTTCTCACTAAAACGGAGCACTTGCAGCTCCATCTGAAGTCAGACTGCAGACATCTCAGCACTCTTAGAAGCCTGAGACTTCAGAGCTACTTTAACCTGCAAGGCACTGCCTATTTCTGCTACGCTGATCAACCAGTTCCAACTTGGAAGCTTCCTTCCTGGCCTAAATCTATTTCTGATCTAGCTCAGCTCCGACTAAGATGCTCTGTGAAGTACTTACGAGGCTTACAAAGAGGGCAATAGAGGAAGAAAGTGAGTTAGTTAATATTCTTGTGTACAAAAAACCTGAAGGTGCATATCTTGGAAGACTACATTATATTGTCATTTCATGTAGCATGCGTTTCCAACTCAATTGACCGACATCATGGAGCAGCAAAGTTTTGAGTACCATTAAGCATTAGCCTGTCATATATATTGCAAATAACTATTTCAGACCTCTCTTTGTGAAGTAGAATAGCCTGGGATATCATCAACATTTTCTCACATGTTCACATTTTGAACAGCATCAAACCTTCTCTGACTTCTGGTAATCAGTCTTGCCAAAATTCTGCCACTAACCAGGAACTATGGATTACACTCAATATAGCAACAGGCCTCCACATTCCGATGTTCACCTCTGGGGAAATAAAAAAACAAAACGACAATTTCCAAACACAGAACGATAGTCTCTATGTAATTTACTGCCATGAATACCTCATTCTGCATTGAGACCATAAACTTCATACGACATGAAAGGAAACAGCATTAAAAAGCTAAGTCCAAAAATACTGCACTGAAGAATTAAGTGAACTCTATAACACACTAACAGGCACACTGATAAAGAACAGCATAAGAATGGCCTAGAAAGGCATGAATGCACCAAGCACTTAAAAAATTACATAATATTCAATGTTTTCTTTTCACTGTCTTCTCACAGACCAGCTACTTCTGTGATGTATATTGCTCTCTTCTTGCCACTTCTGTCTTTCTTTCCAGTCTTGAAAAGCTGTGTTAAATTTCCCAAGGGCTCATCATTCAGTAAGTATGCTCGTTATAACATACTTGTGTCTCTGCTGTAATAGCTACATCAGCAAATAAACCACATAAAATTCTTAACAAATCTACAATTATATGAAAACAGAAGAACTTTTAAAAGCCAATGCAACATATTAAATGACTGACCACAACTTTTATAGTCATTTAGCTGCTTAAATCCTTCCTTATTGACATCTCATCAATTGATTTGAGGGGGTTTGTAGAATTTATCGTATCTCCACAAGTGAGAAACATATTTAATTGCCTATTTTTGTATGCTTTCCACAATCTAGTGTAGACATCAAACTGAGCATAACACTTACTCTGATAGAACAGCACATTGTAAAAACACCTAACTTTGCTGTAATTGTTCATAAAAGATTTGGTCACATTTACATATTAAAAAATATGGATTTTCACATACATATTTATATAGCCATACCCTAGGAATGGAAATATTCAGAGAATACAGCTGGGCAGAAAACAGAATTGATGTATTCCACAGAATTTTAAGATTAACAAATTTACTTCTAATATGGAAAGGACTTCTGAAAACTATAAAGACTTGTCAAAATAAGATTCCTGAAAGAAGAATGTGAATCAAGCTGTTAACTGGTTTTGACTTTACAATATGAGATAAAATATAAGACTGAAGTCAAATATTTATTTCCTGTCAAAAAAGAAAAAAGGAAGAGTTTCAGTATCATCTTTTCCCCTCCCCCAGTTAAGAAAACACAGTTAAACTGACAGTTTTGTAAGTATTCCAATTTTGACAGAATATATTTTTGTGCAAATTTATTTCTTAAAAATTGAATTCAATCCTCTCCACTATGAAAAGACAACCAACATTTATGTAATCTTACAAACCACCTAGAATCTTTCACTTGAGAGATGGAAATTCAAGTGAGACAAATGAGAAGTTCCTTCCAACCTTCATGTGAAAAATTCTTGTCATGGTTTGTTGGGGTTTTTTTAAACTACCAAAAAAAGTGAAACTTAAGCAGCAAGAAATAAAAGCACAGAGGATGATGAAAAAAATTAATAGACAAGGATGGAATTTGCCTTAAGGGCAGGTAATAAGACTGATTTTTTTTTTTTTTTTTTTAAAAGCTGGATAAAGATCTAGCTGCTAAGTTCCTAAGTTCACAAAAAGCTCTATGGCCTACTTTCTCCACTTGTTTTAAAGTCATGCCAAAAGACCCTGGCACCTGCCCTGCCCTCATGAAATACATTTCCTCAAAGATCTTGCATTAGAAAATCTTCTATCAGACATACACTCCATAACATAGGCAATGACACAGAAATCATGTCTAACTGGTGCCATAATAAAAACGGAATGTGTGCTAAGGAGCCCTGCCAAACTACAAACCCTGCACTGCAAATAGATGCCATCCTTTAATCTCTTCATTGCAATTTCTTTTCTAATTTAATTCACTTCTTCCCAGCATTTATACCGTTTACCTTTTGCATGCCTCCCAAATCAGGTAATACAATTCAATTTTTACAGTCATTTTTACATTCCTATTCCCAGTGATGCAATGACTACATTGCAAGTATTGCAGAGAACTTAAAGAACAAGGTAATTTTGGCAACAAAAATGTCTGCATAGAGATTTTGTATTCTTCTTACACAAACATAAATTTGGGGGCAAAATTGTGTTGGCAGCATACGTTTCAGGATTTTTAGTGTGGATAATAGCTTTCCAAATTTTAAACAGGTATACTATTTTTCTGAAATAGTGACTTTGTTTCAAATAATGTCAACCCATTTATTTTCAAGCAAATCTATACAGAAAATTGTATCTTGTTTATAGGATTGGTTAAATACATGTCTTATTAATAATGAAAAAATATTTAGCTTTTTAGCAACACAACAGAAATAAGCTTTTCAAACTATCATATTAACTCTTTGACTTTAAAACAACACTACACGAAAAGTAAATAGCCTAACACCAAGATTAGTCTTCTGCTTGTGATGTGTCACAGATTACATTATAGGTTACATAATGCACTATATGTTTATTCCAGCTCAGATTCTTTCACCTGTTCTCCCCTGGTATTGCTAGCACTATCAGATGGGTCCATTTTAGATTTAATTAATTTACCCCATCTCCTAGGATTTCGAAGAAGTAAAATACCAACAAGAACCCCAGTTCTTTCCTTTCTTGGATACCGAAAAAGAATCTAGACACAGAGAGATTTTCCTTTTAAGAACAGAATACAACATTCGCAAACAAATATCTGGGGAGAACACGTGTTGTTCAAAGCAGCTAAAAATAGTACAATCAACAAGCATATGTTTAACTGGGAACCTTCCTAGATTCTAAAAGTAACATTATTCTTTAAGTCCAGTGTGGATATGAGTACTGAAAAACTATTTGTTTGGGTTTTGTTTGTTAATGGCAATGGAACAAGCATATTCAAAGTGTCTGCACGTATATAAAGTGAATACCATACACTCCTTACTGAACTAGACAGATTCCCTTTTTGTCATCAGCCTTCATTCCCTCCACCATGTTATTTTTCTATTCTTACATATTCCTATGCTAAATTTCAGCTAAAAAAAAACAGCCAAGATTTTTTTTTTTTTTTTACACTCCTTTTATTCTCCGCTTATGTGAAAAAGAAATCTTCAAGAAGGGAACTTAGTACAGCACAGCAAGTTTTAACCACCTGTAGTTCTTTAAAAATAGTAACTGCTCTAATGAACTCAAACACCATGTTCCCTTCGTAAATCTAACAAATGGGGTGAGTGAATGTACATTAATAAAATCATCTGCTTATCTTGATCACTAGGTTGCTTTATATGGACTGGGGCAAACCAGTTCTTTCACAACCCTCCTCCTCTCCTGGCTTTCTCCTTATTATCTTCTTTCAGATCATAAGATGCATGAGGCATAGGACTGTCCCTTTGTCAAAGCTGGTAATAGGATCTGGCATAACTAAGCCTGCAAAACAGCGTGGCCTCTGAATACTACAATAATAAAAATAGTCCAGATAGACCTTTTAAGTTGCTAAGTCTGATTTTGAATACACAACACTCCTTGTATAGAATGGAACATTTAAAACAATATCCTAGAGCCCTAGTAATGAATTTTCCCACTTGCAGAAAATACTACAAAAACCACAAGCCTTTCAAGCCCTCTAAATGGAACTTAAATGGTGCAGAAGCATTGACACACAGTGCAGGAATGAATTTTACTTTGAATGTATCAATATGAAACACAAACCAGCTTATAATGAGTGCTGCCACCTCTCCAAAGCCTGTGTCTATAACGGATACATTGCATCTCTCCTGATATTAAAACATTTTCATGAAGTTTTAGCTCCAAGTGTCACACAACTACACAAGAATCTCAGGTTTTCACCTTCAGAAGCCTGATGACATGCTTAAAGATCATCAACTCAAGACTACGTAACCTAATCAGAAGCCTGAGGCCAGAATACAAATAGAAACAACCTATAATTAAGTTCTGAAGAATCTAATGATTTTTTTTTTAAATACATTACATCAATGTAGCATTTTCTACGAGATTTGCACTGAATTAAACCAGTATTTTAATTTAAAATTAAACATTAAACATCAATGATTTTAAGAAAAGAATAATCTAGTACTTTAGTTTAACATGATATTCTTTAAAATTATTAGAAATGAGCCCAAATAAACCAAAATAAGCTGATCATGTAAAAGCAGACATCCAGGAACCAGCATCAATTTAATTACAAGGGTGAAGAACCTCTACTTTCACTGATACTAATGGCCAAAACATTGCTATGGTCTTAAGACACATGATTTGTTCTAAGATTAAGCGAACTGTCTTTTCCATCAGCTCTTGAAGCATGTTCTCATTTACCTATAATCGTTAGAGCCATCAATTTTAAGTCATGGACATTATGGTTTTTTCTACAAGAATTACACAATAGCCTACATTTACATACTATTTAAAATCCAAAGGGTATTTTACAAACGAACAGAAACTACAGTCTTACAGTAATTGCTGAAAATAGTCCATTCCCAGGACCAAAACTATTTGTCCCAAAGAAAAGACAATTCAATCTGAGAAATACAGTTATGAAAAAAGCCCGTGTTCAAAATGGTTCCTGTACTTCTTGTTCATAAACATTTCTTACTGAGCTGAGAGGATATAAATACACATGCGACACAATCTTTAGATGACTCTTTATATTGCCAGAAGGTTTTCTACAACTTTTACCTTTCATAGAAGCTATCACTGCCTTTCCCTCCACTTCTAATAAATGTTTTGAAAATAAAAGCTCCGTCGCAAAGTTCTCAGCAATAGGAAAAGCACCCTGAAAACAGTCTGGGCACCCTGTCTATCACCTGTTGTCTCAGACCAGATCAAAAAGGCAACAACTGCTTTAAACAACCTGTCCCAAACCCATTTTCTTCCCCCTAGTCAGGACAAGTAACAATATCTTTATCCATACAGACTTCCTACACTTACCAAAATTCTCTGAAGAGCAATAAAAAATAAAAGAGGTAATTTTAGAATACTTATACTGAAATTAATCAATAGTTCTGTCACAGTCCAACACCTGTGACATTTTAAGTCAGTAAGATGTCATCCAAAATCACAGTCTTACTATCATCTTTGCCAACCTGCTGGTTCACCATCCCACCCTCAGCAGCCAGCCAGCCCAGATCAGCTTTTCAGGGCCCAAACAGAAAGCCCACAAGCACAAGCTGAAATCAGAGTTATGGCATAATGAAAAAAAGAGCTCTTTAGAAAAGCAATTGTAAGAAGCTGTACATACATTGTACACTGTTGGGTTTTTTTTTTAAAAGCAAACAAACAACCAACCACAAAACCAAATACACCATCAAAAAATAAAGAAAAATAAAGCCAGAAGCTTACCAAAACACTCATCTGGGATTTTCCCCTAGAAACATAGCTAACTTTACAAGGACCAAGACACAATAATAGAAGATAAAAGCTCCATATGTTCTGTACTTCAGCATTTATACCCTCAAGACTAATCTAGCCCAGCTGTGGGGACTGAAGCCCATTAACAGGTGGAGTAGCTCAGGTGTGCCCTGGACCTCATCTTCCAACATGCACTCACCTGAGGGGAATCTACTTAACCACGCTGTAAAAGCTAGAGTTTATTTTCAAAACTGCATTCCTCACCCAGCTAAAATGTTGAAGTGAACAAAACCATTTTCACCAAAGGACATAATGAAATTAATATTCAGCATGCTAATAATAAAACAACCTCACTTTTAAAACGTTTCAGTATTCACCTTTTACATATGAAATCCTTTCTGCTCAGTAAAAATGCCTAAAAACACTTATGATGGTTTAGGATCTGGAGCTACTACCACCTGCCAGTCAGCCTGTCCTCAATACAGCTCAGGCACCTTGCAGCGTGTCTCCTCTCAGACTTTAAAGTTTGGATTTATTAGCACTGTCAAACCATCACCTCAGGATGGTAAGTCCAGTCTTAGAAGACTAAATCAAAAATACTGCTGCCCCAAAACACGTAACTTGCTCTGATGGATTAAATTTGGTTTTTAATAACTTAGCTTCAACAGGCATTAGGTCACATCAGGTATGGTTTGCATCACCTTCACTTCATACCAAGTCACAAAGTAGATGTAAACACTACATAATGTGGCTCTGACACCTTCACAGAAATAATCACGCAATCAGGTATGAGCTAAACCAAATCTGTATTCCTCTACCATCTCAAGAGCACACAGGTGCAGCACAGTTAAGTGCTGAATGACAGCCTGGAGCTCTATCCACCACGATCACACCCCTTCCCCTCACCCTCCAACACACCCACCCACACCCCTTAAATCAACTCGCTATGTGATGTGACCCACCTCTTAACAAGACTCAGCAATACCCTGGCTGATCATTAGTGAAGGTTTTTAACAATTAGTAACTCAGCAGGTTTCCTCTCTTACTGCACACAATGCAAGTCTGGAGTCTTTTCTGTAGAGCCCTTCAGCTGCTGCAGGCAGAAATATTAGCTATTTCAAAACAGAATATTGTATTTCTCTGTGGATAAAAAGCAAACAGACAATTCTATGAAATTCTGGGGGGGTTTTGTTGTTTCAAAAAATAAGTAAACATTTCATCCTAGTGGCTGACCTATCTTCCACCTCTACAAATTATGAATATACATTCTCTCATTTGACCACTCTTTAATAGGAAAAAAAGGTCTGTAAGTAAAATTTCTGTAATCAATTGTAAGGATACAGTTTACTTTTGTACACAGCTGGCATAAGAGCAAGATTAAGATCTATTCACTTTAAGCCATTAGCATTTCTCACTTTAAAGAACACAAACTCAAAGACAAATAATCACCTGGACATTCAATACAGGCAAAAGTTTATATACAGTTTTATTAAAGCAACTGTAGCCATAGAAATGATAACATGTTCTGATTACCCCCACAATTTCAATATAGGAGCATGAAAAAATTCATTTTTTAACCTATTTTTACTTAAAGTTATTTCTAAGAGCAATCAGCTTGAAATAAATATTTTTAATTCGGGAGTGTGCATCAACCTTTTAGGTAAAAGAAAATGAAAATTAGAGTATTAGATGTTAATGCAAGAGACACTGCTGCTTTAAAGAGCTTTAAAACAGTGTGTAACTTTACAAACACTGAAGTACCTTCTCCTATGGTTATATACACAGAGAAGCCAGGGGATTAGGTAAATCCTACTCAAGTCCATAACATGATGTGTAAGGCCAACATTTAAAAAAAATAATAGGTACCTGAATTTTAGCTGTTATGTTTATTGACAAACATCTAAATAAGGAAGTAAGTTTTCAAGAACAATAATACCTCTTTCTGAAACCATCTGAAATTATTACTGACTCTGAAATCAAACTCCTTATTCAGATCATAAGTGTAAATTTTGGTGTGTTAACAGCTTTTTTGTGTGAGTGTTGAATTAAGTTCCATATATTAACCTAAACAACTGCAGTGTGAGTTTTCTTTAAAAATTATGCATAACTTAATAACACATACAATGTCATCAATTGGAAATCAGAAAGATCAAATGTTTTTTTCTTCCACTCCTGGAATCGCATCTTATTATTCAGCTGGCAACTCAAAGATATCAAGGTTTTTCTATAGTACATATCATTTTAGTTAGCACTAAAATTTTATCACTTAAATCGTACAGACAGAGTCAAAGCTCCACACTTTGGACAGCATTTTCCACTTTCAGTAAATTAAAACTTTATTATATCCTGGGGACACATTCCAACAAAGCAACTAAAATTATTTTTGCAAATATCAAAACTGTGAAGTTTTTAGTGTTGTTTTCTTTTAGGAACAACAGATCTATAATATGAATTCTGCTGTTCTGACTCATGAAAAAAACACCACCATAACTTACACATATAAAGCAGAGTCAGAGGAGGAAAACTAGCATCTAGTCAGGTAAAATTTTGTATGGCCTTAAACCAAAAACCAGACCCTCTCTCAGTTGAAGACATCATTCCTTAAGCATATAATCCATGTCTTTCTAAAAAAAGCACAACATAACAAATGGTGACTATAACCTTATCCTGCAGACAGCAGAATAACATTACAGTAGAGGACACAAGGAAACAAGTATTCATTATTGCTGAGAGCCTTAAGTGATATGAAAATAACGTGAACATAAAACCAGCAGTCTACTGTTTCTGATGCTGAAGCAATCAGACACCTTTGGATATAAATGTATTGGGAATAGAAGAGAACTAACACAAAAAGGTGGTAAAAACTTCCCGCATAACAAAATCAATTTATCATCAGAAGTGTCCTCATGGGGAAAAATGTTTGCACCACATATAGACAGACCCTGCAATATTTTCTCCTAACTAGGCTGTTCTTGTGATTAAAAGCAAAAGGAAAAAAGAGGGGTTTTTTTCCTTCAGTCCTTAAGACCCAAGTAGAGTTTATCAGCTTCCTTATGAAACAATATTTATAGTACGATAACCTAGAAGATGTAAAAACACCACACAACATCTGCCTGTTGATCAGCAAACTCACTTTCAAGAAAGCGATGTCAAATCACTTGTAGCCAAAGGATTCACCATGATATCTGAAAGCATCTGAAAGTGCTCTACACCAACTATGACCATTATAGGTCAAAGAAGCTAGTAACCTGTTTAAAGTAATTTCTGTCCAGCAGAATACCCATGCACAATCACAACTAAAATGAGTTTAACAGAGTTCATAGTAGAAAAAAATTACAAGGTACTTAAAGAATCATTCTAATATATTTCACTTTATTATTGTAGTATTAAGGTCACCATTTGCAAATATTTTTTTTAAAAAAGACATATCTGTAGCAATGTTTCCCCTATACTTAAAACAGAAAATGAATCAACACCAGTAGTGCTAGAGTTAATCTCATTAATAATAGCAAATTAGAGTGAGTCACCTTTTTAGTTTAACAAATAAGACATAGACCATTACATAAAAATGTAAATGATATCACAAAAAATGAATTAAATATAACAAGAAAGAAAATGCCAAATATTTAGTCAGCATTTGCTTGGACAAAGGGGAACAAAACTGTATTATAAATTTATTCCTTGGTATATAAAAAGCAATAAAAATGCAACACAGTAGACCTGTATCTAACAGTTACAGTGACAAGCCACTCAAATTCTAGCCCAGTTGTTGTTATGCTACAATTGTTTATGATGTTACGGTACTTCTCAACACTCTTCTGGCCTGGTGATGAGATTTGTCTTTTTTTCCCCACTACACGTTAGCAGTTCTGATATTTAAAGTAGGTAGTGAAGCTAAGGACATGCAAAGGGATTTCCAGGACACGGGACTGTAGCTGCAAACTCATCTCCATCCTGCAGGTGATCCATGGGGTGTGGGACCTTTGCCAGTTCCACTAAATGTGGATTTATTGCGGCTCTAAAAAAAGAGCCAAAATTTGCCATTGCACATCAGCTTGCAGGAGAGATGCCATGACAGGATATCGTGAGTAGTTCAAGCACCCAAATTTTGATTTCCAAGGGGGGCCTGGCAGGAGGTATAAGTCTTAACTGTAATGGAAACATACCTTGTGTGATTTTTAAATATTATGTTTCTAATGTTGAAATCCCAGACACCATGGCCGCAAGCCAAGTAAATACACCTCACTACAATAAAAGAAAATAGCTTTTAAAAGCTTAAAATGTTAACATAAGAATAATTTGAAAAAATATCTGATTCATCTAGAACACTGTGAACATCTAGGCCTGAGTCCAAAACCATTGAAGTTATTAGGATGGCCTCCCTCTACTTCAACAGGCTTTGGATAATGCTCTCCATTTCTGTAACTCTCAAACAGACAAATACATGCAATATATCATCTCAAAGCAAACTGAACTCAACGCGTTTCAGTGGCAGCACATTCATTTAAACAGAGCCATGCATACTATATATGGGAATAAAGTGTTCCTCTCAAAGATGCAAACTCGATGTATTCTTAGGCTATAAATAACACCACGATTCAAAATGGGCCCTTCCTGACCAATACATCTCTGACAGCCATGGAAGATAAGTATCTTGCTTTCCCATTTATCCATCCAGCTATATCACTGGTAAAAGTGCTAACAAACTTCTACTGCATGTCCACCTTCCTTTATCACACGAGATGACCTATGCGTCATAAAAAGAGTGCTCACACTTACAAACCATGAGATGTAATCTGGAATTTGTGTATTCAGCCCCATGTAAAGTTGGTATAAATACTAGCCTAGTCTGCTGGGTGGAAGACTCAGACATTGTAGTCCTGCAAGGAGCTGGGAGTTGGACTTGATGATCCTTATGGGTCCCTTCTAACTTGACATATTCTACGATTCTGTGATTCTAAGCCTTCAACCATGTAGCAGCATATGAACTCATTACAGAAACACAGCATTTTGTGATAGCTTTTTAAAGTGTAGTCCCTTTCCTTTTGTCACTGAAATGATACGTGGGGGAGAAAAATATTTTTTAACCATTAACACCCACACATAACGTTCCAGCAATCTTTCCCTTAGAAAACTTCCACAAGCTGTATTCACTGTGTCCTTCTCAGACTTCTGATAATTCGGTAATTTTCATACATGTAAAATACATGATCTTATGCAATGTGACTAGGTACGTTTAATAGAACCGAAAGGATAGCCCATCCCCTAATTTCATCCAGCATTATTTTATGTTTATGTCTGACCAGGTTCATTCTCTGGAACTGCTGTACTACGAATCTCACACTACAGAATGCCTCACTGCTGCTGAACTACAGCCTGATCTTGCTGAGGAATTATTACCAGCCAACCCTGCAATTCACATAAATTTTGTCAGTGTCTAAGTTGGATTCGACAGCATAGCAGAGCCAGTCTCTGAAGGAACCCTGACCATTGCTCTGTATTTTACCTGCTGACTAGAGATTACTGCTTCTTTTTAAGATTTGTCCCAGGAAAGACACTCAATGACTAAGATTCACAATCCACTTTCTTGCAATAGTACAGGACAGACATGGAGCATCATAGCTTTTTTAATTACAATCATTAGATCCTTTCCCTGCAGAGATTATACTTAGGAGTAGCGCGCTCTAAATTTTCAGTGTTTCTATCTCTGGGGCTGTAAACTGCCCTCATTCTGCATTCAGAAATCCCACCGCATCGAAACTGCGTATATAGATCATGGTTATTTAAAAGCTTTTCGTTCCCAATTACAGGCATTTCTTCTGTTGAGCTGAACTGGAAAAAAATGTGAAATCTAATGGTTTCCAACTAGCATTTACAGATTTGCAAACGTGTGAGAGTTGCAAATTCCTTCTGAGCACAGATTTTTTCCTTAAATGTATGTGTTGCAAAGCCTTGAAAATAAGAATGATACTGCATCAAAATAACATTTCGGTCAAGATTGTTTGGTTTACAGCTTAAATCCTCGTCCATACATTTTCTTTTCTGCATGCATAACCAATTTTAGCATAAGTTTATAAAATCTGAAATCCATTATGAGCTCCAGAGAGCCAAAAGTGTCATCTTTTTCACAGCGTAGAAAACAGCAGCACACGCTTCTCCATATCGGTGCCTTTTTCACTTGTAGAAACATCATCTGCAAAGAGCTGTGAGTACCTTTTCTTTCAGTCCTTGACCTCTCCACCATGTCCATCTCTCAATTGGCAACCTGTCCAGTGGGACGCTCACGGAGTAATTACGCACAGACCACCTGATAGCCATGAGACAGGAACGATTCAGTGCCGTGAGCCAGGCTGTGCATGTGACTAACAAGCGAAATGCATTACAGTCCGCTGCTAATCCCTTGAGCCTTCCAGTTGTTCATACGCTTCTGCTCGGTACATCTTCGAGAGAGTCAAGGTGAGGTTTCCACATACAGATTTAAATGAAGGGATCTCCTGCGTTACATGTCCACGCATGCCTTCCAATACACTCTCACGCTTTTCTCAATATATAGTGCCTTGTTTAGAGATTGTTTTAATTTTATTTGGAGAGGAGGTTTATGCAGGTATTGCTAGGAAAGCGACAAACCCAGCTGTACGGTTTGGTAGAAACGCTCCTTCTTTTGGGGAAAACTGAAATTTTTCCACTTACAAATTTTCTCAGGCCTTAGAGGTCTGGGTGAAAATTCTTAACTTCTCAAAGAAGACTTCTGCAAATATTGTACTTCCAATAAAATTTCAATTTTTCTATTCAAAACAAATGTGCATGTTGATGGGTTTCTACTGACCAAATCTAGAACTGTATATTTTATTAAACTTCCAAAATATGTAGACCAATATGAAGGAAGATTACTATGGCTTGTGATTCCAGAACAGCAAATGCCATCTATAATCATAATGTACATGATCATTTTACACGTACATGAGTCCTAAGTTGGGGCGAGGGGAAAGCTCTTCAAAACACTGAAATCTTTCCAAGAGGAGCACAGCAATAAAGATACATTCTACCTGCTGGAGCCTTGAAGGCATAAGGTACATAAGGGGTACCACTCTTTGGGGAACCAAGGAGCAGTGATACAGGGTCTAGTATCACACTCTTTGAAAGGGTACCGCATTCTGCACTGGCCAGGTTCAGGAGCTGGCTGTGCCCCAAACTTGCGCTTTCTCATTCCACTGCACCTTTTTCTTGTTTAAGAGTTTGTTCAAAGCCAAAGCATAGTATCAGATCATGTCAATAGAAAATGCCCTTCAGGTGCATAGAAAACGCAGTAGCAGATCCATATAATCAAAAGAACTACAGATTGCATAATACGCATTTAGCCACTAGGTGTAACTGTGTGTGTACTTCATCGTGAATATTTATTTTATTTTTCTGTTGTTTCCAGAAACAAGAGCAACTAATGGTGTCAGAGTCCAGCCCACTGAATTTCAATCTCACATTCTACTTTTCATACACAAACAGGAATGAGTTGGTCAAGGGACAAAGAAAAAGCAAAGAGAAGACAAGTTCTTTAACAATTCCTAGGCATTCCTAAAAATGTAGACGCAAATACTGAGGAGAAAAACAGCATTTGTTAAGTCTCTGCAATATGACTGTAGCTAATTTTGGAAGAATTACATCTAAAATCATATACCATATTAAATAAAGGAATACAAGGGCTCCGATTGTAATGACTCACATTACATGAAACACTGACAACACAGGTCGAAATTTACATTTTTCTTTTTGACAAATTTTTTAAAATGTCATCTCACAAAGCAAGCATGGAGCATAAAAATCCTAAAACTTCAGCAATCATTTTTAGTACATGATTAATATTAATGTCCTATTCACATACAATGACATAAATTGGATATGGAATTCTAAGGGGCAAAGTTTATCATTCTGTTACCAGAAGTTTTCATATTCTTGACTTAGAGTATCTTGACTTTCTTATCTCCAAGAGAAAAAAAAACAAACTGTAGTGAAATTTCATACCACAAAGTGTTAAACTGTTTGTATCACATTTTTAAATTCCAGCCTTAAATTCAATTAGCTAAGGGGGGGGGGGGGGGGGCGGGGGGATGGACACTGACACATTCTAAATCCTTCTATGCAGCCATTAAAAAGTGTTACATCCCAAAATCAAGTTGACAGTCCCTGACAAATCTGAGGAATACAATGTTGTGCTTAGACTATAGCGGGGGGGGGGGGGGGGGGAAGAAACTTTTTGCAACATATATGGACATGGGTGTTAGCACAGTAACTCTGAATTGTTCACATATATGTGAATTGTTCAATAAGAAGCCACAGAAAGTAGACATGAGAAAGACTTCTCTTAGCTCACTCGCTAGGACCACTCTTTATGTAGATGGTGAGATGATGTTGGATAACCCAACTCTGCTACAACCTGTGGAGCAGCAGAAGAGGCAGCACAAGGAAGGAAAGGCCCTAACATGCAGAAAACTTCTTCAGTCCTGCAGTAGGAGGAGCTACTTCTTGTAAAATTGCTTTTGCTAGCAGGTTCAATATAGTTGACATAGCATATATATGCATTCACATTTTTCACCAGCAGCCTCGGCAGCCTTTCCCAAGTTACCATGCAGCACAAAGCATGTGTGAGATAACAGCAAAGGTTAAAACATTTCCAGTTGTTACTTTAGTTAGCCTTTATACTCTAAATACTAGAACAGTGTTTTGCAATAACTAGTTACTCCTTACACACACAGAATTCCCTCCAATTCCCCATTTTAGCATGTAAGGAATGCAGGATCAGCCCTTGAAAGTTCTTCCTCACCAGAGGCTTGAAAACCCTTACAAGTGGAACAAATACAATCTAAAAAGAGACATATATCTCCCCCTACCTGCAGAGTCCTTCATCCTCCTGCCCCAGGGAATGACATTCATGGACATAGCTACTTCAGGTCTCAAGTATGAAATAAACTCAAATCTTACAACCTGACATAGCTGCAGTATGTCAAATCATTCAGACTGGAAATGCTGGAACCCCTCAATGATACCTGTTATTTAGCAAGCTGATACATTTAGCCTGAGAGGTTTTAAAGACAATTTGGATATGCCTTTCTGTACTGGTTAAGAAATTAATGATCTGCTTTAATTGACTATGTCCCAACAATGGACTATCAGACCAACAATATCCACCAAGACACTATGCGTAAGAAGTCTGTATACAAGTCTCTAACTTTGCATTCTCTCAAGGAAAGAAGCCAAGGTGATAACCTGTAGGATTTTCTTTTTCGTCAAGATCCCTGGTAGCCCTTGCAGATTTGTCTCATCATGTGGAGAGGAAAGTGCTAAATACACACAGAAGAAACTGAAGGCAACTCTTAACTACCCACCCATTCTTGAAAATCGCCTTTTACTGTTGCAGGAAATGGTATTTTACAAAACACGCTTATTATCACAAATTCATTTGAGCTTTGTCATCATACCTGGCTAACACCTCTCTGAGAAAGTTCAGGTTTGGTTTTGAATGAAATAAAAAATGCCTATACATAATTGATACTGCCTGGTAGGTTTCATGAAGCTTAAGGTTGAGTTAAAGGCTTTTATTTATTCCTCATCTCTAGCAATCACTTCTTCCATAGATAGGCCAAGTTCACTCTAACTGTTCTACTTCCAACTGGAATGTGGAGGTTCGTTGAGGCAATCCGAACCGAACGCCTACAGCGCTAAACCCAAATACACAAACAAACAAGTACCGTAACTTCTCACACTCTAACTTTGTTCCTGGTTTCCCCGAAGTGTTAGGTCCTTCGTACAGCTGGGTTATGCGCTGTATCAAGTGTGTTTAGGGGGGAGGGGACAGGAGAAAGGGGAAGACAGCTCACTGTACGTCAAAGCAAGCCAGCAACCTAGCAACCATATATTAAAAGGTGTGTGTGTTTTTGTGGGTGTCTCTGTGCCAGGAATAACTGAAGCAGATATTATTCCATTTGTAATCCAAAAAATGTGAAAAGGGAAGGGGAGAAACTCCAGCTGCTGGTCTATTTTGGGGTCTGTCAAAATCCACTTTCACAAATACAGAGTCTTAACACTTTCTATCCCATTCATCTTAAACAAAAATGAAAGTCTGGACCTGAGCAAGTTCTTAGCTTTGGTTTGAAAGAGACCCTTCAAACCAGGAGCCGACCTTACTTCACATACTACGCTTTCTTCCAGCTGGTAATATGCAAAAATCAAAGGGGCAGAGAGGTTGCCTCCAAGATTTTGCACTTAGGTTAAAAGAATATTGATCTAGTGTGTTACTTACGAATGCACCAAATACTTCTGGGTATCTACATTTAATTTATCAAACAGAAGCGTCAAAGATTCTCAGGGAATGGAACTAGCTTTAAAAAGATTTACTTGAGCGAGAAGTTTACCTTTCTAATTTGCCGAAGTTTCTCATTCCGTAAGAGAATTGAGAGTTTCAATCAGCAAATAAACACTCCCACCCTGCCATCATATGCGGTCCCAGGGGTGCGTATCAACTTCCGAACCACACCGTCCCACCATGCCAGCCTGTGCCTCGCCGAGAGGGCGAGCCGACACCAGCCGTAACTTTCGTGCCACCAGATGAAAGCGTGGGGTGGGAGGGAGAGAAGAGGACAGGGGGCCACGTCCCTGGGCTGCACCCACCACCTCGCCCCTCCAGCCACGCGCCCCACGTCGCGGCTGCCGACAGCCCGTGGCGACCCTACCACAACAGCAGACAGCAGACTGCCATCCAACAACAGCCCTAGGCATCTCCTCCAGTGCCACCTCACCCAGGTGTCCGCTCCTACTCCTCCTCCTCACCACCACCACCACCGCACCAAACCACCACCGGCACCAGGAGGGGAAGGGGAGGGGGAGTTACCTTGTTTTTGACCCCGCAGTGGCAGCAGACAGTCCACAGGTACTTGAGGGTCCTCCAGAGCAGGATGATAAACAGTCCCCCAAAGAAAGTGACCATGGATGAGGCGAGGAAAGCCCACCACATGCGCTGTCCGCGGCTATCGCAGGGCACCTCCATGGTCACCGGGATGATGAGCGCATCCATCTTGGGCACATTGACGGGGGAGGAGGACGAGTCTGTGTTGAGATTGTTGGCGTTGATATTGTTACTCATTCTAATGCCGCCGCCGCCGCCGCCGCCGCCCGGGTAGGAGCCGCCGCCGCTGCCATTTGCCATAGCTAACAGCGAGCCGGGCGCGCAGGGGCTTCCGAGAGCTCCTCCCGCCGCCAGCGCCCCCCAAAAAACCCATCACCAGCCATATTGCTGCCGCTGCTGCTCAGCGGAAAAAGAAAAATAGCGATAATGAAAATAAAAACCCCCAAATCAAAACAAACAAACAAACAAACCAAACAAACAAAAAAAGAAGAGGAAGAAAAGCGACCGCACAATCCCCGGGTCCCTCTCGGGAGCCGACAGGCCGGTGAATTCCGAGCGTCCTCCTTGTACGGCGAAAATAATATTAAAAAAAAAAAAAACAACTAAAAATAATAATAAAAAGGTAGTCTCCTCCTCAGATTCCCACCCCTTCCTTCTCCCGCACACACAGCCCCCACCCCGCCCACCCCCAGAAAAATCATCCACCACCACCACAAACTGATGCCTCGGAGCGTCTCTCCAAGATACCCAGCGCTGCAACCCCGCTGGCCTCAGCGGGGATCTCTCAGCCTCCGCCGCGGATCTTCCCGGAGGTGGTCTGTTATTATTGTTATTAGTCTTTAACTTGTTATTAGCGATACTCAGTCCCCCCCGCGCACCCTCCTCCTCCTCCTCCTCCTCTTCCAAGTCCAGCCCCTTCCTCTCCTCTTCCCCCCTCGGTGCCGGCAGCAGCCTCCTGTGGCTCCTAATTCATCCTCCGCTGGCCCGTCTGTGCGTGCGCTGCCGCTGCTGCCGCCGCCTCCTCGCCCATCCTTCAGGAGCTCCCTCCAGGGCCCAGGCTGTCGCTCAGGCTGTTGCTCCCACACGCGCAGAGGCGCCGCTGCCGCCGGCTCCCCGCCCCTCCCTATCTGCCGCCGGGGGACGCGACGGCCCCGCGCCCGCCGCCGCGGCCCTGCCCGGGGCGCAGGAAGGGCCCCGCGGGGGGGGGTGCCGGCCCGGGACGCCGCGCTGCTGCCGCCGCCGCCGCCGCCGGGGGTGGGGGCGCCGGCTCAGGCGGGCTCCCGGCCCCCCATGGGCAGCGCCGTGCGGCACCGCCGCGTTCCCCGCCCCGCGGCCGCTCGGTCCCGCTCGCGGGGCCGCCGAGGCACCGAGCGACCGCTCCGGAGGACGGCGAGCGATGGCGGGGGGGGGGGGGCTGATGCGCTTCACAGGTGGCGGCGAGGCGGCGCCCGGCCGCGCCGGGGAGCTGCCGGTCCAACAAGTCCCGCCGGCCCAGGCCGGTCCATCGCCGTCGCGCAGCGCGCTCCGCAGCCGCGGTGGGGCGGGGGCAGGCGGCAGCGGCCCCCCCGCGCGCGGCCGAGCGCGGGGCTGGTTTGGCGGATGTCATGACGCAGCGGCTAACGCACGGCGCTGTCACGGCCCCGGCCCCCGCAGCCCCGCCGGTTCCCCCCCCCCCCCCCGCCCGTCTTCCCCATCCCTCCCCCGCCGCCGAGCGCGGCATGGCGAGCGCGGCCCCTCCGCCGCCCGGCTGCCAGGGCCCCGGGGGCGGCCGGGCCGGGGCGCGCAGGTGGGGGCAGCGGGGAGGGAGGGGACCGGCGGGGCGGGGAGGGGGCGCGCGCGGGGCTTGCAGGAGGCGGGTGAGTTGCGGCGGCAGGTGCCCGGGGACGCGGGGGGGCGGCTCTGGAGAGGCGGGGAGGGAGCGTGAAATAAACCTCGGGGAGCCGTGGCGTGGGTCTTTCCGCTGAAGGCGTTCTGGGCTTGTCTTTAACGGACACGGGAAAATACTGCAAACGCTCCGCAAACGCACCGTAAATTGCCGCACGTCCCAAGAACATTCCTGAAATTAACCCTTGGAAATATAAACGGCAATTTAATTTAACATACTAGAGGGGGAAAAAAATCCAGCAAGACGATCTGGATAGTTGTCTGCTGCTTTTTTTTTTTTTTTTTCCCCGATTCCCATTGAAAAGCAGAGGTATTTATATAGATGTATTTATATATTTATTTATATTTCTACATGAAAATCTCCATTTGGCACATGCTCTGCTCACCCGGTTGTCTGCACAAAGTATTATGCAGATCCTCTTGACATCTTTCCAAGGGTAAAATACAACAGCCTATGTGTGCGTGACATTTCCCCATCTGACCTAGTCGCTACACATGCACAGAGCCACCATTATGAAATAGTAATCTCTTAACCTTTACTAGTAGTAGTTCCTGTTTCTGCATCTGCCATGGGTTTGTTTATTTTCGTTTTCTACTTAAGTGATGGTAATGAGATTTTATGAATTCTCAAAGCTTTTTACGGGGCTCTCTAACCCTCTCACCTTCACTTTTTTGTGCAATAACACCACCATTTGTCTAAATTTGTGAGTTTATCATGATGTCTCACTCCAGTCTGTTCCTTCAAGAGAGGGCTTCCTTTTTCAAGAAGGAATTAAGAGGCCTCTGAATAGAGGAAGCATTAGACAATAATATAGAGGTATGCACGAGTGAGAAAATACTACATTACTCTATCCTGGAGGAAAATTGTCACACAGTGCCCCTGAAGCAGCCCGTTCCCAGGAGGCTGTTGTAAGAGGGAATTAAGTGGAGGATTTCTAGATGCAGAAAACAAGTCCGGTTGAAAAGAAACTGCATGTCACAGCTGCCACATGCAACCCCAGACTGCGCTGCCACAGCTGCTACCCCCTCCCATGTCTTTCATTACCAACCCTCCCCACAGCTCGAAAGCCACCT
This sequence comes from Platalea leucorodia, assembly GCF_965183815.1. Taxonomy (NCBI): domain Eukaryota; kingdom Metazoa; phylum Chordata; class Aves; order Pelecaniformes; family Threskiornithidae; genus Platalea; species Platalea leucorodia. Next base: position 27,055,668 of record NC_138826.1, read on the forward strand.
GGGGCCACAAAGTGTTGTTGTGACAGGATCACACCTTGGGACCTGGGCTCAGAGCCTGGTCCTGATAGTCATTTGATCTGTGTTTCTGGGTTGGTGTTCAAGAAGTACCCTTTTTGCAGCTGCACACGTACCTACGCATCCTTTTATCCATCAGCAAACACCAGGAGTGGAACAAGGGCAGGAGCATCATAACACAGCCACTCAACGTCTGATCTTCAGAAGTGCCAGGTACTTAACGATGCTCTTACAGCTAATGGAAACCACAAGCCCTTTGCACCTTGAAAGACCTGGGCAGTGAACAGCAGTAGCACAGCATATCCCAGGGAAGGCTTTTGCACAGTGGAGTTTCTGTATTCTGGTCTGGTAGGTAACAAGGGCTGGGTCTCTGAAGCCATGGATATGGCATACGTCTTCTCTTGCTGTCGTTCGAGAGGGCCCAGAAGGTTTGACAGAAAAGCTGCAGCCTGAAAGTCTTAGTTTTCTCACTTTATACATTCAGAAGGTATGAGTTAAAAAGTATTTATTTGACCCTGGGTATTGTTGCAGCTGAGTGCTGCAGACGTTGGTTTCATGAACACTCCACATGCAAACGGGACCATTAGGCACTTCTGAAATAGCAACCCCATAATACTGTAGCCACAGATACAAAGGATGGTCATAAAAAAAATTCAGACTAAAGCAAACCAAGTGCACTAAGGCATATAGACTGTACTTTAAAATAATTTGCTTTGAATGTATTTACACAACATTTACACACAGATTTGGACAGGAGTAGGAGATTTATTGTGATGACTTATAAAAAGCTGATTTTAAGTTCTGCTACTTAAAAACTGTCCATAAACCAACCAACACATACATGAAGAGTTCTAGATTATAAATACCACTCTATATACCCAGGGGAAAACCTTTCCTGTTATCTGTATAAACAGAACACCTCTTATTTATACAAATAGGTCTCAGTTCTCCAAATATTTATGATGAAACTCACATACAAAGGTACACTCATTGATATCAACTGGTGAGACTTAGATTACCAGTGAAAAGTTTGCTTAATAGGAATTATCTGCTGAAGACAAAGCATATATAGAGTAGGTAACTGTATTTTGTTCACCGATTCATAGATAGAGGTACAAATGATACTTGAATGAGTATCATTCAAGTTAAGTACCATTTGAGCTTGCCCCTTTATGGAGAAGGAAAGGCCTGCTTTCTAGTACAGCTTTTATAAAGTGGAGTTTGAAAAAGCACACTGGAGCTGCATGCTTTATTTAGTATGGCAACAACTGCATTCATGTTGCCTTCAGACCAAACAAGGTTTTCCAGCTCTCTTTCCTGGAGAGATCTATTCCGAGCAAACATAAAACTTACACAGATTAGTTTCCAGAATAGTTGTCTATTATTTAATATGTCAACACAAGAGCTCAAAATTTACTTATTTAACTGAATAATGTTTACAGAACATAACAAACGCTGTGTTTACCTGTGTTTTTCCTGTTGCTACCATATAGCATAGGCCGGGACACAGTCGTGCCAGCTTGACATAAATCTGGAGGGTTTGGTTCCAGAAAGCAGTATTTTAGCAGCAAGGAAATGACTCCTCTTTATGTAAAACAGTTCCCTCTTGTGGATATTCTGTGTACAGTATCACAGGCAAAGTGTTTAAAATATTCATCAAACCTGGATCTTTGCAATTAAAAAACCCCTCCATCCAGCAATGATCTCAACACACAGGACTATCTCGGGTTTAGCAATTAAATATACAAGTAAGGAAGAACGAGGCACTGCATTTAATCAGATATAATTTACCTGCAAAATTGCTCATTATCAATAACAAATTATTTAGTTAAGTGCAATAAACATAAAAAAGCTAAAGAAAGTTGCATAACTGTACGAGTCAAGTATAAATCTCAGTGGGTTTTTTATTTTGCTTATATGAGAAAACCTTCTGCACATTCCAATAAAGAAAAACATGATTAAAAAAAGAAAGAAAACATACACTACATAAATAAAGGAGACAGTAGCAGCAAGACAGTCAGAGTTTCCAAGGGTCCACGTGCTAAGTACTGAAGACAGAGAAACTCTTTGGAATGATAAATCTTTCAATTAAAACTAAAGAGTCCAAGCAAGCAAGTGGCACAGCTTCATTGGTGACACAATATTGCACCAGGGATTAATTTGGCATGACAGTTTAAAAAAAAGTATGAATAGAGTAACAGTGTAAGATTTATATGTTCTTTAAACGATGACTATATTATACAAAGAATTGTTTTGTTTTTTTTTTTTTTAAAGAAATAAAATGTGGGAGAGTAAACGTGTACTCCCCAGTTTTGCCAAAAGACATTTGGTCTGAGTCTGGGGAAATGACAGAAAACAACTGCATGTTATTACCTTGAACGAAACTATGTAAAAAAAAAAAAAGGCTAAAAGCCTTCATATACCAATATACCATAAACTTGTTTGCACAACTTGTTTGTTTAATGGTTATATATAAAACCTCCCCATTTGATTAGAGGTAGAGAGTAAATGTTAAACAGGCAGCTTAAGGTTCTCTAAAGGTAAATACTTTTCCAAGGTAAAAAAGGCAAAGTTCTAACAATTAGGTATGTATTTATTCTCTGCAACACCAGGCTGCAGGTTGCTACCTGAACAATCCCTTACAGGGTGTGCTGTTGTTACCTCATGTAACAGTTTAACCAGCATAAATAATTACTATTTGTGACCAACAGCCTCCTCCTTTACATTTTTGTTGTCCTCGTAGAACATGCTGTTGTCTTTTACATGACGTCAGTAGCTGTGGCAGAGCAAGAACTTACACACGGAGGTACAATAAAATAATAATTGTTTACTAGTCAAGGGGCTAGATCTGTATCCCTGAGGTCAGCGGGGCATTTGGTCTTCACTTCAAATGATGGAGACTCAATATCAACCAGACTTTATATATGATCACAGATGTCTTGCATAATTAACTCTGAGCCTCTCTACAATACTATTCTCACCTTTCCTACTTCGTCCTGGGAGAAGAGTGAAAAATAATACATGTGTAGTGATTAGACGGGTATAGGAAACAAAATTGTATCATGAAATAATTCTGAGAGATTTTTGTTTTATTGCAAAATGTTTCCTCTCCGAGACCCTGAAGAAGAGCCCGTGCTGATGTAAAGCACACGTAAGCATGGATCTGCTGTCCTTGTCTTAAAGACTCTAAAGAGGAAATATTTGCAAGAGTTGATACTAATGCGTACAAAACTTGCCTGGCTGCATATAACTATGTATTTGCATATGACAAATGATTATCTTTAGCATTTGTTCTTTTCATAGAATTTAGTCAAACTATTTCAGGGCATATTAATTGAAAATCCTGTTTAGCTTATTTTGCATCTACCCAATCCCTGTTCAAAGACTGAAGTACATATTTAGCATGATAATATATTGCACTCTATAACACCTTCTTATCAAAGCACTTTGCAAATACGAATACATTCAGCTTCATCACATCTCTCTGTAACAGTATACGTGAACACTATTCTTGGCAGCGAGGTTACGTAACGATTTCCTTGAATTAGTTAAAACTTTCGTATTGAGATCTATTTTGGCACTTAACCCTGGCAAAATCCTCCAGCTGGCAGGACAAAGACATATCTCAGCAGAATGCTTTAATGGGTCACTCAGTCATTCAGAGCGATCATCTCCAGAGTACTGGAACCCTTGCACTCAATCCAGCCAAATAAAATATTAAAGAAAATCCCGTGTTCGTGTTAATCCATGCAGTATGACTAGCAATGTAATACAAATTAGTACTGCAAACATAGAGTATTTTCCTTGGACTTTTTTTTTTAATAAGGCAATTCTTGGATATCCTTGTATTTTGTTTAATAGTTAGACCTAAGCGTACTTCCTTGTCCTCATTTTCTTCTTACCAAATGTCCTGGATCACACAATATTTGGTTAGATGTGATATTTCTTGCCAGTAGGACCACTTCTTATTGGAAAATGAGTATGGTTTATGCATTAGTGGAATGTTAAGAATGGACATAGCTAGCATCTGTAAAAAGGTGACAGCAGAAATGATGACTTCAGGAGCAATATTAATTAAACCATATTATATCCTCTGAGGTCTGTAAGTGCATTTAATAAATATCAATCCACACACTTAAAAGCACTCTTGACTCCTGTGAATCAGAGCCTGTTTATTACTGTTTGTACTAATGATTTTTCCTTCCAGTCAGGGGTCTTGCCACAGGCGAGAAGTAGGAAGATACTGGGGGTGTTCTGAAGACAAAACAGTAGCAACCACTGTTAAAACACAGGTAAGCTAACAAAGGAGATACAGAAATAGCAGTTAAACAGTACATCAAAACAGTACCCAAAACAAATCAAATAAAGAAAAAGACCTTTAAAATGTCTCTCTTAAACCATTAGTTCCCCCTTTTCTGAGTGGGCCTTGATGTCCATCCAAACCATATAGAGAGGCAGCAAACCCTTCACCCTATACTGAATGATAAGGAGAGAACAACAGAGAAATAAGTTATGTGAAGCGGTGGCAAAGAGCCACCCCAGAAGCAGGGTGAAAATTCTCTAACTTTGCTTTGTGTTGATTTTGTCGGGTTGTGACAAATCAGGACAGCATTGTCACCCTGCAAACATACTGGTGCAATGCCAGGACTTCCTTCTGCACTACTTTGCAACTTTGTTTTATGGAAGCAGCTCTCCAGTTCTTTGTATAAATATTGGCATCCTTTGGTCCTTCCAGATAGACCCAGAAACTTCTAATGGAGTAATACAGCAAATATTATAGAAGTACAGCAAATATTTAAGTCCTCTATGTGCCACCGTCATGAAAACACAAAGCAGTGTGAGCATGCCTCCGCTACCTTTGTGCAATTTCCAACAGAGGTGTTCCCACTGTGGCTATGACTGCTAGCTACAAACAAAGCATTCCAGAACGACTCAGTTATTGCCATAGTGATTGCAAAGACCAATACTAGTTTTTTTAAATGTAATTAATTTGGAAGACTAAACGGTTATTGTGTCATCCTTTAATATTTTTCCATTCATTTCACTTGATATCTTGCATACTGGAAATGCGTAGGCCAGGTAGCTCTATTCAGTTGCTCCTCGGAACCATTTGGCTTTGACTCTAGACCCTTCTAAGACATGACTAAAAGTGAAGGGAGGGAAAAGAAGTTTCACTGTAAAATATGATACGTCTAAAGATGTCTGGGCAATTCTTTTCTAAGTCCAGCAGCCAACTTTGCCACGTGGCACTTGCAGAGAGCTGCTGCTGTCAGAATCAGAGCCCCTACAATGGAAGCACTGCCAGTCATTCCTGAAGCCAGCCGCCAGCCGCCAGCCTTAATGTACTGTAAGGCTCCAAAGTCGATGGTGTACAATTTTAAAAAAAATTACTTGGGGAGCAAAGTAATAGTAGCAGGACTGTACTGTTGCTCTGCTCCAATTAGGCCAATGGTAGTTTTCATAAAAGTCAGCTAATTGTGAAAAACAAGGAAATCAGTGAAGATGTGTGTGTACTGAAACCAAGCCACTGAGAAAACCAGCTCTGAACACTAGCTAATTTAATGTCCGCCAGGTGTAAATGTGCTTAACACTGAAAAATCAGACATCAGGCATACTAAAACCATAAAGGGGAGGCCATATGTTTACAAGCAGCCACTCCATTTATTTGCAGCTTATTGTGACACTTACACTTTGTTCTCCCTAGGATATATTCACATTTAGGAACTTGGTGTTTATTTTTGACAATAACCTCGATATAATTTCAGGAAGAGCAGTATTTGCAATGATCTGCTTTGCTTTCGTGTCTCTCATGCGTGTCTGGAACTGAATAGCTGAGAACTGGAAATTTTCAACTGAAAATAAATTAGAACAGAAATAAATCAGGACCACTTTCATTATCAAACACCAGTCCAAGCAGTAAGGTTTGAAAAGCTGAACCTCAACATGATCAGAAGACGCTCTTTCTCATCCCACTACGTAAGCACATATCCACCAAAGAGTTTTTCCAATAGGAGGAAGAGATAAAATTCAGTTAAGGCACAATCCTGCAAAATGCTGAGCATTCCTGCTTTGATCCAGCAAAGCATTTAAACAGGTGTCTAATGTTATGCACAAGTAATCTCACAGAATCCTGTAACCAAGTCACATGTTTAAAATTAAGCATGTGTTTTAGGTCCAGGGTGACAAGGCTCAGCACCTTGTATGATTAAGTGACTAGTAAGCTGAAGAGGTTGTGTAGGAGTCATGTCCTTAATTGCTTGCTGACTTCATCAGTGCTTATATTTTACTGAGGTTGTATTTGCTAGTGTGCAATATAAAGGTGACCTTTAATTCCAGAATGAATATTAGTATTCACTTTCCTATTTGGAACTATATGTTCTTTAATTAACAAAATAGTGAAATAATAATACCCAACTTAGCCACAATTTTGGAAGGATCAGTGATTAACTGACATTATTTTTTGTATTCCTAATAAAAGATGAACCTTTGGAATACTATTCTAAAGACATAATATTCTGTTTTCTCACTGACAGATCCAAATATGTCCTCCTACAAGTCAATGGTGCTGCTAAGGATCAAATATATACCAGTAGTCACAGATACGTGTCAAATGTCAGAGCTCTGCTAATGCAGCAGTCTTATATGCAGTACTAAGCCTGCAGCAGGCTATAAAACAAAATACCTTCAGGCTGAATTCAAACTAATTGAAGTCAAGGCCACAATGAATGGCTGCCTTAAAAAGGCAGTATTTTCCAACAGAGCTTATAATTTTTTTTTTCCTACGCTAAATTCAGTGGAACGTTGGGATATTTAATGGCAACCAACAAAATGAAACTCCAGTTATGACCTTCAGCTGCAGCCTCTGGGCAATATAATGATGGTGGAATGAAGCTTTTTTAACTGAATAGTCTCATATGCTGCATCTACTCATGTTCATGGCTTTAATTTAATCTGATCTGCGGGCAGATGTTAATTTCTGTTTCCTGACATAAGCTAATTGTAATTCAACGTATGGTCAGAACTTAGATAAGTTATTTGGGAAGATACATGGGTTGTTTGTGTCTTATGCAGTGGGTGCAGTTTTGCCTTCGAATACAACTCTGTAGCTGCATCAATCAAAGATACATGTGGATATCTAAAAATAATTTACATGTGCATATCTAATAATAGTTAGACACAGGCTAGTTTGTAATCAGTGTAGCAATATCTTTGGGGAAAATCATAATAAAGCATCTATTTTCATAAATGTTCACACGTGGATACCCTGCAGATAATTTTAAATTATTAATTAACATGCAGTTTTAGGCAGTGGAATACTAAATTATATTTAAATGTGAGACATATTAATCACAAACTTTCCACCTAGTCACCATCTCAGTGAATTCTCATTCAAAGTCTCTGACAATAAACTCTTGTGTATTATATCGCCTTATCTCACACAACAGGTTTTCCCAGCATCTCCTTTACTAGAAGGAAGTTCACTGCTATACGTGTGATAATACATTATTGTTCATCTAACCTCAGTATGTGAGAAACAAATATATACAGTCCATTGACAACCACAGCAGTTAGAATACTTTTAATTTTTACATAGGGTTTTCTTTTTGCAAGTTTTATGGTAGTTGAACATGATCTGTTTTTCATAAATTATGGCTATTGCTAAATGTGTATTATAAAGTATTACTTAGTATTATCAACATTTACTAAGCTTGTAATCAAAACTTTTTTTTTCCCTCTGAATTTCCACAATGTCATATTTCAAGTGTTTTCTTTTTGTATCAAGAAATGGGTAACCTAGAACTTTTTAAGGTCTATAAACTAATGAAGCTCTATAAGCATCTATGTCTCTTAGGATCAAGACAGGTGAAATGCAAAGATGTGTAAGGTGTTTATCACCCACAATTAAAAAGACAACATTTTAAGTGCTAGAGAATCCTACAGCCATATCAAGATTCTAGAATTCAGAATCATCAGTAGTTCAGTGGTCTGAGTGTGGTGCTGCAGGAGCTCTAGCAGCGTGATATTCATTCTAATTTAAAACAAGAAAAATTAAATTAGAATTTCAGGGATGCTTATACTCACTCCCATAGACAAAACAGACTCACTACTAACTTGCTTTCCTGGAAAGAAACTCGCCTTCCTTATCTAAAATGAAAGTTCATAAAACACACTCTTTTGTTTGCTGAAAGATTCAGCTATGTAGAGACAGGTGATCACGAGCAAATTATTTACTAACTGCAACAGAGCAATAGGACAATGAAAGTTTGTCAGGGGCAGGTTAACATTAATATAAATAAATACTGTTTTAATAGACAGTATTTAGACAACACGCTTCGTTGATTGTGCATCAGGTTAGTGCCCTTTCAGTGTCAGGCACTGTCAACTAATTAGGGTGTGTTTAAATCCTGATTGATGTGTCAATGCAACACACTTCTGTGTGCATTGCAAGAATCGCAAAGTAATAGATTTAACCAGTATTGTATCACTATCAATAAAGTGAAAGACATAACCTAGGTTATGTTAAACTTTCTTTTTGAAAAAGAGGGTTTCCACTGCCTTTTTTCCCCGGATGGGACAGTAACTGCTTTCTAACACCAACTAAAACATACAGCCAGCCTTCTTCAGTGGTTTGCCTTCCCTTTTGCAAATGAATGCCTGCCTTCCAGACTCTAATAAATTCAGCATTAGCCATTTTGAAACATGGAGTGTCATCTCTCCAGTCTTTTCTGGATTAATGTCAGGTTTCAGGAAATACTAAAGGTAGAGCTATTTCTTCTTCAGACAATCAGATCAGATTTGCTTTACCTCCTTCAGCTAGCTCCAACTTCTTCAAAACTCCCATGTTACCTGGTTCTCACCTTAGACCAATACTTCTGCAGTACAGAAACATCTTTTCTTATCATCCCAGTCTAAGTTTAATAACAATATCCCAGCTTCTGTAGCTCTAAACCCTAAACCCTCCTAGATGAAGGATGAGATCCTTATGAACTCAAGATACTGAGGATAAAATGACTCATACTGCGGGTAAGCTGTGTTTTAGGAGTCAGTGCTTTTCAATGCTTCTACAATGTGAGCAAAGACAGTTCTAAACTTGGTCCTACTGAGCCCAATACACCAGGCAACATCCAAACAGGGGCTCCATTATGGAAGCAGAGACTGAAGGCAAAAAGGTATTCAAGTCTGAGACAAGTTTTTCGAGTAGCTAGTTACAAAGGAAATGCAAGGTGCAGGTTCAATTATATCCAGATTTCTTTTTCCAGTTAACAGTTTGAATATTCAGACTGGCTTCCTATTAAACTTAGATCTGTTGGATGTGGGTCAATGCACGCACATTTCCTGTTATATTTTCCTCATGATGCCCAATATCTCTTGTATAATGTGTACGTGTTCTTGAAAACTAGACAGAGGCGTTTAAATCTCTTCTAAACCAGGCAATGTAACTATTACTAGAAAGTACTACAGATGGCTGACTAATTGAACCATGGAAAGCATTATCACACCATTTCTCAATTTAGAGCTCATTATTCATTTGAGTTCAATCTCATTTCATTACTGTTATAATTCCATACAAAATTAAACGGAGTTTCAAATTTACACACCTGCGTGAGGTTATTTTGCAGTCTTCTGAACTACTCCTCATTTCCAGCCAGTCCTACTAGATCACTGAAAATGATTATTTATTTATTTGCTTATTTTCTGCGGGTTTGGGATTGTAGCTTAGTTACTAGAGCAGAAGCGCTGAAGCCAAGATGCACATGAGGCCTTGGCTCTGTGACCTTGAGCAGGTCACATGCACTCCATGGGTTTCATGTTTACTTCTGTCCAAAGGGTATTGTGGGGGTTAATATTTCTTCCGCGCTTTTAGAGCTTTAGATGAAAGGCACTGTAAAAGCTCAAAACATGACTTATTAATAATATATATACATATCTTTCCAGTTTATGTCTCCGGTATCCAGCATGGGGATTTGTATTTCCACAACGCTGCGGGTCTTTTTCAATAAAACAGACTACAGCAGCTACTTATTTAAAGTTCTTTTGCGCCAGATTAACTGAATGCCTGCGAGAATGCTACTAGGTCACCTTCTTAAAATGGCCTGAATACCAGCAGAAGATTAAGAAATGGTGGGAGCGACTATATTTTGTTACACTGAAAGCATTACAAGCAAAGCGTATATGAGCGAAGTGACATTCAGTGACAGATTGAATTGCATTATGATAAACTAAAAATGGCAGAGAGACTCAGTCCTTTGGAATAATAACTCTTGAAGATTTTCCATTTTGATAATCGGTTGATTGACAGGTGGGGTTACAATAAGAAAATGGCTATGACTTTTAGTTACCAAAAAAGCCGCTTTGTGATCTAACATAGTTTCACCCTTACAACAATGGTGTTACGATCTGCAGCTCTGCTGGTTTTCATGAATCCTGGATCATTCTTTAAAAAATTATCTAATCCTTAACTTTCCCAGCAGTGGCACAAAAGCAGCTGTAACCAAATACTCATAATACCAGATCATACGTGATGTAGGAACACGAGCTACCTTTCATCTGGCCAGGATACTTACAGTGCCACCCTATAATTAACTGTTGCTGTGACTTTATTTAAGATCATGTGTGTTAAAATATAGCTGGAGTTCTGAGGTTCTCAAGGCCTTAATACCGTCCATTTATGCAGCTTGTCTTTCCTCCTGGAGTACCATAATGCAGAACTCGACTGTGTGGGTTACTTTAATAGCATTTATAGAAACATGCATCAGAGAGCAGTCTTGTGTGCCATATTAGTGTAGGTGAAACAAGGAGAAGAACAGAAAATACCCAGAAGCAGACAAAGTTGCTAGTGGCAGCTTTAGTAGTAGAGAAACAAACATGAGACAATACAGTCCAAAGAAAGACAGGCTGAAAAGACAAAACCTTCACTGAGTTTTTATGTTTGTACAGCAGGTTACTTTTCCGTATTTTTTGGCTGTTTTCCCACGTGAACAAAAATGTTTGTAAAGTATAATCTCCAGGGTTTCTCTAGTCAAGGTTAAGCAAGTACCAGTTTGTTGATAATGTATCATTTTATTCGAGTGATGTGTCTAACTGATATAGCATAAGTCATATTACTGGACTAGTAAGCATGAGAATTTGCACTCTATATTAAATTTCTAATATGGCGATGTGTGTGTACTTTACGGGTTTTTTTTTAGTGAAAGACATGAATGCAATTAAATCTTCACTTAATGTGTTGTAGTTTTAATATATTACAGGATCGATTTCCAGCATTATATTTCACACTGAATGTCAGCTTTTTTTTTTTAATTTAATTTGGCTTTTGTGAAAGAAAGGTGAGCGGTGAGAATAAACCTCGTAACTGGCCAATATCAATGTAGAAAGGGAAATGTTTTTTCTCCAGGCCTAGTAACATCCAGCTGCGAAGGAAATCTACTTTATCAGTATACCATGAGCTAAGTCAGTCAGTCACTGGCAGCTAGAAACCAGGTCACAGTGGTCTACAGCGATCCTGCTGCTGGATCGTATTCTCTAACAGAGAATGTACATGGACAAAGGTGCAAATTGCATCAGCAGCAACAGCTGGTGAAATAAGATTTAACTGCGTATTGGAACCAGATGGTGGGCTATTAGAAATAGTCTAAAGCTGCCCTGGAGGAGCGGGAACAGGCTTGAGAGATGCTGCAGCAGGCAGGAACTGAAAGCATTAGTGTAAAGACTTCGTGGGATGAACATGTTGAGGCACTCATTCCTAATGTCTCCCAGCCTCTATTATGCATTTTAAGGGCTGTGAGCAGAGGAGAAAGATACAAATTATAGAAACAGATGGAGAGTCAGTGAGGCATAGAAATACAGGTGCTATATGAACAGATGGAGTGAGGGGGAAAAAAGGAAAGGAAGAGTGCTAAGTCTGAGAGTCAGTGGACTCTGCCTGTCTCTGGATGCACACAATTCTGCAGGTGTATAACAGTGCAGTCTTGGAGGGGGATTCAGAAATTAATTACATCACTTTTTTTTTAGATAGCTCACTCCTTCCCCCTAGGGACACTAGTTTCTTCGCTCCCCCACGTGCATTAAAACAAGTTGGCTTGTCCTTGAATACATCTGACTGCCAGAAGTTTTTAAAAAAGTTATCTTGTGGCAGGGCAGAACTAAATCAATATCACTAACTAAGAGCCCTTATCTCCTTAATATTGTGGTGATGCCTTTTTCCCAACTCTAGACAACATTAGATTACAGATCGATGTTAAACACAATGGCAAAGCTGGAATGCTCTTGCTTTCAATCCCAAGGCTGATAGTATGTCCTAAAAGGTGGCGCCAGTAGAGGTATTCGATTTGGTTAACCATCTGATAAACTTAGACTGCATTCACCAAATGTCAAATCCAACATCACCTTCCCATTACACAGCAAAGCACAATCTCACTGTCTGACGTTAATTACAGCAATTTCCCTTTTGCAGTAAAAGGACAAAAGATGGCTGTTATTCATCACCAGAAGAGTTGTTTGATGACTTAGAAAACTGTGAGGTAACTCTTAAATTCAAAATTAGAGTACATTTCCTCTCTACCTTTGCTGATTCAGCACAGGGAAATGTCATTATGAATGGCAACATTCTGTAGCAGAACTGGCTCTGTGAAACCTGCAAGGTTTAGCCTAACAGGAGTCCTTGCTGGTAGCAGTCTGGGGTTGTGAACTAGGTTGGCTGGGAATCTGTTGATTGGCAGATTCAAAAGTTATACCCACCATGCCCAAGCTTAGCTAGGGAAGCAGCCTCTCAGCAGCAGCTGGATGCAGGGTTGAGGCCTTTAACATCTAAGAACCAGTTCTGTGATTAACCGTTTGACTGATTGAAATGCACACATGCCTGCCATCCTGAGGGCTCACTTCTGAAATGGCTATTTGGAGGAATTTACATTTGTAAGTGAACATGGCATTTCCTTCCATTTATCATTATGCTTTCTTCCATTACCTTTTGGAAAACGAGGACTTAGTATTCCAGGCATTACTTGCTGGATATCATTGATCACAAAGCTCTCAGCTTCTCTATTTTTTAAGAGAGTCCCTGGTTCTTTCCTGCAGCAGCATGTCTATTTGAAAAATAGGATTGCTAGGAAAGATTATTTGTCATTTTGTCATTAAATCCAGAAGTTAGAAGGGAAATTTCTGTTAGGTCAACTAGTCTATCCTCTTTCAAGAACAAGACTTTTCCCTTTCACACATTTTACAATGTAAGCTTTGCAGGACGTACATTCTTTGGCTGGGTTGAGAGCATCCTCTGTGGGAGGAATGGGTTCCATTTTGAAAGATTACTTCTAGAGCTCCAACAGAGACATTGGAGTCTGTGTTCATAATTTCAACTTCCATGTCTTGTCCACAACAACACTTTCGTACGAACCCCAGATACCACCCTAAACACTGACATTAAGCAATGTGAGTACTCAAGCCTTTTCTGACATGTGATCAGAATGAGCATGTATGTACACAAATGCAGCAGAATAGACTGGGATCCCTAAGTGGCATCCTCGTGGGTGCCATCACACTCATTTTCTGCATGTTTTGGGGGTCACTCTGTATAAGCCTTTGCTTGGCCTTTGATTCTTTGATTCAGTTTTGTTATCTCAGTTTAGTTAGCTTTAGTTATCACTGATTCACATCAGTGTTTCGTCATAAAATCAGAGTGATATCACAAAGGTCTGCCAGCTGGCTGAGGAACAAAGTTGAATGCTTATTAGAGTTTGAAGGCAATATGCAATAGACTACCATTTTAGTAGATTTATGCAAGTCATGTAGCCGTACTACAATAAGATGTCTCATAAACTATTAGCTTTGGGAACACTGCAGGATAAGGCATACATTAAGCAGATTAAAAACGAATAGGAGGTGACAAAAGACAATAGCAGCCATTAAAGGAAGGATCACAAGATCTGTTGGACAGAGTCAACACTCTTAAGGTGGAATCACTCTTGTGCAAAATTGAGCGTTTGAGCCTGCTGCAGTGATACTCAGAGCAGCAGCGAGAAGAAAACTGTCACTGACTGCCTTGAGAACCAGCAAGTAATTCAATGCAAGCAACCACCAGTACCACAGAGCACTCCTGTCCTGAAGAAGCCTTTCTAGCAAAGTATCTGAAAGACATTTGTATACTGATAGTAAAATAATAGATCCTGACAATCTGCACAATTATTGTTTTTACAGTTGCAAAATCCTTTTTTGCTTGGCTAATATATTTAAAAGAATTTATTCTTTGACTTATCCAATACATTCAAGAGCTGAAATCTTAAACAAAAAATTGACTTTCAATATTAACTCAATTATCAGAAAAGGTTCCTATAGATATGAGAAAAGAGACTTTACCATCTAACCTGTTTTTAAAAAGTGTTTTAGCCTGATTCCAGGTGCTTGTTCTTATATGATCAAATAAGCAAAGGGATTAAAGTCACAGGAACAAAATTGTTCAGAAATTTTTTGCACTCGTGCGCAAATATACACAAGAAAATGTATCAAGTCTACAGTTGCTAGCATGACAGATGCACTCAAGGTCTTGCTGACATTGGCAGCCTTACAGGGGCAATCTGTATATAAGGACAACATGTTCTTGAGCAATTCCTCCTAACGAGGTAGGCGTACAGATTAGTTCCTTTAATATCTCTGGCATGAAGTCTTGTCTTAGTCAGTCCTTTTTGCTTATGAACTGAGCACTGCAGAATCATTGGAGGACAATACTGAATAATAATAATAATATAATTTGGTAGCAGGTTGATGACAGGCCCTGAAATAGATCCCTGGAATCTTCCTATCCATATAATATAAATGTTTTTTCCCCAACTGGAGACAAAGCAGGTTAATAAAAGGCTCAAAAAAGCCCATATCATTTTACCATTTTCCATGAGCATGAAATTGCAAAGGGGAAATCATACAGACTGTGAGAAGTAGTCTAAAAAACTACCATAATTTAAGCATGTCATATAAAACATTGAAATATGCATCTACTACTTTTAGGAAGGGATGTTCACTAGAAAAATTTATTTCATTTCGGACCTGGCCATTCTTTACGTATTTAATCCAAGGAAATGGTGGGTTTATTTCAGTAGGCAAAATTAATAATATATTGTAATAGATGAAAACAAGGACAGACTAAACATCCTTCATTTACTTAAGAACTGGTAGAATGCATCAAAGCTGATATGTCATCAGAAAGAATGCAATCCTGTATTAAAGGATGTGGGGCAAATAACCTCTTTTATGATACTATGACAGCAGTGGGAACTGTGAGTCCTGTTGAATAACCCCGAGAGGAAGAGCCATGCAATATGAAAGAAATGGCTTTTGAATATCTCCTATCCTGCTTACAGTGGTAGAATGAAGCAGGCTTATGGGAATCCCTGACTACAAATTCAAGGAAAGCTGGGGCAAATTTTTCCCCTATAAAAGACTTTAAATGCTTTCTGGGTCATGATTAACCCATCTTTATTCCCTAGGGTTCTTACACATGCTTCTTTCTCTGTTTTTATGAATGGAACAATTACTCAAGAAAATGACACCTGCTTCTCTCTTCCCTTCCCTTCCCCTCAAAAGCTCCTATTAAGCTTAGCAATTCTTTATCCAATCAATATATAGCTGAAAGCTTTCCAGATTGGACACTGCATTCTTCTAGCATTACACTTTTTTGGCCAAGTGAGCTCATGAAATATGAATTGCTGGCATGAAAGTTGCTGTTTCATACTTAATTGTAGTAATTTCCATTAAAACAAGAAGGGTTTTTTTTAAAAAGAAGTCATTTAGTACATCCCTTACGGCCTCTCTCTGAGTGTGTACATCCCTGATACACAAGGATATAGGTGAGGATTTCTTCCTAGAATCTTGATTGAAAAGACGCATTAAACATACCTATATAGATAGTATATCTAAATATGTTGTCTATTTGTATTATTATGGGACTTGGATGTCCTAATCAGGATCAGTCTCATTGAACTAGGTGCTCTATTTTGCATTTCCTTTTCTTTTTACGAGGTTACTTAATAAAGTGGATACCTCAAAAATAACGCTTGATGGACCTGATGAAGTAAAGTCATATAGGTTTGTAACTGTTTGTAACATTTTCTATGATGTTTGTCATTGTGGTATCTGAGTCTTTCATAAACAGTTAAGGTACAGGCTCTAATTTGTCTGCAGTGTTTGTTGTAATTTATATACTGACAATGAGTTTAAAATGAACCTGATATGGTAGCATTATTTTCACTAATGGCAATAAAAGTGACACCTGAAAAGGTAGTTCTGCTTCATCTAGCCTTCTAAATAATTAATTGAATAAGGAAGAATAACCATCCCCATTGTACAGACTGAGAACTCAGCCAGGGAGATGACGTTACACGTCCAAAGCCTCCCTGTGAGGCAAAATTAAAACCAGAAACAGAATAAATGAGCCTATGTACAACTGCAATGCCTGTGCAATTCTATTCAAACAGAGTTTAGAGTCTGGAGATCAGCTGCTGAAGGAAAAGACTGGCAGGAATGTGCTTGCCCAAAAACTTTCTGGAACTCAGTTCCACTAGCAAATACGTACTGTAGTAATGCAGAGGATCTTCTGTGTTTTGGCGCCAAACCAGGATGTGGAGACCTCAGGTCAGCCTTTTCATTTTCAAGCATCCTGTTTAGACCTGGAAAAGCAGAGCTCAATTATGAGTGAACTGATGGACAAGTTTTATTCCTTTTTTATTTTGGAAATTTTACTTGCTAATAACAGTAAAGACAATTGTTATCTTTCAGCAATATAGAGTAAAACTTGGCATTTCTTTTCATAATGTGCAGCAGAATCAGCTCAGCTGTATTAAGGTTATTCTTTCCACAACTCATGAATCAGCCATTCATATTTTCATAATGTCATATGAATTAAAAGATCATAATTTTAGTTGTTATTTTTAGCAGTTATTTCCTTTTCAATACCCATTGCAGCCAGCACAAAACTTCACTATGTTACAGTTTCTTTGAAGAGAATTCTTCCTTATGTGTCTCTTTCCACTTAATAATAATCATTGGTTTAGTTTGATCCTTCAACCTCATTTCTGCATGAATGGGAGAGCCCCCATTGGTATGATCCATGTTAATACTACAATGACTTAAATTGTGTTATTCGTATGCTCCTTGGCATTAAGAGAGGCATTTCCATGTGCTCAGGGCAGTCATAGGGGTAACAAGATCAACTAGCTATTTCAATCTATGTGACATGAATAGGCTTCACCAAAATGAGAGAAATGCCAGAGTTATAAAAGGCAGAGCATAGATGTCATGTTTATTTTGTGCTTCAGGCTCATTAGCTCTAATTAGCTGTCAAGCCAATTAGCCTGAACAGTAATGCCAAAATCCTCCCTGTAAGACCAGCTCAAGTACGTGAGCCAGGGACTGGGGAACTCCACAGCTGCTCAGTGCTGCCCGTCCCTTTCACCTCCTTAATGCAGCAGCAGGAACAGTAACCTGAACACCCATTTTTTTGCAAATGGATGAGGAAAGCATAAAGCATATAGCAATGTCAACTTGAACTTGATGTAATACAAAGAGAGCCCTTACTGAGTCAGCCTCAATGATCTGCAAATTGCTATATATTACATTTCCTTTTATTACCTCCTATTTATTGCAAGACATCCCGGTAGCTAAAGGGAAGGGACAGAATTTGCCCTGCGTTTATTCTTCAGCTGAGAAGCAGCACAGGGTTTATGTTTCCCTTAAACCCTCAAAACAAGGATTAAGTGTGACTTGACTGCTGTTGGCCCAGCCGGTTCCTTTACAGAGAGGTGTGAAATTCATCTAGTCTCATCATAGCAAAAATATTTTAGTCTCCTTTTCCAACTGGTATTAAAACTAACTTCTGCAGAATGAACCTTTTGCAGGAACAGCTGCAGTAGCAGTAGGTGGGGAGACAGGAGGAGAACCCTTGAATTCTACAAGCTGTTTTAAGCTCTCGCGAGGCTTAGAACTGGTTTAGGGTGATTGTGTTTGTCCCATTTTTAAAGCTGCTCTGGATTTTGGCCTTTATTAGATTTTTGTATTGTGCATTTTTTTTATATTTATATGTATTAAGACTATATTTCAATTATATTCCCCTTCCTGAAAAACTAAAATTCTAAAATTAAAATTACTAACTCTGTACTATTATGTTAAGTACAACATCTTTCTAAATAAGGCTGTTGTACTCAGTTATTTATCTCATTATAGTAGAAGCAGCTAGTCATACTTTTTGCAGGGTACAAGCATACAAATATGCTTTTCTAGATGGTGCTTGTTTATTCTCTAAAGCTAAGAAAACAAAATTGGAGGCTAGGTGTTGAAGTCTTCATTTAATATTTCAGGTAAAATCAGAACAGTAACATAGATAGCCCTGAAGATGAAAAGTAACCACCTAAAGATGACTCAAGGGGAAGCTGATATGACAATGGCTTTTGAACAGAGTAAAAAATGTAAAAAAACCACTTGCTTATCAGAAGGAAAGTATGACCCGGGAGTTGAGGGCATTCTGAAATTAGATCCCCTACATCAAAGCTTTCAATCAGACCCCCCTGCACTAGAGCTTTCAGTAAAACTCTAACAGACCTTTTGTGAATCCAAGCCTCACTCTGACCCCCAACATCTGTAGAAAAGTATGAGAAATATTCTCTTGCTCACAGCTGGAAAATAATGAGACAGCTAGGTAACCTACACAAAACGACAGAATCAAGCACAAGCTAAGCAGTTAAGAACGCCAATTCTCAATGCCATTCATAGATACTCAATTTGAACATCTTTCTATGATGTTCTGCATTGGCATATCTTACTCTGTAGAAGAGGTACACATATGCTGTTCTACACCCGTTACAGAAGCAAGTCAACTTTCCATGTCAGGGCTCCTCTAACATCTCACCAGCGTGACATGCCTGGTATGCATCAGTCCAAACATGTGAGCTGTTAATTGCCACAGCACAAGATTTCCCTTGGAGGAGAATTCCCATGGTGAGATTTGTCTGCAGGGCCTATTCTGTGCTACTTAAGAGACAGCTGTTACAGCAGATGACAAAATCTGAAAACAAATTGAGACAAGCATGGCTCTGATATGTGGAACTGCTGCTTTAGAAATGCCAAGAGGTTTACATTACATCATGGCTGTAGAGGTGGAGTTCCTATACGACTTCAAGGTCTGGATTTGGCACACACAGTGTATACTAATTCAAGGAGACAGAGCTGAGAGGAAGTCGTTGTTTGGATGTACAACGTATACAACATGTATGTTTTTAATGAATGTAACTTGTGTCACCAAAAATATCGGTTCATGAAGGTAAACAACATGCTGTCTTTGGTCACCATCTGAAATGGGGACAGAGACTCTACAGATTAAACATTAAAGATTACCATAAGGTTTCCCAGAGTGACTCTGGATGCCTTCCCTTCAGGATGCCAAATCTGAAACACTAACAGTGTTAGTTAGCAGAGAGGACTGCTCTTCCAGTAAATTCCTCTGAAATCAATTCAAGGGGTCTTGTACTAAATGCCCAAAATAAGAAGCAGCCCAATTGATTGCTCATTTCTAGATTTCTTGACGTTTAATTTGTGCATTTTCTTTTTGGGGTAAAGAGAAGTCAATACATTTCTACTAGAAAGAATATTCAGTTGAGGCGCTAGGCCATCAACATGTTCCCTACAGGCAAGATCTTCTGTCTGCTTCAGCCATAGAGAATTAAATTTTGTAATAATAAGCATAAAGATGGTAATATATCTTAGCTGATTGAGTTAAAAAAAAAAAAAAAAGATTCTGAATCATAGAATCATAGTATCATTAAGGTTGGAAAAGACCTTTAAGATTATCGAGTCCAACTGCTAACCTAACTGCCAGGTCCACCTCTAAACCATGACCCTAATCACCACATCCACATGTTTTTTGAACACTTCCAGGGACTATGATTGCACCACTTCCCTGGGCAGTCTGTTCCAATGATTAACCACTCTCTCCGTGAAGAAATTTTTCCTAATATCTAATCTAAACCTCCCCTGGCACAACTTGAGGCCATTTCCTCTGGTCCTATTGCTTGCTATCTGGGAGAAGAGACCAACCCCCACCTCACTACAACCTCCTTTCAGGTAGTTGTAGAGAGTGATAACGTCTCCCCTCAGCCTCCTCTTCTCCAGACTAAACAACCCCAGCTCCCTCAGCCTCTCCTCATAAGACTTGTGCTCTAGACCCTTCACCAACTTCCTTGCCCTTCTTTGGACACACTCCAGCACCTCAATGTCCTTCTTGTAGTGAGGGGCCCAAAACTGAACACAGTACTCGAGGTGCGGCCTCACCAGTGCTGAGTACAGGGGCACAATCACCTCCCTGGTCCTGCTGGCCACACTATTCCTCATACAAGCCAGGATGCCATTGGCCCTCTTGGCCACCTGAGCACACTGCTGGCTCATGTTCAGGCGGCTGTCAACCAACACCCCCAGGTCCTTTTCTGCCAGGCAGCTCTCCAGCCACTCCTCCCCAAGCCTGTAGGATTGCATGGGGTTGTTGCGACCCAAGTGCAGGACCTGGCACTCAGCCTTGTTGAACCTCATACAGTTGGCCTTGGCCCATCAATCCAGCCTGTCCAGATCCCACTGTAGGGCCTTCCTAACCTCCAGCAGATCAACACTCCCACCCAGCTTGGTGTCGTCTGCAAAGTTACTGAGGGTGCACTCAATCTCCTCATCCAGATCATCAATGAAGATATTGAACAGAACCAGCCCCAACACTGAGCCCTGGGGAACACCACTTGTGACCAGTCACCAACTGGATTTGACTCCATTCACCACCACTCTCTGGGCTCAGCCATTCAGCCAGTTTTTTACCCAGCTCAGAGTGCACTTATCCAAGCCATGAGCAGCCAGCTTCTCCAGGAGAATGCTGTGGGAGACAGTGTCAAAGGCCTTACTAAAGTCCAGGTAGACAACATCCACAGCCTTCCCCTCATCCACTAAGCGGGTCACCTTCTCATAGAAGGAGACCAGGTTGGTCAAGCAGGATCTTCCCTTCATGAACCCATGCTGGCTGAGCCTGGTCCTCTGTCCTGCACATGCCGCATAATGGCACTCAAGATGGTCTGCTCCATGACCTTCCCCAGCACTGAGGTCAGGCTGACAGGCCTGTAGTTTCCTGGATCCTCCTTCTGACTCTTCTTGTAGATGAATGTCACATTAGCTAACTTCCAGTCATCTGGGACCTCCCCAGTTAACCAGGACTGCTGATAAATGATGGAAAGTGGCTTGGCGAGCTCCTCTGCCAGCTCCCCCAGTATCCTTGGGTGGATCCCATCTGGCCCCATAGACTTGTGGGCATCTAGGTGGAGGAGCAGGTCGCTAAGTGTTACGTCTTGGATTATTGGGGCTTTATTCTGTTTCCCATCTCCATCTCCCAGCTCAGAGGGCTGAATACCCTGAGGATAACTAGTCTGAATGACAACATGCTATTCCAAGAAAGTGAGACTATCAAATTACAGCCTGTCTGCTGAAAAATAAAAAAATCTTGTAGTTAAAGATAATATATTCTACCACATAAAAGCCATTTATAACTTAAGCTATGACATGGTATTTTTTCTAGTAAGAGTTATGCTTCTGCTAAGTTTGTCATTAATTCTTTGTTGAAACTTACCTTTAAATTTTGATATAGAAGTTCAGATTAAGCTTAATATCAAATTAAGATAAATATTCATATATTTTGAGTATGTCATGAAATAACTAAAAATTCTATTCAGCTACTTAAAGGCTCTCTACATCAATACCATTTTTACCACCTTTTCAATAAATTAAAAATAGTACATGGTGAATACTCACCTCTGTACAAAGTACCTTCTAACAACTGGATAATTTTTTTATACTTTTTAGCAAGAAAACATAACATTTTCTATTGTAATTTCTATAGATTGATTGATTTTGACAGAAAGTTTGTTGTTCCCTAAGTCTCACTCAGCTAAAACAAAATGTACTGATATGATGGAAGTTTTGAATATTGCCAACAATGTATTAGCTTGTCTTTCATCTGAGAAAAAAATTAGAGGCTTGGTTGTTAAGGGTGTGTTCTTCTGTGTGGTTACCTGTGCTTCAGCCTATGGAAACACTGTAATATTTCAAATAGCCATTTGTCACTACGCAGTTGAACCAGGATTAATGCCTGTTAACCTTTACTATAAAGCACACTAATCTCTTGAATTAGAAAAAACAATAATGATTTTATTTTTCTTTTACTTTTTCTTTTTAGTAAAAGAAAACAAAACAAAACAAAAAACCAACCAAACAAAACCCAAACCCCACAATTATCCTTTGGCTGAATTTTACATCATACATAATTTTTCTACACTGCATAGCTTTTACACTGCAGATAACTTTTCACAGAAACATGTCATCTCATGACAACCTCTTCAGGAAACAGATTATTTTCCTGCAGGGTTCTATGTAATACTATAATAGAATATAATAAATATAATAAATATAATAAATATAATAAATATAATATAATATAATATAATATAATATAATATAATATAATATATAAAATTATATATTAAAATTCTCTCTATATATAAAATATATAACATATTTCTATAAAATATACTTCTGTGAGGTTTTCTCAGATTTCTATTTTTCTTTTATCAATAGTGGAAGAGCCATACCTGATATTAACCTTTTACGTGGGGAACACCTAAAAAGAATTCTAACTTCTTAGTAGATGGCATCAGAAAACAGAACTGTTTCTCTAAGCAGCATAGTATTCCCCTGCTACCCTTAAAACAACATTTTCTCCATTTGTTTGTCTTTGGATCTCCTGCTCCTCCCAGAGCTGGCTCCAAAATGTAAAAAATAAATTATTTGTACTCTTTAAGATCTCATAGTGAATGAAGTTAAGCTTTGATATCCCACTCCTAAATGGACAAAAATGCTTAATGAGTAAAACGGGTATTGATAATTCTTGCAAGTGGGCTATTAGATTTGATGTTTATTCACTAGTGATTTCTTTAAGAAAAGGAGACCGTAAACTGCTTTCACCACAACTTTTCAGAAGTTCAACCATGATAGTATGGTAGCGTGCACCTTCCCACAGGAACCATCTCTGATTCAAAGACAAAATTTTCAGCAGAGCTCAGACTCCAGCATCTCCCACTGAAAACAAGTCTAGTGCCAATTCTCAGGCTACTATTCTTTTACATTTTCCCCAAATAAATTAATAATACATACGAATGAGAAACCTTGAGCTCCAGTATTAGTCAAACATATAAACACAATCAATAGTAATTTCAAGTTGCAAAAATGAATTTTTGTATTTAATATATTCTATAATTGTCAGTTATTTTTTATGGTGGTATAAAGATTTTAAACCCTTATGTTGAGGGATTGTTTCTCTTGCAGTGTCTAGCATATTTTAGTCACAAATGCAACCAAGTGAATAACAGTAATACTAAGACAAGAAAGAAAATAAATTAAACTTCTTTAGCTCTCTTGTTTCTTTAAGCCCTGCAAAACAGTCCTATCTTTTTCATGAGAATAGGGAGTATTTTTCATCACTCATAACTATACATAATGCTTACAAGTGAAGCATGGACATTTGCCTGTTTCTTTTTAAACATTCAATGTTGATATGAAAGTGTTTTGCCTCAAAACTAAAAAAATTACAGAGAACCTCAGACAAACTCTTAGCCTAATATACATTTTAACATTGCTTTAGATTGAAACAAACCTAAAAAAAGAAAAATGTGCTTTGCATTTGAAAGATAACTGTCTTTGTGGAACCATCCATCAGACTAGAATCAGCTTGTGCCAAATGAAATGCTGAACAAGATTTGCAATGTCCAGAGAATAAGATAAAATGCAGTCCAAACCAGAGTCCTTTATAAGCTAGACTGTGCTCACAGTGGTCTTACTAGCTCCCACATAAAGAATGTTTTTGCTTATTTTAGACAGTTTTCAGATCTTGATCCATTGGTTTAATTTCCTTTAAACACTGATTAGTTTCATTGCTTAATAGGAATAGAGATCATATCCTGGATTCTTCTTCTGGCTTTCAAATTTTGCTAGCCTAATGCTCCAGATCTTTGCTAAAAGATGGGTTTCACTTCACTGTTGGCTCAGCCTGTGCAGTTTCAGAGTCAAAACAAAAAACCGTTTGATGAATTATACCTGGTGTATAACTTAAATTTAATCCATGCAGGTTTAGGGATTGCGTTTCCCTGCTAGTCCTTGTGTGTTAAGTGGTAGGTGATAGATCGGCTGTTAACATACGGCATAAGCAGTGGTGACAGGTCTGTTCATAACAGGGCACTGGGATGGCCCTCAACCTTTTTGATCCATTGCTCTCCACTTGTGCATCACTCTGCTCTGTAAGCAAGGCTCTAAGTGGGAACAGCAGGCCTCCTCACATGCTGTCATCATTTAATCTCCCTTCAGCTGCCGCGCTTGGGAAAAAGTGTAGCTGTAGCACTGGCGCATTATACAACCAGGCGGGATAAAGAAAAGGCAGCCCCAGCCTGGTTTTGGCTGGCCAGAGTCACCTCCAGCTCTCAAGCGAAGATCTTGCCCCTGGCTACTTTGCCTCTGACTCTTTGCAGTCTGCTTCCTCCTCCTTGCGTGCCTCCAACCAAAGGAGAGAGAATATTTTTTTGCCAGGCAAGGCAATTACTGCTTTCCAGCCGCATGGCTTTCTCCCAGCTATCAACTGTATTACCTTCAGAACAGGATAGTGTCAGAAAATTTATATACCGAGTTTAGGCTCAGTCTTCCATTCACAACATAAGCCATAACAACTGGAGAGCATGTCTCAGGATAATGACAAAGAGCTCCACCTAAAGCAATTGCTCAAAATATGCTCCCAAGGACTTTATTTGACAGCCTGTATCACAAAATTAGAGTATTTATCTTAATCACTGCCTAGAAAGAACAGTTCCCTATTGTAAATATAAAGCATTTCCCTATTTCTTCAAGAGAATTTGTGAATTAATCCTCCCTTACCTCCATTCCTTCTGTAATCAATGTTAGAAATAGTATCTGAAGCCGACAATTCTATTTCTTGTGTTAATTTGCTCAACTGTTTGTCAAGGAAAGTTGTTCTCAGCTGGTAATATAAATGAAATATTACTGTATGTAGAAGACTGAAAATATGACCAGATAGCAGACAGAAAGGTATTGCTTTTTGAAGGCGCCTGCTTCTCAAAAGACATTTGAACAGTTATACACTTTAAAAATCTCAGTAATGCAGTGACGTCTGACCTATGTGGTTCCCATTACTTGACGTACCAAAGTATAAAATATAACAGCAAATGAAGTGATGAGAAGAAAAGTCAACCCATGTGCTGTAGGAAGACTCTGGAGCATTTTGGCTGACTCAGTTAACTCCATCCTATTACAAGCTTTTCAATCAGAGACCAGTTCTTACAAAGGCAAAATGCGCATAGAGTCTGATTTCACATATAATAATTTCTCATAATGGTCTCGGTAGCAGTAATGTTGTCCATCCACACAGATTTTTCTAAGAAAAACTTGGAAATTATTAGCATTATTGGTATGAATGTTTTAATTTCTGCCTTCCTTATTTTAAATATTACTGCAGTATAGGAAAAACTTCTGAAATACAGTTTTCAAGCAAATTTCTTTCTAAAGTGACTTGCCACAAATGTGAACATGCTTTTTGTTATCTGTAGTAAATGAGCGCTTTTGTTTAACTACTGAAAAGATGCAGCACTAGTAGCCCTGGAGGGATATTCCCTACAAAAGAGACAGTCCTCTACGACCATTTCACTCAAGGTCCTCTTTTGAGATAGGCAACAAAGATTCTTTTTTTTTTTTTCTTTCATCAGGAAATAAACTTTAACCACAACATCATCTCACAGAGCACTTCAGAGTCTAAACTACTGAGTCAGTGATGTCACATCTTCAGAGATAACAGTTAGACCAGAGTTTAAGCAATGATCGAGAGTGACAGTTTCTACATCCCATCACCAAATCCTCTCAGGTCAGCAATGCAAACTTATGTGCTGGACCATCTGCTGTAAGAGAAAAGCCTACTCACTTATAGGCCTCACTTATTCTCCCTCTCTAAAGGAAGGGGGCACCTGAAGGTGGGTCTTAGCAGCCAGCACTGCACTTCTATCGAAAAGCCACAAAAAACTCCATGTTCATGAAAAAGGTGGTGACAGAGTAAAGCTGCCTGTTCAACTGCAGCAGTAGGAACTGTGTGCCACGGTCGTACCCAGTCTTGAATTTTTACCGCATACTTGTAGAGGACAGTTCAGCTCTGGTACACTGCCTGCTTTTCCAGAAGGGAAGGCTTTAATCCTATTATCCTGTGGAGCTGACTACTTTCTGGCAAGAGTCATTACAGTGTTATCTGTGATTAGCAATCTCCTTCTCCACTGAGCCTGCATACCCTCCCCAAGGCAAAACAAAGACTTTCTCTCTCAGGGTTTCTTGTGTCATAAAAAATAGAGCTGAAAACACCCTACTCAGTCATTTTGTACATTCGGATAGTGTTCTGTGCAGCATGTTTGAGCTCTTTGCACAATGCAATTTCAAACTCTAAGGCATCTGTTCCTCAAGTAATGGATCTAATTGAAAAAAAAAGTTTCTCCTTTAATCTTTACAAGGACATATGAGTGCGTTCCTTCTCTAGAAAATAAACGTTAATGGTTCTCTCTTTTCAGACATACATTTGATTAGTCATTTTATATGTTTGAAAAGGGTTGTGTGCATAGTCTGAGATGTAATATTTGATTTCTAGGCCCTGTCAGAAACAGCAGTTAAGATCATTAGACATTTTCATTCAATAAAGAAGGCTAAAAAGGGATAGCCCTAATGGACACCCTGTCACATCTTATCCATCTTAAAACAATACATCTCTCATAGTAAACAGAGAGCCTCTAAAATACGACAAGATGCCTCACTGCCCTTAGCTTTCCTTTTGGCTGAGCAAACTGAAGTCATTCAGATTCTACAGACACTTTTCACGGTACCTTAAAAAGTGAAATCTCAGCCTCGGAACACCTGCCAAGAGAAGAGAACAAAACAATACGAGGGAAGACTGTGTAAAGGGATTTAAAAGCCTCAAATCCCTGAGAGAACTATTATTAGCTGACAGATTTAGATTTCATTTCTGCTATAAAAATTTCAGACATTAGGGACACTTCACATTAGCAATAGAGCAGAAAATAAAATGTAGTGACTTTTACCATATATCCTATTTGAAACAAAACAGATACTTTAACCAAAAACTGTTCTTAAATTAGAAGTACAAATCAATATAGTCAAGACAGATTACTGGATAGTTTGCCAATTTATGTCTCAGAGGAAAAGTACAAATTTTAACCTTTCCTAATAATAGTCGTTTCTCATGAAGAAGCTAGGTTGGCCAAGCAGGTCTCCCAAAATTAAATGGGTTGAACCATGAGAGCAGACAGACCATGGTATGACTAAAGGTTCTTCTGCAAATGCCTGGAACATTTTTTGGGGGGAACATTTCAATGAAAATGGCAGAAAGTAAGAAATTAACTTTGGGTTTTTTCTGTTTCTTTTCACCTTGTCTATTTATTTAATCTTCCCCCTCATAGAAAAGAAGTACGGAGAAAAAGAAAGAAAACAGCTTTAAAAACCTAAGTGCCAAAAATGTTTAAGTTCTAAAGAGCTGAAAAGAGTTTCATGAAAAAAAAAAAAAAAAACAAACAAAAACAACCAAAATCAGGGTTTGAGAAAAATTGTGTCCCCTCTGTAGCTCTACTTATATGGAATCCAGCAATGTTTTCTAACAATTACAGTGACTGCTCATGTGAAAAGCACCTACATCATGGGCTTCCTTTCTCACTAGTAAGCCATCTGAAGGGAGTTAATGGGAATAACAGGAGGAGGGTGAGGATAGGGAAGTCGTTCCATGGGTAGCAGGACTAGCAAAACTTTATCCTGCAGTCTCTCCTTCAGTCAGAGCACTAGCAGGGTCTCCCCTCTCTTTCTATCCCTATATTTTTGCTTGATCTGTAGAAATAACATTTTCTTATAGATTTTTTTCACTTCTGTCAAATGAGGATGAAATCAGACAACTGTTTTAAAAGTGATTTGAGAGAGACAGCAATTGCAGGAAACAGACACAGACGGCATAGTAAGCCGTCTTTCTTTAGGAAACCAGACTATAAAAAACTAGGTGGACGGTGAATGACAGTACATTTTCTGCAAACTAGAAGGCTGTGAGACACCAAGAACTGCTTATATGTGGAGCTTTGAAATGAAAATGCACAAGGAAATGTTTGAAGGCTAATGAAACATTTTCCAAAATACATATGAAGAATTTTATAAAAGAGTTCACATTCTGCTGACACTCCATCTTGCTGACAGCAACTTTAAATTGAATAGATGGAAAGAAAGTAATTTCATTGTTTAACACCAACTATTCAGTAGCCAGAAGCAAGGAGGACACACATGTAAGGGATTGAGCTACAAAGGTCATAGGCTCAAGCTTGTGTTCTTTTCCTGGCCTTGACATTGTCCTGTAGCAAGATCTTCAACAAACGGCACTTTTCATGCCTCTTTCTCTGTCCCCTTAACCTTCTTGACCATTTAGACTCTAAAGTACCATGATGCTAAAGTTACAGGCATACTTCAGGATTTGTGCTCTATTTGCTGTGTCTCATACTTCCTTCTAATTAGGCAAATTTTTTAACAGTTACGTCTCTGTAAATCTTAAAGTCCTCCTTAGATTTCCATGTTTTAGTGAAAAAAAAAAAATAAAAGGCTTGAAGACTTTACAAATAGTTGTTTTACATGAAAGTAAAAGTGATGAATAATTCAAAAGCGGAATTCAAGCAGCGGTCATACTCTGGTTGCACTTAGTAATAGCTAGGAATAACAGTAATCAGCAAGGGTCTTTGAAAATGCCTGTAGGGTTTTTTTCCTTCAATCCTATAAAACTTACATTCATATTTTAATTTCTATTCTCTGCATTCTACTTCTTTGTTTTTCACATGCATCATTATAAAATAAAGAAATATAAGAGATTTCATATTTCTTCTTTTTCTTCTTTCACTAAAAAATATGACAAAATAGGGAGAAAGAAGGTTTTTTTATTTACTTTGGGGTTAGGCCAGAACGTGTTTCTCTGGCCTTCTGCTTGGGAGGTGCATCTTAAGGACATAACAGGATTGTCTTGTTCTTTTTCTTCATGTTTTCATTTGTAAGGTATTCCTCAAGCTTTACCTGCTATTCCTTTTTTCTGTGTAGTGCTTTGTTCCCTTCTCTGCCCTTCTCACAGAGAGAGGGAAAGATGCTGATTTATTCTGGAACAGTTATCAACCAGGTCCAAACCTAGGCATCAGTATGGTGAGGCTGAATAAAAAAAAAAAAGAACAAAACTATAGTGTACTTTAAAAGGGAGACATTAGCTGAAAGGTAATGAAGGATACTTCATTGGTAATAAGAAACCCACTCCTGGGACCTCATACATATAACAAAAGAACAGCTAAAGGGTAGAGTGCCCTATAACAGATGGATATATAGGACAGGACTACAGCATAGCTCAGTCCCTGATGTGTCACTTTAATCAAACCTGACTTAAGGAAATAAAGTGCTTAAATGCCTGCACAAATGTTGTCAGCATCATGGAATAAAAAGAGAAGAGAGTCTGGAAACAGAGGCTATGGAAGGAGCTGGTTGAGTAAAACAGCCAGGCCACAGGAATTCAAGGCAGGATGCCAAGCTGGGATAAGACCCTTCCCTACAAAGCTTTATACCAGTCATATCACCAGCTGTTAATAAAAAAAAAAAAAAAAAGAGAGAAAGGGGCAGTTTCTGCAATATAGGCCACTTCTGTGGCTAAGAGCCTCTGTAACAGTGCTTTTCCTCTCCCTTTCAGCTTGATTTGCTAAATAAATGAATAATTGGACTGTGAGACATGGCAGAAGGATATTAAAGGCTATTAGCATGTGAAATGGGCTGTGTGCTGGTGTAGTTCTAACCCCGTGTAGTGAAAATCTATGTAATTCATATGGGACTGATGGATAATTAGTCCTCAGCACTGCCGGAAGTCTCTGATGTGTGAGAAATTAGACAAACTTTCAATAAGCTTTCTTCTGCCACTTCCTTCCCAGTCACATCAATATGTTCCAGTTATACACATATAGATGTAACTTGCAAGGTTAAAAGCTAGTCCAAAGGCAGACATAAGTAAGGCAGCAACCCAAACAGCTTCCTGTACTGCTGGTTATTAGCCTGGTTCTGGCCTGAGCCCCACTTTCCGCATTCTGCTGGGAAAAGCTCTGGAGACCTGCTAACAGATCATGTTGCACACAGCTTATCCACATCAAACGGAGAAAAGTTAAAGTTCTCCCAAAGGCACTAAATATGAATGAACTTTGTCTTTGAGGGCGCTCTGCTGCTTGGCGTAAGTCTAGCAAAGCTTACCCTTTCACACTACCACTGCAGCTGAGTTTAGTTTTGAGATCAAGCTAAGACTCACACAACGAAGCAGAAAAAGAAACATAATGGTAGAGCTCTGTGCTTCCCCTTTCACAGCTCTGAACATGGGGAGGCATGGGAGCCGTGCCTGGACCCACGGGTATCCAGACTCGAAATCTCTGACTTGACTTGGTTCCTGGTTACCAGGTTCCCCTTTTCTTCCTTTCATTCTGAGGCCAAGGCAGGCTGGAAGCCAGCAGTGCTCCACAAAATCAGGACAGCACTTTGCACTTTTTTGTAACAACTGG
Organism: Platalea leucorodia; assembly: GCF_965183815.1. Classification (NCBI taxonomy): domain Eukaryota; kingdom Metazoa; phylum Chordata; class Aves; order Pelecaniformes; family Threskiornithidae; genus Platalea; species Platalea leucorodia. The sequence continues at coordinate 27,086,390 of NC_138826.1, forward strand.
TTTAGTGCTTCCTAAACTTCTGTATAGACTAAAAAGAAAATGGAAAATGAGATTAGTGAATAAAATGGCATTTTTTCTGTAGCATTATTTTCTTTCTAGTTTCTTTAGCCTGGGGAATTGCTCTTTGCCAGAGGACACTCTCTCTTCAACTCCAGTTCTGTACTGTGAGAATACTCCTCATTCAGACTAAAATAAAAGTTTACATTTTCCAGACTGTGGCAAAATCTATGTAAGAAATGTTCCTGCTGATGGATTCTGTTGCTATGCCAGCAAAGGAGACCACACCACACCTCTTCACATTCTACCATCTACCAACAGTACTTTACTCTATGGCCTTATTGCAACAGACAAAGCTCTTGGGTCTCTACAGAGTCAAGTCAATAAGAAGCCATCCAGATGTACATGCTGTTCAAAAACATTCTGTTTGCCCTGCAGTCCAAATATATAATCTAGCACTCCCTGAAGCCCCTTGGAATCCATAAACTGCTCACTGTATAGACAGCACTGGTTTATCTTTTTCTGGGTAGAATTTTGCATTCTACTTAAGTCTTTGAGCATTCAGTGTGTAAAAGCATCAAAACATAAACTGCTTACAGAGAAAACGGGGTGATAAATTCAAACAGAATACAGGTACAGATTTATGTGAACCAAAAGCACCTTACAAAATATTAATCGAGCAAGAAGGACACCATGGAGAATTACAAAGGTTCTAGAAAAACTTAAAATTAAAGAGGAAGGCAGTTTACTCTGTGAAATCAGCTAAAGAACTAGCAATACAGACTGTTTCACACTAACTTCTCTGGTTTCCATTTCACATTCTTTTTGTTGATATATGTGTGTATATATATATATATATGTATATACACATACACACATTGGTTTAAGCAACTGAGATTTTCCAGATTCAGCTGGACAATGTTTATTTATTTTATCACTCTAATCTCTCGCACTGCATAAACATTTACTATTGGAATATCTGGAAGGAAAATTTCCAAAAAGACAGTAATGTGTCAGAGTGACATGTGTCAACAAAACTTTGTAATCCCTAACATTGATATACATTGTGTGGTATATTTAAGGAACAAAAGGCATCAGAAAGGGTTTTTTTCTCGTCCTGCATGAACTTTTTACTTACCTGAGTTTGAAGAAAATGAGAAGAAATAAGAGCACAACTGAGGACACAGGAAGATTTCAACTGAATTTGCAGCCCGTTGGAGATCCTAATTGCCCTAAGGGCTGCTTTGTCCCTTTCCTCTTGGCATCAGTACTCAAATGGCTGCATGGGTCAGGTCTTGCCTTCTATAATTTGTAACAAGGTGTATTTGGTAGCTACCTGGCACTGAGCTGCTACCACGCTGTGAGATTTATGGAGTCTACCACCATCTAGAAGTTGACCATTCATACATCTCTCTTGCTTATCCCTTTCCTTTTTATAAGGATGCACCAGGCTTTTTTTCATTAGAGATGATATATTTGAACACTTGTGATAGTAGTAGGTAATTATATATGTCTTTCTTCCCTTCTCCTGGAATACAGCTGCTTTGGGAGTTAGTTCCTTTGCCTGAAGTTGCAAGATTTAGTATAATTCACATTCTCAACATTTTGTTGGGGATATCAACTATGAATCTTACCCTGTACGTGACAGAAATACAGATTTGCTGAGCTATAGAATCATCAGAGTAAATCAAAAGTTGTACCATTCCACCAATCTATCATATTGCTTTAGTGCTTTTACTTTAGTTGAAAGTTATTCTTTTTAACTTTTAACTCATAAGGCTAGTGTATGCAGTAAGTTACTGGAGAATGCCTCATGGAAGGGATTGCCCAAGAGCATTCAACACTCTTGTGTTCATGCCACTTACCTCTGTTCTACATTCTCTGCAGCTCATTTGCAAGCATTAAGCTTGTGCTGTAGGTTAATACAAGCATTCACCCAGCTAAGTTCAGCTTCTGCTAGCCATGTAGCTGCTGCAGACCAGTTCAGCTAGAAAACTTGCCCAGGAAGCTAAACAAATACACAGGCAGTGAGCCCACACTCAGCTCCAGTCTGCCACAGCTATATTGATAGCAGTATTTCATTTGTCTAGTTTAAAGCTAGTTTCTTCTTCTCTGTGTTAGATGATTAGTCACGGCAATGTTGCTAATATACTCAGGGACATACAGAGCAGAGAACAGGACTGTAGGGCAGCATGTGCATGACCCAACCCAGGACTTCCAGTTTCAGGCAACTATGCAATAGGTGTCTGTCTAGCTCAGAGTCACACAACATCTATTCCACACCTATGGCACAGGTCACAGAACAACACCCCAAGGGTACCATAGTAAAAGACAGAGTCTCAGTCATAATGTGCTTTGTGAAGGGAACAGCAAGGGTCAAGGGAAATCACACCTAGAACTTAATAAATAAAACTCGTAGATGGCTTTAGGTAGTGATTGTGCAGAGAGGGAGGTGGAAACCTGCAGTGAAATTCATCAGCCTGATCTGGGCCCCCCCTGCCTCGATTGAAAAATTGAAATAAAGAGCAGATTCTTACCTACAAATGAGGGTACAGGTTACCATGAAAGAAATTTGAGTTTGATGTCTAGCTTCTTAGTTCCTGGGACTGAAAGCGTTTGACAATTTTCTGTGTAATTGCATCCACATCTCTCTGCCACGACAATCTGGGATGGAGCAAAACCTTGATGAATCTTAGGAACCCCGTTTATTTCAGTTTTGAGTGTGGTTATATTTAGCATAGATACACTATCTTAAAAATAATAATAATTTAAAAAAAAAAATCTCTAAACTACTTAGCAAAGAAAGTTTGTGCCCATATATGTGATCCTGTGTCATAAGAGCTCAGGCACTGCTCCGAGTCTTAATGAAGCTCATGTGATATCAGTTATAAATGGGAACTGTGCAGAGCAAGTGACATAGTGTATCTGAGAAGGAGTTATAAAAAAATATGCTAATTCTGAAAATAAGATTCTTGGAAGGAAATGTGAATATGTTGATGGAACTCTACAGAAAGCAACATATTCTTCTACAAAGACCTTGCCGCTGCCAAGAACCTCTTTTTACCAATCTTAAATGATTACTTTATATAAATGCAGAATTGGTATGTGTTTTTACAAAAGAAAGAAGATTCTCTCTTAGCGGTGTTCATATGCTCTTGGGGATGCAGAATCTTTAATCAGCCATTATGTTATACAGCTTTTCAGATGTCTCTTTATCTCCCAAATTCTGATGACTGAAACATGTTTAGAACAAGAACAGCTATAATTGTAAAGACTTGTGCCTTTTTGAAAAGTCATGGCTAATGATAGTTTTTTAAAATGAGCTTCTCAGTACTCTTATCCTCTAGAGGGCTGGTGGGAGGAAGGAATTACATGCATTCCTGGTTGCTCCCTTTAGTTTCTCATTCTACTTCTGAAATATTTTCTACACCTTGCTGAACTAGTTGTTGTGAAAAAAATGGAGAACTGAAGCCCTTTGTGCATTTATCAGTTGCATCTTAACCCATTTGCAAAATTGTATATTTTGGAAACTACTCATCCAAATAGTTCCTGTGAACACAAGTTCTGTCCATTTTTCGCTTCTTTTTTTTCCTCAGGTCTCTTTTCCCTGCCTTGGTTGAAAACAGAGGAATGGCTGAAATTTTTCAATTCAAACTATTTTGTGCAGGAAATTTTAGCTAATCAGTTAAGAACAATTTTTTCAAGAATGCTGATTTTACACAGGTTGATTTGGTTTTATATGAAAATGGAATACCTTTTATTATTCATTTGAATGTCTTTCTAAAACATTGCTCTAGTGTTTCATACTACCTACAGTTCATGTTCTTCAGCTTCTTTTCTGCCCCGTGAGCTAGGATTCCTCACTGAACTATGTGTCTATGCAATGGCCAAGACTCTGTATCAAGAGGAGACTATGGTGTGCAACCAGATTTAATTTACCCAATACCAGCTGTACCAAAAGAGCACCAATCCATTTCAAGATGGAAACAGAGCTGTTTTCATTCAAAATATTACATGGTCTTGTGGTTTTCATTAACACTCACAATCTAAAATTTTCTCATCGTTCATATGCCAAGTAAGATGTAGTGTGGTAAAATAATTCAGTATGGATGCTGTGATATGTAACCTAATTCATGCAATACAATTTTGGTTCTTTGATAAACAAGGACAAAGCTTTAAACACAGTAAAGACCAATGACTAATAACTGTTAATGAATTAAAACACAGGTCTAATTGATGTAGTTGTTAAAATTATGGTAGCAGCTTATATCTCTCTATTCTAGGGCTTCCAAATTTGCAGAATTGAACTAGGGTCAGTACTGTTGCCCCTAGAGACATTACATTATACAGTGCCGAGAAAGCGGAATATAAAATCATGAAAAACATCCAGAAATCAATAAAAAACCCAACGACAATCTTGTTAATTTCTTTAGTTGCTTTAGCAGCTAACATATTTCTGCCAGAAATTAAGCCTCCCCCACTTTTTCCCCATGAAGATACTGATAATTAATGTCAGAGCAACACAGAGAACGTGCATTTCTATTACCTAAAATATTTGACCAGAAATACTTCCTCCTCCTTTTTAACTCAATAAACATCGAAAAAAATGTACTGGATTTCTTTCCTTTATACTATTGAAATGAAAATGAAGAATAACATAAACTGCAAACACAGAGTGGGGAATAATCCCACCATGTCAACTAAATTGACAGCGTATGGAAAAATGCTAGCAAATTCATTATGTATTTGATTTTACAACCATTTCATCTTGAATAGTATATCTGGGAAAGCTTCTTATGTCTGCAAGAGGTTTTTCCAGAAGAGAACATTTATTATAGTTGTCTTGGCAACATGAGCTCTGTGGAAATATAAATCAGAGCTTAAGAAGGTTTTGTTTTTAAACTCTGAAATAAAACAGAGGAAAAATAAGACAACTAGGTGAGCAGAACTTTATCATCTGGTCTCTGTTAAATGCATGAAATGACCATATCCATTACACATTAAAGTATTCCTACCTTTCTTCGTGTTGATGAAGCTTTGAGTGGAGTACAGTCTTAAACAGGAGCCAGGAGCAATGCACTGAGAAAGATGTAAGCAAGCTGCATGGAACCCACATTAAAACATCAAACAGGATAATAGGCTTAGAAAAACAGGACTCTTGACAAAGTTAGAAGGAATTCAGAGTAGAAAATAGAAGACTGAAGGAACACATGATCATGATTTTTCAAAACCTTAAAGTTACTATAAATAGAACAGTTATTAATTGTTCCACATGGGGATCCCAGCCTTAAGAAGCAATGCAGGGAAAGAGTGAAAAATTCAGCTTAAATGAAGCAAAATTTTAATCTATTAATAAATGAATGCCTTTAAACAATGTAAGAAGTTACCTAGAAAACCTCTTCATATCGTTAGTAATTTTTAAGCACAGACTAAACAAGATTTCTTTACAACTGTTCTTGCGGTAAAGAAATTGCTTCAAAGGTTTGCAATAATGTAAAATATTCTATCCCACCACATTTTGTTACTGGAAAAAAACAGCAATCCTTTCCTCTCATACACTGGCTGAGCCTAGCAGAAAGCTGGGTGTTTACAGTGCTGCCACCCATGTGACAGATGAGCCTGGACACAGCTCCACCTGAGCAGGTACACGGCCTGTCCTAGAGAAGTTGCTGCTGCCATCATTGCCTTCATATCAACATTTATTGAGAATCAGGAACTTCAAACTGGGAATCAAAGTCTAATAACCTTTCTTCTCCTGTTATTTTAACTAAAAGGCTTATCTAGAGGCAATTGCAAAGGGAGAACAGAGATTATTTGTGACCCTGAAGAAATTGCTTAGCCTACAAGAACTGCCTGGCTCCCACCACTAGTTTTGGTCCAATACTACATAGAAAATATGTTGTGAAATTCAAAGAGGTAGCTGAAATATTTCCAGCTAAACAGCACGTAAATCTAATTTCAACTGAAGACAGAGAAGAAAGTACTGAACTAGCCAAAAGACAAATTCGCTAACCAGTGGTTTCAGCCTGGATCCAGATTTCAAGTAAATTTTGCCTGCACTTTCCCAAGACCCCAGCTGTGGGATGTCATGTAAAGATCTTATTTTCTATTCATCTTTCTGGACAGTAGCTGTAGTACATTTCTAGTTTGGCACCGGCCTAGCAAAGCCAAATACATTTCTTTCTTCAGTCAGCAATCACTAGTAAAATTACACAGGAAACAATCAGTTAAAACTAACCTGACATCAACCAGATATCAGCCAGATCGGACAGGATAAATGCCATTTTTGTGATCTTATTGATGCTGTTTGTTAGATTTAAAAACAAACTGTGATCTGAAAAGAACAAAAAGGGGTAGTCAGATACTGAAGTTACTCTAATTCAGTGTGAATTTCAAATATTTCACTAACACTTTGAGAACTTTTTTTCCCTTTTTAATCTCATAAACTAATTTCATTACAGCTAATGTTCTCAAAACACTCCCGAGGACATTGATAGATGAAGCTTAACACAGACGCAGTGTGTCTGGATAGAAATCGCTCAACGTCCCAGACAGACATTTCTGTTCTCTCTCAAAGAAAGGATCAAAACCTTCTGCTCTTCAGAAACTCTTCACTTGTTTCTGTAAAGGTAAAAAAAAATCAGTGTCCCCCTGCATTTTTCTTTATTGTTCTTTCTCCTTTACCACACGTTAACCTAGGATGTAATAAATCACCGCTATGCAGTAGGGCAGACACACAATGCACATCTGTGATCTTGAAACTTGCTCTTGTCTTCATTTCAGATGTAGTGAGGGACGGTAACACCAGCTACAGGAAATGTTTTGAGTTTTCACATGTGCTACATATCACACAGTACCACTGCGTAAAGAAAAAAATGCTCCCGAGTACAACCCACTTGGCAGAAGAAAGTCAAAATATAAAGATGGAATGGCACTACTGAAGCTCTGTAAGGCAAGAAAGAGTTCTCCTACTTCAAAATATTTTTTTCAGAAAGCTGGTATACTTTAAGATCATCCACCAAGGTAAGTCTGACTGTTGTCTGCTCACGGGTTAAGGATTTGTCTTGGTTAAACTTGTTAAATTTCATCTTTATTGAGGTGGCTGTTATCTTGGATTCTTCTGTGCTGCCCATTACTAAAGTATCTGTGGAACTTAAAATCTGTGATGCACTTAACTTCAATGCATTCCAGTGAAACAAAAAAGTAGGATTTTCCCATTTTGTCAGTGGGTAACAGAGACAAAGGGCACTTAAGGTTATACCTAGGATCTCAGGAAAACTGGCAGAGTGAAGAAAAGAGCTCCACTCTTCCAGATTTCAATCTGTCATGTGAAACCTCACTGCATAAAAAGCTTTTTCTCTCTTTTTATCCCTATTTACTATGCCAGTTTACAGTCTGTGAGTGACTCTTGATAGCAACAGTAAAAGAGCAGGGGAACAGAAACCTAAGATATGTTTATAGCTTCTTGATATACAAGAACCTTCCTCCCTATTTGTATGGGGATGGTTTGCAGTGCCAGCAGTTTCATTAGGTTGAATCCCATTGGACTGTGTTTGAAGTAGGTGTTTTGACTAGCTTCAGTACCTTATCCAGTGTGATTCTGTGCATCGCTGCAATGATCCTATTTGACTTCAAACTAAGAAAAGCAAATTGGCTACTTGTGGCTGGATCATGCAGATATTCTTTAACAGGCTGCAAAGCTTTATTTTTTTTCTCATTTCAAAGGTGGAAGAGTGTACGCTTACGTGGTAGAAGTAAGAAGGAAAATGATGTTTAACTTTTAGTTGGAGAAGACAGATGCTGAATTTTCACAACTGCCTGCAATAATGTGTTTTCAGAAGATTCTAGTCTAAAAGCTGCTCTTTCACTTGCCATATTGTCCTCAGAGACAGGTTTTGCTCATGTCAAGCTCGAGTGATCTCAATATCTGAAATGGCAGCATGATGACAAGCACAGAAGAGAATGAGAAATAAAAGTACTTGCTCTCTATTTCAATCCCTTTTCATTTGATGCTTGCTGCTGATACCACTGCGGCTGAAAGCATTATATTTCTGGTGCAGAACCTCTGGCTGGAGACTCAGAGCTGGTAGATTTAAGAAACAAAGTGATGTTGTTCACTATTCTGATTGTCAAGAGTACTTTCGCTTTACTAATGGAATCCAGCACGAGCTTGTTGGAGGATTTTCCATGCATGAGAGAATATGACAGCTATCACAGGAACTTTAACTTTCTTTACTCCAAAACTGGTTTCCTGGCCTCCAGCTTTAAAAAGATGTACAGAATGTGTATGCATTCTGGAGCATCAAAGCAGCTGCAGGGGTATGAGACCAGTTCCTATATTGATAATAAGGTTGTGAAGTAAGCATCAGCTAGCTATAAGAATATCTAAGAAGAAGAAATCAGCTGTTGTAACAAGATGGTTACAAACACTCTCTTCTTTGGCTGGCTGGGGTCTCTCTCCAATTATTATAACTCAGTTAATATTTTTTTTCTTTCAAAACCCCTTTAAGCATCACACTGTAATACATGATACAAAAATCAGGTCTCACAGCTAGAAAATGTCATTGGAAGTGCTGTTTTCATAACGTTCATTCTTATAGTCAGAAGCAGAATAAAGGCTGTATTAGTTACTATCTGGGGTTAGTGCAGACACATTAGTTTTGTGATTAAAGTAGTGTTTTCTAAATGTTTTGTGCTTTTACCAAGTGGCAACTTATTCTTGAAGGCATTCGCAAAGTATAGTGTGGCATGACAGTTATAATCCACTGGAATTAAAATGTAAAAGTATGATGCTATACTCCAGCTGGACAAATAGGTGTTTAAGTGATTCCCCATTCTTTCTTTTTCTGATTTTTCTCTACAAAGTTCTTTCCTTAGGTCTTACAGATTCGATAAACCTCACTGATAGCATTTCAGAGTGTAGACATATTAAGAGATGTTTTTTAATTCTTTACATCTGCTGATTGACCTCTTCTCCAAGTGACTGCTCTAAAAGCAGGGGATATTTTCATCTAGAATTTAACATATTGTGGTCTAAAGTTCAGATTTGATTTGTGTGCTATGTCAACCCATGAAGTGCTACGTAATATTAAGTGGTCTGAAAAAAATCTCTATTCCTGTATACATAAAATAGATTGTCAGAACTAAAGAACAGCTGCATTTCTCAGGTCTTCATCTGTAAATTATGAACAATAGCATTCATTTTATCTAATAGTGACAGTAGTAAGACAAACTAATATTAACACATCGTTGATCTATTTTAAGGATGAATCCATAGAAAAGACCATGGATATGTTGCTACTCTGCCATCAGAATAAGGTCATGTCAAACTAAGTTCTTCAAACCTGTTAAAGACACTGCTTCTCAGTGCGGTTAATTAACAGTGCGGGGGAGAGGTGGGAATCTTTTTACCCTCTGCAAAGACATTCATAAAAAATATCACAGAAATTATTTTTAATGATCAGATACCCCTCCTCCCCTTCCCCCCAAACCCTGTCAGAATTAGTCTTGCTCCACCTAGCTTATGGAGTTAATGTTCATACAGACTTTCGTCCTAGCAAACAGCTCAATAGTTTAATATCTGAGGAAATTATTATGAAAAGTTGAAAAACCTTAAGTATCATTGGTCTGGATCCTTCAGTAGTAGCATCTGATTATGCCACAAGACAACTTTCTCTCTTGATTTCAAAAGAATGCAGGATCACACCTACTGGGAATAATACTTTTCTGTTCATTATACTATGGTTTACATAGCATGAAATAATGAATTAGAGAGCTTGTTAATGCTCTGTAAAACAATGGCATCTTTGAATGTGAAATGAACTCAAAATTAAAAATAAAATATTAATATCTTAACAGCATTTCAAAACTTCTAATATATTCTAAATATATTGTAAACGATATAATATTTACCCCTTATATTCTAATATATACTATATTCTGATACATTCTAAATAAAATTAAGACATATCTATAGCTCATAATGGGAAATTTTGCTCACCAGATATGATTCTGTCTTGATAAAAACACATATGCTACTGTGCATAGAAACCTCTTGTTAAAATACTGTTGGAATAATAATGTACACAAAAACCCATTAGCATTCATGCTTTTCTCATTATAGCTAATGGCAAAACCTCATTGATTACAACAGGAGCTCTTTTCAGTGAGTGTTTCTGCTTACTTTTACTGCAGGCCAAATTATACCTCTGTAATCTCTGGAACCCTTAGTATTTTCCATTGCCACATCAACAGCTGCTAGCAAGTGCTCAGCCTTTTTTCAAGTGCGTGAGTCTCTGGCCGATGTCCCCAGCCAGATAGCTCCGCGAGGTCACATCTGAAATACACACGTTTCGCAGTTTGAATTGTCCTTTCCCTCCCATCTAATAACTAGTCTCAGCACAGATTTATACCAACTTAAATGAAAGACGCACGTAACATGGATATTTAGGTGTAAATCTCTCTGCATATACTCATTTTTGGGGTAGTAGATCAATTTAATAAAGATCAGTGACAAGCCTATTTTAGCTAAATCAAGATTGATTAATTAATGAAATACAAAATAATAATATAGTCACCAGTTTCAACTAGATAATGTTTTTTTTAAACCATACTTTCTGTTAATTTGATTCAAATCTGTTTTGATTAGGTATCATGTAAGGGCATGGAAGGACAGCAGGTGACTGCTTTCTACATGTAGATAAACGATACATGTTGTTTGCCATTTGTCATGTTTTTTAAGTAAAGATGCTTAAATTATTGCTCATTATTTTTGCTTTCTGGGAGTATGAAAAATGGGATTTTGCTTTCTATGAGTATGAAGAATGGGATTTTGGGTTAGTTCATGTGTAGATACTTGCCCCTTTTCATGGTCACTCGGGGAAGATACCCACAATATCGTAGTTCATGTAACCAAAGACAGCTATACATAAAATAGCATATATTTTTAAAATTGTAATAGATCCCAGAGTAAAAAATGTAAAAAGATTTTAAAAATCACTCCCATTAAGGTGTTCCTGAATTGAAAAGCTCCTAAGCTTCTAAATAAAAACATACAACAAAGATTTACATAAGTTTACGGGGGAACTGCCATTTGGGATCTCATCCAAACTGCCATCTGATGGATATCGATGTGCACACACACATCCTGTTTTAGATTGTGGCCTGGGTTAACTGCTTTAAAGGACAACACAAAGACCTATCTACATACATGGGAAGCTGTGAGGGAAAAAAAATGCCTATAATGCTAATTGCTTTCCAGGCTCTGACAACTCTTCGCTGTGAAGATCAGCATTTCTCATTTAGTCCTGTCACAGGAAGGCACTGATTGTGGTAAATTCCTCCTGTCCTCACGTAAGTTGTTTTCTCCATTTCTGTGCTAAAGTTTCTATACTCTTTTCATTTGTTATACTGAGTGAAATAGCCAGAATTTTGCCTTTTGCTGGCACTTCAGCTTCTTCCATTTCTCTGTTGATGAAGATGACAATGAGTTCATTATTATGATGAAGTGAAGTGATAAAGTGAAGTGATAAAGGTCCTTCTTCAGCCCATGCCATCTGTAGATATGGATCAACATTTATAATGATGCCAGCTGCGGATGCTGAAGGTACCATTAACCAAAGAGGGGAAAAACTCAACAAAGCTGTAAAACACAACCATAAAGATACATTTGTTATTATTATTATTCAGTCTCTTTTAAGAAGGTATGTGCTCAGTGTGCCAAGCCAGAACAAGTAATATCAACAAACTTCAGCTACCTTGGAAAGAATCTACTATCATTAACAAAGACGTTCACAGCTTTACCAATAAAGTCTGTAATGACAATGTACATTGTACAAAGATTTTTTTAATGTTGTAACTGGATAAAGAGTTGAAGCTATTATCAAATTGACAAGGCTGCTGACATAAAGTATGCAGGGAATTATTTTAGTACATTGATGACTATATTTCTCACATATAGTATTTAAACACGATAGCTGCTCTTTTCTTTTTGAGGCCCATGTGTAATTCTCATGAGTATTATCATTAACTATGCAGAGCAGCATATAAACTGGTTGGATTCACTTTGCCAAGGGCTGGGCTCACAGGGTTTTGTTATTATTAAGGGATATACTTTCTACAAACTCATATACCTGCTTTGTTTTCTTCCCATTCCATTAGGTGTTTCTGCAGAACCTGGAAAACTGTGCTCAGTTATCTGCTGTCTCATTGAAATAAGAGCAAGAAGCCTTGGGGATACCTGATACAGGAAGGCCACTTGTGAAGTTTACTATTTCCACAGGGATGGCAGTAATGTTAGCATGTACTGACATGGGCGTGTATGAAATTAGTAGGAGAAGAATTCTGTTACCAGAACCAAAGAGGGATGAAAGTTTGTCACAGAAGCAGTTTTCCTGACAGAAATGTTGCTTTGAGAAGTGGTTAACGAGATAAATCCACATCAGTTCCTGACACAAAAAAAAAGTTAAAGAACTAAATTACTCCAGGAAACAACGGTTAATGTCTTGTTTCACAGTGGAATGTGTATTTTAATTTTTAATGTGTTCTAGTATTTTATGTTATTTTATTACATTTGTTGCAGAAGTATTAACCGAGAATGGCTATACTGGATGAGAGCAGTAGCCAGACTCTCTAGACAGTATCCTCCCTCCCATAGGGGCAAACTAGTGGGTGCTTATGAAAGAACACTGCCCAGAAAGGGGCTTCCTTCCCCATATGTTTCTTGTCAAGAACTAATAGCTTAAGATCTGCTTGATTTCGAGGTGCATGCAGTTCACATTCATCACTCATTTATGGACTCCTGCTCCAAAGATCCATTTGCAAAACCAAGCATGCTCTTCACCCCCACAAATCCTGTAGCAATGAAAACATAAATGTATACTTGCTGTATTAAAAAAATAAAAAAATTCTTTTGTTTGCTTGAAACACAGAAATCTCATAGGATGGCTCTTATCTCTTTTATTTTGAGACATGGGATAATTTATTTCTATTCACCTTCTCTACATCATTCATGAATTCAGGGAGCTCAGTATTCCCCTACAGATTTCTCTTGTCCATTTTGCATCTCAGTAGTTACATACCTCTGATCATCCTTATTAGAACTAGAAAACTTTTATATATGCTTTCATGAGGCTGAGTGCCTCTGACAAGGCACACAGTACCGAAGACTGTTCCATAGATTTGTACAGTAGATGTTTTCTGTTTCATTTCCTATTTCTTTTCCAAGAATTCCCAATATCTTATCTACCTTTTTAACTACAATAAACTTTACACTGACTGTTCAAAAAGTATTCAAAAAGGTGGTGATAGCTAATAAAGAGTCTACACACACACACACAGTTAAACTGTTAGCTATCAATCCCATTAGCTACACACACATATATTTCTTTTCCCTGTGTATATTAATTTGCATTTGCCATGCTACAACTCCCTGTAGTCGGCTTTTGAGTTGATCACCTCAAATAATTTTGGTCACCCCACTTTTTCTCTCTTTTATAGATAACACAGGAATATGCTACTGGCAACCTCCTCCTGGTGGAAAACCAAACATTTAGTCCTCCCCTCTGTTTTCTGTTATTTGGCTCTTAATTAGGAAGTGGACTATTCCTCTCATCCCAGGGTTACTAAACTGCCCTTATAGAGCTCACAAAGGACCTTCTTCAATGTTTTCTGAAAACCCAGTATGCACTAACAATTTAGCACCCTTACCTCATGAGGTCTTTCACAGTGTTAACAAACACAGAGGTGTGAGGTACTGACATCTGTTTTACAAAGGTTCTCTCACCTCTTCTCTAGTATATTATAGCTACCTGTGTGTCTACTAATTGAATTCTTTACTACAGTTTCTACTAATTTGCCTAGTATGCAAGTCAGATTTACAGTCAATCTGCAGTCATCCCTGGATCCAAGTTGTAGACATCCCAGCGTCTGTGCCTCTGATAACATTTTGAGGAACAGGTAACATACCACATTACTACATAAGCATTTTCATATTTAATGTCTTTTTGAACATGAAGGTAAATAATCTCAGATCCTGGCACTTTTTACTACCGAGACTGGCAGTTTTCTGTAAAAAACCACCTCTTTTATGGCTTCTTCAGATTAAGATTTCTCTGATTAATGCCTGTTTAAAAAAAAAAAAAAAAAAAAAGTACTGCTGGAAGAACTTCTTTGATCACTTTCTCCCTGAATATTGATGCAACCAATACATTTAGTTTTTCAGCAATGGCTTTTCTCTTCCCTGACTGCTCCTTTTATACCTGGATCAACAGTCTGCTCCAAACAACCCTCTCAAAATCTTCCTAGGTTCTGATGTGATAAAACAAGATTTTGTTACTAGTTTTCATATCTCTAACAGGATGCTCCAGTTTTATCTTTAACTAGCAAAAGGTTAGGCTTATTCATGGTTGCTTTCTTGGAAATAATTTCTACTTTGAAAGATTTTTTTTTTAATTTCTTAATTACTTCCTTTACACTGCTGTGAAATCATGTTGGCTTTTGAAGGTCATTAAAATAAAATAAAATTCTATTGCAATGGATTTGTTTCAACATTCTTCCTTAAAAGAAATGCTGTTCTTTATAGAGTATCTCTGCTCCCATTAGATCTTGAACTAGTACATCTCACTTCAAAATGGCAAGTCACAGCATAGTATGGAATGCCATATCCTGCATTATGCTCACCATGCCATTTATGTAAAAATATTGTAATGTGGCAAGAAATAGTGCATTGTTTTATTTTTAACACATAAAACATTTTATTTTATCAAAAAGACTAAGACTAGCCATTATGTGATACAGGTTGACATCTCTCATCTGATACATTGAATATACTTATTTATTGGATAGCTTGTGATACAAATGAACAGCAAATACAATGAAACCATTTAATACTAGGAAAGAAGAAAAACAGATAAGCATTCAGCATACTAATTAGAGCAGCTATTTTCTGGATATGTCTCTTAGCCTGGAATCATTTTTCTAGGATATTGAAAACAGATGCTCTTTTAATTAGAAGCAGAAAATCTGACTTTCAGCTAGCAACACCCAAGAGTACGCTTGTCTGTATTGGAGATAAACCACAAACTTTACATGAGTTCTACCACCTTCTGTTATGTAAATGTCTGCTTATGTATACATCTGCTAGCTGGCATCAGATCGGTTAAAACATGTGCATCTCCATGTGGCTGTGACAGTCTCCCCTTCGCAGAGAAGGGACTACTAGTCAATAAAATAGCGTGAGCTGTTCTTTAACATCAGTGGTCGAGACCTGTAGCTTTTTAAACAGAGGATCCTGGATTCTATCCCCAGTGCTGTCTATATGCAATTTAGTTGGCTGTTGCCATATAGAACAAGATTTATTACTATGGGTGTGTTACCAAGAGAGCAGATCCAGCCTGATAGAAGGAAAAATATTAATTCCACTGAGTTCAAAAACATCTCCTGTAGTCTGCTTATCCTTCTCTCTCTTTTATAGCCATGACAGCAGTGATAGATGCCTAGAAAATACCTAAGCCAGAATAAATCTCAGCAGAGAACACAAAATGAAATATGACCTCTCAAAAATTTTAATTTTACAACAATAAAAATACAATAGCACTACATTGCAGATGACAACTTCATACACACAAAGAAACCAAACCCATATGATCACCACAGGTCATTCCATGTCTAAATGTGGATAGCAAGAATGAGAAGGGAAAAGCACAGCCTTGTTTACAATACTGTCTCTTGAGGTTTGGGCAGCCATCCCAAAAATAATAGCCAGGAAGTCACAACAAAAAGCATGGCCTGGACCTTAACTCCTTTTGCCTCTACCTAAGCTAAAAGTTAACTGTAGCATTTTTTTTCCTTCACAGTGCAGGGTTGTCCATGACAACACAGTTAAGACAATTTTTATCTTCTATGTTGTTTTGACTGCCCAAAGTTGCATCCTGTTCACCGAGCATTTCTAAAGGTGGAAATGTCCTAACGTTTTAACTTTTCCATGTTTAAAGTCTCAGTTGGAAGTGTCACAAATGTGTGATTTAGAACGCTTAAGGAATCACCTACAAAGATATTAGCAAATGTGGTTTTAATATGATGTTGTAAAAGTCCAACTTAACAAAGTTTGATGGCAAGGTTCGCTCTATTAATTACTGCATGGAAGAATCACACGAAGGAAAATTGAGTTACACTCGAGTTAGAATGATTCACAGAGAGACCAGGGATGCAAAGAGTAAGGAAGACCCTCCTGTTGAGTCACGAGGTTCAGAGTAGACCCCCTTGCTTTCTAAACTCCTGATGGAGCTTAGGTGTGGCTAGGTCCAATCTTAGTCTCAGACTTGGTCAGTGGTTTATGTCTAAGGGGTTGTCTATGCAAAGTTTACGTAATGTTTCATTAGCATCGATTCAGCATGCAGTCAAAGTTACCTTACTACAAGGTTATACACTTACCAAAGATCTGTCATTGGTAGAAGGTCTCTCTGCCTCGAGAAGCAACCTTGAGAGGTGTGCCAGATCAAGGGAAGATCACCGTGCCATGCAGCCATGCTGCTGAGCAGGGAGAGCTCAAAGAAGGCTCACTTAGGCTGTCATATTTGTAGGATAAAGTGGTTGGCTTGTAGTCAAATTACATGCCATAGGAAAGGCTCCTGGTACCCACAAATTTCTTTGTTCCTTGATAAACAAGTCTTGGAAAAGCCACCCGCTATTCATGTGTCAATCGCATGATTGGTGTTCCAAGCTCATATGCATCGATGCTCACCGCGCCACTCTGCTCCTTTGTGGGTTTTCAGAGAACAGATTGACACTAGAGGAGTTGATGGCCCAGCTACAGCTCAGGCCTTTACCTCTTCTGCACCAAACCACTGCCAGTCTGGTGAAGGGGTCGAGTGCATCCATCACAGGAAGCTGAGAGATAAGTGCGCAAGAGGTAGCCTGTTGGCTTAAGATGACACAGGCGATCATGAGTCTTGCCTAAGCTGAGCCAACGAGCTAGTATCTTAAATACTCTGAAAGCCCTAGAATCACTGATGTCTATCAAAGACTGGTTAGCTCTGATAAAAGGGAAGGACAACTCCTTCTTAAGCTCTTTTAGTTACTTTAAAGAATGAGAAGAGGAAAAAGAACTAATGGAACAGGGCTTTAATTGGCTCACTAGTGCTAATGACACCTACAGTAATTAGCTTACTCAATACACTCTCACTGGATTTGAATAAAAAAGGTTGGGGTGTTTAGATTGTACTTCCATATTGAACATATGTACAATATGCAGCTTGCAGACCTTGGCCCTAAGCAGATCACAGGACATCTGAATGCAGACTGTAGCTGCTTGTTACTATAGAGAGGACAGTGTGGGAGGCAAGCTGTAGAGTTTTAAATAGGCTTTAAGACCCAGAAAAAAGCCTGAGTCAACTGCAGAGAATAGGGAGAGTGAAGGGAAGGAAAACTGATATAGTGAGATGCATAAGCAGATTGGCAAGACTTGTGACAGTTGGTGTTTTCCTTAGAGCCTCAGCTCTTAGAATTAAGGGACTAAGGAGGGATACTGATTTAATTTAATATTAAAATATTTCCAGCTCTTGACCAGGTAATTTCAACATCAACTTTGTAACAGCCTCTCTGAACTTACACATCAGTTTAACGAAAATAGTGAATCCTTTAGAGAAGGGGAAAAGATTTCAGGAGACATGTCATTTATACAATTTACTTATTGAAAGCTAAAACTTCCTTATTGCAAATATGGTCTTGTTTTGAGAGTCAGTACTACTTTGACAGAATCACATGGAAGTATAAAGGGAACCAGCAAGGTTGTGGAAAGCAGAAGGCTAAACAGGAATAAGATAAGAAAATACAGCATTTTACTTCCATTGTAGTTGCCTTGGTACATAGTATTTAAAAGCTAGCTTCAAATTACATAGCGTTGTCCAAAGTGAATCTAGAAATCATGGTAGTTGGGGCTAGAGATTGGAGACTGCGTTGTAGCTGTGTCTTGATCTTGTATGCCATGACAAAGATGTGTTCTTCCCAAGGAATGATTTGAATTTTTCTATTGTAAAAATCTTTTTCTTTTAGAATTCAGAGAAATGAGTAGCAAATATATCTGTGGTCTCCTGCTGATCACTACTACAGCTCTAAGGATCCTCAACCACTCTGCAAGTATGAATTCTTTCATTCACGCCCAGGAGTTGCAAAACCAGCTTTATATCTACATGATGGAAAAATAAATGGTGATTTGGGCATACCATGTGACAAGCTCAAGGTCACACAGCAAAGGAGGAGCAGATCTTGGAATAAACCAAGACAAGCCTATAATTCCTGGTCCCTCTTAGCTGGCATTCTTTCCTATTCCTATGCTCGAGTCTGATGACTGTACAGCACTGTAAATACCAGCCAGTCCTTCAGCACAGAAGGACAGGGTTTGCTTTAATGCTATTTTTAGTTAAGCAGATCCCACTTTTAAATCTGCAACGCCTTCATTTTCAATATCGTGATTATGTTTAATGTTCCATAGGAAGATGAGGGGATTAGTATGAATCAGAAAGCACAATGCAGCGTAGGCAGTACCACGCTGCCTTCTGAAACACCAGCACAAAGCAAGCAGGAGCTTCGGTGGGGGCTTTACACAGGGAGGAGGCATTAGGCAGCTGGACGTGTCAGCTGGGTGCCTCATCAGGCAGCTGGTGCGAGTGGAAGGTCAAGAGCGCGTTTACTGTTTACTGAATTTGTAAATTACTAATTATTCGGCTCACTAAGCAAGGCAGGCTCATTGCCTGCGCGTGATATTCCCCCTCCCATCAAGTCTAAGCGCATATGGAAGAGTAGGAATTCTCAGCTATATTTTGATAGATGGAAGTCATTAAAGTGCCATAATAAAGGGCAAAAAAAGCTATAATGGGTAGGTCACTACTAAGTCTAAGCACACTTCCATGTTTGTCAGAGAACAGGTGTAGAAAATAAAGTCCTGCTGTGCACTGAAAAAAGCAGTACTCTGTCTCTGCAGAGAGCTTGGGAGTAGCCTTGCTAACCAGGAGATGGTAAGATGGGGTATCTGTGTCCATGGGAAGCAGTGGCCTAGGAGGACTTAAGAGAAGGGCCTTCATTCACATTCACATTCACATTCACATTCACATTCACATTCACATTCACATTCACATTCACAGCTTTCTGCTGTGGGTGACAGAGACTGCAGCCGCAGAGATGATCTCTGAGCTGGGGAGATTTCAGAGGTACTGACCAAGAGAAGCTGCGGGAGCTACAATGCAAGAAAAGAGACTGCCAAGAAAGGAAGCAAGGAAACGGTCCGCAACATGAGGGTCAGAAAAAAATTATACAGTGGGCCTTGTACCAAGCCCAAACGAAAGGAAAACCTGGGGAGAATATATCCAGCTCTCAGATAGCTTCCTTCGGCTGGGGCTGCATGGCTAGAAGGCGCGTCCCCTGGGTGGTGGATAGGGGATCCCTCTCTGGAGGGTGCACCGGATAAAATTGAAGAAGGTGCTGCGAACCAACGCAGCCTAAGGGAAGGCCACCCTGACAGAAAAACCGCTGGCCCTCCAAGTCATGGGGGTTGGGCAGGAGGCCAACTACCTCCTCCCGGAAAAAAAAGAAAAAAAAAGTTGCAGAAATGACGAGCATCAACTCGGAGATGGAGAAAATCAGTAATGAAGTGAGGAGGAGGAGATGGAACTGGATCGGTCATGTCTTGAGGAAAAAACCAACAGAAGACTGCGCTGTGGCCCTTGGGACTCCAGAGCACGCAGCCGCAGACCGATCGAAGTGGAAGAACGATGTTCGCGCCTTGTGTGCCTCCTGGCACTGAGAGAATTCAGATCAGACCAGATTAGTTAGCTTGCAGTCACTTAGAGTAAGTGGCATCATCTCCCCCTGTATAGGGACATCTCTGCTGCAAGAAGAATCAAAATGTAATACTTATAGAATGAATAGGGTTAAAGGATGCAGTTACACTCTTCAGGAAGTCTTTTAGGAAGTCTTAAAGGAAGACCCTTTAGGACTGTCCTAGACTGAAAAAAAAGATTAACCCCTCCCCGTACTTGACTGCTCAGACAAGAACGGGAGTGAAGATTAACAAATCAGCAGATTTGCCCAGGATAAAGACAAGAAGGGCAGTACAGAAAAATCAAGAAAAGAAGAATTACAGGTAGACTCAATGTTTGGCATGGAAGGATGGAAATAAGAGTCACCTGTAGGAGATGAATGAGACAGTGCATTTTCCAGAATATTGGAAAAACAGAAGCAAGCAATCCAGGTGGCAGGGATGGACAAACAAAAAACCCCTAAAATGCTTCAGTGGAAAAAATAACACAGTAATGAAAAGCAGCCATTAAATCCAACTGTGAATAAACTGTATTGTTTCAGAAAAAGTCCTATGCCAAGACACCTCCAAGCAAGTCACTTGATTTATACCTATCACTAGAAGCCAGGCTTTATAGACAGTGTTCAGACACTGGAAGCAGGGGAAGTGAAGCGAGGCATTGCTGAGAGAGAGGTAAAGAGTATTCTGCTAGATATGGCAAAAAGAGTTGGGTTTTGTGATGGCAACTTTCATTTCTTGATTCTGCCTGTGTATCAGAAAGGGGATATACACCTGAGATGAGGTGGCTTTGAAATTACAACACGATATAGCTTTTCCTTTTTTTTTTTTGTTTTCTTTTCCCTCGTTTTTAGTTGGACTACTTCAATAGAGGCTTCCATGGAAAGAGGCAGTTCAAGACTTTTTCAATCACAGCTTGATTTGCAGTCCCTGCATTACCCTAAAATGCATGAAATTGCAGCTGACATTCTGAAAGATCTGTTTCAAAAGTAATAGACACTATCAGCTTCTCAAAGCATTTCATGCAGCTCAAGACCCAGTGGACAGATCCTTATGCCAAGGCTCTGCCAAAGAGTATTTCAGTCTTGTTGCATATATATATATATATATATATATATAATGCATATACATATACTGTTTTAGAGTATAAGTGAAGCTGTTCCTCTAAGCCTTCTCAATATAATTTATGACATTAATGTCCATCTTAGGTTTTTTTTGCAGGTGCTGTGGCAAGTTATGATCTCATGTCAATACCTGGTTTCCTGCCATGGCTCTACGGTAGGTAACCTCAGGGAAGTTTGAACAGCTCTGGAAGACTGGAGCTTTTAAGAATACTTGAAAAACTCCACCAGTCATGATGACATGCTAAGTAGTACATACACAGTACTTTGAAACTGTTGTTCATACCAAATGATAGCATACTCCAGGGGTAGCTGCACACAGGTCAGTGGGGCATTAACTCAGTATGGGGGTTGACTTTTAAGTGACTTGAAGAAAGAGGAGGGAAGGCAGTGGCTCACATTCTGTCTAATTAGAGAAAAGTTTTCTTTTAACTGTTACTTTGAAAGCTGTCAGGTTATAAAAGAAATAACATTCCCATGAAATGACTAAAGAGACCTATGGGACAAGTTAAACTGGCAGAACTACTGTGGAATATAATGCAAACAGCAGAGGCAGAAAGGCAGGCAACTATATCCTATATGCACATAAGGCTAGAAACTGCTTCTCCCTTGTTTACATCTTCTCCCAACCAGAAAAGGGCTATAGAGAGGTCCAGGGAAAATCTAGACAGAGAGAAACATCACACTTACATGCAGTTTCCATACACCCCCTGAGTTTGGGCAGTATCTTGACTCCCTTGTCCATTTCACCTTTGCTCTTTTCTGAAATAAATTTCATCTCAGTTTGCCTTTTGAGCTTAATAAAATAATCAAGAAGTGACACTTAAAAATGAAAAGCAGATTTAGAGATCCTCAAGCTGTTGAATAACGTGATTATGGATCTTCAGTTGTTGGAAGGGGCAACAAAATGTGATGGATTAAGTTACAATGATTTTAGCAGATTTTTTTAGTAAACTATATATACGTGCTATAGTTTGCTCTGTTTTCTACAGAGGAACATCAGTCACTTTCATCACAGACTGGAAGCTTCTTTTGGAAAAGAAGGGCAACAGTGAGATTTTTGGAGTTTGCATGAACTGCTAGTGACCCCCTTTGCCATTTTGTCAGTGCCTCTGCTGCACTGCCTCTGAGCCTCACCCATCCCCAAGCTCAGCTTTCAAACGTCCATTAGAAATCAAATGCAAAGTAATTACCGCAGTGCTTGGCTCCAGATCAAACTTGGAAAGTGCTAAGTCATCAGCTCCACAAGCCATAAATTATCAGTTCTGGTCAGTCTCAATGAAAAAATATGAAAGCCACAGCTTCTTGAAAGCACATCTAGACATAGCTTAAATCCAGTCCAATTAAAATAAAAACACATTATGAAAATGTGTAATGCTCTCTCCAGTGGTTTGTGGTGCCTTTAGCACAAAGGGGGAAGCAGATAAGGATGGCTTTGAGACTGAGCAGTGCTCATGCCATCCTGGGTATGTTGGTTATGGTCTAAACCTGGTCTGAAAAGCAGGGAAGACTTTTATAGTGGAACCTTTCCATATTCATAAGATAAAGACAGTCTTGAACACTTTCCTTTTCAGAGTTCCATTCCCCCTCTCTTTGTGCCTGACTACAAGGAAAAAGTAACATTTAGACATAGGACTAACGATCCAGGAGATAAATGTACTACAAAAAATATTTTGTTTATGAATTGCCATTGAACATTTTCTGATTCTCACATTTACTAATATTCTCTAAGTAATTTCTGCAATAAGTTTTTGGCCTAAAGACTCTGAGCAATTTAAATTTTTTTGAAACCCTAGCCTTGCCGAGCACTTGATAAATAGCTCATGTGAGCTGTTTCCATTACTTTGAGTGAAACCAGGCTCCTTTTGCAAATAGTTGTGTCTTAGAGTTCAACATTTGCCTTCTTTAAATACTTTACTTTTATTTGTCTAAGATTAGCTGTTTCGCAAACATTCTTTGCCACAGATTTCTTCAAACCTCTTTGCTAAAATACTCTGAGACAAGAATACTGCTCATAGATAAAATTCTCCATTTCCTTAAAACAGAGACAAAATGTACTTTCAGTTATTTGTCCAGCTGTGTTAATAGGATATTAATCAAACAATTAAGAAACATTTATCCAGTTATTGTGCAGACTCCAGTACTGTTGCATTTAAGCACCTTGCAATTTTATCCAGAAAATGTTTCTATGAGGAAAGGATGCACCAATGCTCCTATTTTATAGCCTAAGAGCAAGGCCTGGAGAGGCTATACAGCCTTCTAGGGATTGCCCAGAGCTTTTGACAGAAAGGAAAACACAACCACGGACTCCACTGCAATATCTCTTCTTTCCTGAGAAAAAAGGAAAACTATTTTACTGATTGATCCTCTCCAACCAGCACCACTCAACTATTTATTTTTTCTTTTCTTTTTTTGTCAAAAAATAACCATATAAACAGAGAACAAATGGTAAAGTACCAGTAGTGAGGCTGG
Source organism: Platalea leucorodia (assembly GCF_965183815.1). Taxonomy (NCBI): domain Eukaryota; kingdom Metazoa; phylum Chordata; class Aves; order Pelecaniformes; family Threskiornithidae; genus Platalea; species Platalea leucorodia. The sequence continues at coordinate 27,109,790 of NC_138826.1, forward strand.
TGTGCTATTTCAAAAATCACAGACTGAAAGGAAACATACAATTCAAGTACTAAAGAGGGATGCAGCCAGACTTGACCCATCTTAGGTCAAAATCATCAAAATGGAAGCAACTAAAAAACCAGATTACTATGTCATACTCTGTTTTTAAAGTTGGGTCAAAACTGTTAAATGCAGAATATAGTGTCCTATATTCAATATATACAAATACTTGAATGGACTAATAGCCAGGAACACCCTCCTGACACTTCAGAAGTCTGATGGCTAGATATAATCAGGCACAGATGCTGTGGGCCTTTGGGTGACAACCGCCCAGAGTGGAAAACAAAACCCAGATAGGACACGGTGCTTTAAGAAGGGCAGATGCTTCAAAAGGGGTGTCCAAACAGCAGAAAGGGAGCTGTTTGAAGCTAGTCAGTAAAAAAGGAAAAATGCCTAAAGTATTGTCATCCCCCCGCCCCAGGGTAAACTCTTTAACTGTCCTTTGAAAGAACTGGGCAGGCATTGCTGTTTTCCCGTTAAAACAAGGCTGCTAAGGTGGAAGAGGAAATCATGTTTCCTGTGCCATAGCGATTAAGGATTCCCATCCTGAAAATAGGAAACCTAGGTCCTGTAATGATCCAATGGGAGAGGGTGGCAGGGGCGGGGGGGGGTGGGGGTGGGGTGTCAAAGCTGCAACTCCCATTCCCTGGGAGGTTACAGGATAATAGCTGAGAAGAGTCGGCAGAAAGGAAAGGACAAGCAACAGCATTTTGAATGGCACTCAGAGAGCACTGATGCTGTCAGAGTCCATAAAAAATGCAGGAGTCTTTACAAGTATCCCATTTACTTCTAACTTTGAAGTTAAAAAATCACAAATGCTTTAACTAGCTAAATATTTATAATAGCTTGTCTTATGCATGCAAGGCATAATGCCTTCCAAGTACTTTAAGAAGCTAGAAATAGAGAAACATTCAAAGCTGAAAGAGCCATATTTGGGGTGAAAAATGGAAATTGTTTAAAAACACCACCATCAGTTAGAAGAGAAATGACATATTTTAGTGTATGGGCTATTTTAAGTCAAGCAGGCTGTAAGGATTATAGTTAGAATTTGGCCAGAATATCGTACTTGCAGAAGAGAACAGCTGTCAGTAACACAAGTAAATAAGCAATAGGAGCCCTCCAAAGAGACATCTGCACCTACGGCCAGCCTGGAGCCTGAGCTCAGGAGCGACCTGTGTACAGCACTTTTGGTGCTCCTTCCTGCAACGTCTTGGGTTTTCTGGTGCGGAAGCATCCCCAGAAATAAATATTTGCTGTCCAAAATTACATGCAAGATGCCCAAGGCATGCAGTGTAATTGTATTAGTTTGTCTTACAAACTTCTTGTAACATGGATGGTCTTCATTTACTGTAGGTTTTTCCTCACTCAAGCAGCAATGCTCACTTTTCTACCACTTGGATTTCTTCCCTGAACACCACAGCCCTTTCATAGCCAGCCTTCCGCAGGCAAAGTGCCAGCACAATAGCAATGTCAACAGGTGAAAGCCCTGTGCTCTTTCCAGTGTGTGCCTACATCTTCTGCAGATATAAAACATCTTTGTGAGAAGTTCATGGTACTGGCAGAAACAGCAAAAGATGTGTATTCCAGTGATGCTACAGCTGTCAATACTGTCACTTGAAAGCAGCTGGCAGGAAAGCTTACCACTGCAGACCTGACCTCAGCCTTCACTGCTTTGGGTACTCTTCGAAAATCAACTCCCACTTTCTCCTGTCACAAAATGCTATGTTCTTTACTGGGAAAGACTGAAGGGGCACGCATTTGCTCTGCAATCAATAAATTTCTCTTTAGAGGCAAAACTTTGGGTAGACAGACACACAGCTAATTGCCCTAAGTGCTTGAAAATTTGCACTAAATACATTTATATCTATTCCATTAGCCATTTTTCTGCAGCTTAGCTATTTGAAATTGTTACACGTGTCTGCAAAATGCAAAGTTTTATACCCTATAAATCAGAAATTACATCGTGGCACTTGCGCCCTTTGTTATTCCCTGCTTTTAAAGTCTGTTTGCCAAATGTGGTATTTTTATTCACTGAAATTTCTTGACAGATGGTGGGCACAGACTGATAGTAAAGCATTTTCACAAGCGATGAAAATGCATTTGACCATTCCTATAGGCTCCCAAAGAACTCAAACCAGCGAGGCAGGGCAGGAAGGAGAGCAGGGGGAATCGCTGCTTCTCTCATGTAACTTCGCCATTGAGAGTCAGCTGGGTGCTGCAACGCACCGAACATTCTGTGACCAACAAAGAACCTTCTCTATTTTGTGTCTCAATTGCTGTTTGGGCAGCTCCAGACCATCCCCTTTCACCAGACAGACATGCTATCTAAAAGTTGTTACATTAAAATTTTCTTCCATGCACAGCAGTTCTAGAAATTTTCCTATTTGGGCTGTACAGGGGCCACAAATGAGATCAAAGCCTCTTTCTACAAGGTGTTATACAAAATTATACATCAAAAGCTACAGCCTGAAGTCAACAAGACTGGCAAGGAAAGATAAGTAGTATTATTCTTCACCCAAGTGAGGCAGAGAAGGTCACTCCTTTGGGGTCAGTCTACACAGTCTAGATGGCCCAGGAAGAAAATGCATTAAGAAGATAAAGAAGATGTATACAACTTGGGGCAAAGTTTCTCAAGTTGGGGTAGATTTATGCCAGTTCAAGGATACTATGACTGTAGTATTTTCCTCTTTTCCCTTAATTTCTGCCAAGATTTTCATGGGATATCTAAATGTCAAACCAGACTGACTTGCCTAGGATTATAAAAGAAAGTCATCATTTCCCAGAAATGGGAAACAATTTTCTGAGTCCCCACCTAGTAGCTCATCATCACTTCCTTCCTTATTTCTGCATCTTCCAATACCACAGCACATTGAATGCAACCTCAGCTTTGACTAGAAATAGATCAGTTATATACAGAGGGAACAGCAGTCTGAAAGCTACTATCCTCCCTCCTTCTAGTCATGATACACATCAAGAGCTTCAAAAAAGATGGAAGAAAAGTAACTATTTGTGCTGGTTTTGGCTGGGGTAGAGTTAATTTTCTTCATAGTAGCTAGTATGGGGCTATGTTTTGGATTTGTGCTGAAAACAGCATTGATAACACAGGGATGTTTTAGTTACTGCTGAGCAGCACTTACACAGAGTCAAGGCCTCTTCTGCCTCTCACCCCACCAGCGAGGAGGCTGGGGGTGCACAAGAAGCTGGAAGGGGACACAGCCGGGACAGCTGACCCCAACTGACCAAAGGGATATCCCATACCATATGACGTCATGCTCAGCATATAAAGCTGGGGGAAGAAGAAGGAAGGGGGGGGACATTTGGAGTGATGGCATTTGTCTCCCCAAGTAACCGTTACGTGTGATGGAGCCCTGCTTTCGTGGAGATGGCTGAACACCTGCCTGCTGATGGGGAGTAGTGCACAAATTCCTTGTTTTGCTTTGCTTGCATGCACGGCTTTTGCTTTACCTATTAAACTGTCTTTATCTCAACCCACGAGTTTTCTCACTTTTCCGATTCTCTCCCCCATCCCACCGGGGGGGGGGGGGGTGAGCGAGTGGCTGTGTGGGGCCTAGTTGTCAGCTGGGGTTAAACCACAACACTATTTCAAAACCACGTGGCTGATAGGAGAATTTCCCATTATATAAATATGCTATATATGTACAGCTATAGGTGAGCGTTTCTTTGGAAGCATACACCTGACATCCCTTGCGTTCTTCATCCTAAGCTACTGTAGCTTCAAATGTACTTATTCATGCAAGTCTCAATACATTCACTGAATCTCACTTAGTTAAAATAGAAAGGCAGCTACCATGCCAAAAGGAGATGTTCTGAACTGCTCTCAACAGGGAGTCTCATTTTATGCCGCTTACAGAAAGGCTTCTGAAAAGCAGCACATTAACACAAAACACAAACGGTAACTGAACAGGATACAATGAGACTGTTCTCACAAATGTCTCATCAATAAACATCATAAAAGACTTGCGTCAAGAAATAGTACTCCATCTACCAGTATACGCAAACCATAGTAAATAATGAAAACATAAATAGGAGAGCAATAAGGAAGGCAGGCAGGGAGTACAAATGATATCATTGAAACACAAATAAAGCAGCAAGGTTACTGGTGAAAACAGAGGGTATTTTCTAAAAGGGAAATTGTGCATATCTTCCTGCTACGAGAGAGATTAGTACTGGGGTGAAGAGTAAAGTGCATGGATTCATTCTTTTATCAAGATGCTGGAGTTAAGAGAACTGAGTTCTTTGTGTTTACAAAGAGTCACTTGGGAAAAATAATTTGAATTTATTTTTAATTGAAGTACTTGCACATCTCACATTGCATTGTGAATGCTCTCATCAGAATTCAAGGAGCTTTTGTTTCTGCAGCATAACTCACTTCAAAATGCCTCTGTTCTTGAATGAGCGTATCCATACTGTCCATTTTGGTTTGAGTAATCAATGTTAAATTCACCTGACTAGATTAACTGTCTCAAGCATCTCCATACAGACAGGCAGCACTCTATACAGACAGGCAGCAAATGAGAAAGGAGAAAGAGATGCACCAAAGATGAAGAAAAGAATAAGACAAGGCTGTAAGGCTCATTTTGTGCTGTGCTGCTGGCAAGGCTTGCCTCTAAAGGTATCAGGTAAGTAAAAATGCAGTCTTAAATTCATCCATCAAATGCACAAACAACATTGGCACAGAAAATGAATAAGCTAGCATTCACATGAAAAAGGTATTAAGATATTAAGTTAAAGATAAAAATTGGAATCTATTTATTCTTGAGTTCTTAAAGCACACACATTTTCCTTAATTAGAAGCAAGCATCCACATAAGAAATGCAACCTTGTAACTTTTAATAGCTGAAGCATAAGCATAATCAGTTGTGATGGAAACTCCAGATGACATGCTCTCATCTCTTGACCTTGGAGTCACGGTGTTTCTCTCTAGCTGTAATTAATACCCTTGTATTAGGGGGCAATGACTTTGTAGGGAATGTCAGTAAGTACAGGCACTCTAACATCCTTTGTATTGTCACAAGTGCCACAGGTCAAGTCTGTGCTTAAGGCTGCTGCACACCAGCAGCTGGGCAGCCGGCACTTCTCCCTTCTAGACACAGAGGACTGACCACAGAAGTTCAATGGGGTGCACACCCCATTTTCAAGCACAGTGAGGAGAGCACTGGAGAGTTGACCCTATAGTGACCTGCATGGCTCATGCAGCTCCTAGTCATGGACTCCCTTCCGTCATTAATGAAAGGAGTGGGATATTGTTACTTAGTACTTGTTGGAAATCAAGGCTGTAATTTCACTGCATTTCAGCTCTCCTGTATGTAAAACTAGAGCTACCAAGAGGCTGCATAACAAAGACTTATCTTCTAGTACCAAATGGTGGTAGGTTAGAACAAACTCAATTAAAAAACTAAGCACTCATGTAGTCCAGACCTTTCTCCTTCAAATTACTCCCTTTGTTCTACAAGTTTCATAAAAGTAAAAAGCAGTCTAAAAGAAAAATGTTTGCATCTTGTTGGAGAGGGGGTTTATGTCCATCTCTGCCCTTCATCAGCTTAAAACTGACTGATGACTCCTCCAACTCTGGCTGGAGGCCACAGCAATATCCATTATGTAGACTGACCAGCTTTATACTTGTATAAACTCAGCTTTACCTCAAAAAAAAAAAAAAAAAAAAAGGAAAAACAAAACACAAACCCAAGGGCACGAAATTTATCTTCCATCAGTCTCTTTGCATTTAAAACAAACAAACAAAAAATTTCATGTTTGTGCCCCTATCCCCTCATTCCTCAACGGTGAGAATTGTCGTTGTTTAGCAGTCCAACAAAAGGCTGCGACAACTTTTGCCTTTGAGCTGCAGGAGAAACTCTATTGCCTTCAGTGGCACTAGAGCAAGAGCTCAAAGTCTGTTCTGGAAGACCAGAAGAAATAGGGACAGAATGATGTGAGGAATAAACTCAGAGAAATGCTGATTGTGAGATACTGAAATGTTATTTCCTGGAGTAATTATTTGCCTCAGTGAGTGCACGGAAATCAGTAACACTAAGGTAGCTTGCCACTTTACGCAGCATCGTGTAGCACAGTTCTGTTAAGCTACATATTTAAGAGTAACATGCCTCTCCTCTTTATGGCATCATTTAGAGTATTATATTAGTAACTTTTTAAAAATCTCATGATTTCTTAAAAATTGGTCTCTCTATTTGCATCTCAGCTTCCTATCTAAAACAGGATACAGTTTCCTATCTGTAAGACATCTGTAAAAAGATGTTAAGCTGCATAAAAAGGAGTCTGTAATCTTCTGGGATAAAACACAGGCTCTTCCAAGAACCAAAAGCACTCAAAAAAAAAAAAAAATTGCCCCTGCAATCACATCTGATAACATGGTGCTCTGCCTCTCACAGATCACTTCACTGTTGAAAGGTTTGTTTTAATTATTTTCCCGTTTGAAGTAACAGCTAACCTTCCTGCTCCATTCCCTCTCAATATTGCTAGATTTTGTACAAACAGGCAAGCCACCTGCAAAATCCAGGTTATTAAAACAGTTTTATAGTACGTCCGTGGTCTCAAAGTAAATGAAAAAATAAAGTTTAGCAAATAGGGTCTCTGGGGCCTCCAGCAGGGTGAGGAGAGAAGCAAGAAACACAGCCAGCGTCTCAGTCCCTTAAAAAACAGCAACCCGAACCGTACAGAGCAAGCACACAGCAGGCAGAGCTGGACCACAGCCACACTCCTACTCACGCCAGAGCGAGACTGTTTCTTGTGCCCTTTGATGGTTAGCACTGGCAACAGGGCACAGATTACTTCAAAACCTGTATACAGAGGTGTCTGTAACTTGAATAAAAAAATTTAGAAGAGAAAGGTCACGGCCAATGCATGGATCGCAAAAGGAAAGACACGTAGCAACTTCTCATGAGGCACTGGGACAATTTGCATATGCTGCGTACAAGACAGCAACACATGGCAGAGGAGTTTGTTGACAAGTTAATGACTGTATTACTTACATTGGTGCCTAAACAAAAGAAAGATGCAAATCTTTTTTTTTACAAGTAAGAGGAAGTTCTGTACATTTAACTTTGGAAGCTGGTATCTAAAAATGTGCATCTGTCAGTGGGAAAAAATGCTATTATTACTGAATTCTGGACCTTTAAAATGTAAAGCTCAAAGTCAACATAACTAGACACTCTTATTTCAAATATTTGTGTCTTAGAGGGCTTCCTCCACAAATTTGTATAAATATACCTTAAAGGATTGTAGAGAGCTCTGAATATGTCATAAAAGGAAAATGCTACTCAAGCTGTACATATGTTTCCATAATGAGAAAAGCGTTGTATCTGTGAAGGCTTATACAACAGTGACTTCTGCTGTAGAAGCCTTGTCAAACCAGCGTATCAGTTATTAAGGTTAAAACTTCCTGGTATTGCTCCCGTTACTCAAAATACTTAATATGCTTTAAATAGAACTTAACAATATGCTTCTGGCAAGAGCATTTATAATGTGAGAGGCCTCAGTTCCTGTTCTTGTTCCTACAGCAAGGGGTAGAATGTCTGTTTTAGTGGGACAAGACATAAAAATCAAACTGGTTGTTCACTAGTCCCAAAACCAGAATAAAACTTATGCATTATCAGGAAATTCTGAAGACTTAGTTTTGAATGTAGGTGGATTCAAGAGAGTTTTCAGGACTTACATCTGACATGTTGATCTGATGCCATTGCATCTTACCTGAGTTAAAAGTGGAGGCAGTTTTAGTGAACTTCTCTTATGCCTGCATCCTATAAACACTTAAGGATTTTCCTTCCAGAGAAGAGTGCAACAACACATTTCACAGCCTTTGCCTCTAAGAAAAAACAGAATATAATAAAGTAATAGGCTTTGGAGGTTTGAGGAAGTCGCTTTGGTTTTTCATTTTAAAAAAATCAAGTGGTTTCAAGAAAGAGCTTTACCTATGATAAAAGAGCCCATGAACCCTCACAAATTTTAATACAGAGTTATCTTCTGGAAAAACAATTACTAATGAAGAAAAATCATCTGCTGCCCATAAATTAGAACTAGTTAAATGTCCATCGGAAAATATTTATTTGACTAAACAAAAGAACTGTCTGCACCCCTCTGTGTTTAAAGCCAAATTTCCTTGCTTGTGTATTCATGAATAGGTGGAAAACAACTCTCTGCACAGGCTATACACATTTAGTCAGCATAAACTGTCACAAAGGCTTTCCATTTTAAGTCATACCTTTTAGAAGTAGGACTTGACGCTGAGCCAGTCAGCCTGATGCTCTCTCATGCTTTTTGCATACTTTAGAGACTAGATTATTATTGTCTGGTCTCAACTAAAGGTCTGTGGCCATACAAGGCTTAGTATGCCTTCATTGATTTAGAGTGATTGTTACAAAATAGCCCATAATAGGTGTTTGGATTTAACACACTAGAAATGATGGATTTACAGATAAGAAACATGCAATATTTTTCAATCCCTTCAGAATCACCATTATTTGAACTCCCATTAATTGTGCGTTATAGACTCCAGCATACGTTATTTTAAGATTCAGTCACATTGTTTTTTCATGTGATGTGTGGCAGCCATTGATTTACAGTCATCACTAAGGCTGCAAGTTCTTTCAAACCAATCTTACTGATTTTGCTAATACTTTCTGTCTTATGGAAGAAATAGTCATAGAATACATATTCTTTTATTTTCTTAAACCTAAGCATGCTTGTTTAGCTTGGTTTTTTGGTTATTGAAGTACTTTATGATTTACGAAAAACAAGAGAGTAATTTTCTGCCAGGCTTGTGACCTTGAGGACGACAGAACTCTGCTCTTAATCTTGCAAGAAAAAACAATCAGTGCTATATACAGCATAAAATGACTGTAAACGAGATGTTGTAACTATAAAAATAAATAGAGTGTCAGAGATAATGTTTGATGTGCCAGTTTGCATCAAGAGAGAGTTTCTTGAATTTTCAAAGAACAATTTGATAAATGCAAGTCATCTTCCATGTATTATTGTTCCTGCTGGAGAAATAATTTTTAATGTCTTTTTTTCATCTGTTGTAGTTTTTGTACTGGCCATATTAACATAGCGGGAAAAGAAAGATGTAGCCTCTCTCACATACCAGAAATATTTTTTTTCTCTAATCATTACATTCTGTACTACACACAGTAAAAATCCCCGAACAAAACTTTTAATGATGAGTAATTATATAGTCTAACTCCTGTTTTGAGCAGCTGGCTTGAAACACCTTTTAAAGGATCCTTTCTTCTTCAGAAAATACTGAACATTTTCCTGAAAATAGTGAATACCAAGAAAATTCATTAAATAGAACAGCAGTCTTCCTTTTCCTGAAACTTAATGCCTCATTTCAATGTTTATCAAATGAAATATTCCATTCCAATTCATTTACATTTTCCAAATATAACTTTTAGACTCAAAACACCTTTTTAAGGTAGGTATGTTAAAAATCAAACAGCCACCTAAATAATTCAAAACCAGAACATCAGTTTGTTTGGGTTTTTTTTAATGTAATCCATCAGCTTAATTCTAAACAATTTTGCCATTTTTCTGATTCACATTGACTAACAAGCCATATATTGGTCATTTACTTATCTGTAGTACCACTGATTTTCAGGATGTGTTCCTGGTGTGTGTGGTATTTACAGACTTAGATTTAAAAAAAAAATAAAATAAAAAACAAAAACAAAAAACATAACAAAAAAAACCCAAAAAAAACCCCAAAAAAAACCACACACTGAAAGCACAGGAATATATATTCAAAGGGGAATCCCACATTGGATAGGTTAGCTGACCTAACTTATTTTTTTCCCCCCATTGAGGAACAGGACACTTTGCTTTGGAGTGACTATAGAACCATGAATTCACACCATCAAACCAGATGACTCAATGGATTATGATGGAACAAACCCTTATTTAAACAAAAAATACATCTGATAACTAGCAGGGGGGTAACAAAAAGCCATAAAAAACAAATCCTTGAAATAGATCAGGTTTACATGTGGCATACTTGAAAGTTGTCTCTGGATTAAAGACCTCCTTTAAGAATTCAATGGAAAAATAACAAACCATCTCTGTTTTAAAGGTCAAGAAAAGATTGTAGCAGAGCTAGGAACCTTCTGTACATAGACTCTTCCTTGCTCCAATAAATTTCATTGTTCGGTGCTAAGAGAAAGAAGCTCTGTTCCTTTACCAATGCTATTTTTAATGCCTGGAAAGCAACATCTCCATTTGTTCGTGTGATAGTAAACTTTGGCTAATCAAAGTAGCTTCATTCAATCTGGAAAAGGTACAGAGAAGAGGCAGCAGGAATGAAGAACCTACCATTTAAGAGCCTAAGAGGTAAGTTTGTTTAGCCTAGTAAAACAGAAGCTGAAAGTGCTCTGCATCATGAAGTACATACACTGAGGCAGAAAAGTTAAAACAGTATCTTCACAATAAGTATTAAGGTGCCACAGATGCATTTGGTCTGGACATAAGATGATTTCTAAACATAAAGGAGTTAGATTTTGAAAGTCTCATTATCAGAGCACTGAGAACAAGAAAGAAAATTACTTTCAAACTCTGGCTTAATTGTTTCACGACAGAATTTCTGAGTAGCTCTTGCTGCAGGTAAGAGAACTGAAAAGGATTTTAAGGGCCCATGACTTCCAACATCCAAAACTGGTTTGTTGCTGTTCTTGTTCTCTCCATCATATTGGGTATTACAGACTGCCTACATCTTCAACTGACTGACAGGACAGAGGGTGTAAAATAAAAATTGGGCTTTAGAGCAAGAGTAGGGTGGGAAAGAAACAAGAGAAATATGGCTACTTTTGGTGAGTTCCAGCATTTCAGAACTCTCTTTATAAACTGATCTGTTGTAACTTCAGTAACATCCTAAGTTATAGCAAAAAAAGGTTAAAATTAGAATAATGATGGTTTATTTCTAGTGAACGTCAAGCACCATTTGTGGATGTCAGTAATTTGTAGCAAGTCAGTTCAGCTATACTTCTGCATACCTTACCAGCGCTGTGTTATCACAGAATCAGAACAGTGCAGAGGGAAATCCAAATTAATTCAAAGACTGCAGCCTCTGTAAGCCAGCAGAGGTCATAAAATCCTAAGACAGGTGTGTGGACTTTCTCAAGTTGTCTTCTGTTGCTTACCAAGTAGGTTCTTTTACAAATGTACTGCTGACGCTGCTGGAAACATAGTAAGGCATCACTTTCAGAAACTGCAGACGTGGAATCTTTGCTAAAACACTATCTGAAATTGCAGGCTGCTGAATGCTGGAGTGGATCAGCCGCTGCTGTTCACAAGATCATCAACAGTGAGTATAACAAGCGTCTAGAATCAAACCAGTAATTAATACACAACCGCATAGTACGCTTTATGAAACAAACAGACTTTACATAACATCCTAAAATACTTCAGTATTAGATAACAGGGCAAGGAAGAGAGAGATTAGGTTGCATCAGCAATGGAAAAAATATCTTTGAGAGTTTAGATGTGCGAGGAGTTGAGGAGCAATGACACAAGTGAAGCATGAAGCAAGGAAATGGGGCAAACAGGAAAGCTGCACTGGGAAACTGAAGCTGAATTTAACAGTAAAAGAAGGGGAAGGCTTAAGATGTATCCATAATACAGTTCTCACATAAACGAGAAGCTCAGTCCTATTCTGAGAAAAATTTCATGGAGCAATTGCCAAAACTGTATGTCTGTGCATGGTTACATAGCAGAAAAGGGACAACCGAAAGGAAAAATGCAACAGCAATTGCTGATCAGAAACCCCCTTTCAGGTTCGGAAGCTTCAGAAGGCACAGAACTGCCACTGTGGAGCAGGACTGCAGGCATCTCGCTAGGGTTAACTCATGCAAAGACTGAAGCATTATGAAGTACCCCATCGAGGAGGACAGCTGTGGACTGAAGCCAGTGGAGCCCCAACACTTCCTTACTCCATGCTTTCAGGAGACAGCTCTGATCATGTTCTGTGCAGGACAACAGGGCAGTGTCAGCATCACATAGGAATTCAAGTGTCTCTTGGAGTTCAAATCTTGCAGCTCTGAGAGAAACTCTGCCCATGTAAGGCCAGGAGGAGGGGGAGGATATGCAACTGATTTTTACAACTTCATTTGAATTATTTCACAGCTGTAAAATAGTCACTCTGGCACAAAATATGTGGTACCACCCTGAAAAATGAATTCTAAATAATTGAACTGCAAATCAGTCAGAGCAGGTCTCAACAGATCACACTATAGTTGCAGCTATTAAAACACACATTTTTTACTACAGTACAAGTCAGGGTATTAAAAGTATAAGTATTCATTTGAATGTTAGGAACATATTTGCAGCCAGCAGCTCTGCAAGGCCACACAGTTCAGCCAACCCCAGATACAAGCGATGTGCACTTGCCACCACGGGACCAAGCTTAAAGGTTCCTGCGGACACAGAGCTTGTATCGCCGTCCTGGAATTTAGCTCCGTGTGTTTGGTTTCTTCAGTAATTGCACTTACTCACTTTTGCATCACAAACCTACTTGTTAGTATAATGATGCAAGCAATTGCTAGCACGCTCTAATCGTATCTTCGCAGCAAAGAACAAGTTTCTAGCTCTTACCTTAGGACCTTTTGGCTGACTCCACTGGAATTATCCTTTCAAAATACTATAGCTAACAGTTATTTTCATCACAGAACTACAAGACTTACCATTGCATTTAGACCCCTTGCACGTATTTAGATGAAGCACTGCATTTTCAGCCTTTTATTGCTTACATTAGCCAAATATCAGACAAGCTCGAAACCTAAAACCTTAGGTTTGTCACAGGTGGACCACAAATATTGGCTTAATTAGGTTAAACACTTAGATGATTTCAGCAGCTAAATGCTAAGCTCAAATGCTAAGCATTTGTGGAGCAGGCAGATTTGGCAAATAAAGGAATTATGATGATTTTAATTGATTGGCATTATTGCTAACGAGATAAGACGAATCTGCAGCAAAGCCAGATGCAAAAGTTGTGGGAAATGGGTCACTTCCTCTGAAGATCAAAGTCACCATCTTGAGAAAGCTGATCATCCCCTGCCTTCAGAGGAAAGGCATAGGGAAGATTACATAAGAAATGTCATTCACATTTGCACTGAAAAAACTCTAAAAGAAAAAAGCCATTGCAGATATAAGTGAAATTTTATCAAGAAACAGATTTTTTTCCAAGCTGTTGACAGTATTTAACATTTTGATAGATTTTTTCCAATTCTGGAGACATCAACGTATTGTTAAATATGCTGTATGTACATGGATTAAGAGTAAACTGCTTGTTTTGTTTTCTGAACTTTTAATAGCTCTGTAGGAAGATGGGAAGGATGCAAAATCATAAGAAAGGCCAAACTGGACATTTAGGAAGTGGGGTTTGGTGGGGAGGGCATTGTTTTGTTTTGTGCTTGGGGTTGGAGGGGGATGTTGTTTCTGTTTTGGGTTGTTTGTTTTTCTTAACTAGCAGAAGTAGTATTCTACTCTTGGACAGTCTCTTTAATACTGTGAACAAGCAAAGGAAAGGGTCATAAATCAAGATACCGTATCTCTGAAAGCTTCCTTCACCACTGGTGTTATTTCCTTCAATATGATGGACGCAGAAAATAATCCAGTGAACGCTCATTTAGCATATAATGTACTGTTAATAAACCACAGCAATGACAGATAATTCACCATAATATGAAGTGACTAGGTTACATAGTACAAAGTTTTTGGTGATTTGCTTCTTAAAAAAAAAAAAAAAAAAAAAAAAAAGATCTCTGCCACTTTCCCTCCTACATTTTTAGGCAAAAAGACTGGTATTTTAAAAACTAGTGTGTGTTAAAAAAAATCACATCTGGAATTTCATACTCTACACGTAGGGGAAGCAAATCTCACTGCACCTTTAACAGGTGCATTTTGTAGAGAAAAATTAAATACAAACGTTTACTTGAATGAGATCTACTGATATCAGAGTACCTTTAATACTCCTCACTGTTTTTAAACTAAGTTACAAGATGAAATAAATATAAAATATAAAAAAAATTCAAAACATTTTCCTGACTGGAGGTCTACAAGATAGCTTCCAGTACTGAAAATGTTTTGAATTTCTTTAGTCACTGTATGCTTTTTATGCAGTTTACTTCAAGAAAAGGATCCATCTAGGCAACTTTTAAATATAAAGTTATTACATTCATCTAAAATTATTTATAATATAATAAACAACCATTCTTACAAAAGCTTGTAAGGTATTGTTTGTTAAACAATATTAAACAATGTTAAAATAGAATTGAACAACCCCAAGTTAAGCTAGTATGTTTACACTTAAGTAATATGATCCCCTCTTCACCTGGTTTTTGGATTCATGCTCACATCATTGAGGTTGTGCTAGCAAAAGCATCTCTTTGACTACTAAGAAAGAAGTCAAATTTAATAGTTAAAAAGTTTGCTACCAAATGTTCATTAAAAATGTACTTTTTCAGTGAGGAACACAAAGACATTTTCTAACCAAAATGACAAAGACATTTTCTAACCAAAATGACACAGAATTAAGCTTGGGGGGGAAAAAAAAAAAATCTCTTTAAAAGCAACCAAATGAATAAGAAACCCTTATGCTCACTGACACAGCAACCACAATAAAATTTACAGGAAGAGGCCAAGCACCTTTTTTATACTGTTCAGTTTCTACTGCAGGTCTGGCACCATTACTAGTTGTTGCACAAGACCAAAGTCTGCCTTCTTGGGTATCTATTTTTCACAGCAATCTCTTTAGTTTCCAAGCCAGTGCACATTTTTCCAATGTCAGTGTATTTTAAAAGAAACTGTCCATTGTGAAATGGAGGTGTAGAATCTTAGAAATTACACGGAAGCCTTAAATGTGTCTGGAAAAGATCACAAGACTGTACTTCAACCATGAATACATCCATCTAAGATGCATCTAGGAAAGCTGTTCAAGACTGCTTAGGGCAATGTTTGCATTCACTGAAAGGGATTATGATATGGCCTCCAAGTTCACCAGACACTGAAAAAGGACCCTTGTCTTGAAGTGGAGAGGTTGGCAGCTGTCAGAGCGTAATTGTGGATCTGGCAAACACTTGTCCTGCAATTCAGGTCAATGGGAACAGAATACAGAGCTTTGAAAGCAAGCAGATGCTTGCCAATGTATTAACGACAGATCATACATATAGGCTGCAGTATCTTCAGCCATTTTATGTCAGTTTGGCTATGGAGAAATCAATTTAAAAGATGCTGATTTCTAGCTAATTTCCTTACCTGCAGCCATACATGCTGCATGGTGGCTGATGAGCATAAGGGTGAAATTTCAGACTTTTGTTGTCTAGCTATATTACATTTAAACTATTTTTAAAATACCCACAGAACTATATTCTTTCTTTAAAAACGTATACAAAGTTACTCTTTCAGAATGATGGCCAAATCTAGCTCCAGCATGTAGTATTAGAAAGTAAAATGGTGTATTGGGAAACACTTGATCTGAGCTAAAGGAATCTTTCTAGTGCTTAACCAAGATTTCAATTCTACTTCCTTGCAATCAGAAGATATGCAAGGTACAGCTGTTACTGACCTGCCAGAACCTGCCAATTCTCATTTTCTTTGTTCTCTATTAGAAGATGGCACCATGGTGTATTTTTTCAAGAAAAGCAGATAAGGTGCAAGTCCTGTCTTATGACTGAAGGCTACTACTAGGTATGCAGATTACAAGACGACCGACCATCCGCCAGTACGGTTCATGCTGAAGTCGACCATTTGGCATCTGAGAAGAAAGCAACTGATGAAGCAGAAAAGTTAATACACAATAATTATGTTCCCTACCCTTTCAGATAACTCAATGAACAGAAGAGGCTGGTCTGTCTGACATGTAAAAACTGAGGCACAGAATTCTACAATGTGCCTTTAAGCTAATGATTCACGTTTTTGCCGATTAGGTTTTCCCTGGTTTCCAGTGACACACTCTTGAAAATAACAGCGATAGACTCATTCTCCAGTTAAAGCCTCCATACAATCAATTGCATTTCCGCTTCAAATCCTTAACACCACCAGGCCAGAATGTTAAAAATATCTTAACACAAATCAACATGTTACTTCTTGTGTCCTGCAGTTTTTTAACGTCTTTGGTATTTACATATGCAAGGCTGGGCAAAAACAAAACCAAAACTTGTTCCTCTCAAGGTGAGCACTTGAACCTGTATGTCCCAATTTTAGTCAGAAAATAAAGCCTTATATGAGGACTCAACTAAATAGAGTCAAGGAGAACATTAGCTATATGCACCTTTTACACACAAGTCAAGTTATAGAAATTGACCTTTATTTAGTAATCAGTTTCTTTAACTTTTTTTTTTTTTTTTGATACAAAGTGACATTTTCATTTTAGTACAGAAAATCCATGTCAGAACAGTACCTGTCTGTTTCAGTTGTACCACTGGAGTCTACTCTGACCTCAAACTTTAAAAAACAAACAAACAAAAAATGAGATAAACAAAAAACAACTGCTGTCCCTCACCATGAGAAGTACTTTGACTAGTAATTCATCCATACCATTTCCTATTTTTTAATTTATATATATACAGTATTATAATAGTATGGTCTAATACTATATAAAATACTATATATATATATATTTATGTATTATAGTTCAAAATACTCTATATAGTATACAAATACTATATAAAGTATTTTGAACTATAAAATAGCATCTGTAAAACAGAATTTAAATTTAGGACCAGATCTTTCTTTGAAGAACTGTGCAAGAAGAATCCCTTTTTTAATTAAAAAAGCTGCAAACAGAAGCAGAACGACAGCCTGTAGTGTAAAACTAGAAACCCTACATAATGAAATGTTAGGATCAGTGACCGAGAAGCAGTTCTACTCAAATGATATTTTAAAAACAATTAAAATACAGTACCCAAGAAACATGGCACAAGAGACAGAAGAGACAGGTACAAAACCTGTGTTAGGAACACAGTCAGAAGTGCAAAAAACAAAAAGGGAACTGATACAATGGAGTTTGGTACAATAGGTAAATAAGTATTGCAACCAAAACTAAACGATCACTTATTTTTTGACAGTGAAAACACTAACAATTTAGTACCTTTCTAAAGGCTTTTAATCAAAGCCCTAAAACTGTGGCTGCTCTTAAATAAAAACAATCTATGTGAATGCTACACACTGAAGTAAAAAGCTTAAGAATTACCCTGCAAAATTGCACCGACATAAGCTTTCCATATTTACAGTATCTAAAAGTGACAGAACACAGCATGCTAGGCCTAGCTTATGACTCTTCCCCACCAGTACTTAATCCAGGCCCAACAACAAAAAATTATTATTTCTCAACACACGCTGGATTGTTCAGATATATTATGACGTTTAAATATTAGATTCATGCATAAAACAAGAAACGATATCTTTGACAGACAAGTGTTGACAGGATACAAACAGTGGTCTGCCCTGTAGAGGAGTGTACTTCCTTCTGAGCTTACTCCCAAGACGTACCGATTCAATCCCATGTTATTACCTGGTTGTCAAGTCAACAATGTGCTTCGAAATGGTCAAAATTGCAACTAAGAGTCACATTGTGCATAAACCATTCGCTCATATTCAGAAATTTCACTCCATTTTGGAGAGTTACCTCACTAAGTGAAAGGACAGAGTTTAAAAAAAAACAAAACAAAACAAGACATTCAAGTAAACAGCAACAACCAAATACTTTGAAAAGGTTTTTGTAAACTTGTCTTTCTACAGGGTTTTGCAGCATAGTTAAATTCATGACGCATGGACAAGTACACGCAGGTCGCAACCCCTCGTGACAACCTGTCATGTGTACACGTACAATGTAAGAGACAAGCTCGGTGAAGTGATCTACGCCTTCCCACATGCCTTGTCCGGTCCTTGTGTGTTCAGTGTTATCATTCCCCTTCATGAAACAGAAATCACTTACGGATATCTTTATAGAGACAGAAATGGACAGAGTCCATTGGATAGAAAGTTAGTTGGTTATTTACATCTGCAAAGTAGTTTCACAGCGAAATAAATCTACAGCGGGCCAGCTGGGATCCACAGGACTTTGTTTTGTTCTTGATCGACAGTTGTCATAATCTGAGTGCAAATGCTTGAAAGGGCTCCTCCCTGGACAATGCCTGGAGAAAAAGAACCCCCCCCCACCATGAATGAGACTGGAACAGTTATGACTAATTACAAAGAGCAGTCTTCTGCATTTTTCTGCAAAGTGTTTATCAACAGATCAGAATTAATCTATCCAATTCAATATTTGCCAGATACATGACTCTATTAAAACAAGAAAAAGAATAAACAGAGCAAAGAGGTCAAGCATTCAACATACTGTTCCTTCTGCTAGCTCTTAAAACAGCCCAGAGAATTCACAGAACTGATGGCTATAATCTACTAAGACAATTGTTTTGTTAGAGGCCTCCGTGTACTATTTTCAGAGGCATCAGGTGGCAAAGTTTAAGTCTAAAGATGGTCAGAACCTGCTATAATAATCTTTCCCTGTTCAGCATGTGGTGTTAAGAGTTTTATATTTACGTGGTAATATACATAGAGACTATAGCTGTAGCAACTAGACACTATTTACAAATATTAGAAGTAAATTATGAGGCAGCTCACACATCCTTGAGCTAAATAAAACAACGGCAGTTACTACTCCAATTCTTATTGTCTACTACATTCAAGGAACAAAAGGCCAACAGCAAGCAAATCCCTGAAAATCAATTGAAAAGATAAATTAATACCATGCATTCTACCCTTGCTAAACATAACAGTCATAAAAAGTGAAATGCCAACACTGACACAGGAGAGGAGAATGCATTAGCTTTACAACTTAAAAAGTGAGGAACTCCATGACTTGAGAACTCTCAGCAAAGCCTCTGGCCTTAGCTACCACTAACACTGGAAAAATATGGAAAGTCTTATAAGGTATAATTTCCATTTATGAAAAGAGAGAATTTGATCTCATGTAAAATATTACTTGACTCTGCAGTATATACTACAGCTAATGATGTCAAGTGAGTTTGGATAGACAACGTAGTAACCAACAAGGTCTATGAAAGGTGACAAATGGCAGCGAGGAAGTGATTCAGATTACACCCCATGCTTACAACTTGGTACAGGAAAAAAAGCCAACTTGAAAGAGTCATTAGTCAAAAAATGCACTTCATTAAGTAGTCACAGAGCTCAGGTCTGAGAGATTGTGTCATATAGCTTCACGAGGAAGCTACCATGTCCAACATGCCTATCTACAGGCTTATTTTATGCACAACATTATAATTTTAACAAGCTTAAATGTCAGTGCATTTTGAACACCAATCCTCTCTGACTACCAGCATCTGGAAATGTTGATGACAGCTGGAGCCCACTGTACTTGGCGCTAACAGAGGGAGGCCCTTCCCACAGGGCATGTGAGAAGATACACATAGGACTCTCTTGGACTGAGTGCTACTTTCAATATCAGGGTGAAATTAAAATGCAACAAATGACTTAACAAGGAGCAGAAGATACCACATGGTGATGCAATCTGGCCATGCGCATGTCAAGTTCTGCGAAGCTTTAGTGCGTACCATTTAAATGAACATTCCTATGGCTATTACATACCAGGTAACTGATTTTGTTGAAAATGTGCAGCTTCTCTCAGGGTGTGCTGAAATAGCTCTATACTAAATACAACTCTCCTTCCCTCCCCTGCACTTGGCAGGTATTGTTCAGGGGACGAAAAGTCGGGGTTTGGCTGATTTAGTGGTGGGGGTTTTTTGGGTTTGGTTTGGTTTTTTGGTTTTTTGTTTTGTTTTTTGTTTTTTGGTTTTTGGTTTTTTTTTTTCTTTTTAAGTTTTGTTGCCATTCACATCAAGATGGCTAGAAGTTTATCCCTACTCTTTGAATAAATGTGGGACCACATGAAAATATACTCTGAAATAAGCAGAGACAGTCTTCAAACACAGTTTTCTTTCTCTGGTAAAAATAAGTATTAACTACAATCCAAGATTCATATAATATACTTTATGATGTTAAAAAGGCCTCTGAAGTTGAATTTAATTACTACAAATTACAATGCATGCTCAAGAAACCTTTGACAATTTTTTCTTTTCTTGAAAGATTTAAAGTGTGTTTCACAAATCATTCATTATTTACACTACAGGTGGTTTTTGTTGTTGTTTTGTTTCATTTTTACAATTACAAAACAACTTATATTCCTTACATGGTATAAAACTGACAACACTGTGTCAAATTATCTTGACCATATTTCCAATACTACTGGCTTGTACTAAAACATTTTCAGAATCTCTTCAGGTCATAAGATTCATAAGATGCTAAAAGAAAAAAGAAACATGTAAAAGCAAGGCACAATACTTATACCTTGAGATTTCCTCTCCTGGTAAAATGAAACACCAGACCATGAGTTTGCCAAAAGGAAAGGTAGAATGAAAAAACTAAAATTAAAAAAAAGTGCTCTTTGAAGGAACATAGGAGGCTTTGAATTACAGTGTAAATGGATTAAATTGCCACTGTGTTCCTAGTGAAAAGTTGATTAAATACTAACCTGTAAAGTACTTGCTATACTCTTGTTCTATCTTTTGAGCTGTCTCAAACTGTTCTTTGGAATGTTTTTGTGTAACTTTGTCCCTCAGGAAGATGGGGTCTTTTTGCTCTCTGCAAAAAAAGAAAGAAAAAAAGGAAAATCTTGTATAAGAGTAATTTTTTTTTTAATGGACTTGAAATTATTACCTCCAGTTGGGTGAATGTGAAAGGCTAATTACTTTGCAAGCAGAATCCTGTGCATAGAGTGCCATCTACTGTGTTTCAGCAGTATCAGCATAGTCATCAGTATCATTTCTGTGCTAACAAATTTATTTGCTATCAGACCAAGCAGTATTCCTTTAAAGTCTCAGAGACTGGGAGGAGGTTGAGCCAGAAAGAATATAATTTTTTCCAGTTCATGTGAATCAGATCATCACCTCATATACACTCAAATACTCCCTACACAAAAGCTGGGCTCAAGTACTGCTCTTTTAAGGGCTTGAAGTTTCAAGCACTGAGCAGACAGAATATTTCTATGTCATCTTATACATGACACATTTTTGAGATGACTATTTTTCTATTATACAAGCTGTTGGAAATAAGAAAAAAATCTAGAGAAATACAAGTGGTAGAAAAAAAAATTAATTCCGATCAAGTCTTGTAACACTCTCCTCCAAATCTGACTTGGGGTCCCCAGTAGGGGATTCTGTTTAAAAGGAAGCAGAATTTATAATCAACTAGTAAGGTCATATAGATAGGTATTGAAACAATATAAGTGCAGTTTCTTATAGCAGTGAGAAAAAAAGCACAATTTTATTAAAAAAAACCAAATCATTACTGAACTAATCTATCCCTGCTGTGTTGCATTTCAGAGAATGCCAATAGAACCTGTGCTATATCAAAAAGGCTGTTTGGAAAAACCTTTGGTGCTCATAACAGGCAGAGACAATGTGCCACTGCATCTTATTTTGATGACTGCTAGAAATCTTTGCATGTCGAGTTCAATCGCTCTCTGTCACTTTCCAAAAAAAGGAAATAGCTGTAATGGTCACCATTCCATTGCCAAAGGGGCTCAAGACATGACAGTTCCATTTATCATTTAAGTGCATGATCCTACAGTGGTAATGAAATACACCACATTGCTTTATGTCTTGCTTCTACTTGAAAGTGGTGATACTTATCTTCTTTATTAAATAGACAGTCATCAAAGTTACCTACAGATCAAGAATATAAGAAGTCTTGAACTTTCAAAATAAAGATAGCACAAGTATAAGATTTCTCAACAAAACTGTTTCTTAAAACTTATGTTGGGAGGTTATGTGACTTCTTGCCAAATCAATCTATCAAAATGTGTGAAGGCTTACTCAAACATCAGGGGAAGGACTGGCGTTTGTAACTCCCGTGTTCTGTTCCTGGCTATATTCGAACAGGAAATTCCCGATTACTGAAAGAGCGCGGCCCGAGATGACCACAGTACATACACATGCCATGGCAAAAGGGGACTTCCCTTGCTGCTTTCACTGAAGAATGAAGGTGGGAAAGCTGAAGTTATGAATCAATTGGCACTGCATTCACACAGCTGGCCCCACTGAGGAGATGAAGAATAGCTCTTTGTCACGGTCACCACTTAATCCTCAATGGATCTCACCCATATCTGTCTTCCAGTTTAACACAAAGGTGAGCAGGAAAGATCTGAGTGCCTCCTGGAGTACATACATTGTTTGATTTCTTTGAAAGATTCACTTAATTGTCATGCAACCAAAAAGAAGTTAAGACCATTTACCTCACAGCGGTTTCTATGAGGATTAATTTCCACATTTTAAAGAGATTTAAGATGACTAGGATGAAAGAAACAATAAAGGTAACAAGCTTATTTTAAGCTAAAGTAAACATCCCTGAACTATACCCCTCACAGACTTACTTGATTTGTTTAGCATTTTTGTAGCGAATAAAAATTACAATAGGGTAGATATGAACACTGTGGAGCCGTTCGATGGCATGAGGAGCGATGTCAAGCAGACAATGACAATCCTAAGATCAAATGTAAATGCAAAACACTCATTCAGTTAAAGAGCACAAGCACACATGCACATCCCCCATTTCTTCCCCTACTTAAATCATAGCAACCCCACAGAATTTTGCTACGCATTTAGCATTTCGGGGCTACTGAGCAATTTGTACCCGAAGGATTTATAACATTAGACAGAAGATGAAAAACTGCAAGAAATTCCATTCATAGTACCAAAAGCATGCATTGATAGAAATAAAAGTATTTGAAAAACTAATGAAATGAAAACTCAGATTGAAATATATGCAATACATTTTTTTCCCAATGTTAATATTCATTTTCTCTTTCAGAAGTCATAAGCAAACCCAAGCATTAAAGTAATAAGACTTTCTGTGTGGTTTGACAGAAAACTATAAGCAATGTACAGATTTTAATTAACATCTGTCTCCAAGATTATTATGATGTTTGTGTTCTATATGACTGCATTAAATGGAATAGTTAAAAAACCCAAATCCTCGGGGGGGGGAGGGGGGGCGGGGGCAGGGGATGGACTCTATGGAATCTAAGAAAATAATTTCTAACTTTATTTAATAATACTGTAAAAGAATATGGACATTCCTAGGTTTTTCTACAAAGGTGAGCTTTCATAAAATAATTCTTGAACACTTACATACCAAAGTGACGTAACTTTTATTTTACTCAGCGGCCTGGGGAACAGTTCTCTGAATGCCTTAAAGGAGGACAACACTAACATAATTTCCACCCCCCCAACATAGTATGAACATATATTGCAAATTGTACAAAGAACTACAGCATTAAAAGTGACTCACCTTTTCTGTTATCTCTTTTATTGAAGCTACAGTTGTCACATCAAAATG
The DNA here is from genome assembly GCF_965183815.1 of Platalea leucorodia. Lineage (NCBI taxonomy): Eukaryota > Metazoa > Chordata > Aves > Pelecaniformes > Threskiornithidae > Platalea > Platalea leucorodia. The sequence continues at coordinate 27,133,259 of NC_138826.1, forward strand.
CCCACTCCTCCGTTTATAATCAATAAACAGACAATCCTTCACACCCCGTTCAATGGCTTGTTGGGAAGCTTTCATAACCTCTGTTTCATAGAACCAGAAGAAATCCACTTTCATTACTATTCCTTAGGCACAGAACAAGACTAACAAGACAATGCCTGCAAATTCAGATTCTTGGGGTTTTTTCCATGTTTGTGCTACCATTTAGTTCACTTACATAGATGTTACTATCACGTATTCTAAACAAGTATAAATTGATTATATTTGCGTGCTTACCAAGAGGACATCTGCAAAATTTTCCAGGGGATTCTTTGACCAACATGTCTTTCACAGCATCAAGTAAAGGTCCTAGAATAAGCACAGGCCTAGGAGAGGTACAGTCCACTTTCTGTACACGCTGATATGCCAGACTTGCAGAATCTACACACAGAAAATTTACTGATGAGAGTATAAACTATTTTCCTGGCATTCCTCAGATAAGCAGAAGCACCCTAACAGTAATTATGAAAACAACTCCCTTGCAAGGGATAAGGGCCTTGACAAGTACACAAAATGCTCACTAGCCATTATTGCAATTTTCTCCACTTGACATCTTAAAATATAAGTTTTTCTAATTGAACCTGGTGCTTCTCCCTGCCACCCTCACCAAAACTTTAAAACCAATCATTCCAATTTTTCCCTAAAAGTGTAAACAAGACACAATATTTGGTTTCTCTGGTTTGGTTTGTTGAGCTCTTCCAAGGAAGTAAGCATTGTAGCCAACATGATATTTGTAGACGAGTGAAGAAATAGAAGCAAAGATTTTTGAGCAGTGCCCAGGATTTCTGTCTAGGCTAAGTGACCTGGACATAAGTTAAACAGTTAAAAGGAAGATCAAAACCATGCATCAAAAAGCAATCTCACTCTGAAAAAGAAACACTAATGCTAATACATCTAGGAATAAACTACCAAAAAAAAAATTAATTTGAAACATTCTGGCTTGTTATTTAATACAAAACCATTTTGTTATTAGAAGTAATATATGTAATAGCACGTATGATCACCATTTGTATCCAGACCAACCAGAAAGCAACATTATTCATTGTGTCATGCTGCAGCTGTTTAAAAATGAAAGAGGAGGAAAAGCAACCCCCTCCCAAGTATAACAAAGGTACTTGCCATCCAAGAAAGGAATTGAGTCTGTACTGATTGTATCAAGAGCCAGTAAATCCTTTCCATCTTTGGAACCACTTCGCTTGTGTTTATGCTTTCTTCTGAAGAATGACCTCCGTGCTGCTGCTGACAATGTCTTAGATGAGCTGTTTTCATCTTTAACCTCAGACATGCTGTGTCTCCTGTAGAATTCCTGATCCATCCTATAATGAAACAGACTAAATAGTTGGTATTTAAACTTACCTTTTTAAATTTTTTCGACAAACAATATCACTGCTGCTTCTGGAACACACTGGAAATGCTTGTCTCAAGCCTTAGCCTGAGTGTCTTCATCACAGAAAATTAATCAGAAACAAACATAAACATAAATCAAATAATAAACATCTGAACACCTCACACTACCATCATTTCCTCAGGATTCTGATAATATAAATAGCAGCCTGGCACAGAGGGCGACCACTCTGAAAGGCAGGGCAAAATTCTCCAAGGCAGAAGCAGCAGTATGCACCTACTGGCCAGTAAAGTCAGCCTCACACGGAAGTGAAGGTCCCATTCTTTCTATGAAGCTGCACGTTATACTCATCCTTATAAGCAACTTATTAGCAATCCAAAATAACAATTTTATTTTATATAAGCTCAAATATTTTGGCCACGTAACACACATGAAGTGTAGTTGGTTTTACTATTCATCTTGCAGTAACAAGCCTATCAGTGATTTGTATGGGTCTGTATGTATATATTGTACTTCCACATTCCACATAGTACCGTTGTCCCACTGCCAGGATAAATTTTGAGTTATGACATGGAGAGAAGACTATTAGAAGAAGGAAGCCAGAAAACCAGTAATCTTAAAATGAAAAAAAATATTTTAATCACTGAGTGATAACTAATGTGATTTCAGTAACAATGTAAAAATTTTAGTTCCTGCATATTCCTCTTAACTGCTCTACCAACATTACAAGACTGTGGTGGATACACAGTCTCATAATAACGTTGCTGTCCACAGATAACCAAATACACTGATGCTTCCCAAGAACGACTGTGATAAGCTCGGATTCAAGGATATTTTTTGCTGTGGTTACTCTCACTTTTGTTATTGAATTATCTATCACAACACTGGTCTATGTATCTTTTCCATTTCTAGTTTACTATTTAGTAGCATTAAAAAATACTTGATAGAGCAATATATTTAATTCAATGTTATTAAAACATGTCATCCCTAAAATGATATATCTAAGAATTAGTATCTCCCAGAAAGAATAGATGCAAACAAGTCTTTTATACCACATCTCACTAGTCAGACTTTTAAAGACTATAAGATAAATACTGTAACTGAAGTCACTCACATATATTTACTTGGAATCTGTCCTCTTTCCAGCTTCTGAGCATTCTCGTCTAGCTGCCAAGCCATCCAGCAACCAAAGTTTCCCTGTGGTAGAGTGTCATCAACATACAAAATGTCATCCTTCTTAAAGCTTAAATCCTGTTCCACTTCTGCCAGACGGTCATAAAGTGCTCTGGAAAGGAAGACATAAATAGGCTCTGCAACTGGTCTCGATCAACTCAAGGGAAGAACATGCATACTTACTTTGAAAAGAGTTAACAGATTAGTGGCACACTACATTTCAAGAGCACAAAAGTTTACAGTGAAATGTGAAGACTTACTATGCTACAGACTGCGTACTCACTGCCAGAGACTAGCTGGGATTAGTAAACTTTGAATTTAAAAAATGTGGTAAAACTGATGTACTATCTCTCTCATGATGGTCAGCACATTATCCTAACAGCCTTATGCTGTCATTACCAGTCACACTCAAATACCTGATATAGAATCCATCTCCAGGAAGCTCTTTTATCTTATTAAACTCTTCTATTCTGTATTGAGTCTTTATTTTTATGTTTTCTCCAGGTTTCAGCATTTCAAGATAAGCTTCCTCAGCTGTTTTATTTCGCATATCAATGGACCCATACTGCAAAACACAAAAACCCTTACATGTGAAATTGTATCTTAACAGGCAACAGAATTAGGTGAGCTTGAAAAACATGCAAAATATATACAAGTAAATCTTGCCACATAACTCTAGTACAGTTTGCACCTTAAGAAGTCTAGCAGGAGGACTGAGACATGGGGGTGGAAAACAAAATACCCAAGCGAATACAGCAGACATGCACCGTGAGATAGAGTCTGCACTTCTTTAAATAGTTTTCCAAGTGTCAGCTGAGAATCATAAAATTCACACTGGAAAGAATTTAATATTTTTAGGGAAAGCAAGTGGTTTGGGGGAAGTCAGAAACACAATTACAAAGCAAAATCTCCATCTGGGTGCTAGAGGTGCAATGGGAGAGTCTCAGTGCTCAGACAGTCTCAATGCTCGGTTGTATCTGAAAAGCTCATGAACACATATGTGTTTATCACCTTAACAGTCCTGCCAAGTAGGCAAATATTCTCATTTCAGATATAGAAAGCAGAGTCAAAGACATATTGCATGGCTTTCCCTAAACTCTCATTAGAACTTCATAGTAATAAGATCAATATTGTTCTCTGTTGTGCAATATCTTTCATGTCTTTCTCCTATGCACAGCAATTGGATTCAAGGCTTCCTATTTAGATGAAGAGAGCAGGTGTTCATAATTCCAAGCGGACATATATTAGTCCTTCAAACTTGTGGGCAACTTGTGCTCTCAACAGTGGTGGCTCTCCAGGTCCACATCATCCAGTTATTCATGTGTTGCAGCCAGAATGAAGGTTATACATTCTCACCATTCTTACCTGGGTTTTGTGGCAGGAACTCGAGATTCACAGAACATCTCCCATTGCAAGACAGCACGATTCTTTGTACAACTCCCTCTTTATACCATCCTAGACATTTCGTCAGTATTCTGCAGACTTTTCTCAATAGCTTACCTCAAGTATCATGTCACCCAAGACTAGTCCATCAGGTCCTTTTGCTGGGCTATCATCATCTACATCTGAGACAAATATTCCATACAGGTTTCCACCACATATCTGGATCCCAAGATCCACTTGGGATTTTTTAACAACAACAGTTCTAGGTTCAGGGGTCCTTTTGTTTGTGTCCACAGGGCCCCTTTTGACAGGGAGAAATAACACATGTACTTCAATTTAAAAACTTGAATTATATACAATCAACTAGCCATCTGAAGAATACATATTTACATAATTATTATTCAAAATAGGTCACTTACAGATACAGTCTTATAAGACAATCATCATGTCCCTTGCAGACCTTCTTAATTAAACCAATCTTGTAGCAAACTTTCTTCACTCCTTGCAGACCCCATCTTTCAAAAAAAGTCTGAAAACATGTACTTCTATCCTGGGCTCCACTTAACTTATCTGCTGACTTATTTCGACCAGACACAGCGTTCACAGAAATACACTTCGCTTTTTAATACCCTTCCCATCCACCTTGACCATTTTTTTTTTTTTTTCCTTAAGGCAAAAATTTTACTCTCTACCTTAAGGAATTCCTGGGACTTGTAGTTGGTGTGGTTTGTTTGGATGGGGGTGTCATTGTTCCTTCATCCTGTTCACTCACAGTATCGATTACGGAATGATTGTCAGGCGTTGCAGCTCCACTGCCTTGAGGGGTGGAATGATTACTCACAGGTTCTAGGCGAGAACTAAGAAGAAAAGAAAAGAATAAAAGACTGGTGGGTTAGTGTTTCCATGCAGACAAAGTTTATAATTTGGCTGTAAATCAAGTATAAAGTAAGGAGGAGAGGAAGAAAAAAAAAAAAAAAAAAAAAAAAACAGCATGCCAAATAACATATGTTCACCATAAGTCTAAGAGAAAGATAAAGCTCAGTTTTGAAATGTGATCATGCATCAAAATGGGATGGATAATTTCACTAGGTCATATGCCTTCTCTAGTTTTTGGAAACTCCAACTACTAAAAAAATTTAAAATCAGTTTGAAGTACTATAATCTCATAATCCTAGGAAGAGGTCATCTTTGGTTTTAGTTCATCTTTGGTTTTAGTTTAATGTATCTAAGGATCATGCCCAAGTAAGAAAAAAAAAAATAGTAGGTGCATCAAGCATTTTTCTTTTCTTTTTGACAAGCATGTATTCACACATTACTTTTCTAAGCAATCACACTTCTTATCAGCACAAATGTGCTGATGTTTGCAAACACATTACCCGTACAGAAGTTATCTGCTAGCTAAATGACTGCATGGACCAGAGAGTAGTGTTTTCAAAGTCTAGCCAGCCTTACCTTGATCGTGAATGATTGCCAAGCTGATACATATGTGGGTTATACTGAGCCAGAATAGTTATGGTGTCGCACTGCTGTCCAATGATTAGTCGAGCCTGTTGCTCTGTAGCATTTCTCAAATTTATTCCATTAAACTACAGAAAAAATGCACAAACCAGGATGTCAAGTTTTCAGATGGAAACTAGCAAAACCATTCTTTCAGTCTCCTAATTAGTTGAATGTCTAAATGCTGACTTATTTCCACTGGGGTAAATAGGAGGATGGAAATGCTGCTATACAATGATTCCTAGGGTTTACTCCTTGGAAGGAATCACTGTAATTTTGAACTATTTAGTAACCTGACCACGAGTTTAAAAATCTTTTGAAAGACATATACATTCTGAGCTGTGTTATGATTTGATATCACTGATTAAATACAAGTTGGTTCAGATCACTGATCTGAATAAATTCAGGATTTAAAGATAAATTCAGATCCATGATCCATTCAGGTCCATTGTAGTATCATCCACACACTGTGCAACAGAAGATGCTTTAACATACACAAGCATGAACAGATCTAACACTTAAAAGCAGCTCTGTACTTTACAAAATGCTCCTCCACACATTTAATACTGTAGGCAAAAACGTGGCTGTAGCTAATCTAAAGCCTACCTATGTTTTCAACCAGGTATCTCAGGCAAGGATATGGCACAGCAACAGCAGCATGAAACTCGGTACAAGCCAGCTGCATGAATATTTACTCACCTTATCAGGCAGAGTATGGTGTTGGGACTATATGGTTTTAAAAGTACTGAAACTAGCTAGCTTAAAATTTAGTTATATCTATATAAGATGCAATGCAGATCTCCCATCAAAAGACATTATTTTATGGTAAAGCCTGACAAAAAGTCACAACAATCACAATTACTGGAATATTACAATACAGAGTACCCTTTGCTACATCTCACAGCCCACAAGCTTTCACAAGATGCTCCTTTGGGCAAAGGCAGTTACGGCTGGAGTCATAGGAACTGATTCATTAAGCCATAGGAATAGTAAGCAAACAATTACCTCTAGTAACTGATCACCATACTCAAGGCCAGCTTGATGGGCAATGCTCCCACCTGTTACTTTAGAGACAAATATTCCACCATTTTCTCCGCTCACAATGGAAATCCCTAGTGGCTCAGAACCCTTCTGCACTTTAACATGACGTGGCTCTTCCATGTAGGGCCTTTTAGAGGAGATAGTTAAAACTGATTTGGACAAAATTGCACTTGAACCATCACAATGTCAAAGTTACATGCAACACTTTATGTCTGTCTGAACTGTAATAATAAAATAGGTTTAAACAGTTACTTTAAAAAAAATTTACTGTCAACTGTCTTAAATGCATTCCTTTAACACCATGCAACACACAGTGGCAGAAGTAAATGTATACCAGGTACATGACTGCTCTAAAACATTACGGTAAATATGAATTATAAACAGTATGGTGGTGAAGCTGGTAGGAAAGAAGCGCCCAGATGCATATTATATAAAAGTAACTGAACCACTGTATATAATATGTAATTTACAAAACCATATTCCAGAAAGGTATGTTACAAATACAAATGCTGGGAGCCTTTATTGCCAGTGAAAATAAACATCGTAAATAATAAGGTGGTAAACCAAAGCACAACAATGCACAAATATCAGATTTTATACTTGTATGCAGGGAAACATAAATTAGTAATGAAAATTAAGCAGTTGCAAACTCAAGCCATTAAGACAGCAGTTTGCATGGTAGCATTACAATTACCATGCAAATTCTCCTCGGGGCAATTATCCAAACATGTAAAATAGCACAAAGTGCGCAATACTGCTCGAGAAGGACAACCTTATATCAGGCCAACCTCAAACTCCTTAGTGATGAGAACCTAGGCCTAGGAGCCACAGGGATTCTCAGAAAAGACCTATTACGGAACAGATATCTGAAAGACGTAGAAGATTTGAGAAGAAAAGAACACTTAGAAAAAGACACACAGGAGTGAGACACTAGTAAGTATAACAAGAGAATGGCTTATACAAAAGAAAACCCTGATACATTCCCCTTTCCTCCCCCCATAGTTAGGATGTAGCCCCCTGAACAAACAGGGCTGGTCCCTTCATGGTCTGTATAAACAAAGAGTAGCCTCTTAAAAAGCGCTGGTTTATACTACTATGAACTTAAAAATGTCTACACAGCAAAAGGCATCACCAGATATTAACAGTTGAGCTCGTTCTGAATGGAACAGCTTGGGTACCAGGTGTGGTGTATGTTTTATTTTAATAGCATTATACTACATTTGACATGCATCAATTTGAATGTTTTCTTTCCTAACGCTTCATTATATCGGATAGACGTTCTCTAAAATTGTGCCAACTGTTTAAACTATTTTAATTGTGCTGTTCAGAGACCAGATGAGTTAACTGGACTTCACTCACTGCTACTAATGTGAGCCAGGCTGAGGAAAGGTATTTTTGGAAAGAGTAGCATTTGGGGCTGAGGGCAGAGGGAAGAGGACATCATTTCATAAATTATGCTTATTGCCACAGTCTTTGAAGGTAACTATTTGGTAGCCTTCTGCAGCAGGGGCATAATAGTTTGCCAGCTTTTTAATGCATAAAAGATAAAAACTGATATGAATGCAACTCTGGAACCCAGTAATCTTATAACATCAACATCCCTGTTCAAGGTAATGCCCTCAGAGCTTGCCTATTGATGTAATGAAGATAAGGTAGGTTTACTACCAGCAAACTTAAACTGAAGCCCACATTTTTTGTATGTAGCATATCTTAACTAAACTGTGCTAACTCCCAGAAAACTGCAACTTATGAACTTTTTTTTTTTAATTTTCATTTAAATTAAAATCAACAGAACAAACAGAAACACTGGGTTTTTTTCATCTGTATTATTATTATTATTTTTATCTGGGGAAAGGCAAAGCAAGCTACTTGTATTTTGTGGGGAACAGGAAGAATTATAAGACAAAATAACCATTTACAATGCTATCTAGGCATCTTCAAACATTTTCTTAGGATAGACTTAAATTAGCTACTTTCCCAAATTAAGAACTGTTTGTGTTTGTTAGGTTTTTGTTTTGCTTTTTAAAACAAAACAAAACCCCTTAGAATTATATTCTTTTTAGAAAGTCAGTTCAGATTTTATACATATGCACAGCAAGAGTGATGGGGCTGGAACCTGACTGTACCTCAACCATCTGATCAACATTAACAGAAATTATTATTTTCCAGAGATGAGAACACGTATCTTGTGCTCAGAGATACAAAGTTATAGGGGTGTCAAAACCCTAGCTTTTTCAGCTGAACATTGTACATCATTAGTCATGTGAAAGAGAAAAGAAATTCTGACTTTGAATTTGCAAGTGACAATTAGAGGAACATTTATATGAGAACACAAATTGAGTACACATCGTACAAAAGTCACACTGAAGTAAGGAAGGGAAGAAAATTCACAAAAACCTCTTTACATTCCCTTTCAAAGTAACACTGTCCTTTGTACACAATATACATTCTAGAGTTACTACAAAAAACTTAGTTACCAATTCTTTAAACGAGACAAAAGTTTCATATAACATTTTATGAATAACTTTTTATTACTACCAGAAAACTTAGAATACAGAATAGCCTTATTACTTTATCATTCACTTTTTTTTATGGTCAGTCCTTTTACATAAATCAAGCAATACAAAGGGGTCTTGAGGTCCACATAAATGTAATCTATTACAACACATCATAGCTCCTTTACACTGCCAGAATGGCATTCAGCTGCCTTACTGTATATAAAAGCCTGATTCAGATTTGTGTATTACTGTTCAATGCTTGAATTCATGCAAACTTTTTGATATATTCGGTCTAGCCAGATCATGGTAAAATGAAATCAGATGTCCAAGACTGATACTATAAGCAATGTATCTTGAAAATATTCATCATGAGATACAGAAAGTCATTAAAACACAAAGCTCATGCTTTTAAGGAAGCTATCATGTCAGGTTCAAATTCTGCAAGCAGCTACACATATACTTAACGCTATTGCTAGCAGCCATCCAGGTACAGCCAAAGGGATCAGTCACAGTAGTAAAATTGCTTCTGTACATATGGATACGTTCTTTCACAGTTATGCCCTGAATTTTTCATGTTATCTGGCTAAACTGAATCAAGGCACAGTGGTTAGAGCACATATTCTACAATGCTAAGGCACCTGATATATAGCTATCAGATGTTACTAGGTCTTCATTTTATTTCGTTTTCCAGAGTACAGAACAAGCCTATCATACACAAGCATCTGAGGTAGCTCTGCTGAAGGGGTGTATTCTAATTTAGACTGCTCTTATTTGGTGTGGCAATTAATCTAACATGCAAGAAATAAAACCGTGATGGATTCCTTAATTTTCTAAACTCAAGAATCTACTCTTTGCTTTTGAAGAAAAAAAATCCACACAAAGATCTCTTACATACTTTGTAAAGAAAATAAAAACATCAAATAACAGGACCTGAGATGCACCTCTGCACCTACATATTTGTCATTTTAATTAAATGTTCACATTCCTTCAGCCCAATAAACAAATGTATAAAATTTCCTCAGACACATTTGTATCAAAAGCAAATAATGTGGGGACCTTACCTATCTTTTCTACGTTCTCCAATAGATACTGGGCTAATGGAAATCCTAGGTAACGTAGAAAGGGAGTTCTGAGACTGGCTGCTGGCAAAGGAAGATGTTTCCAAGTTAAGAGGTGACTGTGGAGGAGTTATCAAGCTGGGACTGCTACATTCAGAGTGTGACAAGGAGCCTATGGAAAAATCAACAGTTGAGTTTTAGGATCCTGCATCTGCCATAGTTTGGAGATCTACGCAGACATAGCGAAAGACACCATACACATCTGAGACAAGAAAGAGGACCAACTGTTCACTAGCACTCTATTAACCACGTAAGGAGCTTAGGGAGACCAGGTCACTAATTTCAGACAGTGCAAACTTACTGTCCTTAATGACTATATGTCAAATCTGTCCTCTGTAAGTGCATACAACTACTGCCATTCTCAACAAGGAGAGGAGGTTACAGACAAGCTACACCATATGCATGTCTGAAAACACTTAGCAATGCAAAGTTAAAGAGAAATAATAAAAAACAGGAAAGGAGAAGTAAAATAAAAATTTAATATGTAGGTTTATTTTCAACTAAAATATTTATGTACAGCCCTTTCCTTTGGGTAGGAGATACATTATGAAACACTGAAAACACCAACAAAACCCCAGCATGAATCATACACAAAGACAGGAAAGCTCCGCAATTTCAACCAAGCTTGACATGACTTTGTTTGCGTCTCCTCCCTGGTTGTACCCTCCCTGAGTAATTTACTGAACAAGTGCCCTGACACAAACATTCAGTTTGGTTCCTCTGAAAAAGCTACAGAAAATAAATCTCAAATTACTAATCACAAATGAAAGCCATTTGTAAGAATTCTATTTGTCCAGTTAGGAAAACCACTGCATACAATCCATTAAGGCTACAGAACATTTGAGCAATGATGGCAGTGAAGAGTTGCCGTTTACTGTCATCAAACTCTGAACTCTACAGCTCTCCAACACTCCAACTGGTATTTGTATCATGTCTTTAAATATCCTCTACAAAGCAATTTTGAGTGAAGCACTAAAATATTTTCACTGCATTTCAAAATATAATTTACAATCCGTAATACAATAATATGTAAAATAATATACTTGAAGAATCAAAAAAAATAATACAGGTCATCTCACTGTTAAAAGTTTTAAGACACATCCTAGAAGAAAATTACAACTGTAAAACATACAGCAATGCTTATTCTTACATTTTTTGTGCACTTTTTCTTAGTGTGCCACATCCTAGAGTCAACTAACAGAAAAATCAACTTTCATTAGAAAGTTTCTTTTTTTTTTACCTTTCTGTGGCAAAGTGCAAATTTTATAACCTTAATAAAACTGTCATATTTAGATTTTGGCGCAACCTGATTTAACAACTGCAAAGGCGTTGGATTGGTAATACTGAAAATAGTAAGACTAAAATTATTTATGAAATAATTCACCTCTGTCAGAGCCCATCATGGACCTTGGATATCTTGGTGTTAAAGGGATCTTAATTCGTTCTGTTCTGTATTGCAAGTTACTTGAAGAACCTATTTTTACAACAAGAAAACATTACAATGACAAAAGTAAAAGCAACTACGTTGAACAAAAAAGTACATTTAGATTCTACTTCTTCAATAAGCATTAAAATGGCCTCAATTTATGCGCAAGCCTTGATGGTTATCCTTGTATGTATTGCATATATCATATTTCTAGTAAATTTTCTTGATTACACAGTCAGTATAAACAGAGCACAACACAGCTATACAGTATATACGCACTGTTTGTTCTTGTATGAAAAAGGTTTTGAATATTTTTCAATCAAATGAAACTTAACTTGAAGTCCATGCAAGAATCTAACATCTGTTTACTAAGAATCCCTGGGATTTTCCAAAAGGCACTTAAAATATTCTGATTACATTCTGCTTGGACAAATACATATTTTTTTGATGCTGGCTGCAAACTGTTAGGCCATTTTTTGCTGTGGTTACAAAGCTGCCATGCTCTATTCAGATGCAACTGCCAATCATTAATGGAACACAGAAACACAAACACGCACAAAAAAGTTATTACATAATTAAAAAAGTCTAAAATGTTAAAATATCATTGCAACAAAGGATGCATTTGCTTTGGTATTACTAGGATAGGCATAAACAACCTTACATGTCAATCAAATAAACATATGTGTAACTTATCTGCCAACAATACAATTTACACTAGGCCATTAGTCATCCTTGATTTTTTGTTCTGGGGGCTTTCTCCTTTTCTCTTCTTCTCTCCACCTCACTGAACCTCAAGAATACTTTGGCTGGGCCTCCCATCTTTATAAGGGTACTTTCAAACAGTAACAGGCACGGAAAGGAAAATCACTCACACACACACAGAGGATTTTAAAGAGACTGTAAAGAATGAATGAAACACAGCTACTTCCAGGGAACACCGTTAGTCATAAAACCACAAAAAAAATGAAGCAAAGGAACACTGGAAACCTTTAGGCTTTGCTAGCTGTGACAATCCCATAATACATGTACTTAAGCAATTTTCTATTTATTCTATGTCTCTAATATATAGGAGTCCCACAGGAAATAAATCAGAGAAGCTAGTTACCAAGTCTTGCACTGGATGGTAATGAATTTGAGCCATGAGATGCTCTTGTACGTGAATTTTCAGAGTAGTCATTGGAGTGTTTATGACTTAGGTCCAAACTCAGGCGACCTTGATGCTGGGAACTACATCAAAAGAAAAGGAGAAAAGGGCAACAGTTAGAACTGGGCAAAACACCACAGCAAATAGCAAATTGGCCAATAAAAAATTTTGGTTATCCCTGAGTTACTGAATAAAATGAATGCTCCTCTCCTTCCCACTTCCCAATTGTCCCATCACTTTATGAATTAAGAGAACTCAGAAGAAAAATAGCCTAAAGCACTATAAAAAAAGGGGGAAAGCTTTATTTGTTTTGGCAAGGACAGGAAAAAACATTAGAAATTAGTTCATTAAAAAAATAAATTTCTTTGTCAATATCAGTCAGTGGAGCAGAGCAAAACCTAACCCATCAGTTATGGAAAGACATGAAAGCAACTGGCACATCACTTCTATGCCATAATGGTTTCGAGAACCCTGGGTCAAAAAGAACACACAACAGCAGTGCGTTTCACTCTGCAGTGTATAAAACAACTACCAGAAGCAATTTCATCCTAATGAAAACAAAAATTTAAGGAGATATAAATTTCAAAACACCTGGGATGCAGATGCTGATGGCATATTTGGCTGGCGACTGATGGACAATTGCTGGTGTGAACTCTGTGGCTCCAGGCAGTATAGATTGGATTTCTCATGACAGCAGTTACTGCAGGGCATGGTGCTAAGCTTCTTGGTACAGTACCTGCTTAAGACGATAAAAACATGTTCTTACCAACATTATTAGCATATAAACTACAGATTTTAAATATATTTAAATATTTATATAATTACTTATGATAACATTTGCATGTATGAACATGTATCTATAAATAAAAATTATTAGCATACAGACAAATATGTTATTAAGCACCATGTGACACCTTTTTTTTCCAGGCACATTTAAAATCTGGATTATAGTTTTGTAATGAGTCAGTAATAAAGTGGATTAGATTACCAAAAAATGAAGTCATTCACAGCATGCACTGGTAACTAAAAGATTTTCTCTGTTTTCAAGTATCAAACTTTTTTATACAGCAACAAAAATTCTGTTTTTCTCTCTGAATAGTCATCTGACAGAAACACAAGGTTTTTATTTGGTACTTGAACTGACCACAGCTAAAATGATTCTTGATTCTCTCCTGTTGCCTCAAAGACTCCCACTTCTAGTGTGTCCTATGACTTTAAATTATAGTATTTTTAATATTTATTTATGAAACTTATTACTCAAGCTATTCTTTTAAGTACACTCATAGAATCATAGAATGGCTTGGGCTGGAAGGGACCGTAAAGACCATCTAATTCCAGCCCCCTGCCATGGGCAGGGATGCCACCCACTAGGACCAGGTTGCTCAGAGCCCTGTCCAGCCTGGCCTTGAACACTGCCAGGGATGGGGCGTCCACAACCTCTCTGGGCAACCTGTTCCAGGTGCCTCACCACCCTCTGAGTAAAGAATTTTTTCCTAACATCTAACCTAAATCTCCCCTCTTCCAGTTTGAAACCATTCCCCCTTGTCCTATCCACCCTTATAGAGTCTCTCCCCCTCTTTTATGTAAGCCCCCATTAAGTATTGGAAGGCCACTATAAGGTCTCCCTGAAGCCTTCTCTTCTCCAGGTTGAACAACCCCAACTCTCTCAGCCTGTCTTCATAGCAGAGGTGCCCTCTGATCATCTTTGTGGCCCTCCTCTGGATCCGTTCTAAAATGTCCACACCTTTCTTGTGCTGAGGGCTCCAGAGCTGGATGCAGTACTCTAGGTGGGGCAGAGTGAGAGGGGCAGAATCACTTCCCTCGACCCGCTGGCCACGCCTCTTCTGATGCAGCCCAGGATACGGCTGGCTTGCTGGTCTGCTACTGCACATTGCTGGCCCATATCCAGCTTTTCATCGACCAGGACCTGCAAGTCCTTCTCTGCGTGGCTGCTCTCAATGAGTTCTTCTCCCAGTCTGTACTCATGTCTGGGATGGCCTCGACCCAGGTGCAGGACCTTACACTTGCGCTTGTTGAACCTCATTCAGTTCATATGGGCCCACTTCTCAAGTTTGTCTCATCCTTCAGTACTCAACCAATTGAGAGCAGCTTTGAGGAGAAGAACTCGGGGGTACAAAAATGACCAACTCAGGGGTCACAAAAATGATCAGAGGGATGGAACGCCTCTCCCATGAGGAAAGGCTGAGACAGCTGGGGTTACCCTAAGTAGCTCCTGAAGTACTCCATTTAGTCTGTGCTGATTTAAAACCTGCTAACATGCACCTCAATACCCAACAACTGTTCGATCAACTGAGACAACATGCTAGCTGTTTTCTGTTCTACCGAATTATACAGATTTCTGTGTGAGCTGCTTGTAAGTCCCCTCTTCAGCAGCTTAGTATCTCAAACACACTGACATTTAATCTTTAATTTAGATTAAGATCACAACCAGTCTGGGCACTCAGCTTGAGATACTCCAAGCATTTGATTTCCAATAGGCAGAACTTAATATGTTGTACTTTCTAAACATCAGATATTTTTCCTTGGAAGTATTTCGGAAGTTAAGCATCTAAAGCTTGGGACACCTCCATTTACTGTTCTTTTCAAAAATATTGGAAATCTTACTTGTCTCCCTAATGTATAGGCTACACCTTGTTCACCACTATGTGTTCAAAACTCCTCTGCACAGAAACTGATGAAACACAAATCCTTCAGCCAGGAGTTGCTCAGTTTCCTTAATGGTTCTTAAACAGCTTTCACTTCTTTACAGTCCAAAAGCTGAGCAGACCATGTTCAGATTACAACAGATGATGGAAATATGTTTTGTGAGTCATGTTTGTTCTGCACTTACCACAACTAATCCCCAATATTGTCCAATATGGACAAATTCCTTGGGGCATTCCTAGAAAGTAACTACGAGTTCTGTCACTCACCTGCTGACATGCCGCCAGCGTATAAGGCGGCAGGCACAAAGCCATCACTGTGCCTAGCAGACCGTTTTGGTGAATATGGTGCCCATTCCTGTAGCTCTGGAGACAGATGCTCCTCACTAGCTGGAGTATACTTCTGCACCTACAAAAACAAAGAAATTTGATTACAGAACGTCAGAGATTTAGAAGAAAAAAATAAAACAGCCAAACTTTGTAAGCAGCAAGCAACTTCAAACTTTATAGTATCTATTCCAGAACATGCTCACCATCACAGTGCTTGTTACACCTTTATCTTTCAATGATGCTATTCATTTCTGCCACTTCCTTCCTCCAATCCTGCTCTATTATTTCCTTTTATTATTTTGTAATCTTTGTAGGCCAATGTTTGCAACTTAACTGGTATATTTTTCTTCACAATAAAACAGCCAGCATTTAGTTATGTTTCTCCTTTAAAATACTGCTTTCACAGGACATTTCAACTGTTATTTCAGCCACTATCGCAAGTGTTTCCTACGGACGGCCTGGCTAACAAGCCAGAAAGTTTTTTCCTCTAAGCCTTTATTTTCAGATATGTGTGGAACAACCTCTCTTCAACAGAGCAATTCAGGTTTTGGAACCATCACAACCTCTGTTCTGTAGATAATGAGTAGACACTGGTGAGTTAAGAAACGTGAGAATACCTCAGATACTGACAGTGATGCTACAGATCTACAAGTTTAGGGCTCAGCATGCAGAGTTTACACACTTGAAATGTACAACACAAAACATGAGATTGAAGTATGTAATAAGTGAAAAATAACTACTGAAAAAGTACTTACACTTTTTATGATAGCAGTATTTTAATTAAATGAAGAGTTACTCAGAGCACAAAGACTACAAAATGCAGAGGCACCCTTCTTAGAACCAATACTTGATCACTGCCACAGTGTGTTAGTAATTGTACTACCTACTACCCAGGGATGAAAGTTCTCTTAAATTTATCAACTTATCAAAGTACACAAACTTAATTGCGTATATACATAGCTAAGGAAATTGATACCAGCCAATATGGCTACAAATTCAACTACACTGAATATTCTATATACATATTTCTGATATTATAAACACTAATTCAGCAATGAATACATGCAGACTGGACACTACTGTTACACAGCCCGATGTAGTTGTAGTGTGCAAAGATGATTCCACCAGGGAGAAATTTTCAGAGTGAATGGTGTCCACTTTTTGAGGCACAATATAACTTCTGCTCTCTAGTCAACAACAACTTTAGAGTTACAAAGTTCTGCCTATTTTCTGGGAGGACAGGGGAGAAATGAAGGAAGGGGGAAAAAAAAAAACAAAACAAACAAACCCAAAAGAATCACAGAACCTAGTCCTAATTTAACCCTAGCAACGTAAACTAACTAATACATCAAATAACCTTAAAAACCAGAAATTATTACTATAATTCTATTACACAATTTTTCTTCTTCACCTCGAACCAACACCTATATTATATCTGCAATATCACATGTCCTTGTCAATCCTTTCTGGTCTTTTAAGTAATGCCAAAGTAGTGCCAAAACCACCCCCTCTGTTCCAGCTAACAAATTTCTTGCATGTAAAGTCCCCACCTACATGTGTCCTTGTAACAGCTAGAAATTCTTCACTTACTATAGTAATATTACTACAGTTATAACCAGGACAACATATATGCTCGTAACAACGCACTATAAGGGAGCATGGGAGTGCCAGTGCTAATGCATCAACTTGATACTCTACATAAAGCAAACATCCCGTATTCAAATAGCATGATCTTGTTTTGTTGTTATTTACGTGCCACAAGATGAAATTAGAATATGCCTCCCTTCGTTTCTTGTGGCACAATTCTGGATGAAAAACCATGACCTTTCTCTTAGCTATACTGCTCTTCAGACCCGTTCGGAATAAATCTGCTGATTCCAGCTATAAAATTAAACCCATATGCTTTTCTGCATCGGTAATGCAGAATTTGCTGGACACTTTTACAAAAAAGGTTTAAAGCTCTCCATAACTATTTTTCCCCAAAAATGTTAGGGAATATGGGAGGAATACAATGGAAGAAGCCAAAAAGAGACAAAATTGCCAGTTGTTCTCTTACACCAGTATTTTTGCAGAATATGGCTCCAAACCTTCCACTATTTCCAATTCAGCTCTGTTGTCTCTATTGCTTCTAAAACTTCGTGAAGAGGGTGGGATTATGCCACTTTATATAATGCACTCACCTAAATAGGTTCATCTTATTAGATCACATAAAATGTTTCTTCCACCTACATTGGTTAGACATGACCCACAATCTCCACAGAGGAGTTGTTTATTCTAACAAATTATATTCTCATTTTGAACTATATTATTAAGCCATATTCTCATAAACAGTCCATCTTTACACCGTGATGTGCCTAACACCCTATGAATTTCATATTAGATTTACAAAATTATTTAGACTCATAGAAAGACTTACAAAAACCAATACTGTGAATGGTATACCTTTCTCCATTAATTTCTACAGTGAGCTGGGCAACCAATCTGATTTTTGTAAAATTTAAGAGGCCCTATTTTCAGCTTTTCTAAAGCTGCCTCTTTGCATTTTTATTTATTTTTGATTTTTTTCAGGTTGTCAAAAACATACAGGAAAGAGCCCTGATCTTCCATCAAGGAGCATTAAAACCCAAGATATGGCTACTAAGCTGAACCCTATTATCCTGTTTGGTGGTCACCACTGCCTGTTAAACACTGCAACTCCATGAATTGGTTTTGTATTTTGAGATACTGCAAAGTGACAACTGAGTCTGGGGTAGCTTCTCAGAGAATAGGCTATGCTTCTCCTGTTATGGTATGTAACCAGGCACCCAAAATCACACTGAAAATACACTTTAAGGTTTCTAGTCTTGTGCTTCAATATACCAAGCTTCTACCTGAAGCGCAGGATTAGGAATGGGCATATGGGTCATTTTATGCCTCAGTGCAGGAGCTGATTTTGGCCTTGGTCGTTTAATCTCTGGCTCTTCAACCCTTTGAAAGCCAATGTCATCTTCACAGGATTTCCTTGAAGAGAGATGAGTGCAGTCAATACCCTCCTCCCGATAATAATGCCCAGCATTCCTGCTGCGCCCCTTGAGAGTAGCAGAATCCTGTTTAAGTGCCAAGGAAACTGGAGCTTGGGCAGTGGCTGGGCTGGTGGGTGGTGATCCAGTTGTTACCGTAGACTCTGATGCAGAGCTTGTCTGCTGTTTATGTTTAAACTTGATAGAGTCACTTCTCTTAGGAGGAGTTGGAGGAGTTGAAGCCACTTCAGCTTTTGATGGCTGAGGTGAATGGCCCGTCACCTGATTAGGGGAAAGGTATTCCACCTTGGGAGGAGTTGGTGGTCTTTTGAAAGTATCAGGATCAAAGATAGATTTCCTTTGTTTTGGCTTTTTGTACACAGAGAACTTTTCTGTTTCTGTTGCTGAGATATTAACCATGACTTTTGGCCAGGTACCACCACTATGCTTAGTTCCATGGGCTTTGTCAAATGTGGTCTCAACCATCATACAGTCAGCTCCTGTAGGTTCATAAGGTAGCCTCCTGTTATCCAAGTCAACAGCTCCAAAGCCTCGGTCTCCATACGTCTCTGCGCTGAATGAGCTGAGACTGTGTTCTGAATTACTGTGGCAACTGTGCACAGTGTTCCTATGAGAGTCTACTCGTAATGTGTTATTAGGGAAAGGTTTGTGGTCACAAAATGAACTGCTGCCCTGATCACTCTGGTCCTTCTTGCCATCCATGATGTCTGGATCGAAAATGTCAGTCTGTGTTGAGCTGTTGAGTTTCAGATTTCTTTTATTTTGGGCTTGTATCTCTGATGCATGAACCCTACAGTTTGATATTTTTTCTGAATCCTTCAGATTTTCAAATATATTTTGGCCACTCCAAGATGAACTCTGAGGAAAAACCTAAAACAAAAAAAAACAAAACCAAACAAGTAATCACCTTATTATTACGGCTGATTTCTGTTTAGTATAAGGCATATTCTAGCCTCCTTGATTTACCTATACCTGAATAGACACCAACACATGTATAGATACAGTTGGGAAAGGTTTAATAAAATCTTGCAGATGTAAAGCACAGAACATCAGATAAAATGAAGCTAGAAAATTTTTTGAAACATTTTCAGAACAATTCCAGAAGGGCAACCCCACACTGTGGCAGAAGCACTGTACTGACAGTGAAGGGACCTGCATTCTACTTCTGCCTCTGTTAAGTGATGCTAATAAGTCATCTTTCATTGTCCATTTTCCATCAAACATTTAATCTTTTTACTTTCTTAAAACCTCAAGCTCTCTGGAACTGGAATTATCACTCACAAAGCCCATGTGACAGGCCCAGCATAATGGGATTCTGTCCTCAGTAAGCAAAACAGAATATATTTTTATAGTAATAAGCCTGAAAAAGAAAGCCTCTTACTTAATCCTCATACTAGCCAGAGTTCAGTTTTCTGCGCAACTCTCTCCTGACTAAAAGCAAACCTTTCTGTAGTCAGGAGGCAGTTTATATTTCATGTACAAAACTGCTGCAGCTTTGAAGCAGAAACCAAGAAGAAAGAAGCAATTGTGCTGGAAGTCATTTCACATGACCAGCAAACAAATAGGAAAGAAGTAAGAACAATAAATAAGTTTCATTTCCTACCAGATGCCGCAATAGCCTTACTTTGGAAATAACTGTTGAGTGTACCACCAGTGAAATGCATCCAGATGCTCTTATTTTTAGCAGAGACTTTCCCATGATGATATATTCATTTTTTCATATACTCTTCCCTGAACAACTAAAATAATTCTGTATAAGTTCAAGAAAATTCTGCAAATTTTGCTTCTCCTACTCACCTTCATCAGTGATAGGGTAAGGGAATCCCTACAGTTCCGTAGCAAAGCTTCACATTCAGTAAGCGACTTATTATCTAGTGCAATACCATTGATCTAAACACAAAAAAAACCAAAACAGCCATCCATAAATCAAAGGTAGCAGATGGGGAGCATCTTAAGGCAGTACCTCTCAGACAGGGAAAACACTAGTTTTGCATGTATACATGACTGAAGTCTGGTTGACCTTGTCCTGTCTTTTTCCATTCTCCACTAAAAAACCAAGCCTCTTAACTACAATTTTGCTATTCCTACTAGACATACAGCATAACAACACTTATTTCACTACATTAGCCTCTATGCATTTGTACACTGACAGTAATCACCTTCCGTTTCACAAGAGTTCATAAATCAGACAGGTCATTTAAGGCTGCAAATGCACACAGGGAAAAACTTCCCCTCCAAAAGGACAACATCTGCGATATCATAATTTAAAAGACAAGAAACATTTCATCCAGCCAAGGGATGTCCTTTTGGAACTGACCTTTCCTATTAAGTATAAAAATCACAAGTATCATTATATATAAGCCAAGGGTGAAGAGTAAGTCAGTGTCTCTGTCAAAAATTCTCCATGAACTAAGCATAGCAAACAACCTGCACATTATATTAATCACTCAGCCTACAAACACATTAACTTATAAGAAATACTTAGTAAATATACAAAAAGGTTATAATACAGTAAAAGCAAAAAATTAATTGGAAAGTTTGGAATCTTAAAGAGTAGCATCAATGATAACACTTTAAAATAAAATGGAGAATGCATTCTTAGGACTTACAGCAATTATTCTGTCTCCCACAGTAAGGGAACCCTCTTTGGCCGCTGGGCTTCCAGGCACAACAGCAGCAACAAATACTCCATTTTCTAGACTGACCCCACTATCTGAAATACACAAAATAAACATGAATTTACTCCTGCAATTCAAATACCTTGCTCAAACAGCATGTCTGACCTGCCTACACGAGAAAGAAATATAACTACCAAACTAGTTGAATTTCAATTTCTGAAAACCCTTCTAAAGACGTAAGAGCACAGTAGGGGAAAATAGGGATATATCCCAAAATTTAATATAATCACACAAAGCCAGGGTGACTGATGGGTTTAAGAGTCTTGTTTAGACTCCCAGTAACACTCCAGACAGGCAACTAATGAGAACTAAATATTAAAAAAAAAAAAAAACAACAAAAAAAACCAAAACAAAAACAAAAAAAAAACCACAAGAAAACAAACAAACAAAAAAACCACCACAAAAACCATCCAAGAACAAAAAAGAAACCCTGTACTTACAGAATAAAGCTATCATCAATGTGAGCATTCTTAGTCTGCTAAAAACAATCCCTATCTAGGAGGTAGTAACAGTTTAAATGGGATTTAAGCAGAGGCTCAGAACATGTACCTTTATGTCAAGCCATTTTTGGCTGAACAAACACATACCATTTATATGCAGCCTTTATAGCCATTACCTTTATGTCCAGAAACATTGATGTGAAGAGGTGTTATCACTCGCCCACCTAAGGACTTCCTTCTTCGAACCACCATGTTAATAACACCTCCTCCATTTAGAACAGCTTTTATAACTTGCTTTTTATCCTTATTAGTAAGATCTACATCATTTATCTTCAGTAACCAATCATTCACTCTGGCAGATAAACAGAAATAAGCAGGTCAGTGTCATGAGCATACTTTACTGGACACACAGCACATGAATAACATTCATGAAAAAGGATGCAAAAAGGCTGATCTCAATATGCTAATCCTCAATTATCTGGAGTTCTCCATTCCTGAAAGAGCATTAAATAGCAGCTAAATGAAAAGCAGGACTTCTAGTCTGCACTTCACTAGCAAAAACATATCCTCAAAACAGTAATGACTACTCCTTATTTAAAAGCAACTCTTTGGACAGAGGAGACTTTTAAAACTCCTATCGACACGAAGAACAGGAGCAAGTTTCAAATTACCCCTTGCTCTACTCTCCTTTCCCCCTGCACTCCACCAATACCTCACTCTCATGTCTTTCCCAAAATTCAAGTAAATAGGTCAAAGTTTAAGGAGATAATAAGAGTAGGTGAGACACAGAGAAACAAAAGAACATTTCAAATCCTGGTGAGTTTTAAGGGATGAGTCAAATAGCGTTTATTTCTGTAATGCTTTTAGGCATTGGTCTTCTCAGTGCAATTTCCCAACCAACATTAATAATATACAAGACCAATGATAAAAAAGAACTTTAAAAAATGGGAAAAACTGAAGACAATTTTCCATATGCTCATATTTTATCATGATCAACAAAAGACAAGTATATTCCAAATTCAAATCCTACCTTAATCGACCATCAGCGATACTTCCTTTGTCTACTTTGGTAACAAAGATCCCACAGTCTCCAGGGAGGTACGGTTCATTCACGCCTTCTGCCACATCAAAACCAAGTGCTTTCAAGTCCATATCATCCTAATAAATATTATTAAAAAGTGACTCAACTGCCCTGGCAACCATTGTGCCACTGTGTGTTAGCAAGAGGCATTACTGCCTGTTCGTACTATGCACTTGTATTTACAGGTACCTGTTCTAGGCAAGTTTTTATATTTCGTACTTCAATATATAAGCTCCTAATTCCATTAGTTATTAGGCATCCTCTGGCATTAGAATGATGCTTCTCTCTCTCAGATTAAGGCTGAAATAATGCAGAAGGGGAATTTCACCAAAGAGGAACAGGAAAGCAGAACAGCATGCAAGAAAGCACGTTCAGACACATATAACCTGTTTTAAGGTATGACGCTGGATGTGTAATGAGAGAACAAGGACATGTTCCCCAAGAATGGGCATTGCTTGGGGAAAAAACAATTGTAAAGGTAAGGAAACAGCATTGCGTCTTAGTGATGAACTCAAAGACATCTGCTTTGATATGGCTAAAGACCAGAATTAAACAGGAATGAAAGCTGTCCCCCCCCATTATGGGGGACCATTTCTAAATATGTATTAGAGGTGATATTCTACCAACCCTGGCCCAAAACAGATCATCCTTGATGTGAAAAGTGACAAACATCTTTAACAAATCAGTCATTGAACCAAATAGGGAAATTTTAATTTAGTGTTTCCTTTGGTAAATGGCAAGGTCACTGTAAAAAAAATGGTTAAAGAAAATAAACTGGGACCAGCTGATCAAAGTGATTTATTATTGCTATTTTCAGTGTTAAATAGTACACTTATCAAAATTAGAGAACTCTACTTGAAATCAGCTGGACCAACCATCTCAGCATATTGAAGGGAGATGATACTTGAAATTTAAAATTCAACATGCAAAAATTAAATAGGGCTTAAATCAGATGTGTAAGGCATAGTTCTAGACATGGTTTGATGACTAATCCCCTTAAAATCAGAAGAGAAGAAAGTCTTCAGGGAAGCTGAAGATAAAACATGCAAAAATATGAATATTTACCAGAAATCAATTGAGCTAAACCTGCCAAAAATATACTAAAATCCTTATGGTTCTTCTAAATGCTCTATATAAGAAACAAGTTCATAGGGAAGAGCATGGGATTGCCATAAAATACAGACTGAGTAGAGATCACAGTGTCACGGCCCAGCCTCAGAGCTGAAAAGTGAATATTATTTCACTCAGTTTTGAGCTGAGTGATTATATAGAACATGAGCTTAAGCAGACAGGTGAAGTTGAAGCAAAAATAAAAGGATTCAAATGTATTCAACTCTATAATCTCCATCCTGGAATTCAAATGCTGGTAGGTCAGCAGGGATTTTCCCATATATCTAATCAAGGCTGGCACAATATTATGACTATAATTTGATAGCAGCAAGTGTAATGCCTATGTTTAGGAAAGGGAAACATATATTCAAATGACAAATGATTTGATCTCAGTAATGCAAACACTTAGAACAATCTTTGAAGTAAAGAATAACTGAATAACTGCATATGAATGGAAAATTCATCAGGCTGCAATGTTGTTTACCACAGGTACAGCACACGCTAGACTTGCTAACTAATTTTCCAGACGACGGAAAAGCAAAATTACTAGTTATCAGTCAAAATGGAGAAGATGGCAATGCACAAAATCCGATGATGAAGGAGCTGGTCAAAAGAGGTGAAAAAGAAATGGCGAACGGGGAATTGTTATCCCCGAAAGAATTTACAGACTGTGGTCCTGATGGATCAGCATTGGTACTCAGTTCATATAGTCTTTTCAATCTATATATTTCAACATATAATAATTCTAAAAAATATTTTTAGTATCAAAAAAGGAATGTCTCCGTGAATCTGTTGGGATGCACTGCCAGAACACAGACAGACTGGAAGAGCATAAAAAAGATGACCCCAAATATTGCAGTAAAATAAAACGGATTTCATTTGACAGCATTAAATCACAAACGTTGTCATTCAGGAATGAGAAAGAAATTCTGGTATATGCAGAAGCTGTTATAAATGAAACACAATCTGGAAGACCACCTGTGTATTCTATGTGGTCAAAAAAATCACTATTAGCAAACAACGTGATGCGCCAGTAAAAATTTCAAATAGAACAGCATTCAAGACTTGCATACAAAGCAGTGAAATAAAAATTCTAGACTACAATGAAGAAAAATAAAATTAAATGGAGAAAAGCACTACTAGGATAATGAACGGATGTGGAGGTTATCTGGAAAGCTAAACATAAGAACTCCATTTAATATGCCAAAATGGAAAAGGGATTTAACTCCCTCTACAGACAAGCAAGGGAGATTAGCATCTCCTTTCATCCCAGATTTTTAAGCTGAAGGGCAACGTTGTCCTAAAATACACATTCATCCTGAATAAATATTTTTAATATTTTAAAATGTCTAATCATCAAATCTGAGCAAAAGTAGCAGAAATAACTTCATGTAAAGGCTTAACTATTTTATGCATAGATTATAAGTGACGTTGCCTGCAAGAGTAGGGGACTCAGCTCTCTCATGTCAGTGTTTCAATCACATCTTAAGTTTTGGCTGCCTTAGCACTGCCATTGCTCCAATGAATCACTAACTTGAAGAACACTAAATGTTCAACTTGAAACATTTTTTTATAGTACATGGACCTGGGTACCCTGCAAGATCAGACAGAGGAATCATTTTTATTTATAATTCATAAGAAGAAAAATGCAAAGCTTGTGTATAACAGCTTGGTTTTGTCAACTACTTTCACCTAAATGTTACTGCGCTTGCTGCATATGTGTGTGTAGTTCCTAGCACAACAACAAAGAACTAAAAAAAATACAGATTAGAGTTATTTTTAATCATACCTAGTATCAAGATGTTTTAATTGACTTCAAAGCTATCCAATATATAAGACAATGCAGTTCATGTTTTTTACTTACTCTGTCTTTTTCAAATTCTACCACTTCTGTTTCCCATTCCAGAGAATCTGTGTCTATGGCTGAGTCATGGGAACTATGGGCCATCAATTGACGGAATCTGGCCTCCTTTTCCAACTGATTCTCCATCTTCTCCCTAGGCAAAGAAAAAATTATTTATAGACACAGACAACCCTTTTAAATAAACTGATATATAATGTTATCATCACGAGATACCTTATATTTTGTTTTCTAAATCAAAAATCCAAGCTGTGCCAGAAATTTGCCCCTTGCTTCCATCTTTCCAATATTCTTGGGCTATCGAATTGACTTTCCGTTTCTATATATTGTCCTAACATAGTCTTACATTTTTTGCATTATTTTTACATGATTGAAGTGCACAACTAGGTTTCTAACATCTCCCAAAATGCATTTAATTTACCCTCAGATGAGCTGCATCAGTATGCTTATGACAGGTGGGGCATGATAAATACTGACAGAAAAAAACTCCCACAACCCATCAAGATGACGCATGATGCACATCTTCCTTGCATCCATAAACCAGTGAGAATATAGTTGGGAGGAAGTAAATTGCAGTTAAGCCGACTTCAGTGAAAGAATCCCATATTGCTTAAGTGTATCTCCACGGTACAAAGCTTAGAATATGTGTTTCATTAGTAAGATAAAAAGGTTAAAATAAGACTTAGGATCTGGCCCATCACAATAATTTTCCTGATAACTAAAAATACAGGCAGTACACATACAGTATCATGAATACCTGCTGTAACAGTAACATGAATACCACAGCTGTAACAGTATATGATTCACTTGCAAACACAGCTAACAAACCAAAGTTTTTATCACAAACTTCCATGCAGTTTGATCATTTCTCTAACATACTTTAGTTCCTTCAGTTCACGCACAGCATCGTTTTTCTGCTTTCTCATGTCATCCAGATTGCGAAGAGCTTCAGCCAAGTCACTCACAGCCCGGTCTCTCTCCCTCCTTAAGTTGTCACACAAAGTCCTTTCAAAAGCAAAGAAGTATCCATTTAGTTACTTAAAACCCTGTCTAAGTAACAAACTAGTTTTACCACATTGTATAGTTACAGCAAAATTTGAAAAAGCAGTTTCAAAAGATATCTATCTCTCTCTCTCAAAAAAAAAAAAAAAAAACAAACACAAACGCATAAGGAAGAAAAAAATGTGAGGTCTTAAGGAAAACCTTGTCAAAATAACAGAAACTTTCTTTATCCCTTTCAAAACTTTATTTCTACTTATCTTCTTTAAACTAGCAGAAAAAAATTCTGATTGAAGTATTTTCCCTTAGTTCTTTACATATGTTTAGTAGCACATATGTCAGGTACTTTTTGTGAAATGTCCCCACAGGTAAAGAATTACTTGCAGGACTATAGCTATAGCAGGATTAGGTCTATCATGCCTAAAAGAATGCATACGTTGTTGTTCTTATGTAGCAGTGCTGTTAGGCTCTATGGTATTTACCAGAGACATATTATGGGTATGAAAGCACAGACAAAGCAAAGTATCTTGTAAGGTGCCCTCAACTTTAAAAAAAAAAAAAAAAAAAAAATCACCCTGTGACAGCTAATGCAGAAGTTCCAACAAGTTGAAGAAAGTGCTAGCAAAACCCAGCAAGACCTAGAATTGCATCAACTGCACACAAGGTGTTACAAAGATCGCTCATGTACCATGTAGCATTCATTTACCGTATACTTTCCCTTTCTGCAACAATCTTATCCCGCTCTTGAAAGGCCCAATCTCTCCTACACTTGGCTACTTCTGCTTCCTGGACAGCTTCCTTTAGTTCTTGTGACATTGCCTCATATTGTTTCCGAAGCATTTCAATTTCTTTGTTTGCTCTTTCTATGTCTAGGGTAGCAGAATCTTGTATCTAGGAATTAAGAAACACAGGTAAGTATTATAGGCACAATTTTTAGGTAGGTATGCACAAACAGCTTTTACTATATGTGTTACCTGATGTATTCAATTTTCATTGTTTCATGAAAAATGTTCATTTATCTTACTAGCAACTTTGGGAAAAAAAGATAAAAACTGTTGTAATGTATTTCATTCAGTGGCACACAAATTTGTGCAAATACAATCAACGTGAGTAAGAATCCTCACTTCAAAATAACATCAGTGAACATTTTGCACTTCAAAGATGACATTCCATGCTTCTACCTTGTTCTGCTCAGCAGACAGAAAAAAAACTTCAAAGATATTTAGAAATCAGATATACTCTTATAAGCAGTTACAACACAGATTTCCTGCATTAATGTCTGTTGTTTACCCTGGGACAACTAGATGTACACGTTCACAACACAGACTTGTGATTCACACAGGTCCCTTAACTCCAAAGCAGCGCAATGGAATTCCAAAAGAAGTTTTGTTTGAATATTTCTTGTTTTAGATAAGAATTACTTTCTTCTTAAATAAACTTGTTCCTCTAACATTCTCTATTTTGAACAGGAGAGATGGTGACAGTAGTAATACAGGTACACAGAGAATAGTCCAAGCTTGCAGCACAATAAACACAAGCCAACTACAATGGTACAGCCCACCACAAACACTGAAGGCCATGGGCTCGCAAACAACTGTGTCTGGTTCATTTCAAGAATATAAATGAATCTAATGAATCTGACCAGACTTGTCATTTGATTAAAAATTAAACTTTGGAGGAATGTTTTTAAGACTTGAATGCATGTATATCAAAGAGAGACTACTAAGTCACGATTAATACGCTTTAAAGGCTCTTTTTTTTTTTTTCTCTAAATGAGTTATAATTCTATTCAAAAATAAGAGGGCACTGAACCTTAATCCCAGGTTTACTTTCTCACCTCAACAATAAACAATAAAAAATAAAAATTGTGACAAATAAGACCAAACAGAAGATATGAAGAGTCATGCCTGGCCTTCTGATTGTCTCTCTTGTTTCCAAGGATCACTTTCTCCTCTTCCAGTCCACTGGCAGGAAAAAGACTATCAAAAAACCCACTCAGATCAAGAAACAGATGTTTATGTTTGAAATGTCAATTCTGATTTGGAATCTGCCAAATGTGAGCATCTGAGCGGGTCCATTGCTAAGTCACAGCAAAGTTCACCCAAGCTTACTCTGCTTCCTTGAGAAAAGCACAAGTTTCCAAAGTCCCACTGATTTGGCCAGGAAGAACCAAACACAATGAAAGATTTATTTCCAGTACAACTGAAAGCATAGTTCAATAGCTTCCCCACATACTCATTCAGGATTGGCAAATCAGTGTGCCAGGCAAGACTAGAAACTTTTTTTTTACTGGTAAAGGGTTGGTATTCAATGAAAAGAGAAAACAAGTTTAATGAAAACAACCCAAAATAACTAGTTTAATGTTAAATGATAATGTATTCCTTAGATATTTCATGAGCATAAAAGTTGTGATACCGTGCATTTTCATACTACATCATATGTAAGCATTTATAGCTGTATGCGGATTGATGTTTAGCATTGCACACAAGACAAGAGCATCAGTAAGTGTGCAGAACTTTAAAAACATTACTACCCACACAGACACATAAATTGTCAGAATAGCATATTTATACTAAGAACACGTACAGATTAGAAAATTTACAATCACACTTCAATTAACTTCCTTTATGAAGTGTTAGAAATAGCTAACATCCTGAGCAGGTCACAGGCACGAACAACACACGTTATAGATGGCAACAAGCCTACCAGCAGGTAATAAACTGCCTAACCGCCTGCTGGATCACAGTATTTTATTTGCCATTGATTTTTACAAACAGAAACTCAATATGAAGTATGACTGTATTTCTTTCAAACAAGAAGTTCTGTCACTATGTCTTGAAGAACGTACATGTGTTTATACGTAGGTATTTTAGTGTGACTCGGGGAAAAGGGGGAAGACACCCAATGTGCCTAGACCTTTAACTAATCTCTTGAAAATTACTGACCCTTTGAAGCTAGCAAAAAAAAAAAAAGTCATCTGTGAAGACTTGCAATACCTGACGAGCTTGATAATATTCCCTTAGTAGATGGTCTCTCTGGATGATAGCTTCTGTTCTCTCTTTCCTGGCAACATCTCTTTCTTCCTTCACTGTCTCTATATCCTTGCAAGCTTGGTCAAGTTCCTTCTGGGCCTCAGCTTTGTCCTTCACTTCATGACAGTATTTTTCCAGCAATTCATTCCTCTCACAAATTGCTCGATCTCTTTCCACTAGAGCTGAGTTTAGCTCCTAAAACAAGATCCATTGTTTGCAGTAGGTTAAGTACAGAAGGAAACAGTTCATCTTTCCAACTGGATACACCTTAAAAGCCTAGAGAGTTTACCACTAATGTTCTAAAAAATGGGAGCAGAACAGACTGTACTCACATTACATACAAGTAAGTACTAGCAAAGAATATTAAATGTGGTATTAAAGGTATCACACCATCACATTAGCACAGTGCTATGTCAAAAGTAAGCAAGAATCAGGAGCACTCACAGTTTTGAGGAACCTAAATGAGGGAAGGTTATTAACCAGTCAGACTTGGTGTTTTAAAAAAAGGCTTTAAATACGGCAAAGGGTAAGAATATATTGCAAATATTTTTAAGCAACTGCCTCGATTTTATAGGACTGAAGTAATTTAGACAATCCAGCTACATAAGTATCTTATAGCTTCATCATACGTTTCAAAAGGACATTAAAGTCACATGCCAGTAAGACACCGATGTGCAAACTACAGAAGGTTCAAAGATAAAACTACAGTATGCCTTAAAGCACAATGTCAGCACATCTTATTAAATGTGGAATTCAAATGCATCACAATAAACAGATAAGTAAAAGGTAGCTCTAAAATAAAATAAAATCTGTCCTTTTAAAATAGCTTAAACCAGACTTCCTATTGGAAGAACGAGGCATTGAAACAGTTGAATTTCATGCCACTAAATTTTTAGATGGTCCAGCTCTCTAGAAGCATTCAGCCAATGGCTACGAAGAAGTCATTCTACATATAGGCACTCCTAGCTGGAAACTATTGATGTCTTCATCTCAGAAAGATTACCAGAGACAGCTGACATCTGAAAACCAAAAGAAGGAAAGGGTCCAAAGACTTAAGGATGGAAAGACACCACGTCATGTACTGACTTCCATTCTATTTTCCTCTACAATTTGCAAGGAATAAGATTGATTATTTAAAGCATGGATGACAATTGCATTTTGCTCTACTAATATAATTGTTTTTGAGATATGGCATCTAATTAAGGCTAGTCAGGCTGTTAAAACAGTTCTGTGATGGTATTAAAACAGATATTTTTGCTACAGAGTAACAGGCAAGCACTAGAATTAATGACTTGCTCTGTGAACTTCAACATATCAGTGAATCACAATTACCAGAGCACTCAAGATTTTTCAACATTAGTAAGAGCTTCTATTGCTCAATACCTCTGAAGAGAGAAATCCCTGACCCATATTCTGGTGCAGACAAGTTTTAGTACTGAAAGCAACGTTTTGCACAGCTTAACTCTAGTCTGTATAAAATGTGCATTCAAATGTGTGTATAAAAATTACACAAAAGTATTAAGTCTTTTCCAGCATGCAGCAGAAAGGAAAGTCATCAAGTATCAAGGCAGAGGGAAAGTTCCCAGAAAGCCCTTCATTAAACAGGAATTTACAGTACTTTAACGTGATTGGAAAAAATACACATTGACAGAGTTTATTCCAGCATGCTCAATATAAACTATCTGAATAAAAGCAGCCATTGCCTCCAGTGGTCAGTAGTAAAATTTCACCTCCGTCTTTTGCCTGTGACATTTGCACAAAATTCCAACATGACAGCACAGAGCAACGTGCCATTTGGCGCCGATGAGAACAGCTTCTGTTTGGAAACATTTGAGTGGTTTGGTTTGAAGAACAGTTCTGAATTTCTGAAGAATTATTATGTTTGAAGGAAGTTCTCACATCTGGATATAGTGCAATAATCTCATACAGGGTAAAATACAACAGGTCTATTAAACAGAGGGGAAAGCTCACTACCACTGAGATGAAACACGACATTCTAAGTATTTGCTGGAGCAAAAGATTATGCCAAACAAAAACACCACTGGGCAAGTAGAGGGGGAAATTTGTAACATCTAATCCCTAGCTTTGAGTGGCAAAACTCATGAGAAATTAATCCAAAACTGTCCCTAGTGCAAAATCCTGAGATTTCTTCTATCATCTATAAATGACAGGCAATTATTACATTTTGGATGTAAATTAACCCATTATGTTTGGGTATGTGTGACCAATAAAGCTTAAATATCTAACTAGGAAATTGACTGACCGACCTCATCAGTAACTGCCCATGATCTAATGCCTCTTCAACCTCAATCAACCTCTTAGCCGTTTCAGTTGCTTTTGCATTTCTTTGGGATGCAAAAGGTACACTAGCAAACACAAGTTTCATCGAAGAAACTACATTTAAAGTGACCTAAAGGGATTCGGTCAGTTTCAATCAGTCAATGGGTGCTACCTAACAGGGCACATAAAGCTGCTATACATCACAAGTAGAGCAAAGAACATTAAGTTACATTTTGGCAAGCACCAGACCAAGTATTCACTGACAGGATAATCTCACTTATGTAGGGGCATTTTTCAGGATACTATTTCAAGCGAATGTATCACTTGATCAACAAATTTTTTCAACCTTTCAAACATTTGCCTTGGCAGAACTAGAAAATCCCTTATGCACTGAATGCAGCTGCATCGATCCAGTACTATGTGACACAGGAACATACCTGCTCACAAGCAGAAGAGTCATAGCTACAGGAAAGGAAAACAGGAACAGAAAGAAAACTCACAGTACTGCTATTTCACACCTTTTAGTACATTATAGAAGCAGTTATTTCTGCTTTCTGATGGGCCAGTTCTGGGGGTGAAGAAAAGCACATGTCTGTGCCCTGCCAGTATCTCACTCACCAGTCCTAGGCTCTTTCCTGTTCTTATACAAACACCCCTTCAAGTCCTCTAGGTAGGAGGGAACACCCATGTATTTAAAATTTTAATTTCCTGCCCCGTAAAGCATTTTGGCAAATTACTCATAGGGCCACAATGACAGATATAACAAATGGGAGCAGAACGACTAATTGTGGCTATTTTCATCAATATTCCTTTACTAGCTATCCTGATGCCACTGAAATCAACAACAGACATTTCTATTGGCTTAATGGCTTTGATGAAAGTAGAACAGATACGAAACGTATGAAAACCTCACCCACTGTAGAAGCTAAATTACTTAGCTGGCAAATACGCAGGGTTGAAAACTATGAATTCTTAAAACCAGAAGTTAGTCATTTTTTAAAGTTCCGATGCCGTATGTCACAATCCACATTATGTCCCTCAACAATGGTGTGATATAAAAAAAGCTCCACACCTTAATTTTTCATAAAGGGCATTTTGTTCAGATGTAATGCTGTGAAAAAAGTAAAATGAGATTTATAGGCAATGGAATACATTTTCTTGTATCTATTTCATGCTAAATTAAGTATTTGTAAACAAAAGGGTCAAGTCAATGCATGTCAGCTGAAATGAAACCAAGCAATAAATTGTGTTTTGGAACTCTTAACAGCATCATTATAACATGGTTGTGATATAAGCATTTCAAGAACATAGTGTTGAAAAATACAAAGTTCTGGTTTCGCACACTTTAAGGCATGCCTGAGTTCTACTGAAAAAATCTTCAAAATGTCCTCTTTAACTTAAAGGCAGAAGGAGGGCAAATGAGTAAGAACATGCATGTCAGCACAGGCTTTGCATAAATATTTGAGACTACTTTATCATGTACCGTCTTAAGTCAGAGTAGATAGTATCCAGTGGTTCCTGTAAAGGTTAGAAGTTAAAAATAATGAATATTTAGAGCTATATTGTTACAGAGAGCATTACTTGAAAAGGCATAGAAGACTAATGCAGTAAAGGAAAGATTTATAATCAGCAGAACAGAATTAAGTCAAGTGAATAGCAAATTTCAACTGACAGGTACTCTATTCAAACATGCAATCTTAAGTTGACAGTAAAAAGGACTGCTATAGGAAAACATCAGCACGGAATTTCCTCTTTGCAGTGCATTCCTATTTTCCATTAATCAGTCATATATTTCTGATTCTAGCATCAAGAATGTATACTCGTTTCCCCTCTCCATTGAAACAATAGGTTAGTACCTGTCTTAAAGCTTCCATCTCTTCATTAGCCACTCGCTTCTCAGAAGAAGTGTTCTTCAGTTTGGATTCTGCAAGCTCCAGCTCTGTCTGAAGCTTATCTACCTCTTTAATTACTTGATCTCTCTCACTCATTATGAGGCGGTATTCATTGAAAACTGAATCTCTTTCTTCCTTGTATTTTTCTGCATCCTTTGCTGCTTTCAGCTGCATTGTTTTGAACCTCGTCACTTCTGACTGTAATCGCTCCATCTCTCTCTGCAACTCTTTGTTTTGTGCTGTGGCGTTGCTTAGTTCCTGCTGTACTGATTCAAATCTAAAAACAAGCAGAAATGCCAGTAAGATACTTGTTCCTCTTTTTCCTTTTTCATACATTAAGGATTTGGCTCGATAACCAAATGTATGCATTAGTAAAACACAACCACAGAGGACATCTTTGACAGTGTACTCTCAGTGCTGCAAAATAAAAGTTAGACTAATTATTGCTTTAGGAATATTAGTGAACATTTAGGAATATTAGAGAACCTCTTTAAGGAACTGAAACATAAAAATTGTTAGAAATAATTCAGAATTAATTTAGTTATTAAAAGTAAATTTCTATCAAATTAGTCTAAAAGGAACGCAAAACATTGTCATTATTTAGTAGCACAAGTTTAACCTTATTCATTGAGTTGAGCTCTGCTCATCTTAGAAGTTAATTCCTTCTCCCAACACACACTCCCAGGCATGAGGGAAGAAGGGAAACAAATGTAGAAACTGGGAAAAACAGAACAACTTCCACATGCCCAAATATGCCACAAGGTTGGGTAATGGACAATTTAGAGGAGAAAAGAAGTGGGTTTACAGTAAAAATGCAGACAATGGAACTAAAACCAGCTAATCTAAACATTACTGTTGTTTTCATCAGTAGGTCATCCAGTAACTGAAATGCAAAGTATCTTACACTGTCAAAAGTAATATTTTAAAATTTAACACAGAAAAACATATGCACTTTATCACTACAACCTACTGAAGTATGGCACAATCAAAAAAAGGACATTAAGAGTTTAATTTAAAAGTAGTAACTTTTGTGTTTATATTGACAAAGCATTCTTAAAAGTAGGAATAATTCCACAGACAAGTTCATAATTAGGTTTGAAAAGGAACTTCTCCTGAGAGCAGTGTTTTACCACAATTGGACACTAAGATTTCCTTGCATGTTTTCTCCAAAGCTGCCAGGTAAATGTCATTGATGGAAACACTGTACCTAACCTGATGGACTTTTAGGGTTATCCAAATTTCAGGTGCCCACAAACCTCTGGCAGACTTTGTTCTCTCTCTCTCACACAAGCCTCGTGCTGTTTAAAAGTGCAATTTCTTGTCTAATCCAGCATGTTGCCTGACCCTTCCCAAGAGAGAGCTGTAAACCCAATTTCAAGTATTTCCTTGAAAGCCTCAGTGTATTCAAAGCATTGCCATAGCATTACTGAAGTATCTGCCAGTAATTTCAAAACCATCACCTTGCTCCCTTCAGGAAATTCTTCAGTTTAAGAGATCATAGCGCTGGCAGTACGGAAGACCTTAACACATTACAATCTGGATTGGTCTTTTCAGAACTGTGAGCATGAAGGTAAGAAGAATATACTACAGGAGAAGTACAAGGATATATCAGAAATCTTAGAGACTAAGCCTAACAACCTCACTGCCATGTGAGAATCCAGAGTACATTTGAAAAGTATTTGGGGGTCAAATCAAGGACAACACTGCGAAGATACAGGAGAGAGGGGAGGAGAAAAGATTTAAGGCAATGTTTGCCAAACAAAAAAAAATGTCATCAGTAAGGAAGGAAAAAACCAAAGAGGACAAAAACCACAAAACAAACAAAACCAAACCAAACAAACAAACAAACCAACCCAACCAAACTATGACAAGCATACTAGCATGAGGAATTGATGGGGCACTGATCAGAAAGGAGAGTCTCTGCCATAGAGGGACATTCACATTAAATAGTGATAAAAACCTGCATAAAAACCTGAAAGCGAAGTTCCAGCTGAAACACCTTGGTCCTGCTTGACCTTGGATTGCCTCCTAATGAGGAAATACAGGCAGCTGGATCACATTTTCATAGATGCCTTCTGTAGAGAAAGCCCATTGCTAACAACTGTTGTGAATGGATTGCAAGCAGCAGGGTTAGATGGGTCAGTAGGAGTACGCATGGGCTTATAAGCAGTGACCAATACTGAAAAGAACCCTCACCAGGACTACCTGCTTTGTCTTCAACGCAATTGCAACTGCAGGCAGATCTGTCCAAGTGCCATAGCCCACATTCAAAATGCAGACACACACATGTAGGGTAAGGGCACAGGAATTAGATAGCTGGTACAGCTAATTTGTAATCTGCAAACTATTCATCATCTTGGAGGCATTCACATGCTGTGTATTATTGTGACAACATTACAGATAAAAGAAAAAAGGCTGAACACTTCTCTGATATGTTTTAAGCCAAAGATACATTCAAAATGATACCTGGGCCACCACTGGAGTCTTACTCTTCCTGCTCCCTTTAAAACTTATTTTTATTGTGTTTACATTTGGTATTAATGAAAAAAAAATAGTGCTGCGATTTATGACCCATTCATCCTACAAACTACAAGTTTGTTAAGTCTTATATTCTGAAAATTATACTCACCTGAAATGCATTTTAAAAATTTTTGGTCAGTCACCCAGAGAAATACAGTTTTGGTTATGAAGAAAGGGTATAAACATAAGACAAATAAAAGCTTCTATAAATAGAATCAAGTAAAAAAGAAGTCCAGACCCAAAGCCAACTGAATAAAAGGCAAAAATTCCTGAATTTCAGTTACATTAATTTAGCTGGATCACTGGTTCACAGGAACACGAATATCTTTCATGAAATTCTTAAAACCAACCTCTGCTCAGTGTCAAACCACACCTTCGTCTCAAGAAGGAGACCTAAATCACAAGGCCATTATAGAAATATGTTGAGATTCTGCATGTATCAGCATGGTTGCAGTGTTTCTTGTAGTATGTATTAGGCTTTCCCTCACTTTCAGGAATCCATGGCAGTCTAAGTTACTAACTTATTCTCTTATTACTCATATTCTCCTATAACTTAATTAGATGTATCACAACTATGTACAAGCTATTCATGTGTACGTTATTATATATGCTCAATCTCACCTTTTTGAAATACTAAAAGTCTACGAATATGGAAAACAACATTTTTTGGCATTAGTCTGTGGGAGTTGTGTATTATCCCTAACTTATGTTAGTGAAAACATTTTCAACATGCCCATGGATGCTTTTTGGAGTCCTTATGTATATCAGTATCTTCCGGCCCCATATGGGTATCTGTGTAGGCTTATTATCAAGGAGGAGCAGAGAGAGGTTAAGTGTGGTATGACATAGTGTCTGTGCCCTTCTGTTTTGGCACTTGTGCTGCTCGCAGCAGCGGCACCTTCCCAGAGAAGTGAGACTCCCAGATGTCTGCATCCAGTGAACTCTGCTGCCAGCCTGTCTCGGAGTCCCACGCGGTCTGCAATTCTAATGTCATGAAAACTTAACTTACGCTTAAGAACGTCTTCATTTGCTAAGCACCTTTTTGTTAAATCATATCCTCCTACTGACTTGTTTTCTTTATTTAAAGAAAGATATATATGTTGAGGGACTCACCACCCATTGAGGAGTTTGTTTGGAACACTAAATCTGAGGTTTAATGAAACTTTGGTTGTATTTGACTCCCGTGTCTACATCTAAGAATAAACACAGCTTGAAAGGCAGACTATCCCTTTCTCACATGAGCTAAACAGTGGTTAAAATTCCTCATACAATTCCAAAACCCTAACTGGGAAATCCTTTTCTCAAGAAAAAGCACTATTTCTCCAAATAAACATCCCCATCACACCATCTAGGACATTCCAGAAAATCTTATATAGAAACACATACTTACTCATGACACTGAGATAACATATACTAGAGAAAAATTTTAGGAAAAAAAAAGTTAGAAAAGTATTTATGATTCTACCACAGAGACAATAAAATGCTACATTAGAATTGTTACTGCTTTCACAGCATATCTGAAGGTATCAAAACCTCATTATACCTTCTAAGAGAGGTTGAATATTGCTGCTGAAAATGTATTGCTGTGTCCCTTTGCTTCATCAACATGTCAATCTGTTTCTGAAGACGTCTGTTCTCCTCCTCAGCCTGTTCTAGGCGGCTCAGATCCGTATTGTGACTTGCAATCTTCTCATTGTACCGTTTCCTTAGGGCATCGTAATCCTTCTTCACACCCTCTAGCTTGTCCATTGCTGTATCATAAAGTTTATTTAATATCTCTGATGACCCATTTTGCTTCATAACCTAAAAAATGCCAGGAACTGTATTAATAAACTCAGTTTTTAATCAGTCCAATAAATTTGATTTAAAATATATATAAGAAACAATATTAGAACAAAAATATATTAACCGATTTTAATAATAATCTAAGGGAACACTGAGCCTCTTCTAAGCATTACTGTTACTGTAAGCATTACTATATCTGCTTAATGTTAACTGGGGAAAAAAAAAAATCTGCTTTATCAGAACTTAAGAGTGCACAAGTTCATGAAAAATCTCTCTCTACTTGTAACTGCTACCAACAGTTATTAAACTAAGTTTTTTTCAAAGTACTTTCTAGTTTTAGCAAGAGGTAATCACCATTTGATGACCAAGATGATAGCTGTAATTTAGGAAATGACCACGAGGTGGCATTCGTGACAGGTTGCCTGTGTTCTCCATGAACAAATTAAATAATTTAAAACTTCAAGAGAATAAAGGCTATCCTAAATATGTTATACACATAGGCATATATTTTAATATTCATACAATTTTTCATCTGACAACTACCCAGAGAGGTTTGTGTTTCATAAGCTGTCCATAAAATATGAACAGGAAGAGAAAGATCCATTTAAACACGAATGAAGTCTGACCTGAATCTTAGTTTCAAATTAGTTTCCATTGACATAAGAATCTTGTTGTAAATAGCAACGTTGATGATAAATTACTATCAACAACAACAGAAATCCTCTAATGAGCTTCAGCAAGTCTAGTCCTTCTTCCTTCCCAAAAGGCAAAAAAATGTGCCTGAAATGAGTAAATGCTATGCTCATTTTTTCTGTTTCTGCTTTTTAAATTAAAATTTGGCCTTGATGGAGCAGTGGGAATAAACAGAGAAGCTCTATATAGAATGGTGCCAGGAATTTATATAATCTTAACATTAGCCTACAAAGGTATGTCCCTAACTATCTGAAAATAAAAAGCATTAAAAAATTAGAAGGAAAAAAAGACAGAAAACATGAGCTCTATAAAAAGTTGAAACCAAACACATGGCAACTACCCTATATGCACAAATTGGCTCCTCATCTTCTCTGTGTCTTATATTCAGAGTAAGGACCAGTTCCTGAACATGGAAGAACCTGGATGCCTGCAGACCAAAAGGAAAGGAGACCGAAAGAAACTGCCTGCTCTTTGCCCAGTACTCACTGCCCACAGGGAGCAGACAACAACCATCATTGTCAGGAAACCACTTCTCTACACAGGCAACATAAGAGAGACAAATTTCTTCAGCCTGACACTTGTCTCGTTTAACTAACCAAGGCACGTAAAAGCAGTGAGTTACTGTTCATAAAGCAGTCCTGGAACAAGGCTGCACTTCGGTGAGAGTCTCATTGGCATGGCTGTTTCCACATACATCCCTATCCTCAGTGGATGCATAACCCGCACAGAGTTGGACCCATGATTAGCTAGCATGCTTCAGTGAAACATTTCAGATACACTAAACACGTGATAAACTGTAGGCATATGTAAAGTGTAAATACGTGTTGATTTAAACCCACTTGAGAGCGCCATTTTCCTGAAGTCTACTTCCCAAAGCATTCTGAGAACAGGTTGGAGAACCAAGTATTTGAGAATCCAAACGGAAACAAACCGATTCTCACTGTCTAAAGCATATATGGAATATCTTTTTGCTGAAAACACACTAAATAATTAAAGAAGGACAAATATACTAGAAATTGGATGGAATTCAGCATAAACTTGCTCACAGAGATTTGATGGAGGAAAGCAGGAACACCATAAACAGGAAGGAGCGTAATAAGGAAGGTCTCCCATTCAAAATCCCAGTCTGAGAAAAAGTAAATAGTCCCAGCTGGACCGAGGAAGACAGCCATGGCAACAAGAAACCGTATATGCAAGCAGCAGAAACTTAACCTGGTCAGCTGCTACACAACAAATCCATGACAATCCCACACGAAGAGTAACCCGATCAAAAGTTTTTGCTCTCTGAGGCCACTGAGATGTTGTGTTTTGCTACGGCCTGACAATGAAACAACACGTCAGAGGGATCAACATAAATAGCGCTAGACTAATGCAGATGAGAAACGACACAGACAAGATAAGCCTCTTGGCGCCCCTTCAAGACACCATGATTCACTCTGACATGCCGAGAAATGGAGTTACACAACTTTCTCATTAGAGAGTCACATACATCGTTTTCTTTAAAGGTTTAATCGTGATGTTGACACAAGACTGAATTTCTTTAAATAAATACTGACAATGATACTTCAGCCTCCTCCTGTGCCGCCAGATAACTTCAAACTTCAGGACAGAACCTCAAAATACAATAACCTTCCCTTGGAGGTTTTACATCCCTGCTTTTCAGACTGGGAAACGGATGCACAGAACAATTACGCGATTTGCCTGGGTTTACACAGCAAACCATTTTTGCTACACAGAGCATCAGCCATGTTCTGCACCAAGCCACTACACCGTTTCACAGCAGAACTCTCAAGATAACATTAGAGGAAAGGGATCAAAAGGAAATACGAATTTTCTGCACTAGCCCTCAAGCACCTCCTAAAGCACCATTCGGCACATCCAGCTTGCTTTGACCTTTGCCCCTCCTACCCTAGCAAATAATTATTTTTGTTTGCATAGGTTTTGCTTCTGCAGCCTAATGTTTGACTTGCAAGTTTGCCCTGTGAATGAGCTTACACACAGTTAACCGAGATACTCTGTTTAACCATTCCACATGCTACTATTCTATTCTAACTATTCTAACTAAATGATCAGACTTTTCCATAGGTGAACCGTGGACCTGATATGACCAGCTGCTCCTTACTATTACTTTTCTTTCTTCAGAATGTGTGAACAACTTTGTCCTAGAGACAGCCTGTTATACACAGCTCTGAAATGTCCACCTCTTCCTGAAAAGCTTGTCTTTTTTTAAGTTCAAAACCATTAATCAACCCGTAGCTTTGTTCTAACTGAAGCGTCTGCAAACCTCAATAACCAAACTTAACTCAATCATTCCCCAAACCATTACAGTGTCACTAGATTTAAAAAAAAAAAAAAAAAAAATCAAAAATCAAAAAACATACCTGTCACTCATTTTTTTTATTGCGATACTTCCCAAAAAACAAACATAGCATGCAAGTTTAAAGCTGTCCCATAAAATATCCTAGGAAAACAGTCAGCTTTTTAATCACTTTGCAGCTTCAAGATAGGATTTTGATGCCTCTCCACCCACTTAAAAAAATATCACGCACACACAATCTTCCTCATGTACATCTTTTTCAACTCTGCATCGAAATTTCTTAATATCAGCTAATATTCTATATCCCTCATTCTTTTCCTCTTCCAGCTAAAGAAAATCAATTAGTACCCAAGATCTCATTTTCTCCCCTAGTCCTGTAAAATGTAAGGCAGATTTTCTAGAATGAGTAAGACAACAGGCAGCAATGCTGCATATTCAGTTTTATTGACTTATTTATGAAAGAAGCAATTCATGATCTCTTCTAGCACTTACACTACAAGCTGTAGCTCACCTGCTGCTGCTGGCTGCGCAGGTCCGTTATCTCTTTCTGATCCTCATCATGAAGTCTCTTCATTTCCTCACATGACTGCTGGAGATGATTATGTTCTCGCACCAACTGCGTGTTTTTCCTCTTCAAGGTATCCATGTCCTCCTTCAGCTGTGACTGGTCACTCAGC
This sequence comes from Platalea leucorodia, assembly GCF_965183815.1. Taxonomy (NCBI): domain Eukaryota; kingdom Metazoa; phylum Chordata; class Aves; order Pelecaniformes; family Threskiornithidae; genus Platalea; species Platalea leucorodia. Next base: position 27,175,298 of record NC_138826.1, read on the forward strand.
AGCCGACTGTGCAACGTGCTGTCATGGCACACAAAAAAATGCTCTCAGAGGCCAGCTTGCCAGGACAAAGTCCTGGACTAATTCATTTCAAGCATGAGTTTCCTACCAAGAAAGCAGGTCAGACTAACTCAATTCTGCATATTTGAGTATTCCAAGCACGGGGGGGGGGGGGGGGGGGCGGAATCAGAAACAAACAGGGACATATATATGAAAATACATGGAAGTACACAGTACAGAAACAGCATCAGAAGAGATGATGCATTTATGCCACCCATCAATGCCATTTCATAGCCATTTTAAAAGCAAGCAGACAGACAAACAGAAATGGTGTAATGCAAGCATAAGATGATCCTGGAGATAATGGGAAATATCCCACTAATCACCTTCAGTTTCTCTTGGGCCCCTCCACTGAGCAGCAGCTAACCAAAATACAGATGAAAACTACAAAAATCTCAATATATGTTGTTGTTTTAAAATTAAACAAACAAAAAACCCAAACAAACAAAAAAAACCACAACCAACACAGACACACTAGGTATGTTTCAACTACATTGAATCAGGTAAAAAGCTATCAAAGTTACTCCAAACTTCAAGCCATAATTATTGAAAGAAATACATTCTCACTTAAAAATTAAATAACTGGGAGCCACATGATGAGGCTATCATTCAGATTATAATTCAAGGTAGCAGTCCAAAATTAGACCAGACCACTGCTGAAAAAGAGCAAAAAATCAATTGAATGTATTTTACTACCACAGATGAGCGACATTTGGATACTGACAAGTTGTTTTTGGAACAGAATGATTCAAACTGAACTCTCACACCTGCTGATAAAGTTTTTAAAGTCCATATTTATAAAAAAAAACCACATATAACACACAGCAATTAATAGAATCAATTTACATTTTAAGATACTTTGTATTTCTTCCTTATGAAATGACATACCAACATTTCCTGCACAGAATGACCCAAAGCATTTAAAAAAAAAAAAAAAAAGTCTTCCTTAAAATTAGGACAACCTGCTAAAAAAAAGCCTTTGACAAACTAAGTTTATTTAATTGAGTGAATATAATCTTTACACATAGGTTATTAATCTCTGTTATCTGCTATGCAGATTTTGTTGGAAACTATAAATTCTTTGGAACAGTAACTTTTTTTTTTTTTTTTTTTTTTTTTAAAGCGTGGAGTTCTAAGAATTACTGCAGGAGAAAATAACATTTGAATAACATATTCAACTCAATTCCTTTCTTTACCCTGAGAATTACTCATAGGATGAACAGGAATTGTATGCATGGATTTCAACATGTGTTCTCATGTTTTGGGCACCTAAACTCCAACAGTGAGTTTCAGCATCCCTAAAGTTTTAAGTAGGAAACTGAATTATTCAAATCCAAGTAAATAAGTTCTTATAATAATAATAAAAAAAAAATACCTCTGAGTCAATTAAAACATGCTATACTTTCTTCTGACCAGATAAGCTTAGTCTGTACCAAGTGTAAATGCGAAAGCTTGTACTTTTATATACGCATCATTTTGCAGAAGCCTAAATTGTTGGTCTCTGAGAAATATGACTATATTCTTGGTAAACTGAGTATTTCAATCAATCACTCTATCTTTTAAAACTCAAAGTTTTTCTCCTCAGATGAGAGAGTAAGTCCTTTTATATTATCATGAAAATACTGAAATAAACGGAGTGTAACAGTATGGTTTCAGGGACTACAGAACTCCTAAATAAGGCAAGCAAAACACTTATTTTTTAGGATAAAGAATACAAGTGTTTCACACCAGCACTGGATGGACATAGGTATTCAGCTCTTAAAAAAAAAAAAAAATCCATCTACAATGTACAGAACACCAATGCTTTGCACAGAATTCACTAGCAAATTAAAGATTTTTGAAAATCCTCCAATGAAACTAGGAACAAAGCTCTTTGTAAAGAAGTCACACAACTTGCTACATCTGTACCTGTTAACAGTCTTTAATACTACTTTCAGGTTTTGGAAGAAGAATGCAAGGAAATTATGATCTTTAAAGACTTGAAGAGTTGTGGGTGAAAGTGCTATGTTAGAACCAGCAGCCCCCAATGAAAACAAATGCTGTCATTAAATACTAGTCATATTTTATAGTGTAGATTTAAGTGAAATAAACTTCAAACCAAGAATGTATCTGCATTTCTATTTCTGAGCTGTCTTCCTTTCAAGTGAAGAAAACATTCCTACTTGCATCAATGACTATTTTTTAAACAGAAATAAATGCTAGAAATATTCACCAATTTCTCCCTATTTTATTGCATTTTCATAAAAGCTTACAATTGGTCTAAGCCTGTGTTAAAACTTACACAAGTCAGCATGAGAGCTATCACAACCTATTAAAAAAAAAGTAGCAAGTTACATTCTCTCAAATTATACTCTGCTCTCCAGCCTGACAGTAAGGCTATTGGATTGTAACTGCAAGTCAGTAACTAGGCTTTCCTTGTTAGTGTCCCATCAAGACATCAGGGATTTCTATCTCAAATTCTTCAAAACAAAACAAGCAATCCATACTTTATCATTTCAAATAGGCCAGAAATGTTTATCTGATGCATGTAAACGTTAACCTTGCAATTAAAGTGGAAAAACAGAATTTTAAAAAAAAAAAAAAAAAAAAAAAAATGATGACCATGTTCTAATACTTTATGATCTAGCACAGACTGGTAAACTCTTACCTCATATAGCTTTACTAATACTTACTGATAAAAGTCTGCCTCTTTTGCTGCTTCTTCACATCTTTTTAGTGTCTTGGTGTGTTGATTCTGCAGAGACTGTAGGTCTGACATGGCCTTCATGCACTGAATCTTCAGTCTTTCATAATCATGATTTGGTTTTGGACTAGGCCTAGCATGGAAAAAGAATATGAAGTTGAACATCAGCTACTAAAGAGAATGAAAAGTCTGGAAAATTACTATCCAATAAATAAATAGTATCACACAACTGTTGATACTTAGGTTATATTATGCTTTAATTTAAATACTGACCACTTCACATTAAGATGCAACCACAAATAAAAATTCACTGACTTTAACGTGTATTAGTTTTATACTGAGACATAACATCTAATAATGAGATAATTCTAACACTAACACGGCGAAAAATAGTCCTGAGTGTGCATGTACATTCTCTTCTGAGCAGCCGTATCACACAGCAGAACCGTCACTTGATACAAGAACAAATCAATCACAGTCTGCTTGGCTTTCCTGTGCTACCATATCAAAACTCTCAAAGAAAAAGCACAGAGCTGCAGTGAGAGTGGGGCTGAAAAGAGGCTGCCGAAGTCAAGTGGGGGCTGCATGGAGATCTGGGCTAGGAAAAACTTCTCATCTAGGCAGCAGCTGGAGGACCTTCTCTACAGCTCCCTAGGAAAATCACCATTAGGGTTGAGAAAAAGAATTTCAATGGAACACCAAATGCATGCATCTGTGCCAGCAGAATTTGACCAGTTTGACTAATCAAGAATTTAATTTAACTAATTTGACCAAGTCATTCTGCTGAATTACATATCTGATTTAGAGTTACCATGTTCTTTTAAACTACTATAAATGAATGAGAAAACATGTCACACTTTCGTAAGATAACCCAAATTTTGTTCAAATAGTTATGAGGAATCCTCAATACAATATAATCTCCAATAAGCAATTTTCAGTAAGCTGAACAAAGTGAAAGCCAAAGTCAGTCAAAAGAAAATTTTTGACTGAAATTTTTTTTAGTATATCAGGATGACAGGGAGAGGAGGAATTTTCTAAATTAATCTACCTTGTCAAGCAATTGACCAACATAGATTATGTTTAGAATGTGTGGTCATTGCACATGATACCTTTATTTATTAGAAGAATCATAAGTCATGCTAGAAACTAAATTAGCAGGATTATGCCTTCTTGTTTTGAAGCACTAAGCTTCTAATAGAGACTCTAAATTGAACTGTTCTTCCTCTACACAGTCATAAAATTTTTGCACCATTGAACTTTCAAGTTTCAAAATGAAGCTTCTGACAGCTGTCCCTGTGTCATCTCCTGGGTCTCCTATAACTCCACAGGCAACGAAAAAAACAACCACAAAAAAAACCCCAATTGCTTTCTAATTTGACTCTGTTTATTCTCATATCAGATTTGCTCCGTTGCTGCACAGAACACCCTTTCTCTCTCCCACCTCCCACTCTCCCAAACAGCTTCGCTGTAAGCGCAGCCTGAAAAGCAATCAGAATTCTCTTTGCTTCATACAAAAACAGCAACACGGATTCTGGAACTGAAATGCAGCTGGCAATTGAATCAAAATGAAAATGGTTTCACACTGCTGCAGTGGTGAGAGTTGTTAAAAAAAAAAAAAAAAAAAAAAAAATCCTAGCCACATCTGATTCACAGACTTTCAGGGAGGGCGTGTATGACATGAAGGTGCTTTATAGCAACCCAGTTGCATTTGGGTTGCTCAATAGTAAGGCCTTCAATTGTAATTCCTCTTTTTCTCCTTTCTCCAGAGAAGTGCTCCTGGGGAAAACAAAACAAAAAAAACCCTTTCCTTGACTGGCAGACTTTAGCAAAAATTAAAAGCCAAATTCGTATAAAGTAACCAAATATTCAAGTCACATCTACAGGGTTGTCTTTAAGGTTTGTTTTTTTTTTAATTCACTGATTAGGGGTGCCAAAAGAAGTAGTATGTTATTCATACAGTGTTACAGACATATTACCGCAACTACTGCAGTGTTATTCTTTTAAAATACAACCCTAGTTAGCATAAGTAAAACTCAATTGGAAATGTTCACACCCTTGACAGAATCACTAAAAACCCAAGTATTGATTTAAATTAGACTTTAGGGTGAAATTATTGAAAGTAGACACCATCTGTCTACCACAGTCATTAAAATGACTACATTAATTGAAGCACAGTTTAACTCTCAGTTGAAGCGTTAAGCTTACTGAGACCCATAAATACATGCTCATATTAAGCTTGTAATCATGAATTCATATTTGTGCAAAATAGTTCAGTGTATGAATTTTTACTAAAGGATATCTTTCAGGTCAGTCTCAAAGCTATGGTGAGAACTTGTTCTAAAAGTTTAACATCAATCACGTGTATTTCATATATTGCTGAAGTATCACTAGCATTAGTCTTAAAAAAACAAACAAACAAACAAAAAACCAAAACAAAAAAACCAAAACCCAAACCTATGAACATACTGATACCATGTAGGTAACTACAGAAGTTAGCCTACCTACACAACGAGGAAGGAACAACAATGCCACCAGTAACATCCTGCATTCTAGCTCACCTACATGAAATAAAAACCACCTGGATAGCCAAGGCCGTATGTTCCGCAGTGCTGTTCCAAGGGGTTATGTCTCGGCAAGAAAAACGGGGATATGCACAGGAGGAATATTGGTCAGAAGTCAAAAATCAAAACTGTTGCAGTCCATTCAAATGCATTTAGTGGTTGACTCTTAAACATTTAAGTAAGACCACCACAGTTTTATGCTAAAATGCCTCACAAAATACAGAAAACTATGATTTCAATAAAGGAGAGGTGTCAGTTACTATTTTGGAAGCATTGGTTACGAGTTAACAAAGTTTAAAATGCTTGTGTCAAAGGTCCAACTGTTTTTCTGATATTCACATAACAACTCTAAAAATCTTTCATGTTCCAGTGGAATCACCCTGAGCATAAATCAAGGCCACAGTGAGACTGACATTTACACGTATCTGATGCTGACATAAAAGCTAATGCCAACAGCATTACCAGCTTTGTGGGCAATACCTACCCAACAACGTGAAAATGTTTTAATTTGCTATTGCAATTCCACCACCAATTACAGATTACACATAAAACAGTCTATTCCCAAAGGCAGTTTTCAGAGGGTTTATTTGTATTGCAGTTCTCTTCTACTACTACATAAGTAGCAAGTATAGCAAGTTTAAGTCTATAAAATGCACCTTGAGCACACTAAATTATCTGGTCAAATCTTTGCTTCATCACCACAACACGTGCACGCATACAGTCACCATCAAGTGACACAAGCACAAGGCATGAGCAATCCTACTCCTGTCCAGCAGGATGACACATGTTCACCTGATTCAGCACATCACAATCCACTTCGGTGTCTCCTCTTCAACTGCTCTAGACTTAGTCAACACTTGCTTTGGAAAACAGCTGTTGGTTTTGCAACTGCCAGCCTTCACAGCCAGCGCAGCCCAGCCTACGAATGTGTTGTGAGCTGCAACTGTTCTGAAGCACACCATCGTGACCTGTCAAGATTTGCCTCTACACCACCAGTATTTGGTACAGCCATGGTTAAAGTGGCATACGCAGCCAAGAAAGCAAAAGCCCTTTTTGGGTCATAAAAGTCACCATCTAAATAATGATCTTTCAGCTTTCACACTTCAGTGTAACAGTTTGCAGTGTCTGGGCTTTGACTCCCGGAAGGCTGAAGTTTAGTTTTTTATGAGGAAAGAATGCAAAACAAAGTAAAAAAACCAACCAACCAACCAAACAAACAAACAAAAACCACCAAAAAAAACCCCAGCAAGCTTTATGTGGATGGGAGGAGCAGTTGCTTTTATACTGAAGGAAAAAAAATGTCAACTAATAATCTTCACTCATTTCCCACTCTTCAAATATTTAATTGTTTGGAAAGCAGCATCCTCCATCTAACATACACTGTCCAAGCACTGACCAAATGCAATGTTTATTTTGGTGAGTTGTTCTTTAAGGTGTAAACATTTATATTTTCCACAACATACAAATCCTACACTTGCAGCAGAAGATTGATTTGACAATTAAAGAGCAAAAACTAGAGCAGCCTAGAGGACAGCTCATCAGAACTTTATTAATAGCATCCTGGATTATGGAGAACATTATTGTAAGCTATAAAATCCTCAATGCCTAAGCTCTAGTGACTTCAAATAAGAAATCCCTCTGTATAAATAAGTAACTGGAAGCTATGCAAAAGACATTGACATTTGACCACCTTTTCCTTTCCCATCCCCACAACATTTGGAGACCCTCAGATAGAACACAATGCTCTTAAAGTAGCCCTCAGAACTCATGGGAAGGGAGCATTAAGATGGGTAGCTAAGGAGTGAATAAAATGCCCAGATTCTCTCAATTCCAGTTCACTGGTTCAAATCTTGACCTTATTTCATAAGGACAAAAAGTTTAATTAACCACCTGACCATGTACAGATAGAGCTGATGAAGTAACAGATACAAACAACAAATAAAACATTAAAGTTCAGAGAAGCTATGAATCATGGCAACACCTACCAGAAAATCTGTTCTTTGCTCTTATTTCAGATTCAGTGACAGACAATTTTTTCCAAGGTTCAAAAAATCTCTTACATGTGCTTACTGCAGGCAAAAAGTACCTGCTCAGTGTGCCCAAAGTCGCATTTATAAACATTAGCAGATCTTTAACCCTCTAAAATAAACTAATTCTGTTTCCTACCCAATAAAACCCTTATCTACAATTAACTCATACAATCCCTGAGTACTATGTTCCTCATAACTTACCAACCCTCAAATTAGAATGAGCTGCATAAGGCTGCTGGCCATTAACTGACTTTGAACACGTTATTTTAGTTTGGCAGCACTCATAATTTCTCAGTGGAGGAGAGTTCCTTACTCTCAACATGTTAATGCTACACAGTCCCTCAATATATGTATACCAGAAAGCATATCTCCTAAAAAACACTTACTCTCCTCAACAGAAGTCCAAACCTCTCTCTCCTTGCAGAAGCACAGGAATAGCTGAGATTTTTTTTTTCCTCTCTTAATTTCTGTCCTTCAGCCAAGTATTCAGAGCTATTTCCCTTTGTTCTCTCTTGCTTTCAAAACAGCAAATGCTTCAGCCACTGTCTTCTTTCTCTGCCCACAACATAACCCAGGAAACCTACACAACTTGTTTGCTTTCTTCTCTCAACATAGAGATAAGCCCTACTCCCCTCATTCCCACAGCAAAATTGCTGGAGAAAGCGGGAATAGGCATTCAACAGGCAGCTCTGAAACCTGGATGTGGTCACCTACATACACACACATCACCAGGATGCAGGTAGGTTACAAGTGACATATATACATTGCAATATCCTTGCTGCTTTACAGGCAAGCAAGAGTCAAGATGCTTGAAAACACTACTGAGGACTAAATTAAAAAGGTACGTTTCCTTTATTTTTACCTGCAGTCATCAAAAGTTGATCCAGGAGATGAAAGTGCAAGTCGCTTGCGCAGCTCATCCCTCTCACGAGTTACCTGACGGAGCTGATATAATATCGTCTCCAGCTTCTCACTCATCTGTCTCGTGTCTATTACAGGTGGTGGAGATGATGCTTTACCAGTCGTACCTGACCAAGAGATAAATAATTGGCAGTCAGAGAGCGCCTTGAAAAAACAATACAATTTCACTAAAGCAGTTAACACTAATTTTAAAAATCCTGTATTTTTGGTTGCAGAATCCTGTTCAAAAATAAAACACCTCATGGAAGTTTTCATCAGTGAGTTGACACAAGAATAACTCCAATTCAGTCAGACCCCACGCAGAAAGGCCCTATCTGCGTTGCAAGTTAGTTTGCATGAGTAGGTTCCTTGCTTACTCATGAACTTACAAGTTGCCTAAAAGGCAAGGCAAGTTTGCAGTCACAACTGCAGAGACCTCAGAAACTACCATAGTGACAGAAGTTGTAGCTACAAAGTTATTTCCAATAATGAACCATGTTCTTGCTTCTACAAAAAGAAGTAAATTCCACCCACACCAACGCACCCCAGCAACAGCAGAGAAATTGTTACAAGCACAGGGGCTCTTTTCCTGTTCCTTTATCTAGCACACAGACATACTATTCTTCTATCTGCTACTGCCAACATTTATTTTTAATGCAATTCTTGGCTTTCACATGTCACAGTTTATCAGTCCAGTATGTGAAGTTTAAGATTTGACTTGCCAACAAATCATGAAAAACGAGCTTAATTTTTAACAATGTTGGCTAAAATGAGCACATTACAATCACTGCAACCGGACTACACATCAAATTTCCTCTAAGGGGCAGTCATACATTAAAGAGTTTTGTGGGATCTTTTAATTCTCAGCTTTCTTAATATCAGAGATGAACGATGACACCTACTGTCTTCCCAGACAGCTATACCAATACAAAGAGGTCTTCTTCCACCTAAGAGATGAGAGTGTGGTATATTATGTTTCACAATATACTGACAATTAATTCAACTGTAATTTTAGTTCTGCCCACTTTAATCCCAGACACATGACAGCAAACTCAAAGATACAGGTCACAGATATGAAAGTTAAAGGTCTAAATGTATACAAGAGATTACTATTTTCTACCCAAAAGAGAAATTCTAGAAAGAGTTTGCATAATTATACACCTGAAACAAGATGCTGACATATGTTAGGATGTACCTTTTTTATGCCTTTTTTTTAAATGGAGAAGCAAAAGCTACACAGTAAAAATAATGCTCTCTGATCACTGTCTTTTCAAAGAAAGAATTTCAAACGAAGTAATTTCATCTGATCAAACGCTAATGAGTTGCCAGGATTGGCTTTTTATCTCTAAACCCAATTCAGGAAGGTATTGCAAAATACAAAAACTCCCTCCAACTTTTAAATAGAACTACCTGTGCTTTAAATTTCCCACACCAAAATAACTGCAGGGTCAGGGCTATCATACATACAGCTTCTAGAATAATAGGATCCTTGTTCTTATTCCTTTTCAGCTGTTACTGTAATTCTATAATGAGAATTTATGAGCACAGACTGTTCTTTTAATCTAACTATTGCATAATAATGTATGTAAATGCTCTAATAGCAAACTGAAGAAATAAAAAATTGCAGGAACAGCTTGCATTCTGTAGAAAGACACAAACTCACATCACTCAAAAGAATTCTCAATGGAGGCTGCATTTGGGCTTTCTACTACTACTTTGTTTCACCCCTCCATCCAGATGGAGCCCCTTCATCCATAAGGGCTAAGGATCTCACACTTTTAAATGCAGTTACCCTTCCTTTTTCTAAAATAAGAACCATTCCACATAACTTTTAAGGCAACATTATACAGAAACCAGTAATAGTACAAATGCACTATCCCAGGCTCATGATATAGGGAATAAATAAGGAAAAAAACAAATGGATAGATAAACCAGGTCAGAGTATCTATTCCTTTGGAATAGTTTGGACACATTAATGAGCAGGGAATTTCATAAACGAATGAAAAGGTAAAGACAGACAAACCTAATTCAGGTATCGACAGGCTGCATGGTTTTGGGTAAATTCAGTGGCAACCTGCACATCCTCTCATTGAGCTGACACATCAGAATATGCGTAACACTGAAAAAGTGCCCTTCTCATCCCTACAGAGAAGTTCAGAAGCTTATCTGTCATCCTGGGGCTACTTGCGAGCAAAACAGATGAACAGGATGCAAGGGGCACAAGAGGAAGGAGGAGGAAAATCAGGAAGGCTGGTGTGCTTTACATGAAGGAAAGAGCATTAGATTAACAATAACCCACCACTAATATCAGTGTTAATCCCAGCAGCAGTCCCATGCACAATGTCCACTACGCAAGCATGCAATGGCTGCTCTGGGAATCTAAAACACAGTATAAGGAGGTAAGAGTAAGCAACCTCTGCTCCTCCACCTCTTTCCCCCCTCCCAGCTTTGACAACATCCCAGTGACAATCTTCTTCAGATGAGGAGAACATTTGTGCACACGGTCCCAAAACTGTGCCAAGCAAGACAAGACTGCTTTAATAAAGACAGGCTAATTAGCCTCAGGAAAGCAGCTTTCTTGACTAATGCGAAACCATTCATCTTAGTACCCGAAAAGGTTATTTTTCATTAACTTGTCACTTTTTACAAGTACATCAACAAATACTTTCATCTCAAATGCAATGATGTTGTTGTCAACGCATAATACCAGCCAAGAGATGTATGCCTTTTAATTGCTGTGAAAACACAGATCAATATGAGCCAGATATCCCTCCTCTTATCCTTAAAAGAAGGCCAAAAAGTTTACCTTTGCTTGATTTACTAACAACCTTACATCTTCAATAGTTGTACAAAAGGTGTCATAAATGTTGAATCATATTTGTGGATGCTCAAAAATAAACAAAACTAAAAACTTCAGTAAACTCCTCCTTCATCAGAAAAATTCAATACTCTCCATTTCCTTTAAAGGGCCTTTTATAGCTGAATACTAAAAGCCTTTTACTGCATCTGACATCCTGATGCAGTAGAAGGAAAGTGACCTGTGCTTCCAGCTTTGTATTCTTTTTCCATCTGACTGCTTATTTTACACAACAGTACTTCCTTTCTGCACTTTAACCAGTCAAACTGGTCTTAAAATGTACAAGCCTAAAGGCTAAATCTCCATTATACAAATTATGCCACCTTTCAGTAACTCACCTGCTTTCTCAGACAACCTGGATTTGTGAAAATGTATTTACTGCACGGCCTGCCAAGTGCAACTCATTCATCTGCTTCAGTAAGCCTCACGACTTATTTTTCACGAGCTGCACTTGGGCTCTGAGAACCCAGCCGTATGGTAGTCACCTCCCTGGCCAGCCTCCAGGTAAGCAATGCTCCACCAACGCCCGAAAAAGCCTAACAGCGGGGACGCATCGCATGTACATGCATTAAATCCCGAGTAAGCATTGACTTAATCTGAAGCAAGATTTTGCAGGATTTCCATCATACATTTTATAAAAGAAAAGCCTTAAAAACAGAAGCTGGAGCAATCATATCTTCCATATTTATAGTCCAAATGCTGGACTTCACAGAAACCAGAAAGATCTATTATTGTAGTACATACCAAATACAATTCTTGATAATTACTCTAATCACGACTGACTGAAGAGATAATACAGCCACACAGAAACCACTGCTCAGTTAGCTTCACATTTGGGCATGGGGTAGCAGACTTTTTGAAGAAAAAAAGAACACTAACAGGGCTGGGAAACTTGTTAAACTGACCAAGATGTACCATAATGCCCAATCAATATAATGTTGAGGTGGGAAAATGGGTACCAACGCATAAACAGCTACTTTTAAGAAACATCATTAACATATTTTGAATGATAGAAACTCATTACTCTCTGAGAAATACACTTGTATGACAGGTTCAACTAATTCAAAAGGTAATCTGTCACAAGCTAACAGAATGCCTGAATTTTTGATGATTTTTTTTAAACTCATAAATTTGTGCCAGTTCTTGCTTGCAAACAAACAGGAGACTATTCATTGTACAGTCAAGCCTTTTTCATTGCTTTCTTTCAAAGAAAAATAAAATCGATAGGGATGTTCAGAATATTATTTCTTTACGGCCTTGTAAATCATGACAGAAAACATTAAAAAAGACTTGCAAGACTTATTGCAAAGCATGATCAACAGGGTTTCTCCTCAAGCACAGGAAGGGATGAGGAGTAAAGACTTATGCCTGCTGTAGGAAAATGCGCACTAAAATATTTACTTTCTTTCAATAATTTATGAGGACTAGAACAGGATTACATATCCAAAGTCATCATTTAGATACATTTCTTCAGATTTACCTTTTGAAGTTGTCTTGAAATAGTGCAGAGCACAGAACAGAATTGCATGTAGGTGAAATAAAACATTAGTAAAAACAAGCAGCAGGATATTGAGGAAAGAAAACTGAAAGCTAAAATAATGAACTATGGAAACAGTTTCATCTGACAGACAGAAAACGTAATAGGTTATGAAAGCAGTGAGGATCATGTAACATGCAAGGACAAAAGAATGGGTTATTTGTTTTAATGCAGAATACAAGCAGCTATACAAACCCACCAGCATGTAAAACAAACTTTCAACTTCAGTAAGCTTAAGGCTTTAGAAAGAACTTAACAGTGGTTCTAGAAAGATCAATATGAAAGAAAATCTACAACCTAATACTCAAAAATAGCAAGGAGGGGGGAAAAAGGGCAGATATGTGAATTCAAAAAGTCCTTGCAGAACTTTGCTGAGCTAAAACGCAGAGTAAAATCTGTTACCATGACCAAGGAAAATACAGCTGAAGCTTTTGGGTTTGAATATTCAGGAGCTCCCTGGTTGGAAAGCTCAAACCCTCCACTTGCCAGGCTCACAACTGCACACTGAAAGTGTCCTAGACAGAAGTGTCCAATCCGAACCCAATGGGGACAATGACTAGGGTCAACCACTGCACACCGACCAAGGGGATGAGACTCCACCAGCACTCGTTCCTTCACGTCTTCTCCTGCAGAGTTGTGAGCATCATCTCACCATACTGTTTTACAGCCCCAAAAGAAAACTGCTGACACCAAAAGGACTTCCTGAATGCACAGACTGATACAGGGCCTCAGGGAGTAGCGAAAGACACTTGTGTTCCCGACATGCTGTCTGGAGCGCAGGAGATGGGTACTCACACACACTGTATTTCCATTCAAATCACTACAGACCAACCAAATCTTCAGACATTTCTCCAGGGAGCTGCCTAATGTTAAAAAGATACCATAGCAAACAAAATACCATGAAGTGGTCAGCTATTCATTAGTGGTTCTCAAGCCCTACGTACATAGAACCTTTAAGAGACCAAGAATTAACTCAAACTGATTAATTACAGGAAATGTTAAAAAGAAAGAAAGAAAGAAAGAAAAAAAAAAAAAAAGAACAAACCGAAAAACCACCAAAAAACCTCCCAACCCAAACAAACAAAAAACCCCAAACAAAAGCAAAAAACCCCCAACCTTCCTCCTCCAAGACTGCACCAGTATACATCAGCAAAGCTAACTTTTTTGTCGTTACTGTTGCATTTTTTTAAAACAGGACATCACATCCATTGAGTAATTCTCGGGTACTTCTGAAGCAACAGAAGTTGAGTGAACACTGTGCATGACTAAATGTCAATCCGTGGCTGCCTGAAAATGGATGCCATAGAAGTCAGTGATAATACAATAAAGCTAAAGTGCTTATTACTTAAGAGAAGATGTTTATGAACAAACACATCAAAAATTAGGTAAAGAGATTAAGGATCAATCCTAGAGACATCTACATGATTCATGAACAGAGTAAAATAGAAGGACAGTGAAATTACTTTAAGTTTGTGGAAGAGGGTGTTTATTTCCTAAGTCAAAAATCTTGTTTCCAGCAAACTAAACAAGTACTCTTCAGATCAAAGGACAAGAAAGTTACGTAGGAAATAAATCTACAAAAAGCGGTTTAATACAATCATTGAGGCCAAATTTTACTGGAAAATGACTTCTGAATAAAGAGACTGATTGGCAAGGAAGTGGAACATCGAAGGCAATTACTGCAGTACAGAAAAGGATTCTGATGTGGTATACCAGTAGAGGTCCTAGCACCTTTTCTCATTCATTTGTGGCTGTGTTGCAGGTGTAATATTGCCACTTGTTCATTTGTCAGTATGTGTTAACTGTTGAGGTATCTTTAGCAAATATAAATTTTGTGTTTGTGTTAGTAAAAAAAAGCAAGAAAGACAACAAGAGATTCCTATACGTTGTCGGGGCAGGGGGGGATAAACAAATCACTTTTTCAGACAAGGAACAAGTGTTTTACCTTTGACTGAAAGAGTATCATAGAGCACACCTGCAACTGAACACTTCCTACCAATAGTAAAAACAGTTACTTTGTTATATGCAGCTGTAGATAGTGTGAAGCAATAAAGTGAAATCACAGCAACATAAAAGGACAGTTGTCAGAATGGCCAACATGAAAACAGGGAATAAAAGACTACACATTGTTGGGAAGGAATTATCATCTGATGGGAGTGAGGTAATGTTTACTTTGGAGTAAGAATTAAGGTCCTCAGACCAAGTAACTTGAATTGCAATTAGCGAAAAAACTATCTGTAAATAGCCTGTCAGGCTGATAAGCTAACAAAGCGTTAAGCAAGGAAATACTGTCAGTTCAAGTCAAAGTTGGGCAAGCTTGGTGGCATCAGGTATATAACCACCTGATGGCTGCAAGAAAAAGTCATAAAATTGTAGTGCAAATGGTGGTGTTTGTTACAGATTGGTATGTAAATTCCCATAGGAAAAGGCAGTACAGTGATATGAACAGTGAAGAGCAAGAAAAAACACTTATGACTAAAAAAGTGATACCATTTGCAAAGAACTGAACAGCTGGACAATAATCATCTGTTAAAAGTTAAATGATAAAGGTGATAATGTGCGACATGGAATGAAGAGGATACGAGACTGACAGCTGTAATCACAACAATGCGAAAAGGTCTGGCTGTGGAAAGAAGGAAATTATACATGTGGAAAGACGAAAGGCCTTTTCCATTCCAAAAATCCTCTCAGGATCTCAGTATATTTTCAAAGAATGGAAAAGTACACAATGCCTTTCTGTTAAAAACTCAGCAGAAAAAAAAGCACAATGCAGGCTATCCTCAGAGCCATAGCCCGACTCCTGCATGCGAGCTGATGGTTTCTTTCAAACAACATTTGTTAAGAAAAACAGAACAAAACAAAACTAAACAAAAACCCTATGCATTGAGGAGGGAAGGAAGAATCACATTTTTAAAGCACTAAAGGAAAACACTGATGTTTCATTATGGTACTATGGTTTGTAAAAAATGGCTCGATACCAGAAACTATGATCTTGTCATGGCATCATATTGCTCTGATCAGTAATGTGTTACTGGAGGCTGTAAAAGTAGTACTGGGTATCAAAAGTCTTGAAACATACCCTTTAAGTCAATTCAGAGAGGCTTTTTTTAGGCGACATGGGCCAGAACAAGAACTTACCTGGCTATTGTAAAAAGCAAGAAAGAAGCCAGATTTCGGGGAAAAAAAAGAGCAAGGTAAGTAAAAAATAAAAAAATATGGAAATTGGAAGTAGAGTAGATAATCAAGAGATGCACAGAAATTAATAAGGACACTGTGTTACTACTTCCCATAGGAAACAAATTTGATGATTTCAGGCTGAAGTATCATGTAAGTAGGGTGATATTTGGCTGATATTTTATCATCTACAGATAATCTTCCAGAATACAGGCCTTCCATCTTTCCTTACAGGTCCAGAAAATTATCTGCTCGAATACAGAAAGAACATCTGGTCCAACCCCCTATTCAAGCAGGACCACCTAGAGCCATTTGTCCAGGAATATGTCACTTAAGTTCAATTCCATTGTTGGTGACCATTTATCTTCAAAATTATAAATGTCAAAAGACTGAGTGCACTACACAAACTGGTGCTTTTCTACTTTTTTTAAAAAGGGGGTCTTTATTCCGTGTTCTCTTCCTCTCCATTATCATGACCGGTCAAGTGGGAGACTAGCCAGCGACTGTCACGTATAGCGCTGTTACTGGTTTCTATCCAATTCCCAAGTGACACTGTTGTTCCGTGCTTGGCACGCCAGGCACTGAATCTCCATAAATAATTATTCTGATGTCAGAAATGCAGGATTGTAGCTTCATTCAGAGAGTCTGCCGGGCACAGAGAGTGGGCAGATGAAGGATCTTTCTATTTACACACAAAAATCCTTGTGATTAGCCAAGAGCAAAGAGAAAGGAAATACAGAGACAGCATGACAATTTAATGAGTATTTGTTCCTTTGGGGGGAAGAAGGGGGCTGGAGCATAATGGTGGGATGCAGGGATTACAGCAGTTTATATCGTACCTCTTTTGGAAATTAACAGTAAATATTTGCCCTCAGTTCCATCAAAACTACCTATTTTACATGCACAGCATGAATTTTATTAATACATGGGAAAGAAAAGGAAGGAAGCACAAAGGAAAAAAGAAAATATTGTCAACTAAACCAATTTTGAATGATAAGGAAAATACACAAGAAAAACGTGTAAAGAGCAGTGATCTGTCACTCTGTATTTTTATTTATGTACAGATACAAAAGAAAAAAGGCAGATACAGCTATGGTCAAGGCAGATAAACCTATGAAGAGCAGTTTCGTCTCCAAAGCTGCTACCCTGCTGCTACACAGGTGAGAAAACTGGCTTCTACTCAACCGCTTATTCTACCACATGCACATGAGGCTGGGAGTTCATTCTTTCTGCATCCCTCATGCCCTGCAAGCCCGTCTACTCTCTGAGTCACATTATACAAGTTACATCACTCCTTGCTCTCCTCTTGTATTAGGACTATGACATTACTGAAGACAGAGAACCCCAGCGTATCCTGTTATTCCCCATACAGGAGCTGCTCCGTAACTGTTCATCCATGCTGCTGCTCTCTGTGCTTGCTGCCCTCTTCTCTTTCAATGGGAGAATCAGAACTGCAAATATACCCAAGACGTGGGCACACCATGGGTTTATACAGTGATGAAATGATGTTGTCTCATCTTTCCCGCTTCCGTCCTAAATCCTAACACCACGTTTCATTTATTTCACTGAGACCGAGCCCATGTTTTCTTAGAACTACCTTTTAAAAACAGTTGTCCTAGTACTATTTAAGCTTAGTTCTGAGATCAGGGTCTTTTTCTGGAAAATAAGCCCATTGTTACATACATCACCTTCTTAAATTAACTCTGAAACCCAGGGTAGCTGTAAAACATATAGGATCATCTCAATTTCACAACATCCTGGCTTACTTGGAAGTATTTCAGAAAAAGATCATTTAATTAAGAATGCTGGCAGCAGAAACCACCTCCAACAATAGCTAGGGTGATTAAGGCTGGAAAGAAAAGATGAAGCACATGGACATACCCTTCTCTAGTTACTTTTATGAACTATGGAGTCCAAAGACTACACGTGAAAGATTGTATTATCTCTCCTAATTAGAAGATGCTAAGATTCACTCTCTGCTTCTTTATCTGGGCTTAATTAGTGGCTCCAATACCTTTCTCATTTGTTCTGAAATGTCAAATGTGTAAATGTGTTTCTGAGCTGCTTGACAAACAGAAGCAAGGCAGACCAGAAATAAAAATTAATGAAAACCAGTGGTTTGATCTCAGGAATAATAAAACAGATCCCTTTTCTGCCCCATGAGAAAGGCACATGTGAGTGGGGAAATGAAAATATTCCTTTACATGCATGTGTGTGCACGTATAACTCTCAATGTCAAATTGAACCATGAGCTATTAACCTTTTTTCCTTGACACATTCATTTCACAGCAAAACTTATAATTTCCACTGCACAGAACTACTCTTGTGAAAACGTATTCCAGTGAGATGGGGACAGGGCAGGGGAAGATGTATGTAAAATTCCTGAAACGCTATAGCAACTCAGTATTTGTTGGGATTCCATTCAAAGAAGTCATATGAAGCCTTTGGGGAGCTGGCATGCAAACAGCTTCAGTTACGATGGTTTGTCATTCAACAAATCAGTCAGTATTAAAATAATATGATTACAGCTTTGAAGTGGCTTGCAAACATGTCTATTAGGATATATTGGTTATTAAGCAAAGAAATTTTGCTACTGATATTAGATCACATTAAAAATATTATCTCTTGCAGAACAAGATGTGAGGGAGAGAAAATGATTGGGGAAAAAAAATTATATGCGTGAATAACAAGTCTATAACCAGACTATAAAACAAACATGCCAGCTTCAAACAAAGAATTCCCTTGGCTGTTAACATACTAAATATTAAACACCTAGCTCACTTTAATCATTTGAATAAAACAAAACTATGGAGAATACTAGATCACAAGTTTTAATAGCAGGTCACTTAATTTTTAGGTTATTAATAACTTTAATCACTGCACACACCAAAGGCATAAAACACTTCCAAGGACAGCCCTTTAGGTAAAATACACAGATCAGGATTCAGTATGAACTTCAATATTTTAAAACATGAAGAAAACATAGTTCGGAAAGAATTTGGTTCTGACTTATATATGGGAATAATGGATGTCTCAGAAGTAACATGCCAAATTCTAAATAAGTGTTCAGAAACAGGAATCCCGTAAGGTACTATGGCACAGAAAATTAATAAAATAGAAAATAGAGGCCAGGTATCTATAAGCTTGCAAGCGGTCACTGTTAAAGCAAAAGTTCTCTCGTGATGGCAAACACTAGCTGTTCATCTACCTACCTTTACTTCCAAAATTATAAAAGGTCAGGTAAAAAGAATTGAGTTTGTGCAATCAGAAAGTTACAAAAATTAAAAAAAAAAGGGGGGGGGTGTTAAGTGTACCTTTCCTTTTTAAAATTAGGTACATGAGACTAGAAAGGACCACCTGCATCTTCTATCTCAGGCATCACTTCATCCAATTATTCCACAAACTTACTGGATTTCACCTTAGAAGAACCTCCTTCTTTGGAAGCCTCCTTTTTCTGAGTCTGGTTGTCCTAAAAATTTAGAAACTTTTTTCTTCCTATTTCCAGCCCCAATTTATTCATAGCAAATTGAATCATACCATTCCTTCACGTAATAGCATACAAGTGTGATCTTGATAAAATTCAAACCAACATGTCACAGCTTCCCATATTTTCACCAAATAGTTCATTCAACCCTAAAATCTTGTTCCTACATGCTGGAGTTAAAAGTTCAACTCAATGACTGCAACAGATGTCTACCCACATCCTTAAACAGACAACTGACTTGCCTGGTGCTGCCATGGAAGTCTACAGATGCCTGACACAACACTGGAACTTTAAATATACAAGAGCCTACATTTCCAATCCAAGGCAAGTGACTTTTACATAGATTTCACAATTAAAGTATTTGTGTAAGTAAAGAAGTGGGAAACTGACAGCTAATACAGCTATTCCAAGATCATCTTGTTTTTAGAGGTCTTTTGCCCACATTTCTTTTTCCTCTAGTTACTATTATTATTATTATTATTATTATTATTATTATTATTATTATTATTATGTCTTTCCCAATGATGTTAAAAACTGAGAAAATGAAGCAATTCATTCCATGCAGGGGAAAAAGGGTCAGAGCTTGCAGCCACTTCCACAAGTTTAAAAGGCTATGACCTTGGCTAATAATATTTTTAATTTCTATGATGTTTTTGACTCTGACTACAATTTTCACATCTACATAAATATATACATACACATATATACATGCCTAGCTATATTTTTATACGCACAGACTTGTATAAGCCAAACCTTGCCATTTTTACATCATTTTATGAAGTAGCTCAGAGCTCATCCAAATGTATCCAAATGTAACAGATTTTATTGGCAACAACTGCATACAGCCATGAAAAGGCTTAACTTGCGCTACACAAAATGAGTATACTTTTTCCTGGTGAAGATGCATGGTTGCATCATATAGTTCAACTTCTTTGATTTTATGACTGGAATCTCTCTACCCTGCCCACAGGCAACCTTAAAAACTTGTACTCCCAGCTCCCAAAAGACACGCTCATCAAGTTGTCAGATTAATACTTTACTCACCAATGCTACTCAGAGAACTGCTGCTTTCAGAATCAGAAGGCATTATGGACAGCACACTGTAAGTAGACCCTAAAATTAGAAAAATAAAGACGGTATTATTTTTTTTTTCTTTTCCTCTCCCCAAATCAAGCTGACCATTAATTTTCTTGATACTGTAGATGACAAACACACTAAATTAAAGACAACACGTCACTAATGCATAAAAATCTAATAGGAAAACTATAATTTGTAAATGAACATCACACTGCGCTGAGTGGGAAATCATTTTGAATGAAATGGTAAAAACGAGTTCAGTAAAATACTAAAATGATACAATGGTTATTTCAGATACACTGAAAACAGAGTTTCAACTCTACATTATGAAGCTTATGAGTGATATCTGTGACCACAGTCAGAATCTATTTTGGTTTCTTACCTTTTTACATGTACCAGCTCCTATTTCATTGTGTAACCGATACGTATTTTTATCCTCAAACTTCCTTCAGACTTAGAAATTCCATTTCACTGGTAAATAAATTTTGCTTGCATCCATTTGCAACTTTCAATACCCGACCTTAAAAGCATCTGCTGTTGCTGTCGCTATCGTCAGCAAGTTTTTTCACTTATTAATAGATCAATAGACAGAGGCGCCTTTTGTTTTAGTTATTTTAGAAGTATGCTACATTTTTACTTACCAGAAGAACTAGAAAAACAGGTCCTACTTCAAAACCTTACAAACTAAACAGCTCCACCATCCCTCACAAACAGGATAAACATGTCACAGTAAAGACTGGGAGCGATTATGTGCAAAAGCCATTTGAAATCTGGTCCATTTTCAGCACTAGCCAGGATGCGAGACCCCTCTTCACAACAGCCAAGCCCAAAGACAGTTTCAATACTTTTAGAAGCTGCCTTTCCTATAGTCCTCCTTCTTATATTTCAATATTTGTTTCTTCCAGTCTCTTTGAAATTAAGAAATAAAAGCTGAGAAGCAGCATGAGATTAAACGCATGGATCTACCTTTGAAATGGATTAAAGAAAGGACAGGCTAGGAAATAAGAAAGAAATCCTAGTTTTTGCTCATCTCCTCTGCTTCTTACTAGGAAAAGACATGACATCTGTAACCACCATGGTGTTAGATGAAGGAAAGACAAGATGTGATAAAATAAGCTTACTAACAACACAAGCAATATCAGCAAAGTGAATTAAAAAAAAAAAAAGCAAACACACTTAGGGCCTGATCTTCAGCTAGTAAAAGTGACACGGACCCCGGCTTTAATGGGATGTGTTTGTTTATCTTTACAAAGAATGAGGCTCCTACATTTGATACAAGGAGTGATGTCTAGGCAAAAGCAAACTTAAACAAGTATTTGAATGTAAGGAAAACTCCCTCCAAGCAAATCCTCCAGTTTTATTAGCAGAAAATAAGTACCAGGAGAGGAACTGAATCTTGAAGTACACTGTTTAACCTGACAAATCCCTGTGAAAAATTATTCAGAATATATTGGTTACAAATAATTCTAGTTGATTGTATGGGATGTAAGTTTTTTGTTTTGTTCTGATTTTTAAATAAAACACATGACAAGCATGTCACTGATGCACCGGCTTCAGAAAAACAAACAAACAAACAAACAAAAAAAACACCAACCTGCTGCATATTTTTGCTTCCATTTCAAACATTTTCACATAAGAATTTAAGCTGTGTTCCTATTTCATTAAAGCTTATTAAAAGCAAAATAATTTCTGCATTAATTAAAATCATCCTCTTTGCATATTCTAAACTTGTATGACTCACAGTATTTTGTTGTAGTCTGGACTAGGATTAGAATCACAGGGGAAGCTGAAAAAACTAGATTAATATATTAAACAAAGTAGGACATCTTTATGACAATGTGCACCAAGATTGTATCAAAACTGCATGGGACTCAAACACAATAAAATCTTGTGCCATGAAATGAAACTTCGTTATACGTGGCAATTTGAGGCAAAATTGCCAAGTTCCTCTGAAAGATTGCATAGGAGTCCCATACCTAAACAAATTTTTACTGATTGTTAGCTGCTTTCAGTTCTTTTTAAGAGCGGAGAAAGAAAAGACTCAAAATCTCATCATCTTAGCTAATCTTGCTTTTATTTATCTTCAAGAAGCACTGATCCTCTCTGTCTTCTCTTCCTGTGTTACAAGCCAGAGACAGGTCTTAAAATGAGTTAAATTCTGCTCTCTGGAATAGATAGAAAAGTTTTGTGAAGCTGACTTCATCAATGGAGACATATGACTCTCCCCAGCAATATTCTTAAAACACTAGCTCAGATTTCTAAATGCAAGATCCAGTATGCATGGCATGTTCTCACAAGAAAATGTACAATTGTGAAGAGGGGAGGAATCATCTGACCCATTCATAATTCCTCACTTCTAACAAAAACAAACAAACAAAAAAAATCTAGTGGCATTTGTTTGGCTTCCAAGGCTGTTTGTGGGTATGTTTGGTTTTGGTTTGTTTTTAAACTACACAGGATATGAGTCCCTTAGCTGTAACACAAGCCACTTTTGTCATCAGAAGCAGTATCAGTAAGCACCAGAAACAACAACCAGAGGACTCTACATAGCTTTCACAATATTAAAATTCTTTTTTAGGTACTGAACTGACACACATCCATGTATTCAATTCAGGCTAAAGTATCACAGAATCATAGAATCGTTTAGGTTGGAAAAGACCCTTAAGACCATTAAGTCCAACCGTTAACCTAGCACTGCCAAGTCCACCACTAAACCATGTTCCTGAGCATCACATCTACAGGTCTTTTAAACATGTCCAGGGATGGGGACTCAGCCACTTCCCTGGGCAGCCTGTTCCAGTGCCTGACGACCCTTTCAGTGAAGAGGTTTTTCCTAATATCCAATCTAAACCTCTCCTGGCACAACTTGAGGCTGTTTCCTCTTGGCCTATCGCTTGTTACTTGGCAGAAGAGACTGACCCCCACCTCACTACAACCTCCTTTCAGGTACTTGTAGGGAGTGATAAGGACTCCCCTCAGCTTCCTTTTCTCCAGGCTAAACAACTCCAGGTCCCTGGGGTTGCATCGTACTTGCCGTATTCTGCTGGATCAAACTAGCAATACCTCAGTAGTTCCTGAAAACGCTCCAAGACAGAATCCCCCCACTCTATAGGATGCCTCCTCACATAAATGAAAACACTCAATCATCCCAACAGGAATTCACGTACAGGCAAAAAGGCAAAGAAAAAGGCACAGTCTAGTTACTATAACCAAAGGCACTAGAACACCCTGTTTATTCATGAGCTACACAACCATGGTATTTTAAGAAATTCGTTGCAAAACCATCCCCCCCACACACCTTGCTAAGCAATTTTCCACTTTATTTCAAATTCTTAAAACTTTCTGACTGTCCATCTTGCCAAATTACACAAAAAATAAGATCAGAACCCTAAACCCAACAAGAAGCCATGACTAATTTTTCAGGTTAATGTTGAAAGTGCTTCACACCTAGGGGTTCACGTGCCTCTCACCATAATTTTCCAAATATTTGTCTATTATATTTTTCCACTAGTATTCACCTCGCGTGCCGAAGTCCCTCAGTACAAAAACTTGCTACATTCCATTTCTATTCACTGACTCACAACAATTGCTGACATATTCTTTAAGTTCAAAATTACAACTTGAAATGACAGGATTCTGAGAAACACAGTAGATACTACTCATACTTAATTAAAAAAAAGTGACCTCACATTCATACAGAGAGGAAAAAGAGCATAAGCATCCTGTCTTTGCATGGCAGACTTGCTTTTGGGGCACTTCTTTTTGCTCATCCAGCTTTAAGCTTTGGATCGGTTCCTGACTGTATTAAACAGCTTTGGCAGAACAGAGAGATTTACAAACTACTATAGTATATACTTGAGAATCTTAAGAATCCCATTTCCTTCTATTTTCAACAATTAGAGCAAGTCAAATTTCCTTAAGTTATTACTGTCTTTGTTAGTCAGATGACAGGAAGGCCACTTAAAAACTTGCAAGTTCAGGAAAGGAACTAGTTGCTTAACTGTTGAAGCCACCTCTAGGGACAGCAGAGGAACTGGCTTCTGGTTTGCCTCCGTCTTTTGCACAATGTCCACAAAGAAACAGTGATATATATTTTCCTTGTTAAGAAAGGCAATGATGGTGGAGGGGAAAGAAGGGGAAAAAATAAAAATTAAAACAAACAAACAAAAAAATACAACCAAAAAAACCGAGTTACATGTCCTAAGAAGACACCAACTGTCTAACCAAGCAATTTCCTCATTAGCAATGCCAAATTTAGACTGATGGAATTAAGTTATTAGCACAAAATTAAAACAGAATGTTCTCTCTTCTGTCTTTCTAACTTTTGAATTGTAAAACACCACGTAACACTGGGCATCACCTGTATTTTAAGGAGAGACTAAAAAAAGACAAGCCAGCTAATCTCAAAGTAAAGCCTCTAAAACAAGCTTGCACTTTGTACCTTCTGTAGGAAAGCAGCACAAAGGATCAAGTAAAATTTCTGCTAGGACTAAATGCTAAATTATTGAATTACTTCTTAGAAAAACACACTGTGTTCCAGTTTCATTATGCAGAGATAAGCTGAATGTCAGGATTGCCATGGCTGTGTAGAACCTTCTCATCCTCCTCCATACGCATACATACACAGGCTCTGCTCATGGCTCTAAAGCACAGTATACGCAAGGGGACTGCAGTGGCAAAATAAGATACAGGGACTCAGCTTTCCAAAATTCATTGCACATATGCTTTCAATTCATTAATATTTTTTTTTTTCAAAATATATATTTTACTCCCAAATATTTACAAAATTATATTTCTAATTCAACTGAAAGAAGGCTATTTCATCTTCCAAAATTTGCTATATTAACTAAATGACTGTGTAGGAATAAGAATAATTACTCCCTCAAATACACACCTTCAGCACAGGGCCAAAGAGGCAGGTATACTGAACCTGTATGTGTGAAGAACCAGGGTTTAATTCAAGGAGCATTAGGTGTTTCATCCCACAAGATAGGGAGTGCCCTGGTCTTAGCTGCACAGCTCTTGGCACGTCACCCATCTTTAAGGATTGCATTATGATCTGCAGTATAGATGACTCCTAAATTAAGCATGTTTCCTAACTAGGAACACTTAGCTCATTGTAGAACTGAGCCTAGAAGGAGCACTTTGCCAGCACGAATTTCTTTTGCTACACCTCTGCTTTTCAGGATGACACGAAACAACTCTCCATGCTCCCCTGCTGTGAATTTCCATTGTTAATTAAACTCTGCTCTTCCTCCCTCCTCCCTTCCCAGAGCAGTGACTGCCAGCTGATTCAACTTCTTGTCAGCAAATAATTTTTCTGATGGAGGTCCAACGCACCGGATGAGGGGGCAAGCACGACAAACATTTGTTTATCCACATCTCCGTGCACCAAACCAAACTGACTTTGGCAGGACTCCTACTTGCTGTGGGGGAGCGAAAAAGTTTTATTAAAACTGGAAGTGACCCAGATTACAATGTTCCCATTGCCTTTACAACAAACAAAACTGCCCAAGGAGCTTAAGATCACATGGATCTGCCATGCTCTATCTCTGAGGCTATTCTTTTCTTGGCAGCCTGTGCAGCCAGGTTTACCAGAAACCATATGACAGTCATTTCTTGCAAGTTGTGTGATGTTCAGACACTGAATTCTGACTTCACACAAAACCTTCAATTAAGTATTTGCTTCCATCCATGTCATATTTATTTCAGATGTTTCACATTCATTTACCTTTAAGGATATGAGTAACTCCAAGAACAAAGGTACAAACTCAGCAGCAAAGGTAAAATAGTAGCAGAGGTCATATCAGCAAAACTTTGCTGTCTCTTCCCCCATCTGCTTTTAAACATGGCTTTACTACTTATTCTGCACACCCACAGGTCCTTAATACTGTGCTCTGCATCATAAAATCCCTTATTTTTAGGACACCATGAAAACGAAATTAACATTAAACAGCCTTATAAATAATCAAGCAGCTAAAAATTTACAATTTCTATTTCCCAAACGCCTCAGTCTATAACAGTTTCACAGCGACAGTGAGGGTCAAAAAGTTTATTTTCCTTTTACAATGGAGAAAACTTTTTACAACAACCTATTTATGAAATATTAAGATTTAATATTAAAAGTGTGGGTTTGGGAAAGATAGATACTTTAGTGCTTAAGCCATCTTTCCATTCTAAGTGATTAAGAATAAACTCCTAAGGACAGAACATTTCATACAAGAACAAGGACTTTGGCACCTTTCTCTGTAACATTTAGTGAAAACCAGCACTGGTGACAGAATAACAAGTCAGGCTGATTCTGATTTAATTTGACAATTTCTGTGTAGGTTTAGATTCAGAAAAGTTAAGTAACCTGCCAGAGACATCAGTAAAGAAGCCCAGAGTTCAGATGCTTAAGTTCCTAGTTGTCAGTCATACAAGTCAAGTACAGCATTTGATCTTCAGCTGTTAAAAACAACACAAGACATAAATATCTGTAAAATTCCTATTTTCTTAGCAACATCTGTTCAAAACACTTCATAGTAGAAAAAACCCACAGACTGATATTTCTAAATATGCATTCCTAAGTGTACCCTCTCTAGCAACATCTACACTCATTGCTACAGATACTTTTTTCTTTAGCCAGGAAGCAATACAGTGAGTTACACTGCAAAGAATTTACAACCTATCTTTAAGAGACATCTAAGTCACTGGACCATTGTTGTGCATCTTACTACAATGTGAATTATGAAAGGAAGCAGACAGTGGTGCCTTCAACAAAACAAGCGGAAGAGTGGCAGTGAGAAAGATAAGAGGAAAGAGTAAGAGACAAGAAAACAAGGTAGCTCATTTTTCTACATTATCACTTTATCATTAGGATACACTTGTTGCTGTCCACGTACTTTATTAATGTTCTTTGTTTTTGTTTACTGCATTCTGAGCATCGGGTGAAATCATCCTCTTTTCACATAAAGAAGCACAGAAAAGATTAAAAATCTTTACAGATCTGAATTTGCATAGCTTGATTCACAAAACACATATTATGACAGTGCTTCAGCTGACAGCATTCAAGCTATCTTCCCGTGGCCAGGATGTTCTATAATGCCTTAAAGAGGTGAGACAGAAGCAATTTTTAAGAGCCAAATTACTGTGAAGTTTTATTAGCAGGATAGAAGCTATTACCAACTAGTAACTGGAAGCAAAGAGGTACAAAAACTTATGACTGCTTAAAAAATGAACAAAACCACCCCCAAGTATAGCAGATCAGCTAGAAATAATGCCCCATGCTACCTTCCAATCTTTCGTTTCTTTCTTCGCAATTTATAAAATTACTAATTTAATCTCTTGCACTCTGTGAAACCACATCAGAAGTGATTAAATATATCTGCTGGAGCAGTAGGACCAAAGATGCAACCATAATTGCTGCTGCTATTACTTATTCAAAAAGTCCTACAGCAATTCAGGTTCTGAACCAGAAACAACCGCTTTAACCTTTGTCTTCTTGCTTTTTGACTGGGATGGCTTTTAACTCTACTTTAGTGAGTGCATTTTGTCTTGACAAGTCATTTGTCTCCAACACTCCATTTCAGTCGAGGAGAACTGCAACAGCAAATGACCATGCCCTCCTCTTAGAGCCCTGAATTTCCATTAGGTAGTGCAGCGAGATGGGTGATGACTTTTCAACAGTTATTTTAAGACTAACAGCAACATACCTAGCTACCGTTAAAATATCAGCATGCAAACTTATATTACTCAGATTCTGGCAAAAGAACAACTTTCAGTTTGTAGAGCTGCACGCACTGCCTTCACTGTTAACTTTCTTACAAGAGAAATGCATATTTTTGTAGGCTGACAGTCAAAAGGCAAAGAAAAGAATAATTATCTCCAGATTATTTAACCTCAGTATTTAGTACAAATAGGAAAAAGCTGCATTTAAAGCCAAGTCTTAGTAAAACTGCAATGCAGGGAGGTGAAACAAATTGTCACATATTTCAGCTCATGTGGATTATACAGGTGGGCCTTGCGTTATCATCAATGCAGGAGTGCTGTCTTCTGTTCTACAAGCATGATGTGGTATTACAGCTGACTACCTTATCAAATATAGAAATCGTTTTTATGACTTATTTTTAATATAGCTGCTTTAACAACGCCAGTTAACCTATTCTGGGAAAACCCATCTCTGTTCCACTGGTAAAAAGCCCAGTGTATCCATTAATTTTTTCTTGCTTCTAGCCACCAGGAACATTACATTTGTTTGCCGGATTATGTATGATAAGCCAAAGGCAAAAACAAAACAAAACAAAAAAGAGAAAACATAATAGCATTTTATTTTTTTAACAAGCTTCCTGCAGTCTCAAACTCTGTTTCTCTTCCAGTTATCTTCTTAATCTATATTACTCACTAAATTATATATAAGAGGATATAATTAATTGTGTTTATTAAGGTAGAAAGATGTAAATTTTCATTAAACCTCCCAGATTACTAAAATGCACTAGAGGATGTTCACCAATCCCTTTCCCTTTAGCAAAGGAAATCAGATAACCTAGGGCCTAAATCCCCTTAGCAAGCACGTGCTCCTTCAGTACTCCATCTGCACAGTGTCCAGCAAAACAGCATGCTGACCAGTCACTGGATGTGCTGAAGGGTCTAAGGCTTCTTCAGTTGGGCAGTGCAGTGATAGCAGTCACCAGAAAGCAGCAGGCCCTCATGGGCCCACATCATCTTGAGTACTGTGCTCTTTGTCCCTACAGCCATCGATGAGACGCCATCTCCAACAGGCAGCAGCTACAGATTCCTCTTCTGGTACACACATGGCGGTGAGAGGGCATCGGCATACCACCCGTCTACTCCACCCAGGGAGCATCTGCAAACTTCACTTTTTTGTTCTCTGTATCAGTGCTCAAAGTGCATCCCAACTCTGCCTACCCTCACACCTAGCCTGGTCCCATTTGGTCCCAGCTGCCTATTCCTCAACACTGTCCGAATAGATTGTGGTAACTCAGACCCATCTATTTCTGAAAAGTTTCTTATCTGCCCTGTATCTAGATAATGTCATCTGTCAGACATTTAGAAAATGTCATTTTCAAGGCCACTATTCAGTCTTTCTCGTCCATTTTCTGAGTTTTACTGCCAAGTATAGGGCAAATAAGAAGTTAAGGAATTGTCCAAATACATTGCTTTTGCTATGAATGGTCTCTATCCACAGGAACTCACACTTCAAACCTGCTGAACCTGATACTGACTACTAGAGCTCTTCTGGGCCATAAATGCATGGTATGTGAAGAGCTAACTGGGCGGCTCCAGACACCAACACTGAAGAAGCAGAGATGCAATCTGGGTTCCTCCTCGACCATGGCTGAAGGCTGGTATTACTCACAAGAACTGGAGAAAAAAAGGTGAACTGGGAAATAGGACAGGTTATCCAGAAAAGCCCACCCCAACCCCATCTAATGCTGGGGTACAAAATTTTTGAGAACATGAAGTTGAGAGGTGAGTGACAATTCTTAAAAATAAGGAAATATTTATGCATTCATTTTTATTCTGGAGGAAATAGGGAGAGACAGATGATGCACCAAGTCACATGTCATTATTTGGGCTGGGAACAGACACCTCCTAGAACATCCCTCCCTTTCATTAAGCTTTGATAGAAATAGTATTCCTGAATAGTATTCCATCTCCTTGCTAGCTTCTTTTAACTCCAAATAATAATATATTCACATCTATTTTTCCTAGCATGCTAACCAGTTCTTAAAAAGTTTGAAGACAGACTTGTTGGTTGCCCATTTTATTATGCAGCACTCTTCCAGGGAAAGCTCACTTTGCAAAGCTATTTCCATATCTGGAGGCAATTCTTTACATCAAGATATATTCCAGAAGTTTTGCAAGTAATCTGACTGAGATTTCTGAAGGATGACACCATCTGCCATTTGCAACTGACCCTAGAAGATTCAGAGCGAAAGGAAATTATGTTCAGAAAATACCCACACGCTACACAGTCAAAAGCAAGAAACTGTAGTGGGATGAAGGTGGTAAATACTAGATTCCTACAAATTCATTCTCAATCAGCAATAGTCGTCTTACTAAATTTGCAATGGTGACAATTAAGAAATTCAAACTTCATTTAGTTTGCACAGATATACACAGAGCTTTGTAGCATATTATTTCATCAAGTAATTGTACAGTCAAGTAATATGAATGGCAAAATAAAATTTAAAAAATAGCATTATTAACCCTACAACTAAATGCTATATTTAAAATTTAATTTAAATTTTGGAATTAAATCAAAGTAACCACCTCATTATGTTTGTAAAGAGGCCATGCCATAAAAAACCCTACATGGAAGAACAAAGGAAAAAGCAACTACAGGTATTTAAAACTGCAGACACTAACATTCAAAAGACTAGAAATCTACCAGGTAACAAGGAAAGCAAGCATTAATTCTGCAAGATTAGCCTCTTAACGCATCCAGTCCTTTCATTAACTCACTGTACCTTGCAACCAGGTATTTCCTCTGCAGAAGCAGCTGGGGGCATGCCTGGAACTGCGGGTGATGAGAGCGTCCATCACGTGCCCAACCCGAGCTTTTTTCTAGCAATTCAAACTTTGCCCATAACAAACAAGCATTATGGTTCAAACTGGTTTTTTTTAGGACAAGTCATCAAGCACACACATGCACCTACATCCATCCATAAACGAAGTCTAAATATAAGAACTGATCTGCCTCGATGATAATGGTACAGTTAAAGCCACATAGCCTTCTCACTCTGCAGAGACTTTTAAACAAGGACAAAGGGGTTTAGCATAGTTCTAGCTTACTCCTGTACAGCAGAATTAGGCACACAAGGAAGAAAGCACCTCAACGCAAACATAACCACAATCACACCAAGGAGTTGTGCTATTTACAGCTCAGGAAAGAAAAAGGCCGCGCTTAGGCCAGTCCTTTGTGATTCCAAGCAGAGGAGTAACATATCAAAGTCCAAAGGCTTTTTCCCCTCTCCCCGTACTCTCTACCTTATCTAAACTCACCCGTGTACAATTTATTCTCATAAAGCTATCTTCTCTGAATATTCTTCTGATTTCTACAGCCCTAGCATACTGACAAGGACCAAACTTCCCTTTCTAACAAGAAACAAAACTAAGTAGTTGGAACACTTCTCAAAAAGCAGCCCCTGTTACTATTGAAGAACTAAACCAGCAACTGATTGAAGAAATTATGGTTACACAATATCTCCTCATATGTTGCTCTCCATATTAAATGCTATAAATAATAACTAATTAGGAAAACTTACGAGCCTGTTGTTTCTAGCCTGAATTCCCCATTTTCCTGCAACTTACAAACCAGTTCAGGTCTACTGCTTATAAGGATTGCAAGAGCTGTATCAGTGCAATCATCCAAACTCGGACTACGTGGGAGACAATACACCACACACCTCCTTTGAAATTCAAGTGGCATTATGAGATTTGACTCTTTCAAACCATGCACCTCTAGAAAAAATGATTCATGTTACTTGGTATGAAACCTGGCATAGTGCTCAAGTAACCTCCTTTCAACCTTGAAAGGAGATGCATATTCCCCAACTAAGCCCTAAAAAATGAATTCTCCTTATATTGCTCTTCGTAGTGTGCTTCAATATTCAGCCTCTAAGTATCCCTGCTTCAGGAAAAACAACAGAAAAAAAGTCCCGAGATGGTTTCATTAAGGTATGTCAGAGAAGGGCTTTAAATTCAACTTTGTTGTGTCGTTACAATGGAAAAAACTACACGCACTTTCATATAGAAGAGGGCCCGTATCCAAGCTTCTTCTGTCCTTCTGTTTACAGTGATTGTTACTTCAAATGGTAATAGAAAAGATATATCTAAGCTAAATCGTTTAATCTAAAGATTTCTTGTCTCCTTGGCAAGTTTATTTTTTCCCCAACACTCTACTTCATTTAAGAAAGCAAAAGTAAGGAAGAATAAAACATACAGCTTTTTTTCCCCTCCTAGAGCTGTAAAGCAGGAAATCCCGCTGCCAGCAGTGATGCCATATTAAATACATACATATTTATTCTGTAAGCACAGAGTCCAAGGCTCTGCTCAGTAAGAGAGATATAAGTCCCTGTTACCTACAGACATCAGGCCTAAGTCCTCTTCAGGACATTTGCAATTACAGGAAGGTCATCAGAACTGCGTGAATGCTACTAGCACACAGCGACTGCTGCAGACAAAAGAAATGTTGAATCCATGGCAAAGTGACTGAGACCCCTCTCTAAAACCAGACAAATGGGAGCAAATATTCTGTGTGCGTCTATACAGAATCTTTCAAGAAATGTGTAAGTTTTCACAAAGGTAATAGCTTAACTAGACAACTTTTGAAAGCGCCAAGCACCAATATGACCTCAGAAGAGGGGGTGGAGAAGGTAACGATATCAATTAAGAATATATTTGAACCATAGACTGTACCTTTTCAGAAGGCAAACACACAGATACAAAAAAGAAACCACACCTACGCCCTCATTTAAACAACTCAATTAAGTATGTCCTTAAGTGCTCTGCTGTACTGAGTGATTATTACAGAAGTCTATTATCTATGAACTATTTACAAAAATAATTTGTTGCAGAAATCCCCAGGGGTAAACTTCATGCCTCTTCTGGTTACAGCTGCACCACCCACAGGAACTTTTCATCCCTCACCAAAGGTAACCTTCGGCTGTGATGATGGCAGCAACAGGCTGATAACCTCCTCCACTGGCACAGGCACCGCCAGCGCCTGCGTGAGCAGACCTCTCCCTGACACATGCAGGGAATAACACAGCAAAATGTTGCTTAAGCTTCCTAATGTCAAAAGTAACACGTGTAACTAAATACAACAAAAAGCCACCTTCCCCCACGTACCAGGGAGCTCATGCATACAAATGCTCACTCCACCTGGGAGCTAAGACCAGAGAATGCTGGAAAAAAAAAGGAACTCATCTGGAAGCAATTATGGAACACATTCCTCTCTCCCCCTTTTTGCCTCTTCTCTGCAGGACACGACTGCTGCTACTTTTCCTTCTCTCACAGTCATGGCAGGGCAAGGAGGAGACAGTGTCCTCAGCCTCTGCTGTGGCTTGACAGCGCAGCAAGGCAGCCCTGAATGGCCACACAGTGCTTTGTATTGCTGAAGGAGTTTGCTTGCTTAGACACAGATATTCCTAGGGGCTCCTTCTTCCAGCTTCATCTTTGACACAATGCCTTGATGACAGACCCTGTTTGGAGACTCAATCCATTTTAGAGTCTAGAGAGGATTTTTCCTACATAGCAAGGGTATCAACATGCTAGATGGGCCTTTTAGCCTTTTTGAGATTATTATTTCGGGAGAAAGCAACTGCAACTGCTGCAACTCTAGCAAGTCACAGAGTGGCTAATGACTTTAAAATGGCTTAGCTATGACCTTTTAAGCCAATAGGTCTGGGTTACCAAGCAAGCAACTTCAGTGAGCATACAAAGAATAACTGGGAACTTGAGTTACTAGTGACAGCCAGGCAGATCTCAGCAATGGGAGGATTTTTATAAAGCCAAATATTCACCATAAGATCAATTATAAGGAAGAAAAAAATGCCTGCAATACAGGCAGCCAAATGCTATCAGCTCCATCAATCCTGGAAGAAGTTTTAAAGCTTATTGCACTGATGATATATCTTCAAAAGACTGAAATCACACTCTTACCAGGAAGCAGTAGCATTAGCATCACACGACAGCACACACTGAGCTTAATGGAGCGCAGCAGACCTCCCTGGAGTCTGCAGAAGAGGCGCAGGCTAAAAATTCAGCAAATGCACTCAATGTCCAGCATGCTACTCCAAATGCAAATACAATGCCCTGGTCCACTAAGACAGTGACAGGAGAGAAGACAAAACAAAACAACACTACAACACTGAAGAAGTAGAACATGGCATATTGGACAGCACGAGTCAGAGCTGTTGAGGGGAGAAAGAGCAGCCTCCCACCCGAGAGGGGTAACTGAGCCAATGAACGAGTCAAGACCTGTCCCACTTGGAAAGTCACCTGCCTGTCACAGAGCTGTGGTTTCCCCTCCACCTTCCCTCACCTACATCTCTGAGTAGAGGAGCAGATGAGGACGCTGCCTCCCCATCAGCACCACTTGTCAGGTGTGAAGGTTGAGTGAGGACAGCTTTAACATTCAGGTTCACCTACCAGTGCCAGCACAGACGTGCCTTAAATAAGCATGCCAGGTGGTCTGTTGTAGCAGATAGACTGTGTAACACTTTCCAACCTCTTCATTTAACCATATAAACATCCACATTTTACTGTTCCCATATCAGCAACAGAAAAGGCAGTAAAAATTGTGCCTCCATAGTTAGCCTTGAAACAGGCTTTGTTGTGTAGGCTTAACGGCAGGCTTTGACATTTCTTCTCCACTTCAAGCCTCCAGTGAACCAGCCTTCTTTAGGTCTTCCTCCCTGAACAGGTTCTGAAGATACTGGGGATGTTCCTAAAGGAGATGGTGTCACTGAGAGCAGCTGCCATCAGGATCAAGAGTTTCATTTTGTTTTGCATTTCAGCAGTAGCCATGAGAGCAGTAGTGAGGTCAAGGGTGTGCAGGGGACAGAAACAGCAAGAGAACAGCAGTGCGTTTTTAAAAAAAAAAAGAAAGAAAGAAAGAAAAGAAGGGGGTGGGGAGAAACATCTATTGCATCCACTGTTTTCCTCACATACACACTGCTTTCAGTATGAAACACTGACATACAGTTAAGCACTGATTAAATCATAATCAAAACTGTGCAATTCCTATACAGTAAGAAAAGGCTTCCCCCCCAAAAAACCAAAAAGACCCAAACTGAGATGAATTAGCATGCTACTGTACCCAGAACCACCAAATGTTTGAAACACATTACAACAAAGACCAAATTCAACTGGTCTGTAATATGAAAAAGAGCTTAGGAAATGACTATACAAAGACAGGTTGAGATGGATCACTGTTGAGAAGCATAGGATTAAAATCTACCCTGTCATGATCTACAGCAATTTTTGATACTGCAACTCTTTTCTGCAAGACATTTTCACCATTTTTTACTTATTCTCACATAGTACTGCATCATCTCCTGTTGTTACAGAAGTATTTTTATTCTATATTTCCATTAGATAAGTCAAGAATATTCAAGATATTCAAACTACAAACAACTAGGTTACATTCAATTACAATTTTTTTACATCCATGTGTTGCAGGATTTTAATGTTAAGAATACATGGTTGAAAAAAATAGGAAGTTTAATTATGTAAACTTAAGTATGTAAAAGCAAATAGACAATCAGAGCTCAAGTCAACAGTTCCAGCTTTTCTAATCATGCTGTAAATCCCAAGTTCCTCAAGGGAAATACTATATCTTCTCTCTGCTTGGGTAATATCTTCCAAAAATTAACATTTTGAGTACATTAGAAGATTTGTCAGAAACAGGTGTGAATTTTAGTTTTGATTCATTAGGAAGTGGTTCACATTTCAAAATCCACAATGCAACAAATCCCAAAAGGGTTTTAATTTGTATGAAAGCATATAACCATCTCTTTTCTTTCATAAATAACGTCAGTGGAAAACTTCAGAGAAAACTTAAATTCTTCAACTGTAAAGAAGGTTGATAGCATGTAGCTCTCTAAATCATTGCTTTCCCTTCCTGCGCTACACTTTATCCTGCTCGGAAAACAAATCCTGCAACTTCTCTACTTGAAGGGCTAAATTTGCTTTATAATTAGTGATGCTTATGCTGATTCTGTTTTACTTAAAATGCAGAGAACCTCCAGGAATATTTAATAAATCAGGACTTAGAAAAAAATTAACTGCACAGAATGGAGATAATTGAAAAAAATGAGGGAAAAGAAATCCAAGCTACTGCAGAGATCCCTGAAAGCAAAAAATGAAAATTTGTTTCCAACCAGAGGAAATATTTAAGTCTTTATAGACTTTCAGATAGGTCCAGACTTTTTTGATCAAGGGCAAAGTCAGATAACCTACACGCTACTATCTTCAGTATGAGGACAATGGATAAAACACTGAGATTTAATCTGGAGAGCACTCTTATTTTTTAGGACGTTCTCTGTATGCATCATCCAGTAATCTATCCTGACAGGTGTGAGATTGGTCATATTAATTTATTTTTCAGTTTCATAAAGTATGCTTTTCTCCATTCCCTAGACAAATTATCAGAGGGAAGGGACTCAATGTACAAATGTAAATTAACACTTGGGAAAACAAACAAACAAAACCCCACACAAACCCTCTCCACCCACCTAATTAGAGTTGCCTATCACAGTCCCCTGCACTATGAACAAGTACAAGCATCAGAGTCCTATAATATAATAAATAATACAATAAAGTTGCTATCTTCAGGTAGACAATTAGGAGAAAGAAGAGCATAAACTGAGGGAGAGTTGCTAATGCCTCTGCCTTGCCTAGGCAAACTGCTTGTGCTACCCAACCACTTCACCAGAAAATGAAGCTGGTGACTTGCCACCAGCTCCACACATATAAAACACAGGAGCCGATCGTTCAGTGTTGCAACTATCCAAGATAAATTGAGCAGAAGCATCCTCCCAGGCACACAGGAGAGGTTTCACAATTCAAAACTGATCTCAAGTTGCATCCAAGAAGATCTGAAACCTGTTTCATTTTAAAAACATCAGAAGTTTCCCCATCAAAAAGCACAGCCTCAAGTGCTTTTTGGTGATGCCATCCAGAAGCACATGGAAAGGGGAGCTATTAGGAAAGTTTTGAAAAATGAAGTCTTGAATATCTGAGCTACCGTGGCCCTTTGGATAGGCGAGCAACAGCCCTGAATTAGTCAAGTAGGTTTTATTAAACAAGACAGTGTCCTGCCTGGTGACTGCACTTACCTCCTTCCTGCTACTTTTAGGCTGAACCCCTGTAAACATTCCTAAAAGCGCAAATACTAACAACTACTATTAGTCACTTCACGTTTGGACACAGTAGGTCAGTATCATCTTGTTTTCAAGACGAGAGAATT
This sequence comes from Platalea leucorodia, assembly GCF_965183815.1. Lineage (NCBI taxonomy): Eukaryota > Metazoa > Chordata > Aves > Pelecaniformes > Threskiornithidae > Platalea > Platalea leucorodia. The sequence continues at coordinate 27,212,636 of NC_138826.1, forward strand.
CTAGTCACGACTTACAGGCTTTTAAAACGTAACCTCCCTGGTTCCTCAGCTCGCCATAAGAAGGGAGAATATTTGCACAGATTAAATGATCGCCCACTGATTCATGCCTGCACGGCAAGTATGTGCCCTCTGGCCAGCAAGGTTCAGAATTCATCAGAAACAACATGCTGGCAGATTTCAACTTGGGATGATTTCTCCCACAGGCACACGTAATTGCACGTTTATCACCTACATAAATTAACAGCAGATACTTATTTGCTGGATGTTGCTTTTATTTGTAGCAGTGATAACAAGCAGCTAAAGAGAACAGAAGACTCAGTATTTCAAAGAAATGCTCAAGATAAACATTCAAGCAGAAAGACTACTGATCAAACAACTGGGCCATCATGTTTTACTGGCACATGTAGAGAGGCACTGGAATTTGCTTTGTGTTTTCAAAAATACAGTGGACCTTGTGAACCATTCCCCTTCCATCAGACAGGGAAGAAAAACAACTAGTAGAACTAGTAGAAACAGGATAAGGAAATCCACGCTGGCATCAGCAAAGTCATTCTTGGTCCATTAGGACACTGGAATACAATGGAAAGAGGCAGCCACGCTCCTTCATGTTCCCCCATCAGCAGAAATCAGAGCCTTCAGGAACCTGCTGGCCCTGTACTATTCTCATCCCTCCTAAGTGGAGGTGGCTCCTGTCTCCTCCTTACACCACACTGTAGAAACAGCTCTAGTCCTAGCTCTTAATCATCATCTTTCATCTGCTTTCCGAGACTTGCTTATCTTCTTACTGAAGACAACCTCTTTAATTTTCCTACTTTTTAATTTTTGTCTGTCTTAGCAAGAAAAAGGTAAGAATTTTCATCAGTGTGGGGAGGGGGAGCTCTTATGATTAGTATTTTTGGAGAAGTGAAATAAAAGCTGTGTTCCAAAAGCAAACAGAACAGTTTTTATAGGACCAGAAAGTCCCTGCCATGGCCCTTGGCTCCAAACACACACATGATAATCTTTCAAAACATCCATCATCTCATCAATATTCCTGTTTCCTACCCAGAAATCTAGTATTTTGTTTTCAAAACTAGAGAACATGTCTATATCTTTTACTTTCCAAGAAATGAGGGAAAGAAAACACTTGCACACTTTTCTTTATTTTCTTTTTAAATATAATACGATATCTGGAGAATGTATGTTCATAAAATGGAAAAATTGAAGGCAACAAGTGGCAACACATAATTAGTAAGAAAGGCGGACTGATTATTTGATTCAATTTGCCAGAGTGTTTTTTGCATTATGAGTTAAACAAACAGATGTCATTTGGAACAAATTATATCATTTTTCTGTTGCAAGTCTTAGCACAGGACAATAAGAGTGGCTGGATTAATTTCTTAAAAAATTAAAAAAAAAATAAAAATTAGAGTGTCACTGCTGATACACAGAAGCAAGGTTATGTTTAGGCCTACCTTCCCAAAACTATAAACTGTCAAAAAACTATAATTTCCCTAATCCAAACCTCTATAGTTGCAAGATCAACAGTATTTTAAGCCAAGTGCAGCGGCCTACATTTAGAAGACCGTGAATACGCATCTAGTGATGATTGAAAGCATTATTATTGTTTTTAAAATTTCAGATGAAAATTTCTGTTAGAACACAGTACATCCATTCATTGTACACTATGCATCTATTGTTCTTCTCACAAACAATGAAAATAAAGAAGAAAGATAACATGGTTTTAGACAGCCAGAAGTTTTAGCCAGCAATATTCAACATGAAAAAAATAAAAATCGACCTTAAGAATTGTTAAATTACTCGGAATTTTCCCCAAAATTAATGGGAAGCAGAAAGCTTTCTGAGAAACTGCCAGCACAGTCATATCACTCACAGTGGCTCAAAGTCTGTTCACCAATGGTAAAGCTTTGAAAGACCAAAAATACCCATAAAACATTGCATCGTTGCGAGCAATGCAGGCATGGAAGAAGAGGATAAAAAAAGAATGAGGAAGAGGCTATTTGCAATGTAGCATGCTAACTAACAGCAGGAATAGGTCTGGAGAAAATCCTGTGGTGTGATAGGAAATGCTCACCTATTGAGGAGCAACGTCAATGCTAACACATTCTTCAATGTTGTGCTCCAGGGAGCCAAACTTCCAGGGCACTTGAAGGAACCTCTTGTGTCCCTGTGACTAGAAGGTATAAGCACAGATAGCCTCAAGTGTTGTGAAACTAGTTCAAAGAACGAGGGTAAGAGGGATAAGCGGAGAAGTTTTCTCGACTGTGCACTCTGAACCGTGTTATGGCACAAGAGCTCTCCTGCCACTGTGACCACTGATCTCATCGTGACAGCCCAGCCTGAAACACAGCTCTCTTCATTTCACATATCCCCAACAAGAAGCAGGTACAGTACAAGAAAAATCCAGAAAATAAATCACAGCCATGTAAGGCAGAATAAATCTCTAAATGGGTGACATCTTTTCCATGCATTTTGGTATTATGCTAACACATGCTAAGTTAAAACCTAGACAGTAAACCACCCATTTAAAAACCAAAAATTAACATTAGCACATGGGCTTTTTTCCACTAAAAAACTTTGAGCAACCTCAAAGCAAAAAAAATCCTGGATAGTACAGCCTACAATTGCAATTTTGCATGCATATGCTTTCCACAGGTGTAGCCAAGCAACATGGAAGCTGTAACAGCATGTTTTAAGAGGAATAAGATGCATGAACTGGAAGTCCTAAAGAACAAACCACAACCTTCATTTTTTTTAAAAAGACCTGTTGCCTCTGTATTTAGCTGTGAATGGCAGGAAAGCTGTCAGCATGGCTTGTATACACACATCAAAAAGAAATCTGGGATGATAAAGCCCACTCTGCTACCAAGACAGAAGCTCCAATATGGCACTATTGTGGTTGTTAAAAAGGCAGGCCTAGAAAATTGTGCTTATTGTCTGAATAAAAATACTACAGAGGAACGGGTATAGCAAAAATTTTATAAAGAAAAAGGTTTGAGAGAGCTTTTAGACTGCTGGAGAAGGGGATGAAATTGAGAACCTGGAGAAACCTGAGCTACAGCTGGAGCCGATGTTCATTTGTCTTGATATTCCTATGTCTGCTCAGACAGCAAACGGTGCCACCGGAGGGGGTGCCAATTGCCATTTATTAGACTGAAAAACAGATGCATAGTTTAACATTTCATCTTTTACCAAATCCATGAACACAGTCATCTAAAACACAGCAAAAGCAAAGTTTATTTCCCCCATAAGATGCACGTCACATATTTTAAGTGCCATGTCAGTGAAGCGAACAGTAAAGCCAACCATTCTTCATGCTGTCCCAGGACTCTGTCCCTACATTTGCCTGTGGACTGAAAGAGAAGCTGCTGACTGTTCAAGTCTTAGCCTTCACACAAAGGTGACTGTGGCCCCCATTCTGCTTATTTTTCTTCAAAACAGCCAGAATATCTCTTTATGACCTGCAGGAGGCATACCACCATCTCAGCAGAAGACAACTGCTGTGCACCACCTAAGTCTATTTTCATCCTTAGTGACTTCTTTTTTTGTGTGGAATAAGAAGCTGGTATGTAGGATGAAATGCTATTTGTCTTTACAAAACTTAGAACCATGTTAATTTATTGCAATTTGCTCATTCTGAAATCTGTTCTCCCTATTGAAATATTACACTAACTATTGCGCAAGTAAAAGGACTAAGAATGGGTATTATTTAGGTTTCTTACCTTCAGTAAATGCTTAAAATAATCTCCTTTGTCTGAATGAATGTCTTGCAGTGGTATACGTTCCAGATGTGCCTAACAACCTGTGTGTGTGTATAGGTACAAAAAGGCTCTGGAAAATGTTTCAACACCAGCTACACATCTCACTTTTCTCATCAGAAGTATTTTTAAAAATAAACTCAATTATGAACAAGAGTTTCATAAAAACCAACAGCTCCAAACTGCAGCCCCACTTATGCTTTCAATCAACCGGGTCTTCTAGAATAGCCTGGCAAGCTTCAGAATTGACGCTTTCAGCCGTGCCCCATTCGACACACACTGTGCGGAACCAACACTGTGACAATAAATTAACTTCTACAGGAAAAGCTATGCATTAATGCCCCTCGCTCCATCCAAAGTACAAGCTGTGGCGTGTCCGAAACACAGCAATTTGCATTTGATTCTGCAGCTGCAAACTCAAGACTTCATTACAAACAACACCGCCAATACAAACCCTCCCATGGGATTTCCAGCAAAAGTTCCACAAGACCTTTAAAACAAAGAATGAAAAAAATCGGGGCGGGGGGCAGGGGGAGATACAGAAACAAAAATGCCATGTCTGAGGACGGTGACTAGCAAGACCTCCCTTTACATGGAAGTCACCTGTAGAAAGCCCTAGTTGCCAAAAGCCAGGTTTGTAATGCCTTCGTTTTTCAGTCTCAGCTGCTAGGAAGACTATATCCTCTATACATGATTATAAAGAAGGTATAAATTGATACATCACACTTGCACATCCAGAACTTCAACCTCAGACTTAAAAGGACCTTTCCTTTCTATCAAACTGATTTCAGTATGAGACACATGCAGACCAATGATGTTCTTGGAAAGTTTTCAACGAGCCATTTTAGCTATTGCCAATCTGTTACCAGAAATCATTTAACAGTTTGTCTCTAGAAAAGCTGACTGTGTAGGAACCAATGAAAAAAATCTGAAAAGAAATGTAACAGGATTGCCTGCTACAGGTTCTGTACAAAGCTAAAAAGGTAATACGGCTCAAGAAGAAATTACTCCATAGCACATATATGGCTATAACATATATTGGGGGGGGGGCAGGGACAAAAACAACAAATACTTTTCTTCAAGGAAAAAAGAATTCTCTTCCCCCATGTGTGGCTTTTAATCAGTCTCCAAACAACCACAGGAAGCCCGTGTGGCTGGGAGCTCAGCTGAAGAGCCTCCCATGCTACTGAACACTGAAAGAGGGAAGTGGGTTATGACACTGCCACAATCAAACCACCAGAAAAGCCTGATTTTGGTCTCAGAATGTTTCACTTCTTCATGCTGCACAGTTCTTACCAGGAACCGTACAAGGTAATGGCTGGATAGGACATCAGACTGCTTGATTTGCCAGTAAAAATGGTCTTCCTTCTTTAAAGGAATCTTGGCAATTTATTTCAATCAGTTTTTGCTTGTAAACAGCAACTTTCTGTATTTTACAGACAAACTACTGATGTATTTCAGCCATTCTTTGCAATCTGCTGTTCAAGATGCAGATCAATGCTATAACCAAATCCCTCAGAAAGAGAGAAGAGCAGCATAAAGGAATTATAAAAGGAAAAAAGAAACATTATTCCAAATTTTTCATGTCCTTTTTCCATTTCCTTTCCAAAACCAAGCAGAAAGCCAAAAGAATAGCCGACAAAGAGCCCACAAAGCTACTCAGCACCGATGCAACCACTCAACTTTCCAATACCTTTCAGTGCAGCTTTACAGTAATGCATTTCTGCTTCTGCTCTCTTCCAACTCATCTTCCGTCTCAACTCCAAAGATTCCAGGTTGATCATACAGGTGGTATCTCATATATGCTGCTCCCAAGTCCTCCCAATGCAGCAAAGCTTTGTCATTATCACATTGCTATTGTCTTCCTCATCAAGTCTGTATTCCACAAACAGGTCTCCGATTAAAGCCAGACAAGTTTGCTTAATAACCATAGTCATTATCACCTGGTTTCAGGTGCTGCCCGCATAACACTTGGTTTTCATTACGTTTACTATGTTATAGCAATAACGTATTTGTTGCACTCTTCAGCATTGCTTTTGGGATGAGTGAGACCAGCAAGAAAGTGCTCATAAAATGAAATAAGCCTTAAGCTTGAGTTAATGCAAGCTTGAGAGAAAAAAAAAAAAAAAAAAAAAATCACAATAACAAGCTATCAAAAAAAACCACAAGGGAAGTGTTATTAGAAGCAGCCATACTACTTTTCCAAGCACTGTACGTGGACCAACATATATTCTATGCATATGTATCAAACAAACTATTTAGCTTAGCCCCTCTGATTTAAAAATATAAGTTAAGGCTGAGAGGGGGAGCTACAGAAATTATAGTTATGTACACTGAACAACCAAGTATTACTGGTACTCTATTAGTCAAGCTGCAGAATGTATTCGTATTAAAGTGGCAAGAAGATATAAAATCATCACTAACGCTCCTCGGGGCAACGTCTGAATAAATGCAACACGAATTCATGTCTTGCATGCAAATCAGTTTAGATACAGTTTCAAAATACTTCATATGCTTCCTGGCATGGCAATATTCTTATAAAGCAACATCTCTGTAACAACCTAAATTATTGGTTTTCCCAGTCCTTGGAATCATAAGACAGGGTGCATGTATCAACATTTTTCTGTTTAAAATTTTATTCTCGATGCCAGGACATTTATCCACACAGGTCTGGAGAAGGCATCCTAAAATTAGTTCTAACTATAAATGAGTAGAAGTCTTTGTCTAAGAGTTGCTGAAGAGAAGCAGTTAAAAAGAAACAAATGAGCAAACCAACCTCCTAGTCAGCTTTTACAAGAAACATCACTAGTACAAGCTAAGGCATAAGCCGAATACCTGCGAGAACACAGATTGAAAAGTTTAAGTCTGCTAACCCACCCGTGAAATACTGTCATACTTCAGGCACTACAAGCAGTGCTTATAGCACAGAGCAGACACCTTCACAGCCAAAACCAAACAAAACACACCGCAGATATCCCCTGGACTTTGTGCCACTAGTGGAAACGTAACCCAAACTGCACGCTTTACTGAAGTGCCAAGTCAACAGGAGGCTGGCCAGCAGGTTCCCCGGTCCTTAAGCAAGGCAACCAGCCTGGCCCACAACAAAGGGCTGTTGTTCTAAGCCAGCACCAGGGCGGCAGCTGAACCAGTTGGCCCAGTACCCTACGCCTGTGGGACAACAAAGGCTGGCTGTGACCTGAGCAGACAATTAGGATGTGTTGGTGTAGAGTTACAAAGTTTTAAGAGGTCACTCACAGATGAATTTTAGTTCTGCAGTACAACCCCTTTATAAAGCAGTATTATTGGCTTCTTTGCCAAACTAGCTTTCAGATTCCCCCCAAATCTAGGCAAGGAACTGCAACACTGTTTGTTTTTTTTTTCTGTATAAAACTTACTGCAAAATTAAAGTGCAATTCCTGAGATGAGCTAAGTAGCTTTAACATACATCTAACAATTTTAGTTTGTAAAGGATAGATACCATGGTTCTTTCTCTTAAAGATCCAGGTAACCATGTTAACTGAGATGCTGATGAGGAAGGGGGGGAGCAGCTGTGGAGTAATTAGCAAAGACAAAAATCATACCCTATTGCCAAAGACACTCATGCTGTAGCAATAAAGTACAATATTCCCTTCAGAAAGTATAATCAGCATAAAGTAAAGCTTCTCAGTTTTGTACATTTGCTATAAACAATTCAAGACATACCTCCATACTGCCAGCGTCAACACCATCTATCCCACCACACAGCACTGCCCTTCTCATCAGCTCAAACCCCATGGCACTGTTCCAGAAAGATTATTTCCCCTCTCAGTAATGCTGCTCCCCAAGACACAACTTCCCCTTTTAACCACCAGTTCCAAATGTGCATGCAAAACTATCAGACAGACCTGAAGCAAGCAAAAATAGGGTCAAGATGTCAAGACACCTCTATACCATACCAGTCTTTTAATCAAATTAAGAGAAAGAAGTTCTGAGATGATCCAGTTGTAAAAAATCAGATCAGATTTCTTACTTCTTCACTAACTCTTCGCATGGCTCCAGTAAGGCTAAAGATCACTTGCTAATCAGAGATTAGCTCAAGTCAGCTACTCTGAACAGTCACATAATCCAAGTCACACAGTCTTATGGCAGGCAATCCTGTACTAGGGGGTTCACAGCGACCACCTTTGGCCAGCTGTAAGACACCCTGAACATTAGAGTTACTTGGCTTCATTTTCCTTCTGTGGCAAAATGCAGACATTGTGTAGATTGCTACCAAATGGCAAAATGCATGAGAACTTGATGTTATGAATGGCATTTTAAAAAAACAAATAGGAAAACAAAGTTGTTAACACTTACAATCAGTACACAAACCTGCATGTTTTCATATTTTCAAAATCTACATTATGTCTTGGGTAAAAACCAACTTCATTTTCCTAATTTTTAAGGGAACTTTAAAAATTATTATCCCATGACTCAGGTGCTTAATACAAAGTTTCAAGTAAAGATACAGAAACCCTGAGGTTTCAAAAATGTTTTCGTGCTTTTCCTTCAGTCCAGCATCGTCTTTCACATGTAAGATCATTCCCCTGTAGGATCTTCAACAGGAGCAAGGAAGCACCAAGCTGGGGGATTTAACTTCCAAATGCTGCCAAACAAACTGCAATGAGACTGACACTATGAGAAAGCAAATTTTGTTTGCAAATTATCGTATCAGGAACTCAGGCACTGGTTTAACAACATTAGGGTCATACTTAATCATCTTAACTCATGCAAGCAGCAATATCATTATAAAACCCAAGAGAGGAAGTGTTCTCTTGCTTAAGAGGCGCATATGCTTATGCACCATGTTAAACTCAACTGAACCTTTGAAGTGATGCTGTTTAAGGAAGGTCTTTAGGACTTCCTCCTTTTTTTTTTTCCAGACATAAGAGGTTATCTTACTGAAACTCACATCACCTGAAGAAAATCTCTTGGCCCCAAAACACTGTTTTCACAAAGTTAAAAAAAAAAAAAAAAGAAAAAAAAGAAAACACTAAAACCCCCACAAACCAACAGGGGAAAAAAAAAAAAAAAAAAAAAACAACCAAAAACACACCAGTTCTAAAGTTACATTGTAGCATTTGAGATTAAATTACCCAAATAAAAGATAAGTGTTTATTTTCCTTCTTTTTCTCCTCTTACCCAAATCATTAGAACAGACAGAATTTTTCTGTCAGTCTTCACCAGACCGCATCCTGAGGGTTCCCAGAATACGGTAAATGTTAACTCCTGCACATTTAATTAAGTACTTCCAAATCACAGCTTTTAGAAACAGATCCGTGTCAGCCAGGACACCACCAGAACATAAGAATTAACACAACCACCTTACCATCATAGTTCAACCTTAGTATTGTAGTTCAAGAACTGAACTACTTATTTCTGAAAAACATGATATTTTCCAGAAAAATGGTGATTAATTACACTAAGTAAAATATTATACACCCAACTCAAAGGGATTTAGTATATTCGTATCAGTATCAGAGCTATGTTCAACAGCAGTAAATCTCAAAACATAGAAAAGCACTAGTTTTCATAACATTCAATAATCTTTGAAATGTTACTGTGATCACAGAAAAGTCATTTCTACTTGTTTTTTTTCTCCTAATTAAAAAGGCAAAGAGCAACAAGCAAGGCGACAGAAGCCAAGAGTAAGATGAAGAGAGAAATAAACCAGATGGCATGGGAATATATTTAAATTATTCCCAAACCATGAAAAAAGAAAGATCAAAATGTTTTCATTTGCCCTATAATCAGTGTTCTTTCAAAAAAGAGTTTTCAGATATTTTTATGTAAAGTGGATTGTGAATTCTAATTAAGATATAGCTGTAAGCCAGGATCCTCCATCATACAATTAATCTTAAATCCAACCTCTAGCTAAGCAGGGTACAGATGGAGTTAGACAGATGTAATTACAAAGTCCATCAGCAGTAAGCCACCGGGAGAGGTTGCAGGCTTTCCTGCATTTCTTCTTTGTACTGGGTGGTAGGCTATTTTTGTCAAAATATACCAGGAAGACACAGCTACTGTGATACAGTCACAGCACTTTAATATTAGCTTTAGTTTGCATCATGTATTTTAAGGCACTAATTTTGAAAATAATGACAATTGCACTCCTATTTCTGTGGGCTGCACTAACAGAGCACTGTAGTAGGTATTGCATTCCCAGCTTCATTTCTGTCCTTCAGGATGAACTCCTCCCTTCTCTGCTTCAAACCTCTCCAACTGTAAAACTGCATTTTACCATCGTTCTAAACCTATAAAGTGAGATTGTTGAAAAACCATCATTTTGAACATAAATTCTAAGAAAAGTAAGATGTAACTTGGCAAGTCATTTATGTTTTTGTAATGCACGATCTGCTCTGCCATAGTGTTCACATTCACATATTAGCTTCCTCTGAATGACAGAAACCCTCTTCAAAATTCTTCAATTTGTTACTGTTGCTATAATCCATGCATTCATGGAAATTAGCAATTTTTGCCAATTTTGAGAAAAGAGACAAAAATACCCTGCTCCACCTAAGAATCAACTTTTCACATGAAAATGAACTGACATCTTTACACTCAGATGACAAATTTTGTAATCCCATGTCTAAACACAGTATAGCAACTATAAATTTACTATACTTCTATAATTTCCCATTTTCTTACAGCATCAGCATTGAAGAAGAATAGCCAATAGCAGGGCATATGACATCTGATTTGACGTTTTCCACTAACTGCAAACCCATGAACACGCTTTCTGCTTAGTGTCTGAAAACAGTATTAAGATTGCACATTTTGAAAGCTAATACGTTCCCATTTCAGATCTGCAAGTAGCATTTGAGCACAGCAAAATAAGAATAGTATGTCTTCATATAATGCAGTCAATTCATATTCCATCATCGTACGTGTACCATTTGCATATCTGAAAGTAGCAGCAAAGATTATCAGTAAATTTGCACTAACCCTTTTACCACGGTTATCCCACCCAAGCTGGGGAGATCAACTGCATCTCTCATGAACTGCAGGGAGCTTTCTGTATGAGTTGTACACAGTAGTTGAAAAAGTAATCACAAAATAGACTTATGTCACGGAAGTCATTCAGAGGCAAATTCTTAACTTCAGGGTCATGAACTGACAAATCTAAGAACACTCTAGAGTTAAGGGTATTCATACACATTTTCAATTATGGATCACTGTATAGCTGGCCGTGCCCAAGCCCTGGACTTCAGCTCAACAAACATCCTGACCTTTAATTTTTGTGTTCAAACTGATATGCCAAAACCAAATGTATTTTCCTAAAGGGGCAACAACTATAACAGTACTAGTAAAAAAAGCTTTTTTAAACATTTCTTATATGTGGCAGGGAATTCTTCATGCCAACTCTAACTAGCAGTGATGATCATCTCAGCTAACTTAATTGACTTTGTACCAAAGAAAACAGGGAATGGTCACAATCACCGTTGCAGAGAAAGTTTAAGAAGTTTGCTCTTGCTTCTCTCAGTCACCCACTCCACCTCGTGGCCCTAAATCTCTGCGAAGCTCATCATCACTCCATCCATGCTACAAAGCAGAGAGATCCCAAGTCCAGGCTGGCTGGTGCACTCTCCTCTGACCCAGAGCTCTGGGACCACCTGAGTTGCAAGGCAGGCTGAAAACTGTTAACTCCTACCCCCAACCCAAGCCTATGAAAGGTCACCCAGCTCTGCAAACAAGCTCAGGGCTTAAGCAAGCACATATAATTGCCCGTGATCATTTTTTTTCCCCCTTATAGAACTCCACCTGATTTTCATCACAGAGTCCTTGTAATGAGTTGCCTCATGCTTTATTAACGATACATTATTCACATCCTGCTCTGAATACACATTGTTTTCCCTCTTCTCCATGGCACAAGTCCCTGAGTCCTTCAGAGGTGGTCATTCCATTAACAGCATTCTCACACTTACCTCTGCAATGTTTATTCCCAATTTTTGCACTAGGAAACTAAGGCAGAGCAATTAACATCAGTAATGCTGGATGTTCAGCTTAGACACCCACAAAATGGCTGAAATGAAATTATACAGAAGGTGGTTGGCAAAGAAAGCTTCTCTCTAAAAGGCCGTTTTTTAGGAGGATTATTCGAAGCTGAAATTGTTTGTTACACTAGCATGAAATGAGCATTCTTAGCTTAAGCATTAGCAGGTTCACTGTTAATGAAGCTCTTAGTGAACACAGAGCTGTCTAGAAGACTCAGAATAACAGCTTTTCCCCTGTGATGCCGCTTCCAGCCTAAAATGCAGATATGTACTATCTCTGACAGAGACAACAGAATGAAACTTTCAAGGACTCAGTTACTTAAACTCTATTCTTGATCTGAGAAAGGCTATAGGGAAAATTATATATATGTATTCATTATGCTAATAAATCCATAAAAAACCCCACAAAACGCTTGCTTTGAAGTTTAAAAAAAAAAACACATAATTTCAGTAAGACCTGTGATACAAATAAGCATTTTGAAAAACCCCAATTTTACGTTCAGAAGGCTGCAGACATTCAGAAGGCTGCAGATGTAGTTATTTATAAAAAACAACCCCACACCACACAAAACAAAAACATCAAAGAAAACCAAAAAGCCCAACAACTGTTGGAGCAGAAAGACTAACTTCCCTAAATCACTTTTGTCCCACATAACAGAACTCAAGAACAAGTTTATTTCTTCAAGAACTTTCAAAAGTCCTTTCTGGAAAAGCCTAGCCACTGGTGTACCTTGCAATCCAACAGCCAAAGACACAGATGCTTCATTACAACTTCCCAACATGCCACACCTATTGATTCCCTTTATTTACAAATGCTCAGAACAACTTTGCAATCCAGAATAACTTCAGAACATAAACACTGGACATCTGCATTTTATGTAATTTCTTCAAATCAGAATTTATTTGATTTTGAAAAAAAGTGTAACTGATTTTTATTCTTTCTGAGTCTCACTGCAAAAGTCATTAACATAAGGATATCTCTTACAGAAATGCAGAGTTATTTATCCTATTAGCCCTTTCTTACATGTTTATCTCCTACAAAGCAAAAGTGGGGATCACAGAAGTGGCTCCTGGGTTCTTTAGTTTACAATGTCATACAATATTTTACCATAATTATAAGCTCTATTTAGATCACACTGTTGAGAGGGGCAGGGAGAACAACACAAAAAAAAAAAAAAAACCCACAACATTTCGGTTAAAACTCTGTAGTATTAAACAAGATTAAAGAAATCACTTAAAACAGTACATTCCATTTCATCACCTTTTAAGATATGCAAGTTTGTGTGTGTGCATTAGTGCATATACATAACAGGTCCCCTAAGACCACCATCATGAAAGGATACCGAGCGCTCAGTCGGGAAAGCCGAGAAGCCTATCTTCACAATACGCCCCATGCGAACTGAAAAACACATGAGGACAGCAGAAAACAGAGAATAGAGATTAACCAGCCAAATGAGACTCTCCTCCACAAGCTAACAGAGTTCTGTTGAAATCACTAAGAAAATTAAGCACACCCTTAGTAATTTCCTGAAACAGATCTAGAAAAGAAAGCTTTTTTAATACTAAGAATTTCACATAAAATGTGGATACTATCCAACGTCTGATATTACTTGGAATTAAATCAAAGGCCAAGGTCTCATGATCTAATCTACAAGGTCAGAAATCCTAAAGCCCCAATGATCCAAAGTCACCTCCTCTCACTGTCGTAAAGACCATGGACGCTCTAGCCACGGCAAATTTGTTATCTTTCATAGGCTATTATTTCACCACAACTTTAGTTTTTCATTACTAAAGCAGCATGTATTAAAAATTTCCATGCACAAACATACACATATAAAAGCATTTGATGAGACGAATTCACAGAACATTTTATGTGGATTCTCTACATCAGCTACTATAACCCTCAGACACGATCTGGCTCATGTGTCCGTGAGAAAGCTAAACAGATTCAGAGCAAAACCAATAAACTCGACACTGTATTGTTGCAATGCAGAGATGCAGAAGAATTAATAAAGAACTTAACTTTCCAGAGATGCTGAGCAACACGCAGTGTAGCACCCTGAGATTCCTTACACGGGAGCACACTGCAGAGCACAGTACGTGCAGTAAACCGCTCATCGCCCTAGCCAGGTAACAGCCACATTGCAATCCTTACAGTTTCACCAGTCTGCCTTTACCATCCAGTTATCACTGGAAAGGAGGAAATCAGGGGCCCCAAAAGAGTAAAAGTTCAGTACCAAAACCATACTAATAACCTGGCTTTTTGCAGCACTTAATGAATTTGCTATAGTTGGTTCTAAAATTAAATTGAGAGATGACATTCTAGACAATATAATGTGATACTCCCTGGCAAATGAAATTTTATGCAAGTCATGTATGCACAGCCTATCACTGAAGATAAACTCAGCCAGAGACAGAAAAACAGCTTAATATTTACACACTATGTTTTCTTCCAGTCCAGCACACATTACAGACAGGGTTCAACCAAACAACATTGTACAGAACAGGACTGTCACCAGCCTTGCCAGATGAAGATTTCCTTCACGTATTTACTGATTTTAATATTAATACCAATAATCTTGATATCTTACCAAATCCTGAAAACCCAAGGCAGAAAGTATCTCTGACCTCAGCATCCAAAACTGCTTCTCAGTGTTATCAAGGAACATTCTCCTGCTCAGTCAAAACACTGCTCTGCCACTTGCAGCAACGCAGCTCATGAAATACTCCTGACTACTGCAAAGATGCCACAAAAACAAGAAAGGTTCATGAATCAGGGTAACAGATGAATATCTTTGAATTATGAGCTAGTGTAGTCCACCTTAAAGCGCTGGCCTACACATTTTCAAGGCCAGCGATTTAGAAAAATAACTCACTAAATATCTCAAAGCTCAAGTCTGCAGTCTACAACCATCAGCCTCATGTTACTCAACAGGTTTTGGGGTTTTTTAACCCGTTAAGCCAGACCAATCAAACCCTTAATGTAAAGAAGCAGTCAATGCATCATACAGAAAGCATCCTTTCCTAACATGCCCTAATGGCAACTAGAAGCCTTGGAAACTTATATTTCTCCAGCAAAAAAAAAAGCAAAGGCTGCCTGTGCACTGGCAGAGCATCTAAGGAGAGCTGTTGCAGCATACCTAAATAAAGAGGAAACAAACAGGTAGTCTGAGCATCCCAAGGACCATTGCCACAGAAAGCAGGAAAGAGGCTGAACAAGTTATACTTTTAATACTCCTTTCTGTTAAAAGGGAAAAAAATACCAACACTTTAAGGTGAAAACGACATAACTGAAAGTTAATTCCCTCTTGAGAATACCCCTTTTGTGATTTTGAGGGGGTTTAGTATGGCTTTTTGTGATTTTTATTATTTCTAAAATTCAGGTTGTACCTACATAGCTCATTCCGAGTCTAGTACAACTCAAGCACTACATCATGGAGCAGCTGATGACAACAAGCAGCCCACTGATCAATTACAAGGGAAAGCCTAGTGTTGTTTAAGGCTTGTTTGGGTTTTTTTGGTTTTGTTTAAGACTTAAGCTTTTTATATTATTTTTAACCACACCTACTTAAGCCAAATGGCCTTTAACAAACTGAAAGAGCAAATCTGTTAAAAATACAACACACCCCATCTTCAATTAAAGGTTAAGCAAGCTCTCAAATAACATCACTCTTTCTCATAAAAGCATTCAGAAGGGAAAAACCAGACTGGACATTCATGATTATTTTAAAGATTAAGAAGTGAAGTTAATACCTGAATATTTTCATTGTGGTGATGCATATAGCCTCAAAGAAAACCTTTAGATAACCTGATTTCATCACCATTGAACACACAGTCACTTGCACACCACCTGAAAACCAGAATATCTTCATGATCTAAATGCAAAGTAGACCTTCTTAAAAATCATTGCAAATGCTCACAAGATCATGCATGAAGTGTTTAAGAGAACTTTAAAACTGCTTAACAAGAAGCTTTCCTGAAAGAAGTCATTAAAACCACATCTGTCAATCTCCTGTCGACTTCTAGTTGAAGAGCTCCCAACAACTCAATCAACCCCTCTTTCTGCACAAAGATCATTAGCGAGGAAGACGACCTGAAATTATTTAAGTGCTCCAAGAGCAAGAGCACATGGTGACCCGAGTCTCAAAACTATCTCTTCCTGGAGTTATTTTTCCACAAAAGCCTGCAACAGGAGAAAGCTATCCACAAGAAAAGCAAATACAAACAAGAAACAGAAACAATAAAGGAGATAAATAGAACTCTATGCTTATTAAAATAACACATGAACATCTACATAGCAATTTAGCAGCTGTATTTGGTAATTTTGATACGGCTGTTTACCACACCAACTTTATTTCCCCAATCCAAAAGTTCCAATGTTTTTAAAGAAAACCATACATACACATACCTGCTGGCTTATCTGTCTCAGAAAGAAAGACTATACTTGAAAAGCAAGGATTTTGGTGCACCAATGTCAACTGGACATAGCTCCCTTGCACCAAGCGACTCCAGAATTTCAACTACATTTTACATCAGTCCTCAGGGAAAATACATCAACCTATACTACAGCTATGTTTTCCTACACAAACTCCATTTAAGCACTACTGAGAAGCAAACAGCCATCAGCCTCACGTACTGAGGCCCAAGTGTACAAGCAGTACTTTACTGAAGACATTGTCTAATCCAAAGAGCTTAGTATGCAAGGCCTGGATCCTGCCAACACTTGCACATGCCTAACCTGATGCATATAAACGGGGATTACTCACATGCTAGAAGGTAAGTACATGAATAATAAGCATGTTCATGAATCAGCAATTATGTTCAGGTAAAACAAAAAGCCAAGGTGAAAGGAGAGGGGGCACAAGAGGCAAGAAAGTTGTCACAAAGCATGGTAATAATTATAAGAGTAAATGCTCCCTGACAGATTTTTAGGAAAGCTAACTTAAAAATTAGTTTAAAGAACATTGGCTTTGAGGGTTTGGGGGTGGGGAGGAAGAGAATTTCTTGGTTTATCATCTGAATACACAATAAATTGTCAATTGTGTAAAAAGTCTGCCAAAAAATAACCCTTAGACCACCCCTCTTTACCCAATCCCCCCAGCTCTCCAGCTGAAACACTTACTGGTTTTACATTCTCGCTTGCATGCCTGGAAAGCTTCTGAATCAGGGCAATATGGCCTATTTAAAATTAAATTCCTTTATCAGCCAAGTAAAAAAAAAAAAAAGTTTTTTCTAAAATACAAACAGCAGCTCTCCAGAATAAACTAATTAATGCTGTGAACAAGCAAACTGCTGAGCACCTCAACCCAGGAATTGTGAAATTGGCAGCTTTAGAAGTTGTGAGGAAGAAGAAGGTGGGGGTTACATAAAATGGCCTGCTCTTAACTTCCTCTGACACATTTGGGTAAGAAGGGCCTTCCAGTTCTAGTAAGTTATTCTGTATTGCCCCGTAATCACATATTGTCAAGAAGAATATCCTTAAGTGTTCACCCCAAGTGGCCAAGTGCTGCAATCAGCTTCTTCAAGATCCATCAATTCTAGGTACCCCATCTGCTGTCACCAGCTTCTCAAGCCTGCAAAGGGTGCCCTGTGGAGATCAGACTCCTCTTGCACAACAGCCTACAACAGGAGTTCCCAAATTTAACCTGATTTGCTAGCTGCAACAGCAAGGGATGCTGGTATTACCACCTGCCACCATCAACACACCTGCCAGTGCACCACAACCTACGGCAAGCATACAAATATACCAGTTATGCAGCAAACATTCTATGCTAGGTATTTTGAACTGGTTTCTAAGCTATAGTACTATGGGCCTCCTTCAACATTTTAGTAATTCTATCTTGCATTGACAATAATTCATATACCAGAGTAACACTGAGAACTCAAAAATATGGCCCCTTTGGAAGAGCCAGGCTCCAACATTAACGATGCACTAACAACGTTCATCTCTTCAGAGGACAGCACCCTTCCTTTATGCTTTCATTAGAAAAGTATTGATTAGCCTCAAGCCAAAGGTCAGTTGGTGCGACGTTTCCAGCTCCTACATCAGAATGATTCAGTTCTAAATTATCGCCGTTCACAAAAAAGCAGCCAATGACTTGCACCTTGAAGGTCACAAATAATGTTTCAGCATTGACTACTCAATATAATTTGGGAAGTCACAGAAGCCTAGGTGCCTCAACTTCATTACCACAGCTCTTTTCATACAACATTATATGCACTAACAAGTTTTTCCATCTCGATCAATACTATGAACACTTTACATAAGGAAATGTTTTCACTTTATGTACAGCAATTCAAGATTGTTTATATCTAAAAAAAAAACCAAACAGGAACTAATTGCCTCACATCGTAACACCCAAAACCTGCTGGGGACTGAACAGCTCTGAAAGATGAAACCTTTGTCCTTGAGATTTTACAGCATAAGTAATTGTTAGGAAAAAAGTGAAAAGTAGAAGGAATTTATCAAGACTTACTGGTATCTTTCCAATAACCAGGGTTTTGAATAAGGAATTGTAATGCTATAATAATTGAAATAACAATTAGGACTAAAGGGAGAAAGATAAAGAGAGTTAACAGGAGCAAAGGAAGCTAAGAAGCAAATTGAAAAAAACAAAAGAAAAAAAAACATAAAGTGGTAAAAGCAAGCAGCAAAGGAGAAAAAAAAAACAAAAAAGTAATACTTAGCTCAAATTTCAGGCTGCTAACAGAACTGGAAAGCCCGAAGTCAGTACCCATGTGGCGGCTGTGGTCTTCACTATCTAGACCAGAGGCTGAAAAAACTCACAGCAACCAACACTGGTTAAAGCTACAAGACAACAACGAGACTGCGAATGGTAGCTAAATCAAGCTAAAGATCTGAAACCTCTGAGACAGGCAATCTTTAACAAATAAATAAGGAGGAAGTTACAGAAAGTTGTTGGCTTTTCTTACTGATCATGTCTGAAAGTGAAATTTATGCTTCTATTTCAGGTTACTCATAGAAGTAACAAGCTAAAAGAACCCTTTGAAAAATGTATCAGTCTCTCTTCTGTAATTTTATAAGACACCAAGTCCTGTGTGTGTCCAAAGCAACTTGATAGCTGTATGCACTGATACCACAAAAATGATTATTATTCATTTTACACTGATGAAAACGATGTCCCCATGAGTTTACTGTGGCCAGCTTTCTTTCCACCCCCTCCCTGAGCACGGCGAAAATGTAATTGAGAACTACCACCCTTGGGATTTGTGAACTACTAGAACACACATTTCCTTCTTTGGGATTGAGAGTCTGCTTCTATTCACTTACTATTAGACATTTCATTGGGAATACCCCTCCGGACACTTGCTGGAAACTTGCTGCATTTTTTTAGCCTGGCAATTGCAAGAGATACCACAAATCTGAGATCATCAGAAGACACAGGTACTGCAAAACTAGCACTGGGTATTTTATCAAGTTTAATTACAGCTCAGCGCTGCTGAAGACTTGTACTTCTCCTAATGTGACTTCTGACTGCTGCCTGCTTTTTCATCTGCACCATTTAAGAAATCCTGTAACAAGGCTTGCAAAGCTACCCTGGGAACTAATAACAGGTCTGGAAAAACCCAGACATACTGCTCTACTTCTCCCACTCTTCAATTTTCAGCGACGGAAGGGAGTGTAAATTGTACTTAATTGCAAAATTGTCAGTTCAGTCCTTGAGTCAGTAAATTACGCTTTTACAGTTTCTCCTCATTCTCCCATCTCTCCTTTCCCAGGGAATGCACGCTTCCAGCATTATTTCTCCTCTCCAAGCACTTCTATTGTCTTGTTCCCCTACCTCACCCACAGCCTCCCCAGCCCCCTTTCTTCTCACTTGCTCCTACAGGACACCACATCCCGCCTCCACACCCTTCCTCCATACAGTCTCTCGGCTCCTCACTAGCTCAAATTCTCACTCCTGCTCATGAGCTCCTCTCGCAAGTCACCAGTCAACATTTTGTGGGGACTGGTCAACACTTTGTGGGGGACACAAGGCCCCAGGCCTGAGCAGTCACACCCCCAGCTCCTCAGGGACAACCCTGGAATTACTGTGTTTCTTGTGGGTCTCCTCGGTGCTGCCAGCAAGAGGAGTGGGTCCCAGTTCTCCATCTCCTAAATTCATACATTCATAGCGTGCCTTTTGTGTTTGTTTTTACATATGCTTAAAGACTTTGCAATATTTAAAAGTAAACTTTGTGATTTCCAATCCGATATTGTCTGAAACAACTCACTGCTTTTTTTATAAAGCAGAGGGAGGAAGTTCATATCATCCCTCTAAAAAGCTATAAAAGTTTGAATTATAACTTTTTCCTACTCCTATAAATGTCCACATTTACTTTTTGGACTGGAAATTAACACTTGATCTCTGACCAAACACAGTTAGGAAAATAATTCTTATTAAATAGTAGAAGGAAAACTTTCAAACTCAATCTACAACCATCCTCCTTCTTTCCTTCTTGACCCCTTAAAGACCTTTTTAAAAATGCAATCAATTTGGAATTTTAAATTTTGAAGTTTTAAAACTTAAATTCCGATCTTGAAACTGTTAAATAAAACACCTCTGAAGCTTAACATGCTCTGCTTTTAAAACCTAAAATGGTGCTAAATCCTTACAGTAAAAAAGCCATTACGTTACGGTTAAGCTTACAGACACACACTGATTGCAGCTGTATGGGTACAGAAAAGTAGGAGACTAACTGCTAATATAAAAGGAAACTGTGAACCCTAAAAGTTTAATAGTTGTGAAACCAGCAGCGAAGCTTTTTAAGTTCAACAGTCTACTCAGCTTGAGGATAAAGCGCTAGGAGCACCTTTGTAGCCCCACAAGTTCATCTCAAAAACAAATTCCAAGCTTGACAAGCAAACCCACCTTTTTCTCACGTTATCAATATCACAAAAATGTAAATACAAAGCTCTACATTATCTGAACCAATCTAAAGACTACACAGTTTCATTAGATTTCTGTTCTAGTCCTTTAATTACATTTAAAAGAAAATACATCTTTAATAGTACTTGTCACAATGAAGTATCTTCCCCTGTATTCTTGTCTTGGATGCATTCTATGTCACAAAACTCACATTATATCAACTATAATAATGAAATATTATCTGCTTAGCAAGATATCTAAGACATAACTGAATGCTCACAAGTCATTTATTTCCACATTAGAAGGGATATGTTATTCTATCAGGGTACAGGATTTCTCACATGCATGAAGGAGGTAATTTGCCAAATCAAGTATTTAATAATAACCCATTGGTTCACCCCAAAATAAATAAATAAAAGCACTTGGCACACTACTTAAAGAATTAGTCTCTGTGCAAAGCACAGGGAGATTTTAAATCAGCCAAACAGTCACTTTCACATGGACAGAGCCAATTTCTCACAGAAACATTTACACAGAAGTGTAATGTAGTAATCAAAGGTCTTACTCAAGGAAGAACTAAAGTCTCTGAACATGACTAAGTGAAACAGAGCAAATCACGCTTTTTTTAGCTTCTGCTTTGACAGAAGGTAGTTTCCTGTTAGATTCTGCACTCTGTTTACTAACACTGTTAGGCACCTACTCTCAAATTAGAAACAAAACAAAACTTAAAAAAATATACATTTTATTGGAGAAACTGTCATCCACAAACCACTATACAGTTTTAGATTTAAAACAAGCAGTTAGAAGCTACTATAGAAGACAAATATATCTAAATGGGGACTGAACTGGGGGAAACTACAAAGACAAGCAAGCTCCTTCTAATGTAAAGACAGAGTTATCCATACTGGAAGTCTTTCGGGAGTTACTAGGACCCCAGTTCTTTCCCTTTAGCAGCCAGACCAGCTGTTTACTTCCTCGGTGTTGCGTAGATAAATACTTATAAAAGTGTCAGCTCTACCTTGTCCAGCCAGCCACAAGAACTGTCAATATAAATAATAGCCTGAGTTTCCATACGAGCTTACACATCACCTTTGAAGTCCAGTAGGAGGTGATATTTAAAATGAGAAGGAAAAAAAACCACAAAGTAAAACACAAAGCAATGGTACACATCGCGTACATTAAAATGGAAGGAGAATCACTCATGCTAACGTAGTGAGCAGACCGTATGCTGAATTCTGCAACTTTGAACAAAATTACGGTGCTGGTTATCTTCCCGTTTCCCTCACAACAACAGCACACTGGAAAAAGAAATTCACAAACACTACTACAAGACATTATTGGCTATATGTAATTGTCATCTCCAACAAGCATTCAAGGGATGTACTTTACATTAGCCTCCTCTTCCAAACAATATTAAAATTAAGTGTACCACTGTGAACTGTCATTTTTTCATATACTAACAGTAATTTTAAAAATTAATTCAGCTGGATAGGTTCAATTAAAGGGATGTTTAAGATATATATTTTTTGCCTTTAAGAATAGAGGTGGTTTATGTAATATACACTGAGGACTGCTTCACTTAAGTATTTTAAACACAGCGTCCAACAGCTCTCCTTGCTACCGTGTTTACAGTTTGCTACTACACCCAAAGAACAAAGAGCAACTTGACTATCAGCCTTCAACATCCCCAGTGAAAAGGAGTAAAACTCATAAATGGCACAGGAAGAGCAGATGGGTGGTCAGACTTCGTACGGGGAGATATTAGAGTAAAACCCAATTACATCTGAACACAGGTTCAAACACAAGAACCTTTCTACCGCAGTTCCACTCAAACATTAACTCTTTGCATAACACATCCAGGACAAGCTCGCACACCAACCAACCTTTTTTCAGAGGCATCCAGTGGGCACACAAGCAGCCTCACGACTAGTTAGCGTGAAACTTCCTCAGGAGAGTAAACTTGGAACACACACAGCAGCATTTGAAGGCTCAGGTCCTTTACCTTTCTATGTGCATGAGGGTTTATTCTTAAGCTCACTGTTAGCAATTTCCTGTGTACTAGTTTGTAAACATGTTTATCACAAGGGAAACAAAACCATACTCTCAAAGTTAGCTCTTTATTACTACTGATAAATGAAAGCAATAAGATTTTAAAACCCATCATGTCAGGGGAACATCCTTCCCCACACAGATGTTAATTTAACTCAGATTAGCCTCATGAATGCATTCAGTCAAGGAGGATATAGTTCACTTTGCCAAACTACTTTTCCCTCGAGAGCTTACTGTTGCGAGGCATTTTGCAATTCCAACTTGTATTTTAAAAATAAAGAGTATTACTATATCCAACTCCTACTTCATTTTTTCCTGCCATTCATGTTTTTACACCTTTGTTTTTAAGGCTGGGGAATGTTAGTAGCCCAGTACCATTAATGCATCTTCTCAACAAGACAAGACCGAGCATTAATCTAATCATACAAAAACATCATGGGTCCCATTCTGAAAGGCAGCGAGTGCCCTCATCTCCTATTGATGTCAGACCACATAATGTTAGAAGTGTTGAGGTCTATTGTTCAGTCCATTTTTCCCCATCCTGTGAGGTCCTGCCATATAGTCATTAGAAAAGGCCATACGCTATAATACACTGATATAAAACAAAACATAAGACCCTCACGCATTTCTTTGTGTTTACCAAACTCCTAGCATCAACAGCATAACCCAAATAAGGGCAGAGTACACAGTGCGACTGCACATGCAAGCACTATTTTCCAGACAGAAGCAGCTCTTAAGAGTTTTATTTTCTTAAAGAAATAGTATAGTTTATAAGAGCCAGGAAGGCCTCCCAATGCAGTTCCTTACATAAACAGGTACTCACCCTGCAATTCCCAAATTTGGAAACAAAACCAAAAAGAGACACCACATTTCTGAATCAGTCAACTTGGACACATGCTGAAAGAGAACACTTACACATCACTTAGACAACTGCATATTCTTTCTCTGTAATCTATAATACAGAATTACCATTTACTTCAATTGAAGTATTTCTCATCTAGAAACACAACTGCATTTGCAAGGCCTTGTGTATTAGCACCACTTTTTTTTTTTTTTTTTTTTTTAATTATTTTAACGCCCGGTATTGTCCACATAAAAGTAGACTGTGGCTTGTTTTGGAGGGCGGGGAATAGGGGAAGACCTGTGGGTCAAAGCCAAACTTAGTTGACAAGAAGGTTTACACTCAAATCTTTCTTCTCATCTGGATTTGCAGTTAAATCAGTTGTTTTCCTGTTCTAACCATCAAGAAGAGTTACAATAATATAGCCTCAAACAAACGTATGTTTGTCCGGAGAAAAAGAGTCACAATATTTATTCAAACGCACATCTGCTGGAGTCCTGCCAGCCAGCCGATTCCAGCAGACGGGCTGCAGGGGGGAGTTTCTCAGTTTTGCCCGGTCAAGAAGCGACTGTTTAACACCACCGGCGGCCCCAGAGGAGCTCAAGGGAGGAAAACCCCTTCGGGTCTGGTCCTCCCTAGCCCCCAGCCGGCACCCGGCTTCAGGGGGTGGGAGCAGCAGCAAGACGCAAGCTGGGCTGGCTTCTCCTAGGGGCACCGCGCAGCATCGGCGGCGCCTCCCCGGGACCAGCACCAGCGCGCCCGCCAGAAGAGGAAGGAGAAGGGGTCGGCAGGGCCAAACAAGAACCGAGAGCCCAAGTGCGAACGCGGGCGAGCTCCCCCCCGCCCCGGAAAAGGAGGACCCCCGCCCGCAGCCGCCCCGCTCCCTTCCCGCCCTCAGGAGGGGGGCCCCGAGGGCCGGCGCTGCCCAGCCGCTCCCCTGCCCCTGCCCCAGCGGGGGTGGGCGGGGGCAGCCGCTGCCGCCCTCCTCCTCCGCCCCCGCACCGTCCCCGGCCCCGGCCGGGCCCCGCGCCCCCCGGCCCCACTCACCGGCCGTCTCGGCCGCCGCTGGCGCCCCCGCCACGCCGTTCAGGTAGAGGATGGAGAGCAGGTGGGGCTGCGTCTTCTCCAGGGCCACCCGCAGGTCCTGGAAGTGGTCCCGCTCCTTGGCCAGCAGCAGGGCGATGAGCAGCTCGGCCTTCCCGCCGCCCGCCGCCTCCAGGTCGCGCAGGTCGCGGGGGCCGAGGGCGCCGGCGGCCTCCAGCAGCTCCACCACCTTGTCCACCTCGGTCATGGCCTGCGCCAGGCTCTGGCGGCACTGGGCGAGCAGCTCCTTGTGCTTCGGCTCCATGGCCGCGGCAGGCCGCCGCCGGCCAAACTTCGCCCGCCGGGGCCGCGCACCGCCGTCGCCCCCGGCCCCGCCGCTCCGCCGCCGCCCCCGGGGAAGCGCGGGCCGAGGGGGGGCGCCGCCGGCCGCCCTCCTCCGGCAGCCGGCGCCCCCGCAGCGGCCCCCGGCGAAACTTCGTCCCGGGGAAGAGGCGCGGAGCTCGGGCAGGACCTGGGCCGAGGGCGGCTTTGCCTCTTCCTCCTCCTCCGGGCCGGGAGCCGCCGCCGCGCTCCCCCTCAGGCAGACGGGGGGCGAGCCGCCATCAGGGGCTGCTGCTCCTCTTCCTCCTCCAGCTGGCGCCCCTCTCGCCTCCTTTCCGCCCCCCCGGGCGCCGAAACAACTTCTCCTCCTCCTCCTCTCCCCTGCCGCCGGGAGGGGGGCAGCCGGGAGCAGGAGCTGCGGGAAGGGCGGCCGCCGCCTCCCGAGCACCCCCCACCCCCCCGCGGGGCAGCCCAGACAACTTCTCTCCGCCGCTCGCTGCAGGCCACACGGCCGCGGGGCGAGAAGGGGGTGGGGGGAGACGGCTTCAGCTCCAAGCGCCTCCTTTCATTCGCGGGCGCACGCAGCCATATTGGTTGCACAAGGCTGCCGCCTGCGCCGAGACGGAGCTGCGGCAGCGCATTGCCCGCCCGCCCGCCCGCTCCTCTCCTCGCCTCCCGCCGACGCGCCGCGGCGGCCGCCTCTCTCCCGGCCCGGCCCGGCCCGGCCCTACCCCGGCCGCCGCCCGCCTCCCGGCCGTCAGTCAGGGGCTCCCCGCCGGCCCCTGTGGAGCGCGGAGGCGGGGCGCCGGCCCCGGGCGGGGGGGGCGGTGGGGCAGGGCCCGCGCCCCCGCCTCCGCCGCGGTGCGGAGCGGGGCGGCCTGCGAGAGGTTTCCCCCGCTCCTCCCTCCGGCGAAGCGGGGCTGACCGGCCCCGGCTGTCTCGGCGGTGAGACAAAGGCTCCGCTGCGGCGGGCGGCGGGGACGGGGGCCGCCGGCCGCCCCCGCCCTGGCGGCCCGGGGCCGGGCGGGCCGTGCCGCTGCCCTCTCCTGCCGGCGGGAGCGGCTGGGGACGGTGCCCGCGGGGCAGCTGCGGGGGCCGGGGTCGTCGCCGGGCGGCAGCTTCAAACGTCAAGATTTATTTCATCCTAGCCGAAAAAAGCAGAACATCAAAATCATATAGACCGTTTGGGGCTTTGTCCATTAGAGTTTAGAAAAACGAAAGTTTTCAAACAAAACACCTAAACATGAGTAATCTCCGCTGGCTCATCTTCCCCCCAACTGTAGTTTCACCCGTGTTTCGCGAATAACCAGAGGCCAGGTAATGCACCGGCAGAGCAGGGGTGTGTCTGTACGCAGCGGCAGCAGCAGGAGGTAATCGTTGAGCAAAGAAAAAGGAGAATAACAACGCTTCTGTCTGAGGGTAAACAGCCTGCCTACATCACTTGCACCCAAAGGTACCTTAATTTGCAAACAGCTAGGGGAACAGGCTGCAGAGGGACCACAAGCAATTATAATCTTACATTCACATTTTATATGGAAGACTCTTGTCTTGCCACGTAGGTATGTTTCTGATATCCTGCAAAAACAACGGTGGCTGTAATGGCACAGAAAGAGCATCACCGGTATTTGTGTTAACCCCGTTACACCGAGTAGCAATTGAAACTATCTGAAAGCCTTCTCTCCAAACTCTTTCATGCTTTATTTAGTGTCCAGAAAACTGAACTCAGTGAGGTACAAGGGGAAGCAATTGTTGCTTAAAATTTTCTGTTAACACACCCTTTTGGAGAATTCAGGTACTGAACTGAGTTTCAAGTCACGTTATGTGGTTCAACAGATGATGTCTCTCATATGGGAAAACAGCCTTGGGTTACCTGCCTAATCACGGTATGCATTCTACTTCTATTAGTGGAGGCAGATACAGAATAAGGGGACTTAGGGATTTTTCTCAACGTTAAAAGTCATTATTTAAAACAATACAATACAGTATGGCATGATTCTGAAACAAGTTTTTTTTCACATTTGGTCCATTGTTATTTATGCTCTCGTAGATTTATTTCTTCTAATTTTGCATCCATGGTTTTCTTAGCAACTTTCTTTACTAGACAAAATACACAGAGATTAGCTTTCTTGGCTAATGACTAATGTTGTAAATTCCTGCAAACTGTGTTCTTTCTAGACTATTTAAATTTATCAGAAAATTTGCCTATTTCTCTCCAGCAAGTTGGGCAAAGTTTAGCCAGTAAAGTGATCGTACATTCCAGAAATACTAGTTAACACTAGTATGCATGAATTGTTGTCTTTAACTCAGGAAAACAAAGTTGAAACAGAATGGAGTGAAAAACTACCGGTAAGAAGTGAAACCTGCCTCATGTCACCTAGTGCACAGCTGAAGCAGACACCGCTCTCAGCTCGCGCCAAGGCAGTCTCCTTCTGTGCCTGCACCAGAACATAGGGCAAGTGCAATTGAAAGCCTTCATAAGTCAAATGCACAAGAAGACTGAACAAAGATTGCACAAATTATTCAAGTATTTCCTAGTTTTTAAGACTTTCTAATCTCAGCAGTCCTTTAACAATCCTGTTTTATTGTGTGTTTGCTTATATAGTTTCCTGTTCAGAAAAGGAAACAAACGACCAAATTTTATTACAGGACATTATGATAAGAGCCGTACTTTAGATCTATGCAGCAGTCCTCCGCTACCTAAAATAATACAGAACAATCTTGGTTTCCGTCCTCTGCCTGACTCAGCACTCTGATACGCACTCTTCTCCAGGGGTTGCAGTAACAGGAACAGCATCGTTCGGGCAGGACACAACTCGGGTATCTTGAGTCCCATTCCAAAGTCTAGAGGGAGGTGTGCCTTGGCAAGTGTTTGCTCGGGACTCAATTTACTCCTGCCTTTCCCAAATGTGTGTCTTAGTCCTTTGCTTTCTCTTCCAAATAAAACATCAGTCTTCTCATCCTGCAATGCCTGCCTCGCCTTTTGCTTGCAGATCCACATCTCCCATTGCCGTTGCTCAGGTACTGCCAGGTAGCAGGTAAATCCCCGTCATATCAGCTTGCTTTCTTTCTGGCAATGCAGTTTCTATCTTTTTGTCCTATCTGAGTCTCTTACGCTCCATTTTGCTTGCAAATGCCAAGTCTTCTTTGCTCTCAGATAAATTCAGATAAATTTCTCATTGCACGGATAAATTTCTCTCTTTCATGGGTTGGGCCGGCAGGCAATTGCCTGTATAACAGAGGGGCCTTGCCGTTACCTCAGTTGCTTGACTCAGTATAGACTTTCCCCAGCAAGTGCAAGGAAAGGCTTCATAAGACGTAGGCATATATGTCATCTTTGAAGACTCAAACTATGAAACATATGCAAATTTATTATGCCAAAAGTTTATGAAGTGACCAAAATTCAGATCATCGCAGTACCCCAGCATCTACTACCTTACTGCCAAAATAAGGATCAAACCCAATTTTCAATTAATTCCTTCCTCCCCACCTCCAAAATTAAAAAAAAAAAAAAAAAAAAAAAGCAAACCCCTTTGCTTCCCCTGCCAAGTTTTCAGAAAAAGAATATATCTGTGGAATAAATTTTCAGAACTAAAATCTAAGTTAATCAAAGACAAATCCCTGAAATGAATTAAAGTCTATGACTTGCACAGACTATGCAAGAATCAACCAGGTATATATCAGAGTACCAAAAGGAAGGCAGTTTTTTTGTTTGTTTGTTTAAACCAAATAAAAGGAAGGATTTAAAAAAAATGTAATTAAATATGGAGCTCTGACACAGGATGTCATGGATGCTTGTGTAAAACTGGATTCAAACCACAACTTGACAAATTAACAGAAAAAGATCAGTAGATTTTTCTAAGCTTTGGAAAAGCTTTCCAAATCTTTTTTTTTTTTTTTAAGATTTGGAAACTAGGCTAGTGAGGATGTATGCTTTGGGCGCTAGAAAAAAAACATTGACTTTCTGAGAGAGCATATTAGGTTAGCAATACCTATGCCTATGAAGTCTGAAAAACATTTGGGGGACAAGATGGGGACATGGAGGCAGAAACTGGGATTTATTCAATTTTGTATTTTCTTTTCAGAAAGAAATGGAGAAACACTAGTGTTGCCACGCAGAAATGAAGTCCTTCAAATACAGATGAAACATGCAAGGCTTAAGAAGGCATCAGACCTTGGGAATGATTTTCAAAAGCAGAAATTGAAATTTGAAAAATGAAGTTGGGTATCCGCTTGGTATATCTGCCTCTGAAAAGCCTCCCTCTGTAGATTTAAGATGGGGGCAGCGAAGTACTTTTAAGTCCTTGTCTTACAGAATTTTCTGTTGGGAGGACAGGATCATCCTCAGCACAAGCATTAGGTTTCAGCAAGCCACAGTCGTGCAGCTGATGATTGGTTTTGTTTTAAGTACATATAACTCTGTGCAGTATATGAAATCCCAGCAAATGCCACAATATTAACTACAGTATAAAAAAAAAAAAAAAGGCAAGCATACAAGCCTTTGAAAATATTAAGATCAGAATCAAGAGCAGCAAGAGCAGGATTCAACCTCTAGTAAAAGGAGATTTTGTTCCCATAATTGCCAATACACATTTTCTATTATGCAATAATCCTCATGCTTGTGTATGCAAACTCAGCACATTTCCTGAAACACAATGTTGTGTTATACGTTCACATTAGAAACTAAAAAGGGATTCAAGTTCATGGAATCCAGCACATAATTCTCACTGTAAAAGTCTATCTTCCATGCAGATCGGAGAACTTTAGGCTGAAACCAAGAAGACTGTGAACATCATGACAATCGAGTGGGAAAGGGAAAAGGAAAGAGGAGAGCAGAGCAAAGAGGAAGAAGAGAAACAGAAAAGAAAAGCCTACCTGCTTTCAAGCTGGATTTCAATAAGATAGTATAAAACGTTGCACCTACAATGGCAGAGACTGCACTCAGTGACTGTTCTTCTGTCTTGCAAAATCTTTGCTTCCAAAAACTGTTAGGTGATGAGATTTATATTCTACATTGGTCATCCACATAATGAGTGACACTATTGTATTATTTCAGCTTGGTATTTTCTGATAAGGCACCCTTTTGAAACATCTGGACTTTAAAACAGATTTCTCATACTCACTTTAATAGGACTTTTAATAGGACAATAGTCTTCTGTACAAAAAATACCTGTCACTCCTTCTCAAATACTTCCTCCTTCTCCACACCTACCTGCTTACTGCTGCATCAGTCACAGCAGCAGCTTTTGCTGCTGTGGTTTTATTGGTAAATCCCCTCCTTGGTATCATCAGTCTGAACCAGTCAGAAATTCTAATGGCCAACAGCAGAGGATTTTCTTTAGGATTAGGAGTTTTTTCTATTATTTTTAAATACCTGGGAGAGATTTTATTTGCTTTTTGGTTTTGGAGCCCTTAGGATACGGGTCTTCAAGCTTCATTGGCAGCCATGTATGCTAGAAACGGTTTTGTAATGAAAGCTAAGCTTCTCACGTAATCATATGATTCAAGCAACTAAGGGTTTAGAGAAAAATATTGAGAGATTTACAGTAAGTTAATGGAAGCTGACAACACTGTGTGGATCCTGGGAAGGAAGATTATACACTCTCCAAGACAGGTATATGACAAATACAAGTGACCATCAAGTTAAGATTAGAGCTGTCTAGATGCAAAGTAAGCACTGCAGAGATTTTGTAATAGGTGTTATATGACACACTAGCAGCTAAGCAGTTCTCAACAGGCGCTTATTTTTTCAGATTGATGTAACTGACAGACAATTAATTAGCATTTTCAGGATAGGAAGGTGCTGGTCTAATGGGCCAGCAGATCAGAAGATCTCATTTACCCATAAAAAGGAAAAAAACACCAAACATAATGTGAGCAGTCTCGGCACTGCCCAGGCAAAATATTTCACCTGGCAGTATCGCCTCCAGGAATGGGCTATGCCCATAAATCCTGAGGTCCTCCGCACTCCTGCTGAAGCTGTGGACCGAGGGAGCTGCTGTCGGACTCTCACAGAAGCACAAGGATCATTTGTCTTCCTAAAAATGTGTAACTGTGAACTCCAGGAAGTGGTTTAGCTCTTTATTAAGTAGTGAGCTCCTATGACACACAGTATGAAGGAAAGCAGACCAGAGGATTATATTGCTTTTTTTTTTTTTTTCCCCCCTGTAGCCTTAAAACCTATCAGTCATTTCATCTTGCACTGCACTAGGCGGTTTTCAGATGGTAATTATTTTGGCCCATTCCCACTCTGGGCAGGGGCTGAACTGGTAATTCAAATTAAAAATGAAGCTGAGACAATTGTTTCAGTCAGCTTCAATAGAAAGAAAACACCCTGTCTGCTGAAGGTTTTAAATTTCCTGGGACTGTTGAAAAAGAAAATAAAAATAAAATTGTTTTATTTAAGCAACTAAAGATTTGCCTGTTAAAAGGGGAAGAAAAGGCCTTCCTCTGGGGCAGAATACCTGGCAGAAAGGGTGTTTGTTTGTTTGGGAAGAGGGGAGAAGAAAAGGGTAGGTAAATTGGCTCCGCCTGGAGCTGTGAATACACACAATCACTTCTGTTTCTCAGACAACTGCTTCCAACAACAGGCAGCAAAAGAAACCCAGCAATACTACAGAGGCACATTAGTGGTGATCCTACAGGGCTGTAAGAATTTCAGCTTTTTTAGGGAAGGCACCCTGCATGCACATCCCAATACCCCTCTGTTTAGAACAGAACTGGGGGGCGATTTAATTTTCTTTGGGAGACTGGGTTGACTTGTGATGTGGTTAACTTCTATAAGCGAGCAGATGTTGAACAGCCCCTTTAAAAGCTGTTGCTTGCAGTTTGTTATTGGTTTAGTTTCTAGGTCAGTTTTCAAGTCAAGCCAAGAGAGGCTATTTATACCAATCATTTGCTTTTACTTCTTTTAGCACTAACGGGGAGATAAAAGCAAATGGGTGCCCTAAGCATCCCTGGGTAACTTCTATAAACAAGCCATGCACAAGCTGGGAATTTGTAAGAAGAAAACCCAAACTGCAGTTGAAGGAGATAGGCAAATGTAATAGCAAGGACTTCAGAGTAAGCCTCAGCACAGTTTCACCATCTTCATTGTTTTTCTGGTCAGCAAGGAGAGTTTTCAAACTGAATTTGAATCTAAAGGCTCTTGAAGAAGGAAAATTATTTTCTTATATTCCATTTCATATTTGAAGCCTAGGATGAGCTAGGAATTACATAGAGACTTTTACTAGCCAGTAGTTCCCCTGCTCACTGACATGCAAGGGTTTAAGAGTTGAATACTTCTCAGTTACAGGCAAAGTTTTTGAGGGTCTCCAAGTCAATGAAAGGACCTAGGGATTAATCCAAGACTCTCTGCAGATAACAGTGATCCTTCCATTGATTTTAAAGGGCTTTGGTTCAGATGTCTTGCTCATTGTCCGCCAAAATATACACATTTTATTCTACCATTAGAAAATGTAGTATGTTAAAAATGCAGCCAGAGAGGAGGGGAAGTTGTTTTGATAGAATATCATTCCTGTCAGACATTAGCCTGATGCGTATAGAAAGAGGAAAAAACCATCTCACCATGCCTAGCAGGCAGAAATGACAAAGCAGAGCTTTAGCAAGACTTAGGGGCAGAATGCTTGCAGAGCCACAGGAAACACTGCCTGAGACACACAAAAATGCACACTTTTACAGATGGTGAGCATGGGACAATGCTTTAATTGTGAGACAGCTGGACTTGAAGAAAAAGGCTCCTGATGCTAAATAGAAACCCATAATCCTTGATATCTCTAGTCCAAGCCCAAAGAGCAACCTCAAGAAATGGAGACAGGTATGCAGGCAACTGTAGTTCTCCATGTTTCTCTAGATACTGTGCTACAGCTGTCTTTTCACACACGCCTGAAGGGCTGGTCCCACAGCCCCTCTGTTTTGCAATGCTTAAGCCAAGAGGGGAACAGAAGTGGCGGCCCAGCTCCTGAAAAAAACAGTACCCAGCAGATCTGCATAGGAGAATAGACTGAGACTCAGATTTGATTGGACTCCGAAAGCTTATCATGCATGGAAGCAGATGAGCAGGTTTGTGGGAAACATCTAGCTGGAGGGGATTATTATTGCTTCACAATGAAATGCTCTATCATTCTGAATTCATCTGTTTTATGATATAGGAGAAGCATTTCTAGTGTACTTTCATCAGTTGTGTACAGTTTTACAAGTCTTTGTGAAAACCAATGTAGATGGTCAGGAGGTTGAAAAATACGCTGGTCTTTAGGCAGATCCTATGTGTCATACCCATAGCTAAGACTTTAACTGCTATTTGACAGCGATACATCGATTGCCATTTACGTAAATATTGCATACATTCCATATGCTTCTGATTTGAAACAAAATTTTTACTTGTAACATCGAGGATACTCCTTGGGTGGGAGGGGGAGATTATTTTTGTTGGAGGTAAACACAAGACTGGGATTACAGTGAGAATAAAGTCAAAGAGAAACCCTTGTACAACTTGCTATAGTGAATTTGCTCAGGCAAAGCAGACTATGGGCCAAGATGCAACTAAAGACTGAGGAGTGTTTAACGTGACAAAAATGCTGGCCTTAACTAAAATCAGTTCTGCAAACAGTAACTAACGTGAAATGAAGTAACTCCTAAGTTACACGCTAATTTAGAAGGCAAAAGGAATACAGTCTCTGCGCCAGTCTACATGCCTTGGCAGGGATGGGAAAGCCATCAGAGACTTCCAGAATGAAATAATGTCTCAGCTTGGCACAGTGGCAGCCTCATTACCAGCTTCTACAAGGTTTGGACATCCAGTTTGAACTGAGCTGCAAATATTCAACACATCTGTATTTTTCCCCCTTATAACACAACTGTAAAAATTAAACATTCAGCAGTTCAAGTTGACTAGTATTTTTTAAAGAAAAATGCCATAAAAGTAATTTAGAACTTAAATTATTATAAATGCCGAGATTAGTCAGAATTGAACAACAAACAAACAAACAACTCCCAAAACAAACAGAAAATCCCCACCTTGATACTAAACGGAAAAGAACATATACAGCATGGCCCAGAATAAGCAGACACATCTGAAGCAGCATGGAAGCCTTAAACAGGATGTAGGTTAAAATGATTCTTTCTGGATCAAGTCTGCAGCAGTGATGTTTAGAAAAGTGTTGTGCAACTGTTTGAAACTTATAAAGATGAATTAACTGGTGGGAGTTTGATGGATAGAAATATTTAATATAATGCATATATCAAAGCTCATCCAGTTCTGCTGAGTTAGAGTTCTCTAATTGGTTTCCAGGGGACTTGGATTAAGCCCCAATTTGGTAATAAAAATACTGTGCAAAAGAATAACTGAAATAAAAAGTCTCCAAGTCTGCTAGGGATATTCCATGAAGGATAAATACACTTCATCAGCAAGGCAAGCCAAATATTATCCTTTTTACCATGGGCTATTTGTACTGTTAGAATTTTTTTCCCTTAACTCATCTTCAGAGCTGCCACCCTCCTCCTCCAAGAATATTAATGGCAGCAAAGAGCTTCACTGCTTTGCCCTCTCCTTTTCCTGCTGAAGTCAGTGTCTGTCTTGCAGCTGACCCTAAGAGCAGCAACTTCTAGCCTTTTCCTGCTTTCTTTGGAAGATGAAAGAATAATAAGAACTACACACGGCAGATGCTAATCACAATGTTTAATCCACACATCCTGGCAATAAAACCCTAGGAAGGCAAGTACATGCCATTTACTGAGTCTGCTGTATAGCGTCTAAGTTTTCACAAGCACAGTCCTTTCACTCACCTTGATGATTCTATCATCTCCTTTCATAACCGTGTTGCTAAGGAGAGACTATTATCATTTAATAGTCTTCAGTAGACTGAATCTAAAGTACAGAGAGCCTAAAGATTTCCCCAGGTCACACAAGGTTGCAGCAGCAACAGTTAACTGATTCTACATGTGCCAACTACCTACCAAGCTGCTGTGCTGATCATTGCTTCTTGTTTTATTCTCAACAGAATACATACAAACACAAGCAAGGGAAACGACACTGGTGTCAGGTAAGAGGGAAGAACCAGAAGCAGGCTAAAGAGAAAAGTAATTAGAGAATTAAACAGCTGAATGCAGTTTTCGGTGCTGAGAGAGCACCACATGAAGCAGGGATGCCTTTCATTTCAGTTTAGAGTACGAATATATTCTCTTATATAATAAGGTCATTTTTTTCAGAAGTTATTTAACCATAATTGTGATGTTGATGGCAGTAAATTTCCACATCCAGATGTGCTGAGGAGGTGTTTTTTCCTTGAGTGGCTTCATTATCCTCCAGGCAAAGGTTCACAGTAACCTTGCATGGCTGAGTTGAAGCCAGGCAGTGGCACAGTATGGTTGACATCGCACTGCTGCGGGGAAGCTGTGTCACCAGCAGTGACAGTCACTATGGGCCCAGAAGGGAGAAATCTGTGTGAGAAACAAGGACAAGCAGCAAGAAATAAATGTGAAGGGGAACTAGAAAATGCACAGCAGTAGCATAAGTCAGAAGAACTAAATATCTTCTTAAAAATGGAAGTTTAAAGGAAGCCTCTGATGTAACTGGAAAATATCTGCATGAGCTGAAAATCAGGAAGAACGGCATATGGGAAAGGGAATGAGTTGTTGTGTGGGCTTGTCAAAGTCCCTACACATACAGCAAACATTTTAGCATCATTGCATTGGAAAAGTGCAGGGGTCAGG
The DNA here is from genome assembly GCF_965183815.1 of Platalea leucorodia. Taxonomy (NCBI): domain Eukaryota; kingdom Metazoa; phylum Chordata; class Aves; order Pelecaniformes; family Threskiornithidae; genus Platalea; species Platalea leucorodia. The sequence goes on from NC_138826.1 coordinate 27,248,238, forward strand.
GCAGAGGAAGGAGCGAGGTGGGTCTTTCTTTCCAGTGTCTGCATGAAAGAGATCCCCTACCCACTGTGCCCTTCAACAACAAGTCACACAGTGTCACTGCCGGTGCTTCAAGCCTGCACCATGATACGGTCAAGGCCATCCGCACCACTCCAAAGACAATCAGCAGTTTACAACAGAGATGCTGTGAATCAGCCCGAGTCCAAGAATCCCCTATCTGTGACTGTGTCTTGCTCAGGCTGAAGGACCTCATTCTGTAGAAAAGGGGACTTTAAGAAGCAATTCCTATAAGTAACAGAAGAGAAAATAATATCACAGGATTACAAACAGGGATGAATCACACCACACTGCTAACCAGTTCTTCTCAGAAACCAACAAAGCCCTGAATAATAAATCAAGTCAAATAAATTTTAAGTCTCACTTACACCTAATTCTGGCATTTTCTGGGACTCCTAAAGTTTACTGGCACAGTCTCACTATTGCTTTTGCATTTCTTGGCAATTAATTTTACTTTGCTTTTAAAAATCTGCAAAACTTAACATTTAAAAGGGGTGCATGCAGATAAAATTGCCACATGTATTAAAAGATTAGCCAACCAACACCCACTTTCACAAAAAGGAGAATAAAATGCCTGTGGTTAATAATCCGGATTCCTGCTGCTTTCATAACAGCTTCATTTCTGGTCAACAATGTCTCCAACTGACAAAACACAGCCATCATGGAGGAGAAAGGAACTTGGTATGAAATCCTGTGGGGTACCCCAGCTTTCTGTGGACCATGAAAGCCGCAGTCACAGAGGCACCTGCGTGCCCTCTCTTGTCCGTGGACTAAAACTGCTCAGCACTATCCGGCTCTGAAATCAACAAGGTCACAGTACCGTGATGGCAGACATTCAGTGCAGAGAGTCGTCTTTTTTTAACAACAACAACAAAACTATATAGAATAGCTTTCCTTTTCAAACTTTAGTGAATTATCCATCTGATCTTCATAGATGTTGTAGCCTCTCTTCTAGTGGGAGACGAAACACTAGGAATTTAATTGATGTAATTTCTGTATTTTGGCCTAGTAGCGTGACTTACATGTTATTAAAAACTGCTCAAATAAGGATTTTCCAGGAATGCTTCTGATCTAACTGCAGGTATCAACACTAAAAGACGGATTCCTATTTGCCCCCCAATTATCGATATGATCTTCCACGTGGACTGTACCAGAACCCTACATGCACAGCAGTTTTTACACTTAACTGTAGCATATCACTGTAGTTAAGGAGATGTAATTACGCACAGTTGGTTGAAAGAGTATTATAACCAAACAGATATGATTGATAACTGAAGGGAATAATTCAGCATTATTATTCATTATTAATAGTCATCTAATGACTGAATGAGGATTTAAATATCACTTGTCACAGCCAGTGACGGCAATCTCCAGCACAAACGACGAAATCTTAGTTCTCAGGAATACACATCCTTTTCCCGGCTATTTCCATCACTTCACTGGGACTCCTTGTAGAGATTCTGAATATCTGTGTGTCACTTTACCTAACTGGCACCTTTCTGTTCCCACCCCCCCCCAAACAGATAAAAACTTCCACTCCCCTCTGCTTCCATATCCCCCTGCTTATCTTTGCATTCCCTGTCTTTTCAGCTTTCTTCCCTCCATCATCAACCCCTGCAGAAACCACCACATTCCTGTGCAATGTCAGTCACACCTACCGTCATTGCTTCCAAAAGGAACATGCAATTATTCCTGATCTTGCAGGCTTGGATTCACAAGACAGACTCTTTAGATTAAGAAACACCTTTCACCATCTGATGCACGCAGTGGCTTTACGTATAACTAGAAGAGACTGCAGTGGTTAAGACAACGCAGTATTCAGGGAAGCTCATGGCCAACAGAATCCCTAAGTGCAGCCAGTCAATACCAAGTTTTCGCTCCAAAGACCACGGTGAATTGAGTTACACGTATGATAGGAACTAACAAAGCTACAGGCATCCCTGTAGCTTTCAGACATTAAAGCAGAAGTCAGCTTTCATAAATCTTGCTGGTTTCAGCTGTCTGTACACAGAGAAAACCACCTGTTTCGTATTATTTTCAGTCCTAAACATTGGTCTCTTGCATCTCTCAGCATCACCTTCAAGTGTTTTTACTACAGCCTTGCTTTGGGGTTCTGCAGCAGCTGAAGAACATAAGATGCTACCTAGTGAGCTGCCAGAACTTCATGCTTCAGAGAAGCTCTCGGAGCTATAATTAAGTACTCACTATAGCGAATGAATGCAGATTGTAACAATCACTGCTGCATGGGAAATGCCGCGACAAAAGACACGTCCCCTTACACAGTACAGACACGCTTGTTCTCCCTCTTGCCAGGAGCAGCTCGCTAGGTTCCTCGGGGAATGACTACAGCCTTCCACTTAAGTGCTACTTTGTTTGTTTGTCTGTTCGTTTAAGCCAGATGGGGCAAAAGATAAGCAATTTGTGAAAAAGCATGTCTGGACTCTGTTTTCTCCTTCTTAGGAAAATGAATTCCCTTAATCTCCTTCCTCATGTATATGATTTTAACAGGTAACCTTCCTTCTCACATTTGTATTTCAGCTCTGATATTGCAAAACCAACTGTTAATAGAAAAATAAAGAATTGCTACCCAAACACATCTTTTCCCAAAACAAAACGCTGCTCCCTAGTGGAAGATGATATGATCTAATTTCATTAGAAGGAATGTTTTAAAATTTTCATTTTATCAGTTACAGGAAACCTTAATTCATTTTTACAAGCACTGACATACAAGCATATGAGGGCTGGTTTGTTTTATTTCAGTCTTTCAGATTTTCCTGTGAGATTTTGGTATTTATTCCTCAAGATAAATTTGCTATGCATTTATATCCATACTGTAATCACATCCAAATAACCTGCCAAGTATTTGTTCATTAAAATATTAATACATTTTCTAATTTGATCCCTTTTAGTTTTTCTGTTCTTAGACAATATAAAAAACACAGGCCAATTTTTCTTATGTTTTTTCCACATATTTAATTACTGACAGGCTTTTGTAGGTCTGCATACATAGCTTTAGCTAACCAGTTTGAAGATAAAACATTCATCAGTCACATTCACAGAAGAAGTTAGGCAAATATGCAGATACTATGAAAATCTTTATCCTGTTTGCTATGGGTTTCTAAAGATATCCCTGTCTGCAAGCACAGTGATAGAAAATTGAAGAATTACCTGTTGCAGCAGTTCCTTCAGCTTATACTGAAACAGTGACAAGTGGTCAGACATCAAGGAATATTTCTTCTGAAGGAACCAAATTTTATCCTACCTGTAGTTAACTCATAAAATACAGCATTCATTTGCTTTCCTTGTGTATTGCTGTTTGTTTGTTTGTTTTTTTCCCTAAAGCATGGATAAAGCAAAAAAAGGAATAGCCCTCCATATAACATTTTTTGAGTTATGGACCAAAGCAGCACAGTTCTAGATTTATTCCCAGCTTCTCATATTCACAACAGGAAACCCATATAGCACATGCTTCCGTTTTCTTACCTCTCTGCAGATAAGGGACACGTGTATACCAAGAAAGTACTTTGTTACTTTTTGGGTTTTTTTATGAAATGCCTTTTTAAAAAAATTGCTCTCTGCTTATTGGTTTACTAATTAATTTTAACTACAATTTTTGCCTGCGTACTTCTTCCACCTTAAGTACTCTTCCCATCAAATACAAATACTGTGGGGAGAAAAGAGTAATTTGTCAAAGGACGTAGGTTAAGCAGTCACAGATTGCTAATTAGCGTAAACCTCATCTATAAAAATTATAATCCTGTCAGATCTATATCTAGTCTTCTGTCAAAATTATGTTGGCTATATACATTGTAGAATAATATTACACAGGCTTGCAAAAGCACCCTGGCTTAACTCTAACCACCAGCAACTGGAGCCGCACCCCCTACCCAGAGCGCCCTGCCCAGCTCCACAGCGATCGGCTGCGGCCCCTGGACACGTGCTTGTCTTTCCCGAATGTTCTGAGCTGCGTCTTGCCATCCATACAGCTGCCACGGTATTTCACAGCGTTTCACAGCAAATACCTCACCCTCCTGCAACAGTCTCAGCTTCCACGTTCCAATCAGAGGGACCAAAGGTGGGTATGCCTTTGTTTGGTTTTAGGGCAGAGAGAGACATACAGAAGCTCCCTCCATCCCCAAGTATCTACTGATGTATGGAAGGGTTTTTTTTTTTTTGACCCACTAGGCATAAAATCCAGAACTCCTAATCTTGAAAGAATACAAACGAACAACATACCTACTTTGCCATTTACTTGAGATGAAGACAGAAAACTGTTTTCAAAGTTATAGTGCAAGTCACACAATGAAATATTTCCAGTAGACCTCACAGAGGAAAAAAAAAAAAAAAAAATCAAGGATCAATTCATAAATAATGACTTATTGAGGATTTTCTAAGCCTGACAATTAAGGAAAAGTACATTTGTTTTAAAACAGATGAAAAACATGGAGAAAATTAGAAATCAGGATATGGATGTTCATAACTTCATGAATTTTGGCAGCCAATTCCTGCTTTCTTAAACATATGCCATCAACAGTACCGAAATGAATCAGGGTTCCCATCTCAGGCCTCCCACTTGCAGCTGGCCTTGCCGCCTGCCGCCTGCACCATTGGCTATGCAGTTCATACTTCGGATTCTTCAGCAACCCTACTACTCCAAGTTCAATGCCTATCATCTTCTACAGGAGCTGGACGACGTTTAAAATTTTAAGGGCATCGGACGATCGAATTTGAATGGTAGTACCTAATTGTTCACATAACCCAACAGCCAGAGATTTTAGCGTTAACTTCGCAAGTGTTATTACTGTAGTAAGTACACAACCGATTCCGGGACATCATAAATGAATCGGCAATGCTTTTCCACAGAAAGGCACGTTGGCTGTCTGGGATGTTCTGTCCGAGGGCTCCTACTGTTATCTAGTAATTTTTCAGAAATGAAATTATTTCTTGAAAATTTACACTTAACTTCGTATTTAATTTCAATTAGCACATTAATTAGAAGATAGAGGAAAATGTGCAAAATAGTATTTATTTTTAAAAAATGAAACCTGCAGTAAAGATAAGAAAATTAATAAAAATGTAAATTTTAAGAAATATCCCAAAGTTCCATTTCTTTGACCATTAAAACTGACCCTTAAAAAAAGCTGCTTATGAGTGAAATCCAACAGCTAATTTGTTTACTGACTGTACAGAAAGCCCTAACAGTAATTACTACTTCAGAGTGCTCTTGTAAACGATCTGTTTTTGGCTGAAATACTTACAAAGCGCATAGCCTGCTCAGAGGGCAAGACATATTTGTATTTACTTTAAGCAAGATAGGTTTTATATTAGATATTCATTTAGGTTGTAAATACCTGAGATTTAAGCTCAATAACTCCCAATGGTCTTAATAACTAAGCAAATGAGGGAGATGGAGGTTAGGTCATCCATAAATTTGGTATGCACAAATATAATGCATCAATAAACAAACACAAGTGTTACATTTTCTTTATCTCTGCCTCTTTTTATTGTCATATTAAAGTAAATGATAACAGATGCAATTTACTGAATACTTTTAACAGATACAAGAGAGTAAACCCACCATTTAAGTAGCCGCATTTCACTATATTTACAAAAAAAAGAAAAAAGAAAAAAAGAGGCAGTTACTCATTCCAATACAAACTCCCCTCCTTTACACTTTCAGAAGAATCTTTATTCACAAAAATACGAAGCACTCTCAGTAGAATTTCCCATGATAAAATGAAGTACTTATCCATAGGAAAGGTTTATGGGCTGTCTCTCCATTTGGCCCCTACCTGTCTTATACTTACATCTTCAAAAAGAAATAAGAGTAGACTTCTATACAGACAAATTAGTAAGTGGCAATCTCACTGAGATCACAAAGAAAATTTTAATTTATTTTGAAATTTCTATTGTTAAAAGGGAGATAGCAAAATATATATGGCTTTTAGAGCAGATACTAAGTGCAATACTAGAGCAGATACTAAAACACTCTGAATCGTTATCCTGCCAAAATCTAGGCAGAAATATGTCTTAGTATCGCACTGAAAATACAAAATAATTTGAGAATAGCTATGTTGAATTTCACATCAGGTCTTCTCTGCATGGAGGATGATTTAAAAAATAAACGCAGTGGCACCTTAAGACTTAAAACAACAGATTTACGTTCCCTGAATGCAGCCTTACACTTTTCTTTTGGTTGCTACATGAAGACAAACTGCAGCAAACACATTCGTTTTCAAATGCTAGACCATTCAGCAGCCTGCTTTTACTTTAGAGTGCATAACTTCAGTTTTTCTCTCTCTCTGTTTCTCTCCAACCGATAAGCACACTGAATATCCAAATACTGCTAACAAGAAGACACTAAGACGCTTACCCTCCATAGCACCAGAGTAAATTTAAACATATTACACTGAAATAATTTAAAATCTATAATCATTCTGAAAACTGCTCTAGTGGGCTAAAGATTAAACTACTTTTGAATTATTTCAAGGCAATGCATGAAAACAGCTTCCCTTTCTATTTCTACTTTATGTATTAAAATAAAACTAGGTTGTTCAGATGATCCTGCTCAATTATGAAACTTTCCCAAAACTAAGACTGTTGTAAATTACAGATTCCAGCAGTTTAACAGCTGCCATAATATGAAAAGCTATTTATAATTTGCAATGTTCTTATAACAGGCTTCTCAGCATTCAGTAGCAGCTTTACAATCTGCAGCATCTTGCAGGTATGTGCCAAAGCAGAATCCTGGGGAGGAAAACCATTTACTCGATAATAACTTGGGATAAAAGAAGAACAATTAAAAACATACAAGCAAAGAGCAAATATTTCAAACACTTTCAACAGCACTCCTGAAGTTTAACTAGTATGAATTAACCAGACTCAGTTCTAGCTTTCTGAAGTCTCTGTTCTTAACAGCTATAGATTGACCTCTGCAGCTCCTGTTGAAAGGCCATTTCCAAATGCACTCTGTGCAAGCTCACAGAACTCTTGAGCAGTTTTGTTTTGTTTGTTTTTTTTAACCAAATCTGAATACACATGTCTAATACTGAGTTAATAACAACTTCCATCCATTAATATTAACACAAAGATCTAATCCTAGCACGTGAAAAAGGAAATTTTACCAGCTGAAATCCAATTTAAATTTATTTCCACTCTCTGGTGCAGAGAAACCTCTCCTTTCAGGGTCTTTACTAACAAGAGGTGGTAAACTATTGGGCAATTCTTTTGATAGTATTTCACTTACCAATTCACAGTTAGAGACACACAGAACTGATAATACACATTTCTTTATTTAAATAATGTTTTCTTGCTATTTCTTGTTTTGCTACCTTGTATTATGTCCAAGTGCTATGTAACAATGGGAATATGAAATTCATTATTATCAAATATCAGAGGCCTCCTTGGAGGGGCTGATTCTTTGTCTGCTTTGTGCAACAGTTTAAAAAGTCCCGTTCCAATGTTCATTGGAATTCCCATGATGATGCACTCAGAAACACCTAGGGAAAAAAAAAAAATCACAAACATGTTGAACATCTGAAGAGTAAGGATTTACAAAACTATTTTCATTTGCCCATTCTGTATGCGTTGCCTATCAAATCCCCTTGAACCTCACATGCAAAGACAAAGGTCTCTTCACTAGATAAAGTTAAACGTTATGGTCATTAGATCAGTATGTTATTTAAATTCTAGACAGGAAAAATTCAACCTAACCTGAACACCTTCTCTAGCAATGAAAGAGCTTCAGGTTTGTTTTTGGAGAAGACACATTCCACTCAGTGCGAACAGCAGAAGATGCAAGGCAAAGTTACTTCATGTTCATTCTCTGACTCAGTGCTAAGACTTCAGTCAAATCTGGCCAAGTTCCCTTGAAACCCCTGCAACTTCCCAGTGAAAGAGGCATATCACTACTTTAGCTATACCACTTTTTGCATCTTCATGGTTCAAAAAGTGCTTGTTTTGAATTTAAAGATTTAGTCTGTCCCAACTATTTTTGATAGTGATAAAATTTGCACAGCAATGTGCTGACACATTTATATTCCAGATCTACTGATGTATACAACTTTTCCAAAGAACGTTCCACATTAAAAGCAAGCTATCAGATACCAGTGGTTTTTTCTCTGCATACTGTTACGATCCAAATAACACTTTCAAACATTCTCAGGAGTATAAGAATATTGTCCTTCACATAAATGTTTAAGAAAATAACAATAAAAAGCTGTACCTTTAAATGCACAAAGGATGAAAATAAATTTGCTTAAAATTCTGTCAAGATTTGATCGGTAATTTAAATGTATATGAAAGAAGATCCTGTATTTTCGCTCTTAGACCATTGCTGCATTTCTACTACATGTTTTCCAACATTATGCACTTAATCTTGTGCAAAATAGAATGCTTAGGAGTTACTGTATATTTAGGCCCACTACTTTGTAGAGCCCCTACAGCATGCAGGTTACAATGGATAAAGGAAATACCTTTATAACACCTAGCAGAATAAAACTTACCTGGTTTTGCACAATAACCTTTCAACTTGAGCCAACCATGGAAACTGCATTTAGGTTTTTGGGAATCCTTCTTCCCTTGCAATATTTCCATACAACCAGAAGCCCTTCCTCCCCATCTCCCTTTTGCCTCATGGACAAAGTAATAGTTCGCAGCATCTGACAGCAGTCATGTATAGCAGGAAATGTTCGGACAGATCATGCCACTCTAACGACCAAGTGTATGTTATGTATCTGCTCAGACTAATGTATACTAGAGGCCAATGACAATCATATCGGACAGGTGAAGATGACCATGTTGTTGATGGCAGAAGAACTGCATGCTCTGCTCTAATGACCACCCAAGGCTCCTCCAGTGCAATGTCTTGTAACACTACCAGTTATAATCTATTGCAGATCTAAGCATCTGGCTGACAGCTATGAACTGCTGCTCTCACTTTCAGCTGGAAGAAGCTAGGCAGAGGTGAAGCCAGTCATACTGCTCTTATTGCAGACCTTATTTCTGACACTTCCCTTCCAGACCACCTCCTCATAAATGAACATCACAGCAGTGATCTGTAGCTCCCAGATCCCACTCTTAAGTTAGAAATCAGAGTGGTGTTGGCTGCTCTTTGGGAAGGGGACAGAAAGGTAAACTGACGAGATCTTTAAGCAGTGGCTTGCAGATAGTAGCGCTTCCTGGTGATCCTTCTTCCAGCACCCAGTGGATGCTGCTGGAACTGGATGTACTACTCTGCTCTAGTTTCAACCCACTCTGCCCAGTGAAAGGTGGCATCAGGAATTCCCAAAAGAAAATGCTTGTCGTTATGTAGGTAAAGCAGGAATCAGCTGTTCCCCATGTTCTCGGGGAGAAAAAAGCATCTACAAGACAAGGGATTCAAAGGCCACATGGTCTAAAACTACACCCACACATTCAGGAGAAGCACTGATTTGAGATGCCATTCAGTTCAGCACCTATAGTTGATTCTGGGTACATACTAATTTTTCTTGGCACCATTTATAATTTTTTCCTGCTCTGAAGATGCAAAACCATGAGCGTCTAAGAGTTTTCATAGCAATTCAAAGAGATAACTAGTGATGGCCAGGTCAGGCAGCTGCACAGCACTCTTTCATACAAGCAAGCCAGTATCATCTCTTCAGTTTTGGAAGACGGACAACAATTTTCTGTTTTGTCCATTCCATTTCTGTATTTGAACTAAAACATTTATATAGAAGGCAACACGAAAAGATCTTTGGTTTCCACATTATTTAAAACAAGATTTCACCAGCTCAGAGGGGACTTTGAGAAAACATTTTCTTTTCCTTGTTCTCCCATCAGTCTCCCATGGGATCTTTACTTTAAGCATGAGCAAATAATAATTCAAAAAAAATAAGAAAATCCCACTCACATTGAATGCTGGACAGCCAGAAAGTGGCAGAGTTCTTAAAATACAAACTAGTAATACAAAGGTTTCTAAGAGACTCCAGCGATTCAGAAAATATACTGTCCACAAAGCACTGTTTGAAATTGACTACACTTTCTAAAACCTTAACATAATACATTCATATTTTTATACTTCGTTAGCACCCAGAAACTCCAAATGAGTGGTTACAGCTCCAGGATGGTAGGCCTTAGATAAACAGATGATGAAGAGGGTGAAACCTGCTTGACTTCTCCTTTTCTCTGTTTAACCTACTAGACAGAGACTTTTAAACAAATCATTCCAAAATGTATGTAGCTTAAAGGAGAATGAAATCTGGGAGGAATGGGGGCAAAGGAGTTTAAATAAAGAAAAATAATTTCAATTCCAAATATTAGAGGACATGGCAGAAATGCAAAATTAAGAGACTAACAGAATGACAAAACTCATCTATTTGAATTTTCTGTTTGGCTGTTGGCTGTATGTATGTGTGCATGCATGCACTTGTGTGCATGTATACATATATTTTTAAACTCTTATCAGATTCTTTCATGAATGCAGTGAGAAGATGATTCAGTGGATGTTAATGAACTTAACTTTAAAACTGAAGAACAGATACATTTAAAAAGAAATTTCTCAGGACAGGGATCTTCTCTGTTCTGTTAATGAACGGAGTACTGATAAACAAGGCTTCTAATTAAAAAAAAAAAAAAAAACAACCAACACAATTTTTATCTGTTTAGATCAGAAGTAACTGAAGAAGTCAAGAACTCTGCCTTTCTGTTTATTGCGAGGTATAACTGACAAATCACATAAGGAATCATTATGCACAGTATGGTATTTACCTATGCTACCTGAGACATAAATGTCTTCCTACGTCTTAGTAGGAATGAAAACGAAATCTAAATACTGAATGGGGTACTAGATTCCTTAATCAGCGCTACGTGTTGAAAATATACAAACTTTCACAACTGAAAAAACAGAACTACTGACAGTGGGACAAATTTCCTGGTATTTCTCTGAGCTATGTGGTGAGAAGTAAAACCAAATTACTAAAAGTCTACTTTAAGAAATATACAACAAATGTCCAAATGACTTCAAGATCTCTGTTTGAGATGAGAAGCAGAGAAACATCCACCAAACTTCTAGGATCAAGAAGTACAGATCAGCCTCAGACCTGAAGTTTTTGACATGTAGGCTGAACAGAAAGCTTAAGGGCAAAAATCCAATGCTTTGAAGAGGTTTACAGATGCTGCGTAAGGACCACAAACTACAGCAGATTCTGCAATACCTACCGCAAACAGAATCCTTCTGTCCAAAGTAGGCAGCATCAAAGAGATGGTCTGCAGTCTTTTCAAAAGAAGCCAGCATCAACACACTTTCCTTCATTTTTGCCAGTCCAAACCTAGTAATGCCCAGCACTTCACCCTTGATTGATGGAAAAACACAAAGAAAGACTATCACAACCGTGGCTGGAGGTCAGTTATGTTTGCTACAGAAGCAAATCAAGTGAACGACAGAAATGTAGTTTTTATTCTAACACACATGAAACAAGTAGTAAGTAAAGGGGTTACTATCTACAATATAGCATTGTCATAATATGCTGCTTCACAGTTAAAACATCCTGAAGGTTAATAGTTTGGTAGTAATCAATATTTAAATAAAACAGAAGTGATTATTCATACACAACAGAAGCTGTTATAAATGGTTAATAGATTTTTTTGTTTGTTTGTTTTAAGCAAGAATACGGGAAAGATCGAGAGAAACATGGCCATCAGAAAAAACACACAATTATAAACTAGTTGCTGAGCTACAAAATTTAGTGGGGTCTGAGATCACTAAGCTGAAGCTACTGCCTATTGTCTACTGATAAATCTGACTTCAGCTGCCAGGAGATTACAGAATATGTTAAATCTTCATTTTTTCACTCTCTGGAAAAAAAGTAATTAGCTTTTTAAACTAACTTGGTTTATTTCTGCTTCTGTTTCTAATGAACATCCTGATTCTAACAGACTGTGCACAGAAGCACAAGTCAGAAGTACAGACAAAAGAATGCATGCTAGGAGCCCAACAAGTGTAAAACACTGCACTCTGATGCCCTTTTCCACTATTGTGTTGCAGCTCCACACAGCCAACCCTGGGGACTGCTGCAGCTCAGTACAACAAAGCCCTACAGTTTTGGGAGAAGTCAGAACTCCTTCATCCATTTTATCCAAATTAAACCCTTGAACTCTGGCAGGCAAAGTGGAAAAATCTTACTTCACTAAGTGTACTCAAATCTAAAAAACATATTGGATGTGAAGGAAAGTCAATCAATAAAGAACAGATACGATTTTCTGCTAACAAGTTCTGGAAGACTGTTCATACTCTACATGTAATCTGACTCTATTTGTAATGTCTGTATCCTTTGACTCTTATATACAGTGCAGCTGCTATGAACCACACCCCATGTGGTTTTCTGCACAGCAAGCCTTAAATTGCATGCATGGTTGCCCAAACAGTTGAATTTCATACCACAATTTTTAGGATTCCTATTTCCAATATGGAATTATGATTCCCTACTCATTATATCAATTTGTTTTCAGTCAAAATAGACTTTCTGCCCCCTACCCCCAAGAACTAGATTAATTAAGCATTTTGTTTGATATACAAACAAAACTTACAATTCTTTAAACCTGTAACTGATTTCCATCTCCCTAGCTCACCCAACCTTCTCAAACATGGTAAGATTAATTTGTATAAACAGGCCAATTTAGAGAAAAACATAGTACAAACCTTATAAGTCATTAGATCAGACAGCAACATAACATGTCTCCTGTCAATGCTCATACCATGGTTCACCATTGTATACTGAATCTCATTGATAATGGTCGTCCGAGCAGCTTCAATTCCTAGTGTCTTCTCTACCTACACAAGAGATTATGTTAGATTAATGAACAACCAAATGCTTGGAGCAAGTATATTCCTGGAACAAATACCATCTGATGTCAGATAATGTCCATTACTACCCTTTTGCATTTCTCCAGTTGAAAAATATTTATAGAAAAAGCTTCTTTGAAGTCAACAGTACTGCCAGTCAAATTATTCTCGTGTTAATGCATTATGACAACTATTAATGAAATCAGGCTTGATTACATATCAACTGCTGCATCTGAGCACAACCAACCACTTTTAATAAAGATGCTATGGGGAAAAACCCACAGTACCCATTTGAACACTACCTCGTAAGTGTTGTTAGAGGACGTTTTTGTTCCTTTCACTCCATGAGTAGCCATAACAGCTCGCAGATTATCACCTTCAACTAGAAGTTTATATTTTTCCTTTCCACTTTGTTCATCAATATGAATGACAGCTCGTGAAACCTCTGGTATACCTTGCACCACAACCTTCACAAAACAAAAAAACCTAGTAACAGTGTACAGTAATGCAGTATGAAAGGATAACCCTTATCAGCATTCAAACCTATTTAGAAGCTCCAGTCTCTGGAGTAAATGCTCAATTAAAATACATATGAAATAAGATTTCCTGCTCTTAAGTACAGTAGTGCAAATGTGACTTTCACATTGTAGTATAAACTCTTACTCACTACCTACATTTTATATTTTATGCCAGATATCCTCACACTCAGACCTAGGTCTCTGAATGGTGGTAGATCCACACAAGGAAAAGGGCATCCTGCCAATAATAACGTTCACTTATCATTATTTTTAAAATCCAAAGTAGACAGTCTCCTCACAGAAAGCTGCAAACACTCCAGATACTGTCACGTGGCTCAGTTCTAGATGCAGCTGGAAGAAGATATAACTATTTCATACAACTGCTGCACTCAGAATGCTTCAGTAAATGTTATAAGAAAGTATCAAGGTTTCAATTCTATTTAGAAAGATTAGTAATGGAGGCTTAGTTTCAGCTGTAAAGCAGCACCATCACAATCTAAGAGTTATGGACTCAGCCTATCTACATTGTCAATACTGACAAGAATTATTTTGTCTTCCCACCATAGAACTCCAAATTATTATTACTGATGACCTCCCACAAAAGCACGAGACGGCCTTTGTTTTTACCTTTGGTAGTTCTTCCTTCAGGGACTGCAATACATAATACATTGAACTCTTGCTATTTTCACGAGGTGTCACACATACAACTGCTTCTCCATGGACAGCAACATCCCCAGGCTTTACTCTGAGTTTAGATATGCAAATAGAGTAGCGCACAGTCTCTGCATTCACCTGTGGCAAAAGTCAGCCAGCAAACATCAGGATATCTCTCTTAATATAAATAAATCTGCTCAAATACATGCAGCAGTCTTTCAACAGAATATAACAAAGCAGAAAGTAGAAAAATAAACAAAAATTGTTACTCTTATAAATTGCATGAAATATTATCCTATGCTGAGGGTACTGGCCTATATGTTAACTAACAGACAGAAATGGTATCCTTGTATTTAGCAAGACACCAGGAAATGAATGTACGTTCTTTCATTTCCAAATAAAAGAAAAATTATCCACTTTACAAGGAGAAAAAAAAAAAAAGGGAAAAATTTTTCCAGATGTAATGTAGCCACAGCACATCCTTTGTTCATTTTCTTTTTTTAACTTCCACTGGTCTGACTTCTGTTTCTGAGACAGGATTAAGAGACCCTTTGAAACTTACCCAAGGCATATTCTGCAGAAGAACTGAACAACTCACCTCTAATCTCAGTAGTCTAATGCGCTCTAAAGACAGCTTCACTAGGATGAAACAATCATCTGGAAGAAACACTTCCTCAATATATTCTGAAATCTTTAAGAGATAAGGACGAAATAGCATGTGAAAATGGTTAAAATGCCCCATAGCAATTGGCTAATGTTTACCTTTAAAGCGTTAGCAATAATACAGTTTTTCCTACCTCTCCTAGTAAAGTTTTCTCAATTCTTCCTTTAACCAGACGGGCAAAATCAGGATCATCATCTTTGTCCAACTGTGCTGTTATAATAGGGGTGCTAAAAAGAACAAACACACAAAAAAACCCAGTTAGGAAACTGCTCAGATAGATTAAAGATGGCAATTTGAATTACAGCTTGTCTTACGGAACTTATCTCATATCTAGAGTAGTACTTAATAAGATAAAGAGAATTTCAGTTTCCTCAGGTACATTTAAGAAAATTATTATTCATGTACTTCAGGCTGGTAAAAACAAGCAAACACACAAGAGATAATAACACAACTACTAGTGACTACTTTCATGGTGTACACTATTCTAGTATTATTTAAGTATGGCTTCATGGGTACCTAGGAATAGGTATGCCTCAACTACTGCTAAACGTCAGGAAGTTTCACAATATATAAAAGACACCTAACAGAATATTAAACTTAATAAGTAATGACGTTACCTCATTTGATTTTCAGAAAAATAAAACTTGTCTTCTCTGGCCCTAAGTATCACTTAGTTGGACAGACATCAGATTTTTCTTGTTTGGGTATTCCATGCATTCAATCTTGTCCAGTGTATTACTGAGAACATGGAAATGCTATTGCATATTGCAAATTTATCCATCAGGTTTCACTTAGGCAAAGGCGAAAAAAAAACCCAAACCAAAACAGTGTTAGTACCTAATAGCCTTTGAAGCATTAATGATTTCTTTGATTCTTGGCACTCCCAAAGTAATGTTCATTGAAGCAACGCCAGCAAAATGGAAAGTCTTCAGAGTCATCTGTGTGCCAGGCTCACCAATACTCTGTGCACAAAGAGCTCCTACTGCAGAGCCAGGCTCCATCTGTGCCCTGATAAAGAAATTATGTCATAAAAAAAGTACAGAAAGAGACATAGAACTCAATAAGGCATGAAGTCCTGAGGAAGCAAAGACAGAAACTATTCTGGTAGATATATGAGAAGTTTGTTAATATTTTTTAATAAACAAACAGGAGAGAGGTGAAGAGGTCACCAATACTCAAGACTGATCTCATGCAAGGCACGAAGATACCCTGTCATACAGGCATTCCACAGGTCCAGTATAACATCCATAACAGGAAATGAAATGCTTGTCCTCCTTCTCCTAAGCATCAAGCAGTAGATTCAGGATTCCCCATTCAGGGAAATCCCATATGCTAACATTTCCAAAACTCCCCTTTATACATTTAAGCATGAGACACCTTTATTTAGTCTTCTTTAAGAAATTATTGTGCAGATTACTTTTTAATCAGAGCAAAATCCAGGTATTAATGCCTTCTTGTTTTCATCTTATTCAAAAGCCCTGTACTGATGACGTACTTTCCCTTCAAGTTATGCATGTAATGGGCTCATTCCCACATTTGTCCCCTTCTAAAATTCATGTATTTTGAGAACTGGTTGTCCTTACAGGAAAGAAAAAAAAAAAAAAAAAAAAAAAGACGACCAGTACTCTACAATATGCGAACTCAAAATGAGACATGAGGGGTGGTTTACATTCATCCCTACAACTTTGTTCTGATCCTGCAGTTAGCATTCTTAAGCTTGCACAGGGCACAATGTGATCTGCTTCTCTATAGCAAACATAACATCTGAACTTAAGGCACAATACCACTTCCTAAATCAATCTAACTTGTAGCAGCTTCTTGCATTTTCCTTGATGAACTCTTACCAAGTAAAATTGCTGTCTAATAGTGATTTAGCTTGTACCATCTAAAGGAATTAATTTGGGGTGACTGTAAAACAAAATTATTTAAGCAGAAGTTATTGTTTCCACTATTATTTGGAGATCTCCTTACATTCATGTCATATCTACCCCAAAACTGCTGAAGTCTCAGCTGAGAGATTTCTCCTGGTAAAATGATAACAGTCTATAAAACAAAAACAATCATCTTAGCAATCAGATCCTTTTCAAGGGTACCATCTTTCAGTTGCCAGATCAGCATAATGTAGTATGCTAAAACAACTTACTGCAGTAAAATAGGCAATTCATGTTTAAGAACGCCTAAGACAAACGTAAGCAAGTAATCCTAAAAACTGAAAGCAGAAAACTGGTTAATTGCTTTAAAAGTCATGTTAAGAATTTAATATATACATGAATTTTCTAGAAAAAGAAAAAATATTAGTAAACAATTGATGCAGGTGAACATGAGGCCACAAAGCAGGTATCACCAATGGCTGCATGCCAATGAACAAATTCAAGGAGTCTAAGTAAATGAAACAACTCTCAATAGATAAAGAGATGAAAACATCCACACGATCGCTATCTTGTTAGAGTCCAAGGATAACAAATAAAAAGCTCCTACAAGTGCATAACGGATTCAAGAACACGTTAGCATGAAGCGTGACAGAACTCTTCACAGACTGTGTAGATCAAGAATAGCCATCAAGATTCCTATGGATTTGAAACTGATTTATTCAGATGTTATTTTGCATGGACTCTTTGGAGGTTTGGAACAATCTCCTGCAAAAGGGAGAGGAAGGGAATATGACTGCCAGTGGGTGTAAAAATGTCAGTGTTTAAACAATATCCTCTCTCACTCTGTATCCTAACACTTTTGGCTTTTACCAGAATCTGCTGTCAAAACACGATCTGTGGATAGAAGCAGTAAGTAGCTATAGAAGGAAACTGTGTTCGCTGGTACGATTACTACTATTTCAGAGAAAGGTGCCTAAACACAAGCAGATAGCTTTGCATGTTCAAGAAATATAAAATGAAATATAAAGCATTTTTTTCTACAATGTAAAAGGAAACCAAACAAATGAGTAAGAGCCTTCTAATGAAAGAATCTGATTATGACTCAAGACAGAAAGGTAAAAACCTCCGCTCTGTCAGACCTCTAAAACTGTCATACAAGCTCAACTCTGCTTTAAAAAAACCACCTGTAGATGGCGATGCCTTTTTTTTTTTTGGCATTCTACCTTTGTCTAGCAATGTTCATGTCATTGTGGCCAACTGTTTCTTATTCTTAATTTGTATTGCATTCACAACACAACCAACACTCATACAATAAAAACAGCAAAGTACACTCCTAGACTGCAAGCAAAGCAACAAACACTAAATTGGGCAGGGGGAATAAATTGAGAAAATAACAGGCTAAACACTTACCTCATGTATTTGTCCCTACAAGTCTCTAGAAACTTCTCTAATTGTGTTGGAGTAATCCTATCCAACTGATATAAAACTCGTGGCTGAAAAAAGAATAGAACAGTTGGAAAAGCAATAGCTTATGAAGATTTAAAATAACTACATAATTACTCCCTTGAAACTACTTACCTCTGTTGTGCCATTGTCATTAATGCCATACTTGTCCCTAGTTTTTTTGATCTTCTCAGAAACACCTTTGATGAATTTTTTAATTTCCTGAAATTACATGAAAACAACAGTAAGCAAAGGCATGGTCTTCATATAGAAATCTTCAGCAGTAAGTATTTGCTTAGAGCTCCAAATGGAGTGTTTACAATAATAAATTAACAATGCACAATATGAAGAGAGGAACATCAAAACTTAGACACGCACATACACTAGAATTTAGCAAACCAGATTCACTCTTGTGTAACCACAAATTAGTAGCAGTACGTGAGGAATATGGTCCACGCTGAATAAAAGCATCCTTCCTGAGCACACACTGAAAACTTAAGAGATTTGACTTTGGTTGATCCTTCCCTCCTACCCACCACTTACTGAAACTGATTCTACCATCAAAAAAAAAAAAAAACAAACTCTTATTTTCCAAGTATACTGACACAAATACATTCTCACTCATTTCTCAGTATTCAGAATAAGTCAAAGTGGAAAGACTGTGGCAAGAGAGGAAGTATATAAAGGACACCTGCTGGATAGATTTCAGAGATTCAAGATGTACTTTATTTGGGGGGAAAAAAAACCTCAAAATTGATATATACACCTCAGTCTCTACCTAATGTAGTTCAAATAACTTCTCTATGCTGTGGAGAGGTCTTGCAGATAATTGTACTTAAGGCGTAGTAGTACATAAGCCTTTCACTCTCTTACCAGGTTTACCCAAAAGTACTTCTAGCAGTCTTTACTGGAACATCAATTGAAACAATACTGTTAGAAAAATATCCAACATTTCTATGAAGCATCATTTGGGCATTACGCTTTGGATATACATATATACACTAGAAGTCATGGAATATGAGGTCCACGATTAAACTCTTCCATAAAAGAGGAGTCAGTGCAAGTCATTACCATACCACAGGGTTATCAAAACCAAAATATAACCAAAAAGCAAGAGGAAATCCTTCCCATCTACTTCAACAATGATTTAAGAAAGCCTCCGTGGAGAGGTGAAGAGTTTGATTTTTAGAGTCCTTTTAAACTCTTTCCACCCCATTAGTCCTGCCTGACAACCAGGATGATAATTATATATCATCACCTCTTCTTCACTCAGTGCTGCACTCCTTCCAACCACCGCAGTAGCCAAGCACTGAAAATCACTTGCAAAATTGAGTAAATATTTGAGTGACTGCCTTTTGAATTCATAAATCATTATCAAAACACTTCTATTACATCCTAACAGAATCCTCAGATTCTCACAATAACAACATTCTTACTGGTATTCAAGGTATTTTCAGACAGTACATTATTTTCTGTGAATACTAGAACAAAATTCAAATGAAAGAGCTGACAACAGAAGTGTGCTGCTGGAATGGATGCTTCAAGTTGTTTCCCCACTTGGATGACAACAGGATGCATTCATACATTTCTGCCCCTTTTGCCCTGCAGTAAGTCATATTAATTCATGAATTAAATATTTTGCCATTTTAAAGGTTTTTGACCCTGAAATCATTGCATAAAATCGATAATTTGATTTATTTCCTAAAATAAGTATTAAGCAATAATATGGTATTAGAAATATTAATCTTTTTACTCCAGGTGCATAAAAAAAAATAATATTGCAGGACTTGCAGAAGATCATCCAGAACTTTTGATCTAAAAGGAAAAAAAAAACCCACTAAGGAGAGACTTTAAAAGTAATTCTATCTTGAAAGATGCTTCCTTTGTGGAGGGGCAGGAAGGGAGGAGTGGAAGGGGAAGGCAGAAGGTGTAACACTAACTTCTCCCTCCAGAACACTGAAGACTAAGTTTTTTTAAATTTTCACCTACTCACATAAAACCAGGAGGCAGTAATAATAACCACACCACCACCAGCTCCTCAAAAGAAGTTGTCATACTGGCTGAAAAACTGGTCATTTGGTCATATGGAGAAAGTCCACAACAGGGCAGACTTAAGACCAAAAGAGCATAGGACAGGAAACAGGATTCTGGCAAACTATTTATTGTCAACTTTTCCTCTTTGACAGTCCCCGAGTTCCAAAATACTTAAAAAAAATATCTCCAACATACTAAATCAATTTTTATATATTATTCTGAATTACAAAAATAAGGTACTCAAATGATGTATTATTTCCATACACGAGAGCCAAAAAAGGTGAGAAATAAAAGATAGATCTCTGAAGACATTTATTTTTCATCTTCAAAAGTTTTATTCATGCACAAGAACTAAAAGAGGAAGTGACCTATTCCCCTCAACTTTCAATTAACTGTTCGCAGTTTATCTGAACTATGGATTAATTTATGCTACAAATAGAAAGAAAAATGTAGCTCACTCTCTGCTGAGCCTGTCTGTCTCCATGGACTTATCTTCAGTGCAACACTGTCCTCTATGAGCACAGCTACGTAACTTCCACAGCAAGCTCAAGAAACCATCAGTTCTTTCACATCATCTAAACCTATAAAGTCTTTTAGTCTGGACCTGTTTAACAAAAAGGCACCAAACTGACTCAGTAAGCTCTGGCTCAATATCAGCCTTGTCAGCTCCTACAGAGCCGATGTTTAGTTAAAATAGCAGTCCAGGGTATAAAGCCTAGTCGCTCAGGTGTCTGCATCACGCTTCCCAGCACTTAAGCTAGTGCGATCATTCATATACGTGAAGCACTGCTAATGTAAGAATCCTCACAGTTCAGAAGCCCACCGAAACGCAGAGTGGTACAGACAATCCCACAAGATTCAGCAATAATCCATTCAAGTCCAGACAGACCCATTAGGTCAGCTCTACATATGCCAGCACTGACTGGCTGTGTGCTCAGCCTTTTCCATGCTTGCACCACGCTCCCCAGTACTCATACTGAATCATCTCCAAAAAAACACAGAAAAAGGATTTTTTTTTTTTTTTTAAACTGTGAGGGTTTCTAAAGATTTTCTCAATTTCAATAAGAAGAAAACAAAAATTTCCTTTCACCTGTATCTTAATGTACTCAAATACATTAAAATATTAACACAATTGAAACTGTGCCAGCCAACAATCTGAATTCCCTCCAGTGAGGGCAGAGTGCAGGCAGAATGAATGCTAGTCTGTTTGAAAAAGGCTATCTAGACATAAAGTCTTCTGGATAAGAGTGGATAAGCCCATTATAGGAATCTTCTGGTAAAATAACAGCTATAAGAAATATCTCTGTTCTGGAAGGGAAAAGCAGAGGAAGGGATAGGAAAACATCAGAAAAACATGCTAATATCCATAAAGGTTGAAAGAATGAGTTTTAGAAAGGAAAGTTATATACTAAAAGAAAGCTTCCTCAAAATCCTAAAATTTCACTCTGGGGATTAATTAATGTGTCACGGTTTTCACCATTAAAAAGGAATTGGGTAGATTATTGTGATGAACGCCTACATTATAATTTAACAAGCAGTAATGTATATATGCTAATCAGTTACTTTAGCACTATACACACATCTTTAGCTAAAAAGCACTAACATTAATGCTCACACAGTGCACACACATGCTACAATTACCTCATTATATTTTTCATAACCTGTCTCAGTTAATGTCTTCAAGGATGAAGAGAAAAAAAAAAAAAAAAGGAAAGAAGAAAATGTAACAGTATCTAAAACTTAAAGTTCTTAAGTTAAACTAATTACCATTAAGGTGATGTAGTCATATCTGTGCTTCTGAAATTAATAGCAATTATTTAGATTTTCCTGATATGATTAAGAAGATGTACACCTCAAAGAACAGCTTTATCTCCAAACTTTGGTATTAGTATATTGCATTTTTTTTTCCTTCAGAGATGCAGTTAAGATTTACAGCATATTTCAAGTATGGATATAATTATTTTTTCAACTCTGCTCTAGCAATGGAATTGCAAATCAGGTTTATAAACAACTGCTTACTAGTTTTGTCACCTTCTGCTCTGAAGCACTCTCATCTATTAAAATGAAACCCTTCAAAAGCAGGTCACTAAATTCACATTGTTCTCATCATTGCCACTAATCAGAAGGTTCATCAAGGTAACAGCTTTATATGTCCACGGGCAGGTTAATTCTACAGTTTTTATCACTATCTCCCAAAGTAGTCTTAAGTGTGGCTGCTCTCATAAATACTGAAATTGCTTCATGCTCTTTCAAACAAATTGACTTCTACAATTCAAAGTGTAAGCAGTCATGTGAACATTCACTCATCCTTAAAAGACATGTAAGTACTCCCCAGAAGATAAGCCCCGTCCAGCAAAGCACTTCATGCGACAGAAGTTTTTTGCTGGGTTAGTATCATAAGAACGCAAGGTAAAGAGGTGTAAGTGTATAGCTGGTATTTCTATTACAGGAAAAGAAGCAAATTAGTAAAAACAGTTATTCAGAAAATTGATAATATCAAAACATATGCATAATAACAGAGTATGAGACTCAGTCCTAGTGGTTTCTTAAGAGTCAATAAGTATTATTTCATTTCTGACATCCCAGGGGAAAGCACATAATTACTGTACCATCTTGCTAGGGAGAGAAATTCCAGCAAGGCATCTCAGATCAGTGACACGTTTTCAAAAATCACCAGATTTTTCTCTCATTTCTAATGTTCCTGTGGTGAACGTGAACAACTACCATAATAAAAATTAAAATTACTATAGTCCTACCTCTCCGCCCTCTGAATGCACAGAAATATACTACTGAACCAACTACTCCTGCTACTAATGCATAAAATTCAGCCATTGCTCCTACAGATTGATAAGATAATTTTATTTAAATTTCCTTGATTTTTAAGGAAAAGTTAGTCACAGTGTGATAAGGAAGTGAGACAATTACCTGCAGAAAACTGTCTCGGCAGCAAAGAAATTCATTCTTCTTCATGATGGACTCAGCTGTTAACACCAATTCATTTTTACTAAGGGCTGGTTCACTTCGGCATGGATATACAGCCTTAAGAGGAAAAAATTTACTTCTTCACATAAAACAGATGCACAAAAACTTCATTGTAAAGACACAGAATATAGATAGATACAATTGATTAACAGCATTCTTTAGTTTTGGTTGTTTTGGGGTTTTTTGTTTTGTTTTGGTTTTTTTGTACTATATAATACCAGACTATTGTGAAAAGAAGTTCCACATACACTTCCACTTACTTGTGTAAATCTGAAGGTATACACATACACACACTTCTAATTCTATCAATTTATTACACTCACATTACAGAAATGTGAACAGTCATTTCAGCAAAAGCCTTTTATCTTTGTTGGGGGGTCACGGGGAGAACAACCAACAAACAGACCAACCACAAAACCAAAACCAAACAATACCCTTCTTCAAACATCACAATATGTCCAGAGTTATTCAACACCACATCAGGCCTCTGACTTAAGAAGCAGTTCAACACAAAGAACATGCATGTCTTGATTTAATAAAGAATTACTTTGGACTTTGACCAGGACCACTCAAAAAGGCAATTTAACAAATAAATACTTCAACTGAAACAATTCTCCCCATCATCTTTCTACATGCTTAATAGTCTTTTCACACTTCCAACAAAGATTTCAGGAATCCTTACCCTGATATTGTCTAGAACACGCTTGAATTCCAGTGGTTCATCCTTCCCTTCCATGGCTGCAGGATCCAAGCCATCTCCCCCATAAATAAACTGTATAATGTCACCAGTAGAACTTCTGACTGTTAAATCATACTGTGAGCAAAGATCTTCAAGTGATTTTACCAGCCGCCTCTGAAAGAGGGGAAAAAAAAGTGCAAGGAAAGTAAATGGGATCTTTTTAAAAATAGCTATTGATTAGGATTACAAAAAGTATAGAAAGTGGACTCAGGAAATAAATCTGACACAGTGATTAGCAAACATGAAAACCTATTTTAAGGCATACAGTATCCCTAGGGCTTTACTGTACATTCCCCAGAATATGAAAGGTAACAATAACAAAATTTAAAGCAACAACACAATTCTCCACATTTAGAAAATCCATCGTATAGGAAACCTAATGCTCAGCTGCAAGAACCTATTATGGTCTGAGGAATTTGGGGTTTTTTTTGACAGAATAGTCATATTCTTCCAGTCAGGTTTATTTCTCAAGGGATACAACAATTTTTGTGCATGGAAGCAAAACCAGTCAATGATTATTTTCACTGACAAAAACCAAAGAGCTCAGCTGTCAAAGCCAGTAGGTGCTATTTTTCTACCAGTGTTAGGTACTTCTCTTACATTAATCCCTTGTATTGGGAAATCCCTTTACTACAGTCTTCCTTCCTCTGCCTCCCCAAAAGAAGGCATGCTATGAAGCATTAGTGTTTAAAAACATTTTTACTTGAAAGATGGACTTCATTGTCCTATGAAGGTAAATTAGCTTACTAAAGAATAAAAACTGGTAATTTTTATCACTGAGGAGGAAAAAGGTAAGATGAAATAAATGTTAAGATTTTTTTTTTTTTTAAATTACGAAGTCCAAGCATTACAATTTATTCATGTAGGGTGAAAGTTGATAAGGAAAAATATTTTCCGGGTTGCTTATTATATTTATATGTATTTGTATATACTTACACACATGCAAACATTATTCCACTAGTTTGGGAGAAAACTGGTCTAATTAGTCACCCACCCTAAAAGGAATTGATTTCAGTCTTTGTAGAGTTTGCAGATCTCTGAACGTGTCCCCAGCCCCAAATTATCTTGGCTTTTCTACTGCCTGTTGCTCTGGGAAGAGGACTATACTTAAAATACTAAAATGTTTTCACTTAAGTCTTAAGACTGCTCATAATAGCAAGAAACTTTGTTGGAGGGACATATATTTTCACAGGAGATATAGCCAAAACCACTAACACCTTACAGAACTTTAAGTCCAAGCCTATATGGCCAAGGTGCCTGCTACCTAAAGAGGACAGGTACTGAAAGGGAACTTTAGCCATATTTTTGTGATCCAGACAATCTTTATTTAAATAACCCAGACCAAGGATTTGTGTTTTCTGTTTCTTATTGTTGAAATAGTGTATCTGAAAAAGCACTCACAACTCAAATCTATGTTACAATCTATGGACAAAACTTCCATCATTCACATAGGTTTTGGGAACACAGACTACATAGAAAGTAGTCCTCAATAATTCCATAGAACAAGGGCTTTTACCACCCACATTCAAGAGGAAACAGCTTAATACAAGCATGTTACTGTACCATTGCCTGAGGTCTGGTTTACAAACCTCTCATCTACCGGAGAATAGAGCAGTCACGTATTTCACAGTATAAATTACTCTGTTACATTAAAAACAAACACACACACACACATATATATGCACTTCTCCCCCACCCCTGACCTCAACATGCACATAAGAAATATCTTCCTTTTGTAAGACTGCTAAAAACCCCACTCCACTGACAGTTACCTGCATATATCCAGTTTCAGCTGTTTTTACAGCTGTGTCAACCAGACCTTCTCGACCAGCCATTGTATGAAAAAAAAATTCAGTAGGAGTCAACCCAGAATAGAAGCTGTTAGCAACAAAGCCTTTTGCTGCTGGGAGCTACAGAGAAGAGCGGAAAAAACAGTTAAAATGCAATGTACATTCTGTATGCACATTACAGAAAAACATGTTGCCCGTCATCTAAATTCTTTCATAGTTAGCCAATACATACACAAACACAAAGCAATCATCTCAGCTGCATTTAGCTTTGAAGTTCAATGTTTGTATTTTAGATCTGAACAAAGGCTTCAAAACCCTTGCCTAGTTCTTCCAAACTGATCTAATAGACTTTCTTCTTCCTCCTACAAGCCTTGTCATGCTTCTAGCCATTCCTTGCAAACACTACACCAACTTCTAACACTTCGGCCTCCCTTAAAGTTGCAAAAACTGAAAAGGCGATAAGAACGTTCGTTTTGCAATAGTATAGCAAATACATTTGCAGTGCTGAAGACTAAGGAATCCAGAAAAAAATATGACTGGAGGTATGTACATAACTAATTCTTTCAAATGGTTTGCTCTCACCTCTGAGAAGCATTCTTGCCAATGAACTTTATACAGGCATCCCTTTAAGTCAAGTAACACCAAACGGCCTCCATGATCCCATAGAACAATGTATAGGCTACAAAGAGGTTCATCTTAGAAGATCGTTTTTTGTTGTTATTTAACAGGTAGTGCTTTCTAAATCAGTAAAAAAGCTAGAGTTAAATTTTAACTTTTACCTTCTCATCTAATCCACGAAGTATTTTTTCTTCTTTAATTTATTCCAAAAAGAAAATATTTTACTTTACAGAACTCAGGAGTTGAAATTTGGACATTCAGTGACAAATGCATGTGTCATGGCTACCGTCTGACACTTGAGTTACCTGACTAACACACTAACAAGATTGATGGCTGGTACCTAGAACCTTCTCTGCTGATCATTAGATTTCAGATAGCAGTTTAAAAAAAATGAATCTCACTGAATTGTATTAACAAGAACACGAGACTCCTTATTGCTTCATGTAGACCAGAACTCAAATACGGAACATGGTATCTCTTAATGGAAAAAGAAAAGAACCCAGACTCCAGGGTGGTTATCTGGCATGTTTCACCTGTCTAAAGATACCAACACACACCCAGCAGCTGTCCTGAAAAGTCTTAGTGCAGTGAAACAGAACACAGGAGAGAAAGTTTAACAAATTATTTTCAGGACTCTGAACAGAAACAAAAATGTATCAGACTTAAGTTTAATTTTACTAAATTAGAAAGGTCTAAGCAAGGCTTAACTGTAAAAATTAAAGCTAACTAGACATCCTACGGCAATTCACAACAGTACTGTTAACTCCCAAATCACATTCAGAACATTTTACATTCACCATATGTGATCCTTTTCATTCACCATGTCACGACAACACATCCTATCATGTATCTTTCTTAAAATGGTTTAAGGCAACTTGTTTCACTTTTCTTTACAGTATATTGTAAACGTACAGAATTACCTTAGAATGCTTCTCAAAGTGAGGCAAGGATCTGTTCTCAAACCCATCAGGAACTCGGGACCCACTGATAGCCTGCTGACCTACACAAGCAATCATCTGGGATATATTAATGAAGGAGCCTGAAAAGGAAAAAAAAAAAAAATAAAAAAAAATCTCACTCACAAATGAGGAATATCACTGCTCCTCTGATGAGCTATCTTCAATTCTATGAAGATCTATTATTTAGCTTCATAGCTCTTCAAAAAAGCACTTAGAATTGCAACAGATAAAGAAGCTTTTCTCTTACTCGTCTTGTTTATTTTAGCATTTATGCAGAGACTGACAACTAAGTTAGTCTATGATATAGCTAATAACTTTTAAAATTTTTTTCTTTGGGTCACAAACATTCATGCCATCACTATTTGTCTACAGTCCTCATATTATCCTGTTTTGTAGTATGGATTGTGTTTTATACAACCCATGATCCTAACCTACATATTTTGATTCACAATTTCTTCAATAAACATATTTTAACAATATTTTTCATGAAGGGTTCAGTGTCTACCAAGATTCCTAGAACAAATTAAGTCCCAGAGAATTAAAGTCACTAACTCAGAAGTTTTATTTGCTGAACATGTTTGCAAACAATGACACCCCCCCCCCCCAATTATACACTAAATATATCCTTCTTCTTAGATTTCAGTATTTCTTCAGAAATACAAAATGTCACCCTGAGGCTTTCTACCATTTATTAGAGACAGATAAATAAAGGCAAAGAGTTGAGTGATTTCTTCAAATTCTCATAGAAAACAAAGGAAAGCTTAGATAAGAATTTGCATATAAAACAAGTATTTACTACGCAGCTGGTCCTTCAGAAACAAAGCTGTGAAGATGGCTGAAATATTAGTTCCAATTCTTAATATATCATTTCCAGTTGAGTTTTTTATGTGATATAGATACTTGAGGTCAGAAATGCAACTGAAAACTTTTTACTGATGAATTAATTTAAGTCTTAAGAACATCTAAAGTTCCAATAGGATGTTTTTTAACTTGTACTAAAAATTTAAAGATACAAAAACTAGCCCATCAGCTTGTTTTTAATTAACTGTACCCAACCTGTACTTTCTGAGAAGAGTCACTTCAAATCTATATGACATGAATTTAATACTTGAACAACTGACTGTATAAAACAAGCTATAAAGACAAAATAAGTAATTCTGAGAACAGTGATGGAGTGAGCAATCTACTTCCAAGGTTAAGCTACCCCTACCTTTAGAACCACAGAGAGCCATGATAAGGGGACTGTTGCTCTTGTCCAGTTCTCTGAGACAGGCACTGCCAGCGTGATCTCTGATAACAGAGAGTTCTTTCAGGATTAAGGCCTGAAATCCAAGATTTCAGAGATTGAGTATTTGTTAAAAATACAAACAGTACTCTATCACTTGCCAGCAATACCTTCAGTAGTCACAGGGAATTCAAAGTACAATAAAGAGAAAGAAACCTCGATGTTGCTTTGGGTAAAACAAGTGTAACTTTTAACTTGCATAACTTTCCAGTTCGCTGCACAAGAAGTCTTTGTTGGGATAAGACAGGGGTAGCCAGGGACATTACAACATCTTTTGTGAGCAGCACCAGCTTAAGCTAAACTCAGCGTTGAACTAAGGTTTCAGAAGACAACTTTGAACTTCACAATTTACATGAATATATTCATGAAGTCTCTACTCTAAATTTATAGTGATTTAAATTAAAGATTTTACCTCTAGTGTCTCTTCTGCAGTACAACCAGGCTGCTGCTGTAGCTTGCCAGTGTTCAGAGCTTCAATATACTCATCACATTTCTTATAGCCAGCATTCAGGAGCTCGTACTTAGCTTTCAGCAGGCCCTGCCCAGGGGTTACATCACCAATTCCAATTGAAAAGCCACGATTAGCTATTATTATAAAAGAAAAGAAAAGATTATATTGATAGCTCAATCTCATATAGAGAAAACAAATTAAAACCAGGAAATATTATCATCAGGAACTTTATTTTTTCCTCGCATCACGTGACCACCATAATCAGTTGTTTCACTGTTTCTGTCAGCTTCACAACTAGCTTATTTTTTTAGGCATAGTACATCATATTTGAAGCAAAAATCTTGCTTGATTGCTCTGTATTTCTGCTTTAAGATACTATTCTACAAGGAAATGTACTTCCCCCATTACTTACAAAGATAGACAGGAGCAAGTCTGGCTAGTCGTGACATGGCATCTGCAGCTTCTACCTGTCCCCAGTCTCTCAGCAAGATGTAGAAGATGTTGTTCTTGGATCCTGAACCTAAGGTTCCTTTGTCCATACTGCCACTCATTAACTCACTGTTTTGAATTGTGACATCTAGATATAAAAAGGCAAAAGAATTCATTGTTTTTCTAAAAGATTACCTAAACTCTAGTAATCAGTTATGGGGTAGGTTTTTAAACAAAAGCTCTATTCATGAAAAGAACAAAACCTAAAGACATAAATTTAATGTATCTGGAGAAGTGCATGAGTAAGGGGAATAGTCTAGAACCTGACCTTACCAACTTAAGTTAAAATTTATTTCCCTTCCTCCTTCGAAAGGCAACTGTATCCAATTTAAGACTTGTGAGAAACATTGTGAATAATCCTTTTTATTAAAAATCTAAAAAGAAACTTTGCTTCATTAATCAGAATAAAGTCTTCAATAAATCTTATCCGTCCAGAAATAAAGTCCTCAATCATGCATAATAAACCAAAGTTATTTATTTATTTATTTATTTATAAAGTAGAGCAACAAAATTTCAGTTCTCATATTCAAAGATTATGATATTCAGTTCAACTCAATCACCCCTGGATGCACAAATTAAATTTAAAAGACACACTGGAGTCAGGTGTCTCTTTAATTACAAGCATATCATGAAGACATCCATCTTGCCTGTAGGCCTATACAGACTTCCTCTTTTAGATGACTTCCTTTTGCTTCATCAGGGACCTTCCATTTCAGGCACTGAATTGTCCTTATAAGCTTTACCCTTTAAGCAATTAAAAAGTATCTTCTGTACATGAACTTTAGACATATTTTCTATGACAGCAGTACAATGTATGTTCATCCTCAACTTCATTACACATCTTTCAAAGAACTGGCATATGTAGATGCATCCAATTTAAATCATTTTATGCAGAACGCTGTAGATCTTTGTACACTGTACTTTACGCTCAATATTTTCAATGTGAATTTAGGTAATCATCTTCTTGAACCAGAATTCACTGCTCCATTACTTAGTATATACAATCAAAATATGATACCAGGATTTCTTGAGACTTCAGAGAATTTGCAGAGAACTTTCTGAAGAGAATTAGTGTTGCTTCAGAAATGAAGTTTTTTCAGAGAACTGAACAGAGCCACCAATGAAATCCCAAAGTTTTCTGCATCATCTGCTACTGTTGAACTCAGAAAATCGAAATTCTTCTCATACTTCCTTAAATGACAAGGGCTGCAGAGCAAAGAAGATGGCCTATGTTCACATGAGTGTGAACAGGATTGCTTTGTTGCCTTTCACTCCACATTCCTCAGAGGCTGAAAAAAATTGTGCCACCATGTTTATAACCAACTTCACAACCACAGAGTGGTCCTACCTTCTAAAGAAATCGCTCAGAGTCTGGTGTAGAGTGGATTTGAGTCCTAATTAGTAACTTCTTTCTCACATCAACATTACATGACAGAATTACTGTAAATCAATGGTTCCTCCCTAGGTTCCTTAACTCACACTTCTGAGCAGCAAGGAGCCAAGTTTATCCTGCCTGCTCCAGTTCTTTTCCAGCTGTTACTGTTTACGTTCTTTACCAGCTGTTATGTTAAATTAATAACAAGCAAAGCCTTGCTCATCTCCTACAGCCTCTTCAATCCTGATGCTTTGCATTCCATCTGCCACTCTGACTTCCCAAACTGGAAGGATATAGTTTGATATCCTAGGGATAACTATATTCCCTACATATCCTAACTTCTTTCACTGTTTGACTCCTAATCCCTGTATCACTACCACCACTCCAGATATTAAATTTTTCCATTTGCCCTCTGCACAATCACTTCCTAAGCTTCTTTGCTTTTATCTCTCTCTCACCTTCAAATACTATGTTAGTATCACAACAAGCCTAGCATCACACAAAATAAATTTTATCACAAGAAGACACTCAAGTCTTTTCTTTGGTGTTCAGCATGACTTCAACTTTTGAGAAAAACTGCATAATTTTATTTTTCATTTCAAGAATACTTATGTGAAATACTGCTTTAACTCCTACAGTGAGCTCAACAGCAACAAACTCAACAAAACAATAGCTACAATTTCTTTGAAGACTTCCAAAACACAGCTTAGAAGTGTCACTCACAAGAATCATTGTAACACAGGTCTTCCCCTTTGCCACAATACTGTTTGCCCTTGGTTCGTAGATTGGCTTTTACAGGACAATCATCACTGGGTTTGAGAATGAGGCTGAAAACCTGTTTTCCTGTCCAGAGTGTTACAGGCTTAGAGAAACAAAAGGACAAGAATTAGGATTACAGAGTTTATGCTACAACTACAGTAAAACAGCAAGCAAGAATTTAATTGTAAAATTGTTTTCTATACAGAAGCTTTCTATACTGAACTATACTTGTAGAAGTGCATAGTAGCATTCCTTGGAATAGGGAAGTATTACGTACTTTTACGGGTACAAAAACGCCAACTGCTGAATGGTTACCCATTACATAAGGGTATGTGCATGCATTTAGAGAAACATGCTCTATTGCTCCCTCTTACTGTCATGTTTCCCTTTCCAATTAGGAGAAAAAAAAAAAAAAAAAAAAAAAAGATGCTGCTGTGATTTCACTTCCCAAAGAGGTCACAACATTTATAATTCCTTCTTTATAGAGTGCCTTTGGTTTAAATTTTTAGGAGGTTAAAGATTCATATAATTGTGTACTCTGCTCAGCTGTAGTTAAACATAACTAACTCACAGCTAGTGCTAAAATTATTCATTTGGAGTGACAGAAGCAGTCAAAGAATCACTGCTCTTAGCTATTAGCAAAAGTTCATATAAATTTGTAAAATTCACATTAGATACTGCCCATAAATGCTCTGACCTTACCGTAAATTAGTATTATTCACTAGTATTTCAATTTCACTTGCTGAATTTCCTTAATGTTACACTTATAGTTTTGAAATTAAATAAAGAGTATAAAAGAAGAGTATACACTAATACTTAGTATTTAACAAATTTGAAAATGTACCAGACTCTCCTCAAACAATACTGTTTGCCTCAAATACAAAATTAATCAAATACAGACACCCTTAAAAGGATGTGAATGAAGGCCTAACAGACCCTAATCTAATAAATGATGCTACAGCTCTCTTCCAAGTTTGTGAAAAATACACAAATACTCTGCCCTTCCTAATAAATATTTTGTGTACGTGATGTAACAACAACAAAAAAAAAACCAAGCCCCAAACAAAAAACGAAACAAACAAAAAATCACATAGCTCTCATCCTCTTTAATCTTTAACACATTGCCAGGTTAACAACTAAAGCATACTATTTCCCAGGTTTAACATCTCCTAAATTTGGGATACTGAAACCTAGAACTGATGAGCATTTCAGGATGTTAATTGAGAGCATTCAAGGAATAACATAGTTTCTCCACTTAGCACCATATTAGTCTGCACAGCCAGTAACAGTGACATTACTAAGATCGATCTATCTTCTACTGACCATCAGTAGCCAAGTATTCTGTCTCACAGTAGTAGGATAGCAGCAAAGCTACGTTTGAACCCTGCGTCTGGCCTGCACCATCCAAGGTTGACTCTGTTCAGCATCAGGAACCATCAAACAACTTTGGCATATCTTTGACCCTGAAATCTGATCCTTGCACTTGACACTTTACAAATACAAAGTCTCATACAAAACTAACATCAGAGAAAACAAGAACTGTCTCTGCTGAGAGCATCACCATGGGTCAAGAACACACAACAGAGGAAAATCTTAGTAACATTAAAAAAAAAAAATACTTTGACACACCTTCAGAATTGCTGGAGGTGGAAGACGAACTTTAATCTTTTCATCCTTGCCAACCAGGATAGAAGCAATAATTTGGCAGGCTTTGGCTCGATCAAAAAAAGTATCTTTTAATGTAAGAAGATAGGCACCTAGAATGTAAAAACATTATTAATGTGACAGACTAAAATAAGATTAACTTTTAAAAGCCGCTGCATATTCAGTATCAATGATTTCATTCTAATACTAGTACCTACTTACTATGCAAAATGACAACAGTTTAGGCAGCTTCAGTTGTAAATCCTTGCCAGAATTATTTTTTCTTTAATTGCTCCACCCTCAAATTTCTAAAAATTAAAAACAGTGCATTTCTGTGATCTATTCTCCCTCTCAGACTCTATCCCATAAGTAAAAATAAGGCCCTGGCATTAATTTTTGTATGCTTTCTTCCTTACATCCATTGGACATTTCCCAAAGAATTAAGCAAACTTGAAGGTACTTACTGTAGGTTAAAACTAATTTTTGACTAATGAATTCAGCTTCTCTACCATAATCATAAGCTGTTTACATTGTTTACCTAATGCATACAAAGATCCCAAACATTCATTTTCTTTGCCAGAGAAACACTGCAAAACATACACAAAGGTAATAAGAATTACACCTACAAAGGTAGACAGTATCAGAAGAGATTCTGAGGACATCGTTACATTTCAGACTAACAATGGCCTTACTTCCTAATGTCACTTTGACTTGTGAAAGGAGAAATTTTTTAATTAATACAGAAAAATTCTGGAAGAGAGAAGTGATTTTGAAGGAACAACTGTTAAATCACACAGCTCTAAAATAAGCTTATATACACACCTGTGAGGAAATCCTGAATAGCAGCAATGAGAGGTTCTCCATTTCTTGGTGTAACCAAGTTTGCTTTAGTCTGTATGACACAAGAAACAAAAAAATTATGCATTTGAAGACACTGATACTTCATTTGTTATTCAGAAGGAAACATACCATTTAAGACAGTTATTTTAGCAAAAATGGTAAAAGCTTATTCTAAATCAAAGTACAGCTGCCTTCAAAAAGATAGAAAAAATAAATTAGAAGTTTCACTACAGTCCATGCAAATCTATGACAGTTAAGGAATAATTTGAGAACAGTTACTGGAAATTACATATTCTCTTTCCAAAGCAGAAGTTGCAATCAACCTGATGTGTTTGGTAGGTTACTGTTCAAATGGGACAGGGAAGGGAAGACAAGCTAGCTTTGAGAATCTGAGAAGGGACAAAAGAGGTTATACTCGCCACAGGGAGCTAGTATTTCAATTTGTGTGATCCCTACTGATGTGTAATAATCAAGCTAGCCACTTCCACTAGCCCCGTTTTCTTATGCCTTACTCATACTACTGCTCCAATTAATCACCCCCACCTATGCAGCACAGTTTTGCCTGAAGTGTTCACAGGCCCACACAAACCTAAATCACACACTTGGGGTGTGTGTGTGTTTTCTTTTTAAGCTCCCAAATCAGTTCAGCAAGCCAATACACACTGCAGCCAACAGGTGCATTGGTACATCTGCAGTAGCAGTGGCATTCAGTCACCCTAAAGGAGCAATGTACTGGAAAATCCTCAAATTGTTGCTACTGACTCTACTTTCACACCACAGATCAATGCCTGCAATCATCAGACCCCTCTTTATCTACCTTCCCTTCTTCCTTTTTTCCCCCTAAGAGCCTACTGTCTCCTGCCTTCTCTGGTAAACTGCCTTCTCCAGTACACACTATTGCTGCCTCATTTCCAGTTGGTCTGACCGCCTGCAGTTGATGGGCTGTCAGACCAGAATGCAATGTATCTGTTTGGTAACAGAGCCACCCTATTTTGGTAGCCATCACTATGGACAGTCAGGCAGAAACATACTAATGACATCTACTTACTTAAAACCACTCAATTTTCCACGGATGCTAAATATAAGTCTATTAGACTACCGTTGCATAACAGTCCTAATTTATCTACATTCCCTTTTGCAGAGTTTTCAGGCAGCTTCACAGTCACACGTTATCCATACCCAGGAATCCTGATATTTCAGATTTCACATGCAAGTTAAGAAATATGGGGCTCAGCCCATCTGTCACTAGCAAAATCCCAACCCCAACATGACCTACGTACCCCCATTAAAACAAGCGCTTCTGCTTTTGCTTCTTCTGTCTGAGGAAGGTGAAGGTTCATCTCATCTCCATCAAAGTCTGCATTGTATGGTGTACAGACACATTCATTAAATCTGAATGTCCTATGAGGTTTTACTCTAGCCTGAAAAAAAAAAAAAAAAAGAAAGATGCACATGCAGTCAAGCATGCTATAAGATGAACCGCCATGCCCGAGTGCTTCCTTGTAGGCTTTATGCTTTCTTTTTATTACAGACATGAAGTCAAAATTTCTGATTACAGGTTTTAACTCAACCAGGAACTGACAGAAATTGTACTCAGGTTATAATATACAAATGTAGCTAATAACTTTCATTATTAAGAATTTATACAAAGCACAGAAAACAGAATGCTTTGTAGAGATCACACCAACTCTACCAAAATGAAATGCTTATGCAAGAACAGATACCAAGGTCAATTATGGCTATTAACAGAATTGTCCAGACAGCATACTGCCCAGTTACACATCAGTTCCCATGCAAAAGCACCACTGCACTGTATTCATGCTCATTCCCATGCAGTGTTTCAGAAGAAGCTGTTTATTTTTGTGTGTGCAAGAGATAAACACCAGCAAAGGGAAACCACCTAATATTCAGGGATGCACTACCCGTATGTTAGGCTGTGTGTGCACTTACAATGTGAGCCATGATGCTCAGCTTATGAAGAGAGGGTTGGCGATTAAACAGGACTATGTCACCATCTATAAGATGTCGCTCCACAATATCACCAAACTTCAGCTCCTGGGCCATCTTTTCTCGGTTTCCATATTTCAAAAACCTTACAGAAACACGTAACAATGGAGTCAGAAGAAATAAAGTCATAAAGATGTAAAGACAACTGAAAATAAATTCTGTGTTTATAATACATTAAATAAATAATTAAAATAAATAAATATATTTATTTTTAAAAAAATTATTATTTTTATTATTATTATTTAAATAAATAAATAAATAAATAAATTCTTCCATTAAATGTTGGAGTATTTGTTTTACAATAACTAGAAGACAAAACTGGTGTGGATTGCTTCA
The DNA here is from genome assembly GCF_965183815.1 of Platalea leucorodia. Lineage (NCBI taxonomy): Eukaryota > Metazoa > Chordata > Aves > Pelecaniformes > Threskiornithidae > Platalea > Platalea leucorodia. Next base: position 27,284,570 of record NC_138826.1, read on the forward strand.
TTAAACATCAGCCTTGCTGCTATTTTAAATAATCAATGTATTTGTGACATTAGTTAACAAAGCTAGTTATTAGTAAAACAAGTAAGAAAAAAGTCTATTTATAAAAATAAAGAAGTTGCTTCAGTTGTATCAGGGAGTATAGGGGGTTTCACTCATATACTATCATTTCTTACTACCCATAAACTGACTGCAGATTAGCTCACCCATGAAAACAGCCAGTACAACGCGCCCAAAACTGCTTGTTTTCATTTATCTCGATACTACACCCTCTATTCCAAATAAGAGAGACTCAGTCATTAAAAAAAAAAAAAAAAAAAAAATCTAATTGCAGTTCACCATCACCAGTATGTACAGTTAAGTTTAAATCCAACAGATTATCTAGAAATTGTACACTAAACCTGAGGAGATAATGACAATTTTTTTGTTACTGCCCTTTATGAAAGATTCTAAAAATAAACTTCAGTGCCTGTAGGTATAACTGTTTTCACACAGCAGTAAGAACAAGTTGACGGGGAAAGATAAAAAGTGAATCATTACAGATAAGCATGATACCTTTTCATCTGTGTGTGCCTTTGCTGTATGAAGTTGGCTCCAGGATGAACATCAGGACCATTACGGACAAGTTTCCTCATAAAATTAATATTCGCTTTGTTCACCTGTTGCATAAAGACTTCAATCAGAAACAAATGAAACACGTTTCAGGACCTCTTGTTTTTGGTGGTGGCTTTTTTGTTTTCAAATTTTACGCTCAACTGACAATCTCCCTCACAGCCTCCAGCTGCTGAAGGGAACAGGCAGGAGAGAACAGAGGAGGAAAATGTAAGCCGATCTTAGAGCAGAGCATTAGAGTGAAATTAAATTAAAAATCTGGGAAGTAAATTCAGAAATAAAAATACCCAACCACTCCTTAGACAGATGCACCAAACATGTGAAGCTATGTATGAGTTCAAAAAAATATCAAACAAAACTCTTCTTTCTTGATATGTCACTCCTTACGCCATGTGCCTTCACAGTACTTCCATATATCTGATAGCACAGCCTTCATTTACCAGCAGCAACAGACCTGGCAAAGCATCACTGAATGACATTTTGAACATAAAAGCAATACATTCACTCCCTTTTATAGTAAGGCTATAAAGGAGGACAACACTGATGTCTGGTTAAAAAAAAAAAAAAAAAAAAAAAAAAGCATAGAAAAGGTTTTCGTTCTACACTACTTACCTTTTCAGGAAAAGTTAGTATTTTAGCAACATGAATAGGCACTGCTACTTCATCTATTCTTAAGTTAGGATCAGGTGAAATGACTGTTCTGCCAGAGAAATCCACTCGCTTTCCAGACAGATTGCCTCTAAAGCGACCTAACAAAATAAGCAAGTGAAAAGTCTTCCATACAAAAGCTGTTTTCAAAATTGTATCTGTTAAGACAGCACATCAGAAAATCTTTCAAGGTACATCACTGAAGCACAGGACAATAGTAGCAGAGAGATGCTTTGGAATAGCAAATATTTGTGGCTTAATTAAAACAGTATAATTATAAACAACTTTTTACACAAACCTTGCTTTCCCTTAAGTCTCTGAACAAAACCTCTGGTCCATTTCTTAGGTGCCATGTTGAGAGGAATCCCCGAGAGCTCACTGTTAATGTACAGGGCACACTGCAGTTGAAGAAAGTCCCAGTCTTCCATAATCATCTGTGTTTTTGCTCCTGATATCCTATGCTAAATAAAATGGTCATACAGTTCAGCAAATAAATATAACAACACATATTAAAGTAGCAAAGAATTTTTCTGATATGAGTACAACACTTCTTTCGAAAAGAATGTTAAAAAATCTTCATACATTGGAATGAAAAGTGTGAGATAACTTTATAACAGGATGCATATTGCTATAGCATAAGGCCATTCACAAGAGAACACAGCAAAAAATTTCTTTTGACTAGCACTGACTTTGGACAAATGCTCACAAACTATGTATTTGTTTAAATTATATTTTTCCCGAGCCACTGAAGTTAAGCTAATATAACTTCATAGCCAGGAAAATCTCCAGTAGTTAATAATTTTTCAGTCATGGGAGTTATTGTCCACTTGATTTTGTCTTCCTGACAAAAGACCAGTTTTGGAAAGCCTGAAAAGTATTAGTCTGGTGGAATTATTCTTCTAGACAAACGATGAATTGTCCGATTTACTTCTAGTCTCAATTTGATAAGCATGCTAACTGAAACCTGACTTCTTAAGAATAGATGGTGGAATAAAGAAAGAACAAAGATGTAGTAAAAAAAGAGGAAGGCCAACATGAAAAAAAAACAAAAAATAAAAAACAACAAACCAATAGATATGTCGTTTTCGTTGTAAGTTACCACTTAGAAAGTGTCATAGTCATGGGGGCAGGAGGTGGCGGGTGGGGAAGAGAGAGGAGAGTTTACAGACCAGAACTCAAACAAAAAAACCACTTCCCGTGATCCACCAGCAGATCTTCAGCAGGTCCTACACTGCAAGCAGCCAGTCAGCCAGCTCCACTTGAAGCAAGTTTCTCTATTTCTTTCAATAAAATCCCAAATGACATAGCAGTACAGTACAGACTGCTTGCTAGATTGTAAGCACTAAGACAAGGAAAACCACTTGCTATATTCAATTCCAAACAACTCTTTTTAAAGCCAACAGTCTCCGAGAGCTTGAAGGATGACTCACCTTTTTTATTACATCATTGAGGAAAATTATCTCTGTCAGTTTCATTGTTAAGTCATCTTCATTGGTGCCAGACTTCAAGTCACTCACTACAGAGGGTCTGATACACAGTGGAGGCACTAAGAGTCGCGTGAGGATCAAGTCTGAAGGTTTACCTGCTTCTGGGTTCATTAGAAGCAGAGGGATATCTTCCGCTGGGATTCTTTTGAAGAGGTTCAACACTACTAAAGGATTTAAGTTTTCCTACAAAATCCATTGGAGAAAGGGGAGAACAAGCCATCATGTAACCGTTTCAATGCTCCCCCCCCCCCATTTACTGGTTTTTCAAAAATAGAGTATTTTAAAAAGACAAACAAAAAAAAAAATATTAATGCAAACAAAATTATGTTTCATTCTGAACCAGTGCTTTTAGCGTCTCAGGTACTAACTTGCTATTTTCTTCCCTTTCTTTTTTTTCCATATACATCAGTGTTTACTTCTCATCATGCCACTCTTTTTTTTTTTTTAAACAGTTAACAGAGTATTTCATAGTTACTTGTCAAAGCAACTCAAAACGTCTTACAACAAACTTACAGTACATTGTATTCATTTTATTAGTAGGAACTAACATGAATTACAGTACTTTCTAGAGTTTTTTTTTTTTTAAATCTCATTTCTCTCTTCTTAGTACAGCTACTGATGCAGTATAAGAAACTCCAGATATTCATTACTTTTTCTCTCTAAATATGTACCCCAGCATATTCCCAGATTTCAAAGAGCAGAAGGAAACAAAGCTGCACACAATGCAAAGCTGAATGAAACAACAAGGTTAGATAATTATGTCTTCTCCCTCCTTCTCAACATTAAGTTTTTCTGAAGGAAAAAAAAAAAAATCTGTGTATTGTAATAATCTCAGAGCTACAGCAAATCTACACATACATGCAGAGCTTCTATGGGCCTTTCTTCTCCCTTTTCTAGCTTATGGAAGATTCACACACCAATAATATTCCCCTTCTTTACAGACAGAGAGCTATATTTCAGAACATACCAATAAATTACATTTCTCATTTTTGCAAAGTTAACGTTATTACAAAAAATACAAACATTCTTGAAGTATCTTTTAGTGTATGAAAGTCTTGGTTCACCACAAGGCTTAAGCCGCTGAAACCTTTGAGGAGTTTTATTTCAAGCACAAAAACTAGCAGAAAATTTAAGTTGCAATAAAATTCACCTGAGCTCTTCCCAGTAAGGGCTCTACTTCTTTGTTATGTTCTATGGCAGTTTCAAAGGACTGGAGAAAAGTAGATACTATTGGATCTACCACTTTCTTATTGGTCTTGTACTTTTCATGTATTATTTTCAACAAACCACACTTCTTCACAGTTCCTGCAAGCAAATAAATGTGGGTTGTTGGGTTTTTTTAAACAATAACAACAAAAACACCAATAAATAAAAACAAAACAAAACTTAAAACGAGTAAGCTACAGTTCCAAAACTAGTTAAATCTTCAGTAAACACAAGAATAAAATAAAACTTTATCAGCTTTATTAACCAGTTTCCTAAATTCACAAAATACAAAGAGGAGAATCAGGTCATGTCACCTTGTATGGCTGGCTTGGTGTGGCTAGATCATGATGTGGCTTCCGAATCTGAAAGCAGGTGGTTTAGCCCACACTTTAATTCAGCTTCCCCTCAATCACAGCAGATTTTTTTTTTAAAGTAGAAGTTCCCACACTAAAAACAGGACTAAGATGTGCCATTTATATATCATCCCACTATTTTCTAAAGTAATTTTGAAAGTGAATTGTAAGAACAATCTGACAACTATTTTCATGTCATGAACTGGTATTCATAAGACTTCCACAGACTAGTACAAGTGCTTTCCAAACTCAATTATTTTTTCTGAAGTATGCTGACCTACCAGTTAATTTTGTAAACGCCTATTGTTTGTGCCCCCTATATGTATATGTGACACTTGTAATGAAGCAGCTCTCACTCTATTTATTCAGGCTGTTGATCATTGAAACAAACAACCCAAAATTTTCATGAGTTAAAAACGTAAAATTTTAAGTTATGAATTAACCACCCACTATGAATCTGCAACACTGTCCTTTAACAGCAGTATCACTTGATCAGAACACATTAAAAAATATTTTGAAAAACAAATGTGAAATCTTATCAAGATACTTTGCCCTGAAGAACAAACTCCTGTATAATGCAAGATCATCACAGCTCAAATATAGCCAAACTGCAGAACATACCCTCCTAGAGGACAAACACATCTAATATTAAGAAAGATAACTTAATATAATGATGAAAAATGAAGTTAAATCAAACTTATAGTCTACAAATGCTTCTAAGTTAAGGTGTTGATCACTGACAATAGCCCCCAATATTTTTAAAAACATGTTAAACTGTTTTGTTTTGCTTTTTGCCATTATTCAAGTATCAAATATTGGTTAGTGCCATGAAGAGATACCACATGAAACAAAACAGGCACCTAGGACAATGTCTCTATCCACATAAATGAGATGTGAACAAGCATGTACTTGGCAGTAAGAATGCAATTACCTGATTCTTAATAAAGGGCAGAGAGAATACTCATTAGCTGTGGAATGGACAAGGATATTCAAGATTTTGATGCTTATCACAGCCACCAAGGTAAAAACTATCACAGTAGATAACTACCACTAACTGCTAATGCCAACACTCACCATTAAAGGCACCACAGTAAGGACAAGTGTTTTTCTTCCGGCACTTTTCAGACACTTTCTTTTTTAGCCCTCTCTTCTGAAGATATGTAAGGCCAGGTCGCTTCAGGTAATCCAAAAATTGCTTTTTTTCTTCCACCGACAGCATGATACGGCAACAGGTTTTGCAGATCATCTTAAATGTAAATGTATATAAACCCAGTTGTTTAACAGACACATACGGAGTTGTAATATTTCTACTATAACTTAAGTTCTTCAACAGAGGACAGTTTTTTGACTGAAATACAATGGTCTTGGTTGAAAGACCAATTCATATGCTGTAATACACAAAAAAAATAGTACGTGGAACAAAAAAATACAGTCAATGAGGTAAATCCTTGTTTAAGCTCTGCAGGATCTTAAAAATCCAGATACAAAGCAAACGGAGCTTTGATTTACTGGGAAGTCCTAAAAGGCAAGTTATACTGCATACATTTAATTCAATGGAATAATGGATTAATCTGTCTGAAATTATATAAAACATGTATTTACACTGCTAAGACTAGTATTTAAATACATTTATTTTACAAAACACAAGATGCATAAAGATAAAATTTATAACACAACCTTATTTTGGTCTTCTCAATTACTCTTTCAAGCATCGTCTTTTCTGATAGTTTCCTTTATCTAGACTAGAAACTCATAACAAATCATAATGGTGTTTACCTGTAAGATGCCTATCACAGCTTTGAAGTATCCAACATGAAAACAGGGCAGTTCTAAGTCAATATACCCGTAATGTCCTAAACAATCAGCTAGATTTTTTCCACAGGTTTCACAGGGACGGTCTTTTTCACTGGTTCCCTTTGGGAGAAGGGAAACACACACACAGAAAAAAAAATTTAGCCATGATCAACTGAATACATAGAAAATACAACTTAAGCTAGTCAGCTATCCCGACAGCAGACCCTCAGCGCCTACTCCTTTTTCCCAGCATCAGAAGCGTATCAGCAGCATTACATTCACTCCAGTCCTTAAGAAAAGTGTCTTTCACATGCAGGCCCTACTGATACCAGTGCCATTACCTCATACAGCTTTTGCAACTGATCTACAGCCCGCTAATCTACAATATAGTATTTTGCAGATGGACATCTCTGGGTCTCCCAACAACTAGCAAGAAAGAACTCATCTCCTGCCTCAAAAGAATGCCCTCCCGAACCATCCAAAAGCATGAAGAAAGCAGCTGTCACTGCAACTGACAGTCTACACAACTCAAGTAGAGATACACTTGCACATATTTTGGATGAGCAGTAAATTTCAGTCATCCCAATTTATTTTTAACCAGTTCAAGTAATTCTACAAAAACAGTTCGGAAAAAAAATGGTTCTCACCATGCGATGGTCAAGTACTCCATACTGCAGCGGAGAGTGATGGTTGTCCTGACTATACAAGTTTTTGCTAACCACTTGAATGTGAGCTTGCTGACGCATCTCTTCTGGAGATTTCATGCCAAAACAGATGTGGCTTCTAGGACGAGAAATTTCACATGTATGTATGTATGTATGCAAATATATATGCAGAAATGCCTGTAACTACAGGCATGCACACACATATGTATTTAAAAGCAATGCAGACAAGGCTAAGTTGATTCCCAGTATTGCTGAAACAGGTTCTTTTTGGATAACTATAAAAATAGAGCTGTTTTGCAGTGAGGTAGTGGTTTATACGTGGGGGTTTATCGATGTTCTCGGGGCAGCCTACAGCTGCTCACACTACCTCGACCAGGGCCCACGCCAGCGCTGTTACAAGGGGACGAGCGGTACCGTCAGCCGCCCTCCCTCCCCTGCACACTGAACTTCTGCCCGGGTCCCTTCGTAGCGGCTGTGCCGCACCCTGGGATCGCTGCGGCTCGCCACCACAGCCACCGGCACCACCCCGCGGCAACGCCGGCTCCCTCGGCGCGGGGCGCCGGCCAGCGGAGCGGCCGCCCAGGAGCCCCCCGCCGCACCGGGGGGCGCAGCGGCCGCCCCACTCACATTTTCTTGGCCACATCCGTCTCCCTGAACTGCTCCTTCACCATGGCGGCGGCGGCGGCGGGGGGACCGGCGGCGGCCGCCCCTCAGCGTCCGGCGGGATGCACGCGGCGGCGCGGAGCCCGCCCACACGGCGGCGCAGAGAGGCGGCGGCGCAGAGCGGCCTCCGCCTGCAGCGCCCTCTGCTGGGGCACAACGGTGGTCCTCCGGGGGCGGTCTCCCAGGCTCGCCCCTGCCAGCAGCGCCCCTCCGCCCGGCCGCTCCTCACGGCCTCTCACGCTGACAAGCAGCGCTCTCAGAGCCCACGGGCGCTGCGTTGCCGACCATGGTACTGCTACAATCCAAGCACCACTGCTCCCCCGGGTGCCGGGAACCCTGCCGCACAGCTCACTTCACGGCTCTGCCTTCAGTTTCCCCACAGCAGCCCTGGCCCAGGCCCCGGTCACCGGGAGCAAGACAGGGCGGCGGGGCGGGAGAGCAAAACCTGCAGCATGCAGCCGGGCAGTTCGGTCGCCACGCCACGGCCGCCGCGCCTGCAGCGGAGGCAGCCGCCCCCAGCCTGCCCAGCAGGCACGCAGTAGCCACCCCTGCCGCCTCCCTGCGGGTCCGGCTCTGGGAGGGCCACCCCTACGCGCGGCTCCGCCCCGGCACGAAGGACCCCTGCGCTGTCTTTTGATTGGCTGCGGGGAGCTTCCCCTTCCTTTTCTCGCTCGCGGGCAGGGAGGCCGCCGCCAAGATGGTGAGTGTCCGCTGCTGGTACGCGGCAATCCGCCCTGTGCTGCTGCCATCCTGCCCCCCGCCGGGTCCCGAGCTGCCGCGCCCCGGCGGGCTAGCCTGCCTGTAGCGGGCTGCGGGGGTATGGCGGAAGCGGAGTGGGGGTTTGTCCTCCTGTTCCGAGCTGGGGCTTCTGCGGCCCGGCGCGGCGCGTCGGTGCCGGTTGGTAGCGGCGAGCCTCGAGGTGTGGGCCGGGGCATGTGCGTGGCCTGCTCTGTCGCCATGCTGCTGGTCGGTAAGAGGAGACCTAGGCTTTAATAGTAGCGTAGCATTGTACTTTTTCTGAGGTGTTAAAGGGGTGCTGGTGACGTACTCAGCTATTAGTCTCGTGGCTGTTCTTGTCTGAGAGCATTAGTGAAGCAGTAACACGTAGGTTTGCTCAGGAAACTTGTGTCATGCTGTTGTAGTGCTTGGGCTTGTAATCCATGTAGCTCATTGAAAGGTGTTTCAGCTTTTCAGAATGGTGGAGGTATGTATGTTGCTGCGTTGTTTGGACACTGAGGGTGAGTCTGTTATCAGTTGGTGTGTACTCAAAAGTACATGTTGAAGTGTACTTTATAGGGATGTTATCTGTAGCCCAGGACCAGTCCACTTAGGTTATGAGTTCACTGTCAGCATTTGAGAGACTACAGACTGTTGCTATACCATGCATTATTTATATATTTATTATGTTTAGGTTATACATGTCACTATTGTTTTGTCTTACTTTTTTGTATCTTCTTTTGCAGAATGACACAGTGACCATCAGAACCAGGAAGTTCATGACAAACAGACTGCTTCAGCGCAAGCAGATGGTAAAAGAATACACAAAATTGCCTTTAATTATTTGTCTGTTGGTTCTGGGCTGCATGTGTTCTCTAGCCACTATAATTAAGGGACCCTGAAAACCTTCAGAGCTCTTATTGTAAGCACTTGTAGATTTAAATGCATTGATGTATGGTGAAGGTAAATCTTGATGGTGAGGTAGTGAGCTGTGTTGTCTTTTGAAGCAGGAAACTTATGAACACTTCTGTATTGAATTAATAATACTTTCTCTTGCTAAGGTGGGTTAGTTTAAGTGTTAAGCTCATGGTGGGACTGTAGCATGTGAATGTTGTACTGGAAGTTGACCTTCTTTTGCCTTTCTACACTTTGTAAAAATTCCTTCTTAGGTGATTGATGTTCTTCATCCTGGGAAGGCCACAGTTCCCAAAACAGAAATCAGGGAAAAGCTGGCAAAAATGTACAAGACAACCCCTGATGTAATTTTCGTCTTTGGCTTCAGAACTCACTTTGGTGGTGGCAAGACAACAGGTTTTGGCATGATCTATGATTCTCTGGACTATGCAAAGAAAAACGAACCAAAGCACAGGCTTGCCAGGGTAGGTTGTTTTCTGGTGACTTGAAAACAATTAGGACGGATTTGAAGTGATTAGTGGTTGATGATTTACATGTACAAAAGCTAAAGTTTTAAGAAAGTACTGTTGGTGTACTTAGTTATATAAGAGGTCTTAAAATAGTATAGGCTAGCTTCTGCATTTGCAAAAGAGGCTAAGTTTTTTTTTGTTGTTTATTATAGGGGAATTGCGAAGGCAAAATTGATGTTACCAGTGATGTTTAGCATTAATAGATAACTAACCACTATTAAAGGTCTTAAAGAAGTATAAGAGATAAGACTGATACATATGTTACTTCAGTGCTTATATTCTGCGTTGAATTGTTCATTGACTAGTGAACTTGTCTCACTACTTAACTAATATTTCAAATTTAAACGGTATTTGAAGAGTCCAGAAATAGTAAAACTTAAATTCAGACATTACTATCAGTGAAACAAAGTTAAATGCAACTTTAACTCTTTTTTAATAGCATGGCTTGTATGAAAAGAAGAAGACTTCTAGGAAGCAGCGAAAGGAGCGTAAGAACAGAATGAAGAAAGTCAGGGGCACAGCCAAGGCAAATGTTGGTGCTGGCAAGAAGGTAGGATGAGAATATCTGTAAGCTAGAGTGAGCATGTTGCCTTTGAAATGTTGATTAGAAATTCTTCAACAGAATAACATTATTTTTCTTCCGTTTCTTTCACCTGTTCTGCTGGATAACAGAAGGTAATCTGTGTGGTGTTGTATAGCTTCTTAGCAGCTCAGTAGCTTAGTTTTGCTCCTCACTGCTGCAACTTAGCTGATACAATGTAAAACAATGCTTCTTAAATGATCCTTTTCTACATGTCACTTGAACTAAAGTTAAACTTTTGTAGATCTAACAGTATTGCTCTAATCTCATAACTCAGCCTTGCAATGTATAAATTAGATATTCTTAACACTTGTTACTCAGACTAGCTAAATATCTAATGCTTACTCCACCAAGTTACTGTTATTTATGGTGTTATTTATAGAGGAGATTTTCTTAAGGATGTGTGGTGGTGTAGGCAGTGAGGGCAGTGTGTAAATAGAAACAAGGTAGAATACCTGCTTTATCCTGCTTTTAAGTGACTGATTCCCAAGATAGTGGTCTTGTTTCCTCTGGTGGGAGCTGCTTATGCTGTGGCTGGAACTTGATACAAGCTTGTCAGGTGTGCAGCTCGGAGGGAGACAGACTTCCTCTATCATTAAACAAAAAAACACACCAAAACTGAGGGTGTGAATAGTGTGGGTGTGGTGAAGGCAGTCATCTTCTGTAGCAGCTTTTTGCCTTCTAAAAGATAATGAGTAAGCTGTGCAGCTAAGTGGTTTTTTCAAGTGTTTTAAGAAGAGAAGATAGGGCGATGGGTTTTGACACTTAGCTCTAGCTGCTAAAGTGCTTTAACATCTTGAACTTTAGTAATCTTCACTTTTGCTTTTTTCTACTTTCTTGGAATTCTTCATCAGAAATGAAGTATCTAGCAGGTACTGAAAACAAGCATGGATGTGGTGACTGAATTACACATCACTGAAACGTGTCCATTCTTCTAATTGAAGCACTGTACTGCCTTGCATGCATGCATGTTTGTTTTAAACTTGCTTCTGTCCTGTAAGGGTTCAGATAACTACATAATGAACTTTGTCATGTGCCTTAGAAATAAAATTTGGCTAATAGTGAACAAGATTTTTGAAACTAGTAAAACAACATTAAAATAAGGAATTCCAAATGAGAAGAAATCAAACTCAATGCTACTGGTTTGAGGCATTGGTTCAAAACACTCCAGGTTCTGATTCAAGGTAGTACAATGTAATTGCATGTGTAAGTTGACCTTTGTGTGAAAGTAGTTGTGCATCTTTACAAAAACTTAAGTCACATCACAGCTTTGTGCTTTTTGAGATGGTGGTTGGAAATGACATAGTTGTCAGTATTAAACTGTATTTAACTATTGCCCTGCAGTATTCCAAGTTAGGACACAAATCACACTGGTTGCTCTGTGAAATTTACTGTGTAAGTGAAGTTCTTGTTTTCATTGGATGGAAATAAACCAGTGTTGCTGTGAACTACTAGATAAGACTTGGAGCCCTTTTGCTTTCTGCTTTAATGTTGTTTTAATAATGAAGGCCTACAATTGTTTACAGTGTAACAGTACAAATTAGCATTTGGTATAGTAGAAACACTAACATACACCCTCTTGTGAAGGTCAAAGGAGTCACTTAGTGTTGCACTGATACCAGTATTATGGATGAACTTCCCTTCAAGAATTTTGCGCTTGAAGGTAGCTGTTACTGAGTGTTCATAAAAGATGGTTAAATGACTGTCACTTGAATTACTAAAGCTGTCCAGTTCATAGAAATTCTTTTAAAGCATATAAACGCTTTAGAAATCAAGACCAGGATTGTGTGCTGTGATAATTATATAGCAGATGTGACTTCTGTATCGAGTGCTTCTCAAACTAGCATGTAATCTCAATAGTAGGTGAACCGTGTTTTGGATTAGAGGTTTTTAGTATCTTTTAGAATTATCTTTTAGTTGATAAGTAAGCATGGGTTAGATCTTACTTGTTCACCAGTTTTGTTAGTCTTTGTGTCCTCACATTAGACTTAAACTAAAGACAAATTAATTTATGTGCTTTCTGGAAAACTTTGTTGAGAAGAGTTCTGTGCTACATCACAGAAAAAAGCTTGCGGAATACACTTGTGTCTTAAGGCTTTGTCTTGAAAAATGCATGTTAAACATAATCGTGTGGCATGGTTCAACATCCTTCATCACAGCCATGTGGGAATTTTTAATAGGAGTCCTAGAATATGTTTTGGAGTCTACCTACACAATCTGTGAAAACTGTTTATCTCAGAAATGTGTAGGCATTTGATTCTGAGATATTTTCAGGGAAGTCGGTATTGTTCTAAGAGTTATGAACCATGTAGTCATGAAAACTATTGAAATGGTGAATCATACTTGAATAGTTTTTCTTGAACTTTTAAGTCAGACATCAACTATGCTGATGTCTGACTGTTAAAAGTTTTCTTTGGTGCTTCCTTTCACTTCTCACTCCTTCAGAAAAATCCCATTCTGTTTTCCCTGCAGTTTCAAGAGAAGTATTTTAAAGTAGTTTGTGTTATTTAATATATTCTGTAGCTCTGTAGTTAGCTGAGCTCACATAAAAGTTTGCAACAAGTATATGTGGATGCCCCTTACCTAGTATTTGCATTCAGAGCAAATATAAAAACCCCCACCCTACCTTTTAATGTCACAACTGTAGTTGTGACAGCCTTTGACATGTGAGCCTTCCAAACAAATGTCTTTTTAAAAAACTTGATCAAACAGAAGTGTGGATGGATAGGCACTTTAAGCTGTTGTAGCCTGTAGGTATAATTGAACATGCAATTGCATTCCGAGTATTACTTAAGCTCTAAACAGTTATTGTTAGGTCCCATTTGAGTAGAGGGAATTCATGAAATCTAAGTCTTCAGCTTCTACAGTAGTCAAAACACTGAGGTTTTTGTATCACATTTCATTGTGGTAATTGAGAAAAAGCACATTGTGAACATCAGTAAAAAGCCTCAAAGCTCCATCTTCTACAATAGCAGAACCTTGATCAAACTGTTCTCTTACTAATTAATGCTTTTTCTTTTTCAGTAAATGAACATACTTCAGGTGGAAAATGGATAACAGGTATGGCTTTAGAACACTTTGTAATGGTAGACATTCAGTAGCCTGTAGTCATTACGATGACGTAGGTCTAATGTTGATTTAAGCAAAGACCATAGTACTGTGCTGATGTAGAACCCAGTGCAAGAGTTTGACTGAGACACTGTTGTGCTTACTATTGAGTTGCTAATTTATGTGTCTTCGGCTTACATGAACTACCTGATTAGTATAAAGACTGAAATAATAAATCAGGCGGTTCAGACTTACTGTTGCTAAAACTGTTGATTATTTAGTCTTATGGTAAACGAGGCTTACATTTTTCCTTTTATAGATATGCTAAGGAGAGGATAGTACACCTTGGTTTTTATTGTCTTGAATGAAGTAGTATGCTTTCTGTGTTGAGGATGAATTTCTGTTGTGTTCTTATAGATACTTCTTTTAAGTAAATTCCTTATAAACAAGCCTGATACTCTTTTAGACAAGTCCTAGACTATATTTCTATACCTTTGCTGCAGAAACATAAGTGAATTGGATGTGCTGTGGGCAGTAACTGTTACAGACAAAACTCCGGTTTTATTACAAATGGTCTGAATAGACTCATTGTAAAGCAACTTAAACAGTCTGTCTGGGAGCTGATGTAGCGAGTGTAATGGCTTAAGCAGGAAACTGGTAATGCAATTGTAGCTTGTGGAGCTCTTCTACAGAAATTGTGTAATCATTTATTCTCATGACAGTACTGTGAAATTTTGAACCTTATATTCTTCTAAGAAAGGCAGTGTGGTTCACCTGACTTGTTTGGGAACCAGTTTTTCAGGCTCTATAAAGGTATGAGTATAAAAGTTGTTTTAATCATGTGGCACTGATCTATCTTTTCCTTTACAGGCTACATTATTCTATGAAGAGGTATAGAAATAATTATTCTGGAAAGAAGCTGCTCATCTGACTTTAACATCAAATAAACTATGTCAATAAAATGCTGGTTTGCCCTTTAGTTTTGATTTGATAGCTACCATTTTGTAAAGTTTGAGAAATTCAAGATTGGTGCACTGTTTGCACTGAATTAAAATGTTTTCATAATTAAACAAGTCTTGTTTTGAGTATCAATTTGAAGTGAATCACAGCTTTCTATGGATAGTAGGGTAACCTAATTCCAAGCAGGCAGCGCTAGTTCATGGAGGTAGGCATGCCTTTGTCATCTGGTGTTCAACCTGTTTTGGAAAGTCCTTTTAAGATGATGTTGTTTGACTGCCTATGTTATATAGACCTGTAAATATAGCTGAAGGGAGAACAAAACATGTAGACAAGAGATATTCAGAGCTGCATACTTCCACAGTTAAGATTTTTGCTAATGGAGTAAGGCAGGACTTGTCTTTTATTCCTGAGTTGTCAGGACAGGCTATGGGGTCTGTCTCTGGTCTGCAAACTGTGTAGTACACCCCTAATTTTTCGTCTGGTAGTGTTAAAGGAGTCAGTTAAGATTGGATTAGTGGCTGGATGAGGCATGCTCTATGCTAGAAGCGTGGGTGGTCTGGTACAGGTGTTTTGAGTAGCAAGGAAATAGAAGTTTTGTACTTTAAATAGGACTGAAACAGACTGGGCAGCTCTAGCAGCCATGCTGATAAGGCTCTGACTTGTTTCTTATCTAAGTAAGTACAGTATTTTTAAATTGTACTGCCTTTGTACTGAGGCAGCATATTTTAACACAGGTAAGGCATTTTTAGTATTTGGGGGGAAAACCAACAACCCTATAGTTAGTTGTTAAAGTGGTTGGAAGGGGATGCTGTTGTCCTAATAACTTCCATATAAGATCTGGTAAGTATAGATAAAGTACTTTATGTCTGTTCTTGTACCTTCAGTGTGAGTCTTGAACTAGTGGGGTTGCTATTGTCTGCATCCAGCAGCCTTGCACTCTTAGCTGTACAGTAAATTTTCTGTACCTCATGTTACAGTGTTTCTGCCTTTATTGAGGTTAGTAACTGGAATTAGTAGGCAGTTGTCCTGGTGAAAGGATAGGTATCATAGAGTGTCCTGAGTTGGAAGGGACCCACAAGGATCATCGAGTCCAACTCCTGTCCCTGCATAAGACAACCCCAAAATTCATCCCATGTGTCTGAGAGAGTTGTCCAAATGCTTCTTGAATGTTGTCAGGCTTGGCGCCTTGACTACCTCCCAGGGCAGCCTGTTCCAGTGCTCCACCACCCTTGGGTGAAGAGCCTTTTCCTAATGTCCAACCTAAACCTCCCCTGGCATATCTCCCTGCTGTTCCCTCGGGTCCTATCATTGGTTGCCAGGGAGAAGAGATCGGCGCCTGCCCCTCCTCCTTCCCTCATGAGGAAGCTGTAGGCAGTGATGAGGTCTCCCCTCAGTCTCCTCCAGGTTGAACAGACCAAGTGACTTCAGCCACTCCTCATATGGCTTCCCCTCTAAACCCTTCACCATCTTTGTGGCTCTCCTCTGGACGCTCTCTAGTAGCTTTGTACCCTTTTTGTACTGTGGCGCCCAAAACTGCACACAGTACTCAAGATGAGGCCGCACCAGCGCAGAGTGGCGCGGGACAATCGCCTCCCTCCAGGTACTCCAGTTTCTTCTAAACATAGGTAAACTAGTGATGTTAGACTCCGGGGATGGTGAAATGGAGTAATTGCTTCTAAAATAAGTTTTGATTCTGAAGTCCTGTGGAAGTTAAAAGGCTTTTTTTATTTGGCAGACAGACCTTCAAAGATAGGTACCTATTGAATCTTCTTCCTAAAGGTTGTAAGTGTACTAAATTCTGAAGAATTGCTAGAGGAATATTAGAAGTGGGATTTGTGTTGCTACTTAGATACAGTATACACACTGATGTCTGGAGTCTGTAGATAAGTTTTGAATAGGTGACAGTAAATTTCTGACAACCAAGAAGATTGTAAGGGATATGGAGCAAATGTTACACACGTAAGGCTTAGAGCTAGAACCTAAACCTGTTAAAGGTAATACTTACAGTAAACCCTTTCTGTATATAATGATCAACAACAAAGGAGAGAAGAGTCATGCTATTAAATATAATTGAACAATCACTAGGGGGTAGTGTGAACACAGCAATACAAATACAAGGAAGACTTTTATAGCAATTTTTCATAAAATAGGCTGAAGGGAAGCCGAATTGTCCCCTGTCAAAGAGGTCAACTCCTTTGAAAAGGTCCATTGAAAATAGTTGTGTTCAGGATCTGAGGCTTTAAGTGATATTTTTGTTTCACTGGTTCCTTTTTGAATTGAATGAAAACCATCTGTTTCTGTGAAGACCATACAGTTAGTGTTTTCCAAATGTTTACTACTACAAAGCTCTAGAGTGCTGGCACAAATGCTAGTTGCTCTTTTCGGAAGCCTTCTTAGCTTAGTTTTAAACAATCAACAAAGGATTTATAAATAAGTGCTGGCATAAAGGTATATGTCTTGCATAGTCTTGATGATTTGACTTTACATAAACAGTGCTGTTCCAGGGGACATGTACCTCTTGAAGCAGAACTTAGTTCTGGAGTTGGAATAGTAAAGGTTCCCTTCTCAATTTTGTAATGTCTTAAGTGCTTTTCATTACAGGTTCATTTATGAGGCACGGTAACTTTTCAAAGCAGATGGATTGAAATGGGCTGTCTTGCTGCTTGGTGCCAAAATTTGGTATTTGATGCCCCATTTTGATGATTTAAGACTGGCAACAAAAAATACCTGGTGATTCCATAGAACAACTGACTCTTTCCTTGTTGCATGGTTAGGTTATAACCACACACCCATAAGCTGTACTGTTGTCTTGCAAATGAGACATTAAACACAAAAAATGGGGAAGGGGACAAAATGACATAAAATGATGTAGAATTAACTGATCAAATCAGATCGCCCTATTTGAGTTTTCCTGCTGTTCTGCAACATTCTGTGTTGATGTGGCTGCCCTTTTCCCCTACCCTTCCACCTGGAAAATGGCAGGCAGCTGAATAGCTGTCATCTGAAATCTTGGTGCTTCGACAGTCTGGAGAGATAAGCAGCTCTTCGTGCGAGTTTCTGTTCTGCCAAGATTTTGCCCTTGTACGCTAGAGTCTAAGCAATGTGTAGCAGATGTTCTGTGATTGAGAAGTTTAATGCACATGTCATGCTGTGAAGAGACTCTAGGTTAATCCCCTTTCCTGTGGGAGGTAAAACAATTAAGGGGAAAGCATTGATGAACAGGAATCTTCACTCCTTTCCCCACTGTGTGCTGCAGGTACCCTTTTATTTCCTGCTGATCTTGGCATATCCCATCATCTATAGGTAGTAGTTTTTGTCACTGTTGCCTGCTCTTGGACTTTGGCCTAGCCCTCGTATTTCAGTATCTCAAGTGTTTTTTCTATTTGATGACCAGTCTGGAGCCCAAATTAGACTGAGGGATTCTTGGAGAAGGAACTTCTAAATTAAACTGTTGATGTGTAATCTCAAATTGATATACCTGGGAAGACTTTCATTAACTCTTTACCATTTTTAATGGCTAGGACTTGTTTGAGTTGTCTGGTTTTTACAAGGGATATAATTATCACAGAAACTGTTGTTTTTTTTCTTTTTTGTAGGAAGGACTCAAAATTGTACAGCTGGGCTAGTAAGAGTAAACTGTCTTCCTGTGGAATACTTGAAAAGCTGTGCAGAAGCCTGAGGGCTTGACTTAATTGAAACTGGATCAAGCAGTCCAGCTTCTTGCTGAGGTTCCACCTCTATATTCAGTGAAATATATGAGGCACAGCCAGATAACGGTGGCTTCTGTCTGAAGGAGATTGTAGTCTAGAAGGCAAAAGACCAAGTGCAGTGGATCAAAGAAAGATTTACCAGGGAAGCAGAGTCTGTTTGGAGGAGCAGAGATTAGTGTCTTGGCATCATAGAAAAAGCTAACAACTGATACAGATGAAAGATGGTAGAATTTGGCATCACCTGGGCAATGAGGTTGTTTTGTGTAGGGAGCAGCTTGAAACAGGCTTGCGAACAAATGTTGAGGGAAAGAAATGAAGCTGGTATCATCAGTGGCTTGAAATAAATGAGGCATAATATGCTATGAGAAGACTGCAGTACCAGTAGGCAGAGGGATAGAAGGGTGATGTGGTTCTTTTTGTTTATAGAAAATGGGTCATTTAAGGAATAAAGTATGCAGGTCACTATTAAATCTGTTTGTAACAGTTGGAAGAAATTAACTTGTCCATATTATTCTGGTCAGTTCCTGTACAAAATTAATTTTAATGTCATTAGTTTCCTACACAGAGGAAACAGAACACTGTCCTGTAGCAGCTGTTGATACTAGATTCCTACAGTAAGTTTGAAATTCTAGTTGTGAATGCTTCCTGCTCATGCACTTCTATTTGAGCAAAAGTAGATATATTGAGCCTTTTTTTTTTTTTTTTTTTTTGGATCGATATTTTAGTGGTGCTAAGAGACCGGATGAGAGTAGTTCATTTTTTGCTCTGAACGCTGGAAAAGTTTCCTCTGAGCAGGAGAACTTTCTGATATGGGTGGCAAATGTTTTTGTTCATCATGTTCCTAACACAATAGCAATAAGACTAAGTTATTTCTATGAACACATTTGTGACAATGCCTCTAAGAGGTAAAATGAAAACATTTAAGTAACCTTTGACAAGTCCATGTCAGGAGTAGGCATATCCTAGTACTTGAATGCTTTTGGACTCCTTTGCTTTAAAGGGATTAAATGGAAATTTGGTCTTATGTTTGTTGCTAACATTTGTGAACTCTGGTTAATGTCTTTAAAAAAAAAAAAAATAAAATTCTACAGGGCATTTTTTTTATCCTCATCTGGAATTCAGTAAGTTTCTTCTTAATTTTAGCCTTTTTTCTTTGTAAAGGCTGTGGCTAATGAAACAGCTGCAAAAGTGGCTAAAAGGCATCCTGTGTGCTAGAACATAATTGTGTTTTTTCCAAGAGCTGGCCATCGGCAACCAGGACTGCTAATAAAAAAGCTCCATCTTCCTTTCCAGTGACTGCTGTTCATACACAGAGATCCTAAGTAAGGTCAAGTAGCGTACTGAGGCAGAAGGATATTCCGAGCATCTGTGGCTTCTCTTAACACAGTACATCTTTTACAATTAGCTAAAGATGTGTGAGTACAGTGCTTCACTGGGGTAGATGATAACGGTTTGTGCTTGCATTCATTGGGTTAAAATACAGCTTGTTATCTAATGAAGCTGGCCAGACTGCAAACTGACCTGCATTAGGAGAAGCATGCTCCACTGCCTTTCATGATGATCTGATTTGATTGTACTGGAGCTACTACCCTGCTATCACTTTCTGTCAATTTTTGCTAGCCTGTTTGTTAAGCCAGGCATTGTTTGCGTTGATTTGCGAACGGGTTTCAATCACTGGAAATAAAACTTTTCTGCAACAAATGACCTCAGATCCATATCTCTGGCACAGTGCTGGCTGCAGGTAGAAAATTGAGACCAACACTTTCCTTTTTCAATGTTTTCTGTCTGGTTTAACAGCCAATGTAAAAATCACAATGCAAGTAGCTTAATATTTTTAAATTAAAAGAGGGAAAAAGTTGATTTTATTTCACTGTTTCTGACAGAGTTTGATGGATCCTGCTACAGGCAGAAGTGAAATGAAGCTTTTTTTTTTTTAAAGGCACATAGAGGAGTATCATAAAACTTAGGAGCTGTCAGAACTTGTTTTAAGTATTTATTCTACTTGAAGAAAGGTAGATTAGGCCCTGCTTCAGGGCTTTACAAAAGTAAAGACGAAGAACCTAGGATTGGGAGAAATTGCTTCATACTTACACACTAATATTTATGTTTTTGAGGAGTTAATTAAAATGAGAGTATATTTTGCCTAGCATTGAACTCCCTAGTGTTTAAACAAACACTGAAGCACTGACCTAATGCATAAATCAGAGAAAACATGGTGAAATTGAATTGTCAAGCATCAATGAAATGTTAAAAGGTAAACATCTGGCATTAAACATAGAGTAAGTAAAATATGCATCAATTTTGTTTTTGTTTTTATTAAATGGGAAGATCTTCATGGGCATAAATGTCTGCTAGTTGCCTTTTGTGACTGACGTGCTTTTGAAAAAAAAAAATCTCCTTTCAGTGTGGTAAAGGATTGCTTTAAAATAATACTTTCTTTAGTTTTAACAGTATTCTTTTGGCTCATACTTGATTGGTATGGCATGTCTGGTGGCTTGGGGGAAAGTCTCGGTGTAGAATACTTTTACAGAAGCTCTAACGCAGCGGTGCACAGACCAAACCTTGGAGTGTCTCCTTAGAAAAAACCTATGCCAGCGTTGAAGACAGGTGCAGGCACTTGCATGGGGCTGGCAGGATGTTATTGGACAACCTTACAAATCCCTATGAGGCTGGAACATTCAGTATTCCCGCTTCACAGGTGAAGCACAGAAGGATAAAGTACAAAGATTCTTTCAAGTACCTGAGTGTTTTAAAAGCATAAGTACAAATGTACTTGTGTACAAATAAGTGAACCTCCTATGACTATAAAAATACCGCCTGTGGTGACTGGTCCCCAGGTCAGAAAACAGGGAAGTGTGCTGGGGAATTGAATCTTGGTGTCAAGGTAATGCTCCAACTTTTACTTTTCTCAGTGATGATAGGCCAACATAATTTTGTACCATTTTAGTCTCACAACTCAGCTGTACCCATAACTGGCTGTTTAACTAGGGGCACTCTTCTCTATGGTTTACAACTCATTGAGAATGCGTGTCCCTATGTTCATTAGCAAAGCTCATTACTCAATAACACAAACAATTTATACTTTAAAGTAAATAGTTTGTGTGATCACTACTGATTTTAATGTGTTAAGAGGTGGGGAAAGGTAGTTTTTCAATCTTCCATCTTTTGCTGTCCCCTTAAAGAAGCCTGAGGTTTGCTTAACCCACAAGTCTCTGCTTAGCCAAGAGAATATCTTGTCTTCATTCAAGCTGCCTGTTGCATATAGACCATGCTTCTCTTTGAAACCTGTGTCAGTCCTTTCCACTCACTCTTGGGAAATGCTACCCCTGTATGGCTGTTCCATTGATACATGCCTCCAGGCATGTATCCTTAGTGATCTATCTGCCCTTTTGTTGTGTTTCTATCTTGCATCCCCTCCCTTTCTGTCCCAACAGTGTCTTTGTTTCTTAGATTTGTTCTGCTTACAGATGCTTTTTTCTAGCTTTACTTTCCCATAGACTGTAGGAATGAACAGTAATCACATAGCTTATATGAAGCAATTTATTTATCCATCTCTTTCCTAGTGGTTGATCAATGCTCCACTGGCACCTTTATGGGTACAAGTGCCAAAAAAACTGGAGGAACCTGAAATTACTGTCTCCGGAGTTGAGGGAAGATTGTGGAGCATTTTGTATTGCTGCTGTCCTGTGGATGAAAGGAGATACGCTTCCAGGGTACATCAAGGTGCCACATGTCTTCAGTCCTACGTTAACCCTCTTCCTTCAGTAAAGACACACAATAATTTCTGGAGGGTTTCTCAATTAAAAAACAAACAAACAAAAACCAAACAAGCACAAAACAAAACAAACCCCCAAACAACAAAGCAAACCTTTCAGTGCCTCACTTTTATTAAAATTAGTAAATGGGGAAATAGAAGAATACCACAGCAGACACCTACCAAGTAAAACACTATGCACAAGGTACTTCTGAGGTCCATTGTTCAATTAATACTTCTCAATTACTTTAATGACAGTTGAAGCAACACTACAGAGAGAACAGATCCTCCAATTTCAGATGTGGTGATGCTTCTCTTTCGCTTTTCAGCCTAGTTCTTCAAGTACTTATCACCCCCAGCCTCTTTTTCTTTATTTGTTTTATCACTTAAATAGCTGTCTTGGGATGTAAAGTGCAGGACCATGTGTAAAATACTTTTCATGGAGCTTGCTGACTAATCAAAATGTTTTTATCTAGCTATTTTCAATCTACACAAACTTCAAGAGCAAGTATCTTGCTTTTTTCAGTGAAGATGCATGCAAGAAAACAGCTTAGATTCTCAAAGAGATTGTGCAAAGTAATCATTTAGCCAGCAGAGGACTGTAGAACCACATATCATGCTGTTACTGATGCAAAAATGTTCAATCACAAAGAGTAAGGGGAAAACCCATGTAACAAGCTATGTAGTCGAGACAGTCTCTTAAACATGGTAAAATACTGAAAAGGGAGGGCTCTTTTCTTTGTTTGTTTCTCATTAAAGAATTTAATTTGCCCCAGGTTCCCTTTGTCAATGAAGATCTATGGGAATTTTGTTTACATTTTGAAGCACATTAACAAGAAGAGTACTTCATATGGCAAGTATACTGAACCTTTTGGGGGAATGACAACACTACAGAAATGGTAGCACGTTCCCTAAAGGAAAACATACTTCATTTGTAATGAACGTTATGTCTGCAGAAACTAATGGCACAACCTCATATTCAGTTTATGTAAAATAAAACAGGCCCATATGTTGCTGCTTTTAGAGTTTGGGTGTTTAAATTAAATGTTGTTTAATGAATATTCAAGCCCATTTGTTCAAAAGTTGCGCTTGGTGTAGCATCTTTTTCCTCTGTCTTCAGTCTTACCTAGAGTATTAAGCCATTACAAGAGGGTGCTAAAGCTGAAGCATCTGTTTCTAACTAAAGCTTGGATATTAAAATGCTAGAGCAGATGAGAGGGTAAATAAAGACATATAGCAAAAGGATCATATTATTTTTTTGTTTTGTAATTAAGACTGAGAAAAGTTTGATATGCATGACACCCTTTAAGAAATGGGAACATTCACTGTGCTATTACAGCAGCTGTGGTTTGGCTGTGTTATAGTGGCACATCCACTCCACTCCCCATTCCCTATAGGAGTTAATTCAGCTTTTTCAGTATGTGTGGGCCAGATGCCTGTGCTGGGATGCCTCAGCAGACTGCTTTCTAGAGACTTTTGCATCTGTGTGGGGCTATAGAGCTTCTAGAGCTTCATGCCTGGGCGTGGGCAGGTTGACTAGAGGCACTCCATAAAAGCTGGGATTCACATACTGCCGGTAACAAGGTTTTACCTTTTATCATCTGTCCCCAGCTCAAAGTCAAGTAGAAATATTAGTAGGCTGGAAGAAATCCTCTGGAAGCCAGATCTGGCCTACTGACTGCCCTATTGAATGGTCTAGACCATTCAGACCTGAAATACATAGGGCATTCATCATCAAAGGTCCATAACTGCACTGTGAGAGGTTACTTTGAGTTAGGAAGGAACCTGTGGCTACAAACAGGTGGTTGAATTCAGTCTCGTTATGCATTTACTTGCATCTATTAAATCAGGTTTTTAATTCATGAAGGCACTCCAGTGTATGTTTAAATTCATACATTTTCAGGAAAATCTCTCAACTCTTAAGACAAAATCTGAAGTATGTACTTAAATGTTTTCATGAACTTTATCTCCGAGTCCAGAAATTGACAGCACTATCTTCTTTTTTCAATGGCATGGAAAAAAATCTCATTAGAAGACAGCTGGAATGTAAACACAAATCACAATAATTGGCTTTTATGTATTTTCATGAGGGTTCTTCAGATGCTTGTTTTTACTGCACAAGTGCAATATTGTAGATATACAGTGAAGCCCTCTTCAGAGAATAATTGACACATGGATAAAATACTTAAAAACATTCCCTAATGCTGCAAATCTAAATGGAGGCCAAGACTATTACATAAGAAAAACAGATATACAAACCCTCAAATTCTTTAAAACTCTGTTGTCTGCTAGAGCTTCCCTGACCTAACTAATTCCACTGTCTCTGCTGAGCTAGGTTGTTAAGCATCCATTAGTGTAAGAACAGAACAAGAAATTGCCTGCCCAAAGAGGTGTCACCTGAAGATAAGTTAACCTGTTCTGGGCATGTCTGTAGGCATAAGAATTCACAATTTATCTGTCTCTTTTTAGAACATCTGTTAGGTACCTCCAATTAGAAAAAGAAATTTCTGCATAGATAAAAAATTTAATGAAGTTAATACCATCACTTGTCTGCAATGTGAACTTCTGGGATGAACCACACTTTGATTTCTTCTTGTACTTCAACAGGAAATTGCACTGTTCTGGCTACTATACAATAAGCAGTGAGAGACAGTCCTATCCTGAAATACTGATTTTAGTTTGCATCTCAATTCTGAGCTCCTAAAACCTGCAATACATAGGAAAATTATTTTTTCTTTTAAAAACTTGATGTGATTGAGAAAGACTTAGTGGGATAATTATTTTATTTTTAAAACGTAGCTCTATGTTAAACGTATTTCTTATGCAATCCTCTGTGTATATTCAGTGAATATATCTACTCACTGTAGTGAAACAATTATTTCTGCTTTTAGCATTTATTATTTCTATGGAGCCAACCCAGACAGCAAAGGGAAATGAACTGTCCCTTATTTGTCATCAGTGGGACTGTTCAATGGTTGCCATGAGCTACTGTTTTCTAAACCCTCTGTCTGCACAGGGGTAACAGAAGAAAACCCAAAATGTTGGGATATTTTTGGAGTCAAACTGTACTGCAAGTGAGTATATGTGTGTATGCTGAATTTGCAGATAATCTGCTCCTTTTAGCTACAGGATAAATACAGTCTGAGCAATTTATGTTATGCCAACAGGATGACTAAAGTATAGGTGGCTTGAAATTACTAGCAAATGGCTTCCCAAGTCACCAGTGTCTGTCTGACTTCAAGTTTCTAGAGCCCTCTATCAGACAGCATCCTGGCCAGTTCAGCATTCAGAATTTAGCCCACACTTCCCGTTTTGTCCCTCCTTTTGAAGAACTCCCACCCTCCACCAGTTACAATCTGTTTAAATCGCAGACAGCAAACTATTCTCCAAACACCAGGAAAATAGAAAAGATTTTTTTTTCCTGTCATGCTTTAAAACATACTAGCTCTTTCTTCCTCACCTTTCTTCTTGTCAGCTATAACAAATACAAACTCTCCCTAAGGAGAAAACAAACACTTGCTGTGGTATGCAAACACTCTAAGAATTCATGACATCAGTGCTAACATTGCTTGTTTCAGCACCAATTTAAAACCCATTCTCCTGCACCTTATGTCATCTTTTCCTGGCTGTCTATCCAGCTTCTTCCAGGTTTGTCATATTAATCTGGCATCTACCCTTTTGTATGCTAAAATGTGTTATCTCCCCTTTCTACAGTAGTGTGCATGTTAAAACACTGAAATATTTTTGCATCCTCCTTAACGCTATATAGGAAAGATGAAAGAGGCCGTGGAGAACAATTGTACATCATGGATCTAGCCCTCAGGATAGGAATGATACTGATGACAACCTGTCGAAATGCTGAACTTGTGTTGTTGTTTGGATGAAAGAGAGAATGCAAATGAGGGATAAGGAGAAAATAAAAGCTTCAGGATGGGCAAGGGGGATTTTCCAGCAACAGAACAGCAAACATTGTCAGAGCACTTGTGATTACAAGTCATATAGCCCTCCACTGTTGGGAGCTAGAAATGTCTCTACATCATTTACATTCCTTCCCAAAGACATTATAACGCCTGAAAGAAAATAAATCTAGACAGATTCCACAAGTTACAGAAGGAAGATTTGCTTTATTAAAGTCTTAGAAAAGACTCTTGGACTCTGCTTGCGTACTATGGGCCAGGAGCTATCTGGGTGTAGACTATGAAAGTTAATGCATTTCCATGACATTTTGGGTTTGTATAGATGGCAAATTTGCATCACTGAAAAATTTGATAAATTAGTTAAAAAGCACAACCCCTTCATGTAGATGTTCTCACCTGGTTTCTGTTCATCTTTTATCAAGTTATGTTAGCTTGATTAGACAGTTAAATCAATGCTGTTTTCTGTTATAATTGAGACCTTTAGGACTATATCTAACTACTGACATTAGTAGTAAGCCTGCAGTTGACTACTTTGGGGGAATAAGAGATATAATAATGCCTAAGTTTGTGGGATGGATGTCCATGCTTTACTGTGGACAAAGAACTAATATGCTGTAAAACCTATACTTTTGCTAGATGATAGCCAGTAATTACGCTCTGTATGAAGAAACCCGTTCCCAGAGCTCACATGGGTGTTTTTAGGGAGGGAAGAATTCTGTTTTCCACCCAACTTTTAGGCAAAACTGTGCAAATACAATAAAAAAAGGGTAAGCAGTACTATGTAGAATCAGTACAAAGAGGAAAGCTGATTCTCGCCAGTCCCGTCTTTTTCTGTGCTCTCTCTCCCCCTTACTTCCCCCCATTGCCTTGCAGGTAGGACATTAAAAGAAGTTGTATACAAGGAACTGAGAGTAATCGGAGCACAGCAGTCTTTCTTGATTTATTACTTCGTTCATTAATCCATATATAAAATGCAATTTAGGACAAGGCTCAGAAATCCTCACTCTGACATGTTCTCACATATTTGATAAATGATTCCACTGGAAGAGGCTTGAAGGGCATCTGCAGTAAATTCTGCCGAGATCTATTTCTCAAAACATTTTTACACTTTCATATCAAATTAGAGGATATCTCATAGATAAGGGTAAGTGATGGGATTTCTATCACTTGGGTGCATGTCTCATAACTCACAAGGCTGGAGGAGTACAAGCAAACAGCACCGTAAGAAAGCCACAGCTTTAGGACAGTCCCCTTGAAAATAATTCTCAGAATTGTTTTCTTTCAACCCAAAGTTGTTAATAGTCATTGAGATGTTTGAAGACATTGATATAAATACTGTTTTCTCTAACTATCCAAAGGAAGAAGCACTGTGATGTATGGATTCCATTTGAGTTATTCCAGGCAGAACATGGATTCTTAATATTGATTTGGGGGAGCTGAACAAAATTTTAATATGGCAGTCACACAATCTCCACATACAGGACCAGGATACCAGCAAGACTCTGTAAACGTGGCAACTGCATTCCTTTAATTAGGCTAGAGAGGGGCAGTGAAACAGAGTTTCAGTTTTGGAGAACCTTCCACTCTCCCCAAACTGGCTCCAGAATACACACCCATCACTGCACTGTCCTTAGGCTTTCCTCTCCCCTTCCACCCTATATTTGATACTCTTCTTTACTGTTTCTCATTTCTATACTTAATATTCCCTTCTCCTAGCTTCTTTCACTCTTCCCTAAGGCTTTTGTCAAGCTAGCCCTCCAGTTCATGCCATGTAGGATGTAGTGAGGAAAAGGAATGTCAATAGCAGGAATCTGTAGAAGTGACTAAGTGGTCTTCCCACACGCATGGATGTGAGAAGTACATGCACCCAGTCAAGGTAACTACTGGGAGTAAAACTCCCAGTTTACTCATCTTCCACCTTGCTTTATCAAACAGGGATGCAATGTGGGAAAAAAGTTTGCGGACCTTGCTTTTTCTGACACCTTGCTATGATTTGTGTGCTCATTGAATGATAATATGCGCATACATGTAGAGACATGTATGCAAGTGCACACCTGTGTTCCTGCTGTTTAAGTGGCAAACAGGTCAGACAATTCCCAAGCTCCCATCCATATATCAGAAAAAAGGGATATAAAGTGGACATTCCCCTTCTGTTCTCTTCTGTGCTCTGCTAAACTACTCCTACAAATTAGAGAACAGAATCAGTTTAGGGAACAAGACCCTACTTGGAAACTGTTCATTTACAGCTACAGTAGAGACCTACTGTCAGCAATGGGACTTTGTGACAGGGGGAATGAAGCTTTAGTGCTTTATTTTTCAGAGAAAAAAAAAGAGTACCAAATTAGCAAGATTTTGTCTTGAACAGACAATTTTAGCTCACAGCTAATGAGCTGAATTGATATTTATTTAAAATCTCAACTTTAAAAAACATGATTACATTAATCTTCTACATATATAAGACCTAGAAGCTCAATTTTCTCTCTTTTCTTTGGATTATATTTTGTTGAGAAAGTAGCAAATAAGTTATACTCTGAATTCTAATGATTGTTTCTTTCTCTCATTCTTGCCGACCCTTTAGTTCAAGCACCTTTTGCCCGTTTCTCCAAACATTTAGTACAAAATGTCTTCCTGAAAACCAGACAAGAATTCAGGGTCGCTGATTTCTAATAGAAACTTAGCTGCAACATTACCTCTACATCTGCAGTGAACGTAGTATGCTGCAGATCTCAATCATGTATTTAAATTCTCTGTGGATATATAGATTATTGCTGCTGTGCAAAGGAAATCTTTCTGCTACCCTTGAGTAATATCCTCTAGACTTATTCAGCTTGAAAGTATTTATCAGAAAGTCATTACAACTGTTTTGTTTGCATATAGCTTTCATTCCTCGTATTTTAATGCCTGGACAGCATTAGCTCAATTAGTCTAATGAATGAGCAGGTCTTCTAATATTTACTATCTAATTAGTTTATTGGCCTAGATGTAATGAGTTAGGTCTAACTGTGCAATGTGTCTACCCAAGACTGTTCTGAAGACCTTGTGGTCTATTTCTTTGATATTTTCGCCCAGCACTTTTTGGAAGAGAAAGAATGGCCTAATTTCTGTATCCATTTTCCTAAAGATTGTCAAAGCAATAAAGCATCCTAGAAAAGGTGATACTCTTGCCCTACTAAACTCCCAACACAAGAACTCTGTATCCCTTCTATCTAGGGTAATCTGGATAGATTGGATAGTACCTGACAGAGAAACTAAAATAAAGGGCTATCTTTTGATTTCCAGCTGACATGTAGCATGCAACAACAGAAATGGAGGACAACACATTGGAACGCATACCAAGTATCATAAAATGCTCTACTATGTGCTCTTATCTCTACCAAAGGGAATAAAAGAACAAATGCATAACAAATGTTAGTTGTATTACTTATTAAGCTACTTGAAAGTGCTGAGATCTTACCAAGAAGAGCTCATATCAAAAAATATAGATACACTGTGAATGGAAACTATTAGAAACAGTGTTATATATAACTAAAGTAGCTCAAACTGTTTCTTAAAAAGTAGAACAACAAATTCAATCATACCTTTTTTCCTCCCTATTTATTCTATGAAAAAAAGATAGGTAGTTTTTCAAAAGACTCCTTCTAGCAGGCTGAACAACCTTACCAGTGGATCAGCATTAGTCCTAACATGAAGGGTTGTGTCTAAACCCAGCTGCAGGTACTGATTCTGTAACAGACCCAGCTGATGCTCATTTTCTGTGCAGCAGGGTTAGCAGGTCAGTGGTGTAACACAGGTGCTTTTTATCAGAGCCAGGTGAGGCAGGGGGCTTTTTCAACTGCCAGCCTTGGGGCCTGGAATGCTAACCTGAAATTCAAGGAGAGCAGCCTCAAGAAGTCTTAAACTCGGACAAAGGTAGGAAAACTGTGGGATCTCTGTTTAAGGTTGCTGGAGCTTTGCTACTTTTATTCAGCAATTGGATATGCTTGAAAGAAAGAGTGAAAAGTTAAATGTGTGAGTGAAATAGTGTCTAACTGAAATTTAGTCAGTTTTTCTTTTCTTTTTAAGTAAAAAAAAAAAAAAAAGGGCAGTTTGACTTTCTTCTAAACTTGAAGTTGTCCTTTGTTGTGTTAAAAACCAACACAAGAGAATATAGAACAGTAAAGAAAGCATGCTGTTAAATAGATAAAGAAAATACATTAGAAAGAAATATCTAGAAATAAGGTCTTTTTTTGTAATGGCTTTCACTTATTAGCCCTTTTGGGTCAAAACCAAAAGGTGGCTTTATAAAAAGGTGTTTTCTAGTTCAATTGGTATTTCTAGCTGGCCTATAAACTAAAATTGGAGTATGCAAACAAACTCTCTTCCTATTTACTCAGTCTCTGTTTATTCTGTATGGCATATCCCACAATTTGGAAGCTGCGTAGCTTTGTTTCTTTTAAGTTGTGCTTTAACTTTGTGACGCTATGCACAGCTATAGGGCATAAAATGAGGACATAAAGGGCTATATAGCTTGGTCCATATGTGACTATAAAGTTACTGCTTGCATCCCCATTTGGGTTGTATTCTTCAGTATTACAAGGAGTGTTATGAATTCCGAGGCATTCACAAGGTTTACTACAAGATATCTGTACTTCTATTTGTAAGGAGTTTGCCTCGAAGGAAGCTTATGCTGCCTTCTAGTCCCAGTTTACTCAAATGATAACAGATATCAAAGGCTTCTGAAGATGGACATTGGATCATCTCTTTAATGTAATATTGTTGTCATAGGGGCTAAAGTTACGGTTAGGAGCTATAATGAATACAGGAGTCTGTTCACAGAGCTTGAAAGTGTGGTCTGAAAGGCAATCTGAGCATGGGATGCATCAGATATTTTCCTCTTGAAATACTTGCTGGGGCAATTCAGTGATCCACCCTTAAGATGAAAAGGACACAATGGGCTATTTTAGCCTTAGGGTCCTTTTGTTTTGTACAGCAGCATCACTGCTAATGATGCTGAATGGGACACCCCAAATAACTAACTACTGAAAGCTAAAGCAATTTGTGAAGCATCTTGGAAATGTTTGTGGAAGCCTTGGGTAGATGTGGAAGTAGATATGAAAAAAGCAGGCTCTCGCTATGTCATGTATTATTTACATTCATAGTATATGAAATTGATTAGTGTGGTTTCAGAATTACTTTTGTGTGCCACATGTGTTAACTGAAAAAAATGCATAACTGCAATGCAAGGATAGGAGATGGTCCTTGGGCAGCAATTTTGCTTCCTGGCTTTCAGGAAGCTATTTACATTCGGGCAGGACAAAAGAGATAGACCTGGCCTTTCATATTACCGGGTTTGAGAAGTCTTGACATTAATTATTTCAGAGTAAGTCAGTTCTCTGATTCTCTACCTTGCTAACTGCTGCTGTATTTCACAAAGATGGGTAATATGTAGTGGATGCCCCTGCTTTTGTGGGCAGTAGTAGAATGCTTACTGCCATTCAAATAATCATTGCTATGTTTCGGGATTAACAAACCATATTATGGTAAATGGTTTAAAAAAAAAAAAAAAGACATTTTAGACTGTCCTTATAGTATTTTAGGGAGCCAATTCTATCCTGATTCACTGATAGAATGTTCAATCAGTGAACTGAATCTTTATAAAAAATTACATACTAAAAGGAAAGTTTTGTCCTGATCACAAAACTTTCTGAAGGTGTATGATTTCCTAAAGATGCCAGTCTATATTGTTAAGCACTTCTAATACCTTTGAAAGTCTGGTGCCATATTTTATTGTTGTACAAATAAGCACTTGTATGGCATACCAGGGTGTCAGCATATCAGAAAGCTGTTCTGATTGCTGTACTGGTAGTATCGATTGACTGTAATCAATAATGGTACAATCAAAAATAGCACAAGTGCTGCTTTCCCTTCAGCCTTGGATCCGGCTTTTTGCAAAATGGGAATATTTCACCTTCTGAAACTGCCTTTCCTTCTCATCTAATGCTGCTGCTTTCCTCCTCAGTGGAGTTATATGTAAGCTATGATGATGCACCTCTAAAACAAGTTTGAATCCTGCTTTGCAAACATTTATATATGTTTATAAATTGGTCCCAGCATATCCTGTTATCTTATCTCTGAGCTCCGACTGTTGATAGAGTAATTTCTGATCCCTTCTACTTCATCAGTATACATTCACATAAATTTATGTGGCAGTTTAGAGCCAATTAAAATTTATAAGCCACAAGTAGTGAGTGAAATTCTGAGGATTAATTTACTCACTGGAGTATTAATCTGTGTAATGTAGTAGGTTATCCTTCAGTAAACTTGGCTATATGGAGATAGGGAGATACATTTCCTTGCATGTTTTACTGTAAATGCAGTAATTAGTCCCACTGGGCTGTTGAGCCTGAACGGTTACAGCCAGCAGTACCACCGCAGCCTTGGTATGAACCCTGGGAAAAAGAACTGAATCAGCAATATGAAATCCAGTCGCGTTTATCTGGCAGGATCCATCTTGCTTTTCATTCCTTACTCAGAGTTTGAGATCAGGAAAGAAAAAGCTAAATAAACAAAAATAATTAAAATTGAAAACAAAAAGACAACCCTTGCTGTGAATATCAGAAAGTATAACCTATTCCCCCTACCTCCCCTGAACCTATCCATTTAAAGAAGCGATTGAGAAGGCATTGGAAAGGGAGGCAGTGATCATAAATTACTTAATACTTTTGGCAGAAGGAGCTTCCTCCTTAAGGCTTGTGAGTTAGGGTCTTTTTCCACTTGGAAAACCTAATTGATCAAGCCTAGTAAATCTGACTTTTGTTAATGGGTTTTTAACTATCATTTATTCAGCTAATGATCTTGCTGATAGGGAGCAGGGACAGAAAGAGTTTGTGGCTCATGAAGGGCCACAGGAAAAGCTGGTGCCTGATCCAATGTTTTAATTTAGATACTTTGCTCTGTGCTTCCTTTCAGTAACTTCTGCTTTCTTCCTAGGTTACTAACTGTGAACTTGCTATGGTAAACCCACTAGAATTCACGTGTTTAAAAAAATAAAAAAAAATAAGTAAATAAAGCTGGAGAAAAAACAGGTGTCAAGGGAGGCTGGAAAGATAAATTATTTTTATGGTTTTCTCTGGAAAAACCCAGTCAGGACAAGCAAGTGAATAAATAAATGTGCTGTAGAAACTTGTATCTTGGGAGCACTGAGGTTTCAGGATGAAGAGTTGCAGTAAGAATTCTTCTCCTAAAAGAGGCTAGGCCTGGTATTCAGCCCTGGTTTTTCACTGCTGTTGCTGGCTATGGGTTGGAAAGCCAGCATCCCTGTTGTTATCTCACATTATTGGATTTATCTATCATATTCCCTCTGACAGGGATGATACTGAAAGGCCAAAACCTGCTGGATTGCCTTTATCTGGATGACATGTGAATTATCCCTGTCCAACCTCCTAGTTCTAATTCTTGTGTTTGTCAATCGATGTTGAGCAGAAATATGGGTGTAAAAAAAAAAAAAAAAAAAAAGTAAAATAGCTTTCTTCAGGTAATTCCATGTCAGCTGGGAGCAGAACACAAGTTCTTGGTAATCCCTGCCCTGTCCCCTAGGCTGTACATCCTTCCAAACCCTTCTTCCCAGCCCCCAAACATCAGGTCCTTGGGGAACTGTCTGTCCCTTGGACAACTTTAATCCCAAAGCAGGTTGTGGCCTTGCAGGCTGCTATGTGGCAGTGAAAAGTAGGCAGAAATCATGGTATGGCTACTGGGCTTACCAGTCACTGATTGCCAGCTGCATGTTATGCTAAGCTGTGTGTGGAGAAGTCATGTTAGCTATGCACTGCAAGAAAGTGGGGAAGAACTGGCTGGTGTCCGACATCTTTATAGGACCAACGCTGGAACAGAGCCCAGAATAAAGGTGTGGGATTTAAAGGTTTTTTTTTAACTGGAAATCATGCCAGTGTGCACTCACTTATGCAATTAAGCTAAAAGACCCTTATTAAGGCTGTTCAACTCTAAAAACTTTTAAAAATTATGGAAATATGGTCATATATAACACAGGTGCTTTTGGGGGGAGGGAAGCTTGAAAAGGTATACCAAAGACTGCTGTTAGAAGTAGTAATTACCCTTCTGGTTTCACATAGCTGACAGAAAGAGTAACTTCTGTCTCAATCAAATTCAAATGTTATTATCTGGTTTTAAATGGCACTTTATTTCATACACAGGTATGTACTCTGAAGAAAACAAAACAAAAAACTATGTGGTACATTTTAAACTAATTCATGGGGGAATGCTACCTTGTTTCATACTGTATTAAATGGCACTTTATTTCATACACAGGTATGTACTCTGAAGAAAACAAAACAAAAAACTATATGGTACATTTTAAACTAATTCATGGGGGAATACTACCTTGTTTCATACTGTATTATTTCTAAATTGCTAACACTAATTCTTTCTTCCACCTTCTCTCTCTCCAATTTATTGCAGCTTGCATACGTTCTATTTTTGTGTGCACTGTTTTCTAATTATCTTCTATGAGATTACTACTATATCCCTATAGAGAAGAACAGAAGTTGGTAGAGATTCATAAAATGCATTTAAAAATGCTCTAATGGATATGTGAATGTGGGGGAAAACAGTGATTGTCCTTTTGTTCTAGCTTTTTAGATGTCTGCCTCTATTCAAACAGTGGCATTCAGGAGACAGAGATTTGATTAGTATACTTTTGTTCCATGGCATTATTTTCTACGGGGGAGTCTGGTAAGGGTTGTCTTCCACAAAGGTCCCCATCATAAACACTAATGCTTGTCATTTGTTCTCACAATTCTCAATGATTTCTTTGTCCTTATTTTTTTGTTACTCAAACTCAGTCACTTGTATAGTTTTTTTTATACTGAGTATTCAAAAAGGATCCTCACTCATTTGAAATAAAAATGGAATGAAATTGCAAGTATCCAAGTGTAGTTGTGAATAATGTGGACTTTATAACATAATTTACTCTTGCAATTACTACGATCACTTTGTATTTGAAGGAATCATATTTTTTTTTTTCTCCATGACCTGAACCGAAATATCCCCTTTCCAAGGATTTCCCAAGATTTTACTCTATATAAACAGAACTAGAAAATAAACTGCCATGAAATGAAGATTCTTGCATTTCTAACATTTGGGCCTGAACAATTGGTGAGAATCTCCACTGGGGAAGTAACTTGATTTTCTTTGGGCTTGGACTTGAGAGACTTCCACTTGGGTGTAGCAAGGCCAGCTCTCTGGTAAGGGAGCACCATTTTGAAAGCCTTGACTGGCCTTAAAGCCCTTTTAAGGGGGCTGAAAAGTGCAGTCACAGCTGTAGCCATGCCTAGCCTTTACCTCGCTGGCCTGAGTCTGTCCCCATTGCCAGGGAGCTGCCTGGGGCAGGGGCTGCCTTGTTCCCCGGCTGGGGCGGTGGGACAGGCCATGCCCTGTCTGTGCAGGGGAGCCCTGCCAGCGCCTGGACTGTGCCTGAGGGTGTAAGCCCGGACCCAGGGTGACTTCGGTTTGGTAGTTGTAATAAGGATGAATAAAACAATAGGAAGCTTGTAACTGAATGGAGAGAATTCCACTGGCTTAATTGGGCTTTGGATCAGCGCTTCAGAGAGTTGATCCTATTCTGTAACACGCAAAAACTGAAGCATTGACCCTATTTGCCTAAATACTTAGTGGTGCAAACTGCTATAGCATAAGGAGTTAATGCTATTGACTGTGAAATGTATGACACAGGCTATGCTTCTGTCTGATAGAAAGAACATCTAGAATGGTGCATATACTCAGCTGGGAGGGCAGATTTAAAACTTGTTCAAAGCATTGGGAGGATAAAGCAGTTTCTGATTTATTTCAAATCTGGATCTGTATCAAGAAGAGTGATAAGACTGCAGACAGATGGGGTGTTTTAAGCAGATCTGTTAGAATTGCAGGATTACTGGTTTGGTTTTTCTTTTTTGTTTTGGCATTGTGCTGTGGCCCTTTTTGAGATATAATGGCAAAATTACACATCGAGTCATTGGGTCTTTTTTGGTCCTTAAGTGACTTGCATATATTCACGTGAAACTGTTTGATTTAAATTTCCATAATATATTTGAACTAATCATTCTTATAAATTAGGTTTATAAGACCACTGTGAAGCAGCACTCTCCCACCCCAATGCACCGATGTTTGACTATTTCTGCTATTGTACCAATTCACATCCCACAATGTGCCCTGCTATTTTATGGAGAAAGTATCGAGTTCATTGATCTACAGCTGTATCTTACTGAACTTCTGCAGTGTCTCTCTGTCTTCTGCAGGTCTCTGGTTTGATCTTTCTCTCTGCCTGCTTTAAGTTATAGCTGAAAAAGCTATTCTCTGCTGATTAAAATGCAGGATGAGCTGGCTGGCATTGCTCTTGGCAAACACTGCCCTAGTCACCAGGGTGGGGAACACAGGGAATAATGAGCGTTAATCCTTGTTAATGATACATATGAAACGTGGAGGCCAGCCAGCCCTGGGTGTCAAAAGACCCTGATTTATGAAGCCTCACCTCTTTGGAAAGAAGTGATGAAGATTGATCACTGCTTTTTGTCCACTGATGTTTACTTCCCATTTATTTTGTTCTTGACCTTTGTTCCTCTTGAGCTTCATCACATGTTAGCACACCCTTGTGTGGTCTCTTGCATGTCAAAGAACTGGCTTGTCAGGCAGTATTTTTCTTTCTCTTTTTTTTTTTTTTTTTTTTGGTAGGATCATAATTCCTGTTTGTCCACTGGCACTAAGTCTGTGCTTAAATTTGTGTAAGGAGGTATTTGGGGCAGGTGTCAGTCTCTGGGTGTTTGTGTGACCGTGTGTTAAGGGAAGTGACACAGCTAGTGCCCGTAGTGTGAGCTGTGTGCTCACTCTACGTGTGGGAAAACCCTGAGGTGCAGGGGCTTGCCTATAGCTGTTGGTTTGTGGAAGCTGTTATCCCAGGCTGAAAAGCCCTGGCTGGGTTGTGGAAGAAAGGGCATGATGTACAAACTTCATATACATTTTCTTTTTGACAAGAGAAATGCTATAGATAATGTGGGGCCCCTCCACCTTGCCCCAAGCCACATCCCAGCTGGCTCGTGCCTGCCAGCCTCCCAGCTGCAGGCTGGCGTTTGCGTAGTGGAGGGGGAACATGCCAATGCCTGAAGCTGCGGCAGTAAATTATTATCGTGATGCTTTTGCTGCCATGTCCTCTGTTGTCCTGGGAGGGAGAAGATGCTGCATTAACCAGCTGTTTGGGCTCCTCTGCCGTCCCCTGGCTCTGCCTGGCTCAGCCGCCACAGGATTGCTGTGAGGTGTGGGAGAGAAACCTGCTGCAGCACTGTCGGACTCTGCGTGGCTCTGTTCTCCTGGATTTTGGCTCTTCTGCCGTTCTATGTAGGACATAAATGAAGAGGATCATACAGCCCTTTACACTGTGATAACAAATGGCTTCCAGTGTTTCACATCTACCAAAGTAATTTAAGTGTGTGCACATGGGAAAATATATTTTATTGGAGATTTCCAAGCAGTATCCATACAATTACCTTGATAAAAATGTCTTTTAAAAGGCTTTCTAAAGAGACTTTCTAATAATTTCAAAGTAGTCAAGCACAGGGGTCTTGATCTTTTCCAAATGGACTACACAAAACAATAAGCTTTGGTACCAAACTAGTAGTGCAGGGGAGGCGAGGCGAGGTCAGCTTTGGTTTTAGCACTTCTTTCTCAAGCTAGAGCTGCTTCTGTTTATACCCACTGGAGGGTTTAAAGGTGGGCTTATTTTACAGGTTGGGTCATGAACTGCTGTGCTAGATAGACCTATAGCTGCTGCTATTGGTGATATTCCCCAGGTCCTAGTTTCTCGTCTCATGGAAAGATCTAGCCTTCTTTACACTTTTCCTAATGGTCTAAGTTACTTCTGTGATTAAAAAAACCTACAGCTGGTTTAGGAAAAAGACAGAAGCATCAGAAAAGAATGAGATCATGAAGCTTTTCTTTTTGATGAAGTACAGTTGAGTTGTGTATTTAATGTGAATAGATGGCTTGGATTTGCTGCTTTATTTGAGTCTGCATACAGTGAAGAAACAAATATATTGCTGTGGGATTACTTCAAAAGTTCTGCTTTAAAAAAAAAAAAAACCAACAACAACAAAAACAAAACCCCAAAAACTTGTATGTACTAATGAGTGTACTATAACTTCTACCACAAGGCCTTATATAAGGCCTTTTAAACAATATTAAAAAAATAATTACCTTATGTTAGATGCTGGCAGGTTACACTGACTTTTTAAAATTCCTGTGCTGCATGTAAAGTAAAAGTACTAATGATATGGCTACCTTAGAATGGTAGGATACTTTGTCTTCTGCAGGGACTCGGGTACACAGCCACTGTCAG
This sequence comes from Platalea leucorodia, assembly GCF_965183815.1. Taxonomy (NCBI): domain Eukaryota; kingdom Metazoa; phylum Chordata; class Aves; order Pelecaniformes; family Threskiornithidae; genus Platalea; species Platalea leucorodia. The sequence goes on from NC_138826.1 coordinate 27,322,484, forward strand.
CTTCTATCTGTCTTTTAAGGAAAATGGTATGATAAGGGTCTAGCATTTGGGTACATGCAGAATTCACAACTGCATGTAATAGTTTTAGGCCCAAATGTCTTGTAATTGTAGCATTTTATAAGTGCATTTGATTTGGTACGTGTATGTCTGAGGGAGAAAGGAAGAATTTATTTACTTTTGACTTTTTTAACTAGAAGATTCTGGAGGGGCACAATGGCAAAGTGGGGAAAGCATTTTTCCATGGAAAACCAGGCGCAGATGTAGATGCTTTTCCAGGCTTCCTTGTGACAGCCAAACCCTGATGACCCTGATGGCCACCAGCTGGCAACTCTAAATGGCCAGTGGGCTGGTGGCACAGCATTTTCCTTTGTGCTCTAGGTTGCATGATATGGCAAGCTTTAGCCATGCCAGCTCTGTGATCCAGTTGGCTCAGGAGAAATTATATGTTAGGTAAGAGGAATGTGTGTGTGTGTGTGCTATAGAGAGACCACATACAGACAGTGAAGTCTCTGGGACGGTTTAAACTCGTGGTTTTCAGCAGCATTAAACGTTGTCAGTCAGCAGCTTCTGTATTTGCATGACTACTTACGTACATGAACTAACATCACTGCACTTCATCAGATCTTAGTCTTCATTGCTCAGTACTGGTATCATGAATATGCATGAGCTATGCTGGTGGGAAAGGTATGAAGGATGCAGAGCTTCACACAACTATGAACATCGTGCTCTTGACATAATCTCCACAAATAGCAATACATTTGGGTAATGTACAAAACTTATCTTGTTCATTGGTTACTACATGGGACTCTGAGTCACATGTGCAACACAGGAATACTGTGCCACTCTGAGTCCTTGCATCTGAACTCTCAGTTGAGAAAAGATCATAAAGATAATCTGGCATTCAGCTCTTATTGACTCCTTAAACACTGAAGGTTTAAGCCCTACCTGTCGAAATTGTTGTTCCTTGTGCATTGTAGTTACTGGTGAAGCTTGGGTGCAGTTTGAGCTTGAAAAGTGAGATATTGCCTTTCCTGTGCTGCCTGTTGTGCCTTCCAGTGCTAGTCATGATTTCTTTGCTAGATCCTTTGTGGATAGAATCACAACCCCATCTGCTCTTCAAGCTGTTTCTTTATTTTTAGGTTCATGCTGTACTTGGGCCCCTTCCCCTGCAGCAGCAACACACTTTACCTCTCTGACAAAGGCTTAAAATATAAGAACGGTGACACTGATTCAGACCGGGCAATGGCTACATAGCTCCTTTCCCTCACTACTAGGTATGTTCTGGTGGCCTGAAACACTACCTTGCTCTGACAAAATAATTGGATGCTCACATACAGATTACAGTAAATGCTTCGTTTGGTCCTTATTCAGGGAAACCCAGATTCCCATCAGTCAGAAAGGTTTACTTTTTGCTTTAACTTTTTTAAACCCTCTGTTGTGAGCAGACATCGGTGGGCATCCTGCATGCTATTAGAAAAGTGAATTCATATGTGTGTTTTTGTTTTTTTTTTTTTTTAATTCTTGATATATTGCCGAATCCCAGGGCCATATTTGTCTGCCTGCTTAATTCACTTTTGTAAACAGTGAGCATAGCACCCTATTCTGATACTCAGGCTATAAAGCGTGTTACATAAGGAAATACATATGAATATTTTGAACTGTAAGGATTTGTCACCTTTAGGAGACAAGCAATTGTCCAGTCTTTATCTGTGTGTGTGTATGTATTAAAAAATATATTAAAGTCTCAGTCATAATTCTTGGATTTATTATTTTTTTGACATTATTAAAGAGGGACTAGCTCATTTTTTTGGAACAACCTTAAGGAGAATGTGGTTTAAATGTTTGTTTTTAACTCCCCATTACATGATTCGTTAACATTAATATTTAATTTAATGGAGTAAAAAGATTAATGCCAGTGTTGATTTCTAAAAAAAGCAAAGATGCTGCAGGACAGCATTTAGCTTTGTTGTGCTTTAGAAAATATTACTGAGGAAAATATTCATGCAGCAATCGTACAAATATTCCTTTCCTTCCCCTTGCTCCTCCTGAAATCTCTCCATTCTCTCATTCCTTATTCCTAAAAATAAGCCATAGGGTTCTAATGGGGACACTGATTAAATATTCTGCTCTGTAATATATGCAAAAGCAAATCCCGACAGGAATCAGGGACTCTGAAAATCTGTTGTGAAATGATTATCCTGAATGACATTGTAGAAATGGTCCATGAGGATGTTGTCAATAATACATTACATAAAATCTGTTTGAAATAAACCTTGAAAATTACATGATATTCATGGGAACCTGAAAGAATTATCAGTAAACAAATTTAATCAGCTTGATGTTATGCATACCACTCAACCTCTTATTATCTGATCATCTCGGTTTTAGAATGCTATGGGGAATTGAATGACAATTAATACTAAGATAGAGCTGTAGGAGCTCATGTGGTGGCTGCAGGACTACCTGATTCTCTTAATTTTTACTCATCTCTCTTCATTTGCATTCATTTCTTGCCGCCACAGAGTCTTCAGTGACACCCACTGATGGTGACCTGGCTGTTTGCTGCTGCAGCCATTCCCTTAACAAGAAGGCATTTGTCACAAAGAACAAACCTACTTGACAATGAAATCATTCTAATTCTTCCCACATACTGTGAAATGGTTATACCAATGTCTAGACATTTCTTCTTGTGATATCCAAGCTGCATTGTGACAATGGAAGCCAAACAACAAAATCAAGTGCAGCATAAACTACACATTAAATTGTGTACAGATTTATTGATGCTTCTTGCAGTCAAAGGCAGGACCATGGTGAACTCTATTGCAAGTAAGTTCAGAAGAGGTGGGACCTACTTCTGCTTCACTGACATGAGTAGAAATTTTGCCCCTGACTTCACAAGGAGAAACAGGATTGGAATTTCATTCAACTGAAATCTGTGTTTTCAGGCTATTGGTTACTAGATATCCACTGAGAAAGTCTTATGTAAGACAAAAAATATGCAAGAGGACTTGATGGGAGCTTCAAGACTTCCTTTTAGTAAATAAAAGAACAGGGCAGACTTTATTGGTATGTCTTTCTTATTTGAGGTCATTGGTCACACATATGCTAGCATCTGGGACTTAACCTTAGTGTATGCTTTCACAGTTTTATGCATGCATTGCCTACAGGGATTTTCTGCTTTGTGAACGTATTCGGATGAAATCATGTGATATTAGAACTGTGCAATGATGTCCCTGTTCAAGATAGTACTTTGTTTACTAGTTTTGAATATTCAAGTGAGAATGCTGCCAAGAAAAGCAGCGTCCTTTCACAGAGCAGCTGCAAATGTCTTTAAAAATTATTCCTTCAGGCTGGTTTATGTAAGATGGCAGAAATGCAGCCAGATGTATCTTTAAAAAAGATCCCAGGTGACATGGGGGGTGGAAGTCAGCTGATACACAATAAGTTCATAGCTTTGCCCAAAGACTCTGTCTAATCTTTAGGCAAGTCACAGTAGAAATGACTTTTGCAACTGTAAATGATGGATGTACAATGATTTCTGAAATAAAGGGCAAGTACTTTATTCTTGATATTAGCAAGATGTGTTCTACTAATTTTTTGGGGTCTTGAAACATTTTTCCTTGTCATTAAGGTCACCACAAAATGTACAGACTGCCTTGCATTTAGAAGGGTATGTAACTCTTTGAAAAAATATTTTTGATGGTAGAGTTGTGAAGGAATTTAGAATGGAAAGAGGAATACCCTTTTCTGTGATGTTTAGCTGTGCTGAAGCAGGATAGTATATGTTGAATGGGACATCTGTCCATATTATATTTCAGTGTGTAACAATCTGGATAAATACTGATGAAAACTATATCTGCTTCACAAACTCTTACTTTTCTTTCAGATGTTTTATCCAGTTCTTTTTTATCATTTTCCAAGTTCAATGGTTTTACATTTGCATCACCTTAGCTAAAGTCACAGAAACTTAAAATGAAAATTAAATACTCGAGCAGAGTACCTATTTTCCTGTTCCTCTTATAAGTACACTAAAAAAATTAATGGTCTTCTATTAATTGAAAAAATATTACTTCAGGCTGAAAATAAATGAAATTGTGAGACAGAAGATAACTTTTATTACCAAGATAAAATGCCTTAACCCCTCTCTGAGGAAAGATGACGGAGGCCAACCAGCTGGTATCGGGAGGAGATGTGATTTAGATCTACTATAGCTGTATCTAGTTAAAGTGATATCTTTGCTTAACTAAGTCAGATTCATATTAATGGAGACAGTATTTAGTGTAGTCCACTAAAGGTCTTGCTAATAAAACCTTTGTGTTGGTCAGCGGGGGTGGAGAGGGATGGGATGGGACTGCAAATATTTAGGACTAGCTTATTAATGAACTACCATCATAATAGCTTGCTAGGTTTTAATTGATTATTTTGGATTCTTTTAGTATGGAGAAGGGAGTGAAAACATGTTTAGAATTGAGAATGCTATATGTCACCTATGCTAGGAAAATACAAATTTGAAGACAAAAATACTGGTTTGGATTATGAGGCTTTTATTTTACATAAATCTGTACCTAAACCAAGCAGCAAATCAGTGCTTGGCTGTTTTGATTCCAAGCTATGGGTGGCCCGCATGCAAGGAGTTAATTACATTTCCTGGTGAAAGCTAAGAGCTATAAACATCTTTGAATTGTTGCAGGTATGCTCACAGTAAGAAGTTGCATGGAACTTGCTTGCAATCGATGCATGAACTGCACAGTTAAAGGCTATACAGGAAGGAGAATCTCTAGCAACCCCCTTTATTCAAGTGCTTTATGGAAACAACTGGTCAGAGCCCTTTCTATGGTGACTGGTGTTTAATTATAGGTCAGTACCTATACAAATCATAAGGACAAAGTTTTTCCGAGTCATTTGTATGACTTGAAATATTTTTTTCTTTTTTCTGGTTGAGCTAAAGTACTGCCTACTGAAATAATGTGAAATAAGGTGCTCCTGTCTTGCCACCATTCAGCTTTTGTGGTGTGCTGTTAAAATCCGAGCAGTTCCCTTGCTTAGGAAATTACAAAATATAGAATTGTAAAGATAAATCTATAGAAAAAAGATAAAAAGCATACTTTCTGACTCCTTTTACTGAGTATTTTATTAAAGCTTACTTTGAATTACTTGATCTCTTCTTAGCCTGTGTTTTGCTTGATAAGCTTAATTGGGGGGCCTCCATTCACATTGATTCATATATTTAAATCCTAAAATTGCTTGCTCTTTACTTAGAAACTAATTTTCCCATATTCCCTTTGCAAGCTTGGTAAACTCAATTCACCTTGCATCCAGAGATTTATGGAAAAAAATTATACTGGCCAAAGGACTGAGATGTCTTGCCTAGTTTTCCAGTCACTGGAATACTCCGAAAGGTCTTACCTGATCTTATATGTAAATCTATACCTCTTTCTCAGGTCAGCTTATGTAATTTTTCCCATTAGCGTGAAGTATAAAGGATATATCATTAATGATCTGATTCTGCTTCCTCCCCTGCACTTATACTTTCATTTATCCAAAGAATATTGGATGCATAACACCTAGAGGAAAACAGTATTATGCATTTGAAAAGGTTTCTGCACACAAACAGTAAGTCTCTTCCTGTGTCTTTGTAACACTGGTCATTACAGGTGTTTCAGTCAACTGGGTAGCTGGTCTTTAATACTCTCTCTGCTTACTGTGTTTCTGATCTGAATTCTCTCAGTGCCAGGAGGCACACAAGGCGCGAACATCGTTCTTCCACTTCGATCGGTCTGTGGCTGCGTGCTCTGGAGTCAAGGGCCACAGCGCAGTCTTCTGTCGGTTTCCCCCTCAAGGCATGACCGATCCAGCTCCATCTCCTCCTCCTCACTTCGTTACCAATTTTCTCAATCTCCTCCATTTCTGATGCTTGTTGTTTCTGCAACTTTTTTTTTTTTTTTTTTTCCAGGAGGAGGTAGTTGGCCTCCTGCCCAACCCCCGTGACTTGGAGGGCCAGTGGTTTTTCTGTCAGGGTGGCCTTCCCTTAGGCCGCGTTGGTTCGCGGCACCTTCTTCAATTTTATCCGGTGCACCCTCCAGAGAGGGATCCCCTATCCACCACCCAGGGGACGCGCCTTCTAGCTGTGCAGCCCCAGCCGAAGGTTACTGTGTTTCTCCTTCATTTAAATAATATGAACAAACCCTTTAGTGTATGGTTGTTAGCTGAATAATTTTCTGAAATAGTTTTAATAGATGTACACTAGAGCATAATTTGATCCTTTAAATATGTACTTTCATACAAACGGGACTTTAAGAAATCTGACATGACACACTGTTATATTACCTTCAGAATATTTTGTTCAACACAATGCAATACAAACCAAGACTGGAATATGTCTAGCTATGAAAGGCTGGGGGGAGGTAAAGGCAGTAGGATGGCACTACACATTATTGGTGTAGCTACCCTGCTAAATGAGCAGATGAAAGCTTGCTCTTCTGCATGGTTTGACATTATCTGACACTGGCACTGGTTTCTTTCAGCTCTTGACAAAGTAGTGGTTAAAAGGAAAATGTGGTTTTGTGACAGTCCTGTTCACAGGTAGTACTGAGCAGTTGGGCAAGGAAAAACTGAACCTTTATTGAAACTCTTGTCCAGACGCATGAATAAGAGACTGGAAAAATGACATATCACACAAAACACAGATCTCAAGCTCTGTCTCCTCACATGGGCAGTAGTATAAATACAGATTCGGTATCCTTTTAGTATTTCTACAACAAACTCAAACTAGACTTTTAAATCTTTCCTCTTTCCCATTCTGGCAGTTAAAATCTTACTATGAATCCAAAAGCCTTCGTATCTGACAGTCAAAATACAGCTTTGCTCCTGGTTTTCCTGCATGAGTGGTGTTCTAATGAGGCTAATGCAACCCAGCACTCCAGGTGTTTTTGTCATTATTTCATGTCCTGCAGAAGAACTGTAGCCCACTTGAGAATGAATTCACTTAACTGAAGTAGTGGAATAACAAGCACAAAATATGTGTGAGAAAAGATGACTGATTTAGATAAACATAATTCAGTGAAATCTTGTAATAAAGTAAGTCAGTGAAGAATGGTTAATCTGGTCAATGAACTTTTTGTAACCCATCTAAATTAACTGTGCTAAGCCATCTAAATTAAGTATGCTGTCTCATGTATACTAAATAAATTTAAAATTAATGCTACCTTTACAGAGAAAATAGATGAGGTTTCTTACTTCTTCACATAAATAGGATAAACTGCAATTTTTAATCCCAAAGAAAATCTGAGAAGGGCCGTTTAAGTAAGCCAATCCATGTAAAGCACTCAAAACTGAAACCCCACCTATTAGATACTGTTTAGACTTATCTTGTCCTGTGATTAACCTTTGTCTAGAAGAGTTAGAACACGCAAGTCTTAGACTAGATAGTCAGAATTCCATCTCTGACATTACTTTACTTGTCAGAGACACTTTTTATTGCCTTGTTAGCATCATGAACTTAGTAAGACTTGGCAGCTCTGGCACAAGAGTGTATCAGCAGAACTTAGCTTGCAAGGCCATGGTTCACTATTACATGAAACCTAAGAACATGACGTTCTATTGTGGTACGTGTTAAACATACCTTAAATGTTTTTGTATGGCAGGGATGTGGAAATACTGTACTGGGTGGAACAGTGTCATCTTCTAGTTTTAAAAATTAAACTTTTCTTTCCTGATCCTTTTCCCCCCCTTTTTTTCTTGTGTTAGGAATGCCACCTTCCTCATCCACTTTTATGCATGCTTCCTACTTATGCATTTTGCCATGCATTGAAAAGGGGGGAGAAGAAGTTCAGATACTCGCAGGTATTCAGGTATTCTATTCTTCAGTTTTTCTGGGTGTGACTAAGCCCTTTTGTCTCCCAGTCTTTGCTGCTGCTGTCACTTGGCCTTCCTGCTCTGTTGTCTTCTATTTGACATCTTGAAGCTTCCTCCCTCCTTCAAACTGTCATTAGTCTTTCCTGTAATTTCTCTCTGACCTTCCCTTTGGGAAATAACTGAATCCAGCAATATGTCTTCTGAGGGAATATGTCCGTTTTTCAAGGTATATCTGTTACTACCTTCGGTATCATTTAAGTACAAGGCCTTTGGTTATCTTGGATTTTTATTTTTCTCTTCTGTGACTTTTCTAATTACCGTTGTCAGGATTGGACTTGGCTGAATAACTAGTAACGAGGTTTTGGGTGTCCTGGGTTGCCTTAGCCTCAGAAGGGCTGTTAGCTTGGTGTGGTCTGCCCATCAGTTACCAGCCTGTGCAAATCCTCACAGACATGCTGGGCTCATCTTTGGATCTGAGAGCTCACCGATGCATAAGGTGAGGTCCTGTCCCATGGGCTTTTGAGGGCAAGCTTCTGTTATGGCTGAGGTCAGATTGCAAACCCAGGGTATGAGAGCTGAGTGAATCTGCCTTTTGAAAAGTCAAGCTTACAGGCTGTGAGGTAGTGCCGTGACTTGAGGATATAATTAGAGCTCATCTAGTGATGCACGTTTGCTTGTTGCTTATCTAGTACTACATGTTTGTCCATAAGTGTTTGTTCTTTTTTTAATCTTATAAAATAACATATAAAATTGGAACTGGCTTCATGCTTTACACCTTTATTAGACCTGTCTTATACCAGTCTTTCAGAGACCAACTGAAACTTATTGCTTTCACCATGATATAGTCAGGGAAAGCACTGTCCTTTGCGCACTATTTACTTCAGAGCCCAAAACAGAAGTAATATTCAGACAATCATAAATGATCCATTCCAGGAAAGCTGTGGCGATCAAGCTTATTGATTCAGGCCTAACCTATTCAGCAAATCCTTTTTATTAGCAGGCCTTTGAACAGAATGGCACACCAAAACGTATGTAAACTTGTTGAAAAACTATCCACAATTACTCAACCACTTTTACAGCAGCCTGTAATGTTTCTCCAGCAACTGTCCATTGTTGTTTCCTCTGTTCTCTGACCCAAATGGTTTAAGTCATGTTATTGTCTGTCTGCCTTAAAATAACTACTGCAGTCCAGCTGTGAGGTGACTACATCTGAGCAGTGGGTAAAAAAGATTTTATGTATACATATCTCTGCATGTATGTGTATGTATACATACTGAATATCTGCAGTAAATTTGTATGTCTGAATGTCAGTCTACATACACACGTTTAGGTAATAAACATTAATACATGCACACTTGGGCACACTCATACAGAACCTAGTCCTATAAGCACCTACTAATGCTTCAGTTTGTTGGTGAAACTAATGTGAGTAAAATCTCATGGTAGTAAAAAAGTTCTTGTATGAAGGCTTCCAGCATCAGTCCATAAGTTTCCAGGCAACGCTCAATGATTTTTAGGGATGACCATGCTGAACAAGGGGAAGTCAATGCAGCCTGTAGTAATAAGTGCCATTGTCTCCATTATCTTTGAAACAAGGTTGTTTTTACCTTTCATATATGTGTATCTCTAGTTCAAATCAGCCATGGATAGAACAAGAATTAGCATCCTATTTCTTCCACTTTAGTTTATGATGATTGTTGTCTGATAAATCAGAAGTAGATACCTTGGCTGTTGAAGTCATCTGAATTTGTGGACTGCAGGCAAAATTAGTATAGCAAAGCTGGCATATTTTACTCCTGGCTCGCTTGGATCTTTTATAGAAACAGTGCTTACTGTGTCAGTTGTACCATTTTGCATTTTAATAAAAGATGGCTAAAACACATAAATGCTGCAACCAAATACACAAATCTCTAGCATTTTCATACTGGCACTAGCAGTAACTCTGTGAGAGCACTTTGGGGATGAGAGGTAAGTTCTCATTCAAAACTGAACTACTGTACATGAATTTATAGTCCTGTGTCAGAATGTAATGGAGAAAATGTTTTGCTGTGGGAGAACAGAATTTACTAGTGGATTCAAGTGTTACTTCAGCAAAATATGATAGTATTGGATGTGGCAATATCATGGTATTGTTTTATTGGCAATTAGATTCCAAACTGGCAGGGATGTATGAATATAAGCCTCAATTATGGGACCGTGGTGTTTTAATGCCATCTGTCAACAGTTTGCTCCTTATGCCACAACATGTGTACTTTTGGAGAAAAAAATGATTGAATAGAAGGAGTGAAGAAGTAAAGCACACCAAACTGTACTCCTGTTTTTAAAAAATGCTGTCATTTATGGAGTTTGATGTGGTACAAACAAATTTACATTTGCAAAACTGCACAAGGCGCAACGTTTCCTAGTTCATGCCGTATATTGTGAAGATAAGCAATATATACTGCCTGAGATCTTTTTGATCTAAGAATGCCTGCGAAACCTGATACAATACATACATAAAAATGTGTCCATAATTCCTCTGAATTATTGGCTGTTGTAAATAATGTCTTGTAAATTAAGCAATCCTACCAGTATGGGGATTTTACAGATGACTGTGGAATTCCTTGCAAGGGTTTGGCCAGTTGCCAGGTTAGGTACTTTTATTATGATTATTTATGATCACTTTATTATATTCTTAATTGTTATTTTAAGTACTTGAGAAATTTGCTACCAACTGAACTTTTGGTAATTATTATTTTTCTACTAATGGGTAGTACTTGGATTCCCAGCCAACTGTAGGACACTCTTGGGCTACTGGCTATACAAATATAATAGTGAACTTGCTAAGATGGTTAAAGAGGGGTGGAAGCACATACAAGAGCTAAGAAGGTGGGTGCAAGCACACAGCATGTCTTGCCTCTAATTCCAGATCCCAGCACTGAGGTGGAATCTCCAGGCAGCTAAACCTTAACTTCAACACTTTATTGTAAATAGCCCTTATGTAAGACGTATTTTAGTATGACACAATGAAAACAAAATTAATATCCCCTGAAAATTAGGACTCTCTTTGCTCAGGGGCAAAATAAATATGTTGGAAGAAGAAACTGTTGTAGTGATTAGAGATGGTATCAGTCTGGTTCTGATCTGCAACTCGGTTCTTAACCTAATAGTTTCCAAATCCTCTTTCAAGCTTGTTTTTCTTCTACAGATCCAAAAGCAGGCACAGATTGTGTACAGTCTTTGTTAAACCCCAAAAGCCGGGGGTCGTATGCCTGATGGTGATGATGAAATTTTTGCCCTATCCATGTTCTTCTTAAAGGAGGAAAGGGAAACTTAGTTGTGTACCTGGGAAAGATGTAATATAAGGAAGTAATCACTAGCGTACTATGAGGTACTATCTCTAAAGCACTTTGAGTCACTGTAGGAGTATGTGATCGGATGGCATTTTTATTGCCTAGCTTGCTGTTCTGTATGAAAGATGTCTCTGTATATAATGTGTATTATGTATGCAAATATACACAGGCACACATGATGTCTGAATATACATTTATATGAATTCATTTGAGCTGTTAGTGATGGTAAATACCTTTTTAATTAAATTGAAAACAGGCTGTACCATTAGTAGGTTTTGCCCAGGATGGGGTCAGGATTGAGAAATATTGGAGGTGAAACACTCGTAATGATTAAATCTTTCTTTGAATTCCCATATTATATAGCTTCTCCAGACTGTTTCTTCCTGAACTGTAACTTAGATTCTTTGGCTGTGCCTTTGGGGGAAGGAATATGTTGGAGTAGATGTTACCATTTTAAAACAGAGTAAATCGGGAGTAATTCTGAAGGCTTTCAGATGAAATACCCTTTAGTGAAAACAGTGATTGAGTGGAAGAACTACTAGATACCTAGTGTTTGTTGCTCAGCTGTTTCTACTTGAACAATAATCCCACTGATCTGGGTTGCTTCTTTTCCTTCTCTGCCAGGTAGCACTAAGTGGGTTTTTCTTTGTTTTAAGAAGCAGTCTAGAGACTGCAGAACAGAGCTGGCAATGCTTTAGCTTCAGCCATAAGCCTTGTATGGAAAAGATCCGCTGTCAAGCTAAAACAAGATGATACGAATGTTGGGTCAGGTTTTATACAGAGTGAGGTAAAGCTAGCATATTAAAATAAGGAAATGGGATGGGGGGAGAGGAATCAACAACAACAACAAGACAACCCAACAGAGAGAATATAGGAAGTGCAGGAAAATTGTATCAATAAAAGGATAAGAAGACTGATGAGGCAGAAAAATTGAGGAAAGTTACTTATAAATAAAAAAAAAAACTATTCAGGAAGGTGTGTGTGGAGGTATGAATAAAAAACACTTAATGATGAGGTTAATTTTCTCTTTTAAAATTCAAAATACAAATGTATTCATTGGTTGGGGGGGAAGAATAGAAATGGTGAGTGCTGTCTTTGACTTTCAAAATAGCTTTTCACATCATTCTGTTCGCTTAACTTTGACATTGGTATTGCACATTTTGACTTTTTCCCACAATGCATCAAGCCACTGACTAGACAAGTAGACCGCTGCTAAAAATATTTGAAGATTTCTTCTGTTTCCCACTAGGTATAAGAATTTACTTTGTTTTTACCTTCAGAATTGCTTAGAAATATTTGCTTTGGAAATAATAATGTTCTCCACTTGTCACGATGGAAAGGTTGTTTATGAATCTAGCAGTGCTTTGGGAATCGTGTGTGGGCCCCAGCACAGCGCGTACACATCTCCATGGACTTGAATGATCTCACTGAAGCTGGCAAGGCTGTTCTGATGCTTAAAACTCTTTGGGTGCTTCAGTATCTTGTTCAGCATCTTGCTGACCTGGCATCCTGATATATTCCCACAGGTTGTTCTAGTTCACTGAACAAAGAAAATTATAAGGTGAATAGTAGGGCAAAGTAGAGAGTTGTTTCATATCTTGGAGTTGTCGTTGTATACAACAATGCTACAGGAGGAATAAATTCCTTATGAAAAGGATAGTAACATTGCTAAAGGGCCAGAAGTCTGTAATACCTGAGAAAATGAATTGGTTAAATAAGAAATGACAAAATAGTTGGTAGTTGAAGTTTGCTCTTGCTTCTGAAAGGTCAGGTTTGATGCTTACTATTAACAACTGCTCTGGCTTATCTTAAGAAAAATAGCTAAGCATAGATTTTATCATCAGACTTGATTAAAAAGGCTGAATGCCTGAACTTTTCAGGTAAACATAGGCTTTCCAATCCTAATATTTCAGAATAAAAGCACAAAAGATGTGCATCTTAAAAGCCGAAATGTAAGCTGACAAACGGAACGACAATGTTGTTTTTAAAATTGGGCTTGGAAATCTTTTATTTTGATGTGGGTTTACGGTTTTGACCTGTGGGATCTCACTGACGATCTTGTGCAGCATTATAGGAAGAGGAACGTGAATTCAACTCCAGAACTGGTGTGTACTTCACCTTGATGGAAAACTCTTAAGTTGCTTGTCTACTGGTTATCCACAGATGGGTCTGTCTGTCCCCATTTCTATTTTGCTTGCATAAAAATTTCAAAAGATCCTGGAGTTGATCAGAACCTGAAGAAATCAAGTGAAAAAAGGCCCAGAATTTTGGCAAAACACATTTTCTGTTTTCCCAGCCAGCCCTTCTGGTAATACTGAATTTCCTGGTTTAGAACCATGCTGGAATGCTGTCCATGTTGCTGCTGATAAATACGTTGTTCCTTAGGGCTGAGAACTTGTGATCTCTTATGATTTTTACATTCTCCATATAGGTTTTCAGAGATAATTTAGATAGGGCATATAAATACTAGTAAGTCATTAATCTAAATATTTGCATTCCACTGTAAATTTTCTACACAAACTTGCACTGAGAAGCTGTGAAGGTCATATTGCTTGCTTATAAGTTATGAAACACCCTCCTGTTGAAGTCTCTGCCGCTAAATTTCTGTAAGTGAAAAGTCAGATAACATATAGATTTAAATAAAATTGGAAAAGGTGTCAAAACATTACAATGGTGCAGAACAAGCTAACTTTGTTTCCTCCATTTTGCAACTGTACTACCATGGAGGTTGGTTTAGTGCTACTGCCCAGCAGCCAGATGGGACAGGGACTATAGTTGAGCTGCCTGCCAAATCCACAGTTTTGGGGCAAATCTCAATTTGTTTGCTGTCTTGAAACTTGTACTCTAGAAGTGCTAAAAAAAGCTATAAGTCAATAATTGCAGACAAGTTGTCTCCTGCATCCAAGCCACACCTAATCAGAGCCTAATGTTGACTTTCACCATAGTTCAGTCTGTCCCGAAGTAACATTTTTACCACTCAAGCGATGGAAGGCCAAGTAGCTTTTCTGTGAGCTCGAGAGGCTTTTGCCACTTGGTATAGCAAGTGAGATGGTGAAACCTGGGGGAGGGTATTAAGATAGAGAAAGAAAGAAAAAGCTCCAAGTAGCTCTTGACAGATGGTGCTCGAAAATGAGTATCTCTTTGGCACCATGAATGCTCCCTGAGGGGTTCTTCATTCTCCGACTCTTTCTCTTTCTTTTTTCCCTTCACTTGCTCCCTGACACTTCCCTTCATTTGCTGTAATTTAAATGAAAGCGCAGAAAAGGCATATTTGGTTTTAATATGTAAAGAGCTACTCCTGGGTTTGAAGCAGCCATTTAACATGCAGGATGAGTGAGAAGAGAAATGGAGGCTGGGGCTGCTGGCTGTCAGTTCCTGCCACAGCAGTCGCTGCCATTGCTTGGCTGCTATCAAAGATTCATCAGGGGGGAAGTCGCTGTTTTGCAGACAAAAATAACAGATGGTCGTTCATGTTTGCCTTACTCCGGGGGCCTTGCCACAATGCATGAGGTCCAAGAGAATTTGCATTACTGGGGGTGGTTGCTTTTTGTGTGTGTGCTCATGCATATTTGAACAGATTTTTTGGTTTTGGATTTTATAAACTTGCTAATGAATTTAATGATGAACCTATAGATTTCCTGAGATGCTTACAGGATGTGTTGGTTTTGAAGTGAGTTTTAATTAAATTTTCCAGCGCTCATCCACAATTTAGCACTGTTCTGTTGCAAAACAAGCTTCTTACCACAGGTGGCAGGGCATGGATGTGACTCAGAAAAAAAGATCTCCCTGCTGCCAACCCAAATAAACATGGTTCATTTTGGAATAATACTGATCACATTTTTTGTCTTCAGCAAACTAAATACTGTGTAGGCAAAATAAATGTCTGTTTCAGTTGAAGATAAATAGAGCAGAATAAAATAAATAGATTTTGAAATCTTTTATTTTTATATCTTTAAACTTACAAGTTTTTCTTAAAACTAATTGGCTTTATCTTTACAGAGAAGTTCTGTTACTTAAAACTTAGCATCAAACTCCTCAAAATCAGGTACATCTCAAATACTGTGTATGGCCCAGAAATATGACCTTTAGTCTTTTTGTCTTCATTTTCTTAATATTATGGTTTCCTGTTAACAATGTCCCATTTGGTATTCAGACTTCTTGTATAACTTACCTTCAATGATAGCTGACAATGACTTTATCTCTGACGAACTGGCATTGCAAAGAAGCAAAGCTATTAGTGTTCCCTCCACCCCCCCACTTTTCTGAGTATTAACAGTTTCCTCTTACATATTTTCAATTTCTTTTCATGTCATAGGAGAGTTACCATTTTAACTAACAACTTGTATTTCTTGCATAAAGAAAAGTTCCACTTACCGGGATGGTCTGTGGGCTCTTGTCAGAGCACATGGCCAGATCTTCTCCATGCTGGCAATGAAAACCTTTCCATAGGTTGATCCCAGGAGGTGGGCAACAGCTCTGTAAAACAATTGTGCTCCTTTGGGCTCTTGTTTTGCAAGCAAGTTTGAAGATTTGGGTTGATCTTTGCTTATATTATATTTGCGTTCTATGAATATTGCCTTTGTGGTTCAGAAAAGTATTGTTTCTTCTGTAATGTGCAATTTGGCTTCCAGTGGTTTTGCTCCTGTTCATGAAGCTTGTAATTGGCCACAACTACAGGGGCATGATATAGCTGGTGATTCTACCAGTATTTAATTATCTGAGTTACTCGGCTGCTCTGTCCTGCTTATGTATTCAGATGAACTGTCTGTCTAGGTTGGGTCATGAAGGACTTATTTAGAAGACAAACCATCATTGAGGGTTTATTTCTCATTGCTGGGTGTGTTTGATTCTTTAAGCTGTTTGAAACTGTTTCTTTTTCTTTTAGGGACACAAAGCGCTTTGCAGTGCCCTCTGCTTTTGTTCTCTTCCTCTTGTGGTACTACAGACTTTACTTTTGCTATAATAATAGTGAAGTGATGATTTGTGTCCAGTGGGACATGGGGTGGGTACTTGTGGATTGTTCCACACTAGCCATGAAGTTCATAATTCTTAGCAATAGTACTCAGTGACACCATGGGTTTGGCTTCACTCCTTCCTCTTGCCTGTATGACTGCACTAGACAAAGAAACCATGAAACCTATAAGAAAATATGGCATGTGAAATTGTAGTGCTTGGACCTATTTTTTTTTATACTGTCAATGATGGAGAGATTTTAATAGTATATAAACATACCACGTTAGGGATATTTTCTTTAAAGTAAGTTGCTTTTTTTTCTTTTTGAAAGAAAACTAAAAAGAACATGAGACTCAGTCTCTTGGGTGGAAAACTTCATGTTCATAGCTTTCTGATTCCTAGCTCATTGAACTTTTTTCCTCTGGTAAGAATATTTTCATGGAGATATTTTTCCCTTCATCACGATGTGCCATGTGACAGGATTGCTGAAATATGTGATGTGTGCATTATGTCCCTGGTACAGGCAGGCTGTAGTTCTGAGATTTTCATACAACTAATCCTCCGGTAGGTGAATTATAGCTAGGAATGCTTCACAATTTTAAGGCAAGAGAAGGGTAATAAAACAAGGTCCTCCAGCCACTGAGCAGGTGTTTCCTGGACTACTTAGTAGAAAATTAAAGAATTGGGCAGAAACTGCTGGAGAACTAGGTGCATGGATGCAATGGGTTATGAAAGCAGAATATAAAAATAGTTGAAGACTGGTCTCCCCAGTTTTCGCTGGCAACTCCAGAGAGCATGCAACATATTCATATGACACCTTATTTTTATTGCTGGTCTCAGTTTTAACTTGCTGTTTTCCTTTGGCCATGGAGACAAGAGGCATCCACAGGGTGCAGCTGCACTAAATTTCCACTCTGCTACAAGTGCTTATCTTCATTTAATACCAAATTGTAACTACAGCTTTAAAACAATGGCGTGGTTGGTTTTTTGTTGGTTTTTTGTTTGTGTTTTTTTTTTTTTTTAAATCATGGTCACAATGTTAGTCTGCTTATTTTCTGAAGATATCATTGAACACTTGTGTTACAACATGAGGAGAGACCTTGTTTTACTTTCTCTGTTAGGTCTAAAGGAAGCTCCTTGTAAAGATCAGTTTGTCCACCTCAACTTTAGTGAAAACTTCTAGTCTGGGAAGTGTTCCATGAGATCTGTGCCACAGTGTGTCACTCTGCCTCTGGAAACAGTCTTTTTAAATAGATTTTAAAAAATTTATTTTAGAGTGTATATGTGAGCGTGCAGTTAATGTGGAGTGTGTTTATATTCATAAACTGCGAAGTGTACCCTATTGCAGGAGCAACGATGAGGAGTAAATCACAGATCTAGACCAAGTCTGTTGTTTCGCCCCAGAGGGGTTCTGTCTGAGACAAAAGAATCATATACATGTATTTGGTGAACTTGTGTACACCATGCCAGCAATGCATGTTTGGTAACCACACATAGGTGGGTGTGGTAGTCTTGTACGGTACACATTTCGTACCAAGACTGTGTGTGCCAAAGCCGGGATTCTTGGCTGGTTTAACTTCAAAAGAATACTGAGCAAAAGTTCTTAATAAAACCCTGTGTTAAAAACTTTGATTTGTTGTTATCAAAGAACAGCAGTGAGGCTCTGTAGTCTGTCAGGAGCCTGTGGATCCTGACTCCTGTCACCTGTCTGCTTTTAGGAACAATCAATCACCTACGTCTGGGAATCATTCTGAGAAAGCTGTATGGGTAACTGGGTCTAAAATACTATACCTGCATCTGATTGGGAGCTTTTAGTATGATGTGGTTTTCTTCTCTTCTTAACTGGCCAGTATGGCCACCACTTGCTTCCTACATGGCAGAAAAGAAGGAGGTAAGCTGTGCATTGATAACTGGGTGGTGGTTGGCTTGCTTGAATTTAGGAGTGAATTTCATGCTAATGCAGTAGCTATTCAAGCATGTCTGAAAATGCATGTAAATTGGGTTAGATTCTTTAGTATGGCTGGCTGATTCTCAAGTGAATTTTGCTAGATGAACTGTGTAATCAAGTCATTGTATTATAAAGCTACAAGACGTGTACTCCATGTATAGATGTTTGGTAAATGAAAATTATTACTGTAATTTTGAGCTCAGTAGACCTTTTAATGTTAGAAGGAGAAAGAGGCTGGCTGGCTGTGATGGTTGTTGTGATGAAGGCCAAGATAACCTATCAGCAAAAGCCTTTGGGCTTTATTTTTAGATATGCAGAAACATGATGAACTGGTAAAATGCTTTTTGCTGTGTTAGTCAAGTTTTTTGAACTCTATAAACAGATAAATTAGTTGACAACATGAAATAACATAGTTGGAAGCTTGTTTGCTCAGTGATGAAATTGTAGCTCTTTCTAACAATGCTGATATAATTAGGATTTTCTCAGTAATGCTGCTCTAAACCCTGCTTCTGGCTTACACATAGCTATGAGCAAATTTTAAAACTATTATAAATGTGACTAATAGTCAGAGTGATGCTTTGTAGCATCAATGAGGGGCTACCGAGTGTTGTATATATTTGGGCAGAGATTTCAACTTTCTACTGCATGTAATTGTTGTTACAAGTCAAGTATATATCCAAAACTTAAACACTTTAGATTCTAAACAACTAGAATCTGCGGTGCTTGGCTAAATATGTTAGAAAGAAAGAGTTTTTGAGACAGCTGTTTAAAAGCTTGATATTTTGGCAAGAATTTCCTGGAAAAATACTGTTTTCATTTTTAGATGACCATTTACAAACTTTTATACTGAAAAAAACCCCAAACAAACCCCTGCTGATATCCTGAATCCCAGGAAAACTCATCTTTAGTGTCAGTACTTACTTGATCTAAATATGAAGACACTTCTTAAAAAAAAACAAAAACAAAAAACAAACAAAAAAACAAAACAACAAAAAAACCCCAAACCCCCAAAACCCCACTACACAAAAGCCACATAGGAAAGCAGTTTCCAAACCTTTTTTCTTTTTAACAACTTGAGCTCCCTTCACTCTACAGCAGAGAAGCACATGGGCATGGTTTAGAATTCAGACACCCGGATTTCATGCCTCTCTTTAAGGCAAAGTTTTGCTCCCTTATGTGGAAACTTTCCAAGGAAATGCCTTGGGTTTTGGAGAGTTTTTTTTTACCCCTGAAATACTGATTTTTTTTTTTCCTGTTTTTTTTTTTTTTCTTTCTGCTCCAATTGGAAGAGATACTAAAACCATCTGCACACAGATGATTCTTCATGGATTTCATCTTCATTGTCAAAGCAGTGTTGGCTGTCTTACATGCTTGTTTGAATGCTTGTAGAGTGTTTTGTGACCCTGAGATAAGAGGATATTAAGTGTAGTTTGGTATAACTTGGCCATTTACAGTGTGGTCAAGAGGGCAATGCTTTGATATCCTCCAAGAGTCTACAGCCATTATTGGTTTACTTTTTTTTTTTTTCTCCTACTCTATGTAGAAATCATTCTCTTAAAAAGCCAACAAAATAAAAAAACCCATACAAAACTAAAAACAAATAAAAAACCACCAACCAAACCAAACAAAAAACCCCCACCTGTGAAGACAGTTATGCAGATAAAATTGTCCTGAGAATGATGTGTGCCCTCCAAGTCTCTAAATACTGAAGGCCACGACCAGTGTTTATGTCATTCCAGCAATGGTGTGGCAGTACCATTTTTAGTTGCATTATATTCTCGATAGGGACCCAGGCTTGACTAAAACTTTGCTGTTTTAAGAAAAAAAGAGCTTTTCTTAATTGACAGGCCAGTTTAAAGAGGGTGATTTGTGACTGTTGTAAGACAGACTTTCTATGTAACCTGCAACACTTGTATTCCCATACTAATGGGGAGTCCAAGCCCTATCCCAGAACACCCTGGAGGTACTGCTTGGGTACAGTGTCTCTTCCCAAATGAATTCATAATCTAAGCTGTGACTCTGAACCAGGTTTAGTGAATTTAACCAGCTGGCCATGACCAGTAACGAGTAAGCTGGGAGAAATTTGAATCTTTCTGGTGACTTGGAAAAGGGTATTTTCTTGCGACATAGTATGTTCTGTGCAAAGTAGCTTCTCTACTCTTCAAGATTGGTCTGACTTTTTCTGGGTGGTGTCTCATCTTTTTGTATCATTTTTGTAACTGCCATATGTGTTTGATTCAGCTGGAATCAGTAACTTAGAAATGCTTAATTAATATCAGATGCTTCATAGGAATGAGAAGCCCTCCCAAAGGCAGAGAGGCAGTAACTTCCCAGGCAGTAGAAGGAACTCTTGTGGTTGTGATGTGAAGAAAAGCTCTTGTATATAGGTGAGCAAAGTTTGTCTCTAGCTAGTCTGGATTTGACAAAACTGTGGCAAGTTCAAACTGTGGACCTTTTCAGATATATTGAAGCCTCTGAAATAACTCCTGGACAAAAATTATCTCTAGATTCAGTTATCTTAAGATGAGCTTTCATCTCGGTGCGTTAAAGCTATGCTGTAAAGTCACAGGTGACAGCAGTGAGAAGGAGCAGGGATTTTCCCCTTAAAAAGGGTTGGTAGCTTTTGTATCTAGATTGTTCTTTTATAGGGTGCAGAAGGTAAAACCAGGTTGAAGGTTACACTGTAAGCGCATGCAAATAACATTATAATACAAATCATTAAGCTAGCAGCTATGTATATTTACCTACAACAGTCCTGAAGCAAATCTGAGATCTTTAATATAATTTAAATATGAAAATAAACTTATACACAGAGTATGAACCAAGACAGGTATGTGCTGGGAAGAGGTGGGAACAATCTGAGAATGAGCTATAGAAGACATAGATATACTTGTGCTCATGCTTGCCTGTAGCTGACCACGCGTCTAACCAGTCAGTCTTTCAAGAATGTTTGAATTGCCACCGTAAGTTGGGTCAATGAGACTGCACTGCACCAAGGTAATTTTGCCAGGTTTGTTATTGACCAAGCAATATCAGCTCATGGGAAAACAAACCATGCTGCTTCTCCCCCACCCCTGAACTGCATCAGATCCTTAGGTAGTAGAAGCTGTTGTCTGGAAAGCTGGAGTCACAGATGAGTGGGTGGATGTCGAAGTCATTATGACACAAGGTCTCACTAGTGAGAAAGGCTGGTCAAACAGTAATAAGAGGCAATGAAAATAAACAGTAACTGCAATTAACTATCAAACACTATAGGAGCAAACCTGTTTTACCACAGGAATAAAGTACCTCCTTTTTGTGATGAGTGGTTGAAACTGCTTTGTACTAATGTATGTTGCCTGGTGTGCTGTCATAAGGCTATACAGAAGCTGCTAGAAAAAAAACCCAAATTAGAGAGAGAAAAAAAAAAAACTATGACAACAGGTAAATTGTAAAATCTCTACTAAATGCTGGAGATCACTCCCACAAGTTCTGTGCAGTAAATCAAGACTGAAGCAACAAAGCATCAAATTCTTGTCAAACTGTCTTGATAAAATGGTTTTATCAAATCATGTTCATGGTTGAACCTTGTAATAAAAGCTCCAGAGTGGGGCTTGTCATTTTGTTTACTTCTTGACTGCACCATAAATCTCCTGCATGTCCTTGGGGGAGTTGCTCAATATAACCCTCTCAGTTCTCTACTGGTGAAAATATGACTATACTTTTCCTTCTGTTCCCCATTTTATCTGAGATTGCAGCTTCTTGAGTGGCCACTATTTCCATAATTCTCCAATGGATTTCTCATTCTACCTGCAGCTTGTATGAAATGATATAAAATAACTTTAAAAAAATCATGTCATGAAATCACATTATTCACCTATCTGTTTTTATAAGGACACTTTAAAAATATGTTGGTTTTCTATTCCCCCCCAGCTTTGCATACCACAGTTTAAAGAAAAAAATGAAATACAAATGTGTTTGTCACAATGGTGTCTTGTTGCAAGGAGCTGGTTTTGTTTGGTCAAGCTCTTTAGATAAACCAAAGAAATGTGTAATTATCTCTGCTTTCTCAGTGCTTGCAGCTAGCAGACCACAGGAGTATATGAATAGGTTGTAGAGAGTGTGAAAAGTTGCTATATTCACAGAACTCAAATCAGGAAAACCAAATGTTCGGGTGTAGGAAAAGCCTTTGGTCTCCCTGCATTTGCATTTTCCAGCTCTACAGTGCAATTGTTTGTCTCTTGAGGATCTTATGAGAGGTGTTCAGGTGTTGGTTATAGATCGCTCTGGGTTCAGGTACCACTGATCACTGTGCTCATTCATATGTATGATTTTGAGACGGTACTTGTGAACTCAGAATATTCTGAGTCTCTTCAATTTATAATCTTTATAACCTGAATGCATGGTGGTGAATGAATCTGGCAGGGATAGAGTTAAAGGCTTTTACTACCTCTCTCTAGACCACCAGATGCTTTTCAATGTGCTAACAAGGATGGGTGGATTAGCAGGTGCTTCATGCAGGAAGGCTAATGAGGTTCATTGGCAATTGGGGATATGAAACAGCAGGGGAGGAGCAGGAGAGATTGGGGTCTGGAAGAGAGGGATGGTGGGGTTTCTGGCTGAATAAGACTGCCCAATCTATGCTGCAGCTGCCTCTTCTTTTTTTTGTTCTATTACTAATAGAAACTTTATATATATATTTCATTTGTATGCCATTGGTGATGAATACTGTGGAGTTCTTTCTCCTTGCTTGTGAACACCAGCGTTTGTGCATTAATTGCATTGCCATCCCTGGACTATAATTCTTATGGTTTCATTGCAGTTTTGTGTAATTGCGTTGCCTGTGCTTGTTCTGTGCACCCTCAGTTAGTAGCTTTGTCCTGAGAGAGGTTGTGCCCTAAACTGCCAATGACTCACCTTAATGGGGTGGACCACAGATGGTGCAAGTTTCCTTTCCAAAGTTCTTCTGGTCCAGCTGGGCTGTCAGGGTGAGTTAACCAGATTAATTTGGTCAGTGCAGCTGAGTCAACTGTGATGGTACCAAAGTGGGTGGAAGGCACTAAACAGAATAGCTCTGCCAAATCCCTAACTGTTCAGAATCTGCCCATTACCTCCCTCAAGAAAGGAAAGTTTTAAAATATCTCTTTTCAGAGTGTTTTCTTTTTTTTTTCCTGAAATCAAATTAAATTGTTTTCACTCTTTTCGCCACACATGTAAAGGCAGAAGTTCTTGCAAAGCATTGTGTAGATGCAGGAGCTTTACTTGCAGGCAGTAAGAAAGTTTAAGTCATGATAGGGTCATAAGATGTGCTGCTCTATCAAGCTGAAATGCAAACAGAAATATCTGACATCAAGAAAGGTCTACTGTCTGCCTGGTTTCTAGAATAAGTCTAGTATAGTTATGTTTAGATTACAAGAAATACTCAGTCTTGAAAATCTTCTGAAATCTCTGTGTAAGAGGAAGTATATATTTTCAAGCAAACAATGGTAATAAAGCTGCATAGTTTCTCTTCTAACTCAGCCATACATACTGCTCTTTTAATTAGCCTCAGTCTGCCATATTGGGACTAAATCTCTTATAGCTTTCTACATCTTCTAACCAATAAGGTCAAAACTGCTGTACGGTCATATTTGATTACAAATGAGTGGCACTTTATTGAATTTTTGGGGTTTAGAAAATAGGAAAGATTAAATTGTCGTTGCTAAAAGATGAAGGAAAAAAAAGACAGCAGGTAAACCCAAGTGCAGGACTTGCCACGGCTTTGTCTGCAAAACATTAGCAGTGTAAACAGCTAATGTGTGTATGTGTATTTCCTTATTTTGTGTGTGTGCGTATAGTCCCTCTATGGCTGGAAACCTGCCTGGTGGTTCTGCATTTCTCTCTTCAAGGCATTGTGCAAATTGAGCAAATCTTGAGTTGCTGTAGGCCAACTTGCAAGTCTGTAGCATTTATAACTTCTTTTCCAGTCTGGGATGTGTCAAATGACTTTTTTTTTTTTTTTTTTTTTTTTTTAAATTCAGATAGACATTTAAGATGTCTTCCAGGAAAAATAATAGATAGATGAAATTTGGCTTTCAAATGGTTCCTCAGGCCCAGGTCTAGGGATGAGAAGCCTTATAGAACTTTCTGGGTATTGCTGAGATCCATAAGGTCCTCAGTTTAGTCTGAAGTCTCGTTCATTTTTTAGGGCATTCTGGTCCAGTGATAGAGTTGGGATGCGCAGAGTTATCTAGGCTAGGATTTGATGTAATATGGGTAGCTGCTTCTGGACTAGAGTTTATCTCGGGTTGTTCAGATACCTGAGCTGACTCAAAAAGATGGGAGTTCCCAACATGAGGGGAATAAAGATGATACGTGTGACCCAGCTGGTTCACGCGACTTCCACCTCTGTGCTGCATGGCAAGAAATGCATGAATATAGAAACTATGTCGGCAGACGAGGTTGATGATGCTAATGAAAAGTGGCAGTTCCACATCTCCAGTGCCAAGTGCATTACTGAATAATTCAGTCCCTTGTACTGTACACTTCAGTTTCTCTCGGAAAGGGATTTATTAGTTGGCACAGTAATTCTACTACTGTCTTCCTCACAGCTTGGCCATAAGAATGCAATAGGGTGTGCTTGGGAGCAGGAAAGAGATTTACAGGAGACAAAAGCTACCCTGTGCTCCATCTATTATATATTCTAAGATAAATTCTAGGAGCTGCTCTAGTTTACAGCTGAGAAGGGGAAAAAGTGAGAACGCTTTTTTCAAATCAACACCTCACACAGCAGTACTTCTTAATGCATGTTACTCAGAACCTACATTCTTGTAAGGAGAAGTTTTTTTATTTTTTTTTTTTTTTTTTTTTAGACTGTGGATAATACTCTGTCCCCAGGAGTTTTTCTTGCCATTATGTATTGTCAAGAGCTCAAAATTTCACCCAGTCAACTCTTCTTGTAATCTTCAGATTTTGCAGTAAATTTGGGCCAATTAACATGAGAACCCAGGTCTCTGAATGCAAAAAAAAAAAAAAAAAAGTAAAAAAAAAAAAATTTCTACTAATTCTTTTGAAGCACCATTGACAGATTAAATTTACTGGGCTTCAACTTTGGAAAAAGCACAATAGCTCCCACAATGGAAAGCTTCCTCATGCAGGAACTCTTAAGACCTATCAAGTCCTTTTTCCAGATGCTGAACATCTATTGGAAGTACACTGTTTTGTTTTTTTCCTATTCAAGGCAGCTTACTGAGATCCTTTGGTATCAAGGAAGAAAGCAGGGTTTGTGTTAAAGGTCATGGCTTGAGCTCTTTCTCTGCTTCTGCCACAGCCTCCTTAACATGCAGCAAATCATGGGACCCTTTTTGTGTCATCTTGTACTTCACAGAGGGCTTTTGTGAGGAGCATGTTCACTTAACTGTGTTATGAAAGTACAGTCTGTTTCTTTAGATGGTGTTGGTGTATTGCGGTTTTGCAAAGTAATCTCAAACTATAGTGGAAAGTGGCAGGAGGAGACTGGTCACAAGCACTTCGAGCTGCTTCCCTGATCGTACTGAGATAATATGGTGTTGCGGTATTTCTGCAGATTTACCAAAAGTTATTCAAGTTATGGGAATGTCTTGATGCTTCAACACTTGATAACATGGGAGCAGCGATCTTTCCTCCCTGTTGTGAAGCTCTCACTAACGTTTTCAAAGCACTTCGAGAGCAACAAAACAGCAAGTAGATACTATGTTTACTTGCTGGTTTATCTCATTAAAAATAATACCCATCACCTCTCTTTTCTTCCAGAAGTAATTTTTTTGTGTGGAATACTTTTGTTTTCTGTTAATGCTTTAGTTTTCTTCAGTAGAAGAGGGGTGAGAGCCTAGGCTGTATATAGTTGCTCTTTCCCTAGAAGAGAAAGGGGATTGTGGGTGGGGGTGAACCAGAATTTACAATGATAATGCTGTTGATCTTGAAGTAAACTGATAGACTTGATAAGCTATAAAGGAGTGGGGTTTTTTCCTCTTTAGGCTGCATTTGAAAATATACACATAATTCCTAAACAAGACATTGAAGTCTTGCAGACTACTTGCAGAACAGAAGTAGCAGAAGATGGGATTTGTACCCTGGGCAGCAATAGCCTGTAGGCTTGCATAGCCTGGTGGGTAACTCAACAGGACCTCCTACTGCAACGCTATTCTAACTGGGTTAGTAGGGTTACTGTTTTCTTTGTCAATAGTGATAGGCTGTTACATGCAAGAGACAGCCTTGTGTTCTGCTAATGGCAGCATTTTATGTGTAAGTATATAAGTTTCTTCAATGACTTTGATGGATTACCATTAGTGTCCAGATCTCCTCCATCACTTTTTCTATTCCTGCCTTTTCAGCTGGCTCCATACATCCAACTTTGAAAGTGTCCCTCTCTGACTTTGTTCAGTAAATAAGTGAGGAGATTAAATTAAGTTACCCAGGGATTGTATTCAGTCATCTGTTCAAGTGGATCCCTGGCTCACCGAGTTGGTTTTTGACTATGCAGGGGTGTGTTTTCACCTCCAGATAAATTTTTTTCTCATACAGGGATCTTTTTACACCAGGCACTCTCATGTCTTTCCATATTGTTACAGAACTCAGAGGGAAGTGTACAGAAACAAATAAAAGGGAGTTGAGGCAGCACATAAAGAGGCTGTAAGAATTTAAGAGATAGAGAAATGTGGGGAAAAATGAACAGGATTTCCCCATGGGTAGATGGAAAATGACTGGGGATTGGGGAGGAGGGTTATATTCATCAGCTATAATCCTCAGCTGGTCTCCTTAGAGCCGAGATCAGAGTAGTGTGCCTTATGCAGAAAAGCACTTCAGTTTGTCTCATTATATTCAATTGCTGCTGGCTGCAGAGGAGAGCACAGTTAACCTGCTAGCTGTGAATGAGAGAGCTCAGGTATTAGCAGCAATTGAGGCACAGAAGCACAGACTATCATCTGACCTGCTGAAAGCAACCTTGTTTCTGGTACTAAACTGGTATATAGCTTCTTAAATGTAAGCTCAGGTGTTTCTGTGCTATAGGGCAGTTAGTAGTTTAGACTAATCTTCAAGTACATGCTTAAGTACTTATCTGCGTGAGGGACAAGCAACATGATAAACAGTAAAGAAGAAAGGACAGCACTCTAGAGCAGTTGACATCATGTGGTGACCCATGTCTGTTCAGATAACTGTGGTTTGTATGCTGCTGGCAAGGTCAGACATCTAGGGTTAACTAATCCATGGTTACTGAATTGAGAGCTGTATCCTGTACAGTGGTGAGTCTGCGTTCTCTGTAATGGATTAGTGACTTGGTGTGAACTCCAAGTGTGCTGCAATGGCAAAATGTCCAATGCGAGCCTTGGACGGGTGAATAGAGGAGAACAGCCATCAGGGATGACATTATATCTTCATGCACAGTTTGGTACAAAATTCCAGGCCAGTACTGGAATGTTTTGTGCTTGATCCACACTTACAATAGGACACTGGTGGGGGAAAGGTGTATAAAAGAACCACAATGTATTTGAAGTCTGGTCTTCAGTGATGGATTTAAAGACTGATATGTTTGGGTGGTCAGGAGGATTAAGCAGTACCTTGGTGGCTATGTTGTGGTACCTTCACCTGGAGGAAATTCTAGAATAATAAACACCTTTTTCATCTAACAGGAAAAACATAATAAGCACAGATGTCTGAAAGCTGAACCCAGGAAAATTCAAATTAAATGTGAAACACAAATTTTTGCTAGGTGAAGTTGGATCAAAGCACCAGGAGACTTGTGGAGTCTGTTTCCCTTAATTCCCTCAGGTTAAGACTAGAAAGTATAATTTGATCAAACCGGTTTCTGCTTAAATATATAGGTAATTGGTTAAAATTTTTAAGTGCTATCTCAAGCAGGAAATTTTATTACTCTATAATGATATTCTTTGGTTTTAATATGTCTGATCAGTTGGAGAAAAAAGAACACACCATTTTTCTCTGTCACTGAACAATTACATTTCATTAGAGTGATCTGGAGAATAAAAACATTTTTGTTGGGTTTTATTTAGCTTTTTGTAATGAAAACGTGAATTTCTTTATGCCAAGACATTCCTATTTCATGAAAAGGTGATGTCAAGAGAAAGTGTCTTGTGTGTGCACGCATACTGTTTGTTGTATTTTGAAAATGCATTTCAAGAAGCTATGTTGCAGCAGTGGATTGTTGCGTATCTGATAGCTCAAGATCAGGAAGAGAGGACTGAAGCTCCTTAGAGAAAGGTGTATGGTGTTTGTTTACCACCTACTGCTGTTCTTTTGAAACACATCTGTGAGCAGAATATTCTCAAGGGATGTTTATAAAATAAGCCAAGAGCCTGTCAGCCACTCAGCCTTTTCTCTGTGTTCTTGTGAGTAAGTTACATTTCCTCTGTGTTTTCCTATCCCTCTTGCAAGATAAAAATAATCTGAAATCCACAGCAACACAGACAATTATCTGGCAGCTGGGAACCTGACAGCCCAAGTATCCCTTTATGAAGAGAATTGGCCCTGGCAAAAATCTTCACATGCTGGGGAACTCTGTTCATGCTGTCTTGCTGAAGTACTGGGAGCCTCTTACATGCTTTCATCATGCAAGTCCTAGATAACATTTGCTTGTTATTAGAGACTCCTTCCTTAAGTCCTTAGCTTTGTGTAGAGTTTTGTAAAATGTTTCACCATGCTGGCCTTAGGTTTTATTGACTCTGACTTCATGGAAGCATGCAATGAGTAAACTACTTCTGTTTACATATTATTCATTACTTGCCAGTGCTTCTTTCAGGAGCTTTTCTGTTGCTGCTCCAAGAATAGTCCCCATTCTAAAGATCGACAATGGTGTTTGTTTATCAGAAATGAAAAAACTGTCTATTTAAAAAAAAAAAAAAAAAAAAAAAAAAATCCCCAATCTGATAGCAATAACCAACTTTTGTGGCACCTCCTGCCTGGTTGAAAGAGCAACGTTCACATGTGGCAGTGCATTTGAGCTTTGAAATATGAATCTGGAGATCCTTGTTCAACTCTGGGCTTGGTTACATGTAGGCTTTCCATTGGATTTAGTTTGAATTTTGTTTTATTAGTAAACTTCTAATTGAAAATTATAAATTATTCAGTTAAAAAGGTTCTCTTGTAAAACTTGGCTCTGAACTTAGGAATGACTCAGTTTCAAGCACAGTTTGTCTGCGATACTGTAACCTGTATTATTGAAAGATAACAGCAAAGGAACTGTTTCCTTCATGCTAAATAAAATGGAAGTAGGTACAACTATTTACATTTTGTATTCTTTTTAAGCAAATTATAAATTTCACTTACCCATATTGCACCTCAGTAATATTTTGTAACTTGCTGGGTATTTACTGTGTGCTGCCCTAAGCTTCAAGACTTAAAAAAAAAAAAAAAAAAACCAACAAAAAACCACCAAAACAAATCCCACCAAAAAGAAACAAAACAAAACAAAAACACCCCACAAAAAACAAAAAACAAATGAACAAACAAAAACCCAACACCCCCCCCAAAAAACAACCAAAAAATACAAGCGGACAAAAAACTCCCTAAACCCCCCCCAAACAAATCTTGAAACACTGTAGTGTTTCACACAGTAGAAATATTGAAACTTGCACGAAGTGCTGGTGGTGGGGAAGTAAAGGACCCAAAGCAAGAGGAGTGCAACTTCAGCTATTTGAAGTCTAAATCAGCAAATAGTAAATATTTTAAAAACACCTCCCCCCACCCCACCCCCCCCATCAAACAAAAAGAAACAAGCCCAAAAACCCCAAAGCAAACAAACAAAAACCCCACCACAACACAAACACCAGCTAGCTCCGTGGTAGTGTATGTTGGGCTGACTTGACTTCACCTAGTTCCAGCGTTGCCCAGATCCATGTAAAACCGAGCCCGGGCAGCCCCAGTGTCCTGCTCAGAGCCTTGGGGGCGGCAGCCAGCGCCTGCTGCTGGAGTCGGGCATCTTGCTGGGAGACCTGGTGGTAAAGGGTGGCTGCGCTGCCCTAGAAGAGGCAAAAGGAGAGGGGAAATTGTGGTCTCTTCACAAGGCGGGGGGACAGCGGGTAGGCTGCGGCTGCTTCGCACCAGGCCAGAGCTGTGCCTGGCCTCACCCGCTCCCTGCTGAAATGGGCTGGATTGATCCCTGGGCTTCCATTGACTTTTGTGGTGTAAATAATATTCAATTATTAGGAATATCAAGCAGACAATGAGAAAACACACTCCTCAGCTATGTAAGTAAGTTCAATCATATTTCTTTTATGCTGCATGTTAATGCGTTTAAGTTTTATGGAATAAGTCATTATGAAAACTTCCATTTTGGTTTGGGAAACAGACGCAACATGAGGAAGCAGTTTGCCTGAATCCTCTGCTAGGATGTCCAGTGTCCCACTACAGTTTTCTCATCTACCGGGCAAATGACGAGTGTAAAGGCTGCAGGCTGAAGTCCTTCCTACATGTGTAATGAAAACATGTGTCATTGTTTGCCCGGCCTTGTTAGCACAGAAAAGGTTCATGAAGTGTACACAAAGAATGAGTTTTCAACAATTGCAGATGTAAAGCTAGTCTTTGCAGTCAGAAAATCAAGGCAAATGGGAGCCTCACAGCACTGGGGGCAGTGTAGTGCCTTTAACTGACTTCTGAGCATTTCTGCGAGGGCATTTCTGCAAGGGTTTGGTGCGATACTATGTGCATCATGGCAGCTGTTGTGTGAAGCTTCATCCCTTGTTCCTGTGAATTTGTGTGTGATATTTAATGCCACAAGTGCCAACCAGGTACCTATTGGACAATCAACAGTACCAGCTGCTTACTGATGTTACAGTTCATGAAGCAGCTAATAACTGTATTGGTATCATAATTTTTCACTACATTTGTTGTGTGATAATGCAAATACTCCATTTGAGTTGTTGCTGCTAATGCAATGTCAAGCTTTGCAAAAGTTCTGGGGCAAAACCACAGTAGCATGCCATCTTTATCCTGTCACAAAAATCACACAGGATATTAAGCACTTGCTGTATTGCAGGACAGAATACAAGAGATCTCACTGAAGGGTCATGAAAAACAGTCTATCAGAGGTTTTGCAATATGTGTTGGGTGCAGTAACACACAATCAGTGGCCTTTGGCTTTGCTGCATCTCGGTTCTCTCTCATTTAGTCACCTGGGATCTTGATTTTGTGCAACTAAATAAGAATTTTGGGGCTGTATTAAGGTGATGTACCTAAAATATGTGTTGAATGTGACCCTAAAATTTTTGCAGGTCTACTAATTTTTATTGAGGGTAAATATATGATTTTACCGAGGTTCAGTTGGAAGGAAGCAGTGTATCAGCCCCAGGTTTGCCAGATTAGCCAGGCTCGGATGCTACTTTGTGGATAAGAACCACATTGATACCCTGTAGCTAGCCCATGATAGGGTGGAAAACTGCATAATAGAGGTTTCCCTATTGGGGTATGGGGAAACATTGTTTCTGGGACCTTAAAAAGGATTTGGGCACAATGTACTTGTACTCCAGGCCTGGAATAATGAGATTCTCTGATTTACGGTCTGTATGTGTACCTCCTTGTAGGCCCTATTTGTATGCAGAAAAGCTCCAAACAGTGTAATTGCATAGGTGTGTACAGATGGTGATTTGTGACAAAACTGAAGATCACAGACAGATTTTCCAGGAGAAAATTTGGTGCTTACATTGCTAAATTAAATATTAACTTAGCATTAGGAGCTTTCTCATGTGTAGGATTGAAAGAAAGATTTGGCATTCTGTGTAAGCAAAAGAGCATGTGATATTTTTTTTTTTCCATTTGAAGATGCTGAACTGGTGAATCAAATCACAGTTGCATTATCTGTTC
The DNA here is from genome assembly GCF_965183815.1 of Platalea leucorodia. Lineage (NCBI taxonomy): Eukaryota > Metazoa > Chordata > Aves > Pelecaniformes > Threskiornithidae > Platalea > Platalea leucorodia. Next base: position 27,354,383 of record NC_138826.1, read on the forward strand.
ATCATGCTTTAAACTAGAAGGTACTATGCAGTTTGAAAATATTCTGGTAACTCATTTTCTAGGGATCAATCACTGTTTCAGTATTCAACTATTGTGTTGCTTCAGTTAGTTAAGAATGCTTTACATGATGCCAAATATTTAAAGTTGCTCCTGGTTGTCAGTAGTTTGAAATTTCCTTTAGTCTGAAATGTTTGTAAAAAATTTTTGATTTTGTGTGGTTTTATTTGACTCATGGTGTAAGAACTTCAGTTTTACTGTATGGGGAAAATTGTATCAAAACAGCAAAAAATTACAAGAAGGCAAGCTCTTTCAGGAGTTAATTTTGATGAAGAATCAAATCTTTTTTCCTGTGCTTTGACTGTAATATATCTAAATTGTTGGCAGTTAAATATAATGATCTTCATAAAGTTTAAGACTGTGATCTTTCTTTTCCTGTAACTCATTATTTATCTAAAACTCAGTGCTACTGGAAAAGGCTACTTTTCAACTTCAGTTCTTACCAAAAAAGTGTCTTTTTTTTTTTTTTTTTTTTCTTTCTTTGTAAGTGAGCTGCAACTACTATTGCCACTTGGGCAATAGAATCTGTATCTAATGACAGAATTAGCCTGGCATACCTAAGAAACGGTTGTAAGAGAAACCACAGCAGCTAAAGCTCCTAGTACTTTGTCTTGCAATTTCAAAACAAGTGCAGTGGCAGCCTGGATCTGAAGGTATTAACAGAAAGGAAAAATGGATCCAGCTGGTCTGAGTTGGTCTGCCATCCTCTCCATGTGCACTACTATCAAGAGCACCATATTCACCTCCCCACCCCCAATCCCAAAAGGACCTCAATGGTACTTTCCTGTTACATTGTTCCTACTGTATCTAATATGTAGTTTGCATTCATTTAATCTTTGTCTCTTCACATACAAGGCCGTTTAAGGTATATGTATGTAACTCACTTTTGTTCCCGAAGAAATATTTTAATCCAAATACCTGGTGATACATGACAACTTTTAGTTGCTGCCCGAGATGTGGGATGGAGTCAATTTTCTGCCCTTGGAACAACGTGTTACGTGGTAACTAGTAAATGTGTCATTGCTTCCTTTGGTCAGAGGGAATACCATGTGTATTTGAATAGGCAGAATTTCATCTTGCCTATGGGCCCTGTATCTTGAACACCACTCCTGGCTATAGCATGGTCAGGCCTCCAACTTTAAGGTTATTGGATTGTCCTGTTGGCTGGCAGAGAATAACATTCAAGCCCAGCATATGAAATGGCTTTGTAAATCAGAGAGCAGATTTTCTTGCTCTAGAATTGTTGCTCCTGCGCACAATGGCAGTCCCCGGGGTTTCCTAGAGCAGGACCTCCTCCATATGTTCTCGCTGGCTGCAAAAGTCAGCACTGCAGTGAGAGGGCTGTACTCGTGACTGGAGACCCAGATGGAGGGCTGAGAGGCAGAAGCTACCGTTGCAGTCAATGTCAGTTCAGATGGAAAGAACCTGAATCAATGGTTTCCCTGTTTTAAGACAAGTCCAGCTAGTCATTTGTTGTAAATATGAGTTCTAGGAATCTTGGGAGTATAAAAATTGAGTATTTTGGCGTAATAGAGGTGATGGTGTGGAACAGAGTGGGTGGTGTGCTAATGTTAGACCAAGAACCTTCACACAAAGGTTATGGTATCATGGAGCTATTTTGATAGCTTGTTTGATTTAAGGGAGTGTGAAACACTGTCTTTAATCAGCCTCTGGTTGGAGAGGTGCTTCTGTTGAGAATAGCGGAGATGGGAGCTGATTCCAGGAGGTGGAGCTAGGAAGCCGGGGTCATTCCCTGCATCACAGGTTCTGAGATAAAGGCATGTTTCTGCACATCTGAATCAGGGTGACTTTTGAATAACTTGGTACATAGAAAAGCTTTATTCTTTTTTCTGATTTGTCAGCATTTGTCAGTGTTCTGCATATAACATGCAGGTCAGTCTGTGTGAGTGAAATAAAACAAGGAAACCACCCCCCCACCGCATTACCACCTGTGTTTAAAAGTATTGCCGCATAATCTATGATTACTTTATTAAATACCTTAAAACTTAATGTGGCATAGGAATCTAAGATCATACTTACTGTACAGTTGGACAAGCTGAGCCAGAGAGCATATCTGTTTCAGAAGTCTGATGTGACCCAGAGGTTTACCTCTCTTTTTGTAAACAACTTAGGAATTTCACTCCTGGTGACTTGTAACTGGATGAATTTCAACTTTGAAAGAAATTTGAATGAAAAATGTTACCTGTTTGTTCACTGTTTTATAGTAGTTCAGCAGTTCATCCTTCCCAAAATAATCCAGTTTCTAAACTCACTTCAAAGTCATGTTTGTAGTGGCCTTGCCTCACTGAATCCTTCAGGAAGGAATCCCTGACTTCTCACTCATACTTCCATGCTCTAAGCACTTTGTGGTGTGTATTGAGCTAGGCATGTTGTTTGATATTATCAGAACTTGGGTAATATTCTAAGTGGTTATAGACTCCTTGCTGTGTCCCTCATCTAGACTTTTTTTCATGCATCGTATAGAGGGAAGAATCTTTCAGCGTACACTAGTGGCTTTGGCTGAGGGATGAGAAAGAATTACTGTACTGAGAAGGGGTTTGTTACTACAACATTTAAATGCAGTTTTGTTGACTTCCCCCCCCCCCCCCCCCCCTTCTATGTTGCAACTTTTTCCCTATTGCTTTTATTTCCTGCTGATCCTTGAAAGTATCAAGTAAAACTGTGATGTTTGAATGCAGGCTGTGAATTGGTTTCTGACAGCAGAGGCTTCATTAAGTAAACTGCTTCCTAAGTGCCAGTAATGTGGTGTAACTGGGAAAATGTAAATGAAAGGTGTTTTCCAACGATCTTGACCGCCACTGCATGTGAAATGCAGGGAGCTTAGTCATTCTGTGTGTCTCAGGTTTCTTTCTGCTGCCCTTGGCATTGTGATTAGGCTATATGGAAGATTTATCATCTACAACACTTTAAAATAAATGGTCCTTTTTACAGAAACAGATATAAATAGATCTTGGATTACCCTTCTGCTTCGCAGCTGTTTCTTGACTGAGTGCACAAGGTATGCAGAACCAGCCCTGCGTGATCCTTTGCAAACACATCCCCAGAATGGACTCCCGGATGCCAAACTGGGAAATTGGATAGTAATTTTCAGTGGACAAAGTCTGTCATTACATCAAAGCAAGTCCTCAAACACGTAGGTTTGTTGGAAAAGAAATCTAATCCTACTCTCTGTAAATGTACGCTGAAGTCTGAAAATAAGAGTTTGATTTCTCTATGTTTTGCTGGTTTTGTGTGGATAAAGCTTTGACTTTTGGACTTGAATGATTAGCAAGCCACTGTCAGAGCCTGTTGTGTGTGCCTGTTGATCTCAATGCTCTGCAGTCTGTCTGGCTTCTCATCTTAGAAATGGAAACGAGTGAATCATCTTTTCTGGTTTACCAGAGTGGTGGAAGATCTACTGTAAAACTGGTCTCTGACATAAGTTTAAAAAAAGGTTACTCTCCCTGAAAAGAAACTTTTCCCTCTGAGGAGCAGCATCTTGTCCAGCAGGCTTCTACAGAGTTATGAAAGTAAATAGATTTGAAATCTATTTTCTATAAAAGGGTGCTCATGGGAGAGTATCTAATATTGTCTGGGTTAACATGCTGGACTGAGAATGGACTCGGAACACCGCCATCCCCTATACTCGCCAATCGTGTTTATTGCGTAGTGGTCCTAGGGCTAATTGTTTGGTCAGAAGGACTGACATGGTAACTCCCTCGATGTTAGTGCCTGTCCTCCAGTGTCTGTTCTGGGTTCTTGCTTGTTGATGGCTTTATAATTTCAGTTAAAATATTTGTGGTTAACATCTTGCTACTTAGAGCTTTAAGTGGAAAAAAAAAAAAGTTTATTCCTATAGAGGTCTGTTGTCCATCCTTACCTTATGAGACGTAAATATTTTGATCCTGTACAGCTGCCATGCTGGGTGGTTCTGGTTAGAAGACCTGTGAATCAAATGTGTTAGCAGTAGTAGTGTCAGAGTTGTTGTGGCTGCTTTGGAAATGTGTGCTATCTTCATACCTTCAGACTGAGATGGTTATGTATGTATTTGTAGGGACGAGTGAGGAAACTGCTGCATCTCGCTCGCTGAGAAGGAAAAGAATGTAGTGCCTCTTTTGTAAAGATGACAATTAAAATGTTAATATATTAATATTTTCCTCTTATTTCTCCCTCCTAGTTTTTTCATGTTCAGCTGAAATTTCATTTTTTTTCTAGATAAAAAGAAGGAAATTAAGATAAAAGCCAGAAAGGAGTCATCTCTCCGGGGAAAAAATAAAGTTCTTACCCTTCTCTCTTATGAACTACCAGTGCATACATTTTGTCCCAAGTTGTGTGTGAGAAATCTGGACGAAATAAAATAAAGTGGGATGGGGGAAACTAAATCATTGCATTTTCTTGCCTAGTATTTGTAGTTAAGCGCAGCTTGACAGTACCTTAAGTCGCTGCTGCTTCAATTTATTGCTTCTTCTGCTGAGTGTATTGAAGGTGTACATCACTTTAGGATTGTTCTGTGGGATGATCTGACACTAATAGTTTTGGGGTGGTTGGACAATAAATAAATAAATAAAATAATATGTAAACTTAGGAATTGAGTATTGTTGTGGCTTAACTCTTTATTGTGTTATTTGCAAGTTACACACATACTAATGCATGAAATCTCCATAAAATTATGTAGTGGGACAACTAAACAGGAAAAAAACCCAGAAATGCCTGTTTAACATAATAGGAAGTTATTTATTTTATCAGTAATCAGTTTAAGCATGTCTGACTAACCTTTTCTTTATATTCAGTGCTTTAAGGCTATTAGGCAAGTTTTCACACAGTGGCAAAGATGATGGGAAAACACATCACTTACAGTAAGAAATAGTGCCACAGCGCTGAAAAGACAGTAGCAGCTTAGTGATTAAATTGTGTTTGTTTCCCCAACCCCTGCTTCACAGCACTTTTTTTTTTTTTTTTTTTTTTTTTTTTTTTTAAATATCCGCCCCCCCCCCCAACGTGTTGCACAATGCCATTGCTCAGGCTGAGGGGCAATGTAGGTACACTGCATTACCTGCAAGAGACTGGAATGTTCCATCTCAAAAACAGCATCTATATTATAAAGACAAGATCCTACATCTTCTGGCCCTGGTGTCCTTGTTATTTGCATCAAGGCACCAGCATGAATCAGTTCACTGCGGCAGCAGTCCAGCTGATGTGACTTGCATTATTATCAGGTAGCTGATTGCAGTCTCTGGATGGATGGAGGGTTGGATGTGACTAGCATATCAATATCTGTGGTGGTGGTGCTGCTACTGCTGTGTGATAGTAATCTGTGATGAGGACAGAAGCCCACTCAGTGTTGCAGGAAAGTTCTTTAAGGGCACAATAAAACTCTGCGTTGTGAAATTCTGATTATCATTATGATTTTGTACTCGTTGACATACTGCCAGCTTGTCCAGAAGATGCTTTGACAAACATGTTTAGGCTGTGTAGAATGAAGAAGGCACAGAGCTTCAGTTTTGAAACTGCAAACAATTTTCTTTTGACAGAGAATTAATTTGAAATTTGGTACAAATCTGTGTGGGTCCAAGACTAAACTAGTCCAAGTGTTGGATTTCAACATAGTATATAATGATTTTTCTTTTAAAAACTTTTTTTTAATTTCCTGTTAATGTAACTGTGTCACTTCATAAAATTTTGGGACAATGCTTATGACTTTTTATATGCTGTGATAAATGGTTCAAACACGGGATCTTGACTTTCTGCTTATTGATCCCAAATCTCCATGATCTTACTGTCTTCAGCGGACCAGTTCCTGACCTGTACCAGTTGCAGACTGTAAAATGAGATACTCAAAAAATGCCGTTCCAAACTGAATCTGATTACAAAAGCAAAACCTTTTTTATTTCTTTTTAAATTTCTATGAGGAATTAGTAGAATAAAAAGCCCAACATAATGTCTTTCCCTTGATATTTCCTTTGAAAATGAAGACAACTTGACAACAAAAAGAAAATAACAATGTGCAAAAGAGATGGTCTTCATATTCAGAGCAGGATATTTTTTCCATAAGAAGCTTTTCAGATATGTACAGTAACAGAGGAATGGCTCAAACTCAGAAGTACGGACATTCTCATTGCAGTGGAGTGCTGCACTTTATTCTATTGACCCTGGGGAACCAGCCAGTGAAGGATATTTCTGACTTCTACATCAGTGCCTCAGTCACTTTTAAATATCTCACTGAGCAAAGGGAGGACAATCCAAGAGATTTGTATTTACAAACCACTTGAAAACTTTGTGCACTTAGCATTGCAAGAACCACTTTTTTTTTTTTTTTTTTTTTTTTTTTGTGTGTGAGCAGATCTAAGAAACTGTATTAGATTTTCAGTATGTGAAACAGTCATCTGGTGGAAGGAAATATTTTTTTGCATTTTATTTTTCTGTCTTAGACTTCTGCAAATTATTGAAATGCATCTTTCATAATGATACTATCTAAGGCAGTTTGTGTTGCTCTTTGAGTACAACAAAAGATTGTTTGGTGCCAATTTTTTATCCTCAGTAACTTGTGGGTGTGTGTTTGTGTGTGGGGGGTGTGTGGGTTTTTGTTTTGTTTTTTAAATTATGTGTTTAAGTGCTGTCTGGGCCAGTGTGCCCAAGAGCAGTGTCTCACCTGCTAGCCTGAAGATGATAAGGAGAAATAGAATTGCTAATAAGAAGAATATGCAACCTATGGTATGGATCATTTGTTTTGAAAGGTGGTAGACAGATGTCTAACAGAAAATGTGCCACAAATAAAGTGTGGTAATGAACAAGGTTCAGTCATAGCCCATATATTACATCAAGGTGAAAAGACTGGACTGGAACTGGGAAGTTAACATAGTAGCCATGTTACTAGTATTCTTTGTTGGGCCAATAACAAATTTCTTACTGTTGTAAGCAAGTTTTTTTTTCTCTACTGACTCTGGTTTGCCCTCAAGTATTTTCAATTCTGCCATTTTTATGAAGGCTTAGTAGTTGCCACTTGATGAACATGACAGTGTTTGGCCTATATTACAGCAGAAAAAAAGAGAAAGCAGTGATGTGAAGTTGTTTCTGACATTGTTAGTGAGGTCAGAGCAGTCTGTCATATCTAAATGACTGTGGTTTGGTCTGCGATATAAAGTTTGCAGATCCCTCTGAAGGTGTGTATTTAACTTTTTTTTTCCCCCCTGAAACGACTGGCTTTTTTACTTTGAGATCTGAAACAGAAGTGAGCATATCCAAAGGCTTTAGAGAAGAGGCTTTTCTCTAAGACTTGTAGCACATTTTTGCAGAATTGCATAGGCTGTAGATTTTAGCCTGAACAAAACCCCACTGAATTTTGGAGGCGTTAATTTTAGGATCTGTCTTTGAGTGCAAGTTCTGTAAGATCATGATGGCTAAGTTTTTTTTTTTTTTTTTTTTTTTTGAATTCTTCCAATTACTATTTCTACTGTATTTTGAATAGTTTGGAGGAAATCTAAAGTTACATTCTTTTGAACAGAAGCAGAGCTATTGCACCTTTTCCACTAGTAAAAGTATACTATATTGCAGTGAGCTCCCAGTACCATCCATTCTGTGAACTATCCTTTGTTAGCTGCTTTCTGATCCTTTGCTGAATTATTTATATCTTTATTTCAGCATCCCCCTTAGATGAGGCACTGGAAACTCCAGGACTTCTGCTATCACATTCACAGTAATAAAGTGCAGGATAAAACAAAGTGAAGCTTTCATAGTAAAATCCTAATTTACAGTCCAGCAGGGAAGAGAGAAATGTATATCCATCAGGGATATGGAGGGGAGAATCACATTCAGATGGAAGAAGTTTTTAATTTCTGTGTGTTGGACAGGACCTTATTGTATCTGTAAAAATTGTCTAGTTTCTGAAGATGAGAAAGGTGTTTCAGCTGAATGTCTTATTCAAAAGTAGGCTTGGGCATTCAGACACTCAAAACTTACTCTTACTTGCTCTTTACTTTCTCAGGTTTTACCTGATAAGTTATTTGTGATGACTCTCAATGCTTCCCTCTAGGCTCATAAGGCAGCATTAAAAAACAAACAAAGAAACAAAAAAACAGACAAACAAAAGAAACCCCCACAAAACCAACCAAAAAACCCACAAACCCAAAACAAAAACTAACACAACAACAAAAAACCAAACAAAAACCAAAACTCTGTCTTCAAGTTGGGTGAAAAGATGACCAGGCCCAGTAAAGTTTCCAAAATACGTGGTCCCAAGCTTAGGCATGGACTTAACCTTGGGTCTAAATTAAACTGGTAATCAGGGGCTAAGACAGACGAAATAGGTCATTATAATTCAACAGTCAAGAATACTAAATTACATTAAAGCATCTGAGAGTGTCTATACTTTTATTCACCTATAACAGTAACAAACCAGCCTCACAAAGTCGAAAATTAATTGTTAGTTAAGTTTAATGGCAATACAAATACATTAATACTGAATGTTGAAAAACCTGAGATGTGTTGGAGGGGAAGTAGGAGAAATAGCTTGAGGTATGGAAAACTTCTCCAACAGTGAGAAATAACAGGACTTATAAACAGCTTAGTAGAAGGAAGGTTTAGTAACAACTTGCTGACATTCTGTGATGGGATGCTGGACTTGCAGTAAAACATATAACTAGTTTGTAGCAAGGCACTGGAAGCCCATGAAGTTCAAACCATGAACTAGACATAATTTTTTAACAATAGGGTATAAATAATTAGAGCAGACTTTTGTGGGCATGGTAAACTTTATGGTACTTGGACTAAGTATATAAATCAAAATAGTATACTTCAGTAAAAGACACAATCCCTTTTGACATATGTTAGGCAGGAATGACTTCAGGAAATCATAGGAAGTGGAGGTTAGTGTAAGAGACTGTAATTGTCTCTTATCACCTTTAATATTTCAGCCACTTACGAATAAACTGTTTTTTGACACTCACAACTAATTAATGCAAAATGATATTCCCTTCTCAAGTCTCATATTTCTGATAGGCCTCAAAATGTATTCACTATAAAGTATAAGGCCATATTACTTTTTTCTGGTTTTGGGAAGGAGAAGAGAATCTTTCTGGAGCACCTTGGTGTTGCTGGCATCCTGTAGATGAACTGTTATCAGTAGATATATCGTGCTGACAGCTGATGAGAAATTGGGAGCAATTGATGGTTTTGACTGGCCAGTGCACATAGACTTAACATCTTTTGTACTTATGGTGCATGTAAAGGGAATTTCTATCTACAGTTAGAAAAATTATATGTTCAGACTACCCAAATATCCTAGTAAGAGTGAAGCTCTTACCTTTCAGGAATCCATACTGTGCTTGATCAGTGTTGGATGGACACTTTTGAGCATAATACTCCTAATGTTGCAATGTGATACTGTTATTTGCACAATTTTTAACTGCATGTATTTGTACATTACCTTCCTGTGTTTTTTTAAAAAAAAATAAGTTACTGAAATTAATACAATGAGATAAATTCCCATTTATCCAACTAACATGGTAAAAATACCTTCCTATACCTCGCTACTCTGGTTGACAAAGAGCAAGAAGTCACAAAATAATGGAAACACTTTCAATTGCAGTGTCATTTTCAAGGGCATACATCCTCTCTGCTAGGAACAGGAGGAAGGAAAAATAGGAAGTGCAATATACAAAAGGATCTTTGTGTTCCTAATATTGGCTGACGTGAGAAGTTTGCAAAACAAAACCAAATTTTGTCTAATGGAAATGAAATACATCTACAAAGAATACAACCAAAGATGAAACAGAAAGCGAATGAAGTCAATCATGTAGTTTGGTTTTTGTGCTTGCTAAAAATGAATCCCTTTACTTCAGAATTAGGAATGGGAATAATTATGTTGTATGCTTAAAGAATTAAGGCTAAAATTATGTGGTCTGTTTGTATTGGGAAAGCAAAGGGTAGAAAAGCCTTCTCTTTGGTACTTTTCCTAAAATCTGTGTGTCAGGATGCCCTTTGTATGCAGGGCAAGCAAAGTCGCAGTAGAGCAAGCAATCGAGCACCAGTGGAGCTGGTTACTTGTAGGGATTCTGACAGATTTCTGTCTGCCATCACACTGCAAATACTCTTTAAACAGCTGCAGCTTTGCTAAGCTGTAGACATTTCTCCAATGCCTTCGTGGTGTTCCTAACATAGCAGTGAACAAGGATTGTTCAGTGGTTCGATGTTTTACAGTTTCTTTGGCTGAGAGTTGGAGATAAGAATGAGTGTGCTGTGTTTGAAAAAACAAGTTCAAATTTCTGTTAAAAAGGCTATTTAAGTATTTGGGTCATATCACTTGCTTTTAGATAGTGTACTATAGATAGACTACTCCTGACTGTAGTCTTGTATTTTCCCTTGAATTGTGCAGGCCTTATTTCTGCAGTTGTCAGTTAATTTTGGGGAAAGCATTCTGTCTTTCCATGCATGTGTAGCATTCATGCTTGCTTTGGGCTTTTAGATGTTACTGGCCTTGATAGAAAACTTGTGTGACAGCATACACATTCTGTTTTATAAAGAAATAAGCCTGTTAAATTTGGCTGTACCAGATTTAAAATTTGCTTTAATTTCTTTTGGGCAGAAAAAAAATGTTGAGTCGATTGAAATACTTATCTGTGGTTTAGACTTTTTTTGTTGTAAGCACATATTCTTTTATTAATACAAGGTAAAGTTTTTGAAACCATGATGATTGTTCAGTCAAGCAGTATCTATATAATCTGTTTTGGTATTTTGAGGTCTTCTGAGTCCCAGTTTTCTTGTGTAATAATTCTAGCAGTACTGACAAAGCTCAGAGGGTGTTCTTATTTTGGCACAAGTATGTTTTCTTGAAATTTCTTTTCTTAGCTCTAGTAATAACATGGCTATTTGAGTAGCATAAATAGACAGAGCCAGCACAGAACAATCCCTTCTGAATGTGATTTCCCTTTTTTTTTTTTTGTGCATTGTTGTTTTGGATGCTTTGGCTGCAGCTGCTAGCCTTTCCTTGAATCATGCATTTTAATTCATCTTTGTGTTGTACAATGAAGTATAATGCAGCCAACCATAGGTTCTTTAGACAAGTCATAAGAACAAGCAGGTTTTTTCAACAGTTCTGCTCATATGCTTAGCAGAAACTAAGTATGTCTTTGTTTGCCTTTTCTCTCTTCTATTTCTCATTTTGCACTTGTGTTTCGGTGGCGCTGGATTTTTCTGGTGTGTGTGGTGGTTTCATTTTTTTTGTGTGTGTGCTCTAAAACCTGTTCTACTGGGCAATGTCTGTAGTCCAGAGTGAGGACTAAAGCTAAATAGTCTCTCATATTTGCTATATTTGTAAGTGATTGATTTTTACCAATGGTGTTCGGATAGCAGCAGCAGGTTGCTGTGTCTCAGAACACTGGAGTCTGACTGCTGAGCTCAAATTTATCAAATTCAATAGAAATATTAAAGCTTTCTGCAGCTGGCTTTGGGCTGGGAGATAAACTTTTGCAGAAAAGCATTTAGTAGGAATCCCAGAGGGTAAGACTGGCCACTAAGGAATACTTGTGATCAATAAGAGCAATCAAATAATGGATTAAAATTATTACCTTCAGTATCCTAGTATATTAAGCTAGGATATTTCATTATATGGATTACTAGTCAAAACAAAAATTGTCTTTTATGCATCCGTTTCTCTTACTGTGCTCTAGGCTTGAACTGCTATTCACAGTATTGTTACATGGCCTCTTAAGGCATATTGGTGCCTGTGAACGAGGCTCTTAAACCCCGTGCCTTATGTCATAACTCGGGTTTCTTGAGGTGCGAGTAGATGCTCAATAAACGACACTTTCTCTGTCATCTTAAAACAGGATGTCTAGACCTAATTTCATCTTGTAGCTGGCCAATTAACAAAAAGTGATTGTAGTACCCTCCTTTGAAAAGTCTTATATCATTGGAGTTAATTTTGGATAGTGAGCTAATATGGCAGTTGGACTCTTACTTTCAAGGGATATGAGAAGATATCTCTAGATAATGTTTACAGCTTCTGGATGGTGCAAAATAAAGTGCATACACAATGGAAAAAAACCTGAAGCTTTCTGATTTTTCTATAGATTAAAAACTTGATGTCATCAACCGTGTCCATCCAATTCTGCTCTGCTATACCGAGTTCCTTTTTGTGAACTGCAGATCGTTAGCTCATACAGGAGCATTTCATGGCAAGTAGAGGTAATGTTTCCAGGAGATATGAGCTAAACTAGTGTGGTAGATGCAGAATCATGAATGCATAGAAATGAATAGCCAACACAGTGGGAGAAGACCTTACAAAGCATTAAGGAAGTCATATGGGGTAATATCTTAAAACAGGAATACCTTAAGCTTGTATTAAGAAGTATCACCTAAACTGTATGATACATTCAAAGAAACTGCCACCAAATCCTTCCAGCAAACATCTTTTTCAGGTTTTCCTTCTAACAGTCTAATAGAGATGATTTTTAGAGCTCTTGTTTTGAAGAGAGAAGGTTATCTTTTATGTCTTAACGATGGATAGAAATTTTGTCTGAAACTTGGGCACCTTACAGTAGGTAGTAGACATAACTTGAAGCAGAAGTAAATAACCTTTAATAGAATATAGAGGATGAGAGCAAATGCCGCCGCTGTTGAGTGTTAGTCTAGTGCCTTCACCACAAGACCACAAAAATTCACCTTGCAAGGCGTAGATAAAACTGTGGAGCAATAAGCTGGGTTTTTTTGGACACACATGCACCAGGCTGAACTGGAAAAAAAGAATACCTTGGAGTTGTTTTATTGTTTATCTTGGGGAACAAATAGTTCACTGCGGAATAGAGTGAACTTCAGATAAGAGCCCTGACAGTGATATAGTATGATATAGTGTATTACCACTTTATTTTTGCAGCACCTTTTGTGGGAATGCTATCTCAAAGGCTTTAAGTGGTTAGATAATAGAGATATAAAGTTAAATGGTAGCAAGGAGAGAGAAATTAAGACTTTTAAGGAGAGAGAGGGGACAATCTTTCCAGATGACACTTGGAAGATAGATGGTAAATCAGCATGGCAGAAACTTTTTTTTAAAAAGCTTTTTCTAGATGGCAGGAAGTGTGGGAAAGTATCTGTTTAAAGAAAGGCAGGCAGAGAAGTGCATGTATAAAATTACTGCTGAATTGAAGTTTCCTCTTGCTTTCCAGCACCTACTTTGCAGTGCACAAGCTGAGTTTGTGACAGTTGTTTACACAAATACTTGCATTTAGACCTAGATTTCATTGGGTTATATTTGTACTGATTATAGCGAAATTATTCTTGACTTTTGCTGATTTTAAGTGAAGTAAAAGTAAACTGTTAGAAGCTTTTATTCATGTGTATCACTGTTCCTGGTGAGTTTTACCTTTTGCCTCCCTTTCTCAGCTTTTTGGTGGATTTCTCTACAAGACTGTCCAGGGCGCAACAGTCTTCACTTGCAGTTTTTACTGAATTTGTCGCTGGTTAACACAAACAGCAGTTTACACCTGATACGAACTATTCCTTGCCTGTAGATTTTTTTCCAGAAGCTTGTGCTCGGCATGAAACTGCACTGAATATGGAAAGCCTCTTCAAAACTGAAGCTGGATTGAGTTGTGGAATCTGACTTGGAGAAAAGTGCAAACAGGTTAAAGAGGGAAATTTATTTATGCTGCTGTTTCTTGTCCATTTAAATTGATCCCAATTGAGCCAAGTACTCACAACATCAAGGCTATCGTGAACAGGATAATAGCCTTGCACGTTGTGCAAATGTGCAAAGTAAATGCAATCTGTGTATGTTTAGGATGTGCACAGTATTGCCTTCCATGCTGTGGCCAACTGATGTGCAGAGGACTGTTGCTAACTCTTCTACAGGAGTGAGGTTACATGGGGGACCCTCAGTGTCATGTGCCTGTATGAGAAGTCCACTTCTTTTTTTTTTTTTGCACTGACAGGAGCTTCCCGAAGTATACCTGTTCATAAACTCCCACCTGGAAGATCGTTGCAGGTTTCAAACAGCTTCTGAGCAAGACTATGGTGGTTTATGCATTTCTCTAGACGAAGAGAGGCTAACAGACTGGTCAGTACATCATCTGTCCGAGTACCAGGCTTGAATCACTGCCAAATAGCTGGGTAACTGCAGGGAGTCCTGGTTGGAATGACTCTGTGAGGCTCTGTAGTGACAGTATGAGCAAATATTGTAGATCCTTGAATATTCAGAAATGAATACATTTGTTTTGTGTGTTCTTCACACTTGCAAACTATGTGTATGTATACTTTATATATAGACAGATATATACACACCTGACTCTTAATTTTCTTTATTAATTGAGAAAGAACGCTTTTTTTTTTTTTGATGTAGAACCCACAGAATAAGCCTATTATGTTGCAATTCCTTGTGGGAAAAAAAACCCCAAAACCTAACCTAGGAAAATACTTTTAAATGCCATAATATGTTCTATATCTGGTCATTATCTGCTGCCTTACTTATTCATTGCAATTGCTGTGTCTCTTTGACAGATATACCCTCTAAGATTTCCAGTAAATATAGTATTTGTTTATCACGTTGCTGTGTTCTTTAGATGACCAGGAATATAAACTGATTATGTACTTCTGAGGCATACGTGCAGTGTAGACCAGTCACAAGAATTCTGATCGGAAGATTGTTTTTATGGCCATATTTGCTGGTCACTTACAAGTGATAATCATAAGTTTTAACAAGGACCGATTTTCCTTGAAAATTATTTGTATGAGAAAGCTACATCAGAGGAATGGAACAAGTAATATACACTACCAAAAGCTACAAGAAAGTGGTAAGGGACATAGATGAATATAAGGTAACAGGCTGGATAAAATTGAGAAACATTTACTCTGGAAATACAAATATAACTCAGATCTCTGACTCTTCTCCTATGTCCTTAGCAATAACCATTATTTTCTCATGAAATTAAAGGCACAGGTTTTGGGTCTTTTGAAGGTTGTCTTTCCAGTTTTTCTTTGTTTATAGAGAAGTATTGTTCTCTTCAAAATGTGCTCTCCTTTCATTAAAATATTTTTAAGAAGATTTTCAGTCCTGTAATAAATGTATAAGTTGTCCTCATCTTATTGATTTCCAATACACTTTGCACCTTTGAAAAACACCATATCTGTGTTTACTTTTGAGTTACATTTGTTTTCATTGTTCACTTACAAGGAGTACATTAACACCTTCTGTCACTACCAGCTGGAGAATCATACTACTTTAGAAAATGCCTTCATATTTGAAAATAATTTTTGAAAAGATTGACCATGGAAGAATTAGAATATGCAAGGAATTTTGTTATCTTAAGGAAACTATTTCAGTGGGTTTCATTAACAGTTCTGTTGCTCAGTTTTCCCCCCCTCTGTTGGTATAGGAACAAAATTGAACTTTCTAGCTTTGGTTACTAAGCTTTCAGCTCCTGCAACTGCAGTTATTAATCAGCTGTCATGGCACACCATAAAAAAGTGGTTTTAGAAACCATGTTTGCTTTTTAGGCTAATAGTACTAGGAGGTAAAGCTGAGAGTGCTGCATAATGCATATATTTTAATGTGCCTGGGATAATGTTGCAGTCTTTAGTTTGAATTACTTGTATTAATTCTCAAAATAAATGTCCAAGATGATTTGCCAACAAAGCTGGTTCTCCTCTCCCCTGTTTAGTTGACTTAATTTGTGTACCATAGCCTAATAGATTTGCTATGGCCTCATTTAAAGATTTCTCTTATGCCTTTTGATCACTTGCTAGTAAGTATTACGAAGTAACAGATAAGCACTCAAGGATTTGCTAGACATGGAAGAGTAACTTGGACAAAAATCCAAATGGGGGGAAAAAATCCACAGAAACTTCTCAAGTATTGAATACACTGGGGGTTTTAGTCCGCCTGTGAATTTGTGCTAGTATGATGTTTCTAAGTGTATACAGGCAAAGCTGCTGCATCAGTGGAGTTTCCTCCCTGCTTGAAGTTCCTTCTGTGCCCCAATGCCTGTCTATTCGAAGCACTGAGGTGACTCAAACCAGGGCAGGTCTTCAGTGTAGACAAGACCTTAACATTAAAATACTAATGTTTTTCCTCAACACTGAGTTTGTCTCACATCAGGAGTCACAGGAAGCTGAGAAATGAAGCAGAGAAATAAAATTCTCTGTTCATCCACAGAGTGGTTTCTGCAAAAAGCAGCCAGGTCCTGACATTGTGCCTCTATTGTCCTGCCACCGAAGGCAGTCCCCAATACCTGTGCCTTGTATTTGTGGAATCAAAATGAGATTGATCATACTCTCTCACCAATTTGTCAGAGTTTTTTGGTTGATTATGAGCTTTCTTAACTTTAGACTGCAACAGAGATGAGAAAATGTGCTTTGCTTATGATGTACTAGTTCTTTGGAAACCTGCTTGCATGAGCAGCAGTCTTTCTCTTAACATGAGATTTTGGAATATATGCTTAATTGAAAAAAAAAAAAAAAAAAATCTCTTAGGAAAAGCTTTTCTACTCTGTACCTTATTGTCCCAGCTGCTCACTTCTTCAGTATGTGTTTTATGAGAATGGTGAGACTCTGTGCATTTAAACACTGTGAGGGATTCTCATACGATTTAGTGGTAGGAAGAGTGAAGCATGCTCAAAGCAAGGGTGTATGAAGGAAAATTATAGTCTCTGTGCTATTTTAAGCAGTAGAACTATGATACTGTGCTATTTTAAAGTTGTAAATCACTGTTAAATAGCCATGGACACACATTATTTGATATGTAGCTGTTTCTTGCTCATTGAAGGCTCATTTTGGACAGTTAGGTGTCAAAAGATTCAGTGTGTTGCTAATACAGAAATACAGTTCCTAAAATAAGATTACTGTGTTACTGTTCTGATTCCCAATGTTCTAATTTCTTTATTAACTATATGTTTTACATTGTTTATAATGTTTGTTCATTTTCCTATATCTTCTCAATCCAATTCCTACTGAACAATCATGAAATTTACTAGCATGTCAGTCTTGACATTAAAACTTATTTAACAGGTTGTCTGTATTCAAAAATGAATATCCCATTCTCTTAAATTCAGGTAATACTACTGATGCTGCTTCAAAATGAATCCCAGGAGCCCAGCTGGCAGAGGATACCTAGGAGAGATTAAGTCAGGGTTAAGTCTGGCTGATCTAACCACATCTGTAGTCACTGACTGACATCCTAGTTCCCCAGCCTTTGGGAAATAGTGATCAGAGGGTGAACACAGCAAGTGTTTCGTGTGGGTGATTAAATCAAACCTTTCGATGACAGTCTTAGCAAATTAATAGTGGGAGAAAAAAGGGTCTTTTTCACAATAAGACTCTCTTGGTTTGAAAAGCAGAGTGTAGTGTAAAAATTAAGTTATTATTATGGTGTTTTTTCTCTTGCGATTTATTGCCAAGAGTAAAAGCTTAGGATAGAGCTGAGAATAATATTTAATGACAAATGGATAGAAATTACATCAAGGTCTTCTCATCATTAAAAAATAACTACTCAGGATTTAACTTTAACTATAAATGTTCAGTGCTCCTAGGCTCTTTTTAGGAATTCAGCTGTTAATGCTATCTAAGCATTATAGTGTTTTAGTAATTCAGAAATGTACAACCATGTCTTAGAAATGAAGGTGTCAGATGATTCTTGAGGAAGGGGAGGGGGGAGAACCTGGTGACTGAGAAACCGTTAATGAACCATAACAATACCAGATTGCTCTGTATATTCTGTTGAATGTTTTCTGATTTGATTAACACAAGAGATGGAGGTGTTGAGTGTTCTACCAAAATATAAGTGGACAGTTGAAGGGATATAACTTGCTTTGCCAATGTCTGAATATACTTTGAATATGTTTTTCCTTTTATAATCCTGTATATATTAGTAACATTCATACCTTGCAGTCTGCATTATGTTGAAAATTTTAAGATAATCTGTCACCGTTGCACTAGCTCTACTATAGCTCTGCTGATGCTGGGATCAGCATGAGAAGTGAGCATATAAGTGGTTGGCACTTTTCTTAACTATCACATTTCTTAGATCTACCTCCAAGTTTCAGAGTGGCACTGGAATTATCTTAACTAATGTACATTGCTTTATGAACTTTGCAGTTGTAGCAATAAAGCTAGTATAGCCTCAGGAAGTTTCTTCTACAAAATGTCAGAGATTGAACATGTGTGGTTTCATGTCAGCTACAGTAAGGGATGCTTTTTGTAAGTTCTGCCTACAGGGGAATTTGCTATTGTTAATGCTGTTAATAATAACCTAATTAACATAGAAGAAACTCAGATGCTTCTTAGAGCAAAATGCCTAGGGAAGATTAAAACATTTTCTTTGTCTTTCATGCACTTTCGAACAGTTTATTTGAGGATTTTCAAAAGCCTGTGCAAACTGAAGATTTCTCCATGTTTCATTAGTCCTTTGCTCTAGATGCCTAGATGTAATACTCTTAGTTTCAGAAAATGTACTCCTGTTAGCCAGTTGTTGTGATGGAAGCCAGAGATGATGGAATTTTACCCCAAATTATTGAAAGTTTGTGTACAGAATGTTAAATAAGCCAATCCTAGTATACTATATAAATACAAGCTACTTTAAATGTCCATCATACTGATAAAACCACATTGAGGTTATGTCTGAAATGACTAACTGGTCTAATTCAGCTATTGTCTTTTTAAGGTGATGACACCTGTGCTCTGGAGAACAGTCAAAATAATGAGTACATGGATGGTATCCTTGTGCAGGGATTATAATTCTGTACAAAACCTCTGTTCTTGGGGCTAATTGCAATGTGGTGATAAATGATTTGAGATGTCAAAGCAGGATCTAGATCAGACAGTAATTACTGAACAGTCTCATTCCAGAGCCCTCTAAAGAGGGTGTCTGAAATGCTGAACTGTTTGCATTAGTGGAGTACAAGGATTGAAAAACAGCTTGAAGTTGGTGTGTTGTAGCTAAGTGATGAAATACAGCATACTTAAGTGACAGTGAGAGTGGTTCATATGTATTCCTAAATTTGTTTAGCACTTTTATTCCTACTCCTAAATGTTGAATAAGTATTGCTATCAAAACTTGTCTCTATAAATTCAGAGCCAAAAAAAAAGGATACTCAAGGCAAAAGTCAAATGGCACTAATGATAAGGGTAGCTGGAAAGGTAGGGAAAGTTAAAATGGTTGTGCATGTTACTGTGCATCATTTGAAAGGGTCTGTTCTTCTGGTTGGCTTAAGATGGAAATGTATAATTAACACAATAATTATTTTTAAGACTTACTAATTATTTGTAACGCATAGACTTAACTGTTCCCTGAAAAATCTTCATTGACTTAGTGTTTAAAGAGTAATTTAAGAATACTACAAAAAGTGTATTGTCCAGCTTGATGAACCATCACGAAGAGCTCCAGAAACAGTATTTTTGTGAAGTTAACTTTATTGGTAAGAAATCTTAGAATCAGATGCATGATCTAGATCGAAAAGCAGCTGCTATAATACTACGGTCCGTAGTGTCGGGAAGGACACAAACTCTGCTTGAAAATCTTGCATTAGGGTCACGCTCTTTCTCTTTTTAAAGTTCTTAACTTTCTCCTGGATCTTATGCAAGCAAATGAATTAAACTTCTAAAGGCTGGAAAAGTACAAAATTCCCCCAAGGATGCAGAGAGGAAAAGAAAAGGCAAGGTTGAGGGGGGAGACGCCTTGGAACAGAATGCAGAGGGAGATTTGCTAGGAGAAAAGAATGGCAAGTTTTGATCACAGGGAAGATGAGAAACAGGAAAAAAATAACCACATCTTAAGTGATCCCAGAGGGAAAGATTGGCTTCCAGTATAGAGGTACTGACTAGAACAGGTTTGCCTATAATAAGCAGATAGGGCATTGTCAGAGCAGCTTGGCTATACATTATTTCAATCATATCATTCACTGTTCCCCCTAATAAATTAAATTAATAATGGTTGGCTGACATAAGCCTTGCAGCCATAAAACTTGAGATTCCCCCCCTTAATAGGCAGATGAGGGACTTGCAAGCAACATGCGGCTCATCTCCATTTTTGACCTTGTGCCTAAACAGAGACCCGCTAAAAGGAGGAGGGGAGTAGGCACTTTGGGACACTAATTCAACTTAATGCTGAGTATGATTGAAGCTGTCTCTGTAGGCAGTGAAGTATACACTCCATAAGGTTTAGGAATAATGACGTTGTAAATTCATTTAATTTTAAAAGCTTGTTCAAAGGTAGAATGACTAGAAGCACTTCAGCTTTAGTGTGGATCTTGGGTCTGGAATTTTTTTTTTTTTTTTCTTTAAATCTACAGCCTCACCAGGCAGCAGTTACTTAATTACAGCTCTGGCTTTAAACATCTGATAACCTGGATATGGATTGTGTTACTGTTGTGGCATCACTAGAGAAGAAAGCATGTGAATTGCTTTAGTGGTTTGTCATTTTCCTTTGCAATAAGCTTGGTTTAAAAAAAAAAAAAAAAAACAAAAAAAAAAACAACCAACTAATTTTTTAAAAATGTACTGCCCTGTGCACTTGCATCTCTCTAGTGTGTAGTCTAAATTCTGCCCATACTATGGGTGTGTGTAGTCTAAATTCTGCCCATACTGTGGGTGTGCAGGGCAGTAGAAGAAAAATGAAAGGTGACCCATTGTCATAGCAGGCATGTGCTTGCAGCCCATGTAATTACCTATCTCTAGCCAGGCTGAAAAAATGTGTAACCTCAGAGTGAACTCTAGCCCCAGACCTCTACTCTGAGTAGAGAAATGGCATGCTCCAGCAGGCACTTAGAAGAAACACAACATCAGAATATACTCTTATAGGCTGATTTCCTCCTGAAGGCACAGGCATTGGTTCTTAGTTTATATTGGGGATGCAGTTTTCTACAGATTAATTGTCTTAAAGAGTTCCTCTAGGCTTTATAGGGCGTTATTATGCTATTTTTTTAAAAACATAAAAGTATAATTTGCTATTAAAGGCAACTATGATCTCTACTGTCTGAAAACAGTTATTCTTAGAGCCTACTTGCACCTCAGATATTGCTAATAATGCTGCATTTCCACTAATAGAACTCTCGCTCATCCCATTTCTGCTTTATTCCTGTCTTATGTAAGTCACTCTACACTGTTTTGATTCGGATACATTAAAATCTTTGCTAGTACCTTTGTTTTGGTTTTGGGGAAGACCTTTGTGCATCTTTGTCTACCTTACTCAAGTGGTCATTAACTTTGACTAGTGTCAAAATCCATTTTCCCTTATAGGTCATTAAACCTTTCTATTTTTTGTAGTGTTCCTAAGCTAGTCTGCTCAGGAGTGAAGGGGTTAAGATGTAGCAGTAGAAGAATTCTACTTTGGATTTTTCTAATATGATCAAATGTGCAAAAAGGCATATTATTTCATGACACAGGCAGTGGCCTCACAACTATATAGAAAAACTTAGGTAGCCTGGGCCAAAAGGGGGAGAGTTGCCCTCCTTCCACCAGGGACAGGTTTTCTTGCTTCCTTCCCTGTGCCAGCAATAATGCTGGTGAGACTATGAATCTGCTTTTATTAGTTATTCTCTCCAGTTCAGTTGGGTGTTTGCCCAAGAGAGGTGATGGGACCCTCCTGTTTAAGGGCATAGGGATTTTGGATGGTTCCTTCTGAGGTCTGCCTGCACTTTGACCTGACCTTCAGTGAGCCACCTTTGCTTGGACCCTCTTAGGAAATCAGGGAGATGCAATTATCTGCTGAACTTCCATGATTTTCTCTTTGTGATAATGTTATGAAGCAAGATTGTGTTAATTTGTTGCAAGCAATAATAGAATGCCATGGGAAAGTATTTATTATTTACCTGATTTACTTCTGATTAGGCTTTTAATTAGCACTTAGAGAAGCTATTTTTGTTCTAAGAATATCTGCAGAAAAACGTTGCATGAATTTTCTTGCAGCCCTACACAAGTAGACTGTTTGCACTAAATCTGATGTACAGCTGTGATTACAGTTCATTGTGAATTCTCTTTAAGAGTGAGCTATATAGTCCAAAGTCTTATACTGAATGATAAATACTGAAGTAAAAATCATAGTAGAAAATTCATGGGCAAGTGATGGCTAACTGTACCTACTGTGGAGAGGAGCTGTGAGGATTAGATAACTCGGAGAAATAGTACTTACGTGCTTAACCTGTTTCCTGAACAAAGATGAGCTTATTCATACACTTTTGCTTTCTGAACATGCAAAGGGAGTGGTATGTCACAATGAATGTAGTTTTAATGGTGGCATACAAACCTTTCTGTTAAGGAAGGACCAGGCGGCAGCTGTCTTTTAAACGCAGGAGGCTCTGCAGTAAGGAAATGTATCTGAATGTAATTCAATAGTTCTTACTTCTAGCACCAACCCCTGATATAAATGCACTGCAGGGACGTAAGAGGGTACTTCCCCCCCCCGCCCTGATTCATTAAAATATTGTTTTACACTAGGGATTTGATGTTGTTATACTGATAGGTCTTTCCTTTTCCAAATGTAAGATAACTTTGCATGCATTAACAGTTATAGAATTTAAAAGCTGGCATAGAATAAGTTCTGTTAGTTTCCTAAACAAAAACACTGCATTTCCAATAGCTTGGGAAGGTGTTCAGTCCAATCTTGCATTTAAATTGGAGATATGTTCCTACTCTGATTCATGAGTCTGCCCCCTGCCAGGAAATAACAGTGTATTGGCTGCTTCCTGGGGAAGGCAGTTCTCACCTATGGAGATAGACAAGCAATAACAGATAGCTGGGGAGGGGGGACTTGGTGTATGTGTCATTCTGTGTCTGCCAAGAGGTAGTTCTGTTTTTCATTAAAGCATATTTGGAGATCTGTAAGTGTCTCTATTCTCAGTTTCACAACAAGAGAAAAAAACTTTGTTCTCTTCTGTAAAACAAGGTTAACCTAATGATGAGCAATCTACCACACCTGCTTTGTCCTAAATGCCATAATTAATTGTGTCAGTATTATTGGAAAGACCTTTGAATATGGTTTGTTTCTTAAGCAGAAAAATCCTTGTTTATCTGTTAAAAATTGGTATCGGTCCCTGTTATTGAGGCCTAACAAGAGTCAATATTGAGTAAGTCTCTTTTTTTTGCTGCCCCACTCCTTTTTGGTTTTCTTTGGTCTTGTCTCAATAGCCATGGAGAGTAAGTACACCTACACCATTCCACAGCATGTCTTTCATAGAAGTGACTCAGCAGGGATGTTCAATTCTCTCTGACCTCTGACAATCCCTTAAACTTGTGTAAAGGCAGAAAAATCTCCTAATATGAACGTTCTTGTGGTGGATTTTTATAGCTGCTACTCTACATGTTTCAAAATAGTAAGTTCAGTTCTTAATTCTAAGGAGAGGATCAAGTGACAAGAGAAGTGAACTCTGTACTTAACTCACAGCTACCTTCTGGAATAGTTTTTCCACAGCTTGACATTTTCCTTATTGTAAAGTATATCGCTCCCCATGCATTAGGCTCTCTTTAATTTCAGAAGCCTGCCAGGATTGATGTTTCGTAAATCCATCTACATGTGTAATCCTTTCCTATTACTTGGATAAATAGTTTGACTCTTCTGCTCCAAACCAGAGAACTAGAGAAAAATGGGCCAGTTCTTTCACAGGGAAAGAAAAATTCTACAGCCAGAATCAGTTGTCTCTTTCTAATCTTTTGAAACTATGTGACTGAGTAATAAGTATTTTTTTAACAGAACTGAGATAGAATCAGGAAGTTATTTCTTGGAAAAAACCCCAACCTATAGTGTTACAACCAGAGTATTTTGCTCCAGCTTGAAGGGATTTTAGGTCAGGCCTGTAGTGCAATTTTAACATGCAGGTATTCTGGTCCAGTCATCCCATTGTTGCT
This sequence comes from Platalea leucorodia, assembly GCF_965183815.1. NCBI lineage: Eukaryota > Metazoa > Chordata > Aves > Pelecaniformes > Threskiornithidae > Platalea > Platalea leucorodia. The sequence goes on from NC_138826.1 coordinate 27,378,260, forward strand.
ACAGGATGTTGCATACAAGCTTTCACCAAAAAGCTGACATCCTTTACATGTGCCTGGGCTTTTAAATTTGAACTTCAGTGCGGCTTTGGGGTAGCTAAGCATATGCAAGTCGCAAACTGATGTACCAGAGTTGTGTGGTAAGCGAAGTCCTTTCTGTCAGCGCTTACTAATTTGTGTTTATGTAAATATAAACTAAAACCAGTCCAATAGTGACTTGGAGTATATCTGTAAGACTGTTTTGTTCACCTGTGCTTTATGCTTTGCATAATTAAAAATATCAAATATTACAAAAGCAACTATAATACCATATATTCTAAAAATCCCATTTTTCTCAGTACTGCTTTCTACAGAGCACATGCTTACATGAACCCTACCCTAGGCAAAAAATGGTAGAGACAAAGCAGACTACTCCATCACCTTTATAATATGATTGCACAGTTAGAATTTGTCCTCAGACAACTTTTTTTTTTTTTTTTGTAGTAAGACATAATAGAATAAAATCTGTAGGTACTTAACATTAAGGCTTGTAATTCATGGCTAGAGTTCCTAGTGGCTACAATGATATAAATAAAAAATAAAGTGGCAATATGTAAGAGGTTTGGTTCAGTAGCCATGTTGTGATGTGGACATCAGAGGGTCGAATTCCTAATTAAGGTTAGTGGCTTTTAAAAATACTTTTTTTTTGTTGGTGGGGGTTTTTGTTTTAAGGCTTATATATATCTATTTATGTCCAGATGGGGTTTATCCCAGAAACAGTTACTTATTTTATTATTTGCCTAGTAGTAGGTGGGCAGCTGGAACCTCACTTTGGTAGACTCAGGACAAGCCTATATTAGAAGATAATTGGTGCCACAGCTGAAGAAATCCACAATCAGATCTGTCAATCTCTCTTTTTTTTTTTTTTTTTTTTTTTTTTTTTTTTTAAAGTATAAGGTTCAGCTGGCCCCTTTCTCCTTGCTGTGTGGCACCAATACCTCATGTATTTTAGGAAAAATTTCTTTACTGAAGGGGTAATCAGACACTGGAACGGGCTGCCTAGGGAAGTGGTTGAGTCTCTGTCCCTGGAGATATTTAAAGGAAGTGTAGATGTGAAGCTTAGGGACATGGTTTAGTAGTGGACTTGACAGTGCCAGGTTAACAGTTGGACTTGATGATCTTAAAGGTCTTTTCCAACCTAAATGATTCTGTGATTCTATGTGCTTGCAGTATGACCTGTAGGAAGCTAGTTGGGGAGAAGTACAAGAATGTAACAGGCCAGCTAAGTTAGAGCTTTCTAGAGAACATTAAAATAAAAAGAATCTCATTGCAGGACATGTTTGCTGGCAGCAGTCTGCCACCACGGTACCCGCACTGTCCTGTGACCTGGTTCAATCAGGTGTGTCTGCTTCCAGTTGCTTTGCCCTAGATGGGAAGTCTTTTGTGCTGGAATTTAGGTATGCAGGGAAGGCAGCAGGGCAGGACAAGGAGTGTCAGGTTTTGGGACACTAATCTAGCACATATGACACCAGATGCAAATCCTTGTGCTGTCACATCTTTCCTATAGTAAAGCTATTAAGAGCTTCTTTTGAGCCACTGGACTTCAGGCTGCTAATGTCTTTGTTCCTCTACTTACAATATTAGCAATGCCTTACTTGTATGGCTAGAGTGAAGTTAAGTAAATTAAGTGAATTGTGTTTCAGATGTTCTTACGAGGACCATATAAATGTAATAAAAATGAGGATGATGTGCTGAATGTCTATGGGGAAAAAAGGGGCAATGTATTCCACAATTGCCAACATCTAGTGTCCTATGGACTTGAACAGTCTGCCTGTACTATCTAGTCTTCCCAGAATTTGCTTATGTGCTGGTTTATATGAACATACAGCTCTGAAAATACAGATTTTTTTTTTTTTTTTGGTAGATTCCTGTTTTTATCTGTATTAACATTTTATGAAACAAAATGAAAAAAACGTTGTTAGTTTGAGGGGGGCATGTAATTTTTTGCTGGAGGATGAAACGTTCCATTTCTTCTTAGGAGATGTTATAAACCAAAGAAAACACGAGATAAATGAAGATATAATTTTATATTTACAGCGTACAACGTTGTCGCCAAAAGGTGCCGCTTCTTTAGTCAACCTCCTATGCCTCAAACTGACAGTAATTAGGATTACTGTAATAAAGGAGACCCTGAAGAATATTAGAATGAAGCTTGTGCTAAAACATGCCTAAGCTTTATAGATCAGACCTAGCACTTTGAATATCCTTTTGGAATGAGAAAACTCCTGTAATACATAAAATATCAGCTTAAAAAATGCCCTCTAGGGAGAGAATATGCTTGGATTTTGGATTTTGGTTTCTGTAAAGCAAAATACTATGGGCAAATATGGAATCTGAACTACTGCTCTGGGAGATAAAACTAGTCTGTGCTGTCTAAAATTGGCTTGCTTTTTGTGGTGTCGCCCTCCCCACCCCCCCAATTATGCTTTATGAGATTCTGGTGAGAATGTTCTTCTGAAACTGCTCTTGACTCATGAAATGGGAAGTAAAGATTTCACAGTCAAGAGGTAGCTTTATCACAAAAGAATTATTCAACTCATTGTTGCAGATGTTTTTCTTTTGCAAGCAAGGGGTTAAACTTTATAGTAAGTATGGCTGTGAATTTGGGCACTGTAGTCTAATGAGATTTCATTTCATGTGCACAGTAACATAGGCTGTAAGTGGGTCTGAAGCAGCCTACCTGATGGATGATTTTTCTTCCTAAGATGGCAAATTGCCACTGGTGCCAGATCCTCCTTAGTGCACTAGAGGAGGTGTGGCCTGTGCAGTGTTCTCACCAAAGCCCTTGGAATTCCTTCTCTGTCTGGCTGAAGAAGGATGGATATGTCCATGTTGTCAAGCCTTGCAATTTCTAGTGTGAGTCCTGTGACAGTTAAAATTTTTAAACTATAACTTATACGATATATAATTTTCTTTTTAACAGGTACCGAATTTCCTTCTAAAGTACAACTAATGTCTGGAGCCATTTATTTCTCTGTATATTTTATCAGCATTATCCAGTTGGCTGGCTCAGCCACAAAATAGGCAGGAAGGCAGAGTAAAGCCAGGAAATTGTAGCCAAATTTGCAATACCCTGAAGTCACTGCCTGCATCTTTTAGGACTGCCTTGAATTTGCATGGCATCAAAAGGTATATGAATGCTTTCTGAAAAATTACACCCTTTTTAAAAGAAAAAACAAATAAACTCACTCCCTGGAGTCTGTTGGAAAGAGTGTGCTTCTAAAAGGTCCTTGGGCACTACTTAAGATATCATTTCACTTTAAAACCAGAAACACACACCCCCTCCCTGAAAACAAATTTCCTGCCTTTTTTGCTAATTTAGGTATATTCATATGGGATGTTTTCCCCAATAATAGCTACAGTTGCCAGTGTTTTTTGGGGTAGGGAGGTAAAACTGTAAAAATTGCCACTAACTTTACTACAGCAGGCAAACTTCAGCCTACCATATCTCTGGCTGTCTCTAATACCAGCTGCTGATGGCTGAATTTCCACTTGTGGTAGTTTGAGTAGTTTTGTCTTTTTATTAAAACTGTAAGTCCCTAGGTTTCATGGTATGTCTGAGTAAACCTCCATGCAAACATAGAAAATGTAATCCTGTGCTCATTTTCACATCCTATTTTATGTTGAACACAAGATTACATAGTTTTCCTTGTTGCTAACCTTTGGGCTGAGAGGAAGAACACCAAACAACATGGTTACTAATTCAAAGCTAATGTAGATGTATTATAGTCATAACTTATATCTGTACCCTTTTAGCTTGAAGATGTGCTAACATTTTTTGAAGGAGTGTGTTTCATATGTGTCCATAGCCAATGTGATAGTGAGGAGCTCTGCCCACTTGCTGATGTATTGGATTTGAGCCTTATGACATCCCTGTGTATTTTCTGGGGCATTCTGCTGAGCAAAAGAGTGTGGTCTTTACATGGATCGCTGCTTTCAGAGGATACACAAACCTCGTTGCATGGAAAATATGAAGAAAATATGCAGAAAATGGAGTTGGCGTGGTTGAGAGGAGAACTGGAGTAAAAGTTTAAAGGTGTTGTGTGAAAAAGCTTGGTATGGGGAAAGGTGAAGGGCGAAAAAATAAATTGGGAAGAGAAAAAAAAGAGAAGAATTGAGATAAGAGTACCAAAGGGACAAGGAGGATAGAGGAAAAAAGATATGGTAGAGAGTGAACATCTAAAAAACCAAAATGTCATGTTTGCGCCCAGCACTGCTATTCACAGCCCTGGACAGAGAGCAGGGCAGCAGCATGGTGATGTGAATTTGGTTGCGATATTTAAATGGCTGAGCCTTCTACTTCTCTGGTACAGGAACTGATCGCCCCATGTGCAATTTTTTAGAATTTGCATACCAATAGTCTTAAAACGTATTAAGCAGAAAGAACAGGCTTTAGAACTCATATTTGGTCGAGTGTTATTTTTCCAGTTTATGATCTTGTAAGTTGTTTTCCAGGTGTAGTTTGGAGAAGCATAGAGCCATGCAAACTATACACAAATCTTCATATTTGTAAAGATTTATTTATTTATTAGAAAACTGACTTGCTGCTTCATTCGTATTCTTTTTACTCTTGCCTTTCAGAAAAGCAGCTGTTATGAGTGTGTCTTCTCAAGCTGCTTTGAAAAGAGTCAGGAATCAAACTAGTTACTTCTGTTATTTAAAATGAGCTCCTTTGACACACATAAAAGCATTCATCAGTGTTCAGTAAGTGTCGCTGTTGTAACAGAAAAGTGAAAATAAACAGTTCGTTTGTGGTTTTAAGACCATACTCTGAGATATTAATCTGTACCAACTGAATATGAGTTTGCGATTAAAATCAACTATTCTAACACTATATTTCTAGCTGAAAACAATCTGTCATTATTAAATTGATTTCTTTGAACTGCTATTTACTGTTAAGATGAACATTTTTAACAATTACACTTACAGTACAAATCATAAATGTGATTTATGGCTTAAATGGTTAATTTACTCCAGTTGATGGTGCACCTTTGCTGCCAATTACCCAACTGTAAATTTACAGGATTTCAAATTTATTTTTCACATAGCGCCTCAGCACTGAGAGAAGGAAGCTCAGCCACAAACAAATCAAACAGGCAGATCCTGGGACAAAGACTGTGTGTTTTCTGCCATGAGAAATCTGGAGGCAGCTCATTAATTCAAGGCTTTAATTATTTCATCCTGCTAGTTGCCTTTGATGTTACCTGCAAGGTGATTTCCGTACTAGACTATGGACATTTTCTAGCAGTGGGTGCTCAAAAAAGGAGCATGATCCATAACCACTCTCTTCTCATAATCAGACTATTGAATGAATAAGAACATAGTATTGGGAAGGATTTTCCGATTGCCCCACCAACTAGCTGCCTAGTAATTTCAAGCAGTTGTATAGTTGACAGTTAGTTGAGAGGAATCCATAGAACATCTTCTGCATGCGTATATATGTATGTATATAAACATATATGTGTATAAAATACACAGTTTCCATATGCCACATTATAAAATATTTAGTAAAGACTTTAAATATGTATCTGTGTGTATAAGACACAGAAAGCCAACAGGATAGATCAGTGACCCTGTAGTGACAATGGATGTGTTAATGAACTTACTAGGTAATTCTCTGGATTGTAGCATTACAGAAATAAGAAGAAGCAAAACCAACCAACCAACCAAAAAAACCCGACACCAAAACCCCAGCTCACAAACCAGCTCTGCAGCAGTCTCTGCAAATCTAATCTGCACAAAGAATGTTTCAGCCAGAAACCTGGTGATAAGTTAAATTGTAGCCATAAGAGGAAGCATCCGCAGCATGTTACTGTCATTAAAAGCATCAGTACCCAAATTCTTTCTTGAGCTGCATACAATTTCCATTTGTTCAGAGAAAGATGTTTTCTTCCTGTTTTTCTTCTTTTACACAGAATTGAAACTATGCATTGACTGGGAAAAGTGTATCTTTTCCAGGTTTCTGTAGGTAGCCAGTAATGTCCTGATGTACAGGATTTACAGGTGCAATTATAATGAAGAGAAGCAGTGATCTAGTTTCATTTTAGGTTCTCTCTATAAGAGGCCGCATCTTGGATTCAAAATTTAAAATTCAAATATCAAGATTAAGTTTCTCTTTGTGAAATTTTCCTGCACTATTATTTGGCCTCTTTCATAAATTTATTGAGCTCCAACTTACAAGCAATGTTAGGTTTCTTGTACTAGTTACTCTGAAAGTGTCCTCTTGTGGGACTAGTTGGAATAGTATTAATGACTACAGTACAGCCATTTGATCCTTAATCTGTCTTAAGCAGTTTTTATCCCTCCTTGATACTTATTTCTAAACATACTTCTGAAGTCAGATATACATTCTCAGCATTTATTTTGCTAGCAAAATAAAGTTGTCCTCTCAATATCTCTTTGCAGACACTCAGTTTTTCTAATAGGCCCTCTTTACATTTGTTCCTGTTTAAATTCATTGTTCTTGCACACACGTGACAAGAACTGTATATAGTAGTTTAAGTGACATCTTGCTGAAGATTTGTAAAATATCACTCATTTGATAGATCTTAAAGTCAGAGTATCAGCCTGCATATCTCAGAGCCAACTTTATTCCTAGGCTGCAGATAAGTATGTTATAGGATAGGATCAATCCTAAAGTCTTAGGTAGCATCTAATGGTCTTTTGTATTTAATTGTTGAATATGAATGGATGTCCTTGGAAGTGATGCAGAGATGGTGGCAATATGGATTACATGCAGCTGTATAGTTTTTAGGTCTCTGTTCTCTGTGCTGGTAAAGGACTTAGGAGTGTGGTTTATGCTATGATGGACGGTGGCTTAGTGAAAATATTCAGAAATTTTAGCAGAGATTTTTCTTGTTCTCAGTCTTGGATGTATCTGGCATACTTTCATAAAAAGGGGTCAGTCTGTCAATTTTTCTTTCAACTTTGGGGATGTGTAATAATCAGGAGACTATTTACTTAATACTGATTTACTTTTGCTAATAGTATTTTTGTTTGAATGGAGGCTGCAAAATTTATTGTAGTTTGGAACTGCTTCCCTGAAATCTAGTTGCCCAGTTGAAATCTAGTAAGAATTCATTTGTCTTCAGTACAACCTGCAGATTTTGTCTACTTAGCTTTTCCATCTCAGTAACAGTCTTCAACAAACCCATACAATTTCACTCCCTTGTACACACCGTAGAAAGCAGCCTTTTCTGTAAATACTCTTCAATTTTTTGCTACTATTCTTTTCTAGGTGGCTGGATGGAGGTGACTTCAGTGTGAAAACGAAGGTACCAATAAGCTTTTATCCAGGGGCTGAGAAACTGAGCAAAAGTTTTAAGCAGCACAATTCTGTATTTGTTCTATAAAGTAGGGGTAAGGCAGGAGTTAGGCACCCATATCTGTTTCAGCCCTGTTGGCATGCACACTAAGCTGGAGGAGTACACAGTTGGTTTCTCTGCTGGGTTTGTGTACACACACATGCATATAGGTGTACATAATCATGTTATATGCTTATGTACAGCTAGTGGTTTATCTTGGGAATTTTTATTAATTGTGTTGTATTACCCTTTAGCACTCATCAGAATGTGATAGGCTGTGGTAATTGTCAAGTGAGGCCTCCGGCTACAGCAGTGTGTGATTCCTGGGTCACTGGTGCAGTCAAAAATAAAAACAAAACTTGATATTTGCCTTTTCAAAGTAACTTGAAAGCTGGAATTTTGGAACTCTTTTTTTCTTTGGCTATTTCTTATGATTTCTTTCATTTCACTGATGTTTCAGACAGAATGTTCAAATGTTAGTTTTTAATTGGGGATTCCTGACAGCACTGCATTTAGGAACTTTTGTCAGTTCCTGAACTGTAAAGCCATGTACTCAGTCCCTCTCTAGAGGCAGCTGTTTCCTCAAATACATGAGTTTGGCTTTGTATACTTCGTACTACTCAAACAAGGTTAAGAATGCTGCCATTAATGTTTTTCGGTGCCTCAGTTTATCCATCTGTAATAAGATATATTAAAACTTCCTGATTTCGCAAGGATGTTGTCAGTTTTAATTCATTAATGTCTACAAAAATATTTTTATCATCTTCAATGCAAGGAGCTAATCTGTGCCAAGTGTTAATAAGCGCAAGTGTTCTGGAACTGCCTAGTACTGAACTCCAAGTATAAGCAATGCAGTCTTTTCATCACATGAATTTCCAAGGAAACAGTTTACCTGGAATTACAGCATGTTGGGATTTTTGAATGTTAGTGGAAAGGCTAATTTCTGGGCAAACACAAACTTTTGTGTCATGACAGTGTGAAGTTTTATACTCTGCCACAGGAGCACGGCTTGAAAGAGTGTAAAGATATGGAAAGCCTAAAGGCCTGGATCTCACTTACTGAAAAGACACAAGAGCTCAGTTATTCAGAATATGAATAGCTGTGCAGGGGTGTCGTGGTTTAACCCCAGTTGGCAACTAAGCGTGCCACACAGCCGTTTGCTCACCCTCCCCTGCTGTAGTGGGTTGCGGAGAGAATTGGGAAAAAACCAAAGCAAAACCTGTGGGTTGAGATAAAGACAGCTTAATAGGACAGCAGAGGAAGAGGAAATAATAACAATAAAAGAATATACAAAACAAATGGTGCACAATGTAGTTGCTCACCACCCACTGACTGATGCCCAGCCTGTCCCCGAGCAGTGATCACTGCCCCCCCAGCAAATTCTGCCCAGTTTATATACTGGGCACGACGTCATATGGTGTGGAATAGCCCTTTGGCCAGTCTGGGTCAGCTGTCCTGGCTGTGCTCCCTCCCGGCTTCTTGTGCACCTGGCAGAGCAGGGGAAGCTGAAATGTCCTTTACTAATACAAACACCATTTATCAACAACTAAAACATCAGTGTGTTATCAATGTTATTCTCATACTAAATCCAAAACACAGCACTCTACCAGCTACTAGGAAGAAAAAAAAAATAAACTCTATCCCAGCTGAAACCAGGACAAGGGGATATTGTAACAGTCTTAAGTTCAATATCTACTGGATTTAAAGTTTCTATGCAGAGCTAGACAGTGTGAAGGGATCCTTAGAGATATATGAGAATCTGGCCCTCCAGTACTTTCAGCTGATCTATCTTTTTGAGTAAGTCAGTTCACAATACAGAAAAGCAGTGTCTTCACTTAAAAAAAAAAAAAAAAAAAAAAAAAAAAAAGCTACATGATAAATGTACAAGTAATTAATATGGATACTTTTTCATTACTGTCATTGCTGCTGTGGCTTTTAACAGTTTTACCTGTGACATGACACTTTAAACTATAATTTCATCGTGATTTAGAAAATACAAATCAATCAGCACTTAATCTATTTTTACAAAATTAAAAGTCATGTAGAAATGTGAGTGAAAAATTAGCAATGGAAATAGCGCAGAAATATCCCCAGTTCTTTTAATAACAATAATTTACATTTATATAGCATTTTTCATTCATTTTCATTCATTTCATTCACAAGGCATTTTGTTGGCTACCAGACTGACATGCTTGTGTTCAGGAACTTCAGTCACCTCTGAGGTACAGGTGATGATCAAATGGTATGCAGCACATTGCAGGCTTCATGGAGATGAAGCATTTGGCCCCAGCTAAAGGATCCAAATAGTGAAAGAAAGTGCTGAGGGCTCCTCTGTTGTGATTAGATGGGATCTCATCTTGATCTATTTGGTCAACTTAGAGAATTTAAGTCATTTATGAAAGAGTAGAAAGCTAATTCTATCTAGATGCAGGATGAACACATAGTTTCAACATATTTTTCTTATTTTAGTTACGTTATGGTGAAATGGACTGTATCAGCATGGGCGAGAAGAAACCTAGTTTTGTCTTCGACTCAGTGTGCAACTTAAACTACGCTGGCTCATGTTTTGGTAAATGGACTGTTATGCCCGTTGCTCAGGATCCTGTGAAAATACTAAGAAGACTTTTTCAAAGCAATTGCTTTAAAAATATCATGCTGTCTCTCATCTGAGCTGTGGCTGCTTTAAAAATGAATTGTGTTGTCTTTTGGGCACACTATAGACGTGTTCCGCAGATATTTTAAAATGCTTCAGCTAGTTATTTGTTTTATTCTCATCACCACAAAATGTGAATGCGCAAATTAAAGATCCCTACCACCCTGACTATTTTAGAGTTTACAGTGGTGTTTTATCTTAGTCATTTTTAAGTCCTGTAGAGGCATCTTGGGAGTTTTGCTGTTGATTTCTGCGATACATGTGTTGTGGCCGTGCAATTTGTTCTGTTTCTTCAACCGAAAACCTTTAATCTGGAACCTGTAGGAGGTTCTTGTTAGAATCTCAGTAGTAACATATCACCCCTATTAATAAGCTGTTTGTAAATTACACCCCTAAAGGCATTTACATGTGAGCATATATATCAGTGTTCGTATGAGGATTTTCTCATGTAGATTGCTGCGTATTCAGTGATCCAGGAGGCACGACAAAAGCAGATGGACACTGGAACAATAGGCTATTTATACCCCTCTGATTCCAGCCGAGCTCTGTTAAATGATGTTTGTTTGTTTGTTTCTTCGTTTCTTCTCTCTATAGCTCTTTAGTCTCTCATTTGAATGAAGGGGCTTGGCTGTGTAATATTTCGTTCTGTGAATTTCAGGTAATGGAGAACAGGGACTGGTGGCTGGCTGGCAGTATTAGACAGTTTACAGCAGGTGGCACTATTTGGTGACTTTTGCTTAAAACTGTTTATTATTTCAATACACATGAATATGTTGGTATATGATCATTTTTCTATTGGCTTTTTATGGAAACACTAAATAAGGTGTACAATCTGAAGAAGTATATAGGTATGTGTCGTTTCTCCTAATGAATACTAACAACTCTAGTGTACTTTCCTAAGTAGATCAAATATGCCTGTTAAAGACTGTTCTGTGTTGCGTTATTAATAATGAACGAGACCTATCTTACTAATTTTTGGAGTGGTGCTTGGACTAAGTATGAACGACTCCTGTGAAACATTCTGGAGGAGCAATAGTATTTAACTTCTTCGTAGTGAGGGTTAAATGTTTTTAAAGGGTTTTGAGATCTCAACAAAAAAGATTCTTTTTTTAACATGCAGTTGTATTTTAATGTTCTCCTTACTTATGTTATCATGTCATGAGAGGCAAAGTAAAATCTGATGTTGTTTAGATGATGCCTCTGTTTATGATGGAAGGGAGGTTTGTTGTTGCATTGCTTTTCCAGCGTAGTAACTCACACAATAAACGTGTTCCATTAAACACACTGATGAATAAATGTGTCTAGGTGCATGCACATATGTACACATTTTTACAGTCACAGTCTACTCTTGCACTGGCTTTGCAGAGGGGAGATTTCTTTGAGCCACTTGACTAACATGGGTGTCAGTAAAACCAGAAATGAACTGATTAGACTTATACAAGAAAAATATAAACACCATTCTCAGCTTATTTCATGTTTAGTGTGGCTATTTAACAGCTGTAGTTAACCTAAACATGTCTGAAATGCTACAGATAAATTGTTTCTCTCTTTGAAAAGCAAACAAACAAAAAAACGCACAAAAAGCCAAACATACCACAACCAGTTTGGGAGGCAGGGAAAGCAGTTTGCCAGCAAGCACTGGTTTCTGCTACTGCTCTTTTTCTAACGTAACAGAGTTATTTTTAGCAGTAGAAAGTGCAAAACATGTTTAAGAGAAATAGGCTGGAAAATGCGACATGCATAACCCGTCTTTGTGGGTGGATGAGGTTTCTCTATCAGGGTTGCTCTGTTTGGTCTCATTTGCATCCTCTTGCTGAGTGCTATGCTCTTTTGAATTACAGATGTGTTTTGTGGCTTAGAAATCCTATTCAAGCATATCTCTACATGACTGGAAAATATATTTAAATGATATAACATACAAGCTAGTGATGTTGTTATAATCAATTCTGTGAAGAAATAATTCTTGATGTTTTGACTCAATATTTGTACTTTCTGTTTATCAACCTTAGACTAATAGCAGAGTTAGAGTGAGAAGGATGCGTTTAACGTGGTCTTAAAATAACTTTACATTTTGCAGGAGCAGGAAACAAGCAAGTACTTCATGTTTATTTCTAAGGATGAACAGTATATTTCTGAACAGAACAGGGAAGGGCGACTTGAGATTTGTATTTTCTTGCTGCCCCCGTTCTCAGTTCTGCCACTGGCCTCTTGGGGCAAGTATTTTCATTTCTGTATGCATTGCTTGCCTTAGCCTTCAAAATGAGGATAAGGTATTATGAACTTTTTGTTTAACCACTTGGATGAAAAGCATTGTGTAATGGCTTATTAATTCTCATATGTTTTGCTTCTGTTATCTGCCTGTTTGCTGGTCTGCTTATTCAAATGGAAGGACCCATGCTACACCCTGATTTTTTTTTTTTTTTTGTATTCTCTTCAGCGTGTTCAAAATTGAAAGCTTGGATGATGTCAGTTTAATTGGTGATTGGGTAACTTAATATTATGTGGAAGAAAGTAGTTTCTCTGAGGACTACATATTTACTAGTGGTCTGAAGACTGGAGAGTACAGGGAAAGTGTCTACTCCACAGTAGAAAGTTGAGAAGAAAATTTCCTTCACGTGTATGGGAATCTGTAGTTTCTATGGTCTTTTGGACAGAAAGGGAGAATTTGCCTCTTACTTGTAAATACAGCTGCTTCCCTCACCAAGTTACTGATCCACACCCCAATCAGTTTGCCTATCTGCTAGCTCAACGGGCATTCTTACCAGGTAGAAAATTGATTCCTTGCTCAGGTGAGACAGTGTCACTCTTCTCTTTCTGTACCCAAGCTTATGGTCACTATGATTGCTTTAGTTAATTTTTTTTTTTTCTCTAAGAGTTCTTGAATTAAAGATGCTTGAGCTCAGTAACCTTAATATATTTGACTGCAATAATAAACTATACAGTGTTTCCAGTCCTGCCACATCACCATCAGATGTCTTCTATACAGTGGTTGCAGAGAATATAATACTGAAAGAAAGATTTTTTTTTTTTTTTTTTTTTTTTTTCTCCTCTATTCTTTATTTGCATAGACCTTTCTTTTTTAAATCTTGTTTGGAGGGAGGAGGGAAAGAATGGTAGTCTGTTTGTCTACTGCAAAGAGAATCAATGTATGCTTAGGGTATCGTCTTAAAAACAAAAATGGTATGGTGTCATATTAATCTCAGCTAAGTCTCCAGGGGAGGGAATTCTGTCATGAAATTTGTCAAAAGCCAATTTCATTTTTTCTTGAAAGAGTTCACAAATAAGAAGGTGACACTGAGCTTCACTTTCTTTGATCAGGAATATAGATGATTTACCATAATGGTATTTAAGAAAAAACCAAACTACACACATACATATACACACACATTTGTATATACATGTAAAAAGCTTATCTGTTCAAAGTATTTGCTTAGGCTGTCTTTTTGCCCTGATGGGTGAATGCAGGGATTCACAAAGATTTCTTTGATAATTAAAATAAGCTCCAAAATTCACACCACAGTCCACTAAGAAGCCTGTTTCTATTTTGCTTTTTAGCTCCGATAGAGCTCAAACTAGAATATAGAGAGGCATGGAAAATGTAAGGTATGCCACATCTCTGTAAACCATTGGTTCATGTCCTATATAATCACACTAGAGTCAGCAGCTAAGATAAAAACATACTCTAGTTTTGTGTGTATTGGGTTCTTCATCAGTTGTACCACAAGCTAAGCAGGTTGTTGTCAGTGCTGAGGTAGACAACTTGTAGTATTAGAGAACCAATACATAAGGTATAAAACAGAAAATATTGAATTAATAATCATAGGAATTAGGAATGTTGGAAACCACTACTCACACGAAGATGTTTCATAAATAGTTCTTGTCCTTAAAAAGGACTCAAGAAAAACCATCTGTTTTGTTGGTTTTTTAGTTTGTGTGGCATTTTGGAGCCCAGTTTTCCTATTAACCAGCGCAAGAACTAAAATGCATATGTATTCTATTGCATATAAAGTCTCATGCGGTTATATAAACCCAATCTATTATATTTCTGCAAGCGCAACTTCTAATACAGAATTGTTAAAAGCATTAGATTTTTATTCCAGGTTTACCACAGGGTCTGTAGATAAAGAAGGAGAAATTAATCTAACCTTTATTTTTGTGTACAGAATAATTCCAATTACTTGAACCTTAATTATTTCAAACTTTGTTTACAAATCTTCAATCTATTAATTGTGCTGAAACCATTCTTGAGTACTTGAAATCCTGATTATCTAAATGTGTTTATTGGTCCCAATGACTTTGAGACAATCAAGGTTGTAAGCTTCACGCAAATTAGATACCTAACATTTGGGATAATTCCTTGTGATATCTTGAGGTCTTCATCATAGAAAAAGTGTTTAAGGTGTTGAAAGAGACTATGACAATGACCATATATAGAACTGATTAGCAAGACTCTGGTTTCAAATGTGCAAGTTGACAAAGCCGTGTGAAAAGGTAAGGGTCTCTGGAGGAAGGACCATGGCGTGTTTTCCAGGCTGACGGAGTACCGTTATCAGCTGTTCACATTCATGGGGAAGTGCCTTTCCATTAAGTAGTCCTGTCCAGATGCTGCCTTGCTTTTAGTGCAGTTAGATAGCTGAAAACCAGAAGAGAAATATTGGGGGAGGGGGGAGGAACCCTCACACAAACCCCAAACCTTTGTAGTTATAAATTATTAAAAAAAAAAAAAAAAAAAAAAGACCAAACAAACAAAAAAACCAACAAGAAAAAAACCAACCAAAAAAAACCCCCCCAAAACCACACACACCATATCTCTTGTTCTAATATGCAGAGCATGTTTTTTATCAAAGTGTTTTATTTTTTCAGCTTTGGATGCCTTGATGTACACCCTTGCCTGTTTCTCGTGCACACCCTTGCCTCTTTCTCAGGGACAGATGTTTAGATCTTACTGCAAAGTTAGTGTCTCCAGTTAAGTGCTCAGAGATGCTTTTAAAAGCATAGGCTATGTAATGTTGACATAATACTGCATTGCTCACTGTCCCATATTCTGTTTCCTATTTTCACTGCTTTTATGAGAATATGAATGATTAAAGTTCAAAAGGATATGCACAAGGTAAATGAAATGACAGAGGTTCATTATCTGAGAGCCATTTGTAAAGTAACTGCTTTGAGGTGGTTTACAATTTACATAGTGTTGCAAATATTGGTATGAATTTCTCTTTGCTTCTCCAGGTGCTGGTTTCTAGAGACAAATATAACCTCCAATTCCCAGCACACTGATCTGTCTAAACACAATTTGACATGCGTTGCTATTAGCTTAGCACCTTATCAAATAATGTGCCCTGATAGAGATAAAAGGTTTTACAACCTTGCCGCCTTTGTTTCTGTGTGCGTTCACCCACAGAGACAGCTCTGCAGCAGCTAATAATTAACACAAAAGACAAAGACAAATCTATATGGCTCAGTGTTGGAGGCTTCAACGTGCATGTTAAGCAGTCGGGGAAGTGAAATCTACAGCAAGAGGGTCTAAAATGGGATCTTCAAACGAGGCTTTAAAATGAATTGAAGTTGGGCTTTGTAAAGCCTCGTTTTTACATGATGGAGCAGATGTCAAACCGTTGTCTGGAAATCGGCACAGTTCTGTGTGTCAGAGCATTTACTCAAATCTTCAGAGAAGCTCTCGCTTCTTTGTTAGCAGTAACCCTGCATCGCTTTGCATGCCAAGTGTAAGCAAAGTATCTGAGAAAGGAATTAAATGTGCTGAAAAAAATCAACGGGGGAGATGATATAAAATATTCACTGAACTGAAGCCTTCCTCTCTTCCTTCTTAACTTAAGTTTTGTGCCTTTGTGGGTGTACACAGTTTTAAGTGGTAGCTTGGGGGACTAAGCCCAAGGCCATGCTGGCTTTCTCTGACTGTTTTATTTCCATTAACACTTCAGAGGCCAGTGAGGGTCCCTCTCTTACTACTTCGTTGATTCATCCAGCATCTTTAACCTACCTAGCATTTTAAATGTGACCTTAGCCGGACTAGATACTCCAAAATGGGAGTTGTTCTGGCTCATATGGCTAGGTGGTCCAGCGTTTTACAGGACTGTGAAGTGTTTAGTTCCCCTCTCCTCACTCCAAAAGCGAGTCAGGTACTTCAAAAGTAAGAATCTTACTTTTAGACTGCTAAGGCACTATTTTATTGTCTGAATAAATCTACAGTACCTGTTACAGTCCTACCAGCAAGCTGCTTAGTAATTTTAAAAATCAGGTCAAAATTCTAGTTACATGTTAACATGTTCTATTTTTCATCTAAATCAATTAAAGCCAGACCTTTAGAGATATTTGACAACTTAAGTATGAATAGATGCCATGGGGGATTTTCAGAATTGTGTGTCTGCAGGTGCTTTTAAAACTCACTAACCAACCAACCATCTATGTATCGTTGAGTATAAATTCAGTGTCATGTTATTCTTGCTCCTATTTTTTAAATGTGGCCTTGTATTTAAAAAAGTGATCTTTAATAGTGTTGAAAGGGGTCCATAATGGTGAAGTGAAAGTATTTAGGGACAAAAGAAACACTGAAAAATGTGACTTTTTTTCTAACAAAATGTATAGGAGATACTTCAGTTCAATATCATTTGTATTGCTACACTGACTTTTAATTCATCACCCTATCAAAATAATAAAATGAAGCTGGAAGATCTGAATGAGTTAAAGCTCTAAATACCCACAGAGACTGTATGTAGAGTAAGTTAGAGAGCAAAAAGTGATATTTTGAGGTTGTCTATAGAATAGATGTTTCACTTTGAAACATTATAGTGTCATGCTGATACGAGCATCCATATCAGATTTGTATAATTACAATTTGGCTGAAATTTTTAAAAGGAGCCTAAGGAATTTTGATACCCAATTCCCACTGACTTTCAGTAAGACATTGTAGTCCTTTGGAAGTCTTTCTTATTGGTGGTATTTTTTTCCTTTAAATTTTTCTTTAATGTATCTCTTAAAATCTTGCTAAGGTAAATTTGCATGCTGTCACTTTGCTCCCTGATGTAACTTTCCAAAGGGATATTTTCTGCCTGGCATTTAGTGTCTGATGTCTTATGAAGCTGGTTAGAGATGTTTCATGTTATGTTCTGACTTCACTGGCAGTGGTGATGAGTGGTTTTAATTCTGCGAACTAGCAGAGTTTCAAGCACATTTTGTGTGCTGTAGAAGTGTAATGGCAGGCCAAAAACCTATTCTTCTCTGTGGGTCTGCCAAATGTGCAATGGAAGCAGGTTGTGCTATTGCTTATGGCCTGATTAAATCTTTGATTTTTGGGATGTGTGTGTTATATGATAGCCTTAGTAGTACAGCAAATCTGCCAAGCCTCATAAATTCACTGTCCCACCAAGGGTAGTGGTCTGTGTTTATCAGCAGGACAAGACAAAATGGTGAAAAAATCCTTCTTACCAAGTTCTTTGTATCCTTCTGAAATAAAACTGTTTGCCCTCACAGTTTGCTTTCTAAACCACAGAATGAGATTCAAAAGATTACCCAGCTACCAAAACCTGCATATTAGTCTTGCCTGAGTTGAAAAGAAAAATGGTAGAAGACCATATGGTCGTGAGTAGCTGCTTCCCTTATGATGCCTGTGATTTGTGCATCCAGCAGCTGTTTTTTCTCAAGCGCTAAGCTTGCTAGAGTGACCTTCTCTAGTTTTTGAAATAAATTTGAGTTTCAGCCTCCCAGGATCTGTGTATTTTGCTCCCGCCTTTCATTGTTGGTCACCTTTCCTCTTCTGCTCTTTTAGTATCTGGCAGTGATGAATTCTTATCAAGTGCCTTACTTGCGTTCTGCTTCCTGAAGATATTTCTCCCCTATTTTCTACTAGCTATACTTTCTTTCAGTTTCTTTGTCGTGCTTTTTGCGATGCATTAGCCTAGTTATGCCTGTAGATTCATTAGTAAGGGTCTATCCAGTGAAATCCAAAACCAAAGAGCAAATAATAGGAACTGAAGTGCAGCACAGATAGCCTTCTTATGGTCCTGAATTGCAATGAAAATCAACACCGAGAAGAAGCTGCAAAGGTTTCTTGGAGAAAAATCTCATAACAAGTGCAGGATCCCGGGGACAGATTTGGGCAAGGCAGTTACTTCATAATGCTGTTCAGTGGGGCTGAAGATTGCACTTGGAGTTTGTGACAGAAGATGTAGTTTTAAAAGGCAAGACGATCTTAATAGGGAAAACCCTAAGCAAAACACCCTAGATTTTACAGTCTCTTTCCATAGGCTGATGTCTGTCTGTCTTGCAGAACCTGGGGAGCTTGTATCTCTTCACAAGACTGCAGCTCATTGTTACCTTGAGGTAAAAATTGTAAAGACAACAGCGTAGGAATGAGGGAAAGTAGTACTGTGATTTCGGAAGTGATTCTGCTGCAAGGTGGTGATGAAATGAGGTGGTCACACAAAGATGTATATTCCCTGAAATACTGTTGTCAGTATCGATCTTTGGATCAATGACACTTCAGAAAAAGGTGGTTTGGTGGTATCTGGTATGTTATCAATTAGTGAACATCAAATCACGTGGCATGAAGACGGAAGCTATTTCTATATTCCTGACTCTGTAAGCACATACCCAAGCAAATAACCAGCTAAGTGTCTGTTAGTAAACCAACTCAGTTTTCAGTATATGTAGGGTAAAGGGGCAGAGTAAGTGTTTTCAGACCTTGATTCTGCTTACTCTGAAGACGCTGGTAAAGCATTCTCATTGATGTTTTGGTTGAGACTTTGTGAAGGTTTATTGGTGTATTATTTAAGAAAAAATAGTGTCATGGTCCAGTGCAACAATGTCAGAGGGAAGGAAGATCCCCTCATAAGGCTGAGGCATAAGGCAGTCTGTGCTCCTGTTCTTTGGGCACATTGATAAAATGGAGTAAGGGAAGAGGATGGAAAATGGGAAGAGACCTGATGGAACTGGAGGTAGTAAGAGACACCCTGTGAGGTGGTCACGCAATCTACCTCCCTCCCAGGACCAAGGGGTTGATGAATCTGCCCTGGGCATGTATATAGGGAAGGTAGTAATGTACTACTTCTAATCTACTGAATGTAGGCGTGTTATTTGTCTATGAATACAACATTCCTGAAATTGTGGGGGAGATAAATCTGTACCTGTATGTCCTACTGACAAAAAGAGACAGAAGAATTAGATGGGCAAGATCTAGTTGGTCTGATCCTGAATCCTGTAGGAGAAGTGTTGGGCTGGGCTGATGACAGGCTACTGCCCTACACTTTCTCTAATATTCTTAGCTTCAACAACCACTAAAATTTTCCAAGCTGTACAAGCAGTGAATAGAGACAAAGTGTCTGAAGCCTGAACTGCTATTATTTTCAGTCAGTTTCTTTATTTGCAAAAAGAAGGCTTATAGACTAACATCCATTTTTAAATAATTTCATTAATATTCATTATAAAGAACGTTAAGCACCTAAAATCATCTTTTATTAATATGACATATTTGTATTTTAATATTTTCTTTCCTATTAGCTGGTGACAAACTGTGAGATTTACCATTTGTGCCATGACCAACCTGAGAACCTCCTCATCTTTCTTCCTGATTTACAGCTCAGAGAAGGAGGACAGATTAGTCACTGAGTTGTGATTTATTCTCTGACTGACCCTACTCTGGCAACTTAGCTTTGTTTCAAGGAATTTTATTTTGTGTGTGAGGCTTTTTGGGAGGCTGTTAGCAAGGTGTTGCATCACATTCTTATAACTCAAGCAGTTCTCTCACATAGTTTCTCGTTGCAGAGCAAGCTGTGCATTGAAAGCATTCGATCCTGAGAAGATTAATAATATTAACTGCAATTTTTATTTGCATGTAAAAACTTAGAACTTCTGTTCAAGTACTGGAGCCCTGTTGTGCTAGGCACTGTACATGTTTAATAAAAGAATAACTCTGGTATCCGGTTATACATTGAGGCCATAGGTGAGTGCAAGAGCTAGAAGAAAAATGCAAGATAATACAGAGATGATAATGGCTAGTGTAATAGCAATAGTTAGAGAATGCTCGTTGCCTGAAGGGTAGCAAGTAGTAAGAACAAAAATAGAGCCTTGTTACCCTGGAAGCTGTAAAATGAAATTTGAAGCAACAGTAGTATCTTTCTTTTGTCATTTCTCATGGGAAGTAGAGATGAGGACTGATGCAGAGGAACATCATGTATCTTTTGACATCAAGTCTGTCTTGGCCAACAGCCAGAGCAAATGCATATGGGGCTCTGTCCTAAACTATTCAGGTTCCTCAGGGATCCTGAAAACATATCCCTGGAGGACTGTGATTTTTTTTTTTTTTTTTTTTTTTTTTTTACTCTGGAAAACCAGGGGAGAAAATTACACACATTACAGCTTTCTTCTTTTGTCACTCTTACTTGTTTTTTTTCTGAGGGATTTGTTATGGCTTTTATCTAGTGAGCTTTATGGTGGATGCCCAGTTATATCTTGAGCATTGAGCTTTTGGCTGATGTTAACACTAACTGTATTAATCTAGTACGCAAGCAGAGGTGAAATAATGAGAACTAATGGTAACTCTAACTTGGATGTTCCTGCTAAGTTTTAAAAACTATTATGTTGAGAAAGGAAGCTTTTGATTAAATTATGAAAGACATGATCTCTGTGCGAATGTTATGATTTCTTGCATTTCGGATCAAGTTCATTCATTCCTGTGAATGCCTCTGCCTTTAGTGCTTTGGAGTTTCACAGACATAGCTTTGTGACCATTTACATAATTATCTAAATGGTCAACTCTTTGTCATCCATCATACTTTTCCCCTCAGGACTTCTTGATTATTTTTCTATAATCTTTTGAAGTCCAGCCCATGATTTGTGTGGTGTAGGTATTGGCTTGATTAACTTCAAAGAGACACACCACTGACTACCACATTAACTTGTCAGGTGGCCTCCAGCAGACATTGTGACTGTGAATGGAACTGAGTAGCTTTACTGTAGGTATCTTTTATTTTTTCCAGAGCAATGGCAAAATAATTAAAGATGAAGGTTAAACAATGTCATTCAAGTATATGTTCATTTGCTAACTTATAGTATCTGCTATAGCTTTAAATGGAGAGAGGTATGGGATACCAAAATATTTTTTCTGTCTATTGTTCACTGTTTTGCTGCCCCAAGAAGAAATCCAGAAGAATGTGGAGACGTGGCAGAATTGTAAGCAAATCCCTTTCCCAGGACTTTAGGAGTTTGAAATAACATAAGATGTGGAATGATACTGTCTGTATTTCTTTTCTTCTTCTCTCTTTTTTTTTTGTTTTGTTTTGTTAAACTAAAACTTGACTGACATTTAACAAACAACTCTGTCCCTGTTTTCCGTGCAGTACTAAAGATCAAAGGTCGATGCAACATTCTTTTTTTATGTTGATAAAACTGTAAATCGTCTGTCATATATAATCATTTGTATAAACTGCATCCTCTTAATGTCAGTTATGTGATACAGTTATATTTCTTGCTGTACTAGTTTCCCTATCTTATTTTTGTAGTAAGAGGTCTAAAGGAATCATCTGGCCCTGGTAGTAGATTACCAGAACTATTTAATCATGAAGAGATATCTGTGGGATGTGAAAAAAATTTGACATTTTGATAAAGATAGCTGAAGATTTTTAGGGAACAAGGAGACATTTTCTTGGTAGAGACTGTTTTGGTATGCTGTTTGGGATAATAATGGTTGCATCTTATTTTTCATAATAACCCCTTTTTCTCTCTTTAGTTTCTGTATGCAAATGATAGATACCCAAATGTAAGTTCACTTAAACATGGTGAGATTGAAAGTTAAATATGCACAGACTATGAGAAAGGTTTGTTTTTTCTGAGAACCAAAGTGGAGTTGCTAGTGGGCAGTATTGGAATTTGGTTATCCTTCTAACTGTGATTTGCATAAAGACAATATGGGAAAACATATATTTAGAGCTCCAAGAAATTGCATATGTACAGTGTATGGGAGACACTGTGTTCATTTTGATGGTAAATACAGAAACACTTAGAGGAACTATGTATGTTGAACAAAAGACATGTATAGGTATTGTCAGAAGATTATTTTCTTAACAAATAGAAATGAATGGAATCTAAGTTACTTAGTTACAATAATAGGTCACATATTATCTAATGATCTGAACAAGTTAGACCAATGAGTTTTTATAGGGCACTATTGTAGATATTTTGATGATACAAATACACCATGACTGCATCTCTGTCACCTGTTACTCATTTGATATATCTCAGTTCTTTTAGAAATGCTGTCTCTTACAATGCAGTTTAATGCACTGCAATCTCATACTGTCTTCTGTACAAATAAGACCGTACATGTTATGCAATAAAACTCTGTAACTGACATATGTAATGAAAGGAGAAATGAGAAATTAAGAATTCAGTCTCATGGAAGCACTTGCATGTCTCATTCCAGAAACCAGGCCTAACCATAAAACACTCTAATTAATACTGAATACTGCATATTATTTGATTACAATTCAGAAAACTTTTTTTGGTAGGTCACAGCAGGGTGGCTTGATTTAAATCACCGATTTTAATCATGATTTAAGTCAGCAGGCAGGAAACCTGTATTTAAATAATTAATTTTAATCTGTACTTAATTATTTTCCTAAAGAAAGCTTCAGTCCTGTTGGTGGGTATAAACAATTAAAACACGCTGATTTACAACCAGATATAATCTTATGGTAATAATTGGTAATATTTTTTGCTAACAGGGAGAGCATACTAAAAATACATGTATGTAAGTAATTCTATCACTTAGCATATATTTATTCATATTATTAATGTTTGCATTTTATGATGTTGGAGAATGATGAATGATGTGTGTGTTGTCTGCTTTGAGCATACTTTGTTACCTAGGATTTTTTCAAGAAGCACGCCTTGCTTCCTGAAACGAAAATTAAATGAGTCATTAAGTTACTTAAGGAGAAAAACCTGTAATGAGATGGATACATAATTTTAAAAGGTACATTCTTAAACAGTTTGACTTGTATTTTCAATAGTCACTGAACAGAAGAGGTATTAGCTGTAGTAAATTACTTAAGCTCAGCACGCTGAATTTTGAGAAGAGTTTAGATACCTAAATTACATACAATTTCAGTCTAGTTAAGCATTGTCTACCCAGTTTAAAAATGGAACTGGGCACTCAAATCCATCTTCAGATGTCCAAACAACTTCAAATGCTTTTTCCTATGTCTTTCAGAATTTGAGAGTTTGCAGATTTTGTAGTCTTCTGCATCTTTTGTATTCACAGAAAGAAGAGAACACCATCTCTCCATTTTCAACTTACAGCTGGGCTTTTCAATAATAAATTTAACCCAGCAAAGAAAATATTAATGCCATTTTTAATAGATTCAAATGTGAAGAATAAATATTAGTTTAAGTAAAAGTGTGGCTTAAATACGACTGATAAGGAAGGTCAAAGTGTTTCAGCCTTCCTTATGAGAGAAAAATAATGTCAGGGACACCAAGAAAACATAGGTTTTCAGAAGGGCAATGCAAAGAAAAACAAAAGTTCTTTCAAGAAAACAGCTCTTCCACAGCTCTGTTTCTCATGGCAGTGGCTAAATGGACATACTAAAAAAGCTTATAAGGGGCCATTACACCATATTAGACCAATGACCTATGAAATAAAGACTCCTGCTTGCAAGTGACACAGTTGTATCTAAAAAGTCATCATGGATAGTCTGGTTAAAATAAATAAATATATGCTCTGCAGAAAATATTGTGATCGCGGTTTAACGAGTAAAGAATACACTCTCCATGAAGTCTGTAATTATGCATTTATCTCATCTGTAATTAAAGACATTTCAAAACATGTATAACATGCTGTAGAAAGTTTTAAAATAAAATACCCTATGCTTATTTAATAGTCAATGTTAGATTAGCAACCACTAAAGCAAGGAAATGAGTTAAATTTTAAAACCATGTTTTACTGTAGCTCACACCTTTTGAAGAAGAGCGATGGGAGAATGTGTGTTACAAGCTGATGTGCTGCATTAGGTTGTAGGCTGAGCTGTGATGTCTGTGGTGAAATGCTTCCTTTTAAGATTTCTAGATGACATCGGAAGAAATAATTCCATATTGGGTTTGGCTTGATAACAGAACAATAATTGAGTGCCTTCTAGATATTGAGATGTGCTAGGTCCTAGAGGGGCCTCCACTGAGATGGCACTAAGTTTACAGGAATTGTGTACTTTCTCTGCAGTGATTCACTCTGGGAGAAGTTCCCCCTACCAGTACCCAGGAGGGAGGGTTTGCAGCAAGGCTTACTGCCATCATCGGTAACGTCTGCATCTTCCATCTTATGATCAGCTTGTTTCTCTGCAGTCATTGTTGGCTGAAAGGAAGTAAATCAATGACACCTATCTAACCCTTAAAGTACCACTCCTGCTACACAATTCAAATGACCTCTCCCTAACTCAGTCTTATCCCTGTGCTAACTGCTTCAGAGGACTGCCTGGGGTTTTTGAGCAAAGCTGTGCAGCTTGACAATAAGGAACCTCTCTTCAGGTCGGTGGGATTTACCATCCCAATAGCAAGTGTACCTTTTTCCTGTAGCAGTGTACTGGGGGGGTGGGGGGGTGGAATTCATCTTTCTTTCCTATAAGGATAACTTCATGAGAAGCCAGTCTAACTGGTGCTGATTTGAACAGCCCTGTGATGCAGGGAGAAAGGCAAATCTGCATTCTCTGCCATAAGACCCTGGGAATGATCTCGACTGTCATGTCAGATGAAAATTCATGAGTCTATGCTGTCACTATGTGAGGCAGCATAATAGAATATGGTCTCATTCGTATAAATTTCTGTTTTCTTCCCCTGCCACTTGTCTTTTTAGCTATTAAACAGGGTTAAGAGCCCTCTTGTCACTGTTATTAATACAGAGAATCTGCATCAAGGAGGCTTTTGCCCTTCTATTCCTTGGGAAGTTTCTCTCAATCTTTAGAATTAGAAGTGAAGATGAAAGCGGGGAAAAAAAAATGGAGACTGAAAAAAGAGTAGATACTCAGCAGCTCTTTTTCAGGAAAGAAAACTCAAGGGAGATTATACATGTAATCAGATAGTTTAGAGACACTTCTCTTCCCTGCTGATATGAGAGACAGAAACTATATCTAAACAATAGATCTGTGGCCTCACCATGGAGTATGTTAGAATAGGCTAAGGCCTAAATCCTTATCGAATGATCTTGAATGTTAGGGGCTTGTTGTTGTTGATTTCAGCAGCTAAATGATTCCAGTTACTACAGGGATTTGCTCTTTACGTTTGCTAGCTCAGGGAACTGAACTTTCCCTTCAGGAGGATTACCACTAGCTCCTATAGACCTAATCAACATAAACCTTCAGCCCAGCAGGCAGGTGTCACAGTAGCAGTTCGTTTACAAGGTAAGTATGTATAAGATGTGAGAAGTTCAGAATTAGTAATGCAAGTCTTCTGTCATTTTTATCATTGGACCCTGCAGGGAAGATCTGATTAAATGGATATTCAACTCTTTGCATTAATGTGCACCCAATTTTAATTTGCATATAATTAACAGCACAAAAAGTATAATATTATTATTTGCTGTTGGAAAGCAGATCTCTGGTAGCAAGGAGCTACATGCAGTTGCTAAAGTGTGATATAAATGACTTTATATCATACCTTTTCTTTCTTTCTTTTTCTGTTTCCTGCAGCATATTAATTTCAACATCTATTTTGTTTGGTATAAAATGTAACATCTAGGTTGTTTCCTGAACTAAGTTGCTTCATATGTTGCTCTGTCTTGTAGGCCCTTTATGTAAAAATAATAACCTTGTAGACCCAGCAATCTCTAAATGCCCTGTATAGTTTCACTGAGACACATGTTTGGAGGTAAGATGTGTGTTATAAACCCCAGCCTAGGGATCTGATTTGGATTTCAGAGGGCCTTAGTTCTGTCCACATCTTCTGACACCCATCTCGGAAGTGACAGGGAGCAAATCAGTTCACCTCTTTGCACCTTTATTTCCCCTCTCACTGTTGTTTACCTGGTCAATTTAGACTCTCTGGACCACGGTTAGAATAAGAAGGGAAGAATAACTCTGCTTACATGTTCACTTGGTGGGTCTATGGCTCTTGTTGGGCATAAATTGCCTTTGTAAGAACTGAAAATTAAGTTCCCTACTAGAAGGTTTCTTTATGAATCAATAAGTTGTATTTGAATCTATGTGTTAAATATACGATTTTTTTTTTTTTTTTTTTTTTCTTCCTCTAAACGAGAATTACTGTCTCCTAAGATGAAATCTTGAACTTGTGTACTTCAGTAACATCCTGAACTACATCACTGGCATGATGAGGCTGCTGTTGGCAAACTACTAATTTTCAGTGTTTACCCTCCTCAGTCTCTTAACTGCTGCTTGCTGGAAGGTTGGTGGCTGTATCCAAAAGATTATCCTGTATTTGCCCTGTTTCCTGTATTCACTTTCTACAACATATGCTACTGTGGCTGTACTGGATAAGATAGATCTTTATTTCAATCTAGTATGGCAGTTCTCATAATCTCATGTTAACAGCTGCAGGTCCTGCTACCTGCTGACTCATGAGCATGACCTTTCTGCTCAAAAATCATGCCCCAGAAATACATACCATCAAGACTTCTTAAATGGACAGCTATAGTAGTGCTATAGAGTATTGTATGCCCTGCTCTTCCAGCAGTCTTAGATCTATAGCAGCATTGGAAATGCTGTATTTCATTAGATTGTATTTCATTAGATTGTACCATTTTGGTAAAGTAAAATCACTTAGTATAGGCTTCCATATGCTGATTATATGTGAAAAACAGCATGTCACGTATGTACTGTTGAACCAACATATGAACCAATACATAACACTGGTTCATACAGTTAGAAATGTTAGGAACCAGTGTTATCAGATTTGATATATTATTGTGAAACTGTAAGTTAGATTAATTGAATTTTCTAGTAGAAAACGCTTCTGCCAAAGTTTATTGGAACTGATTTACACCAGAAAATTGCGTTAGTCAAAGGTTCACATGTTGAATGACATCTCTACCCAGCTTTGGAGAAATGCAGCACAAAAAGTATCTTCCTGTTAAATTGTATTGAAATAGACCATCATCTGGGGAGTGAAATAATCACATAAATACATGGAATAAATGCTAATTTCTAAACTACATAGCTCTGAGGTAGAGCTTACACTTTTTTCTTAATCCCTTATTTGAACAATGTTCATAGATGTATATTTCCCTGGCATTTGCTTTAAAGTAATTCGAAAGGGAATAGATCTTAGTCCAGTAATTAGCAGTTAAGAGCATTTAGAGTCTGGAATCAGGTGGTCCAATATTTTCTCACTTGACTCTGGATCAGCATATAGATACATAATGTTTCTTTACTTAGCTCCAATATTTTTGTGATTATTTCCCTATCAGAATAAGATAGATACAAACCATCAGCCATATGAATGCTGTATGATGAGACTTGAATGCTTATAGGTGGCAAAAAAGTTTTGCAGTGTATTGGAGGCTGAAAAGCCTTAACACACATCCAATTTCTAGGCAGTTAGAACTAAAGAAGTTCTTTGAAAGGCTCAGAGGGTAGTTTAGCAGCTGTTGCCTTTATAATTGTACCAGGAGGCTGAAGCTAATTATGGTACTGTGGTGCGAAACCCTGTTCTAGTCTGGTTGCATTGATTATTTTAAGAAACATCTGTAACACCACGCAGAATTTTGTTTTAACCTATTGAGGCAATTGAAATCTTAATTTGAGCTGTCTCTTCCTGATTTGGATACCTAATACATCTTTCATTTGATTAGCATATGGTCTTTGTATCCTGTTTAGTGTGTCTTTCCTTGGGCCTGTGTGAAAAGCTTCTGCTTTTTCTGCAGTCTATAAGCATCAGCAGATTGCTGCTAGAAAGGAATTATAGTAATTGACTAGTGTGGTCACAAACAGTTAACTCTGTGGAAGAGGTGTTAGGGCTAAATGATGTTATAATGGCATTTCTGCTCAAATAAATGATATCAGCATAACAAGATTTAGAAGTAGTTTCCAAATGACCAGGAAATGGAAGTAAGCAAGTCATACACTAGTATGTATGTTCTCTTAGCAGCAATCTGACTGTGTCATGCGCTGCCAGTGGGGCCTCATCAGTGAGCAATAGGGATGACTTAACAGAGGGGAGGCAAGTTTCAAGCTTATTGAGAAGTGACACAACGGGCATAGGCTGAATTTAGGGTTTTCTCTAAATATGTACACTGACAGCGTTTACAGAAGACAGGACTTTGGTGTGCTGTGTCCTGAAAATGGATTTGTCTTATCACAGGCAGGAGAGTTTTAGTGAAGCACTAAGGCCCAGATTATCTCAAGAATTTAGGCACTTAGTTCTCATCTTACTGATGAGAAATCAGTAGGAATAACACTGATTAGACTAACATCATACTGTTAGCACTGTTGCTACTATGGCTTTTTCCAGAGGGAACGTTCCTCACCCAGGTCCTCAGTGCCTCTTATTATTGGAATAATAAGGCATATTATAGACAGTGCTGGCTCTATAGGTACCACAGTCTGATATATATATGTACCTTCTATCCGTTGGTACTATCCACAGTGAGTTTCTCTCCCATGGAAGGGAATGGAGCGTGACTTAAGCATGTTTCTTGCACAGTTATGGATGCTGTACTTTTCAGTCCAAACGATTGCTATGTACCTCTGTAAACTAAAGAAAGATTTCTAGTCCTGTCTAATGCTGCTCCTGGGTTGCAGCTGTGTATGGAACTGAAGGTGGAATAGGCTGGGATTTTTATTTGCAGTTTCCCGTTGTGTTCACTAGATTTTATCCAAGGTGACTCTGGGGGGAAGCCATAACTGGACATACCGGATGTGATAACCTTCTCTTTGTCTAGTTATGGTACAACATCTAGAAATTCACATGCCTGAGGTTTGTCTAGTTCATGATTTCAGAACCATAATTTTAACTGAAGTCATTAATAATTGGTAATAATTAGCATATTAGAATAGTATTAGAATCATAGAATCATTTAGGTTAGAAAAGACCTTTAAGATTATCATGTCCAGCTCTTGCCAAGTCCACCACTAAACCATGTCCCTAAGCACCATATCTACACATCTTTTGAATACCTCCAGGGATGGGGGCTCAACCACTTCCCTGGGCAGCCTGTTCCAATGCTTGACAACCCTTTCGGTGAAGAAGTTTTTCCTAGTATCCAACCTAAACCTCCCCTGGTGCAGCTTGAGGCTATTTCCTCTTGTCCTATCGCTTGTTACTTGGCAGAAGAGACTGACCCCCACCTCGCTACAACCTGCTTTCAGGTAGTTGTAGAGAGTGATAAGGTCTCCCCTCAGCCTCCTCTTCTCCAGACTAGACAACCCCGCCTCCCTCAGCCTCTCCTCCTAAGACTTGTGCTCTAGACCCTTCACCAGCTTTGTTGCCCTGGATGCATTCCAGCACCTCAATGTCTTTCTTGCAGTGAGGGGTCCAAAACTGGTGAGGCTGCACCTCAAATACGGTGTTCAGGGCCGAGTACAGGGGCACTATCACCTCCCTGGCTCTGCTGGCCACACTATTCTTGATACAGGCCAGGATGCCATTGGCCCTCTTGGCCACCTGAGCATGCTGCTGGCTCATGTTCAGGAGGCTGTCAACCAACACCCCCAGGTCCTTTTCAGCCAGGCAGCTCTCCAGCCACTCCTCCCCCAGCCTGTAGCATGGCATGGGGTTGTTGTGACCCAAGTGCAGGACCCAGCACTCAGCCTTGTTGAACCTCATACAGTTGGCCTTGGCCCATCAATCCAGCCTGTCCAGGTCCCTCTGCAGGGCCTTCCTAACCTCCAGCAGATCGACACTTCCACCCAGCTTGGTGTCATCTGCAAACTTACTGAGGGTGCACTCAATCCCCTCATCCAGATCATCAATGAAGATATTGAACAGGACCGGCCCCAACACTGAGCCCTGGGGACCACCACTTGTGACTGGCCGCCAACTGGATTTGACTCCATTCACCACAACTCTTTAGACCTGGCCGTCCAGCCAGTTTTTTACCCAGCAAAGAGTACGCCCATCCAAACCATGAGCAGCCAGTTTCTCCAGGAGAGTGCTGTGCAAAATGGTGCCAAAGGCCTTACTAAAGTCCAAGTAGACAACATCCACAGCCTTCCCCTCATCCACTAAGTGGGTGACCTTGTCACAGAAGGAGATCACATTGCCCATGCTGGCTGGGCCTGACCCCCTGATTGTCCTGTACATGCTGCGTGATGGCACTCAGGACAATATGCTCCATGACCTTCCCTGGAAAGTATTTCTTTCCTGAGGCACCTGGAAAGCTGTAGAATGTAATGAATGCAAATTGTAATACAATAAACAAGGTAAAAATGTAAATTTGACAAAGTAAACTGCATAACCCTTATATCCCTTTGTCCACCAAGCAGTCAGGCTGGCCATAATGTATATGCTAATATACTGTTTTAATGTATCTCTGAATGAGTGATAACTAAATAACGTGAGATGATCATAGTGGCTGACCACACCGAATAAAAGCAAGGTTATCATAAGTAATTTATATGATGATAAGACAGAAGCATTAATACAAATTGATAGTTGTACTTTGCATCTGAAAGATGAATTGTAAATTCTGAATCTGCTCTAGGCAGTAGGAAACCTGCGTGGTCCCAGGAAGATGTGACTATATCAATAAGAATTTATTGTCTTTGCTTATATGCATGGTGCAAAAATTGAGAGTGCTGTGTTCTTCAGTGGTGACTGGACAAGTATCAACTGTGTCCTTGAGGTTTCCTGCTCTCCTCCTGTCACACACTGAACTGTGGCTTTTGCTCTTTTGTTACACGTCATGAATTTGTTAGCTTTTGGCATTATTTTGTGTGGCTTGTAGCATGTGTTGAAAAGAATGTTCTTTGGACTCTTCAAAGTAAAACAGGGCGTGTTTGCTTGTGGCAAAGGGTGTCCTGGGGAAACGTTCCCAGGTATGCATTCTTTAAAGTTATCTGTGATGCAGGATTTTCAGAAACAGCGAAGTAATTTGGGAACATAGAAATCCTTCAGCTGAAATTGTGGTCCTTGATTCATTAGGTGCTCTTTGAAAATATTATTTGTAATGGCTGCAAGTATATTTTTCTCAATAACAGGTTTTTACATGTACCTTTGTGCTTGAAAAGTATTTGTTAAAATATTTTAAAATATTGTTTCACTTACATTTGCAGTATACAGAATATCTGCAGTTGCAGGCCATGGTGGTAAACTCGGTCTATTCAAATATGTCTGCAGCTTTATTTGGGTAAGAAAAAAAAACATATTGAATTTGGAAATCAATCGAAACCAAATACTACCAAAATGCTATGTATGAGAACTTGGAGGTACATGGAATAAAGCAAGTGTAGTTTAACTGCAGAAAGTCTAAGGCTCCAAAAATCTACAAATGAAACATAATAACTTATTTTCAGGATCTGACTGGGAAAAAACATATTTTCTCCAATAGTCACTATTCTAATTTTGTAGAAGGAAGCTTTTACACGGTGGCTGTTGCCAAGGTAACCACTTCCTTCATATCCATGTGTTCAACATATGCGTATCACTTTATCTCTTAGCTCTCAGAGGCAATATCATGGCATTGCATTTGGGAAATTATATATATATATATATATATATATATATTTTTTTTTTTTCCTAAAATGTATAAAACCTCTTAACATCTAGAAGATTCCTTAAATGATCTCACTCGAGAGACTTAAATTATTCTTTTGGGGTTCTTCTATGCTAAAGTTCTGAATGTGACTGAGTCTTGTTATCTCTTCAAACTCAGTGCAGAAGTAAATTTAAAAAGTAAACAAGTCAGTGTCAATATTTTACTTCAAATGCTTATGTACAATGATTTATGGATTGTACATACACACAGACATACATATAAATGGATTGCGTTTGTATATGTGTGCAGCATGGATTGACAAAAAGAAACCTAAAGAGGTCTTTCCATCTCTATCTTCCTTTTGGTTAATATATTTTGGTGCTGGATTCTATTAACCACCTGGGCCCACTTGAGACTGGTCACTTGAGCCGTTGATATCAAACAGAAATGTTCACAACAGGAGTATTTGTGGTACTGTAGTGACTTTAGAGAACTATTTAAGATTTGTTCCTGTGTAGCTTGCATGGTGACCAGTAATGAATGAGTGGTTTTGTCAACTTTAGTATTTGCTGATAATCTCCAATGTCCTTGGCAACAGAGCTGATGTAGAGGTTAAAAAAAAAAAAGGGGGGGGGGGGGGAGGGGACAGGGACATGAACAGACTAAAAATTGTGATATAGGTAGGTATGCTGTGTGCCTCTTTTGAAATACCAGCAGTATCTTTTTTAGTAAAGTAGAGCAACTCCCATTTCCTACAGATGTAGTAGAACCAGGAGCGTGCTGCTTTTGGAGTTTGTCCTTCTAATCTTAAAGTTAGCTTTGCAAAAAAACCTGATACATCTAAAACTAGCAAAAACATTGACGTTTTTTCTTGGATGAAGTGTTTTGCACAAGATGGAAGAAAATCCCAAAGCTACTGTGAGTTGTCTTTCTATTGGCATGTGTACAAAGTTTAAATAAATACATAAATAAAAAAGATTGTGCTAATATATTTATACAGATGTTTTCAATATATCTTGGATAAAATTCACCCTGTTTTTTATCACACTTGATAGTTTTGATGCTTTTAATGTTTTAGAGTTTCTGGAAAGCACGCTTTTTCTCTATTATTTGTATCTCTTATTTTTACCTTAGAGCCTAAAATAAATTTTGGCTTATCTGGTGATCGTTAGAAAGGAAAAGATAATGATTTAACAGCCATTAGATCAGATCCTTTGAGTAAGGCATGACTGAAAAACAATTAATTTTGTCCATAGTAGTTGAAGTATAAAACTTGGCATATTTCAAAGCCCACCTGTGCTTATTTTGATACCTCACTCTCAGTGTGTGCCATCGTTATACTTAAAATTTTGAACCGAACCCAAAGAACATGGAAACAAATGGAAATATTCTCATTGGATCATATTTCTGTAATTTCGTTGGTACCTTCTCTATGAAAAGACTGTCTGCAAATACAAGTTTTACTAACTTATATTTTCAGGCAAACAGCTTATTCAATAATAGAAGCAGTGCAAATGACTTGTTTCTTGAAACTCCTTGTCTTCATAAGCCCATTAGATACAGTCCAGCTTTTATGACTTACTGCCGTGGTGTCTTAAAACTACAGAAACTTTAAATAACTTCAGACATTTTTGTTCCTAGTTGCGGAATAACTCACCAGGTCAGTGGATGTTGTACTTTCCAGAAATCGCAAAGATCATCCACTTACATCTTATGCTGTGAAAGTGCAACTGGCACTTGTAAGCCTATAGATAAAGGAAAGCGTATTCATTCTCATCCTCACCTCTTGTTAACACTTGAATAAGCTGCCTAGTTTAGCTACATGAGTTTAAAAGAAATAAAAATTGAATGCGTAATTTATATCAACATAACACAAAAAAGGATTTAAACCTATATTTTTGTTATTGTTTTTGCATATGAAGACATACTTTTTTCATAGTTTTAAGACTTGGGTTGTAGAATTAGTACCTTTCACATAGTTTGACTTCTCTGTTTTTCCTTTTCTCACTATGCATTAATGCCTCCACACCTTTGTACACTTCAGACCTCTCCTTCATAATTCCTTACCCACTCCCCTCTTTGTTTTATGCTGCATGAGCTCATTAAACTCATTGTTCTGTACAGAGAGATGCACCTTTAATCCATATTTGATGCTTCTTACACTTGATCTTTTGACTTTTTTATTTGTTTATATTGTGACACACAGCACCCATGTCAGTATGACTGTCTTGTTCAGAGACAGCTAAACTTAGCACAATGATCTATACCTCTACTGGAGAGCAGATCACGCAGAAAATTATCTTACTAATAGTGCCTGAGTTTCCTCTTGGAGAAAACTGCTCAGAGTGTTTCTAGAGGAGATCTTCAGAGGCAGGTGCGCATTGTGGAGGGCCAGGGTGCCAAATTGTCCGTATAGATACACGCTTGTAGGTACTCCGCATGTTTCGGAACCGTACCATAAGAGTTATGTATCCCTTGGTGTGCTCTAGTTTGTTATAGTTATTTGAGTGACTGAGTAATACATAATAGAGCTTCATACTTACTTTTTACCACTGGCTTTCATACTCAACTTTCTTGATCTAATGATTCAAGAGCTTGGGCCACTCTGCAGAGAACATGCTTAAACACAGAAGACAAATTATATTAGAAAGGATTATAATTTTCTGATTATAACTCTGCTTTAAACTTATTAATTATCAACATGCATGTGTTATAACTAAACCTAATCAAGATAATTGAATAAACAAAGGGCTTTTTCCATACTTTTGCTACTGTGTAGTATATTGGCAAAATTAGGCCAGAATTGGATGTAAATTTGTTCTTCTATCGTATACCTCAATGTTATTTTTGATAGGAATGTCATTTACTTAGTCAGTGTTCCAGAAAAGTCATGCTGTCTTGAGATTTACCATGCACACCGAAAGCAAAATTGTGCGTGTATGCATGTGTGGAAAGACCATTTCAATGGTGTCTCTAGAGCTATTGTTTTGTTGCACTGATTCTTTTTTGACTTTCAATGTAATCATCTGCATTTCCACTTTTACATACTTGCAACTTGACGGTAATAATTTGTAACGAGCAAGTCCCCTTAAGCAAACCTACAATGTCAATGTGGTGTCTGTATTGGAAATGCTCTCTTCTAGCTGTCAGTTTTGTTACCAAGTGCTACTGTGGGCCAACATTCACTAGTAATCTGTGGGGGCTGATTTAAAGTCCAGATGCTGAGCAAATTAAGAAGCATCAGTTCCCTGCAGTGAAGCGATAAGTCTCTAGAGTTTATTTGTGTCCTTACTCTCAAATTCCACTCAAGTCAAGTATATACTTGTGTATTTTTTACTTAGCAGTGAAAGTTGGATTTGTCTGTTTTGATGCAACACTGTGAAAAACAACATGAAATTTTTCCTTTGTGTTATTCCTGAGCACTTACAGGTTTTGATTTCTGAATTCCACTCAGTTGGGGGTTTTTTTGGGTTTTTTTGGGGGTTTTTTTTGTTTGTTTGTTTTTTGTTTTTTGTTTTTTTTTTGTTTTTTTTTTTTTTTTTTTTTTTTCCAGGTATGGCTTGCAGGTGTACTGGGGTTTTTTTGGTGTTTGGTTTTTTTTTGTTTTTTTTTGTTTTTTTTTTTTTACTTTCTCTAAAAGAATCAGGATCTCTTAAGCACTCCCATCCCTCCCCCTCCCCCCTAACTGTATTAATTAGCAATGGCGGTGCTTCAGAGCACATTATGGTTGGATAAGCATACCAAAGTCCAGATACTCATCCTGGCAGTCTACCTGATGTCTGGTATTGCCTGTGGTTTTTGCTGTTCTCCAAGTGGAGTAGCTTAGAAATAGGGAATCTGTGTGAATTTTTGCATTGCTGAAAACAGTTACGTGAAAGCTAAGAAAAAAACACTGATTATACTAAATTTCCCATCCTCAACTGAAAACAGTCTGTTCTACCAGTTTTTTAGTAAAGAACCACCACATTGTGCTGTCTTTGAAATGAAGGTGGCCACTTGGCTTATGGTTGGTTGTATTGTATGGGAAATCTCTCTGAGGTCAGTAACCTCTTGCAGAGGGACAGGGGAGACAGTTGAGGGCAATAACGTTAGACTACTTCAGGTAGGTTTGCTGGAAGATATTTGGCAGAGTCTCAAACTCTTATGATTTATCCTAAAGGCCAGAAGAAACATAGAATTTCAGTTCTTACGACAACCTAAGACTGGACACCACGTCAGTGAAATGTTTGGAAGTACTTCTGTTGAGCAGAAACTCAGCTCTTGGCAAATTACAAGAAGTATGTTTTTTACTGTTTTGGGGGAATTATTTGCTGTTTTGGGGGTAAAGTTGAGTTTTGGAAAAAAAATAAAATCCTTTTCTAGTCCGAAATTCTTGCTGACCAACGCCATATTGAAGAAAAATAATATTTCTTTCCTGTAAATGCTATTTCTGAATGTATTTCAATGATCTTTTCGTATTTGGAATTTGTGCCATCAGAACTCTGTCTTTGAACACTGAAGAGATCAACTGGAAGGAAATTTGCATGGAACAGGGAAAGGTTAAAAATAAAGGGAAAATTATGACAACTTCTATTTCAAAAAAATCTTGTTGCCATCTTTTGTTGAAAACAAACAGTGGAGTTCGCGTTTGTACCAACTTTCATATAGAAATAAGCCACCACTTTCTAGAAACAACTACTACTTTGCCTTTTTTTTTTTTTTTTTCCCCTATCAGTTTAACTGTTACAGTAGAATCAGGACCTGTTTCCACTCTCTTTCTGTATGCTCTGTTCAGCGGGTTCTTGACAACTTCTTGGTTTGCATGGCTGGCATCCAGAAATCCCAGCAATTCTTTTATCCTGCCACCACCCAGCTCCTGTACAACACATTCTCTAAAATCAGAGGAGTTCTTTGCAATCTTACATGTTTGTATGGGACTTCTGCTTGCAATGTTCAGTAGCTAGTCTGAGGTTTACTTGTACATGAAAGTTTTGTCAGTTAAGAGTAAGAGAGCCCCCATTCCGCCTACAGATTCTTTGATAAAGAGAATACTCAGGGGGAAGGGAATGTATTCGGTAATGGAAAGGGGAATAAGATATCCTTGTATAAAGCAAGATTGTCCTGGCCTACTGCAGCTACACTGGGGACAATGTCTGGAGATGTGAAATAATTATAATGGTGATATTGGTACAGGAACAATGTCCAGACTACAGTTATGAATTTGGATCCCAGTGGAATGATTTAAAAGTCACTCATATGAATGGGGTTTTTCAATTGGCTTGTAAAGGTTTTGGCTTGAGAATTTGTGCAAATCTCTGGGCATACATACACGCACACACAAAAAAATGTAAAGGCCAAACATAAAAAGCTTATTTCCAAAGAAAGATGAAAAGGCCATCTGCTTGGGTTTTTTTATTGTTTTTATTTTTATTTTTTACGAGTGTGATGCTCTTTGGAGTTGCACATTTTTCCCAAAGCTGCCTCAGCATTGTAAATTGTGAAATATAGATGATTCTGTTCTTTGGTTTGTTTTTCTTGTATATTTCAAGACTTCTAGGGCATACCATATAAGAGCAAAAATTCCTCTGCTGGGAAATTCTAGGCTTCTGTTCTAATACAGTTATTTAACTCAGTAATGATTTTATAGTTTTAATTACCTATAATAATAAGTGATTATTAACTGAAAACTACTGTTACATGGGATAAAGAATTTGAAAATGGGTATCCTTAAGGACAATATGTAAATATATAACTCTTAGTCCCTAGCCATATCTCCCTACCTGCCACTTCATCACTGAGAAGTCCCAAATGGATCTCCAAGAGCTCTAACTGGGTATCTGCACAGCTTTACCTACAGTACAAAGGATGATAATTAGGGTTAGGCAAACATTTTGGAAGTAACTTTGTGACTGCATTCCCCTTCCCTCATTCTCTTTTTCCCCTTCCTTTATGGGTTCTGTAAGAACAGGCTGATTTCCATAACGTTTTATATTTAAGAACATTTTGTTCTGTATTTCTGTGGATCAATTTTAGAATATAGTTAGAAGGCAAACTGTTTGTATTGAGTATTCATTTGAATATTTTCCTTTTAGTTGGCAATTTAGCACTTTGGGTGGAAAATCTACTACTTCTGATGACATTAGTGGTATTATCTGATTTAATTTTCTTTCACCACTGGGAACCTGGGAACCAGGAGACTTGTAGCAGTGCCTAACTAGGAAAGAATCATTTGATTTCAGCCTTGGGAAGGGCATTTCAAGATAGCTATAGATCTGATTGTGTGGTGATTCTCTGTAGAGTAAATAATCATGATAGTAGGTTTTCACCAACACTATAGAAGATGAAAACATGTGTGTTGAGATGACTGCCATATTTGGAATACTGTCAGATCAGATTTGGGTAAAAAGAGAGCTCTTCAGTTTTTCAGCTTCTGTAAAGAGTGATTATGAATTTTTTTTTTTTTTTTTTTTTTTTTGTTATGGACTTAAATTGTCAGCCAACATGTGAAAGATATATGGAGAAAGTTTCTGTAATTACAAACTGAGATTACAACAGTGTTGAAGCAAATCAAAGTACAATTTAGCAGCAAAGCAGCTGAGTTGAATGTGATGGAAATGGTGACCATGCTCTGATTTTTACTATGGTCTGCTGTTACACAGGTGCTTTCCTCTTCCAAATCAAGCTTTCCAAACAACGTATGTTGTAAACTATAATTTTTCCAAATATGGAAACCATTAACAGTGTTGTTGCAAGTTTGGATTATTATATATATTCTGTATTTTTGCCTTGTTTTTATGTTAAGAAAGGATGCATTGGTTTTGTGAAAGTAATGGCAGGCTCTCAGTTTGCATAAGCTGAACAAAAATTGTAAGGTTTTAGTACAAATATGCTCTATATTTGATAGACTGATATCTTGGCGGTAGAAGAAATAATGTGATCTCGGCAACAAAACTACTGACCTCTGTGGTTTTTTTTTTTTTTTTTTTTTTTTTACTTAACAGTGTCCCTTTGAATATTAGTTCAGTCTAAGAATCTTATGTATTAATTGAAGAGGTTAGGTTTGTACCTGCTCACTTCATTAACAGCTGTTACTAATTAGAGGAGCTTAGTCATTAAGGAACCTGCTGGGGTTTGAGGAGAACAATTTATATTTTTTTCATGGCATTTAAGCACAGAATACACTTGTGAGTGGAAAAGTTTCATTTGGGAGCACTCAGGTTTAGCCATATTAGCATATCTATGATGGGCTAGACTGGAGCTGTAGACGAATAGCCCCAGGATAGGAGGCTCAGGAGAGACCTAGTACTTGAGTAGATGCTCCAGGAGGGGTGATTCAGAGCAGCCTTTTGGGCTGTAGCTGTGCCTGCAGCAGGAAGAGTGGTGTGGCCTGCTCTGTTTGTGCTTGGCAAAGTTGCATGTTGCAAGCTCTAGCCTCAAGCAGTCTTTGGACGACAATTGTCATTAAGCCTCAGTATATGGACAATATGATGTCTCCTAAGAGTACGGGGGAAGAGAATTGCTTCTTCATGGGTTATTCAGGGCATGTCAGGCCCAGCACACAGGGTGTAATCCACTTGAAAGGCGCAGGCCGCTTTCCCTGATTCATTATTTTCGTTCTGTGGAGCGGAACCATTTTCTCACCTTCCGTAATCTAGCTCCGGCTTCCCATAGGTAGTGGTATACTTTGTGTCTGTTTTCGGAGCCTGTTATTCTAATAAATCCCAGTATTAATTCCAGGAGCTAGGAGGGTTTTTTTTAGCGTGTGTCTCTGTCGTGCTCTTCTGTACGAGCTCTGATGCAAGTCGCCCTGTGAAGTGTGAGGACAGCAGTTTCGATTAGTTTCTCTGCTGGGGAGAGGTGAAAGGGGAAGCCTTCCTGCTCCCTCTCCCCCTTCAGCAGCTCTGTAGGACAAGTCGGACACTGTTGGGCTGACTTCAAGATTAATGTTAGTCTCTTATGAGGTTACTCTTTGTAATGGCATCTTATTTTAATATAGTGGATTACATTATTGGGTTAGTCCTCAAACTTCTTTTGCATATGGACTTCCAGATCTAGCTGGCTACGTTGGATTTAAACTTTCAATACATCCCTAATGTATGCTGTTGCATAATTCTTCGCTAATGGCATGCATGTAATAAGTTGCTTGAGTTCTCCCTCAGAACAGTTTTGTTATATTAGAAGCTGCCCATAGTTTATACTTTAAAGTATTTAAGCACCATAGAACAAAGGCATACTGCAGTTCGGTACAGCTGCTGGAGGAAAACTGACATTCGTTCCAGGTAGAGGCAGTATTCATGTATCTAGTCTACATGATTATACTTTAAACCACACAGACAAAAAAGAAATCAAAATAACCAGAGATGATCTAGTGATTGAACTCACCCAGTAACAAAAAAATAATTGAAAACTGAGGAATTAGCATTTTGTGGACATGCCACTAATATTAACAAGGGATGACCTTCTCTTGAAACTTCAAAAACATGTGTTCGAAGGGATATGCCTACAGATGGGGTGGATGAAATAGAAGTATCTAGTAATTTATTTCAATGGTGAACCGAAGTGGATTTTCTATATCTTCTATATCTGTAGCTCTTGCAATAAAACAATAGCAACCTGCAGACACTTCATGCAAAAGACATTCTCAGAGTGATTTATTTATGTTTTGTTGTTGAGAAATATATTTAGTATACTAACCGTACAGTATAGTTTTGAATATATGAAATTACCAGTTGAAAGATGAGGGGGAGTCCCTCCCCTTGGGAAATATCTTAAGCACAACATGTATTTGATGGAAGCAGTTTTTCTCCAAAAACAACTCTCCCACCTCCCTAAAATTATTTCTTGGATATAATTTTATAAGCCTCAGAAGTAAGTGATCTTCAGCAGGGATGCTTCTTAGCTCTACTGAGAAGATGTCTAAGCTGCCTCAGAAGCAGGGAAAACATTCCTAATACCTTGTCAGGACCTTGCCAATAATAATTAACAAATCTGCAATTCCCTTTTGTCTGGTGGCAGAATTTTAACAAATAACTCCTGGGAGTCCCTGAGAGGTCTTTCTGGCACATTGCTGATGACAGCCTGATGCTGTGTTGGGATAGCTCATTAAAACATACATTGGTGTGGTAGAATAGAGAAAAAGCATCCCGATTCACCACTGATGGTGATTCTCCAGACTAGAAGCTCCCCTATATAACTTGCAATCAGAGTAATCTCTTTCTAGATAAGCTTCTGTAGTGTGTTGGCATGCGTGAGTGTTGTGGGAAGTGACAGCTTGCTGCTCTTTCTTGGCTGGCACAGAGGCTGCTGGAGGTCACAACAAGCAGGGTGAGTCCAGTGTCATCCCATAAGCTGCAGAGGGACAGAGCTGGACAGTGGAGAGCTCTTCTGTTTCAAGAAGCATTGGAAGGCAAATTCTGTAACTGAAAACAGAAGGTTGCTGCTAACTGAAAAATTGACCTATTTTAAACTGGAAAATGTCAAAATATTTTGACGGTATGGGAAAATCCCCTTCCCCTCTCTCCTAAACATGTTCAAAAAACCCCTTCTGGCTAAGGGGAATTGGCTTTGCCAATCATTTCAGTTTTTATGGGGAACCACAGAGGCTGTTTTAACTTCTGAAATTAGCTCTTCTGGGAAGTAGGTTGTGGCAGTGGAGAAAAAGCCTTAGGATAATAGCATTTACCAATGGTGAGGAGAAAACAGGTGACATCATTTGTTCATGTTGTGTGCATCCTGTCACATGAAACCCCAGCCCTTCATCTCTAGTTACACAGCTGCTGCTTCAGCCGGGTGTGGAGGAGAGAGGCAATTTCTTTGCTGGGAGTGGGGCCTGTGGCCTTACCTTCCATAACTACCTTCTCTTGAATCTCCTGATGGATTACCTCATATGTCTCGTAAAGAACCTTCATCCATGAGGAGTTTCAGATTTGCTACCAACTGCAAGTTGGTCATTTTGATGAGGGTGCCTTGGCATGAGCCTTTTCCTTGGGCATTAAACTCCCATGAGCATTAGAGTAAGGACTGAATTGGTTTCATTGGCTGTTAAACCTGGCTGTCGGCTTGTTTTGGAAATGGAATATGGAAAGGAACTATATTTATCTATGCTCTTGTTATGTTGCTGAGTCCTTTTCACTCTTCTCTTGCTCCCACACCTTTAATTTTATTTAGAGGGAAAGTTGGATAAACTGAACTGCAGTACTTTCCAGAATACTGTGGGGTTTTTTTGGGGTTTAGTTTGTTTGTTTGTTTGTTTTTTTAAGATGCATTTCAAGACTAAGGTTAAGAGTAAGAATGAACTGTTGACCTCAGTGAAATCATTGGAAACTTTGCCTTTATGGGCAAACTTTCCCAGGAAGAATTTCTTCTCAAATGATCTGCTCAGTACTCAAAGGTTTAACTCTGGAAGGTTATACTAGGTTGCAAAGTACACTTCCCACATTTTAAATACAAAACCAACCAAACAATAAACCTCAAAAAAGACTTTCATCAGAACTATCAACAACAACCCAAGCATGAATCCTTAACTGAAGTAGTAGTACTTCCCCTGGTCTTTGTAGACTCACTGGTAATATAGCAGCAGCTTGAGTTAACCTAGTGGATAAGAATGATGCACTTAGAGATGAGAGTTCTTCACATGCTGTATAGCACTTTAAAATGCTAAGTACTTCCATATTTGGAAGTACTTAACTTTTCGTTTCTACAATATCTTAATTTTTTTTTTTTTAAAAGCCCCAGAAATCACATTAGGTTCTTGTAAGTGTTTGCTTTTATATTAATAAATCTTCAGGGAAAACACATAATTTTTCTTATTGATTTTATAATTTGACACCTGCTTCTTAAGAAGATATTTAAAAACAGTGTTAAGCTATCTCATTCATTTCTGTTGGATGCTATCACGTGATAGTAACAGATACACCACTGCCTGCCAGTAATTTCATTAAGATTTCAAGTCAAAGAATACTAGAAAATTAGGACACACACTTTATAACAGTATGTTGTTTCTGGTATTCCTTTCTTCCTTTTCCTTTTAAAGGTACGGTAAAAATGATTCATAAATTATAATGTTGCTAATCTTCCTGCCATGAGGGTGAACTTCCCTTTCAGGATTTTAGAAAGGAAATTAGCACTAATGAAATGTGTAAGATTCACAGAAATGTAAACTAAACAATGGCACTGGATGACAGAATAGACAAACCAGAGGCATCAGAACTACAGAATTCTCTTTTAACCCTGGCAAACATGCCTCGGTCTGACCTGGTGGGGAAAAGGAGGTAGCTGAGCCTCCACCCTGGTTCAGATTGTTGGCTCCTTGTTGAAGCTGACAGTACAAAAAACATCTCACAAAAGATTTGACAGAGTGTTTTGCATGCAGTGTGGCTTATGCTCACTTCAGTCGAAGTCCTACACCAGCAGCCTACAAAGGTCTTCAGTCTTTGTGATCTAAAGTAGTCACTCAGAAATCTTACAGCTCTTTCTTTGTAGCTTCATAATGGTACAGTAGTATGTGTTACACATTACAGACATGAGTTCATTGAGGTTTAAGAATTACCAGATATGTGATACTGGGGTATATTCAAATATCTGACCCACACAATTCTGTTCTGGAATCAATTTTTTGCTGTCAACTTCAGTGCTCCATAAGTTGTTACATAGTGATGTAGATATGAAGGATTTAAAATGTCTGAGTCTTATAGTTCTCCATGTTCAGCACATAGAACTGATGATGGATGACAATGAAATGGCAGGTGATGAGCATGAGTGGGATTTTTTTTTTTGTTGTTGTTGTTACAGCACCCAAGTATTGTACATGATGTCAGTCATTCGTAGTTATTTTTTCTACAAACAGAGGAGTGTTTCTAAAGACTAAATATGGCTCTTGGTTTGAAGTTAGAAAAAAATTCAGGAAGCTGGTGAAATACGAAGTTTGCACATTTGTCAGTCTGTGTGGTGGACTTGGTAGACTTGCAAAACTGTTCAATCCCTAGTTATCCAAATTACAATTTAAATGAGGTGATTTTAACATTTGCAACTTAAATTTATTTAATAAGCATAGCAATTTTTAGTGAAACAGTGCTGTTATCTGGAAGGCCCAGATTTAGGCTAACTTTAAAGATGGATGGTCAGAGCCACAAAGTTGCTAATTTTATTGCAAAGGTTTGGTATAATCTGATAAATATTTGGTTTAGTTCCCTTCCCTGTGTCTACT
Source organism: Platalea leucorodia (assembly GCF_965183815.1). Taxonomy (NCBI): domain Eukaryota; kingdom Metazoa; phylum Chordata; class Aves; order Pelecaniformes; family Threskiornithidae; genus Platalea; species Platalea leucorodia. The sequence continues at coordinate 27,422,086 of NC_138826.1, forward strand.
GCCTGTGGCTTGTCTTACTACCATTTTATCATTAATTTATTACATACACTAGATTGGAAGGTTAACATATCTCATTGCAGAAAGGTTCATAAAGCAAAAGCATCTTTACTGAAGCAATGTTAAATTAGAGGGCAGCACCAATAAAGAGGTTTGTTATGAAAACAAAGCCTCTTCTGACAGAATTCCTCCAGTGCCTTGTGTATGTTTTTAGATGCAGCTACCTTAAGAAGCAGTATAATGTGGTGGTGAGATGGCTAAGGAGGGATACAACGAAATTGTCATGACAAAGATGGAGCAGAACCTGTAGTATTCAGCAGTGACATACAGTCTAATGCCAGAGAGCAGTTCTGCCTCCTGTCCCGAGTAAGATACTATAGACCTTCATTCTAGAATAACAATGCAAAAATACATGCCTTTATAAATAATCCCTGTCTTGACTTAAAGATACTGAATAATAAAGGAAATACTGCTTTTGTGATGTTTGTGTTTTGTTTGTTAATTGCGTCTTGTTTTGTTCTGTTATATTAAAGAATGCCTTAGCACCCAATAGCAGGCAAGACTACAGAAATACACAGTACAGTAAGTGAGGAAAAAAAATATCCATGAGGATAGCACCATGATATTGTTCAAGAAATTCTGAATGGTTCCATGGAGCTTTAAAGAGTTTTTTTTGAAATTTTCCATGTATGATGCTGTTTATTAGATGGGCAAAACTTTTCATAGTTGATTGCCACCCCTCATGTGTTGCTTCATATTTTAATAAGATCCTTCTGTTAATAAAATAAATGTTAGCTGAGTAGATGGGTGAGGGGGCAGTTGGCGAAGGTGATTGTTTTAATTTCTCACTGTTTTTACACTCCTCAAAAGAAAAAAAAAAAAAGCAGCAGCAAGAGTTGACAGTTGTTACCGTTTGTTGAATGTCTCTGGACACACAAATATTTTGAACTTGAAATGCAAGTATATGGGGAAGTTGTAAAGACTGTACATTTGAAGAGGTACCTATCTCAGATGATGTCACACTGAAAAAACTTTTTCCTTGGAGTGGTCTCATCTATTCCAAAAGTAATGATGTTGGTAGTCAGCTTTTTATTTTTATTTCTTCTACTTGGGAGCTGGTTAAAATTGCTATGGTATCTGAGGTCACAGGACCTGTACTGGTTTGAATCAGCTGAGAGTTGCCTTGGTAGTTTTTTTAACTTTATAATGAGCAAAGTTCTTCAAATTCAGATTTTGAGCGCTCCTTTTCTTAGACCCTGCATTTCAGGCTGTCTTTACTCAAAGAAATTTGAGTCAAGGCTTGCAAAATAAAAATGCGTGTTCTACACCTGTTTTCCTCAGGCTTTATACTTCAGGCTTACAAATTACTTTGGCAGGTTTTAAAAAAAAAATCAAGTCACCTTAAACATGCACTAAACATCGCTGCTACAGAAAAGCACATCTGCTTTATTGACTGTGCCACTGCAATCAGTATGTAGGAAAAGCCAAGCAGAAAAAAAGCTAGGGTTAGTACAGTGCAGTTGTGCTATTAATTAATTGGACAAAGGCTCAGTTTAAAAATAGACTTACTTTTTTTAAAAGGAATGATGACTTTTAAAGTGTGCAGTATCATAAAGATCTTATTAACCAAATATAAATCACTTACGAACTCTTGAGCTGCACGGGGAGGAAAAGAAAACAAAAACCAGATGTAGTCAGATTTCATGCCAAATGTTTGTCTCCAAATCAAATTCTATCAAGTTGTTTATTCTTTTTTATTATGATAAAAGTATCCTTAACAATCATAGCCCAATGAATACCCATTTATTCTAGCATAACTGCAGATTTTTCTGACTTTCTTCTTGAAACACTTCATCCAAGAGAATTTTCTTTAAATGGTATGCAGCTACTCAGGTTTCCATAACTGTGAAGAGTAACTTCTGGATTTTGCTAAACATTGGTCAAATTCTAATTAATCCATTGAAAAGGAGTGAGATAATCCTGAGTTCAGACCACTGTTTTGATTGTAATTAGCCTGGACTATGATGTTTAACTAGAAGGTGAATGAATTTTTAAAGGGAAATTCCTTACTTTCATGCTAAACAAGGCCATGTTTATGGAATACTTTTAAATTAATAATTTTGATAGAATTAAATACTCTTTTGTCATGAAGGCTCTTAAATGATTTTTCTAAGGTTGCAAACTAAGATCTCTTAGAGATATGCAGTGAGATATTATATCAGTTTCTGAGTGACACCACTCAGGTCCCTCTCATTCTACCTTCACCTTTTAGTCCTGTCTAAATTCTTCAAACGTAAGTAGTAGCAGTGTGCTGGGACTGTCACTCATATCCTTGGAAAAAAAGCACTGTGGTATCCCAGCAGTGCCAAGCATGAGGAGAAGCTATATAATGTTTCCTCTGACACAAATGGTTAAAGACTCCCAGGGGATGGTTTCACTGTGTTCTCTATCTTGGTTTTCATTTCTGAGGCATTTACTGAAATAAGCTAAGAATGAAATACCACCTGGTCTGACCAGATGGTAAGTTTGTGGGACTTGATCAGATGCTGAATCTGCATGAGTGTTTTGTACAAACAGGGGTGGAGATGATCACTTTTACTCCCAGTCTCATTCCTTTGGCATAAACATTTCGTAGTAGTTCAGGAGCTTATTAAGTACATACAAAGTTTATTAAATTGTCTGGCTTTTGTTCACTGAGTCTAGTCAGTTATACATGAGCCTTACTATTGGTCTATGTGGTCTGATGTCCGCGTTACATATACTTTGTAAAATTCCTGGGTAAGAGGATTTCTTTCTACTTAGATATGTTAACACTAAAACTTTAGAACCTCATACTGCTGTTGAGTAATGGGGTGTTTAGCCAGTCTATCTTGTCTCTGACAGTGGCCAAAAGTGAATGTCCTAGGATGAGTAAGAACAAGGCAGGGGGATGTGGTACTTCCATATACTTCCTGATCATTCAACTGGTTCGGACACTACTATTTGGATGTTCATTTTGTATCTATAGATTTTGTTGTTTTTTTTCCTCTTCTGAACTTGTGCAGTTTTCCCCTGAGCTGTATCTCCTTGGCTGATCCTTGTCTAGGCGTCAAAATTTCTACTGACTAGTCCTCGGGCATTATAACAGTTTTAAGCAAAACTGTTAGATGCTATCGTTAATGATTAAACTGTTTTCTCTATGAGTTCCTTTTGGATTCTTGGCTGAGTATAAGCTAGTCCTGGGAAACTGATAGTTTGTCCAGTTTTCCCTTATGTTCCTTAGAAGCGCTTTAATTTCAGAGAGATCCTTCAGGTTCCTCCAAAAATAAGGGCCACAGTATGGGAATCTCTCTAGTCTTTTCCTCGAGCAGCACTGACACAAATGATTTTGGTTTTCTGCTGTATCTTCGAGATTTTCATTTGTGTTCTGATCATCAGCTGGCCTGCAGATCATCTGGTAGTATTTGTGTTCCTACAGGTTATCTGATAGTTTTCATGTTCCTTATGTGTTTGAAGAAAGATTTATGAGCAGTTCTGAGCCCTCCTGGTAATTTTTCCTTGAATTTGTTTTTGATATACCTTAGGTTTAGTTTAATTGCTTTTTTTAATCCCATGTGTGGTTTTTTATTATTTTTTTTATTTTATTTTTTATTTTTTAAATCGATCACAGCCCCAGCTTTCTGAGTGATTTCTTGCTTCAAAGAGGCTTCCTTACCCTTCTGGTTAGCCATGTTGGTTTCGTTCTGCCATTCAGGTTTGCTGATAGTGAGACTCTTCATTGGTAAGATTTTGAATCACACTCAGTGTGTCCGTCTGTTGCAACGTGAGGTTGCAAACTCTTTTTGTGGGACCTGTAACTAGCAGGCCGATGAAACGTTTCTTGATAACATTTAAATTTTATCTCCTGCGTTCTGTCCTGATAAGTCATTTCCCTGATGTATTTTCCTGTTTTCCACAAAATGGATCAATAGTATTCTAAGGGCAAAGAAATTTGATCCTATGCTGTTCCGTTAGTGCGTACCAAACTACTGGAAAGATATCTAGGAGACAGCAATTAATTTTCCTTGCTGATTTAGACCTCAGATTCTTGGCCACAAAGTTTCTGTTAACTGTGCTTTCTATGAGAAAGACACAATGCATTTCGTGGGAGGTGAACTCCGCCATACAAAGTATCTAATAGTCATAGGATGCAGCCTCTAGTCTGTTTCTTCTCACACTGTCTTAGATGCGAAGAGTTGCTACAACCAATCCTCTGATGTGCTCACTTCCATATTTCCTCTTATTTCTATGCAGAGGAAGGAAAAGAAAATTACATGAGAAGAGATGTAGCTGCAGCACATAAAAGTACCTAGCATTTAGTTAGGAATAATTTGGCTGTCAGATGGCTACCCTAGTATTCTTGTATGATTTTATAAATAAAAGATAATTTTAATATTTCTTTTTTACTGGAATGCTTAAAAGGCTATATAACTCATCTCGTACCCTTTCAAGACGTGATAGTCTCTCTCTCTCTCTCTCTCTCTTCATCCTTAAGGAACTCCTTAAATCCTCAAAACCAGAAGTAAAATTACCTCATGGTGATCTCATATTTTTTTTTTTTTCTAGGCATGAAGTTATGAAGTTGCTAATCCAGTCTTTTATCTTGTATTCACAATTATAATGTCAAGATTGAATAATCTGCCTTTATCTCCAGGGTGACAGCTATGTAGAAACTTCAAAAGGGACAGTTTTGCCAGCATCTAAAGACTCCTGTTAATTACTATATCTTGAAGTAAAGTGAAATAAAGCAGGATGAAAAATGATATTTCTCTTTGACAACCTTGTAAAAATATCCGTGATGAAGCAGTACATTTTAAGTACTTTAAGAATGCATTTAACTGAGATCAAGGCCATTCTGATCATGGTGCAGGTTAATCTCTACAAGATACATTATAGAAAGACATGTGTGTGTGGCACTGATGGTTTAGAAAGCTCATTGTTGGAAATTAAGTATTTTGCTTCTGTTTTCCTTCTGAAATTGACTGAGATGAGTTAGTAATGGTGTTGATTTACAGTGTGCAGAAGGGCTTATATTGTTATGTCTTCCAAATACAAATTAACTGTTTTTCTTCCATTTTCATGAACTTTTTGTATTTCTTATTCCAATTTTATGCTGTTTTCACTACTGTTGGCCTTACGTGACCTAATTAGTGTAAAGCCAGATTGTATATATTAATATGACCTGTAGCAAGCACTGTGTTACCAGCAGAGAATACAAATAGTGTATTAACTATACATTTCTGCAGGATTGGGGTCTGAAGTGATAGTTTTGCATTGAGTGTAGGTTTGTCTACATGCTACTTCTGGAGAGTCAGAGGCTGAGTGAAGCTGTTAGGATCAATCAGCAGAGTGATATTTGCTCCATAGGTCATGAGTGCTATATGAAAGAAGTCCTTAGATCAAACCCATAGAACTTAGGCGAGTCAGCAAAAGCTGTGGATCCATTCTTTTCTTTAAAAGGGCCATTACATTAGTTGTCTCTGAAAATCTGAGGAAGGGTAATGCAAGTAAGTAACCAATGAATCCCTTGTTAAAACCAAGTTGAAAGCAAATGCTTCATATAGACTCATGATAAGCAAAATAAGGCTCAGATTTTCAGAAAATATGTAGCGTTTTCTATTTTCTTTTTTGATCTGGTTTAATATAATAAGCAACTATTTATATCACGAAATACATAGTATAAGCCACAGTGGATAACCGAGTAAGCTGAACTGATGTTGGTGCTAGGACATCATTAGTTTCATTACTTTTAACTACTTGTGGAAATGTAGCTTTATGAATTTAATATTACATCAGCAATGGCTTTGAGTGATATTTAAATAACAACTGTTACACCAGACTACTGGCCGTAGCTCCAACATCCTTGCATTAGTAGAAGCCAATAGATGATGCTCCTAAGGAAGGAGATAGTAGCAGTTTAAAGGGCTTAAGCAATTGTAGACACTTTGGCTGGGTAAGGGGGAGAAACCCCCTCCTTGGCCACCACAGTTCACATCCCAAAAAGATTTTCCTTGCAGGAGCCATAACTATAACTGTAACAGGAGATGTAACTGTACAGGAGATGAGGATTTTCATGATAGGAGCCAGTCATAGAATCATAGAATCGTTAAGGTTGGAAAAGACCCTTAAGATCATCGAGTCCAACTGTTAACCTAGCACTGCCAAGTCCATCACTATACCATGTCCCTAAGCACCACATCTATCCGTTCTTTAAATACTTCCAGGGATGGAGACTCAACCACTTCCCTTGGCAGCCTGTTCCAATGCTTGACCACTCTTTCAGTGAAGAAGTTTTTCCTAGTATCCAACCTAAACCTCCCCTGGCACAGCTTGAGGCTGTTTCCTCTTGTCCTATCACTCGTTACTAGGGAGAAGAGACCGACCCCCACCTCACTACAACCTCCTTTCAGGTAGTTGTAGAGAGTGATAAGGTCTCCCCTCAGCCTCCTCTTCTCCAGACTAAAGAACCCCACCTCCCTCAGCCGCTCCTCACAAGACTTGTGCTCTAGACCCTTCACCAACTTCGTTGCCCTCCTCTGGACACGCTCCAGCACCTGGATGTCCTTCTTGGAGTGAGGACATCAAGTAGCCAGACAGGTGTCCAGCCGCTCCTCCCCAAGCCTGTAGCATTGCATGGGGTTGTTGTGACCCAAGTGCAGGACCTGGCACTGAGCCTTGTTGAATCTCATACAGTTGGCCCCAGCCCAAGGATCCAGCTTGTCCAGGTCCCTCTGCAGGACCTTCCTACCCTCCAGCACATCGACACTTCCACCCAACTTGGTGTTGTCTGCAAACTTACTGAGGGTGCACTCGATCCCCTCATCCAGTCGTTCATGCTAATGCCCGATTTCAGCAGTGCTGTTCACCACAAGTATTTGCCTATTTGTACTGTATTCATTCATTGTGACATCTTTAAAAACAAAGAAAAAACCTAAAGAAAAAAAACAGAAAGGTAGAATATTAAAGTGAGATAATATTCCCTCCTGGCAACACAAAATCAACAAATGGGCAGGGAGGGGCTGGTGGGAGAAGTGCTACTGGCAGGCACAGGCCGGCAGGGGATATAATCTTGTAATGGTCTTATCCATAAGAAAACTGCGCTTATAAAATCCCTGATCCAGGCTTTTAGTCTGAGTCTCTCCCATATAACAGTAGGGCGTGCAAGGTGTGTGGCTTTCTCCATGTGTATAATGTTCCTCATTCCTTTTACTTATGTAAGAGACCAACATCTAAAGTGGGAAGTTCAGTAACTAGATAATTGTGGTTAAATGAGGGACCCTGGGGCTTTTAGTAAAGGGACAGTTTTAAGGAATTACCAAGGTGTCATCAAGAAATCACTGTGGTTAAAATGAGCCCAGTGTGGTAACAGGGACATGGCAGTGCTAGCGCCTTTCAGAAAGGAAGTGTCCTTTAGTGTGAAAGTTGGTAAAACAGGTAAAGTTGGATTCCATGTTGAATACAATGCGATCTGGGGGGTATGTTTCAGTAATATCTGAAACTGAGAATCTCATGTATTGCTTTAGGTTGGGATGAAGTTATTGTTTGAGTTTAAATTATTATTACCAGGTTCTGTTTTAAAAATGCTATGAAAGTTTAAATGAGATACTAAAGCCGAGGGTTTTTTAAGGTAGTTCTAGTGCCTGAGCAGCTTTCAAAAGTGAAACCTTGTACCTGCAGGACATCAGCTTTGTAGTGCAAATGCCCTTTCTGAAAGTAGATGTGAAAAATTAAATCACTTGATATGTCCACAGTGGTGTCATTATACTGAGATTTTTGTAAAGCTAGTCCTCAGACTAACCTGCATGAAGTTGGTGTGTGTATCTGTGCTGACCTGCAGTCAAAGCAGTGCCTGCAGTATTTCCAAACATGTTTATGGTTGGAAGCATTTTAAGTGGACGCATTTGAAGTTTTCTGTTATTACAACAATTGTTGTAATATGCACAGTAATATATTGGTAACAAACCTAAAGAGACTGACCTGTGAAACTTAGTGCATCCCAAACTCATAGAGCCAGAAGTTACTGCTATTCAGTGGGAGTGGCAGGAAGAGAGATCAGCATGCGATGACGTGGGCACCGCAGTGGGGACACACAGGCTCGGTCCCAGGGGTGGAGATGGAGTAGTGTTCTTGTATAGCTCTTTGTATCACTGTACTAAAAATCAAAATAAAAATAGATTGCTGAATTCTTGTATAATAGCAGACAAAAAGTACAGTGCTGGCTTAATTGTTTTAAAATAGCTAAGCCAAGTCATGTTCTTACTTGGCTGGTTTTGATAAGTAACAAAACCCACATTATATACATTTGTGCTTTTAGAAATACCATATAATTTGTTATTATGAATACATCTAGGTTTGGATTTTCAAAATAACTTCAGTTTGTGGTTAGAAACAAATGAAAATGGCTTCCAGTGGCAGTGAGTGAGGTTACATTATACAGCAATATTCTTGGTAGCAAAAGAAAAAACATTCCTTTTGTAGTGACTGAATTATACAGGCAAGGAGTATGATGGTTATTATATAGACAGTTAACATTTCTCTGTGTGAATGTGTTTTAATGGCAAAAAGTATCGTTAATATGTCTTCAATTATTTTAACATTTAAAATGTTCAGTATCCTCTACTTGCCTGAACCAGAATATAGTCTGGTTGTTGCTGAACACTTTGGTGTATTACTGCTGCAAAACTTGCAGTAGTTACTTGACTGGATTTCTCTACACGCAGCTTTTCTGGGATTTTCAAAACTAGTTTATTTAATTCTAAAGAGAAGGAAAAAATATTCCAGCATCTTTTCTGGAATTTCATTCAGACCCTAAATTAATCAGCAGAATATAACTAATTTCTGAGCATAAGTCTGAGAGGGATAGTGAGTGAAGCATGAGAAACAATCAAATAATAGGAGTGGAAGTAATTCTCAGAGCATGCATAAGTAATTGCAGTTATGCTGCACTTTGAGAAAAATCTGTGGGTTTTTGGTTGCTGCTTGTTCAGGCCATCTGAAACAGGAGGCTGGTAACAGCACTGCACTGTCACCGTACAGTGGTTCCAGGTCTGAGGTGGCTCAGCTGAAGTTTGTAGGGATGTATCTGCTTGTTGTGTGGTTCTATGTAAAATTATATCTGCTGTAAATATCCAGACACCTAATTAATCCAAAGAACAAGACTGCTTTTTTGTTCTCTTTTCCATCCCTTCGTCTGTGGGAATTGATTCATAGTTTAAATTAGCCTGCCTTCTTTCACAAAAATTACTCTCCTAAGAAAAAAAAATTATAAATATTTTAAAAGATGCTTTTTTGCTAGATGCATCCTTTGGTTTCCAAATGTGTACTTGTGGTGTGTTTTTTAGAAATGTTAATTGCTAGCTCATTGAGAAGTTTTAAATGCAAAATTGGTGAGAGAGCCTGTTTCTAGGCTATTGGGGTGTGTCTATACGCTCTGTCAGGGAAGCACTGATTCTTTCAAAATCAGTGTCATTTTCTTTTCAAGCATCTCAGGAAAAGGTCTGTGTAGAGAGGTCTATGTATTTCAGACTCTAAATGCATGGTAAACAGTTGTCAGCTCATTTCTTCTCATCTACTATCAGAAAATCTGTTGCAGGAGTATTGTCTGTCTTAAACAGTTCAGCAAAAATTATCATACTGGCAAGTCCTAACCTGAATATTTAAATGCTGAAATGTCTGTCATAGTAATTAATGCACAGTAATTAGATCAATTCAACAATACTGGCTATATATTAATTTAGTCCATGGATACCCCAATCCAGCAAAACAGTTACATGTAATCCCATTGAAGTCGATATAATTAAAGTTATATATATCCTTAAGTGCTTTTTTGGATTAGGGCCTAAATACTTTTTCTTTTCAAAGAAAATGCTGTTCAGCTCCTGGCTCTTAGATACTCTGGCTCATAAAAATAAATGTTGCAACCTGAATATGTGAATAATGAGGAGGTCACTACTCCCAGCTATTTGCGAAGCTGGCTCTTTCCACTCTCCACTTGGCTGAGCACATACGACTTGGGTCAAGAAATACATGATGATAGAGAGCTGAGGGGCTGGGGAGAAGCTGACTCCATGAGAGGTGGTTGTGGGAGAACAGACTGCATTACTTCGCAGAAAGAAAAGTACAGGTGAACTGTGTGAACATAAGTTTTAGGTAAATACAAGTTATTGTAGAGTAACTGTTGTAATGTAATTCCTTTTTTTTTTTTTCCTGATGCCTTGTTGCCGTTAAGAGTCAGCAAGCCTTTCTTTTAAATGCTTACATTTCCTGAAAGAAAGCACTTTGAACTTGCAGAGGAATGGCTATTCTAGAAACTATGCCCTGGAAATGTAAAATAAAAAAATTAAAAAATGCACCCACTTTCTTGAAAGCAATACCGCGGGTGTGATGCTATCAGAGGTAGAGGTGAGTGCCCTACTCTGGAAAGGGGCTCTTAAATAGAGTGCTGAAAGGGTACGTAGTACCCAAGGACAGAATGTTGTTGTTATGTGGATTACAGAGATTAGACAGCTGACAAACTTGAGATTTCTTTTGTGTTCTTACAGGTGTTATTCTTGAGACTTTTCTCCTTTTCCACCTAAACCTCTTCTTTTTCATGTACGTGACACAGGAATTTAATATGGACTCTAAAAAGAAAGTGCTTGGGAACTCTGGAAATTTACTTTTAGAGGTCTATATTCTGAAACCTTCTGGTTGGTATGTACAAGGGCCTCTACCTAGATTGTGGTCACTGTAGATCACACCATCTTGCAGGAGGATTAAAGTGTAAGAAAGACATAACAAATACAGTTGAGTGTCTCCAAGGTGTATTTCACCTCAAGCATTTTGCATGTAATTCATTAAACGTAACTGCTTTGATGCTTGCAAGATAGTGTATATAACATTCACCTCCTGTCCCCTCCATCTTATTCAAACTTATCACTTTGGTTAAAACCAGAAATGTCTTCTACCTACATAACATTCTATTAAGCAGTTCTGTTGGTCTACCAGCTCTGTTCCTGTCCTTGTCCTTTCTCTCATCTGTGCCTTATATGCAAGCAGCTTTATTATGAAGCCCTTCTGTATGGTTACTACTTTCCTCTTGGACTGCCACGTGACACAGTATCCTGCTTCAAGGGCAGGGATTTTATCATCTAAAATATTGTTTTTCTGAGTAGCATACCTGAAAATTCCCAGATGTAGAAGTAGGAATATTACAATTTTCTGATAAAATTTAGGATGAAATGTAACGCAAAGCCCTTGTCATTGAGGAAGTGCTAACATGACTAAATCCAGATTTGAGTGCATTCTGCAGCAGTGCTGGAATAAAAACTAACGGCTGCACTCAGCTTGGACCGGAGGCACAGTGTTGTCAGGATGTCGCTCCTGTATTCATGATTCAGATAGCAAAGCCTATCCTAAAGAGCTGGCACTACTGGATCTACGGCAGCTGTTGCAATGCATAATTAATGCAGCCCTGGGATACAGTTTCAAACACTCTGTGTCAGTGCATGCAGGAAGCCTGCAAAACGGGCAGTATTTTCAATAGTCAAATATTTATGATTAACTAACTTCATAATGGCGTACACATTTCTGCAAAACTGGGTGAAGAGAGGAAGGATTCCCAAACAGGTTGTAATTGAGAGATTCTAGTGGAAATTGATGTCATTTTCATTCTCTACAAACAGCAAGGAAAAGATGAATTAATGTTTGCTCAAGCAGTTTTGGGCAACATACAGCATAAACAACAAAATGAGTAGAGAAAGAAACTTCTATTTGGCTATTTCAGATCTAAGTAGCTCAAAAAAAGATACAGGAGGAAGCAAAAATTCTATCAATGTTTGGGCAGTGCAATTAGAGAAATGGTTTTGAAGCAAGCTGCTAGGTGAAGAAGGTTCCTCAGGGTAACACTTTAGTCAACAAGGTACATAATACTTCTGTTGAGAACTGCTTTCCTGGCAGGTTGAGGAAAACCAAAATGGCTGTTTACTACAGCTTCCTTCTCTACGTGCTGGTAGCCTTTGCCGTATAATAGGCAGAAGGTCTCGTCCTTTAGCTGTGACTTTGACTCCCACAAGCTGAGGATGTTACTGGAGCGTGCACTTGGTGTCCAGTCATATCTTAACCCATACGTGTTTGATTAGCTGAAAACAAGCTGCCATAATAAGAAATTGTCCGGTGGAAGTTTGGGGAAAAAGTTATATAAAAGGAGAAAGGCTGATCTAAATAAATGTGCCTGTTGTGCTGTGCATTTGGCTTTCTTTAGCAGTACTGTGTAGCAGTAGTAGAGAATCTCTGGGCAGGGTAGTAATTATGCTGTGTATATTTCTTTTTGGTTTTGTTTGTTTGGTTTTTGTTGAAGTGTCTAGGAAAAATATAAAACACAGCTGTGGGAAAGACCCAAATCTAAAAATCTATTCTCTCTGACCTTAAACTTCATTCCTTCAGTGCATGTGTTTTTTACAAGGCTATCCTTTGTTGCATATGAATTATGTAAATGACTTGAATGATATTCCCAATGCCCACTGTGGAAAACCTGCTTCATGTGTGAAATTTAACAGATGAGAAGTAGAAACTGATTTTGAAATTTAGATCCTAGTCCACCAGTTTTAGCACTTCGATTAAATTAGTGAAGTTTTATGAATTTCAAGTAGCTGAAAACTTTAAGTAGTGTCTGTATCTATATCTAGAGAGAGATATCTAAATGTACTGCTAAGTATAATGTAATTTCAGGACCTGTTTCTTGGAACGCTTTGGATTTAATTCAAATATGAAATCAAATCATTACTAGGCTGAAAAGGTTTTGACTGTGTCTAAAACACGTGATTTTTTTTAAAATTAGAGGCCTTTGACAGATGTTAAGATCATTAAGCTTTATTTCATTTGTTCTTTGTGACTTAGAAGACCATAGACTAAGGAGACCAGCCCAAGCTTAAGTTAAATGACTTCCCACAAAAGATGCTCTACTACTATAGGACACTTCTTTTTTTCCCTCAGTCATCTCTGTGGCACTCTACCTTTAAAAAACAAAACAGTGTTTATGAAAACTTCAGTGAGTAGCCACAGAATGAAATCAGCTAAGAAAACTGGTATGTGTGTTGCAGTAAACTAATGTTCTTCCTGATGGTAACAATTCTTTTTACATTCATGTAATTAGATTGTTTGCTTCTTCAAAAGGCAGGCAGCCAGCCCAGTTCTGAAAGAAACTTTTTTGCACAGGTGTTTTTAACTTGTGGAATTAATAACCAGGTCTGTCAGGGAACTCTTTAGTGATACATTTAATTTCAACAAGGTCTGAAAGATCTGGAACAGTGAAGTATGAAGACTAGCTTTTCTATTAGGTATCTTTTAAATAATGGTTATGAAAAGCCTGGAGAATTGTTGTGAGGACCACAGAGGCTCTGGTAAACACCCTCCCCTCCCCACGTCCCCTAGTCAGGGAATGATAGCTAATGGGCTTGCACTGAAATGTGCTATTCTGAATCTGGCTAATGATTGCTGCTGTTTCACACCCTCTGGATTGTGAAACAAAGAAATTGCGCATCAAATCGAATAGCTGTAATTTTGCCACACAAAAAGACAAATATGTGTATTACATGTCTGCTGTAACTAATTTATGTGTACAGATCTAATTTGTTTATTAGTAGATTGACATTTACACATTTAAATAAAAACTAATTTTATGTGGAAAGAACGAGAAGGGAGATGATGGACTGCATTTAATGCACAACCCCTCCCCCTAGACAAACCAAAACGAAGGGAGGCCTGGATTGAAGGAATTTTTCTTTTTTCCTCAGTTTTACAAGGCAGTTTTGGGTAATTCTTTACTCTTTTCCATAAGTCTTATTGACAAGTGTGCAGTTCCTTTGCTTCAGAGACTGCACACCATTGAGCAATATCTGCCCCATTTATATGAGTAGACTTGTCTTAATTGATTATACTTGAGCTGGGTGTATAACAGATGACTTAAACTGAAAAGAAAAAATTGTTCTTCTGCAGAGAGTAATTCCTATTTAATAGATGGGATTTTATTAACAGTTTTGAATGAATAATAGTATGTATTTTTGGAGCCTTGGCAAACATTACCTAGCCTAAGATCCACTTAAAATAAGTAAGGCACTCCCCAACACAGGGGAAAAGTAAGGGCCTCTTGTCGTGTTATAGGCTTGGATGATGCTTAAATGAGCCAGAACAAAGGATGTATTTGGAAAGAAGTTACATTAGGATTTGGTCCAGTTACTTCATATGTGTCCCCTTTTGTTGACAACCTCAGAAGGCTATCCCATAATGGGTGGCCCTGTCAAAGACCATTTAGATATAACAGAAAGAATCTCCTAGTAAAAATGCAAGTAAATGTTTCATCTATCTCCAACAATGAGCTGAAATGCTTGCAGGGGGGAAAACCAGAGCAGTTAAGTTTACTTATTTATTTATTTTGTATGAAAAGCTTGGAACAATTCCGCAGTGTAGTTCTGACCTTTTCATATACAGAACTAAGTGGTAAGGGAAATTGGGTTTCCTGTCAGCTCTTACAATCCGCTATTTCTCTCCTTTTTCTTGTGGTCAATACTTGGCTTTTCTCTAAAGCCTTGCTGGGGATATTGTTATTTCAGTTAGACCATAAAGACCCTCACCTGCCACTGCCAACATGTTTTCTAGCAGAAATAGATTAGCTCAAATGACAGGATCCAGGCAAAAGTTCAACTTTAATGTCTGATGCCTTATAGAAAACCAGCAGCATGCAATACATGGCTTAGCTGCACTTCACTGTCAATATGTGCTTTATTCAAGGTTTGCTTTCTCGTTTTCTTAGAAACCATTTTAAATGCAGAGATATAATAGAATAGAACTTTTTTCTTGTAAAGAAAATATATTTCTGGCTTGTTGTAGGATGAGATGACAGCAAAGGGCAGAAGAAAAGTATAGGATGATGACAGGGTAAATATTAGAAGTGAAAAAGATCAATTAAGCGCATCGGCTTGATTTGTGAAATTGATTAAATTAGGCAAATTTGTAAGCCAAAAGGGAATTTATTTATTGGGACTGATTTGTGGGAGCTCAGATAATGAGTAAGCTTATCTGTGTCACCTTTTCTTAACTGGCAAAATTCTTAGGAGTTGAAATTTCAAAAGTGGAATTAGTTTAAAATTCTGAGGAAAAGGGACTGTGTCATGTAAAATGCCTTACAGGTCTAGTGGTCATTCCTTGGGGTGAAAACAAAGGCTTAGCTTAAAAACTGATTAAAACTGTTTTGTAAGAAAACAAAATGAATATATACAGACACAGATGAACCCTTGAAAGTGCTGATTGTTTCTATGACTGTTGTGATCTGCAGCTCTCCCTCCCTGCATCTGTGACACTGTAATTAAGGAGAATTAATTACCGTGGAAGCCTTGTTAAGACTAATGCTGGTAAGAAAAGGGGATAAAATGGGTAGTCTTCTGTATTCTGAGCTTATCCATGGACAACCTTGTGGAAATTAAACAACAAGAGCAACGATTTATGGGAGGCTGGAGTGTCAGGGTGTCAGAAGACTTCACATGAACAAGAGGTAGAGAATTCTGGCATGATTTGGGAAAAGTGAAATCTGTGGTACCAAAGACTGATTACTTTTTTTCTGTCCCTATAACTTCGTATTTTGGGAAGAACGTAGCATTTTGTTATTTCTGGGAACGGTGCTTTAGGGAATCCTCACTTGAGGAACGTGAGGACTTATGAAAGGTTCTATGTAGATAAATTGTGAAGAAAATTTCTTTCCTGTAGAAAATATTCAGCCTATAGATTATAACAGGTAGAAGAGGATAAGAGATGGTGTTAAGAGATGGTGTAAAAAGTGTCATAGTATGCTGTTCTATGCAAACCTGCTATATTTAGCGCAAATCAAAAAAGCGGAGCTCAGAATGTAGAGGACAATACGTTTCTATGGAAGTTGTGTTTTGGCAAAGCCGAAGCCTTGGCTACATGGACAAATCTAAGAAATGCTGCCAGTTTTAGTGAATAAAAACCAAAGCAAATTTAGCAGATCAAGGAATGTGTGTGAGAAGTAGAAGAAATAGCTTTAAGTGTAGTTGCATCAGGGATCTGCCTAAATTGGCTGTGCTGCTGTAGGGGGGTGTTCATGTGACATTATTTTGTGATTATTGGCCAACATGACTTTGACTTCTCATTTTGGTGGGTTTTATGTTTGAGGCTTTTTTCCTTAAAAACAGATTTAGATGAGAAGAATAAAAGGTTAAATAAAAGGACAGAATTGCAGATAAAACCAGACATCTACTTGTGGTTAATAAAATATTTCTGATCAATCCAAAATAAATATTTGAAGACTTGAACTGACCTAGCTCTCTTATACCCCACCAACTGATTTTTTTTTTTTTTTTTTTTTATTTGACTGCAAAACCAGAAACCCCTCAGTTCTCCCAACATGTACAATTGACTTAAGGAGTGTCAATAGTTCCATTTCTCCTTCCATTTGATTTTTCTTCTTTATTTCTTGAATGAATGGTGCAGATAGGTGGAAGCAAAGGCCTGTTGTTTTGTAACATTTATTTTTATGAATGGAGGCTCCTATTACAGTTGACAACGTCCCCCTTTAAAAAAAACTCTAGAATTCAGTTAGGTTTTTGCTATTATTTTTGAGAAATTTCAACTGGAAAATCTTAAGTTCGCTGAGGACAAGTAAGTCTAAAGCGCTCTGTGTCATCACAAGTGCTCCTGGTAAGCATAGTGATGTGTTGGGATGGAGGAAACATAGTTCTGATGTTTACCATATGTTTACCATGACGTTTAACATATGTGTATGTTTATACATGTATAGTATGTGTATATTATTGTCATATATATGTAAAAAACAGCATCCCAAACAGAAGGGATCGTAGTCTCATAGACTATTGGTCAGGCACAGATCATTAGTATTGGCTTCACAGAAGAGAAAAATCCACACACACAAAACATAGGGGGAAAGTGGCTGGGAAGATTCAGAGCAATGGAAATTTTATGGTCCCTCATGCTGAAGAGGTGCAGCTTTCTGGTAGGGAGAAGGATCAGAGGAGCTGCACCATTTCAAAGGCTGCTCTCTTGTCTGGTGGAGGACTGACTGGTGGTTTCATTGCGTTTCCCCTCCCTGTTGTTTTCTTATTGCACTGCTATAGTCATTAGTCACTGACAATATCCTGCGAGCTAGGAGGATCAGCCAGAGGCTAGGTCAAGGATATGAGCAACAGACTACTCCACTGAGAGGATGGGACAAAGCAGCTGAAAAGACCTGAGCACTTAGTGTGGAAAGATGTTGCAACAGAAAGTGATGGAGCAGCAAAGTACTCCGTAGTGAGTTTCATTTAAAAGTAAAGATATCGCTTGTATTGTCCTGCACAAATTCCTTCAGGTCTTACTGAATGGTTTGACTGCTTTTTCTAGAGCAAGCTGTCCTTGTGAAGAAAATTTCTTAAGAGAAAGAGCTCGGATGACAGCGTATTTGTTATACCAAAGGGCATGCAAAAGGCTGCAGTACTGAATGCCTTCTTTGCTCCAGTCTTTACTGGTAAGACCAATGTTCAGGAATCCTGGGTCCCAGAAACCAGTGGGGAATTCTGGAGCAAGGATGACTTTCCCTGGATGGAGGAGGATCATGTTATGGAACTCTTAAATAAACTGGACTTATATAAATCCATGCGACTTGATGGGATACAGCCACAATTGCTGAGGAATCTGGCTGATGTCATTGTGAAGGCACTCTTTACTGTCTTTTGAAAGGTCGTGGCAATCAGGGGAGGTTCCTGAGAACTGTGAGAAAGAAAATGTCACTGCCTTGAGCAGGGGGTGCTTGGACTCGACCAATATTCAAAGGTCCCCTCCAACCTCAACCATTCTGTGGTTCGATTATGCTGAGCCTTTCCAGAAAGTGAACGAAACTGCTTCTACCACACTAGTACCTGAAGTATCTGCTGTTGGATGGATGCATGAAGTAAGCCATTCCTGGAATTATAAGGCTCTTACTGACAAGGACATACAAGCTCTTTGTTTGAAAACCTGTCTACAGGGCTTCTTTTTAGATTATGTAGAGATGAGATGCTCTGTGGCTGATGCTGTACTTCATAAAATCAGTGATTAAATTTCTACTGGGAATAGGATGTAACTGGTGAGCTCAGGAAGGGCTACAATATCATAAATATAGTTGTTGTCTTCTCAGGAGTGCCTCAGGGAGCAGGGTATTTAAAGTAAAAATCTGTTTCCTGCTTGTCCTCTGTGTTGTAGCTCCACCTGAAAGCTGCTGGACTTTGTTGATCCTTGGGGGGCAGCTGCTGAAATTGCAGTGGAAAGCCCACAGATAAGAGATGCTATCATGGCAAAAAGAGAAGGTTGATCTGAATTCCTGCATTCTTTTCTTTTTTTGTACTGAATCACTTGAATACATAGGGATACCTTGTTCTGTCTGTTAGATATTCTGTTTGCATTGTTTTGTGTTCACGTTCGCTAAATAGATGTCTTCTTCCAAATTTCACTTGTTCTGGTACAGATATTCAAAAAATCTCTATACCCTTATTGTGTTGTTGAAGACGTTTCTTTCTGATCCCCTGCTTGTCTAGCTCAGATAATGTCTTTAATAATTTACAATTTAACTTTCTTGTGTATGTATGTGGGTTCCTACAAACTTGTTGTGGCCTCTACTTGCTGTTTTAAGAAAATAAAGAAATAATACGAGGACTTCAATAATACCTGCTAGTTGATATATAGTTGATGATGCTCCCGTAAGATGTGATTCAGTGAAATGATATGGAATGGCATCAAATCAGTCTACTGTGTTGCAGTTAGTTACTCTCTTAGTAGAACTACACTTTGATAAGCCAATTGGTGCATGCTTCTTCATCCTGGCTTATATTTTATCTCATACACTAAATAGCTCTTGCTATCTCTGGCCAAAAATGTACTGGGAGTAGAGGAAGGCTTTTTTCAGGGGGTTAAAAGTCAGTGAGACTGTTTTGTTTTGGTTTGGTTTTTTTTCACTGATTATGACAAGATTTTGTAGAAGTTCGTGTTCTATTATTTACTTGTAAGGGGGATGGCTATAAATGTGTCTGTTGCTGAGTGTGTGTTTGGTTAGAATAATTTGTTCTAATTCAATTTGTTTTTCCCCTCATTTTCATGAGTTTAGTTGTGGAATAATGGCAGAATCATTTTGATATTTCAGCAACACAAAATTGATATTAGAAGGCTTTTTAACAAGACAGCATTCTGTGTATTAGCTGACTTCTGTATTTTGTCTGATACCACCATTATTATAAAAAGAAAAATAATCTATTCTTGAATAGTTGTCAGAGCGACAACTTCTCTAGACAGAAGGAGTTCTCATAGCAAAGACATCACATTCATGCTCAGACCTTATTTACTGTTCCTAATGAGAATGAATGTTTGTATTCCTGTTCTTAGTTGGTTTGCTCATCCTTAATTTGTTTATGAAGAAGCAGGACTGAATGTTCTGCAGCATCTGTGAAATATTAACAATTACTTCCCAATTACATCACTACTAAATAGCACACTGCTTTTATTGCTGAGGTATCTGTGAATCACTGACTAAAGGAAAAGTTTTTTTTCTCAGAGATTATATTTTTAACAAATCACCCTTTACATGCAGACAGCTCTAATATTCTTGATTACAATTTTAAGTAATTGCTTTATCTTTTCAAAATCTCTACAACTTCATATCCTCACTTAATTTAAGTAGCAGTTTCCTAGCCTTCTCTGGGTGTACAAACATATGCCTGGGTAAGCCAGAAATTAATAGTATGAGTGCAGAGAGGCACTGGGAAGTTTCATTTGGCTGCAAACTTCAGAGCAGCCCACCAGCTAAATTTTCTATTTGACATAAAGGGGTCAGGTTGTTACTGTGCAATCTCACGCTGGCCACAGCGGTGCTACCCGAGAGTACAGGAAATCAATGGTGACTGACAGACTCTAGTTGTGGGTACAATTTGCTGCTTGTCTCATTCATTGCTCTAAAATGAAAGAAACCTACATCAGTTCTTTTGCTAGGATAAAATTGCTTCTCTCTGTATGTCAGTTCTGGTGCTTGATTTAGCTTGCAAAGAACCTGGCAAACTGCTGTTTCCTCCCCATGCCCCACGTGCTTTCAGAGGAAGGAGTGTGACAATTTAGTGGTCCTTTCTTTTCCCATTGTTAGTTTTAGTGATACAGGTAGTCTCTGTACAGAAATGAAGCTTGAGTTGGTTGCAGGTCACATAGCCAAGCTCAAGACTACCAATAATGACAAATATATCCCAAAGTGTTTGAGAAACAAACACACTTTGGGAGGAGCACTAACCCTGGTGGGCTATTTTGCTGGATAAAATGTCTGTGATGGTGCTGCTAAACTAGTAGCTGCATTTAGGCAAGCAGGTTACGGAAATGGTGGAAATAGATACACATGAAACTTTCTTCTCTTTCAGAGCTGTAATATTGCCAGAAACAAACTTTCAGAAAATTAAGTTCTCCTAATTAGGGACTCTGTTGTGTCATTGTAGGCAGTGAAATGGGCAAGTTGTTTTTATTACTTAGTCGATAGTTAAATACAAAAGAAAATATTGTGGCTTACAGAATCAAGAGATCAGTTTGGGTTTTTTCTGTCTGAGACACCGAAGCACCTAAATTGGCCGGAAAATAAAACCTTCTAAGCCTTAGACTCTTTGCATTCTGACAATGGAAATACAAATATATGGATTAAGTTGTTATTATGTATGTGTGGAATAGTGAATCTTAGGCAATGAATGCACCAAGAGTTTGACTATTAATATTGCACTTGCCTTTTTTTTTTTTTTTTTTTAA
Organism: Platalea leucorodia; assembly: GCF_965183815.1. NCBI lineage: Eukaryota > Metazoa > Chordata > Aves > Pelecaniformes > Threskiornithidae > Platalea > Platalea leucorodia. The sequence goes on from NC_138826.1 coordinate 27,442,891, forward strand.
ACTATTACTGGTTTCTAAGAGAACGCAGTGAAGGACTAATAACAGAGAGATTTTGCAGAAATTTTGTTCCCTCCATTCTCTTTATTCTCTCTGTTTTCTGTTTATAGAAAGTTTATTTTCTGCTACTGAGGCCATGAGCTGGAAATGGCAGAGGAAGGGAAAGACTTGCACGTTAGTCAATAGCTTGAGAACACAGCCAGCTGTGGGTGGGAGAAAGCACACATTCCTGGAGTTTGGCAAATGAAGTATATCCACTTGACACTGAATAGTGTTAGTTCAGTAGTGCACCATAATGGTCAGACTTCATCTCAAACACAGGGTACAAGTTTATTCATCATGTTCAAGAAAGATGAACTCAAACTGAAACAGGTACACAGAATTGCTACGAGGTTAATGAAAAGCCTGTTTTATAAGAAGAGACTGAAAAGAGATTGCTCATTTAACTTAGGAAAATGAAGCTGAGTGGGGATCCGAGTGCTGTCTATGAATACATCAAAGAACATGGAGGTACGTAAAACAGAGAGGGAAAAGAGATGAGCTACTTAATCTAAAGGACAGGCACAAGAACAAATGGGTATAAACTGGTCATGAATAAATTTTAGGTTGGAAATTAGAAGAAGGTTCCTTGCCATTAAAGCAGTCAGACTTTGGAATAACCTTTTAATTAGAGTAGCAGGGGCAAGAAATTTCCAAGGAGATTATATGATATGGTGCTGCTGATAGCAGTGCACTGGAATCGGTGAATAAGGAGGTCCATTTCCAGCTCACTTCCTATATGCCCTGTGTTCTTTTCTGGGAAGATAGTTTACCTTTCAAAAGATAGAAGTGAAAATCATGGCATTACTTAAATAAAGCCATCTCACAGCACTTTCATAACTGCAAAAGGTATTTTGAGGAAACCAATCATGTATATCACTATTAAGCTGTTGGCATCATGGTATAGCTAGATTCAATATATAGAAAAGAACTGGATGTAGAGCAAGAAAACATCTTCGCTTTGGACTAAATAGATTTTTCAGCAAAAATTGTAAAGATAAAACCAGTATGCTTTAATGTGGCCAAAACTTAAATAAGAAAATTAAGTAGTAAGCATCTCCGAACTGTAGGGATCCAAGGGTGGGGTGGGGGAAAAAAGAGATTGTTTAGATTACTTAATAGTATCTCAGGGGATATATTAAAAGGAGTAATTATACCTTGCCATTCTGTTTTCTCCAGCCTTTTCTAGTATTACTTTTATAGGGGATGTAGGAACATATAACAGGTTTGAGACATACCATAGAGAGAGCAGACTGGTCTTAGGGATGAGAGTAGTACTCAATATCTTGTTGCCAGCCTGTGTCCTTTTACATCTACATCAATGTTACGCTATACTAAATAGATAATTCAGTTATACTTTGGTTTATGAGGACTAACAAGAAAGCTGCAAAAAAGAAACATTGGGTGAATTTATATGACGACACCAATTAAAACTAGTTCATGCTTCTCTTTTAAATATTGATTCTGTTACTTTATCTGATATAAAGACTATGCCACTCAGTCTAGTAATGGAGGCTGCATTAAGTGTTCAGGGTAGGATGGGTTTGTAAAGTAATAAACATTTATACTGTTATTCAGGGCTCACTGTTAGATTGGCCTGGTGTGAGTTCAGGCTTTGACCTTGTGTGACCTTGTGAGGCTACAGAGGACCTCAGTCTTTGTCATCAGACCCTTCTGATATTAGCATGAAGCCGTGATAGGCAATGTGAGCAGAGTCATGCAGCACAACTGAGGAATTCCAAAACCTTCTTGTGCCCACCACCTAGTTACTGCTTTTAAAATGCAACAGCAGCTCCAACCACGCAAGTGCTCACCTCTGTTCTTGGGAGGTGGGAGCGAAAGGTGCTCACTACAAGCTGAAACCACTGCCTGCCACCTCCCTGAAATAAAAGTCAAAGAAAGAAAACTTGTGCATTGGGCTCCAGTCTCAGCTGGAAGGGGATTTAAGTGCTGCCTTTCAGCTGAGAATGGTTCTGAGTGAGTCTTTGCCAGCTCTGCTTCCTATGTGTGTTAGTTACACACATAGGAACTTGTTACTACAACAAGTAGTACAGACCGTAAGTGCGTATTTTGTCTACATTTAGATATATCAGAACCCAATCCCTAAAATTAGTCTGAATCACAACAAGGTAAGAAAATGTGGTGATATTTTGGGTGCGAGTTCTTTCAAGTTGCAGACAGTGTCACTGGGACCTAGACAACCGAAATAGAAGCATTTCTGCTCAAAGTCTTCCATAAGGCACAAAAAATACAATTGTATGATAAATATTTAGCTTTTAATAGCACTAATGACCTTGATGGAAGGTAGTCCTAGGGATTAATGAGCACCTGAGGTTAATGGAATCAGCTCCACCCAACCAATCATTAATTTGGAGCCAGTGCCCTAGACTTTGATCATTAGTGCTTAAAAACAAAATCAATTTTACATGGTTTGGGGCACCTTTTGACCAGCAACATCAACAATACAGATTCTTAATTTTGAAAATGACCTTCCTGCTAGATTTTTCTCTTCCTTACATTGCCCACCGTTCAATAACGTGTGAGCACAAAATGAAAATGCCAAATTTCAGCATGCTGTGCTTTGAAATGCCTGGTTTATTAAGTCCTGAGGTGTGCTGATAATAGAAGCATAACAGCTTTTTGCATGGAGCACTTGCAGATTCCAAAGTCTTACAGATGGCAGTTCTTAATGGTTTGAAAGTATTTTCTAAACACTTTGGATACTGTGTTTGAATTTAGTGTTTAACATACTATTAAATATGTTAGTTTTGTGCATGCCCTGCACCTGTAGGTAGGTACATGGCAGTGAAGGAGCTGTGTCCATAAACACTTGTGCTAATGTGCTAATTCAACAAATCTTGAATTTTTGAGGACTTTGGAAATACTGAGCTAAATTTCAGAAAGTTTCAAGTAACTTCAGGTGTTTCACTGCAGACCACAGGGGCCTAATTTTTCTGACATACTGCATATAGATGCCTCCTTTTGAGCTGAATACTAAAAATGTAGTGTACGTTGTAATGAAGTATTACTATTATGGTTCATGTTTTATAAAATACAGCCTGAGGCTGAGCAGAAAAAAGTGATGCCACGGTGTTGCTCTGTATGGGATAACATGCACAGGAAACAAACATCAATAACCTCCTGAACTGCGTAGACTGAATACTCTCCCATCCATGTTAGAATATGTCATGTATAAACTTAAATGCAGCACTCCATTTCTATGGTGATGTGGATGCTAAGCTTCCCTGGAAAAAAAGAACTCTGTAATTAAACTCCCTGCTACGTGCAGATCTGATTATGAAGTATGCGAGTTAAAGGAAATGATTCTGGACAAGGAAACTGGCTCAAGCACAAGGTTTTAATAAGAACGGTCCCATTTTTAAAGTGGAGCGTCTGAATAGGGAATTTCCATCTTCTGTGTCCCAGTGCCACAAGGTGTCTGATCTTACCTGCAGCAATGCACGCTGTAGCAGCAGGAATCTCACAGGATGCCTAGATGTCAAAACTGTTATTGAGACCTTATTGTAAATTGTCACATAGATAAAGAGTATTTATTTATGTACACACGTGTGTGTGTATATATACATACACACACACACACATATAGTCAAAAGACAAGCAAGGCATTCTCAAGAATCAACATCTTGCAAAAATGGCATTACTTATAACGGCAATTTGTCTGTTTTTAAAATACTGTGTTTTCCTTTATTGCAGAATAAATTTTTGCTTAAGTCCCTATATTTTATTAAAAGACTAGGAATGAAGTCCTAGCCCATTGAATACAGTGGCAAAACATCCTTTATTTTCTGTAGGAACATAATTAAATGTGAAAATTTTTATCAGATTTAAAAAAAAAAAAAAAAATCCCCCACCACAATCCTGAAATGTAAAGAAAGGGGACTAGAGGAAATGAACTTACTGAAAATTCATAAAAAATACATCTGGTTGTTTCAGTGTCAAGGCATGCATTCTAAGAAATTAAAAATATTTCTTTCTGATGTTTTTGAAAATACTTCAGTTTTATGCAGTGTTATTTCAGTTATATGTAAAAACATGTACCTAACTTACATTTTTGGTTTGCTTGAAAACTCTGTAATTCTCACACCTCTCCTAAATTTTGTCTTAAGCCTCCTCTAAATTTTGTCTCAAGTGTGAATCTTAGTTGATAACACAGCACTGTTTCTGCTCAGTATAATTGGAAACACTTAAAATTTCAACAAAGTCTGTTTTGCTTGGGGTTTTTTTTGTTGTTGGTGGTGGTTTCACCTTAGAAATACTTGAATAATTACTCAAGTGTAGTGACCCTACTGTCTGTTGCACTGTGAGTAAATTTTGAAACAGTTTTTGATTGCAGAGTATAACACTCTTGCACAACCCCATGAAAACACTCCCCCATTTAACTCAGTAGATCTTTATTAAAGTTATTTTTTATAGCACTGTTTTCAGAGATGTTTCTCTATGGGATTTTCTTTGCTGTTTAAAATACCACTGAAAATCTTATTCTAATAACTGCTTGGCCCTTCATAGTGAAATGATGGGGGAGCTTGGTGAGGCTATAAAAGAAATTGTTAATGCAGAGGCGAACGTGCTCGCGGGCTGCGCAGCAGCCTTCTACCCTGTGTTCTGCAGCCCCATAAACAACTTGCTAACGAGCGCCAGATAATGGCTGTGGATGCTAAATAATTTCGTTCCCTGCAATTGAGCTGAAATGTTTAAAATATGGCAGTTAAAAAAAAAAAAAAAAAAAGCCTTTCTAGGGGAAAGCAAATAATTTTCTGTTTGATCCACACCACCTTTTTAATAACATTTTACGGCATCACACAGAGGAGAAAACAAAATAAATTCAGCAAATGTGGAAATCGATAGAGAGGCTGGTATTTCCTCCGGTGAGTAAAATCAATTATATCTTTAGAAGAGAGGTGTTTCTTTAAAACAAAAAAAGAAAGGGGGGGGGGGAGAGGGGGACCCCCCCCCCCCCTTCCCGCTCTCCCCCCCGCCCCCGCCCCGCCCGCTCCCTGCGGCAGCCGCCGGCCGGGGCGCGCGGGCCGGCTGCGCGTGCCGGCTGTAGGTGTCACTGCTAACGTGGCTTTGGGGTCAGGGGCCGGGGACGTCGCCGTCACCCACGGAGCTGTCCGCGTTATTGAATGAGTCGGCGTTCAGATGTTCAGCATGCAGGGGACATTGTCTGCCGGGCGGTTTGAGGGGCTGGCAGCAGAAGGTGACATCTGGTGACTAATGGGCTCAGATGTGAAAGCCGTTCCCACAGTTCCGTGGGCTGCAGCTGCTCTGCCGCCGCGCAAGAAGCGGGAAGCGGGGGGGGGGAGAATATCGCCAGAAAAAAATCAATACCTTCTGATTTCGGAGGCAGTATAACATGGCCCCGGCTGCAGACATTTTCCCAGCTCAGGACTTCTGATAAATGAAAAGACACGGCTGAGCACGGCGCTTTACTCTGTCTGCTCTTTTGCTTATCTAAACCGATCAACTTTTAACGAAACGGCTCCACCTTACGAAACAAAGATGGACCCTTTCCAGACACAGTCCAGCCTCTGCTCTCTCTCTGTTATCAGGCAAGGCTCTGTCAGAGCCAGCCCGCTCTGGTTTCAGGGTAACCTCGCCTCGCCATCATCTCCCTGTAACGCTTTCCAAACCGAACCAGAGCTCTCGCTGTTTCCTCATGGGCAGGTACGTGTGAGGAGGAACTCATCTGTCATTTAAACTCCCTGAAACAAAGACTAAGCCGGAACGCAGTACCCATATATTTCGTGTTTGATCCACTGATCAAATGTGATTTATTTGTCAAATCTTAGAAACGGCAGAGAGAAACCACAGGAAGAGCTCAGTGCTGCAGATGGTGGTAAAAAAACTGTTATTAGCAGATGACAGTGCAAACCACAGAGTAGAAAGCACAGATCAATTCATGGCTGGAAGTTAGTGTTTACAGCAGCAAAAGAATTTTAAGAGGGGCTTTCTGGTGTGTGCAGGAGAGGGAAAAGCGAAGGGAGCTGGGAGGCAGGAAAGGAGCATCGCTTAGCTCTTGTGCCCTTCCACTGCAAGTAAATCAGTGTGTTTGGTGTTAGGCAGTCACTGAGAAGAGCTGATGGGAGAAAGGAAAAGCAAGGACCTGAGAAGACAGATACATTTTACTGTGCGTGCACAGATAATCACATGATTTTCCATCATCCAAGTCTCTAGTGTGACAGAGGGAGGGAGGATAGTCACATGCATCAGCCTCATAAAATCTGCAAAAGCACTGTTCTTAATTCAGCCATCGGCTGCTCCCAGACCTCACGCAGAGAATTACAAGGAAATTCTATTTGCAGACTGACATCCCTAACGCTGCTGTGTCCTTATGTTTACTTCGGTTAACTGTCAGCCCTTATAAAGTGCACTGTACCACAGCCAGTGCTGTGGAAAAGCAAACCCTCAGAGTAGCTGCTTTCGGGGAGATATTTGAGAAGAAACATAAATAGAAGAAGCGGGGGGGTGGGGTGGAAGAAAATCTGCTTGTGTATCTGCACAATGTGAGACTCAAAACAGAGATCATTCAACCCTTGTTTTCAGCGCATTTCTTGGTTTTAGTCTTGGCTGATAAAATATTTAACAGCCATCTTAGCACTCAGCATAGCAATAACCAAAGAACATCCAGGCTCTCAGCCCCCACTGAGACAGAATTCCAGTGACATGAAGTTTTCTTTTCCCCCTTTCCATATGATGTGCTGTCTAGCCTAGCTCTAGATTTAATGTGAATCAAAAAAAAAAAAAAAAGCCCCATTACAGCATTCCCCATTACTGAAACATACACATGGTTTTCTAGAAATTACAAATTGAAGGATGCCACCGGTACTGCTAAATTTAATGGCCAGCTTACTGTATTTGCCTGCTTTTAAAAACACAACTAAGACAAAGGTTACTTAATTTGGGTCCCCGATTAGGTTGGAAGTCCCTGATTAGGATGGATTTACATTTTTCTATGTGATCATAAACCAAAATGCAATCTCTGCTCCTGGGAGTGTGCTTTCTAAATTTAAAAAAAAAAAAAAGGTTGGTGAAACAAATTAACATGGGAACAGTGGCAAACAGGATTAAGTACCATGTGGAAGTTTCCCACTGTTATTCCTTGGTCTCAAGTCAGGAGCTGAATAAGGAATAGCTATAGTGCAGCCTGTACATTACTACTACTAATTGTAAGATCACTGAAAATTGTTTTCTTCAGGTAGGAAATTAGGAAAATAATAATTAAAAAAAAAATTTGTAACATCAGCTTTCCTTGTGGCATTTAATGCAGAAATATAGTATATTAATTGCTAGACCATGATATAATGATGGGAGTTGGGTGGGGTTTTTTATTTTCTCTTTTGGAATTGCTAAATACTGACAACTCCCATTCTGATTGAGCAGCGTCTTTTCAACATCTTTGGATGGCTGGCCTTCAAAGGCTTTTTGTAAGAGGGGGCAGTATCACTTCTTCAGATTTTTTTCTTAGAGCTGTCATGGTTTTTGGTGGCTTTCTTGATGTGCCAGCTGCCAGAATCAGGAAATTGCACCATCTATTCAGCTGCTGTTACTAAATAAGTAAATAAGCCTAACCCTTCCTGGTGGGGAAACTTGTGATTTGGTGAGGCTCCGAAACTGCTGATCAAATGCCAAGGCTCCAAAGCTTATCATTTAAAAATGATATATCCTCATGAATTTTACACATCTAGGCTCCCATACTGAACAGACCCCTGCTTTCAGTAAAGGTAGAACCAAACATTATGCTTTTATTTGAGATTACCTCATCTTTTTCCTAGATGCTGTTATACATTGCATTAGTGTCCACAGACTTTAGCTTTTCAGAGCGAGTTTTCTCATGCAGGGTTATCTATTGAGATGATTAGCTTTTTTCCTCTTCTTAGTTTTAAATTTTAGCTTTTACTCAGAACGACATCAGAACAGTCCTGAACTCTGATTCACTGAGAATCTTTTTCACTTGCATGCTCTGGAGCAGGGGTTTGAAATACAGGGAACAGGTTGTTGAAGACCACTGGTTGGAAGAACAGTTGAAAATATAGAAAGAGGGGAAAAGAGAAGCATTGAGGAAGAGCAGTATGAGATGTAGGACAGACAGTGTGAAGTGGTAGCCATTAGAGAAACCCTTTAGGAACAGGAGCATAGATGTAGACTGGTGGGGTAGTACAAGTAAGGCTTTTTATGGTACGATATTGCTTAGGTAGTGACTTTCAGGGTCTCAGAGGGAGTTTCGTGATAAATTTGGCATTTTGAAGGTTTTTAAATTAGCTAAAAGTACCCTTTTCTTCTGACTTTCAAAAGGCATTTTATTATTGTTATTGACTGGGATAATTCTTTTTGATTTTTTTTTTTTAAATAAATTTCTAACACTTGAATGATGACAAAACTTCTTATTAAAACTAATAAACTAAGCCCTGAAATTCTTTTCTACGTGTATCAGTTACCTGGGTTTTAATGATAAATGAAGTAGTGTTACAACTCAGTTCCTTTCAGTACCACAGATATACGAGGGGAACTTAAACTAGTTGCTCAGCTTCCCAAGGCCTCTGTTTTTCCATCTGTAACGTGGTGACAAGTTTTGTCAGTTTTCATTCCCTGAATGAAATAGGAAAGAACATATTTTAACAGAATGTGTAAAATGATCTTCTTTCCAAAGTAATGAACAGGTTTTCTAGAAAAGTCATTTTCTCTAGATTGTTTGGGAAGGCACAACAGATCTGTACATATGTTGCTATTTGCCCTTCAGGAACTCTGTTGTACCTGGATAGTAGTCTTTCTAAAATTTTCTAAAAGCCTTGTTGCAATATATTATAATCCTCTTCAGAGTTTCTGGCCAGTCTTCTTGCAGTCATTTGCAAAGTTGTTATTCCTAGCTGTAAGGTCTGGGAAACGGATCTGTCAGCCTCATGCTGTGCCTTCAGGTACTGATGCTTGGGGTTTTTGTTACTTTCCCAATTAATCAAGGGCTAAGGCAGAGTGGCTGTGGCCATGGAAGTCAGTGGAGGAGGCATTTAGGGGACAGCCTGACCTTCTGTATCCATCAGTAACAGCTGGAGAGAGATGGAAGAGAACATATTCCTTTTCATGTGAAACAACTGTCCTTCCCATTCAAGGCTAAGAACCTTGTTAAAGGCTGCTAAGCTACTCTGAGTTGAGATTTTTTTGCTGAGGGGCCTGGTAGGATGATAAAATGGGCTTGAAAGAGTTAGGAATCGAGAAGTATTTGTACTGTTCCCAGCATGACCCTGGCTCTGTAGCGTGTGCTCAGGCACATAAAAAGAAGACTTCTCAGTACTCGGCATTTTCAGTCATATGCAGCAGTATTATTTCCATGTCTATATTGCTAATAACCTACACTACTAAACATGACAGAAGGGTAAAAGTCCAATTTGATTCTCATTATATTTCTGGTAGCAGAGACTTTGCTGAAGGCATTGCTGTTACTAGCACAACTGATACCTTTGCTAGTAGGGTGGGAGTGGCAAGGATAGAGTGGAGGCAGAGCTATTCTTCGGCAAGCAACTCAGTTTGAGGCCCACTTCAAATTAGTGTCAGGGAAACTTTGTACCATTTTGAGAATTTGTTGTGGGAGTAGAAGCTTATATTTACTTTAGATGAACATATGCTTATTTATTAAGAAGACTTTCAGAAGTTCCCGTTGCTTCCTGGGTTGTGGTTGCTGAGATTATGTAGTGAGGTGATGCTTTAAACTCTCCTACTGAACTGTGCTCCTCCCTATGAAAGAAAACATTTGCTAAACTAAAGGCAGTGTTGTATTGGGATGAAGGTAAATTTATTTTAGCTGATTTTATTTTCTTGCCTTTCTGAAGTATTACCTTCCTTTATAGAGCCTCTCCACCACCTCTGCTACTGTTGCAATTTTAGATGTATGTATGTGAACATACAAACTTTAAAGTTTGATACTCTGATGTTTATTGGAGATGACTTGTAATATGTATTTACTCTGAGAGGTACCCTTCAGTTTCCTAACTAAAGTCTTGTTTTTTCATTCTTGCATGAAGATAGCTATAAACTATTACAATGAATGATTTAACTTATTGTCAGAAATGTTTAGATTATTCTGCAGTTATGAATGCTGCACTGTGTTTTTCTAGACAAATGAACACAGTTAATAACATTACAATGATAAGGCGTTTACTATTTACCAAAAAACATTTAGCTCTGATGTCTCTGGGAATTTATTTGGGGTATCTGTATTTTCACAGCTGCAAAATACAGGTGGCATGGGCTGTTGTTGAATGAGTATGACATGTTTTTCAAAGGCAGAAAAATGAAGTCAACAGTCACACGACTAATTGACAATCATTAGTGAGTTGATCTTTTGCACCAATTGTTGGTTTAAGGCTTGAAAAATCTATCATTATCCCTGACAGCAAAAATTAGCCTGGTGAGATTCCAGCTCTCAGTTGACTAATTAACTTCTCTAATGCTGATAGACTTCCACCAGGTACACCTAGGAAATAGAGCCATGGTAAGAATCCTCAGATACATCCTCTGATTCATTTGAATGCAGTCTCCCTTGGGAACTATAGTGTCAGGAGATAGGCGAGCAGTCTATCAGCATTGAAGGTGTTAAGTAAAGAAAGCGCTCTCTTGAATGCCTTAGAGAAGGTGGTCATGCCTAAGCTAAAATATCTTATCAGAATTTCAGAAACTGACTTCTAGATTAGGGAGCTAGCAAGCACTATCTTAAAAATTATATACAGCGTTGTAGATGCTTCTGATTTGAATTTTTCTTGTAGGAGCTGCCGGGTTCATGGTACCGGTGGAGCAAAATCCTTTTTTAAAAAAAATGCTGCTAACCTGCAGTTTTTGTGTTTCTCCAATAGCTGAAAGTGGATTCGTAATCTTGTACTATTTGACTAATGTTGAAAATGACATTTTTAATTCTGTAACAGCAAAGTTATTAATGAAAAAATACTATAATTAATAGAGTTGAATTGAGGTAATAGAGGTAGAAATACTAAAAATGAATTTTCAAGACAATGTGACTATTCCTGTGTTTCTTTAAATCGGTGTGACCAATTGACGGGTATTTCATAGCAAGAATGTAAAGGTCTTTCAGGCAAAAACTGACATTTACTGTCTTGACTGAGGATGATCCAGCACAAATGGCATGTTAATAAGGGTAAATAGCAGAATGTTAGATGAAAGGCACTGCATGACATGCGATATGAAGATATGAGGCGCATCCATTTTATTTCTTAAGATTTTTTTTGCTTCATCTAGTTGTAGTTCACTAAGCTGAGACTGAAACAATGATATATTTTTTGAATATTATCAAGTTATATGGCTTATACTCTGCACCCTGATGTCTTTTATATCATTTGGGCACTCACATGGCTTTGTATTCTAATCTATTACTATCACAGACTTTCACTGACAACCTAATGACTTACCGTCATTAGTTTTATCTTGAATTTGACCACACCTGGGTGTTCTGTAGGGATATGAAATTAATAATGTGCAAGATTCTGAACACTCTTTGACATAGCACTTTCACATAACTTATCACTCTCTCACACTGTATTTTTAAGTACATTTTTTCAGTGGAAATACTGGTATCTAGTGGTGTTCACACATGTTGGTACTAGCTTTTAATGTTGGTTAACTGCAAATACTCAATTGACAGAGCAGCTTAATAAATGCCTGCTCATGTTGATATATTAAGAGAGATTATTGCCAGGCTTAAGTGGTGAGATGTTTTTCTGTTTTCTTGTGATTTTTTTTTCCCAAAAGGAAAGAAAAAAACAAAACAAACCCCACAACTCAAAACCAAAATACAAAAAACAGAGTGTGATGATTCAGGCGTCAAGAGTTACCTTTAACTGATTGGAAGTTGCTAGTATTATACACCGGAGCCAGTATGATTACTCAATGCATAAGTCAAACATGCCCCACATCCTTGATGGGTGAAGCATGTGTCCTTCTACCCCAGAGCCCAAGGCAGCTTGCAGTGAATGAAAGGGATTTCCCTTAAAGGACTTCAGTGATGGACAACTGAGAATATTTGTTTGTACTTTGACCTACAAAGCACATTAATGAAAGGACTATTCAGGCACAGTTTAGCAAGATCAAAGAAAAGGTGAGAAATGGGAAGCATCTGGACCCAACTGCACAGCCACCCCAGTGCAGAGCAGGCCCTTCTCCTCTCAGCTGCAATGTTGCAACAAGGTGCAATGGAGAGGGCAGGGCCAGACTGGTCACCCTGTTTGAATACCAGAGTATTTAAACCTATATGACCTTTAGGTGCACACACAAGTTTTTTCATGAATAAGAATAGGCATGGGTGTGCACTTATGGTTAAGCAGATGGTTAAGTGCTTTTCTGAATTGGAGTTTAAAGAGTTGAAGGAATCTAGTCTTCGTGCAACCTGAATTGATCCTGTCTGCTCGTGAGTATGTAAATGGTTAGTCTGTTACTAATGAATAATTTTAGTTCTTTATCTCAGGACGGCATAAAAGTGTTCTTTGTCCGCTCAATTTTTTCAGCTGATTTGTCCATGTGTTTCGTGTATTTGCAGAAATCCTTACTGCATAAGTGCGTTTTGCTTGCAGTTGGTTGTCTCAATTTGTCCTGGTGCCCTCAGTGTGTTTATTCCTTAGCATGTATTGGAGTAGCTGATTTATTTAATTTGGATGCTCCTTTTGTAAGCTTTGGGTAAGAATAAAGTCTTGTGTTGAATCCTACTTCAGTGATTCAGGTGAAACCAGGATCAGGCCCTCAGCAGTTACATATATGCTTAATTTGGTACATGGTAAGCATGAGTAAGTCACGTACTCCAACATTGGTCACATATCAAAGGCTTTTTAGAGAAACAAAACGTGCCATGTGAGAGCTAGTCCCTTAGATAACTGCAGATGCTACAATGCATCTTGCTTCAGTACCAGGAATTTCTGCGTTCCAGCCTTGGATATATCACTGACTCACTACATTGTGTTTTATAAACATACCTGAAAGGTCTCTGGTAAAATCTTACAATCTGTCCATTTTTTCATTTGTAAAACAAGATTTAAATGGTTTGCTTCACAGGAAAGCTAGTTAATGCCTTGCAAAATTCTGAACGTTTAAAATTCTCTGTACTTTACATACTATTATTTAACTGAAACATATGAAGAAACACAATGTGCCTTTTAATAGTTACTCATGTAGTACCAATCAGTTCCTCTGTAGTCTTCTCCCCCACCCCCATTAATTAATTTCTTTCTATGTGTGCTGTTTTAAAATTACCTAATTACCTGTAAACAAAAGGAAACATGTTTCTGGGTTTTTTTAATGGCGGAGTTTAATTTTTACTAATCTTATTAAATAATAATATTAATAAGACTTAACAGTTCTCATACAAAGAGAGAGAGTGCGCTATAGAAAACATGAATACATTTAACCAGTGTAAAACAGCTTGAGCCATTTTCATTTCCACTGTGTATTATGTATTTTTTTAAAGAAGAAAATTAGACACGGGAGAATTAATTTTAACATCATTGCTTATGAATTATTAATTCCTTATGACTGGAGTTATTTACATACTGAATAGTAGTTAGGGAAAGAGCAATTAGAGAGGTGTAGCTTTCTCAAACTTTAAAAAGTCAAAATAACAGGCTGTTGCCTGTTATAGTTTTTTTTTCATTGTTGTTGGGTTTTTTGTTTTTTTAAAGGCTTATTTGGTTTGACAGTCACATTTCCATCAGTTTTCCCATGTGGATATGTACACCTTTACATGTATTCTTGCAAAGGTAGTATTATAACTTTGATATTCTCTGCTTTTATATTGACCTCTTGACCTCCCAGTCACACTTTAGCAGTTTTGTGATTTAACTATATATTGAATGTTTCTTTTTGGGCCACCAATATCTCAAATTCAACATCTCAAATTCAATTGCTTTCCTGCAGCTCTGCTTCCCTTTCTGTTCCTCAGAGTGACTTCTGTGCTGCTGTAACCATCTCCTGGTCATTCTTTCAGCCCTCCATTGATTCCCTGTTTGTTTTTCCATAAGATTCAACTCCATTTGTTACTTTTTAGATTCTCAGATATCTGACTTCTGTGCTGTATTTTTTTTTTTCTTATTCTAGTCTGAACTGTTCCCTTGAGACTGTTCCTGCTATTCCGTTACCCACCTCCTTCCTATTCTTGGCCCTTGGCCATGTCTGTTTGGGGAGGTTTACCCTTCTCAGATTGCTTCCATGGCTTGGTCAGACTTTAGGGGAAACAGATGTGTATAGATCTTTGATCTGAAATCCTTTTTGTCATAATTTTTTGTTCATACCGCTAAAAGAAATTGCAGTTTTATTTAAAGAAATTTACCTGTTTAATGTATGCCTCTGGTCACTGTTAGAGCTAGATTTACCGTAACTTCTGGCTTAAAAGTACAACATCCTCCATCAGTCTATCTTTCACATCTTTCCTGATGTGAACTGTCAATTACTTCTGGCTTTTATTTTCTTTTCTCTAGTTTTGTAAACGTTTATGCTTGCCAAGGAATTTTGGCTCAGTTTGTAGAGTCAATCAAAAGTAATGATCTTACCAAGTGCCAATACTGTAGGAAGGTACAGAAAGGCCAGGTCTTATCTGCTGGACTTTATGCCATAATCTTCAAGTCAAGTTATAAAAATGCTGAGACATTAGTGGTACTGTAATATTATAGTATTCTGTGTGATATGAAAGTGTCTGGGGATCTCTGATAAAAAGATCTCAAAAGATGTTCAAGATTTGTACTAAATTGCAAAAGAAAGAATACAGGCTTGCATATTATTCCTTCCTTAATGCCAGATGGATTAGTGTTATGATAATGAATATCCAAGGGCTTAAACATGACTTGTCACTTGTTGCAAAGCGTTGCCCAGAATAGCAATCCATCATTGCTTTTTCACAAACGAACCTTGATCTGTGAATGAAATCTCGGAGATATTACTATCTTCATAAAAATGCCTATTGCCACTATTAACATAAAGCAGGCTAAGCCCTGGCAGTTTAGCAGGAGTCAAGACAAGACCTAACTAAGACTTTTAATGAGATTACATGGGTTTACAGTAATGGGTTAACTTTCCTCCTAGTTACCGTCATGCATGACTATTCTGCTCTTCCCTGCAGTGTGCAACAAGCAGATGGAATGGTCAGCAAGTCAAGATATGAAATGTTGGAAAGGTCACGATACTACAGGATGCCGCTGTCTTTCTCATCTGTCTTACAATTAGGATAGCTTGTTCTTGTAGCAGGAGTCATAATGAGGACTATAATGAATACAACTTATATATCTGTTCCTCTCACCCAGAAGCTGAAAACAAAGGATAGGTGGATTTGAACTAATGAGGGACCAGGAAAGGCAGCTTTTATTTATGTGAGCCAAATGTTTCTCATTCATATAGTTGTACTTATATTGGGAATTATTAAACAAAAAAAGGATTGCTAGATAGACTCCTAAATGAGGGGGGTTACGTGAAGACTATTTTGAGTCTTTAACTTTTTAAGGTTGAAAAAATCTTGGTGAATTTACGTTATTAAAAAAAAAAATTCGTCAGGATGTCTATGATTAAGATAATGGGCTTAGGTTAAGGAGACCCAGGTCCTGGCCACCGAACTCATGTAGAATTTAGTGAAGATTATTCCAAGACCACTGATGTTGGTGAAAGATTTGGGAAAGGTACCTGCACAGCTTCAGAGTTCTTCTAGATATTATGAAGCAGTTGCTGGGGAAATTGCTCTGTAACTGAACATCTATGGGATGGGTTGGATTATGTGTCTCTGCCAGCCTGGGACAATACTAGGTTATTAGAATGAAAAAAGTACCTACTCAAGGAGAACTACCTCAACTTGTTGCTCTTAAAGGAATCTGAGATGCAAGGGTAGAACAAACAAAAAGAGATAGTGGTCATCATATCAGGACTAAAACATTTATAGGATTCAGGTGCAGTGAGAGATTAGATTAATTCACATGAAGCGTTTTTGCCAGAGCCGCAGCAGTGCCCTCAGGCAATCTGAGATGGCTAGATAGAGCAGCTGACAAACCTGTAGGTAGGTCTCTGCTGAGTGGCTGCAGCTACGAATAGGGCTGTTAGACCTGAGCTTTCAAGGTGTTATGTCTGTAAAGCTGCAACATTATTTTGTTTTTCTGCCTCCTTGCAATTTATGGAAAAGGACCTCTGAAAGATGGATAAGTTTGTGTATTCAGCCTTTATGATAGCTGCAAGATAACGAAGCTCTGTAAGTTTTGCAATTCTGGCAGCTCTGTTGGAACCGTTTGTTTGAGAAATGGAGCAACATTTCTTTCTGTCATCCACTAACACTCAGGACCAACTGTGGAAGGTGTCTTTTCTTTGGTGTGAAAGGAGGATGGAAGTAATGAAATACTTCTCAGGGCTTCTTTTGGGTCTCTGTTCTCTGTTTTGTTTCAATATCTTGACTGTCTTTTAAACTATAGTTTCAGTAAGTTTGGGTTACTTGTATCAGAGCTGCATTACTACTAATCCTGATGCCAAGTATATCTGTCAATCTGTGCAACGTTCTCATGACTTACCAGGCAATGACTGATGGTCACACCTGCCATGCTAGTAAACATCTTTCAATCAGGTAAACAGAAATATAGAAATAATGTCATGAAAGGCAGTTTATTTTTGAAGGCCCTGTGTTATCTTTAGTGTTGTTATCTGGATTATAGCAGTGCCTACTAACCCCTAGCAAAATTAATAACCATTGCCTAATGCACCTAAGAAGCAATGAAGAAAAGCAGAAATGGAGTTAGACAGCCATCATGATTTTCCGATGGTTACATAGCAGGTTAGCAGCAGAACCAGAAACATAATCCATGTCCCGTGTTTTCTTCTATCCATGCTAACTTTCACTAAAAGTATCTGACTACACTGAATTATATTATTGGCGATTTTGTTCATGGTGTCTCTGTAACAATTTTTAATGATATAGTGTATTTTCTTGCTTTCTTGTCATTTATGCTAAAAGTAGCACTAAAACATGTAAAAGCATGAATTAAACTGTAAAGTGTGAACAACAAGAGATTCATGCACTGTGAGCATTTTGTATAAATAGATATAAGACAATAAACACAAAGTAAATATTAGAAAGTTAACACTTCTAGTAAAGAAAATGCTAGTATTCAGGTTGCAACTTGCAATGCTGGCTGTTTTTTATACACATCCCTTCAGCAAATTACCTCATGTATCAGGGAATGCAGTGTACCTGGATCCTCTGCTTAGAGACTGGAACGATGGAATGTTAGACCTTTACTATAACTAGATAAACATGGGTGATGGAGAAAAGCCATGTATATTTTATTCTGATTCATGGCAGAAGTTTTACACAGTGATAACATGAAAAGATTCTGAGAGTGACTTTTCATTAGAGTTACATAAGTATTGGAGTTATGTCAATAGCAGAAATATATAGGAGTTTTGCAAATATTTTTGTGAACATTATTTTTGGTGAAGAGGAAAAACATCAGGAACTTACACAGATCAGCTTCTGTTGTTCTTAGACATACGGTGTATATTTTTGACTGTGCAGGTCAGGGGAGGAAAAATGATGGATGATATACAAGGAAACTCTCTGCTGAGTTATGTTCTGCAATTTTTCTGAAAGCTGTACCATACCAGAATTCATTCTTGGTCTTTATCTCCCACAGCTCACAAGCTGAATCTCCATGATTACATGTAAAGTCCTTTGCACTGCCATCAAAAATCTTGTAGCCAGACCAGGATGTATTTCCTACAGAACATCAGTGGAGGGAATCTTCTTTCTGCTGACTTCAGTGGGCTTTGAATCTCACTGTAACTCACTCTGCTTTAAAGCATTACAAATGGAAGATCTGAAGGCAGGACTGTATTTGCATAGCTCCTTAACCCCCTGAAACACCAGAGGTAGTTGAGTTTTTATACCTTTTGACTTTCATGAGACTTTTATCCTTACCTCTCCCTTTCCTCTTATCTAACACACCCCCCACCCCCAGTTTGATTTCAGCTCCCATTCTTTTTCTCCATGTTTTATATATTCTTCTTCTCTCTCTCTCTCTCTCTCTGTCTGAGGGGAGGAGGAAAAGGATCTGGTTAGCTTTACAAACTCTGTTTCAAAAACAGATACAGAATGTGTACAGCTAAATAACTTAGATATTTTGTATGCTGTAAAGATGTCATCCTTTGCTGAGTGTTCCCGAGTTAGGGATTTTTTTGTGTGTGTGTTAGAGCATCCTTTTTTTTCAATATTTTGTCAATGTAAGTCCTCTAAAATTAAGCCGAGAACCAAGATGATATTTCAGAACACTTTATGCTGATAAAATTAACACTAAAATGTCCAAGCTCTCCAGTTTTTCAGGGGTACTAAGTGGGAACAGACTCCACTGCAGGATTTGACCCTTGAGTTTACATAATCCCTGAATAGCAAGGTATATATTCGTAGGGTTAAATCAGATGAACTAAGCTTCTGCCATAATTAAACTAGTGAGAAGCCCTTAGAGTTGCACAGAGTCAGTTATTTACCTAGTTTGTTGACTGACTGCCTCTTTGCTATTGCATTAAGTGAAGGGGAAATACCAACATGATCTTGTTGGTCTTAGGTCACAGATGAAACAGTTTCCATAAAGCTTTTTCAGGTAATAATACTTGTTTCTCACTATTGTAGGTATGGAAGTATTAGTGGGAAGGTATCCTGGTATGAAAGGGTTGCTTTATTAGGTTACACTGTTGCTGTAAATGTTTCCTAATTATCTCTGTTATGGTAGAAATCTGAAAAAGTGTAAATTGAGTGCTTTGCATAATTTATAAAAGCTGAATGTTTCCTAATTAGTTCTGTTAGGTTAATGATACCGCAGCCTCATTTTTCCATGGCCCTGAGCAATGACCTTTACCCTCCCCATTTTTAACACTTTCTTTTAGTTCAAAAACATGTGGTGACCTTCCTCATCTCGAATGATCTTTGGGAGACATAATGCTTTGGAAAATGTTACAAATCCCTTCTCCCATCTCCCTTTGAAAGTAAAGAAATGGCCTGCTTTATGCAGGCAGAGTAAAAGCCTGATTTATACAGATCCTCTGAAGAATGCTGGTGAAGTGCATTCCTTCAGTGTTTTCATAGAAACTGATGTGAGCTGCATTAGCAGAAGATGTGAAAATGGTGAGGTGGGGGAGAGAAAAACCTCTCTCAAAAGGATTCTAAAATAACATTTCGCATCCTCGAGTAATTCCCAGCTCTCCCTGGCAACCATTCATTTCTTCCGAACAGCAGAAATTTGCAATATGAAAGTGGATTGGCTTGCTTTTCCCATGGGGCTCTGTATCTCTTCATCCACCGCCTAGGGTAAAAAGCAATGCATACGTTTACAATATAAATGTGATTTAATCGACCTCCCTGTCAGCGAGAAATGGCAAGCATATCAAACAAGCCCAAGATGTTAGGAAGAAAAAATCATAAATTATTCTAGTGATGAGTTTCTGAGCAGCATTTTGGTCTACTAGATGATTCTATGTAAAGCTGTTCCTTGAAACAATAATTAAGATAATTCTGTGTGACAAGGAGAAAAATGTTCAGCTTTGTATGAAATGTGCTTTATGTTTAGAAAGCTGCATGTTCACTATATTGATCAGAATTTCCCTTAGCTGCTGCAATGCAAAGCTAAAACTAATCGAATGATTCACCATCTGTATTTCTAAGTCCTTATTTATTTTATCCTACGCAAAATCAGTTGGCTTCTAAATCAGGAAGATGATAGGTTCCTTTATGGGTGGGTCTCTGTGTACTGTAAAGTCTTCACTAACAGTATCTTTTTGAGCTGTGAATGTACAGCTATGTGGAAAAAAGAGATTTATTTATTTTATTGTGTTATTTTGATTTCTATTGCTTGAAAGACACTTGAGTTGTCCTGAGAAGGTAAGCAGGATTCTTTAGTGAGGAAGTGCTCATAGAATCATTGTGCCACTCAGTTTATCTAAAAGAGCCCCTTGCGGAGTTGTTTCCTATTCATAGGCAAAAACGCATGTTTTCTTTATATGTTTTATTTCTTTAAAATATAGGAAAGGTGGAAAAAGCATTTTTTGCAGATGGGACAGTTCCCTACATCAGTATGATCATGGTTGGTTCCTCCTCTGTGCCTCCTTCCCCCAGCAATGAAATTCTTTTTTTGTTTTACCAGATTGTCTGAAGTCTCCTATGCTTCTCCCCCCCCCCGCCCCCCCCCCGCCCCCTAATACAGAGTAGATCAAGCCACAGGGACCTTCTTTCAGAACTCCAGATGGGACTTTTGGTCCCCTCCAGATCTCTTTCTGCAAAATACCTGGTCGTGTCAATGTAGGATTACTGGAGGGACCAAACTGTATTAAATTTGTATATACCAGAAAGATACTATGACTGGATTTTCAGGCCACTTCCCCTTCCTGTCTTTCACAAATTATTATTATTTTAAATGTTATGCCATTGCAAGTATCTCTTCACTATTAATATAGCAGTGCAGTAGTTGATGGAAAGCTTAATTTTACCTCATATTCTTAAGAACGGATATTTAGCAATTTTTTATCTTCTTTTAGCCTACTTCATCCTTTTAATAGTGAAAAATTCTTCCTGTTGACCTCTGTCCTCCATTGCAATGCTTAATTTGTGCATTGTTTATTTTGGATTTTTCTCTTTTTCCCCTGTTAGGAACTTACAACTTTATTTATAGTGTCATCCCCATCATCACTTGCTTCACATCTGGCTGTTACAACTAAGGTTTTGGTTAAAAACAATTAAGATCTAGCAGATTTTTCCAAGCAGTTTCCTACATTTTAATGTTTTGACCTGGTGTGGTATGTTTCTTTCAAACTCCTTTGACAGAATGTGTCATTTTTGAACTTTACACTTGGATTCTTGGCTCCAGCACACTTTGAATTACTGCCTTTCTCCCCCTCTTGTGAATAAATTATAGTTCCTACCTCTTAGAGGACTGTCATACTGTCTCCTTCACTGACCTCATGTTCTTAATTCACTTGAAAATTTCTTGTTATTTAGCTTAACCTCTTGTGTAGCTTTGCTTTCTTCCTCTGCAGTGCATTTTCTTTTTGTGCTCTTGCAACTTCAGTATATAATCTTCCCAGTCTTCTTTTGTACCTGATGTTTTACCTCTTAAAGGTCTTTACAGCAAGGTTGATATCTCTAGTATCCTGGCAAGTCTCCAGTTTAAGTAATTACATTCTGTCTTTCTAAATTCTTCTTACCCTTTCAATTGAATGTGATGGTCCCTCTCTCCCTGCCCTTTGCTATTGTGTGCATTGCTAAGCAGTCCCCATGCTTCAGCCTGCAGCTTTCCCGCTATATTGTCCTGTCTGGTGTGCTTTGGGACAAAGGGGAAATTTAAGATACTATTTATCGTTATATTAACATGTAAGCCATACCTCCTTTATGCTTTACTTCTACTGACTTACAGGTTGTTCTCATTCAGTGCTTGTCATTGTCATTCCAATAGCTTTAATGCCCTGTTTGTCCTACGGGATACTTCTGCAGTACTTTGGGTCTTTTGTCCAACTTTTGTCTCACTTCTCCTGTCATGGCTATTGGTCTGTCCACCCTAACCCCACCATTTTTATCCCCAGTCTTTCTTCTGTGCTTTAATATATTCTACTTCTAGTGAAGTTCTCTCTGTTCATATAGGACTCTGCTCACAAATGAATGATGTGCACATATATCCTGTTTACCTCATGATTACCTGTGCATAATCCTTTCCCTACTGCATATTCCTCAACAGGCAAACTAAGCTCTCAGGAATCTATGCAGAGTCCAGTAGGCATAAGGTCAGGTCCATCTCTTTTGGTCTGTGTGTACAATCCAAAGTGATATCACTGCAGATGGATAAGGAGATTGAAAGGTCTTGGATCTCCACAGCACCCATGTTGCACAATAAAGATGAGGTGACGTATGTCACTGATGGTCCTGTTCTTTCCAATAGTGTTTCAAATTGCATGTCTTGGTGCAGGAATGGATGCTGTAATGAGCTGTATCTCTTGGTAACAACCAACAGTTGGTACTAACCACCTGCTCCCAAAGTGCTTCGGGGGCTGGGTGTAGAAGTACACCAATGAAGATCAGAAACAGGGTCCTCTGTTTTGTTAGTGCATTGGCCTCTCATAACGGAAGGTGACTGTGCCACGCTGCTGAGTGAGTCATGGTAAATGAAATAGTGTGGAAGTACCTTTTTCCCCTGAGTTTTCAATCTTTTTCTTAAAGGAATGTGTTCTTCTAAAATGTAATGTGTCACAATGAATAGGTGCTAGTGGTTCCTGGTGTGAAATAATTGTGTGGAAATGACATGCAGAATGAATTGGATGCTGATGTTGTACACTGGGATGAACATATGGAGAAATCTTAAGAGCTTGGCTATTGTGTAAGAGTTTGGCTGATTACTTGATATAACCTGTGTGAGTCATGCCAGGGCCAACAAAGAGCTAATGAGGCTAGCTAGGTTTGGAGCAGCATAAACCTCTGGGACACCAGAAGGAAATTGTTTTTACCCCTTCAAACAAATATATATTTTTCCTTAAGCAAGTGTAGTTTGCATAAAATGCTAGGTGTCTGAGAGAAGGCGGCTACTGCTCTGCTAGGTATATGATTATGGTATAGTGTGATGTAAAGTGTAGCAAAATCAATGGAAAGATTCAGATGGTGATTAAGTGGCTTAAAAACAGAACCATACTCATCAGAACACTTTTCTCACAAAATCCTGCACACAGTAGTTTAGGGCTTGTATTGTTCTGTTGTTCTTTAAATCAGTGTCTGTTAGCCATCTGCGGCCATTGACATTTATCATACAGTTTCTTTAAGCCTTCAGTGTTCCTCAGCTCAGAGAAAAAAAAACAAAAAACAAAAAACAAAAAAACAAAAAAACAACAACAAAAAAAAAACCCCAAAAAACCAACCAACTATATTAGTTCTTCACATTAACATCAGCAAACCCTGTTGCAAAGAGTCTAATCTAGGGACTGGATCACAAAGAGTGTTCAAGAGCAAGGTATACAATTAAGCAAAAGCAATAATATATCTGTCATAACCATAGAAACACTCTAGTTGAACTATAGGCATGAGAGTATTCGTGTGAATTTGATGCAGATCCATGTGACAGTCAGGGTGTACACTGTGTGACTGATTCAACGATAATAATTGAAGACTTATAGAGATGCAAAGCAGCATGGGGGAGAGCATAGCAAGTGGAAATTAAATACATGGTGGCAAGATATGTGTTTCTCTTGCTAACCAGCTTATTTACATATTCAAATCTAGATGTAGAACCTTCTCTTGTTCAGTGAATTAGCTGTAGCCAACAATAGTGGGCTTCCCCCTGCCCTCCCCCAGACCGTGGCACAGGGAAGGAAAGGCTATGCTGTTAGAGTCATTTATTGTGTTTCCTTTCATTTTCATGAAAACAGTGCTAAAAAGAGACAGCTTACAAATCAGCATTAAGTAGTAGGAAAACAATCTCCTTGAATAATAAACACTGCAGCATTGCTAAAGAATACAGTTAGAAACCTGGTGCATTGTTGATATTGCTGTGAGCAGATGGACCGTAAGCACGTTCACTGCCAAACCTCCCTAAACTCCACACGCCAGACGTGGCTGCATGGCAGGATGTTTGAGTGAGTGGCAGCTTGCTAACTCCCCCCTAGCATTTGGGTTTTTTTAAATTCTGTGGATATATAAGTTAATTTATATGTATATATATAAATTAACTTATATAATCCTTATGAAAAAGCTAATTATAACAGTGACCTTGGATTTATGTCATATGAATAACCTGGCACTTTATTGATACTATTGATTGATGATGCAAACTGTGGCCCAAATTCTGATTGTCACAGCAGTGATGGCATCCTCTGCCATGGGCACTATCTCCTTCATTGCAGGACTGAGCAGCGGACCTAAGCACCACAGGGTGTATACAGAAGAAACTGTGTGTTCCTACCATCCGGTGGCCAGCAATTGTTTCTTTAGAAACAGCAGAATAGTGTTTCTCAACTGGTGGACTGTGGCACTTGAAGGAGAATGAGGTTTATTTACAGTGGCTGTCAGGAAAAGTGAGAAGGACATTACTACAAGTCTTTTTAGGATATAAAGCAAAACTGTACTCCTTCACACACCACCACCCTCAAGACCAAGTAGCTGTCAGCCTGTTGCTGCATGCAAATACTATTTTAGGTTTTTCTCTGTGGTATGTTTTTTATTCTAACTCTTATATGTAAGACTGTTGTGGAAAAAATCCTTTGAATAAGGATACTTTGAAGTGGAAGCTTTGTTCTAGAATAGTAATTTTCACTAGTGACTGTTAAGAACAGCAAGACCTCCTATGGCTTGGGACACCCCTGTTGAAACAAGAGCTGAAAATATGTTAGGCTCTGGCAGAAAGAACCACAAGGCTTAAAAATAATCGCATTATAGCAGCAGTTCATGACCTTCATTTTGGATGGCATCAGGCCGCCTGGGCCAGTATCCTGCTAGACAATGTAATGCCGAGTCTTCTCTGGTCAGTCAGGTGATGCCAAAATTTTCTTTTTAGGCCGGATACAAAAATATATTATTTCTATTCCTCAGTAAAATTTATTTTCTGATAAATTGTAAGTACTGTGGTGTCTGCTTTCTAGGAATATTTTTAGTTTTAAACACTTTTGTTTTCAATTTGGCTAGTGGATACTGGAAAACATTTTCTGTGTTTTCACCAGTTCACTTGGTGCTGTGAAATTTTCTGGGAGATATGAAGGCAGGACAGAACGAGAAAGAATGAAGTACGCTAAAAATCTGGAAGGACACGAGAGAGATTTCAAAAAAATATGTAGGCAAGGAAGGGTGTAACAGCCATTAATATCAGCAGGCCTTATTCAACTGCCAGACTAAGGGGGTTTTGAACATTGGCATTGGTGTGCATCTTGGAACACATAAAATTTTGCTGCAAATCAGAGTTTCTGTGGTCTGAAACAGCCCATTTATTTTTTAACCTTGGTTAATATCTCTAAATGTAAAAAAAATAGTTTTAGCTGATATATGTACTTTGGTTAAACCTTTAAAAATTATTTAATGCTCTTGGAATAATTTAAAATGTTCTTACATATTTTAATATCTTCTTGCAGCAGCTCTTCTGTGTAGTAAGGTAGAGCATCATTTACCATTCTCTAACATAACAAAAATAGAATAAATAAAAAATCTTATTAATTGTAAATTAAGGCATATAACTTGCTAATGTATTTATATTACTTTTTTCTAATCAGGACTTATGTGCACATGTGCATACATACCTACACACAGTATCTGTGCAAGTGTGCATGTGTCTCCTGAAATACTCCTGAGTTACTCCACAGCTAGTGGAAAGTTGTTGCAAAACAACACGCTTCAGGGGTTAGACTACTCATCAAGAGAGAGGTTTTAGAAAATAGCTGAAGTACAGATTGAAAACAAATTTGGTGTCAGTTATTTACATTCATTCGCTGCTATTCTCTCTTTTCAGTCATGATCCACTTCTGTGATGGTGTTAAATCAGTCCACCTTTGTTGACTCTGCTACACTCTCTCCTTCCTACTTCCCTGCTTCCAGTTTAAGCAGATACATCTGGACAAAATGATACAGTGGTGCTTGTACTATTATATCCGAAGTTTTGGTATCAGTAGAAAGTGCATGTATTTAAAGAAAGTAACATAAACTGCAAACCATGAGTCTAAAAAACACTGTCAAGAGAACAGGTGGCAAAACAAATGAGACCAAGTAGACGCTAGTCTGACCTGCTGGTGCATGCTCAATTAATTCAAGCACTCTTTCTTCTATTAAATGGAAGTATAGTAGACAGAATTCAGTGTTCCTTGGTATATTAGTATATACAGTTGCTCATTAGTGCATAGGTATCAAAGAAGTTAACCATAGACACTGACGGTGTTATATTTGCTCTTAGTTCAGAGTTGATGTATGATATGATTCCAGATTTATCTCTCTTTCTTTCTGTCAGTACTGGCAAGTATTCTCTAGACATTTATAATTTTATAACTATCACAGTCCAGTGCATTTTCCAGGGACCAAAATCAATACTGATCTTGGTTTGAATATTTTTCTGGAGAGATCCTTTTTGTAGATTCACAAGTAGAACTAATATGTATTAAAGCTATCCAACTTGGCATTTCACAGCCTCATTGACATGTTAAATATAGACATTACCCATGACTATTAACCTTACAACTATTAAGTAATAAAAATCCCGCATACATATTTACTAGCTTAAAGTTATACTATAATACGCAGTATTACAAAAGAGAAAATAAAATACGGTATGAAAAAATAGATCAAATCGGGCAAATCTCCACCAACTTCCCCAAAGTACTCTACAAATATGCTTCACTTGTGATGAACTGCTTAGGTCGGAATCCATTTCCATTCTGGTTTTGGGCCTCTTTGGAGACTTCATGGCAGTGCACAACTATAGGACGCAAGTTGGGACAATCCAATTAGATATTAGGTTTTTTTGTTTATTTGTTTTCAAACCACGAGGGTGGTTTGATACCCACAATGTGTTTCACTGAGCTTTCTTTCTAGAGCTCCAGCAAATGGAGATGATGCTTCACTAAATGGAGTAAAGTCTGTTTGTCACTAGGCTGTTGTCAGTCATGAAAGATATGGTATATACCTGCAGCTCTGTTCATGGAAACAGGCTGCCTTCTGCAGCCTCCTGCAGGAAGGAGACCTCCAGGGACAAAGGAAGGACCTTTTCTTCTCAGAGGTATTGTTTTAGGACTGTCTGCAGACCTGGGAAGACATCAGGGTGTCTTTTATGAGAGTAACAGGTTTTAAGGTTTTATCTATGATCTTGATGTATTTTGGAACTTCTGCCCCTTTCTTTTCTAAATGATAACTCAAGGACAGCGGATTCTACGTTTAAGCTACTGGTATCTTAATCACTATTTCATTCTGTTCCTTAGGTGGCTCTCACTTCTTTTATTACTTCTTTTCTCCCTTCTTTATTATATTATCATCAAACTTGTCTTGAAGCTGTTTCTCTTTGGACTGCTTGCTTTCATGAATATGGGTACCATCCTGAAAACAAGTCTTCTGATCCACAGGCACTTTAACTCACTTCTAGACTCCTCTGATCATTAGAGAGACTATTCACAAAGGGGAAAAGCAGAGCTGAAAGGAAAAAATTCCCCTTAGCGACTTCTAGAGGAAATGGGCCATTGAAAGGGCAAAGCAGAGATACTGCGTCCCTCAGTAATTCAGCCAAGAGATTAATAGCCAAGATAAAAATAGAAAAATATAATTATTCTAACTTCATTTCCTCTCTTAGAAAATATAAGAGCAGGCAAGACCTTCACAACCCTGATTCCCAGGTTTATATCTCCCTATCAGATTTGCGTGACTTGAAGCACATGGAAGCCTTAGTAGTAAAAACTAAGTGAATAATTCATGGTGAATAGCTTATTTGATGAATTACTGAAGCCGCTTTTTCTGTTTGTGTGGAAAGTTTCTAGCAGATGACAATTTCTTTCAACTTATGTATTATTCAAATTTACTCAACCATTTTCTTTGTGTGTGGGTGTTTTTTTTTTTTTTTTTTTTTTTTTTTTTTTTTTTAACATGCTGATTTACTGCAAGCAGTTTTCCAGGTACTGAGCAGTAACAGACTCTTGATGCTGCAACTGGTCCCCAAAGCCACGTGGGAGAGTTTGTGTGTCCCAGCTGGCTGAACATAACCTTTACACTGCGAAAAAGTACTCAGAAAAGAGGCAATGCTCATACTTTGATTTTCATGTAAAGAGGCAGCAATGGGTTTGAAATTCCCTATAATTCCTTAATCTTTTTCCTTTCTGGGTCAGAGAGATGTTGTATGAGGTGTCATTCTTATTAGGTAAAAGGCTAATGCAAGATTTATTGGCTGTGGCTAGAGTTCAGATTTAAATTTCTTCTGTCACATTCATACAAAGTAATTGCCTGCACGTTTACAGACCTACTAGGAAAGGGGGCAGTCAGAGCCCTATTTGCTGCTTTTAATTACTTTCATGTTGGGACTACATAAAAAGTGTGTTTTGTTTTTATTTCCCTGAAATTTATTTTGCTCTGTTGTGTCAAGCAATGTGTCATCTCGCCACAAATCTTCATCTTTTGTGGTGTAAAGGCTTTATGTGCTTAAGTGATAGTGAGAAAGATTATTAGGATTTGTAAAACCAAATTTCTTCGCAAGAAGTGTGATGGCAAACTCCTCACAGCCTTTTCTTCAACTGAACATATGCAATAGGGAGCAGATCCGCACTGGGCTCTGTGATGACACCAACCTTAGTGAAGAAAAACTGGTTTGGGAAACGGAGAGTTGATAAAATGTGTTGGCAAACGGGATAAGGGAACAATATTTGGTAGTCTGTAGACCATGCTCAGGGAACAGTGCTGAAACAGAGATTAAACCTTATATCTTTTGTTCACAGGTAATTATTGGGGTTTCTTTGGGGAGACTTTGTGGAGATCGGAGACTTAGTTTTTAGAGAGGGGCAAAGTAAGAGTCGAGGGGTTATTGGCACATAACATCCTTGGAGGAATTTGTAACAGCAAATCTTAGCAATTTGTTCTCTAAATCTTTCTCTTCTTTTTTTTCCTGAGTGTTCTTATGCTCCTCATAGTGAGTTGTCTGTCTGTATAGAATTATTTTTATTTATGGAAAACAAACAAACAAACTGCCTTATACTTGACATACTGTTTTATTTTGGCCATTTTTCTTTCTTTGCTCCGCATGGAAGGTGCAAATGCCCTCAGGAACCTGTGTACCATCTCACCAGTTCTTAGCCGATGAGACAGATTCTTGTGTGAAGAAGGCATGTCTTTTAGCAGAGATATCCTCAGAGCCCATCTTAATCTGTTCTGCATTTACTGCTGAGGTGAAGAAATTTGTACTGCATACCCGGGATATATTACTTCAATTAATGTGGGGAAAAATTAGTATTGCTGGTTTCTATGTGAAACATGTAGAGCTAGGAAAGAATTGACAGAAATGGGACGCAATAAGTTAAGGGTGCAGTTTAACAACATGTCCAACCTATGTCACGAGAAATTATTTCGGATCTTACTTGACTTATGCCTTCTGATTTTCCTTAGAAAAGGAGTTGTTGCCATAGTAACAGCCACATTACATGGTTCTATACTTACGATACCTCTGAGATAGACCAGCATCGCAAAGAAATATACTTCTCAATATGTCATGTAAAAATCCTGTACTCGTTAGTAAGAAAAATCTTATTTTCAGCAAAGTGAGACACTTGTTTGAGGTTTCTAGGCTATGGTTAATTTGTTTATACTTTCTTTTTCTGTCCCTCCCTCATTTATTATAGGTGGTGCTTATATTGCTGCCTATTAAGATGCCTGACACTTTCCATTATAGGCTTTTGTCTTCAGCCGCTTACAGCTTTACCAAATATTAACTGTTTAGACTCATACTTTCTGTTCAGGGTCTCTGCCTTGTGCGGGGTCCTTTTGGAATATCTCAAAGCTGTGCAGCTATTTCTGAGAATTAGTGTGTGTGTGTGTTATCTTTTTTTTCCTAGGTTAATCGCTTGGTGAATCTTTTTTGAAGATTTCTATATCCCTTCTGGGCAAAAACCTAGTGTAGAATATGCCTTTTGTGGTGTCTGTTTCCCACCCCCACACCTCCCCATCCTGAAATTTCACTCAGTTATAAATGTCTGCAGTCTCTTGGTATTAATGCTGTTAACTCCTGACTTTTGAATGGTTCTGGGAGATCTTGGTAACATGCTACTAGCACATACGTGGATTTATTAAGTGCATATGTATGTATAGATACAGTGCATATATTTATGCAATTAAATAGGTTCCAGTGGTTGTCTGGAGAATGATAGGTATAACAGTACTGTTCCATTTGTGTCAGAGGAGTAAGAGATCAGATACAGATATTAGAGTAATTGGAAAATGAAGATAGGACATAACTCTAGCTCTTAACAATTCAACTAGTCGATGAAGAATCCAAAGTGGTAAGGAGCTCAGTAGTCTGAGCATGTTAATTTGCAACCTGTTCAGAAGCTGCCATGGAGATTATTAATACCTCAGACATTTCTTAATGAATTTTAAAAACAATGTGCACTTGGTTACTGCAGTGGAATGCTGTACTGTGATTCATTCCTGTTAGAAAATGTACTGAGGCGCTATTTCTGAGGCCAGTGCTGTTTAGTGCATGCAGAATTACTTCTCTGGTCCTTGGTATAACACACCAAGGAATTTTCTTATGATAATTTAGTATTTCAGTATTATATTTTATTTTGTGAATTTGCCTTTTTTTTTTTTCTTTACTGTGAGGTCTATGAGTATATCGCTATGCTACAAAATAATGTGGTGTCAAGATACCTGAGTTAGCTCTGGAGTACTAGTACGGCTTTTTTTGGTGCAGTACTCCATCACTGTTAAGTGTAGTTAATTTGGCTGAGCCACAGCACTGCACAAATACAGATCCTGACAACTGAATTCTCTCTTTTATTGGAAGCTTGGAATATTGCATAGTATTGTATAGATCTAAGTTACGCGTCACTTACCAAATTCCTTCTGGATGCACATTTCTTCTAGCATCTGGAACTGGCAGAAATCTGCCTATGGAGCCTGACAGAGTCCCTCAGCTGTTTCACCTCTTTCTGTTTTCTGAAGAGAACACACGTGGGGTTGTAAAGGTCAGGTTATTTAGTACAGAAGTGAGAAGTGAACCGTTACCTCCTGCAGCCTCCACTGTGCTTCGTTCATGAACACTACTTTGATTTGTCACTGGGGTAGCCGCCTCCAGTCACCTCCTTGCATGACTATAGCTAGTGCTTTGTCATTTCACTTCCTAGTGCAGATCTAAAGGGCTTGGTTCATACCAGTGAACTGCCATTCCTAGCTTGTCAGGCAGCAAACAAATCAAACTCAGTAATGCAAGCAAGATCCCAGTAATTCACAAATCTCTGAAGCACCAAAGATAGCAAAAGACATTTGTAGATGGGTATAGGCTATGTTATGCTATCACTGTAACACTTTATTTTGACAAGCTAACAGATTTGTGGTTGCTTTCTTCCTCAAAATTTCGATATCTCTCTAACTAACTGTGGCATTATTGATCGGGTGGTGTGTAACAGCAAGTTTGCCATGGGAGATTTTCAGAGCACAGGAGTGGAGACATGGCTGGGCAGGTAAGAGTACTCAGTCTGAATGGGGGACATCGCTTGCTGTTCCTCAAGTAAAGACTTCTCAGGGAAATGAGTAAAAGACAACAGCACGCAGCAGCCAACTTACAGGACCAGGTGTTGGTCTGTATTAGGTCACTCCATTGGCCTTATTGAAATAATTTCCCTACTTTTCTCTTCCTTGCAATTCCTCTTTTAAAAGCGGAAGCAGTGTATTGGACAAGAGCAGAAATACAGCAGGAAAATAAATGTAGAAGTTCTGTCAGTAGGTTTTGGGACTGAGACAGGAAACCTGTGTGGAGGTAGCTGAGTGTGGGTAGTGTTCTTTGCAAAGGATGGTAATTTGGAGGAAAGCCTTGAAAAGCTGCAAGGTGCAGTAAACAGTATGCCTAGTTATTTGCTTTTCCTGCCAGCTCTCTTAGAATCTATCTGTGTATTGTCTTCTCCTCCTAACTTGTTATTTAATCCAGTACAAAAAGGCATACTAGTGGCTAGAAGCTGAAGCAAGACAAATAAGTCTAAGAACAGATGTAAGCTTTTAGAAGGGAGAGCAATTAATCAGTAGAACAGTGTACCTGCAGCTGTAGCGGGTTGTCTGTCACTTGCAATTTTCCTATCAACATTGGATGTGTTGCTAGTAGATATACTTAGCACAGAGCTTGATTCAGAGTTGACTAGATTAGAAATTATGGCCTGTGTATACTAAGTCATCCCATGAGATGAAAGTATGTGAGCCTTTTGGGAGAAGATTCTCTAACTTGTATTTCT
Source organism: Platalea leucorodia (assembly GCF_965183815.1). NCBI lineage: Eukaryota > Metazoa > Chordata > Aves > Pelecaniformes > Threskiornithidae > Platalea > Platalea leucorodia. The sequence goes on from NC_138826.1 coordinate 27,474,865, forward strand.
CTTGGCCGATTGCTTCAGGTTCCCTAATTGACATTTATTTCAATTTAATTTTACCTAATGTCAATACTCTCAGGTAAAACTATCTGAAAGTGAAGCTTCGTTCTTTCATCTGGATGAAAACAGGTAAATGTATCAAATGAATAATATCTAATATTAAGGAACCAATACACTCTGTTATCAAAGAGAGGCAGTTTTTAATACTAGATCCTGAAATTAGATCAGCATAGGCATATCTTTGTGTCCAGAATTCATTGCCTTCAGTTCTGCGGATCTGTTTGTTGGATCATTGCCGTTGACTTCACATTACCAAGAGGATTATAATTTGTGTGCAAAATGATGGAATTCACACCTCAAATAATATTGTGTATGAGGATGAAGATATGTACGGAGCCAGATCTGAAGGATCACAATACTGTGACTGAGCCATAAAATGAAGGATGAAATTCATTTCACTAAGTGCAAATAAACATATTCAGGTGAAAAAAAATAACCTTCAGTGCGTAAGTGTGTGTGTATATATGTATATAAAGCAATGGCTCTAAATCAGCTATTCACATCCAGGGAAGTGATGGTGGAAACCTGTTTTCATATTAATTATGGGATAGCTGTGCTCCATATTGTGCCTAAGGCTCTGATTCTTTAAGAGTGCAGACTGAAGGACTTAATGGAGCACAGTTTCTCTGCTTTCCTGCTTAAGTACATGTTCATTTTGAAAGGCAAAAGTGTATATTTTGTTTGTGTACATAGCTGAGATGTGGTGAGGATTCTCATCAACACCTTGGAGCTAGGAAGTGCTTCTTTTGGTCCCACAGTTTAGACTTACCTCTTAAGGATGGTTTTCTGAAAACATCAGCGCATTGCTCTGAAGTTGTCAAAGGCCCAATAGAATAATTGCAACATTATTGTTATGTAGTTAAGTGCTACAGAAAAAAAAACCAACAAACAAACAAACCAACAAAAAAACAAACAACACATTATATCATTGTAGGGTGCATGCACTTCCTGAATTTTCATTCAGTTTTGATCATCCCGTCAAAGGATGAATAAAGCAGAGGAAAAAACAACACATTTTACAGAGAAGGGTTAAAAAGGGTGAGGTAGAAAAATAGAACAGTTTTCCTATAAGGAGAGCCTAAGGCCCTTTAACTTGAAAAGAAAGGACAGAATGGAGACTCCATGAGAGCTTAGTCAAACCTTGAAGAGATGATTACAGAATGATTATGCACTATGTCTCTCCATATAAGAACCAAAGGCACCCAGACTTAATGTGACCGAAATGAGTTGCTTTTTGGTTTTTTTTGTTTGTTTGTTTTTGGTTTTGTTTTTTTGTTCCCCCCCCCCCCAGTACGTAAGAATTGTGTTGCGTAACTCAATGCGTGTGCTGATGTCAATACCTAAAAAAATTAGGAGAAAGGTTCATAGCTGGCTATTAAATAAAAAAAGTCTGGATGGATTACCTAGACTACAAAATCTCTGAGTTGCTGACTTTTGGAAGGCAGTAAGATATGCAGAGGAGATCAAATTCTGGTTTTAGGACTCTGCATGGGCATTCATTACCAAGTAGTAGACTTAATGGATCTTTGGCTTGCAGTGTGATCGTGCGTTTCCTCTTAACCAGGTACCTTATTTTACATGTATTGGGATCAAAAAAGTTGTTCTGATTTATACCAAAAGAAGACCTACCCAATACAATATTTGCATCTGTTAGAGCAAATTTTATCATTACTTAGTTGTGTAACTATTGTTTTCCCTTAATGCTTTTATAGTGAAATTTGTACTTAATATTTTTTCTAATTACTAAGCTGAGTCTGTGCCCGAAGTAAGGTCTGTCACCTATTTTGTCTTTAAGTTTCTATGTGACATTTTAAAAGAGCTTACGTAAGAAAGCAAAAGCACAAAATTTCTTACAATATGTATGTATTTCCTTAGCCTGTCCACACATGATAATAAGGACAGCAGTGCAAATGTCAAATTAAAAGATCAGTTCTGTACCTGGTATAAACCAACCCTACTATGTCACCTTCGAGTACTATGATGATGCCATTTTTCAGGATCTATTATCAGAAAGGGAGTAATAATGAATCCTTGTGCCAATCAACCCTACAGGCTTGAATGGAAAAAAGGAAAAGAGGAGGAACAAATTACATGGGTAAATACCTCTTTGATAATTTTTTTTCTAACCACGTAAGAAAGTTTTTACATTTATGGTCTCTGATCGTCTGCATTATCATGCTTACAATCCTTTTAGATTTCATCAGTGTTGCTGCAGTGCTAACATACAATCATATATATATGATCATATATATCATAACACATAATCACAAAACATATAATGCTTTGTCTCAAGGGAAGTCAGAAAAGAAGGGCAGAGGAAAGAAATAGAGGCCAAGCAAAAAGAAATAATGAAGTGAATGTTTGGTGCCCTGTCCTGCATCTCACCGGTCTTCCTTCACCAAAGTAAAGCTTGGTTGCAGTTTGAAGTGCTTAAAAGGATTGCTTTCCTCTTTTCTTTTGGAGGAACATAAATCCCTACTGTACATTTGTTCATCTGTGGGGAGAAAACAGGTGCCATAATTTGTATGGTTCCAAATATAAAACTCTGAAAACTTTGTAATGCAAATATTTTGAAAGAAACACAAGGCAAACATGAATGCTTATTTTCCTCTAATGAAAACAACATGCCATTTTTTTTGTAAAATGAAAATAGGTTCTAAATTATATTCCAAGTGAAGAGTTTCATTCCTTTAGTGACACATTATTCTTACTGTACACAGTAACTCTGAAGTTTCTGTGTTTCCAAAAAACTTTTGGCATACGTTCTTAAGTGTCATCCCAGCTGTATGTCTGCAACTTAAGCTGAACTCCAGGATAATTTATAATCTGTTTCAAAGCCATTTGAAATCAATAGAAAAAAAAACATTGACTTTTAGGAACTTTGTACCAGGTCTTTAAAGATTTTTTTTGGTTGTTGATTTTGTGTGTCAGCGACACTGTCCAACCCTTACCGGTTTGGTACACTACAAAGAAACAAACTTTCACTATCTTACTTTCATAGTTAAGGAAATTAAAGTACCGCAAGAAGAAGTGGTACACCAGCAGTCACTAGGCAGTCAGCAGAAGGAATAAACCTGGCTCTGATGCCACAAGCACTAGACCATAGCGCACCACACAGAGAAGTTTAACGCAGTCTTATTTTCTAAAATATTCCCTTGCACAATGGATGTGTCTAATAGAATCAATATTTACTGGTCCCTAGCTGTATTTATGAACAGTTTCATACCTGAAACATTTCAGCACCTTGAATCCAGGTGCTGCAGGTTGCCTTGTTTCAACTCACACCCATTGGCCCAAATTCACAGGACAACATTCATTAAGGCAATGGAGCTAAAGTCACTAGCATGTAATGGCAGCTGAAGATAAATGAAGTGATAGTAATCAGTGAGGTGAAACACAGCAATGATCAGTGTCTTTGCAGTCTAGAGTAGCATGTATTGTCTGCAGCTGTCTTTTCAATTTTTATCATATGTAAAAACTTAGCGCATTAACAGAAAAAAGTGTTGTAATTCTCTAGTTTGATAGTTCTCTTGTACCTTTAGACTCAAAACCGAAGTAGGGTATGTCTGAAATTTTTCTTACTCTTTAAAAAACCTTGAATACAAGAAACAAAATCCCACTACATGTTGCGGTTTTAAAGAAGCCCTTGACACTGGCAGATGTTTAACTGTTGTGTTTCTTTCTCAGAGTGATGAACCTTTTTGTGTTCTGTATAGCTATTGGAATTTCTTTAATACACAGTATAAAAAAGGAACCTGTATGGAGCTGTGGAGAGATGCAGAATCAAAAGCCTTAGCCTGTAGTGATGGTTCCTGTGGTCAGTTCTTGGAGATCTGTTTTTCCAGAGTGGAAACTCTCTTTCTCCAAAACCTCCATCATCACTGTGCTGTCAGAAGCAGCTCTAAGGGTAAACAATATTACAGCATAAACAGAGCTGTTGTCTGCACATTTTATGGTCAGTAGGATTTTTGAGAACTGAAATAAGGCCATCTGTGACCACTACTCACCAGTTCTTGTCTATGATTCTTTGGTGGCTTGAGCTGGATGGCTCTTGGCTTACTGTGGACTCTTACTCCATATTTTAGTGCTTCTCCTGATTTTTTCCACAAGCTGTATGAAAAATATTTCCTTTCCATGAAAGCTCTTCCTGTAGCTATATCAGGAATACTATTTACTCACCATTGGAAAGTGGCCTATGCATCTATGAACAGAAGGTTAAGTGTTTCATAAAACAGTGTGTCTATTAAGTAGTGCTTGCAGTGCAAAAAAAAAAAAAAAAAAAAAGAGCCTCTGCCAAAAGATGCAACTAACTACTCAAACATAGCTTGATGGTCCTATTTGCATGGACCAAGGATCTAGCCCTGCTGTGTTTGTGTAGGTATTTATAAAATACTTACCTAGGAAAATTTTTACTTAATTTTTCAGTGACAGCTAGAGGATTTTAGCTACATAGGTCCTCCTGTTAAAGTCAATGGGACTGTTGCTGATAATGTCCCAGGTAAAACATGGAACATATTAGAACTACAGAATATAATTATGTATCTCTGTGCTGCACAGCCTACTTTTGACTGTTCAACCATTTCTTTTACGATGCAGCTAGCTAAAGATAATGCACAGTTCTGAATGTAATGTTGTGCTGCTGTCAGGAAAACAAGCTGATGTCAATCGTCCCGATGTGTTTGGAGGCTTGTATACAGTAGTGGTATGTTTACTGTGGAGAAGAGTCAGACCTATTTTAATTTAATATTATGCCCATAAAATTACTTGGTCTGTGACAATCAATTTTTATTATTTCTTTGGTAGTACTGATAGCATTGCAATTCTATTCTGAATTATGTTTTTATATTTACAAAACTTCTAAAGTTGAAAATCAATGCAGGATTTGACCTTCAGTGCAGTTATGAAGAATACAGCTCAGATGACTTAAATGAAATCTCCTCTTAGTTTGTAATTGTAGGTATGTCTAGATTGCTGTTAATGTCTCTTACCACTTGAGATTTTTGAGTGTACAGGAAAATTGAATGGTAAATGGTTGAACTCCTTCAAGAGGTGCTAGTGGTGTAATGTTTGTCAATTTAATATTACAATTGTTTCAGTTACACCTCAGATAATGTCTTTTCATTTACATTCATTCACTCTGAATGCTTTTCTGTATTGAAAACTACTCTAAAATTAAGCATATCCGTTGTTCTTTCCCTTTTAACTCCTGCTTAGCAAATAGTAAGGAGACTAAGACTACTTATTTTCTTATTGCAGACAGAGTATTAGTAGGAAAGAGCTTGCTTACTTGCAGCAGCTTTGGTAAAAGCTTAGCATGACCTTTTCTTATGCTCTAGGCCCAACAGTGCAGTAAGGGATTACAGAGAAACTGTGCTAGGAAGAGAGATGCGTGAAGAAAAGTTACGTCAGGAGTAGACATTGTGATAGCTCCATTAACATCAAGCATCTTTTTATAGCAAGTAGAGCCATTGCAGCATACTGCAGGAGAAAAGGAGCAATAAAACTTGAAAAGCCAGAAAAACCCTGTGCTTTTTCCATCTCCCACCTCACAGCTGGCTGTACGTTTGTGAAGTTGGGAATATCTTCTGTTGCTTTACAATCTTTGCCCATTATATTCACTAAACTAGTTTTCCTTCTTCAAAGTAAAAAGAATTTGCCTCTGGGAAAATAAACTGTGGGATCTGAACTGAGACCCATTGTCATCAGCTGGAGAGCTCAGGAAGTTCCTAATTTAATGAACAAGCCTAAAATTCCTAGTAATTTATGAAAATATATATATATATATACACACACACACACATATATGTATATATTTGAAAATCAACTTTCGTTCTATTATCTAAAGAACATACAGTCCAAACTGAGGCCAAGAGAGAATAGATGGGTATGAAAACAAAACAGAACACGATGGAAAGTATTTTCTATCCTATTTGGAGTTATTTTATTCTCCTTACAGCCTAACTTTTTCCTTTATATATGGGTAAATTTTTAAACAAGTGTTTGAAAGAGGTGAATTGAAAGCTATAAACAGAGGTTCACAGCCTATTATGGGGGGAAGCACAATGGTGACTGCTAGAGAATTTTGTGAGTAGATACAGACTGCCATTATTGCCTGGACAGCGGTTTTGAAGTGACATTTCCCTCCCAAATGAAAAATTTTAAGTAGGGCAGAGATAAATGATGAAGAGCCTTGAATTTGAAGACAAGTAGTTGTAATTGCCTTAGGCCAAGTAAAGGCACACACATCTCCCAGTGAGTGCCGTATTTCTATATGGTTGGTGTAGACTGAAATGGATTGGAGCAAAGTATAGTTAAGTTTTCTAAATGTGATTTTCTGTCACTTTTCAAGGGACTAGCCTAGAAAATACATTTCATATGTATAGACTGAGTTTCTCGGTTCCTGTATGCTTTTCTGTTATCCTTTTTGTACTAAAAATCTCCTTGTTTAGGGATATGAAAAGTGACAGCAGCAGCTGATTGGATGCTATTCCAAAAAAAAAAAAAAAGGGAGGGGGGGAGGGGAAAGAAAATCAATGTGTCTGTGAAAGCTTGTGCTCTGAAGCCAGGAATAGGCTATTTGAATGATCTCTTAGTTCCTAATTATGTGCCAGTATTAATACCACAAACTCTGCTAGGATACTGTCCTAGTTTCAGCTGGGATAGAGTTAATTTTCGTCTTGGTAGCCGGTATGGGGCTGTGTTTTGGGTTTAGGATGAGAACAATGTCGATGGTACACTGATGCTTTGGTTCTTGCTAAGTAGTGCTCAGCTGTTGCTAAATAGATGCTAAGGGGCGCTCACACTGGTCAAGGACTTTTCAGCTTCCCCTGCTCTGCCGGGTGCCCAAGAAGCTGGGAGGGGGCACAGCCGGGGGGGTGCTGGCCCAGACTGGCCCAAGGGCTATTCCATACCATACGACGTCATGCTCAGTATATAAGCTGGGGGAAGAAGAAGGAAGGGGGGGACATTGGGTACGATGGCGTTTGTCTTCCCGAGTAACCGTTAGGCGTGATGAGCCCTGCTTTCCTGGGGATGGCTGAACACCGGCCTGCCCATGGGAAGTCGTGAATGAATTCCTTGTTTTGCATGTTTGCATGCACGGTTTTTGCTTTGCCTATTTAACTGTTCTAATTTATTTTACTTCAATTATTAAACTGTTCTTATCTCAACCCACGAGTTTTCTCCCTTTTACCCTTCTGATTCTCTCCCCATTCCCACTGGTGGGGAGTGAGCGAGCGGCTGCGTGGTGCTTAGTTGCTGGCTGGGGTTAAACCACGACAGATACCTTTCCGCCAAGATATGAGAAGGGAACATCTACTCTCACTGGTTGGAAGTGAGTCCTCCTTACACAGGAATGAACAAACGTGTTTTCCAGAGAGACAGAGAAGTATACAGAAGGTAAAGCTATACTTCTCAGAAGCGGCCTCTCATACGTGCCAAGTGTCTAAGTTTTGAGTTGTTAGAAGAGTTCAGGGCGATCCAGGCAAGAGGACAGGAACATAATGGTAGCTCTAATCCAGTGTTGTGCTCCAATAGTACGACTAACACCAGAGAAGGCAAAAAAATGAACAAATAAACCCCAACTCGAAACTACCAGTCCCTGTGCTACTAGCAACCTCTCTGAATATTTTGACCTCAGATGCATGTATCACAGAACTCAGCAATGTGAATTTCCATGATCCTTTTCTAAGCACTCCAGGCTGAACCATTTCCATGACTTTATAGGATATATGCAGGAATTACATACTTATGTTTGTAACTTTGCAGGTTATATCCAGGAATTATAAAGTTGTAATCGTAACTGATGTGGCTTGTTTTATTTATTTTATTGCTGCCACCTGACATTGCTGGCTGATTATTTTTGGCTTGCTATGAACAAATTTTATTCAGGGATGGTTATTATTTACTTTTCTTGTTGACAGTACTTGACAAACAACCCTTAGGAACAACAGGGTTTTATCATACTTGTTTGTGTTTTGGGGTCTGCATGTGTAGGACTAACAGGGGAGTGCAGGTCTCAGGTTGTTGGTCACCTTGCAGCCCGACTCTGACTGTAGACTGGCAGATCATCATCTCCTAGAGGAAACTGTTTCTGGAGGTATGGCACAGGGGAAAAAAAGGAGCTGATTCTGACCTCTTTGTTTGAAAACACCTCTATAAAAATAATATATGAAATATATAAAACAAATAAAAAATTTTACTGTTGTCTAATAAACTGGACACAGATTTTGCAGTGTACCACAAGAGTTTGGGGAACAAAGTATTATTTGGTCAAAAGTCATGTCAGACTGACAATAAAAGATGACTGAACACTATAGGCTTCCAAGTGTACACGGCAGTGTTCGATGGGTCTGCCCTTCAGCTAGGCAGGGCTGCTTAAGTGTCTGTCCGTAAGGCTAATACATAGCAGTTTTGTTGTAACTTTAATGATCCTAAAAGCTGAAAGAGGGAAAAGAGCCCTCAGACCTTCCTGCAAGACAGTTCGATTTGTGGCAAGCTTTTCAACCCTGTGGCCTGCAGCAGGAAGAACTAACCAGATGACAGCCTAGAGCACTGATTCACCTCACTTTCTTTTAATCCTCTTCCATGCTACAAACTGAGAGCCAAAGAGGTTCCTCTTTGCTCTTCTTCCTCTCCATGCTGCAGTCAGTTACAATCAGACAGGCAACACCTGAGAGCCTGAAACTGTGGCCTGTTATTTTGGAGGCCTTAATACCTTGTGTGTCCATTCTTGCTGTCCAGTGACACAATCAATGTATTTGAGCATCTGTGAGACCATTTATGAAGTAAAGTGCCACAGGGAAGGGTAACTTTCCCTATTAGCCAGTATAGTACGATGCTGAACACTGTAAAATATGTAGCCCAAGCACACAGAGATAGGTATAGGCCTAAAAATGTCCTTGGATCATTCCAAAGGGCCATCAAGACAGCCAGAAACCCCTTGCATAGATGTGCAGTTGTGAAGATGAAACACTGAATTAGCCAATTAGTGAATAAAGAATTAAAGTTCTCTAGTATAAGGTGTTTGCTACACACCCCACATAATTTCTGTTAGTTACTGGTATTTTTTGGCCTTTCTATAACTACACTTTTGGAAAGTACCTGCTATCAGCCTAATTTTTTTCCTGTTAAAAGTAGGTTAGACTTTCTGTGATATTAGTAGGGAGAGAGGGTAATGGTAACATTTAGCCTGTTGACTTGTTTTATCTGCCCCAGTGATATTTTGGCATGACAATGATGGGAAACAAATGAATATATTCTAAAACAAAGTTCACAGATTACAGAAAGTGCATCAGATCTACCACTTTAATCCTTTTTCCCTTACCAGTGGAGCTGCTGAGAGGCAGGGCAGCAGCTGGAACAATGCTCAGGGTTTGCAAACGGTTGGTAAACAAGAGGCTTAGAGAAACTGTCTTTTTGAATGTATAACTAGCCTAAGCAAGCAATACAAGTCCAAATTTACTTCTAAGCACTCCTCACAGCTGCAGACGGCATCCAAGGTGGCTGTGATCCAGAACATGGGTCTGAGGGTGAGCTTCTCCCTTCTGCTGGCATTTCCCAGCTTCTGCAACAGGCTGGGAGTAGGAATCAGACACCCACCCACCTTCCTGTTCTCTGCCTTTATCTCTCTTCTCAGATGTCTGAATATTATGTACTTGAAGCCAATGACACCTGGTTCCCCTTCTCTCTGCCTCTTCCTGAGAATTTTTACTATTTTATGGCCACATATTTCCGACTGTGGTTTGTTTTTTTTTTTTTTTTCCTCTTTAATATCTATCAGCAACTGGAAGGAGCGAAAGGACAACTGGGAGATGGATCAGGGAATGGGGGAATGTGAGGGAAGACTTGTTAGGATCAATTCCCTTATTTCGGCGTGGTCTCTTCATTTCGTAGAAATGTAACATAGGAAAGGGCCACTGAAGCCATCTCATACACCCTGCTGCTCCAGGCAGCATGAACTGCAGCTGTGCTGTTCTTACCAGGTTTTTGTCAACCCAGTTCTTGGAGGCTCCGTGCTTCCCAGGCAATCACTTTCAATGCTTCACAATCCTTACTGTTGGAAGATTTTGCCCAGTATATTACATATTGGTTATTCCTTATTGCAATCCAGGCTTGTTCCTTCTGGTCCTGTCCACCAAGACTACAGAAAATAGGTCATGACTCTTTTAGTGGTATGTTTTATTTAAAGACTCTGTTTATGCTTCCACTTAATCCTCTTTTTTATGAATAAATGCTTTTTTTTTTTTTTTATTTTGCTCTTTCCATGTAGGCGATGTTTTCTTCATTGCTTTCCTCAGCACTCATACCAAATGGTCCACATATTTCTTAAGATGTGGTTCCCAAACTAAGACATGCTTCTTCAGCTGAGAGTTACCAGTACTGCTTGTACTTGCTGTTACTGAACTATTGTCTTTTTGAATGTATACCTCATTTCCACCATTGTTTTGAATTTTACGAGACATTACTTGCCTAAATAATAATATTTTCTGTACTATCACTTTTATCTTTTGTGATAATATTAAGTTGTACTGGATCCAGGACGAACATATGAACAACCCCAGTCGATAAATTTTGATATCAATTATTTTCACTTGATGCAGAGGTCCAGCCAGCCTGGCACGTATCTTTTCATAATTTCTTTTCTAGCCCATGTTTCCCAAACTCATTCATAAGAAGTAGTGCTGAAAGTATTATAAAGATGAGATGCAGTATTCACCACATTGTTCCTATCTTCTAGGTCTCTTTCCCTATCAGAAAAGGAATTAAGATTGGCCTGTGTTGACAGTTACTGATCTTTTTTTGTGTTTGTATAGCAGCTTATAAATAGTGTGTTTCATTATTTGTTCTGGTACTTTTCTGGGAACAGAAGCTAAGCCAACTATTCTTCCTGAACCTCCCTGCAGCAGCTAATGGCTCTGTGATTGCTTCAGCCCATATCCAAATACAGATTACATCTAGACCAGATACCCTCAGCTCTTACTAATATAAATAATATTATATAAATAGTATTCTTAATAAATTAGTATCTCTAGTTTCAGTTATCTTTAGCTTCAAACTGTTTGCCAAACAAATTTAACATAGTCCACTTACTGGGAGAACAGGAAAATACTCTTTCTTGAGCACTTAGTATAACTATCAATAATTATAGTTGCTATAATTACTAATATGTAGTATAATTTTTAGTCATAGGGTGGTAACTATCAAAACTGACAGCAGTTTAAAAAAAATTGCGCTTTCCATAATTTTACATGATGTTTTACTTATTTGAATGTAGTTTATTTTTGCACTTTACTGGACTGTAAAAATAAAATGGCTAGCTATCATTTATTTTTACTTCTCAGGCAGTGATAGAGTCCTGTAGATCTTCATCTAAATCCAAAAGACTTTTATTAAATTATAAAATAAACATCTTTCTATATCACTAATATCAAGCATTGCAAATTTGATTCCCCCTCCCCCCCCCAGCTTTAAAGGTCCATTGTATGCTTAGTTTTAGATGTTGTAGTGGTAAGAACATCTACTTCTAGTACGCTGCTTTTCAGTAGGTTATGATTTACGAAGAATATCAGTACCACTGTTAAAGTTTTACAGCTAAAGAAACCGCAGCAAAGCAGGTTACCACAGACAGCAGGCCCCTTGTCTGTGGTTAGTTATAGTCGTATTCTCCTGCCTCTTTGTCTATCCTATGATATAAACATCTTAACACTGGGAACTAAATGTTGAAAATGATCTTTTATAACTCATAGTTGGTGACTTGAAAACAGCTTATAAAGTAGTAATTGTCCTTCTGGCAAACATTCCATGACAGAGAAAATAGCAGCTCTTGCAAATGTAACTTTATTTGTGTGAATACTATCCAAGTCTTCAATTTCTCCTGAGTGCTCTCAGAACACAAATCAATAAACCCAGCTCTTGTTAATCAATCTTAAGACTGATGTTCAAACCAGAGGAAGAAGAAGAAATTCTGTGTTTTAAAGACTTTCTCTTTCCCTTGTGTGGTATTTACATACATGTTGTAATAAAGGGGGCCTTGCAGGGACCTCATAAAGTATTATAGGTGTATATAATAATAAATGTTAGCAGGTATAGATGGATGACAGACTGGCTGTATCAGTCCAGACTAAAAGGTTTATTGAGATTATGCAAGGAGATGTTGCTTTTGTGACTGGTAAATGGGAACATAATAAAATCCTGAGAAGTCGGGGGGAAAAAAAAGCATATGTTAGAAATCAGGCCTAATTTGGCTAAAAAAAATATAGATCCTCCTCTGCCTTGCGTCATTATGTTACTCTCTCTTATTTTCCCCTCTCATTTCTCTTCTTTGCCTCTCTTTTTTTAGCTGGCATTCATAGCTTTTCCTTTTGTAACAGTATTATGACCTTCTTATCTGAAAAACAGTTTCAGGCTATGCCAGTGTTTCAGCATCACTGAAACAGGCATCACCACCACAGATAAAAGTTACTTTCTAAATCAGTTTTTTTTTCTCTCTGTAACTGATTAAGATGAGGTGAACTCAGATTTTAACAGTTCCACTTCATCTTAGTTAATTTTGTATTTCCTTAGAAAGCACACTTTTCATAATCTTTAATATCACTCTATCAAATGATAGTCAAAGGGCACCTTTTGAAGATAGGAGGGGTACCCTGTGCAAATCCTCCCCATCAGTAGGGTAATGGAATATGTTGTAAAATGCACTAGTATTTTAAATACTTCAACCACTTTCCATTCCTTTTTTTTTTTTTTTTTTTTTTTTTTTTAACTTCTGGAAAGATACCTTTTAACAAAGGTTGTTTAAACAGTCCAAACTTATAGTATTTAATGTCCTGAATCAAGATGAACCGTAGCAGAGTGGTAAAATGATACTAACATCTTTGATCCTCAGAGACAATTTGTTCTGCTAAAACAAATACATCAAATGGTATTATATGTTGTTCATACAAACTGCTTCACAGTGTGTCATGCTGGATGGAGTAGACCTGAGATGCTTGGATTTTATCCTCGTTTTTGCTGCTATTTTTGATGAAATCTTAACCAAGTCATTCATGAGCCTCAGTTTACCAACAGCTCTGTCATTTGGCTTTGCTACATTAATGCCTATAAAATGTCTTCAAATAGTTGAGTAAAAGACTTCATGCAGTACGAATGCTTAGCACTCTAAGCATTGAAAGGATGATACTTACTCATGACTGCTCAGTATTTTAATTATAGGTATGTTTAAAAAACCTCATGCCTCGTAGATCAAATACGATTAAATTTTTCTGTGAAAGAGGAGGAGAGCACAAATTTATCAATAAGCCAAAGGAGAAAGGCGACAAAGGAGACAGGAACACCTTAGAAGGAAAGCGAGGGCATTTTGTCTGAGCTCAATTGTTAAACTTCTAGGAGGTGAGCATTAGAGTGTTGAAATGTAGAAAACTCTGAAGGGAAAACAAATTGTTTCATTTGTTGATCTTTGTGTGTTTCCATTTGTTTATTGAAACATACATATTGGATTCTTCAGAGTTAATGGAAAACATCTATCCTCAAGCATCAAACCAGAGCTGTTTTGAGTGTGTGTTAGAGCATATCCTCAGTCATTTGACCCAAAGAAACCAAGGTGGCACAGCCCTTTGCAGAAAGAAATATCTGAGTCCTGGGAATATAGATTGTGCTAAAGTAGAGAGAGAGAAAGTTTCTTTCTCATTCTTTCAGTTGTACTGCAGCTTGCGAACAATTTCTTGGAAAAATGATGCTTTTACAAAAATACTTGTTCTCATCCATTTATACCTTCTATCTGCTCCTTCATTTACTCTTTCACATGTTATGTTGCCTCCCTAAACACATTGCTTCCTCTTTCTCCTCTGTAGTGCTTTTTTGTCACTGCTATTTCCTGGTAAAATAGTTGGCAATTGGCAGCTCTGCTTGCATTAGCAGTTTTGAGACTGCTTCTCCTTATCTTCAGCTAACTATAAAATTGTCCTGGCTTTTCAATGAAGAGGTGAGCTTGGGATATCTGCAAAACCACCGAAGAACAAGGTGGAGTCATTACTGTGTGAGATACAGCCTCTCTGCACGTTAGTAATTTGCCAGCCACTTGGAAAAAGTACTGTTTTATAGTACTTCACGCAGCAAGAAACTGAAACTCTTCTAGAAGGTTTGCTTGCACCTCTTGATGTAAAACTGCTTGAGCTAGAAATGGTCACAGCCTTTACAGTTCGTTAGACCTCTCAACTTAGTTATTGTTAATTGCTGAGATCTTTGTTGGCTGACCCTTAGGCTCTTCACTGCTTTTATATCTTAACAAAAGATTAACAATCCTGTCTTTACAAAAAAAAAAATAAATATTCAAGTGTTTGGCTGATATTTGACTGTATGACTGGAGTCCTAAACATCTAAAAAAGGAAATTACTTTCTTGCCCTTGAACTTTCACATTGATCTTTGTAGCTCTTGTTGCACTATTTCCACTCTTTGACAGTTTGAAAGCGTTTGTAAGGGATGTAATTCCTTCTGTGTTAATGGTTTCTGTTTGCACCTGAATGATTCTGTGTAAATGTGTGAGGGGCAGAAGGCCTGAACTTCTTCCTATAACTCAGGCCTTTTTCCATAACTTAGGGACTTCACCAAGAAATCTGACCCCTTACACTGCTGCTAGGACGGTTCTGGAAAGGTATCTGAACTAGATGGCAAAACTCTAAGAAGGAAGGCATTTGTTACTGCCAAGTGTTTTCTGTTCCCTGTTTCACCATCTGCTGGAAAACAGCTTTGGCTTGCTAGCCTGGTACGTTTCCCTTTTTTTTTTCTCCGGGGAAATATTTGGAGAATCTGGTCAGGGAAGCGTATGAAAAGGGGAAAATATTGGAATTGTATATAGTCAATAGATAATTGTTATAAACTAAGTCATGGTGAGATAGAAAAAGCTGCTGTTTTCCCTGTGAATAATATGACAAGACTTTATCTTAGTTAACAAGAAAGAATATATAGTTAAACAAAGATGTTATTTCACTTAAATACAGTTTATTTGTGTATATATAGTCTCAAACAAATACTGGCTTTACGATTACTTGGTTTCACGCAGCCATTTCCTGGGGAAAGGAGCACTGGAACCTTTAGGGAACAAAATTTATGCAGTTCAGATATTTTGCAGCCTACTCTTCTCTCTCAGTATCAGTTAAGAAACATGGTTAGCAGATTCCTCTGTCAATAAACTATTATGCCACCAGGCTGTAACAAGGATGGAACAGGGAAAAAGACTAGGAGATTAAAGTGGTTAGGGGTATTAGTCATACAGCCTTCTGCTCTATGCTTGTCTAAGATTGCATTCTGTGGGACTATTAGTCAACTGAATCAGCAGTAAAATGATGACTAGTGTGGTGACTGGACAAGTGTGAGGTAGTTTCATTGAAAGGTAAGTGGTGATAATGTATGTTTTTATGTGATGTTCTTCACGCAGAGATTCCTATTGTGTCTTCAGAGACTGCACTTTAGAAAGTTCCTTACAATGTTACACAGACAATTAAAAATGTACTTAAGAAGACAGACTACTGAAAAACAAAATAGTTAACAAGTAAAAGCACAATGAGGAAAATAAATATTTCTGGTAAATAGATACAGGGAGGGAGAGGGAGTGAATGTTTCATCAGAGAAATAGAAAAAGCATTCTTAAAAGTCATCATAAGATGACTAGTATAGGAAGGAGGAAGAGTGAGGAACAGCAACTGAGGGAAATGGAGAAATAAGACTAGCGGAAATGACGAGGAGGGAGCATGGGATTTTTCCCTCCTGAGGAAGGGGAATCATGTACACAAACTGTAACGTGTTCTGGAGGTGCTTGCTCACCTTTAGTTTCTGTACTTCTGATGTGTGTAACAGATAAAGGCTGGAGACATGAGCTCAGGTTTAGAGGCTAAACAAGCTTGTTTACAGCTTCTGCCAAGATACCCACCTATCATCCAACTAGATTGCATCTGCCTTCTCCGCTTAAGATAAACAGCAGCTTCCTCTTCAGTCCCCAATACTGCAGTACATGGGTGTCAGCTGGTTCGCTGACTGGCACCAGGAAAAAAAAAAACAAACACTTTCTCTGTTTTTTCAGAGACGAAAAGGATTCAGCTTGAAGCTGGCACTTGTGCGGAGATGGGAAAATTGTATGATGTTTTCTTCTCTGTTCCTGTAGTGCAACTATTTATGATTTGCCATATCCCGACCCTTAAGAATTGCTTTTTTGTAAATGCACTTGGAAATTGTTCCAAAATCTTTTGACAGACACAGGAATTTGGCAAGAGTTAACTATGTTCTGAAATGTTCAGACACAGTCACTTCTATAAAGGCATTTCTCCTTAGAGTAACTACTTTGCAGAACTGAACCCGTCTGCTGTTTATTTCTACTCTGTTTGGAAGGTCCTTTTAATTTGCAAGAGTCCAAATAGTTTTTAAGATTGAATTTACTATGAAAAAAGCCTCAACCTGTTGAGTTTTTTAGTTCATTAGTACTAATTAGAACTCATTGTGCATTGTTATTGCACTTTTATGTTGCCATAAAAATCATTAAGCCTCTACAGAATCACTCAACTGTACCCTAATATAAAAACTCAGCAGCAGTGCATATAAAATTAATATATGGCTAATCAGCTAGGAGTGGAACTGGGAGGTAATGGTTTTATTTTACTTTTGTACCTGTTTTCAGTCCAAAGCTGCTAAAACAAAGCATATGCAGAAATTAAGTATGCAGAGGTTCATTTCTAGGACCTTATGCAGTTAAGCCCTCTTTCTGTGTACAAAGCAGACCTGTTTCAGCTGTGCTTTTGTTCCGTATATTTTTGTCTTCAAATAGCCTAGCCTTTGCACTTGTGCAGTAGGGTCACATTTCTTCAAACTCTGTGCATATAACTTAATTTAAACATGTAGTATGTGTTCATGGGTGATTTTGTAAAATTTATGACATAGTAAGAGGACCAGGGTTCTAGGTATTATTTGTTATGGGTGGTTCAGGTCTTGGTTAGTATTTCCTGTCCAAAACAGTCAGATCAATCTTCATTAAAATAATCATTAAATTAGTTGCTAGAGTTAATATGTCCCCTTACACTCAGTTATTTCTACTAAATTTAGGATTGTTAGTTCTGCAGACATTTATGCCTTCTATTCAGAAAAGATAAATTGAAATATTTATTGTGATAATCAACAGTGGTCTTGAAAACAAATCTTCCAGTTTTGCAGCACTGATCTATAACAAATACTTACTTCCTGCTACAGGAAAATCATCTTATAATTTTGACCTGTATACTATTAAGTAGTTATTTTTTAGAATGACTTCCTGTGGTGATACTGTGAAGGATTTATTGTTTTGTATATGAATTAAGGCAGATAAGAAACCTTAAGAAAGATAGTTCACTTCCAGTCAAGCAGCATATAAAACTTGCTGTTTCCTTGCCTCTTTTAGTGGTTCTGTTTATTTTTCTGTTCAGAGGCACAGACATACGATTTGGTAAGAACTGCCATAAATAACATATCAGGCATAGAAATGCTATCTAGGGTTTTATAGGATAGGTCTTTTTTCTAATCTGGAAATCTTATTTGGAAAGGGGAAAAAAAATATTTATATGTCAAGGATTTCTAGACTGGTGTGCCTAAATCCTGGTCAAAATGTCGTATTCTTGTGGGGGTGAATTCTATACAGTATGCCGAATGATTTTGAAGTATTCTGGTTCTGCCACTTCACTTCCATGGCATACATCTGTGGAAAGTGCCTGTGCGTATCTGTTCATGTACTTGGCATGTTTTTGATGCTTCTGTTAAGGCGCTCAGGCAATCTTAAAGAGGGTAATTCCTTTTGCAGCAAAGGCACATTAAGATCTTTCCTCTTAGAGACGGTATGTGATTATTCTGAAATACTTTTTGTCCAAACATCTGATACTGCATATTTGTACAAAGCAATGAAACTTGAAACTGGCTTGTATTGTTCCAGTTTTTATGACCTTTTGGGCACTTTTACTATTTTTATTTTTGAAGGTGTTGTCACAGGGCAGGTGAATGAGTATTTACCTAACATTCTAAGAAGAGCTTTTTTGCATCTTGAGAAATGACAACAGTTGCTGGCTAATATGCAAAAATACCACATAAAGGCCAGACTTGCAAAATATTGAAAGGTTATTAACTGTATTCTGTGCCTCTTCCTGCTGTTTTAGATCTTCCCCCCCCACGCCCCCCACTGTTAAAATATATTTAAAGGATTGGAATTCTGTAGAGCCTTTTTTGCGAGAGGATGTGTGTCGCTTTCCTTCTCCAATTGTTGATTTTTGCATACTAACTTATTGAGGCCAACATAAAAAAAACAAGTAGAAGTCTTAATATGGTAGAGGTGTCTTTTAAAATTTATTTTTCTATGCAAAAGTGGCATAATATGATGTTTTTTCCACTCCTGTCCCCTAATAGCTCAACAAATACACTTTTTAAAAAAAGGTGATATTTCTTTTTATTGCTAATAATCTGACGTGAATCTAAAATCTGAAAATTAAGCCGAATCCTTCTCATTTCCCTCAGTGTTACCACCAGTAAAGCTGCTGGGAGTAGGGAAATAGACCTTCTTTGCAGGTATGATCCCAGTAGCACCCCTGGGAAGTTCTCCCTTCCGGGCTCTGGCATTAGCAAATAGCTGGAACTTAAAGAACAAAGCGTTTGATCAGGGAATTCAGCTCATGTTTCTGGGTATGTTAATTCTGCAGTGTGTGAAGTAGGAAAGCATGGTGGAAATCTATTGTGGTCTATTAAGTAAGCTTTTTGCACTTGAAATCACACTTGGAGAAGACCTTTTGAATAGAAAGCTGCTATTATAATATGATTTCTCTTTTGAGTAGACTTGTTCTTTAAATAGAAAATGAAATTTTGTTCCAACATCGCTGAAAATGCAGTATAGCACATTACAGGATTTTGTTATGTATGTGGGAAATCAGCATAGTAAATGTAATAAATTATGTATATCTTAAGGGAAATTCAGAGACAGAAGTTACAGAATTCATTTTGTGAAAGTGAGATATTGCAGTTGCTTTTTCTGGGACGCTGTAGCTTACAAAATGGCATGGCTCCTAATCAGCTTTTGTGCATTATGAAACTATAATCCTTTGTACATCGAAATTATTCCATTGAGCGATAGAAAGCTAAGAAAACGAGGGAACTAGAATCTCTGTAAAAGGTTAGTAGCATAGAAATTGATTGCACTGTTCACTTCTGGCCTGCAGGTTCAGCTGCATGTTTCCTGGTTACTACAACCTGAAAAGAGCTAATTCTCTTCAAATCCAAATATCAGAAGAGAAAAATCATGAAACCGATATTTCAGACATCTGTTTGGCAGTGAGAAGGATGAAAGAGACAAAATAGTAGACTTACTACTCCCTTCCTACTCAAGGTGGAATTCCCTTCATGCCTGTTAGGGTTTTTGGTTAGTACTAAGCTAACGCTGCCATTGCTGGAAAGGGTGCTTGGAAATGATGCTCAAATGCACGGTGCTAACAAGAAGGCTTCCCACCTCCATTTCTGTTCTCTTCCCCTCCCGTGCCCCCAGCCTTGTGGGAGAGGTTCCGGTCGCACTCTGTCAGCAAGGACATCCATTAAATGTGAAGGGAATATGTACAGAAATTGTCTCACCAAGTCATTTATTTGATTTCTTATGACACCTAAGGGCAGTTAACATGCTGACTGATCTGGGGGTGATGGGTGTGAGCCTCAAGTAATAGGTAATGAACATCTTGAATTATGGTTTAATAAGCATCAAATTTCAATGTATATATAATATAATGCCTTGGAGGAGGGTTTGTTGAGTCTTGAGATGGAGCTGTAATTCCATCAGTGAAGACCCAGGGAGCTGTGCTGCCTGAGTGGAGAGACTTAGCTCTGCCTCAGACTTGCTGTGGCGTGGCCTCTCCTCTCTCAGGAGATTTAATACTGCGTATTTTTTTTACTGCTTGTCTTATATGAATTTAAATTACCTATTCCTTAATGAAAGCCCAAATAGCCGATGCAGTCTGTGGATTTAACATCTTTTTTTGTGTTACACAGTGGGCAACTGGCTTCTCTTCAGGTATATCAGGGATATATTTCTGCTCGTTGGCACTCTGTGGAACAAGGAAAAGAAAACAGGCTGTGAACCCTCACCTCTGTGAATATCCCTTTTTTCTTGGTCTTTGTATCAGATTCACAGCTGCACAGTGAAGTAATTCAAATTTCAATACAAATCAAGGCGTGGTGGAGAAGAGCATTTTACCAGTAACGATAAAACTAGCATGTTGTGCTGGTGCTGGGCACCCCCTTAAGGGATTTCCTTTGGAATGGTTTTACTGAGGTGGGATGCAGGTCAACAAAGGTTGAAAGCAGGCTGGAAAACTCAGCAGTGAAATGGGGTCAGGAAGTACCAACGCAAAGAATTCAAGGTTGAGAAGAAGTATGGAAGCTGGATATGTTTCTGTTTCCTGAATGTTTGAGGGCAGGTTCCCTGTTCCCTGTTGCTACCGGTGAATGGCAGAGTCCGTCAACAGAATCTGTGGACTATGCCTTCTCTATGAACAAATGCTGAAATGAACCCTGCTCGGAGAGGTTTATATAGGCAAAGGCATTTGATGTGGTACGAGCATCCAAACTTCAGAAACCATTTGAGAGGAAAGCTGCTTCTCTTCCCTGGTGCTCTTGAGACTGTGTGTTCACTGAGGAGCCTTGAGATGCAAAAATGTTACCCTCCTTTGCCAACAGTAAAAACATTCAAAGTCTTAGAAAATAATTTTGAAGCAATAGTTTTTAATTTTTACAAGCTTTGTAAAACCTTCATTTTTTTAAATAATCATAAGAGTAGTCCAGATCTTGGCTAACACCGAAGTGTTTCCCAGTTGGGCGAGTTTTAGGCTGTGAGGAGAAGAAAAGACCTTAATGCATTGCTGTGTGTTTGCTTAGCACTCCTCCCTTAGGCAGCATATGGATTTGTTTTTGTTTCTAACTCATGTGCTTTTTTTTCTTTGTCTGGATGATCCTGTGAAGCTGGAATCCTCAGCAGCCCTGGCTCTGTGTTTTACTTCTGCTATCTGGGACACTGGCTGATTTTCTTTTTTTCTTTTTTCCCCTACCCAACGTGCAAAAATAGCAAGTGGAAATTTTTATCCGTTAAAGTTACAACAATAAGGTAGAGTGCTCAGTCCCTAAGTCCAGCTTGGCAGAATCCCCACACTTTTGGAGTCACAGCCTAATTTGAGCCAGATCAATGAAGAGATTATTAAATAACTGAGCTCTTCCATTTGAGAAGCTTTGCCTCTGAGGCACTTTTTCCTTTCACCTCTGACTTTGGCAACACTAAAACAATCAATATTGACTCAAAAAATACAGGCAGTGAGAAAATATTTCTCTTCTGGGGGATAACTACAGAATGATCTCACTATTGCGATGTCTTGTTAGTGAGCGGGTAGAACATTCCCTGCATTCCTTTTATTTGTGCAGATCCTCTTGCACTGTGTGGTTGAAACTTTCAGCTCTGAGTTTTACATGTCATTTTAGATCATTTAATCTCACCGTTCCTTTCTCTTACAGCTGTCTTTCTTCCACTAGTAATCATCTTCTTCCAAGTGTCCCACCAGTGCAAACTCCACCGCACTTGCTGGAGGACCCAGTTCTAAGGATGAGAAGAAATTCCCTCCTGAACGCTTTTTGTCCTTGATTTCTCCCTTCAGACCAACATGTCCGTAGCATATTGTATGAACCACCATCACTGGTAACAGTTCCTACCTCTTGCTGACCTCTGCTAGACTCTAACTGGTGCTCAAAATGAAAAGTTGTGCTTCCAGTTAAGTCTTCCAAGTACTTTGTATGTTATTGGCTGTGTAAATGAGTAAGCCATTTTTATTTTATTATTTAATAATTGTTCATAGATTTTCATATTTTTAAGAGTATTAACAGTTTTTTTTTTTCCTGAGAAGAAATTATTAGTGTGTCTCAGGCTTTCCCTGAAGATACTGCAGTCTGTTCTAGTGTTTCTAAAAATTCACATTGCATCCTATTCCATCCATTTGTTTAATGAGAAGGGGTACTGTATATTTCTTGTCTGTCTTTTCCTTTCTCTATTTTCACTAAAACTTTAGAAGCTCATTACCAGACAATAAAAAGTGAAAAACAAGGAATTGAAAAATTCAGACTATGTTACCTGGTCTTGATGGGACTAAGGTGGACTGAAAAGGTTCAGACATGATGGGTCAAACTTGTTTTGCTCTTCAAAACAATGGGTAGTGCTATAATTTTTCTGTTTTTGAATTGTATTATTGATGATGGTAATACTTCATTGGAAAACCTTGCAGCAGTGTCACTAGACATTCAAGACTTGGAAGAAGGTTGTGCTGTCAATATCTCGAGAGGAATAATGTATACTTCTGGTCTTTCCCCTTACACCCCCCAAAAAAATCTTAGTATTGTTACATTCAACCACACAGTCCACTACATGCTTTGCTCCAAATAATACAATAATTTTTCTGTCTTCCTTAAATTTACGCTTTCCGTTTACTCTGCTTCTTTTGCTCCAATTCCAGTCTTTCAAACATGTGAAGAGTACAACAGTGGAGATAGTCTGTTGAGGTACAGTTTTTGAGCTGTTTTGGATTTTTTGGTTTTTTTCCCCCTCCATGGAGATAGAGTTCCATGTGAAATGTGGATCTTACCAAGTTGCTATTTTCTGGGTTTTCTGAAGAACTGAATCTCTTTTTGTGTGTAGGTGTTCTCTCCTGTTCAGTGAGACAGCCACATTGGGGTAGAGCTGAGGAAGAAAGGATAAGGTAGAAGTTCATCTGTTTGTTTTAGTTTTGGATGGTTTGTTTAGCCTGTTATTCTGTCAATCACATTTACAAGGTGACTTCACTGGTGGTTTTTATAGACACAGCAAACTATTGTTCAAGGGTGGGAGTGAGCAAAGAGCCTGGGTGGGAGTGACAGCAGCTGGTCAAAGTGGCGCTGTCACAGGAAAAGTACCTGTGTCCATAAACTTCTTTGCATGACACCACAGCCAGCTTCTGCTATTGAAGGTCCTGAGTGCATGTCAGTTCCTTGCCAGCTTGCTACTACGTGGGGGATTTCCTTATGAACACCTACTGTCAGCAGGAATACATGTTTTTCAAAGCAATTATAGAGTAATATCCTGGGAGTATATTTTGGGTTTTATGCTACTTTTATTTTTCCTTCTGTTGACAATGCATTTTCCAGATTGGTAGATGTTCGGAGCGTAGGTGTTAAATTACAGCCAACACTAGAATATTTGTTGTTTTGCTGGTAAAATCCTTCATCCATAAGTGTTTATTTTTTTATTAGTCACTGGTTACTTGACTGATTTTTTTTTTTTTTTTTTTTCTGCAGTGATTTCACTGTTGTCTTGCCTTTAACTCCAAAACAAAACAAAAAGCACAGCTGTTTAGGAAAGCTCTGGTTAAAAAAGACTGGGTCAAAGAAAATGAGGCAGCAAAGGCCTAGTGTTGTGAAAATTATTCAATGATGGATACAAAACCAGGGATATCTATTAAGTAAGAGGGAAGTAGAAAACATAATTTCTGCACGCAGGCTGCATTGTCCCTATTTGTGTTCCTCTGCGCAGGCTGCTAAATGTTTGTGAAGTACAAACTGTCCCAAATGAGCGTGTTTTGCTTTCTGCAGTGCAGACTCAGAAAATCCTGTAAACTCGCTGCCTGCGTTGGCAAAGCACCTCCTGATTTCTGCTAAAATATCTTTTAGCTGACATCTTCTTTCTGAATTTCTCAAAGGATTCTTCTATGCATTGGAAGTCAAAACAAAAGTAGGAAGAGAAAAATCTTCATGAAAACAGCATTGTTTTTCAGTTTCCTGATGGATAGAGGCTCTTCACAAGTGTCTGCAAACAAGTGTCTGTATTTTCAAGATAGGGCTGAATGACCTGTACCTTTAAATTCTATCCACTCTGAAATGAAAAGCAAGGGCTTAATGAGTCTAGCAGGTAACTGGGGCATACAGCTGACAATTAAACCTTCTAATATTGGAAGCATTTAATCTCTGAGAGCAAGGATCTCGAATTCTGTGCTTGTTTGGAGTGTATGGTAGTGAGGAAGAGTGAGAACATTAGGGAAACACTCATGAGCAGTCCACATTAGTACAGTGCAGTAAAGACATGGCAATTTCCTTTACACAAGGTCCATTGCAGTTGTGGCAAACAATTAACTTCACTGTGCTGTCGATCTGGTCCTTAAGTATAATTTTGGCTTAGGTAGATGGTACTACTTTTCCAACAATAATGCAGTATTTACTTAAAAACATTGTAAGACTGTGGCTTTGGAGTGTTTCAGTAAATACAGGTCTTTTTTTGTCAAATGCTTGGGGAAATTAATGGCTTAATTAACTGCATCAGTTACACCAGCCATGCTGTTCTTATTCAGAAATGTGTTGTATTATGTATGCCATAACAGCACTCATACCGGTTATTTTGCAACCAGCCCTGTTTTGCAAGCTGTTTTGCAAGTAGTACCAGCCCCTTTTTGCAGACTTAACTAGCCACTTTGAGCTTGCAAGTGGTCATGAAAATTGACATGAACAACAGGTCAAGGCAAACCTCTTGACTTAAAGGTCCTTGACTTCAAATGGCCAAAAAGATAACAAGCATGTTTACCTTGAATGTAAGAAAAAATAGTTAAATAATTTCCATAGAATATTATACATCATAGCAGGTGTAATAATATGCTAAGTTTAGCGTAAGGGCTTTTTTTTAATACAGTATTATCATTGGAAGAATATCAGAAAATTACTGGAGGATAATAATATATTGTTTTATCTCCATAGTTTCTCTAAAGCTTGGCATTTTTCTTTACTAGTAAAAAAACATATGTATTTCTGCTGCTAGGACACAGGGTATTGTTAATAACTTACTCATTTAAAAAACCCACCACCCCTGATGATTGTAGCTACATGAATTATGTTGTTTTGTTCCCGTATTAGTAATGTCCCATAGCAATAATTTTTTCTATGCAGATAAAAAAATCCAACGAAGAGGTTTTAACTGTTGTTAGCACTATTTTCTAGTTGTATTTAGAAAATATGATGCATGCCTCCCTCTTAATATGTTTCTTATTTTAGTGCTTAATACATTTTTAGGACATGAAGACAACTTGCTTGTAGCTAAATACGATATTCTGTAAGCTGGTGTTTAATTCTTTGAGCCCTGCTCTATAGTAGAAGAGCAGTGAAACTTAAGTATTGGATTCAAGCTGTTGAGAACTGGAGTGTCTCCAATGTATTACTATTTGCAGTTACGTAAGTTTTCACGAGCTGCATTTGCTTACGTATAAAACTCTTCACAACTCTTTTTCTGGCAAAGCTATTTAGAGATCTGTAGTGTGACAAAATCTCCTTTCTCAATAACAATAAATATTCAGTAAGGAGACACACTGTGTGTGTTCACGATAACTGTAAGTGTTCTTTGTAGCACATAGCAATAAAAAGAACAGCCTGGCTTCCAACTTGCTAAAGGGCACTGAGAGGAAAGGAAGCAAAAACACACTTCTCAATGAAAACCAGTTAGCTGTAACAATCTTGTTGATGGTTTGACTATTAGTCCTCATGTCAGCTGCAGGATGCACTTTCTGCCCTGAGCCTCCTTGCAGGCCTGGTAAACCTTTAGTTGCTGTGCATCAGACACTTCAGGAAAGTTACTGGAAAAACAGCTTGTGAAATATTTGTACTTTGGAATTTTATAGCAGTGTGTCTACAGAAATTCCATATGATTCCCACTACTTGTGCTATATATTACAGTAGTATTTTAACAACAGTAGTTTGCAGTAGCTTCGGAATTTGGTTTTTTGTCTCCTCAATTGTTAGCTATGTAAGAAGCAGACTGTTTTTTGCCACTCTTCAAACGTCTCTTTTAATGTTTTACATTTTGATTGACAAAAAAAAAAGCGTGTATCAGGCCTTCCACTTGCTTGAATGTTTTCTAGGGAGTGAAAAAAGATCTTTGCTTTGATGTGTTGTGAATGGGCTGATGTGAGCTCAGGGGATTAGCGTCTGAGTTGCTGGGCTCACCATCTGGGCGAATAATTTAATTTATTTTCTTTTTTAAGAAAGGACTGCAAAAGACCTTGAGGTCAGTGCAGCTTGAGAGAAGTATTCACCAGGAGTCCAACTGAAAGAACCTCTGGCATTCTAGTTTTATTTACATGCTATATTTCAAAACAAATCTAATGGAGTCCAGATCCTCAGTGCATATATATCTGCTGATAAAGTTAACAGTATTAAAAACCTCCACAGCTAACTTTGTCCCTGTGAAGTACAAGTTCTTGCCTCCCAGAGCATCATGTACTGGCTCATAGACAGTAGGAGGCTTAAGAGAGAGGCCCTTCTGTCTCTCCCCCTTCTTGCTTCTGAGTTTGTTTAAAGTAATGAGGCCAGCTGTCCTGTCTGAATGAATCAGCACTCAGGTTCAGCTATTTTCCTTCAGTTAGACTCCAGGGAGAGGAAGCCTTTGGTACTCATCAGGAGTTTTGTTTCCTGAAATTCATTAAAACTAGCTCATTTCTGGATCACAATTTAGGATAAAACCACACATCATACTAGAAGTTAGTACAGTTCCCTGTGTAACTTGCAGTGGTTTTACACAGGTAGATGGAAGGGATCTGGCTCTTCTAGCCAAAAAACACTTCTTCATGTAACCCCAAAGGGACTACATAGCTTAACGTTTTCCTATAAAAATATATATTCTGTCAGAAATATGCTTTGAGTCAGCAGGTGCTAATACATATAAAATACTCTTGCTTCCCCTCTTATTTAATTTATTAAACTTAGTAGATAGGTTTTATTAGATTGCTGTAGTAATTACCTACTAAGTTACATGACTAGTTCAGAATTCTCTCCAACAAATATTGTGGTAGTGAACCCTCCTCCCGTGTTCTCTGAAAAACCTGGCTTGAATGTTAAGGATTGTCCCCCTATCTTCTAAAATAGGAAAGAAGCAAATCAGGTATATAACGTGAATTGAAGTGATGCTACGTTTGTGCAAGCTCTTTCATGCTCTAGTCATCCTGATGGGAGATTACGCTTTGTGAGAAAATAGGGGTATGGCAATAGTGCTGCAGATGCTGTAGAGGATACTCGAACATCTCACTATAAACTCAATGGCGCTATCTATCCTGAGAAAGACCCCCTGTTCTAAGATGTCTAGGTACAGTTTCCCATGGGAATCTCTGCATGCCTGTAATGAAGCTTGTGGTTAAGCTCTTTAGTTTACTCACACATAGATGAGATCCACGTAGTCCAACCTGAAACAAATACAAAAGGAGAACAAAATAAACAAAAAACTTAGATGAAGCAACTAGTTAGGCTGCAAATGAGTTGAATATAGCTGTTGTCTTTTTAATAGCCTGCTAGACTAGAATGAGACAGGATGGTGACTGCTGGACGATCTGGTCAACAAGTCTGAATTTTTCCCACTGTGGTTGAAGTATCTCTTGCCTGTTTTGTACTAGAGGATACTTTTGAAGGCCTTTACAATTTTGGGAAAACTTGGGTCAGTGAACTTGAACAGGAAAGAGAGATGATGGCATACAGCAAATGCCTAGGAGACACCTGTTAGATTTTTGTTCCAAGACTTGTAAATGTTGAATGTGGTATGAATAAGAAAGGCAAAATGATCCCACAGTTCTTTAAGAGCATGGAAGGTCAGTGCACAGTCTTCAGATCATCTTGCTTCCCAGTTTTGTCCCTGGTGCACTCTGCCTTTAGTAGGAGGTGGAAGACTAACTTCTGAAACAAGAGTGTGTGTGTCTGTATGGATAAACAAACACACAGGGTATTGCAGGGCTGGGGGTGGGGTGGGTGGTGGAATTAAAAAAAAAAAAAAAAATCTGGAAATTACTTGGGTGGCAGTTCTGTTCAACTTGTAAAATCAAGATCTGCGACTGGGAATTCTGCTTTGTTTTTCAGAAATCCACGGGTGAGCTGGAACAAACACTTCAGTTTCCAAAGTGAGATTGTGGCATAATGTTGAGATAATTCCCTAGAGTAGCTGTAAGTGGTGGGGAGGAGGGCAGTGATCACAACCGTAGGTTCAGCTCATGGAGCATCCCCAGAGTGACGCCAGGTTTGTGACGTCGCTTGCTGCGTGCACAGCAATGCTGTCATGATGAGTCACGAGTGCAGTGCTGTGATGGGAATGTCACAGTGCTGTTTCTCTTTATTCACCCTTATGTTGTGGTGGCTGTTGCTACTTTAATTTTTATTAATGGATCTCTCACATTAATTAACACAGCTTCAAGACGGTGTAGAAGACTAGGAAGTCAATCGTGCTCACTGGGCAGTGCTGTGGAGTTGCCTGCATGTGGTTAACAGTCTGTTTAGCATACTTCGAAGTACAAAAAAACTCCTTGCTATATTTACTAATTGCCTTTTGGAGAAACATAGTTAATGGTATGTTTACACATTTTGTCGTAACATTAGTTAGTGGAATCAATTAATAATTATAGAGAGATTATACTATCTATTACCACAGGAAAACAGTTATCAGTGAATAGACCATTCAGTGACCTGAAATTAAGATACTGTTCTTCATTTTGTCTGGACTGATATATTTTACATCCTGTCACTATTGAAGGCAGAAGAAATGTAATGTCTATCGCATGTCTCCCAAGGAGAGTTTATTTATCAAATAAATACTTCTCATCAAACAGTGGCCCTGAATTTATCAGTTAAGTGTATTTTGTCCACTCTGGTAGAACTATTTCATTTTTGGCATCAGCCCTCAATATTGAGAATAGATGATATAACACGTCCAGGAAAATACCACGGAACATTCTGTTTGCAGATCACTTGTTCGTGTGGTAGCTAGTGAAAAAAGCAGCAAGAGACAGGTTTGTAGAGAAGAGCTGGAGAGGAGGAATGGGGGAGTAGGGAGCAACAAACAAGTGCATGAGGAGAGATAAAAGGAAGGTAAAATAAGTACTAGTGGGACTTACATAGATGGTGAAGCAAACTGATAGACACTGGGGAAAAACAAACAAACAAACAAAACAAATTTAGCATCCAGAAAGAGAGAGAAAACAGAAATTAACTCTATTAGAGAAGCAGAGGAAAAAATTGGAAATGAGTAACAAGAATAAAGGAAGGAGACTGGGCAAGGGGGATGAGGGGTTCACTGGAGCTGGATAAGTAGAGAAATGGTTTGGGAGCTATTACTGTGTGACCCAGTGTGTAACACTGATACAACTGAGTCATAAAAAGTCATCTGTAGTCATAACTAAACTAGTTCTTAGGTAGCAAGGTCAGATATTTCTTCTGAAATAGCAGCATTTGTGTTTATCCTGGTGATCTTCTGGTGGTGTTGAGGATTGTGCAGCCTCTGCTGCACTATCCACATCCCCAAAAGCTCCACAAATCCGAACAAATGTATTGTGAGAAGAAAGCAGCTTCTCCTCCTCTCATTCCCCCTATCCCTGCAATGTCTGAGCATGTTGGGCGAGCCGGGTTTGGGTGTGAGCCTATGCAGGGAATGACAGAAATACAAAAATCATCTCCCCTCCATCCCCTTCCCAAAAGTCTGTGTAACTTTAGCTCCAGTCTCGTTCACTGGGTGGTTGCACAAGCGCTTGCAGCAGTGTAAGGGTGGGGATGAGTAATGGGGTGAATGACAGTGTTCCTAATAGTAATGGGTGCAAGTTTATACCAGCATAAAATATATATATATATATATATATATATGTCTGTAGCCTCAATTAGTGATTTAGAAGGAAGGATTGACTTGGTGGGATTTTTTGAAAGTTCTGGTCAGGTTTTTTTTTTTTTTTTTTTTTTTTTTTTTTTTTTTCTGGAGCAAGAAGTTAGACAGAAGTTGAGTCATGGAGAAAAGCTGTGGAAATAGCCAATTTCCGTTCTGAATGCCAGTGTTATGCCTTCACAAATCTGAAAACTCTGGAAAACATTAAGAGCAGTTCTGTGTCATAATTCATTTTCTGCTCATTTCCTCATGTTTTTGCAAAGGACACTAGCTTTTCCAGAGTGGTCCAGGAAAATGTAAGCCTGGCCCAGAACTTTCTCAAGAGATCCATTTTTTTCTGTGCTTGCATGGATAATGACAAGAAATCAATCTGATCTGTCTAGACTACACTTCCAGTATGAAATCTAGAATAAAGCAGAAGTCTAAAGATTAAGGAGCACTCATTTATATAATCTTTTATTTAAAGTTGAGGGTTTTTTTGGTGAAACATCCTGTGTATGTTTTTTACACGTGGTCCTCACAAATACTAACCTGTAACATGCTTATCAGACTACTTTCAGATTCTAACTCTCCATTTCAGCCTTAAAAGTTTTATGTGGTCATTTGGCATTAGCAATTATATGTTAACTGGATATAAGCTCCAACTTAAATAAAAAGCTGCATAGAAGAAGCCAAATGCACTGTGCCACAGGATGTTTGATTGGTCCAGGAAACCTCTGCATCTTGGGCATCATCCATGTACACTGCTTGCTTATGGCTACCAAACACTCTTAGGTATCTCGTAAGTTAACTTACTCTGTTGCTAAAGTGCAAATTCCAAGTTTTCTAAAACATGCAAGAATGACAGCCTGGGAAAATATGACTGTACCAAACAAAGGGCCCTTGTCTTCATTTCAAAGACCCTTCATGTTCAATCCCTGCTTTACCTATCATTCCCTCATGCTGTTGAGATTTTTAAGTCTGGCCTCTAATTGGCCTCTTATGTCCTTGTTTATCACCCACTTGTTATGTTTTCTGCTAAGCACCTTCTAGTTTTCTTCCACCATCTTATTGCCTCCTTCAAATCCCTCGTTGAGTTTGCTTTTTTTCTCTGATGCTTATAGAAATTTCACTGAGATCACGTTCTGCTATGCTGGCAGTATTAATTTAATTTTGTCTTGTGACAAAGTATTTAGCACAATTGGGTCACAAATTGTCACCTGTAAGTATTCCAAGAATGTAGAGTAGCAGACTTGAAATGTATATTATTTCTAATTTTAATTTTCATATTTGCTTAAGTATGATGACTTACAGCTGTCATCTTCTGAGCTAAATGTGTTGGGTCTCACCTGCGGAGTTCTGTCTGAAAAGACTGAACCTGGGACCCCAAGCCACAATTCACATTTGTGGTTTCAGTGGAATAAAGGGACAGAGCAAACATTGACTGGGGTTAGAGGCATAAATTGATTAGGAATGAGTCTGTAGGGACTTGGGAGACAGGTAAGGAGTTGTAGAGAGAGGATCTTTTGCTGGAGCAGCCAAGAGAAACGGGATTTTGGAGAAGTTAGTGTAGTTTGCGCAATGTTGGTAAAGCAAGGGCTGTCAGGGTTTGTCTGTATGAGACTGTGGGGAAGTTTATAGTGGTTTCAAGAAGGTTAGAATGAGCAGATGGTTCTGAAGACTGCATATGAGGCTGAGGGCTTCCTTCCCCACACCTGTCACCTAGCCTGATTTCTTGCAGGCAGCTGTCAGGGGATGGAGAAACTTTTCTTTCCAGAAGCCTCCAACCCTTACTTTTGTAAGCCTTTCTGCCTCTCCAACACCTATGAGTTACTGTCCCATCAATGGGCATGCTGGTTTTGGCTGGGATAGAGTTAATTTTCTTCACAGTAG
The DNA here is from genome assembly GCF_965183815.1 of Platalea leucorodia. Taxonomy (NCBI): domain Eukaryota; kingdom Metazoa; phylum Chordata; class Aves; order Pelecaniformes; family Threskiornithidae; genus Platalea; species Platalea leucorodia. Next base: position 27,506,505 of record NC_138826.1, read on the forward strand.
CTAGTATGGGGCTGTGTTTTGGATTTGTGCTGAAAACAGCATTGATAACACAGGGATGTTTTAGTTACTGCTGAGCAGTGCTTACACAGAGTCAAGGCCTCTTCTGCTTCTCACCCCACCCCACCAGCGAGGAGGCTGGGGGTGCATGAAAAGCTGGGAGGGGACACGGCCAGGACAGCTGACCCCAACTGACCAAAGGGCTATCCCATACCTTATGATTTGATGCGCAGCATATAAAGCTGGGGGAAGAAGAAGGAAGGGGGGGACATTTGGAGTGATGGCATTTGTCTCCCCAAGTAACCGTTAGGTGTGGTGGAGCCCTGCTTTCCTGGAGATGGCTGAACACCTGCCTGCCCATGGGAAGTAGTGCACGAATTCCTTGTTTTGCTTTGCTTGCGTGCACGGCTTTTGCTTTCCCTATTAAACTGTCTTTATCTCAACCCACGAATTTTCTCACTTGTACCCTTCTGATTCTCTCCCCTCTGTGTTTTTTCTCTCCTCTCTGTGCTTTTATAGACCATGAAGAACTGAAGACCTTTATAGTTTGTGCAATCCCAGATCTTCGTTAAAAAGGATTTTTTATTTTAGTCCTGTACTCTAAGTAAAGGTAATTTTTACCTCTGCCAATCTGTAATTTTACATTTCAGACCAGTGTCTCCAGAATAGGAGGCTGAAGTGGTAGATTATGGATTAGAGTCACTGATGAGCAAACTTCTTGAATATAAATCCATGGACAAAGATCCCTTTCTGTAGTGGTAAGCTCTGCTGCTGAAATCTGACTTGAACTCCTGAAGCAAACTCGCTTGGATGGTGAACATGGGAAATGCTACTGCTGTGATGTTTCCTATTTACTTGCATTCTAACTAGGAATGCCTGCTGTATGTATTCTTAACATATGTTAACCTCTCTGCTGCAGTTCTTGCCAAGAAACTGTCACAGAGATATTTAGCAAATGGAACTGCATAGGAAACATTCCTGTTGTACTGGAGTGCCTGGTGTAACTAATTGGGCACGTATAACAGGAGGGTGAAGATACATAAAGCTACATATGTACAGTGTTTAGGTAAAGCGCGTGATATTTTGCATCGTAATTATAATCCTTTCAGAGGTTGGCGATCTCCAGAAAGGCACAATAAAAAAAAATCAGCTAAAGGAGCAAATGATGGAAATGTAGTCCAGCATGAGCCTTCTCTGAGGCTCAGTGTTAACAACGTGAGGCAGAATCATGCAGGGCTGTTGTTGCAAGCATCCAAAGTAGGATTCTTTTTTTTTTTTTTTTTCTCTTTTTGTGTGTGTGCACACTTGTAGTCTACATACTGTTTGTTTCTTTTCACCTTTTCCAGTCTGGCATCCTGCCTCCTACTCCCTGGCCCCGAACTGGCAGGAAAAGTTGCCATTTCATTGGAAAACAGCGTTGTGTTTGCAGGGTATGCTGTTTAACGTTATTTTCTCCAAATAAAGGAAAGTATTATTTCCTGCTGAAAGTGGCTTGGTTTTGCCCATCCAGCTCAGTAGCAAGGTATATTTTCTGAGAAGCAAATGGATGCAGAAGAAAGGGTTTGGATATCATCTTTAAGCAGGAGCAGCATTTCCAGGCAGGGCCATAGGGCAGGGGAGACTCACACAGTGTGCAGCACAACAGCGGTGGCTTTATGCAGGGAGCAGCAGGGCGGAGGGGAAAATGGTCTAGTTGATAGCACATCAGGTCATGTTTCAAAGAGATTTTTGGATATACAAAGTGGATTAGAGCAGAAAGTCTCGGATCTTATATCTGTATTTCCCTCCAGTAAATAAATTTGTTCTAAATTGTAGATGATCTCCTTTCCCTTTCCTTGTCCCTGGACTCTATATTCTTCCAGGCATGCAAGGGATTTTTGTTTAATTTGGAAAGTCTCTCTTAGCTGAGGAGTGCTGCTTGGCACAGGAAGCACAATAACAGTCAAGAGGGATTGAACTGTTATCCCTACAAAAAGAATTAAAAAATAATGTGTTCTGTTGTATTTAACGCTTTGTCTGCCTCTTGTTTAACTGAGATCACAAGTATGAAGTAAGTAAGGTAATATAAACCAGTAATTTCCCAAAAGGCAGAGCAAAGGAGTGTGTGGTCTTGTAACTTTTATTGTTAAGTTTAAATTACAAAATAGATTTACAATAATGCTGTTTTTCCTTCCAGATACTAAACCGCTTCATCATTGTAGCTTTAATATTGTAAATGTTGGCCAATATTGCACTTCCAACAAGAGAATCATAAAGAAGTAGAAATAAAATAGGAATTAAATTGTAGATTGAGAAAAAAATCATATGCTTGATGTGTATGTATACATATACAGAGTCAGTCTCAGCTTGTGCACATCAACATAGGTTCACTGAAATGGGTATAACCACCTGCCTTTACTTACTGTTTTAATACATGTCTGTAACTAATTGTGCAATTTTAGAGCTGCTTGAGAGAATACAGAAACAAATGTATTGCCATGAATGTTAGGACAAAGACAAAACCAATCTTACAAAAACAAGATAAGAAAACAAACCCAAGACTACATAGTAATATGGACACGATTTAATTACTAATCTCAGCAGGAGATATTTATAACTGTTCATACGCCCTAAAAGGAAGGATCTGGTGAAAAGAATAATTTACAGTGTTTTGGTTTTTACAGTATGATTTGCTTTATATTTAAATGAATTAGATTTTTCTGACACAACTGTGTAGTGAAGTAGCAGGGAGTAAGGCCACTTTGTGGCTCAGGCCCATATCTAACATCCGTCCTGTGTTCACATCCAAGCTCATGACTTAGCCAGTGCAGATTTGTGTGGACTCTGGATAGGTTCTGCTGGGTGTTGCGAGCCGCTCAGCTTTATTGCTTTGCAGGGCTCACGCTTTGTACATGGAAAACTGGCTGTGGCCACTGCACAGTTTGAATGAGCCCCTCGTTGTGGATCGCTTCTCCTGAGTTTTGGAGATTCTTCATGTGTGCTAAGGTAATACTATAAACAGCACGTCTGGATGTACAGACCTATGTTCTTTTAGTGTTAGTTTCCACATCAGGAATGCTGCCTTTCAGGCAAAACTTAAAGTATTTGAGAGAAGCATCTCGGGCGATATACATTTCATACACGTTGCAGTGTATAACAGATTTCAAGGAGGTCTTACTGCATGTATGTAACAGATCAAAATGAGATTTCATTTTGTAACACTTGGATTCGTTTCATTGATTTAAAACTATTTAAAACTGATCTCTTGGTATACAGCCTCATCCAAATCACTATGTGTGCTGTGTTACCAAATGCTTGTGTAGTTATTCAATTTATAGTTTTCTTTGAATGCTTGGAGGTTGGCAGCACACTGTGTATTACACGGATCCTGCGAAAATGAATCCCTGGATCTCCCATGGGAAGCAGTGTTGCTTGCATCTTGACTCTGGTATGATGATCCTTTGGAGTAACAGTGGTTTCTTCTCTTGTCTTCTATGGGTTGATTGTAGGTCCTTAAATCCTGAGCTTTCAGCTGCATTGAGTGCCGGCATGCTCCTTGTGAAGGCAGTGGCAGTCAGGGTGCCTCACACTCTGACACAGGGCTTGTCGTTTGGTTTGTCGGGGCAGGCAGAAAATACTGAATGATTCTTCCAAAATGAATGTTAGAGGTTTCATTTCTAGCCAAATTATCTTGGCCTTCCATCTTTTGCCATCTGGTTGTATCCAACAGAAACTTCCGCTAATTCCTATATGTGAGCTTTGGTTGGCTCCAGCTGTAGCTGGACATGCAAGACATATAGGGCAATTTGCCCAAGGTAACTTCGTCTGTGCTTTTTGAGCAGTTGCTGATCAGGTTCAGTAACAGCTGGTATTGCATTTGATTCTTGTGGATGATTGTACCCATGTTCTCTACTCTACACATGGATGAAAAAATAGGTGATTGAAACAAATCACTGTTCTCCTGTAGCTGTTCCTGTCCTTGAGATTTAGCACCATTTCTTCTTTAGAAAAACGATGGTAAAGCTTTTGTGGCTGTTCTTAAGTAAGCAGAGCTAGTATCATGAAGTGTGATCCTGAATTCCTTGCCATCAGGAACAGCAAAGGGGAGGTACAGTTACGGATGCCATCCAGCCTGCAGCCTGCTGCTGATGCGATCCCTGTTATACTGTGCTGTGCACTGCAAATACTAAGTCACAGCAGTTCCGCTGATGCAGGGTGTCTGCTTACCTTCTTAGCTCTGCCTTTTCAACGCTGCTCTGGATTTCTGAATAGCATTTTGTATGTGTGTGCATGTGGGTATAGTTTTAAAGCTGTTTTTGCTGTCTTGCAGGCACCATTTCCTCATTTATAAAACTGACTGGCAACCCAGGTCTGAGGGTTTAGCATATTAACTGACATGCCATCAGGGCTTCCGTGCACATTCTGCCGTAAGCTGTCCCCAAGGAGGGTGAAGACTAGAGAACTTTGCTTTTTAGTTATCCAAGCTTCTACTGTGGTTCAAATGAACAGATGTGGTGGAACAAATGAATCAAAGTATGTGGAGATGTTGAAAACCAGAAAAGGTTAGAGATAAAGGAAAGAAGAAAAATTGCAGAAGTTAGCCAGAAGATGTTTTTATACATTTACACATATTTGTATTGATTTGTGGTTTTTTGTCAGAGCATGTTGCAGCAATTCTACCTTTATTAATGTTAAAAAAGAAACTCAAGTAGAGATCAAATGTTCCCATTATTTTTTCCATGCTGGAGGGCAAAAGAGTGCATGGGGAGAGAAAGGATGGTCAGATGTTTCCCATTTGAATTTGAAAACTACTTTGGATTATTCTTATAAGCTTGTCTTTCCGATGAACAGAACATTTGGAATTCCTCTTGCCAATTTTTTAATTTCCAGTTGTTGGGGCATACAAAATTCAGAATACAAGCCACATATGATTAGAAGGGCAGAAAACTTGGTGAGAGAGCAGCGGCAGATTCCTACTGAGTTTTGCTGAACTTTGGGTCTGGCCAAGAGACGGCAGTGTGTGATGACTTTGAAGACAGTCACATCATGCTGTTTGCAACAAATTCATTCTAGGACCTGTGAAAATAAACTCACTGTTGCAATAACAGCCTTTCATCTTAGACCATGAAGCTGTTCAGAAAGTGAAAGAGACTTTGCATGGTTTTTCACAGTTCTGCTACTTGATGGGTGAATCTGGACAGCTCTGAATTCAGTCCCCTCTTATACTCCTGCTACATGATGGTGCATTTTTCTCTGGGTGTTTGTAATCCTGGGAATATGGAAAGATTAATGGGGAAAGATGAGGAAAGACTTCACCAATCACTTTGAATAAACCTCAGTGATGTTAGCAATCTGTTTGCTAAACCTCTCTTGGGCATAGATTTCTTTTTAATCTAAGGTCGCCTTTTATTATTTCAGCAGAGCTCTGCCCAGCTCCTCCACAGCTGCACAGTAGAGAAATAATTCCTAATCACTGTGTCTTTTAATTGCTGGAGTACAGCAGCATCCAGGTTTTTCTCATTCATTTCCTATGCTTTTGAAAGAAATTGAAATTTCTTTCCTCCATTTTCATTCCCTCTTCTGTTTGAATTCCATATTCCATAAGGACAGTGCTTATAAAAGGTGTGTGCTTGTGTTCTTCATTATTAGTATAAACTGTTTAAGAAAAGATCTAATGACAAATTTAATCTTATACATATTAATTAAGATTAAATTCATTCTTTGCACACAAAAAATGTTTTCTTGAAACAAAAAAACCTTTCTACCTTGTTTACATAGCTAAAATCAGATTACTGTCAAGACATTTTAATGTACCAGTGTCTTTGGGTTGCTAGCAGTTTAAACTGTTTCTGTTAATTCAAAGTTGTCACAGGCCTGTAGAGTTGTTTTCATAATAATAATAATCAAAGATCCTGTATTTGTTCTTCCTGACTATAATCAAATCTGTCTCTCAGACTTCCTGGTTTTGTTTGTTGGGTTTTTTAACAGCAAAAAAAAATAATTTTGTGTTTTTCCTCTGAAACCTAAATGCTGTTACATTGTTACAAAGTAATTTTCTGATCAGATATTACATTGAGGTAAATTCAGTGCAACAGTCAGTTGGGGACTGAAGTATATGCGCAGTGGTTTGGGGGGTTTTAACCATTAATAAACAATCCTCAGCAGCTTTTGTCTTTCAGAGACCTTGCTCGAATAAACAGTTACATTTTTGTACCATGAAACAACAAACTAATTAACAGGTGCTGGGTTAAGTAGTAAAGCTATTTGTATTTTTCAGAATAATAAATTTTACCAACAGCTCTTAAGTCAGTAGTACTCCTAAGTATGTGCTAAAATTGAGCTAAATTTTAACTTGCTGTTCTTTACCATTGTCCTGATTTCTGTTTAAATAATTACACCGTGCATCAAGAAAGCTGGAGAAAACTGCAGAGCATGACCTCTAACATCTTTAGCATTGCATGAAGATGCTGAGTGGTATGTCTGCTGTGTACCTGGCAGTATGTAGTTCCACTGAGAAAATTGGAGATGGAAGCAGCGTACTCTATGAATGCTGTGGAAACCTTACTAGTCTGAGGTAAAAGCATCTTGTTGCAATCTTAGAGAAACAAGATGAATTGATTCGTTCTATAACTGTACGTGTGTGTGTGTGTGTGCGCGCGTATATATATATACATATATGGATTCATTTACACCTGTCTTCTGTGTGAGTCATCCCTATGTGTGAAGGCAAGCTTTTTGCAAACATTTTCATTAATTTAAAGTTTTGGGTTTTTTTCCCAAGTTACCTAACTATAATAGTTTTGCATGTAATTTCGTGTATTTAAATTGAGGCCTTGAAGTTTAATTACAGGGATGAATTAGTTAATTTTAAACAAATTTACAGTCAGCATCTTTGTGTAGCAAATTTGCACTGAGTTTAGCAGATCATTCCTGAAGGAGCTAATATGTGAACATCAGGGAGAGAAATTACCAAAAGCAATTCCCTAAACAGATTGCTATCGCTGCGTAGCACTTCAACAGAAGTGGTGGGTGGCAGGTGACTTTTTTTTTTTCCCGTGTTTCCTGTAGTTCGGCGATTAGCAGTTCTTCCTCTGGATAGGTGCCTGGCTATATCTGTGCTGCAGCTGGCAGTTAGTAGTAGAATGCAGAGGCAACCTGTAGTTCATTATGGTTTGTGAAACCTATTCAAGGTGCTGCAGATACAGTGGCTAGTAGATATTGAGTTCTGTGCTGCCAGGTCTGTGCTAGAGCTGGTTTGTGTACATTGACTATAGAGATCCATCCTTACCTTATCTATCATTCACATAATGTGAGCAGCCATTTGAACAGAATACCATGAGAACTGATGGATTCTTGTATCAAAATTGGAGGATAAGATTTAACAAAACACAACTGAGCAAGTAGCAGGGACGACTGGATAAAATATAATGGCCTTTCATATAGCGGGTCAGTTCAAGTCATGATACTTTCTACTGCTCTTAAAAGATATAAAGCTGTAAAATATATATTATTCCATTATTCTTCTTTTCCCATACTCCCTATTCCTCTCCATCTCCCTTTACTTCCGTGGATCCATAAAGCCTCAGAAAAATCTGGTGAGTGGTGTGCATATCCTTTGGGAAGTGAGCTGTTTTACCTCTATTGCTCCTCAGAAGAGCAGCTGAGAACAGTAGGAAATCAAGTGCTGCTGGTTTTGTTGGCTTTGCATTAAGCAACAGGAGAATAGGTTATTTGCAATGGAATTCGCTCCAGGTAGGCAAGATGCAAAGATTAACATCACTCGGCAACAGACCACAGGCAAGCATTACATAAGAAAGCACGTGTGCAGTTGTGCAGACTGAATGGCATCTTCACCGAGCAGCAGCAGCAAGCAGCCTGTGTGCCTTAAGCATTGCTGTTTCTTGTAACCTGCGCTCTGTGTAGGGTGGACACAGGGGAGTGAAGACTATCCATGAAAAAGCAGAATACTTCTGCATACTGTTACAGAGCCCCCTTGGAAAAAACGCAGTTCCCTCCTATTTGTCTGTGAACACAAACTGAGATAATCTTTCTCCTTCCTTTCACATAATTCTTGCACTGCTTTGAAGTGTCTCATAACGTAGTGGAGATTTCTTTCTGACCCATGTGTATGAGATCTGAATAATCCTGGCCATCTTGGATTGAATCACTTTACTGTCTATCAGATGTTACTGTCTGTGAGACCATGAAATGCTTTTATGTAAAATTTGTTGCCACTGCCTGACTCGATGACTTTTAAGAAATGGTGAGTTGATTCTGTGCATCATACAAGTCAGAAATCGTTTTATCAGGTCTTCTGTTTATTCTTAACTTAATATGTTGCATTCATCTTGCATAAAGGAATAAAACTGAAAGAAGAACATTCCTCTGCCCTTATCTTTGGGACAATGAGGGACAGTGCTTAAAAATACCAGTTGGCACTTTACATCTAGTTGTACATGTTTCCTGTTATTTAGCTGCCAAGAGGAAGTGTGAAGGGCTGCAATAGGTAGAACTTGAAGTGAGATGAGTCAGGATTAAACTGCAAATAGCATATGCCTTTATTCCTAATGTATCTGATGTAAGATGAAATACGTTCACTGAAGCCTGAATGACTGTCCAGGGACATGGTTAGAACCAATCAGCTAGATGTTGTCTAAAAGCAGATATGCAACATCCTATGATCCTGTTTCATGTGCAGTGAGTGAAATAGCCCAAATCAGGCAGAATTTCGGTTAATGCCTTTTGAAAATTAAGCTCAAATGAGTACTTAGGAAAGAGCAGTCCATGAAGGACTTATTTTTCCTAAGAGAATGAGAACATGACTGCAGACAGTTACTTCTCCATGAGGTGTAACACACTGCGTTCACTCTCAGATATCAGGTTGTTTGAAATATAGTTTCACAAAATCAGGGAAGGAAAGTACCATTTCTAAATAAATGTACCATGAGCAAATTCTGCCACTATTGCCCTGCTGAGGAGTTCCTGAAACACAAAAGGAAGCAGGAGACTACTGGATGGCAAAAAATGAAGAATAGCTGGTGAGGGACAACAGGGCAAAAAGTTCAACAGAGGAGGACAGCAAGTGAAGAACTGTGCTCCCAACTTCCATGCAGAACATGACTGAATCTCACTATCTGGGGCTGTGTCTCTTTTGAGTTTCAGCGGGTTGCCTGGACATTAGTACGGAACGTATGAAGTGATTGTGCATGATTTGTTCCTTTGTACTCATTGTGGCTCACTATGCGTGTTCCTGTTTGTCAAGTACATATAAATAGTGCATCAACATATAACTCAGAATAGCAACTTTATAATGTTGTATTGTGTATATCGTTACGCAAGGTCCTATACAGGATACACGCCGTGACACAAAATGCAGAAAAATGCTGTGAATTATGCAATGGTGTATGACTGAACTCTTCCTGCTTTCATGTATATTTTACACTGCAAATCACAACTTCCAAGCCTAATGTGTACATTGATAATTTGTTTTGCAAGCTGTCAGTGTTATTGCATCTTAGCCATGTCTAAAACAATTTAGAGTGTAATATTTGAAACAATTATAGGTGATTATGGATCGATGTTTCACTGAAAGCTGATTTTATTTAAATCTTAGATTCTTATCCATGTTCTGCTAACATTTGTATAAATGATGGTGAATTTTAAGCATTATTAATAAGTTCAATAGTCAAACTCTTCAAGGGATTGTAAGCCTGCTACTTTTTTATTAATTCCCTGCCTTCCCTTTTTAAACTTAACTGACAAATTAAGTTTAATTAACTCCTGCCTTCTTGAACCAATCCTTTCTGATTTAGGTGCTGGTTCTTTAAGTTGTTAAAATATCTTGTTTCTTGAACTGTAAAAATTGAGAATACTGGAAAGAAATGATGAGTTGGATGTGGTAGGTTTTTCTTTTTTGATTTGTTTCCCCCCCTTCCCCAGATTTTTTCCCAGGCTCCATGCTGGCTAGATCTTGGAACTTCTAGGATAACATAAAAAAAGAGTAGTAGTAGTAGTGTAGAAGTGTAGCCAGTAAATGATTGGAAATCATAATAGCATTCTTGGCATCTGCTTGGCAATTTTATATAATCGGATGCCTCCTTTTAGTTAGTGGTTTGTTAAATCACTGGTTTATAGATTTTTAAATGTTTCGCTCTGTGTGCAGCACTAAGGCTCAGTCTTATTGTCGTGGAATTGAAATTGCTGATCTGGAAGGCATACTTCTTCCCCCCTCCCTCCCCATGTGTTTTAAATCTTTTGTCTTTTAAAAGTTATGTTGGAAAGGGTGAAATTATGATTGAGTTTTGGTGTAAGAACAGTGAAACGTTAAACAATGAAGTTGTAACTTCATAATGTCTGACTGGGGAGGGCTCAGTGCCAGCTTACACACTAATATTTGACACCGTGTGTACCTAAGAACAACGTATTGCTCTACAACAGAAAGTTCCTCTGATAAGAGAATATCTGGGCTAAAATTCTGTACAGGACACAAAGGTAGCTACCGTGTAGCAATGCCCTTTAACCAGGAAAGGTATGGTGAACAACTAACTAAACATAAAGATCAAGGACTTTATGGCAGTTAGTACAGATAACTAAATTATTTGTTGATTATTTACTTAAATAGTTAGAGCACCTTTTTCATTCATATTGGACAAAATCTAATATCTACGAACATGTTCACTACTTGTGTGATATTCTGTGATAGTATAAGCAAATTATATTCAGCATTTCATATATCTACACCTTGGTTTTGAGTACTTTTTTGATAATTACATCAAAGCATCAAAAGCCACCATCAGGTAAGAGGATCCTGTTGTGTTAGGGTGTAGACACAAATATAAAACAAGTAAATTGTCCAACCTTCCTTTCTTTGTAACAAACTACTGTTAGAGGTGTATCTTTTAGGGCAGAAAGTGATTTAATATCTGCAACACTAACATTTTATTTATTATATTCTCTTTATGATAGGGTATTTGGTCGGTTGCATGTTTGGGTTTACATTGTTAATAGAAAAACACAATAATATCATTAATTTCTATCTGTAGCATCTGCTCTGCAAACAGTCTTCAAAACCGTCTGAGCTGTGAAACAAGAAAACTGCAGAATAAACAATGTCAGTGACCACTATAATACTCTGAGGGCACAGTTAGGCTAAAGTTTATGGGTATCTCTCATGATCTGGAAGTAAATCTTGCTCAGTATATGATAATTTTATGTCAGCTGCTTGTTGCTAGGAGAAAAGTAATAGGTTTACTATGTTTCCACAATAAACGCTACAGAAAGATTTCTCGATCTTTTAATGCCACTGATATAATCACAATTGTGGAGAAATGTAACTAATTACTAATGAGATTGGATTCCAAAGCGTTGTAAAGTCCTTGACTTTGTATTGGTGGTTCTAAAGACTGGCAATAATTCTTGAAGGATTTAGCAGCTTGGTTATTTGTATCTTGTCTCCTAGTCTTTCTGCTGTTCGTTGCTGGGCTCTGCAGCATGTTTTATCCACGTGTGGAGCTATCCTAGGAAACTGAAGAGCCCTGCTTTTGAGTTTATAATGAATCTGTAGTGACTCTCCTTTTGTTGGACTTCAAATGGTTCGGTTGGTGATGCAGTCCCGCTGCAGTAAGATGTGGCACTGGATGGACCAGTTGCCTTTCAAGCTGCAGAGCCAAGCTTGTGCCCCATTGGTGCATGCCTAAACATGGCGCTATCATGAAATAAGTAGTATTTGCAGCTATAGCATGCATGTTTATAGATAAATGACAATTTTGGTCATACTTCATTGACAACTGTAAGACAGCATGAGTCTATACCTGCAGCAGTTATGCTGTCTCCTGCTTGATGAGCGTCTTCTTTCTAAAAGCATGCTTTTCTGTCTACTGATACACAATGCAGTGCATTCACTGCATACGTGAAATGCTTTGTCTACCTATTATCTGCCTACACTAAAAGCATATATTCTGTAACCTTTCCCAAACCTTTACAAATATTTTTTCCCTTTCTTTCCTCTTTCAAAATGTTATGCATTTAGAGAAGTGCATGTGCTGAAATCCACTCTATTGAACCATCTGTGAACAAGTACAGTATGACCCACTTCTGCTGAATATCCACTCAGCTAATTATCTACAAAAATTCATCTGCATAGCCTGCTGTACAAATTGCTACCATGCACCAGAAGTAATTCACTGTAGAGAGAAGGAAATGGTTTAGTAAATATTAGAGAAGCAGACACTCTAAAAAGATCTTCAGGTACTTGATTCTTAGCTGAAGCAAAGTATAACTTAAAACAAGGCAATGGGCGTCCATACAAGCAACATGTGGAAGAACACAAGAAAGTGAGGAGCATATTGGGAAAACAGGGAAAAGTGGGGGGTTTTTTGTTTGTTTGTTTGTTTTTCTTTTTTTATTAGAAAACTAGAGGTTGCTGATAGCCTTATGTCTGAGTACAGAGTTGGCTATTGCTCTCTGAAAATGCTTAGCATCATGTAAGATAGCAGATTTCTATGAGCTTGGTTCTAATACATAAAATTTTAGATGCTTGGCTAAGTTCAATAATAAGTTGCACTGGGCCAAAAATTGTGTGAAATCTTGACTGCGGGAAATACTCAACTGAGTCTGTCTCAGCTCATCTTTGAGTATACTTTTTCTGGTGATATTTCAGTAAATTTGCTGATGTCAGAGCCCAAGAAAAAGTGGTGTGTAAAAATGTGTTATGATTTAAAAAAATCAGAATTTTAATGAGGAATTGTTTTCTATGGAATTTGGGAAGAATCTTAATGTTGGATTCAGTAGGACTTATGAATTTTATTGGAACTGTTTTTCTAACTTCCAATCTGGTAGAATTTAGGCAGAAGCGAGATATGAGCAGATGAAGAAAATTCAGTTATTATTTCTTACAGTTTTAAATGTCTGTCAGGTGTTTTTATATATCCTTGATGCTCAAGTTTGCATACCCGTCTCAATGGTCAGAGTTTTGCACAAAAGTATATGCAATGTGAAACTTTAGTTCACTTGTATACACTGGAATTTTACAGACAAGAACAGTACTGAATTATGCTCTTACAATGAATAAGCTTAAAGTGTATTGTAAATTTGCATAACTTCCGTCCTTCCCCCTTTCCTCTTGTGTAGGGGAGCAACGGCAATAACACTATTCCTTTCTCTTTTTTAAATCAAGAACAATTTAAGAGGAAGCCATTACCTTTTTTTTACAGGCTAACACCTGCAAACAGGTGAGAAACTAAACCGTACCTAATTAGTGGTCTGTTGCATATAATTTGCTCTACCAAGGGAGGGGCTTACTTTTTTCCGTGTTCATCATACACAGAAGCCTACACCAAGACACTGGGTTCATAATTTTCTGTCTTGTGCATTTTCTTTTGGAAATTATTACATTTTGTATGCAGTTTTCCTTATATGTATGAAATCCTATATTTGTTCATGAAACCTGATGAGCTAGGCCCCTTGACACTAGCTGTCAACACAGAATTAAAGAGGAATTGCTCATGGCCCCTTTCCAATGGCTTTCAGACAGGAAAGTACAATGTACTTTTAATATCTGTGTTAATATCAGTCATTTATCTCTGAGTCTAAGTCCAATCTTCACACAGAGCTTCCTACAGTTTTTCCCCTCCTCCTGTTAGTACAATGTTCCTAAGTCCAGATGCTGGGACACTCTTTTGTTTCATTCTGTTATTCCTATTTTGACTGTTTGCTTGGCATCTCAGAGCATGGAACTACTGTTTCTTCCCCTGATTGAAGGCAGCAAGGAAGTGAACAGAAAAATCTGCCTATTGCCGAGATTCGCTGGCTGGGAACTGAAGTGGTATCACCTCATTTTGTAAGGATGAGTGAGATGGCCAGGTCTGCTCCTGGAGCACTCTGGCAGCTGAAAGCTCCATTTCAGCTGTGTTCTCTAGCCTGTTGAGGAAGTGCTGTGCCATCTACAGAGCTGCAAAATCATATAAAATGTGACATGATTTACTCGGCTAAAATTTCTTTTAAATTAATTGGGAGTTTCATCTCAGTCATAAATCTGATTGTGCTTTCAATATCACAGTTCTAACTAAATGCAATAACATCTACAAGTGCTTAGTGCCACTCTGAAACAGCCTGTACAGTTTTTACTAATTTCCTTGCTACCAAGAGAAGGCAAAGCAGAACTAGGAATCACAGAAACATTGCTTCGTGCTTTATTCTCAGTGAGATGCATACATCCTCCAAATCACTGATGAAGGTTGAGGCTTTGTATCTTACACTACAATTTTGTTTCTGTGGGTTAGCTGAAAGTCTGTCTTAAGGTCTAGTCTGCACTTTTGAATAATGTAAACGACCAAGCAAACAACAGGGTAGGAACTGCATAGATGAACTCTACTGAGATGGTCAATTAAAGTCAAAAAAATAATAAATCTCTTTTTCAAAAAGTTGCATCATTTTTGGCTATACTTATGCAATTAGCTATCTATAATATGTGTCTCTTTAAGAAGTGCATGCACTTTGTGCAGGTTGAATTTGTGGGTTGTTTTTTTACACAAACTATAGATGGAATGTAGTCTGAATTATTTTTTAAAGTTCATTTCAGGTTAATTAAAATTGATCCCAGATTTCCTGCATAGAAGGCATCGTTCCTTATCTACAATTAATACTGTGTTTTAAAACTGAAAAGATGAAGTTGAAATTTGACTGACACCTTAACACACAGTTAGTTGGAACACTTTCATACAAAACTTTCCCATTGTGAATGTAGTTTTGTTGAAACTTGAACATCTAGCTCAAGCTGTAAACTGTGATTACTTTCTTCTGAACGGGGCGGGGAAGTTATTTAGAATTATCTCATATGAAAATGTATATGAATATATATATGTTATTAGATAAGGTAATTAGATAGGGCTGTGTATTTAATCTCACATGAAAATTAATCAAAACCATGCAGAATATAATGGTATATTCTCATATTATTTTTTAAATAATCTTTGGATGAAGATTTCAAGAAGCTTTATCATTCTGATTCCAAACACATAACCAAACACGTGTCTGGAGTGAAAATGTAGTTTCCAGCTCAGTCTTATTTATATCAGTGTAAGTAAGAGGATCAGATCACAGAAGTTCTTGGTATTGTAATAATATAATTCAGGACTTCTTAAACTTAGCTTTTCAATACCACTGTCGCAGGCAGAAAGTTGCTTGCTACTTTGACACAAGAATGGACTGGCTCTCTGAGTGCTGTGTGTGCAGCCAAGGACAGATAAATCTTCAGCTTCACCTGCTTCTGTTGCATAGTGGCAGCTACCAGCTCAGTATTGAGTCATGTACAGGCACAGCAGAAGGTGTCGGACTATTTTGTCAGTGCTTTCTGCCTAGTCATTCCTCATCTATTCCAGACAACGGGTGGTAGGCAAAATATCATCTGTCTGATTCTGAATAAGTTTGTGTGCTCGTTTTTGGGAAGTCTTGATTCGATGTCATATTCTTAGCACCGGATTCACAGCAACACTCCAGGTGCAATGGGTTATGTTAATACAAAGCAGCAGTACTAAGTTGTGTGTAGAGCTCCCCATTGAATTTAGGCATTAAAAATAACTGGAAGCATTAAAGAAGAAACTAGAGTATTTTCATAGCATTTAATGAAGGACAATTCTTCTTTAGTAATTCTTACTGTATAAGAGAAAATGAAAACATTGCTAAAACAATAAACCTTTGCAAATCTAGTAATAGTATTGGCAATTCATGTGATTTTTATTGTGAGACTTATGTTATGTGGTGTTTCTGGTTTATTTTTTATTTAAATGAAACGAGTGGCAGTTTTAATATAAGGTAAATATGTGAGCATGTCAGATCTTATTAAAAACATATTTACAGGCGCTTGTGTATTTATGAAGAAAAAAAGATTGAGAAAAATGACTCTAACTATTAAAAAGCACTAGTCAAAGAGAAGTTTTAAAATCTGTTATGATTTTTAGGTGGTACTCTAGAGAGACTCAGTCTTGCAGGACTTCCTCTTTCAGTGAATTGGCCTTTTTGGCCAATTCAAGTGGGTAGAGAGAGCAGGGAAAGCTGGCCATGGAGGAGCCGCAGCTGGCCAGGTGCTGGGGGATGATACCTGATGTCTGTGGACTGTGTGACTGTCCCTTGCAGCCAGCTGTTCTCTCATGTGATGTGGAGGAGCTGAGGAATGAGACTGCACCTTCAGTGACTGGGAGGCATGGTGCTGAGTCGTGCACGTTATCACAGTTTACCGTGGCATCAGGACCTTCTACGTCCAGGTCAACAAGGTCTCTGCTACAAATGAGAGATGCCAGAATCACGCCTTTGGCAGTCTTTTTCTAAAAGTTTAAGACTTGATGTGCCTGAAACACATTGGATGCACACATTTGACTAGGTTTGTTTCATTTTGTTTCAAAAGGAACTTTTTCATGTATTCCTATGAAAGTCTGCACATACATCCTACCTGCCTCTGTTTCACTGACTTCCCAGGTTTTTTCGATACCTATATTCTGTCATGTCAGCTGCTACACAACTTTTTAATTTGGAAATCTACACCTTTTTGTATGCGTGGTGAACAGAGGCCTACCCTTTAGTTTCTTGCAGCTTGGGGTTAGGGAGACATGTTTGTCCACAGTTCAAATCTCTTGTGAGCAAATGGTTCGTAAGATGCTCTAATTCGTTAGAGGAAAAAATAGATTATGTCCCTTTTAGTTTTACTCTCAAAAAAATAACTTCTTCAATGCTAACCAAATGCACACTGAAGAACGTTAAAGAAGAAACAAAACAAAGCGTATCACCTAACTCTCTTTGTCCTTGCCCTTCCTATGCACACACAGACGCACACAAACATGCACTGTGTTCCTTTCACCAAATTCAAAGCCCTAGATCACACTTTCCTGACAAATTTGTGTTGTTCTTGCATAAGGAAGTAATAATATCAGTTCCTTAGCTTGTGTTGTAAATGAAACAGTAGTTTAAAAAAAAAAAAAAAAATCCTGTTGCGGAAGCAAACATTGTATCGGGATGAATGCATACTGACAAAATAGCTATTTGGGGGCTGCTGCATAGCCATGCCTTTGCACCCTAAAATTTGCTCCCGTCTTTGTATGCAGGGGAATGAATCTGCGTAAGCATTGCAGTGCAGTTCTAGGGAGATGATTCACCTACCCATGAACCCAGGAAAGCTGCAGAAAACTTTCAGGGAAAGATGCAGCATTATAAATATTTTAAGCCTTACTGTGAGCAGGGAAAAGCGTGACATATGTTTTACATTTCAGTGCCTGCTACAGTACCATTATTTTAGAACCTGTCACCTTTCGTAGGCTCTGCACTCATAGACAAATGCCATCACTTCAAAACCAATAGCTAAGCTGCCTCTTTTCATGCTGTTTCTTTCAGTTCCAACTGACAGTTAAAAAATGTTTGTTGTTCCCCCCTCCACACACACACTCTAAGTGATCTGACCTAAAAAGACTGTAGCGTACAGCTGAGCTTAAAATACAAACATTCCCTTTGAAAGTTGTAAGGTTCCTGCTTGTTTGGGGCTGCAGTGAAGTAAAAAAAGAAGAATCTCAGTGTTTGAGTGATGCAATTCATAGATAAAGCCATTATCTGGGAAAAGGGGGAGGTGTGTTTAGAGTCTGCATGAGTGGCAGGAAGAAAAAATTCCGTATTCAAGGCAAAACAACTGCTGTTTTTTCTTTTTTCTTTTCCTCTCTGTTTGGAAAGCTCTGCTTTCCAAAGCTTTACTATGGCCAATGGGGAAACAAGGCACGGTAACGAGGCATGTCTGAGATCCTTCCGCAGGCCAACAATGGCACAAGGACTCAGACCCAGGCCTTCTGAATTCTAGCTCAGCTTTCTCTCCACTGTTACCTACTTTCTGGGATTAAAATATCTGTACAATAGCATGAAGCATATCGGGACAAATTTGAATAATTCACAATATAAGATGACAGCTTTGTTTGGAAATAGTTGCGGGTTTTTTTAGAGTATATTTTCAGTATCATGGAATCATTTCAGGAATTCAGTGAGGAATGACGATATTT
The DNA here is from genome assembly GCF_965183815.1 of Platalea leucorodia. Classification (NCBI taxonomy): domain Eukaryota; kingdom Metazoa; phylum Chordata; class Aves; order Pelecaniformes; family Threskiornithidae; genus Platalea; species Platalea leucorodia. The sequence continues at coordinate 27,524,510 of NC_138826.1, forward strand.
CAGATCCCAATGGCTTTGAACTGCCTTATGAGAAATCCAGAACGGTTTGTCCAGACATTTTATAATTTTTAGATTATAGTTGATTTTAAGTTGCAACGATAAGTAACTTAAAATAGTTTTGTACAAAATGGGGGAAAAAAATGCACAGTTCTGTCCAGTATACCTTCAGTCTCTCATCTCATAAGAAATGTCACCAATTAAATATTTTAAAGATGTCTGAATAATTAAAACCAAAAGACTTAGTTCCCAAGGCCTTAACATTTTAAGTTAAGGACATGTTCTTTTTAAAGCCATACCAAAGGAATGAGCTTGGATGCCATTGATACAGGTCATGTTCAGCTGTTTGTTCAGAGCCCATCTATGTCTCTCCTAAAGTAAGGAGTGGAGATTGTGGAAATACCATCCCACAGAGAATTTAAGATCTGGCTAGATAAGCATAAGCCCAGAGCTGCTCAGGTAAAAGCAAATGCTGCCTTGAGGGTACTGGAATGAACGACATGTTCTGAGGCCTTTAACAGCTCTGGTTTGATTTTGTGGTTTGGTTTTTTTTCATTTTTGTTTTTCATTTAGCACATGCTACTGAATTCTTTAAAGCTTGACTGTCTTTCTGAAAGAAATGCTGTTCAATTTCAAGTTTGATCATGATGTAGAAACTACTGGGTGAAATCTATAGCTTGTATGATGCGAGAGGGCAGAATAGCTAACCGAAGCAGTTTTTTCTGGCCTCCAGAAGTAGTTTTGCATTAGCTGAAATTTACAGCACCTCCTGTAGAGCTCTGTGTACACCTAAGCTCTTGCAAGGTGGAAAAAAAAAAAAAAAAAGGCATCAAATATATCTAAGATTTTGAGTGTTTATTCATTCTGGAATAATTTTGTTTCCTTTAGAATTCTGCTTTTTTTTCTGGCCTCTCAATGAAATTGGAACTTCAAAGGCTTGTCTGCCTCTGAGCATGAGAGTAAGAGTCAGGCAAATGATATACCAAACTGAAGTATACTTCTAGCATTTCTTTTACCATGTGCATGGCAATAGCATAGGGGAAAAAAAAAACCCACTTTTTAAAATGCTTTTCAAAATTCAATTGTCTGTTGCTAATAAGATGCATAACAAATGATGTAACTGTAGTTAGTGCTTGACGAGTGCACACAGACCTATTCCCTTCACACTTCTTGTAGTCTTTTTTCCTGCATTTGTCACATTCAGACTGACACAGGTAGGAACCCAGGCCTGACTTAAAGGCAGATTGGCCAAAAGGTATAAAGGGTATACTGTTGCTCTAACTGTACTATGGTAAAAGAGTAAGGAGACACTACAACCAATCCAGTATTCAGTGGAATAATTTAAAAAGATAAATTTCTTTCTTCTATATGTGATATTTTTCTTGCAATATAGTTAGGTTAATAGCTGACAATTGCATGTTAATAGTAATTAATTTTATAATCATGAAAGAGGTACGCACAGTGTGGATGGCACAGTTTGTATTTAACTGTTACTATTGATGTTTATAAAGGTCCTTTCTTGGAGCTAAACAGTTCTGTGTGCTGCTAATTAGAAATAGATCATGCACAAGTGTAGGGGATTGTCAGGAACCCATAAGGATTTCTTGATAAACTTCTTAAAAAATCCTAAAGGTGGTGTGTTGAAATATTACCCCATAACAGTTTTTTCCCTAGCTGGAAGCTATAGACTTGCTCATTTTAGATGCTGATATATTGACAAAACAAATAAAGGTTTAAAAGGAGATGTCCTCCTGGGTCTGATTGAAATCTCAACAAGACCATTCTTCCTCTTCTCTTCCCCCACCTCTACCAATTAATTAACAAGGATATTTGTTAATGATTACTTCCAGTGTTTGGAGGCATTTGGTGAACTGAAACGACATAGCTTTAGACAGTATTAGTTTTAGAGGCCACCACAGGAAGAGAAGACTACTGAAAAGGTGTTGAATCTGAAGGAAGAATCAGCCTGAAATTATAAAATCTCAAAGGGAGAGTGGCAGACTCAGAGACGAGGGACATCCTCTGGCATCTTACAGAGAAGACTGTCTGGGCAGTGTGCATTCTTCGTTCAAATGAACCTATGTTCAAATCTGGCTTTGCTGTCAGGGTTTATAGACTTTGCTTGAACATTTTTAGGAAAAATGTAGACCCATGAATTCTCATCTGATTCACATAACAAAGCCAATGTTTTGGTTGAACAATTTCTGTACTTTCACTTAAAAATTGAGGTACTACCAGAGAGGTGTAGTGTGTGGTGGGGTTTTTTGTTTGTTTTTTCATTTTGTTGGGTTTTGTGTTTTGGTTTTTTTTTAAAGTCAGAGTGAAAGGTTGTCTATAACCTACACTAGTAGGAAAAGAACAGATGATATTTTTTGAAATGCCACATTTTGAAATGTCTTTCTCATCTGTACCTAACTTACTCAGAGGATCTCTGTATACTCTGTTTAATAACTATAACTACTGAGCCTGCTGATAGTAGGTGCAATTCAGAGAAACTTGGTAAAATCCATATCCCACTTATGTTAAAAGACTTACTGTTGATTTCAGTGGAACAGGCTTTCACTTGTAGTCTTATAGCAGTGGGAAACACTCCTAATGTGGGCTAGATTTCTGTTTTAGTTGTTTAAACACAAAAAGTTCAGAGATCTCTTCTGAAATCATGAGAGATGCTCCTGAGGGGTCAGAGTCTGGGTTACCTATATTCCAGCATGAAAATCTTCTCCAGAAGTGTAAACAGTGAGAACATATGCTGCTATTTAAATCTTCACTGATAATCAACATGCTTTTTCTTATCCTGTTGAATAGCTTTTGCTAAAGGAACAAATCAGTGTTTTGTTTAAACATTGAACTTGACACATGAGTGTAATGCTATAAGCAGAGTCCAGGTGCGAGGATGAAGCTTCCATGACATAGAGCTCGCTGCTGTGTACACTGTGAGAGGAGGAGAGGGGGAGCTTCACCAGCTTCCCTGTCCATATCTCAAACCTATGCAAAAATATTGAAAAGAAAAAGGTTTTGGTGTTGGTGTTTTGTTGGTTTTGTTGTTGTTGGTTTTTTTAATAGTTTTTTTTCCCCCTGTGGCAACATCCAGCTGAGTTTTGGAGAACCTTTCCACTTCAAAAAACAAAACAAAAAACCCCCACCAACAACAAAAAAACCCAACCAAAACCCCTTTGCCTTACAAAAACCCTGATTTTTATTGTGAAACCTTTCATTACATAGAACACGCCACTAGTTACCATTGCAACAAAACATACCTCAGAGTTTCTTTTGCACCTGGTACGGGTAAAATAAAACTAGAGATTTGACATGCATACCAAGCCCTCCAGAATCATCATGCAAAAGTTGTTAAACTGGAAATTTATAAACAGTGATGAAAGAATAATTAACAAAATTATCTCAAGTACGTGGGGTGATCATTGTTGAAGTTATCCTTTGTCCAACAGCGCTCATGAAAACCATCAGCTTTACTTAAACTGGAAGGATTTAGGGAATCAATCAGACTGCTGTTCCTGTTCTTAGTACTGGCTGGATCTTATATATTAATGTCTTTCATCAGTGCTGAGAAGGATAGCTATGAAATAAAATACCTAACTGATGTGGTGTTTCTTGTCCTAACCTATTGCCACTGCCCTCTTGGAGGTAAGAGTGAGTATGTTCTAAGTTGCAATAGTCTTATCAAGGATGTATTTATCCATAGTAAATAGAATTAGGGAAAATTGCAATTCTGGGTGGACAGTGAATGAGATTTAAAAAAAAAAAATAGTTTTGACTGGGAACTTTGATTTCATGGACCAAATCTACAAGAAAGGGTGTAGATGGTGATGTGTGGATGAACTGTATTTTGTGTTCATAAGGTCAAATTCTGTCTTCTAAGCTGCATCTCCAGTACTTATAGTACTGTCTCTGGAGATGGTACAGAAGATAAAAGCTAATTGTATTATTCTTGTTGGATGCCACATTTCTGCAAAGGCAGAAATGCTTCCAGAAGTGGTAGAAGCCCATTATACTAGCTGTTACACATTTCCAGTAGTCATCTTGGGGCAGGCTATGAGTTACTTCACAACCAATGACCTACACAGCTTAGGGTGCTTCAGCTGTCACTTCCCCTGTCCTCCCACAACCTTCTCCCCTAGCTCTAACAAACCTCTTCTGGACCTGCTGCAAGGAGCATGGCAGCATGTTTTGTGGCCTCTGCACCCAGGCAACACTGCCGTGGAAGGCTAGCCAGAGGTGTGGAAGAGGGTTTGGTCTAGTTTGTGACTTTTATTCCTCCACTGGAGGTGAAGGAAATTGCCTGTTTTGTTGTGCTAAATGCATATTAGAAAACTTAAGAAATGGTGTAACGAAGGACTCTTAGACATTAAAAGCAGAAAAGATTAAACAGGTCATTTTACTGATTTTATGTGACATCGTAGACTGATTGGTCTTATAGTAGGCACTCTGTTAAAATACAGAAGCCCAGCAGAAAGATTATCAGATTGCGATCGCCACATGCAAAATTACGAATGCCGTGATGTTCAGGGTGGGAAAGATGAGATTGCCACATCTTGTGGAGAGTGAACTATCAGGAGACTGTAATTTGAAGGAAAGGGAGGCAGTCATGGTTCCAGTTACTGTGTTCAGATTGTGTCTTGTAGATCTCAGGTCTTTGGTACGTGTTCTCTGAGAGCTCTGTTACTATGTACTACCTGTAATAGAAGTTAAAAGAAAATCTGTACTTTGCAAAGCCATTGTGGCTAAACATGCCTATGATGAAGAGTGTTTAGGCGGAGCCTTGTGTAATCTGCCATAAGGCTTGACATGTTCCTAGGGAGTCAAAGTAAGAATCAGCAGGATGGACTACAAATAAAAATTAAGTAGATCATGACACAGGTCAAATAAAACTCGTGTTTATGAACTATACTGAAAAAAATCTTCATGCCCTTCAGCTAAAACTCAGCTTGGAACTGTGCCATTTAGATGGGACATGGTGCTCATATAAACCACAGCGTATGGAAACTGTAGAAAGGATTGATGCTAATGACAATGCCTTTGCTACTTTTTCAAAGAACAAAAAAATACTTCTTTGAGTCTTTTCTGTAGACAAAGCTTTGTATAAGCCACACTCATATCTCTACACACTAGCCATAATTATTTGCCAGTAGATGGAGTAGTTATATCAAATGTCTATCATTTACTATCGGATCAGTTTCTCATATGACAGTCTCCATAGCTTCTTGACACCATTAAACCCTTGAATGCTTTCTAGTATGATGATTGCGAAGTCATTCCTGTTATTGTGAAGGCTGTCTGCTTTTGCTGTAGTGGCAAACATGATTAGTTACATAACTTTCAACAAAATCTTCTTTTAAATTTTTTTTTTCCACTTGGACGTCAGACTCGCCTGCCAGAATTTTTAATAACATCTCCTGCATGTCTTTTTAGGAACTTGTTTTCCTTCCATGTGACTTACCGTCATAAAAAAGGGATACTTCAAAAATGTAGAAATAAACTATTCATGATGCTAACACCAGACTGCTAATCAAGAGATCTCATTTACCAAGGGAGGGCAATATTTTAGGCTTTGTGCAGATTTTTGCCCTGTCATTAGGAGACACATGATGACTCTTTGCTCTTTCACAATATCATGTGAATAGCTAGGGGAGTTGTTTACCAAACAACAAACTACACCACCTTGGTGGATATATGCAGCAAGTTTGCATTTACAGAAGTTGGAAGTACTAACGTGTTAGAGATACACAACTGCGAAACCCATTTAATTTTTCTCAAGTTAGACTTCCATGGCTGTCAGCTCTGGGGCAATAACTTTTACAGCACCCAGGTTTTCTCTTTCTGCAGCTGGTCTTCATGGTGCCACAATTTACAGGTTACTGCATCCATAATTCTTTTCACAGGGACAGAATACCCCGTGTCTTGCCTCCTGTAACAGAAGTGAGATTTCTGCAAAGCTATTTGCACTTTGGTGAAAGAGCTGAGAAGGAAGGCTGTAGAGCCTTTGAGTGCTTTTTTTGGAGAGGTTTATGCAAACAATCCAAATACATTTTAGCATCAAGTCTGTTGCAGGTTTGAAAAAATTAGTCCAGGACTGTCTTCTTACAAAGGTGGTAGCTGCAGTTTCTGGACTTCAACAAGCCAGATGTTGTCTGTTAAGAGTAATTGTTTGAAAAATTGGTAAAGAAATTTTAATCTTTGAAAACCGTGAATTACTGCTTTAGAGTTTTATAATATTATGGTATTTCTGTGGCTGATTGGGGTGAGAAAATGATAACAAATGCTGCCTAGAAAGTAGTTAAAATATGAAACAAGCTTCTGTTCTATATATTAAAAAAATTGCTGTTATGCAGTATTACAAATATGTTAGATATCACAAAAAAGTCTTCCTGCTTATATACAAACAGGAAAGAAACCCACAAGTATAAAATGAACAAAGTCGTCACAAAAATTTTAAGGGTTTTTTCCCCCCAGAATCTGAAGCATTCTGTTGGCTTTAATTTTCCAATTGTTCTAAAACTTGAAAAAAATCAAATGTTATCTGTTTCCTTAGCTGTAGTTAGGGAAGGGGAAAAGCTGGAAAGGGAAATGCCCCAAAATGAAAATTTCAGGGATAATTTGGCTTCACGCGTTTGTTAATGATTCTGAAGCAGATTTGCAATACCTGTGTTAGCTGAACTGTGACACAATCCAAAATGGGGATTAAAAAAAAGGGGGGGCAGGGGCAAAAGGAGGCTATATGAAGCTTGGGTAGTCTGCATACCAATGAACATACACAAGAGCCAGTGCTTTGTGCCAAAAAAAATCCCCCGAACCCTATTCAGCCAATAATAGAAAATGGTTCAATCCAAGGGCATGTGTCAGCTACCCAGTGAAAGAAAGAAGGCAGGGAACTGTATAGGAGCAAAATGAGTGCTCTTAGAAACTCCGTGAAGAACAGGTAAAGATAAAAGTGTAGGATCAAAGCTTCAGAGCCTTGCTGACAGCTGAAATATGAACATCAGATGTTTTCAAACGCCCTTCGAATAGATTTCAACATTAGAACCTCATGCTTATTGCACATACCCTAAAGTTTTGTTTGAAGATAAACCTTTCAAGCTCAAATCCATACCTTATTCACTGCATCAAGTAACTTCTAAACAGTTCTTTGCCGCCACCTTTATACAATTTGTCTGACCTAACTCTCTTCTCTTTGTGGCTCAACCAGAAATGTATGTTAGCTACCTACTTATTTAATTGTCCTTCTGTGGCTCGTGCTTCTTGCTTAGTCGCTTTGAAATATCAAAAGTACAATCCATTCTCTCCCCACTGTTCTGATGTCTCCCAGGAAAATCTGTATCCACTTTGTTGCTGAGCTGTTCCTAACTGCAAGTGCAGTAATTGTTTTTATATTCAAGGACTCCTTTGCAGGTTTCCCAGAAAGAAGATATGCTGTACCGTAGTTGGATACAAGAAGGCATTAAAAAGCACACTATTTTTATAGAATACTATTGGCTTTGGTAATACCACAAAATTCAAGATCATTAAAACTCCTGCTGATTTCAGTATAAGACAGAAGTGAGTAAAAGTCGTCCTCTATGAGTAAAAAGCCTTCTATTTAAGGTTATAATTTCATGCTTAGAAATACTGTTTTGTTCATAATGGACTACCTTGTTCTTGCATATTCTCCAGCATGCAGAACCTGGGTTTTCTGATACAGTAATAAGCTCTCAATCTACTCCAGTGGAATCTGAAAAATCTGTGCTAGCTTCAAAAAAATGTCAAGTGAAAGGATTTTGCATGATTGAAATGTAATTAGGAGAATACAGACAAGTGAGCTGCTTGTTTCAATGTGAGTTAAGCAGGTCATTGCTGAAATGGCCATCTTTGATCTTTTAGCCCAGCACACTAGTGAAGCATACAAGGCTCTTCCCAGCTCAAACACCATTTAGTGCAGGCTCTCTGCAGACTCAGTCCTGCAGAAGTGTCAGAGGTAGATGGAAAATGTTTTTTCTTCCTTGCAGTGAGTGTGAAGCACAGATGATTTGTATTTCACACCATAACTATCTCAGTGTGGTAATATTGTCACTGCTTTGTCTTAAATTTTATATCAAGTGTATTGCTATCTTTACTGAAAAAAATCCAATGTCTTGACATAAAAAGTATAAAGCTTCGAGGAGTTTGTCTACACCAGACTTTTTTTTTTAAATTTCCAGTTAATTGTCAAGTAATGTCAGGTACTCAACTTGTTCATAAAAGCTAGTATGACACTCCATATAGGTTTGCCCAGGGCTATGCATTTTTAATGATGTTATACTTCTCTGTAATAGTAGTCCAAAATCAGCCATTTGCAGTAGCTACTGGAAGCGCTTTGGACAATTAATGTATAATGTTGCAGTATTCTGGTCTTCAGTTTTGCCATAGGGCCCCACACCCTGCTTCCCTATCTTTTACTATTGAGGACTGAACCTCTGCCGTCACAAGTCATTGGACCACCTCTGCTCCAAGCCTGATTTCTGTTGAGTGGCAACAAATTTACAAGTTACTTCTTTGCAATAGGTCTGCAAGTTACCACTTGATGTTATGAAGAAGGTGGAAAAAAACCCCTATGTTAAAACCTTGGTGAATGGTGCTCCTCTCAGGAAAATCCTGTGTTGACATCTACAAATGCTGATACCTGAGTATCGCCTATACCATGACCTTCTCTTTGCTGAGTGCAGGGGACTCAATATGCACCCAGTTCCTAGGTTTCTGGCATCAGAATGGTTAGTCATTGGATTTGTCCAAGTGGAGAGATTTTTTTTTTTCTTCTTGTTGCTCAAAGGGCTTTTTCTCAGAATTCTTATTCCCTTATAGGACAGAGAGAAATTGCTCACTTCGGACTACGCCCATCATTTGCATCTGGCCCAAATAATAGTAATAAAAGAAATCCTCTTCTGATAATCAGCAGGCTACATTAGCATCATCCAGATCCTCTTCAGAGTTGCCTCAGGAAATTGGATGAAGCAGGTTTATGGAGAGCAGGCTGTAGCGACTGAACCACTGAGTGAGTATGAGAGTTTAGGACTACGTAGTTCCTCTGCTTCTGGCCATGCTCCTCCATTGGCTGTGGTACCTGCTCTTTTCGCCTTGGGTTAGTTAATTGTCAGATTAACGAGTTGTATAAGTTCACAGGGGAATCTCACGTGCATCGGAGCAGGTAGAATTGAAGCAGTGAGAACGTGCGCCTGGGAGAGTTTGTCTCCCACTTTGGCACTGGTGTGCTGTTAATCTGGCCCACAAAAGTACATGCTTATGTTTCCCAAAAGGAAGTGAACGAGCTTCCTTCAGGATTCCTTCAAAAATGAGAGGGAGGGCTAGTGAGCTTAGTGGATCTTGCTCCTATATCCTGTGTACCCCCTGTATTTATTTATTCTTTTGTTTTGCTTGTATTTTTGTTCTGCTAGAAGTGACTGTTTACATTTGTCTTGAATATTTCTCCAAGTATTGCACTGAGGTGAATGCTGCTTTAAACATTGTGAAATCAGAATCCTGGAGTCTGATAAGCAGAACTGCAGAAAGATCAGGGACCTGGATTTGGTGAAGGCTTAGGCTTAAGGAATGAAAACTTAAGTTTGAGGAATGTTAAGGAAAAAAGGAAAATCTCCAAGTTTCAGGAATGAAAACCTCAACACTACTACTCTGAATACTTGTTTCTTACAGTGCAGGCCACTTGCTCCCGGGGCACTGTCCGTTTCCCAAATGAAACCTTATTTGGAACTTTGAAAGGCAAAAAGTTGTTTAAATTTGATTACTTTTATCCTGTTTTTCCAGCACAGCAAATCTGTTGAGCATGCATTTCTTGGAACAGTTCCTGCATTTGCTGTCAGCGATCAGTTACCATAGCTCTGCCACCCGAAGGTTGTTTATTCAGACAGTGCGTGTAGCACATTCTGGAGTACTAATTCACTAATGAGACAAAGGGCGACCAGCTACAGAATAGCCAAATCCTTCCCAAGTTTTCATGCTCATTACTGTGCGAACTCTATCAAGTCCGCAAGCTAGCCTAGGATATTGACAGCACGAAACCTCGAGGAGCACGCCTGCATTTTGGCAAATTAGATTTACTATCTCATCCTATCTAACAGACCATTTAGAGGTCTGCCCCTGAGACACATCTCTTTAGCTGAGCATCTACCACCTTCTTATAATGTTTTTATCTTCAGTGGGAATGACTACAGCTTTATAAATATGCTTCTCTGTACTTTAATTTTCTTGTTGTCAGGAAAAAAAGCTTCTGGATGGCCAGTACTGTAGTTACTACAGCTGCTAAGAATAGGCAAAAAAGGAACTGCGTTAAAATGTACCCCTGGAAAAATCCAACAATTTCTTTATTTTTATACATACACACACACTTTTAGTTATATATATACACGCACTTACATTTATACACACACACATAAAAATACACTCTCCCAAATGGGCTGATGTGTGTACAGCACTGCAAAATAGATCTGCCATCATCCCTGACAGGCTGCTGGAAATGGAGTTGATTGAATATGACTCAGACCCTCCGTCTCATTGTCCAATTCATCAGTGAATGCACTGCAGGCTCATTGATTATATGTAAGACCAGCGGGAATGCTTGGCTTGCTTCATGGGGCTGCCTGTATTGAGCTATTATAAACACCCTCTTCTCTGCTGTGTGCATGTAAATAAGTTCCGGTCACTTAAAATTGACAACTTAGCCACATTTTTTATGAATAAAAAAAGAGAAAGAAATGCAGGCAGTTCTATCCATGCAGAAGTTGGCTTCAGCCAGAGCTGAGACCACAGACTGTAAATAATCAGCTAGGTTCGAGATGTTAACTAATATTTTCTAATAAATTTCTGACTGGTAGGTATTCCAGATGGAGTAGCTAATTTTTTTTTTTTTTTTTTCGTAAGAGTGAGAGTGAATGTATCTGTATGTGGGGTTTAATTTAGACTAAAATTTAAAATCAGGAAAGGGTTGTAAGTGGAAATGGTTTTCCATGAGCAAGCGTGATGGCATACCACATGAAAAATTCTGAAAATATTTTTCTTCTAATAATTATGTACATGCAATGTGATATAAGTAAACCTCAGTTTTCCCATAGCGAACTGAAATTTTACCATAGTATGCCTGTAGATGTGTCTGTTCTCAGGAAACCAAAATCACTCATAACTAGAAACAGTAGATGTCATTGAACCTTTCATTTCTGTGTCCTTGTGGCCCTATAGATGTTTATATGAAGGGTGGAATAGGCTCATTCATGTCCCTTACTCAGGGAAGGACGACAGAAGCCCTTTGCTGGCTGCTGTTAGTCCCACAGGCTCTATTAATTGCTTCATTTGTCATATGGCCCACTGGCAAAATATACAGCAAAAAATTTACTTACTGTTTTACAGTGTGATCTTGCTACTTCCAGATGGGCACCCCTAGGAAAATGGCAGAACTGAAGTTTATATAGTTAAGTCACATCTGTACGAAAACCTACAGCATCCATTGTTAGGTTTTGTTTGGTATTGTTTTTTTTTTTCTATGAGAGCAAGACCTTGAGTGATGTGCTATTCCTTCTGTAGTCAGGCTGAATTTTAGCAAGTTTTCTCCAGTCTTCTGGTCTTCATGAAGTATTCTGTGAAATCTTGGTTAGCTGGGGCAAGAGAGGATATAATGCAACATTAGCTTTCTAGTTGGTTGCCTTCCCTAAGAGGCAACTTAAATAAACAGAAATTTTACTGTTATCTTGCATATCATCCAAAACCCTTATTGTCTGCATCCTAGTTTGGGGAAAAGGAGCAGGAATGTGAAAAAACACCAACTTTTTGATGTGCACAAATATAAAATATGTCATAATATTTGCTTGCTAAGCATTGAAAAATTTGCAGATTGCTCTTGCAATCATATAACCTGACAGACAACTTTTAATGTTGGGATTTTTAACTTACAGGATTTATGGAGGAGTTATCTGCAACCAAAGTATTTCATTTGCTCCTGCTGCTTAGGAGCCAGAAGCCCCTGTGAGGAGGAGGAGGCCAGTGGTGTTATAAGGGCAGCCTGAATATACAAAGTGGGTTACAAGCTTCTTGTAACACAGTGTGCTGTTGCTGTTTGCGCTGATCTCATTAGTTTGTTTACATATCCTGATTTTGCTCTCTCCCCCGACCAACTCCCTGCGCCTTATGTTTCCTGAGTGTTCGTTTCAGTGCTGCTCACGCAGAGAGAACAAACAATTCAATCAGCCAGTGGAGTTTGCAGAACAGCCTGTGCATGCCTAACTCTCATGCTGCCAGGAGTCAGGCTCTGAAAAAGTGAACTGCCTTTCCACTTCTGTTTGTTTTTCAAAGGCAAGTCATTAGTCCTGGGATACTGAGCCTTTCGCCTATCTCTGCTGCTGAAGGAGTGTTTGTTTTTTCTTGACTTTTGAAAGGAATGTTCGTGCTGACTGATAGGGGCTCTGTACGTTGTCTTGCTAACCCGGTAGCTCAAATATCATATTTAGGTGCAGGATCTTCTAGTTGTTGACCCCATGTTTCTAAACAAAAGTCCATATTCTAACTGATCTGAAAACATTAAAGTTCTCACAAAAAAACATTCTCTTGTCTGCTTAGTGCTTTATTCTAGCCAGTGGGGAAAAAAGGGAAGTCAAATATCTACTATCCTAAATATTCAAAGTGCTAGACAAAGGCTGCTTTTAGAAGAAAAAAAAAATCTGATCTGTGTTCATGATGATGCATCTATTCTGGCATATTCTACAGTTTTTACCCTCTGTGATTACTCTGGATTTGTACTTAGGTGATCCTTTCAGAAACATCAAGTGACTTGGTGAAACCATGTGTTGCTAAATTCTACAGGTTGAGTTTGCATGTTGTGTATTCAAGAATTTCTCATCGTCTATTAACGTGTGGTATTCTATGTTACTGTCACAGTGCAAAGTATGGCAACTGAAATTAGCAGCTGCTGTGATAGTTACACTTCCTAGTTATCACCTTTGGCCATTTTTCTTCATTTTGCTTTTAAGCTGTTGTTTACCTGCATTTTGTGGATCGCTGTTTAAATTCTCTGTTTAAATCTGATCAAATATCTAGGATTTGAACTGTTTGAAAATTGACAAACCAGAAAAATTGAAATGCTGTTAAATAGACATGTCTGCACTGTCTTCATATCCTGGAATTAAAAAATGTTAGAAATACCAATTTCTCTTGCCCAAACTGGAAACACAGATGAATCTTATAGAAGCTTTGGCAAACTTCAAAGAAACTTCTGAAAGTTCGTGTGTTTAGCTGAGCTGAACTCAAATTTCAGACACTTTGAGTTTCCCTCGTTAAACGAATGACATTAAAGCCAGTGCCCCAGAGAGATGAGAAGCAGCGTTATTGAGCGCATTGAACTGTTTGGCCTGGGCAATGGGGACGCCTCTGGAGTGGCCCAGAGCAGAGTCTTCAGGAAGCAAGCTGTTGTCATGGCTTCGGATTCCTCCCTAGTGTTCAGTTCACAATAGCAGGAGGATTAAGTGTTTCGAGGAAGGGCTTGAAACCGTGAGTTTGTGGTGAGATGGAGAAAGGGGGTTTGGACCAATCTGTGCTGGCTGCTTGCCAGGAGGGGATATACATAATAGCAAATGATGTCATGTAGAGGAGGATGCAGAAAAATTCTTTAAACAGCAAAAAAAAAATAGGGGAGTTGCTGAAAAACAGAAAGAGATAGGTGTTGTGAAAATGTACTGTATATGTGTATATATGTGTGTGTGTGTATGCGCGTACATCCGTGTTTATAATATATATTTCTGGCTTCCCGGTTTCCAGGAAAGTGGTAAGAGGCAATAATACGTTTACACAATCAGTGACTGTGGCAGCAGTATGGAATGGGCAGAAATGGATGAAATGTGTTTAGCCTCTGCTTCCTTCAAGCTTTTCATTACAGTATCGTAGATTACTGCAACAAAAATGTGATTCAGTTAAAAAACTGACATTAAACAAAGCCAGATGTACTTAAGTAGCAAAATATCCAGAAGAAATGACTTAACATACAAGCTATGTGTGGATTAATGTAACTCCCTGATCCTCCCCCTACCCAATATCTCTCTCCTCCCCTCAAAGAAACCCCAAGTCAAAACAAAGCAGAGGAGGAAAAAAAAAAAATCCCAGGCCATAAAACCTAAGAATCTAAGACTTGCAGCCAAGCCAATCACCGTAAGGCAATTTGCTAATGGTTTTGGCAGAAATGATCCTGTTCAGCTTGTCTTCCTGCCATGCTAGCAAGCTAGCATTTATCCATATGTGAAATGTTTTATTTCCTCTAACAATATTTGAATATGTTTTCTTCTTTTCTCTGAAATATGAGGAATGATCTTAATTTCGGTATTGTAGCAGAGAAAAAGCTACTCTAAAAGCAGTGCACTGTTTATAGTTGATTTAGAGAAACCTATTGCTATCTCAAGTCTTAAGAGTACAACTTGGAAGGAATTTGGATCCTTTCCAAGGCCTCAGAACATATTTCCCATGTCGGATCATATGTTTTTACTATGAAACTATATGAAACTTGGTCAGAAAAATTTAATTGGAACAGTAAATATGAAAATGTCACTGATACTAGCAGTGATAAGGGAAACCCTACTACATCTCTATTCTGGATCTTTCTGCTGTAGAAAAGAAGAGAAATAGCAAAATTTACTGTAATTTTTACTGTCAGAAGTGTTTATACACAGGTGTGTCACAATTCTTGTTGCAAGAATTGTTCAAATTACATTTGGGCGGCGGAGAATGTGACCTCCGTTGTAACTCATTAGGTCTGCAGAGAACTTCATGTACATTTAATATCCGGAGCTTGACATGATGGCTCCCAGATGCTCAGAAGAGAAAGTCCCTCAGATGATGATAGGAAGAAAGAATGGAACACCAAAAATGGGTTTAGTTTTGGATTTATTTTATTTTATTAAGACTTAAAACCTGTAATTTATTTCAGTTAGTTTAATTACATGTCAAGAAAGATAGTTTGTTCCATGTACCTATAAATCCCAACAGTCTCCAACAAGTCTACTGGACTGTTATTCAAGGAGAAAAGGGTAGGAATTCAAACCTATTTTTACAAATCTAATTGGTTGTAATCTTCTGTTGACAGAATTAAATGTTTCTTTAGTACATAGGTATTCCATTAAGTTCAATTATTCTTCTTACTCCTGATGCTTAATTGGCTCTCTATAGGTTAATCAGAAGGGGAAAAAAAATTACTAATTGGGTTATTCTGAGGATGTTTTTTCTGTAGATTTTTTTTTTCCCCCTTCTCTTCCAGCAGAGCCTACTGCCTGCTTTCATCTTCTGTACACTCATGTGATAGGCATATATCCACCACTGGAAGACGATACCTCTCTAACAGACATAAAATGACGTGGTGTAGTAACTCAGAGGTCATATTTTATTAAACTTGTTACAGGAGCTACCAGCTGTGTGCAAAGAAGAAAGTAATATGGGGAAACTGCTTTAATGCTTCATCAATGTTGCATCAGAGAGGAGGAGAGGACTACACTGATGTAGAAAATCACTGAAATAAGTACAGTTGTACCATTTGGCTAATCTCTACTCACTCATTTCTTCCATGTCCTCCACTCGGACTGTATTTCTCTCCAGTCTCCTTGCTTTTCATGTACTAGTTCACTTGAGAAGAGGAAGACTTGATTAAAGAGAGATGCTGGTGCTAGACTCCTGTTGGCGAAAATAAATAAATAAGCAAGTCAGAGCCGTGCTACTTCTGAATGCTTTTGAGGACTCTGGTATAGCAGCTGGGTTGTTGCTGGTATAACTTTCCTCTGTAAATTAATTTAAAGGTACTAATTAAGAAGATAAAATTATGACATGGCAGAGGCAAGGGGCTTGAGAATACCAGAATGCATTATTTAAATGAAATAACCAGGAAAGAAGTAGTGACCAATTTAAATGTCGTGATCCCTGCTGTGTCTCATTTCCTAAAACCAGGATATGCTGTCTGCTGTAACATCTTTTTTTTTTTTTTTTTTTTTTTGCTCAATGCAGAGATCCTATAGCTGCTTTTGATTTTTGCCAGGTTTTGCCAGGTATTTTTTAAATTTTCACTTTAGTTATTGTTTAGAATCAGCAGTGTTGTTATTTTGGTATCCACTTGAATGAGGAAATCCAGACCTCTGATTTTTCTTTTATAGTGTCTCCATGGCATTTGGCTTTCAAGTCTAATGTGATGAAGCAGGTCAGCTTCAAAGGGTTTCATGGATTTTGTGACTTTCTAGTTAGCATTAGAAAAAGAATAGTAAAAGTGGTCAGAAACTGGAGTTTGAGGTTTTTTTTTCTTCTGTAACAAAGGAGAGGCAAAACTTCTGTTCATTTCTTCAATTAAGCACTAAAATGTGGTGTACTTTCATTCCTATAACTTCTGGTTTTTTATCTTAAAGATGCTGCTTACTGAACTACAGTGCAAGTATCAGGTATATGTGGGTAAGACAGGCGAAGTTTATCTTGTAGATCCCTCTGCAAGACCCATAAACATCACAGAAAGAAAAAGGAATTTAGGAGCAAGTTTCCCTCCACAGGACTCTCTGGAGCTGTGCTTTTTGTGCCTTTTGGCATCTGCTAATTTCCGTTTGCAAGTCTTGTCTGTGTTTTGCAGCAGAATCCCTCCTTCTTCCCTTTCCTTCCAGTTGTTGCACATTCACACTCACTGCTCACTTTTGCAAGGGATGATACAAAAGAACAGTAAGTGTGAAAAATGGTAGTAGCACTGGAAGGGGGTAAGGAAGGTCGTATCAGGCCAATATCTTGCATATCAGCCCAATGCAATGTCTTCATGTTTTCAGTCCCACATAATCTCTGAATGTGGATTATCTGAGTAGTTGCTTGAACAGAAGCCTTGCTTTATAGTAGTGAGCTATTTGAGGTGTGGGTCATATTGCTGAAAATGGAGAACACTTCCTATTGTGAAAACACTGCAGTAAATTTTAAGACAGCTGGGAAAATGATAGAAATTAACCGTATTTTTTTTGTTTGCTTTTCCCAGTGAAATTTACTGCCTGCTGAGACCATTCTTTGTTTCAAGGGCATAAGACAATAGGGCTCCCATCTGATAGCAGTATCACCATGGTTTTTGCAGGATTAATATCTGATGGGTCCATAGGGCCAGATTTCTGTCACTTCCTCTGCCACTTCCTGATCATTCTCCAGGTAGGACCTGGTTTTCTTAAATTTAGTTCCTGTTTGGTTCAAGTGATAAAAGCTAATAAATACTTATTTAAAAGTAAATGTAAGTAAGGTTAGAAAAAGATCAGAAATTTAAAGAAATAACATCTTGAAGACAAGGGCATCTTGTTCTCCTTTCATATTAAACCAAAGTTATGAAAATTGAGGTTTAATTCAGTCTCTCAATGTTTTGAGCCTGATATTTTCCACATTGTCCTGTGGAACTTATAGCTGCTTTTACTTGTATTTAACGAACTACAAAAATATTGTTGTTCTGGTTAAGCAATCTTATTTTGTCATCCTTTGCCATTTCCTAAATAAATGAGATGAAAGGCAAAGGAGAAATGTTGGGTTCCAGGTGGCATTTGCCTAATTTATCTTGTGGGATTGAGATTATATGTGCTATTCTGTCCTTCCTACTATTCAATTATCAGCATGTTGAAGTTTAAAATAACAAATATTGTAGTTGCATTGTGTGTAAGACTTGGTTTCTCACCTGGAGTCAAACAGAAAAGCTAGCTTTGCTGATGCCTGAACACAGAGTAACAAATGATGATAATGTCCCCATTAGTGAGCTGAAATTACCTTACTGGCTTGGATCAGCAAGGTCCAGTTTCTCCAAGGCACTACTTTTTCCCCAAGAGAAATCTGTGATCCTTCTTTTGGTTTTTTTTTTTTTGTTTTGTTTTCAATCAGGAGTTACTAGAGTACACTGTGGTTTTTTTCATCGTGCCTTTGCAGATGATTACCCTGTAATATTATGATGATAGGACAAATAATAAACTTAAGAGAATAAACAAATTATTTCCACGTCATGATAAGCATTGTATTTACAAGAATGAATTGCAGTCCCAGTTTCTTAAGTTAGGCTGTTTACTTCAGCATGTTTGAAATGAAGACAGAATTTGATTCTTTGCTAGCAACAAGGACAATTTCAGTGAAAGTGTCATCTGCATTCACGTCTTAGTGGGACTTGAAGGGGTTTCGAGAGTTTTGAACCATTGAATCTTGGCCTATCTTGAACAATTAACAGGGGGAAGTGGTTATAAAAGACAATGAAGATGACAAACCATTTCTGTTCTCTTACTCCATTTTAAGCAAATGCTCTGTGCCCTATTTTTTTATTCACGGTCTGTGAACCACTGTGGTATGAACTAAAGCTTTCCAGCAATAGCAATGCAAAGCTTGGTTCATGTTGAAATGTCTGAGGTCTCAGTGGTGATTTAAGGTTACAAATTCCCATCCTATTTAATCTAAAATTATACTTGCTCAGGGGATCTGAAACCTGAAGGTCTATCCCAAAACAACAGAAGAGATGGCTACCTTTTTTTTTTTTTTTTTTTTCTCTTCTCTCTCCATTACTATTTACTAGCCAGTGAGCAGGTGCCTCACTCTTTTGAACTATTTACAAATGTGCAGGAAAAAAATCCACAACATTCTGATCTCCGAAGACTGCATCCAGGGCTCAGGTAGATGGGCCCAAACATGTGTGGATGAGAGAATGAGCAACATAAAAATAAATGAAGCACCCTCAGTGGCACTGCTTGCCTCGAGTGCTGCAGTAGGCAGGGCAAGATATGGTAGTCATAAAATAGAAAAAATCTTGTTGGAGGTGGATAGTTTACCTCTTTTTGTGTTGTGAATGATACAAAAGACTGACCTAACAAAAAAACACTTCTTTGATGTCACACAGATGGTTTTTTTCAGAATGGGTCTCAAAGACTTAAATTGCCTGGAACTGCGGTTTGTTTGCACTCCTGTTTGTTCTTCAGTACATGTGAAGGGTTTTTTTATTGTGATAGTCATCTGTAAGGAGTGGATTTTCCAAAGAGTGACAGCTGCAACTTGATCTAGCTATCTGGCAAAATATCTGGCTATTTTAAAGCAAGAAAAGAGAGAATCTTTCAATACATTTTAAAACAAACAACAGATATCCTATTGATATGGACCATTAGAAAATGACCCAGATGGACAGCAGGAGCTGACATATTAAAAATTTGTTAGAGGTCAGACTTCAAAATCAATACGTTAAAATTCTTAGCGTCAAAACAGATAATCTGGTCTACGTTAGATCAAGTTCATTAGTAGGAAGAGGTAAATTTAACTGGCTTTTCAAGTGGGAATTTTCTTCTTCCATGTAAGCGTTGGACGTGCTGGGTGCTAACTAAAACTTTTTGAAGTGCTGTTCTTCTCTTTACAGCCTAAAAGGGGTCCCTCTCTTTTCTGCACTTTTAAGGCAAAAGAACAGTCAGTTGCTATGCTCTTCTCACTGTATTTTCTAATCTACATGATTTTAGTGTGTTTGACACACTGAAATCCACTGCCAAAGATCTGTTGCTGTCTTTTCTTTATGGCAGTGGTAATATGGCTTTCTTTTCCATCCTCAGACATTCGGGATTTTTGTTGTTTATATATTCTTGTAAAGGGATCTATATAAACAGTAGATGTGTGGTTTGAAAGGTTTCTTAACCAGTTTTGTGGCTTTTATTCTTTTTTTTCCTCTCTGGAGCAGAAAAAGGAAATGCTTGCTTCTGGCCTTTGAAACTTTGCAGGCCCAGATGGCTGTGACAGACAGTATCCCCAGCATCCCACCAGCGGTAATTTATACTATGTAGCAGGTATGAAAGGCTACATTAGAAATGATGGCAAGACTAGCTAAGTACTTTTCACCAGAAGAGTCAAAAAATAATAAGGAATGTAAGAAGTTTGAAAATGAATGATTAATAAGAGGGAAAATCTTTCCTGAAAAGTAATGGAAAATGATGATGATGATGCAGTGCTATAGCCCCATGTGTTCGTTCAGAAAAGTAATAATGCAGTCCGCAAATAATTACCACAGCCTATAGAAGAAATCTACATTACTTCATTTTGAATAGCCTGTATTTAAAATTTCCTAATTTAAAGTCTCAGGTGAGTCTGGGAGGAGATACTAGTACTGCTGCTGTGTGGGACTGGAGTGACAGGCCGCAGCGGCCTCCATTACCTTTGGCACTGATCTTGATGCAGTAGGTAATGGCCTAGCAACAAGCTGTGGGGATGAAGAGTAAGCTCCCTAAGACTTGTGTGTAATATTTGCATCTTAAGCTTGAATCCAAATCCTGAGCAATGCTGAAGGTTGCCTTTATGTCTTTTTTTGCCATGTGGCAATAACAAACAAGGTATCTCTCAGAAGTAACTCTGAGGGGAGTAGCGAAGGGAAAACTTTTGGAGGGAAGCGTTGTTTAGGTATGTGGTGGTAGAATTGCGCATCTTATGTCTGTGATACATTTTAAAATATATATATAGGCTTATAAAATGTTGTTTGTTTGGTTTTTTTCCTGCATTGCAGTAGCTGACAGGATGACAGCAAAACCTCTAGTATTTAGACTAGATATGTTGAGAGACATTGTAGATGGGCCTAGGGGATCCCAAATGAATGCAGCCAAATGTATTTTGGGACAGAAGGGAAGGTATAAGTTTTATTCATGAGGCAGATCATTCTAGCAGCTCTGTGATAAATGTCATTTTTGTTATTATATTGTGTTAGAGAGCACAGATCTAAGTTCTGCTAGATTCCAGACCACAAGCTTAAAGGGAAGCATGAATCCCCATTTCCATTTCAGCAGCCATTTTCAGGGAACTTTCTCTTCACTCATATAATATGCAAGTTAGGTCAGTGGACCCTGCAGGAATGTAAAGACAGAATTTCATGTGAAACAAAACTTAGGGATGGAAGAATTTTTTTTATGTGGCTTTTTATTTTTCACTTTCTTATTCATACAACAGCAAGCAAGACTGTTTCAGGTTACAGATGAAGTAAATAAATAAAGATAAAAGACTTATTTTAAAATGGTTTTAGGGGAGTAGTATATGTAGTACTAAAATATAAACAGCATGCACTTCAGACATTTAAAATTGCTGATATTTAGCAGTTGATAGCAGCAGTACAACCAGGCCTACAGGCTTTCTCTCTGCCTTGTCACTGACAACTGTGATAAGATACCCTCAGGTTTGCTCCCTGAGAATTTAATTCAGAGGACAGTTGTCCTGTTTACCTCTTTTTATATCACAGTTTCTTGCTTTATAAGGAAAGAAAGAATTAATTGAGTTAGATCTGTCTCTCTCTCTCAGGCTGGATTTGAGTTCTCAGAAGGTACCAATATCCCTTCAGTTTAATAGACTTCCTTTAATATTTCTAAACTTTCTACACTATGTGACTGATAAAGAATTCTAGAATTAAATCTTGCCTAGTGTAGGAATGCAAATGTATACTTGCAATGACATTCAGATGTGTTGAGGCCTTCTAGATTTCACTTTTTAAATCTTCTTCTTATATTGTAGCCTTATTCTCCTATTGCATTGGAAATCGACTTATCCTGGGTCAAAGTGGATCAAATTATCATAAAAATGTTTCTCATATGTTGCCTGTTTTAAAGAAAATAAAAAACCATAAACCACTTTGCATTTGCAAAATCTCTCTTGCAAAAGGGATGCTGAATTTAAACTTTGAGTGGATTGTCAAGGCCAACGCTACAGGCTATGTACAGCTTCCAGGGGCAGAAAGAAATGGCAAGTAGCTGAGTAGACAGGAACAACAGCATGGTATGCGTAGAAAATAACCACACCTAATATCTATTGTTGCTTACTTCATTAGGCTCTGAAAGTTTGACTATCTTTTTTTGGAGGGGGGAAAGTATTGTGTTATCATAAGTCCTCCTCTCCTTGTTCCTTTTCCTATATTCCAGAGGCACAGGTGTCAGGACTTAGTTCAGTGAAAAGAAATTATTACCTTTAGATTTTCTCTCTCTGAAATGGAAAAAAAAAAATGCATTAGAAATGAGAAGGAGGAACAGCACAAGGTTCATTGAGCATAGCACTAGGAAGGTTGAATTTATTCCAGTAGCTGGACTTGAGTGCAGTGACAGATAATGTGTTCTTGAGGCTCCCAAGAAACTGGGTGGGAACTACTCATGCTTTTCTTAAAGAGAAAAAAAAAAAAAAAAAGAAGAAAAAAAAAATCTTCTCTCACGATATATTCCAGTCAATTACATAATGTCTGCACCTTGTTTTATATTATAATCTTTTCACTTTAAAGGAGGCTGTAATTTAGTGTGACAATATTCTCACATGTTGAAGAAGAGATCTTTGAGACCTTCCAGTGATGTAAAGCATATATAATCTAGTCTGAAAATCTAATCATGCTTTGGCAAGAGCTGTACAGTTACTACTCACTGTGAGTAACAAAATCTGAGTTACTTGTAAAGTTTCCAAGTTAAATCCATCCTAAATGCATCTCCGTGGAATAACAGGGAAGAATATTCAGTCTCACATAGATTTGATTTTCCAGTTTTATAGCTTGTACATAGAAGCCAGGCAATTTGCTCAATTCCAAGTTTGAGTTGACTATTTATTCCCAGTAAATATGAATTTGTAACAAATAAGAACATAGGGATTTTTTGAGGGTTGTGCTGGTGGGGTAGACATAGCATGTTGATTTTGAAGTTTTCTGAAATAGGCATTTAGGAGTAGCCTGTGAAAAATTCTGCTTTCAAATAAATGTTCTTACCCTTGTAAAACAAATTGGGGGGTGGGTATAGTTTTTGGGGGTTTTGGTTTGTTTTTTTGTTTTTTTTTAACCCTAAGTGACCTGGGCCTCCAATGAATTGGTTGGAGGGGATCAAAGTATGTCGATTTTCCAGAAAATATGCATAGTGTTTACAGACAGATGAACCCTGGGAAGTACCTATCCAGTGCCCTGGAATATAATCTGTTTTGCACTTCGCTGCTCGCTCAGAAGTTAAGTCACTACTTCAAGTCAGAATTCTACTGCTGTGGCTGATTAAGCTTTCTTAGTGCTTTAGAAGTAATTACATTATTCGCATAAACTCGAATCTATCCATTCTTCTAATCTAGGAAATCCAGAGATTTTTTTTTTTCCCCATTCAGTGCATATAACTTAGGTGTGGCTACATTATAATGTCTTTTGTACATCTATGGCACTTCAGAATCTGTTTTTCACACCAGAATCAAAGCTCAAGACCTGTCTGAGTTTCCACTATATTTTTACATTTTGTTCTTCATATATTTCAGCTGAGTTTGGGCTTCATAGGGCTCCATAACCTTGATTTGCTGATGGTAGCACAAATGTATTGATTAGTATCAGGACTTTATAATCTTTATGTAACTTTATACGACAATAATCTCTATATGACTGTCTGTAGTCTTTGCTTTATATGTGTTTTCCCTCAGCCTTCTGTACAAGAATGATTTCTGTTTGTTTAATGTGTGGGTACCATAGTTGTTTCTGTATGGCATGAAAACTGTGATGAGAAAGATGTTGTTATTTGCTATTAATTTCATATTGAGTAAATCAGTCCTGCAGAACAGTAATTCAGACCAAATAGCTCAGAAGTGAGGTGGAGAGTCAGCTTTGGACATGTTTGATCTGCACCCGGAACCAGGCACGTATTTCTCAGGCACTTACCAAACAGTACAGATCAGGTACCATGAAGCTTGTTTAAACAAACACGACTGAGGCACCCAACAAGCTAACCCCTGTAAATCCTGACTGTTCAGAGAAATTGTTTAAGCAAATACATGCACTCTGTTTGGTGAATACCTATAACTTGCATCTACTTCAAGATGAAAGAAAGGCTTCTTTGATCAAATACATGGGATTGCCAGCTTACCATCTGGAGGGAAGTCAGACTCATGTTTGCTTTAGTGCTAACAGGTATAAATCCATGAACTTTGATGCAGTTGTGATTTTTCATACCGAAGCATGCTGGGAAGGCACCTTGATCTCAAGAGTCTGAGTAATATTAGGGTTCTGTAAAGAGTGCAGGGCAGATAAGATAAAGTAGGAAAAAGTCCCTAAATGGAGTTTATACTGGGGGAGAATTTGGCAAGATTGCTGTGAAAGAAAATAATTAAAAGAAATTCCTTTATGCATTGCAGGTAATCTTTCAGTTTAGGGGGGTTCAAAAAAACCAAACTTCCAACTAACTATGCAAAACATTTTCTCATGTTTTTGTGCTCAGATAATCAGAACTTGCAAAAACAGCTGCTTGAAAACCTCTGGGTTCAGTGAAGTCTTAATAACACTGAAATTTTTAAACAAAACCAATATGTTAAAATTTGATGTGTTTCTTTTTGAAAATAACCTTTAGTTGTTTCAACCAGCTCAGCTTGTTAAAATATCTCAATTGTTTCAACTCTCCATTCTAGGCAATATATCTTATGATGGCAGGAAAAATAGGGCGGAAAGCCAGTAAAACTGTAAAATTATTAAATGAGTAAAACTCAAAGGGAAAGAGAAAAATTACGAGGCATGTGAGGAAGCATGATTAGAGAGAGAAGAGAAAACAAAGATGAGAAATATATGGAGGGTGAGTGGAAAGGGAGTGGAGAGAAAGTGGCAGTGGTGTGTGATGAGAATATGTGCTAGAGGCGACCATCTGTCATTCCATCACAGGTGAAGCTCTGTCTGAAGAGGTAGAAAATGTAACTTCATATTTTGAACAGATCACTTTCCATGTGTCTTCCTTTTCATGAGACCATATTTATTCCTTGATAATTTAGTAAAGGAAAAATAATGTAATTTTACATCTAGTGGTCTTTTATAAGAAGATTCCCTTTTCTTGTAACAGTTTTGCACAGCATATCTGAGCTGCTCTTGTATCTAGCCCAACTCTTTTTTTCCTGGATTCCCTAGTTCCTCTTATCTTTGTGAATCATATAAAATATTTTTTTTCTCGTGTCTTATGCATTTTCATGTAACTGTGGAATAAATGTGTGTAACAAAAAGTCAATCTTATTAAAAGCAAGGAAAAGGGAGGAAAAGGACTATATAGGCAGATGCTTCCAAGGTAGAATGGGAATTAATTATTTTTTCTAAGTTTTACAGCTGGCCTTCACATAAAATGGGTTCATTTATGTCAATGCTGAACATGGGTGAACATGCAGAGACACACACACATGCACCACTAAGCTTTTCCTCCATTTCCTGGCTACCATTACACAGCCATGTGATAAGAAAAGTTCTAGGCTCGAGGGGCATTAATTTCTTTCCCTATTCCTGTGGTCTTCTACATGTTGTTCTGTTTTGGAAAGGGTCTTTGTCAGTAATTATGTTGATGATCAGAAAAATGTATTTGAAGAGACATATATATACACCTTTATCTTCTGTTTAGTTGGTTTAAAAATTAGCATAAAGACTTTCTGAAGACTAGTAAAGTCCATCCCTTTGCATCTGATGCTGGATATGGAGAACTTATACAGATTTTTGTCCCGATGGTTTTGAACAGAACTGGCATCTTTCTGTGGAAACTGAAGATTCTGCATCTCTCCTGACCTTTTAGGTCCTTATACTTAACTAAAAGTGTCTTCACTCTGACATTGAAAACCTTGCAATGATTCTACTTACCTTAATGTCATCTTGCATGTCTGTATGTGTATATATGATATTCTCCTGATTCTTTGCGTTTGTTTTTTTTTTAATCCCCTTTCTCAAAGTACTAGGAAGGTAACCTTTAACATTCAGGCCTGGAAGAAAAAAAAAACAAAAACAACAACAACAACAAAAAACCACAACAAAAAACCCAAGTGTGTGTCTGTGCAGTTTTTTTGAAAGGCAAATACATGTTTACCCTGCCAGGTAACTGTATTAGAGCAGCAGCGAGATTGAGCTAATGCAGTCTGCCTCCCAGCAGTTGTACTATTTCCAGGTCCAAGTTGTTTTATGGCCAGCTATCTTAATGTGGATGCTGTGAATGTGTGATTGTACTCGTTTGACCAAATGTCCTCTCTTAGCTTGAGGACTGTTTTGTGAAAGTGGGCAATTGAGGTAGAGAAAAAGATGATATTTCAAGCACTTCCCTCACTCTTTGCCAAAACAGGTGTCCAGGTACATATAGGACATTTGGATTAGTCAAGGGAAAGCAGTAAATTATTGCTTTCCAAAAGCAAAGTGGTGTTTAATTTGTAGTTAGTTCTCTCTGCATAAAGCCAATTAGCTCAATGGCTTCAATTCAAAAGTCTGGCAGGAATTTAGCCCTGCTTTATGTGGTTGGTCTTCTGTAATATTTTTCAGATAAGGTTGCTGATAAGGATAACTCTGTTAAATACTCTTTCTCTGACATCAGGATAAATCTACTAGCCAGCCAAGCTAAAAGCAGAAACATAGTATGCTGTGTCAAGTCAGTGATTGCTTTCTGGAAGCAACTTTGTCTGATAGCTTCCACTGTCGACATTGTCCTAAACAACATTAGGTATTGTGTCACTTGTCTTTGCCTGAACATTTATATTAATTCAAGAAGCCAAGAGATCATCAAACACTTTATATATTGACATCTCCTAGTCCTTCCTGCCTCTTCATCTGACAGTAAACTGAGAAAGTGGAGTGGCGTAGAGAGAGGCATTAGCCCTAGCTCTAATATGAAGAACAGCCTGATGATCTCCAAGGTGATTTAATTATCTATCTTGAACTAAAAGTTTGTTTACTCTTTCAGGCAATCAGACCTCATTAAATCAGTGCAAATCCACCAGGGATGATGTGAAGGTTTGGAACAATTACTTGCTTCAAAAGAAAGGATGCCTGCTCTGCTGTGTCCTTCCACCAGATTTGTTGGTGGTCTACACTGTGCACATTCACAAGCTGCTTTGTCTGTCTTCAGGTACACAGAATGGTTGAGGTAGGGAGGGACCTCTGGAGGTCATCTGGTCCACCCCCAGTCCCCCCACCCCCCTCATGCAGGGTAACCTAGAGCCAGTTGACCAGGCCTATGTCCAGATGGCTTTTGAATACGTCCAAGGATAGAGACTCCACCACGTCTCTGGGCAGCCTGTGCCAGTGCTTGGTCACCCTCACAGTAAAAAAGTGTTTCCTGATGTTCAGTTTCATTCAGTTTGTGCCCATTGGTTCTTGTCCTGTCACCGGGCACCACTGAACAGAGCCTGGCTCCATCTTCTTTGCACCCTCCCTTCAGGTATTTATGTACATTGATGAGATCCCACCTGAGCCTTCTCTTCTCCAGGCTGCACAGTCCCGGCTCTCTCAGCCTTTCCTCATACAGGAGATGCTCCAGTCCCCTAATCGTCTTCGTGGCCCTTTGCTGCCCTCTCCCCAGTACATCCGTGTCTCACTTGTACTGAGGAGCCCAGCGCTGGACACGGCACTCCAGGTGTGGCCTCACCAGTGCTGAGCAGAGGGGAAGGATCACCTCCTGACAGGATCACCTGCTGACAATGCTCTGCCTGATGCAGCCCAGGATATCGTTAGCCGCCTTTGCAGCCAGGGCACATTGCTGGCTCGTGTTCAGGCTGGTATCTACCAGGACCCCCAGGCCCTTTTCTGCAAAGCTGCTTTCCAGCTGGGTGGCCCCCACCATGTCCTAGTGCCTGAGGTTGTTCCTGCCCAGGACTTTGCACTTGCCCTTGTTGAGCTTCACGAGGTTCCTGTCAGCCCATTTCTCTGGCCTGTCCAGGTCCTTCTGGATGGCAGCACAACCCTCCGGTGTTATGAGCCACTCCTCCCAGTTTTGTGTCATCTGCAAAGTTGTTGTGGGTATGCTCTTATACGGATACATTCTTATTTTTCTCTTCTAGTATAATTCCCACAAGAAATCCATGAGTGACTGGATAGTAGGCATTTTGTTTACTAGTGGTTTCCACTATAACCAATGTTGTCTCACTCTTCCTTTCTGCTCTCCCCTATCCTTGCATTTTTTCATGTCATATTTGACAATTTCTAGAAGTGTCTGTCTTTTAATAGCTTGTTTGCAAAATAGCCTGATATAATGCATTACTGGTCTGTAACAGGACAACGTATCAATACAAATAACTTCTATAGCAGATAACTTGCTTGAACTTGTCTTCAGCAAGACATAAGAATGTGGTAGGTCCAAGCCAAACTATATACTACCCTTTCAACCTCCTGGAAGACACATTAAACATGAATTATCCAGAAAAGAAAAAAAAAATTCTAAAATCGTAAAATATTTAAAAGCATAAAATCTTCATCTGGCATTTTAGGAGTAGAGTATAACTGCAAGGTGGCAGGAACCTAAGATGTGAAACAGTTGGCATGCTTTTTTCCTGAGAACAATGACAACAACAACAAAAAAACCCCAGGAACTTCCCCCCTCCCCAAAATAAAAAATGTCTGAAAAATTGTCTGTGACCTCTTAAATTCTTAAGTAGAATTAATACTTTTAGAAATTAAGACTGATGAAAAATACTTCATGATTTAAAAATGTAGGGTTTTGGAAAATTTCTTTTATCAATATTTTCATAAAAACTTGACTATACATAAAATTATCGTGTCCTTATAACTGATTTAAAATAATAATCAACCTATTTTTCTTTGAGTGTATTAGTTTGCTTTTCTAAGAGCTATACAGTATATTCATAACTGGTAAAATAATTCTATTAATTAGACCCAGACTGGTATCGTGACTGTGACAAGGGTACTTTGGGCAAGAAAAATCTTTCGTTTAAATGAAGTAGTAAATGGTTATTTATAGCCAAGTTTCTGGCAGCACATGTTTTTGGTATTCTAGTTAAAAGAAGCATTCTTGAACTGCTCAGTCAGACATCACTTGAGCCTTATGTTTGATGAAAATGCAAGCTTCCTCCAGACATTAAAATTCTGTAGCCTTAAGCGTATAATTGATGATGAAGTTCTCCAAGATAGGCTTATACTACTAATTTGGGGCATTTTGATGAGAGTTACTCTGCTTGTAATACTCATGCTGAAGTAGTTCGAATTATTTTCGTGCAGCAAGTTCATGGAAGATTTTTTTAGAAGTGTAGAGTGTGATTTTCAAATGTGACAGTCACAATCATTATACCTCTTTTTAAACCTACAGAGGTAATACAGAAGAGGAACAGAACAATCAAAATGGTACAATGACCATTAAATGCGTTGAGTTTAGGCCCCCTGACTCCACGTTGCTTTGGCTAACAGGGTGGAAGAAATGCAATGACCATTTTCACTCACAATAAAATGCTCCAGGTGATGGAATGCCGTATTGAGACAAACAGCAACTATGAAAATCATCCTTGAAAGAACTTAATAGAAGGTATGATTTTTCTCTATATGTTCTCTTCTACGGCCAGTTTTGTTTTCCTGAGTACAGTATGATATACTGTAAATATTTTTGTTAATTGCCAGACTGGGCAGGAGCTCTTGTTACAAAATGGGAGGAAAGAAAAAAAACAAAGACAAAGTATGTTTTCTTTAAAAATCATGTAATCTGTTGGCGTCACAGGATTCCATCTGAGTCCTTCAGGAGGCTAACATAAAGGTGGTAGCATTTCTGGAAATGCTAGAATCTTTTTTTATGTTTACTTTTTCTTCTTTTTCTTTTTGACCACTGTTCTTTCAAATACATTTTCTATTAGTTGACATTTCTCTTCTGCATGATTTCAGTTCCTGGTAGTTTACTGTGTGATCTCATAGCTACAGCTGAATAAGCTTTAAAAGTGTTACCTTGCTTTTTAACTTCTGATTATATCTTTCAAAAGTTCCATTAAGTTCTAATTTAGAAGAAGAAAAACATACAGGGGAGGAGGAATAACCAAAAGTCTGTATAAAAACACTGTTGGAAGTTCCAGAAGGCAGCCAAGCAAGCTCCTAATTTGTATTGCTAGCGTGTAGCGTACAATTTTGCAGAAAACATAAATAATCAGGTATTGTGTGTAGGATTCTGTGAGTTGTATAAAAGACAGTATTCCAACACGCGTTGCAGGCTGTGGAGCGTGCGAAGTCTTCCATGGCTGGGAGACTAGGCAAATATGCTTGGTGGCTCTGAACCTGCTGAGGAGGCGGCAGTGGAACCTGCTAGAGACTGTCAGTTACTTCTTGTGGGCAACAGCTGGCTCCTAAGTCCTTAGCTTCAAGGCCAATAAGTATTAATGATATTTAATAAGACAACTAATGCTGTTTTTTCTCCCTAAAACATTGATAAATGGTATTCCCTTAAAACATTGTCATGAAGCATTCTGCTGTTTTTGCTTTCAGTGCTCGTGAATATTAAGCAGAACACCAATGATTGAATTCAGTCAGGCTGAATTAAAAACAACACTGTTTTGGAGAGTTATTTTTAATCTGAGTAATTGCACTGATTGAATTTGCCACATGCTCCCAAAGCAGTTGTACCTGTAGGAATAGGAGTCAGTGACCAAAGTGACAAGGTGACTTGGGAAGCAAGAGAGCTTCTTAAACTAGATTAACATACTGTGAAACTTTACAGCCTCATTGCTTGTAAAAGTTGTCCCTGTTCATCTGCTTAGTCCAGTAGTGGAAATGAGTGTTTCCAGGATTGGACCTTTGGTTGCATATTTTTCTGTCTTTTTTAATGTCAAGTGCTACTATTCTTATAGATCCTCATCAGGAAAAGTCCTGCCAGCCAGTTCTAATATAACATTTCTGGTTTGACTTGACACTATTGATGCCAGGAAGATTAAGTATGAAATGTCCTGAGAATTAAGAGAGATTTTCCTGCTTTCCACCAATTTTTTCCTCTGAGGCCATGGTGGGATACTACCTATTGTCATTGATATATCTTGATCACAGAGGAAATCACCAGTGGCAGAGATAGTTCACAGATTTTGGAAACGTGAGTGACAAATCCAGCTAAGACAAAAACTTACCATTTTTTGTCTTATTCTTAATGCTATTCTGTGCTTCAAAAATAGTAAGTTATGGTACTGTTAATGCTCAGTGCCTCACAGAAGCTGGCTTTGCCTTCCATCTTCACAGATTTTTACAGATGCACAAAACACACCTAAGCCTTCATTGCAGTTCTTGACAAAAGAACAACCGTGTATCTGTTTTCAATGTATTTTAAAGTTATATAACAAAACAGTAGAGAAGACAAAAGCACGGATCTTTATTGTAAAGGATAAGACATGGAAATAGGAACGGGAGATGGAAATTATTTCTGACTGTGCCATGGATCTCTTGTGTAATCCTGGGAAAGTCACCTAGCGCTCCATATAGGATAGAGATTTAAATTTATAGGTAAATAGTTTTCTAAATCTAGTAAATAATCCCTTTATGCCTCTGCCTTGTTGTGAAATGGAAATAATAGGATTCCTTTTGCTCATCAGACAGTTGGAATACTCTTGTGATAGGCTGTATGGAAGTGCCTACGTGCACTCCTTAAAATGAAGAGTACTCCTTTTGGAAATACAGAAGAATTGCAAAATGAGTGTCTCTATCCACCTTAAGTTTTATGCTAGCTCCTTCCCCCACCCCCCCCACCCCCCCTTTTTCCCTCTGCCTGCTTTCAGGGGCTCACTGCTGCAATGAATGGTGCTTTCTAGGGAATGCAGCTGTTCAGTCCTGGAATTAATATGTAAATGCTCTTCTCTTATTGAAGCAGGGGAGGAAGATGGAACATAGCTGTATTTTCTCTAATCAACATACTCTCTTTTTCATCTGGAACTACAACAAAGCTGACTGTCAACCACACAAGTAATAGAATATTTATTTTTGCAGAAATAAACACAACCAGAAGCATACTTTTCTTGAAAGCTTTTACTGACCAACCCAAACAATATTTTAGTTCAATGAAAATATACATATTTAGAACTATTCACACACAAATCTCTTATGCTTTTTCAGTAAAACAAATAGAACAAACTAAGTACATTGACAGAATGCTAAATTCAGCTGCAGAAGTGTAATACAGAACTGCAAATGTAACGACTACTGGATTTTTGCAAAATACGAATTCATATGTTGGAACCATCCCTATTGTAACAGTTCAGTTCTGCCCTCAGATGCACAGGTAGGGGTCTCCCAGAATCTGCTCAAGTCTGATTTGTGTGCCTGATTCTTCACAGGACAAAGTGAATAAAAATACTATCCAATAGTAATAATGAGATTTTACAGTTTGCTCAGCACAAAGGTAATTCAACAAATTGTGAGATGGTAGAAAATTGGACCTGCTCTCTTGAATTCACCCATATAAACAGAAAATGTTTCAGGACTCCAGATATCAAAGGACACCAAATGAGCTATGCAGAGAGTACCAGTGACTCCCTACAGAGTTTTAGTAGAGCAAAGGAAACGGTACAAGTTGTTGTTTTGAACATTGTTTTTGATACGGCATGACATGCACTTAGATTGAAAAATATATACTCTGAAACTAGTGTGTGACAGGCCTCGTATGCCTTTTTACTGATGTTTAATTTAGTTTCTTCCCTTCTAGCATAGAAGACACATTTTTACATTTGGCTGCAATTTCTTTGGACAGTTTGAGGCAACAGTAAAATAAAACTTGAGCAAAGAACACAGGACAGGGTTAAAGCTAAAAGCAAGATCCTAAAGTCAAAAACAAGAACTTGAGGTCAATAAAGCAAGCTATTGGAAAACAATGTAAAGGATTGAGGCTGGAATTGCAGGGTGGGCTGACCTAAGCCAACTTAATCGATAGCTTGGCTGCTGAGTTGGGAATAAACAGAACTGCTTGTATGTGAAGAAGAAAAATGTGACAATGGAACTTTAACTTTTAACATATATCTAAGCTATGTAACCTTTGCATTGAAACAGTATGTTAACAGTGCAAATTGGCCAAGTCCTAAATGGCTGAACACATTAGTGAATGTGATCTACAGGCTGTATTTTGAACTTTTGGTAAAATTGAAGGACAAAAGTAGTCCTGTAACAGTCAAGACACCCTTCAGTTGGAGGGATAAAAACACCCAATATATCAATCAGCATGCTGTGTATGGCATGAGTCAAATTACATGAGACGTAGCAGACAAATTTTATTAGACTTAAAATTCCCATCTTTGATTATGTCCTTTTAGAGGTCTTTTACTAAAAACTTTAGATAGTGGTGACACAATAAGTGATTCCTTCTTTCTCCTTGTAGAAGGGTAGTATAAAGAAATGGGTGAGGCACAATGAAGAAAGATAGGGGGGAAAAAAAAACAACAAACTGAAGATGCCTGAAAGGTAGTAGGATAGTAAGATAAAATGCAAAGGCACTTCTTGAACTACCTTCCCTGCATCATCAAGATCATAATATTTACACTTCAGTTTTTTCCCCTTAATTTTAACAAAGTTAAGGAGGAGGTTTTGACTCACTTTTGTGATCTATAAGCTACTCTTACAAGATGTGGCACTTGTGGCTATTGCTGTCAGGTTTATGGGATATTTGGTTACCTTTAGGTTGTTGGTAAATAGTTGCTGAGAAGTTAACCTACAGTTTGTTGGCAGATGAATTACATTCCTGTGTAAATCTGTGGGATTCTGGCCTATTTACACCCCCTGCAAAGTACTGTCTGCAGTTTGATACTGATCACTGGACTAGAATAAACACACAAAAAGTGGATGATAATGTTATCTCTCATAGAGCAGAGAGCTCTTTAAAAAAAACTAGCTGTTTAACTTGTGTGACTGGCTCAAAGTAGAGTTTTCTTGACAGGCAGGCCACACCATAAGCGTGAAATCTGTCCACGCATTCAGTGGTTAGAGTTCATTTTCTTTTTCTAGGCACTAAATCAAACCACTTTGCAAAACCTCAGTTATCTGCAAAACCTTTAGCCAATCAAGATCTTCCTCCAAACAGTTCCCACCAGGTAGTCTCAGATGCAATCTCTAATTTGTCTTCTGAAATTATAAAACTGCTCCTTTTTAAATTGGATGGCTTTTATATATTTAATCAGGCTGGATGTCTCTAACTTAAGTGAAAATTGGTGACAGTGAGGGTGATGATAAGGCTTCACCAGTTAAATTTTTCATGATACAGGCATGCTACTTGTAATACTGTTTAATGTTTTAGATGAAGGGCAGTGAAGTCCTTGGGAGAAATCTCTCTCAGGGTCTCATCTCACTCCCCTGCCTGTTCCCAGTCAGCCAGCTCTCTGTGCACATAACAGCAGTACTCAGAACCCAAATTGCCTTCCCTCATATGTTAGCTCCTGGGGAGCTGGGCCTCCTATGAATCCAAAACAAGTAACAGTGATCTATTATTTTTGTGGGAAGAAAGGGTGTGTGCATGAAGTATTGGGGGAGAAAGAGGAGTACCAGTAGTCAGGAGGACAAAACTGTGTTGAGCCCTTTCCCCTCCTCTAGCCTTGCTGGAGTGAAGATCTTGTGCATGCTGTGCAGGATAGGGTTGGGCTTAGCCAGATAGTTTTGGGCGATACCAAATCAGACTAGTGTTGAGAATGCTGTGCTGCTGTCTAAATGTGTTGGCATTGCTGGGTACTGGTATGTTTAGAAACACAGTGCTGCTGTGGAGTTTCTGGGTGCCTCTGTGTGTAATATTCTGTAAGCTTCTGCTTTTATGGTCATTCAAGGTGTTTAGTTATCTTCTGAAGAAGGTGGTACTGGGACAAGTTCTGCACTTAGCTTTACCTAATTTCTGTTAACTTCAATGAAAATTACAGCTTTGAACATGATGGGAAGATGGGCTCAGAATGTGGATTTTTTTCTATAGCATGCTGAGCATCCTTCCTCTACACTTTCCTTGTTTCCCCTCCTTCCAGTCCATTGCTTTTAAAATATTTTACTATTATATGTGGAGTGCAAAACAGATAGTATTAGAATTGTAGCTGAACTTTGAAACTATACTATTTTATTCGGTATGATGTTTAACCAACATATCCTGTATTTAATTAACGGTTATAGTCTTTCAGAAGGGCAGAAATGCTGGATATGGTGTGTTTGAGACGTTGTCTTTCCCAGAGACAGGAATCGTCTTCCATACTGGTTACTTCTACAGCTTCAAATCCTTCACATGTCAGCAATAGGTTGTTAATACCCACTTGGAATATCTAGAACAGATGGTAGTAAATAAGTGCCAAATTAATTTTTCACCAAAACCTTGTATTGAATTTAGAATCTTCAGCAATCTCAACAGGGAATGCAATTTGTCTTTTCTAAGTTCTGCTTGCTTAACAAGCTGTCAACCTCTTTGTTTCCTGGGTTCACTCTGAATAAATAGCAGAATATCAAAATACCATCAGATTCTCATCTTCACCACAGCTCCCTTACCTCTAGCTTTTGTGTTATCTTTGATGTGACCATAGAAATCCTATATTTATTCACAAATGAGGAAGTTCAGACAAGCATCTGAACTTATGGATTCCTGAACCTCTGAATAAATCTTCATCACTGAAAAGAACTGTCAGAATCTTCTCATCAGGCAGCTGGAGTTCCTGCCACTGTGTATTTCTTTTTTCCTTACATTTTTCATTGTAACACCTTGGTGCCTCATATATTGAGGTGAATTGGTCTTGTCAACATCTGTGTCATATGGTGAGGGTTTCTCATCTGTGTTTGATTGATATAGAACTGGAAGGACAGTTTGTCTTGATGTTTTGCAGTCCAAAGTTTTCAAGAGCAAAACTATGTACTTCTAACTCAACGCCAGAAGTTTGATTATCAGAAGTCTAGAAAGCATATTGCTGTGGGCTCCAGAAGTGACAAACTAATATTGATGGATTTCTTCATATGAGTTGGGCTTAGTGCTGTTCTCTGGAGGAATCCAAACTTGTCATATCCACTGGGAAAAGGGGTAGCATTTGTCTGTCCTGGACAGACACGTGATACCACAATGGTTTTCAGCCATACGAAGTGTTTCATAGTGGGTATCAACGTATAGTACCAACCTTTCATTGCACTGAACATCCTTTCCCGAGTCCTGTTTGCAGATTCTAGATGTCTTTTGTTATTTGTACTGCCTACTGCTTATAGTGCTTTGTACAGGGTTTTATGCAGAAATGTTCTGGGACAGCTTTTTGTATACGCAAATGTGTATATATGTGTGTGTGTAAATAAATATCTGTAAATATACACATGTATATATATGCTTGCATACATTGATTAATGATGGCTGAATGCTACATTGCTTGGGGTTTGTTTCTTTGCCTACTTTGTTCTTTGAGAAGAGGGATCCCTGTGAAAAGAGTTTGTCCTGAGAAACTTCTCTCTGAATGGAAGTCAAATACTTTCTCAGGATATACATACAGAAATATAAAAAGCAGCACCTAGTTCCTGGAACATTTGTATATGCTGAACAGCAAAAAGAACCTTTCAGTTCTGTGCAAAGCTTGTATTTAAAAGGAAAATATCCAGCCCTGTTCTCTATAGTACAAGGACTATATAGACAAAATAATA
Organism: Platalea leucorodia; assembly: GCF_965183815.1. NCBI lineage: Eukaryota > Metazoa > Chordata > Aves > Pelecaniformes > Threskiornithidae > Platalea > Platalea leucorodia. The sequence continues at coordinate 27,560,799 of NC_138826.1, forward strand.
ATTAGTCTGTTGGGAAACAATTCTGGCTCAGTTACAGTTGTTAAGAAAATGTCTAACTGCACAGTAAGTTGGTGGAATGCAGCAGAAGCAATTACACTGGAAATGGTGCTGTGCAGAAAGAAATTAATGTTGATGTGAATGCTAAATTAGATCCAAACAAAGAACATTCAAACTTGTCTTTAAGAACCTCTTGAGCTCTGATCCTCTGGGAAATGAAATGATCTTTCATGGCAGAAACTCAGACACAGTGGCACTCAGAATGCCAGCAGAAAGCAGTGGAAATTGCACTGATGAGGTGCTGTCACTCCTCTGCATTAGACCCGCAGAGATTCTGTAAAGAAAACTAAGGATGGAGCTGCTTGGGCAGTGTCGCTGCAAGCTGAATCTGTTCTATCCTTCCCCCCTCTGGAGTTCCCATCCATAATAAACTAGGTGGGATGGCTTTCAATTCTGTAAGCATAGACAACCAAGTCAGCTTGTGGTTAAATTATTTATGCCGAGAGCTGAATGTGAAGTTACATGGGCAATGTGTTCTCTTTAATAAAACCTGGATTTGGCTGTGGGAGAGGGAAAGAACCTTGACTAGTCAAATAAGATTTTTTTTTTTTTGAGTGTGGTCTGTTACAAATTGAGTCAGAGTGGGGGCAAAGGGGGAGGGGAAGTGAAAAATAAAGCAGGTTTAAAAGGGCATTGAAAAGCCTGTTTTGCATATCGTTTGCTAAACCCAGGACTGCTGGGAGGATGATGTGTCACTGACTGATATGATTACATTATCCACATAGAAGGAATTTTAAGGAGTTCTTAGAGATTTTGGAATTTATAGATTGAATGATGCATTATTACTTTTGTCAAGATACTTTAAAAAAAAAGTATAGAAGGCTGTTTTTACTTTTTGCTGAGTGGTATGTGTATTTATTTACTATGTCATCCCTTTCCTTAATGCAATGTTAAGGTATTTACAAAACTCTGCTTAAACAAAATTTAATAAAAATTTAATATAAGCACCACATTAAAAAAACTTTTTAATTGAGAGCTGGGGTTTTTTAATGTGTTTCCTGTCAAAGTAACCCAATAATGAGTTAAAATTAAGAAGCTAGCAACTCCAGTTTGTTTTGCGTGAAATGTTTTGTCACGCTGGGTAAGGCTTGATGCTGTACCTGCGCAGAGGAAGATTCCTTTTTATCCTAGACTACCCAGGTTGTCAGAACTGACATGGAAAAAGAAAGGAAGAGAGCAGTTAATATGGACCTCTAGGAAGACTTGTTTCTCTCCCATCCTCAGTGTCAGTAGCTAATACAATTGAGTTACCTGTTTCTTTGACAAACTTATATTCATATTAATGTACATAAGATACCCCCTTAAATACCTCCGTCTCAGTCACACTCACATGCATTACTTTGAAGAAGACCTCAACCAGATAATGCTGGTTTATTAACTGTCTTTTTCACTTCAAATGTCGATATAGCGCTTTGCCGTTGCCTACAGAAATGTGATTTCAGAGTTAAGATTGTATGTTTGTGGGACATTTGGGTAGCAGGGGGTGCAACCTTCCTCTATCTGGAAACAAAACCACTCTAATACTCCTTTTTAGGCTCTCAGTTGCAGAAATCCCTCCAAGGGACATAGTAATGGCCCATTATTTTTTTTGCAGCAGCTATAGCCAGCCACCTTGTACAATCACTTCTTGGGGAAAGAAGGATTTATCTCATTTTAGTTTAAATCAGCAGTTTTAGAAATCATATAGAAACTTGTCTTCAACTCCAGTAATTGTTTGGCTCAAGCATATTAAACACTTTCAGTGGAAACCTAGAAAACATAATTTTTCAGAGTTTTTCCTGTCCCTGTCAGAGATATGACTCAAAGATGGTTCTTGAGAGCACACTGTACAGCTGCGGGCAAACGGAGTTAGAGGCTTTCGAGCAGTCCAAAATAAGTTATTTTACTATAGATTTGGGGTGGACAGCGTGCCTGCCTTCTGCTTCTCTAGCCATGCAAATCACAGCGTGAGAAATAGCTTCCATGCTTCTTTTATAATGTGACTTTGTTGCACCTGAAATTACATTGCAGAAATACTATTCTGAACTCTAGTTTCCCTGTGGAAAGCTTAGGTCAGGCAAAGTAGCCTGGAGGGATACATTTGCCTGATTAAATTTGATGTATTCTGTGTATCTTTCCTTGCTTCTAGCCTTCACCTAGTACATTTATTCTACAAGCTTTAAGTCGGTAATCAACTACAGCACCCACCTATTAGAGTGATTATTGTTTTACAATATATAACGTCTTACATTTGGACCTCGCTGTTCCCTTTATGTAAACATAAGATGGGAAATGATTAAATTTGTACCTTGAGATAAACTGCGCCACACAGACATCGAAGGACAGCTTTAGACTTGTGTTGCTTTGGTAAATTAATACCTGTTACAAAAGAAAAAAAATCCTGTCATTGAAGCCACAAAATGTACAATTATGAATCATCAGAGGCAGCTAATTCTTTCATTTCATTCTCTCTAATGAAAAGAAATGTATACTGGAAAAAATCCTTTTGGAAAAAAGGCAAATCAACAGTTTGGAAAAAAATCCCGGATAGTCTCGAGTATTTTAAAAATGTTTGAAGGTATTTTTGATTGAAAATTAAATAAAAAATTTTTAATGGTCACAGACTAAAAACATATCTGTGAGTCAAAAATAGCCTCTCAAGAAAATCTTAAGTCATTTGGTGAAAATTATGTTTTAGTGATATTTGATCGCACTATTGAAGCCTGGTTTCCAATGTATTTGCTTTTTTAGCTTTCTTGCACCCTGGCTGCCTCACACTACCTCTGTCCCTGATACTGTTTCCAGCGAGCCGCCTTCATCAATGCCCTCAAGCCCTCCCAGTCCTCAACTGGCTGGGCATCAGCCACCCATGTCTGCAGATTAAAGGGAACACAGATAATTGTAGAACTCACCCGTAGTCTTTCCATTAGTGGCAACAATTATTAGGCTGTCTCTCCTGTGTCTCAGCTGTCAATTTTCATGGCACTTATAGGAACTTCTTCTCTTTGAGATCTTACCTGTTTTAAATCAGATATGATGGAAATTTGCTAGTGGATTGAAAAGTTATTAAGCTGGAGTGATGGACCTACTGGAGTGTTGTGACCTACTCTGATGAGTCCCTTTTCCATAGAACATCATCTTAAAACTAAGCAAGCCAAAATATTTTGTTATTTTCTAGTGTAGAAAAATATGACTATGAATACATTTCACAGTTAAATACATTTCAATCTTGTAAAATTTTATTCTTGTTGAAATACTTCATAACCCAAAGTTCCTCATTCAATGAAAAACTATAAACCAAAGGTCTGCAGGGACAAATATTTTGCAGTAAAATGAGGTATTTGTCATGTGCTTCTCAAATTTAATTCAAATTTAACTATTTCCCCATTTAACTACGGAGAAATCTTTTTTTTTTTTTTTTTTTTTTTGGAAGATAAGCAAAATAATCTGATTGAGTTATACATTGAGTGTTTTATATTTTGCCAACTTTTAAAAATTCACTCTATTTTGTGTTAAACCCAATTAAACTTTATTAAAAAGCTCATTGAGTCAATGAACAGATCTTAGCATAAAACAATCCTTTTGCATTATCCGCTTGCCCACACTGTCTCTTTACCTATTTAAAGGAAAAAAAACCAAATACCACCACATTGTAGAAGAAAAACTTGTCATCTGTTTCACTCATAAGTCTTAACATGGTGTGCAAGAAAAATCTGCAAGTTGCTTAATGAGGTATGCTCTTTAAGTGAGGTGATAGAAAGTAATGCACTGGGAACCAGTCTAAATAAATCAGAACTTATCATACAGATGTTCGAAGATGACTAGAAGCCTGAAAATGCAAATAAGCGTTGGCTAAATTTTTTTTAAATGCCTAAGTCTGATGGCTAAGTCTTACTAATTTCAGTGGGATTTAGCTGTCTAACCTGCCTAAGTGATTTTGAAAAATAACGCAAGCTGCCTGTCTGCATCACTAGGTGCCTAAACACTTTTGGAAAATTTGTCCTTGAATGTTCTTAATAAAGAAAAATGATGCATCAAAATACGAGAGTGCAGTCTCAAAGTAGGATCAGAACAATGTCTCAGAAAAATCTAACCTGGGCTTAGAAGAGCTCATGACAGATGACACGATTCCTAAGTTTGTTGTAAGCCACAGTACATGAAATAATTTTCTGCAAATTCTACTCAAATGCCCCAAATGAATTTTATATCTGTCCAATTATGCATAACAGGCAAAGCCTATGCAAACATAGTAGTCAGCCAAATACAACCCGAGCACAATCCCAGGTATTCACACCATTAACACATGATATTCCTTTTGCCATAAGTTGTATCCAGTACTGAAGATTAAACACTTCAACGATCTTAGCAATATTCTTTAATGAAGTGCCTTATTTAAGAAAATGTGTTGCATGTTAACAATCCATGTATTGCAAAATAGTGCCTATTGAAGTTTAATTAGTGTAAATAGCATATCCAGTGATTCATGTAATTAATTGCAGATCACATATTTTAAAAAAATCAATGTTTTTGTTAGTGGTATGCACAAACCTACAATGAATATTTGAACATCCAGTCATCAGCTGGCTAGATATAGGAGCACTAGCAAAGTCGAGTGTCAGTTAATATGTCAAACATCCATTTCTTTTCTAAGTTCTATACAGGAAATGATACATAAACCTGTGAAAGTCAAGTGGGAGTACAAGTGAAATAAAATCCAGTTGGTAAAGGAAGTAAGTTCGGGGGAAAAATTATATCTATGCCATTTTCTTGCCATACCTTTTTGTACGTCCAGCACAAAGACAAATGTAAGGATTGGTAAAGAATATTTCTTTGGAAATTGTCTTTTTCTTTATGGTAGCTATCGGATTTTTTTTTTTTGCATGCTTTTGATTTACTGTTTTAAATAATTCAATCATTTAAGTGTTCTTGCTTGTTTATCGTATAATATTGTCTAGTAGGATCTTAGCTCAGAAATGCCAAAGAGAGAGGCTAGTCTAGGATTTGGTGGGTTCAAATTTCTGCTTTGTCTCAGAACTGCTATCGTGCAGGTTTGGGCAAGTTGTTCTGCTTTGCACTTCAATATCCATCTGTAAAGTGGGGATAATACACTGCTTTGTCTCACAGGAATATGGTTGTGAATAAACACATTACGGTTTATATTGCAGTCAAATTCTTTATTTTGGAGATACTGTTAAGATAAGTATCTTACGTGGATTTGAGTGTAAAACACACTTCGCTCATAATTGAATGTCATTTTTTTTATATATCCATATGTACAGCAAGATAGTTTTGGTACAGCAGAAAGTAGGGTAAGCTAAAAATTAACATGCGCTTGGGTGTACAGCAGAGTTTCTGACAATTTCCTGCTATTGATTTGGCATAATGCAATAATGTACTTCAGTGAGACCTTTATAATGCAGATGGTGCGGCTGTGTTCTGTGCAGATGGCACTGATTTACTGCTGTGTTCTACAAAGTATGGGAAGTCTTTCATTGTTAGTGTGGATTGACAGCTCTGAGCAGGAATAACAAGATTCTAGACTATCCGTCCTTCTAGCTGACTGAATATCTTCAAAGCTGGGAACCATGGAGAGCCTGAGGTAAATAGTCCAAGCCCGTGTTTCCATTGCACAACTGTGATCCTACTACGAACGCATCATTTTTTTGCTCTTGACAAGTGACAATTCTTTGTCAGGTAGTTCGGAATGTCAAGAGGTTCAGTATATAGGTCTGAAAAAAGATGGTTCTTTAATCATGATCACAAGAATGTTTAAAGTATGATTTTACCCATTCACTTTGTTCTTTGAGTAGCCAGTTACAGGCTGCAGGTGTTATATATGGTCTGTAGGTATCCAAGGCACATAAGGCGGCCCTTCACTGTCTGTGGAAGGTCCAAAATGCAGCTCAACCTCAACGTGCTTGTTGGCACTTTTAAAAAATGGGTTGGGATAATAGAAAGAAACTGGCTTTTAACATTACCAAAAATAATGAGAACTTCGAGTTCTTCCCTATTTTTTCTTCTCCCCTTTCACATTCCCTTTTTTCTTCCATATTCATGTCAACACACCTGAGTCCCTGACTGATGGGATCCTCCTTCTGTGTAGCCCTGGGCAGCCTCCCTTTGAGCAGGGACTGCTAGTCACATCAGACAGTGCCTGAATGAGTAGAAGTTGTGTGAAGTGCACAAATGTGAGGAAGGACAAGAGCACCAAACTAATTTTAACTTGTGACCTAATCAAGGATTTGAACCCAAGTCTCCCGAGATAAAAGGCTATTGCCCTTATTTTTCATCTGAAAAGCCATTTGGACTGCATATAGACTGTTCCCCTTGAGAGACAGTGTCAGATTGATGTACTGCAGCTTGAAATGGGACTGTAAATGTATGTGATGTTCATGGACTAGTGAATAGAGCTAGTTTACTAAGAAATGAATTACTAGCAAAATAAACAGGCTACCTCTAACCCCATCTACTGCTTTCTTACTTGAAGATGGTGTTAGCTCAGCTCCAAATGGGTGTTGATTCTGACACATTCTTACTGACACTGACATATCAGGAAAAGTTTAAATGCTGAAAACTTGTTCTCATTTTTATTATAAATATATTAGAAGAGAGAAAGGTTAGAGAAATTAAAATAGTGGAAATTGCTTATTGCTTCATTGACACGGTGCTAAGGATTCAGTTATTGAAGGGCTCCTTGTCCAATATTGATATATTTGAAATCATCCAGCCTTCATATTTAATAACCAGGGAGACTTAGTGAGTCTGTTCCAGCCTTCAGTGAGAGTGCAGACAAACAGCCTGTTATATTGCACTAAATATTTGTAAGGCAAAGCAGACTTTGAGACTTTTTTTACTTCACGTTACTTGACAAATATAAGTAGAGACTTTCAAAGGAACCTGAAATGTTGGGTACCTACCATTTTCAAATATCTAGGCCACTCAGGAGTGACCATCAGCAGATGAACTGCACTTCTTTGCTGTACAAAGACTACATTTGATGCTTTGTGGCGAAAGACATGGCAATGCAGTTGAAAGAGATATTGTTGTTCACCTGCCTTATGATCTGAAACGAGCACACTATAGGCAGTTTGGAGGTCACTGAAGCACTAAAATATTTAATAATTCTTAGAACCTCCCTAGATTTAGGGAATAATGAGAAATAAGATGATCCTGAAGATCCTTTTAAATTTTTCACGTTATCTAAGAGTTAATGGTCAGCTTGCAGTGGGGCAGGGGGGAAAGCCTTGTAATTTTGTAGTGTTTTAAGACCTCTTACTGTTTTGGAGTTATGGTGGCTCTTACTGTACTCAATATATAATGGTAGTGCCTAAGAATGAAGACAGTTAAACATGATAAACTTACAAGCAATGGCTTTAAAATTAAATTGCTGAGGTCAAGTCAGTAGTATGTCTACAAGTACAGCTTTTTCAATACTTCATACATTCTTCAGCTGTTATGAGATAGAAGGGGAAATGTATTTAAAAAATAGATAGCAGTTAAGTAGTATTAGTAAATTTGGGATTATTTCCTGTTTCCCTTCCTTTATTGAAATGTAGGTCGGTTTTCCTAATATAAATCTCAAATGAGCAGATCATTGTGGGAGGGGGAACAGAAGAAAAAAAATATGTTAAGGAGTCCAAACTCAATATTATCTCATTAAAGACTAGTGGCTTTTTTTTTTTTTTTTTTTTTTGATGTTATGGGTGAACATTTTATTCAACACTAGGGATCTAAAGTGTTTTGCTCTGTAACACTGTGGAACTTCAGGTTCTGAGATTTAAAAATCACACAGAAGACTAGACTGAATGATGTCCATTGCCTGAGGCAGTGAAAAAAGTCCAGAGAGGATGAGGAACTGGTTGCTTGGCAGGTGGAGTTTTTAAAATAATAATGAAAAGGTATCACCTTATCAAAGTGGGTTACAATCATTTTTATGTTCTATGTAAAAGTAGATTGAGGTACTGGAAGGTGACATTCCTTGCCCATAAGTTCCTAACAGAGCTGTATCAGGGTCAGAAACGGAAACTCGTTCTCATGAAGGTGTCTTGCTTACAGTGTTAAAATGTGATTACGTTTTTAGGAGGAAAAAGTTTTTAGAGATTTCAAAAGATCTTTGATATAAAATCTTGGCTTTCAAATATTCAAGTTTTTATTGTTTGCTTAATAGTAAATCTTCACACTATACATTTTTTTTCTTCTGATTATTTCAAAGGGCTTATGTACTTCGTAGAAGACAAAGTGAATCAGTAAAGTTCTGTGTTGAGCAGTACCCTATCAACAGTGACTGGTGGGCTTGTGAAGTGGAAACATCCTGCATTTTCCCATTCTGGCTTTCTAATCAGAAGCTATACTAGAACAAGGTAGTCAACAGAGATGGCAAAGGGTGAAAATGACAGTATCCTGGAAGTCTTATGAATGCTAGAATCACCCCAGATGCTTTTCTTTTAATTCTTGCTTCACCTATTTTGTTTACACTTAAAAACACTCTCCTTAAAATTACTGTGCTTCTGTTCCTTCATTCAGAACTCTGGATCATAACCAATAGCTGTGGAATAACAGTTATTATTTTCCATTATTTTAATGCCTTTAGATTTTTAGAACACCATTGCTCAAGTACATGTAGAAGAAAACAGTTTGTGTTTTGAGTTGGTATGTGTTCTGTAGAACAGCTTGTACGGCTGCTGCTCTCTAGCAGAACTCTTCTGGAAAGGTGGTGATGCTGTCATATACTCCTTTATCTTTTTTTAGCCTGCTTGCAGTGAATATAGCCATCAATGAGACCACAATCCATGCCTGTTTTGGAGTGAACTTTTAATTCTGATTAATTGGAGGTCGGTTCTCTTCCAATTTTGTTTTCTTATTTGATGTACTAGGAGAAAAGGCATATTATTTCAGGAGACATGAGATGGTAATTTTGGAGGGCTGGGGAGTGGTTGGACCAATGCTTCGTGATGTGACTGTGATCAAAATGGTTGATGATAAATGTGATTTCTTGATGTGAATGCAGCACATTCTCTTAGCATGTATTCCTTGTTGACCCAATTTGGAGTAGGGGAGAGGGAGGGAGGCTGGAAAAGCTGAGCTGTTCAATTATTTTTAATCCTACCTATTGATGTAGTTTCTTAATTTGTTGTTTGTTTTGATAATTTGGCAATCATTGTCTTTACAGGTTAAATTCAAATGTGTTTGCAGTGACTGAGTGAAATGTTTAGAGCAGAGTGAGATTATTAGGGGGTTTTTTGAGAGAGAGGTTTTAGAACATATTGGGCTTTTTTTTTGAGAGAGAGGTTTTAGGACATACTACATAGGTGTCTTCTAACTCCTGTTCTGTGTTTATTAAGAGCACTTTCAAAAATTAAAACTGAACCATAATACACATTTTTAGTCTTTGTCTTGTTTTTTTTTTTTTATGCATTTTTTTGTTTGTTCAAGGTTTAATTTTGAGAGAGATTCAACCTAACAATGTTCATGCAAGAAACGTGATAGAAAATTCCATGTTCAGTAGCTGCTTCTTCAAGTCAGAATATGTTATGTCAGTCTAAATTGAGAGAAGCAGCCAACCAGAAAGCTCAGCGAAAACATAAGCAGTTTCTCTTCTACTGCCAGCTACAGCAGTCAGATCAACTTGGCAAAATAAGCAAGCTGGGCCAGGTGCAAACCTATTGAAGTAATGTATGAGATGAATCCTTTTTCTCATGTGGTCATATACACATCCCTGTTTGGCATGATCTAACCCTCTGATAGAAAGCTGCCTGTGGCTCCGAAAAGTACCACTTCCAGCAAGAAGCAGAGTTTGGTATCTATTCTAGTTCATCTGTCCATCAGCAGAGTTTGGTAGCAGAGCTATTCTGTGCCAGACCAAGTGTTGCTCGGGTTCTGCAGTGACTCCCGGACAGGACTAATCTGTGACCATCAACCTCCTTTCAGTTAATAAATTAAAACCAAACGGACTTCTTATTGTTTTAGTGGTCAAAAGAATAAGTGGTTAACGCTGTAAGTAACTCAGCTCTGCAATTTTATGAGGTGTGCGAACAAATGTGACTTACAGCTGTGGCCTTTCAAAGAACAAGCCCCAGAGCAATCTTGACCAGTGTGGTGCAGACATTGTATTTCACACGACCAGAGTATTGCTGGGGATTTCTTCTTCCTCTGCTTTCAGTTATTTTCCACAATGCAACATCTGCAAGAAATGTTGTCTTAACCTTGAGCTGATTTTCTTCCTGGGGGTTCAGGGATCTAAGAAAGTCATGGGTAGCATTTTTTTTTCCTAATATACTTCATTCGTTATTCAGTGTAAATGCCACAGAACTGAAATTTCCTATCAGAGTGTGTTGATTCATCACAGTTACTGACAGAAGCCAGGTTGGGAGATACACAGACTAACCTCTCCTGGTTTCTTGGTTTTCAGCCAGCCACCTTGCCAGCTAGCTGCCTACTAGCTGATGTGCAACCTGACAGGCTTCCTAGATTTCCAGAGACCTGTCCTGTGGGTTGCTGGGCAGCTAGGCTCCCCAGCTGCCCAGTTGATTTCTTGCCAGGCTTCCCAAGCTGAGTCTCTGCAGGTGCAAATCCTGCTATTCCATCAAGAAAATAATTTGTTTCTATAAGCAAGGCACTGTACCCCCAGGCAATTAGTAAGGCACTGAGTCTGGCAACAGGGAGTGGAAATCTGAAAATATGGGGAGATTCCTAGGGGTTTGTGGTCTAAGTAATTCCTAATAGAAAACCAGTTCAGATGACTTGAAACTTGTGCTCTGAGGATAAAAGGAAAAGTCTTAGAATACAGAAAACGCTTCCCATTTGGTGAAATGGTTATATGGAAAAATTCCACTTCAGCTTTGTCTTTAGGTAGAAAAGTTCATTTTGTGACTTTGTTTCAATGATTTTAGAAGATATTTTAAGGAGTTTCTGACGTCTTTATGTTCCTATTTTAGAGAGTTCTTAGCTGTACAGATCTAAGTTTACATCAGAGGTCAGTTCCAAGCCCAGTCATATTTCATGGGTTTTACAGATATTTCTCTATTGGAAAGTGTTGTGGTTTAATGCCAGCCAGCAAATAAGCACCACACAGCCACTCACTCACTTCCCCCCAAGTGGGGTGGGGGAGAGAATCAGAATAAAAGTGAGAACACTTATAGGTTGAGATAAGAACAGTTTAATAATTGAAATAAAGTAATATAATAATAATAATAATAATAAATTGTAATGAAAAGGAAAATAACAAAGAGAGAGAGAAATAAAACCCAAGACAGACAAGTGGTGAAAATGAAAAACAGTTGCTCACCACCAACCAACCAGTGTCCAGCCTGTCCCCAAGCAATAGCCTCCCTAGGCCGACTTTCCCCTAGTTTATATACTGAGCATGTTGTCATATGGTATGGAATAGCCCTTTGGCCAGTTTGGGTTAGCTGTCCTGGCTGTGCTCCCTCCCAACTTCTTGTGTGTCTCCAGCCATCTCAGTCAGTAGAGCACGAGAAACTGAAAAGTCCTTGACTTAGTGTAAGCACTACTTAGCAGCAACTAAAACATCAGTGTGTTATCAACTTTATTCTCATGCTAAATCCAAAACACAGCACTATACCAGCTACTAGGAAGAAAATTAACTCTATTCCAGCCGAAACCAGGACAGAAAGTCAAGCTACATGGTGCATAGGAACCATTAGAAACAAATGTTATATGTTTTCATTCTTTCCCACCTGCCAAGATGTTTCCTTGATGGCTGCAGCAAAGAAAACTATTACAGATGAAGATTAGATTAAAATAAATTGATTTAGAGTTTACAGGATGCTGCCTTTGGGGACATTTCTCTCTATAAAAAAGATTTATATATATTTTTATGTATGTGTGTGTTTTATACATACACATGACATACAGTGCAACAGAATGCAGAAAGAGAGAAATCAAATAGGTCTGGAACTATGTAGGGAGGTCTGGATTTAGAAGAGGGGCTTTAAGAAGGCCTGCATACCTGCAGCGTGTGTATTATTATTCATGATGGGCCTGTTTTTTTTTTTTTAATCTGCTTCAGTCTAGTCTTCTTTAGTGTATTAGTAATTTGGAAAACACAGGGAAATGAGCTTGCATGTTATGGAGGTTAGTATCTGAACACATATATGACCAGATTCAAGCACGTTATGTACATCTACCTCTGCAAGACCAGCTTAAGGGATAAGATTTCTGTGCTGTTAGAGCAGAATTGTGGATGAAAGGCAATTCTGGCAAGTTCTTCTTTGTACAATTACTATTCTTGATCGATACTGTAAATTGTTGTCAAAGAGATTTCAGTCTCTTTATCTTGTAGAAGACCCTGTATCAAAGTGAAACACATTTTACTCAGTGAAATTCCTTGAAACTCACGGCTTTCCTTCATGGATCTTACCATGTACTTTGACACCTCTTTAGAAAGGTCTCTAATTCAGAGGGCCAGCCCAGGATTTTATGAGTGCCTCCAGTCTCTTGCCTTTTCATTTTGGAGCTTGAGACTCTGGTTCCATGTTCTTTGATGCTAGACTTACGCACTGCTGAATTAGTCACAAGTACTAATCTGAGTTCAGCCTGGAAAGTCAGAAGGATTGCGTTTCTTTTGAATTAACCGAAGTGCTGGCTAGATGCTGTATCTGCGTCGAGGGATGAGCTGACAATACAAAGATTCAAAACCCTGAAAACTTGTTAGAACCAGCAGAGCAAGTTTGTAGAAGATCGGTGATTAATTCACGTGTTGGATCAACACTTAAGTCCCATTTACCACCTTACAGAATTGTCTTCAGTTAGTAATCCTTTACACAGCTTTTTATTGAAGCTGAAATGTAGAACTGGTCATACGGGTGGTCTGCTAAAGTAAGACCTGTTAATGCAGAAGGGTTATGTATTACAGATAATAATTAATTAACTCTACTTATTTTGTGCCATAAGCCTCTCTGAATTTTGCCAGACCATTCAAACAAATAAAACCACATCCACTGCAATAAAAATATCATCTACAAACACGTCAGCCAATGAAGAGTCTGAAATATAGAATAGGAAAGAAAGGTGATAAATACAGAGGCAACATGAATACAGGGCAAATCTCTCGATACCGATAAAAGGCAAAAATCAGTATGAAGCTATGAACTGTTGTTAAAATCTTTAACCAGTTCCTGCTTCTGCTGCCATTTCCAGAATCACAGCTTCTGCCGCTGACTTCTTTGTTGTTTATCTTTTAAAACTGTAAAGACACTCTGTGGTAACAGAAGAGGGGCAAAGAGCAGTTCCTAATTTCCTCTGCCTCTGACTTTTTTGAAGATTTTTTTTTGGCCATGTAGTATATCCAGCTCACACCTACCTTGTCTGATAACATCTCTGAAGAAAAAGAAAATGGAACAGTGATCTCTTTTTTTTTTTTTTTTTCTTCCATTTTCTAAACCATTATGGGAGACAGTATTATGGAAACCGAACCCATGGCATTTTTATAAATATTTCTGCAATTACAGGCACTTGCTCGTGCTCTCTTTCTCTCTGTACTACTTTATACGTTGTTTAATGGACACAGAGCACAAAAAGGCCTCTTTTTGACCATGGCATTAGGCTTGGTTTCTCTCTCTATAAGTTGATCTGCTGATACTTTGTAAACTGATTTGTCGGTGACAGTTGAAAAGTATTTTTTAATTAGTTTATTTTATTATCAAGTATATATTTGTGATATTGGTAAAAGGTGATAGAATGATAATTCTGGAGAATTAGGTTATTTTAATAATTTACAGATCAAAATACACAGAAGCGCAGGTTTTGTTTTAATTCCTCTGTCAATATACAGGCATCCTGTTGAACTGATCATCTCAGTTCAGTCTGCGTTTTCATCCCATGCTTGGATCTTTGCTGACATTATCTACTGACATGGGCAGCATTCTCCTGGCTGAGACTGTGAACTTGCTTCATGTGGGCCACCAAAAAGAAATGAGGTAGCACTAGCTTATTCACACAAAAGAAACAGATTTCAACAGATGACTTATAGATGGAAGAGTTTATGAGTTCATATCCATAATGCCTCTCCTTCCTAATGCAATTTTTGGTTTATTGATTCAGGTTGAGAAAACATCCTATAATAGTGGCCTCCTACGTGGAATCAGAACTTTTTTTCTAAATTATATAGTAGTACATCAGCACTCATTTTGCATACCTGGGTAGGGCTGGGTCAAATATTCAAATTGTGTGCATCTTTGTACAGTTTAGAGCATTGCTGATCTTAGATCTCTTCCTGCATAAAGCAGGTCTAGACACTTGTAACTGACTGACCTCTAATTATTCTGTACATAAAGAACACCTAGAGGCTAGTTGAGCTGCATCTAGTAAAAGTGGTTTTCAACCTTTCACTGCAGGGTTAGTACAGGAAAGCCATTTCCTGGGTTACAGTGCCTAGAAGCAGCTTGTACCAGGCAGCCAGACTTTATTCATATTCTATGGACCTTTAAGTGTGATCATTTAGAAAAAATAAGAGGCTTTTTTTTCTTTTTAGACAAACCTTTGAGCTTTCCTGCTTAAATCTTTCCTTTTATCTATTTACCTGCAAAAACTATATTGCTAAAATGAAGCATGCTTTGCCCTGTCCTAAATAACCAGATGACTGTTATCCATTGACTTTTCTCACCTAAAATCAGTCAGGTTTAGCCTAAAAGGAAAAAAAAAAAAACAAAAAACAAAAAACAAAACAACAAAAAGGCTTTTCTTTTGCCTGTTTTTAAACTATGTGTTGAAACTTCTTTTCTCTCTGCATTTTCTATTAACGTGAAAATATTATTTCCTTTGCATTAGGCATGTCATAAATATGAGGATGTTATTCTGACTAAGGAGTTTCTAGAAGTTTTTCCTCTCAAAATTCAGTCCCCATAAATCAGAAATGAACCTTCTGGAAATTTTGAGGGGTAGTTTGGATAAGCATACTCACTTTGGGGATTAAGACTGTGTCAAAGTCCACAGCTGAGCAGAGATAAGCTCAAGCTCTGTAATGAATTAAACTTAGACCTGTATCATATAGTCCAAACCCCATAAACTCTCCACAAGTTTGTCCCCCTATATTAAAGGTTTGCTTTTGTTTGTGTTTCTGCTGTCATTTTTTATTCTTGGTTGTTTTTTTAACTACCTTGTTAAGGTGCTACAATGTATGTAACAATCTCTAAATGGGGGACATTTTGTCACTCTGTATTATATTCTAATCACATTTAGATGGCAAAAACCCACTTTTTTTTCTTTTTTTTTTTTTTTTTTTTTTTTTGTCTGAGAAAATATCTCCCATAGATGACTCACAAAATAACAATAAATATACACTGGATGTTTCTGGAACATTTCTAAAATTTGCCTTTGGGGAGATTAACTTTGAGTTGTCGTGATCAGTGACTTTTCTCTAATCTCTTACCTGAATTAGGTTTCAAAATATGCTGTTTTTTCCTTTACTAACAGATTTTTTTTTTTTTAAAAAGATGGCATCTTCCTATAGAATTATGCTGTTCCACATATTTAATCTCTTCAGTTCTGCTGTGTTAAGTGGCAAAAGTACGGTTTTAATGCTTTTTGCCTCTGCTACTATGCTATGGGAGTCTATGTACTACTGTTATTTACCAAGAACATGATATTTAACTAAACTCCAATTAGTAACTGCTAGGCACTATCTCTCTGACAAAGCAAGAGGCATTATGCCTATCACAGCATTATTTAAAGATGTTGCACAGAATTGCTTTACCCCGTCTACAGTAAGACAAAAATTTCCTGATGTTCTCAGCAGCTAGCAACAACATGAGTGGTAATAAAGAACAGCTGCTGAAATAGCTGTATTTTGAGGCCCTAATTTGATATTGCAGGACCTTTTATTACCTGCAATGATGTGAGAGCAGAACATATACGAAACAAAGTACCTGCTTAACTTACAGATCTCTTGTCATGTTGGTGGTATAGTTACTAGGTGACTGGAAGATTCTTCACTTGTATACCAGGCATACTGATCTAGAATAGACCAGGTAAGATTTACACAGTCATTTTCAAAGATGCAGAATTGCACTAGGAAGTCTACTATAAATTATGTGTCATAGAGCAAACCTCATTTTTTATAGATCTGTCATCATTTTACTATGAAAGGCCAAATGCTGATGCCAATTATTGTTAGATGTTCTGTAGGTTTGGATTGGTGTAACTCAAGGTGGCACTTGGCCTGCAGACTGCCTGGAGTGGGAGCAATTGCTATGTCCATCCTTAACGTGGAAATGAAAATTGCTTTGATAGTGCACTTTACAAATGTACACAAGAGTCAGGTATGCCCATTACCAAACGGATTGTCCTGTAGACTTTTTGTAGTGTTTTGTGTTCCTGTGTTCAATTATCCATTTTGGAATTATTTCCACTATAGTGATATCTTTCCTGGGTTTCTAGCTCTGGTCATAAGGGCTTACTTCAATTTTGGCTGAAGTATATTAACGTCTGTTCCTTTTATTTGGCTGTATTAAAGAGAAAAAGGAGGAGATTTAAAAAAAAAAAGAAACAAACCGACCACTGTTAAGATATCCTCTTTTAAGAACAATTTCACTTTGTCAGGAACCTATATTTATGAGTTTTGAATACTTCTCTGGTTGTGTAAGATTTTTGTTTGTGTTTCTGTACAAAATAACAAACTCAAGGAGCTTATTCTGGAGGAGGATACAGGGAGACATCAAATGAATTCCTTGTGATGTCTACTGCGATTCAGTCAAAAAGGTTAACTTTTACTTGCATAGTTTTGGTGAGAGTGTAGGTCTTGCAGCAGGAATATCTCTCCTTTGCTTGTTCTTTGATACCAGTTATGAGTAAATCCCATGTGAAAATACAATAAAGTGTGTGGGATTTTTTTTTCACTATAAAACATTTTTTAAATAGTGAGAATGTTCTGTCATGTTGTAAAACTTTGCGAGCTTAGAATCAAACACCTGACAAGCTAATTTTTTTTTTTTTTTTTTTATGCCCCTTTGGACTCTTGAGTTTAAAGAGCTTACTTTAAAAGTTTGCTAATGTTACTTTAGAACGCATTTGATCCAGCTTCACTGGGCTGCATGCTGCCTCCAGGAGCTCAGGAGTTTGAGAGTCAGAAATACTGCTCTGCAGTTCTAACGTCTTTAGGATAAGAGGCACGGTCTCTAGGGAGGAAATAGAAAGTGCAGTGCTTTTCATGTATCAGATGCTATATGCAATTTTAATAATTTTTTTTTTTTTTTTTGCAACATTAGCAGCAGCAAAGTGAAGACTTTTTAGAAAAGCATGTTGGTCTATAGTTCCAGGGCTTTCTGCCAACTGATATCCTTTAACTCATTCTTCTGTGCGGACAGGCATGAATGGTTACTTTTGCTGACAGTGAGACAGGCAGTACCACACGGGGAGAGAATGCTGTAAGACTCAATAGAGAAATGCTAGCCTGCCCATTTCACTTTCTCCTGAAGAGCTTGGGGCAACAGGTCTGCAATCCAGTCACTATAACTGGTATTAAACTTGCAGCTGCATGTTGTTTTCATTGGCTGAAAGAGGCCACCACTGAGGGTCATGATCTCGGTTCTAAAGAATTGTTTTGCTTTGGAGGCTAGGTAGGCCTCCAGGAACTGCAGATTAGTTCAACAGGTGACCTGAGACTTGACCAGAGAGTTTTACTGGAAAAAAACAGTTGCTTTGAGCAAAGCCTATCTACTACAGTTCGTATGTGTACAAACCTGTAGAGGTCTGGAAGCTTTACAGAGCTCTAGTACTCCTAGGATGCCTTTAGGATATCAGGAACACTGTTTTGCTATAGAGTTGCAGTAGATTGTACTTATCTCTTTTCATGGCTAGCTCATGCATTCTTTGGGCTGGAAAAGTCTGTTGAGTCAGAAAAAACACAGAGTATCAAAGTAATACATTGACCCATTTACAAGGAGTAAATGAATCACAGAATCATAGAATGTCCTGAGTTGGAAGGGGCCCACAAGGATCATCGAGTCCAACTTCTGTCACTGCATAGGACAACCCCAAAATTCACACCATATGTCTGAGGGCGTTGTCCAAATGCTTCTTGAATATTGTCAGGCTTGGCGCCTTGACTGCCTCCCAGGGCAGCCTGTTCCAGTGCTCCACCACCCTTTGGGTGAAGAGCCTTTTCCTAATATCCAACCTAAACCTCCCCTGGCATATCTTCCTGCTGTTCCCTTGGGTCCTATCATTGGTCATCAGGGAGAAGAGATCAGCACCTGCCCCTCCTCTTCCCCTTGTGAGGAAGCTGGAGACTGTGATGAGGTTTCCCCTCAGTCTCCTCTTCTCCAGGCTGGACAGACCAAGTGACTTCAGCCGCTCCTCATATGGCTTCCCCTCTAAACCCTTCACCATCTTCGTGGCTCCCCTCTGGGCACTCTCTAGTAGCTTCCTATGCTTTTTATACTGTGGCACCCAGAACTGCACACAGTACTCAAGATGAGGCCTCACGAGTGCAGAGTAGAGTGGGACAATCACCTCCCTCGACCAGCTACCGATACAGTGCTTGATGCACTCCAGGACACCGTTGGCCCTCTTGGCTGCCAGGGCACACTGTTGGCTCATGTTCAACTTGCCATCAACAAGAATCCCCAGATCGCTCTCCGCGGGGCTGCTCTCTAGCCTCTCATTCCCCAGTCTATATGTATATCCAGGGTTGCCATGTCCCAGGTGCAAAATCTGGCACTTGCCCTTGTTAAACTTCACATGGTTGGTGATTGTCCAGCTCTTTAATTTTTCTAGATCTCTCTGCAGGGCCTCTCTGCCCTCAAGAGTGTCAACAGCTCCTCCCAATTTTGTGTCATCAGCAAACTTAGATAGTAGTCCTTCAAGTCCTGCATCCAAGTCATTTATGAAGACATTAAAGAACACTGGCCCTAAGATGGGTCCTTGCAGAATCCCGCTAGTGACTGGTCACCAGCCCGATGTAACCCCATTTACTAGAACCCTTTGAGCCTGACCCATCAGCCAATTGCTCACCCATTGCATTATGTGTTTATCCAGCTGTATGCTGGACATTTTGTCCAGGAGGATACTGGGAGAAATAGTATCAAAGGCTTTACTGAGATCCAAAAAGATTACATTGACTGGCTTCCCTTGGTCAACTAGGTGCGTAACCTTATCATAGAAAGAAATTAAGTTTGTTAAGCAGGACTTTCCCCTCATGAACCCATGCTCGCTGGGATCAATGACTGTGTTGTCTCTTAATAACTCTTAGAATAATCTTCTGCATAATTTTGCCAGGCACAGAGGTGAGACTGACAGGCCTGTAGTTACCCTGTTGCCCTTCTGGAAGATTGGGACGTTTGCCAGCTTCCAGTCAACTGGGATCTTTCCAGATTCCCAAGAGCATTGAAAAATCATTGAGAGAGTTCTCACTATGACATCAGCCAGCTCTTTAAGTACCCTCGGATGAATCCCATCGGGCCCCATTGACTTATAGGGATCCAGCTGGAGCAGCAAATCCTGCACAAGTTCGGGGTTGGTTGGGAGTTTATCATTCTCATAGTCATGGTTCTCTAGCCCAGGTCTCTGGGGGTTCCAGAAAGGGAAAGACCATCAGCCTCACACACATCAAGACCTGAAAAGTAGATCTATCTTTAAAGTGACTTTTCAATGGTAAAAGCCATTGAATGGCAGATGAATGTGTTGCTAAAATTCTCTCCCAGTATAGTTCTAGAGAAATTAATTTTGTTGTGCCTTGTATCTTGAACACAACCAAGTTTATGCTCTCTCATACTAATGAAGATTGACAGGATGTTGTTAGTACTGACTCTGCAATTTACTTATTGATACTTAGAACTCCTTGCACTTAATTCTCACTTGCTCACATTGTGATTATGCATCGTATTATATCAGTTTATGCTGGGTTGGCTTATTCAGGTCATCAGAGTGACACTGGAGGTGGAGCTGTAAGTCCGCACACTTGAAAGACCTTGTCTTAGAGGCACCAGTAACACTGTTGGCAGATGTCCTGCTGCACAGCATGGGTCAGTGTATGTCCAACTGGCAAAGCACGTCTACTTATGCTGAATCACAAGTGTTCTTTGGCATGTTATGAGCTTGGATCACGTGCACATTAGTCCTGTTAGAGTCCTAAAATTGGCCATTGGTTTCATCTTCCATATATACTTTTATTCAGTAAGAGGTAAAGAAATAAGACAGGAGTAGGAAGATATGTTATTGTGGGACTGCTTTAAGGAAGATTTTCTTGTTTTGTATAATGGGCAGTCTTACAAGTCTTTGTCAGAAACAAAGAAAATATTCCCTTTCTTAACGTGCTGTTTTCCCCCAAAATCTGTTGAAGTTGGTGCAAAGTCTAAAGCATGGCACCTAGGAAATTTTCCAGCTTCATCTTCAAAATAAAGGCTTTTACAATTAGCTACTCAGAAACCAGTAACCTGTGCTATTTACAGTCTTGTCAGAACCATTTCAAATAATCTTAGAAGGGTATGTGGCACTCCCAGAAGTTGCTCTCAGTCTCAAAGGCAGGAGAAGCTAGAACTCTGTGAATTCCATTGTAGTATTTTTTTAGCTAGGTTTTTGCACCTTTATGTGAATTGGTCAAGTGAAAATGGGCAAGAGCAAAAGAATTATGTGAATTTTAGATGATGCTTATACAGTTGGGACATGAAATTACTTTCATTCCACCCACATTTGTCTGTCTATAATCTCTTTAGAGGCCACCACAACCAGTATATTCCCATACATTAGTGGGAATCCAGCTCAGAGAACTTTCAGTTTATGGATATAGCTTATTCGCTCCCAAACTTATTTTCAGTGCTACAGTTATGCACTCTGGGAACTGAAGCAATACCATGTTATCTACAAAACAAATTTAAACTGACTAGCCCTAACAGATATCACAACAAACAGTGCCAAGTAGCTTCTAGAAAAGAAATTATTTATGGAGATCCTTTAATAAATAAAGAAAAGATCCTTCAAATAAATACAGAGGTACTATGAGTCTGTGATGGAGTTCTCAAGCCTTACTAGTATGAATCAAGGATGGATCCCTCAGTATAAATTTTCAAGCCCAAATAATCCACACACTGGGCCTTCTTATACCATCCCTAGAATCAGCTTTGCTACTGAATTGAACCTGATGTTAGCGATAGCAGAATCAAGCCCACAATTCCTTTTTCTTGCTTGAGTACAAAGTAGAAAATCTGAATGTACATGGAGCTCAACTCTCTGAAGTTTAGTTTGTAGTTAATGCGGTCTTAGAACTTTGGGGTCATTTGGAAGGCATGTTTCTGCAATTCAGTGGTAATGTTGCCTTTGAAAGAGTAGTTTTGCATCTCTAAAGTAAGTTTTAAAACATCTTAATGTGGAAGTGGTCTATGTGTACCTCTTCTTGTCTGTCCACAAGAGGAGTCTCCATGATGTTAATATGAAGCGAAATCATTCAACAAATACATACATGTAAAGTTTAGACTTGTGTGTCTATTAATATGCATGATAATGATAACTAATAGCATGTCATACACAATAAAATAATATAAATGAGCAAAACCAGAATTAGCCTTAGAAGCTTTGACAGAACTCTTATTATTGTCAGAAAGACAATCAGAATGTGAATCTTGTCAGCCTGCAAACAAAAATTAGTCAGTTTAATTCTTGCCACATAGACTGTATTTAGACCCTGAGAAGGTAAAGAAAAATCCTTAGTCTGTTTAAGAAAATAAAAAAAAAAAATCAACCTCCAAACTCAACCATTCAATTAAAGCAGTAAGGAGCACAACTGTTCAGCAAAGATTAGACTGATGACTGAAATATCTGAAATGTCTGCTTACAGATTCTTCTGCAAGTCATCAGAAAGGTTTATTAGAGCAATTAGAGATCCCACATGACTTATTCTTGAGTATCTTTTCCTATGTTTTCCATTATCAAAATTATCACAACATAATTTATACATTCCTAGGTCAAAATCAGTAAGGTTTTTGTGATGAAATGCTTGTGCTAGATTACTAAAGTATGTGCTTCCAAAACAATCTCAATATTATGGGCACCTTCTGTTACACGTATCTTTGTTTCTTCTCATTATTCTGTAACTAAAGATGTGGACCAGAGCAGAATTTGGGCCCTACACACACAGCTCAGATACATGGTACGTTCACCAAGAAATTCTGCCCAAGACCTAACTGTAGGCAAATAGTAAGGTAGGGATTTTCCTCCCAAGCCAAATAGAACCTGGGGACTCACCCTGGAGCTGCACCACATTCCATACCCTGCAGGCTGTATGTGTGGCTGTGCATAAAGAAGTCCTGGATGCATTAATGATGGTATTTTCCTTGGTGTCCTATATCCCTTCAGTCCAAAGTCTTCAGTAATGTAAGTATTATAGGTTTAAGCTAGTAGCATCCCCCCATTCCCAGTCCTCAGCAGCATTTCACTTCCTCCCCTGGCGGCCTTTGCAGCTTGGAGAAATATAACTATGCTTTTCACATGAAAGGCTTGAATCCTCCCTCAAGTAGCCAGACAGGAGACTCAACAGCACACCCAATGAACTAAAGATAATTTGAAAAAGTATTGAGAATCCCTTTTTTTTTTTTTTTTTGAGCCAGAATTAAATAAGAAATATTGAAGATTGTTGTGTTATTTTGATTGTTATATGCCTTTATTTAGATCATAAGCTTATCTGTGCAGTGTCATGCTTTAAAATATGCTTGCAAAGACCTGTGTGAGCTTACTTAATAATATGCTTAATTGAAACACTACTTAATGGTGCAAAATGTGCTTCCAGAGGTCATGCAAGAAGAACAATCACAAAATAGTTGCGATAGTTGTGCATAACTTAGTTTTTCAGTGGAAGTTCAGGTTGCCCTTCTAATCCCCTCAGGATTGCGTTGATTTTAAAACGGGCTGGTTAGCACATGCTCGCAGGTAAAATTTGACTAGGAATAATTAAGGAAACAAAATGTTGGTTTTAGTTATGACATCTCAAATGAAGTTTTAAAAGGATTTCTAAGCATCCTTTTGCCAGTGTATAGTAAAATAAATTGATAGATGAGTGACAAAACCTCCTTTACCGGTGATTATTAGGACAATGTACTAATAAAACGTCTAGCTTAGGAATTCCCCAAACTGCTGAATTTCAGAAACAAAGAGACTTGTTTTATGCATTCTACTTTTTAAGCATTTTCTTCAAGTTTGTTGTTGACAAACATTAGAATGCCATCATGAGCAGGATATCTCTGAGATGGGTGGTCTAATCCACTATGCAATTATTCTGTTTCCACACTTAACTAGAGATTATAATATCATAATCAAAGTCTAGAAAGATAAAAATCAAATAAATTATTTGATTTAGAACATTTCTAGAAAGCCAGGTCTGGTTGTCTTACAACAGGACTACTGGAAATCTCCAAAAGAGAATATTCTCAAAAACACATATTTGGAGAAATAAATCTCCAAGGTATGAAACAAATTGGTGGAGTTTGCTTTGGTTTATCCAATTTTCTTTTTCATAAGCCTTGCTTCTTAGTTGTTGCATGAGAGCTGAGCTTTGTAGGCAGAAAGCCTCTCTGCAGTTCACAGGAGAATGGTCTATTTGCACAGAGGGGGATAAAGGACTGGAAAAGAGCAGGAGTTTTGGTGGAATAGGATCTGAATTAGATCAGATGATCTTATAAAATCTGAGACAAAGAGATAAAAAAATGGAAATTTAGGAATATTATGTATAGATTTGCTTGTTCTATTTGTTCTCTGATTAGAAGTAAGTTGGGTTTTTTCGCAATGTTTTTTGTTATTTTTGTGGCAGAAATTGATTGAGTTCAAATAGATTTTATGTCACAGAACAGAGGGTTTCCCAGCATATTTCTGGATAATGGCAGCTTACATGATGTTAATTGTGGAGCACTGAAAGCTCAAAGTATGTAGCCTTTGAATTCACACTTTCAAAAAGCATCCAAATCGATGTGAATTTGCCTTTGCTCTCTTCTTTGAACACTTGTTATTTGGTTTTAATAAGTCCCTGGAAATAGAACAAGAAATAAAACATGGAAAAACCAGAGAGGTGGAGCTTCTTATAAATTCCTGTTTGTGTATGTGTGAGTTAGGGTGGGGATGTTTGGTAGATCTTGTTACCTTTGTTGAGGTTAAAAACAAACAAGGAAAAAAACCCCATCAAACTGCACGGCTCCCTAGAAACTATTATTTGCTATGAGGTATATTTTGAACAAGAGCAGAGAAACAGATTCCTGTTATACCTTTTCCCTTTGTCTGAATGAAAACGATAATTTAGTGTTTGGGTTTTTTTTTTCTATTATATATTTCAGCAATGTATGTTAACTGTTTTAGCAACTCTACCTGGTTTAGGGGAATATATGTTCATTCTCTGTGCTTTTTCATAATGCATTCAGTCTCCCTATTCATGTACCTTGTAAATAAAACTGAATCAAGACTTTTTTGAAACGTGCAGATTTGCTAGTGAAGTGGACCTCTTATTGAATTGTACTGTAAGAGCAACTTCCCATGCCAAAGCCCTGTGATGTGTTTTCAGGTGACAAGTGATGATAGAACTCTGTAAACCTCTGCAGCTCCCAGGGAGAAGCTTGTGTATTCAAAGAATCACAGAATGGTTGAGGCTGGAAGGGACCTCTGGAGATCATCTGGTCCACTCCCTGCTCAAGCAAGGCCTATTAAGCTCATTGCCCAGGCCTATGTCCAGAGGGCTTTTGAATATGTCCAAGGATAGAGACTCCACCACGTCTCTGGGCAGCCTGTGCCAGCGCTTGGTCACCCTCACAGTAAAAAAGTGTTTCCTGATGTTCAGTTTCATTCAGTTTGTGCCCACTGGTTCTTGTCCTGTCACCGGGCACTACTGAACAGAGCCTGGCTCCATCTTCTTTGCACCCTCCCTTCAGGTATTTATGTACATTGATGAGATCCCACCTGAGCCTTCTCTTCTCCAGGCTGCACAGTCCCAGCTCTCTCAGCCTTTCCTCATACAGGAGATGCTCCAGTCCCCTAATCGTCTTCGTGGCCCTTTGCTGCCCTCTCCCCAGTACATCCGTGTCTCACTTGTACTGAGGAGCCCAGCGCTGGACACGGCACTCCAGGTGTGGCCTCACCAGTGCTGAGCAGAGGGGAAGGATCACCTCCTGACAGGATCACCTGCTGACAATGCTCTGCCTGATGCAGCCCAGGATATCGTTAGCTGCCTTTGCAGCCAGGGCACATTGCTGGCTCGTGTTCAGGCTGGTATCTACCAGGACCCCCAGGCCCTTTTCTGCAAAGCTGCTTTCCAGCTGGGTGGCCCCCACCATGTCCTGGTGCCTGAGGTTGTTCCTGCCCAGGACTTTGCACTTGCCCTTGTTGAGCTTCACGAGGTTCCTGTCAGCCCATTTCTCTGGCCTGTCCAGGTCCTTCTAGATGGCAGCACAACCCTCCGGTGTTATGAGCCACTCCTCCCAGTTTTGTGTCTTCTGCAAACTTGCTGAGAGTACGCTTCTCTCCATCATCCAGATCGCTAATGGAGATGCTGGAGAACAGTCTTAGAGCCGCTATTGGACCCTGGGGTACACTGCTAGTTACTGGCCTCCAACTAGACTTGGTGCCACTGATTACCACCCTCTGGGCCCAGCTGTTCAGCCAGTATTCGATTCACCTCACTGTCTGTACCAGATTTTTAAAATGACTATGGTATGCTTATGTTAAAGCACTACAGCTGGAATGTTTTCTTAAAAAAAAAAAAATTCAGTTCCTGAATAATCCATATGCAGCTGTCTCCAGTAAAATGTTAATTTGACCAAATGTTTCTACTTCCTACCAGAAAAATCAAAGCAAGTATTTTGCACAGCTTTGGAATTTTTTCAGCCATAAAGTATGCAGTGAACCCTGTGTTCTGGTTATTGTGACCTATTCCTTGAGTTAAAATCAGTGTCATAATTCATTTACCTGGAAGTATGTTCATGGAGAAAGCTTGCACTGATTTGGTATGTTCCCTATATGTTCCTCACTTCTCTTCAGGAAATTAGTTTTTATTAGAGGTGATAGTTTTTATTAGAGGTGATAGAGAGGAGAAAGCGAAAAAAACCCTACCTCTAGGAACTCAAAGCACCGCAGCCCCCTCATTCCCCTTCATCTGTTATGCAAAACATAATAGTTCTTATTTCCCACATTTGCCACTCCCTGTGTTCACTCTGTGTTCAAACCTGAAGGTGGAGAAATAAGTCCCATGATATCCAGAGAAATATGTTGTACAGAGTGATTTTCTTTCTGGGGAATGATCGAATGTGCTGGTGAGAACTAACAGAGAGAGTCGAGTTTGATAGTACTCTTCCATCCATCACATCCTTGATCAAGTTGTTAGGCTTCTCTGGGCACACATGGCCTGGATAACAAAGCTATAGGACATGATGCTTTCGTGTCTTAGTTCAGGATTCATGTGCTACTTGTTATTCATAATGAATCATTGCTGACTTGACAGAAGTCAATGATATCTGTTCAGTTACATGTGCATTTCTACCAGTTGGACAGATGTCATTCACTCAAGCAGTAGCCTAATTTGCATTCTCAGAGCACAGTCCAAGGACTAAATGAATGTGTGAGACTGAAATCCTCCCTTTCTGCTAGAAATTGTTATTCCAAGCCAAGGTTAGACCTACAGCTGAGACACAAAGGACAGATCTCTCTGGTACTAGTGCATTGAGAAGATGTCTAGTTATAGGGCTGTTGATGCAGATCATATTCTCATTCTTAAATTAATTCAAATCAACTGTATTTCTTTGATGCAGATAATTATGAGAAATTCCCTCTGCATTACTTTGTGCATCACTTTTTGTGGTAAGTCACGGAAAGAAGCTGGCAGGCAAGATTCAGTGGAAACCCTCAGAGTCTGCCAAAATATGGGTTTGGTGATGTTAATGTGTAGAGTCTTCTGCATGAAAAATGAAGTGAAAATTTATTGTGGTGAGCAATGAGGAGAAAATGTTAATTGTATCTATTTGTCATCACAGTACGTTGGGAATTAATCTTATAAATCTGTGTCCACTGACCTGACAACATCTAAGTGTTGATTGAACCTTAGAAGGAGGATTTGCCAAAACCTCAGCTGGTATACATTGATACTGTTCCCTTCAAGCCAATGAAGTTGCATTTGTTTACATCAGTCAGCCATCTGGGCTTGTGTTTTAGGAACTGAATTTGATTTTCAAGGATTAGTCTCTGTATTACTTTTGATTTTATACTGAAGGAATCCAAATAATTCTTTGTTCTCTCTTCAAGGTCCCCTCTCAATTTTCTTGCTCATGCCCTCCTTTTCTTTCTTATTCCAACGGCTACTTTTTTGGTATGCAAGGTTGGTTTCTCATCCCTCTAGTTCTGATAGAAGGTTGGTTGTCAGGAATGCTCCACACAAAATTGCTATGCAAGTAGGCACACAGCATGCAGCACCCCATTAGACATGATGGAGAATCATCCTCTAGGGATTTCATAGCAACTTGGCAGTCAGCATTACGCCATCTCACTGTCTTGTTTCTGACACTTGGCTTGTTTAGAAGTTGGTGAATGTTATTGAACATTATCTGTTCCTGGTGTAGCCGCTGCATTTGTGAGAGAATAACTTCCTCTTGCACTGCGTTATCTAAAGCTGCATGCGGACATGCGGAGTGCATGCTGACTCACTCTAAAGAAGAAAAAACAACCACCAAAGAATGCCAAACTGGTCTGTTTTGCTCATTTATATTTAGAGGTTTATGGAAGTGGCAACCACCTCCAAGCTAATTAAATTGATCTATTTATTTATGTATGTATCTATGTACTTATTTCTTTCTTTATTTTGCATGCTTGAACCAAGAAATGTCCAGAGGAATGGAAATACTATCAGTACTTTTCTAAGTTGTGGACAAGTTTAATTGGCTTTGGTTTAAAATCTGAGAATAGGTTCTGAGTTAGTTTTGAGTTTCTTCAAATACACGTTTAACCTAATTATACATGAAATGGTTTTCAAAGACTGTTTTCTTTGATCCTTCTAATTTCTGAATGATGTCTTTAAATGTTCATATCCTTATTATGTGCTGTTAATTTCAAATTGTTCTGCTAGATGTTTTGTTTTTAAGACCTCTTTCACCTGCTTTTCATGATCAAGTATGATATCAGATTACCTATTTTCTTTCTGTGCCTACATGCTGTTATTTAAGGATGCAATAGTTGGTTCCTTGCTGCTACTTTCATTTTAAATCCAAATTCTGACTGAAAAGGATTTTATTTATAATGCAGCAGTGGGTACACCTGCTCTTGACATGTGAGAACATTCTGGTGACATAACCAGCTACCAATACTGGAAACAGCACTCTGGGCCTTCAGTATAAGCCATGTGATGCTTTCACCGCACTGCCAAGTCAAACATCATAATTCCACCCACTGAGAAATAACTATTCCCCGGAGAGGGAGCTAGCAAGCGAGAGAGAGAAAGATTTGTGCTGGTTTTGAGTGCTGAATGACTTCTGAATATCCCTATGTAATACACTTGGCTTTGGTGTCAGATGTTTCTTCTGTATTGATGTTTGGATCCAAGACTAATATGAAGAATTTTAGTATGTTCTTCCTTGGTTAAAACAGAGTCGTTCATATTTTGAAAGCATTAGAGTTGTAAAAATTAAGGGAATGACAACAGAAATAGTTTCAGCCTGTTAGTCATTGAAATTCTTCAGGCATTACTTTACTTTTATCCAGTATTTAAACCCTATAGCAGTGAGATTGTTGACTTTCATAGAGACCACCATTGCAATTAATATCCCTGTAAAGGCTTCTGTGCCAAATTGACCCTTGCAGGACCCGCAGTCATTTCACGATCTGCACTGTGAGATATCAGGTGTACAGAGTATTACATTTCTAATGGAAACAATGCTTTGCTGTCCTGAAATCTGTACTAAGATGCCCTAATGTACTGGTTTCTTATCTCTTGCTAACCTGATGCCGTCAGTGTCTGTGTCACCTCTGTACATCTATACCCTGTTTGGAGATGGTCCACGATAAAGCTATGAAGCAGATCTTTGAATTTTTTTTTTTTTCTTTTTTGCTTTGGTTTTATTTTTATATCCATTAAGACCACTCTGATTTCTGAAGATCTTCATTAAGATCAAATATCCAGTTTCTCTCCTTGAATAGCAACAGTGAAAGCAATCTTCTTCCAAGCTGCCATCATGGCTTGTCACAAATTGGTTGTCTGAGTTATATTTGGGTTACAAGATGCATAAATCACAATAGAATTTGCCTTGCTCTCTAGCATATCGGCTCTTGGGCAGATCTGTTTTCTTCATAAAAACATCAGAGTTACTATGTCACTTTCTGCAGGAATGATTTTCTCACCTAGATGTTACAGTTTCACAACTAACTGCATTTCCAGTTTTTTGGAAAGCCTACAACATCCTAAACTGTCTTGATTTACATACCAGGTGGCAGATGTGGAAAGTATATGCACTCCACAGCGGGGGAGAATGAGAGAAAGGGGTTTACAAATGCATAAAGTTGGAAAGAGGCTGAGAAGAGGATTCTTCGACAAGATCCCTGAGTTCTTTTTCTCTCTTCTGCTATTTGTAAATTTGCTAATTTTAAGTAATTTGTTATTTAGAATCATTCAGCAATGTTCCAAATGAGTAAAAGCCTCTGGACCATACATAAGTTATATTCTCCCTATGTCTTTGCTATTTGTTGTTGGTATCACTATATGTTACCATGGCAATATTTTTGTGTGATGACTGGTTAAGTAAGGCTAACAAAGGGAGGGAAAATATGATTGGTTTACTACGCTTTTGACACAGTGTGGTGAACTTAGGAATCTGTGGTTTGTTTTTTTTTTTTTTTCCTCTGAAAAGAAGAAATGTGACAGATTTATGTAAGTTTTTGGAGTTTTGTGAAGTAGTCAGCTGCTGGCACCAAAACCAAGTTTACTTTCCTCAAGGAATGAATACTGGTATGAGCCTCAAACACATGCCCGTTGTCATCACTCAAATCAGATACTGTTTGTGCAGAGATAAATATATGCAGGGCAAGTAAACGATGAATCCAAAATAATTTTCTGACTCACATGATTGTTTTTGTATGGTCTTGCCACCTTTCATCTGGCTGTAAGTATTGTCATTCTCTAAAGCATGCTTTCACTGAGATGAATCACATAACTCTGAGAAACATTAGAAAGCAGTAAAAAAGAGTTTAAGAGGTTCTCATACTATTTTTTTTGTCAGCAAAGAAAACTGCTGATCAAAAGGTTTAATATTTCTGGTCTATATCTGCCAGTGGATTTCAGCTGGTACCTTTTTGTTTCCTCTCCGTCATCTCCTGCTGTATGTGAAGGTTTATTCTGTGCTTGGCAATTCAAGCAATTCAGCTTTTTTTCAGGCTAGTATCTTTCTAAACCCAGTACCAGTAGGAAGCAGAGCTAACCTGTTCTCAAAAGATATGTTCGATTCCACCTGTCATTGCTACTCGAAAATCACAGAGATACCTGTCATGGGACCCCACTCTGCCAAGCTACCTCAGGAAGCTCTAAGAAATCCAAACAAAATGTAACAATAATGTCCCCCAGAGAGACACAGCATCCTTGTGCCATGCATTGTTCCTACAGAGGAATCATATAGAGTTTAAATGACCAGTGCTATATGATCCCAAATGATCAGCAATTTAATACTTCACATAAATGACTTCTAAGAACAGAATGTCACTTAGCAAAAGACTTTCAGAAACTGAAGGAGTTGAAGCCATTTATTAATCCTCCTTTTCTTAATGATGACTCTTCTTTTTTTGGGGGAAAAAAAAAAAAAAAAAGATTTTCCACTTAGCTTCAGATGCTTTCAATGTCAAACATTGCTAATTCTGAAAACAGTAATCATTTTAAGGATATTTCATCTGATTTTAAGAGGGCCAGAGCACACATACTTCTGATGGAAATTAATGGTAACTGTGAATGCTCAGGCCCATTCATGTTACGAAATAACTAGATTCGTTGGCATCTAAATGCTATGTATGACATTCCTTCGGCCTTGGTATCAATGGGATTTTTGCTTTTGAGCAAAATGGGATCAGGACCTTCTTACCAAAGCTAGTAAACACAGCTTCAGCAACCTGCATACACTATGTGTGAATTTGATCTAAAAGGGAAAGGATGGATGATTAATTTGCTCTTTCTGTTAGCAAATTTTCAAAAAAAATAAGTAAACTGCAGTGCTACACATTTTAGCCTATTGATGCTAAGATTCCGCTTTTAAGTACTTTCAGAGCTAATGGGGTAGCTACGGTAGCAAGGAAAATTTTAGCGAAAATCCCTTGAACCGTGACAATGAAATTACTGTAGCAGATTTCTGTTAGAAAGCATTTAGCAACTGCAGCACAGTGTTCTTCTTGTAGTCTAACCTAGACCTCTTTGTCATTCCTTTCTTGACAGATTTTCTTTCCTTGGTAAGTATTTGAATGGGACTAGAATATTACTGTTTTTCAGGCTAGATCTCAATGACATTTGCATATTAAATCAGAACTAGGTATACTAACTTCAAAGGAGGTTTTTAAATGTCAGAGCTAGCATGTGCACTGGTGTTGAGAAAAAGTAAAAGCTGCATTTTGGTTAGGGTTTCTACCTGCCTACCCAGGTTTTTACTTCTGTATCATTTGTGTGGAAAATAACAGGTGTATGAAACACCTGCATAAAGAAAGTTGTATGAAATTTGGCTGGCTGAAATAAGTAGATGTAAATAGGACCAACTTTTAATTACAGCCAATGCCTCACATGGAGAACCCACTGGTTTCTGTTAATGGACAGGAAACATCTTGTCATCAGAATCCAGCCATTACAATAGTTTCTAGAAGGATCCAACACAAGATATTTTTGGATGTCTTTGTTACAAGGGAGCGGAATGTCAAAGGATGGTAGCTAGCCTGGTAAAATAGGCAAGAAGTATGCAAAAACATGCTAAGGTCAGAACAGAAGTCATTAGAAAGTAGGAGCATAGCAAGGGGAGAAAGACACATTGTTGAGACACAGGTCAAAGAGCTCTGAGGAGAAATGATATTTGTAAATGAAAACTTCAACATGATACAGGGAACCTGTTCCTGAATGGTCATTTAATATCTCAGAATTACACTACCTCCCCATTGTATCATTAGTTCATTGTTGCTAGCTTTTTGTAAGTAGGTAGGTCTTTATATTAAAATATTCCATGGCACAGAACTGTCATATTTTTACTAATAGTTTCATTTGACTGGTAGCTTCTTTTTTGTTCCGTTATTATGTCACAAAAAGTTCTTTGGTAATATGACTTTTATCTTGGTACAAAATAGCATGTCACCAAATTTTGGAGTTCTTTTGGTTTGTTTTCTGTTTCCTTTTAATTTCATTAAAACTTAACTTTGTCTCACTATGAAGCAGAGAACACTTTGTCAACTTTCTGTGCCTCTGTGTGTGGTTATTTGTAAATTACCTGTCCTGGTTTGAAACTGGCAGTGGTTTTCAAAGTGAAAATTCACAGCAAACAGATGTAAATGAAGACTTTTGTTAGTGTAATAAAATAAAGAAACCATAATGTCAATAGTTTGTTATTTTAAAAACTATCTGAGTTAGGATTGAGTTGGAACATGCAACTAGTTTTTAGAGCTGTATATCTGGAATGATTTCCTTGTAATCAGAGTTAACAGAACAGTGGAGGATGTCCTGGGCATAGAAGCATATTCCAGTTATTTAATGCCAGAACAGTCCCTCTCAGCACCACTTCTCTAGTTTCTCATGCGTAGTGCTGTACCAAAAAGAAAGGGCAGGCCTGGTTTTTCCTGACAGCTGAGCAAGCTTCAGCTGCTGGAACAGCCCTTTAAGGCCAGGAACAAGCTAGCCCTGATAATGTTGCCCCTATGATAGTGTCTGCTCAGCAATTGGGTAGGTCAAGGTGGGAAACAATGTTTGAAGCTCCTTTCTTAGTCTTTTGATGATCCCAACTTACCTTAAGTAGAGAAATTAGCACATAGCACATTACAGACAGCAACGATGCCTTTCTATTTGCTGGTTATGTTCAGAAGCTGCACCTAACTAGATCTGTGGAGTCATTCAATTTGTCATAAATAAGTTCAGCTCCCAATTACCCAGCACACTGTTTGTTTTTATTTAACTACATAATTTTTCATTGTGCTGCAGGGTATATTTGGCAAATTATGTCACTTCTAGTTACTCTCTTGAGTCTGACTGATGTTAGAGCACTGACCTGAGATGGAAAGTCAAATACTAAAAAGCAAAATAACAGTTAGTTCATCACTGTGAGACTCACAAAAGATATCTGCAACTGTTCCATTAGTCCTGAGCCCAGAGGGTTTCAGGGAGATGTGGGATTATGCTGAATATTAGGCAGAACTACAAAAAGCTTAATGAGTAGTTTTCCTGTTCCATTGATTTTGTCACAGCTCTGCTAGAACTCTTTCAAAAACTTGAATCTTTACTTTGTAAAGGCCTATTGTCATTAAGCATCTCAGAGGAATATAAAGAAAACTTGACTTCTTTTCTCCTTTTTTTTTTTTTTCCTTTCCCTGGAGGCATGTTTTTTGCAGATTGTAGTGACGATGAAATACCTGACTAACTACGGCAAAACATGCACCTAGTAATGCATAAGGACTTGAAAATGTGCTTGTTGCTTCACTGTGGTGATGTTAGAGTAGAGACATGTCTTGCTGCTCTTCCCCCCCATTCCTTTACTACCAAAGAGCAAGACACTGTGGAGCCTAAATTTTATACCTAGGTTGTAATAAGTTGAAAAATATCCTGACCAAAAGCTACCCTGTCACCAGAATTAGTAAGACAACTGTAGGCAGACTTCAGCCACTGCAGAGATCAGAAAGGAAATTTCGCTTACTGTGTAAAATAGTCTGAAACGTTTGATGTATGATGAGGTGTTTGGACACTGCAGGAGATGAGCTTCTGGACTTGATGGACAAAAGAAAGGACAGTGTGACAGGTGCTGTATGTGTACAGTGGAATGGACTCCTGTATAAGAAGAAGAATTCATTTGTTTATGGGATAACATGATAGATTAGAAACTCCATGAATCTCTGACTTTAAATTCTTAAAGAAAGAGACATAGGGTAAGCAGCTAAGTAACAAGGATCCCCACTAATCTGTCACAAGTTTTCAAACCAGAAGTTCAGTGAGAATCACCATGTGTGAATGAAAATCACACACAAAGAGAGAGAAGGGTCTTTTCACTGAACAATTTTGTCAAATCATTGTATAATAAGAGCAATATAAATCTGACAATGCTATAAGGCACAGCATATATGCATAAGCTACCATTGCAGAGACTGAAGAAAAAGCTGTACGTTTTTAATTTGGGGGTAAGGGCTATGTGGTTTGCAAGGGGAAGGGGAGATCAAAGAAGAGTACATCAGGTGGCCCCAGAGGGGCTTTTAAGTTATAGAAAGGACTGGAGTAATTTGTGAGATGCTTTTAATTTCCTGTGCTACTAGTAGAAGAGAGTTTTTGAATTTTGCTTGCAACAATTGTTGGAGGAGTAGCTAATAGTTATTTTGTGAAAAAGAGATACTGGGTAAGTGGCTAATTTTTAGAGGATTTCTTCGAGCTGACGCATGAAACTATTCTGGTTGAGTTTTGTGAAGATATATTTCAGATATATGTACAAAGTGCTTCAGGATTCTTTGAGATGAAAGACTACCTATGTAAATACAAGATATGAATTAATGCACTTTATGCATTTAATTTCTGAGAATACATATGATTCCTGACAAATGAGTTTGTCACAGTTCGCCATGGAACCACTCCTTTCAGATTTCCCCCACAGACTTAACAGTGCAGCAGTTGGATTTTGTATTTTTTATTGAAGGGCAGATAAAAACAAAATCTGTTTTCATCTTCATTGACTTTCTAAACATATATTTAGTAATAAAAAAAAAAAAAGTGTGTATATATATAAAGAAATTGAAGCTATCATAATCTATATAATGACGATACTTACTATAAACTATTAAAATTATTTGCCTTTGAAAATAGTAATAAGAGCAGCATAGATATTCTGCCAAAGTTTTCCTGGAATTAGTTTGTTGAAGTATTAAACTAGCTGTTGATAGAGACACTGCTCTGTGTGTGTGTGTGAATATTTTAGTTTTCTGGGGGGGTTTGGTTGGTTGGTTGGTTGGTTGGGTTTTTTTTTGTTTGTTTGTTTTTTTCCAAGTAGTTTATAATTAGTTCATTGAAAATTTAAAATCCAGTTGGGAGCATAGAAAAAGCAATAACTTCCCGCTGCTCTTTTCCAATCTGTGTTTAGGAGCTAGATGTGAGAAGATGAGATTTACTCTTCCTAAAGTCCTGGAAGAATGGAAATAATATGTTTAAATCACTAAGTGCATAAAAATACTTATGTTACTTAATTTGCGTTTGTACTGAAAATTAGTTTATTAATACTTCAGTTTTCTTATGAACCAGACATATTTAAGACAACTTTATTTAACAAATAAAATTTAAAAATGCTTGTTTTGTTTATTTTAAGCAGATGCTAATTTCCATGCTAATATAATTGATACATATCAACTTTAAAAAATTGTTGTCATTATTTTCTAACATAATAAAACTAAACACTAGAAATGAAGTAAACATAAAGTAGTCATATATAACCACTAAGTTAAATACATGTGTATACATTCAGTGCAGCAGAAGAAAATACCAAATTCTATCACCCAAAAAGAGTCAATTTTTCTTTGGACAAATGACTAAAACGTACAAATAAAAATCAAATTAGAATTGGTTATTTAGATCAAAGGTTTTGCTATTAATTTAATTACAGTTAAAACCCAGTGATTTATGTTTCCTCAATTTCAGTCACTGTTGTAAATACAAGTCAAGGGCTAGTTTGGTTTCACATAGGAAAATTGTCAACGTTGTGTATCTGATATTAGAGTAAATATGTAGGAGAAATAACTTAAATGTCATATTTCAGTATAAAATATTCTGATAGAACAGCAGATATGGAATTATGGACATGAATTTTCTACCTTTAAGAAAATGTGTTTTGAAAGCAAGATCATTAAGATATCATCTGCAGTCTTGGAAATTTACAGCTCGTACTTGTTTATGTATATACCATGCAAGAAAAAAAGTCAGCTCTCTAGGCCTACCATCAAGAATGCACAATCTATTGCTCTGAAGAGAATAGCTGCTAGGAGAATCGATGCAAATGCAGTTTCTTTTCTCAGTAGAAAGCTCCTGAACAGGGTTCAGCCTAAGTTCAAAGATTTTGTTGTGTGGAAATACAATATGGTTACACTATGCTACACTTCGAGGTTATAGATTCATCACCTTAGGCGGAAGATGCATAACTACTTGGCTGACAGGCATATGAATGTGTTGGTTTGACTCCCTTTATCTGGCTTTCATGATTTTTGTATTTCCTCATTCAGGGCTGAGCCTGAGCAGTCTTAGTTATGGCATCTCTACCTTTTTCTTTCACTTTTATGTCTTTTCTGGAAATAGGTAAGGAAGGAAATCCATTCAAAGAGAACTGGCCATTTAGATGTATATTAAAATGCACCTAGATTAGAATGCAAGACCTTTAATTTTTCTAATCCAGACAAATTCTCTTTGATACAGTAACACCTTCTTTTTCTCACAACATAATCCACAGCTATTGCCAGTGAAGGTAATGGAGCTAGACCAGCATGAAACTGATGCCAAATTTTGACCAGCAATATCAGATGCACAGATAGATGTATAATAAGAGATCCTGACTCAAACCGTCAATAGGCCAGCATTATATAGATATAAGTTTGGTTTTCTATAGGAAGAAGGTTTATGCATCCATACTGTGTGTCTGGCTGCCTGTGATCCCCCATTAATTTTAACCCCCTTGGCTGCTTCCAAACCCAATCTGAAAGATGAGTAAGGATCTCTAAGATAAATACTGTGCTAGAAGTCCTGAAACTTGGGAGCCAGAGAAACAAGAGAGACCCTAGAAGGGTCTTCCCCTTCCTTCCAAATGAAGGAAAGGCTGCAGTGTGGGCTCAGAAAACCTATGGAGGCGAGTGATCTTGTAATGCCCCAGGAATAGATGGGGCAGCTGAAGCTTATACCTCTGCAAGTGTGCAAGTCCATCAACATGTTGCTGTGTGACTACAACGTGTTTCATTAGCTTAAATGCTCTAAAAAGCCATTCCTCTGGCAACTAAAATAAATTTTCAGGAAGGTGAACCTGGTTCCATGAGCAGGGTTTGGAAATTCCTGCTCAGAGAGGACCTTTGCATCATCTTTCTAAGATACTATTTTTCTGTATGCATCAGTCATTGAAGGGCTTATAAAAATTGGTTTGAAAGTGTGAGCAGAAGTCTTCATTCAATCTGGGAAAATGTTACACATTTCTGGAACTTGTTCCCGATCAAACTTTAATGTTTAATATGATGTTGGATGAAGGGACAACATACGTTTCTGGCTAATGTATTTGATTGTATAATTACTGATGAGGCAACAGTACCGATCTTATTCCCATTATAAGCAAGAAATATAGAGCAAACATGATACTGTCAGGTTCCAAGGGAACCTGGGTGAGGAAATATCTACTCTAATGTTGGAAATATTACCAGCCAGATAAAGAAAAAGAAAACCTCCCTAGCGGTAAAATTAAATAAATCAGCTTTTTGAAAATGAATATTTTGTAAATCCTTTGTTGTTATGGATAAAATGGAAATACTTGATATGAAAGCAATTGGACTGAACTGAGTTAGGTTGGGCTGAAAATGGTCATCAGAGGTAAATGGTGCCCTGTTATCGCTTGTTGCAATAGAGGTGGGTTTCATACAAATTTCATGAAGAATTTTCTAACAAAAGTAATTGATGTTTAAACATTTTGATATAAAGGCATCCTCTCATAATTTTGGTAAATAAGAGGTACAAAAGTATCATTTAAGGAAGTTAAAATTATTCTTCGATTTCTTAATTTTTAATTCAAGTATTATTTTTGTTAGAAGTTGATAGCAGGCACAAGTAAGGGAGAAGTAGGCCTGTTTAGAAACAGTCTATTTTGAAACCTATCGATCCTGACAGATTCAAATTAGTGAAGTAATAGAAGTATAAAGAGAAGGAAGTGGCATAGTTCATGTTGTCATTACATACCAGCCAAATGAAAGGAATGTTTATACAGCAAAACCAACAACAACAATTACTAATAATTGCCTTGCATTTTAGAGCAGGCCTAATGGATTGTAGCACTTTAACTTCAGTGAGTTGGGCATGGCATAAAATTGAGGCTTCATCCAAATGAAGTAATTAAAAGATACCTGTAGAGTGTTCAGAGGAGGACCTGGATATATGCATTTTGACAAGATTGCACTTTGGATAGTTGTGTCAAGATGTGACTGAAACACTAAAAACTCTCTCTGGAGCTGTGGTAATTGTGGTATTTGATGTTTTGTTCTACACTTTTACTAGAAGTAGTTAATTAATGTGAAAATGCAATTGTGTGTATGTTTGTAGAAACAAAATTGCAATTTAGTCTGAGCAAAATGATGGCATTTTTATTTAGATTTCTATAGTTGTTGGTGCATCTGTTTTCAGTTGTTTGATGAGAAATGCTAAATGTGTCTTTCCATGTTTATTTGCTCCGTACTTGATTTTGAGAGAAGGACAATAGGATGCTGGGTTGCATCAAAAAGGGCATCACCAGCAGAGATAAAGAAGTCATTATCCCACTCTACTCAGCGCTTGTCAGGCCACACCTGGAATACTGTGTACAGTTCTGGTCCCCGTTATACAAAAAAGATGTGGACAGGCTGGAGGGGGTCCAGAGAAGGGCCACCAAGATGACCAAGGGTCTGGGAAGCCTGCCATATGAGGATAGGCTGAGAGAGCCGGGCTTGTTCAGCCTTGAGAAAAGGAGGCTTAGAGGTGATCTCATCACCATGTACCAGTACTTAAAGGGGAGCTACAAAGAAGATGGAAGACTCCCTTTTTACAAGGAGTCACAGGGTGAGGACAAAGGGTAATGGGTACAAGTTACTCCCAGGGAGATTCCAGCTGGACACGAGAGGTAAATTTTTCACAATGAGAACAGTCAATCATTGGAATAATCTCCCCAGGGAAGTGGTTGACTTTGCTACACCGAACATGTTTAAGACTCAGCTGGACGTGGTGCTGGGCCATCTCATCTAGATTGTGCTAGAAAGGTTGGACCAGATGATCCTTGAGGTCCCTTCCAACCTGGTGTTCTATGATTCTATGATTTTAAGTTTTTTAGTAGAACAGTAAATTGAAACTTCTATAAATAAGGTTGTCCCAGTCTGGCTGTATATCAAGGGTCTACAATGCGTATATTTTTTAATAATAATAATACTTACTATTAATCTGTGACTATATTTTTGTATTATGTATATCATGCACATGGAATATCTGAAAAAAATACCCCCCAAAAATTGAGGTTTTTTTCCAAAACTGCTTTTAAATCCCCGTTTTTTTCATTGTTGAAACATTTAAAAATTAACTCTTAAATATTTACCTGAAAATTAAAGCTGCTGTAGATCTAGATTTCTGAAACATGCTCCAGTATTCCAAGTCCCATGAAGAACTGGAATTTGTAACCTCTCTGATAAACTTGTTTGCTGAGAACCTTGAAGTTTATTGTTTCAAATCAAGCTGACAACTGGTGAAAGCAGTATTTTATGGCCAGAAAAGTTCTTCTTTTCATTCTCTCTAAGTTGTCTCTTAATTATTACATATTTCAGTAGATGCTTAGCCTGACTAGAAACAACCCTTTTACCCAAAATAAATACGAACATTTACCTAGAGGCTCAGCATTTTGCTTGACTGAAAACAACATATTTGTGTCATGTCAGTTCTGGCAAGGAAGCCAGATTAGACATTCCCGCCTCTCTCTGCCCCCAGACATTCATTTCGGTGCTGCAGTTCATTGCCTTTTCAATTCACTGGTACAACAGCTTTTGAGAATAAACTGCAAACCAGCCGGCTACAAGATTCCTGGTTTTAGAAAAACAACTAAGCAAAAAACCCAACCCTCTAGAAAAATAAAGAGAGTCTGACCTTAAATAAAGATCATTTCAACCCTGCAATGCAACCATACAAACAGCAGTGTTGGTAGAACAGAGGAGGCAGTGACCAGTGATGCAGGGCTCATTAGCTGCAGTTGGTAAGATAACAAAGGCCATTTTTCTGAACTTTTTGGGGGGTTTCTCCTCCAAGTTTGGTGCATTGTCAAAATCTGAGACTTTCCATGTTGACGAGGAAGGGAATTTAAACGTCATGCCAATATAATCGTGAATTTTATGTAAACACAGTGAAAGATTAGATGTACATAAATGTAGCAATAAGGACAAAAAAAGAAGCTCGTGGTACAGAAATGAAGGAAATGGATGGAATATGAGTACTCCTGGATTAGCTGAAACCTGTACTAAGGGGTACTTATATAAGTCTGGGACATTAAGACATTTTTCTAACTTGTCTTTTCAAACTGGGACTAATTTTTATTCACCTGAAAGTTTAAAACTTCAAAACTATAATGTTTGTTAGGGCAAGTCCTGGAAGTTTAAAATTGCAAAACTGTTTGTTAGGACAAAAACCTAGACTTTTAAAACTGCAAAACTATAGTGTTTGTTAGGACAAAAAAAATAGCATTCTTGAAATCATTATGTCAAACATGAGCCTAAAGCCATGTGATAATATGTGAGAAATAAACCCTTCAGAAAAAAAATAGGAAAAATATTAATTAAACAATCATTAGAACCATAATTACATATTTTATTAAATGCACTTTACAGATGTTTTTGCAGAAAATCCAGGGAGCATTCCTCGATGGTTAGGAAAACTGAAATGCAAGGATTTTTTGTTGTTGTTAGTATGCTTCATCTCATCTGAATTTGTAGCATTGCTGGTATATATAAAAGTGGGTGCACCTTTATTTTACGTGACCCTTCGTTACATGTTCATTGCAATTCTGACTAAAATTAATCCAGTTGACATGGAAGGGTTTGTTGAATCTGAGTTTCTACCTTTGGTAGAAGGCAGAGCTCAACTCGGTGAAGGTTAACAAATAGAAGATTTATTTATAAACTCTGTAAACGAAGAACGACTAGATCACTTTTGCGGGTGAGTTTTACATAACTTTTTTTGTTTCATTCAGGTCCTGGTATAAAGTCAGCTGAGGCCAATGTAAGAGCATTAAGATGGGAGGCATAGAATGGATACCTCATGTTGTGATGGTATGGGATGCCATGGGTTCCACTTCTGGCTTAGCTGTACCCATCCTTTGTGATCCCAGGTAAGTCACTTACCATCTCTGTGTCTTAATAGCAGTTACAATTCTCCCTATCTCACAGGACCGTTCTAAGTAAATAGGAAGGTGATGAGAATATGGTTTCATACATAGAATTGTCTCTGATAATGACTTAGTAGTGTGATTTGTTGTTGCGGACCATGTTGTAATTAATTGTAAAAATGCTGTATTTCACTTTCACTATTTTGGGGGTTATTTTTTTCCTTGAGTGCTTTTTTCTCTCAGGGATACTT
Organism: Platalea leucorodia; assembly: GCF_965183815.1. Classification (NCBI taxonomy): domain Eukaryota; kingdom Metazoa; phylum Chordata; class Aves; order Pelecaniformes; family Threskiornithidae; genus Platalea; species Platalea leucorodia. Next base: position 27,602,314 of record NC_138826.1, read on the forward strand.
TTAAGAATAGAAAAAGTAGTCACTTGTCTGCAGCAACAGACTGCCTGTCTTGTCTTTGCCATGAAAATGGGGTTCAAGTAGTACCCAGCTCAGACAGCTGATCTGCTCCCATTCCCCCTTGAGGAGAAGCCAAGGTATGTGTGGCAGTAGCTGTTGCTGGGCAGGGAAGTATCCCTGGGCCCTCACTCATGCCTCCCTTCTCCCTTGCAGCTGCAGGGTTGACCTACCCATTCCTCCATTTCACCCCTCTTCTGCATGAGAGCCAGCTCTGGTCTAGCTACTCCCTCTCCATGCTTACCCAGCAGCCCAGAGCATGAGGAGAGAAAGGATTACTCCAGTAGGGAAGGTAGGGAAGGGACTTCTTGAACAGTAGTAGGAGTCATCAGTTAAAGTGGAAAGGCTGAGGGCTGGCTCCTGGAGGTGGTGGGGAGTTCTCCAGAACTCTGTGTTTTGGCTAAACTTCACTGAACCTTATTTGTAGTAACCAAAGCCTCTCATCTGCCTATGAGAACTATTGGATAACCAGAATTGTTTTTTTTCCTGAACATAGATTACCACCTCATGAGCAGAGAGTTTTTCTGTGCAACTTAACTTGTGATTTGATACTTAAAGTTGTGTCCAAACAATTTCATTTCTTTATTAAAGCTAACTAACAGAAAAATAGTGTACAAATAATTCTTTTGGAGATAACAGAAGAAGTTCATTGTTGTGACTTTTTAAATTCTGGTTATAGATTTCTACTTAGAAGAGAGCTTTTTGATGTTTTTTATTACTGTTGTTTTATTCATCTCTATCTTATCTAAATGGCCAGTTAAAAAGCATCCTAGCTATTGTAGTTCATGTCCAAAAGCTGTTATCATTTAACAGCTGCTTTTGTTGTTTTTATGGCCATATGCCACTTAAAGCTTATTTGATCTCCTTAAATGACCTTATTGTGCACTCTTATGCAATCCTATTTTAAAGAGATTTAGGTGCCTACAGCTGGAAACAGGCTCAAACTGGGATTTTCAGAACCATCTAACAGTCTGACTTGCACTAAAATCAGTGGCTGTCAGGATGCTGGTAAATCCCTCTAGATTCCTGACTATCCTTTTAGAAACTTAGTGACCTTGAGGAGAACCCACAGAGCCCTCATGTTATCCCAGTGAAAGCAAAAACTCCCACAGGGCTGCCTGTGGTATGATACTGGTGAAGTGGGAATGCCTGGAAAGCTGAAGTTCATAGCTTGGTTGAGAGATCGGGTGGAACAGAGAAGTGTTCAAATAGCAACCAAATCTCAGAAGAATAATGGATGTGGATGTAAAGGTTGTTAGCTATGTTTCTTTTTTGTTTTATTTGCCTACTGGGTCTACCTCAGCTCAGGCCTTAATAATAGTGGCATCCTCTGAGTAGTTCTCAAGAGGAGACTAGATACGGTGTGTCCTGGTACAGTCTGCACCATGGCAAGCAGGAAGACTCACAACGGTCTGCTCTGAAACTTAAAAGCTGTATAGGAATGTTACTTATGGTGTGTATTTCCCATACCTGCCATCTTTCTCTTCTTGGAATGATAAATTGAGGTTATTTCAAACAGAAAATACGTACACTCAAAGATGCTTTGAGTACAGTGGCAATTAAGGAGTTAATTTAAAGCAAGGAGGCAAAAATGGAGCAGGGAGACAGTAGCTCATGGCTAAAAGGCTGATCACAAGATAAACTGGCAAGCTCTATAAAAGTACTTCTCTGGTAGTTGAAAGTGAGTCTCTTGTGCAGCAGAATGAAACACCTTGTAACTGAAAAAAGCAAGCCTGTTATGTAGCTTGAGTTAAAAATTTCTCTGTTTATGTTGTAACAACCTGTGTTCCTTTTGGTTATAGCCTGAAAGCTCTAAACTTGAGGATCAGAGTCGTAAGGGAAAACTCTCTTGCTGACAGACTTTTGCTTCTTTGGGGCCACTTTAAGCTGCTTTGGCAAACTGTAGCTCATTCATGTTGTTTTGCTTTGCTGCAGCTTCACGCAGCCAGTTATTCCTTTCCCAGCCTTATGCTTCTCACTTTTTTTTCTTTTTTTTCTTTTTTTTTTTTTTTTTTTGATACTTGCTTCACTTTCAAGCTCACTGTTGTAGTATCTCACAACTGAAAAATAGTTTTCTCCTGTCCTTTTTATGGCACTAATTTGTGGTTTTGCTATGTACTTCAGGCAAATTTGAAAAGCATAAGACACAGAGGTCCAGATTCAAAAATGGATTCACATACCTCACTTCCACCTGAGCTGCAGTTTAGGAGTCTAGGACCAAGAGCGATTTGCATATAAACTATGCCTCATTGCTTAAGTGCCTTTTATTCCATAGGCACCTAGTCGTCTTGCCTGTAAAATTGCTTTAGTATGTGTTCATGGTGCAATGTAATGTTGTGCAGAACCCCAAGTCTATATAAAGTAATAGTACAGAATCTTGCAGATATATGAGTCCAGAAGTAATCTGCCTGCATTAGCATGGTCCTGAAATGAGCTAATGCACAGCTGCTTGTTTAAAGCTATGAGTTTAGCTGTCATGTCGTCATTGATTAGAATGAGATTAGGAGTGGCAAGGAAGGACTGGTATGCAAGTGAAAGATGCCTGATAGCTAAGAATTGTTTCCTAATGCCTCCTCTTTCTTCACTTTCACTTAAATGAGCTGGTGGCCAAGATTAGTATACCCTCATATGTTTGGCTGGTCGTCTTGTGCTGTGCAGAGAGAGCCCATCAGCAGAATACCTTCTATGGCAGTTCACCTCTGCTTGGCCAGGCATTGACACCTGGCACCCCTCTCTGAAACAAGGGAATTCTCCTGATTCCTAGTGTAATTATGAAGTAAGAATGGGCTTTTGCATCATCTCTAAGCTACAATCAAATACCAGAGGACAAAGCTGCTCAGAAGTAGGCATCTGTCCTACTACTATAGTTAGATATGGTTAATTGCCTGCTAACCATTACTTGACTTCAACAACAGAGACTCTGCACAAGTTTCCTAGGCGATTTAACAGCAGAGAGAGACTGAAACAGTAATGCTGAGTTATAGTTAATCACAGCAATTCACTGAAACAGCAGACAAAAATCTGGTTTTCATGACCTTAAATTCTTTATGAACAATTAGCAGGAAGCAATGCAGAAAAGCTCTTCTTGAGCTTGAGAGGAAACCTTGCAGTTTTCAAGTCAGGCTTATTTTATTAACCAAGGTTATAGATGAGTTAAACAGAAGTCTTTTCAAGGAATATCAGTGAATCTTTTCTGTATCATTGTCATCATCATCTTTCAGAAGCTGATAGAAACAAATTTCCAACTCCATAATATGAATTTCCTTGAAGTATATTGTAATAGTCACTGAAAACATAGACATCTATCAATGATGTTTGCGTGTTGAGAAGATTACAAATAAACCCCAACAACAACTAATCCATATAGTTATGTGGTGTCTTTAGCAAGTTACAGAGATTTTCAGCCTGAATTCTAAGCCTTCTCAAGGTATAAGGTATCTGTGATCCATGAAGAGAAAGAGCTGAGAAAAATAAGTCCATAATAATAGGCTTGTATTTTGTATGGAGCATCCAAAATAGTCTCAACTGTTCCTGGCTTTGATGGCTGAACAAGCGTAAGAACAATTGGAGCCATTTGGCTAATATGATGTAAATGCTGTCCTAAAGCATTCAACTGCTGTTTCCAAAGAAAGAGGAGTGAGTTGGGGGAGAAGGTGAACAAAAAATGTAGAAACAGAAAATATTCAGAACTTGATTAAAATAGAAAAAGTGAACTGAGGCTGTGTTTAAAAATTATTATTCCAAAGGCAGAGAGAAGAGAACAGGAGTGGACAGTATCATTTGGATAGGTGTAGCTGGACTTATGATCAACTGAGTAAAGTAATAGCCTTGACGCATTAAAAGATGTCATGCGGTTTGCCTAGTCTATCAAGAATAAGCATGGATGATTCTGCTGCAAATTGAAAAGAAGGAGAGTATAAAGTGTTAATGAAGATGGTTTTATTTTGTGTTTGTTACTTACAACAATCTCTAGGTGCAAAGAGTGTGCTGATCTTTTTGGCCCATTTAGATTTGGGTTTTTTTCTAATGTTTCATTGAAGTAAACCATCTGGACTTTTGGGTGCTATTCAGCCTGCAGAGATTTTTGCACATGTACTGTATTATAGCTGGTATTAATTTTCAGGAGGGAAATGTATAGGTTTTGTATGGGATGCTTGTAAACCTGTACTACATTTGCAGATGTGGCCATTATATCTATTAGCTCAATTCTGTTTTCAAGTTTCTCTGGGGATGAGTGATCCACAAACTGCAATAGCATATAATGTTGTATTGGAATTAATGGTTTCTATATTGTAGTGATTCCCATTTTCTAGTCCCCAGGCTCTGACTCCTCTGCAAGCAAAATCTTTTCACAGGTATAAGCATCAGTTCATTGACAAACTTAAGAATGTGCTTAATTTTAAACATGTGAATAGTTCCCCAGATATGTACCAATAGTAGAACTTCACATTTCATACAGTATTTAGCAAATACAGACAAAGGATACAGGTGTACTGAAAGTCAGAGTTTTTTTCCAAAGCGACATTTCTAGTTCATGATGTAATTAAAAGCAGCAGTGTAAGAATGAAAGCATGTACACAATGGGAAGAGGATTAGCCTTAAAGTTTATAGCATTTATAAGGAAACGAGAGTCACAAGGGCATTTTAAAGGACTGTCTCACTCTCTTGTACATGACTGTATTTCATCACTTGATTATCACAGGTATATGTAAAGATAGCTGATGAAGTAGCTGGAAAAATAGTTGTGGCAGCAAAAACAGACAGATTAACTAAAATATCTGCATTTATACTCTTTAACTGCATCCAATGCCATGAGTTATAAATGCTCTAGAATGAAGTAATTTACAAGCCATAATTGTTAAATCAGAGGTGGAACTGAAATTTTTCTGTCTACGTCAAACTCTGAAATACAACAATAAAAGGAAGTTGGCAAAATCAAATGTGTGCTCAAAAAAACCAAGCTACAATAGATTCCCTAACTTTAGATTATTTGAATAAAAGAAGTTTTAAAATTATTATTATTATGATGATAAAAAAACAATCATCAATTATCCTAACCTTGTTGAATTAAATAGCTTCTTCTTGTGATGCTATTTCCGGCACTGGGAGAAATTTTCAGATAACTGGCCAGATCTTTCTTTGGTAGAAAATTTGCATTCAGTAGAACTCCACTGACTGGGTTCTGAAGTTCTGTTTCCCCTGTTGTTTGTACACTTAGCTCCTGGTTGCTAGCAGTGTCTTTATTTTTGTAGCTCTTAGCTCAGTCATGAAAAGAAAATATTCATCTGTTAGCAGTCCTACAGAGAACTGTGTTGTCTCACCAAAGTAAAAGTAATATAAGTATGCAGACTTGAAAACTTCCTTTCCTGTGTTTTTATATACCATTATGAGCAGGGAATTAGTACAACATTTCTAAGCAAAGCTAAAATTGTTTCTAGCTCACGTCAAATATTTTTTTATCAGATCCAAATATAACCAACAAATATATTCCACTGAATCCTACATATCTCAGACCTTTGAACTTTACACCAAATAGGATATGATCATAAAAAATTCATAGCATAATTTTCACTCCTACATTTTACAGCTGAGATTTGCAGAGATGACAGCACTTTGTTCTGGGAGAGAAAAGCTAATACATGTCTAAAAGGCTATGACATCATGAATGGAGGCAGTAATACATACACATGAAAACTAGTAATATATAAATATTCCTGTTGAGAACTATTCTGAACACGAGAAGTTTTCATTAATTCCTTAAGGGTTGGTCAACACAGTCAGTTTATTTGTAGTCAAACACTGGAATAGATCATGCTACCAGGACATCTGCTGAATAAACTCAGCCATCTGCTTAAAAGCTGATGGCACAATATAGAACACAATGTTTATAATCTCTACAATTTCAGCACAACTAGTTTCTCATTTCTATAAAAATGTAATTAGAGCAAGTGTGGTGTGGTTGCAAAGCGAAGTTTCCACCCTTCTGCACTCTCAGCGCTCCTGATGGAGAAGGAAACAGTAGACATTGCCCCTAACACCTGGGCCTGTAGGTCCAAGATCTAAGCAGATGATGGAGAAGAAATAGGGCTGCGAAGAATGGTCCTCCTCCCTCTCTGGCGCAGTCCTACAACCAGCTAAGCTGTGCTGGGTGGAATTTTGAGGAAAAAAATGAGCTAAAGCTCACATGCAATATTACACTTGACTAGGTGTTAGTTTTTCCTCTTTCTGCAGCAAACAGTCACGAAGGAGGAATAAATAAATACCCAGCTATTAAGTCTATTATGAGGAAATCGGTCTATGCTAAATTGTCTTTTCTCTGGTTAAAGTAACCTCACGTTTGAAAAAAATTTATATGATATCAGGCAAAGATGCATTTCAGGTTCCTGATACAAACCATTGTAGGTCTGGACCAGATTGTGTTCAGTATTAAAGTGAAGGATGGGTTATTAATGCGTTTCACCTTTTTAAACCTTTTTTTTTTTTCTGTTTGAAACTGCAATCTATCTGTGATGTTAAGGGAAAAATGCATTTATGTCTCAAACTGATTTAGTATGTGGACTCAGTTTTATGTGTGATGCCAAAACCGTTCCACTTGAAAAGTGAACCTGCTTTTATTTTATGCTTACAGTAATGGGCTAAGGCTGGAGAATTCTAGGGGGTTTCACTGAGAACAATTCATCCAAATATTGTCATAATTCAGATCATATATTTTAAGCATGTGGGTGGACTGTTGAGTAACACCTGCCTTTATTGCCTTTGATGGGAACCAACATTATTCAGCCCTATCATAAAAAAGCCCTTTTTCTCTTCCACCTTCAACCTATTACCACACTACCTTTGTGAAAATACAAATCAGCTTGGATTCTTAGACATGCATGGCTTAAGCTTTGAGACAAGCATATTCTACTGGCAGGCTCAACCAGGTCTGTGCTCTTCCTGAATTCCGTTTGTCCAAGGTGGATTTTGTGTGTCTGCATGGGTGGTACGCTATACATTTTGGTCCTGTCTTTCTATTTTTCACACCTGTAGTGTATGCTAGATGGATCCTAGGCCTGTTCTGCAGTAAAACATATAAATGTCTCCCTTGAGAATGATATTTAGGATAGGTGTTGCCAAAGTGCAGATTACTCTTCCAGAGCTTTTCCAGCATATCCTGGCTTTGCCTTCAAGGAGAGCATTGTTGGAAATGGTAGGTCTGTAGATAGCTGGGGGATTCCTCATGTTTAGGGAATTCCTCTCTGCAACTGTGAGGCACATGACCCAACAGATTCTTGATATTTTCACGTTCTTGATAGTTGGTCTCAGTTAATTCAGTGGGAAAAATTACTTAAGTAGGTAGAGACTTGGGTGTCAGCCTTCTTGCATGACATTTTGTTAGGGCAATGTGGACAATAGGTAAACTTTAACCCATCGTTGTGTTAATACTTTTGTACCACGTGTAACATTATTTCAAAATTCTCTCTAATACAGTTTCAGTCCACTTTATATCTAATATATATAATTAATTTTGATCAGCAAGCTGAATGAGAGATCATTCCAAAGAATTCAGCGTGACTTAGAAGAGAGAGATTTTGATAGGCACAAAATTTAAGCTATGTGATAAGATCTCGCATTCTGCTGTTATTAATGTAGTAGTTCTTAGATTTTTTTTGTTAATTGAGAGGGCTTTTTTCTTCAAAACAAAAGATATAGTATCCTTTCTAAACCTTCCTATGTAAGAGGTCTGGATTTTTTACTTTTATACATATTACCTTATATATCTGCAAATTTTCTTTTCTGTGCATGCAATCACTTAATTAAAATAACAGATACCTTTCCACTCAAATTGCAAAATCAGTTCAATGTTTAAGCATTTACTCAACCAAAAGGTGTAAATAATCCTACTGAGTGCATGCACACTGAGAAAATGCCAAATGTGCTTTTGTGATTTCAACAGAAATTATGTTTTAAAATTAGGCTGGAATAATTTCTAACTCCAGTTGTGAACATCATATTTTCCTCACTTTAAAAAATATTAGTGTCATCTCAAATTCTTTTATTGTTGATATTTTTCATGTTATTGTTTTGCACTGAACCAGTGATCATTATCTCTCTTAGATACAGAGGGAACATATCTTTCTGGAGAGCTTTATTTTCTTTCCACTTGCAAACTATTTTGCATGCCTAGGACCATTTTTTTTTTTAACCTTGCACAGTCCAGATGGTCCAGACTTCAGAATTCCAAAATTCCATGAGGGATCCCTGACTTTTAAATAAGTGCCAGTATGGGTGAGGCTAAAGTATGTCTAATATGGAGCTCAATCCTCAAATGCTAGCCAAGCAGCTGGCATTTAGGCTGACATTGATCAAAAGACACTACTCCTGATTTTGTGAAGTCTGCCAAGATGAAAATATTTCTTTCAATCTGGCTCTGTCATTAAGGCGGTTCTCCACATATTTTAATGCTAGGGTTAAGTCAGATCTCTTTCATGTTGCATTCAAGCATGTTTTAGCCAGAGAAAACAGGCTCTGTAAAGCCATCACAATAATGGGGTGATTTTAAAATCTCCCCTGGGTTTAATAAAGGGTGGTAGTTTTGGTGAAATTTCTCTGATAGGCCTTTCTGTTAATGCTTATCTAGATAATGCATCTTCCAAATGTTCTGACCAGAGTGTTTATGATATTAAGAAGACTTTGTCATGTAGCTCCACAGATGTTTTTTCTGCACCTTTTTTATTATGAGTTGGGGTTAGAATTTCACAGCTATGTTGAACAGTATTTTGTATTCTCTATGCATCTAGCTATAGTCATATTGAATTCCCCAGGAGAATAGGGGAAGAATAGACTTTTAAAAGATAAGCTTGTTGAAATGAATGCTGTGGTTACTGCCAAATGCCAGCTGAGTTATCACAGTACAACTGCTTCTTATCCTCTTTAATATGGTGTCTCATGAAGAACACGCGTTTTGAATGCCTGATAGTTGATGCAATATAGAACAAGTTACCATCAAAGGAAACAGTGTATCAAAGTGCTCCAGATGTAGATGAAATGTGTATTTTCAATCGATTTGCATCTTTGGGAAGCAGAGAGAGAAAATATTTTTCCGGCAGTGTAACTAAGCATAGTTCCATTGATTTTTGGTGGCAATTTAAAGATTGTGGATGTCTTAGGGCCTGGCCACCTAGTCAAAGACTAACTGCTAAAGCAGACTTACTTCAGATTTGCTGCAAACTGGAATTTGGCTTGATTCTTCCAATTTCTAGTTTATCTGGGAACAGACAGGAGGAATTTTTTTTTTTTTTTTTTTTTTTTTTTTAAATATAGCCTGGTATTTAAGCTCCAGCATGAAACTTTTATTGGCAGAATTAAAAGACAGTGAAAAAGCAAGGTAGGTAAACTTTTTGATAAACATGTAAGTTGTTCTAGTGAAAGATTTAGGTCAGTATCTCAGTGGACAGTTCTACAAGCTCTTTCATATTAATAATAATTTACTTATATAAACTGCAGTGAAACACTTCTTTTGATATATGGGACCATTTAAAAAAACAAACAAACAAACAAACAAAAAATCCCAAACATTTAAAATTGTGGCTTTTCTTTTCAAGATTTTCCCAGTGGCCAAAAATATGCAACCCTTAAGGTAGACACCTGACTTAATACACAGATTGTTAGTTTGGTTTTATTTATTCAGGAAGATTTGTGAGTAGAGTTGCAGTTAAGTACTGTACATTGCTGGTCACAGAGCAATGCAGTAGGACCTGACTGTCCAGAGACTAGAAAGCAAATAGCCTCAACTACTTCTGTCTTAATATACAATATACAGCCCAATACTCTACAGTTGTGTATAGCTAGTTGGCCACCTAGCCAGTTCATGTATCTGGCATACAAATAAACAGTCCTTGGTATCCACAGCACATGTTTTTTCTTCTTGTCCTGCTTAGAATTTTCTGGCTTGTCAGTAAGTCTTTGAGCCAGGTATTAGGTATGTGGTGTTCTTCAAACCATGCTCGGTCCTGCTCGCTTACAGTTCTTGTTTTCATTCCTCTGGCAAAATCTGCAATTTGAAGGCCAATATAGGGCCCTGACGGCATTTTCTCAGTTCTCACTTATACTTGTTTACAGTCAAGTAGGTGTAAGCCAAGAATCAGAATCAGTTGATGTGTTGGATGTATCATATGACTGTGTTCTGCTGTATTGGCTCAGTTAGGGGTTTGGAAACACTTTAAGAGTATTAAATGCATTTCAGTAAAGAGTGTGTCAGACAGACCTACCTTCTCTCTCGTTTGCAATTACATGAATTGTTACCCTTCCCATTTTTTGAGTACAAAATGAGCTTAAGCAGCTATTTGAAAAGGAGCACGTATAAGAAAAGCATTGGAAAAGTAGTGTGTGTGTGTATATGTATAAGCTTCCTGTCAACAGGAGTTACAGCAGAGGTTCCAAAAAGCAATGGTGTTTGGTCCAAAACTATTTTTTGTCAATGTTTCCACTACCTACATTTGACTTTTGATGATGCCTTCTGTGGCTGGTCAGCTCTAGGATTCACTAACAATGTGTGTTGTGCTAAAAACCAATTCCCACTAAATAAAAATTCTTATTTTCTTACCGCAGTGATTTGCTTTATATGTTTGCCACAGCTTTAGAGACATAGTATTCAGAAACATAGTTAAGGCCTCAACACAGTTTGGCAATTCTTACAAAAGGACTAGAAACAGTTCTGTTAGTAGACCTAGACCCAGGTATAGCCTTTTGCAACAGAGCTGGGAAAGCTTTGAAAAGTAATTAATCTCTTAAAGTTTTGAAGAGCTCTCCAATTTCTATCTGTTTCAACTTGTCAGAAGATCACAAGTTCATTTCTGAGCTGCTTGCTCTCTTGGCATTCACGGAGGACGTCGCAGCAATCAGCCATCCCTGTAATTCCGTTTAGTATCCTTCCGATTCTTTCTCTGCACTGGATGCTACCATCTATGCAGTGGTCTAGTTAGAAGGTATATAACAAACAGCTCCACTGGCTTCAGTTCATCCACTTCACCTGTGGATGAAGACTTAGAAAATATATCAGAACTATGCATGTGGCCATCTCAGGATAGCTTCAATGACTTTATGGAAAAAGTTGGAATTATTTGTGGGTATATGCAGAGAAAATCTTGTATGCACTCCGTAGTTTATAGTTAAGTAAAGGGAATTCTGTTGCCATATGGATATCCTTTTTTCAGGGTATAGATATTGAACAAATTCTCATTTCAAGCTTTGGGCAACTTACCACAAACTGAAATTCTTTGATGAAATGTGTGACTGTTCAATGTGTGATTGTTGAATTTGTTCTTGCAAACATCCACAGTGATAAACTGTCCTCCATAGTGAATACTTGAATAGTGGTGCTTTCCCTCTAGAAAAAAAAAAACCCAAGACATGGGGTCATCAATCTGAAAATACTGTTAAGTGTTACTTTTCTCATAAATAGAGAAAAACCGGGAGGAAAAATGGGGAGACCAGAACCCATAATATTTGGACTGTATATTAAAGATGAACTTTGGTTTTACAATATAAGGGTTGCTATTTCACTGTGTTCTGTAAGTGGCTCTTCCAAAGATCTGGCTTACAGCTGCGTCTGTTCCCCCATTCCCTGTTGTCAAAATGATAACATGAAATACAGCTGAATGACCTGATTTCTTAGGACAAGCTGACCTGTTTCATTGTTCAATCTTTAGCCATAAGCTTCAAGTGCCAGTCCTCTGGGGATCTTTTTGGAAATATGTAGAAACCATATTCTATAGATGCAGTCAATGGAAGAAGAAGAAGAAACTTCACTGAATTCCAGTGTTATTAATTTAGTCCTAAAGAATAAAAGGATTCTGAGCTTTTTAGTGTTCTTTGCTGTATTCAGCATACGAGGAAATCTTTACATTTATGAAAAAAATTAAACTGGGACAGATCTTCTGCTGATATAGATTGCCTACTACGTTATCATTTTGGTTCTGTAATACTTATAACTAAGAATAGCAGGGGGAAAAAAAAAAAACAACACCTTAGTATGACATGACTTGGAAGCTCAAAGCTGAAGATAATTTCATTTGAAGAAGTCTGTGCCTAAAAAAGAAAAAAAAAAAAGAAAAATTGTCAGTAAATTCAGTAAATTTCGTTCACTTGATGGGAGACTAGGCAATGAACTTTCAAAAGATGAATTTTATACAAGGAAATTTTGTATTTTGTCCTTGATTCCAGGGCACTGAAAAGACACTAGAGAAATCATCATGGAAGTTTAAATGTGTTCTTGTATTGAATACCCTAAGTTTTTTCAGCATTTCTTCCACCTTTGAATAGTCTAGGTTCTGCTGCATGAATATTCCTTAGCCTGTCATCTTTGGTATGCTAGTGATGTCTGGAGTTATTACAGATGAACAGGTATGAAAATACTTCTGCCGTATCATGAAGCATCTTCCTAATCAGTTTGAACCCTGTTTGCTGTAACAGTAAATACTATATTACCTGTTAGCTGCTTGGGATAATCACGCAGATATACAACAACAACAACAACAACAAAATCAATTTTAAATATATAAGAAGATAATAACTTTCTTTTCAAAATCTTGTCCAAGACCGAAAAATCTAAAGTGCTGCTAATGTGGCCCCTTGCTTCCATACATACATAGAAACCATTCGGGAGCTCTTGAAACAAAAATATAAAAATTTTGAATGTGAGTAGATGAAAATGTTTTGCTAAAGCTGATTTTACACTAAAATGTGGCTTTCTGCAAATGCCCTTTAAGAGACAAATACCAGTATAAAACCTTGATTTATGATTTTGTTTTCTACCAAGAATACATTGATTATAATATTCAGTAGGGGCTTTGCATGACAGGGATATGGGAAGCATAAGTACCATTTAAAACCAGCAAATGATATTTTGGATTCATATGCTTTCTCTATTCAGATTCTTGTTAAATCTTGCGTTGCAGAACTCTGCTTATTCCCTCTAAGAGACAGCTCTGATTTTATCATATCAGATTTTTGTTTAAATGAATTTAGATTTTGCTGTCAAAGAGAGATGAAAATGGTGACAATATTGTACTGAATAATCAAATTAAATCATTGCTGTAAGTCATAAACATACATAAAAATGTTTTGTTTCGCTGTATGTTCACAATAAGCTGTGAAGTTAAACATCAAGTAAATCTCTTTGAGTCAATTATCTTTATTAATGTTTGAATCTGCTAATGTCGGTATTCTCAGTCTGTTTTGTGCACTTAGATTTATGGGATTCAAAACCATTCCTCACACATACAGCTAGGTTAATTCATTTGGAAGGAGAAAATTCTTTCAACTTTTTGGTCTTGAAAACTGCAGCATCACCTCCCATCCAAGGCACTGAAATACAAAATATCAAAACTAAATGTATTGTTTAAGTTTCTTTGATGACATAATCATATAATTTCTGGAGTCTGTTTGCTTCAGTTTGTGTCTTGGATCTGGCGCCAGGTGCTAACTCATGCCTTGTGAATACTGTTATGTAGAGAGTACATTGACAGTTAATACTGTCTCCTTATTCAATAATATTTTTAATATAACTATGTTTGTATGGATTCACTTCCTTAGCAGAGTGAATGCTCTAATTTGTCAAATAACAAAACTCGAAAACTACACAGGACTGATTTTCAGTGTCTCTAAATAGAAATTTTAGAAAATTATGTATTTTTTTTTCCACAAAAAGCAGGGGCAACACTAGCAGAATGTTGTTCATGGATATCTTCTGCCAAAATACTTTGTATTGTTCAGTGAATTCTAATCCTGAACTTTTGCTGTTCCTGCTGAGGTCAATACGTCGCTTCTGAATGTTAGAGATATTGACGTTTTAGCCACGGTGAGGTCACAGTCAGCATCACTCTAAGCTGAAAAATAACCCCGTGGGCTTGTTCAACTTTCTGGCAAGCTACTTGATCCAAAATTTGAACTATCCTGTGGTATTTATGGCGTCCTCGTAATTGCGCTGACTACCTGCTAGCAGTGCAGTAATTGCAATGTAACATGTAACCAAATTAGAAGTCTGCAGACCATGTTCTCTCACGTCCATAGAATGATCAAGTGTCACCCTCTGCAACACTGCATGGCTCCTTCAAAACACTAATTCCCCTCTTACATATATGTTTTACATCTTTTCCAGTTGACTGAACAGTGCAAGAGCTTGCACTGGATGTAAATACATAACTTGGAAAGTTGCATCCAGCCAATTAGTAAGTGCGTTGTTGATTTTTTTTTTTTTTTTTTTTTTTTAAATGAAAATTTGAGAAAGCATGGGAAATGTGGGGCACAGGTAACTTTTATTATCCGGTCAGCAGACTCTAAATCATTCCCAGACTGGATGAAGCTATTTATAAAAATAAAAAACAAGTAATGGCACCCACTTAACAGCTTTCACTACAATACCTACCTGCGACTAGCACTACTTCCATTCCTCTAAGGCAACTCTACATATGGATATAATAATGATTTCTGTGATCCATAGAAAAACAAGAAATGATCTCAGGGTGGATTGCTAAAGTCTGAGAATGGAGAGGAGTGCAGAACATGAAATAGTGGGAGTGAGGCGGGGGGCAGAGAGATGCAAGATTTCAGTGCAGCTCCTGAGCTCTCACTGAATTCAGCCTGCGCAAACAACCCACATGCTTACATCTTAAAGCTCTGCCACGTTAGGCATAGCTGAAAGTGGGTGGTAGATGTGTACAGAAAACAGAAGTAATTTTTGTGATAGAGCAGATTGCTAATGCCTTTCTCAATCAGTTCTGAATTTGTTGTGCAGCATATTGGTATCAATACATATTTTGGAGAAGAAGCGAAGTACAGATTCTGACCCCATAAGGTTTCCACGGTGGTTTTTTGCAAAATTAAGAATGCTAGCCCCAGTGGAAAAGCTTTACTAAATATGAATGAAACAAAAATAATATGTTATCAGGAAAGCAGGTATCCTACTTTCAGCACAACTCTTTTGTGGTGTGTGTATAAATATCAAATTTTATTATCTCTCAGAATTAAGATGGTATAATTCACAATATCTAGAGGCTTTCTTTGTTCCCCGGAGCATGCTCTCAAAGTCTGAAAGTCTTTAATCCACTATAGAGCTAAATCCCTAGATTTTTCATTTTCTATTTGTTTTTAATACTTGTTTACATCTCTCTCGAAGTTTTACTTCTTTTAAAGGAAGTCTGGATCCACCTATGCATTCCCAAGGTGTTAACCCAGGGTTTTTTTTTTTAAATACTACCAGACTACTAAATTCAGCAAGTGACTGAGTTTCCTGGCTAGGAGTTATGTCAATCAACTTGAAATGTGCATTACAAATTAGTAAATGAATGCAAATTCATTCATTGTCAGATGATGTTTCTTGTCAGATTAACTTGTGCACCTCCCCAATTGCAGTGATTCATGATAGTTGCATCTCTTACACTTTATTCCTTGATTTTGTTATTAGGGCTTCTCATGGTTCTGTAACACATGTAAGATATCAGTCCCTTGATATCTGAGTTCTGTACCTTGGTAAGCAATGAAGGAAATTTTTGCTTCAGTGCATTTTCAAAAAGATAATGATCATAGAATCATAGAATCGTCTAGGTTGGAAAAGACCTTCAAGATGATCGAGTCCAACCATTAACCTACTGAACTGACTACTTCTGTTTTAAAACAGTATTTGACCACAAAAGAGATCACTCTAATCCCACTGGGCATGTAAGCATACACACAGCTTTACACTTCCCAAGCAGAAAGTACTTATCCAGACTGAAGGTCACAAGTACTTCATCCGTTTAGGCTCCTACAGAAAAACTTTCAGTGCACACCAAATTTTAATGAAGTTTTATGAAATTCTTAATGAAATCACAATGACAGAAATAATAATGACATGACTGTATAATACTATTTTCCAAATTAATTTAGTATAGATTGTTTTATCTCTTCCTATATACTTTAACTTGCTTCCGAGTTATTTATGTTTTATCTTTCCCTTTATCATATACATAGACAAATATTTCATATAAACAGTAAATTTGTAATCTATTTTATCATGCTTCTAATAAATACTGAAAATGTAATGAAGCTGAGATCCACTTTGAGTTGCTTGCTATCCAAATGAACCAATTAGGTATTACATCCTTTAAGTAGACACGAATGTATAGGTCATTAAGTATTAATCCATCTGCATTTTAAAGGTAACTTGTAACATTTTAAAGCAGCCCCCTTATGTTGAGGTATAAAATTACTCTTTTCTATATACCTGCTTTACCTCAGCAGATCATGTGATTTCATTTTCTCTTACATAATTGTCCATGAACATACTAATTACTGACTTGTAGTATGAGATTTTGTAGTTTTTAAATTTTTATGTACCCTGCCCCTTTTGTATGCTGAGGCAGGAGTAAGAGCAAAGCTATGCGGGTGGTAATTTAACAGCATTGACCAAGACGGTAAGTCATTGTATCTATTAGGGGTGGTCAGAATTTCACATACTCAAACCATCAATACATGATGCGCTATGTCTAAGAGCCACAAGAATTTTAAAATGTTTATGGGTGTTTTTGGAGGTTTTGTGTAGTAATAACTACAGGTTTACAACTCAGTATTGAATGCATCTGAATAAATTAATTCTTGGTTTAGAAAGGCTTTATTTGGTTTCTTAATGGATGAAGTAGCCATCAGAAAATCTATACCAATAACATAGGTTTAAATTGCATCAAACTACCATAGTATTGCAAGGCATTTTCAGCAGAAGAATCAGGCTTGTATTCTGTGTCATTGTTTTATATTTAGTATTATGAAAGTATTCTCATAACTCAGATTTGAACTTTCCCTCTTTTCTGGTCTCATGCTTCCTACTATGTCCTCATTCCCCTTTTAGCCTTAGGTTGTTTCTCCTCTACTGCCACTTTTTCCTGCTGGTCTTCGTGTGGTCATTTTTCTCTTATTTTCCTCTCTTATTGTAGCCCATGGCCTTCTCACCCTCCACCAACACAAGCATGGGACCCAGGCAGCTGGTCACATGGAGGGAAGAAATTGCGAGCTGAGTGTTGTAGCAGCCCACAAACCGCTGCCTATCAGTCAGCGCTCCTGCCCTCGCTTGAGCTGATTGATTAGGTACACTTTCAGTTCAAACTACCAACTCACAATGCAACTGGCCAATACTGACTGGCTGCAAGCCAGGGGTTGCAGCTGTTTTAGACTTCCTGTTTCATGGCAGTGTGTTCAGGAACTGTAGATGCTCCACTAGCAGAAAATGTTTGCAGAACATGCATTTTCAGCTCAGAAGACTTGCATGGACCTCATAAGATACCTATTGTCTACAACCCATATGAAGTCAGTGAAAATTGCATTTACATCACAAGAATCCACATGTGAGTTATAATCTCAGCACAGATCTCCTAGGTTTCTGCTTCTGTGCTTCCTTCTCCTGCCTTCCTACCAAAGGGATTTTCCAGTGATATTTTAGCAATTCCCACACTGGTCATTTCAAGGAAACATAAGAGTAAAGAGGAAACAATCATTTGCAGAATTAAGATCCTTTTTAACCCCTAGAATACTTTGCACAGAATCTTAGCTCTAAACACAAGAGAACAGTTTGTTTTGGGTAGATAATGCTTCCACATAAGGAAGCAACATACATTTCTAAGAAATAAAAGCCATGTTCTTGACTTTTTTCTAACATTTTCTTCATCCTTTTCTTCTTGATGAGCTGACTGCAGCATGTTGTATACATTTGCAGACTACGTTCAATTTGTCAAACGCTTCATTATCAAATGGTTATTTTTAAGTAAAAAACAATGCAGCTCTCATTGTTGTTCCACAAGAAATAAACATGCCAAAATACTTAAGCACTCTTAGAATAAAAGAATGGTCTGAACGTGTTTTTAAATGCAGATAGATTTTGACCGCATGCAGTGAATACTAAGGCCTGCACAATACATTTCCTTCTTACCTCTTAGCTTTGAACAAATATAATAACTCTTCTGACAGAAGTGGCTAAAGGGCTGAACCATCACTGCAAGTCACATCACAATGATCTATATATGTAGTTCAGAATACTAAATTGTAGCATTTGGCTTTAGAGTCCAATTATGTATAGTTGGTGGAGGTTTTTTTCCTTTTTTTTTCCTCCACTGCTTCAAAACTGCTACCCTATGAGTTTTCCCTGTGTTGGGAAGGAGGACCACACAAACATGTGGTTTTGGAATTTAATAACTGTGTTCAAGGCAAGTTTGAAGCTGTGTGTTCAGCCTTTTTGATTTTACATTCTGCAAGGTCCTGAGCTGCCAGTAGCAGACAGCGCTGTCTGGAACTACTGTACCAAAGACAGGTTTGGCCCCATATGCTTGGGGAAGGGGGGGAGTGGGAAAGATTTGAATTCTCCGGTGGGAAAACATTTTGTTGGAAAATTTCTCATTTTATTGTCATCCACTTCAAGGTTCCTTAACACAGAATATAAAAGGTGCTCGGAAGAAGAGTTTTTTCTGTGACATTGTTACCTGGATTTTACTGAGCCTGTTATTTGCAGAGAACATTTGTGGATCCAAGTTTGAATTTTAAATTCACCTTTCCCCAAAATCGAATTCTGACAACTTAGTTCAGGCCTGTTGCTCTTGAAGAGTTAGATCCTGCTTTGGGCTCAAAGGCCATTTCTGATATTTGGAAATACAAAGGCGGTAATAACTTGATAGAGTAGGAAATAGTCTTATTAAGCACTGTCTTGTTCTAGCAAACCCTACCCCAGTTGATCTAACGTTAGGCCAGCTGTTAATAATTTTACAAGCAGAGCGTGAAATAGCAGCTTGATACCTGACTAAAGGGGAGCTACAACATTGCATGAGAACATTTAAATGTACTACCCTTAGTGAGCAGATATTAATGCTATTTCAAGGAGTGTCAGTGAAGAGTCTTTGATATTGTGATTGGGATACTTGCTATTACATCCATAGTGACAGCTCCAATTGACAGGATTAAAAAGGCAAAATTAAAAAAGGAATTATTTCATGCCCTCAAGTGCAGATAAGAACAGTTACATCTCTGCTACGTGTCTTGGCTTGACAGTGGATTTTTTTTTTTGTATGGCTTTTCATACTCTGCACAATTCTTAAATTCTCTGTGTCATTTCACTTAGTCTCCTCTCTTATATTCTCTTTTTTCCTGTCACATCTTTTTATTCTCCTTACCCTCCCCCCCCAAAACCTCCATTCTTTCTAAATGTCTCTTTTTTGTGACTTTTATATATTTTATAGTCTGGAATTATTTTTTGTCCTCATTATTTCTTTCTGCAGTGGCTTTTCTAATTCTTGCCCCATATTTTAAGATGTTCACCTATGAGATTATAGTGAGAGATGGTGACAAAAATCCCATCCCCACCCCCCCAAAAAAAAACCCAACACAGAAAAATTCTGGTATGTTTGAACATATGGAGGGACTTATCACAGGAAAGAAAAATGTTCATTCCTTTCTATGTAAGTTTTTTGATATGGTACATATTGCAGCTAACCTGGATGCTTTTTGGTATCTTAAAATACGACATTAAGAATAAGAAATACCTATTTACAGGAAATAAAAATAGCAAGCAGACAGTTATATGGCGCTTTCAGTCTAAGATCTTGGACTACTGTGTAAATGACACTTTAATTTCCACCATTTAACAAATAGATAAACTGAGGTGCAGTAAGGTTAAGTTTTCCAAAGCTGCTCAGCAGATTAATGGTATAGTCTGGAGCTTCTGAATCCAAATGTCCTAAGGAATTGTGCTGACAATCCCTCCCAAGCAAACAGAAATTACTTTGACAAGTGAAAACAGTTGGGATTTATACGGGTGATGATAACTACATCTAGACCACATTTTTTGATGAAGGTTGTTTAAAATTTACGGACACATCTTGATTTTGGGTCCCTAAACAAAAGGACAAAGTGGGTATGTAATGTCAGTCAGAACTGTGTGTTCATGCAGTCAGGATGTGCATTGATGGGAACTAACTGGGGAAGGCTGAGGTAATGAGGGGAGGCTGGAGGAAGGGACTTCAGAAATCCCAAACAGAATACCCTGTGACTGAGAGAGTATATATTTTTGTTTATTTGTTCCACTTAAGAAGCAGATCAAGTTGTTAGTTAAGACTCATACTAGACCAAGGACTCGGACAGTGGGTTTGGTAGGAAGGTACCACTTCAGCTTTTGGCCTTGCCATCGCTGTTCCTGCCACTCATCTCAAGACTGTTGTGGTGCTGCTTTTGGCAAGAAAAAAAAACATCAGAAGCAATTAGGGCATGTTGAACTTTGTGGTCTTGGATCTACTTCAGGTATCAAGGTACTGATAACGGTAATTTTTAAACTGATGATTGTAAAACTTGCAATTGGAGATTTGATGATGATATTAAAAAGCCTAAGAGGCTTAAATTCTTCTTACAAAAGGCATTATCTCTCTTCCAGTGCCTTGCAGTCATAGCTGCAATCACCACAGATGTCTGAGATGGATCATCTTTGTTATGACAAGGTGTTAGAGGGAGTAGCTGTAAGGACATTTTTTGTGAGGGATCTGAACCTCTGTAGCTGACTGCCCCATTGGTACCAGGTGACCTGAATTTTCAGTCTCTGGTCATGCGTCAGTCTGTTACAGCTTTGGCA
This sequence comes from Platalea leucorodia, assembly GCF_965183815.1. Lineage (NCBI taxonomy): Eukaryota > Metazoa > Chordata > Aves > Pelecaniformes > Threskiornithidae > Platalea > Platalea leucorodia. The sequence goes on from NC_138826.1 coordinate 27,622,985, forward strand.
AAAGACTGCGGGATGCCTCCTAGGTGGTGGACCTTACAGGTAGCTGGCTGTTTGGCTTATTTTCTGTGGGCTGATTATTTTAATGGTGCTGGTATTTGATTTAATTTAATTGCAGTTACTGGGTAATTAATTTCTCTGGGATGCTTAGTGATATCTGAAGAGATATCTTTATTATTTTATATCCAAATAGATTATTTTATATTCCTTATTATTTATATTTGTAATGAAATCAGTAGACATGCATAATTTTTATTCTTCTGTGTTGTTGTAGTGTAAAAATTACAAGAAACTTGAAAATCTGTGCATGATTTCATAGCCTGTAATATGTAATTACCTTTGCAGCTCAGTTTTTGGCTGAATTTTTGTAAAACTTGCAGATTGAAATGGGTGCTGTCTCAGGCAGTGACATTTAATGATTTTTTTTTTTTTTTCAGATGAGCCAAAACTTTGCCAATGTTTGATGTCATTAAATAAGCAGTGCACATTTTAAAATACTAATCTCTGCTGTATTTTTGGCATACAAACATCAGGTTAAAATGATCCACATGACAAAATTATGGAATAAAAATACATCTAGGAAGCATAACATAATTTGTGGAATATTCCCCAAACAGTGACAATCTGGGGTAGTAAGAAGCATTGCGTTTTTTAATTGTTTTTTGCTTAGTTAACGTAGGAATTCTTTCAGACTACATTACAAAACAAAGATTATTTCTGTCTGATCTGTAGATGGAGTAACAGATCTTTTTTTCTGCGTACAGCAACATTTAACCTTGCCATGATTGCTACCAGTTGCTATTGGAAGTTTGACCAACAGGTCAGGTCCTGTAATATCCCACTTCTGTATTCATGAATAAAGCAAAAGGTAAAATATGTAAAAGGAGGACAGCTTTTGCATTGTGTGACCTGAAGTGAGATATGAAACTAGTCACAAAATAATTATATTTTGACTTAACAGAGTATAAAATGTTCTGTTTAAAGTTTGACACACTTTCTAACCAAATATGGGTTTATATGGAAAATAGTAATTTGCCTAAGACAAAATTACGGGCAAGAAAATGTGACTTCAGATCAAATATTCATTCTAAAAAGTTGGAGAAATTTTCCAAAGTGTTTCAAAACTTTAAAATACTTGAAAGCACAGTTAAATATCTTGAAATTAATCAAATAATCATTTCAACTGATCCAAATTTAATTTTTTTTCAAATGTGGTGTATTGTGTGGAAAAAAATCAGAATTGTAGGATAGGATTTTGGTTTTGATGGAACTAAATTTTCTGCCCAAACATACTAAGTAGTATTTTATAAATACTCCTTCATGGTATATTTTAGAAATATAAATTTAGCTTTAAAACATTTCAAGAGGCCTGAAACTCTATGTAATATATTTTAAATGTCACCAAAAAGTTAAGCCATTTGCTCATGGTCAGAAAAGATGGTCATGGAACTCTCTTTGTGTGAGGAGCATTGACTTTCTCTCTCAGCTCTTGTTCCGGTGTTCAAATCAGCACTGTAAAGGCTAAGAGATATAAAACAACAGGAAAATGTATTTACTCAAAGGACTTCTCTGTTAAAAATGCCAAGAAGTTGTGACATAGTTCTAGTATTCTATTCTGTAATCACAGGTCTCTGCAACCATATGATGTCCTGGTGAATTTAGGAGGGCTACCTGAGTGTAAGGAAGTCTGCCTGCACTGAGCTGTGCAAAACAACTGTTTGGCATTGATGGTGTGTCTTTGCAGCATCTCTGCGTCTTTCCACGTGCAATCGACGTGGAATTCGTGCACTTCTTTGTAGCCTTAGGACGGGCACCGGGGTAGAATTGAGAGAGATCCAACTACCCTTCGCCATCTAATTGCAGTCTCCTACTCAAATACATTTCTGTATTAATGTGAAGGAACTTGCACTGTCTCAGCTCTTCTGCAATTGTAAAATGATTTCTAGTCCTCAGGGTTGCAGTTCCAGCACCTTACGGCAGTTCAGATTTAGCAGGAAATAGAGCTATTCCCAGGAACCCTTGTGAACTGAACTAACTGCGTACATACATATTGACTGACTGAAATTAGCTGGATGACAATAGAGAGGATGGGTTGCAAAGAGCTTGAGCTAACAATGTGGACTGTGAGGAAACATGCTAATTTATTTACAGTAGGTTTACTATGATCTATTGGTCTCCACTAGGTTTCAACTTCTTTCCTCTGTTGAAATTTTTCTAAATGCAATTTGGATAGACTTTTGTCTTAATCCCATTTTATTTTATTAAATTATTTTCTTTTCCAGTTCCTGGTTTGGTTTGGGGTGGGTTTTGGAGGGATTTTTTTAGATATTGTATTCTTTATGTTATCCTTGCTTTGGGAAAATGTTTACGCATCACAGACTTGTTCATTTGCAAGCATTAGCTCTGCTGCGTGTCTGTGTTTCAGTTTATGCATTATTAAAGATTTCAGTTCAAGAGCCTGTGTAATTGGCTTATTTATGCCAAGTCTTCTCTGATTTCTTTGGTTTTATTCATATTCCTTATTGTTCCCAAACTTACCTATTCTCTTCTATGTAAATATTCACCATTTCAGAATTAAAAGAATACCACTTACAGGTACAGCAATGTAATTATTGAGTCTATGGGAATCTGGTTCATTCTTTAGTATGTAAGTGGGATTTGAATCCCCTTTTCTGTCCTTATGGCATGCACCTTATTGTGCATGGCTGAAATTCTGGTAATACCTTAGGTATTATGGACCAGATAAGCCTGCTTGTCACCTATTAGTGTATGCATATGAGCAGGACTACATCTATAAATAGAAAGATGCAAGCACAAATGCCAAGTTTGGCATGGAAAAAGAGTTAGAATGTCGAACCAATAACAATTATTGTACTAACATTTGTGTAGGACAGTATTTCCAGGATTTATCAGCTGCACTGAAAGAATAACATTCAGATGACCAAATGATGGTCAGGTAAGAACTTTGAAGTGGACCTGCCTATACCTTTCCCTTGTGTGAGTATGTCAGTTAGATCAAAAAGCTCAAATTTTATTGTACACTAGGAAAACCTTGAAATGCTTAAGTGAGACAGAATACAGGATTTATAAATGAATCTCATCCTTCCTACTGTGTGTTTATATGTATCCTTAATTCTAGGCTTGGTTTCAAGTCCCTCAGGCTATATCCATGTTAACAGCTACTGTAGGGCAATAGGAGTGTTTTTGTAGAGCAAAATATTTGATGCTGAGGCAGAGACGTCCACCCATACACATTTCAGGGGGTTATTTTTGTCTAGCTCTAGTCTAGTCCTATGGACTGAATGCCCATTAGCTGTCAGAGCACATTAGAGGTACTCCTGGAAAACATTTTCCAGTTTAATTTCATCTAAAAGGAATCCAACTTACATGTTCCAAGACAGCTTCATGATGTGAATCAATGCATGGTAAGTGTGGAAAATCAGGAAATTTGCTTAAAAAAAAATGGCACTTTTGAGCTACTAAAATGCTTCTGTAGATACAGCGTGGTGACTTTCTGAATTGCAACAGACTGTCTAATTCCCCCCTGAAAATTGCTGTCCTCTAATGCATTACCACCTGCTCCCTGGGACTCCCAGCAAACTCTCTACTTAAGCATGTGAGCTTCAGGTCCTCTGTTTCTTGTAACGATCCTCTTTTTCTATTCCCCTGCTACCTCTCACAGGCTGTTTTAGCTTTCTGAGCTTGAGCAGATTCTGTTCTTTTCCAGAAAGAGAGCTGTCTCCCTCTCCAGTGTTTCATCTGACCCGATTACTCTTTTTAAAGGACGTATATAATTTGAGAATAAAAAAATAAAGCAAGTATTGTTCATGTTAATCTTACAGAACAAAGTACAATCTGAAGACACAGACTATTTAGCTGTATGGAAGTAATTTGGCTAGCAAAGTTGTAAATAGTATGAGAATTAGTGTAAGCACAGCAGAGGCAGGAGGGCCAGAGGTAACTCTGAATTTCACGTTTGTGATGTTGGGCCACAAAACTTAGCAAAAGAACTATAGACTTCTCTCATATGTTTATCTTTTTTTTGCTGTTGATAAATTGTCTGTCAACTGGATGTGTTTCAACAAATTTGTTGATTGCAATTACTCAGCAAATGTTTGTTAATATATTTCAGGCAGTGAATTGCTGACAAACTGTTTTCTGTCATTGGTCCTTTGAGTATTTGCTATTCATTGTTTATATTTGCAACTTGAATTGTTTTGACTGCATGCACAAGTGATATTTTTTTTCCCCTGATTGAATGTAGTTGTTTGTAGGACCAGGTTTCCACATTGGCTCATTCAAGTTTCATCTTCTGTGAAAATATTGTTAACTTCATTTATGATTGTCATTCTCTCTAAACTGAAGAAACTTAGCTGAAGTTCTCACAAAAGTGAATTGAAAAGCAAACATATTTAAATACAGCTTAGTCCCTATAGGTTAGGTTTTATTGTTTGCTCAGCTCTTCTTTTCAGTTATGTGAATAAGCAATTCCTAAGAAATTTGTGTTGTGTCTTTCTTTTAAGAGGTTAATATGTCATATTGCATTTTTCTTAACCAGAGGGTGTTTACATTACTTTTGATGAATTTTCAAGGTTAATAGCTGACTTTTCTGATTTGGATTCTCTAACTTTGTTCAGAATAAGACTTTCCATCTGTCTAAAATAGGAATGTGGAAATCATGCACTGAACACTGAAGTCAGAATAGGTCATGTGCACACACTAAATGGCTATTTAAATATTTACTGTGTGAATGTACATATTTTATATCAAGTTTATACTTTTTTTTGGACAAATCCTTGAGTTCTCAAGGACTTGTGGTTAATGAATTCACAAATGGTTTAAATTCATTGAACTGAGCTGCTTTTTGGAAAATAATAATTTTATTTAAAAGGAGGCAAACAGGCCTACTGATTAGTGTTGTAATAAGTAAGCAAATTATTCTTCTACAGTTCACTTAAAACAGTTCAGTTTTGGCAAAACCAGGCTTTCAAAAATTATTAATCTTGTGTACCAAAATTTTTGCACGTTTTTTAGAATATCGTCATCATAAGATTGTTAACATTGAGTACTTTTTAATTTGATTTTACTATTTTGAGCTCTCAAGTTTGAATACTCAGGCCACATTCTTGATGTCTTTCCTTGCAAAGAGAGATAGAAATGTGCTCATATTTCAGTGGAAACTGAGGTTCCCATGTAACTGCTTAGTATCAGATGTTGGGAACTGCTGGAGCTGAAAACCCTGCGTACCACTTGTGAGGTCCACTTCAAACACATTTCAGAGACAGCAGGCTCAAAACTTTGTACAGAAAACTTTTCACAGCAACCTCTTTTCACGCTTTTATCAGGGTTTCAACTGATAAATATCTTAAAGCATTCTCTGTTCTTTCCGGTTTCTTCTTTCCTCACTGGATAAATCCACAGTTCTTTCTGTCCCGTAACTAATAATGAAATTGAACTATAATATTTCCCATTTCCTCAGTTTCCCAGATGTATCTTCTATTTATTGCTGTTTGCAAATCATCAAGAACTAACATTCTTCACCCAAAACAATGAACCCAAGAAAGCCTCTGGTCTGAATAGAAAATAAGAGGAACTCAGACATAGAGCCTAGTGTCTGCCTTAAAGAAAAAGATTTTAGCGGGATTTTTTCCTGCTTTTTTTAACCAAAGTTAATTTTCCTAGTACTTTCAGGGAGTGCATGCCCTCCTTCATTCTTCACTGCTGGAAGAACGGGGATGTCAGATTAAGCCCTACTGTGATTTACAAGTGTGAAATAGGCAAGAGAAGAGATTCTCGCTCTTTTGCAGCTCCTGTTTACATCTACGCCAATGAACAAGAGAGATAAAATGTCAATATGCCCTTAAGGAAATTTGTCCTGATTTCCATTGTATAATGATTAATTTAATTCTCTGCATGAGTCTAAATACACTGGAGTTAAATGAAAAGACCAATCCTGGAAATGTGCTGAGACACCAATATTATCACAGTAATAGTAATTTTCCCCTCTTCTGCTTCTAATTTGCCCGGAACTTTTCTAGGACTTTGAAACAGAAAATCCACGACTCTGCCTTTTAAGAAAAGTGTCCTGTCTCCATTGAACTTCATATTTTTAAGATTCTGAAGTGAGCAAGCTTTTACTTGTACCTTACTTACTCAGATCAAGGTCTTGATGCAAATCTGTACCATAGATAGGGAAGGTTTGCCCCACACTCTCAGATGTCAGAGCTAATCCAATACTAATATGAATATCTTTGTCTCTGTCTGAATTTCCATTGAGTCATACATTCATTTCTGTAGCTGTTTTCTGTCCATGTCATACCACTGGCATGATAAAATACCTATTTTGAGTCAATCCCTTCAACTGAAATAAACTGATGTACTCCACTGAAATATGACCATTCCCCAATGACGTTTTGACTGCATATTTCTCCTGAGTAAAAACAAAAAGTAAAAGTAAAGGATTCTAATTTTTCTTTATAAAGTATCTTGAATTTTCAAATTTTTATTTAGTTCTACTACTTCATTATTTTTCCTATGCTTAAAAAACCTGAACGCTTGCAACCTATGGGTGGCAAGAAAATCTTTGAGAAGCGTTTCTAATAAAAGAACAGTAGCCTGTGAAATGTGCTGCTGTGGTGTGCAGTAAGTATAGTGGTTCACCTTGAACACTTTTTTTATTGAATACTTTCGGACAAGGATGTCTGATTGTGTGTAAAATCTTCTCATGTATGGTATGGAGACCTTGTGTGCTCCTTTCTTCGTGCCCTTTTCCTCCTCCTCTTTTTATTCAAGGATGCAGCTGCCAGACACAGAGCCGTGCTCCTGTACAGTCTTCCCAGGAGGCCTTGTGAAATCAAGTTGCTCGCTGTGTGCCAGCATGGCTTTTGTTCCTTCGAAGACAGAGCTAGGAGCCTGCTTCCACTGCCAAGAATGCAGGCAGACTATGCTGAAAAAAAAAGAAAAAAAATCCCTCTATTTTATTCACTACACTGTTTCATCTTTTTAAGTAGCTGGCATCTGCAGCTGGTTGTGGCAGGAAAAACCTACAAACATCGCACTTGATGTTAATAAATGTGTTTGCCATTAAGTGGCTGTTGTAGTGCTTTGCTTGTTTGCCTTTCTGTGTGCACTTTCATCCTTCACTGTAACACTACTGCTGCCTTGTAATTTGTCTCAGACATTTACATTGCTGGTTGCAGGTATACAAACCTCTTAGATCAAGTAACTGCTCAGACACTTTATGAAAGGATCCGTTTAGGGTCTTTCCTATTCTGTCTGCCAAATTCAAGCACAGACTTGATGCATGGAATACAAACTGCCTTATAGTCATAGGCCACATTTCACTTCTCCTTGACTCCTGACTGAATGGTACAAACCATTAAGGAGTTTATGTGAGATCTTTAGTGCAGCCGCTGATTTTACCAGGGTCTAACGATGTCTCCTGTGACAGCTTTCTATCTCTCCAGAACAGCTGGAGCAGCTATTCCTAGAATCCTCTGAGTGAAGTCCATATTTCAAATAACTGAAAGAGGATCATATAACAGTGCTCTCAGTGGGATGGCAGCCATTATCTCCTCTGGAGCATGCCTGCTGTAGAGAGAGAACGCATCTCAAAACAACACATCTGCAGTTCTTTCAGCTGTTGGGGAGATGTTTTCATATATATGGAAGGGACAGCTCTCCTCCCCTCTCAAAACTACCCTCTCTTCTTCCTCCTCTGTGCAAACTGTGACAACTTGATAAAGTCAGGCTTGTCTCAGAGACTGATTAATGAAAGTGCTTGCAACAATTTGGACCTAATCTGTACATAGAGAGAGGATGCAGGCTGCTCTCTGACGCTCTGCTTAAGCAGCCTGTCTCTTTTCAGCAAAACATACAAACGTATGCTTAACTCTCAGGGACTTCAGCAGGACTTAAGCATATATTTGACAAGATTAAGTGCTGTACTGAACTGGGATGACTTGAGTGTGCAGGAGCCTGAATACAATATTATGTATGAGACAAGGGGAGGGAGGATGACAGGGAAGTCCTGCTCACCTTCTTTCCTTTACATCTGGGCAAAGGTTGTATGCTATGAATTAACAAAAGGAGAGATGGGAATTTGTAGGTCCTTTAAAGATAGTCTTTCACATGGGCTCACAAATTTGGCCCTGCATGTAGTAGAAGGTATCACAGCAGGCAAGCATAAGTGGGAGCTAATGTTCTTTCTCATAAAAGTCTCCTGCCTTTGTTTAACAAAACACAAGACAATGAGTTATGGCAGTTCCTTTGGTTACCATCAGTAATGGTAAGCTTAGTGTTTTGTAACTGTACTCCAGCTTATGGCGGCATGGTTATAGGAAATAAGAGCAGTTTGATGGTTGTAAAGCAACATAACCAAGGTGACTGAAATTAAATTCCCTGTGTTGGAAACTGAACACTTTCTGGCATTCCAGCCTGTGAACTGTCTAACTTCTAATGTTATGATAACCTCACTAACATATGCTATTTGGGCTGAAAGAAGATGTGCTGTTTGCAAAGGAATAAACAGGTTTGCATTGCTCCCATATGCATTCTGCTCTGGTAGTCTTTCTTCAGCTGAAGTCACTTGCTTTTTTGTCAGGCTGGCCTCCAAGAGAGAAAGAGAGAGACAGACTTTCTGTGCCCTTCATTTCAGCAGCAGCAAAACGGCTTTTCATAGTGGAGCACATGTAAGTAAAGAGGGAAGGAAATGCACAGCAAAATGACATGCTATGGATCTAGGCTTGCCTTCTAGCCAGTTTCTCAGAAAGCACCTGAAGACTAAGACTGATTCCTCAAAACTGCTTGTCTCCCTTGCACCGGAGAACAAACCAACAGCAAGGCACCTCTCTAACAAGTGTATAAATGGCTCAGAGAGACCTCTTTGTGTCTCCTCACCTTTAGGATTCCTTGTAAAGCCAGTTGTTCTGGGATGAGACAGAGGGAACAGCTATCTCCATGCTGCAACAGTGGTAAAGGGCCAACGGGACCTGACAATTAGGGATGCATAAGGGGTGCAAAAGACCAGCATCCCCAGAAGAAGGGGATCATTACTTGGTTTTGCTTTGTCTTTTTTACCAAGGCAAACCTGAATTGAGCTCTCTGTTGCTATTATTCTCATTTGCACTGATGTGTTCTTCTAGATGTTATAGGCAGTTCAGCTTTACTGTCTGTCACCTGTCCTGTCTTGACTGCTTGAAGATTTACTTGTTCTTTGGGCTTATCCAGAGATCTGTAGATTGCAGATAAATAACTAGAACTATTCTTGAATATTCTGAGAGAAGGGAAAGAAGAATATTGAGCACTGTCTTCAGCTCTTCTCCACACTTTAACCAGGCTTTGCTATCTGACATTTTCTGACTGAGAATTTTCACTGTTCTAATTCAGTGTTTCAAGACATGTGAGTGGTAGGAAGGATATGTTTTGTAAGGTGTAATTATCTCTTTTTAGCAGTGAGCTTCTCAATGCTGCTTTGATTGTGATACCTCCACATCACCTGATTAAATCAAAGCCAGGTTAGAGCATTAGGATTAAGGACGTAAATTAATTGTAATTACATCAGAGCCAGCCAAATTAGCGAGTCATCAGTAATATAAGCAATGCTAAATGGCATCTAATTCTGTATAATAATTAATTGGGTTCTTCCACTAAATAAGACCCGACACATTGGTCCTTTATCAATCCACTAAAGGCTGGTTAGCCTTGGGCACTTCTGACATGAAACAATTACAAAGGTTCTAAAAAAAAAAAAAACCAACATGTTTTTCCCCATTTTCATTTTAAGCTCCAACACCCTGCATTTACATGCTTCTCTTAGTTTTCTATTAATTAGGTCCTTCCATTCTTGGATTTCTCTTATTCTCTGTGCCTGTCATCCTGGACAACTGATTGCTAAAATTATGCTGCCCACAGAGCTTGGAGAGGAGGATTCTAACAAGCTGGAAAGGACAACCAGAAAATGACCAGTGCTGATCATTTGACCAGAATGACCATTCAGGGGAGGGCTGATTTCTGAGGCAATATCAAAGCTGGGTAAATGAAGGTAAAAAGGAGACCTTTCTCTAGGAGAGTAAACATCAAGAAAGCAAGAAATTTTTTAAAGGGACATCCAGTTACAGACTAAGGGAGTCATAATTTAGGCTGGATATCAAGCAATGCCCCCTGTCCACCTCCCCTGGACAGGAAGATATGTGAAAATTGGAATAAAACCTCAAGAGAAGTGGTGGGATCATCAATATGTAGCCTTTTGAAACCAGTCTAGGAAAAAAAACAATAGCAGACATCCTGTAGAGTACAGTCTTAAATTTGCAGGTGGCTGGGCTAGCAGATCAATAGGTCTTTATCATTTCTAACAGCAGCAGTTCTGTTCTATATCTATTCTAGAGATGCTGCTGTTGGCTTCTTACCACTGGAAGTGATTTGTTTCTTGTTTGTGTGACAGATGAAATGCACTAGCTAGTCTCTCAGAACTGCGTGGTTGCCCTCCTGCTGCTCCAAAAGCTTTCCAATTACAGATCCTGCACAAGGAAAACATATTATCTGTTCTGAGACCTTGGATGTAGTCTGGCTAACCTTTGTTCAGGGCAGGACCTCAAGGGAAGCAAAGCAAACCCAAAACCATCTTTGTATTCTTCAGGTCCAGTGAGTTGCCAGGAATAGCTTAGCATTGCTCCTAACAGTCACAGAGTACTTGAACAGTGTTTACAGTAAGTCTGGGTGCTATTGTACTGTAAATATTACATACCGCCATCTTCCTAAATTATTTTCTAGTTATATCATGGGTAAGTTGAATTCATCTGTTTAATTTTAATTTGCAACTTTTATTATTGGTGCCGCATTTAGTATCAGTGTTCTAGAAAAGTGGTTGTGGATATTGAAACTAGAATCCCATCCTTCCTGGGTGATTTTGCTCACAAGGAGGTTACCAGAGCAATCAAAACTGAGACACAGAATTGTTATCTGTTCAGTTTTTCATTGTATTCATTCTTAGCCATTTACAAATATAGCAAGAACTGTACAAATTCGGGATTGTTTACTGTTTACTTACTCTGAACAGTGCATTATTTTTCTCTCAGAGCGTAACTGGGTTTGGAGACAGCCGGTGGGGTGGTGCCACCTGGTGAACTCGGAACTCTGGAATGAGCTTCCTGCCCCACTGCTGTCCTGCTGAACACAGCAAAGCTCACAGTTCCCTGTCTGCTCGCAGAAACGCATATCTCTGAGAGAGATGATGCTTAAAAGGAAACTAGACCCGCAGTGCAGGAAATTGCAGGATTCAAGGAAAGTAGAAAGAGAAGGATCTGGAATCACGTAGCCTGTAGGGAACAGTGTCTGGAGACCACTTTTAGAGTGTGTGAGTTGGTACTTCTGAGAGAAGTCGACTAAGCAGATTTGTGACAAGTGCTGTAGCGCGTAGCATGTTCTTCACAGGCTCTGCAAAGGTGTAGGTTTTAGACAGTCATTTTACAAACAACTGGAACGGTTAAAGTCATTGCCTCCAACCTAAAGCTTGCTTTTGTTTATCAGTCATTTAAGGTGAGTTTACCCTTTGTGTCTGACTGCACTGAAGCAGATTAGGGAGCACTGGCACATTCTTTTCTTCCAGCTAAGCAGCAAGAGAAAGAAAAAAAAAAAAACTGATTTAAACTGAGAAGTAATCAGGACAGAAATTCAGCTCCAGAGAAGGACTCCTGAATGTGCCCTCATGTGCATTTTTGAATGAGGTGCTATGTCAATAGGCTTAACACAGCGCGCAAAGTTAACTGTCCGTATGACTTTATGGGACTTTGTGTTTTGCAGATGTAAAACTAAAGGCCAACATGCTTCTGCATGGCTCTTTATTGCCATATGTCTATCCAAGAGTGCCATCTCTAAAGACAGAACTGGTGCCTCTGACTTCTAATGCGAATTGTACAGCTGATTATCACTATATGTTGTTCTGTTTTTCCACAGAAATTTTTCCTTACCTTTCAAAAGTTAACTAAGATTTGATGGAAAATATAAATAGTACTGAAAAAATACTTCCTATAAGAATGTCTCCCTTGTCCAGCAGCTGACATTTTCTGTTCAATGTCTGTATTTAAAGCTAACATTCAACTGGTTTTATTTTAAAATATTTCTCATGTGTTTTATGTTTTTTCTCTTAATTTTTCTTTTTAACATAACTCAATGTTGTTGTGCTTTTCCTGTAATATTCTCTGTGGAGAAGTCCTCTTCATGTCCACTTATGCTAGAGCAAAACAGGGTATCTTTATAATACATTTGCCTAATTGTCAGATATCATGCATTCAAGAAAAATGGTAGCTGGGGTGAGACCTGCTCCTATTTGTTCTACATGATTTGCTCCAAAGATTGCTTGCTCCTGAATTCACCTAAGAGCATCCTACTTTTAAAACCTGCCAGGGCTAGTTCTGCATGAAGTAGAGCCAGTGTTATGGGATTTTTATAAATAAAATCCAGTGACATTCATAGCCCTGTAATCAATTACTTGGCCACTTGGCCAAAGATCTGTTGTACTGTAAATGTTTATACACTCCGAGTGCCTCAAGGCCTGCATTATCGTTTGGCATACACCATTTGGTCCACAAGTGTAGCGTGGCCTTGCTTACAAAATATGTTCATGATGGCAATTGGTAGTAGCATACTGCAATGTTCACAGGGTAACAGAAACGGTAAATTTAGTCCTGGGTATGACAGAATAGGTGAGTAATCTGAGAATCTTTTAACCAAAATGTTTTCTACTGAAATATATATTCCTATGAAAACATATGTCAATGGATACATATAGAAATATGTGCAGACACCGGCACATCTATATGAGAAATTATACTTTTATGCATTTTATAAAAAATCTAAAAAGATTGATCATTGAAATTCATATTAATTGAAACACTGAATTGCCCTATGTTAAAATGTGAGTGATGCTATAGCATACGTGTTCAGGAAACACAATATGAAAGGGATAAAAAGGTTCCTTATTCAGCTGTGCTGCAGAGCACAAGAGTGAGAGGAAAGTAGAAAAAAAAAAAATCATCAGTAAAGAAGATTCTACCTCTAAGTCAGATTTGATAGTGCTCTCTTGGCTTGCTAGCTGCCTCCTTCATTTCCAGTGTTATGCTGCCATGAGAACTGTCTTACAGCTACTTACAAAATGAAGAAAAGGTTTGTTATGTTCAAACTACCTCTATGTGGCAAGCTCTCAAAATTTTCTGTCTCATAGTGTAAAGCTCCAAAACTGAAAGCAAAAATCTCTTGCTTTTTAAAACTCATCTCTTGATTTTTTTGGCACCTAACTAATGTTTATTGAGATGTGGGGTTACCAATATTGCTCTCATCAGTCACAAAAGAAGCAGAGCAAACAAATTAGAGATAGAAAATTAAAAGAAATGCATAAGATATATAGTTTTTCTTTGCCTAATACAGATGTGGACAGGTGAAAATCTAGATCACTTCTCTGGGGATGAATCAGTAAGGTAGCCATAGATAACTTGATCAGAAAAGCTTAAAAGCGTTCTCTATCTTGCAAATGACTGACATAAAGTCAAAAGCATAGGCCCAGAGCTTCAAGGGGCTTAAAATACCTGATACTGAACTTTGACAGAATTCACGCTATTCAACCTAAAGGTACAATCCCTTCTATACCACAGCCCAGGTGTCTTGTTCTTCCTAGATGTGTGTAAGGAACATGCTGCTTCTACTCATACCTAGAACTTCCTCCATCTTTTAAAGAATGGAAACATTAAAAATCTGTCTTGTGGTTAAGCCATTCAAAATCTTCAAACTCTGCTTTTCTCTGCCTACATTCCCAACAGGTTGTCTGTTAGAAGCACTGAACAAAACAAATGTGCACTGCTAGGAATGAATTCCAAGCAAAAGAGGGAAATTATGTTCTCTTTCACTCAAAAACACACTGAAAGGAAGAGCTGATGGCTGTACGCTGTCATATAGTGCTTAAAAAGTGGTTAAAAACTACTGCATAGAACGAATGAAGAATTGGTGTCCTGTGTTCTGTGGGGGGTTGTACATGTTCTGAGTAGGTCAGGTGAAACAGTTTAAGGAAAAATATCTGATTTGTGATTTTTTTTCTGGGACTTACGTAGGAGAATAGGTAGTTTACCTGACAGCGTCTATGGCTTTTGATAGTGCTGTCAAAAATTAAGTGTTTCTCTGTTTGTCCAGGGTTTACAGGAAATTTTGGTGCTTTTGAAATGTATTTGTCACCAGGGTTAGGTTGTAATTGAGATTTTTTACATTTTATTTGGTTTTTACATATGCATCCAACAGAAGCAATTGACAACCTGCCCTAAAGTGGGGGTTTTATGCACTTCAGCTATTGTTTTTTGTAGGTAGCAGGCATGTATGTGCTCATGTGCTTTGAAAACCACACCTAGAACACCTAAAAACCTGTTCTTAAAAGTGCCAAAATCACTTTGGGAAAGAGGATTCTAGTTCTGGTCAAATAAATAAATAAATAAATAAATACAATCCCTGGGATTTACAGCACGTAAGCACCTTCTACTTTACCTTTGCTAAACACTTTATTCCTCCATTGGCACTTTGTTTTTGTACTGTACCAAGGACTATGATTTAATTGTGAATACTTTTGTTGTATGAGGAAAAGAATACTCGCTCATCATTAGTTGCAGAACCTAAAGAAATCATCTCTAACTTGATAACAGTTCTGCAAATAATGTAGAACCGCTTTATGTTGGTAAAAAGTAAAGAAATGATAGTGTTTCTGGCAAAATGACTAAATAAAGTACAGCATATGTCCAAGTTTCATGATAATTCCAATATAAGGAAGCAGAGCATCAAAACCTGAGTTTACCGTGGTTTGGTATATTTTATTCCAGTGTTAAATACCTGTCCTTCTGGCAATAGAAGCCTGTTTCTTGACATCAAACTGTGCCTAGACTAGCACAAACAACTAGTACTGGGAGGAATAACAGTAGTGTCTTCTGATTCAACCTTAGGAGGCCTGGGCAAATTGCCACAGATTACATTTTAGCAAGCCAGGTAATAAAAAAATGTTTTTTCAGGTCTGCTGTATCTGAACTTTAGCCGTCATTGTCCTGCTCTTAACAATGAAATGGAAAAGGCTTGTTATTCTAAACTCTTTCATTTCAGGTGCCTGTCTTTTCATTACCATGGAAATTATAGCTATGAGCAGTACCATTAAAAAAAGGGAAATGCATCTTTCCGAGTTTCAAATGGCTCCTTAAATTACACCACTTAAAGAAATTTCTCTCTTTGATTCAGCACAAATTCATTTTATATATAAGCAAAGAGAGATACTACATTAATGTAAATAATTAACTATGCATAGCTAAGACTACCTTACACCTATCCTCACTTTGAATCATCATCCATCTGGTTATCTTAAAAGGTTTTGTAACTGTAAGTACATTTCACATCACCTGAGACCTTTAGGGCATACTTTACAGAAAATCAGGTGAAGTGACTTCCTCAGATTCATATAGGAGGTCAGTAGCAAAATAAAGAATAGAATCATCCAGTCCTCACTCCTAGATCTCCTCTCTAGCCATTAAAATCTTTTTACTTTGTGGCAATTTTATTTCACAAGACAGTATATATGTGAAAACTTGAAATCCTAAGTTTTCCACATAAATGAATAAAATTATACTTAGTAGTTGTGGTGTTGGAAGGGATGAATCATGGTTTGCAGACACTGTATTGTTGAGTTTTTCCCCTCGTTACTAACATTCTCTTGGGAAAGGCTTGCCTCATACATATTCACATGTGCCACGTCCCACATGGCCCTTCAATTTAAACCACATTTTTCTTTTCTTCTTTCTGCACCATGCTTGTTTTGTACATATTTGTATACAATAACAACTTTTAGAATTGTCCCTGGCAAACTGGGATTATAAACAGAAGTGAAAGCTGCAGGGGCATGTCATATATTACTTTAATCTTTCATTTCCTAGATAGGGTATCCCTCCTAAAAGGTAGTAGAACCTGGTCCAGTGGGAGTCTTTTGTTCCCTGCTGGAAAAGGAATTCAAAATGTTGTTTGTTACTATCTGCTATATGACTGTAACAAGATGAAATGTAGCAAGAGGGAATCCCACAGAAATCCTGTTGGATGCATTTTTATTTCATGAACTGTTGAAGTGAATGAGATGGGAGGGGAAGCTTTCAGACTGGAGGAAAGACGTTTATGTAGTGAAAGAGCTGGGATAGATCTTAGGAAATTTGCTGCCCGTTCCTGCTTCCTGTTATTGTAAACTTGGGCAAGTGACTTCATCTGTATGTGCCTCTGCTGCTAGCATGTAAAATGGAGATAACCACTTCTTTTGTCTGTCTTGCCTGTTTCATGTCTAAGCTTACTGGGGAAGAGACACTTACACTACGCGTTTTCTGAGGAGAGACTCTTCAGTAGGGTCCTAATCTCATCCAGGTTCTCTGAGTATTTCTAGTTGTGACAAAAATAATAAAAACTCTTCAAATTTCTGCAGGGCTACATATGGTGTTTCATTGCTGACTGTGTTATGCTATTGTAAGGCCAGAAACAGACAGTGTAGCTATATTTGGAGGCTGTATAAGAATCCTCACATATTTGGTGCTTAATTTCTTTCCCTTGTGGCCTAAAACTTCACATTGTTTATGAAAACTAGGTGGAATCAGAGGGCTGCATCCTATGTACATGCACACAACATCATTGTGCTCCCCAGGTAGGTTTTCCCCAGGTGTTAGGTACTTTCAGGAATCTTCCTGCTTCTCTTTATGATAAGGTGCACAGCCACCATTAACATTAATGAGAACTGCATGCACACTTGGAGGAGAGAATCCATGCCTCTGGGCATATTTAATTGCTATCAGACCAAGACTTCTTCCGCATAACATAGGGTATGCATAGAACATAGTAATAAAACTGAGAGGCAAAGGACTTGTTTAGGAAGGCGTGTACATTGCTCTGCGGGGAAGCTCTGCAGAACTTGGAAAGCTCTGCCAACATGGAGAGAAACATAGATGGCAGCAGGAGGAAATGTCATATTTGGGGAGCACATAGGCTATAGTACATCTGTAACTGATAGTTTGGATTTCCTTTGTAGTATACAATCAAGACATGCTGCTGAGAACGATTAGCTGTAGAAGCAAGATGTTAACTTTTTTTTTTAAATCTCTTTTCCTTCCTGCATGAGGCTTGGGGGTTGCTGTGCTGCCTTTTACTCTGACTTTCCAGTGACCTTGCATTAGGTTGTAGTGAAGAGGAATAAACTGAGTGAAGGCAAGATTAAAAGGCATATCATTATATTTGAGGGAGTGGAAATTGAGTGCTAGGAAAGCACAGAAGGGTCTAGTGCCTGTGCTCCAGTCCTAACTCTGACTTCCTCTGTAACTAGTTTGATTCACATTAGATTCCACTCTTCAGAATAAGGAAAAATTTTAAATTTTTCTTTTTATTTTTTCTATCCTACAAAGTACTGAGTAACTTTTCACAAATACGGACTGAATGTAAGCTTATAATTAGCAGCAAAAATTCAAGCAGCTCATTGACTTCAGGTACTGAGAGAGACGGCTTCTTTGGGAATACTCATTTGTCTAAAATATTTTTCTGGATAAAAGGCAGAGTGTTGAACTAAAGAGTTAGGGACAGTCCTTATGGATGGTTACATTATGTGACTGTGCTCTGAGGGATGAGCATACCCTGAGGTGTTGTGCCATACCAAGTTTCTCCTGAAGCCATCTGGAGTTAAGGACTCCACTAGACCAAAGGACTAAACCTTACACAATAAAGTTGAATACAGAGAAATTAATATAACTTGATCTAAAGCACATTAAAAGACTTCTCTCTATGTCATCAGAAAGGTTGGATCAAGTTCTTAAGTCGCAGGTATGAAGCTATCCTAACAGTAACATATTTACCTATAAAGAAAAGCCAGGGACTTTTCAGCCATACCGAGTGTAGGAAGTAGGAAGAGGAAGACGCAGCTATGGCCTCTCCGCACAATTGCGACTTGCAGCCACTGAAAGCTGTAGGGCCAATGGCCATTGATATTATTTAGAGAAACCTTTTGGAAGCTGTAATTTATACCATTTATGTTCAATGCACAAAGTTAATCTATGAAGTGAAGGAAAACAAAGGCAATTTAGATCCATCCGTCCATAAAATAGGTCACCAAAGAGCTGGTTTAATATGGCACTAGTAAGAGCATAGTCATGATGAGATAATGCTGGAATGTGATCAAATGAATGTATATAATTTCATGTAAACAATGGAAGAGGCTTTTAGTGGAATTTCGTAAAGAATGACATCGGATCAACAATGAGCCAGTTTCTAGACCATTTAATGAATACACTGTGTTTAATATTGGGAATGGAATTCTGCATATGCTTGTAGCTGATTTCTAATTAAAGAATAGAAGGTTCAGCTGAAGAGCAGAACTAAGAAACGTGCATTCAAAGCACTAGGAATAGCCTACTCATTTAGTGATGCATTATTATACTTCTTTCTCTTGGATATCTCTTTAGTTTTCTGAAGTTAAATATGATACATATGGGAAATAGATTGAAGTACATTAATTGCCTTATTCATCACGTCATTAAAATTATAGGTCTTGCTGCAGACTAGCTGCAATGTCTTATTGTGTTTCTGGTACACATCATTAATAAAAGCACTCCTGCTAGTGGTATGCAAAATGTACTTTCTAAATAACTGAACAGTGATTTGGGGCTCACTTATGCAACATATTGCTACAAACTATTGTAATACCCCTGGCACTCGCTTAAACTCATTGGGCTAGTGATGGAATTAATGAGGCTGGTGCTGCTGCAGTATGCTGAGCACGCTCAGCTCCTTCGCTGCTCTTTGTCTGCAGCGAGGCTCTTGTCTTTCAGAGCTGGCTGCCGCTCTGTCTCCAGGGCTGAGCCTAGGATCAGATAATGAACAGCATATCAGTGCAGCAGAGGGGGTAGGGGGTGATGGGAGAAGACTTATTATTCCTTCACTCTCAAACAAAACAAAATCATTGAACTGTCAGGGTCATTAAGGACCCTGGGGTTGTCATGGAAACGACCTTTGGGGGTTTATGGCTGTTAATGCATGAGTGACTGTCTGTATTATATGTGTGTGGAAGGGGTCACCGTTTTCTTGGTGGCTTCTAAAAAAAGCTGGATTGGATGGCTAGTGTTCAGAAAGGAATCTCTGTGCTCCGTGGTGTGACTAACTATTTTGAATGTAGCAGACTTTGAAGGGGGAGGCGGGAATGAAAAGCTTTACTGACAAATATTTAGACAGAAACATAATTACTCTTGAATTTTGTTTCGGTAGCAATGCAACTTTATTTCCAAGTTTCAGGAAATAAAGTCAGATTCCTTCATCTTTTTAGGACATTTAAAAAAAACCCTGAAAGCAAATAATTTTGCTTCAGATTATTTCAGGATAGTAATACAGAGCACTATCTAAGAACTGGCAATAAATTTCAGAGCTGTCACAGCCAGAGAGAAAAAATGTTAATGTACACAGCTAATAAAACCTTCCTCATCCTCATACAGACTTCCTGTACAACCTTGGGCAAGTCATTTAACTGTTGGTCCTGTTAAAGTCAATGCAAACCATCAATTAACTTCCAATTTGTAATAACAATGTTCTTGAACAGAAAGGATATTTGAATTCAAGAATATGGTTTTAAGGCTATAAGTACCCAGAAAGAGAAGTTATGGTAAAAGTACAGCAAACATCAATTTTGCCTAATTCTTTACACTCTCAACTGGAAGTCAGGCTGGCGTTTTGCTCTATCAGCTGCTCTCTACTGGCTGATTAACAATTAGAAGGTTATACTTCAGTTTTCAGTAGAGACTACAGCATTTGTCTCTATATGAAGAGATGAAAGAAGGGGGAGGGGGAGACAAAGAGGCAGCAAAGCAGGGATAATATTAATGATTCCCTTTACAGGCAGTGAGGAAATACCAGCCACCTAGAAGTCAGAAATACTAAGGATGAGGAACGTTGGTAGCAATTTTTTTGTCTTTTTTTTAAATTGTATGGCACTTCATATCTATTCAGTTTGACTCTTCAGATCTTTATTCATGCAAAAAGTTCTGTGTTTACAGTATATTGACAAAGGAGCTGGATTCTTCTCTCTGCCTCCCCTCTCTGTCGTCCCGTCGTCCCGTCCCCCCCCCCCCCCCCTTGTTAGATGAATGAGTGTGATTGCCAGGCTAAAACTGGAGGTAGAATTTTACTTAACCCATGTTGTAGAAGAGGAAGCCTAAGTTCGGCCATGCTGAATTCAGTACCCTTGATTTCCCAGATTTTTTTTTTATTTTTGAGTTGTCTCGGGAAAATCACATCCTCTTTACTGACTCTCACCTATCTTCTGTAAAGTAGAAATATTCACACTTTTGTATTTCATACATACCTTGTATTAAAGATCATTAGATACTCAGGTAATACATCAGAAGGCCTGCGTAAGTATCCCTGACCCTGCGGTCAATAGCAGGATTCTAAACACAGGCACTTCATGGCTTATAACCCATCTTCCCTCCTATTTGTGCAGCCTCAGAAGTTTCTTAGAGTGGTTGGGCACAGCAAATATAATGACAAAGTTGCTGAAGATCATAATCTTATTAGATGCACTGGTGTGCTTGGTGTATTTCAGAAATTCTGCTTTCTTATAAGTGCACTGGTTACAGCGCATCTTTGTTAAATAGATTAAGAACATAAAAATATCTTTGAATCACTGAATCTATTTGAGTTATGGTTGAACTGGAGTAGTTAACAAAGGAACTGTTTTTATTTATGTTGATGGTTGTGTTGAAAATACTTAATTAAACTAAGGGAAAAACATGTTTGAAGAGAGTCTTACTAGACTTTCTTTCCCCAGGCTCTTTAGGGATCTCTATATGTCAACTGCCAGTGTGGGATTTGAGTCTTTCTGGCCAAAAGTCTCTTCAGTGTTGTCTTGCATTTTCCTAACTTCTTGTACTGAAGGAAAAACAAATTGTGAAAGCTCAAGATTGAATTTAGTCAAGCTCAGTGTCAAGTTTGTTTAAATGCAAAGCTTTGCATTAGCCCAAATTCCCTTGAACTAGGGCAACTGCACACTGAAAGCTTGTAGGCTTTAAGAACTCTTGATTTGACATGCCAGCCACCTGTGATACTGGTTGTGATCTCTTCTTGATATCTTGTCTCTTCTCCTTGTTTTTTGTCTTCTCTGTCTATTTCTGCTGCTCTTCCTGCTCCTCTGAGCATTCCTTGTCTCTGCTTCTCCAGGATCTCCTCTCCCCTCGTACTGCACCTCACCACTATCTGCAGATTTGGAAAGTTAAAGAATTAGGATAGGTTACTTTGCTCCTCTCTAAACTGAAAATAGCACATTAGCTAAGAAATGCATATGGAAGTCCATCTTGAGCACCTTATCATGGTTAGTTTGTTTTCTCTCATCTTGTATTTAGTCAAAATTCCCACCGATCACCTTGATATCAAGGCTAACAGTATGTTGGGTTTTTATAAACCTGGATGGTATAGTAAATGTCTGGATGTTTGTTGATCAAATATATTCCCAGGCTAAGACCAGTCTCTGAAATCAATTTTTGTGTGCTAGGTAGACTGAAAAAAGTATGATGTACATAATTCTTATTAGATAATTATTTTTTTACATTTGTTGAAAGACTGTTAGCATTAAGAGATCATCAGAAATCACTTAGAACCTAGACTCCTCCTAACATTTTATTTATTATCTCTTATAAACATGGTTATAGAAATAAACACAGACATAAAGAGTTAGAGAAATATTCCTTTGTCCACATTCTACAAGTTGCCATATATTTCAATGCACTAATTTTCTGCAGCCTCCTCCTGTTCCTGCTATTTTGGGTAAATGTGGTATCTTTCAACAGTGGAATAATTCAGAGCATAGTATATTGCAAGACTTGCTTTTGTCAGTAGTATTTTCCACTCAGATTTTAGTTCAGTAAGAGAGTTTCAGTAAAGGATTCATCAAGGATAAAATTTCATTCAGGAGAGCCACAGCTACTTCTGATGTAAACTGGGCTATCTCCACCATTTTCTCCTGAACTGTGCTCATTCACACCAGTTTAGGATCTTCATTGCTATTGCACTTTTATGGCAGCCGAAGGGGAGCTTAGCACAGGAGTACCATACAAACCAACCAGGATCAAAAAAGTAGATGATGTTCATTTTCTTCCTGAGTCTAGAGGGGTTACTTTTGTAATTACACCAGGTTCTGAAACACCCTTAGATTTGTTCAGTGCCAGGGAATCTGAATTTACATCAAATGCTGCATAATTCATACGGCACGGACAGCAATTATGAGTTAATTGAAGGGTGTAATGTTTTAAAAAAGACACATTCTGAAGAACATCAGGAATGTTGGAATGAAAAAAGGCTCTTCAGCACATTGAGGCTCATTTCTTTAATATTGTTGTCTTTGAAACGGTACTGATTGTCTTCTGAAGAACACAAGAGAACCCTAAGTTCCTTGCTTCTGCAAAATTTCTTGGTCAGGTGGCATCTGAGACGTTATTCTTTCTGGGATGAGTAATTCCAATGTCAGGTATGAAATTATTCCTTTCCATTTTACCCACTGTTTTAAAATGTGTGCTCGATTGCCTCTCAGCAGCAGCCATAATCTTAAAATCAGATATATTTCAATTAATACAGTCCTCTTGATCCTTTCTCACCTTTCAGATTATAGGGATTACGTACTATGAACTGTCTATACTGTCATTGCTTTTGTTCCTACAGTCAACGGAGTCATCACTTTTCTCTGTACCTTCTCACATGTTATAGTATCTACTTTTGTACAGCTGACTTGAATGGTTCACTGGTAATCTGAACAGAGTTTCTGGCCTGTTTCCATGCCTTTGAATAATGAGGACATTTAGCACTGTTAAGAAAATGTTTGTGTTTTGCATTTCAAGTGTTACTGTGCCGACATGCACTATAGGGGAAATCCACCTCACCCACACAAAGCCAGTGTCATCAGGCTTTCAAATAGACTCTTAGCGGAGGCAGGGAGATGAAATTCAAACATCCCAATCTATAGGCAGGTCACAACAGAGCTGTAACAAAGGATCTTGACATCTGTTATTTCATTCTTGAGGCTGGAAAAAAAGGTTGGGGCCACTCTGTACTACTGGGCTGGTCCCCAGGATTCCTTCCTTAAGTTGCCTCCCTACTGCCTCTGCCATGCCAATTTACTCAGGTCCGAAATGAAGTTCCCACTTGTAGCATGCAGGATGTGTGAATTTACATGGTTTGCCAGATCATAATATCCTATGCTGCTCTATTGTCTGCACATGCTGATAGGAAGGGCCTTTGTTTTCATAAGAACCCTCTGAACCTACCATTTGAAAAAACCACCACTCTTAGCAACTGAAAAGAAATGCACATTTCTTTTTAAAACTTGAGTATGTGGCAGAGAGTCACTTTTTGTCCAACAGAAACAGAATTAGATGGACTGAGTCCATGTCAAAAATTACCTGTCACTTTTTAAAGAAAATTCTGATTTTTTTAAATTTTAATTTGCATTGAAAATGTTTACTGAAAAGAATATGGACCAAAAGCATACTTTAAAATTCAAATATTGGGGTTTTTTTTCAAAAGTCCATTTAAAAAATGTGACTTACAAAAAGCCTGTGAAGTAATAGTTGAAACATGATGTCATATTCAACAGAGAATTTATACATGCAGCACTGGAATATACAATTTCAAGTATTTGCTATGATAAGTTGAATGATTTTTAATCTAAAATATATCAGATCAACAAGTCCACATTGAAAACCAGGGGTAATTTCTTCACCTATGTGACAATAAATCAGTAACAAGGAAAACAAAGCAGCTAAATTGCCTGTATGAGTTATCTGGTATAAACCATTTCCTCCACTGTACCTACATACTGTGTACGTGCACGGTACAGGGTGTGAGGCAGAAAAAAATGATGTATCTGTTTCTGTCAGAAGAATTGTTGGATATACTTGGAAGACTCAGGAGCTGAGGATCAAAGGAAAGAGGAGGCACCTCAAATAGCTTAACTTAGTAGTATAACCACGTCACACAGATGGATAATTATTTCATCACTGTTAGTGATCCATGCATCGAAAAAGGCCAATGCTAGCTGCCTGAAACACAAGTGGCTCAACTCTCACTTATCATCAGACTCTGCAGCGTAATTGCCTAGGACTGTTCATGGAGAGTTTTTCTCTCACCTTATTTCTGTGCTTCTGAAAATCCTCTTCACTCGTATTATCTTGAAAAAAAAAATTAAGAGCCAACATTTTCACTGTACTCTTCCTTTTCAAAGTCATTCATAGAAATTCCAAATGATGCCTATTTTACTTCAAAGGCCCAAGGCATCCTGATGCCTACCTTTTTTCTCCCTAACATGAGTGTTTTCTTTCCTGTTATTCCCTCCAGTACAGTACCTATTTCTTACTGAGATTTTTATCTAAACTCAACCCTTGGTTCCTAGATTTCTCTAATAGCTTGTCTGAAGACAAGGAAAATGTGGTAGTTCTAATCTTCTGGCCTTCAGTACAGCATTTGATATGGTGCCACATGGGAAATTATTGGTGAAGGCAGGCAAGATGGGGATTAGTGCAAGAACTGTAAAGTGGATAAGGCACTGGCTAAAGAGAACTGACAGAGGGTTGTGCTGAAAGAGGAGTTAAGGCTACAGGCAGGTAGGTCCTCAAGGACCACTCTTAGGACTAATCTTAATATTTTCATTAATGACCTGGGCACAGAAAATACACATGAGCTAATGACAGTTGATGAGGAGTGGATAAGGCAGCTGTCGCCTACCCAAGGAGGAGGATAAGAATGTCACAGAAGAACTGGATGCTGGTCTGTATTAATAGAGGTGGGATTTAATTTAATGTTCAAATTGTAAAGCAAGAATTCATACTATAATCTAGAAACTATACAAATGGAAACAATGGGGGAAGAAAAAATTCTGGGCTTTTTAGTTGATCACAGTAGAACTATGAGTCACCAGTGCAATACAGTTGTGGAAAAGGTGTGATCTGAGGGTATGTCTGGTAAAATAATTCATATGGGCAAGCACTGATAGCATTGCAGTAAGTTCAAGTAAGATCTCTTTCGGGATGGTACATGGCTCTCTTAAGCAAGAAAGATGATTTCAAGTTGTAACAGAAAATGTTTACTAAGATGAACAGGGAAATGTATACCCTACTCCATAAAAGAAAGAAAAAACCCCTTGATTTGTCTAGCCTAATAAAATGATTGCTCTTTCTGCTACAGGGAAAGGCCAGAAAAGAAAAAAGACTATTTGTCTTTAAAGATAACACTGATAAAAATACAACTGGGTGTCATATGTTTTAGAAATTAGAAGGATTGTTCTGAAGCAGTTGTCCTAGAATAGTAAAGGGGTTAAGAAACTTTCGTGGCTTTCAAATGAGGCTGGATAGCTAGATTGCTTTATGATTTCTTACAGGCTCATCTTTGAAACAAAGTCCCTTCCTGTTTAAGATCAGCACCATAACATCATCCTACTAACACAAAGACCAAACGTGTGAAGTCATCAGGAGGGTTAGCAAACTAAACTTTGAATTTGTGTGTAGTTATAGCTTCCTTTACTAGATGGGACTTCAGTTCGATGGGAGTAAGTTAGAGACATAATTTACAGCTATAGTTAAGATATGGCTCAAGTAGAGATTGTTTTATATGCCCTATCATATTGATAAGGAAGCAAAGGGAGATGAAAGAAGGAATGAAGGTTAGATTCTGAGAAGTCATTTAGAATAAATATTTTAATTAGTATGCTAATTTGTTGTTGTTGTTATTGCATGACTTAGAATGCCAGTGAAAATACTATGCATGTGTACAGAACAAAAAAAATTCACAAGGGAAGTATTTCATAAATATGAGAAAGTGGGAATTGTTTCCTTGTAATAAATCTAGTAGAGAGGTAACAGAATTTGTAAAATGGTACCTATTTTAGTCTAAATAGTGGTTTATTTCTTATACTTACAACTTCCAGTCCTTGTCAGGTCCTCTCTGGGCAGTCATTCTCTGGAGCTGACATGTTGATGCTTTCGGTCTTGCCTAGTACTAGAGGCCTGATAAGCCTGACTAGCCTGACTTGTTTAATAACTGTATTTGTTCAGCACCAGACCATGGTTCTTGAGTCACAGATATTTTCCTTTTTCAGTTAATTTCAGTGAGGAATTTTGAACCTTTCTCTTTAATTTTCCATTTATAGACTGTAATGAATACTGAAAATGGTGGTGAGATGTTAAGACAAACATAGGATTAGGGACAAAATGTAGCTAATCATCTGTCCTAATTCAGTGGCTATAATAATGGTTTGTGAGACCTTGAAGAGTGGCAAGAATGGATAAGAGCCTTGAGTGTCTTTAGCAAGGAAGGACTGGTGCAGGAAGCAATGATTTCAATGGATGCTGATTTGGAGCTGTTACAGCAGCAGTTTTTTAAGGAGTTTTGTATGTTGTTTGCTCTTATGCTAAGCCAGCATATCTTCCTGACACTTTTTCTTTCCCTCTAAAATTGTAGCATCTTTCAACTTTGGCCTCATAAAGCCATCAGGCAAATACGTGGAGGAATTCTAATAAAATATATTTGAATTGGTATCGTTATCTAGAAATCTGCTTACATTGAGTCCTACTCTGTATTTTGTTGTGAAGAACACAAAAGGGATTGTCCATGAGAATAGGGAGTAAAAGCTGAGTCCCATGGATTAAAACCCTTCCTGTTCCCCATGAGGATAACAGATGGACCCTTTTCTTTGGATTCACTTGCTGTTTTGAATCCAGGCAGCAGGGTTATCCCTCTGGCAGCAGTCCAGTCGGTAGCAGCAGGTCGGCTGTGAGGGGGAAACAGAGCACACTCCCTTACTGCACATAGACAGCCATGCTTGTTCACTCAGAGCAAGAGACCAAGAGCAGCCCTGCTGTGTATGACAAAGCACGTAACCCCCTGAAGTCCTGGTCTCAGGAGGAGGACAAAAACGCGATCAGTGTCTTTATGAGTACCTTGGCTGAGTGCAAATAGTGCAAGAGGACTGAAAAGGCAGAAACAATATGAAAGGAAGAGGACAGAGGAACAACCTCTTCAGCAGGAAGACGAATGCAGAATCTCATCATTATTCCTGAGCTCAGTCCTCTCCCTAGGGCCTACACTGGACTGCTGATGAGAAAGGAAGCTGTTCAACTAACTTATTTAATCCCTTCTTCTGTGTAGTTCAGGCAAAACTGTGTGGCCCAGGTGAGAAATAAGAGTTTTGTAAGGGTGTCTCTAGTCTTGGTGCCTGATCTGACCAATCACTGAATGCTGAGTGCACGGTGTGGGATGGACCGGAGACATTGCTGTTTAAAAAACTCCTGCATTGATGATATTTTTCATATTGTATTTGCTTTCAAGGACTCAGAAGGGATACCCACATACCTGCTATGTATGGGTTTAACTTAGCTAATAGAAGCAGTAGCAATTTGATCAGAGGAACATCAAAATTATTTTGGTTGATGTATTAGCTTAGAAAAAAGGTAGATCAGGACATTATGCATTACTAGACCAACAGGCTGATACAGCCGTACTCTTTCTGGTATCCAGGCTAACTCACAGCCAGCTCAGATTATTTGGCACTGCACTCCAGGATAATATACTGTAGCGTCTTAAGGATCAGACCAGTCTTGAACTATGTAGATGGTGACTTTAGTGTGCATAAAATTAATTAATAAATTCCTATTCATATGACTTTATTAGTTGAACGATATGAAAGACATGCCTTTGAGCCAGGGCAAGTGTTTGTTTTAGTTCTGCAGCACCATGCCATCAATATAAAACAGAGTACAATGAAGTCAAAACTTCCCTGAGGAGGATATCCAGCATCACTACTTCATTAACTCAGGCTTCATACTGGATGGGAACAGATTAATATAGTAAGAACAAAGGTGCCAGATGTATAGCTTCTTGGCCATGTTTTAAAGTCTATGCATTAAAGGCCAGAGTTAAAGGCAAAGTTTGATGTTAATTACATAAGCCCTAGGAAAAGACTTCTGGCTAGTTTCCTTTACGTATGGTATGATTAAAAAAGACTTATGCAATTAAAAGCATTTTACTTAAAACAATTCATGTAATTACTTTATAAAGACTGAATGTTGTCCTCTTGGGGCAAATAATATATGTTTCAAGCCTTGAAGAGACTAGGTACATGCTTACCTTTACATATGTGAGCAAACATTGAGAACAAACACAAATATCAAGCTCCTTGGGTGAATACATTTCTTCAGGGCAGAAGCTGAGACTTGGTCATCCTCAACAAAAGAGTAAAGTTCCTCTTCTGAGAGCAAAGGCCGAACTTTCAATTAGGTGTGGAGCCATGGCCTGTGGCCTCACCTTATTAATGTAGTTTCTAAAGAAGATCATTTGGAGTTGGTGGCAAGTTTGTATGCAAAGCAAATTATCATGCTCTGTCTAGCTACAGAATTCAACTCTGTTATCAAGTCTTTTCACTGAGAACATTATTTCCTGTTTTCAGTGTAGTTTAAAATAATGTAAGCTTCAAATAACTAGGAAATAGAGTTTATGAGTAGGAATAAAGTAAATGGCTTGATGCAAACATCGCTTTAATTCAAAATGCAGTAAATAAGTAACTGAACTGTGATAATGTTTATTTTTTGGTTTTGGAATGTATTTTAGAAGATACTGGCTTTTCTGTACCTGAGCAGGCTGTTTGTATTGAAATCTGGTGCTTTAATATATGCCACTGTTAGTAGAGCCGTGATGAATGAGCAGTTCTGGATACACATCAAAAAGACTGCAGGCTGGAAGATTAGTGAGACGAGGATGCTGAAAAGTACATTGCTTCATGCTTCTGCAGTGCTCCTGAGCTCAGGCATGGTTTGAAACTATACAGCAGTGCAGTGCCCTTATGGGGTCATGAGGCTTACAAGAATGTTAAAATAATCCAGTAACAGACAGACTGCTAAAGACCACAGTGCCAGCAAACAGGTGACAGGTTCATGTGTGATTTACATAGAGTATTAATTGATTAACCCTGAGAGCCCTGTGGGTGATTACTGTGCTGATGAGTAATTTCTCGTGCTGATTTGTAGGCCCTTCCTTTCCTCTGGCTCACTCCCAAGTGCCCTGAGCGTTATTCCTTTGACGTTCTTCCTACAGCCTAACGATGTCCCAGTCCACACTTGGTTTTGGGCTGCTAGTGACCTCCATGGCCTGGGCTGACTGTGGGCTTGCTCCATGAGAGGGCAGTCAGGATGGAAGCCAGAGATGTTGTGGCCAAGCCCAGAAGTGGCCTGGCCACAGGTCCTCCCACCATGGCCTCTCCTACTTGTGTGCGTGAAGATTTACAAAACAGATGGGGAGTAGATCTCTTGGTTTTATTCTCACGACAAGTAGCAGACCTCTCCGAAGATAGTACAAAACCGCAACAGCTTGTTCACATGAGCAGTTGTGAGGGTCTAAAGATTTCTATGAACAGATGCTATTTTATTGCACCAGCTACTTTTAGGCAGGCCCTGGTACCTGCCTGGTTTTTCTCTTTCAAAACATTAATTGAAAGTTAGTCTTTTCCACAAAATTCAAACAGAGAAACAAGTGATTTGTTTTTCAAGTTCCTGAAAATAAAGGTGATTGAGAGATTTGCCACTTAGTATTTCTTATTTCACAGTTTGATTTTAGAAAGTCTTATGTGACAAAATGAGAAAAGATTTGAAAGATGAAGGTATTATAATAGAAATAAACAGTGGTTATTTTCTTTGAATAATGTTTCCTTTAATTTCCTAAGGTATGCTGGATTGCATGTTAATGTAACCAGATATTCAATATATTCCAGGTCTTGTTATTATAACTCTAATGATTTACCCTGATAATTTGCTCCCAGTATGTAATAGT
Source organism: Platalea leucorodia (assembly GCF_965183815.1). Classification (NCBI taxonomy): domain Eukaryota; kingdom Metazoa; phylum Chordata; class Aves; order Pelecaniformes; family Threskiornithidae; genus Platalea; species Platalea leucorodia. Next base: position 27,652,862 of record NC_138826.1, read on the forward strand.
GCTTATATATATGGGTGGGTTAGAGCTAATTGCCACACAGTTCTTTTTATTAGGGCTATAGAGATTAGTAGCCCACACAAGTTTATGAAAAAAATACACATTTACAAGCATGTTGATCTGATTAAGTCTGAGAACAGTCATTCTGAACATAAATACACGTAAGTATGTAAATAAATATACATAAAAAAAGAAAAGAGTGACTTTTTAAGGAATGTCTTCCATTGGTTTCCTTTGTAAAAAGGCAGATGTTTTTCAGTTGATAGTTTTATACAGACCTATTTGTATTTTAATTTTGTGGAGTAATATTTATCTCAAGAAGATTCAAGGTCACCAGGTTTGAAGACCAGTTGTGTTTTCGTGTGTGTGTGTGGTTCCCTAGCAGCATTTCTATTTCTAATAGATTTATTTTGCTGGATTTTTTACTGTCTTTAAGAATTCAGTTCAATTAAAAAACTACTTGAATATACATGTGAATTCTATGTACATCAAGAAACAATTGCTTAAAATCAAGCATGTTTTAATATATTTTTAGAGATGTAGTTTTTCATATTGAATGAAGACGTGTTAATGGTATCTGGAATAATAATACATGGAAGTGAATGAGGAAAACTTTATGTGACTAGGGTTTCTCTTATGCTATCTATGCTTTGTTCTTTTTTAAATAAGTTATTATATTTGTGTATATTTTTTAAATTTTGTATGAGGGATCTGAAAGAGAAAAAAATGCAATAGACACAGAGATTTGAATGTGTTTTTTATATGCCAAATATAACTGGGATTAACGCAGCCTTGTATCGTGTATTTACAGCAATATTGTGCTGATATATGTTGCACACTTGCACTCATAAGTTTTGCATACTGATATAAGTTTCTAATTAGTAAAAATAAGCTCTGAGGTGAAAAATTACAATAGGAAGTGAAAGATTATAATATTTATTACTATTAATTCTTTATACTGTAATCCTTTTTTCTTGTCTCAAATTTTGACTTATACAACCCATTTGGATGTCCTTTATTGAGCAGAATTCACTCAAGTGTTTTTCTCTTTGTGCTTCTTCCTGTGTATTGACTTTGTTTCTGTTTCAGACTTTATTCAGGCAAAGGCATATAAGTGTATATTTTATGTACAGAGAGCGCTTTCCTTTCAAAAATCCTGTTAAACAGTTCACAGTTTGTCTATGAACCTGGATTATTCCTTTGGTTATTCTGAGGAGGCAGGACAGTTTTAATCAGAAAAAATGACCAGCAGGTTTTAAATCATTTCCATATACTTTATGGGCGATGTTTGTGTTCCTCTCCCAGCCTCTTCAAACTGGATAAGAAGGCTGAATATCCATGCCTAGGGAGTCGGGTGAGTGCCCTGGTCAGAGTTGTGGGGCTCAGCCCAGTGCTGCCTCACGGACTGGTTGGCATAAGCAAACATCAGGGCTGCCTGCATCACACCTGGGGACTATCCAGCTCGTGCAACAGCCCAGCTCTGTGAAGGTGGTACTAAAGCTTAAATCTACTTTAGCCATATTCTCCCAGGCATCACAAGCTGTGAGTTTTCAACTGCTTCTCTCCTTCACCATGTATTTAACACAGTTAATACATAAAGGAAGGATACCAGATTGGAGAAGGCACATTGTATTCCCTTCCTATCTTCCCTTTGGTAATTTCAGCCTGATCTTGCAGAAACAGTTAGCTTTAGATCTTAAATTCCTGAGGAAAAAGCATTACTGTCCTTGTAACACTGCACAGCATATCTTCAGTTTTGGTTCTTAAAGTGTTCTATGTCTCTGAATCTCAATTTACTTGTTGAAATGTGTTTTGGTTGCTTGTATACAGAGTAAAAAACATTTCTTGGCTGGAAATTTGTACATCAGCCCTTTGTTCATTTTCTAACATTTCAAGCCTTCATTGATTTCTATGGGTGTTGGACTTGGCCCTATGTTAGGTCTACCTTAGAGGCTGCAAGCTAGTCACAAGATATTAATGTCAGTTTTGTCAAAAAAAAAGTTAACTGCCACAACATGTGCAAAGTTTGGCTGGACATTAAGCAGTAGTAACTTCCAGGAGGTCTTCCATGTCATCTGTGGGAGGGAGCCTCTGTTAAACCCACCTCAGCAGTGCCTAATGCAATTTCTTGGTCTTAAGGATTTAGTCAGCTTTGGGGCCTGGACGTTTCGTGTCTAGCTTCAGAAGATACAGCGATTCTCTCTGCTGAGACTGTCTGAAAATTCAGACAAATACTACCCTATGACAATCTGCTCACATTGTCAAGCTGTTGTTCTCACTGAAACCCAGAGAGACAGGAGCCTGTGAAAGTAGCTGGGATTCCCGTATCCTCAAGTGGATCGGAGGCCTGACTACCCAGCACTTAATTGTTGATTTATATGAGATTATGACTGTGAGAATATGTCTGAGGCAAAAAGAGACCAGAAAATACTGCTGAGATTCAGTGGGGCAGGAGGTATAACTGTTAGGCAGGAGAGAAAAGATGGCTTTAGCGAAGGGCCAGTTGTGTTTCTTACATTGCAGCGCGTAACTGTCCCTGCAGTCATGAGGAACTGAGTATGTGTACCTGAGGCATTGCATTGTTACAAGTAGTTTCTGTTATTTTAAATACCTAGATTCAATTGTATAATTATTTGATTTATCTGAACATGTTCTCTCTGGAGAAAGTACCCAAACAATTGCTGTTGCTATTAATATTATTAGGATAAATCCTCAGGAATACTGAACATCTGCATCTTTCTTGGGGGAACACCTGAGTCTGCAGGTGTTCGGCATAGTAAAGGCTTCTGGATAACTTAGACTGCATCCTAGACTTAATCCTTTTATATTGTCAGAATTCAAAGAAGTAGTTCTTCCCCAAGTCCCATCTCACATTTGGAGAGAACAATTTTGTAATACAAATATATTGGCACTTCAGTTCCCAGCAAAATATGCTACACATACTTAAACCACCTACTGGTTACAGCATCACCAGGTATCTTTCATCTCTCAATGTCACCAGGTAAGGACTGGATCCTGAGGAACTCTTCACATTCAGAAGTGGTTTTTTTCCTGAGGAGGACATTTAAGATGGTCAGAAGAGCTTTATTGGAGGAAGAAGTACAATGGCATTGAACAGAACTGCTTGATTAGTCATATTAGGTATTTAACGTTAAATAGAGGCAGCCTATGGTTTTTATTATTGTTTTGAAAAGCTGCACTCTGGGAGGTACTAGCCAGTAATTGGGCATGTGTGCAAACAAAACATATATCCAACTTGAGTTATTTGTATGACAGCAGTAGAAAGATTATCATCATAACATCCTTCACAGAATATTTCCTATCAGGCAGCCTTCTGCAGCTGTAGTTCTCAATCTTTATTAGATCTATTATGCAAACACAGAAGGCTTCTTGAGTCAGCAGAAACTCAGCAAGCTGATATGTGTTGTTCACGCTGCCTTGCAAATCACTTGCCCTAATCACCTAAGAGTTGATTAAAGTGGAGGTTGATTGGTTAATTTGCTCTCAACCTTGGAGAACCCATGAAATTGATTATTATAGTAGTTATTTTAAATATGTGGTATGTCATTCTTTCTTAGGGTTTAGTTGTATTCTAAAGACAAACAAGAATTTATGGATCATTATTAAAAAAAAAAAAAAAAGAAAAAAGAAAAAGAGAACAAGAACTTCCCTGCTAGGCATTTGTCTATGTTGTTTTTAAATCAAACAAATTTTCATTAATATCCCTATTTGTACACTGCATGACAGGGTTCCTCTGACTAATTCACAGAAGTCATGGAAAGCGTGGACATGAAGAGAAAAAAGAACAAAAAATTATAATATCTATCTATCTCCCTGTCTTATGTGTACCTCAGTTTACCTTTCTAACATATTCCTCTCTGTAAAGAGTTAAAAGCAATGAAGACTATTAGGAAAACCTCCCTCCTCCCCCGCATGCAGTAATTGCAAAGATAATCTAGAAAATACCTGATGTCCTGAGGGAAACGATGGGAAAGCTATTAATGGGGTGGAGTACTGCTAGCCTGGTTCCAACTTTCTAGAAAAATTTTACAGTTCACAGCCCTGCCCTGGTGATGAAAAGGGAGAAAGCAGGGTGAGTAGTTTCCCAGCACTGTCCTGAAAATGTCTGTGAATGCTGACAGGGCTTCATCATCTCACACGATATACCATATGTTTCTCCTAGCCAAAGATGGGAGTTGCTGTAATGAAAATAGGGTAATAATGCTTGAAAGATCAAGCGTTTGGTAAAGGAAAAAGTATTTATAGTACTGCGTGTTGTTTTATCCTTTTGCTCTAAGTGCTTTGGCTGAATGAATAAATAATGCTTTGTTTATAAGGCAGCTCTTTTTGAATTATTTTAATAAAGTATTGACAGTCTCCCAGAGGAAAAAAGGTTTATAGGCAGTAACACAGATGAGCTTATAAGCCAGAGGTGCAGCACAAAGTTGTGCTCTTGGAGTGCCTGATCAAGGCAGCAGCACCACTCAGGAGAAGGATCAGGGTACAGTTAACATGGATAAGGAGAGTGTTGAAAGCACAGGTTGCCTTGTCACATCTGTTTCTTCCTCTCCTTTGCAGAAAAGAAAGCATTATGTATAGGTATTTGGTCTCCGCATGTAAAATTACTCTGGTTTCTTCTTGGCCAAGACACCTTAGTGGAACTTAGCAGAATTTACACGCTACCTTCACAGGCAGAAATAACCAGATTTCAGTATTTATGTGGAGGAAGCCTAGTACATGGTGTGGACAGCTAGCTTTCTCCTTTGTGTTTCATCACATCCTCACCAACCTGCACATGAGTGGGGCCAGAAGGGTGAGGCCTGCCCTGCAGTTCCCTGAAGCACTACCTCACATCTGAATGATTGGGTCTTTGATTGGGTCTTTGTCACCTTTGGGTGATTTTTGGTCTTTGTCACCTTTCTCCTTTGCTATTTTACCAGCGTGGTTGTGGTGCTGTGGTCTAATCACAGCCGATGGGGTTTGGTTTGGTTTTTAGGTTTTTTAACTCTATCAATTATATTAGTGCAAATCCTCATCTGACTGCAAGCTGTTCCCTGCAGGCTGCTGTAGTGTCTTATGCACTGTTTCACTTACCTTCACTGGTTTCCTGGGTGCATTTATTGAGGCAACCTCTGTTATCTGGCAGCATTCATTGCAGTTGCTAAAAGCCATAAAAAGGTAAGAATTGCACGTGTGCCTTCTTTTTATAGTTGCTGTCTGCATCTTTCTTTCTGCGTACAGTTGATTAATTCTTCTGTACAATGCCTTGAGGAATTAGTGTGTGAAGTATCCCATCTGATAGATCTGCTAAGCGCATTCATGAAGACATCTTCAGGCAACAATATTGTCATACACTACAGTTATAGAGGGTATGTCTTGGGTCCTGTCCTTACTGGTAAACAATCATGTCTGTGTATTTTCTAGTGACTAATTTCTGCCTGAGAAGAGATGTTTGTGGGAGACTGCCAACAACTGTTGTGCTAAAATTATACACAAAAGAAATGTTTGCATGCTTTACGTCTTCTGCTCATTTCTTTGTTGAGTAAATAGGGTGCCATTCAGAAGTGTATATTTTTTATTTTCATGAATTATTCAAAAGAATAGAGGGGGAAAAAAGGACTGTTGCATGTAAATCCTTGGTCATTTTAGTTGACTTCTTGCAAACATTGGCACCTTCCAAAAGCTGCAAATTCTCAGAACCCCAGTTTTCTAAAGATCAAATCCAAACTGACTAACCTGCAAGGAGTGGTGATTTGCTACCTGTAGCTTTAACCAAGTATAGCAGTACATTTTCATTCTGAACAGGTGCCATCTTCACTCCTGTATACAGCATTTTCCAGCTGGGGTCCCCACTACCAGTTGATTAGAGGCTTTTCGTGCTGCTAAAGGACAGTGAATAGCTGTAGATCAAATGCTAGCAATAAAGGCAGATGACCTCCTCTACTTACAGGGAGGAATCTGGAAGAGGAAAAACATGTATATTCCATTAACTGCCACATTTGACTGTCAGAGAAAAAGTACAAATGTGTAATCACCTTTCAAATGGATATTTCTAAGCAGATATTTTTAATCACCTATTTTTGCAGATGGCTTTTTTTATTCAATAGAACACACTAGCACAATCCAGATTTTTTGTTCATACTCTGGCACCTGACTCTCAATTAATACAGCTAACAGAGTGGGAGGAGAATAGACAAGACTTTAAAACACCTATATCCTGACACAGACAGAGTCTTGTGCTTTCTGTACATGAATTTACTTTGTGTTGCCCGTGGCCAAATATGGAAGCAAAGTTTGTTGATAACTTCCAGTTTGCAGGGGTTTCCCAGTGGAGGTATGACCTGTGTGCTGAGGACTGAAGCTTGACAAAACACATATTTTCTTTACATACCTTTAACAGATTCCCTGAAATAATGTATAGTCTACAGGTGGAAACTGCTTGAGTCCCCAGTTTTGCCCATATTTGGGCTCTGGAAGCAATGCTTCTGTAAAACCCCTTAGCCTTTTCAATGCTATGCAGGGGCTGCAGGATAAGGGCTCACCATAGAAGGTGTATTTTCAGGGAATGGTTTACATCTACTTTAAAAGCACTCATGCTGTCAAAACATTATTAGCATAACTGAGAAGCAGACCCATAGCCTATCTTAGTGCACAGTAAGCTAGCTAAAGAACAGAAAAAAATGAATATCAAAGTGGTAGCACTTTGCTGTATTTCTCCTCTTAACACACAGCAGCAGCTTTGCCTTCCAAAAATTGTACTGGAGCTACAGATTCATTAAAAGATTTTCACAGTTGCTGATAGAGAGTGGGGCCTGGTAGCGCTAGGCACTGCACAGACAGATCCAGCTCTCACTTGTAAAATAGATAGATAAAAATATACAGAAGGAAGATACATAACCAGCAAGCAGCGCACAGGCTAGTGCAAGCAAATCTCAGGTGAGATCCATGGCCTAGGGCTCAGTTTGGTTTTTGAGAACTAGTTAGACAAAATGGAAAGGAAAGTGGATAGAGAGTTTAAAAGAAAGAAGACTGCTCTAGGTATTCCATCATTGTGTATGACTGAGAGTGTGAAAGAGAAATGCATGGAAAGTAATTCAGTTATGTTTCATTTTTTCCTGTGTGTTCTGGGTGACTGCTTCAGCTTCAGAACAGAGTGTGTGAACACTTCTCATCTGCCTCAAGTACAAAGTCCAGCAACTAAGGATGATACTAACTAGGCCTATGCTAGCTGTATATAAATATTAATTAATTAACATATGTCACTTTTAATCATTGTTTAAAAAAGGGCATAGGTTAAATTATCAAAAAGTAGCTATCACAAGAGGGTAAGTTATCCTGTTTTATTTTTATTCATGTATGAAACAGAAGGATGCTTATCTAGTTGTTTACAATTATTAAATGAGTGATGTTTATGTCATGCTTTGAGGATACAAGATGAATGAATTCTGCTCACAATTTTTTAATACTCTATTGCCGTATGGAACCACAAAGCATGATTAACAGAGACGGGTTCATCTTACAACCACAGATCAGAATTTCCCTAACACCACGATTCAGAAATTCTTACCTTGGAACTGTCATTGCTGTTGGAGCAGAACAGCATCCAGAGACCATTCAGGTTCCACCAGCTTTCTGCTTCACATGGAGAGCACTTTCTTGGAGAAAGAGTCAGGCCCTACTGTTAACAGCATTTATTGAGATTTTTGAACTATCAGTAATCAGAATGAAAGCATATATTTTCAACATCTTCTAAGAAAAAGAAATATAGAACAAGGGCTTTAGGAAAAAAAGTTTAATTTTTCATGACTTCCATGCATTTTAACTGTATTTTTATTCACATTATTTAAAAACATCTTGTTTTCTGAGATATTTTTTCACTTTGTCAAAAAGAAAGTTTATTCAAAACGGTCTGCAGTGGAGAACTCTTTTAGTGACATTTTTCCATTTTTCATACACTGATCATTTGTAGCATATTCTCACATTATTTAATAACTGGTCAGCTTGTACTGTCTCTAATCTGTTTATGTGAAATACAGCCATATCTCAGCTGGAGATACTATCCTCCACATCTTACTGAGCCAGCCCCTCATGGTTACCAACCTTTGAGATTTTTCTTAATGCATAATATTTTCTCGAATCAATAACCAGAACGAAATTATCCTTGATATCACACAGAGAGTAGCTGGTCAAAAATTATTTGACGTAATACATTTTTATATAGGAAAATGTCAGCTCATTTAAACATTTTGCTGAAGCACATCAATTTTGATGGCATTTCTTTAAAAGTTGGTAAACATACTACTAAAAGCGTTCCATTTAGACTTTTTAAAAAGCATGTTTCACCTTGAAATAAGTATTTCAATCATTTATGTATAGACTAATATATGAAGTTTTATCAGTGAAAATAAGAATGAAATGTATTGAGTTTATCAACACGAGAATTTTTCTTATGTTTATAAAGTCTAAATATGATGATATTTCCTACAAAATGAAGCACTAATGAATTATTGTAGGAAATCTAAGCAAAAATTCTCATAAAATGAGAAAATCCAGATTTCACAGAGCTCTACTGGTGAACTTTGTAGGCAACTCAGTGTTAGACTATGGGCTTAGACAGCAATAATCAGCTTCACAGACATGCACTGGAGAACAATTTATTGTGTGCCGATTTTGTAGAAAAGGATCCATGCATTCTAGTAGATCTTAAGCAAGTATGAATCAGCATTACGTCCATTTCCTACATTGGAAAAATACAGATCTTGTATTGGAATGTGTAAGAGGAGCATCTTCCCTAAAATACATGAAATAAAGCTTGCATTTCACACTGTGCCAATAAGGGCTGGCCACCGCACCTCTGGGAAGGTGTGGAGTACTTAGAGCAGCTCCAGATGAAAGCAAGGGGAAAAGTCTTGAAAGAGTGAAGGATTAGGTTGTGATGTCTGTAGAAGACTGAATGAAGACATGGATACAGTGTTCTGGTATGTAAATGTTAGGGAATGATTTGTTTTTCAGAGAATAATTTGTTTTACTGTCTGGAAGGAGAAGTAATGGGCCTAAATTAAAGCAAAAGGGTTTTAGGCTGTAACTATGTTAGCAGGTAATTAGGCACAATAGGAGCTTGGCAGTAGATCTAAACAGTTTGTACTATAGCCTTTATGTCTACACTAATGCACTTTGGTGCTTTCCTCTGGACTAAATTTAGTCTGGTCCTCTAGAGTGAACATCCTGCCTATTCTTGAAGTTTGAAACTGTAGGAAGAATGAATCATTGGTTCAAACCCATATTTTACCCACAGGTGCTGGTGCACATTTGATGTGCACCTGTAACAGATCTTTCAGATTAGCTTTCTCCAAATGGATTCTAACTTATGAGCACCAAAAATGCTCTGAGGACTGAAATAACACATGACATTGACTTGAAAACTGTACTACTGCTCTGAAACAAACCACTAATGTAAACAGCTTGCATTATGTTCTATACATAATGCAAACTTCTTGCTAGTGCTAGAGGCTTTGAATCAATGAATGAGGTGGATGCCTTATAGGAAGTTAGATGTATTTGTCAGGTATTATGTAAGTAGAGCTCTTTTTCCCAAGGTCCTTTCCACTACTGTTTTCTGTGCTTCCATTGACATGTGCTTCCATAGACAACATGTTTTCTACCCAGAAAGTGGGAAACTGGGATAGATAAACACTGTAATTGAAATGTGTAAGGGGTCACTGGCCTGAGTGCAGAATGAGATATATTTAGCTCTTGGAGATATGAATAAATTAAATCTACTGGAGATTATACAACACTGGTGTAGTGTTAGTATTTCTAAGCCAGTTTCATAACTTTCTCTTTTCAAAAATTGACATTTTAAAAGTTTTGTTGAGATGCTTTTTTCTTTTTTATTCCTAACATCAAAATGGAAAATGGATTTCTTGGAGTTACAAAAAAAAAGTTTAAGCTAAAAATTGCAAAAAAATCAGCCTACAGCAAGTATTTATGATCGCTTCATAAACCTATAAAAATGGTCTGCTGATTTCTAAACTCACTCTTTAATTGAGTGACATGAACTTTAATTAATTAAATGGTTTCTTTTATTTTTAGCTGAATTAGGATATTAAATCTGTGTTTCCATTTTCAAGAAAATGAAACCAAATGGGGCACTATAAAATGCTAAAATCAATATATTATTATACCCATATTGCTTTTGTTTTTTTGAAAGTTTCCAATTACTATTAAATGCTCAAAGAGCAGCTACTTCCAAACAGTCTGTGATAACAGGTGCACTGCAACCAAAATGAGACATAGTTTGCAGAATATCTTGCGTTTACGCTAGCCAGTCCCAAAATAATATGATTCTCACCCGGAGGCTGGGAACATCCTCTTGGATTTACATGGTACAATGGTCCCATTTTAAAACATTAAGACCCCCAAATTTTAGTTGCATTTACTTCTCAGGCTTTACGGGCTTCCTTCAATACATTGTACTGTTTTAATTTCACCTCCTAACCTTTCCCCATTTCCCACTCATACATACCCAGACCAAGTTACTTTTCAAATGAGGGTACAATTCTGCAAAAATTTATACCTATATTTTAATCAATTAACCATGATTAATTTAATTCTATTAACCATTAGTTAATCTGATTTAATGGTACTATGACTGAATAATAATTTTTCATGAAGATTTTCTCAGTTTGGGTGTATCTTCGCTTGAATTAGTTGAATCCTTCCCAGTGGCACCAGGATATAATTTTGAAATTTTGGAAATTGCTGTGTTTTAATATCCGATAGTGATTGTGTGATGTGCAGTCAAAGAAGGAAAATGCCATTAAATTTAGTGGCTGGCTTTATTTGTCTTTCCTAATGCCTTTCCAGAAGGAGGATGCTAGACTTCTCGCATCTCCATGTTGACATTTCTTTTAGTATTTCTTGGTTTCTGATCCAGTTGCTATCTGTTCCTCTTGGATGGGGAGCTATAGCTCTGTGCAGCACTTCCTTGCATTCTCCTTTCCAGCCGTATGAAGCGTAGACACATATTCTAATCTCCAGTGGGTTATAGCCATCTGATTTCAAGTTAATGTCTACTTATAATACAAAAGTCAGTAATATATGCATCTATGCTGACCTAACATGACCTCACTACAGTCAGAACAGTTTTTAATGGCCAATGGGACCTTGCAGGTTATGTTTCTGGCTGCACTGGTATGTAAGAGAAAGTCCTATCATGATTTTTCACTGCCGTGCAGCTGATTACATTTTTCTGCAATAAGTGCCATTTGGGGTAAGTATTATCAATTATATGCCCTGAGGCATATGACAAAGACTTGTTTCTCAGGTAGCTGTGGATTTTTTTTTTTTAAATTGATTCTTTGTAGAGGCCTCTAGAAGTATGAAAGAAGTATTACTGATCACATTTCTAGGATATAAGAATAATGATCAGATGTGATATAGTTAAAGTGTTACAAGATTTTAATAGTGGAAAGTCAGTTTCTGTCAAATACCGGGTTCTCATTTTGGTATACTGAGAGTGAAACTGAACCCAGGTAGCTTTGTTTATCAACATAACTCAGTTTAGAGAGGCATGTGTCAAATTGGTAGAAAGCTGGGCTATATGTCCTTTTACACAACTCATCTTCCCTAATTTTCCCCAAAATCTTCACATAATCACCACAACCCTGATGTTACCACACCTTTTGATTTACGGCTGGATTTGTTTACCGTTTTTTATTTATTACTAGAGTTTCTCCCCCAAGTAAAGAAAAAAAAAATTGTTCATTATAAGGTTTGAAAACTTTTTCTCTGAATGAAATAGTTATATGCAATCTTGGATATGAAAAGAAGAGAAAATTTCACTTAACTTTTTGAATTATGTTTGAAACTTTTGGGACTACTTGCCGTTTCATGTCTTAAGTGTCTAATTCAGATGCTGTGAATTGTCATGTAGAATTGCAGGTATATTGCACAGGTAGTTCAGGGTCCAAATTTTAAACTCTTAAAAGCACCTAAATAATCAAAAGTAAACACTGTCTGTGTCCTCGTTGTCAGCATCTATGAGAACAAGGGCCAGACAGGAACTACTGTGAATTGGAAGAGAGATTAATTACTGTGAACTGGAAAACAGTTATGAAGTTAATGAAGATATATTTTTACAGTAAATTTTTAATTTACAAGCTATATTTTTAGTGTAAATGCCATTTTCAAAATATGATATGCATTAAATAAAAGTTTGAATTCACAGCTGCAGAATTAACACAAAAATCTGGGAAACAGGTTTCAAATTGCTTCAGAAAACACCACATATTTTTATTTCGAGCATGTTTGTGTATAGACATACAAGGCATAAAAAAGAACATACTTTGCTAAACGTTCACTGTAACCATGTTGACCATGCTGTTGAAATTCAGTCACATTTTTTTAATTTTATGTTAAATTTAAGTTTATAAATGGTTTCTAAAGTGTTAGGAAAATTCTTATAGATGTTTTGATAAATGATTACTTTATTATTATAGATTTTTATGGAGTCCAACAGTTCAACAGATGGTGCAAAATGAACTTTTAAGTATATGCCTTACTTTGATGTTATTTAAGTATGATCCTAAAGTTAAGCTAGTACTTTAAATACTATGCTGAGTTGAAGACTAATTGAAAAGCTACAGAAGACTCATATAATAAAGACCGGGGAAAAAAATACATATAAAGATGATATTTTTTTTTTTTTTTTTAAGTTTTCCTAAACTGGTAGATTGCTCATGCCAACCAGAGCATGATTTATTCCGGTTGCTTTCAACCTGTATCCCAGGTGACTGACAGGCAGCTTCTGCAGGAGAAGCATAAAAACATCAGCTGAGCTAGATTTTTCATAAAGGAGGGCATCAAACTGGGGCTATCTATACAACTGATGATCTGGAGCCAGAAAATGGTGTTGCTGTCATCTTATAGTCCTAACTAAAGACCACTGCTAAAGCAGGATCTAACAAAAATAAATTTGTCTTTGTTATTGTTACATTGCAAAAACTGTGTCTCCTCTACTTAAAAAGATGCTGAAAAAAAGTCAGCTATTCCTTTGATCCAATGCTTAAGGCTCACAGGGTTTTTAATCATCTATTTCCAGCCTATATACCTGGTTAGCAACCAGCTCCCCTTCACTTTCTGTCATGTCCAGTAACACTCACTTCTTTTCAGCTGCCACGAGCAACTTTTGAGGCTCTTTTTGTCGCTGTTTCGTGTCAGAAGCATAATGGTTTATGCCTAGAGAATGGTTTTCTCCTAGGACATGCTGCCTGAGAATATTAGCACCCGAAATAGTCCTTGAAGGTTTTGAGAAGACATATTCCTGTTCGTGAGATTCCTAAGCTTATTTTTGCGTTGCTGGTTCAGGTGAAGAGTTGCCTGCACGTACTGTCCAATAGAGATTAATCACTTCCAGAGAAACAGCAATAACCAAAATGCATTTGCTCCATGCACTCATGCTTTTCATAATGGATAAGCCTAAGGAACAAAAAAAACCAAACCAACAAGATTTATTCCAGCAAACCATTATTTCGGCTACTATATTAGAAAAAAACTACAGAAAAAATAAAGCAATATCAGTTTAAGAGTAAATCTGACCCCAAATTCTAGCTGTCACTTCAGATCTCTGACACATATCACAACAATGCAGGCTGATAGAAGGACTGAGGTGCTCTTCATCTCCAGGACGCTGCCTCTCAGAGTACACTTTGGTCTTGCCTCTGTTTGTATAAAGAGAGCTTTTACGAAAAGTTGGTGGATATGATGTTAAAAGCACATCATGACAACCCTCCATTTCCTTCCTAATTTGTAGGAACCTATGATACAGCAACTTTAATTGGCTCTTTTGAGACCAGGAGAAATGAATGGAATTTCCTTTAGGCTTGTATAAGAAGACAGTGTTACTTCTGAAGTATTCTTCAGAAAGTACTACTTTTTTCTTTTTTTTTCCACCCATGTTTACTTTTTGGTCAGGAAATCAGTGGGGTGCATCTCCACTCGTCCACTAAAAAACTCCTGGGACTTACGTATTGCAAATCACATAACAGAATTGTTTATATAAAGACCACATATGACCCATTATTAAAACAGATGTTGGGACTGAGGCACAGGTGCACCTCTCCTCCTACACATAAACACACAAGCCCAAGCATACAGACACACACCCATACTGCATGCTTTCAGTGTTATCATGTCACTGCACATTATCGCTGTCTTTTTGTTTTTGTACTCAGTCTATCAAATTCTGCAGCTCTCACTTGTACTTCAGCTGCTTCATGGAAATGCATCATAGCATATCAGGAAGATTCTTATTTATTCTCCCATCCAAACAGTAGTAAATCCCTTCCGGTGCTCCCCAAATATTGGATTAATGGTGCCTCAAATCTCAAATTAATGGTGAGGGTCAGTAGAGGTAAGCAGACCCAGCAAGGCAATCTTCCATTTTGGGTCAGGAATTTGGCTATTTGTATTTCTTAGGACTTTTCCCTGTTCCCTCGCTTTCCTATGGAGAGATCTTAATCCTTTGGAGACAGATCACAAAGACTCACAGTGCTCGGCAGCTCTCAGGGGGGACAACTTGTGACATCTTTAACATTCCCTCCTTTTAAGGATGGAAAGGGATCCACCTGCCTCCCATGAAAGCTGGATTTGGCACTGGGCAAAGGCCAATGCAGAAAGCAGTGTTTCATGTCACATCTTTCACATCCTGAGCAAAAAACTGCCCCTTTCAGCAAAGCAGTTAAATACATGCTTATATCCTATTGACTTTCTAGCACTTAAACATATGCTTAACAGCTTGACTGAATTGGGGTAGACTTAAGCAAATGATTAAGTGCTTTTCTGTATCAGGTGTCAATGGAAGGGTGAATATTTGCCTGCTCTGCTTTTAATCTTCAGTCTTACTGGTCAGGAGTTTACATAGACAATTCTGGGTCAAGCAACCTCTCTTTGAAATAACTGTATCCTCTTCCAGGTGTATGTATGTTTTTGTCTGGTTAACCAGCATGAGATATAGTGCATGAGACAAACTGCTTCTCACTTTCCTCCTCCTAGCACATTTCTCAGGTCGCTTCCATTGAGTTACTTTTTTATATATTGATTCTGGAAGAAAGTATTGACTGCTTGTTTCAATACTGCCCAGCATAGCTAGATGTAGCAATTTAGCTCTCTTAAGGCAGAAATGAGCAAACTCCCACTGAGACAGCCATCCATTGATTAACATCAAATACTCACAACCTTTAATGTCATTCTCTACCTAGACTCCTATATTATTAGCCAGTGTCTGGTTCAGAAAACACAGGGATATAAATCCAATTCCATTTTTACCCCCTCCCAAGAGAAGGAGATTCAGAGATATAACACAATCCACCCGAAGCATAAATCTGCAACTGAAGCTTAGATGCACAGTATCAGACAACAATTTTCTAGTGCAAGCTGTTGAATTGCTTTCCACGGGTCTCTCTCATTTTCTCCATCATCATGCAAATGGCTGACTGTTGGGTAATACAGCCTTCTTTTTACATCTGAATAAAAGCTTCATACTCTGTGCTTTGTCTCCTGGTGAGTAGGGCAATCATAAGAGTATTTCTTTTCATGAGCTTACATACCAACGTAACTGAAGGGCCTTTAGGAAGGGGGTAACCTTTGATATTTTTTAGAACAGTATGAGACAATTTGGCTATTCTGATGTGATCTGCACCAATTTACCACTATTAATCAGCAGGGAAAGCCCCTAACGAACTAGTGGCAGATTCCCTAGCTCTAAAGCAGGTATGGCATAGCAGGGTTTCTGCTGTCTGTTAGTGAAATACCACTGCATGTTTCTAAATAACAAAGATTTTCATTGTGGCTGAGAGTTGATTTACTTTTTTTCCTTATGAAATATTTGATTAATTGGACCTTTCCTGAACAGTGTCTCACTGCTGCCTTTACCAATGTAAGATCAACTTTTCCAAAAAGGACCTGTACACCGGGGATTATTTTTACCATGAAGGTCTTGGCAGCTTCAAATTTCTCAAGGCTTGTACACAGACAAGGAGCTACAGCTGGTAGCCCGTGAGACTGAGCTGTATTAGCCTTAAAAACTGTGGGAACTGTTTGTGTGTGTGTGTGTATTTTATTCAAGGCCAAGAGTCAATACAATGAACAAGAATATAGTTTTGAACACTTTTTGAAAGGTTTGGTTTTAGTCCATTCTCTCCCCTTGGGGGTGACGTGATTGCACTATATAAATACTTCACAGGAGTAAACATCATGGAGACAAAAGAGCTAACTAAATTAAGCTTGCCATGAATTAAAATAGGTTGGAAATTTGAAGAGGCTTTTACTACCTAAGGGAGAGGTCTTGGAATAGCCTTGTAGATGGAATAAAACTGATCAGACGTCTAATAAACTTTGTCAGAGCTTGATACCTTTATGAAAGGGGCAATATGAAATGGGTGCTAGTATTCCAGAGAAACATGATTTGATGGCCCAGGAAGCCATTTTCATGAGCTTCATGTCCAGCATATATGGTATTGAAGTGATATTCAAGCGGCATAGCTTGCAATCATTGTTAGTTATAGAGGCAGCTAAAATATCTATAATTTGATTAATAGATGCTGAGTTGTCATGCACTGTATTTAAATTATATATGAAATATGTATATATAAAAATACCCATTGCGTACTTATACTGTTGTATCCCAGTCTCATACCTCAATGTATACAGGCATGGAAGTAAGTTTTGCCTGGACGCAGTAAATGGCAAAATCTAGACCCATGGCTTCATACTCATAACTCGTAGCAGGTTCTGTAACTGTGCTAGTCAGAGGGAGGGGACAGCCAGTGGGAGGAGCGGGCCAAGCAGCCTGGTATGATTCCTGCAGCATGGGTAATGATCTGTGTAATGGGTAATGACCACTATGTCTGTGCACCTCTGGCTAGTTGTCCAGCCTCCTAATGGTTTAGAGAGCCCATCACAATGAAATATACAGAGGTTCCTCTGGACCAGCATTGTGGAAAGTATATGCAGTACGCAGCGCATGGTGGAAAAACGTTCTTGGGGTGGTTGGAGCCAGCCTAGGCGCATACAAAGATGTGAGGAGGGTGAGGCATTCCTCCTGCTGCTCTTGTGCCATGACCAAATGAGTAAACGAAAGGGCTTTGCATCATACATCTCATCTCAGTTGCTGGTTTCCCAATCCGATTTTGCTTTTCATAATACTGAATAGGCTGGACTGCTTAATTGACATGTAACCCCACACAGTCAAAAAGTTTAATGGAGCAATGGATGTAGGCAAATTGAGCCCCTAGGTTGCTAATTTGATTCAATATTACTTTGTCATTAGCTCCTCTGAGTTTTATGGATTTAAATAGTTTCTTTTCTTCTCCAAATGTGACTAGTACAGAGACTTTACTATTACATATTTGACTAATTTATTAATCAGCATGGCTGGATTTCAGCTGAATATCAGCTGAGAGCAAAAAAGCATAAACCAATCTCTCAGAAAATCTGTTTACTTTGCAGGGGACAAAATGTGACAGATCTTCTGTGAGGAAGATTTCCAGTGACATAGATTGAAGAAATACTTTCCTAACAGAGTATTTGCAGAGAAGTCTAGCATTTAGACATGTGCACAGTGCCATCTTGCTTTATGAGCAGATACCATGTGTGGAGGATTCTGGCCAGAGATGGGCCTGGAAAGAGTTAATGCTCCCCCTGACTGGGGGGAAGTCCACAGCTGCATCCCCTAAGCACAGGGATTTCCAGCCTCTGGGCTGACCCAGCTGTCAAGAATTAAGTAGTTCCTCAGCACTCTGTAAAAGGGAGGTGCTCTAAGGGGCCCCTTTGGCTCCTATTAGGGGTTAGATGCTTTGTGAGGGACAGCAGGGGAAAACATGAGCTAAAAAAAAAAAAAAAACAACAACACCCTCCTTTTTTTTTTCTTTTTTTCTCACTTTATTAGATTCAAACTTTACACAAAGTTCTTTCAGATTTCAGATTCTTTCAGAGTGTTTTTCTCAGGTCTTGCTTGTATTATGGACTAAAGGGATCCCAGCCAATTGTCCTCTTAAAAGCTGGGGAAGTTAGTCTCAGGTTTACCTTTGGTGGCCATGACTTGTCATGAAACTTCGTGCTAGGGTGGTATAAAATTGAATGCTCTTTCTATCAAGTAAAGTTACTCTTCTCTTTTAAGTCTAAATGGTGTCAGGCATAATTTTCTAAAACTTGATTAGAGAGAAAGCTGCTACTCTGTTATGCAATGTTCCATTAGAGGCAGTAAGTTATCTAAGAAACTACAAGGAAGGCTGAGGAGGGGGAGAACTTGGTAGTCATTTGAAAGATTAAATCTGTCTGATGAATTAAAAGCAGCTCTCAGGCTCCATAGAGAGGTTATATATAGTCTGTAACAAACTCTAGTAGTACAGAAGCTTTATCATTATTTGATTAAGGGTATTTTGAAAAACAGCATTAGAAAGTAGTCCTGTTAGTTCCTTTTGTGCTCTGGCATTACTTGGCTTTGTATCATGCTACCTGAACAAATAGCTTCAGCTGTGCTGAGTCTGGATCTTCCCAAATGGGCAATCACATAACTCAGTAGTTACGAAAGTAAGGATTTATTTATTGGGGGTAACAGATTTGTATCAACTCTGTGAGCTTAATTATTTTATAAGAAATAGTGGGCAACCATATGCTAGGGAATAGTGAGGATACCCTCAAGCAACTCTGTTTACACAAGTCTGTTTTTCCCCAAACTGTTGTTCTGTCAGGTTTTTTTTCATTGCAATAAGAAGTGCATCTCTTATGCTTGTTTTGAGACAAGACTTTGGGGCAAAAGAGAATGTCTGTGCCCCCTCCCCATCTTCATATATCCTGATGTTTTATGGCTTGATGTCTATATTCATTTTGTTATTACATGTGTCTAGGTGAATATGGAAAGTTTTTCTTGGACTCAGTGTATTTTCTGCTTTGTCCTGTGCAGCACAGACATCATAGTCCTGCAACTATAACCTCACTTTCTTTTGCTGGGTAAATGTTTGATACCAGAAGTCCACTTTGATTGTACAGCAGGTTCAGGAGGAAAACAGCATCTGACAATATTTTTTATAAATGTCTTGAATAAGCAGCCAAAATGGGCAAGGGAAGCCGTGCAAACCACAGAAGTTACTAAGCCACTGATGTATGGAAAGTGGTTCCTCCGTGCATGGCCCACGTGCAAGCTGTTGGTTGACTAGGAACACTCGTAGTTGCCTGTTGCTTGCTAGCTGGTCCTTGTTCAAATCAACATCCCTTTAATGAACTTGGTAAAACAGCATGGGTCTGATAATATTTCCAGAGGACTGAATCTGCCCAGGAAAGTCAGGCAGCACTTGACAGCATTTTGTCTCTCTTGCTTATGATGATTCAATTAATTTATTTTTCTTACACTGTAGAGACTTATCCTTCTGTGCTTTAGGGATACAATAAAACAGCTCTTTATTTTTTTTTTTTTTAAGTTTCTTTATAAGGTGTGAAGAGGCCTTTTATTGAAAAGAACCTCAGACACCCCACAAAGCCACAGGACCTAGTTTTAGAAGGCCAGACTAAGACTATGTCTCATGTATTACTAGGCTGTAAGTTGTAACAAGCACTAATGTCTGAGAACCATATGAGGTGGAAGGACCAGCAGGCTTTACTGGACTACTCATGTTAAATATTAGGTCTACTATAGCTGTTACTTACAAGCTTAAACTGCCACCTTTCGTATTTTTAATTAGTAAAAAATGACAAATCCTTACTTCGCCACAGGACAATGAAATATATTTTATAAGGTAAACAGCAGCTGCAGGGTGTGGGCATGGTGATTATAAAATAATCATGCCCGCAGGGATCAGGGAGGCATTTGGTTCTGCCTCATGCCTCACAAGAACCGTAGGGTGCAGTTGCTGTGCGATGGTAGCCTCCCTGTCATTTTATATTATTTAACAAATTCCACTACATTGTCTTCAAGATCTGCCTTGCAGTTATTGTAAAGAAACTCAAATATCTGCAATACTGACTGCATCAGCAGTTCACCTCCTATTTGAGTTTACTGCTGCCATCAAAATAGCATGGGACTGTTGTCCATGATGCAGAAGGGGAAAATATTATATAGTGGTGCAATTTAATGCGCAGATCCTGTTAGAAAGGCAGTCCTACATTTCAAGAGGCATGTAAGTTGAGTAGATCATATACTAATTTATTAGCACCTTAATCTGAAGGACTGTCAGTTGTCCGATTCACACAATACCTATCTCACACAGGCAGTGATTACAGTGCTCCCCTCTAGTATTACATCATAATCTCACCTCTTGTATTTCACAGACCACTGTGCTTTACATGGTTAAGTGTAGTCAGTGGAGTAATTTGTTTACTTTAACTGGTACTTGAGCAGTATGTCTGTTCAAGAAAGACTTCCTGTCTTCATTTGAACATATCAAGTGAATCTTTTTTGGCCGTGATAGTTTGTTCCAATGGTAAATCTTCACCAGTGGTCAAGTTTTTGACTTTTAGCCAACTAAATATTGGCATCTCCATCTTCTAGCTCTGTAAAGCCTTTTCTTTGCCTTTACAAAGCCTTTGCAATGAGTCCTCTCTTCAGTCATCTTTTCAAAACTCTAATTAGATGGAGCCCACTGCTTTTGCTTTTCCCTGCTCCTCCACCTTGAATCACTTTGTTGTTCTTTTCATGCCTTTGTCCTTAGACCTATTATTCTCATCTCAAGTTAATTATTTCATTTTGATTTTATAGCATCTGTCAAACACTCTAGGCATTTTCCATAAATTAAATCTGCAAGCTTCAACCAAAAGCTTAACATAAACAATGTAGAACAATCCCATCAAATAATCATCATGCTCAAAACTGCATATCACTATTTCTTGCCTCAATATATCAGCTAGTATAATGAGGCTTATGTTAATGGCTATTTTCCTCTACATGTGGTAAAAAAAAAAAGAAAAAAGAATGCGAATAAAAGCTCTTCCTTGTATTGTGCTGATGCTTCTGGAGTTTGGGAGTCTTCCTATTGACTTCAGTCATTTTTATATTAGATAAAATCCTTACAAACCTATTTGAGAGTAAAATTTTAACTATTAGTAGTGAAGTTAGATTTTTTGTGGAATAAGAAGAATGAGTGTCTTAGAAGTTTTATTACATATCTGTCCATAAAGGTGATGAAGTACTGGCAATGCAAACTTCACGTTACATCACAAATTTACCTTAATCCTATTAAATAATGATTTAGGAAAATACTTGTGCTGCCATAATGAATTTAGTGAATTTCTGTGTGTTGGTAGATGATTCAGAACTAGAAAATCTGCCTGAATTAAATAAATAAGTGCCTAATAAATAGTCTGACCAGTTTGTGTATCTTAGTATTGCTGAGTTATTGCAAATCTGATTTATGGTTTAATGAGGTAGGGTATGATTATGTGTAACCTTTGGTAGCCAACACTACAGGATCCGAACACTTCTCAGACGTTGGTGACAGTTTTACTCAAAGAGGAAACTGCAGAACATTATTCTGATTTCATAGGACTTGAGATGATTTACAGAGAAATTACAGCATTGGCAGGAAAAGAACTTCTGGGTCATCAAGTCCACTCTGCTGCTATTACAGCAGCAGCAGCATAAAACCCTGTTCGCAGACTTATCAAACTCCATCTTTAAACCAACTCTTTTGCTGCATTAGAAAACTTCATTCCACTAGTTACTGAAACATCTAACTTTCTGCCAAAGCTTTTCTGGTCAGTTTACTACTGCTTGTTCTTATACCAGCTTTGTACTTAAGCACTGAAAGGTCTGCTGTTGACCAATTTGACTCCTTTGGTATGTTTATAGACCATAATCATAGCTGTTAATTTTAAAAAAAATAAACAACCCAAGCTCTCTTTAACTTCCTTGGAAGACAGGATCTTCCTAGTGATGCCAAAATCTTTCTGCATACTTTCTGCATGTGAATTAATCTTTGTTGAACATGGTTGATGCAGCAAAGCAGAGTAAGTTGTACCTATACTTTATACTTTGCACAATGCAATTTATACTTCCCCGCTTCTGCTGGAAATACTAAGACTAAAATATCCCAGACACATTTACCTTTTTCATAAAAATGGAGCATTAAGTGGTTCCCAGTTACTGTGAGACCTATTTAAAATATACAGTGTCTTTCTAGTCTTCATGTTCCAGTTTGGAAAACTTCAGCTTATAATGGTAATTAATATTAGTCCTTAAACGTGTGAGTTTGTGACTTGTTTATTTTCACATGTGAATAGTATGATATAGCTTGGAATAAGACCTTCAGCTTCATAACTTACATCTTGTACTTTGACCACAGGACTCATCTTCCACTTGCTGCAATCTATAAATGAGATATTTTGCCTGAGGTCAAGAAAATTTTACATCGGAAATGATAGCCAGCTAGAAGGACTCAATTTCTTAAATAGTAAAAGTCATTCTGCATTATCATTCTCTTATTGCAAATATACATTATGTAAACTTACTAGGGAATGGATTTTGCCCCGGAAGAACACTACATGGAAATGAAAACAAACTAAAATAAACCCAAAAGCTAAGTAAGAAAGTAGGTTTTAATTTTCAGAAGATGTATTTTTATGCTGTTTACACTAACATTTAGTCCAATTTGACCTGATTCATTAACTACTTTGTAGTCACTTCCTGTCACATTTTAATCCATGTTTTACACATTAAAGTAATGAACTTTCAGTGGTACATAATAATAGATCGTAGCTATGATCTGAGACTCATTTGTGGTACAGAGACTGCCATTAAAATGCAGATCTAAGCACAGAGCTTTTATTTACTTTCCCCAAGCTAAACTAGTCCTTAAATTGCTGAAGATACTAATTTGCAAAAAAAGGGTTCTTTGGAAAAAATGCATTAATGCATTATATGTCCTCTTTAAAAAAAAAAAAAAAAAAAAAGAGAGAGAGAGAGAGAGAAAATGAGGAGAAAACTGCATTCCAGACTTCATCTCAGGTCTACAATATGGATATACTGACTACATATCTCTAGTATCTGTGTCCATAACTCATTGCCTAAATTGAGGTATTTCAGGTCCTATTTCTTCCACTGCTGATTTGTTACATTGCCTTGATCAAATCCTTTAACTCTCAACATCTATTTACCTATTACTTGTCTGTCTTTAGAGACAGGCCTGTGCAGAGAGCAGCGTAAGGGGGCCTTTATCTCTACTGAATGCTCCAGCATCTACTGAAAAATAAAAAATATGTTGTGAGAAAGGAATGGAAACTTTGCTTTCTGAAGGAAAGCAATGCTCTTGAAATACGAGGTGAGAAGAGACTTTAGAATAAAACTGCTGCAAAAGGGTCTGCAGAAATCATGCATTTGTTTTCTTTTAAAGAAAAGAATACATTTAAATAATTGTTTCCATCTCCAAGGATTGTGTGTTACTGCCAACCTTTCTGGGGAAGTCACCTGTCTCTGAAGTGCAGCCATCTGTTTAAGATTGCATTGCAACATTAAATTATCAAGTAGGAAAGGAAACTGAGTAAAACAGCAACTGCAGCTGGAACAGTGGAAAAATATAAATAAGCAGCATTAACTAAGGACTTAGAATTTTAGTCTGTGTACCATGATAGATAGTCTAAGTTCTTATTAAAAAAGAACTGTTAAAATGTGAAGAAAGACCTCAGTGTTCATGCTGTATCTGAGTCAGATGGTCCGATTGCTACCGTATTGTGAATACTCTCTAGACATTGCTATAGTCCTACTTAAATTTATTCCTTTAAGTGCCTTTAAGGAATTTCTCTGAACATCACACCCTGGCTCATGAAGGAGCATAGTACAAAACCCCTTCTCCTCTGCTTTCTTCCCTCCCATGTTTTTGGCCTACATCGTACGAAACACTGTGTGGTTTCTTAATTCAAACACAACAGCACACCAGGTAAATCTTATGTTTCACTACAAAGAGAAATGGAAGATCTTGTAACTAGGGCATTGAATGAGACTCAGGAGACTTGGTTAAATTGGTGCATGACCTTGGCAAGTCCTTTAGTCTCTCTATGCCTTGCTTTCTAAACTGTAGGATCTAGTATTACCTATCTACTCACTGGGGAATTTGAAGCACAGGTGCGGTGCATGGTTATTGCTGAAGAGTAAAATATCATGGTCCAAAGCATTTGACTGATACAGTTTAATACGTACCACTGCACCCTGAACTCTGAAGATGATAAAAATTAAAACTTTCACTCAGTAAATTTTGCTCTCATGTTAATAAAGTGATTTGTTTGCTTGTGGTAAGGTAAATCTTTGTCCCCGCTGTACTTTCCAAGGCAGAACTTCCATTTCCTTGGGCTGGTCTGCAGTAAAAAGAATTCCTATGAATCTGACAAGTTGTTTCCAACTGCTGCAAGCATGTCATTAAAAGGATCTTCCTAACCCACACATCAGTCTTCCTGACATCTGTCATACAGCTTAGATCACATATATCTTTTTCTCCCTTATGAGAAAGAGTCATACTGTAAACATTCTTTCATTACTTTTGGTCTCATGTCAAAAAGAATCATATACTTATTTTCGGCATGTCCAGCTTCCCCTACTAATGGTAACTACAATTCTACAAACACATTCCCTGATTATCCTTTCTTTGCATCCCTTTACTAGTTACCGACAAGCTTCAGAGAGACAGATGTAGACTTTGCATGAAATCAGCTGTACATATTGCTAACAGATTGCTGGACAATCCGATAATGAAGCCAGTTAGCTCTTATCACTCTATTTCTATTCTTTGCTCACACTGATAGATGGGACTCTGTTAAACAGTCCCTAGCTAGGCTCTTCAAATTGCTGCTGCTATTTATTCTTACTCCTTTTCCTCTTCTGGTCTTTTTCTTGTAAAACCTCCATTTATGTAACTAATTACACTATTCCCTTCTTTTGGTTGTGCTCACCTTTGATGCTGTTTCTATATTGTAAATAGCTATTTCTGTTTTCTACTTTTACGTGTGCACTTTCATGTTAACAACTAAAATCTGGCGTCACGCTTGACTGTAATTCAGATGTCAGTTTGGATTGAAGCCATTCCTTGGAGGATGTGCATTTGAAGTGGCAGTGAGTAAGTGACTGATAATGAAAATAAGCATTTATTTTGTCAGAACCTCAGCAGATCATTTATTGGAGAGCATATTCTAATGAGTGCCACCCACACCTACCAGATGTGTCATTGGGGATTAGGCCAGATCCCTAACAAGTGTATCGTTTGACACCCAAAGGAACTTGAAGGAGGGAAAGAAGGGGAAGATTGCGGAACTTTAATCAATAAGATAGTGGGCTGCTGGTTTTCAAAATGGGTCAGAGACCTATGGCACCCATATTAAAATGTCAGACTTAGTTTGTGCTCCTAATCGTATAAGTCAACAGTAGCTGTTTAGCTAGACTGCATCCTCTGCTTCACTTTTTGGCTGTGTATGTCTTCATATGCATAATGTAATTGGCAGAATGTCATGATCTGATTGAGAGATGTGGGCTACACATTGTCATATCCTTAGAAATCCTTGGCCCCCAGGATTACTGCTGACTTGTCATTTCCATATTCCTCAGCAGCATAAACATGTATTTTCCTAAAGCTCCAGATGTGGAGGCAGCCTTTTCTTCAGTTCATATGCATAGCTGGGGTTTGCACAGGTTTTCTATCAAAATTATTTTAATATACATAGGCAGACACTAAACAACAAAGTGTTATTATCTTTTTTCTTGCATCAACTTACTTATTGTTTTTTAATATTATTTTGACAAATATTAGACCCTTTCGAGGAATTCAAGATTTTGCCCTCCCTACTTTCTCACTTCCAGAACATGGAATTTCTTCCTGCTGCCATTTTTCATGGTGTCTTCTTCCCCTCACTGTGATAACTCCAAAGTGATATTGTCCTTTAAAATTGCTTTCCCCCTCTGGCAGGGGCTTACTGATCATCTTTTGTAAGTGTGAAAATTCCCCATCCAATGACCAGCTGAACATCCTTGATCTTCCTGGTGCTGACCAGCTATGGAAAGGACTTAATCGTAGACGTTTATTTCTGTCATATATGGTATCATCAAGTTATAATAATTCTCCACTGTTGGCCTTCTCTCTCAACCTCTCAGAAACAAAGCCTGACTTGCAATTAAAAGACAAAAAAAACCATAATGAATGAATTTAGAATTTAAAAATAAGTAGTATGAGTGCATTGTTTCCAAGTGGAATTTGGAATTGATACATAAAATATTTCTTGTTAAACATGAAACAGGAACAGCAATGAAACTTCACTTAGACCATATTAAAATGTAGGAATGACAATTCTTTAGGGTTTACTAAAAAGTTTCTCTTTTTTTTTTCATTATTCTGTTTTTTACTGTGAATTGTGAATTTCAGGAAACTGATGAGAACAAGGTCATAATTGTCATTATACTCCATGTTGAATATATGCAAACCTAACTCCATGTGAGTTTGGGTCAACGGATGGTGTTGTAACTGGTTGCCCAAAAGCTCAGTTGTGTTCTTAAATTTTCCAGTGTTTCATAAAAATCAGTAAAGCTTCCAGTGAAATCAGTAGAGAAATTCAAGCCAGGATTAAAACTTTGGAAGCATGTTATGTTTTTTCTTATTTTGTATTTCAGTAATAGCTAGGCATAAGATGCAAATTAGATTAGATATTCACATCATATACTGTACGCTGGGACAGTCAAATGTCCTCTGGAATCCTGTCAGAGTTCCCAGTTGTGGGATTCTTCAGCTTGTCATCCAGGGCAACAAAAGCATCTTATTCCCTGGTTTTCCTCAAACGTACAGCATGTTACAGCAACGTGGTGTGTCATGACTTTTCCAACAATAAGGGAAGGAAAAATAAACCTGAGGATAATGTTAACCTTGATGATTATGAGCGATTAACGTCTTTAGGAGTCAAAGATGTGAGAACGTCTAGAAGAACTGAGTTTTAAAAGTTACGGTATTGCCAAATGTCCTCTAATGAAAAATGTCAACCACACCAGACTGATCATCTTGTTTTTACACTGGATCCACCCTCCAACCTCTTAATCAAATTTGCATGTTTAGATTGGAAGCATTTTGGGACAGACTCCAATCTCTTTACTTGCCTGTGAGGCACCCAATGCGCTTCAGGCACCCAGTAAAAACAATAACACTGAGATTCAATACCCTTCTCTTTATATTTCCAGAAACATGTGAGCCAGAATTAGAAATCTGAGCCTATCAAAATTTATAGGGTGACATTTGGATAAGGATTTTTGAACACTTACTAAATAATTCCATTAAGTAATACTCTATTCTGACTGAAATCTCATTTAATCAATATTGTCATTAATGTCACCTGGTAAAAAAAGTAGTAAAATCTGTTCCTAAGTTGACTGTGTTTGAATTTACATATTTTGATGAAGAATATACAGGTATTTTAATTTATACATATATTTTAATTCTTTCCAAGCATAGTGTTACTGACACCTTTTGTCTCTGTCCTTACCAAATGCTGTACATGCATAATACATTCTATATCCTACATGCAATCAAAAAAAAAAGAGCAGAGAAAGCAAACTAGAAATATTATTTTGCTGAGGTAAAAATGGGTGAACAGAATACTGTCTGCAGTTACAGTTTCTCTGTTTTTGAAAAGGTTTTAGGAGAACTAGAGAAGTAGAGGTATGTGAAAGGATGATCAAAGGTCTGGAAGAGCTTTAAAAAAAAAAGATTAAATAGACTAGGATTCTTCAGTTTGGAAAAGAAATCACTGAGGGGGGATATGACAGAGGTCTATTAAATCCCAACCAGTGTGGAGAAGTGACTGGAAAATTATCCTCTTCTAATACAAGAACTAACTGGCCTCAAGTAATGGCAGGGTCAAAACAGCAAAAGATGATGTTTCTCACTGTAGGAGATGTGGCAGAGAGGCTTCACTGTAGGATACTTTGGACGTTAGAAGTTTGCATCATTTTAAAAAGTCATGTAGATACACTACTGGAAGAAAACTCTGGTTTGTATTATTTAAACATAGAAATTTTTCCTCTACCTCAGAAGGTCCCTAAACTGCAAAAATTGCTGAATGCCAAGAGGTTATATCACAGAGCTATCACTATGTGTTTACCCCGCAAAGGCATTTGCCTTTGGCCACTATGGCAGGCAGGACAGTGGGCTCAGTGGATGGTATGGTATGTCTCAGAGACTGATGGAGTGACAGAGAGACATGGACTTCTGCCCCTCTCACTTACACTAGTGTAATGCAACTGAGTAATTGAAACCATGAAGAGGTAAAGTCTGTGTGAGAGGAAGCGTGAGCCTCATAACAGATTCATTCTGCAAAATAGTAGGTTGCCACAATGTTGTCCACATACGTTAATGATCTCCATCATTACAGGTGACATGAAAAGTAGAGTAGGGAAGGGCTTATGAGTGGTATTGGTTTTTATATATCAGATAAATGTGTGTGCATCAGTTTATTATAATCTGTCTAAATGAAACCCTGCATTGACCAATAGTTTTATTTTCTGCAGTGATCCTCTTCACTGGTGCATATGTAAAAAAATTGGACTAGATGATCCTTGCTTCACATTTATCTTCCTGTGCATTTTATGGTTATAACAGTCAAGGGCAATAGCACCAGAGATTGTGTAATATTTTGAGAAAGTGGGGAGAAAAGTAGAAAATATATTAGGATTGGGACTGGAGCTCCTGCAGAGACCAATGACTAAGTTCTCATAAATATTTCCTGTTGGTCCAGCAGCTGCAGAAATTAGTAAGGTTTTCCCCACCCGTTTGTTTTAAGCCTTCACAGTGCCATCCCTTCCCCATGAACTGTATTTAAAATGTAAATAAAAAGAAGGCTTTTAAGAGATTTAACTATTTCCCTTGGTATTTAAATTATTCAATTATAACTAAAGCTATTAAAATACAGTTAATTAAAATGGTTAGATTGTTTTCCTTTGCACTGATCACAGCATTGCCCTACTTCTCCCTCTAGCTGTTTAATTCCTATTAAAAATGATAATGCTTTGCTTTATTCATAAATGCAGTAACCTTACGTACATTCTTCAAGTGATCTCTTTGGTACAAACTGTGCTGGTTTTCTTCTTTTCTAGCAGTGAAGCGGAAATTCTGCTGTAGTCTTTGGAGGTTTAATCAGCAGTAAGAGGACTCAGAATTTAAACATTAGCATTACCAAGTCCTGAGAAATAGCACAGCTCCCAGTAAAAAGCACTGGTTTTATTTTGATGCAATGTAATGTCATTAGGGACAGTAGGAGAACCCTGGAGGTTAATAAAAGGTAGAACCTAAATAAAGGTTTTGTAACTCACGATATAAAATTACCAGATCTACACTTTTAAATATTTTATATGAACAGTTTCACAACACTCTGTTGGGAATAACAATCAGCTGAAGTGTGGAGGGGTAAGTGCTTTAAAAAATCTAAAAGATGTCAAGGCAAGTTCATCTCATCTCATTTCATCTTTATCTTCACAGATAAGAAGGAGACAAATCTACCCCTCTGGTTTTTGGCATTACAATTAGAACATTACAACCCTTCTTTCTCCCCCAAGGTCATAGAGACCTTTCTTGTAAGGTGCTTGGTGTCTCCTTTGGGAGGCAAAGTTAAGTTATAGTAGAGTGAGAAGATCTTGACAGCTTCACACTCTCACTGAATAACAGGGTTTTCTAAGGTAAAGTCCAAAAGAAGCTCCTTTCAGCTGTTCACATAGCTTTGCATGGATTTGTGTAGTAGAAGACAAATGTCTGTGGAGGCACAAAGGATGTTATGCAGCTATCGTAACAATAGTGACGTCAAGTCAAGATGAGTATGATGGGCCAGGAAGGTCATACCTTGATGTATCTTTGATCATCAAAGCACTGAGGAGCAATACATATAAGGCCACATCCACAACATTGATTTTTTTTCCTTTCCTTGTTGGGGAAGGCTCACAGGGAGGGATGTGGATATGTTTGTTAAAGAAGGAAAAGCCCTAAGTAATTTAGCATTGTTTCATCTCCACCATGAGTGTCA
Organism: Platalea leucorodia; assembly: GCF_965183815.1. Classification (NCBI taxonomy): domain Eukaryota; kingdom Metazoa; phylum Chordata; class Aves; order Pelecaniformes; family Threskiornithidae; genus Platalea; species Platalea leucorodia. The sequence goes on from NC_138826.1 coordinate 27,682,883, forward strand.
GCACAGAGGGAGAGTATACAGCCTGGGAATATAACAGTTTACATGATTTACATTTGTAGGCCATTGCTGAAATTCCAGCTCTGCTGGAGCAGATAGCAGAATTCCTTTGGATTTCAAATTGGCCACTCTTGCTTATTTTCATGTAATATCAGTTTCACAAGAAGGCACTTTCTCTTCCATGTTTCTCAAGGGCATTGAAGGCTTTAGATGTTGCTGCAACCCACAAGCCTAATAAACATCATTTGCCATACACGGGACTGCCTGAAATAACAATGCTGTTGGGGAGCTATGCAACAATTCAGTCTGTCTCCTGCTGTGTGACAGAGAACATGTAACACATGGGGCAATGGTAAAGACTGAGCTACAGGCTGCTCAGCAATGTATGAATTGGATGGGAGGGCTAAAAGGCTAATTTGAGGCTTCCTGATGTAGCACATTGGTAGGAAAAAAAGTGCATATAAATAGTCAGTTTAGTTTCAGCCCTGAACAAACTTAAGACCACCTCAATTTGTTACAGTTGATGGAAGGGTGATGAAAATTCAGGGGTTCTTGCTGATTATTTTAGTATTAATTTGTTATGAACCATCATTGACCATAACAGGAGTGTAAGTGGAGAAACGTGGTCAATAACCTAGAGAACAAGTAGGAGTTTGGGCTAGAATTAAAAAACCTCCTGTATTTCAGCCCATGCTAAACTTTTAACTTTTAACCTAAGAAAGAAACATTTGTTTCCTACAACCCTACCTGTTTTTCTGTTGTATGACTTTTTTTTCAAACTGAGACAGTGATCTCAGTGGAATTTAGCAAGGATGGGGGCATTTACTTAGCCCGGCTCTGTATCTCTCCATGAGACTTAGATTTTCACACAGTGAAATTATTCATCTGCCACTTGTATGAGAGCTTCAGACATTTTTCCTAGGTACCCTTGCATGTGTCTGAGTCTTTGGGGAGTCTTAAAAAACAGTTGTTAGTGGGACTGCTTCCAAGACTTGCTCCAAGTGTCCAGGTCCAGTGTTCAAGACAGCAATACTGGGATTTTCTACCATCTCAAATGAAAAACATTGTTGACAGCTTTAAAGGAAATTTTTTTTCTTAGTTGAAAATTGAATTTTCAGTAAAAGATATTAGAGGCTTTCATGCTGTGTAATGTTGGATTATACTAAATAGTTTAACTAGGTACCTCTGATTCTGTTTCTATTTTGTTAGCCTTGTAGTTCAAGTTCTCAACCAAGGACTTTAAATTTGTCTAAGGGTTTGGTGAGTACTATCAAACAAACCAGTGATTTAGAAATATACTACAGAATATGGCTGTTCACTTACTCATTCAGTGGAGCCTCCTACAGAGACAACATCTGCTTATTGACTTCTGATGAGGTGTGTGGATGGAAAAGTAGATATTGCTTCTGAAGTGTTCTTTTATTCATGCAATCCTTTTCTGAGAGACTTCATAAGGGATTCCCTCTCCTTCCTTAGCTAGACCATTACAGTTACAGTTGTTATCAGTGCTCAAGTTTTCTGTCCCCTGATTTAGTTAGCATGACTGATTCAGCTGGGCCTGTGTTGGTGGAAATCCTTCATCCTACAAATATGCCTAGCTCTTTCTTGTATTAAGTATTCTGTGGCACATCTCCTTGACCTAAAGGAAATCTCCTAAAGGAATAGCAGAAGCAATTTAATATATTTTTTTCCAGACAAGAAATTATAGTTGTTATGCTGAGGGTTTATCACAGAACTTTGTTTATGGACTTTTTATATGATTATGATCTCATTTGTCAAGTAGATGGTTGGGTTGATACCTTTCTTGAGAAATCAGTTTTGCACTGGCATAAATCCATGTATTTAAAATGGTAGATTCCTGTTTTGTACTAAGATTGGGCTCCTCATAGTTCTCTGTTTGTTCTGTTATTATTATCATATGTCTATTACTAGACGTGGGAAAGAGTCTACATGGAATTCAAATATGGAAATGTTAGTTACTGCTTTATTTTGTGAGCTGTTTAAATGGCATAAGTAAATCAAGTCTAACTTTTCTTGCAAAGCTAAAAAGTCCACAATACTTCATTTGTGAAATGCAACATTAAAGTAAAAAAGACAGAAGCTAACTGATAGAATGTGAAATAGTAAAAGTATTAGACTAAGCCAAGTTTTAAACTTCATATTGTATTCTTCTGCATTCTTTTAACTACTCCTGCTACAAGCAGCCAGTCCTTTACTGCTCTGTTGCCACACTGTCTCTTCTTATTCGTTCTTATTATGGACGAGAAAAATTTGGTCCACTGGGTAGTAGTGTAGGTTAAATCACTGGCCAATGCAAAAGACTGGCCAATTCATTTTGAAGTTATTGTTTCTTGATCAATTTGCTATTGACAGAGTGTAAAAGCAAGATAGAGCTTCAAATTCTATCTTGAAATTAAGTCAATATTAATTATAATCTCATCCACAAATCTTACATTTGGAACAGGTTTAGGAGATACCATAATTTGTATAAGCTGTAAAACAATCCTAATTTGTAAAAGATTTCCAAGCATTTCTCACGATATAGGATACAATTCCTAAGATCTTGTCTATATCGTTACTTTTTTATGGTCCCAAGTTCATCAGGGTTTTTTTTTTATTTTTAGAATGCTGATGGGAAGCTATGCGGGTGCAGAATAACTGCTTCCTGGAGATGGCAATATTTTATCGCAGGTGACTGATTCCCTGTTACATTGGTGTTTTGTGGTAAAAACAATCAAAGCGAATCAATCAAAAAAAGATCTTAAAATCTGGAATGGAGAACAGTTTTCCTCCAGTTGACAGTACACACAGTAAGAGCTCCAGTCTTAAATTGCATGAAAGGAGAATAAAGATCAGAGACCCCATTCAAATGTATGCTGCAACAACTGAGCTCACCCTGCAACTCATCTTATTTAATCCTATGAAGCATAAGGACTGCACATCAGTTATAACTGCAGCTTATCCTGATTCTTAGGATGCACTCATCCCTTGTATGCTCTTTGACATCTGTCATACGGTTATGTAAAAGTTTCCGATGACATGCCTGACTGCTAATCTTGGATCAGGGTCAATTCCAGTCATCGTTCCATGCAGCGAGAGTAGGGTTGCTCTCCCCTTTGTGCATCCCCAAGCCTAGTATCATTCATGTATGCAGTGCCATCATTCTCTTCTTGAGTACTGCTCTGTAATATCTTTTTTTTTGTTTCGTGTGGCATATATATTTATTTAACATCATGCCTTTGTCATGTAGTTGTGACCTGATTATTTGTATTACAAATCAAATAAAGCATGTGATAAGATATCCAAAGTGAATGAGCCATTAGAAAGTCTTTACAAGTAAAAAATCATGTCAAAATCTTAAAAACTATCACTAAGTAATCAAATAACATTCTTCAAAATTTAGCATGTCATATAAAATTTTGTGACACACCATATAGTATTTGTCACATTTCAGATATTTTCATGAGTCCAACCAATACTCATTTTTCTCCTAAATCTTATTTTATATAAGAAAACCTATTCAGAATCTGATATTATTTGTACGTAACAGAAGTTAATGGGTAGAATTCTGAACTCTGGACAAATACTTATATCATATGCACAGCAGCAGTCTGAACACAGTGCTGTAGGAATACTTCAGTTTTTTCCTTGGCTATTTGTTTGTTTGAATATTAGAAACTTTGACTTTTAAGGATTCTCCAGTATTTGTTTTCAGGAACAAGTGCGTTTATTGTTCCTACAGTTTTAAAAGAAATATCACAGAAGAGTCATGGAGGGTGAATTCTTAATTCAGAATCATGTTTATTCAAAGTAGCTGATACTAAGTGACATGGTTACTTAATCAAGGATGCTTGAGACCCGTATGTCCAGTCAAAATGAACAGTGACTGAGATACCAAGAATTGTTCACAGGAACTATGTAATGAATAACTAATACAGTCTAGAATGTGGAAATCTGTACAAAAGCAATTCAGTGACAGAAATAGCAAAGAAAAAAGCCTGACCCACACATGATACCGCATTTCTAGAGAGCCTTGGTGATGCCACATTAAGAAAAGCTAGTAGTGTTAACAGATGTTCACTCTCATTCCAAATCCAAGTTAGAAGGAAGCTTGGAGCAGGTGTCATTTTTCTCCTCCCTTGCTACAAGTCCAGGTGTAACCTGGTCTAACTGGCATTTGATGTGAATTCAAACTAGGGACCTGCAAAGTTAAAAGTATGAACATACGTGTCAGCTGAGCTGAAACAGCCAGCACTCTGCAGGGAGTTGTATAAAACTTACATTCATGTGGACAGTCAGTGGCTGTACCATTCAGTTACTGTGTCATTCTTTGATAAATGGAACTGTAAAACTGACCAAAACATCAGTTTTTTATTCTACAAGAAATATCACCATTTTAAAGTTTCAATTTGGATAAAAAAATTGAAATTTTCAGAAAAATAAAATTTTACATTTAATATTTTAATGTTAATTTTTACTTTACAGGACAAATTAAACTGATTATTAAGGAAATGCCAAACTAATTAAAAAAAAAAAAAGAAGCCCCTTGAGTCTAAAAAAAGGTAATTGTTTCACTCAGCATGAAATAGCAATTTTCCAACTCTTCTTTCGTTATAATGACAGTAATAAAGCATTTTGTGACATTACTGCATTGTGAAATGATGTAAAGATAATAACAAGTATATAGAAAGTAAAAATGCATGACCTATTATGTTTTACCCACAGGAATTAAAAATTAACATCATCTCATCATATTTTTATGAAAGTGGGGTTCAAAAAAATTCGTAGTGCCACAGCAAGGAGCAGCTGAAAATGGTTAATGGTAGACATTTGGGTACAGTGCTGATCAGGCCACTGAATACTTTGGTGTCTCCCTGCAAAGAAAATCTAATTTGTAGATCTGACTGGTTTGTGACTGTGGGGGTTTTTTTTGGATAAAAATATTTATGCAGCAGAGACAATAGCTTTCCTACACAAAAGAGAAATTCTCTGTGGTATTGCTTTTAAAAAAAAAGATAAATAAGAAAGTATATTTTTTTAATCCACTTGAACCTGACGTGTACGACTGTACCTGCTTCTACATAGGTATGTCCAAAGCGGATACTGAGACACAGGACTGAAACCCCCTTGTAGGCACACACCGGTCAGAGTTGATATCCCACCGAGCTGTTCCAGGCCAGAGTGAACAGCTATGTCAGAGTCGCAAAAAAGCCTGGAGAGAGAAGGAGGCACACCATGTCCTTATATCCGACAGTCTGTAGTGTCAAACAGTGGCATATTACAAGCATATTCTCCAAGGGTGTATCAAGCCGCTTCTAGACATGCTGTTCTAGTAATCTGGGAGGTGTTTTACCTGAGCCCACACAGCTACCACTGGGCTATCCTACTGATTTGCTACCCGCCTAATTTTCTCTCTTCAGTGCCACTAACTGATCATAGGTTAGTCCCGATGTGACTTTGAAATTTGGTATGATCTTTCTACTCTAATACTGTGCAGTAAAAGCTTTTGTTTAACTTCTAGCTGCACTGGGTTTTCTTCTGTATTTATAAGCTATTTTCAAGTCTCTCTCACTTACTCTTCCTTTTGGGCCAGTATGCAAATTCACATTGTGTAACTGCTCTGTGAGTCATTCTCCCACTTGCAAAATCTCTCTTTGGGTGGACCCTGCTGGCTCTCAGTTAACTGTCTCTGCTACACTAGCACATTCTTATCCTCTTCTTTGGATAGCCCTTGTGTTCACAGGCATGATTTTTTCCAGTGAACAAGTGTCACATTTAATTACAACAGCCTTTTTGGTTTTCAAGGCCTATAGTGCAGACACTATGCAATGTAGTATCTGTGATTGTATCCTGTTTTAGTAAATCTGATTATTTCCCAGCCTCAACAGCAAATCCTGACCTCTTAATATTTACATTTCTTTACTTAAACAATGTTTACTTGTCAAAACTGCAAAATGACAGACATAAAGAAAACAAAAGACTTGTTATGTTGATTTCACTAATGGAATGCTTCAGTCTTGTGTAAGACTGAGAGAATGTGCTCCTTTTATATCAATTACTACTGTTTCGTTACATTTGTTTATTTAAATCATGCTATTTTATTTCAAGAGAGCAAATCTGAAGTCTGTTTATTAGAAACCCAGTAATTATACAGTAATCATATTGCTTGTGATTGGTTAGTGCTTGCCCTCTGCCTCATGATTATCATTACAAGTGGAATGAAAACACTAGAAACTTTGCTTATTCATTGTGCAAGAGGTAGAGTCCTTGAGGAAAGGTGTATAAATCAAGTGGACATTAAAGCCACAGCGTGTTTGAACATTGCTGCCTGCAGCTGATCTGGGTATGCAACAAGTATTCCTTTTTGAAAATACTACTTGTCACAGACTTTATTTTTTAGAAAAGCTTTGAAAAAGAAATCCAAGCGTAAGAGGCATTAGAGTGCTATGGAATATTTAGGGAAAAAAGCTGAGCAGTTCTGTATTAACTCCTCCGTGTGCAACGCAAATAAGCTGTTCTTGATTATTCAGGAAAAGGGGTTATTATCAAGGGGTAGAGAAATAGAAAGGGAAAACATTTGTACGTTTGTCCTTCATGAATTCAGCTATGGACTCCTTTGAACCTATGTCGTCCATGGACTTTCTAAAGGACAGGTTTCATAAATAACTGTAGCAGGCCAGCATCAAAATTACTGTTAGTAAGAAAATAAAATTTATTTGTGACAAATAGAACAAGTTCTGAGTGAAAGCAGAAAGTGGGGGCCATTCAATTAAGGCACAGAGAATATGTCCCAGTTCTGAATCTCATACAGAATATATGAAGCATTTGCAAACAAACGATGTTTAGATTAAGGATTCATTGAATGATCTTAAATAATAATATCTTAAATATTAAGATAAAAATATCTTAAATATTAATATAATATTTGTCTTAAATATTAAGATAAAATAACTTAATAATATCTGTTTAATATCTTTATCAAGGATCTGGATGAGGGGATCGAGTGCACCCTCAGTAAGTTCACAGATGACACGAAGTTGGGCAGGAGTGTTGATCTGCTGGAGGGTAGGAAGGCCCTACAGAGGGATCTGGGCAGGCTGGATCAAAGGGCCAAGGCCAATTGTATGGTCCTGCACTTGGGTCACAACAACCCCATGCAATCCTACAGGCTTGGGGAAGAGTGGCTGGAGAGCTGCCCAGAGGAAAAGGACCTGGGGGTGGTGGTCGACAGCCAGATGAATATGAGCTGGCAGTGGGCCCAGGTGGCCAAGAAGGCCAGTGGCATCCTGGCTTGTATCAGGAATAGTGTGGCCAGCAGGACCAGGGAGGTGATCATGCCCCTGTACTCGGCATTGCTGAGGCTGCACCTCGAGTACTGTGTTCAGTTTTGGGCCCCTCACTACAAGAAAGACATTGAGGTGCAGGAGCATGTCCAAAGAAGGGCAAGGAAGCTGGTGAAGGGTCTAGAGCACAAGTCTTGTGAGGGGCGGCTGAGGGAGCTGGGGTTGTTTAGTCTGGAGAAGAGGAGGCTGAGGCGAGACCTTATCACTCTCTACAACTACCTGAAAGGAGGTTGTAGTGAGGTGAGGGTCAGCCTCTGGTCTCTTCTGCCAAGTAACAAGCGACAGGACCAGAGGAAATGGCCTCAAGTTGTGCCAGGGGAGGTTTAGGTTGGATATTAGGAAAAACTTCTTCACCGAAAGTGTTGTCAAGCATTGGAACAGGCTACCCAGGGACCTGATTGAGTCCTCATCCCTGGAGGTATTTAAAAGACCTGTAGATGTGGTGCTTAGGGACATGGTTTAGTGGTGGACTTGGCAGTGCTAGGTTAACAGTTGGACATGATGATCTTAAAGGTATTTTCCAACCGAAACGATTCTCTGATTCTATAATAATCTCTGAAAATCATGTTTTTTCCAGAGACAATAGATAGAAACAGAGGCATCATCTTCAATTTCGAGAAATCTGTTCTTCAGATTCCTTGGAAAAGAGCATCAGCTGCACTTGGCACAGCTGGGGGGAGGGTAGAAAATACACCTGATAATCATACATGTAATTTCTGGTATTCAAGCTGTTCCAGGGCCACTTTGGATCCCAAAGTACTTTAGACAAGCATCAGAACTGCTCCAGCTCACGTCTTGCCATAAGACTTCATTTCAGCCCCCAGGGGTCTTTGTAACTTTTCTGCCACGTTACTTTTTCCAGGCCATCTATGCAAACCACAAACTTCCCACATTCTGGAAGACTCTCCAGAAGACCAAATCCACCCATCAACAAAACACAAAACAAATAATCAAGGAATTTCCATTCTAAAGGAAAAAAAGAGCTAAATCATTTCCAAGTAGCAGGGCCATCAGTCCCAGAAAAGACACTGCCATCTTTTGTAAAGCATTCAAATCCTTGAACTAAGGCAGAAAACTAGTGAAGAACAGAGGTTTGAGATCAATATATAGGAGATAACTTTCATGATTAATAAGACATGAAAATCAATTATAAACAATTAAAATATGTTAAAAGCTATGAATCAAGTTAATCAGGGCTGAGCAATGTGATTACTGGGGACAAATGATGGAAAATGAGACAGTACAAATTGACTAGAAAATGCAATAGTCTCCAAAAAATAGATTTTTTTAATTTTATATGAACAATAATGACATTTCAAAAAGGAATATGGGCATTCACTATTCATGATAGTATTTGAAGGAAATAAGGAAGTACTAAAATATATTCTTGACAACTGACTAAGTAGAACAAATTTTTAGAGTACGAGAGATTTTTTATATTGTGAATCTCAGCAATGAGAGGGAGAGGTTTGCTCTGAGGAAGTAAAAAGTAGAAAAAAGAACTAAGAAGATGAGATTTTAAAGGTATATAAGACCTTTAGTCATCTAACTTAAACTGTGGAAAATATTGGTGATTAGAGAATATGCAGTATGGGACTGCAGCATTAATAAGGGCAAATGATGTTTTAGTGGACCTATTTAATCTGTTTTCCAGGCACCTGTGCCTGGGCCAAGAGAATTAATCATGAAATTTTCCTCCTGCATTGCGCTGACTTTGATTAAAGTTTTGCTCTTTCTATTGAGTTGGAAACTGTCTCTGAAACCTAATGATATAGAGTAACATGTTCATATAAATTACTAACAATTCCTTTATGTTGACCCAAGTATGTAAACAAGGATCACTGTTAACAAAGGGTTGGTTTACTTCATTACTGTATGTATTTTCTGCCACAACCGTACATTATTTTAAATTCTTTGCCTCTCAGTGGCTTTTGTCTTAACTAGGGGATTGTACTGAAGAAGCAGTTTCAGTTTCCTCATTCCTCTGATTTTAATGAAAGCCAAAAAGCTAACCTCAGTGACTAATACGTGGCACTGCCCCTCTCCTCTCTAATGCTAACCTGGCACATTGCATTGTATTCATATTTTTTCATTAGTATTAATAAAAACATGGGATTTAGTCAGTGAATGTTATAAGAGATAGGTTGCTCTGCAATGCTGATTTTTTTTTTCCTTTCAGATCCTACAGGTTCACTGTAGGGATATACATAGTTAGCATTTGAGTGGTAAGAAGTACTGACTTATAAAGGTGATAAACATTAATGGCCTATGAAGACCTTCCCTACAGTTGGATTTTGCTGTTATTTTCATCACCAATGTAGCAGCAAGGTAAAAATCACTAACTGACAGCACTAATACCAATATTAGCAACAGTGAATTCTGAAAGCCACTTGAAAGTGGGTAGAGGCTGGGGAATGACATTGGAAAACCAGAGTGAATTGGCAGCCACCATCTCAGCAGGAACTTTTCTTCCATGTCTTTTGAATGTGGAAGAATTTTACAAATTCTTTATTTTCCTTTTGTTGTATTATGTAGTAAAAGCTTTTCTCCCTGACCCTCTCAGGGATTAAAGTCATCAAAGGGTGTGGTGAGCTTTGTAAATGATGGATAAGATTTCTTGGAAATGGCTGCTTAAAGCTACACACGTAGGTCTATATGGGTGAAAATGAAATCATTTCAGAATGTAAATATCTAGCCCTTAACCAGCTCTCACTAAAAGTCAGTTCACATAGGTTTTTTGATAACCTTGTCAGCATAAGTATAATATAAATTTTAGCTATGTAGTATGACTATAAATGCATTATGATTATCCATCTGCATTTTAAAAAGTTATTAGTGGTTTTGAGGAACATCCTCTTTGTGAATACTAAGACACTCAAACCCATTTGTCACCTCTTAAAATATGAGCTGCTCTTAATGGCTGACCATGCAGTTACAGTTATTAACATGTCCATGACTTACACAATTATCATAGCTGCTGTATCAGGAACCTCTCCAGATTAGAGGATTGTTCACATGACACCAAAAAGAAATAGATATAAGGTTTTGAATCTGTTTCACGTTTGCCGTTTGAATGACTTATCGTTGAGGTGTTTTATTTCAATTTTTTTCCTCCTTATTGAGACCCTAGAATGAATCGTTGTAACAGTCTGTGAGATTTGCTTATTAAGATGTTTGAAATCAGAGTTATTACTACCATCCTTTATGTGATCTTCTATTGAAAAGCCCAGTGCCAACACTGGAAATTTTCTTTCCACCGGCATATATTCTAGCAAGAACTAAGGTATTATACTTTGAGATTCAACAAGAAATGAAAATTAATTTCATTAGCAGTTTTCCAGTTTTGCCTGTAGTAATTCCTACTATTTTGACACAACACAACACTGCAAAGTTTAAGTGATCACAAAATTTTTAACTTAGATCTGTTTTCTGTTTATAATATGAACATTATCTCTCAAATTTACTACAAATCAGCCTTCAGGGAGGTATAACAGATTACATTTTAATTTATCCCAACTTGAAAAATCTGTTAGGCACATGTTTAAGTTTGTCTCTCTTCAGCAAAGTGTTTCAGCACATGCTTAGGGCTCCATGAGGGCAGGGAGACATTAGTTATGTGCTAATGGCTACATTTGAAAGTTATGTTTGTGCCTGAGTACCCTGCAGAATAGAGGTGGACTTCTGAAGTGGATGAAGTAAAATGAAATGCCTCTGTCATTCCCCTGAGTTGAAAAATGCATTTCCAGCTTGTGCCAGTTCTATATAAAGCGAAAGGAAGCCACAGAATAGAATCCTATTCTCAGTAACCCATATGAACAAAACAGAAGTCCTCTAGATTCATGCTGGAGTACATTAGATCTTTGAAATTACATTTCCCTTCAGCCCAATCTTCTTGCTAATTTCCATGTACAATTTATGTTCAGTAACTGAAATCAAAAGATATACTTTATATTTAATGCTCTTTGAAGTTGGTATTTAAAACAACAACAACAAGAATTGAGACAACATAAGCTCTGTTTTTAAATTTGACAAAATAACTTACAAAAGGACAACTTTGTTTTGACTGGAGAGTTTCTCTGCATGTTTTAATCCTTCCAGATACTTTACTTATTTTTCTTTTTTTTAAGATAATGTCTTGTTCTTTTTATCTACTGGCAAGCTCCTCTTTTTCTTGTGGAAGAATGTCTCATCTCTGTTGCAATGGAGTTGTACAAGAATACATTTGCATTAAAAATACAATTTTTACTGACAAGTTTTTTTATCTGAAGCAAACAAGAAAGTGCAGACCATGGTATGTGGCCTTTTTTCCCAGGTTAATTGTAATGAGTGACATGCTAAAATCTTCAGAGCAGAACAGAATTTCATATAACTTGAAATGACAAAAAAATGCAAACTTCTAACTCAGTCACAAATTCAGACTGAAAAATCCTTTCTTCTCTGTTCTGTGACTGACTGTTACTGCGTAACAGTGACTTTCATGGACAGCTTTGCTAATTCAAAGCAAGGAAAATGAAAATTTCAAAACGCTTCTTCCATCAGCATGCCTTGTTTTGGGCCAGGACAGACATCTGAGTAGTTCAGGTTCTGTCCCTGGCTCTTCTACAGACCTGCTGGCCATGCCATTCTGTCTCATTTTCTGTCTCTTTTTTTTTTTTCCCCCATTAACTTAGTTTAAAATAAAACAACCTACCGATTCTACTATTCCCCTTTTGTACCTTCTCTGGAAGACACCAGTGTAATATAGTTACAGCCTACACTTCAAAGAGTAGATTGCAATGGCAGTAAGACACTGGCCAGCCCAGCCCAGCCTAGTTCACCCAAAGATTCAGGAGTGAGAGCCCAAGAGAGTGGCAAACTACTACTATTATACTCTGAGAATGAGGCATACTAACTTTATGTTCATTTCTTTGCTCTTCAGCAGTGTCAAGGCTTGGAAAGCCCTTATGAAACTTGTGTCAGTAATTTATGTTAGCTATGTTTTAAAGCCAAACTCATTACTAGTAAAATGCCATGCACCTCCTTTTCTTTTGGTGGTTTTTCATTCATAGGAACAGAGATATTATGGTCCACGATGTTCTTGAAACATGCTAAAATGATAGTTCATGGATATGTGAAAAACAATTTTTTGATCAAACAATCCAGGATTACTTTTCTGCCCTGAAGCCTACCAATTCATTATTGTCCTAATCAGAGCATGTGTAACTCAAAACTTGACTTAGATTCAGACATAGCCTTTGTTTTGAATCTCCTGCACCACTAACATCTGTTCCATTCAGTAGGATTTTTCCATTTGGATCCTGAACAGCTCAGCCATCAGCTGTTCTCTGGATCTTCTCCAGACTAATGCTAGCAGTATCATCTGGTGTCCACCTCTCTGGACTTGTCTGCTCCTGCAGCCCAAAGTGGGCAGAGCACCAAGGCAGCACCTGTTAGTGCAGAGCAGGGCATGGGCCATGGGTTCGAATCAGGTTTTCATCACCCTGTGCTAGCAGGAGTTCACAAGGAGGAAGATGCAGCTCCTTAGTTCATTGCTAACAGTCCCAGCTGGTGATAAATCCCTGTGCAAGCTGTGGTCCAGTTTCTCTCCTGATCTGTGTTATGATGTTGATAACCTTCGTACCTCAAAGTATACTAATATGATTATTTTGCCGGTGGTATCTACACAACCTATTTGGAAAACAGGGAGTAAAACAAGATAAGATAAAGCCGTCCTGGGGTGAAAAAACTCACTTGCTTCAGAGAGTGGAATTAGAAACCTCTGAAACAGCAACTAACTAACTAACTAACTGAGAGCAGGTAGTTTTTAGAAAATATCATAAATAAAATTTGGTAATTTCTGTCAGTTGGACCAAAGACCTAAAAGTTCACACAACCTGACTCAGTTTCCCTTGTACTAGCGCACTTGCACTATAATCTTTCCTGAATTACTCACTTGGTAGTGTTCAAAAGCCCAGCTCATGATTGTATCCCTGTTGTGCTGGCTACTGTTCAAACACAGTGTAGGGAGAAAATCTGGTTTTGGGGTGAACATCAACATGAACATTTTCAATATATAGAATATGGTTAAATTTCTGAAACTATTTTACTAAGTGAATCTGTTGCATATTCTTTAAGCATCAGGTAATTAGTAAATTTGCAGCAACAATTTGATGTTAATTCTTTAGCTTTAGAGTTCCTAATCCTTTTTTACCATGTGCCCTTTGCAGCAGCTTATCTGTCATTTTAAGTCTCCTTTAAGAGCTAATGTTAAATATGTTCATGAACTGATGAACAGTTCTACATAATGCTGCGAATGATTACTTTTATATTATGCTTATTATTCACTTGTCAAAGGCCTGAAATCACAGCCCAGATAAGAATATCAAACATCCAAAGTGTCATGATATATTTTCTCACTTCTTGTTTGTTATAAACTACTGTCCAGCTCAGAAATGAGGAGTGTTTGTGCCAATGTGCATTAGAAGTACGCTGAACTTCCTTAGGTCAGAATATGTTTGCTTAGTGTAGATGCACTTTTTCTATGTAAATAAAAGTTATGTTAGTGCAGAAACATCTGAGGTAAAACAAAACAAAAGATTTCTAAAGCATACAGAGGATATATAGGCCAGAGTCTCCATGACCTTTATGAAAATGAGAGAGAATATAAAATAGATGTGAAGGGTTCCAATTCAAACCTAATATCATTTGCCTTGGTTTAAAGGATTCATCAAAGCCCACGGCAGCAACAGTGAGTTGTTTCTACTGTATTTGTTTAGAAACTTGCTTGGGAACAAAACAGAACTTTTTGTGAGGTTTTTGAGGGTTATGAAAGAGAAATTCTAAATTTTGCTCTAAGACCCTGAGTGCAAGGTGGTTCAAGGTTTGATTAATCTATTTAGTAAAAACCAATTTAAGTCTTTAATTAATGCCACTGTTCAGATTCTTGGCAGAAATCTTTTGGAGTAGAAAAAGACACTTCTTACAGACATGTCCTTAATTTTTGTTTTTTTCAAGTTACTTCAACATATCAGGTGTGTTAACCCCTGTGTCCATGTCCTCTCTTTCTAAACAATAAATGGCAGAATAGTCTGGAAAGCGTTTATTACTACTAGCCTGCAGTAGCCTCTAGTGGCCTGAGGCAACTGGTTGTATGCAAAATACAAATACTGCTAGCACCCATGGCTTTTCTTTTTTAGCTACGTGTAGGTTAAATATGTATTTATATCTGCTGTATTTGAGATAATACTTGGTCTGGGGCCAGTGTAATGCAAGAGAAAAGTTTCCTGTACATTTCCAACAGAGCAGGAATACAAGTCTGAATTTTAATTTCTGTTTGTCATGCTTGAGCATTAGTTACAAGGCCTATCCTGAAGATGTAGTCAGCATAACAGAATGGATGTTAATTCTGCACAAGAGTCCACACTTGGTCATGGCTTTCAGGTCAACATGTTTATATCTAGCTAGAGTCTGTAAGATCCCCTGAACACATTACTGATGGAAAGAAACACAAACTCCCTTTTATGCATTTTATTAAAAGTATTTTTAAAATTAACACTAAGAAAATGCTGTCACAAGTGCTTGGCTGCTGATCATAACAGCAAAATAAACATTTTCTAAAACAATACAAATCAGACTGTGAGGAAATCAACGAGCTGGTCTTAATACTAATTTAGAATTAAATATTGGATTAATACCAATGAGTCTTATAAACTCTGAAGAGTGACTTATGAGCATGGCTGTTCACAGTGCTAGAAACCCTGAAAAAAATCATTTTTACTGTGTCAACCAACTGTAAATTGAGGATGGCTGAGTATTTTTCTTCTGAAATCAAACTACCGTCTTATTTTTGAACCACAGAATCAGAACCAAATAGAAAGGTTCCACTCTTGAATTTATATTGCGATGGCTAGCCCTTTCCTCCATTTTCTCCTTGGTACAGATATTACATTATGGGTCTTAAAAGAACATTCTGATTAGTAGAAATACAATAGTTGACAGCTTTATATTTCTTAGAAATGTTAAACTCAGTATACAGGACCCATTTTACTGAGTATTTTTATGAGATTGTTTCAAGAATACTTAAACCTTTGTCTGACATCTTCCTTGTGTAGATCCTATAGGATCGTTCAGACATACGTACATACAACACACTTTCATACTCTATAATCAAAGGATAAAAGCCTTATCCATCTCTCAGATAATAAAAAATACAAGACAAAAATGGTAAAAAAAAAGAAAGATACAAAGCATAACCAGGTGTTGGCTAACTTTCAAGATCGTAATCTCAGAATTCCTGATGACCTAGAACAATATTCAAGAAGCCAGAAAGTGCTGGTACAATGCCTTTAGCTAGTGGTCTTCTTTCAGCAGAGACACACTCTGGTCAAAGGCTAGGGAAGAATCTTTCTCGATAAATTTATTACTTTGTTCTATGTCAGTTTGGTCTCAGATTTCTGGAAATTCCATTTTCCTTCATATAGCTTGTTGAATTGAAAAGCAAAGCTTCTCCTCCTTATCCTTAACTCCTATGATTTAAGAGTATCACTCTTTCTGTCTTATTGTATTTCCAACCAATCACTTCAAACAAATCAAGTGTGAAACCTGGGACTATCCACTAAGGTCTAAGAGACATCATTTGTTATTTTTATTAACATGATAAAGGCAAGCTTTAATTTTTTTTTCCTTTAAGTGAAGTCTTTCTCTGTAGAGTCACAAGCAAAAGTGAGACATTGCTTTGGTCAATACAATACCCTCATTAAGCACCTGCTTAGACTTGAACTCTAGAGAAGCTTCTCTCCCTCTACTGACTCTATAGGGATCTACAAAGTCATTTCTCACTTCACCACCTAAGTTAGAAGCCCAAAGTAAAGTGCTACGCATGCTCCCTGACTGTCACAATTTTACAGAAGTGCAGCCTTAAGTTGTATTAAAATAACTGACTAAGACGACCTGACAACAACCCGTCACTCAGTAGGTTTCCACTGGTAAATTAAAACAAAGTATTAGCATTATGTAACCCAGCAGTCATCCTTTGTCTTGCAAACAACAATATTAGATAATCTATATTTTGGAACTAATCCATAAATCAAAGTTTTTGCATTTTATAAGAATTCATCTTGGTAGCCAAAAGTTACCACCCATGAGAAAAAAAAAAACCTCACATGAATTCTGTGTTCTATGTAACTTGCTTGTTTTATAATTGTGAATTCCCCAGGTTTTATGTTATAATTTTAAAAGAAAAGCAGATCTCAAGGGAAGAAGGAAGGGGAAATTATGCCAGGGTGCACTTTCATAATTACTTTCAACCAATATAAATTCACACAAATACCAAATGGGATATCTCCACTCTCACTGCATGTGCAATGTCTTTTCTTCTGTCAGCACGCATCTTACAGAGCTTTGTGGGCAGCCAGATCAGGTATTGATCCTGATGAAAACTATCCCTTTTTCATTTCTTGGATTAATTTTCATTCTTTCTTTTGGATCCCTGGGCAATCATAAAAATGCAAGTGTTTACAGAAGAAAAGTAGCAGGCTTATGCAACGGAAGGACAAGAAGGGACTGTCTCTTTTGACAGAAGCATGGACTCAGGTCAATTTTAATTGAGAATGAAAATATTCCCTTGGTTAAGAGAAGTATAAATAGGATTTAATCATCTGATGAGAATCCATCAATATCCATGTTTACATGAGGATACCAGTAGAGCTACTGCAGAATAAAATGTTCTGGAAGAGTTAACTACATGGCTTTCCTGTTCCAAAGTAGAAATCACTGTCATCTTAGAAGAGTTACTCCGGAATACTATAAATTCTTAATATAACATCTCCATGGAAAATTATTCCAGAACAATTGCGTTGCCCACTTTCCTCAGAAGACAAGAGATAAAAATATAGTTTGGCTTGTAAGGAGTACTAGGAATTTACTCAGCATTGATTTCCTTCTTGGACAGTTTGCAAAAATTGGGCTGTTTACATAGTGTAGCTAGAGTATACAGGCATTTTCTTGCTTAACACCTGATAACTCACCTTTGCTCTTTTGTGTTCTGCTGAATTGTAGATGCTCAGTCTAATTGTTTGAGAGGGGAATCAAATATAGTCTGATATTTAAGAATCCCAGGAACAGGTCTAGTGATTTAGTATTACATATAAAACCATTAATGCAGCTCCACACCTCAGTAGAGCTGTAGTTCCCAATTCGTAATCCTTCTTAAGACTGGAACAGACTAACCCAAATGCATGCACACCTCAGTGCTCAGATTTTCAAGTTGCTCTGTTACTCATTAGCATTATGCGAAGTAAAGGGCAAAGCAGTCTGGATAGTTTAAAATGCACACTTCACCACTGGAACATTGCCCAGTGCTTCAATCAAATTCAGTCAAGCCATTTTGAGTTAAACATAGTTCAGCTTGTTTTCTTTTCTCTTTCATTTTGTATACTTCTTGGGTCTTCTTAGAACCAAAAATAAAAGTGATGAAAATGGTAGGATGGATCTTTGTCTGATGGCATACAGGAATTTGTAGAAATTACTTTAACTTTTTTTGACACAAGAAAGGCTGGAATGTGTTGTCCCTGAATCCCCTTGGAGTCGGGTATAACTCAGACTTATCTGCTAGATAGCGTGTCTGGTTTAATTAGGAGGAAAATTATATGTTCAGAAATGGTAAGAAATACGGTATTTCCACCTTCTTTGATTTTCTAGCAAGTCTTGAGGCAGCTCCTGTTTTCTCAGAAGTAACTTAGCTTTCATTTGAAAACTTAAAAAGCAAGGTTCTAACTCCTACATTTGGAAGATGTGATTGGAAATCTCGGAAAATGTGATTACCCGTCGATAAAAACTAATGGTTTTTAAGATAATTCAGAAAGAGCAACTGAAAACAACCCCACCATTTTGAGAGCTGGCTCACATTGTTATTATTTTTAATATTTGGGATTCGCAGAAGCAGGAAGAGAAATCTACAAAGAGGATGGGATTAAATATGTCCCAGGTGTCCTCAGCCCCAAATGGCTGATGATTTTATCTAAATATATCTCTGATATTCACAAGGAGTGACAGGATGATCCTGTTATAAAAGCACGACTATGTCCCATAGCACTGGGAAACTGGAGCACTGGGTTTTATTCTGCTTCTCATCTTTTAAAAATCAAGCCAGGCATTTTCCACAGTGGTGTACACTCTGCAGGTGAAGACAATGATCTCTCAGGAAAAGTTAGTCCTTTATCTTTGCGCATCTCAGTTCCCTATACATAAAAGAGAGATAAGCATAATCCTTTCCATTTGTGGGATGGTACTGCCCGTCTACTTTTGATGCATAATATATAAGTTGCGTGGATACTTTATAGCCACATATGAAGGTGACTCTTTAATCAGGATTGTGAATTTATTTCACAAAAGCTAAGCATCATGGAACTCTTCTGAGACAAATAAATGTGTATAATTGTAACAAGGGTAGAAGGAATCGTACAGTGACTGAACTGTGTAACTCAAGTTGATTTGCATAACTCGTGCCATAGAACCTTAACTTTAGATAGTATTTTTATAAGGTCCATAACTTCCGATTTTATTTGTTTTATAGTTGTGTAAGTTGAATGTTCTGAGAAATGACAGCAAGTCAGCAGTGGAACCAAGAGTTCAATTTATAGTGTATGAAAAGTTACTAAGTGGTTAGCGAATGCTTTAATAAATAATTATAGGTTGTTTAGAATGTTAATATGTTTAGAAGCGTCAAATGTGATTTATAACCATCTTTATCACTTACTACTGATGTGCATGGAATCATCTGCAACCATCTACAACCACCACAAAACCTGCAAGGGCTTGCAATATGCATTAAAGAATCTGTTAACCACTTGTTAACCCTCTATAAACCATTTTGAATGGATTCTTAATGTGAAGTGTGACTAACTTAAGCTCCAGGTTCTGATTTTAAGCTCTTGACTGTGGATTGTCTTATGTTGACAGTGTGTCTTTAAGACCAATATGTCATTGGTCTTAAACAGATATAGAGACAGAGCTGTGACTCTTTGTGATTTTGTGCCTTAAGATCATTATTTGTGTACTGCCTGTCTTTCCCTCTTCCAGCTATATGGGAAGTGATGCTTCAACAAATAATGGACAACATTCACAGCAGGACACTTCGTGGTTTTATTACAAGCCCTTGGTTATGCCTGTAACATGTCAAGAGCAGTGGTTAACCACCAGCTCCGCCGTTGTTTCTTCAAAACAACTGAAATGCACTAAAATTAACTATTGAACGTATTGCCCACTTTTTTACTTTTGTTGCTGACAGCTCATTATATATACAAACGTATGCTGGTCAGATATTTTACGTTAAATGCCTGCTATCTCTCCATTTCTGCTCTTTAGAATGTCTTCCTTATTGGCACGTTTGCAGCCCAGCAAGTGCAGTGGTACGCACGGCAGTCTAGAGCTCAACACCAGCCAAGTGCTTTCGTGTGAAATGTGTGTATGTGAGTGGAGGGAGTGGTGAGAAATCCCTGGACCAGCATGTTGTGTGCCAAATTCATCCTGGGAGGAGAAGCTTGTGAATGAATGATGAGCTCAAATACAGGGTTAAGCAACTGTGCTGTAACTCTTTAACAGAGACATTTGAATCTCAAGCTGTTTGTCTCAGTTTGAAATGAACACACGGAAATATTCAAACATTTAAGGAATGCAGAGTTGGCACAGGAGTCGGCACTTTTGGTATTACGCAGGTGGTTAGTAATAATTCAGGACAATTTATGGATTATTGTACCACTCCAGTGATCACTCCCAGGCAGACCAGTTTCAGACCAACTGTGCCTGCAAGCATGGCCTTGTGGGACCACTGCTGTAATTAAACAAAACCTCTCTTATCTTATGCAGCAGTGTGTGTTAGTAGTTTTCACTTCAGAGTTATCTGAGGGAGGCATTCTTTGTGGGAACTGCATTTCATCAGTGCTGTTAGTGCTGACTTCTCTGAGATGAACTGGTTTAAGTGTCAATGCTGTATTCTCTGGCCTCCTTTCTTTCTAGGGGCAGGCACTATAAATTAGACAATAGTGGTTTTCTCAGTGTGATGCTTGTTTAATCCTGCAGATTGTTCTTTTACTTCACTACCTATAGACTGAGGATGCTATTTGAGTTATTTTAAATACTCTCATTCATAATATATTTCAGTAACAGCTGGAGGAGGGAAAATGAAGTTATTTTAAAATAGTATAGTAATACCCTAGTATAGTTAGGGTTATCATGACTGAAACAACTTCTGTGTGTTTACATATGTGAACTGAGTTGATATGTTGATTGAATTCCTGCTATACAGATATCAACATTATAAAAATCGTGATGGTGACTGACAGCAGCTAATGTGCTTTTGATTGTCAGCTGTTGGAAGAAACTGGTTGGTAATCAAATGGATGGGAAAATTTTATACTTAACTCTTTCCATTTTCTTCTTAGTTCAGATTTGCAGTATGAAAGAGTACATCATTTTACACATCTATTTTTTCTATGCACAGGACTTTTTCACTGAAACACTGGGACCAGGCGTAGATAGGTGGCTGATGTTTGAGAGACCGCACAACCCTGAATTTCTTTACCAGCATGGAAATCAGGTCCTATGTATTAACATGCTTTTTTTCCCTCCTGTTGCCTATAGAACCGATGCAAAGTGATGAAATCTACCAGATGTCGTGCTATCACTGATGTT
The DNA here is from genome assembly GCF_965183815.1 of Platalea leucorodia. Classification (NCBI taxonomy): domain Eukaryota; kingdom Metazoa; phylum Chordata; class Aves; order Pelecaniformes; family Threskiornithidae; genus Platalea; species Platalea leucorodia. The sequence continues at coordinate 27,703,891 of NC_138826.1, forward strand.
TTTCTTATTCCACTACTGTCATGAGTTATTTTTATATTCTGCTTCTGCTACACAAATGTCAGTGTTGACTGACTGTTGTACATTAATATGAGCAGCTTGCAGTTTCACTGTTATTATATTGCTATAACACTGCCACTAACACCACTTGAGCTTAAAATTACTAATTGTACTAGTAAAATATACGTCTGCTGATACTTATGGCTTGGTGCAAATTTGAAGATTGTGTGAATTTGAGAAGATCCTACAAATTTAGAGCTAAAATTCATTCAAGGCAGAATTATAACTAACTAGACTTGTGCCTCAGTAGCTTTAAAGATTTTTCCAAATTTGAAGCTTTTGATTTTAAACCAGACAATTCTTTCATCACTGTGCAAAGCATCTAGCCTAGCCACTTGAAAATAGCGAACTCCCACCATAAAAGAATGTGCCTGCTTTTCTGACATGCTGAGCACCTTCCCCTCTCTTTTAGGAACCGAGTAGAGGCAAGATTCACAGAACCTGAGTGGGACTTGAATGACACATTGGTCTGTGCAGTCTCTCTGCACAGGTATGAATTTTGACCAAAGTGCTGAGAATTTGCTCAAATTGCTTTGCAGTTAGATAGTCGTCTGGAATCTACTTCAAGAGAAGGAAAATTGTATGCACAGCTAGTACATCGAGATAATTTTGCTTTTAAGATGATAGTCACAGCTTACATATTTGAGATAACAGATGCAGCACTGCCCTGCAGCAAAGCCTTATGCTGCATATCATGTGATTGTTATATTAGGAATATATCCTGCTTAAAAATAGAAATGTCTGCTGCACAGTTTTGGTACTAAAGAAGTAAAAGTCATTATTAATGTGAATGTTTATCATACAATTTTCAGTCGATTACGTTTCACTAATCAAATCCACATGACTTGAACTCACAAACCACACCCCTTTAAGCAGTGAGTATTAGCATATTGGAAGAACCAAAAATCCTGATGAGTATTTGCACTGTGTTTGCTCAGGAATGTAATGGAAACTGAGTGAAAGAGCAAGAAAGAGAGACTGCTCGAAAGGATGGCTGTGTTTTGGCAGATGCTACTGTGTCGCTGTCCTTAAAATTCCCATGGAACTGCAGAGAAATGAAAGGTGGTAGTCTCACTATCCTGGCAAAACTGCGGTTGGATGAATTGTGTCCTACCTGTTTAAATTTCCTTGAAATGGGTCTTGGGAGTGAATGTATGCTTAGCAATATCATTTTTATGAAAACAAGAGTGACACTAGGAAATGTCCAAAATTTTCATAAAATAAGTAATTTTCATTCTGAATAATCTTTGTTCAGATATTTGCCTATTCCAGAGGCAAACCTAGTGTAGGATGAATTGGCATTAAAACAGAAATCACAGTGTACTCTGAGACATCCAAGGCACTGCACTGTTTTCATAGCCACTGGTTGCAGTACTGGTTGCACTACCAGCTGTGGGATTTCAGCACTGCACCTGCGCTCACATTATTGACACGCTTTTACATCTCTGAAGCAACACAAAGAGGTGTAGTGGAAACTGTGATTTTCCTGTTTTGGTCCTTCTTGACTCTTAAAAACAAATGAAATCTCTTGTCCCATCTAGATCATTTCGTTCACCATTTCATTTCACTGCTAGTGACTGAAAGTCAACAGAAAGCCCTTAAGAGAATTGCAGACACGTCCTGGGTAGTGGAATACAGAATTATGTCCAAATTGGGGAAAAAAAATAAAACAACCACCGCCACCAAAAAACTCTACTTCTTAAAGAATAGAAACAAACAGGAGAATGTATCAATTTCCATAATTTTTTGGCCTAATAATTGCTCTAAAACATACTTGTGACTTTATGCCAAGACTGAGACACCTGTGCAGCTCAACAAAAGATATTGGTCACTATTGCTATTGCTAGAGAAAATTTTAAAATACTGGAAATAGATTTTCAGTATAAGAGCAGGAAAAAAATATTTATTGCCTTTATCACATTTTTCTAAACTTAGTTTCATGTTAATAATCTGCAGATATTTCAGTGCTATAATTGAGCAAAGTGCAAAGGATTTTAGGTGAGAGAAACTACAGCTAAGTAACAGGCTACAGCAAAACACTTGTATCTGGTGTGATTGCAATTCATGTGGATTCTGAAGAACTTTTGTTGTCTACTAATAATGCAGCAGGACAGAGAGGCTAACAGGGAAGGTGTTCTTTCTGAGCTTCCTTAGCAGCGCTCTGCCTCCCAAACAGGTCACTAAAAACTAAGCAAAGCCAGGTCAATTAACGCCTAATTGTGAGCAATACTTCCTCTTCTTTCCACGTCCTTTGCTGACATAAATTAAATTTATTTAGCAAGCTGATACTGTAACATGCTATCAAAAGCTAGGCTGAATGACAACTTCTGGAAGTTATCAGTCACCTAATAAAAGAAAACTGAAGGAATCCAAGAGTTTTGAAAAATAGATTTCTACCACCAACAGAACATTGTTTTCTTTCCTTTGCTGTCTTCCTTTTTACCCTGGTACCTCCCTCATCCTAGTGCAGCTGTGCCTGAGAAAATAATAACTGTTTGAAAAGATGTGCACTGTAGGATTTGTTTTCCAGCTTCTGACCCCTCACTCCTCCTGGAGCAGGCAGACTTCGGACATGAGCATTGCCCCTGAAACCCCGGGCCACCACAGGTGGGCAGCAGGCAGTCAAAATGACCAGTGTCAGGATGTAGAAGCCAGAGAAAGGCAGATGGGACAAAACTTAACTAAGAACTCTAGTGAACCCTAAGGTCCATTTCAGATTAGCACCTGATCCAAAATCCACCTGCATCACAGAAGTCTTCCAATTACATGGGGATTTGAGTCAGGTTCAGGAGAATAAATATGACTGAGGCCCAGCAGTTTTGGGGAGAAGATATAGCCAGGTGCTCTGGTGGGGCTGCTGGCATACAGTCTGTCTAGTGACAATGAATTTAGTTGCAAGATGAATGGACCTAATTTCAGGATAAGGGACAAGCTGCACTTGGGCCTAGCTTGGCCAAAGGGTGTGCTTTTTAAACTAGATCAAACAGCTCTTCAATTCCATGCAAAAAAATAGATTAAAGGGAACCTGCGTCATTTGGGTGAGAGGGATGTATATGGAGAGAAAGGGAACTGGAGGGGGATATTTCCAAGGAAGTGGAACCAAATGTCGTTCAGTGCCTGAGAACAGTATGTATTCAAGCAGCTGTTGCACAAATTTCATCTTTTTGCCCTCTGAAACTAAAGCTTTATAGCAAACATTGCAAATGGATGAAATAAGAAATAATTATTTTTAATATCATCTTTATTTCCAGCTTATGCACTGGTGTAATGGTACATACAAAGTAGGTAAACTCACCTGATGGTGTTCCAGATTGGGACTGTGAACAGATGAAATCTGTTACCTAAATGTGAAGTGGCTAAATGGATATCACATTACTGAGCTGAACCTTCAATCTAGAGCGAACTTCTTAAAGTTTAAGCTGTTTATTTTCTCCCTCAAATTCATGCAGAACTGTCCTTTAGGCCAGAGTAGTCATGAGAGAAACAGAAAATCGCTAGAGAATGACATTTGAGCATGGCTGGAGGTGCAGAAACTGCCCCAAAATAATCTCCTGTGAACTTGTCCCTGAGATTTCTAGATTTAATTTCAGGCTCTAATTTTCCAGCTCTTTTCTGTTAAGTAGCTGAAAATGGAAGTTGCTGATCTGAACTGGACTTGCCCATTGAAAATTTCCTGCTTGGCTTTTCAAAGTCAAGCACAAATCTTCTTAAGGAGGCAGGAAAGCAAATAGATTTATTTGTTTATAAACTTCACTTCTCCAGCAAACAGTAGCTAAAACAAGTTGTTCAATCCAGGATATAATAAAACCTGGTAATTTTTTAAGCAAAAGCCTTTCCTTTTTTCTAGCAGTTAAAGTCCTGGCATGCAGTGCTCATTGTTTAACAAAGGGAAATATCCAGCTCTTCTTTCCTGCTTCTGTGTGGTCTCTCAGATACTTATCTGAAGAAAAGTGAATTGCAACTTGCTGCTCAGCCACAACATGGACATATTGCACCCCTTGGGAGGGATTATATATATTCAAACCAGAGAGAATCTCCTGCATTGCTTTTTCCCCTCCCATGTGACAACTCTACTTTCTAAATACAAGAAACTGTTCGAAGCAGGCTAGCTGTGGAGGCTGCTTTGATGTCCCGCCACCACACTGAGCTGTGGAAAGCCTTCTTGTTGTCTTATGTAGGGAGCAGTTGAGGATATCAAAGGGAAGATGGGATGTTAAATTTTTATTGATGAATGTTTAATAGTCTGGGTTGTAAGCTGTCATGAGTAATGCAGTAAAAGGATTCATTCTGAATCTTGCTGTTTGCCATACAGTGCCTGAAAGTGATTAGTCTTTAAAGAGTACAAATCTTTATTTTTTTTTCTCCAGCAATTTATTTTCTGCAGCAGATTAAAAGAAATCTATCATGATACTTAGGAGAGAGTCAAGTGGGCACATTAGGTTAATACACCAGCCTCTCAGCTTGAGACCTGAGTTTGAAGCAGGTTTACAGCGAAAAAAGCAATGAATTTAGCAGTTTTCCAAAAGCCCACAAATGTGACAAGTTTGGCCACGTCCCACTGGGCTTTGGGTCATGGCACTCATGAGGTGCAACTTTATACCTCGTAAAACATGAAGTATGTTAATTGAGCAATGTGCAGAAACACTGGGCACAGTCCCAAGGATACAGCCAGAAGATAGAATCTTCTGAGGAGTGATCTCTTCCCCTTCCACCCCCCCAAAAAAAACCGACAAAAAATGAAACAACCCTATTTTCCTACCTCCTGGAATAATAAAGTTTCAAAATAAATGTAAACAAAACCATTTTACTAGCACTGCTCTCTTGTTCCCCACTCCCCATTGAAAAAATGCACTCAATATAACATCTAAAACACACTTTAAAAATAAGCATCTGCCAATATAAGGGAAATTCTGGGGGACAGGGTGGGATTCATATGTTATAGGCTAGTCCTGTAACTAAATGCTTCTAGAGACACAGAGCAATCCAGGCATGCTCCTGAAAGAACAGAGAGTGCACAAGGGCAGAGAGAAAGGGAGTAAAGGGAGGAGAAGAGGTGAAATCAATACAGGAGATTGCATGGCTGGTACATGTTTCATTACTCCGCCAGGTAATTATGAACAGATAGTATGGGCCTGATAGGTCTGAGTGACGCTTGATAAAGCTTCAGGAAACAAGAAGTTTTCTTTTTTTATACTAAATGTCATTCAGGACTAAAGTTTGGTTAAACATGAGCTGTAACCAGCTGTGGTTAAAGCACTTTAATTTACAAAGTTTTAGTGAAGTACAAATGCAATTGTGAGAAAGATGCCAGATAAAACAGCCTTAGATTAGGCTCATAGTGTATTTTACTGAATTCTATTGAACACATAAAAAAGCTAGCATCATCCTTTAACTGCTGCCCTGTTCTGTAGAGAGCAGTTTTTTGGATGAGGAAAAAACATGATTATCCTTTATGATTCCTAATCAACTCTTGATCACAGCTAATTTAGTGACTTTTGACAGCACAAGAAGCATTTGCATGCTGTGAATCCATATTTATCCACTAAGAAATGGAACGAGATACTCTGCTCATGCCCTCCTAGATTTCTGAACAACCATCGGATAGATAACAATTTTTGTTTGCTACCATCTGAGCTGGTGATGAAAAGCTTTCCCAGTTTGAGGTCATGTTAGCAATAGGCTAACCTCCTAACTACTGTCACTGTCATGATGTTTTTTTAAAAGATAATTTTTTCACTCAGTCATCTTAAAAAAAGAACATGAAACAATATTTTTTTATGATATATCCCAGAAAAACCCTGGCTTAAACAAAAAAAATCTAATAGCCATGCAAACCTGTGGACACAAACTGGTGAGGAAGGAGAATTCTGCGTGTGTGTGTGTCATTTATGAGGTGCATGAGGATAAACGTATGCATGGGGATATGTACGTGCCTGTGTCCTACACACCACAATCTCTGGTTTACACATCTGTGCAAAAGCACGTGGCTGAAAATCTGCACCGTCTCTTTGCTGTCTGTGTACTGATTAAAGGCAGACAGAGTTTCCCTTACTTGGAATAAGTACTTCTGTTTTCTGTTTTATTTTCGCTTTTTAAGAGAGACTTTGTTTGCATGAAGAAATCTTCAGTAGAGCATGATTTAACAGTCTACTCAGTGAGCTTTACATAGCCACCTTTCAAAACTTAGAAGGGTGATAAATACTTAGGTGGAGCCAAAGATTAACTGAATACAGTTCTCAGTCTCAACTACAGAAGGATAGTGGGAAGAGATGACAAGATTTTCCCAAAATATTGTTTGGGATTAGAAGACCCATGGGGATTTTCCCTTGGATGACAGGCTGTTGAAGTCTACTTAGAAAGCACAAAATTTTCATTACTTTCCAAAATACATGCTTCACTACATCTCTGACTTTTTTCGTTCTTTGCAGATCAGTGACAAAGTGTCTCACAGTTCAGTGGTGAATCAAGGGGAAACAAAGAGCTAATTAAATTATCATGAATTATTTTCTGTAAATTACAAATGTTATAACAGTTCTTTGGTGTAGGCATCAAATCTTATTTTAATATATGTTTATTTAAAGTCAATCTATATAAATAATGGCACTATTATTATTACTAATTAAAAAAAAATGTTTTCATAATAATGCTTTCTGACTCCTTCTCTCAATAACGAGGGCAAGCACTGCCAAGTGGTTCTCTGATCTTTGAGAAGACAACTGGAAATTGGAAAAAGGCCTGAAGAACTTTATCTCATTGGGACCTTTCTCAAGCAGAGCAAGTAAGCTTCAGACAGAATACTTCTTGACAAAATAATTGAGCTATTCCAATGCATGTCAGATAAGGATGATCAAAAATTTTTGTTTTAAAAATTGTTTTGGATTGGAAATTATTTTTGATTGGAAAACATTTAAGCAAATGTTCTAGGAAAAAAAAAGTCTCATTTCACAAAACTCTACCCATAGTTCAAAAAAAAATTGTATTTTAATATTTCTAGCTTGGTTATTTTGCTATTCTCCTCTCTGGGTTGGATTCTCTGTCTGAAATGTATCACCTGCGAATGCCCAAGTCAGCCCAAGACTGACTATGGTAATATAGCACAGGGGCTGAGCAAGAGAGGAATCTGTCAGCATCATGGCAGCTTCTGTCACAGAAGCAAGACTTTTCTTTTGCAAGGCCTCATTTCTATGATTCTTAAATTTTCTTTTATTTAGTGCTTGTCTTTTAATTTTCTGGCGTACAGAAATTGAAAAAATGTTCACAACTTTCCAGCTGCTTTCCAAATTTTTGGGAAATAACATCCACTGCATTTTCTTGAATGAGAGCTAGGCTGTTGGGTTATCTTTACCATCCAGGCTTTGTCTAAAGCTATGGTGTTATCATATGATAATCAGCGTATTCCAATATATTCACACCATCTAGCGTGGAGCAGTCAGTGAATATTTTATCATACACTCTGTTGCCTTAGGCCTTTAAAACATTTTTACAACATATTTGCTAATACATGTCAACCACATTCCTTTTCTCAGCTTTTAAGCAATGCCATACATGGCCATGAAATGGAAGGTGGGTAGGTGCTGAACTCATCTCGGAGTCTGATCCCAGATGTTTTTATATGCTGCATATTAGCTACAACTTTCTTCACAGTTTACATTGACTTTATTACACTTCACTGCAATCTTTTTTAAAAATACAAACATTCCTTATTTCTCAAGAACTTTTAAGTGACATACTGAAAAGTAAATGGTTGGATCTAGGTCTGTCAATTATTATATGCTGCTTAGTCTTTTATTTGCCATAACTATATATTAAACATCATACAAGATCATATAAAGTAAGCCTGTAGCTAACCTCGATGGACAAAATTGGTGCCCTTGCAAGCACATCCCAGAATGATCAGTTGCCTCTGGCACTCCTCTTGTTTTAATGGTAGTGTTTTTATGACTCCTGAGAACTCTGTATGTTGATGGTGTCAACAATAAAGTCTTCATGAAAGAACTGTTGCAACTTCAAAGAGCAACTCCTCGGCCCCTGCCTTGCTGGAAAATTGTTCCCTTCCTTTCTTCATTTTAACTCTGGCCTTGAGTTTAAATTCTTGGTTACAAGAGTCCACTGAACAATGTTGCTCCTTAACACCTGATTGCCAGTGCCTTTATTAGTAAGTGAGTGTTCTTGATGCCTACAAATCTCCATGGGAGTTACTGAAAATACTCAGCTGCTTAGGAACTAAATAAGCAGAAGTCAGGCCCACGGTCTCCATCCAATTCTGTCACAAGATAACATTTCTCTCATTCCAGAGAGATCACTTCCCATTTCACAGAACTACAGTTATGGCACAACAGCAGAGAAATATCTTTCTAGGCACAAGTGGAAGAGAGTATAATTCTGCTGTTTTCTGCTTTTTGTATATTCATTTGCAGACACCAAGGCTCCTCTTCAGGGTGGTCATTTAAATCTCTGTCTTTAAGGAAAGATGTAAACTTAGTCAGCAAAACTCAAAGATTTCTGCCAAACAGGACTGAATGGTTTATATTAAAGCCCTTGTTCAGTCTCACTCTCACACCTAGTGGCACTACTCCTGTACAGAAACTGGGCACAAAAAGAATATTTTTTAGGATTAGGACCTACGTACATAGTCCTCTCAATAGGACTGTTCACCCACTGGAAAAAAGTAGAAAAAGGTGTCATAGAAGATAATAATTAGAGGGAAAAGAGTGCTTTTCCATTCATTTGCCTGGTTTGCTAATGAAAGGCTATATTTAAAGACAACAGTGTGCTTCAATTAGGTATGAGCATTGTTTAAAGCTTTTTTTGCTCTGTGTATGTGTGTGTGCCAAGCAAATTTTAACTGCATGTATAGCAGTGCTTTTAAGCAGTTTCTAAAGTTAATGAAATAATTGGTTTGAGTCAGTAGAGCAAAATCTGATAACATTTTAGATGTGTGGGTGAGCCTCGATATTGACTAGAAAAATTATTTTAAATTTGTAAAAAGGAAGACAAAAAGATGGAAGGTTTTAGGTTACTGCAGGAGGTTTCATTACCTTGTCCAAGTCTATGTCTACAAGTGCAGCATGTGAAGATGACTAACATCAAGGGCTGCAGCGGGAGTAATGTCTCTGACACAGCACACGTCTAAATTATAGTACTACACTTGAAGGCTGTGCTGTCTATGGAAAGCACAGGTATATGAGCCGGTGTGGGGATGTTCCGCTGGACTCAGTGAAGATATAGGTGGTTTTACAAAGCTCAGATTTTCCAGGACAGCTTAGAGGGTGGCAGCTAAGATCTAAGGGCCTCTTCAGTCAGCGTCACCCAGTATTATAATGTTTATGCAGCCTCCCTTGCACACATCCATAGCACAGCATATTCTGGCCGTAGATTTATAACAGGTGAGGATGTGGTCTGGGCCTCCTAACTACCGACAATCATTTAGTAATTGCATATATAAAAGGAAAATTTAAGGAAGAGAAATGTCTGTGTTTTGAAGTAAGGAATTTTGCTGACACTACAGATTCTGAAAGCACAATGTGCTCAGTGAAAGTATTTGAACCTTGAAATAGAAATACAGACCTCTTAATTAATTTCTCTGTTATTCTATAAAGTGCAAGGAAAACTAATACAGAGAATTTTCCTGTTAATTACAAACGGAATCTGTATGTGTTTGAGTGTGTGACGGGGAGGAGAATGTTGGACCAGGGCAACACAATATTACACTTCCTAGATAATTATGTAGGAGGGGTAGGTTTATTAGGCTGCAGTAAGCCATTATTTATGCTGGTGGAATCTTTATTAGAAAACTACCTTTTAACATTGCTCTTGTTCAAGTTGTAGCAGAATATCTCATCTAAATCTGTTCTTTCATGACCATATATATAGGCTTGAATTATTTTCCTTAAGGAGAAATTTGCCATACAAAAAAAATGGCATGCACTTTCTTTAATCTTCACTGTTATGGATTTAGTTGTGCTGGATCATTTTTTAATTGCTCAAAACATTAAAATGCTTCCTTTTACGGTGCTACTGTTAAGACTGAGAAACATAATTAAGGGCAACTCCTTTCTTTTGTTGGTCAACATATGGAGGCATTGTTCACTTTGTTTCTTTTCATGTTGCCTACCTGAGTCTTGTAGCACAAAAAAAGGATTTTCTTGCTGCCCTCAAGCTACCTCTCATCCTCTCCAAGGTAAAAGTGGCAGATCAGTGAAAGAGGTCCACTGGCTATGTGCTGGTTTTGGCTGGGATAGAGTCAATTTTCTTTACAGTAGCTAGTATGGGGCTATGTTTTGGATTTGTGATGGAAACAGTGTTGATAACACAGGGATGTTTTAGCTACTGCTGAGCAGTGCCTACACAGAGTCAAGGCCTTTTCTGCCTCTCACACCATCCCACCAGCGGGTAGGCTGGGGGTGCACAAGAAGTTAGGAGGGGACACGGCTGGGACAGCTGACCCCAACTGACCAAAGGGCTATTCCATACCTTATGATGTCATGCTCAGCATAGAAAGCTGGGGGAAGAAGAAGGAAGAGGAGGATGTTCCAAGTGATGGCATTGGTCTTCCCAAGTAACCGTTAGGTGTGGTGGAGCCCTGCTTTCCTGGAGATGGCTGAACACCTGCCTGCCCATGGGAAGTAGTGCATGAATTCCTTGTTTTGCTTAGCTTGCATGCACAGCTTTTGCTTTACCTATTAAACTGGCTTTATCTCAACCTACGAGTTTTCTCACTTTTACTCTTCCGATTCTCTCCCCCAAAGTGAATCCCATCTAAATATCACATGGGTAGACAAACCTTTCAATGGCTCAGTTCTTTAAGCTCCCTCAGCAAGGCCCTTCTAGGATTCACCTCTACTTCAGTCATCTGCCTAATACATGCTTTGTGACACCTAAAAGTGCCTACCCACTTCTATGCTTCATTTTCCTACACTGATTTACCCTCCCAAAAAAGGGCACTCAGATGTTTTTCAGGAACGTATGGGTGCCCTATGCCATTGTCATAATCTATTCTCTCCCTGCCTGATGGCTTCCATGACCCTGCTGCAGTCAACCCAGACCTTGTTGGCAGTTTCTGAAAAGATGTGATTTACTGAAAAGATGTGACAATATAGTCGTCAATTACTATGACAAAGTCTGCATCAAGTGAAAACATTTTGCCCTGTGCCAAGAGTCTGAATGACAGATGATGCTGCAGTTTGGACCCAAACACAGAGGTCCCTTACCCTACCGGCTTTTCTGTAACCAATATTTAGTTCAAAATCAAATCCCATTTCTAATCTTTCCCTTTTTGAGAGCAGAATAACCCAGAAAATTCACTGGCATCCTGCATTACTCTTTATTTGCTACTGAGGTTCTTCTAAGAAGATGGAAGGGGTTTTCCACAAGGAAGATATTACTCGGAGAGGATACTGCAAAGGAGCCTTAATCAAGACTTCCAGCTTACAGCAGCCAGCTGTCACTCAGACACAAGGAAGCACTGTCTTGCCTTCTACAGGGGATGACCTACTTCCACCTGAAGGAGTCCTGGTCATTAAAGGGACCAGAGACTGACTGATGAAGTGCCCTATTGGCCAAATATATAGTGCTAAATAGCAGCTCTTACTGGAGTGAGGTCTATGGTCATCCTTGGGAGGACAGACGTACTACAGAGGCTACATAAACTGGGCATGGGCCAGGCTATCGAAAGCTTTCTTTGGGCTAGTGGGCATTCTTTGGTTAGAGGAGGCCCACAGCCACATCAGTATGCTGCATGTTTCAGTATTCTCTTCCCTGGAAATATTGGGGTCAAAATACAAGATAGCTGTTCTCTTTTTTTTGCATCATGTACCATCACAAGCTCTTCAGCAACTTCCCTGGTAAGGATCTACAGTGCTTGCTGATTCCTGAGGCAGGAATTCATCCAAATCTAAGTAGGAGTGACTATTTGTAGTCTTATTGTCAAATAACTCTGATACAAAACTGTTTTTCATCTAAGACTCTAAACCAAGTTAGTCCATGAATGAAAATGGTTGTTTCAGAAAAACTCTCCAAAATACATTCTCAGGAGTAATATATCTTGTTGAAGAGAAGTACCTACACCACCTCCTGCCTCAAAACTGCCTCCCATCCCCATCCCTTGGACAAGAAGCTGACAGTGGACCTAGATGCTGATGGGACAATCAGGTGTGTGAAAAGAATGCATGTTCTGCCTGTGCCATAGAGCCACTGAAAAGACGCTGTGTGATTTGGAGTGGCAGGAAATTTTGTGAAGACCTAGTGGTGAAGGCCATGCCACAAAGCCCTGGGGGACATGGACTGGTGGATTCAGGCAACCTCCACCAGGGACATTCTGGGATATGGTTCATCCAACCCCTGGAGCATTGTTTAAAGGCCCTGAGTTACATTTCCTGGATTTCCAGCTAGGAAGCACACAAGAATCCTGACGATCATTCCACAGACTAGATATGATTAGGGCATTTGGCCTTGAGGATACCATCATAGATGCTATAAAGGGGCAGCTGGGACACAGCCAGAGCCTAGGTTCCCATCTCAGTTAATGGGCTAAAGCTGTGTGAAGTCAAGTACTCCCAAGTGACTAGCCAAATATCCCAAAGCAAGATCACTGGATGCAGCTGTGACCAGGATAGTGGAAGCTGTAAGAGCTATACAGCTGCTTCAATAGTACATACCCTCGACAGGACAGTATTAATAGAGGGGGAGCGCTGCCCCTTTTTCTCTTCTAGCGAATCTGTGCCTGCCCTTCTTCACCATCCTCTCAGCAGTGCTTTGTTCCAAATTATGTTGCACAATTTGCAGTACATCTGACTTTTCATCTTATCAGAATATCTCACAGTCACAAATTCTATGATCTGTGTACATTCCTCAGGATAACAATATAAAACAATCAAGGAGGGGAAAAATGGGTAAATGTAATGTGCCTTGTGCATGAAATATTGGCAGAATGGGATGTGTTGAATCTTGCTTTTCTTCTGCCCCACAGGGGAGAAACTGAATTAATTCATCATTTTGCTTAAGCATAGAAGAGGGCACCATTAAAGAAAGCTTAGAGGAAAGAGAATTAAAATAATAGGGCACAATCATTTTAATCACTTGGGCTCAGCTTCATAAAAAGAGGTGAAATTCCTTTTCATTGGTCTTCAGAGTGCATGGATTTCATGCATGATTCCTCACCGACTTGTCTGCGGTACATAATTAAAAACTTTGTGATTTTTTCTAATATGCCCTATATAATTCAGTGAATGCTGTATTGAGAAAGATTTGCACTGTTTTGGTCTTTTTCTTCTATCATTTGTTCACTGTTGCCCTCCAAGAAAGTAACAATTATTTAAATAAACACATACATACCAGAGTAAGACAACCTCTGTGCAGAAATAAATACCAGCTGTTCCTGACCTGGCAAACAGATCTGCTAGAATCAAGAAACACGTTCTTATGAAATAGAAAGGGAGTGAGAAGTGGAAGGGATAAAAAAGCAACACCTGGAGTTGTACTGGAAAAAAAAATGTGAGTTGTTTGTAACGAATGAACAGTAGTAGAAGGAGCGGAGACAGATTTCTTTAAACAGGCACGCTCTGAGCCCTGTCAGAGGAGGTGGACTTTGTCCCTGCAGTGGAGCTCAGCGGTTTCTAGTCCTCTGGCCTTCTCCTGAAACAAAGTGACAGCTACAGCTTTGTGACATTGCTTTACCAGCCACTAAACTGGGACACGGAAATAAAAGGATTAGTTATGCAGATGACATAGTTACACAGAAGCTGGCACAGAGGGTGCTCCTTATGTAGGATATAATGTCAGAATCGATATGTGAGCATCAGACCCTGAACCTGGGTTAGTGCTGTCCTTTGTCTTTTGTTATTTGCCATCATGAATCTTCCTCAAGTACTACACTGTCCTAAGTAAGTCTCTGAAAAGGGATTCTCAATAAGAGGGCTGTACTGTGTGCAATAACCACAACTGGAAAAAGAAAGACTATCTTGATGTCACTCCAAAACAGGGGTGGGGACAGCAAGCCATCAAACACATATCAGTCTCGCTTGCCTTCCTACTAGTCAAAAATGAGCCAGTAACTGCTATATGCATAAACCATACCTGTATGAAAGTGTTAAGTATGAGTAGCAAGCAGATAAATTTATGTGAAATCTAAGTGTTATTATGTTATGAAAAACAAACAAACAAACAACACTCTGGGATTTGAAAGCCCAATGAGAAGAGGGCCTGCTTAATCATGAAGGACCAAAAATCTCTTTAGGGCTTAGTGAAGCACTCAGCAATCATTAGGTGACTCCTTTTGCTATCTTGGCAAGAGTTAACATCTAAGTGGCATAGGCAGAGTCAAACTAGGTGGGGACAACTACTGGGAGGAGGATTAAAATTCCTTCCCATCTGAGTTAAGGTGGGTCAGTGGGGTAAGGGAAGCCTTGGATCTGGATGGGGGAGCAGATGCAGCCTTGGATGCAGGCTGCGATCAAGCCCCACACAGCTGCTCACCCAAGGGTCTCTCTCGTCATTGTACCCTGAAGCATAGGGACCCAGTCCTGAAAACGCAATTTGGGTAAGAATGTCAGTCGGCTACAGCAGTTGACAGAAAGGTCTTTAGGATTTCGTCTCAGTGTAGGGAGATTCACTGTGAGCTTTTTGCTTTTCGGTAATGTGTGTTGTCAACTAAGTAAATGTTTCAATTATTTTAAGGTAAATAAAGAAAGGTCTTTCCTTTTACCTTAATCCGATTCATAGCACTGCAAACTCAGGGTAAGAGGGGAAAAACCAAGGCACTAAGGTCTTGATCCCCAAATCCATCATTGTCAATAGGAGTCTTCCCATTCATGTAGAATGATTTCAGAATCAGGCCCTAAGCTGTTGTGTCTCTGTATACAAACACATTTCTATATCTGCATGAATATGTGCTGATGTGTGGATGTGTATAATGCTTTGTGTATGTGTCCATATATGTGTGTATTTACATACACATTCTCACAAACACAAATATATATTTAAGATTTACAGTTCTGGAAAACCTAGTGAATAATGTAAATGATTAAAGCAGATGCCTCGCAGAAAATATTGTTCAGACCTCCTCATTTAAATTCAGCCTCTTATTCACACTTGGTAATACACTCTGCCGTATGAATTATGGATTCCTGTTTTTATCTCTCACACTACACATGAATGTTTGATAAAGATTGTTTCCAATATTATATTTTGTCAAAATGCTCATCTAAAATTCAGTCAGAAATGCTTTCCAGTAATTATGCATTGACTTAGCACTATAAAAAAAAGAAAAAGAAAAAAAAAGAAAGCCAAATGATATTATCATTGTTTTTCCTGAATATTTGTGCTAAATAAGACTAAGAGACTGACAGGATTTGCAGCCAAAATTCCTTATTTATACGCTATCCAAAAGGAGCCAAGGCAGCTACGGTATGTTTTTCACACTGCTCTACAAATGCTTCAGCCTCAGCGCTTTGTCTTGTGAGGAAAAAGGCTGCTTTTATGCTAAATTATTCGTAATGACTTTGTGAAGTGGATTAATATCCAGAAGGGGTCTAGATTCATACTGGAGAAATACCAAATTTACATCCTTAGGGAATCAGGAGAGTCTTATTATAAGATTCCTAGGAAAGAAAAAAAAAAAAGATGTGTCAGTGTCCACAATAATTTTTGCATTTATTTTCTTTTGCTGTGTGTGCAATTGCAGCTCCTGAGGAAAGACCCAAGTAGAGAAAAACAAAATGTATTTTCTCATTTTAGCTGGAAACTTATGCCATGACTTATAATGCTACCCAATCTTCCCCTTCTTTTGTGCAGGGTTCTCTTCAATTTTACCAGGCTGTGCACAGGTCAGGTGTCCAGAAGAGAATCTCTTTGGTTTTATCTGCGTTCACAAGGAGGGCAGCACAATAGGTGCATACCTGCAGCTTGAAACAGTGGCTGCTGAGTACCTGGTACCTACAGTGTGTGTGTTTGGGAAAGGAGGGTTACTTTAGATTAGCTCTAGTCAAATTTCATGGACTGACCTCCTATCATGAACTAGCATGCATATGTATGCTCCTGGAGTGCATTTCCCATTTAATTTCATTTGAAAGGAATCCAGTGCTCTCCAAGAGCAAACCAAAGCACAGTAAATGGGGGAAACTGGAAGATTTGTTTCAAAAGGACAAGCCTTAACTCATCTGAAATGCTAACAAAAATGCACACATTGAATTCAGCAGGCTTTGGATCAGTCCTCAGATGAGGCCATCAGTTGTCCTTTTCCTTTCAAGAGATTCGAGTTAGGAGAAACTGAGGCACCAAGCAAGTGTGGTTACTGGTGTGAACTTTCTGTGGACGAATCATTATAATCAAGTGTAGAGTAACTGATCTTCTTGATTGCATGTTAGTCTTGGTTGGGGGAAACCTCCTGGAAAATTGTCTATACTGGTAACACAGTCATTTTAATTCTCTCTCTCAACCTGTGGTGCAACAAGTCCAAAAACACTGTGTATCTTTTAAAGAACTATAGAAACTGTGGACTAGTACAAGGAAGTTGTGTTTCCCCTATAAAAAATTAGCAGTAATAATGGATTCATTTTTGCCTTTCTGTCTGCTACTTGCTGCTGCACGTTTAGCTGGGGAATAGCCTGCGTTCCTCAGCATATGGTCAGCTGTGAGGAGATAAAAGCCAGTTTTCTTTACAGAAAGACCCCACTTCCTTTTGCAAGTGCAATTCCCATTCCTTCATTTCTGTTCACCTGCGTATTCTCCTAGTGTTATTTGAAATCTTTTCATGGTTGTGTTGAAAGCTCAAAATGCAGTGATAAGGAAAAGATTGATCCATAATGGAGCAGTCCAATGTTGACAAATTTCAAACATGTTTTATATAATATATCACATAAAGCATATCATTATTAATCTGTCTTAGATACACGTGTGCTCCATATTACCAGAGATACTAGCCAGTTTCCAATCTTTCTTCATAACCAGTCCTCTCAACATGCAGGTGCTATAAATGCTTTTATGCCTACATAGCTGATGGGAAAATCATAGAATCATATAGAATGGTTTGGGTTGGAAGGGACCTCAAAGATCATCTAGTTCCAAGCCCCCTGCCATGGGCAGAGACACATTTCACTAGACCAGGTTGCTCAAAGCCCCATTCAACCTGGCCTTGAACACTTCCAGGCGTGGGGCATCCGCAGCTTCTCTGGGCAACCTGTTCCAGTGCCTCACCACCCTCATAGTGAAGAACTTCTTCCTTATATCTAATCTCAATCTACCCTCTTTCAGTTTGTAGCCATTACCCCTTGTCCTATCACTATGTGCCCTTGTAAAAAGTCCCTCTCCAGCTTTCTTGTAGGCCCCCTTCAGGTACTGGAAGGCTGCTATAAGTTCTCCCTGGAGCCTTCTCTTGTCCAGGCTGAACAACCCCAGCTCTCTCAGCCTGTCCTCATAAGAGAGGTGCTCCAGCCCACTGATCATCTTCGTGGCACTCCTCTGGACTTGCTCCAACGGGCCCATGTCCTTCTTATGTTTGGGGACCCCAGAGCTGAGCGCAGTACTCCAGGTGGGGCCTCACGAGAGCAGAGTAGATGGGGAGAATCACCTCCCTCAACCTGGTGGTCATGCTTGTTTTGATGCAGCCCAGGGTACGGTTGGCCTTCTGGGTTGCAAGTGCACGTTGCCAGGTCATGCCATAGAAGGAGTGGCTTGTCAAAGTTCACACATGTAGACCACCCGCAAAAAAGTGCTTTATACAGTGGAATGAAGTCATGAAAAACTGAAAACATTTACAGCTTAATATCACATAAGACTTGTTCTGAAGAAGACAAAGTAAGAGAAGAGCACAAGTGCTCTATTTCTTCAGCAGTACTTTGCAGCATGCTGCATGCATACCTGTGGGGGGAAAAAAAAACTATTAAATTTGTATCAGGCTGTGCAACTGCTATTCTGCAAAGCAGAATGAGAAATTTCAGCCACTCATTTCCATCTGATGTATCACATTTCTTTCACAACTGCTGCTATATTTTGCAAAAGTTTTTCAGGTTGCATCATGTGTTGTCTCTCTTAAATTCAAATTTCTGAGTAGGTAATAGAGAGCGATCACCATTTTTTTTTCACAAGTTTCATTTGTCAATAGTGGTTTTGATGGGGATTTCTGTTGCTGTTTCTTGTTTTTCTTTTGAATTATTCTGTACAGTCAGTAAAGCCCTAGACACAATGCCATAGTAGAAAAGGAATAGTCTTTCACATTGTGATGAAGTGTGAAGGATTATCCTAAATGTAAGAGGCATACATTTTGTATCTGATAAGGCCTGCTTCCTTAAGATTTCTCAGCTGGGGTATCTCTAGCCTACCCACCAATACTTCCGTCACTTCTTTCCAGGGCATTTACAAATCTCAGTCGAATCCAGCTGCTTAGACAGACTTTCCCTCTTGCTTCCCTTGACTTTACACATGGGAAACTCCTGCTGCAAGGCTCCTTTGGGACCAGCAGGGTTGCAAAGATAGCCCGATCACTCTTCCTTCAGCGGCTGCTGCAAAGGGAAGTTTAGAAGTTTCTAAGACAAGTGCTTAAGTGGTGCAATAGCCCTATTGACTTTCTGGGTGTAACTGCTATACTATATGCCTAACACTTTTGGTATAGCATTTGATTAGAAGCTCCATTATGGAAGCCATTAGCACCTTTCTACATAACAATATGATGACAGGATTTCTGCCTGTGGTTTCCAGAGGCATGTCCTTCAGGGAGTGCCACAACTAACATAATGTTAGCAGATCTGTGTGCGAGTGTACACGTGTCTATCCATCTGTTTAATAAATGCTACACATCAGTTACTCCAGCTAGGGGAATTATTCTGCCCCATATGGCCATCACTATGACATATTTCAAGACAAAATACTACATATTTGAAGTGTCAAGTCCTTTAAAAAAGACACACTTTGTACTGGTTTTGGATATCCATGGATACAAGCACAGATGCTGTCAGCATCTCTTAGGAAATAATTAAAGCATGAAAATAGTTACTGAAGCTGGTACTTTCACCTTGCAACTAAGAGAAATCATCACCTCTACTTCTTAGGCCTGACCTACCCTAATGATCTTATGGGAAAGCTTCACATTAAATGGCTATTTTATTTGCTGAAGGCATTGTTGGCATGAATCAGACGTATGCCATCAAAGAAAAGCATCCCAGGGCATGACACGTAATGCCTAGCATGACAACATTTTAAGGTCAATAAATACTCCAGTGACAAGGTGGTTGTATGTGGCTCTTATGTATCTGAATGGATGACCCGAATATACTGCGAAACAGAGTTCACTGACAGGAAAAAAGGTCAGAACATTTTGTCTCTTGCATCTTTTCTTTGTTACATCACTCCGTGTTTTCCTCTTTTATTTTGTAAATGAGTAAAATATGTCTGGTATCGGGCCAGATCCTCAGCTGGAGTTCATCCACACCATTCCAGATAGCAGTAAAATAGAATTATGGAATATTGCACCAAAAAGAATCTTGCCCTGCACACCAGTAATTTATCCGCTACATTTTTTGCATCAGTAACCATAAGAAATCATTATTGGTTCCTCTTCTACTGCATATTTGTACTGTGGTTAAAGATGAGTTACTGCACAGTTTGGGTTAATGGAGGCATATTCCCCCGAGACAGAAGTACACACTAGCTTTAAGATGGGGATGGGTACTTTATTATGGTCTATGACTGATTTCAATGCTGCTTTATCATCTGCCAGCATGCACACACAAACTAATAAGCTATTCACTGCTTTTTGCCCCTGAGGGCACCTTTCAATAAGGCAAGTCATTGATTTTTACCATCAGCCACACAGACCATAAGCCATTCCCTGTATCATTCTATCCCCAGTGGTGCATTCTGCAGGGGAAACCAGTCGTTTTAGTCACACGCATGCACATTCACACGTGCACGCACACTAGCCAGCAATAATCTAGCTCAGATGCCCAGATATTTACTTTGCCTCCATTAGAAGAACTACTGATATTAACCTCTTCCACAATCCTGTCAGCGTAATTTTTATTAAAAATACTTTGATGTAATGCTGAGGCCTTATACAAAGGGCAGAATATACTTTTTTTTTCCCCTGACAGCATGCTTCTAGTACATAAATCAGCAACTGACCATCACTGCCACTCTTTCAAGCATTCCTAGCAGGGAGCCCAAAGACTGAATTGCAGTAATGTATATAATCATAGCCAGTGCCTTTTAGGTTACTTGTATTTCTCCTAGGTTTGAGAGGCTCTCTCTTATGGCATTCTATGGTGCTGCCTTAAAACTTTTTTTTGTTTTATAGACCAAAAGTGCTTAAACTTTATGACCTAGCTCACCCTATTTAAAATATAAAAGGCACAATGTGGATCATTGTGGTTTTAATCACTGCCATTGTCTTCTACTCTTGCTCTGATAATGTGCTTTAGATCTATCAATTTAGCTTCCCGAAGCTGACCAGACCAAAAGAAGACAGATGCTTAGCTAGTATCATGCAGAATCATTCAAATTTCAGTGGGACCATACTGATGTCCTGCAGCTGAGGATGTGGCCATCTTGTAGATGTTTTCCCACTTCATTTACCCCCCTCTTCAGCAAGCTGTCCTTGGGAAAATAGCTGACATACCAGTTACTGTCTCCTCCCAGCTACAAAGATGTAAGGAAGAGAGCCAGTGCAGCAGCT
Organism: Platalea leucorodia; assembly: GCF_965183815.1. NCBI lineage: Eukaryota > Metazoa > Chordata > Aves > Pelecaniformes > Threskiornithidae > Platalea > Platalea leucorodia. The sequence continues at coordinate 27,724,610 of NC_138826.1, forward strand.
CATTTTTCCCTCCCATCCCCTCTTCAGCCATCTGGCCAAAGCAGCAAAGGGAAGGGTTAGTTCAGTACCTGGTACCCCATCATGCTTGAGACACTGAAAGCATCCTGGCCTGTCTAGAAAAGTGACCTGTAATGGCCTTAAGCTATCTTAGCTTCATCTGAAATCCTAGTGACGATTTCCTCTGGGCCACTTGGGCACAGAACAAATGCTATCCCAGAGGCTTCACTTCCAGTGAAGTAAAGCAGTTTTTAACAGATTTAGTGGTTCATGAAAAAAAGGCCTTAAAGCCATATGGTGTGGATTATACTTTTTTATCTGTTCTATGTATGATACTTCACAGTATCTATAGCATATCCAAACTTTAAATAATTAGAAGTATCAGAGTTTAAAATATTTTAGGCAGAAAGTTTTCCCAGCAGCAAATAAGGATCCTGTAAAAGAAAGTTTTCCTTAAGAAAAAGCCAATTATATTCTGACGAAAATATTGAAACTAAATATTGCAATGAGGTACTTCAAAACTTCTCATTTGGAGCTTTCTGGAAATTTCTTAAAATATTTCTTAACAGCCTTTCAGATTCTAGCTTTACATTAAAAGGCCCACAACAGAAAATAATTCCAAATGTCAACTTTACTGCAGGAAGTAAGCTAACATTTGTTTTTCAGCTATCTCTAAGCATTAATTAACTAGCTTGATGAATTATGTTTCCATAGTATACACAGCCTTGTTTAAAATTCAAAATATACATGTAGCCTGTCTTAAAATCTACAATATTCAATTGATAACTCTACTGTCAACTCTTCCACAATAATACTATATACATTGAAACAAAGGAACTTCATCCAGTCCATGGATATACCGTGAACTTTGATCCCTATCCTCCCATAGGAGAAGGGCTCTACGTGTTAAAATGAAAAGTTTGAAATATAAAGATTTTTACGTAATGAAAACTGTTTTCTACAACAGAGGAAAAGGTGCTTTAAAGTGCATCAGGTACATAAGTCTTTCAAAATGTGTTTGGAAATCTAGGCAGAAAAATACATGTGCAGTTAATTGGCATGTGCAGTTGATCATAAGCGTTCAAGCAGCTAACTGCATGTCCTGGTGCCGTGAGGTTGTAAAATATGGCTCTGGTTATTGCAATGTAAGTTACAACGTAATTTTTATATACAGACATGACTGTGAATGTCTCCTACAGGGTTGTATTACGCGATCAAATGGTCATCTCTGACCTCAAGAATTAATGAATTTTCTTGTTTTAGTAAGGAAAATTTCAAGTTCTGCTTATCCAAGGTCGGAGAGAAGGAATACTTGTTTGGAGGAAAACTAGAAAATTGAGATATTTACGATAGTGGTGTTGAGAATGAAAAAAAAAAAAAAGAGAACTATCCCAGCTCATAAAACATCAGTAGAAATCTGCTTCTCCAAACTTAATATCAAAGGATCACTATTTCTTCAGACAGTGTCTCTGAGCAAAGCAGCTAAGCCTCTGATTGCTAATTAAACCATTGCAAAAAGCCCTTAAATGAAGCACCCCCATGCCTGACTAACAACTCAAATCTCAAAGGCTTTCATAATTGAAAGTGGAAGAGATTAAATTAAGAAAATATTAGAGAGTTAATGAATGACAAAAAATTTTATTTGGTCTGTTTATAATGGAACAAAATTCAAGAGGTTGTCTCCCCTAGCCGTGGGAGGGCATACATTTAAATACCTGTCAGAACGTACACTATAAAGGAATAATCGCACAGCCTCAGACCTACTGTCCAGCCAGACAAGTAACCTGTATCCTGCAAAGACCAGTCATACCTTATTTTCTTCTTATTTTGTCTGGATTTATAAAAGAGCTGTTTAGTTCTAACCCAAGCTGTCCCTTAAGATCTGTCTCAAGGGCTCTAGGAAAAGAAGCATTTGAAATTCATACATTTGGTCCTTCAGTTAGGACATGCGTTCCAGCTCCCCTTTCTGCCTCTTACGTATGCAGGAGGGTGAAAAGGCCTCCGGTGGCTGTGATGAAGGTATTCCTTACTTCCATGCAGGCATGCCACGCACAGCTCCTGACTGACAGTGGCTCTGTAGAGCTCAGTGCTGGGGGAAAGTGAGGATTCATACTTCTCTTCTGAGGAAAACCTTTAGTCAGCTGCTAAAATGCAAGTACTATTCTTTAGGAATATTTCTAGTTGAGGTGATAAGTGAGCGGCAAGTAAAATAAACATATCTTATTGGACATGTCCTGCTGTTAGAAAAGTACAATGCAAAGACCACAGATGTCAGTCTCCTTTCTTCCACAGTCGAGTGGAAACATAGTGGTGGAAAAACAATTTACCCAAATACATAAATGTATTGTTATTCCCAAATAGAGGGTGATTCCTTTCTCCTTCTGCAATATCACATAGTCTAACCATGATCTCTTTTTACCTTTTCTTCCTTTACTGTCAGTTTTGCCCTCTCTAAGTAAACATCATCAGTTAGCTCTTGCTAATGGAAAACATTTGTAGGGATTTAGAAAGGTCTTTGCTGCTATGACAGGATGCCTCACAATGAATCTTTGTCAGCACACTGCTATTATTTCCTAAACTCTGTGGGTGTTTTTGTGTGTGTGTGTGTTTGGAGTTGTGGGGGACATGGAAGCTTTGAAGAAAAGCCGTGGGTGAAACACCTGGCTGAGCTGTCAAGCATGTGCCCAAGCAGGGAAATGACGAGAGCTCCAGACTCATTTCTCACCTCTCACAGACTAGGTGAAACAAGGTTTTAAGATGGTGGATCCTGCCCCTGCTGATAACAGACTGTAACATACTACACCCTTCCATTCTGGAGCAAACCAAGTGACAGAGAGAAGTGAGCCTCCCACTTGGATTTAATCCTCCTGGGGTGCATTTTGTACATAATCCCTTGGTCAAGATGCTTTGTGAGCAAAAGGTAGCCCCCCCCGAGATAAGTTCTTTTGACTGAAATTGCCATCAGTTTCCAAGGTCTACAGAAAAGGCATTTGGATTGAGCTGGAGAAAGATTGCATTTTATTCTTTTTTCTTTCTTCCCTTCCCCTTCAAACAGCAACTGAGTACTCAGTGCAGTGGGTTTAACTTCAGTGAGGATAAAACTGCTGGAGAAAATGGTCTCACCTGAACCATTTACCATCAGTGAGCTTTTGGATCTCAGAGAAGCCCTTTCCCTGCAGGTTGCCAAAGATGAAGGCAAACTCTTTAAGGATTACTCACTTACCAGGCTTCTGATGTCTGAGCCTGGAAAATGTGATCTATGACCAGTGGAAAAGTGGCAGAAGATTTTCATGGAAGTTCCAGAACTGCCTTTGCTGTAGACTGTAATTGCCCTGTAATGAGTATTCTAATATCAACTCCTTTTGCACAGAGCTGTCTTTCCTCTTAAAGGGAAAAGATTTCAGCTCACAGGCAAAATACTTTGAAATGGGAAAAAACTTTTTTCTGAAATCTGCTTTGCATTTAAGAAAAGGAATGTTTCAACATGATTTTAAACATCCCTCCTCCTCCTAACTCGATTAAGGACTAGATTGTGTTCTGCCCTCCACTACTGACATGGAGTTTTCACAGGCATCAGGTCTCTTGCACTGTCATAGAGATATCTTAGCAGGAAATAATCACTTATTCCTACGGTGCATTTGAGTTTTCTATTACTATTTTGGAAATTTTCATGTCACACAATTGCAGAGTCCAAATCCCTATGAGACTTCAGTGGAGGTGCTTTGTAGGTAGACATTAAGCCTCACATAAATTCAGTGCCAAGCTGGCAGATGTAAGGTAGGATTGCTCTCCTGATTCTAGAGAAGAGATGCTGATATACAGCTGATAGGATATAGGAGCTGGCCCCAGATCTGGAAAAGAGCTGGTTTGTCCTATCCATCTGCTGGTGCAGAACTGTTTCAGAAAGTATACATCTGAATGATGTGTCAAATTATTCTTCCATTTTTCATGTGACAAAACTTCATCTGTTTTTCTGGATGATTACTACACAGTTGAACAAGTCTCACCAGTCCTGGTGACGCTGATGAGAACGTCACAGTATTAGACTGAAATTTCCCCTTTATCAATTCCATCAAATTATTTCTAGTGATATCTCCCTCAGCTGCTCGAAGAATTCTTCACTTGTCTTGCTGAACAGCACCCTCGAAGAACCACAGCCTTTCTCTTGCAGTTTGGCCCAGTTAGTCAGGCTTGACTGGTTCAGAAGCACCCAGCACCTTTGCCTGAGTCCATGAAGTGCTCAGACAGCATGCTGCACCTGCACATACAAGGTGCAAGTCATGTCCCCACAGTGTGGCGTGGCTATGCCTCTTGCAATTTCCCTAAATATAGCGTTTGCTGTGTGCAAAATGTAACTGCAGGTAATCTCTGGAAGCAGCCCCATATAAGGGGAACACATTAAACAACAGAAAATGATAAAGACAAATCAGTTTAAAGGCACTTCTAGCCTTTGCTTCAAACATGTGACTTCACCCAAACACTGTAAGTCTGGGCTGTCTGCTCACAGCAATGGAGTTAAGAGAGGTCAAAAATGCTTGAAAATTAATGAATCCAGGTTTTGCTTGGGTTGGTGATAGTAGTGTGTGTGCCTGACTGAAAACTGAAAACAGCTGCTTTGAGCAAACCAACTTTTGTGCTTTGGATTTCACAACAGCATCAAAAAATATTTCAGCCTGTGAAATGGTACATTCAGAGAAGGTTGCATGTCACATCCAAGCTTTGTTTTTTAGAGCAATGATACACGTTTCTGCTAGAAACTTTGTGTCAATGCTGTAGTATACCTCATAACAGTTTGGGTCAATGCAACATGACGTGCAGTGCCTACCCTTACTAAAAGATCCTACATGTAAGGTAAAAGAAAGAAGCCCACACATCAGCAACAGGACTCTCATATACTGACTCTGAGTTAGCCAGTATGATCCAACTTACATATAGTTCTGTATAATTGTACTGAAACCCCCCCTACAGTCCATGAAGAAGAGCTTGTTTCTGCTCTAGCCAAGAATTTCCAACTAGTTTTCAAGAGTAACATCAAGTAGAAAGCCCAGGAGCAAGAAGGGATCCAAAAGCCTTACCTTAAGTGTGACACTGGAAAGAAACTTGAATTGTTTTCAAGAAAAGGAAAAAGTCCATCTCCTAACAACTGGTTGTTCTGATTACTTTGATTATTTTTTGTGGCTTGTCTCCACTGACTTTAATTTGACTTTTTGATATGGTGCACTCACTGGGCTCTATTTTTCTTTTTAAAAATGGGACTGTTCATGAGACAGGTTTCCCCAAAGACTTGCAGCTCTAATTAGTAATCAGTCACCCTCAGATGAATGTTTTTCGTTATAAGCATCTGGCTAAATCACAGGCTTATGGAAAAGACATATTAGATCATCTTGTGCAACTCACCAGCAATGCAAGATTGTTCGGTACAGGACATCTTACAGCGCTTTGTCCTATCCATCCTAAATTAATAAATCATAGTGAATTATTTCACTTCTCTTAAGGGATTGACTTAAAGGCTAGTAAGTTCTGCTGCTGGGATTTTTTTTCTGATATTCATGAACCCGAACAATATCTTAAGTAATTTGAAAATGTTGACTTTTTTTTTGTATTACACTTCTGTGATGCTATAGAGATGCAGTGGTTCTTACTAGGATAGTAATTTTTATTGCAATATCACAATATTAAGGTATTATTTCTAACCCACCTGTGCTAACTTTTGGGTTGTTAGAGCAAATTAATGCAGATTGTGAAAATCATTTAGTAATTCTAGGGCCCTCCGTACTGTGGTTCTCTCGGTGCCCTCCCTCAGCCTTGATTTTTTTTTTTCCTCTTTTTACAAGTCCAGTATTAGTTTCCATTTTAGAAGTCTTAAAAACTGAATCCTACTGGAAGTTTTGACTGACATTAGTGAGAACGGACTTTATCCATATAGTGGGCACTTTTGGAAATAGTCCCTATCACTTTCCTGATTGCAGTGCAGGAGTGCTTTTCTCCGTGGTACATGGTGCCACTGTTCTGCAACAGAATAACCCCTCTGGGCAGGGTATTCCTTGTCATTTAGTTCAAGGAATTCTCTGTCTGGTAACCTAACCGCTGTACTGGAGTCCTTTTTATCTTAGCCTCTAAGTGATTTTTTTTTTTTTAATTCTCACAAACGAAAAGCATTTTTTTTTTCCTCATTCACTTGTAATTTCATATTTCTTTTGTCTGTCAGCAGAGAGAAAGGGAGAGTTCAAAATAGTTTACTGGCTTGCTGAAAATACTGATAATTTTGATCAAAACCAAAAGATCAACAAGCTGTTTGCAACCCATTTCAGAGTAACTATTTTAAGTTAATGACTCTAGCTGCCATTGATTCCAAGTGTTCATTTCATGAACATTAAATTTTCAGTGTAACTGTACTGGCAGGAAAAAAAAAATCCAGCTAAAATGAAGTACCCATTTATGAGGGACTTGGGCTCTTGGGAAGGTGAAGCCTGACCCAGAAGGAAGGTTTGCTCTTTTTCCTATCCTAATACCTCAGCCTACTTTTTACATCTTTATTGGATTAGTTTTACTTTCCCTGATGCTTTCTCTGTTTTTTCACTCCTAGTTTTTTATTTCCCTTTTTTTTCATTTTCATCTTTATGGATTGCATAAAAATTGATGCACACATTTTAGCTCATCTCCTGAACTGCAAAGCCCAAATGAGTTTGGAATGACACAAAAAAGTTAAACAGTTTCTAATCAAGAGAAGGGAATAAATGATAGGTGCATGTAAATCTGTGTAGCTTCATGAAATTAAATGAGGTGGTTGTACTTTCTGTTTTTAAGAATCTTTATTCTAATTTGAGGCTAGGTAGCAATCTTCACCCTGAATTCATCCTTGAATTAAATCCTGTGGATTTATACTAACAGCAGATTTCAGCCTGTATGTTTCTAGAGTAGATTGGTTTACCACTTGAGTCATGAGGAATGCTATGTATTTCCTCCTTTTCCCCTTTATTTTACCTGCTTTGAATTCTAGTGGGACAGTTCACTTGCCATCACAAGGAGTGTTTGAGAGAGCAAAATAAAGTCATGCCAAATTGTTGACGATATAGCACTGTGCCAGATCATACACTGTTTCTGCCAGTGGCCACATCTGGTACTTTCCCTTGGTGGTTCTTCTGGTAGACTTGACAGCTCTGATTCATTTTCTATTATTATCTTTAAGGCAGGATATATCCTTTCCTGCTCCCTCTTGAAAGCTTCATGCCTGAAAATAATTGCAAAAAGGTTTTAAATTAGAGGTTCCTAAATAGGAGTTGATTTTTCAATAGCTTGAACTTTGATTGATTTTATCTTTGAGCTTATTAGGTAGCCAGATCAAGGATTGTTCAGTCCTCATTTTTGCCTTAATAGCTATATCACAGCTAGAGCCAGGTCCCAGCTGGAAAAATCTGACTAGCACCGTTGAACACTCTACCAAAGCTTGACAGTTTTATCCATGATACAAATCTATGAGTACAAGTATCAGTCTTTCCAATCAACAACAACAGGTGCCTGTGCTCTTTCTTCTGAAACTCAGTTACTGAACTTCTGCAGGTCTTTCACTGGTGAGAGTACAGGAAATATATCCAATGCATTCAGAAAATATAGTTTGGTTTGGTTTTTTTAATTGGAGGAATTGAGCTTGTAAAATATAGTCAGGGTCGTTGGTAGGCTGACAAACAAACATTTGACTTTATCTTCAAATTTCTTCTCTTTTCTTTTTCTTCCTCTTTGGAGCTTAATGATTACCTCTGTATCTTAACATGCCCATTTCCTGAAAAGATTTATGCATTAGTTTCATACTGAATTCAGCCCTGAAATTAAAGAGTCAATGCACCCTCACAAAATTAAGAAAGTCATTGTAGAGAAAGACCAAATAGATCTTAAAAAATGCAAGTAATTTTTTTATGTATTAATATGGGTAAGAGGCACTATTATTAAAAAGGAGCAGCTTTCTCATAACTTAAAAGGATATGAATATTGTGTAGGTCTGAACCTCACATTAGTCTTTCATAGCTGAATAACTGGGTATAAATTGTAGTCCATTTCTTTGTGCACTATCTGTAAGAATGGGGTCTGGTATCATGGGGTTTCCCGGGAATACAATCATGTACCTGTCTGCCATCTGCAGACATTGGTATAAATGTATTGATATAAATGACTACAAAAGGTGCAAGACAATGGGGAATGACATGCTACATGTCACAAACTATTCCAGTCTTCTTGTGCTATTTAAGCAATTTCAGTCTGGTCATGTCGCTTGTGACTTGGGGCCACATCTTCCTCCTGGATTTACTCTGCTGACTTTAAAAAAAAAAAAAAGCTTCTCTAAAAAGGGGTGATGGTAAGTGAATGCAGAATTTGATGTATGGTGTTTGAAGTGTTTCAGTAAAATGTAAAATATTAATAGGTTAATAATTTGCATTGACTTATATGGTCAGATTACTTTGAAGAAGGTCTTCTGAATTACATCTGTCCTAGATTAATTAAAATAATACACAAAAGGGTGAATACAATAAGTGCCAACAATATTAAGTAACCTCCTTGCTGCTCCTCTCAAGTGGAAGAAGTATGAAAACAATCTTAGCGGCATAGCTTTTTGATGAATTTCTTACAGAATATGGACCAGACAAGACTAACCCCAAATACTGCAAAAGCTCATTTACAGTCTGTGACAGCACTGGACAGCCTTATTCTAGAAATCATGAGAAAGTGTTAATTTAACATAAATCTAAGCTTTCAAAATAATTTAAGTATAATCAGGAGTCCATAATGTAGAATTCATTGAGGATCATCTATCATTATGTTAAAGGGAGACTAGACAGAGAGCAGAAGCACTAGTTGTCCCAGTGCCCTCCCTTTCACCCCTAGCATCAAGCTCTATTGCATTTTAAGCTTCTTATGTGTCTTCTGTATTTTTCAGCTGTTGGTCCTGTTACAAATCTGTCTCTGCTTTGTAACGTCACAACCAACTCCTCTCTACGCAGAAAGCCTGTCAGGCCTTCTCAGCGTTCATTCTGTGTACTGTGCTTACAGACACAGGGAAGAGCAAGGAAACGATCTAGTTGATGGCTGTGTGTGAAACACTGACTGCAAGCATGTTAGTTGTAATTATTAGTACTCTCATTGTTTTTATATACAAATAGATTTAGGAAATCCCCTGTAAATTTTAGTATCTTGGACACCTTGCTCACCAGTTAAAGAATATTTTTACTGTATGGCTAGTGTATGAAATGCTTGCTAGCATGAAAGTTTTGTGAATAAAATGAAAAAAGTTAGATCCCCTAAGATGGAATAGACCCTTTAAATAGCTCAGTCATTCCTGCCACTGAAAAACATCTGTGACATCCCTCAGATAGCTTGTAAGGTAAGAGGGGGAATTGGAGCAGTGGTCACAAGCATCCAGATTCATGTTTCTCTCTGTCCAGCCATGGAAAGATAAACAATATGAATCTTCAGACACATGCTTTTATAAGAATGTTAAATGTAGATATTTGTTAAGAATTCACTATTAAATAAAGTGCCAGCAGATGGCATTGAAGAATATATGTCATCATTCCTGTTTCTTGTAGAATAAGGCTTCATGTCACCATGTACCGAAGATACCATGCATCTCCTGAGTATTATACATAGTCCACTAAAGCAGGCCAATTTACAGCAGCTGGGGACCTGGTCTTAGATGTAAGAAAAGTTAAAAGGGTCTAAACTCCCTTTATATGCTAAAGTTTTTGTTTATCAGATACCTTTGGACACAGCCATCAGATGGAAAATCCTGACTGGATTGCCATCAATAACTGAGAATCATCACAGTGGCACAGGTCTATTGTTTCTTAGTGTCTGCCATGGTTGTGTGCTGTTGGTCCCACTGCCAGTGAATTAGTTAATAGCTCTTAAGTCCCTTTTAATGATGCTTACTGCAGATTATTTTTTTGACATTTCTACTTTATGTTTGCAGGATGAACATGAAGGAAGAAAAGCAGGGGAAAATAGGGATATATAAGAAAGACAAAAGGTAGACAGTGAGAAAAAAGAAATGGGGAAACAAAAGGCTGAAAGATAAATAGCAGAACAAAAGATACTGAGATCATGAGGATTTATTCAGAGATCCCCCTTTGATTACGAAAAGTGGCTGAGTTTTAATCTGGATTGGTTTTAGTAAGCCTTAGCAAAGCCTGATCTATGTTGATTCCTTTTTGCAATCAGTTCTGCTCCAGAGATGATGGGTGGAAGAGACTACACAAGAAAATGGAAAATACAGAAAATAATATGGTAACTTATTTAGATGGTCAGAGAGTTGGAAAACATACATGCTTCAAGAAAATAATAGTAAGAGCTATCTCGATAGTAAGAGCTTCAAATATTCGTATCTCAGTAAGTGAAGAAGGTCTTTACAGAACGCTGCAGATGAATCAAAGACTACTGGTTGTGTTTACTGGCTGTAATACAATGAAAATGTCTACTTGTTACTCTCCATTTTTAATGGTGGTGGGTGATTTCTTCCTCCTTGTCTCTTGAATTTAAATGGTTTTCAAACGCCAAATCAAACACCATCTAGTGAATATGCAAAGGTATGTATGTAGCAGAAGAAGCCACTTGCAGATTGCTTTACTTAAAGTGCTCTGAGAGGCGGGGTTGCCCAATGGGGAAACAGGCTACAGACTAATTAAGAAATGGCATGTTTCTTCTTCTTTGACTTAAAATTCTCCATAGAATTTTTTCGTTATTAAGCACTTCATAAGATCCCAAGTCTGCTGAACTTTGAAAACTTGTAAAAGGCTTTCTTATGGAAGTTTTAATTAGAATATTTTCCTTTCCAGCTAATGACAGAAGGAGTGTATGACCTATGATTGGTCTTCATAATCATCTACCTAACTCAAAGACATAAAATTAAAGTTGCGGGGTTTATTTTAAATCTGTACAGGGAAGTTCTACTAATTTTTTTTTCTTGTTTTCTTTGGGATATTTAATAAGAAAGTGAAGGAAAACCCAGTAGTTACACAGCATAGCCTCATTCAGCAAGCAAAGGTGTGAAGTGTTGGATTTATTGCAGCTTTTCATACTCACAGAAAACCAAGCTGGCATCTTTAATGCAGACGCAGATGTCAGACCTCTTGTGAAGAGAACCAACATGCTGTAGTATGATTTACTTGGCAACACAGTGCAGCAAAAAAAGGGAAAATTGTTTGGCTGTAGGATAGACAGTTGATTTGAATGTACCTCCCAGCTAAACAGTCGCACTGAACTGATTATGTTATCACGAATTCATCCTTCTCCCGGTGAGCGCGATGATGTCCCCCATTCCATTTCACACTGACTCCTTGTTTTCAGCATTGTAACCCAGTGACCTTTCTGTCCAATCTTGTAGTGCCAACAGGGGTGAAATTTTAAAACATATTTTCAGTGATTAAGGAGAAGGTTAATTAGAACACACACAATATGGTTTTTGACCACATATGGAGAGGTGGGGAGAATTAAAGAAAAAAGGACTACGAAAGCTTAAATAACATTAGCTACATTTTACAAATGGAAATATTAAGGAATATACATTAGTTTACTTCTAAGTCCCTCAATAAGGAGAGGAACAGAGCATAATCATCTATCATGATCATCACCTTTTTTTTCTGCAGCTTCATTTCTCATCCTTCAGACCCAAACCCCACTTCTGCACATGGACAGCAATTCTGTCAAATCTCAGAGCTTCTGTTTCAGTTTCATGTTTGACTGGTCTTATGTTCCTCTGGTGCTACATTCACATCTCAGGGCATTTGCCAGACAGTAGCATCTCTCCCTTCAAGGGTTCATGTGCTAGATGCAGCTTGGCATCCTGACACCAGACAAGTGGGATGGAGACCACTGGAAGGATGGGCCACAGCACTGAACTGCAGCTGAAGGCACGCCTGGCTCTAGAGCGGTCAAATGACTTCACATGTTGAAAATTCAGAAACAGAAACCTGAGAAGAGTTGTGCTGAGCCAGGATACTAGACAGGACTAGATTGGATTTTCATTTGTCACCCACAACACCATTAGCACCCACAGAAGTTCGTAAGAACAGAGCAAGCAAATACTGTCCACGTACTCTCCCAGCATTCAGCAATTTGAGGTTCAGTCTTTCTGAGATTAAATGTATTGCTTTCCTGTTCAATAGCTCTTTATGGATTTTTCTTCTGTGAGTTTATCATTTGTTGAACAAATGTAAATTTTAGCACCAATAGTGCCCTGTTGTTAGGGTTTCCACAACTTAGTTAAGTTGCATGACAAAGTAGTATCTTTTCTTTCTTCTAAACCTTCTACCTGCAAGTTTCATTTGATGCACTGTAGTCCTTGTGTTGGAAAAAACAATGAATATTGGTTGTCTATTTACTGTCTCCGTTCCACTAATGTTTTAAATATCTCTATCGTACACCCACTCAGCTGTCTCTTCCAGGTTAAAGAGCTGTGGTCATTATTTCTATGAAAACCATTCTATCCCTTAAATCATCTTTCTCTCTTTTTCTGTTCTACTCTGTGTCTGGTTTTGAGATGAGGACATAAGAATTTGAAAGGTTAAAAAAAGTGACTTGTTTTACATCCACAGTCATATTACATACAAAATATAACGACCATAATACAAAATCAGACATGAAGGTTGCAGTAGGCGTGAGTAATCTAGTGTTATGACTCCTGGGATAAACCCACAGACCATTACATCTTGGCCTTGTTAATTTGGTTTTTTTATGCTATGTTGTGTTAATTGTGTAAATTTACGCTGTTTAAACTAAGCCTTTTCTACCCTTCTAATAGCTCATATCTCATTTTAATTGTTCTAGTACCTATTTTTTTTATTTTCACATATGTTTCGCGCTCCATTTTACACCACAAGCACGGCTCCAGAGTACCTCTAGCACTGACAGCTTTGTCTCCTTTCTTCCTATCAGAAGCAGCAAAAGTTCCATCAGCCCATAAAGGCCCCACCAACCCCAGAGCATCTCACTGTTTTTTCCTACCCTTACTGTTTCCTCTACAAAGAAACCTGTGCAATTCAATTAGCTGGAATTAGACAGTTGTGACTGACAGGTCTCCTGTTAGGAAATATTGTGAGATAATTCTGATCTCACAGAAGATGTACTAGAAGCAACCTTCCTTCCACATATTCTAAAAAGAGTTAAAAATATAAAGCAAAAGTTTTTTTCAAAGTATCTAGGGAATTTGGGAGCAGAAACCCCACTAAGACATCAAAGAGGTTTGTCCTTAACTCCCTTGGATGCTTCTGAAACTCCCATCCTCAAAGCTTGTCCTAGCTGCCTGCCCTCTGAGGCAGGATTATAAGTACACTCCAGCAGTGGGAGTGTGTTGTTCTGTTTAGTGATCTTGCAGGAGAGAACCGCATTTGAACTGTGTGTGAACGGACTACCTTAAATCACTGCCTGCATCAAAAGGTTGGCTCAAGCCCCCTCTTCCTCCTCCCTCTTCCTTCCCAAACCGGCCACAGCACAAGGCAAAACTGATGCTGGATACTTCAAGGAAGGACAGAGCTAAGGAAGGTTTTCACCAGCTGCTTCACATGCATAAAAGTAACTGGAATTATTTTACATTATGTAGTTAAGCATTGTGACTGTACCTTCCCCACAAAAGGATCAAACCTGGTGAGACACAGTCCACAATCTAAGAGAATTTTTTCTAGACGGGAAATTGAGACACAGTGTGATTTAAGTGGTTCACCCAAGGACAGAAAAAAGGAACAATGGCTAGAGCATTAGCCTGAGCCTCGCTGGTTTAATTCAGTGCCTTGTCAGATGCTTCTTAAAGTCCATATGTGCTTTAAATAGAAAATTATATTTTTGTCACAGTAGTATGGGGTAATTACCCAAAAGTTCTGAAGTGCTCTAGACTGTTGTGCTGGTGTTCTGGGCACGCAGCTAAGAGGAGTACGAGAAGTCAGACCAGGAAGTTCGTGACTTGTGGATGATTACCTTAGCTACTTAGTTATCCTTCTTCCCTTCCCTCGCTCTAATTGCTGTTTGTGACCGATCACATATGATGTAATTACTGTTTTATTAACACTGGGGCTTAAGCTCAGGCACTTTCTGAGGGCAAACTTGAATGTTTGAAAAGGCATTTCTGTTATCTTCCCCTTTTTGATAGGAAAATGAGTGTCGTGAATGAAAACACAGCTCCCATGCAATGGGACTTACGTTGTCTCAAAATGGCTGTCTTTATGAGCTGATAAAAAGACTTCAATAAGGAAAACCATGCAAAGAATCTAATAGTTCCTGGCTCTTTGGAGGAAAAGAAAGGGGTGGAGGCAAACAAAAAATAATAATAATGCAACCTTCCATTTTCTAACATGGACAGTTGGCAACACTGTGTTTTTCCAATTGAGATGATAGCATCTGGACTACTGTAATCCTTAAGGTTGTAAACTGTGTCATGTTGCCCTCTCCGGAATGTGGATTCATCAGTCAGCTGGCAATAATTTATCTGATCATAAAGAAAGGCACTGCCTATAAGTTTACTGTAGGGTGGCTATTTTTTTTTTTTCCATCTTACATGCACTGTGGGAAATAATTTGTCTAAGGCACTGGACTGGAAGAAAAAAACCTGCAATAAAATTAAGGAAACCTCTACCTTTGTCCTCCCTTCCCTGTTCAAAAATACCTAATGTAAAAGAGTTAAGATGAGGGCTTAACAATTTTAAGATTAATTTTGTCACCCATTAGATTAAATTATTTATTATACGCCAGAGTTTATTCCTACAGTGCTGCTCAGGCTAGGTGCAGACTGCAGAGAGAAGCAGGCAGCTTTGGAAGGGAAGACCAGTGTGGCAGACGGGGCTGTGTGAAGCTGCCACCGAGACAGGTAGGGCAGGGGACAACAGAGGGGAAAGAGAATCAGCAGCACCAAGGGGCTGGGAAATCCTCAGCAGCAGCAGCAAGAAGGGATTAGGAAGGTGCAACTTAAAAGAAACAAAGAGGAACTGAAATGAGTTTCACTAAGTTGAATGCCTCAGTCCTTTCTCTGGGATTCTGTTCAACCTTTGGATTAGAAACCTCCAAGTAATGCTGCTATCTTGCAAAAGCATAATAGTGGCTGCAAAAAAAAAGCCCTGTACTTTTAGGATGAGATAGTTTGGTAGTGGCTGTTTTCATCCTGCCTGTTTGAAACACTTGCAGAATTCCTTATTTGAAAAATTAGAAGGAATTTATCGATAATTTTCGTACCTCTGTAATATTATGAAGTTTCCTTCCATTTCTTCTAAGTCATTTGCATCAGGAGTTCAGAGATAGGGTTCTAGTTTCGACAACTTGCCTGCTGAGTCAGATTTTCTGAGATATATCTGAACTACTTAAATCTAAAGAAAGACTGTCTTTAGAAAGAAATCTAGGGCTCTCGTAGACCTAACAAACCTTACCTCACACAAGCTCCTTGCTTGAGCCTTGTGTAAGTATTCACACCTGTGCTGAAATGGGAACCCTTAACACCTGCTCTGAGCAGGTGCAAGAGATAATAGTAACAGTGAAAAGGAAAGACAAGCTCTCTATATCTTTCCTCAGGATTCAGGTAAGCAGGGGCTCCTGAAATAATAAGGGAGGAAAGGTAACTAAACTCTTTCTAAACCTTTGTTGGTTTTTGTTTGTTTTGGTTTTTTTTTTATAATGTAGGATAAAATTCCAAAAAGCTTTCATATTTTCTTCCAAGTAGCTGGCTTGCACCAGCTTCAGGTTGCTCTTTGCTTTCCTTAGTAAGCTCTGGTACTTTTTCTTGGTTTGTGTAGTTCTCTTCTCTCCTCGCATGGCTTGAAACAGGAGTAATTGCATGTTGTGCTGCTGTAATTTAACATGTTCCAAGAGGCATGAGCAGTGGACATAAGTAGAGTATCAACAAATATCCGATCATAAGCAAGAGCTTTGAACAGGAGCTAAGCTCTAGTGTTTTGGAGAAGAAGAAAAGCTTTGATAGGAGGAAATATGATGATTTTCATGATAAGGCTATAAGTGTCAGTTGGTGTATTGGTTGGAACTGCTCTGGCAATTTCTGTCTGGCCTGTTTCTACACATCAAAGAAATGGCAATTTAAACCCAGCATTTTTTTTTCCTATCAGATGCAGTACTAATGGCAAACTGGTTGCATGTTATACTTTACAAATTTTTAGAAAAATTCTTTATACGTGCCTGTAAAGCAAGAGTGATGTGAATGCACAAAAAACTTTTTTCTTCTCACAAACACTGTTCAGACCCCTGGAGTTGTGAGTGTGTAGCTTCTCTATAGCAGCAGCAAGAGGCAGAGCTGGGATTTGCCAGGCAGGTGAGGATCTGGGAAGAGAGTTTTGTATATTTAACTATGAAAAGCACAATTGTATCTGAACTTTGGTTTCGTTTGTAGAGGTGTGCTGAGATCCTGTAATGTTACGTGAGCCCAAAATGCAGAATGAAACATCCTCCTGTCAAGACAATTTTCTTGAAGCTTCCCAGAGAGTGGCAAAATTTACTTAAACCTGATGATTTTGGAAAATGCAGTAAACTGTTAACTTCATCCTCAAAAGCAGCCTGAGAAAGTTAGATAAGACTGTGATTTAACATCCTTTAGCGCAATGGACAAATATAATGGAAGGGCATAGACAGCCTTCTCTCCATGAGGCAATACTAGATCCAGTGAATCAACCCTAGCCTTTACAACAATGTTTTTCTGATGGTAGAAGCTAGTATTCCCCTCATTGTGTTATACAGGCACAGTAGACTTGCCATGAACTTTGCAGGAGACATGGGTGAAACTGCTGCTTCACTAGGATATAGGTGAAGCTCAGCTTTCAATTTGTGATTCCTATCTAGAAGAGCCACCACACAGAGACCTGTGAAGTATCCAGAAGCTTTTGTGTTTGTGTTTTGGAACTGCAAGTGGCTCTAAGCCCCTGATTCCATCATGGCTCTTTAAAAAATTATGAATTGACAGCATCAAACTGACTTACATTAATCTTTGTTACACATTGGTACTCCAGCTTCATTGCTAATCTGAGTATGTTTGCTATCTGAATTAGTTTATTATTAAAAGATGAGCCAAAGCTGGGGCAAACCCCTATTAATCTCTCCTCCCCCATCTCCCTGACACTGATAGCAACCTATTTGCTTTTTTTAAGTAATTTTTAGCTAATAACCTGCTGAGTTTCATTTTGGTCTAGCTGGGAATGTATAAATAGATGGGGATTACATGGAAATGCTGCTAATGAATTAGTATATGTAACACTAAAAAAAAAAGCTTAGGCAGGCAATTAAACAGTTTGTAAAGGAAAAAACACAGGCTGGTTAGGAGCAAGGAGCAACCTGTGTTTATGAAATCATAATGCAAAGACTTATTGGCAGGAGTATTTACCTTGCTAGTAGTAAACCTGCAGTTTCCCAGGCAAGCTTATCTAGCAACCCAGGTGTGGGATGCAGTCCTGCTGTGGGAAGTGTGTTCTGGGCACAAAGAGCAGTAAGTCATAGCTCCCTGAAGGACCATGTTGCTCTGTAGAGCTAAGTCAGTGTGTTACACATGCATGGTCTTGCAAGTGATCCCCTTGATCTCAGATAAAAGAAACTGATTCCTGAACAGAGCAAATACAGAGCCTAGTCACCCCACTGCTGTGCAATAGGGAAACAGAGGGGAGGAGCTTGTGGTAATGTTTCATTGAGGTGGGAGACCTCCAGGTGTTTTTTTTCTAGTGGAATAAATGGCCCCAGCTACAATAACTTAGGTGTTGGCTGGAGAGTCTGCTATTTATGAGCACCGAGTAGAGGTGGAAGTTGTAGAAAACGGCTGGCTAGCCTCTACTTTGGAAGGCAGACCTATAAACTGCAGGGGCAAATTAGATGGAAGGATAGTATCTTACTTTGAGCCATGATTCTTGTTATTAATCCATGATTAAATAAGAGTTTAGCTACATAAATTCCTACCACTTTCAATGCACAAAAGAACTGTGTTCATTTACCCCAGCCAAGAGTTTGATATAATAATTTTGGGAAGCTTCCTGTTTCTTTCATGTACACAAGAGTTCTGTATTATGTAAAGAGATTGTGGCGTGAATGTTACCTGGCCCAATTTCTGCATGTAATTAATTGACTTAGGTTTTTTTCTCTGCATGCAATTCCACACACAAAAGGATGTTTCAAATCGCAGCCAATTGTTGAGAATGCCTTCCAAGGAGTATTTCGTTAAAAAAAAAAAAAACATCCTAAATACTTCTATTTTCATTTATTTCCACGTTATACAATTGTAAAGTTTTTAAACAAGCAAGGTTGTATTTTTCTACTGAGCCTTGAAATCATAAGCTTTCTGTTTAATGCAGAAATGTCAGAGATCCTACATTACTTTTTCCATAAGAATCTAACCCCATATACTTGACTAAAATTTCTACTTGGGATACTTTTGTCCAACAACTCCACCCCAAAGGCATCTACATAGGGATAGTTCATAAAAAAGAAAGAACACTTGGGGATGAAAGGTACTTTTATAGAGTACATAAAGCATTATGACTAGCGCTTCAAATGTTGCTTGTCTGGGGCTTTGATACAATACCTAGAAATACCATTTTCCTGGAATGACAGTGTCATGAAGTTGTTTGAGTAGTAATTTGTTTGGAGCAATACCTGTGATTTCTAGCATGTGCTGGAAATTTTAATTCAGGCTCACATCTGTTGAGAATAAACACTTAAAATCACTAGGTTGGTAAAATATATAAGCTTTTTATGACCTTGAGTTGAGAGAAGTTGTAGTATCAGTGGGAGCATATTCTGAGTTGCAATAAAAAATGGTCTCTTTAAAGAAAGTCTCGGTTTGTACAGAGACGAAATTTGCCGGGGTTTCTTTTTTAAGTGCTGGTTGATAAAACAAGAAGGGTCTTCATCAAAGAGGAAAACTTGAAGAGAAAAGAAAAATAAAAGGGAGGGGAAAAAAAAGAAGTGAGGTTTGAAGGCTAGATACTGGATCCAGGAGGAAAGAGAAGGATAGAGGGAGGATACAAAAATGATGCAAATTGCGAGGGGAAAAATGATACAGAAAAGAGCACGTGAAAAATGGAGAACGAGATTAAGAAAAAGAGCAGAGCAAGCAAGAGAAAAAGCATAAGAAGTAGTGCTGGAATTAGGCCAGTGCTGAGCTGTGGCAGTTCATAAAAGAACCCTGATAGCTCTTGTAATGACGGTCAGACTAATTGAAATTTGTCCCTCTCCAATTCCAGTGGTTAAATTCCAGTACTGATGAGGGAAACACACAGAGAAGCGCAGAATGAGAAAGAGCTCTCTGGTATGATCAGGAAAACACTTACATTCTTCTCCTTGTATATTTGATATTTAAATAATGTTTCCAAGCTGTAAGTTTTTTCTTTTTTTTTCCAGCACGTGGTGAATTATCACTGACACTGAACATAAATGGAATTCAGTCAAGTTCCAACTTTAAACGGCAGGCCTGAGGAGACTTCTGAAATGTAAGTCATTTGGGTATGAATATGTGTTATTAAAAATTCTTTCTGCATTCAAAAAATAAATGTTAAGATTTGGGGAGAAATAAACTGAATTCATTGTACATAATTAAGTAGCTGAATGTACATTTTTAAATACAAAGCTTAGTGCAGGCTGAACCACAAGATCATGACTGATACTTCTTTAAGAAGTAACTTCTTAGAGGGTCTACTGTAATTAACATTAACAATAATATAAAAGAGGAAGATATTTATGATACAAGGTCTGCAGCTAACGATTTATACCAGGAGCAGATCAGATCCTTCTTCCCTATTTTATCCAACATTAAATCATTGCAGGAAATAGCTGAGACAAAAGATCCTTGACTTTTTCCAAAGCAGAGTCTCCTTTTGTGTAAATTAAGTTAATACATTTTTAAGAGCAAAATACAGTTTTAAATATTAAGCTAGAAGAAATTGTTTGAATAACCATTTTTCACAATGAATACCTAGTATTATGGAAAAGTAATTACATAGAGTAAAAGACATGCCCAGTATTTTTCATTTAAGGTGGGAAAGACCTGTCAATACATCTCAAATTTATGGGGCATAATTCTTGCCTTTTACTGGTACCAACTGAAAGGAGAGGCAACTCTGCTGAGGTAATGCTGATATAAAATAAACTGAAGATCTGCCCAAGTAATGAGGGGCCAGATTCAGCCAAATGTATAAACACATGCTTAAATTCATTCCCACTTATAGCATATGCTTACATGTTCTGTTGCTTCACTACCACATGCAGTTTATATCAGCTATAGCATAGTCCAAAAACTATAATGTAAGTAATTTCAGAATGTATGCAGAGCTGTAGACTGTGTAAGTAAATGTATTCCATCAGCTGCTGGGCCCTGCAAATGACATGCAAGTGTCGCTTGCCTCTAGACTCTGTCCCAGAGAGCTCCTCAGAGCTGTTGTGCAAAGCCTTTCCCAGCACCGAGAAGGGTTTTCTGTGGCTGGGTAAGAAGGTGTTTTGATCTTGAATTCTTTTGGAATCTCTTTTTATATTTAGTAAAAGCCAGCTACTCTATTAATGCATTTAGATAATATAGTGATTGGCACCTTAGAAATACTTAAGACAGACAGATAAAAGGATTCCAAACGCATCCTTTGTGAATTTTTAATAGAGAGATTTTGCATTGTCCAGTGATGAAAACAAATCATCTGTGGAAAGACAAAACTGTTCTTCCATTAGTATCACTCACTGTGGATGTTTGTATACGTTCAGTGTCTGATCGCATCTTAAACTTAATCACTTTGCCATTTGTAGCAACAAGATATGTCACTTGACAAGCACTTTTGTATCTTCCTCTCCTTTTTTTGCAAGCTCCAAAGCCCATCTATTGGAAATCATTGTGATTTATTTTTCACGCAATCATAGAAATCCCTGCCTGAGGACACTGGCTAAAATTTAGTGTCCTTTAGGCTAGTCTGACAGGGAGAGAGAAGTGATGATCGAGTGAAGTTCTCTGTTGCAAAATTGTTTATTTACAAACAATACACAAGTTCTGGATTTATTTTGAATTCCAGAGCAATCAAAGAAATTGGGAAACCATTTTCTTGCTTCAAATAATCAGGTTTTTCAACTAGTACTGAACCAAAAAACTCCGTATTACAGCTCTTTTAGAGATCCAATACCAACAATCACTCTGACTGGGCTTGACCTTGCTTTCATTTTCTGTTTGCTGCACTGAAGTGCCTCTTCTCCACAACTCTTCCCAAAATTATGTATAACCAAACTATTCTATACAGATAATTTTAAGCAGTGGACAGCTTCCTATTTGTTCTTGCTTTGAGACAGGGATCTAAGTTGTAATATCTTTGGTGAAAGAGAGTGATCAAAGCTATTAACTTCAACAAGGTGTGATCTAGCCTGTAACACCATGTTGCTAATGTTTCCTGATGAAACAAACCAACTCTCAATCTCATGGTCACTCCATAAACTAAGAATAATTTACCAAAAGCTAACAAATTCAAACTCTGTTGTCTCCCACTATCATAAATTATCTGGTCAGTTCTTAGGTACAGAGCAGTATGCTTGCATGTCACTTAATTGTTTCAACACATCCAAATTACAGTTAAAATTCTTTCTATATGTGTTTCTCTTATCATTTAATTGGCTAAGTTGTCCTTTACTACACATCTTTGAACTCTCTTTTTAAATTCCAGACTTTAATCAGCTTTAAACTAGAATCTGTGTTGCACAAATGTTAGTAACAAAAAAGGATTCAGGTGTGTTCCACAATAGATGATATTTTATTACTTCTTAAAATGACCCTACTATAGTTTTTAAAGGAAAAGTTGCTAAATAAATGATCATTAACATCTCCCACTCAATTTCTCAAATGTATTTATGAACTTTTTAAGTCTGTAGCCAATGTATTTTTTTATGCAAGTTACCCTAATGTTAATGATGAGGAGGAATTTTATAAATGTTAAGTGTGTGGTGACAAATAGTGTATTTTATAAATTAATTTCAAGTTAATGCTAAATTATTATGGAATTACATATTACATACACTTTACTACCAAAAGAGTTCATCATGATTAATGTTATTACAGTGAACACCAAAGGAATTAATAATGATTTGCACTTATTATAGAGTGGTACCAATGTAGAGAAAAGAAGGTTAGCCTAATTAAATTCCAGAAACCACTTTAGGGCTCTGCTGCATTGTGGAGGCTGGTTTTTATGTTAATTAATTCTGTATGAAAGGTTGCTGAAGTGTTTTTAATATTGTTCAAAGAGGCACCAGGAAGTATTTCAGAAATATTTTTTTTTATGTCCAGGATATCTTGACCAAGCAAGGTGGGGTCCTTTCCATGATGAGCTCCTGCATACTGCGTAAATTATAGTAAACAATAAAATGAAGATTCTAGTCTTTTATTGAGGGATAGAGCTGAAGTTGGGTGAGGATATTGCTGTGTTCTGAGAGGATGCAACTGAATGGGGATCAAACCTCAGGCCTAGAAATCCAGTTCATTTTCTTGCAGTAAGCAGAGTACCTGGAATACAGTATGGACTTAACTCGCCTTTTGAATTAGTTACTGCCCTCACACCAAGTCTTCCACACAAACGAATGCTAGACCAGATTTGGCATGGATTTTAGTTTTCAGACCTTTGATTTCATGATGATTTGGTGTTGTAGTTCAAGGGGTGAGAGGGTATGTTTTTGCATGTTATTTGCTTTTTGGTTCTTTTTAATATGTGATAAAGTAAAGAGGTAGAAGACATTTATTGGTAGCATTTTGGTGACCTGCCTAGTTCATTTGCGGCTTCCCTTGACTGTTGTTGAGTAATAGAAATATTTCAAACTCGGATTAACACCAACAAAAATAGCTATGAAAAAAACAAACATGAAAATTTGCTTTGCCTCTGCTTTTACTGAAATTCTTGGAAATGTTTTTACTTTTACCCTTCTAATAGACCTGTTTGGAAATCCTATTCAAGCTGGATTTTTCAAACCCCAATTCCCTTAAGCACATGCTTCATATGTTAGGCATGCGTTTAAATTCTCTTGATTTAGAGGCATGTACTTAAGGGCATTGCTGAATAAAGAAGGGCATGAGCATGTGTTTAAATGCTTTGCTGATCAAAGGAACAAACCTTTTGATTTGATCTACATTTAATGCGAGTTAGATCACCTTTACCTGTTATCCAGTAGCCAAAAATTTACCAAGTGTCTCTGTTAAAGATACAGTTCTTGATTAAGCTGCGTTGTTCTGGCTGTGGAAATAGGAATGGCGGCATAATACACCACTTTTTTTTTTATAGCATTGGTTGTAAATTACATTTTCAAGTACTATGCTCTCACTGCAAATAAAAGAGGGGATTGAGACAGTAAAAACGAAAAGGGAGAAGAGGGGTTTGGTTGTTAAAGTCATATGTTCAGTGTAACTCCAGAATGATTCAATATGTTTTATGTTCTTAATATTTTTCTTTCTATAGACAGTACAGTATGTAATACATCTCTTCCTCCTTACCCTAACAATTTATATTCAGGATACTCTAATGAAGTACATCTTGAGTCTCCTTTTCATGGCTAATGAGGAGACAACAAGAATTTGACTAATACTAGTACAATTACTGGAGCAGTGAAGCGTGCATCTCTGATTAGATGTGATAATTTGCAAGGCTGGGCTCTTCACATTAAGTTTGCAAACAGTTTAAAAATCACTTCCTCTATTTATCCAGCTAATCTCTGTTTAATGACTCCAGACCTGACAAAAAAAAGAGATAATGTCTCTTAAAATCCTATACTTCATTTATGAAGCTTGTATATAAAGCAGGGGTGTAATTTATAGTAAATCTTTTCCAGAAGACTTTTTGATGAAGCCATGCAGCTGACTTTTTACAATGCAGTGGTATTTTTATTCATCCTGTAACACTCAGTTTCCTTTATGTAGAGGTTTGTTGGTTTTGTCCAGATTTAGACATATTTCTAGAGATTTTTGGCTCTTATGTTTCATTTCTTTTCTTTCTAATTCACCTTTTGAATTCAATACGTGATTATCCATAGAGGGTGAATATTTTTGTCTGGCTTGCTTATTTCTTTTGCAAAAAAATGTTGGTAGAGTGACTGATGGTGGTGCAAGGGAATTCTTCATCAGTCAGCAGCGTCATGGGCAGGCAGGCTTTCATGACAATCTGGCACATACCATTCCAGTTTTTTGAAACATGCCATTTTATTTGAGGCCTATTTTCACCATCAGGACTTGAAGCAAAGCTGCCTGAAACAACAGCAACTCAGGTTAGAATTCTTGATGAATTTAATTAAGCAAATAGAACAGCCCTTGCTGTCAGTAGGTAGCACTCGTCCTGAATCAGGAGTGAGAAGATCATGTTTAAAAAGGACAGCCAGCCGTTTCAGATGGACCTAAAAATGGATGTCTTCGTGGAAACCTATGTCCCAGAATGCATCACTGATAGAAATAATGTGTCCTAGGTGTGACTGCAAAGAAAGGAGTTGCATTAGAGGGTTTAATTGGGTTCACCAAGTTTACAAATGAATTGCCAGTTGTTATGCTCGTGCTTGGACCAAGTGCCACAGTGTTGACTCTGTATTGCACAGTGGCGCCATAAAATTGTAATTTCTTTTAGGATCCTCTAAAACTAAGTAAAAACATATTCAAAATCAGGGTACTGTCCTAAGAAGGTAGAAAGGATTCAGGACTGTGACTCACAGAGATCTCTTCTGGAGTTTTCCCTAAAATGTGTAAAAGCAGATGCACAGAGCGAGGATCAAATGCTCAGCCTGTTCTGCATATATTTACTTGCTTATATAGCTTCCAGAGAGCATGATTAACTGTGTCTAATGCATCTTGTTAAAGATTGGCTCTGGGATTTCCCTGTCTATTTTACTTAGAGACACCTAATAGCTTTTTGTTTCCACTGAAAAACAGCAGCTGTTGCAAGGATTGTGTGGAACAGACAGAAAACGTGCATCAGCTTCCTTCTGTACCTATGGAAGTTATTTGTGTCAGGGAGTGGGTCCCTAGAGAAGCTTTGACAGACTGCATGGAAAAGACTTTTTTAACTATAGAGGGTATCTGCATCTTCCTCCTCTTCCAGACACAAAGGAGATAAAAATAGAAAATTGTGGTTTTCAGCTCTTGGGGATGGCAGGTTTCTAAAACTGATCTGTGAATTCCCAGTAGCAGAGCATCCTCCCTGAAGGCTGGGATAGAAGGGTGGAGACAGTGCAAAATGACATCACTTTTTGCTGTTACTAATGTGATGGAAGCTGGCCAATGCAGCTTCAAAAATGGAAAAAGCAGATAAAGGTTTTTCTTCATTTCTGCTCTGCAGTCTCCACTGGTGGTCCTAATAGGGCCAACTGTCTGTTTTCACTCTTCCCCCATTACAAAGTAACAGATTTAAGGACCAAAGGTAGTATTTGAATATCTGTTATCTCTTCATACAATTCTTAATAATTTTTTTGAAAATTGCACTCATTCTGCATAAAACTGTAAGAACTAAGGAAGACATTTCTCACTGGAGAAAAAGCGGAAAGTATGTACACTATAATTGGGACTAGGAGTAAGAGTGACTTCCTTGCGTATTCCTTGTTCCCTATGCTATGAGAGCTATCATTCTTAAATTCCTGCATGTGCTCTCTATAGTTGATACTATTTTGTAATAATAAGTTTCCTTCTTCTAATCACAACAGCAGTACTGTGAAAGAGGGGACTGCTTTTAAACTGGCTTGATAACCTGGGAAAGCAGCTTAGCCCCACATAGGTGAAGATGAAGGCACTGCACTGGTGTTTTCATGCCATTTGGATTGTGCTTGTGATTATTGGCAAGTTTCCTCGCCACCACCCAAAGGGCAGTCCCAAGCTAATATCCAGTACTGTCTGTAATCTCCAAAGCTGCCAATGAAGCTTTGAAGAAGAATACAGAGTTGCCTTTCCCGCTTCCCTGTGCCTTGTGTCAGGATGCAGAGCACTGGAAGGGTGGAGCTACTCCCTCTCCAGCTGCCTGGTGGAACTGGGATATACTGTGCTGGGATAGATCATTTAGAAGCCATTTAAGCCACAAGATGAGATTTTTAGGAGGTGTTTACTTAAAAACAGGTTAAAGTTAATGCAATTAAGTGATAAAAAGACAGAGGCAACAAAATAAGCCATTAATGTTAAATTTAGCGTCCCTCCTAACTGATTGTTGGTTGCAGCTTATGGGGCTGGCTAATTAACTACTGTAGTTTTTTCTAGGGCTCATACCTTGGAAAATTCCTAGGGCTACATAATTCCCACTCCTTTTGAAGCAGATAATTAGTGGAGCCACCCTGAGTTAATTCTGCTTTTTTCTGTTCAGAATGAAACACCACCTTCCTTTTTCTGTTCTGTTTACACATATCTCTGACTGTATAAAAGGCAGGACAGGAAACACTTTCATTCTTCTCTACTGGTTAGTCGTTTTTAATTTGTATTCTCTGGTGTAAATAGCAAAGTACCTTTTGCCTGATAGTCAAACAGGGTCTGATTTGGATCCCTTTGAAATCAGTGGAAGTCTTTCTAGTAGACTTTATAGTGTCATTGTAGATTTAGCACTTGTACTTATTTTAAAAGAAACAAACGCACTTGCGAGCTGGTAAAAAAGAAAGAACCCAAGTTTAGTGGAAATACTACATGGCCAGGAATCTCTACTGAAGAGGTATATAAAAAAGGTTTTCACTTGAAAAGAGTGGCAACTATTAGAAGGCACGCTCTCGCTTTATCTCAAAGCTGAGTCATTCTCTAAAATAGATCACAGTAGTTGTTACGCATATTAAAAAAAAAAAAATAAAAAGAGCACATTGGTACTCCTGTGAATACGCCCATAATAAAGCCTTAAGTTTATTCTGACAGTTCCTTAAATTAAAACATGAATATAGCAAAATTTTCCTGCCAATAGTTTTTCATTGTTATCATCAATGTAGTGGAGCAGTGTTTCAATCATGCAAAGAGTAATCGTGCTTTTATCTTTCACCCAATATTCCCAATTTCTGCATAGCAGCGTCTTTGCTTAGTCTCTCTATCTCATTGCAGTCCACAATAAGAAAAATCTGGAACCTAACCAGGCAGCCTAACTTCTCTCTTATAAACAACATCCAGAATCCCCAGTGCTGGATTTGCTGGCAGTCTGCCAGATACCATGTTCCACTGCACAGATGTATCACCTTTCCCTGCTGAGATTACTCACATGGAAGAGTTTGCATATCCCTGAGCATGTCCAGG
Organism: Platalea leucorodia; assembly: GCF_965183815.1. Lineage (NCBI taxonomy): Eukaryota > Metazoa > Chordata > Aves > Pelecaniformes > Threskiornithidae > Platalea > Platalea leucorodia. The sequence goes on from NC_138826.1 coordinate 27,751,797, forward strand.
AGGAAAAATGGTTCTGTGCTTAAGGCATTAGCATGGAGATCTAGAAATCTGAGCTCAGAAATTAAGCCACATGTCCCCAAACATGCAGAGAAATCTGTAACATAAATGGCAACAACAGTATCAAAATTGCCTGTTTGTAAAATAGAAATAATATTTCCTCCTTTCTTTGTCCGTATGGATCACAGACTCCTTAAGGAGTAGATGGTGGTGCAGTAATCAGAAATGATATTTGGATTGTCCCAGGACAATCATTCTTCCACTGAGAGGAGTGTTGAAATAAGATTCACTGATCAGCTGGGAAACCACTGTGAATTCCAAGCTTACCCAGTTCCTCAGGTTATTTTCACCTCTCTGCATATCTGAATTATTTGAATCCTGATTTCCTAAGGAAATAAGGTTTATGTAGGCATCTTTACCTATCTTTCCTTTTTGAACCAGAAATGTTTGTGAATACAGTTCTTAATCATATTAAATTCCTAATAAGTAATGAAGAAAGCTCTCCTGGAAAGCTAATATCCTATTAGTATACCTACTGGACAGAGTGGAAAAATAAGTTTAATTTAAATTCTTACTAAAGTAAAAAATTTACACAGGCTAGCACTTTATGAATGCTTAACTACTTGGAAAAAAAGAAGCATCTTGTGGAGTTTTTGCTGTTTCAGACATTAGAGAATCCCCTCCTCAACTAAAGCTTCTTTCCTGTGTAAATTATCTATTCTCAAACAAGGAGCAATAGAAGATTTTTTTTTTTTTTTTCTGGCTAACACCTACTAGATATTTAATTAGGGTGAGCTTAAACTGCAATAGTATTCAGCTAAAAAAGCAACCAACTAGAAGATATGAGTCCAGTGGAAACAAGATGTTGATAGCTCCAGTGCTCATGGAACAACTTCTCCACAGATTCCTTGTCATTTTTCTCCAGATGTGAGCTGTCCCCTCAGATTATTGTGCTGTTTCAAACAAGTTGTTCACGGGCTCCACAGACTTCAGAGCAACTCCTGTACAAAGCCAGTGACCCTCAAGTTTGGAATAAATAAGCATTTAGTTCATAGATATTTCATAGATTACTATTTAGAAAAGAGCCTTAAATTGTAGCATCCCTTTCCATTTAGTTGTTAGTCTGAAGCTGGTACAATCTGTCAGAAGTCTTCTCATGACATCTGTTTCAGTACCTTCATTTTTGCCACCTTTGTGGGAAATGCATGCTATTTCACCGTAAGTGAGACTCTGCCCCAGCATATCTTGCGGTGGATTTTATTGTGCTTTTGTTTGTTGCATCAGAGAGCCTTTTACCTGTGTAGGTACGTACAAACCTCGATTTACTTACCTTCTCGGTTTTCTGAACTCCATGCCTAAACCTGGAATTTCAAGCACTTTGGAATATCCACCTGGAAAATCCTTGTGAGCTGAAACTTCTTTAGTTCATCTTCACAGGTTTCTGGCGTGGTCCATAAAATAGAAGGGTATTACAAGTTAATATTGATAATACTTCTATAGCTAATTATCAGGTTTGTTCCTCTTCATAAGCTCTTTACATTTGGATGTGGTATAGGGAGATAGAACCGGAATTTCATTGTGCCACCAGTGAGCTCTTAGCCTAGGTGATTCACTACCCCAAAAGTAGATTTTGTGCCTAGAGGCTGCTTTTGAGCTGCAGAGCCCCAGGTCGTAGCTGATGGCATTCAGATACGAGCTACTGTTGAAAATGGGCAAAATGTTCAGCGTTGTCAGAATGCGAAGTCCAGATACAACAAAAACACTGGTTTCGTGAGGGGGTGCGTATCTGCAACAACACACCAAGTATCCCTAGAAGGGTTTTGGAATCTACTGTCCTCCTGATGTGCAAGGGGAACTTATTTTTGCGTATATTTTCCATTAACCCTGAAATAAGGGTTCCCTGCCATAGAAATCTTAAAGCACAGGTTGGGTTTGTTGGTCAGGAAAGTTAAAACAATTAACTCATTCATAAGGCAGGAATTTTAATTGAGATCACCAAGGTTGAAAAACAAGCGAGTTATTCATAAGTAGAATTATACCTTTTCCCAGCCCTTTCCTCTAAATATTTGGTCATAGAAGGGCTTGTTTTAGACCAACTGCAGCAGAAGAAAACATTACAGTTGGATTTCATATTCTGTGAGTCAGTGGAAGTTGGTAACACACAGCTATATTTATCTTGTCCTGTCGTTTCAAATGTACCTTACCCACTCTGTGGAGTCATTTCTTATAGATGCTAGCAGCAGTCCTTGCCATCTCATACCTGATTTTTTTTTTTTTTTAAGCCAGACTTGTTTATTTTAGACAGGTTGCTTCATACCCTGTTCAGAAATGAAATGTTTTCTTTGTGTATGGACTTTGACAGAAATGAAGAAAAATCTCATCCATTTTCCTCAGTTGTCCTTACCTCATATGAAGGAAAACATTCACAGCTGTCTCTAGTGTCCTGCAATGCAATAATTTTTCTCAGAGGTAGACTAATACCCGAAAACCTGCTGACATGGCCACTTGCCTTCTGTGGTACTGTAACGTCTGGATGCTGGGAGTACAAGTACGATCTCTCTAAATTTCTGTTAAGCCCAGTACCCCTTTAAACAAACTCATAGCTTGGTATTTAAGCTGACAGAAAATGTACCAAGATTTTTGCTGGCACCAAAATGAATAATTTTCAAAACACCCTAGGGAGCTATACACATAGATCTTACTGAAAATCAACAAGATTTGTACTCAGTAGAAAATTCTCTCCTTAGACAATTATTGCAGACAGATATTAGCAATTACTCTGAAAGGAATCTCCAAGATTGGATGATTTATTTTCTTTCTCCTTCTTTGTCATTGGGCTCGTCTTTCCTTCATATGGAGTATGCTGGACAGTGCTATGCTATTGATGCATGTGTTCTGTGTAAAGTTGACTTGAATTGGTTTGAAACTCAACTGCAGCTTTAATAACCATTTTTAAGGAGACAGCATGAAATGAATATGCTACGGTCTGCACAAAATTAAGATAAAACAAATGTAGACTTAGATCAGATAATTAACACATCTTTGTAAAGTGCTTGTAACAAATCCCAAGAAACTATTGCATGGTTCTTTAAAGCAAGGAGGTTAAGCTTTGTAAACTTAAGGAGGTTCTTCCTTCTCCCTTTGAAGGGATCTAAACTGGAAACCATTTGGTTTTTTTGTTGTTTTGTTTAGGGTCAAGAAAATGTAAATGACAATGAGATTGAAACATTTCAACCTCAAACCAATTCATTCTAGCTTCACAAACTGAAAAAAAAAAAAGATACAGAAGGATACAGATCTTTCCTGTGATATATAAACACAAAGGTTTAGACACTTCTTTCAGAGATGCTAAACAGTACAACAATGAATTGTAAGAGTGTTGGTGAGGAATAAGATCTTGATGACAGAAAAGAGGATAATGTATTTTCTGGAGGATATCCAGATTTTTTTCTCTTTTTAGAAAGACACTTCCCAAGTTTTACCATTGAATCAGATAATTGAGCTGAATATCAATTGCTGCATGAATAGAAGAAAATGCCTGGCATACATAAGAGAAAAAATTCTGTTAGTAACCTGCAGCAGAGAAAACAGGAATTCCAGTGCAGTTCCGTAATCCATGCCTAACGCTATTGTAGTACCCGCAGTATGTCACTGCGAACCCAGGCAGAGTATATACCTACAGCAAAACCAGGTGTGTATAAAGGAAAAAAGCATTTTACCATCCAAATACCTTGGGTTGAAGTCAATAGTGGCTACACTCTAAGAAGGTCAGAATTAGACTTTAAGTATTCATTCAATTTTGTTAAATTGAAGTAGGTAACCGTTATCCTGATGGTAAAAATTTTATTCTTTCCTGTGTATCTTGGGTTTTATCCCATTACACACTGACCTCACTTATATAATTGGCAAAAGGGTATTCCATTAAAAGTAAAAGCTTTTTTATTTCATTTTGTCTATACGGTGCAATTTTTAATGCCCATCCTCTTAGTGACCAAGCATTTACCAGGTTCACTAACTTTCTGTAGATGACTGTATATCATGGCTCCATTGCTCTAAAGTCAATCTACTGTTTTTTCTGTTTATTTAATTAAAGAAATGAACAGACCTTTCTTGTCCAGGCTGGCCATCTTCTAAAATAGTACATATGTCAGAATAAGTTGCAGCTTTCAGGTGCCAGGACAAATGCTGTGTATTGTATATAAGTACACAGACCTCAAAATGAGGCACATCAGAACTTTTAATCTTTAGGCTCTTCTCTGGCTGTTTTTTGTAATTAGATAGAAACTGTTGAATACATGATGGCCTATGTGACAAAGCTGAATTTCAATCCATTTTTCTGTGGACAACTGTGTACACTATGGATATGTTTGTCAGATCATTAACTTGCACAAATAGTTGATAGTTTGGCTAGTTTGATGGTTGAAGAAAGACAGAGCTGGAACTATTATATCCCTCCTAGAGGTTTCAGATGAGTGACAACAAGGGAATGCTAACACATCTAGTCCAAATTATCAATTCAAAGTAAAACTATGAGTGTTTAGCTTTGGCAGAATAGCTACCAATTAAATTTGTCCTTATAACGGAAAGATGAGGGATCAGATTCTCTAGGTCCTTTATACTAAAAAAACCAGATTGAATCTTATCTGAGATATCCATTGCTATAAACAAACCCTCAGCTGTATACTGTTAGGAGGAAGGCAGTAGTTTGAGGTCTTTCAATCAGTGGTGTTAAAGCAGCTTGTAAACTACTCTGAACTATGCTATAGGTGGGGAATGCAGTCAGCCTCAGCGCTGTGGTATTTCATCTGTCTTCTCTGTGCTCTCCTCCCAGTTGCAGAGACTAAGAAAAGTAGCTGTGACTATATTATGGACTTTGTTTTATGCAATTCTGAAAAAAGAAATAGTAATGAACAGAAAAGAATTGTTTGAAAATAGGAATAGGTGTGTTTTGCCTTTGCCTTCATTTAGATTTTAAAAGAATTAAAAACATTTATTTTAAAAATAAAGTAAGAATCTTGAGACAAACTCAGGCTTTTTGAGTGACAAATGGAGCTTGTAGCCACATAGTATCTATTAGCATCATTGAAAGTTGTACAAATTTTGCAGCATACTTCAGAAAAATCTCAGTTCCACAATGGTGTGATGCCATGGTCGCTTCAGCAGACCAGTGCTGTTTCAAAGGCTTCTAGTCTTTTTCATCCATGTTTTCAGCTTTGTTTAGTTGGAGAATAATCTCAGTATGTATGTCTGAAACAAACATACTAGCACTAGAATAGCTTCATTGAAGCTTTTATAGCCTATAGAAATTTTATAATTTGATTTATTCTAGGAATGGACTATCATAATGAGACAGAACTTAAGGTTTCACCCATTGTAATATTCATAATGGTTTTTGGTGTAAACTGAAAATAAAGAACAAGCACCAGAGGTTAAATTTTGAGAAACCAAACAAATTTCTACACTTCCGAATAATTATTTACAGTACATACCATATGTTTTGCACAGGTGAGCACAGGACCAAATCTTTTCTCAGAAGAAATAATTAAACATTCTACATTAAATGTTTTTCCTCTAAGCATTTTCGTATTACTGAAAACTTTCCCTTTTGACTCCATTTTCTCATCTGTTCCTGGTAAAGCATTTAATTCATGTATAAACTTTCCTATGCCCTGCTTTTATGGCTTTGCTACTAATACACAAGAGTACTGTCACGTACTTGTATGTGTAAAGTGGAGATAGGATCTAGTGGCATATTTATTAACTGCATTTCAGAGACCACAGTAGTACCTGTTAGAAAGAACACATTTTAGTAGAAAGATGCATTTATATTCATAAATTACTTTGCTGGTCAGTAGTTATATTTGTGTGGAAGGTGCAACCTGCTATCTGATCGGGTCTTAATTAAATCTTGGGAGCAAAGCATAGCCATTCAGTAGATGTCTTATAAATTCATTTCATGAACTGAAATAAATTTAATATAAATGCAGTACAATACATACATAAAAGACAAAACAATTGTACTAGAACTGATGGAAGAGATCTTAAATTAGATGTATGTGGCTTTTGCTTGTGATCCGTCAGCTGACAAGGATGATAGGTAAAGCTTTACCTTATTTATACCTGGTTCATGGAGGAAAGTAAGAAATAAAGCTGGAGGTGTTTCAGGCAAAAGGAGTTTTCTTATACATACAAATGCCAAAAGAGAGCTTGTGGAAACCAAAATACTTCCCATGTTCACAAAGGTTGCCCGGTTGATTGTGAGTCCAATGAAACCTTTCTGAAGCTTGGACCACAGAAGCCAGGGGCATCCCATCCAGGTTACCCCAGAACCAGCAATCTTTAAAGGACCTGATACTTACCTTTGGAAAACTGGCTGTCCTACAATTTTGCCCCAAAAGTGAAGTCTTTGGAGTCTAGGCAGATTTCTCCAAGGTTGGGCATAGGCCTGCAAGATTTGTCTCTGAGGTTGCCATGGCAGAAACTCCAAGCTCTGTCCAGAGTGGGAAGCCCCCACGGCAGTCCCAGCAGGTTCAGCCCCATGGCATGGCGCCTAGTGGCCAGTGCACCGAGCTCCACCACTGTGCAGATTCCCACTGCAAAGCAGAGGTGAAGACTTGAAAACATGGGAATAGTTGTCCAGCACCTGTGACTTCAGGGCTGACCTCCCAGCAGGTCTGTCTAGAATCCATCAGTTCTGAGAATCACAGAGCTTAGAGTAAATGAGTTGCTTGTTGCAACTGCTGGGTCCTGAGAACTTTTTTTTCTACGGAAACAACATGTTTTTGGAAACCTCTTGCTGTCAACTCAAATATTTCCAAACCCAAACTCTAAAACAAGCATGTTTCCTGGAAACTGGAAACTTTTTCACTAGTTCCCCTTATAGTTATAACCATGATTTTTTTCTCTCTAATTTTTGCTGTCCTCCTTCACTTTTCCAGTTCAGCATGTTATTTTTTTTCCAGAGCTGAAGTCTCTTTAGAACAGAGCCCCTTTGACCAAGTATAGAGAGGAATAGTTCCAGGAGATGCAAAACCAGTAAGAGAGGAAAATACCTTTAAGAGCTTCTTAACATGCAGAGAATAAAACCCACATCTCTTTATGGGGACCACATACTTTTTTTTTTTCTTCCTTCTGGAGTAGGGGGTAAGAAGATGGGGAAAAAGCCATTCATCTACCCCATTATAGACTTTCTTTCCATACGGGACCCCTGTGTTTTAGCCAGTTGAAGGTTTTGCAGACATTTCTGTGTTGGAAGATCTATAACTTTAACACACACAGTTGAGATACACCTAAACCCTGCGATACACAGAAGTCACTGCTTGAGCAGCAGAGGCTTAGTCCAATGCCTGTTGATGGAATCCTTCCCACTGATTCTAAAGAGCTTTCGATCAGTCCTTAGGTAAGCACAGCCACCAGCTTTAATATTTTTAAAAACGTACCAGCTCAGTTATGAAGAAAAAAGGGAAATACGACTTGATACGTAGAATCCTTTTCAATTTGCTGAGTTACTGGCTAGCTTCTGAAATACCTCACTCTTCATTTTAAATCAAGAAGTGTGCCTGAGCAAAGGAAGCTGTAAGCATTGAGAAGGGAGTGAAGTCAAGACTTAAACACAGACAAGCTGCTTTGGAGTTACTAATGCATTTTCCCTATTAAAATGATGCAGCTGCCAGCATTTCATGTTTTTCTTGCATAAGCACTACCAAATGGGGACATGCAGAGATGCCCCTTGTACCTTCAGATAAACTGTGCACATTTGGAAGTAATTGAAATGGAGAGAAGGCGGGGTTTCTATTGGCATTTACTGATATGGTCTGGTTTATATTAGGATGGAATTTCTGAGATTGGGAATGTATTACTCTAACAAACAGTGGTTGCTATAGGAAATATATGATCATCTGTATTATTCTACATGTACAAAAAAGGCATGCATACTGACAATTTCCTGGGATTAGAGTGTGTTGGGGGAAGTTAATGGACTCCAGGAGTGTTATACTTGTAATTTCATATCTTGTATTTGTCGTCTTTACCCTTGTCGTTGTAATAATTATGTATAGTCCTCAGGAATCTGTGTGGGCTGCAATCTGTCACCAGTATACCATTTTGTATTTTCCATCTTCAGTTCCATCTAGGACAAGATGATGACTGGGAACAGCCAGAATAGATTTACCAAGGGCAAACTGTGCCTGACCAATCTAGCAGTATACCTACTAGGATGAAATAACTGGTTCTGTGGACTAGGAAAGAAATGGATGTCTTTTATCCTGACTTTAATGAGGATATAAGAGAAAAAAATTCTGCAAAGAGGTCAAATTAACATTACTGGATATTTGAAGTCTACAGTTTGTTCAGAAAATAATATGGAAAACATCTGTAATGTAAATCTGTAGTCCGTGTTAATGTCTGCAGTACCTGTTAACAGTCTAATTTTCCTTAGCCTTTACCCAGATGTCAGGTGGCAGAAGAGGCTGACTGGGGGAAGGCAATACCATGCAGCTTCCAATTCTATCCGTGCCATGAAGATTCCCCGTAATTGTACATTTGGTAGTAGCAGCCTTCTGATACATCAGGCAACGATTACCATCCTGTTTCCCAAAGATCAGCAGATTTGAGGGGTTTGGTTCCAGCATCAGGTACATTCAAGCCCTGCTTCAAGGTCCCCATCTCAACAGCTTGTGCTGTATGCCAAGTGCATTCTCAAAGTGCTATAATATGTTTGATATTATTGTCTCTTGAAGGAATCTGTGTTACTGAGCCAGCATATAGTGACTGCATACACTGAAATCCTCTGTATTTTCCTAGCTCTGTGATACAGATGACAGAAGAAAAAAGGTGGGGGGAGCCAGACATAGCAGTATAAAGAAACAGGAGAGCCTAGGCTCAGGACACTTGCTACTGATACTGTATGGAAAAACTGAAAATATGTTAGTACAGATAGAGCCTGAGAGTATACAGCATTTGAATTTTGATCATCTTTTCAAACATGCAGCTCTCAAAGTACCAAGCATATTTATGAGGTTCAGATTGGATTTACTGTCACAGATATTGTTTCATGGGCACACTCCACCCCTTCCCTACCACTGTGCAAAATCAGCTTATTCTAAGATGACTTGAAACGGGGCTCAAAGAGTATCTAAGGCCAGTTCTTCCATGCTCCATGCACCCAAAGGCAACTGAAACTGTGACAAAAAGGTGTAGGGCATGTGAAGTGGAGGTGGTGATGCTGAGCTTCCACTAACATCTGGTCATTAATTTCAGCTTTGGGGACTTCCAAAATGCTGGCAAACATAGCTCCAGCTGGCCTGGGGACTGTTGCTTCTCCATGAGCAGGTAAATAGGCCAGATGGTCTCTAATTTTACTACTGTTTCTAGTATGGATGATGAGTCTTGGTCCCTACAGAGCAATACGCCTTCCAAACGCTGAACATTTTTATTCACCTTTTGACCATAGAAACAATGTAATTATTAGAAGAGTAGTAAAATGATTAGAGCAGTGGCTAAAAGGAAAGTCTGAGAGTGAGAAGCAAAGAAAAGGCAGCAACAATCACCTTGTTTTCTTCTTTCCGCTTCAGAATGGCAAAGTCTAGAAATCCATTTTGAACAGCTGCGCTTCCATTTGTGTTTGCTATAAAACAAAACTGTTTCACTTGCAAGAAGAAACTGGGGGAAACTGTTTTGTCTTTGCCATTTCTGTTCCTTTCAGCGAACAGCAACAACAAAAAACCAAACAAAACCAACCACACAACCAAATGAGAAAACCCCCCAAATCCCATCAAGCGGTTTCTAGGGCTCTAGTGTTAAGAAATGCATTAGAAAGTTGGGAGAATCCACATTTAAATGCTTTATCTTCAGTACTTATTGGAGAGAATTTTTGCCATAGCTGCATGCAGCACAAAAACTTGTAACAGGGTGGGAGGATGAGATTTGGAGACTCTGGAGCTGGAACCTAAGGCAATATTCAGACAGTGATTATGCAATTGTTGCATAATACGGAGAGTGCTCGCATGAATAATCCTATTAACATTAGAGTTTCACAATCAGGCAATTGAACACTGCACTGTTCAAAAGCATTTGCGTTTATGGTGGAAAAATCAGCAAAATCACCGTTAAAAAAAAATAGCAGACTCATAAATGTAGTCTTTCTCAGTGGGGGATAAGAGTGTAAGAATGTCAGAGGAAAGAATAGAGGAAAACATTTTCTCAGCTTAGATACAGTAGGAAGGATTGGTTTTAATGGTTTCCCTTGAGAAAGGGAAAAGTTGCGGAAAAGGTATAGATGACTATTATGGGTTGTCATTAATTTATCTGTTGTGCCTGAGAAGGGCTGTGAACACTGGGATAGACAAAATTGAAAGGAAAGGGAAGAAAAATGTACTAGTCACCTGAATAATTTGCAGTTTTTTATTTGTATCTAGAAAGAGCCAGAGCCAGCACAGGCAGAAGGATTCATTCCCAAACATTTGACAATTTTTTGTGCTAATGAAGCAGTAACTGGAGCATCAGGTGCAACCTCCTGTCCCTCCCAAGTTATAAGGCCCCTGTGACAGAGAAGTCACCCACTCCTGTGCTCTTGCAGACCCCGTGGGGTGAGGAGCCTGGGCTGCCGAGGGGGCTGCTCTCCCTCCCACTGAAGGTGAGGGCCAAGAGATTCCTCTGCAAAACGGCGGGCAGCGGCAGCACGCACGAGCAAGCTCTAGTGTCCATGCCAGGGCTGTAAAAGCCACAGCATCTCTCTGAGCTGTTTCTGTGCTCCCAGTGGGACAACACACACGCTGAGCCTGTGTTCATGCCAAGGGCAGCCCCGGGCCAGGCTCGGGCTGCGTGCGGGGTGGGAGTTGTGTTCCTTCTGCAAGATTCACATGCCGCCTCCTGCAACTTTGCCAGTTACAAAGCAGCCATGCATTTCTAAGGAACCTCTGCACAAACACAGAGGCAGCAGCAGCAAGACTGGTGCCAGCAATGCTGTGGAAAACAAGTCATTAAATATCTGATGTATGAAGTTTAAGCTACATGCCCAAGCAGAAATAAACCTCTGATAGGCTGCCTTTTTTTTTTTCTTTTTCTTTTTTTTTTTTCTCCCCAAAAGGTTTAAGGGTATGGAAAATGAGTAGGTCTATAAAGATGCGTCTCTAGGCATCAGGGACAAGGCAGAGTGACAGCTGAAATTTAACCTGAGTTAATGTTGCCAGAAAGAATTTGAATGTTGCTGATAGCTAAAGAATTTGTAAAGTCATCTGTGCAAAAAGACTGAGAAAATCTGTAGCTGGTTGAGGAAAGTCATCTGCTTTTATCTTGTGCCACAGTATTTGAAAAAGCAAATCCAGTGCGCTAAACACCAATAGCTGCAGAACACTGGAGCCTTTCAAAGCTAGTTTGCTTCTAGCTGGATTTATTCATTAGCTTTGTAAATGTTTTGATATGCCAGAACTTATGACCATTTCCAGACCAAATAGAACTGGTATAAGACAAAGAAAAATAGTATTTTTACAGTTGTTCCTATGTGACAATCCATGATGAATTCTAGTCTGGAGCATAACTGTGAGGCAATCTTCTCTATTCTGGTTTCTCTTATCCTATATATAAGAACAGTCATCTAGTAGTCTTCCATGCTTGTTGGTTTCTTGGATATATGTAATAGATTTGGATGTAACAATAGTCTTGAGGTTTTATTTCTATGGGAAGATACATCTGGAGAATGTACTGAAGGCACAGTTCATTTCTTCTTTGTTAGCCAGCACACTTTCTTTGTGTTTTCTAGAGTGCAAATGGAGTTCTCAATGTGTTCTGAGAAATAAATTGGAAAGAGCTAGTAAAGGCATATCCCTTTGCTTTAAAAACTGTATTTTAGGGTATGGCAGTTTGCATTTTCATTTTTGGGGAGATAATGAATAATTGGTAAGAACAGGCAAATCTCCACTAACATCAGTGCAGCTGCATTCATTTAAATTAGTTGAGGATCTGATTCACTGTATGACAAAATGTCTCGACTAATATAATTAGCTAAAGCTGCAATCAAAGCCCAGCAGGGATGTGAGTTGTTGCAGCAATGTAAAACAGGGGGAAAAAAAAAAAAAAGCAAAGCTAAAAGTTTCCAATATATATGAATATGTTCAGCTACATCTACTGTTCCATTTTTTTGTATTTATTGATGTGATAAGTGGGGTACTGTGCCAGGATGAGATGAGGCAGCTAGCTGAGTGGGAGAGTTTGCCTCATAATTATGAAAATTATTTTTTCCTTTGCCTTCATGTAAGTAACAGACATGTAAATGTAGACCTGTGGCTGCTGGATGAGCAGCAGAGAGAGCTGCTATCAGAGCTTATGTTATCCCTTGTCTTATTCACTGTTTACAAGGCTGTATGTTTAGCTCACCTTAGGCAAATTGCTATCTTTCTCTGTGCTTCAGCATGCTCATTCCCAGACCTGTCTGGCTAGATCTTCGAGGCAGAGCTTGCTCTCACTCTGTGCCTGTCATCGTGCCTCCTGCAATGAAACTAGCCCTCATGTAGCTGCTGCTGCTTTTTACCCCTCTCCAGCAGCACTAATTAGAATGAATGCAGCGATCACCACGAATAAATACATACCAGTATGTATGTATTTAGTCAAATCCCCTAACTATTAAGAAGTACAAGTTTGACAAGACAAAAATTTCCAACCCAGCCTTTGAGTCAGTTTATTAAGGTGGACCTCTGCCTACTATGTCTATTTTTTCCAGACTGTCACAATATCCAGGAGCCTCAGCTTTTCTCTTGGCTGCTGGTCTAAGCAGGAAGGCAGGAGACAAGAGCATAAAACGCTTTGTCACTGCCATTGTAAACAGTTTGTGTATTTGCTGCAGAAATGTGTTTCTATGAGGGGTCAGACTGTAATACCTTGTACCTTGTCAGCAGAAACAAGCTTCATGCATCCTGCTCCCACTAACAGGATTCTTCTTGTACATCCAGTTCTGGGTAAGAGAGAGTACAGTTCTTTTAGTTCTCAGTAGTATGGTGGGTACAACAGAAAGCTGCTTCTGGTAATATTTGTACATAAAATACAAACCACCATAAGTAAGTAAGTCTTACTTACTCTCAAGTTCCCTTTGTTCAAAATACCTTAATTCTTTAATGTCTGAGCTTTTTATGAAGTACAGTTTGCGAATTTCACCTCAGTTCCACATTTATTATTATTTTTGAGGATGGTTAATGATTTTTCTGATATCACACAGTTTAGGTAAGAATATTAATGGCTAATAGAAAAAGATAGTACAAAGATAGTAAATGGTGGGGTACATTGCTAAAAGCTGGCTCTAATATGTTCACCAGGCTATTAAGAAAAATAAGATAATCTGAGGCATTGTCTGGGAGTTACAGGATTATTGATTGTACAGTTTTCGAGCTATAAGGCTTTAGAACTGTGGGGCTCTTTTCTCTCCACCACACACTTGCAACCTGAGCAGAACTGGACTTTCCACTTCTTGCTGGCTCAAAACAATGTGAATTTGGTCAGGGATTTGCAAATTAAACAGTAGCTGCTGTAGTTAGTGCTGTCTGCCAGTATCAGTTGACAGGAAGTTTTTCAGATTAGGTTTTTGGTTTCATAGTTTTAGTAGCAACTTAGTCCTAGTAAAATCACCAGAACAGACTGCACTTAACTGGTGTGACAGTACATTAGAGTCTAATAAAAATTAATTCTTTATGGCCAAGTTGTGTAAAATGTGGATTGTTCTTCATTTGCAAAATGAAATAAAATAGTTTTAATTCTTTGGAGTGTCCCACTCCATAAAAGGCACTCTTCTTTCCTTCAAACTGCAGATACGGACACTTAAACACCTTTGTAACAAGATTTCTGTTCTTTAAGAGCCTGAAAGATAAACTTGGAGAACAAACTTCTGCACGTGTATGTCAGATTTCCTTATTTATTTTAAAGCATTTTGTTAAACAAATAATTCAGTTCCTGTCTTTGTGCTCCTCAGAGCACTCTCTTGAGCGTGTGTGTAGTCTAGAATCCAGAAAAACAAGACTGCTTGCCTTAGAGACAAATCAAACACATGTGTTTTTCTACCAAATATCTGGAGACCTTAGCTAGGGCACTTGAAAATATTTTTCTTAATTTCCAGATTAAAGGAAAAAAGGGTTATGAATTATTCAAATGTGTATATGGATTGAACATCAACTATCTGCTGATCTGTCTAGGATTTTATCTTCACACCTGTTAACTTGGATTTGAGAAAAGGTAAATTTTATTTTATGTTTAGATGTTGAAACTTTCTTGAGGTGTTAGCTGACAAAGAGCAACAAAGACAAATGGTAATGAAAACAAAAGCTGACAAACTAAGGGAAAGTTTCCCAAATGCAATCTAAGTTGTATTGCTGAAGTAACTGAGCTTCAGGCTTCAAAGAAAAGCAAATAGAACCTCCAGTTGTATCCCTGTGGGATGGAACCCACTGTTGAGAAATTTTGACGTGCCAGATGTAATTTGTGGTTTTAAGTCTGAAAACATCTGCAAAGAGCAGATGTTTTTGGTGACGATACCTGTCTTTTGGTGGGGGGAGTTAAGAACCTTTTGAAAGAAAAATAATTGTCTAGAGATGCTCGTATGCTCTTCAGTGCAAATATCTGTCTTGGAAGTCAATGGATTTTGGCTTCTCTATCAACAAATTGAGAATAGGATTGAGAAGTGCTACATTGTGACTCACCAAATAACAGGGATTTTAGCTGGCTTTTGACCTCAGAAAATTAAAGAGAGAAAGTCTCTCTGAAGGTTGATCACTCCTTCACTGGTTTACCTTCGCACAGTATCTAGCATAGGAATAGGAATCACAGAATAGTTGAGTTTGGCAGGGACCTTTTGAGATCATTGGTCCAACACCCCTGCTCAAGCAGGGTCACCTAGAGCAGGTTGCCCATGATGCTGTCCAGTCAGGTTCTGAGTATCTCCAATGATGGAGATTCTACAACCACTCTGGACAACCTGTTCCATCCTCAGAGTAAAAATGTGGGTTGGTTTGCGTTTTTTTTAATTAGATGGAAATCCATGTGTTTCAGTTTGTGCCCGTTGCCTCTTGTTGTGTCTGTGAGCACCACCGACTATTGAATCATAGAATCGTTAAGGTTGGAAAAGACCCTTAAGATCGTCGCGTCCAACCATTAACTATTGACTATCAGTAAATAGTTTTTTGCTAACATTATGCAAAAATAATAGTTTGCCTCACTGGAAATTTATTTCCCATTGCAACTCCAATAGCTTTGAACTGTCTCAAGTAAGACAGGTGGCAAGTTCAGCTCTCCTGGGTAGCCCTGCTGACATTTGGTGAACCAGACATTGCAAAAAGTGTATAAATCTAAAGCAGAAAATCTGTCATTTCAAGACTAACTGTTTTTGTCCAGAACTCAAAGTGTTTTCCAGATGAAATGAGGTCATGCAAAGCTGTGGTCATGCCCAAAGCCAAGGACCAGCTGACTAGAGCTGAGAACAGCTTTTGCGTTAGACCTCCAACCCAAACAAGCCGAGGGTCAAGGGCCAATGTGTTTGTGTAGCTTCAGCTATCCTGTTGGAAACATTGCAGACATAAGCCTGCACTTATATACTTTAGCTAGTCTTTTCTGCCCTTTCCCTTTGTGCAGGTTTGGAACTATTTTCCTCAGTGAGTGTAAATCTGTCTGAGCCTATGAGGTCTCTGCATGTGTTTTAATCAGATCCCACACTCCACTGTGAATATTCAGCTCTTTGTTTTATCTCTGTGATGGAATACTGAAGGCCAGAGACAGAAAACTCATGACGTTGAGTTGATGGCTTCCCCTGAAATAAATTAAGCTGAAGAATAGACAAGCTCTTACCTTGGAAAACAAATATGTATGGGAAGACGTCACCTATGAACAAGGTTGTGCACTCAGGTCTCTGCTTGCTTTGAGATGCTGAGCAAGCCTGCATGATGGCAGACTGCAACATGACAAAAGGGCAAGAGCCTCCCACCTCTGGAGGAAAATTTTACTATTTTATAGTGGAGATATTCCAGCAGCCTCATAAAACAGGGTATATCCCTATCTTTTTGAACGCAGTCAGACTGACTGAATCTCTAAGGGAAAGATGCGTGAGAGAGGGAACTATTGCATTCAAACTATTGCATTTCTAAAGAATCACTGTTTTGGGGTGTCTTCTTTATTTAAAAGGCAAGTTGTCTGGTCAGAATCCTGTGCAAAATATGCATGTGAGATGAGCTGCACCTATAATATGCTAACAGCTACCTAAAGTTGGCAGTGCTGATCCAAGTCCTTTGAGAAGGGCAATGCAGCACCCCCAGGTGAGGCACTGCTTGGAGACAGTTTGGCTGCTAAGAGTTGCCTGAGGCTTGGTCGCAGCAGAGTGGATAATCCTCACTTGGTCACTGTATGGTAAAGACTGGCCTCCCGAGGCAGGAGCTCTATCTGCTCGCAAAGCCTTTAGGATATATATACTGGAAAGCTCAGTTGGCAGATAGAAGCAGGGTATGTTTGTATTAGAAAACTAAGATTTGACATGATCAAACTACCAAACAAAAATTGAACTGTGGGTAAATAGTAAAGTATATAACACTGTGAAACAGATCAAGAATAAAAGAGCCAAGTGCCTACATGAGCTCTGAGATGAGTTTCCACTAGAATAATAATCTTTAAAAGCATCTATTTTCCTTAAAATCATAAGTTAATCACATAATATGCTTCTGACAGGTATTATGAACGTGGAAAATAGCTCTAGTTTTTCAGACTGTCAAACAAACTGATAAGCCATGCCAGTAAGTTCACCAAACCCGTCTAACTTAACATGCTGTTTCATTGACATATGCTACTTACTGTTACATGTACCTATATTGCTAAATAAAATCAATTATGTATGTATAATCACATTTATTAAGCACTGCAACTGCTTGCATGTTCTGGTAGGCACACTGAGAATCTATTTACTGTAGCATGTTTTTGTGAACAATAGGTGGGGAACTGCCGCTGTAGCTATTTATTAGGACAGCATTAAATGTGAAAATTTTGGGACCAGAAGGAAAGATAATATTTATGTTTGTTTAGGTTTGTTACCATGGTACTTAGAATAGTTTCTAAGGGAATGGAAACAAATTGGTAAGTTACCATTACCCACTAGTATCAGTACTACAGGGGGGGTTGTTTTTAAAAGCCACTAACCTCAGCTTCATTGATTTGCCCAGAACCCTTTTTTCTTGTTTAACTTCTTTCTCTACATTGAAAAGGAGAAAGGAAAAAATCCCTGGTGGAAACCACTATTTGAAGTTATATCTGGATGAAAGCACAGAAGGTAACTATAAGATAAAAGGGAAAAATGCTCACAATGATTGATCCAGGTAAAGGAAAATAGAAATTTAGACCCAATAGCATTCACTATCTAGGTTATTCAGGGCGAGGGGTGTGACTGACATAGTCCTTAAGGACAGGGTCTTTGTGCTGTTTCATTGCCTTGGGGGAGTGCACACATGCACACAAACGTGTTCTATAGAGTATATTTCATATAAGACTAAGACTGTTCTAAATGAGTTTTCCATATGCAGAATGGCTATCTTGCACTTAATGCAGAATTGCAATGTGATTATGACAATTCAGATTTCAGAGAGGGATGACTAGAAATACTACAGATGCAGTACAAAATGTAAACACGTCAAGCACAATGAAATGCAGAATCATGTAGAAGTTAAAAATAAGAGACCTGATAATGTGCATTGTACTATCTTGATGTTTCTTGGTTGTTGTAAGGCACAAAAGGAAATATTATTTCCATTTATTTTTCTTCTCTGTGGTTCCAAATAAACCTATTGCTTGACCAATTTCCAGCCTACTTGAGAGGTGACCAGGGTGAGAGATATTCTTTTAAATTTGCAGCTCCTGAAAGCACATGACTACCTGAAAATCTCAAGAATTTTTCTTTAACACCACACACCCACACACATACCCCCGAAGCAATTCTGGGAGTGAACGTCTTCTAACAGGCTCAAAGGAGGGAACAAAGAAGGAGAATTTCATATTTACATTATAGATTATTTTTAAGGCACTCATGTGAATGTATATGATTTTTCTTTTTAAGTCTCTGATTAAGTGCCACTTATGAAGCATTTTTTTGCCTTTAAAACACAGAACCCAAAATCTTCTTTACAAGACTGAGCAAGTAACAAGTGTCAAAGAAAAAGTCTATGGCTGTCCTCCCACAGCATCATCCTAACACCTGTCCTGGTCTGCACTGACTTGCTGCTTTTCTTCCTCAGTCCATGATCTAAAACATACCATGAGAAATGCTTAGGAGAAATCAGACATTGGGGAATCCCTGACAATGCAGCTCTTGTAACAACCCCACTTTTGAGAGATAAGATTTGTCCTAGACAGCATGCAATTTAAATGAAACTGCAGAACCCTGTTTTATATATAGCATGTGTAGTAAGTACTCTGTGATGTTCATGTGCACATTTTAAACAGTAGTTGTTTCTCTATCAGCAGTGTGAAATGCATATGTATTCATTTGCATTATATATATCTCTGTCTCCAAATACATGCATCTAGGTGGTCTTCCTCTTTTTTTAGGCATTCTTTCATCTCAAATTTTCAGGAGGAATTGCTAACGTTGATTAACTTTTAGGGCAGCCTCAGCTGATTTGCAATGTTGCTTCTGAAATTACGTGTAACATACATTTGGTAAATTTTAAAAGCAGGACTGGTGGAACTTGTCCTTTCCACAAGAGCTTTTTTTTGAGCTTTTGAAGTCATTTTAAAACCATGCAGACTAGAATTAAAGCAAATATTCACAGAAAGTGCATAATGAAACAGCCTTAGAGGTCTTTATCAACAGCCAGTGGTACTTGGACTAAAGCAGTGCCTTCCAGAAGGGCTCTGCCAGCACCAGCAAGCCTTGCTTTACAGCAAGACCTCACTTTTCAGACAGAGCTGGCTGCTGATTACACACATACTGTGTCTAATCCTGGGGAAGAGGAGGCAAATTTTGTGCTGAGAATCAGGCCCATGTTCTTAACTGCCTCAACCAGAGAGAGAAAAACTCAAAAACATGGTGTAATTTAAGCCTAAAGTCTCTAAAATCATAGCAAAGAAAGAGTTTCGGGTTCATTATTTGAGAATGAATGTGATTTTTTTTTTTTCTTTTTTAAGCCTCCTGATATTTGCTGTCTGACTTGGGATTTTTGGCTGCATGGGATCAATCACACACTGAAATTTTATTAATAAATCATCATGGTTTTCCCCAGCCACACTGAGCAATAAAACAGTTAATTTTCTTCTACTTAAAATGTTCTTAGTGAAGAGAGTTAATTGTCGCTTCACAGTTTTTATCTTTTCAAAGTAGAATTACGATTCTGCCTGACATCAAAAAAAAAACTGAGCAAACATCTGAGCTTGTGCTGGGATGCAAACAGTCGCAGGGAGAGCACCATTTCTGATCCTTGCACTTGGTTCTAGTGGTCTCCAGCAGTGTTTGGGAGGGTTACCTGGCGACCAGCTGCACAAACACTGTACCTGGCCCCTCCAACCAGCAAAACCCTGCCTTTGCAAACCTTCTGTGTAAACAAACATCACAAATAAATACCAGAGCGGGGACTGTCCCAATTAAACAGCTGTAAAAATAAAAAAATAAAAATTGAAAAGGCTTGCCTTATGACCAGGCTGTGAAACCACAAAGAAAGCATCTGCAAGCAGCAGTTAGAACAAATAATACTTTCCATTCAGCTGTACAGGCAAATTCACTTGCAGGCAAGCGTCTAGGATGCTGGTTGTTACATTTAATAGTTACTTGCAAAAAAGTAACGTCAAGCTCTCTTCCAGGCTCACTTTCAAACAACAGGCTGCCTTAATCTGAAACATCATTGAAAATATACTTTTTTGGCTAAAAAGCCTGATTAATTAGTTTAGAACCATAACAAAGTGAAAGGTTTCATATTTAAGCAAGGTCTGCTTGCTTAAAACATATAAAAACCACATAAATTCGGAGTAGCTTGTCCTGCAAAAAAGAAAACTGCATTCAAAACTACTCATAAAGATATCTTGCCTCTGATAGGAGAGATGGACTTTGTACATAAGAAACAGTACTTGCTCTACAGGGTATGATATTATTAAGCAGTAAAGAAGTATAAATTTGCAGGATATTGATTGTATCTTCTAAGTATAATCCTAGGAAATATTGTGGGTTTTTTTCTTAAAAATTATTGATGTTCACTCTATAGTTCATATGGAAGAATATGAGAAGTTTAGGGTTGGTGTAAGGATGTCAGCTGGATGTTAGTTTGTTGTGATAATGCTAGGTGATATTAGGATGTAATTCTTCTGACAGGAAAACACATTTTCAATTTTATTTTTTTAATATTCCTTTCTTGAACTATTCATAATGATACTAATTTTCCTCATTGTAAACAGATATCATCACAGATATTCTTGTTTTAATTCTGAGCATTGCATCCTACTGGAGGTAGGGTTGCCTTTTTAATTAATGGAGTCAGCGTACAAATAACACACTAGAGGTGAATTTTAGGTAGCTCTATGACTTGCTGCCATATGACTAGCTTTAGCTCTCGCAATAAGCTTTCAGAGACCTTGCCAATGAACTTTAAGGTATATTGACCTCAGTTATATAGTCTGCTTCTCTACCTGATACTTCTTTTTACTTTCAGCAGAAGGAATTTAGTGCCCACATTTTAACTCTTCAATAGGAAGTCCAGCGTCTCAGCTGAAAATGCTGGCTGATGTAGGCTAACCCTGAGCTGCTGGGCTTTGCAATGGCACATGTGCAGGTGCATGTTCTGCTTCCTTTTCTACTGTTGCAGCCATACCTGGAAAATGATATGAAAATGCACCACACCGCTGCAGCGATGTGCAAGGGTTCCTTTGCCCGTGCCACTTCTGGCACCTGGAACAAGCCTGGCTGATTGGCATTTCAGGAGAAACTTCTGTACAGGGTGAAGCATCAACTAAAATACTGTCCGCTCAACTCTGTGGTCCTTTGGGTCCTTTCAGAAGTGTAAAGCGGCAACAGGGTGTGTCTCTCCTCAGTTAGCTGCTCCCTTGGAAGTGAGCGTAGACTGTGGGAGGCAGATCCCAAATGCCAGCACCAAAATTGCCCTATGCCAGGGCATTCATAGGCATTAGATTCCTGTCTACTCTGTGCGCCCTTTACTCTGCCTTTTTGTTAGAGCAAAACACTTGGTGGTATGAAGCTAAGCTGTGGCCTACTGTTTTAAGTGATTTTTATCATAGTGTTTGCATGTCAAACGTGGTATAGTTCATATTGTTTCTCATTAGTTTCTCTGGTTTTATATGCAATTACCTTTTTTCCAGTGAATGCCCTGGTTTTTAATTGTTCAGGCTGGACAGTATCATCCACCCAAAAAACAGTGCATGATTTCTTGAGATCTAAACTTGAAAATCCTTCTCCCTGGCACCTAGTATCCCAAGGCCCTTCCTTGCTGCTTCCATGCTGCGTCAGTATTTGTCTGCCAAGGGCTTTGCGTGAGCTCTATTGCCTGTGTAGGAGGTTATCTGCGGATGCTTTTTTTTCCACTTACTCTGCAAAAGTACAAATTGATTTCAACCTGCTGAATATTTCTGCATACCTTGTATTTTCTCATTTAGAAACAAAGAAGCCCCTAAAGGTTTCCTTCACTAACTGTACTTTAGATGAGGTTGTGAGCTAATTGCTGAACTGCCTCGTGTTGAAGATTATTTGGGTTTTCTTACAACAAAATGACTAAGAGATGAAGGATTTTGAAAGGGGTCAGCCTCTGACTCTCTGCAAAGCCCTGTCTGAGGGCACTGACCCTCATGGAGGAGAGCTGGGGGCTTTGTGTGGAAGGAGGCACACTTTTCCCTCCTGCTGCCTCCAGGTATTACAGCTGTCTGCCCAGAGTAACCTTCTGGTCTGTGATGGGCTTGAGGAACAGCCCAGATCTCCAGAGCTGGAGTAACAGCAAATGAAATGACACAGATGCAACTTCTGGGCTGCTGCTGTCTCATTATCTTTGTTGGGTCCCTAGTGTGTGTGTATGTACATACATACATGTGTCTGACACCTAGGAAATTTGAAAAAATGTGTCACTTCTACATTAAGGAAGCCTTGGTCGTTCTTTTTGCATCATCTAAGGCTAATTCACCCACACGCTGTCTGCACCAGCTTCTGCAGTTAGGCCCAATGACAGGGCTGTGTGATCAGACTTAGACCTGCAGTTGCTTGCTCAGTTATAGACCAGGACACTGCAGAAGATAAATCCAGAGATGTGTCCTGTGCAGGAAAAAAAAAAAAAAAAAAACCAGTCCACATAAAACTATCCAAACTTCATTAAACTTTTTAAAGAAATCAGAATGTGAATATAAGTGGTATAAATAACTTGTTAGAAAGTTGAATCTGAGAGACTGTTCAGGAGGTTTAACCTTGGATGCTTTAAAAACAACTAAAAATTCCAGAACATTTCAGCAGATTATACTCTAGGTAACAAACATACTTTGAAGTAATTTTCTCTGTCTAGATTGCAGTTAGGAACATTCACTATAAAAGGAAATTACAGTTTAGGCAGGTATGAAGAGAGCAAAAGACTGGGAAATACCCATTAGGAAATCAACATTTCTCCTCCCTTGCAATCTCCATTTAAGACCTTCAATGCCCTTTTCAAGCATGGATGAAATAATTTACATGAAATGAGGAAGCATTGTGACCACTGGAAGAAAATCAGACACATAACTGATGTATTTTTCCCATTTCTCCACATGCTGTGAGTCTTTGCGTTCAGACCATCTTACCTGTTCAATGCCATAGGATCACACTTGGCGAAACCATCTGAAGAACTGCAGTGGCTCTTTGATTCTAGCTCTCACAAACAAACAAACAAAGTCATTCTTTATTTAATTGCAGTATTAGGATTAGGGTTTTTTTTTAATTTAAACATTAATGTTCTCAGTTTCAGTAGAGAATTTATGATGATGCCAGTATTTCCAAAGACATAACAATAATCACAGTTCTTGGGGTGTTTTTTCTCCTTACTGTGAACACATAAATTGATCTAAACTTCTTAAAACTACTCCTGAAATCCAGGCTACAAGCTCGTGCCTGCTGCTACACTGAACACTACATCTGCTTTAAGAACACAGGCAAGTATTTTTTTGAAGCCTGATGTGGGCATTATAAAATACAAAACTGCCAGCCTCCTGAAATAAAAATTATTTTGATTTCCCCAGCCCTGTGTGACCCTGGCAAAAGTATCTAATGATTGATCCCACTGCATTACACTTCAAGGTGCCCCACCGAGGCCCGCAGCCTCCCTGGGAAGCAGCACAGCACCAGGCAGGACGCGAGGGCAGATCTTGCCCCGCCACAGTTTTTGAGCCAGCATGCTCCAGAAAAGCAGTGGGAGTAGCAGGGGGAAGCATTTTGATACTTCAGCCACCCAGGTTTAATCTACCACAAAAATATGCATCAAAATGCACAGGTTTTCCCCATTGTCGGGGTACAGTGATGCTGTCTCTCTGCCTGCCTTACTTGGTAAGATTTTCTTTAAAAAATTTGGAGACTTTTCTGAGAGGTATGAAAAATCCAAACCATTTGCTATTGAAATTAAAAGAAAGACAGAGATTTTGGTTTATGTTAGATTTGGGCCTATTTATGTGTATAAATAGTGGTCCATGAAAATTAATTGTAGTACTTTAAATAAAACATTTTCCATTAAAAAATATTTTCATATTCAGAACTGAATATCTTCACTAAAAACCATCAACAAAAAAAAGTTTTTATAGGCATTTTTTGATGTCTTAGTTGAAATCATATGCCAATGCTAGCAAAATGATCATAGAAGTCCTTATTTTACTGAAAACACAGATTTTTGACCACAGCAAAGTATTGTCATTTCCATAGTATCTTCAAAACATTAAAATAGTTGCTGTAACTGAATTGCAAAAATGTTAAAAAAGGAAATTAAAAAAGGCATTATTTTTGAACCTTCAAGTGAAAGCGTGTACATATTGAACTAAACACGTCATCTTTTTTGATCATGTTACCTATTGCATTATTATGCTTTTAAAGTCTTGTAGAAATATGAACATAGGCTACAAGATCATACCCAGGAAAACTGGGGCTTTGCTTATTTCAGCCTTGCCCACTTCCAGGAACAGCTCCCAAAGTCTTGGAACACGTTGCATAAATCTTTCTGAAGAAATTCCTCTAGGATCCACCTGGGAATCATGCTGGTGAACAGTTCAACAACAGCTGGTCATATCTGGCAACAACATCCCAAAAATGAGGAGGTCCTCCTGTTAGTGGCATAAACTGCCACTGTTCAGAAATTGGGGGGGGATCCACACTAAAGGAAAGAAGGTTGGACAAAAATATTTCTTTTCTTAAGAAAACACTGTTTTTGAAAAAGTATTTCAATAAGCCATTCCATATTAAATGTTTTTTTTTTAAACTAATAAGTAAGTAAATAGTGATTTGTCCAGCAAAGAGCAAATCTGCATGCTTCTGAAGGTTCACTTTTACAAAGAAAGCTGGATATCTTCCCACCCGGATCTGGAGCTAATGTAGAAGATAAGATATCAAGAAAGGGCCAGAAACTCCTCTTAATGAAGGGAAGAAAAATCAGATTAATAACTGTAATGCATTTGAGCAACCATTTATTTGGGCTAGCATCAAGATCACACAAGCCAAGTGATATTGGGAACTTTGCATAGCAATATAGACTGAAGCTGGCATGGCCAAATACTTGAATGGAGTAGCCTCAAAACTGCTTTGGGAATCAGTTATGTGAGTGCTGGTCTAAGTAGTTTTGTTCAAATATCACTGTGTTCTACAGGAATATTCAGATTTTTTTTTATATTTGTTTTTCTAAAGGCTGGCGACAGAAAATTGAAGATCACCATATTTGATTTAGCTTTTCTTTGTGACGGTTATTAGCTTTTTAACAGATTATAAAATAAACTGCATTCTGTCAGTTTTGCTACACACATTTTATATCTATTCTAACTCCTGAAAATAACATAAAACATCATCTTTAACGAGCAGTTGAGTTTACAATTTAAGTTCTATGGAGTCATGTGGTAAGATAGTATTTTCACAGAAATTGTCTCATGTTATTTGCAAACTATTAAACAGGTAAAGTATAAAGAGCCATAAAAACGGTTTGAAGAGCAAGCCACATTACTCCTGATTTAGGCTGGGATTGTATATGAAATTCTTGGACCTCTTAGAAATAAATAGATGCAAAGCTTGGTTCATCTGGTATGAAAGGCAGACAACAAATATCAGACTTTATCTTAATGCAGATAATGGTATTCCAAGATAGATGGCACTTACATACGAGAATGTGCTACAGAAACTTTTGGATTTCCTCAAGATCTCTTTATTAGCAGGTATGCTAAAATTGCATATGTAGTAGGGTTATAAATATTGTACACAGCCTTGCTTAACCAAAATAAGTTGTCTTATTTACTAGTGAAAGTTGATGTGTCATCTAATAAACAAGCTGTTGGGAATAACTTGCTTTTTTTTCCTCATGTAATTGTATCTAATGCCTGGTAGGGCAATGACACATCTCAAGAAAATCAGGTTATGTTGATAGTGCAATAAAACAATAATAGTAAAAAATTATGACTATGCTTGAAGTTTCACTTGTGACAATAGACAATTCTACAAGAATAAATATTGCAGCTTCAGTTCAATAATTAATTATAAATAGTGACAAAAAATTTTCTGTACTACTAAACCTGGACTGCTCATGAATTTACATTATAAATGAATTGTATGGATTAGGCTCTGTATCTTAAACATATATATCAGTAACGTATCGTGAAAGCTTGTTAACATTTGGAAACTTTTGTCTCAATCCATTATAAGACCTGTATCTGCTACTAGTCAGAAGCAGGAAGGCTTTTCTGTATGTCCTGAGTGTTGACTGGGAGAATAACATAACTAGTTTGTGCCCTTTGAACTGAAAGATATTGTGTTAGAATACAAGCAGTTCAGGAAAAAGTTATTAGATATTGGCCTGACGTTAGCATCGTGGGAATGTCTGGAAAACAATTTTATGAAATCTGGGAAGGCAGCAGAAACCAAGACTGCCTCTAATCCAAGAAAAAAGTAATGGAAATCTGTCTCTCTTTTCTTAAGGATTCCAGTCAGTCAGCTATTTCCTGAAGAAATATTTCTATACACAGAACTTGCTCTTAGACATCATCAGAAAAGCAGGGGGAAATCTCTCATTTCCTGTGCTCAGGCCTACTAATACACATGGTCTTCGTTAAGCACTATTAGTTGTTGCTTGGCACGTGCGCCTCTGTCCTATCAGCTATTTTACGTGGGAGTCTTGTTGTTGTACGAGTCTGATCACAGCAACGGTGTTGTGGTAGCTTTACTCCTCTGAGGAGGTCCATTGCATTTACTGGGATTGCTCTCCTGAGTAAAAATTCCCATGAGTTCATCCTGACAAGATTGAGTCCTTTATTTGTGTTAGCCTAGTAGACCTTAAACCCACATGTGTATACCTTTATTTCACAACATGAGTAAATACCCAGGCAACAGACTCATAGTTTCAAGCATATGAAACAGAACAGAGCGCTTTGTTAATACCTGTCTGTGGCACACTTTCTTCCATCTTTGCTCCTTCTCATACTGAGTGCAAGGTTCCTGCCTGCTCCCCAAAAGCCCATAAATATAGTAAGAAATAAAGACCTTTTCAGAGTTGGAAGCAATTTTAGACTACAAATTCAATCCAAAACCTACGTCTTTGTTACGTTCCTCAATTGCTCAGTAAGAGGCTCTGATTTGGAGGATATGCATAATGAAATAAAGAGCAGCTTTGGCTCAGGCTCTAGGCAGTGAGACTATTACTGATCCCTATGGATGTGGACTACTTGCAACATCTATGACTGATTTCGCAACTCTTTCTCTTGCTACTGTTGTATGAAAAATATATATAAACATATGTTCTACCACTTAGCGTTTCAGGATAAGTCAGCTTTATTTTACTGAAAATCGATCAGGTTTTAAGGGATAGTCCCAATGTTTATGCACAGAACATCTTTTTTTTTTCTCTCTCTAACCTTCTTCTGTCTGTGTCTCTAGTTTTCAGCTTGCTTAATTTAACGATAACCTTGGCCATCGTTTGTATTTTAAGCGCTGTATAGCAAGACAAGAGATTCCATAGAAATTAAATTGGGAGGATTTTCCTTTTCAGCTAGTTTTAATATGGAAACTCCTTGATGGAAATGAAAGGATTACTTTTTTCTCCACTTCAGCTATGACCCAAGAACAGTATTCTTGTGTTTTGCACCAGAGCTAGTAAAAATGATAGTGCAGACAAATCATCATTGGAAAGGTAGTGAGTGGTGCAATAAAGAGTAAAAGCAGGGCAACCTTTCATCACCACTGCAGTTCAGCCGCCAGAGCTTGATAGCATTTTCCATTCCATTCTACTGACAAATCAATGGCAGCAGAGACTAGATGATATAAAATAAAAATCTTTGTTGTTTTCCAGATAAATTAAATACAGTTACTGAAAAAATGGGAATCACGCAACCTCTGATTGACTTCAGTTAACTGTATAGACGGCAATGGCCTCAGGCTATGCTCAAGAGGAAGCCTTTAGGCTCATATATGCATGGTGTGGGATAGAGTCGTTTGAACCTGGGGTGAGGGGAAAAGGCTGGGTTTTATAAACGTAAAAAGTTAATAATAAGTATAAAAACCCCCATAAATTATTTCAAAATCTTGGACATATTATAAAATTAAGACTTTTTCAAAGAGCAATCTTTGTTCTTGGCTATATTGTAAAGACAACTCGCTAGCACAGGACAAGTTTTGTAGTCTGGCAAGAACTATCTCTGCTGAACTCAGTAGGAATCTCATTGGTTTTGCACTGAAAACTGCAGAGCACAGCTCACTGAGCTTTTCCTAATTCATCTATTTTTAGCATTAATTAGTTTGAGAACAGGAGCAGTTTTGAGGTGTAAATAAAAGCATACGATATAAAAATAAAAATTTTTCATTGGAATAACAAAAGTAAATGTCTGAAAACCTATTTGAAAATGATGCTGAGTACAGATCAGTAAAGATCCCTCTACGTTAAGTATTTAGTGCTTCCACCTAAAATATTGAATCTGATGATTCACTAATTAATGAACAACGTCACAAATCTGCTAGAGAAGATCATGGCAGTGTTGGTACAATGAAAGGCACAGGTTCTGTAGTGGCCACATTAGGAGTAAAAGGGAATGAGCAGGAAGCCAGGGGGGAGTGCTCACCCCTGCTGGGAACCGGGGCCACAGGCACATGGTGGCTGGGGAAACACTGTGCCTCCTCCTGCCCACTCCCTGTGCAGTCCAGAGACCTCCTTGTGCCCAGCCATGGTGTGCAAACTCTCCCTGGGGCTGGGGAGCAGGGAAGGAGGGTGCTGCTGCTGCACTGGGGTGTCTCAGCTCCCTCACCGGCATTTCAAATGAATGGTAAGGCTGCGCAGGTCTGGCCATCCTCTGGAATGGAGCACAGGTCTACCCAAGCCTGCAAGATCTCATTGGGTCACTGTTGGCTAAGGAGGTTATTTTGAGATGTGCTCTAGTGAAACTTCAGTTTTAAAAGAATAATTGGAGCATCATAATTGTATGGGAATGGCTTAATGATGTTCTTTGTTGGAATTAAAGGATACAGGAATTGATCTGAGGTAACAGGAATATGTGGGTTGGAAATAGTAAAGTGTGATCCTGTTATGATCAGGAAGTGTTTAGTAGCTTCCTTATATTTTCCCTTGTTCTTTTAAAATAACCTGTTTTCCATTGTAAGATATTCTAATTTCTAAATTCACCTCAGTAGGTCTCATGCTAAAATATCAAAGAAAAATAGTATTTTTATTATTTTTTTAACTTCCATTATTTTAGATGTTTAGTTGATTTTGTTGCTCTGCCAATGTGGTGGCTACAGTGACTACCCATATGAAATTTATTTGCTTTTTACTTGCTTATTTAAAGAGTTGTTACTAGCTCACTCTCAGTTTATCAAATGGGTTAATGAAGAAAAAGTTTATTGTCATCAGAATTCTTTACATTGTGTTTGAACTATTGCTTACAAATAAATTATTATATTAAACTAGCTCTCTTCACTTCTAACAAATATCTTATGTTCTATATGTTTATTATTTAAATTTATTAAGCAGGTCATAAAACTTATTTCTACCTCTGGGCGATTTATAAATTTCTCTTTTTGGTTGGTCTTATAAGTCAAAATGTTTTGTGCTTCTAGTTTCTGATTTGATCATTCAAACATTTTAAACACTGTGTTACTGATTAAGGAAAGATGAAATAGCTCTTATGCCATTTTTAGGACCAATTTTTCAATGATTACTTACTTAGAATAAATTAAATTATATTCTGTAGGTTTACCAAGATTATCTCAAATAAACCAGCAGTTAACTGCATGTCTCACAAATGACAAATAATGAGATATATAGATAAGCAGAAAATTATCTGTTTTGATTTTTTGACTGGCTCCATTCAACACATAAAATGTGAAACAGTTCCTATAAAGGAGAATACTCCATACCCAAAAAAGGAGCTAGTTTATTTTCAGGTTTTTTGGCACTACTGCAATAAGAAAGCAGCATTTCTCAGATGTTTCTCATTAGTCCCAGTGCTAGCTACTTTCCAGATAAATGTGAACTATCTCCTGAAAATGAGAAAAACAGTATCATGACAGTGAGGCTGCAGAAATAGATCTCCTATCGGGGGGGTGAAAAAAATCCAAAAAAGCATCATTCATATTTGCCTAAAAAGGCAAGGATTCAGCAAAATATTTCCATATCTACTAATCTTCAAGTATACTTCAAGGTGAAACATTGTCCTTACTCAAGGAATGGCAAAACGCACACTGGCTTCAAGACAAGAGAGACATTTCACCTGAATGTATAATTCTGTGCTTAATTACTGTGAGGAACATAGGGCTGAAGTACCTGGGGCGGGGAGTAGTCCTTTATTTTAGGTCTCTGTCACATTTGGATGCTTTTGGATGTCTGGACTCCCATGGCTCTGATCAGTTGTGCCCAGCCAGAACAGCACTTTGTGGTGCACGTATAATATCCTATTGCATTTTGGAAGAACCTGGCTCGTTGCACTTTTTATTGGAGCAGTGACACTGCTTATTCAATGGTGACTTGTTTGGGTGAGAGGCTCCTTGTCCAGGCAGTATCAGAAAGAAAGGACTATATCTGAAGAAATAGCCTTATTTCTAAATTACATCAACATCTTAATAAAATGATCATGTAAGATGAACTACTCATAGTGCCTTATATTTAGAATAATTGTTCGTGCCCTGTTTCAAGGCAATGAATGTATAGACAAAGTAATACATATCTAAAATGCATAAGGAAGCATCACTCCATTGAATTTGTCTACTTTCCATTGTCTTATTTCTCTGCATAGTAATGTTTACTAACCTACTGGTAGTTAGATCGCACTATCTTTTCTCCTTAAAACAGACACGGGCTAACGACCGTCTGTTGTTATAAAATTTACTATCCACAAAGGATGCTATAAAAACAACCAGTAGAGCTGACTGAAAAATAATTTTAAAAAATAAGCTCAATTTACTATTTTGGTTTAGGAGGAGGGGAGATCTTTTTAACCATATATCTTTTCAGGTATTTTTGGAGGACATCAACTCTTTCAATAAGACGGGTTTGATTTTTATAGTATTAGATTGAATGTACAGGAAGGGAGGCAGCAGTGAAATAAATCTAACTAAATGAGGCCACAGAGTGGTTTCATATCTAAACTCAAAAGCATTATGTGTGCTTTTTGCTCAAGTCATGATATCTTCACTGCACTGCACTGCACATAAAATAGTTTCCTATCCATGTCAAAGCACATCCAGAAACACCTGGATTTCAGTGCCATTCAGCTTGAGAATGCTGAGCATGGTTTTGGTCTAGATCCTCATGTGGGGTAAATTAGTGTGGCTTTGTCAGCTTCCGTAAAGCTTCAGTAAAGCAATAGCTATTTACACCAGCTGAAGATTTGAGGTGTATTCCTTTCCCTCCCCTTTTTTGGATAGTCTCTTGCTTGAAATCAGTATGAATTACTATGTGGATAAACAATACAGAAGCACTTTTAAATAAAGGTAGTTGCATATTTAAGAATGTGGATACTGGGAGCAAAGTTGAGTGAAACAATACGTACAAATCACTGAAGGCTTTCTAACTTCTTCGAAGTCTCTTTCAGTCTAAAAGCATTTCAGTATTAGCCCTTACACATGCTGTAGGGAATAAATACGTATCAGAAGCCAGGCTGCAGCTAAACATTGAAGTCTTGACGTTTGACCTCTAAGAGCCTGTGAAAAAGTACAGCTAGACAGATGAGGACAGCAAAAAAGAAATGCATACATTTATTTTATTTGTACATTAGTTTTGAGTCAAAAACACATCAAAATAGAAAAGATTGGATATGCTGGGAAATGCAGGGACAAGGAGTTGCGTGCTTTAAGGTAGCTGTATGTTAAGGGGTTTTTGAAAGTTTTTGAAAATTAATAAGGACATACCTTTCTCCATTTTTCCTTATGTCCCCTCCTAGAAAATAGCATGAGAAGAGTCCATGTTTGTAAAACTGAAGGTGCTCTTTTTTAAAGAAACAACTGCATCTATCTTTTTAGCCCTTTGCACATGTTCTGATTTCTTGGTAGAGACTCTCCAGACTCCTTTTCTTGCAAAGTGTGTTCCTCCTTCATATTCCGTACAGGATGTTACTACATTTCCCTTGCTTTTTACCTTTTATCCCACGAACTTTGTAAGGGACAGAGATCTCTCATTCCTTCACAGAGTAAGTGAATGAATAAAAATGCTTCTGCAGAGCTGGGTACAGCAAAGCTCAACTTTGCACAAGTAGAGAAAGATCTCAAAAGAATCCTTGAGCCAAGGACAAGGAAAGAAAAACTAACATTTCAAATAGCAAAAAATGCAAGCAAGCAGGGTTTTTGCAAGCTAGTTTAAAGGAAAGGGAAAGGAAATACAAATAAGGTCAGTCAGTCATTGGTTGAAGCAAACAGGAAAGTTTTACATGAGAACTAGCTCAGTGGTCTGGAGTAGGAAGGTGAGAAGGTGTTTTGCAGATAAGTGAAAAAACCAAGATGAGAGCAAGCAATAACCACTAACCATGGGAGTCCTATGGCAAAGAAATTATAGGTCAACACTAACATGTAGTCTTGAAGTGATACAAAGCTGGAAAGGAGATGTAGAGATAGTTCAAGATGAGTTTTGAAAACCAGAGAGACAATTCTAATGTGTTTTAGGATATAAGCAAACTGTGGATAAACTGGCAATACCTCGAAGCATAGAGTAAATCAAGAGTAAATCTCCATGTGAATGTTCTCACAGGGTATTTATTACCCATGCCCTTAGAGGGAGAGCTGGGAAGCTCAGACCAGCTCTATAAGCCTTTGGGTTAGAAGAGCAGGAGCAGTGCAGTTTTCTTGCAGGGCTGTGTGTGGGGAATTTGTACATTCCCTGTCTGTGCCTTGCACATCTCGTTGTTATTAGTGTATCTCTTTCAGGAGCAATGCCTTCATACAGAGTACAGACCGTGTAAGAAAAAAAAGTCAAGCCTTATCTAGGACTGAAAGCACACACATTTTTGCTAAGGCTCCTCTCTATGTGCGCCTCAGATGCTATAACTGTGTCAGCAATCTAAGTCCATACCCATTGCAGATTGCAATTTAAATGAGTTTCAACAGTACCTGATGTTCCTTTCTTTTAGACTTTCTTTCCCCCTCCCCCATCTGCAGGGATACATTCAAACAAAGAAGGCACAGGAGCAAAGATTAAACTGAACTTAAACCAGACACCTTCTGCACTCAGATAGCTGTGTCCTTTGTTCATAATTCACTTACAACCCTCCCCCTACACTAAGCTGTATTTTTCATTCTTAGCAAATCACAGGACCAGATGCTCCTTTTGACATGTGGAGACAAGTCACAGATTTTGAGGCTTTCTCAATTTGTGTTGGCTAATGTAACAGTTATTATAGCTACATTCTCAATATTGGAGAAACATGCTTCCCTGACTTGCTTTGATTTCTTGTCAAAGTAGCTTACAGAAAACACAACAAGTAGCTATTACTTGTTTTACTCTCTCTTCTGTTAAGTTTATTTTTGAAGTGGCATAAAATTAATTTTTCCAGTTTGGGTTATTTCTTTTTTATTAGTTTTCAGTGTGAAATGGTTGAACCTGACTTCTTTCTCTAAAATGAGAATCTGACAATAGTGAATGTACCACTGGGGTGGAAAGCTGATGCACTGACAATTCCGGAGGCCAATGGTTATTATTTGTACCGTAGTGCAGGTAAAGTTCCTGCAGTACATTGTAACCTCACCCATGGAGAAGGACCCCATTGTACCCTGTGTACTGTACAGACAAGAAGCAAGAATAGACAGTGGCAAGGTAGCCTTTGGTAATAAGAGACTTGTTTAGACTCCATGTTTGGCCAGTGTGCAGCTCACCTTGACACACAGAGTCAGCGCAGAGCTGATGAACAAATGCTGTTTGGGTGTTTTCAGTCAAGGTATTCTCTCTGAACACGGCAATTCATTAAAAGCTAAATGTGTGGGTTTGGATGAACTTCAGATAAAACTCCGTGTTATCATGAATCTCTATGATGGCCATTGTGGCACAGAGCTTGTCGTAGGTTTATTCTGATATTTGACTTGAACATTATACTGTTACTCTGAGTACTAGTAAAGGAGCAAGAGGAGAGAATCTCGTGTGTATCAGGGCAGGGGTGAATTGTCAGTGATCTAAAAATCTATTCACACACAGTGTAGTGAACTGATGTTTAGCTCTGGTATTAACAGTGTCTCATTTTCCAGTGCAAAGCATGTGCTCGTTCATATTGTAACATATATATTACTGTAATATATATCTGTATATATTTTATCTATCCGTACTATATTTTATCAGTTGGATGTAGGTAAATACACAAATCTATGTTGTGCAGGTTGCTACGTAACACTAGAGGGTGTGAAAACGTGAGCAGGTACCTCAGATTCTTTCAAATCCACATAGAACAAATAGGCCTTCATTTTTAAAGGCTTCAGTCAAAGGACCAGATGTGGTAACTGCATGGCACTTAATTTTTCTTCCTTGGAACAATGAAGGGCTGAGATGACCTTGTGGTTTCAAGGAGTCTACAGCAGTGATTTCAAACCTGACACGTAGATCAATCACTAAATCATTCCCCTTAGCTGAACAGACTCATTGCCTATTTGCCCACCATGAAAAAAAGGAAAAAAACAAGGTCCTTTAATGCCCCTCTTGTATTTCAAAGCCACTCCTGTGTAAAGCCTGTCCTACACAATATGCTATCCAGGCATATACCAGCCAACCTTTCTAGTACAGAAGCTGCATGTAATTTAATAAATGATTCCAGAAGCAGCAGGATTAATTAACCTACATCTCCTCCACTCAGTAAGCCAGCCCAGGACAGCTCTGACTACAGTATCTGCAGGTCTCCCCCATAAACCCAGTGCCCCATTTCCTCCCTCTCTCCCCAAGATGCTTACAATTCCCCCCCGTTTCCAGAATCCCTGTCCATACCCCCCCATCTCCTGCTCCTAAAATCACTCCCTATTGCGATGCCACACGTTCTTCCTTTACTCCCTGCAGTTCTGCAACCCCTCCCACCCTCTTTCTGTCCTCCCTCTATATACATTTTGGCTTTCTGCTGTGACGAGTCTGGAGTACGCGTATTTGTGCTGACTGGCAAGCTGTGCTGATCAGGCAGTCCACACACACATGCAACTACCCAGCTAGCTCCTGCCAACTGAATGAAGAAAGCCTCTTTTCTCCATGTCTTTTCCTCAGAGAAAGGATTAATACGGTCATTTTCTCTCCTTTACCAACTCCTGATTTTCATTAAACTCCTAGGAGAGGAAGATTTTTGAGATCTCTATCCTGAAGGCATTGTCAGATGTGGTTGAAATTGGCTGGCAGGTTCAAGATCATTAGGGTCAGGACTGACAGACAGGCTGGTGACACGATTGCATTATTTTTTTCCTTAGAAACCAGGCTAAAAAAAGTGGGTTTGACACTGTAATTGATACAGGGGTTTGTGAGCAAAATAAGCAATACTGACAGAAGTACCTTTAATTTGATACTGGTTTGTCTGCAGTAAGACTTTTGCCAGTATTTCTTAAATCTCTTAAAGGATCATGTCCTTGGTACTGGCAAAAATGCACTCCTGGTCCAATTTTCATTAGCAGATAAAAATGGCTTCCCAGCAGCAACAGACCACGCTGTAGAGAACAAATAAAGGCAATGACTTAATTAGAAATTCTGTGACAGTAAACTTAGTTGTATTGTTTCCAGTCCAGACCAGCACACAAAGCACTCAGTGTTCCTTGAAATTTTCCTGTTTCCATAACACTCATCAGGAAACACTGGGTATATGGTCTATAGACTTCTATGCCAAACCTACTCGCTGACACTTTGAGTCTGCCCTGAGGTGGACGTGGGCAGGTGAGGGGCATAGGAAAGCATAGTGAAGAACTCAGGTTCGTCATGAAGGAAAAAATTGTACATGATTAAACCCTTTGACTGCAGAAATGCCGTGCCGTGTCAGAAACTGCATAGACAGACCAAAACACTTCCTGAGTAACTTTAATCCCAGGTCTGGCAACAACTTACAGTTTTCCCTTGGAAGCGCTTTTCAACTCTGTATACCTCAGTTATCCTTTCATGAAGCGTTCATGGTCTTTACCTGCTTCTGTCAGGTGTTGTGAAGTTTCATTAATTAATACTTGAAGATTCTAAAGTAAAAGAATGCCACATAACTGCAATATATTCCTTTTATTAATTCCACATAGGCTATTTTGATCAGACTCTTCAGCTGTAGAGCCATCAGGAGATCTCACCGCAGGCAACTGTGCAGGTAATTTTTCCTTTACTGAATTGAGCCCCTAGGAGTTAATGATTGACTGCTAATAGGTTTATCCCATTAAATAAGGGGAGAAGGAAGGTTTTGCCTAATGTGCAACAGACAAAAAAGGAAAATATCCAAAGCAAAGTGAGCTCCATTGAATATAAGTGAAAATCTTATGGCATGTGTTGGAACTAGATCCCAGGAATGGGAGAAGGTTTCTAATATTTCATAGAGTCTAAAGGTTTACAGTGAAATTTGGGCTACACATTGCCTACTTTCAGTGCACTATTTAAGAAAGAAACCTCTATAAGAACAAGCAATGAAATCTATGCTATTGCTAGTAGAGAAGTTTTGCAAAGTAAATGTTTATAAACCTTTCATATGAAGTTAATGATGCTTATTAAAACGTTAAAAGCAGTCATTCACAACGACTCCCATTTTTAAGAGCATTTTTATTATCACACTCTGCTCTCTGAATTAATGGGCAGCTTAGTTACTTATTTGGTTTACAGTAAATGTTGGCCAGATTATACAATTTAGTTCATGAAATATTTAGAGGTTTTTGAAGTTGTAATCATTTATAAAGTCTGTAGTGTCTACAATGTCTGTGATACTGTGACTTTAGCTCTCAAAATCATTCCTAATGTTGATATCCCTTTCTGTACTCCCAAGATCCCAACTTTCCTTACATAATTACATTTATATTGCTTTTTTCCTCTGAAATATAGCCACTTCTAGGTTTGTGAAACTTGCCATTTTATGGCCAATCACACAGGAGTTCAGGGCTGGAAGCAGGGACATGCCATTCATAACTTCAGGGAATATGTGGCCAGACACACTTTATGCTTACACAGACTTGATTTGGGCTAGGACAACAAGCTATTATATGACTGGAATGAGCATCTGAGTAGATGAGGAATTAGACCTTTAAACTCTGTATATTTATGGCTGTGGAAAATGCTAACAGTTAATGCCAAATGCTAACAGTTGCTGGTTACTTTGAAAAAGCATCCCTAATTAAAAAACTCTGGAAAAAAATATTGTGTATGTAGTATGACTACAACTTTGCAAAAAGCTTAAGCTCATTGATATCACTAGGCCTTACATATGGGCCTAAATTTAAACATATGTTGTTTACTGTATAAGAAGAGACTGTTGAATCAAATATGTAAGAAGTGAACAGATAATTTTTGGAAAAAGTACTAAAAACTGCTAGTAAACACTTCTGGCAGTGTTTCTTTGTCTCTGATTTTATTTTTAGTTTGGGGTAGTTTTGAGAGGAAGAAGGGAGCAGTTTTATTTCTTTTCGTTCTGCACAACACAGAGAGTGTCAGTCCATCCTCTTATCATCCCTGTCTTTCCTCCTCCATCCCCTCCACTTTCTAGAAATCTCTTTGTACAAAATAGTCCACTCATTACTCATGCACACTGTACTCTTCTCATTGGGCAGAGAAATTCTGGGACTTCAGCTGTCTTTAAATGAAGGGACATTGTAACACTTAGAAATACTTTAACATTCAGACTAAACTTTCAGTTATCAAGGATATATTTCCGGGAGAAAAAACGTGAGGAATGAAAATAGTTTTCCTTTAACTGAAAGCCCAGAAATTTCCATGGGAATTTTTGCAAGTGGGAATGGTACCAGAAAACTTGTTCTTCCAGTTTTTAATGAAGTTTCTAGTTTGCTGTTAAAAAAGAGATTCCTTACAACTGCTGTATGACAAATTTCCCCCCCTTTTTTTCCTCCCTGTTCAGTCAGTTAGTATACTCCCTGTGGTCCAATATGGGGAGAGGGGGGCAAGGAAGACAAAACTATTTTTAAACAGAGAACAAAAGTATGGTTGCAGACCAAAAACATATTAAGGGATTCTAGGGTAGATGTATCAGCTGAAACTATTTTTATGGCTAGTAAATAACTAACTGGACTTAAAACTAGTAATGTTTTAAAATTTCAATTTCACTCTTACTGCAGTGTAAAAGCAAGAACAATCTACACTTTTTTTTGTTCTACACTGTCTGTCATCCTGACTTCTAGTTTAAGTTTCTTTTAACTAGCTCTCACTCCCAGACAAGTGGTGTTCTATTACTACAGTAGTAAGTGAAGAGTAATTTGTTTCCTGAGTTCCTACATCACTTCACACAAGCCATTAGTGTAAATATATAAAATTATGTAAGTATTGAAAAATTTGCCATTTCATATTTATTTACACTGTGATTTTCTACAGAACCAGAGAGGGCAAGACATTTGTGTTATAACTGAAAACAAAAAGATGCCCTCATATTCACTAGCTTGCGGAGTATAAGGCTTCAAGACAAATGTTATGTATTACACAGTGTGTGTAAACCCACCAGTGCTTATAGTACTGCAACTGCATGATGCAGAGCTGAGAGCAAGGAGCCATGAGCTATGGAACAGTGTGAAAGATAGCCAGGCTTCTTCGGTTTAGTCAGTTAAAGCACATCACCAGAAATTGAGATCTTATAAAATGCCTTGATATAAACTGTAGGAAGGAGGAATCTTTCAAAACCAGACAAGGGGAAAGTAAGATTAGCATTAAGAAAAGTTCTCCAATGCATCCTGAAAATAGCAAATGCTGTTTATGAAGAACTGCCTGTGTTATTCATTAACTTGTTAGTATGAATGTAAATTTTAAAAGATCTAAAAAGTAAAAAGAAAGTGGCCTAAAAAGTATTAGTTAAAAAAGAGAACAGGAAGAGAAAGGAAAGATACATCTTTAACAGAACAGGAAAGCAAATAGCTAATGGCATAGGCAAATAAAACCTTCAGTACCACCTTTTCCATCTTCTCTGAGGTCTGTTCTGACCAGATTTTTAACAAAATCATTTTAATATGAGAAGCAGAAGAGAGCAAGCACTTTAACTATTATTTAGGCAAGATTCAAGTCAACAGAGGATGTTCATTCTAGAGTACTCAAGGAAATTTACCAAAATAATCTCTGAGTAGTTTTGCAAACTTGTGGAAGACTAACTAGTAAAGAATGAACACAGAACCTCCCTTTCAAAAATGAAAAGTGGAAAAATGAAGATATGAGTACTTATAGATGCTTCAATCCCAACAAATATTCTAAAATTATCTATTAATAAGGACATATTTTTTTCATGGAAGACAATAATATGATTAAAATATAGGATCATAGAATCATAGAATGATTTGGGTTGGAAGCGACCTTAAAGATCATCTAGTTCCAAGCCCCCTGCCAT
The DNA here is from genome assembly GCF_965183815.1 of Platalea leucorodia. Lineage (NCBI taxonomy): Eukaryota > Metazoa > Chordata > Aves > Pelecaniformes > Threskiornithidae > Platalea > Platalea leucorodia. The sequence goes on from NC_138826.1 coordinate 27,790,917, forward strand.
GGGCAGAGACACCTTCCCCTAGACCAGGTTGCTCAAAGTCCCATCCAACCTGGCCTTGAACCTTCCCAGGGAGGGGGCATCCACAGCTTCTCTGGGCAACCTGTTCCAGTGCCTCACCACCCTCATAGTGAAGAACTTCTTCCTTATATCTAATCTCAATCTACCCTCTTTCAGTTTGTAGCCATTACCTCTCGTCCTATCACTATGCTCCCTTGTAAAAAGTCCCTCTCCAGCTTTCTTGTAGGTCCCCTTCAGGTACTGGAAGGCTGCTATAAGGTGTCCCCGGAGCCTTCTCTTCTCCAGGTGGATGTGTACACGGGAAAGAAGTTGTATCAAACCAATCCAATTCCCTTCTTTGTCAGACTGTGGTTAGTGATTCAGAGGAAAGTGGTAGATGGGATATATCTGTCATAAAGAATCTGGTATTTTCTAGCGTTGCTTTCTCAAAGGGTATTGGAAAATTGTAGGCCTGATATGATGACTATAATGGGAATGCACAGCTTGTTAAAAGATTCTCTCAAATACTAGGGAATTTCAAGTGGATCTCTACAGGGACCTGTTCTACACTTAGCTCTTCTGTTATTTTCACTAGTATCTTGGACAATGAAATATAGAATATAATTACATCATTTGTGGATGACACCAAAACACAAGAGTTTGGCTGCAAGCGCTTTGAGAGACAATTGTAATTCAAACCCATCTTGATAAATTGGAGAAATGGCTTGGTGTCAACAAGACTAAAATCAATAGGTGAAGCCAAAAACAGAGCAGTTACAAAGTTCAGAATACATGATAGGAGTTATAATGGATTACAGTCTAAGTTATAAGCAAGGAATGTGATGTTGTTGCAAAAACAGACAGCCCTTGTTTTGGGGTATATTAGAAGTGTCACATTAGAAATAAGAGATGTCTGTATTGCTCTGATAAGCATGGCTGAGGCTTCAGCTGGTATGTAATTCTGGACACCACACTCTACAAAAGATGTATACATTTAGAAAAATTAGTAAGGGAAGCAGCAACAATGATAAGAGGTTTAGGAAGCATAGCATATGAGGAAAGTTTGAATAAACACTGCTTAATTATCACAGAAAACAGACTTACAGGAAATACAGATCTTTCAAATATTATCCAGATATTTTTAAGTTGAGAATAATTATGCTCAATGGCCTGCAATGATGGCAAAAATAAATATGCTTAACTTCTGAATTCTGGGTGTTCAGAAATTGCAATGGATTACATAGCAACATTCTGGTAAACTCTTTAACCAGCAATTTTAAGAACTGTTTAATATGTTAGGGATGATTTAAGTATTCTTGATTCTTCTTTCATGCAGGCAGTTTGACTAAATGTTCTCTTGAGATCCCTTCTAGTCCTGTGTTTCTGTGATTTTAATTTACATGGAACTCTAAAAAAAATCTGGGTCATTCTATTAATTTTTTATACATCAAATGAAAATCTTAGAGACATGAATAACTCTATAAGCTAGGATACAAAAACTTTCTAAAAACTGTCTTGCCATAATCATGAAGTTGGACTACTTCAAGTAAAATTAAAAAAAAAAAAAAAGAAAACAAGAAAGATACCAAAATACTTACTGTTATTTCTTAAAGTCCAGGAGCAAAGAATTGTATTTCACTTGGATGCTGGGAAATAATAAGTTATTTCTTCATCTTTACTTAATCACAATTGCTGACAGTTGTCAGTTCTCTCTTTTTGCAAATAATGTTTTGTCTAATAATGATTTTTGAGTCAGAGTTGTTTGCTTTAGGTTCACTAGATCATATTTGCTCCAAATAAGAAGGTAAGACAATGGTGACTTCATCTTCACATTTATCAGGAAAAGAAAATTCTGCTTTCTCATTACACCTTTCACACTTCTGAGTGAAAGTCTCTTGAGTTCTTACAGGAGGCTGACTTGACCTGGTTTTTGAGGGTTTCCTGTAGCTGGAAACTTCTTGTCATCCACATGAGTAGGACTCTCAGGCCTACTGTCTTTAGGAAAGTACTGACACCAGGGTTGTTTCTATTGTTTGTACAAAACAAGTGTCATAGGGACATTGAATTTAGTCTTTAGATCATGGACACAGGTGGGAAATCACATGCATAGGTTGCAATTATCCAGTCTGGCAGAGCTCTCTTGGAAACTGCACACACAAATGAACCTGCCCATTGGCCTGTGTACCTTCTCAAAGTTATAGGCAAAACTGTACTGTTTGATACTTGCATCCAGACTCTCTGCTGGTAGAAATCAGCATGGATTTCACAAGAGGGAAGACAATTTATACTTAATTGGGTCCAGGATCCTTAGGAAAACATTTGCTTTTATAGGTGTATAAATCAGAGGAATCAATACTTAATTTAAATCTTTAAAACCATGCAGTGAAACAGTTAAATCTGTATGTAGCCTTAGACTTCAGTTTAGAAATTACTACTTGGGCTGATTAAAACATGCTAAAAAGCAGCCACTACTGGGCTTTTTCAAGTCTGTATGCTTATTAAAACCAGAGAGCATGTGAAACAATGATATAGTCCCTTAACTAACAGTTTATCTTGCATGAAGGAAAATACCATTATATCAGTCTTGATGAAACCTAATTGCTATTTGACTGTGATCACATTAACTGCTTTATGCTCCTGGAGTTACACTTTAAAGGTGAATTCCTGGGTGCATTAATAAGCTTACTTTATATCAGAGTCTTGTTGAGAAGAAGGATTTTGTGAGTTGTGTTGATCAAACATCATTTTGATCACTTATAGTTGGTATTAGACTTGATTAAATTCTACAGAAGTCATCTTCCTGACAACAACCTTTTTTCCTGCTCATACTTACAAAAAAGAAATCCCTGGATCCCAACTGTGCCTGTAATGAAGGTGAATTGTGTTTAATGACTTAAAGAGTGCCATTTTGTGCTTAACAGTTTATGTATTGCAAATTACCCTGTAAATACTCTGTTTCTAGATCAAATTAATTGTATAACAAGTTGTGCTGAGAATCAGTGAATTTTCTTTGCTAGTTTAGCTCCCAGAGTCTGGCAGCTTTAAATGGTTTTCTTAAAATCCTACTCATAAGCTTTATCTTACTACCATATAAGGACTTGAACACAGATGTGGAATCCATGATGGATGCGGATGTTGCCACTTGATATTTAAAACAATAAGTTGTTATGACATTTAGTGGAGTTTGACTTGTTTGCCTTTGTTAATAAACCAGTGCACTGGAAATTGCATGACTTCACAGTTTATGCCCATAATTAATTAGATTAAAGACAACTGGCCGAGTTAAGTTCACCTGTAATTACAGTGGGCTTACATGGAGTTATCCCTGATTATACCTTGCCTAAATGCAGTTTACTCCTCAAGTGCTGAATCCAAAACATTTTCAACTGCATCAGAGTCCAGCATCAGTTGACTTTGAAATGAACATTCAGACTCAGGGACCGGGACAAACAAGAGATGTGAAAGGAAGCAGCAGGGAAGGGGAAGTGGTATGCCCATAGTTGGGAAGCGTGTGGCAAGACAGCAGTTTTGTTTCCTGAGCCCTTGTCCTGTGCTTCATCTACCTACCATTCCTTCTGCTTTAGTAATATGCTTGCGCATTATACTTCTCATGGCTCAGTTGCTTCAGTTAAAAATAAATAAATAAAATGTATCAGAATCAAGATGGTGCCTAGGTAAGTATGCAAGGTCAAAAGACAAAGCATCTTTTGGTTTCAAAGTATTGTATAAGCTCCTTTATTCATCGTCATCTTTGAAACTGTACCATCCCTAATAATAGAAGATATTTCCTCTTTTTGCCATTACCCAAAGGACATTTTCTTGAAAGCTGTTACTGTCTGTGTGAGAAGAACTAGGACTGAAGGCAGAGATTAAAACATTGTTGTGGTACTTAAATGATCTTTAAGGAAAAGCTCCAGGCCACTGATTTTGGATCAATATAAAACCACATAACTCACTGATGACTAAAGCCAGTCTCCATGTTCAGTGATAGGGAGGTGAGCCAAATTCATAGAGGACATGAAAATATTTCATTTGGAAAATATCCCCAGAAACCTCTGCAATCTCCTACCTTACTAGCAGTTTTTGTGTTCACCCAGTGTTCTGATTTTCACTGTGCTGTTTCTGGCAGCCACCCATTTATCAAGGGCAGTGTCAAACACAAGTCTTAAACAGTTTGGCTGAACTGTAGTAGTCTGCAGGTATATAATGCAATGCCGACCTGAGCTCCTGATCCCATGAGACTGGAGCTTCCAATGACATCTACTCCAAAAGCACTTGGAACAGCAACACTGTGACTGATATATTGGCAACAGTCTTATATCAGAAACTGGTTTTAAGAGGAGCATAAAGAAACTACAGGCTCATGTAGATTTGAATAGGGCAGTAATGATTGAAGCTAGAAGTGGAATGGCTTTGTTTGAGTACTTTGTGGGAACCTAGTAAATGATCTAAGTGGAGACTTCTGAAAGTAAATGGTTTTGCAGGGGGTACACAAAGTCACATCAATCTAGCTCAATTATGCAATATTTTTTAAAAATGTATTTTGGTTATGGAAATCCTTACAGCAATTCAAACTTTCCTTACTGTGGTCTGAAATAAAAGCTGAGGTGTGAATGCCAAAGAACGTTATATTGACTGTTGCAGAAGTAATACAAATACTGAGGGCCACTTTACCACTGTGGTGACGTCCACATTGGAGTTTGCACTAGTTTATGTAAATTGGCATGTAACCTTGCTTTCTGTGTTTGCAAAATAAGAGTGGTGCAACAGTAACATTTAACTTGTTTGAAACTTCACTTTCAATATTCAGACGGCTAAATGGACTTCTGTGCTTATCATCTTCTGCTTTAATATGTGTAAACAGTCATCGAGAGAAGGGAATGAAAAAAAATCAGAATATACACGTCTTGAACCAGACACCAGAAAGTGTGGGGTATTTTGTACTTTACCAATTCTTGACCCACTTTTGCATATGCAATCTGGCTCATTCATTCCCATACCAGGGGCATGTTGTAAAATTAAAATCCTCTTTGCCAGTGGGATATCCGGATGCCAGTATAATAAACAAGATAGAACAGCCCAGGAGAAAATGAATAATTCTGTCCTTACTGCAGGGCTATACTATTGTGCTGTAAGGCATGGGCCAGATACTGAGTAATGTAAAAAAACCCATAAGATTGAACAGCTTCTTGCTAAGTGAACATTGTTTATTTTATGCAGTGAAAGGGACAGGGGTCCAGGAGAGACAATTGTATGTGGTCATGTAATTAAAGACTTTATCATACCATATATCCACAAGAGGACCGAACAAAAAGTTACGTAAAGAAATTTAATTTTAGTATTTTGTAACTTTTCAAGTACTTGGCTTTACAACCTTGAGGATGCCTTTCTAATGTATGCTTTGACATGTAATTTCAATTTTTCAGCCTCTGTGCTCATTTCACATGTTTTTGTTGCTAGCTGAAACTGATCTAATCCCTTCTCGAAAAATAGCTGTACTCATTGACCATAAAATGTATACATTGTATAAAAAAGAGTCACACAAAGGGTTATAACAGTGGGGCTGAGCTACAGCAGTGTTGAGGTAAAACAGATTGCCTTAATTGCAAGAGCTTTGCATGATGAGGTTCTGGTGGGAGAATATCTTATTGCTTAGCCAGATGTTGCGAGTTTACCCTGCATGTGAGAGAGATGACACAGCTCATTTGATTTTCAGAGCCCTGTAGTGTTAGGCAGGGCATTGGAATATTTTAGTCACCACAACCCTGAGGGTAGGGGTTAATCCTAAACAGATTTCTGTGCCTTTTTTTTTTTTTTTAACACAAACAACAAACTTTACTAAAATATATAACTTTAATTGGAAACCACTCTGCTGTAGAAGAAGATGGAAAGCTGCTAGGACTATAAGTAATTGTCCTGGTTTCAGCTGGGATAGAGTTAATTTTCGTCTTGGTAGCCGGTATGGGTCTGTGTTTTGGGTTTAGGATGAGAACAATGTCGATGGTACACTGATGCTTTGGTTCTTGCTAAGTAGCGCTAAGCTGTCTCTAAATAGGTGCTAAGTGGCGCTCACACTGGTCAAGGACTTTTCAGCTTCCCCTGCTCTGCCGGGTGCCCAAGAAGCTGGGAGGGGGCACAGCCAGGGGGGTGCTGGCCCAGACTGGCCCAAGGGCTATTCCATACCATACGACGTCATGCTCAGTATATAAGCTGGGGGAAGAAGAAGGAAGGGGGGGACATTGGGTACGATGGCGTTTGTCTTCCCGAGTAACCGTTAGGCGTGATGAGCCCTGCTTTCCTGGGGATGGCTGAACACCGGCCTGCCCATGGGAAGTAGTGCATGAATTCCTTGTTTTGTTTTGTTTGCGTGCACGGTTTTTGCTTTGCCTATTTAACTGTTCTAATTTATTTTACTTCAATTATTAAACTGTTCTTATCTCAACCCACGAGTTTTCTCCCTTTTACCCTTCTGATTCTCTCCCCATTCCCACTGGTGGGGAGTGAGCGAGCGGCTGCATGGTGCTTAGTCGCTGGCTAGGGTTAAACCACGACAGTAATCTGAATTCTATCTATCTTATCACACTGTTTGTATCAGTTGTTTTATTTGGTGCCCTTCCAGTAGGACTGGTGATATATTTGGCTGTGATACTTATTGTAGAATACTTTGTTGTGTCTTATACCTTTTTTGTTCAAGCACAAGAGAAATCAGGCTGAGTAAACTGGAAAGTGGTAGAAAATCAGCCTCTTCTCATCTTAAACTGTTGCTTAGCTTTGAACAGTTGCTTGTTGAACAGCTGCTGTTTGCCCCCTCTTAGGTGGATGCATTTCAATGGGAATAGATGTGAACTCTTTCTTTGAGAGGTCTGATGTGTAGACTTTTATTGCATGTATTCTTGTTCTCCATTGAGGTCGTTATTGACATCAGCAGAACCACCATGTGCTCTATCAGTGTAGGATGTGTAAAGCAAGTGATACCATAAGTGGGTGAAAAAAAAAAACGTTGACTATAGATTTACCTAAGACTGGTTAAATGCTTAGTTATAAATAAATTAAACCTCATTGGTTTTTTGTCAGTGATTTCTTACCTTTAATAATAATTTTAGAAGCTGAAATATAGATATGAAAAAGTGTTTGCTGGTATAGTGCTGAGTTATACAGTACTAATCCTGATGGGAGCTAGTCTTGCACCCTGTCCTCAGGATATGTCTGTAAGAGTGAGAACCGGGGTGGTACAGCTGTCCAGACCTTGAGCCATAAGGACTGATGGTGCAAAAGAGAGTCCAGAAGTCATAGAATGAGGGCTATGTTACTGCTATTGCATCTTCAGCTGATGTTCAGCCTTACGGTTGCTATAATTCAGATATACAACCTTTTCCCAGAGCTAGCAAAACTCAGTATTAGCCTCACTTTTTGCAGATGTCGACCTGCAGTGCTCATGCAGCAGTTCTGCTGGACCTGTTCACGCATTAACCTGGAGTCTGTGCCCACCAGTTCAAACCATTCTGCTGTGATACAAGATGAATTTCACTAGTGCAAACTGCAATTTACAGAGACTTTGGTGTTGCATACAAGAGTAAAATTAATCTTGTGTGCCTTTAGGGTTTCAATTACATCAGTGTCCCTTTACTTCCTCATAACTAAAATTCTCCTTTCTAAACTTGTAAAGCTAGTCTGTTTGGCAATTGATGTTATTATAGGTTGGGAACCGTGGAACATCAGACTTGTGACTTAGAGCCATCTATTTAGGGAACAGAGCTCTCTGTGCTTTCTCTGCTGCCTGGACATATGTCAGTTGCCTTAGTATCTTTTGCTGTGTGCATAGGCTTTGTCATGTAAGTTAATACATCCATTTCTGAATCAATAAAAACTTTCTCAGTGACTGACAGCATCTATCTGCATAGTCAGGTAAATGAACAGTTGGCTATATGCTCTGTAATTTGTGCAAAGAGAGGCAAAAGACAATTCAAACATAACTGCCAATCACATTTAATGCAAACGTAGGCTACTGTTCAGCCAGTGCACTGGAATAACATCAAATACAAATGGCAGAGAAACTGAAATTTAAGGTACTTCTTCCACAATATTTTAATGAGGTATCTCTGATTGAATAAAGCTCTCAAAAAATGATTTAATTACATGCTGCAAAGTCCATGTGAGACACAATGTTTTCCTACCATAAGCTGACAAGGAAGGAGTTACCACGGTCTCTGTGAGCCGCACAAGGACTAACTGGCATGTGGTTAGTGACCGTGAGGGTGGCTGGGTCAGCTGCTGTGAGTTAACTGACTCCCCTGCACTCATCACAGGGTGGTTGGACAGGACTGGGACCTAGAGTCCTGCCGGGGTAAAACACAGGTTGCCAAGGCTCACCTGTGGTGGGGGTTTTCCTTCCCTTTTTGTTTTTGTTTTTCTTTGTTTTTTTCCTTGCTATGCTGAAGTTTGGTGGCATAGAATTCCTTTAGTCTTTCACTTTAAGTCCGGAGGAGATTTATTTTTCTAGTGCTAGATGTCTAGAAGAAGGGAGTCTTCTGGCTGAGTGAGATCGGAGATCTGAAAAGCCAGACATACGTCATTTGGCTGAGATTTGAGAGTCTGACCACTGCCTTGGAACCTGATACTGGCTCATGTGCCTTTCTCCAAATCTGATCTGCTTTCAACTGAGGATCTGCAGTGTGCCCCATTGTTTAAGAGAATAAGGGCAGTGTTGGTGATCCATCAGGGCCTTCTGTGAGTTTATTACTGCTGGTTGATGCAAACATTCTTTACGAAAGAATTTTGTTCCTCCTTAAAAGGAAAACAAAGTCAGTCATGCTGCATCCTTTGCTCGCTGTGTGTGGCTTCACAATTTCATAAAACAAGTCTCCCTTCCTACTCTGTAGCCAAGCCTCACCATCCGCTCCTTACCCTGCGTGATAACGAAGTATTGTTTCGTTATTGCCCTTGACGCTTGAGAAAGGAAATGGAGGTGCAGGGCTAGGTGAAGCCATGAGGCTGTTGATCTTTTTCAAGGGTTTGCAATTCTAGGCACTCAGGTTGAGGTTAACTTGCCTGACATCTGGCAGACCTGAGTGCTTTTATGTCCTCGTGGCTCCACTGCCCAGTAATAGTGGATAATGGAAAATCAGCTGCGTCCTCTCTGTGCCAGTACTAAATTTCTGCTTCTGAACAATCCAGACTATCTCCAGGAGCAAATAAAACATTCGCCTCCAAACTCTTCTGTGCCTGAACTGACAGATCTTTTAACTATGTCCAGAACTCTGATCATGAAAACACTTGACTCCTCCTTTTTCTCTCCTCCCCAAAGACTTTGAGTGTTTTCTATGCACTTTATAAGATAGAAAAGAAACCATAATCAAAAGGGCCATATTTCCAATTACAGAAGTTGACTGTATTTTACAGGATCATGCTAAAATAGTTTTATGAGTTTTTTTGGGGGGTGGGGGCTTTTTGTTTGCGGTTTTTTGTTGTGTTTGGTTTTTGTTTGGTTGGTTTTTTTAAAAAGCAGCCATTGCTACTGTTAGCCAATCTACACCCAAAACCAGAATGACAATTGAAGACATTCAACTTTTGGTTTAACTGATGTGAAAACATCTTCAGAAACTAGTAATTAACTACAGGTTTACTACACATTAATGCTTTAGTAATCTGTGTTCTTTCACTCTTTGCCCCATTTACGATTTTAATCTTTTCCATTTTCACTGATTACATAACAATTTATATTAGATTTGTATTTTCCTTGTTTTGTGTGATTATATTGTGTAACTGTGAGGTTGCTGCCTCATTGCACCTTATGTTTATCATTTTTAAAAATGTATTTTCCTTGTTTTGTGTGATTATATTCTGCAACTGTGAGGTTGCTGCCTCATTGCACCTTATGTTTATCATTTTTAAAAATGTATCTATCTCCAGCATTGTCTGCTATGATTGTCCCTGAGCAATAGTACAACACAAGAAAACGCAAACAGAAATAATCACTGAGTTTCATATTTCTCTATCTTCTCTTCTTCCTTCTGTGTAACTATGGTCTGGGAGCAAGGCTAGTGTCCCGTCTTCCCTCCCAATTTGCAGCCTCTAAATTTCGCTTTCAGATTAGCTGTGCCTCAAAGGAAAATAGGAATTCTTCTACATGGAACCTCATTTTAGTTAAAAAAAATACAGTTTACTGTAATCTACTCTTGCAGTTATTAATCTTAAAGTGTGTTCAGTTTGTTCTAGCTATTACAGCTTTGTTCAGTTGTGAGAAGCGTTGTGCTTCTGCCTCTGAAGTGATTCGTTAGTATGTAAAAATCTGATATTTGTCAGGTTTTAGATTTCAGTGTTGCAAAGAGAAGGGAACATTACTAAATCTGCAAAGCAAAAGACCTAGTGAACATAATATTTAACAGTTAGTGGAGTTTTCTCAGGCCATTAGAAATTGATGCTTTTTTTTTCCTGAACAGTACACTAAATACGTGTTGAATACAAACATGAGTCGGGCTCTGTATTGACTAGTCCTAACTACTCACTCAGTTGGCCTTTTCATTGCTCCCTTGGTTTTAAATGCACATTTTGGTCCCTTCAGCTCTTCTGTCTTGCTCTTTTTTTCCATGGCGTCTCTGAACAGATAGTGACTCATTGTATGCACAACAATACTGGACCCTGGTTCAGAAGGCACAAATGAAGATTTTCTTGCACTGCTTGTTTGTTTGGTAAGGCCAGAGTGAAATGATAAAGCTTGTTATGAAAACTAAAAAGCCGTGGAGTTTACATAGTCAGGTTGCGTGTTGGCACAGGACCATACAAGAGAGACAGGCTTTAGAAAACATTCCTGATTTACAAGGCGGGGAGGGAAATAAATGAAATGGTACGTAGGCTGGAAACATCTGAGGGGACTGGATAACTCCGAGAGAGCAGTTACATGAATGAAAACCAGGGATGTAAATCTCTGGAGCAGAAAAAGTGGTATAATTGACTCCTAGCTCTTGAGGAAACTAAAGATAGTAGGAGTGGAGAATAGTTTAAGGGTATAAACTGGAGGAGCAGTTGTTGCTCTTCCTGATGACAGCCACAAAATGTTAGCAAACTCTAGCGCAAACCTGACATTATTAGGATGCTTGAACTGTCATCAAAGATACGAATTGCTGAGAGCTAGCAATTGCAAGAATGTTGGGTGCTCTGGTAGAGTTTCCAGCATGCACCTACCTGTGATGGCTATGACTTGCTGACTGCTGTCTTGGTGAATTCTGAGGACTACACAGAGCTTGGGTCAGTTGGTTTCCTGAGGAAAACTGTCATTATTCCCAGTTGCCAATTACTACTCAGTTACTAGTAGGCACTGACTAAAAAATGAAGCAAGGTTTCTGGCCACATCAGCTTTCATCTAAAATTAACGAATGTCAAATATCATTGTATAAAGAGATGCAGAGGATGGTGTGGCACCTTCATATTTTGGTCAGAGTGGTAATATCATTTGGGGAAGGCCTAGGTTGTCATCTAGAAGTCCTGTGGCAACAATACGTATTTTAAAGAAGTAAGGGTTGTGAGTCTGATCTCCTGACAGGAGAAGAGATTTTTAAAAAGCAATAGCCCTGCATTTATAATATATTTGTGGGAATGGTCTTGTGTCCACTGCAGCCATTCATGCCTAGCTGTGTAGTTTGAAGCATTTCACGTTTATCTTAGGGACTCCAAAAATACAGCACGTGGGGAAAATCTTTCATTTCTGAGACTTTAGTTCTGTGGTTGATTAAGCCGTGATCAAAAGCTTATTGATGGTGACTTAAGAGTTCTCCAGGCACAGAGTGAGAGCAACTTTGGATCTGGAGTTCACAGTGAACCAAGAGCAGCAGAGACATCCCACAGCAGAAGAGCACAGATCTTGGAGAAAACTAGATGGAGCTGCTCTACACATTGGGATCGTGTAGACTACTGTGCCCAAAGCAGGGACAAAGAATGAGGACTCATTCTGCCTTCTTGCCGCCCCACTCTGGACTCACTGCCCACGAGGACCAGGAGTATAGGAATCACTAAAATTCTTAGAGGGGAGAGCACAGCATTCAGCTGCCTGTGTGCAGTGGCATGAAAAAGGAGTTTCTTGCGTGCCCATCAAACCCTGGCAGCCCATGCCAGGCTATCTCCCTCTGTGGTAGAATGCTGACATATATGCCCACCAGGATGGATGCTAGTAGCTTTACTGGTGGGAGGATTCAGCTTGGGAACACCAGTCACACTTGCTGAGTAAGCCTGAGTGTTTTTGTTTCAGGGCTTAATTAAAGTAAATGGAAGGATTACAAGAGGGGAGGGAAATAAGTGTTCACGAAAAGAAACATGTTGAAGATGCATTATGTCCCTAGCCTCTTTGCACTAATGGATTTGAATCCTAAATGAAAACAGTATCACTCAAGAGAAGATGGATCAGGAGTGGAGTATGTGCAGCCCAGCATAAAGGGGTCAGCTGGCTCACACAACACCCTCTTGCCACGGTGGAAAGGGCAACAGCAATTGTGAGAGCAAAGCAAGGGCAAATACTGGAAGTCACTATCAAAAGCTACCAGAGACCTGTCATCATGGTGAGGGGCAGCATGTAAGAGCTGATTCTGAGTAAAATGGATAAGGACCGTGTATCCAAACATACTGGGAGTTTGGGTGAGGGAACTTGAAATCCAGATATGAAATGAGCTGTTGGCTACTGACTTTTTAAAGCGGTCTGAATCCAAAACCAGCAAATCAACAACACCATGAACACTGAGAGATTTGAAATCCAGGCCAGAATCTTTTGATGGGTCATCTCATTTTTCAGCTCCAGCTGTAATAAAAAGTAGCAGAAGAAAAGCAGGAAGACCTTTGTTGGCTGCTCGTACCGCTGCAGAGGATCAGCTGCCAGTTAAATAGTGGGTGCTGAGCTGAGGCTGAAGCTGGAAGGAATAAGATTATAAAAGTGCTTCCAAGAGGAATGGCAACTTTTAAAAGGGAGCTTTCCATGCACACAGAGTGAAGAAAGTGCTGAGGATATATTAGAATAAGTCTGATTTTGTGGAGCGAGCAAGTCCTTCAAGGGTTCCTCACCTTTTGAGCTGACCTGAATAAATATTGCAAACAAAACCAGTTCCTGGGATTCTGTGTCCTTCCTCTGGCTGCCTATGACTTTCCATTCAGTTCACTGTTTTTCCCTTATACAGATGATGGTGGCTCAGCTCCCAGGAGAAAGAGCTGATACTAGTTATCATTTTATCATTGAACACAGCTGCTCTGAATTTTAATAGGTAAGTCTTCTGCATCTGCAAGTAGCATATGGCTAGCACAGAGCTGCAGCTTCAAGAGTCTCTTCCCGCTCACATCTCTATCAGGTAGCTGTGGAATGGAAACCTGCCACTTCAGCAAAGGCATTTAAAGCAGGCAAGCTGTGGGAAGATATACTGTGTAAACATGCTGTAGTTAATGTCAGGTATCCTAATGTGTGCTTAATATAATCTTTCTGACTTTGCATTTGTGTACAGTAATATCCTCTAACACTTTGCTGTTAATAGATGAAGTGCTTCCAGGGTGGTGCAATTGATACCGCGTATGTAGATCTTTAGTTAGCAGGAAAGGTCTTCAGGCAAGCGGGAAAGCTCATCTAAGCCTGCAGCTTCCCCAGAAGGGAAGCATCGTAACTAGAGGGTGCGTTTTAGCCGCAGTGACTAGAGCTGTAGCAACTTCACAATCTCAGAGGCAGCTGAAAATAATACACCTGAAAACATTATTTATGTGGTCTTGCCACTCAGACCCCTACCCCCTGAGGCTGCTGCCCACATACTCGTGCACCCTGTCCTCCTGGGAAGTGGCTGTTCTTTTTTAGAGCATATTTGCCATTTCAATCACAACTCTCTGCTATTGCATAAAAACAGGTATTGAATTTTCTTGCTGTCTCAGACCAGGAGATCACATCCTATGCAGCTGAAAGCAGTACCTCGGATATTTGAAAACAACTACACCTTGCCTTTAGCAGCATGTGTACAGCTCTGGCTCCAAGAGTCAGAGTCACAGGAGATATAGGCATGGAGGGAAAGATGATGATAGCTGTTTGGGGGAGGGAGCGAGGGGTTATTCCTCTAAACTTTGGCCAGTTACAGTAAATGTTCCTTACCCCATTTATTACAAATTACAAATGAGAGACTTGTCTAGGTAAGCAAAATCTGCATGGATGTACTCCATGTAGGTAGAATAAGATAATACTCGGGTTGACACACTGCGTTGCGCTGGCATAA